>NW_027362767.1:276050942-281050942 GCF_046119375.1 Phyllobates terribilis
ACCATCCACCCCTTCGCGGCCTCTGCCGGAACGTTCCTCCTCCGGGCTACCTTTCCACCCCTTCGCGGCCTCTGCCCGAAACGTCCTCCTCCGGGCTACCTTCCACCCCTCGCGGCTCTGCCGACGTCCTCCTCCGGGCTACCTTCCACCCCTCGCGCTCTGCGGCGTCCTCCTCCGGGCTACCTTCCACCCCTCGCGGCTCTGCCGACGTCCTCCTCCGGGCTACCTTCCCACCCCTCGCGGCTCTGCCGACGTCCTCCTCCGGGCTACCTTCCACCCCTCGCGGCTCTGCCGACGTCTCCTCCGGGCTACCTTCCACCCCTCGCGGCCTGCCGACGTCCTCCTCCGGGCTACCTTCCACCCCTCGCGGCTCTGCCGACGTCCTCCTCCGGGCTACCTTCCACCCCTCGCGGCTCTGCCGACGTCCTCCTCCGGGCTACCTTCCACCCCTCGCGGCTCTGCCGACGTCCTCCTCCGGGCTACCTTCCACCCCTCGCGGCTCTGCCGACGTCCTCCTCCGGGCTACCTTCCACCCCTCGCGGCTCTGCCGACGTCCTCCTCCGGGCTACCTTCCACCCCTCGCGGCTCTGCCGACGTCCTCCTCCGGGCTACCTTCCACCCCCTCGCGGCTCTGCCGACGTCCTCCTCCGGGCTACCTTCCAC
This sequence comes from Phyllobates terribilis, assembly GCF_046119375.1. Classification (NCBI taxonomy): domain Eukaryota; kingdom Metazoa; phylum Chordata; class Amphibia; order Anura; family Dendrobatidae; genus Phyllobates; species Phyllobates terribilis. The sequence continues at coordinate 276,051,606 of NW_027362767.1, forward strand.
CCCTCGCGGCTCTGCCGACGTCCTCCTCCGGGCTACCTTCCACCCCTCGCGGCTCTGCCGACGTCCTCCTCCGGGCTACTTCCACCCCTCGCGGCTCTGCCGACGTCCTCCTCCGGGGCTACCTTCCACCCTCGCGGCTCTGCCGACGTCCTCCTCCGGGCTACCTTCCACCCCTCGCGGCTCTGCCGACGTCCTCCTCCGGGCTACCTTCCACCCTCGCGGCTCTGCCGACGTCCTCCTCCGGGCTACCTTCCACCCCTCGCGGCTCTGCCGACGTCCTCCTCCGGGCTACCTTCCACCCTCGCGGCTCTGCGCTCCTCCCCGGGGCTACCTTCCACTCCGCCTCCCTCTGCCGTCTCCTCCTCCCGGGCTACCTTCCACCACCTCGCGGCTCTGCCGACGTCCTCCTCCGGCTACCTTCCACCCCTCGCGGCTCTGCCGACGTCCTCCTCCGGGCTACCTTCCACCCCTCGCGGCTCTGCCGACGTCCTCCTCCGGGCTACCTTCCACCCCTCGCGGCTCTGCCGACGTCCTCCTCCGGGCTACCTTCCACCCCTCGCTGCTCTGCCGACGTCCTCCTCCGGGCTACCTTCCACCCTCGCGGCTCTGCCGACGTCCTCCTCCGGGCTACCTTCCACCCCTCGCGGCTCTGCCGACGTCCTCCTCCGGGCTACCTTCCACCCCCGCGGCTCCTGCCGACGTCCTCCTCCGGGCTACCTTCCACCCCTCGCTGCTCTGCCGACGTCCTCCTCCGGGCTACCTTCCACCCCTCGCGGCTCTGCCGACGTCCTCCTCCGGGCTACCTTCCACCCCTCGCGGCTCTGCCGACGTCCTCCTCCGGGCTACCTTCCACCCCTCGCGGCTCTGCCGACGTCCTCCTCCGGGCTACCTTCCACCCCTCGCGGCTCTGCCGACGTCCTCCTCCGGGCTACCTTCCACCCCTCGCGGCTCTGCCGACGTCCTCCTCCGGGCTACCTTCCACCCCTCGCGGCTCTGCCGACGTCCTCCTCCGGGCTACCTTCCACCCCTCGCGGCTCTGCCGACGTCCTCCTCCGGGCTACCTTCCACCCCTCGCGGCTCTGCCGACGTCCTCCTCCGGGCTACCTTCCACCCCTCGCGGCTCTGCGACGTCCTCCTCCGGGCTACCTTCCACCCCTCGCGGCTCTGCCGACGTCCTCCTCCGGGCTACCTTCCACCCCTCGCGGCTCCTGCCGACGTCCTCCTCCGGGCTACCTTCCACCCCTCGCGGCTCTGCCGACGTCCTCCTCCGGGCTACCTTCCACCCTCGCGGCTCCTGCCGACGTCCTCCTCCGGGCTACCTTCCACCCCTCGCGGCTCTGCCGACGTCCTCCTCCGGGCTACCTTCCACCCCTCGCGGCTCTGCCGACGTCCTCCTCCGGGCTACCTTCCACCCCTCGCGGCTCTGCCGACGTCCTCCTCCGGGCTACCTTCCACCCCTCGCGGCTCTGCCGACGTCCTCCTCCGGGCTACCTTCCACCCCTCGCGGCTCTGCCGACGTCCTCCTCCGGGCTACCTCCACCCCTCGCGGCTCTGCCGACGTCCTCCTCCGGGCTACCTTCCACCCCTCGCGGCTCTGCCGACGTCCTCCTCCGGGCTACCTTCCACCCCTCGCGGCTCTGCCGACGTCCTCCTCCGGGCTACCTTCCACCCTCGCGGCTCTGCCGACGTCCTCCTCCGGGCTACCTTCCACCCTCGCGGCTCTGCCGACGTCCTCCTCCGGGCTACCTTCCACCCCTCGCGGCTCCTGCCGACGTCCTCCTCCGGGCTACCTTCCACCCCTCGCGGCTCTGCCGACGTCCTCCTCCGGGCTACCTTCCACCCCTCGCGGCTCTGCCGACGTCCTCCTCCGGGCTACCTTCCACCCCTCGCGGCTCTGCCGACGTCCTCCTCCGGGCTACCTTCCACCCCTCGCGGCTCTGCCGACGTCCTCCTCCGGGCTACCTTCCACCCCTCGCGGCTCTGCCGACGTCCTCCTCCGGGCTACCTTCCACCCCTCGCGGCTCTGCCGACGTCCTCCTCCGGGCTACCTTCCCACCCCTCGCGGCTCTGCCGACGTCCTCCTCCGGGCTACCTTCCACCCCTCGCGGCTCTGCCGACGTCCTCCTCCGGGCTACCTTCCACCCCTCGCGGCTCTGCCGACGTCCTCCTCCGGGCTACCTTCCACCCCTCGCGGCTCTGCCGACGTCCTCCTCCGGGCTACCTTCCACCCCTCGCGGCTCTGCCGACGTCCTCCTCCGGGCTACCTTCCACCCCTCGCGGCTCTGCCGACGTCCTCCTCCGGGCTACCTTCCACCCCTCGCGGCTCTGCCGACGTCCTCCTCCGGGCTACCTTCCACCCCTCGCGGCTCTGCCGACGTCCTCCTCCGGGCTACCTTCCACCCCTCGCGGCTCTGCCGACGTCCTCCTCCGGGCTACCTTCCACCCCTCGCGGCTCTGCCGACGTCCTCCTCCGGGCTACCTTCCACCCCTCGCGGCTCTGCCGACGTCCTCCTCCGGGCTACCTTCCACCCCTCGCGGCTCTGCCGACGTCCTCCTCCGGGCTACCTTCCACCCCTCGCGGCTCTGCCGACGTCCTCCTCCGGGCTACCTTCCACCCCTCGCGGCTCTGCCGACGTCCTCCTCCGGGCTACCTTCCACCCCTCGCGGCTCTGCCGACGTCCTCCTCCGGGCTACCTTCCACCCCTCGCGGCTCTGCCGACGTCCTCCTCCGGGCTACCTTCCACCCCTCGCGGCTCTGCCGACGTCCTCCTCCGGGCTACCTTCCACCCCTCGCGGCTCTGCCGACGTCCTCCTCCCGGGCTACCTTCCACCCCTCGCGGCTCTGCCGACGTCCTCCTCCGGGCTACCTTCCACCCCTCGCGGCTCTGCCGACGTCCTCCTCCGGGCTACCTTCCACCCCTCGCGGCTCTGCCGACGTCCTCCTCCGGGCTACCTTCCACCCCTCGCGGCTCTGCCGACGTCCTCCTCCGGGCTACCTTCCACCCCTCGCGGCTCTGCCGACGTCCTCCTCCGGGCTACCTTCCACCCCTCGCGGCTCTGCCGACGTCCTCCTCCGGGCTACCTTCCACCCCTCGCGGCTCTGCCGACGTCCTCCTCCGGGCTACCTTCCACCCCTCGCGGCTCTGCCGACGTCCTCCTCCGGGCTACCTTCCACCCCTCGCGGCTCTGCCGACGTCCTCCTCCGGGCTACCTTCCACCCCTCGCGGCTCTGCCGACGTCCTCCTCCGGGCTACCTTCCACCCCTCGCGGCTCTGCCGACGTCCTCCTCCGGGCTACCTTCCACCCCTCGCGGCTCTGCCGACGTCCTCCTCCGGGCTACCTTCCACCCCTCGCGGCTCTGCCGACGTCCTCCTCCGGGCTACCTTCCACCCCTCGCGGCTCTGCCGACGTCCTCCTCCGGGCTACCTTCCACCCCTCGCGGCTCTGCCGACGTCCTCCTCCGGGCTACCTTCCACCCCTCGCGGCTCTGCCGACGTCCTCCTCCGGGCTACCTTCCACCCCTCGCGGCTCTGCCGACGTCCTCCTCCGGGCTACCTTCCACCCCTCGCGGCTCTGCCGACGTCCTCCTCCGGGCTACCTTCCACCCCTCGCGGCTCTGCCGACGTCCTCCTCCGGGCTACCTTCCACCCCTCGCGGCTCTGCCGACGTCCTCCTCCGGGCTACCTTCCACCCCTCGCGGCTCTGCCGACGTCCTCCTCCGGGCTACCTTCCACCCCTCGCGGCTCTGCCGACGTCCTCCTCCGGGCTACCTTCCACCCCTCGCGGCTCTGCCGACGTCCTCCTCCGGGCTACCTTCCACCCCTCGCGGCTCTGCCGACGTCCTCCTCCGGGCTACCTTCCACCCCTCGCGGCTCTGCCGACGTCCTCCTCCGGGCTACCTTCCACCCCTCGCGGCTCTGCCGACGTCCTCCTCCGGGCTACCTTCCACCCCTCGCGGCTCTGCCGACGTCCTCCTCCGGGCTACCTTCCACCCCTCGCGGCTCTGCCGACGTCCTCCTCCGGGCTACCTTCCACCCCTCGCGGCTCTGCCGACGTCCTCCTCCGGGCTACCTTCCACCCCTCGCGGCTCTGCCGACGTCCTCCTCCGGGCTACCTTCCACCCCTCGCGGCTCTGCCGACGTCCTCCTCCGGGCTACCTTCCACCCCTCGCGGCTCTGCCGACGTCCTCCTCCGGGCTACCTTCCACCCCTCGCGGCTCTGCCGACGTCCTCCTCCGGGCTACCTTCCACCCCTCGCGGCTCTGCCGACGTCCTCCTCCGGGCTACCTTCCACCCCTCGCGGCTCTGCCGACGTCCTCCTCCGGGCTACCTTCCACCCCTCGCGGCTCTGCCGACGTCCTCCTCCGGGCTACCTTCCACCCCTCGCGGCTCTGCCGACCTCCTCCTCCGGGCTACCTTCCACCCCTCGCGGCTCTGCCGACCTCCTCCTCCGGGCTACCTTCCACCCCTCGCGGCTCTGCCGACCTCCTCCTCCGGGCTACCTTCCACCCCTCGCGGCTCTGCCGACCTCCTCCTCCGGGCTACCTTCCACCCCTCGCGGCTCTGCCGACCTCCTCCTCCGGGCTACCTTCCACCCCTCGCGGCTCTGCCGACCTCCTCCTCCGGGCTACCTTCCACCCCTCGCGGCTCTGCCGACCTCCTCCTCCGGGCTACCTTCCACCCCTCGCGGCTCTGCCGACCTCCTCCTCCGGGCTACCTTCCACCCCTCGCGGCTCTGCCGACCTCCTCCTCCGGGCTACCTTCCACCCCTCGCGGCTCTGCCGACCTCCTCCTCCGGGCTACCTTCCACCCCTCGCGGCTCTGCCGACCTCCTCCTCCGGGCTACCTTCCACCCCTCGCGGCTCTGCCGACCTCCTCCTCCGGGCTACCTTCCACCCCTCGCGGCTCTGCCGACCTCCTCCTCCGGGCTACCTTCCACCCCTCGCGGCTCTGCCGACCTCCTCCTCCGGGCTACCTTCCACCCCTCGCGGCTCTGCCGACCTCCTCCTCCGGGCTACCTTCCACCCCTCGCGGCTCTGCCGACCTCCTCCTCCGGGCTACCTTCCACCCCTCGCGGCTCTGCCGACCTCCTCCTCCGGGCTACCTTCCACCCCTCGCGGCTCTGCCGACCTCCTCCTCCGGGCTACCTTCCACCCCTCGCGGCTCTGCCGACCTCCTCCTCCGGGCTACCTTCCACCCCTCGCGGCTCTGCCGACCTCCTCCTCCGGGCTACCTTCCACCCCTCGCGGCTCTGCCGACCTCCTCCTCCGGGCTCCCTTCCTCCTCCCCGCTTCTCTGCCGACCTCCTCCTCTGGGCTCCCTTCCTTCCCCTGCAGCTCTGCTGATCTCCTCCTCCGGGCTACCTTCCACCCCTCGCGGCTCTGCCGACGTCCTCCTCCGGGCTCCCTTCCTCCTCCCCGCTTCTCTGCCGACCTCCTCCTCTGGGCTCCCTTCCTTCCCCTGCAGCTCTGCTGATCTCCTCCTCCGGGCTACCTTCCACCCCTCGCGGCTCTGCCGACGTCCTCCTCCGGGCTCCCTTCCTCCTCCCCGCTTCTCTGCCGACCTCCTCCTCCGGGCTCCCTTCCTCCTCCCCGCTTCTCTGCCGACCTCCTCCTCTGGGCTCCCTTCCTTCCCCTGCAGCTCTGCTGATCTCCTCCTCCGGGCTACCTTCCACCCCTCGCGGCTCTGCCGACGTCCTCCTCCGGGCTCCCTTCCTCCTCCCCGCTTCTCTGCCGACCTCCTCCTCCGGGCTCCCTTCCTCCTCCCCGCTTCTCTGCCGACCTCCTCCTCTGGGCTCCCTTCCTTCCCCTGCAGCTCTGCTGATCTCCTCCTCCGGGCTACCTTCCACCCCTCGCGGCTCTGCCGACGTCCTCCTCCGGGCTCCCTTCCTCCTCCCCGCTTCTCTGCCGACGTCCTCCTCTGGGCTCCCTTCCTTCCCCTGCAGCTCTGCTGATCTCCTCCTCCGGGCTACCTTCCACCCCTCGCGGCTCTGCCGACGTCCTCCTCCGGGCTCCCTTCCTCCTCCCCGCTTCTCTGCCGACGTCCTCCTCCGGGCTACCTTCCACCCCTCGCGGCTCTGCCGACGTCCTTCTCCGGGCTACCTTCCACCCCTCGCGGCTCTGCCGACGTCCTCCTCCGGGCTACCTTCCACCCCTCGCGGCTCTGCCGATGTCCTCCTCCTCTGGGCTCCCTTCCACCCCTTGCTGCTCTGCTGACGTCCTCCTCCGGGCTCCCTTCCTCCTTCCTGCTGCTCTGCTGATCTCCTCCTCTGGGCTCCCTTCCTCCCCCCGCAGCTCTCTAATCCTTTGTGGTCCCTACAGATCATATGTTTTCAAAAAAAGTCCCAGCGGAGAAGGAGAATGGCAACTTGCAGTCTGCCAGTGAGGAGGAGATGGAAGTAGATGAAAGCAGTAATAGGAAAAGGCCACAGGTGAGTGCCTGGAGTATGTACATGAGTAATGGATGGGGGCGCTCTGCTGGGTACAGCACTGTATAGGGATTATACCAGACCTGACACTGCTGATTTCAGGATTGGCTCCTCCTGTGTCTATAGGTTGTATGTGGTACTGCAGCTCTGTCCACCTGCAATACCACGCACAGCCTAGAGGGGGTGATGCTGCCTGTTTTCAGATGGTATTACCTGTGCTCCTGTGCGTAAGGCTTCATCTTGATGGAGGTTGTGAGTGAGCCTCCTCTTCTAGTTTTTGACCTATATATTATGGTCATGTGTTCATGCCACTTAACAAAAGAGGGGCGTGACTTACCAGAAGAGGGGCGTGGTTTACCCGGGTTTGTTACAATGTATCAGGTCCCCATCATCGTAGGAGTCCAGGAATGGAGAATCCATCTCACAGAAGATTGTCTGCAGCGTGTGCAATGAGCGATGTCTCTGTTAAGTGAGCCCTGCGTTCTCTGCAGTTTTTCCACTAGACTTAGAGACTATAGAGGGGGTGACCTTACCCCGTGCACTTATCGTCTGCAGCACACGGCAGCAGGAAGGTTTTAGCGGTGCTGTGGAATATCCGATTTCTCTTGGTGTAATTCATCGGGACACAATCTGCTGCTGGTGGAGACCTGGCACGTGCGGCTGCCCTTCCTCTACACTACTGCTGCTTTCTGACGAGCGGGGCAGATTTGCCGTATGTGCACTTAGGTCAGTCACAGGTTCACAACCTGTGGATATGCTAAAAACAAAAGATTAATTCATTGACAGCAAGCAGAGATCTCAGAAAAAGCAGTGAAAGTGAGACTAGCCCCGCAGCTCACGGTTAGTCCTCGCTGTAGGTGCTGTGCCCTGGCCCCCACAGCTCACGGTTGGTCCTCTCTCCAGGTGCTGTGCCCTGGCCCCCACAGCTCACGGTTGGTCCTCTCTCCAGGCGCTGTGCCCTGGCCCCCACAGCTCACGGTTGGTCCTCTCTCCAGGCGCTGTGCCCTGGCCCCCACAGCTCACGGTTGGTCCTCTCTCCAGGCGCTGTGCCCTGGCCCCCACAGCTCACGGTTGGTCCTTGCTCCAGGCGCTGTGCCCTGGCCCCCACAGCTCACGGTTGGTCCTTGCTCCAGGCGCTGTGCCCTGTCCCCCACAGCTCACGGTTGGTCCTCGCTCCAGGCGCTGTGCCCTGTCCCCCACAGCTCACGGTTGGTCCTCGCTCCAGGCGCTGTGCCCTGTCCCCCACAGCTCACGGTTGGTCCTCGCTCCAGGCGCTGTGCCCTGTCCCCCACAGCTCACGGTTTGACCTTGCTCATAGTCTTCATGTACGTGTTTTCATTGTATTAAATGCTATCTGTTTGCAGAAACAAAATGGATCTTCCCGGAAGAAATTCAAGTCTCATCACAAGAAACCAAAGACGAGTAGGAAGCTGTAGCCGCAGGCAGTTTGCTACTTATATTGTGTGTCACATAGTGGAATAAAGTTTTTGATTGTTGATGGCAGCTCCTCAGAGCCACTCATTGTGCGTCCACCTGCACACAGCGTCACTGGGAACAATGTATGGGAAGACAACAAACTGCTCCACAGTCTGCACAACTATAGATGAAGCTTTAACATCCAGCCCCACTGCCCCCCTGGTGTATAACATCTGGCCCCACTGCCCCCCTGGTGTATAACATCTGGCCCCACTGCCCCCCTGGTGTATAACATCTGGCCCCACTGCCCCCCTGGTGTATAACATCTGGCCCCACTGCCCCCCTGGTGTATAACATCTGGCCCCACTGCCCCCCTGGTGTATAACATCTGGCCCCACTGCCCCCCTGGTGTATAACATCTGGCCACGTTGACCCTTACACACACACACGTATAACGTTTGTCCCATTGTCCCCTGCTGTATAGCACCCTACCCTGTTGTCTCCCCGCCCCCCCCCCCCCTTCCCCCAGTGTATAACATCTGACCTCGTTACCCCACCGGTGTATATCATCTGGCCCCATACCATACTGTCTGCCTCTACTAATGTGTGACAGAATGGCTCATTTTATGGCCTGCAAACGGTATTTGCTGATTGTTGTACCACAGTTTCAGAGACGTGCAAGGAGGCGGAGGAGTGCATAGTGTAACATAAGAAAATAGAAAACTAAACTTTTTTTTTTTTTGCATTCCTCTCCGTTGTGGACTATAAAGGTCTAAAGAAGCATGAACTGTATATAGACACACACACATAGTATGTATACTTCATTTTTTTTTTTTACTTTAAATATTTTTCATTGGGTTTTTAACAGCATTGATATGAAAACAGAACATTCCAATTACCTCCAATAATAATAAAAAAGTTGACAATTGTTAATATTAAGTTATCGTTAAACATTAGAATATAAAGTATAATCAGCTTGATGAGGTATTAATATAAGCTCTTACATGAAGCAAATAATTGTGTGTGTGTGTTAGAGGAATGTAAAGCGGAAAGGAGGACGGAAAGAGAGAACGGAAAGGAAAAGGAAAGGGTACAAACGACAAAAAAACAAGAAAAAACACGCCTTATTGAAACCAGCACTTCAGAAGAGACCACATCTACCATGAATTTCTACTTTAAGTATTATTTTCTGACAACCAGATTGCTAGGTTATTCCCCTCATTGAATCATATCCAACATGTCCATTGGCGATTGGTATCTTGTGCAATTATGTTTTTCATTTTCAGAATATTGTCAACCTCTTCCACCCATTCACCCAAAGTGGGAGGTTTTGTGTATTTCCAGTGACGTGGAATATGTATACTGCATTGTGCATTCCTGTCTTACATGGGAAAAGATGTTTTTTTTGTAAGAATGATTTAGAATAGCGTCTTTTTGCCTGCCCATTCACTCTATGTACTTTAAACCTTAAAAGCTCAAGATCGTGCTGCCCACCATCACTATGAGATCAGTATGTTGATCTATCCGGCAAAAAATGGTCCTTGAATAGTGATGATTGTCACGGTTTTGCTTGAGTGCTATTTAATGTGCAAAATGTCAGGACTCCATGCCAGAATTGGGGTAAAAGCTGTACCTCTTGGGAATAAGCCATCCGTGTCTAATATGGGCCCTCCGTGCACACGTATTTCTTTTTATCTTGGTCATAATGGGAGTTATAATTATACAGATCAAAGGTCGGGGTCATTGGATCACTGTCTGCACCCCTTCCTCATTGTGAACAGGTAAGTGAAGCAGGTTATCTGATGGAGAGCAGACATGAAGTGTTTACACAGCGTAATTAACAGGTACCTGTCAATGGGGAATAACCCAGATGTGGAGGGGGGGCCTGCCAACACTTGCGACCATTTCAACAGGGTGTTCATCTGGGCACGTACATTCAGCTGAAATGTATTATGGGACAGAGACCTCCCTGCGCTGCAAAACACGCCGCCAGCCAATCAGAAGCCGGCAGTGGCGTCATGCGCAAGTGCGGGGACGCTGAAGTCAGCTGCTGGCTGTAGAAGAGGACCCCCGTGTAATGTGGGATCGTGGAGGAAGGTGAGTAGTATCGTTAATTATTTTAGGAAGGGGACCAGGATGGAGCTCAGTATTAAAGGAAGGGGTCCAGGATAGGATACTTTATCCCAGGGTGGGGAACATTATCCCAGGATGGGGCACATTATACCAAGAAGGAGGCCAGGTTGGGGAGATATAATCCCAGGAATGGGCCCTGTATGGAGGACATTATTACTGGAAGAGAAATCCTTATTACGTACCATCCTCTCTAGTTATGTATGGGTGGTCCATTATTAAGAAGTGTCTTCTGTTATATACAGCGCTGTCCCATTATTACTCAGCATTTAGTCTTGTTATATATAGTATTGTCCCTTGCATAGCATATTCTCGTTATTTTTGGTATTCTAGAAGACTAATATAAAGATATGTGTGTGTGTGTATAGATGTATGTACATACATATACACTGCTCAAAAAAATAAAGGGAACACTCAAATAACACATCCTAGATCTGAATGAATGAAATATTCTCATTGAATACTTTGTTCTGTACAAAGTTGAATGTGCTGACAACAAAATCACACAAAAATCATCAATGGAAATCAAATTTATTAACTAATGGAGGCCTGGATTTGTAAAGTGGAAAAACACTACAGGCTGATCCAACTTTGATGTGATGTCCTTAACCCCTTCGCAACCTTGGGATTTTCCGTTTTTGCATTTTTGTTTTTTGCTCCCCTTGTTCCCAGAGCCATAGCGTTTTTATTTTTCGGTCAATATGGCCATGTGAGGGCTTATTTTTTGCGGGACGAGTTGTACTTTTCAACGCCATTACTAGTTTTACCATATCGTGTACGGGAAAATGGGAAAAAAAATTCCAAGTGCGGTGACATTGCAAAAAAAGTGCAATACCACAGATGTTTTTTTTTTTTTACCACATTCACTGAATGCTAAAACTGACCTGCCATTATTATTCTCCAGGTCATTTCGAGTTCGTAGATACCAAACTTGTATAGGTTCTTTTTTATTTAAGTGGTGAAAAAAAATTTCAACGTTTGGTAAGAAAAAAATGGTGCCATTTTCCAAGACCTGTAGCGCCTCCATTTTTCGGGATCTGGGGCCGGGTGAGGGCTTATTTTTTGCGCACCGAGCTGACGTTTTTATTGATAGTATTTTGGGGTAGATCCGATGTTTTGATTGCCCGTTATTGCATTTTATTGCAATGTTGCGGCGACCAAAAAACGTAATTCTGGCATTTAGAATTTTTTTCTCGTTACGCCGTTTACCGATCGGATTAATTCTTTTTTTATATTTATAGATCGGGCGATTCTGAACACGGTGATACCAAATATGTGTATGTGGGTTGTTTTTTTATTTTATTTTGAGTGGGGCAAAAGGGGGGTGATTTAAACTTTTATATTTTTTTAATTCTTTAAATATTTTTAAAAACTTTTTTTTTTTCACTTTTTGCATGCTTCAATAGTCTCCATAGGAGACTAGAAGCAGCACTTATCCGATCGCCTCTGCTACATAGAGGTGATGAGCAGATCACCTCTGTAGCAGAAATGCTCCTGTGCTAATGTAGCACCCTGAGGATTCGGCTGCTACAGGGGTATTGCACCTCAAGCCAGAGGTGTGGTATTCCACTCCCGGGTGAGGATGGAGTGTGGAACTGAGCTCAGTAGGCTGCATGCACTACATACATCCCATTTCCGGGGGACAGAACTACGGTACTCCCACCAAGTAAATGTGCAGGTACGAAAGTGTCTGTCCCTGGCTGGAGTGGGAGGGGGGTGGAACATCCCAGTAGTGTAGGGGCAGATAGGGGGAGCAGTCTGGGTAATGCTAGGAGCTCATTGGGTGCTGGTCACCTGAGCTCACACATAGAGGGAGTATATAAGGTGGGAACCATCTTAGAACAGGGTCTTTTGTAGAGGTCAGTCAGTCTGTCAGTCTTTGGTAGAGTGAGTCAGAGGAAGAGAGCAGAGGAGGAGAGCAGCTCCAAGGCCCAGAGAGAGAGGAGAAAGAAGGACCCAGAGGGGGAGAAGAGAGAACTCCAAGAACCCAAGATTAGATCAGAGGGTGAAGAGTTGGCACAAGGGTACCGGATCCCAAGCTGGTGGAGGACACTAATCCTTAGCCAGAGACCGGAGGTCGTGGGCAGGATCTGCCACGACCACCCACTAAATCCACCCGGAAGGCAAACCAAGAATAGGGTCAGGGAACCCAGAGACAAGGGTTTACCAACAAGAGGCTCGAGGGAGCCGGACTTAGGTGGATCCCTGGTGGGGAAGGCCAGAGAGAAGGACAAGTCAGAAAGGGAGCTCAGGACCACGCTCCAGAATCACCTGGGGGTTGGCCGAGTCCAGGACCTGGTGGACGCAGCACGGCTCGGGCGGTCACTCAAGGCCGGAGTGACCAGAACAACAGCAGTAAGTAAAAACCCTGAACTGCACAGTCCGACTCTGAGTCTCATTACCATCCTCACTGCACCTCCACAACCACCATCCTCTACACCTGACCCCCTGAGGCTATACCCCTCCCGTTGGGGGTTATACTACCTGAGCTGCACACACATCACCAGCCTCAGCGGACCCTGCTGCAGCGGCGGCCGTATTGACCGCAATTCAACGGGTGGCGTAGTCGACATAAAAGAACTTCTAGTAACATCTATAAGGACTGCCACACACTGAGCTTGACACCCTGGGCACGGACCGGGTCACCGCCACTCGGAGACTACAACCCCCATCTGATCCGGCTCCGGGTATCCCCCAAACAACACTGGCCCAGGGGGCGCGTCACTATGAGCGCCGACCACTAGGTGGCGCTCAGCGAGCAGTACATGACAACCACAGGGGTCTGCTGACTGGCTCACCGATGGGCGGGGTAAGTGACGCGCTTCCGGCGCGGCGATGTTAAATGCCGCTGTCAGAGACTGACAGAGGCATTTAGCATGTTAACAGCCGCGGGTGGATCGCGCATTTTGCAGGGCTCTGGCAGTGCTCCTCCTATTCCTCCTTGCACAAAGGCGGAGGTAGTGGTCCTGCTGCTGGGTTGTTGCCCTCCTACGGCCCCCTCCACGTCTCCTGGTGTACTGGCCTGTCTCCTGGTAGCGCCTCCAGCCTCTGGACACTACGCTGACAGACACAGCAAACTTTCTTTCCACAGCTCGCATTGATGTGCCATCCTGGATGAGATCCCACAGGAGACCATCCGCAACCTCATCAGGAGCATGCCCAGGCGCTGTAGAGAGGTCATACAGGCACGTGGAGGCCACACACAATACTCAGCCTCATCAGGAGCATGTCCAGGCATTGTAGGGAGGTCATACAGGCACGTGGAGGCCACACACAATACTGAGCCTCATTTTGACTTGTTTTAAGGACATTACATCAAAGTTGGATCAGCCTGTAGTGTGTTTTTCCACTTTAATTTTGGGGTGACTCCAAATCCAGGCCTCCATTGGTTAATAAATTTGATTTCCATTGATGATTTTTGTGTGATTTTGTTGTCAGCACATTCAACTTTGTACAGAACAAAGTATTCAATGAGAATATTTCATTCATTCAGATCTAGGATGTGTTATTTGAGTGTTTCCTTTATTTTTTTGAGCAGTGTGTATATATATATATATATATATATATATATATATATATATATAATGAATGTGTGTGTGTGTATATATATATATACAGTACAGACCAAAAGTTTGGACACACCTTCTCATTTAAAGATTTTTCTGTATTTTCATGACTATGAAAATTGTACATTCACACTGAAGGCATCAAAACTATGAATTAACACATGTGGAATTATATACTTAACAAAAAAGTGTGAAACAACTGAAAATATGTCTTATATTCTAGGTTCTTCAAAGTAGCCACCTTTTGCTTTGATGACTGCTTTGCACACTCTTGGCATTCTCTTGATGAACACATTTCTTTCACAGGGGCCCCAAACTGTCAGTGTCCGCCCCTCATGTGTGGTCTGTATATAATGCAGGAAGGATGTTTAGTAAGATGATGACCTAATTGTTTCTCTAGGTTCTTGTGGAATTATATCACCCAGAGTAGAAATTGTGGACAAAACTAAATTTTAATTGCCTCCAATCAGCCGTCCTCCACTTACCTCAGCAGAGGGAGTTGTGAGGGGTCTGGTGAGACCCTTTATAACATCCCGTCAACCGAATATGATTGTCAGACCCCAGGAGAAGCAACAAGTATTGCAGATCTGTCCATATTTCCTGCGGCGTTCTCTGCCAGAAGGTCTCACGGATCTAATTTGTTAGACTTTTCTGTATTTCATCCCTTTTATTGTATACTACTTTTTTCCTAGATTTATGTATTTGTATTATTTCATCTTTTGCAACTTTTTTTAAGCACTGTACTTTTTGGATAGTTAATCTAAAATGTAATGAGTTTGTTCCTTGCTATAAACGCACTCACAAACCCTGAAGGGGGCGAGAATAGTTTGGTTGTGTTACTCTGTGTATTGTCAGCGTGCAAGAAGAGTACCTATCAGGTGCCCGGGAAAGCTGGGTGGCGTGTGCTAGTGTGACCCAATGCATGTGCTTTGCTGGCCCATCAAAACAAGTGGTATAGAAAAGTGTGGTGTGGATGTGAGAACTGACTGTGGGGGGCGCTCAGCTCATTGTCAGCCTATTGCAATATGAGTGTGGGAAGTGGAGCCCCCTGTAGAGTAGCAGCTGAGGCAGTGAGCAGCGAGTGGTGTTCATGACGAATCGGTGGAGGTGGTAATGGTGCTGATTTATGACTTTTATCTTATTCTAAATAAATTCCCTGTTTATTCAAATTACCTGTGAAGACGGAATCGTTGCTAGGAATGCAATTAGCTGGATATCTTCCCGATTCTGCCCGCCTGCTTCTGTCTGAACGGACTGCCTATGGTACAGGTATATTTAGGCCTTTTATACTTTCCATATGTCGCATATCATATCCACTATGTTTGGTGAAACCATAATTCCAATTGAGCTTAATCTACAATTTACTCCACATACTGCAAATTACAGTTTGTGGTCGATACTGGATGGTCGTACTTCCCACAAACCAACCGCTAGAAATGAGTAAATCTTACACTCCGGCATGTACTATAACCATTTGGGTGCTATATACTCCATATTGGGCTGGATATACAATATATATTTGGATATTCTCGGCTTGGGACAATTCTTTGACAACTCATGTACCAGCTGTTTTTCTCATTACCTATATTAATAGAAATCCTTTATCTTGTAGATATACCATTGAGAAATATCCAGTAGAGCTGAAACATTCGGTACTAACCACAGAACCATACAGAAGGCGGCCATACACAGACTAACCTCGGCCGATCCTGGCGATAGCAGTGTGCTCAATGGTCCAGAAGAGCAGTTGTTCTGCAGCACGGACTGATGGCACTGGTGCAGCAGGGAAATCTAGATGGAACAGTGGAAGCTGCGGTGGCAGAAAGGCAACAGGAGAGACAACGCAGGATCTGATGAAGCGGTGTTGAGAAAATGGTAACAGCAGTGACAGAGTAGTACTTATAGGGAACCTGTTGTGTCCTTTTTGTGTTTTAATCTGCCCCCAATGTGTTGTTATGCAATGTGCATCACTAACATTGTTTTCTCAAAGAAAAGCTCGCAACCGCTGTTGGTCAGTGACCACATGATAGTTTGTGAGAGCACACGCTATCATGTGGCCACTGACTCACAAGGGCTGCGGAGCATGCGCTCATGTGAGAAGAAGCTGTGGACGTACACCCGGATTCAGTGCACATGTCCGGGGAGCCGATGGGCAGTGCACAAGCGCGGGATCTCCGAGACCGTTGCTGTGATGTCAGGCCGGTCACGGCAATCAATCACAATGCGGTGGGTGTGAATAATTTTTAACAGGAGCATCACTGACCGTGACTGAAGCGGTAAAAAGCACCACCCCTATGACTGAAACTAAATCTACTAAAGTGTTTTTACACATATCTACTGGGAGATTTTCGTTGAGAAAACAATGTTAGTGATGCACATTGCATAACACCACACTGGGGACAGATTAAAGCACAAAGAGGACATGACAGGTTCCCTTTAACCCTGCTGTTCTGTTCCGGTCTACTATACATTTATATTGTTCCGGTCATTTTTGACCGGACCTATTAAAGTCTTGATTTTTAGCTAACTTAAGTGTTTTATTTGAATACATGTGGCATTATTATACTGTATGTGAACATGGTTGTTCATAAACAAATGAAAAATGAAATCAAAAACTTTAATTTTTATTTTTTTGTATCAAAAAATGTTACATGGCTTTAATGCAATATTCACACATATTGCACATTCGCACATAAAAAAAAATATTCTTTATATAACTGTAAACTATAACTAATAACATCAAACTGTATGTAAATATATTTAAAAAAATAAATAAAAAAAATAAAAAGTTCATTTTTATCTATATAAAATGGTAAATAAGGTTCACGGTAGTAAATTTACTGTTTGCATTCGTCACAAGTATAATTTACATGTCTTTTGCATAAGTATTTTGCACAACTGCAACATATCCCATTGGTTTTGTGATTACTTGATGTTGGACAGAAGGCGCATCGTTTCCGTTTTAGGCTGGTTGCGTTGCCGGTGGAGGCCGTGGGTATGGTAGCAGTGCCGGTGGAAGCCGTTGGTTCACTTTCTTTAGCATGTTGTTGAATCCTGTGGACAATGGCTGCTGCTCCATCATCTCTGGGTGTTACTTTTCTTTCTTCGATATATGGGCTAACCAGTGATTTTCCCAAACTCCTCTATAAAAATTCTTCTTTTATATAGTTTATTTTTGTTCCAATTTGGGTGTATTTCACGCCATAACACGAATGCATTGTATGCCGACACATCAAGAATGTTGTAAAAAGCAACCATTGGCCACCGATTTGTTTTGCGTTTACAGGTGTAAGTGCCTATGAGTTGATCTAGAGCAGGGGTCTCAAACTCAGCTGG
Organism: Phyllobates terribilis; assembly: GCF_046119375.1. Taxonomy (NCBI): domain Eukaryota; kingdom Metazoa; phylum Chordata; class Amphibia; order Anura; family Dendrobatidae; genus Phyllobates; species Phyllobates terribilis. The sequence goes on from NW_027362767.1 coordinate 276,068,480, forward strand.
GCATATGGGCCGCACACGGAAAAACATTTAATTTGGGGGGCCGCATTATTTACATGATAAAGTGACATTTTTAGTGATACCATTTTATTTTCTATACACCTTTTGAACTGGTCCTCATCTTGCAGACATGTCCCCCATCCAGATCCCCACATTGCAGACATGTCCCCCATCCAGGTCCCCATATTGCAGACATGTCCCCCATCCAAGTCCCCATATTGCAGACATGTCCCCCATCCAGGTCCCCATATTGCAGACATGTCTCCCATCCAGGTCCCCCATATTGCAGACAGGTCCCCCATCCAGGTCCCCCATATTGCAGACATGTCCCCCATCCAGGTCCCCCATATTGCAGACATGGTCCCCATATTGCAGACATGTCCTCCATCCAGGTCCCTCCCGCCCATACTGTGCACAGGGCCACCCCACACTGCGCACTGGGTCCCCCCCCATACTGCGCACAGTGTCGCCCCCCCCATACTGCGCACAGTGTCGCCCCCCCATACTGCGCAGTGTCGTCCCCCCATACTGTGCAGTGTCCCCCCCTATACTGCGCACAGTGTTGTCCCCCCCCATACTGCGCATAGGGTCGTGCCCCCCCCCATACTGCGCACAGGGTCGTATCCCCCCCATACTGCGCACAATGTCGTCGTCCCCCCCCATACCGCGCACAGGGTCGCCCCCCCATACTGCGCACAGGGTCGCCCCCCCATACTGCACACAGTGTCGCCCCCCCCATACTGCACACAGGGTCGTCGCCCTCCCCCATACTGTGCACAGGGTTGTCGTCCCCCCATACTGCGCACAGGGTCGTGCCCCCCCCATACTGCTCACTGGGTCGTCGCCCCCCCATACTGCTCACAGGGTCGTCGTCCCCCCATACTGCGCAGTGTCGTCCCCCCATACTGTGCAGTGTCCCCCCCCTATACTGCGCACAGTGTTGTCCCCCCCCATACTGCGCATAGGGTCGTGCCCCCCCCATACTGCGCACAGGGTCGTATCCCCCCCATACTGCGCACAATGTCGTCGTCCCCCCCCATACCGCGCACAGGGTCGCCCCCCCATACTGCGCACAGGGTCGCCCCCCCATACTGCACACAGTGTCGCCCCCCCATACTGCACACAGGGTCGTCGCCCTCCCCCATACTGCGCACAGGGTTGTCGTCCCCCCATACTGCGCACAGGGTCGTGGCCCCCCCCATACTGCTCACTGGGTCGTCGCCCCCCCCATACTGCTCACAGGGTCATCGTCCCCCCATACTGCGCACAGGGTCGTCGTCCCCCCATACTGCGCACAGGGTCGCCCCCCCATACTGCGCACAGGGTCGCCCCCCCCATACTGCGCACAGTGTCCCCCCCCCCATACTGCGCACAGGGTCGTCGTCCCCCCATACTGCGCACAGGGTTGCCCCCCCATACTGCGCACAGGGTCGTCGTCCCCCCCATACTGCGCACAGGGTCGCCCCCCCCCATACTGCACACATGGTCGACCCCCCCCATACTGCGCACAGGGTCGTCGTCCCCCCCCATACTGCGGACAGGGTCGTCATCCCCCCATACTGCGCACAGGGTCGTCGTCCCCCCATACTGCTATCGCGGCTCTCTCCAGCAGCCAGGGACATCAGCGCTGTAGTGCAGTGTATTGCCACGCAGAGACCGGCTCTCTGTACAGCAATACCAGTGCCAGCCGCCGGCCTATCAGAGGCCAGCAGCTGACATCTGCGCATGTCAGTGACGTCATACGCTGCTGCGCTGGGACGCAGAGGTCAGCTGCTGGCCTCTGATAGGCTGGCGGCTGACACTGGTATTGCTGTACAGAGGGCCGGTCTCTGCGCGGCAATACACTGCACTACAGCGCTGATGTCCGCAGCTGCTGGAGAGAACCGAGATCGTTACGGGGTCTATGTGCCCGCAGGCCGTGTGTTTGAGACCCCTCATCTAGAGTATCAACTGCCCCTTTTGTGGTATTGTATTGTAAAATCATGTCCAGCTTTCTGTCGTCTCCATTACTGATTGCACCAGGGTCGGACTGGGGTGCCTAGGGCCCACCAGGGGAACTGACTCTAGGGGCTCACACTACAGCCCACCATAAACGGTTTTATTACTTGTTATGCTTTTCTATAATGCACTATAGTTACATGATTGGCCGCGCTGTGGAGCACTGAGCGGCAGGACTTTATTCGAACAGTCATTCCGTACTGCCAGAGTCCCTTTAATGGTAACTTGTCACCTTGAAAAACGCTATTAATCTGCAGATATAGGGGTAATCTGCAGGTAAATAGGGTTTAAAGCCTGGTTAGACGGCTTATTGGAAAAGCGTTGGCTACACGGAGAAAATTACATTTCATTCTCCCTGTCGTCACTCGCTTCCTGTTATTGGGTCGGTGCAAGGAGGGAGACATTACAGTCACCGCGAACTACAAAGTGAGCGTGCTGCAATAACGTCCGGCACCTTGATTGTGACACTTCCATGGAGCCCAACTTCAGGCTGAGCTTCATTGAATGACTAACATGGCAGCAGCACCTGGCAACTAGTGCTGAGAGAGCGTGGTCGGATAAAGTGTGATCCCAGCATGCTCGGGTGTTATCTTAGTATCTTGTAGTGCTCTGCTAATATGCTCGAGTCCCCAGGGTAGCATGTTTTGCAGCGGTAGACAGAAGCAACACATGCAGGAATTGCCTGTTTGTTAGGTAATCCCTGCATGTGTTTTGCGTGTGTGTGTATATGCCTGTGTGTATATGCACCCCGCCAGGCCAGTCCGAGGTTGGATTGCACTATCATGGTGCATTGTGCTCATCAGAATGACCTGCTTGTGTTTTTTGGGAACGTAAGAATCTACTGTTGTAACCTTAGTAAAATAAAACATAGAACTATAAGCGTCTCTCTTACTGAGGTTACCTTGTGGCAGTTCTGGCTTATTTTTTCTAACAGTACCTAGCATGGTCATTTTTCTTGTCAGCAACATCTGCCCCAATTGGCATAAAACTGTCGCATGTAACATTTTGTCCTTTGAGTCCATGTGTCAAATCCAAAACTACTCGCATACCTTGATTTTTTTCAGCTTTTTCTCCAGTGTTTTTTCCTATGTATACCTGAGCGTTTACAACGTATGAACTTTTGCTGTCGCATATTTTGATGCCGTACTTTGCAGGCTTACTTGGAATCCACTGTCTGAATGGGCACCTACTTCTGAATGACACCAGTTGTTCATCTACAGTCACATTTTCACCAGTATTATAAAATGTTTTTCAGGTCAGCATTACACAGTAATAGAACCAGCTAACGCAAGGAAAATAAGAAAATCTTTTCATTTACAATGTGAAATGTTGACAACTGAATTGAACTATTTCTATATGAATAGCAGGGTAAATAACTATAACTATAACTATACTGGAAGCGAATCCATCTGCTGTATCATAATTTGAAAATGTATGTATGTGTAAATCTGCACGGACCAAAAGGACCTAGATAGATTGATAATAGATTGATAGTAGATGTCAATAGTAAATATAGTAGTAAAAGTCAATTAACCACAAGTTTCAGAACCGCATAATGAATATTTTAAAAAATATCAAATTTCAAATTCGGTCATTTTTGACCGAACAGAACAGCAAGGTTAAAGAAAGTAGAGTAAAGAGAGCACCTACATGGCAGATGGACATCTTCTATGGCCATTTACAAAGTACATAACCCCTGTGGTGTTTGGATTGCAAACCATTGTTCTTGATGGACATCTTGCCTCCAGCCTAAATGGAATTTGAATCTGTCCTCAGGTCTTTTTGACACCAGTATCTTTTGGCTATATACAGGGACACCATCTGCTGGAAGATGAAGACCACTGGAATCATGTTTGACCTTTGACCCTCTAATCCATCTTGGGCCTAAAGGCCCCGTCACAGTAAGCGATGCAGCAGCGATCCTGACAACGATAATACCTGTCAGGGATCGTTGCTGCATCGCTAATACATCGCTGGTGAGCTGTCAAACAGGCAGGCTCACCAGCGATCAGGGGAGCAGCGACATCGTGGAAGGATGTCCACGATGTCCTGCTCCCGGTTACCAGCCTGCTGCTGAAGCAGGAGCAGGCTGGTAACTATGGTAAACATCGGGTTACTAGGGGCATACGCGCACTTAGTAACCCGATGTTTATCATGGATACGACTCTGCTAAGGTGAACGGTAACCTCCCGCACACCGTAGCAGAGTGGTATCCATGGTAAACAGCGGGTTACTAAGTGCGCGCGTGCCCCTAGTAACCCGATGTTTACCATGGATACCAGCCTGATCGTTGGTCCCGCTGGTCACACACAGCAATGTGTGCTGGCCAGCGGGAGGCCAACGACCAAAAAATGGTCCAGGACACTTTGCAGCGATCATTGACCTCACAGCAGGGGCCTTGATCGCTGCAAAGTGTCACACATAGCGACATCGCTGGTGAGGTCGCTGGTGAGTCACCAAAACCGTGACACAGCAGCGATCTCGCTAGCGATATCGCTATGTGAGACGGGGGCTTAAGAGTGCTACCTCCAGGAAAGCATCGACATCAGCAGCCATGTGCATGTTTCTGGAGAACGCCAAAGACTGTGACCGGATTGGATGGTATTATTAAGTGGAGGTGTTACAGGGATGGCCAATGTATGGACCATGTCTGACTGGGACTGATATAAAGGTAGCACACCAAGCTATGTAGGCATCTTCCTACATCCCATCTCCCACCACCCTCTCATATTACCTTTTCCCTTTTATTGTACTCTTGTCCCTTAGTTAGGTTTCCCTTATGTATGCCATTGTAAATATCCTATTTGTAATAAATTCCCTTTTAAAGAACCAGTAGCTCTTGTTAATTAATATTAACCACAAAACTCAGCAGATTCTACCCTGGGGCTGCAGCATATATACGTGACAGGAGACACTGGGGCTGGAGCATATATATTACACAGGACACACGGGGTCATATACTCATATACTTCACAGGAGATGCTGGGATCATATACATCAAGAGGAGGGGCTGGGGGCATATTCATCACAGGAGACAGCAGGCCATATACATCACAGGAGACGCTGGGAGCATATACATCACAGGAGATGCCAGGGCATATACATCACAGGAGTAGTTGGGGCTACTGCCGCTGTTGTCGGTGGGACTAGCATGCGCTGACTGTGACTACATAGTACGTCCTACATGTGCCACAGCAGTAGTGCATGCTACATGCTCGTGCATGCAGTGTCAGGAACAATAAAAGGACCTGTGATTTGCCAGCAGTTGGCCTGAGCACTGCAGCCCCTGGGAATCTGCTAAGGAGCTGGACAAAAGAACGTTGCGGGCCATAAATGGCCTGTAGGCCGAGGTTACCCAACCCTATTATAGACAGTAATGTGTGAACAGAAATCATGAACCTCAATGCAGCAACTCCGATCTAGTCATCTCTGTAGCAAGACAGCTAGAATGCCGTTGCTGTACGGAGGACGTCCTTATAGACAGTACTGAGTGCACAGAAATCATGAACCTCAGTGCAGCTACTCCGATCTAGTCATTTCTATAGGGAGACAGCTAGAATGGAGTTGCTGTATGGAGGACATCCTTATAGACAGTACTGAGTGCACAGAAATCATAAACTTCTGTGCAGCTACTCTGATCTAGTCATCTCTATAGGGAGACAGCTAGAATGGAGTTGCTGTATGGAGAGTATCCTTATAGACAGTACTGAGTGCACAGAAATCATGAACCTCAGTGCAGCAACTCCGATCTAGTCATTTCTGTAGCGAGACAGCTAGAATGCTGTATAGAATTTCATTGTTCCTGGAGAGACAGTTGCACAAGATTACAGCCACAATTCAAGAATGCTGGGCATTTTGCATGCAGTGCTAGTATTTTTATTATCGCTTTTCGTAATATAAACAATTGCACATAGCGCTGATTGTTCAATTTTGATACAATTCGACTTTTCCCATATATACACAAGTCTCGGTCAGCACCAGCATTTTAAGACTGGGCAGAACTTTATGGGGAGAGGTATAATTGTGTCAGCAGATAATCATCATAATTTACATCACAAAAGTGGCATAAATTACGACAGAAACATACTCCAGTAACCCCGCACATTTCTGTCATAATTTACATCACTTTTGTGTTGTATGATTCTGTCGTCTCCGCTCCGTCACGGTCACGCCTCTCCCCGCAAAGCTTCACCCACTCTTCAAAATGGTGGTGGTGGCCGAGACTTGTGTACATACAGAATATGTAGAATTCTGGCAAATCAGAACAGTCAGCGCTATTTGTAATTTTTTAATATTACAGAAAGCAATAATAAAAATGCAAGTTTTATTAATCAGAAAAAAAACTGAATTTTGACGATTTTTTTGGCCATAAGAAATATACATCAGGCAGTATGGGGCAGCACTGAGGCATATGGGATGGTGTGGGGGAATCTCTGCAGTATATGGGGGCAGTGTGGGGTAGCGCTGAGGAATGTTGGGGAGCACTGAGGTGCATGAGGGTGGTGTGAGGGAGCTCTGTGTGGCAGAGCCCTGAGGAGTATTGGGGCATTTTAGGGGAGTACTAAGGTGAGAACCAACACCATATGAGACCTTCTCAGGATATAACCTGCAAAAGTTCTTTATGAGTTATGGGAAAAAGTCATGTCACTCTACTAAAATCTAGTTATCGGCTGATCCTGACCACAAGGGGGCAGTAAGCTCCTTCCCAGTGATGGAAGATATAGGCTCATGTAGAGCTGCTATTTTCCATTGCTGGTAAAGACCAGGTCCATACGGCTTATGGAGTTTAGTAAAAACCTAGATGCTTCTCCTGGTTGGTCACATGGGGTGCGTGCAGGTATGTTACTATTTTTTCCATAGTGCACAGACAGCAGTAGAGAAGCATTCAGGCTGTGAGCACACAATGCGTTTTTAATGTGTTTCCGCGGCGTTTTTGCAGCTGTGGAAACGCTGCGGAAACGCATTAAAAACGCATAGTAGAAGGGCAGCAATGTTCCGCAATGATAATCCGCATGTGCTGTGCCCATGCTGCGGATTTTTCCGCAGTGTTTATGCTGCGTTCAAAAATCCGCAGCATGTCCATTAATTTTGCAGAAACGCGGCATTTTTGCCGCCATTGACTTGCATTAGAACGCGCCAATACCGCAAGACTGCATCTGCACTTGCGTTATTGGCACGTTCTAATGTGCGGATGGTACCTGGGTGTGGAGAAGATGAGACTCTCCTCCACACCCAGGTATCATTAAAAAGTTGTAAAAACAAGAATAAAATAAAAAATAAGATATATTCACCTTCCGACGGCCCCCGGTCTCCTTCCCTCTGCTTGCGTGCAAGACTGAAGGACCTTCGGTGAAGTCACAGTCATGTGACCGCAGGCCCTTCAGAGCAGTGTCCCGCGATATCCTGGCAGCCAGGAACGAACGCGGCAGCACACACCGGGGCATCGGGGGTGAGTATAGCTTTATTTTTTTATTTTTAAACATTCTTACGGTCACACTATATAAATCGATGCCGTTTGCATGGATTTATATAGTGTGACCTAGTTGTCAAGCACTTTCCAAGTGATGCTAAAATCGCTTGGAAAGCGCTTGACAACCCGCATGCAGAAACGCATGTGAAGAACGCTTCAAATCCACATGTATTTGGCAGGAAAAACGCATGTATAATCCGCATGTACAATCTGCATGTGTTTTTTCTGCCAGGGAGATGCAGAAATGATGCAGAAATTTTCTGCTTCATTTCTGCATCGTGGGCACATAGCCTCAAGCAGATGGGGGGGCTCATGCTGAGTACGAGCAGGGTGACTAGCGTGTTCACTAGTGCATAGCTACTGGCAGCGATGAGAAGCTGCAGGTGATGCTCCACATGTTACCAAAATAATTACAAAGATAGAAAATGATCCGTTCAAAACTAAGTAATATAATCCTACAGCGACCATGAAGGAGCAATACGATCAAAAATATACTAAAATTAAAATTTTATTTAGATATATAAAACAATTTGTAATACACAATATAATAGATTACAAAAAAGCTATAAAATCATTATTACCTTATGGGACAGAAAACATAGAGCAAAGCCATACATCCAAACACACATACTATATTAAAAGGAAAAACGTGATTGTGGCCGGGGACCCACCCTCCATGCGCTCAATTACCACGGTTAGAAGCTCATACACCTGTGGGAAAGCTAAACGTGCGTCGGGGTGACGGACGTACACCTGGGTCACTCACTACATGCGTAATCACTGCACTTTATCATGAGAGGTCAATTTACCATTACCCTGGTTAGGTTACCTGCAATGACATATAGCCTGATTCGATGTTCTGGCAATATTATGTGAACACTGTTTCTGTACTTTGACGCCATCTTGTGGCCATACCATATTATTCTGTAGATCAGGCTTTATTGTAATTGCATTATTTGCCTATTAATTTTGGTACATGGAATGACTGTTTAATATTCTTACATATAGATTATATGTTGTTTCTTACATATATTACCCATGGTGACGTTCTATCATTGTGTCCTCATCATTTATCTACTAATCTCTATGTACTGTATTGTTACTGTTTGTCATTTTTGTACACTCTATTTTTTTATCTTTTGAGAAATAAAATGTATACTTTTTTTAATAATTCTATCAGGACTGTTAACTCGTTTACCCCTGGGGCTCATTGCTTCACTATTTTGTAGAATTTATTCATTTGGGAGTTGCTATCTCCCTATTGGGATTATGGCTCTTATACATACCCATTGATTCAGTTTTATTCAATACCAATTAGAAAACCTTGTATCATTTCCTTTAGGCTGAGGTCACACGATGCGATTTTAATGCGTTTCCGTGGCGTTTTTGCAGTTGCGTAAACGCCGCGGAAACGCATTAAAAACGCATGGTAGAAGGGCAGCAATGTTCCCCAATTGAAATCCGCATGTGCTGTGCCCATGATGCGGATTTTTCCGCAGTGTAAACGCTGCGCTCAAAAATCCGCAGCATGTCAATTAATTTTGCGTAAACGCTTAGTTTTCGCCGCCATTGACTTGCATTAGAACGCGCCAATTCCGCAAGACAGCATCTGTACTTGCGTTATTGGCGCTTTCTAATGTGCGGATGGTACCCGGGTGTGGAGGAGAGGAGAGTCTCATCCACACCCAGGTACCATTAAAAAGCTGTAAAACAAGAATAAAATAAAAAATAAATGTATACTTAACTTCTGTCGGCCCGCGCACCGCTCCTGCTTGGTTCCCGGCACTTGAGTTGAAGGACCTGCGCTGACGTCAGAGTCATGTGACCGGTCACGTGACGCTGACGTCGGCAGGTCTTTCAATTCAAAGTTGCCGGCGAGGGAGAACAGATTGAGCGGGACACCGGGGGCCATCGGAGGGTAAAGTATACATTTATTTTTTACTTTTACCACTCTCTCGGGTCACACTATATAAATCCATGCCGGCTGCATGGATTTATATAGTGTGACCTAGTTGTCAAGCACTTTCCAGGTGATGCTAAAATCGCCTGGAAAGCGCTTGTCAATCTGCATGCGGAAACGCATGTGGAAACGCATGCGAATCCGCATGTATTCCGCAGGAAAAACGCATGCACAATCTGCATGCGTTTTTTCTGCCAGGGAGATGCAGAAATGCTGCAGAAATTTTCTGCTTCATTTCTGCATCGTGTGCACATACCCTTACACTTCACAAATGTTTGCTAATTTGCATAACACATAAAATCACAATAAAATAAATTTAAGTTTATGGGTGTAACGTGAAAAAATGTGAAAAAAGTCTTTGAAGGCACTGTAAGTACGTAACTAAGGACACTTGTTGATGCACCATTTATCACTTGTTCTGGTGTTTGTGTTTTTGGCGTTTCTTAGCACTTTTCCTGTTGACTTCAGTTTTATTTTCATATTTATATATATTTATATTTACATTTATGCAATATTTTCTATTGGGGAATTTTTTTCTCTCAATAATCTACACATGTTGTCAAAATTGTTGGTACCCCTCGTTTAATGAAAGAAAAACCTACAATGGTCACAGAAATAACTCGAATCTGACAAAAGTAATAATAAATTAAAAATCTATGAAAATGAACAAATGAAAGTCAGACATTGCTTTTCAGCCCTGCTTCCACAGAATTTAAAAAAAAATTAAACTCCTGAAATCGGCCTGGACAGAAATGATGGTACTCCTCACAAAACAAGGTGCCTTGCAGCTCCAACAGTGGAAAAATAAAAAGTTTATAGCTCTCAGAATAAAGCGATGCAAAAATATTTTTTTTCTATAAAATAGTTTCTATTGTGTAAAAGCGCCAACAGATAAAAAAATATATAAATGAGGTATCGCTGTAATCGTACTGATCCGAAGAATAAAGCTGCCTTATCAATTTTACCACACACAGAATAGCATTTTTTTTTTTAAAAAACAATTCCAGAATTGTTGGTTTTTGTTTATTTTGCCTTCCAAAAATTGGAATAGAAAGTGATCAAAAAATGTCACGTGCCTGAAAATGGTACCAATAAAAACGTCACTTGCCTCGCAAAAAACAAGGCTTTACATGACTCTGTCTGCAGAAATATGGAAAAATTATAGATCTCAAAATATGTTGAAGCAAAAAGTGTCTTTTAGTGAGTGACAGCAGCCAAACATAAAAAAACTATATAAATCTGATATCGCTGTAATCGCAGCAACCCGAAGAATAAAGTCGTCTAATCACTTATACCGCACAAGGAACGACTTAAAAAAATAAATAAAACCAATTCTTCACCTGCTGCTGATTTGTTCATTCTGCCTCCCAAAGATCGCAGTAAGGCTCGGCTCACATTTATCCTGCGCTATACGCCGAGCGCTTATACCGGGGTTTCCCTGTAAATCTCTGAAATAAGTGATTCAGACAGAACCCCCGGCAGAAGATTTCCTATAATGAGGTAGATTGAGGCACTGTGGATGCCGTCTGGCCTGTGATCCGGCGATGTCCATCTTTTTAGGCGTGCATAAAAGTGCCGGCGGCCACAGTTTTGTGCACCTCTGATAAGAAGGACACCTCTGAACAGAGGCCAGACGGAGTCCAGAGTAACTCTGCTGCCTCATTATAGTGAATGGATCTCCTGGGGGTCATCTGAATCACGTCATTCGGAAATTTAGATGGAAACCCCGATACAAGTGCTCAGCGTAGAGAGCAGGACAAATGTGATCCCAAATGTTATGTAAAATGTTCCCAATTAAAGCTTCAACCCCATTCACAAAAAAAGCAAGTCCTCACTCAGGTCCGTCATCTGTTAATAGAAATATAGGGGACATCCACGTTACTGGCAGCACAAAGGCTGTGGAAAAGTGCTATGGCTCCTAGCCCCCCAAAAGAAATCCAGCGAATTCTGCCCTCCCAAATCCAAATGCCTCCCTCCCTTCGGAGCCCCACAGTGTGCCTAAACCACATTTAGCGTCCACATGTTTGGCATTTCTGTAGCAATGAGAGCCTGTCTAATTTTCAGGTGCATGTGTCTAGAAACACGAGCTGGAGCTGGGCGCAACGTACTGAGCATGTACAGGAACTACAATAGCAGATTTGCAATTTCACTCAGCAACATCCGCTGCTGATTGTTTCTGGAAAACACCTATTGAGTCAAAATCATCACTACACCTGTAGATAAATTCCCAAAGGGGTATAATTTCCAAAATAAGGTCATTTGAGGGGGGATTCTGCTCTTCCAGCACTTAGGGGCTCTGTATATCGAGTCTGCAAACTATTCTAGGAAAATCTGAGCTCCAGGAGACAAATAGTGCTCCTTCTCTCCCGAGTGTCGCTGTATGGCTAAGCGGTACTGTACAGCCACATATGGGGTTTTTCCACATTCAGCAGAAATTGTGTGACAAATTTTTGTGCCATTTTTACCCATTTCCTCTTGCGAAATTGTGAAATCTGGGCCAAAAACAAAATTTTTGTGGTAAAAATGGAATTATTTTTTCTTCACTGCCCAATGATATAAACTTCAATGACCCACCTGTTGTGTCAATATGATCACTGCAACCCTAGATGAATTCATTGAGAGGTGTAGTTTGTAAAATGGGGTCACTTATGGGTAGTTCTGCTGTTCTGGCATCTCAGGGGCTCTCCCAGTGGGTTATGGCACCCGCAAACCATAACAGTAAAATCTGCACTAAATTATGGCGCTCCTTTCCTTCTGAGTTTTGCACTGTGCCTCAAAAGTAGTTCCCAATTACATGTAGGGTATTGGCGCAATCAGGAGAAAATGCACAACAAACTGAGAGGTCCATTTCCTATTAGCCCTTATATAAATTAAAAACTTGGTGCTAAAACAACATTTTAGTGGTAAAAATGTAATTATTCTTTCTTCACCGCCCAATGATATAAATTTCTGTGAGGCACATATGGTGTCAACATGCTCACTGCACCCCTAGATGAATTCATTGAGAGGTGTAGTTTGTAAAATTACATCACTTATGGGGGGTTTCTGCTGTTTTGGCACCTCAGGAGGTCTGCCAATGTGACATGGAACCCTCAAACCATTCCAGCAATATCTGAACTCCAATATGGTGCTTCTTCCCTTCTGAGCTTTGCACTGGGCCTCAAAAGCAGTTTTTGACTACATATGGGGTACCGGTGTACTCAGGAGAAATTACACATCAAATTATATGGTGGGAGTTTCCACTGTTTGGGCACATCAGGGGCTCTTTAAATGCAACATAGTGTCCACTCTTGATTCCAGCCAATGTTGCGTTCAAAAAGACAAATGGCGCTCCTACCCTTTCGAGCCCTGCTCCCAAACAGTAGTTTTCCCCCACATATAGGGTATCGTCATACTCAGGAGAAATTGCACAACGAATTGTATAGTGCAATTTCTCCTGTAACCCTGTGAAAATAAAAAAATTGGTGGTAAAGGAATATGTTTGTGGGAAAAATGTGATTTTTTTATTTTCACAGCTTAACGTTATAAACTTCTGTGAAGCACCTGGGGGTTCAAGATGCTCACCCAATATCTAGATGCATTCCTTGAGGGTTCTAGTTTCCAAAATGGCATTACTTGTGGGGGGTTTCCACTGTTTAGGCACATCAAGGGCTCTCCAAATGCGACATGGCGTCCGCTAATGATTCCAGCCAATTTTGCGTTCAAAAAGTCAAACGATTCTCTTTCCCTTACGAGCACTGCCGTACGCCAATACAGTATTTTTCCCCCACATATGGGATATCAGCGTACTTAGGAGAAATTGCACAACAATTTTTGGGGTCCATTTTCTTCTGTTACCCTTGTAAAAATAAAAAAATTGGGGCAAAAAAACAATTTTGTGGAAAAAAAATAATTTTTTATTTTCATGGCTAAATATTATAAATTTCTGTGAAGCACCTGAGGGTTCAAGGTGCTCACCACACATCTAGATAAGTTCCTTCAGGGGTCTAGTTTCCAAAATGGGGTCAATTATGTGGGGTTTCCACTGTTTAAGCACATCAGGGGCGCTCCAAACGTAACATGGCGTCTACTCTCGATTCCAGCCAATTTTGCGTTTAAACAGTCAAACAGTGCTCCTTCCCTTCCGAGCCCTGCTGTGCGCCCAAACAGTAGTTTTGCCAAATTTCAGATTTTTTCACAAATAAACGCAAGTCATATCAAACAAATTTTACCACTATCATGAAGGACAATATGTCACGAAAAAAAACAGTCTCAGAATCACTGGGATCTGTTGAAGCGTTCCAGAGTAATTACCTCATAAAGTGACAGTGGTCAGAATTGTAAAATTTGGCCTGGTCAGGAAGGTGAAACAAGCTTGGGGGATCAAAGGGTTAAAAAAAAGCATAAAAAATGTTACTTGTGAACACAGCCTCAGTGTTTCATTTTTTTATTGGTTTAAAGGAGAAAAGAAGCAGTCACACGCTTTTTTAAGCCATTTTCCCATCACCGTAAATAATCTGATCACTGTATTGTGTGGGTGGTTACAGTTACAGGGACACCAAATATGTCTGTTTTATTTGCTCCTTTGTGATATTTATTTATTTTTAACATTTATTGCCAATGTTATTACTGTAATTATTTTTCATTATTTTTTTGTAATTTTATGGAAAGAAAAAAAAATTACTTTTATTTTTGCCTCTTGAATACAGGTATACAGAAATGAACTGGTATATATATGACGCGCCCCCTGGGCCGTGTGTGCACGCGTGTGGGTTACCCGGAGCCGGGTCTCTGGGGGTTGTAGTCTCCGTGGCGACGACCCGTTCCCATGGCTCAGGGTGGTCAAACCAGTGGCAGTCTTTTATATGTTTTAGGTTAATGTCCGACTACGCCACCCGTGGATTGCGGTCAGGGTGTACCGCCGCTGCGAGGCAGACCGCTGAGGCTGGTGTTGTGTGCGCAGAAGAGGATGGGACAACTCCCCACGGGAGGAGTATAGCCTCAGGGCAGTGAGTGTGGATGATGGGAGTGATTGTGCACGGGTGAAGCAGGAACGACTCAGAGTCTTTGCAGTGCAGTTCAGGGTCTTTACTGATGATGATAAGGCAGACCCTCCCGGGAGTACTGGCTAGCATAAGAGGCCTGGTCAGTCTGTGAACAAACAGGAGTTCCCCTGGCCAGGTGGAGTTGTAGGCCTCACCGTCTGTCTGCACTCTTCCTGGCTACCTTGCTGTAAGCAAGTAGAAGTAGCCCACGTCCCTGAGTATACCGTGTGGTGCTCACCCGTATGGCTGGTGACTTGGGGCCTTCTGATAGCCTCTGCTCCTCGATGGCGGTGCTGGTCCCTTGCTTGTGACTGAGCCTCGGGGCTTCTATGGCCAGAGGACCTGGAATCCCCTGCTGGCTGGTTTCTGCTGCTGGACTTAGAGATCCTCACAGCCTCGGACTCCGTTGTCCGGTCGTAGTGTCTTCAGCCAGGACGAGCAATATCTGGCACTCAGCTCCTGCTCCTACAGAGCTCCTAGCTGTTGCTTTCCCTGTGTCTGGAACTTCACTCTCTCTGAACTCTATCTCTGTTCTCTGCTAACCCCGCCCCAGATCCAGTTTATAAGGGCAGATTCCTCCCCTATCTGGTCTGGGACAGGAGGTGTTGCAGGTTTAAGGGCTCCTGACCAGGAAACTCCCACTTGCTCTCAGATGTGATATTTCTATCACTGTGGCAACCAGACCCCTGGGGTGCCACATATAGAGTTGTGTTCAAATTGAAGTGTTCAGTGGGGCGCTAGAAACTGGATAAGGCGCTGGAAAAGGATAAAACAAACCTCTTTATTGAAGTATTAATGCCCACAACGCGTTTCTGCAGCGGTCTGCTGCCTTCATCAGGTGGAGTTATGGGAAAATGGCAGAAACAGGCACTTTTATACATAAAACAAAGGAACTCAATGGGAGGAGCCAAGGGAGAATTTGGTACTTAACCCCTTAATCACCATTAAAAAAGACAATTACAATTTAATAACAAAGGGACTTAAAAAAGCATTACAGGTCAATAACTACACATTATAGAGTTGTAGCTCTATATACCAGTATGGTCTGCCTGTAATTTCAGAATCTAAAATGCACATTCAAGTATAGAAAATTCTCCCTTACTTGTCATACACTCACACTACACTGCATGCACATATACACAAATTTAGTTAAAAATCTTCATGGTAGGGTTTTCTTTAATTGAATGGAAGTATAAGCAGAGCAGAGCGATGTCAGCCCTGCCCACTGAAGAAGCTATGGAGTAAGGAAGACAGCAAGGGAGAAGACATTGCATAGAGTGAGTGGAAGTTGGGAGATAGCCCTGGCCTTCTGGGACATTGGGGCAGCTCCCTCAAATCAGTACAGTTCTGCTGAATCCAGGACGGTTTGGAGCTATGTAACCCTGATGTTGCAATGTTTGCTTTACTGTATTATAAAGGGAATACCTATATCCACATGAATTATGAATATATGGGAAATTTATTGTACATAGTTGTTATGCACTACTCAGAGACTCAGCAAGACTGGCACCAAACCAGCAAAGGCGCAGCCACAGATGCACTTGGCACAAGCTGCCCAGCTAGGTGAACCCTTGAGGGCCGGGAATACTTTTCACCCAGCTCCCAGTAAATATAAGGAGGAGTTTGGCAGAGCCCTTCCCAGGCCCACTGTCGCCGCACAACTGGCGTCTGGCGACGCGGTCGATGCCTAGTCAAGGACCAGTTGAGTACCTTTGTAAGAACCCCAGGAAGTGTAACCAGAAGAGAAAATGAGAAAACCTCTGAAAAGATAGCAACACTGCTGCTAGCACCACTCATCACCACAGCAAATAGGAACTGCAATAAACAGCAATGGACTGAGCAGGGAACAGGGTTAAGTAGCCAACCTAATGATCAGGTGTTGAATACCTTCCAATCATCCCCAGGCAACAACTCCCTGCTAGCTTGCACAGCAGAATGGACACAATCCCATCACTGCCTAGTGCCAGACACAGCAGCGTCCTGCGTTGCCTTGTAACTGATGAGAGACACCACGTCCCGCATTCTCACACATCCTACAACACCAGAACGCAATACTCCATAAGATTGGAATGGTTTCCCTGCATGCGTAGTACCTCCACCTCCAGGGTCATCGACAATGGCAGCGCCTGCGACCGGAGTAGCATTGCACCAAACCAGATCCATTCCCAGATGGGAGCACAGAGCCACAATTCTTAACAATAGTATGGTGATTATGATGCAGATAATATGCATGTGCTTAAAGGGGTTGTCCACTACTAGGACAACCCCTTCTTGATCTAAGAGTTTGGCGCCGATAAAATAAAAAAGTTTATACTCACCTCATGTCCCTGCTGTCGTTCAAGCGGTGTCAGCACTCGCATTCCCAGAGCCCTCGTGCGGTTATGAAACGTGAGCCTGGCATAGACTTGTACAGTTACTTTTTTTTCTCATCTTGTGAGGTCTCCGTGGTATCTCTACTAATATATTTTTTTACATGTTGAGAGTTATTGCAGGTCTGTGGTACATCTGTGATAGCTACCTTTAGGCATAAATTGTATTGCTTATTGTATGTCTTATATGTACATTATACCTGGTCCACATTAACTGTTACATCATATGTAGTGCCATATCAGTGTGTGCACATACCTGTTCTATCTGTGTATGTACAGTACAGACCAAAAGTTTGGACACACCTTCTCATTTAAATATTTTTCTGTATTTTCATGACTATGAAAATTGTACATTCACACTGAAGGCATCAAAACTATGAATTAACACATGTGGAATTATATACTTAACAAAAAAGTGTGAAACAACTGAAAATATGTCTTATATTCTAGGTTCTTCAAAGTAGCCACCTTTTGCTTTGATGACTGCTTTGCACACTCTTGGCATTCTCTTGATGAGCTTCAAGAGGTAGTCACCGGAAATGGTCTTCCAACAATCTTGAAGGAGTTCCCAGAGATGCTTAGCACTTGTTGGCCCTTTTGCCTTCACTCTGCGGTCCAGCTCACCCCAAACCATCTCGATTGGGTTCAGGTCTGGTGACTGTGGAGGCCAGGTCATCTGGCGTAGCACCCCATCACTCTCCGTCTTGGTCAAATAGCCCTTACATAGCCTTGAGGTGTGTTTGGGGTCAATGTCCTGTTGAAAAATAAATGATGGTCCAACTAAACGCAAACCGAATGGACTAGCATCCCGCTGCAAGATGCTGTACTAGCCATGCTGGTTCAGTATGCCTTCAATTTTGAATAAATCCCCAACAGTGTCACCAGAAAAGCACCCCCACACCATCACACCTCCTCCTCCATGCTTCACGGTGGGAACCAGGCATGTAGAGTCCATCCATTCACCTTTTCTGTGTCGCACAAAGACACGGTGGTTGGAACCAAAGATCTCAAATTTGGACTCATCAGACCAAATCACAGATTTCCACTGGTCTAATGTCCATTCCTTGTGTTCTTTAGTCCAAACAAGTCTCTTCTGCTTGTTGCCTGTCCTTAGCAGTGGTTTCCTAGCAGCTATTTTACCTTGAAGGCTTGAAGGCCTGCTGCACAAAGTCTCCTCTTAACGGTTGTTGAAGAGATGTGTCTGCTGCTAGAACTCTGTGTGGCATTGACCTGGTCTCTAATATGAGCTGCTGTTAACCTGTGATTTCTGAGGCTGGAGACTCAGATAAACTTATCCTCAGAAGCAGAGTTGACTCTTGGTCTTCCTTTCCTAGGGCGGTCCTCATGTGAGCCAGTTTCTTTGTAGCGCTTGATGGTTTTTGCAACTGCACTTGGGGACACTTTCAAAGTTTTCCCAATTTTTCGGACTGCCTGACCTTCATTTCTTAAAGTAATGATGGCCACTCGTTTTTCTTTACTTAGCTGCTTTCTTCTTGCCATAATACAAATTCTAACAGTCTATTCAGTAGGACTATCAGCTGGGTATCCACCAGACTTCTGCACAACACAACTGATGGTCCCAACCCCATTTATAAGGCAAGAAATCCCACTTATTAAACCTGACAGGGCACACCTGTGAAGTGAAAACCATTTTCGGTGACTACCTCTTGAAGCTCATCAAGAGAATGCCAAGAGTGTGCAAAGCAGTCATCAAAGCAAAAGATGGCTACTTTGAAGAACCTAGAATATAAGACATATTTTCAGTTGTTTCACACTTTTTTGTTAAGTATATAATTCCACATGTGTTAATTCATAGTTTTGATGCCTTCAGTGTGAATGTACAATTTTCATAGTCATGAAAATACAGAAAAATCTTTAAATGAGAAGGTGTGTCCAAACTTTTGGTCTGTACTGTATCTATTCTACAGTGTATGTTGTTATTGTTCATATTGTATTTGTGGAAGAATCAAAGAAATTATTTTTATAATGTATTGATTGAAATTTGCTCTTATTATATATGAATTGTTGGTAATTTTGGGAGAGCCACATCCTACGATTATTAACTAGACCATATTGTAGCTTTGCAGTAGTACTGGTTTGCAAAATCAGACATGCACAGTTAAACGTCTAGGCTGTTTTAAATTTGTCTTTTTATGTTTTATTGAAATAAACTTCAACCCTCTCCTTTAAAACAAGGACCTACCAAGAAGTGCCATATAGCTAGGTACATGTTCAGAAAGCAAAATATGGCTTCAGGCCACATCATAGATGTGGAGTTTATGGTTGCAAATTAGACTAGTAAAACAGTAAAAAATGTGTTGTGCTGGTGTAGGGTATAGGGATATAAAATTTGACTAGTACACCAGGTGTGAAAAAAAATTGTTTCCGACATGCATACTTTGTGACTATTAAATGCCTGGATTTTGAGGAATTGTCTTTTTTATTGTTTTTTTTATTATTATATAAAAAATATTGTGCTGGCTTGCTGCTGTTTTCTAGTTCATTAAAATAAAGAAAAAATGAGTAGTTCACATATATCAGGACAAAAGCCACCTATTCCATATCATTGATCAATCACATGGAGTCTGGCACTACTGTGCTGGCACCTTTACTTTCTCTCGCTACCCCTATTAATTAAGTCTCTGTATTAGGCTATATTCACATGTTCAGTATTTGGTCAGTATTTTAAATCAGTATTTGTAAGCCAAAACCAGGAGTGGGTGAAAAATGCAGAAGTGGTGACATGTTTCTATTATACTTTTCGTCTGGTTGTTCTTCACTTGGTTTGGGCTGAGAAATACTGATATAAAATACTGACCAAATACTGAATATATGAATGTGGCCTTTATCACAGACTCTAACATTCATCTTCTTCAGTGCTGTGGTTGTACAACACATTACTGCCTTGAGTATTAGTCCAATTTTTTAGGGCTTTCAGCTCCTTTTTCTATTGCTGGGCTGTGAATTCTGACATTCTCTCTCTCTATCCTAAATCACTCTAAATTGGCTGCTACATTCCCTGCCTCAGCTTTTTTTATAGGCTCTGATAGTCTCTTCTGATTGGCTGCCTTTGCCATGTTCTCAGAAAGCTGCAAGGCATTATGAGGAAGGCCACACCCGACATCATGTGGGCTTTCTTTCGCTGGTGCCAGCTCCAGCAATGTGTAAAATAGCAACATACATTTCTAGGGGCAATTCTCACAAATTCAATTGCAAATTATTTGAATCTGCTAATTTCAGAAAATTTGACCCAGATTTGATTTTTCACTCATCTCTAGCTTTAAGCTTTTTTGAGGAATTTCGTGAGATTGAATCAATGAGCAACTTTTTGGTGCATGAAAAGGCTGAAGCCAAAATTATCACAAGATCTTCAATTCCTGATTGAATTTTCTTCTGAAGGTGATCATGGCGGAGTGGGTGCTGATTCCATGTTTTGTTGTTTTGTGCCCCTGGATGAGAAGCTTCTCAGAAAGAGGAATTGTAAGAAAATGTTCACAAATAACAAGCAACAATATGGAAATGATTATACTTTATGTTAGGAAGTATGCGCTGTATTCAGTAGATAATATTTTTTATTTTAAAACTGCTTTCCTTTACAATATTATTTGCACACATAAAATCCATAAATACATTGAGCAAATCACATACGCTAGATGCATTTTACTGTGGAATAAAACAAATTCAATTCCTTTTACGAATTGTCAATAATCTCATGTCATCAGATTATGCACGTCTGCCAATAACTAACCAAGTTATTAAATTGGATTATGTGTGAATCTAGATATGCCATAGAATTACAGCTAGATGTGTACAAGCCAGTTATATTTACTATGTATTTGCAATCTCTAGATTGTTCACAGGACCAGGTATTCTAGCTAATCAAAGAGATTATAGAGTTTTTAGCCACGAATATCTTCACTAAAGCCACGGCCCCACTATTTGGTCAGTATTTGGTCAGTATTTTTCTCAGGAGTGGGAGTCAAAACCAGGAGTGTTTGATAAATGCAGAATTGGTGACTTGTTTCTATTATTCCTTTTCTCCGATTGTTCCTCATCTGGTTTTGGCTCCCACTGCTGAGAAAAAATACTGACCGAAAACTGACCAAATACTGATAGTGGGGCCGCGGCCTTAAAGTGGTTGTCTAGCTCCAAAAAATACATAAATAGGCTTTGAAGAGTAAGTTATATAACATACTAATATTGTTCAGGTAGGTCTGGTGTCCTGATCAAATGGTCACCTCTCCATCTAGCTCCTGGATTCTCTTCTGGTCCTCAGATCACGACAGGATTTTCTGTGTTGGCGTGTGGTCTGAACGCTCAGCTCTAAGTGCTGACACAGTAAATTATGCCCTGAGTCGGGGATATCCGGGACTACCTGAAAAAGCAAAAATGTGCCTAAGCACTAAAAGGCAGATAGTTGCTACCTACCAGCCTGTTGTGCCCAACGCTGTTCATCGCGGGCGCAGAGTGGTCACAGACCGCTCCTGCCGGCGATTCAGCTGCTTGTGCTGATGTCACATTGACAGAGCGGTAGCTTTTCCGCTCACTCTGTTGACGGGGCGGGACTTCAATGTCATTCTGATTGACAGCCGGATCCCACTGCCAACAGGGGGAGCCAGTTGTCAATCAAGTGACATCGGAAGTCATGCCCCATTGGCAGAGCAGAACGGAAAAGAAGCCCCTCTCTGTTAACGTGACGTCAGCAGAGTCAGCTGAATTCCCGGCAGGAGCGGTCTGTGACCGCTCTGTGCCGGCGATGAACAACGCCGGCCACAACAGGCAGGTAAGTAGCAATTACCCGCCTATTAGTGCTTAGGCACAATTTTTGCTTTTCACAAAGTCCTGGATATCCCCTTTCTGTTGTTGGGAACAACACAATTATGTTTGTAAGTTATATAAATTACTCTGATCTGTGTATGTTGTTGGCTGGACCAATGTGTTAACTAAGACTAAGTCAATGGCTTTATACTGTATATTCACCTTTTTTTCAACATTCCGTGATTAGATGAAAATCTAAATTCATTCCTTTTTACAGACTGCCTAATGACATAAAATACATAACATTATGATTCAGACCCCAATAAGTAGAAGACTTTGTAGCTTAAATGTGAGCAGACACACAGATAGCACCATACACATTGCTGGTCACATTGCTATGTGTGGTGCCTCCATGCACCTCTTTATGTCTTGTGTTTTTTCCCTTAGGCCTCATTCAGATGTCTGTATTTTGTGTACGAGTGCTATCTGTGATTTTCAGAGATAGCACTCATGCCAATGAGAGTCTATGGAGCAAGTCACACGTTTTTTTTCCTCAGACCGAGTGGCCCATGAAAAATATCGGACAAATGATCCGATGGTCGGATCAAAATCAGCAATGCAAGTCAATGGGTCAGTGAAAAAATATCAGACTGCACTTGGATTACTTCCGAGTATGGTGCAATTTTCACGGACTGTCAGAATGGAGAAGGTGGAGAAATTATTATTATTTTTTTTATATTTCTCCAAGTACAATAAAATCTGATCACACTCGTACCACACTCTGATCAAACTCTGATTTGAGTCTGATTAGAATAATTGATCCGATTTTCTCGTACTCAAAAAAATCAGACATCTGAATGAGGCCATAGGAGCAGTGCTTCTAACAGAGAACATAGTATTCAGGAAGATTCAGATTGGCCATGTTCTGTGCACCTCCATATGAAGCCTCACATACATACGTACAGTTTACACTTGTTTCTAAATTTCTTGATTTTTTTTACATTTCTTAGCTTTTTCAATTAACTTCAACAAAAAGCACCCTGCAAAGATGGAAGATGAAAGCCATGGCCAGTAACTTTGACTAATTTCAGCTTTCATGTTCCAAATCATGGTCACAACTAAAGCCTTACTGCTGTTATAGTAGGGAATTTTTGCAAGGAATTACAATTTTTATGGCTTTCTACTATTTATCACTACTATGTGGGTTCTCTATTATACAGTGGATATAAAAAGTTTGCACACACTTGTAATAAGTTCAGGTTTTTATTATATAAAAAAAATATACCAAGAAGAATCACTTCAGAACTTTCACTTTTACTGTCACTCATAATCTTGTACAATTCAATTGAAAAATAAACTTAAATATTTTTGGGTGGAAAAGGAAAAATAAAGAACTAAAATAACGTGGTTGCATGTATTTTCACACCCTTAAACTTATACTTTGTTGAAGTACCCTTTGAATCTATGACAGCATTCAGTCTTTTTCGGTTGGAGTCTATCAGCATGGAACATTTTAAATTGGAAATCTTTGCCCATTGAAGGTTTTTGTGCATAATTCCCTCTACCTTGACTAATGCCCCAGTGCCAGCTGCCAAAAAACAGCCCCAAAGCTTAAAACAGCCTCCACCGTGCTTTACTGTGGGTATGGTTATCTTTTGGTGATGTGTAGTATTGACTTTGTGCTAAACATACCTTTTGCAATTATGGCCAAAAAATTCAACCTTGGTCTCATTTGACCTTAACACGTTTTTCCATATGATTTTAGCAGACTTCATGTAGGATTTGGCAAAATATAGCCGGGCTTGCATGCTTTTCTTTGAAAGAAAAGCCTTCTCTCTTGCCACCCTACCCCATAGGCCAGACTTATGAAGAATACAGGATATTGTTGTTACATGCATTACACAACCAGTACTTGCCAGAAATTCCAGCAGCTCCTTTAATTTTACCATGGGCCTCTTAGTAACCTCCCGGACCAATTTTCTTCTGGTCATTTCATCAATTTTTGAGGTCGTCCAGGTAATGTCCCTTTTGTGACGAATTTAAGCCACTTCTTGATAACTGACTCCACAGTGTTACATAGTATATCGAATGTCTTGGAAATTATTTTTACCCTTCTCCTGATGACTTTCAAAAATGAAATCCCTTTGCTGTGTTGTAAGCAGTTTATGGACCATGGCTTTTGCTGTATAATCCAGCTAAAAAATGGCAGGTAAATCCTCTTAAAGCTGGTAAACTTTATACAAGGCTAATCAGAATCACTTTAAATGATGGCAGCTGTCTATTGACTACTATTTAATATGAGATTAAATGTGATTGGCTAATTCTGTTCACAACCACATCCCTAATTATAAGAGGATGTTGACACTTATGCAACCACATTGGCGTGACTGTTAACCTGTTAAATGCCACTGTCAGTGTCTGACAATGGCATTAACAGCACACTAGCATGGGGGTGCATCATTCTATGCGCCCATCGGCATTCCAATGGTATGATCGCAGGGTCTGTTGAAGACCTCCATGCCTGTCATTACAGAGCTCTCTGGAAACCCCGCCTGTGGCTGGGCTTCAAAGGATACTGTGATTTTTATTATGTGCAGCAATACTATTGTACAAGATAGAAGTGATAAAACATTCACCGTTTCAAGTCCCCTAAAAAAAAATACAGTGAAAAGTAAATTTTTAAAAAGAAAAAATGAAAAAATAAAAATAAAACATCATAAGTTCAATTCACCCTCTTTTTCCTCATTAAACATAACGATAAAATACACATATGTGGTATCACCACATCCAGAAAAGTATGACCTATCAAAATATAAAATTAATAACCCAATTGGTAAACACCTTAAACAGAATAAAATTAATTTAACTTAAAACTCCAAAATTGCTATAATTTTTTTTGCTCTATTGCCACAAAAAATGCTATAAGAAGCGATAAAAAAATCATATCTATCCAAAAATAGTAACAAATGTTGTCTCGCCCAATCAAAAAATAAGTACTCACACGGCTCTATCAGTCAAAAAATGGAAGCTTCACGGGTCTCGTAAATGGTGAAATAATAATTTATTTTTTCTGATTTTTTTTCACCACTAAAATAATAAAATAAGTAGACAAATTTGACATTGACATAATTGTTCAGATGAGGAGAATCATATTGTCAGGTCATTTTTTACCCCACAATGTAAAAACAATTCACAAAAAAACGCTGTCAGAATTTAATTTTTTTCCCGTCATTTCACCCTACTTGGATTTTTTCCCATTTTCAGTACACTATGCAGTAAAATGAATGGTGTCATTCAAAAGTACAACTTGTCCTACAAAAAGTCCTCATACAGTTATATGAACAGAAAAATTAAAAAAGTTATCGCTTTTGAAAAACGGAAGGAGAAAACAAAAATGAAAAAAATTCCATATAGGGAAGGGGTTAAAGGTGAAAAAAGTTCTAAAATGATTATTCTTCGAATGATTTTTTTTTTACATAACAAAATCCTGGAATTTTAAAAGGGGGTGTAGACTTTTATATCTATTGTAATATGCTACTATCCAAAGCAATGGCGTATCATGGGGACAAAGCAAGTATTTTACACCCCCAAATCGGGAACCATTACCATTCCCGGACTACCTTCTACCTGTCTAGTATTGAAATCCTTATTCCCAAAACACATCTACTGTAACTTGAGAAATATACTGATGCAATTATAGGTTGCAATTTGACTTCCTATTTTTTCTGCTTTCTGCTAAAAATAAAGAAACATAAAATGTTAAAAATAAAATGTTACATGTACATTTTTAATTAACTTACATTTTTCATTACTTTTAATCTTCTTTGGTAACAAATTTTATTACACCGGCCATATTTGTAGAAATAACCCTAGCTCTAAGCAAACCGAGTCCTAAGCCTAACCCTTGCCATAACACTAGTTAGGATTAGAAAATGTGTAAGGATGTTAAAACAGCTCTTCGTAATGAATGATTTGTCTTCATTCATTAGCTACTGATCTTCTGTCATCTCCGTCACTCCTTGTGCAGAGTGCAGCAGTCGAGATGAGCTTATTGTAAGCTGCTGCACTCTGCATAGGTAGCAACCAAGGTTACAGAGCGCAGTAGTTGAGGGTGAGGTGAGGGTGACGGATGTCAGACCCCCGCCAATCTCATTATGGTGACCTATCCTAAAGATACTGTAGATAATATATAAGCCTCGGACAACCCCTTTAATTATAGTACATATGCTGCTCTTTCAGATTCTGTCATTTGGTCTCATCTTTCTATGGGTCCCAATAAATTTTAGCTATGCCCCTGTTCCTTATATTTTATTTTATGATATTTATTGAATGGCGTCTTCTATAAATTTAAGAACAATTATTTCCTGCTGCTTTTTCAGCTACAAGCAATTGTTATTTGTTGGAATAGGGGGGAGTATTCCTTCGTATATGGACAGTGAGGTAGGTCTGTATGGTTCATAGGTGTTACTATCTCGTGTTTCAGAAGTACACGATTGGCATCCATTTTCCTCATCGTCTAAAGCCAACAAGTGATTCATCCTAAGGAAAAATAGAATAATAATGACAAGTCACATATAGTTATCAGCCAAAATACACTGGTATTCTGTAAACGTTTTCAAAGGGGTCTGCATTTTATTGAAACCTAATTTACATGTTACCTAGTTTATACAGTGGTGGCCAAAAGTATTGGCACCCCTGCAATTCTGTCAGATAATACTCAGTTTCTTCCTGAAAATGATTGCAATCACAAATTCTTTGGTATTATTATCTTCATTTAATTTGCTTAAAACACAAAAGAGAATGAAGCAAAAATCAAATCATTGATCATTTCACACAAAACTCCAAAAATGGGCCAGACAAAAGTATTGGCACCCTCAGCCTAATACTTGGTTGCACAACCTTTAGCCAAAATAACTGCGAACAACTGCTTCCGGTAACCATCAATGAGTTTCTTACAATGCTCTGCTGGAATTGTAGACCATTCTTCTTTGGCAAACTGCTCCAGGTCCCTGATATTTGAAGGGTGCCTTCTCCAAACTGCCATTTTGAGATCTCTCCACAGGTGTTCTATGGGATTCAGGTCTGGACTCATTGCTGGCCACCTAAGAAGTCTCCAGTGCTTTCTCTCAAACCATTTTATAGTGCTTTTGGAAGTGTGTTTTGGGTCATTGTCCTGCTGGAAGACCCATGACCTCTGAGGGAGACCCAGCTTTCTCACACTGAGCCCTACATTATGCTGCAAAATTTGTTGGTAGTCTTCAGACTTCATAATGCCATGCACACGGTCAAGCAGTCCAGTGCCAGAGGCAGCAAAGCAACCCCAAAACATCAAGGAACCTCCGCCATGTTTGACTGTAGGGACCGTGTTCTTTTCTTTGAATGCCTCTTTTTTTTTCCTGTACACTCTATGTTGATGCTTTTTCCCAAAAAGCTCTACTTTTGTCTCATCTAACCAGAGAACATTCTTCCAAAACGTTTTAGACTTTCTCAGGTAAGTTTTGGCAAACTCCAGCCTGGCTTTTTTATGTCTCGGGGTAAGAAGTGGGGTCTTCCTGGGTATCCTACCATACAGTCCCTTTTCATTCAGACGCCGACGGATAGTACGGGTTGACACTGTTGTACCCTCGGACTGCAGGGCAGCTTGAACTTGTTTGGATGTTAGTCGAGGTTCTTTATCCACCATCCGCACAATCTTGCGTTGAAATCTCTCGTCAATTTTTCTTTTCCGTCCACATCTAGGGAGGTTAGCCACAGTGCCATGGGCTTTAAACTTCTTGATGACACTGCGCACGGAAGACTCAGGAACATTCAGGTCTTTGGAGATGGACTTGTAGCCTTGAGATTGCTCATGCTTCCTCACAATTTGGTTTCTCAAGTCCTCAGACAGTTCTTTGGTCTTCTTTCTTTTCTCCATGCTCAATGTGGTACACACAAGGACACAGGACAGAGGTTGAGTCAACTTTAATCCATGTTAACTGGCTGCAAGTGTGATTTAGTTATTGCCAACACCTGTTAGGTGCCACAGGTAAGTTACAGGTGCTGTTAATTACACGAATTAGAGAAGCATCACATGATTTTTCAAACAGTGCCAATACTTTTGTCCACCCCCTTTTTTAGGTTTGGTGTGGAATTATATCCAATTTGGCTTTAGGACAATCCTTTTTGTGTTTTTTCATTGAAGACAAATTAAATGAAGATAATAATACCAAAGAATTTGTGATTGTTACAGTTCCTAGGACTGACCTGACAAATAAGGACTTTGAACTGTGAACATCTTTTCATTTGTTTTCCTCTTCCTTTGTTAGTTTAGAAAAAAAATATCAAATCAGACCATTGTTAGGCGCCCCTCGAAAAAGTACCTGTCCGAAACGTGCGTTGGGGTGCCTGTGGTGGTCTTGGTGGTCCATTCATCACATTATGGGTATGATGTGATATTTTATTAACTTGATTTGAATGGCATTGCCTGCTTTATGGGTGTCAATATCTTATGTAATCAACACTAACCATGGCTATTAGGATTCACCGCTGTCTTTTTAACTTGATCTTTCTTCTTTAAATACCTTATACTTCTGTACATGTTGTATAATACATGTTTTTTGAAAGAATACTTAATAAAAATCTATTTTTATTATCTGTGAGTGGTGTTGTGTATTCATATGTAGGTTGTCACTGTTAGTCTGTGTAGCCGTACACAGTATTTCCTGTGGTGTGAGATATTTGTATGTCAAATTCTGGCTACTTGTTTATGGAGCAGGCTCAGGATCTGAGCCCTCACCATACCCGGCAGATGTTGGCTGTTTTATACAGCCAGTATTTGCCTGTAATGGAAATCGTTCAGATCGCTGCTGTTTAACTCCTTAAATGCTGCTGTCAATTTTTCACAGTGGAAATTAAGGCACATTATCCTGGGGGCACCCCATTTTGGTGACGAGATTGTGATTGTGGGTGCGAAAGAGTCGCCATGTGAGCCAGGGGTCTGCTGAAGAAATGAATGACTGCCATGTTGGAACTTCTGAGAAGCAAAGGTATAGTTCTATTGCATTATACAGAACGCGCCGACATACAGGTTCAAATCCCCTATAGAGTAAAACAAATCAAAAAGTGGAGAAACAAGTCTTTTAAAAAAATTACAAAATCAAAATTAAAATAAATCCAATTTAAAATAAAGTAGTACAAAAAAATTACTTTCAGTATCGCCATCTCAATGAACGTCCTATTTGTTAACAAATAAAATTGTTTACAGCAAACAAAATAACATAAAAAAACACCGCCTCAAAAATGCAATAAAAAGACATAAACGCGTCATATGCATCATATGCATCCCAAAATAGTATCAATAACAACAGCTCTCCACACAAAAGGAGACCCTCAAATGGCTACACAGTACATCTGTGATATATTGCAGCAACAGTACTTTAATAGCTGCTTTTTTGTTTGTTTTTCACACAGTGACAAGCAGGGGTAGTATTAATCCACTCATTGCAAATTTTGCAGATAAATCCAAATTCTGAATTCAAGGCTTGTTTTTTTTTGTGCAAGAGAAATGTCCCTAATCCTGACACTTATACAAAAGTGTTTACTTACTTCAACGTACGCATTGTTTTAACCCCTTAGTGACCAAGCCAATTTTAACTTTAATGACCAAGCAAAATTTTTTAAAATCTGACCAGTGTCACTTTATGAGGTAATAACTCTGGAACACTTCAACGTGATTCTGAGATTGTTTTTTCGTGACACATTGTACTTTATGTTAGTGGTAAATTTAAGTTGATATGTTTTACATTTATTTGTGAAAATCTTGGAATTTTGGAGAAAATTTAGAAACATTTGTAATTTTCAAAGTTTCAGTCTTTATATCCCTAAACCTGTTAGTCATGCTGCACAAAATAATGAATAAATAACATTTCCCATATCTCATATCTCTACTCTACATCGGCATCATTTTTCAAATGTCATTTTATTTTGTTAGGATGCTAGAAGAGTTAAAAATTTAAGAGCAATTTCTCATTGTTTCAAAACATTTACAAAACCTGTTTCTTTAGGGACCTATTCAGATTTAAATGGACTTTGCATGGCCTATACATTGGAAACTCCCCAAAAGTGATACAAGTTTAAAAAACTCACCCCTCAAATCCTTCAAAACTGCTGTCACTAAAATTTTTTAACCCTTCAGGTGCTACACAGGAATTAATGCAAAGTCGAATGGAAAATTTTTTTTTGTAATTTTTACTCTAAAATGTTGGTTTAGCCACAATTTTTTCACTTTTGCAAAAGGTAACATGAAAAAGGGACTACAATGTGTGTTACCCACTTTCTTCTGAGCGCAGCAATACTCCACATGTAATCATAAAGTTTTGTTTCAACACACGGCAGGGCTCGGAAGGGAAGGACCATCATTTGAATTTTGGAACACAAATGTGGCTGAAATACTATATTTTGCGGATTATAAAACGCACCGGATTATAAAAAGGATCCCAAATTTTGGGGAAGAATAAAAATGTTTTAATAAAATGGTGGTGCGTCTTATAGTCCACTTGTACAGTACATAGTTACATAGTTACATAGTTTATAAGGCCGAAAAAAGACAAGCGTCCATCCAGTTCAGCCTATTTCTTGTGCACTGCAGCTATTCCGCAGCGTTGATCCAGGGGAAGGCAAAAAAAAAACATGCGGTATAGGCCAATTTACATCATTGAGGAAAAATTCACTTCCCGACACCAATCTGGCAGTCAGATTAAATCCCTGGATTAATTAACTGTCACTAAGCATAAGATGTAATTTTATTGTTCTCAAGAAAGGCGTCCAGGCCTCTCTTGAACTAATTAAGTGAGTTGGACATCACCACTTCCTCTCCCAGAGAGTTCCAGAGTCTCACGGCTCTGACAGTAAAGAATCCCCTTCTATGCTGGTGCAGGAACCTCCTTTCCTCCAGACGCATAGTGTGCCCCCTCGTCTTTGTCACCATCCTTGGTATAAACAGGTCATGGGAGAGATCTCTGTACTGC
This sequence comes from Phyllobates terribilis, assembly GCF_046119375.1. NCBI lineage: Eukaryota > Metazoa > Chordata > Amphibia > Anura > Dendrobatidae > Phyllobates > Phyllobates terribilis. The sequence goes on from NW_027362767.1 coordinate 276,099,061, forward strand.
CCCCTGATGTATTTATACATGTTTATGAGGTCTCCCCTAAGCCTTCTCTTTTCCAATGTAAATAGGCCTAATTTTGACAACCTCTCTGGGTATTCTAGTCCCTCCATTCCCTTTATTACCTTAGTCGCCCTCCTTTGTACCCTCTCTAGATCCAATATGTCTTTCCTGAGCACCGGAGCCCAGAACTGTGCACAATATTCTAAGTGCGGCCTTACCAGCGCTTTATACAGAGGAAGAACAATGTTCTCATCATATGCCCCTATTCCTCTTCTGATGCATGCAGTAGCTTACCTGGGGGGCGGCGGCAGTGGAACTAAGTCTTGAGCCCCCGCACTTTCTATGGTTTTCATTGTGGTAGACTTTGGAGGCGGCACATGCGCAGATTGAGATCTTGGGAGCCGTTTTTTGATCGCTTTTTATTCAGGTTTTTCAGACACAGAATGAACAAAAACCAGCAATTCAGGCATTGTTTTTTTTTTTTTTTTGCGTCCTTCACCGTGCGGTAAAAGTGATAACACTGATTTACTCTTCGGGTCAGTACGAATATAGCAATACCAGATTTTTATAGTTTTTTATTCTTTGCTGCTTTTACAGACTAAAACAATATTTTACAAAAATGAGTTTGTTTTTGCATTACCATATTCTGGGAGCTGTAAAAAAAATTTCTTTTTTTCCCCAAATGAGCCATATTAAGGCTTATTTTTTGTGGGACAACTTGGCATTCTTATTTATACCTTTTTCTTACATATGACTTTTTTATTGCTTTTTGTTCAATTATTTATGTGTCTGTATGATGAAAAAGCGACATTTCTGGTGTGTTTATTTATTTATTTTTTACAGTATTCACCATATAGAAAAAATAACATGCCAGTTTTATAGATCAGGTCATTCTGGATGTGTCTATACCAATTATGTGTCCTTTTTTGGGTTATCTTTGTTTAATCACAAGCGTTGGGTTTTTATTGATGAATTGGCTTTTCATGATTTTTATGTGCTTTTACTTTAAAAGCAGGAACCATTGAACGTCTTCTATCAGCCGTCCATTTTTGGCAATCTTGAACAACCCCAATATTCCTTTGAACCTCCTTCCAAACATCCCCAAGTTTCTGTATAGCGACCTCCACCTCCGTACACTCAGAACTTATCCTGGAAAACTCAACAAAATGGGGATGAAAACTGTAATTACAGAAAATGGTGAAGTTCCAGTGAATTGATTGACCCCACTGTTAAAGCGAACTCTGCAAGAGGTAGGAATGAGGACCAGTCCTCCTGCTGAGCTGCAACCTCAAAATTTGCTCCAAAGACTGATTTGTCCTCTCAGTCTGACCGTTGGTTTCAGGGTGATAGGCAGAGGAAAAAGACAAGTCAATCCCAAGTTTCTTACAAAAAGCACTCCAGAACTTGGAGACAGGTTGCACTCCCATATCAGACACAATATTAAGAGGATTTCCATGCAACCTCACCACATGGCGAATAAACAACCTGGAGAGTGTTTCTGCATTAGGTAGCCCTGATAACAGAACAAAATGAGCTTGTTTGCTGAATCAGTCAATCACCACCCAAATAACAGTTTTCCCATCAGACAGAGGCAAATCCGTGATGAAATCCATGGACAGATGAGTCCATGGTCTTTCCAGAATTGGAAATGGAACCAATTTCCTGGCCTGACATGACAAACTTTAGCACATGCGCAGACTTCACAGGTGGATACAAAATCTTTAATATCATTACTCACATACAACCACCAAAAGAGTCTAGAAATAGCCTTCTGCGTAGCTGTGACCTCAGGGTGACCACTCAAGATGGAATCAGGAAGTCCTGTAACAGGCGCAATCTTAAGTACAGAAGAACAAATAGCTTGGACCCTGGAGTAGCGGATGCCCCAATGACAGAGTTTTATGGATCTCTGATTCCAATTCCGAGTAAACCACAACAACCACAATGCCCTTAGGAAGAATGGAGGATGGAGGTTCTGGAGGTGAAACTGAATCAAGGCTACGTGACAATGTGTCAGCCTTCACATTCTTAGACCTTGGCCTGAATGTGATAGAGAACTTGAATCTAAAGAAAAATAGGGACCATCTGGCCTGCCTAGGATTGCTTATTCAATGTAAGCTAAATTTTTATTGTCAGTGATCACAGTGACTTGATGAACTGCCCCCTCCAAAACATGCCTCCATTTTTCAAAAGTTAATTTAATAGCGAGTAACTCACGATTCCCGACATCATAGTTTCTTTCAGCAGATGAAAATTTATTTGAGAAAAATACACATGGCTGCAAATTAGTCAGAGTTTTGGGACCCTGAGATAAAACTGCCCCAAACCCAACCTCTGAAATATCCACATCCACAATGAATGGCTCCTTAAGATTCGGTTGGATTAGAACAGGAGCAGACATAAAATACTTTCAATTTTTCAAAAGCCCCAATAGCATCCGTTGACCAAACCTTGAAGTCTGCCCCTTACGTGAGAGGTCAGTAAGAGGTTTAACAATCTGAGATAATCTCTTAATGAATTTCCTATAATAGTTGGCTAATTACTAGAAAACGCTGCAACGCTTTCAGGTCACTAGGTTGAACCCAATCAGCTATAGCTTGCACTTTCCTACGATCCATTTTAAAACCATTAGCCGACAAAATGTATCCTTGAAATGAAACCTCCTGAACAGAAAAAATACATTTCTACATTTCTCCTCGCAAACAAAGAATTTTCCCTCAATCTTTGTAATATTAAAGACATGTTCAAGGCAAGAATCCAAATCAGTCGAGAAAATTAAAATATCATCAAGGTAAATAACAACAAATTTCTCAATGCAATCAGAAAAGACATCATTCATAAAGTTTTGAAACACTGTTGGAGCATTGGTTAGCCCAAAAGACAGAACAAGATTTTCAAAGAGACGATCCGACGTTAAAAACCCCATTTTCCACTCATCACCATTCCTGGATGCGTATTAAATTGTAAGCCCCTATAAGATCAAGTTTAGAAAACCATTTAGTCCCAATAAGCTGATTATTATGGTCGGGGATGAGTGAAAATGGGTACGCATTTTTAACCGTAATCTTGTTCAGTTCTCAGAAATTGAGGCAAGGACGGAGACCCCCTATATCTTTCTTTTTTACAAAAAAAGAACCCAGCAGTCACAGAGGAAGAGAAGAGAGAAATACAGTTGAAACCAGAAGTTTACATACACTATATAAAAATGCACATATGCATGTTTTTCTCAATATCTGAAATGATATCAGAATAAACCTTTCCCGTTTTAGGTCAATTAGGATTACCATAATTTAAAATTTTTGCCAAACGCCAGAATAATGAGAGACAGAATGTTTTAAGGCATTTTTATTACTTACTGCAAAGTCAAAAGTTTACATACACTAAGATTACTATGCCTTTAAACAATTCTGGACTGCCCATATGATGATGTCAAGTGTTTGGATGCTTCTGATAGGTTTTTTGGCAACATCTGAGTTAATTAGAGACACACCTGTGGATGTATTTTAATGCACTCCTGAAACACTCTGCTTCTTTGTGTAGCATCGTGGGAAAGTCTAAAGAAATCAGCCAAGATATCAGGAAGAGAATTGTGGACTTGCACAAGTCTGGCTCATCCTTGAGTACAATTTCAAAATACCTGAAGGTGCCTCGTTCACCTGTACAAACAATTATATGCAAGTACAAACAAGATAGGACTGTCCAGCCATCATACCGCTTATGAAGGAGACAGTTCTGTGTCCCAGAGATGAACATGCTTTGGTCCGACATGTGCATATGAACCCAAAGACAAAAGCAAAAGACCTTGTGAAGATGATGACGGAAGCTGCTAAGATTGTGTCAATATCCACAGTGAAACGAGTACTGTATCAACATGGGCTGAAAGGCCACTCGGCCAGGAAGAAGCCATTACTCCAAAAGAAACATAAAAAAGCCACATTAATGTTCGCAAATGCACACAGGAACAAAGACCTTAATTTTTGGAGCCATGTCCTGTGGTCTGATGAAACTAAAATTTAACTTTTTGGGCATAATGACCATCGTTACATTTGGAGGAAAAAGGGAGAAACTTGGAAGCCTAAAAACACCATCCCAACTGTGAAATAGGGGGTTGGCAAAATCATGTTGTGGGGTTGTTTTGCTGCAGGAGGGACTGGTGCACTTTACAAAATAGATGACATCATGAGAAAAGAAGAATATGTGGCAATACTGCAGCAACATCTCAAGACATCAGCCAGCAAGTTAAAGCTTGGGCGGAAATGGGTCTTCCAAATGGACAATGACCAGAAGCATACTGCCAAAATGGTAACAAAGTGGCTTAAGGATAACAAAGTCAATGTTTTGGAGTGGACATAACAAAGTCCTGATTTCAATCCTATTAAAAATTTATGGGCAAGGCTGAAAAGGCAGGTGCGAGCAAGGCAACCTACAAACCTGGATCAGTTACACCAGTTTTGTCAGGGGGAATGGGCCCAAATTCCGACCAACTTTTGTGAGATGCTTGTGGAAGGATATCTCAAACGTTTGGCCCAAGTCATTCAGTTTAAGAGCAATGGTACCAAATACTAATGAGATGTATGTAAACTTTTGACTTTGCAGTAAGTAATAAAAATGCCTTAAAACATTCTCTCTCTCATTATTCTAGCATTTGGTAAATATTAAAAATTATGGTAATCCTAATTGACCTAAAATGGGAAAGGTTTATTCTGATTTCATGTCAGATATTGAGAAAAACATGCATATGTGTCTTTTTATATAGTGTATGTAAACTTCTGGTTTCAACTGTATAACTCTTTCGTAAACTTTCGTTCACATAATTTTTCATGGTGGTACTTTCAGGCCCAGATAAATTATACAGACGAGCTTTAGGTAATTTAGCACCAGGGACAAGATCAATAGCACAGTCATAAGGGTGGTGGTGAGGTAATGTCTCCTCCTCTTTTTCCAAAAACACATCTCCAAAGTTTTTCACGTACCCCAGCACACTTGCAGAGCATACTTGCACATAGCTTAGTAATTTCTTATGACATTGGGGGCCCCACTTGACAATTTCCTTCTGACATCAATCAATAACAGGATTGTGAAGAGCAACCATGGAAGCCCCAATACCACCCCAGCAGGTAACGTATCCAAGGCAAAACAGGAAATAGGTCTGAGTGAAGTCCTCATATTAGAAGAGTGAATTCCACCGTTACAAATTTGACACAGTTCTAAAGTAACAGTGTTTTGTCAATCACAAACATTTTAATGGGTTTTGAGAGACTAACTGTCCCTAATACTAATTTCCAAACTAGTTCATTAATCAATCAATAAAGTTAGCTGCAGACCCGCAGTCAATGAAAGCCAAGTGGCAATGATTGGTTTTTGAAAGGTAAAACAGTTTTGAGCAGTACTTTATCTGAGGAAAATAAGGTTACCTGGAAGTCTGGATAACCACCTCGAGTATGACCCAGACTTAGACGTTTTCCTGACGGCTTACTTGCTTGAGGGCGAGCTGAACAGTCCTTTAAAAAATGTCCTGCGATACCACAGTAGAAACAGAGTCCAAGATCCTGTCTCCATTTTTTCTCCACTGCACAAAAACTGGCAGCTCCAACCTCCATTGGTCCTACCGCGAGTAAACGGGTCTGCTCTGGGAAAGAAAATAAGGCATCCCACTGCCCACCATGCCTCTCACGAATTCTGCGCTCCATCCATACGGCCTGAGTTATAGCTTCCGCCAAAGAACAAGGGGGATCATGCAGAAACAGAGCGCCCTTCAGGGATTCAGACAGACCTATATTAAATTGCCACCTAAGTGCTGCATCATTCCACTGAACCTCAGTGGACCACTTTCAGAATTCAGTACAGTAGTCTTCAACAGTGCAGCTTCCCTGTGTCAGGTTCATGATCCTAGCCTCAGCGACCTGGATTCTGTCGGGTTCGTTATAGATTACCCCTAAGGCATCAAAAAATGCATCAACTAAAGACCATTCTGGGGCTTGTGGGGACAAGGAAAATACCCAAGTCTGAGGGCCCCCTCGCAATATGGACATAATTATTCCTGCTGGGACCCATCCCCTGAAGATTGGTGTCATAGGGTAATAGCATACAACTCCCCCTGAACACTCTAAACTGGTTTCTCTCCCCTGAAAATTTATCAGGGAGGGCTACTATTGGTTTGGGGGGAGACCAACTGAACATCACCGGGGACAGACATCGCAGTCTTTGCTAGCAGTGAAGGGTTAGAGGAAGTTTTCATAAAACTATTTATATGACCCTGCAACTGGTGCTGTGATGATTCCAGACTCTGGCATTCCTTAGCCAGATCCTACATCATCTGAGTCAAATTCGCCACCATACTGGCAAAAAAAAAACAACAAAAAATCTGTATACGGTCAGTTGTAATGTGACGCTGAGTCACTACTCACAGGCAAGCTGTGAGACAGTCTAGTCAGGATGTCCAAGGTCAGATATCATGAGGGCTCGTAGTACAGAATTTTAAGACAAAGGCGTGGTCAGGTAACAGTCCAGGGTCAAATGCCAGGAGGGTACGTCAAAACCAGGGAGTCCAACAAACGAATTGTCAGAGTCCAAGTTCAGGGTCAGATACCTGAAGTAAGACAGCGGCAAAAAGCAGAAGGGATAATTCACATGGATAGTCACAACAAATCCAGGTTCATCAGCAAGATCAGAAGTCACAGAGCAAGCAAACACACCTAACAATAGCAGAGCTACAACTGACAACCTGGTGCACACAGCAAGCCAGCTCAATACTTTGCAAATCATTAGAGGATGGGAGACACCTGGAGAAATGCCTGCACAATAGACGAGATTGAACAGCAGGGCTGGCAGCCCAGTGTAGACCATGTACCGGGGTGATCTCTCCCAGAATACAGCATGCCGATGATAAAAAACACGACCAGGCCATTTGTTAAGAAACTAACAATAGCAAACCTACAACTGACAACCTGGTGCACACAGCAAGCCAGCTAAATACTTTGCAAATCATTAGAGGATGGGAAACACCTGGAGAAATGCCGGCACAATAGACCAGATTGAACAGCAGGGCTGGCAGCCCAGTATAGACCGTGTAACGGGGTGGTCTCTCCCAGAATACTGCGGGCCAAGGATAAAAACACGACCAGGCAATTTGTTAAGAAACTAATTTTTACTAACAACAAAAACAGTGTTACCCTGGAAATGTAAGAAAGAAACACAGATAACGATCACACCCACCTAGCCCAGATCAGCTGGAACCCCTGCGCTGCACAACCGATAGGCCCAGTATGTTCTATCAGATGTACTATAATTTACCTGACCTGTGGTTATGCCTAATGCGGTAACCGGGCAAGGATGTAATTAGATGAGTGCAAGAGGCAGCCCCTGCAGTGGTGCAGTGCAGAGACACACAAACTTAACAATGCTCTAAAATTACAATTCAGTTATGCTTTCTATACACAAGCTCACCCACTGAGGGGAGGATCTAGCTAATGTTCATACAGCCCTATTAGCAAACAATGTCTTTAACTGAGAATTTATGTTTGGCGCCAAACTCTCTCTAAAGTCTGCATGCATACACCCACTGGGATACCTGTGGTGGGGCCTGAGCTCAGGACTTACCGGCCATTAACTGATCACTGAAAAGGCTGTCTGATCGTCTGAACGGCCGTTTAGCTGGGAGACTGTGGAGTGTATCCTGGGCTTGTCACCTGAAGCGCATTTTTAGCATGACAGGCTAGCAGAAGGCCATTCATGTCTCAGCCAATGCCTTTTGGGGGAATCCAACCCTGCATCCAACTTTAGTTGTCCCCCCAACGTGTTTCTTCTTCTCTGACAGGAATTACAGGAACAGTCTGTCTCTGACAGGAACCCTCTCACATCTGTCTCTATTCACTGTCTCTTACAACTGCGCTCTAAGATGGCTACCTTCAACGTTCAGAAATCCTTCAGTTTTCAACTGTCGCTTGGGGCAGCTCAAACTGGTTATTTCCCTGTGTGCCAACTGACATACAGGTGACAGTAGTATGAATGTGCAAACCGCTGCCATCTAACATCTCTTATGTTTATACATGTAATACATATCTGCTAAACACAAATAACATCTTTTATGTTTACACAGGTAATCATATCTACTAAAACAGCTTTAGATGGGAGTGGTGTGGGAATCTTCAACCACCCCCTCACATGCCACCCTACTAGAGGTTGGCGTCCTCGACAAAACCTTCCCAGATGAAATCGTCCTGTGCACAGTGTACTGGGAGTATTCCTGCAGTGGCCTGAATGGTTCTTCGCAGGACCGAAGTTGTTGACTCCCCCGGTGCACTCTCGCTGGGGGCAGCCACAGGTTGGACTGGGGAAGTCGTCTCTCCCTGTATACCGTCTCTGGGGGAAACCATTAGTTGTGAAATAGTCTCTCTGGGGGGCAATATTGCAACAGATGGACCCTCAGTCTGTAGGGGAGCAGGTACAGCCCACCAGTCATCATCTATGGGCGGGTCCGCTCTTCCTGACTCAGGTTCAGGTGCCACCTCAACAACCGCAGGTTCTTCAAACTTACATCGTCGCAGCACGTTGCGATGGAGATTCCTAGTCGGCCCCTCAGTCCCCACCAGTTCCACCTCATACACGGGCATATTGAGCTCCTTTTCACCACATACTGTGCTGCCTTCCACTGGTCATCTAACTTCCCGGACCGCTTTTTGACTCAGACTAGCACTCTTCGCCCCTGGAGCAAACACTTCTCTCTGCACTGGTCTCTGGTCATGATGTGTCAGCTGTCTCAACCGATCACCCACCACTCTATGCACCGTTCTCAAGTGCCCCCGGTGCTCCTGGGCCCACGTGGTAGTGGTCCGAGGAGAGTCAGCCAAGGGATCAGGCATGTGTAGGTATTCAATTTCCCAGAATAATAGGAAAAAATGCAGCTCACCCCTGAGATGCTGTTCCAATCCGGGAGGAGCACGGTATCCCTGCTGCTGCACAGCACTGAAGGTAATTGAGGAAATTAGAGTTGGAACCAGCGCAACACACCGGAGTAATTAAAAATTCACAAAATCTTTATTGGAAATCCTTTAAAAATAAAATTGCTGAAAAATTGGGCATCTCAGACAACAGAGCAATAAAGAGGGGTGGTGTGTATAACAGGAATCAGTCCATACTAGTTTCGATCTACATGGCTCTTGAACACTGGAACACTACCTGCCCTTCTGAACATCAGCATGTGGGGCGAGTACCCGGTGGTGCTGTGCACACGATTATTGTAGGTCCACATCAGTTCAGGCAGGTACTCAGGCCAGCACACTTTTTGATCATTCTCCAGGGTTTGCAGCATTTGCAGGAGGGTGCTGTTGAAACGTTCACACACTGTAGCGTCGGCGTCCCTGCCCTCTGCTAGGCAGGGACGCTGTTCCCCTCACCTCTCTGCTCCGAGCCCGGCGTCCTCCTCCCGCTCTGCTGGCAGCGTGCGCTCCTTCCCGGCCACTGTGCTTAGGGCGCGCGCGCTCCCTCCCTCTTAAAGGGGCCGCACGCACCGTCCTAAGGAGTCCCCGGCCAATGGCCGGAGGACTTCACCATATATAAGGCACCTCCTCCAAAATGGAGGTGCCCGAGCAATGTTGTTGCACTGTTCACTACTCTGCTTCAGCCCTCAGGTCCCGTTGCCAGTTACCTGCCTGATTCCTGCCAGAGTCCTGCCAGTTTGCTGTCTGTTTCCTGCCTGATATTCCTGCTACCTGCCTGCTAGCCTGAGGTCCGACGGTCTGCCTTCCTACTCCTGTCAGTCTGTCTATGGACCAGCTTGGCCGCTCACCTGGGAGCGCTCCTCCGCTACCTGCCTGCTTGCCTACCTGGAGGCTCCGCCGTCACGTGCTGTGACCACCTGCTATTCCAGAGACTCTTGCCCGCTCACCTGGGAGCGCTCATCTGCTACCTGTCTGTTGATCTTCCTGGAGGCTCCGCCGTCACATGCTGTGACCACCTGATTATCCAGAGACTCTCGCCTGCTCACCTGGGAGCTCACGTCTATCATCTGCCGCCACAGGTCGTACCAATCCTTTACCCAGAGACTGCCCCGGTCACTTGCCGTGACCTCCTGCCCGCTCATCCAGAGACTGCCCCGGTCACTTGCCGTGACCTCCTGCCCGTTCATCCAGACACTGCCCCGGTCACTTGCCGTGACCTCCTGCCCGTTCATCCAGAGACTGCCCCGGTCACTTGCCGTGACCTCCTGCCCGTTCATCCAGAGACTGCCCCGGTCACTTGCCGTGACCTCCTGCCCGTTCATCCAGAGACTGCCCCGGTCACTTGCCGTGACCTCCTGTCCGTTCATTCAGAGACTGTCCCAGTCACCTGCTGTGACTGCCTGCCCGTCTACCCTGGTCGCCACCCGCTCCCTTACAAGGACCGCCCCCTTGTATAGTAGCTCAGAGGTTCCGCCTCCCAGACCCGTTACAGTTTGCTCGGGCCATGGAACCCGGTGGCACCCAAGCTCCCTCGCTCTCGGACCTCTGTCATGAACTGTCCCGTCAGAGGTCCCAACAGGAGTCCATCCTGGGTCACCTGCGGAATGTCAATTCTCGCCTGGACACTCTGACTGCTCCACCAGCAACCACCGCCAGTACCATGACTCGCAACCCGGCAGCTCCGCTGCCCACCAATACCATGGTATCCTACCCCGGACCCCGGCTTTCTGCACCTCCTCGCTTCGGAGGCGACTCCGCCCAGGCTCGGGGCTTCATAAATCAGTGCACCCTGCACTTTGAACTCCTGTCCCACCAGTTTAACTCCGACCGGGCCAAAATTGCCTTCATCATGTCCCATCTCACCGGGGAGGCCCTGGCCTGGCTAAATCCTCTATGGGAGAGAGGAGACCCCCTGGTGTCCGACTTGCCTGCCTTTCTCATGGCTTTCCGGAAAATCTTCGACGAACCCGGACGGAAGACCTCATCCGCATCATCTCTGCTACGCCTCCGTCAGGGAAGTCTCACCGTGGGCCAATATGCCATACGGTTCCGTACCCTTGCCTCGGAGCTGGCCTGGGATAACGACGCTCTGGTATCCGTCTTCTGGGAGGGTCTGTCCGGCCGTATTAAAGATGAACTTGCCGGTCGGGACATTCCTACCACTCTCGATGACCTAATAACTCTTGCCACCCGGATTGACCTACGGTTCCAGGAGCGTGCCAAAGAGGTCACCCGTGAGAGGAGGTTTCCACGTCTAGCTCCTACTTTTCAGAAATCCGTCTCTCCCCAGGTACACTCTCCTGAGCCTATGCAGGTCGACCAGACCAAGATGGTCAAAACCCGTCAGGACTTACGCCGTGCCGAAGGGAGCTGCTTCTACTGTGGCAGTAAGGAGCACCGGATCCGTACCTGCCCGGAGAGGTCGGGAAACGCCTGTGTCTAGGTTCGCTCAGAGAGGTCAACCTAGACAAGAATAAATCCTCTCCATCTCTGCTACTGTCAGTCTCTATTATCTGCGGGGAGAATCGTTATTTCGAACTAGCCCAACTTGACTCTGGAGCGGCCGGGAATCTTATCTCACAGTCCCTGGTAGAAAAATACCGCATTCCCACCAAACCTCTGGCTGTACCATTATCTGTCGCTGCTGTGGATGGGGGCCTCTTACCACGTCCCATCCAACTCATCACCGAATCCGTAACTCTGCAGGTGGGAATGCTGCATTCTGAGAGCATCTCTTTTCATGTTCTGCCTGGACTCTCTCACGCCCTCTTACTAGGTCTACCTTGGCTCCAGAGACATGCACCCGTGCTTGACTGGCAGACCGGAGAAGTCCTTCGCTGGGGACAGGACTGTCATAAGACTTGTTTGGTTCCTGTTCATCCCGTCCGTCCTTCTCCTACCCCAACTAATCTACCTGGACTTCCGATTCCCTATTGGTCATTTGCTGATGTCTTTAATAAAAAGGAGGCAGAGACATTACCCCCTCATAGACCATACGACTGTCCTATCGACCTGTTACCCGGTACTACTCCTCCCCGTGGGCGTATTTACCCATTGTCCGCTGCTGAGACCCGGTCGATGTCCGAATATATTGAGGAGAATTTGGCCAGGGGATTCATCCGGAAATCTACCTCCCCGGCGGGAGCAGGCTTCTTCTTCGTAAAAAAAAAGGACGGCTCTCTCCTTCCCTGTATAGACTATAGAGGCCTTAACCAGATCACGGTGAAGAATAAGTACCCCCTTCCGCTCATTCCAGAATTATTTGATCGCCTGAGGGGGGCTAGAGTCTTCACCAAACTGGACCTCCGTGGGGCGTACAACCTGGTCCGTATCCGTCAAGGGGATGAATGGAAGACTGCATTCAACACCCGGGACGGCCACTATGAATATCTGGTAATGCCCTTTGGTCTCTGTAACGCTCCTGCCGTCTTTCAAGAGTTGGTCAATGACATCTTCCGGGACCTTCTCTACTCATGCGTTGTGGTGTACCTGGACGACATCTTGGTCTTCTCTCCGGATCTCCAGACTCACCGGAGGGACGTTCGTCAGGTCCTGCTCAGGCTCAGGCAGAACCACCTCTTCGCTAAATATGAGAAGTGCCTCTTTGAGCAGACCTCGCTTCCGTTTTTGGGCTACATTATTTCTCAGACCGGCCTACGAATGGATCCAGAGAAACTGTCTGCCATCGAGAAATGGCCCCGACCGGAGGGGTTGAAGGCCATTCAGCGGTTCCTGGGCTTCGCCAACTACTACCGCCTCTTCATACCGCACTTCTCTTCCCGGACTGCCCCAATTTCCGCGCTCACCCGTAAGGGTACTAATCCCAAAGAGTGGCCGCCCGAAGCAGAGGAGGCCTTTCTTTCCTTAAAACAGGCCTTCTCTTCCGCCCCGGTGCTGCATCGTCCGGACGGCAACAAGCAGTTCTTTCTGGAGGTTGACGCCTCCTCCTCTGGAGCCGGAGCTGTACTTACTCAAAAATCTTCTTCCGGGAGGATGGTAACTTGCGGCTTCTTCTCCAAACTCTTCTCCTCTTCTGAGCGCAATTATTCCATAGGAGACCGAGAGTTATTGGCCATCAAGCTGGCATTGGAGGAGTGGCGTTACCTACTCGAGGGGGCTCTTCATCCGGTAATAATTTACACTGACCACAAGAACTTGGCTTATCTCCAGCATGCCCAGAGACTTAATCCGCGCCAAGCCCGGTGGTCCTTGTTTTTTGCTCGCTTTGATTTTGTTCTACATTTTCGCCCGGCTGACAAGAACATCAAAGCAGACGCCTTGTCCCGATCCTTTCTGGTATCTGATCTCGAGGAAGAACCTAAACATATCATCGATCCCGCCAGAGTAATGCAGGTGGCTCCCGTGAGTCTAAATCGTCTCCCTCCCGGTAAGACGTTCGTATCGGTACCTGATCGGGAGAAGATCCTACACTGGGGTCATTCGTCTAAACTAGCTGGCCACGCCGGTCAGAAAAAGACCCTCCAGCTTATTTCCCGGCACTACTGGTGGCCTAACCTGCGCAAGGATGTAATAAACTTTGTTTCTGCCTGTGTGTCCTGTGCCCGCAACAAAGTTCCGAGACACCTGCCAGCCGGTCGCCTTCTTCCTCTGCCAGTACCTGCTGCCCCCTGGCAGCATATAGCGATGGACTTCATAGCTGATCTTCCCGTCTCTGCCGGTTGTACGGTCATTTGGGTGGTCGCTGACCGCTTTTCCAAGATGGCTCACTTCATTCCCCTGCCAGGCCTCCCGTCTGCACCCGAGCTGGCTAAAGACTTTATCCGCCACATCTTCCGTCTTCATGGCCTGCCCCGTCACATTGTGTCGGATCGTGGGGTACAGTTCACTTCTCGTTTCTGGAGAGCCACTTGTAAATTGCTAGACGTCACCCTGGACTTCTCCTCCGCTTACCACTCACAGTCTAATGGTCAAGTGGAGCGGATCAATCAGATCCTGACCTGTTACCTCCGGCACTTCGTTAATGCCCACCATTCTGACTGGGTGGATCTCCTGCCATGGGCCGAATTGTCGTACAACAATCACGAGAGCGAATCTTCCTCCAAATCCCCGTTTTTTGTAGTCTTCGGTCAGCATCCTCGCATCCCGTTTCCCCTTCTCCACCTCGGTGGACAATCCGGCTGCGGAATCTCTTGTTAACAAATTTTCCTCCACATGGGAGAGTACCCGGTCCGCACTCCTTCTGTCATCCGAGCGTATGAAAAGACATGCTGACAAAAAACGTCTGGATCCTCCTCAATTCCGTCCAGGGGATAAGGTCTGGCTCTCGTCCAAGTATGTCCGGCTCAAGATTCCTTCCTATAAGTTAGGGCCTCGGTTCATCGGTCCTCTGGAGGTCATCAGTCAGATCAACCCGGTGGCCTATAAATTGAAACTCCCGGCCAACTTGCGGATCCCTAACTCCTTCCATGTATCTCTCCTCAAACCTGTGGTACTTAACTCTTTTTCCAAGTCTACAGGCACGCCTCCTGCTCCGGTTTCCGCTGAAAACGAATTTGAGGTAGAGAACATTCTGGCCACCAAAAGGGTAAGAGGGAAGACCTTTTTTCTAGTAGATTGGAAGGGGTTTGGTCCTGAAGTGAGAACGTGGGAGCCCCGGGAGAACATCCATGCCCCTCTCATCCTTGCTAAATTTCTGTCTGGCCTAAAAAAGGGGGGGCCTAAAGGGGGGGGTACTGTAGCGTCGGCGTCCCTGCCCTCTGCTAGGCAGGGACGCTGTTCCCCTCACCTCTCTGCTCCGAGCCCGGCGTCCTCCTCCCGCTCTGCTGGCAGCGCGCGCTCCTTCCCGGCCACTGTGCTTAGGGCGCGTGCGCGCGCGCTCCCTCCCTCTTAAAGGGGCCGCGCGCGCCGTCCTAAGGAGTCCCCGGCCAATGGCCGGAGGACTTCACCATATATAAGGCACCTCCTCCAAAATGGAGGTGCCCGAGCAATGTTGTTGCACTGTTCACTACTCTGCTTCAGCCCTCAGTTCCCGTTGCCAGTTACCTGCCTGATTCCTGCCAGAGTCCTGCCAGTTTGCTGTCTGTTTCCTGCCTGATATTCCTGCTACCTGCCTGCTAGCCTGAGGTCCGACGGTCTGCCTTCCTACTCCTGTCAGTCTGTCTATGGACCAGCTTGGCCGCTCACCTGGGAGCGCACATCTGCTACCTGCCTGCTAGCCTTCCTGGAGGCTCCGCCGTCACGTGCTGTGACCACCTGCTATTCCAGAGACTCCTGCCCGCTCACCTGGGAGCGCTCCTCCGCTACCTGCCTGCTTGCCTACCTGGAGGCTCCGCCGTCACGTGCTGTGACCACCTGCTATTCCAGAGACTCTTGCCCGCTCACCTGGGAGCGCTCATCTGCTACCTGTCTGTTGATCTTCCTGGAGGCTCCGCCGTCACATGCTGTGACCACCCGATTATCCAGAGACTCTCGCCTGCTCACCTGGGAGCTCACGTCTATCATCTGCCACCACAGGTCGCACCAATCCTTTACCCAGAGACTGCCCCGGTCACTTGCCGTGACCTCCTGCCCGCTCATCCAGAGACTGCCCCGGTCACTTGCCGTGACCTCCTGCCCGTTCATCCAGAGACTGCCCCGGTCACTTGCCGTAACCTCCTGCCCGTTCATCCAGAGACTGCCCCGGTCACTTGCCGTGACCTCCTGCCCGTTCATCCAGAGACTGCCCCGGTCACTTGCCGTGACCTCCTGCCCGTTCATCCAGAGACTGCCCCGGTCACTTGCCGTGACCTCCTGTCCGTTCATTCAGAGACTGTCCCAGTCACCTGCTGTGACTGCCTGCCCGTCTACCCTGGTCGCCACCCGCTCCCTTACAAGGACCGCCCCCTTGTATAGTAGCTCAGAGGTTCCGCCTCCCAGACCCGTTACACACACACCATTGCCTTCCTGATGATAGGGCGTCGTCCTAGACGGCACAATACCATACAGGTGATAAAGTTCCTTCATTAAGGCACCCTGGCTCCCTGATCGGAATGAATCCGCCGTGGACACCCAAACACTTGAATGAAGTGACGACATACCGCGTCAGCGGCTGATTCTGCGGTCTGGTCTCTATGAGTGTCCCGAACTGGAGTACACTATTTGCACATAGTCTATCATGAGTATTTCCAGTGGAGCGGATGTCCGGATGGTCTGAACAGGAGCTCACTGTTCCAGACTCTTGCTTAACCTACATGCTCGGCATTTTTGGCACACTTCAATTACCATCTTTTCCAGATCTGGGCAGTAAATTATTCTCCGCAACCACTTATAAGTCTTTTCGCTCCCAAAATGAGCCCCTCTCTCATGCGCCTCACGAACAGCTACTGGACCTAATGACATGGGAATCACAACCTGATGGCGGTGCTGCAACTCCGACGGTAAGTATATCTCACAACACAAAAGGCCCTGAATCACACTGAGTTTATCCCAATGACGCAACAGTTTTTCCCCCTCTGAGTACAGCTGTGCCCGCTCCTCTGGCTGAGGTCAAATATTGGCCTGGACCCAGTGTTTTACCCTCTGCACATCTCTGTTGTCATTCTGGGCCCGTTCCCAATCCTCAGGAGCTTTTCCAAGCATTGTGGACATCCCAGAGGCCACCCCACTTCAATGCACCATGCTCTGGAAGACAGGCAGTCGAGCTAGGTCGGGGGTTTCAGTGTCCTCAAGTTCCTCATTGATACACCTAGCCAGCGGAACCCGGGATAATGCATCTGCGTTTCCGTTTTCCCTTTCTGACCGGAACTTGATACGGTAGTTAAACTGAGTCAGCCGCGCCATCCACCTCTGTTCTAGTGCCCCTAGTTTGACATTTTCCAGATGGGCCAATGGATTATTGTCAGTCATTACTACCACTTCAGCCTGCATTAGGTATTCTGCAAATCGGACGGTCATAGCCCAAACCAAAGCCAGTAGCTTTAGCCTGAATGAACTATAGTTTGCGGGATTACGCTCTATCTCTCTTAGGGAACGGCTTCCATAGGCGACCACTCTCTCGGCCATCTTGTACCTGCGATAACACTGCTCCCAGACCATGCAGGTTTCCGTCTGTGTAGAGCAGGAACAGGATATCAAACCGGGCGTAAGCCAGAATGGAAGAGCTGGTTAGGGTAGCTTCCACTTCCTCAAAGGCCTTCTGCTGTTGAAGACCCCACTAAATGGGATGATTCTTGGGCCTTCGAGATGTGCCTCTCAGCAGCTTGTTCAAAGGACCAACCAGATGGGCGAACTTTGGGACAAACCATTGGTAATATCCCGCCAGTCCCAAAAAAGTTCTCACCTCTCGCAACGTTCTTGGCTGACACCACTTCTGGATGGCCTCCACCTTACTGGTAGCTGGCTGCACTCCTTCGGGGGTGACCACATGACCCAGATATTCTATACGGTCTTGGAACAATTGGCATTTCTTGGGCTTGATCTTCAGTCCGTGGTCTCGAAGTCACTGCAGGACTTGTCATAGTTTCTGCAGATGATTCTCGAATGATGTCCCGAACACCACCACATCATCTAGGTAGATCAACACGGACTCGAAGTTCAGGTCACCCAGGCAATGTTCCATTAGCCGCTGAAATGTCCCAGGTGCATTTGAAAGCCCAAACGGCATTCTGCTGAACTCATAGAGTCCCATCGGGAGGATGAACACCATCTTTGCCATGTCCTTCTCTGCTACTGGAACTTGCCAGTATCCACTGACCAAATCCAGGGTGGAGAAGTACTTTGCCCGACCCAGAGCGGACAGTGATTCTTCGATCCGGGGGAGAGGATAGGCGTCACATACTGTGTAAGCATTCAGTTTTCTGTAGTTGACACAGAAGCGGATGGACCCTTCCTTCTTACGTACCAATACCACTGGTGCCGCCCAAGTACTCTGGCTCTCTTGTATGATTTGGTTGTCCAACATGCTGGCCACCATGTTCTTTACTTCTTGGTACACTTTTGGAGGAATCTGACGGTAGCGTTCTTGGATTGGAGGAGTATTCCCTGTTGAAATCTCATGCTCGATGGTAGAGGAGCATCCAAAATCTTCCCCATGATGAGAGAAGGCCTCCTGAAATTCCCATAGGGTATCTTTCAGAAGCCTCTGCTGAACAGGGGTCAGTGTCTTCCGATCCACCCCCATCCGAACCATTATGATTTGGCCGTTCCACTCAGCGTTCGGGAGTTCTTTCCTGGCCACTTCAACAGCATAATGCTAGGCTGAATTCCGATTGGGCTGGAGGTTGAATCCTGTTCTTCCGAGTATCTTTCCATTAGGCACATTGACTTCAGCCAGCAGCGTACCCCCGGGTATAGTGACTTCGCTATCCAGCACGTTAATGCAACAGATGGGCACACAGCCATCTTTCACAGTTGCTTGCGCACGCGCCACTAAAGGTCTTGTCTTGAACTCTTCCTCATATACCGGCTCAATCAGAACCTCCAGTTCATTCAGCCTCTGATAGACTCCCACAGGTAACATGAGCAGTTGTTCTCTCTTTGGTGCGATCACCACTGGAATTCGTGAGGGTACTCTGACCAAACCCACGGGACGACCGGATGAGGCACTCTTCTGAAAGCTGCAACTTCTCACCACCTGCTGCAGGATCTTCTGGGTTGGCCGGTGGGTTGTCATGTGTTGCCAGTACCGCGGACCTTTCTTAGCGCACAGACGGTGATCCAGATCCCGTAATATGTTCATTCCCAAGGTCGCGTCCATTACCCTCCTTGGGGGGTGATCCACCGGAACCACTCTTTTTGTGCTGATTTCTTGACCACATAGCTTCACTCTCATCCACATGATTCCCTTCATGAGCAGCTGGCCATTGTTTGCTGCTGTAAGACGAATGACGCTCCCATCTTCGGGTTCCATCATATGACCGAATAAACTCTCAAAGACCTCTAGGGGCATAATGGTGCATTCAGACCCGGTGTCCACCAAACACCTCACTTTCTGTCCTTCAAAATCAGTCTCTAGCACCGGACTGCTTGCATACAAATCGTGTTCTCCCCGTTGTGGGCTTTGAAAATCGGAGGCCGTTTCAGGGAGCCCAGCTACTGCAGTGGTTGGTAGCTTAAAGCTGGTGCCGTCATCTCAAAGTCAGTCCCGACATCGCAGTCCCTGGCAAGATGGCCAAATTGTCGACAATTTCGGCAGAAGGGCCTCCTAAGTCTCTGAGCACCAGACGTGTTTCCTCCGTTTGGCCTCTGCACCCGAGCTGGGACAGATGGAGGAGCTCGGGGAGCTGGAGGTGTCTCCAGAAGTTGGGCCAACTCATTTGCATCTGGGACACTTTTAGTCGAAGATCTTTTATTTCTGCCCGCAGAGCCTGAACCACATCCTTCAGAGTCTTAGAGTCTTCAGACCTCGTCCAGCTGCCCATCACGTGAGCACTTATCAATACTTTCTCGACCACAGGCGCGGACTCCTCCTCCTTCTCTATTGCGGCAAGGTAAACATTGTAAAATGTCAGATCAGCTGTCATCTGGGTCATCTCTTGCAACTTGTCCCATAGGAATTTATTGGCTAACCCAGCAATGAACTGAACCCGCAACAGCCTATCCACCTCCTGGAAAGCTCCCATAGCCTTGGGATTCCGCCGCTGTACTTCATTCAATGTTTCTTGCAAGGCATTGGAGTATTGCATTAGAGTTTCGCCTTCCCGCTGCGGTCGATTGAAAAGGAAACCTCTCAGTTGAGTCACTTTGGCATGCCCCTCCCGTGGGTTCCTTCCAGCAGCGCGAATATTTTGTCTAAGGTGTCCCTTTCGGACTTGGGCCGCACCATTACTGTGCGTCTGGCATCGCCTTCTAAGGCATTCAGTGCTATTTCTGCTTGAAACTCTGGGACCAAGTTGCACATTTTAATAATACTCAGCACCCTTTCTGTTCAGTCTTGCAATGTCAGGTTTTTACCGTCATATTTTGGCAAATGCTGCAATAGTGCCCCGGCTGAAAGGTATCCCGCTGGAAGCAAGGCTGTGTCCGGCGGGTTCAGCACTTGAGACGGGGCCACTGGCAATAAGGGATTGTCTCCCTCCATGTTCCAGTCCACAGCGATCGCTGTATACTGCCAACTATGCCAAGTTGTAGACCATGTACCGGGGTGGTCTCTCCCAGAATACAGTGGGCAGAGGACAAAGAACACGACCAGGCAATTTGTTAAGAAACTAATTTTTACTAACAACAAAAACAGTGTTACCCCGGAAATGTAAGAAAGAAACACAGATAACTATCACACCCACCTAGCCCAGATCAGCTAGGACCCCTGCGCTGCACAACCGGTAGGCCCAATATGTTCTATCAAATACACTATAATTTACCTGACCTGTGGTTATGCCTAATGCGGTAACTGGGAGTTACCCAGAGCAAGGGTGTAATTAGATGAGTGCAAGAGGCAGCCTCTGCAGTGGTGCAGTGCAGAGATTCACAAACAACAATTCTGTAAAATTACAATTCAGTTATGATTTCTATACACAAGTTCACCCACTGAGGGGAGGATCTAGCTAATGTTCACACAGCTCTAGTAGCAAACAATGTCTCTGAGAATTTATGTTTGGTGTCAAATGCTCTCTAAAGTCTGCGTGCATATACCCACCGGGATCCCTGTGGTGGGGCCTGAGCTCAGGACTTACCGGCCGTTAACTGATCACTGAAAAGGCTGTCTGATCGTCTGAATGGCCGTTTAGCTGGGAGACCGTGGAGTGGATCCTGGGCTTGTCACCTGAAGCGCAGTTTTAGCCTGATAGGCTACCATTCACGTTTTAGCCGATGCTTTTGGGTGGAATCCAACTCTGCATCCAACTGTAGTCGTCCCCCGAATGTGTTTCTTCTTCTCTGACAGGAATTACAGGAACAGTCTGTCTCTGACAGGAACCCTCTCACGTCTGTCTCTATTCACTGTCTCTTACAACTGCGCTCTAAGATGGCCGCCTTCAACCTTCAGAAATCCTTCAGTTTTCAACTGTCGCTTGGGGCGGCTCAAACTGGTTATTTCCCTGTGTGCCAACTGACATACAGGTGACAGTAGTATGAATGTGCAAACCGCTGACATCTAATGGCCAAAACACCAATAACATCTCTTATGTTTATACATGTAATACATATCTGCTAAACACCAATAACATCTTTTATATTTACACGGGTAATCATATCTACTAAAACAGCTTAAGATGGGAGAGGAGTGGGAATATTCAACCACCCCCTCACACCAGCACACCTCAGGATCAGATTTGATGACTGGACTGTCACTCCAAAATCCGACAGTCCAGCAGACTACAGATCCCATAGAGCAGCTGAGCTGTCACTCACAACGTCCCTAGGCCATAGTCAGTGATGAAACTGTGACAGTCAAGTTGGCCAGTATTCAGAGTGGTACGCACCTGTCTCGGATCTGAGCTTTGCTACTTTCACCCCGGTCCGCTAAACTCTGTTGTGCTCGACGTCGGGCTTTGCGAATGACCCGGCGTGATCCTATGTGATCATCTGCCTGGGCCAATATAAGGTTCCCCAAGACACACACCTGTGGTTTGGTATTAGTGGACTCTGTCAGCACAGAATGACTGTTCAAACTAAGTGCTGCAGCTCGGTGCTTCACGGCAGGGCCAATCATTTAAATTCACTTCCCACCTGTTTGCTTTCCTTCTATCTTCACTCCCCTTTTCTTTGATTGACAGATCTGGCTTCATAGTGCCAGAGAAGGGTCGAGACAGTTGTCCTTCTCACCCTTATTGCTAAGCTGTTTGGTTTCATCATCATCACCATCATCCTTGACATCTTCCTTTTATGCATGTCACACTCCAAATATTTCTCTTCCTTTTCCAAAAAAAAATGCTGTCACGGTGGGGTTACAATAATAAAACAGAGCCCTTGGTTGTGCTGGTGGTCATGGTAAACTGTGTGCTTCAATGCTTTTGGGAGGGCATTTTTATTGTTAACACGAATCAAGGTGATGATTATTGTCAAGCATTTAGACCCTCGGTATAAAAGCAAAATGGAGGAATATTTTCAGCTTCCAAAAGAAAGTCTGAAGTCTTAATTGGCTCTCAGGCTAAGCTCTGTTACCTGCTCTACAAAGCTTTCACTGAGCAAATGCCTGCCACCTGGATAATTAACCAGCAGACCTCTCTGCGATCCACTCAAAGACAACGTTCCCCACCAGTGCCACCATCAAGGCTATAGCAAATAACATAGGCAGCACCTCAAACACCTACAGTGTATTTGACATGATGAACCAGATGTTTTTTTCTGCTATTACGACAACCTTGTGTAGTTCAGCAAACACAGGTGCAATGTCTGACAGCCAGGTTCAGTAGTTCCTAGACTATACCCTTTTTCAAGCAGATACCCTGAGCACCAATCCCATGGATTTCTGGGTCAACAAATTGGATCAGTGACAAGAACTGGCTCAGTTTGCTTTGGGAGTAATATCCTGTCCAGCTTTCACTGTCATGTCAGAGAGAGTATTCAGTGCGGCTGGTGGATTTATCACACAAAAGTTGACCACGTTATCCGCCACAAGTGGGAAAACCTAACATATCTCCAAATGAATCAGGTATGGACCTGTGCAGACTTGACTGTTGTTTACATTGTTCTGTTACCGCCAGTACCAATGTACCACACTATGATGGGCATAACATGATAATGTATTTAGGGGAATTATGATCAAAAATTGGTGTAAATATACCTACGTAGGCCCGGGGCAAAAAGGTATGACATTACACAAATCGTAACAAAACAGCCACAAAATCAATGTAAATATAATTGTAGAAGGCAGTGTGTAAATCCCTAAATACACTAGTGTCCAAAATTGAGGCAACACCCTCAAGATTTATGAATTTTTAGCATTTTGCCAATACAAATCCAAATTTCATGAATGTTTTTGATTTCACAGTAAAGTTTTTAAGTAGAAATAACAAAAATGTGTTCATTTGTCAACAAACTGGACACTATTGTCACTCAGATGACTGTGGGAGAAAAGCCATTTATTTGTCCTATTTTCATACTAACACTAAAATGTTAATACTTAGTTGGATAGCCATTGGCCATGATAACTGCCTGCCATCTACTTGGCATGGTGTCAGATGGTGTGATGATATGACGTCAGCGGTCGCTTGACCATCAGCTGACTAAATGACATCACCGCAGGTCCTGCAAGTACACCACGGGACGCCGAGGAGAGAGGACGCGGCCGGGAGGAGACCGGAGAGGTGAGTATACAGGTTTTTTTTATTTTTAACTTTTTGATTTCTTTTTTTCACCGTGTGGTAGCTGGGATGAGAGGAGTTGTAGTCTCCTCTACATCCCGGGTACCACACGCACTGCGATTACGCTGCAAATTCGCGGCCATTGAGTTTAATTGAAACGCAGCAAATCCACATATACCTGCGGTTTGCTGCGTTTCAATGTTCCTTAATGGCTGCGAATTTGCAGCGTAATCGCTGTAGAAATGGTCATGCTGCGTTTTGCAACGCAATGCGAATTCGGCGCGCTAATTAGCGCATCATGTGCACAGCAAATCCGAATTCACATTGCTTTGCATGGCATACGGTTGTACAAGCATTTTCGCTGCTGTAAAAACGCCACAAAAACGCTACAAAAACGCTACGTGGGCACATGGCCTAACTGTTCCTTCAATTATCTGCAGCCTACCATCTGCATCTCTGGACACGTAGCCCCCTACCATAACACTCAGAGGATGCTTCATGGTGGGTACTGTACACTCTGGCAAGCAATCCTCTCCAGGTCGTCGTCGAACGTAGCGGACACCATCGCTGCCAAAGATGGATATGCGTGTCTCATCGCTCCATAAAACATTTCTCCATTTTTCAATGGTCCATTTAGAATGTTCTTTGGCCACTGCAGACGTTTCTGACGCTGTGAGGCAATCAAAAATGGCTTTTTACCTGGTATTCTGGCTCTTAACCCCGCGCTTACCAATTGTTGTCGAACCGTCCGATCACTCCAGTGTTGAGAAGCTCCTTGTTGATGTCAACAGCAGTTGATTTCCTTTTATTTAGAGCGATTCCAACAATTCTTCTATCAGTCTGAGGAGTTGTAGCCTTCTTCCTTCCTCTACCTGGTTTATTCTTTATCGAACCAGTCTCTTGAAACCGCTTACACACTTTGAGAACGCTGGCCGGTGAGATCCCTTTTCCAATTCGTGCTGTAATTTCCCGTTAACTGTACCCTTCTTCTCTTAAAGTAACAGCTTTGGCTCTCTTCTTAGGTGACCACTCCTGTCTAATACTGCTGGCACAATATCGGTCTTAAATCACACTCAGGTCACTATAAACAAACATAGAATACATATCGCAGAAGAGGCCGTGTGTCCAAGTAAGTATGTCAGTGAAAACTTTCATTAAATATTGGTGATGGTGAAAAACTGCAGGTGTTGCCTCAATTTTGGCCACTAGTGTATATCCTTAAAGAATCTCTACCTGGTCATGGAGGTTGTCACCCTATACAATATGACAATTGAAGCCCCGCTCAACTATGACTATCCTTATATGCCCTAATAATATCCCTATATACTAAAAAATATTAACTTATTACTAGTGTTGAGCGAACATGCTCGACACTGCTCGGTACTCGCCCGAGCATCACGCTACTCGGGATGTTCGGCGAGCACCGAGCATTTCCGGGTTACTCGGGCGGGAGCTCGGGTCTCCGCCCTGCATGTTTGGCGCTCTTTACAGAGCCAATGAACATGCAGGGATTGCCAGCCAGTCACTGTAATGCCGCAGCCATGTTGTTTGTGGGCATTACAGTGATTGGCTGGCCGCACAGCGTCACCTCGAGTATTTAAAACCGGGCGCCGCCATCTTGGACACAGTCGCTCCGGATCAGACAGTGTAGGGACAGCACTGCTGATTTAGGGAGAGATATATCCTGCAAAATAGTTAGTGTAGGGTCTGTAAAGGCTGCCAGATCAAACAAACAGTCCTTCTCAGGACTAATATCCATCCCAGGTATATCAGGCAGGCAGGCAGGCAGGCTGTATAGGAGACGCAGTGATTAAACCAGCAAACGCTGCATTACAGTCCTGTGTGCTGCTCCTGTTACTGAAATTGCTGGACTTAGCTCCAGGTCCCGGGGGCCAGGAAAAATCCTTTTTTTTTTATCTAAATCCTCTTTTTTTTTTCCTCCTTCACAATGTACAAATACCCATCTTATTAACCTTTTGGTGCCCCCCCCCCCCCAAAAAAAAAAGTGTGCCTCTGATTTTTCAGACACAAATATATCTGTTGAAAATAGTCTGGTGTAGGCCAGAGAAATACAAGTGTGGTTTTGCAGTTCTATGGGCCATTTGTATCTAAAAAAAACAGTTTGAGTGTGTCACTCACTGTTCAGCCGCAAATATATATATATTTTAAAAAGCCTGGTATACACCAGTAAATTATTACTGTGGTTTTGATGTTCCACGGTAAAACATCTCTATTATCCTGTTTTTGGCATTTTTTGCTGTATAAAAATAATAATAGTGTCTCCCTGATTTTTCAGACACAAATATATCTGTTGAAAATAGTCTGGTGTAGGCCAGAGAGACAGAAGTGTTCTTTTGCTGTTCCACGGTAAAACATCTCTATTATCCTGCTTTTTGTATTTTTTGCTGTAAAAAAAAAAAAAAAATAGTGTCTCCCTGATTTTTCAGACACAAGTATATCTGTTGAAAATAGTCTGGTGTAGGCCCGAGAAATACAAGTGTGGTTTTTGCAGTTCCACTGTACAAACCTCTGTATTATCCACTTTTGGGCCATTTGTATCTAAATAAAACAGTTTGAGTGTGTCGCTCACTGTTCAGCCGCAAATATATATATATTTTAAAAAGCCTGGTATACACCAGTAAATTATAACTGTGGTTTTGCTGTTCCACGGTAAAAAATCTCTATTATTCAGGTTTTGGTAGTTTTTTCCGTAAAGAAAAACAGTAGTGTCTCCTGACTGTTGTGACACAAAAATATATCTGTTGAAAATAGTCTTGTGTATGCCCGACATCCCAGTGTGGTTTCGCAGTTCCACGGGTCAAATCGCTGTACTATCCAGTTTTGGGCCTTTGGTATCTAAAAAAAAAGCAGTTTGAGTGTGTCGCTCACTGTTCAGCCGCAAATATCTCTATTTAAAAAAGTGTGGTATACCCCAGTAAACAATAACTGTGGTTTTCCTCTTCCACGGTTCTAATCTACTCTTTATTACCCTTTTTCCATTGATAGTGCAAGTGTAAGCTATTTTACTTCATTTACAATGGGCAAGGCGCGTGGCAGGGGACGTGGAAGTGGACGTTCTGGTGATGGTTCGTGCAGAGGACGGGGCCGTGGCCAAGGTGAAAATGTGCCACAACCAACAGCCACATCTTCTCGCTCCCACTTCTTGACCGAATTACTAGGGAAGCACAGAACAACACCAGTATTGAGAACTGATCAGTGTGAACAGGTTATTAATTGGATAGCAGACAATACTTCCAGTTACCTGGGCACCACCACCTCCGGTCTGTCTTCCACACGGTCAACTCTTAGTAGCCGTGAGTCTCGACCGCATACTCCTCCTCACCCTGATGCTCCTTCCTCCCACCATGCCGAGTGTCGTCAGACAGCAAGTGATCCCACACTTGGACACTCTGAAGAGCTGTTCACTGGTCCATTTCCATATTTGGGCCCCTCGCCTGATACGCTTGAAGTGGTGGAAGAGGAGATCCCATGTTGCGATGCCCAAATATTTGAACAGCCACGGCCACAGGAAGTCAACGTTGGCAATCTGTCACAAGAGGTGGACGATGACGAGACACAATTGCCAGGAAGTGAGGAGGAGGATCGTGGTGCGCAAGTGGAAGAGGAGGAGGTGGTGGATGATCTAGTAACTGACCCAGAGTGAGGCCAGCAGCCCACAGGGGGAGGGAGACAGAGTACCCCAACAGGCAGGAAGAAGCAGTGTGGTGGCCGCAGACAGAAGGCAGGCAACCGTTCCCCGTAACACCAACACGAGGGACGTTGCCAGTACAAGCGGTAGGTCTTCCAGAGTCTGGAATTTTTTTAAAGACTCTGCTGATAATCCCAAAAAGGCCATATGTTCCACCTGTCATGCCAGCATCAGCAGGGGTGACAAAACTACCAGCCTGACCACCACCAGCATGATCAGGCACATGGCAGCAAAGCACCCGACTTTGTGGGGCGAAACCCAGGGTCCACGACCAGTGTCAGCGGGTGTCACCACTGCTTCTTCCACTGTTGTGCGTGCAATAGAACCCCCTGTTGTGTGTGCAAGGCAATCCCCTGTCCATACTGCATGTAAAGATGCCCCCTCCTCTCAGTCTTCACTTGTTATGGCAGTTTCTCAAGAAACAGCATCAACGTCCACGTCCACGTCCCACCGCAGCGTTCAATTGTCCATATCCCAGACCTTTGAACGAAAGCGGAAATTCGCAGCTAACGCCCCACATGCCACAGTCCTAAATTCGCACATTTCACGACTGCTTGCATTGGAAATGCTGCCTTTTAGGCTGGTGGAGACGGAATCCTTCCGCAGTCTTATGGCGGTGGCCGTCCCTCGGTACTCGGTCCCCAGCCGACACTATTTTGCCCGGTGTGCCATCCCCGCACTACACAAGCACGTGTCCCAAAGCATCTGCCGTGCCCTCAACAACGCAGTTACTGGGAGAGTCCACCTGACAATGGACACGTGGACAAGTGCTTGTGGCCAGGGACGGTACATCTCTCTGACGGCACACTGGGTAAACATAGTGGAAGCCGGGACCCCGTCGGACCTTGGGACGGAACACATCCTCCCCACACCGAGGATTGCGGGCCCTATGTCAGTCAGAGTTGCCCCCACAGTGTACAGCTCCTGCGCATCCTCCTCCTCCTCCTCCTCCTCATGTTCAGCCTCCATCTCAGATATCACCACATCAGTTACAAGCTGGAAGCATTGCAGTACTGCCTCCGCCAAGCGGCAACAGGCTGTGCTGAAACTCATAAGCTTAGGTGATAAACCTCACACTGCTTGTGAGTTGTGGACAGCTGTGTAAGAGCAGGCAGATCTGTGGCTGAGACCGCTGAACCTACATCCCGGCATGGTCGTGTGTGACAATGGCCGTAACCTGGTGGCGGCTCTGAGGCGAGGTGAGATCACACGTACCATGCCTGGCTCATGTGCTTAACCTCGTGGTTCAGCGGTTTCTTAAATCGTACCCCAAGTTGCCAGATCTGCTCGTGAAAGTACGCCGCCTGTCAGCTCATTTTTGCAAGTCGGCTACAGCTTCCGCCGCCCTTGCTGTGTTGCAGCAGCGTTTGCAGTTTCTGGCACACCGACTGGTGTGTGATGTCCCCACACGTTGGAACTCTACCCTCCACATGTTGCAAAGGATTTGTTAGCAGAAGAGAGCAATTGTGGAGTACCAGCTGCAACAAGGCCGTCGATATTCAGGTCAGACTCCACACATAAGACCTCAGGAGTGGACCTGGATGTCTGACATATGTACCATCCTGACAAACTTTGAGGAGGCCACCAAGATGGTGAGTGGCGATGACGCCATCATTAGTGTCAGCATCCCACTTGTCTGTCTTTTGCAACGCTCTCTGCAGAGAATTAAAGAGGAGGCATTGCAGCCAGAGTATGATGAGATGGATCAAGAAGCCGTAGCGGGCGATTACACACAGCCCAGCCTCATCTCATCCCAACGTGCATTGGGGGACAATGAGGGAGAGGAGGAGGAGGAGGAGGAGGAGGAAGAACAGGAGCTGCTATCATGCGTTGTAGACGGTAGTACCTGTACAAGTGTCATACCGTCGGTTCAGCGTGGGTGGCCTGAGGACAGGGGGGAGGAGGAAGAGGAGGAGGAGGAGAGCATGGTCAGTCGTCATCTTGGTGAGGACACGGAAATCTTGCCCGTTACCAGTCTGGCACGCATGGCTGACTTTATGTTACGCTGCCTTAACCGTGACCCTCGCGTTGTCAAAATGTTGGGTGACAGTCATTACTGGTTGGTGACACTTGTAGACCCCCGCTACAAGGAGAACTTTCACTCTCTTATTCCTGAGGTGGAGAGGTCTACAAAAATGGGGCAATACCAGAAGGCCCTTGCTGCAGAACTCTTAAAAAAATTCTCATCTGAACACGGTAGCGGCAGAGGTCACAGTTCGCTGCCCAACTAAGGCATACAGGCGAGAGAGACACAACTCCAATCCAGCAGAGGCAGGGGAACACTGTCAATGTTCTAGGACAGTTTTCTGAGACCTGCCCAGCTTACAGGCCCTGAGGCGCAGGGTACTCTCACAAGGAGTGGAACGTTTCAAAAGATGGTGAGGGAGTACCAGCGTCCTCCGTGATTCCTCTGTACCTTTTAATTATTGGGTATCCAAGCTGGACACTTGGAATGAACTCACTCTGTATGCCTTGGAGGTCCTGGCCTGCCCTGCCGCTAGCGTGTTATCGGAGCGTGTTTTTAGTGCCGCTGGGGGAATTTTAACTGATAAGCGCACTCGCCTGTCAACTGACAATGCTGACAAGCTGACCCTTATCAAAATGAACAAGGGCTGGATTGGGCCAGACTTCTCATCACCACCAAATGACAGCAGAGTAACATAAAGTCAAATCCACTGTGTTATTTCGGGAGGTGTATTCCCATGCATCGCTTCACACCCACACATGGGTATACGCTTCCTCATTTCGGCTGTTTTTTGCTCTTCTCCTTATCCTCAGCCTCCACGACCAATATACCACCAGGGTGACCTTGGTCCATGTTGCCAGCATTGCAAGTTCCTCTGTCCTAATTTTTGGCAGCTTTTGCTTGGAAGGCATAGGCAAAGACTATGGGAGACCCACTCCCCAATAATGGGAATAATGTTTTTAATATGCTGTACTGCATGGCTCTTGTAAGGGACATTGCAAGTTCCCCCTTCCTAATTTTTGGCAGCTTTTGCTTGGAAGGCATAGGCAAAGACTATGGGAGACCCACTCCCCAATAATGGGAATAATGTTTTTAATATGCTGTACTGCATGGCTCTTGTAAGGGGCATTAAAATCGTCTTGTTAAGCTACTGTGACCTCCACGTCTCTTCCAAGGGTCGTTAATATTGTCTTTTTATTCCACTGCGACCTCCACCACTCTTCCAAGGGGCATTAAAAGCATCTTGTTAAGGTACTGTGACCTCCACGTCTCTTCCACAGGGCGTTGATATTGTCTTTTTATTCCACTGTAACCTCCACCACTCTTCCAAGGGGCATTGATACTGTCTTTTTATTCCACTGTGACCTCCACCACTCTTCCAAGGGACATTAAAACCGTCTTGTTAAGCTACTGTGACCTCCACGTCTCTTCCACGGGGCATTGATATTGTCTTTTTATTCCACTGTAACCTCCACCACTCTTCCAAGGGGCATTAAAACTGTCTTGTTAAACCACTCTGAACTCCACGTCTCTTCCAAGGGGCATTAAAACCATCATGTTAAGCTACTGTGACCTCCACATCTCTTTCAAGGGGCATTAAAACTGTCTTGTTAAACCACTCTGAACTCCACGTCTCTTCTAAGGGGCATTAAAACCGTCTTGTTAAACCACTCTGAACTCCACAGCTCTTCCAAGGGGCATTGACATGTTGTTTTTAATTACCTCTAACCTCCAAGACTCTTGCAACGGGCATTGCATTTCCTCCTAATTTTTGTCAGCTTTTGCTTTTCAATGCATAGGCGAACACTAAGGGAGACCCACTCCTCAATAATGGGTAGAAGCTTTTTAATACGCTGTAATCCACGTCTGTTTCAAGGGGCATTGCAGTGCCTAATAATTTTTGGAAAGCCTTCCATTCCCTGCTTAGGCCAACAGTGTACAGGAGACCCAGTTGCTATAAATGGAAAAAACGGTTTAGTTAAGGCCCTCTGACCTCCATGTCACTTCCAAGGGGCATTGGAGTGCCTCAAAATTTTTGGTAGGCATTGCATTCACTGTATGCCTTATAACTGTGTAGCTGAACCGCTCCTTTTGGTGCAGAAGCATATCCTACAAGACATGTGTGGTTGGCTGGCCTGATATTGATGTGAATGGTCCCTGTTCCTCCTGCTCTTTCTCCTTTGCCACCACCTCATCCATCATTCATCACCTGAAGCTTTGTTTTAATGGGAGTCATAGAACTGGGATAGTAGCAGGAAAACATCCAGCAATCCTCGAAGGAGGTAGAATATGCGCCAAAACGCTGACCACCTCAGGCCTAGCTGCTACTACTTACATGCGCTTGCATTCCAAGGAACAGAAAGCTAAGGAGGTGGATGGCCTCATGATCATGAATAATTTACTCGTTGTGTAGGAGGCCGACCACTGCTGCTGTCTACCTTCTGAACTTTGTGTTGAAGCCTGATTGACCCAGGACCTGCAATCCTCTATGTCTGGAGGACGTGTTGCATCCCAGTGTCCAACTGTGTCCCGGCTTCCACAATATTAACCCAGTGTGAAGGCATCAGTGAGATGGACCATTCCTGGCCACATTCACTTGTCCATGTGTTTGTGGTTAGGCTGTCCTTCCCACTAAATGCACTGGGGAGGGCACAGGTAATGTTTTGGTATGCGCGCTTGTGTATAAGGCGCACCGGGACAAATAGGGGCGGCTGGGGACCGTTTATGGACACCCGGCCACCCCCACGCGGCTGGGGACTGTGTGTGGGCACCCGGCCGCGGGGTGGCTGGGGACTGAGTATGGACACCCGGCCGCCCCCTGGCGGCTGGGGACCAAGCGTGGACACCCGGCCGCCGGGCGGCTGGGGACTGAGTATGAATACCAGGCTACCGACGCAGCCATGACGTGGTGGCCAGATTCCACCTCCACATGCCTAAAAGGCCCAATTTCAAGTGCAAGCAAGCTAGCAGTATGGTATTGCAGCCTGGGGGTGGGTGGGTGGCAGACTGCATACTTGCGCTTGTATTGCAAGTTATGGGGGAGGTACAATTGAACACTGCCCTGGGACAAGGACTTGCACGGGGATAGTTGCAAGTCTGCATCTTCTGATGCGGCAAGGATCACTTCTGATGGGCACACTTTTAGGCAATGACCTGGGTGTCAGAGATGCTTCCAGGGGTCTTCCCCATGCTGTTCCCATGTCTTTTTAGCACTGTATGCATGTGTCACACAGCACATGGCCAGATAAGGTTGTAAAATGTTAAAATGACATTTCCCGGTGAATGCATTTGTCACGGTTGAAAGCAATACAAACGTGCAAAAACGCATAAAAAATGCTACTTGTGAACATAGCCCAAGGTGTGGAGGAGTATTTTTGTTTTTGGTTATTTATTTTACCTTATACACAAGTCTTTACCCTGGAAAGGATGTTCCTTAACCCCTTTCCGACCTGGTCAGTAATAGTACGCACCAGGTCGGGAAGGCTGGTTCAGCGGGGGCTCCGGCGGTGAGCCCGCACTGAAGCGAGCACATGTCAGCTGATTATTGGAATCGCAATCCACCCGCGGCTGTTAACATGTTAAATCTCTGACAGTGGCATTTAACTCGCGCTTCTGGGAGTCCTATGCCCCGCCCATCAGTGACCCCGTCACGTGATCGCGGGTCACCAATGGGTGGGCATGACAACTCAGGGTCTGCAGCAGACGCCTGTGGATGTCATGTCTCAATTGCTATGAGCGCCACCTAGTGGTCAGCGCTCATAGCAAGTGAGCATTTCTCCTGCATACAAGCGATCTGCTCATCGCTTGTATGCAGTAGAAGCAATCAGACAACTGCTGCTTCTAGTCTCCAGAGGAGACTATAGAAGCAAGCAGAAAGTGTAAAAAAAAAGTTTTTAAAAAAATAAAAAAAATAAAAAATATATAAAAGTTTAAGTCACCCCCCTTTCGCCCCATTCAAAATGAAATATATGTATATAAAAAAAAAAACACATACACATATTTGGTATCGCCGCGTTCAGAATCGCCCGATCTATCAATATAAAAGAAGAATTAATACAATAAGTAAACGGCGTAACGAGAAAAAAATTTTAAACGCCAGAATTAAGCTTTTTTGGTCGCTACAACTTTGCAATAAAATGCAATAACGGGCGATCAAAACATCGGATCTACCCCAAAATGGTATCAATAAAAACGTCAGCCCGGCACGCAAAAAATAAGCCCTCACCTGGCCCCAGATCCCGAAAAATGGAAAAGCTAAGGGTCTCGGAAAATGGCGTAATTTTTTTTGTTTTTTTTAGCAAGCTTTGGATTTTTTTTTCACCACTTGAATAAAAAAGAACCTATACATGTTTGGTGTCTATGAACTCGTAAAGACCTGGAAAATAATGATGGCAGGTCAGTTTTAGCAATCTGTGAACGTGGTAAAAAAAAGACCCAAAAAACAACTGTGGAATTGCATTTTTTTTGCAGTTTCACTGCACTTGGAATTTTTTTCCCATTTTTCAGCACACGATATGGTAAAACCAGTGATGGTGTTTAAAAGTACAACTCATCCCGCAAAAAATAAGCCCTCACATGGCCATATTGAACGAAAATTAAAAAAGTTCTGGCTCTGGGAAGAAGGGGAGCAAAAAAGGAAAACACAAAAACAGAAAGACCCATGGTCGTTAAGGGGTTAACATATTTCACAGGAAAGCACTTTCACTTTCGTTTTTGAACGTTTTATTGTGAGCCTGTAAAAGTGGCTTAATACCTCTGACCACGTTGTTGACAGCAGTGACCTGGGGGTCAGAAATGCTTCCAGGGGCGATCCCCATGCTGTCCCCATGTCATTTGAGCACTGTCACTATCGTTTTGGGCACTTTTTAGGCTTTCTACAGACTGCCGGGGGTGCTGCCGCAAAAATGTTCGGGTCTCCCATAGACTAACATTGGGCTCGTTGCTCGGGTCGAGCACCCGAGTATCTCAGTGAGCTCGGCCCGAGCTTCGAGCACCCGAGCATTTTAGTGCTCGCTCAACACTACTTATTACTCCTCCAATAGAGTATTAGATTTTATAAATAATAATGTAGAAACACTAAACTCCTCTGATAGGGTATTAGATATACAAAGACATATTAATAAAATACATCTCACTCCTCTGATAGGGAATCTAAGAGGTCTCTATAGGATTCTATAAAAACCTTAATGAACAGTGATCCCACTGGTCTTAGATATTCATCCATAATAGTAGGACAATGATCACCAATCCACTTTTCCAACATGTTTCCCCTCAGAGTAGATGAGATTCATAATGAGAAATAAGTATCAACCAGAGCTGCAAAAAAAAAACAAGTCCATTCTGGAGAGGTATGACGTTCATGGTGTGGCATGCCACGACCCTAAAAATCTCCCTGCCTGCCCCATCCTATCTCTCTACTGTGCTGCTCCTGCCACAACCACGGCACAGCCATGCCAGTCACACATTACCTGGTTGCCCTATGTATTTCGCAGTGGTAGAAAGCACTACTGATGCTGGGAAGCATAGTCTCTTGTTTTTGTACCCTAAAGAAACAGCTTTGAAAATAGGGCTAATTTTTGAAAAGGCTTGGAGACAATAAGGCATAACTTTTTCTTGTTCAAACCAGTTCTCCTGTTTTGACACCAGAAAAAAAGGGGAATAATTTTTAGACAGTATGCAAAAACTCCTTTGGAATTACATAATCTTTTTTTGATTAGCAAATAGGTTACGGATCCCTAAAAAAAATATTTTTTTTCAATTCTAATTGACAGGTCCATTTCTTCTTCACATTCAAAACAGTACAGTCCACCTGTTTTGTCTCCCTAAGCTTATGAAAAATGTATCACTTCATCATTTAGCAAAGTGCAGAGCTCTTTATACTCCCAAACATGGATTATTCTTGCACCCAACAGTGTGAAAATGCCACGGCTTCTTCCGTTTGCACCACCTGTCTATAAACCAACAGTAATGCATGTATTTGGCCCCCAAATGAAATAGTTTTTAGACCATTTATACAATTTAAGTAGCCTAAAAAGTCTAATATTGCAGTGTGTTGTTAAATATTCTGTTGGTTACATTTGGTTACCATCCTTTTTCCCTAGCCAGATAGGTTGAATTTATTTGGACATTAAAAAACTGTTTGCATTACAGAGCTCAATACGTGTTCACTTAACTCCAAGGGGAACTAAGAGTGGTCTACACATTTATAAGCTTTTTAATTATGAAAATAACTTATTTTTTTTAACACATTACAAATTTTCTGGGAAACTTTTGCGAATTAGAATTTCAAAGGATTGTCTCATCTCTAATAGAAACCTCTTTGGTTAGAAGTTGAACTCACGTGGGCACGTCATAGATGTATTCTAAAACAAGAAAAACAGATTATTTATTAAAATCAAAACAAATGCAACAGAATTATGGAACATAATTGCTCAATGC
Organism: Phyllobates terribilis; assembly: GCF_046119375.1. NCBI lineage: Eukaryota > Metazoa > Chordata > Amphibia > Anura > Dendrobatidae > Phyllobates > Phyllobates terribilis. The sequence goes on from NW_027362767.1 coordinate 276,134,290, forward strand.
TCTCAGTGAAAACGTATGTCAATGTAACACCTTTGAAAGCATCATAAGCTTGTGGTGCACTTTACTATAATGTTTTAATAGTTTTCATAACATGTAATCAAACTTAGGGATCATTTAAATGGGGAGGTCGGGATTTGACAGTCAATGTCTCTTAGGCTATGTGCCCACAATGCAGAAATGCTGCTGATTTTTTCCGCTTCTCCCTGGCAGGAAAAACGCATGCGGATTTTACATGCGTTTTTCCTGCCAGGTAGAAGCGTTTGTCAAGCATCTTTGCATGCATTTCTGCATGCGGGTTATCAAGCGCTTTTCCAAGCGATTTTAGCATCACTTGGAAAAGTGCTTGACAACTTGGTCACACTATATAAATCAATGCAACCGGCATGGATTTATATAGTGTGACCAAGTAATAGTTAAAAAAAATAATAAAAATGGTAAAAAATAAAAACCTTCCGATGGCCCCCAGTGTTTTCTCCCCTGCATCTGGTCTCTTGTACTGCTCGCGGTGTTGTGAAAGGACCTGCCATGATGTCATTTAGTCATGTGACAGGTCACAAGACCGCCGACGTCAGCGGTCGCGTGACCTGTCACATGACTAAATGACGTCATGGCAGGTCCTTTCACACCACCGCGACCCATACAACAGACCGGACGCATCGCTGAGGATTTTTTATTTTAAATTCTTTTTTTTACAGGTTCTATGGTACCCAGCTCTGGAGGAGAGTCTCCTCTTTTCCAGACCTGGGTACCATCCGCACATTGAACCGCATGATATCCGGATGGGCACATGTATTCATACGGATATTATGCATTTCAATGCAAGTCAATGGCGGCAATTACGCTGCGTGTCCGCAAAATTAATGGACATGCTGCATATTTTTCCACAATGATAACCCGCAGTGGAAATTTCCGCAGCAAGATCACAGCACATGCAGATTATCATTGGGGACCATGAGGCACGTATTACCAAGCGTTTTTAAGCATTTTCGCTGCGGAAATTCCGCGGCAAAAAACGCTTGAAAAGCGCATAGTGGGCACACAGCCTTAGAATCTTTTTCTTAGAAGTCCCTTCAATGACATTCAGATCTCAAGAAATCCTGCTAAATCCCTCAGCATTTCACGGTAATTTTTTACCTTGAGTAGTCTACTCTGAAAACTTTCAGTACATTGTGAAATATATATTTAGTATTTTATTTAGAACAGACAAGACAATTTACCTTTCTTTTTCTTCTTTTTGATGATGATGGCAATTACTAGCGTAGCGATGCCCAGAACACATAGTATAATGATTATAAGTAGGTATATTGGTATCCCAAAACCTGCAGAAAAAGAAGAAGATGAGAGATGAAACTGCTAGAGGGAAATACAAAAGATATTCTAGTTTTTTACCTTCTCTTGTGTCTATGTTCCATGTACATTTTAATCTTGGGAACTATTTTTACTATGTAAGCAAACAAATATTTTAGATTTTCCAAACTCGACACGCTGTAATCACCTGTATATTAATAATTTCTTAAAACGTTTCCTTAATTTACTAGTATTGACAATGATGTGGCCAGTAAAACCAGAGCTTGATGACAAAGCTAAGCTTATGTCAGTGCTGCAGTTCAATGGTAGCTGAATAAATCTCTATGCTGTAAGTTTCATCTAGACGCTATTGTATTAGAAAAATTGGGCTCCCACCCTTGTTAGAATTCTGAAGCCTTTTATATTAAGATATATTTATATTAAATAAATCTAAATTATAGATTCAATTTCTTGCTCTAACAACTACGGGTGGTGTGTAGTATTAACAGCACCCCGGCATGGGGGCGCATCCACTGGCTCACCCATGACTTGATCGCGGGGCGCTGATAGGTGGCTATAACAGCAGGGGGTCTGTTGAAGACTAGAGATGAGCGGTGTTCGACTAGAACTGTTCGCCAATCTCAAATTCGAGCTGTTTTGGGCGGTGTTCGAGTTGTTCGACGAACCCGAACGATTTGCAAAAAATTTGGCTGTTCGAGGTTATGTTCGATAACTGTTCGTGCACCAAAAGCGTGTCCTGCATGTCTGGCGCTATTTAGAGCACCAATCATGCAGGGATTGTCTGCCACTCACTGTAATGCCACAGCCATGGTGGTTGTGGCATTACAGTGATTGCCCAAATCGATGGGAACAGTGCCAACAGTGAAACATAAAAAGCTGGCAATTCAGCAGCGGCATACACCTGTACCCAACAATTTAGAACCGAAAGAATAGAGCTTCACACATAGATTAGATAGATATAAACATGTCAGCCACATATATACGAAGTACAGTGAAAGTGCTGCTTACTGTACTTGTCATTTAGCGTAAAGGATTTATCAAAAAAAATAATAGTGTTTTCATGCACCGTCTCTTTAAAAAAGCCGGCCGGCAATTCAGCAGCGGTACCCGACAATTTACAATAGAAAGAATAGAGAATCACACATAGATTAGATAGATAGAAACATGTCAGTCACATATATATGAAGTACAGTGACAGTGCTGCTTACTGTACTTGTCATTTAGCGTAAAGGATTTATCAAAAAAAATAATAGTGTTTTCATGCACCGTCTCTTTAAAAAAGCCGGCCGGCAATTCAGCAGCGGTACCCGACAATTTATAACAGACAGAATAGAGCTTCACACATAGATTAGATAGATAGAAACATGTCAGTCACATATATATGAAGTACAGTGACAGTGTTGCTTACTGTACTTGTCATTTAGCGTAAAGGATTTATCAAAAAAAATAATAGTGTTTTCATGCACCGTCTCTTTAAAAAAGCCGGCCGGCAATTCAGCAGCGGTACCCGACAATTTATAACAGACAGAATAGAGCTTCACACATAGATTAGATAGATAGAAACATGTCAGTCACATATATATGAAGTACAGTGATAGTGTTGGTTACTGTACTTGTCATTTAGTATTAAAATAAAGGATTTATTATTAAAAAAAATTGGCGTGGGGTTCCCCTTAATTTTAGGCTCTAGCGGAGGTTAAGCAGACGGCTGGGGCAGATGTTTGAAGCCTGGGAAGGGGGTAATACCCACGGAGCTTCCCAGGCTACTAATATCAGCCCCCAGCTGAATACATAGCCTTTACTAGCTATTAAAATGGGGGACCCCCCCAAAAAAATGACGTGGGGTCCCCCCTAATTTAATAGCTAGCAAAGGCTAGGCAGACAGCTGGGGGCTGATATTAATAGCCCAGGAAGGGAGCCATGAATATTGGCCCCCTCCCAGGCTAGAAACACCAGCCGTCAGCCGCCCCAGAAATGGCGCATTCATAGGATGCGCCAATTCTGGCACTTAGCCTCGCTCTTCCACGCTGCCCTGGTGCGGTGGCAGGGGGTAATAGGGTTGGGGTTGATGTCAGCTTATAATGCCAGCTGACATCAAGCCCTGGTTAGTAATGGAGAGGCGTCTATAAGACACCCCCATTACTAACCCCATAGTCAAAGTTAAAAAAAACACAAACACCCAGAATAAAGTCCTTTAATTGAAATAAAGACACAATCCTTTATTGTTCTAAATTAAACCATACTTACCGTCACGCCCATTCCAGCTGAAGCCAACGATCTCCTGCAATAAAAGAAAAATAATAAACCAACCTCATCCTTACCTTTCCATGGTTCCCACGACAGCTTCAGCTCTGCTACATCGAGATGACAGGCTGGACCGCAGCAGAACGCTGCCATCCAGCCTCTCATCCCGCAGACACTGAGAAGCGCAGGCTTGCTTGCGCTGCTCAGCGTCTCTCTGTGACGACATCCAGATGAGCCGAGTTCATGTCCAATGAACTCGGCTCACCTCATGCACGTCACTGACAGCGTGGGAAAATTCTCACGCTGAAGCGGTGAGTGCAGGAGAATTCTCCCACGCTGTCAGTGACGTGCATAAGGTGAGCTCATGTCCAATGAACTCAGCTCACCTCCTGCACGTCACTGACAGCGTGGGAGAATTCTCCTGCACTCAGCGCTTCAGCGTGAGAATTCTCCCACGCTGAAGCGCTGAGTGCAGGAGAATTTTCCCACGCTGTCAGTGACGTGCATAAGGTGAGCTCATGTCCAATGAACTCAGCTCACCTCCTGCACGTCACTGACAGCGTGGGAGAATTCTCCTGCACTCAGCGCTTCAGTGTGAGAATTCTCCCACGCTGAAGCGCTGAGTGCAGGAGAATTTTCCCACGCTGTCAGTGACGTGCATGAGGTGAGCCGAGTTCATTGGACATTAACTCGGCTCATCTGGATGCCCTCACAGAGAGACACTGTGGAGCGCAAGCAAGCCTGCGCTTCTCAGTGTCTGCGGGATGACAGGCTGGATGGCAGCGTTCTGCTGCGGTCCAGCCTGTCATCTCGATGTAGCAGAGCTGAAGCTGTCATGGGAGCCATGGAAAGGTAAGGATGATGTTGCTTTATTATTTTTCTTTTATTTCAGGAGATCGTTGGCTTCAGCTGGAATGGGCGTGATGGTAAGTATGGTTTAATTTAGAACAATAAAGAATTGTGTGTTTATTTCAATTAAAGGACTTTTTTCTGGGTGTTGTGTTTTTTTTAAATACTTTACTAGAAATTCATGGTGGTCATGTCTAATATTGGCGTGACCCCATGAATTTCGGGCTTAGGGCCAGCTGATAATGCCAAGCTGGCCCTAACCCCTTTATTACCCAGTGAGCCACCGCATCAGGGCCCTGGATAAGTTGGGTACAGCGCCAGAAGATGGCGCTTCTATGAACGCGCCATTTTCCGGGGTGGCTGCGGACTGCAATTTGCAGCGGGGGTGGCCCAGAAAGCTTGGGCCTCCCTGCGCTGCGGATTCCAGCCCCCAGCTGCCTAGTTGTACCTGGCTGGACACAAAAACAGGGCGAAGCCCCACGTCAATTTTCTTTAAATTATTTCATGAAATAATTAAGAAAAAAAGGGCTTCCCTATATTGTTGTGTCCGGCCAGGTACAAATAGGCAGCTGGTGGTTGGGGGCAGCCCGTTCCTGCCTGCTGTACCTGGCTGGACACAAATATAGTGCGAAGCCCCACGTCAATTTTTTTTAAATTATTTCATGAATTTCCTGAAATAATTTAAAAAAATTGAAGTGGGGCTACGCACTATATTTGTGTCCAGCCAGGTACAGCAGGCAGGAACGGGCTGCCCCCATCCACCAGCTGCCTATTTGTACCTGGCCGGACACAACAATATAGGGAAGCCCTTTTTTTCTTAATTATTTCATGAATTTCATGAAATAATTAAAAAAAATTGAAGTGGGGCTTCGCACTATATTTGTGTCCAGCCAGGTACAGCAGGCAGGAACGGGCTGCCCCCATCCACCAGCTGCCTATTTGTACCTGGCCGGACACAACAATATAGGGAAGCCCTTTTTTTCTTAATTATTTCATGAATTTCATGAAATAATTAAAAAAAATTGAAGTGGGGCTTCGCACTATATTTGTGTCCAGCCAGGTACAGCAGGCAGGAACGGGCTGCCCCCAACCACCAGCTGCCTATTTGTACCTGGCCGGACACAACAATATAGGGAAGGCCTTTTTTTCTTAATTATTTCATGAATTTCATGAAATAATTAAAAAAAAAGTACGTGGGGCTTCGCCCTATTTTTGTGTCCAGCCAGGTACAACTAGGCAGCTGGGGGCTGGAATCTGCAGCGCAGGGAGGCCCAAGCTTTCTGGGCCCCCCCCCCCGCTACAAATTGCAGTCCGCAGCCACCCCGGAAAATGGCGCGTTCATAGAAGCGCCATCTTCTGGCGCTGTACCCAACTCATCCAGGGCCCTGGTGCGGTGGCTCACTGGGTAATAAAGGGGTTAGGGCCAGCTTGGTATTATCAGCTGGCCCCAAGCCCAAAATTCATGGGGTCACGCCAGTATTAGACATGACCGCCATGAATTTCTAGTAAAGTATTTAAAAAAAACACAACACCCAGAATAAAGTCCTTTAATTGAAATAAAGACACAATTCTTTATTGTTCTAAATTAAACCATACTTACCATCACACCCATTCCAGCTGAAGCCAACGATCTCCTGCAATAAAAGAAAAATAATAAACCAACCTCATCCTTACCTTTCCATGGTTCCCACGACAGCTTCAGCTCTGCTACATCGAGATGACTGGCTGGACCGCAGCAGAACGCTGCCATCCAGTCTGTCATCCCGCAGACACTGAGAAGCGCAGGCATGCTTGCGCTCCTCACTGTCTCGCTGTGACGGCATCCAGATGAGCCGAGGTCATGTCCAATGAACTCGGCTCACCTCATGCACGTCACTGACAGCGTGGGAAAATTCTCACGCTGAAGTGCTGAGTGCAGGAGAATTCTCCCACGCTGTCAGTGATGTGCATGAGGTGAGCTCATGTCCAATGAACTCAGCTCACCTCCTGCACGTCACTGACAGCGTGGGAAAATTCTCCTGCAATCAGCGCTTCAGCGTGAGAATTTTCCCACGCTGTCAGTGACGTGCATGAGGTGAGCCGAGTTCATTGGACATGAACTCGGCTCATCTGGATGTCGTCACAGAGAGACGCTGAGCAGCGCAAGCAAGCCTGCGCTTCTCAGTGTCTGCGGGATGACAGGCTGGATGGCAGCGTTCTGCTGCGGTCCAGCCTGTCATCTCGATGTAGCAGAGCTGAAGCTGTCGTGGGAACCATGGAAAGGTAAGGATGAGGTTGCTTTATTATTTTTCTTTTATTGCAGGAGATCGTTGGCTTCAGCTGGAATGGGCGTGATGGTAAGTATGGTTTAATTTAGAACAATAAAGGATTGTGTCTTTATTTCAATTAAAGGACTTTATTCTGGGTGTTTGTGTTTTTTTTAACTTTGACTATGGGGTTAGTAATGGGGGTGTCTTATAGACGCCTCTCCATTACTAACCTGGGCTTGATGTCAGCTGGCATTATAAGCTGACATCAACCCCAACCCTATTACCCCCTGCCACCGCACCAGGGCAGCGTGGAAGAGCAAGGCTAAGTGCCAGAATTGGCGCATCCTATGAATGCGCCATTTCTGGGGCGGCTGACGGCTGGTGTTTCTAGCCTGGGAGGGGGCCAATATTCATGGCTCCCTTCCTGGGCTATTAATATCAGCCCCCAGCTGTCTGCCTAGCCTTTGCTAGCTATTAAATTAGGGGGGACCCCACGTCATTTTTTTTGGGGGGTCCCCCATTTTAATAGCTAGTAAAGGCTATGTATTCAGCTGGGGGCTGATATTAGTAGCCTGGGAAGCTCCGTGGGTATTACCCCCTTCCCAGGCTTCAAACATCTGCCCCAGCCGTCTGCTTAACCTCCGCTAGAGCCTAAAATTAAGGGGAACCCCACGCCAATTTTTTTAATAATAAATCCTTTATTTTAATACTAAATGACAAGTACAGTAACCAACACTATCACTGTACTTCATATATATGTGACTGACATGTTTCTATCTATCTAATCTATGTGTGATGCTCTATCTTTCTGTTCTAAATTGTCGGGTACCGCTGCTGAATTGCCGGCCGGCTTTTTTAAAGAGACAGTGCATGAAAACACTATTATTTTTTTAAATAAATCCTTTACACTAAATGACAAGTACAGTAAGCAACACTATCACTGTACTTATTATATATGTGACTGACATGTTTCTATCTATCTAATCTATGTGTGAAGCTCTATTCTTTCTGTTCTAAATTGTCGGGTACAGATGCTGAATTGCCGGCCGGCTTTTTTAAAGAGACGGTGCATGAAAACACTAATATTTTTTTTAATAAATCCTTTACACTAAATGACAAGTGCAGTAACCAACACTGTCACTGTGCTTCTTATATGTGTGACTGACATGTTTCTATCTATCTAATCTATGTGTGATGCTCTATTCCTTCTTGTCTAAATTGTCGGGTACAGGTGTATGCCGCTGCTGAATTTGCCGGCCGGCTTTTTTAAAGAGAGTGTCTTCTGAGCAGTTTGTCAGCTTTTGGACACCTTTGCAGGTGTTTTCTATGTGTTTCTATGTGTTTTTGTTTGCCTGCCATTGGTTTTAACGGTGTTCGACGGTGTTCTAAGGTGTTCGACGAACAGTTCGACGAACAGTTCCTCGAACATCCCGGTGTTCGACGAACCGAACCGAACCCGAACACTACGGGGGTGGCTCAACACTATTGAAGACCTCCTTGCTTGTCAGTACCGAGCTCCCTTTAAACTTTGCCTGTGACCTGGCTTCAAAGGAGACAGTGATTTTTACTATAAGCAGAAAAACTGTTGTATTGCTGTTTATAGCACAAGCGATCGGATGATTTCAGGTTCAAGTCCCCTACGGGGACTAATAAATACAGTTAAAAGTAAAGAAAAAAATATTTTGAAAAAAAATAAAAAATAACCCATAAAAGTTCAATTCAACCCCTTTCCCCCTCATTAAAAATAAAGATCATAAAAAAATACAGATATATGGTATTGCCACATTCACAAAAGTTCGATCTATCAAAACATAAAAATACTTAACCCTATTCATAAACAACTTAAAACAAAAAAAATGCAAAAACGTCAAAATCAATTTTTTTAGTCACCGCAATACTACAAAAATTGCTGTAACAAGCGATTAAAATATTATATCTATACCAAAATGGTATAAACAAAAATGATGCCTTGACCCACAAAAATTAAGCCCTCATATGACTCCATCGACAGAAAGATGAAAGCGTTACGGGTCTCGGAAAATGACGACACAATAAAAAATAAATAAATTTGTGTCTGGGGGGGGGGGGGATATTCAATGTATATAATAGAAATGCTATCTCTAATTCATAAATGACTCTATTTAAAAAGTGGTTCAGTGTTAGCACCTCTTTACTACAGTTCCTCTCAAAATAGTTGCGTCACCTTTTAGAAGTTATTTCACTGCTGAAAGGTTTTATAAAGAATAGGAAGATTGTTATATATTTTATATTGTGCACTAAAATATATATATGTCCTGATTATTGTTTTTACTGCCTATACATATAAACCAGCTTTCCTGCTGACAAGCAGCTTTCCAAAACATCTAGTATTTCATATAGGTAATTTTTCAACTTTATAGTTACCTTTACTTTGAGCAATTGCTGCATTTGTGTAGAGTATTTCCACAGAATAAAAAGGTTTCAGACTTGTGATTTCTTTAGGTTTTCCAATAGTTGTAAGTTTAGTCGTCTCCATTGCGCTGACTGTTCCAACATGTGAGATATCATTAAAATGTGAGGTTCCTTCAATAGAACATAGTTGATATCAATACATACTTAAAAATCCATCCTTTGAAAATGTCATATTGTGTATAAATATTTATTTATTTTACTCACTTATATAGCACCACTTTATAGACATTATCATCGCTGTCCCCATTGGACTTCACAATCTAGATTCCCTATCAGTATGTTTTCAGAGTGTGGGAGAAAACCGGAGAACCCAGAGGAAATCTACACAAACACGGGGAGAACATACAAACTCCTTGCAGATGTTGTCCTTGGTGGGATTTGAACCCAGGACCCCAGCTAACCACTGAGCCACCATGCTGCCAATATGTGATTCTGCAGTAGAGATGAGCAGATCTTTTGAAATTTGAATTCACTGACTTTGTTGAATTTCCTCCCTAAAAATTGATATGTCAAACAAATTCATTTGCGTGACTCTCAATACTAGAAAGCTTGTAATTGCTTGGAAAATACATGTTGGGTAGAGGAGAAAGAAAGAGAACCCTTACATTTTACAGGTGAGAGAGACTTACCCTGGGAATATATGAATTTAAACTTTATAGGTGAGATTGAGAGAGGAACTTCCTGACCATAAGCGTTTACACACTACAGAAGAAAAAGACTTGCCCAGTAACTCTGGAGATGAAAAACTACTCTGCCGTACAAACTGTGCTCTGCTGGGAATCGGTGATCTCAGATGGCCCAATACTGACCACCACTGACAATCTGTAAGATGCCATAGCTGCAAAGCATTATGGGGAGGCCTGAGAAGCAACGAAAAATGACTTTAGCCCACTCTGATGTTTCAGCAGGTTGGGAAATGGTGCCGTGCAAGTTTTCTTTTGTTTGCAAACCACAAATAGAATTTAAAAGTGTTTGAATCTACATGAAACACACATTTCAGGAAATTCGACTCAAACTCATTCTTCCATGGATCAATCTGCTCATTTCTACTCTTCAGATATTATGTGAAACCTGTTGAAGAGACTTCAGAAGTCTCAAAAGCATGATATTTTTTCAGACCTTCTCAGTTAGCCTTTAAAAGATAGCAACCTCTTAGGACTCTCAATTTTTATTATTCTTTTCTGTCACTGGCCAACATGGTAGTACAAAGATATGTTTTAGTCTTCCAATATAAAACTGTAATACTCCTTTGAGTTCCAGGCGGAGACAGACACAAAATATTTCTTTACAGCCTTTCATACATGAATCTTAAGCTATTCGGAATTGTTAGCTTCTTGTGCTCAATGTGACTGTTTTTTTGCAGGGAATCAGTAGGAATAACCCTCCTAAGCCGTCTACAGCGGATGAAACAAGTATTGAACACATCACCAATTTTCTAAGTAAATATATTTCTAAAGGTGCTATTGACATGTAATTCTCACCAGATGTCGATAACAACACATCCAATCCACACAGGCAAATAAACCAAACCCTAGGTGTCCATACATTTAATTATGTGTAGTAATGAGAAATGACACAGTTAAAAAATATTGAACACGCTTACTGAAATTTTTTAATACTTAGTACAAAAGCCTTTGTGGGTGATGATCAGGGCCGCCATCAGGGCATTTCGGCCCTTACTACTATGAGCAGAAGGAAGAAGGGAGGGCCTGGCCGGCGGGCCCGCGGGCAGCCTGCCCGGGCCTTTCCTCTCTCTGCTTCTACTCACGGGGCCACCGGCCTCAGGTACGCACAGTTCTAATCATCAGCAACATACATGCACCCGCCCTTCCCCCGGACCCAGCGGCCGGAAATATGCGCTATATCTTTAAACTACCGAGCCAGGTACAGGGTGCATCATGGTCCTGACGCAGTGACGCCGCCGGTCACGTGATATGCACGCATGCTGCGCGCTCACTTTCATTTCGGAGCAGGGCAGCGTGCGTGCAACACGTGCACGGACGTCACTGCATCTGGTGGACTGGGGCCCGGGGACCAGGAGGCGGGACAGCCGGCGGCAGCAGGCAGCATTTGTATTGAGGGGGCTGCCTGGTGCTGTGAGGGGGATGTGAGTGGGCTGTGAGGCCCTGTGAGGCGGCTGGGAGGCCCTGTGAGGGGGATATGAGGCCCTATGAGGGAGTTGTGAGGGGGCTGCGAGGTCCTGTGAGGGGGCTGCCGAGCCCTGTGGACAAGGACAACCAAGAACAGTCGACGATTGCATGTCAAAAAGGTGCCAACCAGAAGGTAGGAACATGAATGGTTGACAAATAGGATGCCCCCCTCCTTTTTTTTTACTCTTGACTACTATATTTTTTGTTACATTATCACAGTTTGAGTTATGTTTTGGGGTGTATTTATATCCTAGAATTTATTGATTTTTAACCCCTTCATGATCGGAGCATTTTGCATTTTCATTTTTTGCTCTCCTTCTTCCCAGAGCCATAACTTTTTTATTTTTCTGTCAACATGGCCATGTGAGGGCTTATTTTTTGCAGGAAGAGTTGTGCTGAAAAACTGGGAAAAAAATCCAAGTGTGGTGAAATTGCAAAAAAAGTACAATTGCACAGTTGTTTTTTTTTTTTCACCATGTTAACTGAATGCTACAACTGACCTGCCATTATAATTCTCTAGGACATTACGAGTTCGCAGATACCAAACATGTATAGGTTCTTTTTTATTTAAGTGGTGAAAAAAAATCCAAATGGTGTTCGATGGGAACTGTTAATGTGCGATTGGTGAGGACATGGTGCAGAAGTGGAGTTTTTCCAAGAGTGGGCGATGGGACTGTGGAAGGTTCGAGGGGTAGAGACGGAGCTGGGGTGGAGCCTGGGCGGAGTCTCAAGGGGCCCAAAAATTTTACTAGTATGGGGCCCCGAAATTCCTAGTGGCAGCTCTGGTGATGATAGTTTAAACTAGTCGCAGGCATTGCTCAGGTGTGATTTTGGCCCATTCTTCCACACAAACACTCTTCAAATCCTGAAGGTCCTGTGTTCTCCTTCTATGAACTCTGAGCTTTAGCTCCTTCCATATATTTTCTATTGGATTCGAGTCAAGAGATTGGCTCGGCCATTCTAGCAGCTTTATTTTCTTTCTCTGAAATCAATTGAGAATATCCTTGGCTGTGTGTTTGGAATCATTGTCTTGCTGAAATATCCACCCTCGTTTCATCTTCATCATCCTGGTAGATGGCAGCAGATTTTTATCAAGAATGTCTCAGTACAGCCTCTGGCCTCCAAACATGATGTCTATTATGGCATCCAAAGAGTTAAATTTTGGACTCATCTGACCAGACTATAATCTCCCAGTATCTCACAGGCTTGTCTAAATGCTGTTGAGCAAACTGTAAATGCACTTGAACATGCTTTTTGTTCTGCAATGGAGTCTTGCATGGTGAGCGTGTATACAGGCAGGGCCAGCTCCAGGTTTTTTTGGGCCCCGGGCGAAAGAGTCTCAGTGGGCCCCTTTAACACATACCACCATTCATGAAGCACAGATACCGCAGAGAAATATAGGTATAGCCCAATGCCAAAGATTTCACTTCTTACATTACATGAGTGATATCTATTGTAAATTCTACAATAGCTCAGAAACCGGCGAATCGCTCCACACAATATACTGGCCCCCATAAAATGCTCCATACAGGAGACTGGCCCCCATAAAATGCTCCATACAGAATACTGGCCCCCATATAATGCTCCATACGGAATACTGGCACCCATATAACGCTCTATACAGAATACTGGCCCCCATAAAACGCTCTGTACAGGATACTGGCCCCATTAAAATGCTCCATACAGGATACTGGTCCCCATATAAACCTCCATACAGGATACTGGCCCCCATATAATGCTCCATGCAGGCTATTCCCCCACATAATACCCTGTGCAGGATGTCCCTTTCCCCCCATATAATGCCCCATGCAGGATGGTCCTTCCCCCCATATAATGCCCCATGCAGGATGTCACCCCCTCTCTTTAAAATGCCCCATGCAGGATGTCACCCCCCCTCTTTATAATGCCCCATGCAGGATGTCACCCCCATATAATGCCCCATGCAGGATGTCACCCCCCATATAATGCCTCATGCAGGATGTCACTCCCACCCTCATATAATGCCCCATGCAGGAAATCACATCTCCCCCCATATAATGCCCCATGCAGGATGTCACCCCCAATATAATGCCCCATGCAGGATGTTACCCCCCATATAATGCCCCATGCAGGATGTCACTCCCCCCATATCATGCCCAATGCAGGTTATCACTTCTCCCCCCCATATAATGCCCCATACAGGATGTCACCCCCATATAATGCCCCATACAGGATGTCACCCCCATACAATGCCCCATTCAGAATGTCACCTCTCCCCCCATATAATGCCCCATGCAGGATGTCACTTCTCCCCTCCATATAATGCCCCATTCAGGATGTCACTTCTCCCCCCCATATAATGCCCCATGCAGGATGTCACTTGTCCCCGCCCCATGCAGGATATCACTTCTCCCCCCCATATAATGCCCCATGTAGGATGTCACCGCCCATATAATGCCTCATGCAGGATGTCACTCCCCCCCCATATAATGCCCCATGCAGGAAATCACTTCTCCCCCCCATTAAATGCCCCATGCAGGATGTCACCCTCATATAATGCCCCATGCAGGATGTCACCCCCCATATAATGCCCCATGCAGGATGTCCCTCCCCCCCATATAATGCCCTATGCAGGATGTTACCCCCCATATAATGCCCCATGCAGGATGTCACTCCCCCCATATAATGCCCAATGCAGGTTATCACTTCTACTCCCCATATAATGCCCCATACAGGATGTCACCATATAATGCCCATGCAGGATGTCACTTCTGCCCCCCATGTAATGCCCTATGCAGGATGTCCCATTCCCCCCATATAATTCCCCATGCAGGATATCCCTTCCCCTCCATATAATGCCCCATGCAGGATATCACCCCTCATATAATGCACCATGCAGAATGTCACTTCTCCCCCCTCATATAATGCCCCATGCAGAATGTCAATTCTCCCCCCATACAATGCCCCATTCAGAATGTCACCTCTCCCCCCATATAATGCCCCATGCAGAAAGTCACTTCTCCCCCCATATAATGCCCCATGCAGGATGTCACTCCCCCCACAAATAATGCCCCATGCAGGATGTCACTTGTCCCCGCCCCATGCAGGATATCACTTCTCCCCCCCATATAATGCCCCATGTAGGATGTCACCCCCTATATAATGCCCCATGCAGGATGTCACCCCCCATATAATGCCCCATGCAGGATGTCACTCCCCCCATATAATGCCGCATGCAGGATATCACTTCCCCCCACATAATGCCCCATGCAGGAAGTCACACCTCATATTATGCCCCATGCAGGATGTCACTTCTCCCCCCATATAATGCCACATGCAGGATGTCACTTCTCCCATATAATGCCCCATGCAGGATGTCCCTTCTCCCCCATATAATGCCCCATGCAGGATGTCACTTGTCCCCCCATATAATGCCCCACGCAGGATGTCACCTCTCCCCCCCATATAATGCCCCATGCAGAATGTCACTTCTCCCCCCCATATAATGCCTCATGCAGGATGTCACCTCTCCCCCCATATAATGCCCCATGCAGGATGTCACCTCTCACCCACATTTAATGCCCTCTGCAGGATGTCCCTTTCCCCCCATATAATGCCCCATGCAGGATGTCTCTTCCCCCCATATAATGCCCTCTGCAGTATGTCACTTCCCCTTCCCATATAATGCCCCTTGCAGGATGTCACCCCTCATATAATGCCCCATGCAGGATGTCACTTTCCCCCCCACATATAATGCCCCATGTAGGATGTCACTTCCCCCCCACATATAATGCCACATGCAGGATGTCACCCCCCATATAATGCCCCATGCAGGATGTCACCCCCATAAAAAGCTCCATTCAGGATATCACTTCCCCCCCCCATATAATGCCCCATGCAGGATGTCCTTTCTTTCCCAATATAATACCCATGCAGGATGTCACTTGCTCCCCCCCATATAATTCCCCATGCAGGATGTCACTCCCCATATAATGCCACATGCAGGATGTCACCCCCCCATATAATGCCCCATGCAGGCTATCACTTCTCCCGCCCATATAATGCCCCATGCAGGATGTTACCCCCATATAATGCCCCATGCAGGATGTCACATCTCCCTCCATATAATGCCCCATTCAGGATGTCACTTCTCCCCCCCATATAATGCCCTATGCAGGATGTCCCTTTCACCCCCCATATAATGCCCCATGCAGAATATCCCTTCCCCTCCATATAATGCCCCATGCAGGATGTCACCCTTCATATAATGCCCCATGCAGAATGTCACTTCTCCCCCCATATAATGTCCCATGCAGGATGTCCCTTCCCCCCCAATATAATGCCCCATGCAGGATGTCACTTCTCCCCCCATATAATGTCCCATGCAGGATGTCCCTTTCCCCCCCATATAATGCCCCATGCAGGATGTCACTTGCCCCCCCATATATGCCCCATGCAAGATGTCACCTCCCATATAATGCCCCATGCAGGATGTCACTCCCCCTTATATATTGCCCCATGCAGGATATCACTTCCCCCCATATAATGCCCCATGCAGGTTGTCACCCCTCATATAATGCCCCATGCAGGATGTCACTTCTCCCCCCCATATAATGCCCCATGCAGGATGTCACTTCTCCCCCCCATATAATACCCCATGCAGGATGTCACTTCTACCCCCATATAATGCCCCATGCAGGATGTCCCTTCCCCCCCATATAATGCCCCATGTAGGATGTCACCCCTCATATATTGCCCCATGCAGGATTTCCCTTCCCCCCCATATAATGCCCCATGCAGGATGTCACTTGTCCCCCCCATATAATGCCCCATGCAGAATGTAACTTCTCCCCCCATATAATGCCACATGCAGGATGTCACCTCTCCCCCCATATAACGCCCCATGCAGGATGTCACTTGTCCTCCCCCCATATAATGCCCCATGCAGGATGTCACTTGTCTCCCAATATAATGCCCCATGCAGGATGTCACCTCTCCCACATATATTGCCCCATGCAGAATGTCACTTCTCCCCCCCATATAATGCCCCATGCAGAATGTCACTTCTCCCCCCATATAGTGCCCCATGCAGGGTGTCACCCTTCATATAATGCCCCATGCAGGATGTCACTTCTCCCCCCCATATAATGCCCCATGCAGGATGTCACTTCTCTCCCCCATATAATGCCCCATGCAGGATGTCCCTTCTCCCCCCATATAATGCCCCATGCAGGATGTCACTTCTCCCCCCCATATAATGCCCCATGCAGAATGTCACTTCTCCCCCCATATAATTCCCCATGCAGGTTATCACTTCCCCCCCATATAATGCCCCATGCAGGTTGTCACCCCTCATATAATGCCCCATTCAGGATGTCACTTTTCCCCCACATATAATGCCCCATGCAGAATGTCACTTCTCCCCCCATATAATGCCCCATGCAGGATGTCACTTCTCCCCCCATATAATGCCCCATGCAGGATGTCCCTTCCCCCCCATATAATGCCCCATGCAGGATGTCACCCCTCATATAATGCCCCAAGCAGGATGTCCCTTCCCCCCCATAAAATGCCCCATGCAGGATGTCACTTCTCCCCCCATATAATGCCCCACGCAGGATGTCACCGCCCGCCCATATAATGCCCCATGCAGAATGTAACTTCTCCCCCCCATACAATGCCACAAGCAGGATGTCACCTCTCCCCCCATATAATGCCCCATGAAGGATGTCACTTGTCCCCCCATATAATGCCCCATTCAGAATGTAACCCCCCCCCCATACAATGCCCCATGCAGAATGTCACTTCTCCCCCCATATAATTCCTCATGCAGGATGTCACCTCTCCCCCCATATAATGCCCCATGTAGAATGTCACTTCTCCCCCACATATAATGCCCCATGCAGAATGTCACTTCTCTCCCCATATAATGCCCCATGCAGGATGTCACTTCTCCCCACCATATAATGCCCCATGCAGGATGTCACTTGTCCCCGCCCCATGCAGGATATCATTTCTCCCCCCCACATAATGAGCCATGCAGGATGTCACCCCCCATATAATGCCCCATGCAGGATGTCACTTCTCCCCCCCATATAATGCCCCATGCAGGATGTCACTTCTCCTCCCATATAATGTCCCATGCAGGTGTTCCCTTCCCCCCCATATAATGCCCCATGCAGGATGTCACTTCTCCCCCCATATAATGTCCCATGCAGGATGTCCCTTCCCCCCCAATATAATGCCCCATGCAAGATGTCACTTCTCCCCCCATATAATGTCCCATGCAGGATGTCCCTTCCCCCCCATATAATGCCCCATGCAGGATGTCACTTGCCCCCCCATATAATGCCGCATGCAGGATGTCACTTGTCCCCTCATATAATGCCCCATGCAGAATGTCACTTCTCCCCCCATATAATGCCCCATGCAGGATGTCACTTCTCCCCCCCATATAATGCCCCATGCAGGATGTCACTTCTCTCCCCATATAATGCCCCATGGAGGATGTCACCTCTCTCCCCCATATAATGCCCCATGCAGGATGTCACTCCCCCCCCCATATAATGCCCCATGCAGGATGTCACTTCTCCCCCCATATAATGCCCCATGCAGGATGTCACCTCTCCCCCCCATACAATGCCCCATGCAGAATGTCACTTCTCCCCCCATTTAATGCCCCACGCAGGATGTCATCTCTCCCCCCCATACAATGCCCCATGCAGAATGTCACTTCTCCCCCCATATAATGCCCCATGAAGGATGTCACCTCTCCCCCCATATAATGCCCCATGTAGAATGTCACTTCCCCCCCATATAATGCCCCATGCAGAATGTCACTTCTCCCCCCCATATAATGCCCCATGCAGGATGTCACTTCTCCCCACCATATAATGCCCCATGCAGGATGTCACTTCTCCCCACCATATAATGCCCCATGCAGGATGTCACTTGTCCCCGCCCCATGCAGGATATCACTTCTCCCCCCTATATAATGCCCCATGCAGGATGTCACCCCCCATATAATGCCCCATGCAGGATGTCACCCCCCATATAATGCCCCTTGCAGGATGTCACTTCTTCACCCCATATAATGCCCCATGCAGGATGTCACTTGCCCCCCCATATAATGCCCCATGCAGGATGTCACCTCTCCCCTTCATATAATGCCCTCTGCAGGAGGTCACTTCCGCTCCCCATATAATGCCCCATGCAGGATATCACCCCCCATATAATGCCCCATGCAGGATGTCACCCCCCCATATAATTCCTCATGCAGGACATCACTTCCCCCCATATAATGCCCCATGCAGGCTGTCACCCCTCATATAATGCCCCATGCAGGATGTCACTTCTCCCCCCCATATAATGCCCCATGCAGGTGTTCTCTTCCCCCCCATATAATGCCCCATGCAGGATGTCACTTCTCCCCCAATATAATGCCCCATGCAGGATGTCACTTCTCCCCCCATATAATGTCCCATGCAGGATGTCCCTTTCCCCCCCATATAATGCCCCATGCAGGATGTCACTTGTCCCTCCCATATAATGCACCATGCAAGATGTCACTTGTCCCCTCATATAATGCCCCACGCAGGTTGTCTGCTCTCCCCCCCATATAATGCCCCATGCTGGATGTCCCTTCCCCCCATATTATGCCCCATGCAGGATGTCACCCATTATATAATGCCCCATGCAGGATGTCGCTCCCCCCATAAAATGCCCCATGCAGGATGTCACTTTCCCCCCCCCCATACAATACCCCATGCAGGATGTCCATCCCCCCCATATTATGCCCCATACAGGATGTCAGCCCTTATATAATGCCCCATGATGGATGTCCCAAACCCCATATCATGCCCCATGCAGGATGTCACCTCTCCCCACATATAATGCCCCATGCAGGATGTCCCTTTCCCCACATATAATGCCCCATGCAGGATGTCACTTCCCCCCCCCCATATAATGCCCCATGCAGGATGTCCCTCCCCCCCATATAATGCCCCATGCAGGATGTCCCTTTCCCCCACCATATAATGCCCCATGCATGATATCACCCCATCTCTTTAAAATGCCCCATGCAGGATGTCATCCCCCCTCTTTATAATGCCCCATGCAGGATGTCACTGCCCCCCCCATATAATGCCCCATGTAGAATGTCACCCCCCCATATTATGCCCCATGCCTCCATACATTAAAATTAAAAAAATCAAATACTCACCTCACTCCTTTTCACTTGCTGCCGCTGCTCAGGTCCAGACTCTCGCGTCGCCGGTGTAGTCCCGCTCTGCGCTGCGTGTGATGGCTCAGGGGAGGACGCGGTGGAAAGACGTCACCGCACCCTCTGACCTGAGATGTCACAGGGAGGGCACAGCAGGAAGATAGTGGATCTGCGGAGGCCCGGGGAGAAGTAATTATCCGGCTGCCGGGGCCCTGAGCAAGCGGGAGAGAAGGGCGGGCGCTGCCACCGCTTTCCTCCATCCATAGCCCGGTGGGGTGCCCGACCGCGAGTGGGCCCCCCGCCTGCTCAGGGCCCCGGCACTTGCTCGGGTGCACCGGGTGCTGACTCCGGCCCTGATCTTTCTATATATGGATGTGTTATTCAAGGTCAGATCACCTCAGATATTCAGGAATGATACAGTCTAATATATTACATTTATTTATTATTGTATTCATATTTTAAGAACGAATGTGCTGACAAATACTGATATTGGAAAATCTGAGACCCCAGAGATCCATGAATGTGCCGCTGTCATAGAGGGAGATGTCTGTATATCACCAGGTAGCTGTGTATGAATTACATGTCCAGTATTATCCCCCATATAACTATGGGATTTCTCTATTCCTAATGTAGATGAACCTATTGGCAGATATTATTTAGTGATTGGCGTAAAAATGTGATAATTTGAGCAATAATTTGTGACTTTTTTCTGCTACTCATATCACTTTACTAAAACCATGGATGGAGTTTAGCGGAGACGGCTGCACCCTACCACTAACATACATTAATTGGAAACTGTATTACTCTTTTCATGACAGTTATTGGTATATATGGGACATGTGTTTTATGGGGAGGGGTAAGAAACGGCAATTTGTACTGACAGTGACCTAAATTTTTTTAAATTTTGTTTTATTTTTTTAAAAAAATTATATTTTTTACTACTTTTTCTTTCTCTTTTTTTATTTATTATACACATTGTGCCCACAATAAGGACATAAAAGAGGAGCATTTCCCTATCTAAATAGAAGCTTATGATTGCTGATTTCCCCTGTAACTAGGGCTGGGTATTAGCAATTTCAGGGTTCGGCTTCCGCTGCACAGCTGATCTGTGTTCGTTGTATATTACAATAAAATGTATCAGTTTGTGTTATGTGTTTCTTGTGTTTTTCTGACTGTTTTGATGCTCGGAGACCTTTGTAATAAACCATCTTTCTAGGGAGTCTGGCCGTGTCTGACAGCGACTCTCCGCTCCTGCAGCCGCACGATAACGCCACCGAAACCCACACGGTAAAGGATGGAAGTTTACAGAAAAACAACGATTAATGTTAATGACATAAATGATTGACTCCTTTGGTCACTTATTAACTCTTCAATATTTGTCACATTTGTTAATAGTAATCTCTGCAACCAATGAGGTAAATGTTCTATGGTAAAAAAAAAGACATGTGAGGAATAAATATACACAATATTTCCCATAATATGACTGAGTATATCTTTGGGGTATGTTCACAAGTAGCATTTTTTCAGCTTTTTACAGTACCAGCTTAGTGAATGAGATTTGTGAAGTCTCATTCACATGCTGCATTTTTTTCTAATCTGCAGCATGTTAATTCTTTCAGGGGTTTTGCAGCGTTTTTCACCCTTTCAAATGAATGAAAAAAAACCACAAGTATAAACACTGCAAAAACCCAGCAAATAAGTGCGGACTGTACGCAGGGTTTTTCCTGCCACCAATCTGGTTTTTGATGCAGAGAAAAATGCAGCAAAAATGCAACGTGTGAACATTCCCTTATCCTGGTTGTGTGGTAATTGGAAATAAAAAGGAACGCCAAAAAACCATATTGTTAGGCAGCATGTATTTGTGCAGAGCCGCTCCTTGAAGATTCCATCACAAGATTCCATGATGACATCACTGGTGATTGTCGGCCATTATGACATCACAGCTCGCAGTCACTACTTATACAATGTACACAGGGTCGCGGCTGTCTTTGTTGACTCTATAGTGACTGAGCGCACTTGCTGTTTTTCGCTATTCCATAGTGACTGATCGCACTTGCAGTTCCTAGCTATTCCATAGTGACTGAGCGCACTTGCAGTTCCTCGCTATTCCATAGTGACTGATTGCACTTGCAGGTTCTAGCTATGGCTAAAATACTTTTGCACAATCTTCAGGTAGAAGCTCTATGGGAGATTCTTACCACCAA
Organism: Phyllobates terribilis; assembly: GCF_046119375.1. Taxonomy (NCBI): domain Eukaryota; kingdom Metazoa; phylum Chordata; class Amphibia; order Anura; family Dendrobatidae; genus Phyllobates; species Phyllobates terribilis. The sequence continues at coordinate 276,155,945 of NW_027362767.1, forward strand.
TCGCCCTGAGATTGTGCTTCTACCACCCGATGGCGTCCTCAGCTTCACTCACCGGCTGGTGGTGGAGCTAGTAAGGGACAGCCTGACCAAATACCACCGAGGTCATCTCACCTCAGAGTATCTGACGGATTTACCCCAGAACATCAGGACATTACTGCAACAGGTAAGTGGCGGACGCTCCACACAAATCTTCTCCACAATAATGAATAATAATGGTGGGATAGAAGCAGGGACGGATTAAGAGTAGCCGAGGCCCCGGGCAGTTTAGAAGGTGGGGGACCCCAGCATCCGACATGTCACATGATTCTCTTTGATAGATGATGTGATAAGTCACGTGATTAACACGCAGGTGCTCTGTTGCACTACACAACAAAAATAAAATTAATTCTGCTCAATATTAATATTAAAATATTAATTATAATTATGATTTTATATTATTAATTGTGCAATTTAATATTGAGCAGAATTAAGTATGCTGACATCCCCCTTTATACTGTATAAGCCCACATATAGCCCCTATATACCGTATATGCCCACACATAGCCCCCTATATACAGTATGAACCTTCACATAGCCATCTATATACAGTATGAGCTTTCACATAGCCCCCTATATACAGCTGAGCTCTCACATAGCCCCCTATGTACAACTGAGCCCTCACATAGCCCCATATACTCAGTGTGAGCCCTCACATAGCCCCCTATATACAGTATGAGCCCTCACATAGCCCCATATATACAGCTGAGCCCTCACATAGCCCCATATATACAGCTGAGCCCTAACATAGCCCCCTATATACAGCATGAGCCCCCACACACTTTAAATATTGCTTGGCAGCATGTATTTGTGCAGAGCTGCCTCTATAAGATTCCATCACAAGATTCCATGATGACATCACTGGTGATGGTCGGCCATTATGACATCACAGCTCGCAGTCACTACTTATACAATGTACACAGGGTGAGGGCTGCCTTTGTTGGCTCTATAGTGACTGAATGCACTTGCAGTTTCTCGCTATTCCATAGTGACTGATCGCTTTTGCAATTTCTAGCTATGGCTAAAATAGTTTTGGACAATCTTCAGGTAGAAACTCTATGGGAGATTCTTACCACCAATCGCCCTGAGATTGTGCTTTTACCACCCGATGGCGTCCTCAGCTTCACTCACCGGCTGGTGGTGGAGCTAGTAAGGGACAGCCTGACCAAATACCACCGAGGTCATCTCACCTCAGAGTATCTGATGGATTTACATCAGAACATCAGGACATTACTACAGCAGGTAAATGGCGGACGCTCCACACAAATATTTTCCACAATAATGAATAATAATGGTGGGATAGAAGCTTCTTCTTTCTTTCAATATAAAACAGAACAAGTCCCCAGATATGTAGTCATTGTATCTGCAGAGAGGAGCAGACGTCACATACAATGGCCGCCTCTATTGTGACCTTTCTCATCTCAGAATTTTCATTTTTGTTTCGTTTCTTCTTTATAGGCTGAAAAAAGATCTCAACATGGAGATTTGGCTTCTATTAAAGAACTGGCCGAAAAAGTCCTGTGTGTACTGGAAGGTCCGGCCTGCTCCTCGGAAAGCCTGGTAAGGATCCATCATCTTCTCTATCACACGTCGTTGTTTCCTGATCTTCTCCAGATCACCAGTCAGAGATCAGAAGATCTGGGGTTAGATGTGAGAGAACTTTCTGAGAAAAGCCCTCATGATGGCGCCTGATCTGTATAGTTACAGTTGGTGCGTCTGTAAATGCAGGTTTAGTCCTTCCTGATTTATGGATTTGGTGATTTACTGGAAGGCTCCACGTGTTAATACTATATATTCTATCTATCAGCAGACACAAGAAGGCGACACCGAAGACGAGCAAAATGTGACCCCAGAAACCCCTGACCCCAATATGAGTCAGCCGGGGCCGAGCAGCGATCTGACTACAGGTGAGCCGATCACACAACCTTCTACAGGAAATATCCGGATATTATACAGAACAGGGGACAATGTCACATTTACTCTTTCCACTCTGTGTAATGGGAACCTGGCAGCACATGTTACATATGGGAGTAGTGGGAGGACTGGACAGGACATTTTCTCGCATTTTTTCCAGAAATCCAAAGTGCCAGTCAGGAGAAAACTAACGTAGAAGTCATATACAAATCAGGATGGAAGTGCACTGGGGGCGTGGAAGAAGAAGTCCGAGTGCAGTGACACGCCCCTGTGCACTTCCAGGCTAATTTGCATATGGCTCTTACGCTTTAGCTCTCTTCCCATCGCTCATCGAGGGTGATGGGTTCCTCATTCATGTGGTGATTGGGGTTCTCCACCATTTACATTACATTATCTATGGCTCTGCCGGACGTTCCCATATATAGAGTCCCCATATAACGAGTATTAATCCCATTCACAGACGTCTTGTCATTTCTCTGTTATATTGTTGTATTATATATGTAGGATTAATATTGTCTAATATATTTTATTTCTTCATCATTTTATCACTATTTTAGAAACAACTGAGCTGTTGGATCCTGACAGTGTAATCTTAGAGATCCTGGAGATCCAAGAATCTGCTGATGTAAGTATTATAGAGGGAGATGTCTATGTATCACCAGATCCCGGGGTGTGAATGACCCGTCCAGTATTATCCCCCATATAACCAGGGGACGCCTCTATCATCAGAGGAGATGACACCATTGCATTAGATAATAGCATTTATATTATAGGGAATCTGTCAGCAGGTTTTTGCTCCTCATCTGAGGGCAGCATGATGTAGAGGCAGAGACCCTGATTCCAGCGATGTATTCATTACCTTATTCAGGGCAGCAGTTGTGATGAAATCAATATTTTTTTCTGCTGCAGATCTGGCAGTGCTCTGAATGCTGAGCCCTGTATAACCCCGCCCACACCAGTGATTGGCAGCTTTCTGTGTAATACGCCGTCCACACCAGTGATTGGCAGCTTTCTGTGTATAACCCCACCTGCACCAGTGATTGGCAGCTTTCTATGTACAGTGTGCATAGGCAGAAAGCTGCCATTCAGTGGTGGGGGTGGGATAACACAGAGCAATAGGACTACATGGCACGAGACAGATGGTCCTCTAGTGATAATCTCCTGCTGATAAAACACTGATTTTATTGACACAACACCACACAGTTTAGTAAGTGACACATCACTGGAATCAGGGTCTCAGCCCCTACATCATGCTTCTCTCAGATTACATAGCACACAGACAGATCCTCTGTAAGTTCTCCTCTGTGTGATTTCTCACATTATCCAGCACTGTACAATGATTCCGATGTATGGAGGATCCCCCCTTACATTACATCCGTGTCTCCGGAGCGTCCGGCTTGTATCATCCCTACATCGGATCAGTGACATCAGCTGGGACATAATATAGGAGGAGACGCTTCTGCATCTGGAGATTTGCTCCCGAAGCTTCTAGATCTTAATATCATTTCTTCTTCTTTTCTAGAACTTGATGGAATCATTGATCCCGGCGAGAAAGCCGCGTATGAGCGACTACGAAACATCTAAACTGATCAGCAGCGGATCTTTTGGGTGAGATTTCAGTTGGCATAATCCACATTTCTCAGGGTTCCCTATGACAAGGCTTCAGCCTCTGTGCTCTGCCATTCAGTGTTATCATAGGGAAATGACCTGTTAATGCGACCTGGGTGATGGTTCTGGCAGATGTGGCATTGTGCAGACCTCCCACAGGTGATAATGTGACCTGGGTGTGGTTCTGGCAGACGTGGCATTGTGCAGGCCTCCCATAGGTGATAATGTGACCCAGATGAGGGTCTGTCAGACGTGGCATTGTGCAGACATTCACAGGTGATAGTGTGACCTGGGTGTGGTTCTGGCAGACGTGCCATTGTGCAGACCTTCCATAGGTGATGTGACCTGGGTGAGGGCTCTGGCAGACGTGGCATTGTGCAGACCTCCTATAGGTGATAATGTGACCTGGGTGAAGATCTGACAGGCGTAGCATTGTGCAGACCTCCCATAGATGACAATGTGACCTGGGTGTGGTTCTGGCACACGTGGGATTGTGCAGGCCTCCCATAGGTGATAATGTGACCTGGCTGAGGGCTCCAGCAGACGTGGCATTGTGCAGACCTCCCATAGGTGATAATGTGACCTGGGTGTGGTTCTGGCAGACGTGGCATTGTGCAGACCTCCCATGGGTGATAATGTGACCTGGGTGAGGGTCTGGCAGATGTGGCATTGTGCAGACCTCCCATAGGTGATCTATGTAGTATTATTTCATAGATTACTAGATGTGTATTTCTAGTGACTTCTAGTATTAAACATGAGTACAGAAGATCATATAATGACTTCTATAGACAGACTGTTAATAATGATTCATAATAAACCATGGTTTCTCCTTCTCTCCAGATCCGTCTACTTAGTGCACCATAAAGATTCAAAGAAGATCTTTGCTATGAAGAAAATTGCCAAGACGATCCTGGATACTCCAACAGCTGTGGAAGGGGCCTTTCTGGAGAGGGACATCCTGACATTCGCTGATTGTCCCTATGTGACCTCCATGCTCTGCTCCTTCCCTACTAGATCTCACCTGTGTATGGTCATGGAGTATGTAGGAGGTAGGACATGTACATGTATTATATTCAGCCCATGTCTGCTGACATCTTATCATTAGGACTTGGCCCCGTGGACGGTTACATCCCCGAAGAGCATTTACTATAGATATTAAGCAAAGTCATTGATGTGTGTGATCTCCCTGTATGTCCGCACTGAGCACGTCAGTATCTCCAGCTTTAGACGAGATGTGACATCACTTTATGTTATTAGTGACATAGGCGACATTTCACCATGACCTCAGACTAATATTCTGTACATTATATCCGTATACAGGGTTGGACTGGCCCACCAGAGAACCGGAGAATCCTCAGGTGGGCCCTGGCTTCTCCTTCAGGAGAGTTCATAGCAGCTGCAAGGTTTGCACTATGGGGCTCTTGAGTGGAGGAGAAAGGTGGGCCCTCGGAATCAAATGTTCTGGTGGGCCCAATGTTCTTCAGTCTGACACTGTCCGTATATATTGTCTCCTGCCCCAATGTCTCCGCTCACTTCTCATGACACTTCATGGTGGTTTGCTGTATAAACCCCTCACCACTCATATTTCCTTTCTTCTATAGGTGGAGACTGCGCAACCCTCCTAAGAACCAGGGGTCCTTTATCTGTCCCCTTGGCCCGCCTGTACTTTGCAGAGGCAGTTCTTGCTGTGGAATACCTGCACAGCTATGGCGTGGTGCACAGAGACCTGAAGCCAGAGAAGTAAGTGCCCCCTGTAGCATAATAAAGTGGGGAAAGTTATTTATTACCACATGGCCTATGAGGCTAAAACTATCTTTTCTTTCACAGCCTCCTAATTACACCGGCTGGACACATTAAAGTCGCCGATTTTGGGATTTCAAAAGTTGGTGTCATGATACCAGAAGCCAACACCCACAAGGAATCATTGGAGGACATCGCCAGAGAGTTCCAGGACCATGAGGTTGGCATCACTTACAGGAACTTAGCTTGTTCTTTACAAATATCATTACACTATTGTCTCTTCTCTACGTTCTTCATTCTAGAGAACTTTTCCACTCATATTTTATCTTCTGTCATTGTGTTTTTATGGGGAGAACTTGTCATAATAATCATTTCATCGATTCTCATCTTTATCTTCTGTCGGTTTCCAGGACTGTGGCACCCCATATTATATGGCCCCAGAAATCATACTGAAGAAAGGCTATGGAAGACCTGCTGATTGGTGGTCAATGGGGATCATCCTGCATGAATTTCTGATGGGATATGTACCATTTCATGGGGACTCCCTATCTGAACTTCATAAAAATATTGTCACTGGTAAGTAGAATAATCCGATCATTGCTTTGACTGGTTACATGGGTTAAGTTATTTCCTTTGCTTTTTCTTACAGTCCAATACAGAGGTTTTATTTTCTGTAATTTTCTTATATAACAGGAGACATAATTTGGGATTGGGATTGCTCTCCCCCCCCCGATGCTCAAGACCTCATTGATGACCTGCTCAGAACAAATCCTGTACAAAGACTTGGGACAGGTAACCAATATATTAGTTTTTATATTCACTTTTTACAATGAGGAAATATCGCTTCTTTCCATGAGGATCAGCACTTCTCTATCTGCTTGCCTATTTCTAGTTCTCCATACTATGACTTTCAGCTTGTTTCCTTCGGTTATGTCATTAGTTTAGATTAAGATAAATTGTTCCGATATGGAGCAGTCTCTGACAATGTCTGCTCAACTTTTGGTTTTCTTTTTCCAGGAGGAGCCTTCGAGATCAAGAGTTATCCATTCTTGTGTGACTTAGAATTTGAAAACCTTCTAAGTCAGAGGCCGGAGTATGTCCCTCGGATTGTGTCAGACGTGGACACCAGCTTATTTATCAGTAAGTAGAAGGAGACGTTATCTAGACTAAGCGGCTGTTTGTCTCATCTTCCTTAATATGTGTCAATCAGTTCCCATTAATATTAGTGATAAATGATGACTGAGTTACACTGCCAACCTCTAATAACACTTCATTACCTATGTCTTGTAGATCACGCTGATACAGACAAGCATATGGACTCAGAGGAGGAGGACACAAGTGAGGATAATGAGAGCCTTTTCTTCCAAAATTTTACGTCATCCTCTGAAAGGCTTTCTAAAGTAAGTTTGTGATCAATAAATCCAGAATATGTAAAACAGACCTCTAAAAGTAAAAAAATAGAAATTTATATCTTATTATTCTGTTTTTAGCTCTGTACCACCACTATCAAGTCCCCTGCAGAGTGTACCCCATCATCCAGCAGAAACATCTCAGAAATGTGAGTAGATTATGTGGTTATTACTGGGAGCTCCAGGCTGATATAAGTGCACAACACCAAATATAGGACATAATTACCATAATATCAAGTGCAGCATCCACCGCCCCATGATCAGCGGTCATTGCGCTTTTGGCTTCAGAATTCACTGGAGATAACAGCCAATAATTGCAGCCAGTCAGGCATTGATAATGCTGCCCACATTGTAGGAGAGATGTAGTATTACATGCCGGCCACTGTTGGTAGTTGTTTTTCACTCTGCTCCATAGAAGGTAGTTTTAAGTAGGAGATCTTCCCCACTATGACTTTCATATGTCCTATTAGGCCTTATAGTCAATGTTCTTCTAGTGAGACAATTCCTTTTATACAGAATTTACTTGTGATTTACTTGATTTTCTTCTTCCAAACAGGCAGAAAGGATCTGATAGAGATGATGCTATAACCAGCTTGCCATCCTCGTCCCCATTGTCAGGTATGTACATGTCTATAGCTCCAAAAATGTGAATGTTGTCATCAAGGGTCAAATATCTTCACATGGTTTTTCTGTAGTAGGTCTCCTATGTTATCCATGTTTCATGGATCCCAATTATGTTGCCCATGGGCCCATACTGTGTCTCTATTTCCGTAACATTGTACAGTACAATCATGGATATTGTGATACGTTGTAGCATCCAGTAACCTCCGCCATCGTAATGAGACATCGTCTCCTATAGTAGAATATCACTCATTAGTGATGCACCACATGGCGGCACACAAGGGCGCTCACTGCTCCATATTAGTGACACATCTAATGCCCCCCAGATGAGGTCATGTCCAGTATATAGGACTTATTCTGCCCTATCATGCAATACCAGATTATCAGGACTATAGGGGACAGGACAAAAATAATCCTACTATATACAGGACAGATACAAAGCAGATCCCATAACAATATGTCCTTAGTGAGTTGTTTTTTCTTCTTTCTGATCAGAATTTCCAGCTGACGAGGAAACATCTGAAAATGTGAAAAAGGGGAAAAAGAGACGAGGTAAGTGTGAGAATCAGCTCCATGTTGTGTGATGTCGTCAGTGAGATAAATGCATGTGGAGCAGATGTCATCTGTCAGGGATGGGATTATCACATGTATGATGGCTGACAATGATCGCTGACCTCTGTGTGATGAGACTCCTCTGCCGTCCGGCCACAGTGACCGCACAGTAGTACCATGTCATATGGAGTCCCATCACTTACATTATATTTCCTTCTCTTCTCATAGGTTCCATCTTCCGCCGGATCTTATCATCCTGCCGGCGTGGATTAGCCAGGGCTGCTCGCGTATTTGCATGTTGTCATCGTCCCCCTAGAGACACCTCGAAAGACGGGAAACCTCTGCATCCAGCGCCCTGAAGTCCAGCAGATCTACCATCACTGCTGGAGCCGTATAGAAGGACCTTCACCATCTACCTGTGGCCTTCTGTTACATCTCTGCCCGGACATGCCTCTGTCACCAGGCTCCGCGGTATTCATACTGGTCGCAGACGTGGCTGTTACTGATCACCTGGTATCTGACCCCGGCTGTCTTCCTGACTATGATTTTGTCTATTGATTCTGTTACTGGTTTTATTCTTCCCTTCCCTTCTATCTTATTATTAATTAAAAAAAATTACAATTATTATTACTAAGTTTTTTTGCATCAATCAAACTTTACATTTTGGTAATTGATTAAAATAAAATATTAACAGTTATGTTTTTAAAAGCATATATACAGTATGCTTATAATATGTATATACACAGTGGCATGTAAAAGTTTGGACACCCCTGGTCAAAATTAAGTTATTGTGAACAGTTAAGCAAGTTGAATATGAAATGATCTCTAAAAGGCCTAAAGTTAAGGATGACACATTTCCTTTGTAAGGAAGTATGAACTATCACTGGCAATTCCCAAGTACCAGTGGCGAGCATATATAGCAAAGGGGAGTGGCCAACACTGAACAGCTGAGACAATCCAGGTTGGAGAACTCCAGGAGATCAACTAACCTGATTAACCCTTGCACTGCCAGCAAGGAAAAAGCCTGCACTGTCTAATAAGATGGTGAAGCAATTCTAATCAGTGCAGGAGTTCGTAAAACCAGACGCCGCGATCTTCTGGCCCCTCTCTGTCACATTAGCCCTGTGGCAGTAGCCCCCCTCCTAAGAGGGACCTCCGGAACCTCAGAGCCAGGTTTATTTGGATGTGAAACGTGATAAAACCGGACCAAACTGGTTGCATGTACATCAGACGCTGGTACCCACATTCTCTCCTCAGGACTATAACTCTTCCAATGTGCCAAATATTGAAAAGACCGGAGTACAAAGCGAGAATCTATTATCTTCGCTATCTTGAATTCCAGATTCTTCTCAACAATGACTGGGGAAGGTCATGGTGATGATGGTTCAGAGGAAGCAATATGTTTCTTGTGAAGTGATTGGTGAAACACATTATGAATCTTGGTAAAGTAAGGTAATACACTACTGGATTAATGATGGCAACTATATTGTAGGGGCCAATGAACCCGGGTACCAGTTTCCAAGAAGGAACCTTCAAGTTACTGTTCTTTGATGACATTTACACCAAATCACCAACACTCAGGTCTGGACCCACCAAGCTTCTCCGATCAGCCATACTCTTATATTTGGATCCCACTCTTCTTAAATTATTAAGAACACTTTGCCACACTGATGTAATGGATGAAGAAAACCGTTCCTCCTCAGGTGCTCCTGAGGAACGATTCCTATTGTAGAAGCAGAATTAAGGATGAAAACCATATGCCCCGAAGAACGGGGACTTGCCAGTAGATTCATGACAACGGTTATTCACGGCAAACTCAGCGAGAGGTAAATAAGAAACCAAATTCTCCTGATTCTCAGACACAAAGCACCTAAGATATCAGAGAGAATCCCATGTGATTTCATGATTTCTTTAATAAAAATTTGCATCAAAGTCTTGGCATTTGGTAAAGCAGGTAGTGCAATGAAATAAGCCATCTTGCTGAACTTATCCACCACCACCAATATTACAATGTAACCTGCTGATATGGGTAGATCAGTGATGAAATCAACAGACAAATGAGTCAATGGTCTACAGGGAATCACCAAACGTTGAAGAGCCCCGGAAGGACAAGTATGTGGGATCTTAGAATGCGCACCGGTACTGCAGGCAGCTTCCAAATCCCAAACATCTTGGTGCATCCTAGACCACCAAAAACGCAGAGTAAGAAGATCTGTGGTGGCTTTACTACCAGGATGTCCAGCCAGGACCGAATCATAATGTTCACTCACAATTCTAAGACAGAGGTTCACAGGGACAAATAGTTTACCTGAAGGACAGGCAGCAGGGCACCCCCCTGAGCCTCTAGGACCTCTTTCTCCAGATCAGTATATATAGTTGCAATAACTACCTTTTTCTATAAGGGACCGGCTAACAATTACTTCCTCCCCCTGAAAAATGTGGTGCCCCTGCTGCGCATTAGTGACACAGATTCTAGAGGGGTGCATGGACGGATTCCTCCACAAGAGGCCCTCACAGCATACACACACCTCCACCTTCCACCTCAGACCACCAGAGGGAGCCCGGATAGGGATATAAATAGGGAAGGTGGAGCTAGGCAGTCAGTCTGGAGAACAGTTTCCTCAGGGAACAGAGCTAGTTCCTGCAGTAGATGAGCCTGGGAGAGGTCAGCCTGCAGTGGAGCTCAGTCTAGAGAACAGTTTTCCTCAGGGGACGGAGGTAGTTCCAGTCCCTCTAGAGAGAGTTCAGACTCAAAAAGCTCAATTAATGAGCCCACGGCATGCCGACGCCATAAGAGCGGTGACGAGTAGCGAGGCCTACTGCCAGTGTGAAGCCTAGTGAGGGCCCTGAGGGGCTGAAGGCAAGTGGAGTTAGCGAGCTACATAGGGGGCAGAGGAGCTTAACCAGCTCACCCCACAATCATTTACCAGACACCAGGTCCGCGTCTGCAGGGATCTCTAGGACCAGCAGAAACTACCGGAATCCCTGGCGAACTACATGTCCCAGGAACACCAAAAGCCGACCGTTATACCAGGGTCAGGAGTCACTGAGGCCCAAAAATTCCAGGGAGCGTGAACTCCATCAGAAGGCCCTACCACCAGGTCAGCAGGTGCAAGACAGAGACCAAGTTAGGCCTAGCTTCAGGCAGGTCATAAACTTAACAGGAAAAGGCAAGAAGCAGGAGGCCCCACACCCGCTCACTGGGGAGAGTCCTGACATGCACCCTTCACCCTACAGTGCCCTGGATCGTGCCTGAAACACCACCAGTAAAGGTACTGAAGCGAACTGTCGTGTGTGTGCCTATTCTTCCTCCGACCCGGCTGGTTCCCCTCTGTCCTGCATCCCCTCTCCTACGCTGCCCTGAGGCCCCACTCCACCTGTGAGGAGCCGCACCATCTAGCTGCCTGATCACCGGCCTCAGAGGACTGTAGCAGCGCTGGTGATTCTCACCAGACACCACGGGTGGCGTCACGAACTTTTCCCTATCCCGTATTCCTGTTCCCCATTCCTTTGCTTTTAAGAGTGACCCCAAGGTACGGCCTCGGGAGCCGGCCACCGCGGCATCCCCCAAAACTAACAGCAAGGCCTGGGCGCCGAGTCCCCATCCCTTGGGCGCATCAAAAACAACAAGATAAAGCATTTGCCTTAATATCCTTATCCCCCAGCCTATAAGTCAACAAATTTGAATCTGGTAAAGAATAATGACCATCTTGTTTGTCTAGGTGTCAGATGGTTGGCAGATTCCAAATATAAAAGATTTTTATGATCAGTGATTACTATGACCGCATGAACTGCCCCCTCCAAAAAATGACGCCACTCCTCAAAGGTCTACTTTATTGTCAAGAGATCCCTATTAACAATGTCATAGTTTCTCTCGGAGGATGACAGTTTCTTGGAGAAGTATGCACACGGGCTCAATTTACTTGGGAAAGAACACTGTGACAATACAACCTCAACCCCCACTTCTGATGCATCAACCTCTACAATGAATGGCTGAGTGACATCAGGCTGTATAATAATCTGTGAAGAGTAGCAAATGCCTCACTGGCCGAACTGGACCATTTAGAAAAGTCCGTCCCTTTCCTGGTCATATCCGGCAATTTGTCCACTACTGATAAGTTCTTGATGAACTTACGATAATAATTGGCGAACACTAAAAAGCTTTTACATCTTCAGGACGATTCCAATCAAGTACTGCCCGGATTTTCTCCGGATCCATGCGAAAACAGGTGAACAATAATAAATAACCCCGATTAGGGATCTCCTGAACCGAGAGCATACATTTCTTTCGTTTGACGAATAATTTATTGTCCCTTGGTACTTTTAAGACCTGCCTTACATCTATGTGATGTGACTCAAGGTCCGGCGAATATATCAATAATCATCCAGATACACTACTACTACAAATCTACCTGCCAGGTGATGAAAAATGTCATTTACAAAGAACTGAAAAATGGCGGGAGCATTAGTCAACCCAAATGGCATAAAAAGGTTTTTGAAATGTCCTTCTGGCATATTAAAAGCAGTCTTCCACTCATCCTCGTTCTTAATATGGATGAGATTATAGGCCCCCCTAAGGTCCAGTTTGGAAAACCACTTAGCCCCAACAATCTGATTAAAGAGATCTGGAATAAGAGGGAGCAGATATGGATCCCAAACAGTGATCCGATTTAATTCCCAGAAATCCAAGCAGGGGGCAAACCTCCCATTTTTTTCTTAATCAAATCCACTGAGCAACCATAAGGACAGTAAGGTGTAGTTCTTGACATAATTGAAAACACATACTCGTAATCGGACAAACACTGTACTCTGGTAGAGACCTGGTAGTTACCATGGATAAACTAATGCACATGCAGTTATTTTGATAGTAATTGATCCACCTCACTATTTCCCGTGCCTGCCAGTCCACTATAGGATTATGTGACATCAGCCAAGGCAGCCCTAGAACCACTGGGGAGGGCAAGCCCTCTTAACACATAATATTGGGGGGGAATAAGAGAGGAGAGAAAATCCCCAGGTTTGAGTGTCGCCCTGGAGCACTGAGATTACAATCCCCACCCGTTGTTCCTCGGTACCTGAGTGAGTACATAGCCTAAAATATAGTTTGCAGGCCTCCTTAAAGACCACAAACTTGTCCCAACCCCTGAGAATCTATTTTGCAAAGAGATCTTGGGCTCCATGAGGAGCTGCCCGGGAGCTGTCGATCCTAAGCCTGGAGTCCATGGGCGCTGCAAAGCCAAAGAGTCTAAGTCTGCCACCTCCAGGCAGAGTTGTTGTAGCTGGCCAGAGCAGCCACAGGATCCATCATGGATCCAACAAGGTAATGCCAGGGAAGGGAGGGGATGAGTGCTAGTCGATCCACATTGACAACTAAAGACAACAAGGGGGAACAAACAAGGGAAGATAGCTTAGCTTTAGTCAATTTCAGAGAAATGAACACACGTCCTCTTAGCTCCAGAGAGGAAAAAGTACTGCTCTTCCTCGAGCCTTCACAAGGAGTCAGATGAATATCGCCGACACCTCCCTCTAGCAAACAGCAGGTATTTATACACCCAAGTCAGGGTGTTAATTAGTAAGAGGAAGGTAGACGCTGGGTCCTAAAGAGACAGCTTCTAAGGTGTCTGTAATGCCAAACAAAGAGATCTCCTGCAACCAACTGCAGGGCAATTATCTGTCACTTCTGACACACCCGTGACATTAACCAGGCAGTAAGAACTATCACTGGCAATTCCCAAGTGCCAGTGGCGAGCATATATAGCAGACGGGAGTGCCCAACACTGAACAGCTGAGACAATCAAGGTTGGAGAGTTCCAGGAGATCAACTGAACTGATTAACCCTTAAACTGCCAGAAAGGAAAAAAAGCTTCACTGTTTAATAAGATGGTGAAGCAGTTCTAATCAGTGCAGGAGTTCGTGAAACCAGACACCGCTATCTTCTGGCCCCTCTCTGTTGCGGTATCCACGTGACAACATGGATGACTATAGGCTGTGCATTATACTACATGGATGACTATGGGCTGCGCATTATACTATATGGAGGACTATGGGCTGTGCATTATATTATATGAAGGATATGGGCTGTGTATTATACTAATATGGAGGACTGTGGGCTGTGTATTATAGTTAGTGATGAGCGAACGTGTTCGCCACTGCTCGGTACTTGCCCGAGCATCTCACTGCTCGAGATGCTCTTTGCGCGACGAGTATTTCCGGGTTGCTCGGGCGGGAGCTCGCGTTTACTCCCGGCATGTTTGGCGCTCTTTAGAGAGCCAATGAACATACGGGGATTACCTGTCACATACTGTAATGCCGTAGCCGTGTTGGTTGTGGCATTACAGTGATTGGCTGGCCGCACAGCATCATCAGGTGTATATAAGACCAGGCGCCGCCATGCTCGTCACAGTCTACCCCGGAATCAGGCAGAGTAGGGAGAGGTGCTGCTGCGTCAGGGAGAGATTTGCTTGTTTAGAGTTAGTATAGGTATTCCACAACATGTATCTATAATATCAATCTGAACTAACAGTCCTTCTGAGGACTAATCCAGCTGCATATAATCCGTGCTAGGCAGGTAGTGTATGTTGCAGACTGCAGTGCATGATTCAGCACAAGAAGGTCCATTGAACGTCCTGTTAGTATAGGTATTCCACAACATATATCTATATCCATCTGAACTAACAGTCCTTCTCAGGAGTAATCCAGCTGCATATAATCAGTGCTAGGAAGGCAGGCAGTGTATGTGGCAGACTGCAGTGCATATAGTGCAAGAGGGTCCATTGAACGCTCCTGCTGCTGCAGTTCTTGCAGATATTTGTAGACATAGCCCCAGATATCAGAGACCAGGGAATTTTTTTTATTACCTTAATCCTGGTTATTTGCTTAAAAAGCAATCCAGAGTACACCATTTTTCTGTTTGTTGGCACTGCAAAATACAGCCAGATCCTTTCCGTATTACAGCGATAAAAATCCAGAAATTTGTAGCGAACGTGGAAAATATTGGCCTCCATTTAAATTTTCTTGCAGTGTGTCAGTGAAGTTATTGACATGAGGTCGCTGTGAAATATAGTAACCTACCGGCCAGCTATTTAAAACTGTGGTTTTCCGTCACACGTATCACTGCCTTTTCAATCCAGCCATTCGTAGTGAACGTGGAAAATATTGTCCTCCATCTAAAATGGGCAATTCGCGTTGCAAGGAATGGGGAAGTGGACGTGATGGTGATGGTGCATGCAGAGGCCGAGGCCGTGGGCAAGCTGAAATTGTGCCACAACAAACACCCACATCTTGTCGCTCGACCTTCCTGTCCCAATTAATAAGGGACTGCAGAACACTACTATTGAACACAGAGCATTGTGGAAAGGTTATTGGTTGGATAGCAGATAATGCTTCCAGTCACTTAGCCACCACCACCACCACCCTGTCTTCCACACGGTCAAGTCTCAGTAGCCGTGAGTCTGGACTGGATTTTCCTCACCCTGAATCTCCTTCCTCCCACCATGCCTAGTGCCCGGAGACAACTGATCTCACACTTGGACACTCCGAAGAGCTGTTCACTTTTCCATTTATAGATTCGGGCCTCTCGCCCCGTCCACTTGAAGCAGAGCAAGAGGAGATCGCATGTAGCGATGCCCAAATATTTGAGCAGCTACGGTCACATGAAGGCGACGGTGGGAAAGTGTCACAAGAGGTGGATGATAATGAGACACAATTGCCAGAAAGTCAGGAGGAGGATAGGGTGCAGATGTGGAAGATGAGGTGGTGGATGATGAAGTCACTGACCCAACCTGTCAAGGTGACATGCAGAGCGAGCACAGCAGCACACAGGGGGAGGGAGGTGTAGCACCACAACAGGCAAGAACAAGCAGTGTGGTGGCCGCAGACAGAAGGCGGGCAATTGTTCCCCGTAGCATCAACACATGGCAGCAAAGCACCTGACTAAGTGGGCCAAACCCCAGGGTCCAGCAACAGTGTCTGCGAGTGACACCACTGCTTGTCCCGCTAATGTGCGTGCACGCCAATCCCCTGTCCATGGCGCATGCCAAGATGCCTCCAGCCCCTGTCGTTGAACACTCTCAACTAGCACCATCAGCAAGCAAATCCAAGTCCTTGTCTCAGCGCAGCATTCAGTTGTACCTACCCCAGTCCTTGGAACGCAAGCACAAATACGCAGCTAACGCCCCACAGGCCACACTACTAAATTCACACATTTCGCGAATGCTGCACTCAAAATGTTGCCTTTTAGGCTCATGGAGATGGAGCTTTCTGCAACCAGATGGTTGCAGCCTTCCCTCGGTACTTGGTCCCCAGCCACCACTTTTTCTCCCGGTGTGCCGTCCCTGCATTACACAAGCATGTGTCCCACAACATTAGCTGTACCCTCAACAATGCAGTTTCAGGGAAAGTCCACCTAACCACAGACACATGGACAAGTGCTTGTGGGCAAGGATGGTACATCTCGCTGACGGCACACTGGGTTAACATAGTGGAAGCCGGGACCCAGTCGGACCTTGGGACGGAACACGTCCTCCCGACGCTGAGGATTTCGGGACCTAGGTCAATCAGGGTTGCCCCCACATTCTACAGCTCCTGCACCTCCTTCTCCTCCTCCTCTTCAGCCTCCATCTCTGTAATGACCACATCAGTCACAATCTGGAAGCACTGAAGCACTGCCTCTGCCAAGCGGCAACAGGCTGTGCTGAAGCAAATATGCTTAGGTGACAAACCGCACAATGCTGAAGAGTTGTGGACAACTCTGAAACAGCAGGTACAGTGGGTATGGAAAGTATTCAGACCCCTTTCAATTTTTCACTCTTTGTTTCATGTGATATTTCAGTTTTTCTTTTTTCAATAAATTTGCAAAAATTTCTACATTTCTGTTGTTTTTTTTCAGTCAAGATGGGGTGCTGAGTGTACTTTAACCCCTCTACAACCCAAGGTGGTTTGCACGTTAATGACCAGGCCAATTTTTACAATTCTGACCACTGTCACTTTATGAGGTAATTACTCTGGAATGCTTCAACGGATCCCCCTGATTCTGAGACTGTTTTTTCATGACATATTGTACTTCATGATTGTGGTAACATTTTTTCGATATCACTTACGTTTATTTGTGAAAAAAACGGATGCTCACTAAGCATCTAGATAGGTGCCTTGGGGGGTCTAGTTTCCAAAATGGGGTCACTTGTGGGGGAGCTCCAATGTTTAGGCACACAGGGGCTCTCCAAAAGCAACATGGTGTCCGCTAACAATTTGAGCCGATTTTCCATTCCATTTGTTAGCGGACACCATGTCGCATTTGGAGAGCCCCTGTGTGCCTAAACAGTGGAAACCCCCAACAAGTGACCCCATTTTGGAAACTAGACCCCTCAAGGATTTTATCAAGGGGTATAGTGAACATTTTGAACCCAGAGGTACGACAGAGAATTTGATAACATTAGGTCATCATATTGAATAAGTTATCATTAGTCTTGAGCGCAAGTGCTCGCTACTTGAGTTTGCATCGGGTACTCAGGTATGCACCATGTACTGCGTGTGCTCGAGTGACATGCTCGAGTCCCTGCCCCGCATGTTTCACGGTTATTAGACACCCAAAAAAAACCATGCAGGGATCGCTCGTGCATTGCAGGCAATCCCCGCAAAGTTTTTTGGCTGCGAAGCATATGGGGCTGAGACTCGAGCATGTCACTCAAATACCCACGATACTCAATGCATACCAGAGCACCCGATGCAAACTCAAGTAGCGAGCACTTGCGCTCAACACTAGTCACCATATCGTCATCTTTTTTTCTTACTTTTGAAAAAAATCCCAACTCCAACCCTAACCCCAACCCCAGCTCTAACCCTAGCACAACCCTAACACTAGCACAACCCTAACCCGAGAGTTTATTTTTTACGCCGTTCCTCGTGTGGTATAAGTGATTAGACGACTTTATTCTTCGGGTCGGTGCGATTACAGTGACACCAGAATCATATGGGGTTTTTATGATTGACAGCTGTCACGCACTAAAAGACGCATTTTTTGTAAAATCTAGTTTTTGCATCAGCATATTTTGAGAGCTATAATTTTTCCATATTTTGGCAGACAGAGTCATGTGATGGCTTGTTTTTTGCAGGATGAGTTGACGTTTTTATTGGTGACATTTTCAGGCACGTGACATTTTTTGATCGCTTTCTATTCTGATTTTTGGGAGGCAGAATAAACAAAAACCAACAATTCAGGAATTTTTTTTTTTTATTCTGTTCTGCGTGTGTAAAATTGATAAGGTAGCTTTATTCTTTGGGTCAGTACGTTTACAACGGTACAACATTTATATAGTTTTTCTATGTTTTGGCGCTTTTACACAATAAAAGCTATTTTATAGAAAAAATAATTTTTTTGCATTGCTTTATTCTGAGAGCTATAACGTTTTGATTTTTCAGATGATGGAGCTGTATGGTGGCTTTTTTTGTGGGACAAGATGACGTTTTCAGCTGTACCATTTTTATTTATATTCGTCTTTTTGATCGCGTGTTATTCCATTTTTTGTTTGGCGGTATGATGATAAAGCATAGTTTTTTGCTTTGTTTTTTTTTTTTTTTTTTTACCGTGTTCACTAAAGGGGTTAACTAGTGGGACAGTTTTATAGGTCAGGTTGTTCCGGACGCGGCGATACCAAATATGTGTACTTTTATTGTTTGTTTGCTTTTTTTTCATAATAATATTTATTGATGGGTACATTATATTTTTATTTTTGGTGGATTATTTTTATTATTATTTTTTTTATATTTTTACAATTTTTTTTTTTTTTTTTTCACTTTCTGGGAGTTTTTACACTTTTTTACTTTGTCCCACTCTGGGACTTAACTTTTTTTATTCTGATCGCCTTCACAGCATAGGGATGGAGCACCATCCCTGTGCTATGCAGGCAGTCAGCGCTGCACAGAGAGAACATTGTGTGGTCGTGCACTGCGCATGATGAAACAATGTTCCTGCTGCCTGGTGACACGGATGTTGTCATGATGACATCGGGTCATCATGGCAACACCCGGTAAGCCGCGTCAGACAGCGCTGGAGGCCGGAAGAGGAGGTGAGTATACCGATCACCTCCCCTTGCCACCGCAATGCTGCGATCGACTTCGATCGCAGCATTGCGGGGGTTAATGTGCCGGGAGCGGTGCGGGACCGCTCCCTGCACATAGTACCAGGTGTCAGCTGTGACAATCAGCTGACACCTGGCGGCGATCGCGCCCGCACAGCCTGTGTGCGCGCGATCGCGATGACGTACTAATACGGGTCAGGCTCTTAAAGCCCAGGGCACTGACGCATATTAATATGTCATGGACTGTAAAGGGGTTAATGAGAAAAAAAATGAACTTTTTAGAATTTACCAAATGGCTGCAATGAAACAAAGAGTGAAAAATTTAAAGGGGTCTGAATACTTTCCGTACCCACTGTAGATCTGTAGCTGACACCGCTGAACCTACAGCCAGGCATGGTCGTGTGTGACAATGAACAGAACCTGGTGGTGGCTCTGAGGCGAGGCGAGCTCACACACGTACCATGCCTGGCCCATGTGCTTAACCTCGTGGTTCAGCAGTTTCTCAAAACCTACCCGGATCTGCCGAATCTGCTTGTCAAAGTGCCCATTTTAGAAAGTCAGCTACAGATTCCACCGCCCTTGCCGTGCTTCAGCAGCATTTGCAGCTTCCGGCTCACCAACTGATGTGTGATGTCCCCATGCATTGGAACTCTACACTGCAGATGTTGGGAAGGATTTGTGAGCAGAAGAGGGCAGTTGTTGAGTACCAGCATCAACAAGGCCGTCGGTATTGAGGTCAGACTCCAGACATAAGACCTCAGGAGTGGACATGGATGTCAGACATCTGTACCATCCTCCAAAACTTTGAGGACTCCACCAAGATGGTGAGCGGCGATGACGCCATAATTAGCGTCACCATCCAGCTTCTCTGTCTTCTGAAATGCTCTCTGTTCTCAATTAAAGAGGATGCATTGCAGGCAGAGCACGATGAGATGGAGCAAAGAACCATATAGAATGATTACACGCAGCCCAGCCTCATCTCATCCCAACAAGTATTGGGTGACAATGAGGAAGAGGAGGAGGAGGAACAGGAGCTAGTTTCCTGCGCTATAGACGGTACTACCTGCACAACTGTCATACCGTCTGCTCAGCGTGGATGGTCTGAGGACAGGGAGGAGGAGGAAGAGGAGGAGGAGGATGAGAAGGAGAGCATGGTCAGTCGTCCTCTTGGTGAGGACACGGAAGTCTTGCCTCTTTGCAGTCTGGCACACATGGCTGAGTTTATGTTACGCTGCCTTTCCCGTGACCCTCGCATTGTCCAAATTTTGTGTGACAGTCATTACTGGTTGGTGACGCTTTTAGACCCACGCTACAGGGAGAACTTTATGTCTCTTATTCCCTTGCAGGACAGGCCTAATAAAATGGGGCAGTACAAGAAGTCCCTTATTGCAGAATTATTAAAAAAATTCCCATATGAAAATGCTGGCGGCAGAGGTCACAATTCGTAGGACAACCAAGGAGTACAGGCGAGAGAGCCACAAAAGCAATCCAGCATAGGCAGGGGAACACTGTCAAAGTTCTGGGACAGTTTTCTCAGACCATCCCATTACACAGGCCCTGAGGCGCAGGGTCCTCTCACAAGGAGTGCAAAGTTTCGGAAGATGGTGAGGGAGTACCTTGCCGACCGTACCAACGTCCTCCGTGATTCCTCTGTGCCTTATAATTATTGGGTATCCAAGTTGGACACGTGGCATGAACTGGCTCTCTACACCTTGGGGATATCACGGTGGCTGGCCTGGTCCGTGGCCCAGGGCGGTCACTCAAAAGGGGGGATATTATGTATATGGAGATTTGGGAAAGTTCGTGACGCCACCTGTGGTACCTGGTGATGATCACTAGCGCTGCTACAGTCCTCTGAGGCAGATGTTAGGGCAGCTTATGATGGGACGGCTCCCCACAGGTGGAGCGGGCCTCAGGGCAGTGTGGGGGATGTACTGGATGGTGGTACAGGGGAGAGACGGCAGGACGGTCCCGGAGAAAGGATGGACACTCACACAGGGGTAAGCTTCAGTACCTTTACTGGTGATGCTGCAGGCATGGTCCAGGGTACTCCAGGTGAAGGGCGCACTTCTGGACTCTCCCCAGTGAGCGGGAATAGGGCCTCCTGATCCTTTGCTTTATTCTCTAAGCTTCTGGCCTGCCTGGAGCTGGGCCTAGCTTGGTTACTGTCTCTCTCTGCACCTGCTGACCTGCTGATAGGGCCTACTCTTTGGAGATCACTCTCCCTGGACGCTGGGACCTCTGTGACTCCTAGCCCTGGTACTTTACTCAGTGTTTGGTGAACCTGGGACCTGTAATCCTCCAGGGGTTCCAGTGGTTCCTACTGGGTGTAAAGAGTCCCTGTAGGTGCGGACCCGGTGTCCGGTATATACATTGGGGTGAGCCTGGTATGCTCCTCTGCCCCCTCACTACTTCTTCCTTTTCCTCTTGCCTTCGGCCCACTCAGGCCCTCACTAGGCTTCCAAACGTGCTGTAGGCCTTGGCTCGCCTAAGCACAGCAGCCAGCTCGCTGCTTTCTTCACTGATCTCTGAGCGTCAGCAAACTCTCAGCTCACTCTGAGCTCTGTTCCTCTCTGTGTCTAAGCAGGAACTCAACTAACCTCTAATCTGAGCTGCCTGGCTCCACCCTCCCCTTATATATCCCTAACAGGCTCCCTCTGCTGGTCTGAGGTGGTAGGGTGGAGGAGTGTGAATGTGTGAGGGCCTCTTGTGGAGAAGTCCATCCATGCACCCTTCTGGGTTCTGTGGCACCACTGCGCAGCAGGGCACCACACCGCCATCATAAATGAAACAGAATGTGTCACACACCACATGGCCAGATAAGGTAGTAAAATGTTAAAATGGCATTTCCCGGTGAACGCATTTGTCTTGGTTGAATGCAATGCAAAAGTGCAAAAACGCATCAAAAACGCTACATGTGAACATTGCCCAAGGTGTGGAGAAGCATTTTTGTTTTTGTAAAGGATGTTAATTAACATATTGCCCAGGAAAATCCATTTTGATTTCGTTTTTGCATGTTTTATTGTGAGTCCGTAAAAGTGGCATAATACCTCTGACAACGTTGTTGACAGCAGTGACCTGGGAGTCAGAGATGCTTCCAGGAGTTTTCCCCATGCTGTTCCCATGTAATTTGAGCACTGTTCCCATTGATTTGGGCAATTTTTAGGCCCTCTGCAGACCGCCGGGGGGGTCACAGGAAAAATGCCTGAGTTTCCCATAGACTTACATTGGGCTCGTTACACGAACAACGAGTACCCGAGCATTTTAGTGCTAGCTCATCACTAATTATAGTACATGGATGACTATGGGCTGTGCAGTTTGTTATATGGAGGAATATAGGTAGTGCATTATACTTCTACTATGGAGCCCCATGACTTCCATGTATGCCCCTGGTGAGTATAATGGTTTATTTTTTTTCTATACATTAAAGAACAGTGGGAGAACGGGGGACATATACCAAGATGGGGGATATATATACCAGGATAAGGGACATATATACCAGGATGAGGGACATTTATACCAGGATGGAGAGTCCATCAGACTCTGGTTACACCACTGTGAGTGTCCCTCTCTGGCCAGGTTTGTTGTGGTACCATGTTCTTTCCATTTGATGATAATGGATTTGATGGTGCTCTGGGGGATCATCAGAGATTGGGATATTTTTTATAACCCAACCCTGACTTGTACTTCTCAACAACTTTGTCCCTTCTTGTTTGGAGATCTCATTGGTCTTCATGGTGGTGTTTGGAGATCTCCTTGGTCTTCATGGTGGTGTTTGGAGATCTCCTTGGTCTTCATGTTGGTGTTTGGAGATCTCCTTGGTCTTCATGGTGGTGTTTGGTTAGTGGTGCCTCTTACATAATGGTGTTGCAGCCTCTGTGGCCTTTCAGAAAAGGTAAAGTGTATATACTGACAGACCATGTGACACTTAGATTGCACACAGGTGGATGTTCTGTCACTAAGCATGGGACTTATGAAAGTAATTGCTTGCACCAGAAATTTTTAGAGGCTTCATAGCAAAAAGGGATAAATACATATGCGCATGACAATTTTTAGTTATTTGATCCCACAAATTTAATTTATGCCTATATTTTTGTGACTTCTTTTCACCAACTTAGACTATTTAGGGCTGATGCATCACACACAAATCGGATTACAAAAATATTGAAACACAGGTTGTTATGTAAAAAAATAGATAAAATGTCAAGGGAGGGTGAATACTTTCGCAAGCCACTGTATACAGTGGGGAAAAAAAGTATTTGATATACTGTCAATTTTGCAAGTTTTCCCACTTACATAGAATGGAGAGGTCTGTAATTTTTATTGTAGGTACACTTCACCTGTGAGCAGGGTCGCCATCAGGGCATTACAGCTGTATGGGGCTTGCACCTGTTCACACCTATTTTTTCTGTTTGGATGTGACGGTCAGTCTTTGATATTTGTATACACCTACACGAGGGCTTTCTGTCAAGTGCTCTTGGAAGGTTATGCAGGCACCAATTGTCTCTAATGTCTCACCAATCTGGACATTTAATGTAACCCATGATGCTAAAATGCCATTGACGTCAACTATCTTTCAAATTGTGAGTTTCCTATAACTGTTGGATAAAGCACTAACATTTCTTTCATAATACACACTAAAGGGAACTTGTCATCTTATTCATGCTGCGCAGTCCGAAGGTAGCATAAATCAAAGCCTGGCTACACAATTCAGCGAGTTCATTTTACTCTGAAATGCTTGGAGAAAATATAGTCCGGAGGGCCGGCCGAGGACCATAGCCGGAGTCCAGACTCTTCCCAGCCCGGCCAGAGGTAAGGGATAGGTCTCTCCCCTTGTAAACATGATGGAGAAATCTGTCAATCACCTGCAGAAGTGCTGGCAAGAGCCAGCCGTGGGTGGTGCCGAACTACTCTGGTCTCTGGATGGATATTTATAATATATTTTCTCTGAAACGATGAGACCTCTCCTTCCTGCTTTCCATCATTACTATGCACCACAAGGGTCGTGGGACCCCATATAATCAATCATTTATGGTACATCTTCAAGTTGTCAGTGTCCACCTGTGGTCCCAGGCCACAGTGCCACTTTGCATACAGGCCCCACTCCCTAACATTTTCTCAGGTCCCGTTATCCTCCAACAGTTGGCATTAGGGTAAGCAGGCTGGCACACTCAAAACCTGCAGGTCACATTAGGAAGCCTCACAGTATTAGTTGTTAATGGTCAGAAATTTAGATCAGGGAGTTCTTCCACTTATGGTTCACCTAACAGGTAGTTGTAGCGCCCCGAGGGCTCGGTTGCTACAGGGGTATTGCACCTCAACCAGAGGTGTGATATTCCACTCCCAGGTAAGGATGGAGTGTGGATCAGGGCTCAGTTAGCTGCATGCACACACATATGTGGCGCCCCTGAGGGTTTGACCGCCACAGGAATGCTGCACTTCTCTAATGGAGTGTAGTGTTCCTCCTCTGAGGTAAGGCCAGTGTGATAGTTGTGACCTAACCTTTTGCATCCAACACCACACTTCTCCACCAGAGGGAACTAGTATGCACTAGGTGCAGCTCCCCTGGTTACAGGGAGACTGGGGAACACAAAGTGGTAGGAACCAGTTAGTGGGTGAGGGTGGAGAACTTACAAGTTAGTTACACTTTAGATTTCATATTTAATACAAAGCCATCTTGGTCTCTGGTCTCTGGCAGTCTGTCTGTCAAGCGGTCTTGTTGCTAGCCTTTGGTGCATCTTGGCACAACCTGGCTAGTCTGCTTTGGTCGCTGTGTGCTGTCATGTACTGTGTGTAATGTGACCTCCCTCTGGGAGCGCAGATCCTGTGTGGGCCTGCGCCGGTAAGGGACACAGCCCTCGTACCCTGGCCTTGGGACGAGAGGTAGGTTGCAGACAAGGAATGTCTCAACCCGGCCGAGGACCAGTATCAAGAAGGCCCGGGAGCTTTAGAGTGTGGCTCCCCAGCAAATGGGTCCCGGGGAGGATGCAGACGGAGCGGAGTAAGCCACCTGTCCTCGCCTACCTGATCTATTCAGAGGGATTCCGGCTGCAAGAGGGGTACCGGCACCCGACACCCGACCTTGTACTCTATGTCCTGGACGGGAAAGCCCGGTTAGGCCCTGAGGATCCCACCGGGCATCGGATGGAGAGGAATTGCCACCCGTGCCCTAGTCCTGAGAGGAGCTCAGAGTGAGACCCGGCCTATCTACACACGCACAGACGGGAAAGGGTGAAGTCTGTAGTGCAGGAACACTCTGGTGTAGGGTCGCTACCGAACACTGGACCTTCTCGGAGGTAGTCGGCCCCCCGTCCCTGGTGGCCGCAGGACTCCGCGGGGAGCAGGGAGTCGCCTTCCCGCTGTCATCTCTAAGTGAGTAAAGCCTTGGAAGTTCACCCCTATGGCCTCCGGACTGTTCATTACGTGCCCGTACTCCCTGCACTACTACCCCCCTTCTTACTGTTTGCCTGCCCTGAGGCCTTGCTCTGCCTGTGGGGAGCAGCGAGAGCTTTGGCCGCCATGACACCGGGCCTCAGCGGACTGTAGCGGCGCTGGTGACCCTTCACCAGGCACCACAGGTGGCGTAGACGTTAAAATAAGCCACTCCACCTGGACAAGCCCACAACATCTGCCTTTTCATGTGACGGCCCTGAGCACGGGTCGGGCCCGGGCCACGGCTACATCCCATCTCTTCGTCACAGGGCCCGACACCGAGTCCCCCAACACCCAGGGTAAACTCAAAACTAAAAGGGCTCTTTCGAGAATGAGGCGTCACACATACACACACCCCATTTCCGGGGGACAACTCGACGGTGTTCCCAGATGCAGGCACAACTGACCATGCCCCTAGCTGGAGTGGGGAGGGGGGGAGAGAACCCAGTGGTGTAGGAGCAGAAAGAGGGCGGTTTCTGGAGCACAAGAAGGAGCTCATTGGGTGCAGGTTACCTGAGCTCAGACACAGAGAAGCAGATAAAAGGTGGGAGCCATCTTAAGTCGGAGAGTAGAGTAGTAGGAGTGGAGAGTTCAGTTCAGTCAGAGCTGACAGGGAGCCACAGCTCAGCCTGAGCTCAGCTCCACGAGGCAGGCCTAGAGAAAATGCCGGGGCCAGAGAGGAGAAGAGAAGAAGGAGAAGGAAGGAAGGAGAAGAGACAGAGGAGTGGAAGGGCTCCAGAAACAAGAAGGCAGAAGGGACCCTAAGAGTGCAGAACGGTCAGCAACCGTTGCATACCCCATTATACCGGATGAAAGGGTCAGGCTGTGGAAAGGTACCGGATCCCTAAGTTGGTGGAGGCGAATCAACCCTCAGCCAAGAACCGGAGGTTGTGACCATTTATTGGTGCGACCCCCCGCTAAACCTGCTAGGAAGGCACCATATAGGATAGCGGGAAGTGAAGGCCAACGCTTACCCGACACGGTCCGCGGTAGCCGGACAGAAGTCAGGACACTGGTGGGGCACGAGAGGCCAGAGAAAGGACAGAAGGGGGTCCTGTGCCATACTCCTGAATTGCCTGGGGGTTGACCGAGCTCCTCACCTGGTGGACGCAGCACGGCTCGGGCAGTCCTTGTTGACAGAAGTGACTTGGATAACAACTGTGAGTAAAAGACCCTGGACTGCATCATTGGACTCTGTGTGATTTCTGCTGCGCCGGCACCATCACCCCCAGCATCCACCTACACTGCCCTGAGGCTACACTCTTCCCGTGGGGAGTTATCCTACCCCTGTGCTGCACACCAACACCAGCCTCAGCGGTCTGCCTTGCAGCGGCGGTTATCCCTGACCGCAATCCACGGGTGGCGTAGTCGGACATTTAAAGCACTGATTGATAGACTGCCACAATTTGGTCTGACCACCCTGAGCCACAGGATCGGGTTGCCACTACTACCCCCAGCATTGTACAGAAGCCCGGTTCCGGGTACCCCACAGCCCAGGGGGCGAGTCAGCTTTGGCGTAGTCGGCAGGATCGTGACCAACCCGCCACAAACGGGTATTGCGTGACTGAAAAGAGACTGTTTCACTGTATTGAATGTGGCGCCCGCCTCAGCAGAACGGATGCCATCATGTGCGCGCCAAAAGACCACAAGAGGCCACTGCCCATCGTGGGCCGGGTTCCAGAATGGCACCAAAGACGGAGCCCACCCCCAACAGCCATGAGTGTGGCTGTAGAGATGTCCATCAATGTGGGGTGGCTGCCCCTGAGGGTGATTGTCAGCAGATTGCCCCGAGACCACCCCCAACAGGGACGGAAAGAGAAGAAAACCGAGGGGCAGGGTGTGGTTTGGATCAGTCTCACCAGACCACACCCGGAGATGGAGAGCAGCACCAACTCCAGCACCCTAACGGGTGGCTTGCTGCAGGCCATCTCGGCCCCGTGCAGCCTCGGGGAGTTGATGGCGCAGCTCCCGTGAGGAGACCCGGAGTTCCTTCGGACGGCGATGGAGGATTTGGACCGAAGGATGGTCCAGGCGCAGCGAGAAGCTGTAGAAGGGTGGAGAAAGGAGATGGCCCGGCGGATCACGGCCCAGCAGCACCGGACGCCACCAGCACCGACCAGCGAGCCAGCCCCTGAGGACGAGGAGTGGAGGCAGGAAGCTGAGAGCAGCGTAGCCCTGGAGGCAGGTAAGGGGGACACCCCCGCCACCAACCCTAGTGCCACCAACCTGCCTCTGGACGTTGTTGCGGAGCCAGACGTTCCGGGCGTCGCTGTGCCTACTCCGCTCCCACCGCTGGCACGCAGGCCCCAAGCCGCGAGTCCCATCGCCGAGTCAAGCCCCAGGCCGTGACCCCTGACTTCGGGTGCGGTCGGAGGCGGTTCGCACCAGGCCTCGGTTGCAAGGCCTGACACCTCCAGGCGCCCCTGAACCATGTGCGCCCCCGGTCCCGAAGCCACCACCCTTAGGGGCCGACCTGTACAGCCAGCTCGCCGGGCCCGACGGGGAGCCGGTCCCTGTGCCGGAGGGATGGGTCCACCCCAGTCGGTGGAAGGACCTGTCCGCAGAGGCCGAGGCCCTGCTTGCTCAGCTCCTGCCCGTACCGCAGCCAGTCACCGTTTCTCAGCTCCCGGAGGAAGAGGTCCGGATAGAATGGGACCAGACCGGGGAGGATCCGATGGGGTTTGCACAGGAGACGCGGGCAGCCGCAGTCCGCAGGCGGGAGATCTGTGAGCAGCTTGCGAGGGAGGAGCGGGCGCGGCGCCAGGAGAGGGAGCAGCTGCAGGCCCGGAGCGCAGAGGAGAAGACGCAAACTCGTCGAAACCCCCATGCAGCACGCGGTCCTGAAGCCGCTGGGACCGTGGTAAAGTTCCACCAGGAGAAAGGGTGGGGGTTTATCCGGGACTATACCACAGCCACTGACCTCTACGTTGATAGGAGGGATGTGGAGGTCCACCTGCCAAAGGGACACCGGAGACGAGAGCTGTTCCCGGGAGATCGGGTAACGTACACCCGGCATCGAGGTCTAAAAGGGTGGTATGCCCTCAAAGTCCAGAGGGTGGAGGAGGAACAGTACCAGGAGCATTGCTACCCAGATGACCCGGACGGGTCTGGAGAGTGTAACGGGTCTGGGAGGTGGAACCACAGAGCAACTATACAAAGGCGCAGTCCTTGTAAGGAAGCAGGTGACACCCAGGGAAGGCGGGCAGGCAGTCACGGCTAGTGACGGGGACAGTCTCTGGGTAAGAGGGCAGGAGATCACGGCAAGTGACGGGGACAGTCTCTGGGTAAGAGGGCAGGAGGTCACGGCAAGTGATGGGGGCAGTCTCTTGACAGGCGGGTGGTCACGGCAAGTGATGGCTAAGCCTCCAGGTAGGCTAGCAGGCAGGTAGCGGGTGGACGCTCCCAGGTGAGCGGGCGAGAGTCTCTGGACAAGCGGGTGGTCACAGCAAGTGACGGCTGAGCCTCCAGGTAGGCAAGCAGGCAGGTAGCGGGTGGATGCTCCCAGGTGAGAGGGCGAGAGTCTCTGGACAAGCGGGTGGTCACAGCAAGTGACGGCTGAGCCTCCAGGTAGGCAAGCAGGCAGGTAGCGGGTGGACGCTCCCAGGTGAGCAGGCGAGAGTCTCTGGACAAGCGGGTGGTCACAGCAAGTGACGGCAGAGCCTCCAGGTAGGCTAGCGGGCAGGTAGCAGGTGAGCGCTCCCAGGTGAGTGGGTAAGATTCTCTGGACAGGCAGGTGGTCACAGCACGTGACGGCAGAGCCTCCAGGTAGGCTAGCAGGCAGGTAGCAGGTGAGCACTCCCAGGTGAGCGGGTAAGATTCTCTGGACAGGCAGGTGGTCACAGCACGTGACGGCAGAGCCTCAGGTAGGCTAGCAGGCAAGTAGCAGGTGAGCGCTCCCAGGTGAGCGGGCAGCCGGATCCATAGACAGACTGGCAGGGCTGGTAGGCAGACTGTCGGACCGCAGGAATAACAGCAGATAGACACGAGTCAGGCAGGAAACTGGCAGGTAACTGGAGACGGGACCTGAGGGCTGAAGCAGAGTGATGAACTATGCTACAACATTGCTCGGGCACCTCCATTTTGGAGGAGGTGCCTTATATATGGTGAGGTCCTCCGGCCATTGGCCGGGGACTCCTTAGGACGGCGCGCGTGGCCCCTTTAAGAGAGGGGGAGCGCGCGCGCGCCCTAAGCACAGTGGCCGGGAAGCAGCGCGCGCTGCCAGCAGAGCGGGAGGAGGATGCCGGGCACGGAGCGGAGAGGTGAGGGGAACAGCGTCCCTGCCTAGCAGGAGGCAGGGACGCCGATGCTACAGAGAGTATGATGAGGGGGAAGAGCGTGCACCAGGAGGACACAGTTATTAAAATGTGAGTGCACTGTAAATAGTTGCCCGTTAGGGTACAGAAGAGGAAGTTCACCCCGGATGGGGACTGTTGCCTGTATGCCGTTATGCTGTTTGAATAACCGGCTGAGGACTGGGAGCAGCCAACTTAGTGAACTATCCGGCCGAGGACTGGGAGCGGTCAATTCTGTAAATAGTTGCACTTCCTAAAGTGCCCCCTACTGGTTTTATAAGAGATTACAACAACAACTGACCTCAGAACAAAAACCCGTTAGAAGTGGCCGAAGACGAGGTCCAGCACCTGGATCAGCTACGCCCTACAGCCACCCCAGGGCCTTCGTTGAGGGTTTACGAGCAGGTCCCTCATGTTTGTGTTCACAAGTTTACATTTTACAGAAAGATGGACACCTGGTTGCAAAGTGCACTGTGACCAGTTAATAAAAGTTTTACATGAAGAATGTTTATAAGAAAAATGTTTTATATGTGACAGATGTGGTTATAAAAGTGAAAAGAGTTTTATAATGTTTTATATATGAGAAGAAAGTCTTATAATATTGCTGAAAGAGAAAATGTGCCAGTAACGTTAAAAGAGAAAAATTGCCTCCCATAAAGGGATGAGTAATAATGGTTTATAATTTTACATATGGATGCATTCTAAAAACTTGCATGTTTTTGAATTGTCTTTTGCTTTGTTCCAGCCCGAGGACGTGCTGTGGTTTACCAGGGGGGAATGTAGCGCCCCGAGGGCTCGGCTGCTACAGGGGTATTGCACCATGTCATGGCTGCGTCGGCGGCCTGGTATCCATACTCAGTCTGCCAGGGGGCGGCCGGATGTCCATACTCGGTCCCCAGCTGCCCCTTTTTGTCCCGGTGCGCCTTATACACAAGCGCGCATACCAAAACATCACCTGTGCCCTCCCCAGTGCATTTAGTGGAAAGGACAGCCTATTCCACTGTAATGTGTGCACGCCAACCCCCTGT
Organism: Phyllobates terribilis; assembly: GCF_046119375.1. NCBI lineage: Eukaryota > Metazoa > Chordata > Amphibia > Anura > Dendrobatidae > Phyllobates > Phyllobates terribilis. The sequence goes on from NW_027362767.1 coordinate 276,186,652, forward strand.
TCATGGCACATGCGAAGATGCCTCCCGCCCTGCACCTGTCGTTGCAGACTTGCAACTATCCCCGTTCAAGTCCTTGTCCCAGGGCAGTGTTTAATTGTACCTCCCCCATTCCTTGCAATCCAAGCGCAAGTATGCAGCCTGCCACCCACCCACCCCCAGGCTGCAATACCATACTGCTTGCTTGCACTTGAAATTGGGCCTTTTAGGCATGTGGAGGCGGAATCTGGCCACCACGTCATGGCTGCGTCGGCGGCCTCGTATTCATACTCAGTCCCCAGCCGCTCAGGGTGTCCACACACGGTCCCCAGCCGCCTGGATTTGGCCGGGTGTCCATAAACGGTCCCCAGCCACCCCTATTTGTCCCGGTGCGCCTTATACAGAAGAGCGCATACCAAAACATTACCTGTGCCCTCCCCAGTGCAGTTAGAGGGAAGGACAGCCTAACCACAAACACGTGGACAAGTGAATGTGGCCAGGGATGGTCCATCTCACTGACGCCTTCACACTGGGTTAATATTGTGGAAGCCGGGACACAGTTGGACACTGGGATGCAACACGTCCTCCAGACATAGAGGATTGCAGGTCCTGGGTCAATCAGGCTTCAACACAAAGTTCAGAAGGTAGACAGCAGCAGTGGTCGGCCTCCTACACAACGAGTAAATTATTCATGATCATTAGGCCATCCATCTCCTTAGCTTTCTGTTCCTTGGAATGCAAGCGCATGTATGTAGTAGTGGCTAGGCCTGAGGTGGTCAGCGTTTTGGTGCATATCCTACCTCCTCCAAGGATTGTTGGTTGTTTTCCTGCTACTATCCCAGTTCTATGACTCCCGTTAAAACAAAGCTTCAGGTGATGAATGATGGATGAGGTGGTGACAAAGGAGAAAGAGCAGGAGGAACAGGTACCATTCACATCAATATCAGGCCAGTCAACCACACATGTCTTGTAGGATATGTTTCTGTACCAAAAGGAGCGGCTCGGCTACACAGTTATAGGGCATACAGTGAGTGCAATGCCTATCAAAAATTTCGAGGCACTCCAATGCCCCTTGGAAGTGACATGGAGGTCAGAGGGCCTTAACTAAACCGTTTTTTCCATTTATAGCAGCTGGGTCTCCTGCACACTGTTGGCCTAAGCAGTGAATGGAAGGCTTTCCAAAAATTATGAGGAACTGCAATGCCCCTTGAAACAGACGTGTATTACAGCGTACTAAAAACCTTCTACCCATTATTGGGGAGTGGGTCTCCCTTAGTTTTCGCCTATGCATTGAAAAGCAAAAGCTGACTAAAATTAGGAGGAAATGCAATGCCCGTTGGAAGAGTCGTGGAGGTTAGAAGTAATTAAAAACAACATTTCAATGAACCTTGGAAGAGCTGTGGAGTTCAGAGTGGTTTAACAAGACAGTTTTAATGCCCCTTGGAAGAGCTGTGGAGTTCAGAGTGGTTTAAAAAGACAGTTTTAATGCCCCTTGGAAGAGACGTGGAGGTCACAGTAGCTTAACAAGACAGTTTTAATGCCCCTTGGAAGAGTGGTGGAGGTCGCAGTGGAATAAAAAGACAATATCAATGCCCCTTGGAAGAGTGGTGGAGGTCACAGTAGCTTAACAAGATGGTTTTAATGCCCCTTGGAAGAGCTGTGGAGTTCAGAGTGGTTTAACAAGACGGTTTTAATGCCCCTTGGAAGAGACGTGGAGGTCACAGTAGCTTAACAAGACGGTTTTAATGCCCCTTGGAAGAGACGTGGAGGTCACAGTAGCTTAACAAGACAGTTTTAATGCCCCCTGGAAGAGTGGTGGAGGTCGCAGTGGAATAAAAAGATAATATCAATGCCCCTTGGAAGAGTGCTGGAGGTCTCAGTAGCTTAACAAGATGGTTTTAATGCCCCTTGGAAGAGCTGTGGAGTTCAGAGTGGTTTAACAAAAAAGTTTTCATGCCCCTTGGAAGAGCTGTGCAGTTCAGAGTGGTTTAACAAAGCGGTTTTAATGCCCCTTGGAAGAGTGGTGGAGGTCGCAGTGGAATAAAAAGACAATATCAATGCCCCTTGGAAGAGTGGTGGAGGTCACAGTAGCTTAACAAGATGGTTTTAATGCCCCTTGGAAGAGCTGTGGAGTTCAGAGTGGTTTAACAAGACGGTTTTAATGCCCCTTGGAAGAGACGTGGAGGTCACAGTAGCTTAACAAGACGGTTTTAATGCCCCTTGGAAGAGACGTGGCGGTCACAGTAGCTTAACAAGATGGTTTTAATGCCCCTTGGAAGAGCTGTGGAGTCCAGAGTGGTTTAACAAGACGGTTTTAATGCCCCTTGGAAGAGACGTGGAGGTCACAGTAGCTTAACAAGACAGTTTTAATGCCCCTTGGAAGAGTGGTGGAGGTTGCAGTGGAATAAAAAGACAATATCAATGCCCCTTGAAAGAGTGGTCGAGGACACAGTAGCTTAACAAGACGGTTTTAATGCCCCTTGGAAGAGCTGTGGAGTTCAGAGTGGTTTAACAAGATGGTTTTAATGCCCCTTGGAAGAGACGTGGAGGTCACAGTAGCTTAACAAGATGGTTTTAATGCCCCTTGGAAGAGCTGTGGAGTTCAGAGTGGTTTAACAAGAAAGTTTTCATGCCCCTTGGAAGAGCTGTGGAGATCAGAGTGGTTTAACCAGAAGGTTTTAATGCCCCTTGGAAGAGTGGTGGAGGTCGCAGTGGAATAAAAAGACAATATCAATGCCCCTTGGAAGAGGCGTGGAGTTCAGAGTGGTTTAACAAGATGGTTTTAATGCCCCTTCAAAGAGACGTGGAGGTCACAGTAGCTTAACAAGATGGTTTTAATGCCCCTTGGAAGAGCTGTGGAGTTCAGAGTGGTTTAACAAGAAAGTTTTCATGCCCCTTGGAAGAGCTGTGGAGTTCAGAGTGGTTTAACAAGACGGTTTTAATGCCCCTTGGAAGAGTGGTGGAGGTCGCAGTGGAATAAAAAGACAATATTAATGCCCCTTGGAAAAGTGGTGGAGGTCACAGTAACTTAACAAGACGGTTTTAATGCCCCTTGGAAGAGCTGTGGAGTTCAGAGTGGTTTAACATGACGGTTTTAATGCCCCTTGGAAGAGCTGTGGAGTTCAGAGTGGTTTAACAAAATGGTTTTAAAGCCCCATGGAAGAGACGTGGAGGTCACAGTAGCTTAACAAGACAGTTTTAATGCCCCTTGGACGAGTGGTGGAGGTCGCAGTGGAATAAAAAGACAATATCAATGCCCCTTGGAAGAGTGGTGGAGGTCACAGTAGCTTAACAAGACGGTTTTAATGCCCCTTGGAAGAGCTGTGGAGTTCAGAGTGGTTTAACAAGACAGTTTTTATGCCCCTTACAAGAGCCATGCAGTACAACATATTAAAAACATTATTCCCATTATTGGGGAGTGGGTCTCCCATAGTCTTTGCCTATGCGTTCCAAGAAAAAGCTGCCAAAAATTAGGACGGAGGAACTTGCAATGCTGGCAAACAAGAGCCATGCATACAGCATATTAAAAACTGTAACATCCCTGGCGGTGTGCTTGCATAGTGCACCACCTCCCACTATGCAAGACCGCAATCTTACCCATCAGTCCAGCCTAGAAACCTTGCTCCAGTTCATGCTGTGTGCATGTCTCTTGTCTGACTGCCTAGGCCCGGTTACTTCCTGATTATTATAGCTGCTGTGGGCGCACTCCTAATGCATCCCCAGCCTATTGCTGTGAGTCCGTGGATATTTAAACCCCCTCCACCCAGAAGGAGGTGCCTGAGCAACACCTTTACTCAGTTTGTCTTTGCAACTGAATTGCCAGGTCCTGTCCTGTATCTTGTCTGTTTCCGCCACTCTGGGGGCTGCATACCCAGGCCTGTTATCTCTGACTTCTAGTCTGTTTCCGCCACTCTGGGGGCTGTATACCCGGGACTGTTATCTCTGACTTCTAGTCTGTTTCCGCCACTCTGGGGGCTGTATACCCAGGCTCGTTCTTGTATCTCGTTGCAGGTGCAGTTCCTGTCTGAACTGTATCCTAGCCTGTTACCTGTTTGTCTCTATGTCCGTACCTTCCCTTTTCCTGCAGTATCTGAACCTGCACCTAACTCCAACTCGTTGTCTCTGTACTTCTGTTTGTGAGTTTTGTGTCCACTTGCTACTTCATAGTAAGTACCTTGTGTGTATCTGGTTCTGCTTGTCCCTTTTCCCTTCCTCCGTGTCTACCTCTTGTGTTCTAGCCATCTTCCTGCATTTTCCAGTCTGTTCCATGTGAACAGAGCCCTGTCCTCTCTGCCTGCACCTTCAGCTCTGTTCTGCTCTGCCTTGTCCACCGCACCTGTGGTTTCGCTCCGCTCTGCTTGCTCACTGTGTCAGCGGTTTCCCTCTGCTCTGTCTTGCTCACCGCTCCGGCAGTTCCTCTCTGTTCTGCCTTGTCCACCGCACCTGCGGTTTCGCTCCGCTCTGCTTGATCACCTCGTCAGCGGTTTCCCTCTGCTCTGTCTTGCCAACCGCTCCGGCGGTTCCTCTCTGCTCTGCCTTGTACAACGCATCTGCGGTTTCGCACCGCTCTGCTTGCTCACCGCATCAGCGCTTTCCCTCTGCTCTGTCTTGCTCACCGCACTAGCGGTTCCTCTCGGCTCTGCCTTGTTCACCGCTCCGGTGGTTTCGCTCTGCTCTGCCTTGTCCACCGCACCTGCGGTTTCGCTCTGCTCTGCTTGCTCACCGCACCGGCGGTTCCTCTCTGCTGCCTCGTCCACCGCTCCGGCGGTTCTGCTCTGCTCTGCCTTGTCCTCTGCTCCGGCGGTTTTGCTTTACTCTGCTTGTCTACTGCATCAGCGGCTCTGTTCCTGTCTCCCAGTCTGTACTGTACCCTATCCAGCCTGCGCTCCAACCTGCTAGTACCTCCCTGTCTGCATACCAGCCGTGCTTGCCAGTGCCCACCTGTCTGCATACCAGCCGTGCTTACCAGTATCCACCTGTCTGCATACCAGCCGTGCCTGCCAATACCCACCTGTCTGTATGCCAGTCTAACCTGCCTGTTCCTGCATTCCCCGGTGTGGGCCAACAGCTGTGACTGGGGTCTGACGTGGAGTAGCACCTGGTCCCTCTCCTTGGTTCCTCCTTGGTTCACGGAGTCGACTGATCCGTCGTGCGACCTTGGTCGGATCGGGTTGATACTTAGTTACGCCCCTCCAGGCACTCCTGAGTTCATGGTACAGTGGGATCAGTAATCACGCTTACGCCAGTTAGTCCGGGCGCGAGCGTAACAAAAATATTATTCCCATTATTGGGGAGTGGGTCTCCCATAGTCTTTGCCTATGCCTTCCAAGCAAAAGCTACCAAAAATTAGGACAGGGGAACTTGCAATGCTGGCAAACAAGAGCCATGCAGTACAGCATATTAAAAACATTATTCCCATTATTGGGGAGTGGGTCTCCCATAGTCTTTGCCTATGCCTTTCAAGCAAAAGCTGCCAAAAATTAGGACGGAGGAACTTGCAATGCTGGCAACATGGACCACGGTCACCATGGTGGTATAGTGGTGGTGGAGGCTGAGGATAAGGAGAAGAGCAAAAAACAGCCGAAATGAGGAAGCGTATACCCATGTGTGGGTTTGAAGCAGTGCATGGGAATACACCTCCCGAAATAACACAGTGGATTTGACTTTATGTTACTCTGCTGTCATTTGGTGGTGATGAGAAGTCTGGCCCAATCCAGCCCTTGTTCATTTTGATAAGGGTCAGCTTGTCAGCATTGTCAGTTGACAGGCGAGTGCGCTTATCAGTTATAATTCCCCCAGCGGCACTAAAAACACGCTCCGATAACACGCTAGCGGCAGGGCAGGCCAGGACCTCCAAGGTGTACAGAGTGAGTTCATTCCAAGTGTCCAGCTTGGATACCCAATAATTAAAAGGCACAGAGGAATCACGGAGGACGCTGGTACAGTCGGCAAGGTACTCCCTCACCATCTTTTGAAACTTTTCACTCCTTGTGAGAGTACACCACGCCTCAGGGCCTGTAAGCTGGGCGGGTCTCAGAAAACTGTCCCAGAACGTTGACAGTGTTCCCCTGCCTCTGCTGGATTGGAGTTGCATCTCTCTCGCCTGTACACCTTGGTTGGGCAACGAACTGTGACCTCTGCTGCTAGAGTGTTCAGATGGGAATTTTTTTAACAGTTCTGCAGCAAGGGCCTTCTGGTACCGCCCCATTTTTGTAGATCTCTCCACCTCAGGAATAAGAGAGTGAAAGTTCTCCTTGTAGTGGGGGTCTAAAAGTGTCACCAACCAGTAATGACTGTCACCCAACATTTTGACAATGCAAGGGTCACGGTTAAGGCTGCGTAACATAAAGTCAGCCAAGCGTGCCAGACTGGTAACGGGCAAGACTTCCGTGTCTTCACCAAGATGACGACTGACAATGCTCTCCTCCTCCTCCTCCTCCCCCCTGTCCTCAGGCCACCCACGCTGAACCGACGGTATGACAGTTGTACAGGTACTACCGTCTACAGCGCATGATACCAGCTCCTGTTCTTCCTCCTCCTCCTCCTCTCCCTCATTGTCCCCCAATGCACGTTGGGATGAGATGAGGCTGGGCTGTGTGTAATTGCCCGTTACGGCTTCTTGATCCATCTCATCATACTCTGGCTGCAATGCCTCCTCTTTAATTCTCTGCAGAGAGCGTTGCAAAAGACAGACAAGTGGGATGCTGATGCTAATGATGGCGTCATCGCCACTCACCACCTTGGTGGACTCCTCAAAGTTTGTCCAGGTCCACTCCTGAGGTCTTATGTGTGGAGTCTGACCTGAATATCGACGGACTTGCAGCTGGTACTCCACAACTGCTCTCTTCTGCTCACAAATCCTTTGCAACATGTGGAGGGTAGAGTTCCAACGTGTGGGGACATCAAACACCAGTCGGTGTGCCGGAAGCTGCAAACGCTGCGGCAACACTGCAAGGGTGGCAGAAGCTGTAGCCGACTTCCGAAAATGAGCTGACAGGCGGCGTACTTTGAAGAGCAGATCTGGCAACTCGGGCTACAAATTAAGAAAAAGCTGAACCACGAGGTTAAGCACATGAGCCAGGCATGGTACGTGTGTGATCTTGCCTTGCCTCAGAGAAGCCACCAGGTTATGGCCATTGTCACACATGACCATGCCTGGATGTAGGTTCAGCGGTCTCAGCCACAGATCTGCCTGCTCTTTCACAGCTGTCCACAACTCACAAGCAGTGTGAGGTTTATCACCTAAGCTTATGAGTTTCAGCACAGCCTGTTGCCGCTTGGCTGAGGCAGTACTGCAGTGCTTCCAGCTTGTAACTGATGTGGTGATATCTGAGATGGAGGCTGAACATGAGGAGGAGGATTATGCGCAAGAGCTGTACACTGTGGGGGCAACTCTGACTGACATAGGGCCCGCAATCCTCGGTGTGGGGAGGATGTGTTCCGTCCCAAGGTCAGACTGGGTCCCGGCTTCCACTATGTTTACCCAGTGTGCCGTCAGGGAGATGTACCATCCCTGGCCACAAGCACTTGTCCACGTGTCCGTTGTCAGGTGGACTCTCCCAGTAACTGCGTTGTTGAGGGCACGGCAGATGTTTTGGGACACGTGCTTGTGTAGTGCGGGGATGGCACACCGGGCAAAATAGTGTTGGCTGGGGACCGAGTACCGAAGGAAGGCCACCGCCATAAGGTTGCGGAAGGATTCCGTCTCCACCAGCCTAAAAGGCAGCATTTCCAACGCAAGCAGTCGTGAAATGTGCGAATTTAGGACTGTGGCCTGTGGGGCGTTGGCTGTGAATTTGCGCTTTCGTTTAAAGGTCTGGGATATGGACAATTGAACGCTGCGGTGAGACGTGGACGTTGATGGCCCCCCAAATGGCCTTTTGGGGGTTATCAGCAGAGTCTTTAAAAATATTCCAGACTCTACAAGACCTACCGGTTGTACTGGCAACGTCCCTCGTGTTGGTGTTATGGGGAACTGTTGCCCGCCTTCTGTGTGCAGCCACCACACTGCTTTTTCCTGCCTATTGGGGTACTCTGCCTCCCTCCCCCTGTGTGCTGCTGGCCTCGCTCTGCATGTCCTCCTGCCACTTTGGGTCAGTTACTAGATCATCCACCACGTCCTCCTCTTCCACTTGCGCACCAGGATCCTCCTCCTCACTTCGTGACAATTGTGTCTCGTCATCGTCTACCTCTTGTGACAAATTGCCAGCCTCGACTTCCTGTGGCCGTGGCTGTTCAAATATTTGGGCATCGCTACATGGGATCTCCTCTTCCACCACTTCAAGCAGAGCAGGCGAGGGGCACAAATATGGAAATGGACCAGTGAACAGCTCTTCAGAGTGTCCAACTGTGGGATCAGTTGCTGTCTGACGACACTCGGCATGGTAGGAGGAAGGAGCATCAGGGTGAGGAGGAGTATGCGGTCGAGACTCAAGGCTACTAAAAACTTGACCGTGTGGAAGACAGACCGGAGGTGGTGGTGCCCAGGAAACTTGAAGTATTATCTGCTATCCAATTAATAACCTGTTCACACTGATCAGTTCGCAATACTGGTGTTGTAGTGTGCTTCCCTAGTAATTTGGTCAAGAAGTGGGAGAGAGAAGATGTGGCTGTTGGTTGTGGCACATTTTCACCTTGGCCATGGCCCCGTCCACTACACGCACCATCACCAGAACGTCCAGTCCACGTCCCTTGCCACGCGCCTTGCCCATTGTAAATGAAGTAAAATAGCTTACACTCGCACTATCAATGGCAAAAGGGTAATAAAAAGGAGATTAGAACCGTGGAAGAGGAAAACCACAGTTCTATTTCTCTGGCCTACACCAGAATCTTTAAACAGATATATTTGTGTCTGAACACTGAGCGAGACACTCAATTTTTTTTTTTTTAGGTAAAAAAGGCAAAAAGGTGGATAATACAGAGATTTGAACCATGGAAGAGGAAAACCACAGTTATAGTTATGTGGCCTACACCAGAATCTTTTAAACAGATATATTGGTGTCTGAACAGTCAGCGAGACATTATTACTGTTTTTTTTTTTGCAGAAAAAAGGCCAAAAGCTGGATAATACTGAGATTTGAACCGTGGTACTGCAAAACCACAGTTCTAGTTATCTGGCCTACACCAGAATCTTTTAAACAGATATATTGGTGTCTGAACAGTCACAGACACACTCAATTTTTATTTTTATTTTGGGGGGGGGGGGGGGATACCAAAAGGTTAATAAGATGGGTATTTGTACAGTCTGACTGAGGAAAAACAAAAATACAGGATTTAGATGAAAAAAAAAAGGATTTTTCATGGCCCCTGAGACCGGAGGATAAATCTAGCAATTTGACCAGCAGGAGCACACAAGACTGTAATGCACTGTTTGTTGTTATAACCACTGCGTCTCCTATACCCTGCCTGATATCTGGGATGGATATTACCCTACACTGTCTGATCCTGGGTGACTGTGTCCAAGATGACGGCGCCTGGTTTTAAATACTCGAGCCAATCACTGTAATGCCCACAAACAACATGGCTGCGGCATTACAGTGACTGGCTGGCAATCCCTGCATGTTCATTGGCTCTGTAAAGAGCGCCAAATGTGCAGGGCGGAGACCCGAGCTCCCGCCCGAGTAACCCGAAAATGCTCGCCGAACATCCTGAGTAGTGAGATGCTAGGGCGAGTACCGAGCAGTGTCGAGCATGCTCGCTCAACACTAATTGTAACGCCAGGAGAACGGCTGATGTTTCCCTGGAGTGTCAATTACATGTAATGGCTGATGCTTGTAACTTATCAGACGCCATCAAAACTGTCACAAAACCCAAAACCTGAAAGTCATCATTGCTTCCCTGATAATCAGGTCTGTCAGTTGAAGCCCATACATGGATTTTTTTAAATATATATTTCAGTGTATTTTCTAAGTAGCTATGTCCAATAGTCCAACACTTTGGAAAACATTTGATGATCTGGTAATCCGAGAGCAAATCAGAACTATCGTCCTTCAACCCCAAACACAGTTAGAATAGTAGCAAATATACTTCAACGTGAAGCAAACAAGGCTCTCATTGAGAGAACACTCTTGATGGTTACACAATCGAATTGCAACAGACTTGTTGGCTGCTCATCACTATTGAGGCGCTGAGCTTGGCGGTTGCACAACGGCAGTAAGTCTCTGCACTTGGTGGTTTCATTGCTAGGAGGCGCAAAGTGCAGTGACACAGAGCTTTTAAGTTGCATTATTTTAGAGCAGGGTGGGAACCTCCAGCCTGTGTGCCGCTTGCGGCCTGCGGTGTCCTTTTCTGCGGCCCCCTAGATTCCTGGGGACCGCAGTGCTCAGGTCGGCGGCCACATTTTGCCGGCCGTGGGCACTTTAATTGCTCCCGTGACTGCGAGCACATGCATGCAGCGTTCAGTACAGAACACTGAGGCGCGTGCACTGAAGATGCTGATGTACCTTGGAGTCAGCACGCTCCATGCTTCAGTCCCACCACCAATGACGACAGCAGCAGCAGCCCCAGCCCCTCCTGTGATGTCTATATTACCCCAGCCTGTCCTGTGATGTCTGTAAGCCCCCAGCCCCTCCTGTGATGTCTATATGCCCCCAGCCTGCCCTGTGATGTCTATATGTCCCCAGCCCCTCCTATGTTGTCTATATGCCCCTCTTGTGATATCTTTATGCCCACAGTCAGTCCTGTAATATCTATATGCTCCCAGCCCATTCTGTGATGTCTATATACCCATCCTATGATGTCTATGTGGCACCCCAGGGGTCTGGTTTCCACGGTAACAGCAATGTTATGTCTGAGAGCAGGTGGGAGGTCTCTTGGTCAGGGATCCTATGAATGCCACACCTCCTGCCCAGTCCTGGGAGGGGAAGAACTTCCCCTATATAAACCTAGGGCTGAGGCAGGGTTAGTGAGTAGAGAAGAAGTAGAGACAGAGAAGAGAAGCAGATATAGGAAAAGAACATCAGGAGCTCTGTGGGAGCAGTGCTATAAGGAGTCAGGGGCTGGCAGCTGCAGAGCTCGCCCTGACTGAGAAGCTATCACCGGACCCGGAGTCCGAGGCTGTGGGGACTAATCTTTACCCAGCAGCAGAAACCGCCCGGCAGGGGATTTCAGGTCCTCTGGCCAAGAAACCCGAAGGCACGGTCACACGCGTGGGACCAGCACCGCCGTCGTGGAGCGGACGCCACAAGAAGGCCCCGAGTCACCGGCCATACGGGTGAGCACCACACGGTACACTCAGGGACGTGGGCTACTTTTACCCGCCTCTAGCAAGGTAGCCAGAAGAGTACAATTAGTTGGGGAGGCCTACAACTCCGCCTGGCCAGGGGAAATCCCATCTGCTCAAAGACTGACCAGGCCCCGATCGCTAGCCAGTACTCCGGGAGGGTCTATCTTTATCACCAGTAAAGACCCTGAACTACACCGCATCGTCTCTGAGTGATTCCTGCTTCCCCCATCAGCCACGTCGGCTGCCCTGAGGCCATACCCCTCCCGTTGGGGGTGATACTATCACGCTGCACAATCCTACCACCGGCCTCAGCGGTCTGCCCTGCAGCGGCAGCTCCTTCGCTGCATTCAACGGGTGGCGTAGTCGTCCAACATCTACCGCTAATACATCGCCGCTCAGTTTGACTCCCTGGGCACGGACCGGGTCACCGCCACGAGACTCCAACCCTCAACAGATCCGGCTCCGGGTAAGCTCCCGTGCGCGCGATGCCGCGCGAAGCAGCAGGCCCAGGGGCGCGTCAACTTTTGGCGTAGTCGGCAGGATTTCGTGCCCGCAACCACCGGGTACTGCGTGCCTGAAAAAGACTGTTCAAACTTACCAGTGGTGAAGATTCCCGCCATCCGGCGCCATCTTCTACCTTCTTCCCGCCATCCGCGAAGTTTTCCCGCCATCCGGCGCCATCTTCTGCCTTCTTCCCGCCATCCGTGGAGTTTTCCCGCCGTTGGATGCCATCTTGAAGACGCCGCGCGGGAAGAAGAGGGGCGTGGACTCCGAAAGCGCGCGAGAACCGAAGCCCCGCCTCACGTCCAGACGTTGCGTAAGGTCCTGGAAGGAGTCCAGCAGACGCCGACGTCACAGGAGCGCGACGGAAGGTCCTCAACCCTGACGATCCACTGCGGAGCCGCGGCCTACGGAAGAGGATCATCGCAAGGTAGGCCACGGTCCACTAGGGGGGAGGAAGATGTCGGATACGGAGGAGAGCTTCACTGTCTCAACCCCCGCCAGCGCCACCGCTGCTGCAGTCATGCCTTTCACCATGCCCTATATCCCGGGAGCGGCCTGGCTACCCCAGTACTCAGGGGAGTCACATACCCTGCATGACTTTAGAGAAAAGCTGGATAGCCTCTTCCAGGTGTATCCCCTCACAGAAGAGCAAAAAGTGAGCATCCTGGTGGCCCAATTAACCGGGGCAGCCCAAAGGGAGGTAAAGTCCTGGCCACCTGGGGGGAGGACTGTCGCAGGGATACTAACCCGGCTGAGGGACACCTTTGATACCCGCACCTCAGCCGAGATCAAGCTTAGATTCTACGGGTGCAAGCAGCAAGCACAAGAGAGTATAAGGGACTATGCTCTGAACCTACAAGAGGCCCTGAGAGCCATTAAGCAGACCGACCCTGACGGCGTGGGAGACGAGGACAGGCTGTTGACTGAACAATTTATAGAGGGTTTATATTGCAATGCCCACCGAACCCAGTTGCGGGCAATGGCCTTACAGGACCCTCATCTGGGATTTGCACAGTTCAAGGACAGAGCCATCCGGGTGCTCCGAGAACCGGCACCAGGTGGCGTTGTGACCCACAGACGCCCCACTACCACTTACCACCAGGAGGCGGCGCCCTTGTCGGCAGGGCCTGTGGGAGCTGATGCGCAGGCTTTGAACAATGACCCGGCTCCAGACCTGCACCATCAGGTCCAAGAGCTAGCTAAAAGCGTTGCCGCGCTAACCCGAACTGTGCAGTCTTTACAGGTTTCCACTCCAGGGAAGATCCAGCTGGCATCCGGACCGGAGGACATCCCGTGGCGTCGACCAAGGAGGACCCCGCCGGCCAGAGGAAGACCCAGCGACCGATACAACGAGGACGGACAACCCATCTGCCGCCGCTGCAATCAACCCGGACATATGGCAAGGTACTGTCCTTTAAACTGGCACAACCTGGGGTAGAGGGCCAACCCCCAGGAAAAAGATCATCAGGCCCATCGAACTGGCGCGACAAATATGTGGGAGGACGTCCAGTCTTGCTTGTGGTACTGGATGGCATCCCTATGAGTGCCCTACTGGACACCGGGTCACAGGTTACCACTATCCCGTACGTGCTCTTCAAGCAGTACTGGAATGACTCGGATATCACCCGCTACCCTGACGACGATTTGAGTATCATCGCCAGCAATGGTCAGCCCGTGCCACAGATTGGATTTAACACTAGGGCTACTGGACTCGTGACCCCGCCTAGAACTACTGAAAGGAGTCATTTTGACTCCTTGCTTGTTTTCGTTTATTTTTAGAGTTTCATTTGTGGTTATTTATTAATAATTATATTTTTTGTAATGTATTATTATTGTGAGATCCAACAGTAATGCTTTTGATTGTTTTTTTTCTGCTTTTCTTATTTTTCTACAGAAAATAACAATAATTATAATAGACGTTTTTCAAACATTTTTTTTTATTCAAGTGCACACATATAAACAACAACTGAAGAACAAAAAGCAGAGAAAATGTAGGTGGAGGAGCATAAAAATGAAAATATGGCGCAGAATTCACCTTCTAAACATTTGGTGTTTCGCATTTTAGGCATTGCCTTTGATTTATGGCAGTACATTGCCCACACAAAGACTTACCACAAGTCTTACAATTTCCGACAGATCTATTTTTCTTGCACTTTTCTTTGATCTGGCAAAATTTTGTTTGAACCAGCACTTCTGAGCATGTAGAAACTTGGGACGTGGAACCCTTTTCCCTATCTGTGACATAAGGACCACTCAACTCTCTCACAAGCGTTTGCAAAAATGCCTTGCGTGACATTTTTTGGTGGGTAATCTCCTTGAATATTATCCATGCATTTATACCCGCAAAGTCTAAGGCATTTTCAAATGCATGAACAGGCCATCTCCTTGTGCATGTTCGTGTGGTATATTTTCGTGCCATCTGATCCACTACATCTACTCCATATTTTGTTTCATTGTAAAACTTTACCGTTTCTGGAGTTTTTTTAGCGGAATCAGACGCAACAACAACATCTGGATGGACGGAACTCAAAATGACAACATTTTTGTTGGGCTTTCCTTGATATACTGTAAGTGTAAAATTGTCTTCATTTCTAAACACTTTAGTGTTGTACAATTCCTCTTTCATGGATTTTATTTCTTTAGGCACTTCTCGCCTTATCTTGTTCAGTGTTCCCACGATGGTTGTTCCTTTGCTTTTTAGCTGTTTAGCTAATTTTACTGAAGTAAAATAATTATCGGTTGTAACATTGCGACCTTTTTTCAAAAACGGGTCCAATAACTTCATTACCACATGGTCAGCTAAACGGTCCTCAGCACGGCGTGTGTCATCTTTGCCTAGATAAGGGAAGCCATTTGCCAGATATTTGCTCCTCTTATCAACAGCTAGCCAATATTTGTGGCCATATTTATCTGGTTTGGAAGGCATGTACTGCGTGAATGGACACCTAGTTTTGCTTGGGAAAAGTTGCTCATCCACCATTATGTATGGGCCAGGTTTGTAACACGCAATACAATTTTCAATAAACCTGTCCCACACAGTAGAAAATAGAGCAAACTTGTCCGTTTGCAGTCTCTCCGATCGAGTAGATTTCTCATCAAATCTGAGAAACCTCATAATTTCAACAAAGCGGTCCCTAGACATTGTCGCTTTGCAAAACGGTATTCCCCAGTCATTACACCAAATACTGCTAATCGAGTGACGGTTCGTGCCAGATATTCCACGAGCATAGAATATCGCAATGAATGCATCTAGCTCCTCATCAGATAGAGTTTGTTCAGCATTACACAGTAATACAAGCAGGTAAAACACAAGGAAAATGTGAAAAGTTGACATGTAAATTGAACTACATCTATATGAACATCAGGATAAATAAGACAGAGTGAAAAAATTATGCACAAAACTTTATAGCAACATTTAGTGACAAAAGGACCTCAAAATATAGTAGGGAGTCAAAATGACTCCCTTCAGTAGTTCTTGGTAAATTTTGAAAAAAACGCGCAAATTTTTCACCAAAATTATTTATTCTCACAAAATCTTTTTTCACATCATATTTGAGGAAAAGTCACCGAGTTTCAAGCCGGAATTCTGAAAAATGTAGTCACAGAAGAGAAATAAAAAACGAAAGGAGTCAAAATGACTCCATCAGTAGTTCTAGTGTAAAGAGGTGACCATTAAAATCGGTAGAGTTGAACTGGCGGCACAGGGACTGATCATTGTAGACATTGACAAGCACGAGAGTCACCCAAAGATAACTCTAGGAACTAATGTAATTGAAAATTGTCTTGCAGAAGTGATTTTCCTTTTACAGCAGGTTGCCAAGAACGCCAGTTCCGGCCAGCAGCGAGTGCTCCAGAAAGAGATCCGGGCACTGATGCGACGGCAACAGATAGAACTCTCCGGTGGTGAGATTGGTAGCGTAAGAATGTGTGACCCTTTCCCTATTGCCATGCCCCCAAAAAGTGAAATGATGATTTGGTGCCGGGCAGCTATTGGTCTGAGAGGTAGAGATTACCAGGCAATGGTAGAACCAGTTTACTCAGACAGTAGGCCCACCATTTTGACAGCACGGGGGGTGGTCAATGTACGCCATGGGAGGGTGCCCGTTCGCATAATAAATATCGGGAAGAGGGAAGTGTACCTGCCCCGGTATGCTACGCTAGCCAAATTGTATACCATCAATCAAAACTCCATACAGTCCGTAGAACCCTTGCCTCCATCTTCCCCGGAGGAAAGTAACGGCTCTAAGGAAACAATGGAGGACTGGTGTCAGCAACTACATTTGGGTACTGACTCCACTCCCTCACACCAGAGACAGGGAGTCTATCGGGTGGTTCAAGAGTACGAGAGAGTGTTTAGTAAACACCCGTTAGACTTCGGGCGAGTCAAGGGGGTAGAACACCGCATCCCCACGGGAGACCATCTTCCCATAAAAGAGAGGTATCGACCCGTACCCCCTGCACACTACCAACACGCCAAGGGGATGCTTAGGGACATGAAGGAGGCTGGGGTGATCAGGGATAGCTGTAGCCCCTGGGCAGCTCCACTAGTCTTAGTCAAAAAGAAAGACAACACCATGAAGATGTGTGTAGATTACCGGAAAATCAACCGTATCACACACAAGGATGCGTACCCCTTACCAAGGATAGAGGAGTCTTTGGCTGCTTTAAGATCTGCTAACTTCTTCTCTACCTTGGATCTCACTAGTGGGTACTGGCAGGTTCCTGTAGCAGAGGCGGACCGGGAGAAGACCGCATTCACCACCCCGATGGGACTTAGCGAGTTTACCTGCATGCCGTTCGGACTCTGTAACGCACCAGGAACCTTTCAACGATTAATGGAGTGCTGTCTGGGCCACAAAAACTTCGAGACGGTCCTGTTGTACCTGGACGATGTCATCGTATATTCCAAGACTTATGAGGACCACCTGAAACACCTGGCGGAAGTGTTCGAAGCTCTGGCAAACTACGGCCTAAAGGTAAAACCCTCCAAGTGTCACCTCCTAAAACCAAAGGTGCAGTACCTGGGACACGTGGTGAGCGCTGACGGAGTGGCTCCCGACCCTGATAAGATCACCGCAATTAAGGAATGGCCAAGTCCCTCCAGTGTAAAGGAAGTGCGGCAGTTCCTCGGGTTGGTAGGCTATTACCGCAGATTCATCCCCGGTTTCACCAAAAAGGCAGCTCCTATGCAGGACCTCCTGATAGGCCAGTCCCGGAAGGCCAAGAACCAGAAGCCGCCCTTCAAATGGGAGAAGTTAGAAGAAGAGTCCTTCCGCCAGCTGAAGATGGCCCTCACGGGGGATGAAATCCTGGCGTACCCTGATTACAGCCAGCCCTTTATCCTCTACACCGACGCAAGTAACATCGGGCTAGGAGCCGTACTGTCCCAGATCCAGCAGGGGAAAGAACGAGTAATCGCTTACGCCAGTCGAAAACTGCGACCCACCGAAAGAAACCCTGAAAATTACAGCTCATTTAAGCTAGAGTTCCTGGCAGTTGTGTGGGCAGTCACCGAACGCTTTAAGCACTACCTCGCTTCTTCCCGGTTCACCGTGTACACGGATAACAACCCGTTGACACACCTGGACACGGCAAGACTCGGTGCCTTAGAGCAGAGATGGATGGCCCGTCTGTCCAACTACGAGTTCACAATCAAATACCGGGCAGGACGCTCCAATACCAACGCAGACGCCCTGTCCAGGATGCCAAACCTACCGGACGTAGGGGAAGATCCAGAGGGACTGGAAGAAGTCGAACTCCCCGCGTTCCACCGTCATGGGACTATCCAGTATTCCCATCGGGTAAGGAGTAAGCAAGCCGCTACGTTTAACCCCTTGCCTCACTACAACTGGGAGGAAACGCAAGACAGTGACCCTGCCGTCCGACTGGTGAAGGAGATGCTGACTCGGCCAGAGGCTCGCCTTGACCCAGACGCTCCGGAGGAAGCCAAACAACTGTGGGCTGAGAAGAGTCGATTGTTCCTTTACAAGGGGAAGTTGTGCCGCAGAATGGTTAACTCCTGGACGCATGAACTAATCTGGCAAGTAGTGGTGCCACGAAGAGACGCAGCCATGGTGATGGAGGCATACCACGACGGGGCTGGACACTTCGGATGGAAGAAGCTGGAGTTCCTGCTGCGCGGGCGGTTCCACTGGGTAGGCATGAGGGGAACCATCGAGAGGTGGTGCAGAGACTGTGGCCCGTGCAACCTAAGAAGGAAGGACCGTGCCAGCCAGAAGACCCCCCTTCAGTCCATCGTCACCAAGCAGCCGTTGGAACTGGTAGCCTTGGATCATGTAAAACTGACCCCAAGCAGAAGTGGCTACGTCTGAGCGTTAACCATTGTGGATCATTACTCCCAGTTCTTGGTTTTCGTCCCCGTTAAGGACTTAACAGCTCAAACGGCAGCTAGAGCCTTCCAGCAGCACTTCTGCCGTCCGCACGGGTACCCGGACCAAGTGCTGACGGATCAGGGACCTGCCTTTGAAGCGGAGGTCTTCCAGGAATTCTGCAATCTGTATGGCTGCCGGAAGATAAGGACGACACCCTATCATCCGCAAACTAATGGACTTTGTGAGAAAATGAACCAGGTGGTAATGGATCTTCTGAAAACGTTGCCCCTGGAAGAACGCAGTCTGTGGCCTGAGAAGCTGCCCGACCTGGTGGACCTATACAACTACATCCCTGTAGGTTCCACCAACTGTACCCTGGCTTACCTAATGAGGGCAAGGCCTGGTAAGCTACCTGTTGACCTGGAGATGGGAGTCCTGACACCCGAGGACACTTCACCGGAAGCAGACTGGGACACAGAGAGGCAGCAGCAGTACCGGAAAGTACAGGAGAGCGTGGAGCGAAGTCTCTGTCTCGCTAGGGAAAGACAAGAGAAAACTTACAACCAGTATGCTCCCGCTGTTCCCCTGGTACCCGGAGAGCAGGTCTTGAAGAGAAAGAGACGGCTCCACAAGTTGGACGACCAGTGGGAGAAGGACCCGTACACCGTACTGCCCTCAAGCCACGACAACCCGAAGGTTTGTACCATCAGTAAAGACGGAGGGGAAACCACAGCCATTGTATCCCGGGATCACCTGAAGAAGTGTCCCGAACAGCTACGGAACCCAGAAGGAGAGCAAGAAGACCCTCGACCCGTAGAGGAAAGGGAAGATATGGTTAGTACTGTGCTCGGAGACTTCCCTCGGTCCTGGACTCAAGTCAATGGTGCAGTTGTGGTACCCGTCCTCACGTTCCTCCAACCAGCATCCCAAGTGCCTATGGAGCAACAGGTAGAGCTGGAAGAGCAGCCGGTCCAGGAGGCAGCAGACTCCACACCAGCAGAACAGGAGGATCAACCCTCTGCTCATAGTGAGCCTGCCGTACCCCTAGTGAGCCAAAGAGCCCGAAGACAGCTGCCCAGTTTACCCTTGACAGCTCCTACACCCTGTAGTTCAGGGCCAGACAGTCAGCTCCGTAGGTCCACTAGGGCCACTAGAGGCCAGTTACCCGCACGTTGGAGGATTTGAAGTGTTTAAATTGTTTTATTTGTGGTCACCTGTCTGTTACTTGTAAATAATTATGTGTTTCTAGTTATTTTTAGGAGTCCTTGGTGGATTTACCGGGAATCCTTGTACAATTGGTTGGAGCGTAACCTAGGAATGGACTAAAGACTGTTAAGGACTCGGGGCAGGACAGACCCCTACCTGGTTACGTCTCCCTGTTTTGGTGAAATGGACACCTTGCTTTTCTTCAAAATTGCACCCGGTTGCGGACACGCCGTAACCATCTTTATGTGTTTTTCTTATTGTATTATAATTGGTTATACCTTGTTATGTTTTTCTAAAAAAAAAAAAATATGTTTAGTCCCGGAGTACTAAATTTCACTAGGGGGGAATGTGGCACCCCAGGGGTCTGGTTTCCACGGTAACAGCAATGTTATGTCTGAGAGCAGGTGGGAGGTCTCTTGGTCAGGGATCCTATGCATGCCACACCTCCTGCCCAGTCCTGGGAGGGGAAGAACTTCCCCTATATAAACCTAGGGCTGAGGCAGGGTTAGTGAGTAGAGAAGAAGTAGAGACAGAGAAGAGAAGCAGATATAGGAAAAGAACATCAGGAGCTCTGTGGGAGCAGTGCTATAAGGAGTCAGGGGCTGGCAGCTGCAGAGCTCGCCCTGACTGAGAAGCTATCACCGGACCCGGAGTCCGAGGCTGTGGGGACTAATCTTTACCCAGCAGCAGAAACCGCCCGGCAGGGGATTTCAGGTCCTCTGGCCAAGAAACCCGAAGGCACGGTCACACGCGTGGGACCAGCACCGCCGTCGTGGAGCGGACGCCACAAGAAGGCCCCGAGTCACCAGCCATACGGGTGAGCACCACACGGTACACTCAGGGACGTGGGCTACTTTTACCCGCCTCTAGCAAGGTAGCCAGAAGAGTACAATTAGTTGGGGAGGCCTACAACTCCGCCTGGCCAGGGGAAATCCCATCTGCTCAAAGACTGACCAGGCCCCGATCGCTAGCCAGTACTCCGGGAGGGTCTATCTTTATCACCAGTAAAGACCCTGAACTACACTGCATCGTCTCTGAGTGATTCCTGCTTCCCCCATCAGCCACGTCGGCTGCCCTGAGGCCATACCCCTCCCGTTGGGGGTGATACTATCACGCTGCACAATCCTACCACCGGCCTCAGCGGTCTGCCCTGCAGCGGCAGCTCCTTCGCTGCATTCAACGGGTGGCGTAGTCGTCCAACATCTACCGCTAATACATCGCCGCTCAGTTTGACTCCCTGGGCACGGACCGGGTCACCGCCACGAGACTACAACCCTCAACAGATCCGGCTCCGGGTAAGCTCCCGTGCGCGCGATGCCGCGCGAAGCAGCAGGCCCAGGGGCGCGTCATCTATATGACCCCAGACCCTCCTGTGATGTCTATATGCCCCCAGCATCTCCTGTGATGTCTATATGCACCCAGCATCTCCTGTGATGTATATATGCCCCCAGCATCTCTTGTGATGTATATATGCCTCCAACATCTCCTGTGATGTATATATACCCCCAGTGTCTCCTGTGATGTATATGCACCCAGCCCGTTCTGAGACGTCTATATGCACCCAGCCCCTCCTGTGATGTCTATATGCCCCCAGCCCCTCCTGTGATGTCTATGTGCCCCAGCCCCTCCTGTGATGTATATATACCTCCAGCGTCTCCTGTGATGTATATATGCCCTCAGCCCGTTCTGTGATGTCTATATGCACCCAGCCCCTCCTGTGATGTCTTTATGCCCCAGCCCCTCCTGTGATGTCTATATGCCCCAGCCCCTCCTGTGATGTATATATGCCCCCAGCGTCTCCTGTGATGTATATATACCTCCAGCATCTCCTGTGATATCATATTCAAAATATCCCACAAAAACTCTCAGGAACAGTCCGTAATGCATATTCACAGAGGCCCCAGTTTCCCTCATTGTGTCAAGTCACGACAGCCCACAGTCCTTCCCATTGTCTCAAGCAAGGGCGGACATACCACCGGTGCAGCTGCACCGGGATCCACAGGTGGAGGGGGGCCCTTGCAGGGTGATTAATAATGAGAGCAATCTGGCCAGAGGCTCTGAGGGGCCCATGGTCAGATTGCCCTCATCATAGGCTGCGTGCGGGGCAGGGATCGCTCCTGCGGTTCCACTGTGGCAGAGATGCAGGAACACGTTCTTAGCTTCCTGCCCGGCTCTTTCTCTGTGACACAGGCACACGCGTCATCACTCTGCGTGCTCCTGTATAATTTAAGATAATTAGAAGGAAGCGATGAAGCCGTGGGGAAACGTGTGGAGAGGTGAGTGAATGAATGTCTGTGTGTTTTTTTTTTTTTTTACAATACCCTGGGGGAGAAATAAACTTGGGGGAAGTGGAGGCAATACACTGAAGGAACAATAAACTGGGGGGAGACGACTAGAGGCAATACACTGGAGGAACAATAAACTGGGGGGGGACTAGAGGCAATACACTGGAGGAACAATAAACTGGGGGGGGACTAGAGGCAATACACTGGAGGAACAATAAACTGGGGGGGGACTAGAGGCAATACACTGGAGGAACAATAAACTGGGGGGGGACTAGAGGCAATACACTGGAGGAACAATAAACTGGGGGGGGGACTAGAGGCAATACACTGGAGGAACAATAAACTGGGCGGACTGGAGGCAATACACTGGAGGAGCAATAAACTGCGGGGACTGGAGGCAATACACTGGGGAAGCAATGAACTGGGGGGGAGGAGGCAATACACTGGAGGAACAATAAACTGGGGGGACTGGAGGCAATACACTGGAGGAGCAATAAACTGGGGGGACTGGAGGCAATACTCTGGGGAAGCAATGAACTGGGGGGGAGGAGGCAATACACTGGAGGAACAATAAACTGGGGGGACTGGAGGCAATACACTGGAGGAGCAATAAACTGGGGGGACTGGAGGCAATACTCTGGGGGAGCAATGAACTGGGGGGGAATGAAGGCAATACACTGGGGGAGCAATACACTGGAGGAACAATAAACTGGGGGGACTGGAAGCCATACACTGGGGGAGCAATGAATTGGGGGGGGGGGCAATACACAGGAGGAACAATAAACTGGGGGGGACTGGAGGCAATACACTGGGGGAGCAATTAAATGGGGGGGAGGCAATACACTGGACGAACAATAAACTGGGGGGACTGGAGGCAATACACTGGGGGAGCAATAAACTGGGGGGACTGGAGGCAATACACTGGGGGAGCAATGAAATGGGGGGGAGGCAATAAACTGGAGGAACAAGAAACTGGGGGGGACTGGAGGCAATACACTGGGGGAGCAATGAAATGGGGGGAGGCAATAAACTGGAGGAACAAGAAACTGGGGGGACTGGAGGCAACACACTGGAGGAGCAATAAACTGAGGGGACTTGAGGCAATACACTGGGGGAGCAATAAACTGGGGGGACTGGAGGCAATAGACTGGGGGTACACTGAAATGGGGGGGAGGCAATACACTAGAGGAACAATAAACTGGGGGGACTGGAGGCAATACACTGGGGGAGCAATAAACTGGGGGGACTGGAGGCAATACACTGGGGGAGCAATAAACTGAGGGGGACTGGAGGCCATACACTGGGGGAGCAATGAACTGGGGGAAAGAATGCAATACACTGGAGGAACAGTAAACTGGGGGTACTGGAGGCCATACACTGGGGAAGCAATGAACTGGGGAGGAGGAGGCAATACACTGGAGGAACAAAAAACTGAGGGGACTGGAGGCAAAACACTGGAAGAGCAATAAACTGGGGGGCTGGAGGCAATGCACTGGGGGAGCAATAAACTGGGTAATGGAGGCAATATACTGGGGGAGCAATAAACATGGGGGACTGGAGGCAATATACTGGAGAAGCAATAAACTGGGGGGGGCTGGAGACAATACACTGGGGAAACAATAAACTGGGGGGACTGGAGGCAATACACTGGAGGAGCAATAAACTGGGGGGACTGGAGGCAACACACTGGAGGAGCAATGAAATGAGGAGGAGGCAATAAACTGGGGGGGGACTGGAAGCAATGCACTGGGGGAGCAATAAACTGGGGGGACTGGAAGCAATACACTGGGGGAGCAATACAATTGGGGGACCGGAGGCAATACACTGGGCGAGACTGGAGGCAGTATACTGGTGGAGAAATAAACTCGGGGGGGCTGGAGGTAATACACTGGAGGAGTAATAAACTGGGGAACTGGAGGCAATATACTGAGGGAGCAATAAACTGGGGGACTGGAGGCAATACACTGAGGGAGCAATAAACTGGGGGACTGGAGGCAATACACTGAGGGAGCAATAAACTGGGGGACTGGAGGCAATACACTGGGGGAGTAATAAACTGGAGGGACTGGAGGCAATACATTGGTGGAGCAATAAACTGGGGGGACCGGAGGCAATAAACTGGTGAGGCAATACAGTGGGGGAGCAATGAAATGGGGAGACAATACAGTGGGGGAGCAACTAACTGGGGAGCAATACAGTGGGGAACAATTAACTGGGGAGGCAATACAGAGAGGAAGCAATACACTAGGGGAGCAATAAACTAGAGGAAGCAATGCAGTATGTAGGCAATATACTGGTGGAGCAATACAGTGGGGGAGCAATACACTGGGTAAAGGACGATGAGAAGGGGTTGGTGGAGAGTTGGAATGGGACTAAGATACTGATTAATTTAGATTTATTGGGCACCAGAAATTATAGTTAATGGGAAACAGAGCTATTTTATATTTTTAATGGTGCTTGACTAATAGTATATTAACGGTGGGGTAGATATCTGTAGTCAGGGGTGCAATGGGGAGGAAACAAATCTATATATACAATACAATATATGTGACCTTGTTATTTTCAGGGCTGCGGTGACAAGTGTGACAAGACGAGCCCTGGCTGGCAGATGTCGGCAGGAAGGTCTAACCAGATGTAGAAGAAACTACAGAAAATGGCTCTAATCAGACGAGACGTCAGCAGTCACTGGATGTAAGTATTTATTCTTTATACTGTGTGACTTGGAGTAATTCTGTTATCTGTAAAATCCCTTAGGCCACATTCTCACATTTGTGTGAAATGTCCGTGAGCTGCCAGGTATTTTTATAGGACGGCACGCGGACTTAGAGTTTCATAGATCCATTCACACATCCATGAAAATCAAGGATATGAGAATGAGATCTGCGAGACTCATAGCATGTCCTGTTCTGATCTGATTTTGAAGATCAGAATAGGAATTTCTCAGTGGGTTTGTGTGCTGTCTGAGAAAAAAATCAAGCAGCACACGGATACAGAAATGTAGCCTTATTACATATAGCACCGTCCGTTAGTGTATAGTGTACTCACTAATTATGTATAGCGCCATCCCTTAGTGTATAGTGTACTCATTTATTACATACTGTATAGCGCTGTCCATTACTGTATAGTGTACTCACATATTATGTATAGCGCCATCCCTTAGTGTATAGTGTACTCACATATTATGTATAGCACAGTCCCTTAGTGTATAGTGTACTCACATATTATGTATAGCACAGTCCCTTAGTGTATAGTGTACTCACTTATTATGTATAGCACAGTCCTTAATGGAGTATTCCCATCTCCAAGATCCTATCCCAATATGTAGTAGCTGTAGTAATATTAGCAAATACCTTCAATTAGAAAAGTAGTTCTCCTGATTAGCTATATTGCTTACCCCATGTGCAGCTATTGCAGTAGCTTTGGTATCCATGGTTGTGGCCACACACATAGTGACAGTTAGTTAGTCATATTGGGAAAGGCTCTTGTAGATGGGAACACCCCTTTAATTACATAGTTTCATCCTTTATTATATATAACACTATCTCTTATTAGGTAGCATTCTCTCTAGCTATGTATGGCGCCTTCCCTTATTATATAGTGTCCTCTGTAATGTTCAGTGCTCTCCCATTATTATGTAGTATCATTTCTTGTTATATATAGCACTGTTCCTTACGTAGCGTATTCTCGTTATTTTTGTTACTCACAGCGCTCTCTCTTTATTACACAGTTCTCTCTTGTTAGATATAAAATGACTGCTGATGGGGCATCATCTGACCAGAAGACCAGTCCATAAGCTCCTCCATCAGAAAAGAAGCTTTCCCATGCTTCATCAGCCGTCATTGCATTTTATATCTAACAAGAGAAGACAGTATGTAATAAAGACCAGGGTGCTATAAATAACAAGAGAATCAGGTATGTAAAGGACAAGAGGGTGCTATGTAAAATTATATTACATATATATAGCTTTGTCGCCAAAAAAGGAGGGGGGCCCAGACACATTTCTTGCACAGGGGCCCCAAGCCAGGTCCGGCTCCAGGTTTTTCTGGGCCCCGGGCGAAAGAATCTCAGTGGGCCCCTTTAACACATACCACGATTCATGATGCACAGATACCGCAGAGAAATATATATAGTACAATGCCGAAGATTTCACTTCTTACATTACATGAGTAATATCTATTGTAAATTCTACAATAGCTCAGAAACCGGCGAATCGCTCCACACAGTATACTGGCCCCCATAAAATGCTCTATACAGGATACTGGCCCCCATAAAATGCTCTATACAGAATACTGGTCCCCATAAAATGCTCCATACTGAATATTGGCCCCCATATAAAGCTCCATACGGAATACTAGCCCCCATTTAACGCTCCATACGGAATACTGGCCCCCATATAACGCTCCATACAGAATACTGGCCCCCATATAGCGCTCCATACAGAATACTGGCCCCCATAAAACGCTCCGTACAGGATACTGGACCCCATATAACGCTTTGTACAGGATAGTGGTCCCCTTATAACGCTCCATATAGGATAGTGGCCCCCATATAATGCTCCATGCACGCTGTTCCCCCCACATAATGCCCTATGCAGGCTGTTCCCCCTTATAATGCCCCATGCAGGCTGTTCCCCTCTTTATAATGCCCCATGCAGGATGTCATCCCCTATATAATGCCCCATGCAAGATGTCACGCCCCATATAATGCCCCATGAAGGATGTCACCCCCCCATATAATGCCCCATACAGGATATCACTTCTCCCCCCCATATAATGCCCCATGCAAGATGTCACTCCACATATAATGCCATATGCAGGATGTCACTTCTCCCCCCCATATAATGCCCTATGCAGGATGTCACCCCCCCATATAATGCCCCATGCAGGATGTCACCCCCATATAATGCCCCATGCAGGATGTCACTTCTCCCCCCCAGATAATGCCCTATGCAGGATGTCCCTTTCCCCCCTATATAATGCCACATGCAGGATGTCCCTTCCCCCCATATAATGCCCCATGCAGGATGTCACCCCTCATATAATGCCCCATGCAGGATGTCACTTCTCCCCCCATATAATGAACCATGAAGGATGTCACTTGACCCCCCATATAATGCCCCATGCAGGATGTCGCCCCCCATATAATGCCCCATGCAGGATGTCACTCCCCCCATATAATGCCCCATGCAGGATATCACTCCCCCCCAATATAATGCCCCATGCAGGATGTCACCCCCCATATAATGCCCCATGCAGGATATCACTTCTCCCCCCCATATAATGCCCCATGCAGGATTTCCCTTACCCCCATATAATGCCCCATGCAGGATGTCACTTCTCCCCCCCATATAATGCCCCATGGAGGATGTCATCTCCCCCTTTATAATGCCCCATGGAGGATGTCCCTCCCCCCCATATAATGCCCCATGCAGGATGTCACCCCCCATATAATGCCCAATGTAGGATGTCAATCCCCCCATGTAATGCCCCATGCAGGATATCACTTCTCCCCCCCATATAATGCCCCATGCAGGATGTCACCCCCATATAATGCCCAATGCAGGATGTCACTCCCCCCCATATAATGCCCCATGCAGGATATCACTCCCCCCATATAATGCCCCATGCAGGATGTCATCCCCCATATAATGCCCCATGCAGGATGTCACCCCCATATAATGCCCCATGCAGGATGTCACCCCCCATATAATGCCCCATGCAGGATGTCACCTCTCACCCCCATATAATGCCCTCTGCAGGATGTCCCTTCCCCCCATATAATGCCCCATGCAGGATGTCCCTTCCCCCATATAATGCCCCATGCAGGATGTCACTTCCCCTCCACATATAATGCCCCATGCAGAATGTCCCTTCCTTCCCATATAATGCCCCATGCAGGATGTAACCCCCCATATAATGCCCCATGCAGGATGTCAGTCCCATATAATGCCCCGTGCAGGATGTCACCCCCCATATAATGCCCCATGCAGGATGTAACTCAACCCCATATAATGCCCCATGCAGGATATCACTTCTCCCCCCCATATAATGCCCCATGCAAGATGTCACCTCCCATATAATGCCCCATGCAGGATGCCACCCCCCATATAATGCCCCGTGCAGGATGTCACCCCCCATATAATGCTCCATGCAGGATGTCAACTTCCCATATAATGCCCCATGCCTCCATACATTAAAATAAAAAAAAAATCAAATCGTCCCGCTCTGCGCTGCCTGTTATGGCTCAGGGGGGGGCACGGTGGAAAGACGTTACCGCACCCTCTGACCTGAGATGTCACAGGTAGCTGGAAGACAGCGGATCTGCAGAGGCACGGGAAGAAGTAACTATCCGGCTGCCGGGGCCCTGAGCAAGCGGGAGAGAAGGGCGGGCACTGCCACCACTTTCCTCTGCCCATAGCCCAGTGGGGTGCCCGACCGCGAGTGGGCACCCGCCTGCTCAGGGCCCGGGTGCTTGACCGGGTACGCCGGGTGCTGACTCCGGCCCTGATCTTTCTATATATAGTAACATACATAGCAACATAGTTTTTAAGGTTGAAGGAAGACTAAGTCCATCTAGTTCAACCCATAGCCTAACATGTTGATCCAGAGGAAGGCAAGAAAAAACATGTAGCAAACACTAAGCTCCACATTGGGGAAAAAATTCCTTCCCGACTCCATACGACAATCAGACTAGTTCCCTGAATCAACGCCCTATCAAGGAATCTAGTATATATAACCTGTAATATTATACTTTTCAAGAAAGGCATCCATGCCCTTCTTAAATTTTAATAGTGAATCACTCATTACAACATCCTGCGGCAGAGAGTTCCATAGTCTCACTGCTCTTACAGTAAAGAATCCCCGTCTGTGATTATGATTAAACCTTCTTTCCTCCAGACGTAGAAGATGCCCCCTTGTCCCCGTCTCTGGCCTCAGAGTAAAAAGATCAGTAGAAAGGTCTTTGTACTGTCCCCTCATATACTTGTACATAGTAATAAGATCACCCCTAAGCCTTCGTTTTTCCACAGTAAATAACCCCAAGTGTAATAACCTGTCTTGGTATTGCAGACCCCCCAGTCCTCTAATAACCTTGGTTGCTCTTCTCTGCACCCGCTCTAGTTGATGTGTTATTCAAGGTCCGATCACCTCAGATATTCAGGAATGATACAGTCTAATATATTACATGTATTTATTATTGTATTCAAATTTTAGGAACGAATGTGCTGACAAATACTGATATTGGAAAATCTGAGACCCCAGAGATCCATGAATGTGCCGCTGTCATAGAGGGAGATGTCTGTATATCACCAGATAGCTGTGCATGAATTACATGTCCAGTATTATCCCCCATATAACTATGGGATTTCTCTATTCCTAATATAGATGAACCTATTGGCAGATATTATTTAGTGATTGTCGTAAAAATGTGATAATTTGAGCAATAATTTGTGACTTTTTTCTGCTACTCACGTCACTTTACTAAAACTATGGATGGAGTTTAGCGGAGACGGCTGCACCCTACCACTAACATTCATTGGAAACTGTATTACTCTTTTCATGACAGTTATTGGTATATATGGGACATGTGTTTTATGGGGAGGGGTAAGAAACGGCAATTTGTACTGACAGTGACCTAAATTTTTTTAAATTTTGTTTTATTTTTTTAAAAAAATTATATTTTTTACTACTTTTTCTTTCTCTTTTTTTATTTATTATACACATTGTGCCCACAATAAGGACATAAAAGAGGAGCATTTCCCTATCTAAATAGAAGCTTATGATTGCTGATTTCCCCTGTAACTAGGGCTGGGTATTAGCAATTTCAGGGTTCGGCTTCCGCTGCACAGCTGATCTGTGTTCGTTGTATATTACAATAAAATGTATCAGTTTGTATTATGTGTTTCTTGTGTTTTTCTGACTGTTTTGATGCTCGGAGACCTTTGTAATAAACCATCTTTCTAGGGAGTCTGGCCGTGTCTGACAGCGGCTCTCCGCTCCTGCAGTCGCACGATAACGCCACCGAAACCCACACGGTAAAGGATGGAAGTTTACAGAAAAACAACGATTAATCTTAATGACATAAATGATTGACTCCTTTCGTCACTTATTAACTCTTCAATATTTGTCACATTTGTTAATAGTAATCTCTGCAACCAATGAGGTAAATGTTCTATGGTAAAAAAAGACATGTGAGGAATAAATATACACAATATTTCCCATAATATGACTGAGTATATCTTTGGGGTATGTTCACAAGTAGCATTTTTTCAGCTTTTTACAGTACCAGCTTAGTGAATGAGATTTCTGAAGTCTCATTCACATGCTGCATTTTTTTCTAATCTGCAGCATGTTAATTCTTTCAGGGGTTTTGCAGCGTTTTTCACCCTTTCAAATGAATGATAAAAAAAACACAAGTATAAACACTGCAAAAACCCAGCAAATAAGTGCGGACTGTACGCAGGGTTTTTCCTGCCACCAATCTGGTTTTTGATGCAGAGAAAAATGCAGCAAAAATGCAACGTGTGAACATTCCCTTATCCTGGTTGTGTGGTAATTAGGAATAAAAGGGAACGCCAAAAAACCATATTGTTAGGCAGCATGTATTTGTGCAGAGCTGCTCCTTGAAGATTCCATCACAAGATTCCATGATGACATCACTGGTGATTGTCGGCCATTATGACATCACAGCTCACAGTCACTACTTATACAATGTACACAGGGTCGCGGCTGTCTTGGTTGACTGAGCGCACTTGCTGTTTTTCGCTATTCCATAGTGACTGATCGCACTTGCAGTTGCAGTTCCTAGCTATTCCATAGTGACTGAGCACACTTGCAGTTCCTCGCTATTCCATAGTGACTGATTGCACTTGCAGGTTCTAGCTATGGCTAAAATACTTTTGGACAATCTTCAGGTAGAAGCTCTATGGGAGATTCTTACCACCAATCGCCTTGAGATTGTGCTTCTACCACCCAATGGGGTCCTCAGCTTCACTCACCGGCTGGTGGTGGAGCTAGTAAGGGACAGCCTGACCAAATACCACCGAGGTCATCTCACCTCAGAGTATCTGACGGATTTACCCCAGAACATCAGGACATTACTGCAACAGGTAAGTGGCGGACGCTCCGCACAAATCTTCTCCACAATAATGAATAATAATGGTGGGATAGAAGCAGGGACGGATTAAGAGTAGTCGAGGCCCCGG
This sequence comes from Phyllobates terribilis, assembly GCF_046119375.1. Classification (NCBI taxonomy): domain Eukaryota; kingdom Metazoa; phylum Chordata; class Amphibia; order Anura; family Dendrobatidae; genus Phyllobates; species Phyllobates terribilis. The sequence goes on from NW_027362767.1 coordinate 276,217,381, forward strand.
GCAGTTTAGAAGGTGGGGGACCCCAGCACCCGACATGTCACATGATTCTCTTTGATAGATGATGTGATAAGTCACGCGATTAACACGCAGGTGCTCTGTTGCACTACACATAACAAAAATAAAATTAATTCTGCTCAATATTAATATTAAAATATTAATTATAATTATGATTTTATATTATTAATTGTGCAATTTAATATTGAGCAGAATTAAGTATGCTGACATCCCCCTTTATACTGTATAAGCCCACATATAGCCCCTATATACAGTATATGCCCACACATAGCCCCCTATATACAGTATGAACCTTCACATAGCCATCTATATACAGTATGAGCTCTCACATAGCCCCCTATATACAGCTGAGCTCTCACATAGCCCCCTATGTACAGCTGAGCCTTCACATAGCCCCATATATTCAGTGTGAGCCCTCACATAGCCCCCTATATACAGTATGAGCCCTCACATAGCCCCATATATACAGCTGAGCCCTCACATAGCCCCATATATACAGCTGAGCCCTAACATAGCCCCCTATATACAGCATGAGCCCCCAAACACTTTAAATATTGCTTGGCAGCATGTATTTGTGCAGAGCTGCCTCTATAAGATTCCATCACAAGATTCCATGATGACATCACTGGTGATGGTCAGCCATTATGACATCACAGCTCGCAGTCACTACTTATACAATGTACACAGGGTCAGGGCTGCCTTTGTTGGCTCTATAGTGACTGAATGCACTTGCAGTTTCTCGCTATTCCATAGTGACTGATTGCACTTGCAGGTTCTAGCTATGGCTAAAATACTTTTGGACAATCTTCAGGTAGAAACTCTATGGGAGATTCTTACCACCAATCGCCCTGAGATTGTGCTTTTACCACCCGATGGCGTCCTCAGCTTCACTCACCGGCTGGTGGTAGAGCTAGTAAGGGACAGCCTGACCAAATACCACCGAGGTCATCTCACCTCAGAGTATCTGATGTATTTACATCAGAACATCAGGACATTACTACAGCAGGTAAATGGCGGACGCTCCACACAAATATTTTCCACAATAATGAATAATAATGGTGGGATAGAAGCTTCTTCTTTCTTTCAATATAAAACAGAACGAGTCCCCAGATATGTAGTCATTGTATCTGCAGAGAGGAGCAGACGTCACATACAATGGCCGCCTCTATTGTGACCTTTCTCATCTCAGAATTTTCATTTTTGTTTCGTTTCTTCTTTATAGGCTGAAAAAAGATCTCAACATGGAGATTTGGCTTCTATTAAAGAACTGGCCGAAAAAGTCCTGTGTGTACTGGAAGGTCCGGCCTGCTCCTCGGAAAGCCTGGTAAGGATCCATCATCTTCTCTATCACACGTCGTTGTTTCCTGATCTTCTCCAGATCACGAGTCAGAGATCAGAAGATCTGGGGTTAGATCTGAGAGAACTTTCTGAGAAAAGCCCTCATGATGGCGCCTGATCTGTATAGTTACAGTTGGTGCGTCTGTAAATGCAGGTTTAGTCCTTCCTGATTTATGGATTTGGTGATTTACTGGAAGGCTCCACGTGTTAATACTATATATTCTATCTATCAGGAGACACAAGAAGGCGACACCGAAGACGAGCAAAATGTGACCCCAGAAACCCCTGACCCCAATATGAGTCAGCCGGGGCCGAGCAGCGATCTGACTACAGGTGAGCCGATCACACAACCTTCTACAGGAAATATCCGGATATTATACAGAACAGGGGACAATGTCACATTTACTCTTTCCACTCTGTGTAATGGGAACCTGGCAGCACATGTTACATATGGGAGTAGTGGGAGGACTGGACAGGACATTTTCTCGCATTTTTTCCAGAAATCCAAAGTGCCAGTCAGGAGAAAACTAACGTAGAAGTCATATACAAATCAGGATGGAAGTGCACTGGGGGCGTGGAAGAAGAAGTCCGAGTGCAGTGACACGCCCCTGTGCACTTCCAGGCTAATTTGCATATGGCTCTTACGCTTTAGCTCTCTTCCCATCGCTCATCGAGGGTGATGGGTTCCTCATTCATGTGGTGATTGGGGTCCTCCACCATTTACATTACATTATCTATGGCTCTGACGGACGTTCCCATATATAGAGTCCCCATATAACGAGTATTAATCCCATTCACAGACGTCTTGTCATTTCTCTGTTATATTGTTGTATTATATATGTAGGATTAATATTGTCTAATATATTTTATTTCTTCATCATTTTATCACTATTTTAGAAACAACTGAGCTGTTGGATCCTGACAGTGTAATCTTAGAGATCCCAGAGATCCAAGAATCTGCTGATGTAAGTATTATAGAGGGAGATGTCTATGTATCACCAGATCACGGGGTGTGAATGACCCGTCCAGTATTATCCCCCATATAACCAGGGGACGCCTCTATCATCAGAGGAGATGACACCATTGCATTAGATAATAGCATTTATATTATAGGGAATCTGTCAGCAGGTTTTTGCTCCTCATCTGAGGGCAGCATGATGTAGAGGCAAAGACCCTGATTCCAGCGATGTATTCATTACCTTATTCAGGGCAGCAGTTGTGATGAAATCAATATTTTTTTCTGCTGCAGATCTGGCAGTGCTCTGAATGCTGAGCCCTGTATAACCCCGCCCACACCAGTGATTGGCAGCTTTCTGTGTAATACGCCATCCACACCAGTGATTGGCAGCTTTCTGTGTATAACCCCACCTGCACAGCTTTCTATGTACAGTGTGCATAGGCAGAAAGCTGCCATTCAGTGGTGGGGGTGGGGTAACACAGAGCAATAGGACTACATGGCACAAGACAGATGGTCCTCTAGTGATAATCTCCTGCTGATAAAACACTGATTTTATTGACACAACACCACACAGTTTAGTAAGTGACACATCACTGGAATCAGGGTCTCAGCCCCTACATCATGCTTCTCTCAGATTACATAGCACACAGACAGATCCTCTGTAAGTTCTCCTCTGTGTGATTTCTCACATTATCCAGCACTGTACAATGATTCCGATGTATGGAGGATCCCCCCTTACATTACATCTGTGTCTCCGGAGCGTCCGGCTTGTATCATCCCTACATCGGATCAGTGACATCAGCTGGGACATAATATAGGAGGAGACGTTTCTGCATCTGGAGATTTGCTCCCGAAGCTTCTAGATCTTAATATCATTTCTTCTTTTCTAGAACTTGATGGAATCATTGATCCCGGCGAGAAAGCCGCGTATGAGCGACTACGAAACATCTAAACTGATCAGCAGCGGATCTTTTGGGTGAGATTTCAGTTGGCATAATCCACATTTCTCAGGGCTCCCTATGGCAAGGCTTCAGCCTCTGTGCTCTGCCATTCAGTGTTATCATAGGGAAATGACCTGTTAATGCGACATGGGTGAGGGTTCTGGCAGATGTGGCATTGTGCAGACCTCCCACAGGTGATAATGTGACCTGGGTGTGGTTCTGGCAGACGTGGCATTGTGCAGGCCTCCCATAGGTGATAATGTGACCCAGATGAGGGTCTGGCAGACGTGGCATTGTGCAGACATTCACAGGTGATAGTGTGACCTGGGTGTGGTTCTGGCAGACGTGCCATTGTGCAGACCTTCCATAGGTGATGTGACCTGGGTGAGGGCTCTGGCAGACGTGGCATTGTGCAGGCCTCCCATAGTAATGTGACCCAGATGAGGGTCTGTCAGACGTGGCATTGTGCAGACATTCACAGGTGATAGTGTGACATGGGTGTGGTTCTGGCAGACGTGCCATTGTGCAGACCTTCCATAGGTGATGTGACCTGGGTGAGGGCTCTGGCAGACGTGGCATTGTGCAGACCTCCTATAGGTGATAATGTGACCTGGGTGAAGATCTGACAGACGTAGCATTGTGCAGACCTCCCATAGGTGACAATGTGACCTGGGTGTGGTTCTGGCACACGTGGGATTGTGCAGGCCTCCCATAGGTGATAATGTGACCTGGCTGAAGGCTCCAGCAGACGTGGCATTGTGCAGACCTCCCATAGGTGATAATGTGACCTGGGTGTGGTTCTGGCAGACGTGGCATTGTGCAGACCTCCCATGGGTGATAATGTGACCTGGGTGAGGGTCTGGCAGATGTGGCATTGTGCAGACCTCCCATAGGTGATCTATGTAGTAATATTTCATAGATTACTAGATGTGTATTTCTAGTGACTTCTAGTATTAAACATGAGTACAGAAGATCATACAATGACTTCTATAGACAGACTGTTAATAATGATTCATAATAAACCATGGTTTCTCATTCTCTCCAGATCCGTCTACTTAGTGCACCATAAAGTTTCAAAGAAGATCTTTGCTATGAAGAAAATGGCCAAGACGACCCTGGATACTCCAACAGCTGTGGAAGGGGCCTTTCTGGAGAGGGACATCCTGACATTCGCTGATTGTCCCTATGTGACCTCCATGCTCTGCTCCTTCCCTACTAGATCTCACCTGTGTATGGTCATGGAGTATGTAGGAGGTAGGACATGTACATGTATTATATTCAGCCCATGTCTGCTGACATCTTATCATTAGGACTTGGCCCCGTGGACGGTTACATCCCCGCAGAGCATTTACTATAGATATTCCGCAAAGTCATTGATGTGTGTGATCTCCCTGTATGTCCGCACTGAGCACGTCAGTATCTCCAGCTTTAGACGAGATGTGACATCACTTTATGTTATTAGTGACATAGACGACATTTCACCATGACCTCAGACTAATATTCTGTACATTATATCTGTATACAGGGTTGGACTGGCCCACCAGAGAACCGGAGACTCCTCCGGTGGGCCCTGGCTTCTCCTTCAGGAGAGTTCATATCTGTTGCAAGGTTTGCACTATGGGGCTCTTGAGTGGAGGAGAAAGGTGGGCCCTCGGAGTCAAATGTTCTGGTGGGCCCAATGTTCTTCAGTCTGACACTGTCCGTATATATTGTCTCCAGCCCCAATGTCTCCGCTCACTTCTCATGACACTTCATGGTAGTTTGCTGTATAAACCCCTCACCGCTCATATTTCCTTTCTTCTATAGGTGGAGACTGCGCAACCCTCCTAAGAACCAGGGGTCCTTTATCTGTCCCCTTGGCCCGCCTGTACTTTGCAGAGGCAGTTCTTGCTGTGGAATACCTGCACAGCTATGGAATGGTGCACAGAGACCTGAAGCCAGAGAAGTAAGTGCCCCCTGTAGCATAATAAAGTGGGGAAAGTTATTTATTACCACATGGCCTATGAGGCTAAAACTATCTTTTCTTTCACAGCCTCCTAATTACACCGGCTGGACACATTAAAGTCGCCGATTTTGGGATTTCAAAAGTTGATGTCATGATACCAGAAGCCAACACCCACAAGGAATCATTGGTGGACATCGCCAGAGAGTTCCAGGACCATGAGGTCGGCATCACTTACAGGAACTTAGCTTGTTCTTTACAAATCTCATTACACTATTGTCTCTTCTCTACATTCTACATTCTAGAGAACTTTTCCACTCATATTTTATCTTCTGTCATTGTGTTTTATGTGGATAACTTGTCATAATAATCATTTCATTGATTCTCATCTTTATCTTCTGTCGGTTTCCAGGACTGTGGCACCCCATATTATATGGCCCCAGAAATCATACTGAAGAAAGGTTATGGAAGACCAGCTGATTGGTGGTCAATGGGGATCATCCTGCATGAATTTCTGATGGGATATGTACCATTTCATGGGGACTCCCTATCTGAACTTCATAAAAATATTGTCACTGGTAAGTGGAATAATCCGATCATTGCTTTGACTGGTTACATGGATTAAGTTATTTCCTTTGCTTTTTCTTACAGTCCAATACAGAGGTTTTATTTTCTGTAATTTTCTTATATAACAGGAGACATCATTTGGGATTGGGATTGCTCTCCCCCCCCCCCGATGCTCAAGACCTCATTGATGACCTGCTCAGAACAAATCCTGTACAAAGACTTGGGACAGGTAACCAATATATTAGTTTTTATATTCACTTTTTACAATGAGGAAATATCGCTTCTTTCCATGAGGATCAGCACTTCTCTATCTGCTTGCCTATTTCTAGTTCTCCATACTATGACTTTCAGCTTGTTTCCTTCGGTTATGTCATTAGTTTAGATTAAGATAAATTGTTCCGATATGGAGCAGTCTCTGACAATGTCTGCTCAACTTTTGGTTTTCTTTTTCCAGGAGGAGCCTTCGAGATCAAGAATTATCCATTCTTGTGTGACTTAGAATTTGAAAACCTTCTAAGTCAGAAGCCGGAGTATGTCCCTCGGATTGTGTCAGACGTGGACACCAGCTTATTTATCAGTAAGTAGAAGGAGACGTCATCTAGACTAAGCGGCTGTTTGTCTCATCTTCCTTAATATGTGTCAATCAGTTCCCATTAATATTAGTGATAAATGATGACTGTGTTACACTGCCAACCTCTAATAACACTTCGTTACCTATGTCTTGTAGATCACGCTGATACAGACAAGCATATAGACTCAGAGGAGGAGGACACAAGTGAGGATAATGAGAGCCTTTTCTTCCAAAATTTTACGTCATCCTCTGAAAGGCTTTCTAAAGTAAGTTTGTGATCAATAAATCCAGAATATGTAAAACAGACCTCTAAAAGTAAAAAAATAGAAATTTATATCTTATTATTCTGTTTTTAGCTCTGTACCACCACTATCAAGTCCCCTCCAGAGTGTACCCCATCATCCAGCAGAAACATCTCAGAAATGTGAGTAGATTATGTGGTTATTACTGGGAGCTCCAGGCTGATATAAGTGCACAACACCAAATATAGGACATAATTACCATAATATCAAGTGCAGCATCCACCGCCCCATGATCAGTGGTCATTGCGCTTTTGGCTTCAGAATTCACTGGAGATAACAGCCAATAATTGCAGCCAGTCAGGCATTGATAATGCTGCCCACATTGTAGGAGAGATGTAGTATTACATGCCGGCCATTGTTGGTAGTTGTTTTTCACTCTGCTCCATAGAAGGTAGTTTTGAGTAGGAGACGTTCCCCACTATGACTTTCATATGTCCTATTAGGCCTTATAGTCGATGTTCTTCTAGTGAGACAATTCCTTTTATACAGAATTTACTTGTGATTTACTTGATTTTCTTCTTCCAAACAGGCAGAAAGGATCTGATAGAGATGATGCTATAACCAGCTTGCCATCCTCGTCCCCATTATCAGGTATGTACATGTCTATAGCTCCAAAAATGTGAATGTTGTCATCAAGGGTCAAATATCTTCACATGGTTTTTCTGTAATAGGTCTCCTATGTTATCCATGTTTCATGGATCCCAATTATGTTGCCCATGGGCCCATACTGTGTCTCTATTTCCGTAACTGTGTACAGTACAATCATGGATATTGTGATACGTTGTAGCATCCAGTAACCTCCGCCATCGTAATGAGACATCGTCTCCTATAGTAGAATATCACTCATTAGTGATGCACCACATGGCGGCACACAAGGGCGCTCACTGCTCCATATTAGTGACACATCTAATGCCCCCCAGATGAGGTCATGTCCAGTATATAGGACTTATTCTGCCCTATTATGTAATACCAGATTATCAGGACTATAGGGGACAGGACAAAAATAATCATGCTATATACAGGACAGATACAAAGCAGATCCCATAACAATGTGTCCTTAGTGAGTTGTTTTTTCTTCTTTCTGATCAGAATTTCCAGCTGACGAGAAAACATCTGAAAATGTGAAAAAAGGGAAAAAGAGACGAGGTAAGTGTGAGAATCAGCTCCATGTTGTGTGATGTCGTCAGTGAGATAAATGCATGTAGAGCAGATGTCATCTGTCGGAGATGGGATTATCACATGTATGATGGCTGACAATGATCCCTGACCTCTGTGTGATGAGACTCCTCTGCCGTCCGGCCACAGTGACCGCACAGTAGTACCATGTCATATGGAGTCCCATCACTTACATTATATTTCCTTCTCTTCTCATAGGTTCCATCTTCCGCCGGATCTTATCATCCTGCCGGCGTGGATTAGCCAGGGCTGCTCGCGTATTTGCATGTTGTCACTGTCCCCCTAGAGACACCTCGAAAGACGGGAAACCTCCACATCCAGCGCCCTGAAGTCCAGCAGATCTACCATCACTGCTGGAGCCGTATAGAAGGACCTTCACCATCTACCTGTGGCCTTCTGTTACATCTCTGCCCGGACATGCCTCTGTCACCAGGCTCCGCGGTATTCATACTGGTCGCAGACGTGGCTGTTACTGATCACCTGGTATCTGACCCCGGCTGTCATCCAGACTATGATTTTGTCTATTGATTCTGTTCCTGGTTTTATTCTTCCCTTCTATCTTATTATTAATTAAAAAATTACAATTATTATTACTAAGTTTTTTTGCATCAATCAAACTTTACATTTTGGTAATTGATTAAAATAATATATTAACAGTTATGTTTTTAAAAGCATATATACAGTATGCTTATAATATGTATATACACAGTGGCATGTAAAAGTTTGGACACCCCTGGTCAAAATTAAGTTATTGTGAACAGTTAAGCAAGTTGAATATGAAATGATCTCTAAAAGGCCTAAAGTTAAGGATGACACATTTCCTTTGTAAGGAAGTATGAACTATCACTGGCAATTCCCAAGTACCAGTGGCGAGCATATATAGCAAAGGGGAGTGGCCAACACTGAACAGCTGAGACAATCCAGGTAGAAGAGCTCCAGGAGATCAACAAACCTGATTAACCCTTGCACTGCCAGCAAGGAAAAAGCCTGCACTGTCTAATAAGATGGTGAAGCAATTCTAATCAGTGCAGGAGTTCGTAAAACCAGACGCCGCGATCTTCTGGCCCCTCTCTGTCACATTAGCCCTGTGGCAGTAGCCCCCCTCCTAAGAGGGACCTCCGGAACCTCAGAGCCAGGTTTATTTGGATGTGAAACGTGATCAAACCGGACCAACCTGGTTGCATGTACATCCGACGCTGGTACCCACATTCTCTCCTCAGGACTATAACTCTTCCAATGTGCCAAATATTGAAAAGACCGTAGTACAAAGTGAGAATTTATTATCTTCGCTATCTTGAATTCCAGATTCTTCTCAACAATGACTGGGGAAGATGATGGTGATGATGGTTCACAGGAAGCAATATATTTCTTGTGAAGTGATTGGTGAAACACATTATGAATCTTGGTAAAGTAAGGTAATACACTACTGGATTAATGACGGCAACTATATTGTAGGGGCCAATGAACCCGGGTACCAGTTTCCAAGAAGGAACCTTCAAGTTACTGTTCTTTGATGACATTTACACCAAATCACCAACACTCAGGTCTGGACCCACCAAGCTTCTCCGATCAGCCATACTCTTATATTTGGATCCCACTCTTCTTAAATTAAGAACACTTTGCCACACTGATGTAATGGATGAAGAAAACCGTTCCTCCTCAGGTGCTCCTGAGGAACGATTCCTATTGTAGAAGCAGAATTAAGGATGAAAACCATATGCCCCGAAGAACGGGGATTTGCCAGTAGATTCATGACAACGGTTATTCATGGTAAACTCAGCGAGAGGTAAATAAGAAACCAAATTCTCCTGATTCTCAGACACGAAGCACCTAAGATATCAGAGAGAATCCCATGTGATTTCATGATTTCTTTGATAAAAATTTGCGTCAAAGTCTTCGCATTCGGTAAAGCAGGTAGTGCAATGAAATAAGCCATCTTGCTGAACCTATCCACCACCACCAATATTACAATGTAACCTGCTGATATGGGTAGATCAGTGATGAAATCAACAGACAAATGAGTCCATGGTCTACAGGGAATCACCAAAGGTTGAATAGCCCCGGAAGGACAAGTATGTGGGATCTTAGAATGCGCACCGGTACTGCAGGCAGCTACATAATCCCAAACATCTTGGTGCACCCTAGACCACCAAAAACGCAGAGTAAGAAGATCTGTGGTGGCTTTACTACCAGGATGTCCAGCCAGGACCGAATCATAATGTTCACTCACAATTCTAAGACAGAGGTTCACAGGGACAAATACTTTACCTGAAGGACAGGCAGCAGGGCACCCCCCTGAGCCTCTAGGACCTCTTTCTCCGCAGTATATATAGTTGCGATAACTACCCCTTTCTGTAAGGGACCGGCTAACAATTACTTCCTCCCCCTGAAAAATGTGGCGCCCCTGCTGCACATTAGTGCCACAGATCCTAGAGGGGTGCATGGACGGATTCCTCCACAAGAGGCCCTCACAGCATACACACACCTCCACCTTCCACCTCAGACCACCAGAGGGAGCCCGGATAGGGATATAAATAGGGAAGGTGGAGCTAGGCAGTCAGTTTGGAGAACAGTTTCCTTAGGGAACAGAGCTAGTTCCTGCAGTAGATGAGCCTGGGAGAGGTCAGCCTGCAGTGGAGCTCAGTCTAGAGAGCAGTTTTCCTCAGGGGACGGAGGTAGTTCCAGTCCCTCTAGAGAGAGTACAGACTCAAAAAGCTCAATTAATGAGCCCACGGCGTGCCGACGCCATAAGAGCGGTGAAGAGTAGCGAGGCCTACTGCCAGTGTGAAGCCTAGTGAGGGCCCTGAGCGGCTGAAGGCAAGTGGAGTAAGCGAGCTACATAGGGGGCAGAGGAGCTTAACCAGCTCACCCCACAACTATTTACCAGACACCAGGTCCGCGTCTGCAGGGATCTCTAGGACCAGCAGAAACTACCGGAATCCCTGGCGAACTACATGTCCCAGGAACACCAAAAGCCGACCGTTATACCAGGGTCAGGAGTCACTGAGGCCCAAAAATTCCAGGGAGCGTGAACTCCATCAGAAGGCCCTACCACCAGGTCAGCCGGTGCAAGACAGAGACCAAGTTAGACCTAGCTTCAGGCAGGTCATAAACTTAACAGGAAAAGGCAAGAAGCAGGAGGCCCCACACCCGCTCACTGGGGAGAGTCCTGACATGCACCCTTCACCCTACAGTGCCCTGGATCGTGCCTGAAACACCACCAGTAAAGGTACTGAAGCGAACTGTCGTGTGTGTACCTATTCTTCTTCCGACCCGGCTGGGTCCCCTCTGTCCTGCATCCCCTCTCCTATGCTGCCCTGAGGCCCCGCTCCACCTGTGGGGAGCCGCACCATCTAGCTGCCTGATCACCGTTCTCAGAGGACTGTAGCAGCGCTGGTGATTCTCACCAGACACCACGGGTGGCGTCACGAACTTTTCCCTATCCCGTATTCCTGTTCCCCATTCCTTTGCTTTTAAGAGTGACCCCAGGGTACGGCCTCAGGAGCCGGCCACCGCGGCATCCCCCAAAACTAACAGCAAGGCCCGGGCGCCGAGTCCCCATCCCTTGGGCGCATCAAAAACAACAAGATAAAGCATTTGCCTTAATATCCTTATCCCCCAGCCTATAAGTCAACAAATTTGAATCTGGTAAAGAATAATGACCATCTTGTTTGTCTAGGTGTCAGATGTTTGGCAGATTCCAAATATAAAAGATTTTTATGATCAGTGATTACTATGACCGCATGAACTGCCCCCTTCAAAAAATGACACCACTCCTCAAAGGTCTACTTTATTGTCAAGAGATCCCTATTAACAATGTCATAGTTTCTCTCGGAGGATGACAGTTTCTTGGAGAAGTATGCACACGGGCGCAATTTACTTGGGAAAGAACACTGTGACAATACAACCTCAACCCCCATCTCTGATGCATCAACCTCTACAATGAATGGCTGAGTGACATCAGGCTGTATAATAATCTGTGAAGAGTAGTAAATGCCTCACTGGCCGAACCGGACCATTTAGAAAAGTCCGTCCCTTTCCTGGTCATATCCGGCAATTTGTCCACTACTGATAAGTTCTTGATGAACTTACGATAATTATTGGCGAACACTAAAAAGCTTTTACATCTTCAGGACGATTCCAATCAAGTACTGCCCGGATTTTCTCCGGATCCATGCGAAAACAGGTGAACAATAATAAATAACCCCGATTAGGGATCTCCTGAACCGAGAGCATACATTTCTTTCGTTTGACGAATAATTTATTGTCCCTTGGTACTTGTAAGACCTGCCTTACATCTATGTGATGTGACTCAAGGTCCGGCGAATAAATCAATAATCATCCAGATACACTACTACTACAAATCTACCTGCCAGGTGATGAAAAATGTCATTTACAAAGAACTGAAAAATGGGGGGAGCATTAGTCAACCCAAATGGCATAAAAAGGTTTTTGAAATGTCCTTCTGGCATATTAAAAGCAGTCTTCCACTCATCCCCGTTCTTAATACGGATGAGATTATAGGCCCCCCTAAGGTCCAGTTTGGAAAACCACTTAGCCCCAACAATCTGATTAAAGAGATCTGGAATAAGAGGGAGCAGATATGGATCCCGAACAGTGATCCAATTTAATTCCCAGAAATCCAAGCAGGGGCGCAACCTCCCATTTTTTTCTTAATCAAATCCACTGAGCAACCATAAGGACAGTAAGGTGTAGTTCTTGACATAATTGAAAACACATACTCGTAATCGGACAAATACTGTACTCTGGTAGAGACCTGGTAGTTACCATGGATAAACTAATGCACATGCAGTTATTTTGATAGTAATTGATCCACCTCACTATTTCCCGTGCCTGCCAGTCCACTATAGGATTATGTGACATCAGCCAAGGCAGCCCTAGAACCACTGGGGAGGGCAAGCCCTCTAACACATAATATTGGGGGGAATAAGAGAGGAGAGAAAATCCCCAGGCTTGAGTGTCGCCCTGGAGCACTGAGATTACAATCCCCACCCGTTTTTCCTCGGTACCTGAGTGAGTACATAGCCTAAAATATAGTTTGCAGGCCTCCTTAAAGACCACAAACTTGTCCCAACCCCTGAGAATCTATTTTGCAAAGAGATCTTGGGCTCCATGAGGAGCTGCCCGGGAGCCGTCGATCCTAAGCCTGGAGTCCATGGGCGCTGCAAAGCCAAAGAGTCTAAGTCTGCCACCTCCAGGCAGAGTTGTTGTAGCTGGCCAGAGCAGCCACAGGATCCATCATGGATCCAACAAGGTAATGCCAGGGAAGGGAGGGGATGAGTGCTAGTCGATCCACATTGACAACTAAAGACAACAAGGGGGAACAAACAAGGGAAGATAGCTTAGCTTTAGTCAATTTCAGAGAAATGAACACACGTCCTCTTAGCTCCAGAGAGGAAAAAGTACTGCTCTTCCTCGAGCCTTCACAAGGAGTCGCGTGAATATCGCCGGCACATCCCTCTAGCAAACAGCAGGTATTTATACACCCAAGTCAGGGTGTTAATTAGTAAGAGGAAGGTAGACGCTGGGTCCTAAAGAGACAGCTTCTAAGGTGTCTGTAATGCCAAACAAAGAGATCTCCTGCAACCAACTGCAGGGCAATTGTCTGTCACTTCTGACACACCCGTGACATTAACCAGGCAGTAAGAACTATCACTGGCAGTTCCCAAGTGGCAGTGGCGAGCATATATAGCAAAGGGGAGTGCCCAACACTGAACAGCTGAGACAATCAAGGTTGGAGAGTTCCAGGAGATCAACTGAACTGATTAACCCTTAAACTGCCAGAAAGGAAAAAAAGCTCCACTGTTTAATAAGATGGTGAAGCAGTTCTAATCAGTGCAGGAGTTCGTGAAACCAGACACCGCTATCTTCTGGCCCCTCTCTGTTGCGGTATCCACGTGACAACATGGATGACTATAGGCTGTGCATTATACTACATGGATGACTATGGGCTGCGCATTATACTCTATGGAGGACTATGGGCTGTGCATTATATTATATGAAGGATATGGGCTGTGTATTATACTAATATGGAGGACTGTGGGCTGTGTATTATAGTTAGTGATGAGCGAACGTGTTCGCCACTGCTCGGTACTTGCCCGAGCATCTCACTGCTCGAGATGCTCTTCGCTCGACGAGTATTTACGGGTTGCTCGGGCGGGAGCTTGAGTTTACTCCCGGCATGTTTGGCGCTCTTTAGAGAGCCAATGAACATGCAGGGATTGCCTGTCACATACTGTAATGCCGTAGCCATGTTGGTTGTGGCATTACAGTGATTGGCTGGCCGCACAGCATCATCAGGTGTATATAAGACCAGGCGCCGCCATGCTTGTCACAGTCTACCCCGGAATCAGGCAGAGTAGGGAGAGGTGCTGCTGCGTCAGGGAGAGATTTGCTTGTTTAGAGTTAGTATAGGTATTCCACAACATGTATCTATAATATCAATCTGAACTAACAGTCCTTCTGAGGACTAATCCAGCTGCATATAATCTGTGCTAGGCAGGCAGTGTATGTTGCAGACTGCAGTGCATGATTCAGCACAAGAAGGTCCGTTGAACGTCCTGTTAGTATAGGTATTCCACAACATATATCTATATCCATCTGAACTAACAGTCCTTCTCAGGAGTAATCCAGCTGCATATAATCAGTGCTAGGAAGGCAGGCAGTGTATGTGGCAGACTACAGTGCATATAGTGCAAGAGGGTCCATTGAACGTTCCTGCTGCTGCAGTTCTTGCAGATATTTGTAGACATAGCCCCAGATATCAGAGGCCAGGGAATTTTTTTTATTATCTTAATCCTGGTTATTTGCTTAAAAATCAATCCAGAGTACACCATTTTTCTGCTCCATTTGCTTGTTGGCACTGCAAAATACAGCCAGATCCTTTCCGTATTACAGCGATAAAAATCCAGAAATTTGTAGCGAGCGTGGAAAATATTGGCCTCCATTTAAATTTTGTTGCAGTGTGTCAGTGAAGTTATTGACATGAGGTCGCTTTGAAATATAGTAACCTACCAGCCAGCTATTTAAAACTGTGGTTTTCCGTCACAAGTATCACATATCACTGCGGTTTCAATCCAGCCATTTGTAGTGAACAATTTCACTCTTTGTTTCATGTGATATTTCAGTTTTTCTTTTTTTAATAAATTTGCAAAAATTTCTACATTTCTGTTGTTTTTTTTCAGTCAAGATGGGGTGCTGAGTGTACTTTAACCCCTTTACAACCCAAGGTGGTTTGCACGTTAATGACCAGGCCAATTTTTACAATTCTGACCACTGTCACTTTATGAGGTAATTACTCTGGAATGCTTCAATGGATCCCCCTGATTCTGAGACTGTTTTTTCATGACATATTGTACTTCATGATTGTGGTAAAAAAATTTTGATATCACTTGCGTTTATTTGTGAAAAAACGGAAATTTGGCGAACATTTTGAAAATTTAGCAATTTTCAAAATTTGAATTTTTATGCCCTTAAATCAGAGAGATATGTGTGTCACCCCAGGTCTGGATGCCACAAACATTAAAGGCTGTGTCTGAGAGCAGGAGGGAGGTTACCTGGTCAGGGACCATTAGCTTGCAGCACCTCCTGTCCCAGGCCAGTAGGGGGAGCAGGCTGCCCCGATAAAAGCTGGAACTGAGGGCAGGGTTAGGGAGACCAGGACCCACTTCTGAAGCATCCAGAAGGCTTCCCAGAGGAAAGGGACAGGTCAGCAGCAGCTGAGGAGTCCGGGAGGCAGAGGAGGAACAGCAAGCCAGGGACAGAGGCGACGAGAGCCGTTCCTGGCTGAGAGAGAACTACACAACCGGACACTGGGGTCCGAGGCTGTCAGGGTTGCAAGCCCGGCAGCAGATAACCAACCCGCGAGGGATTTCAGGTCCCTTGGCCTGAGAAGCCTGGAGGCTCCGCCACACAGAGGGACCGGTACAGCACGGAGAAGCAACAGGTACCTAAGGCCCGAGTCGCAAGCCATACGGGCGTAGTACACAGCCAGCTCAGGGACGTGGGCTATCACACCACGAAACGGGGGATAGTCAGCAAGGGCAGAGAGAGAACGGTAGGCCTACCCACTCACCCTGACCAGTGGGGCTCGCCTGAATGCTCTCAGACACCCATGCCCATTCCTACCCTGTACTCCTGTTGGGTCATTAGTACTAACTACAATAAAGACCCTGGACTGTTTGAAGCCGACTCCGAACCCTTATTATTGCGGCCTGCACCATCACCCTCAGCATCCTATTACACTGCCCTGAGGCTACACTCTTCCCGTGGGGAGTTATCCTATCCCTGTGCTGCACACCAACATCAGCCTCAGCGGTCTGCCTTGCAGCGGCGGTCATTCCTGACCGCAATCCACGGGTGGCGTAGTCGGACATTCAAAACCCTACAACTAGACTGCCACAGCATTTGGTCTGACCACCCTGAGCCACGGGATCGGGTTGCCACTACTACCCCCAACATTGCACTGAAGCCCGGTTCCGGGTGCCCCACGGCCCAGGGGGTGAGTCATATGTCACGCAAAATAGTTAATAAATAACATTTCCCACATGTTTACTTTACATCAGCACAATTTTGGAACCAAAATTTTTTTTTGTTATGGAGCTATAAGGGTTAAAAGTTGACCAGCGATTTCTCATTTTTCCAACAAAAGTTACAAAACCATTTTTCTAGGGACCACATCACATTTGAAGTCACTTTGAGAGGTCTTTATGACAGAAAATACCCAAAAGTGACACCATTCTAAAAACTGCACCCCTCAAGGTGCTCAAAACCACATTCAAGAACTTTATTAACCCTTCAGGTGCTTCACAGCAATTTTTGGAATGTGGAAGAAAAAAATGAACATTTAACTTTTTTCACAAAAATGTTACTTTAGACCCAATTTTTTTTATTTTCGCAGGGGTAACAGGAAAAAATGGACCCCAAAATTTGTTGTGCAATTTCCCCTGGGCACACAGATACCCCATATGTGGAGAAAAATCACTGTTTGGGCGCACGGCAGGGCTCGGAAGGAAAGGAGCGCCATTTGAATTTTCGATTGTAAAATTTGCTTGAATAATTAGCGGATGCCATGTTGCGTTTGGAGAGCCTCTGATGTGCCTAAACAGTGGAAACCCCCCACAAGTGACCCCATTTTGGAAACTAGACCCCCCTGGGAACTTATCTAGATGGGTGAGCATTTTGAACCCCCAGGTGCTTCACAAATTAATCCGTAAAAATGAAAAAGTATTTTTTTTCCAGTTTTTCATTTTTACGAATCAATTTGTGAAGCACCTGGGGGTTCCAAGTGCTCACTATGCATCTAGATAGGTGCCTTGGGGGGTCTAGTTTCCAAAATGGGGTCACTTGTGGAGGAGCTCCAATGTTTAGGCACACAGGGGCTCTCCAAACGCGACATGGTGTCCGTTAACAAATTGAATGGAAAATCGGCTCAAATTGTTATCGGACACCATGTTGCGTTTGGAGAGCCCCTGTGTGCCTAAACATTGGAGCTCCCCCACAAGTGACCCCATTTTGGAAACTAGACCCCCCAAGGCACCTATCTAGATGCATAGTGAGCACTTGGAACTCCCAGGTGCTTCACAAATTAATCCGTAAAATAAAAAAGTGTTTTTTTTTCCCACTTTTTCATTTTTACGAATCAATTTGTGAAGCACCTGGGGGTTCCAAGTGCTCACTGTGTATCTAGATAGGTGCCTTTGGGGGTCTAGTTTCCAAAATGGGGTCACTTGTGGGGGAGCTCCAATGTTTAGGCACACAGGGGTCTCCAAACGCAACATGGTGTCCGCTAACAATTTGAGCCGATTTTCCATTCCATTTGTTAACGGACACCATGTCACGTTTGGAGAGCCCCTGTGTGCCTAAACAGTGGTAACCCCCAACAAGTGACCCAATTTTGGAAACTAGACCCCTCAAGGATTTTATCAAGGGGTATAGTGAACATTTTGAACCCAGAGGTACGACAGAGAATTTGATAACATTAAGTCATCATATTGAATAAGTTATCATTAGTCTTGAGCGCAAGTGCTCGCTACTTGAGTTTGCATCGGGTGCTCAGGTATGCACCATGTACTGCGTGTGCTCGAGTGACATGCTCGAGTCCCTGCCCCGCATGTTTCACGGTTATTAGACATCCAAAAAAAAACATGCAGGGATCGCTCGTGCATGGCAGGCAATCCTCGCAAAGTTTTTTGGCTGCGAAGCATATGGGGCGGAGACTCGAGCATGTCACTCAAATACCCACGATACTCAATGCATACCAGAGCATCCGATGCAAACTCAAGTAGCGAGCACTTGCGCTCAACACTAGTCACCATATCGTCATCTTTTTTCTTACTTTTGAAAAAATTCCCAACCCCAACCCTAACCCCAACCCCAGCCCTAACCCTAGCACAACCCTAACCCTAGCACAACCCTAACCCGAGAGTTTATTTTTTACGCCGTTCCTCGTGTGGTATAAGTGATTAGACGACTTTATTCTTCGGGTCGGTGTGATTACAGTGACACCAGAATCATATGGGGTTTTTATGATTGACAGCTGTCACGCACTAAAAGACGCATTTTTTGTAAAATCTAGTTTTTGCATCGCCATATTTTGAAAGCTATAATTTTTCCATATTTTGGCAGACAGAGTCATGTGATGGCTTGTTTTTTTGGGGGATGAGTTGACGTTTTTATTGGTGACATTTTCAGGCACGTGACATTTTTTGATCGCTTTCTATTCCGATTTTTGGGAGGCAGAATAAACAAAAACCAACAATTCAGGAATTGTTTTTTTTGTTTTTTTTTAATTCTGTTCTGCGTGTGGTAAAATTGATAAGGTAGCTTTATTCTTTGTGTCAGTACGTTTACAATGGTACCACATTTATGTAGATTTTCTATGTTTTGGCGCTTTTACACAATAAAAGCTATTTTATAGAAAAAATAATTTTTTTGCATTGCTTTATTCTGAGAGCTATAACGTTTTTATTTTTCGGATGATGGAGCTGTATCATGGCTTGTTTTTTGTGGGACAAGATGACGTTTTCAGCGGTACCATTTTTATTTATATTCGTCTTTTTGATCGCGTGTTATTCCATTTTTTGTTTGGCGGTATGATGATAAAGCATTGTTTTTTGCTTTTTTTTTTTTTTTTTACCGTGTTCACTGAAGGGGTTAACTAGTGGGACAGTTTTATAGGTCAGGTCGTTCCGGACGCGGCGATACCAAATATGTGTACTTTTATTGTATGTTTGCTTTTTTTTCATAATAATATTTATTGATGGGTACATTATATTTTTAATTTTGGTGGATTATTTTTATTATTTTTTTTTTATATATTTTTACAATTTTTTTTTTTTCACTTTCTGGGAGTTTTTACACTTTTTACTTTGTCCCACTCTGGGACTTAACTTTTTTTATTCTGATCGCCTGCACAGCAAAGGGATGGAGCACCATCCCTGTGCTATGCAGGCAGTCAGCGCTGCACAGTGAGAATATTGTGTGGTTGTGCACTGCGCATGACGAAACAATGTTCCTCCTGCCTGGTGACACGGATGTTGTCATGACAACATCGGGTCATCATGGCAACACCCGGGAAGCCGCGTCAGACAGCGCTGGAGGCCGGAAGAGGAGGTGAGTATACCGATCACCTCCCCTTGCCACCGCAATGCTGCGCAGCATTGCGGGGGTTAATGTGCCGGGAGCGGTGCGGGACCGCTCCCTGCACATAGTACCGGGTGTCAGCTGTGACAATCAGCTGACACCTGGCGGCGATCGCGACCCCACAGCCTGTGTGCGCGCGATCGCGATGACGTACTAATACGGGTCAGGCTCTTAAAGCCCAGGGCACTGACGCGTATTAATATGTCATGGACTGTAAAGGGGTTAATGAGAAAAAAAATGAACTTTTTAGAATTTACCAAATGGCTGCAATGAAACAAAGAGTGAAAAATTTAAAGGGGTCTGAATACTTTCCGTACCCACTGTAGATCTGTAGCTGACACCGCTGAACCTACAGCCAGGCATGGTCGTGTGTGAGAATGAACAGAACCTGGTGGTGGCTCTGAGGCGAGGCGAGCTCACACACGTACCATGCCTGGCCCATGTGCTTAACCTCGTGGTTCAGCAGTTTCTCAAAACCTACCCGGATCTGCCGAATCTGCTTGTCAAAGTACGCCGCCTGTGTGCCCATTTTAGAAAGTCAGCTACAGATTCCACCGTCCTTGCCGTGCTTCAGCAGCATTTGCAGCTTCCGGCTCACCAACTGATGTGTGATGTCCCCATGCATTGGAACTCTACACTGCAGATGTTGGGAAGGATTTGTGAGCAGAAGAGGGCAGTTGTTGAGTACCAGCATCAACAAGGCCGTCGTTATTCAGGTCAGACTCCAGACATAAGACCTCAGGAGTGGACATGGATGTCAGACATCTGTACCATCCTCCAAAACTTTGAGGACTCCACCAAGATGGTGAGCGGCGATGACGCCATAATTAGCGTCACCATCCCGCTTCTCAGTCTTCTGAAATGCTCTCTGCTCTCAATTAAAGAGGATGCATTGCAGGCAGAGCACGATGAGATGGAGCAAAGAACCATATAGAATGATTACACGCAGCCCAGCCTCATCTCATCCCAACAAGGATTGGGTGACAATGAGGAAGAGGAGGAGGAGGAACAGGAGCTAGTTTCCTGCGCTATAGACGGTACTACCTGCACAACTGTCATACCGTCTGCTCAGCGTGGATGGTCTGAGGACAGGGAGGAGGAGGAAGAGGAGGAGGAGGATGAGGAGGAGAGCATGGTCAGTCGTCCTCTTGGTGAGGACACTGAATTCTTGCCTCTTTGCAGTCTGGCACACATGGCTGAGTTTATGTTACGCTGCCTTTCCCGTGACCCTCGCGTTGTCCAAATTTTGTGTGACAGTCATTACTGGTTGGTGATGCTTTTAGACCCACGCTACAGGGAGAACTTTATGTCTCTTATTCCCTTGCAGGACAGGCCTAATAAAATGGGGCAGTACAAGAAGGCCCTTATTGCAGAATTATTAAAAAAATTCCCATATGAAAACGCTGGCGGCAGAGGTCACAGTTTGTAGGACAACCAAGGAGTACAGGCGAGAGAGCCACAAATGCAATCCAGCATAGGCAGGGGAACACTGTCAAAGTTCTGGGACAGTTTTCTCAGACCATCCCATTACACAGGCCCTGAGGCGCAGTGTCCTCTCACAAGGAGTGCAAAGTTTCGGAAGATGGTGAGGGAGTACCTTGCCGACCGTGCCAACGTCCTCCGTGATTCCTCTGTGCCTTATAATTATTGGGTATCCAAGTCGGACACGTGGCATGAACTGGCTCTCTACACCTTGGAGGTCCTGGTCTGCCCTGCCACTAGCTTTTTGTCAGAGCGGGTTTTTAGTGCCGCCGGTGGAATTATAAGCTATAGGCGTACTCGCCTGTCAACTGAAAATGCTGACAGGCTGACTCTTATAAAATGACTCTTATAAAAATGAACAAGGGCTGGATTGGGCCAGACTTCTCAACACCACTGAATGATAGCAACGTAACATAAACTCAAATACAGTGTCATTTTTTGTGGAGGACTGACTCGTTTCCCATGCACCTTTTCACACCCAGACATGGGTATACGCTTCCTCATTTTGTCTATTTGCTCTTGTCCTCCTCCTTCTCCGCATCCTCATCCTCCACCACATATCATCACCATATGTGCCATATCAACATATCTACGTCTCTTGCAAGGGACATTGGAGTTCCTCCAAATTTTTGGCAGCCAATGCTTCACTGCATAGGCAAACAGTATGTGAGACACACTTCCTAATAACGGGAGCATTTTTTGCAGGAGGCCCTCCTCTACGTCTCTTGCAAGGAGCATTGGAGTTTCTCCAATTTATTGGCAGCCATTGAAGTCACTGCATACGCAATAACAGTATAGGAGACCCACTCATTAATAATGGGAACAACAAAGCATAGCCGGCTTATGGCTCTATAAAAATAGCGAGGGCTGTTTTATGGCCCTTTAAGAATAGTAAGGGCCGCTTGATGGCCCTATAAAAATAGTCTTTGAGACTTTCAGAGTCCATCTGACGCACCCCCAGGGCCGTGGGGTACTCGGCAGCCGGGCCTCTGGTTGCCGGGGGATATCACGGTGGCTGGCCTGGTCCGTGGCCCAGGGCGGTCACTCAAAAGGGGGGATATTATGTATATGGGGATTTGGGAAAGTTCGTGACGCCGCCAGTGGTACCTGGTGATGATCACCAGCGCTGCTACAGTCCTCTGAGGCAGATGTTAGGGCAGCTTATGTTGGGGCGGCTCCCCACAGGTGGAGCAGGCCTCAGGGCAGTGTGGGGGATGTACTGTATGGTGGTACAGGGGAGAGACGGCAGGACGGTCCCGGAGAAAGGATGGACACTCACACAGGGGTAAGCTTCAGTACCTTTAGTGGTGATGCTGCAGGCACGGTCCAGGGTACTCCAGGTGAAGGGCGCACTTCTGGACTCTCCCCAGTGAGCGGGAATAGGGCCTCCTGATCCCTTGTTTTATTCTCTAAGCTTCTGGCCTGCCTGGAGCTGGGCCTAGCTTGGTTACTGTCTCTCTCTGCACCTGCTGACCTGCTGGTAGGGCCTACTCTTTGGAGATCACTCTCCCTGGACGCTGGGACCTCTGTGACTCCTAGCCCTGGTACTTTAGTCAGTGTTTGGTGAACCTGGGACCTGTAGTCCTCCAGGGGTTCCGGTGGTTCCTACTGGGTGTAAAGAGTCCCTGTAGGTGCGGACCCGGTGTCCGGTATATATATTGGGGTGAGCCTGGTATGCTCCTCTGCCCCCTCACTACTTCTTCCTTTTCCTCTTGCCTTCGGCCCACTCAGGCCCTCACTAGGCTTCCAAACGTGCTGTAGGCCTTGGCTCGCCTAAGCACAGCAGCCAGCTCGCTGCTTTCTTCACTGATCTCTGAGCGTCAGCACACTCTCAGCTCACTCTGAGCTCTGTTCCTCTCTGTGTCTAAGCAGGAACTCAACTAACCTCTAATCTGAGCTGCCTGGCTCCACCCTCCCTTTATATATCCCTAACAGGCTCCCTCTGCTGGTCTGAGGTGGTAGGGTGGAGGAGTGTGAATGTGTGAGGGCCTCTTGTGGAGAAGTCCATCCATGCACCCTTCTGGGTTCTGTGGCACCACTGCACAGCAGGGCACCACACCTCCATCATAAATGAAACAGAATGTGTCTGATGATGTGTCACACACCACATGGCCAGATAAGGTAGTAAAATGTTAAAATGGCATTTCCCGGTGAACGCATTTGTCTTGGTTGAATGCAATGCAAAAGTGCAAAAACGCATCAAAAACGCTACATGTGAACATTGCCCAAGGTGTGGAGGAGCATTTTTGTTTTTGTAAAGGATGTTAATTAACATATTGCCCAGGAAAATCCATTTTGATTTCGCTTTTGCATGTTTTATTGTGAGTCCGTAAAAGTGGCGTAATACCTCTGACAACGTTGTTGACAGCAGTGACCTGGGAGTCAGAGATGCTTCCAGGGGTTTTCCCCATGCTGTTCACATGTAATCTGAACACTGTTCCCATTGATTTGGGCAATTTTTAGGCCCTCTGCAGACCGCCGGGGGGGGTCACCGGAAAAATGCTCGAGTTTCCCATAGACTTACATTGGGCTCGTTACACGAACAACGAGTACCCGAGCATTTTAGTGCTAGCTCATCACTAATTATAGTACATGGATGACTATGGGCTGTGCAGTTCGTTATATGGAGGACTACAGGTAGTGCATTATACTTCTACTATGGAGCCCCATGACTTCCATGTATGCCCCTGGTGAGTAAAATGGTTTATTTTTTTCTATATATTAAAGAACAGCAGGAGAACGGGGTACATATACCAAGATGGGGGATATATATACCAGGATAAGGGACATATATACCAGGATGAGGGACATTTATACCAGGATGGAGAGTCCATCAGACTCTGGTTACACCACTGTGAGTGTCCCTCTCTGGCCAGGTTTGTTGTGGTACCATGTTCTTTCCATTTGATGATAATGGATTTGATGGTGCTCTGGGGGATCATCAGAGATTGGGATATTTTTTATAACCCAACCCTGACTTGTACTTCTCAACAACTTTGTCCCTTCTTGTTTGGAGATCTCCTTGGTCTTCATGGTGGTGTTTGGAGATCTCCTTGGTCTTCATGGTGGTGTTTGGAGATCTACTTGGTCTTCATGTTGGTGTTTGGAGATCTCCTTGGTCTTCATGGTGGTGTTTGGTTAGTGGTGCCTCTTACATAATGGTGTTGCAGCCTCTGTGGCCTTTCAGAAAAGGTAAAGTGTATATACTGACAGACATGTGACACTTAGATTGCACACAGGTGGATGTTCTGTCACTAAGCATGGGACTTATGAAAGTAATTGCTTGCACCAGAAATTTTTAGAGGCTTCATAGCAAAAAGGGATAAATACATATGCGCATGACAATTTTTAGTTATTTGATCCCACAAATTTAATTTATGCCTATATTTTTGTGACTTTTTTTCACCAACTTAGACTATTTAGGGCTGATGCATCACACACAAATCGGATTACAAAAATATTGAAACACAGGTTGTTATGTAAAAAAATAGATAAAATGTCAAGGGAGGGTGAATACTTTCGCAAGTGACTGTATACAGTGGGGAAAAAAAGTATTTGATATACTGTCAATTTTGCAAGTTTTCCCACTTACATAGAATGGAGAGGTCTGTAATTTTTATTGTAGGTACACTTCACCTGTGAGCAGGGTCGCCATCAGGGCATTACAGCTGTGTGGGGCTTGCACCTGTTCACACCTATTTTTTCTGTTTGGATGTGACGGTCAGTCTTTGATATTTGTATACACCTACACGAGGGCTTTCTGTCAAGTGCTCTTGGAAGGTTTTGCAGGCACCAATTGTCTCTAATGTCTCACCAATCTGGACATTTATTATTAATGTAACCCATGATGCTAAAATGCCTTTGACGTCGACTATCTTTCAAATTGTGAGTTTCCTATAACTGTTGGATAAAGCACTAAGATTTCTTTCATAATACACACTAAAGGGAACTTGTCATCTTATTCATGCTGCGCAGTCCGAAGGTAGCATAAATCAAAGCCTGGCTACACAATTCAGCGTGTCCATTTTACTCTGAAATGCTTGGAGAAAATATAGTCCGGAGGTCCGGCCGAGGACCATAGCCGGAGTCCAGACTCTTCCCAGCCCAGCCAGAGGTAAGGGATAGGTCTCTCCCCTTGTAAACACGATGGAGAAATCTGTCAATCACCTGCAGAAGTGCTGGCAAGAGCCAGCCGTGGGTGGTGCCGAACTACTCTGGTCTCTGGATGGATATTTACAATATATTTTCTCTGAAAAGATGAGACCTCTCCTTCCTGCTTTCCATTATTACTATGCACCACAAGGGTCGTGGGACCCCATATAATCAATCATTTATGGTACATCTTCAAGCTGTCAGTGTCCGCCTGTGGTCCCAGGCCACAGTGCCACTTTGCATACAGGCCCCACTCCCTAACATTTTCTCAGGTCCCGTTATCCTCCAACAGTTGGCATTAGGGTAAGCAGGCTGGCACACTCAAAACCTGCAGGTCACATTAGGAAGTCTCACACTATTAGTTGTTAATGGTCAGAAATTTAGATCAGGGGGTTCTTCCACTTATGGTTTACCTAACAGGTAGTTGTAGCGCCCCGAGTGCTCGGTTGCTACAGGGGTATTGCACCTCAACCAAAGGTGTGATATTCCACTCCCAGGTAAGGATGGAGTGTGGACCAGGGCTCAGTTAGCTGCATGCACACACATATGTGGCGCCCCTGAGGGTTCGACCGCCACAGGAATGCTGCACTTCTCTAATGGAGTGTAGTGTTCCTCCTCCGAGTTAAGGCCAGTGTGATAGTTGTGACCTAACCTTTTGCATCCAACACCACATTTCTCCACTAGAGGGAGCTAGTATGCACTAGGTGCTGCTCCCCTGGTTACAGGGAGACTGGGGAACACAAAGTGGTAGGAACCAGTTAGTGGGTGAGGGTGGAGAACTTACAAGTTAGTTACACTTTAGATTTCATATTTAATACAAAGCCATCTTGGTCTCTGGTCTCTGGCAGTCTGTCTGTCAAGCGGTCTTGTTGCTAGTTTTTGGTGCATCTTGGCACAACCTGGCTAGACTGCCTTGGTTGCTGTGTGCTGTCATGTACTGTGTGTCATGTGACCTCCCTCCGGGAGCGCAGATCCTGTGTGGGCCTGCGCCGGTAAGGGACACAGCCCTCGTACCCTGGCCTTGGGACGAGAGGTAGGTTGCAGACAAGGAATGTCTCAACTCGGCCGAGGACCAGTATCAAGAAGGCCCGGGAGCTTTAGAGTGTGGCTCCCCAGCAAATGGGTCCCGGGGAGGATAAAGACGGAGCGGAGTAAGCCACCTGTCCTCGCCTACCTGATCTATTCAGAGGGATTCCGGCTGCAAGAGGGGTACCGGCACCCGACCTTGTACTCTATGTCCTGGACGGGAAAGCCCGGTTAGGCCCTGAGGATCCCACCGGGCATCGGATGGAGAGGAATTGCCACCCGTGCCCTAGTCCTGAGAGGAGCTCAGAGTGAGACCCGGCCTATCTACACACGCACAGACGGAAAATGGTGAAGTCTGTAGTGCAGGAACACTCTGGTGTAGGGTCGCTACCGAACACTGGACCTTCTCGGAGGTAGTCGGACCCCCGTCCCTGGTGGCCGCAGGACTCCGCGGGGAGCAGGGAGTCGCCTTCCCGCTGTCATCTCTAAGTGAGTAAAGCCTTGGAAGTTCACCCCTATGGCCTCCAGACTGTTCATTACGCGCCATACCATGCGACGCGGTGCCCGTACTCCCCGCACTACTACCCCCCTTCTTCCTGTTTGCCTGCCCTGAGGCCTTGCTCTGCCTGTGGGGAGCAGCGAGAACTTTGGCCGCCATGACACCGGGCCTCAGCGGACTGTAGCGGCGCTGGTGACCCTTCACCAGGCACCACAGGTGGCGTACTCGTTAAAATAAGCCACTCCACCTGGACGAGCCCGGGCCACGGCTACATCCCATCTCTTCGTCACAGGGCCCGACACCGAGTCCCCCAACACCCAGGGTAAACTCAAAACTAAAAGGGCTCTTTCGAGAATGAGGCGTCACACATACACACACCTCATTTCCGGGGGACAGCTCGACAGTGTTCCCAGATGCAGGCACAACTGACCATGTCTCTGGCAGGAGTGGGGAGGGGGGAGAGAACCCAGTGGTGTAGGAGCAGAAAGAGGGCGGTTTTTGGAGCACAGGAAGGAGCTCATTGGGTGCAGGTCACCTGAGCTCAGACACAGAGAAGCAGATAAAAGGTGGGAGCCATCTTAAGTCGGAGAGTAGAGTAGTAAGAGTGGAGAGTTCAGTTCAGTCATAGCTGACAGGGAGCCGCAGCTCAGCCTGAGCTCAGCTCCACGAGGCAGGCCTAGAGAAAAGGCCGGGGCCAGAGAGGAGAAGAGAAGAAGGAGAAGGAAGGAAGGAGAAGAGACAGAGGAGTGGAAGGGCTCCAGAAACAAGAAGGCAGAAGGGACCCTAAGAGTGCAGAACAGTCAGCAATCGTTGCATACCCCATTATACCGGATGAAAGGGTCAGGCTGTGGAAAGGTACCGGATCCCTAAGTTGGTGGAGGCGAATCAACCCTCAGCCAAGAACCGGAGGTTGTGACCATTTATTGGTGCGACCCCCCGCTAAACCTGCTAGGAAGGCACCATATAGGATAGCGGGAAGTGAAGGCCAACGCTTACCTGACACGGTCCGCGGTAGCCGGACAGAAGTCAGGACACTGGTGGGGCACGAGAGGCCAGAGAAAGGACAGAATGGGGTCCTGTGCCATACTCCTGAATTGCCTGGGGGTTGACCGAGCTCCTCACCTGGTGGACGCAGCACGGCTCGGGCAGTCCTTGCTGACAGAAGTGACTTGGATAACAACTGTGAGTAAAAGACCCTGGACTGCATCATTGGACTCTGTGTGATTTCTGCTGCGCCGGCACCATCACCCCCAGCATCCACCTACACTGCCCTGAGGCTACACTCTTCCCGTGGGGAGTTATCCTACCCCTGTGCTGCACACCAACACCAGCCTCAGCGGTCTGCCTTGCAGCGGCGGTTATCCCTGACCGCAATCCACGGGTGGCGTAGTCGGACATTTAAAGCACTGATTGATAGACTGCCACAATTTGGTCGGACTACCCTGAGCCACAGGATCGGGTTGCCACTACTACCCCCAGCATCGTACAGAAGCCCGGTTCCGGGTACCCCACGGCCCAGGGGGCGAGTCATAGTCATTAGTGTTGAGCGAGCACTAAAATGCTTGGGTGCTCGAAGCTCGGGCCGAGCTCACCGTGATATTCGGGTGCTCGACCCGAGCAACGAGCCCAATGTTAGTCTATGGGAGCCCCGAGCATTTTTGCGGCGGCACCCCCGGCAATCTGTAGAAAGCCTAAAAAGTGCCCAAAACGATACTGACAGTGCTCAAATGACATGGGAACAGCATGGGCATCGCCCCAGGAAGCATTTCTGACCCCCAGGTCACTGCTGTCAACAACGTGGTCAGAGGTATTAAGCCACTTTTACGGGCTCACAATAAAACGTTCAAAAACTAAACTGAAACTGGTTTCCTGTGAAATTTGTTAAGGAACTTCCTTTCCAGGGTAAAGACTTGTTTATAAGGTAAAATAAATAACCAAAAACAAAAATACTCCTCCACACCTTGGGCTATGTTACTATCCCCATGCAAGTCCTTGTCCCAGGGCAGTGTTCAATTGTACCTCCCCCATTCCTTGCAATGCAAGCGCAAGTATGCAGCCAACCACCCACCCACCCGCAGGCTGCAATACTACACTGCTAGCTTGCACTTGAAATGGGGCCTTTTAGTTTGGAGGAGGCCGCAACCTCAAGGCTGCATCAGCGGCGAGGTCTCCATACTCAGTCCCCAGCCGCCACTATTTGTCCCGGGAACCTTCCCCACACTTTTCTTAGCCTGGCCTGCTTTAGGGCAGCATTGGATGAGCCCACCAGACAACCAGAGACTCCTCCAGTGGGCCCTGGCTTCTCCATCAGGGGAGATGAGAGTGCCAAGGTGAGGAGCATGATGATGATGGTAGAAGTTATCATCTGCTTTGTTTTCTTGGAATGCAAGCGTAAGTGTGCAGCCTGCCACCCACCCACCCCAGGCTGCAATACCATACTGCTAGCTTGCTTGCACTTGAAATGAAGCCTTTTCGGCTTGTCGAGTCAGACGCCGGCCACCATGTCATGGCTGCGTCGGCGGTCTGGTATCCATACTCAGTCCGCCAGGGGGCGGCCGGGTGTCCATACTCGGTCCCCAGCCGCCCCTATTTGTCCCGGTGCGCCTTATACACAAGCGCGCATACCAAAACATTACCTGTGCCCTCCCCAGTGCATTTAGTGGGAAGGACAGCCTATTCCGCTGTAATGTGTGCACGCCAACCCCCTGTTCATGGTTTCATGCGAAGATGCCTCCCGCCCTGCACCTGTCGTTGCAGACTTGCAACTATCCCCGTTCAAGTCCTTGTCCCAGGGCAGTGTTCAATTGTACCTCCCCCATTCCTTGCAATCCAAGCGCAAATATGCAGCCTGCCACCCACCCACCCCCAGGCTGCAATACCATACTGCTTGCTTGCACTTGAAATTGGGCCTTTTAGGCATGTGGAGGCGGAATCTGGCCACCACGTCATGGCTGCGTCGGCAGCCTGGTATTCATACTCAGTCCCCAGCCGCCCAGGGTGTCCATACTCGGTACCCAGCCGCCCCGCAGCCAGGTGCCCACACACGGTCCCCAGCCACCCCTATTTGTCCCGGTGCGCCTTATACAGAAGCGCGTATACCAAAACATTACCTGTGCCCTCCCCAGTGCAGTTAGTGGGAAGGACAGCCTAACCACAAACACGTGGACAAGTGAATGTGGCCAGGGATGGTCCATCTCACTGACACCTTCACACTGGGTTAATACTGTGGAAGCCGGGACACAGTTGGACACTGGGATGCAACACGTCCTCCAGACATAGAGGATTGCAGGTCCTGGGTCAATCAGGCTTCAACACAAAGTTCAGAAGGTAGACAGCAGCAGTGGTCGGCCTCCTACACAAAGAGTAAATTATTCATGATCATGAGGCCATCCATCTCCTTAGCTTTCTGTTCCTTGGAATGCAAGCGCATGTATGCAGTAGTGGCTAGGCCTGAGGTGGTCAGCGTTTTGGTGCATATCCTACCTCCTCCGAGGATTGCTGGTTGTTTTCCTGCTACTATCCCAGTTCTATGATTCCCGTTAAAACAAAGCTTCAGGTGATGAATGATGGATGAGGTGGTGACAAAAGAGAAAGAGCAGGAGGAAAAGGTACCATTCACATCAATATCAGGCCAGTCAACCACACATGTCTTGTAGGATAAGTTTCTGTACCAAAAGGAGCGGTTCGGCTACACAGTTATAGGGCATACAGTGAGTGCAATGCCTACCAAAAATTTTGAGGCACTCCAATGCCCCTTGGAAGTGACAGAGGGCCTTAACTAAACCGTTTTTTCCATTTATAGCAGCTGGGTCTCCTGTACACTGTTGGCCTAAGCAGTGAATGGAAGGCTTTCCAAAAATTATGAGGAACTGCAATGCCCTTTGAAACAGATGTGGATTACAGCGTACTAAAAACCTTCTACCCATTATTGGGGAGTGGGTCTCCCTTAGTTTTCGCCTATGCATTGAAAAGCAAAAGCTGACTAAAATTAGGAGGAAATGCAATGCCCGTTGGAAGAGTCGTGGAGGTTAGAGGTAATTAAAAACAACATTTCAATGCCCCTTGGAAGAGCTATGGAGTTCAGAGTGGTTTAACAAGACGGTTTTCATGCACCTTGGAAGAGCTGTGGAGTTCAGAGTGGTTTAAAAAGACAGTTTTAATGCCCCTTGGAAGAGACGTGGAGGTCACAGTAGCTTAACAAGACAGTTTTAATGCCCCTTGGAAGAGTGGTGGAGGTCGCAGTGGAATAAAAAGACAATATCAATGCCATTTGGAAGAGTGGTGGAGGTCACAGTAGCTTAACAAGATGGTTTTAATGCCCCTTGGAAGAGCTGTGGAGTTCAGAGTGGTTTAACAAGACGGTTTTAATGCCCCTTGGAAGAGACGTGGAGGTCACAGTAGCTTAACAAGACGGATTTAATGCCCCTTGGAAGAGACGTGGCGGTCACAGTAGCTTAACAAGATGGTTTTAATGCCCCTTGGAAGAGCTGTGGAGTCCAGAGTGGTTTAACAAGACGGTTTTAATGCCCCATGGAAGAGATGTGGAGGTCACAGTAGCTTAACAAGACAGTTTTAATGCCCCTTGGAAGAGTGGTGGAGGTTGCAGTGGAATAAAAAGACAATATCAAAGCCCCTTGAAAGAGTGGTGGAGGACACAGTAGCTTAACAAGATGGTTTTAATGCCCCTTGGAAGAGCTGTGGAGTTCAGAGTGGTTTAACAAAAAAGATTTCATGCCCCTTGGAAGAACTGTGGAGTTCAGAGTGGTTTAACAAGACGGTTTTAATGCCCCTTGGAAGAGTGGTGGAGGTCGCAGTGGAATAAAAAGACAATATCAATGCCCCTTGGAAAAGACGTGGAGGTCACAGTAGCTTAACAAGACGGTTTTAATGCCCCTTGGAAGAGGCGTGGAGTTCAGAGTGGTTTAACAAGATGGTTTTAATGTCCCTTGGAAGAGACGAGGAGGTCACAGTAGCTTAACAAGATGGTTTTAATGCCCCTTGGAAGAGCTGTGGAGTTCAGAGTGGTTTAACAAGAAAGTTTTCATGCCCCTTGGAAGAGCTGTGGAGTTCAGAGTGGTTTAACAAGACGGTTTTAATGCCCCTTGGAAGAGTGGTGGAGGTCGCAGTGGAATAAAAAGACAATATCAATGCCCCTTGGAAAAGACGTGGAGGTCACAGTAGCTTAACAAGACGGTTTTAATGCCCCTTGGAAGAGGCGTGGAGTTCAGAGTGGTTTAACAAGATGGTTTTAATGTCCCTTGGAAGAGACGAGGAGGTCACAGTAGCTTAACAAGATGGTTTTAATGCCACTTGGAAGAGCTGTGGAGTTCAGAGTGGTTTAACAAGAAAGTTTTCATGCCCCTTGGAAGAGCTGTGGAGTTCAGAGTGGTTTAACAAGACGGTTTTAATGCCCCTTGAAAGAGTGGTGGAGGTTGCAGTGGAATAAAAAGACAATATCAATGCCCCTTGAAAGAGTGGTGGAGGTCACAGTAGCTTAACAAGACGGTTTTAATGCCCCTTGGAAGAGCTATGGAGTTCAGAGTGGTTTAACAAGATGGTTTTAATGCCCCTTGGAAGAGACGTGGAGGTCACAGTAGCTTAACAAGACAGTTTTAATGCCCCTTGGAAGAGTGGTGGAGGTCGCAGTGGAATAAAAAGACAATATCAATGCCCCTTGGAAGAGTGCTGGAGGTCTCAGTAGCTTAACAAGATGGTTTTAATGCCCCTTGGAAGAGCTGTGGAGTTCAGAGTCGTTTAACAAAAAAGTTTTCATGCCCCTTGGAAGAGCTGTGGAGTCCAGAGTGGTTTAACAAGACGGTTTTAATGCCCCTTGGAAGAGTGGTGGAGGTCGCAGTGGAATAAAAAGACAATATCAATGCCCCTTGGAAGAGTGGTGGAGGTCACAGTAACTTAACAAGACGGTTTTAATGCCCCTTGGAAGAGCTGTGGAGTTCAGAGTGGTTTAACATGACGGTTTTAATGCCCCTTGGAAGAGCTGTGGAGTTCAGAGTGGTTTAACAAGACGGTTTTTATGCCACTTACAAGAGCCATGCAGTACAGCATATTAAAAATATTATTCCCATTATTGGGGAGTGGGTCTCCCATAGTCTTTGCCTATGCCTTCCAAGAAAAAGCTGCCAAAAATTAGGACGGAGGAACTTGCAATGCTGGCAAACAAGAGCCATGCATACAGCATATTAAAAACTGTAACATCCCTGGCGGTGTGCTTGCATAGTGCACCACCTCCCACTAAGCAAGTCCGCAATCTTACCCATTAGTCCAGCCTACAAACCTTGCTCCAGTTCATGCTGTGTGCATGTCTCTTGTCTGACTGCCTAGGGCGGCGGCCCGGTTACTTCCTGATTATTATAGCTGCTGTGGGCGCACTCCTAATGCATCCCCAGCCTATTGCTGTGAGTCCGTGGATATTTAACCCACCCAGAAGGAGGTGCCTGAGCAACACCTTCACTCAGTTTGTCTTTGCAACTGAATTGCCAGGTCCTGTCCTGTATCTTGTCTGTTTCCGCCACTCTGGGGGCTGCATACCCAGACCTGTTATCTCTGACTTCTAGTCTGTTTCCGCCACTCTGGGGGCTGTGTACCCAGGCCTGTTATCTCTGACTTCTAGTCTGTTTCCGCCACTCTGGGGGCTGTATACCCAGGCTCGTTCTTGTATCTCGTTGCAGTAGCAGTTCCTGTCTGAACTGTATCCTAGCCTGTTACCTGTTTGTCTCTATGTCCGTACCTTCCCTTTTCCTGCAGTATCTGAACCTGCACCTAACTCCAACTCGTTGTCTCTGTACTTCTGTTTGTGAGTTTTGTGTCCACTCGCTACTTCATAGTAAGTACCTTGTGTGTATCTGGTTCTGCTTGTCCCTTTTCCCTTCCTCCGTATCTACCTCCTGTGCTCTAGCCATCTTCCTGCATTTTCCAGTCTGTTCCATGTGAACAGAGCCCTGTCCTCTCGGCCTGCACCTTCAGCTCTGTTCTGCTCTGCCTTGTCCACTGCACCTGTGGTTTCGCTCCGCTCTGCTTGCTCACTGTGTCAGCGGTTTCCCTCTGCTCTGTCTTGCTCACCGCTCCGGCATTTCCTCTCTGCTCTGCCTTGTCCATCGCACCTGCGGTTTCGCACCGCTCTGCTTGCTCACCGCGTCAGCGCTTTTCCTCTGCTCTGTCTTGCTCACCGCACTAGCGATTCCTCTCGGCACTGCCTTGTTCACCGCTCCGGCGGTTTCGCTCTGCTCTGCCTTGTCCACCACACCTGCGGTTTCACTCTGCTCTGCTTGGTCACCGCACCGGCGGTTCCTCTCTGCTCTGCCTTGTCCACCGCTCCGGCGGTTCTGCTCTGCTCTGCCTTGTCCTCTGCTCCGGCGGTTTTGCTTTACTCTGCTTGTCTACTGCATCCGCGGCTCTGTTACTGTCTCCCAGTCTGCACTGGACCCTATCCAGCCTGCGCTCCAACCTGCTAGTACCTCCCTGTCTGCATACCAGCCGTGCTTGCCAGTGCCCACCTGTCTGCATACCAGCCGTGTTTACCAGTATCCACCCTACCTGTTCCTGCATTCCCCGGTGTGGGCCAACAGATGTGACCGGGGTCTGATGTGGAGTAGCACCTTGTCCCTCTCCTTGGTTCCTCCTTGGTTCACGGAGTCGACTGAACCGCCGTGCGACCTTGGTCGGATCGGGTTGATACTTAGTTACGCCCCTCCAGGCACTCCTCGGTTCATGGTACAGTGGGATCACTAATCACGCTTACGCCAGTCAGTCCGGGCGCGAGCGTAACAAAAATATTATTCCCATTATTGGGGAGTGGGTCTCCCATAGTCTTTGCCTATGCCTTCCAAGCAAAAGCTACCAAAAATTAGGACAGGGGAAATTGCAATGCTGGCAAACAAGAACCATGCAGTACAGCATATTAAAAACATTATTCCCATTATTGGGGAGTGGGTCTCCCATAGTCTTTGCCTATGCCTTCCAAGCAAAAGCTGCCAAAAATTAGGACGGAGGAACTTGCAATGCTGGCAACACTGACCACGGTCACCATGGTGGTATAGTGGTGGTGGAGGCTGAGGATAAGGAGAAGAGCAAAAAACAGCCGAAATGAGGAAGCGTATACCCATGTGTGGGTTTGAAGCAGTGCATGGGAATACACCTCCCGAAATAACACAGTGGATTTGACTTTATGTTACTCTGCTGTCATTTGGTGGTGATGAGAAGTCTGGCCCAATCCAGCCCTTGTTCATTTTGATAAGGGTCAGCTTGTCAGCATGGTCAGTTGACAGGCGAGTGCGCTTATCAGTTATAATTCCCCCAGCGGCACTAAAAACACGCTCCGATAACACGCTAGCGGCAGGGCAGGCCAGGACCTCCAAGGCGTACAGAGTGAGTTCATTCCAAGTGTCCAGCTTGGATACCCAATAATTAAAAGGCACAGAGGAATCACGGAGGACGCTGGTACGGTCGGCAAGGTACTCCCTCACCATCTTTTGAAACTTTCCACTCCTTGTGAGAGTACACCACGCCTCAGGGCCTGTAAGCTGGGCGGGTCTCAGAAAACTGTCCCAGAACATTGACAGTTTTCCCCTGCCTCTGCTGGATTGGAGTTGCGTCTCTCTCGCCTGTACGCCTTGGTTGTGCAACGAACTGTGACCTCTGCTGCTAGAGTGTTCAGATGGGAATTTTTTTAACAGTTCTGCAGCAAGGGCCTTCTGGTACCGCCCCATTTTTGTAGACCTCTCCACCTCAGGAATTAAAGAGTGAAAGTTCTCCTTGTAGTGGGGGTCTAAAAGTGTCACCAACCAGTAATGACTGTCACCCAACATTTTGACAACGCGAGGGTCACGGTTAAGGCTGCGTAACATAAAGTCAGCCATGCGTGCCAGACTGGTAACGGGCAAGACTTCCGTGTCTTCACCAAGATGACGACTGACAATGCTCTCCTCCTCCTCCCCCTGTCCTCAGGCCACCCACGCTGAACCGACGGTATGACAGTTGTACAGGTACTACCGTCTACAGCGCATGATACCAGCTCCTGTTCTTCCTCCTCCTCCTCCTCTCCCTCATTGTCCCCCAATGCACGTTGGGATGAGATGAGGCTGGGCTGTGTGTAATCGCCCGTTACGGCTTCTTGATCCATCTCATCATACTCTGGCTGCAATGCCTCCTATTTAATTCTCTGCAGAGAGCGTTGCAAAAGACAGACAAGTGGGATGCTGATGCTTATGATGGCGTCATCGCCACTCACCATCTTGGTGGACTCCTCAAAGTTTGTCCAGGTCCACTCCTGAGGTCTTATGTTTGGAGTCTGACCTGAATATCGACGGCCTTGCAGCTGGTACTCCACAACTGCTCTCTTCTGCTCACAAATCCTTTGCAACATGTGGAGGGTAGAGTTCCAACCTGTGGGGACATCACACACCAGTCGGTGTGCCGGAAGCTGCAAACGCTGCGGCAACACTGCAAGGGCGGCAGAAGCTGTAGTCGACTTCGGAAAATGAGCTGACAGGCGGCGTACTTTGACGAGCAGATCTGGCAACTCAGGCTACGAATTAAGAAACCGCTGAACCACGAGGTTAAGTACATGAGCCAGGCATGGTACGTGTGTGATCTCGCCTCGCCTCAGAGCCGCCACCAGGTTATGGCCATTGTCACACATGACCATGCCTGGATGTAGGTTCAGCGGTCTCAGCCACAGATCTGCCTGCTCTTTCACAGCTGTCCACAACTCACAAGCAGTGTGAGGTTTATCACCTAAGCTTATGAGTTTCAGCACAGCCTGTTGCCGCTTGACTGAGGCAGTACTGCAGTGCTTCCAGCTTGTAACTGATGTGGTGATATCTGAGATGGAGGCTGAACATGAGGAGGAGGAGGATTATGCTCAGGAGCTGTACACTGTGGGGGAAACTCTGACTGACATAGGGCCCGCAATCCTCGGTGTGGGGAGGATGTGTCCGTCCCAAGGTCTGACTGGGTCCCGGCTTCCACTATGTTTACCCAGTGTGCCGTCAGGGAGATGTACCATCCCTGGCCACAAGCACTTGTCCACGTTTCCGTTGTCAGGTGGACTCTCCCAGTAACTGCGTTGTTGAGGGCACGGCAGATGTTTTGGGACACGTGCTTGTGTAGTGCGGGGATGGCACACCGGGCAAAATAGTGTTGGCTGGGGACCGAGTACCGAGGGATGGCCACCGCCATAAGGTTGCGGAAGGATTCCGTCTCCACCAGCCTAAAAGGCAGCATTTCCAACGCAAGCAGTCGTGAAATGTGCGAATTTAGGACTGTGGCCTGTGGGGCGTTGGCTGTGAATTTGCGCTTTCGTTTAAAGGTCTGGGATATGGACAATTGAACGCTGCGGTGGGACGTGGACGTTGATGCTGTTTCTTGAGAAACTGCCATAGCAAGTGAAGACTGAGAGGAGGGGGCATTTTTGCATGCAGTATGGACAGGGGATTGCCTTGCACACACAACAGGGGGTTCTCTTACACGCACAACAGCGGAAGAAGCAGTGGTGACACCCGCTCACACTGGTTGTGGACCCTGGGGTTCACCTCACACAGTCGGGTGCTTTGCTGACATGGGCCTGATCATGCTGGTGGTGGTCAGGCTGGTAGTTTTGTCACCCCTGCTGATGCTGGCATTGCAGGTGGTACAAATGGCCTTTTGGGGGTTATCAGCAGAGTCTTTAAAAATATTCCAGAGTCTGGAAGACCTACCGGTTGTACTGGCAACGTCCCTAGTGTTGGTGTTACGGGGAACTGTTGCCCGCCTTCTGTGTGCAGCCACCACACTGCTTTTTCCTGCCTGTTGGGGTACTCTGCCTCCCTCCCCCTGTGTGCTGCTGGCCTCGCTCTGCATGTCCTCCTGCCACGTTGGGTCAGTTACTAGATCATCCACCACCTCCTCCTCTTCCACTTGCGCACCACGATCCTCCTCCTCACTTCGTGACAATTGTGTCTCGTCATCGTCTACCTCTTGTGACAAATTGCCAGCGTCGACTTCCTGTGGCCGTGGCTGTTCAAATATTTGGGCATCGCTACATGGGATCTCCTCTTCCACCACTTCAAGCGGAGCAGGCGAGGGGCACAAATATGGAAATGGACCAGTGAACAGCTCTTCAGAGTGTCCAACTGTGGGATCAGTTGCTGTCTGACGACACTCGGCATGGTAGGAGGAAGGAGCATCAGGGTGAGGAGGAGTATGCGGTCGAGACTCAAGGCTACTAAAAACTTGACCGTGTGGAAGACAGACCGGAGGTGGTGGTGCCCAGGAAACTTGAAGTATTATCTGCTATCCAATTAATAACCTGTTCACACTGATCAGTTCGCAATACTGGTGTTGTAGTGTGCTTCCCTAGTAATTTGGTCAAGAAGTGGGAGAGAGAAGATGTGGCTGTTGGTTGTGGCACATTTTCACCTTGGCCATGGCCCCGTCCTCTACACGTACCATCACCAGAACGTCCAGTCCACGTCCCTTGCCACGCGCCTTGCCCATTGTAAATGAAGTAAAATAGCTTACACTCGCACTATCAATGGCAAAAGGGTAATAAAAAGGAGATTAGAACCGTGGAAGAGGAAAACCACAGTTCTATTTCTCTGGCCTACACCAGAATGTTTAAACAGATATATTTGTGTCTGAACACTGAGCGAGACACTCAATTTTTTTTTTTTTATGTAAAAAAGGCAAAAAGGTGGATAATACAGAGATTTGAACCATGGAAGAGGAAAACCACAGTTATAGTTATGTGGCCTACACCAGAATCTTTTAAACGGATATATTGGTGTCTGAACAGTCAGCGAGACACTATTACTGTTTTGTTTTTGCAGAAAAAAGGCCAAAAGCTGGATAATACTGAGATTTGAACCGTGGAACTGCAAAACCACAGTTCTAGTTATCTGGCCTACACCAGAATCTTTTAAACAGATATATTGGTGTCTGAACAGTCACAGACACACTCAATTTTTTTTTTTTTTTTTTTTTTGGGGGGGGGGGGGATACCAAAAGGTTAATAAGACGGGTATTTGTACAGTCTGACTGAGGAAAAACAAAAATACAGGATATAGATGAAAAAAAAAAAAGGATTTTTCATGGCCCCTGAGACCGGAGGATAAATCTAGCAATTTGACCAGCAGGAGCACACAAGACTGTAATGCACTGTTTGTTGGTATAACCACTGCGTCTCCTATACCCTGCCTGATATCTGGGATGGATATTACCCTACACTGTCTGATCCTGGGTGACTGTGTCCAAGATGGCGGCGCCCGGTTTTAAATACTCGAGGTGACGCTGTGCGGCCAGCCAATCACTGTAATGCCCACAAACAACATGGCTGCGGCATTACAGTGACTGGCTGGCAATCCCTGCATGTTCATTGGCTCTGCAAAGAGCGCCAAACGTGCAGGGCGGAGACCCGAGCTCCCGCCCGAGTAACCCGGAAATGCTCGGTGCTCGCCGAACATCCTGAGTAGTGAGATGCTAGGGCGAGTACCGAGCAGTGTCGAGCATGCTCGCTCAACACTAATTGTAACGCCAGGAGAACGGCTGATGTTTCCCTGGAGTGTCGTTTACATGTAATGGCTGATGCTTGTAACTTATCAGACGCCATCAAAACTGTCACAAAACCCAAAACCTGAAAGTCATCATTGCTTCCCTGATAATCAGGTCTGTCAGTTGAAGCCCATACATGGATTTTTTTAAATATATATTTCAGTGTATTTTCCAAGTAGCTATGTCCAATAGTCCAACACTTTGGAAAACATTTGATGATCTGGTAATCCGAGAGCAAATCAGAACTATCGTCCTTCAACCCCAATCGCAGTTAGAATAGTAGCAAATATACTTCTGTAGCACCCTGAGGATTCGGTTGCTACAGGGGTATTGCACCTCAACCCAGAGGTGTGGTATTCCACTCCCGGGTAAGGATGGAGTATGGAACTGAACTAGTAGGCTGCATGCACTACATACATCCCATTTCCGGGGGACAGAACAACGGTACTCCCACCAAGTATATGTGCAGGTACGACAGCGTCTGTCCCTGGCTGGAGTGGGAGGGGGGTGGAACATCCCAGTAGTGTAGGGGCAGATAGGGGGAGCAGCCTGGGTAAAGCTAGGAGCTCATTGGGTGCTGGTCACCTGAGCTCACACATAGAGGGAGTATATAAGGTGGGCACCATCTTAGATCAGGGTCAGTCGTCAGTCAGTCAGTCAGTCAGTTAGCCTGTGAGCCTGAGAAGCAGAGCAGAGGAGAAGGAAGAGGGACCCAGAGGCGCAGGACGAGAGGGGACCCCAAGATCCCAGAATAAGGACAAAAGGGTGAAGGGTCGGCAGAAGGGTACCGGATCCCAAGCTGGCAGAGGCTACAGCACACCTTAGCCAGGAACCGGAGGTCGTGGGCAGGATCTGCCACGACCCTCACCAAATCCACTAGAAAGGCATACCAAGCATAGGGTCAGGGAGCCCAGAGGAGGCTTGACCACCAAGAGACCCGAGGGAGCCGGCCAAAAGTGGATCCCTGGTGGGAACGGCCAGAGGAAGGGAGAGTCAGAAAGGAGCTCAGGACCACGCTCCGGAACTGCCCGGGAGTTGACCGAGTCCAGGACCTGGTGGACGCAGCACGGCTTGGGTGGTCACTGCTGTACACAGTGACCCGAGCAACACCAGTAAGTAAAACCCTGGAACTGCATTTTATGCCTCTGAGTCTCCTTGCTGCACCTTCACAACCACCATCCTCCACGTCTGACCCCCTGAGGCTATACCCCTCCCGTTGGGGGTTATACTACCACAGCTGCACACACACCACCAGCCTCAGCGGACCATCCTGCAGCGGCGGCCTTTTGACCGCAAATCAACGGGTGGCATAGTCGACACTGAAAACATCTATAAGGACTGCCGCACACTGAGTTTGACACCCTGGGCACGGACCGGGTCACAGCCACTCGGAGACTACAACCCCCATCTGATCCGGCTCCGGGTATCCCTAACAACATGGCCCAGGGGGCGCGTCAACTTTGGCGTAGTCGGCAGGATCACGTGCCCGCAACCACCGGGTACTGCGTGGCTGAAGAAAAGTTCGCATTTACCTCAAA
Organism: Phyllobates terribilis; assembly: GCF_046119375.1. Classification (NCBI taxonomy): domain Eukaryota; kingdom Metazoa; phylum Chordata; class Amphibia; order Anura; family Dendrobatidae; genus Phyllobates; species Phyllobates terribilis. The sequence continues at coordinate 276,258,095 of NW_027362767.1, forward strand.
AAGAAGTCTCCCGCCAATTCCAGAGGGTCCCCGCCATCGGACGCCATCTCGGATCAGTTCCCGCCATTTGCCCGTCATCTGCAGTCTTTTCCCGCCATCCACAGAGTTTCCCGCCACTGGGAAGCGATTCCCGCCATCAGAAAAGATTTCCCGCCTTGGCAGAGCGGACGCCATTATGGGCGTGCCAAAGGATGGCAAGAGGCCACCTCCCATCGTGGGCCAGGACCGAAAATGGCGCCAAAAGTGGAAACCGCCCCCACCAGCAGAGACTGTGATGATTGATATGTCCATCAGCGTGAGAGAACTGCCCCTGGAACTGGCAATCACAAAGTTGCCCCAGGACCGCCCTCAGGGTGGGCGTGGACAGAACAAAAGAAAGAAGATGGGAGCAGCTTGGAGGAGTCTGGAGGAGAGTCCAGAGAGAGCACACCCGGAGATGGAGGGAGAGTCAGGCAGCACCGACCCTGTGGTTAGGAGCCTGTTGCAGGTCGCCACTCCAGAAGGCCTGCTGGAGATCCTGGCGCAGCTCCCCGCAGATCGGGAGCGTGCACAGACCGCGCTGGAGGGCCTCGCACGGAGGATGGCCCGGGTGCAGCAGGAAACACTGGCGGAGTGGACTCAAGAGATGGCCCAGCAGGCTGGAGCCCGCCAGCGAAGCATGCCACCCGCAGCGAGGAGCAAATCCACCTCTGAGGACGGCGAAGGAGGGACGACGGCCGGAGACGACGCCGCGGAGGGAGCCGAAGAGATGAAGGCAGGTAATGGGGACGACAGCATCCCGTGCCCAGAAGCCGTAAACCTGCCCCAGCTCCCCGTCGCAGAGCCCGAAGCCCCACTCACCGTTCCCGTAACCGCTGCGTCATCGCTCCAAGCTAGGCCTCAAGCGGCCGGAGCCGCGGCCACGCCCCCTGCTACGTCACGCGCCTCAATCCAGAGCGCGGCCAAGCAGGAGACGCCACCGGCCTGGTCGCAAGGCCGAGTGCCCCCGGGCGCCGCAGTACCAACAGCGCCCTCTACCTCTGCCGAGCCACCGGCCTGGTCGCAAGGCCAGGAACACCCGGGCGCCGCCGTCTTCACGGTGCCCTTCACCTTCAGGGTGCCCCAAGCCTGGTCGCAAGGCCTGGTAAACCTGGGCGCCGCTACCACCTCCGCGCCCTCAACATCCACAGCGCCACACCTGGGTGAAGACTTGTTTGCCCAGCACACTTGCCCGGATGGGCAGCCCCTTGTGTGGCCACCGGAGTACCACCATCCCCGACTCCGGAAAGAAAGACCCCTGGATGAGCCCCTGATACCGCCTCCGGCGCCTGTCAAGATGACCCCGCTCTCGTTGGAGGAGGCGCAGTTTGAGTGGGACCCCACTGGAGGAGACCTCATGGGGTTCACCCAAGAAACACGGGCGGCCGCAGCCCAGCGTGCAGAGTGCTGCCGGCAGCAGCTGGAGGTCTTTGACAGGGAAAGGAGAGAGAGGCGGGTCCGTGAGCAGAGGCTGCAAATACAGAGCGCTGAACAGAAGAGCCGGACCTGGAGGAACCCCCGTGCAGCTCATTGTCCCCGTGCCACCGGGACTGTGATTAAATTCCAACTGCAGCACGGTTGGGGTTTCATCAGGGATCATCAGACCCCTGGCGACGTCTTTGTCACCCGCAGAGACGTTGAAAGTCATCTGCCGGAGGGACACAGAGGACGTGACCTATACGTAGGGGACGAGGTCACATTCACCCGGCACAAATGTGCCAAAGGACCGTACGCCCTTCATGTACACCGGCTGACGGAGGAGGAGCTGCGGTGTGAGGAGGAGCAAGAGGACCCGGACGGGTCTGAAGTTTGTCCGCGAGAAGGAACAGGAGGACGCCGTCATTAGAGTACGGTATCGTGAAACTGTAAAATAGTTACCCATCAGGGTACAAGAACAGTTAATAGTTTAAAATATAGTCCCCGTTGGGACCAGTGAACTGTACCTGTGTGTCCCTATCCCCCAACAGGCTGAGGACTGTGAACAGCCATTCCTGTTCCCCACTGGTCGAGGACTGAGAGCGGCCATATTCCCCTTGTATATAGTTGCGCTTTTTAAGGCGCCCCCTACCGGTTTTATAGGAAACTGTTTTTCTTCCAGAAGAGACTGTTGCACTTTACCCGGTCACAAGTTGCACCGTGGCCGGAGGAACAAGAATGTTTAATATGAAAAGTTTTATGATATATATAATGTTTGATATGTTTATGTTTTGAAAAAAAAATTGTATGTTTCTGGATGTTTATTCTTTTACAGCCTGAGGACGTGCTGTGATTTACCAGGGGGGAATGTAGCACCCTGAGGATTCGGTTGCTACAGGGGTATTGCACCTCAACCCAGAGGTGTGGTATTCCACTCCCGGGTAAGGATGGAGTATGGAACTGAACTAGTAGGCTGCATGCACTACATACATCCCATTTCCGGGGGACAGAACAACGGTACTCCCACCAAGTATATGTGCAGGTACGACAGCGTCTGTCCCTGGCTGGAGTGGGAGGGGGGTGGAACATCCCAGTAGTGTAGGGGCAGATAGGGGGAGCAGCCTGGGTAAAGCTAGGAGCTCATTGGGTGCTGGTCACCTGAGCTCACACATAGAGGGAGTATATAAGGTGGGCACCATCTAAGATCAGGGTCAGTCGTCAGTCAGTCAGTCAGTCAGTTAGCCTGTGAGCCTGAGAAGCAGAGCAGAGGAGAAGGAAGAGGGACCCAGAGGCGCAGGACGAGAGGGGACCCCAAGATCCCAGAATAAGGACAAAAGGGTGAAGGGTCGGCAGAAGGGTACCGGATCCCAAGCTGGCAGAGGCTACAGCACACCTTAGCCAGGAACCGGAGGTCGTGGGCAGGATCTGCCACGACCCTCACCAAATCCACTAGAAAGGCATACCAAGCATAGGGTCAGGGAGCCCAGAGGAGGCTTGACCACCAAGAGACCCGAGGGAGCCGGCCAAAAGTGGATCCCTGGTGGGAACGGCCAGAGGAAGGGAGAGTCAGAAAGGAGCTCAGGACCACGCTCCGGAACTGCCCGGGAGTTGACCGAGTCCAGGACCTGGTGGACGCAGCACGGCTTGGGTGGTCACTGCTGTACACAGTGACCCGAGCAACACCAGTAAGTAAAACCCTGGAACTGCATTTTATGCCTCTGAGTCTCCTTGCTGCACCTTCACAACCACCATCCTCCACGTCTGACCCCCTGAGGCTATACCCCTCCCGTTGGGGGTTATACTACCACAGCTGCACACACACCACCAGCCTCAGCGGACCATCCTGCAGCGGCGGCCTTTTGACCGCAAATCAACGGGTGGCGTAGTCGACACTGAAAACATCTATAAGGACTGCCGCACACTGAGTTTGACACCCTGGGCACGGACCGGGTCACAGCCACTCGGAGACTACAACCCCCATCTGATCCGGCTCCGGGTATCCCTAACAACATGGCCCAGGGGGCGCGTCACTTCAACGTGAAGCAAACAAGGCAGTTCCAGTTTCTCATTGAGAGAACACTCTTGATGGTTACACAATCGAATTGCCACAGACTTGTTGGCTGCTCATCACTATTGAGGCGCTGAGCTTGGCGGTTGCACAACGGCAGTAAGTCTCTGCACTTGGTGGTTTCATTGCTAGGAGGCGCAAAGTGCAGTGACACAGAGCTTTTAAGTTGCATTATTTTAGAGCAGGGTGGGAACCTCCAGCCTGTGTGCCGCTTGCGGCCTGCGGTGTCCTTTTCTGCGGCCCCCAGATTCCTGGGGACCGCAGTGCTCAGGTCGGCGGCCACATTTTGCCGGCCGTGGGCACTTTAATTGCTCCCGTGACTGCGAGCACATGCATGCGGCGTTCAGTACAGAACACTGAGGCGCGTGCACTGAAGATGCTGATGTACCTTGGAGTCAGCACGCTCCATGCTTCAGTCCCACCACCAATGACGACAGCAGCGGCAGCCCCAGCCCCTCCTGTGATGTCTATATTACCCCAGCCTGTCCTCTGATGTCTGTATGCCCCCAGCCCCTCCTGTGATGTCTATATGCCCCCAGACTGCCCTGTGATGTCTATATGTCCCCAGCCCCTCCTATGTTGTCTATATGCCCCCCTTGTGATATCTTTATGCCCACAGTCAGTCCTGTAATATCTATATGCTCCCAGCCCATTCTGTGATGTCTATATACCCGTCCTATGATGTCTATATGACCCCAGCCCCTCCTGTAATGTCTATATGACCCCAGCCTGTCCTTTGATGTCTGTATGCCCCCAGCCCGATCTGTGATGTCTATATGCCCCCAGCCCCTCCTGTAATGTCTATATGACCCCAGCCTGTCCTTTGATGTCTATCTGTCCCCAGCCCCTCCTGTGATATCTATATGCACCCAGCCCCTCCTCGGATGTCAATGTACTTGTGCTGTGATGTCTATATGCCCCCAGCCCGTTCTGTGATGTCTATATGCCCCCAGCCCATTCTGTGATGCTATATGCCCCCAGCCCGTTCTGTGATGTCTATATGCACCCAGCCCCTCCTGTGATGTCAATATACCTGTCCTGTGATGTCTATATGCCCCCAGCCCGTTCTGTGATGTCTATATGCCCCCAGCCCGTTCTGTGATGCTATATGCCCTCAGCCCATTCTGTGATGTCTATATGCACCCAGCCCCTCCTGTGATGTCTATATGCCCCCAGCCCATCCTGTGATGTCTGTATACCCGTCCTGTGATGTCTATATGCCCCCAGCCCATCCTGTGATGTCTATATTCCCCCAGACCCTCCTGTGATGTCTATATTTCCCCAGACCCTCCTGTGATGTCTATATGCCCCCAGCATCTCCTGTGATGTCTATATGCACCCAGCATCTCCTGTGATGTATATATGCCCCCAGCATCTCCTGTGATGTATATATGCCTCCAACATCTCCTGTGATGTATATATACCCCCAGTGTCTCCTGTGATCTATATGCACCCAGCCCGTTCTGTGACGTCTATATGCACCCAGCCCCTCCTGTGATGTCTATATGCCCCCAGCCCCTCCTGTGATGTCTATGTGCCCCAGCCTCTCCTGTGATGTATATATACCCCCAGCGTCTCCTGTGATGCATATATACCTACAGCGTCTCCTGTGATGTATATATGCCCTCAGCCCGTTCTGTGATGTCTATATGCACCCAGCCCCTCCTGTGATGTCTTTATGCCCCCAGCCCCTCCTGTGATGTCTATATGCCCCAGCCCCTCCTGTGATGTCTATATGCCCCAGCCCCTCCTGTGATGTATATATGCCCCAGACCCTCCTGTGCTGTATATATACCTCCAGCATCTCCTGTGATATCATATTTAAAATATCCCACAAAAACTCTCAGGAACGGTCCGTAATGCATATTCACAGAGGCCCCAGTTTCCCTCATTGTGTCAAGTCACGACAGCCCACAGTCCTTCCCATTGTCTCAAGCAGGGGCGGACATACCACCGGTGCAGCTGCACCGGGATCCACAGGTGGAGGGGGGCCCTTGCAGGGTAATTAATAATGAGAGCAATCTGGCCAGAGGCTCTGAGGGGCCCATGGTCAGATTGCCCTCATCATAGGCTGCGTGCGGGGCAGGGATCGCTCCTGCGGTTCCGCTGTGGCAGAGATGCAGGAACACGTTCTTAGCTTCCTGCCCGGCTCTTTCTCTGTGACACAGGCACACGCGTCATCACTCTGCGTGCTCCTGTATAACTTAAGATAATTAGAAGGAAGCGATGAAGCCGTGAGGAAACGTGTGGAGAGGTGAGTGAATGAATGTCTGTGTGTGTTTTTTTTTTTTACAATACCCTGGGGGAGAAATAAACTTGGGGGAAGTGGAGGCAATACACTGAAGGAACAATAAACTGGGGGGAGACGACTAGAGGCAATACACTGGAGGAACAATAAACTGGGGGGGGGACTAGAGGCAATACACTGGAGGAACAATAAACTGGGGGGGGACTAGAGGCAATACACTGGAGGAGCAATAAACTGGGGGGGGACTAGAGGCAATACACAGGAGGAACAATAAACTGGGGGGGACTGGAGGCAATACACTGGGGGAGCAATGAAATGGGGGGGAGGCAATACACTGGACGAACAATAAACTGGGGGGACTGGAGGCAATACACTGGGGGAGCAATAAACTGGGTACTGGAGGCAATATACTGGGGGAGAAATAAACATGGGTGACTGGAGGCAATATACTGGAGAAGCAATAAACTGGGGGGGACTGGGGCAATACACTGGGGAAACAATAAACTGGAGGGACTGGAGGCAATACACCGGAGGAGCAATAAACTGGGGGGACTGGAGGCAATACACTGGGGGAGCAATGAAATGAGGGGGAGGCAATAAACTGGAGGAACAAGAAACTGGGGGGACTGGAGGCAATACACTGGGGGAGCAATGAAATGGGGGGAGGCAATAAACTGGAGGAACAAGAAACTGGGGGGACTGGAGGCAATACACTGGGGGAGCAATAAACTGAGGGGGACTGGAGGCCATACACTGGGGGAGCAATGAACTGGGGGAAAGAAGGCAATACACTGGAGGAACAATAAACTGGGGGTACTGGAGGCCATACACTGGGGAAGCAATGAACTGGGGGGGAGGAGGCAATACACTGGAGGAACAAAAAACTGAGGGGACTTGAGGCAAAACACTGGAAGAGCAATAAACTGGGGGGCTGGAGGCAATGCACTGGGGGAGCAATAAACTGGGTAATGGAGGCAATATACTGGGGGAGCAATAAACATGGGGGACTGGAGGCAATATACTGGAGAAGCAATAAACTGGGGGGACTGGAGGCAACACACTGGAGGAGCAATAAACTGAGGGGGGAATGGAGGCCATACACTGGGGGAGCAATAAACTGAGGGGGGAATGGAGGCCATACACTGGGGGAGCAATGAACTGGGGGGGGAAGGAGTCAATACACTGGAGGAACAATAAACTGGGGGGACTAGAGGCAATATACTGGAAGAGCAATAAACTGGGGGGGGACTGGAAGCAATGCACTGGGGGAGCAATAAACTGGGGGGACTGGAAGCAATGCACTAGGGGAGCAATGAACTGGGGAGACAATACAGTGGGGGGGCAACTAACTGGGGAGCAATACAGTGGGGAACAATTAACTGGGGAGGCAATACAGAGAGGAAGCAATACACTAGGGGAGCAATAAACTAGAGGAAGCAATGCAGTATGTAGGCAATATACTGGTGGAGCAATACAGTGGGGGAGCAATACACTGGGTAAAGGACGATGAGAAGGGGTTGGTGGAGAGTTGGAATGGGACTAAGATACTGATTAATTTAGATTTATTGGGCACCGGAAATCATAGTTAATGGGAAACAGAGCTATTTTATATTTTTAATGGTGCTTGACTAATAGTATATTAACGGTGGGGTAGATATCTGTAGTCAGGGGTGCAATGGGGAGGAAACAAATCTATATATACAATACAATATATGTGACCTTGTTATTTTCAGGGCTGCGGTGACAAGTGTGACAAGACGAGCCCTGGCTGGCAGATGTCGGCAGGAAGGTCTAACCAGATGTAGAAGAAACTACAGAAAATGGCTCTAATCAGACGAGACGTCAGCAGTCACTGGATGTAAGTATTTATTCTTTATACTGTGTGACTTGGAGTAATTCTGTTATCTGTAAAATCCCTTAGGCCACATTCTCACATTTGTGTGAAATGTCCGTGAGCTGCCAGGTAATTTTATAGGACGGCACGCGGACTTAGAGTTTCATAGATCCATTCACACATCCGTGAAAATCAAGGATATGAGAATGAGATCTGCGAGACTCATAGCATAGAATCATAGAATCATAGAATCATAGAATGGTAGAGTTGGAGGGGACCTCCTGGGTCATCTGGTCCAACCCCCTGCTCAAAGCAGGATTCACTAAATCATCTCAGACAGATGTCTGTCCAGCCTCTGTCTGTCCAGCATGTCCTGTTCTGATCCGATTTTGAAGATCAGAATAGGAATTTCTCAGTGGGTTTGTGTGCTGTCTGAGAAAAAAATCAAGCAGCACACGGATACAGAAATGTAGCCTTATTACATATAGCACCGTCAGTTAGTGTATAGTGTACTCACTAATTATGTATAGCGCCATCCCTTAGTGTATAGTGTACTCATTTATTACATACTGTATAGCGCTGTCCCTTAGTGTATAGTGTACTCACATATTATGTATAGCGCCATCCCTTAGTGTATAGTGTACTCACATATTATGTATAGCACAGTCCCTTAGTGTATAGTGTACTCACATATTATGTATAGCACAGTCCCTTAGTGTATAGTGTACTCACATATTATGTATAGCGCCATCCCTTAGTGTATAGTGTACTCACATATTATGTATAGCACAGTCCCTTAGTGTATAGTGTACTCACATATTATGTATAGCACAGTCCCTTAGTGTATAGTGTACTCACATATTATGTATAGCACAGTCCCTTAGTGTATAGTGTACTCACTTATTATGTATAGCACAGTCCTTAATGGAGTATTCCCATCTCCAAGATCCTATCCCAATATGTAGTAGCTGTAGTAATATTAGCAAATACCTTCAATTAGAAAAGTAGTTCTCCTGATTAGCTATATTGCTTACCCCATGTGCAGCTATTGCAGTAGCTTTGGTATCCATGGTTGTGGCCACACAAATAGTGACAGTTAGTTAGTCATATTGGGAAAGGCTCTTGTAGATGGGAACACCCCTTTAATTACATAGTTTCATCCTTTATTATATATAACACTATCTCTTATTAGGTAGCATTCTCTCTAGCTATGTATCGCGCCTTCCCTTATTATATAGTGTCCTCTGTAATGTTCAGTGCTGTCCCATTATTATGTAGTATCATTTCTTGTTATATATAGCACTGTTCCTTAGATAGCATATTCTCGTTATTTTTGTTACTCACAGCGCTCTCTCCTTATTACACAGTCCTCTCTTGTTAGATATAAAATGACGGCAACATCTGACCAGAAGACCAGTCCATAAGCTCCTCCATCAGAAAAGACGCTTTCCCATGCTTCATCAGCCGTCATTGCATTTTATATCTAACAAGAGAAGACGGTAAGTAATAAAGACCAGGGTGCTATAAATAACAAGAGAATCAGGTATGTAAAGGACAAGAGGGTGCTATGTAAAATTATATTACATATATATAGCTTTGTCGCCAAAAAAGGAGGGGGGCCCCAAGACATATTTCTTGCACAGGGGCCCCAAGCCAGGTCCGGCTCCAGGTTTTTCTGGGCCCCGGGCGAAAGAGTCTCAGTGGGCCCCTTTAACACATACCACGATTCATGATGCACAGATACTGCAGAGAAATATATATAGTACAATGCCGAAGATTTCACTTCTTACATTACATGAGTAATATCTATTGTAAATTCTACAATAGCTCAGAAACCGGCGAATCGCTCCACACAGTATACTGGCCCCCATAAAATGCTCTATACAGGATACTGGCCCCCATAAAATGCTCTATACAGAATACTGGTCCCCATAAAATGCTCCATACTGAATATTGGCCCCCATATAAAGCTCCATACGGAATACTAGCCCCCATATAACACTCCATACGGAATACTGGCCCCCATATAACGCTCCATACAGAATACTGGCCCCCATATAGCGCTCCATACAGAATACTGGCCACCATAAAACGCTCCGTACAGGATACTGGCCCCCATATAACGCTCTGTACAGGATAATGGTCCCCTTATAACGCTCCATACAGGATAGTGGCCCCCATATAATGCTCCATGCAGGCTGCTCCCCCCACATAATGCCCTATGCAGGCTGTTCCCCCTTATAATGCCCCATGCAGGCTGTTCCCTTCTTTATAATGCCCCATGCAGGATGTCATCCCCTATATAATGCCCCATGCAAGATGTCACGCCCCATATAAAGCCCCATGAAGGATGTCACCCCCCCATATAATGCCCCATGCAGGATATCACTTCTACCCCCCATATAATGCCCCATGCAAGATGTTACCCCACATATAATGCCCTATGCAGGATGTCACTTCTCCCCCCCATATAATGCCATATTCAGGATGTCACCCCCCCATATAATGCCCCATGCAGGATGTCACCCCCATATAATGCCCCATGCAGGATGTCACTTCTCCCCCCCAGATAATGCCCTATGCAGGATGTCCCTTTCCCCCCCATATAATGCCCCATGCAGGATGTCCCTTCCCCCCATATAATGCCCCATGCAGGATGTCACCCCTCATATAATGCCCCATGCAGGATGTCACTTCTCCCCCCATATAATGCCCCATGAAGGATGTCACTTGACCCCCCATATAATGCACCATGCAGGATGTCACCCACCACATAATGCCCCATGCAGAATGTCACTCTCCCCATATAATGCCCCATGCAGGATATCACTCCCCCCAATATAATGCCCCATGCAGGATGTCACCCCCATATAATGCCCCATGCAGGATATCACTTCTCCCCCCCATATAATGCCCCATGCAGGATGTCCCTTACCCCCATATAATGCCCCATGGAGGATGTCATCCCCCCCTTTATAATGCCCCATGGAGGATGTCCCCCCCCATATAATGCCCCATGCAGGATGTCACCCCCCATATAATGCCCAATGTAGGATGTCAATCCCCCCATATAATGCCCCATGCAGGATATCACTTCTCCCCACCATATAATGCCCCATGCAGGATGTCACCCCCATATAATGCCCAATGCAGGATGTCACTCCCTCCCATATAATGCCCCATGCAGGATATCAATCCCCCCCCATATAATGCCCCATGCAGGATGTCATCCCCCATATAATGCCCCATGCAGGATGTCACCCCCCCATATAATGCCCAATGTAGGATGTCAATCCCCCCATATAATGCCCCATGTAGGATATCACTTCTCCCCCCCATATAATGCCCCATGCAGGATGTCACCCCCCCATATAATGCCCAATGTAGGATGTCAATCCCCCCATATAATGCCCCATGTAGGATATCACTTCTCCCCCCCATATAATGCCCCATGCAGGATGTCACCCCCATATAATGCCCAATGCAGGATGTCACTCCCCCCCATATAATGTCCCATGCAGGATATCACTCCCCCCCCATATAATGCCCCATGCAGGATGTCATCCCCCATATAATGCCCCATGCAGGATGTCATCCCCCATATAATGCCCCATGCAGGATGTCACCCCCCATATAATGCCCCATGGAGGATGTCAATCCCCCCATATAATGCCCCATGTAGGATATCACTTCTCCCCCCCATATAATGCCCCATGCAGGATGTCACCCCCATATAATGCCCAATGCAGGATGTCACTCCCCCCCATATAATGTCCCATGCAGGATATCACTCCCCCCCATATAATGCCCCATGCAGGATGTCATCCCCCATATAATGCCCCATGCAGGATGTCACCCCCCATATAATGCCCCATGCAGGATGTCACCCCCCATATAATGCCCCATGCAGGATGTCACCTCTCTCCCCCATATAATGCCCTCTGCAGGATGTCCCTTCCCCCATATAATTCCCCATGCAGGATGTCCCTTCCCCCATATAATGCCCCATGCAGGATGTCACTTCCCCCCCACATATAATGCCCCATGCAGAATGTCCCTTCCTTCCCATATAATGCCCCATGCAGGATGTCACCCCCCATATAATGCCCCATGCAGGATGTCAGTCCCATATAATGCCCCGTGCAGGATGTCACCCCCCATATAATGCCCCATGCAGGATGTAACTCAACCCCATATAATGCCCCATGCAGGATATCACTTCTCCCCCCCATATAATGCCCCATGCAAGATGTCACCTCCCATATAATGCCCCATGCAGGATGCCACCCCCCATATAATGCCCCGTGCAGGATGTCACCCCCCATATAATGCTCCATGCAGGATGTCAACTTCCCATGTAATGCCCCATGCCTCCATACATTAAAATAAAAAAAAATCTAATCGTCCCGCTCCGCGCTGCCTGTTATGGCTCAGGGGAGGGCACGGTGGAAAGACGTTACCGCACCCTCTGACCTGAGATGTCACAGGTAGCTGGAAGACAGCGGATCTGCGGAGTCACGGGAAGAAGTAACTATCCGGCTGCCGGGGCTCTGAGCAAGCGGGAGAGAAGGGCGGGCACTGCCACCGCTTTCCTCCGCCCATAGCCCGGTGGGGTGCCCGACCGCGAGTGGGCCCCCCGCCTACTCAGGGCCCCGGTGCTTGCCCGGGTGCGCCGGGTGCTGACTCCGGCCCTGATCTTTCTATATATAGTAACATACATAGTAACATAGTTGTTATGGTTGAAGGAAGACTAAGTCCATCTAGTTCAACCCACAGCCTAACATGTTGTTCCAGAGGAAGGCAAAAAAAACCATGTAGCAAACACTAAGCTCCACATTGGGGAAAAAATTCCTTCCCGACTCCATACGACAATCAGACTAGTTCCCTGAATCAAAGCCCTATCAAGGAATCTAGTATATATAACCTGTAATATTATACTTTTCAAGAAAGGCATCCAGGCCCTTCTTAAATTTTAATAGTGAATCACTCATTACAACATCCTGCGGCAGAGAGCTCCATAGTCTCACTGCTCTTACAGTAAAGAATCCCCGTCTGTGATTATGATTAAACCTTCTTTCCTCCAGACGTAGAAGATGCCCCCTTGTCCCCGTCTCTGGCCTCAGAGTAAAAAGATCAGTAGAAAGGTCTTTGTACTGTCCCCTCATATACTTGTAAATAGTAATAAGATCACCCCTAAGCCTTCGTTTTTCCACAGTAAATAACCCCAAGTGTAATAACCTGTCTTGGTATTGCAGACCCCCCAGTACTCTAATAACCTTGGTCGCTCTTCTCTGCACCCTCTCTAGTTGATGTGTTATTCAAGGTCCGATCACCTCAGATATTCAGGAATGATACAGTCTAATATATTACATGTATTTATTATTGTATTCAAATTTTAGGAACGAATGTGCTGACAAATACTGATATTGGAAAATCTGAGACCCCAGAGATCCATGAATGTGCCGCTGTCATAGAGGGAGGTGTCTGTATATCACCAGATAGCTGTGTATGAATTACATGTCCAGTATTATCCCCCATATAACTATGGGATTTCTCTATTCCTAATATAGATGAGACCTATTGGCAGATATTATTTAGTGATTGGCGTAAAAATGTGATAATTTGAGCAATAATTTGTGACTTTTTTCTGCTACTCACGTCACTTTACTAAAACTATGGATGGATTTTAGCGGAGACGGCTGCACCCTACCACTAACATTCATTGGAAACTGTATTACTCTTTTCATGACAGTTATTGGTATATATGGGACATGTGTTTTATGGGGAGGGGTAAGAAAAAGCAATTTGTGCTGACAGTGACCTAAATTTTTATAAATTTTGTTTTATTTTTTTTTTAAATTTATATTTTTTCCTACTTTTTCTTTCTCTTTTTTTATTTATTACACACATTGTGCCCACAATAAGGACATAAAAGAGGAGCATTTCCCTATCTAAATAGAAGCTTATGATTGCTGATTTCCCCTGTAACTAGGGCTGGGTATTAGCAATTTCAGGGTTCGGCTTCCGCTGCACAGCTGATCTGTGTTCGTTGTATATTACAATAAAATGTATCAGTTTGTGTTATGTGTTTCTTGTGTTTTTCTGACTGTTTTGATGCTCGGAGACCTTTGTAATAAACCATCTTTCTAGGGAGTCTGGCCGTGTCTGACAGCGGCTCTCCGCTCCTGCAGCCGCACGATAACGCCACCGAAACCCACACGGTAAAGGATGGAAGTTTACAGAAAAACAACGATTAATGTTAATGACATAAATGATTGACTCCTTTGGTCACTTATTAACTCTTCAATATTTGTCACATTTGTTAATAGTAATCTCTGCAACCAATGAGGTAAATGTTCTATGGTAAAAAAAAAGACATGTGAGGAATAAATATACACAATATTTCCCATAATATGACTGAGTATATCTTTGGGTTATGTTCACAAGTAGCATTGTTTCAGCTTTTTACAGTACCAGCTTAGTGAATGAGATTTCTGAAGTCTCATTCACATGCTGCATTTTTTTCTAATCTGCAGCATGTTAATTCTTTCAGGGGTTTTGCAGCGTTTTTCACCCTTTCAAATGAATGAAAAAAAACCCACAAGTATAAACACTGCAAAAACCCAGCAAATAAGTGCGGACTGTACGCAGGGTTTTTCCTGCCACCAATCTGGTTGTTGATGCAGAGAAAAATGCAGCAAAAATGCAACGTGTGAACATTCCCTTATCCTGGTTGTGTGGTAATTGGGAATAAAAGGGAACGCCAAAAAAGCATATTGTTAGGCAGCATGTATTTGTGCAGAGCAGCTCCTTGAAGATTCCATCACAAGATTCCATGATGATATCACTGGTGATTGTTGGCCATTATGACATCACAGCTCGCAGTCACTACTTATACAATGTACACAGGGTTGCGGCTGTCTTTGTTGACTCTATAGTGACTGAGCGCACTTGCTGTTTTTCGCTATTCCATAGTGACTAATCGCACTTGCAGTTCCTAGCTATTCCATAGTGACTGAGCGCACTTGCAGTTCCTCGCTATTCCATAGTGACTGATTGCACTTGCAGGTTCTAGCTATGGCTAAAATACTTTTGGACAATCTTCAGGTAGAAGCTCTATGGGAGATTCTTACCACCAATCGCCCTGAGATTGTGCTTCTACCACCCGATGGCGTCCTCAGCTTCACTCACCGGCTGGTGGTGGAGCTAGTAAGGGACAGCCTGACCAAATACCACCGAGGTCATCTCACCTCAGAGTATCTGACGGATTTACCCCAGAACATCAGGACATTACTACAACAGGTAAGTGGCGGACGCTCCGCACAAATCTTCTCCACAATAATGAATAATAATGGTGGGATAGAAGCAGGGACGGATTAAGAGTAGCCGAGGCCCCGGGCAGTTTAGAAGGTGGGGGACCCCAGCACCCGACATGTCACATGATTCTCTTTGATAGATGATGTGATAAGTCACGCGATTAACACGCAGGTGCTCTGTTGCACTACACATAACAAAAATAAAATTAATTCTGCTCAATATTAATATTAACATATTAATTATAATTATGATTTTATATTATTAATTGTGCAATTTAATATTGAGCAGAATTAAGTATGCTGACATCCCCCTTTATACTGTATAAGCCCACATATAGCCCCTATATATCGTATATGCCCACACATAGCCCCCTATATACAGTACAAACCTTCACATAGCCATCTATATACAGTATGAGCTCTCACAGCCCCCTATATACAGCTGAGCTCTCACATAGCCCCTTATGTACAGCTGAGCCCTCACATAGCCCCATATATTCAGTGTGAGCCCTCACATAGCCCCCTATATACAGTATGAGCCCTCACATAGCCCCATATATACAGCTAAGCCCTCACATAGCCCCATATATACAGCTGAGCCCTAACATAGCCCCCTATATACAATATGAGCCCCCACACACTTTAAATATTGCTTGGCAGCATGTATTTGTGCAGAGCTGCCTCTATAAGATTCCATCACAAGATTCCATCACAAGATTCCATGATGACATCACTGGTGATGGTCGGCCATTATGACATCACAGCTCGCAGTCACTACTTATACAATGTACACAGGGTCAGGGCTGCCTTTGTTGGCTCTATAGTGACTGAATGCACTTGCAGTTTCTCGCTATTCCATAGTGACTGATCGCTTTTGCAATTTCTAGCTATGGCTAAAATACTTTTGGACAATCTTCAGGTAGAAACTCTATGGGAGATTCTTACTACCTATCGCCCTGAGATTGTGCTTCTACCACCCGATGGCGTCCTCAGCTTCGCACACCGGCTGGTGGTGGAGCTAGTAAGGGACAGCCTGACCAAATACCACCGAGGTCATCTCACCTCAGAGTATCTGATGGATTTACATCAGAACATCAGGACATTACTACAGCAGGTAAATGGCAGACGCTCCACACAAATATTTTCCACAATAATGAATAATAATGGTGGGATAGAAGCTTCTTCTTTCTTTCAATATAAAACAGAACGAGTCCCCAGATATGTAGTCATTGTATCTGCAGAGAGGAGCAGACGTCACATACAATGGCCGCCTCTATTCTGACCTTTCTCATCTCAGAATTTTCATTTTTGTTTCTTTTCTTCTTTATAGGCTGAAAAAAGATCTCAACATGGAGATTTGGCTTCTATTAAAGAACTGGCCGAAAAAGTCCTGTGTGTACTGGAAGGTCCGGCCTGCTCCTCGGAAAGCCTGGTAAGGATCCATCATCTTCTCTATCACAAGTCGTTGTTTCCTGATCTTCTCCAGATCACCAGTCAGAGATCAGAAGATCTGGGGTTAGATCTGAGAGAACTTTCTGAGAAAAGCCCTCATGATGGCGCCTGATCTGTATAGTTACAGTTGGTGCGTCTGTAAATGCAGGTTTAGTCCTTCCTGATTTATGGATTTGGTGATTTACTGGAAGGCTCCACGTGTTAATACTATATATTCTATCTATCAGGAGACACCAGAAGGCGACACCGAAGACGAGCAAAATGTGACCCCAGAAACCCCTGACCCCAATATGAGTCAGCCGGGGCCGAGCAGCGATCTGACTACAGGTGAGCCGATCACACAACCTTCTACAGGAAATATCCGGATATTATACAGAACAGGGGACAATGTCACATTTACTCTTTCCACTCTGTGTAATGGGAACCTGGCAGCACATGTTACATATGGGAGTAGTGGGAGGACTGGACAGGACATTTTCTCGCATTTTTTCCAGAAATCCAAAGTGCCAGTCAGGAGAAAACTAACATAGAAGTCATATACAAATCAGGATGGAAGTGCACTGGGGGCGTGGAAGAAGAAGTCCGAGTGCAGTGACACGCCCCTGTGCACTTCCAGGCTAATTTGCATATGGCTCTTACACTTTAGCTCTCTTCCCATCGCTCATCGAGGGTGATGGGTTCCTCATTCATGTGGTGATTGGGGTCCTCCACCATTTACATTACATTATCTATGGCTCTGACGGACGTTCCCATATATAGAGTCCCCATATAACGAGTATTAATCCCATTCACAGACGTCTTGTCATTTCTCTGTTATATTGTTGTATTATATATGTAGGATTAATACTGTCTAATATATTTTATTTCTTCATCATTTTATCACTATTTTAGAAACAACTGAGCTGTTGGATCCTGACAGTGTAATCTTAGAGATCCCGGAGATCCAAGAATCTGCCGATGTAAGTATTATAGAGGGAGATGTCTATGTATCACCAGATCACGGGGTGTGAATGACCCGTCCAGTATTATCCCCCATATAACCAGGGGACGCCTCTATCATCAGAGGAGATGACACCATTGCATTAGATAATAGCATGTATATTATAGGGAATCTGTCAGCAGGTTTTTGCTCCTCATCTGAGGGCAGCATGATGTAGAGGCAGAGACCCTGATTCCAGCGATGTATTCATTACCTTATTCAGGGCAGCAGTTGTGATGAAATCAATATTTTTTTCTGCTGCAGATCTGGCAGTGCTCGGAATGCTGAGCCCTGTATAACCCTGCCCACACCAGTGATTGGCAGCTTTCTGTGTAATACGCCGTCCACACCAGTGATTGGCAGCTTTCTGTGTAATACGCCGTCCACACCAGTGATTGGCAGCTTTCTGTGTATAACCCCACCTGCACCAGTGATTGACAGCTTTCTGTGTATAAATAACCCCGCCTGCACCAGTGATTGGCAGCTTTCTATGTACAGTGTGCATAGGCAGAAAGCTGCCATTCAGTGGTGGGGGTGGGGTAACACAGAGCAATAGGACTACATGGCACGAGACAGATGGTCCTCTAGTGATAATCTCCTGCTGATAAAACACTGATTTTATTGACACAACACCACACAGTTTAGTAAGTGACACATCACTGGAATCAGGGTCTCAGCCCCTACATCATGCTTCTCTCAGATTACATAGCACACAGACAGATCCTCTGTAAGTTCTCCTCTGTGTGATTTCTCACATTATCCAGCACTGTACAATGATTCCGATGTATGGAGGATCCCCCCTTACATTACATCCGTGTCTGCGGAGCGTCCGGCTTGTATCATCCCTACATCGGATCAGTGACATCAGCTGGGGCATAATATAGGAGGAGACGTTTCTGCATCTGGAGATTTGCTCCCGAAGCTTCTAGATCTTAATATCATTTCTTCTTCTTTTCTAGAACTTGATGGAATCATTGATCCCGGCGAGAAAGCCGCGTATGAGCGACTACGAAACATCTAAACTGATCAGCAGCGGATCTTTTGGGTGAGATTTCAGTTGGCATAATCCACATTTCTCAGGGTTCCCTATGACAAGGCTTCAGCCTCTGTGCTCTGCCATTCAGTGTTATCATAGGGAAATGACCTGTTAATGCGACATGGGTGAGGGTTCTGGCAGATGTGGCATTGTGCAGACCTCCCACAGGTGATAATGTGACCTGGGTGTGGTTCTGGCAGACGTGGCATTGTGCAGGCCTCCCATAGGTGATAATGTGACCCAGATGAGGGTCTGGCAGACGTGGCATTGTGCAGACATTCACAGGTGATAGTGTGACCTGGGTGTGGTTCTGGCAGACGTGCCATTGTGCAGACCTTCCATAGGTGATGTGACCTGGGTGAGGGCTCTGGCAGACCTAGCATTGTGCAGACCTCCCATAGGTGACAATGTGACCTGGGTGTGGTTCTGGCACACGTTGGATTGTGCAGGCCTCCCATAGGTGATAATGTGACCTGGCTGAGGGCTCCAGCAGACATGGCATTGTGCAGACCTCCCATAGGTGATAAGGTGACCTGGGTGTGGTTCTGGCAGACGTGGCATTGTGCAGACCTCCCATGGGTGATAATGTAACCTGGGTGAGGGTCTGGCAGATGTGGCATTGTGCAGACCTCCCATGGGTGATAATGTGACCTGGGTGAGGGTCTGGCAGATGTGGCATTGTGCAGACCTCCCATAGGTGATCTATGTAGTATTATTTCATAGATTACTAGATGTGTATTTCTAGTGACTTCTAGTATTAAACATGAGTACAGAAGATCATATAATGACTTCTATAGACAGACTGTTAATAATGATTCATAATAAACCATGGTTTCTCCTTCTCTCCAGATCCGTCTACTTAGTGCACCATAAAGATTCAAAGAAGATCTTTGCTATGAAGAAAATGGCCAAGACGACCCTGGATACTCCAACAGCTGTGGAAGGGGCCTTTCTGGAGAGGGACATCCTGACATTCGCTGATTGTCCCTATGTGACCTCCATGCTCTGCTCCTTCCCTACTAGATCTCACCTGTGTATGGTCATGGAGTATGTAGGAGGTAGGACATGTACATGTATTATATTCAGCCCATGTCTGCTGACATCTTATCATTAGGACTTGTCCCTGTGGACGGTTACTTCCCGGCAGAGCATTTACTATAGATATTCCGCAAAGTCATTGTTGTGTGTGATATCCCTGTATGTCCGCACTGAGCACGTCAGTATCTCCAGCTTTAGACGAGATGTGACATCACTTTATGTTATTAGTGACATAGACGACATTTCACCATGACCTCAGACTAATATTCTGTACATTATATCCATATACAGGGTTGGACTGGCCCACCAGAGAACCGGAGACTCCTCCGGTGGGCCCTGGCTTCTCCTTCAGGAGAGTTCATAGCAGCTGCAAGGTTTGCACTATGGGGCTCTTGAGTGGAGGAGAAAGTAGGGCCCTCGGAATCAAATGTTCTGGTGGGCCCAATGTTCTTCAGTCTGACACTGTCCGTATATATTGTCTCCTGCCCCAATGTCTCCGCTCACTTCTCATGACACTTCATGGTGGTTTGCTGTATAAACCCCTCACCGCTCATATTTCCTTTCTTCTATAGGTGGAGACTGCGCAACCCTCCTAAGAACCAGGGGTCCTTTATCTGTCCCCTTGGCCCGCCTGTACTTTGCAGAGGCAGTTCTTGCTGTGGAATACCTGCACAGCTATGGCGTGGTGCACAGAGACCTGAAGCCAGAGAAGTAAGTGCCCCCTGTAGCATAATAAAGTGGGGAAAGTTATTTATTACCACATGGCCTATGAGGCTAAAACTATCTTTTCTTTCACAGCCTCCTAATTACACCGGCTGGACACATTAAAGTCGCCGATTTTGGGATTTCAAAAGTTGGTGTCATGATACCAGAAGCCAACACCCACAAGGAATCATTGGAGGACATCGCCAGAGAGTTCCAGGACCATGAGGTCGGCATCACTTACAGGAACTTAGCTTGTTCTTTACAAATCTCATTACACTATTATCTCCTCTCTACGTTCTTCATTCTAGAGAACTTTTCCACTCATATTTTATCTTCTGTCATTGTGTTTTATGTGGATAACTTGTCATAATAATCATTTCATCGATTCTCATCTTTATCTTCTGTCGGTTTCCAGGACTGTGGCACCCCATATTATATGGCCCCAGAAATCATCCTGAAGAAAGGCTATGGAAGACCTGCTGATTGGTGGTCAATGGGGATCATCCTGCATGAATTTCTGATGGGATATGTACCATTTCATGGGGACTCCCTATCTGAGCTTCATAAAAATATTGTCACTGGTAAGTAGAATAATCCGATCATTGCTTTGACTGATTACATGGATTACGTTATTTCCTTTGCTTTTTCTTACAGTCCAATACAGAGGTTTTATTTTCTGTAATTTTCTTATATAACAGGAGACATCATTTGGGATTGGGATTGCTCCCCCCCCCCCGATGCTCAGGACCTCATTGATGACCTGCTCAGAACAAATCCTGTACAAAGACTTGGGACAGGTAACCAATATATTAGTTTTTATATTCACTTTTTACAACGAGGACATATCGCTTCTTTCCATGAGAATCAGCACTTCTCTATCTGCTTGCCTATTTCTAGTTATCCATACTATGACTTTCAGCTTGTTTCCTTCGGATATGTCATTAGTTTAGATTAAGATAAATTGTTCCGATATCGAGCAGTCTCTGACAATGTCTGCTCAACCTTTGGTTTTCTTTTTCCAGGAGGAGCCTTCGAGATCAAGAGTTATCCATTCTTGTGTGACTTAGAATTTGAAAACTTTCTAAGTCAGAAGCCGGAGTATGTCCCTCGGATTGTGTCAGACGTGGACACCAGTTTATTTATCAGTAAGTAGAAGGAGATTTCATCTAGACTAAGCCACTGTTTGTCTCGTCTTCCTTAATATGTGTCAAACAGTTCCTATTAATATTAGTGATAAATTATGACTGTGTTACACTGCCAACCTCTAATAACACTTCATTACCTATGTCTTGTAGATCACGCTGATACAGACAAGCATATGGACTCAGAGGAGGAGGACACAAGTGAGGATAATGAGAGCCTTTTCTTCCAAAATTTTACATCATCCTCTGAAAGGCTTTCTAAAGTAAGTATGTGATCAAGGAATCCAGAATGTGTAAAAAAGACCTCTAAAAGTAAAAAAATAGAAATTTATATCTTATTATTCTGTTTTTAGCTCTGTACCACCACTATCAAGTCCCCTCCAGAGTGTACCCCATCATCCAGCAGAAACATCTCAGAAATGTGAGTAGATTATTTGGTTATTACTGGGAGCTCCAGGCTGATATAAGTGCACAACACCAAATATAGGACATAATTACCATAATATCAAGTGCAGCATCCATTGCCCCATGATCAGCGGTCATTGCGCTTTTGGCTTCAGAATTCATTGGAGATAACAGCCAATAATTGCAGCCAGTCAGGCATTCATAATGCTGCCCACATTGTAGGAGAGATGTAGTATTACATGCCGGCTATTGTTGGTAGTTGTTTTTCACTCTGCTCCATAGAAGGTAGTTTTGAGTAGGAGACGTTCCCCACTATGACTTTCATATGCCCTATTAGGCCTTATAGTCGATGTTCTTCTAGTGAGACAATTCCTTTTACACAAAATTTACTTGTGATTTACTTGATTTTCTTCTTCCAAACAGGCAGAAAGGATCTGATAGAGATGATGCTATAACCAGCTTGCCATCCTCGTCCCCATTGTCAGGTATGTACATGTCTATAGCTCCAAAAATGTGAATGTTGTCATCAAGGGTCAAATATCTTCACATGGTTTTTCTGTAATAGGTCTCCTATGTTATCCATGTTTCATGGATCCCAATTATGTTGCCCATGGGCCCATACTGTGTCTCTATTTCCGTAACATTGTACAGTACAATCATGGATATTGTGATACGTTGTAGCATCCAGTAACCTCCGCCATCGTAATGAGACATCGTCTCCTATAGTAGAATATCACTCATTAGTGATGCACCACATGGCGGCACACAAGGGCGCTCACTGCTCCATATTAGTGACACATCTAATGCCCCCCAGATGAGGTCATGTCCAGTATATAGGACTTATTCTGCCCTATTATGTAATACCAGATTATCAGGACTATAGGGGACAGGACAAAAATAATCCTACTATATACAGGACAGATACAAAACAGATCCCATAACAATGTGTCCTTAGTGAGTTGTTGTTTTTTCTTCTTTCTGATCAGAATTTCCAGCTGACGAGGAAACATCTGAAAATGTGAAAAAGGGGAAAAAGAGACGAGGTAAGTGTGAGAATCAGCTCCATGTTGTGTGAGGTCGTCAGTGAGATAAATGCATGTAGAGCAGATGTCATCTGTCGGAGATGGGATTATCACATGTATGATGGCTGACAATGATCGCTGACCTCTGTGTGATGAGACTCCTCTGCCGTCCGGCCACAGTGACCGCACAGTAGTACCATGTCATATGGAGTCCCATCACTTACATTATATTTCCTTCTCTTCTCATAGGTTCCATCTTCCGCCGGATCTTATCATCCTGCCGGCGTGGATTAGCCAGGGCTGCTCGCGTATTTGCATGTTGTCATCGTCCCCCTAGAGACATCTCGAAAGACGGGAAACCTCCGCATCCAGCGCCCTGAAGTCCAGCAGATCCACCATCACTGCTGGAGCGGTATAGAAGGACCTTCACCATCTACCTGTGGCCTTCTGTTACATCTCTGCCCGGACATGCCTCTGTCACCAGGCTCCGCGGTATTCATACTGGCCGCAGACTTGGCTGTTACTGATCACCTGGTATCTGACCCCGGCTGTCATCCAGACTATGATTTTGTCTATTGATTCTGTTCCTGGTTTTATTCTTCCCTTCTATCTTATTATTAATTAAAAAATTACAATTATTATTACTAAGTTTTTTTGCATCAATCAAACTTTACATTTTGGTAATTGATTAAAATAATATATTAACAGTTATGTTTTAAAAGCATATATACAGTATGCTTATAATATGTATATATACAGTGGCATGTAAAAGTTTGGACACCCCTGGTCAAAATTAAGTTATTGTGAACAGTTAAGCAAGTTGAATATGAAATGATCTCTAAAAGGCCTAAAGTTAAGGATGACACATTTCCTTTGTAAGGAAGTATGAACTATCACTGGCAATTCCCAAGTACCAGTGGCGAGCATATATAGCAGAGGGGAGCGGCCAACACTGAACAGCTGAGAAAATCCAGGTTGGAGAACTCCAGGAGATCAACTAACCTGATTAACACTTGCACTGCCAGCAAGGATAAAGCCTGCACTGTCTAATAAGTTGCTGAAGCAATTCTAATCAGTGCAGGAGTTTGTGAAACCAGACGCCACAATCTTCTGGCCACAATCTTCTGGCCCCTCTCTGTTACATTATCCCTGTGGCAGTAGCCCCCTCCTAAGAGGGACCTCCGGAACCTCAGAGCCAGGTTTATCTGGATGTGAAATGTGATAAAACCGGACCAACCTGGTTGCATGTACATCCGACGCTGGTACCCACATTCTCTCCTCAGGACTATAACTCTTCCAATGTGCCAAATATTGAAAAGACCGGAGTACAAAGCGAGAATCTATTATCTTCGCTATCTTGAATTCCAGATTCTCCTCAACAATGACTGGGGAAGGTGATGGTGATGATGGTTCAGCGGAAGCAATATATTTCTTGTGAAGTGATTGGTGAAACACATTATGAATCTTGGTAAAGTAAGGTAATACACTACTGGATTAATGATGGCAACTATTGTGGAGCCCTGTTGTGCATTGGTGCCACAGATCTTAGAGGGGTGCATGGACGGATTCCTCCACAAGAGGCCCTCACAGCATACACCCACCTCCATCTTCCACCTCAGACCAGCAGAGGGAGCCCGTTAGGGATATAAATAGGGAAGGTGGAGCTAGGCAGTCCAGTTGGAGTCTGGAGAAGTCTAAGTCTGGAGTCTGCAGTCTAGAGTCCACAGAGAGTGCAGTCTGTGAGAAAGTCAGTCCAGCACAGACTCAGTGACCTCAGGTTAGTGAGCCTAAGGCGTGCCGACGCCGTAAGAGCGGTGAAGAGTAGCGAGGCCTACTGCCAGTGTGAAGCCAAGTGAGGGCCCCGAGCGGCCGAAGGCAAGTGGAGTAAGCGAGCTACATAGGGGGCAGAAGAGCTTAGCCAGCTCACCCCACAAGCATTTACCGGACACCGGGTCCGTGTCTGCGAGGATCTCTAGGGCCAGCAGAAATAACCGGAACCCCTGGCGAACTACATGTCCCAGGAACACCAGAAGCTGACTGTTATCCCAGGGTCAGGAATCACAGAGGCCCAAGAGACCAGGGAGTGTGATCTCCAACAGAAGGCCCTACCACCAGGTCAGCAGGTGCAAGACAGAGACCAAGTTAGGCCTAGCTTCAGGCAGGTCACAAACTTATCAGGAAAAGGCAAGAAACAGGAGGCCCCACACCCGCTCACTGGGGAGAGTCCTGAAATGCACCCTTCATCCTACAGTGCCCTGGATCGTGCCTGAAACACCACCAGTAAAGGTACTGAAGTGAACTGCTGTGAGTGTGCCTATTCTTCTTCTGACCCGGCTGGGTCCCCTCTGTCCTGAATCCCTTTTCCTATGCTGCCCTGAGGCCCCGCTCCACCTGTGGGGAGCTGCACCAACTAAGCTGCCTGACCACCGGCCTCAGAGGACTGTAGCAGCGCTGGTGATCCTCACCAGACATCACGGGTGGCGTCACGAACTACCCCCTATCCCATACACCTTTTCCCCCATTCCTTCTTTACCTTTTAAGAGTGACCCCAGGGTACGGGTCCGGGAGTCAGCCACCGCGACATCCCCACAAAACTAACAGCAAGGCCCGGGCGCCGAGTAGTCATCCACATCCCCTGGGCGCGTCATCTCTTCCTGGCATCACGAACAGGATTCCGTGCCCGCTGCAATGACGGAGTGTTGTGCCCCTTGCCACCGGGTACTGTGCGCCTTTATTCTGAACTGTGTGTTTAACTGTGGCGAAGATTGCCGCCATTGTTGGGCCTCCGAGCGGGAAGAAGGGCGTAACCGCGGCAAACTGAGAGGCGTACCTGCTGAAGCGCGCGAAGCCCCGGACACGCCCCACGCCTCGACGTCAAACCAGGAAGCGCCAGGTCCTGGGAGGAGCCTCGGTGAGCGCTCTGACGTAGGACGCAAGCGACGCAAGGTCCTGAAGAAGACCGTCACCTGCGGAGCTGTGGCCTACAGGAAGAAAAGAAAAGAAGGTAGGCCACGGATCGCTAGGGGGGCGCCAGAATGTCCGAGGAAAAGCACAACGCCGGAGTACCAGTTAACCGCCCTGATGTTCAACCCGAACTCGGTGCCGAGCAGGCCGAAGCAGCCGCTCCACCAGCAGGGCCTGTAACCCCTGTCATACCCATGGCCCTACCATACATACCTGGAGTGAAGTGGCTCCCCCAGTACAGCCTCAAACCGGATACCCTGTCTGGATTTGAAAGGAAAATATGCGGTATACTGGACATGTACTCTATGACAGGCAAGCTAAGAGCCGCTGTTGTATTAGGACAATTGACCGGTGCTGCGGAGAGAGAAGTAGAAACCTGGTCGGCCGCAGACCAGGAGTCAGTGTCCGCAATCTTTAAAAAGTTACAGACTGTCTTTGAGAATTGTACTGAGACAGACCTCCGGATGAGGTTCTACAACTGCTCTCAGCAACCGAAGGACAGTGTTCGGGACTATGCCTGGCGTTTACAAGGGGCCCTGCAAGCTCTGAAATAGGTTAGTCAACCAGCATCAGTGATGAAAATAAAATGCTGAAGGAACAGTTTATCCGGGGACTGAGGTCCCAAGAGGAGAGCAGGACTGTGCGTTGGTGGTCCCTGGATCATCCAGATGCCACCTTTGACACCCTTAAGGACATGGCTATAAAAGGACAGCAGCCCCTGGAAACAACTGCTATCTATTATTACCAGGGTGGGGCCACCCCAGTGCCTGCAGTGTCCACCTTTTCCCCGGTGGCTGCTGAAGCCAAGGTTCCAGCAACGTCCCCTAGTGAGCTGGACAGCCTGCGCTCTGAAGTGCGTCAGTTGAGCAAAACCCTGGCCACTGTACTGAGTGCCCTGCAGCTGAGGACGGAGCCCGAGGCAGAAGGAAGGATCCTGCTAGCCGACAGCCCTGAGGATGTCCCCTGGATGAGAAGAAGGAGGAGGACAACGCCGCCGCCTGGGAGGACAAGTGACCAATGCCGCCAGCCGAGGGACCCTGTCTGCCACCACTGCCACAAGACAGGTCACACCGTCCAGAGCTGTCCTTTAAACGAGAAAACCTGGGGCCGAGGGCCGACACCCAGGAGTAGACCCCCCAGGCCCATCAAATTGGTACCGCAGGTTCGTGGGAGGAAGACCTTTCCTGTCCATTGTGCTGGACGGCATCGCGACACCCGCTCTGCTGGACACAGGATCTCAGGTAACCATCATGCCTGATGTCCTCTACAAAAGGTTCTGGTCTATAGACGAACTTCACTCACCAGATCCAAATCTTTCCGTCTATGCCTCAAACGGCCTCCCCCTTAACCTATTTGGGGTTAAGGATGTGGCAGTAAAGGTGGGAAGAGTGGAACTGAAGGACCAGGGACTAATTGTAGTAAAGACTAATCCTGATGATACAAACTTGTATATGGTACTTGGCACTAATATTGTTAGTAACTGTTTGGGAGAAGTGTTGTTCTTGCTCCAACAGATAGCTGACACTGCCAGACCAGGGCAGAGGAGGGTGCTCCAGAAAGAGATCCGATCCCTTATGTACCAGCAACAGGTAAAGCTAACAGGCGGTGAAATTGGTAATGTACGGGTGACAGACCCGGTACCCATTGTGATTCCCCCCGATGAGTGAAATGCTGATTTGGTGTAGAGCAGCAATAGGTCTCAAAGGACGGAGCTATCAGGCGGTAGTAGAGCCCCTTAGCTCGAAACATAGGCCTACACTCTTGACTGCCAGAGGGGTAGTGGATGTACGCAATGGGAGGGTGCCCATACGCCTCCTAAACTATGGGTAGGACGAGGTTAGATTACCACGCTACGCCACTGTTGCCAAACTGTACACAGTAAATAACAACTCCATACACACGGCGGAGTCCTTAACCTCACCAGATGAATTGGAGGATAATGACCCGGCAACCCAGGTGGAGGATTGGTGTCAACAGCTCCACGTTGGGACAGACACCACTCCTGTCCATCAGAAGCAGGGTGTACACCGGGTGGTTCAGGAATACGAGCAGGTATTCAGTAAGCACCCACTTGACTTTGGGAGGATTAAGGGGGTTCAACACCATATCCCCACAGGTGACCATCCACCCATCAAAGAACGTTACAGGCCTATACCACCAGCACACTACCAGAAGGCGAAGGAGATGTTGCACGACATGAAGACGGCAGGGGTAGTAAGGGATAGTTGTAGTCCCTGGGCAGCTCCCCTAGTTCTAGTCAGGAAAAAGGACGGAAGCATGAGAATGTGTGTAGATTACAGACAAGTAAATCGCATTACACATAAAGATGCATACCCTTTACCACGTATAGAGGAATCCCTGGCTGCCTTAAAGTCTGCAAATTACTTCTCCACCCTTGACCTCACTAGTGGGTACTGGCAAGTAGCTGTGGCTGAGGAGGATCGGGAGAAGACGGCCTTCACTACCCCGATGGGACTCTGCGAGTTCAATAGCATGCCGTTTGGACTCTGCAACGCCCCCGGAATGTTCCAGAGATTGATGGAGTGCTGCCTGGGACACCGCAACTTCGAGACTGTACTACTATACCAGGACGACGTGATAGTGTACTCCAAAACGTATGAGGACCACTTGAAGCACCTGGCGGAGGTATTTGAGTCGCTGTCCCGGTATGGGATGAAGCTGAAGCCCTCAAAGTGCCACCTGCTCAAGCGAAAGGTACAATACCTGGGGCACATCGTTAGTCCAGAGGGAGCAGCACCAGACCCGGAGAAGGTCACTGCCATCCAGAAATGGCCGGAGCCGAAGAGTCTCAAGGAGGTACGTTAGTTCCTGGGACTAGTTGGGTACTACTGGAGGTTTGTGAAGGACTATACCAAGAAAGCGGCGCCTCTGCAAGACCTCCTGGTAGGACAGTCCCCCAGAGGCAGAAATCCCCCGTTCCAGTGGGGTAAGGAGCAAGCCGATTCCTTTAAGGTGATGAAGGAGATCCTGACTGGCGAAGAGATCCTAGCCTACCCTGACTACAGCCTGCTGTACACTGATGCCAGCAACAAAGGATTAGGAGCTGTACTGAGTCAGAAGCAGAATGGCAAAGAGAAGGTGATCGCCTATGCCAGCAGGAAGCACCGCCCGACCGAGAGGAACCCAGAGAACTATAGCAGCTTCAAGTTGGAGTTCCTGGCCCTGGTCTGGGCCATCACCGAGCGGTTCAAGCACTACCTAGCCTCCAGTAAATTCACTGCCTTCACTGATAACAACCCCTTGACTCATCTAGAAACAGCCAAGTTAGGAGCCATGGAACAACGATGGATGGCTCGGCTGTGAAACTACCAATTCACTATTAAGTACCGGGCGGGCCGCAAGAATGCCAACGCCGATGCGCTGTCCAGGATGCCTCACCAGTCGGACACTGAAGAAGAAGTGGATGACTTGGAGGAGACTGAACTACCTGCCTTTCATCGGAATGGAATGGTCCACGAGCAACGAGCCTCCAGGAGGCAACGTGGTAAGACGTTAAACCCACTGCCTCACCACAGCTGGAAGGAGACCCAGGACAGCGACCCGGTTGTCAGCCGTATCAAAGAACTGATAACCCAGGAAGGTTCCTCCCTGGAGAAGTAAGCGTCTCTCCAAGCCAAGCAGCTGTGTAGTGAGAAGAGCCGGCTGTTCATCTATAGAGAGAAGCTGTGCCGGAGGTATGTCAACCCCAAAACCCATGAGATGGTATGGCAGATAGTGGTGCCCAAGACAGACATCCAGATGGTGTTGGAAGCCTACCACGATCAGGCAGGGCACTTTGGCTGGAAGAAGCTAGAAACCCTGCTGAAGTGTCGGTTTTATTGGGTAGGAATGCGCAGTTCCATTGAGAGGTGGTGCCGGAATTGTGGACCCTGTAGCCTCAGAAGAAAAGACTGCAGCAGCCAGAAGGCACCCCTGCAACCCATCAAGACGACTCGTCCCCTGGAGATCGTGGCCCTGTATCATGTCAAGCTGTCACCCAGCAGGTCAGGATATTCCTATGCCCTGACCCCGGTGGATCACTTCTCCCGGTTCCTGGTGGTGGCCCCTGTCAAGGACCTGACGGCAGAAACTGTGGCGAAGACGTTTCAGGCGTACTTCTGCAGGCCCCACGGGTACCTGGAGCAGTTGCTGACAGATCAAGGCTCAGCCTTTGAGGCCGAATTGTTCAAAGAGTTCTGCCATTTGTATGGGTGTAAAAAGATCAGGACTACACCGTACCACCCCCAAACTAACGGTCTCTGTGAAAAGATGAATAACATCATCATCGACCTGCTGAAGACCTACCACTAGAGGATAGAAATCAGTGGCCAGACCTACTACCTGACCTGGTAGATCTGTACAACCACATAACTGTGAGTTCCACCAATTGTACTCCAGCATATCTCATGCGAGCAAGATCCGGGAAGTTGCCCATGGACCTGGAGCTTGGTGTAGTAGAACCAGAAGTAGATATGTCCACTGAGGACTGGGAGACGACCAGACAGGAGCAGTACAGAAGAGTACAGGACTGTGTCGAAGACAGTCTCACTCGGGTGAGGGACAAGCAGGAAGCCCACTGCAATAAAAGTGCGCCCGCAGAACCCTTCACACCAGGAGAAGTGGTGTTAAAGAGGAAAAGGAGAAACCACAAACTTGATGACCAGTGGGAGAGAGAACCCTACACTGTGTTAAATTCAAGATTTGATAACAAGAAGACCTGCCTAATTAGTAGAGACGGAGGAAGAACGACTGCAACGGTATCTAGAGACCATCTGAAGTTGTGTCCAGACCTGCTAAAGCCCCAAGAAGCAGTGCCTCTCACCGTACCGGAGGAGCCTAAAGAAGCAGTACTCCATACTGACTTAGGAGATTTCCCGGCAGATTGGCCTCAACTCGGAGGAGCAGTAATAATCCCTGTGATCCACTTCTTTCAACAACCAGAAGACCCTCCACAGCAAGTAGAGCCTGTAAGTGCTTCAGAAGAGCCTGCTCAAGAAGAATCCCCGGAAGAAGGATCCCCGGATGGAGCAGAGCAAGAAGGCCCAGCCAATGGTATACTAGCCAGTCCCGTAGAGAGGTTAAGGCAACCCTGCAGTTCCCCAACACTTAGAACTGACAGAATGGGAGGTAGTGCAAATACTAGTGCCTCACGTATCCCAGTACCCCGTAGGTCAACACGTAGCACACGAGGTCAGACCCCTGTCAGATACAGAGAGTAAAGAAGAAAACTCTGACAGTGTAAATAGTTGCCCTTGGGGTATTATATTGTGTATTTTCATGTATATGTATTTATTAACTTGTGTTTTGCCTTATAATGGACAATCTAAGTGAAATGGACACTTTTCTTGTGTGCCTCTAACTACCCGTAAGGGTACATAAAGAACTCTGTGGCTGAGGACTGTGTGCAGCCCAAAAACTGCTTCTTGTAAATAATTGCACTCCCTGGAGTGCCCCTTTAGGTGACCTCAGAAGACAAACCGGTCTGGTGTGGCACTAATGTGGCACCCCAGGGGTCTGGTTTCCACAATAATAGCAATATTATGTCTGAGAGCAGGTGGGAGGTCTCTTGGTCAGGAATCCTATGCATGCCACACCTCCTGCCCAGTCCTGGGAGGGGAAGAACTTCCCCTATATAAAACTGGGGCTGAGGCAGGGTTAGTGAGTTAAGAAGGAGAGTTAAGAAGAGGAGCAGCTTTAGGAACAAGAAAGATCAGGAGCTCAGTGGGAGCAGTGCTACAAGGAATCAGGGGCTGGCAGCTGAAGAGCTCGCCCTGATTGAAGAATTATCACCGGACCCGGAGTCCGAGGCTGTGGGGACTAACCCTTACCCAGCAGCAGAAACCGATCGGCAGGGGATTTCAGGTCCTCTGGCCAAGAAACCCGAAGGCACGGTCACACGCGTGGGACCAGCACCGCCGTCGTGGAGCGGAAGCCACTAGAAGGCCCCGAGTCACCGGCCATACGGGTGAGCACCACACGGTACACTCAGGGACGTGGGCTACTTTTACCCGCCTCTAGCAAGGTAGCCAGAAGAGTACAATTAGTTGGGGAGGCCTACAACTCCGCCTGGCCAGGGGAAATCCCATCTGCTCAAAGACTGACCAGGCCCCGATCGCTAGCCAGTACTCCGGGAGGGTCTATCTTTATCACCAGTAAAGACCCTGAACTACACCGCATCGTCTCTGAGTGGTTCCTGCTACCCCCATCAGCCACGTCGGCTGCCCTGAGGCCATACCCCTCCCGTTGGGGGTTATCCCATCCACGCTGCACAATCCTTCCACCGGCCTCAGCGGTCTGCCCTGCAGCGGCAGCTCCATAGCTGCATTCAACGGGTGGCGTAGTCGTCCAACATCTACTGCTACTACTCAGCCACACAGTTTGACTCCCTGGGCACGGACCGGGTCACCGCCACGAGACTACTACCCCCAACAGGCCCGGCTCCGGGTAGTCCCCGCGTGCGCAACGCTACACCAAGTAGGCCCAGGGGCGCGTCACTAACAGAGGTCCAACTCAGGATCACCATGCCCTGCAGCCACCCCAGGGCCTACGTGGAGGGTTTTCTTTGGACAGGTCCCTCAAGCTACCAAGTACTCTACCCTGTGAGATGGACATCCTGTCGGGGAACCTCACCTCAAGAGACTTGAATTCTGGGGTTGCTTATTGAACTGTATATACCTATTTATTATTTATAATGTTTTATATGTAACGTTTAAGCCAAGTGCCTCCCATAAAGGGAAGAGTTATTGTTATTGTTGTTATAAAAAGTACTTCAGTCCAGGAGTACTGAGCTTTGCTAGGGAGCAATGTGGCGCCCCGCTGTGCATTGGTGCCACAGATCCTAGAGGGGTGCATGGACGGATTCCTCCACAAGAGGCCCTCACAGCATACACACACCTCCACCTTCCACCTCAGACCACCAGAGGGAGCCCCTTAGGGATATAAAAAGGGAAGGTGGAGCTAGGCAGTTCAGTTGGAGTCTGTGAGAAAGTGAGTCTGCTGCAGCCAGAGAGGTTGACAGTCCAGCCCAGACTCAAGGAGCTCAGTTAATGAGCCTAAGAGTGAAGAGTAGCGAGGCCTACTGCCAGAGTGAAGCCTAGTGAGGGTCCCGAGCGGCCGAAGGCAAGTGGAGTAGTGAGCTACATAGGGGGGCAGAGGAGCTCAACCAGCTCACCCCACAAGGATTTACCGGACACCGGGTCCGCGTCTGCAGGGATCCCTAAGGCCCAGCAGAAACAACCGGAACCCCTGGTGAACTATATGTCCCAGGAATACCAGAAACTGACCATTATACCAGGGTCAGGAGTCACTGAAGCCCAAGAAACCAGGGAGTGTGATCTCCAACAGAAGGCCCTACCACCAGATCAGCCGATGCAAGACAGAGACCAAGTTAGGCCTAGCTTCAGGCAGGTCACAAACTTATCAGGAAAAGGCAAGAAACAGGAGGCCCCACACCCGCTCACTGGAGAGAGTCCTGAAATGCACCCTTCACCCTACAGTGCCCTGGATCGTGCCTGAAACACCACCAGTAAAGGTACTGAAGTGAACTGCTGTGAGTGTGCCTATTCTTCTTCTGACCCGGCTGGGTCCCCTCTGTCCTGCATCCCTTCTCCTATGCTGCCCTGGGGCCCAGCTCCACCTGTGGGGAGCAGCACCAACCAAGCTGCCTGACCACCGGCCTCAGAGGACTGTAGCAGCGCTGGTGACCCTCACCAGACACCACGGGTGGCGTCACGAACTTTCCCCCTATCCCATATACCTTTTCCCCATTCCTTCTTTACTTTTAAGAGTGACCCCAGGGTACGGGCCCGGGAGCCGGCCACCGCGAAATCCCCCAAATCTAACAACAAGGCCCGGGTGCCGAGTCGTCCCGCAACACCCTGGGTGCGTCATGATCTACACACATTCTCATGCTTCCATCCTTTTTACTGACCAGGACCAGGGGAGCTGCCCAGGGGCTATAGCTATCTCTTATTACCCCAGCTTTCTTCATGTCGTGCAACATTTCCCATCGCTTTTTGGTAGTGTGCTGGTGGTATGGGCCTGTAACGTTCTTTGATGGGTGGATGGTCACCTGTGGGTATATGGTGTTGTACCCCTTTAATCCTCCCAAAATCAAGTGGGTGTTTGCTGAATACTCCCTCGTATTCCTGAACCACCTTGTGTGCACCCTGTTTCTGATGGACAGGAGTGGCGTCAGTCCCGACATGGAGCTGTTGACACCAATCCCCCACCTGGGTTTCCGAGTCATTATCCTCCAATCTGTCTGGTGAGGTTAAGGACTCCACTGTGTGGATAGCGTTGTTATTTACAGTGTACAATGTGGCAACAGTGACATATCGTGGTAATTTGACTTCGTCCTCTCCGTACGGGCACCCTCCCATTGCGTACATCCACTACCCCTCTGGCAGTTAAGAGTGTAGGTTTGTGCTCCGAACTAATGGGCTCCACTACCGCCTGATAGTTCTGTCCTTTGAGACCTATTGCTGCTCTACACCAAATCAGCATTTCACTCATCGGGGGAATCACAATGGGTATCGGGTCTGTCACCCGTACATTACCAAATTCACCACCTCATAACTTTACCTGTTGCTGGTACATAAGGGCTTGGATCTCTTTCTGAAGCACCCTCCTCTGCCCTGGCTTGGCAGTGTCAGCCATCTGTTGGAGCAAGAATAAAACTTCTCCCAAACAGTTACCAACAACATTAGTACCAAGTATCATGTACAAGTCAGTATCATCAGGATTAGTCTCGACTACAATTAGTCCCTGGTCCTTCAGTTCCACTCTTCCCACCTTTACTGCCACATCCTTTACCCCGACTAGGTTAAGGG
Source organism: Phyllobates terribilis (assembly GCF_046119375.1). Lineage (NCBI taxonomy): Eukaryota > Metazoa > Chordata > Amphibia > Anura > Dendrobatidae > Phyllobates > Phyllobates terribilis. The sequence goes on from NW_027362767.1 coordinate 276,292,569, forward strand.
GAAGGCCATTGGAGGCATACACGGAAAGGTTTGGAGCTGGCGGGTGAAGTTCGTCTATGCACCAGAACCTTTTGTAGAGGACATCAGGTATGATGGTTACCTGAGATCCAGTGTCCAGCAGGGCAGGTGTCGCGATGCCATCCAGCACAATGGACAGGAAAGGTCTTCCTCCCACGAACCGACGGTACCAGTTTGATGGGCCTGGTTGGTCTACTCCTGGGTGTCGGCCCTCGGCCCCAGGGTTTGCTTGTTTAAAGGACAGTTCCGCGCTGTGTGGCCTGCCTTCTGGCAGCGGTAGCAGATGAATTCTCCAGGAGGGTGACGTTGGTCGTTGGTCCTCCCACAGGGTGGCGTTATCCTCCTCCGGGGTGGCGTTGTCCTCCTACGGGATGGCGTTGTCCTCCTTCTACTCCTCATCCAGGGAACATCCTCAGGGCTGTCGGCGAGTAGGATCCTTCCTTCCGGCTCAGGATCCGTCTGTAGCTGCAGGGTGCTCAGGACAGTGGCCAGGGTTTTACTTAACTGGCGCACTTCAGAGCGTAGGCTGTCCAGCTCGCTAGGAGGCACTGTTTGCATCTTTGTTTCGGCTGTCAATGAAGGAGCAGTGGGTGCTGTGGGCACTGAGGTGGCCCCAACCTGGTAACGCTGGATAGCAGTATCTGATGTTTCCAGGGGCTGCAGGCCCTTTATAGCCATGTCCTTAAGGGTGTCAAAGGTGGCATCTGGATGGTCTAAGGCCCACCACCGTACAGTTCTGCTCTCCTCCTGGGACCTCAACCCCCGGAGGAACTGTTCCGTCAGCATTTTATTTTCATTCTGTATGCTGGCTAGACTGACCTGTTTCAGGGCCCGCAGGGCTTCCTGTAAGCGCCAGGCGTGGTCACGGACACTGTCCTCAGGTTTCTGGACACAGTGATAGAACCTCATCCGGAGATTTGTCTCAGTGCAGTTTTCAAACACAGTTTGCAGTCTCTTAAAGATGATGGATACCGATTCCTGGTCTGCGGCTGGCCAGGTTTCAACTTCCCGCTTTGCGGCACCAATCAATTGCCCCAGCACAGCAGCAGCTCTCTGTTTACCGGTCATAGAATACATGTCTAGCACACCGCATATTTTTCTCTTCAATCCAGACAGGGTGTCTGGTTTGCCATTATACTGGGGGAGCCACTTCGCTCCAAGGATATACAGCAGGGCCATGGGTATCAACGGAGTCATGACCCCTGCTGGTGGAGCGGCCGATCCGGCCTGTGCAGCGCCGGGCGCAGGTTGGGCATCAGGAGCGTTAACCGGTGCTCCGGCGGCTTGCTGGTCGTCGGCCATGGTTGCGCCCCCCTAGTGAACCGGAGCCTACCTTCTTCACTTTCTTTATCAGGTAGGCCACAGCTCCGCGGGCGATGGTCTCCTTCCAGGACCTTGCGTCGCTCGCGTCTGACATCAGAGCATCCTCTGGACTCCTTCCAGGACCTGACGCTTCCTGGTTCGACGTCAGGGGCTGGGCATGTCCTGGGTTTCGCGCGCTTCCAGCAGTTACGCCTCTCCGATTCCCGCGGTCACGCCCCTCTTCTTCCTGCGCAGCGACAGGAAGATGGCGGACAATGGCGGGAAATCTCGGGAATGGCGGGAAACCTTCACCACAGTGAGTAACACAGTCTTTTAAGGCGCACAGTACCTGGTGGCAACGGGCACAGAATCCTGTTCGTGACGCCAAAGTTGACGCACCCCCTGGGCCATGGGGTACTTGGCAGCCGGGCCTATGGATGCCGGTATGGGGGATATCATGGTGGCTGGCCTGGCCCGTGACCCCGGGCGATCAGTAAAAAGGGGAAATTTATAGGGGATTTGGAAAGTTCGTGACGCCACCTGTGGAATGCGGCTAAGGGAAGCCGCCGCTGCGGAGCAGTCCTCTGGAGCTGGTGATACGGCAGGAGGGATGGTGTGGCTCTCCACAGGTAGAGCTAGCTCCAGGGCAGCGTGGGGTGTAATGGATGGTGGTGTAGGGGAGAGACGGCAGGACGGTCCCGGAGGAAAGACAGACACTCACACGGGGGTAAGCTTCAGTACCTTTACTGGTGATGTTGCAGGCACGGTCCAGGGTACTCCGGGCGAAGGGCGCACTTTTGGACTCTCCCCAGTGAGCGGGTATAGGGCCTCCTGATCCATGGCTTTACTCTCTAAGCTTCCGACCTGCCTGGAGCTAGGCCTAGCTTGGTTACTGTCTCTCCTTGCACCTGCTGACTTGGTGGTAGGGCCTTCTCTTTGGAGATCACTCTCCCTGGACGCTGGGGCCTCCGTGACTCCTAGCCCTGGTACAGCAATCAGCATTTGGTGAACCTGGGACCTGTAGTCCTCCAGGGGCTCCGGTGGTTCCTACTGGCCATTAAGGGTCCCTGTAGGCGCGGACCCGGTATCCGGTATATTTATATCGGGGTGAGCCTGGTATGCTCCTCTGCCCCCTCGCTACTTCTTCCTTCTCCTCTCGCCTTCGGCCACACTCAGGCCCTCACTAGGCTTTCACTTGTGCTGTAGGCCTTGGCTCGCCTAAGCACGGCAGCCAGCGCGCTGCCTCTTCGCTGCTCTCTGAGCGTCAGCACGCTCCCTGCTCAACTCTGAGCTGTGTTCCTCTCTGTCTCTGAACACTAAACTGAGCTGCCTGGCTCCACCCTCCCTTTATATATCCCTAACGGGCTCCCTCTGCTGGTCTGAGGTGGTAGGGTGGAGGTGTGTGAATGTGTGAGGGCCTCTTGTGGAGAAGTCCATCCATGCACCCTTCTGGAATCTGTGGCACCAATGAGCCACACAGGATATCACCCCCCCTCTCTTTATAATGCCCCATGTTATATATGGTGGAGGTGACTATATTGTTTCCAGTTAACTGGCAATGCTTTTAATTTTATCTTGTTTTGCAAGATAAAATTAGAGAGTTGGTGCACAGAGTGAGAGTTTGGGAGCCTTTGCTGTATGAGTGCTAGCCCAGAGCTGGAGTAAATAGAGGGGCTGGCTCTAGGACAAGGGTGGGCAAACTGTGGCTCGAGAGCCACATCCAGCCCTCTAGCTGCTCCAGTCCGCTGTTGAGGCTCATTCTGTATATGGGAGGGTATGTGGGGGCTCATGCTAAATATGGGAGGCTATATGGGGGCTCATGCTATATATGGGAGGCTATGTGGGGGCTCATGCTATATATCGGAAGCTATGTGGGGGCTCTTGCTGTATATGGGAGGCTATATGGGGATCATGCTGTATATGGGAGGCTATATGGGGCTCATGCTGTATATGGGAGGCTATAATGGGCAAGGCTGGCTCCAGGTTTTTGTGGGTCCTGGGTGAAAGAGTCTCAGTGGGCCCCTTTAACACATACCATGACACATGATGCACAGATACCACAGAGAAATATAGATATAGTACAGTGCCGAAGATTTCACTTCTTACATTACATGAGCGATATCTATAGTAAATTCTCCAACAGCTCTGAAACTGGCGAATCCTCACAGCGCACAGTGCAGACAGGACAGTATAGTCCTCCATACAGTATTATGGGCACCATATAGTCCTCCATACAGTATTATGGGCACCACATAGTCCTCCATACAGTATTATGGGCCCCATATAATGCTCCATACAGAATAATGACCCCACATAGTCCTCCGTACACCTCTCCCCCCCATATAATGCCCCATGCAGGATGTCACTACCCCTTCATATAATTCCCCATGCAGGATGTCACCTCTCCCCCCATATAATGCCCCATGCAGGATGTCACCTCTCCCCCCCATATAATGCCCCATGCAGGATGTCACCTCTCCCCCCATATAATGCCCCATGCAGGATGTCACCTCCCCCCCATATAATGCCCCATGCAGGATGTCCCCCGCCCCCATATAATGCCCCATGCAGGATGTCACCTCCCCCCCAATATAATACCCATGCAGGATGTCATTCCCCCCCATATAATGCCCCATGCAGGATGTCACTTCCCCCCATATAAAGCCCCATGCAGGATGTCACTTCCCCCCCATATAATGCCCCATGCAGGATGTCACTTCCCCTCCCATATAATGCCCCATGCAGGATGTCACTTTCCCCCCATATAATGCCCCATGCAGGATGTCACGTCTCCCCCATATAATGCCCCACGCAGGATGTCACCTCTCCCCCATATAATGCCCCATGCAGGATGTCACCTCTCCCCCATATAATTCCCCATGCAGGATGTCACTTCCCCCCATATAATGCCCCATGCAGGATGTCACTTCCCCCCCATATAATGCCCCATGCAGGATGTCACTTCCCCTCCCATATAATGCCCCATGCAGGATGTCACTTCCCCCATATAATGCCCCATGCAGGATGTCACCTCCCCCCCCCCACATAATGCCCCATGCAGGATGTCACCTCTCCCCCCATATAATGCCCCATGCAGGATGTCACCTCTCCCCCTCCCTTATAATGCCTCATGCAGGATGTCACCTCTCCCCCCCATATAATGCCCCATGCAGGAAGTCACCTCTCCCCCTCCGTTATAATGCCCCATGCAGGATGTCACCTCTCCCCCTCATATAATGCCTCATGCAGGATGTCACATCTCCCCCGCATATAATGCCCCATGCAGGATGTCACCTCTCCCCCCCATATAATGCCCCATGCAGGATGTCACCACTCCCCCTCCCTTATAATGCCCCATGCAGGATGTCATCTCTCCCCCCATAAAATGCCCCATGCAGGATGTCACCTCTCCCCCCCATATAATGCCCCATGCAGGATGTCACCTCCCCCCATATAATGCCCCATGCAGGATGTCACCTCTCCCCCCATATAATGCCCCAGGCAGGATGTCACCTCTCCCCCCCATATAATGACCCATGCAGGGTGTTACCTCTCCCCCCCATATAATGCCCCATGCAGGATGTCACCTCCCCCCCATATAATACCCCATGCAGGATGTCACCTCTCCCCCCATATAATGGCCCATGCAGGTAGTCACCTCTCCCCCTCCCTTATAATGTCCCATGCAGGATGTCACCTCTCCCCCCCATATAATGCCCCATGCAGGATGTCACCTCTCCCCCCCATATAATGCCCCATGCAGGATGTCACCTCTCCCCCCCCATATAATGCCCCATGCAGGATGTCACCTCTTCCCCTCCCTTATAATGCTCCATGCAGGATGTCACCTCTCCCCCCATATAATGCCCCATGCAGGATGTCATCTCTCCCCCTCCCTTATAATGCCCCATGCAGGATATCAGCTATCCCCCCATATAATGCCCCATGCAGGATGTCACATCTCCCCCTCCCTTATAATGCCCCATGCAGGATGTCACCTCTCCCCCCCATATAATGCCCCATGCAGGATGTCACCTCTCCCCCTCCCTTATAATGCCCCATGCAGGATGTCACCTCCTCCCCCATATAATGCCCCATGCAGGATGTCACCTCTCCCCCTCCCTTATAATGACCCATGCAGGATGTCACCTCTCCCCCCCATATAATGCCCCATGCAGGATGTCACCTCTCCCCCTCCCTTATAATGCCCCATGCCTCCATAAATAAAAACAAAAAAAAATCAGATACTCACCTCACTTCTCACCTGCTGTCGCTGCTCCGGACTCCTCAGCGTCGCCAGTGTCTTCCCACTCTGCGCTGTGACGGCTCAGCAGAGGGAGCGGTGTAAAGTCGTCACCGCACCCTCTGACCTGATATGTCACAGTGCAGCAGCCGTGGAAGAGACCGGAAATGCTGCGGAGGCACGGGCAGGGGTAAGTATTGTGCCACCGGCTGCCGGGGCCCTGCTCAGGCATTCGCCCGGGTGCGCCGGGTGCTGACGCCGGGCTTGATGATGGGGCTCACGCTGTATATGAGAGGCTTTGTGGGGGCTCATACTGTATATGGGAGGCTATGTGGGGTTCATACTGTATGTAGGAGGTTATGTGTGGGCTCATGCTGTATATGGGAGGCTATGTGGGGGCTCATGCTGTTTATAGGAGGCTAGGGATCTACAGTTTTCCACTCTGTATATTGCTTACATCCAGCCATTGCTGGAGGAAATTACAGCTGAATGGTGGGGGTGCCATGCGTTGGATCAACAAAGTTCTCATATTGATTGCCTTTTTTACAATGAGTAATAAATATGTAAGTCCTGGACAACCCCTTTAGGACCGGGCAATTATTCTTCCCTGGCCATTTCCGGGTTTCGGCGTCCTTTTTTCGTTTTTGCGCTTTTTATTTTTCCATAAACATAACCATATTTGGACTTGTATTTTTTTCAGGACAAGTTGTAGTTTGCATTAATACCATTCATATCACCATATAATGTACTGAAAAAAATGGGAAAAAAATTCCAATGGAATTGTAAAAGAAAATGCAATACTGCCATTATTTTTTTGGGTTTTGTTTTCACTTTGTTCATTTTATGCTTAAAAATAATGTGTCAACTTGATTCTCCGGGTCAGTATGATTATGGTGATAGCAAACATTTTCTCTATTTAAGTGGTCAAAAAAAAAAGTTTGTAAAAAAAAATGTTTGGTTTCCGAAACTTGCAAAGTCTTTTTTATTTTTACTTGTATGTAGCGGTGTGAGCACTTGTCTTTTTGTGTGGAGCACTGACATTTTCATTGATACCATTTTGATGTAGATATGAAGCTTTGATCGCTTTTTAGTGTACTTTTTTTTTTAGGGAGGTGTGATCACTGGAAAATAAAATGCATTTTTGGCGTTTCATGTTTTTATTTTTCTATACGACGGTTGCCAATCGAGAACATTCATTTTATGTTTTGACAGACCTCACATTTATGAACTTGGTGATACCATATTCGTTTACTTATAAAATGCATTTATTTTTAATGGGGGAAAAGGGAGGCGATTCTATTTGCTTTTTAAAGCGTAACCATCGTTTTAATTTTTAGTTCATAAATCAACAGTTCACAGGAAAATAAGAAACTTTGTAATAGATCTTATCAGAGAAATCTGCTTCTTTCTCTGTCAGAATTGATCAGTCATTATCAAAATTCTCAATCCTGAGGTAAAATCTGTATTCAGTGAAGACAGACTCTCCCATTACTGAGATAGGAGATGAGGGCTGCTGTAGATACAAGTCTATGTAGACAGAAGGAGGGAGGAGCTAGAGACAGAGCTCCTCCCCCTCCCCACCTTCTATCTACATAGAATCTCATCTCCTGTAGATGGCAATTCTACAGTATTGCAGACTTTATATTTTACTTCAGTGTTTGATACTTCTTGTGTTGGCTTTTTTTGACCAAGGACACCCATCCCCCATCAGCATAGGGTCTTCAAGCAGCTGGCTCAGAGTCACCATATTGATGCTGAGGACAGAGTAGATCCCTGATCCACATAGCACAGAATGGATCAGAACTCACAAGATCAAGTGATCCAACAGCCCAAGCCTCTCAAAGTAGCTGGGATTACAGGTGTGTGCCACAGCACTCAGCAATTGCAGACTTTAGTATAAATTGCAGTCTCCTTTAAAGTTCAACATATCACAGAGAACAACCAAGATGGCAGCAACTGGGGTCTTCAACAGACCCTTGGCTGCCATGTTAACCCATCTGGTCCCTGCGTTTTTTTCACACAGGGATAGTGGGAGCTGGTGCCCGCGCGTACTGCAAATGTCATTGATTTTTCTCAGCTCTGGCCCCGGCTTTTAGAGACAGATGATGGCTATGTAATATAGTTGACATCTGCATTGTGTGGAGGAAACTCAACTCCTGAGACCCCTTCACACATGGTCACTCCATGGACATACAGTATTGCCCACATAGGGGGAGAGGTTAATACAGATGCAGATCAGACTGCACCTATATAACAATCCTATAGTAGACGCTTTCTTAACTCAGGTAACAGACAAGGCTTAAAGACCCCGTAAATAGAGACCATAAATCAGTCTCTTCCTAAATATGAGGCCATGCTCCCACTTAATACAGACACCTGACTCACACTTAGCACAGACTACTGATATATGCAAATGAGCCTCCGTTGCTGAGATAATTTAATTTAACTTTATTGCATAAATTTGTGACAATCTAAAAAACGAATCCATCTTTTACACTTCGTTTACTATTTCTCCTGTATGATATTGGCCAATCATAAAAAGGCAGCATCATACAGGAGGAAAAATCAAACGCCTCACAGAAAGTCAGAATCGGCTTTTTCACAGTGATCTCGTCAGCCTGATATGTCTAATCTTATCACACTGACAACTCCTCACGGTCATTACAAGCACTGTGAAAGAAAGAAAGCTGCACTGTCATTACATACAATGCTCTGATTCTATCCCAGGTATCGAGGCGGAGTGCGCTGTCATGTCAATCTGATGCCTTGATAATAATTCCATCACCTGTGCAATACTAAGGAAATCCTGAAAACATGATCTGTTGTGAGGACTCGAGTTTGGGAAACACTGCTGTAGAGCATTGTATATAATGACCCGATGCTTGTTATGACAGTAAGCACTAGGAGCGAGGAGATCTCAGTGTGATCAGGTTACACATATCAGTCTTACCAATTCACAGTGAACAAGCCGGCTCTCTATGGTCGTCTGCTTTCCCCCCCTGTTTGACTCTGCCTTCTTATGATTAGCAATAATCACTTATTAGTCATTATGAGTTATTAGTAATAATAACTCTTCATATTTTGTGTTATTTTATGTCTGATGAAGACACCTGAGTAGTCTCGAAAGTTGTCGTTTGTTACCATCTTTTCAGTTAGCCATTAAAAGGTATCAACCACTGAGGACTCTCAAATCTTAATATTTTACTATGGTTAGTAAACACTGTCAGGAATAATATACATCAGGTCAGCTGGGAGAATAGATTTAATCAAAACACATGTTCCCCCATTAATTTATCTTTCAAATGAAAGTTACATAATTACTGCTAGTAAACTCCAAACAATTATATCACTAAGGCCACGGCCCTGTGTCACCCAGGGGGATATAGGGGACTCAGTACCCGGGCCTTTTACCTTGTTTAGGATGTCACGGCAGTCGGCTCCCGGGCCCGTACTCTGGGGTCTCTCTTGAAAAAGGGGTTCTTTAGTGTAAACTTTGTTTCGTGACGCCACCTGTGGTTTCCGGTAATGGTTACCGGCGCTGCTGCAGACCTCCGGGGGTGATGAAATGGCAGCTGGGATGTTTCTGCTCCCCACAGGCGGAGCCGACCCCCGGAGCAGAGTTGATGGAAGGGATGCAGGTGAGAGATGGCCAGGTCAGGGGGAATGACGGACACTCACACAGGGGATTCGCTTCAGTACCTTTACTGGTGTAACGGCAGGTATGGTCCAGGGTACTTGCTAGGAAGGGTGCACTTCAGGACTTCTCCCCAGTGAGCGGGTATAAGGCATCCTGATCCGTGTCTCCCTCTCTCTAAGCTTCTAGCCAGCCTGAAACTTGGCCTAGTTTCTGTATTGTGTTGCTCTCTCACCTGACCGCTTGGTAGTAGGACCTTTCTTTGGCAACCACTATCCCTGGACGCCGGGGCCTTCATGGTTCCTAGTCCGGTTATTGCTGGTAGCTTCAGGATGACCAGGGGTCTGGAAGCCTCCTGGTAAGCCGGTAGTCCCTACTGGGTATAGAGGACCCTGTAGGCGCGGACCCGGTGTCCGGTTTGTGTCTTGGGGTGAGCCTACGATGCTCCTCTGCCCCCTCAACTCCTCTCTCCTCTCCTTACTGCCTCCGGCCACGCTCGGGGCCCTCAATTCAGCAGCCGACGTGCTGCTTCTTCACTGGTCTAAGCGCCAGCACGCACTCCTCAGACTCAACTGAACTGCCTGACTCCACCCTCCATATGTATATGCCTAACAGGGCTCCCTCTGGTGGTATGAGGTGGAAGGGTGGAGGTGTCTGCATGTAATAAGGGCTCTTGTGGAGAAGTCCCTCCATGCACCCTTTTGACTCTTGTGGTACCTGTGAACAGCAGGGTGCCACAGCCCCACTATCAGTATTTGGTCAGTATTTTTTCTCAGGAGTGGCAGCCAAAACCAGGTGAGGAACAATCAGAGAAAAGGTATAAGGCTGTGTGCCCACGATGCGTTTTTTAAGCATTTCCGCAGCGGCAAAAACGCTGAAGAAACACTTAAAAAACGCATGGTATAAGGCCTGCCATGTTCCCCAATGATAATCCGCATGTGCTGTGCACATGCTGCGGAAATCTCCGCTGCGGATTATCATTGCGGAGAAAAACGCAGCACTACCAATTATTTTGCGGAAGCTCTGCATTTTCGCCGCCATTGACTTGCATTGGATCACATGGATTCCGCATCACTGTATATGTAGATGCGCATTCCATGCGTTCCAATGTGCGGATGGTACCCGGGTGTGGAGGACAGGAGACTTTCCTCCGGACCCGGGTACCATAGTACCTGTAAAAAAAATAATAGAATAAAAAATAAATATTATACTTACCTTCTGATGGCCCGCAGTGCGCTTGTCTTCGCTTGCCGGCAGCTCACGGTGGACTGAAGGACCTGCACTGACGTCATAGTCATGTGACGGCAGGTCCTTCAGTGTAGTGTACCGTGAGCTGCCGGCAAGCCAGGACGGAGTGAAGCAAGACTGCGGGGGCCATCAGAAGGTAAGTATAGATTTATTTTTTATTTTTTTACCATTCTTTAGGTCACAGTATATAAATCCATGCCTTTTGCATGGATTTATATAGTGTAACCAAGTTGACAAGCACTTTCCAAGTGATGGTAAAATCGCTTGGAAAGTGCTTGACAACCCGCATGTGGAAATGCATGTAAAGAACACTTCACATCCGCATGTCCCTGGCAGGAAAAATGCATGTGTGGCGCCCCTGAGGGTTCAGTCGCCACAGAGGTATTGCATCTCATCCAGAGGTGTGGTATCTCACTCTCAGGTAAGGAAGGAGTATGGCTCAGGATCCTAATACCAGCATTCATTGCACCACATTTCCGGGGGACAGGGCGAGATTGCTCCTATGGGAGAGCACAGTCCCTGATCCCTGGCTGGAGTGGGGGGAACCACCTAGAGAGGGGGAACCATGTAGTGGATAGGGTGGAGGAAGTAGATCCTGGGAGCACTTGAGTAGGAGCAGTATAAAATAGGGACACCATCTTAGGTCAAGGGAATGTTCAGTCAGAGGAGGAGAAGTGACAGGAGCAGAGGCTCTGTATAAGCTCTGCTCCAGAGGCGGGCCTAGCCTGTGAGGCCCAGGACTGGAGGAGAGAAGAGAGGAGTGGGAGCAGGAAGGCTCCAGGAACCGAAGGGACCCTAGAGGTACGGGCCGTGCAGAAGGCCACCCGTACGCCCGCTGCTACCAGGAGGTAGAGGGGTGAGGCCAGATAAGGGGAACTGGTCCCTCAACTAGCGGAGAAACAGCAAGGCTCAACTAGAAACCGGAGGCTGCAGCACTTTATGTACCGTAAGCCAAAAGTCCACACCAGTCCCACTAAGAAGGTAGCCACATAGGACCCAGGGGACGGAACACACGTCGCCCGCCAAGGCCCGAGTGTACCGGATAGAAGTGTCACTGAGTGTGAGGTGCAGGGAGAAGGCCGGAGAAAGGACACACAGAAGGGGGTCCTGATAAATACTCCAGAGTTACCTGGGGGTCGGCTGAACCCCTCACTGAGTGAGCACAGAACGACGAGGGCCGTTACATGGGTCCCTGTAACCAGAACTGCAACAGCTGTGAGTAAAGATCTTGGGACTGCATCACACGGACTCTGTGTTCATTACTGACTCCCTGCACTACAACCACCATCATCCACCCACACTGCCCTGAAGCTACACTCCTCCTGTGGGGAGCAATAATACCCTTGCTGCCAAACCACCAGCTTCAGTGGACTGTTCGGCAGCGGCGGCCTCATTAGCCGCACTCCATAGGTGGCGTAGTCGGACATTATAAACCTATACATAAATTACCCTCCCCAGAAGAACGGGCGCCATTATGTGCATGCTAAAAGACGACAATAAGCCACCTCCCATCGTGGGCCAGGTCCCAAAATGGTGCCAGAAGCGGAGCCCGCCCCAAACAGCAGTGGTCATGTATGCAAGTGTGTCCATCAAGGTGGGGGGGCTAACCCTGAAAGTAACCGACAGCAGATTGCCATGGGACCGCAACAAACTGTCCTGGGACCGCCCCCAAAAGGGGAGAGGAGAGAAGAAAACGGGGAGACAGGGCGTAGTCTGGATCAGTCTAGACAGACCGCACTCGGTAGGGAAGATGGAGGACGGCAGCACCAGAGCCCCCGTCAGCGGCCTGCTGCAGGCCGCAGCACCCTACACCCTGGAGGAGCTAGTGGCTAAGCTGCCCCAGGAGGACTCGGAGTTCCTCTGCTCTGGGATGGAAGACCTGGGCCGGAGGATGGAGAGGGCCCAGCGAGACGCCATCACCGGGTGGAGACAGGAGATGGAACAGCGGATGGCGAACCGGCAGCCGACGACGCTACCAAGCACCGGCGATGCCCCAGCCTTGGCAAATCCCGACCAGCGCCAGGAGGCGACACGTGACACAGTAGCGGCCGCGGGAGCAGGTAGGAGGAGTTTCCCTGTCCCGGGCGCTGCCAGCGTCGACCTGCTCCTAGGCCCTCTGGTGGAGCCGCTGACCCTGGGCGCTACCAACACCAGCCCGCTCCTGACCCTGCAGCAAGGCCCACAACCAAGCCCTCCAGCCCCGGGCTCCACCAGCGGCGACCCGCTCCTAGGCCCACAGCCAAGACCTCCAGCCCCGGGCGCTGCCAGCGTCGACCTGCTCCTGGGCCCCCTGGTGGAGCCGCTGACCCCAGGCGCCACCAGCTGCGGCCTGCTCCTGACCCCGCAGCAAGGCCCCCAGCCAAGCCCTACAGCCCTGGGTGCTGCCAGCATCGACCTGCTCCTGGGCCCCCTGGTGGAGCCGCTGACCCCGGGCGCTACCAACACCAGCCCGCTCCTGACCCCGCTGCAAGGCCCACAAGTCCCGGGCGTGCTCGCCCTGCACGCCCCGCAGGCCCAGACACCGCTACCTCCGGTCACCGGCACAGCCAGCCAGCTTCTGGGTCCCCTGCAGGAACCAACTCCCCCGCCAGCCAAGTGAGTGTACAGACGTCGCCGGTGGGACTGGTCCGCAGAGGTGGAGGACCAGCGGCCCTCGCTCCTACCCACTCCGCAGCCCGCCGCCGTCTCCCAGTTGCCGGAAGACGAGGCCCAGTTTGAGTGGGATCACTCTGGGGAGGACCTGATGGGGTTCATCCGGGACCCGCACACAGACGATGACTTGTTTGTTAACAGGAGGGACGTGGAGTCTCACCTAAAAGCGGGTCACCCTGATCGGGACCTATACCCCGGAGACACAATGACTTACACCCGTCACCAAGGAGTAAGGGGCTGGTATGCCCTCAATGTCCACAAGGTGGAGGAAGAAAGCGACTTCTACCTCTGCGAAGCTGAAGACCCGGCTGGGTCAGCTTATTGTGGTCAAGAGCCTCCCCAGAGGGAGCACTCCTATTAAAGACTGCAAGTAGTCACCCGTACCCGTGCAGAATGGACACTGCAAGTTAAAGTTAGTGTGAACATTTAACCCGTCTACTTAGTTACCCGGAAAGGGTCCAAAGACTGACCGGCTGAGGACTGCGAGCAGGAATTTCCTGTTAATAGTTGCACCTCTTGAGGTGCCCCCTATTGGTTTTATATTTTTTTTATAACCAAGACCACTGAACAAAAACCCGTTGGAGGTGGCCGAAGACGTGGTCCAACACCTGGATCATCTATGCCCTTCAGCCGCCCCAGGGCCTACGTTGAGGGTTTTGGACGGGTCCCTCATGTTCGTGTTTACCAGTTTGCACTTTACTAAAGAAATGAACACCTGGTTGCAGATTATGCTGTGACCTGATAGAATGTTTAAATGAGAAAATGTTTTATATGCAAAAGAAGTGTTTGTATATGTGAAAAAGTCTTATAATGTTTTTATAAGTGTAAAGAGAAATGTTCTTTAAAAGGTCTCATAATGTTTTGATAAAGAAACGTAACCAGTAACGTAAAAAGAAGTGTACCTCCCATAAAGGGAAGGAATGTAGTTTGTGCTCTTATATGCGGATGCATCCTAAAAGTTTTTGCATGTCTTTAAAATTGTTTTTACTCTGTTCCAGCCCGGGGACGTGCTGTGTTTTACCAGTGGGGTGTGTGGCGCCCCTGATGGTTCGGTCGCCACAGAGGTATTGCATCTCATCCAGAGGTGTGGTACCTCACTCTCAGGTAAGGAAGGAGTATGGCTCAGGATCCTAATACCAGCATTCACTACACCACATTTCCAGGGGACAGGGCGAGATTGCTCCTATGGGAGAGCACAGTCCCTGATCCCTGGCTGGAGTGGGTGGAACCACCTAGAGAGGGGGAACCATGTAGTGGATGGGGTGCAGGAAGTAGATCCTGGGAGCACTTGAGTAGCAGCAGTATAAAATAGGGACAACTTCTTAGGTCAAGGGAGTGTTCAGTCAGAGGAGGAGAAGTGACAGGAGCAGAGGCTCTGTATGAGCTCTGCTCCAGAGGCGGGCTTAGCCTATGAGGCCCAGGACTGGAGGAGAGAAGAGAGGAGTGGGAGCAGGAAGGCTCCAGGAACCGAAGGGACCCTAGGGGTACAGGCCGTGCAGAAGGCCACCCGTACGCCCGCTGCTACCAGGAGGTAGAGGGGTGAGGCCAGATAAGGGGAACCGGTCCCTCAACTAGCGGAGAAACAGCAAGGCTCAACTAGAAACCGGAGGCTTCAGCACTTTATGTACCGTAAGCTAAAAGTCCACAGCAGTCCCACTAAGAAGGTAGCCACATAGGACCCAGGGGACGGAACACACGTCGCCCGCCAAGGCCCGAGGGTACCGGATAGAAGTGTCACTGAGTGTGAGGTGCAGGGAGAAGGCCGGAGAAAGGACACACAGAAGGGGGTCCTGATAAATACTCCGGAGTTACCTTGGGGTCGGCTGAACCCCTCACTGAGTGAGCACAGAACGACGAGGGCCGTTACATGGGTCCCTGTAACCAGAACTGCAACAACTGTGAGTAAAGATCTTGGGACTGCATCACACGGACTCTGTGTTCATTACTGACTCCCTGCACTACAACCACCATCATCCACCCACACTGTCCTGAAGCTACACTCCTCCTGTGGGGAGCAATAATACCCTTGCTGCCAAACCACCAGCTTCAGAGGACTGTTCGGCAGCGGCGGCCTCATTAGCCGCACTCCACAGGTGGCGTAGTCGGACATTATAAACCTATACATAAATTACCCTTGGATTGACCGCCCTGGGTCACGGATCGGGTCACCGCCACAGTGACTACAACCCCCAGCATCTACCGGCCCGGCTCCGGGTACCCCACGGCCCAGGGGGCGCGTCACATGTACAATCTGCATGTGTTTTTTTCTGCCAGGGAGATGCAGATACGCTCAGGAAAAAATCCTGAGCATTTCTGCATTGTGGGCACATAGCCTAATAGAAACAAGTCACCAGTTCTGCATTTATCACCCACTCCTGGTTTTGTCTCCCACTCCTGGGAAAAAATACTGACCGAATACTGACCAAATACTGATAGTGGGGCTGTGGCCTAAGAAAGAAACCAGAGTACTTTACTTTAAATCTGTCTTGCTTTTTAGTAAACAAAATACAAAACAATTTACACAATTAAAATGATATATGGATAAAAGGATGACCAAAACAATCCAGATAATGTGCAAAAAATATGGATCTAGAGGAAATTCCAAGTAAGTATTACATGGTGAAGCTAATCAGCCATTTAGGTTATAATTGTACATAGTTAATATAGTAGGTATATATTTAAAAGCCTCCTCCACGCTGACATGCTGGTCAACAAATTTATATGATCAAATATCATGTGGTCACCCTCATACAATTAAGGTGAAGTTAGTTACTTTTGATCCACATAATCATTCATCACAACCATAGTCACCTTTAATTAGATCAAAATAAGATATCATACCAACCACAATAATCTCATATTGTCACCCCAATGTCAAATAACATAATTAAACTTCTAGTAACCTTAAAAGTTTGTTTAAAAGTGCTTACCCATAGTGGTTTGTATTGCACAGAATCTGATAGACTCCCTGACGCGCGTTTTGTATTTCCCCTAGATCCATATTTTTTTGCACATTATCTAGATTGTTTTAGTAGTCCTTCTAACCATATGTCACTTTAATTGTGTAAATTGTTATGTATTTTGTTTAATAAAAAGCAAGAGAGAGTTAAGGTAAAGTATTTCGGTTTCCTTATTCTGAATAGGTAACGTCATTGAGGTGAAAAAGTAAATGCCCCAAGAGAAGAATCTCTGTTAACACCCTATTTGTTGAAGGAGAAATTAGCCAATATCTCTGCAATGGAGAGGCCACTTTATCATGCAGTATCCAGTTTAACCTGTAAAGTGAATAAAACTAAAGTGGCAAGAGGTCCTTTTTGATAAAAAGTGTATTTTGAAAATATAGGATATATGTTACTCTCACCCTCTTATTGAACATAGGAGAATGGCTTCACTATGAATTGTATGAATTGTATGTAAATTGTATGAAATGATGTGGGGGCTATCATACTGTGTTGGGGGGCTGTGTGGAGTCCTACTGTGGGTGTTATAATTCTGTATTTGAGGGCTTTGGGGATCATACTGTGTAGAGGACCATTATACTGTGCATGGGGGTGTGGTGGGCTGTGGTGGTCATCATGTGTTGGAGTGTATGGAAGATTAAACTGTGGGGATCATCATTTCGTACTGGGGAGCTGTGAGGGATCATAATGTGGGGGGGGGTTCTTTCTGTGTTAGGGGGCTGTGGAGGTCATCATTTTACATTTTAGGATTGTTGGTGATCATACTGTGTGGAGGACCAAGGGGACCATCATACTGTGTGTAGAGGTATGTGGTATCATATTGTTTGGGGGCTCTAGTGGCCATCATAATGCTTTAGGGTGTCATTGGAGATGATAATGTGAGGGTCATCATTCTGTGTATAGAGAGCTTTTATGGATCATACTGTGTGTGTCATTATTCTGTGTGTGGTATCATACTCTTTGCGGGCTCATAAGGTGTGCGGCTCTATGGTGGCAATCATACTGTGTTGGGGGGACTGTAGGGACATCATACTATGTGCGGACACTGTGGGGGACATCATACTGTTTTTAGGAAAGCTGTTGATCAAATTACAAGGGTTAAATAACAGGAGCTTTTTATAAACTGTATAAAAATCAGTAAATTATATGGTTTTGATTTGCTCATCAAAAAGCAATCAAATCTATATTAATATAAAATAATACTAATATGTTAAAGTTAATATTGAGCAGAATTAATTTCAACGGCCTTCCTCAACGGTCGTGTCTCTCATTCGGCTCCTCGAAAAAATTAATTGGCCACCCCTGTGTAAAGGATAAACTGCTGTTAGAGGCTGGAATTAAAAATCATCTCTGGCATAAAACCCCTTTGCAGCCCACATACAATATCACCCCTACTATCCAATATTGCTGAAAAATTGTGGCAGGAAATGCACACTGCAATCAATTTTGAGTTTACCTGGCAAAGCCTTTTATAGCGGACTCTCCACCTCATCTAGCCAGTGTGGCGCCCCTGCGGGTCCAGTCGCCACAGAGGTACTGCATCTCAGCCAGAGGTGTGGTACCCCACTCTCTGGTAAGGAGGGAGCACTATCCGGGACTCACACACCCACATCCAACACCACATCACTCCAGTAGGGAAGGGCGAGATTGCTCCTGAGGGAGAGCACAGTCCCTGTCCCGGTCTGGAGGAGGGAACTAGGTAGAGGAGGTGGGTGGAGGAAGTAGTTTAGGGGAGCACACAAGGAAGGACTGAAGGTAGAGGGGACCATGTAAAGTGACAGTTAGTGACGTGACAGACAGTATAAAAAGACAGGTAGAAACATCTAGAAGGGCCCAGTGAATGAGGACCATTGAGGAGTAGGGTCCAGACAAAGACAGGGCCCAGTCAGATGGGCCCAGTGAGTGAGGACCATTGAGGAGTAGGGCCAGACAGACAGGGCCCAGTCAGAGGGGCCCAGTAGGAGAGAGAACGAGACGAGCGAGGGAGTCAGAGAAGGGCTCCAGAGACAGAGAAGGGATCCAAGGGGAATTGCGGAGTCCACTGCAGGTCGCAGTAGGGGACCGGCCCCAGACTAGTGGAGGACTGCAAGACTCAGCTAGCAAACCGGAGGCTGCGGTATCAACAAAGCTACCTCTTTAACTGCCCTGGGGCCTAGCTCTACCCTTGGAGAGCTGAACCATCTCTGCTGCGTCACCAAAGGGCCTGAATAGCAGCGGCGGCCACCTATAGCCGCATACCACGGGTGGCGTCACAAAACTTTATCCCCAAAACATTATTCCCTTCTGTTAATGACAGCCCGGGGCCACGGACTGGGTCACTCCACCATGACTATCCTAAAAGAACCGACCGGCTGGACACCGAGTACTCCATGGCCCCAGGGGGCACATGACAAGGAAGACTGCACTCAAATGTAGGGCTGGCAAAATCAGTGCATTTTCTGGGTTGTAAAGGTTAGGGGCTTGCAGACTAATCAACCTGTAATATACCCAATGTTTGGCTATAGCTATTGTTAAGGGGACGGTTGCAAACAACTTTATTAATAATGGAAAGCAACCGAACCCGGGGTCCGCGATGCAGCCTGGAGGACTACGGCCAAACACCTTCCGGGTAAGAAGGTAAAACAACCAACTGAAATAACAATCCCTTCCGTGTTACTGCACACCGGAGCGGGAATATCGATTCACACTATCTCCGTTAACTGCACGAGAGATGTGCGATATATAATGTATCCGTAGTCCTGTTTACTGCACATGGACTACGCAGCAGGTGCTAGGATGCATGTGTGATTCACGCCGGCGTATACGTGCTCCCAGCCGGCGTGCTACCGGACTGTGGAGTATCTCTCCACGTGGCTAACAGGCGGTGCCGGGAATACGGAGTCTGCAGTCTGCTCGGGGTGTATAGTGACCCCCTTGTCGGAGCCAGACTGTCAGACGAAGCTACCTGCCTCCCTCCATCTAAGGCTGCCTATCTCCCGCTAAACCTGCCTGTCAGAAGCTATAACAGCAATAGCACACGTGGAGCCCAAACGACCAAGAGTCCACACAATAACACCATCACAGCTCAATGATCAGAGAGTACCGCCATGTTTGTGGGAGGGCTATTTAAAGATTAAGCCCTGCCCACCATCGCATTATTGGTGACGTCACCTGCGACCAATCAGGCGGTGCCAGGTCACCGGATCAGCTGACTCCCAAACCACCAATCACGGTCCACCATAACACGGGCATGCTCAGTGCAGTGAATCCTGGACTTAGGCTGTAGCAGCCCTGTTTCCCTGCGCAACCTATCCTTCATGTTGCTAGGAACAAAGACCAAAGCGACAGCTTGTACATCTCATGCACCAGCTAGGCATTGGGACCGACAACAATGCTGAGCAGCATTTGCCCCAGCTGGACTGGAATGGGAGACCACAGAATCCACTGATGATTTTGAACCCATTTTGGATCCAGAAAACACCCGACACCTAACAGCCATTATGAGTAGAGAGTTTTGTGACATACTCTTTTTAAGAAATTACTATGAATTATGCTTAAAACAAGACAAAATATATAGGGTGGCACTATTCAAAATTACTAGTACATTTCTGAATAGGTAGAGCAAACACCAGGTGAATCATAAGAGTACCAGGGTGATTAAGTGAGGGACCATGAAAACAGTGAGACTTCCTACAAAGCTGAGGGAGTTGCCAGACCTGGTGGTTGCACGCAATTCAGTGAACCTTCCAACCTACCTGTTTTCCATATATATCCTCCTTCTTTTAGTCCATGTAATGTCAGAGCTGTCAATCAAGGAAGAGGAGGTTGGAGATTGATGCAAAACAAGTATTTGGGAAGCGGAACTGAACTGCTTGGCAAGACCAATGGTGCACACAAGACAATAGTGCAGAAGAGAGTAGGTGACAAACAGTTTAACACTAAGTGACGGATAAAACATTTTATCACTCACTTGTTGTGACTTCAGGTAGAATGGTAGCATCCTTTTTCTTAGTAAAAATGGTGCTTGGTGTTGCTAAAATGATAACAGACGAATAGAGATTATCACATAAGTAATATTGTTTCTAGAACCAAGAGATACACACAGGCTCGGACTGGCCCACAGGAGAGCAGGAGAATCCTCCGGTGGGCCACCACCCTCTTATATGAGCAGTACTTGGCACAATATACGTGAATCACTATGTACAGACTAGTGTTGAGCCATCCCCGTAGTGTTCGGGTTCGGTTCGGTTCGTTGAACACCTGTATGTTTGCCGAACTGTTCGTCGAACTGTTCGTCGAACTGTTGGTCGAACACCGTCGAACACCGTTAAAACCAGTGGCAGGCAAACAAAAACACATAGAAACACATAGAAAACACCTTCAAAGGTGTCCAAAATCTGACAAACTGCTCAGAAGACACAACTAACACATGGAAAAGTGACAAGTACATATAGTCATGCGAAAAGAAAAGAGGTGGAGGAGTAAAAGGAGGAGGAGACACAGATATAGGCATGTCATGCCCTTCTAAAATCAAGAAAGGCTGGAGTAAAAATCTAAAATCAGCCTACCAACACCCAGACGTCGTGACAAGAAAATTAAAAAAAGAAATATCTTTAGGTAGAATGGCAGTTCCATTCAGAACACTTTCCTTATAAGACGTTGTGGTATCCCCGTTGGGAGTCGTGCCAAAAACAGAACCCAATACATTCGGACTAATCCACCATTTGTTATATCCAAGGGGCAGGTCAGTAAACAACAACATCGACGCGGAACCAAGCACAGTAGTATATACTGTACATCCTTTGACAAGGCTATCAGGCGGGTCAAGAAGTTGGGAAGGGGCACCCTAATGGCCAAAACAGACTGTTACTTACTACCTGTACCTCCGAATAGTGTCCGCCTATTGGGCTGCTTCTGGGAAGGAGCATACTATATAGATCGCTGTTTGCCCATGGGGTGCTCCAGATCCTGCTCACTATTTGAGGCGGTTAGTTGCTTCCTCGAATGGGTCATCATGGACGTTTCTAAGGGGGCACATATTATCCCTTACCTCGACGACTTCTTATGCCTGGGCCCAAAAGATTCGCCACAGTGTGAATACATGCGGTAGTCCACCTGTGAGAAGGAGAGAGCTGGAGGGAGAGCGGACACCACAGAGCCGAGGGGTTAGATGGAGAAAGAAAGAGGGCGAGGGAGGTAAGGGAGTAAGGTGGAAGGCCGACCTGAGCTCCCCCACGTTCCTGCTGGGCGGGGAACAGCACTGGGAAGAAAAGCCGCTTGCGCATCCCTTTGAGGTTACGGGCGCGAGCGGGCAGAGGGACTACGCTGGAGTGCGAAGCCGACACGGCCAGGCCGTTCCTGCCCGTGCGACCTCCGTGTCGCCGGGTTTGTGCCAGAGCCGCGGTGGACCCTGACGGCCAGCCCCCCTCTCACAATACTGGTGCCTGTCCACTGGTGGGTCGAGACCCCCCCGCGGTGGAGGCAGGTCTAAGCTCTGTAATTTGAATGAGTACACTTTAAATCCTTTTACAAGGATCTATTGGAGGGCAAGTCTGGTGCCAGCAGCCACGGTAATTCCAGCTCCAGTAGCGTCCACTAAAGCTGCTGCAGTTAAAAAGCTTTTATAAGGATGGAGTTTGGCGGTCCGCCTCAAGTCGTGCTACCGCCAGTCCCAGCCCCCTTGCCTTGGGGCGCCTCCCCGATGCTCTTCACTGAGTGTCCCGGGGGCCCGAAGCGTTTCCTTTGAAAAAATTAAGTGTTCAAACCACAGGTGATGTAGCTTGCTTAACAGCTTGGCTACTCCACTGAATAGCAGACACTGCTACTATGCCCAAAAGGATTTACTGGGCTAGATGCAGTAAAAAATTGTTATTAGATACACAGGCGGTGTAGCTTGGTTCAGGTGGGCTACTCCACTGACTACCAGACACTGCTACAGGCCAAAAAGGATTTACTGGGCTAGATGCAGTAAAAAATTGTTATTAGATACACAGGTGGTGTACCTTGGTTCAGATGGGCTACTCCACTGACTACCAGACACTGCTACTATGCCCAAAAGGATTTACTGGGCTAGTTGCAGTAAAAAATTGTTATTAGATACACAGGTGGTGTAGCTTGCTTCAGATGGGCTACTCCGCTGACTACCAGATACTGCTACAGGCCCAAAAGGATTGGCTGGCTTAGATGCAGTAAAAAATTGGTATTAGATACACAGGTGGTGTAGCTTGCAACACAGATAGGCTACTCCAATGACTAACAGACACTGCTACAGGCTCAAAAGGATTGGCTTAGCTACATTTAGCCAAATGCTGTAAAAAACACTTGCACAGCACTGGCACAGACCTGCCTGGAAAAAGTGAACTGCTGTAACCTAACCCTCAAAAGGGCTGCAATTAGAACTAGTCCCTACTCCTTAAACCTGTCTCTCTATTTAACTGCAAATTCGCTCGCAATTCGCACAGTTATACTGTATAGCGCCCACAGCAGCAGCAGTGCTGTCTAACACTCAGCTGCAGCAGTGAGAAAATGGTGGCGACGGGGAAAATGGCTGGGTCTTATAGGGCAAGGACATGTGACATACACAGCCATTGACACATGCCCTTGCTTGTGTGGAAAAAAAAGCACCGTGTGTAGGCTGCTGATAGGCTGACAGATTGCACCTCCCCACTGTAAATGCGGGGGAAAAAAAAATGGAGATCGGCATTATTTCTGCAGAGATCCATCCCCTGCCCCTCCCCCCGCCCACTCTACACTGAAACTGTGTATTAACATTGATTAACAGTATTATTGTGAAAAAATCCAGTTACGCTTTTGGTGCATGAACAGTTATCGAACATAACCTCGAACAGCCGAATTTTTTGCAAATCGTTCGGGTTCGTCGAACGGCTCGAATACCGCCCAAAACAGCTCGAATTTGAGATTGGCGAACAGTTCGAGTCGAACACCGCTCATCTCTAGTACAGACACATGGCGGCATCTTATTAATTTAACAATCAGCCCAGTTCATTGTTAAATTGTTGGCAGCGGATCATTCAGGACACTCTCAAAGCGTGTTGACAACAGAACAAAGCTTTAATCAGCTATAAACAGGTACAGATATGATAGGCTTTGTGGAATCAGGAATATACATATCTTAAGTGTCTCTGTGCAGCATCAGCAGGCTGCTTCTCCTCTCATGCACAGACACAGGAAACTGCACACAGTCACATGGTCTTTTCTGTGTGTGAGCCTCTGGGAGTTTTTTTTTTTTTTTTACTTTATAGACAATACACAAACCTAGCAATAGAACATTTACGGTACATACACAGGAATGGAGTTGTTGTATTAAACATATTCCAACATAAATAAATCTGTGATTGAGGATAATATCACATTTGCATGTAGCCAAAAAGTGGGGCCCTGGAGTTGGTTACTGGTGGGCCCTTGGCACCCAAGTTTATCACTGGATACACAAATAATATATGTGACATTTTAACCCTTTCCACCATTAGTAAATTAATAAATATTGTAAGCAGGGGTCCACAAGTGTAGAGGGGGATCAGGAGCTGAGGGTACCGGAGGGTAAGAATAGAGGAGTGAGGCGCCGGAGTCAGCGCCTGTGCGTGTGCGCATAGCGCTATCTCTGGCGACATTTTGTTGAAGACAAATTTGCAGTGTCTTCAACAAAATGGTGCCAGATAGCAGGGTATGTGCACGCACTGACTCTGTTGCCATTTTATTTAAATACTTAACTCCGCACCGCGCTATCCCACGCCCGCCCACTGTCTCCGCCCGCTGTCTCCATCCGCGCTGACTGCATTGGTGGAGGAGGGGCCTCCAGCCTCTTCCTCCACCAATTAGCGTGTGAAACAGCTGGTGCAATGACGTCATTTCATTGCGTCAGCTGTGTATTGCAGAGTCAGCGCACCAGAGACAGGAGCAGAGGCACAGACAGAGCGCCCTGGGAACAGGACCAAGGTGAATATAGTGTGTTCTTTTTTTTTTGTATGGGAGGCTATGGGGGTCTCATCCTGGACATGGGGAGGTTATGGGGGTCTCATCCTAGACATAAGGAGGCTATGGGGGTCTAATGCTGGACATGGGGAGGCTATGGGGGTCTAATGCTGGACATGGGGAGGTTGTAGGGGTCTAATGCTGGACGTGGGGAGGCTATGGGGGTCTCATGCTGGACATGGGAAGGTTGTAGGGGTCTAATGCTGGACATGGGGAGGCTATGGGCGTCTTATCCTGGACATGAGGAGGCTATGTGGGTCTCATCCTGGACATGTGGAGGCTATGATGGGTTTCATCTTGGACATGGGGAGGCTATGGGGCTCTCATCCTGGACATGGGGAGGTTATAGGAGTGTCATTCTGGACATGAGGAGGCTATGGGGGTCTAATGCTGGACATGGGGAGGTTATAGGAGTGTCATTCTGGACATGAGGAGGCTATGGGGGTCTAATGCTGGACATGGGGAGGCTATGGGGGTCTAATGGTGGACATGGGCAGGCTATGGGGGTCTAATGCTGGACATGGGGAGGCTATAGGGTCTAATGCTGTTCATGGGGAGGTTGTGGAGGTCTAATGCTGGACATGGGGAGGCTATGGGAATCTTATCCTGGACATGGGGATGCTATGGGGGTCTCATCCTGGACATGGGTAGGCAATGGGGGGTCTGATCCTGGACATAGGAAGGCTATGGGGGGGGGTCATCCTGGGCATGGGGAGGCTATGGGGGGTCTTATCCTGAACATAGAGAGGCTATGGGAGTCTCATCCTGGACATGGGGAGACTATGAAGGGGTCTCATCCTGGAAATGGGGAGGCTATGAGGAGGTCTCATCCTGGACATGGGGAGGCTATGGGGAGTCTCATCCTGGACATGGGGAGGCTATGAAGGGGTCTCATCCTGGACATGGGTGGGCAATGGGGGGTCTGATCCTGGACATAGGAAGGCTATTGGGGGGGTTTCATCCTGGACATGGGGAGGCTATGCGGGGTCTCATCCTGGACATGTGGAGGCTATGAAGGGGTCTCATCCTGGAAATGGGTGGGCAATGGGGGGTCTGATCCTGGACATAGGAAGGCTATGGTGGGGGTTTCATCCTGGATATGGGGAGGCTATGGGGGGTCTGATCCTGGACATAGGAAGGCTATGGTGGGGGCTTCATCCTGGATATGGGGAGGCTATGGGGGGTCTGATCCTGGACATGGAGAGGCTATGAAGGAGTCTCATCCTGGACATGGGGAGGCTATGAAGGGGTCTCATCCTGGAAATGGGGAGGCTATGAGGAGGAGGTCTCATCCTGGATATGGGGAGGCTATGGGGAGTCTCATCCTGGGCATGGGGAGGCTATGGTGGGTCTCATCCTGGACATGTGGAGGCTATGAAGGGGTCTCATCTTGGACATGGGAAGGCTATGAGTGGTTTCATCCTGGACATGGGGAGGCTATGGGGGTCTCATCCTTGACATGGGGAGGTTATGGGGGTCTCATCCCGGACATGAGAAGGCTATGGGGGGTCTCATCCTGGACATGGGGAGGCTGTGGGGGCTCTTACGATATATAGAAGGGGCTTTATTTGGGTTCAAACGGTATATAGGTGGATGTCAGCACACTTAATTCTGCTCAATATTAAATCATACAATTAATTAAAAAAACTGCGCCAGAAATGTACAAATAAAAATGCTCGCCACCCGGGTGAGAAAGGGTTAAATAGCTAGCATATTTATATCTGGGGAACACATGTTTGATCAGCACCTTGATTATTGTTGTTTTTCCCACCTCCTTCACATGTATTTTATCTTGATCTAATAAAGTTTGAGCAGAGCACTTTCTTCTGTAGCATCAGCGTCTCTGCCCCCTGCCAGGCTGAGACGCCGTCCCCCTTACCGTCGCGCTCCTGGTCCGGCGTCTTCCGGCCTCTCTGCTGCTGGTGCACGCAGCTTCCCGGGCACTGTGCTTAGGGCACGCGCGTGAGCTACCTCCCTCTTAAAGGGGCCGCGCGCGCCGTCCTAAAAAGTCCCCGACCAATGGCCGGAGGACTTTCCCTATTTAAAGCACCTCCTCCAATATGGAGGTGCCCGTGCAAGGTTGTTGCTCTGTGTTCCTGACGCGCCCCCAGGGCCGTGGGGTACTCGGCAGCCGGGCCTCTGGTTGCCGGGGATATCACGGTGGCTGGCCCGGTCCGTGACCCAGGGCGGTCAGTGAAAAAGGGGGGACTTCTATTATATGAGGTTTTTGGGATTATTCGTGACGCCACCTGTGGTGTCTGGTGAAGATCACCAGCGCTGCAGCAGTCCTCTGAGGCAGATGTTAGGGCAGCAAGTGATGGGACGGCTCCCCACAGGTGGAGCAGGCCTCAGGGCAGTGTAAGATGGAGTGGTGGTTGTGCTGGGCATTGTAGTGCAGGGGGAACAATGGTGCCGCTGAAAGAATGGATGGAGGCAGTGCGGTGTAGTCATCCAAGATTTTACTCACAGTTCTTTAGACACTTCACAGGTGCATGGTACAGGTAAAAGCCTCCCACGTTGCGCTGCGTTCACCGGGCAGAAGTTCAATCCTTCCTCAGGCAACTTGGGAATACCTGGCAGAACCCCACTTTCTCGTGTTCCTATTTTTACCATCTTTACTCTGGTCCTTCTCCCTCCTGCTCTGCGCTGCCCACTCTCAATCACGCTCGGGTGCTCTAGAGTCCTTCCTGTACGTCGGATCCGGGACCTACTTGACCCTCCTGGGGGATTAGAATGCCGCAGCAATCCCTCTGTCTTCTGACAGATGCGGGGCATACGGGTGCCGTCCTGCAATCGCCGTACCCCCTGGGATCCTTTCTGTAGAACGGAGCCTACTCCCTGCTCCCCTCCGGGGCCTTCACACTTGGCCCTATCTGCGGAGCAGATCTCCCAATGAGACTCTGCTCCCGGACTGTTCCTCCGAACAGTCCCGAGCTGTTCTTCTGAACAGCTCCCTAGAACTCACACTACTACTGAACCACTCAACTGAACTGCCACCCTAAGATGGCTTCCCTATTTATACTCCTACTAAAGTGCTCCCTCTAACTACTTCCTCCACCCACACCCACTACTGGTTCCCCCTACCTTTGGGTTCCCCCCACTCCAGCCAGGGTCAGGGCTCAGCAGAAACATACATTGTGTCTTGCCCCTCCAGCTGGCCTGGAGTAGTGTAGTGTTGGATGCAGGTGTTTTGGAGTTCTGTGCAGCACTCCCATCCTACCTGAGAGAAGGGAGACACCACACCTCTGGGTGAGGTGCAGTACCTCTGTGGCGACTGAACCCTCAGGAGCGCCACATTTCTTACTGTTGCTTCAGCCCTCAGGTCCCTCTGCAAGTCAGTCCTGTCCGCCAGTCTGTTCTTCAGTCCAGTCCACCAGTCTGACTACTTTCCAGCCCGACAGTCTGTCTACAGTCCAGTCTGCCAGTCTGTCTATGGGCTCTGCCCGCCTGCTCACCTAGAAGCACCTGCCTGTTACCTGCCGTGCCCGTCAGCCTGCTTACCTGGAAGCACCTGCCAGTTACCCGTTGTGCTCGCCAGCCTGCCTACCCGGAGCACCCGTCTGGCTATCAGCCGGATCAGCCCGCTTGTCTACCCTGACCACCCGTCAGCCCGCCTGCCGTGCTCATCCGCTGTACCAGTCAGTTCCTGCTATCTGACACGTGGGAGTCACCTGCTCTCATACAAGGTCGGTCCCAGAGTGGCACCTGGTTGCCCTGCTCGGTCCCCCCCTGGTTCACGGAGTCGATTGAGCCGCCGTGCGACCTTGGTCAGGCCAAGTAGGTACTTAGTCACGCCCCTCTGGTCCCTCCTTGCACCGCAGCACAGAGGTTCCACCACCCGGATCCGTAACATATTCCACATGCTTACCGTGTCCCCTATATGATTTTTTGCAAACTACAAACAGGACTTCTTATGGCTTGCTTTCTAAAGTGGCTTTCTTCTTGCCACTCTTTCATAAAGGCCAGATTTGTGGAGTATACGACTAATATTTGTCCTGTGGACAGATCCTCCCACCTGAGCTGAGGATCTCTGCAGCTCCTCCAGAGTGACCATGGGCCTCTTAGCTGCTTCTCTAATTAGTGCTCTCCTTGCTTGGGATGTCAGTTTAGGTGGATGGCCATGTCTTGGTAGGTTTGCAGTTGAGCCATACTCCTTCCATTTTTGGATGATGGATTGAACAGTGCTCCTTGAGATGTTCAGAGTTTAGGCTATTTTTTCACTATCTTAATCCTGCTTTACTCTTCTCCACGACTTTATCCCTGACCTGTCTGGTGTGTTCTTTGGTTTTCATGATGCTGGTTGATCGCTAATGTTCTCACATAAACCTCTGAGGGCTTTACAGAATGGCTGTAGTTATACTGAGAATAAATTACACACAGGTGGACTCAATTTACTAATTCTGTGAATTCTGGAGGCAATTGGTCACTCAGGATTTTATTTATAGACTGTAGGGGGCTGAACACAAATGCACGTCACAATTTTCAAATGTATGTTTTTAAAATAATTAGAAAACCATGTTTTATTTCCTTTACACTTCACAAATACTTGCTAAATTGTGGTGGCATTGTTACTGATCCGGGTGGTGGAACCTGACCAGAGGGGCGTAACTAAGTGCCTACCTGGACCGAACCTGGCCACACGGCAGCTTAGTTGACTTCGTGAACCAAGGAGGGATCGGGAAGGTGAAACAGGTGCCACTCTGGGACCGACCTTGTGTGAGAGCAGGCGACTCCCACGGGCCTGATGGCCGAGGCCGACAGGCACAGCAGATGAGTATGGATGGTAGACAGGCAGGTGATGTGGGTAGACAGGCAAGGCCGATAGGCAGGCAGGCGGGCACGGCAGATAGACAGGCAGGCGGGTACGGCTAATACACCGGCTGGCGAGCACAGCTGATAGACAGGCTGGCGGGCACGGCTAATAGACAGGCTGGCGGGCACGGCTGATAGACAGGCTGGCGTGCACGGCTGAAAGACAGGCTGGCGGGCACTGGAACCTGAAGACTGAGGAGAGTGTTAGCACACAAACAACAATCTTGCAAGGCACCTTCATTTTTGAGGAGGTGCCTTATATAAGGGCAGTCCTCCGGCCATTGGCTCGGGACTCTTTAGGACGGCGCGCTCGGCCCCTTTAAGTGGGAGGGAGCGCACGCCGCGCGCCCTAAGCACAGTGCCTGGGGAACTGCGCGTGGTATGCGCACCCCGGGCAGACGCAGGAGGGAAGTCGGAGGACACCGGACCAGGAATGCGGCGGTGAGGGGATCGGCGTCTCTGCCTGGCAGGAGGCAGAGACGCCGACGCTACAGATATCACATAAAATCCCAATAAAATACATTTAAGTTTGTGGGTGTAATGTGAAAAATGTGGAAAAGTTCACTGGGAATGAATGCTTTTTCAAGGCACTGTATACACCTCAACAACGAGATCAACCAGATAAGTACTTACTTGTCTTACGTTCTTGATGTGTGATTGTCACTATATTTCCTTTAGGTTTATCAGTTATTGGTTGCACTATAAATAAATGCAATTAATTGGTGTTATTAGCTTTGTATTGCTGCCTCCAGAAGGCACATACTGTACTGTGAGAGGTTCTACAAGGCAGCATATGACACCAACATGGCATATACTGTACACACGAAATTAAGCAAGTCACAGAAACTGTGACACAATAACACAGTGGCAAATGCTGGAACTAAATTCTCATGTTAAAAGGAGCATATACCGAGAAGTAAAGGTCTTTTTTGCAAGATGCGCTTGTATGGTAAAGTTTAAGAAACATAAACACCAGCTTGAGGATACATTTACTAAAGAGGTACTTTAAAGAAGCAATTCTAAAAGAAAATACTACAAATTCGAGGATTTTGCTAAATTTTTCTGAAAAATTTAACTTGCGGCAAAAAAAATTAGCCACAGGTCGCATTACTAAAAAGCCACTATTTGCCTGGAAAGTACAGTACAGACCAAAAGTTTGGACACACCTTCTCATTTAAAGATTTTTCTGTATTTTCATGACTATGAAAATTGTACATTCACACTGAAGGCATCAAAACTATGAATTAACACATGTGGAATTATATACTTAACAAAAAAGTGTGAAACAACTGAAAATATATCTTCTATTCTAGGTTCTTCAAAGTAGCCACCTTTTGCTTTGATGACTGCTTTGCACACTCTTGGCATTCTCTTGATGAGCTTCAAGAGGTAGTCACCGGAAATGGTCTTCCAACAATCTTGAAGGAGTTCCCAGAGATGCTTAGTACTTGTTGGCCCTTTTGCCTTCACTCTGCAGTCCAGCTCACCCCAAACCATCTCGTTTGGGTTCAGGTCTGGTGACTGTGGAGGCCAGGTCATCTGGCGTAGCACCCCATCACTCTCCTTCTTGGTCAAATAGCCCTTACACAGCCTGGAGGTGTGTTTGGGGTCATTGTCCAGTTGAAAAATAAATGATGGTCCAACTAAATGCAAACCGGATGGAATAGCATGCCGCTGCAACATTCTGTGGTAGCCATGCTGGTTCAGTATGCCTTCAATTTTGAATAAATCCCCAACAGTGTCACCAGCAAAGCACCCCCACATCATCACACCTCCTCCTCCATGCTTCACGGTGGGAACCAGGCATGTAGAGTCCATCCGTTCAACTTTTCTGCGTCGCACAAAGACACGGTGGTTGGAACCAAAGATCTCAAATTTGGACTCATCAGACCAAAGCACAGATTTCCACTGGTCTAATGTCCATTTCTTGTGTTCTTTAGCCCAAACAAGTCTCTTCTGCTTGTTGCCTGTCCTTAGCAGTGGTTTCCTAGCAGCTATTTTACCATGAAAGCCTGCTGCACAAAGTCTCCTCTTAACAGTTGTTGTAGAGATGTGTCTGCTGCTAGAACTCTGTGCGGCATTGACCTGGTCTCTAATCTGAGCTGCTGTTAACCTGCGATTTCTGAGGCTGGTGACTCGGATAAACTTATCCTCAGAAGCAGAGGTGACTCTTGGTCTTCCTTTCCTTGGGCGGTCCTCATGTGAGCCAGTTTCTTTGTAGCGCTTGATGGTTTTTGCAACTGCACTTGCGGACACTTTTAAAGTTTGCCCAATTTTTTGGACTGACTGACCTTCATTTCTTAAAGTAATGATGGCCACTCGTTTTTCCTTACTTAGCTGCTTTTTTCTTGCCATAATACAAATTCTAACAGTCTATTCAGTAGGACTATCAGCTATGTATCCACCAGACTTCTGCACAACACAACTGATGGTCCCAACCCCATTTATAGGGCAAGAAATCCAACTTATTAAACCTGACAGGGCACACCTGTGAAGTGAAAACCATTTCCGGTGACTACCTCTTGAAGCTCATCAAGAGAATTCCAAGAGTGTGCAAAGCAGTCATCAAAGCAAAAGGTGGCTACTTTGAAGAACCTAGAATATAAGATATATTTTCAGTTGTTTCACACTTTTTTGTTAAGTATATAATTCCACATGTGTTAATTCATAGTTTTGATGCCTTCAGTGTGAATGTACAATTTTCATAGTCATGAAAATGCAGAAAAATCTTTAAATGAGGTGTGTCCAAACTTTTGGTCTGTACTGTATATGTATGAAAATAAGAATTCCGCTTGGAATCTATTGATTTAATGTTGAGCTCGATAATGGAAAGGCAGCCTTCATAATGTCCGAGCCATCTCAAACTATCTGGCTAGGGGAAAATGGATTGTAAGCAGTTGTAACCAATAACCCATTTAATCACACACAGCAGTATAAGACCTTGTAGGCTACTTACATTATATAAACAGTCCAAAAAATATCCCTTTTTTATAGACAGATTCATACCTTAATGTTGTGGGCATTGGAAATGGAAGAACCTGTGGCGTTTTCGCGCAGTTGGGTGCAAAAAGTATTCTTGTTTGGAAAGTATCAAGAGCTTACCACTAAACAAAGAAGTCATCCCAAAATTATCTCTTTAGAACTCAAAACATAGGTACTGATTGAATGTGAAGAAGTAATTGTTTCTAAACTAGGAGTGAAAAATTATCCCTTTTTTGGGATCCACAGCTGATTTACTAATCACAAAATGATTAAGCAATTATAAAAGCTTTTTATCACGTCATCGAAAAATCATCTTTTTTCTGTTTTGAATAGTAAGAAGCTATGGCCTTTTGTCACCAAGTCATTTGAAGAATTAACCCTATTTTGGGAGGTGTTTCATATTTTTTTACCTTTGAAACTGCAAAAATCATTACTGTCACTCTTATTCCTTCTCATCTAGACTACTGAAATTGTTTACTGATTGGTCTCCCTCTTACCAAACTTCTGAATGCAGCAGCCAGGGTCTTATTTTTGTCCAGCTGCTACACCGATGCCTCCACCTTGTGCCAGTCATTGCACTTGTTGCCCATTCACTACAAAATACAATAAAAACTTATATCTGTCTCCCACAAAGCGCTCCACAATTCTGTTTCACCATACATCTCCTCCCTCATTTCTGTCTACCTCCCTACACATGCTCTCCGTTCTGCAACTGATCTAAGACTAACATCCTCCATAAGCCAAACCTCGCACATTTATCTCCAAGACTTCTCTCGTGCTGTGCCAGGTTTCTGGAATACACTACCCAAACTATCTGACTAATATCTAGCCCCCACATTTTTAAGCATGCTTTAAAAACACATCTATTTAGACAGGCCTATCACCTCAATTCACTATTCTAACTCTTCCTTGTTCCCTCTTTCTAAATTTTCCTTAGAATTTGGTCCCTCTTTCTCATCTGTCTCCACACCCTCCATGCACCCAATAGCACTTGGTAACTGCACTTAGACAGATAATGGCAGATGACCGGATCATGCAGCTTATTTGAAAACCCCTATTTATTATAATGATGGCTGAACCGTACATGACAAGTACTTTTTTACTTATTGTGTCCCCCCCTATTTCCTTATAGATTGTAAGCTTGCAAGCCGGACCCTCTCTCCTTCTGTAAATGTTGAACTATGTGTTAATTTTTATTCTCTTTATTGTCTGTACATGTCCCTGCTTCATTGTAAAGTGCTGTGTGTGGAATATGTTGGCGCTATATAAATAAAATTATTATTATGTTTATATACACTCAAGAGAATACACTGTGTTCCAAATTATTATGCAAATAATATTTTCTCAGATTTTCCCAAATTACCTATATGAATTGCAGTCATTGTAATTTTCCAGTCAAATAACTATTAGAGTACAATTGAAAGGTTTTTGTACAAACTGCCTATGATAACAATATATATTTAAAAAAAAATAAAAAACTCAAACTGCACTCAAAATGCATGTTCCAAATTATTATGCACAACAGGGTTTTCAATCTTTTCATTTTAATAAAGAACAAAAAAATGGTCATTTTTGAAATTATAAGCATTAGCAGGTTATTACAAACTGAAATCAAACAGTTTTCAACTCAAAACTTTATTCTAGGTGATGTTACATTTGCACATAGGACCCCTTGTTCGAAAGGAGCTTCTGAACTCTCTCGTCCATTGAATTTGTCAGGTTTTGGATGGTTTCTGCTTCAATTGTTTTGCATGAGGACAGAATACCCTCCCAGAGCTGTTGCTTAGATGTGAACTGCCTCCCGCCATCATAGACACTCCTTTTGATGATGCTCCAGAGGTTCTCAATGGGGTTGAGGTCAGGGGAGCATGGGTGCCACACCATAAGTTTGTCCCCTTTTATGCCCATAGCAGCCAGAGTTGCAGATGTGTTATGTGCAGCATGAGACGTGGCATTATCATGCATGAAATGATCTCGATGGTCCAGATGGATGGAGTGGAGGATGGCTGGTTGATGGACACCCCATGCAAACACGGCTACGGCGCTAACGAGGAGGTGGAGTAATGTTTTGGGCTGGAATCATGGGGAGAGAGATTGGCGGCCCTTTTAGGATCCCTGAAGGGGTAAAGATGAACTCCATAATGTATGTTGAGTTTCTCAAACAGCACTTCCTTCCATGGTTCAAGAAGAAGTACCGTGTATTCCGCAGCAAGATAATTTTCATGCATGATAATGCCCCGTCTCATGCTGCACATAACACATCTGCATCTCTTGCTGCTGTGGGCATAAAAGGGGACAAACTTATGGTGTGGCACCCATGCTCCCCTGACCTCAACCCCATTGAGAACCTCTGGAGCATCATCAAAAGGAGTGTCTATGATGGCGGGAGGCAGTTCACATCTAAGCAACAGCTCTGGGAGGGTATTCTGTCCTCATGCAAAACAATGAAAGCAGAAACCATTCAAAACCTGACAAATTCAATGGACGAGAGAGTTCAGAAGCTCCTTTCGAACAAGAGGTCCTATGTGCAAATGTAACATCACCTAGAATAAAGTTTTGAGTTGAAAACTGTTTGATTTCAGTTTGTAATAACCTGCTAATGCTTATCATTTCAAAAATGACCATTTTTTTGTTCTTTATTAAAATGAAAAGGTTAAAAACTCTGCTGTGCATAATAATTTGGAACATGCATTTTGAGTGCAGTTTGTGTTTTTTATTTTTTAAAAAATATACTGTTATCATAGGCAGTTTGTACAAAAACCTTTCAATTGTACTCTAATAGTTATTTGACTGGAAAATTACAATGACTGCAATTCATATAGGTAATTTGGGAAAAGCTGAGAAAATATTATTTGCATAATAATTTGGAACACAGTGTATGTTTCCCAGCATCAGATCTACTGTCTAGCACTATGAAACACAGTGAGCAGCCAGGAGATATAAGGCTGGTGTGGTTGCACGCAGTTCAGTGAACCTTCCAACCTACCTGTTTTCCATATATATCCTCCTTCTTTTAGTCCATGTAATGTCAGAGCTGTCAATCAAGGAAGAGGAGGTTGGAGATTGATGCAAAACAAGTATTTGGGAAGCGGTACTGAACTGCTTGGCAAGACCAATGGTGCACACAAGACAACGGTGCAGAAGAGAGTAGGTGACAAACAGTTTAACACTAAGTGACAGATAAAACATTTTATCACTTACTTGTTGTGACTTCAGGTAGAATGGTAGCATCTTTTTTCTTAGTAAAAATGGTGCTTGGTGTTGCTAAAATGATAAGAAATGAACAGAGATTATCACATATGTAATATTGTTTCTAGAACCAAGAGATATACACAGGCTCGGACTGGCCCACAGGAGAGCAGGAGAATCCTCCGGTGGGCCACCACTCTCTTATATGAGCAGTACATGGCACAATATACGTGAATCACTATGTACAGACAGAGGCAGCATCTTATTCATTTACCAGTCTACCCAGTTCATTGTGATATAAATCTGTAAATGAGGATAATGTCACATTTGCATTTAGCTGAAAGTGCGATATCCTACTCCCTCTTTGGACTCTCACTTTGTCGTCATCATGTCACAAGGCATACACTATTTCATCAACGTTATTTGTGACCTGTGATAACCTGTGTCCTGTGATAACTGGTTACAGCAGGGGTCTCAAACACCCCTGCCCGCGGGCCACATGCCGTCCCTCCAGCTGCTTCATGCGGCCCGCAGACACCATAGACTCCGATCGCGGCCCGGTCCAGGAGCCGCTGACATCAGCGCTGTAGTGCACTGTATTGCCGCACAGAGACTGGCTCTCTGCACAGCAATACCAATGCCAGCCGCCGGCCTATCAGAGGCCAGCAGCTGACATCTGCATCCCAGCGCAGCGGCGTATGACGTCACTGACATGCGCAGATGTCAGCTGCTGGCATTGGTATTGCTGTGCAGTGAGCCGATCTCTGCGCGGCAATACACTGCACTATAGCGCTGATGTCGGTGGCTCCTGGACCGGGCCGCGATCATCAAGGGGTCTATGGTGCCATATATAAACTATAATCCCCTGTAAATATTCCCTTTTGATTGACCGCCCTGGGTCACGGACCGGGTCACCGCCACTGTGACATCTCCCCTAGCAACGACCGGCCCGGCACCGAGTACCCCACGGCCCAGGGGGCGCGTCATCTTTGGCGTCACGAACAGGATATGAACCCACCGTTATCATCGGGTATTGTGCACCTAGAGACTGTGTTCTATATTGAATGTGGCGCCCACCCCAGAAGAACGGGCACCATTATGTGCATGCTCAAGGACAACAAAGAACTTCCCATAGTGGGCCGGGTTCCAGAATGGCGCCAAAAGCGGGGCCCGCCCCAAGCAGCAGTGGCCATGTATATAGATGGGTCCATCAAAGTGGGGGGACCGCCCCTAGGAGTGACCGACAGAAAGCTGCCATGGAACCACCCCCGAAAGGGGAGAGGAGGAGGAGAGAAACAGTGGAGACAGGGTGTGGTCTCCAGCAGACAAGCCAGACCGTACCCGGAAGCCAGCATGGACGGAGGTCAGGACCAAGCTCCCGCCCATGGCCTGCAGCAGCCCGAGACACCCCTCACCCTGGAGAGGGTAATCTCTAAACTGTCCCCGGAGGATACAGAGTTTCTCCAAGCTGATGTGCACGAGCTGAGCCGCAGAGTGGAGGAGGCCCAGCAGGCAGCAGTCACAAGATGGAAGCAGGAGTTGCTAAAGAACATTGCTGCTCGGCAGCAGAGAGCGTTGTGTGACACCAGCAGCGTTCCAACCCAGGCGGAGTCTGATGAGCGCCAGGAGGCAGCGTGCAGCACAAGAGAGGCCGCGGGAGCAGGTAAGAGGAGTCTCCCTGTCCCGGGCGCTGAATGCGCTGACCTGCTCCTGGGCCTCTGGCAGGATTCTCCGTTCCCGGGCGCGTCCGCCCTAGAGCAGCTCCTGGGCCCAGAACCTGTAACTCCGGGCGCCCATGCCGCGGACCTGCTGCTCGGCCCCCTTCCCAAGCCACCTGCCCCTGCACCCGAGTGGGTGTACGGACGTACCACCTACGACTGGTCCGACAAAGTCGAGGACCAGCAGGGACCCCCTCCAATACCTGCACCAGCGCCCCTGGTTGCCTACCAAAAAGGAGAAGAATTTCGGTGGGACGACCGGGAGGGGAATCTTATGGGGTTCCCGTGGGAGACCCAGGCCCAAGCCCTCAGTAGGGAGGAATACTGCTGGCTTGAACTCCTGCAGCTGGAAAGGGAGCGGCACACCCGGCGGGTGTGCTGGGAGCAGATGGAGGCCCGGAATATGGCAGCCAAAGCTCAAGCCCGCAAGGCAGAATCGGTCACGCCCAGTCCCCGTGTGGAGGGGCTTATAGTCAAATTTGACCTGGAGGCCGGATGGGGCTTCATAAGAGATCCACAGATAGCCCGGGATATATTTGTGAATTGGCTGGATGTTGAGTCCCATCTTGAGCAAGACATCCCGACAGGAACCTCTACCCCGGTGATCGTGTCACTTTCACCCGACACAAGAGGGAGCGCGGGTGGTACGCCCTCCAGGTGTACAGAGTGGTCGAGGAGGAAGAGGACCTGCCCCCGCAGTCTAGGGCTGCTGACTCGGCTGGGTCAGCCTGCAAAAATGAGGTGTTTCCACGGCGGGGACACCACTACTAAAGCGTAGTAGATGGAACTGAACTGTACATAAGTTACCCAGAAGGGTACAGAAGACTTAATGTTTGTTATCCAGTTACCCGGTGAGGGTATAGAGACACTAAGGTTATGGACGGTGAATAACCGAAAAACTTTACTTGTATATAATTGCACTTCTTAAAGTGCTCCTTATTGGTTTTATGCAACGAATGACCTCAGAACAAAAACCCGTTTGGCATGGTCGAAGACGTGGTCAAACACCTGGATCACTTATGTCCTGCAGCCACACCCAGGGCCTACATCGAGGGTTTTCGGACAGGTCCCTCATGTTCACCAGAATTGCACCTTGTTTAATGGAATGGACACCCGGTTGCAGATCGCGCTGTGACCTGTTAAAAATGTTTTATATGAAAAATGTTTCATATGTGAAGAAAAATGTTATTTAAAAATTCTTATAATGTTGTGATAAAAACGTAGCCAGTAACGTTCAAGAAAAAGTGCCTCCCAAAAAGGGAATAAAAGTTTGTTTATCTTCTATGCGAATGCATTCTAACAATTTGCACGTCTGTAACATACCCTGTTTTTACTCTGTTCCAGCCTGCAGACGTGCTGTGTTTTACCAAGGGGGTATGTGGTGCCCCTGAGGGTTCAGTCGCCACAGAGGTACTGCATCTCACCCAGAGGTGTGGTATCCCACTCTCAGGTAAGGATAGAGTGCTGCCCGGGACCCTAACACCTGCATCCAACACATCCACTTCAGTAGGGCAGGGCGAGATTGCTCCTAAGGGAGGGCACAGTCCCTGGTCCCTGGCAGGAGTGGAGGGGAACCTAGTGAGGGGGAACCATGTAGTGGGTGTGGGTGGAGGACGTAGATCAGGGGAGCACATGAAAGAAGCTGTATAAAAAGGGGAGCCATCTTAGAAAGACAAGCCAGTCAGAGAAGGAGAAGTGAAAGGAGCAGAGGCTCTGCAGGAGCTCTGCTCGGGAGGAGGGCCCAGCCCGAGAGGCCCAGGGCTGAGAGAGGAGAGGGAGCAGGAGAAAGGCTCCAGGAACAGAAGGGATCCCAGGGGTACGGGAAGTGCTGGAGGCCACCCGTACGCCAGAATCTGCCAGGCGGTGGAGGGATCGAGCCGCAGAGGGTACCGGCCCCTAAACTACTGGAGAACTACAAGGCTCAGCTAGGAACCGGAGGCTGCTGTACTTGTAAGGTGCAGTGGCCACATCCGCAATTATATCACTGAAAAGGTGGCCACAGAGGGTCCAGGGGACTGCAAGTCGCCCGACAAGACCCGAGGCTACCGGTTTGGGACACTGATTGCGAGGCGCAGGGCAGGAGGGCGAGAGCCAGCGCAGGAAGACGACTGAGGAAGGCACATAGAAAGGGGTTCTGTCAGACACTCTTGAATTACCTGAGGGATTGCTGAACCCCTGCCTGGTGAACGCAGCACGATGTGGGAGGTTTCACATTGCTTTGCATGGTAGACGGTTTTCCAAGCGTTTTCGCAGCTGTAAAAACGCTACAGAAACGCTACAAAAATGCTACGTGGGCACATGGCCTAAGATTTAAAAAGAGAAAACACAGTAGTTTGGCAATAAATGGCTTCACTCAACCAATAACCATGAGTGGAGAAAAAGTTTTTTTGTTATCATTCATATTCTCTGAAACAAGGCCAAGAAAGGAAAATTTCTGCTGAGGTATGTAAACTTTTGAGCCCAACTGTATATCCACCAATCTCTGATCAGAAGTTGCACAAGTGATCTATCTGACCTTTACGAGAAATAAGTGGCCAAAGGTTCTAGAAACGCTCGTGCCTCTTAAATAATTTCGGCTATGTTTGGATTTTTTGGGAGGTTCCAGTCAATGGCTGACCGTACAGCTGCAAAGGACAAAGCGGTATGGTGCTGCTTTCCTGTTGGTTCAAGCTGTTTTGATTGGACATTAACCTATTCACGACATCCGCAGTACAAATGCCAGTTAAATAGCTATAAATAACAATTTATATATGTATATATATTAAACAAGCTGACAGGGATTGCAACAGGGGTTAGTAATGAGAACAATATCACAATAGCAATAACAATAGCAATAACACACAATACATCACAATAGCAATAACAATAGCAATAAAATCCTTCTCTAAAATACTGTATCTAGCCCAAATATGGGAATAGCACTGAAGTCCATTGGTTCTGCAAATGGCCCTAGCGGGGGTCTCTGGTTATTCCCGCTAGGCCTTTAAGTCTTTTTCTGACAAAGTCAATTAGCTCCCGTTAGACTTGTTCCACCTCACCCGTCCCCCTCCCAACCTGATACCCTAAACCCGATTGTTCCCGGTACCGTGAGGGAGCGGTTGAAGTGACAGCCCTCTTCAGTGATGACACTCGTCGGCTTCTGCTGTTGAGATCTCTCCGGCACGACTCGTTTCTATCCTCTCTTTGTCCTGTCAATCGGGGCGGTTTACCACGTCGTGGGTAGGAGGGTCTTCTACATTTCCTTAATGTCGTATCCAAGTCCCGGTCCTCTTCCGTAGCCGTGACACCCGAGGGACCGCTGCACTGAATCCCGCGCTCGTTCACCAGCAGCCACCCGTCTTGCCTTACGGGTCTCTCACCCCGGTCTCTCTCGCTGGTTACTTCAGCGCGTCCGGCCTGCGTCACGTCTCTCTCAGTGTCTGGCGCCGAAATCACCTCAGGCACTGCGCGCTCGAACGCTAAATTTTGAAATCCTCTGCTGGAGGTCACCTGACCAGGTCCAGCGTGAAAACTTGAAATGCTCACCAGATGGCGCTCTTTCTCCTTATTACATACATCTCGCACTGATTCTCTGAAAGACTTTTCTCCTTCTATTACACATATCCAGCGCATGTCAAAAGTGGGTATATGAAGAGGGTTCTTATAGTGAACCCGCCTTATACCCGACAGGTGATGGCTGTGTATTACAGCCAGGACCAGCCGCTAACAATCATGGGTGGAGTGGGTGTTTACCTGTTAAAGAGCAGCATTTAACACGCACCGACATGTGTGCATGTAATTTTCACCGCCCATCAGCGCCCCCGTTATGTGATAGCGGGTCTCCAATTGGTTGTCATGACAGCTTGGGGTCAGCTGATGACCCCCGATCCTCTCATTACGGAGCTCCTTTGAAACCCTGTCTGTGGCTGGGCTTCAAAAAAGACCATGGCTTCTGCTATATGCAGCGATGCTGGGGCATCGCTGTATATAGCACAAGCGATCAGACGATCGCATCTTTAAGTCTCCTCAGGGGGGTAACCATAACAGAAAAAGTAAAAAAAGTTTTAAAAAATATGAAAAAAACAAAAAAAAACCTAAAAGTTCAAATCACACACTTTTTCCCCCATTGAAAATAAAGATATTCAAAAGATAAAAAAAAATACACATATGGTATCGCTGCGTTCAGAAAAGTCCGATCTATCAAAATATAAAATCAATTAACCTGATCAGTAAACTCCATAAGCCAAAAAAAAATTCAAGAACGTCAAAATTACATTTTTTTAGTCTCTGCAATTCCACATAATAAGCAAGCGATCAAAAATATTGATTAGGAGAATCAAGGTAATTTTTACCACAAAATGTACACCATAAAGACAATTCCCCAAAATAAATGTCAGAATTGTATTTTTTTACAATTTCACTGCACTTGGAATTTTTTTTCCCAGTACACTATGTGGTAAGATGAATGGTGTCTTTCAAAAGTACAACTCGTCCCGCAAAAAACAAGCCCTCATACAGTTCAGTCAAGATGGGGTGCAGAGTGTACTTTAATGAGAAAAAAAATGAACTTTAGAATTTACCAAATGGCTGCAATGGAAGAAAGAGTGAAAAATTGAAAGGGGTCTGAATACTTTCCGTACCCACTGTACAGACATGGAGAACCCATACGGCTAAAGGTAGCAGATATAAAACTGCCAAAGAGATTAAGGACCAGGAAGATCCATTCTTGTTTCACTACAGAGCTCCAAAGTCATTTGTCATGTTCCTGTATAAAGAATTAGGGCAGGTGCAGGTGACGTTATATTCTCTTATTCGAGAGAATTGGGACGACTATGCAAATCACATTCTGGTCAGAGTTTGATTAGAGTGTGATCATAGTCTGCTCTGATTTTTTTCGGATGAGGAGACGATGGAAAAAACTTCTCCATCTTCTCCATTCTGTCAGTCCATGGAAATTGGACTGCACTCAGATGTCATCCGAGTACAATCTGATGTTTTGCATGGACTCATTGATTTGCATGGCCGAGCGCGATCCAAATATCGGATCAAATTTGAACATGCTGCAGAGATTGTCCGAGCAAAGTATTGAACATGTGCATGGTCTTTTAGAATAACATTGGTCTGAGTGTGATCCGATGATTTGTCTGATCGCACTCAGACCGAAAATACCGCCATCTGCTCCTGCCATCAGTAATATTCTGACGCTATCAATTAGTATGCATTCGGCACACGGCTGAAACATCTTCATTAGGCCTCATTCAGACATCCCTGAAAATCACTGCGAGAACAAATACACATTATATTATATGAGGCTGTTCACATGTCTGTGTTTTCTTGCAGACCATGTTGTTTGGACGCACTGATCAAAATTACCTATAAAATTCTATGGTTCTGTGAAAGTCACAGCCTACAATATGGATGACATCCGTGTGCTGTCTGTGAGTAACATTGTAATGGACAGGGCGGGTTTGTCCATTTTTTTCATCAGTGAAGAATCGCTGATAAAACACATGATAAGAACTGAAACACTGACCGACACTGAAGAAACTCAGAACAAAGCACTGAACAGCAGGCTGTGTTTTTACATATGATAAGAATCAAAATGTCTGATTGAGGCCTAAGTGTGGTGAAAAATCAAACCAGTAACTACTCCCATTTTTGGATAATGAATTGAACAGTGCTCCAAGAAATGTTCAGAGCTTGGTCTGATTTTTATAACCTAACCCTGCTTTACTCTTCTCCACAACTTTATCCTTGACCTGTCTGATGTGTTCTTTAGTTTTCATAATGCTGTTTGATCCCTAATGTTCTCACACAAACCTCTGAGGGCTTTACAGAATGGCTGTAGTTATACTGAGAAGAAATTACACACAGGTGGATTCAATTTACTAATTCTGTGACTTCTGGAAGCAGGGCCGGCGTCAGCACCCGGCGTACCCGGGCAAGTGCTGGGGCCCTGGAAAATCAGAGGGGCCCACCGCCCACTCACTGTCGGGGCCCACCGCCCACTCACTGTCGGGGCCCACCGCCCACTCACTGTCGGGGCCCACCGCCCACTCACTGTCGGGGCCCTGGCCGCTTCCTCGGCACCTGTTCAGGGACGCAGGCGCTGCTTGATTGCCGGCACTCCCCCCAGACATGGCCGCGCGCTGTCCGGCTGTGTCTGCTAGTAATGACGCGGCAGGGTCGACGGCACTGCACCTTTAATTGTGCTTGTGTGTCGCCCCTGCCGCGTCATTACTAGCAGACACAGCCGCACAGCGCGCGGCCATGTCTGGGGGGAGTGCCAGCAATCAAACACCGTCAGAGCAGAGGTCCTGCACAGATGGGCGGGAGCGGCCCAGACCAGACCGCAAGTGGGCCCCTCTGATGTTTCAGGGCCATGAAGTCTGTGACACGCCGGGGGCCCTGCACTGCCCCATACCTGAGGAGCTGCTGGACAGGACACTGGACCGGGGACAGGTGAGTGAGGCTTCCGCAATCCCCATATTAAAAATATTTGTAATGGGTCTGTGTGAGTTCATGTATGTGAATGTCAGTGTGTATGACTGTGTATATATATTTGTCTGTTTTATATATGTCTTTAAGAATTTGTGTAAAAATGTTTGTATGTCTGTATGTGTACATATCTGTGTACCGTGTGTGCGTGCATATGTCTGCGTACCGTGTGTACATATGTCTGTGACGCGCCCCTGGGCCTGTGTCGCGCTGCGTTGCGCACGCGGGAGCTTACCCGGAGCCGGATCTGTTGAGGGTTGTAGTCTCGTGGCGGTGACCCGGTCCGTGCCCAGGGAGTCAAACTGAGCGGCGATGTATCAGCGGTAGATGTTGGACGACTACGCCACCCGTTGAGTACAGCTAAGGAGCTGCTGCTGCAGGGCAGACCGCTGAGGCCGGTGGTAGGATTGTGCAGCGTGATAGTATAACCCCCAACGGGAGGGGTATGGCCTCAGGGCAGCCGACGTGGATGATGGGGGTAGCAGGAACCACTCGGAGACGGTACGGTGTAGTTCAGGGTCTTTACTGGTGACAAAGATAGACCCTCCCGGAGTACTGGCTAGCGATTGGGGCCTGGTCAGTCCTTGAGCAGATGGGATCTCCCCTGGCCAGGCGGAGTTGTAGGCCTCCCAAACTAACTGTACTCTTCTGGCTACCTTGCTAGAGGCGGGTATAAGTAGCCCACGTCCCTCAGTGTACCGTGT
Organism: Phyllobates terribilis; assembly: GCF_046119375.1. Lineage (NCBI taxonomy): Eukaryota > Metazoa > Chordata > Amphibia > Anura > Dendrobatidae > Phyllobates > Phyllobates terribilis. Next base: position 276,336,479 of record NW_027362767.1, read on the forward strand.
GGTGCTCACCCGTATGGCCGGTGACTCGGGGCCTTCTAGTAGCTTCCGCTCCACGACGGCGGTGCTGGTCCCATGCGTGTGACCGTGCCTTCGGGTTTCTTGGCCAGAGGACCTGGAATCCCCTGCCTGACGGATTCTGCTGCTGGGTAGGAGTTAGTCCCCACAGCCTCGGACTCCGGGTCCGGTAAGAAATCTTCTCAGTCAGGGCGAGCTCTGCAGCTGCCAGCCCCTGACTCCTTGTAACACTGCTCCCACAGAGCTCCTGATGTTCTGTTCCTATATTTGCTTCTTTTCTCTGTCTCTACTTCTTCTCTACTCACTAACCCTGCCTCAGCCCCAGTTTTATATAGGGGAAGTTCTTCCCCTCCCAGGACTGTGCAGGAGGTGTGGCATGCATAGGATTCCTGACCAAGAGACCTCCCACCTGCTCTCAGACGTAATATCTCTATCACTGTGGCAACCAGACCCCTGGGGTGTCACATCTGCGTACCGTGTGTACATATGTCTGCGTACCGTGTGTGCGTGCATGTCTGCGTACCGTGTGTAAATATGTCTGCGTGCCGTGTGTACATATGTCTGCGTACCGTGTGTGCGTGCATATGTCTGCGTACCGTGTGTACATATGTCTGCATACCGTGTGTACATATGTCTGCGTACCGTGTGTAAATATGTCTGTGTACCGTGTGTACATATGTCTGCGTACCGTGTGTACATATGTCTGCGTACCGTGTGTCCGTGCATATGTCTGCGTACCGTGTGTAAATATGTCTGCGTACCGTGTGTACATATGTCTGCGTACCGTGTGTGCGTGCATATGTCTGCGTACCGTGTGTACATATGTCTGCGTACCGTGTGTGCGTGCATATGTCTGCGTACCGTGTGTAAATATGTCTGCGTACCGTGTGTACATATGTCTGCGTACCGTGTGTGCGTGCATATGTCTGCGTACCGTGTGTACATATGTCTGCATACCGTGTGTACATATGTCTGTGTACCGTGTGTGCGTGCATATGTCTGCGTACCGTGTGTACATATGTCTGTGTACCGTGTGTGCGTGCATATGTCTGCGTACCGTGTGTACATATGTCTGCGTACCGTGTGTGCGCGTGTCTGCATATGTGAAGGATGAGGTGGCAGGCTGGGCCCTGTGTACTAATATATATATATATATATATATATATATATATATATATATATATATCTGCGGTATCTGTGCATCATGAATCGTGGTATGTGTTAAAAGGGCCACTGAGACTCTTTCGCCCGGGGCCCAGAAACACCTGGAGCCGGCCCTGTCTGGAGGTAATGGGTCACTCAGGATTTTATTTATAGACTGCAGGGGGCTGAATACAAATGCACGCCACGATTTTCAGATTTATATTTTTAAAATAATTAGAAAACCTTTTATTTCCTTTACACTTCACAAATACTTGCTAGATTGTGGTGGTATCACATAAAATCCCAATAAAATACATTTAAGTGTGTGGGTGTAACTTGAAAAATGTGGAAAAGTTCACTGGGAACGAATGCTTTTTCAAGGCGCTGTATACACCTCAACAACGAGATCAACCAGATAAGTACTTACTTGTCTTACGTTCTTGATGTGTGATTGTCACTATATTTCCTTTAGGTTTATCAGTTATTGGTTGCACTATAAATAAATGCAATTAATTGGTGTTATTAGCTTTGTATTGCTGCCTCCAGAAGGCACATACTGTACTGTGAGAGGTTCTACAAGGCAGCATATGACACCAACATGGCATATACTGTACACACGAAATGAAGCAAGTCACAGAAATTGTGATACAATAACACAGTGGCATATGCTGGAAGTAAGGCTGGGTGCCCACGTAGCGCTTTTCAAGCGTTTATGCTGTGGAATTTCTGCAGCGTAAACGCTTGTGAAACGCTAGGTAATCCGCACCCCATGGTCCCCAAGGGGATTCCGCATGTTCTATGCACATGCTGCGGATTTTTCCACAGCGTTTATGCTGCGTACAAAAATCCGCAGCATGTCATTTAATTTTGCGGAAACGCAGCGGAACTCCCGCCATTGACTTGCATTGAGACGCACAGAAACCGCGACTGTACATTTTTACAAGCGGCTTCTGTGCGTCTCTATGTGCGGATGGTACCCAGTTCTGGAGGAGAGGAGACTCTCATCCAGACCTGGGTACCATTGTACCTGTGAAAAAAGAATAAAATAATAAATAAAGTTTATACTCACCTTTCCGAAGGCTTTTCTCTGAATGCCGGTATCGCTTGAGGACCTGCGGTGACGTCACAGTCATGTGACCGCAGGCCCTTCACTGCTCTGTCTCGCGATATGCCGGCAGCCAGGAACCAGCCAGGAAGCAGCGCTGCAGCCACGCCGGGGCCTCGGGGGTGAGTATAGCTTTATTTGTTTTAATTTTTACGGTTCACACTGTATAAATCCATGCTGTTTGCATGGATTTATACAGTGTGATCTAGTTGTCAAGCACTTTCCAAGTGATGCTATCGCCTGGAAAGTGCTTGTCAATCTGCATGCGGAAACGCATGTGAATCCGCATGTGGATCTGCATGTATTCTGCAGGAAAAACGCATGCACAATCTGCATGCGTTTTTTCTGCCAGGGAGATGCAGAAATGCTGCAGAAATTTCCTGCTTCATTTCTGCATCGTGGGCACATAGCGTAAAGGTCTTTTTTGCAAGATGCCTTTGTATGGTAAAGTTTAAGAAACATGAACACCAGCTTGAGGATACATTTACTAAAGAGGTACTTTAAAGAAGCAATTCTAAAAGGAAATACTACAGATGAGCAGATGTTTTGAAATTCGAATTTGAGGGTTTTGCTAAATTTTTCTGAAAAATTTAACCTGCGGCAAAAAAATTAGCCACAGATCACATTACTAAAAAGCCACTATTTGCCTGGAAAGTATATGTATGACAATAAGAATTCCACTTGGAATCTATTGATTTAATGTTGAGCTCGATAATGGAAAGGCAGCCTTCATAATGTGCAAGCCATCTCAAACTATCTGGCTAGGGGAAAATGGATTGTAAGCGGTTGTAACCAATAACCTGTTTAATCACACACAGCAGTATAAGACCTTGTAGGATACTTACATTATATAAACAGTCCAAAAAATATCCCTTTTTTGGAAACAGATTCATACCTTAATGCTGTTTATACACAGGCATTGGAAATGGAAGAACCTGTGGCGTTTTCACGCAGTTGGGCGCAAAAATTATTCTTGTTTGGAAAGTATCAAGAGCTTACCACTTTACTAAACGAAGAAGTCATAGCTTTTTAACAAGCCATCCCAAAATTATCTCTTGACCGGGTACGGCCAGTACGGCTTCTTACCGTATTTACCTCGTTCCACCTTCTCCAACGCTACACCTTACCCACTCCGAATAAAAACACTTCACCAATGGATTCTTTGGATAAATTTGGCCACAGTGGGCATTTGATTAACATACAAACATTAACATTTTAACAATAATAATACCAGATAAAATCAGAGGGGAGGGTTCTTGGAGCTAATAGGTCTGGCTTTTATAACACGAAAGAAATCCAACCGCCATCTTACCCTCAGCCGTGCACCACCAGCTCGAGGGCACCATGCTTCCACAATACGTGAAAGAGCTCCCAGGGTAAAACCCCGTCCAGAACCCTGACCAAAAATTGCCAGACCACCCCCCATGTAACTTCAAACTGCCCGGAATTCTCGCAAATTCCTTGTACCAACAAATCAGTACCAACTCCAAGAACCCCACCCCCCCGCCAATCCAGCCACTGTGACAGTCACTAAGCATTACCACCCATCTAAAACCTCCCTATATCAACTAGCCCTATCCCCACATTACAAAACTTATAAAATAACGGAGTAAAGAAGAGGATGGGTGAGTGGGTCTTCACTGTCCGAGTCCTACAGGAGAATGGCACTTTCCTGCACTATTCCCACAGACCACCCCTCAACTCTTTAATGCCTTTCCCCATACGTCCTCACCCAATCCTAAACCCCCGCATCTTCCAAACTCGGCTCCTCACGGCCAATCCCAGTCATGGGGGGCTTCCATCTAGCTACGCCTGACTCCTGCCCCCTTCTTTACAACTCAAAACATAGGTACTGTTTGAATGTGAAGAAGTAATTGTTTCTAAACTAGGAGTGAAAAATTATCCCTTTTTTGGGATCCACAACTGATTTGCTAATCACAAAATAATTAAGCAATTACAAAAGCTTTTTATCAAGTCGACGAAAAATCATCTTTTTTCTGGAGACAAAACAGGCGCACTCTTCTGAATATGAAGAAGCTATAGCCTGTTGTCACCAAGCCATTTGAAAAATTAGCCCTATTTTGGGAGGTGTTTCATATTTCCTCACCTTTAAAAATGGAAAAATCATTACTGTCACTCTTATTCCTTCCCATCTGGATTACTGAAATTGTTTACTGATTGGTCTCCCTCTTACCAAACTTTCCTCTCTCCACTCTATCCTAAATGCGGCAGCCAGGGTCTTTTGTTTGTCCAGCCTCTACACCAATGCCTCCACCTTGTGCCAGTCATTGCACTGGTTGCCCATTCACCACAAAATACAATAAAAACTTATATTTCTCTCACACAAAGCGCTCCACAATTCTGTTTCACCATACATCTCCTCCCTCATTTCCGTCTACCACCCTACACATGCTCAACTGATCTAAGACTAACAAAGCCAAACCTCTCACCTTTATCTCCAAGACTTCTCTCGTGCTGTGCCAGGTTTCTGGAATACACTACTCCATACAATCTGACTAGTACCTAACCTCCACATTTTTAAGCATGCCTTAACAATACATCTATTTAGACAGGTCTATCACCTCAATTCACTATTCTAACTCTTCCTTGTTCCCTCCTTCTAAATTTTCCTTAGAATTTGGTCCCTCTTTCTCATCTGTCTCCACACCCTCCATGCACCCAATAGCACTTGGTAACTGCACTTAGACAGATAACGGCAGATGACCGGATCATGCAGCTTATTTGAAAACCCTTATTTATTATAGTGATGGCTGGACCGTACATGACAAGTACTTTTTTACCTATTGTGTCCCCCTATTTCCTTATAGATTGTAAGCTTGCGAGCAGGGACCTCACTCCTCCTGTAACTGTTGAACTATGTGTTACTTCGTATTCTCTTTATTGTCTGTACATGTCCCTGCTTCATTGTAAAGTGCTGTGGAATATGTTGGTGACGCACCCCCTGGGACATATTCCTTTTTGAGGGGAATACCCGGCACCGGATCAGATGGGGGGTTGTAGTCTCCGAGCGGCTGTGACCCGGCCCGTGCCCAGGGCGTCAAGCTCAGTGTTATGTGGCAGTCCTACAGATGTTATTAAGAGTTCTTTTGTGTCGACTACGCCACCCGTTGTGATGCGGTCACTGTGGCCGCCGCTGCAGCAGGGTCCGCTGAGGCTGATGGTGGGTGCGCAGCTTGGTGGGATAACCCCCAACGGGAGGGGTATAGCCTCAGGGGGGACAGGTGCAGAGGATGGGGGTTGTGGTGGTGCAGTGCAGACGGCAATGAAGACAGAGTCGGGTTGTGCAGTTAAGGGTGTTTACTTACTGCAGATGTTGTACCGGTCACTCCAGCTTCGAGTGACCACCCGAGCCGTGCTGCGTCCACCAGGTCCTGGATCCAGCCAACCCCCAAACAAGTCCGGAGCGTGGCCCTGAGCTCTCCCTCTGTCCTTTCTTCAGCCGTCCCCACCAGTGATCCACCTAGGTCCAGCTCCCTCGGGCCTTCTGTTGGGACACCCTTGGCCCTGGGTTCCCTGACCCTTCATGTGGTGTGCCTTCGGGGTGGATGTGATGGGTGACCGTGGCAGACACTGCCCACGGTCTCCGGTCTCTGGCTGGGGATTGTTTTTACCCCCACCAGTTTGGGTTCCGGTACCCTTTTGCTGACTCCTCACCCGATGCTCTAATTTGGGTTCTTGGGTCCCTTCAGTCTTCCCCCTCTGGGTCTTTCTCTGCTCCACTCTCTCTCTCTCCAGGGCTGCTGTTTCCTTCTCTCTGCCGATTTGTTCTCTGCATCAGACAGGCTCCTCTCCAACTGACTTGTTCTCTACAACTGACCCTGATTCTAGTTGGTGCCCACCTTATATACACCCTCTATGTGTGAGCTCAGGTGACCAGCACCCAATGAGCTCCTAACTTTACCCAGGCTGCTCCCCCTATCTGCCCCTACACTACATGGGATGTACCACCCCCCCTCCCACTCCAGCCAGGAACAGACTCGGTCGTACCTGCACATTTCTAAGTGGGAGTACCGTCGGTCTGTTCCTCGGAAATGGGATGTATGTAGTGCATGCAGCCTACCGAGCTCAGTTCCACACTCCATCCTTACCCGGGAGTGGAATATCACACCTCTGGGTTGAGGTGCAATACCCCTGTAGCAGCCGAATCCTCAGGGTGCTACATTCCCCCCTGGTAAATCACAGCACGTCCTCGGGCTGTAAGACATAAAACAACACCAAAACATACAAAATTTTCATATAAACATATAAAACATTATATATATATAAAACTTTTCATATAAACATTCTCGTCGTCTCTTGTTTCAGGTTCCTCCTCCGGACACTGTGCAACGTGTGTCCGGGAAACGTGCGACAGTCTCTTAGAAAAACTGGTTTTTCTATAAAACCGGTAGGGGGCGCTTTAGGACGCGCAACTATATACAGGGATATGGCCGCTCTCAGTCCTCGGCCAGGTATTGGGGAGGAATGACCGCTCTCAGTCCTCGGTCAGTGGGATTAAAGGGTTAAACGGGTAACAGTTCACTCAGCTGGTCCCAACGGGGACTATATATATATGTATCAACAGTTTCTTTGGTACCCGGTCGGGTAACTATTTACATCACTTGCTCTGCCGCACTCAACGGCGTCTTCCTCCTGCTCTTTGAACTTCAGACCCGTCCGGGTCCTCTTGCTCCTCCTCCTCGCACCGCAATTCCTCCTCCGTCAGGCGGTGTACGTGGAGGGCGTAAGGTCCTTTGGCACACTTGTGCCGGGTGAAGGTGACCTCGTCTCCGATGTAGAGGTCACGACCTCTGTGCCCCTCCGGCAGATGGGACTCCACGTCTCTGCGCGTGACAAAGACGTCGCCGGGGGTGTTGTTGTCTCTAATGAAGCCCCACCCATGCTGCAGATTAAACTTTATTACAGTCCCGGTGGTACGGGGACTGTGCGTTGCACGGGGGTCCCTCCTGGTCCGGCTCTTTTGCTCGGCGCTCCTTATTTGGGCCTGTTGTTCCCGGACCCGCCTCTCTCTCCGCTCCCTCGCGAACTCTTCGAGCTGCTGTCGGCAACACTCAGCGCGCTCTGCTGCAGCTGCCCTAGTTTCCTGAGTGAACCCCATTAGATCTTCTCCGGTGGGGTCCCACTCAAACTGTGCTTCCGCTAGCGGGGGCGAGATCCGTGCCACGGGCTTCGGAGCCGGAATCAGGGGTTCATCCAGGGGTCTTAGTTTCTGCTGCCGTTCCAGCTCATGGTATCCTTCGGGCCAGATGAAGGGCCGCCCGTCCGGCCATGTGAGCTGGCTGAACAAGTCCTCCCCCAGGTGTGGCACCCTTGGTTTTACGGGCGCGGGCGCGGTGGTGGTGGCGCCCGGATTGCCCAGGCCTTGCGGCCAGGCCTGGGGCACCTGGAAGGTGAAGGGCACCGTTAGGACGGCGGCGCCCTGGGCTACCTGGCCTTGCGGCCAGGCCGGAGGCTCCGCGGAGGTAGGGGGCGCTGTTGGTGATGCGGCGCCCGGGGGTACTAGGCCTTGCGACCAGGCTGGTGGTATTTCCTGCTTTGTCACGCTCCGGGTCGAGGCGCGTGACGTCACAGGGGTCGCTGCGGCGGCTTCCGGTCGGGGCCTAGTCCATAGCGGTGACATGGCGGCTACGGGCACAGCAGGGGGACTTTCGGGCTCTGCGACGGGGAGCTGGGGCAGGTGGGCGGTTTCTCGGCTTGGGGTATAGGCGTCCCCTTTACCTGCCTCCATGCGTTCGGCTCCCTTCTCGGCGCCGTCTCCGGCCTTGGGTCCTCCCGCGCCATCCTCAGAGGCGGTCTGCTTCCTCTTCCAGGGTAGCGTGCTCCGTTGACTGGTCTCAGCTTGCTGGGTCATCTCCCGGCTCCACTCCGCCAGTATCTCGCGCTGTACCCGGGCCATCCTCCGTGCGAGGCCCTCCAGGGCAGTCTGTGCACACTCCCGGTCTCGGGGGAGCTGTGCAAGAACCTCCACTAGACCTAGCGGGGTTGTGGACTCTAGCAGGCTCCTGACCATCGGGTCGGTGCTGCTCTGCTCTTCTTCCGGCAGGCTCCTGGCCAGCGGGCCGGTGCTGCTCTGCCCTCCTTCCTCGGTCTCTAGCAGACTCCTGGCCAGCGGGCCGGTGCTGTTCTGCTTTCTCTCCATCTCCGGGTGAGCTCCTCCGATATTCTTCGTTAGACCTCTTGCCTCCGGGTGCGCTCGCTCCAGACTGCTCCAGGCGGCACCCATCTTCGTTCTTTTCTTTCGTCTCCTCCCACTTCGAGGGCGGTCCCGGGGCAACTCGGTGACTGTCAGCTCCAGGGGTAGTTCTTTCACGCTGACAGACACCTCCAACATCACAGTCTCTGTTGGTGGGGGCGGTTTCCACTTTTGGCGCCATTTTCTGTCCCGGCCCACGATGGGAGGTGGCCTCTTGCCCTCCTTTGGCACGCCCATAATGGCGTCCGCTGCTCTTCCAAGGCGGGAAATCTGCGGTTTTGGCGGGAAGCGTCGCCCAGTGGCGGGAAACTCTGCAGATGGCGGGAACAAGTTGGAAATGGCGGACAATCGGCGGGAAACGACTGGTGATGGAGTCCGATGGCGTGGACCCTCCGGAACCGGCGGGAGACTTCTTTCTGAGGTAAACTTGCACTTTTCTTCAGGCACGCAGTACCCGGGTGTTGCGGGCACGTAATCCTGCCGACTACGCCAAAGTTGACGCGCCCCCTGGGACATATTCCTTTTTGAGGGGAATACCCGGCACCGGATCAGATGGGGGGTTGTAGTCTCCGAGCGGCTGTGACCCGGCCCCGTGCCCAGGGCGTCAAGCTCAGTGTTATGTGGCAGTCCTACAGATGTTATTAAGAGTTCTTTTGTGTCGACTACGCCACCCGTTGTGATGCGGTCACTGTGGCCGCCGCTGCAGCAGGGTCCGCTGAGGCTGATGGTGGGTGCGCAGCTTGGTGGGATAACCCCCAACGGGAGGGGTATAGCCTCAGGGGGGACAGGTGCAGAGGATGGGGGTTGTGGTGGTGCAGTGCAGACGGCAATGAAGACAGAGTCGGGTTGTGCAGTTAAGGGTGTTTACTTACTGCAGATGTTGTACCGGTCACTCCAGCTTCGAGTGACCACCCGAGCCGTGCTGCGTCCACCAGGTCCTGGATCCAGCCAACCCCCAAACAAGTCCGGAGCGTGGCCCTGAGCTCTCCCTCTGTCCTTTCTTCAGCCGTCCCCACCAGTGATCCACCTAGGTCCAGCTCCCTCGGGCCTTCTGTTGGGACACCCTTGGCCCTGGGTTCCCTGACCCTTCATGTGGTGTGCCTTCGGGGTGGATGTGATGGGTGACCGTGGCAGACACTGCCCACGGTCTCCGGTCTCTGGCTGGGGATTGTTTTTACCCCCACCAGTTTGGGTTCCGGTACCCTTTTGCTGACTCCTCACCCGATGCTCTAATTTGGGTTCTTGGGTCCCTTCAGTCTTCCCCCTCTGGGTCTTTCTCTGCTCCACTCTCTCTCTCTCCAGGGCTGCTGTTTCCTTCTCTCTGCCGATTTGTTCTCTGCATCAGACAGGCTCCTCTCCAACTGACTTGTTCTCTACAACTGACCCTGATTCTAGTTGGTGCCCACCTTATATACACCCTCTATGTGTGAGCTCAGGTGACCAGCACCCAATGAGCTCCTAACTTTACCCAGGCTGCTCCCCCTATCTGCCCCTACACTACATGGGATGTACCACCCCCCCTCCCACTCCAGCCAGGAACAGACTCGGTCGTACCTGCACATTTCTAAGTGGGAGTACCGTCGGTCTGTTCCTCGGAAATGGGATGTATGTAGTGCATGCAGCCTACCGAGCTCAGTTCCACACTCCATCCTTACCCGGGAGTGGAATATCACACCTCTGGGTTGAGGTGCAATACCCCTGTAGCAGCCGAATCCTCAGGGTGCTACATTGGCGCTATAGAAATAAAATTAATATTATGTTTATATACACTCAAGAGAATATGTTTCCCAGATCTACAGTCTAGCACTATGAAACACAGTGAGCAGCCAGGAGATATAAGGCTGGTGTGGTTGTGCAGTGGCTGCTAAAGAATTAAGATGGGGCAGACAAGAAGATGACTGGTAGTTTAGGGCCAGCAATGTCTGCCCTGGCAGCAGGAGTATTACAATATAAATCATATGATGGACAGGGAGTAGATGCCAGGCCGAGTGTGGACGATCAGCACTTTCTGCATCAGATAGGTGTAGAAGATAGAAAATGGACAGTCAGGCAGGCAGATGATATGGCCAATCTAATTGTTGGCATCAGCCATCGGTGGATAGTAGCCTTCACTGATTCATACCTGATTCATTTTGACAAATGACAAACAGACATTTTGACAAATATACTCCACTATGCCCTCCACCTCCTCCTCACTAAATGCTTGTCAGAAAAAAATGCTCCATACAGAATATTGGCCCCCATATAAAGCTCCATACGGAATACTAGCCCCATATAACGCTCCATACGGAATACTGGCCCCCATATAACGCTCTATACAGAATACTGGCCCCCATATAACGCTCCATACAGAATACTGGCCCCCATAAAACGCTCCGTACAGGATACTGGTCCCCATATAACGCTCTGTACAGGATACTGGTCCCCTTATAATGCTCCATACAGGATAGTGGCCCCCATATAATGCCCCATGCAGGCTGTTCCCCTCTTTATAATGCCCCATGCAGGATCTCATCCCCTATATAATGCCCCATGGAAGATGTCACGCCCCATATAATGCCCCATGAAGGATGTCACCCCCCCATATAATGCCCCATGCAGGATATCACTCCCCCCCCCATATAATGCCCCATGCAAGATGTCACCCCGCATATAATGCCCCATGCAGGATGTCACTTCTCCCCCTACATATAATGCCCTAAGCAGGATGTCACCTCCCATATAATGCCCCATGCAGGATGTCACCCCCATATAATGCCCCATGCAGGATGTCACTTCTCCCCTCCAGATATTGCCCTATGCAGGATGTCCCTTCCCCCCATATAATGCTCCATGCAGGATGTCACCCCTCATATAATGCCCCATGCAGGATGTCACTTCTCCCCCCCATATAATGCCCCATGAAGGATGTCACTTGTCCCACTTGTCCCCCCCATATAATGCCCCATGCAGGATGTCACCCCCAATATAATGCCCCATGCAGGTGTTGGGCCCCTGAGGGTTCGGCCGCCACAGGAATGCTGCACTTCTTTAATGGAGTGTGGTGTTCCTCCTCTGAGGTAAGTCCGGTACGATGGTGGTTACCTAGTTTTTGCATCCAACACCACATTTCTCCACCAGAGGGAGCTAGTATGAACTAGGTGCTGCTCCCCTGGTTACAGGGAGACTGGGGAACACAAAGTGGTAGGAACCAGTTAGTGGGTGTGGGTGGAGGAACAGTTAGTTAGTTACACTTCTAATTTCTATTTAATAGAATGCCATCTTGGTCCTTTTTGTTCTTTTTGGTCGTTCTGCTGGTTCTGCTCTGGTCCTGTGTGGACCTGTCCAGCCCTTCAGACCTGTGTGGTCTCTGACAGTGTGTCTGTCAAGTGGTCGTACTGTGCTGTCATGAACTGTGTGTGAAGTGACTTCCCTCCGGGAGCGCAGATCCTGTGTGGGCCTGCACCGGCATGGGACACAGACCTCGTACCCCGATCCATGGGACGAGAGGGAGGTTCCAGACAAGGAATGTCTCAACCCGGCCAAGGACCAGGATCAAGAAGGCCCGGGAGCTTTAGAGTGTGGCTCCCTAGCAAATGGGTCCCGGAGAGGAAACAGACGGAGCGGAGTACGCCACCTGTCCTCTTCTACCTGATCTGTTCAGAGGGATTCCGGCTGCAAGAGGGGTACCGACACCCGACCTCGTACTCTATGTCCAGGACGGGAAAGCCCGGTTAGGCCCTCAGGATCCCGCCGGGCTTGGGATGGAGAGGAATTGCCACCCGAACCATACACCTGAGAGGAGCTCAGAGGGAGACCCGGCCTATCCACACACGCACAGACGGGAAGGGGTAAAGTCTGTAGTGCAGGAACACTCTGGTGTAGGGACGCTGCCGGACACTGGACTTCCTCGGAGGTAGCCGGACCCCCGTCCCTGGTGGCCGCAGGACGCCGCGAGGAGCAGGGAGAAGCCTTGCGCTGCTTATGAGAACTGTGAGTAAAGCCTCGGAAATTCATCCCTATGGCCTCCGGACTGTTCATTACGCGCCATACCACGCGACACAGTGCCCGCGTCTCTACTCCCGCACTACTACCCCCCTTTATCCGGCCTTGCCTGCCCTGAGGCCGCGCTCCGCCTGTGGGAAGCAGCGAGAACTTTAGCCGCCATGACACCGGGCCTCAGCGGACTGTAGCGGCGCTGGTGGCGCATCACCAGACACCACAGGTGGCGTAGTCGACAAATACCACTCAACCCGGATAGCCCTAACATCATTTTCAATGTGACGGCCCTGGGCACGGAACGGGTCAAGGCCACGACTGCATCCCCCTTCTCAACATCTGACCTGGCTCCGAGTACCCCATCTTCCCAGGGCAGGGCTTGAGAGGCGTCACACAGGATGTCACTCCCCCCATATAATGTCCCATGCAGGATATCACTTCTCCCCCCCATATAATGCCCCATGCCTCCATACATTAAAATAAAAAAAAATCAAATCGTCCCACTCTGCACTGCCTGTGATGGCTCAGGGGAGGGCACGGTGGAAAGATGTCTCCGCACCCTCTGACCTCAGATGTCACAGGTAGCTGGTGTTATGTTCTGCTACCAGAGCTAAGGAAAGAGAGGAGATCTGTCCCTACGATAGAACTCAGCTGAATCCCTACGATGTAACAGGGGACCTGATCCTGCGATCAGACCTGCTAAAGTCCTAAGCTAGTCTGTACGGAGACCTATAGATGTGGGGAAGGAATCACTACAAGTACTAAGGACTGGGAGGAAAATGGACACCTCCTAACAGAAATAGTAGCAGACAGACGAACAAACAACATATATAGAACATAGAGGTCCGTAGACCAAGCAAACTAACAGAGTTAGATACAGAGCACAGGCTAGCTAGAAAGTAGATATACAATGAAGTCCAGCAAAGCCAGAAGGGCGGAGCAGGATTAAATAGGCCAACAAGGTCATGTGACCAGCAAAGGAAAAAAAACCTAAGAGCAAGGTTCTAACAGTACCCCCCCTTCTAAGAGGATCCTCCGGATCCCCTAGGACCAGGCTTATCAGGAAATCTCCTGTGAAACGCTCTGATAAGTCTGGACACGGAAACATCATCCGACCTCACCCAAGAGTTATCCTCGGGACCGAAACCTTTCCAGGCCACAAGATACTGCAAACTACCTCTATACCGTCTAGAGTTAAGGATGCGAGAAATTTCATATTCCCCGTCCTCCACCACCGGAGGAACAGAGGCAGAGGCGTCACAATCCGATACAACAGCTTTTTTCAACAGAGAGACATGAAATACCGGATTAATTCTCCAGGAGGTAGGAACCTCCAACCTAACAGCAGATTGGTTGACAACCTGAAGCACCTTAAAGGGCCCTACAAACTTGGGACCCAATTTCTTTGAAGGAATCCTCAACCGCAGATTCCTAGAGGACAACCAAACCATGTCACCAACAGCGAACAAAACCTCCTGTCGTTTCCTATCAAAGTAGTCTTTAGATTTTCTGTTGGCCTCCTGAAGATTACCACGCACATCCGTCCAAACTCTCTCCAAATCACCGGAAAAATTCTCCTCCTCAGGCACGGCAGATCCCAACTTGGAGAATGACCCAAACGACGGATGTCTCCCAGAACAACAAAAAAAAGGCGAACAACCAGCAGAAGAAGATGTATGATTGTTCAGAGCAAATTCAGCAAGTGGCAGAAACTCAGACCACCCCTCTTGATTGTCTGCCACAAAACAACGCAAGAACTGCTCAACATCCTGGTTTTTCCTTTCTGTCTGGCCATTAGATTCAGGATGATATCCAGACGAGAACTACAAATGAACTCCCAACCTATCACAAAAGGCACGCCAAAAACGAGCCACGAACTGAGGACCCCTATCAGAAACAATGTCAGTAGGAACGCCATGAAGTCTGACAATTTCCTTGACAAAGGCCTTAGCGAGAGTTTTAGCGCAGGGCAGTTTGACGAAAGGAACCAAGTGACACATCTTGCTAAAACGGTCCACGACCACCCAGATGACAGTAAAACCCTCAGAGGGAGGAAGGTCAGTTATAAAGTCCATAGCCAAATGTGTCCAAGGAGCACTGGGAACCTCCAAAGGACAAAGCAACCCCGCAGCAGGAGTATGTGAGGACTTAGATCTAGCACATATAGTACATTGACGCACCCACTTAATGACTTCCTTCTGCCATCCAGGCCACCAAAAACTGCGACCCACCAGTCTCTTGGTCTCAGAGATTCCGGGATGACCTGCCAACCGAGATTCGTGACACTCAACAAACAAATCTCTCCTAAAGGTCCCAGGCACAAACAACCTCCCATGAGGAGTGTTAGAAGGGGCATTCTCCTGTGCTTTAAGAATCTCATTTTCCAAAACGGAGTCCAAAGCAGCTATCACAACACCTTCTTGTAAAATGTTCTCCTCTTTCTCAGCACCGACTATGGGAGAAAAACTGCGAGACAAGGCATCCGCCTTAACATCCTTAGTACCAGGGATGTAAGTAACGGAGAAATTAAACCGCGAGAAAAACAGTGCCCACCTAGCCTGACGGGCATTCAGGCGCTTGGCAGCATCAAGATATATCAGATTTTTATGATCCGTAAGAACCTGCACGGGAAATTCCGCACCTTCCAAGAAGTGGCGCCAGTGTTCAAATGCGAGTTTAATAGCCAATAATTCCCGATTACCAATATCGTAATTCAGTTCAGTCTCCGAAAATTTTTTTGAAAAAAAGGCACAGGGATGTAATCCATCCCCGTTATCCTGAGACAATACTGCGCCAACCCCCACAGAGGAAGCATCAACCTCAACCAAAAACGGCCTAGTAACATCAGGCTGCATAAGGATGGGAGCAGAGGTGAACCTCTCCTTGAGATACACAAAAGCTTCAATGGCCTCAGAAGACCACTGAACCGCATCAGCACCTTTCCTGGTGAGATCAGTCAGAGGTTTGACAATACTAGAAAAATTTTTTATGAATTTTCTATAGTAATTGGCGAAACCCAAAAACCTCTGTATCGGTTTCAAACCAATAGGCCTAGGCCATTCCTGCACAGCCTGAACCTTAACCGGATCCATCTCAAAACCTTTGCTGGAGATAATGTAGCCCAAAAAACTAATTCTCTGTACAGCGAACTCACATTTCTCCAGCTTAGCAAAAAGCGAATTGTCCATTAATAACTGTAATACCTCACGCACGCTCCGCCAATGAGACTCCAGATCCGGCGAATAAATCAAAATGTCATCCAAATACACAACCACATTTTTACCGATCAAAGGTCTAAGGATGTCATTAATCAGATTCTGAAAAAATGCAGAAGCATTAGTAAGACCAAAAGGCATAACCAGATTCTCAAAATGACCCACAGGAGTGTTAAAAGCAGTCTTCCATTCGTCACCCTCCTTCATGCGCAACAGATTGTATGCCCCCTTAAGGTCAATTTTAGAGAACCACTTGGCCCCCATTAACTGGTTAAACAGATCAGGAATCAATGGCAGTGGGTAAGGATTGCGTACAGTAATTTTGTTAATCTCACGAAAATCCAGACAAGGACGTAAACCGCCGTCCTTTTTTTTTACAAAAAAAAATCCAACCGCCACAGGAGACTTAGAGGGCCTAATGTGACCGGCGGCCAAACTTGTCTGTATGTATTCCTCCAAAGCCTTCCTCTCAGGAATAGTAAGGTTAAATAAACGACTTTTAGGAAGAGTCGCTCCAGGGACAAATTCAATAGAACAATCATAGTCTCTATGGGGAGGCAAAACCTGCGATTCCTTCTCAGAAAAAACTCTCCAAAAATCCTGAATAGGAACAGGCAATTCTCCCCTATCCAAAGCTGCAATACGTCCGTTACAACACTTGTCATAACATTTATGGCTCCAGGATTTAATTTCACTGGTAGACCAATCCAGTACAGGATTGTGAAATTTTAACCAGGGCAATCCCAATATTACTGGAGAAGGCAAGTTATTCAACACTACCAAATCCAATTTCTCATGGTGAACACCATTAATAGTGAGAGGAAATTCACAGACCTTGAGAGTAATATTCTTCAAAAGGGAACCATCCACAGAAACCACAGCAATGGGGGATGATAAAGGTTCAGGTTTTAAATTGAGTCTTTCCACGAATCCCCCATCAATTACATTCAGAGTAGACCCACAATCGACAAACACCCGAAATTCCATTAATTTTTCCTGAGCAATCGTGGAAGCAGCTAAAAATACACCCTTGAAATTTAAACAGGCAATACGGGCATGACTGACCATTTTTTTTTCTTTCTTCATACGAAGCTCACAGCCTTTAATCAAATGACCAGATTTTCCGCAATAGAAACACAAGTCTTCAAAAAATCGACGGTCTTTTTCTTGAGAGCGAGGTGCCACCGATCCAATCTCCATCGGTTCACCACTGTTAGTACACACATTCTCATAACCAGAAACTGACATAGCAGAGGATTTGCTCTCATTAACCCTTGCACGCAGTCTTCTATCCACCCGTATAGCTAATTGCATAGCCTGTTGCAAATCTTCAGGTGTAGGATAAGCAATTAGCAGGTCTTTAACCCTTTCACTGAGCCCAGCAAGAAATAGACTTTTCAGAGCAGAATCGTTCCACCCTGTTTGAGTAGACCAACGACGGAAATGAGTACAATATTTTTCCACATTACCTGATCCCTGTTTTAAACGTCTCAACTCAGTCTCAGCTGATGCGACACGGTCAGGATCATCATATAATAGTCCCAAAGCAGAAAAAAAACTATCCACTGATCTGAAGCATGTATCACTAGGTTGCAAAGAAAAGGCCCACTCCTGAGGCTCTTTGCGCAAAAGTGACATTATGAACCCTACGCGCTGGGATTCATCCCCAGATGACTTAGGTCTCAAACGAAAATACAATAAGCAAGCATTTTTAAATGAAAAAAATTCTCGGTGTTCACCAAAAAATAAATCCGGCAAACATACCTTAGGCTCCAAGAAATGTGCTCCAGGACAGCTACTCACGTGCTGACGGAGCTCGGCCACCTCCAGAGAGAGTCCCTGCAGGCGATAAGCCAAATCCTGAACCGACACCATGATGGAACAGAAAAATCTTTCCTTAGAGAATTTGCGGGCTGGACTTACTGTTATGTTCTGCTACCAGAGCTAAGGAAAGAGAGGAGATCTGTCCCTACGATAGAACTCAGCTGAATCCCTACGATGTAACAGGGGACCTGATCCTGCGATCAGACCTGCTAAAGTCCTAAGCTAGTCTGTACGGAAACCTATAGATGTGGGGAAGGAATCCCTACAAGTACTAAGGACTGGGAGGAAAATGGACACCTCCTAACAGAAATAGTAGCAGACAGACGAACAAACAACATATATAGAACATAGAGGTCCGTAGACCAAGCAAACTAACAGAGTTAGATACAGAGCACAGGCTAGCTAGAAAGTAGATATACAATGAAGTCCAGCAAAGCCAGAAGGGCGGAGCAGGATTAAATAGGCCAACAAGGTCATGTGACTAGCAAAGGAAAAAAAACCTAAGAGCAAGGTTCTAACAGCTGGAAGACATCAGATCTGCAGAGGCACGGGAAGAAGTAACTATCCGGCTGCTGGGGCCCTGAGCAAGCGGGAGAGAAGGGCGGGCGCTGCCACCGCTTTCCTCCGCCCATAGCCCAGTGGGGTGCCCGACCGCGAGTGGGCCCCCCGCCTGCTCAGGGCCCCGGCGCTTGCCCGGGTGGGCCGGGTGCTGACACCGCCCCTGATCTTTCTATATATGGATGTGTTATTCAAGGTCTGATCACATTAGATATTCAGGAATGATACAGTCTAATATATTACATGTATTTATTATTGTACTCATATTTTAGGAACGAATGTGCTGACAAATACTGATATTGGAAAATCTGAGACCCCAGAGATCCATGAATGTGCCGCTGTCATAGAGGGAGGTGTCTGTATATCACCAGATAGCTGTGTATGAATTACATGTCCAGTATTATCCCCCATATAAGTATGGGATTTCTCTATTCCTAATGTAGATGAACCTATTGGCAGATATTATTTAGTGATTGGCGTAAAAATGTGATAATTTGAGCAATAATTTGTGACTTTTTTCTGCTACTCACGTCAATTTACTAAAACTATGGATGGAGTTTAGCGGAGACGGCTGCACCCTACCACTAACATTCATTGGAAACTGTATTACTCTTTTCATGACAGTTATTGGTATACAGTGCCTACAAGTAGTATTCAACCCCCTGCAGATTTAGCTGGTTGACACATGCGGAATTAACTTGGCATTGTGATATTTGTACTGTAGATCAGCCTGGAAGTGGGAAATGCACTGCAGCAACTTTTTTTTTTTTTTTACTTTAACCCCTTAAGCCCCGCGGGTGGTTTGCACGTTAATGACCGGGCCAATTTTTACAATTCTGACCACTGTCACTTTATGAGGTAATTACTCTGGAACGCTTCAACGGATCCCCCTGATTCTGAGACTGTTTTTTCGTGACATATTGTACTTCATGATTGTGGAAAAATTTCTTCGATATCACTTGCGTTTATTTGTGAAAAAAACGGAAATTTGGCGAAAATTTTGAAAATTTTGCGATTTTCAAAATTTGAATTTTTAAGCCCTGAAATCAGAGCGATATGTCACACAAAATAGTTAATAAATAACATTTCCCACATGTCTACTTTACATCAGCACAATTTTGGAACCAAAATTTTTTTTTGTTAGGGAGCTATAAGGGTTAAAATTTGACCAGCGATTTCTCATTTTTCCAACAAAATTTATAAAACAATTTTTTTAGGGACCACATCACATTTGAAGTCACTTTGAGAGGTCTTTATGACAGAAAATACCCAAAAGTGACACCATTCTAAAAACTGCACCCCTCAAGGTGCTCAAAACCACATTCAAGAACTTTATTAACCCTTCAGGTGCTTCACAGGAATTTTTTGAATGTGGAAGAAAAAAATGAACATTTAACTTTTTTCACAAAAATGTTACTTTAGACCCAATTTTTTTTATTTTCACAGGGGTAACAAGAAAAAATGGACCCCAAAATTTGTTGTGCAATTTCCCCTGGGCACGCAGATACCCAATATTTGGGGAAGAAACACTGTTTGGGCGCACGGCAGGGCTCGGAAGGGAAGGAGCGCCATTTGACTTTTTGATTGTAAAATTTGCTTGAATAATTAGCGGACACCATGTTCTGTTTGGAGAGCCCCTGTGTGCCCAAACTTTGGAGCTCCCCCACAAGTGACCCCATTTTGGAAACTAGACCCCCCAAGGCACCTTTCTAGATGCATAGTGAGCACTTGGAACCCCCAGGTGCTTCACAAATTGATTCGTAAAAATGAAAAAGTGAAAAAAAAAACACTTTTTCATTTTTACGAATCAATTTGTGAAGCACCTAGGGGTTCCAAGTGCTCACTATGCATCTAGATAGGTGCCTTGGGGGGTCTAGTTTCCAAAATGGGGTCACTTGTGCGGGAGCTCCAATGTTTGGGCACACAGGGACTCTCTAAATGCAACATGGTATCCGCTAACAAATTGAATGGAAAATCGGCTCAAATTGTTAGCGGACACCACATTGCGTTTGGAGAGCCCCTCTGTGCCCAAACTTTGGAGCTCCCCCACAAGTGACCCCATTTTGGAAACTAGACCCCCCAAGGAACCTTTCTAGATGCATAGTGAGCACTTGGAACCCCCAGGTGCTTCACAAATTGATTCGTAAAATGAAAAAGTGAAAAAAAAAAACACTTTTTCATTTTTACGAATCAATTTGTGAAGCACCTAGGGGTTCCAAGTGCTTACTATGCATCTAGATAGGTGCCTTGGGGGGTCTAGTTTCCAAAATGGGGTCACTTGTGGGGGAGCTCCAATGTTTGGGCACACAGGGACTCTCTAAATGCAACATGGTATCCGCTAACAAATTGAATGGAAAATCGGCTCAAATTGTTAGCGGACACCACAATGCGTTTGGAGAGCCCCTCTGTGCCCAAACTTTGGAGCTCCCCCACAAGTGACCCCATTTTGGAAACTAGACCCCCCAAGGCACCTTCCTAGATGCATAGTGAGCACTTGGAACCCCCTGGTGCTTCACAAATTGATTCGTAAAAATGAAAAAGTGAAAAAAAAAACACTTTTTCATTTTTACGAATCAATTTGTGAAGCACCTAGGGGTTCCAAGTGCTCACTATGCATCTAGATAGGTGCCTTGGGGAGTCTAGTTTCCAAAATGGGGTCACTTGTGGGGGAGCTCCAATGTTTGGGCACACAGGGACTCTCTAAATGCAACATGGTATCCGCTAACAAATTGAATGGAAAATCGGCTCAAATTGTTAGCGGACACCACATTGCGTTTGGAGAGCCCCTCTGTGCCCAAACTTTGGAGCTCCCCCACAAGTGACCCCATTTTGGAAACTAGACCCCCCAAGGCACCTTTCTAGATGCATAGTGAGCACTTGGAACCCCCAGGTGCTTCACAAATTGATTCGTAATAATGAAAAAGTGAAAAAAAAACACTTTTTCATTTTTATGAATCAATTTGTGAAGCACCTGGGGTTCCAAGTGCTCACTATGCATCTAGATAGGTGCCTTGGGGGGTCTAGTTTCCAAAATGGGGTCACTTGTGGGGGAGCTCCAATGTTTGGGCACACAGGGACTCTCCAAATGCAACATGATATCCGCTAACAATTTGAGCCGACAATTTGTTAGCGGATATCATGTTGCATTTGGAGAGTCCCTGTGTGCCCAAACATTGGAGCTCCCCCACAAGTGACCCCATTTTGGAAACTAGACCCCCCAAGGCACCTTTCTAGATGCATAGTGAGCACTTGGAACCCCAGGTGCTTCACAAATTGATTCATAAAAATGAAAAAGTGTTTTTTTTTTCACTTTTTCATTTTTACGAATCAATTTGTGAAGCACCTGGGGGTTCCAAGTGCTTACTATGCAACTAGATAGGTGCCTTGGGGGGTCTAGTTTCCAAAATGGGGTCACTTGTGGGGGAGCTCCAAAGTTTGGGCACAGAGGGGCTCTCCAAACGCAATGTGGTGTCCGCTAACAATTTGAGCCGATTTTCCATTCAATTTGTTAGCGGATACCATGTTGCATTTAGAGAGTCCCTGTGTGCCCAAACATTGGAGCTCCCCCACAAGTGACCCCATTTTGGAAACTAGACCCCCAAGGCACCTTTCTAGATGCATAGTGAGCACTTGGAACCCCAGGTGCTTCACAAATTGATTCATAAAAATGAAAAAGTGTTTTTTTTTTCACTTTTTCATTTTTACGAATCAATTTGTGAAGCACCTGGGGGTTCCAAGTGCTTACTATGCATCTAGATAGGTGCCTTGGGGGGTCTAGTTTCCAAAATGGGGTCACTTGTGGGGGAGCTCCAATGTTTGGGCACACAGGGGCTCTCCAAACGCAACATGGCGTCCGCTAACAATTTGAGCCGATTTTCCATTCAATTTGTTAGCGGACACCATGTCGCGTTTGGAGAGCCCGTGATGTGCCTAAACAGTGGAGCTCCCCCACAAGTGTCCCCATTTTGGAAACTATACCCCTCAAGGATTTTATTAAGGTGTATAGTGAACATTTTGAACCCAGAGGTACGGCACAGAATTTGTTTACATTAGGTCATCATATTGAATAAGTTGTCATTATTCTTGAGCGCAAGTGCTCGCTACTTGAGTTTGCATCGGGTACTCAGGTATGCACCATGTACAGCGTGTGCTTGAGTGACATGCTCGAGTCCCTGCTCCGCATGTTTCACGGTTATTAGGCACTCAAAAAAAAACATGCGGGGATCGCTCGTGCATGGCAGGCAATCCCCGTAAAGTTTTTTGGCCGCGAAGCATATGGGGCAGAGACTCGAGCATGTCACTCAAATACCCACGATACTCAATGCATACCAGAGCACCCGATGCAAACTCAAGTAGCGAGCACTTGCTCTCAACACTAGTCACCATATCGTCATCTTTTTTTCTTACTTTTGAAAAAAATCCCAACCCCAGCCCTAGCCCTAGCACAACCCTAGCCCTAGCACAACCCTAGCCCCAGCACAACCCTAGCCCCAGCACAACCCTAGCCCCAGCACAACCCTAGCCCCAAACCCAGCCCTAACCCTAGCCCAATCCTAACCCAAGAGTTTATTTTTGACGCCGTTCCTTGTGCGGTATAAGTGATTAGACGACTTTATTCTTCGGGTCGGTGTGATTACAGCAATGCCAGAATCATATGGGGTTTTTATGACTGACAGCTGTCACACACTAAAAGACGCATTTTTTGTAAAATCTAGTTTTTGCATCGCCATATTTTGAGAGCTATAATTTTTCCAGATTTTGGCAGACAGTCATGTGACGGCTCGTTTTTTGCGGGATGACTTGACGTTGTTATTGGTGCCATTTTCAGGCACGTGACATTTTTTGATCGCTTTCTATTCAGATTTTTGGGAGGCAGAATAAACAAAAACCAACAATTCAGGAATTGTTTTTTTTTTATTTTTTTTATTCTGTTCCGCGTGTGGTAAAATTGATGAGGTAGCTTTATTCTCTGGGTCAGTACGTTTACAGCGGTACCACATTTGTATAATTTTTCTATGTTTTGGCGCTTATACACAATAAAAGCTATTTTATAGAAAAAAAAATTTTTTAGCATCGCTTTATTCTGAGAGCTGAAACTTTTTTATTTTTCGGCTGATGGAGCTGTATGGCGGCTTGTTTTTTGTGGGACGAGATGACGTTTTCAGCGGTATCATTTTTATTTATATGCGTCTTTTTGATCGCGTGTTATTCCACTTTTTGTTTGGCGGTATGGTGATAAAGCATTGTTTTTTGCTGCGTTTTTTTTTTTTTTTTTTTACCGTGTTCACTGAAGGGGTTAACTAGTGGGACAGTTTTATAGGTCAGGCTGTTCCGGACGTGGCGATACCAAATATGTGTACTTTTATTGTTTTTTTTTAATTTTTTTTATAATAATATTTATTGATGGGTACATTATATTTTTATTTTTGGTGTATTATTTTTTTTATTTTTTTATAATATTTTTGCACATTTTTTTTTTTTTTTTTTCCACTTTCAGACAGTTTGTACACCTTATTACTTTGTCCCACTCTGGGACTTTCACTTTTTTTTTTCTGATCGCCTGCATGGCATAGGAATGGAGCACCATCCCTATGCCATGCAGGCTGTCAGAAGTGCACAGTGTTAAGATTGCTTGGAGATGCACTGCGCATGTCCAAGCAATCTTCCTGCTCTCTGGTGACCCAGATGTTGTCATGACGACATCGGGTCGTCATGGCAACACCCGGGAAGCCGCTGCAGTCTGCGCTGGAAGCCGGAAGAGGAGGTGAGTATCGCCGATCACCTCCCCTTGCCCCTGCAATGCCGCGATCGATTTCGATCGACTTCGATCGCAGCATAGCGGGGGTTAATGTGCTGGGAGCGGTGCAGGACCGCTGCCTGCACATAGTACCGGGTGTCAGCTGTGACAATCAGCTGACACCCGGCGGCGATCGCGCCCGCACAGCCTGTGTGCGCGCGCGATCGCCATGACGTACTAATACGGGTCTGGCTCTTAAGTCCCAGGGCACAGACGCGTATTAGTACGTCAAATGTTATTAAGGGGTTAAAAGTTAATTCAGAGTGTCATTTATTATTCAACCCCTCAAACCACAAGAATTCTGTTTGGTCCCCCTAAAGTATTAAGAAGTAGTTCAGGCACCAAGAATAATGAGCTTCACATGTGTGGATTAAAGATCTCTTTTTCCAGCCTTTTCTGACTATTTAAGACCCTCACCAAACTTGTGAACAGCACTCAGACATGGTCAACATGGGAAAGACAAAAGAGCATTCCAAGGCCATCAGAGACAAGATCGTGGAGGGTCACAAGGCTGGCAAGGGGTACAAAACCCTTTCCAAGGAGTTGGGCCTACCTGTCTCCACTGTTGGGAGCATCATCCGTAAGTGGAAGGCTTATGGAACTACTGTTAGCCTTCCACGGCCTGGACAGCCTTTGAAAGTGTCCTCCCGTGCCGAGGCCAGGCTTGTCCGAAGAGTCAAGGCTAACCCAAGGACAACAAGGAAGGAGCTCCGGGAAGATCTCTTGGCAGTGGGGACATTGGTTTCAGTCAATACCATAAGTAACGTACTCCACCGCAATGGTCTCCGTTCCAGACGAGCCCGTAAGGTACCTTTACTTTCAAAGCGTCATGTCAAGGCTCGTCTACAGTTTGCTCATGATCACTTGGAGAACTCTGAGACAGACTGGTTCAAGGTTCTATGGTCTGATGAGACCAAGATCGAGATCTTTGGTGCCAACCACACACGTGACATTTGGAGACTGGATGGCACTGCATACGACCCCAAGAATACCATCCCTACAGTCAAGCATGGTGGTGGCAGCATCATGCTGTGGGGCTGTTTCTCTGCCAAGGGGCCTGGCTTCTGGTCCGCATCCATGGGAAGATGGATAGCACGGCCTACCTAGAGATTTTGGCCAAGAACCTCCGCTCCTCCATCAAGTATCTTAAGATGGGTCGTAATTTCGTCTTCCAACAAGACAACGATCCAAAGAACACAGCCAAGAAAACCAAGGCCTGGTTCAAGAGGGAAAAAGTCAAGGTGTTGGAGTGGCCTAGTCAGTCTCCTGACCTTAACCCAATTGAAAACTTGTGGAAGGAGCTCAAGAATAAAGTCCACATGAGACACCCAAAGAACCTAGATAACTTGGAGAAGATCTGCATGGAGGAGTGGGCCAAGATAACTCCACAGACTTGTGCCGGCCTGATCAGGTCTTATAAAAGACGATTATTAGCAGTAATTGCAAACAAGGGTTATTCCACAAAATATTAAACATAGGGGTTGAATAATAATTGACCCACACTTTTATGTTTAAAATTTAATAAAATTCAACTGAGCAACATAACTTTTTGGTTTGTAAGATTTATGCTTCTGTTCATAAAACCTACTCTCGTTTGCAGTTTGAAGGCTCTAACTTATTTGAATCTTATCAAACCGGCTA
This sequence comes from Phyllobates terribilis, assembly GCF_046119375.1. NCBI lineage: Eukaryota > Metazoa > Chordata > Amphibia > Anura > Dendrobatidae > Phyllobates > Phyllobates terribilis. The sequence continues at coordinate 276,361,969 of NW_027362767.1, forward strand.
AATCTGCAGGGGGTTGAATACTACTTGTAGGCACTGTATATGGGACATGTGTTTTATGGGGAGGGGTAAGAAAAGGCAATTTGTGCTGACAGTGACCTAAATTTTTTTAAATTTTGTTTTATTTTTAAAAAAATGGATATTTTTTCCTACTTTTTCTTTCTCTTTTTTTATTTATTATACACATTGTGCCCACAATAAGGACATAAAAGAGGAGCATTTCCCTATCTAAATAGAAGCTTATGATTGCTGATTTCCCCTGTAACTAGGGGAAAATCTGAGACCCCAGAGATCCATGAATGTGCCGCTGTCATAGAGGGAGGTGTCTGTATATCACCAGATAGCTGTGTATGAATTACATGTCCAGTCTCCGCTCCTGCAGCCGCACGATAACGCCACCTAAACCCACACGGTAGAGGATGGAAGTTTACAGAAAAACAACGATTAATGTTAATGACATAAATGATTGACTCCTTTGGTCACTTATTAACTCTTCAATATTTGTCACATTTGTTAATAGTAATCTCTGCAACCAATGAGGTAAATGTTCTATGGTAAAAAAAAAGACATGTGAGGAATAAATATACACAATATTTCCCATAATATGACTGAGTATATCTTTGGGGTATGTTCACAAGTAGCATTTTTTCAGCTTTTTACAGTACCAGCTTATTGAATGAGATTTCTGAAGTCTCATTCACATGCTGCATTTTTTTCTAATCTGCAGCATGTTAATTCTTTCGGGGTTTTGCAGCGTTTTTCACCCTTTCAAATGAATGAAAAAAAACCCACAAGTATAAACACTGCAAAAACCCAGCAAATAAGTGCGGACTGTACGCAGGGTTTTTCCTGCCACCAATCTTGTTTTTGATGCAGAGAAAAATGCAGCAAAAATACAACATGTGAACATTCCCTTATCCTGGTTGTGTGGTAATTGGAAATAAAAGGGAACGCCAAAAAAGCATATTGTTAGGCAGCATGTATTTGTGCAGAGCAGCTCCTTGAAGATTCCATCACAAGATTCCATGATGACATCACTGGTGATTGTCGGCCATTATGACATCACAGCTCGCAGTCACTACTTATACAATGCACACAGGGTCGCGGCTGTCTTTGTTGACTCTATAGTGACTGAGCGCACTTGCTGTTTTTCGCTATTCCATAGTGACTGATCGCACTTGCAGTTCCTAGCTATTCCATAGTGACTGAGCGCACTTGCAGTTTCTCGCTATTCCATAGTGACTGATTGCACTTGCAGGTTCTAGCTATGGCTAAAATACTTTTGGACAATCTTCAGGTAGAAGCTCTATGGGAGATTCTTACCACCAATCGCCCTGAGATTGTGCTTCTACCACCCGATGGCGTCCTCAGCTTCACTCACCGGCTGGTGGTGGAGCTAGTAAGGGACAGCCTGACCAAATACCACCGAGGTCATCTCACCTCAGAGTATCTGACGGATTTACCCCAGAACATCAGGACATTACTACAACAGGTAAGTGGCGGATGCTCCGCACAAATCTTCTCCACAATAATGAATAATAATGGTGGGATAGAAGCAGGGACGGATTAAGAGTAGCCGAGGCCCCGGGCAGTTTAGAAGGTGGGGGACCCCAGCACCCGACATGTCACATGATTCTCTTTGATAGATGATGTGATAAGTCACGCGATTAACACGCAGGTGCTGTGTTGCACTACACATAACAAAAATAAAATTAATTCTGCTCAATATTAATATTAACATATTAATTATAATTATGATTTTATATTATTAATTGTGCAATTTAATATTGAGCAGAATTAAGTAAGCTGACATCCCCCTTTATACTGTATAAGCCCACACATAGCCCCTATATACAGTATGAACCTTCACATAGCCATCTATATACAGTATGAGCTCTCACATAGCCCCCTATATACAGCTGAGCTCTCACATAGCCCCCTATATACAGCTGAGCCCTCACATAGCCCCATATATACACAATGAGCCCTCTCAAAGCCCCATATATACAGAATGAGCCGTTACATGGCCCCCTATGTACAGCTGAGCCCTCACATAGCACCATATATTCTGTGTGAGCCCTCACATAGCCCCATATATACAGCTGAGCCCTAACATAGTCCCCCTATATACAACATGAGCCCCCACACACTTTAAATATTGCTTGGCAGCATGTATTTGTGCAGAGCTGCCTCTATAAGATTCCATCACAAGATTCCATCACAAGATTCCATGATGACATCACTGGTGATGGTCGGCCATTATGACATCACAGCTCGCAGTCACTACTTATACAATGTACACAGGGTCAGGGCTGCCTTTGTTGGCTCTATAGTGACTGAGCGCACTTGCAGTTTCTCGCTATTCCATAGTGACTGATTGCACTTGCAGGTTCTAGCTATGGCTAAAATACTTTTGGAAAATCTTCAGGTAGAAGCTCTATGGGAGATTCTTACTACCTATCGCCCTGAGATTGTGCTTCTACCACCCGATGGCGTCCTCAGCTTCACTCACCGGCTGGTGGTGGAGCTAGTAATAGACAGGCTGACCAAATACCAACGAGGTCATCTCACCTCAGAGTATCTGATGGATTTACATCAGAACATCAGGACATTACTACAGCAGGTAAATGGCAGACGCTCCACACAAATATTTTCCACAATAATGAATAATAATGGTGGGATATAAGCTTCTTCTTTCTTTCAATATAAAACAGAACGAGTCCCCAGATATGTAGTCATTGTATCTGCAGAGAGGAGCAGACGTCACATACAATGGCCGCCTCTATTGTGACCTTTCTCATCTCAGAATTTTCATTTTTGTTTCTTTTCTTCTTTATAGGCTGAAAAAAGATCTCAACATGGAGATTTGGCTTCTATTAAAGAACTGGCCGAAAAAGTCCTGTGTGTACTGGAAGGTCCGGCCTGCTCCTCGGAAAGCCTGGTAAGGACCCATCATCTTCTCTATCACACGTCGTTGTTTCCTGATCTTCTCCAGATCACCAGTCAGAGATCAGAAGATCTGGGGTTAGATCTGAGAGAACTTTCTGAGAAAAGCCCTCATGATGGCGCCTGATCTGTATAGTTACAGTTGGTGCGTCTGTAAATGCAGGTTTAGTCCTTCCTGATTTATGGATTTGGTGATTTACTGGAAGGCTCCACGTGTTAATACTATATATTCTATCTATCAGGAGACACCAGAAGGCGACACCAAAGACGAGCAAAATGTGACCCCAGAAACCCCTGACCCCAATATGAGTCAGCCGGGGCCAAGCAGCGATCTGACTACAGGTGAGCCGATCACACAACCTTCTACAGGAAATATCCGGATATTATACAGAACAGGGGACAATGTCACATTTACTCTTTCCACTCTGTGTAATGGGAACCTGGCAGCACATGTTACATATGGGAGTAGTGGGAGGACTGGACAGGACATTTTCTCGCATTTTTTCCAGAAATCCAAAGTGCCAGTCAGGAGAAAACTAACGTAGAAGTCATATACAAATCAGGATGGAAGTGCACTGGGGGCGTGGAAGAAGAAGTCAGAGTGCAGTGACACGCCCCTGTGCACTTCCAGGCTAATTTGCATATGGCTCTTACGCTTTAGCTCTCTTCCCATCGCTCATCGAGGGTGATGGGTTCCTCATTCATGTGGTGATTGGGGTCCTCCACCCAGGGCCGGCTCCAGGTTTTTCTGGGCCCCGGGCGAAAGAGTCTCAGTGGGCCCCTTTAACACATACCACGATTCATGATGCAGAGATACAGCGGAGAAATAAATATATATATATATATATATATATATATATATATATAGTACAATGCAAAGATTTCACTTCTTACATTACATGAGTGATATCTATTGTAAATTCCACAATAGCTCAGAAACCGGTGAATCGCTCCACACAGAATACTGGCCCCCATATAAGGCTCCATACGGAATACTGGCCCCCATATAACGCTTCATACAGTATACTGGCCCCCATATAACGCTTCATACAGGATACTGGCCCCCATATAACGCTCCACACAGAATACTGGCCCCCATATAACGCTCCATACAGGATACTGGCCCCCATATAACGCTCCACACAGAATACTGGCCCCCATATAAGGCTCCATACGGAATACTGGCCCCCATATAACGCTTCATACGGAATACTGGCCCCCATATAAGGCTCCATACGGAATACTGGCCTCCATATAAGGCTCCATATGGAATACTGGCCCCCATATAAGGCTCCATACAGAATACTGGCCCCCATATAACGCTCCATACAGGATACTGGTCCCCTTATAAAACTCCATACAGGATACTGGCCCCCATATAACGCTCCATACAGGATACCGGTCCCCTTATAACGCTCCATACAGGATACCGGTCCCCTTATAACTCTCCATACAGGATACTGGCCCCCATATAATGCTGCATGCAGGCTGTTACCCCCCACATAATGCCCCATACAGGCTGTCCCCCCCTTATAATGCTCCATGCAGGCTGTTACCCCCCACATAATGCCCCATACAGCCCCCCCCCCTTTTAATGCTCCATGCAGGCTGTTACCCCCCACATAATGCCCCATACAGGCCCCCCCCCCCTTTTAATGCTCCATGCAGGCTGTTACCCCCCATATAATGCCCCATACAGCCCCCCCCCTTTTAATGCTCCATGCAGGCTGTTACCCCCCATATAATGCCCCATACAGGCTGCCCCCCCCTTATAATGCTCCATGCAGGCTGTTCCCCCCCACATAATGCACTATGCAGGCTGCCCCCCCCCCTTTATAATGCCCCATGCAGGATGTCCCCCCCCCCTTTATAATGCCCCATGCAGGATGTCACCCCCCTTCTCTTTATAATGCCCCATGCAGGATGTCCCCCCCCCTTTATAATGCCCCATGCAGGATGCCCCCCCCCTTCTTTTTATAATGCCCCATGCAGGCTGTCCCCCCCCTCTATATAATGCCCCATGCAGGATGTCCCCCCCCCTTTATAATGCCCCATGCAGGATGCCCCCCCCCTCTCTTTATAATGCCCCATGCAGGCTGTCACCCCTCCTCGTTATAATGCCCCATGCAGGATGTCACCCCCCCTCTCTTTATAATGCCCCATGCAGGATGTCACCCCTCCTCTTTATAATGCCCCATGCAGGCTGTCACCCCTCCTCTTTATAATGCCCCATGCAGGCTGTCACCCCTCCTCTTTATAATGCCCCATGCAGGCTGTCACCCCTCCTCTTTATAATGCCCCATGCAGGATGCCCCCCCCCTTCTCTTTATAATGCCCCATGCAGGATGCCCCCCCCCTTCTATTTATAATGCCCCATGCAGGATGTCCCCCCCTTCTCTTTATACTGCCCCATGCAGGATGTCCCCCCCTTTATAATGCCCCATGCAGGATGCCCCCCCCTCTCTTTATAATGCCCCATGCAGGCTGTCACCCCTCCTCTTTATAATGCCCCATGCAGTCTGTCACCCCTCCTCTTTATAATGCCCCATGCAGGATGCCCCCCCCCCTTCTCTTTATAATGCCCCATGCAGGATGTCCCCCCCTTCTCTTTATACTGCCCCATGCAGGATGTCACCCCCCCCCTTCTCTTTATAATGCCCCATGCAGGATGTCCCCCCCTTCTCTTTATACTGCCCCATGCAGGATGTCCCCCCCTTCTCTTTATACTGCCCCATGCAGGGTGTCCCCCCCTTCTCTTTATACTGCCCCATGCAGGATGTCCCCCCCTTCTCTTTATACTGCCCCATGCAGGGTGTCCCCCCCTTCTCTTTATACTGCCCCATGCCTCCATACATTAAAAAAAAAAATCAAATACTCACCTCCCTTCTCCTCACCTGCTACCTGCTACCTGCTGCCCGCTGCCTGCTGCCCGCCGCTCGCTGCTCGGGTCCGGACTCCAGCGTCTCCGGCGTTGTCCCGCTCAGCGCTCCCTGTGACGGCTCAGGGGAGGGCGCGGTGAAAATACGTCACCGCGCCCTCTGACCTGAGACGTCACAGGGAGCGCAGAGCAGGAAGACAGCGGATCTGCGGAGGCACGGGGAGAGGTAAGTATCCGGCTGCCGGGGCCCTGAGCAAGCGGCGGAGAAGGGAGGGCGCTGACACCGCTCTCCTCCGCCCATAGCCCAGCGGGGTGCGCGACCGCCAGTGGGCCCCTCTGCCTGCTCAGGGCCCCGGCATTTGCCCGGGTGCGCCGGGTGCTGACGCCGGCCCTGCCTCCACCATTTACATTACATTATCTATGGCTCTGCCGGACGTTCCCATATATAGAGTCCCCATATAACGAGTATTAATCCCATTCACAGACGTCTTGTCATTTCTCTGTTATATTGTTGTATTATATATGTAGGATTAATATTGTCTAATATATTTTATTTCTTCATCATTTTATCACTATTTTAGAAACAACTGAGCTGTTGGATCCTGACAGTGTAATCTTAGAGATCCCGGAGATCCAAGAATCTGCCGATGTAAGTATTATAGAGGGAGATGTCTATGTATCACCAGATCACGGGGTGTGAATGACCCGTCCAGTATTATCCCCCATATAACCAGGGGACGCCTCTATCATCAGAGGAGATGACACCATTGCATTAGATAATAGCATTTATATTATAGGGAATCTGTCAGCAGGTTTTTGCTCCTCATCTGAGGGCAGCATGATGTAGAGGCAGAGACCCTGATTCCAGCGATGTATTCATTACCTTATTCAGGGCAGCAGTTGTGATGAAATCAATATTTTTTTCTGCTGCAGATCTGGCAGTGCCCTGAATGCTGAGCCCTGTATAACCCCGCCCACACCGGTGATTGGCAGCTTTCTGTGTAATACGCCGTCCACACCAGAGATTGGCAGCTTTCTGTGTATAACCCCACCTGCACCAGTGATTGGCAGCTTTCTGTGTATAACCCCGCCTGCACCAGTGATTGGCAGCTTTCTATGTACAGTGTGCATAGGCAGAAAGCTGCCATTCAGTGGTGGGGGTGGGGTAACACAGAGCAATAGGACTACATGGCACGAGACAGATGGTCCTCTAGTGATAATCTCCTGCTGATAAAACACTGATTTTATTGACACAACACCACACAGTTTAGTAAGTGACACATCACTGGAATCAGGGTCTCAGCCCCTACATCATGCTTCTCTCAGATTACATAGCACACAGACAGATCCTCTGTAAGTTCTCCTCTGTGTGATTTCTCACATTATCCAGCACTGTACAATGATTCCGATGTATGGAGGATCCCCCCTTACATTACATCCGTGTCTGCGGAGCGTCCGGCTTGTATCATCCCTACATCGGATCAGTGACATCAGCTGGGACATAATATAGGAGGAGACGTTTCTGCATCTGGAGATTTGCTCCCGAAGCTTCTAGATCTTAATATCATTTCTTCTTCTTTTCTAGAACTTGATGGAATCATTGATCCCGGCGAGAAAGCCGCGTATGAGCGACTACGAAACATCTAAACTGATCAGCAGCGGATCTTTTGGGTGAGATTTCAGTCGGCATAATCCACATTTCTCAGGGTTCCCTATGACAAGTCTTCAGCCTCTGTGCTCTGCCATTCAGTGTTATCATAGGGAAATGACCTGTTAATGCGACCTGGGTGAGGGTTCTGGCAGATGTGGCATTGTGCAGACCTCCCACAGGTGATAATGTGACCTGGGTGTGGTTTTGGCAGACGTGGCATTGTGCAGACATTCACAGGTGATAGTGTGACCTGGGTGTGGTTCTGGCAGACGTGCCATTGTGCAGACCTTCCATAGGTGATGTGACCTGGGTGAGGGCTCTGGCAGACGTGGCATTGTGCAGACCTCCTATAGGTGATAATGTGACCTGGGTGAAGATCTGACAGACGTAGCATTGTGCAGACCTCCCATAGGTGACAATGTGACCTGGGTGTGGTTCTGGCACACGTGGGATTGTGCAGGCCTCCCATAGGTGATAATGTAACCTGGCTGAGGGCTCCAGCAGACGTGGCATTCTGCAGACCTCCCATAGGTGATAATGTGACCTGGGTGTGGTTCTGGCAGACGTGGCATTGTGCAGACCTCCCATGGGTGATAATGTGACCTGGGTGAGGGTCTGGCAGATGTGGCATTGTGCAGACCTCCCATAGGTGATCTATGTAGTAATATTTCATAGATTACTAGATGTGTATTTCTAGTGACTTCTAGTATTAAACATGAGTACAGAAGATCATATAATGACTTCTATAGACAGACTGTTAATAATGATTCATAATAAACCATGGTTTCTCCTTCTCTCCAGATCCGTCTACTTAGTGCACCATAAAGATTCAAAGAAGATCTTTGCTATGAAGAAAATGGCCAAGACGACCCTGGATACTCCAACAGCTGTGGAAGGGGCCTTTCTGGAGAGGGACATCCTGACATTCGCTGATTGTCCCTATGTGACCTCCATGCTCTGCTCCTTCCCTACTAGATCTCACCTGTGTATGGTCATGGAGTATGTAGGAGGTAGGACATGTACATGTATTATATTCAGCCCATGTCTGCTGACATCTTATCATTAGGACTTGTCCCCGTGGACGGTTACATCCCCGCAGAGCGTTTACTATAGATATATGTTATTAGTGACATAGACGACATTTCACCATGACCTCAGACTAATATTCTGTACATTATATCCGTATACAGGGTTGGACTGGCCCACCAGAGAACCGGAGAATCCTCCGGTCGGCCCTGGCTTCTCCTTCAGGAGAGTTCATAGCAGCTGCAAGGTTTGCACTATGGGGCTCTTGAGTGGAGGAGAAAGGTGGGCCCTCGGAATCAAATGTTCTGGTGGGCCCAATGTTCTTCAGTCTGACACTGTCCGTATATATTGTCTCCAGCCCCAATGTCTCCGCTCACTTCTCATGACACTTCATGGTGGTTTGCTGTATAAACCCCTCACCGCTCATATTTCCTTTCTTCTATAGGTGGAGACTGCGCAACCCTCCTAAGAACCAGGGGTCCTTTATCTGTCCCCTTGGCCCGCCTGTACTTTGCAGAGGCAGTTCTTGCTGTGGAATACCTGCACAGCTATGGCGTGGTGCACAGAGACCTGAAGCCAGAGAAGTAAGTGCCCCCTGTAGCATAATAAAGTGGGGAAAGTTATTTATTACCACATGGCCTATGAGGCTAAAACTATCTTTTCTTTCACAGCCTCCTAATTACACCGGATGGACACATTAAAGTCGCCGATTTTGGGATTTCAAAAGCTGGAGTCATGATACCAGAAGCCAACACCCACAAGGAATCATTGGAGGACATCGCCAGAGAGTTCCAGGACCATGAGGTCGGCATCACTTACAGGAACTTAGCTTGTTCTTTACAAATCTCATTACACTATTGTCTCTTCTCTACGTTCTTCATTCTAGAGAACTTTTCCACTCATATTTTATCTTCTGTCATTGTGTTTTTATGGGGAGAACTTGTCATAATAATCATTTCATCGATTCTCATCTTTATCTTCTGTCGGTTTCCAGGACTGTGGCACCCCATATTATATGGCCCCAGAAATCATCCTGAAGAAAGGCTATGGAAGACCTGCTGATTGGTGGTCAATGGGGATCATCCTGCATGAATTTCTGATGGGATATGTACCATTTCATGGGGACTCCCTATCTGAGCTTCATAAAAATATTGTCACTGGTAAGTAGAATAATCCGATCATTGCTTTGACTGGTTACATGGGTTACGTTATTTCCTTTGCTTTTTCTTACAGTCCAATACAGAGGTTTTATTTTCTGTAATTTTTTTATATAACAGGAGACATCATTTGGGATTGGGATTGTTCCCCCCCCCCCGATGCTCAAGACCTCATTGATGACCTGCTCAGAACAAATCCTGTACAAAGACTTGGGACAGGTAACCAATATATTAGTTTTTATATTCACTTTTTACAATGAGGAAATATCGCTTCTTTCCATGAGGATCAGCACTTCTCTATCTGCTTGCCTATTTCTAGTTCTCCATACTATGACTTTCAGCTTGTTTCCTTCAGCTATGTCATTAGTTTAGATTAAGATAAATTGTTCCGATATGGAGCAGTCTCTGACATGTCTGCTCAACTTTTGGTTTTCTTTTTCCAGGAGGAGCCTTCGAGATCAAGAGTTATCCATTCTTGTGTGACTTAGAATTTGAAAACCTTTTAAGTCAGAAGCCGGAGTATGTCCCTCGGATTGTGTCAGACGTGGACACCAGCTTATTTATCAGTAAGTAGAAGGAGAAGTCATCTAGACTAAGCGGCTGTTTGTCTCGTCTTCCTTAATATGTGTCAATCAGTTCCCATTAATATTAGTAATAAATGATGACTGTGTTACACTGCCAACCTCTAATAACACTTCATTACCTATGTCTTGTAGATCACGCTGATACAGACAAGCATATGGACTCAGAGGAGGAGGACACAAGTGAGGATAATGAGAGCCTTTTCTTCCAAAATTTTACGTCGTCCTCTGAAAGGCTTTCTAAAGTAAGTATGTGATCAATAAATCCAGAATATGTAAAAAAGACCTCTAAAAGTAAAAAAAATAGAAATTTATATCTTATTATTCTGTTTTTAGCTCTGTACCACCACTATCAAGTCCCCTCCAGAGTGTACCCCATCATCCAGCAGAAACATCTCAGAAATGTGAGTAGACTATGTGGTTATTACTGGGAGCTCCAGGTTGATATAAGTGTACAACACCAAATATAGGACATAATTACCATAATATTAAGTGCAGCATCCACCGCCCCATGATCAGCGGTCATTGCGCTTTTGGCTTCAGAATTCACTGGAGATAACAGCCAATAATTGCAGCCAGTCAGGCATTGATAATGCTGCCCACATTGTAGGAGAGATGTAGTATTACATGCCGGCCATTGTTGGTAGTTGTTTTTCACTCTGCTCCATAGAAGGTAGTTTTGAGTAGGAGACCTTTCATATGTCCTATTAGGCCTTATAGTCGATGTTCTTCTAGTGAGACAATTCCTTTTATACAGAATTTACTTGTGATTTACTTGATTTTCTTCTTCCAAACAGGCAGAAAGGATCTGATAGAGATGATGCTATAACCAGCTTGCTATCCTCGTCCCCATTATCAGGTATGTACATGTCTATAGCTCCAAAAATGTGAATGTTGTCATCAAGGGTCAAATATCTCCACATGGTTTTTCTGTAATAGGTCTCCTATGTTATCCATGTTTCATGGATCCCAATTATGTTGCCCATGGGCCCATACTGTGTCTCTATTTCCGTAACTTTGTACAGTACAATCATGGATATTGTGATATGTTGTAGCATCCAGTAACCTCCGCCATCGTAATGAGACATCGTCTCCTATAGTAGAATATCGCTCATTAGTGATGCACCACATGGCGGCACACAAGGGCGCTCACTGCTCCATATTAGTGACACATCTAATGCCCCCCAGATGAGGTCATGTCCAGTATATAGGACTTATTCTGCCCTATTATGTAATACCAGATTATCAGGACTATAGGGGACAGTACATAAATAATCCTACTATATACAGGACAGATACAAAACAGATCCCATAACAATGTGTCCTTAGTGAGTTGTTGTTTTTTCTTCTTTCTGATCAGAATTTCCAGCTGACGAGGAAACATCTGAAAATGTGAAAAAGCGGAAAAAGAGACGAGGTAAGTGTGAGAATCAGCTCCATGTTGTGTGAGGTCGTCAGTGAGATAAATGCATGTGGAGCAGATGTCATCTGTCAGGGATGGGATTATCACATGTATGATGGCTGACAATGATCCCTGACCTCTGTGTGATGAGACTCCTCTGCCGTCCGGCCACAGTGACCGCACAGTAGTACCATGTCATATGGAGTCCCATCACTTACATTATATTTCCTTCTCTTCTCATAGGTTCCATCTTCCGCCGGATCTTATCATCCTGCCGGCGTGGATTAGCCAGGGCTGCTAGCGTATTTGCATGTTGTCATCGTCCCCCTAGAGACATCTCGAAAGACGGGAAACCTCCGCATCCAGTGCCCTGAAGTCCAGCAGATCTACCATCACTGCTGGAGCCGTATAGAAGGACCTTCACCATCTACCTGTGGCCTTCTGTTACATCTCTGCCCGGACATGCCTCTGTCACCAGGCTCCGCGGTATTCATACTGGTCGCAGACGTGGCTGTTACTGATCACCTGGTATCTGACCCCGGCTGTCATCCAGACTATGATTTTGTCTATTGATTCTGTTCCTGGTTTTATTCTTCCCTTCTATCTTATTATTAATTAAAAAAAATTACAATTATTATTACTAAGTTTTTTTGCATCAATCAAACTTTACATTTTGGTAATTGATTAAAATAATATATTAACAGTTATGTTTTTAAAAGCATATATACAGTATGCTTATAATATGTATATACACAGTGGCATGTAAAAGTTTGGACACCCCTGGTCAAAATTAAGTTATTGTGAACAGTTAAGCAAGTTGAATATGAAATGATCTCTAAAAGGCCTAAAGTTAAGGATGACACATTTCCTTTGTAAGGAAGTATGAACTATCACTGGCAATTCCCAAGTACCAGTGGCGAGCATATATAGCAAAGGGGAGTGGCCAACACTGAACAGCTGAGACAATCCAGGTTGGAGAGCTCCAGGATATCATCTAACCTGATTAACCCTTGCACTGCCAGCAAGGAAAAAGCCTGCACTGTCTAATAAGATGGTGAAGCAATTCTAATCAGTGCAGGAGTTCGTAAAACTAGACGCCACAATCTTCTGGCCCCTCTCTGTCACATTAGCCCTATGGCAGTAGCCCCCCTCCTAAGAGGGACCTCCAGAACCTCAGAGCCAGGTTTATTTGGATGTGAAACGTGATAAAACCCGACCAACCTGGTTGCATGTACATCCGACGCTGGTACCCACATTCTCTCCTCAGGACTATAACTCTTCCAATGTGCCAAATATTGAAAAGACCGGAGTACAAAGCGAGAATCTATTATCTTCGCTATCTTGAATTCCAGATTCTTCACAACAATGACTGGGGAAGATGATGGTGATGATGGTTCAGAGGAAGCAATATATTTCTTGTGAAGTGATTGGTGAAACACATTATGAATCTTGGTAAAGTAAGGTAATACACTACTGGATTAATGACGGCAACTATATTGTAGGGGCCAATGAACCCGGGTACCAGTTTCCAAGAAGGAACCTTCAAGTTACTGTTCTTTGATGACATTTACACCAAATCACCAACACTCAGGTCTGGACCCACCAAGCTTCTCCGATCAGCCATACTCTTATATTTGGATCCCACTCTTCTTAAATTAAGAACACTTTGCCACACTGATGTAATGGATGAAGAAAACCGTTCCTCCTCAGGTGCTCCTGAGGAACGATTCCTATTGTAGAAGCAGAATTAAGGATGAAAACCATATGCCCCGAAGAACGGGGATTTGCCAGTAGATTCATGACAACGGTTATTCACGGTAAACTCAGCGAGAGGTAAATAAGAAACCAAATTCTCCTGATTCTCAGACACGAAGCACCTAAGATATCAGAGAGAATCCCATGTGATTTCATGATTTCTTTGATAAAAATTTGCGTCAAAGTCTTCGCATTTGGTAAAGCAGGTAGTGCAATGAAATAAGCCATCTTGCTGAACCTATCCACCACCACCAATATTACAATGTAACCTGCTGATATGGGTAGATCAGTGATGAAATCAACAGACAAATGAGTCCATGGTCTACAGGGAATCACCAAAGGTTGAAGAGCCCCGGAAGGACAAGTATGTGGGATCTTAGAATGCGCACCGGTACTGCAGGCAGCTACATAATCCCAAACATCTTGGTGGACCCTAGACCACCAAAAACGCAGAGTAAGAAGATCTGTGGTGGCTTTACTACCAGGATGTCCAGCCAGGACCGAATCATAATGTTCACTCACAATTCTAAGACAGAGGTTCACAGGGACAAATACTTAACCTGAAGGACAGGCAGCAGGGCACCCCCCTGAGCCTCTAGGACCTCTTTCTCCAGATTAGTATATATAGTTGCGATAACTGCCCCTTTCTGTAAGGGACCGGCTAACAATTACTTCCTCCCCCTGAAAAATGTGGCGCCCCTGCTGCACATTAGTGCCACAGATCCTAGAGGGGTGCATGGACGGATTCCTCCACAAGAGGCCCTCACAGCATACACACACCTCCACCTTCCACCTCAGACCACCAGAGGGAGCCCAGATAGGGATATAAATAGGGAAGGTGGAGCTAGGCAGTCAGTTTGGAGAACAGTTTCCTCAGGGAACAGAGCTAGTTCCTGCAGTAGATGAGCCTGGGAGAGGTCAGCCTGCAGTGGAGCTCAGTCTAGAGAACAGTTTTCCTCAGGTGACGGCGGTAGTTCCAGTCCCTCTAGAGAGAGTACAGACTCAAAAAGCTCAATTAATTAGCCCACAGCGTGCCGACGCCATAAGAGCGGTGAAGAGTAGCGAGGCCTACTGCCAGTGTGAAGCCTAGTGAGGGCCCTGAGCGGCTGAAGGCAAGAGGAGTAAGCGAGCTACATAGGGGGCAGAGGAGTTTAACCAGCTCACCCCACAACTATTTACCAGACACCAGGTTCGCGTCTGCAGGGATCTCTAGGACCAGCAGAAACTACCGGAATCCCTGGCGAACTACATGTCCCAGGAACACCAAAAGCCGACCGTTATACCAGGGTCAGGAGTCACTGAGGCCCAAAAATTCCAGGGAGCGTGAACTCCATCAGAAGGCCCTACCACCAGGTCAGCCGGTGCAAGACAGAGACCAAGTTAGGCCTAGCTTCAGGCAGGTCATAAACTTAACAGGAAAAGGCAAGAAGCAGGAGGCCCCACACCCGCTCACTGGGGAGAGTCCTGACATGCACCCTTCACCCTACAGTGCCCTGGATCGTGCCTGAAACACCACCAGTAAAGGTACTGAAGCGAACTGTCGTGTGTGTACCTATTCTTCCTCCGACCCGGCTGGGTCCCCTCTGTCCTGCATCCCCTCTCCTATGCTGCCCTGAGGCCCCGCTCCACCTGTGGGGAGCCGCACCATCTAGCTGCCTGATCACCGTTCTCAGAGGACTGTAGCAGCGCTGGTGATTCTCACCAGACACCACGGGTGGCGTCACGAACTTTTCCCTATCCCGTATTCCTGTTCCCCATTCCTTTGCTTTTAAGAGTGACCCCAGGGTACGGCCTCAGGAGCCGGCCACCGCGGCATCCCCCAAAACTAACAGCAAGGCCCGGGTGCCGAGTCCCCATCCCTTGGGCGCATCAAAAACAACAAGATAAAGCATTTGCCTTAATATCCTTATCCCCCAGCCTATAAGTCAACAAATTTGAATCTGGTAAAGAATAATGACCAGCTTGTTTGTCTAGGTGTCAGATGTTTGGCAGATTCCAAATATAAAAGATTTTTATGATCAGTGATTACTATTACCGCATGAACTGCCCCCTCCAAAAAATAACACCACTCCTCAAAGGTCTACTTTATTGTCAAGAGATCCCTATTAACAATGTCATAGTTTCTCTCGGAGGATGACAGTTTCTTGGAGAAGTATGCACACGGGCGCAATTTACTTGGGAAAGAACACTGTGACAATACAACCTCAACCCCCATCTCTGATGCATCAAACTCTACAATGAATGGCTGAGTGACATCAGGCTGTATAATAATCTGTGAAGAGTAGTAAATGCCTCACTGGCCGAACTGGACCATTTAGAAAAGTCCGTCCCTTTCCTGGTCATATCCGGCAATTTGTCCACTACTGATAAGTTCTTGATGAACTTACGATAATAATTGGCGAACACTAAAAAGCTTTTACATCTTCAGGACGATTCCAATCAAGTACTGCCCGGATTTTCTCCGGATCCATGCGAAAACAGGTGAACAATAATAAATAACCCCGATTAGGGATCTCCTGAACCGAGAGCATACATTTCTTTCGTTTGACAAATAATTTATTGTCCCTTGGTACTTGTAAGACCTGCCTTACATCTATGTGATGTGACTCAAGGTCCGGCGAATAAATCAATAATCATCCAGATACACTACTACTACAAATCTACCTGCCAGGTGATGAAAAATGTCATTTACAAAGAACTGAAAAATGGGGGGAGCATTAGTCAACCCAAATGGCATAAAAAGGTTTTTGAAATGTCCTTCTGGCATATTAAAAGCAGTCTTCCACTCATCTCCGTTCTTAATACGGATGAGATTATAGGCCTCCCTAAGGTCCAGTTTGGAAAACCACTTAGCCCCAACAATCTGATTAAAGAGATCTGGAATAAGAGGGAGCAGATATGGATCCCGAACAGTGATCCGATTTAATTCCCAGAAATCCAAGCAGGGGCGCAACCTCCCATTTTTTTCTTAATCAAATCCACTGAGCAACCATAAGGACAGTAAGGTGTAGTTCTTGACATAATTGAAAACACATACTCGTAATCGGACAAATACTGTACTCTGGTAGAGACCTGGTAGTTACCATGGATAAACTAATGCACATGCAGTTATTTTGATAGTAATTGATCCACCTTACTATTTCCCGTGCCTGCCAGTCCACTATAGGATTATGTGACATCAGCCAAGGCAGCCCTAGAACCACTGGGGAGGGCAAGCCCTCTAACACATAATATTGGGGGGAATAAGAGAGGAGAGAAAATCCCCAGGCTTGAGTGTCGCCCTGGAGCACTGAGATTACAATCCCCACCCGTTGTTCCTTGGTACCTGAGTGAGTACATAGCCTAAAATATAGTTTGCAGGCCTCCTTAAAGACCACAAACTTGTCCCAACCCCTGAGAATCTATTTTGCAAAGAGATCTTGGGCTCCATGAGGAGCTGCCCGGGAGCCGTCGATCCTAAGCCTGGAGTCCATGGGTGCTGCAAAGCCAAAGAGTCTAAGTCTGCCACCTCCAGGCAGAGTTGTTGTAGCTGGCCAGAGCAGCCACAGGATCCATCATGGATCCAACAAGGTAATGCCAGGGAAGGGAGGGGATGAGTGCTAGTCGATCCACATTGACAACTAAAGACAACAAGGGGGAACAAACAAGGGAAGATAGCTTAACTTTAGTCAATTTCAGAGAAATGAACACACGTCCTCTTAGCTCCAGAGAGGAAAAAGTACTGTGTATTATAGTTAGTGATGAGCGAACGTGTTCGCCACTGCTTGGTACTTGCCCGAGCATCTCACTGCTCGAGATGCTCTTCGCTCGACGAGTATTTCCGGGTTGCTCGGGTGGGAGCTTGAGTTTACTCCCGGCATGTTTGGCGCTCTTTAGAGAGCCAATGAACATGCAGGGATTGCCTGTCACATACTGTAATGCCGTAGCCATGTTGGTTGTGGCATTACAGTGATTGGCTGGCCGCACAGCATCATCAGGTGTATATAAGACCAGGCGCCGCCATGCTTGTCACAGTCTACCCCGGAATCAGGCAGAGTAGGGAGAGGTGCTGCTGCGTCAGGGAGAGATTTGCTTGTTTAGAGTTAGTATAGGTATTCCACAACATGTATCTATAATATCAATCTGAACTAACAGTCCTTCTGAGGACTAATCCAGCTGCATATGTAGCACCCCGAGGACTCGGCTGCTACAGGGGTATTGCACCTCGAACCAGAGGTGTGATATTCCACTCCCGGGTAAGGATGGAGTGTGGACCGGGGCTCAGTAGGCTGCATGCACCACACACACCCCATTTCCGAGGAACAGACCAACGGTGCTCCCACTAGACAGAGTGCAGGCACGACAGCTTCTGTTCCTGGCTGGAGTGGGGAGGGGGAGGAAAACCCAGTGGTGTAGGAGCAGATAGGGGTGGGTTTCTGGGCATAGGTAGGAGCCCATTGGTTGCTAGTCACCTGGGCTCACACACAGAAGGAGGTATAAAAGGTGGGCACCATCTTAGATCAGGGTTCAGTCCGGTTCAGTTCAGAGAGGAGGAGAAGAAGAGAGGAGCTCAGCCAGAGAGGGCTGACAGGGAGCTGTGGCTCAGTCTGGGCCCAGCTCCAGACGCAGGCCTGGAGTGGAGGCCAGAAGCAGCAGAGAGAGAGAGGAGAAGGAACAGAAAGGAACTGAAACAGAGGAGAAAGGAGGCAAGGAACTTAAAGAAAGGCCCAGAGACACGAAGGCAGAAGGAACCCCATATTCCCAGAGGAGATACTGGGTGAAGGGTTGGCAGAGCAGGGTACAGGAACCCGAATTGGTGGAGGCGACTAATCCTCAGCCAAAACCGGAGGTCGTGACCACATCTTGGTGCGACCCCTCACTACATCCACCAGAAAGGCATACCGCATAGGGTCAGGGAAACCGGAGAAAGGTTTCACCAACAGAAGGCCCGAGGAAGCTGGACAAAGGTGGGTCACTGGTGGGGACGGCCAGTAGAAAGGAAGAGAGGGGAGCTTTCAGCCACACTCTGGAATTGCTTGGGAGTTGACCGAGTCCCTCACCTGGTGGACGCAGCACGGCTCGGGCGGTCACTGCTGGCCGAAGTGACCGGAGCAACAACTGTGAGTAAAGCTTTGGAAACTGCACCACACGTCTCTGTGATTCCTTGCCGCTCCAGCACCACTAGCACTGGGACCCTCACACCATCACTACCACCATCATCCACATTAGCTGCCCTGAGGCAATACTTCTCCCGTGGGGAGTCATCCCATACTCAGCTGCGCAAACAACATCAGCCTCAGCGGTCTGCAGCGCAGCGGCGGTCCCCACTGACCGCAATCCACGGGTGGCGTAGTCGGACACTTATTACCATACAAATAGACTGCCACTGGTTTGACCACCCTGGGCACGGGCCGGGTCACCGCCACGGAGAACTACAACCCCCAGCGATCCGGCTCCGGGTATTCCCCCTGCACAGCAGCAGCAGCACAGGCCCAGGGGGCGCGTCAACTTTGGCGTAGTCGGCAGGATCATTACCAACCCGCCACAAGCGGGTATTGCGTGCCTGAAGAAAACTGCACATGTACCTTAAAAAGAAGTCTCCCGCCATTTCCAAAAGTTTCCCGCCGTCCGGAGTCGTTTCCCGCCATCAGACGCCATCTTGGACCGTTTCCCGCCATCTTCATCAGTTTTTCCCGCCCTGGCAGAGCGGACGCCATTATGTGCGCACCAAAGGACAGCAGGAAGCCACCTCCCATCGTCGGCCAGGTCCCAGAGTGGCGCCAAAGAAGGAGCCCGCCCCCACCAGCCATGAATGCAGCAGTGGAGATGTCCATCAGCGTGGGAGGGCTGCCCTTGAAACTGACTGTCACCAAGTTGCCCCAGGACCACCCCCAATGGGGGCGGGAAGTGAAGAAAACTGTGGAGCAGGGCGCGCTCTGGATCAGTCTGGACAGACCGCACCCGGGAATGGAGGAAGCGTCCAGCAGTGCCAACACCTTGGTCCGGAGCCTGCTGCAGGCCGCACCGCCAGACAGCCTAGTGGAGATCCTGGCACAGCTCCCCAGAGACCCGGAGCGTGCACAGGCTGCGCTGGAGGACTTGGACCGGAGGATGGCCCGGGCACAGCAGGATGCACTGGCCGAGTGGAGAAGGGAGATGGCCCGGCAGGCTGGAACCCGCCGGCAGGAGGCGCCACCCGCAACATGGAGCACGTCTGCCTCTGAGGATGGTGCAGGAGGGACGAAGGCCGGAGACGACGCCGCGGAGGGAGCCGCAAGGATTGAGGCAGGTAATGGGGACGTCATCACCCCGAGCCCAGCAGCCCTAAGCCTGCCCCAGCCTCCCGTCGCAGAGCCCGAAGCCCTACTCACCACACCCGTTGCCGCGCCGCCACTGCTCCCAACTAGGCCTCAAGCGGCAGGAGCCGCGGTCACGCCCCGTTCCGCGCCACACCCCTCGACCCCGGGCGCGGCAAAAGAGGAAGTACCACCGGCCTGGTCGCAAGGCCTGGTGAACCCGGGCGCCGCTGCCCCTCCAGCGCCCTCTTCCTCAACAGTGCCACCCCCAGACCCAACCAGAATTCCCCCGGCCTGGTCGCAAGGCCGAGTAACCCCGGGCGCTGCCACCCGTCCGAAGCCCACAGTGCCACCCTTGGGCGCGGACCTGTATGCCCAATATACCAGCCCGGACGGGCTACCCTTTGAATGGCCGCCGGAGTTCGCCAACCCCCGTCTCCGGAAAGAGCGACCCCTGAGTGAGCCTTTGATCCCGGCCCCGGAGCCCGCCAACATCGCTCCACCCCTGCCGGAGGATGCCCAGTTTGCATGGGACCCCACTGGCGAGAACCTCATGGGCTTCACCCAGGAGACCCGGGCGGAAGAAGTCCAGCGCCTGGAGTGTTGCCGTCAGCAGCTAGCCACCTATGAAAGAGAGCGGCGGCAGAGGCGCATCAGGGAGCAGCGACTCCAGGCCAGGAGCGCGGAGCAAAAGAGGAGGGCCCGACAAGACACCCATGCCATCCGCGGTCCCAGAGCCACCGGGACCGTAGTCAAGTTCCAGCTAGAGCATGGCTGGGGCTTCATCAGAGACCCGGAGGCTGACACCGACGTCTTCGTCACTAGAAGGGACGTTGAAAGCCACCTGCCAGAGGGACATCACGGACGTGACCTGTACCCCGGCGACGTGGTCACCTTCACCCGGCACAAGGGTGCCAAGGGACCGTACGCCCTCCACGTTCACAGGCTCACGGAGGAGGAACTACAGTACCGCCCAGAAACAGAGTACACCGAGGGTCCGGACGGACCTGAAGACTACCCGGAAGAACAAGGAGGACACCATTATTAGAGAATGGTAAAGTGGAACTGTATATAGTTACCCGTCGGGGTACAAGAACTGTTGTGAAATTGTTGATTGTGTGAACTGTTACCTGTGTGCCCCTAATCCCTAACCAGGCTGAGGACTGTGAGCAGCCATTCCCCTATTCCCACTGGCCGAGGACTGAGCGCGGCCATACCCTTGTAAATAGTTGCGCTTCTTAAAGCGCCCCCTACTGGTTTTATACAAGAACCGCAACGTCTACCTCAAGGCGGATTAAAATGGACTGTTGCACTTTTACCTGGTCGCAAGTTGCACAGCGGCCAGAGCTCAAGAATATGTTTTGAAAATGTTTATTTGAAAATGTCTTATAATGGAAAGTTTAATATGCTGCTAAAATAGTAATGCCAAAAGTTTTATATAGTGTTTTACAAAAGAGTTCCGGTGGCATTAGTAGAATGTCTTATAAAAATGTTTTATACCAGTAACGTTAAGAAGAAAAGAGTACCTCCCATAAAGGGATGAGTGAAAAGTTAATGTCTTATATATGAGTGCACTTTAAAAATTTGTATGTTTTAAATTGTCTTTGCTCTTTTCCAGCCCGAGGACGTGCTGTGATTTACCAGGGGGGAATGTAGCACCCCGAGGACTCGGCTGCTACAGGGGTATTGCACCTCGAACCAGAGGTGTGATATTCCACTCCCGGGTAAGGATGGAGTGTGGACCGGGGCTCAGTAGGCTGCATGCACCACACACACCCCATTTCCGAGGAACAGACCAACGGTGCTCCCACTAGACAGAGTGCAGGCACGACAGCTTCTGTTCCTGGCTGGAGTGGGGAGGGGGAGGAAAACCCAGTGGTGTAGGAGCAGATAGGGGTGGGTTTCTGGGCATAGGTAGGAGCCCATTGGTTGCTAGTCACCTGGGCTCACACACAGAAGGAGGTATAAAAGGTGGGCACCATCTTAGATCAGGGTTCAGTCCGGTTCAGTTCAGAGAGGAGGAGAAGAAGAGAGGAGCTCAGCCAGAGAGGGCTGACAGGGAGATGTGGCTCAGTCTGGGACCAGCTCCAGACACAGGCCTGGAGTGGAGGCCAGAAGCAGCAGAGAGAGAGAGGACAAGGAACAGAAAGGAACTGAAACAGAGGAGAAAGGAGGCAAGGAACACAAAGAAAGGCCCAGAGACACGAAGGCAGAAGGAACCCCATATTCCCAGAGGAGATACTGGGTGAAGGGTTGGCAGAGCAGGGTACCGGAACCCGAATTGGTGGAGGCGACTAATCCTCAGCCAAAACCGGAGGTCGTGACCACATCTTGGTGCGACCCCTCACTACATCCACCAGAAAGGCATACCGCATAGGGTCAGGGAAACCGGAGAAAGGTTTCACCAACAGAAGGCCCGAGGAAGCTGGACAAAGGTGGGTCACTGGTGGGGACGGCCAGTAGAAAGGAAGAGAGGGGAGCTTTCAGCCACACTCTGGAATTGCTTGGGAGTTGACCGAGTCCCTCACCTGGTGGACGCAGCACGGCTCGGGCGGTCACTGCTGGCCGAAGTGACCGGAGCAACAACTGTGAGTAAAGCTTTGGAAACTGCACCACACGTCTCTGTGATTCCTTGCCGCTCCAGCACCACTAGCACTGGGACCCTCACACCATTACTACCACCATCATCCACATTAGCTGCCCTGAGGCAATACTTCTCCCGTGGGGAGTCATCCCATACTCAGCTGCGCAAACAACATCAGCCTCAGCGGTCTGCAGCGCAGCGGCGGTCCCCACTGACCGCAATCCACGGGTGGCGTAGTCGGACACTTATTACCATACAAATAGACTGCCACTGGTTTGACCACCCTGGGCACGGGCCGGGTCACCGCCACGGAGAACTACAACCCCCAGCGATCCGGCTCCGGGTATTCCCCCTGCACAGCAGCAGCAGCACAGGCCCAGGGGGCGCGTCACATATAATCTGTGCTAGGCAGGCAGTGTATGTTGCAGACTGCAGTGCATGATTCAGCACAAGAAGGTCCATTGAACGTCCTGTTAGTATAGGTATTCCACAACATATATCTATATCCATCTGAACTAACAGTCCTTCTCAGGAGTAATCCAGCTGCATATAATCAGTGCTAGGAAGGCAGGCAGTGTATGTGGCAGACTGCAGTGCATATAGTGCAAGAGGGTCCATTGAACGTTCCTGCTGCTGCAGTTCTTGCAGATATTTGTAGACATAGCCCCAGATATCAGAGGCCAGGGAATTTTTTGTATTATCTTAATCCTGGTTATTTGCTTAAAAAGCAATCCAGAGTACACCATTTTTCTGCTCCATTTGCTTGTTGGCACTGCAAAATACAGCCAGATCCTTTCCGTATTACAGCGATAAAAATCCAGAAATTTGTAGCGAGCGTGGAAAATATTGGCCTCCATTTAAATTTTGTTACAGTGTGTCAGTGAAGTTATTGACATGAGGTCGCTTTGAAATATAGTAACCTACCGGCCAGCTATTTAAAACTGTGGTTTTCCGTCACACGTATCACATATCACTGCGGTTTCAATCCAGCCATTTGTAGTGAACAATTTCACTCTTTGTTTCATGTGATATTTCAGTTTTTCTTTTTTTAATAAATTTGCAAAAATTTCTAAATTTCTGTTGTTTTTTTTCAGTCAAGATGGGGTGCTGAGTGTACTTTAACCCCTTTACAACCCAAGGTGGTTTGCACGTTAATGACCAGGCCAATTTTTACAATTCTGACCACTGTCACTTTATGAGGTAATTACTCTGGAATGCTTCAACGGATCCCCCTGATTATGAGAATGTTTTTTCATGACATATTGTACTTCATGATTGTGGTAAAAAAATTTTGATATCACTTGCGTTTATTTGTGAAAAAAAACGGAAATTTGGCGAAAATTTTGAAAATTTAGCAATTTTCAAAATTTGAATTTTTATGCCATTAAATCAGAGAGATATGTGTGTCACCCCAGGTCTGGATGCCACAAACATTAAAGGCTGTGTCTGAGAGCAGGAGGGAGGTTACCTGGTCAGGGACCATTAGCTTGCAGCACCTCCTGTCCCAGGCCAGTAGGGGGAGCAGGCTGCCCCGATAAAAGCTGGAACTGAGGGCAGGGTTAGGGAGACCAGGACCCACTTCTGAAGCATCCAGAAGGCTTCCCAGAGGAAAGGGACAGGTCAGCAGCAGCTGAGGAGTCCGGGAGGCAGAGGAGGAACAGCAAGCCAGGGACAGAGACGACGAGAGCCGTTCCTGGCTGAGAGAGAACTACACAACCGGACACTGGGGTCCGAGGCTGTCAGGGTTGCAAGCCCGGCAGCAGATAACCAACCCGCGAGGGATTTCAGGTCCCTTGGCCTGAGAAGCCTGGAGGCTCCGCCACACAGAGGGACCGGTACAGCACGGAGAAGCAACAGGTACCTAAGGCCCGAGTCGCAAGCCATACGGGCGTAGTACACAGCCAGCTCAGGGACGTGGGCTATCACACCACGAAACGGGGGATAGTCAGCAAGGGCAGAGAGAGAACGGTAGGCCTACCCACTCACCCTGACCAGTGGGGCTCGCCTGAATGCTCTCAGACACCCATGCCCATTCCTACCCTGTACTCCTGTTGGGTCATTAGTACTAACTACAATAAAGACCCTGGACTGTTTGAAGCCGACTCCGAACCCTTATTATTGCGGCCTGCACCATCACCCTCAGCATCCTATTACACTGCCCTGAGGCTACACTCTTCCCGTGGGGAGTTATCCTATCCCTGTGCTGTATACCAACATCAGCCTCAGCGGTCTTCCTTGCAGCGGCGGTCATTCCTGACCGCAATCCACGGGTGGCGTAGTCGGACATTCAAAACCCTACAACTAGACTGCCACAGCATTTGGTCTGACCACCCTGAGCCACGGGATCGGGTTGCCACTACTACCCCCAACATTGCACTGAAGCCCGGTTCCGGGTGCCCCACGGCCCAGGGGGTGAGTCATATGTCACGCAAAATAGTTAATAAATAACATTTCCCACATGTTTACTTTACATCAGCACAATTTTGGAACCAAAATTTTTTTTTGTTATGGAGCTATAAGGGTTAAAAGTTGACCAGCGATTTCTCATTTTTCCAACAAAAGTTACAAAACCATTTTTCTACGGACCACATCACATTTGAAGTCACTTTGAGAGGTCTTTATGACAGAAAATACCCAAAAGTGACACCATTCTAAAAACTGCACCCCTCAAGGTGCTCAAAACCACATTCAAGAACTTTATTAACCCTTCAGGTGCTTCACAGCAATTTTTGGAATGTGGAAGAAAAAAATGAACATTTAACTTTTTTCACAAAAATGTTACTTTAGACCCAATTTTTTTTATTTTCGCAGGGGTAACAGGAAAAAATGGACCCCAAAATTTGTTGTGCAATTTCCCCTGGGCACACAGATACCCCATATGTGGAGAAAAAACACTGTTTGGGCGCACGGCAGGGCTCGGAAGGAAAGGAGCGCCATTTGAATTTTCGATTGTAAAATTTGCTTGAAAAATTAGCGGATGCCATGTTGCGTTTGGAGAGCCCCTGATGTGCCTAAACAGTGGAAACCCCCCACAAGTGACCCCATTTTGGAAACTAGACCCCCCTGGGAACTTATCTAGATGGGTGAGCATTTTGAACCCCCAGGTGTTTCACAAATTAATCCGTAAAAATGAAAAAGTATTTTTTTTCCAGTTTTTCATTTTTACGAATCAATTTGTGAAACACCTGGGGGTTCCAATTGCTCACTATGCATCTAGATAGGTGCCTTGGGGGGGTCTAGTTTCCAAAATGGGGTCACTTGTGGAGGAGCTCCAATGTTTAGGCACACAGGGGCTCTCCAAACGCGACATGGTGTCCGTTAACAAATTGAATGGAAAATCGGCTCAAATTGTTATCGGACACCATGTTGCGTTTGGAGAGCCCCTGTGTGCCTAAACATTGGAGCTCCCCCACAAGTGACCCCATTTTGGAAACTAGACCCCCCAAGGCACCTATCTAGATGCATAGTGAGCACTTGGAACTCCCAGGTGCTTCAAAAATTAATCCGTAAAATAAAAAAGTGTTTTTTTTCCCACTTTTTCATTTTTACGAATCAATTTGTGAAGCACCTGGGGGTTCCAAGTGCTCACTGTGTATCTAGATAGGTGCCTTTGGGGGTCTAGTTTCCAAAATGGGGTCACTTGTGGGAGAGCTCCAATGTTTAGGCACACAGGGGCTCTCCAAACGCAACATGGTGTCCGCTAACAATTTGAGCCGATTTTCCATTCCATTTGTTAACGGACACCATGTCACGTTTGGAGAGCCGCTGTGTGCCTAAACAGTGGAAACCCCCAACAAGTGACCCCATTTTGGAAACTAGACCCCTCAAGGATTTTATCAAGGGGTATAGTGAACATTTTGAACCCAGAGGTACGACAGAGAATTTGATAACATTAAGTTATCATATTGAATAAGTTATCATTAGTCTTGAGCGCAAGTGCTCGCTACTTGAGTTTGCATCGAGTACTCAGGTATGCACCATGTACTGCGTGTGCTCGAGTGACATGCTCGAGTCCCTGCCCCGCATGTTTCACGGTTATTAGACATCCAAAAAAAAACATGTAGGGATCGCTCGTGCATGACAGGCAATCCCCGCAAAGTTTTTGGCTGCGAAGCATATGGGGCGGAGATTCGAGCATGTCACTCAAATACCCACGATACTCAATGCACACCAGAGCATCCGATGCAAACTCAAGTAGCGAGCACTTGCGCTCAACACTAGTCACCATATCGTCATCTTTTTTCTTACTTTTGAAAAAATTCCCAACCCCAACCCTAACCCCAACCCCAGCCCTAACCCTAGCACAACCCTAACCCTAGCACAACCCTAACCCGAGAGTTTATTTTTTACGCCGTTCCTCGTGTGGTATAAGTGATTAGACGACTTTATTCTTCGGGTCGGTGCGATTACAGTGACACCAGAATCATATGGGGTTTTTATGATTGATAGCTGTCACGCACTAAAAGACGCATTTTTTGTAAAATCTAGTTTTTGCATCACCATATTTTGAAAGCTATAATTTTTCCATATTTTGGCAGACAGAGTCATGTGATGGCTTGTTTTTTGCGGGATGAGTTGACGTTTTTATTGGTGACATTTTCAGGCACGTGACATTTTTTGATCGCTTTCTATTCTGATTTTTGGGAGGCAGAATAAACAAAAACCAACAATTCAGGAATTGTTTTTTTTGTTTTTTTTAATTCTGTTCTGCGTGTGGTAAAATTGATAAGGTAGCTTTATTCTTTGTGTCAGTACGTTTACAATGGTACCACATTTATATAGATTTTCTATGTTTTGGCGCTTTTACACAATAAAAGCTATTTTATAGAAAAAATAATTTTTTTGCATTGCTTTATTCTGAGAGCTATAACGTTTTTATTTTTCGGATGATGGAGCTGTATCATGGCTTGTTTTTTGTGGGACAAGATGACGTTTTCAGCGGTACCATTTTTATTTATATTCGTCTTTTTGATCGCGTGTTATTCCATTTTTTGTTTGGCGGTATGATGATAAAGCATTGTTTTTTGCTTTTTTTTTTTTTTTTTTTACCGTGTTCACTGAAGGGGTTAACTAGTGGGACAGTTTTATAGGTCAGGTCGTTCCGGACGCGGCGATACCAAATATGTGTACTTTTATTGTTTGTTTGCTTTTTTTTCATAATAATATTTATTGATGGGTACATTATATTTTTATTTTTGGTGGATTATTTTTATTATTTTTTTTTTTTTTATATTTTTATAATTTTTTATTTTTTTTTTCACTTTCTGGGAGTTTTTACATTTTTTTACTTTGTCCCACTCTGGGACTTAACTTTTTTTATTCTGATCGCCTGCACAGCAAAGGGATGGAGCACCATCCCTGTGCTATGCAGGCAGTCAGCGCTGCACAGTGAGAATATTGTGTGGTCGTGCACTGCGCATGACAAAACAATGTTCCTGCTGCCTGGTGACATGGATGTTGTCATGACGACATCGGGTCATCATGGCAACACCCGGGAAGCCGCGTCAGACAGCGCTGGAGGCCGGAAGAGGAGGTGAGTATACCGATCACCTCCCCTTGCCACCGCAATGCTGTGATCGACTTCGATCGCAGCATTGCGGGGGTTA
Organism: Phyllobates terribilis; assembly: GCF_046119375.1. Lineage (NCBI taxonomy): Eukaryota > Metazoa > Chordata > Amphibia > Anura > Dendrobatidae > Phyllobates > Phyllobates terribilis. The sequence continues at coordinate 276,389,827 of NW_027362767.1, forward strand.
ATGTGCCGGGAGCGGTGCGGGACCGCTCCCTGCACATAGTACCGGGTGTCAGCTGTGACAATCAGCTGACACCTGGCGGCGATCGCGACCCCACAGCCTGTGTGCGCGCGATCGCGATGACGTACTAATACGGGTCAGGCTCTTAAAGTCCAGGGCACTGACGCGTATTAATATGTCATGGACTGTAAAGGGGTTAATGAGAAAAAAAATGAACTTTTTAGAATTTACCAAATGGCTGCAATGAAACAAAGAGTGAAAAATTTAAAGGGGTCTGAATACTTTCCGTACCCACTGTAGATCTGTAGCTGACACCGCTGAACCTACAGCCAGGCATGGTCGTGTGTGACAATGAACAGAACCTGGTGGTGGCTCTGAGGCGAGGCGAGCTCACACACGTACCATGCCTGGCCCATGTGCTTAACCTCGTTGTTCAGCAGTTTCTCAAAACCTACCCAGATCTGCCGAATCTGCTTGTCAAAGTACGCCGCCTGTGTGCCCATTTTAGAAAGTCAGCTACAGATTCCACCGTCCTTGCCGTGCTTCAGCAGCATTTGCAGCTTCCGGCTCACCAACTGATGTGTGATGTCCCCATGCATTGGAACTCTACACTGCAGATGTTGGGAAGGATTTGTGAGCAGAAGAGGGCAGTTGTTGAGTACCAGCATCAACAAGGCCGTCGTTATTCAGGTCAGACTCCAGACATAAGACCTCAGGAGTGGACATGGATGTCAGACATCTGTACCATCCTCCAAAACTTTGAGGACTCCACCAAGATGGTGAGCGGCGATGACGCCATAATTAGCGTCACCATCCCGCTTCTCAGTCTTCTGAAATGCTCTCTGCTCTCAATTAAAGAGGATGCATTGCAGGCAGAGCACGATGAGATGGAGCAAAGAACCATATAGAATGATTACACGTAGCCCAGCCTCATCTCATCCCAACAAGGATTGGGTGACAATGAGGAAGAGGAGGAGGAGGAACAGGAGCTAGTTTCCTGCGCTATAGACGGTACTACCTGCACAACTGTCATACCGTCTGCTCAGCGTGGATGATCTGAGGACAGGGAGGAGGAGGAAGAGGAGGAGGAGGATGAGGAGGAGAGCATGGTCAGTCGTCCTCTTGGTGAGGACACTGAATTCTTGCCTCTTTGCAGTCTGGCACACATGGCTGAGTTTATGTTACGCTGCCTTTCCCGTGACCCTCGCGTTGTCCAAATTTTGTGTGACAGTCATTACTGGTTGGTGATGCTTTTAGACCCACGCTACAGGGAGAACTTTATGTCTCTTATTCCCTTGCAGGACAGGCCTAATAAAATGGGGCAGTACAAGAAGGCCCTTATTGGAGAATTATTAAAAAAATTCCCATATGAAAACGCTGGCGGCAGAGATCACAGTTCGTAGGACAACCAAGGAGTACAGGCGAGAGAGCCACAAATGCAATCCAGCATAGGCAGGGGAACACTGTCAAAGTTCTGGGACAGTTTTCTCAGACCATCCCATTACACAGGCCCTGAGGCGCAGTGTCCTCTCACAAGGAGTGCAAAGTTTCGGAAGATGGTGAGGGAGTACCTTGCCGACCGTGCCAACGTCCTCCGTGATTCCTCTGTGCCTTATAATTATTGGGTATCCAAGTCGGACACGTGGCATGAACTGGCTCTCTACACCTTGGAGGTCCTGGTCTGCCCTGTCACTAGCTTTTTGTCAGAGCGGGTTTTTAGTGCCGCCGGTGGAATTATAAGCTATAGGCGTACTCGCCTGTGAACTGAAAATGCTGACAGGCTGACTCTTATAAAATGACTCTTATAAAAATAAACAAGGGCTGGATTGGGCCAGACTTCTCAACACCACTGAATGATAGCAGCGTAACATAAACTCAAATACAGTGTCATTTTTTGTGGAGGTCTAACTCGTTTCCCATGCACCTTTTCACACCCAGACATGGGTATACGCTTCCTCATTTTGTCTATTTGCTCTTGTCCTCCTCCTTCTCCGCATCCTCATCCTCCACCACATATCATCACCATATGTACCATATCAACATATCTACGTCTCTTGCAAGGGGCATTGGAGTTCCTCCAAATTTTTGGCAGCCAATGCTTCACTGCATAGGCAAACAGTATGGGAGACACACTTCCTAATAACGGGAGCATTTTTTGCAGGAGGCCCTCCTCTACGTCTCTTGCAAGGAGCATTGGAGTTTCTCCAATTTTTTGGCAGCCATTGAAGTCACTACATACGCAATAACAGTATAGGAGACCCACTCATTAATAATGGGAACAACAAAGCATAGCCGGCTTATGGCTCTATAACAATAGCGAGGGCTGCTTTATGGCCCTTTAAGAATAGTAAGGGCCGCTTGATGGCCCTATAAAAATAGTCTTTGTGACTTTCAGAGTCCATCTGATGCACCCCCAGGGCCGTGGGGTACTCGGCAGCCGGGCCTCTGGTTGCCGGGGGATATCACGGTGGCTGGCCTGGTCCGTGGCCCAGGGCGGTCACTCAAAAGGGGGGATATTATGTATATGGGGATTTGGGAAAGTTCGTGACGCCACCTGTGGTACCTGGTGATGATCACCAGCGCTGCTACAGTCCTCTGAGGCAGATGTTAGGGCAGCTTATGTTGGGGCGGCTCCCCACAGGTGGAGCAGGCCTCAGGGCAGTGTGGGGGATGTACTGGATGGTGGTACAGGGGAGAGACGGCAGGACGGTCCCGGAGAAAGGATGGACACTCACACAGGGGTAAGCTTCAGTACCTTTAGTGGTGATGCTGCAGGCACGGTCCAGGGTACTCCAGGTGAAGGGCGCACTTCTGGACTCTCCCCAGTGAGCGGGAATAGGGCCTCCTGATCCCTTGCTTTATTCTCTAAGCTTCTGGCCTGCCTGGAGCTGGGCCTAGCTTGGTTACTGTCTCTCTCTGCACCTGCTGACCTGCTGGTAGGGCCTACTCTTTGGAGATCACTCTCCCTGGACGCTGGGACCTCTGTGACTCCTAGCCCTGGTACTTTAGTCAGTGTTTGGTGAACCTGGGACCTGTAGTCCTCCAGGGGTTCCGGTGGTTCCTACTGGGTGTAAAGAGTCCCTGTAGGTGCGGACCCGGTGTCCGGTATATATATTGGGGTGAGCCTGGTATGCTCCTCTGCCCCCTCACTACTTCTTCCTTTTCCTCTTGCCTTCGGCCCACTCAGGCCCTCACTAGGCTTCCAAACGTGCTGTAGGCCTTGGCTCGCCTAAGCACAGCAGCCAGCTCGCTGCTTTCTTCACTGATCTCTGAGCGTCAGCACACTCTCAGCTCACTCTGAGCTCTGTTCCTCTCTGTGTCTAAGCAGGAACTCAACTAACCTCTAATCTGAGCTGCCTGGCTCCACCCTTCCTTTATATATCCCTAACAGGCTCCCTCTGCTGGTCTGAGGGGGTAGGGTGGAGGAGTGTGAATGTGTGAGGGCCTCTTGTGGAGAAGTCCATCCATGCACCCTTCTGGGTTCTGTGGCACCACTGCACAGCAGGGCACCACACCTCCATCATAAATGAAACAGAATGTGTCTGATGATGTGTCACACACCACATGGCCAGATAAGGTAGTAAAATGTTAAAATGGCATTTCCCGGTGAACGCATTTGTCTTGGTTGAATGCAATGCAAAAGTGCAAAAACGCATCAAAAACGCTACATGTGAAAATTGCCCAAGGTGTGGAGGAGCATTTTTGTTTTTGTAAAGGATGTTAATTAACATATTGCCCAGGAAAATCCATTTTGATTTCGCTTTTGCATGTTTTATTGCGAATCCGTAAAAGTGGCGTAATACCTCTGACAACGTTGTTGACAGCAGTGACCTGGGAGTCAGAGATGCTTCCAGGGGTTTTCCCCATGCTGTTCCCATGTAATCTGAGCACTGTTCCCATTGATTTGGGCAATTTTTAGGCCCTCTGCAGACCGCCGGGGGGGGTCACCGGAAAAATGCTCGAGTTTCCCATAGACTTACATTGGGCTCGTTACACGAACAACGAGTACCCGAGCATTTTAGTGCTAGCTCATCACTAATTATAGTACATGGATGACTATGGGCTGTGCAGTTCGTTATATGGAGGACTACAGGTAGTGCATTATACTTCTACTATGGAGCCCCATGACTTCCATGTATGCCCCTGGTGAGTATAATGGTTTATTTTTTTCTATACATTAAAGAACAGCAGGAGAACGGGGGACATATACCAAGATGGGGGATATATATACCAGGATAAGGGACATATATACCAGGATGAGGGACATTTATACCAGGATGGAGAGTCCATCAGACTCTGGTTACACCACTGTGAGTGTCCCTCTCTGTCCAGGTTTGTTGTGGTACCATGTTCTTTCCATTTGATGATAATGGATTTGATGGTGCTCTGGGGGATCATTAGAGATTGGGATATTTTTTATAACCCAACCCTGACTTGTACTTGTCAACAACTTTGTCCCTTCTTGTTTGGAGATCTCCTTGGTCTTCATGGTGGTGTTTGGAGATCTCCTTGGTCTTCATGGTGGTGTTTGGAGATCTACTTGGTCTTCATGGTGGTGTTTGGAGATCTCCTTGGTCTTCATGGTGGTGTTTGGTTAGTGGTGCCTCTTACATAATGGTGTTGCAGCCTCTGTGGCCTTTCAGAAAAGGTAAAGTGTATATACTGACAGACATGTGACACTTAGATTGCACACAGGTGGATGTTCTGTCACTAAGCATGGGACTTATGAAAGTAATTGCTTGCACCAGAAATTTTTAGAGGCTTCATAGCAAAAAGGGATAAATACATATGCACATGACAATTTTTAGTTATTTGATCCCACAAATTTAATTTATGCCTATATTTTTGTGACTTTTTTTCACCAACTTAGACTATTTAGGGCTGATGCATCACACACAAATCGGATTACAAAAATATTGAAACACAGGTTGTTATGTAAAAAAATAGATAAAATGTCAAGGGAGGGTGAATACTTTCGCAAGCCACTGTATACAGTGGGGAAAAAAAGTATTTGATATACTGTCAATTTTGCAAGTTTTCCCACTTACATAGAATGGAGAGGTCTGTAATTTTTATTGTAGGTACACTTCACCTGTGAGCAGGGTCGCCATCAGGGCATTACAGCTGTATGGGGCTTGCACCTGTTCACACCTATTTTTTCTGTTTGGATGTGACGGTCAGTCTTTGATATTTGTATACACCTACACGAGGGCTTTCTGTCAAGTGCTCTTGGAAGGTTTTGCAGGCACCAATTGTCTCTAATGTCTCACCAATCTGGACATTTATTATTAATGTAACCCATGATGCTAAAATGCCTTTGACACCGACTATCTTTCAAATTGTGAGTTTCCTATAACTGTTGGATAAAGCACTAACATTTCTTTCATAATACACACTAAAGGGAACTTGTCATCTTATTCATGCTGCGCAGTCCGAAGGTAGCATAAATCAAAGCCTGGCTACACAATTCAGCGTGTCCATTTTACTCTGAAATGCTTGGAGAAAATATAGTCCGGAGGTCCGGCCGAGGACCATAGCCGGAGTCCAGACTCTTCCCAGCCCAGCCAGAGGTAAGGGATAGGTCTCTCCCCTTGTAAACACGATGGAGAAATCTGTCAATCACCTGCAGAAGTGCTGGCAAGAGCCAGCCGTGGGTGGTGCCGAACTACTCTGGTCTCTGGATGGATATTTATAATATATTTTCTCTGAAACGATGAGACCTCTCCTTCCTGCTTTCCATTATTACTATGCACCACAAGGGTCGTGGGACCCCATATAATCAATCATTTATGGTACATCTTCAAGCTGTCAGTGTCCGCCTGTGGTCCCAGGCCACAGTGCCACTTTGCATACAGGCCCCACTCCCTAACATTTTCTCAGGTCCCGTTATCCTCCAACAGTTGGCATTAGGGTAAGCAGGCTGGCACACTCAAAACCTGCAGGTCACATTAGGAAGTCTCACACTATTAGTTGTTAATGGTCAGAAATTTAGATCAGGGGGTTCTTCCACTTATGGTTCACCTAACAGGTAGTTGTAGCGCCCCGAGGGCTCGGTTGCTACAGGGGTATTGCACCTCAACCAGAGGTGTGATATTCCACTCCCAGGTAAGGATGGAGTGTGGACCAGGGCTCAGTTAGCTGCATGCACACACATATGTGGCGCCCCTGAGGGTTCGACCGCCACAGGAATGCTGCACTTCTCTAATGGAGTGTAGTGTTCCTCCTCCGAGGTAAGGCCAGTGTGATAGTTGTGACCTAACCTTTTGCATCCAACACCACACTTCTCCACTAGAGGGAGCTAGTATGCACTAGGTGCTGCTCCCCTGGTTACAGGGAGACTGGGGAACACAAAGTGGTAGGAACCAGTTAGTGGGTGAGGGTGGAGAACTTACAAGTTAGTTACACTTTAGATTTCATATTTAATACAAAGCCATCTTGGTCTCTGGTCTCTGGCAGTCTGTCCGTCAAGCGGTCTTGTTGCTAGTTTTTGGTGCATCTTGGCACAACCTGGCTAGACTGCCTTGGTCGCTGTGTGCTGTCATGTACTGTGTGTCATGTGACCTCCCTCCGGGAGCGCAGATCCTGTGTGGGCCTGCGCCGGTAAGGGACACAGCCCTCGTACCCTGGCCTTGGGACGAGAGGTAGGTTGCAGACAAGGAATGTCTCAACTCGGCCGAGGACCAGTATCAAGAAGGCCCGGGAGCTTTAGAGTGTGGCTCCCCAGCAAATGGGTCCCGGGGAGGATGCAGACGGAGCGGAGTAAGCCACCTGTCCTCGCCTACCTGATCTATTCAGAGGGATTCCGGCTGCAAGAGGGGTACCGGCACCCGACACCCGACCTTGTACTCTATGTCCTGGACGGGAAAGCCCGGTTAGGCCCTGAGGATCCCACCGGGCATCGGATGGAGAGGAATTGCCACCCGTGCCCTAGTCCTGAGAGGAGCTCAGAGTGAGAACCGGCCTATCTACACACGCACAGAAGGGAAAGGGTGAAGTCTGTAGTGCAGGAACACTCTGGTGTAGGGTCGCTACCGAACACTGGACCTTCTCGGAGGTAGTCGGACCCCCGTCCCTGGTGGCCGCAGGACTCCGCGGGGAGCAGGGAGTCGCCTTCCCGCTGTCATCTCTAAGTGAGTAAAGCCTTGGAAGTTCACCTCTATGGCCTCCGGACTGTTCATTACGCTCCATACCATGCGACGCGGTGCCCATACTCCCCGCACTACTACCCCCCTTCTTCCTGTTTGCCTGCCCTGAGGCCTTGCTCTGCCTGTGGGGAGCAGCGAGAACTTTGGCCGCCATGACACCGGGCCTCAGCGGACTGTAGCGGCGCTGGTGACCCTTCACCAGGCACCACAGGTGGCGTACTCGTTAAAATAAGCCACTCCACCTGGACGAGCCCGGGCCACGGCTACATCCCATCTCTTCGTCACAGGGCCCGACACCGAGTCCCCCAACACCCAGGGTAAACTCAAAACTAAAAGGGCTCTTTCGAGAATGAGGCGTCACACATACACACACCCCATTTCCGGGGGACAGCTCGACAGTGTTCCCAGATGCAGGCACAACTGACCATGTCTCTGGCAGGAGTGGGGAGGGGGGAGAGAACCCAGTGGTGTAGGAGCAGAAAGAGGGCGGTTTTTGGAGCACAGGAAGGAGCTCATTGGGTGCAGGTCACCTGAGCTCAGACACAGAAAAGCAGATAAAAGGTGGGAGCCATCTTAAGTCGGAGAGTAGAGTAGTAAGAGTGGAGAGTTCAGTTCAGTCATAGCTGACAGGGAGCCGAAGCTCAGCCTGAGCTCAGCTCCACGAGGCAGGCCTAGAGAAAAGGCCGGGGCCAGAGAGGAGAAGAGAAGAAGGAGAAGGAAGGAAGGAGAAGAGACAGAGGAGTGGAAGGGCTCCAGAAACAAGAAGGCAGAAGGGACCCTAAGAGTGCAGAACGGTCAGCAATCGTTGCATACCCCATTATACCGGATGAAAGGGTCAGGCTGTGGAAAGGTACCGGATCCCTAAGTTGGTGGAGGCGAATCAACCCTCAGCCAAGAACTGGAGGTTGTGACCATTTATTGGTGCGACCCCCCGCTAAACCTGCTAGGAAGGCACCATATAGGATAGCGGGAAGTGAAGGCCAACGCTTACACGACACGGTCCGCGGTAGCCGGACAGAAGTCAGGACACTGGTGGGGCACCAGAGGCTAGAGAAAGGACAGAAGGGGGTCCTGTGCCATACTCCTGAATTGCCTGGGGGTTGACCGAGCTCCTCACCTGGTGGACGCAGCATGGCTCGGGCAGTCCTTGCTGACAGAAGTGACTTGGATAACAACTGTGAGTAAAAGACCCTGGACTGCATCATTGGACTCTGTGTGATTTCTGCTGCGCCGGCACCATCACCCCCAGCATCCACCTACACTGCCCTGAGGCTACACTCTTCCAGTGGGGAGTTATCCTACCCCTGTGCTGCACACCAACACCAGCCTCAGCGGTCTGCCTTGCAGCAGCGATTATCCCTGACCGCAATCCACGGGTGGCGTAGTCGGACATTTAAAGCACTGATTGATAGACTGCCACAATTTGGTCGGACTACCCTGAGCCACAGGATCGGGTTGCCACTACTACCCCCAGCATCGTACAGAAGCCAGGTTCCGGGTACCCCACGGCCCAGGGGGCGAGTCATAGTCATTAGTGTAGAGCGAGCACTAAAATGCTTGGGTGCTCGAAGCTCGGGCCGAGCTCACCGTGATATTCGGGTGCTCGACCTGAGCAACGAGCCCAATGTTAGTCTATGGGAGCCCCGAGCATTTTTGCGGCGGCACCCCCGGCAATCTGTAGAAAGCCTAAAAAGTGCCCAAAAAGATACTGACAGTGCTCAAATGACATAGGAACAGCATGGGCATCGCCCCAGGAAGCATTTCTGACCCCCAGGTCACTGCTGTCAACAACGTGGTCAGAGGTATTAAGCCACTTTTACGGGCTCACAATAAAACGTTCAAAAACTAAACTGAAACTGGTTTCCTGTGAAATTTGTTAAGGAACTTCCTTTCCAGGGTAAAGACTTGTTTATAAGGTAAAATAAATAACCAAAAACAAAAATACTCCTCCACACCTTGGGCTATGTTCACAAGCAGCATTTTTTACGCGTTTTTGCACTTTTGTATTGCTTTCGACCGTGACAAATGCATTCACCGGGAAATGTCATTTTAACATTTTACAACCTTATCTGGCCATGTGCTGTGTGACACATGCATACAGTACTGAAAAGACATGGGAACAGCATGGAGAAGACCCCTGGAAGCATCTCTGACACCCAGGCCACTGCCTAAAAGTGTGCCCATCAGAAGTGATCCTTGCCGCATCAGAAGATGCAGACTTGCAACTATCCCCATGCAAGTCCTTGTCCCAGGGCAGTGTTCAATTGTACCTCCCCCATTCCTTGCAATGCAAGCGCAAGTATGCAGCCAACCACCCACCCACCCGCAGGCTGCAATACTACACTGCTAGCTTGCACTTGAAATGGGGCCTTTTAGTTTGGAGGAGGCCGCAACCTCAAGGCTGCGTCAGCGGCGAGGTCTCCATACTCAGTCCCCAGCCGCCACTATTTGTCCCGGGAACCTTCCCCACACTTTTCTTAGCCTGGCCTGCTTTAGGGCAGCATTGGATGAGCCCACCAGACAACCAGAGACTCCTCCAGTGGGCCCTGGCTTCTCCATCAGGGGAGATGAGAGTGCCAAGGTGAGGAGCATGATGATGATGGTAGAAGTTATCATCTGCTTTGTTTTCTTGGAATGCAAGCGTAAGTGTGCAGCCTGCCACCCACCCACCCCAGGCTGCAATACCATACTGCTAGCTTGCTTGCACTTGAAATGAAGCCTTTTAGGCTTGTGGAGGCAGACGCCGGCCACCATGTCATGGCTGCGTCGGCGGCCTGGTATCCATACTCAGTCCGCCAGGGGGCGGCCGGATGTCCATACTCGGTCCCCAGCCGCCCCTATTTGTCCCGGTGCGCCTTATACACAAGCGCGCATACCAAAACATTACCTGTGCCCTCCCCAGTGCATTTAGTGGGAAGGACAGCCTATTCTGCTGTAATGTGTGCACGCCAACCCCCTGTTCATGGCACATGCGAAGATGCCTCCCGCCCTGCACCTGTCGCTGCAGACTTGCAACTATCCCCGTTCAAGTCCTTGTCCCAGGGCAGTGTTCAATTGTACCTCCCCCATTCCTTGCAATCCAAGCGCAAATATGCAGCCTGCCACCCACCCACCCCCAGGCTGCAATACCATACTGCTTGCTTGCACTTGAAATTGGGCCTTTTAGGCATGTGGAGGCGGAATCTGGCCACCACGTCATGGCTGCGTCGGCAGCCTGGTATTCATACTCAGTCCCCAGCCGCCCAGGGTGTCCATACTCGGTACCCAGCCGCCCCGCGGCCGGGTGCCCACACACGGTCCCCAGCCGCCTGGATTTGGCCGGGTGTCCATAAACGGTCCCCAGCCACCCCTATTTGTCCCGGTGCGCCTTATACAGAAGAGCGCATACCAAAACATTACCTGTGCCCTCCCCAGTGCAGTTAGTGGGAAGGACAGCCTAACCACAAACACGTGGACAAGTGAATGTGGCCAGGGATGGTCCATCTCACTGATGCCTTCACACTGGGTTAATACTGTGGAAGCCGGGACATAGTTGGACACTGGGATGCAACACGTCCTCCAGACATAGAGGATTGCAGGTCCTGGGTCAATCAGGCTTCAACACAAAGTTCAGAAGGTAGACAGCAGCAGTGGTCGGCTTCCTACACAAAGAGTAAATTATTCATGATCATGAGGCCATCCATCTCCTTAGCTTTCTGTTCCTTGGAATGCAAGCGCATGTATGTAGTAGTGGCTAGGCCTGAGGTGGTCAGCGTTTTGGTGCATATCCTACCTCCTCCGAGGATTGCTGGTTGTTTTCCTGCTACTATCCCAGTTCTATGACTCCCGTTAAAACAAAGCTTCAGGTGATGAATGATGGATGAGGTGGTGACAAAAGAGAAAGAGCAGGAGGAACAGGTACCATTCACATCAATATCAGGCCAGTCAACCACACATGTCTTGTAGGATAAGTTTCTGTACCAAAAGGAGCGGTTCGGCTACACAGTTATAGGGCATACAGTGAGTGCAATGCCTACCAAAAATTTCGAGGCACTCCAATGCCCCTTGGAAGTGACATGGAGGTCAGAGGGCCTTAACTAAACCGTTTTTTCCATTTATAGCAGCTGGGTCTCCTGTACACTGTTGGCCTAAGCAGTGAATGGAAGGCTTTCCAAAAATTATGAGGAACTGCAATGCCCCTTGAAACAGATGTGGATTACAGCGTACTAAAAACCTTCTACCCATTATTGGGGAGTGGGTCTCCCTTAGTTTTCGCCTATGCATTGAAAAGCAAAAGCTGACTAAAATTAGGAGGAAATGCAATGCCCGTTGGAAGAGTCATGGAGGTTAGAGGTAATTAAAAACAACATTTCAATGCCCCTTGGAAGAGCTATGGAGTTCAGAGTGGTTTAACAAGACGGTTTTCATGCCCCTTGGAAGAGCTGTGGAGTTCAGAGTGGTTTAAAAAGACAGTTTTAATGCCCCTTGGAAGAGACGTGGAGGTCACAGTAGCTTAACAAGACAGTTTTAATGCCCCTTGGAAGAGTGGTGGAGGTCGCAGTGGAATAAAAAGACAATATCAATGCCATTTGGAAGAGTGGTGGAGGTCACAGTAGCTTAACAAGATGGTTTTAATGCACCTTGGAAGAGCTGTGGAGTTCAGAGTGGTTTAACAAGACGGTTTTAATGCCCCTTGGAAGAGACGTGGAGGTCACAGTAGCTTAACAAGACGGATTTAATGCCCCTTCGAAGAGACGTGGCGGTCACAGTTGCTTAACAAGATGGTTTTAATGCCCCTTGGAAGAGCTGTGGAGTCCAGAGTGGTTTAACAAGACGGTTTTAATGCCCCTTGGAAGAGACGTGGAGGTCACAGTAGCTTAACAAGACAGTTTTAATGCCCCTTGGAAGAGTGGTGGAGGTTGCAGTGGAATAAAAAGACAATATCAAAGCCCCTTGAAAGAGTGGTGGAGGACACAGTAGCTTAACAATACGGTTTTAATGCCCCTTGGAAGAGCTGTGGAGTTCAGAGTGGTTTAACAAAAAAGTTTTCATGCCCCTTGGAAGAACTGTGGAGTTCAGAGTGGTTTAACAAGACGGTTTTAATGGCCCTTGGAAGAGTGGTGGAGGTCGCAGTGGAATAAAAAGACAATATCAATGCCCCTTGGAAAAGACGTGGAGGTCACAGTAGCTTAACAAGACGGTTTTAATGCCCCTTGGAAGAGGCGTGGAGTTCAGAGTGGTTTAACAAGATGGTTTTAATGCCCCTTGGAAGAGACGTGGAGGTCACAGTAGCTTAACAAGATGGTTTTAATGCCCCTTGGAAGAGCTGTGGAGTTCAGAGTGGTTTAACAAGAAAGTTTTCATGCCCCTTGGAAGAGCTGTGGAGTTCAGAGTGGTTTAACAAGACGGTTTTAATGCCCCTTGGAAGAGTGGTGGAGGTTGCAGTGGAATAAAAAGACAATATCAATGCCCCTTGAAAGAGTGGTGGAGGTCACAGTAGCTTAACAAGACGGTTTTAATGCCCCTTGGAAGAGCTATGGAGTTCAGAGTGGTTTAACAAGACGGTTTTAATGCCCCTTGGAAGAGACGTGGAGGTCACAGTAGCTTAACAAGACAGTTTTAATGCCCCTTGGAAGAGTGGTGGAGGTCGCAGTGGAATAAAAAGACAATATCAATGCCCCTTGGAAGAGTGCTGGAGGTCTCAGTAGCTTAACAAGATGGTTTTAATGCCCCTTGGAAGAGCTGTGGAGTTCAGAGTCGTTTAACAAAAAAGTTTTCATGCCCTTTGGAAGAGCTGTGGAGTCCAGAGTGGTTTAACAAGACGGTTTTAATGCCCCTTGGAAGAGTGGTGGAGGTCGCAGTGGAATAAAAAGACAATATCAATGCCCCTTGGAAGAGTGGTGGAGGTCACAGTAACTTAACAAGACGGTTTTAATGCCCCTTGGAAGAGCTGTGGAGTTCAGAGTGGTTTATCATGACGGTTTTAATGCCCCTTGGAAGAGCTGTGGAGTTCAGAGTGGTTTAACAAGATGGTTTTAATGCCCTATGGAAGAGACATGGAGGTCACAGTAGCTTAACAAGACAGTTTTAATGCCCCTTGGACGAGTGGTGGAGGTCGCAGTGGAATAAAAAGACAATATCAATGCCCCTTGGAAGAGTGGTGGAGGTTACAGTAGCTTAACAAGACGGTTTTAATGCCCCTTGGAAGAGCTGTGGAGATCAGAGTGGTTTAACAAGACGGTTTTTATGCCACTTACAAGAGCCATGCAGTACAGCATATTAAAAACATTATTCCCATTATTGGGGAGTGGGTCTCCCATTGTCTTTGCCTATGCCTTCCAAGAAAAAGCTGCCAAAAATTAGGACGGAGGAACTTGCAATGCTGGCAAACAAGAGCCATGCATACAGCATATTAAAAACTGTAACATCCCTGGCGGTGTGCTTGCATAGTGCACCACCTCCCACTATGCAAGTCCGCAATCTTACCCATAAGTCCAGCCTACAAACCTTGCTCCAGTTCATGCTGTGTGCATGTCTCTTGTCTGACTGCCTAGGGCGGTGGCCCAGTTACTTCCTGATTATTATAGCTGCTGTGGGCGCACTCCTAATGCTTCCCCAGCCTATTGCTGTGAGTCCGTGGATATTTAACCCACCCAGAAGGAGGTGCCTGAGCAACACCTTCACTCAGTTTGTCTTTGCAACTGAATTGCCAGGTCCTGTCCTGTATCTTGTCTGTTTCCGCCACTCTGGGGGCTGCATACCCAGACCTGTTATCTCTGACTTCTAGTCTGTTTCCGCCACTCTGGGGGCTGTGTACCCAGGCCTGTTATCTCTGACTTCTAGTCTGTTTCCGCCACTCTGGGGGCTGTATACCCAGGCTCGTTCTTGTATCTCGTTGCAGTAGCAGTTCCTGTCTGAACTGTATCATAGCCTGTTACCTGTTTGTCTCTATGTCCGTACCTTCCCTTTTCCTGCAGTATCTGAACCTGCACCTAACTCCAACTCGTTGTCTCTGTACTTCTGTTTGTGAGTTTTGTGTCCACTCGCTACTTCATAGTAAGTACCTTGTGTGTATCTGGTTCTGCTTGTCCCTTTTCCCTTCCTCCGTATCTACCTCCTGTGCTCTAGCCATCTTCCTGCATTTTCCAGTCTGTTCCATGTGAACAAAGCCCTGTCCTCTCTGCCTGCACCTTCAGCTCTGTTCTGCTCTGCCTTGTCCACTGCACCTGTGGTTTCGCTCCGCTCTGCTTGCTCACTGTGTCAGCGGTTTCCCTCTGCTCTGTCTTGCTCACCGCTCCGGCATTTCCTCTCTGCTCTGCCTTGTCCACCGCACCTGCGGTTTCGCACCGCTCTGCTTGCTCACCGCGTCAGCGCTTTCCCTCTGCTCTGTCTTGCTCACCGCACTAGCGATTCCTCTCGGCACTGCCTTGTTCACCGCTCCGGCGGTTTCGCTCTGCTCTGCCTTGTCCACCGCACCTGCGGTTTCGCTCTGCTCTGCTTGCTCACCGCACCGGCGGTTCCTCTCTGCTCTGCCTTGTCCACCGCTCCGGCGGTTCTGCTCTGCTCTGCCTTGTCCTCTGCTCCGGCGGTTTTGCTTTACTCTGCTTGTCTACTGCATCCGCGGCTCTGTTACTGTCTCCCAGTCTGTACTGGACCCTATCCAGCCTGCGCTCCAACCTGCTAGTACCTCCCTGTCTGCATACCAGCCGTGCTTGCCAGTGCCCACCTGTCTGCATACCAGCCGTGCTTACCAGTATCCACCTGTCTGCATACCAGCCGTGCCTGCCAATACCCACCTGTCTGTATGCCATTCTAACCTACCTGTTCCTGCATTCCCCGGTGTGGGCCAACAGATGTGACCGGGGTCTGATGTGGAGTAGCACCTTGTCCCTCTCCTTGGTTCCTCCTTGGTTCACGGAGTCGACTGAACCGCCGTGCGACCTTGGTCGGATCGGGTTGATACTTAGTTACGCCCCTCCAGGCACTCCTCGGTTCATGGTACAGTGGGATCACTAATCACGCTTACGCCAGTCAGTCCGGGCGCGAGCGTAACAAAAATATTATTCCCATTATTGGGGAGTGGGTCTCCCATAGTCTTTGCCTATGCCTTCCAAGCAAAAGCTACCAAAAATTAGGACAGGGGAAATTGCAATGCTGGCAAACAAGAACCATGCAGTACAGCATATTAAAAACATTATTCCCATTATTGGGGAGTGGGTCTCCCATAGTCTTTGCCTATGCCTTCCAAGCAAAAGCTGCCAAAAATTAGGACGGAGGAACTTGAATGCTGGCAACACTGACCACGGTCACCATGGTGGTATAGTGGTGGTGGAGGCTGAGGATAAGGAGAAGAGCAAAAAACAGCCGAAATGAGGAAGCGTATACCCATGTGTGGGTTTGAAGCAGTGCATGGGAATACACCTCCCGAAATAACACAGTGGATTTGACTTTATGTTACTCTGCTGTCATTTGGTGGTGATGAGAAGTCTGGCCCAATCCAGCCCTTGTTCATTTTGATAAGGGTCAGCTTGTCAGCATGGTCAGTTGACAGGCGAGTGCGCTTATCAGTTATAATTCCCCCAGCGGCACTAAAAACACGCTCCGATAACATGCTAGCGGCAGGGCAGGCCAGGACCTCCAAGGCGTACAGAGTGAGTTCATTCCAAGTGTCCAGCTTGGATACCCAATAATTAAAAGGCACAGAGGAATCACGGAGGACGCTGGTACGGTCGGCAAGGTACTCCCTCACCATCTTTTGAAACTTCCACTCCTTGTGAGAGTACACCACGCCTCAGGGCCTGTAAGCTGGGCGGGTCTCAGAAAACTGTCCCAGAACGTTGACAGTTTTCCCCTGCCTCTGCTGGATTGGAGTTGCGTCTCTCTCGCCTGTACGCCTTGGTTGTGCAACGAACTGTGACCTCTGCTGCTAGAGTGTTCAGATGGGAATTTTTTTAACAGTTCTGCAGCAAGGACCTTCTGGTACCGCCCCTTTTTTGTAGACCTCTCCACCTCAGGAATAAGAGAGAGAAAGTTCTCCTTGTAGTGGGGGTCTAAAAGTGTCACCAACCAGTAATGACTGTCACCCAACATTTTGACAACGCGAGGGTCACAGTTAAGGCTGCGTAACATAAAGTCAGCCATGCGTGCCAGACTGGTAACGGGCAAGACTTCCGTGTCTTCACCAAGATGACGACTGACAATGCTCTCCTCCTCCTCCTCCTCCCCCCTGTCCTCAGGCCACCTACGCTGAACCGACGGTATGACAGTTGTACAGGTACTACCGTCTACAGCGCATGATACCAGCTCCTGTTCTTCCTCCTCCTCCTCTCCCTCATTGTCCCCCAATGCACGTTGGGATGAGATGAGGCTGGGCTGTGTGTAATCGCCCGTTACGGCTTCTTGATCCATCTCATCATACTCTGGCTGCAATGCCTCCTATTTAATTCTCTGCAGAGAGCGTTGCAAAAGACAGACAAGTGGGATGCTGATGCTTATGATGGCGTCATCGCCACTCACCATCTTGGTGGACTCCTCAAAGTTTGTCCAGGTCCACTCCTGAGGTCTTATGTTTGGAGTTTGACCTGAATATCGACGGCCTTGCAGCTGGTACTCCACAACTGCTCTCTTCTACTAACAAATCCTTTGCAACATGTGGAGGGTAGAGTTCCAACCTGTGGGGACATCACACACCAGTCGGTGTGCCGGAAGCTGCAAACGCTGCGGCAACACTGCAAGGGCGGCAGAAGCTGTAGTCGACTTCGGAAAATGAGCTGACAGGCGGCGTACTTTGACGAGCAGATCTGGCAACTCAGGCTACGAATTAAGAAACCGCTGAACCACGAGGTTAAGTACATGAGCCAGGCATGGTACGTGTGTGATCTCGCCTCGCCTCAGAGCCGCCACCAGGTTATGGCCATTGTCACACATGACCATGCCTGGATGTAGGTTCAGCGGTCTCAGCCACAGATCTGCCTGCTCTTTCACAGCTGTCCACAACTCACAAGCAGTGTGAGGTTTATCACCTAAGCTTATGAGTTTCAGCACAGCCTGTTGCCGCTTGGCTGAGGCAGTACTGCAGTGCTTCCAGCTTGTGACTGATGTGGTGATATCTGAGATGGAGGCTGAACATGAGGAGGAGGAGGATTATGCGCAGGAGCTGTACACTGTGGGGGAAACTCTGACTGACATAGGGCCCGCAATCCTCGGTGTGGGGAGGATGTGTCCGTCCCAAGGTCTGACTGGGTCCCGGCTTCCACTATGTTTACCCAGTGTGCCGTCAGGGAGATGTACCATCCCTGGCCACAAGCACTTGTCCACGTGTCCGTTGTCAGGTGGACTCTCCCAGTAACTGCGTTGTTGAGGGCACGGCAGATGTTTTGGGACACGTGCTTGTGTAGTGCGGGGATGGCACACCGGGCAAAATAGTGTTGGCTGGGGACCGAGTACCAAGGGACGGCCACCGCCATAAGGTTGCGGAAGGATTCCATCTCCACCAGCCTAAAAGGCAGCATTTCCAACGCAAGCAGTCGTGAAATGTGCGAATTTAGGACTGTGGCCTGTGGGGCGTTGGCTGTGAATTTGCGCTTTCGTTTAAAGGTCTGGGATATGGACAATTGAACGCTGCGGTGGGACATGGACGTTGATGCTGTTTCTTGAGAAACTGCCATAGCAAGTGAAGACTGAGAGGAGGGGGCATTTTTGCATGCAGTATGGACAGGGGATTGCCTTGCACACACAACAGGGGGTTCTCTTACACGCACAACAGCGGAAGAAGCAGTGGTGACACCCGCTGACACTGGTTGTGGACCCTGGGGTTCACCCCACACAGTCGGGTGCTTTGCTGACATGGGCCTGATCATGCTGGTGGTGGTCAGGCTGGTAGTTTTGTCACCCCTGCTGATGCTGGCATTGCAGGTGGTACAAATGGCCTTTTGGGGGTTATCAGCAGAGTCTTTAAAAATATTCCAGAGTCTGGAAGACCTACCGGTTGTACTGGCAACGTCCCTAGTGTTGGTGTTACGGGGAACTGTTGCCCGCCTTCTGTGTGCAGCCACCACACTGCTTTTTCCTGCCTGTTGGGGTACTCTGCCTCCCTCCCCCTGTGTGCTGCTGGCTTCGCTCTGCATGTCCTCCTGCCACGTTGGGTCAGTTACTAGATCATCCACCACCTCCTCCTCTTCCACTTGCGCACCACGATCCTCCTCCTCACTTCGTGACAATTGTGTCTCGTCATCGTCTACCTCTTGTGACAAATTGCCAGCGTCGACTTCCTGTGGCCGTGGCTGTTCAAATATTTGGGCATCGCTACATGGGATCTCCTCTTCCACCACTTCAAGCGGAGCAGGCGAGGGGCACAAATATGGAAATGGACCAGTGAACAGCTCTTCAGAGTGTCCAACTGTGGGATCAGTTGCTGTCTGACGACACTCGGCATGGTAGGAGGAAGGAGCATCAGGGTGAGGAGGAGTATGCGGTCGAGACTCAAGGCAACTAAAAACTTGACCGTGTGGAAGACAGACCGGAGGTGGTGGTGCCCAGGAAACTTGAAGTATTATCTGCTATCCAATTAATAACCTGTTCACACTGATCAGTTCGCAATACTGGTGTTGTAGTGTGCTTCCCTAGTAATTTGGTCAAGAAGTGGGAGAGAGAAGATGTGGCTGTTGGTTGTGGCACATTTTCACCTTGGCCACGACCCCGTCCTCTACACGCACCATCACCAGAACGTCCAGTCCACGTCCCTTGCCACGCGCCTTGCCCATTGTAAATGAAGTAAAATAGCTTACACTCGCACTATCAATGGCAAAAGGGTAATAAAAAGGAGATTAGAACTGTGGAAGAGGAAAACCACAGTTCTATTTCTCTGGCCTACACCAGAATCTTTAAACAGATATATTTGTGTCTGAACACTGAGTGAGACACTCAATTTTTTTTTTTTATGTAAAAAAGGCAAAAAGGTGGATAATACAGAGATTTGAACCATGGAAGAGGAAAACCACAGTTATAGTTATGTGGCCTACACCAGAATCTTTTAAACGGATATATTGGTGTCTGAACAGTCAGCGAGACACTATTACTGTTTTGTTTTTGCAGAAAAAAGGCCAAAAGCTGGATAATACTGAGATTTGAACTGTGGAACTGCAAAACCACAGTTCTAGTTATCTGGCCTACACCAGAATCTTTTAAACAGATATATTGGTGTCTGAACAGTCACAGACACACTCAATTTTTTTTTTTTGGGGGGGGGGATACCAAAAGGTTAATAAGACGGGTATTTGTACAGTCTGACTGAGGAAAAACAAAAATACAGGATTTAGATGAAAAAAAAAAGGATTTTTCATGGCCCCTGAGACCGGAGGATAAATCTAGCAATTTTTCCAGCAGGAGCACACAAGACTGTAATGCACTGTTTGTTGGTATAACCACTGCGTCTCCTATACCCTGCCTGATATCTGGGATGGATATTACCCTACACTGTCTGATCCTGGGTGACTGTGTCCAAGATGGCGGCGCCAGGTTTTAAATACTCGAGGTGACGCTGTGCGGCCAGCTAATCACTGTAATGCCCACAAACAACATGGCTGCGGCATTACAGTGACTGGCTGGCAATCCCTGCATGTTCATTGGCTCTGCAAAGAGCGCCAAACGTGCAGGGCGGAGACCCGAGCTCCCGCCCGAGTAACCCGGAAATGCTCGGTGCTCGCCGAACATCCTGAGTAGTGAGATGCTAGGGCGAGTACCGAGCAGTGTCGAGCATGCTCGCTCAACACTAATTGTAACGCCAGGAGAACGGCTGATGTTTCCCCAACACTTTGGAAAACATTTGATGATCTGGTAATCCGAGAGCAAATCAGAACTATCGTCCTTCAACCCCAATCGCAGTTAGAATAGTAGCAAATATACTTCAACGTGAAGCAAACAAGGCAGTTCCAGTTTCTCATTGAGAGAACACTCTTGATGGTTACACAATCGAATTGCCACAGACTTGTTGGCTGCTCATCACTATTGAGGCGCTGAGCTTGGCGGTTGCACAACGGCAGTAAGTCTCTGCACTTGGTGGTTTCATTGCTAGGAGGTGCAAAGTGCAGTGACACAGAGCTTTTAAGTTGCATTATTTTAGAGCAGGGTGGGAACCTCCAGCCTGTGTGCCGCTTGCGGCCTGCGGTGTCCTTTTCTGCGGCCCCCAGATTCCTGGGGACCGCAGTGCTCAGGTCGGCGGCCACATTTTGCTGGCCGTGGGCACTTTAATTGCTTCCGTGACTGCGAGCACATGCATGCAGCGTTCAGTACAGAACACTGAGGCGCGTGCACTGAAGATGCTGATGTACCTTGGAGTCAGCACGCTCCATGCTTCAGTCCCACCACCAATGACGACAGCAGCGGCAGCCCCAGCCCCTCCTGTGATGTTTATATTACCCCAGCCTGTCCTGTGATGTCTGTATGCCCCCAGCCCCTCCTGTGATGTCTATATGCCCCCAGCCTGCCCTGTGATGTCTATATGTCCCCAGCCCCTCCTATGTTGTCTATATGCCCCTCTTGTGATATCTTTATGCCCACAGTCAGTCCTGTAATATCTATATGCTCCCAGCCCATTCTGTGATGTCTATATACCCGTCCTATGATGTCTATATGACCCCAGCCCCTCCTGTAATGTCTATATGACCCCAGCCTGTCCTTTGATGTCTGTATGCCCCCAGCCCGATCTGTGATGTCTATATGCCCCCAGCCCCTCCTGTAATGTCTATATGACCCCAGCCTGTCCTTTGATGTCTATCTGTCCCCAGCCCCTCCTGTGATATCTATATGCACCCAGCCCCTCCTAGGATGTCAATGTACTTGTGCTGTGATGTCTATATGCCACCAGCCCGTTCTGTGATGTCTATATGCCCCCAGCCCATTCTGTGATGCTATATGCCCCCAGCCCGTTCTGTGATGTCTATATGCACCCAGCCCCTCCTGTGATGTCAATATACCTGTCCTGTGATGTCTATATGCCCCCAGCCCGTTCTGTGATGTCTATATGCCCCCAGCCCGTTCTGTGATGCTATATGCCCTCAGCCCATTCTGTGATGTCTATATGCACCCAGCCCCTCCTGTGATGTCTATATGCCCCCAGCCCATTCTGTGATGTCTATATGCACCCAGCCCCTCCTGTGATGTCTATATGCCCCCAACCCCTCCTGTGATGTCTATATGCCCCCAGCCCATTCTGTGATGTCTGTATACCCGTCCTGTGATGTCTATATGCCCCCAGGGCATCCTGTGATGTCTATATTCCCCCAGACCCTCCTGTGATGTTTATATTCCCCCAGATCCTCCTGTGATGTCTATATGCCCCCAGCGTCTCCGGTGATGTCTATATGCACCCAGCATCTCCTGTGATGTATATATGTCCCCAGCATCTCCTGTGATGTATATATGCCTCCAACATCTCCTGTGATGTATACAGTGCCTACAAGTAGTATTCAACCCCCTGCAGATTTAGCTGGTTGACACATGAGGAAATTAACTTGGCATTGTGACATTTGTACTGTAGATCAGCCAGGAAGTGAGTAATGCACTGCAGCAAATTTTTTTTTTTTTTTTTTTAAAAACGTAAAAAGTTAATTCAGAGTGTCATTTATTATTCAACCCCTCAAACCACAAGAATTCTGTTTGGTCCCCCTAAAGTATTAAGAAGTAGTTCAGGCACCAAGAATAATGAGCTTCACATGTGTGGATTAAAGATCTCTTTTGCCAGCCTTTTCTGACTATTTAAGACCCTCCCCAAACTTGTGAACAGCACTCAGACATGGTCAACATGGGAAAGACAAAGGAGCATTCCAAGGCCATCAGAGACAAGATCGTGGAGGGTCACAAGGCTGGCAAGGGGTACAAAACCCTTTCCAAGGAGTTGGGCCTACCTGTCTCCACTGTTGGGAGCATCATCCGTAAGTGGAAGGCTTATGGAACTACTGTTAGCCTTCCACGGCCAGGACAGCCTTTGAAAGTGTCCTCCCGTGCCGAGGCCAGGCTTGTCCGAAGAGTCAAGGCTAACCCAAGGACAACAAGGAAGGAGCTCCGGGAAGATCTCATGGCAGTGGGGACATTGGTTTCAGTCAATACCATAAGTAACGTACTCCACCGCAATGGTCTCCGTTCCAGACGAGCCCGTAAGGTACCTTTACTTTCAAAGCGTCATGTCAAGGCTCGTCTACAGTTTGCTCATGATCACTTGGAGGACTCTGAGACAGACTGGTTCAAGGTTCTATGGTCTGATGAGACCAAGATCGAGATCTTTGGTGCCAACCACACACGTGACGTTTGGAGACTGGATGGCACTGCATACGACCCCAAGAATACCATCCTTACAGTCAAGCATGGTGGTGGCAGCATCATGCTGTGGGGCTGTTTCTCTGCCAAGGGGTCTGGCCATCTGGTCCGCATCCATGGGAAGATGGATAGCACGGCCTACCTGGAGATTTTGGCCAAGAACCTCCGCTCCTCCATCAAGGATCTTAAGATGGGTCGTAATTTCATCTTCCAACAAGACAACGACCCAAAGCACACAGCCAAGAAAACCAAGGCCTGGTTCAATAGGGAAAAAGTCAAGGTGTTGGAGTGGCCTAGTCAGTCTCCTGACCTTAACCCAATTGAAAACTTGTGGAAGGAGCTCAAGAATAAAGTCCACATGAGACACCCAAAGAACCTAGATAACTTGGAGAAGATCTGCATGGAGGAGTGGGCCAAGATAACTCCACAGACCTGTGCCGGCCTAATCAGGTCTTATAAAAGACGATTATTAGCTGTAATTGCAAACAAGGGTTATTCCACAAAATATTAAACATAGGGGTTGTATAATAATTGACCCACACTTTTATGTTTAAAATTTAATAAAATTCAACTGAGCAACATAACTTTTTGGTTTGTAAGATTTATGCTTCTGTTCATAAAACCTACTCTCGTTTGCAGTTTGAAGGCTCTAACTTATTTGCATCTTATCAAACCAGCTAAATCTGCAGGGGGTTGAATACTACTTGTAGGCACTGTATATACCCCCAGTGTCTCCTGTGATGTATATGCACCCAGCCCGTTCTGTGACGTCTATATGCACCCAGCCCCTCCTGTGATGTCTATATGCCCCCAGCCCATTCTGTGATGTCTGTATACCCGTCCTGTGATGTCTATATGCCCCCAGCCCATCCTGTGATGTCTATATTCCCCCAGACCCTCCTGTGATGTCTATATTTCCCCAGACCCTCCTGTGATGTCTATATGCCCCCAGCATCTCCTGTGATGTCTATATGCACCCAGCATCTCCTGTGATGTCTATATGCCCCCAGCATCTCCTGTGATGTATATATGCCTCCAACATCTCCTGTGATGTATATATACCCCCAGTGTCTCCTGTGATGTATATGCACCCAGCCCGTTCTGTGACGTCTATATGCACCCAGCCCCTCCTGTGATGTCTATATGCCCCCAGCCCCTCCTGTGATGTCTATGTGCCCCAGCCTCTCCTGTGATGTATATATACCCCCAGCGTCTCCTGTGATGTATATATACCTCCAGCGTCTCCTGTGATGTATATATGCCCTCAGCCCGTTCTCTGATGTCTATATGCACCCAGCCCCTCCTGTGATGTCTTTATGCCCCCAGCCCCTCCTGTGATGTTTATATGCCCCAGCCCCTCCTGTGATGTCTATATGCCCCAGCCCCTCCTGTGATGTATATATGCCCCAGACCCTCCTGTGATGTATATATACCTCCAGCATCTCCTGTGATATCATATTTAAAATATCCCACAAAAACTCTCAGGAACAGTCCGTAATGCATATTCACAGAGGACCCAGTTTCCCTCATTGTGTCAAGTCACGACAGCCCACAGTCCTTCCCATTGTCTCAAGCAGGGGCGGACATACCACCGGTGCAGCTGCACCAGGATCCACAGGTGGAGGGGGCCCTTGCAGGGTGATTAATAATGAGAGCAATCTGGCCAGAGGCTCTGAGGGGCCCATGGTCAGATTGCCCTCATCATAGGCTGCGTGCGGGGCAGGGATCGCTCCTGCGGTTCCGCTGTGGCAGAGATGCAGGAACACGTTCTTAGCTTCCTGCCCGGCACTTTCTCTGTGACACAGGCACACAAGTCATCACTCTGCGTGCTCCTGTATAATTTAAGATAATTAGAAGGAAGCGATGAAGCCGCGGGGAAACGTGTGGAGAGGTGAGTGAATGAATGTCTGTGTGTTTTTTTTTTTTTACAATACCCTGGGGGAGAAATAAACTTGGGGGAAGTGGAGGCAATACACTGAAGGAACAATAAACTGGGGGAAAACGACTAGAGGCAATACACTGGAGGAACAATAAACTGGGGGGGGGACTAGAGGCAATACACTGGAGGAACAATAAACTGGGGGGGGACTAGAGGCAATACACTGGAGGAACAATAAACTGGGCGGACTGGAGGCAATACACTGGGGAAGCAATAAACTGCGGGGACTGGAGGCAATACACTGGGGAAGCAATGAACTGGGGGGGAGGAGGCAATACACTGGAGGAACAATAAACTGGGGGGACTGGAGGCAATACACTGGAGGAGCAATAAACTGGGGGGACTGGAGGCAATACTCTGGGGGAGCAATAAACTGAGGGGGAATGGAGGCCATACACTGGGGGAGCACTGAACTGGGGGGGAATGAAGGCAATACACTGGGGGAGCAATACACTGGAGGAACAATAAACTGGGGGGACTGGAAGCCATACACTGGGGGAGCAATGAATTGGGGGGGGAGGCAATACACTGGACGAACAATAAACTGGGGGGACTGGAGGCAATACACTGGGGCAGCAATAAACTGGGTACTGGAGGCAATATACTGGGGGAGAAATAAACATGGGTGACTGGAGGCAATATACTGGAGAAGCAATAAACTGGGGGGGACTGGGGCAATACACTGGGGAAACAATAAACTGGAGGGACTGGAGGCAATACACCGGAGGAACAATAAACTGGGGGGACTGGAGGCAATACACTGGGGGAGCAAGGAAATGAGGGGGAGGCAATAAACTGGAGGAACAAGAAACTGGGGGGACTGGAGGCAATACACTGGGGGAGCAATGAAATGGGGGGAGGCAATAAACTGGAGGAACAAGAAACTGGGGGGACTGGAGGCAATACACTGGGGGAGCAATAAACTGAGGGGGACTGGAGGCCATACACTGGGGGAGCAATGAACTGGGGGAAAGAAGGCAATACACTGGAGGAACAATAAACTGGGGGTACTGGAGGCCATACACTGGGGAAGCAATGAACTGGGGGGGAGGAGGCAATACACTGGAGGAACAAAAAACTGAGGGGACTTGAGGCAAAACACTGGAAGAGCAATAAACTGGGGGGCTGGAGGCAATGCACTGGGGGAGCAATAAACTGGGTAATGGAGGCAATATACTGGGGGAGCAATAAACATGGGGGACTGGAGGCAATATACTGGAGAAGCAATAAACTGGGGGGGCTGGAGGCAATACACTGGAGGAGCAATAAACTGGGGGGACTGGAGGCAACACACTGGAGGAGCAATAAACTGAGGGGGGAATGGAGGCCATACACTGGGGGAGCAATGAACTGGGGGGGGGAAGGAGTCAATACACTGGAGGAACAATAAACTGGGGGGACTAGAGGCAATATACTGGAAGAGCAATAAACTGGGGGGACTGGAAGCAATGCACTGGGGGAGCAATAAACTGGGGGGACTGGAAGCAATGCACTGGGGGAGCAATGAACTGGGGAGACAATACAGTGGGGGAGCAACTAACTGGGGAGCAATACAGTGGGGAACAATTAACTGGGGAGGCAATACAGAGAGGAAGCAATACACTAGGGGAGCAATAAACTAGAGGAAGCAATGCAGTATGTAGGCAATATACTGGTGGAGCAATACAGTGGGGGAGCAATACACTGGGTAAAGGACGATGAGAAGGGGTTGGTGGAGAGTTGGAATGGGACTAAGATACTGATTAATTTAGATTTATTGGGCACCGGAAATTATAGTTAATGGGAAACAGAGCTATTTTATATTTTTAATGGTGCTTGACTAATAGTATATTAACGGTGGGGTAGATATCTGTAGTCAGGGGTGCAATGGGGAGGAAACAAATCTATATATACAATACAATATATGTGACCTTGTTATTTTCAGGGCTGCGGTGACAAGTGTGACAAGACGAGCCCTGGCTGGCAGATGTCGGCAGGAAGGTCTAACCAGATGTAGAAGAAACTACAGAAAATGGCTCTAATCAGACGAGACGTCAGCAGTCACTGGATGTAAGTATTTATTCTTTATACTGTGTGACTTGGAGTAATTCTGTTATCTGTAAAATCCCTTAGGCCACATTCTCACATTTGTGTGAAATGTCCGTGAGCTGCCAGGTATTTTTATAGGACGGCACGCGGACTTAGAGTTTCATAGATCCATTCACACATCCGTGAAAATCAAGGATATGAGAATGAGATCTGCGAGACTCATAGCATGTCCTGTTCTGATCCGATTTTGAAGATCAGAATAGGAATTTCTCAGTGGGTTTGTGTGCTGTCTGAGAAAAAAATCAAGCAGCACACGGATACAGAAATGTAGCCTTATTACATATAGCACCGTCAGTTAGTGTATAGTGTACTCACTAATTATGTATAGCGCCATCCCTTAGTGTATAGTGTACTCATTTATTACATACTGTATAGCGCTGTCCCTTAGTGTATAGTGTACTCACATATTATGTATAGCGCCATCCCTTAGTGTATAGTGTACTCACATATTATGTATAGCACAGTCCCTTAGTGTATAGTGTACTCACATATTATGTATAGCACAGTCCCTTAGTGTATAGTGTACTCACATATTATGTATAGCGCCATCCCTTAGTGTATAGTGTACTCACATATTATGTATAGCACAGTCCCTTAGTGTATAGTGTACTCACATATTATGTATAGCACAGTCCCTTAGTGTATAGTGTACTCACATATTATGTATAGCACAGTCCCTTAGTGTATAGTGTACTCACTTATTATGTATAGCACAGTCCTTAATGGAGTATTCCCATCTCCAAGATCCTATCCCAATATGTAGTAGCTGTAGTAATATTAGCAAATACCTTCAATTAGAAAAGTAGTTCTCCTGATTAGCTATATTGCTTACCCCATGTGCAGCTATTGCAGTAGCTTTGGTATCCATGGTTGTGGCCACACAAATAGTGACAGTTAGTTAGTCATATTGGGAAAGGCTCTTGTAGATGGGAACACCCCTTTAATTACATAGTTTCATCCTTTATTATATATAACACTATCTCTTATTAGGTAGCATTCTCTCTAGCTATGTATCGCGCCTTCCCTTATTATATAGTGTCCTCTGTAATGTTCAGTGCTGTCCCATTATTATGTAGTATCATTTCTTGTTATATATAGCACTGTTCCTTACGTAGCGTATTCTCGTTATTTTTGTTACTCACAGCGCTCTCTCTTTATTACACAGTCCTCTCTTGTTAGATATAAAATGACTGCTGATGGGGCATCATCTGACCAGAAGACCAGTCCATAAGCTCCTCCATCAGAAAAGAAGCTTTCCCATGCTTCATCAGCCGTCATTGCATTTTATATCTAACAAGAGAAGACAGTATGTAATAAAGACCAGGGTGCTATAAATAACAAGAGAATCAGGTATGTAAAGGACAAGAGGGTGCTATGTAAAATTATATTACATATATATAGCTTTGTCGCCAAAAAAGGAGGGGGGCCCAGACATATTTCTTGCACAGGGGCCCCAAGCCAGGTCCGGCTCCAGGTTTTTCTGGGCCCCGGGCGAAAGAGTCTCAGTGGGCCCCTTTAACACATACCACGATTCATGATGCACAGATACCGCAGAGAAATATATATAGTACAATGCCGAAGATTTCACTTCTTACATTACATGAGTAATATCTATTGTAAATTCTACAATAGCTCAGAAACCGGCGAATCGCTCCACACAGTATACTGGCCCCCATAAAATGCTCTATACAGGATACTGGCCCCCATAAAATGCTCTATACAGAATACTGGTCCCCATAAAATGCTCCATACTGAATATTGGCCCCCATATAAAGCTCCATACGGAATACTAGCCCCCATATAACGCTCCATACGGAATACTGGCCCCCATATAACGCTCCATCCAGAATACTGGCCCCCATATAGCGCTCCATACAGAATACTGGCCACCATAAAATGCTCCGTACAGGATACTGGCCCCCATATAACGCTCTGTACAGGATACTGGTCCCCTTATAACGCTCCATACAGGATAGTGGCCCCCATATAATGCTCCATGCAGGCTGCTCCCCCCACATAATGCCCTATGCAGGCTGTTCCCCCTTATAATGCCCCATGCAGGCTGTTCCCTTCTTTATAATGCCCCATGCAGGATGTCATCCCCTATATAATGCCCCATGCAAGATGTCACGCCCCATATAATGCCCCATGAAGGATGTCACACCCCCCCATATAATGCCCCATGCAGGATATCACTTCTCCCCCCCATATAATGCCCCATGCAAGATGTTACCCCACATATAATGCCCTATGCAGGATGTCACTTCTCCCCCCCATATAATGCCATATGCAGGATGTCACCCCCCATATAATGCCCCATGCAGGATGTCACCCCCATATAATGCCTCATGCAGGATGTCACTTCTCCCCCCCAGATAATGCCCTATGCAGGATGTCCCTTTCCCCCCCATATAATGCTCCATGCAGGATGTCCCTTCCCCCCATATAATGCCCCATGCAGGATGTCACCCCTCATATAATGCCCCATGCAGGATGTCACTTCTCCCCCCATATAATGCCCCATGAAGGATGTCACTTGACCCCCCATATAATGCCACATGCAGGATGTCACCCACCACATAATGCCCCATGCAGGATGTCACTCTCCCCATATAATGCCCCATGCAGGATATCACTCCCCCCCAATATAATGCCCCATGCAGGATGTCACCCCCATATAATGCCCCATGCAGGATATCACTTCTCCCCACCATATAATGCCCCATGCAGGATGTCCCTTACCCCCATATAATGCCCCATGCAGGATGTCACTTCTCCCCCCCATATAATGCCCCATGGAGGATGTCATCCCCCCCTTTATAATGCCCCATGGAGGATGTCCCCCCCCCATATAATGCCCCATGCAGGATGTCACCCCCCATATAATGCCCAATGTAGGATGTCAATCCCCCCATATAATGCCCCATGCAGGATATCACTTCTCCCCCCCATATAATACCCCATGCAGGATGTCACCCCCATATAATGCCCAATGCAGGGTGTCACTCCCCCCCATATAATGTCCCATGCAGGATATCACTCCCCCCATATAATGCCCCATGCAGGATGTCATCCCCCATATAATGCCCCATGCAGGATGTCACCCCCCATATAATGCCCCATGCAGGATGTCACCCCCCCATATAATGCCCCATGCAGGATGTCACCTCTCTCCCCCATATAATGCCCTCTGCAGGATGTCCCTTCCCCCATATAATTCCCCATGCAGGATGTCCCTTCCCCCATATAATGCCCCAAGCAGGATGTCACCCCCCATATAATGCCCGGTGGGGTGCCCGACCGCGAGTGGGCCCCCCGCCTACTCAGGGCCCCGGCGCTTGCCCGGGTGCGCCGGGTGCTGACTCCGGCCCTGATCTTTCTATATATAGTAACATACATAGTAACATAGTTTTTATGGTTGAAGGAAGACTAAGTCCATCTAGTTCAACCCATAGCCTAACATGTTGATCCAGAGGAAGGCAAAAAAAAACATGTAGCAAACACTAAGCTCCACATTGGGGAAAAAATTCCTTCCCGACTCCATACGACAATCAGACTAGTTCCCTGAATCAACGCCCTATCAAGGAATCTAGTATATATAACCTGTAATATTATACTTTTCAAGAAAGGCATCCAGGCCCTTCTTAAATTTTAATAGTGAATCACTCATTACAACATCCTGCGGCAGAGCGTTCCATAGTCTCACTGCTCTTACAGTAAAGAATCCCCGTCTGTGATTATGATTAAACCTTCTTTCCTCCAGACGTAGAAGATGCCCCCTTGTCCCCGTTTCAGGCCTCAGAGTAAAAAGATCAGTAGAAAGGTCTTTGTACTGTCCCCTCATATACTTGTAAATAGTAATAAGATCACCCCTAAGCCTTCGTTTTTCCACAGTAAATAACCCCAAGTGTAATAACCTGTCTTGGTATTGCAGACCCCCCAGTCCTCTAATAACCTTGGTCGCTCTTCTCTGCACCCTCTCTAGTTGATGTGTTATTCAAGGTCCGATCACCTCAGATATTCAGGAATGATACAGTCTAATATATTACATTTATTTATTATTGTATTCAAATTTTAGGAACGAATATGCTGACAAATACTGATATTGGAAAATCTGAGACCCCAGAGATCCATGAATGTGCCGCTGTCATAGAGGGAGGTGTCTGTATATCACCAGATAGCTGTGTATGAATTACATGTCCAGTATTATCCACCATATAACTATGGGATTTCTCTATTCCTAATGTAGATGAACCTATTGGCAGATATTATTTAGTGATTGGCGTAAAAATGTGATAATTTGAGCAATAATTTGTGACTTTTTTCTGCTACTCACGTCACTTTACTAAAACTATGGATGGAGTTTAGCGGAGACGGCTGCACCCTACCACTAACATTCATTGGAAACTGTATTACTCTTTTCATGACAGTTATTGGTATATATGGGACATGTGTTTTATGGGGAGGGGTAAGAAAAAGCAATTTGTGCTGACAGTGACCTAAATTTTTATAAATTTTGTTTTATTTTTTTTTTTTATTTATATTTTTTCCTACTTTTTCTTTCTCTTTTTTTATTTATTACACACATTGTGCCCACAATAAGGACATAAAAGAGGAGCATTTCCCTATCTAAATAGAAGCTTATGATTGCTGATTTCCCCTGTAACTAGGGCTGGGTATTAGCAATTTCAGGGTTCGTCTTCCGCTGCACAGCTGATCTGTGTTCGTTGTATATTACAATAAAATGTATCAGTTTGTGTTATGTGTTTCTTGTGTTTTTCTGACTGTTTTGATGCTCGGAGACCTTTGTAATAAACCATCTTTCTAGGGAGTCTGGCCGTGTCTGACAGCGGCTCTCCGCTCCTGCAGCCGCACGATAACGCCACCGAAACCCACACGGTAAAGGATGGAAGTTTACAGAAAAACAACGATTAATGTTAATGACATAAATGATTGACTCCTTTGGTCACTTATTAACTCTTCAATATTTGTCACATTTGTTAATAGTAATTTCTGCAACCAATGAGGTAAATGTTCTATGGTAAAAAAAAAGACATGTGAGGAATAAATATACACAATATTTCCCATAATATGACTGAGTATATCTTTGGGTTATGTTCACAAGTAGCATTTTTTCAGCTTTTTACAGTACCAGCTTATTGAATGAGATTTCTGAAGTCTCATTCACATGCTGCATTTTTTTCTAATCTGCAGCATGTTAATTCTTTCAGGGGTTTTGCAGCGTTTTTCACCCTTTCAAATGAATGAAAAAAAACCCACAAGTATAAACACTGCAAAAACCCAGCAAATAAGTGCGGACTGTACGCTGGGTTTTTCCTGCCACCAATCTGGTTGTTGATGCAGAGAAAAATGCAGCAAAAATGCAACGTGTGAACATTCCCTTATCCTGGTTGTGTGGTAATTGGGAATAAAAGGGAACGCCAAAAAAGCATATTGTTAGGCAGCATGTATTTGTGCAGAGCAGCTCCTTGAAGATTCCATCACAAGATTCCATGATGACATCACTGGTGATTGTTGGCCATTATGACATCACAGCTCGCAGTCACTACTTATACAATGTACACAGGGTCGCGGCTGTCTTTGTTGACTCTATAGTGACTGAGCGCACTTGCTGTTTTTCGCTATTCCATAGTGACTAATCGCACTTGCAGTTCCTAGCTATTCCATAGTGACTGAGTGCACTTGCAGTTTCTCGATATTCCATAGTGACTGATTGCACTTGCAGGTTCTAGCTATGGCTAAAATACTTTTGGACAATCTTCAGGTAGAAGCTCTATGGGAGATTCTTACCACCAATCGCCCTGAGATTGTGCTTCTACCACCCGATGGCGTCCTCAGCTTCACTCACCGGCTGGTGGTGGAGCTAGTAAGGGACAGCCTGACCAAATACCACCGAGGTCATCTCACCTCAGAGTATCTGACGGATTTACCCCAGAACATCAGGACATTACTACAACAGGTAAGTGGCGGATGCTCCGCACAAATCTTCTCCACAATAATGAATAATAATGGTGGGATAGAAGCAGGGACGGATTAAGAGTAGCCGAGGCCCCGGGCAGTTTAGAAGGTGGGGGACCCCAGCACCCGACATGTCACATGATTTTCTTTGATAGATGATGTGATAAGTCACGCGATTAACACGCAGGTGCTGTGTTGCACTACACATAACAAAAATAAAATTAATTCTGCT
Organism: Phyllobates terribilis; assembly: GCF_046119375.1. Taxonomy (NCBI): domain Eukaryota; kingdom Metazoa; phylum Chordata; class Amphibia; order Anura; family Dendrobatidae; genus Phyllobates; species Phyllobates terribilis. Next base: position 276,422,498 of record NW_027362767.1, read on the forward strand.
CAATATTAATATTAACATATTAATTATAATTATGATTTTATATTATTAATTGTGCAATTTAATATTGAGCAGAATTAAGTATGCTGACATCCCCCTTTATACTGTATAAGCCCACATATAGCCCCTATATAACTTATATGCCCACACATAGCCCCTATATACAGTATGAACCTTCACATAGCCATCTATATACAGTATGAGCTCTCACATAGCCCCCTATATACAGCTGAGCTCTCACATAGCCCCCTATATACAGCTGAGCCCTCACATAGCCCCATATTGTAACATACCTGGCGGCGTCCTTGCATAGTGGTCCATCTCCCACTGTGCAAGAGCGCGCACTTGATCTCCAGTCCAGGGTGTCTCTCTGGCTTCCCTCCATGCTGTCTGTTTGTGTCTGTTTCTGCTGCTTAAGGGCGGCGCCCGATCACTTCCTGCTTTTTGTACCTGCTGTGGGTCACACCCCTTGTGCGTCCTCAGCCTATTGCTGTCTGTCACCTGGTATATAGCTCAGCTGCTCCCATCTATTCCTGCCTGAGCATAGTGTTTCATTCAGTGTGTGCTTGCACTCTGAAGGTGCCAGGTCCCGTTCTGTGTTCTCTTGTCTGCCTATCCTGGAGGCTGTATTTCCAGGCCTGTCTGAACACGCTCCTAGCCTGTTCCTCCCGCCTTCTAGGGGCCGATTACCTAGACCCGTTCCTGTATCTTGTCTGACCTGTCTGAACACGCTCCTAGCCTGTTCCTCCCGCCTTCTAGGGGCTGATTACCTAGACCCGCTCCTGTATCTTGTCTGTCCTGTCTGAACACGCTCCTAGCCTGTTCCTCCTGCCTTCTAGGGGCCGATTACCTAGACCCGTTCCTGTATCTTGTCTGACCTGTCTGAACACGCTCCTAGCCTGTTCCTCCCTCCTTCTAGGGGCTGATTACCTAGACCCGCCCCTGTATCTTGTCTGTCCTGTCTGAACACGTCCTTGCCTGTTCGTCCTGCCTCTCTGGGGGCCGTATTCCCAGACCCGCTCCTGTATCCCACAGCAGTGTCGGTCTCCTCCGTACACTCAGTTCCAGTCTGAACTCTCTCCTATCCTTTACCTGTTTTGCCTCTATGTCCGTTCCCTTCCTTTTTCTGCAGAGTCTGAACTCGTACCTAACTCCTGCTTGTTGTCTCTGTACTCCCGTTTGTGAGTTTGTGGTCCACTCGCTACTTCACTGCAAGTACCCTGTGGGTGTCTGGCTCTGCCTTTCCCTTCCTGTCTGTTCCGTGTGAACAGAGCCCTGTCCCCCCTACTCAGCCTAGCCTGCTCTGACTCCTTTGCTCACCGCTCCGGCGGTTCTAGCCTGCTCTGTCTCCTTTGCTCACCGCTCCGGCGGTTCTAGTCTGCTCTGACTCCTTTGCTTACCGCTCCGGCGGTTCTAGCCTGCTCTGACTCCTTGCTCACTGCTCCGGCAGTCCTGTCCTGCCCTGCTTCTGCCCGCTGCTCCGGCAGTCCTGTCCTGCCCTGCTTCTGCCCGCTGCTCCGGCAGTCCTGTCCTGCCCTGCTTCTGCCCGCTGCTCCGGCAGTCCTGTCCTGCCCTGCTTCTGCCCGCTGCTCCGGCAGTCCTGTCCTGCCCTGCTTCTGCCCGCTGCTCCGGCAGTCCTGTCCTGCTCTGTTCTTGCCCACCGCTTCGGGCGTTCCCTCTCTGCTGTGGTTGTCTACCGCATCTGCGGTCCTGTGACCCAGTCTGTACTGGGTCTTAACCTTTCTGTGCTCCAGCCCGTCCTTTCGGCCCGTACCTCCCTGCCTGCATACTCGCCTGTATCCACCCATCTGCATACCTGCCGTGTTTGCTTATATCCACCAGTCTGTGCCAGCCTAACCTGCCTGTTCCTGAGTCCCAGTGTGTACTGGGTCCTATCCCGCCTGTGTTCCTACCTGCTAGTGCCTCCCTGTCTGCACTCTAGCTGTGCTTGCCTGTACCCCTCTACCTGTATTGTTCCTGAGTCCCAGTGTGTACTGGGTCCTATCCCGCCTGTGTTCCTACCTGCTAGTGCCTCCCTGTCTGCACTCTAGCTGCGCTTGCCTTTACCCGCCTGCCTGCATACCAGTCGTGCCTGCCTACACCCTCCAGTCTGTGCGCCAGCCTAACCAGCCTGATCCAGTAATCCCTGTGTGGGTCAACCCCCGTGTCCGGAGTTTGACCTGGAGTAGCACCTGGTCCCTCTGCCCGGTTTCTCCCTGGTGCACTGGCGTCGTATGCCGTCGTGCCATCTTGGTCGGATCGGCCAGATACTTAGTCACGCCCCTCCAGGCACTCTCCGGTTCATGGTCCAGTGGAATCACTACAATCACACGCACACGCCGCTCAGCCCGGGCGTGTGCATAACACATATATACACAATGAGCCCTCTCAAAGCCCCATATATACAGTATGAGCCCTCACAAGGCCCCCTATGTACAGCTGAGCCCTCACATAGCCCCATATATTCTGTGTGAGCCCTCACATAGCCCCCTATATACAGTATGAGCCCTCACATAGCCCCATATATACAGCTGAGCCCTAACATAGTCCCCCTATATACAACATGAGCCCCCACACACTTTAAATATTGCTTGGCAGCATGTATTTGTGCAGAGCTGCCTCTATAAGATTCCATCACAAGATTCCATGATGACATCACTGGTGATGGTCGGCCATTATGACATCACAGCTCGCAGTCACTACTTATACAATGTACACAGGGTCAGGGCTGCCTTTGTTGGCTCTATAGTGACTGATTGCACTTGCAGGTTCTAGCTATGGCTAAAATACTTTTAGAAAATCTTCAGGTAGAAGCTCTATGGGAGATTCTTACAACCTATCGCCCTGAGATTGTGCTTCTACCACCCGATGGCGTCCTCAGCTTCACTCACCGGCTGGTGGTGGAGCTAGTAAGGGACAGCCTGACCAAATACCACCGAGGTCATCTCACCTCAGAGTATCTGATGGATTTACATCAGAACATCAGGACATTACTACAGCAGGTAAATGGCGGACGCTCCACACAAATATTTTCCACAATAATGAATAATAATGGTGGGATAGAAGCTTCTTCTTTCTTTCAATATAAAACAGAACAAGTCCCCAGATATGTAGTCATTGTATCTGCAGAGAGGAGCAGACGTCACATACAATGGCCGCCTCTATTGTGACCTTTCTCATCTCAGAATTTTCATTTTTGTTTCTTTTCTTCTTTATAGGCTGAAAAAAGATCTCAGCATGGAGATTTGGCTTCTATTAAAGAACTGGCCGAAAAAGTCCTGTGTGTACTGGAAGGTCCGGCCTGCTCCTCGGAAAGCCTGGTAAGGATCCATCATCTTCTCTATCACACGTCGTTGTTTCCTGATCTTCTCCAGATCACGAGTCAGAGATCAGAAGATCTGGGGTTAGATCTGAGAGAACTTTCTGAGAAAAGCCCTCATGATGGCGGCTGATCTGTATAGTTACAGTTGGTGCGTCTGTAAATGCAGGTTTAGTCCTTCCTGATTTATGGATTTGGTGATTTACTGGAAGGCTCCACGTGTTAATACTATATATTCTATCTATCAGGAGACACCAGAAGGCGACACCAAAGACGAGCAAAATGTGACCCCAGAAACCCCTGACCCCAATATGAGTCAGCCGGGGCCAAGCAGCGATCTGACTACAGGTGAGCCGATCACACAACCTTCTACAGGAAATATCCGGATATTATACAGAACAGGGGACAATGTCACATTTACTCTTTCCACTCTGTGTAATGGGAACCTGGCAGCACATGTTACATATGGGAGTAGTGGGAGGACTGGACAGGACATTTTCTCGCATTTTTTCCAGAAATCCAAAGTGCCAGTCAGGAGAAAACTAACGTAGAAGTCATATACAAATCAGGATGGAAGTGCACTGGGGGCGTGGAAGAAGAAGTCAGAGTGCAGTGACACGCCCCTGTGCACTTCCAGGCTAATTTGCATATGGCTCTTACGCTTTAGCTCTCTTCCCATCGCTCATCGAGGGTGATGGGTTCCTCATTCATGTGGTGATTGGGGTCCTCCACCATTTACATTACATTATCTATGGCTCTGCCGGACGTTCCCATATATAGAGTCCCCATATAACGAGTATTAATCCCATTCACAGACGTCTTGTCATTTCTCTGTTATATTGTTGTATTATATATGTAGGATTAATATTGTCTAATATATTTTATTTCTTCATCATTTTATCACTATTTTAGAAACAACTGAGCTGTTGGATCCTGACAGTGTGATCTTAGAGATCCCGGAGATCCAAGAATCTGCCGATGTAAGTATTATAGAGGGAGATGTCTATGTATCACCAGATCACGGGGTGTGAATGACCCGTCCAGTATTATCCCCCATATAACCAGGGGACGCCTCTATCATCAGAGGAGATGACACCATTGCATTAGATAATAGCATTTATATTATAGGGAATCTGTCAGCAGGTTTTTGCTCCTCATCTGAGGGCAGCATGATGTAGAGGCAGAGACCCTGATTCCAGCGATGTATTCATTACCTTATTCAGGGCAGCAGTTGTGATGAAATCAATATTTTTTTCTGCTGCAGATCTGGCAGTGCTCTAAATGCTGAGCCCTGTATAACCCCGCCCACACCAGTGATTGGCAGCTTTCTGTGTAATACGCCGTCCACACCAGTGATTGGCAGCTTTCTGTGTATAACCCCACCTGCACCAGTGATTGGCAGCTTTCTGTGTATAACCCCGCCTGCACCAGTGATTGGCAGCTTTTATGTACAGTGTGCATAGGCAGAAAGCTGCCATTCAGTGGTGGGGGTGGGGTAACACAGAGCAATAGGACTACATGGCACGAGACAGATGGTCCTCTAGTGATAATCTCCTGCTGATAAAACACTGATTTTATTGACACAACACCACACAGTTTAGTAAGTGACACATCACTGGAATCAGGGTCTCAGCCCCTACATCATGCTTCTCTCAGATTACATAGCACACAGACAGATCCTCTGTAAGTTCTCCTCTGTGTGATTTCTCACATTATCCAGCACTGTACAATGATTCTGATGTATGGAGGATCCCCCCTTACATTACATCTGTGTCTGCGGAGCGTCCGGCTTGTATCATCCCTACATCGGATCAGTGACATCAGCTGGGGCATAATATAGGAGGAGACGTTTCTGCATCTGGAGATTTGCTCCCGAAGCTTCTAGATCTTAATATCATTTCTTCTTCTTTTCTAGAACTTGATGGAATCATTGATCCCGGCGAGAAAGCCGCGTATGAGCGACTACGAAACATCTAAACTGATCAGCAGCGGATCTTTTGGGTGAGATTTCAGTTGGCATAATCCACATTTCTCAGGGTTCCCTATGACAAGCTTTTAGCCTCTGCGCTCTGCCATTCAGTGTTATCATAGGGAAATGACCTGTTAATGCGACATGGGTGAGGGTTCTGGCAGATGTGGCATTGTGCAGACCTCCCACAGGTGATAATGTGACCTGGGTGTGGTTCTGGCAGACGTGGCATTGTGCAGGCCTCCCATAGGTGATAATGTGACCCAGATGAGGGTCTGGCAGACGTGGCATTGTGCAGACATTCACAGGTGATAGTGTGACCTGGGTGTGGTTCTGGCAGACGTGCCATTGTGCAGACCTTCCAAAGGTGATGTGACCTGGGTGAGGGCTCTGGCAGACCTAGCATTGTGCAGACCTCCCATAGGTGACAATGTGACCTGGGTGTGGTTCTGGCACACGTTGGATTGTGCAGGCCTCCCATAGGTGATAATGTGACCTGGCTGAGGGCTCCAGCAGACATGGCATTGTGCAGACCTCCCATAGGTGATAATGTGACCTGGGTGTGGTTCTGGCACACGTTGGATTGTGCAGGCCTCCCATAGGTGATAATGTGACCTGGCTGAGGGCTCCAGCAGACGTGGCATTGTGCAGACCTCCCATAGGTGATAATGTGACCTGGGTGTGGTTCTGGCAGACGTGGCATTGTGCAGACCTCCCATGGGTGATAATGTGACCTGGGTGAGGGTCTGGCAGATGTGGCATTGTGCAGACCTCCCATAGGTGATCTATGTAGTAATATTTCATAGATTACTAGATGTGTATTTCTAGTGACTTCTAGTATTAAACATGAGTACAGAAGATCATATAATGACTTCTATAGACAGACTGTTAATAATGATTCATAATAAACCATGGTTTCTCTTTCTCTCCAGATCCGTCTACTTAGTGCACCATAAAGATTCAAAGAAGATCTTTGCTATGAAGAAAATGGCCAAGACGACCCTGGATACTCCAACAGCTGTGGAAGGGGCCTTTCTGGAGAGGGACATCCTGACATTCGCTGATTGTCCCTATGTGACCTCCATGCTCTGCTCCTTCCCTACTAGATCTCACCTGTGTATGGTCATGGAGTATGTAGGAGGTAGGACATGTACATGTATTATATTCAGCCCATGTCTGCTGACATCTTATCATTAGGACTTGTCCCTGTGGATGGTTACTTCCCGGCAGAGCATTTACTATAGATATTCCGCAAAGTCATTGATGTGTGTGATCTCCCTGTATGTCCGCACTGAGCACGTCAGTATCTCCAGCTTTAGACGAGATGTGACATCACTTTATGTTATTAGTGACATAGACGACATTTCACCATGACCTCAGACTAATATTCTGTACATTATATCCATATACAGGGTTGGACTGGCCCACCAGAGAACCGGAGAATCCTCCGGTGGGCCCTGGCTTCTCCTTCAGGAGAGTTCATAGCAGCTGCAAGGTTTGCACTATGGGGCTCTTGAGTGGAGGAGAAAGGTGGGCCCTCGGAATCAAATGTTCTGGTGGGCCCAATGTTCTTCAGTCTGACACTGTCCGTATATATTGTCTCCAGCCCCAATGTCTCCGCTCACTTCTCATGACACTTCATGGTGGTTTGCTGTATAAACCCCTCACCGCTCATATTTCCTTTCTTCTATAGGTGGAGACTGCGCAACCCTCCTAAGAACCAGGGGTCCTTTATCTGTCCCCTTGGCCCGCCTGTACTTTGCAGAGGCAGTTCTTGCTGTGGAATACCTGCACAGCTATGGCGTGGTGCACAGAGACCTGAAGCCAGAGAAGTAAGTGCCCCCTGTAGCATAATAAAGTGGGGAAAGTTATTTATTACCACATGGCCTGTGAGGCTAAAACTATCTTTTCTTTCACAGCCTCCTAATTACACCGGCTGGACACATTAAAGTCGCCGATTTTGGGATTTCAAAAGTTGGTGTCATGATACCAGAAGCCAACACCCACAAGGAATCATTGGAGGACATCGCCAGAGAGTTCCAGGACCATGAGGTCGGCATCACTTACAGGAACTTAGCTTGTTCTTTACAAATCTCATTACACTATTATCTCCTCTCTACGTTCTTCATTCTAGAGAACTTTTCCACTCATATTTTATCTTCTGTCATTGTGTTTTATGGGGAGAACTTGTCATAATAATCATTTCATCGATTCTCATCTTTATCTTCTGTCGGTTTCCAGGACTGTGGCACCCCATATTATATGGCCCCAGAAATCATCCTGAAGAAAGGCTATGGAAGACCAGCTGATTGGTGGTCAATGGGGATCATCCTGCATGAATTTCTGATGGGATATGTACCATTTCATGGGGACTCCCTATCTGAGCTTCATAAAAATATTGTCACTGGTAAGTAGAATAATCCGATCATTGCTTTGACTGATTACATGGGTTACGTTATTTCCTTTGCTTTTTCTTACAGTCCAATACAGAGGTTTTATTTTCTGTAATTTTCTTATATAACAGGAGACATCATTTGGGATTGGGATTGCTCTCCCCCCCCCCGATGCTCAGGACCTCATTGATGACCTGCTCAGAACAAATCCTGTACAAAGACTTGGGACAGGTAACCAATAAATTAGTTTTTATATTCACTTTTTACAACGAGGACATATCGCTTCTTTCCATGAGAATCAGCACTTCTCTATCTGCTTGCCTATTTCTAGTTATCCATACTATGACTTTCAGCTTGTTTCCTTCGGATATGTCATTAGTTTAGAGTAAGATAAATTGTTCCGATATGGAGCAGTCTCTGACAATGTCTGCTCAACTTTTGGTTTTCTTTTTCCAGGAGGAGCCTTCGAGATCAAGAGTTATCCATTCTTGTGTGACTTAGAATTTGAAAACCTTCTAAGTCAGAAGCCGGAGTATGTCCCTCGGATTGTGTCAGACATGGACACCAGCTTATTTATCAGTAAGTAGAAGGAGATTTCATCTAGACTAAGCCACTGTTTGTCTCATCTTCCTTAATATGTGTCAAACAGTTCCTATTAATATTAGTGATAAATTATGACTGTGTTACACTGCCAACCTCTAATAACACTTCATTACCTATGTCTTGTAGATCACGCTGATACAGACAAGCATATGGACTCAGAGGAGGAGGACACAAGTGAGGATAATGAGAGCCTTTTCTTCCAAAATTTTACATCATCCTCTGAAAGGCTTTCTAAAGTAAGTATGTGATCAAGAAATCCAGAATGTGTAAAAAAGACCTCTAAAAGTAAAAAAATAGAAATTTATATCTTATTATTCTGTTTTTAGCTCTGTACCACCACTATCAAGTCCCCTCCAGAGTGTACCCCATCATCCAGCAGAAACATCTCAGAAATGTGAGTAGATTATGTGGTTATTACTGGGAGCTCCAGGCTGATATAAGTGCACAACACCAAATATAGGACATAATTACCATAATATCAAGTGCAGCATCCACCGCCCCATGATCAGCGGTCATTGCGCTTTTGGCTTCAGAATTCATTGGAGATAACAGCCAATAATTGCAGCCAGTCAGGCATTCATAATGCTGCCCACATTGTAGGAGAGATGTAGTATTACATGCCGGCCATTGTTGGTAGTTGTTTTTCACTCTGCTCCATAGAAGGTAGTTTTGAGTAGGAGACCTTTCATATGTCCTATTAGGCCTTATAATCGATGTTCTTCTAGTGAGACAATTCCTTTTACACAAAATTTACTTGTGATTTTCTTCTTCCAAACAGGCAGAAAGGATCTGATAGAGATGATGCTATAACCAGCTTGCCATCCTCGTCCCCATTGTCAGGTATGTACATGTCTATAGCTCCAAAAATGTGAATGTTGTCATCAAGGGTCAAATATCTTCACATGGTTTTTCTGTAATAGGTCTCCTATGTTATCCATGTTTCATGGATCCCAATTATGTTGCCCATGGGCCCATACTGTGTCTCTATTTCCGTAACTTTGTACAGTACAATCATGGATATTGTGATACGTTGTAGCATCCAGTAACCTCCGCCATCGTAATGAGACATCGTCTCCTATAGTAGAATATCGCTCATTAGTGATGCACCACATGGCGGCACACAAGGGCGCTCACTGCTCCATATTAGTGACACATCTAATGCCCCCCAGATGAGGTCATGTCCAGTATATAGGACTTATTCTGCCCTATCATGCAATACCAGATTATCAGGACTATAGGGGACAGGACAAAAATAATCCTACTATATACAGGACAGATACAAAGCAGATCCCATAACAATATGTCCTTAGTGAGTTGTTGTTTTTTCTTCTTTCTGATCAGAATTTCCAGCTGACGAGGAAACATCTGAAAATGTGAAAAAGGGGAAAAAGAGACGAGGTAAGTGTGAGAATCAGCTCCATGTTGTGTGAGGTCGTCAGTGAGATAAATGCATGTGGAGCAGATGTCATCTGTCAGGGATGGGATTATCACATGTATGATGGCTGACAATGATCGCTGACCTCTGTGTGATGAGACTCCTCTGCCGTCCGGCCACAGTGACCGCACAGTAGTACCATGTCATATGGAGTCCCATCACTTACATTATATTTCCTTCTCTTCTCATAGGTTCCATCTTCCGCCGGATCTTATCATCCTGCCGGCGTGGATTAGCCAGGGCTGCTCGCGTATTTGCATGTTGTCACCGTTCCCCTAGAGACATCTCGAAAGACGGGAAACCTCCGCATCCAGCGCCCTGAAGTCCAGCAGATCTACCATCACTGCTGGAGCCGTATAGAAGGACCTTCACCATCTACCTGTGGCCTTCTGTTACATCTCTGCCCGGACATGCCTCTGTCACCAGGCTCCGCGGTATTCATACTGGTCGCAGATGTGGCTGTTACTGATCACCTGGTATCTGACCCCGGCTGTCATCCAGACTATGATTTTGTCTATTGATTCTGTTCCTGGTTTTATTCTTCCCTTCTATCTTATTATTAATTAAAAAATTACAATTATTATTACTAAGTTTTTTTGCATCAATCAAACTTTACATTTTGGTAATTGATTAAAATAATATATTAACAGTTATGTTTTAAAAGCATATATACAGTATGCTTATAATATGTATATATACAGTGGCATGTAAAAGTTTGGACACCCCTGGTCAAAATTAAGTTATTGTGAACAGTTAAGCAAGTTGAATATGAAATGATCTCTAAAAGGCCTAAAGTTAAGGATGACACATTTCCTTTGTAAGGAAGTATGAACTATCACTGGCAATTCCCAAGTACCAGTGGCGAGCATATATAGCAGAGGGGAGCGGCCAACACTGAACAGCTGAGAAAATCCAGGTTGGAGAACTCCAGGAGATCAACTAACCTGATTAACACTTGCACTGCCAGCAAGGATAAAGCCTGCACTGTCTAATAAGTTGCTGAAGCAATTCTAATCAGTGCAGGAGTTTGTGAAACCAGACGCCACAATCTTCTGGCCACAATCTTCTGGCCACAATCTTCTGGCCCCTCTCTGTTACATTATCCCTGTGGCAGTAGCCCCCTCCTAAGAGGGACCTCCGGAACCTCAGAGCCAGGTTTATCTTGATGTGAAATGTGATAAAACTGGACCAACCTGGTTGCATGTACATCCGACGCTGGTACCCACATTCTCTCCTCAGGACTATAACTCTTCCAATGTGCCAAATATTGAAAAGACCGGAGTACAAAGCGAGAATCTATTATCTTCGCTATCTTGAATTCCAGATTCTCCTCAACAATGACTGTTGAAGGTGATGGTGATGATGGTTCAGCAGAAGCAATATATTTCTTGTGAAGTGATTGGTGAAACACATTATGAATCTTGGTAAAGTAAGGTAATACACTACTGGATTAATGACGGCAACTATTGTGGAGCCCTGTTGTGCATTGGTGCCACAGATCTTAGAGGGGTGCATGGACGGATTCCTCCACAAGAGGCCCTCACAGCATACACCCACCTCCATCTTCCACCTCAGACCAGCAGAGGGAGCCTGTTAGGGATATAAATAGGGAAGGTGGAGCTAGGCAGTCCAGTTGGAGTCTGGACAAGTCTAAGTCTGGAGTCTGCAGTCTAGAGTCCACAGAGAGTGCAGTCTGTGAGAAAGTCAGTCCAGCACAGACTCAGTGACCTCAGGTTAGTGAGCCTAAGGCGTGCCGACGCCGTAAGAGCGGTGAAGAGTAGCGAGGCCTACTGCCAGTGTGAAGCCAAGTGAGGGCCCCGAGCGGCCGAAGGCAAGTGGAGTAAGCGAGCTACATAGGGGGCAGAAGAGCTTAGCCAGCTCACCCCACAAGCATTTACCGGACACCAGGTCCGTGTCTGCGAGGATCTCTAGGACCAGCAGAAATAACCGGAACCCCTGGCGAACTACATGTCCCAGGAATACCAGAAGCTGACTGTTATCCCAGGGTCAGGAATCACAGAGGCCCAAGAGACCAGGGAGTGTGATCTCCAACAGAAGGCCCTACCACCAGGTCAGCAGGTGCAAGACAGAGACCAAGTTAGGCCTAGCTTCAGGCAGGTCACAAACTTATCAGGAAAAGGCAAGAAACAGGAGGCCCCACACCCGCTCACTGGGGAGAGTCCTGAAATGCACCCTTCATCCTACAGTGCCCTGGATCGTGCCTGAAACACCACCAGTAAAGGTACTGAAGTGAACTGCTGTGAGTGTGCCTATTCTTCTTCTGACCCGGCTGTGTCCCCTCTGTCCTGCATCCCTTTTCCTATGCTGCCCTGAGGCCCCGCTCCACCTGTGGGGAGCTGCACCAACTAAGCTGCCTGACCACCGGCCTCAGAGGACTGTAGCAGCGCTGGTGATCCTCACCAGACATCACGGGTGGCGTCACGAACTACCCCCTATCCCATACACCTTTTCCCCCATTCCTTCTTTACCTTTTAAGAGTGACCCCAGGGTACGGGCCCGGGAGTCAGCCACCGCGAAATCCCCACAAAACTAACAGCAAGGCCCGGGCGCCGAGTAGTCATCCACATCCCCTGGGCGCGTCATCTCTTCCTGGCATCACGAACAGGATTCCGTGCCCGCTGCAATGACGGAGTGTTGTGCCCCTTGCCACCGGGTACTGTGCGCCTTTATTCTGAACTGTGTGTTTAACTGTGGCGAAGATTGCCGCCATTGTTGGGCCTCCGAGCGGGAAGAAGGGCGTAACCGCGGCAAACTTAGAGGCGTACCTGCTGAAGCGCGCGAAGCCCCGGACACGCCCCACGCCTCGACGTCAAACCAGGAAGCGCCAGGTCCTGGAAGGAGCCTCGGTGAGCGCTCTGACGTAGGACGCAAGCGACGCAGGGTCCTGAAGAAGACTGTCGCCTGCAGAGCTGTGGCCTACAGGAAGAAAAGAAAAGAAGGTAGGCCACGGTTCGCTAGGGGGGCGCCAGAATGTCCGAGGAACAGCACAACGACGGAGTACCGGTTAACCGCCCTGATGTTCAACCCGAACTCGGCGCCGAGCAGGCCGAAGCAGCCGCTCCACCAGCAGTGCCTGTAACCCCTGTCATACCCATGGCCCTACCATACATACCTGGAGCGAAGTGGCTCCCCCAGTACAGCGGCAAACCGGATACCCTGTCTGGATTTGAAAGGAAAATATGCGGTATACTGGACATGTACTCTATGACAGGCAAGCTAAGAGACGCTGTTGTATTAGGACAATTGACCGGTGCTGCGGAGAGAGAAGTAGAAACCTGGTCGGCCGCAGACCAGGAGTCAGTGTCCGCAATCTTTAAAAAGTTACAGACTGTCTTTGAGAATTGTACTGAGACAGACCTCCGGATGAGGTTCTACAACTGCTCTCAGCAACCGAAGGACAGTGTTCGGGACTATGCCTGGCGTTTACAAGGGGCCCTGCAAGCTCTGAAATAGGTTAGTCAACCAGCATCAGTGATGAAAATAAAATGCTGAAGGAACAGTTTATCCGGGGACTGAGGTCCCAAGAGGAGAGCAGAACTGTGCGTTGGTGGTCCCTGGATCATCCAGATGCCACCTTTGACACCCTTAAGGACATGGCTATAAAAGGACAGCAGCCCCTGGAAACAACTGCTATCTATTATTACCAGGGTGGGGCCACCCCAGTGCCTGCAGTGTCCACCTTTTCCCCGGTGGCTGCTGAAGCCAAGGTTCCAGCAACGTCCCCTAGTGAGCTGGACAGCCTGCGCTCTGAAGTGCGTCAGTTGAGCAAAACCCTGGCCACTGTACTGAGTGCCCTGCAGCTGAGGACGGAGCCCGAGGCAGAAGGAAGGATCCTGGTAGCCGACAGCCCTGAGGATGTCCCCTGGATGAGAAGAAGGAGGAGGACAACGCCGCCGCCTGGGAGGACAAGTGACCAATGCCGCCAGCCGAGGGACCCTGTCTGCCACCACTGCCACAAGACAGGTCACACCGTCCAGAGCTGTCCTTTAAACGAGAAAACCCTGGGGCCGAGGGCCGACACCCAGGAGTAGACCCCCCAGGCCCATTAAATTGGTACCGCAGGTTCGTGGGAGGAAGACCTTTCCTGTCCATTGTGCTGGACGGCATCGCGACACCCGCTCTGCTGGACACAGGATCTCAGGTAACCATCATGCCTGATGTCCTCTACAAAAGGTTCTGGTCTATAGATGAACTTCACCCACCAGATCCAAATCTTTCCGTCTATGCCTCAAACGGCCTCCCCCTTAACCTATTTGGGGTTAAGGATGTGGCAGTAAAGGTGGGAAGAGTGGAACTGAAGGACCAGGGACTAATTGTAGTAAAGACTAATCCTGATGATACAAACTTGTATATGGTACTTGGCACTAATATTGTTAGTAACTGTTTGGGAGAAGTGTTGTTCTTGCTCCAACAGATAGCTGACACTCCCAGACCAGGGCAGAGGAGGGTGCTCCAGAAAGAGATCCGATCCCTTATGTACCAGCAACAGGTAAAGCTAACAGGCGGTGAAATTAGTAATGTATGGGTAACAGACCCGGTACCCATTGTGATTCCCCCCGATGAGTGAAATGCTGATTTGGTGTAGAGCAGCAATAGGTCTCAAAGGACGGAGCTATCAGGCGGTAGTAGAGCCCCTTAGCTCGGAACATAGGCCTACACTCTTGACTGCCAGAGGGGTACTGGATGTACGCAATGGGAGGGTGCCCGTACGCCTCCTAAACTATGGGGAGGACGAGGTTAGATTACCACGCTACGCCACTGTTGCCAAACTGTACACAGTAAATAACAACTCCATACACACGGCGGAGTCCTTAACCTCACCAGATTAATTGGAGGATAATGACCCGGCAACCCAGGTGGAGGATTGGTGTCAACAGCTCCACGTTGGGACAGACACCACTCCTGTCCATCAGAAGCAGGGTGTACACCGGGTGGTTCAGGAATACGAGCAGGTATTCAGTAAGCACCCACTTGACTTTGGGAGGATTAAGGGGGTTCAACACCATATCCCCACAGGTGACCATCCACCCATCAAAGAACGTTACAGGCCTATACCACCAGCACACTACCAGAAGGCGAAGGAGATGTTGCACGACATGAAGACGGCAGGGGTAGTAAGGGATAGTTGTAGTCCCTGGGCAGCTCCCCTAGTTCTAGTCAGGAAAAAGGACGGAAGCATGAGAATGTGTGTAGATTACAGACAAGTAAATCGCATTACACATAAAGATGCATACCCTTTACCACGTATAGAGGAATCCCTGGCTGCCTTAAAGTCTGCAAATTACTTCTCCACCCTTGACCTCACTAGTGGGTACTGGCAAGTAGCTGTGGCTGAGGAGGATCGGGAGAAGACGGCCTTCACTACCCCGATGGGACTCTGCGAGTTCAATAGCATGCCGTTTGGACTCTGCAACGCCCCCGGAATGTTCCAGAGATTGATGGAGTGCTGCCTGGGACACCGCAACTTCGAGACTGTACTACTATACCAGGACGACGTGATAGTGTACTCCAAAACGTATGAGGACCACTTGAAGCACCTGGCGGAGGTATTTGAGTCGCTGTCCCGGTATGGGATGAAGCTGAAGCCCTCAAAGTGCCACCTGCTCAAGCGAAAGGTACAAAACCTGGGGCACATCGTTAGTCCAGAGGGAGCAGCACCAGACCCGGAGAAGGTCACTGCCATCCAGAAATGGCCGGAGCCGAAGAGTCTCAAGGAGGTACGTTAGTTCCTGGGACTAGTTGGGTACTACTGGAGGTTTGTGAAGGACTATACCAAGAAAGCGGCGCCTCTGCAAGACCTCCTGGTAGGACAGTCCCCCAGAGGCAGAAATCCCCCGTTCCAGTGGGGTAAGGAGCAAGCCGATTCCTTTAAGGTGATGAAGGAGATCCTGACTGGCGAAGAGATCCTAGCCTACCCTGACTACAGCCAACCGTTCCTGTTGTACACTGATGCCAGCAACGAAGGATTAGGAGCTGTACTGAGTCAGAAGCAGAATGGCAAAGAGAAGGTGATCGCCTATGCCAGCAGGAAGCACCGCCCGACCGAGAGGAACCCAGAGAACTATAGCAGCTTCAAGTTGGAGTTCCTGGCCCTGGTCTGGGCCATCACCGAGCGGTTCAAGCACTACCTAGCCTCCAGTAAATTCACTGCCTTCACTGATAACAACCCCTTGACTCATCTAGAAACAGCCAAGTTAGGAGCCATGGAACAACGATGGATGGCTCGGCTGTGAAACTACCAATTCACTATTAAGTACCGGGCGGGCCGCAAGAATGCCAATGCCGATGCGCTGTCCAGGATGCCTCACCAGTCGGACACTGAAGAAGAAGTGGATGACTTGGAGGAGATTGAACTACCTGCCTTTCATCGGAATGGAATGGTCCACGAGCAACGAGCCTCCAGGAGGCAACGTGGTAAGACGTTAAACCCACTGCCTCACCACAGCTGGAAGGAGACCCAGGACAGCGACCCGGTTGTCAGACGTATCAAAGAACTGATAACCCAGGAAGGTTCCTCCCTGGAGAAGGAAGCGTCTCTCCAAGCCAAGCAGCTGTGTAGTGAGAAGAGCCGGCTGTTCATCTATAGAGAGAAGCTGTGCCGGAGGTATGTCAACCCCAAAACCTATGAGATGGTATGGCAGATAGTGGTGCCCAAGACAAACATCCAGATGGTGTTGGAAGCCTACCACGATCAGGCAGGGCACTTTGGCTGGAAGAAGCTAGAAACCCTGCTGAAGTGTCGGTTTTATTGGGTAGGAATGCGCAGTTCCATTGAGAGGTGGTGCCGGAATTGTGGACCCTGTAGCCTCAGAAGAAAAGACTGCAGCAGCCAGAAGGCACCCCTGCAACCCATCAAGACAACTCGTCCCCTGGAGATCGTGGCCCTGTATCATGTCAAGCTGTCACCCAGCAGGTCAGGATATTCCTATGCCCTGACCCCGGTGGATCACTTCTCCCGGTTCCTGGTGGTCGCCCCCGTCAAGGACCTGACGGCAGAAACTGCGGCGAAGACGTTTCAGGCGTACTTCTGCAGGCCCCACGGGTACCTGGAGCAGTTGCTGACAGATCAAGGCTCAGCCTTTGAGGCCGAATTGTTCAAAGAGTTCTGCCATTTGTATGGGTGTAAAATGATCAGGACTACCCTGTACCACCCCCAAACTAACGGTCTCTGTGAAAAGATGAATAACATCATCATCGACCTGCTGAAGACCTTACCACTAGAGGATAGAAATCAGTGGCCAGACCTACTACCTGACCTGGTAGATCTGTACAACCACATACCTGTGAGTTCCACCAATTGTACTCCAGCATATCTCATGCGAGCAAGATCCGGGAAGTTGCCCATGGACTTGGAGCTTGGTGTAGTAGAACCAGAAGCAGATATGTCCACTGAGGACTGGGAGACGACCAGACAGGAGCAGTACAGAAGAGTACAGGCGTGTGTCGAAGACAGTCTCACTCAGGTGAGGGACAAGCAGGAAGCCCACTGCAATAAAAGTGCGCCCGCAGAACCCTTCACACCAGGAGAAGTGGTGTTAAAGAGGAAAAGGAGAAACCACAAACTTGATGACCAGTGGGAGAGAGAACCCTACACTGTGTTAAATTCAAGATTTGATAACAAGAAGACCTGCCTAATTAGTAGAGACGGAGGAAGAACGAAGCAGTGCCTCTCACCGTACCGGAGGAGCCTAAAGAAGCAGTACTCCATACTGACTTAGGAGATTTCCCGGCAGATTGGCCTCAACTCGGAGGAGCAGTAATAATCCCTGTGATCCACTTCTTTCAACAACCAGAAGACCCTCCACAGCAAGTAGAGCCTGTAAGTGCTTCAGAAGAGCCTGCTCAAGAAGAATCCCCGGAAGAAGGATCCCCGGATGGAGCAGAGCAAGAAGGCCCAGCCAATGGTATACTAGCCAGTCCCGTAGAGAGGTTAAGGCAACCCTGCAGTTCCCCAACACTTAGAACTGACAGAATGGGAGGTAGTGCAAATACTAGTGCCTCACGTATCCCAGTACCCCGTAGGTCAACACGTAGCACACGAGGTCAGACCCCTGTCAGATACAGAGAGTAAAGAAGAAAACTCTGACAGTGTAAATAGTTGCCCTTGGGGTATTATATTGTGTATTTTCATGTACATGTATTTATTAACTTGTGTTTTGCCTTATAATGGACAATCTAAGTGAAATGGACACTTTTCTTGTGTGACTCTAACTACCCGTAAGGGTACATAAAGAACTCTGTGGCTGAGGACTGTGTGCAGCCCAAAAACTGCTTCTTGTAAATAATTGCACTCCCTGGAGTGCCCCTTTAGGTGACCTCAGAAGAAAAACCGGTCTGGTGTGGCACGAACAGAGGTCCAACTCAGGATCACCATGCCCTGCAGCCACCCCAGGGCCTACGTGGAGGGTTTTCTTTGGACAGGTCCCTCAAGCTACCAAGTACTCTACCCTGTGAGATGGACATCCTGTCGGGGAACCTCACCTCAAGAGACTTGAATTCTGGGGTTGCTTATTGAACTGTATATACCTATTTATTATTTATAATGTTTTATATGTAACGTTTAAGCCAAGTGCCTCCCATAAAGGGAAGAGTTATTGTTATTGTTGTTATAAAAAGTACTTCAGTCCGGGAGTACTGAGCTTTGCTAGGGAGCAATGTGGCGCCCCGCTGTGCATTGGTGCCACAGATCCTAGAGGGGTGCATGGACGGATTCCTCCACAAGAGGCCCTCACAGCATACACACACCTCCACCTTCCACCTCAGACCACCAGAGGGAGCCCCTTAGGGATATAAAAAGGGAAGGTGGAGCTAGGCAGTTCAGTTGGAGTCTGTGAGAAAGTGAGTCTGCTGCAGCCAGAGAGGTTGACAGTCCAGCCCAGACTCAAGGAGCTCAGTTAATGAGCCTAAGGCGTGCCGACGCCATAAGAGCGGTGAAGAGTAGCGAGGCCTACTGCCAGAGTGAAGCCTAGTGAGGGCCCCGAGTGGCCGAAGGCAAGTGGAGTAGCGAGCTACATAGGGGGGCAGAGGAGCTTAACCAGCTCACCCCACAAGGATTTACCGGACACCGGGTCCGCGTCTGCAGGGATCCCTAAGGCCCAGCAGAAACAACCGGAACCCCTGGCGAACTATATGTCCCAGGAATACCAGAAGCTGACCATTATACCAGGGTCAGGAGTCACTGAGGCCCAAGAAACCAGGGAGTGTGATCTCCAACAGAAGGCCCTACCACCAGATCAGCCGATGCAAGACAGAGACCAAGTTAGGCCTAGCTTCAGGCAGGTCACAAACTTATCAGGAAAAGGCAAGAAACAGGAGGCCCCACACCCGCTCACTGGAGAGAGTCCTGAAATGCACCCTTCACCCTACAGTGCCCTGGATCGTGCCTGAAACACCACCAGTAAAGGTACTGAAGTGAACTGCTGTGAGTGTGCCTATTCTTCTTCTGACCCGGCTGGGTCCCCTCTGTCCTGCATCCCTTCTCCTATGCTGCCCTGGGGCCCAGCTCCACCTGTGGGGAGCCGCACCAACCAAGCTGCCTGACCACCGGCCTCAGAGGACTGTAGCAGCGCTGGTGACCCTCACCAGACACCACAGGTGGCGTCACGAACTTTCCCCCTATCCCATATACCTTTTCCCCATTCCTTCTTTACTTTTAAGAGTGACCCCAGGGTACGGGCCCGGGAGCCGGCCACCGCGAAATCCCCCAAATCTAACAACAAGGCCCGGGTGCCGAGTCGTCCCGCAACACCCTGGGTGCGTCATAATCTACACACATTCTCATGCTTCCATCCTTTTTACTGACCAGGACCAGGGGAGCTGCCCAGGGGCTATAGCTATCTCTTATTACCCCAGCTTTCTTCATGTCGTGCAACATTTCCATCGCTTTTTGGTAGTGTGCTGGTGGTATGGGCCTGTAACGTTCTTTGATGGGTGGATGGTCACCTGTGGGTATATGGTGTTGTACCCCTTTAATCCTCCCAAAATCAAGTGGGTGTTTGCTGAATACTCCCTCGTATTCCTGAACCACCTTGTGTGCACCTTGTTTCTGATGGACAGGAGTGGCGTCAGTCCCGACATGGAGCTGTTGACACCAATCCCCCACCTGGGTTTCCGAGTCATTATCCTCCAATCTGTCTGGTGAGGTTAAGGACTCCACTGTGTGGATAGCGTTGTTATTTACAGTGTACAATGTGGCAACAGTGACATATCGTGGTAATTTGACTTCGTCCTCTCCGTACGGGCACCCTCCCATTGCGTACATCCACTACCCCTCTGGCAGTTAAGAGTGTAGGTTTGTGCTCCGAACTAATGGGCTCCACTACCGCCTGATAGTTCTGTCCTTTGAGACCTATTGCTGCTCTACACCAAATCAGCATTTCACTCATCGGGGGAATCACAATGGGTATCGGGTCTGTCACCCGTACATTACCAAATTCACCACCTCATAACTTTACCTGTTGCTGGTACATAAGGGCTTGGATCTCTTTCTGAAGCACCCTCCTCTGCCCTGGCTTGGCAGTGTCAGCCATCTGTTGGAGCAAGAATAAAACTTCTCCCAAACAGTTACCAACAACATTAGTACCAAGTATCATGTACAAGTCAGTATCATCAGGATTAGTCTCCACTACAATTAGTCCCTGGTCCTTCAGTTCCACTCTTCCCACCTTTACTGCCACATCCTTTACCCCGACTAGGTTAAGGGGAAGGCCATTGGAGGCATAAACGGAAAGGTTTGGAGCTGGCGGGTGAAGTTCGTCTATGCACCAGAACCTTTTGTAGAGGACATCAGGTATGATGGTTACCTGAGATCCAGTGTCCAGAAGGGCAGGTGTCGCGATGCCATCCAGCACAATGGACAGGAAAGGTTTTCCTCCCACGAACCGACGGTACCAGTTTGATGGGCCTGGTTGGTCTACTCCTGGGTGTCGGCCCTCGGCCCCAGGGTTTGCTTGTTTAAAGGACAGTTCCGCGCTGTGTGGCCTGCCTTCTGGCAGCGGTAGCAGATGAATTCTCCAGGAGGGTGACGTTGGTCGTTGGTCCTCCCACAGGGTGGCGTTATCCTCCTCCGGGGTGGCGTTGTCCTCCTACGGGATGGCGTTGTCCTCCTTCTACTCCTCATCCAGGGGACATCCTCAGGGCTGTCGGCGAGTCGGATCCTTCCTTCCGGCTCAGGATCCGTCTGTAGCTGCAGGGTGTTCAGGACAGTGGCCAGGGTTTTACTTAACTGGCGCACTTCAGAGCGTAGGCTGTCCAGCTCGCTAGGAGGCACTGTTTGCATCTTTGTTTCGGCTGTCAATGAAGGAGCAGTGGGTGCTGTGGGCACTGAGGTGGCCCCAACCTGGTAACGCTGGATAGCAGTATCTGATGTTTCCAGGGGCTGCAGGCCCTTTATAGCCATGTCCTTAAGGGTGTCAAAGGTGGCATCTGGATGGTCTAAGGCCCACCACCGTACAGTTTTGCTCTCCTCCTGGGACCTCAACCCCCGGAGGAACTGTTCCGTCAGCATTTTATTTTCATTCTGTATGCTGGCTAGACTGACCTGTTTCAGGGCCCGCAGGGCTTCCTGTAATCGCCAGGCGTGGTCACGGACACTGTCCTCAGGTTTCTGGACACAGTGATAGAACCTCATCCGGAGATTTGTCTCAGTGCAGTTTTCAAACACAGTTTGCAGTCTCTTAAAGATGATGGATACCGATTCCTGGTCTGCGGCTGGCCAGGTTTCAACTTCCCGCTTTGCGGCACCAATCAATTGCCCCAGCACAGCAGCAGCTCTCTGTTTACCGGTCATAGAATACATGTCTAGCACACCGCATATTTTTCTCTTCAATCCAGACAGGGTGTCTGGTTTGCCATTATACTGGGGGAGCCACTTCGCTCCAGGGATATACAGCAGGGCCATGGGTATCAACGGAGTCATGACCCCTGCTGGTGGAGCGGCCGATCCGGCCTGTGCAGCGCCGGGCGCAGGTTGGGCATCAGGAGCGTTAACCGGTGCTCCGGCGGCTTGCTGGTCGTCGGCCATGGTTGCGCCCCCCTAGTGAACCGGAGCCTACCTTCTTCACTTTCTTTATCAGGTAGGCCACAGCTCCGCGGGCGATGGTCTCCTTCCAGGACCTTGCGTCGCTCACGTCTGACATCAGAGCATCCTCTGGACTCCTTCCAGGACCTGATGCTTCCTGGTTCGACATCAGGGGCGGGGCATGTCCTGGGTTTCGCGCGCTTCCAGCGGTTACGCCTCTCCGATTCCCGCTGTCACGCCCCTCTTCTTCCTGCGCAGCGACAGGAAGATGGCGGACAATGGCGGGAAATCTCGGGAATGGCGGGAAACCTTCACCACAGTGAGTAACACAGTCTTTTAAGGCGCACAGTACCTGGTGGCAACGGGCACAGAATCCTGTTCGTGACGCCAAAGCTGACGCACCCCCTGGGCCATGGGGTACTTGGCAGCCGGGCCTATGGATGCCGGTATGGGGGATATCATGGTGGCTGGCCCGGCCTGTGACCCCGGGCGATCAGTAAAAAGGGGAAATTTATAGGGGATTTGGAAAGTTCGTGACGCCACCTGTGGAATGCGGCTAAGGGAAGCCGCCGCTGCGGAGCAGTCCTCTGGAGCTGGTGATACGGCAGGAGGGATGGTGTGGCTCTCCACAGGTAGAGCTAGCTCCAGGGCAGCGTGGGGTGTAATGGATGGTGGTGTAGGGGAGAGACGGCAGGACGGTCCCGGAGGAAAGACGGACACTCACACGGGGGTAAGCTTCAGTACCTTTACTGGTGATGTTGCAGGCACGGTCCAGGGTACTCCGGGCGAAGGGCGCACTTTTGGACTCTCCCCAGTGAGCGGGTATAGGGCCTCCTGATCCATGGCTTTACTCTCTAAGCTTCTGACCTGCCTGGAGCTAGGCCTAGCTTGGTTACTGACTCTCCTTGCACCTGCTGACTTGGTGGTAGGGCTTTCTCTTTGGAGATCACTCTCCCTGGACGCTGGGGCCTCCGTGACTCCTAGCCCTGGTACAGCAATCAGCATTTGGTGAACCTGGGACCTGTAGTCCTCCAGGGGTTCCGGTGGTTCCTACTGGCCATTAAGGGTCCCTGTAGGCGCGGACCCGGTGTCCGGTATATTTATATCGGGGTGAGCCTGGTATGCTCCTCTGCCCCCTCGCTACTTCTTCCTTCTCCTCTCGCCTTCGGCCACACTCAGGCCCTCACTAGGCTTTCACTTATGCTGTAGGCCTTGGCTCGCCTAAGCACGGCAGCCAGCGCGCTGCCTCTTCGCTGCTCTCTGAGCGTCAGCACGCTCCCTGCTCAACTCTGAGCTGTGTTCCTCTCTGTCTCTGAACACTAAACTGAGCTGCCTGGCTCCACCCTCCCTTTATATATCCCTAACGGGCTCCCTCTGCTGGTCTGAGGTGGTAGGGTGGAGGTGTGTGAATGTGTGAGGGCCTCTTGTGGAGAAGTCCATCCATGCACCCTTCTGGAATCTGTGGCACCAATGCGCCACACAGGATATCACCCCCCCTCTCTTTATAATGCCCTATGTTATATATGGTGGAGGTGACTATATTGTTTCCAGCTAACTGGCAATGCTTTTTATTTTATCTGGTTTTGCAAGATAAAATTAGAGAGTTGGTGCACAGAGTGAGCGTTTGGGAGCCTTTGCTGTATGAGTGCTAGCCCAGAGCTGGAGTAAATAGAGGGGCTGACTCTAGGACAAGGGTGGGCAAACTGTGGCTCGAGAGCCACATCCAGCCCTCTAGCTGCTCCAGTCCGCTGTTGAGGCTCATTCTGTATATGGGAGGCTATGTGGGGGCTCATGCTATATATCGGAAGCTATGTGGGGGCTCTTGCTGTATATGGGAGGCTATATGGGGATCATGCTGTATATGGGAGGCTATATGGGGCTCATGCTGTATATGGGAGGCTATGATGGGCAAGGCTGGCTCCAGGTTTTTGTGGGTCCTGGGTGAAAGAGTCTCAGTGGGCCCCTTTAACACATACCATGACACATGATGCACAGATACCACAGAGAAATATAGATATAGTACAGTGCCGAAGATTTCACTTCTTACATTACATGAGCGATATCTATAGTAAATTCTCCAACAGCTCTGAAACCGGCGAATCCTCACAGCGCACAGTGCAGACAGGACAGTATAGTCCTCCATACAGTATTATGGGCACCACATAGTCCTCCATACAGTATTATGGGCCCCATATAATGCTCCATACAGAATAATGACCCCACATAGTCCTCCGTACACCTCTCCCCCCATATAATGCCCCATGCAGGATGTCACTACCCCTTCATATAATTCCCCATGCAGGATGTCACCTCTCCCCCCATATAATGCCCCATGCAGGATGTCACCTCTCCCCCCCATATAATGCCCCATGCAGGATGTCACCTCTCCCCCCATATAATGCCCCATGCAGGATGTCACCTCCCCCCCATATAATGCCCCATGCAGGATGTCCCCCGCCCCCATATAATGCCCCATGCAGGATGTCACCCCCCCCCATATAATACCCATGCAGGATGTCATTCCCCCCCATATAATGCCCCATGCAGGATGTCACTTCCCCCCATATAAAGCCCCATGCAGGATGTCACTTCCCCCCCATATAATGCCCCATGCAGGATGTCACTTCCCCTCCCATATAATGCCCCATGCAGGATGTCACTTTCCCCCCATATAATGCCCCATGCAGGATGTCAACTCTCCCCCATATAATGCCCCATGCAGGATGTCACCTCTCCCCCATATAATGCCCCATGCAGGATGTCACCTCTCCCCCATATAATTCCCCATGCAGGATGTCACTTCCCCCCATATAATGCCCCATGCAGGATGTCACTTCCCCCCATATAATGCCCCATGCAGGATGTCACTTCCCCTCCCATATAATGCCCCATGCAGGATGTCACTTCCTCCATATAATGCCCCATGCAGGATGTCACCTCTCCCCCCCCACATAATGCCCCATGCAGGATGTCACCTCTCCCCCATATAATGCCCCATGCAGGATGTCACCTCCCCCCCCACATAATGCCCCATGCAGGATGTCACCTCTCCCCCCATATAATGCCCCATGCAGGATGTCACCTCTCCCCCTCCCTTATAATGCCTCATGCAGGATGTCACCTCTCCCCCCCCATATAATGCACCATGCAGGAAGTCACCTCTCCCCCTCCGTTATAATGCCCCATGCAGGATGTCACCTCTCCCCCTCATATAATGCCTCATGCAGGATGTCACATCTCCCCCGCATATAATGCCCCATGCAGGATGTCACCTCTCCCCCCCATATAATGCCCCATGCAGGATGTCACCTCTCCCCCCCATATAATGCCCCATGCAGGATGTCACCTCCCCCCATATAATGCCCCATGCAGGATGTCACCTCTCCCCCCATATAATGCCCCAGGCAGGATGTCACCTCTCCCCCCCATATAATGACCCATGCAGGGTGTTACCTCTCCCCCCCATATAATGCCCCATGCAGGATGTCACCTCCCCCCCATATAATACCCCATGCAGGATGTCACCTCTCCCCCCATATAATGGCCCATGCAGGTAGTCACCTCTCCCCCTCCCTTATAATGTCCCATGCAGGATGTCACCTCTCCCCCCCATATAATGCCCCATGCAGGATGTCACCTCTCCCCCCCATATAATGCCCCATGCAGGATGTCACCTCTCCCCCCCCATATAATGCCCCATGCAGGATGTCACCTCTTCCCCTCCCTTATAATGCTCCATGCAGGATGTCACCTCTCCCCCCATATAATGCCCCATGCAGGATGTCATCTCTCCCCCTCCCTTATAATGCCCCATGCAGGATATCAGCTATCCCCCCATATAATGCCCCATGCAGGATGTCACATCTCCCCCTCCCTTATAATGCCCCATGCAGGATGTCACCTCCTCCCCCATATAATGCCCCATGCAGGATGTCACCTCTCCCCCTCCCTTATAATGACCCATGCAGGATGTCACCTCTCCCCCCCATATAATGCCCCATGCAGGATGTCACCTCTCCCCCTCCCTTATAATGCCCCATGCCTCCATAAATAAAAACAAAAAAAAAATCAGATACTCACCTCACTTCTCACCTGCTGTCGCTGCTCCGGACTCCTCAGCGTCGCCAGTGTCTTCCCACTCTGCGCTGTGACGGCTCAGCAGAGGGAGCGGCGTAAAGTCGTCACCGCACCCTCTGACCTGATATGTCACAGTGCAGCAGCCGTGGAAGAGACCGGAAATGCTGCGGAGGCACGGGCAGGGGTAAGTATTGTGCCACCGGCTGCCGGGGCCCTGCTCAGGCATTCGCCCGGGTGCGCCGGGTGCTGACGCCGGGCTTGATGATGGGGCTCACGCTGTATATGAGAGGCTTTGTGGGGGCTCATACTGTATATGGGAGGCTATGTGGGGTTCATACTGTATGTAGGAGGTTATGTGTGGGCTCATGCTGTATATGGGAGGCTATGTGGGGGCTCATGCTGTTTATGGGAGGCTAGGGATCTACAGTTTTCCACTCTGTATATTGCTTACATCCAGCCATTGCTGGAGGAAATTACAGCTGAATGGTGGGGGTGCCATGCGTTGGATCAACAAAGTTCTCATATTGATTGCCTTTTTTACAATGAGTAATAAATATGTAAGTCCTGGACAACCCCTTTAGGACCGGGCAATTATTCTTCCCTGGCCATTTCCGGGTTTCGGCGTCCTTTTTTCGTTTTTGCGCTTTTTATTTTTCCATAAACATAACCATATTTGGACTTGTATTTTTTTCAGGACAAGTTGTAGTTTGCATTAATACCATTCATATCACCATATAATGTACTGAAAAAAATGGGAAAAAAATTCCAATGGAATTGTAAAAGAAAATGCAATACTGCCATTATTTTTTTGGGTTTTGTTTTCACTTTGTTCATTTTATGCTTAAAAATAATGTGTCAACTTGATTCTCCGGGTCAGTATGATTATGGTGATAGCAAACTTTTTCTCTATTTAAGTGGTCAAAAAAAAAAGTTTGTAAAAAAAAATGTTTGGTTTCCGAAACTTGCAAAGACTTTTTTATTTTTACTTGTATGTAGCGGTGTGAGCACTTGTCTTTTTGTGTGGAGCACTGACATTTTCATTGATACCATTTTGATGTAGATATGAAGCTTTGATCGCTTTTTAGTGTACTTTTTTTTTTAGGGAGGTGTGATCACTGGAAAATAAAATGCATTTTTGGCGTTTCATGTTTTTATTTTTCTATACGACGGTTGCCAATCGAGAACATTCATTTTATGTTTTGACAGACCTCACATTTATGAACTTGGTGATACCATATTCGTTTACTTATAAAATGCATTTATTTTTAATGGGGGAAAAGGGAGGCGATTCTATTTGCTTTTTAAAGCGTAACCATCGTTTTAATTTTTAGTTCATAAATCAACAGTTCACAGGAAAATAAGAAACTTTGTAATAGATCTTATCAGAGAAATCTGCTTCTTTCTCTGTCAGAATTGATCAGTCATTATCAAAATTCTCAATCCTGAGGTAAAATCTGTATTCAGTGAAGACAGACTCTCCCATTACTGAGATAGGAGATGAGGGCTGCTGTAGATACAAGTCTATGTAGACAGAAGGAGGGAGGAGCTAGAGACAGAGCTCCTCCCCTCCCCACCTTCTATCTACATAGAATCTCATCTCCTGTAGATGGCAATTCTACAGTATTGCAGACTTTATATTTTACTTCAGTGTTTGATACTTCTTGTGTTGGCTTTTTTTGACCAAGGACACCCATCCCCCATCAGCATAGGGTCTTCAAGCAGCTGGCTCAGAGTCACCATATTGATGCTGAGGACAGAGTAGATCCCTGATCCACATAGCACAGAATGGATCAGAACTCACAAGATCAAGTGATCCAACAGCCCAAGCCTCTCAAAGTAGCTGGGATTACAGGTGTGTGCCACAGCACTCAGCAATTGCAGACTTTAGTATAAATTGCAGTCTCCTTTAAAGTTCAACATATCACAGAGAACAACCAAGATGGCAGCAACTGGGGTCTTCAACAGACCCTTGGCTGCCATGTTAACCCATCTGGTCCCTGCGTTTTTTTCACACAGGGATAGTGGGAGCTGGTGCCCGCGCGTACTGCAAATGTCATTGATTTTTCTCAGCTCTGGCCCCGGCTTTTAGAGACAGATGATGGCTATGTAATATAGTTGACATCTGCATTGTGTGGAGGAAACTCAACTCCTGAGACCCCTTCACACATGGTCACTCCATGGACATACAGTATTGCCCATATAGGGGGAGAGGTTAATACAGATGCAGATCAGACTGCACCTATATAACAATCCTAGAGTAGACGCTTTCTTAACTCAGGTAACAGACAAGGCTTAAAGACCCCGTAAATAGAGACCATAAATCAGTCTCTTCCTAAATATGAGGCCATGCTCCCACTTAATACAGACACCTGACTCACACTTAGCACAGACTACTGATATATGCAAATGAGCCTCCGTTGCTGAGATAATTTAATTTAACTTTATTGCATAAATTTGTGACAATCTAAAAAACGAATCCATCTTTTACACTTCGTTTACTATTTCTCCTGTATGATATTGGCCAATCATAAAAAGGCAGCATCATACAGGAGGAAAAATCAAACGCCTCACAGAAAGTCAGAATCGGCTTTTTCACAGTGATCTCGTCAGCCTGATATGTCTAATCTTATCACACTGACAACTCCTCACGGTCATTACAAGCACTGTGAAAGAAAGAAAGCTGCACTGTCATTACATACAATGCTCTGATTCTATCCCAGGTATCGAGGCGGAGTGCGCTGTCATGTCAATCTGATGCCTTGATAATAATTCCATCACCTGTGCAATACTAAGGAAATCCTGAAAACATGATCTGTTGTGAGGACTCGAGTTTGGGAAACACTGCTGTAGAGCATTGTATATAATGACCCGATGCTTGTTATGACAGTAAGCACTAGGAGCGAGGAGATCTCAGTGTGATCAGGTTACACATATCAGTCTTACCAATTCACAGTGAACAAGCCGGCTCTCTATGGTCGTCTGCTTTCCCCCCCTGTTTGACTCTGCCTTCTTATGATTAGCAATAATCACTTATTAGTCATTATGAGTTATTAGTAATAACTCTTCATATTTTGTGTTATTTTATGTCTGATGAAGACACCTGAGTAGTCTCGAAAGTTGTCGTTTGTTACCATCTTTTCAGTTAGCCATTAAAAGGTATCAACCACTGAGGACTCTCAAATCTTAATATTTTACTATGGTTAGTAAACACTGTCAGGAATAATATACATCAGGTCAGCTGGGAGAATAGATTTAATCAAAACACATGTTCCCCCATTAATTTATCTTTCAAATGAAGTTACATAATTACTGCTAGTAAACTCCAAACAATTATATCACTAAGGCCACGGCCCTGTGTCACCCAGGGGGATATAGGGGACTCAGTACCCGGGCCTTTTACCTTGTTTAGGATGTCACGGCAGTCGGCTCCCGGGCCCGTACTCTGGGGTCTCTCTTGAAAAAGGGGTTCTTTAGTGTAAACTTTGTTTCGTGACGCCACCTGTGGTTTCCGGTAATGGTTACCGGCGCTGCTGCAGACCTCCGGGGGTGATGAAATGGCAGCTGGGATGTTTCTGCTCCCCACAGGCGGAGCCGACCCCCGGAGCAGAGTTGATGGAAGGGGTGCAGGTGAGAGATGGCCAGGTCAGGGGGAATGACGGACACTCACACAGGGGATTCGCTTCAGTACCTTTACTGGTGTAACGGCAGGTATGGTCCAGGGTACTTGCTAGGAAGGGTGCACTTCAGGACTTCTCCCCAGTGAGCGGGTATAAGGCATCCTGATCCGTGTCTCCCTCTCTCTAAGCTTCTAGCCAGCCTGAAACTTGTCCTAGTTTCTGTATTGTGTTGCTCTCTCACCTGACCGCTTGGTAGTAGGACCTTTCTTTGGCAACCACTATCCCTGGACGCCGGGGCCTTCATGGTTCCTAGTGCGGTTATTGCTGGTAGCTTCAGGATGACCAGGGGTCTGGAAGCCTCCTGGTAAGCCGGTAGTCCCTACTGGGTATAGAGGACCCTGTAGGCGCGGACCCGGTGTCCGGTTTGTGTCTTGGGGTGAGCCTACGATGCTCCTCTGCCCCCTCAACTCCTCTCTCCTCTCCTTACTGCCTCCGGCCACGCTCGGGGCCCTCAATTCAGCAGCCGACGTGCTGCTTCTTCACTGGTCTAAGCGCCAGCACGCACTCCTCAGACTCAACTGAACTGCCTGACTCCACCCTCCATATGTATATGCCTAACAGGGCTCCCTCTGGTGGTATGAGGTGGAAGGGTGGAGGTGTCTGCATGTAATAAGGGCTCTTGTGGAGAAGTCCCTCCATGCACCCTTTTGACTCCTGTGGTACCTGTGAACAGCAGGGTGCCACAGCCCCACTATCAGTATTTGGTCAGTATTTTTTCTCAGGAGTGGGAGCCAAAACCAGGTGAGGAACAATCAGAGAAAAGGTATAAGGCTGTGTGCCCACGATGCGTTTTTTAAGCGTTTCCGCAGCGGCAAAAACGCTGAAGAAACACTTAAAAAACGCATGGTATAAGGCCTGCCATGTTCCCCAATGATAATCCGCATGTGCGGTGCACATGCTGCGGAAATTTCCGCTGCGGATTATCATTGCGGAGAAAAACGCAGCACTACCAATTATTTTGCGGAAGCTCTGCGTTTTCGCCGCCATTGACTTGCATTGGATCACATGGATTCCGCATCACTGTATATGTAGATGCGCATTCCATGCGTTCCAATGTGCGGATGGTACCCGGGTGTGGAGGACAGGAGACTTTCCTCCGGACCCGGGTACCATAGTACCTGTAAAAAAAATAATAGAATAAAAAATAAATATTATACTTACCTTCTGATGGCCCGCAGTGCGCTTGTCTTCGCTTGCCGGCAGCTCACGGTGGACTGAAGGACCTGCACTGACGTCATAGTCATGTGACGGCAGGTCTTTCAGTGTAGTGTACCGTGAGCTGCCGGCAAGCCAGGACGGAGTGAAGCAAGACTGCGGGGGCCATCAGAAGGTAAGTATAGATTTATTTTTTATTTTTTTACCATTCTTTAGGTCACAGTATATAAATCCATGCCTTTTGCATGGATTTATATAGTGTAACCAAGTTGACAAGCACTTTCCAAGTGATGGTAAAATCGCTTGGAAAGTGCTTGACAACCCGCATGTGGAAATGCATGTAAAGAACACTTCACATCCGCATGTCCCTGGCAGGAAAAATGCATGTGTGGCGCCCCTGAGGGTTCAGTCGCCACAGAGGTATTGCATCTCATCCAGAGGTGTGGTATCTCACTCTCAGGTAAGGAAGGAGTATGGCTCAGGATCCTAATACCAGCATTCATTGCACCACATTTCCGGGGGACAGGGCGAGATTGCTCCTATGGGAGAGCACAGTCCCTGATCCCTGGCTGGAGTGGGGGGAACCACCTAGAGAGGGGGAACAATGTAGTGGATGGGGTGGAGGAAGTAGATCCTGGGAGCACTTGAGTAGGAGCAGTATAAAATAGGGACACCATCTTAGGTCAAGGGAATGTTCAGTCAGAGGAGGAGAAGTGACAGGAGCAGAGGCTCTGTATAAGCTCTGCTCCAGAGGCGGGCCTAGCCTGTGAGGCCCAGGACTGGAGGAGAGAAGAGAGGAGTGGGAGCAGGAAGGCTCCAGGAACCGAAGTGACCCTAGAGGTACGGGCCGTGCAGAAGGCCACCCGTACGCCCGCTGCTACCAGGAGGTAGAGGGGTGAGGCCAGATAAGGGGAACTGGTCCCTCAACTAGCGGAGAAACAGCAAGGCTCAACTAGAAACCGGAGGCTGCAGCACTTTATGTACCGTAAGCCAAAAGTCCACACCAGTCCCACTAAGAAGGTAGCCACATAGGACCCAGGGGACGGAACACACGTCGCCCACCAAGGCCCCAGTGTACCGGATAGAAGTGTCACTGAGTGTGAGGTGCAGGGAGAAGGCCGGAGAAAGGACACACAGAAGGGGGTCCTGATAAATACTCCAGAGTTACCTGGGGGTCGGCTGAACCCCTCACTGAGTGAGCACAGAACGACGAGGGCCGTTACATGGGTCCCTGTAACCAGAACTGCAACAGCTGTGAGTAAAGATCTTGGGACTGCATCACACGGACTCTGTGTTCATTACTGACTCCCTGCACTACAACCACCATCATCCACCCAAACTGCCCTGAAGCTACACTCCTCCTGTGGGGAGCAATAATACCCTTGCTGCCAAACCACCAGCTTCAGAGGACTGTTCGGCAGCGGCGGCCTCATTAGCCGCACTCCACAGGTGGCGTAATCGGACATTATAAACCTATACATAAATTACCCTTTGATTGACCGCCCTGGGTCACGGACCGGGTCACCGCCACAGTGACTACAAACCCCAGCATCTACCGGACCGGCTCCGGGTACCCCATGGCCCAGGGGGCGCGTCAACTTTGGCGTAGTCGGCAGGATATGAGCCCACCCGTTATCACCGTGTATCGCGCGCCTAAAGACTGTGTTTTCTACTAAATGTGGCACCCTCCCCAGAAGAACGGGCGCCATTATGTGCATGCTAAAAGACGACAATAAGCCACCTCCCATCGTGGGCCAGGTCCCAAAATGGCGCCAGAAGCGGAGCCCGCCCCAAACAGCAGTGGTCATGTATGCAAGTGTGTCCATCAAGGTGGGGGGGCTAACCCTGAAAGTAACCGACAGCAGATTGCCATGGGACCGCAACAAACTGTCCTGGGACCGCCCCCAAAAGGGGAGAGGAGAGAAGAAAACGGGGAGACAGGGCGTAGTCTGGATCAGTCTAGACAGACCGCACTTGGTAGGGAAGATGGAGGACGGCAGCACCAGAGCCCCCGTCAGCGGCCTGCTGCAGGCCGCAGCACCCTACACCCTGGAGGAGCTAGTGGCTAAGCTGCCCCAGGAGGACTCGGAGTTCCTCTGCTCTGGGATGGAAGACCTGGGCCGGAGGATGGAGAGGGCTCAGCGAGACGCCATCACCGGGTGGAGACAGGAGATGGAACAGCGGATGGCGAACCGGCAGCCGACGACGCTACCAAGCACCGGCGGTGCCCCAGCCTTGGCGAATCCCGACCAGCGCCAGGAGGCGACAAGTGACACAGTAGCGGCCGCGGGAGCAGGTAGGAGGAGTTTCCCAGTCCCGGGCGCTGCCAGCGTCGACCTGCTCCTAGGCCCTCTGGTGGAGCCGCTGACCCTGGGCGCTACCAACACCAGCCCGCTCCTGACCCCGCAGCAAGGCCCACAACCAAGCCCTCCAGCCCCGGGCTCCACCAGCGGTGACCCGCTCCTAGGCCCACAGCCAAGACCTCCAGCCCCGGGCGCTGCCAGCGTCGACCTGCTCCTGGGCCCCCTGGTGGAGCCGCTGACCCCAGGCGCCACCAGCTGCGGCCTGCTCCTGACCCCGCAGCAAGGCCCCCAGCCAAGCCCTACAGCCCTGGGTGCTGCCAGCATCGACCTGCTCCTGGGCCCCCTGGTGGAGCCGCTGACCCCGGGCGCTACCAACACCAGCCCGCTCCTGACCCCGCTGCAAGGCCCACAAGTCCCGGGCGTGCTCGCCCTGCACGCCCCGCAGGCCCAGACACCGCTACCTCCGGTCACCGGCACAGCCAGCCAGCTTCTGGGTCCCCTGCAGGAACCAACTCCCCCGCCAGCCAAGTGAGTGTACAGACGTCGCCGGTGGGACTGGTCCGCAGAGGTGGAGGACCAGCGGCCCTCGCTCCTACCCACTCCGCAGCCCGCCGCCGTCTCCCAGTTGCCGGAAGACGAGGCCCAGTTTGAGTGGGATCACTCTGGGGAGGACCTGATGGGGTTCATCCGGGACCCGCACACAGACGATGACTTGTTTGTTAACAGGAGGGACGTGGAGTCTCACCTAAAAGCGGGTCACCCTGATCGGGACCTATACCCCGGAGACACAATGACTTACACCCGTCACCAAGGAGTAAGGGGCTGGTATGCCCTCAATGTCCACAAGGTGGAGGAAGAAAGCGACTTCTACCTCTGCGAAGCTGAAGACCCGGCTGGGTCAGCTTATTGTGGTCAAGAGCCTCCCCAGAGGGAGCACTCCTATTAAAGACTGCAAGTAGTCACCCATACCCGTGCAGAATGGACACTGCAAGTTAAAGTTAGTGTGAACATTTAACCCGTCTACTTAGTTACCCGGAAAGGGTCCAAAGACTGACCGGCTGAGGACTGCGAGCAGGAATTTCCTGTTAATAGTTGCACCTCTTGAGGTGCCCCCTATTGGTTTTATATTTTTTTTATAACCAAGACCACTGAACAAAAACTCGTTGGAGGTGGCCGAAGACGTGGTCCAACACCTGGATCATCTATGCCCTGCAGCCGCCCCAGGGCCTACGTTGAGGGTTTTGGACGGGTCCCTCATGTTCGTGTTTACCAGTTTGCACTTTACTAAAGAAATGAACACCTGGTTGCAGATTATGCTGTGACCTGATAGAATGTTTAAATGAGAAAATGTTTTATATGCAAAAGAAGTGTTTGTATATGTGAAAAAGTCTTATAATGTTTTTTATAAGTGTAAAGAGAAATGTTCTTTAAAAGGTCACATAATGTTTTGATAAAGAAACGTAACCAGTAACGTAAAAAGAAGTGTACCTCCCATAAAGGGAAGGAATGTAGTTTGTGCTCTTATATGCAGATGCATCCTAAAAGTTTTTGCATGTCTTTAAAATTGTTTTTACTCTGTTCCAGCCCGGGGACGTGCTGTGTTTTACCAGTGGGGTGTGTGGCGCCCCTGATGGTTTGGTCGCCACAGAGGTATTGCATCTCATCCAGAGGTGTGGTACCTCACTCTCAGGTAAGGAAGGAGTATGGCTCAGGATCCTAATACCAGCATTCACTACACCACATTTCCAGGGGACAGGGCGAGATTGCTCCTATGGGAGAGCACAGTCCCTGATCCCTGGCTGGAGTGGGTGGAACCACCTAGAGAGGGGGAACCATGTAGTGGATGGGGTGGAGGAAGTAGATCCTGG
Organism: Phyllobates terribilis; assembly: GCF_046119375.1. Lineage (NCBI taxonomy): Eukaryota > Metazoa > Chordata > Amphibia > Anura > Dendrobatidae > Phyllobates > Phyllobates terribilis. The sequence goes on from NW_027362767.1 coordinate 276,457,334, forward strand.
GAGCACTTGAGTAGCAGCAGTATAAAATAGGGACAACTTCTTAGGTCAAGGGAGTGTTCAGTCAGAGGAGGAGAAGTGACAGGAGCAGAGGCTCTGTATGAGCTCTGCTCCAGAGGCGGGCTTAGCCTATGAGGCCCAGGACTGGAGGAGAGAAGAGAGGAGTGGGAGCAGGAAGGCTCCAGGAACCGAAGGGACCCTAGGGGTACAGGCCGTGCAGAAGGCCACCCATACGCCCGCTGCTACCAGGAGGTAGAGGGGTGAGGCCAGATAAGGGGAACCGGTCCCTCAACTAGCGGAGAAACAGCAAGGCTCAACTAGAAACCGGAGGCTTCAGCACTTTATGTACCATAAGCCAAAAGTCCACAGCAGTCCCACTAAGAAGGTAGCCACATAGGACCCAGGGGACGGAACACACGTCGCCCGCCAAGGCCCGAGGGTACCGGATAGAAGTGTCACTGAGTGTGAGGTGCAGGGAGAAGGCCGGAGAAAGGACACACAGAAGGGGGTCCTGATAAATACTCCGGAGTTACCTGGGGGTCGGCTGAACCCCTCACTGAGTGAGCACAGAACGACGAGGGCCGTTACATGGGTCCCTGTAACCAGAACTGCAACAACTGTGAGTAAAGATCTTGGGACTGCATCACACGGACTCTGTGTTCATTACTGACTCCCTGCACTACAACCACCATCATCCACCCACACTGTCCTGAAGCTACACTCCTCCTGTGGGGAGCAATAATACCCTTGCTGCCAAACCACCAGCTTCAGAGGACTGTTCGGCAGCGGCGGCCTCATTAGCCGCACTCCACAGGTGGCGTAGTCGGACATTATAAACCTATACATAAATTACCCTTGGATTGACCGCCCTGGGTCACGGATCGGGTCACCGCCACAGTGACTACAACCCCCAGCATCTACCGGCCCGGCTCCGGGTACCCCACGGCCCAGGGGGCGCGTCACATGTACAATCTGCATGTGTTTTTTCTGCCAGGGAGATGCAGATACGCTCAGGAAAAAATCCTGAGCATTTCTGCATTGTGGGCACATAGCCTAATAGAAACAAGTCACCAGTTCTGCATTTATCACCCACTCCTGGTTTTGTCTCCCACTCCTGGGAAAAAATACTGACCGAATACTGACCAAATACTGATAGTGGGGCTGTGGCCTAAGAAAGAAACCAGAGTACTTTACTTTAAATCTGTCTTGCTTTTTAGTAAACAAAATACAAAACAATTTACACAATTAAAATGATATATGGATAAAAGGATGACCAAAACAATCCAGATAATGTGCAAAAAATATGGATCTAGAGGAAATTCCAAGTAAGTATTACATGGTGAAGCTAATCAGCCATTTAGGTTATAATTGTACATAGTTAATATAGTAGGTATATATTTAAAAGCCTCCTCCACGCTGACATGCTGGTCAACAAATTTATATGATCAAATATCATGTGGTCACCCTCATACAATTAAGGTGAAGTTAGTTACTTATGATCCACATAATCATTCATCACAACCATAGTCACCTTTAATTAGATCAAAATAAGATATCATACCAACCACAATAATCTCATATTGTCACCCCAATGTCAAATAACATAATTAAACTTCTAGTAACCTTAAAAGTTTGTTTAAAAGTGCTTACCCATAGGGGTTTGTATTGCACAGAATCTGATAGACTCCCTGACGCGCGTTTTGTATTTCCCCTAGATCCATATTTTTTTGCACATTATCTAGATTGTTTTAGTAGTCCTTCTAACCATATGTCACTTTAATTGTGTAAATTGTTATGTATTTTGTTTAATAAAAAGCAAGAGAGAGTTAAGGTAAAGTATTTTGGTTTCCTTATTCTGAATAGGTAACGTCATTGAGGTGAAAAAGTAAATGCCCCAAGAGAAGAATCTCTGTTAACACCCTATTTGTTGAAGGAGAAATTAGCCAATATCTCTGCAATGGAGAGGCCACTTTATCATGCAGTATCCAGTTTAACCTGTAAAGTGAATAAAACTAAAGTGGCAAGACGTCCTTTTTGATAAAAAGTGTATTTTGAAAATATAGGATATATGTTACTCTCACCCTCTTATTGAACATAGGAGAATGGCTTCACTATGAATTGTATGTAAATTGTATGAAATGATGTGGGGGCTATCATACTGTGTTGGGGGGCTGTGTGGAGTCCTACTGTGGGTGTTATAATTCTGTATTTGAGGGCTTTGGGGATCATACTGTGTAGAGGACCATTATACTGTGCATGGGGGTGTGGTGGGCTGTGGTGGTCATCATGTGTTGGAGTGTATGGAAGATTAAACTGTGGGGATCATCATTTCGTACTGGGGAGCTGTGAGGGATCATAATGTGGGGGGGGTTCTTTCTGTGTTAGGGGGCTGTGGAGGTCATCATTTTACATTTTAGGATTGTTGGTGATCATACTGTGTGGAGGACCAAGGGGACCATCATACTGTGTGTAGAGGTATGTGGTATCATATTGTTTGGGGGCTCTAGTGGCCATCATAATGCTTTAGGGTGTCATTGGAGATGATAATGTGAGGGTCATCATTCTGTGTATAGAGAGCTTTTATGGATCATACTGTGTGTGTCATTATTCTGTGTGTGGTATCATACTCTTTGCGGGCTCATAAGGTGTGCGGCTCTATGGTGGCAATCATACTGTGTTGGGGGGACTGTAGGGACATCATACTATGTGCGGACACTGTGGGGGACATCATACTGTTTTTAGGAAAGCTGTTGATCAAATTACAAGGGTTAAATAACAGGAGCTTTTTATAAACTGTATAAAAATCAGTAAATTATATGGTTTTGATTTGCTCATCAAAAAGCAATCAAATCTATATTAATATAAAATAATACTAATATGTTAAAGTTAATATTGAGCAGAATTAATTTCAACGGCCTTCCTCAACGGTCGTGTCTCTCATTCGGCTCCTCGAAAAAATTAATTGGCCACCCCTGTGTAAAGGATAAACTGCTGTTAGAGGCTGGAATTAAAAATCATCTCTGGCATAAAACCCCTTTGCAGCCCACATACAATATCACCCCTACTATCCAATATTGCTGAAAAATTGTGGCAGGAAATGCACACTGCAATCAATTTTGAGTTTACCTGGCAAAGCCTTTTATAGCGGACTCTCCACCTCATCTAGCCAGTGTGGCGCCCCTGCGGGTCCAGTCGCCACAGAGGTACTGCATCTCAGCCAGAGGTGTGGTACCCCACTCTCTGGTAAGGAGGGAGCACTATCCGGGACTCACACACCCACATCCAACACCACATCACTCCAGTAGGGAAGGGCGAGATTGCTCCTGAGGGAGAGCACAGTCCCTGTCCCGGTCTGGAGGAGGGAACTAGGTAGAGGAGGTGGGTGGAGGAAGTAGTTTAGGGGAGCACACAAGGAAGGACTGAAGGTAGAGGGGACCATGTAAAGTGACAGTTAGTGACGTGACAGACAGTATAAAAAGACAGGTAGAAACATCTAGAAGGGCCCAGTGAATGAGGACCATTGAGGAGTAGGGTCCAGACAAAGACAGGGCCCAGTCAGATGGGCCCAGTGAGTGAGGACCATTGAGGAGTAGGGCCAGACAGACAGGGCCCAGTCAGAGGGGCCCAGTAGGAGAGAGAACGAGACGAGCGAGGGAGTCAGAGAAGGGCTCCAGAGACAGAGAAGGGATCCAAGGGGAATTGCGGAGTCCACTGCAGGTCGCAGTAGGGGACCGGCCCCAGACTAGTGGAGGACTGCAAGACTCAGCTAGCAAACCGGAGGCTGCGGTATCAACAAAGCTACCTCTTTAACTGCCCTGGGGCCTAGCTCTACCCTTGGAGAGCTGAACCATCTCTGCTGCGTCACCAAAGGGCCTGAATAGCAGCGGCGGCCACCTATAGCCGCATACCACGGGTGGCGTCACAAAACTTTATCCCCAAAACATTATTCCCTTCTGTTAATGACAGCCCGGGGCCACGGACTGGGTCACTCCACCATGACTATCCTAAAAGAACCGACCGGCTGGACACCGAGTACTCCATGGCCCCAGGGGGCACGTGACAAGGAAGACTGCACTCAAATGTAGGGCTGGCAAAATCAGTGCATTTTCTGGGTTGTAAAGGTTAGGGGCTTGCAGACTAATCAACCTGTAATATACCCAATGTTTGGCTATAGCTATTGTTAAGGGGACGGTTGCAAACAACTTTATTAATAATGGAAAGCAACCGAACCCGGGGTCCGCGATGCAGCCTGGAGGACTATGGCCGAACACCTTCCGGGTAAGAAGGTAAAACAACCAACTGAAATAACAATCCCTTCCGTGTTATTGCACACCGGAGCGGGAATATCGATTCACACTATCTCCGTTAACTGCACGAGAGATGTGCGATATATAATGTATCCGTAGTCTTGTTTACTGCACATGGACTACGCAGCAGGCGCTAGGATGCATGTGTGATTCACGCCGGCGTATACGTGCTACCAGCCGGCGTGCTACCGGACTGTGGAGTATCTCTCCACGTGGCTAACAGGCGGTGCCGGGAATACGGAGTCTGCAGTCTGCTCGGGGTGTATAGTGACCCCCTTGTCGGAGCCAGACTGTCAGACGAAGCTACCTGCCTCCCTCCATCTAAGGCTGCCTATCTCCCGCTAAACCTGCCTGTCAGAAGCTATAACAGCAATAGCACACGTGGAGCCCAAACGACCAAGAGTCCACACAATAACACCATCACAGCTCAATGATCAGAGAGTACCGCCATGTTTGTGGGAGGGCTATTTAAAGATTAAGCCCTGCCCACCATCGCATTATTGGTGACGTCACCTGCGACCAATCAGGCGGTGCCAGGTCACCGGATCAGCTGACTCCCAAACCACCAATCACGGTCCACCATAACACGGGCATGCTCAGTGCAGTGAATCCTGGACTTAGGCTGTAGCAGCCCTGTTTCCCTGCGCAACCTATCCTTCATGTTGCTAGGAACAAAGACCGAAGCAACAGCTTGTACATCTCGTGCACCAGCTAGGCGTTGGGACCGACAACAATGCTGAGCAGCATTTGCCCCAGCTGGACTGGAATGGGAGACCACAGAATCCACTGATGATTTTGAACCCATTTTGGATCCAGAAAACACCCGACGCCTAACAGCCATTATGAGTAGAGAGTTTTGTGACATACTCTTTTTAAGAAATTACTATGAATTATGCTTAAAACAAGACAAAATATATAGGGTGGCACTATTCAAAATTACTAGTACATTTCTGAATAGGTAGAGCAAACACCAGGTGAATCATAAGAGTACCAGGGTGATTAAGTGAGGGACCATGAAAACAGTGAGACTTCCTACAAAGCTGAGGGAGTTGCCAGACCTGGTGGTTGCACGCAATTCAGTGAACCTTCCAACCTACCTGTTTTCCATATATATCCTCCTTCTTTTAGTCCATGTAATGTCAGAGCTGTCAATCAAGGAAGAGGAGGTTGGAGATTGATGCAAAACAAGTATTTGGGAAGCGGAACTGAACTGCTTGGCAAGACCAATGGTGCACACAAGACAATAGTGCAGAAGAGAGTAGGTGACAAACAGTTTAACACTAAGTGACGGATAAAACATTTTATCACTCACTTGTTGTGACTTCAGGTAGAATGGTAGCATCCTTTTTCTTAGTAAAAATGGTGCTTGGTGTTGCTAAAATGATAACAGACGAATAGAGATTATCACATATGTAATATTGTTTCTAGAACCAAGAGATACACACAGGCTCGGACTGGCCCACAGGAGAGCAGGAGAATCCTCCGGTGGGCCACCACCCTCTTATATGAGCAGTACTTGGCACAATATACGTGAATCACTATGTACAGACTAGTGTTGAGCCATCCCCGTAGTGTTCGGGTTCGGTTCGGTTCGTTGAACACCTGTATGTTTGCCGAACTGTTCGTCGAACTGTTCGTCGAACACCGTTAAAACCAGTGGCAGGCAAACAAAAACACATAGAAACACATAGAAAACACCTTCAAAGGTGTCCAAAAGCTGACAAACTGCTCAGAAGACACAACTAACACATGGAAAAGTGACAAGTACATATAGTCATGCGAAAAGAAAAGAGGTGGAGGAGTAAAAGGAGGAGGAGACACAGATATAGGCATGTCATGCCCTTCTAAAATCAAGAAAGGCTGGAGTAAAAATCTAAAATCAGCCTACCAACACCCAGACGTCGTGACAAGAAAATTAAAAAAAGAAATATCTTTAGGTAGAATGGCAGTTCCATTCAGAACACTTTCCTTATAAGACGTTGTGGTATCCCCGTTGGGAGTCGTGCCAAAAACAGAACCCAATACATTCGGACTAATCCACCATTTGTCATATCCAAGGGGCAGGTCAGTAAACAACAACATCGACGCGGAACCAAGCACAGTAGTATATACTGTACATCCTTTGACAAGGCTATCAGGCGGGTCAAGAAGTTGGGAAGGGGCACCCTAATGGCCAAAACAGACTGTTACTTACTACCTGTACCTCCGAATAGTGTCCGCCTATTGGGCTGCTTCTGGGAAGGAGCATACTATATAGATCGCTGTTTGCCCATGGGGTGCTCCAGATCCTGCTCACTATTTGAGGCGGTTAGTTGCTTCCTCGAATGGGTCATCATGGACGTTTCTAAGGGGGCACATATTATCCATTACCTCGACGACTTCTTATGCCTGGGCCCAAAAGATTCGCCACAGTGTGAATACATGCGGTAGTCCACCTGTGAGAAGGAGAGAGCTGGAGGGAGAGCGGACACCACAGAGCCGAGGGGTTAGATGGAGAAAGAAAGAGGGCGAGGGAGGTAAGGGAGTAAGGTGGAAGGCCGACCTGAGCTCCCCCACGTTCCTGCTGGGCGGGGAACAGCACTGGGAAGAAAAGCCGCTTGCGCATCCCTTTGAGGTTACGGGCGCGAGCGGGCAGAGGGACTACGCTGGAGTGCGAAGCCGACACGGCCAGGCCGTTCCTGCCCGTGCGACCTCCGTGTCGCCGGGTTTGTGCCAGAGCCGCGGTGGACCCTGACGGCCAGCCCCCCTCTCACAATACTGGTGCCTGTCCACTGGTGGGTCGAGACCCCCCCGCGGTGGAGGCAGGTCTAAGCTCTGTAATTTGAATGAGTACACTTTAAATCCTTTTACAAGGATCTATTGGAGGGCAAGTCTGGTGCCAGCAGCCGCGGTAATTCCAGCTCCAGTAGCGTCCACTAAAGCTGCTGCAGTTAAAAAGCTTTTATAAGGATGGAGCTTGGCGGTCCGCCTCAAGTCGTGCTACCGCCAGTCCCAGCCCCCTTGCCTTGGGGCGCCTCCCCGATGCTCTTCACTGAGTGTCCCGGGGGCCTGAAGCGTTTCCTTTGAAAAAATTAAGTGTTCAAACCACAGGTGATGTAGCTTGCTTAACAGCTTGGCTACTCCACTGAATAGCAGACACTGCTACTATGCCCAAAAGGATTTACTGGGCTAGATGCAGTAAAAAATTGTTATTAGATACACAGGCGGTGTAGCTTGGTTCAGGTGGGCTACTCCACTGACTACCAGACACTGCTACAGGCCAAAAAGGATTTACTGGGCTAGATGCAGTAAAAAATTGTTATTAGATACACAGGTGGTGTACCTTGGTTCAGATGGGCTACTCCACTGACTACCAGACACTGCTACTATGCCCAAAAGGATTTACTGGGCTAGTTGCAGTAAAAAATTGTTATTAGATACACAGGTGGTGTAGCTTGCTTCAGATGGGCTACTCCGCTGACTACCAGATACTGCTACAGGCCCAAAAGGATTGGCTGGCTTAGATGCAGTAAAAAATTGGTATTAGATACACAGGTGGTGTAGCTTGCAACACAGATAGGCTACTCCAAAGACTAACAGACACTGCTACAGGCTCAAAAGGATTGGCTTAGCTACATTTAGCCAAATGCTGTAAAAAACACTTGCACAGCACTGGCACAGACCTGCCTGGAAAAAGTGAACTGCTGTAACCTAACCCTCAAAAGGGCTGCAATTAGAACTAGTCCCTACTCCTTAAACCTGTCTCTCTATTTAACTGCAAATTCGCTCGCAATTCGCACAGTTATACTGTATAGCGCCCACAGCAGCAGCAGTGCTGTCTAACACTCAGCTGCAGCAGTGAGAAAATGGTGGCAACGGGGAAAATGGCTGGGTCTTATAGGGCAAGGACATGTGACATACACAGCCATTGACACATGCCCTTGCTTGTGTGGAAAAAAAAGCACCGTGTGTAGGCTGCTGATAGGCTGACAGATTGCATCTCCCCACTGTAAATGCGGGGGGAAAAAAAATGGAGATCGGCATTATTTCTGCAGAGATCCATCCCCTGCCCCTCCCCCCGCCCACTCTACACTGAAACTGTGTATTAACATTGATTAACAGTATTATTGTGAAAAAATCCAGTTACGCTTTTGGTGCATGAACAGTTATCGAACATAACCTCGAACAGCCGAATTTTTTGCAAATCGTTCGGGTTCGTCGAACGGCTCGAATACCGCCCAAAACAGCTCGAATTTGAGATTGGCGAACAGTTCGAGTCGAACACCGCTCATCTCTAGTACAGACACAAGGCGGCATCTTATTAATTTAACAATCAGCCCAGTTCATTGTTAAATTGTTGGCAGCGGATCATTCAGGACACTCTCAAAGCGTGTTGACAACAGAACAAAGCTTTAATCAGCTAATAAACAGGTACAGATATGATAGGCTTTGTGGAATCAGGAATATACATATCTTAAGTGTCTCTGTGCAGCATCAGCAGGCTGCTTCTCCTCTCATGCACAGACACAGGAAACTGCACACAGTCACATGGTCTTTTCTGTGTGTGAGCCTCTGGGAGTTTTTTTTTTTTTTTTACTTTATAGACAATACACAAACCTAGCAATAGAACATTTACGGTACATACACAGGAATGGAGTTGTTGCATTAAACATATTCCAAGATAAATAAATCTGTGATTGAGGATAATGTCACATTTGCATGTAGCCAAAAAGTGGGGCCCTGGAGTTGGTTACTGGTGGGCCCTTGGCACCCCAGTTTATCACTGGATACACAAATAATATATGTGACATTTTAACCCTTTCCACCATTAGTAAATTAATAAATATTGTAAGCAGGGGTCCACAAGTGTAGAGGGGGATCAGGAGCTGAGGGTACCGGAGGGTAAGAATAGAGGAGTGAGGCGCCGGAGTCAGCGCCTGTGCGTGTGCGCATAGCGCTATCTCTGGCGACATTTTGTTGAAGACAAATTTGCAGTGTCTTCAACAAAATGGTGCCAGATAGCAGGGTATGTGCACGCACTGACTCTGTTGCCATTTTATTTAAAAACTTAACTCCGCACCACGCTATCCCACGCCCGCCCACTGTCTCCGCCCGCTGTCTCCATCCGCGCTGACTGCATTGGTGGAGGAGGGGCCTCCAGCCTCTTCCTCCACCAATCAGCGTGTGAAACAGCTGGTGCAATGACGTCATTTCATTGCGTCAGCTGTGTATTGCAGAGTCAGCGCACCAGAGACAGGAGCAGAGGCACAGACAGAGCGCCCTGGGAACAGGACCAAGGTGAATATAGTGTGTTCTTTTTTTTTTGTATGGGAGGCTATGGGGGTCTCATCCTGGACATGGGGAGGTTATGGGGGTCTCATCCTAGACATAAGGAGGCTATGGGGGTCTAATGCTGGACATGGGGAGGCTATGGGGGTCTAATGCTGGACATGGGGAGGTTGTAGGGGTCTAATGCTGGACGTGGGGAGGCTATGGGGGTCTCATGCTGGACATGGGAAGGTTGTAGGGGTCTAATGCTGGACATGGGGAGGCTATGGGCGTCTTATCCTGGACATGAGGAGGCTATGTGGGTCTCATCCTGGACATGTGGAGGCTATGATGGGTTTCATCTTGGACATGGGGAGGCTATGGGGGTCTCATCCTGGACATGGGGAGGTTATAGGAGTGTCATTCTGGACATGAGGAGGCTATGGGGGTCTAATGCTGGACATGGGGAGGCTATGGGGGTCTAATGGTGGACATGGGCAGGCTATGGGGGTCTAATGCTGGACATGGGGAGGCTATAGGGTCTAATGCTGTTCATGGGGAGGTTGTGGAGGTCTAATGCTGGACATGGGGAGGCTATGGGAATCTAATCCTGGACATGGGGATGCTATGGGGGTCTCATCCTGGACATGGGTAGGCAATGGGGGGTCTGATCCTGGACATAGGAAGGCTATGGGGGGGGGGTCATCCTGGGCATGGGGAGGCTATGGGGGGTCTTATCCTGAACATAGAGAGGCTATGGGAGTCTCATCCTGGACATGGGGAGACTATGAAGGGGTCTCATCCTGGAAATGGGGAGGCTATGAGGAGATCTCATCCTGGACATGGGGAGGCTATGGGGAGTCTCATCCTGGACATGGGGAGGCTATGAAGGGGTCTCATCCTGGACATGGGTGGGCAATGGGGGGTCTGATCCTGGACATAGGAAGGCTATTGGGGGGGTTTCATCCTGGACATGGGGAGGCTATGCGGGGTCTCATCCTGGACATGTGGAGGCTATGAAGGGGTCTCATCCTGGAAATGGGTGGGCAATGGGGGGTCTGATCCTGGACATAGGAAGGCTATGGTGGGGGTTTCATCCTGGATATGGGGAGGCTATGGGGGGTCTGATCCTGGACATAGGAAGGCTATGGTGGGGGCTTCATCCTGGATATGGGGAGGCTATGGGGGGTCTGATCCTGGACATGGAGAGGCTATGAAGGAGTCTCATCCTGGACATGGGGAGGCTATGAAGGGGTCTCATCCTGGAAATGGGGAGGCTATGAGGAGGAGGTCTCATCCTGGATACGGGGAGGCTATGGGGAGTCTCATCCTGGGCATGGGGAGGCTATGGTGGGTCTCATCCTGGACATGTGGAGGCTATGAAGGGGTCTCATCTTGGACATGGCAAGGCTATGAGTGGTTTCATCCTGGGCATGGGGAGGCTATGGGGGTCTCATCCTTGACATGGGGAGGTTATGGGGGTCTCATCCCGGACATGAGAAGGCTATGGGGGGTCTCATCCTGGACATGGGGAGGCTGTGGGGGCTCTTACGATATATAGAAGGGGCTTTATTTGGGTTCAAACGGTATATAGGTGGATGTCAGCACACTTAATTCTGCTCAATATTAAATCATACAATTAATTAAAAAAACTGCGCCAGAAATGTACAAATAAAAATGCTCGCCACCCGGGTGAGAAAGGGTTAAATAGCTAGCATATTTATATCTGGGGAACACATGTTTGATCAGCACCTTGATTATTGTTGTTTTTCCCACCTCCTTCACATGTATTTTATCTTGATCTAATAAAGTTTGAGCAGAGCACTTTCTTCTGTAGCATCAGCGTCTCTGCCCCCTGCCAGGCTGAGACGCCGTCCCCCTTACCGTCGCGCTCCTGGTCCGGCGTCTTCCGGCCTCTCTGCTGCTGGAGCACGCAGCTTCCCGGGCACTGTGCTTAGGGCACGCGCGTGAGCTACCTCCCTCTTAAAGGGGCCGCGCGCGCCGTCCTAAAAAGTCCCCGACCAATGGCCGGAGGACTTTCCCTATTTAAAGCACCTCCTCCAATATGGAGGTGCCCGTGCAAGGTTGTTGCTCTGTGTTCCTGACGCGCCCCCAGGGCCGTGGGGTACTCGGCAGCCGGGCCTCTGGTTGCCGGGGATATCACGGTGGCTGGCCCGGTCCGTGACCCAGGGCGGTCAGTGAAAAAGGGGGGACTTCTATTATATGAGGTTGTTGGGATTATTCGTGACGCCACCTGTGGTGTCTGGTGAAGATCACCAGCGCTGCAGCAGTCCTCTGAGGCAGATGTTAGGGCAGCAAGTGATGGGACGGCTCCCCACAGGTGGAGCAGGCCTCAGGGCAGTGTAAGATGGAGTGGTGGTTGTGCTGGGCATTGTAGTGCAGGGGGAACAATGGTGCCGCTGAAAGAATGGATGGAGGCAGTGCGGTGTAGTCATCCAAGATTTTACTCACAGTTCTTTAGACACTTCACAGGTGCATGGTACAGGTAAAAGCCTCCCACGTTGCGCTGCGTTCATCGGGCAGAAGTTCAATCCTTCCTCAGGCAACTTGGGAATACCTGGCAGAACCCCACTTTCTCGTGTTCCTATTTTTACCATCTTTACTCTGGTCCTTCTCCCTCCTGCTCTGCGCTGCCCACTCTCAATCACGCTCGGGTGCTCTAGAGTCCTTCCTGTACGTCGGATCCGGGACCTACTTGACCTTCCTGGGGGATTAGAATGACGCAGCAATCCCTCTGTCTTCTGACAGATGCGGGGCATACGGGTGCCGTCCTGCAATCGCCGTACCCCCTGGGATCCTTTCTGTAGAACGGAGCCTACTCCCTGCTCCCCTCCGGGGCCTTCACACTTGGCCCTATCTGCGGAGCAGATCTCCCAATGAGACTCTGCTCCCGGACTGTTCCTCCGAACAGTCCCGAGCTGTTCTTCTGAACAGCTCCCTAGAACTCACACTACTACTGAACCACTCAACTGAACTGCCACCCTAAGATGGCTTCCCTATTTATACTCCTACTAAAGTGCTCCCTCTAACTACTTCCTCCACCCACACCCACTACTGGTTCCCCCTACCTTTGGGTTCCCCCCACTCCAGCCAGGGTCAGGGCTCAGCAGAAACATACATTGTGTCTTGCCCCTCCAGCTGGCCTGGAGTAGTGTAGTGTTGGATGCAGGTGTTTTGGAGTTCTGTGCAGCACTCCCATCCTACCTGAGAGAAGGGAGACACCACACCTCTGGGTGAGGTGCAGTACCTCTGTGGCGACTGAACCCTCAGGAGCGCCACATTTCTTACTGTTGCTTCAGCCCTCAGGTCCCTCTGCAAGTCAGTCCTGTCCGCCAGTCTGTTCTTCAGTCCAGTCCGCCAGTCTGACTACTTTCCAGCCCGACGGTCTGTCTACAGTCCAGTCCGCCAGTCTGTCTATGGGCTCTGCCCGCCTGCTCACCTAGAAGCACCTGCCTGTTACCTGCCGTGCCCGTCAGCCTGCTTACCTGGAAGCACCTGCCAGTTACCCGTTGTGCTCGCCAGCCTGCCTACCCGGAGCACCCGTCTGGCTATCAGCCGGATCAGCCCGCTTGTCTACCCTGACCACCCGTCAGCCCGCCTGCCGTGCTCATCCGCTGTACCGGTCAGTTCCTGCTATCTGACACGTGGGAGTCACCTGCTCTCATACAAGGTCGGTCCCAGAGTGGCACCTGGTTGCCCTGCTCGGTCCCCCCCTGGTTCACGGAGTCGATTGAGCCGCCGTGCGACCTTGGTCAGGCCAAGTAGGTACTTAGTCACGCCCTTCTGGTCCCTCCTTGCACCGCAGCACAGAGGTTCCACCACCCGGATCCGTAACATATTCCACATGCTTACCGTGTCCCCTATATGATTTTTTGCAAACTACAAACAGGACTTCTTATGGCTTGCTTTTTAAAGTGGCTTTCTTCTTGCCACTCTTTCATAAAGGCCAGATTTGTGGAGTATACGACTAATATTTGTCCTGTGGACAGATCCTCCCACCTGAGCTGAGGATCTCTGCAGCTCCTCCAGAGTGACCATGGGCCTCTTAGCTGCTTCTCTAATTAGTGCTCTCCTTGCTTGGGATGTCAGTTTAGGTGGATGGCCATGTCTTGGTAGGTTTGCAGTTGAGCCATACTCCTTCCATTTTTGGATGATGGATTGAATAGTGCTCCTTGAGATGTTCAGAGTTTAGGCTATTTTTTCACTATCTTAATCCTGCTTTACTCTTCTCCACGACTTTATCCCTGACCTGTCTGGTGTGTTCTTTGGTTTTCATGATGCTGGTTGATCGCTAATGTTCTCACATAAACCTCTGAGGGCTTTACAGAATGGCTGTAGTTATACTGAGAATAAATTACACACAGGTGGACTCAATTTACTAATTCTGTGAATTCTGGAGGCAATTGGTCACTCAGGATTTTATTTATAGACTGTAGGGGGCTGAACACAAATGCACGTCACAATTTTCAAATGTATGTTTTTAAAATAATTAGAAAACCATGTTTTATTTCCTTTACACTTCACAAATACTTGCTAAATTGTGGTGGCATTGTTACTGATCCGGGTGGTGGAACCTGACCAGAGGGGCGTAACTAAGTGCCTACCTGGACCGACCCTGGCCACACGGCAGCTTAGTTGACTTCGTGAACCAAGGAGGGATTGGGAAGGTGAACCAGGTGCCACTCTGGGACCGACCTTGTGTGAGAGCAGGTGACTTCCACGGGCCTGATGGCCGAGGCCGACAGGCACAGCAGATGAGTATGGATGGTAGACAGGCAGGTGATGTGGGTAGACAGGCAAGGCCGATAGGCAGGCAGGCGGGCACGGCAGATAGACAGGCAGGCGGGTACGGCTAATACACCGGCTGGCGAGCACAGCTGATAGACAGGCTGGCGGGCACGGCTAATAGACAGGCTGGCGGGCACGGCTGATAGACAGGCTGGCGTGCACGGCTGAAAGACAGGCTGGCGGGCACTGGAACCTGAAGACTGAGGAGAGTGTTAGTACACAAACAACAATCTTGCAAGGCACCTTCATTTTTGAGGAGGTGCCTTATATAAGGGCAGTCCTCCGGCCATTGGCTCGGGACTCTTTAGGACGGCGCGCTCGGCCCCTTTAAGAGGGAGGGAGCGCACGCCGCGCGCCCTAAGCACAGTGCCTGGGGAACTGCGCGTGGTATGCGCACCCCGGGCAGACGCAGGAGGGAAGTCGGAGGACACCGGACCAGGACTGCGGCGGTGAGGGGATCGGCGTCTCTGCCTGGCAGGAGGCAGAGACGACGACGCTACAGATATCACATAAAATCCCAATAAAATACATTTAAGTTTGTGGGTGTAATGTGAAAAATGTGGAAAAGTTCACTGGGAATGAATGCTTTTTCAAGGCACTGTATACACCTCAACAACGAGATCAACCAGATAAGTACTTACTTGTCTTAAGTTCTTGATGTGTGATTGTCACTATATTTCCTTTAGGTTTATCAGTTATTGGTTGCACTATAAATAAATGCAATTAATTGGTGTTATTAGCTTTGTATTGCTGCCTCCAGAAGGCACATACTGTACTGTGAGAGGTTCTACAAGGCAGCATATGACACCAACATGGCATATACTAGACACACGAAATTAAGCAAGTCACAGAAATTGTGACACAATAACACAGTGGCAAATGCTGGAACTAAATTCTCATGTTAAAAGGAGCATATACCGAGAAGTAAAGGTCTTTTTTGCAAGATGCCTTTGTATGGTAAAGTTTAAGAAACATAAACACCAGCTTGAGGATACATTTACTAAAGAGGTACTTTAAAGAAGCAATTCTAAAAGAAAATACTACAAATTTGAGGATTTTGCTAAATTTTTCTGAAAAATTTAACTTGCGGCAAAAAAAATTAGCCACAGGCGCATTACTAAAAAGCCACTATTTGCCTGGAAAGTACAGTACAGACCAAAAGTTTGGACACACCTTCTCATTTAAAGATTTTTCTGTATTTTCATGACTATGAAAATTGTACATTCACACTGAAGGCATCAAAACTATGAATTAACACATGTGGAATTATATACTTAACAAAAAAGTGTGAAACAACTGAAAATATATCTTCTATTCTAGGTTCTTCAAAGTAGCCACCTTTTGCTTTGATGACTGCTTTGCACACTCTTGGCATTCTCTTGATGAGCTTCAAGAGGTAGTCACCGGAAATGGTCTTCCAACAATCTTGAAGGAGTTCCCAGAGATGCTTAGTACTTGTTGGCCCTTTTGCCTTCACTCTGCGGTCCAGCTCACCCCAAACCATCTCTATTGGGTTCAGGTCTGGTGACTGTGGAGGCCAGGTCATCTGGCGTAGCACCCCATCACTCTCCTTCTTGGTCAAATAGCCCTTACACAGCCTGGAGGTGTGTTTGGGGTCATTGTCCAGTTGAAAAATAAATGATGGTCCAACTAAATGCAAACCGGATGGAATAGCATGCCGCTGCAACATTCTGTGGTAGCCATGCTGGTTCAGTATGCCTTCAATTTTGAATAAATCCCCAACAGTGTCACCAGCAAAGCACCCCCACATCATCACACCTCCTCCTCCATGCTTCACGGTGGGAACCAGGCATGTAGAGTCCATCCGTTCACCTTTTCTGCGTCGCACAAAGACACGGTGGTTGGAACCAAAGATCTCAAATTTGGACTCATCAGACCAAAGCACAGATTTCCACTGGTCTAATGTCCATTTCTTGTGTTCTTTAGCCCAAACAAGTCTCTTCGGCTTGTTGCCTGTCCTTAGCAGTGGTTTCCTAGCAGCTATTTTACCATGAAGGCCTGCTGCACAAAGTCTCCTCTTAACAGTTGTTGTAGAGATGTGTCTGCTGCTAGAACTCTGTGCGGCATTGACCTGGTCTCTAATCTGAGCTGCTGTTAACCTGCGATTTCTGAGGCTGGTGACTCGGATAAACTTATCCTCAGAAGCAGAGGTGACTCTTGGTCTTCCTTTCCTTGGGCGGTCCTCATGTGAGCCAGTTTCTTTGTAGCGCTTGATGGTTTTTGCAACTGCACTTGCGGACACTTTTAAAGTTTGCCCAATTTTTTGGACTTACTGACCTTCATTTCTTAAAGTAATGATGGCCACTCGTTTTTCCTTACTTAGCTGCTTTTTTCTTGCCATAATACAAATTCTAACAGTCTATTCAGTAGGACTATCAGCTATGTATCCACCAGACTTCTGCACAACACAACTGATGGTCCCAACCCCATTTATAGGGCAAGAAATCCAACTTATTAAACCTGACAGGGCACACCTGTGAAGTGAAAACCATTTCCGGTGACTACCTCTTGAAGCTCATCAAGAGAATTCCAAGAGTGTGCAAAGCAGTCATCAAAGCAAAAGGTGGCTACTTTGAAGAACCTAGAATATAAGATATATTTTCAGTTGTTTCACACTTTTTTGTTAAGTATATAATTCCACATGTGTTAATTCATAGTTTTGATGCCTTCAGTGTGAATGTACAATTTTCATAGTCATGAAAATGCAGAAAAATCTTTAAATGAGGTGTGTCCAAACTTTTGGTCTGTACTGTATATGTATGAAAATAAGAATTCCGCTTGGAATCTATTGATTTAATGTTGAGCTCGATAATGGAAAGGCAGCCTTCATAATGTCCGAGCCATCTAAACTATCTGGCTAGGGGAAAATGGATTGTAAGCAGTTGTAACCAATAACCCGTTTAATCACACACAGCAGTATAAGACCTTGTAGGCTACTTACATTATATAAACAGTCCAAAAAATATCCCTTTTTTATAGACAGATTCATACCTTAATGTTGTGGTCATTGGAAATGGAAGAACCTGTGGCGTTTTCGCGCAGTTGGGTGCAAAAAGTATTCTTGTTTGGAAAGTATCAAGAGCTTACCACTAAACAAAGAAGTCATCCCAAAATTATCTCTTTAGAACTCAAAACATAGGTACTGATTGAATGTGAAGAAGTAATTGTTTCTAAACTAGGAGTGAAAAATTATCCCTTTTTTGGGATCCACAGCTGATTTACTAATCACAAAATGATTAAGCAATTATAAAAGCTTTTTATCACGTCATCGAAAAATCATCTTTTTTCTGTTTTGAATAGTAAGAAGCTATGGCCTTTTGTCACCAAGTCATTTGAAGAATTAACCCTATTTTGGGAGGTGTTTCATATTTTTTTACCTTTGAAACTGCAAAAATCATTACTGTCACTCTTATTCCTTCTCATCTAGACTACTGAAATTGTTTACTGATTGGTCTCCCTCTTACCAAACTTCTGAATGCAGCAGCCAGGGTCTTATTTTTGTCCAGCTGCTACACCGATGCCTCCACCTTGTGCCAGTCATTGCACTTGTTGCCCATTCACTACAAAATACAATAAAAACTTATATCTGTCTCCCACAAAGCGCTCCACAATTCTGTTTCACCATACATCTCCTCCCTCATTTCTGTCTACCTCCCTACACATGCTCTCCGTTCTGCAACTGATCTAAGACTAACATCCTCCATAAGCCAAACCTCGCACATTTATCTCCAAGACTTCTCTCGTGCTGTGCCAGGTTTCTGGAATACACTACCCAAACTATCTGACTAATATCTAGCCCCCACATTTTTAAGCATGCTTTAAAAACACATCTATTTAGACAGGCCTATCACCTCAATTCACTATTCTAACTCTTCCTTGTTCCCTCTTTCTAAATTTTCCTTAGAATTTGGTCCCTCTTTCTCATCTGTCTCCACACCCTCCATGCACCCAATAGCACTTGGTAACTGCACTTAGACAGATAATGGCAGATGACCGGATCATGCAGCTTATTTGAAAACCCCTATTTATTATAATGATGGCTGAACCGTACATGACAAGTACTTTTTTACTTATTGTGTCCCCCCTATTTCCTTATAGATTGTAAGCTTGCAAGCCGGACCCTCTCTCCTTCTGTAAATGTTGAACTATGTGTTAATTTTTATTCTCTTTATTGTCTGTACATGTCCCTGCTTCATTGTAAAGTGCTGTGTGTGGAATATGTTGGCGCTATATAAATAAAATTATTATTATGTTTATATACACTCAAGAGAATACACTGTGTTCCAAATTATTATGCAAATAATATTTTCTCAGATTTTCCCAAATTACCTATATGAATTGCAGTCATTGTAATTTTCCAGTCAAATAACTATTAGAGTACAATTGAAAGGTTTTTGTACAAACTGCCTATGATAACAGTATATTTTTAAAAAAATTAAAACTCAAACTGCACTCAAAATGCATGTTCCAAATTATTATGCACAACAGGGTTTTCAATCTTTTCATTTAAATAAAGAACAAAAAAATGGTCATTTTTGAAATTATAAGCATTAGCAGGTTATTACAAACTGAAATCAAACAGTTTTCAACTCAAAACTTTATTCTAGGTGATGTTACATTTGCACATAGGACCTCTTGTTCGAAAGGAGCTTCTGAACTCTCTCGTCCATTGAATTTGTCAGGTTTTGGATGGTTTCTGCTTCAATTGTTTTGCATGAGGACAGAATACCCTCCCAGAGCTGTTGCTTAGATGTGAACTGCCTCCCGCCATCATAGACACTCCTTTTGATCATGCTCCAGAGGTTCTCAATGGGGTTGAGGTCAGGGGAGCATGGGTGCCACACCATAAGTTTGTCCCCTTTTATGCCCATAGCAGCCAGAGTTGCAGATGTGTTATGTGCAGCATGAGACGGGGCATTATCATGCATGAAATGATCTCGATGGTCCAGATGAATGGAGTGGAGGATGGCTGGTTGATGGACACCCCATGCAAACACGGCTACGGCGCTAACGAGGAGGTGGAGTAATGTTTTGGGCTGGAATCATGGGGAGAGAGATTGGCGGCCCTTTTAGGATCCCTGAAGGGGTAAAGATGAACTCCATAATGTATGTTGAGTTTCTCAAACAGCACTTCCTTCCATGGTTCAAGAAGAAGTACCGTGTATTCCGCAGCAAGATAATTTTCATGCATGATAATGCCCCGTCTCATGCTGCACATAACACATCTGCATCTCTTGCTGCTGTGGGCATAAAAGGGGACAAACTTATGGTGTGGCACCCATGCTCCCCTGACCTCAACCCCATTGAGAACCTCTGGAGCATCATCAAAAGGAGTGTCTATGATGGCGGGAGGCAGTTCACATCTAAGCAACAGCTCTGGGAGGGTATTCTGTCCTCATGCAAAACAATTAAAGCAGAAACCATTCAAAACCTGACAAATTCAATGGACGAGAGAGTTCAGAAGCTCCTTTCGAACAAGAGGTCCTATGTGCAAATGTAACATCACCTAGAATAAAGTTTTGAGTTGAAAACTGTTTGATTTCAGTTTGTAATAACCTGCTAATGCTTATAATTTCAAAAATGACCATTTTTTTGTTCTTTATTAAAATGAAAAGGTTAAAAACTCTGCTGTGCATAATAATTTGGAACATGCATTTTGAGTGCAGTTTGAGCTTTTTATTTTTTAAAAAATATACTGTTATCATAGGCAATTTGTACAAAAACCTTTCAATTGTACTCTAATAGTTATTTGACTGGAAAATTACAATGACTGCAATTCATATAGGTAATTTGGGAAAAGCTGAGAAAATATTATTTGCATAATAATTTGGAACACAGTGTATGTTTCCCAGCATCAGATCTACTGTCTAGCACTATGAAACACAGTGAGCAGCCAGGAGATATAAGGCTGGTGTGGTTGCACGCAGTTCAGTGAACCTTCCAACCTACCTGTTTTCCATATATATCCTCCTTCTTTTAGTCCATGTAATGTCAGAGCTGTCAATCAAGGAAGAGGAGGTTGGAGATTGATGCAAAACAAGTATTTGGGAAGCGGTACTGAACTGCTTGGCAAGACCAATGGTGCACACAAGACAACGGTGCAGAAGAGAGTAGGTGACAAACAGTTTAACACTAAGTGACAGATAAAACATTTTATCACTTACTTGTTGTGACTTCAGGTAGAATGGTAGCATCTTTTTTCTTAGTAAAAATGGTGCTTGGTGTTGCTAAAATGATAAGAAATGAACAGAGATTATCACATATGTAATATTGTTTCTAGAACCAAGAGATATACACAGGCTCGGACTGGCCCACAGGAGAGCAGGAGAATCCTCCGGTGGGCCACCACTCTCTTATATGAGCAGTACATGGCACAATATACGTGAATCACTATGTACAGACAGAGGCAGCATCTTATTCATTTACCAGTCTACCCAGTTCATTGTGATATAAATCTGTAAATGAGGATAATGTCACATTTGCATTTAGCTGAAAGTGCGATATCCTACTCCCTCTTTGGACTCTCACTTTGTCGTCATCATGTCACAAGGCATACACTATTTCATCAACGTTATTTGTGACCTGTGATAACCTGTGTCCTGTGATAACTGGTTACAGCAGGGGTCTCAAACACCCCCGCCCGCGGGCCACATGCCGTCCCTCCAGCTGCTTCATGCGGCCCACAGACACCATAGACTCCGATCGCGGCCCGGTCCAGGAGCCGCTGACATCAGCGCTGTAGTGCACTGTATTGCCGCACAGAGACTGGCTCTCTGCACAGCAATACCAATGCCAGCCGCCGGCCTATCAGAGGCCAGCAGCTGACATCTGCATCCCAGCGCAGCGGCGTATGACGTCACTGACATGCGCAGATGTCAGCTGCTGGCATTGGTATTGCTGTGCAGTGAGCCGATCTCTGCGCGGCAATACACTGCACTATAGCGCTGATGTCGGTGGCTCCTGGACCGGGCCGCGATCATCAAGGGGTCTATGGTGCCATATATAAACTATAATCCCCTGTAAATATTCCCTTTTGATTGACCGCCCTGGGTCACGGACAGGGTCACCGCCACTGTGACATCTCCTCTAGCAACGACCGGCCCGGCACCGAGTACTCCACGGCCCAGGGGGCGCGTCATCTTTGGCGTCACGAACAGGATATGAACCCACCGTTATCATCGGGTATTGTGCACCTAGAGACTGTGTTCTATATTGAATGTGGCGCCCACCCCAGAAGAACGGGCACCATTATGTGCATGCTCAAGGACAACAAAGAACTTCCCATAGTGGGCCGGGTTCCAGAATGGCGCCAAAAGCGGGGCCCGCCCCAAGCAGCAGTGGCCATGTATATAGATGGGTCCATCAAAGTGGGGGGACCGCCCCTAGGAGTGACCGACAGAAAGCTGCCATGGAACCACCCCCGAAAGGGGAGAGGAGGAGGAGAGAAACAGTGGAGACAGGGTGTGGTCTCCAGCAGACAAGCCAGACCGTACCGGGAAGCCAGTGTAGCACCCTGAGGATTCGGCTGCTACAGGGGTATTACACCTCAAGCCAGAGGTGTGGTATTCCACTCCCGGGTAAGGATGGAGTGTGGAACTGAGCTCAGATAGCTGCATGCACTACACACATCCCATTTCCGAGGAACAGACCGATGGTACTCCCACTAGAGAAATGTGCAGGTACGACAGTGTCTGTTCCTGGCTGGAGTGGGAGGGGGGTGGAACATCCCAGTAGTGTAGGGGCAGATAGGGGGAGCAGCCTGGGTAGTGCTAGGAGCTCATTGGGTGCTGGTCACCTGAGCTCACACATAGAGGGAGTATATAAGGTGGGCACCATCTTAGATCAGGGTCTTTTGCAGAGTGAGACGTCGGTCTTTTGCAGAGTGAGGTCAGTCTGTCAGTCTTTTGTCAGAGCAGAGCAGAGGAAGAGAGCAGAGGAGAAGAGCAGCTCCAAGGCCAAGAGAGAGAGAGAGAGGAGAAAGAAAGACCCAGAGGGGGAGAAAGAAGGAACTCCAAGAGCCCAAATTAGACCAGAGGGTGAAGAGTTGGCAACAGGGTACCGGATCCCAAGCTGGCAGAGGCTACAGCACACCTTAGCCAGGAACCGGAGGTCGTGGGCAGGATCGATCTGCCACGATCACCCACTAAATCCACCCGGAAGGCAGACCAGGAATAGGGTCAGGGAACCCAGAGACAAGGGTTTACCACCAAGAGGCCCGAGGGAGCCGGACATAGGTGGATCCCTGGTGGGGAAGGCCAGAGAAGAGGACAGGACAGAAAGGGAGCTCAGGACCACGCTCCAGAATCACCTGGGGGTTGGCCGAGTCCAGGACCTGGTGGACGCAGCACGGCTCGGGTGGTCACTCAAGGCCGGAGTGACCAGAACAACTGCAGTAAGTAAACAAACCCTGAACTGCACAGCCCGACTCTGAGTCTCATTTCCATCCTCGCTGCACCACCACAACCCCCATCCTCTACACCTGACCCCCTGAGGCTATACCCCTCCCGTTGGGGGTTATACTACCTAAGCTGCACACACATCACCAGCCTCAGTGGACCCTGCTGCAGCGGCGGCCGTATTGACCGCAATTCAACGGGTGGCGTAGTCGACACAAAAGAACATCTAGTAACATCATAAGGACTGCCACACAATGAGCTTGACACCCTGGGCACGGACCGGGTCACAGCCACTCGGAGACTACAACCCCCATCTGATCCGGCTCCGGGTATCCCCAACAACACTGGCCCAGGGGGCGCGTCACCAGCATGGACGGAGGTCAGGACCGAGCTCCCGCCCATGGCCTGCAGCAGCCCGAGACACCCCTCACCCTGGACAGGGTAATCTCTAAACTGTCCCCGGAGGATACAGAGTTCCTCCAAGCTGATGTGCACGAGCTGAGCCGCAGAGTGGAGGAGGCCCAGCAGGCAGCAGTCACAAGATGGAAGCAGGAGTTGCTAAAGAACATTGCTGCTCGGCAGCAGAGAGCGTTGTGTGACACCAGCAGCGTTCCAACCCAGGCGGAGTCTGATGAGCGCCAGGAGGCAGCGTGCAGCACAAGAGAAGCCGCGGGAGCAGGTAAGAGGAGTCTCCCTGTCCCGGGCGCTGAATGCGCTGACCTGCTCCTGGGCCTCCGGCAGGATTCTCCGTTCCCGGGCGCGTCCGCCCTAGAGCAGCTCCTGGGCCCAGAACCTGTAACTCCGGGCGCCCATGCCGCGGACCTGCTGCTCGGCCCCCTTCCCAAGCCACCTGCCCCTGCACCCGAGTGGGTGTACGGACGTACCACCTACGACTGGTCCGACAAAGTCGAGGACCAGCAGGGACCCCCTCTAATACCTGCACCAGCGCCCCTGGTTGCCTACCAAAAAGGAGAAGAATTTCGGTGGGACGACCGGGAGGGGAATCTTATGGGGTTCCCGTGGGAGACCCAGGCCCAAGCCCTCAGTAGGGAGGAATACTGCTGGCAAGAACTCCTGCAGCTGGAAAGGGAGCGGCACACCCGGCGGGTGCGCTGGGAGCAGATGGAGGCCCGGAATATGGCAGCCAAAGCTCAAGCCCGCAAGGCAGAATCGGTCACGCCCAGTCCCTGTGTGGAGGGGCTTATAGTCAAATTTGACCTGGAGGCCGGATGGGGCTTCATAAGAGATCCACAGATATATACATAGTTACATATATAGTTACATAGTTAGTAAAGCCGAATAAAGACTTGCGTCCATCAAGTTCGACCTGTTAGTTCTGTAATTGCTAAAGTTGATCCAGAGGAGGGCAAAAACCCCAAATGATTTAGCCAATCTTCACCTGAGGAAAAATTCCCTCCCGACTCTGAAACCAGCAGTCAGAATAAATCCCTGTATCAACCTACTATTTTATTTTATTTTTAAGTATATGCAGAAATCTGCCTGGTATCTAGAAATGCATCCAGTCCCCGCTTGAACTGGTTTAGTGAATCCGACATTACCGTCTCCTCACTCAGTGAATTCCATATTCTCACTGCTCTTACCGTAAAGAACCCCTTCCTATGCTGGTGCTGAAACCTTTTCTCTTCCAGTCTTAGTGAATGCCCTCTTGTTACCGTAATATCCCTCCTTTTGAACAAATCCCGGGCAAGGTCTCTATACTGTCCCCTAACATATTTGTACACATTTATTATGTCCCCCCTCAACCTTCTCTTTTCTAGGCTGAATAGTCCTAGTTTTGCCAACCTCTCTGGGTATTGCAGTCCCTCCATTCCCTTTATTAATTTTGTTGCCCTCCTTTGTACCTTTTCAAGCTCATTTATATCCTTTCTATATATTGATAGCCCGGGATATATTTGTGAATTGGCTGGATGTTGAGTCCCATCTTGAGCAAGACATCCCGACAGGAACCTCTACCCCGGTGATCGTGTCACTTTCACCCGACACAAGAGGGAGCGCGGGTGGTACGCCCTCCAGGTGTACAGAGTGGTCGAGGAGGAAGAGGACCTGCCCCCGCAGTCTAGGGCTGCTGACTCGGCTGGGTCAGCCTGCAAAAATGAGGTGTTTCCACGGCGGGGACACCACTACTAAAGCGTAGTAGATGGAACTGAACTGTACATAAGTTACCCAGAAGGGTACAGAAGACTTAATGTTTGTTATCCAGTTACCCGGTGAGGGTATAGAGACACTAAGGTTATGGACGGTGAATAACCGAAAAACTTTACTTGTATATAATTGCACTTCTTAAAGTGCTCCTTATTGGTTTTATGCAACGAATGACCTCAGAACAAAAACCCGTTTGGCATGGCCGTAGACGTGGTCAAACACCTGGATCACTTATGCCCTGCAGCCACGCCCAGGGCCTACATCGAGGGTTTTCAGACAGGTCCCTCATGTTCACCAGAATTGCACCTTGTTTAATGGAATGGACACCCGGTTGCAGATCGCGCTGTGACCTGTTAAAAATGTTTTATATGAAAAATGTTTCATATGTGAAGAAAAATGTTATTTAAAAATTCTTATAATGTTGTGATAAAAACGTAGCCAGTAACGTTCAAGAAAAAGTGCCTCCCATAAAGGGAATAAAAGTTTGCTTATCTTCTATGCGAATGCATTCTAACAATTTGCATGTCTGTAACATACCCTGTTTTTACTCTGTTCCAGCCTGCGGACGTGCTGTGTTTTACCAAGGGGGTATGTGGTGCCCCTGAGGGTTCAGTCGCCACAGAGGTACTGCATCTCACCCAGAGGTGTGGTATCCCACTCTCAGGTAAGGATAGAGTGCTGCCCGGGACCCTAACACCTGCATCCAACACATCCACTTCAGTAGGGCAGGGCGAGATTGCTCCTAAGGGAGGGCACAGTCCCTGGTCCCTGGCAGGAGTGGAGGGGAACCTAGTGAGGGGGAACCATGTAGTGGGTGTGGGTGGAGGACGTAGATCAGGGGAGCACATGAAAGAAGCTGTATAAAAAGGGGAGCCATCTTAGAAAGACAAGCCAGTCAGAGAAGGAGAAGTGAAAGGAGCAGAGGCTCTGCAGGAGCTCTGCTCGGGAGGAGGGTCCAGCCCGAGAGGCCCAGGGCTGAGAGAGGAGAGGGAGCAGGAGAAAGGCTCCAGGAACAGAAGGGATCCCAGGGGTACGGGAAGTGCTGGAGGCCACCCGTACGCCAGAATCTGCCAGGCGGTGGAGGGATCGAGCCGCAGAGGGTACCGGCCCCTAAACTACTGGAGAACTACAAGGCTCAGCTAGGAACCGGAGGCTGCTGTACTTGTAAGGTGCAGTGGCCACATCCGCAATTATATCACTGAAAAGGTGGCCACAGAGGGTCCAGGGGACTGCAAGTCGCCCGACAAGACCCGAGGCTACCGGATTGGGACACTGATTGCGAGGCGCAGGGCAGGAGGGCGAGAGCCAGCGCAGGAAGACGACTGAGGAAGGCACATAGAAAGGGGTTCTGTCAGACACTCTTGAATTACCTGAGGGATTGCTGAACCCCTGCCTGGTGAACGCAGCACGATGTGGGAGGTTTCACATTGCTTTGCATGGTAGACGGTTTTCCAAGCGTTTTCGCAGGTGTAAAAACGCTACAGAAACGCTACAAAAATGCTACGTGGGCACATGGCCTAAGATTTAAAAAGAAAAAACACAGTAGTTTGGCAATAAATGGCTTCACTCAACCAATAACCATGAGTGGAGAAAAAGTTTTTTTGTTATCATTCATATTCTCTGAAACAAGGCCAAGAAAGGAAAACTTCTGCTGAGGTATGTAAACTTTTGAGCCCAACTGTATATCCACCAATCTCTGATCAGAAGATGCACAAGTGATCTATCTGACCTTTACGAGAAATAAGTGGCCAAAGGTTCTAGAAACGCTCGTGCCTCTTAAATAATTTCGGCTATGTTTGGATTTTTTGGGAGGTTCCAGTCAATGGCTGACCGTACAGCTGCAAAGGACAAAGCGGTATGGTGCTGCTTTCCTGTTGGTTCAAGCTGTTTTGATTGGACATTAACCTATTCACGACATCCGCAGTACAAATGCCAGTCAAATAGCTATAAATAACAATTTATATATGTATATATATTAAACAAGCTGACAGGGATTGCAACAGGGGTTAGTAGTGAGAACAATATCACAATAGCAATAACAATAGCAATAACACACAATACATCACAATAGCAATAACAATAGCAATAAAATCCTTCTCTAAAATACTGTATCTAGCCCAAATATGGGAATAGCACTGAAGTCCATTGGTTCTGCAAATGGCCCTAACGGGGGTCTCCGGTTATTCCCGCTAGGCCTTTAAGTCTTTTTCTGACAAAGTCAATTAGCTCCCGTTAGACTTGTTCCACCTCACCCGTCCCCCTCCCAACCTGATACCCTAAACCCGATTGTTCCCGGTACCGTGAGGGAGCGGTTGAAGTGACAGCCCTCTTCAGTGATGACACTCGTCGGCTTCTGCTGTTGAGATCTCTCCGGCACGACTCGTTTCTATCCTCTCTTTGTCCTGTCAATCGGGGCGGTTTACCACGTCGTGGGTAGGAGGGTCTTCTACATTTCCTTAATGTCGTATCCAAGTCCCGGTCCTCTTCCGTAGCCGTGACACCCGAGGGACCGCTGCACTGAATCCCGCGCTCGTTCACCGGCAGCCACCTGTCTTGCCTTACGGGTCTCTCACCCCGGTCTCTCTCGCTGGTTACTTCAGCGCGTCCGGCCTGCGTCACGTCTCTCTCTGTGTCTGGCGCCGAAATCACCTCAGGCTCTGCGCGCTCGACCGTTAAATTTTGAAATCCTTTGCTGGAGGTCACCTGACCAGGTCCAGCGTGAAAACTTGAAATGCTCACCAGATGGCGCTCTTTCTCCTTATTACATACATCTCGCACTGATTCTCTGAAAGACTTTTCTCCTTCTATTACACATATCCAGCGCATGTCAAAAGTGGGTATATGAAGAGGGTTCTTATAGTGAACCCGCCTTATACCCGACAGGTGATGGCTGTGTATTACAGCCAGGACCTGCCGCTAACAATCATGGGTGGAGTGGGTGTTTACCTGTTAAAGAGCAGCATTTAACACGCACCGACATGTGTGCATGTAATTTTCACCGCCCATCAGCGCCCCCGTTATGTGATAGCGGGTCTCCAATTGGTTGTCATGACAGCTGGGGGTCAGCTGATGACCCCCGATCCTCTCATTACGGAGCTCCTTTGAAACCCTGTCTGTGGCTGGGCTTCAAAAAAGACCATGACTTCTGCTATATGCAGCGATGCTGGGGCATCGCTGTATATAGCACAAGCGATCAGACGATCGCATCTTTAAGTCTCCTCAGGGGGGTAACCATAACAGAAAAAGTAAAAAAAAAGTTTTAAAAAATATGAAAAAAAACAAAAAAAAACCTAAAAGTTCAAATCACACACTTTTTCCCCCATTGAAAATAAAGATATTCAAAAGATAAAAAAAATACACATATGGTATCGCTGCGTTCAGAAAAGTCCGATCTATCAAAATATAAAATCAATTAACCTGATCAGTAAACTCCATAAACCAAAAAAATTCAAGAACGTCAAAATTACATTTTTTTAGTCTCTGCAATTCCACATAATAAGCAAGCGATCAAAAATATTGATTAGGAGAATCAAGGTAATTTTTACCACAAAATGTACACCATAAAGACAATTCCCCAAAATAAATGTCAGAATTGTATTTTTTTACAATTTCACTGCACTTGGAATTTTTTTTCCCAGTACACTATGTGGTAAGATGAATGGTGTCTTTCAAAAGTACAACTCGTCCCGCAAAAAACAAGCCCTCATACAGTTCAGTCAAGATGGGGTGCAGAGTGTACTTTAATGAGAAAAAAAATGAACTTTAGAATTTACCAAATGGCTGCAATGGAAGAAAGAGTGAAAAATTGAAAGGGGTCTGAATACTTTCCGTACCCACTGTACAGACATGGAGAACCCATACGGCTAAAGGTAGCAGATATAAAACTGCCAAAGAGATTAAGGACCAGGAAGATCCATTCTTGTTTCACTACAAAGCTCCAAAGTCATTTGTCATGTTCCTGTATAAAGAATTAAGTCAGGTGCAGGTGACGTTATATTCTCTTATTCAAGAGAATTGGGACGACTATGCAAATCACATTCTGGTCAGAGTTTGATTAGAGTGTGATCATAGTCTGCTCTGATTTTTTTCGGATGAGGAGACGATGGAAAAAACTTCTCCATCTTCTCCATTCTGTCAGTCCATGGAAATTGGACTGCACTCAGATGTCATCCGAGTACAATCTGATGTTTTGCATGGACTCATTGATTTGCATAGCCGAGCGCGATCCAAATATCGGATCAAATTTGAACATGCTGCAGAGATTGTCCGAGCAAAGTATTGAACATGTGCATGGTCTTTTAGAATAACATTGGTCTGAGTGTGATCCGATGATTTGTCTGATCGCACTCAGACCGAAAATACCGCCATCTGCTCCTGCCATCAGTAATATTCTGACGCTATCAATTAGTATGCATTCGGCACACGGCTGAAACATCTTCATTAGGCCTCATTCAGACATCCCTGAAAATCACTGCGAGAACAAATACACATTATATTATATGAGGCTGTTCACATGTCTGTGTTTTCTTGCAGACCATGTTGTTTGGACGCACTGATCAAAATTACCTATAAAATTCTATGGTTCTGTGAAAGTCACAGCCTACAATATGGATGACATCCGTGTACTGTCTGTGAGTAACATTGCAATGGACAGAGCGGGTTTGTCCATTTTTTTCATCAGTGAAGAATCGCTGATAAAACACATGATAAGAACTGAAACACTGACCGACACTGAAGAAACTCAGAACAAAGCACTGAACAGCAGGCTGTGTTTTTACATATGATAAGAATCAAAATGTCTGAATGAGGCCTAAGTGTGGTGAAAAATCAAACCAGTAACTACTCCCATTTTTGGATAATGAATTGAACAGTGCTCCATGAAATGTTCAGAGCTTGGTCTGTTTTTTATAACCTAACCCTGCTTTACTCTTCTCCACAACTTTATCCTTGACCTGTCTGATGTGTTCTTTAGTTTTCATAATGCTGTTTGATCCCTAATGTTCTCACACAAACCTCTGAGGGCTTTACAGAATGGCTGTAGTTATACTGAGAAGAAATTACACACAGGTGGATTTAATTTACTGATTCTGTGACTTCTGGAGGCAGGGCCGGCGTCAGCACCCGGCGTACCCGGGCAAGTGCCGGGGCCCTGGAAAATCAGAGGGGCCCACAGCCCACTCACTGTCGGGGCCCACCGCCCACTCACTGTCGGGGCCCACCGCCCACTCACTGTCGGGGCCCACTGCCACTCACTGTCGGGGGCCACCGCCCACTCACTGTCGGGGCCCACCGCCCACTCACTGTCGGGGCCCACCGCCCACTCACTGTCGGGGCCCACCGCCCACTCACTGTCGGGGCCCTGGCCGCTTCCTCGGCACCTGTTCAGGGACGCAGGCGCTGCTTGATTGCCGGCACTCCCCCCAGACATGGCCGCGCGCTGTCCGGCTGTGTCTGCTAGTAATGACGCGGCAGGGTCGACGGCACTGCACCTTTAATTGTGCTTGTGTGTCGCCCCTGCCGCGTCATTACTAGCAGACACAGCCGCGCAGCGCGCGGCCATGCTTGGGGGAGTGCCGGCAATCAAACACCGTCGGAGCGGAGGTCCTGCACAGATGGGCGGGAGCGGCCCGGACCCGACCGCAAGTGGGCCCCTCTGATGTTCCAGGGCCATGAAGTCTGTGACACGCCGGGGGCCCTGCACTGCCCCATACCTGAGGAGCTGCTGGACAGGACACTGGACCGGGGACAGGTGAGTGAGGCTTCCCCAATCCCCATATTAAAAATATTTGTAATGGGTCTGTGTGAGTGCATGTATGTGAATGTCAGTGTATATGACTGTGTATATATATTTGTCTGTTTTATATATGTCTTTAAGAATTTGTGTAAAAATGTGTGTATGTCTGTATGTGTACATATCTGTGTACCGTGTGTGCGTGCATATGTCTGCGTACCGTGTGTACGTGCATATGTCTGCGTACCGTGTGTACATATGTCTGTGTACCGTGTGTGCGTGCATATGTCTGCGTACCGTGTGTACATATGTCTGTGTACCGTGTGTACATATGTCTGTGTACCGTGTGTGCGTGCATATGTCTGCGTACCGTGTGTACATATGTCTGCGTACCGTGTGTGCGTGCATATGTCTGCGTACCGTGTGTACATATGTCTGCGTACCGTGTGTGCGTGCATATGTCTGCGTACCGTGTGTACATATGTCTGTGTACCGTGTGTGCGTGCATATGTCTGCGTACCGTGTGTACATATGTCTGTGTACCGTGTGTGCGTGCATATGTCTGCGTACCGTGTGTACATATGTCTGCGTACCGTGTGTGCGTGCATATGTCTGCGTACCGTGTGTACATATGTCTGTGTACCGTGTGTGCGTGCATATGTCTGCGTACCGTGTGTACATATGTCTGTGTACTGTGTGTGCGTGCATATGTCTGCGTACCGTGTGTACATATGTCTGCATACCGTGTGTACATATGTCTGTGTACCGTGTGTGCGTGCATATGTCTGCGTACCGTGTGTACATATGTCTGTGTACCGTGTGTGCGTGCATATGTCTGCGTACCGTGTGTACATATGTCTGTGTACCGTGTGTGCGTGCATATGTCTGCGTACCGTGTGTACATATGTCTGCATACCGTGTGTACATATGTCTGTGTACCGTGTGTGCGTGCATATGTCTGCGTACCGTGTGTACATATGTCTGTGTACCGTGTGTGCGTGCATATGTCTGCGTACCGTGTGTACATATGTCTGCGTACCGTGTGTGCGCGTGTCTGCATATGTGAAGGATGAGGTGGCAGGCTGGGCCCTGTGTACTATATATATATATATATATATATATATATATATATATATATATATATCTGCGGTATCTGTGCATCATGAATCGTGGTATGTGTTAAAAGGGCCACTGAGACTCTTTCGCCCGGGGCCCAGAAACACCTGGAGCCGGCCCTGTCTGGAGGTAATGGGTCACTCAGGATTTTATTTATAGACTGCAGGGGGCTGAATACAAATGCACGCCACGATTTTCAGATTTATATTTTTAAAATAATTAGAAAACCTTTTATTTCCTTTACACTTCACAAATACTTGCTAGATTGTGGTGGTATCACATAAAATCCCAATAAAATACATTTAAGTGTGTGGGTGTAACTTGAAAAATGTGGAAAAGTTCACTGGGAACGAATGCTTTTTCAAGGCGCTGTATACACCTCAACAACGAGATCAACCAGATAAGTACTTACTTGTCTTACGTTCTTGATGTGTGATTGTCACTATATTTCCTTTAGGTTTATCAGTTATTGGTTGCACTATAAATAAATGCAATTAATTGGTGTTATTAGCTTTGTATTGCTGCCTCCAGAAGGCACATACTGTACTGTGAGAGGTTCTACAAGGCAGCATATGACACCAACATGGCATATACTGTACACATGAAATGAAGCAAGTCACAGAAATTGTGATACAATAACACAGTGGCATATGCTGGAAGTAAGGCTGGGTGCCCACGTAGCGCTTTTCAAGCGTTTATGCTGTGGAATTTCTGCAGCGGAAATGCTTGTGAAACGCTAGGTAATCCGCACCCCATGGTCCCCAAGGGGATTCCGCATGTTCTATGCACATGCTGCGGATTTTTCCACAGCGTTTATGCTGCGTACAAAAATCCGCAGCATGTCATTTAATTTTGCGGAAGCGCAGCGGAACTCCCGCCATTGACTTGCATTGAGACGCACAGAAACCGCGACTGTACATTTTTACAAGCGGCTTCTATGCGTCTCTATGTGCGGATGGTACCCAGTTCTGGAGGAGAGGAGACTCTCATCCAGACCTGGGTACCATTGTACCTGTGAAAAAAGAATAAAATAATAAATAAAGTTTATACTCACCTTTCCGAAGGCTTTTCTCTGAATGCCGGTATCGCTTGAGGACCTGCGGTGACATCACAGTCATGTGACCGCAGGCCCTTCACTGCTCTGTCTCGCGATATGCCGGCAGCCAGGAACCAGCCAGGAAGCAGCGCTGCAGCCACGCCGGGGCCTCGGGGGTGAGTATAGCTTTATTTGTTTTAATTTTTACGGTTCACACTGTATATGCTGTTTGCATGGATTTATACAGCGTCACCTAGTTGTCAAGCACTTTCCAAGTGATGCTATCGCCTGGAAAGTGCTTGTCAATCTGCATGCAGAAACGCATGTGAATCCGCATGTGGATCCGCATGTATTCTGCAGGAAAAACGCATGCACAATCTGCATGCGTTTTTTCTGCCAGGGAGATGCAGAAATGCTGCAGAAATTTCCTGCTTCATTTCTGCATCGTGGGCACATAGCCTAAAGGTCTTTTTTGCAAGATGCCTTTGTATGGTAAAGTTTAAGAAACATGAACACCAGCTTGAGGATACATTTACTAAAGAGGTACTTTAAAGAAGCAATTCTAAAAGGAAATACTACAGATGAGCAGATGTTTTGAAATTCGAATTTGAGGGTTTTGCTAAATTTTTCTGAAAAATTTAACCTGCGGCAAAAAAATTAGCCACAGATCACATTACTAAAAAGCCACTATTTGCCTGGAAAGTATATGTATGACAATAAGAATTTCACTTGGAATCTATTGATTTAATGTTGAGCTCGATAATGGAAAGGCAGCCTTCATAATGTCCAAGCCATCTCAAACTATCTGGCTAGGGGAAAATGGATTGTAAGCGGTTGTAACCAATAACCTGTTTAATCACACACAGCAGTATAAGACCTTGTAGGATACTTACATTATATAAACAGTCCAAAAAATATCCCTTTTTTGGAAACAGATTCATACCTTAATGCTGTTTATGCACAGGCATTGGAAATGGAAGAACCTGTGGCGTTTTCACGCAGTGGGGCGCAAAAATTATTCTTGTTTGGAAAGTATCAAGAGCTTACCACTTTACTAAACGAAGAAGTCATAGCTTTTTTACAAGCCATCCCAAAATTATCTCTTGACCGGGTACGGCCAGTACGGCTTCTTACCGTATTTACCTCGTTGCACCTTCTCCAACGCTACACCTTACCCCCTCCGAATAAAAACACTTCACCAATGGATTCTTTGAATAAATTTGGCCACAGTGGGCATTTGATTAACATACAAACATTAACATTTTAACAATAATAATACCAGATAAAATCAGAGGGGAGGGTTCTTGGAGCTAATAGGTCTGGCTTTTATAACACGAAACAAATTCAACCGCCATCTTACCCTCAGCCGTGCACCACCAGCTCGAGGGCACCATACTTCCACAATACGTGAAAGATTAATCACCTAAGATCTCCCAGGATAAAACCCTGTCCAGAACCCTGACCAAAAATTGCCAGACCACCCCCCATGTAACTTCAAACTGCCCGGAATTCTCGCAAATTCCTTGTACCAACAAATCAGTACCAACTCCAAGAACCCCACCCACCCGCCAATCCAGCCACTGTGACAGTCACTAAGCATTACCACCCATCTAAAACCTCCCTATATCAACTAGCCCTATTCCCCACATTACAAAACTTATAAAATAACGGAGTAAAGAAGAGGATGGGTGAGTGGGTCTTCACTGTCCGAGTCCTACAGGAGAATGGCATTTTCCTGCACTATTCCCACAGACCACCCCTCAACTCTTTAATGCCTTTCCCCATACGTCCTCACCCAATCCTAAACCCCCGCATCTTCCAAACTCTGCTCCTCACGGCCAATCCCAGTCATGGGGGGCTTCCATCTAGCTACGCCTGACTCCTGCCCCCTCCTTTACAACTCAAAACATAGGTACTGTTTGAATGTGAAGAAGTAATTGTTTCTAAACTAGGAGTGAAAAATTATCCCTTTTTTGGGATCCACAACTGATTCGCTAATCACAAAATAATTAAGAAATTACAAAAGCTTTTTATCAAGTCGACGAAAAATCATCTTTTTTCTGGAGACAAAACAGGCGCACTCTTCTGAATATGAAGAAGCTATAGCCTGTTGTCACCAAGCCATTTGAAAAATTAGCCATATTGTGGGAGGTGTTTCATATTTCCTCACCTTAAAAAATGGAAAAATCATTACTGTCACTCTTATTCCTTCCCATCTGGATTACTGAAATTGTTTACTGATTGGTCTCCCTCTTACCAAACTTTCCTCTCTCCACTCTATCCTAAATGCGGCAGCCAGGGTCTTTTGCTTGTCCAGCCGCTACACCAATGCCTCCACCTTGTGCCAGTCATTGCACTGGTTGCCCATTCACCACAAAATACAATAAAAACTTATATTTCTCTCACACAAAGCGCTCCACAGTTCTATTTCACCATACATCTCCTCCCTCATTTCCGTCTACCACCCTACACATGCTCTCCGTTCTGCAACTGATCTAAGACTAACAAAGCCAAACCTCGCACCTTTATCTCCAAGACTTCTCTCGTGCTGTGCCAGGTTTCTGGAATACACTACTCCATACAATCTGACTAGTACCTAACCTCCACATTTTTAAGCTTGCCTTAACAATACATCTATTTAGGCAGGCCTATCACCTCAATTCACTATTCTAACTCTTCCTTGTTCCCTCTTTCTAAATTGTCCTTAGAATTTGGTCCCTCTTTCTCATCTGTCT
Organism: Phyllobates terribilis; assembly: GCF_046119375.1. Classification (NCBI taxonomy): domain Eukaryota; kingdom Metazoa; phylum Chordata; class Amphibia; order Anura; family Dendrobatidae; genus Phyllobates; species Phyllobates terribilis. The sequence goes on from NW_027362767.1 coordinate 276,492,892, forward strand.
CCACACCCTCCATGCACCCAATAGCACTTGGCAACTGCACAGATAATGGCTGATGACCGGATCATGCAGCTTATTTGAAAACCCTTATTTATTATAGTGATGGCTGGACCGTACATGACAAGTACTTTTTTACCTATTGTGTCCCCCTATTTCCTTATAGATTGTAAGCTTGCGAGCAGGGACCTCACTCCTCCTGTAACTGTTGAACTATGTGTTACTTCGTATTCTCTTTATTGTCTGTACATGTCCCTGCTTCATTGTAAAGTGCTGTGGAATATGTTGGCGCTATAGAAATAAAATTAATATTATGTTTATATACACTCAAGAGAATATGTTTCCCAGCATTAGATCTACAGTCTAGCACTATGAAACACAGTGAGCAGCCAGGAGATATAAGGCTGGTGTGGTTGTGCAGTGGCTGCTAAAGAATTAAGATGGGGCAGACAAGGAGATGACTGGTAGTTTAGGGCCAGCAATGTCTGCCCTGGCAGCAGGAGTATTACAATATAAATCATATGATGGACAGGGAGTAGATGCCAGGCCGAGTGTGGACGATCAGCACTTTCTGCAGAAGATAAGTGTAGAAGATAGAAAATGAACAGTCAGGCAGGCAGATGATATGGCCAATCTAATTGTTGGCATCAGCCATCGGTGGATAGTAGCCTTCACTGATTCATACCGGATTCATTTTGACAAATGACAAAAAGACATTTTGACAAATATACTCCACTATGCCCTCCACCTCCTCCTCACTAAATGCTTGTCAGAAAAAAATGCTCCATACAGAATATTGGCCCCATATAAAGCTTCATACGGAATACTAGCCCCATATAAGGCTCCATACGGAATACTGGCCCCCATATAACGCTCCATACAGAATACTGGCCCCCATAAAACGCTCCGTACAGGATACTGGCCCCCATATAACGCTCTGTACAGGATACTGGTCCCCTTATAACGCTCCATACAGGATAGTGGCCCCCATATAATGCTCCATGCAGGCTGTTCCCCTCTTTATAATGCCCGATGCAGGATGTCATCCCCTATATAATGCCCCATGGAAGATGTCACGCCCCATATAATGCCCCATGAAGGATGTCACCCCCCCCATATAATGCCCCATGCAGGATATCACTTCTCCCCCCCATATAATGCCCCATGCAAGATGTCACCCCGCATATAATGCCCCATGCAGGATGTCACTTCTCCCCCTACATATAATGCCCTGTGCAGGATGTCACCTCCCATATAATGCCCCATGCAGGATGTCACCCCCATATAATGCCCCATGCAGGATGTCACTTCTCCCCTCCAGATATTGCCCTATGCAGGATGTCCCTTCCCCCCATATAATGCCCCATGCAGGATGTCACCCCTCATATAATGCCCCATGCAGGATGTCACTTCTCACCCCCATATAATGCCCCATGAAGGATGTCACTTGTCCCCCCCCATATAATGCCCCATGCAGGATGTCACCCCCCATATAATGCCCCATGCAGGTGTGGCGCCCCTGAGGGTTCGGCCGCCACAGGAATGCTGCACTTCTTTAATGGAGTGTGGTGCTCCTCCTCTGAGGTAAGTCCGGTACGATGGTGGTTACCTAGTTTTTGCATCCAACACCACATTTCTCCACCAGAGGGAGATAGTATGCACTAGGTGCTGCTCCCCTGGTTACAGGGAGACTTCTGAACACAAAGTGGTAGGAACCACTTAGTGGGTGTGGGTGGAGGAACAGTTAGTTAGTTACACTTCTAATTTCTATTTAATAGAATGCCATCTTGGTCCTTTTTGTTCGTTTTGGTCGTTCTGCTGGTTCTGCTCTGGTCCTGTGTGGACCTGTCCAGCTCTTCAGACCTGTGTGGTCTCGGACAGTGTGTCTGTCAAGTGGTCGTACTGTGCTGTCATCTACTGTGTGTTAATGTGACTTCCCTCCGGGAGCGCAGATCCTGTGTGGGCCTGCACCGGCATGGGACACAGCCCTCGTACCCCGATCTATAGTACGAGAGGGAGGTCGTGGACAAGGAATGTCTCAACCCGACCAAGGACCAGGATCAAGAAGGCCCGGGAGCTTTAGAGTGTGGCTCCCTAGCAAATGGGTCCCGGGGAGGATGCAGACGGAGCAGAGTTCGCCACCTGTCATCTCCTACCTGATCTATTCAGAGGGATTCCGACTGCAAGAGGGGTACCGGCCCCCGACACCCGACCTCGTACTCTATGTCCAGGATGGGAAAGCCCGGTTAGGCCCTGAGGATTCCGCCGGGCTTGGGATGGAGAGGAATTGCCACCCGAGCCGTACACCTGAGAGGAGCTCAGAGGGAGACCCGGCCTATCTACACTTGCACAGACGGGAAGGGGTAAAGTCTGTAGTGCAGGAATACTCTGGTGTAGAGACGCTGCCGGACACTGGACTTCCTCGGAGGTAGTCGGACCCCCGTCCCTGGTGGCCGCAGGACTCCGCGAGGAGCAGGGAGAAGCCTTGCGCTGCTTATGAGAACTGTGAGTAAAGCCTTGGAAATTCATCCCTATGGCCTGTTCATTAAGCGCCATACCACGTGACACGGTGCCCGCGTCTCTACTCCCGCACCACTGCACCCCCTTTCATCCTGTCTTCCCTGCCCTGAGGCCGCGCTCCGCCTGTGGGGAGCAGCGAGAACTTTAGCCGCCATGACATCGGGCCTCAGTGGACTGCTAGCGGTGCTGGTGGCGCATCACCAGACACCACAGGTGGCGTAGTCGACAATTACCACTCAACCCGGATAGCCCGAACATCATTTTTAATGTGACGGCCCTGGGCACGGGACGGGTCAAGGCCACGACTGCATCCCCCTTCCTCAACATCTGACCCGGCTCCGAGTACCCCATCTTCCCAGGGCAGGGCTTGAGAGGCGTCACACAGGATGTCACTCCCCCCATATAATGCCCCATGCAGGATATCACTTCTCCCCCCCATATAATGCCCCATGCCTCCATACATTAAAATAAAAAAAAATCAAATCGTGCCGCTCTGCACTGCCTGTGATGGCTCAGGGGAGGGCACGGTGGAAAGACGTCTCCGCACCCTATGACCTCAGATGTAACAGGTAGCTGGAAGACATCAGATCTGCAGAGGCACGGGAAGAAGTAACTATCCGGCTGCTGGGGCCCTGAGCAAACGGGAGAGAAGGGCGGGTGCTGCCACCGCTTTCCTCCGCCCATAGCCCAGTGGGGTGCCCGACCGCGAGTGGGCCCCCCGCCTGCTCAGGGCCCCGGCGCTTGCCCGGCTGGGCCGGGTGCTGACACCGCCCCTGATCTTTCTATATATGGATGTGTTATTCAAGGTCCGATCACATTAGATATTCAGGAATGATACAGTCTAATATATTACATGTATTTATTATTGTATTCATATTTTAGGAACGAATGTGCTGACAAATACTGATATTGGAAAATCTGAGACCCCAGAGATCCATGAATGTGCCGCTGTCATAGAGGGAGGTGTCTGTATATCACCAGATAGCTGTGTATGAATTACATGTCCAGCACCATCTCCCATATAACTATGGGATTTCTCTATTCCTAATATAGATGAGACCTATTGGCAGATATTATTTAGTGATTGGCGTAAAAATGTGATAATTTGAGCAATAATTTGTGACTTTTTTCTGCTACTCACGTCACTTTACTAAAACTATGGATGGAGTTTAGCGGAGACGGCTGCACCCTACCACTAACATTCATTGGAAACTGTATTACTCTTTTCATGACAGTTATTGGTATATATGGGACATGTGTTTTATGGGGAGGGGTAAGAAAAGGCAATTTGTACTGACAGTGACCTAAATTTTTTTAAATTTTGTTTTATTTTTTAAAAAAATTTATATTTTTTCCTACTTTTTCTTTCTCTTTTTTTATTTATTATACACATTGTGCCCACAATAAGGACATAAAAGAGGAGCATTTCCCTATCTAAATAGAAGCTTATGATTGCTGATTTCCCCTGTAACTAGGGCTGGGTATTAGCAATTTCAGGGTTCGTCTTCCGCTGCACAGCTGATCTGTGTTCGTTGTATATTACAATAAAATGTATCAGTTTGTGTTATGTGTTTCTTGTGTTTTTCTGACTGTTTTGATGCTCGGAGACCTTTGTAATAAACCATCTTTCTAGGGAGTCTGGCCGTGTCTGACAGCGGCTCTCCGCTCCTGCAGCCGCACGGTAACGCCACCGAAACCCACACGGTAAAGGATGGAAGTTTACAGAAAAACAACGATTAATGTTAATGATATAAATGATTGACTCCTTTGGTCACTTATTAACTCTTCAATATTTGTCACATTTGTTAATAGTAATCTCTGCAACCAATGAGGTAAATGTTCTATGGTAAAAAAAAAGACATGTGAGGAATAAATATACACAATATTTCCCATAATATGACTGAGTATATCTTTGGGGTATGTTCACAAATAGCATTTTTTCAGCTTTTTACAGTACCAGCTTAGTGAATGAGATTTCTGAAGTCTCATTCACATGCTGTATTTTTTTCTAATCTGCAGCATGTTAATTCTTTCAGGGGTTTTGCAGCGTTTTTCACCCTTTCAAATGAATGAAAAAAAACCCACAAGTATAAACACTGCAAAAACCCAGCAAATAAGTGCGGACTGTACGCAGGGGTTTTTCCTGCCACCAATCTGGTTTTTGATGCAGAGAAAAATGCAGCAAAAATACAACGTGTGAACATTCCCTTATCCTGGTTGTGTGGTAATTGGAAATAAAAGGGAGCGCCAAAAAAGCATATTGTTAGGCAGCATGTATTTGTGCAGAGCAGCTCCTTGAAGATTCCATCACAAGATTCCATGATGACATCACTGGTGATTGTCGGCCATTATGACATCACAGCTCGCAGTCACTACTTATACAATGTACACAGGGTCGCAGCTGTCTTTGTTGACTCTATAGTGACTGAGCGCACTTGCTGTTTTTCGCTATTCCATAGTGACTGATCGCACTTGCAGTTCTTAGCTATTCCATAGTGACTGAGCGCACTTGCAGTTTCTCGCTATTCCACAGTGACTGATTGCACTTGCAGGTTCTAGCTATGGCTAAAATACTTTTGGACAATCTTCAGGTAGAAGCTCTATGGGAGATTCTTACCACCAATCGCCCTGAGATTGTGCTTCTACCACCCGATGGCGTCCTCAGCTTCACTCACCGGCTGGTGGTGGAGCTAGTAAGGGACAGCCTGACCAAATACCACCGAGGTCATCTCACCTCAGAGTATCTGACGGATTTACCCCAGAACATCAGGACATTACTACAACAGGTAAGTGGCGGATGCTCCGCACAAATCTTCTCCACAATAATGAATAATAATAGTGGGATAGAAGCAGGGACGGATTAAGAGTAGCCGAGGCCCCGGGCAGTTTAGAAGGTGGGGGACCCCAGCACCCGACATGTCACATGATTTTCTTTGATAGATGATGTGATAAGTCACGCGATTAACATGCAGGTGCTGTGTTGCACTACACATAACAAAAATAAAATTAATTCTGCTCAATATTAATATTAACATATTAATTATAATTATAATTTTATATTATTAATTGTGCAATTTAATATTGAGCAGAATTAAGTATGCTGACATCCCCCTTTATACTGTATAAGCCCACATATAGCCCCTATATACCGTATATGCCCACACATAGCCCCTATATACAGTATGAACCTTCACATAGCCATCTATATACAGTATGAGCTCTCACATAGCCCCCTATATACAGCTGAGCTCTCACATAGCCCCCTATATACAGCTGAGCCCTCACATAGCCCCATATATACACAATGAGCCCTCTCAAAGCCCCATATATACAGTATGAGCCCTCACATGGCCCCCTATGTACAGCTGAGCCCTCACATAGCCCCATATATTCTGTGTGAGCCCTCACATAGCCCCCTATATACAGTATGAGCCCTCACATAGCCCCATATATACAGCTGAGCCCTAACATAGTCCCCCTATATACAACATGAGCCCCCACACACTTTAAATATTGCTTGGCAGCATGTATTTGTGCAGAGCTGCCTCTATAAGATTCCATCACAAGATTCCATGATGACATCACTGGTGATTGTTGGCTATTATGACATCACAGCTCGCAGTCACTACTTATACAATGTACACAGGGTCAGGGCTGCCTTTGTTGGCTCTATAGTGACTGATTGCACTTGCAGGTTGTAGCTATGGCTAAAATACTTTTAGAAAATCTTCAGGTAGAAGCTCTATGGGAGATTCTTACAACCTATCGCCCTGAGATTGTGCTTCTACCACCCGATGGCGTCCTCAGCTTCACTCACCGGCTGGTGGTGGAGCTAGTAATGGACAGCCTGACCAAATACCACCGAGGTCATCTCACCTCAGAGTATCTGATGGATTTACATCAGAACATCAGGACATTACTACAGCAGGTAAATGGCGGATGCTCCACACAAATATTTTCTACAATAATGAATAATAATGGTGGGATAGAAGCTTCTTCTTTCTTTCAATATAAAACAGAACGAGTCCCCAGATATGTAGTCATTGTATCTGCAGAGAGGAGCAGACGTCACATACAATGGCCGCCTCTATTGTGACCTTTCTCATCTCAGAATTTTCATTTTTGTTTCTTTTCTTCTTTATAGGCTGAAAAAAGATCTCAACATGGAGATTTGGCTTCTATTAAAGAACTGGCCGAAAAAGTCCTGTGTGTACTGGAAGGTCCGGCCTGCTCCTCGGAAAGCCTGGTAAGGATCCATCATCTTCTCTATCACACGTCGTTGTTTCCTGATCTTCTCCAGATCACGAGTCAGAGATCAGAAGATCTGGGGTTAGATCTGAGAGAACTTTCTGAGAAAAGCCCTCATGATGGCGCCTGATCTGTATAGTTACAGTTGGTGCGTCTGTAAATGCAGGTTTAGTCCTTCCTGATTTATGGATTTGGTGATTTACTGGAAGGCTCCACGTGTTAATACTATATATTCTATCTATCAGGAGACACAAGAAGGCGACACCGAAGACGAGCAAAATGTGACCCCAGAAACCCCTGACCCCAATATGAGTCAGCCGGGGCCGAGCAGCGATCTGACTACAGGTGAGCCGATCACACAACCTTCTACAGGAAATATCCGGATATTATACAGAACAGGGGACAATGTCACATTTACTCTTTCCACTCTGTGTAATGGGAACCTGGCAGCACATGTTACATATGGGAGTAGTGGGAGGACTGGACAGGACATTTTCTCGTATTTTTTCCAGAAATCCAAAGTGCCAGTCAGGAGAAAACTAACGTAGAAGTCTTATACAAATCAGGATGGAAGTGCACTGGGGGCGTGGAAGAAGTCCGAGTGCAGTGACACGCCCCTGTGCACTTCCAGGCTAATTTGCATACGGCTCTTACGCTTTAGCTCTCTTCCCATCGCTCATCGAGGGTGATGGGTTCCTCATTCATGTGGTGATTGGGGTCCTCCACCATTTACATTACATTATCTATGGCTCTGACGGACGTTCCCATATATAGAGTCCCCATATAACGAGTATTAATCCCATTCACAGACGTCTTGTCATTTCTCTGTTATATTGTTGTATTATATATGTAGGATTAATATTGTCTAATATATTTTATTTCTTCATCATTTTATCACTATTTTAGAAACAACTGAGCTGTTGGATCCTGACAGTGTAATCTTAGAGATCCCAGAGATCCAAGAATCTGCCGATGTAAGTATTATAGAGGGAGATGTCTATGTATCACCAGATCACGGGGTGTGAATGACCCGTCCAGTATTATCCCCCATATAACCAGGGGACGCCTCTATCATCAGAGGAGATGACACCATTGCATTAGATAATAGCATTTATATTATAGGGAATCTGTCAGCAAGTTTTTGCTCCTCATCTGAGGGCAGCATGATGTAGAGGCAGAGACCCTGATTCCAGCGATGTATTCATTACCTTATTCAGGGCAGCAGTTGTGACGAAATCAATATTTTTTTCTGCTGCAGATCTGGCAGTGCTCGGAATGCTGAGCCCTGTATAACCCCGCCCACACCAGTGATTGGCAGCTTTCTGTGTAATACGCCGTCCACAGCAGTGATTGGCAGCTTTCTGTGTATAACCCCACCTGCACCAGTGATTGGCAGCTTTCTGTGTATAACCTCGCCTGCACCAGTGATTGGCAGCTTTCTGTGTATAACCCCGCCTGCACCAGTGATTGGCAGCTTTCTATGTACAGTGTGCATAAGCAGAAAGCTGCCATTCAGTGGTGGGGGTGGGGTAACACAGAGCAATAGGACTACATGGCACGAGACAGATGGTCCTCTAGTGATAATCTCCTGCTGATAAAACACTGATTTTATTGACACAACACCACACAGTTTAGTAAGTGACACATCACTGGAATCAGGGTCTCAGCCCCTACATCATTCTTCTCTCAGATTACATAGCACACAGACAGATCCTCTGTAAGTTCTCCTCTGTGTGATTTCTCACATTATCCAGCACTGTACAATGATTCCGATGTATGGAGGATCCCCCCTTACATTACATCTGTGTCTGCGGAGCGTCCGGCTTGTATCATCCCTACATCGGATCAGTGACATCAGCTGGGAGATAATATAGGAGGAGACGTTTCTGCATCTGGAGATTTGCTCCCGAAGCTTCTAGATCTTAATATCATTTCTTCTTCTTTTCTAGAACTTGATGGAATCATTGATCCCGGCGAGAAAGCCGCGTATGAGCGACTACGAAACATCTAAACTGATCAGCAGCGGATCTTTTGGGTGAGATTTCAGTTGGCATAATCCACATTTCTCAGGGTTCCCTATGACAAGGCTTCAGCCTCTGTGCTCTGCCATTCAGTGTTATCATAGGGAAATGACCTGTTAATGCGACCTGGGTGAGAGTTCTGGCAGATGTGGCATTGTGCAGACCTCCCACAGGTGATAATGTGACCTGGGTGTGGTTCTGGCAGACGTGGCATTGTGCAGGCATCCCATAGGTGATTATGTGACCCAGATGAGGGTCTGGCAGACGTGGCATTGTGCAGACATTCACAGGTGATAGTGTGACCTGGGTGTGGTTCTGGCAGACGTGCCATTGTGCAGACCTTCCATAGGTGATGTGAACTGGGTGAGGGCTCTGGCAGACGTGGCATTGTGCAGACCTCCTATAGGTGATAATGTGACCTGGGTGAAGATCTGACAGACGTAGCATTGTGCAGACCTCCCATAGGTGACAATGTGACCTGGGTGTGGTTCTGGCACACGTGGGATTGTGCAGGCCTCCCATAGGTGATAATGTAACCTGGCTGAGGGCTCCAGCAGACGTGGCATTCTGCAGACCTCCCATAGGTGATAATGTGACCTGGGTGTGGTTCTGGCAGACGTGGCATTGTGCAGACCTCCCATGGGTGATAATGTGACCTGGGTGAGGGTCTGGCAGATGTGGCATTGTGCAATCCTCCCATAGGTGATCTATGTAGTATTATTTCATAGATTACTAGATGTGTATTTCTAGTGACTTCTAGTATTAAACATGAGTACAGAAGATCATATAATGACTTCTATAGACAGACTGTTAATAATGATTCATAATAAACCATGGTTTCTCTTTCTCTCCAGATCCGTCTACTTAGTGCACCATAAAGATTCAAAGAAGATCTTTGCTATGAAGAAAATGGCCAAGACGACCCTGGATACTCCAACAGCTGTGGAAGGGGCCTTTCTGGAGAGGGACATCCTGACATTCGCTGATTGTCCCTATGTGACCTCCATGCTCTGCTCCTTCCCTACTAGATCTCACCTGTGTATGGTCATGGAGTATGTAGGAGGTAGGACATGTACATGTATTATATTCAGCCCATGTCTGCTGACATCTTATCATTAGGACTTGTCCCCGTGGACGGTTACATCCCCGCAGAGCATTTACTATAGATATTCCGCAAAGTCATTGATGTGTGTGATCTCCCTGTATGTCCGCACTGAGCACGTCAGTATCTCCAGCTTTAGACGAGATGTGACATCACTTTATGTTATTAGTGACATAGACGACATTTCACCATGACCTCAGACTAATATTCTGTACATTATATCGGTATACAGGGTTGGACTGGCCCACCAGAGAACCGGAGAATCCTCCGGTGGGCCCTTGCTTCTCCTTCAGGAGAGTTCATAGCAGCTGCAAGGTTTGCACTATGGGGCTCAAGAGTGGAAGAGAAAGGTGTGGGCCCTCGGAATCAAATGTCCTGGTGGGCCCAATGTTCTTCAGTCTGATACTGTCCGTATATATTGTCTCCAGCCCCAATGTCTCCGCTCACTTCTCATGACACTTCATGGTGGTTTGCTGTATAAACCCCTCACCGCTCATATTTCCTTTCTTCTATAGGTGGAGACTGCGCAACCCTCCTAAGAACCAGGGGTCCTTTATCTGTCCCCTTGGCCCGCCTGTACTTTGCAGAGGCAGTTCTTGCTGTGGAATACCTGCACAGCTATGGCGTGGTGCACAGAGACCTGAAGCCAGAGAAGTAAGTGCCCCCTGTAGCATAATAAAGTGGGGAAAGTTATTTATTACCACATGGCCTATGAGGCTAAAACTATCTTTTCTTTCACAGCCTCCTAATTACACCGGCTGGACACATTAAAGTCGCCGATTTTGGGATTTCAAAAGTTGGTGTCATGATACCAGAAGCCAACACCCACAAGGAATCATTGGAGGACATCGCCAGAGAGTTCCAGGACCATGAGGTCGGCATCACTTACAGGAACTTAGCTTGTTCTTTACAAATCTCATTACACTATTGTCTCTTCTCTACGTTCTTCATTCTAGAGAACTTTTCCACTCATATTTTATCTTCTGTCATTGTGATTTTATGGGGAGAACTTGTCATAATAATCATTTCATCGATTCTCATCTTTATCTTCTGTCGGTTTTCAGGACTGTGGCACCCCATATTATATGGCCCCAGAAATCATCCTGAAGAAAGGCTATGGAAGACCTGCTGATTGGTGGTCAATGGGGATCATCCTGCATGAATTTCTGATGGGATATGTACCATTTCATGGGGACTCCCTATCTGAGCTTCATAAAAATATTGTCAGTGGTAAGTAGAATAATCCGATCATTGCTTTGACTGGTTAAATGGGTTACGTTATTTCCTTTGCTTTTTCTTACAGTCCAATACAGAGGTTTTATTTTCTGTAATTTTCTTATATAACAGGAGACATCATTTGGGATTGGGATTGCTCTCCCCCCCCCGATGCTCAAGACCTCATTGATGACCTGCTCAGAACAAATCCTGTACAAAGACTTGGGACAGGTAACCAATATATTAGTTTTTATATTCACTTTTTACAATGAGGAAATATCGCTTCTTTCCATGAGGATCAGCACTTCTCTATCTGCTTGCCTATTTCTAGTTATCCATACTATGACTTTCAGCTTGTTTCCTTCGGTTATGTCATTAGTTTAGATTAAGATAAATTGTTCCGATATGGAGCAGTCTCTGACAATGTCTGCTCAACTTTTGGTTTTCTTTTTCCAGGAGGAGCCTTCGAGATCAAGAGTTATCCATTCTTGTGTGACTTAGAATTTGAAAACCTTCTAAGTCAGAAGCCGGAGTATGTCCCTCGGATTGTGTCAGATGTGGACACCAGCTTATTTATCAGTAAGTAGAAGGAGAAGTCATCTAGACTAAGCGGCTGTTTGTCTCATCTTCCTTAATATGTGTCAATCAGTTCCCATTAATATTAGTGATAAATGATGACTGTGTTACACTGCTAACCTGTAATAACACTTCATTACCTATGTCTTGTAGATCACGCTGATACAGACAAGCATATGGACTCAGAGGAGGAGGACACAAGTGAGGATAATGAGAGCCTTTTCTTCCAAAATTTTACGTCGTCCTCTGAAAGGCTTTCTAAAGTAAGTATGTGATCAATAAATCCAGAATATGTAAAAAAGACCTCTAAAAGTAAAAAAATAGAAATTTATATCTTATTATTCTGTTTTTAGCTCTGTACCACCACTATCAAGTCCCCTCCAGAGTGTACCCCATCATCCAGCAAAAACATCTCAGAAATGTGAGTAGATTATGTGGTTATTACTGGGAGCTCCAGGCTGATATAAGTGCACAACACCAAATATAGGACATAATTACCATAATATTAAGTGCAGCATCCACCGCCCCATGATCAGCGGTCATTGCGCTTTTGGCTTCAGAATTCACTGGAGATAACAGCCAATAAATGCAGCCAGTCAGGCATTGATAATGCTGCCCACATTGTAGGAGAGATGTAGTATTACATGCCGGCCATTGTTGGTAGTTGTTTTTCACTCTGCTCCATAGAAGGTAGTTTTGGGTAGGAGACCTTTCATATGTCCTATTAGGCCTTATAGTCGATGTTCTTCTAGTGAGACAATTCCTTTTATACAGAATTTACTTGTGATTTACTTGATTTTCTTCTTCCAAACAGGCAGAAAGGATCTGATAGAGATGATGCTATAACCAGCTTGCCATCCTCGTCCCCATTGTCAGGTATGTACATGTCTATAGCTCCAAAAATGTGAATGTTGTCATCAAGGGTCAAATATCTTCACATGGTTTTTCTGTAGTAGGTCTCCTATGTTATCCATCTTTCATGGATCCCAATTATGTTGCCCATGGGCCCATACTGTGTCTCTATTTCCGTAACTTTGTACAGTACAATCATGGATATTGTGATACGTTGTAGCATCCAGTAACCTCCGCCATCGTAATGAGACATCGTCTCCTATAGTAAAATATCGCTCATTAGTGATGCACCACATGGCGGCACACAAGGGCGCTCACTGCTCCATATTAGTGACACATCTAATGCCCCCCAGATGAGGTCATGTCCAGTATATAGGACTTATTCTGCCCTATTATGTAATACCAGATTATCAGGACTATAGGGGACAGGACAAAAATAATCCTACTATATACAGGACAGATGCAAAACAGATCCCATAACAATGTGTCCTTAGTGAGTTGTTGTTTTTTCTTCTTTCTGATCAGAATTTCCAGCTGACGAGGAAACATCTGAAAATGTGAAAAAGCGGAAAAAGAGACGAGGTAAGTGTGAGAATCAGCTCCATGTTGTGTGAGGTCGTCAGTGAGATAAATGCATGTAGAGCAGATGTCATCTGTCAGGGATGGGATTATCACATGTATGATGGCTGACAATGATCGCTGACCTCTGTGTGATGACACTCCTCTGCCGTCCGGCCACAGTGACCGCACAGTAGTACCATGTCATATGGAGTCCCATCACTTACATTATATTTCCTTCTCTTCTCATAGGTTCCATCTTCCGCCGGATCTTATCATCCTGCCGGCGTGGATTAGCCAGGGCTGCTCGCGTATTTGCATGTTGTCATCGTCCCCCTAGAGACATCTCGAAAGACGGGAAACCTCCGCATCCAGCGCCCTGAAGTCCAGCAGATCTACCATCACTGCTGGAGCTGTATAGAAGGACCTTCACCATCTACCTGAGGCCTTCTGTTACATCTCTGCCCGGACATGCCTCTGTCACCAGGCTCCGCGGTATTCATACTGGTCGCAGACGTGGCTGTTACTGATCACCTGGTATCTGACCCCGGCTGTCATCCAGACTATGATTTTGTCTATTGATTCTGTTCCTGGTTTTATTCTTCCCTTCTATCTTATTATTAATTAAAAAAAATTACAATTATTATTACTAAGTTTTTTTGCATCAATCAAACTTTACATTTTGGTAATTGATTAAAATAATATATTAACAGTTATGTTTTTAAAAGCATATATACAGTATGCTTATAATATGTATATACACAGTGGCATGTAAAAGTTTGGACACCCCTGGTCAAAATTAAGTTATTGTGAACAGTTAAGCAAGTTGAATATGAAATGATCTCTAAAAGGCCTAAAGTTAAGGATGACACATTTCCTTTGTAAGGAAGTATGAACTATCACTGGCAATTCCCAAGTACCAGTGGCGAGCATATATAGCAAAGGGGAGTGGCCAACACTGAACAGCTGAGAAAATCCAGGTTGGAGAGCTCCAGGAGATCAACTAACCTGATTAACCCTTGCACTGCCAGCAAGGAAAAAGCCTGCACTGTCTAATAAGATGGTGAAGCAATTCTAATCAGTGCAGGAGTTCGTAAAACTAGACGCCACAATCTTCTGGCCCCTCTCTGTCACATTAGCCCTATGGCAGTAGCCCCCCTCCTAAGAGGGACCTCCAGAACCTCAGAGCCAGGTTTATTTGGATGTGAAACGTGATAAAACCGGACCAACCTGGTTGCATGTACATCCGACGCTGGTACCCACATTCTCTCCTCAGGACTATAACTCTTCCAATGTGCCAAATATTGAAAAGACCGGAGTACAAAGCGAGAATCTATTATCTTCGCTATCTTGAATTCCATATTCTTCACAACAATGACTGGGGAAGATGATGGTGATGATGGTTCAGAGGAAGCAATATATTTCTTGTGAAGTGATTGGTGAAACACATTATGAATCTTGGTAAAGTAAGGTAATACACTACTGGATTAATGACGGCAACTATATTGTAGGGGCCAATGAACCCGGGTACCAGTTTCCAAGAAGGAACCTTCAAGTTACTGTTCTTTGATGACATTTACACCAAATCACCAACACTCAGGTCTGGACCCACCAAGCTTCTCCGATCAGCCATACTCTTATATTTGGATCCCACTCTTCTTAAATTAAGAACACTTTGCCACACTAATGTAATGGATGAAGAAAACCGTTCCTCCTCAGGTGCTCCTGAGGAACGATTCCTATTGTAGAAGCAGAATTAAGGATGAAAACCATATGCCCCGAAGAACGGGGATTTGCCAGTAGATTCATGACAACGGTTATTCACGGTAAACTCAGCGAGAGGTAAACAAGAAACCAAATTCTCCTGATTCTCAGACACGAAGCACCTAAGATATCAGAGAGAATCCCATGTGATTTCATGATTTCTTTGATAAAAATTTGCGTCAAAGTCTTCGCATTTGGTAAAGCAGGTAGTGCAATGAAATAAGCCATCTTGCTGAACCTATCCACCACCACCAATATTACAATGTAACCTGCTGATATGGGTAGATCAGTGATGAAATCAACAGACAAATGAGTCCATGGTCTACAGGGAATCACCAAAGGTTGAAGAGCCCCGGAAGGACAAGTATGTGGGATCTTAGAATGCGCACCGGTACTGCAGGCAGCTACATAATCCCAAACATCTTGGTGGACCCTAGACCACCAAAAACGCAGAGTAAGAAGATCTGTGGTGGCTTTACTACCAGGATGTCCAGCCAGGACCGAATCATAATGTTCACTCACAATTCTAAGACAGAGGTTCACAGGGACAAATACTTAACCTGAAGGACAGGCAGCAGGGCACCCCCCTGAGCCTCTAGGACCTCTTTCTCCAGATTAGTATATATAGTTGCGATAACTGCCCCTTTCTGTAAGGGACCGGCTAACAATTACTTCCTCCCCCTGAAAAATGTGGCGCCCCTGCTGCACATTAGTGCCACAGATCCTAGAGGGGTGCATGGACGGATTCCTCCACAAGAGGCCCTCACAGCATACACACACCTACACCTTCCACCTCAGACCACCAGAGGGAGCCCAGATAGGGATATAAATAGGGAAGGTGGAGCTAGGCAGTCAGTTTGGAGAACAGTTTCCTCAGGGAACAGAGCTAGTTCCTGCAGTAGATGAGCCTGGGAGAGGTCAGCCTGCAGTGGAGCTCAGTCTAGAGAACAGTTTTCCTCAGGTGACGGCGGTAGTTCCAGTCCCTCTAGAGAGAGTACAGACTCAAAAAGCTCAATTAATTAGCCCACAGCGTGCCGACGCCATAAGAGCGGTGAAGAGTAGCGAGGCCTACTGCCAGTGTGAAGCCTAGTGAGGGCCCTGAGCGGCTGAAGGCAAGAGGAGTAAGCGAGCTACATAGGGGGCAGAGGAGTTTAACCAGCTCACCCCACAACTATTTACCAGACACCAGGTCCGCGTCTGCAGGGATCTCTAGGACCAGCAGAAACTACCGGAATCCCTGGCGAACTACATGTCCCAGGAACACCAAAAGCCGACCGTTATACCAGGGTCAGGAGTCACTGAGGCCCAAAAATTCCAGGGAGCGTGAACTCCATCAGAAGGCCCTACCACCAGGTCAGCCGGTGCAAGACAGAGACCAAGTTAGGCCTAGCTTCAGGCAGGTCATAAACTTAACAGGAAAAGGCAAGAAGCAGGAGGCCCCACACCCGCTCACTGGGGAGAGTCCTGACATGCACCCTTCACCCTACAGTGCCCTGGATCGTGCCTGAAACACCACCAGTAAAGGTACTGAAGCGAACTGTCGTGTGTGTACCTATTCTTCCTCCGACCCGGCTGGGTCCCCTCTGTCCTGCATCCCCTCTCCTATGCTGCCCTGAGGCCCCGCTCCACCTGTGGGGAGCCGCACCATCTAGCTGCCTGATCACCGTTCTCAGAGGACTGTAGCAGCGCTGGTGATTCTCACCAGACACCACGGGTGGCGTCACGAACTTTTCCCTATCCCGTATTCCTGTTCCCCATTCCTTTGCTTTTAAGAGTGACCCCAGGGTACGGCCTCAGGAGCCGGCCACCGCGGCATCCCCCAAAACTAACAGCAAGGCCCGGGTGCCGAGTCCCCATCCCTTGGGCGCATCAAAAACAACAAGATAAAGCATTTGCCTTAATATCCTTATCCCCCAGCCTATAAGTCAACAAATTTGAATCTGGTAAAGAATAATGACCAGCTTTTTTGTCTAGGTGTCAGATGTTTGGCAGATTCCAAATATAAAAGATTTTTATGATCAGTGATTACTATGACCGCATGAACTGCCCCCTCCAAAAAATAACACCACTCCTCAAAGGTCTACTTTATTGTCAAGAGATCCCTATTAACAATGTCATAGTTTCTCTCGGAGGATGACAGCTTCTTGGAGAAGTATGCAAACGGGCGCAATTTACTTGGGAAAGAACACTGTGACAATACAACCTCAACCCCCATCTCTGATGCATCAAACTCTACAATGAATGGCTGAGTGACATCAGGCTGTATAATAATCTGTGAAGAGTAGTAAATGCCTCACTGGCCGAACTGGACCATTTAGAAAAGTCCGTCCCTTTCCTGGTCATATCCGGCAATTTGTCCACTACTGATAAGTTCTTGATGAACTTACGATAATAATTGGCGAACACTAAAAAGCTTTTACATCTTCAGGACGATTCCAATCAAGTACTGCCCGGATTTTCTCCGGATCCATGCGAAAACAGGTGAACAATAATAAATAACCCCGATTAGGGATCTCCTGAACCGAGAGCATACATTTCTTTCGTTTGACAAATAATTTATTGTCCCTTGGTACTTGTAAGACCTGCCTTACATCTATGTGATGTGACTCAAGGTCCGGCGAATAAATCAATAATCATCCAGATACACTACTACTACAAATCTACCTGCCAGGTGATGAAAAATGTCATTTACAAAGAACTGAAAAATGGGGGGAGCATTAGTCAACCCAAATGGCATAAAAAGGTTTTTGAAATGTCCTTCTGGCATATTAAAAGCAGTCTTCCACTCATCTCCGTTCGGATGAGATTATAGGCCTCCCTAAGGTCCAGTTTGGAAAACCACTTAGCCCCAACAATCTGATTAAAGAGATCTGGAATAAGAGGGAGCAGATATGGATCCCGAACAGTGATCCGATTTAATTCCCAGAAATCCAAGCAGGGGCGCAACCTCCCATTTTTTTCTTAATCAAATCCACTGAGCAACCATAAGGACAGTAAGGTGTAGTTCTTGACATAATTGAAAACACATACTCGTAATTGGACAAATACTGTACTCTGGTAGAGACCTGGTAGTTACCATGGATAAACTAATGCACATGCAGTTATTTTGATAGTAATTGATCCACCTTACTATTTCCCGTGCCTGCCAGTCCACTATAAGATTATGTGACATCAGCCAAGGCAGCCCTAGAACCACTGGGGAGGGCAAGCCCTCTAACACATAATATTGGGGGGAATAAGAGAGGAGACAAAATCCCCAGGCTTGAGTGTCGCCCTGGAGCACTGAGATTACAATCCCCACCCGTTGTTCCTCGGTACCTGAGTGAGTACATAGCCTAAAATATAGTTTGCAGGCCTCCTTAAAGACCACAAACTTGTCCCAACCCCTGAGAATCTATTTTGCAAAGAGATCTTGGGCTCCATGAGGAGCTGCCCGGGAGCCGTCGATCCTAAGCCTGGAGTCCATGGGTGCTGCAAAGCCAAAGAGTCTAAGTCTGCCACCTCCAGGCAGAGTTGTAGCTGGCCAGAGCAGCCACAGGATCCATCATGGATCCAACAAGGTAATGCCAGGGAAGGGAGGGGATGAGTGCTAGTCGATCCACATTGACAACTAAAGACAACAAGGGGGAACAAACAAGGGAAGATAGCTTAACTTTAGTCAATTTCAGAGAAATGAACACACGTCCTCTTAGCTCCAGAGAGGAAAAAGTACTGCTCTTCCTCGAGCCTTCACAAGGAGTCGCGTGAATATCGCCGGCACCTCCCTCTAGCAAACAGCAGGTATTTATACACCCAAGTCAGGGTGTTAATTAGTAAGAGGAAGGTAGACGCTGGGTCCTAAAGAGACAGCTTCTAAGGTGTCTGTAATGCCAAACAAAGAGATCTCCTGCAACCAACTGCAGGGCAATTGTCTGTCACTTCTGACACACCCGTGACATTAACCAGGCAGTAAGAACTATCACTGGCAATTCCCAAGTGCCAGTGGCGAGCATATATAGCAGAGGGGAGTGCCCAACACTGAACAGCTGAGACAATCAAGGCTGGAGAGTTCCAGGAGATCAACTGAACTGATTAACCCTTAAACTGCCAGAAAGGAAAAAAAGCTCCACTGTTTAATAAGATGGTGAAGCAGTTCTAATCAGTGCAGGAGTTCGTGAAACCAGACACCGCTATCTTCTGGCCCCTCTCTGTTGCGGTATCCACGTGACAACATGGATGACTATAGGCTGTGCATTATACTACATGGATGACTATGGGCTGCGCATTATACTCTATGGAGGACTATGGGCTGTGCATTATATTATATGAAGGATATGGGCTGTGTATTATACTAACATGGAGGACTGTGGGCTGTGTATTATAGTTAGTGATGAGCGAACGTGTTCGCCACTGCTTGGTACTTGCCCGAGCATCTCACTGCTCGAGATGCTCTTCGCTCGACGAGTATTTCCGGGTTGCTCGGGTGGGAGCTTGAGTTTACTCCCGGCATGTTTGGCGCTCTTTAGAGAGCCAATGAACATGCAGGGATTGCCTGTCACATACTGTAATGCCGTAGCCATGTTGGTTGTGGCATTACAGTGATTGGCTGGCCGCACAGCATCATCAGGTGTATATAAGACCAGGCGCCGCCATGCTTGTCACAGTTTACCCCGGAATCAGGCAGAGTAGGGAGAGGTGCTGCTGCGTCAGGGAGAGATTTGCTTGTTTAGAGTTAGTATAGGTATTCCACAACATGTATCTATAATATCAATCTGAACTAACAGTCCTTCTGAGGACTAATCCAGCTGCATATGTAGCACCCCGAGGACTCGGCTGCTACAGGGGTATTGCACCTCGAACCAGAGGTGTGATATTCCACTCCCGGGTAAGGATGGAGTGTGGACCGGGGCTCAGTAGGCTGCATGCACCACACACACCCCATTTCCGAGGAACAGACCAACGGTGCTCCCACTAGACAGAGTGCAGGCACGACAGCTTCTGTTCCTGGCTGGAGTGGGGAGGGGGAGGAAAACCCAGTGGTGTAGGAGCAGATAGGGGTGGGTTTCTGGGCATAGGTAGGAGCCCATTGGTTGCTAGTCACCTGGGCTCACACACAGAAGGAGGTATAAAAGGTGGGCACCATCTTAGATCAGGGTTCAGTTCGGTTCAGTTCAGAGAGGAGGAGAAGAAGAGAGGAGCTCAGCCAGAGAGGGCTGACAGGGAGCTGTGGCTCAGTCTGGGCCCAGCTCCAGACGCAGGCCTGGAGTGGAGGCCAGAAGCAGCAGAGAGAGAGAGGAGAAGGAACAGAAAGGAACTGAAACAGAGGAGAAAGGAGGCAAGGAACTTAAAGAAAGGCCCAGAGACACGAAGGCAGAAGGAACCCCATATTCCCAGAGGAGATACTGGGTGAAGGGTTGGCAGAGCAGGGTACAGGAACCCGAATTGGTGGAGGCGACTAATCCTCAGCCAAAACCGGAGGTCGTGACCACATCTTGGTGCGACCCCTCACTACATCCACCAGAAAGGCATACCGCATAGGGTCAGGGAAACCGGAGAAAGGTTTCACCAACAGAAGGCCCGAGGAAGCTGGACAAAGGTGGGTCACTGGTGGGGACGGCCAGTAGAAAGGAAGAGAGGGGAGCTTTCAGCCACACTCTGGAATTGCTTGGGAGTTGACCGAGTCCCTCACCTGGTGGACGCAGCACGGCTCGGGCGGTCACTGCTGGCCGAAGTGACCGGAGCAACAACTGTGAGTAAAGCTTTGGAAACTGCACCACACGTCTCTGTGATTCCTTGCCGCTCCAGCACCACTAGCACTGGGACCCTCACACCATCACTACCACCATCATCCACATTAGCTGCCCTGAGGCAATACTTCTCCCGTGGGGAGTCATTCCATACTCAGCTGCGCAAACAACATCAGCCTCAGCGGTCTGCAGCGCAGCGGCGGTCCCCACTGACCGCAATCCACGGGTGGCGTAGTCGGACACTTATTACCATACAAATAGACTGCCACTGGTTTGACCACCCTGGGCACGGGCCGGGTCACCGCCACGGAGAACTACAACCCCCAGCGATCCGGCTCCGGGTATTCCCCCTGCACAGCAGCAGCAGCACAGGCCCAGGGGGCGCGTCAACTTTGGCGTAGTCGGCAGGATCATTACCAACCCGCCACAAGCGGGTATTGCGTGCTTGAAGAAAACTGCACATGTACCTTAAAAAGAAGTCTCCCGCCATTTCCAAAAGTTTCCCGCCGTCCGGAGTCGTTTCCCGCCATCCGGAGCCGATTCCCGCCATCAGACGCCATCTTGGACCGTTTCCCGCCATCTTCATCAGTTTTTCCCGCCCTGGCAGAGCGGACGCCATTATGTGCGCACCAAAGGACAGCAGGAAGCCACCTCCCATCGTGGGCCAGGTCCCAGAGTGGCGCCAAAGAAGGAGCCCGCCCCCACCAGCCATGAATGCAGCAGTGGAGATGTCCATCAGCGTGGGAGGGCTGCCCTTGAAACTGACTGTCACCAAGTTGCCCCAGGACCACCCCCAATGGGGGCGGGAAGTGAAGAAAACTGTGGGGCAGGGCGCGCTCTGGATCAGTCTGGACAGACCGCACCCGGGAATGGAGGAAGCGTCCAGCAGTGCCAACACCTTGGTCCGGAGCCTGCTGCAGGCCGCACTGCCAGACAGCCTAGTGGAGATCCTGGCACAGCTCCCCAGAGATCCGGAGCGTGCACAGGCTGCGCTGGAGGACTTGGACCGGAGGATGGCCCGGGCACAGCAGGATGCACTGGCCGAGTGGAGAAGGGAGATGGCCCGGCAGGCTGGAACCCGCCGGCAGGAGGCGCCACCCGCAACATGGAGCACGTCTGCCTCTGAGGATGGTGCAGGAGGGACGAAGGCCGGAGACGACGCCGCGGAGGGAGCCGCAAGGATTGAGGCAGGTAATGGGGACGTCATCACCCCGAGCCCAGCAGCCCTAAGCCTGCCCCAGCCTCCCGTCGCAGAGCCCGAAGCCCTACTCACCACACCCGTTGCCGCGCCGCCACTGCTCCCAACTAGGCCTCAAGCGGCAGGAGCCGCGGTCACGCCCCGTTCCGCGCCACACCCCTCGACCCCGGGCGCGGCAAAAGAGGAAGTACCACCGGCCTGGTCGCAAGGCCTGGTGAACCCGGGCGCCGCTGCCCCTCCAGCGCCCTCTTCCTCAACAGTGCCACCCCCAGACCCAACCAGAATTCCCCCGGCCTGGTCGCAAGGCCGAGTAACCCCGGGCGCTGCCACCCGTCCGAAGCCCACAGTGCCACCCTTGGGCGCGGACCTGTATGCCCAATATACCAGCCCGGACGGGCTACCCTTTGAATGGCCGCCGGAGTTCGCCAACCCCCGTCTCCGTAAAGAGCGACCCCTGAGTGAGCCTTTGATCCCGGCCCCGGAGCCCGCCAACATCGCTCCACCCCTGCCGGAGGATGCCCAGTTTGCATGGGACCCCACTGGCGAGAACCTCATGGGCTTCACCCAGGAGACCCGGGCGGAAGAAGTCCAGTGCCTGGAGTGTTGCCGTCAGCAGCTAGCCACCTATGAAAGAGAGCGGCGGCAGAGGCGCATCAGGGAGCAGCGACTCCAGGCCAGGAGCGCGGAGCAAAAGAGGAGGGCCCGACAAGACACCCATGCCATCCGCGGTCCCAGAGCCACCGGGACCGTAGTCAAGTTCCAGCTAGAGCATGGCTGGGGCTTCATCAGAGACCCGGAGGCTGACACCGACGTCTTCGTCACTAGAAGGGACGTTGAAAGCCACCTGCCAGAGGGACATCACGGACGTGACCTGTACCCCGGCGACGTGGTCACCTTCACCCGGCACAAGGGTGCCAAGGGACCGTACGCCCTCCACGTTCACAGGCTCACGGAGGAGGAACTACAGTACCGCCCAGAAACAGAGTACACCGAGGGTCCGGACGGACCTGAAGACTACCCGGAAGAACAAGGAGGACACCATTATTAGAGAATGGTAAAGTGGAACTGTATATAGTTACCCGTCGGGGTACAAGAACTGTTGTGAAATTGTTGATTGTGTGAACTGTTACCTGTGTGCCCCTAATCCCTAACCAGGCTGAGGACTGTGAGCAGCCATTCCCCTATTCCCACTGGCCGAGGACTGAGCGCGGCCATACCCTTGTAAATAGTTGCGCTTCTTAAAGCGCCCCCTACTGGTTTTATACAAGAACCGCAACGTCTACCTCAAGGCGGATTAAAATGGACTGTTGCACTTTTACCTGGTCGCAAGTTGCACAGCGGCCAGAGCTCAAGAATATGTTTTGAAAATGTTTATTTGAAAATGTCTTATAATGGAAAGTTTAATATGCTGCTAAAATAGTAATGCCAAAAGTTTTATATAGTGTTTTACAAAAGAGTTCCGGTGGCATTAGTAGAATGTCTTATAAAAATGTTTTATACCAGTAACGTTAAGAAGAAAAGAGTACCTCCCATAAAGGGATGAGTGAAAAGTTAATGTCTTATATATGAGTGCACTTTAAAAATTTGTATGTTTTAAATTGTCTTTGCTCTTTTCCAGCCCGAGGACGTGCTGTGATTTACCAGGGGGGAATGTAGCACCCCGAGGACTCGGCTGCTACAGGGGTATTGCACCTCGAACCAGAGGTGTGATATTCCACTCCCGGGTAAGGATGGAGTGTGGACCGGGGCTCAGTAGGCTGCATGCACCACACACACCCCATTTCCGAGGAACAGACCAACGGTGCTCCCACTAGACAGAGTGCAGGCACGACAGCTTCTGTTCCTGGCTGGAGTGGGGAGGGGGAGGAAAACCCAGTGGTGTAGGAGCAGATAGGGGTGGGTTTCTGGGCATAGGTAGGAGCCCATTGGTTGCTAGTCACCTGGGCTCACACACAGAAGGAGGTATAAAAGGTGGGCACCATCTTAGATCAGGGTTCAGTCCGGTTCAGTTCAGAGAGGAGGAGAAGAAGAGAGGAGCTCAGCCAGAGAGGGCTGACAGGGAGATGTGGCTCAGTCTGGGCCCAGCTCCAGACGCAGGCCTGGAGTGGAGGCCAGAAGCAGCAGAGAGAGAGAGGAGAAGGAACAGAAAGGAACTGAAACAGAGGAGAAAGGAGGCAAGGAACACAAAGAAAGGCCCAGAGACACGAAGGCAGAAGGAACCCCATACTCCCAGAGGAGATACTGGGTGAAGGGTTGGCAGAGCAGGGTACCGGAACCCGAATTGGTGGAGGCAACTAATCCTCAGCCAAAACCGGAGGTCGTGACCACATCTTGGTGCGACCCCTCACTACATCCACCAGAAAGGCATACCGCATAGGGTCAGGGAAACCGGAGAAAGGTTTCACCAACAGAAGGCCCGAGGAAGCTGGACAAAGGTGGGTCACTGGTGGGGACGGCCAGTAGAAAGGAAGAGAGGGGAGCTTTCAGCCACACTCTGGAATTGCTTGGGAGTTGACCGAGTCCCTCACCTGGTGGACGCAGCACGGCTCGGGCGGTCACTGCTGGCCGAAGTGACCGGAGCAACAACTGTGAGTAAAGCTTTGGAAACTGCACCACACGTCTCTGTGATTCCTTGCCGCTCCAGCACCACTAGCACTGGGACCCTCACACCATCACTACCACCATCATCCACATTAGCTGCCCTGAGGCAATACTTCTCCCGTGGGGAGTCATCCCATACTCAGCTGCGCAAACAACATCAGCCTCAGCGGTCTGCAGCGCAGCGGCGGTCCCCACTGACCGCAATCCACGGGTGGCGTAGTCGGACACTTATTACCATACAAATAGACTGCCACTGGTTTGACCACCCTGGGCACGGGCCGGGTCACCGCCACGGAGAACTACAACCCCCAGCGATCCGGCTCCGGGTATTCCCACTGCACAGCAGCAGCAGCACAGGCCCAGGGGGCGCGTCACATATAATCTGTGCTAGGCAGGCAGTGTATGTTGCAGACTGCAGTGCATGATTCAGCACAAGAAGGTCCATTGAACGTCCTGTTAGTATAGGTATTCCACAACATATATCTATATCCATCTGAACTAACAGTCCTTCTCAGGAGTAATCCAGCTGCATATAATCAGTGCTAGGAAGGCAGGCAGTGTATGTGGCAGACTGCAGTGCATATAGTGCAAGAGGGTCCATTGAACGTTCCTGCTGCTGCAGTTCTTGCAGATATTTGTAGACATAGCCCCAGATATCAGAGGCCAGGGAATTTTTTTTATTATCTTAATCCTGGTTATTTGCTTAAAAAGCAATCCAGAGTACACCATTTTTCTGCTCCATTTGCTTGTTGGCACTGCAAAATACAGCCAGATCCTTTCCGTATTACAGCGATAAAAATCCAGAAATTTGTAGCGAGCGTGGAAAATATTGGCCTCCATTTAAATTTTGTTACAGTGTGTCAGTGAAGTTATTGACATGAGGTCGCTTTGAAATATAGTAACCTACCAGCCAGCTATTTAAAACTGTGGTTTTCCGTCACACGTATCACATATCACTGCGGTTTCAATCCAGCCATTTGTAGTGAACAATTTCACTCTTTGTTTCATGTGATATTTCAGTTTTTCTTTTTTTAATAAATTTGCAAAAATTTCTAAATTTCTGTTGTTTTTTTTCAGTCAAGATGGGGTGCTGAGTGTACTTTAACCCCTTTACAACCCAAGGTGGTTTGCACGTTAATGACCAGGCCAATTTTTACAATTCTGACCACTGTCACTTTATGAGGTAATTACTCTGGAATGCTTCAACGGATCCCCCTGATTATGAGAATGGTTTTTCATGACATATTGTACTTCATGATTGTGGTAAAAAAATTTTGATATCACTTGCGTTTATTTGTGAAAAAAAACGGAAATTTGGCGAAAATTTTGAAAATTTAGCAATTTTCAAAATTTGAATTTTTATGCCATTAAATCAGAGAGATATGTGTGTCACCCCAGGTCTGGATGCCACAAACATTAAAGGCTGTGTCTGAGAGCAGGAGGGAGGTTACCTGGTCAGGGACCATTAGCTTGCAGCACCTCCTGTCCCAGGCCAGTAGGGGGAGCAGGCTGCCCCGATAAAAGCTGGAACTGAGGGCAGGGTTAGGGAGACCAGGACCCACTTCTGAAGCATCCAGAAGGCTTCCCAGAGGAAAGGGACAGGTCAGCAGCAGCTGAGGAGTCCGGGAGGCAGAGGAGGAACAGCAAGCCAGGGACAGAGACGACGAGAGCCGTTCCTGGCTGAGAGAGAACTACACAACCGGACACTGGGGTCCGAGGCTGTCAGGGTTGCAAGCCCGGCAGCAGATAACCAACCCGCGAGGGATTTCAGGTCCCTTGGCCTGAGAAGCCTGGAGGCTCCGCCACACAGAGGGACCGGTACAGCACGGAGAAGCAACAGGTACCTAAGGCCCGAGTCGCAAGCCATACGGGCGTAGTACACAGCCAGCTCAGGGACGTGGGCTATCACACCACGAAACGGGGGATAGTCAGCAAGGGCAGAGAGAGAACGGTAGGCCTACCCACTCACCCTGACCAGTGGGGCTCGCCTGAATGCTCTCAGACACCCATGCCCATTCCTACCCTGTACTCCTGTTGGGTCATTAGTACTAACTACAATAAAGACCCTGGACTGTTTGAAGCCGACTCCGAACCCTTATTATTGCGGCCTGCACCATCACCCTCAGCATCCTATTACACTGCCCTGAGGCTACACTCTTCCCGTGGGGAGTTATCCTATCCCTGTGCTGTATACCAACATCAGCCTCAGCGGTCTTCCTTGCAGCGGCGGTCATTCCTGACCGCAATCCACGGGTGGCGTAGTCGGACATTCAAAACCCTACAACTAGACTGCCACAGCATTTGGTCTGACCACCCTGAGCCACGGGATCGGGTTGCCACTACTACCCCCAACATTGCACTGAAGCCCGGTTCCGGGTGCCCCACGGCCCAGGGGGTGAGTCATATGTCACACAAAATAGTTAATAAATAACATTTCCCACATGTTTACTTTACATCAGCACAATTTTGGAACCAAAATTTTTTTTTGTTATGGAGCTATAAGGGTTAAAAGTTGACCAGCGATTTCTCATTTTTCCAACAAAAGTTACAAAACCATTTTTCTAGGGACCACATCACATTTGAAGTCACTTTGAGAGGTCTTTATGACAGAAAATACCCAAAAGTGACACCATTCTAAAAACTGCACCCCTCAAGGTGCTCAAAACCACATTCAAGAACTTTATTAACCCTTCAGGTGCTTCACAGCAATTTTTGGAATGTGGAAGAAAAAAATGAACATTTAACTTTTTTCACAAAAATGTTACTTTAGACCCAATTTTTTTTATTTTCGCAGGGGTAACAGGAAAAAATGGACCCCAAAATTTGTTGTGCAATTTCCCCTGGGCACACAGATACCCCATATGTGGAGAAAAAACACTGTTTGGGCGCACGGCAGGGCTCGGAAGGAAAGGAGCGCCATTTGAATTTTCGATTGTAAAATTTGCTTGAAAAATTAGCGGATGCCATGTTGCGTTTGGAGAGCCCCTGATGTGCCTAAACAGTGGAAACCCCCCACAAGTGACCCCATTTTGGAAACTAGACCCCCCTGGGAACTTATCTAGATGGGTGAGCATTTTGAACCCCCAGGTGTTTCACAAATTAATCCGTAAAAATGAAAAAGTATTTTTTTTCCAGTTTTTCATTTTTACGAATCAATTTGTGAAACACCTGGGGGTTCCAAGTGCTCACTATGCATCTAGATAGGTGCCTTGGGGGGGTCTAGTTTCCAAAATGGGGTCACTTGTGGAGGAGCTCCAATGTTTAGGCACACAGGGGCTCTCCAAACGCGACATGGTGTCCGTTAACAAATTGAATGGAAAATCGGCTCAAATTGTTATCGGACACCATGTTGCGTTTGGAGAGCCCCTGTGTGCCTAAACATTGGAGCTCCCCCACAAGTGACCCCATTTTGGAAACTAGACCCCCCAAGGCACCTATCTAGATGCATAGTGAGCACTTGGAACTCCCAGGTGCTTCACAAATTAATCCGTAAAATAAAAAAGTGTTTTTTTTCCCACTTTTTCATTTTTACGAATCAATTTGTGAAGCACCTGGGGGTTCCAAGTGCTCACTGTGTATCTAGATAGGTGCCTTTGGGGGTCTAGTTTCCAAAATGGGGTCACTTGTGGGAGAGCTCCAATGTTTAGGCACACAGGGGCTCTCCAAACGCAACATGGTGTCCGCTAACAATTTGAGCCGATTTTCCATTCCATTTGTTAACGGACACCATGTCACGTTTGGAGAGCCGCTGTGTGCCTAAACAGTGGAAACCCCCAACAAGTGACCCCATTTTGGAAACTAGACCCCTCAAGGATTTTATCAAGGGGTATAGTGAACATTTTGAACCCAGAGGTACGACAGAGAATTTGATAACATTAAGTTATCATATTGAATAAGTTATCATTAGTCTTGAGCGCAAGTGCTCGCTACTTGAGTTTGCATCGGGTACTCAGGTATGCACCATGTACTGCGTGTGCTCGAGTGACATGCTCGAGTCCCTGCCCCGCATGTTTCACGGTTATTAGACATCCAAAAAAAAACATGCAGGGATCGCTCGTGCATGACAGGCAATCCCCGCAAAGTTTTTTGGCTGCGAAGCATATGGGGCGGAGATTCGAGCATGTCACTCAAATACCCACGATACTCAATGCACACCAGAGCATCCGATGAAAACTCAAGTAGCGAGCACTTGCGCTCAACACTAGTCACCATATCGTCATCTTTTTTCTTACTTTTGAAAAAATTCCCAACCCCAACCCTAACCCCAACCCCAGCCCTAACCCTAGCACAACTAGCACAACCCTAACCCGAGAGTTTATTTTTTACGCCGTTCCTCGTGTGGTATAAGTGATTAGACGACTTTATTCTTCGGGTCGGTGCGATTACAGTGACACCAGAATCATATGGGGTTTTTATGATTGACAGCTGTCACGCACTAAAAGACGCATTTTTTGTAAAATCTAGTTTTTGCATCACCATATTTTGAAAGCTATAATTTTTCCATATTTTGGCAGACAGAGTCATGTGATGGCTTGTTTTTTGCGGGATGAGTTGACGTTTTTATTGGTGACATTTTCAGGCACGTGACATTTTTTGATCGCTTTCTATTCCGATTTTTGGGAGGCAGAATAAACAAAAACCAACAATTCAGGAATTGTTTTTTTTGTTTTTTTTAATTCTGTTCTGCGTGTGGTAAAATTGATAAGGTAGCTTTATTCTTTGTGTCAGTACGTTTACAATGGTACCACATTTATATAGATTTTCTATGTTTTGGCGCTTTTACACAATAAAAGCTATTTTATAGAAAAAATAATTTTTTTGCATTGCTTTATTCTGAGAGCTATAACGTTTTTATTTTTCGGATGATGGAGCTGTATCATGGCTTGTTTTTTGTGGGACAAGATGACGTTTTCAGCGGTACCATTTTTATTTATATTCGTCTTTTTGATCGCGTGTTATTCCATTTTTTGTTTGGCGGTATGATGATAAAGCATTGTTTTTTGCTTTTTTTTTTTTTTTTTTTTACCGTGTTCACTGAAGGGGTTAACTAGTGGGACAGTTTTATAGGTCAGGTCGTTCCGGACGCGGCGATACCAAATATGTGTACTTTTATTGTTTGTTTTCTTTTTTTTCATAATAATATTTATTGATGGGTACATTATATTTTTATTTTTGGTGGATTATTTTTATTTATTTTTTTTTTATATTTTTATAATTTTTTTTTTTTTTTTCACTTTCTGGGAGTTTTTACATTTTTTTACTTTGTCCCACTCTGGGACTTAACTTTTTTTATTCTTATCGCCTGCACAGCAAAGGGATGGAGCACCTGTGCTATGCAGGCAGTCAGCGCTGCACAGTGAGAATATTGTGTGGTCATGCACTGCGCATGACGAAACAATGTTCCTGCTGCCTGGTGACACGGATGTTGTCATGACGACATCGGGTCATCATGGCAACACCCGGGAAGCCGCATCAGACAGCGCTGGAGGCCGGAAGAGGAGGTGAGTATACCGATCACCTCCCCTTGCCACCGCAATGCTGTGATCGACTTCGATCGCAGCATTGCGGGGGTTAATGTGCCGGGAGCGGTGCGGGACCGCTCCCTGCACATAGTACCGGGTGTCAGCTGTGACAATCAGCTGACACCTGGCGGCGATCGCGACCCCACAGCCTGTGTGCGCGCGATCGCGATGACGTACTAATACGGGTCAGGCTCTTAAAGTCCAGGGCACTGACGCGTATTAATATGTCATGGACTGTAAAGGGGTTAATGAGAAAAAAAATGAACTTTTTAGAATTTACCAAATGGCTGCAATGAAACAAAGAGTGAAAAATTTAAAGGGGTCTGAATACTTTCCGTACCCACTGTAGATCTGTAGCTGACACCGCTGAACCTACAGCCAGGCATGGTCGTGTGTGACAATGAACAGAACCTGGTGGTGGCTCTGAGGCGAGGCGAGCTCACACACGTACCATGCCTGGCCCATGTGCTTAACCTCGTTGTTCAGCAGTTTCTCAAAACCTACCCGGATCTGCCGAATCTGCTTGTCAAAGTACGCCGCCTGTGTGCCCATTTTAGAAAGTCAGCTACAGATTCCACCGTCCTTGCCGTGCTTCAGCAGCATTTGCAGCTTCCGGCTCACCAACTGATGTGTGATGTCCCCATGCATTGGAACTCTACACTGCAGATGTTGGGAAGGATTTGTGAGCAGAAGAGGGCAGTTGTTGAGTACCAGCATCAACAAGGCCGTCGTTATTCAGGTCAGACTCCAGACATAAGACCTCAGGAGTGGACATGGATGTCAGACATCTGTACCATCCTCCAAAACTTTGAGGACTCCACCAAGATGGTGAGCGGCGATGACGCCATAATTAGCGTCACCATCCCGCTTCTCAGTCTTCTGAAATGCTCTCTGCTCTCAATTAAAGAGGATGCATTGCAGGCAGAGCACGATGAGATGGAGCAAAGAACCATATAGAATGATTACACGTAGCCCAGCCTCATCTCATCCCAACAAGGATTGGGTGACAATGAGGAAGAGGAGGAGGAGGAACAGGAGCTAGTTTCCTGCGCTATAGACGGTACTACCTGCACAACTGTCATACCGTCTGCTCAGCGTGGATGATCTGAGGACAGGGAGGAGGAGGAAGAGGAGGAGGAGGATGAGGAGGAGAGCATGGTCAGTCGTCCTCTTGGTGAGGACACTGAATTCTTGCCTCTTTGCAGTCTGGCACACATGGCTGAGTTTATGTTACGCTGCCTTTCCCGTGACCCTCGCGTTGTCCAAATTTTGTGTGACAGTCATTACTGGTTGGTGATGCTTTTAGACCCACGCTACAGGGAGAACTTTATGTCTCTTATTCCCTTGCAGGACAGGCCTAATAAAATGGGGCAGTACAAGAAGGCCCTTATTGGAGAATTATTAAAAAAATTCCCATATGAAAACGCTGGCGGCAGAGATCACAGTTCGTAGGACAACCAAGGAGTACAGGCGAGAGAGCCACAAATGCAATCCAGCATAGGCAGGGGAACACTGTCAAAGTTCTGGGACAGTTTTCTCAGACCATCCCATTACACAGGCCCTGAGGCGCAGTGTCCTCTCACAAGGAGTGCAAAGTTTCGGAAGATGGTGAGGGAGTACCTTGCCGACCGTGCCAACGTCCTCCGTGATTCCTCTGTGCCTTATAATTATTGGGTATCCAAGTCGGACACGTGGCATGAACTGGCTCTCTACACCTTGGAGGTCCTGGTCTGCCCTGTCACTAGCTTTTTGTCAGAGCGGGTTTTTAGTGCCGCCGGTGGAATTATAAGCTATAGGCGTACTCGCCTGTGAACTGAAAATGCTGACAGGCTGACTCTTATAAAATGACTCTTATAAAAATGAACAAGGGCTGGATTGGGCCAGACTTCTCAACACCACTGAATGATAGCAGCGTAACATAAACTCAAATACAGTGTCATTTTTTGTGGAGGTCTAACTCGTTTCCCATGCACCTTTTCACACCCAGACATGGGTATACGCTTCCTCATTTTGTCTATTTGCTCTTGTCCTCCTCCTTCTCCGCATCCTCATCCTCCACCACATATCATCACCATATGTACCATATCAACATATCTACGTCTCTTGCAAGGGGCATTGGAGTTCCTCCAAATTTTTGGCAGCCAATGCTTCACTGCATAGGCAAACAGTATGGGAGACACACTTCCTAATAACGGGAGCATTTTTTGCAGGAGGCCCTCCTCTACGTCTCTTGCAAGGAGCATTGGAGTTTCTCCAATTTTTTGGCAGCCATTGAAGTCACTACATACGCAATAACAGTATAGGAGACCCACTCATTAATAATGGGAACAACAAAGCATAGCCGGCTTATGGCTCTATAACAATAGCGAGGGCTGCTTTATGGCCCTTTAAGAATAGTAAGGGCCGCTTGATGGCCCTATAAAAATAGTCTTTGTGACTTTCAGAGTCCATCTGACGCACCCCCAGGGCCGTGGGGTACTCGGCAGCCGGGCCTCTGGTTGCCGGGGGATATCACGGTGGCTGGCCTGGTCCGTGGCCCAGGGCGGTCACTCAAAAGGGGGGATATTATGTATATGGGGATTTGGGAAAGTTCGTGACGCCACCTGTGGTACCTGGTGATGATCACCAGCGCTGCTACAGTCCTCTGAGGCAGATGTTAGGGCAGCTTATGTTGGGGCGGCTCCCCACAGGTGGAGCAGGCCTCAGGGCAGTGTGGGGGATGTACTGGATGGTGGTACAGGGGAGAGACGGCAGGACGGTCCCGGAGAAAGGATGGACACTCACACAGGGGTAAGCTTCAGTACCTTTAGTGGTGATGCTGCAGGCACGGTCCAGGGTACTCCAGGTGAAGGGCGCACTTCTGGACTCTCCCCAGTGAGCGGGAATAGGGCCTCCTGATCCCTTGCTTTATTCTCTAAGCTTCTGGCCTGCCTGGAGCTGGGCCTAGCTTGGTTACTGTCTCTCTCTGCACCTGCTGACCTGCTGGTAGGGCCTACTCTTTGGAGATCACTCTCCCTGGACGCTGGGACCTCTGTGACACCTAGCCCTGGTACTTTAGTCAGTGTTTGGTGAACCTGGGACCTGTAGTCCTCCAGGGGTTCCGGTGGTTCCTACTGGGTGTAAAGAGTCCCTGTAGGTGCGGACCCGGTGTCCGGTATATATATTGGGGTGAGCCTGGTATGCTCCTCTGCCCCCTCACTACTTCTTCCTTTTCCTCTTGCCTTCGGCCCACTCAGGCCCTCACTAGGCTTCCAAACGTGCTGTAGGCCTTGGCTCGCCTAAGCACAGCAGCCAGCTCGCTGCTTTCTTCACTGATCTCTGAGCGTCAGCACACTCTCAGCTCACTCTGAGCTCTGTTCCTCTCTGTGTCTAAGCAGGAACTCAACTAACCTCTAATCTGAGCTGCCTGGCTCCACCCTTCCTTTATATATCCCTAACAGGCTCCCTCTGCTGGTCTGAGGGGGTAGGGTGGAGGAGTGTGAATGTGTGAGGGCCTCTTGTGGAGAAGTCCATCCATGCACCCTTCTGGGTTCTGTGGCACCACTGCACAGCAGGGCACCACACCTCCATCATAAATGAAACAGAATGTGTCTGATGATGTGTCACACACCACATGGCCAGATAAGGTAGTAAAATGTTAAAATGGCATTTCCCGGTGAACGCATTTGTCTTGGTTGAATGCAATGCAAAAGTGCAAAAACGCATCAAAAACGCTACATGTGAACATTGCCCAAGGTGTGGAGGAGCATTTTTGTTTTTGTAAAGGATGTTAATTAACATATTGCCCAGGAAAATCCATTTTGATTTCGCTTTTGCATGTTTTATTGCGAGTCCGTAAAAGTGGCGTAATACCTCTGACAACGTTGTTGACAGCAGTGACCTGGGAGTCAGAGATGCTTCCAGGGGTTTTCCCCATGCTGTTCCCATGTAATCTGAGCACTGTTCCCATTGATTTGGGCAATTTTTAGGCCCTCTTCAGACCGCCGGGGGGGGTCACCGGAAAAATGCTCGAGTTTCCCATAGACTTACATTGGGCTCGTTACACGAACAACGAGTACCCGAGCATTTTAGTGCTAGCTCATCACTAATTATAGTACATGGATGACTATGGGCTGTGCAGTTCGTTATATGGAGGACTACAGGTAGTGCATTATACTTCTACTATGGAGCCCCATGACTTCCATGTATGCCCCTGGTGAGTATAATGGTTTATTTTTTTCTATACATTAAAGAACAGCAGGAGAACGGGGGACATATACCAAGATGGGGGATATACAGTACAGACCAAAAGTTTGGACACACCTTCTCATTTAAAGATTTTTCTGTATTTTCATGACTATGAAAATTGTACATTCACACTGAAGGCATCAAAACTATGAATTAACACATGTGGAATTATATAGTTAACAAAAAAGTGTGAAACAACTGAAAATATGTCTTATATTCTAGGTTCTTCAAAGTAGCCACCTTTTGCTTTGATGACTGCTTTGCACACTCTTGGCATTCTCTTGATGAGCTTCAAGATGTAGTCACCAGAAATGGTTTTCACTTCACAGGTGTGCCCTGTCAGGTTTAATAAGTGGGATTTCTTGCCTTATAAATGGGGTTAGGACCATCAGTTGTGTTGTGCAGAAGTCTGGTGGATACACAGCTGATAGTCCTATTGAATAGACTGTTAGAATTTGTATTATGGCAAGAAAAAAGCAGCTAAGTAAAGAAAAATGAGTGGCCATCATTACTTTAAGAAATGAAGGTCCGTCAGTCCGAAAAATTGGGAAAACTTTGAAACTGTCCCCAAGAGCAGTTGCAAAAACCATCAAGCGCTACAAAGAAACTGGCTCACATGAGGACCGCCCCAGGAAAGAAAGACCAAGAGTCACCTCTGCTTCTGACGATAAGTTTATCCGAGTCACCAGCCTCAGAAATCGCAGGTTAACAGCAGCTCAGATTAGAGACCAGGTCAATGCCACACAGAGTTCTAGCAGCAGACACATCTCTTCAACAACTGTTAAGAGGAGACTTTGTGCAGCAGGTCTTCATGGTAAAATAGCTGCTAGGAAACCACTGCTAAGGACAGGCAACAAGCAGAAGAGACTTGTTTGGGCTAAAGAACACAAGGAATGGACATTAGACCAGTGGAAATCTGTGCTTTGGTCTGATGAGTCCAAATTTGAGATCTTTGGCTCCAACCACCGTGTCTTTGTGCGACGCAGAAAAGGTGAACGGATTGACTCTACATGCCTGGTTCCCACCGTGAAGCATGGAGGAGGAGGTGTGATGGTGTGGGGGTGCTTTGCTGGTGACACTGTTGGGGATTTATTCAAAATTGAAGGCAAACTGAACCAGCATGGCTACCACAGCATCTTGCAGCGGCATGCTATTCCATCCGGTTTGCGTTTAGTTGGACCATCATTTATTTTTCAACAGGACAATGACCCCAAACACACCTCCAGGCTGTGAAAGGGCTATTTGACCAAGAAGGAGAGTGATGGGGTGCTACGCCAGATGACCTGGCCTCCACAGTCACCAGACCTGATCCCAATTGAGATGGTTTGGGGTGAGCTGAACCGCAGAGTGAAGGCAAAAGGGTCATCAAGTGCTAAGCATCTCTGGGAACTCCTTCAAGATTGTTGGAAGAACATTTCCAGTGACTACCTCTTGAAGCTCATCAAGAGAATGCCAAGAGTGTGCAAAGCGCTCATCAAAGCAAAAGGTGGCTACTTTGAAGAACCTAGAATATAAGACATATTTTCAGTTGTTTCACACTTTTTTGTTAAGTATATAATTCCACATGTGTTAATTCATAGATTTGATGCCTTCAGTGTGAATGTACAATTTTCATAGTCATGAAACTACAGAAAAATCTTTAAATGAGAAGGTGTGTCCAAACTTTTGGTCTGTACTGTATATACCAGGATAAGGGACATATATACCAGGATGAGGGACATTTATACCAGGATGGAGAGTCCATCAGACTCTGGTTACACCACTGTGAGTGTCCCTCTCTGTCCAGGTTTGTTGTGGTACCATGTTCTTTCCATTTGATGATAATGGATTTGATGGTGCTCTGGGGGATCATTAGAGATTGGGATATTTTTTATAACCCAACCCTGACTTGTACTTGTCAACAACTTTGTCCCTTCTTGTTTGGAGATCTCCTTGGTCTTCATGGTGGTGTTTGGAGATCTCCTTGGTCTTCATGGTGGTGTTTGGAGATCTACTTGGTCTTCATGGTGGTGTTTGGAGATCTCCTTGGTCTTCATGGTGGTGTTTGGTTAGTGGTGCCTCTTACATAATGGTGTTGCAGCCTCTGTGGCCTTTCAGAAAAGGTAAAGTGTATATACTGACAGACATGTGACACTTAGATTGCACACAGGTGGATGTTCTGTCACTAAGCATGGGACTTATGAAAGTAATTGCTTGCACCAGAAATTTTTAGAGGCTTCATAGCAAAAAGGGATAAATACATATGCACATGACAATTTTTAGTTATTTGATCCCACAAATTTAATTTATGCCTATATTTTTGTGACTTTTTTTCACCAACTTAGACTATTTAGGGCTGATGCATCACACACAAATCGGATTACAAAAATATTGAAACACAGGTTGTTATGTAAAAAAATAGATAAAATGTCAAGGGAGGGTGAATACTTTCGCAAGCCACTGTATACAGTGGGGAAAAAAAGTATTTGATATACTGTCAATTTTGCAAGTTTTCCCACTTACATAGAATGGAGAGGTCTGTAATTTTTATTGTAGGTACACTTCACCTGTGAGCAGGGTCGCCATCAGGGCATTACAGCTGTGTGGGGCTTGCACCTGTTCACACCTATTTTTTCTGTTTGGATGTGACGGTCAGTCTTTGATATTTGTATACACCTACACGAGGGCTTTCTGTCAAGTGCTCTTGGAAGGTTTTGCAGGCACCAATTGTCTCTAATGTCTCACCAATCTGGACATTTATTATTAATGTAACCCATGATGCTAAAATGCCTTTGACGTCGACTATCTTTCAAATTGTGAGTTTCCTATAACTGTTGGATAAAGCACTAAGATTTCTTTCATAATACACACTAAAGGGAACTTGTCATCTTATTCATGCTGCGCAGTCCGAAGGTAGCATAAATCAAAGCCTGGCTACACAATTCAGCGTGTCCATTTTACTCTGAAATGCTTGGAGAAAATATAGTCCGGAGGTCCGGCCGAGGACCATAGCCGGAGTCCAGACTCTTCCCAGCCCAGCCAGAGGTAAGGGATAGGTCTCTCCCCTTGTAAACACGATGGAGAAATCTGTCAATCACCTGCAGAAGTGCTGGCAAGAGCCAGCCGTGGGTGGTGCCGAACTACTCTGGTCTCTGGATGGATATTTATAATATATTTTCTCTGAAACGATGAGACCTCTCCTTCCTGCTTTCCATTATTACTATGCACCACAAGGGTCGTGGGACCCCATATAATCAATCATTTATGGTACATCTTCAAGCTGTCAGTGTCCGCCTGTGGTCCCAGGCCACAGTGCCACTTTGCATACAGGCCCCACTCCCTAACATTTTCTCAGGTCCCGTTATCCTCCAACAGTTGGCATTAGGGTAAGCAGGCTGGCACACTCAAAACCTGCAGGTCACATTAGGAAGTCTCACACTATTAGTTGTTAATGGTCAGAAATTTAGATCAGGGGGTTCTTCCACTTATGGTTCACCTAACAGGTAGTTGTAGCGCCCCGAGGGCTCGGTTGCTACAGGGGTATTGCACCTCAACCAGAGGTGTGATATTCCACTCCCAGGTAAGGATGGAGTGTGGACCAGGGCTCAGTTAGCTGCATGCACACACATATGTGGCGCCCCTGAGGGTTCGACCGCCACAGGAATGCTGCACTTCTCTAATGGAGTGTAGTGTTCCTCCTCCGAGGTAAGGCCAGTGTGATAGTTGTGACCTAACCTTTTGCATCCAACACCACACTTCTCCACTAGAGGGAGCTAGTA
The DNA here is from genome assembly GCF_046119375.1 of Phyllobates terribilis. Lineage (NCBI taxonomy): Eukaryota > Metazoa > Chordata > Amphibia > Anura > Dendrobatidae > Phyllobates > Phyllobates terribilis. Next base: position 276,530,774 of record NW_027362767.1, read on the forward strand.
TGCACTAGGTGCTGCTCCCCTGGTTACAGGGAGACTGGGGAACACAAAGTGGTAGGAACCAGTTAGTGGGTGAGGGTGGAGAACTTACAAGTTAGTTACACTTTAGATTTCATATTTAATACAAAGCCATCTTGGTCTCTGGTCTCTGGCAGTCTGTCCGTCAAGCGGTCTTGTTGCTAGTTTTTGGTGCATCTTGGCACAACCTGGCTAGACTGCCTTGGTCGCTGTGTGCTGTCATGTACTGTGTGTCATGTGACCTCCCTCCGGGAGCGCAGATCCTGTGTGGGCCTGCGCCGGTAAGGGACACAGCCCTCGTACCCTGGCCTTGGGACGAGAGGTAGGTTGCAGACAAGGAATGTCTCAACTCGGCCGAGGACCAGTATCAAGAAGGCCCGGGAGCTTTAGAGTGTGGCTCCCCAGCAAATGGGTCCCGGGGAGGATGCAGACGGAGCGGAGTAAGCCACCTGTCCTCGCCTACCTGATCTATTCAGAGGGATTCCGGCTGCAAGAGGGGTACCGGCACCCGACACCCGACCTTGTACTCTATGTCCTGGACGGGAAAGTCCGGTTAGGCCCTGAGGATCCCACCGGGCATCGGATGGAGAGGAATTGCCACCCGTGCCCTAGTCCTGAGAGGAGCTCAGAGTGAGAACCGGCCTATCTACACACGCACAGAAGGGAAAGGGTGAAGTCTGTAGTGCAGGAACACTCTGGTGTAGGGTCGCTACCGAACACTGGACCTTCTCGGAGGTAGTCGGACCCCCGTCCCTGGTGGCCGCAGGACTCCGCGGGGAGCAGGGAGTCGCCTTCCCGCTGTCATCTCTAAGTGAGTAAAGCCTTGGAAGTTCACCCCTATGGCCTCCGGACTGTTCATTACGCTCCATACCATGCGACGCGGTGCCCGTACTCCCCGCACTACTACCCCCCTTCTTCCTGTTTGCCTGCCCTGAGGCCTTGCTCTGCCTGTGGGGAGCAGCGAGAACTTTGGCCGCCATGACACCGGGCCTCAGCGGACTGTAGCGGCGCTGGTGACCCTTCACCAGGCACCACAGGTGGCGTACTCGTTAAAATAAGCCACTCCACCTGGACGAGCCCGGGCCACGGCTACATCCCATCTCTTCGTCACAGGGCCCGACACCGAGTCCCCCAACACCCAGGGTAAACTCAAAACTAAAAGGGCTCTTTCGAGAATGAGGCGTCACACATACACACACCCCATTTCCGGGGGACAGCTCGACAGTGTTCCCAGATGCAGGCACAACTGACCATGTCTCTGGCAGGAGTGGGGAGGGGGGAGAGAACCCAGTGGTGTAGGAGCAGAAAGAGGGTGGTTTTTGGAGCACAGGAAGGAGCTCATTGGGTGCAGGTCACCTGAGCTCAGACACAGAGAAGCAGATAAAAGGTGGGAGCCATCTTAAGTCGGAGAGTAGAGTAGTAAGAGTGGAGAGTTCAGTTCAGTCATAGCTGACAGGGAGCCGAAGCTCAGCCTGAGCTCAGCTCCACGAGGCAGGCCTAGAGAAAAGGCCGGGGCCAGAGAGGAGAAGAGAAGAAGGAGAAGGAAGGAAGGAGAAGAGACAGAGGAGTGGAAGGGCTCCAGAAACAAGAAGGCAGAAGGGACCCTAAGAGTGCAGAACGGTCAGCAATCGTTGCATACCCCATTATACCGGATGAAAGGGTCAGGCTGTGGAAAGCTACCGGATCCCTAAGTTGGTGGAGGCGAATCAACCCTCAGCCAAGAACCGGAGGTTGTGACCATTTATTGGTGCGACCCCCCGCTAAACCTGCTAGGAAGGCACCATATAGGATAGCGGGAAGTGAAGGCCAACGCTTACCCGACACGGTCCGCGGTAGCCGGACAGAAGTCAGGACACTGGTGGGGCACCAGAGGCCAGAGAAAGGACAGAAGGGGGTCCTGTGCCATACTCCTGAATTGCCCCGGGGGGTTGACCGAGCTTCTCACCTGGTGGACGCAGCATGGCTCGGGCAGTCCTTGCTGACAGAAGTGACTTGGATAACAACTGTGAGTAAAAGACCCTGGACTGCATCATTGGACTCTGTGTGATTTCTGCTGCGCCGGCACCATCACCCCCAGCATCCACCTACACTGCCCTGAGGCTACACTCTTCCAGTGGGGAGTTATCCTACCCCTGTGCTGCACACCAACACCAGCCTCAGCGGTCTGCCTTGCAGCGGCGATTATCCCTGACCGCAATCCACGGGTGGCGTAGTCGGACATTTAAAGCACTGATTGATAGACTGCCACAATTTGGTCGGACTACCCTGAGCCACAGGATCGGGTTGCCACTACTACCCCCAGCATCGTACAGAAGCCAGGTTCCGGGTACCCCACGGCCCAGGGGGCGAGTCATAGTCATTAGTGTTGAGCGAGCACTAAAATGCTTGGGTGCTCGAAGCTCGGGCCGAGCTCACCGTGATATTCGGGTGCTCGACCTGAGCAACGAGCCCAATGTTAGTCTATGGGAGCCCCGAGCATTTTTGCGGCGGCACCCCCGGCAATCTGTAGAAAGCCTAAAAAGTGCCCAAAAAGATACTGACAGTGCTCAAATGACATAGGAACAGCATGGGTATCGCCCCAGGAAGCATTTCTGACCCCCAGGTCACTGCTGTCAACAACGTGGTCAGAGGTATTAAGCCACTTTTACGGGCTCACAATAAAACGTTCAAAAACTAAACTGAAACTGGTTTCCTGTGAAATTTGTTAAGGAACTTCCTTTCCAGGGTAAAGACTTGTTTATAAGGTAAAATAAATAACCAAAAACAAAAATACTCCTCCACACCTTGGGCTATGTTCACAAGCAGCATTTTTTACGCGTTTTTGCACTTTTGTATTGCTTTCGACCGTGACAAATGCATTCACCGGGAAATGTCATTTTAACATTTTACAACCTTATCTGGCCATGTGCTGTGTGACACATGCATACAGTACTGAAAAGACATGGGAACAGCATGGAGAAGACCCCTGGAAGCATCTCTGACACCCAGGCCACTGCCTAAAAGTGTGCCCATCAGAAGTGATCCTTGCCGCATCAGAAGATGCAGACTTGCAACTATCCCCATGCAAGTCCTTGTCCCAGGGCAGTGTTCAATTGTACCTCCCCCATTCCTTGCAATGCAAGCGCAAGTATGCAGCCAACCACCCACCCACCCGCAGGCTGCAATACTACACTGCTAGCTTGCACTTGAAATGGGGCCTTTTAGTTTGGAGGAGGCCGCAACCTCAAGGCTGCGTCAGCGGCGAGGTCTCCATACTCAGTCCCCAGCCGCCACTATTTGTCCCGGGAACCTTCCCCACACTTTTCTTAGCCTGGCCTGCTTTAGGGCAGCATTGGATGAGCCCACCAGACAACCAGAGACTCCTCCAGTGGGCCCTGGCTTCTCCATCAGGGGAGATGAGAGTGCCAAGGTGAGGAGCATGATGATGATGGTAGAAGTTATCATCTGCTTTGTTTTCTTGGAATGCAAGCGTAAGTGTGCAGCCTGCCACCCACCCACCCCAGGCTGCAATACCATACTGCTAGCTTGCTTGTACTTGAAATGAAGCCTTTTAGGCTTGTGGAGGCAGACGCCGGCCACCATGTCATGGCTGCGTCGGCGGCCTGGTATCCATACTCAGTCCGCCAGGGGGCGGCCGGATGTCCATACTCGGTCCCCAGCCGCCCCTATTTGTCCCGGTTCGCCTTATACACAAGCGCGCATACCAAAACATTACCTGTGCCCTCCCCAGTGCATTTAGTGGGAAGGACAGCCTATTCCGCTGTAATGTGTGCACGCCAACCCCCTGTTCATGGCACATGCGAAGATGCCTCCCGCCCTGCACCTGTCGCTGCAGACTTGCAACTATCCCCGTTCAAGTCCTTGTCCCAGGGCAGTGTTCAATTGTACCTCCCCCATTCCTTGCAATCCAAGCGCAAATATGCAGCCTGCCACCCACCCACCCCCAGGCTGCAATACCATACTGCTTGCTTGCAATTGAATTTGGGCCTTTTAGGCATGTGGAGGCGGAATCTGGCCACCACGTCATGGCTGCGTCGGCAGCCTGGTATTCATACTCAGTCCCCAGCCGCCCAGGGTGTCCATACTCGGTACCCAGCCGCCCCGCGGCCGGGTGCCCACACACGGTCCCCAGCCGCCTGGATTTGGCCGGGTGTCCATAAACGGTCCCCAGCCACCCCTATTTGTCCCGGTGCGCCTTATACAGAAGAGCGCATACCAAAACATTACCTGTGCCCTCCCCAGTGCAGTTAGTGGGAAGGACAGCCTAACCACAAACACGTGGACAAGTGAATGTGGCCAGGGATGGTCCATCTCACTGATGCCTTCACACTGGGTTAATACTGTGGAAGCCGGGACATAGTTGGACACTGGGATGCAACACGTCCTCCAGACATAGAGGATTGCAGGTCCTGGGTCAATCAGGCTTCAACACAAAGTTCAGAAGGTAGACAGCAGCAGTGGTCGGCCTCCTACACAAAGAGTAAATTATTCATGATCATGAGGCCATCCATCTCCTTAGCTTTCTGTTCCTTGGAATGCAAGCGCATGTATGTAGTAGTGGCTAGGCCTGAGGTGGTCAGCGTTTTGGTGCATATCCTACCTCCTCCGAGGATTGCTGGTTGTTTTCCTGCTACTATCCCAGTTCTATGACTCCCGTTAAAACAAAGCTTCAGGTGATGAATGATGGATGAGGTGGTGACAAAAGAGAAAGAGCAGGAGGAACAGGTACCATTCACATCAATATCAGGCCAGTCAACCACACATGTCTTGTAGGATAAGTTTCTGTACCAAAAGGAGCGGTTCGGCTACACAGTTATAGGGCATACAGTGAGTGCAATGCCTACCAAAAATTTCGAGGCACTCCAATGCCCCTTGGAAGTGACATGGAGGTCAGAGGGCCTTAACTAAACCGTTTTTTCCATTTATAGCAGCTGGGTCTCCTGTACACTGTTGGCCTAAGCAGTGAATGGAAGGCTTTCCAAAAATTATGAGGAACTGCAATGCCCCTTGAAACAGATGTGGATTACAGCGTACTAAAAACCTTCTACCCATTATTGGGGAGTGGGTCTCCCTTAGTTTTCGCCTATGCATTGAAAAGCAAAAGCTGACTAAAATTAGGAGGAAATGCAATGCCCGTTGGAAGAGTCGTGGAGGTTAGAGGTAATTAAAAACAACATTTCAATGCCCCTTGGAAGAGCTATGGAGTTCAGAGTGGTTTAACAAGACGGTTTTCATGCCCCTTGGAAGAGCTGTGGAGTTCAGAGTGGTTTAAAAAGACAGTTTTAATGCCCCTTGGAAGAGACGTGGAGGTCACAGTAGCTTAACAAGACAGTTTTAATGCCCCTTGGAAGAGTGGTGGAGGTCGCAGTGGAATAAAAAGACAATATCAATGCCATTTGGAAGAGTGGTGGAGGTCACAGTAGCTTAACAAGATGGTTTTAATGCACCTTGGAAGAGCTGTGGAGTTCAGAGTGGTTTAACAAGACGGTTTTAATGCCCCTTGGAAGAGACGTGGAGGTCACAGTAGCTTAACAAGACGGATTTAATGCCCCTTCGAAGAGACGTGGCGGTCACAGTAGCTTAACAAGATGGTTTTAATGCCCCTTGGAAGAGCTGTGGAGTCCAGAGTGGTTTAACAAGACGGTTTTAATGCCCCTTGGAAGAGACGTGGAGGTCACAGTAGCTTAACAAGACAGTTTTAATGCCCCTTGGAAGAGTGGTGGAGGTTGCAGTGGAATAAAAAGACAATATCAAAGCCCCTTGAAAGAGTGGTGGAGGACACAGTAGCTTAACAAGACGGTTTTAATGCCCCTTGGAAGAGCTGTGGAGTTCAGAGTGGTTTAACAAAAAAGTTTTCATGCCCCTTGGAAGAACTGTGGAGTTCAGAGTGGTTTAACAAGACGGTTTTAATGGCCCTTGGAAGAGTGGTGGAGGTCGCAGTGGAATAAAAAGACAATATCAATGCCCCTTGGAAAAGACGTGGAGGTCACAGTAGCTTAACAAGACGGTTTTAATGCCCCTTGGAAGAGGCGTGGAGTTCAGAGTGGTTTAACAAGATGGTTTTAATGCCCCTTGGAAGAGACGTGGAGGTCACAGTAGCTTAACAAGATGGTTTTAATGCCCCTTGGAAGAGCTGTGGAGTTCAGAGTGGTTTAACAAGAAAGTTTTCATGCCCCTTGGAAGAGCTGTGGAGTTCAGAGTGGTTTAACAAGACGGTTTTAATGCCCCTTGGAAGAGTGGTGGAGGTTGCAGTGGAATAAAAAGACAATATCAATGCCCCTTGAAAGAGTGGTGGAGGTCACAGTAGCTTAACAAGACGGTTTTAATGCCCCTTGGAAGAGCTATGGAGTTCAGAGTGGTTTAACAAGACGGTTTTAATGCCCCTTGGAAGAGACGTGGAGGTCACAGTAGCTTAACAAGACAGTTTTAATGCCCCTTGGAAGAGTGGTGGAGGTCGCAGTGGAATAAAAAGACAATATCAATGCCCCTTGGAAGAGTGCTGGAGGTCTCAGTAGCTTAACAAGATGGTTTTAATGCCCCTTGGAAGAGCTGTGGAGTTCAGAGTCGTTTAACAAAAAAGTTTTCATGCCCTTTGGAAGAGCTGTGGAGTCCAGAGTGGTTTAACAAGACGGTTTTAATGCCCCTTGGAAGAGTGGTGGAGGTCGCAGTGGAATAAAAAGACAATATCAATGATCCTTGGAAGAGTGGTGGAGGTCACAGTAACTTAACAAGACGGTTTTAATGCCCCTTGGAAGAGCTGTGGAGTTCAGAGTGGTTTAACATGACGGTTTTAATGCCCCTTGGAAGAGCTGTGGAGTTCAGAGTGGTTTAACAAGATGGTTTTAATGCCCTATGGAAGAGACATGGAGGTCACAGTAGCTTAACAAGACAGTTTTAATGCCCCTTGGACGAGTGGTGGAGGTCGCAGTGGAATAAAAAGACAATATCAATGCCCCTTGGAAGAGTGGTGGAGGTTACAGTAGCTTAACAAGACGGTTTTAATGCCCCTTGGAAGAGCTGTGGAGATCAGAGTGGTTTAACAAGACGGTTTTTATGCCACTTACAAGAGCCATGCAGTACAGCATATTAAAAACATTATTCCCATTGTTGGGGAGTGGGTCTCCCATTGTCTTTGCCTATGCCTTCCAAGAAAAAGCTGCCAAAAATTAGGACGGAGGAACTTGCAATGCTGGCAAACAAGAGCCATGCATACAGCATATTAAAAACTGTAACATCCCTGGCGGTGTGCTTGCATAGTGCACCACCTCCCACTATGCAAGTCCGCAATCTTACCCATAAGTCCAGCCTACAAACTTTGCTCCAGTTCATGCTGTGTGCATGTCTCTTGTCTGACTGCCTAGGGCGGCGGCCCAGTTACTTCCTGATTATTATAGCTGGTGTGGGCGCACTCCTAATGCTTCCCCAGCCTATTGCTGTGAGTCCGTGGATATTTAACCCACCCAGAAGGAGGTGCCTGAGCAACACCTTCACTCAGTTTGTCTTTGCAACTGAATTGCCAGGTCCTGTCCTGTATCTTGTCTGTTTCCGCCACTCTGGGGGCTGCATACCCAGACCTGTTATCTCTGACTTCTAGTCTGTTTCCGCCACTCTGGGGGCTGTGTACCCAGGCCTGTTATCTCTGACTTCTAGTCTGTTTCCGCCACTCTGGGGGCTGTATACCCAGGCTCGTTCTTGTATCTCGTTGCAGTAGCAGTTCCTGTCTGAACTGTATCATAGCCTGTTACCTGTTTGTCTCTATGTCCGTACCTTCCCTTTTCCTGCAGTATCTGAACCTGCACCTAACTCCAACTCGTTGTCTCTGTACTTCTGTTTGTGAGTTTTGTGTCCACTCGCTACTTCATAGTAAGTACCTTGTGTGTATCTGGTTCTGCTTGTCCCTTTTCCCTTCCTCCGTATCTACCTCCTGTGCTCTAGCCATCTTCCTGCATTTTCCAGTCTGTTCCATGTGAACAAAGCCCTGTCCTCTCTGCCTGCACCTTCAGCTCTGTTCTGCTCTGCCTTGTCCACTGCACCTGTGGTTTCGCTCCGCTCTGCTTGCTCACTGTGTCAGCGGTTTCCCTCTGCTCTGTCTTGCTCACCGCTCCGGCATTTCCTCTCTGCTCTGCCTTGTCCACCGCACCTGCGGTTTCGCACCGCTCTGCTTGCTCACCGCGTCAGCGCTTTCCCTCTGCTCTGTCTTGCTCACCGCACTAGCGATTCCTCTCGGCACTGCCTTGTCCACCGCACCTGCGGTTTCGCTCTGCTCTGCTTGCTCACCGCACCGGCGGTTCCTCTCTGCTCTGCCTTGTCCACCGCTCCGGCGGTTCTGCTCTGCTCTGCCTTGTCCTCTGCTCCGGCGGTTTTGCTTTACTCTGCTTGTCTACTGCATCCGCGGCTCTGTTACTGTCTCCCAGTCTGTACTGGACCCTATCCAGCCTGCGCTCCAACCTGCTAGTACCTCCCTGTCTGCATACCAGCCGTGCTTGCCAGTGCCCACCTGTCTGCATACCAGCCGTGCTTACCAGTATCCACCTGTCTGCATACCAGCCGTGCCTGCCAATACCCACCTGTCTGTATGCCATTCTAACCTACCTGTTCCTGCATTCCCCGGTGTGGGCCAACAGATGTGACCGGGGTCTGATGTGGAGTAGCACCTTGTCCCTCTCCTTGGTTCCTCCTTGGTTCACGGAGTCGACTGAACCGCCGTGCGACCTTGGTCGGATCGGGTTGATACTTAGTTACGCCCCTCCAGGCACTCCTCGGTTCATGGTACAGTGGGATCACTAATCACGCTTACGCCAGTCAGTCCGGGCGCGAGCGTAACAAAAATATTATTCCCATTATTGGGGAGTGGGTCTCCCATAGTCTTTGCCTATGCCTTCCAAGCAAAAGCTACCAAAAATTAGGACAGGGGAAATTGCAATGCTGGCAAACAAGAACCATGCAGTACAGCATATTAAAAACATTATTCCCATTATTGGGGAGTGGGTCTCCCATAGTCTTTGCCTATGCCTTCCAAGCAAAAGCTGCCAAAAATTAGGACGGAGGAACTTGCAATGCTGGCAACACTGACCACGGTCACCATGGTGGTATAGTGGTGGTGGAGGCTGAGGATAAGGAGAAGAGCAAAAAACAGCCGAAATGAGGAAGCGTATACCCATGTGTGGGTTTGAAGCAGTGCATGGGAATACACCTCCCGAAATAACACAGTGGATTTGACTTTATGTTACTCTGCTGTCATTTGGTGGTGATGAGAAGTCTGGCCCAATCCAGCCCTTGTTCATTTTGATAAGGGTCAGCTTGTCAGCATGGTCAGTTGACAGGCGAGTGCGCTTATCAGTTATAATTCCCCCAGCGGCACTAAAAACACGCTCCGATAACATGCTAGCGGCAGGGCAGGCCAGGACCTCCAAGGCGTACAGAGTGAGTTCATTCCAAGTGTCCAGCTTGGATACCCAATAATTAAAAGGCACAGAGGAATCACGGAGGACGCTGGTACGGTCGGCAAGGTACTCCCTCACCATCTTTTGAAACTTTCCACTCCTTGTGAGAGTACACCACGCCTCAGGGCCTGTAAGCTGGGCGGGTCTCAGAAAACTGTCCCAGAACGTTGACAGTTTTCCCCTGCCTCTGCTGGATTGGAGTTGCGTCTCTCTCGCCTGTACGCCTTGGTTGTGCAACGAACTGTGACCTCTGCTGCTAGAGTGTTCAGATGGGAATTTTTTTAACAGTTCTGCAGCAAGGACCTTCTGGTACCGCCCCATTTTTGTAGACCTCTCCACCTCAGGAATAAGAGAGTGAAAGTTCTCCTTGTAGTGGGGGTCTAAAAGTGTCACCAACCAGTAATGACTGTCACCCAACATTTTGACAACGCGAGGGTCACGGTTAAGGCTGCGTAACATAAAGTCAGCCATGCGTGCCAGACTGGTAACGGGCAAGACTTCCGTGTCTTCACCAAGATGACGACTGACAATGCTCTCCTCCTCCTCCTCCTCCCCCCTGTCCTCAGGCCACCTACGCTGAACCGACGGTATGACAGTTGTACAGGTACTACCGTCTACAGCGCATGATACCAGCTCCTGTTCTTCCTCCTCCTCCTCTCCCTCATTGTCCCCCAATGCACGTTGGGATGAGATGAGGCTGGGCTGTGTGTAATCGCCCGTTACGGCTTCTTGATCCATCTCATCATACTCTGGCTGCAATGCCTCCTATTTAATTCTCTGCAGAGAGCGTTGCAAAAGACAGACAAGTGGGATGCTGATGCTTATGATGGCGTCATCGCCACTCACCATCTTGGTGGACTCCTCAAAGTTTGTCCAGGTCCACTCCTGAGGTCTTTTGTTTGGAGTTTGACCTGAATATCGACGGCCTTGCAGCTGGTACTCCACAACTGCTCTCTTCTACTCACAAATCCTTTGCAACATGTGGAGGGTAGAGTTCCAACCTGTGGGGACATCACACACCAGTCGGTGTGCCGGAAGCTGCAAACGCTGCGGCAACACTGCAAGGGCGGCAGAAGCTGTAGTCGACTTCGGAAAATGAGCTGACAGGCGGCGTACTTTGACGAGCAGATCTGGCAACTCAGGCTACGAATTAAGAAACCACTGAACCACGAGGTTAAGTACATGAGCCAGGCATGGTACGTGTGTGATCTCGCCTTGCCTCAGAGCCGCCACCAGGTTATGGCCATTGTCACACATGACCATGCCTGGATGTAGGTTCAGCGGTCTCAGCCACAGATCTGCCTGCTCTTTCACAGCTGTCCACAACTCACAAGCAGTGTGAGGTTTATCACCTAAGCTTATGAGTTTCAGCACAGCCTGTTGCCGCTTGGCTGAGGCAGTACTGCAGTGCTTCCAGCTTGTAACTGATGTGGTGATATCTGAGATGGAGGCTGAACATGAGGAGGAGGAGGATTATGCGCAGGAGCTGTACACTGTGGGGGAAACTCTGACTGACATAGGGCCCGCAATCCTCGGTGTGGGGAGGATGTGTCCGTCCCAAGGTCTGACTGGGTCCCGGCTTCCACTATGTTTACCCAGTGTGCCGTCAGGGAGATGTACCATCCCTGGCCACAAGCACTTGTCCACGTGTCCGTTGTCAGGTGGACTCTCCCAGTAACTGTGTTGTTGAGGGCACGGCAGATGTTTTGGGACACGTGCTTGTGTAGTGCGGGGATGGCACACCGGGCAAAATAGTGTTGGCTGGGGACCGAGTACCAAGGGACGGCCACCGCCATAAGGTTGCGGAAGGATTCCATCTCCACCAGCCTAAAAGGCAGCATTTCCAACGCAAGCAGTCGTGAAATGTGCGAATTTAGGACTGTGGCCTGTGGGGCGTTGGCTGTGAATTTGCGCTTTCGTTTAAAGGTCTGGGATATGGACAATTGAACGCTGCGGTGGGACATGGACGTTGATGCTGTTTCTTGAGAAACTGCCATAGCAAGTGAAGACTGAGAGGAGGGGGCATTTTTGCATGCAGTATGGACAGGGGATTGCCTTGCACACACAACAGGGGGTTCTCTTACACGCACAACAGCGGAAGAAGCAGTGGTGACACCCGCTGACACTGGTTGTGGACCCTGGGGTTCACCCCACACAGTCGGGTGCTTTGCTGACATGGGCCTGATCATGCTGGTGGTGGTCAGGCTGGTAGTTTTGTCACCCCTGCTGATGCTGGCATTGCAGGTGGTACAAATGGCCTTTTGGGGGTTATCAGCAGAGTCTTTAAAAATATTCCAGAGTCTGGAAGACCTACCGGTTGTACTGGCAACGTCCCTAGTGTTGGTGTTACGGGGAACTGTTGCCCGCCTTCTGTGTGCAGCCACCACACTGCTTTTTCCTGCCTGTTGGGGTACTCTGCCTCCCTCCCCCTGTGTGCTGCTGGCTTCGCTCTGCATGTCCTCCTGCCACGTTGGGTCAGTTACTAGATCATCCACCACCTCCTCCTCTTCCACTTGCGCACCACGATCCTCCTCCTCACTTCGTGACAATTGTGTCTCGTCATCGTCTACCTCTTGTGACAAATTGCCAGCGTCGACTTCCTGTGGCCGTGGCTGTTCAAATATTTGGGCATCGCTACATGGGATCTCCTCTTCCACCACTTCAAGCGGAGCAGGCGAGGGGCACAAATATGGAAATGGACCAGTGAACAGCTCTTCAGAGTGTCCAACTGTGGGATCAGTTGCTGTCTGACGACACTCGGCATGGTAGGAGGAAGGAGCATCAGGGTGAGGAGGAGTATGCGGTCGAGACTCAAGGCTACTAAAAACTTGACCGTGTGGAAGACAGACCGGAGGTGGTGGTGCCCAGGAAACTTGAAGTATTATCTGCTATCCAATTAATAACCTGTTCACACTGATCAGTTCGCAATACTGGTGTTGTAGTGTGCTTCCCTAGTAATTTGGTCAAGAAGTGGGAGAGAGAAGATGTGGCTGTTGGTTGTGGCACATTTTCACCTTGGCCACGACCCCGTCCTCTACACGCACCATCACCAGAACGTCCAGTCCACGTCCCTTGCCACGCGCCTTGCCCATTGTAAATGAAGTAAAATAGCTTACACTCGCACTATCAATGGCAAAAGGGTAATAAAAAGGAGATTAGAACCGTGGAAGAGGAAAACCACAGTTCTATTTCTCTGGCCTACACCAGAATCTTTAAACAGATATATTTGTGTCTGAACACTGAGCGAGACACTCAATTTTTTTTTTTTATGTAAAAAAGGCAAAAAGGTGGATAATACAGAGATTTGAACCATGGAAGAGGAAAACCACAGTTATAGTTATGTGGCCTACACCAGAATCTTTTAAACGGATATATTGGTGTCTGAACAGTCAGCGAGACACTATTACTGTTTTGTTTTAGCAGAAAAAAGGCCAAAAGCTGGATAATACTGAGATTTGAACCGTGGAACTGCAAAACCACAGTTCTAGTTATCTGGCCTACACCAGAATCTTTTAAACAGATATATTGGTGTCTGAACAGTCACAGACACACTCAATTTTTTTTTTTTGGGGGGGGGGATACCAAAAGGTTAATAAGACGGGTATTTGTACAGTCTGACTGAGGAAAAACAAAAATACAGGATTTAGATGAAAAAAAAAAGGATTTTTCATGGCCCCTGAGACCGGAGGATAAATCTAGCAATTTGACCAGCAGGAGCACACAAGACTGTAATGCACTGTTTGTTGGTATAACCACTGCGTCTCCTATACCCTGCCTGATATCTGGGATGGATATTACCCTACACTGTCTGATCCTGGGTGACTGTGTCCAAGATGGCGGAGCCAGGTTTTAAATACTCGAGGTGACGCTGTGCGGCCAGCTAATCACTGTAATGCCCACAAACAACATGGCTGCGGCATTACAGTGACTGGCTGGCAATCCCTGCATGTTCATTGGCTCTGCAAAGAGCGCCAAACGTGCAGGGCGGAGACCCGAGCTCCCGCCCGAGTAACCCGGAAATGCTCGGTGCTCGCCGAACATCCTGAGTAGTGAGATGCTAGGGCGAGTACCGAGCAGTGTCGAGCATGCTCGCTCAACACTAATTGTAACGCCAGGAGAACGGCTGATGTTTCGCCAACACATTGGAAAACATTTGATGATCTGGTAATCCGAGAGCAAATCAGAACTATCGTCCTTCAACCCCAATCGCAGTTAGAATAGTAGCAAATATACTTCAACGTGAAGCAAACAAGGCAGTTCCAGTTTCTCATTGAGAGAACACTCTTGATGGTTACACAATCGAATTGCCACAGACTTGTTGGCTGCTCATCACTATTGAGGCGCTGAGCTTGGCGGTTGCACAACGGCAGTAAGTCTCTGCACTTGGTGGTTTCATTGCTAGGAGGCGCAAAGTGCAGTGACACAGAGCTTTTAAGTTGCATTATTTTAGAGCAGGGTGGGAACCTCCAGCCTGTGTGCCGCTTGCGGCCTGCGGTGTCATTTTCTGCGGCCCCCAGATTCCTGGGGACCGCAGTGCTCAGGTCGGCGGCCACATTTTGCCGGCCGTGGGCACTTTAATTGCTTCCGTGACTGCGAGCACATGCATGCAGCGTTCAGTACAGAACACTGAGGCGCGTGCACTGAAGATGCTGATGTACCTTGGAGTCAGCACGCTCCATGCTTCAGTCCCACCACCAATGACGACAGCAGCGGCAGCCCCAGCCCCTCCTGTGATGTTTATATTACCCCAGCCTGTCCTGTGATGTCTGTATGCCCCCAGCCCCTCCTGTGATGTCTATATGCCCCCAGCCTGCCCTGTGATGTCTATATGTCCCCAGCCCCTCCTATGTTGTCTATATGCCCCTCTTGTGATATCTTTATGCCCACAGTCAGTCCTGTAATATCTATATGCTCCCAGCCCATTCTGTGATGTCTATATACCCGTCCTATGATGTCTATATGACCCCAGCCCCTCCTGTAATGTCTATATGACCCCAGCCTGTCCTTTGATGTCTGTATGCCCCCAGCCCGATCTGTGATGTCTATATGCCCCCAGCCCCTCCTGTAATGTCTATATGACCCCAGCCTGTCCTTTGATGTCTATCTGTCCCCAGCCCCTCCTGTGATATCTATATGCACCCAGCCCCTCCTAGGATGTCAATGTACTTGTGCTGTGATGTCTATATGCCACCAGCCCGTTCTGTGATGTCTATATGCCCCCAGCCCATTCTGTGATGCTATATGCCCCCAGCCCGTTCTGTGATGTCTATATGCACCCAGCCCCTCCTGTGATGTCAATATACCTGTCCTGTGATGTCTATATGCCCCCAGCCCGTTCTGTGATGTCTATATGCCCCCAGCCCGTTCTGTGATGCTATATGCCCTCAGCCCATTCTGTGATGTCTATATGCACCCAGCCCCTCCTGTGATGTCTATATGCCCCCAGCCCATTCTGTGATGTCTATATGCACCCAGCCCCTCCTGTGATGTCTATATGCCCCCAACCCCTCCTGTGATGTCTATATGCCCCCAGCCCATTCTATGATGTCTGTATACCCGTCCTGTGATGTCTATATGCCCCCAGGGCATCCTGTGATGTCTATATTCCCCCAGACCCTCCTGTGATGTTTATATTCCCCCAGATCCTCCTGTGATGTCTATATGCCCCCAGCGTCTCCGGTGATGTCTATATGCACCCAGCATCTCCTGTGATGTATATATGTCCCCAGCATCTCCTGTGATGTATATATGCCTCCAACATCTCCTGTGATGTATACAGTGCCTACAAGTAGTATTCAACCCCCTGCAGATTTAGCTGGTTGACACATGAGGAAATTAACTTGGCATTGTGACATTTGTACTGTAGATCAGCCAGGAAGTGAGTAATGCACTGCAGCAAATTTTTTTATTTATTTTTTTTAAAACGTAAAAAGTTAATTCAGAGTGTCATTTATTATTCAACCCCTCAAACCACAAGAATTCTGTTTGGTCCCCCTAAAGTATTAAGAAGTAGTTCAGGCACCAAGAATAATGAGCTTCACATGTGTGGATTAAAGATCTCTTTTGCCAGCCTTTTCTGACTATTTAAGACCCTCCCCAAACTTGTGAACAGCACTCAGACATGGTCAACATGGGAAAGACAAAGGAGCATTCCAAGGCCATCAGAGACAAGATCGTGGAGGGTCACAAGGCTGGCAAGGGGTACAAAACCCTTTCCAAGGAGTTGGGCCTACCTGTCTCCACTGTTGGGAGCATCATCCGTAAGTGGAAGGCTTATGGAACTACTGTTAGCCTTCCACGGCCAGGACAGCCTTTGAAAGTGTCCTCCCGTGCCGAGGCCAGGCTTGTCCGAAGAGTCAAGGCTAACCCAAGGACAACAAGGAAGGAGCTCCGGGAAGATCTCATGGCAGTGGGGACATTGGTTTCAGTCAATACCATAAGTAACGTACTCCACCGCAATGGTCTCCGTTCCAGACGAGCCCGTAAGGTACCTTTACTTTCAAAGCGTCATGTCAAGGCTCGTCTACAGTTTGCTCATGATCACTTGGAGGACTCTGAGACAGACTGGTTCAAGGTTCTATGGTCTGATGAGACCAAGATCGAGATCTTTGGTGCCAACCACACACGTGACGTTTGGAGACTGGATGGCACTGCATACGACCCCAAGAATACCATCCTTACAGTCAAGCATGGTGGTGGCAGCATCATGCTGTGGGGCTGTTTCTCTGCCAAGGGGTCTGGCCATCTGGTCCGCATCCATGGGAAGATGGATAGCACGGCCTACCTGGAGATTTTGGCCAAGAACCTCCGCTCCTCCATCAAGGATCTTAAGATGGGTCGTAATTTCATCTTCCAACAAGACAACGACCCAAAGCACACAGCCAAGAAAACCAAGGCCTGGTTCAATAGGGAAAAAGTCAAGGTGTTGGAGTGGCCTAGTCAGTCTCCTGACCTTAACCCAATTGAAAACTTGTGGAAGGAGCTCAAGAATAAAGTCCACATGAGACACCCAAAGAACCTAGATAACTTGGAGAAGATCTGCATGGAGGAGTGGGCCAAGATAACTCCACAGACCTGTGCCGGCCTAATCAGGTCTTATAAAAGACGATTATTAGCTGTAATTGCAAACAAGGGTTATTCCACAAAATATTAAACATAGGGGTTGTATAATAATTGACCCACACTTTTATGTTTAAAATTTAATAAAATTCAACTGAGCAACATAACTTTTTGGTTTGTAAGATTTATGCTTCTGTTCATAAAACCTACTCTCGTTTGCAGTTTGAAGGCTCTAACTTATTTGCATCTTATCAAACCAGCTAAATCTGCAGGGGGTTGAATACTACTTGTAGGCACTGTATATACCCCCAGTGTCTCCTGTGATGTATATGCACCCAGCCCGTTCTGTGACGTCTATATGCACCCAGCCCCTCCTGTGATGTCTATATGCCCCCAGCCCATTCTGTGATGTCTGTATACCCGTCCTGTGATGTCTATATGCCCCCAGCCCATCCTGTGATGTCTATATTCCCCCAGACCCTCCTGTGATGTCTATATTTCCCCAGACCCTCCTGTGATGTCTATATGGCCCCAGCATCTCCTGTGATGTCTATATGCACCCAGCATCTCCTGTGATGTCTATATGCCCCCAGCATCTCCTGTGATGTATATATGCCTCCAACATCTCCTGTGATGTATATATACCCCCAGTGTCTCCTGTGATGTATATGCACCCAGCCCGTTCTGTGACGTCTATATGCACCCAGCCCCTCCTGTGATGTCTATATGCCCCCAGCCCCTCCTGTGATGTCTATGTGCCCCAGCCTCTCCTGTGATGTATATATACCCCCAGCGTCTCCTGTGATGTATATATACCTCCAGCGTCTCCTGTGATGTATATATGCCCTCAGCCCGTTCTCTGATGTCTATATGCACCCAGCCCCTCCTGTGATGTCTTTATGCCCCCAGCCCCTCCTGTGATGTTTATATGCCCCAGCCCCTCCTGTGATGTCTATATGCCCCAGCCCCTCCTGTGATGTATATATGCCCCAGACCCTCCTGTGATGTATATATACCTCCAGCATCTCCTGTGATATCATATTTAAAATATCCCACAAAAACTCTCAGGAACAGTCCGTAATGCATATTCACAGAGGACCCAGTTTCCCTCATTGTGTCAAGTCACGACAGCCCACAGTCCTTCCCATTGTCTCAAGCAGGGGCGGACATACCACCGGTGCAGCTGCACCAGGATCCACAGGTGGAGGGGGCCCTTGCAGGGTGATTAATAATGAGAGCAATCTGGCCAGAGGCTCTGAGGGGCCCATGGTCAGATTGCCCTCATCATAGGCTGCGTGCGGGGCAGGGATCGCTCCTGCGGTTCCGCTGTGGCAGAGATGCAGGAACACGTTCTTAGCTTCCTGCCCGGCACTTTCTCTGTGACACAGGCACACAAGTCATCACTCTGCGTGCTCCTGTATAATTTAAGATAATTAGAAGGAAGCGATGAAGCCGCGGGGAAACGTGTGGAGAGGTGAGTGAATGAATGTCTGTGTGTTTTTTTTTTTTTACAATACCCTGGGGGAGAAATAAACTTGGGGGAAGTGGAGGCAATACACTGAAGGAACAATAAACTGGGGGAAAACGACTAGAGGCAATACACTGGAGGAACAATAAACTGGGGGGGGGACTAGAGGCAATACACTGGAGGAACAATAAACTGGGGGGGGGACTAGAGGCAATACACTGGAGGAACAATAAACTGGGCGGACTGGAGGCAATACACTGGAGGAGCAATAAACTGCGGGGACTGGAGGCAATACACTGGGGAAGCAATGAACTGGGGGGGAGGAGGCAATACACTGGAGGAACAATAAACTGGGGGGACTGGAGGCAATACACTGGAGGAGCAATAAACTGGGGGGACTGGAGGCAATACTCTGGGGGAGCAATAAACTGAGGGGGAATGGAGGCCATACACTGGGGGAGCAATGAACTGGGGGGGAATGAAGGCAATACACTGGGGGAGCAATACACTGGAGGAACAATAAACTGGGGGGACTGGAAGCCATACACTGGGGGAGCAATGAATTGGGGGGGGAGGCAATACACTGGACGAACAATAAACTGGGGGGACTGGAGGCAATACACTGGGGCAGCAATAAACTGGGTACTGGAGGCAATATACTGGGGGAGAAATAAACATGGGTGACTGGAGGCAATATACTGGAGAAGCAATAAACTGGGGGGGACTGGGGCAATACACTGGGGAAACAATAAACTGGAGGGACTGGAGGCAATACACCAGAGGAACAATAAACTGGGGGGACTGGAGGCAATACACTGGGGGAGCAATGAAATGAGGGGGAGGCAATAAACTGGAGGAACAAGAAACTGGGGGGACTGGAGGCAATACACTGGGGGAGCAATGAAATGGGGGGAGGCAATAAACTGGAGGAACAAGAAACTGGGGGGACTGGAGGCAATACACTGGGGGAGCAATAAACTGAGGGGGACTGGAGGCCATACACTGGGGGAGCAATGAACTGGGGGAAAGAAGGCAATACACTGGAGGAACAATAAACTGGGGGTACTGGAGGCCATACACTGGGGAAGCAATGAACTGGGGGGGAGGAGGCAATACACTGGAGGAACAAAAAACTGAGGGGACTTGAGGCAAAACACTGGAAGAGCAATAAACTGGGGGGCTGGAGGCAATGCACTGGGGGAGCAATAAACTGGGTAATGGAGGCAATATACTGGGGGAGCAATAAACATGGGGGACTGGAGGCAATATACTGGAGAAGCAATAAACTGGGGGGGCTGGAGGC
Source organism: Phyllobates terribilis (assembly GCF_046119375.1). Lineage (NCBI taxonomy): Eukaryota > Metazoa > Chordata > Amphibia > Anura > Dendrobatidae > Phyllobates > Phyllobates terribilis. The sequence goes on from NW_027362767.1 coordinate 276,550,062, forward strand.
AATACACTGGAGGAGCAATAAACTGGGGGGACTGGAGGCAACACACTGGAGGAGCAATAAACTGAGGGGGGAATGGAGGCCATACACTGGGGGAGCAATGAACTGGGGGGGGGAAGGAGTCAATACACTGGAGGAACAATAAACTGGGGGGACTAGAGGCAATATACTGGAAGAGCAATAAACTGGGGGGACTGGAAGCAATGCACTGGGGGAGCAATAAACTGGGGGGACTGGAAGCAATGCACTGGGGGAGCAATGAACTGGGGAGACAATACAGTGGGGGAGCAACTAACTGGGGAGCAATACAGTGGGGAACAATTAACTGGGGAGGCAATACAGAGAGGAAGCAATACACTAGGGGAGCAATAAACTAGAGGAAGCAATGCAGTATGTAGGCAATATACTGGTGGAGCAATACAGTGGGGGAGCAATACACTGGGTAAAGGACGATGAGAAGGGGTTGGTGGAGAGTTGGAATGGGACTAAGATACTGATTAATTTCGATTTATTGGGCACCGGAAATTATAGTTAATGGGAAACAGAGCTATTTTATATTTTTAATGGTGCTTGACTAATAGTATATTAACGGTGGGGTAGATATCTGTAGTCAGGGGTGCAATGGGGAGGAAACAAATCTATATATACAATACAATATATGTGACCTTGTTATTTTCAGGGCTGCGGTGACAAGTGTGACAAGACGAGCCCTGGCTGGCAGATGTCGGCAGGAAGTTCTAACCAGATGTAGAAGAAACTACAGAAAATGGCTCTAATCAGACGAGACGTCAGCAGTCACTGGATGTAAGTATTTATTCTTTATACTGTGTGACTTGGAGTAATTCTGTTATCTGTAAAATCCCTTAGGCCACATTCTCACATTTGTGTGAAATGTCCGTGAGCTGCCAGGTATTTTTATAGGACGGCACGCGGACTTAGAGTTTCATAGATCCATTCACACATCCGTGAAAATCAAGGATATGAGAATGAGATCTGCGAGACTCATAGCATGTCCTGTTCTGATCCGATTTTGAAGATCAGAATAGGAATTTCTCAGTGGGTTTGTGTGCTGTCTGAGAAAAAAATCAAGCAGCACACGGATACAGAAATGTAGCCTTATTACATATAGCACCGTCAGTTAGTGTATAGTGTACTCACTAATTATGTATAGCGCCATCCCTTAGTGTATAGTGTACTCATTTATTACATACTGTATAGCGCTGTCCCTTAGTGTATAGTGTACTCACATATTATGTATAGCGCCATCCCTTAGTGTATAGTGTACTCACATATTATGTATAGCACAGTCCCTTAGTGTATAGTGTACTCACATATTATGTATAGCACAGTCCCTTAGTGTATAGTGTACTCACATATTATGTATAGCGCCATCCCTTAGTGTATAGTGTACTCACATATTATGTATAGCACAGTCCCTTAGTGTATAGTGTACTCACATATTATGTATAGCACAGTCCCTTAGTGTATAGTGTACTCACATATTATGTATAGCACAGTCCCTTAGTGTATAGTGTACTCACTTATTATGTATAGCACAGTCCTTAATGGAGTATTCCCATCTCCAAGATCCTATCCCAATATGTAGTAGCTGTAGTAATATTAGCAAATACCTTCAATTAGAAAAGTAGTTCTCCTGATTAGCTATATTGCTTACCCCATGTGCAGCTATTGCAGTAGCTTTGGTATCCATGGTTGTGGCCACACAAATAGTGACAGTTAGTTAGTCATATTGGGAAAGGCTCTTGTAGATGGGAACACCCCTTTAATTACATAGTTTCATCCTTTATTATATATAACACTATCTCTTATTAGGTAGCATTCTCTCTAGCTATGTATCGCGCCTTCCCTTATTATATAGTGTCCTCTGTAATGTTCAGTGCTGTCCCATTATTATGTAGTATCATTTCTTGTTATATATAGCACTGTTCCTTAGGTAGCATATTCTCGTTATTTTTGTTACTCACAGCGCTCTCTCCTTATTACACAGTCCTCTCTTGTTAGATATAAAATGACGGCAACATCTGACCAGAAGACCAGTCCATAAGCTCCTCCATCAGAAAAGAAGCTTTCCCATGCTTCATCAGCCGTCATTGCATTTTATATCTAACAAGAGAAGACGGTAAGTAATAAAGACCAGGGTGCTATAAATAACAAGAGAATCAGGTATGTAAAGGACAAGAGGGTGCTATGTAAAATTATATTACATATATATAGCTTTGTCGCCAAAAAAGGAGGGGGGCCCAGACATATTTCTTGCACAGGGGCCCCAAGCCAGGTCCGGCTCCAAGTTTTTCTGGGCCCCGGGCGAAAGAGTCTCAGTGGGCCCCTTTAACACATACCACGATTCATGATGCACAGATACCGCAGAGAAATATATATAGTACAATGCCGAAGATTTCACTTCTTACATTACATGAGTAATATCTATACATACAGGATAGTGGCCCCCATATAATGCTCCATGCAGGCTGCTCCCCCCACATAATGCCCTATGCAGGCTGTTCCCCCTTATAATGCCCCATGCAGGCTGTTCCCTTCTTTATAATGCCCCATGCAGGATGTCATCCCCTATATAATGCCCCATGCAAGATGTCACGCCCCATATAATGCCCCATGAAGGATGTCACACCCCCCCATATAATGCCCCATGCAGGATATCACTTCTCCCCCCCATATAATGCCCCATGCAAGATGTTACCCCACATATAATGCCCTATGCAGGATGTCACTTCTCCCCCCCATATAATGCCATATGCAGGATGTCACCCCCCATATAATGCCCCATGCAGGATGTCACCCCCATATAATGCCCCATGCAGGATGTCACTTCTCCCCCCCAGATAATGCCCTATGCAGGATGTCCCTTTCCCCCCCATATAATGCTCCATGCAGGATGTCCCTTCCCCCCATATAATGCCCCATGCAGGATGTCACCCCTCATATAATGCCCCATGCAGGATGTCACTTCTCCCCCCATATAATGCCCCATGAAGGATGTCACTTGACCCCCCATATAATGCCACATGCAGGATGTCACCCACCACATAATGCCCCATGCAGGATGTCACTCTCCCCATATAATGCCCCATGCAGGATATCACTCCCCCCCAATATAATGCCCCATGCAGGATGTCACCCCCATATAATGCCCCATATAATGCCCCATGCAGGATATCACTTCTCCCCCCCATATAATGCCCCATGCAGGATGTCCCTTACCCCCATATAATGCCCCATGCAGGATGTTACTTCTCCCCCCCATATAATGCCCCATGGAGGATGTCATCCCCCCCTTTATAATGCCCCATGGAGGATGTCCCCCCCCCATATAATGCCCCATGCAGGATGTCACCCCCCATATAATGCCCAATGTAGGATGTCAATCCCCCCATATAATGCCCCATGCAGGATATCACTTCTCCCCCCCATATAATGCCCCATGCAGGATGTCACTCCCATATAATGCCCAATGCAGGGTGTCACTCCCCCCCATATAATGTCCCATGCAGGATATCACTCCCCCCATATAATGCCCCATGCAGGATGTCATCCCCCATATAATGCCCCATGCAGGATGTCACCCCCCATATAATGCCCCATGCAGGATGTCACCCCCCCATATAATGCCCCATGCAGGATGTCACCTCTCTCCCCCATATAATGCCCTCTGCAGGATGTCACTTCCCCCATATAATTCCCCATGCAGGATGTCCCTTCCCCCATATAATGCCCCATGCAGGATGTCACCCCCCATATAATGCCCGGTGGGGTGCCCGACCGCGAGTGGGCCCCCCGCCTACTCAGGGCCCCGGCGCTTGCCCGGGTGCGCCGGGTGCTGACTCCGGCCCTGATCTTTCTATATATAGTAACATACATAGTAACATAGTTTTTATGGTTGAAGGAAGACTAAGTCCATCTAGTTCAACCCATAGCCTAACATGTTGATCCAGAGGAAGGCAAAAAAAAACATGTAGCAAACACTAAGCTCCACATTGGGGAAAAAATTCCTTCCCGACTCCATACGACAATCAGACTAGTTCCCTGAATCAACGCCCTATCAAGGAATCTAGTATATATAACCTGTAATATTATACTTTTCAAGAAAGGCATCCATGCCCTTCTTAAATTTTAATAGTGAATCACTCATTACAACATCCTGCGGCAGAGAGTTCCATAGTCTCACTGCTCTTACAGTAAAGAATCCCCGTCTGTGATTATGATTAAACCTTCTTTCCTCCAGACTAGAGATGAGCGTTGTTCTACTCGAACTGTTCGCCAATCTCAAATTCGAGCTGTTTTGGGCGGTGTTCGAGCCGGTCGGCGAACACGAACAATTTGAGAAAAATTCGGCTGTTCGAGGTTATGTTCGATAACTGTTCGTGCACCAAAATCATAACTGGATTTTTTCTCAGTAATGATGAAAATTAATGTTAATACGCAGTTTGAGTGTACAGCGGGGCGGGGGGAGGGGCAGGGGATGGATCTCTGCAGGAACAATGAAGATCTCCATTTTTTTTTCTCTTTCCCGCATTTGCAGTGGGGAGGTGCAATCTGTCAGCCTATCAGCAGCGCACACACGGAGTGAAGTGCTTTTTTTCACACAAGCAAGGGCATGTGTGATTGGCAGTGTATGTCACATGTCCTTGCCCTATAAGACCAAGCCATTTTCCCCGTCGCCACCATTTTCTCACTGCTGCAGCTGCGTGTTAGACGGCACCGCTGTTGCTGTGTGTGCTATACCTTGTTAATTTCAAGCCAATTTTCGCACAAATATACAGATAGCTTGGGAGTAGGGAATAGTTGTGATTGCAGTCCTTTTAAGGACTAGGTTACAGCATTTCCTACGACTTTTATCAGGGAGGTCTGTGCTCTTAAATAGATAGGTTGTGGGAGTAAAGACTAATTGTAATTGGAGTCCTTTTCAGGACTAGGTTACATGAGTTCCTATCAGTTTTTGCCAGGCAGGTCTGTGCCAGTGCTGTGCAAGTTTTTTTCACAGCATTTGGCTGAATCTAGCAAAGCTAATCCTTTTTGGCCTATTGCAGAGTGTGTTAGTCAGTGGAGTAGCCTATCTGTGTTGCAAGATATAACACCTGTGTATAGAATACCAATTTTTTTACTGCACCTAGTGAAGTAAAATCTTTTGGGCATAGCATCATTCTATTAGTCCATCTATACTGACCTCCATCAGGTTGCAAACTGAATATAATTTTTTTCTGCATCTAGCTCTGAAAAAATATTTGGGCTTCTAGCGGTGTGTGGGACTTGGTCTATTAGTCCATCTATACTGACCTCCATCAGGTTGCAAATTAAAAATAATTTTTTTCTGCATCTAGCTCTAAAAAAATATTTGGGCTTCTAGCGGTGTGTGGGACTTGGTCTATTAGTCCATCTATACTGACCTCCATCAGGTTGCAAATTAAAAATAATTTTTTTCTGCATCTAGCTCTGAAAAAATATTTGGGCTTCTAGCAGTGTGTGGGACTTGGTCTATTAGTCCATCTATACTGACCTCCATCAGGTTGCAAATTAAAAATAATTTTTTTCTGCATCTAGCTCTGAAAAAATATTTGGGCTTCTAGCGGTGTGTGGGACTTGGTCTATTAGTCCATCTATACTGACCTCCATCAGGTTGCAAATTAAAAATAATTTTTTTCTTCATTTATCTCTGAAAAAATATTTGGGCTTCTAGCAGCGTGTGGGACTTGTTCTATTAGTCCATCTATACTGACCTCCATCAGGTTGCAAATTAAAAATAATTTTTTTCTGCATCTAGCTCTGAAAAAATATTTGGGCTTCTAGCAGTGTGTGGGACTTGGTCTATTAGTCCATCTATACTGACCTCCATCAGGTTGCAAATTAAAAATAATTTTTTTCTGCATCTAGCTCTGAAAAAATATTTGGGCTTCTAGCAGTGTGTGGGACTTGGTCTATTAGTCCATCTATACTGACCTCCATCAGGTTGCAAATTGAATAAAAAAAATTTCTGCATCTAGCTCTGAAAAAATATTTGGGCTTCTAGCGGTGTGTGGGACTTGGTCTATTAGTCCATCTATACTGACCTCCATCAGGTTGCAAATTAAAAATAATTTTTTTCTTCATTTAGCTCTGAAAAAATATTTGGGCTTCTAGCAGTGTGTGGGACTTGTTCTATTAGTCCTTCTATACTGACCTCCAGCAGGTTGCAAATTGAATATAATTTTTTTCTGCATCTAGCTCTGAAAAAATATTTGGGCTTCTAGCGGTGTGTGGGACTTGGTCTATTAGTCCATCTATACTGACCTCCATCAGGTTGCAAATTAAAAATAATTTTTTTCTGCATCTAGCTCTGAAAAAATATTTGGGCTTCTAGCGGTGTGTGGGACTTGGTCTATTAGTCCATCTATACTGACCTCCATCAGGTTGCAAATTAAAAATAATTTTTTTCTGCATCTAGCTCTGAAAAAATATTTGGGCTTCTAGCAGTGTGTGGGACTTGGTCTATTAGTCCATCTATACTGACCTCCATCAGGTTGCAAATTAAAAATAATTTTTTTCTGCATCTAGCTCTGAAAAAATATTTGGGCTTCTAGCGGTGTGTGGGACTTGGTCTATTAGTCCATCTATACTGACCTCCATCAGGTTGCAAATTAAAAATAATTTTTTTCTTCATTTATCTCTGAAAAAATATTTGGGCTTCTAGCAGCGTGTGGGACTTGTTCTATTAGTCCATCTATACTGACCTCCATCAGGTTGCAAATTAAAAATAATTTTTTTCTGCATCTAGCTCTGAAAAAATATTTGGGCTTCTAGCAGTGTGTGGGACTTGGTCTATTAGTCCATCTATACTGACCTCCATCAGGTTGCAAATTAAAAATAATTTTTTTCTGCATCTAGCTCTGAAAAAATATTTGGGCTTCTAGCAGTGTGTGGGACTTGGTCTATTAGTCCATCTATACTGACCTCCATCAGGTTGCAAATTGAATAAAAAAAATTTCTGCATCTAGCTCTGAAAAAATATTTGGGCTTCTAGCGGTGTGTGGGACTTGGTCTATTAGTCCATCTATACTGACCTCCATCAGGTTGCAAATTAAAAATAATTTTTTTCTTCATTTAGCTCTGAAAAAATATTTGGGCTTCTAGCAGTGTGTGGGACTTGTTCTATTAGTCCTTCTATACTGACCTCCAGCAGGTTGCAAATTGAATATAATTTTTTTCTGCATCTAGCTCTGAAAAAATATTTGGGCTTCTAGCGGTGTGTGGGACTTGGTCTATTAGTCCATCTATACTGACCTCCATCAGGTTGCAAATTAAAAATAATTTTTTTCTGCATCTAGCTCTGAAAAAATATTTGGGCTTCTAGCGGTGTGTGGGACTTGGTCTATTAGTCCATCTATACTGACCTCCATCAGGTTGCAAATTAAAAATAATTTTTTTCTGCATCTAACCCAGCCAATAGTTTTGGCCTAATACCACAGTTTGGCCACTCAGCTCTGCTCGGTTACCATCCATTGTTTTTTTGTGCAAACAACTCCAGAGTTGTGAATTAGTTAACCACCAAAATGAGTGGAAAAAGGCCTGCTGCTGGTGGAAAGGGGAATAGGCGTGTTGGGAAGGGGAAAAAAGGTTGTGTCCGTGGGGTAGGTGCAGAAGAAAGACCATCTTCCAGCCAAACTAAAATGTCTACTTCTTTTAGCGGACAATGTGATAAGATCCCTTTCTTACGGCCACGCCAATCGCTACAAATTCCAGATGAGGCACAAAAACAGCAGGTGCTTCAACGGATATCAAGTGCTCCTTTAAGTGGGCTCTCCTCCACATCAACTTCAACATCACAAATACTCCAGTCCTCAAAGGTGTCACCCAAATCGCACTTGCTTCCTCACAGCTCCCAAATCTCCAGCTGCCCGTCTGAGTATGAGGTAGAACAGATGGTTGAGTCTGCAGAGCTGTTTACTCATACTATAGCCTGGGAATCAGAGGTCGACTCCAGCGCTTCTGTGAATCCAGACGAGGAAATGATCTGCACTGATGCCCAGAATCTTTATGAGTCGGATCCAGGACCAGACGCAGAAGGTTCTGACCATAATGTAGACCCTCATTCCCAAACTGTAACTCCTGTTGGTGGAGACAATGAGGAAGACGATGATAAGACTCAAATACCTGATTGGAGCGACAACTTTAGTTTTTTGTCAGGGCAGGAACAGGTTGGCTCTGAGGACGACGGGTGTGATAACGCACAGGGTGATGATGATGAGGTCGGAGATCCCACTTACTGTCAACCCACAGTCAGCCAAGAGATGAGGTCAGCAGAGGAGGTGGAGGAAGATGCTAGTGACGACGAGGTCAGGTTGCGCCTTCCTGGACAGAGACGTAGTACTGGAAGCACGTCAACAACTGCATCCTCAAACACAACTCTGCCTCTCACCACAAGTCGTGGTGGCTCTTCAGGTCGCATGGGTGCTAAGCCTTGCATAGCCTGGGCATTTTTTCAGATCGATAAAGATGACCCAACTCGTGTTATCTGTAACATTTGTCAGCAAAAGCTAAGTAGAGGCCAAAAAATACATAGTTTGAGTACTTCATGCATGAACCGGCACATGGACATGAAGCATAAGTTGCAGTGGGAAGCTCAGTGTGCTACAATGCTGTCTAGCCGGCCGGGCCAACCACCGTCTGCCATATCTTGTGCATCCGCGGCCTCTTCATCCTCTGTGACTGGGGGGACAGCAGTCACACCTGTTTTGGGGCGCAGACCTGCCACCTCTTTACCCGCAACAGCCAGCGTGATTGGCAGGTCATCATTTTCTTTGGAGGTGGTAACACCAGCTGGTCTTGAGCGCTGTCCGACATCGATAGCACCACCTTTGGATCAAGGCAACCTAACATGTCCGCCTGCATCTTCCTCACAGACCGGCAGTTTGCCGGGGACACCCTTATCAACCCCGTCTAAGCACAATAGCCAGCCCTCGGTCCCTCAGATGTGGACAAGTAAAAGACCATTTCCTCCTAGCCATGAGAAAGCTAAGAGGTTGAATTTCACCATCTGCAAGCTCTTGGCTACAGAAATGCTGCCTTTCCGCCTGGTGGACACAGAGGATTTTCGAGACCTTATGTCCGTCGCAGTGCCCCAGTACCAGATGCCCAGTCGGCACTACTTCTCAAAGAAAGGTGTGCCTGCGCTCCACCAGCATGTCGCACACAACATCACCGCTTCTTTGAGAAACTCTGTGTGTGACAGGGTGCATTTCACCACAGACACTTGGACGAGTAGGCATGGACAGGGGCGTTACATGTCGCTGACTGGGCACTGGGTAACTATGGTGACAGCAGGACAAGGGGCTGCTGTCCAAGTCTTGCCGTCCCCACGAGTTGTGCGTCAATCCTCTTTATGTCATTTTTCCACCACTGCTTCTGCCTCCTCAACCTCCTCTCGGTCTTCCACCTGCACCCAAAGCCTGTCTGGTCATGCCACAAGCTTTCTAACTGCGCAGAAGGGATCCTGCACACCTCCTTACTATGCTGGCAGTAGGGCTCAACGTCATCAGGCGGTTTTTACATTGAAATGTCTGGGAAATGTGAGTCACACAGCTGAGGAGTTGTGGTCAGCTCTGGAGAACCAATTTCATGAATGGTTGTCTCCACTGGACCTGAAACCAGGGAAGGCCGTGTGCGACAATGCTGCAAACCTGGGTGCGGCCCTTCGCCGGGGCAATGTCACACACGTGCCTTGTATGGCTCACGTGTTGAACCTGGTTGTCCAGCAATTTTTAGCCCACTATCCCAGACTAGATGGCCTTCTGCAGAGGGCACGGTCGCTGTGTGCTCACTTCCGCCGTTCGCATCCCGCAGCTCAGCGACTTACATCTCTACAGAAGTCGTTGGGCCTGCCACTTCACCGGCTAAAATGCGATGTGCCTACCCGGTGGAATTCAACTCTGCACATGTTGCAGCGACTGTGGCAGCACCGACAAGCCCTGGTGCAATACGTTCTGACGTATAGCCTGGGCCAACGAGATTCAGAGGTGGGGCAAATCACGCTGGAGGAGTGGTCTCAGATCAGGGACCTATGCACCCTTCTGCACAGTTTTGAAATGGCGACGAAGATGTTTAGTGCTGACGATGCCATTATCAGCATGACTATTCCGGTGATTTACATGCTGGAGCACATGTTAAACAGAATTCGGAGTCAGGTGGTGGCACAAGAGGAGGTGGAGGAAGTAGAGGAGGAGGAGTTGTATGCGGAAGGGCTAACATCTGCAAGGTCCAGACGGTCGGCAGCACCAAGGCGGCAGGCATGTGAGGGTGGGGGAGATGGTTTTACCAGGGCGCATGGTAGCAGCCAAACTAGTGAGGAAGGTGCAGGAGCCCAGGAAGAAGTGGAGGACGAACTGATGGAAGACTCATCAGATGAGGGAGACCTTGATCACATTTCTGTTGTGCGAGGTTGGGGGGAGAGGACAGAGGAAGGAAGCATGATTGTTACCTCGCCACCAACACAACAGGGACTTGGTGCTCCTGGATGCGCAACACACATGAGTGCCTTCTTGCTGCACTACCTGCAACATGACCCTCGAATTGTGAGAATTAGAAATAATCCTGACTACTGGGTTGCCACACTGTTAGATCCCCGGTACAAAAGTAAATTTGCAGAAATTATTCCTGCCATAGAAAGGGATGCACGCATGCAGGAGTATCAGCAGAGACTGTTGCAGAATCTTACATGTGCTTTTCCACAAAATACCAGTGGTGCACGTAGTGAATCTCACAGTTCCAACTTGCCAACCGTGGGACCGTCAAGTGTTCAGCACTCAAACCGTGACAGAACCACAGTATCTGCTGGTAACATCAATTTTGCGGAATCATTTCACCACTTTTTTAGCCCATCCTTTGCAAGGCCACAGGAGACAAGAAGTCTGACACATAGTCAACGCCTAGAGACGATGGTACAGGAGTATCTCCAAGTAAACATTGAAGCCACGACTGTGTCACTGGACCCTTGCTCTTTTTGGGCTTCCAATCTGGATAAATGGCCAGAGCTAGCCACTTACGCCTTGGAGATCTTGTCATGCCCCGCAGCCAGCGTTCTGTCTGAACGTGTGTTCAGCGCTGCTGGTGGTGTGCTGACAGATAAGCGCACGCGGCTCTCCACTGATAATGTAGACAGACTCACGTTCATAAAGATGAACAAATCATGGATCCGAAACGACTTTTCTACCCCTGTGTCATCCTGGGGAGAGTAAAAGCTTGATGATTGGTTAAAATCACCCTACCAACCGTTTTAAGCTTTCAAATTACTAATCATGTTTATCTGTATCTTGACTGGAAAATAATTTGGGCTTTGTAGCAGTGTGCAGCACTGATCCTATTAGGCCATCTATACTAAAGCTTCACCAGATTTAAAATTAAAAATAATTTTTAGCTGCATCTAGCCCGGAAAATAATTTTGGGGCTCCGAGATGCGCAAGGCACATAAGTGCCTTCTTGCTGCACTACCTGCAGCATGACCCTCATATTGTCAGAATTCGAAGTAATCATGACTACTGGGTTGCCACACTCTTAGATCCCCCAAACTTTTCGATCAACCTTTTCATTTTAATAAAGACCAAAAAAATGGTCATTTTTGAAATTATAAGCATTAGCAGGTTGTTAGAAACTGAAATCAAACAGTTTTCAACTCAAAACTTTATTCTAGGTGATGTTACATTTTCACATAGGACCCCTTGTTCGAAAGGAGCTTCTGAACTCTCTCGTCCATTGAATTTGTCAGGTTTTGGATGGTTTCTGCTTCAATTGTTTTGCATGAGGACAGAATACCCTCCCAGAGCTGTTGCTTAGATGTGAACTGCCTCCCGCCATCATAGACACTCCTTTTAATGATGCTCCAAAGGTTCTGAATGGGGTAGAGGTCAGGGGAGCATGGGGGTCACACCATAAGTTTGTCCCCTTTTATGCCCATATCAGCCAGAGATGCAGATGTTTTATGTGCAGCATGAGATGGTGCATTATCATGCAGAAAAATGATCTTGCTGTGAAATACACGGTTCTTCTTCTTGAACCATGGCAGGAAGTGCTGTTTGAGAAAATCCACATACATTATGGAGTTCATCTTTAGCGCCTTCAGGGATCCTAAAGGGGCCGACAATCTCTCTCCCCATGATTCCAGCCCAAAACATTACTCCACCTCCTCCTTGTTGGCGCTGTAGCCGTGTTTGCGTGGGGTGTCCATCAACCAGCCATCCTCCACTCCATCCATCTGGACCATCGAGCGCTGCACGGCACTCATCCGTGAACAAAACAGTTTTGAAATCAGTCTTCATGTAATGTTTGGCCCACTGGAGCCGTTTCTGCTTGTGTGAAGTGGATAGAGGAGGTCGACAGGATGGCGCATGCACAGCTGCAAACCTCTGAAGGACCCTGCATCTTGTTGTTCGGGGGACGTTGGAGGCACAAGCAGCTTCAAAAACTTGTCTGCTGCTATGACAAGGCTTTTTTGCCGCTGCTCTTTCAACCTGACGTAATTGCCTGTAGGAAAGAGTCCTCAATTTGCCCTTATCAGCACGCACACGTGTGTACTGTGAATCAGCTACATACTTCTTGATTGCCAAGACACTTCATCCTGATCATCGCACAAAGTTGATTGTAGTCATGCCTTGACCTAAACACTCCACAATTTGTTGCTTCTCAGCAGCCGACACATCCTTTTTCTTTCCCATTTTGGCAGAAAATGTAGGCTGCTTAATAATGTGAGACAGCCTTCTTAAGTAGTCTTGCCTTTCATTGGACACACCTGCCAAACTAATTAGCACAGGTGTCTGCAATTGCTTACAGTGATATAAAGAGCCCTGACACACATCACCATCAATGAGTTTAACTGACAAACAAATTCTTCCCTTATCACTCCTAAACACTTTTTGTATAATAATTTGGAACGCAGTGTACATGTGCTTTTCCACAAAACACCAGTGGTTCACGTAGTGAATCTTACAGTTCTAATTTGCCAACCGTGGTCTGTATGGAGTTGTTCAATCAAGGGCCCAAAATTAAGATAACATAGATGGGAGAGGTCTCTATGAATAGGAATTCCTAAGTATTTGATACCCTGTGAGGGCCAGGCAAAGGGAAAGTTGGACTGGGTGGAATCCTATATGGATTTGGGGAGGGAGACATCGAGGGCCTCAGACTTCGCTGCATTGATTTTAAAATTTGACCATGTAACAAAGTGATCTATTTCAGCCATAACAGCATGGATGGATATATGTGATTGAGTGATATATACTAGGACATCATCAGCAAATAGAGAGCACTTGTACTCGGTGCCTCCCACCTCAATCCACCTAATATTGGGGTTATGGCGAATTGATGAGAGCAGGTGCTCCGTCACTAGGATGTATAAGAGAGGGGACAGAGGACATCACTGCCTTGTCCCATTGGTGATTGTGAAAGGTGATGAAAATGTTCTGACGCACCCCCTGGGCCTTGGGACACCCGGAGCCGGACCCTTTTTGGTGGATGCTGGTGGTTGTAGTCTTCGTGGCGGCGACCCAGTTCCGTGGCTCAGGGCGGTCAAACCAGTGGCGGAACTATTTATGTGGTTTTCATGTTTAAATGTCCGACTATGCCACCCGTGGATTGCGGTCAGAGTGAACCGCCGCTACAGGGCAGACCACTGAGGCTGGTGTTGTGGGTGCAGCAGAGCGTAGCATAACTCCCCACGGGAGGAGTATAGCCTCAGGGCAGTGTATGCGGAGGATGGGGGTGATGGTGCAGGGCAGCAGCAGTAACGACACGGAGTCAGTGATGCAGTTCAGGGCCTTTACTCACAGTTCTTATTATCCAGACCACGTCTGCAGGTAACGGCTGCCCACGTCGTACTGTGCTCACCAGGTGAGGGGCTCAGACAACTCCCAGATAACTTTGGAGCACTTCACAGGACCCCCTTTGTGTGTCCTTTGTCTGGCCTTTCTTACCAACACTTCTGTCCGGCTGCCTCGGGCCTCCTCTTGGTAAACTTGGCGCCAGTTTCCCTGACCCTATGTGGTGCCTTCCTAGCGGGTGTAGCGAGGGGCTGCGCCACATAAAATGTCAGAGCCTCCGGTTTCTAGCTGAGGGTCGTTTCCTGCCTCCACTAGTTCGGGGACCGGTCTCCCCCTTTGGCCTGACCCCTCCACGCAGGTGGATTCGGGCGTGCGGTGGCGACTCGCCCGTCCGCACCCCTGGGATCCCTTCATTCCTCGTTCCTGGAGCCTTCTCCGCTCCTCTTCCTTCCTTCTCCCTCTTCCAGGCCTGGGCCTCTGTTACTAGGCCCGCCTCCGGAGCAGAGCTCATGCAGAGCCCCTGCTCCCTGCCACTTCTGCTCAGACTTCTCTGCACTGAACTAAGATGGTGCCCACCTTTTATACTCCCTTCTCAATGCACCCAGGAACTGCTTCCTCCCTGCTCCTGCACTACAGGGTTCCCCTTCCTCAGTGTTCCCTCCCCCCACTCCAGCCAGGGACAGGGACTGTCGTGCCCATCTCAGAGGCATATTGGTCGCCCTGCCCCACGGCAATGTGGTGTAATGCATGCAGGTGTCGGGTCCTGATCCACACTCCATCCTTACCTGAGAGTGAGATATCACACCTCTGGGTGAGGTGCAATACGTCTTAAGCAACCGAGCCCTCAGGGTGCTACAGTTCCATCTATCTTCAGCCTAGGTGACGTATTGCGATACAGGGCCATGATTTTGGCTATAAAAGGGTCCCCTAGACCCCTACCCCAAGCTTTTTAAGAGAATCATATATGGCGTGCCAGGAGACTCTATGGAATGCTTTCTCAGCATCCAACGAGAGTATCTAATTACAAATTTTTAACTGCATCTAGCCCAGGAAATACTTTGTGCCTAGTAGCAGTGTCTGCTAGTAAGCGGATTATCCCGGCTGTTAAGCAAGCTGCACCACCTGTAGTTTAGACACTTAATTTTTTCAAAGGAAATGCTTCGGGACCATGGGATACTTAGTGAAGAGCATCAGGAGGCACCCCAAGGCATAGGGGCTGGGACTGGCAGTAGGATGCCTTGCGGTGGACAGCCGAGCTCGATCCTTATAAAAGCTTTTTAACTGCAGCAGCTTTAGTGGACGCTACTGGAGCTGGAATTACCGCGGCTGCTGGCATGAGACTTGCCCTCCAATAGATCCTTGTAAATGGATTTAAAGTGTATTCATTCAAATTAGAGAGACAATTTAAATTAAAAAGCTTAGAGCTGCCTCCACCACAAGGGGGCTCGCTCGACCCACCAGCGGACAGGCACCAGTATTGGGAGAGGGGGGCTGGCCGTCAGGGTTCACCGCGGCTCTGGCACAAACCCGGCGACACGGAGGTGGCACGGGCAGGAGCGGACTGGCCGTGTCGGCTTCTCACTTTTTGGATTTTAGAAGGGCATGACATGCCTATATCTGTGTCTCCCCCTCCTTTTACTCCTCCACCTCTTTTATTTTCGCATGACTATATGTACTTGTCACTTTTCCATGTGTTAGTTATGTCTTCTGAGCAGTTTGTCAGCTTTTGGACACCTTTGAAGGTGTTTTCTATGTGTTTCTATGTGTTTTTGTTTGCCTGCCATTGGTTTTAACGGTGTTCGAAGGTGTTTGACGAACAGTTCGACGAACAGTTCGGCGAACACACGGGTGTTCGACGAACCGAACCGAACTCGAACACTACGGGGGTGGCTCAACACTACTCCAGACGTAGAAGATGCCCCCTTGTCCCCGTCTCAGGCCTCAGAGTAAAAAGATCAGTAGAAAGGTCTTTGTACTGTCCCCTCATATACTTGTAAATAGTAATAAGATCACCCCTAAGCCTTCGTTTTTCCACAGTAAATAACCCCAAGTGTAATAACCTGTCTTGGTATTGCAGACCCCCCAGTACTCTAATAACCTTGGTCGCTCTTCTCTGCACCCTCTCTAGTTGATGTGTTATTCAAGGTCCGATCACCTCAGATATTCAGGAATGATACAGTCTAATATATTACATTTATTTATTATTGTATTCAAATTTTAGGAACGAATATGCTGACAAATACTGATATTGGAAAATCTGAGACCCCAGAGATCCATGAATGTGCCGCTGTCATAGAGGGAGGTGTCTGTATATCACCAGATAGCTGTGTATGAATTACATGTCCAGTATTATCCACCATATAACTATGGGATTTCTCTATTCCTAATGTAGATGAACCTATTGGCAGATATTATTTAGTGATTGGCGTAAAAATGTGATAATTTGAGCAATAATTTGTGACTTTTTTCTGCTACTCACGTCACTTTACTAAAACTATGGATGGAGTTTAGCGGAGACGGCTGCACCCTACCACTAACATTCATTGGAAACTGTATTACTCTTTTCATGACAGTTATTGGTATATATGGGACATGTGTTTTATGGGGAGGGGTAAGAAAAAGCAATTTGTGCTGACAGTGACCTAAATTTTTATAAATTTTGTTTTATTTTTTTTTTTTATTTATATTTTTTCCTACTTTTTCTTTCTCTTTTTTTATTTATTACACACATTGTGCCCACAATAAGGACATAAAAGAGGAGCATTTCCCTATCTAAATAGAAGCTTATGATTGCTGATTTCCCCTGTAACTAGGGCTGGGTATTAGCAATTTCAGGGTTCGTCTTCCGCTGCACAGCTGATCTGTGTTCGTTGTATATTACAATAAAATGTATCAGTTTGTGTTATGTGTTTCTTGTGTTTTTCTGACTGTTTTGATGCTCGGAGACCTTTGTAATAAACCATCTTTCTAGGGAGTCTGGCCGTGTCTGACAGCGGCTCTCCGCTCCTGCAGCCGCACGATAACGCCACCGAAACCCACACGGTAAAGGATGGAAGTTTACAGAAAAACAACGATTAATGTTAATGACATAAATGATTGACTCCTTTGGTCACTTATTAACTCTTCAATATTTGTCACATTTGTTAATAGTAATTTCTGCAACCAATGAGGTTCTATGGTAAAAAAAAAGACATGTGAGGAATAAATATACACAATATTTCCCATAATATGACTGAGTATATCTTTGGGTTATGTTCACAAGTAGCATTGTTTCAGCTTTTTACAGTACCAGCTTATTGAATGAGATTTCTGAAGTCTCATTCACATGCTGCATTTTTTTCTAATCTGCAGCATGTTAATTCTTTCAGGGGTTTTGCAGCGTTTTTCACCCTTTCAAATGAATGAAAAAAAACCCACAAGTATAAACACTGCAAAAACCCAGCAAATAAGTGCGGACTGTACGCTGGGTTTTTCCTGCCACCAATCTGGTTGTTGATGCAGAGAAAAATGCAGCAAAAATGCAACGTGTGAACATTCCCTTATCCTGGTTGTGTGGTAATTGGGAATAAAAGGGAACGCCAAAAAAGCATATTGTTAGGCAGCATGTATTTGTGCAGAGCAGCTCCTTGAAGATTCCATCACAAGATTCCATGATGACATCACTGGTGATTGTTGGCCATTATGACATCACAGCTCGCAGTCACTACTTATACAATGTACACAGGGTTGCGGCTGTCTTTGTTGACTCTATAGTGACTGAGCGCACTTGCTGTTTTTCGCTATTCCATAGTGACTAATCGCACTTGCAGTTCCTAGCTATTCCATAGTGACTGAGTGCACTTGCAGTTTCTCGCTATTCCATAGTGACTGATTGCACTTGCAGGTTCTAGCTATGGCTAAAATACTTTTGCACAATCTTCAGGTAGAAGCTCTATGGGAGATTCTTACCACCAATCGCCCCGGAGATTGTGCTTCTACCACCCGATGGCGTCCTCAGCTTCACTCACCGGCTGGTGGTGGAGCTAGTAAGGGACAGCCTGACCAAATACCACTGAGGTCATCTCACCTCAGAGTATCTGACGGATTTACCCCAGAACATCAGGACATTACTACAACAGGTAAGTGGCGGATGCTCCGCACAAATCTTCTCCACAATAATGAATAATAATGGTGGGATAGAAGCAGGGACGGATTAAGAGTAGCCGAGGCCCCGGGCAGTTTAGAAGGTGGGGGACCCCAGCACCCGACATGTCACATGATTTTCTTTGATAGATGATGTGATAAGTCACGCGATTAACACGCAGGTGCTGTGTTGCACTACACATAACAAAAATAAAATTAATTCTGCTCAATATTAATATTAACATATTAATTATAATTATGATTTTATATTATTAATTGTGCAATTTAATATTGAGCAGAATTAAGTATGCTGACATCCCCCTTTATACTGTATAAGCCCACATATAGCCCCTATATACCTTATATGCCCACACATAGCCCCTATATACAGTATGAACCTTCACATAGCCATCTATATACAGTATGAGCTCTCACATAGCCCCCTATATACAGCTGAGCTCTCACATAGCCCCCTATATACAGCTGAGCCCTCACATAGCCCCATATATACACAATGAGCCCTCTCAAAGCCCCATATATACAGTATGAGCCCTCACATGGCCCCCTATGTACAGCTGAGCCCTCACATAGCCCCATATATTCTGTGTGAGCCCTCACATAGCCCCCTATATACAGTATGAGCCCTCACATAGCCCCATATATACAGCTGAGCCCTAACATAGTCCCCCTATATACAACATGAGCCCCCACACACTTTAAATATTGCTTGGCAGCATGTATTTGTGCAGAGCTGCCTCTATAAGATTCCATCACAAGATTCCATGATGACATCACTGGTGATGGTCGGCCATTATGACATCACAGCTCGCAGTCACTACTTATACAATGTACACAGGGTCAGGGCTGCCTTTGTTGGCTCTATAGTGACTGATTGCACTTGCAGGTTCTAGCTATGGCTAAAATACTTTTAGAAAATCTTCAGGTAGAAGCTCTATGGGAGATTCTTACAACCTATCGCCCTGAGATTGTGCTTCTACCACCCGATGGCGTCCTCAGCTTCACTCACCGGCTGGTGGTGGAGCTAGTAAGGGACAGCCTGACCAAATACCACCGAGGTCATCTCACCTCAGAGTATCTGATGGATTTACATCAGAACATCAGGACATTACTACAGCAGGTAAATGGCGGACGCTCCACACAAATATTTTCCACAATAATGAATAATAATGGTGGGATAGAAGCTTCTTCTTTCTTTCAATATAAAACAGAACGAGTCCCCAGATATGTAGTCATTGTATCTGCAGAGAGGAGCAGACGTCACATACAATGGCCGCCTCTATTGTGACCTTTCTCATCTCAGAATTTTCATTTTTGTTTCTTTTCTTCTTTATAGGCTGAAAAAAGATCTCAACATGGAGATTTGGCTTCTATTAAGGAACTGGCCGAAAAAGTCCTGTGTGTACTGGAAGGTCCGGCCTGCTCCTCGGAAAGCCTGGTAAGGATCCATCATCTTCTCTATCACACGTCGTTGTTTCCTGATCTTCTCCAGATCACGAGTCAGAGATCAGAAGATCTGGGGTTAGATCTGAGAGAACTTTCTGAGAAAAGCCCTCATGATGGCGCCTGATCTGTATAGTTACAGTTGGTGCGTCTGTAAATGCAGGTTTAGTCCTTCCTGATTTATGGATTTGGTGATTTACTGGAAGGCTCCACGTGTTAATACTATATATTCTATCTATCAGCAGACACCAGAAGGCGACACCGAAGACGAGCAAAATGTGACCCCAGAAACCCCTGACCCCAATATGAGTCAGCCGGGGCCGAGCAGCGATCTGACTACAGGTGAGCCGATCACACAACCTTCTACAGGAAATATCCGGATATTATACAGAACAGGGGACAATGTCACATTTACTCTTTCCACTCTGTGTAATGGGAACCTGGCAGCACATGTTACATATGGGAGTAGTGGGAGGACTGGACAGGACATTTTCTCGCATTTTTTCCAGAAATCCAAAGTGCCAGTCAGGAGAAAACTAACGTAGAAGTCATATACAAATCAGGATGGAAGTGCACTGGGGGCGTGGAAGAAGAAGTCCGAGTGCAGTGACACGCCCCTGTGCACTTCCAGGCTAATTTGCATATGGCTCTTACGCTTTAGCTCTCTTCCCATCGCTCATCGAGGGTGATGGGTTCCTCATTCATGTGGTGATTGGGGTCCTCCACCATTTACATTACATTATCTATGGCTCTGCCGGACGTTCCCATATATAGAGTCCCCATATAACGAGTATTAATCCCATTCACAGACGTCTTGTCATTTCTCTGTTATATTGTTGTATTATATATGTAGGATTAATATTGTCTAATATATTTTATTTCTTCATCATTTTATCACTATTTTAGAAACAACTGAGCTGTTGGATCCTGACAGTGTGATCTTAGAGATCCCGGAGATCCAAGAATCTGCCGATGTAAGTATTATAGAGGGAGATGTCTATGTATCACCAGATCACGGGGTGTGAATGACCCGTCCAGTATTATCCCCCATATAACCAGGGGACGCCTCTATCATCAGAGGAGATGACACCATTGCATTAGATAATAGCATTTATATTATAGGGAATCTGTCAGCAGGTTTTTGCTCCTCATCTGAGGGCAGCATGATGTAGAGGCAGAGACCCTGATTCCAGCGATGTATTCATTACCTTATTCAGGGCAGCAGTTGTGATGAAATCAATATTTTTTTCTGCTGCAGATCTGGCAGTGCTCTGAATGCTGAGCCCTGTATAACCCCGCCCACACCAGTGATTGGCAGCTTTCTGTGTAATACGCCGTCCACACCAGTGATTGGCAGCTTTCTGTGTATAACCCCACCTGCACCAGTGATTGGCAGCTTTCTGTGTATAACCCCGCCTGCACCAGTGATTGGCAGCTTTTATGTACAGTGTGCATAGGCAGAAAGCTGCCATTCAGTGGTGGGGGTGGGGTAACACAGAGCAATAGGACTACATGGCACGAGACAGATGGTCCTCTAGTGATAATCTCCTGCTGATAAAACACTGATTTTATTGACACAACACCACACAGTTTAGTAAGTGACACATCACTGGAATCAGGGTCTCAGCCCCTACATCATGTTTCTCTCAGATTACATAGCACACAGACAGATCCTCTGTAAGTTCTCCTCTGTGTGATTTCTCACATTATCCAGCACTGTACAATGATTCTGATGTATGGAGGATCCCCCCTTACATTACATCCGTGTCTGCGGAGCGTCCGGCTTGTATCATCCCTACATCGGATCAGTGACATCAGCTGGGGCATAATATAGGAGGAGACGTTTCTGCATCTGGAGATTTGCTCCCGAAGCTTCTAGATCTTAATATAATTTCTTCTTCTTTTCTAGAACTTGATGGAATCATTGATCCCGGCGAGAAAGCCGCGTATGAGCGACTACGAAACATCTAAACTGATCAGCAGCGGATCTTTTGGGTGAGATTTCAGTTGGCATAATCCACATTTCTCAGGGTTCCCTATGACAAGCTTTTAGCCTCTGTGCTCTGCCATTCAGTGTTATCATAGGGAAATGACCTGTTAATGCGACATGGGTGAGGGTTCTGGCAGATGTGGCATTGTGCAGACCTCCCACAGGTGATAATGTGACCTGGGTGTGGTTCTGGCAGACGTGGCATTGTGCAGGCCTCCCATAGGTGATAATGTGACCCAGATGAGGGTCTGGCAGACGTGGCATTGTGCAGACATTCACAGGTGATAGTGTGACCTGGGTGTGGTTCTGGCAGACGTGCCATTGTGCAGACCTTCCATAGGTGATGTGACCTGGGTGAGGGCTCTGGCAGACCTAGCATTGTGCAGACCTCCCATAGGTGACAATGTGACCTGGGTGTGGTTCTGGCACACGTTGGATTGTGCAGGCCTCCCATAGGTGATAATGTGACCTGGGTGTGGTTCTGGCAGACGTGGCATTGTGCAGACCTCCCATGGGTGATAATGTGACCTGGGTGAGGGTCTGGCAGATGTGGCATTGTGCAGACCTCCCATAGGTGATCTATGTAGTATTATTTCATAGATTACTAGATATGTATTTCTAGTGACTTCTAGTATTAAACATGAGTACAGAAGATCATATAATGACTTCTATAGACAGACTGTTAATAATGATTCATAATAAACCATGGTTTCTCTTTCTCTCCAGATCCGTCTACTTAGTGCACCATAAAGATTCAAAGAAGATCTTTGCTATGAAGAAAATGGCCAAGACGACCCTGGATACTCCAACAGCTGTGGAAGGGGCCTTTCTGGAGAGAGACATCCTGACATTCGCTGATTGTCCCTATGTGACCTCCATGCTCTGCTCCTTCCCTACTAGATCTCACCTGTGTATGGTCATGGAGTATGTAGGAGGTAGGACATGTACATGTATTATATTCAGCCCATGTCTGCTGACATCTTATCATTAGGACTTGTCCCTGTGGACGGTTACTTCCCCGCAGAGCATTTACTATAGATATTCCGCAAAGTCATTGTTGTGTGTGATCTCCCTGTATGTCCGCACTGAGCACGTCAGTATCTCCAGCTTTAGACGAGATGTGACATCACTTTATGTTATTAGTGACATAGACGACATTTCACCATGACCTCAGACTAATATTCTGTACATTATATCCAAATACAGGGTTGGACTGGCCCACCAGAGAACTGGAGACTCCTCCGGTCGGCCCTGGCTTCTCCTTCAGGAGAGTTCATAGCAGCTGCAAGGTTTGCACTATGGGGCTCTTGAGTGGAGGAGAAAGGTGGGCCCTCGGAATCAAATGTTCTGGTGGGCCCAATGTTCTTCAGTCTGACACTGTCCGTATATATTGTCTCCAGCCCCAATGTCTCCGCTCACTTCTCATGACACTTCATGGTGGTTTGCTGTATAAACCCCTCACCGCTCATATTTCCTTTCTTCTATAGGTGGAGACTGCGCAACCCTCCTAAGAACCAGGGGTCCTTTATCTGTCCCCTTGGCCCGCCTGTACTTTGCAGAGGCAGTTCTTGCTGTGGAATACCTGCACAGCTATGGCGTGGTGCACAGAGACCTGAAGTCAGAGAAGTAAGTGCCCCCTGTAGCATAATAAAGTGGGGAAAGTTATTTATTACCACATGGCCTGTGAGGCTAAAACTATCTTTTCTTTCACAGCCTCCTAATTACACCGGCTGGACACATTAAAGTCGCCGATTTTGGGATTTCAAAAGTTGGTGTCATGATACCAGAAGCCAACACCCACAAGGAATCATTGGAGGACATCGCCAGAGAGTTCCAGGACCATGAGGTCGGCATCACTTACAGGAACTTAGCTTGTTCTTTACAAATCTCATTACACTATTATCTCCTCTCTACGTTCTTCATTCTAGAGAACTTTTCCACTCATATTTTATCTTCTGTCATTGTGTTTTTATGGGGAGAACTTGTCATAATAATCATTTCATCGATTCTCATCTTTATCTTCTGTTGGTTTCCAGGACTGTGGCACCCCATATTATATGGCCCCAGAAATCATCCTGAAGAAAGGCTATGGAAGACCTGCTGATTGGTGGTCAATGGGGATCATCCTGCATGAATTTCTGATGGGATATGTACCATTTCATGGGGACTCCCTATCTGAGCTTCATAAAAATATTGTCACTGGTAAGTAGAATAATCCGATCATTGCTTTGACTGATTACATGGGTTACGTTATTTCCTTTGCTTTTTCTTACAGTCCAATACAGAGGTTTTATTTTCTGTAATTTTCTTATATAACAGGAGACATCATTTGGGATTGGGATTGCTCTCCCCCCCCCGATGCTCAGGACCTCATTGATGACCTGCTCAGAACAAATCCTGTACAAAGACTTGGGACAGGTAACCAATAAATTAGTTTTTATATTCACTTTTTACAACGAGGACATATCGCTTCTTTCCATGAGAATCAGCACTTCTCTATCTGCTTGCCTATTTCTAGTTATCCATACTATGACTTTCAGCTTGTTTCCTTCGGATATGTCATTAGTTTAGAGTAAGATAAATTGTTCCGATATGGAGCAGTCTCTGACAATGTCTGCTCAACTTTTGGTTTTCTTTTTCCAGGAGGAGCCTTCGAGATCAAGAGTTATCCATTCTTGTGTGACTTAGAATTTGAAAACCTTCTAAGTCAGAAGCCGGAGTACGTCCCTCGGATTGTGTCAGACATGGACACCAGCTTATTTATCAGTAAGTAGAAGGAGATTTCATCTAGACTAAGCCACTGTTTGTCTCATCTTCCTTAATATGTGTCAAACAGTTCCTATTAATATTAGTGATAAATTATGACTGTGTTACACTGCCAACCTCTAATAACACTTCATTACCTATGTCTTGTAGATCACGCTGATACAGACAAGCATATGGACTCAGAGGAGGAGGACACAAGTGAGGATAATGAGAGCCTTTTCTTCCAAAATTTTACATCATCCTCTGAAAGGCTTTCTAAAGTAAGTATGTGATCAAGAAATCCAGAATGTGTAAAAAAGACCTCTAAAAGTAAAAAAATAGAAATTTATATCTTATTATTCTGTTTTTAGCTCTGTACCACCACTATCAAGTCCCCTCCAGAGTGTACCCCATCATCCAGCAGAAACATCTCAGAAATGTGAGTAGATTATGTGGTTATTACTGGGAGCTCCAGGCTGATATAAGTGCACAACACCAAATATAGGACATAATTACCATAATATCAAGTGCAGCATCCACCGCCCCATGATCAGCGGTCATTGCGCTTTTGGCTTCAGAATTCATTGGAGATAACAGCCAATAATTGCAGCCAGTCAGGCATTGATAATGCTGCCCACATTGTAGGAGAGATGTAGTATTACATGCCGGCCATTGTTGGTAGTTGTTTTTCACTCTGCTCCATAGAAGGTAGTTTTGAGTAGGAGACCTTTCATATGTCCTATTAGGCCTTATAGTCGATGTTCTTCTAGTGAGACAATTCCTTTTACACAAAATTTACTTGTGATTTTCTTGATTTTCTTCTTCCAAACAGGCAGAAAGGATCTGATAGAGATGATGCTATAACCAGCTTGCCATCCTCGTCCCCATTGTCAGGTATGTACATGTCTATAGCTCCAAAAATGTGAATGTTGTCATCAAGGGTCAAATATCTTCACATGGTTTTTCTGTAATAGGTCTCCTATGTTATCCATGTTTCATGGATCCCAATTATGTTGCCCATGGGCCCATACTGTGTCTCTATTTCCGTAACATTGTACAGTACAATCATGGATATTGTGATACGTTGTAGCATCCAGTAACCTCCGCCATCGTAATGAGACATCGTCTCCTATAGTAGAATATCGCTCATTAGTGATGCACCACATGGCGGCACACAAGGGCGCTCACTGCTCCATATTAGTGACACATCTAATGCCCCCCAGATGAGGTCATGTCCAGTATATAGGACTTATTCTGCCCTATCATGCAATACCAGATTATCAGGACTATAGGAGACAGGACAAAAATAATCCTACTATATACAGGACAGATACAAAGCAGATCCCATAACAATATGTCCTTAGTGAGTTGTTGTTTTTTCTTCTTTCTGATCAGAATTTCCAGCTGACGAGGAAACATATGAAAATGTGAAAAAGGGGAAAAAGAGACGAGGTAAGTGTGAGAATCAGCTCCATGTTGTGTGAGGTCGTCAGTGAGATAAATGCATGTGGAGCAGATGTCATCTGTCAGGGATGGGATTATCACATGTATGATGGCTGACAATGATCGCTGACCTCTGTGTGATGAGACTCCTCTGCCGTCCGGCCACAGTGACCGCACAGTAGTACCATGTCATATGGAGTCCCATCACTTACATTATATTTCCTTCTCTTCTCATAGGTTCCATCTTCCGCCGGATCTTATCATCCTGCCGGCGTGGATTAGCCAGGGCTGCTCGCGTATTTGCATGTTGTCACCGTTCCCCTAGAGACACCTCGAAAGACGGGAAACCTCCGCATCCAGCGCCCTGAAGTCCAGCAGATCTACCATCACTGCTGGAGCCGTATAGAAGGACCTTCACCATCTACCTGTGGCCTTCTGTTACATCTCTGCCCGGACATGCCTCTGTCACCAGGCTCCGCGGTATTCATACTGCTCGCAGACGTGGCTGTTACTGATCACCTGGTATCTGACCCCGGCTGTCATCCAGACTATGATTTTGTCTATTGATTCTGTTCCTGGTTTTATTCTTCCCTTCTATCTTATTATTAATTAAAAAATTACAATTATTATTACTAAGTTTTTTTGCATCAATCAAACTTTACATTTTGGTAATTGATTAAAATAATATATTAACAGTTATGTTTTTAAAAGCATATATACAGTATGCTTATAATATGTATATACACAGTGGCATGTAAAAGTTTGGACACCCCTGGTCAAAATTAAGTTATTGTGAACAGTTAAGCAAGTTGAATATGAAATGATCTCTAAAAGGCCTAAAGTTAAGGATGACACATTTCCTTTGTAAGGAAGTATGAACTATCACTGGCAATTCCCAAGTACCAGTGGCGAGCATATATAGCAGAGGGGAGCGGCCAACACTGAACAGCTGAGAAAATCCAGGTTGGAGAACTCCAGGAGATCAACTAACCTGATTAACACTTGCACTGCCAGCAAGGATAAAGCCTGCACTGTCTAATAAGTTGCTGAAGCAATTCTAATCAGTGCAGGAGTTTGTGAAACCAGACGCCACAATCTTCTGGCCACAATCTTCTGGCCCCTCTCTGTCACATTATCCCTGTGGCAGTAGCCCCCTCCTAAGAGGGACCTCCGGAACCTCAGAGCCAGGTTTATCTGGATGTGAAATGTGATTAAACCGGACCAACCTGGTTGCATGTACATCCGACGCTGGTACCCACATTCTCTCCTCAGGACTATAACTCTTCCAATGTGCCAAATATTGAAAAGACCGGAGTACAAAGCGAGAATCTATTATCTTCGCTATCTTGAATTCCAGATTCTCCTCAACAATGACTGGGGAAGGTGATGGTGATGATGGTTCAGCAGAAGCAATATATTTCTTGTGAAGTGATTGGTGAAACACATTATGAATCTTGGTAAAGTAAGGTAATACACTACTGGATTAATGACGGCAACTATTGTGGAGCCCTGTTGTGCATTGGTGCCACAGATCTTAGAGGGGTGCATGGACGGATTCCTCCACAAGAGGCCCTCACAGCATACACCCACCTCCATCTTCCACCTCAGACCAGCAGAGGGAGCCTGTTAGGGATATAAATAGGGAAGGTGGAGCTAGGCAGTCCAGTTGGAGTCTGGACAAGTCTAAGTCTGGAGTCTGCAGTCTAGAGTCCACAGAGAGTGCAGTCTGTGAGAAAGTCAGTCCAGCACAGACTCAGTGACCTCAGGTTAGTGAGCCTAAGGCGTGCCGACGCCGTAAGAGCGGTGAAGAGTAGCGAGGCCTACTGCCAGTGTGAAGCCAAGTGAGGGCTCCGAGCGGCCGAAGGCAAGTGGAGTAAGCGAGCTACATAGGGGGCAGAAGAGCTTAGCCAGCTCACCCCACAAGCATTTACCGGACACCAGGTCCGTGTCTGCGAGGATCTCTAGGACCAGCAGAAATAACCGGAACCCCTGGCGAACTACATGTCCCAGGAATACCAGAAGCTGACTGTTATCCCAGGGTCAGGAATCACAGAGGCCCAAGAGACCAGGGAGTGTGATCTCCAACAGAAGGCCCTACCACCAGGTCA
This sequence comes from Phyllobates terribilis, assembly GCF_046119375.1. Taxonomy (NCBI): domain Eukaryota; kingdom Metazoa; phylum Chordata; class Amphibia; order Anura; family Dendrobatidae; genus Phyllobates; species Phyllobates terribilis. Next base: position 276,577,745 of record NW_027362767.1, read on the forward strand.
GCAGGTGCAAGACAGAGACCAAGTTAGGCCTAGCTTCAGGCAGGTCACAAACTTATCAGGAAAAGGCAAGAAACAGGAGGCCCCACACCCGCTCACTGGGGAGAGTCCTGAAATGCACCCTTCATCCTACAGTGCCCTGGATCGTGCCTGAAACACCACCAGTAAAGGTACTGAAGTGAACTGCTGTGAGTGTGCCTATTCTTCTTCTGACCCGGCTGTGTCCCCTCTGTCCTGCATCCCTTTTCCTATGCTGCCCTGAGGCCCCGCTCCACCTGTGGGGAGCTGCACCAACTAAGCTGCCTGACCACCGGCCTCAGAGGACTGTAGCAGCGCTGGTGATCCTCACCAGACATCACGGGTGGCGTCACGAACTACCCCCTATCCCATACACCTTTTCCCCCATTCCTTCTTTACCTTTTAAGAGTGACCCCAGGGTACGGGCCCGGGAGTCAGCCACCGCGAAATCCCCACAAAACTAACAGCAAGGCCCGGGCGCCGAGTAGTCATCCACATCCCCTGGGCGCGTCATCTCTTCCTGGCATCACGAACAGGATTCCGTGCCCGCTGCAATGACGGAGTGTTGTGCCCCTTGCCACCGGGTACTGTGCGCCTTTATTCTGAACTGTGTGTTTAACTGTGGCGAAGATTGCCGCCATTGTTGGGCCTCCGAGCGGGAAGAAGGGCGTAACCGCGGCAAACTTAGAGGCGTACCTGCTGAAGCGCGCGAAGCCCCGGACACGCCCCACGCCTCGACGTCAAACCAGGAAGCGCCAGGTCCTGGAAGGAGCCTCGGTGAGCGCTCTGACGTAGGACGCAAGCGACGCAAGGTCCTGAAGAAGACTGTCGCCTGCGGAGCTGTGGCCTACAGGAAGAAAAGAAAAGAAGGTAGGCCACGGTTCGCTAGGGGGGCGCCAGAATGTCCGAGGAACAGCACAACGCCGGAGTACCGGTTAACCGCCCTGATGTTCAACCCGAACTCGGCGCCGAGCAGGCCGAAGCAGCCGCTCCACCAGCAGGGCCTGTAACCCCTGTCATACCCATGGCCCTACCATACATACCTGGAGCGAAGTGGCTCCCCCAGTACAGCGGCAAACCGGATACCCTGTCTGGATTTGAAAGGAAAATATGCGGTATACTGGACATGTACTCTATGACAGGCAAGCTAAGAGACGCTGTTGTATTAGGACAATTGACCGGTGCTGCGGAGAGAGAAGTAGAAACCTGGTCGGCCGCAGACCAGGAGTCAGTGTCCGCAATCTTTAAAAAGTTACAGACTGTCTTTGAGAATTGTACTGAGACAGACCTCCGGATGAGGTTCTACAACTGCTCTCAGCAACCGAAGGACAGTGTTCGGGACTATGCCTGGCGTTTACAAGGGGCCCTGCAAGCTCTGAAATAGGTTAGTCAACCAGCATCAGTGATGAAAATAAAATGCTGAAGGAACAGTTTATCCGGGGACTGAGGTCCCAAGAGGAGAGCAGAACTGTGCGTTGGTGGTCCCTGGATCATCCAGATGCCACCTTTGACACCCTTAAGGACATGGCTATAAAAGGACAGCAGCCCCTGGAAACAACTGCTATCTATTATTACCAGGGTGGGGCCACCCCAGTGCCTGCAGTGTCCACCTTTTCCCCGGTGGCTGCTGAAGCCAAGGTTCCAGCAACGTCCCCTAGTGAGCTGGACAGCCTGCGCTCTGAAGTGCGTCAGTTGAGCAAAACCCTGGCCACTGTACTGAGTGCCCTGCAGCTGAGGACGGAGCCCGAGGCAGAAGGAAGGATCCTGCTAGCCGACAGCCCTGAGGATGTCCCCTGGATGAGAAGGAGGAGGACAACGCCGCCGCCTGGGAGGACAAGTGACCAATGCCGCCAGCCGAGGGACCCTGTCTGCCACCACTGCCACAAGACAGGTCACACCGTCCAGAGCTGTCCTTTAAACGAGAAAACCCTGGGGCCGAGGGCCGACACCCAGGAGTAGACCCCCCAGGCCCATCAAATTGGTACCGCAGGTTCGTGGGAGGAAGACCTTTCCTGTCCATTGTGCTGGACGGCATCGCGACACCCGCTCTGCTGGACACAGGATCTCAGGTAACCATCATGCCTGATGTCCTCTACAAAAGGTTCTGGTCTATAGACGAACTTCACCCACCAGATCCAAATCTTTCCGTCTATGCCTCAAACGGCCTCCCCCTTAACCTATTTGGGGTTAAGGATGTGGCAGTAAAGGTGGGAAGAGTGGAACTGAAGGACCAGGGACTAATTGTAGTAAAGACTAATCCTGACGATACAAACTTGTATATGGTACTTGGCACTAATATTGTTAGTAACTGTTTGGGAGAAGTGTTGTTCTTGCTCCAACAGATAGCTGACACTCCCAGACCAGGGCAGAGGAGGGTGCTCCAGAAAGAGATCCGATCCCTTATGTACCAGCAACAGGTAAAGCTAACAGGTGGTGAAATTAGTAATGTATGGGTAACAGACCCGGTACCCATTGTGATTCCCCCCGATGAGTGAAATGCTGATTTGGTGTAGAGCAGCAATAGGTCTCAAAGGACGGAGCTATCAGGCGGTAGTAGAGCCCCTTAGCTCGGAACATAGGCCTACACTCTTGACTGCCAGAGGGGTACTGGATGTACGCAATGGGAGGGTGCCCGTACGCCTCCTAAACTATGGGGAGGACGAGGTTAGATTACCACGCTACGCCACTGTTGCCAAACTGTACACAGTAAATAACAACTCCATACACACGGCGGAGTCCTTAACCTCACCAGATTAATTGGAGGATAATGACCCGGCAACCCAGGTGGAGGATTGGTGTCAACAGCTCCACGTTGGGACAGACACCACTCCTGTCCATCAGAAGCAGGGTGTACACCGGGTGGTTCAGGAATACGAGCAGGTATTCAGTAAGCACCCACTTGACTTTGGGAGGATTAAGGGGGTTCAACACCATATCCCCACAGGTGACCATCCACCCATCAAAGAACGTTACAGGCCTATACCACCAGCACACTACCAGAAGGCGAAGGAGATGTTGCACGACATGAAGACGGCAGGGGTAGTAAGGGATAGTTGTAGTCCCTGGGCAGCTCCCCTAGTTCTAGTCAGGAAAAAGGACGGAAGCATGAGAATGTGTGTAGATTACAGACAAGTAAATCGCATTACACATAAAGATGCATACCCTTTACCACGTATAGAGGAATCCCTGGCTGCCTTAAAGTCTGCAAATTACTTCTCCACCCTTGACCTCACTAGTGGGTACTGGCAAGTAGCTGTGGCTGAGGAGGATCGGGAGAAGACGGCCTTCACTACCCCGATGGGACTCTGCGAGTTCAATAGCATGCCGTTTGGACTCTGCAACACCCCCGGAATGTTCCAGAGATTGATGGAGTGCTGCCTGGGACACCGCAACTTCGAGACTGTACTACTATACCAGGACGACGTGATAGTGTACTCCAAAACGTATGAGGACCACTTGAAGTACCTGGCGGAGGTATTTGAGTCGCTGTCCCGGTATGGGATGAAGCTGAAGCCCTCAAAGTGCCACCTGCTCAAGCGAAAGGTACAAAACCTGGGGCACATCGTTAGTCCAGAGGGAGCAGCACCAGACCCGGAGAAGGTCACTGCCATCCAGAAATGGCCGGAGCCGAAGAGTCTCAAGGAGGTACGTTAGTTCCTGGGACTAGTTGGGTACTACTGGAGGTTTGTGAAGGACTATACCAAGAAAGCGGCGCCTCTGCAAGACCTCCTGGTAGGACAGTCCCCCAGAGGCAGAAATCCCCCGTTCCAGTGGGGTAAGGAGCAAGCCGATTCCTTTAAGGTGATGAAGTAGATCCTGACTGGCGAAGAGATCCTAGCCTACCCTGACTACAGCCAACCGTTCCTGTTGTACACTGATGCCAGCAACGAAGGATTAGGAGTCAGAAGCAGAATGGCAAAGAGAAGGTGATCGCCTATGCCAGCAGGAAGCACCGCCCGACCGAGAGGAACCCAGAGAACTATAGCAGCTTCAAGTTGGAGTTCCTGGCCCTGGTCTGGGCCATCACCGAGCGGTTCAAGCACTACCTAGCCTCCAGTAAATTCACTGCCTTCACTGATAACAACCCCTTGACTCATCTAGAAACAGCCAAGTTAGGAGCCATGGAACAACGATGGATGGCTCGGCTGTGAAACTACCAATTCACTATTAAGTACCGGGCGGGCCGCAAGAATGCCAACGCCGATGCGCTGTCCAGGATGCCTCACCAGTCGGACACTGAAGAAGAAGTGGATGACTTGGAGGAGATTGAACTACCTGCCTTTCATCGGAATGGAATGGTCCACGAGCAACGAGCCTCCAGGAGGCAACGTGGTAAGACGTTAAACCCACTGCCTCACCACAGCTGGAAGGAGACCCAGGACAGCGACCCGGTTGTCAGACGTATCAAAGAACTGATAACCCAGGAAGGTTCCTCCCTGGAGAAGGAAGCGTCTCTCCAAGCCAAGCAGCTGTGTAGTGAGAAGAGCCGGCTGTTCATCTATAGAGAGAAGCTGTGCCGGAGGTATGTCAACCCCAAAACCTATGAGATGGTATGGCAGATAGTGGTGCCCAAGACAAACATCCAGATGGTGTTGGAAGCCTACCACGATCAGGCAGGGCACTTTGGCTGGAAGAAGCTAGAAACCCTGCTGAAGTGTCGGTTTTATTGGGTAGGAATGCGCAGTTCCATTGAGAGGTGGTGCCGGAATTGTGGACCCTGTAGCCTCAGAAGAAAAGACTGCAGCAGCCAGAAGGCACCCCTGCAACCCATCAAGACGACTCGTCCCCTGGAGATCGTGGCCCTATATCATGTCAAGCTGTCACCCAGCAGGTCAGGATATTCCTATGCCCTGACCCCGGTGGATCACTTCTCCCGGTTCCTGGTGGTCGCCCCCGTCAAGGACCTGACGGCAGAAACTGCGGCGAAGACGTTTCAGGCGTACTTCTGCAGGCCCCACGGGTACCTGGAGCAGTTGCTGACAGATCAAGGCTCAGCCTTTGAGGCCGAATTGTTCAAAGAGTTCTGCCATTTGTATGGGTGTAAAAAGATCAGGACTACACCGTACCACCCCCAAACTAACGGTCTCTGTGAAAAGATGAATAACATCATCATCGACCTGCTGAAGACCTTACCACTAGAGGATAGAAATCAGTGGCCAGACCTACTACCTGACCTGGTAGATCTGTACAACCACATACCTGTGAGTTCCACCAATTGTACTCCAGCATATCTCATGCGAGCAAGATCCGGGAAGTTGCCCATGGACTTGGAGCTTGGTGTAGTAGAACCAGAAGCAGATATGTCCACTGAGGACTGGGAGACGACCAGACAGGAGCAGTACAGAAGAGTACAGGCCTGTGTCGAAGACAGTCTCACTCAGGTGAGGGACAAGCAGGAAGCCCACTGCAATAAAAGTGCGCCCGCAGAACCCTTCACACCAGGAGAAGTGGTGTTAAAGAGGAAAAGGAGAAACCACAAACTTGATGACCAGTGGGAGAGAGAACCCTACACTGTGTTAAATTCAAGATTTGATAACAAGAAGACCTGCCTAATTAGTAGAGACGGAGGAAGAACGACTGCAACGGTATCTAGAGACCATCTGAAGTTGTGTCCAGACCTGCTAAAGCCCCAAGAAGCAGTGCCTCTCACCGTACCGGAGGAGCCTAAAGAAGCAGTACTCCATACTGACTTAGGAGATTTCCCGGCAGATTGGCCTCAACTCGGAGGAGCAGTAATAATCCCTGTGATCCACTTCTTTCAACAACCAGAAGACCCTCCACAGCAAGTAGAGCCTGTAAGTGCTTCAGAAGAGCCACTCAAGAAGAATCCCCGGAAGAAGGATCCCCGGATGGAGCAGAGCAAGAAGGCCCAGCCAATGGTATACTAGCCAGTCCCGTAGAGAGGTTAAGGCAACCCTGCAGTTCCCCAACACTTAGAACTGACAGAATGGGAGGTAGTGCAAATACTAGTGCCTCACGTATCCCAGTACCCCGTAGGTCAACACGTAGCACACGAGGTCAGACCCCTGTCAGATACAGAGAGTAAAGAAGAAAACTCTGACAGTGTAAATAGTTGCCCTTGGGGTATTATATTGTGTATTTTCATGTACATGTATTTATTAACTTGTGTTTTGCCTTATAATGGACAATCTAAGTGAAATGGACACTTTTCTTGTGTGACTCTAACTACCCGTAAGGGTACATAAAGAACTCTGTGGCTGAGGACTGTGTGCAGCCCAAAAACTGCTTCTTGTAAATAATTGCACTCCCTGGAGTGCCCCTTTAGGTGACCTCAGAAGAAAAACCGGTCTGGTGTGGCACGAACAGAGGTCCAACTCAGGATCACCATGCCCTGCAGCCACCCAGGGCCTACGTGGAGGGTTTTCTTTGGACAGGTCCCTCAAGCTACCAAGTACTCTACCCTGTGAGATGGACATCCTGTCGGGGAACCTCACCTCAAGAGACTTGAATTCTGGGGTTGCTTATTGAACTGTATATACCTATTTATTATTTATAATGTTTTATATGTAACGTTTAAGCCAAGTGCCTCCCATAAAGGGAAGAGTTATTGTTATTGTTGTTATAAAAAGTACTTCAGTCCGGGAGTACTGAGCTTTGCTAGGGAGCAATGTGGCGCCCCGCTGTGCATTGGTGCCACAGATCCTAGAGGGGTGCATGGACGGATTCCTCCACAAGAGGCCCTCACAGCATACACACACCTCCACCTTCCACCTCAGACCACCAGAGGGAGCCCCTTAGGGATATAAAAAGGGAAGGTGGAGCTAGGCAGTTCAGTTGGAGTCTGTGAGAAAGTGAGTCTGCTGCAGCCAGAGAGGTTGACAGTCCAGCCCAGACTCAAGGAGCTCAGTTAATGAGCCTAAGGCGTGCCGACGCCGTAAGAGCGGTGAAGAGTAGCGAGGCCTACTGCCAGAGTGAAGCCTAGTGAGGGCCCCGAGTGGCCGAAGGCAAGTGGAGTAGCGAGCTACATAGGGGGGCAGAGGAGCTTAACCAGCTCACCCCACAAGGATTTACCGGACACCGGGTCCGCGTCTGCAGGGATCCCTAAGGCCCAGCAGAAACAACCGGAACCCCTGGCGAACTATATGTCCCAGGAATACCAGAAGCTGACCATTATACCAGGGTCAGGAGTCACTGAGGCCCAAGAAACCAGGGAGTGTGATCTCCAACAGAAGGCCCTACCACCAGATCAGCCGATGCAAGACAGAGACCAAGTTAGGCCTAGCTTCAGGCAGGTCACAAACTTATCAGGAAAAGGCAAGAAACAGGAGGCCCCACACCCGCTCACTGGAGAGAGTCCTGAAATGCACCCTTCACCCTACAGTGCCCTGGATCATGCCTGAAACACCACCAGTAAAGGTACTGAAGTGAACTGCTGTGAGTGTGCCTATTCTTCTTCTGACCCGGCTGGGTCCCCTCTGTCCTGCATCCCTTCTCCTATGCTGCCCTGGGGCCCAGCTCCACCTGTGGGGAGCCGCACCAACCAAGCTGCCTGACCACCGGCCTCAGAGGACTGTAGCAGCGCTGGTGATCCTCACCAGACACCACAGGTGGCGTCACGAACTTTCCCCCTATCCCATATACCTTTTCCCCATTCCTTCTTTACTTTTAAGAGTGACCCCAGGGTACGGGCCCGGGAGCCGGCCACCGCGAAATCCCCCAAATCTAACAACAAGGCCCGGGTGCCGAGTCGTCCCGCAACACCCTGGGTGCGTCATAATCTACACACATTCTCATGCTTCCATCCTTTTTACTGACCAGGACCAGGGGAGCTGCCCAGGGGCTATAGCTATCTCTTATTACCCCAGCTTTCTTCATGTCGTGCAACATTTCCATCGCTTTTTGGTAGTGTGCTGGTGGTATGGGCCTGTAACGTTCTTTGATGGGTGGATGGTCACCTGTGGGTATATGGTGTTGTACCCCTTTAATCCTCCCAAAATCAAGTGGGTGTTTGCTGAATACTCCCTCGTATTCCTGAACCACCTTGTGTGCACCCTGTTTCTGATGGACAGGAGTGGCGTCAGTCCCGACATGGAGCTGTTGACACCAATCCCCCACCTGGGTTTCCGAGTCATTATCCTCCAATCTGTCTGGTGAGGTTAAGGACTCCACTGTGTGGATAGCGTTGTTATTTACAGTGTACAATGTGGCAACAGTGACATATCGTGGTAATTTGACTTCGTCCTCTCCGTACGGGCACCCTCCCATTGCGTACATCCACTACCCCTCTGGCAGTTAAGAGTGTAGGTTTGTGCTCCGAACTAATGGGCTCCACTACCGCCTGATAGTTCTGTCCTTTGAGACCTATTGCTGCTCTACACCAAATCAGCATTTCACTCATCGGGGGAATCACAATGGGTATCGGGTCTGTCACCCGTACATTACCAAATTCACCACCTCATAACTTTACCTGTTGCTGGTACATAAGGGCTTGGATCTCTTTCTGAAGCACCCTCCTCTGCCCTGGCTTGGCAGTGTCAGCCATCTGTTGGAGCAAGAATAAAACTTCTCCCAAACAGTTACCAACAACATTAGTACCAAGTATCATGTACAAGTCAGTATCATCAGGATTAGTCTCCACTACAATTAGTCCCTGGTCCTTCAGTTCCACTCTTCCCACCTTTACTGCCACATCCTTTACCCCGACTAGGTTAAGGGGAAGGCCATTGGAGGCATACACGGAAAGGTTTGGAGCTGGCGGGTGAAGTTCGTCTATGCACCAGAACCTTTTGTAGAGGACATCAGGTATGATGGTTACCTGAGATCCAGTGTCCAGAAGGGCAGGTGTCGCGATGCCATCCAGCACAATGGACAGGAAAGGTTTTCCTCCCACGAACCGACGGTACCAGTTTGATGGGCCTGGTTGGTCTACTCCTGGGTGTCGGCCCTCGCGAGGGTTTGCTTGTTTAAAGGACAGTTCCGCGCTGTGTGGCCTGCCTTCTGGCAGCGGTAGCAGATGAATTCTCCAGGAGGGTGACGTTGGTCGTTGGTCCTCCCACAGGGTGGCGTTATCCTCCTTCGGGGTGGCGTTGTCCTCCTACGGGATGGCGTTGTCCTCCTTCTACTCCTCATCCAGGGGACATCCTCAGGGCTGTCGGCGAGTAGGATCCTTCCTTCCGGCTCAGGATCCGTCTGTAGCTGCAGGGTGTTCAGGACAGTGGCCAGGGTTTTACTTAACTGGCGCACTTCAGAGCGTAGGCTGTCCAGCTCGCTAGGAGGCACTGTCTGCATCTTTGTTTCGGCTGTCAATGAAGGAGCAGTGGGTGCTGTGGGCACTGAGGTGGCCCCAACCTGGTAACGCTGGATAGCAGTATCTGATGTTTCCAGGGGCTGCAGGCCCTTTATAGCCATGTCCTTAAGGGTGTCAAAGGTGGCATCTGGATGGTCTAAGGCCCACCACCGTACAGTTCTGCTCTCCTCCTGGGACCTCAACCCCCGGAGGAACTGTTCCGTCAGCATTTTATTTTCATTCTGTATGCTGGCTAGACTGACCTGTTTCAGGGCCCGCAGGGCTTCCTGTAATCGCCAGGCGTGGTCACGGACACTGTCCTCAGGTTTCTGGACACAGTGATAGAACCTCATCCGGAGATTTGTCTCAGTGCAGTTTTCAAACACAGTTTGCAGTCTCTTAAAGATGATGGATACCGATTCCTGGTCTGCGGCTGGCCAGGTTTCAACTTCCCGCTTTGCGGCACCAATCAATTGCCCCAGCACAGCAGCAGCTCTCTGTTTACCGGTCATAGAATACATGTCTAGCACACCGCATATTTTTCTCTTCAATCCAGACAGGGTGTCTGGTTTGCCATTATACTGGGGGAGCCACTTCGCTCCAGGGATATACAGCAGGGCCATGGGTATCAACGGAGTCATGACCCCTGCTGGTGGAGCGGCCGATCCGGCCTGTGCAGCGCCGGGCGCAGGTTGGGCATCAGGAGCGTTAACCGGTGCTCCGGCGGCTTGCTGGTCGTCGGCCATGGTTGCGCCCCCCTAGTGAACCGGAGCCTACCTTCTTCACTTTCTTTATCAGGTAGGCCACAGCTCCGCGGGCGCTGGTCTCCTTCCAGGACCTTGCGTCGCTCACGTCTGACATCAGAGCATCCTCTGGACTCCTTCCAGGACCTGATGCTTCCTGGTTCGACATCAGGGGCGGGGCATGTCCTGGGTTTCGCGCGCTTCCAGCGGTTACGCCTCTCCGATTCCCGCTGTCACGCCCCTCTTCTTCCTGCGCAGCGACAGGAAGATGGCGGACAATGGCGGGAAATCTCGGGAATGGCGGGAAACCTTCACCACAGTGAGTAACACAGTCTTTTAAGGCGCACAGTACCTGGTGGCAACGGGCACAGAATCCTGTTCGTGACGCCAAAGCTGACGCACCCCCTGGGCCATGGGGTACTTGGCAGCCGGGCCTATGGATGCCGGTATGGGGGATATCATGGTGGCTGGCCCGGCCTGTGACCCCGGGCGATCAGTAAAAAGGGGAAATTTATAGGGGATTTGGAAAGTTCATGACGCCACCTGTGGAATGCGGCTAAGGGAAGCCGCCGCTGCGGAGCAGTCCTCTGGAGCTGGTGATACGGCAGGAGGGATGGTGTGGCTCTCCACAGGTAGAGCTAGCTCCAGGGCAGCGTGGGGTGTAATGGATGGTGGTGTAGGGGAGAGACGGCAGGACGGTCCCGGAGGAAAGACGGACACTCACACGGGGGTAAGCTTCAGTACCTTTACTGGTGATGTTGCAGGCACGGTCCAGGGTACTCCGGGCGAAGGGCGCACTTTTGGACTCTCCCCAGTGAGCGGGTATAGGGCCTCCTGATCCATGGCTTTACTCTCTAAGCTTCTGACCTGCCTGGAGCTAGGCCTAGCTTGGTTACTGACTCTCCTTGCACCTGCTGACTTGGTGGTAGGGCTTTCTCTTTGGAGATCACTCTCCCTGGACGCTGGGGCCTCCGTGACTCCTAGCCCTGGTACAGCAATCAGCATTTGGTGAACCTGGGACCTGTAGTCCTCCAGGGGTTCCGGTGGTTCCTACTGGCCATTAAGGGTCCCTGTAGGCGCGGACCCGGTGTCCGGTATATTTATATCGGGGTGAGCCTGGTATGCTCCTCTGCCCCCTCGCTACTTCTTCCTTCTCCTCTCGCCTTCGGCCACACTCAGGCCCTCACTAGGCTTTCACTTATGCTGTAGGCCTTGGCTCGCCTAAGCACGGCAGCCAGCGCGCTGCCTCTTCGCTGCTCTCTGAGCGTCAGCACGCTCCCTGCTCAACTCTGAGCTGTGTTCCTTTCTGTCTCTGAACAATAAACTGAGCTGCCTGGCTCCACCCTCCCTTTATATATCCCTAACGGGCTCCCTCTGCTGGTCTGAGGTGGTAGGGTGGAGGTGTGTGAATGTGTGAGGGCCTCTTGTGGAGAAGTCCATCCATGCACCCTTCTGGAATCTGTGGCACCAATGCGCCACACAGGATATCACCCCCCCTCTCTTTATAATGCCCTATGTTATATATGGTGGAGGTGACTATATTGTTTCCAGCTAACTGGCAATGCTTTTTATTTTATCTTGTTTTGCAAGATAAAATTAGAGAGTTGGTGCACAGAGTGAGCGTTTGGGAGCCTTTGCTGTATGAGTGCTAGCCCAGAGCTGGAGTAAATAGAGGGGCTGACTCTAGGACAAGGGTGGGCAAACTGTGGCTCGAGAGCCACATCCAGCCCTCTAGCTGCTCCAGTCCGCTGTTGAGGCTCATTCTGTATATGGGAGGCTATGTGGGGGCTCATGCTATATATCGGAAGCTATGTGGGGGCTCTTGCTGTATATGGGAGGCTATATGGGGATCATGCTGTATATGGGAGGCTATATGGGGCTCATGCTGTATATGGGAGGCTATGATGGGCAAGGCTGGCTCCAGGTTTTTGTGGGTCCTGGGTGAAAGAGTCTCAGTGGGCCCTTTAACACATACCATGACACATGATGCACAGATACCACAGAGAAATATAGATATAGTACAGTGCCGAAGATTTCACTTCTTACATTACATGAGCGATATCTATAGTAAATTCTCCAACAGCTCTGAAACCGGCGAATCCTCACAGTGCACAGTGCAGACAGGACAGTATAGTCCTCCATACAGTATTATGGGCACCATATAGTCCTCCATACAGTATTATGGGCACCACATAGTCCTCCATACAGTATTATGGGCCCCATATAATGCTCCATACAGAATAATGACCCCACATAGTCCTCCGTACACCTCTCCCCCCATATAATGCCCCATGCAGGATGTCACTACCCCTTCATATAATTCCCCATGCAGGATGTCACCTCTCCCCCCATATAATGCCCCATGCAGGATGTCACCTCTCCCCCCCATATAATGCCCCATGCAGGATGTCACCTCTCCCCCCATATAATGCCCCATGCAGGATGTCACCTCCCCCCCATATAATGCCCCATGCAGGATGTCCCCCGCCCCCATATAATGCCCCATGCAGGATGTCACCCCCCCCCATATAATACCCATGCAGGATGTCATTCCCCCCCATATAATGCCCCATGCAGGATGTCACTTCCCCCCATATAAAGCCCCATGCAGGATGTCACTTCCCCCCCATATAATGCCCCATGCAGGATGTCACTTCCCCTCCCATATAATGCCCCATGCAGGATGTCACTTTCCCCCCATATAATGCCCCATGCAGGATGTCAACTCTCCCCCATATAATGCCCCATGCAGGATGTCACCTCTCCCCCATATAATGCCCCATGCAGGATGTCACTTTCCCCCCATATAATGCCCCATGCAGGATGTCACTTTCCCCCCATATAATGCCCCATGCAGGATGTCAACTCTCCCCCATATAATGCCCCATGCAGGATGTCACCTCTCCCCCATATAATGCCCCATGCAGGATGTCACCTCTCCCCCATATAATTCCCCATGCAGGATGTCACTTCCCCCCATATAATGCCCCATGCAGGATGTCACTTCCCCCCCATATAATGCCCCATGCAGGATGTCACTTCCCCTCCCATATAATGCCCCATGCAGGATGTCACTTCCTCCATATAATGCCCCATGCAGGATGTCACCTCCCCCCCCCCACATAATGCCCCATGCAGGATGTCACCTCTCCCCCCATATAATGCCCCATGCAGGATGTCACCTCCCCCCCCCACATAATGCCCCATGCAGGATGTCACCTCTCCCCCCATATAATGCCCCATGCAGGATGTCACCTCTCCCCCTCCCTTATAATGCCTCATGCAGGATGTCACCTCTCCCCCCCATATAATGCACCATGCAGGAAGTCACCTCTCCCCCTCCGTTATAATGCCCCATGCAGGATGTCACCTCTCCCCCTCATATAATGCCTCATGCAGGATGTCACATCTCCCCCGCATATAATGCCCCATGCAGGATGTCACCTCTCCCCCCATATAATGCCCCATGCAGGATGTCACCTCTCCCCCCCATATAATGCCCCATGCAGGATGTCACCTCCCCCCATATAATGCCCCATGCAGGATGTCACCTCTCCCCCCATATAATGCCCCAGGCAGGATGTCACCTCTCCCCCCCATATAATGACCCATGCAGGGTGTTACCTCTCCCCCCCATATAATGCCCCATGCAGGATGTCACCTCCCCCCCATATAATACCCCATGCAGGATGTCACCTCTCCCCCCATATAATGGTCCATGCAGGTAGTCACCTCTCCCCCTCCCTTATAATGTCCCATGCAGGATGTCACCTCTCCCCCCCATATAATGCCCCATGCAGGATGTCACCTCTCCCCCCCATATAATGCCCCATGCAGGATGTCACCTCTCCCCCCCCATATAATGCCCCATGCAGGATGTCACCTCTTCCCCTCCCTTATAATGCTCCATGCAGGATGTCACCTCTCCCCCCATATAATGCCCCATGCAGGATGTCATCTCTCCCCCTCCCTTATAATGACCCATGCAGGATGTCACCTCTCCCCCCCATATAATGCCCCATGCAGGATGTCACATCTCCCCCTCCCTTATAATGCCCCATGCAGGATGTCACCTCTCCCCCCCATATAATGCCCCATGCAGGATGTCACCTCTCCCCCTCCCTTATAATGCCCCATGCAGGATGTCACCTCCTCCCCCATATAATGCCCCATGCAGGATGTCACCTCTCCCCCTCCCTTATAATGACCCATGCAGGATGTCACCTCTCCCCCCCATATAATGCCCCATGCAGGATGTCACCTCTCCCCCTCCCTTATAATGCCCCATGCCTCCATATATAAAAACAAAAAAAAAATCAGATACTCACCTCACTTCTCACCTGCTGTCGCTGCTCCGGACTCCTCAGCGTCGCCAGTGTCTTCCCACTCTGCGCTGTGACGGCTCAGCAGAGGGAGCGGCGTAAAGTCGTCACCGCACCCTCTGACCTGATATGTCACAGTGCAGCAGCCGTGGAAGAGACCGGAAATGCTGCGGAGGCACGGGCAGGGGTAAGTATTGTGCCACCGGCTGCCGGGGCCCTGCTCAGGCATTCGCCCGGGTGCGCCGGGTGCTGACGCCGGGCTTGATGATGGGGCTCACGCTGTATATGAGAGGCTTTGTGGGGGCTCATACTGTATATGGGAGGCTATGTGGGGTTCATACTGTATGTAGGAGGTTATGTGTGGGCTCATGCTGTATATGGGAGGCTATGTGGGGGCTCATGCTGTTTATGGGAGGCTAGGGATCTACAGTTTTCCACTCTGTATATTGCTTACATCCAGCCATTGCTGGAGGAAATTACAGCTGAATGGTGGGGGTGCCATGCGTTGGATCAACAAAGTTCTCATATTGATTGCCTTTTTTACAATGAGTAATAAATATGTAAGTCCTGGACAACCCCTTTAGGACCGGGCAATTATTCTTCCCTGGCCATTTCCGGGTTTCGGCGTCCTTTTTTCGTTTTTGCGCTTTTTATTTTTCCATAAACATAACCATATTTGGACTTGTATTTTTTTCAGGACAAGTTGTAGTTTGCATTAATACCATTCATATCACCATATAATGTACTGAAAAAAATGGGAAAAAAATTCCAATGGAATTGTAAAAGAAAATGCAATACTGCCATTATTTTTTTGGGTTTTGTTTTCACTTTGTTCATTTTATGCTTAAAAATAATGTGTCAACTTGATTCTCCGGGTCAGTATGATTATGGTGATAGCAAACTTTTTCTCTATTTAAGTGGTCAAAAAAAAAAGTTTGTAAAAAAAAATGTTTGGTTTCCGAAACTTGCAAAGACTTTTTTATTTTTACTTGTATGTAGCGGTGTGAGCACTTGTCTTTTTGTGTGGAGCACTGACATTTTCATTGATACCATTTTGATGTAGATATGAAGCTTTGATCGCTTTTTAGTGTACTTTTTTTTTTAGGGAGGTGTGATCAATGGAAAATAAAATGCATTTTTGGCGTTTCATGTTTTTATTTTTCTATACGACGGTTGCCAATCGAGAACATTCATTTTATGTTTTGACAGACCTGACATTTATGAACTTGGTGATACCATATTCGTTTACTTATAAAATGCATTTATTTTTAATGGGGGAAAAGGGAGGCGATTCTATTTGCTTTTTAAAGCGTAACCATCGTTTTAATTTTTAGTTCATAAATCAACAGTTCACAGGAAAATAAGAAACTTTGTAATAGATCTTATCAGAGAAATCTGCTTCTTTCTCTGTCAGAATTGATCAGTCATTATCAAAATTCTCAATCCTGAGGTAAAATCTGTATTCAGTGAAGACAGACTCTCCCATTACTGAGATAGGAGATGAGGGCTGCTGTAGATACAAGTCTATGTAGACAGAAGGAGGGAGGAGCTAGAGACAGAGCTCCTCCCCTCCCCACCTTCTATCTACATAGAATCTCATCTCCTGTAGATGGCAATTCTACAGTATTGCAGACTTTATATTTTACTTCAGTGTTTGATACTTCTTGTGTTGGCTTTTTTTGACCAAGGACACCCATCCCCCATCAGCATAGGGTCTTCAAGCAGCTGGCTCAGAGTCACCATATTGATGCTGAGGACAGAGTAGATCCCTGATCCACATAGCACAGAATGGATCAGAACTCACAAGATCAAGTGATCCAACAGCCCAAGCCTCTCAAAGTAGCTGGGATTACAGGTGTGTGCCACAGCACTCAGCAATTGCAGACTTTAGTATAAATTGCAGTCTCCTTTAAAGTTCAACATATCACAGAGAACAACCAAGATGGCAGCAACTGGGGTCTTCAACAGACCCTTGGCTGCCATGTTAACCCATCTGGTCCCTGCGTTTTTTTCACACAGGGATAGTGGGAGCTGGTGCCCGCGCGTACTGCAAATGTCATTGATTTTTCTCAGCTCTGGCCCCGGCTTTTAGAGACAGATGATGGCTATGTAATATAGTTGACATCTGCATTGTGTGGAGGAAACTCAACTCCTGAGACCCCTTCACACATGGTCACTCCATGGACATACAGTATTGCCCACATAGGGGGAGAGGTTAATACAGATGCAGATCAGACTGCACCTATATAACAATCCTATAGTAGACGCTTTCTTAACTCAGGTAACAGACAAGGCTTAAAGACCCCGTAAATAGAGACCATAAATCAGTCTCTTCCTAAATATGAGGCCATGCTCCCACTTAATACAGACACCTGACTCACACTTAGCACAGACTACTGATATATGCAAATGAGCCTCCGTTGCTGAGATAATTTAATTTAACTTTATTGCATAAATTTGTGACAATCTAAAAAACGAATCCATCTTTTACACTTCGTTTACTATTTCTCCTGTATGATATTGGCCAATCATAAAAAGGCAGCATCATACAGGAGGAAAAATCAAACGCCTCACAGAAAGTCAGAATCGGCTTTTTCACAGTGATCTCGTCAGCCTGATATGTCTAATCTTATCACACTGACAACTCCTCACGGTCATTACAAGCACTGTGAAAGAAAGAAAGCTGCACTGTCATTACATACAATGCTCTGATTCTATCCCAGGTATCGAGGCGGAGTGCGCTGTCATGTCAATCTGATGCCTTGATAATAATTCCATCACCTGTGCAATACTAAGGAAATCCTGAAAACATGATCTGTTGTGAGGACTCGAGTTTGGGAAACACTGCTGTAGAGCATTGTATATAATGACCCGATGCTTGTTATGACAGTAAGCACTAGGAGCGAGGAGATCTCAGTGTGATCAGGTTACACATATCAGTCTTACCAATTCACAGTGAACAAGCCGGCTCTCTATGGTCGTCTGCTTTCCCCCCCTGTTTGACTCTGCCTTCTTATGATTAGCAATAATCACTTATTAGTCATTATGAGTTATTAGTAATAACTCTTCATATTTTGTGTTATTTTATGTCTGATGAAGACACCTGAGTAGTCTCGAAAGTTGTCGTTTGTTACCATCTTTTCAGTTAGCCATTAAAAGGTATCAACCACTGAGGACTCTCAAATCTTAATATTTTACTATGGTTAGTAAACACTGTCAGGAATAATATACATCAGGTCAGCTGGGAGAATAGATTTAATCAAAACACATGTTCCCCCATTAATTTATCTTTCAAATGAAAGTTACATAATTACTGCTAGTAAACTCCAAACAATTATATCACTAAGGCCACGGCCCTGTGTCACCCAGGGGGATATAGGGGACTCAGTACCCGGGCCTTTTACCTTGTTTAGGATGTCACGGCAGTCGGCTCCCGGGCCCGTACTCTGGGGTCTCTCTTGAAAAAGGGGTTCTTTAGTGTAAACTTTGTTTCGTGACGCCACCTGTGGTTTCCGGTAATGGTTACCGGCGCTGCTGCAGACCTCCGGGGGTGATGAAATGGCAGCTGGGATGTTTCTGCTCCCCACAGGCGGAGCCGACCCCCGGAGCAGAGTTGATGGAAGGGGTGCAGGTGAGAGATGGCCAGGTCAGGGGGAATGACGGACACTCACACAGGGGATTCGCTTCAGTACCTTTACTGGTGTAACGGCAGGTATGGTCCAGGGTACTTGCTAGGAAGGGTGCACTTCAGGACTTCTCCCCAGTGAGCGGGTATAAGGCATCCTGATCCGTGTCTCCCTCTCTCTAAGCTTCTAGCCAGCCTGAAACTTGGCCTAGTTTCTGTATTGTGTTGCTCTCTCACCTGACCGCTTGGTAGTAGGACCTTTCTTTGGCAACCACTATCCCTGGACGCCGGGGCCTTCATGGTTCCTAGTCCGGTTATTGCTGGTAGCTTCAGGATGACCAGGGGTCTGGAAGCCTCCTGGTAAGCCGGTAGTCCCTACTGGGTATAGAGGACCCTGTAGGCGCGGACCCGGTGTCCGGTTTGTGTCTTGGGGTGAGCCTACGATGCTCCTCTGCCCCCTCAACTCCTCTCTCCTCTCCTTACTGCCTCCGGCCACGCTCGGGGCCCTCAATTCAGCAGCCGACGTGCTGCTTCTTCACTGGTCTAAGCGCCAGCACGCACTCCTCAGACTCAACTGAACTGCCTGACTCCACCCTCCATATGTATATGCCTAACAGGGCTCCCTCTGGTGGTATGAGGTGGAAGGGTGGAGGTGTCTGCATGTAATAAGGGCTCTTGTGGAGAAGTCCCTCCATGCACCCTTTTGACTCCTGTGGTACCTGTGAACAGCAGGGTGCCACAGCCCCACTATCAGTATTTGGTCAGTATTTTTTCTCAGGAGTGGGAGCCAAAACCAGGTGAGGAACAATCAGAGAAAAGGTATAAGGCTGTGTGCCCACGATGCGTTTTTTAAGCGTTTCCGCAGCGGCAAAAACGCTGAAGAAACACTTAAAAAACGCATGGTATAAGGCCTGCCATGTTCCCCAATGATAATCCGCATGTGCTGTGCACATGCTGCGGAAATTTCCGCTGCGGATTATCATTGCGGAGAAAAACGCAGCACTACCAATTATTTTGCGGAAGCTCTGCGTTTTCGCCGCCATTGACTTGCATTGGATCACATGGATTCCGCATCACTGTATATGTAGATGCGCATTCCATGCGTTCCAATGTGCGGATGGTACCCGGGTGTGGAGGACAGGAGACTTTCCTCCGGACCCGGGTACCATAGTACCTGTAAAAAAAATAATAGAATAAAAAATAAATATTATACTTACCTTCTGATGGCCCGCAGTGCGCTTGTCTTCGCTTGCCGGCAGCTCACGGTGGACTGAAGGACCTGCACTGACGTCATAGTCATGTGACGGCAGGTCTTTCAGTGTAGTGTACCGTGAGCTGCCGGCAAGCCAGGACGGAGTGAAGCAAGACTGCGGGGGCCATCAGAAGGTAAGTATAGATTTATTTTTTATTTTTTTACCATTCTTTAGGTCACAGTATATAAATCCATGCCTTTTGCATGGATTTATATAGTGTAACCAAGTTGACAAGCACTTTCCAAGTGATGGTAAAATCGCTTGGAAAGTGCTTGACAACCCGCATGTGGAAATGCATGTAAAGAACACTTCACATCCGCATGTCCCTGGCAGGAAAAATGCATGTGTGGCGCCCCTGAGGGTTCAGTCGCCACAGAGGTATTGCATCTCATCCAGAGGTGTGGTATCTCACTCTCAGGTAAGGAAGGAGTATGGCTCAGGATCCTAATACCAGCATTCATTGCACCACATTTCCGGGGGACAGGGCGAGATTGCTCCTATGGGAGAGCACAGTCCCTGATCCCTCGCTGGAGTGGGGGGAACCACCTAGAGAGGGGGAACAATGTAGTGGATGGGGTGGAGGAAGTAGATCCTGGGAGCACTTGAGTAGGAGCAGTATAAAATAGGGACACCATCTTAGGTCAAGGGAATGTTCAGTCAGAGGAGGAGAAGTGACAGGAGCAGAGGCTCTGTATAAGCTCTGCTCCAGAGGCGGGCCTAGCCTGTGAGGCCCAGGACTGGAGGAGAGAAGAGAGGAGTGGGAGCAGGAAGGCTCCAGGAACCGAAGGGACCCTAGAGGTACGGGCCGTGCAGAAGGCCACCCGTACGCCCGCTGCTACCAGGAGGTAGAGGGGTGAGGCCAGATAAGGGGAACTGGTCCCTCAACTAGCGGAGAAACAGCAAGGCTCAACTAGAAACCGGAGGCTGCAGCACTTTATGTACCGTAAGCCAAAAGTCCACACCAGTCCCACTAAGAAGGTAGCCACATAGGACCCAGGGGACGGAACACACGTCGCCCGCCAAGGCCCGAGTGTACCGGATAGAAGTGTCACTGAGTGTGAGGTGCAGGGAGAAGGCCGGAGAAAGGACACACAGAAGGGGGTCCTGATAAATACTCCAGAGTTACCTGGGGGTCGGCTGAACCCCTCACTGAGTGAGCACAGAACGACGAGGGCCGTTACATGGGTCCCTGTAACCAGAACTGCAACAGCTGTGAGTAAAGATCTTGGGACTGCATCACACGGACTCTGTGTTCATTACTGACTCCCTGCACTACAACCACCATCATCCACCCACACTGCCCTGAAGCTACACTCCTCCTGTGGGGAGCAATAATACCCTTGCTGCCAAACCACCAGCTTCAGAGGACTGTTCGGCAGCGGCGGCCTCATTAGCCGCACTCCACAGGTGGCGTAATCGGACATTATAAACCTATACATAAATTACCCTTTGATTGACCGCCCTGGGTCACGGACCGGGTCACCGCCACAGTGACTACAAACCCCAGCATCTACCGGACCGGCTCCGGGTACCCCATGGCCCAGGGGGCGCGTCAACTTTGGCGTAGTCGGCAGGATATGAGCCCACCCGTTATCACCGTGTATCGCGCGCCTAAAGACTGTGTTTTCTACTAAATGTGGCACCCTCCCCAGAAGAACGGGCGCCATTATGTGCATGCTAAAAGACGACAATAAGCCACCTCCCATCGTGGGCCAGGTCCCAAAATGGCGCCAGAAGCGTAGCCCGCCCCAAACAGCAGTGGTCATGTATGCAAGTGTGTCCATCAAGGTGGGGGGGCTAACCCTGAAAGTAACCGACAGCAGATTGCCATGGGACCGCAACAAACTGTCCTGGGACCGCCCCCAAAAGGGGAGAGGAGAGAAGAAAACGGGGAGACAGGGCGTAGTCTGGATCAGTCTAGACAGACCGCACTTGGTAGGGAAGATGGAGGACGGCAGCACCAGAGCCCCCGTCAGCGGCCTGCTGCAGGCCGCAGCACCCTACACCCTGGAGGAGCTAGTGGCTAAGCTGCCCCAGGAGGACTCGGAGTTCCTCTGCTCTGGGATGGAAGACCTGGGCCGGAGGATGGAGAGGGCTCAGCGAGACGCCATCACCGGGTGGAGACAGGAGATGGAACAGCGGATGGCGAACCGGCAGCCGACGACGCTACCAAGCACCGGCGGTGCCCCAGCCTTGGCGAATCCCGACCAGCGCCAGGAGGCGACACGTGACACAGTAGCGGCCGCGGGAGCAGGTAGGAGGAGTTTCCCAGTCCCGGGCGCTGCCAGCGTCGACCTGCTCCTAGGCCCTCTGGTGGAGCCGCTGACCCTGGGCGCTACCAACACCAGCCCGCTCCTGACCCCGCAGCAAGGCCCACAACCAAGCCCTCCAGCCCCGGGCTCCACCAGCGGTGACCCGCTCCTAGGCCCACAGCCAAGACCTCCAGCCCCGGGCGCTGCCAGCGTCGACCTGCTCCTGGGCCCCCTGGTGGAGCCGCTGACCCCAGGCGCCACCAGCTGCGGCCTGCTCCTGACCCCGCAGCAAGGCCCCCAGCCAAGCCCTACAGCCCTGGGTGCTGCCAGCATCGACCTGCTCCTGGGCCCCCTGGTGGAGCCGCTGACCCCGGGCGCTACCAACACCAGCCCGCTCCTGACCCCGCTGCAAGGCCCACAAGTCCCGGGCGTGCTCGCCCTGCACGCCCCGCAGGCCCAGACACCGCTACCTCCGGTCACCGGCACAGCCAGCCAGCTTCTGGGTCCCCTGCAGGAACCAACTCCCCCGCCAGCCAAGTGAGTGTACAGACGTCGCTGGTGGGACTGGTCCGCAGAGGTGGAGGACCAGCGGCCCTCGCTCCTACCCACTCCGCAGCCCGCCGCCGTCTCCCAGTTGCCGGAAGACGAGGCCCAGTTTGAGTGGGATCACTCTGGGGAGGACCTGATGGGGTTCATCCGGGACCCGCACACAGACGATGACTTGTTTGTTAACAGGAGGGACGTGGAGTCTCACCTAAAAGCGGGTCACCCTGATCGGGACCTATACCCCGGAGACACAATGACTTACACCCGTCACCAAGGAGTAAGGGGCTGGTATGCCCTCAATGTCCACAAGGTGGAGGAAGAAAGCGACTTCTACCTCTGCGAAGCTGAAGACCCGGCTGGGTCAGCTTATTGTGGTCAAGAGCCTCCCCAGAGGGAGCACTCCTATTAAAGACTGCAAGTAGTCACCCGTACCCGTGCAGAATGGACACTGCAAGTTAAAGTTAGTGTGAACATTTAACCCGTCTACTTAGTTACCCGGAAAGGGTCCAAAGACTGACCGGCTGAGGACTGCGAGCAGGAATTTCCTGTTAATAGTTGCACCTCTTGAGGTGCCCCCTATTGGTTTTATATTTTTTTTATAACCAAGACCACTGAACAAAAACCCGTTGGAGGTGGCCGAAGACGTGGTCCAACACCTGGATCATCTATGCCCTGCAGCCACCCCAGGGCCTACGTTGAGGGTTTTGGACGGGTCCCTCATGTTCGTGTTTACCAGTTTGCACTTTACTAAAGAAATGAACACCTGGTTGCAGATTATGCTGTGACCTGATAGAATGTTTAAATGAGAAAATGTTTTATATGCAAAAGAAGTGTTTGTATATGTGAAAAAGTCTTATAATGTTTTTTATAAGTGTAAAGAGAAATGTTCTTTAAAAGGTCACATAATGTTTTGATAAAGAAACGTAACCAGTAACGTAAAAAGAAGTGTACCTCCCATAAAGGGAAGGAATGTAGTTTGTGCTCTTATATGCAGATGCATCCTAAAAGTTTTTGCATGTCTTTAAAATTGTTTTTACTCTGTTCCAGCCCGGGGACGTGCTGTGTTTTACCAGTGGGGTGTGTGGCGCCCCTGATGGTTTGGTCGCCACAGAGGTATTGCATCTCATCCAGAGGTGTGGTACCTCACTCTCAGGTAAGGAAGGAGTATGGCTCAGGATCCTAATACCAGCATTCACTACACCACATTTCCAGGGGACAGGGCGAGATTGCTCCTATGGGAGAGCACAGTCCCTGATCCCTGGCTGGAGTGGGTGGAACCACCTAGAGAGGGGGAACCATGTAGTGGATGGGGTGGAGGAAGTAGATCCTGGGAGCACTTGAGTAGCAGCAGTATAAAATAGGGACAACTTCTTAGGTCAAGGGAGTGTTCAGTCAGAGGAGGAGAAGTGACAGGAGCAGAGGCTCTGTATGAGCTCTGCTCCAGAGGCGGGCTTAGCCTATGAGGCCCAGGACTGGAGGAGAGAAGAGAGGAGTGGGAGCAGGAAGGCTCCAGGAACCGAAGGGACCCTAGGGGTACAGGCCGTGCAGAAGGCCACCCGTACGCCCGCTGCTACCAGGAGGTAGAGGGGTGAGGCCAGATAAGGGGAACCGGTCCCTCAACTAGCGGAGAAACAGCAAGGCTCAACTAGAAACCGGAGGCTTCAGCACTTTATGTACCATAAGCCAAAAGTCCACAGCAGTCCCACTAAGAAGGTAGCCACATAGGACCCAGGGGACGGAACACACGTCGCCCGCCAAGGCCCGAGGGTACCGGATAGAAGTGTCACTGAGTGTGAGGTGCAGGGAGAAGGCCGGAGAAAGGACACACAGAAGGGGGTCCTGATAAATACTCCGGAGTTACCTGGGGGTCGGCTGAACCCCTCACTGAGTGAGCACAGAACGACGAGGGCCGTTACATGGGTCCCTGTAACCAGAACTGCAACAACTGTGAGTAAAGATCTTGGGACTGCATCACACGGACTCTGTGTTCATTACTGACTCCCTGCACTACAACCACCATCATCCACCCACACTGTCCTGAAGCTACACTCCTCCTGTGGGGAGCAATAATACCCTTGCTGCCAAACCACCAGCTTCAGAGGACTGTTCGGCAGCGGCGGCCTCATTAGCCGCACTCCACAGGTGGCGTAGTCGGACATTATAAACCTATACATAAATTACCCTTGGATTGACCGCCCTGGGTCACGGATCGGGTCACCGCCACAGTGACTACAACCCCCAGCATCTACCGGCCCGGCTCCGGGTACCCCACGGCCCAGGGGGCGCGTCACATGTACAATCTGCATGTGTTTTTTCTGCCAGGGAGATGCAGATACGCTCAGGAAAAAATCCTGAGCATTTCTGCATTGTGGGCACATAGCCTAATAGAAACAAGTCACCAGTTCTGCATTTATCACCCACTCCTGGTTTTGTCTCCCACTCCTGGGAAAAAATACTGACCGAATACTGACCAAATACTGATAGTGGGGCTGTGGCCTAAGAAAGAAACCAGAGTACTTTACTTTAAATCTGTCTTGCTTTTTAGTAAACAAAATACAAAACAATTTACACAATTAAAATGATATATGGATAAAAGGATGACCAAAACAATCCAGATAATGTGCAAAAAATATGGATCTAGAGGAAATTCCAAGTAAGTATTACATGGTGAAGCTAATCAGCCATTTAGGTTATAATTGTACATAGTTAATATAGTAGGTATATATTTAAAAGCCTCCTCCACGCTGACATGCTGGTCAACAAATTTATATGATCAAATATCATGTGGTCACCCTCATACAATTAAGGTGAAGTTAGTTACTTATGATCCACATAATCATTCATCACAACCATAGTCACCTTTAATTAGATCAAAATAAGATATCATACCAACCACAATAATCTCATATTGTCACCCCAATGTCAAATAACATAATTAAACTTCTAGTAACCTTAAAAGTTTGTTTAAAAGTGCTTACCCATAGGGGTTTGTATTGCACAGAATCTGATAGACTCCCTGACGCGCGTTTTGTATTTCCCCTAGATCCATATTTTTTTGCACATTATCTAGATTGTTTTAGTAGTCCTTCTAACCATATGTCACTTTAATTGTGTAAATTGTTATGTATTTTGTTTAATAAAAAGCAAGAGAGAGTTAAGGTAAAGTATTTTGGTTTCCTTATTCTGAATAGGTAACGTCATTGAGGTGAAAAAGTAAATGCCCCAAGAGAAGAATCTCTGTTAACACCCTATTTGTTGAAGGAGAAATTAGCCAATATCTCTGCAATGGAGAGGCCACTTTATCATGCAGTATCCAGTTTAACCTGTAAAGTGAATAAAACTAAAGTGGCAAGAGGTCCTTTTTGATAAAAAGTGTATTTTGAAAATATAGGATATATGTTACTCTCACCCTCTTATTGAACATAGGAGAATGGCTTCACTATGAATTGTATGTAAATTGTATGAAATGATGTGGGGGCTATCATACTGTGTTGGGGGGCTGTGTGGAGTCCTACTGTGGGTGTTATAAATCTGTATTTGAGGGCTTTGGGGATCATACTGTGTAGAGGACCATTATACTGTGCATGGGGGTGTGGTGGGCTGTGGTGGTCATCATGTGTTGGAGTGTATGGAAGATTAAACTGTGGGGATCATCATTTCGTACTGGGGAGCTGTGAGGGATCATAATGTGGGGGGGGGGGTTCTTTCTGTGTTAGGGGGCTGTGGAGGTCATCATTTTACATTTTAGGATTGTTGGTGATCATACTGTGTGGAGGACCAAGGGGACCATCATACTGTGTGTAGAGGTATGTGGTATCATATTGTTTGGGGGCTCTAGTGGCCATCATAATGCTTTAGGGTGTCATTGGAGATGATAATGTGAGGGTCATCATTCTGTGTATAGAGAGCTTTTATGGATCATACTGTGTGTGTCATTATTCTGTGTGTGGTATCATACTCTTTGCGGGCTCATAAGGTGTGCGGCTCTATGGTGGCAATCATACTGTGTTGGGGGGACTGTAGGGACATCATACTATGTGCGGACACTGTGGGGGACATCATACTGTTTTTAGGAAAGCTGTTGATCAAATTACAAGGGTTAAATAACAGGAGCTTTTTATAAACTGTATAAAAATCAGTAAATTATATGGTTTTGATTTGCTCATCAAAAAGCAATCAAATCTATATTAATATAAAATAATACTAATATGTTAAAGTTAATATTGAGCAGAATTAATTTCAACGGCCTTCCTCAACGGTCGTGTCTCTCATTCGGCTCCTCGAAAAAATTAATTGGCCACCCCTGTGTAAAGGATAAACTGCTGTTAGAGGCTGGAATTAAAAATCATCTCTGGCATAAAACCCCTTTGCAGCCCACATACAATATCACCCCTACTATCCAATATTGCTGAAAAATTGTGGCAGGAAATGCACACTGCAATCAATTTTGAGTTTACCTGGCAAAGCCTTTTATAGCGGACTCTCCACCTCATCTAGCCAGTGTGGCGCCCCTGCGGGTCCAGTCGCCACAGAGGTACTGCATCTCAGCCAGAGGTGTGGTACCCCACTCTCTGGTAAGGAGGGAGCACTATCCGGGACTCACACACCCACATCCAACACCACATCACTCCAGTAGGGAAGGGCGAGATTGCTCCTGAGGGAGAGCACAGTCCCTGTCCCGGTCTGGAGGAGGGAACTAGGTAGAGGAGGTGGGTGGAGGAAGTAGTTTAGGGGAGCACACAAGGAAGGACTGAAGGTAGAGGGGACCATGTAAAGTGACAGTTAGTGACGTGACAGACAGTATAAAAAGACAGGTAGAAACATCTAGAAGGGCCCAGTGAATGAGGACCATTGAGGAGTAGGGTCCAGACAGACAGGGCCCAGTCAGATGGGCCCAGTGAGTGAGGACCATTGAGGAGTAGGGCCAGACAGACAGGGCCCAGTCAGAGGGGCCCAGTAGGAGAGAGAACGAGACGAGCGAGGGAGTCAGAGAAGGGCTCCAGAGACAGAGAAGGGATCCAAGGGGAATTGCGGAGTCCACTGCAGGTCGCAGTAGGGGACCGGCCCCAGACTAGTGGAGGACTGCAAGACTCAGCTAGCAAACCGGAGGCTGCGGTATCAACAAAGCTACCTCTTTAACTGCCCTGGGGCCTAGCTCTACCCTTGGAGAGCTGAACCATCTCTGCTGCATCACCAAAGGGCCTGAATAGCAGCGGCGGCCACCTATAGCTGCATACCACGGGTGGCGTCACAAAACTTTATCCCCAAAACATTATTCCCTTCTGTTAATGACAGCCCGGGGCCACGGACTGGGTCACTCCACCATGACTATCCTAAAAGAACCGACCGGCTGGACACCGAGTACTCCATGGCCCCAGGGGGCACGTGACAAGGAAGACTGCACTCAAATGTAGGGCTGGCAAAATCAGTGCATTTTCTGGGTTGTAAAGGTTAGGGGCTTGCAGACTAATCAACCTGTAATATACCCAATGTTTGGCTATAGCTATTGTTAAGGGGACGGTTGCAAACAACTTTATTAATAATGGAAAGCAACCGAACCCGGGGTCCGCGATGCAGCCTGGAGGACTATGGCCGAACACCTTCCGGGTAAGAAGGTAAAACAACCAACTGAAATAACAATCCCTTCCGTGTTATTGCACACCGGAGCGGGAATATCGATTCACACTATCTCCGTTAACTGCACGAGAGATGTGCGATATATAATGTATCCGTAGTCTTGTTTACTGCACATGGACTACGCAGCAGGCGCTAGGATGCATGTGTGATTCACGCCGGCGTATACGTGCTCCCAGCCGGCGTGCTACCGGACTGTGGAGTATCTCTCCACGTGGCTAACAGGCGGTGCCGGGAATACGGAGTCTGCAGTCTGCTCGGGGTGTATAGTGACCCCCTTGTCGGAGCCAGACTGTCAGACGAAGCTACCTGCCTCCCTCCATCTAAGGCTGCCTATCTCCCGCTAAACCTGCCTGTCAGAAGCTATAACAGCAATAGCACACGTGGAGCCCAAACGACCAAGAGTCCACACAATAACACCATCACAGCTCAATGATCAGAGAGTACCGCCATGTTTGTGGGAGGGCTATTTAAAGATTAAGCCCTGCCCACCATCGCATTATTGGTGACGTCACCTGCGACCAATCAGGCGGTGCCAGGTCACCGGATCAGCTGACTCCCAAACCACCAATCACGGTCCACCATAACACGGGCATGCTCAGTGCAGTGAATCCTGGACTTAGGCTGTAGCAGCCCTGTTTCCCTGCGCAACCTATCCTTCATGTTGCTAGGAACAAAGACCGAAGCAACAGCTTGTACATCTCGTGCACCAGCTAGGCGTTGGGACCGACAACAATGCTGAGCAGCATTTGCCCCAGCTGGACTGGAATGGGAGACCACAGAATCCACTGATGATTTTGAACCCATTTTGGATCCAGAAAACACCCGACGCCTAACAGCCATTATGAGTAGAGAGTTTTGTGACATACTCTTTTTAAGAAATTACTATGAATTATGCTTAAAACAAGACAAAATATATAGGGTGGCACTATTCAAAATTACTAGTACATTTCTGAATAGGTAGAGCAAACACCAGGTGAATCATAAGAGTACCAGGGTGATTAAGTGAGGGACCATGAAAACAGTGAGACTTCCTACAAAGCTGAGGGAGTTGCCAGACCTGGTGGTTGCACGCAATTCAGTGAACCTTCCAACCTACCTGTTTTCCATATATATCCTCCTTCTTTTAGTCCATGTAATGTCAGAGCTGTCAATCAAGGAAGAGGAGGTTGGAGATTGATGCAAAACAAGTATTTGGGAAGCGGAACTGAACTGCTTGGCAAGACCAATGGTGCACACAAGACAATAGTGCAGAAGAGAGTAGGTGACAAACAGTTTAACACTAAGTGACGGATAAAACATTTTATCACTCACTTGTTGTGACTTCAGGTAGAATGGTAGCATCCTTTTTCTTAGTAAAAATGGTGCTTGGTGTTGCTAAAATGATAACAGACGAATAGAGATTATCACATATGTAATATTGTTTCTAGAACCAAGAGATACACACAGGCTCGGACTGGCCCACAGGAGAGCAGGAGAATCCTCCGGTGGGCCACCACCCTCTTATATGAGCAGTACTTGGCACAATATACGTGAATCACTATGTACAGACTAGTGTTGAGCCATCCCCGTAGTGTTCGGGTTCGGTTCGGTTCGTTGAACACCTGTATGTTTGCCGAACTGTTCGTCGAACTGTTCGTCGAACACCGTTAAAACCAGTGGCAGGCAAACAAAAACACATAGAAACACATAGAAAACACCTTCAAAGGTGTCCAAAAGCTGACAAACTGCTCAGAAGACACAACTAACACATGGAAAAGTGACAAGTACATATAGTCATGCGAAAAGAAAAGAGGTGGAGGAGTAAAAGGAGGAGGAGACACAGATATAGGCATGTCATGCCCTTCTAAAATCAAGAAAGGCTGGAGTAAAAATCTAAAATCAGCCTACCAACACCCAGACGTCGTGACAAGAAAATTAAAAAAAGAAATATCTTTAGGTAGAATGGCAGTTCCATTCAGAACACTTTCCTTATAAGACGTTGTGGTATCCCCGTTGGGAGTCGTGCCAAAAACAGAACCCAATACATTCGGACTAATCCACCATTTGTCATATCCAAGGGGCAGGTCAGTAAACAACAACATCGACGCGGAACCAAGCACAGTAGTATATACTGTACATCCTTTGACAAGGCTATCAGGCGGGTCAAGAAGTTGGGAAGGGGCACCCTAATGGCCAAAACAGACTGTTACTTACTACCTGTACCTCCGAATAGTGTCCGCCTATTGGGCTGCTTCTGGGAAGGAGCATACTATATAGATCGCTGTTTGCCCATGGGGTGCTCCAGATCCTGCTCACTATTTGAGGCGGTTAGTTGCTTCCTCGAATGGGTCATCATGGACGTTTCTAAGGGGGCACATATTATCCATTACCTCGACGACTTCTTATGCCTGGGCCCAAAAGATTCGCCACAGTGTGAATACATGCGGTAGTCCACCTGTGAGAAGGAGAGAGCTGGAGGGAGAGCGGACACCACAGAGCCGAGGGGTTAGATGGAGAAAGAAAGAGGGCGAGGGAGGTAAGGGAGTAAGGTGGAAGGCCGACCTGAGCTCCCCCACGTTCCTGCTGGGTGGGGAACAGCACTGGGAAGAAAAGCCGCTTGCGCATCCCTTTGAGGTTACGGGCGCGAGCGGGCAGAGGGACTACGCTGGAGTGCGAAGCCGACACGGCCAGGCCGTTCCTGCCCGTGCGACCTCCGTGTCGCCGGGTTTGTGCCAGAGCCGCGGTGGACCCTGACGGCCAGCCCCCCTCTCACAATACTGGTGCCTGTCCACTGGTGGGTCGAGACCCCCCCGCGGTGGAGGCAGGTCTAAGCTCTGTAATTTGAATGAGTACACTTTAAATCCTTTTACAAGGATCTATTGGAGGGCAAGTCTGGTGCCAGCAGCCGCGGTAATTCCAGCTCCAGTAGCGTCCACTAAAGCTGCTGCAGTTAAAAAGCTTTTATAAGGATGGAGCTTGGCGGTCCGCCTCAAGTCGTGCTACCGCCAGTCCCAGCCCCCTTGCCTTGGGGCGCCTCCCCGATGCTCTTCACTGAGTGTCCCGGGGGCCCGAAGCGTTTCCTTTGAAAAAATTAAGTGTTCAAACCACAGGTGATGTAGCTTGCTTAACAGCTTGGCTACTCCACTGAATAGCAGACACTGCTACTATGCCCAAAAGGATTTACTGGGCTAGATGCAGTAAAAAATTGTTATTAGATACACAGGCGGTGTAGCTTGGTTCAGGTGGGCTACTCCACTGACTACCAGACACTGCTACAGGCCAAAAAGGATTTACTGGGCTAGATGCAGTAAAAAATTGTTATTAGATACACAGGTGGTGTACCTTGGTTCAGATGGGCTACTCCACTGACTACCAGACACTGCTACTATGCCCAAAAGGATTTACTGGGCTAGTTGCAGTAAAAAATTGTTATTAGATACACAGGTGGTGTAGCTTGCTTCAGATGGGCTACTCCGCTGACTACCAGATACTGCTACAGGCCCAAAAGGATTGGCTGGCTTAGATGCAGTAAAAAATTGGTATTAGATACACAGGTGGTGTAGCTTGCAACACAGATAGGCTACTCCAATGACTAACAGACACTGCTACAGGCTCAAAAGGATTGGCTTAGCTACATTTAGCCAAATGCTGTAAAAAACACTTGCACAGCACTGGCACAGACCTGCCTGGAAAAAGTGAACTGCTGTAACCTAACCCTCAAAAGGGCTGCAATTAGAACTAGTCCCTACTCCTTAAACCTGTCTCTCTATTTAACTGCAAATTCGCTCGCAATTCGCACAGTTATACTGTATAGCGCCCACAGCAGCAGCAGTGCTGTCTAACACTCAGCTGCAGCAGTGAGAAAATGGTGGCAACGGGGAAAATGGCTGGGTCTTATAGGGCAAGGACATGTGACATACACAGCCATTGACACATGCCCTTGCTTGTGTGGAAAAAAAAGCACCGTGTGTAGGCTGCTGATAGGCTGACAGATTGCATCTCCCCACTGTAAATGCGGGGGGAAAAAAAATGGAGATCGGCATTATTTCTGCAGAGATCCATCCCCTGCCCCTCCCCCCGCCCACTCTACACTGAAACTGTGTATTAACATTGATTAACAGTATTATTGTGAAAAAATCCAGTTACGCTTTTGGTGCATGAACAGTTATCGAACATAACCTCGAACAGCCGAATTTTTTGCAAATCGTTCGGGTTCGTCGAACGGCTCGAACACCGCCCAAAACAGCTCGAATTTGAGATTGGCGAACAGTTCGAGTCGAACAACGCTCATCTCTAGTACAGACACAAGGCGGCATCTTATTAATTTAACAATCAGCCCAGTTCATTGTTAAATTGTTGGCAGCGGATCATTCAGGACACTCTCAAAGCGTGTTGACAACAGAACAAAGCTTTAATCAGCTAATAAACAGGTACAGATATGATAGGCTTTGTGGAATCAGGAATATACATATCTTAAGTGTCTCTGTGCAGCATCAGCAGGCTGCTTCTCCTCTCATGCACAGACACAGGAAACTGCACACAGTCACATGGTCTTTTCTGTGTGTGAGCCTCTGGGAGTTTTTTTTTTTTTTTTACTTTATAGACAATACACAAACCTAGCAATAGAACATTTACGGTACATACACAGGAATGGAGTTGTTGCATTAAACATATTCCAAGATAAATAAATCTGTGATTGAGGATAATGTCACATTTGCATGTAGCCAAAAAGTGGGGCCCTGGAGTTGGTTACTGGTGGGCCCTTGGCACCCCAGTTTATCACTGGATACACAAATAATATATGTGACATTTTAACCCTTTCCACCATTAGTAAATTAATAAATATTGTAAGCAGGGGTCCACAAGTGTAGAGGGGGATCAGGAGCTGAGGGTACCGGAGGGTAAGAATAGAGGAGTGAGGCGCCGGAGTCAGCGCCTGTGCGTGTGCGCATAGCGCTATCTCTGGCGACATTTTGTTGAAGACAAATTTGCAGTGTCTTCAACAAAATGGTGCCAGATAGCAGGGTATGTGCACGCACTGACTCTGTTGCCATTTTATTTAAAAACTTAACTCCGCACCACGCTATCCCACGCCCGCCCACTGTCTCCGCCCGCTGTCTCCATCCGCGCTGACTGCATTGGTGGAGGAGGGGCCTCCAGCCTCTTCCTCCACCAATCAGCGTGTGAAACAGCTGGTGCAATGACGTCATTTCATTGCGTCAGCTGTGTATTGCAGAGTCAGCGCACCAGAGACAGGAGCAGAGGCACAGACAGAGCGCCCTGGGAACAGGACCAAGGTGAATATAGTGTGTTCTTTTTTTTTTGTATGGGAGGCTATGGGGGTCTCATCCTGGACATGGGGAGGTTATGGGGGTCTCATCCTAGACATAAGGAGGCTATGGGGGTCTAATGCTGGACATGGGGAGGCTATGGGGGTCTAATGCTGGACATGGGGAGGTTGTAGGGGTCTAATGCTGGACGTGGGGAGGCTATGGGGGTCTCATGCTGGACATGGGAAGGTTGTAGGGGTCTAATGCTGGACATGGGGAGGCTATGGGCGTCTTATCCTGGACATGAGGAGGCTATGTGGGTCTCATCCTGGACATGTGGAGGCTATGATGGGTTTCATCTTGGACATGGGGAGGCTATGGGGGTCTCATCCTGGACATGGGGAGGTTATAGGAGTGTCATTCTGGACATGAGGAGGCTATGGGGGTCTAATGCTGGACATGGGGAGGCTATGGGGGTCTAATGGTGGACATGGGCAGGCTATGGGGGTCTAATGCTGGACATGGGGAGGCTATAGGGTCTAATGCTGTTCATGGGGAGGTTGTGGAGGTCTAATGCTGGACATGGGGAGGCTATGGGAATCTAATCCTGGACATGGGGATGCTATGGGGGTCTCATCCTGGACATGGGTAGGCAATGGGGGGTCTGATCCTGGACATAGGAAGGCTATGGGGGGGGGGGTCATCCTGGGCATGGGGAGGCTATGGGGGGTCTTATCCTGAACATAGAGAGGCTATGGGAGTCTCATCCTGGACATGGGGAGACTATGAAGGGGTCTCATCCTGGAAATGGGGAGGCTATGAGGAGATCTCATCCTGGACATGGGGAGGCTATGGGGAGTCTCATCCTGGACATGGGGAGGCTATGAAGGGGTCTCATCCTGGACATGGGTGGGCAATGGGGGGTCTGATCCTGGACATAGGAAGGCTATTGGGGGGGTTTCATCCTGGACATGGGGAGGCTATGCGGGGTCTCATCCTGGACATGTGGAGGCTATGAAGGGGTCTCATCCTGGAAATGGGTGGGCAATGGGGGGTCTGATCCTGGACATAGGAAGGCTATGGTGGGGGTTTCATCCTGGATATGGGGAGGCTATGGGGGGTCTGATCCTGGACATAGGAAGGCTATGGTGGGGGCTTCATCCTGGATATGGGGAGGCTATGGGGGGTCTGATCCTGGACATGGAGAGGCTATGAAGGAGTCTCATCCTGGACATGGGGAGGCTATGAAGGGGTCTCATCCTGGAAATGGGGAGGCTATGAGGAGGAGGTCTCATCCTGGATACGGGGAGGCTATGGGGAGTCTCATCCTGGGCATGGGGAGGCTATGGTGGGTCTCATCCTGGACATGTGGAGGCTATGAAGGGGTCTCATCTTGGACATGGCAAGGCTATGAGTGGTTTCATCCTGGGCATGGGGAGGCTATGGGGGTCTCATCCTTGACATGGGGAGGTTATGGGGGTCTCATCCCGGACATGAGAAGGCTATGGGGGGTCTCATCCTGGACATGGGGAGGCTGTGGGGGCTCTTACGATATATAGAAGGGGCTTTATTTGGGTTCAAACGGTATATAGGTGGATGTCAGCACACTTAATTCTGCTCAATATTAAATCATACAATTAATTAAAAAAACTGCGCCAGAAATGTACAAATAAAAATGCTCGCCACCCGGGTGAGAAAGGGTTAAATAGCTAGCATATTTATATCTGGGGAACACATGTTTGATCAGCACCTTGATTATTGTTGTTTTTCCCACCTCCTTCACATGTATTTTATCTTGATCTAATAAAGTTTGAGCAGAGCACTTTCTTCTGTAGCATCAGCGTCTCTGCCCCCTGCCAGGCTGAGACGCCGTCCCCCTTACCGTCGCGCTCCTGGTCCGGCGTCTTCCGGCCTCTCTGCTGCTGGAGCACGCAGCTTCCCGGGCACTGTGCTTAGGGCACGCGCGTGAGCTACCTCCCTCTTAAAGGGGCCGCGCGCGCCGTCCTAAAAAGTCCCCGAACAATGGCAGGAGGACTTTCCCTATTTAAAGCACCTCCTCCAATATGGAGGTGCCCGTGCAAGGTTGTTGCTCTGTGTTCCTGACGCGCCCCCAGGGCCGTGGGGTACTCGGCAGCCGGGCCTCTGGTTGCCGGGGATATCACGGTGGCTGGCCCGGTCCGTGACCCAGGGCGGTCAGTGAAAAAGGGGGGACTTCTATTATATGAGGTTTTTGGGATTATTCGTGACGCCACCTGTGGTGTCTGGTGAAGATCACCAGCGCTGCAGCAGTCCTCTGAGGCAGATGTTAGGGCAGCAAGTGATGGGACGGCTCCCCACAGGTGGAGCAGGCCTCAGGGCAGTGTAAGATGGAGTGGTGGTTGTGCTGGGCATTGTAGTGCAGGGGGAACAATGGTGCCGCTGAAAGAATGGATGGAGGCAGTGCGGTGTAGTCATCCAAGATTTTACTCACAGTTCTTTAGACACTTCACAGGTGCATGGTACAGGTAAAAGCCTCCCACGTTGCGCTGCGTTCATCGGGCAGAAGTTCAATCCTTCCTCAGGCAACTTGGGAATACCTGGCAGAACCCCACTTTCTCGTGTTCCTATTTTTACCATCTTTACTCTGGTCCTTCTCCCTCCTGCTCTGCGCTGCCCACTCTCAATCACGCTCGGGTGCTCTAGAGTCCTTCCTGTACGTCGGATCCGGGACCTACTTGACCTTCCTGGGGGATTAGAATGACGCAGCAATCCCTCTGTCTTCTGACAGATGCGGGGCATACGGGTGCCGTCCTGCAATCGCCGTACCCCCTGGGATCCTTTCTGTAGAACGGAGCCTACTCCCTGCTCCCCTCCGGGGCCTTCACACTTGGCCCTATCTGCGGAGCAGATCTCCCAATGAGACTCTGCTCCCGGACTGTTCCTCCGAACAGTCCCGAGCTGTTCTTCTGAACAGCTCCCTAGAACTCACACTACTACTGAACCACTCAACTGAACTGCCACCCTAAGATGGCTTCCCTATTTATACTCCTACTAAAGTGCTCCCTCTAACTACTTCCTCCACCCACACCCACTACTGGTTCCCCCTACCTTTGGGTTCCCCCCACTCCAGCCAGGGTCAGGGCTCAGCAGAAACATACATTGTGTCTTGCCCCTCCAGCTGGCCTGGAGTAGTGTAGTGTTGGATGCAGGTGTTTTGGAGTTCTGTGCAGCACTCCCATCCTACCTGAGAGAAGGGAGACACCACACCTCTGGGTGAGGTGCAGTACCTCTGTGGCGACTGAACCCTCAGGAGCGCCACATTTCTTACTGTTGCTTCAGCCCTCAGGTCCCTCTGCAAGTCAGTCCTGTCCGCCAGTCTGTTCTTCAGTCCAGTCCGCCAGTCTGACTACTTTCCAGCCCGACGGTCTGTCTACAGTCCAGTCCGCCAGTCTGTCTATGGGCTCTGCCCGCCTGCTCACCTAGAAGCACCTGCCTGTTACCTGCCGTGCCCGTCAGCCTGCTTACCTGGAAGCACCTGCCAGTTACCCGTTGTGCTCGCCAGCCTGCCTACCCGGAGCACCCGTCTGGCTATCAGCCGGATCAGCCCGCTTGTCTACCCTGACCACCCGTCAGCCCGCCTGCCGTGCTCATCCGCTGTACCGGTCAGTTCCTGCTATCTGACACGTGGGAGTCACCTGCTCTCATACAAGGTCGGTCCCAGAGTGGCACCTGGTTGCCCTGCTCGGTCCCCCCCTGGTTCACGGAGTCGATTGAGCCGCCGTGCGACCTTGGTCAGGCCAAGTAGGTACTTAGTCACGCCCTTCTGGTCCCTCCTTGCACCGCAGCACAGAGGTTCCACCACCCGGATCCGTAACATATTCCACATGCTTACCGTGTCCCCTATATGATTTTTTGCAAACTACAAACAGGACTTCTTATGGCTTGCTTTCTAAAGTGGCTTTCTTCTTGCCACTCTTTCATAAAGGCCAGATTTGTGGAGTATACGACTAATATTTGTCCTGTGGACAGATCCTCCCACCTGAGCTGAGGATCTCTGCAGCTCCTCCAGAGTGACCATGGGCCTCTTAGCTGCTTCTCTAATTAGTGCTCTCCTTGCTTGGGATGTCAGTTTAGGTGGATGGCCATGTCTTGGTAGGTTTGCAGTTGAGCCATACTCCTTCCATTTTTGGATGATGGATTGAATAGTGCTCCTTGAGATGTTCAGAGTTTAGGCTATTTTTTCACTATCTTAATCCTGCTTTACTCTTCTCCACGACTTTATCCCTGACCTGTCTGGTGTGTTCTTTGGTTTTCATGATGCTGGTTGATCGCTAATGTTCTCACATAAACCTCTGAGGGCTTTACAGAATGGCTGTAGTTATACTGAGAATAAATTACACACAGGTGGACTCAATTTACTAATTCTGTGAATTCTGGAGGCAATTGGTCACTCAGGATTTTATTTATAGACTGTAGGGGGCTGAACACAAATGCACGTCACAATTTTCAAATGTATGTTTTTAAAATAATTAGAAAACCATGTTTTATTTCCTTTACACTTCACAAATACTTGCTAAATTGTGGTGGCATTGTTACTGATCCGGGTGGTGGAACCTGACCAGAGGGGCGTAACTAAGTGCCTACCTGGACCGACCCTGGCCACACGGCAGCTTAGTTGACTTCGTGAACCAAGGAGGGATTGGGAAGGTGAACCAGGTGCCACTCTGGGACCGACCTTGTGTGAGAGCAGGCGACTTCCACGGGCCTGATGGCCGAGGCCGACAGGCACAGCAGATGAGTATGGATGGTAGACAGGCAGGTGATGTGGGTAGACAGGCAAGGCCGATAGGCAGGCAGGCGGGCACGGCAGATAGACAGGCAGGCGGGTACGGCTAATACACCGGCTGGCGAGCACAGCTGATAGACAGGCTGGCGGGCACGGCTAATAGACAGGCTGGCGGGCACGGCTGATAGACAGGCTGGCGTGCACGGCTGAAAGACAGGCTGGCGGGCACTGGAACCTGAAGACTGAGGAGAGTGTTAGCACACAAACAACAATCTTGCAAGGCACCTTCATTTTTGAGGAGGTGCCTTATATAAGGGCAGTCCTCCGGCCATTGGCTCGGGACTCTTTAGGACGGCGCGCTCGGCCCCTTTAAGAGGGAGGGAGCGCACGCCGCGCGCCCTAAGCACAGTGCCTGGGGAACTGCGCGTGGTATGCGCACCCCGGGCAGACGCAGGAGGGAAGTCGGAGGACACCGGACCAGGACTGCGGCGGTGAGGGGATCGGCGTCTCTGCCTGGCAGGAGGCAGAGACGACGACGCTACAGATATCACATAAAATCCCAATAAAATACATTTAAGTTTGTGGGTGTAATGTGAAAAATGTGGAAAAGTTCACTGGGAATGAATGCTTTTTCAAGGCACTGTATACACCTCAACAACGAGATCAACCAGATAAGTACTTACTTGTCTTAAGTTCTTGATGTGTGATTGTCACTATATTTCCTTTAGGTTTATCAGTTATTGGTTGCACTATAAATAAATGCAATTAATTGGTGTTATTAGCTTTGTATTGCTGCCTCCAGAAGGCACATACTGTACTGTGAGAGGTTCTACAAGGCAGCATATGACACCAACATGGCATATACTAGACACACGAAATTAAGCAAGTCACAGAAATTGTGACACAATAACACAGTGGCAAATGCTGGAACTAAATTCTCATGTTAAAAGGAGCATATACCGAGAAGTAAAGGTCTTTTTTGCAAGATGCCTTTGTATGGTAAAGTTTAAGAAACATGAACACCAGCTTGAGGATACATTTACTAAAGAGGTACTTTAAAGAAGCAATTCTAAAAGAAAATACTACAAATTTGAGGATTTTGCTAAATTTTTCTGAAAAATTTAACTTGCGGCAAAAAAAATTAGCCACAGGCGCATTACTAAAAAGCCACTATTTGCCTGGAAAGTACAGTACAGACCAAAAGTTTGGACACACCTTCTCATTTAAAGATTTTTCTGTATTTTCATGACTATGAAAATTGTACATTCACACTGAAGGCATCAAAACTATGAATTAACACATGTGGAATTATATACTTAACAAAAAAGTGTGAAACAACTGAAAATATATCTTCTATTCTAGGTTCTTCAAAGTAGCCACCTTTTGCTTTGATGACTGCTTTGCACACTCTTGGCATTCTCTTGATGAGCTTCAAGAGGTAGTCACCGGAAATGGTCTTCCAACAATCTTGAAGGAGTTCCCAGAGATGCTTAGTACTTGTTGGCCCTTTTGCCTTCACTCTGCGGTCCAGCTCACCCCAAACCATCTCTATTGGGTTCAGGTCTGGTGACTGTGGAGGCCAGGTCATCTGGCGTAGCACCCCATCACTCTCCTTCTTGGTCAAATAGCCCTTACACAGCCTGGAGGTGTGTTTGGGGTCATTGTCCAGTTGAAAAATAAATGATGGTCCAACTAAATGCAAACCGGATGGAATAGCATGCCGCTGCAACATTCTGTGGTAGCCATGCTGGTTCAGTATGCCTTCAATTTTGAATAAATCCCCAACAGTGTCACCAGCAAAGCACCCCCACATCATCA
Source organism: Phyllobates terribilis (assembly GCF_046119375.1). Lineage (NCBI taxonomy): Eukaryota > Metazoa > Chordata > Amphibia > Anura > Dendrobatidae > Phyllobates > Phyllobates terribilis. Next base: position 276,617,217 of record NW_027362767.1, read on the forward strand.
CACCTCCTCCTCCATGCTTCACGGTGGGAACCAGGCATGTAGAGTCCATCCGTTCACCTTTTCTGCGTCGCACAAAGACACGGTGGTTGGAACCAAAGATCTCAAATTTGGACTCATCAGACCAAAGCACAGATTTCCACTGGTCTAATGTCCATTTCTTGTGTTCTTTAGCCCAAACAAGTCTCTTCGGCTTGTTGCCTGTCCTTAGCAGTGGTTTCCTAGCAGCTATTTTACCATGAAGGCCTGCTGCACAAAGTCTCCTCTTAACAGTTGTTGTAGAGATGTGTCTGCTGCTAGAACTCTGTGCGGCATTGACCTGGTCTCTAATCTGAGCTGCTGTTAACCTGCGATTTCTGAGGCTGGTGACTCGGATAAACTTATCCTCAGAAGCAGAGGTGACTCTTGGTCTTCCTTTCCTTGGGCGGTCCTCATGTGAGCCAGTTTCTTTGTAGCGCTTGATGGTTTTTGCAACTGCACTTGCGGACACTTTTAAAGTTTGCCCAATTTTTTGGACTTACTGACCTTCATTTCTTAAAATAATGATGGCCACTCGTTTTTCCTTACTTAGCTGCTTTTTTCTTGCCATAATACAAATTCTAACAGTCTATTCAGTAGGACTATCAGCTATGTATCCACCAGACTTCTGCACAACACAACTGATGGTCCCAACCCCATTTATAGGGCAAGAAATCCAACTTATTAAACCTGACAGGGCATACCTGTGAAGTGAAAACCATTTCCGGTGACTACCTCTTGAAGCTCATCAAGAGAATTCCAAGAGTGTGCAAAGCAGTCATCAAAGCAAAAGGTGGCTACTTTGAAGAACCTAGAATATAAGATATATTTTCAGTTGTTTCACACTTTTTTGTTAAGTATATAATTCCACATGTGTTAATTCATAGTTTTGATGCCTTCAGTGTGAATGTACAATTTTCATAGTCATGAAAATGCAGAAAAATCTTTAAATGAGGTGTGTCCAAACTTTTGGTCTGTACTGTATATGTATGAAAATAAGAATTCCGCTTGGAATCTATTGATTTAATGTTGAGCTCGATAATGGAAAGGCAGCCTTCATAATGTCCGAGCCATCTAAACTATCTGGCTAGGGGAAAATGGATTGTAAGCAGTTGTAACCAATAACCCGTTTAATCACACACAGCAGTATAAGACCTTGTAGGCTACTTACATTATATAAACAGTCCAAAAAATATCCCTTTTTTATAGACAGATTCATACCTTAATGTTGTGGTCATTGGAAATGGAAGAACCTGTGGCGTTTTCGCGCAGTTGGGTGCAAAAAGTATTCTTGTTTGGAAAGTATCAAGAGCTTACCACTAAACAAAGAAGTCATCCCAAAATTATCTCTTTAGAACTCAAAACATAGGTACTGATTGAATGTGAAGAAGTAATTGTTTCTAAACTAGGAGTGAAAAATTATCCCTTTTTTGGGATCCACAGCTGATTTACTAATCACAAAATGATTAAGCAATTATAAAAGCTTTTTATCACGTCATCGAAAAATCATCTTTTTTCTGTTTTGAATAGTAAGAAGCTATGGCCTTTTGTCACCAAGTCATTTGAAGAATTAACCCTATTTTGGGAGGTGTTTCATATTTTTTTACCTTTGAAACTGCAAAAATCATTACTGTCACTCTTATTCCTTCTCATCTAGACTACTGAAATTGTTTACTGATTGGTCTCCCTCTTACCAAACTTCTGAATGCAGCAGCCAGGGTCTTATTTTTGTCCAGCTGCTACACCGATGCCTCCACCTTGTGCCAGTCATTGCACTTGTTGCCCATTCACTACAAAATACAATAAAAACTTATATCTGTCTCCCACAAAGCGCTCCACAATTCTGTTTCACCATACATCTCCTCCCTCATTTCTGTCTACCTCCCTACACATGCTCTCCGTTCTGCAACTGATCTAAGACTAACATCCTCCATAAGCCAAACCTCGCACATTTATCTCCAAGACTTCTCTCGTGCTGTGCCAGGTTTCTGGAATACACTACCCAAACTATCTGACTAATATCTAGCCCCCACATTTTTAAGCATGCTTTAAAAACACATCTATTTAGACAGGCCTATCACCTCAATTCACTATTCTAACTCTTCCTTGTTCCCTCTTTCTAAATTTTCCTTAGAATTTGGTCCCTCTTTCTCATCTGTCTCCACACCCTCCATGCACCCAATAGCACTTGGTAACTGCACTTAGACAGATAATGGCAGATGACCGGATCATGCAGCTTATTTGAAAACCCCTATTTATTATAATGATGGCTGAACCGTACATGACAAGTACTTTTTTACTTATTGTGTCCCCCCTATTTCCTTATAGATTGTAAGCTTGCAAGCCGGACCCTCTCTCCTTCTGTAAATGTTGAACTATGTGTTAATTTTTATTCTCTTTATTGTCTGTACATGTCCCTGCTTCATTGTAAAGTGCTGTGTGTGGAATATGTTGGCGCTATATAAATAAAATTATTATTATGTTTATATACACTCAAGAGAATACACTGTGTTCCAAATTATTATGCAAATAATATTTTCTCAGATTTTCCCAAATTACCTATATGAATTGCAGTCATTGTAATTTTCCAGTCAAATAACTATTAGAGTACAATTGAAAGGTTTTTGTACAAACTGCCTATGATAACAGTATATTTTTAAAAAAATTAAAACTCAAACTGCACTCAAAATGCATGTTCCAAATTATTATGCACAACAGGGTTTTCAATCTTTTCATTTTAATAAAGAACAAAAAAATGGTCATTTTTGAAATTATAAGCATTAGCAGGTTATTACAAACTGAAATCAAACAGTTTTCAACTCAAAACTTTATTCTAGGTGATGTTACATTTGCACATAGGACCCCTTGTTCGAAAGGAGCTTCTGAACTCTCTCGTCCATTGAATTTGTCAGGTTTTGGATGGTTTCTGCTTCAATTGTTTTGCATGAGGACAGAATACCCTCCCAGAGCTGTTGCTTAGATGTGAACTGCCTCCCGCCATCATAGACACTCCTTTTGATGATGCTCCAGAGGTTCTCAATGGGGTTGAGGTCAGGGGAGCATGGGTGCCACACCATAAGTTTGTCCCCTTTTATGCCCATAGCAGCCAGAGTTGCAGATGTGTTATGTGCAGCATGAGACGGGGCATTATCATGCATGAAATGATCTCGATGGTCCAGATGAATGGAGTGGAGGATGGCTGGTTGATGGACACCCCATGCAAACACGGCTACGGCGCTAACGAGGAGGTGGAGTAATGTTTTGGGCTGGAATCATGGGGAGAGAGATTGGCGGCCCTTTTAGGATCCCTGAAGGGGTAAAGATGAACTCCATAATGTATGTTGAGTTTCTCAAACAGCACTTCCTTCCATGGTTCAAGAAGAAGTACCGTGTATTCCGCAGCAAGATAATTTTCATGCATGATAATGCCCCGTCTCATGCTGCACATAACACATCTGCATCTCTTGCTGCTGTGGGCATAAAAGGGGACAAACTTATGATGTGACCCCCATGCTCCCCTGACCTCAACCCCATTGAGAACCTCTGGAGCATCATCAAAAGGATTGTCTATGATGGCGGGAGGCAGTTCACATCTAAGCAACAGCTCTGGGAGGGTATTCTGTCCTCATGCAAAACAATTAAAGCAGAAACCATTCAAAACCTGACAAATTCAATGGACGAGAGAGTTCAGAAGCTCCTTTCGAACAAGAGGTCCTATGTGCAAATGTAACATCACCTAGAATAAAGGTTTGAGTTGAAAACTGTTTGATTTCAGTTTGTAATAACCTGCTAATGCTTATAATTTCAAAAATGACCATTTTTTTGTTCTTTATTAAAATGAAAAGGTTAAAAACTCTGCTGTGCATAATAATTTGGAACATGCATTTTGAGTGCAGTTTGAGCTTTTTATTTTTTAAAAAATATACTGTTATCATAGGCAGTTTGTACAAAAACCTTTCAATTGTACTCTAATAGTTATTTGACTGGAAAATTACAATGACTGCAATTCATATAGGTAATTTGGGAAAAGCTGAGAAAATATTATTTGCATAATAATTTGGAACACAGTGTATGTTTCCCAGCATCAGATCTACTGTCTAGCACTATGAAACACAGTGAGCAGCCAGGAGATATAAGGCTGGTGTGGTTGCACGCAGTTCAGTGAACCTTCCAACCTACCTGTTTTCCATATATATCCTCCTTCTTTTAGTCCATGTAATGTCAGAGCTGTCAATCAAGGAAGAGGAGGTTGGAGATTGATGCAAAACAAGTATTTGGGAAGCGGTACTGAACTGCTTGGCAAGACCAATGGTGCACACAAGACAACGGTGCAGAAGAGAGTAGGTGACAAACAGTTTAACACTAAGTGACAGATAAAACATTTTATCACTTACTTGTTGTGACTTCAGGTAGAATGGTAGCATCTTTTTTCTTAGTAAAAATGGTGCTTGGTGTTGCTAAAATGATAAGAAATGAACAGAGATTATCACATATGTAATATTGTTTCTAGAACCAAGAGATATACACAGGCTCGGACTGGCCCACAGGAGAGCAGGAGAATCCTCCGGTGGGCCACCACTCTCTTATATGAGCAGTACATGGCACAATATACGTGAATCACTATGTACAGACAGAGGCAGCATCTTATTCATTTACCAGTCTACCCAGTTCATTGTGATATAAATCTGTAAATGAGGATAATGTCACATTTGCATTTAGCTGAAAGTGCGATATCCTACTCCCTCTTTGGACTCTCACTTTGTCGTCATCATGTCACAAGGCATACACTATTTCATCAACGTTATTTGTGACCTGTGATAACCTGTGTCCTGTGATAACTGGTTACAGCAGGGGTCTCAAACACCCCCGCCCGCGGGCTACATGCCGTCCCTCCAGCTGCTTCATGCGGCCCACAGACACCATAGACTCCGATCGCGGCCCGGTCCAGGAGCCGCTGACATCAGCGCTGTAGTGCACTGTATTGCCGCACAGAGACTGGCTCTCTGCACAGCAATACCAATGCCAGCCGCCGGCCTATCAGAGGCCAGCAGCTGACATCTGCATCCCAGCGCAGCGGCGTATGACGTCACTGACATGCGCAGATGTCAGCTGCTGGCATTGGTATTGCTGTGCAGTGAGCCGATCTCTGCGCGGCAATACACTGCACTATAGCGCTGATGTCGGTGGCTCCTGGACCGGGCCGCGATCATCAAGGGGTCTATGGTGCCATATATAAACTATAATCCCCTGTAAATATTCCCTTTTGATTGACCGCCCTGGGTCACGGACAGGGTCACCGCCACTGTGACATCTCCTCTAGCAACGACCGGCCTGGCACCGAGTACTCCACGGCCCAGGGGGCGCGTCATCTTTGGCGTCACGAACAGGATATGAACCCACCGTTATCATCGGGTATTGTGCACCTAGAGACTGTGTTCTATATTGAATGTGGCGCCCACCCCAGAAGAACGGGCACCATTATGTGCATGCTCAAGGACAACAAAGCACTTCCCATAGTGGGCCGGGTTCCAGAATGGCGCCAAAAGCGGGGCCCGCCCCAAGCAGCAGTGGCCATGTATATAGATGGGTCCATCAAAGTGGGGGGACCGCCCCTAGGAGTGACCGACAGAAAGCTGCCATGGAACCACCCCCGAAAGGGGAGAGGAGGAGGAGAGAAACAGTGGAGACAGGGTGTGGTCTCCAGCAGACAAGCCAGACCGTACCGGGAAGCCAGTGTAGCACCCTGAGGATTCGGCTGCTACAGGGGTATTACACCTCAAGCCAGAGGTGTGGTATTCCACTCCCGGGTAAGGATGGAGTGTGGAACTGAGCTCAGATAGCTGCATGCACTACACACATCCCATTTCCGAGGAACAGACCGATGGTACTCCCACTAGAGAAATGTGCAGGTACGACAGTGTCTGTTCCTGGCTGGAGTGGGAGGGGGGTGGAACATCCCAGTAGTGTAGGGGCAGATAGGGGGAGCAGCCTGGGTAGTGCTAGGAGCTCATTGGGTGCTGGTCACCTGAGCTCACACATAGAGGGAGTATATAAGGTGGGCACCATCTTAGATCAGGGTCTTTTGCAGAGTGAGACGTCGGTCTTTTGCAGAGTGAGGTCAGTCTGTCAGTCTTTTGTCAGAGCAGAGCAGAGGAAGAGAGCAGAGGAGAAGAGCAGCTCCAAGGCCAAGAGAGAGAGAGGAGAAAGAAAGACCCAGAGGGGGAGAAAGAAGGAACTCCAAGAGCCCAAATTAGACCAGAGGGTGAAGAGTTGGCAACAGGGTACCGGATCCCAAGCTGGCAGAGGCTACAGCACACCTTAGCCAGGAACCGGAGGTCGTGGGCAGGATCGATCTGCCACGATCACCCACTAAATCCACCCGGAAGGCAGACCAGGAATAGGGTCAGGGAACCCAGAGACAAGGGTTTACCACCAAGAAGCCCGAGGGAGCCGGACATAGGTGGATCCCTGGTGGGGAAGGCCAGAGAAGAGGACAGGACAGAAAGGGAGCTCAGGACCACGCTCCAGAATCACCTGGGGGTTGGCCGAGTCCAGGACCTGGTGGACGCAGCACGGCTCGGGTGGTCACTCAAGGCCGGAGTGACCAGAACAACTGCAGTAAGTAAACAAACCCTGAACTGCACAGCCCGACTCTGAGTCTCATTTCCATCCTCGCTGCACCACCACAAACCCCATCCTCTACACCTGACCCCCTGAGGCTATACCCCTCCCGTTGGGGGTTATACTACCTAAGCTGCACACACATCACCAGCCTCAGTGGACCCTGCTGCAGCGGCGGCCGTATTGACCGCAATTCAACGGGTGGCGTAGTCGACACAAAAGAACATCTAGTAACATCATAAGGACTGCCACACACTGAGCTTGACACCCTGGGCACGGACCGGGTCACAGCCACTCGGAGACTACAACCCCCATCTGATCCGGCTCCGGGTATCCCCAACAACACTGGCCCAGGGGGCGCGTCACCAGCATGGACGGAGGTCAGGACCGAGCTCCCGCCCATGGCCTGCAGCAGCCCGAGACACCCCTCACCCTGGACAGGGTAATCTCTAAACTGTCCCCGGAGGATACAGAGTTCCTCCAAGCTGATGTGCACGAGCTGAGCCGCAGAGTGGAGGAGGCCCAGCAGGCAGCAGTCACAAGATGGAAGCAGGAGTTGCTAAAGAACATTGCTGCTCGGCAGCAGAGAGCGTTGTGTGACACCAGCAGCGTTCCAACCCAGGCGGAGTCTGATGAGCGCCAGGAGGCAGCGTGCAGCACAAGAGAAGCCGCGGGAGCAGGTAAGAGGAGTCTCCCTGTCCCGGGCGCTGAATGCGCTGACCTGCTCCTGGGCCTCCGGCAGGATTCTCCGTTCCCGGGCGCGTCCGCCCTAGAGCAGCTCCTGGGCCCAGAACCTGTAACTCCGGGCGCCCATGCCGCGGACCTGCTGCTCGGCCCCCTTCCCAAGCCACCTGCCCCTGCACCCGAGTGGGTGTACGGACGTACCACCTACGACTGGTCCGACAAAGTCGAGGACCAGCAGGGACCCCCTCTAATACCTGCACCAGCGCCCCTGGTTGCCTACCAAAAAGGAGAAGAATTTCGGTGGGACGACCGGGAGGGGAATCTTATGGGGTTCCCGTGGGAGACCCAGGCCCAAGCCCTCAGTAGGGAGGAATACTGCTGGCAAGAACTCCTGCAGCTGGAAAGGGAGCGGCACACCCGGCGGGTGCGCTGGGAGCAGATGGAGGCCCGGAATATGGCAGCCAAAGCTCAAGCCCGCAAGGCAGAATCGGTCACGCCCAGTCCCTGTGTGGAGGGGCTTATAGTCAAATTTGACCTGGAGGCCGGATGGGGCTTCATAAGAGATCCACAGATATATACATAGTTACATATATAGTTACATAGTTAGTAAAGCCGAATAAAGACTTGCGTCCATCAAGTTCGACCTGTTAGTTCTGTAATTGCTAAAGTTGATCCAGAGGAGGGCAAAAACCCCAAATGATTTAGCCAATCTTCACCTGAGGAAAAATTCCCTCCCGACTCTGAAACCAGCAGTCAGAATAAATCCCTGTATCAACCTACTATTTTATTTTATTTTTAAGTATATGCAGAAATCTGCCTGGTATCTAGAAATGCATCCAGTCCCCGCTTGAACTGGTTTAGTGAATCCGACATTACCGTCTCCTCACTCAGTGAATTCCATATTCTCACTGCTCTTACCGTAAAGAACCCCTTCCTATGCTGGTGCTGAAACCTTTTCTCTTCCAGTCTTAGTGAATGCCCTCTTGTTACCGTAATATCCCTCCTTTTGAACAAATCCCGGGCAAGGTCTCTATACTGTCCCCTAACATATTTGTACACATTTATTATGTCCCCCCTCAACCTTCTCTTTTCTAGGCTGAATAGTCCTAGTTTTGCCAACCTCTCTGGGTATTGCAGTCCCTCCATTCCCTTTATTAATTTTGTTGCCCTCCTTTGTACCTTTTCAAGCTCATTTATATCCTTTCTATATATTGATAGCCCGGGATATATTTGTGAATTGGCTGGATGTTGAGTCCCATCTTGAGCAAGACATCCCGACAGGAACCTCTACCCCGGTGATCGTGTCACTTTCACCCGACACAAGAGGGAGCGCGGGTGGTACGCCCTCCAGGTGTACAGAGTGGTCGAGGAGGAAGAGGACCTGCCCCCGCAGTCTAGGGCTGCTGACTCGGCTGGGTCAGCCTGCAAAAATGAGGTGTTTCCACGGCGGGGACACCACTACTAAAGCGTAGTAGATGGAACTGAACTGTACATAAGTTACCCAGAAGGGTACAGAAGACTTAATGTTTGTTATCCAGTTACCCGGTGAGGGTATAGAGACACTAAGGTTATGGACGGTGAATAACCGAAAAACTTTACTTGTATATAATTGCACTTCTTAAAGTGCTCCTTATTGGTTTTATGCAACGAATGACCTCAGAACAAAAACCCGTTTGGCATGGCCGTAGACGTGGTCAAACACCTGGATCACTTATGCCCTGCAGCCACGCCCAGGGCCTACATCGAGGGTTTTCAGACAGGTCCCTCATGTTCACCAGAATTGCACCTTGTTTAATGGAATGGACACCCGGTTGCAGATCGCGCTGTGACCTGTTAAAAATGTTTTATATGAAAAATGTTTCATATGTGAAGAAAAATGTTATTTAAAAATTCTTATAATGTTGTGATAAAAACGTAGCCAGTAACGTTCAAGAAAAAGTGCCTCCCATAAAGGGAATAAAAGTTTGCTTATCTTCTATGCGAATGCATTCTAACAATTTGCATGTCTGTAACATACCCTGTTTTTACTCTGTTCCAGCCTGCGGACGTGCTGTGTTTTACCAAGGGGGTATGTGGTGCCCCTGAGGGTTCAGTCGCCACAGAGGTACTGCATCTCACCCAGAGGTGTGGTATCCCACTCTCAGGTAAGGATAGAGTGCTGCCCGGGACCCTAACACCTGCATCCAACACATCCACTTCAGTAGGGCAGGGCGAGATTGCTCCTAAGGGAGGGCACAGTCCCTGGTCCCTGGCAGGAGTGGAGGGGAACCTAGTGAGGGGGAACCATGTAGTGGGTGTGGGTGGAGGACGTAGATCAGGGGAGCACATGAAAGAAGCTGTATAAAAAGGGGAGCCATCTTAGAAAGACAAGCCAGTCAGAGAAGGAGAAGTGAAAGGAGCAGAGGCTCTGCAGGAGCTCTGCTCGGGAGGAGGGTCCAGCCCGAGAGGCCCAGGGCTGAGAGAGGAGAGGGAGCAGGAGAAAGGCTCCAGGAACAGAAGGGATCCCAGGGGTACGGGAAGTGCTGGAGGCCACCCGTACGCCAGAATCTGCCAGGCGGTGGAGGGATCGAGCCGCAGAGGGTACCGGCCCCTAAACTACTGGAGAACTACAAGGCTCAGCTAGGAACCGGAGGCTGCTGTACTTGTAAGGTGCAGTGGCCACATCCGCAATTATATCACTGAAAAGGTGGCCACAGAGGGTCCAGGGGACTGCAAGTCGCCCGACAAGACCCGAGGCTACCGGTTTGGGACACTGATTGCGAGGCGCAGGGCAGGAGGGCGAGAGCCAGCGCAGGAAGACGACTGAGGAAGGCACATAGAAAGGGGTTCTGTCAGACACTCTTGAATTACCTGAGGGATTGCTGAACCCCTGCCTGGTGAACGCAGCACGATGTGGGAGGTTTCACATTGCTTTGCATGGTAGACGGTTTTCCAAGCGTTTTCGCAGCTGTAAAAACGCTACAGAAACGCTACAAAAATGCTACGTGGGCACATGGCCTAAGATTTAAAAAGAAAAAACACAGTAGTTTGGCAATAAATGGCTTCACTCAACCAATAACCATGAGTGGAGAAAAAGTTTTTTTGTTATCATTCATATTCTCTGAAACAAGGCTAAGAAAGGAAAACTTCTGCTGAGGTATGTAAACTTTTGAGCCCAACTGTATATCCACCAATCTCTGATCAGAAGATGCACAAGTGATCTATCTGACCTTTACGAGAAATAAGTGGCCAAAGGTTCTAGAAACGCTCGTGCCTCTTAAATAATTTCGGCTATGTTTGGATTTTTTGGGAGGTTCCAGTCAATGGCAACAGCTGCAAAGGACAAAGCGGTATGGTGCTGCTTTCCTGTTGGTTCAAGCTGTTTTGATTGGACATTAACCTATTCACGACATCCGCAGTACAAATGCCAGTCAAATAGCTATAAATAACAATTTATATATGTATATATATTAAACAAGCTGACAGGGATTGCAACAGGGGTTAGTAATGAGAACAATATCACAATAGCAATAACAATAGCAATAACACACAATACATCACAATAGCAATAACAATAGCAATAAAATCCTTCTCTAAAATACTGTATCTAGCCCAAATATGGGAATAGCACTGAAGTCCATTGGTTCTGCAAATGGCCCTAGCGGGGGTCTCCGGTTATTCCCGCTAGGCCTTTAAGTCTTTTTCTGACAAAGTCAATTAGCTCCCGTTAGACTTGTTCCACCTCACCCGTCCCCCTCCCAACCTGATACCCTAAACCCGATTGTTCCCGGTACCGTGAGGGAGCGGTTGAAGTGACAGCCCTCTTCAGTGATGACACTCGTCGGCTTCTGCTGTTGAGATCTCTCCGGCACGACTCGTTTCTATCCTCTCTTTGTCCTGTCAGTCGGGGCGGTTTACCACGTCATGGGTAGGAGGGTCTTCTACATTTCCTTAATGTCGTATCCAAGTCCCGGTCCTCTTCCGTAGCCGTGACACCCGAGGGACTGCTGCGCTGAATCCCGCGCTCGTTCACCGGCAGCCACCTGTCTTGCCTTACGGGTCTCTCACCCCGGTCTCTCTCGCTGGTTCCTTCAGCGCCTCCGGCCTGCGTCACGTCTCTCTCTGTGTCTGGCGCCGAAATCACCTCAGGCTCTGCGCGCTCGACCGTTAAATTTTGAAATCCTTTGCTGGAGGTCACCTGACCAGGTCCAGCGTGAAAACTTGAAATGCTCACCAGATGGCGCTCTTTCTCCTTATTACATACATCTCGCACTGATTCTCTGAAAGACTTTTCTCCTTCTATTACACATATCCAGCGCATGTCAAAAGTGGGTATATGAAGAGGGTTCTTATAGTGAACCCGCCTTATACCCGACAGGTGATGGCTGTGTATTACAGCCAGGACCTGCCGCTAACAATCATGGGTGGAGTGGGTGTTTACCTGTTAAAGAGCAGCATTTAACACGCACCGACATGTGTGCATGTAATTTTCACCGCCCATCAGCGCCCCCGTTATGTGATAGCGGGTCTCCAATTGGTTGTCATGACAGCTGGGGGTCAGCTGATGACCCCCGATCCTCTCATTACGGAGCTCCTTTGAAACCCTGTCTGTGGCTGGGCTTCAAAAAAGACCATGACTTCTGCTATATGCAGCGATGCTGGGGCATCGCTGTATATAGCACAAGCGATCAGACGATCGCATCTTTAAGTCTCCTCAGGGGGGTAACCATAACAGAAAAAGTAAAAAAAAAGTTTTAAAAAATATGAAAAAAAAAAAAAAAAAACCTAAAAGTTCAAATCACACACTTTTTCCCCCATTGAAAATAAAGATATTCAAAAGATAAAAAAAATACACATATGGTATCGCTGCGTTCAGAAAAGTCCGATCTATCAAAATATAAAATCAATTAACCTGATCAGTAAACTCCATAAACCAAAAAAATTCAAGAACGTCAAAATTACATTTTTTTAGTCTCTGCAATTCCACATAATAAGCAAGCGATCAAAAATATTGATTAGGAGAATCAAGGTAATTTTTACCACAAAATGTACACCATAAAGACAATTCCCCAAAATAAATGTCAGAATTGTATTTTTTTACAATTTCACTGCACTTGGAATTTTTTTTCCCAGTACACTATGTGGCAAGATGAATGGTGTCTTTCAAAAGTACAACTCGTCCCGCAAAAAACAAGCCCTCATACAGTTCAGTCAAGATGGGGTGCAGAGTGTACTTTAATGAGAAAAAAAAATGAACTTTAGAATTTACCAAATGGCTGCAATGGAAGAAAGAGTGAAAAATTGAAAGGGGTCTGAATACTTTCCGTACCCACTGTACAGACATGGAGAACCCATACGGCTAAAGGTAGCAGATATAAAACTGCCAAAGAGATTAAGGACCAGGAAGATCCATTCTTGTTTCACTACAGAGCTCCAAAGTCATTTGTCATGTTCCTGTATAAAGAATTAAGGCAGGTGCAGGTGACGTTATATTCTCTTATTCAAGAGAATTGGGACGACTATGCAAATCACATTCTGGTCAGAGTTTGATTAGAGTGTGATCATAGTCTGCTCTGATTTTTTTCGGATGAGGAGACGATGGAAAAAACTTCTCCATCTTCTCCATTCTGTCAGTCCATGGAAATTGGACTGCACTCAGATGTCATCCGAGTACAATCTGATGTTTTGCATGGACTCATTGATTTGCATGGCCGAGCGCGATCCAAATATCGGATCAAATTTGAACATGCTGCAGAGATTGTCCGAGCAAAGTATTGAACATGTGCATGGTCTTTTAGAATAACATTGGTCTGAGTGTGATCCGATGATTTGTCTGATCGCACTCAGACCGAAAATACCGCCATCTGCTCCTGCCATCAGTAATATTCTGACGCTATCAATTAGTATGCATTCGGCACACGGCTGAAACATCTTCATTAGGCCTCATTCAGACATCCCTGAAAATCACTGCGAGAACAAATACACATTATATTATATGAGGCTGTTCACATGTCTGTGTTTTCTTGCAGACCATGTTGTTTGGACGCACTGATCAAAATTACCTATAAAATTCTATGGTTCTGTGAAAGTCACAGCCTACAATATGGATGACATCCGTGTGCTGTCTGTGAGTAACATTGCAATGGACAGAGCGGGTTTGTCCATTTTTTTCATCAGTGAAGAATCGCTGATAAAACACATGATAAGAACTGAAACACTGACCGACACTGAAGAAACTCAGAACAAAGCACTGAACAGCAGGCTGTGTTTTTACATATGATAAGAATCAAAATGTCTGAATGAGGCCTAAGTGTGGTGAAAAATCAAACCAGTAACTACTCCCATTTTTGGATAATGAATTGAACAGTGCTCCATGAAATGTTCAGAGCTTGGTCTGTTTTTTATAACCTAACCCTGCTTTACTCTTCTCCACAACTTTATCCTTGACCTGTCTGATGTGTTCTTTAGTTTTCATAATGCTGTTTGATCCCTAATGTTCTCACACAAACCTCTGAGGGCTTTACAGAATGGCTGTAGTTATACTGAGAAGAAATTACACACAGGTGGATTTAATTTACTAATTCTGTGACTTCTGGAGGCAGGGCCGGCGTCAGCACCCGGCGTACCCGGGCAAGTGCCGGGGCCCTGGAAAATCAGAGGGGCCCACAGCCCACTCACTGTCGGGGCCCACCGCCCACTCACTGTCGGGGCCCACCGCCCACTCACTGTCGGGGCCCACTGCCACTCACTGTCGGGGCCCACCGCCCACTCACTGTCGGGGCCCACCGCCCACTCACTGTCGGGGCCCACCGCCCACTCACTGTCGGGGCCCACCGCCCACTCACTGTCGGGGCCCACCGCCCACTCACTGTCGGGGCCCACCGCCCACTCACTGTCGGGGCCCTGGCCGCTTCCTCGGCACCTGTTCAGGGACGCAGGCGCTGCTTGATTGCCGGCACTCCCCCCAGACATGGCCGCGCGCTGTCCGGCTGTGTCTGCTAGTAATGACGCGGCAGGGTCGACGGCACTGCACCTTTAATTGTGCTTGTGTGTCGCCCCTGCCGCGTCATTACTAGCAGACACAGCCGCGCAGCGCGCGGCCATGCTTGGGGGAGTGCCGGCAATCAAACACCGTCGGAGCGGAGGTCCTGCACAGATGGGCGGGAGCGGCCCGGACCCGACCGCAAGTGGGCCCCTCTGATGTTCCAGGGCCATGAAGTCTGTGACACGCCGGGGGCCCTGCACTGCCCCATACCTGAGGAGCTGCTGGACAGGACACTGGACCGGGGACAGGTGAGTGAGGCTTCCCCAATCCCCATATTAAAAATATTTGTAATGGGTCTGTGTGAGTGCATGTATGTGAATGTCAGTGTATATGACTGTGTATATATATTTGTCTGTTTTATATATGTCTTTAAGAATTTGTGTAAAAATGTGTGTATGTCTGTATGTGTACATATCTGTGTACCGTGTGTGCGTGCATATGTCTGCGTACCGTGTGTACGTGCATATGTCTGCGTACCGTGTGTACATATGTCTGTGTACCGTGTGTGCGTGCATATGTCTGCGTACCGTGTGTACATATGTCTGTGTACCGTGTGTACATATGTCTGTGTACCGTGTGTGCGTGCATATGTCTGCGTACCGTGTGTACATATGTCTGCGTACCGTGTGTGCGTGCATATGTCTGCGTACCGTGTGTACATATGTCTGCGTACCGTGTGTGCGTGCATATGTCTGCGTACCGTGTGTACATATGTCTGTGTACCGTGTGTGCGTGCATATGTCTGCGTACCGTGTGTACATATGTCTGTGTACCGTGTGTGCGTGCATATGTCTGCGTACCGTGTGTACATATGTCTGTGTACCGTGTGTGCGTGCATATGTCTGCGTACCGTGTGTACATATGTCTGCATACCGTGTGTACATATGTCTGTGTACCGTGTGTGCGTGCATATGTCTGCGTACCGTGTGTACATATGTCTGTGTACCGTGTGTGCGTGCATATGTCTGCGTACCGTGTGTACATATGTCTGTGTACCGTGTGTGCGTGCATATGTCTGCGTACCGTGTGTACATATGTCTGCGTACCGTGTGTGCGCGTGTCTGCATATGTGAAGGATGAGGTGGCAGGCTGGGCCCTGTGTACTATATATATATATATATATATATATATATATATATATCTGCGGTATCTGTGCATCATGAATCGTGGTATGTGTTAAAAGGGCCACTGAGACTCTTTCGCCCGGGGCCCAGAAACACCTGGAGCCGGCCCTGTCTGGAGGTAATGGGTCACTCAGGATTTTATTTATAGACTGCAGGGGGCTGAATACAAATGCACGCCACGATTTTCAGATTTATATTTTTAAAATAATTAGAAAACCTTTTATTTCCTTTACACTTCACAAATACTTGCTAGATTGTGGTGGTATCACATAAAATCCCAATAAAATACATTTAAGTGTGTGGGTGTAACTTGAAAAATGTGGAAAAGTTCACTGGGAACGAATGCTTTTTCAAGGCGCTGTATACACCTCAACAACGAGATCAACCAGATAAGTACTTACTTGTCTTACGTTCTTGATGTGTGATTGTCACTATATTTCCTTTAGGTTTATCAGTTATTGGTTGCACTATAAATAAATGCAATTAATTGGTGTTATTAGCTTTGTATTGCTGCCTCCAGAAGGCACATACTGTACTGTGAGAGGTTCTACAAGGCAGCATATGACACCAACATGGCATATACTGTACACACGAAATTAAGCAAGTCACAGAAATTGTGATACAATAACACAGTGGCATATGCTGGAAGTAAGGCTGGGTGCCCACGTAGCGCTTTTCAAGCGTTTATGCTGTGGAATTTCTGCAGCGGAAACGCTTGTGAAACGCTAGGTAATCCGCCCCCCATGGTCCCCAAGGGGATTCCGCATGTTCTATGCACATGCTGCGGATTTTTCCACAGCGTTTATGCTGCGTACAAAAATCCGCAGCATGTCATTTAATTTTGCGGAAGCGCAGCGGAACTCCCGCCATTGACTTGCATTGAGACGCACAGAAACCGCGACTGTACATTTTTACAAGCGGCTTCTATGCGTCTCTATGTGCGGATGGTACCCAGTTCTGGAGGAGAGGAGACTCTCATCCAGACCTGGGTACCATTGTACCTGTGAAAAAAGAATAAAATAATAAATAAAGTTTATACTCACCTTTCCGAAGGCTTTTCTCTGAATGCCGGTATCGCTTGAGGACCTGCGGTGACATCACAGTCATGTGACCGCAGGCCCTTCACTGCTCTGTCTCGCGATATGCCGGCAGCCAGGAACCAGCCAGGAAGCAGCGCTGCAGCCACGTCGGGGCCTCGGGGGTGAGTATAGCTTTATTTGTTTTAATTTTTACGGTTCACACTGTATAAATCCATGCTGTTTGCATGGATTTATACAGCGTCACCTAGTTGTCAAGCACTTTCCAAGTGATGCTATCGCCTGGAAAGTGCTTGTCAATCTGCATGCAGAAACGCATGTGAATCCGCATGTGGATCCGCATGTATTCTGCAGGAAAAACGCATGCACAATCTGCATGCGTTTTTTCTGCCAGGGAGATGCAGAAATGCTGCAGAAATTTCCTGCTTCATTTCTGCATCGTGGGCACATAGCCTAAAGGTCTTTTTTGCAAGATGCCTTTGTATGGTAAAGTTTAAGAAACATGAACACCAGCTTGAGGATACATTTACTAAAGAGGTACTTTAAAGAAGCAATTCTAAAAGGAAATACTACAGATGAGCAGATGTTTTGAAATTCGAATTTGAGGGTTTTGCTAAATTTTTCTGAAAAATTTAACCTGCGGCAAAAAAATTAGCCACAGATCACATTACTAAAAAGCCACTATTTGCCTGGAAAGTATATGTATGACAATAAGAATTCCACTTGGAATCTATTGATTTAATGTTGAGCTCGATAATGGAAAGGCAGCCTTCATAATGTCCAAGCCATCTCAAACTATCTGGCTAGGGGAAAATGGATTGTAAGCGGTTGTAACCAATAACCTGTTTAATCACACACAGCAGTATAAGACCTTGTAGGATACTTACATTATATAAACAGTCCAAAAAATATCCCTTTTTTGGAAACAGATTCATACCTTAATGCTGTTTATGCACAGGCATTGGAAATGGAAGAACCTGTGGCGTTTTCACGCAGTGGGGCGCAAAAATTATTCTTGTTTGGAAAGTATCAAGAGCTTACCACTTTACTAAAAGAAGAAGTCATAGCTTTTTTACAAGCCATCCCAAAATTATCTCTTGACCGGGTACGGCCAGTACGGCTTCTTACCGTATTTACCTCGTTCCACCTTCTCCAACGCTACACCTTACCCCCTCCGAATAAAAACACTTCACCAATGGATTCTTTGAATAAATTTGGCCACAGTGGGCATTTGATTAACATACAAACATTAACATTTTAACAATAATAATACCAGATAAAATCAGAGGGGAGGGTTCTTGGAGCTAATAGGTCTGGCTTTTATAACACGAAACAAATTCAACCGCCATCTTACCCTCAGCCGTGCACCACCAGCTCGAGGGCACCATACTTCCACAATACGTGAAAGATTAATCACCTAAGATCTCCCAGGATAAAACCCTGTCCAGAACCCTGACCAAAAATTGCCAGACCACCCCCCATGTAACTTCAAACTGCCCGGAATTCTCGCAAATTCCTTGTACCAACAAATCAGTACCAACTCCAAGAACCCCACCCACCCGCCAATCCAGCCACTGTGACAGTCACTAAGCATTACCACCCATCTAAAACCTCCCTATATCAACTAGCCCTATTCCCCACATTACAAAACTTATAAAATAACGGAGTAAAGAAGAGGATGGGTGAGTGGGTCTTCACTGTCCGAGTCCTACAGGAGAATGGCATTTTCCTGCACTATTCCCACAGACCACCCCTCAACTCTTTAATGCCTTTCCCCATACGTCCTCACCCAATCCTAAACCCCCGCATCTTCCAAACTCTGCTCCTCACGGCCAATCCCAGTCATGGGGGGCTTCCATCTAGCTACGCCTGACTCCTGCCCCCTCCTTTACAACTCAAAACATAGGTACTGTTTGAATGTGAAGAAGTAATTGTTTCTAAACTAGGAGTGAAAAATTATCCCTTTTTTGGGATCCACAACTGATTCGCTAATCACAAAATAATTAAGAAATTACAAAAGCTTTTTATCAAGTCGACGAAAAATCATCTTTTTTCTGGAGACAAAACAGGCGCACTCTTCTGAATATGAAGAAGCTATAGCCTGTTGTCACCAAGCCATTTGAAAAATTAGCCATATTGTGGGAGGTGTTTCATATTTCCTCACCTTAAAAAATGGAAAAATCATTACTGTCACTCTTATTCCTTCCCATCTGGATTACTGAAATTGTTTACTGATTGGTCTCCCTCTTACCAAACTTTCCTCTCTCCACTCTATCCTAAATGCGGCAGCCAGGGTCTTTTGCTTGTCCAGCCGCTACACCAATGCCTCCACCTTGTGCCAGTCATTGCACTGGTTGCCCATTCACCACAAAATACAATAAAAACTTATATTTCTCTCACACAAAGCGCTCCACAGTTCTATTTCACCATACATCTCCTCCCTCATTTCCGTCTACCACCCTACACATGCTCTCCGTTCTGCAACTGATCTAAGACTAACAAAGCCAAACCTCGCACCTTTATCTCCAAGACTTCTCTCGTGCTGTGCCAGGTTTCTGGAATACACTACTCCATACAATCTGACTAGTACCTAACCTCCACATTTTTAAGCTTGCCTTAACAATACATCTATTTAGGCAGGCCTATCACCTCAATTCACTATTCTAACTCTTCCTTGTTCCCTCTTTCTAAATTGTCCTTAGAATTTGGTCCCTCTTTCTCATCTGTCTCCACACCCTCCATGCACCCAATAGCACTTGGCAACTGCACAGATAATGGCTGATGACCGGATCATGCAGCTTATTTGAAAACCCTTATTTATTATAGTGATGGCTGGACCGTACATGACAAGTACTTTTTTACCTATTGTGTCCCCCTATTTCCTTATAGATTGTAAGCTTGCGAGCAGGGACCTCACTCCTCCTGTAACTGTTGAACTATGTGTTACTTCGTATTCTCTTTATTGTCTGTACATGTCCCTGCTTCATTGTAAAGTGCTGTGGAATATGTTGGCGCTATAGAAATAAAATTAATATTATGTTTATATACACTCAAGAGAATATGTTTCCCAGCATTAGATCTACAGTCTAGCACTATGAAACACAGTGAGCAGCCAGGAGATATAAGGCTGGTGTGGTTGTGCAGTGGCTGCTAAAGAATTAAGATGGGGCAGACAAGGAGATGACTGGTAGTTTAGGGCCAGCAATGTCTGCCCTGGCAGCAGGAGTATTACAATATAAATCATATGATGGACAGGGAGTAGATGCCAGGCCGAGTGTGGACGATCAGCACTTTCTGCATCAGATAGGTGTAGAAGATAGAAAATGGACAGTCAGGCAGGCAGATGATATGGCCAATCTAATTGTTGGCATCAGCCATCGGTGGATAGTAGCCTTCACTGATTCATACCGGATTCATTTTGACAAATGACAAAAAGACATTTTGACAAATATACTCCACTATGCCCTCCACCTCCTCCTCACTAAATGCTTGTCAGAAAAAAATGCTCCATACAGAATATTGGCCCCCATATAAAGCTTCATACGGAATACTAGCCCCATATAAGGCTCCATACGGAATACTGGCCCCCATATAACGCTCCATACAGAATACTGGCCCCCATAAAACGCTCCGTACAGGATACTGGCCCCCATATAACGCTCTGTACAGGATACTGGTCCCCTTATAACGCTCCATACAGGATAGTGGCCCCCATATAATGCTCCATGCAGGCTGTTCCCCTCTTTATAATGCCCGATGCAGGATGTCATCCCCTATATAATGCCCCATGGAAGATGTCACGCCCCATATAATGCCCCATGAAGGATGTCACCCCCCCATATAATGCCCCATGCAGGATATCACTTCTCCCCCCCATATAATGCCCCATGCAAGATGTCACCCCGCATATAATGCCCCATGCAGGATGTCACTTCTCCCCCTACATATAATGCCCTGTGCAGGATGTCACCTCCCATATAATGCCCCATGCAGGATGTCACCCCCATATAATGCCCCATGCAGGATGTCACTTCTCCCCTCCAGATATTGCCCTATGCAGGATGTCCCTTCCCCCCATATAATGCCCCATGCAGGATGTCACCCCTCATATAATGCCCCATGCAGGATGTCACTTCTCACCCCCATATAATGCCCCATGAAGGATGTCACTTGTCCCCCCCCATATAATGCCCCATGCAGGATGTCACCCCCCATATAATGCCCCATGCAGGTGTGGCGCCCCTGAGGGTTCGGCCGCCACAGGAATGCTGCACTTCTTTAATGGAGTGTGGTGCTCCTCCTCTGAGGTAAGTCCGGTACGATGGTGGTTACCTAGTTTTTGCATCCAACACCACATTTCTCCACCAGAGGGAGCTAGTATGCACTAGGTGCTGCTCCCCTGGTTACAGGGAGACTTCTGAACACAAAGTGGTAGGAACCACTTAGTGGGTGTGGGTGGAGGAACAGTTAGTTAGTTACACTTCTAATTTCTATTTAATAGAATGCCATCTTGGTCCTTTTTGTTCGTTTTGGTCGTTCTGCTGGTTCTGCTCTGGTCCTGTGTGGACCTGTCCAGCTCTTCAGACCTGTGTGGTCTCGGACAGTGTGTCTGTCAAGTGGTCGTACTGTGCTGTCATCTACTGTGTGTTAATGTGACTTCCCTCCGGGAGCGCAGATCCTGTGTGGGCCTGCACCGGCATGGGACACAGCCCTCGTACCCCGATCTATAGTACGAGAGGGAGGTTGTGGACAAGGAATGTCTCAACCCGACCAAGGACCAGGATCAAGAAGGCCCGGGAGCTTTAGAGTGTGGCTCCCTAGCAAATGGGTCCCGGGGAGGATGCAGACGGAGCAGAGTTCGCCACCTGTCATCTCCTACCTGATCTATTCAGAGGGATTCCGACTGCAAGAGGGGTACCGGCCCCCGACACCCGACCTCGTACTCTATGTCCAGGACGGGAAAGCCCGGTTAGGCCCTGAGGATTCCGCCGGGCTTGGGATGGAGAGGAATTGCCACCCGAGCCGTACACCTGAGAGGAGCTCAGAGGGAGACCCGGCCTATCTACACTTGCACAGACGGGAAGGGGTAAAGTCTGTAGTGCAGGAATACTCTGGTGTAGAGACGCTGCCGGACACTGGACTTCCTCGGAGGTAGTCGGACCCCCGTCCCTGGTGGCCGCAGGACTCCGCGAGGAGCAGGGAGAAGCCTTGCGCTGCTTATGAGAACTGTGAGTAAAGCCTTGGAAATTCATCCCTATGGCCTGTTCATTAAGCGCCATACCACGTGACACGGTGCCCGCGTCTCTACTCCCGCACCACTGCACCCCCTTTCATCCTGTCTTCCCTGCCCTGAGGCCGCGCTCCGCCTGTGGGGAGCAGCGAGAACTTTAGCCGCCATGACATCGGGCCTCAGTGGACTGCTAGCGGTGCTGGTGGCGCATCACCAGACACCACAGGTGGCGTAGTCGACAATTACCACTCAACCCGGATAGCCCGAACATCATTTTTAATGTGACGGCCCTGGGCACGGGACGGGTCAAGGCCACGACTGCATCCCCCTTCCTCAACATCTGACCCGGCTCCGAGTACCCCATCTTCCCAGGGCAGGGCTTGAGAGGCGTCACACAGGATGTCACTCCCCCCATATAATGCCCCATGCAGGATATCACTTCTCCCCCCCATATAATGCCCCATGCCTCCATACATTAAAATAAAAAAAAATCAAACCGTCCCGCTCTGCACTGCCTGTGATGGCTCAGGGGAGGGCACGGTGGAAAGACGTCTCCGCACCCTATGACCTCAGATGTAACAGGTAGCTGGAAGACATCAGATCTGCAGAGGCACGGGAAGAAGTAACTATCCGGCTGCTGGGGCCCTGAGCAAACGGGAGAGAAGGGCGGGTGCTGCCACCGCTTTCCTCCGCCCATAGCCCAGTGGGGTGCCCGACCGCGAGTGGGCCCCCCGCCTGCTCAGGGCCCCGGCGCTTGCCCGGCTGGGCCGGGTGCTGACACCGCCCCTGATCTTTCTATATATGGATGTGTTATTCAAGGTCCGATCACATTAGATATTCAGGAATGATACAGTCTAATATATTACATGTATTTATTATTGTATTCATATTTTAGGAACGAATGTGCTGACAAATACTGATATTGGAAAATCTGAGACCCCAGAGATCCATGAATGTGCCGCTGTCATAGAGGGAGGTGTCTGTATATCACCAGATAGCTGTGTATGAATTACATGTCCAGCACCATCTCCCATATAACTATGGGATTTCTCTATTCCTAATATAGATGAGACCTATTGGCAGATATTATTTAGTGATTGGCGTAAAAATGTGATAATTTGAGCAATAATTTGTGACTTTTTTCTGCTACTCACGTCACTTTACTAAAACTATGGATGGAGTTTAGCGGAGACGGCTGCACCCTACCACTAACATTCATTGGAAACTGTATTACTCTTTTCATGACAGTTATTGGTATATATGGGACATGTGTTTTATGGGGAGGGGTAAGAAAAGGCAATTTGTACTGACAGTGACCTAAATTTTTTTAAATTTTGTTTTATTTTTTAAAAAAATTTATATTTTTTCCTACTTTTTCTTTCTCTTTTTTTATTTATTATACACATTGTGCCCACAATAAGGACATAAAAGAGGAGCATTTCCCTATCTAAATAGAAGCTTATGATTGCTGATTTCCCCTGTAACTAGGGCTGGGTATTAGCAATTTCAGGGTTCGTCTTCCGCTGCACAGCTGATCTGTGTTCGTTGTATATTACAATAAAATGTATCAGTTTGTGTTATGTGTTTCTTGTGTTTTTCTGACTGTTTTGATGCTCGGAGACCTTTGTAATAAACCATCTTTCTAGGGAGTCTGGCCGTGTCTGACAGCGGCTCTCCGCTCCTGCAGCCGCACGATAACGCCACCGAAACCCACACGGTAAAGGATGGAAGTTTACAGAAAAACAACGATTAATGTTAATGATATAAATGATTGACTCCTTTGGTCACTTATTAACTCTTCAATATTTGTCACATTTGTTAATAGTAATCTCTGCAACCAATGAGGTAAATGTTCTATGGTAAAAAAAAAGACATGTGAGGAATAAATATACACAATATTTCCCATAATATGACTGAGTATATCTTTGGGGTATGTTCACAAATAGCATTTTTTCAGCTTTTTACAGTACCAGCTTAGTGAATGAGATTTCTGAAGTCTCATTCACATGCTGTATTTTTTTCTAATCTGCAGCATGTTAATTCTTTCAGGGGTTTTGCAGCGTTTTTCACCCTTTCAAATGAATGAAAAAAAACCCACAAGTATAAACACTGCAAAAACCCAGCAAATAAGTGCGGACTGTACGCAGGGGTTTTTCCTGCCACCAATCTGGTTTTTGATGCAGAGAAAAATGCAGCAAAAATACAACGTGTGAACATTCCCTTATCCTGGTTGTGTGGTAATTGGAAATAAAAGGGAGCGCCAAAAAAGCATATTGTTAGGCAGCATGTATTTGTGCAGAGCAGCTCCTTGAAGATTCCATCACAAGATTCCATGATGACATCACTGGTGATTGTCGGCCATTATGACATCACAGCTCGCAGTCACTACTTATACAATGTACACAGGGTCGCAGCTGTCTTTGTTGACTCTATAGTGACTGAGCGCACTTGCTGTTTTTCGCTATTCCATAGTGACTGATCGCACTTGCAGTTCTTAGCTATTCCATAGTGACTGAGCGCACTTGCAGTTTCTCGCTATTCCATAGTGACTGATTGCACTTGCAGGTTCTAGCTATGGCTAAAATACTTTTGGACAATCTTCAGGTAGAAGCTCTATGGGAGATTCTTACCACCAATCGCCCTGAGATTGTGCTTCTACCACCCGATGGCGTCCTCAGCTTCACTCACCGGCTGGTGGTGGAGCTAGTAAGGGACAGCCTGACCAAATACCACCGAGGTCATCTCACCTCAGAGTATCTGACGGATTTACCCCAGAACATCAGGACATTACTACAACAGGTAAGTGGCGGATGCTCCGCACAAATCTTCTCCACAATAATGAATAATAATAGTGGGATAGAAGCAGGGACGGATTAAGAGTAGCCGAGGCCCCGGGCAGTTTAGAAGGTGGGGGACCCCAGCACCCGACATGTCACATGATTTTCTTTGATAGATGATGTGATAAGTCACGCGATTAACACGCAGGTGCTGTGTTGCACTACACATAACAAAAATAAAATTAATTCTGCTCAATATTAATATTAACATATTAATTATAATTATAATTTTATATTATTAATTGTGCAATTTAATATTGAGCAGAATTAAGTATGCTGACATCCCCCTTTATACTGTATAAGCCCACATATAGCCCCTATATACCGTATATGCCCACACATAGCCCCTATATACAGTATGAACCTTCACATAGCCATCTATATACAGTATGAGCTCTCACATAGCCCCCTATATACAGCTGAGCTCTCACATAGCCCGCTATATACAGCTGAGCCCTCACATAGCCCCATATATACACAATGAGCCCTCTCAAAGCCCCATATATACAGTATGAGCCCTCACATGGCCCCCTATGTACAGCTGAGCCCTCACATAGCCCCATATATTCTGTGTGAGCCCTCACATAGCCCCCTATATACAGTATGAGCCCTCACATAGCCCCATATATACAGCTGAGCCCCAACATAGTCCCCCTATATACAACATGAGCCCCCACACACTTTAAATATTGCTTGGCAGCATGTATTTGTGCAGAGCTGCCTCTATAAGATTCCATCACAAGATTCCATGATGACATCACTGGTGATGGTCGGCTATTATGACATCACAGCTCGCAGTCACTACTTATACAATGTACACAGGGTCAGGGCTGCCTTTGTTGGCTCTATAGTGACTGATTGCACTTGCAGGTTGTAGCTATGGCTAAAATACTTTTAGAAAATCTTCAGGTAGAAGCTCTATGGGAGATTCTTACAACCTATCGCCCTGAGATTGTGCTTCTACCACCCGATGGCGTCCTCAGCTTCACTCACCGGCTGGTGGTGGAGCTAGTAATGGACAGCCTGACCAAATACCACCGAGGTCATCTCACCTCAGAGTATCTGATGGATTTACATCAGAACATCAGGACATTACTACAGCAGGTAAATGGCGGATGCTCCACACAAATATTTTCTACAATAATGAATAATAATGGTGGGATAGAAGCTTCTTCTTTCTTTCAATATAAAACAGAACGAGTCCCCAGATATGTAGTCATTGTATCTGCAGAGAGGAGCAGACGTCACATACAATGGCCGCCTCTATTGTGACCTTTCTCATCTCAGAATTTTCATTTTTGTTTCTTTTCTTCTTTATAGGCTGAAAAAAGATCTCAACATGGAGATTTGGCTTCTATTAAAGAACTGGCCGAAAAAGTCCTGTGTGTACTGGAAGGTCCGGCCTGCTCCTCGGAAAGCCTGGTAAGGATCCATCATCTTCTCTATCACACGTCGTTGTTTCCTGATCTTCTCCAGATCACGAGTCAGAGATCAGAAGATCTGGGGTTAGATCTGAGAGAACTTTCTGAGAAAAGCCCTCATGATGGCGCCTGATCTGTATAGTTACAGTTGGTGCGTCTGTAAATGCAGGTTTAGTCCTTCCTGATTTATGGATTTGGTGATTTACTGGAAGGCTCCACGTGTTAATACTATATATTCTATCTATCAGGAGACACAAGAAGGCGACACCGAAGACGAGCAAAATGTGACCCCAGAAACCCCTGACCCCAATATGAGTCAGCCGGGGCCGAGCAGCGATCTGACTACAGGTGAGCCGATCACACAACCTTCTACAGGAAATATCCGGATATTATACAGAACAGGGGACAATGTCACATTTACTCTTTCCACTCTGTGTAATGGGAACCTGGCAGCACATGTTACATATGGGAGTAGTGGGAGGACTGGACAGGACATTTTCTCGTATTTTTTCCAGAAATCCAAAGTGCCAGTCAGGAGAAAACTAACGTAGAAGTCTTATACAAATCAGGATGGAAGTGCACTGGGGGCGTGGAAGAAGTCCGAGTGCAGTGACACGCCCCTGTGCACTTCCAGGCTAATTTGCATACGGCTCTTACGCTTTAGCTCTCTTCCCATCGCTCATCGAGGGTGATGGGTTCCTCATTCATGTGGTGATTGGGGTCCTCCACCATTTACATTACATTATCTATGGCTCTGACGGACGTTCCCATATATAGAGCCCCATATAACGAGTATTAATCCCATTCACAGACGTCTTGTCATTTCTCTGTTATATTGTTGTATTATATATGTAGGATTAATATTGTCTAATATATTTTATTTCTTCATCATTTTATCACTATTTTAGAAACAACTGAGCTGTTGGATCCTGACAGTGTAATCTTAGAGATCCCAGAGATCCAAGAATCTGCCGATGTAAGTATTATAGAGGGAGATGTCTATGTATCACCAGATCACGGGGTGTGAATGACCCGTCCAGTATTATCCCCCATATAACCAGGGGACGCCTCTATCATCAGAGGAGATGACACCATTGCATTAGATAATAGCATTTATATTATAGGGAATCTGTCAGCAAGTTTTTGCTCCTCATCTGAGGGCAGCATGATGTAGAGGCAGAGACCCTGATTCCAGCGATGTATTCATTACCTTATTCAGGGCAGCAGTTGTGACGAAATCAATATTTTTTTCTGCTGCAGATCTGGCAGTGCTCTGAATGCTGAGCCCTGTATAACCCCGCCCACACCAGTGATTGGCAGCTTTCTGTGTAATACGCCGTCCACAGCAGTGATTGGCAGCTTTCTGTGTATAACCCCACCTGCACCAGTGATTGGCAGCTTTCTGTGTATAACCTCGCCTGCACCAGTGATTGGCAGCTTTCTGTGTATAACCCCGCCTGCACCAGTGATTGGCAGCTTTCTATGTACAGTGTGCATAAGCAGAAAGCTGCCATTCAGTGGTGGGGGTGGGGTAACACAGAGCAATAGGACTACATGGCACGAGACAGATGGTCCTCTAGTGATAATCTCCTGCTGATAAAACACTGATTTTATTGACACAACACCACACAGTTTAGTAAGTGACACATCACTGGAATCAGGGTCTCAGCCCCTACATCATTCTTCTCTCAGATTACATAGCACACAGACAGATCCTCTGTAAGTTCTCCTCTGTGTGATTTCTCACATTATCCAGCACTGTACAATGATTCCGATGTATGGAGGATCCCCCCTTACATTACATCCGTGTCTGCGGAGCGTCCGGCTTGTATCATCCCTACATCGGATCAGTGACATCAGCTGGGAGATAATATAGGAGGAGACGTTTCTGCATCTGGAGATTTGCTCCCGAAGCTTCTAGATCTTAATATCATTTCTTCTTCTTTTCTAGAACTTGATGGAATCATTGATCCCGGCGAGAAAGCCGCGTATGAGCGACTACGAAACATCTAAACTGATCAGCAGCGGATCTTTTGGGTGAGATTTCAGTTGGCATAATCCACATTTCTCAGGGTTCCCTATGACAAGGCTTCAGCCTCTGTGCTCTGCCATTCAGTGTTATCATAGGGAAATGACCTGTTAATGCGACCTGGGTGAGAGTTCTGGCAGATGTGGCATTGTGCAGACCTCCCACAGGTGATAATGTGACCTGGGTGTGGTTCTGGCAGACGTGGCATTGTGCAGGCATCCCATAGGTGATTATGTGACCCAGATGAGGGTCTGGCAGACGTGGCATTGTGCAGACATTCACAGGTGATAGTGTGACCTGGGTGTGGTTCTGGCAGACGTGCCATTGTGCAGACCTTCCATAGGTGATGTGACCTGGGTGAGGGCTCTGGCAGACGTGGCATTGTGCAGACCTCCTATAGGTGATAATGTGACCTGGGTGAAGATCTGACAGACGTAGCATTGTGCAGACCTCCCATAGGTGACAATGTGACCTGGGTGTGGTTCTGGCACACGTGGGATTGTGCAGGCCTCCCATAGGTGATAATGTAACCTGGCTGAGGGCTCCAGCAGACGTGGCATTCTGCAGACCTCCCATAGGTGATAATGTGACCTGGGTGTGGTTCTGGCAGACGTGGCATTGTGCAGACCTCCCATGGGTGATAATGTGACCTGGGTGAGGGTCTGGCAGATGTGGCATTGTGCAATCCTCCCATAGGTGATCTATGTAGTATTATTTCATAGATTACTAGATGTGTATTTCTAGTGACTTCTAGTATTAAACATGAGTACAGAAGATCATATAATGACTTCTATAGACAGACTGTTAATAATGATTCATAATAAACCATGGTTTCTCCTTCTCTCCAGATCCGTCTACTTAGTGCACCATAAAGATTCAAAGAAGATCTTTGCTATGAAGAAAATGGCCAAGACGACCCTGGATACTCCAACAGCTGTGGAAGGGGCCTTTCTGGAGAGGGACATCCTGACATTCGCTGATTGTCCCTATGTGACCTCCATGCTCTGCTCCTTCCCTACTAGATCTCACCTGTGTATGGTCATGGAGTATGTAGGAGGTAGGACATGTACATGTATTATATTCAGCCCATGTCTGCTGACATCTTATCATTAGGACTTGTCCCCGTGGACGGTTACATCCCCGCAGAGCATTTACTATAGATATTCCGCAAAGTCATTGATGTGTGTGATCTCCCTGTATGTCCGCACTGAGCACGTCAGTATCTCCAGCTTTAGACGAGATGTGACATCACTTTATGTTATTAGTGACATAGACGACATTTCACCATGACCTCAGACTAATATTCTGTACATTATATCGGTATACAGGGTTGGACTGGCCCACCAGAGAACCGGAGAATCCTCCGGTGGGCCCTTGCTTCTCCTTCAGGAGAGTTCATAGCAGCTGCAAGGTTTGCACTATGGGGCTCTTGAGTGGAAGAGAAAGGTGTGGGCCCTCGGAATCAAATGTTCTGGTGGGCCCAATGTTCTTCAGTCTGATACTGTCCGTATATATTGTCTCCAGCCCCAATGTCTCCGCTCACTTCTCATGACACTTCATGGTGGTTTGCTGTATAAACCCCTCACCGCTCATATTTCCTTTCTTCTATAGGTGGAGACTGCGCAACCCTCCTAAGAACCAGGGGTCCTTTATCTGTCCCCTTGGCCCGCCTGTACTTTGCAGAGGCAGTTCTTGCTGTGGAATACCTGCACAGCTATGGCGTGGTGCACAGAGACCTGAAGCCAGAGAAGTAAGTGCCCCCTGTAGCATAATAAAGTGGGGAAAGTTATTTATTACCACATGGCCTATGAGGCTAAAACTATCTTTTCTTTCACAGCCTCCTAATTACACCGGCTGGACACATTAAAGTCGCCGATTTTGGGATTTCAAAAGTTGGTGTCATGATACCAGAAGCCAACACCCACAAGGAATCATTGGAGGACATCGCCAGAGAGTTCCAGGACCATGAGGTCGGCATCACTTACAGGAACTTAGCTTGTTCTTTACAAATCTCATTACACTATTGTCTCTTCTCTACGTTCTTCATTCTAGAGAACTTTTCCACTCATATTTTATCTTCTGTCATTGTGATTTTATGGGGAGAACTTGTCATAATAATCATTTCATCGATTCTCATCTTTATCTTCTGTCGGTTTTCAGGACTGTGGCACCCCATATTATATGGCCCCAGAAATCATCCTGAAGAAAGGCTATGGAAGACCTGCTGATTGGTGGTCAATGGGGATCATCCTGCATGAATTTCTGATGGGATATGTACCATTTCATGGGGACTCCCTATCTGAGCTTCATAAAAATATTGTCAGTGGTAAGTAGAATAATCCGATCATTGCTTTGACTGGTTAAATGGGTTACGTTATTTCCTTTGCTTTTTCTTACAGTCCAATACAGAGGTTTTATTTTCTGTAATTTTCTTATATAACAGGAGACATCATTTGGGATTGGGATTGCTCTCCCCCCCCCGATGCTCAAGACCTCATTGATGACCTGCTCAGAACAAATCCTGTACAAAGACTTGGGACAGGTAACCAATATATTAGTTTTTATATTCACTTTTTACAATGAGGAAATATCGCTTCTTTCCATGAGGATCAGCACTTCTCTATCTGCTTGCCTATTTCTAGTTATCCATACTATGACTTTCAGCTTGTTTCCTTCGGTTATGTCATTAGTTTAGATTAAGATAAATTGTTCCGATATGGAGCAGTCTCTGACAATGTCTGCTCAACTTTTGGTTTTCTTTTTCCAGGAGGAGCCTTCGAGATCAAGAGTTATCCATTCTTGTGTGACTTAGAATTTGAAAACCTTCTAAGTCAGAAGCCGGAGTATGTCCCTCGGATTGTGTCAGATGTGGACACCAGCTTATTTATCAGTAAGTAGAAGGAGAAGTCATCTAGACTAAGCGGCTGTTTGTCTCATCTTCCTTAATATGTGTCAATCAGTTCCCATTAATATTAGTGATAAATGATGACTGTGTTACACTGCTAACCTGTAATAACACTTCATTACCTATGTCTTGTAGATCACGCTGATACAGACAAGCATATGGACTCAGAGGAGGAGGACACAAGTGAGGATAATGAGAGCCTTTTCTTCCAAAATTTTACGTCGTCCTCTGAAAGGCTTTCTAAAGTAAGTATGTGATCAATAAATCCAGAATATGTAAAAAAGACCTCTAAAAGTAAAAAAATAGAAATTTATATCTTATTATTCTGTTTTTAGCTCTGTACCACCACTATCAAGTCCCCTCCAGAGTGTACCCCATCATCCAGCAAAAACATCTCAGAAATGTGAGTAGATTATGTGGTTATTACTGGGAGCTCCAGGCTGATATAAGTGCACAACACCAAATATAGGACATAATTACCATAATATTAAGTGCAGCATCCACCGCCCCATGATCAGCGGTCATTGCGCTTTTGGCTTCAGAATTCACTGGAGATAACAGCCAATAAATGCAGCCAGTCAGGCATTGATAATGCTGCCCACATTGTAGGAGAGATGTAGTATTACATGCCGGCCATTGTTGGTAGTTGTTTTTCACTCTGCTCCATAGAAGGTAGTTTTGGGTAGGAGACCTTTCATATGTCCTATTAGGCCTTATAGTCGATGTTCTTCTAGTGAGACAATTCCTTTTATACAGAATTTACTTGTGATTTACTTGATTTTCTTCTTCCAAACAGGCAGAAAGGATCTGATAGAGATGATGCTATAACCAGCTTGCCATCCTCGTCCCCATTGTCAGGTATGTACATGTCTATAGCTCCAAAAATGTGAATGTTGTCATCAAGGGTCAAATATCTTCACATGGTTTTTCTGTAGTAGGTCTCCTATGTTATCCATCTTTCATGGATCCCAATTATGTTGCCCATGGGCCCATACTGTGTCTCTATTTCCGTAACTTTGTACAGTGCAATCATGGATATTGTGATACGTTGTAGCATCCAGTAACCTCCGCCATCGTAATGAGACATCGTCTCCTATAGTAAAATATCGCTCATTAGTGATGCACCACATGGCGGCACACAAGGGCGCTCACTGCTCCATATTAGTGACACATCTAATGCCCCCCAGATGAGGTCATGTCCAGTATATAGGACTTATTCTGCCCTATTATGTAATACCAGATTATCAGGACTATAGGGGACAGGACAAAAATAATCCTACTATATACAGGACAGATGCAAAACAGATCCCATAACAATGTGTCCTTAGTGAGTTGTTGTTTTTTCTTCTTTCTGATCAGAATTTCCAGCTGACGAGGAAACATCTGAAAATGTGAAAAAGCGGAAAAAGAGACGAGGTAAGTGTGAGAATCAGCTCCATGTTGTGTGAGGTCGTCAGTGAGATAAATGCATGTAGAGCAGATGTCATCTGTCAGGGATGGGATTATCACATGTATGATGGCTGACAATGATCGCTGACCTCTGTGTGATGACACTCCTCTGCCGTCCGGCCACAGTGACCGCACAGTAGTACCATGTCATATGGAGTCCCATCACTTACATTATATTTCCTTCTCTTCTCATAGGTTCCATCTTCCGCCGGATCTTATCATCCTGCCGGCGTGGATTAGCCAGGGCTGCTCGCGTATTTGCATGTTGTCATCGTCCCCCTAGAGACATCTCGAAAGACGGGAAACCTCCGCATCCAGCGCCCTGAAGTCCAGCAGATCTACCATCACTGCTGGAGCCGTATAGAAGGACCTTCACCATCTACCTGAGGCCTTCTGTTACATCTCTGCCCGGACATGCCTCTGTCACCAGGCTCCGCGGTATTCATACTGGTCGCAGACGTGGCTGTTACTGATCACCTGGTATCTGACCCCGGCTGTCATCCAGACTATGATTTTGTCTATTGATTCTGTTCCTGGTTTTATTCTTCCCTTCTATCTTATTATTAATTAAAAAAAATTACAATTATTATTACTAAGTTTTTTTGCATCAATCAAACTTTACATTTTGGTAATTGATTAAAATAATATATTAACAGTTATGTTTTTAAAAGCATATATACAGTATGCTTATAATATGTATATACACAGTGGCATGTAAAAGTTTGGACACCCCTGGTCAAAATTAAGTTATTGTGAACAGTTAAGCAAGTTGAATATGAAATGATCTCTAAAAGGCCTAAAGTTAAGGATGACACATTTCCTTTGTAAGGAAGTATGAACTATCACTGGCAATTCCCAAGTACCAGTGGCGAGCATATATAGCAAAGGGGAGTGGCCAACACTGAACAGCTGAGAAAATCCAGGTTGGAGAGCTCCAGGAGATCAACTAACCTGATTAACCCTTGCACTGCCAGCAAGGAAAAAGCCTGCACTGTCTAATAAGATGGTGAAGCAATTCTAATCAGTGCAGGAGTTCGTAAAACTAGACGCCACAATCTTCTGGCCCCTCTCTGTCACATTAGCCCTATGGCAGTAGCCCCCCTCCTAAGAGGGACCTCCAGAACCTCAGAGCCAGGTTTATTTGGATGTGAAACGTGATAAAACCGGACCAACCTGGTTGCATGTACATCCGACGCTGGTACCCACATTCTCTCCTCAGGACTATAACTCTTCCAATGTGCCAAATATTGAAAAGACCGGAGTACAAAGCGAGAATCTATTATCTTCGCTATCTTGAATTCCATATTCTTCACAACAATGACTGGGGAAGATGATGGTGATGATGGTTCAGAGGAAGCAATATATTTCTTGTGAAGTGATTGGTGAAACACATTATGAATCTTGGTAAAGTAAGGTAATACACTACTGGATTAATGACGGCAACTATATTGTAGGGGCCAATGAACCCGGGTACCAGTTTCCAAGAAGGAACCTTCAAGTTACTGTTCTTTGATGACATTTACACCAAATCACCAACACTCAGGTCTGGACCCACCAAGCTTCTCCGATCAGCCATACTCTTATATTTGGATCCCACTCTTCTTAAATTAAGAACACTTTGCCACACTGATGTAATGGATGAAGAAAACCGTTCCTCCTCAGGTGCTCCTGAGGAACGATTCCTATTGTAGAAGCAGAATTAAGGATGAAAACCATATGCCCCGAAGAACGGGGATTTGCCAGTAGATTCATGACAACGGTTATTCACGGTAAACTCAGCGAGAGGTAAACAAGAAACCAAATTCTCCTGATTCTCAGACACGAAGCACCTAAGATATCAGAGAGAATCCCATGTGATTTCATGATTTCTTTGATAAAAATTTGCGTCAAAGTCTTCGCATTTGGTAAAGCAGGTAGTGCAATGAAATAAGCCATCTTGCTGAACCTATCCACCACCACCAATATTACAATGTAACCTGCTGATATGGGTAGATCAGTGATGAAATCAACAGACAAATGAGTCCATGGTCTACAGGGAATCACCAAAGGTTGAAGAGCCCCGGAAGGACAAGTATGTGGGATCTTAGAATGCGCACCGGTACTGCAGGCAGCTACATAATCCCAAACATCTTGGTGGACCCTAGACCACCAAAAACGCAGAGTAAGAAGATCTGTGGTGGCTTTACTACCAGGATGTCCAGCCAGGACCGAATCATAATGTTCACTCACAATTCTAAGACAGAGGTTCACAGGGACAAATACTTAACCTGAAGGACAGGCAGCAGGGCACCCCCCTGAGCCTCTAGGACCTCTTTCTCCAGATTAGTATATATAGTTGCGATAACTGCCCCTTTCTTTCTGTAAGGGACCGGCTAACAATTACTTCCTCCCCCTGAAAAATGTGGCGCCCCTGCTGCACATTAGTGCCACAGATCCTAGAGGGGTGCATGGACGGATTCCTCCACAAGAGGCCCTCACAGCATACACACACCTACACCTTCCACCTCAGACCACCAGAGGGAGCCCAGATAGGGATATAAATAGGGAAGGTGGAGCTAGGCAGTCAGTTTGGAGAACAGTTTCCTCAGGGAACAGAGCTAGTTCCTGCAGTAGATGAGCCTGGGAGAGGTCAGCCTGCAGTGGAGCTCAGTCTAGAGAACAGTTTTCCTCAGGTGACGGCGGTAGTTCCAGTCCCTCTAGAGAGAGTACAGACTCAAAAAGCTCAATTAATTAGCCCACAGCGTGCCGACGCCATAAGAGCGGTGAAGAGTAGCGAGGCCTACTGCCAGTGTGAAGCCTAGTGAGGGCCCTGAGCGGCTGAAGGCAAGAGGAGTAAGCGAGCTACATAGGGGGCAGAGGAGTTTAACCAGCTCACCCCACAACTATTTACCAGACACCAGGTCCGCGTCTGCAGGGATCTCTAGGACCAGCAGAAACTACCGGAATCCCTGGCGAACTACATGTCCCAGGAACACCAAAAGCCGACCGTTATACCAGGGTCAGGAGTCACTGAGGCCCAAAAATTCCAGGGAGCGTGAACTCCATCAGAAGGCCCTACCACCAGGTCAGCCGGTGCAAGACAGAGACCAAGTTAGGCCTAGCTTCAGGCAGGTCATAAACTTAACAGGAAAAGGCAAGAAGCAGGAGGCCCCACACCCGCTCACTGGGGAGAGTCCTGACATGCACCCTTCACCCTACAGTGCCCTGGATCGTGCCTGAAACACCACCAGTAAAGGTACTGAAGCGAACTGTCGTGTGTGTACCTATTCTTCCTCCGACCCGGCTGGGTCCCCTCTGTCCTGCATCCCCTCTCCTATGCTGCCCTGAGGCCCCGCTCCACCTGTGGGGAGCCGCACCATCTAGCTGCCTGATCACCGTTCTCAGAGGACTGTAGCAGCGCTGGTGATTCTCACCAGACACCACGGGTGGCGTCACAAACTTTTCCCTATCCCGTATTCCTGTTCCCCATTCCTTTGCTTTTAAGAGTGACCCCAGGGTACGGCCTCAGGAGCCGGCCACCGCGGCATCCCCCAAAACTAACAGCAAGGCCCGGGTGCCGAGTCCCCATCCCTTGGGCGCATCAAAAACAACAAGATAAAGCATTTGCCTTAATATCCTTATCCCCCAGCCTATAAGTCAACAAATTTGAATCTGGTAAAGAATAATGACCAGCTTTTTTGTCTAGGTGTCAGATGTTTGGCAGATTCCAAATATAAAAGATTTTTATGATCAGTGATTACTATGACCGCATGAACTGCCCCCTCCAAAAAATAACACCACTCCTCAAAGGTCTACTTTATTGTCAAGAGATCCCTATTAACAATGTCATAGTTTCTCTCGGAGGATGACAGCTTCTTGGAGAAGTATGCAAACGGGCGCAATTTACTTGGGAAAGAACACTGTGACAATACAACCTCAACCCCCATCTCTGATGCATCAAACTCTACAATGAATGGCTGAGTGACATCAGGCTGTATAATAATCTGTGAAGAGTAGTAAATGCCTCACTGGCCGAACTGGACCATTTAGAAAAGTCCGTCCCTTTCCTGGTCATATCCGGCAATTTGTCCACTACTGATAAGTTCTTGATGAACTTACGATAATAATTGGCGAACACTAAAAAGCTTTTACATCTTCAGGACGATTCCAATCAAGTACTGCCCGGATTTTCTCCGGATCCATGCGAAAACAGGTGAACAATAATAAATAACCCCGATTAGGGATCTCCTGAACCGAGAGCATACATTTCTTTCGTTTGACAAATAATTTATTGTCCCTTGGTACTTGTAAGACCTGCCTTACATCTATGTGATGTGACTCAAGGTCCGGCGAATAAATCAATAATCATCCAGATACACTACTACTACAAATCTACCTGCCAGGTGATGAAAAATGTCATTTACAAAGAACTGAAAAATGGGGGGAGCATTAGTCAACCCAAATGGCATAAAAAGGTTTTTGAAATGTCCTTCTGGCATATTAAAAGCAGTCTTCCACTCATCTCCGTTTGGATGAGATTATAGGCCTCCCTAAGGTCCAGTTTGGAAAACCACTTAGCCCCAACAATCTGATTAAAGAGATCTGGAATAAGAGGGAGCAGATATGGATCCCGAACAGTGATCCGATTTAATTCCCAGAAATCCAAGCAGGGGCGCAACCTCCCATTTTTTTCTTAATCAAATCCACTGAGCAACCATAAGGACAGTAAGGTGTAGTTCTTGACATAATTGAAAACACATACTCGTAATCGGACAAATACTGTACTCTGGTAGAGACCTGGTAGTTACCATGGATAAACTAATGCACATGCAGTTATTTTGATAGTAATTGATCCACCTTACTATTTCCCGTGCCTGCCAGTCCACTATAAGATTATGTGACATCAGCCAAGGCAGCCCTAGAACCACTGGGGAGGGCAAGCCCTCTAACACATAATATTGGGGGGAATAAGAGAGGAGACAAAATCCCCAGGCTTGAGTGTCGCCCTGGAGCACTGAGATTACAATCCCCACCCGTTGTTCCTCGGTACCTGAGTGAGTACATAGCCTAAAATATAGTTTGCAGGCCTCCTTAAAGACCACAAACTTGTCCCAACCCCTGAGAATCTATTTTGCAAAGAGATCTTGGGCTCCATGAGGAGCTGCCCGGGAGCCGTCGATCCTAAGCCTGGAGTCCATGGGTGCTGCAAAGCCAAAGAGTCTAAGTCTGCCACCTCCAGGCAGAGTTGTAGCTGGCCAGAGCAGCCACAGGATCCATCATGGATCCAACAAGGTAATGCCAGGGAAGGGAGGGGATGAGTGCTAGTCGATCCACATTGACAACTAAAGACAACAAGGGGGAACAAACAAGGGAAGATAGCTTAACTTTAGTCAATTTCAGAGAAATGAACACACGTCCTCTTAGCTCCAGAGAGGAAAAAGTACTGCTCTTCCTCGAGCCTTCACAAGGAGTCGCGTGAATATCGCCGGCACCTCCCTCTAGCAAACAGCAGGTATTTATACACCCAAGTCAGGGTGTTAATTAGTAAGAGGAAGGTAGACGCTGGGTCCTAAAGAGACAGCTTCTAAGGTGTCTGTAATGCCAAACAAAGAGATCTCCTGCAACCAACTGCAGGGCAATTGTCTGTCACTTCTGACACACCCGTGACATTAACCAGGCAGTAAGAACTATCACTGGCAATTCCCAAGTGCCAGTGGCGAGCATATATAGCAGAGGGGAGTGCCCAACACTGAACAGCTGAGACAATCAAGGCTGGAGAGTTCCAGGAGATCAACTGAACTGATTAACCCTTAAACTGCCAGAAAGGAAAAAAAGCTCCACTGTTTAATAAGATGGTGAAGCAGTTCTAATCAGTGCAGGAGTTCGTGAAACCAGACACCGCTATCTTCTGGCCCCTCTCTGTTGCGGTATCCACGTGACAACATGGATGACTATAGGCTGTGCATTATACTACATGGATGACTATGGGCTGCGCATTATACTCTATGGAGGACTATGGGCTGTGCATTATATTATATGAAGGATATGGGCTGTGTATTATACTAACATGGAGGACTGTGGGCTGTGTATTATAGTTAGTGATGAGCGAACGTGTTCGCCACTGCTTGGTACTTGCCCGAGCATCTCACTGCTCGAGATGCTCTTCGCTCGACGAGTATTTCCGGGTTGCTCGGGTGGGAGCTTGAGTTTACTCCCGGCATGTTTGGCGCTCTTTAGAGAGCCAATGAACATGCAGGGATTGCCTGTCACATACTGTAATGCCGTAGCCATGTTGGTTGTGGCATTACAGTGATTGGCTGGCCGCACAGCATCATCAGGTGTATATAAGACCAGGCGCCGCCATGCTTGTCACAGTCTACCCCGGAATCAGGCAGAGTAGGGAGAGGTGCTGCTGCGTCAGGGAGAGATTTGCTTGTTTAGAGTTAGTATAGGTATTCCACAACATGTATCTATAATATCAATCTGAACTAACAGTCCTTCTGAGGACTAATCCAGCTGCATATGTAGCACCCCGAGGACTCGGCTGCTACAGGGGTATTGCACCTCGAACCAGAGGTGTGATATTCCACTCCCGGGTAAGGATGGAGTGTGGACCGGAGCTCAGTAGGCTGCATGCACCACACACACCCCATTTCCGAGGAACAGACCAACGGTGCTCCCACTAGACAGAGTGCAGGCACGACAGCTTCTGTTCCTGGCTGGAGTGGGGAGGGGGAGGAAAACCCAGTGGTGTAGGAGCAGATAGGGGTGGGTTTCTGGGCATAGGTAGGAGCCCATTGGTTGCTAGTCACCTGGGCTCACACACAGAAGGAGGTATAAAAGGTGGGCACCATCTTAGATCAGGGTTCAGTCCGGTTCAGTTCAGAGAGGAGGAGAAGAAGAGAGGAGCTCAGCCAGAGAGGGCTGACAGGGAGCTGTGGCTCAGTCTGGGCCCAGCTCCAGACGCAGGCCTGGAGTGGAGGCCAGAAGCAGCAGAGAGAGAGAGGAGAAGGAACAGAAAGGAACTGAAACAGAGGAGAAAGGAGGCAAGGAACTTAAAGAAAGGCCCAGAGACACGAAGGCAGAAGGAACCCCATATTCCCAGAGGAGATACTGGGTGAAGGGTTGGCAGAGCAGGGTACAGGAACCCGAATTGGTGGAGGCGACTAATCCTCAGCCAAAACCGGAGGTCGTGACCACATCTTGGTGCGACCCCTCACTACATCCACCAGAAAGGCATACCGCATAGGGTCAGGGAAACCGGAGAAAGGTTTCACCAACAGAAGGCCCGAGGAAGCTGGACAAAGGTGGGTCACTGGTGGGGACGGCCAGTAGAAAGGAAGAGAGGGGAGCTTTCAGCCACACTCTGGAATTGCTTGGGAGTTGACCGAGTCCCTCACCTGGTGGACGCAGCACGGCTCGGGCGGTCACTGCTGGCCGAAGTGACCGGAGCAACAACTGTGAGTAAAGCTTTGGAAACTGCACCACACGTCTCTGTGATTCCTTGCCGCTCCAGCACCACTAGCACTGGGACCCTCACACCATCACTACCACCATCATCCACATTAGCTGCCCTGAGGCAATACTTCTCCCGTGGGGAGTCATCCCATACTCAGCTGCGCAAACAACATCAGCCTCAGCGGTCTGCAGCGCAGCGGCGGTCCCCACTGACCGCAATCCACGGGTGGCGTAGTCGGACACTTATTACCATACAAATAGACTGCCACTGGTTTGACCACCCTGGGCACGGGCCGGGTCACCGCCACGGAGAACTACAACCCCCAGCGATCCGGCTCCGGGTATTCCCCCTGCACAGCAGCAGCAGCACAGGCCCAGGGGGCGCGTCAACTTTGGCGTAGTCGGCAGGATCATTACCAACCCGCCACAAGCGGGTATTGCGTGCTTGAAGAAAACTGCACATGTACCTTAAAAAGAAGTCTCCCGCCATTTCCAAAAGTTTCCCGCCGTCCGGAGTCGTTTCCCGCCATCCGGAGCCGATTCCCGCCATCAGACGCCATCTTGGACCGTTTCCCGCCATCTTCATCAGTTTTTCCCGCCCTGGCAGAGCGGACGCCATTATGTGCGCACCAAAGGACAGCAGGAAGCCACCTCCCATCGTGGGCCAGGTCCCAGAGTGGCGCCAAAGAAGGAGCCCGCCCCCACCAGCCATGAATGCAGCAGTGGAGATGTCCATCAGCGTGGGAGGGCTGCCCTTGAAACTGACTGTCACCAAGTTGCCCCAGGACCACCCCCAATGGGGGCGGGAAGTGAAGAAAACTGTGGGGCAGGGCGCGCTCTGGATCAGTCTGGACAGACCGCACCCGGGAATGGAGGAAGCGTCCAGCAGTGCCAACACCTTGGTCCGGAGCCTGCTGCAGGCCGCACCGCCAGACAGCCTAGTGGAGATCCTGGCACAGCTCCCCAGAGATCCGGAGCGTGCACAGGCTGCGCTGGAGGACTTGGACCGGAGGATGGCCCGGGCACAGCAGGATGCACTGGCCGAGTGGAGAAGGGAGATGGCCCGGCAGGCTGGAACCCGCCGGCAGGAGGCGCCACCCGCAACATGGAGCACGTCTGCCTCTGAGGATGGTGCAGGAGGGACGAAGGCCGGAGACGACGCCGCGGAGGGAGCCGCAAGGATTGAGGCAGGTAATGGGGACGTCATCACCCCGAGCCCAGCAGCCCTAAGCCTGCCCCAGCCTCCCGTCGCAGAGCCCGAAGCCCTACTCACCACACCCGTTGCCGCGCCGCCACTGCTCCCAACTAAGCCTCAAGCGGCAGGAGCCGCGGTCACGCCCCGTTCCGCGCCACACCCCTCGACCCCGGGCGCGGCAAAAGAGGAAGTACCACCGGCCTGGTCGCAAGGCCTGGTGAACCCGGGCGCCGCTGCCCCTCCAGCGCCCTCTTCCTCAACAGTGCCACCCCCAGACCCAACCAGAATTCCCCCGGCCTGGTCGCAAGGCCGAGTAACCCCGGGCGCTGCCACCCGTCCGAAGCCCACAGTGCCACCCTTGGGCGCGGACCTGTATGCCCAATATACCAGCCCGGACGGGCTACCCTTTGAATGGCCGCCGGAGTTCGCCAACCCCCGTCTCCGGAAAGAGCGACCCCTGAGTGAGCCTTTGATCCCGGCCCCGGAGCCCGCCAACATCGCTCCACCCCTGCCGGAGGATGCCCAGTTTGCATGGGACCCCACTGGCGAGAACCTCATGGGCTTCACCCAGGAGACCCGGGCGGAAGAAGTCCAGCGCCTGGAGTGTTGCCGTCAGCAGCTAGCCACCTATGAAAGAGAGCGGCGGCAGAGGCGCATCAGGGAGCAGCGACTCCAGGCCAGGAGCGCGGAGCAAAAGAGGAGGGCCCGACAAGACACCCATGCCATCCGCGGTCCCAGAGCCACCGGGACCGTAGTCAAGTTCCAGCTAGAGCATGGCTGGGGCTTCATCAGAGACCCGGAGGCTGACACCGACGTCTTCGTCACTAGAAGGGACGTTGAAAGCCACCTGCCAGAGGGACATCACGGACGTGACCTGTACCCCGGCGACGTGGTCACCTTCACCCGGCACAAGGGTGCCAAGGGACCGTACGCCCTCCACGTTCACAGGCTCACGGAGGAGGAACTACAGTACCGCCCAGAAACAGAGTACACCGAGGGTCCGGACGGACCTGAAGACTACCCGGAAGAACAAGGAGGACACCATTATTAGAGAATGGTAAAGTGGAACTGTATATAGTTACCCGTCGGGGTACAAGAACTGTTGTGAAATTGTTGATTGTGTGAACTGTTACCTGTGTGCCCCTAATCCCTAACCAGGCTGAGGACTGTGAGCAGCCATTCCCCTATTCCCACTGGCCGAGGACTGAGCGCGGCCATACCCTTGTAAATAGTTGCGCTTCTTAAAGCGCCCCCTACTGGTTTTATACAAGAACCGCAACGTCTACCTCAAGGCGGATTAAAATGGACTGTTGCACTTTTACCTGGTCGCAAGTTGCACAGCGGCCAGAGCTCAAGAATATGTTTTGAAAATGTTTATTTGAAAATGTCTTATAATGGAAAGTTTAATATGCTGCTAAAATAGTAATGCCAAAAGTTTTATATAGTGTTTTACAAAAGAGTTCCGGTGGCATTAGTAGAATGTCTTATAAAAATGTTTTATACCAGTAACGTTAAGAAGAAAAGAGTACCTCCCATAAAGGGATGAGTGAAAAGTTAATGTCTTATATATGAGTGCACTTTAAAAATTTGTATGTTTTAAATTGTCTTTGCTCTTTTCCAGCCCGAGGACGTGCTGTGATTTACCAGGGGGGAATGTAGCACCCCGAGGACTCGGCTGCTACAGGGGTATTGCACCTCGAACCAGAGGTGTGATATTCCACTCCCGGGTAAGGATGGAGTGTGGACCGGGGCTCAGTAGGCTGCATGCACCACACACACCCCATTTCCGAGGAACAGACCAACGGTGCTCCCACTAGACAGAGTGCAGGCACGACAGCTTCTGTTCCTGGCTGGAGTGGGGAGGGGGAGGAAAACCCAGTGGTGTAGGAGCAGATAGGGGTGGGTTTCTGGGCATAGGTAGGAGCCCATTGGTTGCTAGTCACCTGGGCTCACACACAGAAGGAGGTATAAAAGGTGGGCACCATCTTAGATCAGGGTTCAGTCCGGTTCAGTTCAGAGAGGAGGAGAAGAAGAGAGGAGCTCAGCCAGAGAGGGCTGACAGGGAGATGTGGCTCAGTCTGGGCCCAGCTCCAGACGCAGGCCTGGAGTGGAGGCCAGAAGCAGCAGAGAGAGAGAGGAGAAGGAACAGAAAGGAACTGAAACAGAGGAGAAAGGAGGCAAGGAACACAAAGAAAGGCCCAGAGACACGAAGGCAGAAGGAACCCCATACTCCCAGAGGAGATACTGGGTGAAGGGTTGGCAGAGCAGGGTACCGGAACCCGAATTGGTGGAGGCGACTAATCCTCAGCCAAAACCGGAGGTCGTGACCACATCTTGGTGCGACCCCTCACTACATCCACCAGAAAGGCATACCGCATAGGGTCAGGGAAACCGGAGAAAGGTTTCACCAACAGAAGGCCCGAGGAAGCTGGACAAAGGTGGGTCACTGGTGGGGACGGCCAGTAGAAAGGAAGAGAGGGGAGCTTTCAGCCACACTCTGGAATTGCTTGGGAGTTGACCGAGTCCCTCACCTGGTGGACGCAGCACGGCTCGGGCGGTCACTGCTGGCCGAAGTGACCGGAGCAACAACTGTGAGTAAAGCTTTGGAAACTGCACCACACGTCTCTGTGATTCCTTGCCGCTCCAGCACCACTAGCACTGGGACCCTCACACCATCACTACCACCATCATCCACATTAGCTGCCCTG
The DNA here is from genome assembly GCF_046119375.1 of Phyllobates terribilis. Classification (NCBI taxonomy): domain Eukaryota; kingdom Metazoa; phylum Chordata; class Amphibia; order Anura; family Dendrobatidae; genus Phyllobates; species Phyllobates terribilis. The sequence goes on from NW_027362767.1 coordinate 276,660,933, forward strand.
AGGCAATACTTCTCCCGTGGGGAGTCATCCCATACTCAGCTGCGCAAACAACATCAGCCTCAGCGGTCTGCAGCGCAGCGGCGGTCCCCACTGACCGCAATCCACGGGTGGCGTAGTCGGACACTTATTACCATACAAATAGACTGCCACTGGTTTGACCACCCTGGGCACGGGCCGGGTCACCGCCACGGAGAACTACAACCCCCAGCGATCCGGCTCCGGGTATTCCCACTGCACAGCAGCAGCAGCACAGGCCCAGGGGGCGCGTCACATATAATCTGTGCTAGGCAGGCAGTGTATGTTGCAGACTGCAGTGCATGATTCAGCACAAGAAGGTCCATTGAACGTCCTGTTAGTATAGGTATTCCACAACATATATCTATATCCATCTGAACTAACAGTCCTTCTCAGGAGTAATCCAGCTGCATATAATCAGTGCTAGGAAGGCAGGCAGTGTATGTGGCAGACTGCAGTGCATATAGTGCAAGAGGGTCCATTGAACGTTCCTGCTGCTGCAGTTCTTGCAGATATTTGTAGACATAGCCCCAGATATCAGAGGCCAGGGAATTTTTTTTATTATCTTAATCCTGGTTATTTGCTTAAAAAGCAATCCAGAGTACACCATTTTTCTGCTCCATTTGCTTGTTGGCACTGCAAAATACAGCCAGATCCTTTCCGTATTACAGCGATAAAAATCCAGAAATTTGTAGCGAGCGTGGAAAATATTGGCCTCCATTTAAATTTTGTTACAGTGTGTCAGTGAAGTTATTGACATGAGGTCGCTTTGAAATATAGTAACCTACCAGCCAGCTATTTAAAACTGTGGTTTTCCGTCACACGTATCACATATCACTGCGGTTTCAATCCAGCCATTTGTAGTGAACAATTTCACTCTTTGTTTCATGTGATATTTCAGTTTTTCTTTTTTTAATAAATTTGCAAAAATTTCTAAATTTCTGTTGTTTTTTTTCAGTCAAGATGGGGTGCTGAGTGTACTTTAACCCCTTTACAACCCAAGGTGGTTTGCACGTTAATGACCAGGCCAATTTTTACAATTCTGACCACTGTCACTTTATGAGGTAATTACTCTGGAATGCTTCAACGGATCCCCCTGATTATGAGAATGTTTTTTCATGACATATTGTACTTCATGATTGTGGTAAAAAAATTTTGATATCACTTGCGTTTATTTGTGAAAAAAAAACGGAAATTTGGCGAAAATTTTGAAAATTTAGCAATTTTCAAAATTTGAATTTTTATGCCATTAAATCAGAGAGATATGTGTGTCACCCCAGGTCTGGATGCCACAAACATTAAAGGCTGTGTCTGAGAGCAGGAGGGAGGTTACCTGGTCAGGGACCATTAGCTTGCAGCACCTCCTGTCCCAGGCCAGTAGGGGGAGCAGGCTGCCCCGATAAAAGCTGGAACTGAGGGCAGGGTTAGGGAGACCAGGACCCACTTCTGAAGCATCCAGAAGGCTTCCCAGAGGAAAGGGACAGGTCAGCAGCAGCTGAGGAGTCCGGGAGGCAGAGGAGGAACAGCAAGCCAGGGACAGAGACGACGAGAGCCGTTCCTGGCTGAGAGAGAACTACACAACCGGACACTGGGGTCCGAGGCTGTCAGGGTTGCAAGCCCGGCAGCAGATAACCAACCCGCGAGGGATTTCAGGTCCCTTGGCCTGAGAAGCCTGGAGGCTCCGCCACACAGAGGGACCGGTACAGCACGGAGAAGCAACAGGTACCTAAGGCCCGAGTCGCAAGCCATACGGGCGTAGTACACAGCCAGCTCAGGGACGTGGGCTATCACACCACGAAACGGGGGATAGTCAGCAAGGGCAGAGAGAGAACGGTAGGCCTACCCACTCACCCTGACCAGTGGGGCTCGCCTGAATGCTCTCAGACACCCATGCCCATTCCTACCCTGTACTCCTGTTGGGTCATTAGTACTAACTACAATAAAGACCCTGGACTGTTTGAAGCCGACTCCGAACCCTTATTATTGCAGCCTGCACCATCACCCTCAGCATCCTATTACACTGCCCTGAGGCTACACTCTTCCCGTGGGGAGTTATCCTATCCCTGTGCTGTATACCAACATCAGCCTCAGCGGTCTTCCTTGCAGCGGCGGTCATTCCTGACCGCAATCCACGGGTGGCGTAGTCGGACATTCAAAACCCTACAACTAGACTGCCACAGCATTTGGTCTGACCACCCTGAGCCACGGGATCGGGTTGCCACTACTACCCCCAACATTGCACTGAAGCCCGGTTCCGGGTGCCCCACGGCCCAGGGGGTGAGTCATATGTCACACAAAATAGTTAATAAATAACATTTCCCACATGTTTACTTTACATCAGCACAATTTTGGAACCAAAATTTTTTTTTGTTATGGAGCTATAAGGGTTAAAAGTTGACCAGCGATTTCTCATTTTTCCAACAAAAGTTACAAAACCATTTTTCTAGGGACCACATCACATTTGAAGTCACTTTGAGAGGTCTTTATGACAGAAAATACCCAAAAGTGACACCATTCTAAAAACTGCACCCCTCAAGGTGCTCAAAACCACATTCAAGAACTTTATTAACCCTTCAGGTGCTTCACAGCAATTTTTGGAATGTGGAAGAAAAAAATGAACATTTAACTTTTTTCACAAAAATGTTACTTTAGACCCAATTTTTTTTATTTTCGCAGGGGTAACAGGAAAAAATGGACCCCAAAATTTGTTGTGCAATTTCCCCTGGGCACACAGATACCCCATATGTGGAGAAAAAACACTGTTTGGGCGCACGGCATGGCTCGGAAGGAAAGGAGCGCCATTTGAATTTTCGATTGTAAAATTTGCTTGAAAAATTAGCGGATGCCATGTTGCGTTTGGAGAGCCCCTGATGTGCCTAAACAGTGGAAACCCCCCACAAGTGACCCCATTTTGGAAACTAGACCCCCCTGGGAACTTATCTAGATGGGTGAGCATTTTGAACCCCCAGGTGTTTCACAAATTAATCCGTAAAAATGAAAAAGTATTTTTTTTCCAGTTTTTCATTTTTACGAATCAATTTGTGAAACACCTGGGGGTTCCAAGTGCTCACTATGCATCTAGATAGGTGCCTTGGGGGGGTCTAGTTTCCAAAATGGGGTCACTTGTGGAGGAGCTCCAATGTTTAGGCACACAGGGGCTCTCCAAACGCGACATGGTGTCCGTTAACAAATTGAATGGAAAATCGGCTCAAATTGTTATCGGACACCATGTTGCGTTTGGAGAGCCCCTGTGTGCCTAAACATTGGAGCTCCCCCACAAGTGACCCCATTTTGGAAACTAGACCCCCCAAGGCACCTATCTAGATGCATAGTGAGCACTTGGAACTCCCAGGTGCTTCACAAATTAATCCGTAAAATAAAAAAGTGTTTTTTTTCCCACTTTTTCATTTTTACGAATCAATTTGTGAAGCACCTGGGGGTTCCAAGTGCTCACTGTGTATCTAGATAGGTGCCTTTGGGGGTCTAGTTTCCAAAATGGGGTCACTTGTGGGAGAGCTCCAATGTTTAGGCACACAGGGGCTCTCCAAACGCAACATGGTGTCCGCTAACAATTTGAGCCGATTTTCCATTCCATTTGTTAACGGACACCATGTCACGTTTGGAGAGCCGCTGTGTGCCTAAACAGTGGAAACCCCCAACAAGTGACCCCATTTTGGAAACTAGACCCCTCAAGGATTTTATCAAGGGGTATAGTGAACATTTTGAACCCAGAGGTACGACAGAGAATTTGATAACATTAAGTTATCATATTGAATAAGTTATCATTAGTCTTGAGCGCAAGTGCTCGCTACTTGAGTTTGCATCGGGTACTCAGGTATGCACCATGTACTGCGTGTGCTCGAGTGACATGCTCGAGTCCCTGCCCCGCATGTTTCACGGTTATTAGACATCCAAAAAAAAACATGCAGGGATCGCTCGTGCATGACAGGCAATCCCCGCAAAGTTTTTTGGCTGCGAAGCATATGGGGCGGAGATTCGAGCATGTCACTCAAATACCCACGATACTCAATGCACACCAGAGCATCCGATGAAAACTCAAGTAGCGAGCACTTGCGCTCAACACTAGTCACCATATCGTCATCTTTTTTCTTACTTTTGAAAAAATTCCCAACCCCAACCCTAACCCCAACCCCAGCCCTAACCCTAGCACAACCCTAACCCTAGCACAACCCTAACCCGAGAGTTTATTTTTTACGCCGTTCCTCGTGTGGTATAAGTGATTAGACGACTTTATTCTTCGGGTCGGTGCGATTACAGTGACACCAGAATCATATGGGGTTTTTATGATTGACAGCTGTCACGCACTAAAAGACGCATTTTTTGTAAAATCTAGTTTTTGCATCACCATATTTTGAAAGCTATAATTTTTCCATATTTTGGCAGACAGAGTCATGTGATGGCTTGTTTTTTGCGGGATGAGTTGACGTTTTTATTGGTGACATTTTCAGGCACGTGACATTTTTTGATCGCTTTCTATTCCGATTTTTGGGAGGCAGAATAAACAAAAACCAACAATTCAGGAATTGTTTTTTTTGTTTTTTTTAATTCTGTTCTGCGTGTGGTAAAATTGATAAGGTAGCTTTATTCTTTGTGTCAGTACGTTTACAATGGTACCACATTTATATAGATTTTCTATGTTTTGGCGCTTTTACACAATAAAAGCTATTTTATAGAAAAAATAATTTTTTTGCATTGCTTTATTCTGAGAGCTATAACGTTTTTATTTTTCGGATGATGGAGCTGTATCATGGCTTGTTTTTTGTGGGACAAGATGACGTTTTCAGCGGTACCATTTTTATTTATATTCGTCTTTTTGATCGCGTGTTATTCCATTTTTTGTTTGGCGGTATGATGATAAAGCATTGTTTTTTGCTTTTTTTTTACCGTGTTCACTGAAGGGGTTAACTAGTGGGACAGTTTTATAGGTCAGGTCGTTCCGGACGCGGCGATACCAAATATGTGTACTTTTATTGTTTGTTTGCTTTTTTTTCATAATAATATTTATTGATGGGTACATTATATTTTTATTTTTGGTGGATTATTTTTATTTTATTTTTTTTTATATTTTTATAATTTTTTTTTTTTTTTTTCACTTTCTGGGAGTTTTTACATTTTTTTACTTTGTCCCACTCTGGGACTTAACTTTTTTTATTCTGATCGCCTGCACAGCAAAGGGATGGAGCACCTGTGCTATGCAGGCAGTCAGCGCTGCACAGTGAGAATATTGTGTGGTCATGCACTGCGCATGACGAAACAATGTTCCTGCTGCCTGGTGACACGGATGTTGTCATGACGACATCGGGTCATCATGGCAACACCCGGGAAGCCGCATCAGACAGCGCTGGAGGCCGGAAGAGGAGGTGAGTATACCGATCACCTCCCCTTGCCACCGCAATGCTGTGATCGACTTCGATCGCAGCATTGCGGGGGTTAATGTGCCGGGAGCGGTGCGGGACCGCTCCCTGCACATAGTACCGGGTGTCAGCTGTGACAATCAGCTGACACCTGGCGGCGATCGCGACCCCACAGCCTGTGTGCGCGCGATCGCGATGACGTACTAATACGGGTCAGGCTCTTAAAGTCCAGGGCACTGACGCGTATTAATATGTCATGGACTGTAAAGGGGTTAATGAGAAAAAAAATGAACTTTTTAGAATTTACCAAATGGCTGCAATGAAACAAAGAGTGAAAAATTTAAAGGGGTCTGAATACTTTCCGTACCCACTGTAGATCTGTAGCGGACACCGCTGAACCTACAGCCAGGCATGGTCGTGTGTAACAATGAACAGAACCTGGTGGTGGCTCTGAGGCGAGGCGAGCTCACACACGTACCATGCCTGGCCCATGTGCTTAACCTCGTTGTTCAGCAGTTTCTCAAAACCTACCCGGATCTGCCGAATCTGCTTGTCAAAGTACGCCGCCTGTGTGCCCATTTTAGAAAGTCAGCTACAGATTCCACCGTCCTTGCCGTGCTTCAGCAGCATTTGCAGCTTCCGGCTCACCAACTGATGTGTGATGTCCCCATGCATTGGAACTCTACACTGCAGATGTTGGGAAGGATTTGTGAGCAGAAGAGGGCAGTTGTTGAGTACCAGCATCAACAAGGCCGTCGTTATTCAGGTCAGACTCCAGACATAAGACCTCAGGAGTGGACATGGATGTCAGACATCTGTACCATCCTCCAAAACTTTGAGGACTCCACCAAGATGGTGAGCGGCGATGACGCCATAATTAGCGTCACCATCCCGCTTCTCAGTCTTCTGAAATGCTCTCTGCTCTCAATTAAAGAGGATGCATTGCAGGCAGAGCACGATGAGATGGAGCAAAGAACCATATAGAATGATTACACGTAGCCCAGCCTCATCTCATCCCAACAAGGATTGGGTGACAATGAGGAAGAGGAGGAGGAGGAACAGGAGCTAGTTTCCTGCGCTATAGACGGTACTACCTGCACAACTGTCATACCGTCTGCTCAGCGTGGATGATCTGAGGACAGGGAGGAGGAGGAAGAGGAGGAGGAGGATGAGGAGGAGAGCATGGTCAGTCGTCCTCTTGGTGAGGACACTGAATTCTTGCCTCTTTGCAGTCTGGCACACATGGCTGAGTTTATGTTACGCTGCCTTTCCCGTGACCCTCGCGTTGTCCAAATTTTGTGTGACAGTCATTACTGGTTGGTGATGCTTTTAGACCCACGCTACAGGGAGAACTTTATGTCTCTTATTCCCTTGCAGGACAGGCCTAATAAAATGGGGCAGTACAAGAAGGCCCTTATTGGAGAATTATTAAAAAAATTCCCATATGAAAACGCTGGCGGCAGAGATCACAGTTCGTAGGACAACCAAGGAGTACAGGCGAGAGAGCCACAAATGCAATCCAGCATAGGCAGGGGAACACTGTCAAAGTTCTGGGACAGTTTTCTCAGACCATCCCATTACACAGGCCCTGAGGCGCAGTGTCCTCTCACAAGGAGTGCAAAGTTTCGGAAGATGGTGAGGGAGTACCTTGCCGACCGTGCCAACGTCCTCCGTGATTCCTCTGTGCCTTATAATTATTGGGTATCCAAGTCGGACACGTGGCATGAACTGGCTCTCTACACCTTGGAGGTCCTGGTCTGCCCTGTCACTAGCTTTTTGTCAGAGCGGGTTTTTAGTGCCGCCGGTGGAATTATAAGCTATAGGCGTACTCGCCTGTGAACTGAAAATGCTGACAGGCTGACTCTTATAAAATGACTCTTATAAAAATGAACAAGGGCTGGATTGGGCCAGACTTCTCAACACCACTGAATGATAGCAGCGTAACATAAACTCAAATACAGTGTCATTTTTTGTGGAGGTCTAACTCGTTTCCCATGCACCTTTTCACACCCAGACATGGGTATACGCTTCCTCATTTTGTCTATTTGCTCTTGTCCTCCTCCTTCTCCGCATCCTCATCCTCCACCACATATCATCACCATATGTACCATATCAACATATCTACGTCTCTTGCAAGGGGCATTGGAGTTCCTCCAAATTTTTGGCAGCCAATGCTTCACTGCATAGGCAAACAGTATGGGAGACACACTTCCTAATAACGGGAGCATTTTTTGCAGGAGGCCCTCCTCTACGTCTCTTGCAAGGAGCATTGGAGTTTCTCCAATTTTTTGGCAGCCATTGAAGTCACTACATACGCAATAACAGTATAGGAGACCCACTCATTAATAATGGGAACAACAAAGCATAGCCGGCTTATGGCTCTATAACAATAGCGAGGGCTGCTTTATGGCCCTTTAAGAATAGTAAGGGCCGCTTGATGGCCCTATAAAAATAGTCTTTGTGACTTTCAGAGTCCATCTGACGCACCCCCAGGGCCGTGGGGTACTCGGCAGCCGGGCCTCTGGTTGCCGGGGGATATCACGGTGGCTGGCCTGGTCCGTGGCCCAGGGCGGTCACTCAAAAGGGGGGATATTATGTATATGGGGATTTGGGAAAGTTCGTGACGCCACCTGTGGTACCTGGTGATGATCACCAGCGCTGCTACAGTCCTCTGAGGCAGATGTTAGGGCAGCTTATGTTGGGGCGGCTCCCCACAGGTGGAGCAGGCCTCAGGGCAGTGTGGGGGATGTACTGGATGGTGGTACAGGGGTGAGACGGCAGGACGGTCCCGGAGAAAGGATGGACACTCACACAGGGGTAAGCTTCAGTACCTTTAGTGGTGATGCTGCAGGCACGGTCCAGGGTACTCCAGGTGAAGGGCGCACTTCTGGACTCTCCCCAGTGAGCGGGAATAGGGCCTCCTGATCCCTTGCTTTATTCTCTAAGCTTCTAGCCTGCCTGGAGCTGGGCCTAGCTTGGTTACTGTCTCTCTCTGCACCTGCTGACCTGCTGGTAGGGCCTACTCTTTGGAGATCACTCTCCCTGGACGCTGGGACCTCTGTGACTCCTAGCCCTGGTACTTTAGTCAGTGTTTGGTGAACCTGGGACCTGTAGTCCTCTAGGGGTTCCGGTGGTTCCTACTGGGTGTAAAGAGTCCCTGTAGGTGCGGACCCGGTGTCCGGTATATATATTGGGGTGAGCCTGGTATGCTCCTCTGCCCCCTCACTACTTCTTCCTTTTCCTCTTGCCTTCGGCCCACTCAGGCCCTCACTAGGCTTCCAAACGTGCTGTAGGCCTTGGCTCGCCTAAGCACAGCAGCCAGCTCGCTGCTTTCTTCACTGATCTCTGAGCGTCAGCACACTCTCAGCTCACTCTGAGCTCTGTTCCTCTCTGTGTCTAAGCAGGAACTCAACTAACCTCTAATCTGAGCTGCCTGGCTCCACCCTTCCTTTATATATCCCTAACAGGCTCCCTCTGCTGGTCTGAGGGGGTAGGGTGGAGGAGTGTGAATGTGTGAGGGCCTCTTGTGGAGAAGTCCATCCATGCACCCTTCTGGGTTCTGTGGCACCACTGCACAGCAGGGCACCACACCTCCATCATAAATGAAACAGAATGTGTCTGATGATGTGTCACACACCACATGGCCAGATAAGGTAGAAAAATGTTAAAATGGCATTTCCCGGTGAACGCATTTGTCTTGGTTGAATGCAATGCAAAAGTGCAAAAACGCATCAAAAACGCTACATGTGAACATTGCCCAAGGTGTGGAGGAGCATTTTTGTTTTTGTAAAGGATGTTAATTAACATATTGCCCAGGAAAATCCATTTTGATTTCGCTTTTGCATGTTTTATTGCGAGTCCGTAAAAGTGGCGTAATACCTCTGACAACGTTGTTGACAGCAGTGACCTGGGAGTCAGAGATGCTTCCAGGGGTTTTCCCCATGCTGTTCCCATGTAATCTGAGCACTGTTCCCATTGATTTGGGCAATTTTTAGGCCCTCTGCAGACCGCCGGGGGGGGTCACCGGAAAAATGCTCGAGTTTCCCATAGACTTACATTGGGCTCGTTACACGAACAACGAGTACCCGAGCATTTTAGTGCTAGCTCATCACTAATTATAGTACATGGATGACTATGGGCTGTGCAGTTCGTTATATGGAGGACTACAGGTAGTGCATTATACTTCTACTATGGAGCCCCATGACTTCCATGTATGCCCCTGGTGAGTATAATGGTTTATTTTTTTCTATACATTAAAGAACAGCAGGAGAACGGGGGACATATACCAAGATGGGGGATATACAGTACAGACCAAAAGTTTGGACACACCTTCTCATTTAAAGATTTTTCTGTATTTTCATGACTATGAAAATTGTACATTCACACTGAAGGCATCAAAACTATGAATTAACACATGTGGAATTATATAGTTAACAAAAAAGTGTGAAACAACTGAAAATATGTCTTATATTCTAGGTTCTTCAAAGTAGCCACCTTTTGCTTTGATGACTGCTTTGCACACTCTTGGCATTCTCTTGATGAGCTTCAAGATGTAGTCACCAGAAATGGTTTTCACTTCACAGGTGTGCCCTGTCAGGTTTAATAAGTGGGATTTCTTGCCTTATAAATGGGGTTAGGACCATCAGTTGTGTTGTGCAGAAGTCTGGTGGATACACAGCTGATAGTCCTATTGAATAGACTGTTAGAATTTGTATTATGGCAAGAAAAAAGCAGCTAAGTAAAGAAAAATGAGTGGCCATCATTACTTTAAGAAATGAAGGTCCGTCAGTCCGAAAAATTGGGAAAACTTTGAAACTGTCCCCAAGAGCAGTTGCAAAAACCATCAAGCGCTACAAAGAAACTGGCTCACATGAGGACCGCCCCAGGAAAGAAAGACCAAGAGTCACCTCTGCTTCTGACGATAAGTTTATCCGAGTCACCAGCCTCAGAAATCGCAGGTTAACAGCAGCTCAGATTAGAGACCAGGTCAATGCCACACAGAGTTCTAGCAGCAGACACATCTCTTCAACAACTGTTAAGAGGAGACTTTGTGCAGCAGGTCTTCATGGTAAAATAGCTGCTAGGAAACCACTGCTAAGGACAGGCAACAAGCAGAAGAGACTTGTTTGGGCTAAAGAACACAAGGAATGGACATTAGACCAGTGGAAATCTGTGCTTTGGTCTGATGAGTCCAAATTTGAGATCTTTGGCTCCAACCACCGTGTCTTTGTGCGACGCAGAAAAGGTGAACGGATTGACTCTACATGCCTGGTTCCCACCGTGAAGCATGGAGGAGGAGGTGTGATGGTGTGGGGGTGCTTTGCTGGTGACACTGTTGGGGATTTATTCAAAATTGAAGGCAAACTGAACCAGCATGGCTACCACAGCATCTTGCAGCGGCATGCTATTCCATCCGGTTTGCGTTTAGTTGGACCATCATTTATTTTTCAACAGGACAATGACCCCAAACACACCTCCAGGCTGTGAAAGGGCTATTTGACCAAGAAGGAGAGTGATGGGGTGCTACGCCAGATGACCTGGCCTCCACAGTCACCAGACCTGATCCCAATTGAGATGGTTTGGGGTGAGCTGAACCGCAGAGTGAAGGCAAAAGGGTCATCAAGTGCTAAGCATCTCTGGGAACTCCTTCAAGATTGTTGGAAGAACATTTCCAGTGACTACCTCTTGAAGCTCATCAAGAGAATGCCAAGAGTGTGCAAAGCGCTCATCAAAGCAAAAGGTGGCTACTTTGAAGAACCTAGAATATAAGACATATTTTCAGTTGTTTCACACTTTTTTGTTAAGTATATAATTCCACATGTGTTAATTCATAGATTTGATGCCTTCAGTGTGAATGTACAATTTTCATAGTCATGAAACTACAGAAAAATCTTTAAATGAGAAGGTGTGTCCAAACTTTTGGTCTGTACTGTATATACCAGGATAAGGGACATATATACCAGGATGAGGGACATTTATACCAGGATGGAGAGTCCATCAGACTCTGGTTACACCACTGTGAGTGTCCCTCTCTGTCCAGGTTTGTTGTGGTACCATGTTCTTTCCATTTGATGATAATGGATTTGATGGTGCTCTGGGGGATCATTAGAGATTGGGATATTTTTTATAACCCAACCCTGACTTGTACTTGTCAACAACTTTGTCCCTTCTTGTTTGGAGATCTCCTTGGTCTTCATGGTGGTGTTTGGAGATCTCCTTGGTCTTCATGGTGGTGTTTGGAGATCTCCTTGGTCTTCATGGTGGTGTTTGGTTAGTGGTGCCTCTTACATAATGGTGTTGCAGCCTCTGTGGCCTTTCAGAAAAGGTAAAGTGTATATACTGACAGACATGTGACACTTAGATTGCACACAGGTGGATGTTCTGTCACTAAGCATGGGACTTATGAAAGTAATTGCTTGCACCAGAAATTTTTAGAGGCTTCATAGCAAAAAGGGATAAATACATATGCACATGACAATTTTTAGTTATTTGATCCCACAAATTTAATTTATGCCTATATTTTTGTGACTTTTTTTCACCAACTTAGACTATTTAGGGCTGATGCATCACACACAAATCGGATTACAAAAATATTGAAACACAGGTTGTTATGTAAAAAAATAGATAAAATGTCAAGGGAGGGTGAATACTTTCGCAAGCCACTGTATACAGTGGGGAAAAAAAGTATTTGATATACTGTCAATTTTGCAAGTTTTCCCACTTACATAGAATGGAGAGGTCTGTAATTTTTATTGTAGGTACACTTCACCTGTGAGCAGGGTCGCCATCAGGGCATTACAGCTGTGTGGGGCTTGCACCTGTTCACACCTATTTTTTCTGTTTGGATGTGACGGTCAGTCTTTGATATTTGTATACACCTACACGAGGGCTTTCTGTCAAGTGCTCTTGGAAGGTTTTGCAGGCACCAATTGTCCCTAATGTCTCACCAATCTGGACATTTATTATTAATGTAACCCATGATGCTAAAATGCCTTTGACATCGACTATCTTTCAAATTGTGAGTTTCCTATAACTGTTGGATAAAGCACTAACATTTCTTTCATAATACACACTAAAGGGAACTTGTCATCTTATTCATGCTGCGCAGTCCGAAGGTAGCATAAATCAAAGCCTGGCTACACAATTCAGCGTGTCCATTTTACTCTGAAATGCTTGGAGAAAATATAGTCCGGAGGTCCGGCCGAGGACCATAGCCGGAGTCCAGACTCTTCCCAGCCCAGCCAGAGGTAAGGGATAGGTCTCTCCCCTTGTAAACACGATGGAGAAATCTGTCAATCACCTGCAGAAGTGCTGGCAAGAGCCAGCCGTGGGTGGTGCCGAACTACTCTGGTCTCTGGATGGATATTTATAATATATTTTCTCTGAAACGATGAGACCTCTCCTTCCTGCTTTCCATTATTACTATGCACCACAAGGGTCGTGGGACCCCATATAATCAATCATTTATGGTACATCTTCAAGCTGTCAGTGTCCGCCTGTGGTCCCAGGCCACAGTGCCACTTTGCATACAGGCCCCACTCCCTAACATTTTCTCAGGTCCCGTTATCCTCCAACAGTTGGCATTAGGGTAAGCAGGCTGGCACACTCAAAACCTGCAGGTCACATTAGGAAGTCTCACACTATTAGTTGTTAATGGTCAGAAATTTAGATCAGGGGGTTCTTCCACTTATGGTTCACCTAACAGGTAGTTGTAGCGCCCCGAGGGCTCGGTTGCTACAGGGGTATTGCACCTCAACCAGAGGTGTGATATTCCACTCCCAGGTAAGGATGGAGTGTGGACCAGGGCTCAGTTAGCTGCATGCACACACATATGTGGCGCCCCTGAGGGTTCGACCGCCACAGGAATGCTGCACTTCTCTAATGGAGTGTAGTGTTCCTCCTCCGAGGTAAGGCCAGTGTGATAGTTGTGACCTAACCTTTTGCATCCAACACCACACTTCTCCACTAGAGGGAGCTAGTATGCACTAGGTGCTGCTCCCCTGGTTACAGGGAGACTGGGGAACACAAAGTGGTAGGAACCAGTTAGTGGGTGAGGGTGGAGAACTTACAAGTTAGTTACACTTTAGATTTCATATTTAATACAAAGCCATCTTGGTCTCTGGTCTCTGGCAGTCTGTCCGTCAAGCGGTCTTGTTGCTAGTTTTTGGTGCATCTTGGCACAACCTGGCTAGACTGCCTTGGTCGCTGTGTGCTGTCATGTACTGTGTGTCATGTGACCTCCCTCCGGGAGCGCAGATCCTGTGTGGGCCTGCGCCGGTAAGGGACACAGCCCTCGTACCCTGGCCTTGGGACGAGAGGTAGGTTGCAGACAAGGAATGTCTCAACTCGGCCGAGGACCAGTATCAAGAAGGCCCGGGAGCTTTAGAGTGTGGCTCCCCAGCAAATGGGTCCCGGGGAGGATGCAGACGGAGCGGAGTAAGCCACCTGTCCTCGCCTACCTGATCTATTCAGAGGGATTCCGGCTGCAAGAGGGGTACCGGCACCCGACACCCGACCTTGTACTCTATGTCCTGGACGGGAAAGTCCGGTTAGGCCCTGAGGATCCCACCGGGCATCGGATGGAGAGGAATTGCCACCCGTGCCCTAGTCCTGAGAGGAGCTCAGAGTGAGAACCGGCCTATCTACACACGCACAGAAGGGAAAGGGTGAAGTCTGTAGTGCAGGAACACTCTGGTGTAGGGTCGCTACCGAACACTGGACCTTCTCGGAGGTAGTCGGACCCCCGTCCCTGGTGGCCGCAGGACTCCGCGGGGAGCAGGGAGTCGCCTTCCCGCTGTCATCTCTAAGTGAGTAAAGCCTTGGAAGTTCACCCCTATGGCCTCCGGACTGTTCATTACGCTCCATACCATGCGACGCGGTGCCCGTACTCCCCGCACTGCTACCCCCCTTCTTCCTGTTTGCCTGCCCTGAGGCCTTGCTCTGCCTGTGGGGAGCAGCGAGAACTTTGGCCGCCATGACACCGGGCCTCAGCGGACTGTAGCGGCGCTGGTGACCCTTCACCAGGCACCACAGGTGGCGTACTCGTTAAAATAAGCCACTCCACCTGGACGAGCCCGGGCCACGGCTACATCCCATCTCTTCGTCACAGGGCCCGACACCGAGTCCCCCAACACCCAGGGTAAACTCAAAACTAAAAGGGCTCTTTCGAGAATGAGGCGTCACACATACACACACCCCATTTCCGGGGGACAGCTCGACAGTGTTCCCAGATGCAGGCACAACTGACCATGTCTCTGGCAGGAGTGGGGAGGGGGGAGAGAACCCAGTGGTGTAGGAGCAGAAAGAGGGTGGTTTTTGGAGCACAGGAAGGAGCTCATTGGGTGCAGGTCACCTGAGCTCAGACACAGAAAAGCAGATAAAAGGTGGGAGCCATCTTAAGTCGGAGAGTAGAGTAGTAAGAGTGGAGAGTTCAGTTCAGTCATAGCTGACAGGGAGCCGAAGCTCAGCCTGAGCTCAGCTCCACGAGGCAGGCCTAGAGAAAAGGCCGGGGCCAGAGAGGAGAAGAGAAGAAGGAGAAGGAAGGAAGGAGAAGAGACAGAGGAGTGGAAGGGCTCCAGAAACAAGAAGGCAGAAGGGACCCTAAGAGTGCAGAACGGTCAGCAATCGTTGCATACCCCATTATACCGGATGAAAGGGTCAGGCTGTGGAAAGCTACCGGATCCCTAAGTTGGTGGAGGCGAATCAACCCTCAGCCAAGAACCGGAGGTTGTGACCATTTATTGGTGCGACCCCCCGCTAAACCTGCTAGGAAGGCACCATATAGGATAGCGGGAAGTGAAGGCCAACGCTTACCCGACACGGTCCGCGGTAGCCGGACAGAAGTCAGGACACTGGTGGGGCACCAGAGGCCAGAGAAAGGACAGAAGGGGGTCCTGTGCCATACTCCTGAATTGCCTGGGGGTTGACCGAGCTCCTCACCTGGTGGACGCAGCATGGCTCGGGCAGTCCTTGCTGACAGAAGTGACTTGGATAACAACTGTGAGTAAAAGACCCTGGACTGCATCATTGGACTCTGTGTGATTTCTGCTGCGCCGGCACCATCACCCCCAGCATCCACCTACACTGCCCTGAGGCTACACTCTTCCAGTGGGGAGTTATCCTACCCCTGTGCTGCACACCAACACCAGCCTCAGCGGTCTGCCTTGCAGCGGCGATTATCCCTGACCGCAATCCACGGGTGGCGTAGTCGGACATTTAAAGCACTGATTGATAGACTGCCACAATTTGGTCGGACTACCCTGAGCCACAGGATCGGGTTGCCACTACTACCCCCAGCATCGTACAGAAGCCAGGTTCCGGGTACCCCACGGCCCAGGGGGCGAGTCATAGTCATTAGTGTTGAGCGAGCACTAAAATGCTTGGGTGCTCGAAGCTCGGGCCGAGCTCACCGTGATATTCGGGTGCTCGACCTGAGCAACGAGCCCAATGTTAGTCTATGGGAGCCCCGAGCATTTTTGCGGCGGCACCCCCGGCAATCTGTAGAAAGCCTAAAAAGTGCCCAAAAAGATACTGACAGTGCTCAAATGACATAGGAACAGCATGGGTATCGCCCCAGGAAGCATTTCTGACCCCCAGGTCACTGCTGTCAACAACGTGGTCAGAGGTATTAAGCCACTTTTACGGGCTCACAATAAAACGTTCAAAAACTAAACTGAAACTGGTTTCCTGTGAAATTTGTTAAGGAACTTCCTTTCCAGGGTAAAGACTTGTTTATAAGGTAAAATAAATAACCAAAAACAAAAATACTCCTCCACACCTTGGGCTATGTTCACAAGCAGCATTTTTTACGCGTTTTTGCACTTTTGTATTGCTTTCGACCGTGACAAATGCATTCACCGGGAAATGTCATTTTAACATTTTACAACCTTATCTGGCCATGTGCTGTGTGACACATGCATACAGTACTGAAAAGACATGGGAACAGCATGGAGAAGACCCCTGGAAGCATCTCTGACACCCAGGCCACTGCCTAAAAGTGTGCCCATCAGAAGTGATCCTTGCCGCATCAGAAGATGCAGACTTGCAACTATCCCCATGCAAGTCCTTGTCCCAGGGCAGTGTTCAATTGTACCTCCCCCATTCCTTGCAATGCAAGCGCAAGTATGCAGCCAACCACCCACCCACCCGCAGGCTGCAATACTACACTGCTAGCTTGCACTTGAAATGGGGCCTTTTAGTTTGGAGGAGGCCGCAACCTCAAGGCTGCGTCAGCGGCGAGGTCTCCATACTCAGTCCCCAGCCGCCACTATTTGTCCCGGGAACCTTCCCCACACTTTTCTTAGCCTGGCCTGCTTTAGGGCAGCATTGGATGAGCCCACCAGACAACCAGAGACTCCTCCAGTGGGCCCTGGCTTCTCCATCAGGGGAGATGAGAGTGCCAAGGTGAGGAGCATGATGATGATGGTAGAAGTTATCATCTGCTTTGTTTTCTTGGAATGCAAGCGTAAGTGTGCAGCCTGCCACCCACCCACCCCAGGCTGCAATACCATACTGCTAGCTTGCTTGCACTTGAAATGAAGCCTTTTAGGCTTGTGGAGGCAGACGCCGGCCACCATGTCATGGCTGCGTCGGCGGCCTGGTATCCATACTCAGTCCGCCAGGGGGCGGCCGGATGTCCATACTCGGTCCCCAGCCGCCCCTATTTGTCCCGGTTCGCCTTATACACAAGCGCGCATACCAAAACATTACCTGTGCCCTCCCCAGTGCATTTAGTGGGAAGGACAGCCTATTCCGCTGTAATGTGTGCACGCCAACCCCCTGTTCATGGCACATGCGAAGATGCCTCCCGCCCTGCACCTGTCGCTGCAGACTTGCAACTATCCCCGTTCAAGTCCTTGTCCCAGGGCAGTGTTCAATTGTACCTCCCCCATTCCTTGCAATCCAAGCGCAAATATGCAGCCTGCCACCCACCCACCCCCAGGCTGCAATACCATACTGCTTGCTTACAATTGAATTTGGGCCTTTTAGGCATGTGGAGGCGGAATCTGGCCACCACGTCATGGCTGCGTCGGCAGCCTGGTATTCATACTCAGTCCCCAGCCGCCCAGGGTGTCCATACTCGGTACCCAGCCGCCCCGCGGCCGGGTGCCCACACACGGTCCCCAGCCGCCTGGATTTGGCCGGGTGTCCATAAACGGTCCCCAGCCACCCCTATTTGTCCCGGTGCGCCTTATACAGAAGAGCGCACACCAAAACATTACCTGTGCCCTCCCCAGTGCAGTTAGTGGGAAGGACAGCCTAACCACAAACACGTGGACAAGTGAATGTGGCCAGGGATGGTCCATCTCACTGATGCCTTCACACTGGGTTAATACTGTGGAAGCCGGGACATAGTTGGACACTGGGATGCAACACGTCCTCCAGACATAGAGGATTGCAGGTCCTGGGTCAATCAGGCTTCAACACAAAGTTCAGAAGGTAGACAGCAGCAGTGGTCGGCCTCCTACACAAAGAGTAAATTATTCATGATCATGAGGCCATCCATCTCCTTAGCTTTCTGTTCCTTGGAATGCAAGCGCATGTATGTAGTAGTGGCTAGGCCTGAGGTGGTCAGCGTTTTGGTGCATATCCTACCTCCTCCGAGGATTGCTGGTTGTTTTCCTGCTACTATCCCAGTTCTATGACTCCCGTTAAAACAAAGCTTCAGGTGATGAATGATGGATGAGGTGGTGACAAAAGAGAAAGAGCAGGAGGAACAGGTACCATTCACATCAATATCAGGCCAGTCAACCACACATGTCTTGTAGGATAAGTTTCTGTACCAAAAGGAGCGGTTCGGCTACACAGTTATAGGGCATACAGTGAGTGCAATGCCTACCAAAAATTTCGAGGCACTCCAATGCCCCTTGGAAGTGACATGGAGGTCAGAGGGCCTTAACTAAACCGTTTTTTCCATTTATAGCAGCTGGGTCTCCTGTACACTGTTGGCCTAAGCAGTGAATGGAAGGCTTTCCAAAAATTATGAGGAACTGCAATGCCCCTTGAAACAGATGTGGATTACAGCGTACTAAAAACCTTCTACCCATTATTGGGGAGTGGGTCTCCCTTAGTTTTCGCCTATGCATTGAAAAGCAAAAGCTGACTAAAATTAGGAGGAAATGCAATGCCCGTTGGAAGAGTCGTGGAGGTTAGAGGTAATTAAAAACAACATTTCAATGCCCCTTGGAAGAGCTATGGAGTTCAGAGTGGTTTAACAAGACGGTTTTCATGCCCCTTGGAAGAGCTGTGGAGTTCAGAGTGGTTTAAAAAGACAGTTTTAATGCCCCTTGGAAGAGACGTGGAGGTCACAGTAGCTTAACAAGACAGTTTTAATGCCCCTTGGAAGAGTGGTGGAGGTCGCAGTGGAATAAAAAGACAATATCAATGCCATTTGGAAGAGTGGTGGAGGTCACAGTAGCTTAACAAGATGGTTTTAATGCACCTTGGAAGAGCTGTGGAGTTCAGAGTGGTTTAACAAGACGGTTTTAATGCCCCTTGGAAGAGACGTGGAGGTCACAGTAGCTTAACAAGACGGATTTAATGCCCCTTCGAAGAGACGTGGCGGTCACAGTAGCTTAACAAGATGGTTTTAATGCCCCTTGGAAGAGCTGTGGAGTCCAGAGTGGTTTAACAAGACGGTTTTAATGCCCCTTGGAAGAGACGTGGAGGTCACAGTAGCTTAACAAGACAGTTTTAATGCCCCTTGGAAGAGTGGTGGAGGTTGCAGTGGAATAAAAAGACAATATCAAAGCCCCTTGAAAGAGTGGTGGAGGACACAGTAGCTTAACAAGACGGTTTTAATGCCCCTTGGAAGAGCTGTGGAGTTCAGAGTGGTTTAACAAAAAAGTTTTCATGCCCCTTGGAAGAACTGTGGAGTTCAGAGTGGTTTAACAAGACGGTTTTAATGGCCCTTGGAAGAGTGGTGGAGGTCGCAGTGGAATAAAAAGACAATATCAATGCCCCTTGGAAAAGACGTGGAGGTCACAGTAGCTTAACAAGACGGTTTTAATGCCCCTTGGAAGAGGCGTGGAGTTCAGAGTGGTTTAACAAGATGGTTTTAATGCCCCTTGGAAGAGACGTGGAGGTCACAGTAGCTTAACAAGATGGTTTTAATGCCCCTTGGAAGAGCTGTGGAGTTCAGAGTGGTTTAACAAGAAAGTTTTCATGCCCCTTGGAAGAGCTGTGGAGTTCAGAGTGGTTTAACAAGACGGTTTTAATGCCCCTTGGAAGAGTGGTGGAGGTTGCAGTGGAATAAAAAGACAATATCAATGCCCCTTGAAAGAGTGGTGGAGGTCACAGTAGCTTAACAAGACGGTTTTAATGCCCCTTGGAAGAGCTATGGAGTTCAGAGTGGTTTAACAAGACGGTTTTAATGCCCCTTGGAAGAGACGTGGAGGTCACAGTAGCTTAACAAGACAGTTTTAATGCCCCTTGGAAGAGTGGTGGAGGTCGCAGTGGAATAAAAAGACAATATCAATGCCCCTTGGAAGAGTGCTGGAGGTCTCAGTAGCTTAACAAGATGGTTTTAATGCCCCTTGGAAGAGCTGTGGAGTTCAGAGTCGTTTAACAAAAAAGTTTTCATGCCCTTTGGAAGAGCTGTGGAGTCCAGAGTGGTTTAACAAGACGGTTTTAATGCCCCTTGGAAGAGTGGTGGAGGTCGCAGTGGAATAAAAAGACAATATCAATGCCCCTTGGAAGAGTGGTGGAGGTCACAGTAACTTAACAAGACGGTTTTAATGCCCCTTGGAAGAGCTGTGGAGTTCAGAGTGGTTTAACATGACGGTTTTAATGCCCCTTGGAAGAGCTGTGGAGTTCAGAGTGGTTTAACAAGATGGTTTTAATGCCCTATGGAAGAGACATGGAGGTCACAGTAGCTTAACAAGACAGTTTTAATGCCCCTTGGACGAGTGGTGGAGGTCGCAGTGGAATAAAAAGACAATATCAATGCCCCTTGGAAGAGTGGTGGAGGTTACAGTAGCTTAACAAGACGGTTTTAATGCCCCTTGGAAGAGCTGTGGAGATCAGAGTGGTTTAACAAGACGGTTTTTATGCCACTTACAAGAGCCATGCAGTACAGCATATTAAAAACATTATTCCCATTATTGGGGAGTGGGTCTCCCATTGTCTTTGCCTATGCCTTCCAAGAAAAAGCTGCCAAAAATTAGGACGGAGGAACTTGCAATGCTGGCAAACAAGAGCCATGCATACAGCATATTAAAAACTGTAACATCCCTGGCGGTGTGCTTGCATAGTGCACCACCTCCCACTATGCAAGTCCGCAATCTTACCCATAAGTCCAGCCTACAAACCTTGCTCCAGTTCATGCTGTGTGCATGTCTCTTGTCTGACTGCCTAGGGCGGCGGCCCAGTTACTTCCTGATTATTATAGCTGGTGTGGGCGCACTCCTAATGCTTCCCCAGCCTATTGCTGTGAGTCCGTGGATATTTAACCCACCCAGAAGGAGGTGCCTGAGCAACACCTTCACTCAGTTTGTCTTTGCAACTGAATTGCCAGGTCCTGTCCTGTATCTTGTCTGTTTCCGCCACTCTGGGGGCTGCATACCCAGACCTGTTATCTCTGACTTCTAGTCTGTTTCCGCCACTCTGGGGGCTGTGTACCCAGGCCTGTTATCTCTGACTTCTAGTCTGTTTCCGCCACTCTGGGGGCTGTATACCCAGGCTCGTTCTTGTATCTCGTTGCAGTAGCAGTTCCTGTCTGAACTGTATCATAGCCTGTTACCTGTTTGTCTCTATGTCCGTACCTTCCCTTTTCCTGCAGTATCTGAACCTGCACCTAACTCCAACTCGTTGTCTCTGTACTTCTGTTTGTGAGTTTTGTGTCCACTCGCTACTTCATAGTAAGTACCTTGTGTGTATCTGGTTCTGCTTGTCCCTTTTCCCTTCCTCCGTATCTACCTCCTGTGCTCTAGCCATCTTCCTGCATTTTCCAGTCTGTTCCATGTGAACAAAGCCCTGTCCTCTCTGCCTGCACCTTCAGCTCTGTTCTGCTCTGCCTTGTCCACTGCACCTGTGGTTTCGCTCCGCTCTGCTTGCTCACTGTGTCAGCGGTTTCCCTCTGCTCTGTCTTGCTCACCGCTCCGGCATTTCCTCTCTGCTCTGCCTTGTCCACCGCACCTGCGGTTTCGCACCGCTCTGCTTGCTCACCGCGTCAGCGCTTTCCCTCTGCTCTGTCTTGCTCACCGCACTAGCGATTCCTCTCGGCACTGCCTTGTCCACCGCACCTGCGGTTTCGCTCTGCTCTGCTTGCTCACCGCACCGGCGGTTCCTCTCTGCTCTGCCTTGTCCACCGCTCCGGCGGTTCTGCTCTGCTCTGCCTTGTCCTCTGCTCCGGCGGTTTTGCTTTACTCTGCTTGTCTACTGCATCCGCGGCTCTGTTACTGTCTCCCAGTCTGTACTGGACCCTATCCAGCCTGCGCTCCAACCTGCTAGTACCTCCCTGTCTGCATACCAGCCGTGCTTGCCAGTGCCCACCTGTCTGCATACCAGCCGTGCTTACCAGTATCCACCTGTCTGCATACCAGCCGTGCCTGCCAATACCCACCTGTCTGTATGCCATTCTAACCTACCTGTTCCTGCATTCCCCGGTGTGGGCCAACAGATGTGACCGGGGTCTGATGTGGAGTAGCACCTTGTCCCTCTCCTTGGTTCCTCCTTGGTTCACGGAGTCGACTGAACCGCCGTGCGACCTTGGTCGGATCGGGTTGATACTTAGTTACGCCCCTCCAGGCACTCCTCGGTTCATGGTACAGTGGGATCACTAATCACGCTTACGCCAGTCAGTCCGGGCGCGAGCGTAACAAAAATATTATTCCCATTATTGGGGAGTGGGTCTCCCATAGTCTTTGCCTATGCCTTCCAAGCAAAAGCTACCAAAAATTAGGACAGGGGAAATTGCAATGCTGGCAAACAAGAACCATGCAGTACAGCATATTAAAAACATTATTCCCATTATTGGGGAGTGGGTCTCCCATAGTCTTTGCCTATGCCTTCCAAGCAAAAGCTGCCAAAAATTAGGACGGAGGAACTTGCAATGCTGGCAACACTGACCACGGTCACCATGGTGGTATAGTGGTGGTGGAGGCTGAGGATAAGGAGAAGAGCAAAAAACAGCCGAAATGAGGAAGCGTATACCCATGTGTGGGTTTGAAGCAGTGCATGGGAATACACCTCCCGAAATAACACAGTGGATTTGACTTTATGTTACTCTGCTGTCATTTGGTGGTGATGAGAAGTCTGGCCCAATCCAGCCCTTGTTCATTTTGATAAGGGTCAGCTTGTCAGCATGGTCAGTTGACAGGCGAGTGCGCTTATCAGTTATAATTCCCCCAGCGGCACTAAAAACACGCTCCGATAACATGCTAGCGGCAGGGCAGGCCAGGACCTCCAAGGCGTACAGAGTGAGTTCATTCCAAGTGTCCAGCTTGGATACCCAATAATTAAAAGGCACAGAGGAATCACGGAGGACGCTGGTACGGTCGGCAAGGTACTCCCTCACCATCTTTTGAAACTTTCCACTCCTTGTGAGAGTACACCACGCCTCAGGGCCTGTAAGCTGGGCGGGTCTCAGAAAACTGTCCCAGAACGTTGACAGTTTTCCCCTGCCTCTGCTGGATTGGAGTTGCGTCTCTCTCGCCTGTACGCCTTGGTTGTGCAACGAACTGTGACCTCTGCTGCTAGAGTGTTCAGATGGGAATTTTTTTTAACAGTTCTGCAGCAAGGACCTTCTGGTACCGCCCCATTTTTGTAGACCTCTCCACCTCAGGAATAAGAGAGTGAAAGTTCTCCTTGTAGTGGGGGTCTAAAAGTGTCACCAACCAGTAATGACTGTCACCCAACATTTTGACAACGCGAGGGTCACGGTTAAGGCTGCGTAACATAAAGTCAGCCATGCATGCCAGACTGGTAACGGGCAAGACTTCCGTGTCTTCACCAAGATGACGACTGACAATGCTCTCCTCCTCCTCCTCCTCCCCCCTGTCCTCAGGCCACCTACGCTGAACCGACGGTATGACAGTTGTACAGGTACTACCGTCTACAGCGCATGATACCAGCTCCTGTTCTTCCTCCTCCTCCTCTCCCTCATTGTCCCCCAATGCACGTTGGGATGAGATGAGGCTGGGCTGTGTGTAATCGCCCGTTACGGCTTCTTGATCCATCTCATCATACTCTGGCTGCAATGCCTCCTATTTAATTCTCTGCAGAGAGCGTTGCAAAAGACAGACAAGTGGGATGCTGATGCTTATGATGGCGTCATCGCCACTCACCATCTTGGTGGACTCCTCAAAGTTTGTCCAGGTCCACTCCTGAGGTCTTTTGTTTGGAGTTTGACCTGAATATCGACGGCCTTGCAGCTGGTACTCCACAACTGCTCTCTTCTACTCACAAATCCTTTGCAACATGTGGAGGGTAGAGTTCCAACCTGTGGGGACATCACACACCAGTCGGTGTGCCGGAAGCTGCAAACGCTGCGGCAACACTGCAAGGGCGGCAGAAGCTGTAGTCGACTTCGGAAAATGAGCTGACAGGCGGCGTACTTTGACGAGCAGATCTGGCAACTCAGGCTACGAATTAAGAAACCACTGAACCACGAGGTTAAGTACATGAGCCAGGCATGGTACGTGTGTGATCTCGCCTTGCCTCAGAGCCGCCACCAGGTTATGGCCATTGTCACACATGACCATGCCTGGATGTAGGTTCAGCGGTCTCAGCCACAGATCTGCCTGCTCTTTCACAGCTGTCCACAACTCACAAGCAGTGTGAGGTTTATCACCTAAGCTTATGAGTTTCAGCACAGCCTGTTGCCGCTTGGCTGAGGCAGTACTGCAGTGCTTCCAGCTTGTAACTGATGTGGTGATATCTGAGATGGAGGCTGAACATGAGGAGGAGGAGGATTATGCGCAGGAGCTGTACACTGTGGGGGAAACTCTGACTGACATAGGGCCCGCAATCCTCAGTGTGGGGAGGATGTGTCCGTCCCAAGGTCTGACTGGGTCCCGGCTTCCACTATGTTTACCCAGTGTGCCGTCAGGGAGATGTACCATCCCTGGCCACAAGCACTTGTCCACGTGTCCGTTGTCAGGTGGACTCTCCCAGTAACTGCGTTGTTGAGGGCACGGCAGATGTTTTGGGACACGTGCTTGTGTAGTGCGGGGATGGCACACCGGGCAAAATAGTGTTGGCTGGGGACCGAGTACCAAGGGACGGCCACCGCCATAAGGTTGCGGAAGGATTCCATCTCCACCAGCCTAAAAGGCAGCATTTCCAACGCAAGCAGTCGTGAAATGTGCGAATTTAGGACTGTGGCCTGTGGGGCGTTGGCTGTGAATTTGCGCTTTCGTTTAAAGGTCTGGGATATGGACAATTGAACGCTGCGGTGGGACATGGACGTTGATGCTGTTTCTTGAGAAACTGCCATAGCAAGTGAAGACTGAGAGGAGGGGGCATTTTTGCATGCAGTATGGACAGGGGATTGCCTTGCACACACAACAGGGGGTTCTCTTACACGCACAACAGCGGAAGAAGCAGTGGTGACACCCGCTGACACTGGTTGTGGACCCTGGGGTTCACCCCACACAGTCGGGTGCTTTGCTGACATGGGCCTGATCATGCTGGTGGTGGTCAGGCTGGTAGTTTTGTCACCCCTGCTGATGCTGGCATTGCAGGTGGTACAAATGGCCTTTTGGGGGTTATCAGCAGAGTCTTTAAAAATATTCCAGAGTCTGGAAGACCTACCGGTTGTACTGGCAACGTCCCTAGTGTTGGTGTTACGGGGAACTGTTGCCCGCCTTCTGTGTGCAGCCACCACACTGCTTTTTCCTGCCTGTTGGGGTACTCTGCCTCCCTCCCCCTGTGTGCTGCTGGCTTCGCTCTGCATGTCCTCCTGCCACGTTGGGTCAGTTACTAGATCATCCACCACCTCCTCCTCTTCCACTTGCGCACCACGATCCTCCTCCTCACTTCGTGACAATTGTGTCTCGTCATCGTCTACCTCTTGTGACAAATTGCCAGCGTCGACTTCCTGTGGCCGTGGCTGTTCAAATATTTGGGCATCGCTACATGGGATCTCCTCTTCCACCACTTCAAGCGGAGCAGGCGAGGGGCACAAATATGGAAATGGACCAGTGAACAGCTCTTCAGAGTGTCCAACTGTGGGATCAGTTGCTGTCTGACGACACTCGGCATGGTAGGAGGAAGGAGCATCAGGGTGAGGAGGAGTATGCGGTCGAGACTCAAGGCTACTAAAAACTTGACCGTGTGGAAGACAGACCGGAGGTGGTGGTGCCCAGGAAACTTGAAGTATTATCTGCTATCCAATTAATAACCTGTTCACACTGATCAGTTCGCAATACTGGTGTTGTAGTGTGCTTCCCTAGTAATTTGGTCAAGAAGTGGGAGAGAGAAGATGTGGCTGTTGGTTGTGGCACATTTTCACCTTGGCCACGACCCCGTCCTCTACACGCACCATCACCAGAACGTCCAGTCCACGTCCCTTGCCACGCGCCTTGCCCATTGTAAATGAAGTAAAATAGCTTACACTCGCACTATCAATGGCAAAAGGGTAATAAAAAGGAGATTAGAACCGTGGAAGAGGAAAACCACAGTTCTATTTCTCTGGCCTACACCAGAATCTTTAAACAGATATATTTGTGTCTGAACACTGAGCGAGACACTCAATTTTTTTTTTTTATGTAAAAAAGGCAAAAAGGTGGATAATACAGAGATTTGAACCATGGAAGAGGAAAACCACAGTTATAGTTATGTGGCCTACACCAGAATCTTTTAAACGGATATATTGGTGTCTGAACAGTCAGCGAGACACTATTACTGTTTTGTTTTTGCAGAAAAAAGGCCAAAAGCTGGATAATACTGAGATTTGAACCGTGGAACTGCAAAACCACAGTTCTAGTTATCTGGCCTACACCAGAATCTTTTAAACAGATATATTGGTGTCTGAACAGTCACAGACACACTCAATTTTTTTTTTTTGGGGGGGGGGGGATACCAAAAGGTTAATAAGACGGGTATTTGTACAGTCTGACTGAGGAAAAACAAAAATACAGGATTTAGATGGAAAAAAAAAGGATTTTTCATGGCCCCTGAGACCGGAGGATAAATCTAGCAATTTGACCAGCAGGAGCACACAAGACTGTAATGCACTGTTTGTTGGTATAACCACTGCGTCTCCTATACCCTGCCTGATATCTGGGATGGATATTACCCTACACTGTCTGATCCTGGGTGACTGTGTCCAAGATGGCGGCGCCAGGTTTTAAATACTCGAGGTGACGCTGTGCGGCCAGCTAATCACTGTAATGCCCACAAACAACATGGCTGCGGCATTACAGTGACTGGCTGGCAATCCCTGCATGTTCATTGGCTCTGCAAAGAGCGCCAAACGTGCAGGGCGGAGACCCGAGCTCCCGCCCGAGTAACCCGGAAATGCTCGGTGCTCGCCGAACATCCTGAGTAGTGAGATGCTAGGGCGAGTACCGAGCAGTGTCGAGCATGCTCGCTCAACACTAATTGTAACGCCAGGAGAACGGCTGATGTTTCCCCAACACATTGGAAAACATTTGATGATCTGGTAATCCGAGAGCAAATCAGAACTATCGTCCTTCAACCCCAATCGCAGTTAGAATAGTAGCAAATATACTTCAACGTGAAGCAAACAAGGCAGTTCCAGTTTCTCATTGAGAGAACACTCTTGATGGTTACACAATCGAATTGCCACAGACTTGTTGGCTGCTCATCACTATTGAGGCGCTGAGCTTGGCGGTTGCACAACGGCAGTAAGTCTCTGCACTTGGTGGTTTCATTGCTAGGAGGCGCAAAGTGCAGTGACACAGAGCTTTTAAGTTGCATTATTTTAGAGCAGGGTGGGAACCTCCAGCCTGTGTGCCGCTTGCGGCCTGCGGTGTCCTTTTCTGCGGCCCCCAGATTCCTGGGGACCGCAGTGCTCAGGTCGGCGGCCACATTTTGCCGGCCGTGGGCACTTTAATTGCTTCCGTGACTGCGAGCACATGCATGCAGCGTTCAGTACAGAACACTGAGGCGCGTGCACTGAAGATGCTGATGTACCTTGGAGTCAGCACGCTCCATGCTTCAGTCCCACCACCAATGACGACAGCAGCGGCAGCCCCAGCCCCTCCTGTGATGTTTATATTACCCCAGCCTGTCCTGTGATGTCTGTATGCCCCCAGCCCCTCCTGTGATGTCTATATGCCCCCAGCCTGCCCTGTGATGTCTATATGTCCCCAGCCCCTCCTATGTTGTCTATATGCCCCTCTTGTGATATCTTTATGCCCACAGTCAGTCCTGTAATATCTATATGCTCCCAGCCCATTCTGTGATGTCTATATACCCGTCCTATGATGTCTATATGACCCCAGCCCCTCCTGTAATGTCTATATGACCCCAGCCTGTCCTTTGATGTCTGTATGCCCCCAGCCCGATCTGTGATGTCTATATGCCCCCAGCCCCTCCTGTAATGTCTATATGACCCCAGCCTGTCCTTTGATGTCTATCTGTCCCCAGCCCCTCCTGTGATATCTATATGCACCCAGCCCCTCCTAGGATGTCAATGTACTTGTGCTGTGATGTCTATATGCCACCAGCCCGTTCTGTGATGTCTATATGCCCCCAGCCCATTCTGTGATGCTATATGCCCCCAGCCCGTTCTGTGATGTCTATATGCACCCAGCCCCTCCTGTGATGTCAATATACCTGTCCTGTGATGTCTATATGCCCCCAGCCCGTTCTGTGATGTCTATATGCCCCCAGCCCGTTCTGTGATGCTATATGCCCTCAGCCCATTCTGTGATGTCTATATGCACCCAGCCCCTCCTGTGATGTCTATATGCCCCCAGCCCATTCTGTGATGTCTATATGCACCCAGCCCCTCCTGTGATGTCTATATGCCCCCAACCCCTCCTGTGATGTCTATATGCCCCCAGCCCATTCTGTGATGTCTGTATACCCGTCCTGTGATGTCTATATGCCCCCAGGGCATCCTGTGATGTCTATATTCCCCCAGACCCTCCTGTGATGTTTATATTCCCCCAGATCCTCCTGTGATGTCTATATGCCCCCAGCGTCTCCGGTGATGTCTATATGCACCCAGCATCTCCTGTGATGTATATATGTCCCCAGCATCTCCTGTGATGTATATATGCCTCCAACATCTCCTGTGATGTATACAGTGCCTACAAGTAGTATTCAACCCCCTGCAGATTTAGCTGGTTGACACATGAGGAAATTAACTTGGCATTGTGACATTTGTACTGTAGATCAGCCAGGAAGTGAGTAATGCACTGCAGCAAATTTTTTTTTTTTTTTTTTTTAAAAACGTAAAAAGTTAATTCAGAGTGTCATTTATTATTCAACCCCTCAAACCACAAGAATTCTGTTTGGTCCCCCTAAAGTATTAAGAAGTAGTTCAGGCACCAAGAATAATGAGCTTCACATGTGTGGATTAAAGATCTCTTTTGCCAGCCTTTTCTGACTATTTAAGACCCTCCCCAAACTTGTGAACAGCACTCAGACATGGTCAACATGGGAAAGACAAAGGAGCATTCCAAGGCCATCAGAGACAAGATCGTGGAGGGTCACAAGGCTGGCAAGGGGTACAAAACCCTTTCCAAGGAGTTGGGCCTACCTGTCTCCACTGTTGGGAGCATCATCCGTAAGTGGAAGGCTTATGGAACTACTGTTAGCCTTCCACGGCCAGGACAGCCTTTGAAAGTGTCCTCCCGTGCCGAGGCCAGGCTTGTCCGAAGAGTCAAGGCTAACCCAAGGACAACAAGGAAGGAGCTCCGGGAAGATCTCATGGCAGTGGGGACATTGGTTTCAGTCAATACCATAAGTAACGTACTCCACCGCAATGGTCTCCGTTCCAGACGAGCCCGTAAGGTACCTTTACTTTCAAAGCGTCATGTCAAGGCTCGTCTACAGTTTGCTCATGATCACTTGGAGGACTCTGAGACAGACTGGTTCAAGGTTCTATGGTCTGATGAGACCAAGATCGAGATCTTTGGTGCCAACCACACACGTGACGTTTGGAGACTGGATGGCACTGCATACGACCCCAAGAATACCATCCTTACAGTCAAGCATGGTGGTGGCAGCATCATGCTGTGGGGCTGTTTCTCTGCCAAGGGGTCTGGCCATCTGGTCCGCATCCATGGGAAGATGGATAGCACGGCCTACCTGGAGATTTTGGCCAAGAACCTCCGCTCCTCCATCAAGGATCTTAAGATGGGTCGTAATTTCATCTTCCAACAAGACAACGACCCAAAGCACACAGCCAAGAAAACCAAGGCCTGGTTCAATAGGGAAAAAGTCAAGGTGTTGGAGTGGCCTAGTCAGTCTCCTGACCTTAACCCAATTGAAAACTTGTGGAAGGAGCTCAAGAATAAAGTCCACATGAGACACCCAAAGAACCTAGATAACTTGGAGAAGATCTGCATGGAGGAGTGGGCCAAGATAACTCCACAGACCTGTGCCGGCCTAATCAGGTCTTATAAAAGACGATTATTAGCTGTAATTGCAAACAAGGGTTATTCCACAAAATATTAAACATAGGGGTTGTATAATAATTGACCCACACTTTTATGTTTAAAATTTAATAAAATTCAACTGAGCAACATAACTTTTTGGTTTGTAAGATTTATGCTTCTGTTCATAAAACCTACTCTCGTTTGCAGTTTGAAGGCTCTAACTTATTTGCATCTTATCAAACCAGCTAAATCTGCAGGGGGTTGAATACTACTTGTAGGCACTGTATATACCCCCAGTGTCTCCTGTGATGTATATGCACCCAGCCCGTTCTGTGACGTCTATATGCACCCAGCCCCTCCTGTGATGTCTATATGCCCCCAGCCCATTCTGTGATGTCTGTATACCCGTCCTGTGATGTCTATATGCCCCCAGCCCATCCTGTGATGTCTATATTCCCCCAGACCCTCCTGTGATGTCTATATTTCCCCAGACCCTCCTGTGATGTCTATATGCCCCCAGCATCTCCTGTGATGTCTATATGCACCCAGCATCTCCTGTGATGTCTATATGCCCCCAGCATCTCCTGTGATGTATATATGCCTCCAACATCTCCTGTGATGTATATATACCCCCAGTGTCTCCTGTGATGTATATGCACCCAGCCCGTTCTGTGACGTCTATATGCACCCAGCCCCTCCTGTGATGTCTATATGCCCCCAGCCCCTCCTGTGATGTCTATGTGCCCCAGCCTCTCCTGTGATGTATATATACCCCCAGCGTCTCCTGTGATGTATATATACCTCCAGCGTCTCCTGTGATGTATATATGCCCTCAGCCCGTTCTCTGATGTCTATATGCACCCAGCCCCTCCTGTGATGTCTTTATGCCCCCAGCCCCTCCTGTGATGTTTATATGCCCCAGCCCCTCCTGTGATGTCTATATGCCCCAGCCCCTCCTGTGATGTATATATGCCCCAGACCCTCCTGTGATGTATATATACCTCCAGCATCTCCTGTGATATCATATTTAAAATATCCCACAAAAACTCTCAGGAACAGTCCGTAATGCATATTCACAGAGGACCCAGTTTCCCTCATTGTGTCAAGTCACGACAGCCCACAGTCCTTCCCATTGTCTCAAGCAGGGGCGGACATACCACCGGTGCAGCTGCACCAGGATCCACAGGTGGAGGGGGCCCTTGCAGGGTGATTAATAATGAGAGCAATCTGGCCAGAGGCTCTGAGGGGCCCATGGTCAGATTGCCCTCATCATAGGCTGCGTGCGGGGCAGGGATCGCTCCTGCGGTTCCGCTGTGGCAGAGATGCAGGAACACGTTCTTAGCTTCCTGCCCGGCACTTTCTCTGTGACACAGGCACACAAGTCATCACTCTGCGTGCTCCTGTATAATTTAAGATAATTAGAAGGAAGCGATGAAGCCGCGGGGAAACGTGTGGAGAGGTGAGTGAATGAATGTCTGTGTGTTTTTTTTTTTTTACAATACCCTGGGGGAGAAATAAACTTGGGGGAAGTGGAGGCAATACACTGAAGGAACAATAAACTGGGGGAAAACGACTAGAGGCAATACACTGGAGGAACAATAAACTGGGGGGGGGACTAGAGGCAATACACTGGAGGAACAATAAACTGGGGGGGGGACTAGAGGCAATACACTGGAGGAACAATAAACTGGGCGGACTGGAGGCAATACACTGGAGGAGCAATAAACTGCGGGGACTGGAGGCAATACACTGGGGAAGCAATGAACTGGGGGGGAGGAGGCAATACACTGGAGGAACAATAAACTGGGGGGACTGGAGGCAATACACTGGAGGAGCAATAAACTGGGGGGACTGGAGGCAATACTCTGGGGGAGCAATAAACTGAGGGGGAATGGAGGCCATACACTGGGGGAGCAATGAACTGGGGGGGAATGAAGGCAATACACTGGGGGAGCAATACACTGGAGGAACAATAAACTGGGGGGACTGGAAGCCATACACTGGGGGAGCAATGAATTGGGGGGGGAGGCAATACACTGGACGAACAATAAACTGGGGGGACTGGAGGCAATACACTGGGGCAGCAATAAACTGGGTACTGGAGGCAATATACTGGGGGAGAAATAAACATGGGTGACTGGAGGCAATATACTGGAGAAGCAATAAACTGGGGGGGACTGGGGCAATACACTGGGGAAACAATAAACTGGAGGGACTGGAGGCAATACACCGGAGGAACAATAAACTGGGGGGACTGGAGGCAATACACTGGGGGAGCAATGAAATGAGGGGGAGGCAATAAACTGGAGGAACAAGAAACTGGGGGGACTGGAGGCAATACACTGGGGGAGCAATGAAATGGGGGGAGGCAATAAACTGGAGGAACAAGAAACTGGGGGGACTGGAGGCAATACACTGGGGGAGCAATAAACTGAGGGGGACTGGAGGCCATACACTGGGGGAGCAATGAACTGGGGGAAAGAAGGCAATACACTGGAGGAACAATAAACTGGGGGTACTGGAGGCCATACACTGGGGAAGCAATGAACTGGGGGGGAGGAGGCAATACACTGGAGGAACAAAAAACTGAGGGGACTTGAGGCAAAACACTGGAAGAGCAATAAACTGGGGGGCTGGAGGCAATGCACTGGGGGAGCAATAAACTGGGTAATGGAGGCAATATACTGGGGGAGCAATAAACATGGGGGACTGGAGGCAATATACTGGAGAAGCAATAAACTGGGGGGGCTGGAGGCAATACACTGGAGGAGCAATAAACTGGGGGGACTGGAGGCAACACACTGGAGGAGCAATAAACTGAGGGGGGAATGGAGGCCATACACTGGGGGAGCAATGAACTGGGGGGGGGGGAGGAGTCAATACACTGGAGGAACAATAAACTGGGGGGACTAGAGGCAATATACTGGAAGAGCAATAAACTGGGGGGACTGGAAGCAATGCACTGGGGGAGCAATAAACTGGGGGGACTGGAAGCAATGCACTGGGGGAGCAATGAACTGGGGAGACAATACAGTGGGGGAGCAACTAACTGGGGAGCAATACAGTGGGGAACAATTAACTGGGGAGGCAATACAGAGAGGAAGCAATACACTAGGGGAGCAATAAACTAGAGGAAGCAATGCAGTATGTAGGCAATATACTGGTGGAGCAATACAGTGGGGGAGCAATACACTGGGTAAAGGACGATGAGAAGGGGTTGGTGGAGAGTTGGAATGGGACTAAGATACTGATTAATTTCGATTTATTGGGCACCGGAAATTATAGTTAATGGGAAACAGAGCTATTTTATATTTTTAATGGTGCTTGACTAATAGTATATTAACGGTGGGGTAGATATCTGTAGTCAGGGGTGCAATGGGGAGGAAACAAATCTATATATACAATACAATATATGTGACCTTGTTATTTTCAGGGCTGCGGTGACAAGTGTGACAAGACGAGCCCTGGCTGGCAGATGTCGGCAGGAAGTTCTAACCAGATGTAGAAGAAACTACAGAAAATGGCTCTAATCAGACGAGACGTCAGCAGTCACTGGATGTAAGTATTTATTCTTTATACTGTGTGACTTGGAGTAATTCTGTTATCTGTAAAATCCCTTAGGCCACATTCTCACATTTGTGTGAAATGTCCGTGAGCTGCCAGGTATTTTTATAGGACGGCACGCGGACTTAGAGTTTCATAGATCCATTCACACATCCGTGAAAATCAAGGATATGAGAATGAGATCTGCGAGACTCATAGCATGTCCTGTTCTGATCCGATTTTGAAGATCAGAATAGGAATTTCTCAGTGGGTTTGTGTGCTGTCTGAGAAAAAAATCAAGCAGCACACGGATACAGAAATGTAGCCTTATTACATATAGCACCGTCAGTTAGTGTATAGTGTACTCACTAATTATGTATAGCGCCATCCCTTAGTGTATAGTGTACTCATTTATTACATACTGTATAGCGCTGTCCCTTAGTGTATAGTGTACTCACATATTATGTATAGCGCCATCCCTTAGTGTATAGTGTACTCACATATTATGTATAGCACAGTCCCTTAGTGTATAGTGTACTCACATATTATGTATAGCACAGTCCCTTAGTGTATAGTGTACTCACATATTATGTATAGCGCCATCCCTTAGTGTATAGTGTACTCACATATTATGTATAGCACAGTCCCTTAGTGTATAGTGTACTCACATATTATGTATAGCACAGTCCCTTAGTGTATAGTGTACTCACATATTATGTATAGCACAGTCCCTTAGTGTATAGTGTACTCACTTATTATGTATAGCACAGTCCTTAATGGAGTATTCCCATCTCCAAGATCCTATCCCAATATGTAGTAGCTGTAGTAATATTAGCAAATACCTTCAATTAGAAAAGTAGTTCTCCTGATTAGCTATATTGCTTACCCCATGTGCAGCTATTGCAGTAGCTTTGGTATCCATGGTTGTGGCCACACAAATAGTGACAGTTAGTTAGTCATATTGGGAAAGGCTCTTGTAGATGGGAACACCCCTTTAATTACATAGTTTCATCCTTTATTATATATAACACTATCTCTTATTAGGTAGCATTCTCTCTAGCTATGTATCGCGCCTTCCCTTATTATATAGTGTCCTCTGTAATGTTCAGTGCTGTCCCATTATTATGTAGTATCATTTCTTGTTATATATAGCACTGTTCCTTAGGTAGCATATTCTCGTTATTTTTGTTACTCACAGCGCTCTCTCCTTATTACACAGTCCTCTCTTGTTAGATATAAAATGACGGCAACATCTGACCAGAAGACCAGTCCATAAGCTCCTCCATCAGAAAAGAAGCTTTCCCATGCTTCATCAGCCGTCATTGCATTTTATATCTAACAAGAGAAGACGGTAAGTAATAAAGACCAGGGTGCTATAAATAACAAGAGAATCAGGTATGTAAAGGACAAGAGGGTGCTATGTAAAATTATATTACATATATATAGCTTTGTCGCCAAAAAAGGAGGGGGGCCCAGACATATTTCTTGCACAGGGGCCCCAAGCCAGGTCCGGCTCCAGGTTTTTCTGGGCCCCGGGCGAAAGAGTCTCAGTGGGCCCCTTTAACACATACCACGATTCATGATGCACAGATACCGCAGAGAAATATATATAGTACAATGCCGAAGATTTCACTTCTTACATTACATGAGTAATATCTATACATACAGGATAGTGGCCCCCATATAATGCTCCATGCAGGCTGCTCCCCCCACATAATGCCCTATGCAGGCTGTTCCCCCTTATAATGCCCCATGCAGGCTGTTCCCTTCTTTATAATGCCCCATGCAGGATGTCATCCCCTATATAATGCCCCATGCAAGATGTCACGCCCCATATAATGCCCCATGAAGGATGTCACACCCCCCCATATAATGCCCCATGCAGGATATCACTTCTCCCCCCCATATAATGCCCCATGCAAGATGTTACCCCACATATAATGCCCTATGCAGGATGTCACTTCTCCCCCCCATATAATGCCATATGCAGGATGTCACCCCCCATATAATGCCCCATGCAGGATGTCACCCCCATATAATGCCCCATGCAGGATGTCACTTCTCCCCCCCAGATAATGCCCTATGCAGGATGTCCCTTTCCCCCCCATATAATGCTCCATGCAGGATGTCCCTTCCCCCCATATAATGCCCCATGCAGGATGTCACCCCTCATATAATGCCCCATGCAGGATGTCACTTCTCCCCCCATATAATGCCCCATGAAGGATGTCACTTGACCCCCCATATAATGCCACATGCAGGATGTCACCCACCACATAATGCCCCATGCAGGATGTCACTCTCCCCATATAATGCCCCATGCAGGATATCACTCCCCCCAATATAATGCCCCATGCAGGATGTCACCCCCATATAATGCCCCATATAATGCCCCATGCAGGATATCACTTCCCCCCCCCATATAATGCCCCATGCAGGATGTCCCTTACCCCCATATAATGCCCCATGCAGGATGTCACTTCTCCCCCCCATATAATGCCCCATGGAGGATGTCATCCCCCCCTTTATAATGCCCCATGGAGGATGTCCCCCCCCCATATAATGCCCCATGCAGGATGTCACCCCCCATATAATGCCCAATGTAGGATGTCAATCCCCCCATATAATGCCCCATGCAGGATATCACTTCTCCCCCCCATATAATGCCCCATGCAGGATGTCACTCCCATATAATGCCCAATGCAGGGTGTCACTCCCCCCCATATAATGTCCCATGCAGGATATCACTCCCCCCATATAATGCCCCATGCAGGATGTCACCCCCCCATATAATGCCCCATGCAGGATGTCACCTCTCTCCCCCATATAATGCCCTCTGCAGGATGTCACTTCCCCCATATAATTCCCCATGCAGGATGTCCCTTCCCCCATATAATGCCCCATGCAGGATGTCACCCCCCATATAATGCCCGGTGGGGTGCCCGACCGCGAGTGGGCCCCCCGCCTACTCAGGGCCCCGGCGCTTGCCCGGGTGCGCCGGGTGCCGACTCCGGCCCTGATCTTTCTATATATAGTAACATACATAGTAACATAGTCTTCCTTCAACCATAAAAACTAAGTCCATCTAGTTCAACCCATAGCCTAACATGTTGATCCAGAGGAAGGCAAAAAAAAACATGTAGCAAACACTAAGCTCCACATTGGGGAAAAAATTCCTTCCCGACTCCATACGACAATCACACTAGTTCCCTGAATCAACGCCCTATCAAGGAATCTAGTATATATAACCTGTAATATTATACTTTTCAAGAAAGGCATCCAGGCCCTTCTTAAATTTTAATAGTGAATCACTCATTACAACATCCTGCGGCAGAGAGTTCCATAGTCTCACTGCTCTTACAGTAAAGAATCCCCGTCTGTGATTATGATTAAACCTTCTTTCCTCCAGACTAGAGATGAGCGTTGTTCTACTCGAACTGTTCGCCAATCTCAAATTCGAGCTGTTTTGGGCGGTGTTCGAGCCGGTCGGCGAACATGAACAATTTGAGAAAAATTCGGCTGTTCGAGGTTATGTTCGATAACTGTTCGTGCACCAAAATCATAACTGGATTTTTTCTCAGTAATGATGAAAATTAATGTTAATACGCAGTTTGAGTGTACAGCGGGGCGGGGGGAGGGGCAGGGGATGGATCTCTGCAGGAACAATGAAGATCTCCATTTTTTTTTCTCTTTCCCGCATTTGCAGTGGGGAGGTGCAATCTGTCAGCCTATCAGCAGCGCACACACGGAGTGAAGTGCTTTTTTTCACACAAGCAAGGGCATGTGTGATTGGCAGTGTATGTCACATGTCCTTGCCCTATAAGACCAAGCCATTTTCCCCGTCGCCACCATTTTCTCACTGCTGCAGCTGCGTGTTAGACGGCACCGCTGTTGCTGTGTGTGCTATACCTTGTTAATTTCAAGCCAATTTTCGCACAAATATACAGATAGCTTGGGAGTAGGGAATAGTTGTGATTGCAGTCCTTTTAAGGACTAGGTTACAGCATTTCCTACGACTTTTATCAGGGAGGTCTGTGCTCTTAAATAGATAGGTTGTGGGAGTAAAGACTAATTGTAATTGGAGTCCTTTTCAGGACTAGGTTACATGAGTTCCTATCAGTTTTTGCCAGGCAGGTCTGTGCCAGTGCTGTGCAAGTTTTTTTCACAGCATTTGGCTGAATCTAGCAAAGCTAATCCTTTTTGGCCTATTGCAGAGTGTGTTAGTCAGTGGAGTAGCCTATCTGTGTTGCAAGATATAACACCTGTGTATAGAATACCAATTTTTTTACTGCACCTAGTGAAGTAAAATCTTTTGGGCATAGCATCATTCTATTAGTCCATCTATACTGACCTCCATCAGGTTGCAAACTGAATATAATTTTTTTCTGCATCTAGCTCTGAAAAAATATTTGGGCTTCTAGCGGTGTGTGGGACTTGGTCTATTAGTCCATCTATACTGACCTCCATCAGGTTGCAAATTAAAAATAATTTTTTTCTGCATCTAGCTCTGAAAAAATATTTGGGCTTCTAGCGGTGTGTGGGACTTGGTCTATTAGTCCATCTATACTGACCTCCAGCAGGTTGCAAATTAAAAATAATTTTTTTCTGCATCTAGCTCTGAAAAAATATTTGGGCTTCTAGCAGTGTGTGGGACTTGGTCTATTAGTCCATCTATACTGACCTACATCAGGTTGCAAATTAAAAATAATTTTTTTCTGCATCTAGCTCTGAAAAAATATTTGGGCTTCTAGCGGTGTGTGGGACTTGGTCTATTAGTCCATCTATACTGACCTCCATCAGGTTGCAAATTAAAAATAATTTTTTTCTGCATCTAGCTCTGAAAAAATATTTGGGCTTCTAGCAGTGTGTGGGACTTGGTCTATTAGTCCATCTATACTGACCTCCATCAGGTTGCAAATTAAAAATAATTTTTTTCTGCATCTAGCTCTGAAAAAATATTTGGGCTACTAGCGGTGTGTGGGACTTGGTCTATTAGTCCATCTATACTGACCTCCATCAGGTTGCAAATTAAAAATAATTTTTTTCTTCATTTATCTCTGAAAAAATATTTGGGCTTCTAGCAGCGTGTGGGACTTGTTCTATTAGTCCATCTATACTGACCTCCATCAGGTTGCAAATTAAAAATAATTTTTTTCTGCATCTAGCTCTGAAAAAATATTTGGGCTTCTAGCAGTGTGTGGGACTTGTTCTATTAGTCCATCTATACTGACCTCCATCAGGTTGCAAATTGAATAAAAACATTTTCTGCATCTAGCTCTGAAAAAATATTTGGGCTTCTAGCGGTGTGTGGGACTTGGTCTATTAGTCCATCTATACTGACCTCCATCAGGTTGCAAATTAAAAATAATTTTTTTCTGCATCTAGCTCTGAAAAAATATTTGGGCTTCTAGCAGTGTGTGGGACTTGGTCTATTAGTCCATCTATACTGACCTCCATCAGGTTGCAAATTGAATAAAAACATTTTCTGCATCTAGCTCTGAAAAAATATTTGGGCTTCTAGCGGTGTGTGGGACTTGGTCTATTAGTCCATCTATACTGACCTCCATCAGGTTGCAAATTAAAAATAATTTTTTTCTTCATTTAGCTCTGAAAAAATATTTGGGCTTCTAGCAGTGTGTGGGACTTGTTCTATTAGTCCTTCTATACTGACCTCCAGCAGGTTGCAAATTGAATATAATTTTTTTCTGCATCTAGCTCTGAAAAAATATTTGGGCTTCTAGCGGTGTGTGGGACTTGGTCTATTAGTCCATCTATACTGACCTCCATCAGGTTGCAAATTAAAAATAATTTTTTTCTGCATCTAGCTCTGAAAAAATATTTGGGCTTCTAGCGGTGTGTGGGACTTGGTCTATTAGTCCATCTATACTGACCTCCATCAGGTTGCAAATTAAAAATAATTTTTTTCTGCATCTAACCCAGCCAATAGTTTTGGCCTAATACCACAGTTTGGCCACTCAGCTCTGCTCGGTTACCATCCATTGTTTTTTTGTGCAAACAACTCCAGAGTTGTGAATTAGTTAACCACCAAAATGAGTGGAAAAAGGCCTGCTGCTGGTGGAAAGGGGAATAGGCATGTTGGGAAGGGGAAAAAAGGTTGTGTCCGTGGGGTAGGTGCAGAAGAAAGACCATCTTCCAGCCAAACTAAAATGTCTACTTCTTTTAGCGGACAATGTGATAAGATCCCTTTCTTACGGCCACGCCAATCGCTACAAATTCCAGATGAGGCACAAAAACAGCAGGTGCTTCAACGGATATCAAGTGCTCCTTTAAGTGGGCTCTCCTCCACATCAACTTCAACATCACAAATACTCCAGTCCTCAAAGGTGTCACCCCAATCGCACTTGCTTCCTCACAGCTCCCAAATCTCCAGCTGCCCGTCTGAGTATGAGGTAGAACAGATGGTTGAGTCTGCAGAGCTGTTTACTCATACTATAGCCTGGGAATCAGAGGTCGACTCCAGCGCTTCTGTGAATCCAGACGAGGAAATGATCTGCACTGATGCCCAGAATCTTTATGAGTCGGATCCAGGACCAGACGCAGAAGGTTCTGACCATAATGTAGACCCTCATTCCCAAACTGTAACTCCTGTTGGTGGAGACAATGAGGAAGACGATGATAAGACTCAAATACCTGATTGGAGCGACAACTTTAGTTTTTTGTCAGGGCAGGAACAGGTTGGCTCTGAGGACGACGGGTGTGATAACGCACAGGGTGATGATGATGAGGTCGGAGATCCCACTTACTGTCAACCCACAGTCAGCCAAGAGATGAGGTCAGCAGAGGAGGTGGAGGAAGATGCTAGTGACGACGAGGTCAGGTTGCGCCTTCCTGGACAGAGACGTAGTACTGGAAGCACGTCAACAACTGCATCCTCAAACACAACTCTGCCTCTCACCACAAGTCGTGGTGGCTCTTCAGGTCGCATGGGTGCTAAGCCTTGCATAGCCTGGGCATTTTTTCAGATCGATAAAGATGACCCAACTCGTGTTATCTGTAACTTTTGTCAGCAAAAGCTAAGTAGAGGCCAAAAAATACATAGTTTGAGTACTTCATGCATGAACCGGCACATGGACATGAAGCATAAGTTGCAGTGGGAAGCTCAGTGTGCTACAATGCGGTCTAGCCGGCCGGGCCAACCACCGTCTGCCATATCTTGTGCATCCGCGGCCTCTTCATCCTCTGTGACTGGGGGGACAGCAGTCACACCTGTTTTGGGGCGCAGACCTGCCACCTCTTTACCCGCAACAGCCAGCGTGATTGGCAGGTCATCATTTTCTTTGGAGGTGGTAACACC
This sequence comes from Phyllobates terribilis, assembly GCF_046119375.1. Taxonomy (NCBI): domain Eukaryota; kingdom Metazoa; phylum Chordata; class Amphibia; order Anura; family Dendrobatidae; genus Phyllobates; species Phyllobates terribilis. The sequence goes on from NW_027362767.1 coordinate 276,701,696, forward strand.
AGCTGGTCTTGAGCGCTGTCCGACATCGATAGCACCACCTTTGGATCAAGGCAACCTAACATGTCCGCCTGCATCTTCCTCACAGACCGGCAGTTTGCCGGGGACACCCTTATCAACCCCGTCTAAGCACAATAGCCAGCCCTCGGTCCCTCAGATGTGGACAAGTAAAAGACCATTTCCTCCTAGCCATGAGAAAGCTAAGAGGTTGAATTTCACCATCTGCAAGCTCTTGGCTACAGAAATGCTGCCTTTCCGCCTGGTGGACACAGAGGATTTTCGAGACCTTATGTCCGTCGCAGTGCCCCAGTACCAGATGCCCAGTCGGCACTACTTCTCAAAGAAAGGTGTGCCTGCGCTCCACCAGCATGTCGCACACAACATCACCGCTTCTTTGAGAAACTCTGTGTGTGACAGGGTGCATTTCACCACAGACACTTGGACGAGTAGGCATGGACAGGGGCGTTACATGGCGCTGACTGGGCACTGGGTAACTATGGTGACAGCAGGACAAGGGGCTGCTGTCCAAGTCTTGCCGTCCCCACGAGTTGTGCGTCAATCCTCTTTATGTCATTTTTCCTCCACTGCTTCTGCCTCCTCAACCTCCTCTCGGTCTTCCACCTGCACCCAAAGCCTGTCTGGTCATGCCACAAGCTTTCTAACTGCGCAGAAGGGATCCTGCACACCTCCTTACTATGCTGGCAGTAGGGCTCAACGTCATCAGGCGGTTTTTACATTGAAATGTCTGGGAAATGTGAGTCACACAGCTGAGGAGTTGTGGTCAGCTCTGGAGAACCAATTTCATGAATGGTTGTCTCCACTGGACCTGAAACCAGGGAAGGCCGTGTGCGACAATGCTGCAAACCTGGGTGCGGCCCTTCGCCGGGGCAATGTCACACACGTGCCTTGTATGGCTCACGTGTTGAACCTGGTTGTCCAGCAATTTTTAGCCCACTATCCCAGACTAGATGGCCTTCTGCAGAGGGCACGGTCGCTGTGTGCTCACTTCCGCCGTTCGCATCCCGCAGCTCAGCGACTTACATCTCTACAGAAGTCGTTGGGCCTGCCACTTCACCGGCTAAAATGCGATGTGCCTACCCGGTGGAATTCAACTCTGCACATGTTGCAGCGACTGTGGCAGCACCGACAAGCCCTGGTGCAATACGTTCTGACGTATAGCCTGGGCCAACGAGATTCAGAGGTGGGGCAAATCACGCTGGAGGAGTGGTCTCAGATCAGGGACCTATGCACCCTTCTGCACAGTTTTGAAATGGCGACGAAGATGTTTAGTGCTGACGATGCCATTATCAGCATGACTATTCCGGTGATTTACATGCTGGAGCACATGTTAAACAGAATTCGGAGTCAGGTGGTGGCACAAGAGGAGGTGGAGGAAGTAGAGGAGGAGGAGTTGTATGCGGAAGGGCTAACATCTGCAAGGTCCAGACGGTCGGCAGCACCAAGGCGGCAGGCATGTGAGGGTGGGGGAGATGGTTTTACCAGGGCGCATGGTAGCAGCCAAACTAGTGAGGAAGGTGCAGGAGCCCAGGAAGAAGTGGAGGACGAACTGATGGAAGACTCATCAGATGAGGGAGACCTTGATCACATTTCTGTTGTGCGAGGTTGGGGGGAGAGGACAGAGGAAGGAAGCATGATTGTTACCTCGCCACCAACACAACAGGGACTTGGTGCTCCTGGATGCGCAACACACATGAGTGCCTTCTTGCTGCACTACCTGCAACATGACCCTCGAATTGTGAGAATTAGAAATAATCCTGACTACTGGGTTGCCACACTGTTAGATCCCCGGTACAAAAGTAAATTTGCAGAAATTATTCCTGCCATAGAAAGGGATGCACGCATGCAGGAGTATCAGCAGAGACTGTTGCAGAATCTTACATGTGCTTTTCCACAAAATACCAGTGGTGCACGTAGTGAATCTCACAGTTCCAACTTGCCAACCGTGGGACCGTCAAGTGTTCAGCACTCAAACCGTGACAGAACCACAGTATCTGCTGGTAACATCAATTTTGCGGAATCATTTCACCACTTTTTTAGCCCATCCTTTGCAAGGCCACAGGAGACAAGAAGTCTGACACATAGTCAACGCCTAGAGACGATGGTACAGGAGTATCTCCAAGTAAACATTGAAGCCACGACTGTGTCACTGGACCCTTGCTCTTTTTGGGCTTCCAATCTGGATAAATGGCCGGAGCTAGCCACTTACGCCTTGGAGATCTTGTCATGCCCCGCAGCCAGCGTTCTGTCTGAACGTGTGTTCAGCGCTGCTGGTGGTGTGCTGACAGATAAGCGCACGCGGCTCTCCACTGATAATGTAGACAGACTCACGTTCATAAAGATGAACAAATCATGGATCCGAAACGACTTTTCTACCCCTGTGTCATCCTGGGGAGAGTAAAAGCTTGATGATTGGTTAAAATCACCCTACCAACCGTTTTAAGCTTTCAAATTACTAATCATGTTTATCTGTATCTTGACTGGAAAATAATTTGGGCTTTGTAGCAGTGTGCAGCACTGATCCTATTAGGCCATCTATACTAAAGCTTCAAAAGATTTAAAATTAAAAATAATTTTTAGCTGCATCTAGCCCGGAAAATAATTTTGGGGCTCCGAGATGCGCAAGGCACATAAGTGCCTTCTTGCTGCACTACCTGCAGCATGACCCTCATATTGTCAGAATTCGAAGTAATCATGACTACTGGGTTGCCACACTCTTAGATCCCCCAAACTTTTCGATCAACCTTTTCATTTTAATAAAGACCAAAAAAATGGTCATTTTTGAAATTATAAGCATTAGCAGGTTGTTAGAAACTGAAATCAAACAGTTTTCAACTCAAAACTTTATTCTAGGTGATGTTACATTTTCACATAGGACCCCTTGTTCGAAAGGAGCTTCTGAACTCTCTCGTCCATTGAATTTGTCAGGTTTTGGATGGTTTCTGCTTCAATTGTTTTGCATGAGGACAGAATACCCTCCCAGAGCTGTTGCTTAGATGTGAACTGCCTCCCGCCATCATAGACACTCCTTTTAATGATGCTCCAAAGGTTCTGAATGGGGTAGAGGTCAGGGGAGCAAGGGGGTCACACCATAAGTTTGTCCCCTTTTATGCCCATATCAGCCAGAGATGCAGATGTTTTATGTGCAGCATGAGATGGTGCATTATCATGCAGAAAAATGATCTTGCTGTGAAATACACGGTTCTTCTTCTTGAACCATGGCAGGAAGTGCTGTTTGAGAAAATCCACATACATTATGGAGTTCATCTTTAGCGCCTTCAGGGATCCTAAAGGGGCCGACAATCTCTCTCCCCATGATTCCAGCCCAAAACATTACTCCACCTCCTCCTTGTTGGCGCTGTAGCCGTGTTTGCGTGGGGTGTCCATCAACCAGCCATCCTCCACTCCATCCATCTGGACCATCGAGCGCTGCACGGCACTCATCCGTGAACAAAACAGTTTTGAAATCAGTCTTCATGTAATGTTTGGCCCACTGGAGCCGTTTCTGCTTGTGTGAAGTGGATAGAGGAGGTCGACAGGATGGCGCATGCACAGCTGCAAACCTCTGAAGGACCCTGCATCTTGTTGTTCGGGGGACGTTGGAGGCACAAGCAGCTTCAAAAACTTGTCTGCTGCTATGACAAGGCTTTTTTGCCGCTGCTCTTTCAACCTGACGTAATTGCCTGTAGGAAAGAGTCCTCAATTTGCCCTTATCAGCACGCACACGTGTGTACTGTGAATCAGCTACATACTTCTTGATTGCCAAGACACTTCATCCTGATCATCGCACAAAGTTGATTGTAGTCATGCCTTGACCTAAACACTCCACAATTTGTTGCTTCTCAGCAGCCGACACATCCTTTTTCTTTCCCATTTTGGCAGAAAATGTAGGCTGCTTAATAATGTGAGAGAGCCTTCTTAAGTAGTCTTGCCTTTCATTGGACACACCTGCCAAACTAATTAGCACAGGTGTCTGCAATTGCTTACAGTGATATAAAGAGCCCTGACACACATCACCATCAATGAGTTTAACTGGCAAACAAACAAATTCTTCCCTTATCACTCCTAAACACTTTTTGTATAATAATTTGGAACGCAGTGTACATGTGCTTTTCCACAAAACACCAGTGGTTCACGTAGTGAATCTTACAGTTCTAATTTGCCAACCGTGGTCTGTATGGAGTTGTTCAATCAAGGGCCCAAAATTAAGATAACATAGATGGGAGAGGTCTCTATGAATAGGAATTCCTAAGTATTTGATACCCTGTGAGGGCCAGGCAAAGGGAAAGTTGGACTGGATGGAATCCTATATGGATTTGGGGAGGGAGACATCGAGGGCCTCAGACTTCGCTGCATTGATTTTAAAATTTGACCATGTAACAAAGTGATCTATTTCAGCCATAACAGCATGGATGGATATATGTGATTGAGTGATATATACTAGGACATCATCAGCAAATAGAGAGCACTTGTACTCGGTGCCTCCCACCTCAATCCACCTAATATTGGGGTTATGGCGAATTGATGAGAGCAGGTGCTCCGTCACTAGGATGTATAAGAGAGGGGACAGAGGACATCACTGCCTTGTCCCATTGGTGATTGTGAAAGGTGATGAAAATGTTCTGACGCACCCCCTGGGCCTTGGGACACCCGGAGCCGGACCCTTTTTGGTGGATGCTGGTGGTTGTAGTCTTCGTGGCGGCGACCCAGTTCCGTGGCTCAGGGCGGTCAAACCAGTGGCGGAACTATTTATGTGGTTTTCATGTTTAAATGTCCGACTATGCCACCCGTGGATTGCGGTCAGAGTGAACCGCCGCTACAGGGCAGACCACTGAGGCTGGTGTTGTGGGTGCAGCAGAGCGTAGCATAACTCCCCACGGGAGGAGTATAGCCTCAGGGCAGTGTATGCGGAGGATGGGGGTGATGGTGCAGGGCAGCAGCAGTAACGACACGGAGTCAGTGATGCAGTTCAGGGCCTTTACTCACAGTTCTTATTATCCAGACCACGTCTGCAGGTAACGGCTGCCCACGTCGTACTGTGCTCACCAGGTGAGGGGCTCAGACAACTCCCAGATAACTTTGGAGCACTTCACAGGACCCCCTTTGTGTGTCCTTTGTCTGGCCTTTCTTACCAACACTTCTGTCCGGCTGCCTCGGGCCTCCTCTTGGTAAACTTGGCGCCAGTTTCCCTGACCCTATGTGGTGCCTTCCTAGCGGGTGTAGCGAGGGGCTGCGCCACATAAAATGTCAGAGCCTCCGGTTTCTAGCTGAGGGTCGTTTCCTGCCTCCACTAGTTCGGGGACCGGTCTCCCCCTTTGGCCTGACCCCTCCACGCAGGTGGATTCGGGCGTGCGGTGGCGACTCGCCCGTCCGCACCCCTGGGATCCCTTCATTCCTCGTTCCTGGAGCCTTCTCCGCTCCTCTTCCTTCCTTCTCCCTCTTCCAGGCCTGGGCCTCTGTTACTAGGCCCGCCTCCGGAGCAGAGCTCATGCAGAGCCCCTGCTCCCTGCCACTTCTGCTCAGACTTCTCTGCACTGAACTAAGATGGTGCCCACCTTTTATACTCCCTTCTCAATGCACCCAGGAACTGCTTCCTCCCTGCTCCTGCACTACAGGGTTCCCCTTCCTCAGTGTTCCCTCCCCCCACTCCAGCCAGGGACAGGGACTGTCGTGCCCATCTCAGGGGCATATTGGTCGCCCTGCCCCACGGCAATGTGGTGTAATGCATGCAGGTGTCGGGTCCTGATCCACACTCCATCCTTACCTGAGAGTGAGATATCACACCTCTGGGTGAGGTGCAATACGTCTTAAGCAACCGAGCCCTCAGGGTGCTACAGTTCCATCTATCTTCAGCCTAGGTGACGTATTGCGATACAGGGCCATGATTTTGGCTATAAAAGGGTCCCCTAGACCCCTACCCCAAGCTTTTTAAGAGAATCATATATGGCGTGCCAGGAGACTCTATGGAATGCTTTCTCAGCATCCAACGAGAGTATCTAATTACAAATTTTTAACTGCATCTAGCCCAGGAAATACTTTGTGCCTAGTAGCAGTGTCTGCTAGTAAGCGGATTATCCCGGCTGTTAAGCAAGCTGCACCACCTGTAGTTTAGACACTTAATTTTTTCAAAGGAAATGCTTCGGGACCATGGGATACTTAGTGAAGAGCATCAGGAGGCACCCCAAGGCATAGGGGCTGGGACTGGCAGTAGGATGCCTTGCGGTGGACAGCCGAGCTCGATCCTTATAAAAGCTTTTTAACTGCAGCAGCTTTAGTGGACGCTACTGGAGCTGGAATTACCGCGGCTGCTGGCATGAGACTTGCCCTCCAATAGATCCTTGTAAATGGATTTAAAGTGTATTCATTCAAATTAGAGAGACAATTTAAATTAAAAAGCTTAGAGCTGCCTCCACCACAAGGGGGCTCGCTCGACCCACCAGCGGACAGGCACCAGTATTGGGAGAGGGGGGCTGGCCGTCAGGGTTCACCGCGGCTCTGGCACAAACCCGGCGACACGGAGGTGGCACGGGCAGGAGCGGACTGGCCGTGTCGGCTTCTCACTTTTTGGATTTTAGAAGGGCATGACATGCCTATATCTGTGTCTCCCCCTCCTTTTACTCCTCCACCTCTTTTATTTTCGCATGACTATATGTACTTGTCACTTTTCCATGTGTTAGTTATGTCTTCTGAGCAGTTTGTCAGCTTTTGGACACCTTTGAAGGTGTTTTCTATGTGTTTCTATGTGTTTTTGTTTGCCTGCCATTGGTTTTAACGGTGTTCGAAGGTGTTTGACGAACAGTTCGACGAACAGTTCGGCGAACACACGGGTGTTCGACGAACCGAACCGAACTCGAACACTACGGGGGTGGCTCAACACTACTCCAGACGTAGAAGATGCCCCCTTGTCCCCGTCTCAGGCCTCAGAGTAAAAAGATCAGTAGAAAGGTCTTTGTACTGTCCCCTCATATACTTGTAAATAGTAATAAGATCACCCCTAAGCCTTCGTTTTTCCACAGTAAATAACCCCAAGTGTAATAACCTGTCTTGGTATTGCAGACCCCCCAGTACTCTAATAACCTTGGTCGCTCTTCTCTGCACCCTCTCTAGTTGATGTGTTATTCAAGGTCCGATCACCTCAGATATTCAGGAATGATACAGTCTAATATATTACATTTATTTATTATTGTATTCAAATTTTAGGAACGAATATGCTGACAAATACTGATATTGGAAAATCTGAGACCCCAGAGATCCATGAATGTGCCGCTGTCATAGAGGGAGGTGTCTGTATATCACCAGATAGCTGTGTATGAATTACATGTCCAGTATTATCCACCATATAACTATGGGATTTCTCTATTCCTAATGTAGATGAACCTATTGGCAGATATTATTTAGTGATTGGCGTAAAAATGTGATAATTTGAGCAATAATTTGTGACTTTTTTCTGCTACTCACGTCACTTTACTAAAACTATGGATGGAGTTTAGCGGAGACGGCTGCACCCTACCACTAACATTCATTGGAAACTGTATTACTCTTTTCATGACAGTTATTGGTATATATGGGACATGTGTTTTATGGGGAGGGGTAAGAAAAAGCAATTTGTGCTGACAGTGACCTAAATTTTTATAAATTTTGTTTTATTTTTTTTTTTTATTTATATTTTTTCCTACTTTTCTTTCTCTTTTTTTATTTATTATACACATTGTGCCCACAATAAGGACATAAAAGAGGAGCATTTCCCTATCTAAATAGAAGCTTATGATTGCTGATTTCCCCTGTAACTAGGGCTGGGTATTAGCAATTTCCGGGTTCGTCTTCCGCTGCACAGCTGATCTGTGTTCGTTGTATATTACAATAAAATGTATCAGTTTGTGTTATGTGTTTCTTGTGTTTTTCTGACTGTTTTGATGCTCGGAGACCTTTGTAATAAACCATCTTTCTAGGGAGTCTGGCCGTGTCTGACAGCGGCTCTCCACTCCTGCAGCCGCACGATAACGCCACCGAAACCCACACGGTAAAGGATGGAAGTTTACAGAAAAACAACGATTAATGTTAATGACATAAATGATTGACTCCTTTGGTCACTTATTAACTCTTCAATATTTGTCACATTTGTTAATAGTAATTTCTGCAACCAATGAGGTTCTATGGTAAAAAAAAAGACATGTGAGGAATAAATATACACAATATTTCCCATAATATGACTGAGTATATCTTTGGGTTATGTTCACAAGTAGCATTGTTTCAGCTTTTTACAGTACCAGCTTATTGAATGAGATTTCTGAAGTCTCATTCACATGCTGCATTTTTTTCTAATCTGCAGCATGTTAATTCTTTCAGGGGTTTTGCAGCGTTTTTCACCCTTTCAAATGAATGAAAAAAAACCCACAAGTATAAACACTGCAAAAACCCAGCAAATAAGTGCGGACTGTACGCTGGGTTTTTCCTGCCACCAATCTGGTTGTTGATGCAGAGAAAAATGCAGCAAAAATGCAACGTGTGAACATTCCCTTATCCTGGTTGTGTGGTAATTGGGAATAAAAGGGAACGCCAAAAAAGCATATTGTTAGGCAGCATGTATTTGTGCAGAGCAGCTCCTTGAAGATTCCATCACAAGATTCCATGATGACATCACTGGTGATTGTTGGCCATTATGACATCACAGCTCGCAGTCACTACTTATACAATGTACACAGGGTTGCGGCTGTCTTTGTTGACTCTATAGTGACTGAGCGCACTTGCTGTTTTTCGCTATTCCATAGTGACTAATCGCACTTGCAGTTCCTAGCTATTCCATAGTGACTGAGTGCACTTGCAGTTTCTCGCTATTCCATAGTGACTGATTGCACTTGCAGGTTCTAGCTATGGCTAAAATACTTTTGGACAATCTTCAGGTAGAAGCTCTATGGGAGATTCTTACCACCAATCGCCCTGAGATTGTGCTTCTACCACCCGATGGCGTCCTCAGCTTCACTCACCGGCTGGTGGTGGAGCTAGTAAGGGACAGCCTGACCAAATACCACCGAGGTCATCTCACCTCAGAGTATCTGACGGATTTACCCCAGAACATCAGGACATTACTACAACAGGTAAGTGGGGAATGCTCCGCACAAATCTTCTCCACAATAATGAATAATAATGGTGGGATAGAAGCAGGGACGGATTAAGAGTAGCCGAGGCCCCGGGCAGTTTAGAAGGTGGGGGACCCCAGCACCCGACATGTCACATGATTTTCTTTGATAGATGATGTGATAAGTCACGCGATTAACACGCAGGTGCTGTGTTGCACTACACATAACAAAAATAAAATTAATTCTGCTCAATATTAATATTAACATATTAATTATAATTATGATTTTATATTATTAATTGTGCAATTTAATATTGAGCAGAATTAAGTATGCTGACATCCCCCTTTATACTGTATAAGCCCACATATAGCCCCTATATACCTTATATGCCCACACATAGCCCCTATATACAGTATGAACCTTCACATAGCCATCTATATACAGTATGAGCTCTCACATAGCCCCCTATATACAGCTGAGCTCTCACATAGCCCCCTATATACAGCTGAGCCCTCACATATCCCCATATATACACAATGAGCCCTCTCAAAGCCCCATATATACAGTATGAGCCCTCACATGGCCCCCTATGTACAGCTGAGCCCTCACATAGCCCCATATATTCTGTGTGAGCCCTCACATAGCCCCCTATATACAGTATGAGCCCTCACATAGCCCCATATATACAGCTGAGCCCTAACATAGTCCCCCTATATACAACATGAGCCCCCACACACTTTAAATATTGCTTGGCAGCATGTATTTGTGCAGAGCTGCCTCTATAAGATTCCATCACAAGATTCCATGATGACATCACTGGTGATGGTCGGCCATTATGACATCACAGCTCGCAGTCACTACTTATACAATGTACACAGGGTCAGGGCTGCCTTTGTTGGCTCTATAGTGACTGATTGCACTTGCAGGTTCTAGCTATGGCTAAAATACTTTTAGAAAATCTTCAGGTAGAAGCTCTATGGGAGATTCTTACAACCTATCGCCCTGAGATTGTGCTTCTACCACCCGATGGCGTCCTCAGCTTCACTCACCGGCTGGTGGTGGAGCTAGTAAGGGACAGCCTGACCAAATACCACCGAGGTCATCTCACCTCAGAGTATCTGATGGATTTACATCAGAACATCAGGACATTACTACAGCAGGTAAATGGCGGACGCTCCACACAAATATTTTCCACAATAATGAATAATAATGGTGGGATAGAAGCTTCTTCTTTCTTTCAATATAAAACAGAACGAGTCCCCAGATATGTAGTCATTGTATCTGCAGAGAGGAGCAGACGTCACATACAATGGCCGCCTCTATTGTGACCTTTCTCATCTCAGAATTTTCATTTTTGTTTCTTTTCTTCTTTATAGGCTGAAAAAAGATCTCAACATGGAGATTTGGCTTCTATTAAGGAACTGGCCGAAAAAGTCCTGTGTGTACTGGAAGGTCCGGCCTGCTCCTCGGAAAGCCTGGTAAGGATCCATCATCTTCTCTATCACACGTCGTTGTTTCCTGATCTTCTCCAGATCACGAGTCAGAGATCAGAAGATCTGGGGTTAGATCTGAGAGAACTTTCTGAGAAAAGCCCTCATGATGGCGCCTGATCTGTATAGTTACAGTTGGTGCGTCTGTAAATGCAGGTTTAGTCCTTCCTGATTTATGGATTTGGTGATTTACTGGAAGGCTCCACGTGTTAATACTATATATTCTATCTATCAGCAGACACCAGAAGGCGACACCGAAGACGAGCAAAATGTGACCCCAGAAACCCCTGACCCCAATATGAGTCAGCCGGGGCCGAGCAGCGATCTGACTACAGGTGAGCCGATCACACAACCTTCTACAGGAAATATCCGGATATTATACAGAACAGGGGACAATGTCACATTTACTCTTTCCACTCTGTGTAATGGGAACCTGGCAGCACATGTTACATATGGGAGTAGTGGGAGGACTGGACAGGACATTTTCTCGCATTTTTTCCAGAAATCCAAAGTGCCAGTCAGGAGAAAACTAACGTAGAAGTCATATACAAATCAGGATGGAAGTGCACTGGGGGCGTGGAAGAAGAAGTCCGAGTGCAGTGACACGCCCCTGTGCACTTCCAGGCTAATTTGCATATGGCTCTTACGCTTTAGCTCTCTTCCCATCGCTCATCGAGGGTGATGGGTTCCTCATTCATGTGGTGATTGGGGTCCTCCACCATTTACATTACATTATCTATGGCTCTGCCGGACGTTCCCATATATAGAGTCCCCATATAACGAGTATTAATCCCATTCACAGACGTCTTGTCATTTCTCTGTTATATTGTTGTATTATATATGTAGGATTAATATTGTCTAATATATTTTATTTCTTCATCATTTTATCACTATTTTAGAAACAACTGAGCTGTTGGATCCTGACAGTGTAATCTTAGAGATCCCGGAGATCCAAGAATCTGCCGATGTAAGTATTATAGAGGGAGATGTCTATGTATCACCAGATCACGGGGTGTGAATGACCCGTCCAGTATTATCCCCCATATAACCAGGGGACGCCTCTATCATCAGAGGAGATGACACCATTGCATTAGATAATAGCATTTATATTATAGGGAATCTGTCAGCAGGTTTTTGCTCCTCATCTGAGGGCAGCATGATGTAGAGGCAGAGACCCTGATTCCAGCGATGTATTCATTACCTTATTCAGGGCAGCAGTTGTGATGAAATCAATATTTTTTTCTGCTGCAGATCTGGCAGTGCTCTGAATGCTGAGCCCTGTATAACCCCGCCCACACCAGTGATTGGCAGCTTTCTGTGTAATACGCCGTCCACACCAGTGATTGGCAGCTTTCTGTGTATAACCCCACCTGCACCAGTGATTGGCAGCTTTCTGTGTATAACCCCGCCTGCACCAGTGATTGGCAGCTTTTATGTACAGTGTGCATAGGCAGAAAGCTGCCATTCAGTGGTGGGGGTGGGGTAACACAGAGCAATAGGACTACATGGCACGAGACAGATGGTCCTCTAGTGATAATCTCCTGCTGATAAAACACTGATTTTATTGACACAACACCACACAGTTTAGTAAGTGACACATCACTGGAATCAGGGTCTCAGCCCCTACATCATGTTTCTCTCAGATTACATAGCACACAGACAGATCCTCTGTAAGTTCTCCTCTGTGTGATTTCTCACATTATCCAGCACTGTACAATGATTCTGATGTATGGAGGATCCCCCCTTACATTACATCCGTGTCTGCGGAGCGTCCGGCTTGTATCATCCCTACATCGGATCAGTGACATCAGCTGGGGCATAATATAGGAGGAGACGTTTCTGCATCTGGAGATTTGCTCCCGAAGCTTCTAGATCTTAATATCATTTCTTCTTCTTTTCTAGAACTTGATGGAATCATTGATCCCGGCGAGAAAGCCGCGTATGAGCGACTACGAAACATCTAAACTGATCAGCAGCGGATCTTTTGGGTGAGATTTCAGTTGGCATAATCCACATTTCTCAGGGTTCCCTATGACAAGCTTTTAGCCTCTGTGCTCTGCCATTCAGTGTTATCATAGGGAAATGACCTGTTAATGCGACATGGGTGAGGGTTCTGGCAGATGTGGCATTGTGCAGACCTCCCACAGGTGATAATGTGACCTGGGTGTGGTTCTGGCAGACGTGGCATTGTGCAGGCCTCCCATAGGTGATAATGTGACCCAGATGAGGGTCTGGCAGACGTGGCATTGTGCAGACATTCACAGGTGATAGTGTGACCTGGGTGTGGTTCTGGCAGACGTGCCATTGTGCAGACCTTCCATAGGTGATGTGACCTGGGTGAGGGCTCTGGCAGACCTAGCATTGTGCAGACCTCCCATAGGTGACAATGTGACCTGGGTGTGGTTCTGGCACACGTTGGATTGTGCAGGCCTCCCATAGGTGATAATGTGACCTGGCTGAGGGCTCCAGCAGACATGGCATTGTGCAGACCTCCCATAGGTGATAATGTGACCTGGGTGTGGTTCTGGCAGACGTGGCATTGTGCAGACCTCCCATGGGTGATAATGTGACCTGGGTGAGGGTCTGGCAGATGTGGCATTGTGCAGACCTCCCATAGGTGATCTATGTAGTATTATTTCATAGATTACTAGATATGTATTTCTAGTGACTTCTAGTATTAAACATGAGTACAGAAGATCATATAATGACTTCTATAGACAGACTGTTAATAATGATTCATAATAAACCATGGTTTCTCTTTCTCTCCAGATCCGTCTACTTAGTGCACCATAAAGATTCAAAGAAGATCTTTGCTATGAAGAAAATGGCCAAGACGACCCTGGATACTCCAACAGCTGTGGAAGGGGCCTTTCTGGAGAGAGACATCCTGACATTCGCTGATTGTCCCTATGTGACCTCCATGCTCTGCTCCTTCCCTACTAGATCTCACCTGTGTATGGTCATGGAGTATGTAGGAGGTAGGACATGTACATGTATTATATTCAGCCCATGTCTGCTGACATCTTATCATTAGGACTTGTCCCTGTGGACGGTTACTTCCCGGCAGAGCATTTACTATAGATATTCCGCAAAGTCATTGTTGTGTGTGATCTCCCTGTATGTTCGCACTGAGCACGTCAGTATCTCCAGCTTTAGACGAGATGTGACATCACTTTATGTTATTAGTGACATAGACGACATTTCACCATGACCTCAGACTAATATTCTGTACATTATATCCATATACAGGGTTGGACTGGCCCACCAGAGAACTGGAGACTCCTCCGGTGGGCCCTGGCTTCTCCTTCAGGAGAGTTCATAGCAGCTGCAAGGTTTGCACTATGGGGCTCTTGAGTGGAGGAGAAAGGTGGGCCCTCGGAATCAAATGTTCTGGTGGGCCCAATGTTCTTCAGTCTGACACTGTCCGTATATATTGTCTCCAGCCCCAATGTCTCCGCTCACTTCTCATGACACTTCATGGTGGTTTGCTGTATAAACCACTCACCGCTCATATTTCCTTTCTTCTATAGGTGGAGACTGCGCAACCCTCCTAAGAACCAGGGGTCCTTTATCTGTCCCCTTGGCCCGCCTGTACTTTGCAGAGGCAGTTCTTGCTGTGGAATACCTGCACAGCTATGGCGTGGTGCACAGAGACCTGAAGCCAGAGAAGTAAGTGCCCCCTGTAGCATAATAAAGTGGGGAAAGTTATTTATTACCACATGGCCTGTGAGGCTAAAACTATCTTTTCTTTCACAGCCTCCTAATTACACCGGCTGGACACATTAAAGTCGCCGATTTTGGGATTTCAAAAGTTGGTGTCATGATACCAGAAGCCAACACCCACAAGGAATCATTGGAGGACATCGCCAGAGAGTTCCAGGACCATGAGGTCGGCATCACTTACAGGAACTTAGCTTGTTCTTTACAAATCTCATTACACTATTATCTCCTCTCTACGTTCTTCATTCTAGAGAACTTTTCCACTCATATTTTATCTTCTGTCATTGTGTTTTTATGGGGAGAACTTGTCATAATAATCATTTCATCGATTCTCATCTTTATCTTCTGTTGGTTTCCAGGACTGTGGCACCCCATATTATATGGCCCCAGAAATCATCCTGAAGAAAGGTTATGGAAGACCTGCTGACTGGTGGTCAATGGGGATCATCCTGCATGAATTTCTGATGGGATATGTACCATTTCATGGGGACTCCCTATCTGAGCTTCATAAAAATATTGTCACTGGTAAGTAGAATAATCCGATCATTGCTTTGACTGATTACATGGGTTACGTTATTTCCTTTGCTTTTTCTTACAGTCCAATACAGAGGTTTTATTTTCTGTAATTTTCTTATATAACAGGAGACATCATTTGGGATTGGGATTGCTCTCCCCCCCCCGATGCTCAGGACCTCATTGATGACCTGCTCAGAACAAATCCTGTACAAAGACTTGGGACAGGTAACCAATAAATTAGTTTTTATATTCACTTTTTACAACGAGGACATATCGCTTCTTTCCATGAGAATCAGCACTTCTCTATCTGCTTGCCTATTTCTAGTTATCCATACTATGACTTTCAGCTTGTTTCCTTCGGATATGTCATTAGTTTAGAGTAAGATAAATTGTTCCGATATGGAGCAGTCTCTGACAATGTCTGCTCAACTTTTGGTTTTCTTTTTCCAGGAGGAGCCTTCGAGATCAAGAGTTATCCATTCTTGTGTGACTTAGAATTTGAAAACCTTCTAAGTCAGAAGCCGGAGTACGTCCCTCGGATTGTGTCAGACATGGACACCAGCTTATTTATCAGTAAGTAGAAGGAGATTTCATCTAGACTAAGCCACTGTTTGTCTCATCTTCCTTAATATGTGTCAAACAGTTCCTATTAATATTAGTGATAAATTATGACTGTGTTACACTGCCAACCTCTAATAACACTTCATTACCTATGTCTTGTAGATCACGCTGATACAGACAAGCATATGGACTCAGAGGAGGAGGACACAAGTGAGGATAATGAGAGCCTTTTCTTCCAAAATTTTACATCATCCTCTGAAAGGCTTTCTAAAGTAAGTATGTGATCAAGAAATCCAGAATGTGTAAAAAAGACCTCTAAAAGTAAAAAAATAGAAATTTATATCTTATTATTCTGTTTTTAGCTCTGTACCACCACTATCAAGTCCCCTCCAGAGTGTACCCCATCATCCAGCAGAAACATCTCAGAAATGTGAGTAGATTATGTGGTTATTACTGGGAGCTCCAGGCTGATATAAGTGCACAACACCAAATATAGGACATAATTACCATAATATCAAGTGCAGCATCCACCGCCCCATGATCAGCGGTCATTGCGCTTTTGGCTTCAGAATTCATTGGAGATAACAGCCAATAATTGCAGCCAGTCAGGCATTGATAATGCTGCCCACATTGTAGGAGAGATGTAGTATTACATGCCGGCCATTGTTGGTAGTTGTTTTTCACTCTGCTCCATAGAAGGTAGTTTTGAGTAGGAGACCTTTCATATGTCCTATTAGGCCTTATAATCGATGTTCTTCTAGTGAGACAATTCCTTTTACACAAAATTTACTTGTGATTTTCTTGATTTTCTTCTTCCAAACAGGCAGAAAGGATCTGATAGAGATGATGCTATAACCAGCTTGCCATCCTCGTCCCCATTGTCAGGTATGTACATGTCTATAGCTCCAAAAATGTGAATGTTGTCATCAAGGGTCAAATATCTTCACATGGTTTTTCTGTAGTAGGTCTCCTATGTTATCCATGTTTCATGGATCCCAATTATGTTGCCCATGGGCCCATACTGTGTCTCTATTTCAGTAACATTGTACAGTACAATCATGGATATTGTGATACGTTGTAGCATCCAGTAACCTCCGCCATCGTAATGAGACATCGTCTCCTATAGTAGAATATCGCTCATTAGTGATGCACCACATGGCGGCACACAAGGGCGCTCACTGCTCCATATTAGTGACACATCTAATGCCCCCCAGATGAGGTCATGTCCAGTATATAGGACTTATTCTGCCCTATCATGCAATACCAGATTATCAGGACTATAGGAGACAGGACAAAAATAATCCTACTATATACAGGACAGATACAAAGCAGATCCCATAACAATATGTCCTTAGTGAGTTGTTGTTTTTTCTTCTTTCTGATCAGAATTTCCAGCTGACGAGGAAACATCTGAAAATGTGAAAAAGGGGAAAAAGAGACGAGGTAAGTGTGAGAATCAGCTCCATGTTGTGTGAGGTCGTCAGTGAGATAAATGCATGTGGAGCAGATGTCATCTGTCAGGGATGGGATTATCACATGTATGATGGCTGACAATGATCGCTGACCTCTGTGTGATGAGACTCCTCTGCCGTCCGGCCACAGTGACCGCACAGTAGTACCATGTCATATGGAGTCCCATCACTTACATTATATTTCCTTCTCTTCTCATAGGTTCCATCTTCCGCCGGATCTTATCATCCTGCCGGCGTGGATTAGCCAGGGCTGCTCGCGTATTTGCATGTTGTCACCGTTCCCCTAGAGACACCTCCAAAGACGGGAAACCTCCGCATCCAGCGCCCTGAAGTCCAGCAGATCTACCATCACTGCTGGAGCGGTATAGAAGGACCTTCACCATCTACCTGAGGCCTTCTGTTACATCTCTGCCCGGACATGCCTCTGTCACCAGGCTCCGCGGTATTCATACTGGTCGCAGACGTGGCTGTTACTGATCACCTGGTATCTGACCCCGGCTGTCATCCAGACTATGATTTTGTCTATTGATTCTGTTCCTGGTTTTATTCTTCCCTTCTATCTTATTATTAATTAAAAAATTACAATTATTATTACTAAGTTTTTTTGCATCAATCAAACTTTACATTTTGGTAATTGATTAAAATAATATATTAACAGTTATGTTTTAAAAGCATATATACAGTATGCTTATAATATGTATATACACAGTGGCATGTAAAAGTTTGGACACCCCTGGTCAAAATTAAGTTATTGTGAACAGTTAAGCAAGTTGAATATGAAATGATCTCTAAAAGGCCTAAAGTTAAGGATGACACATTTCCTTTGTAAGGAAGTATGAACTATCACTGGCAATTCCCAAGTACCAGTGGCGAGCATATATAGCAGAGGGGAGCGGCCAACACTGAACAGCTGAGAAAATCCAGGTTGGAGAACTCCAGGAGATCAACTAACCTGATTAACACTTGCACTGCCAGCAAGGATAAAGCCTGCACTGTCTAATAAGTTGCTGAAGCAATTCTAATCAGTGCAGGAGTTTGTGAAACCAGACGCCACAATCTTCTGGCCACAATCTTCTGGCCCCTCTCTGTCACATTATCCCTGTGGCAGTAGCCCCCTCCTAAGAGGGACCTCCGGAACCTCAGAGCCAGGTTTATCTGGATGTGAAATGTGATTAAACCGGACCAACCTGGTTGCATGTACATCCGACGCTGGTACCCACATTCTCTCCTCAGGACTATAACTCTTCCAATGTGCCAAATATTGAAA
The DNA here is from genome assembly GCF_046119375.1 of Phyllobates terribilis. Classification (NCBI taxonomy): domain Eukaryota; kingdom Metazoa; phylum Chordata; class Amphibia; order Anura; family Dendrobatidae; genus Phyllobates; species Phyllobates terribilis. The sequence continues at coordinate 276,719,814 of NW_027362767.1, forward strand.
AGACCGGAGTACAAAGCGAGAATCTATTATCTTCGCTATCTTGAATTCCAGATTCTCCTCAACAATGACTGGGGAAGGTGATGGTGATGATGGTTCAGCAGAAGCAATATATTTCTTGTGAAGTGATTGGTGAAACACATTATGAATCTTGGTAAAGTAAGGTAATACACTACTGGATTAATGACGGCAACTATTGTGGAGCCCTGTTGTGCATTGGTGCCACAGATCTTAGAGGGGTGCATGGACGGATTCCTCCACAAGAGGCCCTCACAGCATACACCCACCTCCATCTTCCACCTCAGACCAGCAGAGGGAGCCTGTTAGGGATATAAATAGGGAAGGTGGAGCTAGGCAGTCCAGTTGGAGTCTGGACAAGTCTAAGTCTGGAGTCTGCAGTCTAGAGTCCACAGAGAGTGCAGTCTGTGAGAAAGTCAGTCCAGCACAGACTCAGTGACCTCAGGTTAGTGAGCCTAAGGCGTGCCGACGCCGTAAGAGCGGTGAAGAGTAGCGAGGCCTACTGCCAGTGTGAAGCCAAGTGAGGGCTCCGAGCGGCCGAAGGCAAGTGGAGTAAGCGAGCTACATAGGGGGCAGAAGAGCTTAGCCAGCTCACCCCACAAGCATTTACCGGACACCAGGTCCGTGTCTGCGAGGATCTCTAGGACCAGCAGAAATAACCGGAACCCCTGGCGAACTACATGTCCCAGGAATACCAGAAGCTGACTGTTATCCCAGGGTCAGGAATCACAGAGGCCCAAGAGACCAGGGAGTGTGATCTCCAACAGAAGGCCCTACCACCAGGTCAGCAGGTGCAAGACAGAGACCAAGTTAGGCCTAGCTTCAGGCAGGTCACAAACTTATCAGGAAAAGGCAAGAAACAGGAGGCCCCACACCCGCTCACTGGGGAGAGTCCTGAAATGCACCCTTCATCCTACAGTGCCCTGGATCGTGCCTGAAACACCACCAGTAAAGGTACTGAAGTGAACTGCTGTGAGTGTGCCTATTCTTCTTCTGACCCGGCTGTGTCCCCTCTGTCCTGCATCCCTTTTCCTATGCTGCCCTGAGGCCCCGCTCCACCTGTGGGGAGCTGCACCAACTAAGCTGCCTGACCACCGGCCTCAGAGGACTGTAGCAGCGCTGGTGATCCTCACCAGACATCACGGGTGGCGTCACGAACTACCCCCTATCCCATACACCTTTTCCCCCATTCCTTCTTTACCTTTTAAGAGTGACCCCAGGGTACGGGCCCGGGAGTCAGCCACCGCGAAATCCCCACAAAACTAACAGCAAGGCCCGGGCGCCGAGTAGTCATCCACATCCCCTGGGCGCGTCATCTCTTCCTGGCATCACGAACAGGATTCCGTGCCCGCTGCAATGACGGAGTGTTGTGCCCCTTGCCACCGGGTACTGTGCGCCTTTATTCTGAACTGTGTGTTTAACTGTGGCGAAGATTGCCGCCATTGTTGGGCCTCCGAGCGGGAAGAAGGGTGTAACCGCGGCAAACTTAGAGGCGTACCTGCTGAAGCGCGCGAAGCCCCGGACACGCCCCACGCCTCGACGTCAAACCAGGAAGCGCCAGGTCCTGGAAGGAGCCTCGGTGAGCGCTCTGACGTAGGACGCAAGCGACGCAAGGTGCTGAAGAAGACTGTCGCCTGCGGAGCTGTGGCCTACAGGAAGAAAAGAAAAGAAGGTAGGCCACGGTTCGCTAGGGGGGCGCCAGAATGTCCGAGGAACAGCACAACGCCGGAGTACCGGTTAACCGCCCTGATGTTCAACCCGAACTCGGCGCCGAGCAGGCCGAAGCAGCCGCTCCACCAGCAGGGCCTGTAACCCCTGTCATACCCATGGCCCTACCATACATACCTGGAGCGAAGTGGCTCCCCCAGTACAGCGGCAAACCGGATACCCTGTCTGGATTTGAAAGGAAAATATGCGGTATACTGGACATGTACTCTATGACAGGCAAGCTAAGAGACGCTGTTGTATTAGGACAATTGACCGGTGCTGCGGAGAGAGAAGTAGAAACCTGGTCGGCCGCAGACCAGGAGTCAGTGTCCGCAATCTTTAAAAAGTTACAGACTGTCTTTGAGAATTGTACTGAGACAGACCTCCGGATGAGGTTCTACAACTGCTCTCAGCAACCGAAGGACAGTGTTCGGGACTATGCCTGGCGTTTACAAGGGGCCCTGCAAGCTCTGAAATAGGTTAGTCAACCAGCATCAGTGATGAAAATAAAATGCTGAAGGAACAGTTTATCCGGGGACTGAGGTCCCAAGAGGAGAGCAGAACTGTGCGTTGGTGGTCCCTGGATCATCCAGATGCCACCTTTGACACCCTTAAGGACATGGCTATAAAAGGACAGCAGCCCCTGGAAACAACTGCTATCTATTATTACCAGGGTGGGGCCACCCCAGTGCCTGCAGTGTCCACCTTTTCCCCGGTGGCTGCTGAAGCCAAGGTTCCAGCAACGTCCCCTAGTGAGCTGGACAGCCTGCGCTCTGAAGTGCGTCAGTTGAGCAAAACCCTGGCCACTGTACTGAGTGCCCTGCAGCTGAGGACGGAGCCCGAGGCAGAAGGAAGGATCCTGCTAGCCGACAGCCCTGAGGATGTCCCCTGGATGAGAAGGAGGAGGACAACGCCGCCGCCTGGGAGGACAAGTGACCAATGCCGCCAGCCGAGGGACCCTGTCTGCCACCACTGCCACAAGACAGGTCACACCGTCCAGAGCTGTCCTTTAAACGAGAAAACCCTGGGGCCGAGGGCCGACACCCAGGAGTAGACCCCCCAGGCCCATCAAATTGGTACCGCAGGTTCGTGGGAGGAAGACCTTTCCTGTCCATTGTGCTGGACGGCATCGCGACACCCGCTCTGCTGGACACAGGATCTCAGGTAACCATCATGCCTGATGTCCTCTACAAAAGGTTCTGGTCTATAGACGAACTTCACCCACCAGATCCAAATCTTTCCGTCTATGCCTCAAACGGCCTCCCCCTTAACCTATTTGGGGTTAAGGATGTGGCAGTAAAGGTGGGAAGAGTGGAACTGAAGGACCAGGGACTAATTGTAGTAAAGACTAATCCTGATGATACAAACTTGTATATGGTACTTGGCACTAATATTGTTAGTAACTGTTTGGGAGAAGTGTTGTTCTTGCTCCAACAGATAGCTGACACTCCCAGACCAGGGCAGAGGAGGGTGCTCCAGAAAGAGATCCGATCCCTTATGTACCAGCAACAGGTAAAGCTAACAGGCGGTGAAATTAGTAATGTATGGGTAACAGACCCGGTACCCATTGTGATTCCCCCCGATGAGTGAAATGCTGATTTGGTGTAGAGCAGCAATAGGTCTCAAAGGACGGAGCTATCAGGCGGTAGTAGAGCCCCTTAGCTCGGAACATAGGCCTACACTCTTGACTGCCAGAGGGGTACTGGATGTACGCAATGGGAGGGTGCCCGTACGCCTCCTAAACTATGGGGAGGACGAGGTTAGATTACCACGCTACGCCACTGTTGCCAAACTGTACACAGTAAATAACAACTCCATACACACGGCGGAGTCCTTAACCTCACCAGATTAATTGGAGGATAATGACCCGGCAACCCAGGTGGAGGATTGGTGTCAACAGCTCCACGTTGGGACAGACACCACTCCTGTCCATCAGAAGCAGGGTGTACACCGGGTGGTTCAGGAATACGAGCAGGTATTCAGTAAGCACCCACTTGACTTTGGGAGGATTAAGGGGGTTCAACACCATATCCCCACAGGTGACCATCCACCCATCAAAGAACGTTACAGGCCTATACCACCAGCACACTACCAGAAGGCGAAGGAGATGTTGCACGACATGAAGACGGCAGGGGTAGTAAGGGATAGTTGTAGTCCCTGGGCAGCTCCCCTAGTTCTAGTCAGGAAAAAGGACGGAAGCATGAGAATGTGTGTAGATTACAGACAAGTAAATCGCATTACACATAAAGATGCATACCCTTTACCACGTATAGAGGAATCCCTGGCTGCCTTAAAGTCTGCAAATTACTTCTCCACCCTTGACCTCACTAGTGGGTACTGGCAAGTAGCTGTGGCTGAGGAGGATCGGGAGAAGACGGCCTTCACTACCCCGATGGGACTCTGCGAGTTCAATAGCATGCCGTTTGGACTCTGCAACGCCCCCGGAATGTTCCAGAGATTGATGGAGTGCTGCCTGGGACACCGCAACTTCGAGACTGTACTACTATACCAGGACGACGTGATAGTGTACTCCAAAACGTATGAGGACCACTTGAAGCACCTGGCGGAGGTATTTGAGTCGCTGTCCCGGTATGGGATGAAGCTGAAGCCCTCAAAGTGCCACCTGCTCAAGCGAAAGGTACAAAACCTGGGGCACATCGTTAGTCCAGAGGGAGCAGCACCAGACCCGGAGAAGGTCACTGCCATCCAGAAATGGCCGGAGCCGAAGAGTCTCAAGGAGGTACGTTAGTTCCTGGGACTAGTTGGGTACTACTGGAGGTTTGTGAAGGACTATACCAAGAAAGCGGCGCCTCTGCAAGACCTCCTGGTAGGACAGTCCCCCAGAGGCAGAAATCCCCCGTTCCAGTGGGGTAAGGAGCAAGCCGATTCCTTTAAGGTGATGAAGTAGATCCTGACTGGCGAAGAGATCCTAGCCTACCCTGACTACAGCCAACCGTTCCTGTTGTACACTGATGCCAGCAACGAAGGATTAGGAGTCAGAAGCAGAATGGCAAAGAGAAGGTGATCGCCTATGCCAGCAGGAAGCACCGCCCGACCGAGAGGAACCCAGAGAACTATAGCAGCTTCAAGTTGGAGTTCCTGGCCCTGGTCTGGGCCATCACCGAGCGGTTCAAGCACTACCTAGCCTCCAGTAAATTCACTGCCTTCACTGATAACAACCCCTTGACTCATCTAGAAACAGCCAAGTTAGGAGCCATGGAACAACGATGGATGGCTCGGCTGTGAAACTACCAATTCACTATTAAGTACCGGGCGGGCCGCAAGAATGCCAACGCCGATGCGCTGTCCAGGATGCCTCACCAGTCGGACACTGAAGAAGAAGTGGATGACTTGGAGGAGATTGAACTACCTGCCTTTCATCGGAATGGAATGGTCCACGAGCAACGAGCCTCCAGGAGGCAACGTGGTAAGACGTTAAACCCACTGCCTCACCACAGCTGGAAGGAGACCCAGGACAGCGACCCGGTTGTCAGACGTATCAAAGAACTGATAACCCAGGAAGGTTCCTCCCTGGAGAAGGAAGCGTCTCTCCAAGCCAAGCAGCTGTGTAGTGAGAAGAGCCGGCTGTTCATCTATAGAGAGAAGCTGTGCCGGAGGTATGTCAACCCCAAAACCTATGAGATGGTATGGCAGATAGTGGTGCCCAAGACAAACATCCAGATGGTGTTGGAAGCCTACCACGATCAGGCAGGGCACTTTGGCTGGAAGAAGCTAGAAACCCTGCTGAAGTGTCGGTTTTATTGGGTAGGAATGCGCAGTTCCATTGAGAGGTGGTGCCGGAATTGTGGACCCTGTAGCCTCAGAAGAAAAGACTGCAGCAGCCAGAAGGCACCCCTGCAACCCATCAAGACGACTCGTCCCCTGGAGATCGTGGCCCTGTATCATGTCAAGCTGTCACCCAGCAGGTCAGGATATTCCTATGCCCTGACCCCGGTGGATCACTTCTCCCGGTTCCTGGTGGTCGCCCCCGTCAAGGACCTGACGGCAGAAACTGCGGCGAAGACGTTTCAGGCGTACTTCTGCAGGCCCCACGGGTACCTGGAGCAGTTGCTGACAGATCAAGGCTCAGCCTTTGAGGCCGAATTGTTCAAAGAGTTCTGCCATTTGTATGGGTGTAAAAAGATCAGGACTACACCGTACCACCCCCAAACTAACGGTCTCTGTGAAAAGATGAATAACATCATCATCGACCTGCTGAAGACCTTACCACTAGAGGATAGAAATCAGTGGCCAGACCTACTACCTGACCTGGTAGATCTGTACAACCACATACCTGTGAGTTCCACCAATTGTACTCCAGCATATCTCATGCGAGCAAGATCCGGGAAGTTGCCCATGGACTTGGAGCTTGGTGTAGTAGAACCAGAAGCAGATATGTCCACTGAGGACTGGGAGACGACCAGACAGGAGCAGTACAGAAGAGTACAGGCCTGTGTCGAAGACAGTCTCACTCAGGTGAGGGACAAGCAGGAAGCCCACTGCAATAAAAGTGCGCCCGCAGAACCCTTCACACCAGGAGAAGTGGTGTTAAAGAGGAAAAGGAGAAACCACAAACTTGATGACCAGTGGGAGAGAGAACCCTACACTGTGTTAAATTCAAGATTTGATAACAAGAAGACCTGCCTAATTAGTAGAGACGGAGGAAGAACGACTGCAACGGTATCTAGAGACCATCTGAAGTTGTGTCCAGACCTGCTAAAGCCCCAAGAAGCAGTGCCTCTCACCGTACCGGAGGAGCCTAAAGAAGCAGTACTCCATACTGACTTAGGAGATTTCCCGGCAGATTGGCCTCAACTCGGAGGAGCAGTAATAATCCCTGTGATCCACTTCTTTCAACAACCAGAAGACCCTCCACAGCAAGTAGAGCCTGTAAGTGCTTCAGAAGAGCCTGCTCAAGAAGAATCCCCGGAAGAAGGATCCCCGGATGGAGCAGAGCAAGAAGGCCCAGCCAATGGTATACTAGCCAGTCCCGTAGAGAGGTTAAGGCAACCCTGCAGTTCCCCAACACTTAGAACTGACAGAATGGGAGGTAGTGCAAATACTAGTGCCTCACGTATCCCAGTACCCCGTAGGTCAACACGTAGCACACGAGGTCAGACCCCTGTCAGATACAGAGAGTAAAGAAGAAAACTCTGACAGTGTAAATAGTTGCCCTTGGGGTATTATATTGTGTATTTTCATGTACATGTATTTATTAACTTGTGTTTTGCCTTATAATGGACAATCTAAGTGAAATGGACACTTTTCTTGTGTGACTCTAACTACCCGTAAGGGTACATAAAGAACTCTGTGGCTGAGGACTGTGTGCAGCCCAAAAACTGCTTCTTGTAAATAATTGCACTCCCTGGAGTGCCCCTTTAGGTGACCTCAGAAGAAAAACCGGTCTGGTGTGGCACGAACAGAGGTCCAACTCAGGATCACCATGCCCTGCAGCCACCCAGGGCCTACGTGGAGGGTTTTCTTTGGACAGGTCCCTCAAGCTACCAAGTACTCTACCCTGTGAGATGGACATCCTGTCGGGGAACCTCACCTCAAGAGACTTGAATTCTGGGGTTGCTTATTGAACTGTATATACCTATTTATTATTTATAATGTTTTATATGTAACGTTTAAGCCAAGTGCCTCCCATAAAGGGAAGAGTTATTGTTATTGTTGTTATAAAAAGTACTTCAGTCCGGGAGTACTGAGCTTTGCTAGGGAGCAATGTGGCGCCCCGCTGTGCATTGGTGCCACAGATCCTAGAGGGGTGCATGGACGGATTCCTCCACAAGAGGCCCTCACAGCATACACACACCTCCACCTTCCACCTCAGACCACCAGAGGGAGCCCCTTAGGGATATAAAAAGGGAAGGTGGAGCTAGGCAGTTCAGTTGGAGTCTGTGAGAAAGTGAGTCTGCTGCAGCCAGAGAGGTTGACAGTCCAGCCCAGACTCAAGGAGCTCAGTTAATGAGCCTAAGGCGTGCCGACGCCGTAAGAGCGGTGAAGAGTAGCGAGGCCTACTGCCAGAGTGAAGCCTAGTGAGGGCCCCGAGTGGCCGAAGGCAAGTGGAGTAGCGAGCTACATAGGGGGGCAGAGGAGCTTAACCAGCTCACCCCACAAGGATTTACCGGACACCGGGTCCGCGTCTGCAGGGATCCCTAAGGCCCAGCAGAAACAACCGGAACCCCTGGCGAACTATATGTCCCAGGAATACCAGAAGCTGACCATTATACCAGGGTCAGGAGTCACTGAGGCCCAAGAAACCAGGGAGTGTGATCTCCAACAGAAGGCCCTACCACCAGATCAGCCGATGCAAGACAGAGACCAAGTTAGGCCTAGCTTCAGGCAGGTCACAAACTTATCAGGAAAAGGCAAGAAACAGGAGGCCCCACACCCGCTCACTGGAGAGAGTCCTGAAATGCACCCTTCACCCTACAGTGCCCTGGATCATGCCTGAAACACCACCAGTAAAGGTACTGAAGTGAACTGCTGTGAGTGTGCCTATTCTTCTTCTGACCCGGCTGGGTCCCCTCTGTCCTGCATCCCTTCTCCTATGCTGCCCTGGGGCCCAGCTCCATCTGTGGGGAGCCGCACCAACCAAGCTGCCTGACCACCGGCCTCAGAGGACTGTAGCAGCGCTGGTGACCCTCACCAGACACCACAGGTGGCGTCACGAACTTTCCCCCTATCCCATATACCTTTTCCCCATTCCTTCTTTACTTTTAAGAGTGACCCCAGGGTACGGGCCCGGGAGCCGGCCACCGCGAAATCCCCCAAATCTAACAACAAGGCCCGGGTGCCGAGTCGTCCCGCAACACCCTGGGTGCGTCATAATCTACACACATTCTCATGCTTCCATCCTTTTTACTGACCAGGACCAGGGGAGCTGCCCAGGGGCTATAGCTATCTCTTATTACCCCAGCTTTCTTCATGTCGTGCAACATTTCCATCGCTTTTTGGTAGTGTGCTGGTGGTATGGGCCTGTAACGTTCTTTGATGGGTGGATGGTCACCTGTGGGTATATGGTGTTGTACCCCTTTAATCCTCCCAAAATCAAGTGGGTGTTTGCTGAATACTCCCTCGTATTCCTGAACCACCTTGTGTGCACCCTGTTTCTGATGGACAGGAGTGGCGTCAGTCCCGACATGGAGCTGTTGACACCAATCCCCCACCTGGGTTTCCGAGTCATTATCCTCCAATCTGTCTGGTGAGGTTAAGGACTCCACTGTGTGGATAGCGTTGTTATTTACAGTGTACAATGTGGCAACAGTGACATATCGTGGTAATTTGACTTCGTCCTCTCCGTACGGGCACCCTCCCATTGCGTACATCCACTACCCCTCTGGCAGTTAAGAGTGTAGGTTTGTGCTCCGAACTAATGGGCTCCACTACCGCCTGATAGTTCTGTCCTTTGAGACCTATTGCTGCTCTACACCAAATCAGCATTTCACTCATCGGGGGAATCACAATGGGTATCGGGTCTGTCACCCGTACATTACCAAATTCACCACCTCATAACTTTACCTGTTGCTGGTACATAAGGGCTTGGATCTCTTTCTGAAGCACCCTCCTCTGCCCTGGCTTGGCAGTGTCAGCCATCTGTTGGAGCAAGAATAAAACTTCTCCCAAACAGTTACCAACAACATTAGTACCAAGTATCATGTACAAGTCAGTATCATCAGGATTAGTCTCCACTACAATTAGTCCCTGGTCCTTCAGTTCCACTCTTCCCACCTTTACTGCCACATCCTTTACCCCGACTAGGTTAAGGGGAAGGCCATTGGAGGCATACACGGAAAGGTTTGGAGCTGGCGGGTGAAGTTCGTCTATGCACCAGAACCTTTTGTAGAGGACATCAGGTATGATGGTTACCTGAGATCCAGTGTCCAGAAGGGCAGGTGTCGCGATGCCATCCAGCACAATGGACAGGAAAGGTTTTCCTCCCACGAACCGACGGTACCAGTTTGATGGGCCTGGTTGGTCTACTCCTGGGTGTCGGCCCTCGCGAGGGTTTGCTTGTTTAAAGGACAGTTCCGCGCTGTGTGGCCTGCCTTCTGGCAGCGGTAGCAGATGAATTCTCCAGGAGGGTGACGTTGGTCGTTGGTCCTCCCACAGGGTGGCGTTATCCTCCTTCGGGGTGGCGTTGTCCTCCTACGGGATGGCGTTGTCCTCCTTCTACTCCTCATCCAGGGGACATCCTCAGGGCTGTCGGCGAGTAGGATCCTTCCTTCCGGCTCAGGATCCGTCTGTAGCTGCAGGGTGTTCAGGACAGTGGCCAGGGTTTTACTTAACTGGCGCACTTCAGAGCGTAGGCTGTCCAGCTCGCTAGGAGGCACTGTTTGCATCTTTGTTTCGGCTGTCAATGAAGGAGCAGTGGGTGCTGTGGGCACTGAGGTGGCCCCAACCTGGTAACGCTGGATAGCAGTATCTGATGTTTCCAGGGGCTGCAGGCCCTTTATAGCCATGTCCTTAAGGGTGTCAAAGGTGGCATCTGGATGGTCTAAGGCCCACCACCGTACAGTTCTGCTCTCCTCCTGGGACCTCAACCCCCGGAGGAACTGTTCCGTCAGCATTTTATTTTCATTCTGTATGCTGGCTAGACTGACCTGTTTCAGGGCCCGCAGGGCTTCCTGTAATCGCCAGGCGTGGTCACGGACACTGTCCTCAGGTTTCTGGACACAGTGATAGAACCTCATCCGGAGATTTGTCTCAGTGCAGTTTTCAAACACAGTTTGCAGTCTCTTAAAGATGATGGATACCGATTCCTGGTCTGCGGCTGGCCAGGTTTCAACTTCCCGCTTTGCGGCACCAATCAATTGCCCCAGCACAGCAGCAGCTCTCTGTTTACCGGTCATAGAATACATGTCTAGCACACCGCATATTTTTCTCTTCAATCCAGACAGGGTGTCTGGTTTGCCATTATACTGGGGGAGCCACTTCGCTCCAGGGATATACAGCAGGGCCATGGGTATCAACGGAGTCATGACCCCTGCTGGTGGAGCGGCCGATCCGGCCTGTGCAGCGCCGGGCGCAGGTTGGGCATCAGGAGCGTTAACCGGTGCTCCGGCGGCTTGCTGGTCGTCGGCCATGGTTGCGCCCCCCTAGTGAACCGGAGCCTACCTTCTTCACTTTCTTTATCAGGTAGGCCACAGCTCCGCGGGCGATGGTCTCCTTCCAGGACCTTGCGTCGCTCACGTCTGACATCAGAGCATCCTCTGGACTCCTTCCAGGACCTGATGCTTCCTGGTTCGACATCAGGGGCGGGGCATGTCCTGGGTTTCGCGCGCTTCCAGCGGTTACGCCTCTCCGATTCCCGCTGTCACGCCCCTCTTCTTCCTGCGCAGCGACAGGAAGATGGCGGACAATGGCGGGAAATCTCGGGAATGGCGGGAAACCTTCACCACAGTGAGTAACACAGTCTTTTAAGGCGCACAGTACCTGGTGGCAACGGGCACAGAATCCTGTTCGTGACGCCAAAGCTGACGCACCCCCTGGGCCATGGGGTACTTGGCAGCCGGGCCTATGGATGCCGGTATGGGGGATATCATGGTGGCTGGCCCGGCCTGTGACCCCGGGCGATCAGTAAAAAGGGGAAATTTATAGGGGATTTGGAAAGTTCATGACGCCACCTGTGGAATGCGGCTAAGGGAAGCCGCCGCTGCGGAGCAGTCCTCTGGAGCTGGTGATACGGCAGGAGGGATGGTGTGGCTCTCCACAGGTAGAGCTAGCTCCAGGGCAGCGTGGGGTGTAATGGATGGTGGTGTAGGGGAGAGACGGCAGGACGGTCCCGGAGGAAAGACGGACACTCACACGGGGGTAAGCTTCAGTACCTTTACTGGTGATGTTGCAGGCACGGTCCAGGGTACTCCGGGCGAAGGGCGCACTTTTGGACTCTCCCCAGTGAGCGGGTATAGGGCCTCCTGATCCATGGCTTTACTCTCTAAGCTTCTGACCTGCCTGGAGCTAGGCCTAGCTTGGTTACTGACTCTCCTTGCACCTGCTGACTTGGTGGTAGGGCTTTCTCTTTGGAGATCACTCTCCCTGGACGCTGGGGCCTCCGTGACTCCTAGCCCTGGTACAGCAATCAGCATTTGGTGAACCTGGGACCTGTAGTCCTCCAGGGGTTCCGGTGGTTCCTACTGGCCATTAAGGGTCCCTGTAGGCGCGGACCCGGTGTCCGGTATATTTATATCGGGGTGAGCCTGGTATGCTCCTCTGCCCCCTCGCTACTTCTTCCTTCTCCTCTCGCCTTCGGCCACACTCAGGCCCTCACTAGGCTTTCACTTATGCTGTAGGCCTTGGCTCGCCTAAGCACGGCAGCCAGCGCGCTGCCTCTTCGCTGCTCTCTGAGCGTCAGCACGCTCCCTGCTCAACTCTGAGCTGTGTTCCTTTCTGTCTCTGAACAATAAACTGAGCTGCCTGGCTCCACCCTCCCTTTATATATCCCTAACGGGCTCCCTCTGCTGGTCTGAGGTGGTAGGGTGGAGGTGTGTGAATATGTGAGGGCCTCTTGTGGAGAAGTCCATCCATGCACCCTTCTGGAATCTGTGGCACCAATGCGCCACACAGGATATCAGCCCCCCTCTCTTTATAATGCCCTATGTTATATATGGTGGAGGTGACTATATTGTTTCCAGCTAACTGGCAATGCTTTTTATTTTATCTTGTTTTGCAAGATAAAATTAGAGAGTTGGTGCACAGAGTGAGCGTTTGGGAGCCTTTGCTGTATGAGTGCTAGCCCAGAGCTGGAGTAAATAGAGGGGCTGACTCTAGGACAAGGGTGGGCAAACTGTGGCTCGAGAGCCACATCCAGCCCTCTAGCTGCTCCAGTCCGCTGTTGAGGCTCATTCTGTATATGGGAGGCTATGTGGGGGCTCATGCTATATATCGGAAGCTATGTGGGGGCTCTTGTTGTATATGGGAGGCTATATGGGGATCATGCTGTATATGGGAGGCTATATGGGGCTCATGCTGTATATGGGAGGCTATGATGGGCAAGGCTGGCTCCAGGTTTTTGTGGGTCCTGGGTGAAAGAGTCTCAGTGGGCCCCTTTAACACATACCATGACACATGATGCACAGATACCACAGAGAAATATAGATATAGTACAGTGCCGAAGATTTCACTTCTTACATTACATGAGCGATATCTATAGTAAATTCTCCAACAGCTCTGAAACCGGCGAATCCTCACAGTGCACAGTGCAGACAGGACAGTATAGTCCTCCATACAGTATTATGGGCACCATATAGTCCTCCATACAGTATTATGGGCACCACATAGTCCTCCATACAGTATTATGGGCCCCATATAATGCTCCATACAGAATAATGACCCCACATAGTCCTCCGTACACCTCTCCCCCCATATAATGCCCCATGCAGGATGTCACTACCCCTTCATATAATTCCCCATGCAGGATGTCACCTCTCCCCCCATATAATGCCCCATGCAGGATGTCACCTCTCCCCCCCATATAATGCCCCATGCAGGATGTCACCTCTCCCCCCATATAATGCCCCATGCAGGATGTCACCTCCCCCCCATATAATGCCCCATGCAGGATGTCCCCCGCCCCCATATAATGCCCCATGCAGGATGTCACCCCCCCCATATAATACCCATGCAGGATGTCATTCCCCCCCATATAATGCCCCATGCAGGATGTCACTTCCCCCCATATAAAGCCCCATGCAGGATGTCACTTCCCCCCCATATAATGCCCCATGCAGGATGTCACTTCCCCTCCCATATAATGCCCCATGCAGGATGTCACTTTCCCCCCATATAATGCCCCATGCAGGATGTCAACTCTCCCCCATATAATGCCCCATGCAGGATGTCACCTCTCCCCCATATAATGCCCCATGCAGGATGTCACCTCTCCCCCATATAATTCCCCATGCAGGATGTCACTTCCCCCCATATAATGCCCCATGCAGGATGTCACTTCCCCCCCATATAATGCCCCATGCAGGATGTCACTTCCCCTCCCATATAATGCCCCATGCAGGATGTCACTTCCTCCATATAATGCCCCATGCAGGATGTCACCTCTCCCCCCCCACATAATGCCCCATGCAGGATGTCACCTCTCCCCCCATATAATGCCCCATGCAGGATGTCACCTCCCCCCCCCCACATAATGCCCCATGCAGGATGTCACCTCTCCCCCCATATAATGCCCCATGCAGGATGTCACCTCTCCCCCTCCCTTATAATGCCTCATGCAGGATGTCACCTCTCCCCCCCATATAATGCACCATGCAGGAAGTCACCTCTCCCCCTCCGTTATAATGCCCCATGCAGGATGTCACCTCTCCCCCTCATATAATGCCTCATGCAGGATGTCACATCTCCCCCGCATATAATGCCCCATGCAGGATGTCACCTCTCCCCCCATATAATGCCCCATGCAGGATGTCACCTCTCCCCCCCATATAATGCCCCATGCAGGATGTCACCTCCCCCCATATAATGCCCCATGCAGGATGTCACCTCTCCCCCCATATAATGCCCCAGGCAGGATGTCACCTCTCCCCCCCATATAATGACCCATGCAGGGTGTTACCTCTCCCCCCCATATAATGCCCCATGCAGGATGTCACCTCCCCCCCATATAATACCCCATGCAGGATGTCACCTCTCCCCCCATATAATGGCCCATGCAGGTAGTCACCTCTCCCCCTCCCTTATAATGTCCCATGCAGGATGTCACCTCTCCCCCTCCCTTATAATGCCCCATGCAGGATGTCACCTCTCCCCCCCCATATAATGGCCCATGCAGGATGTCACCTCTTCCCCTCCCTTATAATGCTCCATGCAGGATGTCACCTCTCCCCCCATATAATGCCCCATGCAGGATGTCATCTCTCCCCCTCCCTTATAATGCCCCATGCAGGATATCAGCTATCCCCCCATATAATGCCCCATGCAGGATGTCACATCTCCCCCTCCCTTATAATGCCCCATGCAGGATGTCACCTCTCCCCCCCATATAATGCCCCATGCAGGATGTCACCTCTCCCCCTCCCTTATAATGCCCCATGCAGGATGTCACCTCCTCCCCCATATAATGCCCCATGCAGGATGTCACCTCTCCCCCTCCCTTATAATGACCCATGCAGGATGTCACCTCTCCCCCCCATATAATGCCCCATGCAGGATGTCACCTCTCCCCCTCCCTTATAATGCCCCATGCCTCCATATATAAAAGCAAAAAAAAAATCAGATACTCACCTCACTTCTCACCTGCTGTCGCTGCTCCGGACTCCTCAGCGTCGCCAGTGTCTTCCCACTCTGCGCTGTGACGGCTCAGCAGAGGGAGCGGCGTAAAGTCGTCACCGCACCCTCTGACCTGATATGTCACAGTGCAGCAGCCGTGGAAGAGACCGGAAATGCTGCGGAGGCACGGGCAGGGGTAAGTATTGTGCCACCGGCTGCCGGGGCCCTGCTCAGGCATTCGCCCGGGTGCGCCGGGTGCTGACGCCGGGCTTGATGATGGGGCTCACGCTGTATATGAGAGGCTTTGTGGGGGCTCATACTGTATATGGGAGGCTATGTGGGGTTCATACTGTATGTAGGAGGTTATGTGTGGGCTCATGCTGTATATGGGAGGCTATGTGGGGGCTCATGCTGTTTATGGGAGGCTAGGGATCTACAGTTTTCCACTCTGTATATTGCTTACATCCAGCCATTGCTGGAGGAAATTACAGCTGAATGGTGGGGGTGCCATGCGTTGGATCAACAAAGTTCTCATATTGATTGCCTTTTTTACAATGAGTAATAAATATGTAAGTCCTGGACAACCCCTTTAGGACCGGGCAATTATTCTTCCCTGGCCATTTCCGGGTTTCGGCGTCCTTTTTTCGTTTTTGCGCTTTTTATTTTTCCATAAACATAACCATATTTGGACTTGTATTTTTTTCAGGACAAGTTGTAGTTTGCATTAATACCATTCATATCACCATATAATGTACTGAAAAAAATGGGAAAAAAATTCCAATGGAATTGTAAAAGAAAATGCAATACTGCCATTATTTTTTGGGGTTTTGTTTTCACTTTGTTCATTTTATGCTTAAAAATAATGTGTCAACTTGATTCTCCGGGTCAGTATGATTATGGTGATAGCAAACTTTTTCTCTATTTAAGTGGTCAAAAAAAAAAGTTTGTAAAAAAAAATGTTTGGTTTCCGAAACTTGCAAAGACTTTTTTATTTTTACTTGTATGTAGCGGTGTGAGCACTTGTCTTTTTGTGTGGAGCACTGACATTTTCATTGATACCATTTTGATGTAGATATGAAGCTTTGATCGCTTTTTAGTGTACTTTTTTTTTTAGGGAGGTGTGATCACTGGAAAATAAAATGCATTTTTGGCGTTTCATGTTTTTATTTTTCTATACGACGGTTGCCAATCGAGAACATTCATTTTATGTTTTGACAGACCTGACATTTATGAACTTGGTGATACCATATTCGTTTACTTATAAAATGCATTTATTTTTAATGGGGGAAAAGGGAGGCGATTCTATTTGCTTTTTAAAGCGTAACCATCGTTTTAATTTTTAGTTCATAAATCAACAGTTCACAGGAAAATAAGAAACTTTGTAATAGATCTTATCAGAGAAATCTGCTTCTTTCTCTGTCAGAATTGATCAGTCATTATCAAAATTCTCAATCCTGAGGTAAAATCTGTATTCAGTGAAGACAGACTCTCCCATTACTGAGATAGGAGATGAGGGCTGCTGTAGATACAAGTCTATGTAGACAGAAGGAGGGAGGAGCTAGAGACAGAGCTCCTCCCCTCCCCACCTTCTATCTACATAGAATCTCATCTCCTGTAGATGGCAATTCTACAGTATTGCAGACTTTATATTTTACTTCAGTGTTTGATACTTCTTGTGTTGGCTTTTTTTGACCAAGGACACCCATCCCCCATCAGCATAGGGTCTTCAAGCAGCTGGCTCAGAGTCACCATATTGATGCTGAGGACAGAGTAGATCCCTGATCCACATAGCACAGAATGGATCAGAACTCACAAGATCAAGTGATCCAACAGCCCAAGCCTCTCAAAGTAGCTGGGATTACAGGTGTGTGCCACAGCACTCAGCAATTGCAGACTTTAGTATAAATTGCAGTCTCCTTTAAAGTTCAACATATCACAGAGAACAACCAAGATGGCAGCAACTGGGGTCTTCAACAGACCCTTGGCTGCCATGTTAACCCATCTGGTCCCTGCGTTTTTTTCACACAGGGATAGTGGGAGCTGGTGCCCGCGCGTACTGCAAATGTCATTGATTTTTCTCAGCTCTGGCCCCGGCTTTTAGAGACAGATGATGGCTATGTAATATAGTTGACATCTGCATTGTGTGGAGGAAACTCAACTCCTGAGACCCCTTCACACATGGTCACTCCATGGACATACAGTATTGCCCACATAGGGGGAGAGGTTAATACAGATGCAGATCAGACTGCACCTATATAACAATCCTATAGTAGACGCTTTCTTAACTCAGGTAACAGACAAGGCTTAAAGACCCCGTAAATAGAGACCATAAATCAGTCTCTTCCTAAATATGAGGCCATGCTCCCACTTAATACAGACACCTGACTCACACTTAGCACAGACTACTGATATATGCAAATGAGCCTCCGTTGCTGAGATAATTTAATTTAACTTTATTGCATAAATTTGTGACAATCTAAAAAACGAATCCATCTTTTACACTTCGTTTACTATTTCTCCTGTATGATATTGGCCAATCATAAAAAGGCAGCATCATACAGGAGGAAAAATCAAACGCCTCACAGAAAGTCAGAATCGGCTTTTTCACAGTGATCTCGTCAGCCTGATATGTCTAATCTTATCACACTGACAACTCCTCACGGTCATTACAAGCACTGTGAAAGAAAGAAAGCTGCACTGTCATTACATACAATGCTCTGATTCTATCCCAGGTATCGAGGCGGAGTGCGCTGTCATGTCAATCTGATGCCTTGATAATATTTCCATCACCTGTGCAATACTAAGGAAATCCTGAAAACATGATCTGTTGTGAGGACTCGAGTTTGGGAAACACTGCTGTAGAGCATTGTATATAATGACCCGATGCTTGTTATGACAGTAAGCACTAGGAGCGAGGAGATCTCAGTGTGATCAGGTTACACATATCAGTCTTACCAATTCACAGTGAACAAGCCGGCTCTCTATGGTCGTCTGCTTTCCCCCCCTGTTTGACTCTGCCTTCTTATGATTAGCAATAATCACTTATTAGTCATTATGAGTTATTAGTAATAACTCTTCATATTTTGTGTTATTTTATGTCTGATGAAGACACCTGAGTAGTCTCGAAAGTTGTCGTTTGTTACCATCTTTTCAGTTAGCCATTAAAAGGTATCAACCACTGAGGACTCTCAAATCTTAATATTTTACTATGGTTAGTAAACACTGTCAGGAATAATATACATCAGGTCAGCTGGGAGAATAGATTTAATCAAAACACATGTTCCCCCATTAATTTATCTTTCAAATGAAAGTTACATAATTACTGCTAGTAAACTCCAAACAATTATATCACTAAGGCCACGGCCCTGTGTCACCCAGGGGGATATAGGGGACTCAGTACCCGGGCCTTTTACCTTGTTTAGGATGTCACGGCAGTCGGCTCCCGGGCCCGTACTCTGGGGTCTCTCTTGAAAAAGGGGTTCTTTAGTGTAAACTTTGTTTCGTGACGCCACCTGTGGTTTCCGGTAATGGTTACCGGCGCTGCTGCAGACCTCCGGGGGTGATGAAATGGCAGCTGGGATGTTTCTGCTCCCCACAGGCGGAGCCGACCCCCGGAGCAGAGTTGATGGAAGGGGTGCAGGTGAGAGATGGCCAGGTCAGGGGGAATGACGGACACTCACACAGGGGATTCGCTTCAGTACCTTTACTGGTGTAACGGCAGGTATGGTCCAGGGTACTTGCTAGGAAGGGTGCACTTCAGGACTTCTCCCCAGTGAGCGGGTATAAGGCATCCTGATCCGTGTCTCCCTCTCTCTAAGCTTCTAGCCAGCCTGAAACTTGGCCTAGTTTCTGTATTGTGTTGCTCTCTCACCTGACCGCTTGGTAGTAGGACCTTTCTTTGGCAACCACTATCCCTGGACGCCGGGGCCTTCATGGTTCCTAGTCCGGTTATTGCTGGTAGCTTCAGGATGACCAGGGGTCTGGAAGCCTCCTGGTAAGCCGGTAGTCCCTACTGGGTATAGAGGACCCTGTAGGCGCGGACCCGGTGTCCGGTTTGTGTCTTGGGGTGAGCCTACGATGCTCCTCTGCCCCCTCAACTCCTCTCTCCTCTCCTTACTGCCTCCGGCCACGCTCGGGGCCCTCAATTCAGCAGCCGACGTGCTGCTTCTTCACTGGTCTAAGCGCCAGCACGCACTCCTCAGACTCAACTGAACTGCCTGACTCCACCCTCCATATGTATATGCCTAACAGGGCTCCCTCTGGTGGTATGAGGTGGAAGGGTGGAGGTGTCTGCATGTAATAAGGGCTCTTGTGGAGAAGTCCCTCCATGCACCCTTTTGACTCCTGTGGTACCTGTGAACAGCAGGGTGCCACAGCCCCACTATCAGTATTTGGTCAGTATTTTTTCTCAGGAGTGGGAGCCAAAACCAGGTGAGGAACAATCAGAGAAAAGGTATAAGGCTGTGTGCCCACGATGCGTTTTTTAAGCGTTTCCGCAGCGGCAAAAACGCTGAAGAAACACTTAAAAAACGCATGGTATAAGGCCTGCCATGTTCCCCAATGATAATCCGCATGTGCTGTGCACATGCTGCGGAAATTTCCGCTGCGGATTATCATTGCGGAGAAAAACGCAGCACTACCAATTATTTTGCGGAAGCTCTGCGTTTTCGCCGCCATTGACTTGCATTGGATCACATGGATTCCGCATCACTGTATATGTAGATGCGCATTCCATGCGTTCCAATGTGCGGATGGTACCCGGGTGTGGAGGACAGGAGACTTTCCTCCGGACCCGGGTACCATAGTACCTGTAAAAAAAATAATAGAATAAAAAATAAATATTATACTTACCTTCTGATGGCCCGCAGTGCGCTTGTCTTCGCTTGCCGGCAGCTCACGGTGGACTGAAGGACCTGCACTGACGTCATAGTCATGTGACGGCAGGTCTTTCAGTGTAGTGTACCGTGAGCTGCCGGCAAGCCAGGACGGAGTGAAGCAAGACTGCGGGGGCCATCAGAAGGTAAGTATAGATTTATTTTTTATTTTTTTACCATTCTTTAGGTCACAGTATATAAATCCATGCCTTTTGCATGGATTTATATAGTGTAACCAAGTTGACAAGCACTTTCCAAGTGATGGTAAAATCGCTTGGAAAGTGCTTGACAACCCGCATGTGGAAATGCATGTAAAGAACACTTCACATCCGCATGTCCCTGGCAGGAAAAATGCATGTGTGGCGCCCCTGAGGGTTCAGTCGCCACAGAGGTATTGCATCTCATCCAGAGGTGTGGTATCTCACTCTCAGGTAAGGAAGGAGTATGGCTCAGGATCCTAATACCAGCATTCATTGCACCACATTTCCGGGGGACAGGGCGAGATTGCTCCTATGGGAGAGCACAGTCCCTGATCCCTGGCTGGAGTGGGGGGAACCACCTAGAGAGGGGGAACAATGTAGTGGATGGGGTGGAGGAAGTAGATCCTGGGAGCACTTGAGTAGGAGCAGTATAAAATAGGGACACCATCTTAGGTCAAGGGAATGTTCAGTCAGAGGAGGAGAAGTGACAGGAGCAGAGGCTCTGTATAAGCTCTGCTCCAGAGGCGGGCCTAGCCTGTGAGGCCCAGGACTGGAGGAGAGAAGAGAGGAGTGGGAGCAGGAAGGCTCCAGGAACCGAAGGGACCCTAGGGGTACGGGCCGTGCAGAAGGCCACCCGTACGCCCGCTGCTACCAGGAGGTAGAGGGGTGAGGCCAGATAAGGGGAACTGGTCCCTCAACTAGCGGAGAAACAGCAAGGCTCAACTAGAAACCGGAGGCTGCAGCACTTTATGTACCGTAAGCCAAAAGTCCACACCAGTCCCACTAAGAAGGTAGCCACATAGGACCCAGGGGACGGAACACACGTCGCCCGCCAAGGCCCGAGTGTACCGGATAGAAGTGTCACTGAGTGTGAGGTGCAGGGAGAAGGCCGGAGAAAGGACACACAGAAGGGGGTCCTGATAAATACTCCAGAGTTACCTGGGGGTCGGCTGAACCCCTCACTGAGTGAGCACAGAACGACGAGGGCCGTTACATGGGTCCCTGTAACCAGAACTGCAACAGCTGTGAGTAAAGATCTTGGGACTGCATCACACGGACTCTGTGTTCATTACTGACTCCCTGCACTACAACCACCATCATCCACCCACACTGCCCTGAAGCTACACTCCTCCTGTGGGGAGCAATAATACCCTTGCTGCCAAACCACCAGCTTCAGAGGACTGTTCGGCAGCGGCGGCCTCATTAGCCGCACTCCACAGGTGGCGTAATCGGACATTATAAACCTATACATAAATTACCCTTTGATTGACCGCCCTGGGTCACGGACCGGGTCACCGCCACAGTGACTACAAACCCCAGCATCTACCGGACCGGCTCCGGGTACCCCATGGCCCAGGGGGCGCGTCAACTTTGGCGTAGTCGGCAGGATATGAGCCCACCCGTTATCACCGTGTATCGCGCGCCTAAAGACTGTGTTTTCTACTAAATGTGGCACCCTCCCCAGAAGAACGGGCGCCATTATGTGCATGCTAAAAGACGACAATAAGCCACCTCCCATCGTGGGCCAGGTCCCAAAATGGCGCCAGAAGCGTAGCCCGCCCCAAACAGCAGTGGTCATGTATGCAAGTGTGTCCATCAAGGTGGGGGGGCTAACCCTGAAAGTAACCGACAGCAGATTGCCATGGGACCGCAACAAACTGTCCTGGGACCGCCCCCAAAAGGGGAGAGGAGAGAAGAAAACGGGGAGACAGGGCGTAGTCTGGATCAGTCTAGACAGACCGCACTTGGTAGGGAAGATGGAGGACGGCAGCACCAGAGCCCCCGTCAGCGGCCTGCTGCAGGCCGCAGCACCCTACACCCTGGAGGAGCTAGTGGCTAAGCTGCCCCAGGAGGACTCGGAGTTCCTCTGCTCTGGGATGGAAGACCTGGGCCGGAGGATGGAGAGGGCTCAGCGAGACGCCATCACCGGGTGGAGACAGGAGATGGAACAGCGGATGGCGAACCGGCAGCCGACGACGCTACCAAGCACCGGCGGTGCCCCAGCCTTGGCGAATCCCGACCAGCGCCAGGAGGCGACACGTGACACAGTAGCGGCCGCGGGAGCAGGTAGGAGGAGTTTCCCAGTCCCGGGCGCTGCCAGCGTCGACCTGCTCCTAGGCCCTCTGGTGGAGCCGCTGACCCTGGGCGCTACCAACACCAGCCCGCTCCTGACCCCGCAGCAAGGCCCACAACCAAGCCCTCCAGCCCCGGGCTCCACCAGCGGTGACCCGCTCCTAGGCCCACAGCCAAGACCTCCAGCCCCGGGCGCTGCCAGCGTCGACCTGCTCCTGGGCCCCCTGGTGGAGCCGCTGACCCCAGGCGCCACCAGCTGCGGCCTGCTCCTGACCCCGCAGCAAGGCCCCCAGCCAAGCCCTACAGCCCTGGGTGCTGCCAGCATCGACCTGCTCCTGGGCCCCCTGGTGGAGCCGCTGACCCCGGGCGCTACCAACACCAGCCCGCTCCTGACCCCGCTGCAAGGCCCACAAGTCCCGGGCGTGCTCGCCCTGCACGCCCCGCAGGCCCAGACACCGCTACCTCCGGTCACCGGCACAGCCAGCCAGCTTCTGGGTCCCCTGCAGGAACCAACTCCCCCGCCAGCCAAGTGAGTGTACAGACGTCGCTGGTGGGACTGGTCCGCAGAGGTGGAGGACCAGCGGCCCTCGCTCCTACCCACTCCGCAGCCCGCCGCCGTCTCCCAGTTGCCGGAAGACGAGGCCCAGTTTGAGTGGGATCACTCTGGGGAGGACCTGATGGGGTTCATCCGGGACCCGCACACAGACTATGACTTGTTTGTTAACAGGAGGGACGTGGAGTCTCACCTAAAAGCGGGTCACCCTGATCGGGACCTATACCCCGGAGACACAATGACTTACACCCGTCACCAAGGAGTAAGGGGCTGGTATGCCCTCAATGTCCACAAGGTGGAGGAAGAAAGCGACTTCTACCTCTGCGAAGCTGAAGACCCGGCTGGGTCAGCTTATTGTGGTCAAGAGCCTCCCCAGAGGGAGCACTCCTATTAAAGACTGCAAGTAGTCACCCGTACCCGTGCAGAATGGACACTGCAAGTTAAAGTTAGTGTGAACATTTAACCCGTCTACTTAGTTACCCGGAAAGGGTCCAAAGACTGACCGGCTGAGGACTGCGAGCAGGAATTTCCTGTTAATAGTTGCACCTCTTGAGGTGCCCCCTATTGGTTTTATATTTTTTTTATAACCAAGACCACTGAACAAAAACCCGTTGGAGGTGGCCGAAGACGTGGTCCAACACCTGGATCATCTATGCCCTGCAGCCGCCCCAGGGCCTACGTTGAGGGTTTTGGACGGGTCCCTCATGTTCGTGTTTACCAGTTTGCACTTTACTAAAGAAATGAACACCTGGTTGCAGATTATGCTGTGACCTGATAGAATGTTTAAATGAGAAAATGTTTTATATGCAAAAGAAGTGTTTGTATATGTGAAAAAGTCTTATAATGTTTTTTATAAGTGTAAAGAGAAATGTTCTTTAAAAAGTCACATAATGTTTTGATAAAGAAACGTAACCAGTAACGTAAAAAGAAGTGTACCTCCCATAAAGGGAAGGAATGTAGTTTGTGCTCTTATATGCAGATGCATCCTAAAAGTTTTTGCATGTCTTTAAAATTGTTTTTACTCTGTTCCAGCCCGGGGACGTGCTGTGTTTTACCAGTGGGGTGTGTGGCGCCCCTGATGGTTTGGTCGCCACAGAGGTATTGCATCTCATCCAGAGGTGTGGTACCTCACTCTCAGGTAAGGAAGGAGTATGGCTCAGGATCCTAATACCAGCATTCACTACACCACATTTCCAGGGGACAGGGCGAGATTGCTCCTATGGGAGAGCACAGTCCCTGATCCCTGGCTGGAGTGGGTGGAACCACCTAGAGAGGGGGAACCATGTAGTGGATGGGGTGGAGGAAGTAGATCCTGGGAGCACTTGAGTAGCAGCAGTATAAAATAGGGACAACTTCTTAGGTCAAGGGAGTGTTCAGTCAGAGGAGGAGAAGTGACAGGAGCAGAGGCTCTGTATGAGCTCTGCTCCAGAGGCGGGCTTAGCCTATGAGGCCCAGGACTGGAGGAGAGAAGAGAGGAGTGGGAGCAGGAAGGCTCCAGGAACCGAAGGGACCCTAGGGGTACAGGCCGTGCAGAAGGCCACCCGTACGCCCGCTGCTACCAGGAGGTAGAGGGGTGAGGCCAGATAAGGGGAACCGGTCCCTCAACTAGCGGAGAAACAGCAAGGCTCAACTAGAAACCGGAGGCTTCAGCACTTTATGTACCATAAGCCAAAAGTCCACAGCAGTCCCACTAAGAAGGTAGCCACATAGGACCCAGGGGACGGAACACACGTCGCCCGCCAAGGCCCGAGGGTACCGGATAGAAGTGTCACTGAGTGTGAGGTGCAGGGAGAAGGCCGGAGAAAGGACACACAGAAGGGGGTCCTGATAAATACTCCGGAGTTACCTGGGGGTCGGCTGAACCCCTCACTGAGTGAGCACAGAACGACGAGGGCCGTTACATGGGTCCCTGTAACCAGAACTGCAACAACTGTGAGTAAAGATCTTGGGACTGCATCACACGGACTCTGTGTTCATTACTGACTCCCTGCACTACAACCACCATCATCCACCCACACTGTCCTGAAGCTACACTCCTCCTGTGGGGAGCAATAATACCCTTGCTGCCAAACCACCAGCTTCAGAGGACTGTTCGGCAGCGGCGGCCTCATTAGCCGCACTCCACAGGTGGCGTAGTCGGACATTATAAACCTATACATAAATTACCCTTGGATTGACCGCCCTGGGTCACGGATCGGGTCACCGCCACAGTGACTACAACCCCCAGCATCTACCGGCCCGGCTCCGGGTACCCCACGGCCCAGGGGGCGCGTCACATGTACAATCTGCATGTGTTTTTTCTGCCAGGGAGATGCAGATACGCTCAGGAAAAAATCCTGAGCATTTCTGCATTGTGGGCACATAGCCTAATAGAAACAAGTCACCAGTTCTGCATTTATCACCCACTCCTGGTTTTGTCTCCCACTCCTGGGAAAAAATACTGACCGAATACTGACCAAATACTGATAGTGGGGCTGTGGCCTAAGAAAGAAACCAGAGTACTTTACTTTAAATCTGTCTTGCTTTTTAGTAAACAAAATACAAAACAATTTACACAATTAAAATGATATATGGATAAAAGGATGACCAAAACAATCCAGATAATGTGCAAAAAATATGGATCTAGAGGAAATTCCAAGTAAGTATTACATGGTGAAGCTAATCAGCCATTTAGGTTATAATTGTACATAGTTAATATAGTAGGTATATATTTAAAAGCCTCCTCCACGCTGACATGCTGGTCAACAAATTTATATGATCAAATATCATGTGGTCACCCTCATACAATTAAGGTGAAGTTAGTTACTTATGATCCACATAATCATTCATCACAACCATAGTCACCTTTAATTAGATCAAAATAAGATATCATACCAACCACAATAATCTCATATTGTCACCCCAATGTCAAATAACATAATTAAACTTCTAGTAACCTTAAAAGTTTGTTTAAAAGTGCTTACCCATAGGGGTTTGTATTGCACAGAATCTGATAGACTCCCTGACGCGCGTTTTGTATTTCCCCTAGATCCATATTTTTTTGCACATTATCTAGATTGTTTTAGTAGTCCTTCTAACCATATGTCACTTTAATTGTGTAAATTGTTATGTATTTTGTTTAATAAAAAGCAAGAGAGAGTTAAGGTAAAGTATTTTGGTTTCCTTATTCTGAATAGGTAACGTCATTGAGGTGAAAAAGTAAATGCCCCAAGAGAAGAATCTCTGTTAACACCCTATTTGTTGAAGGAGAAATTAGCCAATATCTCTGCAATGGAGAGGCCACTTTATCATGCAGTATCCAGTTTAACCTGTAAAGTGAATAAAACTAAAGTGGCAAGAGGTCCTTTTTGATAAAAAGTGTATTTTGAAAATATAGGATATATGTTACTCTCACCCTCTTATTGAACATAGGAGAATGGCTTCACTATGAATTGTATGTAAATTGTATGAAATGATGTGGGGGCTATCATACTGTGTTGGGGGGCTGTGTGGAGTCCTACTGTGGGTGTTATAATTCTGTATTTGAGGGCTTTGGGGATCATACTGTGTAGAGGACCATTATACTGTGCATGGGGGTGTGGTGGGCTGTGGTGGTCATCATGTGTTGGAGTGTATGGAAGATTAAACTGTGGGGATCATCATTTCGTACTGGGGAGCTGTGAGGGATCATAATGTGGGGGGGGGTTCTTTCTGTGTTAGGGGGCTGTGGAGGTCATCATTTTACATTTTAGGATTGTTGGTGATCATACTGTGTGGAGGACCAAGGGGACCATCATACTGTGTGTAGAGGTATGTGGTATCATATTGTTTGGGGGCTCTAGTGGCCATCATAATGCTTTAGGGTGTCATTGGAGATGATAATGTGAGGGTCATCATTCTGTGTATAGAGAGCTTTTATGGATCATACTGTGTGTGTCATTATTCTGTGTGTGGTATCATACTCTTTGCGGGCTCATAAGGTGTGCGGCTCTATGGTGGCAATCATACTGTGTTGGGGGGACTGTAGGGACATCATACTATGTGCGGACACTGTGGGGGACATCATACTGTTTTTAGGAAAGCTGTTGATCAAATTACAAGGGTTAAATAACAGGAGCTTTTTATAAACTGTATAAAAATCAGTAAATTATATGGTTTTGATTTGCTCATCAAAAAGCAATCAAATCTATATTAATATAAAATAATACTAATATGTTAAAGTTAATATTGAGCAGAATTAATTTCAACGGCCTTCCTCAACGGTCGTGTCTCTCATTCGGCTCCTCGAAAAAATTAATTGGCCACCCCTGTGTAAAGGATAAACTGCTGTTAGAGGCTGGAATTAAAAATCATCTCTGGCATAAAACCCCTTTGCAGCCCACATACAATATCACCCCTACTATCCAATATTGCTGAAAAATTGTGGCAGGAAATGCACACTGCAATCAATTTTGAGTTTACCTGGCAAAGCCTTTTATAGCGGACTCTCCACCTCATCTAGCCAGTGTGGCGCCCCTGCGGGTCCAGTCGCCACAGAGGTACTGCATCTCAGCCAGAGGTGTGGTACCCCACTCTCTGGTAAGGAGGGAGCACTATCCGGGACTCACACACCCACATCCAACACCACATCACTCCAGTAGGGAAGGGCGAGATTGCTCCTGAGGGAGAGCACAGTCCCTGTCCCGGTCTGGAGGAGGGAACTAGGTAGAGGAGGTGGGTGGAGGAAGTAGTTTAGGGGAGCACACAAGGAAGGACTGAAGGTAGAGGGGACCATGTAAAGTGACAGTTAGTGACGTGACAGACAGTATAAAAAGACAGGTAGAAACATCTAGAAGGGCCCAGTGAATGAGGACCATTGAGGAGTAGGGTCCAGACAAAGACAGGGCCCAGTCAGATGGGCCCAGTGAGTGAGGACCATTGAGGAGTAGGGCCAGACAGACAGGGCCCAGTCAGAGGGGCCCAGTAGGAGAGAGAACGAGACGAGCGAGGGAGTCAGAGAAGGGCTCCAGAGACAGAGAAGGGATCCAAGGGGAATTGCGGAGTCCACTGCAGGTCGCAGTAGGGGACCGGCCCCAGACTAGTGGAGGACTGCAAGACTCAGCTAGCAAACCGGAGGCTGCGGTATCAACAAAGCTACCTCTTTAACTGCCCTGGGGCCTAGCTCTACCCTTGGAGAGCTGAACCATCTCTGCTGCGTCACCAAAGGGCCTGAATAGCAGCGGCGGCCACCTATAGCCGCATACCACGGGTGGCGTCACAAAACTTTATCCCCAAAACATTATTCCCTTCTGTTAATGACAGCCCGGGGCCACGGACTGGGTCACTCCACCATGACTATCCTAAAAGAACCGACCGGCTGGACACCGAGTACTCCATGGCCCCAGGGGGCACGTGACAAGGAAGACTGCACTCAAATGTAGGGCTGGCAAAATCAGTGCATTTTCTGGGTTGTAAAGGTTAGGGGCTTGCAGACTAATCAACCTGTAATATACCCAATGTTTGGCTATAGCTATTGTTAAGGGGACGGTTGCAAACAACTTTATTAATAATGGAAAGCAACCGAACCCGGGGTCCGCGATGCAGCCTGGAGGACTATGGCCGAACACCTTCCGGGTAAGAAGGTAAAACAACCAACTGAAATAACAATCCCTTCCGTGTTATTGCACACCGGAGCGGGAATATCGATTCACACTATCTCCGTTAACTGCACGAGAGATGTGCGATATATAATGTATCCGTAGTCTTGTTTACTGCACATGGACTACGCAGCAGGCGCTAGGATGCATGTGTGATTCACGCCGGCGTATACGTGCTCCCAGCCGGCGTGCTACCGGACTGTGGAGTATCTCTCCACGTGGCTAACAGGCGGTGCCGGGAATACGGAGTCTGCAGTCTGCTCGGGGTGTATAGTGACCCCCTTGTCGGAGCCAGACTGTCAGACGAAGCTACCTGCCTCCCTCCATCTAAGGCTGCCTATCTCCCGCTAAACCTGCCTGTCAGAAGCTATAACAGCAATAGCACACGTGGAGCCCAAACGACCAAGAGTCCACACAATAACACCATCACAGCTCAATGATCAGAGAGTACCGCCATGTTTGTGGGAGGGCTATTTAAAGATTAAGCCCTGCCCACCATCGCATTATTGGTGACGTCACCTGCGACCAATCAGGCGGTGCCAGGTCACCGGATCAGCTGACTCCCAAACCACCAATCACGGTCCACCATAACACGGGCATGCTCAGTGCAGTGAATCCTGGACTTAGGCTGTAGCAGCCCTGTTTCCCTGCGCAACCTATCCTTCATGTTGCTAGGAACAAAGACCGAAGCAACAGCTTGTACATCTCGTGCACCAGCTAGGCGTTGGGACCGACAACAATGCTGAGCAGCATTTGCCCCAGCTGGACTGGAATGGGAGACCACAGAATCCACTGATGATTTTGAACCCATTTTGGATCCAGAAAACACCCGACGCCTAACAGCCATTATGAGTAGAGAGTTTTGTGACATACTCTTTTTAAGAAATTACTATGAATTATGCTTAAAACAAGACAAAATATATAGGGTGGCACTATTCAAAATTACTAGTACATTTCTGAATAGGTAGAGCAAACACCAGGTGAATCATAAGAGTACCAGGGTGATTAAGTGAGGGACCATGAAAACAGTGAGACTTCCTACAAAGCTGAGGGAGTTGCCAGACCTGGTGGTTGCACGCAATTCAGTGAACCTTCCAACCTACCTGTTTTCCATATATATCCTCCTTCTTTTAGTCCATGTAATGTCAGAGCTATCAATCAAGGAAGAGGAGGTTGGAGATTGATGCAAAACAAGTATTTGGGAAGCGGAACTGAACTGCTTGGCAAGACCAATGGTGCACACAAGACAATAGTGCAGAAGAGAGTAGGTGACAAACAGTTTAACACTAAGTGACGGATAAAACATTTTATCACTCACTTGTTGTGACTTCAGGTAGAATGGTAGCATCCTTTTTCTTAGTAAAAATGGTGCTTGGTGTTGCTAAAATGATAACAGACGAATAGAGATTATCACATATGTAATATTGTTTCTAGAACCAAGAGATACACACAGGCTCGGACTGGCCCACAGGAGAGCAGGAGAATCCTCCGGTGGGCCACCACCCTCTTATATGAGCAGTACTTGGCACAATATACGTGAATCACTATGTACAGACTAGTGTTGAGCCATCCCCGTAGTGTTCGGGTTCGGTTCGGTTCGTTGAACACCTGTATGTTTGCCGAACTGTTCGTCGAACTGTTCGTCGAACACCGTTAAAACCAGTGGCAGGCAAACAAAAACACATAGAAACACATAGAAAACACCTTCAAAGGTGTCCAAAAGCTGACAAACTGCTCAGAAGACACAACTAACACATGGAAAAGTGACAAGTACATATAGTCATGCGAAAAGAAAAGAGGTGGAGGAGTAAAAGGAGGAGGAGACACAGATATAGGCATGTCATGCCCTTCTAAAATCAAGAAAGGCTGGAGTAAAAATCTAAAATCAGCCTACCAACACCCAGACGTCGTGACAAGAAAATTAAAAAAAGAAATATCTTTAGGTAGAATGGCAGTTCCATTCAGAACACTTTCCTTATAAGACGTTGTGGTATCCCCGTTGGGAGTCGTGCCAAAAACAGAACCCAATACATTCGGACTAATCCACCATTTGTCATATCCAAGGGGCAGGTCAGTAAACAACAACATCGACGCGGAACCAAGCACAGTAGTATATACTGTACATCCTTTGACAAGGCTATCAGGCGGGTCAAGAAGTTGGGAAGGGGCACCCTAATGGCCAAAACAGACTGTTACTTACTACCTGTACCTCCGAATAGTGTCCGCCTATTGGGCTGCTTCTGGGAAGGAGCATACTATATAGATCGCTGTTTGCCCATGGGGTGCTCCAGATCCTGCTCACTATTTGAGGCGGTTAGTTGCTTCCTCGAATGGGTCATCATGGACGTTTCTAAGGGGGCACATATTATCCATTACCTCGACGACTTCTTATGCCTGGGCCCAAAAGATTCGCCACAGTGTGAATACATGCGGTAGTCCACCTGTGAGAAGGAGAGAGCTGGAGGGAGAGCGGACACCACAGAGCCGAGGGGTTAGATGGAGAAAGAAAGAGGGCGAGGGAGGTAAGGGAGTAAGGTGGAAGGCCGACCTGAGCTCCCCCACGTTCCTGCTGGGCGGGGAACAGCACTGGGAAGAAAAGCCGCTTGCGCATCCCTTTGAGGTTACGGGCGCGAGCGGGCAGAGGGACTACGCTGGAGTGCGAAGCCGACACGGCCAGGCCGTTCCTGCCCGTGCGACCTCCGTGTCGCCGGGTTTGTGCCAGAGCCGCGGTGGACCCTGACGGCCAGCCCCCCTCTCACAATACTGGTGCCTGTCCACTGGTGGGTCGAGACCCCCCCGCGGTGGAGGCAGGTCTAAGCTCTGTAATTTGAATGAGTACACTTTAAATCCTTTTACAAGGATCTATTGGAGGGCAAGTCTGGTGCCAGCAGCCGCGGTAATTCCAGCTCCAGTAGCGTCCACTAAAGCTGCTGCAGTTAAAAAGCTTTTATAAGGATGGAGCTTGGCGGTCCGCCTCAAGTCGTGCTACCGCCAGTCCCAGCCCCCTTGCCTTGGGGCGCCTCCCCGATGCTCTTCACTGAGTGTCCCGGGGGCCCGAAGCGTTTCCTTTGAAAAAATTAAGTGTTCAAACCACAGGTGATGTAGCTTGCTTAACAGCTTGGCTACTCCACTGAATAGCAGACACTGCTACTATGCCCAAAAGGATTTACTGGGCTAGATGCAGTAAAAAATTGTTATTAGATACACAGGCGGTGTAGCTTGGTTCAGGTGGGCTACTCCACTGACTACCAGACACTGCTACAGGCCAAAAAGGATTTACTGGGCTAGATGCAGTAAAAAATTGTTATTAGATACACAGGTGGTGTACCTTGGTTCAGATGGGCTACTCCACTGACTACCAGACACTGCTACTATGCCCAAAAGGATTTACTGGGCTAGTTGCAGTAAAAAATTGTTATTAGATACACAGGTGGTGTAGCTTGCTTCAGATGGGCTACTCCGCTGACTACCAGATACTGCTACAGGCCCAAAAGGATTGGCTGGCTTAGATGCAGTAAAAAATTGGTATTAGATACACAGGTGGTGTAGCTTGCAACACAGATAGGCTACTCCAATGACTAACAGACACTGCTACAGGCTCAAAAGGATTGGCTTAGCTACATTTAGCCAAATGCTGTAAAAAACACTTGCACAGCACTGGCACAGACCTGCCTGGAAAAAGTGAACTGCTGTAACCTAACCCTCAAAAGGGCTGCAATTAGAACTAGTCCCTACTCCTTAAACCTGTCTCTCTATTTAACTGCAAATTCGCTCGCAATTCGCACAGTTATACTGTATAGCGCCCACAGCAGCAGCAGTGCTGTCTAACACTCAGCTGCAGCAGTGAGAAAATGGTGGCAACGGGGAAAATGGCTGGGTCTTATAGGGCAAGGACATGTGACATACACAGCCATTGACACATGCCCTTGCTTGTGTGGAAAAAAAAGCACCGTGTGTAGGCTGCTGATAGGCTGACAGATTGCATCTCCCCACTGTAAATGCGGGGGGAAAAAAAATGGAGATCGGCATTATTTCTGCAGAGATCCATCCCCTGCCCCTCCCCCCGCCCACTCTACACTGAAACTGTGTATTAACATTGATTAACAGTATTATTGTGAAAAAATCCAGTTACGCTTTTGGTGCATGAACAGTTATCGAACATAACATCGAACAGCCGAATTTTTTGCAAATCGTTCGGGTTCGTCGAACGGCTCGAATACCGCCCAAAACAGCTCGAATTTGAGATTGGCGAACAGTTCGAGTCGAACACCGCTCATCTCTAGTACAGACACAAGGCGGCATCTTATTAATTTAACAATCAGCCCAGTTCATTGTTAAATTGTTGGCAGCGGATCATTCAGGACACTCTCAAAGCGTGTTGACAACAGAACAAAGCTTTAATCAGCTAATAAACAGGTACAGATATGATAAGATATGTATATTCCTGATTCCACAAAGCCTAAGTGTCTCTGTGCAGCATCAGCAGGCTGCTTCTCCTCTCATGCACAGACACAGGAAACTGCACACAGTCACATGGTCTTTTCTGTGTGTGAGCCTCTGGGAGTTTTTTTTTTTTTTTTACTTTATAGACAATACACAAACCTAGCAATAGAACATTTACGGTACATACACAGGAATGGAGTTGTTGTATTAAACATATTCCAAGATAAATAAATCTGTGATTGAGGATAATGTCACATTTGCATGTAGCCAAAAAGTGGGGCCCTGGAGTTGGTTACTGGTGGGCCCTTGGCACCCAAGTTTATCACTGGATACACAAATAATATATGTGACATTTTAACCCTTTCCACCATTAGTAAATTAATAAATATTGTAAGCAGGGGTCCACAAGTGTAGAGGGGGATCAGGAGCTGAGGGTACCGGAGGGTAAGAATAGAGGAGTGAGGCGCCGGAGTCAGCGCCTGTGCGTGTGCGCATAGCGCTATCTCTGGCGACATTTTGTTGAAGACAAATTTGCAGTGTCTTCAACAAAATGGTGCCAGATAGCAGGGTATGTGCACGCACTGACTCTGTTGCCATTTTATTTAAATACTTAACTCCGCACCACGCTATCCCACGCCCGCCCACTGTCTCCGCCCGCTGTCTCCATCCGCGCTGACTGCATTGGTGGAGGAGGGGCCTCCAGCCTCTTCCTCCACCAATCAGCGTGTGAAACAGCTGGTGCAAAGACGTCATTTCATTGCGTCAGCTGTGTATTGCAGAGTCAGCGCACCAGAGACAGGAGCAGAGGCACAGACAGAGCGCCCTGGGAACAGGACCAAGGTGAATATAGTGTGTTCTTTTTTTTTTGTATGGGAGGCTATGGGGGTCTCATCCTGGACATGGGGAGGTTATGGGGGTCTCATCCTAAACATAAGGAGGCTATGGGGGTCTAATGCTGGACATGGGGAGGCTATGGGGGTCTAATGCTGGACATGGGGAGGTTGTAGGGGTCTAATGCTGGACGTGGGGAGGCTATGGGGGTCTCATGCTGGACATGGGAAGGTTGTAGGGGTCTAATGCTGGACATGGGGAGGCTATGGGCGTCTTATCCTGGACATGAGGAGGCTATGTGGGTCTCATCCTGGACATGTGGAGGCTATGATGGGTTTCATCTTGGACATGGGGAGGCTATGGGGGTCTCATCCTGGACATGGGGAGGTTATAGGAGTGTCATTCTGGACATGAGGAGGCTATAGGGGTCTAATGCTGGACATGGGGAGGCTATGGGGGTCTAATGGTGGACATGGGCAGGCTATGGGGGTCTAATGCTGGACATGGGGAGGCTATAGGGTCTAATGCTGTTCATGGGGAGGTTGTGGAGGTCTAATGCTGGACATGGGGAGGCTATGGGAATCTAATCCTGGACATGGGGATGCTATGGGGGTCTCATCCTGGACATGGGTAGGCAATGGGGGGTCTGATCCTGGACATAGGAAGGCTATGGGGGGGGGGTCATCCTGGGCATGGGGAGGCTATGGGGGGTCTTATCCTGAACATAGAGAGGCTATGGGAGTCTCATCCTGGACATGGGGAGACTATGAAGGGGTCTCATCCTGGAAATGGGGAGGCTATGAGGAGATCTCATCCTGGACATGGGGAGGCTATGGGGAGTCTCATCCTGGACATGGGGAGGCTATGAAGGGGTCTCATCCTGGACATGGGTGGGCAATGGGGGGTCTGATCCTGGACATAGGAAGGCTATTGGGGGGGTTTCATCCTGGACATGGGGAGGCTATGCGGGGTCTCATCCTGGACATGTGGAGGCTATGAAGGGGTCTCATCCTGGAAATGGGTGGGCAATGGGGGGTCTGATCCTGGACATAGGAAGGCTATGGTGGGGGTTTCATCCTGGATATGGGGAGGCTATGGGGGGTCTGATCCTGGACATAGGAAGGCTATGGTGGGGGCTTCATCCTGGATATGGGGAGGCTATGGGGGGTCTGATCCTGGACATGGAGAGGCTATGAAGGAGTCTCATCCTGGACATGGGGAGGCTATGAAGGGGTCTCATCCTGGAAATGGGGAGGCTATGAGGAGGAGGTCTCATCCTGGATACGGGGAGGCTATGGGGAGTCTCATCCTGGGCATGGGGAGGCTATGGTGGGTCTCATCCTGGACATGTGGAGGCTATGAAGGGGTCTCATCTTGGACATGGCAAGGCTATGAGTGGTTTCATCCTGGGCATGGGGAGGCTATGGGGGTCTCATCCTTGACATGGGGAGGTTATGGGGGTCTCATCCCGGACATGAGAAGGCTATGGGGGGTCTCATCCTGGACATGGGGAGGCTGTGGGGGCTCTTACGATATATAGAAGGGGCTTTATTTGGGTTCAAACGGTATATAGGTGGATGTCAGCACACTTAATTCTGCTCAATATTAAATCATACAATTAATTAAAAAAACTGCGCCAGAAATGTACAAAT
Source organism: Phyllobates terribilis (assembly GCF_046119375.1). Classification (NCBI taxonomy): domain Eukaryota; kingdom Metazoa; phylum Chordata; class Amphibia; order Anura; family Dendrobatidae; genus Phyllobates; species Phyllobates terribilis. The sequence continues at coordinate 276,755,001 of NW_027362767.1, forward strand.
AAAAATGCTCGCCACCCGGGTGAGAAAGGGTTAAATAGCTAGCATATTTATATCTGGGGAACACATGTTTGATCAGCACCTTGATTATTGTTGTTTTTCCCACCTCCTTCACATGTATTTTATCTTGATCTAATAAAGTTTGAGCAGAGCACTTTCTTCTGTAGCATCAGCGTCTCTGCCCCCTGCCAGGCTGAGACGCCGTCCCCCTTACCGTCGCGCTCCTGGTCCGGCGTCTTCCGGCCTCTCTGCTGCTGGAGCACGCAGCTTCCCGGGCACTGTGCTTAGGGCACGCGCGTGAGCTACCTCCCTCTTAAAGGGGCCGCGCGCGCCGTCCTAAAAAGTCCCCGACCAATGGCCGGAGGACTTTCCCTATTTAAAGCACCTCCTCCAATATGGAGGTGCCCGTGCAAGGTTGTTGCTCTGTGTTCCTGACGCGCCCCCAGGGCCGTGGGGTACTCGGCAGCCGGGCCTCTGGTTGCCGGGGATATCACGGTGGCTGGCCCGGTCCGTGACCCAGGGCGGTCAGTGAAAAAGGGGGGACTTCTATTATATGAGGTTTTTGGGATTATTCGTGACGCCACCTGTGGTGTCTGGTGAAGATCACCAGCGCTGCAGCAGTCCTCTGAGGCAGATGTTAGGGCAGCAAGTGATGGGACGGCTCCCCACAGGTGGAGCAGGCCTCAGGGCAGTGTAAGATGGAGTGGTGGTTGTGCTGGGCATTGTAGTGCAGGGGGAACAATGGTGCCGCTGAAAGAATGGATGGAGGCAGTGCGGTGTAGTCATCCAAGATTTTACTCACAGTTCTTTAGACACTTCACAGGTGCATGGTACAGGTAAAAGCCTCCCACGTTGCGCTGCGTTCATCGGGCAGAAGTTCAATCCTTCCTCAGGCAACTTGGGAATACCTGGCAGAACCCCACTTTCTCGTGTTCCTATTTTTACCATCTTTACTCTGGTCCTTCTCCCTCCTGCTCTGCGCTGCCCACTCTCAATCACGCTCAGGTGCTCTAGAGTCCTTCCTGTACGTCGGATCCGGGACCTACTTGACCTTCCTGGGGGATTAGAATGACGCAGCAATCCCTCTGTCTTCTGACAGATGCGGGGCATACGGGTGCCGTCCTGCAATCGCCGTACCCCCTGGGATCCTTTCTGTAGAACGGAGCCTACTCCCTGCTCCCCTCCGGGGCCTTCACACTTGGCCCTATCTGCGGAGCAGATCTCCCAATGAGACTCTGCTCCCGGACTGTTCCTCCGAACAGTCCCGAGCTGTTCTTCTGAACAGCTCCCTAGAACTCACACTACTACTGAACCACTCAACTGAACTGCCACCCTAAGATGGCTTCCCTATTTATACTCCTACTAAAGTGCTCCCTCTAACTACTTCCTCCACCCACACCCACTACTGGTTCCCCCTACCTTTGGGTTCCCCCCACTCCAGCCAGGGTCAGGGCTCAGCAGAAACATACATTGTGTCTTGCCCCTCCAGCTGGCCTGGAGTAGTGTAGTGTTGGATGCAGGTGTTTTGGAGTTCTGTGCAGCACTCCCATCCTACCTGAGAGAAGGGAGACACCACACCTCTGGGTGAGGTGCAGTACCTCTGTGGCGACTGAACCCTCAGGAGCGCCACATTTCTTACTGTTGCTTCAGCCCTCAGGTCCCTCTGCAAGTCAGTCCTGTCCGCCAGTCTGTTCTTCAGTCCAGTCCGCCAGTCTGACTACTTTCCAGCCCGACGGTCTGTCTACAGTCCAGTCCGCCAGTCTGTCTATGGGCTCTGCCCGCCTGCTCACCTAGAAGCACCTGCCTGTTACCTGCCGTGCCCGTCAGCCTGCTTACCTGGAAGCACCTGCCAGTTACCCGTTGTGCTCGCCAGCCTGCCTACCCGGAGCACCCGTCTGGCTATCAGCCGGATCAGCCCGCTTGTCTACCCTGACCACCCGTCAGCCCGCCTGCCGTGCTCATCCGCTGTACCGGTCAGTTCCTGCTATCTGACACGTGGGAGTCACCTGCTCTCATACAAGGTCGGTCCCAGAGTGGCACCTGGTTGCCCTGCTCGGTCCCTCCCTGGTTCACGGAGTCGATTGAGCCGCCGTGCGACCTTGGTCAGGCCAAGTAGGTACTTAGTCACGCCCTTCTGGTCCCTCCTTGCACCGCAGCACAGAGGTTCCACCACCCGGATCCGTAACATATTCCACATGCTTACCGTGTCCCCTATATGATTTTTTGCAAACTACAAACAGGACTTCTTATGGCTTGCTTTCTAAAGTGGCTTTCTTCTTGCCACTCTTTCATAAAGGCCAGATTTGTGGAGTATACGACTAATATTTGTCCTGTGGACAGATCCTCCCACCTGAGCTGAGGATCTCTGCAGCTCCTCCAGAGTGACCATGGGCCTCTTAGCTGCTTCTCTAATTAGTGCTCTCCTTGCTTGGGATGTCAGTTTAGGTGGATGGCCATGTCTTGGTAGGTTTGCAGTTGAGCCATACTCCTTCCATTTTTGGATGATGGATTGAATAGTGCTCCTTGAGATGTTCAGAGTTTAGGCTATTTTTTCACTATCTTAATCCTGCTTTACTCTTCTCCACGACTTTATCCCTGACCTGTCTGGTGTGTTCTTTGGTTTTCATGATGCTGGTTGATCGCTAATGTTCTCACATAAACCTCTGAGGGCTTTACAGAATGGCTGTAGTTATACTGAGAATAAATTACACACAGGTGGACTCAATTTACTAATTCTGTGAATTCTGGAGGCAATTGGTCACTCAGGATTTTATTTATAGACTGTAGGGGGCTGAACACAAATGCACGTCACAATTTTCAAATGTATGTTTTTAAAATAATTAGAAAACCATGTTTTATTTCCTTTACACTTCACAAATACTTGCTAAATTGTGGTGGCATTGTTACTGATCCGGGTGGTGGAACCTGACCAGAGGGGCGTAACTAAGTGCCTACCTGGACCGACCCTGGCCACACGGCAGCTTAGTTGACTTCGTGAACCAAGGAGGGATTGGGAAGGTGAACCAGGTGCCACTCTGGGACCGACCTTGTGTGAGAGCAGGCGACTTCCACGGGCCTGATGGCCGAGGCCGACAGGCACAGCAGATGAGTATGGATGGTAGACAGGCAGGTGATGTGGGTAGACAGGCAAGGCCGATAGGCAGGCAGGCGGGCACGGCAGATAGACAGGCAGGCGGGTACGGCTAATACACCGGCTGGCGAGCACAGCTGATAGACAGGCTGGCGGGCACGGCTAATAGACAGGCTGGCGGGCACGGCTGATAGACAGGCTGGCGTGCACGGCTGAAAGACAGGCTGGCGGGCACTGGAACCTGAAGACTGAGGAGAGTGTTAGCACACAAACAACAATCTTGCAAGGCACCTTCATTTTTGAGGAGGTGCCTTATATAAGGGCAGTCCTCCGGCCATTGGCTCGGGACTCTTTAGGACGGCGCGCTCGGCCCCTTTAAGAGGGAGGGAGCGCACGCCGCGCGCCCTAAGCACAGTGCCTGGGGAACTGCGCGTGGTATGCGCACCCCGGGCAGACGCAGGAGGGAAGTCGGAGGACACCGGACCAGGACTGCGGCGGTGAGGGGATCGGCGTCTCTGCCTGGCAGGAGGCAGAGACGACGACGCTACAGATATCACATAAAATCCCAATAAAATACATTTAAGTTTGTGGGTGTAATGTGAAAAATGTCGAAAAGTTCACTGGGAATGAATGCTTTTTCAAGGCACTGTATACACCTCAACAACGAGATCAACCAGATAAGTACTTACTTGTCTTAAGTTCTTGATGTGTGATTGTCACTATATTTCCTTTAGGTTTATCAGTTATTGGTTGCACTATAAATAAATGCAATTAATTGGTGTTATTAGCTTTGTATTGCTGCCTCCAGAAGGCACATACTGTACTGTGAGAGGTTCTACAAGGCAGCATATGACACCAACATGGCATATACTAGACACACGAAATTAAGCAAGTCACAGAAATTGTGACACAATAACACAGTGGCAAATGCTGGAACTAAATTCTCATGTTAAAAGGAGCATATACCGAGAAGTAAAGGTCTTTTTTGCAAGATGCCTTTGTATGGTAAAGTTTAAGAAACATAAACACCAGCTTGAGGATACATTTACTAAAGAGGTACTTTAAAGAAGCAATTCTAAAAGAAAATACTACAAATTTGAGGATTTTGCTAAATTTTTCTGAAAAATTTAACTTGCGGCAAAAAAAATTAGCCACAGGCGCATTACTAAAAAGCCACTATTTGCCTGGAAAGTACAGTACAGACCAAAAGTTTGGACACACCTTCTCATTTAAAGATTTTTCTGCATTTTCATGACTATGAAAATTGTACATTCACACTGAAGGCATCAAAACTATGAATTAACACATGTGGAATTATATACTTAACAAAAAAGTGTGAAACAACTGAAAATATATCTTCTATTCTAGGTTCTTCAAAGTAGCCACCTTTTGCTTTGATGACTGCTTTGCACACTCTTGGCATTCTCTTGATGAGCTTCAAGAGGTAGTCACCGGAAATGGTCTTCCAACAATCTTGAAGGAGTTCCCAGAGATGCTTAGTACTTGTTGGCCCTTTTGCCTTCACTCTGCGGTCCAGCTCACCCCAAACCATCTCTATTGGGTTCAGGTCTGGTGACTGTGGAGGCCAGGTCATCTGGCGTAGCACCCCATCACTCTCCTTCTTGGTCAAATAGCCCTTACACAGCCTGGAGGTGTGTTTGGGGTCATTGTCCAGTTGAAAAATAAATGATGGTCCAACTAAATGCAAACCGGATGGAATAGCATGCCGCTGCAACATTCTGTGGTAGCCATGCTGGTTCAGTATGCCTTCAATTTTGAATAAATCCCCAACAGTGTCACCAGCAAAGCACCCCCACATCATCACACCTCCTCCTCCATGCTTCACGGTGGGAACCAGGCATGTAGAGTCCATCCGTTCACCTTTTCTGCGTCGCACAAAGACACGGTGGTTGGAACCAAAGATCTCAAATTTGGACTCATCAGACCAAAGCACAGATTTCCACTGGTCTAATGTCCATTTCTTGTGTTCTTTAGCCCAAACAAGTCTCTTCGGCTTGTTGCCTGTCCTTAGCAGTGGTTTCCTAGCAGCTATTTTACCATGAAGGCCTGCTGCACAAAGTCTCCTCTTAACAGTTGTTGTAGAGATGTGTCTGCTGCTAGAACTCTGTGCGGCATTGACCTGGTCTCTAATCTGAGCTGCTGTTAACCTGCGATTTCTGAGGCTGGTGACTCGGATAAACTTATCCTCAGAAGCAGAGGTGACTCTTGGTCTTCCTTTCCTTGGGCGGTCCTCATGTGAGCCAGTTTCTTTGTAGCGCTTGATGGTTTTTGCAACTGCACTTGCGGACACTTTTAAAGTTTGCCCAATTTTTTGGACTTACTGACCTTCATTTCTTAAAGTAATGATGGCCACTCGTTTTTCCTTACTTAGCTGCTTTTTTCTTGCCATAATACAAATTCTAACAGTCTATTCAGTAGGACTATCAGCTATGTATCCACCAGACTTCTGCACAACACAACTGATGGTCCCAACCCCATTTATAGGGCAAGAAATCCAACTTATTAAACCTTACAGGGCACACCTGTGAAGTGAAAACCATTTCCGGTGACTACCTCTTGAAGCTCATCAAGAGAATTCCAAGAGTGTGCAAAGCAGTCATCAAAGCAAAAGGTGGCTACTTTGAAGAACCTAGAATATAAGATATATTTTCAGTTGTTTCACACTTTTTTGTTAAGTATATAATTCCACATGTGTTAATTCATAGTTTTGATGCCTTCAGTGTGAATGTACAATTTTCATAGTCATGAAAATGCAGAAAAATCTTTAAATGAGGTGTGTCCAAACTTTTGGTCTGTACTGTATATGTATGAAAATAAGAATTCCGCTTGGAATCTATTGATTTAATGTTGAGCTCGATAATGGAAAGGCAGCCTTCATAATGTCCGAGCCATCTAAACTATCTGGCTAGGGGAAAATGGATTGTAAGCAGTTGTAACCAATAACCCGTTTAATCACACACAGCAGTATAAGACCTTGTAGGCTACTTACATTATATAAACAGTCCAAAAAATATCCCTTTTTTATAGACAGATTCATACCTTAATGTTGTGGTCATTGGAAATGGAAGAACCTGTGGCGTTTTCGCGCAGTTGGGTGCAAAAAGTATTCTTGTTTGGAAAGTATCAAGAGCTTACCACTAAACAAAGAAGTCATCCCAAAATTATCTCTTTAGAACTCAAAACATAGGTACTGATTGAATGTGAAGAAGTAATTGTTTCTAAACTAGGAGTGAAAAATTATCCCTTTTTTGGGATCCACAGCTGATTTACTAATCACAAAATGATTAAGCAATTATAAAAGCTTTTTATCAAGTCATCGAAAAATCATCTTTTTTCTGTTTTGAATAGTAAGAAGCTATGGCCTTTTGTCACCAAGTCATTTGAAGAATTAACCCTATTTTGGGAGGTGTTTCATATTTTTTTACCTTTGAAACTGCAAAAATCATTACTGTCACTCTTATTCCTTCTCATCTAGACTACTGAAATTGTTTACTGATTGGTCTCCCTCTTACCAAACTTCTGAATGCAGCAGCCAGGGTCTTATTTTTGTCCAGCTGCTACACCGATGCCTCCACCTTGTGCCAGTCATTGCACTTGTTGCCCATTCACTACAAAATACAATAAAAACTTATATCTGTCTCCCACAAAGCGCTCCACAATTCTGTTTCACCATACATCTCCTCCCTCATTTCTGTCTACCTCCCTACACATGCTCTCCGTTCTGCAACTGATCTAAGACTAACATCCTCCATAAGCCAAACCTCGCACATTTATCTCCAAGACTTCTCTCGTGCTGTGCCAGGTTTCTGGAATACACTACCCAAACTATCTGACTAATATCTAGCCCCCACATTTTTAAGCATGCTTTAAAAACACATCTATTTAGACAGGCCTATCACCTCAATTCACTATTCTAACTCTTCCTTGTTCCCTCTTTCTAAATTTTCCTTAGAATTTGGTCCCTCTTTCTCATCTGTCTCCACACCCTCCATGCACCCAATAGCACTTGGTAACTGCACTTAGACAGATAATGGCAGATGACCGGATCATGCAGCTTATTTGAAAACCCCTATTTATTATAATGATGGCTGAACCGTACATGACAAGTACTTTTTTACTTATTGTGTCCCCCCTATTTCCTTATAGATTGTAAGCTTGCAAGCCGGACCCTCTCTCCTTCTGTAAATGTTGAACTATGTGTTAATTTTTATTCTCTTTATTGTCTGTACATGTCCCTGCTTCATTGTAAAGTGCTGTGTGTGGAATATGTTGGCGCTATATAAATAAAATTATTATTATGTTTATATACACTCAAGAGAATACACTGTGTTCCAAATTATTATGCAAATAATATTTTCTCAGATTTTCCCAAATTACCTATATGAATTGCAGTCATTGTAATTTTCCAGTCAAATAACTATTAGAGTACAATTGAAAGGTTTTTGTACAAACTGCCTATGATAACAGTATATTTTTAAAAAAATTAAAACTCAAACTGCACTCAAAATGCATGTTCCAAATTATTATGCACAGCAGAGTTTTCAATCTTTTCATTTTAATAAAGAACAAAAAAATGGTCATTTTTGAAATTATAAGCATTAGCAGGTTATTACAAACTGAAATCAAACAGTTTTCAACTCAAAACTTTATTCTAGGTGATGTTACATTTGCACATAGGACCCCTTGTTCGAAAGGAGCTTCTGAACTCTCTCGTCCATTGAATTTGTCAGGTTTTGGATGGTTTCTGCTTCAATTGTTTTGCATGAGGACAGAATACCCTCCCAGAGCTGTTGCTTAGATGTGAACTGCCTCCCGCCATCATAGACACTCCTTTTGATGATGCTCCAGAGGTTCTCAATGGGGTTGAGGTCAGGGGAGCATGGGTGCCACACCATAAGTTTGTCCCCTTTTATGCCCATAGCAGCCAGAGTTGCAGATGTGTTATGTGCAGCATGAGACGGGGCATTATCATGCATGAAATGATCTCGATGGTCCAGATGAATGGAGTGGAGGATGGCTGGTTGATGGACACCCCATGCAAACACGGCTACGGCGCTAACGAGGAGGTGGAGTAATGTTTTGGGCTGGAATCATGGGGAGAGAGATTGGCGGCCCTTTTAGGATCCCTGAAGGGGTAAAGATGAACTCCATAATGTATGTTGAGTTTCTCAAACAGCACTTCCTTCCATGGTTCAAGAAGAAGTACCGTGTATTCCGCAGCAAGATAATTTTCATGCATGATAATGCCCCGTCTCATGCTGCACATAACACATCTGCATCTCTTGCTGCTGTGGGCATAAAAGGGGACAAACTTATGGTGTGGCACCCATGCTCCCCTGACCTCAACCCCATTGAGAACCTCTGGAGCATCATCAAAAGGAGTGTCTATGATGGCGGGAGGCAGTTCACATCTAAGCAACAGCTCTGGGAGGGTATTCTGTCCTCATGCAAAACAATTAAAGCAGAAACCATTCAAAACCTGACAAATTCAATGGACGAGAGAGTTCAGAAGCTCCTTTCGAACAAGAGGTCCTATGTGCAAATGTAACATCACCTAGAATAAAGTTTTGAGTTGAAAACTGTTTGATTTCAGTTTGTAATAACCTGCTAATGCTTATAATTTCAAAAATGACCATTTTTTTGTTCTTTATTAAAATGAAAAGGTTAAAAACTCTGCTGTGCATAATAATTTGGAACATGCATTTTGAGTGCAGTTTGAGCTTTTTATTTTTTAAAAAATATACTGTTATCATAGGCAGTTTGTACAAAAACCTTTCAATTGTACTCTAATAGTTATTTGACTGGAAAATTACAATGACTGCAATTCATATAGGTAATTTGGGAAAAGCTGAGAAAATATTATTTGCATAATAATTTGGAACACAGTGTATGTTTCCCAGCATCAGATCTACTGTCTAGCACTATGAAACACAGTGAGCAGCCAGGAGATATAAGGCTGGTGTGGTTGCACGCAGTTCAGTGAACCTTCCAACCTACCTGTTTTCCATATATATCCTCCTTCTTTTAGTCCATGTAATGTCAGAGCTGTCAATCAAGGAAGAGGAGGTTGGAGATTGATGCAAAACAAGTATTTGGGAAGCGGTACTGAACTGCTTGGCAAGACCAATGGTGCACACAAGACAACGGTGCAGAAGAGAGTAGGTGACAAACAGTTTAACACTAAGTGACAGATAAAACATTTTATCACTTACTTGTTGTGACTTCAGGTAGAATGGTAGCATCTTTTTTCTTAGTAAAAATGGTGCTTGGTGTTGCTAAAATGATAAGAAATGAACAGAGATTATCACATATGTAATATTGTTTCTAGAACCAAGAGATATACACAGGCTTGGACTGGCCCACAGGAGAGCAGGAGAATCCTCCGGTGGGCCACCACTCTCTTATATGAGCAGTACATGGCACAATATACGTGAATCACTATGTACAGACAGAGGCAGCATCTTATTCATTTACCAGTCTACCCAGTTCATTGTGATATAAATCTGTAAATGAGGATAATGTCACATTTGCATTTAGCTGAAAGTGCGATATCCTACTCCCTCTTTGGACTCTCACTTTGTCGTCATCATGTCACAAGGCATACACTATTTCATCAACGTTATTTGTGACCTGTGATAACCTGTGTCCTGTGATAACTGGTTACAGCAGGGGTCTCAAACACCCCCGCCCGCGGGCCACATGCCGTCCCTCCAGCTGCTTCATGCGGCCCACAGACACCATAGACTCCGATCGCGGCCCGGTCCAGGAGCCGCTGACATCAGCGCTGTAGTGCACTGTATTGCCGCACAGAGACTGGCTCTCTGCACAGCAATACCAATGCCAGCCGCCGGCCTATCAGAGGCCAGCAGCTGACATCTGCATCCCAGCGCAGCGGCGTATGACGTCACTGACATGCGCAGATGTCAGCTGCTGGCATTGGTATTGCTGTGCAGTGAGCCGATCTCTGCGCGGCAATACACTGCACTATAGCGCTGATGTCGGTGGCTCCTGGACCGGGCCGCGATCATCAAGGGGTCTATGGTGCCATATATAAACTATAATCCCCTGTAAATATTCCCTTTTGATTGACCGCCCTGGGTCACGGACAGGGTCACCGCCACTGTGACATCTCCTCTAGCAACGACCGGCCCGGCACCGAGTACTCCACGGCCCAGGGGGCGCGTCATCTTTGGCGTCACGAACAGGATATGAACCCACCGTTATCATCGGGTATTGTGCACCTAGAGACTGTGTTCTATATTGAATGTGGCGCCCACCCCAGAAGAACGGGCACCATTATGTGCATGCTCAAGGACAACAAAGAACTTCCCATAGTGGGCCGGGTTCCAGAATGGCGCCAAAAGCGGGGCCCGCCCCAAGCAGCAGTGGCCATGTATATAGATGGGTCCATCAAAGTGGGGGGACCGCCCCTAGGAGTGACCGACAGAAAGCTGCCATGGAACCACCCCCGAAAGGGGAGAGGAGGAGGAGAGAAACAGTGGAGACAGGGTGTGGTCTCCAGCAGACAAGCCAGACCGTACCGGGAAGCCAGTGTAGCACCCTGAGGATTCGGCTGCTACAGGGGTATTACACCTCAAGCCAGAGGTGTGGTATTCCACTCCCGGGTAAGGATGGAGTGTGGAACTGAGCTCAGATAGCTGCATGCACTACACACATCCCATTTCCGAGGAACAGACCGATGGTACTCCCACTAGAGAAATGTGCAGGTACGACAGTGTCTGTTCCTGGCTGGAGTGGGAGGGGGGTGGAACATCCCAGTAGTGTAGGGGCAGATAGGGGGAGCAGCCTGGGTAGTGCTAGGAGCTCATTGGGTGCTGGTCACCTGAGCTCACACATAGAGGGAGTATATAAGGTGGGCACCATCTTAGATCAGGGTCTTTTGCAGAGTGAGACGTCGGTCTTTTGCAGAGAGAGGTCAGTCTGTCAGTCTTTTGTCAGAGCAGAGCAGAGGAAGAGAGCAGAGGAGAAGAGCAGCTCCAAGGCCAAGAGAGAGAGAGAGAGGAGAAAGAAAGACCCAGAGGGGGAGAAAGAAGGAACTCCAAGAGCCCAAATTAGACCAGAGGGTGAAGAGTTGGCAACAGGGTACCGGATCCCAAGCTGGCAGAGGCTACAGCACACCTTAGCCAGGAACCGGAGGTCGTGGGCAGGATCGATCTGCCACGATCACCCACTAAATCCACCCGGAAGGCAGACCAGGAATAGGGTCAGGGAACCCAGAGACAAGGGTTTACCACCAAGAGGCCCGAGGGAGCCGGACATAGGTGGATCCCTGGTGGGGAAGGCCAGAGAAGAGGACAGGACAGAAAGGGAGCTCAGGACCACGCTCCAGAATCACCTGGGGGTTGGCCGAGTCCAGGACCTGGTGGACGCAGCACGGCTCGGGTGGTCACTCAAGGCCGGAGTGACCAGAACAACTGCAGTAAGTAAACAAACCCTGAACTGCACAGCCCGACTCTGAGTCTCATTTCCATCCTCGCTGCACCACCACAACCCCCATCCTCTACACCTGACCCCCTGAGGCTATACCCCTCCCGTTGGGGGTTATACTACCTAAGCTGCACACACATCACCAGCCTCAGTGGACCCTGCTGCAGCGGCGGCCGTATTGACCGCAATTCAACGGGTGGCGTAGTCGACACAAAAGAACATCTAGTAACATTATAAGGACTGCCACACACTGAGCTTGACACCCTGGGCACGGACCGGGTCACAGCCACTCGGAGACTACAACCCCCATCTGATCCGGCTCCGGGTATCCCCAACAACACTGGCCCAGGGGGCGCGTCACCAGCATGGACGGAGGTCAGGACCGAGCTCCCGCCCATGGCCTGCAGCAGCCCGAGACACCCCTCACCCTGGACAGGGTAATCTCTAAACTGTCCCCGGAGGATACAGAGTTCCTCCAAGCTGATGTGCACGAGCTGAGCCGCAGAGTGGAGGAGGCCCAGCAGGCAGCAGTCACAAGATGGAAGCAGGAGTTGCTAAAGAACATTGCTGCTCGGCAGCAGAGAGCGTTGTGTGACACCAGCAGCGTTCCAACCCAGGCGGAGTCTGATGAGCGCCAGGAGGCAGCGTGCAGCACAAGAGAAGCCGCGGGAGCAGGTAAGAGGAGTCTCCCTGTCCCGGGCGCTGAATGTGCTGACCTGCTCCTGGGCCTCCGGCAGGATTCTCCGTTCCCGGGCGCGTCCGCCCTAGAGCAGCTCCTGGGCCCAGAACCTGTAACTCCGGGCGCCCATGCCGCGGACCTGCTGCTCGGCCCCCTTCCCAAGCCACCTGCCCCTGCACCCGAGTGGGTGTACGGACGTACCACCTACGACTGGTCCGACAAAGTCGAGGACCAGCAGGGACCCCCTCTAATACCTGCACCAGCGCCCCTGGTTGCCTACCAAAAAGGAGAAGAATTTCGGTGGGACGACCGGGAGGGGAATCTTATGGGGTTCCCGTGGGAGACCCAGGCCCAAGCCCTCAGTAGGGAGGAATACTGCTGGCAAGAACTCCTGCAGCTGGAAAGGGAGCGGCACACCTGGCGGGTGCGCTGGGAGCAGATGGAGGCCCGGAATATGGCAGCCAAAGCTCAAGCCCGCAAGGCAGAATCGGTCACGCCCAGTCCCTGTGTGGAGGGGCTTATAGTCAAATTTGACCTGGAGGCCGGATGGGGCTTCATAAGAGATCCACAGATATATACATAGTTACATATATAGTTACATAGTTAGTAAAGCCGAATAAAGACTTGCGTCCATCAAGTTCGACCTGTTAGTTCTGTAATTGCTAAAGTTGATCCAGAGGAGGGCAAAAACCCCAAATGATTTAGCCAATCTTCACCTGAGGAAAAATTCCCTCCCGACTCTGAAACCAGCAGTCAGAATAAATCCCTGTATCAACCTACTATTTTATTTTATTTTTAAGTATATGCAGAAATCTGCCTGGTATCTAGAAATGCATCCAGTCCCCGCTTGAACTGGTTTAGTGAATCCGACATTACCGTCTCCTCACTCAGTGAATTCCATATTCTCACTGCTCTTACCGTAAAGAACCCCTTCCTATGCTGGTGCTGAAACCTTTTCTCTTCCAGTCTTAGTGAATGCCCTCTTGTTACCGTAATATCCCTCCTTTTGAACAAATCCCGGGCAAGGTCTCTATACTGTCCCCTAACATATTTGTACACATTTATTATGTCCCCCCTCAACCTTCTCTTTTCTAGGCTGAATAGTCCTAGTTTTGCCAACCTCTCTGGGTATTGCAGTCCCTCCATTCCCTTTATTAATTTTGTTGCCCTCCTTTGTACCTTTTCAAGCTCATTTATATCCTTTCTATATATTGATAGCCCGGGATATATTTGTGAATTGGCTGGATGTTGAGTCCCATCTTGAGCAAGACATCCCGACAGGAACCTCTACCCCGGTGATCGTGTCACTTTCACCCGACACAAGAGGGAGCGCGGGTGGTACGCCCTCCAGGTGTACAGAGTGGTCGAGGAGGAAGAGGACCTGCCCCCGCAGTCTAGGGCTGCTGACTCGGCTGGGTCAGCCTGCAAAAATGAGGTGTTTCCACGGCGGGGACACCACTACTAAAGCGTAGTAGATGGAACTGAACTGTACATAAGTTACCCAGAAGGGTACAGAAGACTTAATGTTTGTTATCCAGTTACCCGGTGAGGGTATAGAGACACTAAGGTTATGGACGGTGAATAACCGAAAAACTTTACTTGTATATAATTGCACTTCTTAAAGTGCTCCTTATTGGTTTTATGCAACGAATGACCTCAGAACAAAAACCCGTTTGGCATGGCCGTAGACGTGGTCAAACACCTGGATCACTTATGCCCTGCAGCCACGCCCAGGGCCTACATCGAGGGTTTTCAGACAGGTCCCTCATGTTCACCAGAATTGCACCTTGTTTAATGGAATGGACACCCGGTTGCAGATCGCGCTGTGACCTGTTAAAAATGTTTTATATGAAAAATGTTTCATATGTGAAGAAAAATGTTATTTAAAAATTCTTATAATGTTGTGATAAAAACGTAGCCAGTAACGTTCAAGAAAAAGTGCCTCCCATAAAGGGAATAAAAGTTTGCTTATCTTCTATGCGAATGCATTCTAACAATTTGCATGTCTGTAACATACCCTGTTTTTACTCTGTTCCAGCCTGCGGACGTGCTGTGTTTTACCAAGGGGGTATGTGGTGCCCCTGAGGGTTCAGTCGCCACAGAGGTACTGCATCTCACCCAGAGGTGTGGTATCCCACTCTCAGGTAAGGATAGAGTGCTGCCCGGGACCCTAACACCTGCATCCAACACATCCACTTCAGTAGGGCAGGGCGAGATTGCTCCTAAGGGAGGGCACAGTCCCTGGTCCCTGGCAGGAGTGGAGGGGAACCTAGTGAGGGGGAACCATGTAGTGGGTGTGGGTGGAGGACGTAGATCAGGGGAGCACATGAAAGAAGCTGTATAAAAAGGGGAGCCATCTTAGAAAGACAAGCCAGTCAGAGAAGGAGAAGTGAAAGGAGCAGAGGCTCTGCAGGAGCTCTGCTCGGGAGGAGGGTCCAGCCCGAGAGGCCCAGGGCTGAGAGAGGAGAGGGAGCAGGAGAAAGGCTCCAGGAACAGAAGGGATCCCAGGGGTACGAGAAGTGCTGGAGGCCACCCGTACGCCAGAATCTGCCAGGCGGTGGAGGGATCGAGCCGCAGAGGGTACCGGCCCCTAAACTACTGGAGAACTACAAGGCTCAGCTAGGAACCGGAGGCTGCTGTACTTGTAAGGTGCAGTGGCCACATCCGCAATTATATCACTGAAAAGGTGGCCACAGAGGGTCCAGGGGACTGCAAGTCGCCCGACAAGACCCAAGGCTACCGGTTTGGGACACTGATTGCGAGGCGCAGGGCAGGAGGGCGAGAGCCAGCGCAGGAAGACGACTGAGGAAGGCACATAGAAAGGGGTTCTGTCAGACACTCTTGAATTACCTGAGGGATTGCTGAACCCCTGCCTGGTGAACGCAGCACGATGTGGGAGGTTTCACATTGCTTTGCATGGTAGACGGTTTTCCAAGCGTTTTCGCAGCTGTAAAAACGCTACAGAAACGCTACAAAAATGCTACGTGGGCACATGGCCTAAGATTTAAAAAGAAAAAACACAGTAGTTTGGCAATAAATGGCTTCACTCAACCAATAACCATGAGTGGAGAAAAAGTTTTTTTGTTATCATTCATATTCTCTGAAACAAGGCCAAGAAAGGAAAACTTCTGCTGAGGTATGTAAACTTTTGAGCCCAACTGTATATCCACCAATCTCTGATCAGAAGATGCACAAGTGATCTATCTGACCTTTACGAGAAATAAGTGGCCAAAGGTTCTAGAAACGCTCGTGCCTCTTAAATAATTTCGGCTATGTTTGGATTTTTTGGGAGGTTCCAGTCAATGGCTGACCGTACAGCTGCAAAGGACAAAGCGGTATGGTGCTGCTTTCCTGTTGGTTCAAGCTGTTTTGATTGGACATTAACCTATTCACGACATCCGCAGTACAAATGCCAGTCAAATAGCTATAAATAACAATTTATATATGTATATATATTAAACAAGCTGACAGGGATTGCAACAGGGGTTAGTAATGAGAACAATATCACAATAGCAATAACAATAGCAATAACACACAATACATCACAATAGCAATAACAATAGCAATAAAATCCTTCTCTAAAATACTGTATCTAGCCCAAATATGGGAATAGCACTGAAGTCCATTGGTTCTGCAAATGGCCCTAGCGGGGGTCTCCGGTTATTCCCGCTAGGCCTTTAAGTCTTTTTCTGACAAAGTCAATTAGCTCCCGTTAGACTTGTTCCACCTCACCCGTCCCCCTCCCAACCTGATACCCTAAACCCGATTGTTCCCGGTACCGTGAGGGAGCGGTTGAAGTGACAGCCCTCTTCAGTGATGACACTCGTCGGCTTCTGCTGTTGAGATCTCTCCGGCACGACTCGTTTCTATCCTCTCTTTGTCCTGTCAATCGGGGCGGTTTACCACGTCGTGGGTAGGAGGGTCTTCTACATTTCCTTAATGTCGTATCCAAGTCCCGGTCCTCTTCCGTAGCCGTGACACCCGAGGGACCGCTGCGCTGAATCCCGCGCTCGTTCACCGGCAGCCACCCGTCTTGCCTTACGGGTCTCTCACCCCGGTCTCTCTCGCTGGTTACTTCAGCGCCTCCGGCCTGCGTCACGTCTCTCTCTGTGTCTGGCGCCGAAATCACCTCAGGCTCTGCGCGCTCGACCGTTAAATTTTGAAATCCTTTGCTGGAGGTCACCTGACCAGGTCCAGCGTGAAAACTTGAAATGCTCACCAGATGGCGCTCTTTCTCCTTATTACATACATCTCGCACTGATTCTCTGAAAGACTTTTCTCCTTCTATTACACATATCCAGCGCATGTCAAAAGTGGGTATATGAAGAGGGTTCTTATAGTGAACCCGCCTTATACCCGACAGGTGATGGCTGTGTATTACAGCCAGGACCTGCCGCTAACAATCATGGGTGGAGTGGGTGTTTACCTGTTAAAGAGCAGCATTTAACACGCACCGACATGTGTGCATGTAATTTTCACCGCCCATCAGCGCCCCCGTTATGTGATAGCGGGTCTCCAATTGGTTGTCATGACAGCTGGGGGTCAGCTGATGACCCCCGATCCTCTCATTACGGAGCTCCTTTGAAACCCTGTCTGTGGCTGGGCTTCAAAAAAGACCATGACTTCTGCTATATGCAGCGATGCTGGGGCATCGCTGTATATAGCACAAGCGATCAGACGATCGCATCTTTAAGTCTCCTCAGGGGGGTAACCATAACAGAAAAAGTAAAAAAAAAGTTTTAAAAAATATGAAAAAAAACAAAAAAAAACCTAAAAGTTCAAATCACACACTTTTTCCCCCATTGAAAATAAAGATATTCAAAAGATAAAAAAAATACACATATGGTATCGCTGCGTTCAGAAAAGTCCGATCTATCAAAATATAAAATCAATTAACCTGATCAGTAAACTCCATAAACCAAAAAAATTCAAGAACGTCAAAATTACATTTTTTTAGTCTCTGCAATTCCACATAATAAGCAAGCGATCAAAAATATTGATTAGGAGAATCAAGGTAATTTTTACCACAAAATGTACACCATAAAGACAATTCCCCAAAATAAATGTCAGAATTGTATTTTTTTACAATTTCACTGCACTTGGAATTTTTTTTCCCAGTACACTATGTGGCAAGATGAATGGTGTCTTTCAAAAGTACAACTCGTCCCGCAAAAAACAAGCCCTCATACAGTTCAGTCAAGATGGGGTGCAGAGTGTACTTTAATGAGAAAAAAAAATGAACTTTAGAATTTACCAAATGGCTGCAATGGAAGAAAGAGTGAAAAATTGAAAGGGGTCTGAATACTTTCCGTACCCACTGTACAGACATGGAGAACCCATACGGCTAAAGGTAGCAGATATAAAACTGCCAAAGAGATTAAGGACCAGGAAGATCCATTCTTGTTTCACTACAGAGCTCCAAAGTCATTTGTCATGTTCCTGTATAAAGAATTAGGGCAGGTGCAGGTGACGTTATATTCTCTTATTCGAGAGAATTGGGACGACTATGCAAATCACATTCTGGTCAGAGTTTGATTAGAGTGTGATCATAGTCTGCTCTGATTTTTTTCGGATGAGGAGACGATGGAAAAAACTTCTCCATCTTCTCCATTCTGTCAGTCCATGGAAATTGGACTGCACTCAGATGTCATCCGAGTACAATCTGATGTTTTGCATGGACTCATTGATTTGCATGGCCGAGCGCGATCCAAATATCGGATCAAATTTGAACATGCTGCAGAGATTGTCCGAGCAAAGTATTGAACATGTGCATGGTCTTTTAGAATAACATTGGTCTGAGTGTGATCCGATGATTTGTCTGATCGCACTCAGACCAAAAATACCGCCATCTGCTCCTGCCATCAGTAATATTCTGACGCTATCAATTAGTATGCATTCGGCACACGGCTGAAACATCTTCATTAGGCCTCATTCAGACATCCCTGAAAATCACTGCGAGAACAAATACACATTATATTATATGAGGCTGTTCACATGTCTGTGTTTTCTTGCAGACCATGTTGTTTGGACGCACTGATCAAAATTACCTATAAAATTCTATGGTTCTGTGAAAGTCACAGCCTACAATATGGATGACATCCGTGTGCTGTCTGTGAGTAACATTGTAATGGACAGGGCGGGTTTGTCCATTTTTTTCATCAGTGAAGAATCGCTGATAAAACACATGATAAGAACTGAAACACTGACCGACACTGAAGAAACTCAGAACAAAGCACTGAACAGCAGGCTGTGTTTTTACATATGATAAGAATCAAAATGTCTGATTGAGGCCTAAGTGTGGTGAAAAATCAAACCAGTAACTACTCCCATTTTTGGATAATGAATTGAACAGTGCTCCAAGAAATGTTCAGAGCTTGGTCGGATTTTTATAACCTAACCCTGCTTTACTCTTCTCCACAACTTTATCCTTGACCTGTCTGATGTGTTCTTTAGTTTTCATAATGCTGTTTGATCCCTAATGTTCTCACACAAACCTCTGAGGGCTTTACAGAATGGCTGTAGTTATACTGAGAAGAAATTACACACAGGTGGATTCAATTTACTAATTCTGTGACTTCTGGAGGCAGGGCCGGCGTCAGCACCCGGCGTACCCGGGCAAGTGCCGGGGCCCTGGAAAATCAGAGGGGCCCACCGCCCACTCACTGTCGGGGCCCACCGCCCACTCACTGTCGGGGCCCACCGCCCACTCACTGTCGGGGCCCACCGCCCACTCACTGTCGGGGCCCACCGCCCACTCACTGTCGGGGCCCTGGCCGCTTCCTCGGCACCTGTTCAGGGACGCAGGCGCTGCTTGATTGCCGGCACTCCCCCCAGACATGGCCGCACACTGTCCGGCTGTGTCTGCTAGTAATGACGGGGCAGGGTCGACGGCACTGCACCTTTAATTGTGCTTGTGTGTCGCCCCTGCCGCGTCATTACTAGCAGACACAGCCGCACAGCGCGCGGCCATGTCTGGGGGGAGTGCCAGCAATCAAACACCGTCGGAGCAGAGGTCCTGCACAGATGGGCGGGAGCGGCCCAGACCAGACCGCAAGTGGGCCCCTCTGATGTTTCAGGGCCATGAAGTCTGTGACACGCCGGGGGCCCTGCACTGCCCCATACCTGAGGAGCTGCTGGACAGGACACTGGACCGGGGACAGGTGAGTGAGGCTTCCCCAATCCCCATATTAAAAATATTTGTAATGGGTCTGTGTGAGTTCATGTATGTGAATGTCAGTGTGTATGACTGTGTATATATATTTGTCTGTTTTATATATGTCTTTAAGAATTTGTGTAAAAATGTTTGTATGTCTGTATGTGTACATATCTGTGTACCGTGTGTGCGTGCATATGTCTGCGTACCGTGTGTACATATGTCTGTGACGCGCCCCTGGGCCTGTGTCGCGCTGCGTTGCGCACGCGGGAGCTTACCCGGAGCCGGGTCTGTTGAGGGTTGTAGTCTCGTGGCGGTGACCCGGTCCGTGCCCAGGGAGTCAAACTGAGCGGCGATGTATCAGCGGTAGATGTTGGACGACTACGCCACCCATTGAGTACAGCTAAGGAGCTGCTGCTGCAGGGCAGACCGCTGAGGCCGGTGGTAGGATTGTGCAGCGTGATAGTATAACCCCCAACGGGAGGGGTATGGCCTCAGGGCAGCCGACGTGGATGATGGGGGTAGCAGGAACCACTCGGAGACGGTACGGTGTAGTTCAGGGTCTTTACTGGTGACAAAGATAGACCCTCCCGGAGTACTGGCTAGCGATTGGGGCCTGGTCAGTCCTTGAGCAGATGGGATCTCCCCTGGCCAGGCGGAGTTGTAGGCCTCCCAAACTAACTGTACTCTTCTGGCTACCTTGCTAGAGGCGGGTATAAGTAGCCCACGTCCCTCAGTGTACCATGTGGTGCTCACCCGTATGGCCGGTGACTCGGGGCCTTCTAGTAGCTTCCGCTCCACGACGGCGGTGCTGGTCCCATGCGTGTGACCGTGCCTTCGGGTTTCTTGGCCAGAGGACCTGGAATCCCCTGCCTGACGGATTCTGCTGCTGGGTAGGAGTTAGTCCCCACAGCCTCGGACTCCGGGTCCGGTAAGAAATCTTCTCAGTCAGGGCGAGCTCTGCAGCTGCCAGCCCCTGACTCCTTGTAACACTGCTCCCACAGAGCTCCTGATGTTCTGTTCCTATATTTGCTTCTTTTCTCTGTCTCTACTTCTTCTCTACTCACTAACCCTGCCTCAGCCCCAGTTTTATATAGGGGAAGTTCTTCCCCTCCCAGGACTGTGCAGGAGGTGTGGCATGCATAGGATTCCTGACCAAGAGACCTCCCACCTGCTCTCAGACGTAATATCTCTATCACTGTGGCAACCAGACCCCTGGGGTGTCACATTCCCCCCTAGTGAAATTTAGTACTCCGGGACTAAACATATTTTAGAAAAACATAACAAGATATAACAATAACAATACAATAAAGAAACACATAAAGGTGGTCACGGCATGTCCGTAACCGGGTGCAGTCTTTGAAGAAAGCAAGGTGTCCATTTCACCAAAACAGGGAGACGTAACCAGGTAGGGGTCTGTCCTGCCCCGAGTCCTTAACAGTCTTTAGTCCGTCCTGGGTTACGCTCCAACTATGTACACAGGATTCCCGGTAAATCCACCAAAGACTCCTATAAACAACTAGAAACACATAATTATACACAAGCAACAAGAAAAACAGGTAACCACAAATAAAACAATTTATACACTTCAAATCCTCCAACGTGCGGGTAACTGGCCTCTAGTGGCCCTAGTGGACCTACGGAGCTGACTGTCTGGCCCTGAACTACAGGGTGTAGGAGCTGTCAAGGGTAAATTGGGCAGCTGTCTATGGGCCCTTTGGCTCACTAGGGATATGGCAGGCTCACTGCAAGCAGAGGGTTGATCCTCCTGATCTGCTGGTGTGGGGTCTTCTGCCTCCTGGACCGGCTGTTCTTCCAGCTCTACCTGTTGCTCCGTAGGTGCTTGGGATGCTGGTTGGAGGAAGGTGAGTACGGGTACCACAACTGCACCATTGACTTGAGTCCAAGACCGAGGGAAGTCTCCGAGCAAAGTACTAACCATATCTTCCCTTTCCTCTACGGGTCGATGGTCTTCTTGTTCCTCTTCAGGGTTCCGTAGCTGTTCAGGACACTTCTTCAGGTGATCCCGGGATACAATGGCTGTGGTCTCCCCTCCGTCTTTACTGATGGTACAGACCTTCGGGTTCTCGTGGCTTGAGGGCAGTACGGTGTACGGGTCCTTCTCCCACTGGTCGTCCAACTTGTGGAGCCGTCTTTTCCTCTTCAAGACCTGCTCTCCGGGCACCAGGGGAACAGCGGGAGCATACTGGTTGTAAGTTTTCTCTTGTCTCTCCCTAGCCTGACAGAGACTTCGCTCCACGCTCTCCTGTACTTTCCGGTACTGCTGCTGCCTCTCTGTGTCCCAGTCTGCTTCTGGTGAAGTGTCCTCGGGTGTCAGGACTCCCATTTCCAGGTCAACAGGTAACTTACCAGGTCTCGCCCTCATTAGGTAAGCCGGGGTACAGTTGGTGGAACCTACCGGGATGTGGTTGTATAGGTCCACCAGATCGGGCAGCTTCTCAGGCCACAGACTGCGTTCTTCCAGGGGCAACGTTTTCAGAAGATCCATTACCACCTGGTTCATTTTCTCACAGAGTCCATTAGTTTGCGGATGATAGGGTGTCGTCCTTATCTTCCGGCAGCCATACAGATTGCAGAATTCCTGGAAGACCTCCGCTTCAAAGGCAGGTCCCTGGTCCGTCAGCACTTGGTCCGGGTACCCGTGTGGACGGCAGAAGTGCTGCTGGAAGGCTCTAGCTGCTGTTTGAGCCGTTAAGTCCTTGACGGGGACGACAACCAAGAACCGGGAGTAATGATCCACGATGGTTAACGCGTAGACGTAGCCACTTCTGCTTGGGGTCAGTTTTACATGATCCAAGGCTACCAGTTCCAACGGCTGCCGGGTGACGATGGACTGCAGGGGAGTCTTCTGGCTGGCACGGTCCTTCCTCCTCAGGTTGCACGGGCCACAGTCTCTGCACCACCTCTCGATGGTTCCCCTCATGCCTACCCAATGGAACCGCCCGCGCAGCAGGAACTCCAGCTTCTTCCATCCGAAATGCCCAGCTCCATCATGGTATGCCTCCATCACCATGGCTGCGTCTCGTCGTGGCACCACTACTTGCCAGATTAGTTCATGCGTCCGGGAGTTAACCATCCTGCGGCACAACTTCCCCTTGTAAAGGAACAGTCTACTCTTTTCTGCCCACAGTTGCTTGGCTTCCTCCGGAGCGTCTGGGTCAAGGCGAGCCTCTGGCCGAGTCAGCATCTCTTTCACCAGCCGGACGGCAGGGTCACTGTCTTGCGTTTCCGCCCAGTTGTAGTGAGGTAAGGGGTTAAGCGTAGCGCCTTGCTTACTCCTTACCCGATGGGAATACTGGATAGTCCCATGACGGTGAAACGCGGGGAGTTCGACTTCTTCCAGTCCCTCTGGATCTTCTCCTACGTCCGGTAGGTTTGGCATCCTGGACAGGGCGTCCGCGTTGGTATTGGAGCGTCCTGCCCGGTATTTGATGGTGAACTCGTAGTTGGACAGGCGGGCCATCCATCTCTGCTCTAGGGCACCGAGTCTTGCCGTGTCCAGGTGTGTCAACGGGTTGTTATCCGTGTACACGACGAACCGGGAAGAAGCGAGGTAGTGCTTAAAGCGTTCGGTGACTGCCCACACCACTGCCAGGAACTCTAGCTTAAATGAGCTGTAATTCTCAGGGTTTCTTTTGGTGGGTCGCAGTTTTCGGCTGGCGTAAGCGATTACTCGCTCCTTCCCCTCCTGGATCTGGGACAACACGGCTCCTAGCCCGATGTTACTTGCGTCGGTGTAGAGGATAAAGGGCTGGCTGTAATCCGGGTACGCCAGGATTTCATCCCCCGTGAGGGCCATCTTCAGCTGGCGGAAGGACTCTTCTTCTAACTTCTCCCATCTGAAGGGCGGCTTCTGGTTCTTGGCCTTCCGGGACTGGCCTATCAGGAGGTCCTGCATAGGAGCTGCCTTTTTGGTGAAACCGGGGATGAACCTGCGGTAGTAGCCTACCAACCCGAGGAACTGCCGCACTTCCTTTACACTGGAGGGACTTGGCCATTCCTTAATTGCGGTGATCTTATCAGGGTCGGGAGCCACTCCGTCAGCGCTCACCACGTGTCCCAGGTACTGCACCTTTGGTTTCAGGAGGTGACACTTGGAGGGTTTCACCTTTAGGCCGTAGCTTGCCAGAGCTTCGAACACTTCCGCCAGGTGTTTCAGGTGGTCCTCATAAGTCTTAGAATATACGATGACATCGTCCAGGTACAACAGGACCGTCTCGAAGTTTCTGTGGCCCAGACAGCACTCCATTAATCGTTGGAAGGTTCCTGGTGCGTTGCAGAGTCCGAACGGCATACAGGTAAACTCGCTAAGTCCCATCGGGGTGGTGAATGCGGTCTTCTCCCGGTCCGCCTCTGCTACAGGAACCTGCCAGTACCCACTAGTGAGATCCAAGGTAGAGAAGAAGTTAGCAGATCTTAAAGCAGCCAAAGACTCCTCTATCCTTGGTAAGGGGTACGCATCCTTGTGTGTGATACGGTTGATTTTCCGGTAATCTACACACATCCTCATGGTGTTGTCTTTCTTTTTGACTAAGACTAGTGGAGCTGCCCAGGGGCTACAGCTATCCCTGATCACCCCAGCCTCCTTCATGTCTCTAAGCATCCCCTTGGCGTGTTGGTAGTGTGCAGGGGGTACGGGTCGATACCTCTCTTTTATGGGAGGATGGTCTCCCGTGGGGATGTGGTGTTCTACCCCCTTGACTCGCCCGAAGTCTAACGGGTGTTTACTAAACACTCTCTCGTACTCTTGAACCACCCGATAGACTCCCTGTTTCTGGTGTGAGGGAGTGGAGTCAGTACCCAAATGTAGTTGCTGACACCAGTCCTCCATTGTTTTCTTAGAGCCGTTACCTTCCTCCGGGTGAGATGGAGGCAAGGGTTCCACAGATTGTATAGCATTTTGGCTAATGGTATATAATTTGGCCAGCGTGGCATACCGGGGCAGGTACACTTCCCTCTTCCCGATATTGATTATGCGAACGGGCACCCTCCCATGGCGTACATTAACCACCCCCCGTGCTGTCAAGATGGTGGGCCTACTGTCTGAGTAAACTGGTTCTACCATTGCCTGGTAATCTCTACCTCTCAGACCAATAGCTGCCCGGCACCAAATCATCATTTCACTTTTTGGGGGCATGGCAATAGGGAAAGGGTCACACATTCTCACGCTACCAATCTCACCGCCGGAGAGTTCCACCTGTTGCCGTCGCATCAGTGCCCGGATCTCTTTTTGGAGCACTCGCTGCTCGCCGGAGCTGGCGTTCTTGGCAACCTGCTGTAAAAGGAAAATCACCTCTGCAAGACAATTTTCAATTACATTAGTTCCTAGAGTTATCTTTGGGTGACTCTCGTGTTTGTCAATGTCTACAATGATCAGTCCCTGTGCTGCCAGTTCGACTCTACCGATTTTAATGGTCACCTCTTTAAATCCAATCTGTGGCACAGGCTGACCATTACTGGCGATGATACTCAAGTCGTCGTCAGGGTATCAGGGTAGCGGGTGATATCCGAGTCATTCCAGTACTGCTTGAAGAGCACGTACGGGATGGTGGTGACCTGTGACCCGGTGTCCAGTAGGGCACTCATAGGAATGCCATCCAGTACCACGGGTAAGACTGGACGTCCTCCCACATATTTGTCGCGCCAGTTCGATGGGCCTGGTGATCTTTTTCCTGGGGGTTGGCCCTCTACCCCAGGTTGTGCCAGTTTAAAGGACAGTACCTTGCCATATGTCCGGGTTGATTGCAGCGGCAGCAGATGGGTCGTCCGTCCTCGTTGTATCGGTCGCTGGGTCTCCCTCTGGCCGGTGGGGTCCTCCTTGGTCGACGCCACGGGATGTCCTCCGGTCCGGATGCCAGCTGGATCTTCCCTGGAGTGGAAACCTGTAAAGATTGCACAGTTCGGGTTAGAGCAGCAACGCTTTTAGCTAGCTCTTGGACCTGATGGTGCAGGTCTGGAGCCGGGTCATTGTTCAAAGCCTGCGCATCAGCTCCCACAGGCCCTGCCGACAAGGGTGCCGCCTCCTGGTGGTAAGTGGTAGTGGGGCGTCTGTGGGTCACAACGCCACCTGGTGCCGGTTCTCGGAGCACCCGGATGGCTCTGTCCTTGAACTGTGCAAATCCCAGATGAGGGTCCTGTAAGGCCATTGCCCGCAACTGGGTTCGGTGGGCATTGCAATATAAACCCTCTATAAATTGTTCAGTCAACAGCCTGTCCTCGTCTCCCACGCCGTCAGGGTCGGTCTGCTTAATGGCTCTCAGGGCCTCTTGTAGGTTCAGGGCATAGTCCCTTATACTCTCGTATGCTCGCTGCTTGCACCCGTAGAATCTAAGCTTGATCTCGGCTGAGGTGCGGGTATCAAAGGTGTCCCTCAGCCGGGTTAGTATCCCTGCGACAGTCCTCCCCCCAGGTGGCCAGGACTTTACCTCCCTTCGGGCTGCCCCAGTTAATTGGGCCACCAGGATGCTCACTTTTTGCTCTTCTGTGAGGGGGTACACCTGGAAGAGGCTATCCAGCTTTTCTCTAAAGTCATGCAGGGTATGTGACTCCCCTGAGTACTGGGGTAGCCAGGCCGCTCCCGGGATATAGGGCATGGTGAAAGGCATGACTGCAGCAGCGGTGGCGCTGGCGGGGGTTGAGGCAGTGAAGCTCTCCTCCGTATCCGACATCCTCCTCCCCCCTAGTGGACCGTGGCCTACCTTGCGATGATCCTCTTCCGTAGGCCGCGGCTCCGCAGTAGATCGTCAGGGTTGAGGACCTTCCGTCGCGCTCCTGTGACGTCGGCGTCTGCTGGGCTCCTTCCAGGACCTTACGCGACGTCCGGACGTGAGGCGGGGCTTCAGTTCTCGCGCGCTTTCGGAGTCCACGCCCCTCTTCTTCCCGCGCGACGTCTTCAAGATGGCGTCCAACGGCGGGAAAACTCCACGGAAGGCGGGAAGAAGGCTGAAAATGGCGCCGGATGGCGGGAATCTTCACCGATGGCGGGAAGAAGGCTGAAGATGGCGCCGGATGGCGGGAATCTTCACCACAGGTAAGTTTGAACAGTCTTTTTCAGGCACGCAGTACCCGGTGGTTGCGGGCACGAAATCCTGCCGACTACGCCAAAAGTTGACGCGCCCTTGGGCCTGTGTCGCGCTGCGTTGCGCACGCGGGAGCTTACCCGGAGCCGGATCTGTTGAGGGTTGTAGTCTCGTGGCGGTGACCCGGTCCGTGCCCAGGGAGTCAAACTGAGCGGCGATGTATCAGCGGTAGATGTTGGACGACTACGCCACCCGTTGAGTACAGCTAAGGAGCTGCTGCTGCAGGGCAGACCGCTGAGGCCGGTGGTAGGATTGTGCAGCGTGATAGTATAACCCCCAACGGGAGGGGTATGGCCTCAGGGCAGCTGACGTGGATGATGGGGGTAGCAGGAACCACTCGGAGACGGTACGGTGTAGTTCAGGGTCTTTACTGGTGACAAAGATAGACCCTCCCGGAGTACTGGCTAGCGATTGGGGCCTGGTCAGTCCTTGAGCAGATGGGATCTCCCCTGGCCAGGCGGAGTTGTAGGCCTCCCAAACTAACTGTACTCTTCTGGCTACCTTGCTAGAGGCGGGTATAAGTAGCCCACGTCCCTCAGTGTACCGTGTGGTGCTCACCCGTATGGCCGGTGACTCGGGGCCTTCTAGTAGCTTCCGCTCCACGACGGCGGTGCTGGTCCCATGCGTGTGACCGTGCCTTCGGGTTTCTTGGCCAGAGGACCTGGAATCCCCTGCCTGACGGATTCTGCTGCTGGGTAGGAGTTAGTCCCCACAGCCTCGGACTCCGGGTCCGGTAAGAAATCTTCTCAGTCAGGGCGAGCTCTGCAGCTGCCAGCCCCTGACTCCTTGTAACACTGCTCCCACAGAGCTCCTGATGTTCTGTTCCTATATTTGCTTCTTTTCTCTGTCTCTACTTCTTCTCTACTCACTAACCCTGCCTCAGCCCCAGTTTTATATAGGGGAAGTTCTTCCCCTCCCAGGACTGTGCAGGAGGTGTGGCATGCATAGGATTCCTGACCAAGAGACCTCCCACCTGCTCTCAGACGTAATATCTCTATCACTGTGGCAACCAGACCCCTGGGGTGTCACATCTGCGTACCGTGTGTACATATGTCTGCGTACCGTGTGTGCGTGCATGTCTGCGTACCGTGTGTAAATATGTCTGCGTACCGTGTGTACATATGTCTGCGTACCGTGTGTGCGTGCATATGTCTGCGTACCGTGTGTACATATGTCTGCGTACCGTGTGTGCGTGCATATGTCTGCGTACCGTGTGTAAATATGTCTGCGTACCGTGTGTACATGTCTGCGTACCGTGTGTGCGTGCATATGTCTGCGTACCGTGTGTACATATGTCTGCATACCGTGTGTACATATGTCTGTGTACCGTGTGTGCGTGCATATGTCTGCGTACCGTGTGTACATATGTCTGTGTACCGTGTGTGCGTGCATATGTCTGCGTACCGTGTGTACATATGTCTGCGTACCGTGTGTGCGCGTGTCTGCATATGTGAAGGATGAGGTGGCAGGCTGGGCCCTGTGTACTAATATATATATATATATATATATATATATATATATATCTGCGGTATCTGTGCATCATGAATCGTGGTATGTGTTAAAAGGGCCACTGAGACTCTTTCGCCCGGGGCCCAGAAACACCTGGAGCCGGCCCTGTCTGGAGGTAATGGGTCACTCAGGATTTTATTTATAGACTGCAGGGGGCTGAATACAAATGCACGCCACGATTTTCAGATTTATATTTTTAAAATAATTAGAAAACCTTTTATTTCCTTTACACTTCACAAATACTTGCTAGATTGTGGTGGTATCACATAAAATCCCAATAAAATACATTTAAGTGTGTGGGTGTAACTTGAAAAATGTGGAAAAGTTCACTGGGAACGAATGCTTTTTCAAGGCGCTGTATACACCTCAACAACGAGATCAACCAGATAAGTACTTACTTGTCTTACGTTCTTGATCTGTGATTGTCACTATATTTCCTTTAGGTTTATCAGTTATTGGTTGCACTATAAATAAATGCAATTAATTGGTGTTATTAGCTTTGTATTGCTGCCTCCAGAAGGCACATACTGTACTGTGAGAGGTTCTACAAGGCAGCATATGACACCAACATGGCATATACTGTACACACGAAATGAAGCAAGTCACAGAAATTGTGATACAATAACACAGTGGCATATGCTGGAAGTAAGGCTGGGTGCCCACGTAGTGCTTTTCAAGCGTTTATGATGTGGAATTTCTGCAGCGTAAACGCTTGTGAAACGCTAGGTAATCCGCACCCCATGGTCCCCAAGGGGATTCCGCATGTTCTATGCACATGCTGCGGATTTTTCCACAGCGTTTATGCTGCGTACAAAAATCCGCAGCATGTCATTTAATTTTGCGGAAGCGCAGCGGAACTCCCGCCATTGACTTGCATTGAGACGCACAGAAACCGCGACTGTACATTTTTACAAGCGGCTTCTGTGCGTCTCTATGTGCGGATGGTACCCAGTTCTGGAGGAGAGGAGACTCTCATCCAGACCTGGGTACCATTGTACCTGTGAAAAAAGAATAAAATAATAAATAAAGTTTATACTCACCTTTCCGAAGGCTTTTCTCTGAATGCCGGTATCGCTTGAGGACCTGCGGTGACGTCACAGTCATGTGACCGCAGGCCCTTCACTGCTCTGTCTCGCGATATGCCGGCAGCCAGGAACCAGCCAGGAAGCAGCGCTGCAGCCACGCCGTGGCCTCGGGGGTGAGTATAGCTTTATTTGTTTTAATTTTTACGGTTCACACTGTATATGCTGTTTGCATGGATTTATACAGTGTGATCTAGTTGTCAAGCACTTTCCAAGTGATGCTATCGCCTGGAAAGTGCTTGTCAATCTGCATGCGGAAACGCATGTGAATCCGCATGTGGATCCGCATGTATTCTGCAGGAAAAACGCATGCACAATCTGCATGCGTTTTTTCTGCCAGGGAGATGCAGAAATGCTGCAGAAATTTCCTGCTTCATTTCTGCATCGTGGGCACATAGCGTAAAGGTCTTTTTTGCAAGATGCCTTTGTATGGTAAAGTTTAAGAAACATGAACACCAGCTTGAGGATACATTTACTAAAGAGGTACTTTAAAGAAGCAATTCTAAAAGGAAATACTACAGATGAGCAGATGTTTTGAAATTCGAATTTGAGGGTTTTGCTAAATTTTTCTGAAAAATTTAACCTGCGGCAAAAAAATTAGCCACAGATCACATTACTAACAAGCCACTATTTGCCTGGAAAGTATATGTATGACAATAAGAATTCCACTTGGAATCTATTGATTTAATGTTGAGCTCGATAATGGAAAGGCAGCCTTCATAATGTCCAAGCCATCTCAAACTATCTGGCTAGGGGAAAATGGATTGTAAGTGGTTGTAACCAATAACCTGTTTAATCACACACAGCAGTATAAGACCTTGTAGGATACTTAATTATATAAACAGTCCAAAAAATATCCCTTTTTTGGAAACAGATTCATACCTTAATGCTGTTTATACACAGGCATTGGAAATGGAAGAACCTGTGGCGTTTTCACGCAGGTGGGCGCAAAAATTATTCTTGTTTGGAAAGTATCAAGAGCTTACCACTTTACTAAACGAAGAAGTCATAGCTTTTTAACAAGCCATCCCAAAATTATCTCTTGACCGGGTACGGCCAGTACGGCTTCTTACCGTATTTACCTCGTTCCACCTTCTCCAACGCTACACCTTACCCACTCCGAATAAAAACACTTCACCAATGGATTCTTTGGATAAATTTGGCCACAGTGGGCATTTGATTAACATACAAACATTAACATTTTAACAATAATAATACCAGATAAAATCAGAGGGGAGGGTTCTTGGAGCTAATAGGTCTGGCTTTTATAACACGAAAGAAATCCAACCGCCATCTTACCCTCAGCCGTGCACCACCAGCTCGAGGGCACCATGCTTCCACAATACGTGAAAGAGCTCCCAGGGTAAAACCCCGTCCAGAACCCTGACCAAAAATTGCCAGACCACCCCCCATGTAACTTCAAACTGCCCGGAATTCTCGCAAATTCCTTGTACCAACAAATCAGTACCAACTCCAAGAACCCCACCCCCCCGCCAATCCAGCCACTGTGACAGTCACTAAGCATTACCACCCATCTAAAACCTCCCTATATCAACTAGCCCTATCCCCACATTATAAAACTTATAAAATAACGGAGTAAAGAAGAGGATGGGTGAGTGGGTCTTCACTGTCCGAGTCCTACAGGAGAATGGCACTTTCCTGCACTATTCCCACAGACCACCCCTCAACTCTTTAATGCCTTTCCCCATACGTCCTCACCCAATCCTAAACCCCCGCATCTTCCAAACTCGGCTCCTCACGGCCAATCCCAGTCATGGGGGGCTTCCATCTAGCTACGCCTGACTCCTGCCCCCTTCTTTACAACTCAAAACATAGGTACTGTTTGAATGTGAAGAAGTAATTGTTTCTAAACTAGGAGTGAAAAATTATCCCTTTTTTGGGATCCACAACTGATTTGCTAATCACAAAATAATTAAGCAATTACAAAAGCTTTTTATCAAGTCGACGAAAAATCATCTTTTTTCTGGAGACAAAACAGGCGCACTCTTCTGAATATGAAGAAGCTATAGCCTGTTGTCACCAAGCTATTTGAAAAATTAGCCCTATTTTGGGAGGTGTTTCATATTTCCTCACCTTTAAAAATGGAAAAATCATTACTGTCACTCTTATTCCTTCCCATCTGGATTACTGAAATTGTTTACTGATTGGTCTCCATCTTACCAAACTTTCCTCTCTCCACTCTATCGTAAATGCGGCAGCCAGGGTCTTTTGTTTGTCCAGCCTCTACACCAATGCCTCCACCTTGTGCCAGTCATTGCACTGGTTGCCCATTCACCACAAAATACAATAAAAACTTATATTTCTCTCACACAAAGCGCTCCACAATTCTGTTTCACCATACATCTCCTCCCTCATTTCCGTCTACCACCCTACACATGCTCTCCGTTCTGCAACTGATCTAAGACTAACAAAGCCAAACCTCTCACCTTTATCTCCAAGACTTCTCTCGTGCTGTGCCAGGTTTCTGGAATACACTACTCCATACAATCTGACTAGTACCTAACCTCCACATTTTTAAGCATGCCTTAACAATACATCTATTTAGACAGGTCTATCACCTCAATTCACTATTCTAACTCTTCCTTGTTCCCTCCTTCTAAATTTTCCTTAGAATTTGGTCCCTCTTTCTCATCTGTCTCCACACCCTCCATGCACCCAATAGCACTTGGTAACTGCACTTAGACAGATAACGGCAGATGACCGGATCATGCAGCTTACTTGAAAACCCTTATTTATTATAGTGATGGCTGGACCGTACATGACAAGTACTTTTTTACCTATTGTGTCCCCCTATTTCCTTATAGATTATAAGCTTGCGAGCAGGGACCTCACTCCTCCTGTAACTGTTGAACTATGTGTTACTTCGTATTCTCTTTATTGTCTGTACATGTCCCTGCTTCATTGTAAAGTGCTGTGGAATATGTTGGCGCTATAGAAATAAAATTAATATTATGTTTATATACACTCAAGAGAATATGTTTCCCAGATCTACAGTCTAGCACTATGAAACACAGTGAGCAGCCAGGAGATATAAGGCTGGTGTGGTTGTGCAGTGGCTGCTAAAGAATTAAGATGGGGCAGACAAGAAGATGACTGGTAGTTTAGGGCCAGCAATGTCTGCCCTGGCAGCAGGAGTATTACAATATAAATCATATGATGGACAGGGAGTAGATGCCAGGCCGAGTGTGGACGATCAGCACTTTCTGCAGAAGATAGAAAATGGACAGTCAGGCAGGCAGATGATATGGCCAATCTAATTGTTGGCATCAGCCATCGGTGGATAGTAGCCTTCACTGATTCATACCTGATTCATTTTGACAAATGACAAACAGACATTTTGACAAATATACTCCACTATGCCCTCCACCTCCTCCTCACTAAATGCTTGTCAGAAAAAAATGCTCCATACAGAATATTGGCCCCCATATAAAGCTCCATACGGAATACTAGCCCCATATAACGCTCCATACGGAATACTGGCCCCCATATAACGCTCCATACAGACTACTGGCCCCCATATAACGCTCCATACAGAATACTGGCCCCCATAAAACGCTCCGTACAGGATACTGGTCCCCATATAACGCTCTGTACAGGATACTGGTCCCCTTATAATGCTCCATACAGGATAGTGGCCCCCATATAATGCCCCATGCATGCTGTTCCCCTCTTTATAATGCCCCATGCAGGATCTCATCCCCTATATAATGCCCCATGGAAGATGTCACGCCCCATATAATGCCCCATGAAGGATGTCACCCCCCCATATAATGCCCCATGCAGGATATCACTCCCCCCCCCATATAATGCCCCATGCAAGATGTCACCCCGCATATAATGCCCCATGCAGGATGTCACTTCTCCCCCTACATATAATGCCCTAAGCAGGATGTCACCTCCCATATAATGCCCCATGCAGGATGTCACCCCCATATAATGCCCCATGCAGGATGTCACTTCTCCCCTCCAGATATTGCCCTATGCAGGATGTCCCTTCCCCCCATATAATGCCCCATGCAGGATGTCACCCCTCATATAATGCCCCATGCAGGATGTCACTTCTCCCCCCCATATAATGCCCCATGAAGGATGTCACTTGTCCCACTTGTCCCCCCCATATAATGCCCCATGCAGGATGTCACCCCCAATATAATGCCCCATGCAGGTGTTGGGCCCCTGAGGGTTCGGCCGCCACAGGAATGCTGCACTTCTTTAATGGAGTGTGGTGTTCCTCCTCTGAGGTAAGTCCGGTACGATGGTGGTTACCTAGTTTTTGCATCCAACACCACATTTCTCCACCAGAGGGAGCTAGTATGAACTAGGTGCTGCTCCCCTGGTTACAGGGAGACTGGGGAACACAAAGTGGTAGGAACCAGTTAGTCGGTGTGGGTGGAGGAACAGTTAGTTAGTTACACTTCTAATTTCTATTTAATAGAATGCCATCTTGGTCCTTTTTGTTCTTTTTGGTCGTTCTGCTCTGGTCCTGTGTGGACCTGTCCAGCCCTTCAGACCTGTGTGGTCTCTGACAGTGTGTCTGTCAAGTGGTCGTACTGTGCTGTCATGAACTGTGTGTGAAGTGACTTCCCTCCGGGAGCGCAGATCCTGTGTGGGCCTGCACCGGCATGGGACACAGCCCTCGTACCCCGATCCATGGGACGAGAGGGAGGTTCCAGACAAGGAATGTCTCAACCCGGCCAAGGACCAGGATCAAGAAGGCCCGGGAGCTTTAGAGTGTGGCTCCCTAGCAAATGGGTCCCGGAGAGGAAACAGACGGAGCGGAGTACGCCACCTGTCCTCTTCTACCTGATCTGTTCAGAGGGATTCCGGCTGCAAGAGGGGTACCGACACCCGACCTCGTACTCTATGTCCAGGACGGGAAAGCCCGGTTAGGCCCTGAGGATCCCGCCGGGCTTGGGATGGAGAGGAATTGCCACCCGAACCATACACCTGAGAGGAGCTCAGAGGGAGACCCGGCCTATCCACACACGCACAGACGGGAAGGGGTAAAGTCTGTAGTGCAGGAACACTCTGGTGTAGGGACGCTGCCGGACACTGGACTTCCTCGGAGGTAGCCGGACCCCCGTCCCTGGTGGCCGCAGGACTCCGCGAGGAGCAGGGAGAAGCCTTGCGCTGCTTATGAGAACTGTGAGTAAAGCCTCGGAAATTCATCCCTATGGCCTCCGGACTGTTCATTACGCGCCATACCACGCGACACAGTGCCCGCGTCTCTACTCCCGCACTACTACCCCCCTTTATCCGGCCTTGCCTGCCCTGAGGCCGCGCTCCGCCTGTGGGAAGCAGCGAGAACTTTAGCCGCCATGACACCGGGCCTCAGCGGACTGTAGCGGCGCTGGTGGCGCATCACCAGACACCACAGGTGGCGTATTCGACAAATACCACTCAACCCGGATAGCCCTAACATCATTTTCAATGTGACGGCCCTGGGCACGGAACGGGTCAAGGCCACGACTGCATCCCCCTTCTCAACATCTGACCTGGCTCCGAGTACCCCATCTTCCCAGGGCAGGGCTTGAGAGGCGTCACACAGGATGTCACTCCCCCCATATAATGTCCCATGCAGGATATCACTTCCCCCCCCCATATAATGCCCCATGCCTCCATACATTAAAATAAAAAAAAAATCAAATCGTCCCACTCTGCACTGCCTGTGATGGCTCAGGGGAGGGCACGGTGGAAAGATGTCTCCGCACCCTCTGACCTCAGATGTCACAGGTAGCTGGTGTTATGTTCTGCTACCAGAGCTAAGGAAAGAGAGGAGATCTGTCCCTACGATAGAACTCAGCTGAATCCCTACGATGTAACAGGGGACCTGATCCTGCGATCAGACCTGCTAAAGTCCTAAGCTAGTCTGTACGGAGACCTATAGATGTGGGGAAGGAATCCCTACAAGTACTAAGGACTGGGAGGAAAATGGACACCTCCTAACAGAAATAGTAGCAGACAGACGAACAAACAACATATATAGAACATAGAGGTCCGTAGACCAAGCAAACTAACAGAGTTAGATACAGAGCACAGGCTAGCTAGAAAGTAGATATACAATGAAGTCCAGCAAAGCCAGAAGGGCGGAGCAGGATTAAATAGGCCAACAAGGTCATGTGACCAGCAAAGGAAAAAAAACCTAAGAGCAAGGTTCTAACAGTACCCCCCTTCTAAGAGGATCCTCCGGATCCCCTAGGACCAGGCTTATCAGGAAATCTCCTGTGAAACGCTCTGATAAGTCTGGACGCGGAAACATCATCCGACCTCACCCAAGAGTTATCCTCGGGACCGAAACCTTTCCAGGCCACAAGATACTGCAAACTACCTCTATACCGTCTAGAGTTAAGGATGCGAGAAATTTCATATTCCCCGTCCTCCACCACCGGAGGAACAGAGGCAGAGGCGTCACAATCCGATACAACAGCTTTTTTCAACAGAGAGACATGAAATACCGGATTAATTCTCCAGGAGGTAGGAACCTCCAACCTAACAGCAGATTGGTTGACAACCTGAAGCACCTTAAAGGGCCCTACAAACTTGGGACCCAATTTCTTTGAAGGAATCCTCAACCGCAGATTCCTAGAGGACAACCAAACCATGTCACCAACAGCGAACAAAACCTCCTGTCGTTTCCTATCAAAGTAGTCTTTAGATTTTCTGTTGGCCTCCTGAAGATTACCACGCACATCCGTCCAAACTCTCTCCAAATCACCGGAAAAATTCTCCTCCTCAGGCACGGCAGATCCCAACTTGGAGAATGACCCAAACGACGGATGTCTCCCAGAACAACAAAAAAAAGGCGAACAACCAGCAGAAGAAGATGTATGATTGTTCAGAGCAAATTCAGCAAGTGGCAGAAACTCAGACCACCCCTCTTGATTGTCTGCCACAAAACAACGCAAGAACTGCTCAACATCCTGGTTTTTTCTTTCTGTCTGGCCATTAGATTCAGGATGATATCCAGACGAGAACGACCAATGAACTCCCAACCTATCACAAAAGGCACGCCAAAAACGAGCCACGAACTGAGGACCCCTATCAGAAACAATGTCAGTAGGAACGCCATGAAGTCTGACAATTTCCTTGACAAAGGCCTTAGCGAGAGTTTTAGCGCAGGGCAGTTTGACGAAAGGAACCAAGTGACACATCTTGCTAAAACGGTCCACGACCACCCAGATGACAGTAAAACCCTCAGAGGGAGGAAGGTCAGTTATAAAGTCCATAGCCAAATGTGTCCAAGGAGCACTGGGAACCTCCAAAGGACAAAGCAACCCCGCAGCAGGAGTATGTGAGGACTTAGATCTAGCACATATAGTACATTGACGCACCCACTTAATGACTTCCTTCTGCCATCCAGGCCACCAAAAACTGCGACCCACCAGTCTCTTGGTCTCAGAGATTCCGGGATGACCTGCCAACCGAGATTCGTGACACTCAACAAACAAATCTCTCCTAAAGGTCCCAGGCACAAACAACCTCCCATGAGGAGTGTTAGAAGGGGCATTCTCCTGTGCTTTAAGAATCTCATTTTCCAAAACGGAGTCCAAAGCAGCTATCACAACACCTTCTTGTAAAATGTTCTCCTCTTTCTCAGCACCGACTATGGGAGAAAAACTGCGAGACAAGGCATCCGCCTTAACATTCTTAGTACCAGGGATGTAAGTAACGGAGAAATTAAACCGCGAGAAAAACAGTGCCCACCTAGCCTGACGGGCATTCAGGCGCTTGGCAGCATCAAGATATATCAGATTTTTATGATCCGTAAGAACCTGCACGGGAAATTCCGCACCTTCCAAGAAGTGGCGCCAGTGTTCAAATGCGAGTTTAATAGCCAATAATTCCCGATTACCAATATCGTAATTCAGTTCAGTCTCCGAAAATTTTTTTGAAAAAAAGGCACAGGGATGTAATCCATCCCCGTTATCCTGAGACAATACTGCGCCAACCCCCACAGAGGAAGCATCAACCTCAACCAAAAACGGCCTAGTAACATCAGGCTGCATAAGGATGGGAGCAGAGGTGAACCTCTCCTTGAGATACACAAAAGCTTCAATGGCCTCAGAAGACCACTGAACCGCATCAGCACCTTTCCTGGTGAGATCAGTCAGAGGTTTGACAATACTAGAAAAAATTTTTATGAATTTTCTATAGTAATTGGCGAAACCCAAAAACCTCTGTATCGGTTTCAAACCAATAGGCCTAGGCCATTCCTGTACAGCCTGAACCTTAACCGGATCCATCTCAAAACCTTTGCTGGAGATAATGTAGCCCAAAAAACTAATTCTCTGTACAGCGAACTCACATTTCTCCAGCTTAGCAAAAAGCGAATTGTCCATTAATAACTGTAATACCTCACGCACGCTCCGCCAATTAGACTCCAGATCCGGCGAATAAATCAAAATGTCATCCAAATACACAACCACATTTTTACCGATCAAAGGTCTAAGGATGTCATTAATCAGATTCTTAAAAAATGCAGGAGCATTAGTAAGACCAAAAGGCATAACCAGATTCTCAAAATGACCCACAGGAGTGTTAAAAGCAGTCTTCCATTCGTCACCCTCCTTCATGCGCAACAGATTGTATGCCCCCTTAAGGTCAATTTTAGAGAACCACTTGGCCCCCATTAACTGGTTAAACAGATCAGGAATCAATGGCAGTGGGTAAGGATTGCGTACAGTAATTTTGTTAATCTCACGAAAATCCAGACAAGGACGTAAACCGCCGTCCTTTTTTTTTACAAAAAAAAATCCAACCGCCACAGGAGACTTAGAGGGCCTAATGTGACCGGCGGCCAAACTTGTCTGTATGTATTCCTCCAAAGCCTTCCTCTCAGGAATAGTAAGGTTAAATAAACGACTTTTAGGAAGAGTCGCTCCAGGGACAAATTCAATAGAACAATCATAGTCTCTATGGGGAGGCAAAACCTGCGATTCCTTCTCAGAAAAAACTCTCCAAAAATCCTGAATAGGAACAGGCAATTCTCCCCTATCCAAAGCTGCAATACGCCCGTTACAACACTTGTCATAACATTTATGGCTCCAGGATTTAATTTCACTGGTAGACCAATCCAGTACAGGATTGTGAAATTTTAACCAGGGCAATCCCAATATTACTGGAGAAGGCAAGTTATTCAACACTACCAAATCCAATTTCTCATGGTGAACACCATTAATAGTGAGAGGAAATTCACAGACCTTGAGAGTAATATTCTTCAAAGGGGAACCATCCACAGAAACCACAGCAATGGGGGATGATAAAGGTTCAGGTTTTAAATTGAGTCTTTCCACGAATCCCCCATCAATTACATTCAGAGTAGACCCACAATCGACAAACACCCGAAATTCCATTAATTTTTCCTGAGCAATCGTGGAAGCAGCTAAAAATACACCCTTGGAATTTAAACAGGCAATACGGGCATGACTGACCATTTTTTTTTCTTTCTTCATACGAAGCTCACAGCCTTTAATCAAATGACCAGATTTTCCGCAATAGAAACACAAGTCTTCAAAAAATCGACGGTCTTTTTCTTGAGAGCGAGGTGCCACCGATCCAATCTCCATCGGTTCACCATTGTTAATACACACATTCTCATAACCAGAAACTGACATAGCAGAGGATTTGCTCTCATTAACCCTTGCACGCAGTCTTCTATCCACCCGTATAGCTAATTGCATAGCCTGTTGCAAATCTTCAGGTGTAGGATAAGCAATTAGCAGGTCTTTAACCCTTTCACTGCGCCCAGCAAGAAATAG
The DNA here is from genome assembly GCF_046119375.1 of Phyllobates terribilis. Classification (NCBI taxonomy): domain Eukaryota; kingdom Metazoa; phylum Chordata; class Amphibia; order Anura; family Dendrobatidae; genus Phyllobates; species Phyllobates terribilis. The sequence continues at coordinate 276,793,860 of NW_027362767.1, forward strand.
ACTTTTCAGAGCAGAATCGTTCCACCCTGTTTGAGTAGACCAACGACGGAAATGAGTACAATATTTTTCCACATTACCTGATCCCTGTTTTAAACGTCTCAACTCAGTCTCAGCTGATGCGACACGGTCAGGATCATCATATAATAGTCCCAAAGCAGAAAAAAAACTATCCACTGATCTGAAGCATGTATCACTAGGTTGCAAAGAAAAGGCCCACTCCTGAGGCTCTTTGCGCAAAAGTGACATTATGAACCCTACGCGCTGGGATTCATCCCCAGAGGACTTAGGTCTCAAACGAAAATACAATAAGCAAGCATTTTTAAATGAAAAAAATTCTCGGTGTTCACCAAAAAATAAATCCGGCAAACATACCTTAGGCTCCAAGAAATGTGCTCCAGGACAGCTACTCACGTGCTGACGGAGCTCGGCCACCTCCAGAGAGAGTCCCTGCAGGCGATAAGCCAAATCCTGAACCGACACCATGATGGAACAGAAAAATCTTTCCTTAGAGAATTTGCGGGCTGGACTTACTGTTATGTTCTGCTACCAGAGCTAAGGAAAGAGAGGAGATCTGTCCCTACGATAGAACTCAGCTGAATCCCTACGATGTAACAGGGGACCTGATCCTGCGATCAGACCTGCTAAAGTCCTAAGCTAGTCTGTACGGAAACCTATAGATGTGGGGAAGGAATCCCTACAAGTACTAAGGACTGGGAGGAAAATGGACACCTCCTAACAGAAATAGTAGCAGACAGACGAACAAACAACATATATAGAACATAGAGGTCCGTAGACCAAGCAAACTAACAGAGTTAGATACAGAGCACAGGCTAGCTAGAAAGTAGATATACAATGAAGTCCAGCAAAGCCAGAAGGGCGGAGCAGGATTAAATAGGCCAACAAGGTCATGTGACTAGCAAAGGAAAAAAAACCTAAGAGCAAGGTTCTAACAGCTGGAAGACATCAGATCTGCAGAGGCACGGGAAGAAGTAACTATCCGGCTGCTGGGGCCCTGAGCAAGCGGGAGAGAAGGGCGGGCGCTGCCACCGCTTTCCTCCGCCCATAGCCCAGTGGGGTGCCCGACCGCGAGTGGGCCCCCCGCCTGCTCAGGGCCCCGGCGCTTGCCCGGGTGGGCCGGGTGCTGACACCGCCCCTGATCTTTCTATATATGGATGTGTTATTCAAGGTCCGATCACATTAGATATTCAGGAATGATACAGTCTAATATATTACATGTATTTATTATTGTACTCATATTTTAGGAACGAATGTGCTGACAAATACTGATATTGGAAAATCTGAGACCCCAGAGATCCATGAATGTGCCGCTGTCATAGAGGGAGGTGTCTGTATATCACCAGATAGCTGTGTATGAATTACATGTCCAGTATTATCCCCCATATAAGTATGGGATTTCTCTATTCCTAATGTAGATGAACCTATTGGCAGATATTATTTAGTGATTGGCGTAAAAATGTGATAATTTGAGCAATAATTTGTGACTTTTTTCTGCTACTCACGTCAATTTACTAAAACTATGGATGGAGTTTAGCGGAGACGGCTGCACCCTACCACTAACATTCATTGGAAACTGTATTACTCTTTTCATGACAGTTATTGGTATACAGTGCCTACAAGTAGTATTCAACCCCCTGCAGATTTAGCTGGTTGACACATGCGGAATTAACTTGGCATTGTGATATTTGTACTGTAGATCAGCCTGGAAGTGGGAAATGCACTGCAGCAACTTTTTTTTTTTTTTACTTTAACCCCTTAAGCCCCGCGGGTGGTTTGCACGTTAATGACCGGGCCAATTTTTACAATTCTGACCACTGTCACTTTATGAGGTAATTACTCTGGAACACTTCAACGGATCCCCCTGATTCTGAGACTGTTTTTTCGTGACATATTGTACTTCATGATTGTGGAAAAATTTCTTCGATATCACTTGCGTTTATTTGTGAAAAAAACGGAAATTTGGCGAAAATTTTGAAAATTTTGCGATTTTCAAAATTTGAATTTTTAAGCCCTGAAATCAGAGCGATATGTCACACAAAATAGTTAATAAATAACATTTCCCACATGTCTACTTTACATCAGCACAATTTTGGAACCAAAATTTTTTTTTGTTAGGGAGCTATAAGGGTTAAAAGTTGACCAGCGATTTCTCATTTTTCCAACAAAATTTATAAAACCATTTTTTTAGGGACCACATCACATTTGAAGTCACTTTGAGAGGTCTTTATGACAGAAAATACCCAAAAGTGACACCATTCTAAAAACTGCACCCCTCAAGGTGCTCAAAACCACATTCAAGAACTTTATTAACCCTTCAGGTGCTTCACAGGAATTTTTTGAATGTGGAAGAAAAAAATGAACATTTAACTTTTTTCACAAAAATGTTACTTTAGACCCAATTTTTTTTATTTTCACAGGGGTAACAAGAAAAAATGGACCCCAAAATGTGTTGTGCAATTTCCCCTGGGCACGCAGATACCCAATATTTGGGGAAGAAACACTGTTTGGGCGCACGGCAGGGCTCGGAAGGGAAGGAGCGCCATTTGACTTTTTGATTGTAAAATTTGCTTGAATAATTAGCGGACACCATGTTCTGTTTGGAGAGCCCCTGTGTGCCCAAACTTTGGAGCTCCCCCACAAGTGACCCCATTTTGGAAACTAGACCCCCCAAGGCACCTTTCTAGATGCATAGTGAGCACTTGGAACCCCCAGGTGCTTCACAAATTGATTCGTAAAAATGAAAAAGTAAAAAAAAAAACACTTTTTCATTTTTACGAATCAATTTGTGAAGCACCTAGGGGTTCCAAGTGCTCACTATGCATCTAGATAGGTGCCTTGGGGGGTCTAGTTTCCAAAATGGGGTCACTTGTGCGGGAGCTCCAATGTTTGGGCACACAGGGACTCTCTAAATGCAACATGGTATCCGCTAACAAATTGAATGGAAAATCGGCTCAAATTGTTAGCGGACACCACATTGCGTTTGGAGAGCCCCTCTGTGCCCAAACTTTGGAGCTCCCCCACAAGTGACCCCATTTTGGAAACTAGACCCCCCAAGGCACCTTTCTAGATGCATAGTGAGCACTTGGAACCCCCAGGTGCTTCACAAATTGATTCGTAAAAATGAAAAAGTGAAAAAAAAAACACTTTTTCATTTTTACGAATCAATTTGTGAAGCACCTAGGGGTTCCAAGTGCTCACTATGCATCTAGATAGGTGCCTTGGGGGGTCTAGTTTCCAAAATGGGGTCACTTGTGGGGGAGCTCCAATGTTTGGGCACACAGGGACTCTCTAAATGCAACATGGTATCCGCTAACAAATTGAATGGAAAATCGGCTCAAATTGTTAGCGGACACCACAATGCGTTTGGAGAGCCCCTCTGTGCCCAAACTTTGGAGCTCCCCCACAAGTGACCCCATTTTGGAAACTAGACCCCCCAAGGCACCTTTCTAGATGCATAGTGAGCACTTGGAACCCCCAGGTGCTTCACAAATTGATTCGTAAAAATGAAAAAGTGAAAAAAAAAAACACTTTTTCATTTTTACGAATCAATTTGTGAAGCACCTAGGGGTTCCAAGTGCTCACTATGCATCTAGATAGGTGCCTTGGGGGGTCTAGTTTCCAAAATGGGGTCACTTGTGGGGGAGCTCCAATGTTTGGGCACACAGGGACTCTCTAAATGCAACATGGTATCCGCTAACAAATTGAATGGAAAATCGGCTCAAATTGTTAGCGGACACCACATTGCGTTTGGAGAGCCCCTCTGTGCCCAAACTTTGGAGCTCCCCCACAAGTGACCCCATTTTGGAAACTAGACCCCCCAAGGCACCTTTCTAGATGCATAGTGAGCACTTGGAACCCCCAGGTGCTTCACAAATTGATTCGTAATAATGAAAAAGTGAAAAAAAAACACTTTTTCATTTTTATGAATCAATTTGTGAAGCACCTGGGGTTCCAAGTGCTCACTATGCATCTAGATAGGTGCCTTGGGGGGTCTAGTTTCCAAAATGGGGTCACTTGTGGGGGAGCTCCAATGTTTGGGCACACAGGGACTCTCCAAATGCAACATGATATCCGCTAACAATTTGAGCCGACAATTTGTTAGCGGATATCATGTTGCATTTGGAAAGTCCCTGTGTGCCCAAACATTGGAGCTCCCCCACAAGTGACCCCATTTTGGAAACTAGACCCCCCAAGGCACCTTTCTAGATGCATAGTGAGCACTTGGAACCCCAGGTGCTTCACAAATTGATTCATAAAAATGAAAAAGTGTTTTTTTTTTCACTTTTTCATTTTTACGAATCAATTTGTGAAGCACCTGGGGGTTCCAAGTGCTTACTATGCATCTAGATAGGTGCCTTGGGGGGTCTAGTTTCCAAAATGGGGTCACTTGTGGGGGAGCTCCAAAGTTTGGGCACAGAGGGGCTCTCCAAACGCAATGTGGTGTCCGCTAACAATTTGAGCCGATTTTCCATTCAATTTGTTAGCGGATACCATGTTGCATTTAGAGAGTCCCTGTGTGCCCAAACATTGGAGCTCCCCCACAAGTGACCCCATTTTGGAAACTAGACCCCCCAAGGCACATTTCTAGATGCATAGTGAGCACTTGGAACCCCAGGTGCTTCACAAATTGATTCATAAAAATGAAAAAGTGTTTTTTTTTTCACTTTTTCATTTTTACGAATCAATTTGTGAAGCACCTGGGGGTTCCAAGTGCTTACTATGCATCTAGATAGGTGCCTTGGGGGGTCTAGTTTCCAAAATGGGGTCACTTGTGGGGGAGCTCCAATGTTTGGGCACACAGGGGCTCTCCAAACGCAACATGGCGTCCGCTAACAATTTGAGCCGATTTTCCATTCAATTTGTTAGCGGACACCATGTCGCGTTTGGAGAGCCCGTGATGTGCCTAAACAGTGGAGCTCCCCCACAAGTGTCCCCATTTTGGAAACTATACCCCTCAAGGATTTTATTAAGGTGTATAGTGAACATTTTGAACCCAGAGGTACGGCACAGAATTTGTTTACATTAGGTCATCATATTGAATAAGTTGTCATTATTCTTGAGCGCAAGTGCTCGCTACTTGAGTTTGCATCGGGTACTCAGGTATGCACCATGTACAGCGTGTGCTTGAGTGACATGCTCGAGTCCCTGCTCCGCATGTTTCACGGTTATTAGGCACCCAAAAAAAAACATGCGGGGATCGCTCGTGCATGGCAGGCAATCCCCGTAAAGTTTTTTGGCCGCGAAGCATATGGGGCAGAGACTCGAGCATGTCACTCAAATACCCACGATACTCAATGCATACCAGAGCACCCGATGCAAACTCAAGTAGCGAGCACTTGCTCTCAACACTAGTCACCATATCGTCATCTTTTTTTCTTACTTTTGAAAAAAATCCCAACCCCAGCCCTAGCCCTAGCACAACCCTAGCCCTAGCACAACCCTAGCCCCAGCACAACCCTAGCCCCAGCACAACCCTAGCCCCAGCACAACCCTAGCCCCAAACCCAGCCCTAACCCTAGCCCAATCCTAACCCAAGAGTTTATTTTTGACGCCGTTCCTTGTGCGGTATAAGTGATTAGACGACTTTATTCTTCGGGTCGGTGTGATTACAGCAATGCCAGAATCATATGGGGTTTTTATGACTGACAGCTGTCACACACTAAAAGACGCATTTTTTGTAAAATCTAGTTTTTGCATCGCCATATTTTGAGAGCTATAATTTTTCCAGATTTTGGCAGACAGTCATGTGACGGCTCGTTTTTTGCGGGATGACTTGACGTTGTTATTGGTGCCATTTTCAGGCACGTGACATTTTTTGATCGCTTTCTATTCAGATTTTTGGGAGGCAGAATAAACAAAAACCAACAATTCAGGAATTGTTTTTTTTTTATTTTTTTTATTCTGTTCCGCGTGTGGTAAAATTGATGAGGTAGCTTTAGTCTCTGGGTCAGTACGTTTACAGCGGTACCACATTTGTATAATTTTTCTATGTTTTGGCGCTTATACACAATAAAAGCTATTTTATAGAAAAAAATATTTTTTAGCATCGCTTTATTCTGAGAGCTGAAACTTTTTTATTTTTCGGCTGATGGAGCTGTATGGCGGCTTGTTTTTTGTGGGACGAGATGATGTTTTCAGCGGTATCATTTTTATTTATATGCGTCTTTTTGATCGCGTGTTATTCCACTTTTTGTTTGGCGGTATGGTGATAAAGCATTGTTTTTTGCTGCGTTTTTTTTTTTTTTTTTTTACCGTGTTCACTGAAGGGGTTAACTAGTGGGACAGTTTTATAGGTCAGGCTGTTCCGGACGTGGCGATACCGAATATGTGTACTTTTATTGTTTTTTTTTTTTTTTTTTATAATAATATTTATTGATGGGTACATTATATTTTTATTTTTGGTGTATTATTTTTTTTATTTTTTTATAATATTTTTGCACATTTTTTTTTTTTTTTTCCACTTTCAGACAGTTTGTACACCTTATTACTTTGTCCCACTCTGGGACTTTCACTTTTTTTTTTCTGATCGCCTGCATGGCATAGGAATGGAGCACCATCCCTATGCCATGCAGGCTGTCAGAAGTGCACAGTGTTAAGATTGCTTGGAGATGCACTGCGCATGTCCAAGCAATCTTCCTGCTCTCTGGTGACCCAGATGTTGTCATGACGACATCGGGTCGTCATGGCAACACCCGGGAAGCCGCTGCAGTCTGCGCTGGAAGCCGGAAGAGGAGGTGAGTATCGCCGATCACCTCCCCTTGCCCCTGCAATGCCGCGATCGATTTCGATCGACATCGATCGCAGCATAGCGGGGGTTAATGTGCTGGGAGCGGTGCAGGACCGCTGCCTGCACATAGTACCGGGTGTCAGCTGTGACAATCAGCTGACACCCGGCGGCGATCGCGCCCGCACAGCCTGTGTGCGCGCGCGATCGCCATGACGTACTAATACGGGTCTGGCTCTTAAGTCCCAGGGCACAGACGCGTATTAGTACGTCAAATGTTATTAAGGGGTTAAAAGTTAATTCAGAGTGTCATTTATTATTCAACCCCTCAAACCACAAGAATTCTGTTTGGTCCCCCTAAAGTATTAAGAAGTAGTTCAGGCACCAAGAATAATGAGCTTCACATGTGTGGATTAAAGATCTCTTTTTCCAGCCTTTTCTGACTATTTAAGACCCTCACCAAACTTGTGAACAGCACTCAGACATGGTCAACATGGGAAAGACAAAAGAGCATTCCAAGGCCATCAGAGACAAGATCGTGGAGGGTCACAAGGCTGGCAAGGGGTACAAAACCCTTTCCAAGGAGTTGGGCCTACCTGTCTCCACTGTTGGGAGCATCATCCGTAAGTGGAAGGCTTATGGAACTACTGTTAGCCTTCCACGGCCTGGACAGCCTTTGAAAGTGTCCTCCCGTGCCGAGGCCAGGCTTGTCCGAAGAGTCAAGGCTAACCCAAGGACAACAAGGAAGGAGCTCCGGGAAGATCTCTTGGCAGTGGGGACATTGGTTTCAGTCAATACCATAAGTAACGTACTCCACCGCAATGGTCTCCGTTCCAGACGAGCCCGTAAGGTACCTTTACTTTCAAAGCGTCATGTCAAGGCTCGTCTACAGTTTGCTCATGATCACTTGGAGAACTCTGAGACAGACTGGTTCAAGGTTCTATGGTCTGATGAGACCAAGATCGAGATCTTTGGTGCCAACCACACACGTGACATTTGGAGACTGGATGGCACTGCATACGACCCCAAGAATACCATCCCTACAGTCAAGCATGGTGGTGGCAGCATCATGCTGTGGGGCTGTTTCTCTGCCAAGGGGCCTGGCCATCTGGTCCGCATCCATGGGAAGATGGATAGCACGGCCTACCTAGAGATTTTGGCCAAGAACCTCCGCTCCTCCATCAAGTATCTTAAGATGGGTCGTAATTTCGTCTTCCAACAAGACAACGATCCAAAGAACACAGCCAAGAAAACCAAGGCCTGGTTCAAGAGGGAAAAAGTCAAGGTGTTGGAGTGGCCTAGTCAGTCTCCTGACCTTAACCCAATTGAAAACTTGTGGAAGGAGCTCAAGAATAAAGTCCACATGAGACACCCAAAGAACCTAGATAACTTGGAGAAGATCTGCATGGAGGAGTGGGCCAAGATAACTCCACAGACTTGTGCCGGCCTGATCAGGTCTTATAAAAGACGATTATTAGCAGTAATTGCAAACAAGGGTTATTCCACAAAATATTAAACATAGGGGTTGAATAATAATTGACCCACACTTTTATGTTTAAAATTTAATAAAATTCAACTGAGCAACATAACTTTTTGGTTTGTAAGATTTATGCTTCTGTTCATAAAACCTACTCTCGTTTGCAGTTTGAAGGCTCTAACTTATTTGAATCTTATCAAACCGGCTAAATCTGCAGGGGGTTGAATACTACTTGTAGGCACTGTATATGGGACATGTGTTTTATGGGGAGGAGTAAGAAAAGGCAATTTGTGCTGACAGTGACCTAAATTTTTTTAAATTTTGTTTTATTTTTAAAAAAATGGATATTTTTTCCTACTTTTTCTTTCTCTTTTTTTATTTATTATACACATTGTGCCCACAATAAGGACATAAAAGAGGAGCATTTCCCTATCTAAATAGAAGCTTATGATTGCTGATTTCCCCTGTAACTAGGGCTGGGTATTAGCAATTTCAGGGTTCGGCTTCCGCTGCACAGCTGATCTGTGTTCGTTGTATATTACAATAAAATGTATCAGTTTGTGTTATGTGTTTCTTGTGTTTTTCTGACTGTTTTGATGCTCGGAGACCTTTGTAATAAACCATCTTTCTAGGGAGTCTGGCCGTGTCTGACAGCGGCTCTCCGCTCCTGCAGCCGCACGATAACGCCACCGAAACCCACACGGTAGAGGATGGAAGTTTACAGAAAAACAACGATTAATGTTAATGACATAAATGATTGACTCCTTTGGTCACTTATTAACTCTTCAATATTTGTCACATTTGTTAATAGTAATCTCTGCAACCAATGAGGTAAATGTTCTATGGTAAAAAAAAAGACATGTGAGGAATAAATATACACAATATTTCCCATAATATGACTGAGTATATCTTTGGGGTATGTTCACAAGTAGCATTTTTTCAGCTTTTTACAGTACCAGCTTATTGAATGAGATTTCTGAAGTCTCATTCACATGCTGCATTTTTTTCTAATCTGCAGCATGTTAATTCTTTCGGGGTTTTGCAGCGTTTTTCACCCTTTCAAATGAATGAAAAAAAAACCACCAGTATAAACACTGCAAAAACCCAGCAAATTAGTGCGGACTGTACGCAGGGTTTTTCCTGCCACCAATCTTGTTTTTGATGCAGAGAAAAATGCAGCAAAAATACAACGTGTGAACATTCCCTTATCCTGGTTGTGTGGTAATTGGAAATAAAAGGGAACGCCAAAAAAGCATATTGTTAGGCAGCATGTATTTGTGCAGAGCCGCTCCTTGAAGATTCCATCACAAGATTCCATGATGACATCACTGGTGATTGTCGGCCATTATGACATCACAGCTCGCAGTCACTACTTATACAATGCACACAGGGTCGCGGCTGTCTTTGTTGACTCTATAGTGACTGAGCGCACTTGCTGTTTTTCGCTATTCCATAGTGACTGATCGCACTTGCAGTTCCTAGCTATTCCATAGTGACTGAGCGCACTTGCAGTTTCTCGCTATTCCATAGTGACTGATTGCACTTGCAGGTTCTAGCTATGGCTAAAATACTTTTGGACAATCTTCAGGTAGAAGCTCTATGGGAGATTCTTACCACCAATCGCCCTGAGATTGTGCTTCTACCACCCGATGGCGTCCTCAGCTTCACTCACCGGCTGGTGGTGGAGCTAGTAAGGGACAGCCTGACCAAATACCACCGAGGTCATCTCACCTCAGAGTATCTGACGGATTTACCCCAGAACATCAGTACATTACTACAACAGGTAAGTGGCGGATGCTCCGCACAAATCTTCTCCACAATAATGAATAATAATGGTGGGATAGAAGCAGGGACGGATTAAGAGTAGCCGAGGCCCCGGGCAGTTTAGAAGGTGGGGGACCCCAGCACCCGACATGTCACATGATTCTCTTTGATAGATGATGTGATAAGTCACGCGATTAACACGCAGGTGCTGTGTTGCACTACACATAACAAAAATAAAATTAATTCTGCTCAATATTAATATTAACATATTAATTATAATTATGATTTTATATTATTAATTGTGCAATTTAATATTGAGCAGAATTAAGTAAGCTGACATCCCCCTTTATACTGTATAAGCCCACACATAGCCCCTATATACAGTATGAACCTTCACATAGCCATCTATATACAGTATGAGCTCTCACATAGCCCCCTATATACAGCTGAGCTCTCACATAGCCCCCTATATACAGCTGAGCCCTCACATAGCCCCATATATACACAATGAGCCCTCTCAAAGCCCCATATATACAGAATGAGCCGTCACATGGCCCCCTATGTACAGCTGAGCCCTCACATAGCACCATATATTCTGTGTGAGCCCTCACATAGCCCCATATATACAGCTGAGCCCTAACATAGTCCCCCTATATACAACATGAGCCCCCACACACTTTAAATATTGCTTGGCAGCATGTATTTGTGCAGAGCTGCCTCTATAAGATTCCATCACAAGATTCCATCACAAGATTCCATGATGACATCACTGGTGATGGTCGGCCATTATGACATCACAGCTCGCAGTCACTACTTATACAATGTACACAGAGTCAGGGCTGCCTTTGTTGGCTCTATAGTGACTGAATGCACTTGCAGTTTCTCGCTATTCCATAGTGACTGATTGCATTTGCAGGTTCTAGCTATGGCTAAAATACTTTTGGAAAATCTTCAGGTAGAAGCTCTATGGGAGATTCTTACTACCTATCGCCCTGAGATTGTGCTTCTACCACCCGATGGCGTCCTCAGCTTCACTCACCGGCTGGTGGTGGAGCTAGTAATGGACAGGCTGACCAAATACCAACGAGGTCATCTCACCTCAGAGTATCTGATGGATTTACATCAGAACATCAGGACATTACTACAGCAGGTAAATGGCAGACGCTCCACACAAATATTTTCCACAATAATGAATAATAATGGTGGGATAGAAGCTTCTTCTTTCTTTCAATATAAAACAGAACGAGTCCCCAGATATGTAGTCATTGTATCTGCAGAGAGGAGCAGACGTCACATACAATGGCCGCCTCTATTGTGACCTTTCTCATCTCAGAATTTTCATTTTTGTTTCTTTTCTTCTTTATAGGCTGAAAAAAGATCTCAACATGGAGATTTGGCTTCTATTAAAGAACTGGCCGAAAAAGTCCTGTGTGTACTGGAAGGTCCGGCCTGCTCCTCGGAAAGCCTGGTAAGGACCCATCATCTTCTCTATCACACGTCGTTGTTTCCTGATCTTCTCCAGATCACCAGTCAGAGATCAGAAGATCTGTGGTTAGATCTGAGAGAACTTTCTGAGAAAAGCCCTCATGATGGCGCCTGATCTGTATAGTTACAGTTGGTGCGTCTGTAAATGCAGGTTTAGTCCTTCCTGATTTATGGATTTGGTGATTTACTGGAAGGCTCCACGTGTTAATACTATATATTCTATCTATCAGGAGACACCAGAAGGCGACACCGAAGACGAGCAAAATGTGACCCCAGAAACCCCTGACCCCAATATGAGTCAGCCGGGGCCAAGCAGCGATCTGACTACAGGTGAGCCGATCACACAACCTTCTACAGGAAATATCCGGATATTATACAGAACAGGGGACAATGTCACATTTACTCTTTCCACTCTGTGTAATGGGAACCTGGCAGCACATGTTACATATGGGAGTAGTGGGAGGACTGGACAGGACATTTTCTCGCATTTTTTCCAGAAATCCAAAGTGCCAGTCAGGAGAAAACTAACGTAGAAGTCATATACAAATCAGGATGGAAGTGCACTGGGGGCGTGGAAGAAGAAGTCAGAGTGCAGTGACACGCCCCTGTGCACTTCCAGGCTAATTTGCATATGGCTCTTACGCTTTAGCTCTCTTCCCATCGCTCATCGAGGGTGATGGGTTCCTCATTCATGTGGTGATTGGGGTCCTCCACCCAGGGCCGGCTCCAGGTTTTTCTGGGCCCCGGGCGAAAGAGTCTCAGTGGGCCCCTTTAACACATACCACGATTCATGATGCAGAGATACAGCGGAGAAAGAAATATATATATATATATATATATATATATATATATATATATATATATATATATATATATATAGTACAATGCAAAGATTTCACTTCTTACATTACATGAGTGATATCTATTGTAAATTCCACAATAGCTCAGAAACCGGTGAATCGCTCCACACAGAATACTGGCCCCCATATAAGGCTCCATACGGAATACTGGCCCCCATATAACGCTTCATACAGGATACTGGCCCCCATATAACGCTTCATACAGGATACTGGCCCCCATATAACGCTCCACACAGAATACTGGCCCCCATATAACGCTCCATACAGGATACTGGCCCCCATATAACGCTCCACACAGAATACTGGCCCCCATATAAGGCTCCATACGGAATACTGGCCCCCATATAACGCTTCATACGGAATACTGGCCCCCATATAAGGCTCCATACGGAATACTGGCCTCCATATAAGGCTCCATATGGAATACTGGCCCCCATATAAGGCTCCATACAGAATACTGGCCCCCATATAACGCTCCATACAGGATACTGGTCCCCTTATAAAGCTCCATACAGGATACTGGCCCCCATATAACGCTCCATACAGGATACTGGTCACCTTATAAAACTCCATACAGGATACTGGCCCCCATATAACGCTCCATACAGGATACCGGTCCCCTTATAACGCTCCATACAGGATACCGGTCCCCTTATAACTCTCCATACAGGATACTGGCCCCCATATAATGCTGCATGCAGGCTGTTACCCCCCACATAATGCCCCATACAGGCTGTCCCCCCTTTATAATGCTCCATGCAGGCTGTTACCCCCCACATAATGCCCCATACAGCCCCCCTCCTTTTAATGCTCCATGCAGGCTGTTACCCCCCACATAATGCCCCATACAGGCCCCCCCCCTTTTAATGCTCCATGCAGGCTGTTACCCCCCATATAATGCCCCATACAGGCCCCCCCCCTTTTAATGCTCCATGCAGGCTGTTACCCCCCATAAAATGCCCCATACAGGCTGCCCCCCCTTATAATGCTCCATGCAGGCTGTTCCCCCCCACATAATGCACTATGCAGGCTGCCCCCCCCCTTTATAATGCCCCATGCAGGATGTCCCCCCCCCTTTATAATGCCCCATGCAGGATGTCACCCCCCTTCTCTTTATAATGCCCCATGCAGGCTGCCCCCCCCCCTTTATAATGCCCCATGCAGGATGTCCCCCCCCCCTTTATAATGCCCCATGCAGGATGCCCCCCCCCTTCTTTTTATAATGCCCCATGCAGGCTGTCCCCCCCCTCTATATAATGCCCCATGCAGGATGTCCCCCCCCCTTTATAATGCCCCATGCAGGATGCCCCCCCCTCTCTTTATAATGCCCCATGCAGGCTGTCACCCCTCCTCTTTATAATGCCCCATGCAGGATGTCACCCCCCCTCTCTTTATAATGCCCCATGCAGGATGTCACCCCTCCTCTTTATAATGCTCCATGCAGGCTGTCACCCCTCCTCTTTATAATGCCCCATGCAGGCTGTCACCCCTCCTCTTTATAATGCCCCATGCAGGCTGTCACCCCTCCTCTTTATAATGCCCCATGCAGGATGCCCCCCCCTTCTCTTTATAATGCCCCATGCAGGATGCCCCCCCCCCTTCTCTTTATAATGCCCCATGCAGGATGTCCCCCCCTTCTCTTTATACTGCCCCATGCAGGATGTCCCCCCCTTTATAATGTCCCATGCAGGATGCCCCCCCCTCTCTTTATAATGCCCCATGCAGGCTGTCACCCCTCCTCTTTATAATGCCCCATGCAGGCTGTCACCCCTCCTCTTTATAATGCCCCATGCAGGATGCCCCCCCCCTTCTCTTTATAATGCCCCATGCAGGATGTCCCCCCCTTCTCTTTATACTGCCCCATGCAGGATGTCACCCCCCCCCTTCTCTTTATAATGCCCCATGCAGGATGTCCCCCCCTTCTCTTTATACTGCCCCATGCAGGATGTCCCCCCCTTCTCTTTATACTGCCCCATGCAGGGTGTCCCCCCCTTCTCTTTATACTGCCCCATGCCTCCATACATTAAAAAAAAAAATCAAATACTCACCTCCCTTCTCCTCACCTGCTACCTGCTACCTGCTGCCCGCTGCCTGCTGCCCGCCGCTCGCTGCTCGGGTCCGGACTCCAGCGTCTCCGGCGTTGTCCCGCTCAGCGCTCCCTGTGACGGCTCAGGGGAGGGCGCGGTGAAAATACGTCACCGCGCCCTCTGACCTGAGACGTCACAGGGAGCGCAGAGCAGGAAGACAGCGGATCTGCGGAGGCACGGGGAGAGGTAAGTATCCGGCTGCCGGGGCCCTGAGCAAGCGGCGAAGGGAGGGCGCTGACACCGCTCTCCTCCGCCCATAGCCCAGCGGGGTGCGCGACCGCCAGTGGGCCCCTCTGCCTGCTCAGGGCCCCGGCATTTGCCCGGGTGCGCCGGGTGCTGACGCCGGCCCTGCCTCCACCATTTACATTACATTATCTATGGCTCTGCCGGACGTTCCCATATATAGAGTCCCCATATAACGAGTATTAATCCCATTCACAGACGTCTTGTCATTTCTCTGTTATATTGTTGTATTATATATGTAGGATTAATATTGTCTAATATATTTTATTTCTTCATCATTTTATCACTATTTTAGAAACAACTGAGCTGTTGGATCCTGACAGTGTAATCTTAGTGATCCCGGAGATCCAAGAATCTGCCGATGTAAGTATTATAGAGGGAGATGTCTATGTATCACCAGATCACGGGGTGTGAATGACCCGTCCAGTATTATCCCCCATATAACCAGGGGACGCCTCTATCATCAGAGGAGATGACACCATTGCATTAGATAATAGCATTTATATTATAGGGAATCTGTCAGCAGGTTTTTGCTCCTCATCTGAGGGCAGCATGATGTAGAGGCAGAGACCCTGATTCCAGCGATGTATTCATTACCTTATTCAGGGCAGCAGTTGTGATGAAATCAATATTTTTTTCTGCTGCAGATCTGGCAGTGCCCTGAATGCTGAGCCCTGTATAACCCCGCCCACACCGGTGATTGGCAGCTTTCTGTGTAATACGCCGTCCACACCAGAGATTGGCAGCTTTCTGTGTATAACCCCACCTGCACCAGTGATTGGCAGCTTTCTGTGTATAACCCCGCCTGCACCAGTGATTGGCAGCTTTCTATGTACAGTGTGCATAGGCAGAAAGCTGCCATTCAGTGGTGGGGGTGGGGTAACACAGAGCAATAGGACTACATGGCACGAGACAGATGGTCCTCTAGTGATAATCTCCTGCTGATAAAACACTGATTTTATTGACACAACACCACACAGTTTAGTAAGTGACACATCACTGGAATCAGGGTCTCAGCCCCTACATCATGCTTCTCTCAGATTACATAGCACACAGACAGATCCTCTGTAAGTTCTCCTCTGTGTGATTTCTCACATTATCCAGCACTGTACAATGATTCTGATGAATAGAGGATCCCCCCTTACATTACATCCGTGTCTGCGGAGCGTCCGGCTTGTATCATCCCTACATCGGATCAGTGACATCAGCTGGGACATAATATAGGAGGAGACGTTTCTGCATCTGGAGATTTGCTCCCGAAGCTTCTAGATCTTAATATCATTTCTTCTTCTTTTCTAGAACTTGATGGAATCATTGATCCCGGCGAGAAAGCCGCGTATGAGCGACTACGAAACATCTAAACTGATCAGCAGCGGATCTTTTGGGTGAGATTTCAGTTGGCATAATCCACATTTCTCAGGGTTCCCTATGACAAGGCTTCAGCCTCTGTGCTCTGCCATTCAGTGTTATCATAGGGAAATGACCTGTTAATGCGACCTGGGTGAGGGTTCTGGCAGATGTGGCATTGTGCAGACCTCCCACAGGTGATAATGTGACCTGGGTGTGGTTTTGGCAGACGTGGCATTGTGCAGACATTCACAGGTGATAGTGTGACCTGGGTGTGGTTCTGGCAGACGTGCCATTGTGCAGACCTTCCATAGGTGATGTGACCTGGGTGAGGGCTCTGGCAGACGTGGCATTGTGCAGACCTCCCATAGGTGACAATGTGACCTGGGTGTGGTTCTGGCACACGTGGGATTGTGCAGGCCTCCCATAGGTGATAATGTAACCTGGCTGAGGGCTCCAGCAGACGTGGCATTCTGCAGACCTCCCATAGGTGATAATGTGACCTGGGTGTGGTTCTGGCAGACGTGGCATTGTGCAGACCTCCCATGGGTGATAATGTGACCTGGGTGAGGGTCTGGCAGATGCGGCATTGTGCAATCCTCCCATAGGTGATCTATGTAGTATTATTTCATAGATTACTAGATGTGTATTTCTAGTGACTTCTAGTATTAAACATGAGTACAGAAGATCATATAATGACTTCTATAGACAGACTGTTAATAATGATTCATAATAAACCATGGTTTCTCCTTCTCTCCAGATCCGTCTACTTAGTGCACCATAAAGATTCAAAGAAGATCTTTGCTATGAAGAAAATGGCCAAGACGACCCTGGATACTCCAACAGCTGTGGAAGGGGCCTTTCTGGAGAGGGACATCCTGACATTCGCTGATTGTCCCTATGTGACCTCCATGCTCTGCTCCTTCCCTACTAGATCTCACCTGTGTATGGTCATGGAGTATGTAGGAGGTAGGACATGTACATGTATTATATTCAGCCCATGTCTGCTGACATCTTATCATTAGGACTTGTCCCCGTGGATGGTTACATCCCCGCAGAGCGTTTACTATAGATATATGTTATTAGTGACAAAGACGACATTTCACCATGACCTCAGACTAATATTCTGTACATTATATCCGTATACAGGGTTGGACTGGCCCACCAGAGAACCGGAGAATCCTCCGGTGGGCCCTGGCTTCTCCTTCAGGAGAGTTCATAGCAGCTGCAAGGTTTGCACTATGGGGCTCTTGAGTGGAGGAGAAAGGTGGGCCCTCGGAATCAAATGTTCTGGTGGGCCCAATGTTCTTCAGTCTGACACTGTCCGTATATATTGTCTCCAGCCCCAATGTCTCCGCTCACTTCTCATGACACTTCATGGTGGTTTGCTGTATAAACCCCTCACCGCTCATATTTCCTTTCTTCTATAGGTGGAGACTGCGCAACCCTCCTAAGAACCAGGGGTCCTTTATCTGTCCCCTTGGCCCGCCTGTACTTTGCAGAGGCAGTTCTTGCTGTGGAATACCTGCACAGCTATGGCGTGGTGCACAGAGACCTGAAGCCAGAGAAGTAAGTGCCCCCTGTAGCATAATAAAGTGGGGAAAGTTATTTATTACCACATGGCCTGTGAGGCTAAAACTATCTTTTCTTTCACAGCCTCCTAATTACACCGGCTGGACACATTAAAGTCGCCGATTTTGGGATTTCAAAAGTTGGAGTCATGATACCAGAAGCCAACACCCACAAGGAATCATTGGAGGACATCGCCAGAGAGTTCCAGGACCATGAGGTCGGCATCACTTACAGGAACTTAGCTTGTTCTTTACAAATCTCATTACACTATTATCTCCTCTCTACGTTCTTCATTCTAGAGAACTTTTCCACTCATATTTTATCTTCTGTCATTGTGTTTTTATGGGGAGAACTTGTCATAATAATCATTTCATCGATTCTCATCTTTATCTTCTGTCGGTTTCCAGGACTGTGGCACCCCATATTATATGGCCCCAGAAATCATCCTGAAGAAAGGTTATGGAAGACCTGCTGATTGGTGGTCAATGGGGATCATCCTGCATGAATTTCTGATGGGATATGTACCATTTCATGGGGACTCCCTATCTGAGCTTCATAAAAATATTGTCACTGGTAAGTAGAATAATCCGATCATTGCTTTGACTGGTTACATGGGTTACGTTATTTCCTTTGCTTTTTCTTACAGTCCAATACAGAGGTTTTATTTTCTGTAATTTTCTTATATAACAGGAGACATCATTTGGGATTGGGATTGTTCCCCCCCCCCGATGCTCAAGACCTCATTGATGACCTGCTCAGAACAAATCCTGTACAAAGACTTGGGACAGGTAACCAATATATTAGTTTTTATATTCACTTTTTACAATGAGGAAATATCGCTTCTTTCCATGAGGATCAGCACTTCTCTATCTGCTTGCCTATTTCTAGTTCTCCATACTATGACTTTCAGCTTGTTTCCTTCAGCTATGTCATTAGTTTAGATTAAGATAAATTGTTCCGATATGGAGCAGTCTCTGACATGTCTGCTCAACTTTTGGTTTTCTTTTTCCAGGAGGAGCCTTCGAGATCAAGAGTTATCCATTCTTGTGTGACTTAGAATTTGAAAACCTTTTAAGTCAGAAGCCGGAGTATGTCCCTCGGATTGTGTCAGACGTGGACACCAGCTTATTTATCAGTAAGTAGAAGGAGAAGTCATCTAGACTAAGCGGCTGTTTGTCTCGTCTTCCTTAATTTGTGTCAATCAGTTCCCATTAATATTAGTAATAAATGATGACAGTGTTACACTGCCAACCTCTAATAACACTTCATTACCTATGTCTTGTAGATCACGCTGATACAGACAAGCATATGGACTCAGAGGAGGAGGACACAAGTGAGGATAATGAGAGCCTTTTCTTCCAAAATTTTACGTCGTCCTCTGAAAGGCTTTCTAAAGTAAGTATGTGATCAATAAATCCAGAATATGTAAAAAAGACCTCTAAAAGTAAAAAAAATAGAAATTTATATCTTATTATTCTGTTTTTAGCTCTGTACCACCACTATCAAGTCCCCTCCAGAGTGTACCCCATCATCCAGCAGAAACATCTCAGAAATGTGAGTAGACTATGTGGTTATTACTGGGAGCTCCAGGCTGATATAAGTGTACAACACCAAATATAGGACATAATTACCATAATATTAAGTGCAGCATCCACCGCCCCATGATCAGCGGTCATTGCGCTTTTGGCTTCAGAATTCACTGGAGATAACAGCCAATAATTGCAGCCAGTCAGGCATTGATAATGCTGCCCACATTGTAGGAGAGATGTAGTATTACATGCCGGCCATTGTTGGTAGTTGTTTTTCACTCTGCTCCATAGAAGGTAGTTTTGAGTAGGAGACCTTTCATATGTCCTATTAGGCCTTATAGTCGATGTTCTTCTAGTGAGACAATTCCTTTTATACAGAATTTACTTGTGATTTACTTGATTTTCTTCTTCCAAACAGGCAGAAAGGATCTGATAGAGATGATGCTATAACCAGCTTGCCATCCTCGTCCCCATTGTCAGGTATGTACATGTCTATAGCTCCAAAAATGTGAATGTTGTCATCAAGGGTCAAATATCTCCACATGGTTTTTCTGTAATAGGTCTCCTATGTTATCCATGTTTCATGGATCCCAATTATGTTGCCCATGGGCCCATACTGTGTCTCTATTTCCGTAACTGTGTACAGTACAATCATGGATATTGTGATACGTTGTAGCATCCAGTAACCTCCGCCATCGTAATGAGACATTGTCTCCTATAGTAGAATATCGCTCATTAGTGATGCACCACATGGCGGCACACAAGGGCGCTCACTGCTCCATATTAGTGACACATCTAATGCCCCCCAGATGAGGTCATGTCCAGTATATAGGACTTATTCTGCCCTATCATGCAATACCAGATTATCAGGACTATAGGAGACAGGACAAAAATAATCCTACTATATACAGGACAGATACAAAGCAGATCCCATAACAATATGTCCTTAGTGAGTTGTTGTTTTTTCTTCTTTCTGATCAGAATTTCCAGCTGACGAGGAAACATCTGAAAATGTGAAAAAGGGGAAAAAGAGACGAGGTAAGTGTGAGAATCAGCTCCATGTTGTGTGAGGTCGTCAGTGAGATAAATGCATGTGGAGCAGATGTCATCTGTCAGGGATGGGATTATCACATGTATGATGGCTGACAATGATCCCTGACCTCTGTGTGATGAGACTCCTCTGCCGTCCGGCCACAGTGACCGCACAGTAGTACCATGTCATATGGAGTCCCATCACTTACATTATATTTCCTTCTCTTCTCATAGGTTCCATCTTCCGCCGGATCTTATCATCCTGCCGGCGTGGATTAGCCAGGGCTGCTCGCGTATTTGCATGTTGTCACCGTTCCCCTAGAGACACCTCGAAAGACGGGAAACCTCCGCATCCAGCGCCCTGAAGTCCAGCAGATCTACCATCACTGCTGGAGCCGTATAGAAGGACCTTCACCATCTACCTGTGGCCTTCTGTTACATCTCTGCCCGGACATGCCTCTGTCACCAGGCTCCGCGGTATTCATACTGGTCGCAGACGTGGCTGTTACTGATCACCTGGTATCTGACCCCGGCTGTCTTCCTGACTATGATTTTGTCTATTGATTCTGTTCCTGGTTTTATTCTTCCCTTCTATCTTATTATTCATTAAAAAAAATTACAATTATTATTACTAAGTTTTTTTGCATCAATCAAACTTTACATTTTGGTAATTGATTAAAATAATATATTAACAGTTATGTTTTTAAAAGCATATATACAGTATGCTTATAATATGTATATACACAGTGGCATGTAAAAGTTTGGACACCCCTGGTCAAAATTAAGTTATTGTGAACAGTTAAGCAAGTTGAATATGAAATGATCTCTAAAAGGCCTAAAGTTAAGGATGACACATTTCCTTTGTAAGGAAGTATGAACTATCACTGGCAATTCCCAAGTACCAGTGGCGAGCATATATAGCAAAGGGGAGTGGCCAACACTGAACAGCTGAGACAATCCAGGTTGGAGAGCTCCAGGAGATCAACTAACCTGATTAACCCTTGCACTGCCAGCAAGGAAAAAGCCTGCACTGTCTAATAAGATGGTGAAGCAATTCTAATCAGTGCAGGAGTTCGTAAAACTAGATGCCACAATCTTCTGGCCCCTCTCTGTCACATTAGCCCTATGGCAGTAGCCCCCCTCCTAAGAGGGACCTCCAGAACCTCAGAGCCAGGTTTATTTGGATGTGAAACGTGATAAAACCGGACCAACCTGGTTGCATGTACATCCGACGCTGGTACCCACATTCTCTCCTCAGGACTATAACTCCTCCAATGTGCCAAATATTGAAAAGACCGGAGTACAAAGCGAGAATCTATTATCTTCGCTATCTTGAATTCCAGATTCTTCACAACAATGACTGGGGAAGGTGATGGTGATGATGGTTCAGAGGAAGCAATATATTTCTTGTGAAGTGATTGGTGAAACACATTATGAATCTTGGTAAAGTAAGGTAATACACTACTGGATTAATGACGGCAAGTATATTGTAGGGACCAATGAACCCGGGTGCCAGTTTCCAAGAAGGAACCTTCAAGTTACTGTTCTTTGATGACATTCACACCAAATCACCAACACTCAGGTCTGGACCCACCAAGCTTCTCCGATCAGCCATACTCTTATATTTGGATCCCACTCTTCTTAAATTATTAAGAACACTTTGCCACACTGATGTAATAGATGAAGAAAACCGTTCCTCCTCAGGTGCTCCTGAGGAACGATTCCTATTGTAGAAGCAGAATTAAGGATGAAAACCATATGCCCCGAAGAACGGGGATTTGCCAGTAGATTCATGACAACGGTTATTCACGGCAAACTCAGCGAGAGGTAAATAAGAAACCAAATTCTCTTGATTCTCAGACACAAAGCACCTAAGATATCAGAGAGAATCCCATGTGATTTCATGATTTCTTTAATAAAAATTTGCGTCAAAGTCTTGGCATTCGGTAAAGCAGGTAGTGCAATGAAATAAGCCATCTTGCTGAAGCTATCCACCACCACCAATATTACAATGTAGCCTGCTGATATGGGTAGATCAGTGATGAAATCAACAGACAAATGAGTCCATGGTCTACAGGGAATCACCAAAGGTTGAAGAGCCCCGGAAGGACAAGTATGTGGGATCTTAGAACGCGCACCGGTACCGCAGGCAGCTACATAATCCCAAACATCTTGGTGCACCCTAGACCACCAAAAACGCAGAGTAAGAAGATCTGTGGTGGCTTTACTACCAGGATGTCCAGCCAGGACCGAATCATAATGTTCACTCACAATTCTAAGACAGAGGTTCACAGGGACAAATAGTTTACCTGAAGGACAGGCAGCAGGGCACCCCCTGAGCCTCTAGGACTTCTTTCTCCGGATCAGTATATATAGTTGCGATAACTACCCCTTTCTGTAAGGGACCGGCTAACAATTACTTCCTCCCCCTGAAAAATGTGGCGCCCCTGCTGCGCATTAATGCCACAGATCCTAGAGGGGTGCATGGACGGATTCCTCCCCAAGAGGCCCTCACAGCATACACACAACTCCACCTTCCACCTCAGACCACCAGAGGGAGCCTGGATAGGGATATAAATAGGGAAGGTGGAGCTAGGCAGTCAGTCTGGAGAACAGTTTCCTCAGGGAACAGAGCTAGTTCCTGCAGTAGATGAGCCTGGGAGAGGTCAGCCTGCAGTGGAGCTCAGTCTAGAGAACAGTTTTCCTCAGGGGACGGCGATAGTTCCAGTCCATCTAGAGAGAGTTCAGACTCAAAAAGCTCAATTAATGAGCCCACGGCGTGCCGACGCCATAAGAGCGGTGAAGAGTAGCGAGGCCTACTGCCAGTGTGAAGCCTAGTGAGGGCCCTGAGCGGCTGAAGGCAAGTGGAGTAAGCGAGCTACATAGGGGGCAGAGGAGCTTAACCAGCTCACCCCACAACCATTTACCAGACACCAGGTCCGCGTCTGCAGGGATCTCTAGGACCAGCAGAAACTACTGGAATCCCTGGCGAACTACATGTCCCAGGAACACCAAAAGCCAACCGTTATACCAGGGTCAGCAGTCCCTGAGGCCCAAAAATTCCAGGGAGCGTGAACTCCATCAGAAGGCCCTACCACCAGATCAGCCGGTGCAAGACAGAGACCAAGTTAGGCCTAGCTTCAGGCAGGTCATAAACTTAACAGGAAAAGGCAAGAAGCAGGAGGCCCTACACCCGCTCACTGGGGAGAGTCCTGACATGCACCCTTCACCCTACAGTGCCCTGGATTGTGCCTGAAACACCACCAGTAAAGGTACTGAAGCGAACTGTCGTGTGTGTGCCTATTCTTCCTCCGACCCGGCTGGGTCCCCTCTGTCCTGCATCCCCTCTCCTACGCTGCCCTGAGGCCCCGCTCCACCTGTGGGGAGCCGCACCATCTAGCTGCCTGATCACCGGCCTCAGAGGACTGTAGCAGCGCTGGTGATTCTCAACAGACACCACGGGTGGCGTCACGAACTTTTCCCTATCCCGTATTCCTGTTCCCCATTCCTTTGCTTTTAAGAGTGACCCCAGGGTATGGCCTCGGGAGCCGGCCACCGCGGCATCCCCCAAAACTAACAGCAAGGCCCGGGAGCCGAGTCCCCATCCCTTGCGCGCATCAAAAACAACAAGATAAAGCATTTGCCTTAATATCCTTATCCCCCAGCCTATAAGTCAACAAATTTGAATCTGGTAAAGAATAATGACCATCTTGTTTGTCTAGGTGTCAGATGTTTGGCAGATTCCAAATATAAAAGATTTTTATGATCAGTGATTACTATGACCGCATGAACTGCCCCCTCCAAAAAATGACGCCACTCCTCAAAGGTCTACTTTATTGTCAAGAGATCCCTATTAACAATGTCATAGTTTCTCTCGGAGGATGACAGTTTCTTGGAGAAGTATGCACACGGGCGCAATTTACTTGGGAAAGAACACTGTGACAATACAACCTCAACCCCCATCTCTGATGCATCAACCTCTACAATGAATGGCTGAGTGACATCAGGCTGTATAATAATCTGTGAAGAGTAGCAAATGCCTCACTGGCCGAACTGGACCATTTAGAAAAGTCCGTCCCTTTCCTTGTCATATTCGGCAATTTGTCCACTACTGATAAGTTCTTGATGAACTTACGATAATAATTGGCGAACACTAAAAAGCTTTTACATCTTCAGGACGATTCCAATCAAGTACTGCCCGGATTTTCTCTGGATCCATGCGAAAACAGGTGAACAATAAAAAATAACCCCGATTAGGGATCTCCTGAACCGAGAGCATACATTTCTTTCGTTTGACGAATAATTTATTGTCCCTTGGTACTTGTAAGACCTGCCTTACATCTATGTGATGTGACTCAAGGTCCGGCGAATAAATCAATAATCATCCAGATACACTACTACTACAAATCTACCTGCCAGGTGATGAAAAATGTCATTTACAAAGAACTGAAAAATGGCGGGAGCATTAGTCAACCCAAATGGCATAAAAAGGTTTTTGAAATGTCCTTCTGGCATATTAAAAGCAGTCTTCCACTCATCCCCGTTCTTAATACGGATGAGATTATAGGCCCCCCTAAGGTCCAGTTTGGAAAACCACTTAGCCCCAACAATCTGATTAAAGAGATCTGGAATAAGAGGGAGCAGATATGGATCCCGAACAGTGATCCGATTTAATTCCCAGAAATCCAAGCAGGGGCGCAGCCTCCCATTTTTTTCTTAATCAAATCCACTGAGCAACCATAAGGACAGGAAGGTGTAGTTCTTGACATAATTGAAAACACATACTCGTAATCGGACAAATACTGTACTCTGGTAGAGACCTGGTAGTTACCATGGATAAACTAATGCACATACAGTTATTTTGATAGTAATTGATCCACCTCACTATTTCCCGTGCCTGCCAGTCCACTATAGGATTATGTGACATCAGCCAAGGCAGCCCTAGAACCACTGGGGAGGGCAAGCCCTCTAACACATAATATTGGGGGGAATAAGAGAGGAGAGAAAATCCCCAGGCTTGAGTGTCGCCCTGGAGCACTGAGATTACAATCCCCACCCGTTGTTCCTCGGTACCTGAGTGAGTACATAGCCTAAAATATAGTTTGCAGGCCTCCTTAAAGACCACAAACTTGTCCCAACCCCTGAGAATCTATTTTGCAAAGAGATCTTGGGCTCCATGAGGAGCTGCCCGGGAGCCGTCGATCCTAAGCCTGGAGTCCATGGGCGCTGCAAAGCCAAAGAGTCTAAGTCTGCCACCTCCAGGCAGAGTTGTTGTAGCTGGCCAGAGCAGCCACAGGATCTATCATGGATCCAACAAGGTAATGCCAAGGAAGGGAGGGGATGAGTGCTAGTCGATCCACATTGACAACTAAAGACAACAAGGGGGGAACAAACAAGGGAAGATAGCTTAGCTTTAGTCAATTTCAGAGAAATGAACACACGTCCTCTTAGCTCCAGAGAGGAAGAAGTACTGCTCTTCCTCGAGCCTTCACAAGGAGTCGCGTGAATATCGCCGGCACCTCCCTCTAGCAAACAGCAGGTATTTATACACCCAAGTCAGGGTGTTAATTAGTAAGAGGAAGGTATACGCTGGGTCCTAAAGAGACAGCTTCTAAGGTGTCTGTAATGCCAAACAAAGATCTCCTGCAACCAACTGCAGGGCAATTGTCTGTCACTTCTGATACACCCGTGACATTAACCAGGCAGTAAGAACTATCACTGGCAATTCCCAAGTGCCAGTGGCGAGCATATATAGCAGAGGGGAGTGCCCAACACTGAACAGCTGAGACAATCAAGGTTGGAGAGTTCCAGGAGATCAACTGAACTGATTAACCCTTACACTGCCAGAAAGGAAAAAAAGCTTCACTGTTTAATAAGATGGTGAAGCAGTTCTAATCAGTGCAGGAGTTCGTGAAAGCAGACA
The DNA here is from genome assembly GCF_046119375.1 of Phyllobates terribilis. Classification (NCBI taxonomy): domain Eukaryota; kingdom Metazoa; phylum Chordata; class Amphibia; order Anura; family Dendrobatidae; genus Phyllobates; species Phyllobates terribilis. Next base: position 276,819,921 of record NW_027362767.1, read on the forward strand.
CTGCTATCTTCTGGCCCCTCTCTGTTGCGGTATCCACGTGACAACATGGATGACTATAGGCTGTGCATTATACTACATGGATGACTATGGGCTGCGCATTATACTATATGGAGGACTATGGGCTGTGCATTATATTATATGAAGGATATGGGCTGTGTATTATACTAATATGGAGGACTATGGGCTGTGTATTATAGTTAGTGATGAGCGAACGTTTTCGCCACTGCTCGGTACTTGCCCGAGCATCTCACTGCTCGAGATGCTCTTCGCTCGACGAGTATTTCCAGGTTGCTTGGGGAGGAGCTCGCGTTTCCTCCCGGCATGTTTGGCGCTCTTTAGAGAGCCAATGAACATGCAGGGATTGCCTTTCACATACTGTAATGCCGTAGCCATGTTGGTTGTGGCATTACAGTGATTGGCTAGCCGAACAGCATCATCAGGTGTATATAAGACCAGGCGCCGCCATGCTCGTCACAGTCTACCCCGGAATCAGGCAGAGTAGGGAGAGGTGCTGCTGCGTCAGGGAGAGATTTGCTTGTTTAGAGTTAGTATAGGTATTCCACAACATGTATCTATAATATCTATCTGAACTAACAATCCTTCTGAGGACTAATCCAGCTGCATATAATCCGTACTAGGCAGGCACTGTATGTTGCAGACTGCAGTGCATGATTCAGCACAAGAAGGTCCATTGAACGTCCTGTTAGTATAGGTATTCCACAACATATATCTATATCCATCTGAACTAACAGTCCTTCTCAGGAGTAATCCAGCTGCATATAATCAGTGCTAGGAAGGCAGGCAGTGTATGTGGCAGACTGCAGTGCATATAGTGCAAGAGGGTCCATTGAACGCTCCTGCTGCTGCAGTTCTTGCAGATATTTGTAGACATAGCCCCAGATATCAGGGGCCAGGGAATTTTTTTTTATTATCTTAATCCTGGTTATTTGCTTAAAAAGCAATCCAGAGTACACCATTTTTCTGCTCCATTTGCTTGTTGGCACTGCAAAATACAGCCAGATCCTTTCCGTATTACAGCGATAAAAATCCAGAAATTTGTAGCGAACGTGGAAAATATTGGCCTCCATTTAAATTTTGTTGCAGTGTGTCAGTGAAGTTATTGACATGAGGTCGCTGTGAAATATAGTAACCTACCGGCCAGCTATTTAAAACTGTGGTTTTCCGTCACACGTATCACATATCACTGCGGTTTCAATCCAGCCATTTGTAGTGAACGTGGAAAATATTGTCCTCCATCTAAAATGGGCAATTCGCGTTGCAAGGAATGGGGAAGTGGACGTGATGGTGATGGTGCATGCAGAGGCCGAGGCCGTGGGCAAGCTGAAATTGTGCCACAACAAACACCCACATCTTGTCGCTCGACCTTCCTGTCCCAATTAATAAGGGACTGCAGAACACTACTACTGAACACAGAGCATTGTGAAAAGGTTATTGGTTGGATAGCAGATAATGCTTCCAGTCACTTAGCCACCACCACCACCACCCTGTCTTCCACACGGTCAAGTCTCAGCAGCCGTGAGTCTGGACTGCATTTTCCTCACCCTGAATCTCCTTCCTCCCACCATGCCTAGTGCCCGGAGACAACTGATCCCACACTTGGACACTCCGAAGAGCTGTTCACTTTTCCATTTATAGATTCGGGCCTCTCGCCCGGTCCACTTGAAGCAGAGCAAGAGGAGATCGCATGTAGCGATGCCCAAATATTTGAGCAGCCACGGTCACACGAAGGCGACGTCACAAGAGGTGGATGATAATGAGACACAATTGCCAGAAAGTCAGGAGGAGGACAGGGTGTAGATGTGGAAGATGAGGTGGTGGACGATGAAGTCACTGACCCAACCTGTCAAGGTGACATGCAGAGCGAGCACAGCAGCAAACAGGGGGAGGGAGGTGTAACACCACACCAGGCAAGAACAAGCAGTGTGGTGGCCGCAGACAGAAGGCGGGCAATTGTTCCCCGTAGCATCAACACATGGCAGCAAATCACCTGACTAAGTGGGCCAAACCCCAGGGTCCAGCAACAGTGTCTGCGAGTGACACCACTGCTTGTCCCGCTAATGTGCGTGCACGCCAATCCCTGTCCATGGCGCATGCCAAGATGCCTCCAGCCCCTGTCGTTGAACACTCTCAACTAGCACTATCAGCAAGCAAATCCACGTCCTTGTCCCAGCGCAGCATTCAGTTGTACCTACCCCAGTCCTTGGAACGCAAGCACAAATGCGCAGCTAACGCCCCACAGGCCACACTACTAAATTCACACATTTCGCGAATGCTTGCACTCAAAATGTTGCCTTTTAGGCTCATGGAGATGGAGCTTTCTGCAACCAGATGGCTGCGGCCGTCCCTCGGTACTTGGTCCCCAGCCGCCACTTTTTCTCCCAGTGTGCTGTCCCCGCATTACACAAGCACGTGTCCCACAACATTAGCTGTACCCTCAGCAATGCAGTTTCAGGGAAAGTCCACCTAACCACAGACACATGGACAAGTGCTTGTAGGCAGGGATGGTACATCTCGCTGACGGCACACTGGGTTAACATAGTGGAAGCCGGGACCCAGTCGGACCTTGGGACGGAACACGTCCTCCCGACACTGAGGATTGCGGGACCTAGGTCAATCAGGGTTGCCTCCAAATTCTACAGCTCCTGCACCTCCTTCTCCTCCTCCTCTTCAGCCTCCAGCTCTGTAATGACCACATCAGTCACAATCTGGAAGCACTGAAGCACTGCCTCTGCCAAGCGGCAACAGGCTGTGCTGAAGCAAATATGCTTAGGTGACAAACTGCACAATGCTGAAGAGTTGTGGACAACTCTGAAACAGCAGGTACAGTGGGTATGGAAAGTATTCAGACCCCTTTTAATTTTTCACTCTTTGTTTCATGTGATATTTCAGTTTTTCTTTTTTTAATAAATTTGCAAAAATTTCTACATTTCTGTTGGTTTTTTTCAGTCAAGATGGGGTGCTGAGTGTACTTTAACCCCTTTACAACCCAAGGTGGTTTGCACGTTAATGACCAGGCCAATTTTTACAATTCTGACCACTGTCACTTTATGAGGTAATTACTCTGGAAAGCTTCAATGGATCCCCCTGATTCTGAGACTGTTTTTTCATGACATATTGTACTTCATGATTGTGGTAAAAAATTTTCGATATCACTTGCGTTTATTTGTGAAAAAAAACGAAATTTGGTGAAAATTTAGAAAATTTTGCAATTTTCAAAATTTTAATTTTTATGCCCTTAAATCAGAGAGATATGTGTGTCACCCCAGGTTTGGATGCCACAAACATTAAAGGCTGTGTCTGAAAGCAGGAGGGAGGTTCCCTGGTCAGGGACCATTAGCTTGCAGCACCTCCTGTCCCAGGTCAGTAGGGGGAGCAGGCTGCCCCTATAAAAGCTGGAACTGAGGGCAGGGTTAGGGAGACCAGGACCCACTTCTGAAGCATCCAGAAGGGTTCCCAGAGGAAAGGGACAGGTCAGCAGCAGCTGAGGAGTCCGGGAGGCAGAGGAGGAACAGCAAGCCAAGGACAGAGGCGGCGAGAGCCGGTCCTGGCTGAGAGAGAACTACACAACCGGACACTGGGGTCCGAGGCTGTCAGGGTTGCAAGGCCGGCAGCAGATAACCAACCCGCGAGGGATTTCAGGTCCCTTGGCCTGAGAAGCCTGGAGGCTCCGCCACACAGAGGGACCAGTACAGCACGGAGAAGCAACAGGTACCTAAGGCCCGAGTCGCAAGCCATACGGGCATAGTACACGGCCAGCTCAGGGACGTGGGCTATCACACCACGAAAAGGGGGATAGTCAGCAAGGGCAAAGAGAGAACGGTAGGCCTTCACACTCACCCTGACCAGTGGGGCTCGCCCGAATGCTCTCAGACACACAGGCCTATTCCTACCCTGTACTCCTGTTGGGTCATTAGTACTAACTACAATAAAGACTCTGGACTGTTTGAAGCAGACTCCGAACCCTTATTATTGCGGCCTGCACCATCACCCTCAGCATCCTATTACACGGCCCTGAGGCTACACTCTTCCCGTGGGGAGTTATCCTATCCCTGTGCTGCATACCAACATCAGCCTCAGCGGTCTGCCTTGCAGCGGCGGTCATCCCTGACCGCAATCCACGGGTGGCGTAGTCGGACATTCAAAACCCTACAAATAGACTGCCACAGCATTTGGTCTGACCACCCTGAGCCACGGGATCGGGTTGCCACTACTACCCCAAACATTGCACTGAAGCCCGATTCCGGGTGCGCCACAGCCCAGGGGGTGAGTCATATGTCACACAAAATAGTTAATAAATAACATTTCCCACATGTTTACTTTACATCAGCACAATTTTGGAACCAAAATTTTTTTTTGTTATGGAGCTATAAGGGTTAAAAGTTGACCAGCGATTTCTCATTTTTCCAACAAAATTTACAAAACCATTTTTCTAGGGACCACATCACATTTGAAGTCACTTTGAGAGGTCTTTATGACAGAAAATACCCAAAAGTGACACCATTCTAAAAACTGCACCCCTCAAGGTGCTCAAAACCACATTCAAGAACTTTATTAACCCTTCAGGTGCTTCACAGGAATTTTTGGAATGTGGAAGAAAAAAATTAACATTTAACTTTTTTCACAAAAATGTTACTTTAGACCCAATTTTTTTTTATTTTCGCGGGGTAACAGGAAAAAATGGACCCCAAAATTTGTTGTGCAATTTCCCCTGGGCACGCAGATACCCCATATGTGGAGAAAAACCACTGTTTTGGCGCACGACAGGGCTCGGAAGGAAAGGAGCGCCATTTGAATTTTCGATTGTAAAATTTGCTTGAATAATTAGCGGACGCCATGTTGCGTTTGGAGAGCCCCTGATGTGCCTAAACAGTGGAAACCCCCCAACAAGTGACCCCATTTTGGAAACTAGACCCCTCAAGGATTTTATCAAGGGGTATAGTGAACATTTTGAACCCAGAGGTACGACAGAGAATTTGATAACATTAGGTCATCATATTGAATAAGTTGTCATTAGTCTTGAGCGCAAGTGCTCGCTACTTGAGTTTGCATCGGGTACTCAGGTATGCACCATGTACTGTGTGTGCTCGAGTGACATGCTCGAGTCCTTGCCCCGCATGTTTCACGGTTATTACACACCGAAAAAAACCCATGCAGGGATCGCTCGTGCATGGCAGGCAATTCCCGCAAAGTTTTTTGGCTGCGAAGCATATGGGGCGGAGACTCGAGCATGTCACTCAAATACCCACGATACTCAATGCATACCAGAGCACCCGATGCAAACTCAAGTAGCGAGCACTTGCGCTCAACACTAGTCACCATATCGTCATCTTTTTTTCTTACTTTTGAAAAAAATCTCGACCCCAACCCTAACCCCAACTCCAGCCCTAACCCTAGCACAACCCTAACCCGAGAGTTTATTTTTTACGCCGTTTCTCGTGTGGTATAAGTGATTAGACGACTTTATTCTTCGGGTCGGTGCGATTACAGTGATACCAGAATCATATGGGGTTTTTATGATTGACAGCTGTCACACACTAAAAGATGCATTTTTTGTAAAATCTAGTTTTTGCATCGCCATATTTTGAGAGCTATTATTTTTCCATATTTTGGCAGACAGCGTCATGTGGCGGCTCGTTTTTTGCGGGATGAGTTGACGTTTTTATTGGTGACATTTTCAGGCACGTGACATTTTTTGATCGCTTTCTATTCCGATTTTTGGGAGGCAGAATAAACAAAAACCAACAATTCAGGAATTGTTATTTTTTAATTCTGTTCTGCGTGTGGTAAAATTGATAAGGCCGCTTTATTCTTTGGGTCAGTACGTTTACAACGGTACCACATTTATATAGTTTTTCTATGTTTTGGCGCTTTTACACAATAAAAGCTATTTTATAGAAAAAATAATTTTTTTGCATTGCTTTATTCTGAGAGCTATAACCAATGGCGTACGGTCCATAGAGGCAGACCACGCAGCCGCTATGGGGCCCGTGAGCCATCAGGGCCCGGGAGTCGGGAGATGAAATCCACTCTGTAAAACGTATGCATCCTGGGCAGCAGAGGATGACTCACCAGCTGCAGTGCAGTGAAGGAGAGGAGGCTCCGCCCACCAGCTGAGCACAGTGCCAGCTTACAGTATGGCCATTGCTCTCCCTGCCCCCTCCCCTGCTCTGCTCTCCCCCTCCTGCCCTGCAATTACACCAAGAGAGCTCTGCAGTCGGGCCCAAGGAGGAGGGGAGGCTACATTATAGAGAAGATGGAAGAACCTGCATCATGTGCAGCCATCTACAGAAAGGGTAAGTCCATGTGCAATGTGTGGTTATAAATATAGAATGTCTAATATGTTTGTATAGAAGTGTGTAATATGTCATGTCTATGTATTTGTGTACATATGTGTATGTGATGCCCATGTATTTATCTGTGGGTACATCCATATATTCACATATGCAGGGCCGGCGTCAGCACCCAGGCAGGTACCGGGACCCTGGACCATCAGAGGGGCTCACTTGCCGTCGGGAACCGGGCCGCTTCCACAGCATTTGCGTAGGACCTCTGGTGCAGCTTGATTGCCGGCATTTCACCTGACATGGCCGTGCGCTGTGTGGCTGTGTGCATCGCCCCTGCCGTGTCATTACTACCAGACACAGTGGCACATCGCACTGGGCACGGCCATGTCAGGTGAAGTGTCGGCAATCAAGCAGCGCCAGAGGTCCTACACAAATGCTATGGAAGCGGCCCGGGCCCCGACGGCGAGTGGGCCCCCCTGATGGTGCAGGACCATGTCTGTGACACGCCAGCAGCACTGCACTGACACATGCCTGAGGAGCTGGATGGGACACAGGCCGGGGCAGGTGAGTGAGGCTTGTCGCCAGCTTCCCCAAACCCCATAATAAAAATAATTCTGTGTGTATGTGTATGACTGTGTGTATATATTTATGTCTGTTTTATGTGTTTTTAAGAATGTGTTCAAATATGTATGTATGTCTGTATGCACGTGTCTGCTTATTGTATGTGTGCATATCTGTGTACCATGTGCATGTGTGTGTATGTTTGCTTACCGTGTGCGTGCATGTCTGCGTACTGTGTGTGTGCAGGTGTGCATGTCTGCGTACTGTGTGTGTGCAGGTGTGCATGTCTGCGCACTGTGTGTGTGCAGGTGTGCATGTCTGCGTACTGTGTGTATGCGCATGTTTGCATATGTGAAGGATGAGGAGGCAGGCTGGGTCCTGTGTTGTAAACCTATATTTCTCTGCGTCATGTGACACTCCCTCTCTCATCATTCCTCCTCTGCATCTGACGCAGCGGCATGATGACGCGCCACACTCTGTCAGACAGTGGAGCTGGCAGCTGCTGAGGTGATGACAGAGACGCGCTGCAGAGACTGAAGCAGCAGGGAACGAGGAGCGGTAACTATGTATTTATTTTTAAATCAGTGAGTACTGATAATACTGGAGGACTGGGGCTGCATTTTACCCTATGGTGGGGGCTGCATTTTTACCCTATGGTGGGGGCTGCATTTTTATCCTATGGTGTGGGCCGCATTTTTACCCTATGGGGGGCTACATTATACTGCATACAGGACCATGGGGAGTGCAATATACTGTGCGGAGGACCATGGGGAGTGCAATATACTGTGTGGAGGACCATGGCGAGTGCATTATGCCATGTAGAGTGTGAAGGTTTGTGCGGGGCCATTATACTGTATATAGGCCCATTATACTGCATGGAGGGCTGTGTGGGGGTCACAGTTGGAGGATCATACTGTGTTTGGGTCACCATACTTTGCCAGGGCAGTTGAGGTGAGGTACAGTAGGGTCATTATACTGCGCATGTGGAGGAATTCACCATGGGGGTATCATACTGTGTTTGGGGGACACTTTTGTTGGCATCACACTTTATGGGGCAAAGAAAAAGGAATCTAGGACTTCAGCAGGAAGAAAATTATTATGTAAAGGCTGGAAAGTTGTGAGGTTTACATTTTTTTTTTTGGGGGGGGGGGGCAGGAGGGGGGGGCCCAATTAGAACTTCTGCTATGGGGCCCCATGATTCCTATGTACACCCCTGGCTATAACGTTTTTATTTTTTGGATGATGGCGCTGTATGGCAGCTTGTTTTTTTGCGGGATAAGATGACGTTTTCAGCGGTACCATTTTTATTTATATTCGTCTTTTTGATCGCGTGTTATTCCATTTTTTGTTTGGCAGTATGATGATAAAGCATTGTTTTTTGCTTTGTTTTTTTTTGTTTGTTTTTTTACCGTGTTCACTGAAGGGGTTAACTAGTGGGACAGTTTTATAGGTCAGGTCGTTCCGGACGCGGCAATACCAAATATGTGTACTTTTATTGTTTGTTTGCTTTTTTTCATAATAATATTTATTGATGGGTACATTATATTTTTATTTTTGGTGGATTATTTTTATTATTATTTTTTTTTATATTTTTACAATTTTTTTAAAAAAATTTTTTTCACTTTCTGGGAGTTTTTACACTTTTTTACTTTGTCCCACTCTGGGACTTAACTTTTTTTATTCTGATCGCCTGCACAGCATAGGGATGGAGCACCATCCCTGTGCTATGCAGGCAGTCAGCGCTGCACAGTGAGAACATTGTGTGGTCGTGCACTGCGCATGACCAAACAATGTTCCAGCTGCCTGGTGACACGGATGTTGTCATGATGACATCAAGTCGTCATGGCAACACCCGGGAGGCCGCGTCAGACAGCGCTGGAGGCCGGAAGAGGAGGTGAGTATACCGATCACTTCCCCTTGCCACCGCAATGCTGCAATCGACTTCGATCGCAGCATTGCGGGGGTTAATGTGCCGGGAGCGGTGCGGGACCGCTCCCTGCACATAGTACCGGGTGTCAGCTGTGACAATCAGCTGACACCTGGCGGTGATCGCGCCCGCACAGCCTGTGTGCGCGCACGATCGCGATGACGTACTAATACGGGTCAGGCTCTTAAAGCCCAGGGCACTGACGCGTATTAATACATCATAGACTGTAAAAAGGTTAATGAGAAAAAAAATGAACTTTTTAGAATTTACCAAATGGCTGCAATAAAACAAAGAGTGAAAAATTTAAAGGGGTCTGAATACTTTCCGTACCCACTGTAGATCTGTAGCTGACACCGCTGAACCTACAGCCAGGCATGGTCGTGTGTGACAATGAACAGAACCTGGTGGTGGCTCTGAGGCGAGGCGAGCTCACACACGTACCATGCCTGGCCCATGTGCTTAACCTCGTGGTTCAGCAGTTTCTCAAAACCTACCCGGATCTGCCGAATCTGCTTGTCAAAGTACGCCGCCTGTGTGCCCATTTTAGAAAGTCCGCTACAGATTCCACCGCCCTTGCCGTGCTTCAGCAGCATTTGCAGCTTCCGGCTCACCAACTGATGTGTGATGTCCCCATGCATTGGAACGCTACACTGCAGATGTTGGGAAGGATTTGTGAGCAGAAGAGGGCAGTTGTTGAGTACCAGCATCAACAAGGCCGTCGGTATTCAGGTCAGACTCCAGACATTTTACCTGGCAAAGCCTTTTATAGCGGACTCTCCACCTCATCTAGCCAGTGTGGCGCCCCTGCGGGTCCAGTCGCCACAGAGGTACTGCATCTCAGCCAGAGGTGTGGTACCCCACTCTCTGGTAAGGAGGGAGCACTACCCGGGACTCACACACCCACATCCAACACCACAGCACTCCAGTAGGGAAGGGCAAGATTGCTCCTGAGGGAGAGCACAGTCCCTGTCCCTGTCTGGAGGAGGGAACTAGGTAGAGGAGGTGGGTGGAGGAAGTAGTTTAGGGGAGTACACAAGGAAGGGCTGAAGGTAGAGGGGACCAAGTAAAGTGACAGTTAGTGACGTGGGTCACATGACAGACAGTATAAAAAGACAGGTAGAAACATCTAGAAGGGCCCAGTGAGTGAGGACCATTGAGGAGTAGGGTCCAGACAAGACAGGGCCCAGTCAGAGGGGCCCAGTGAGTGAGGACCGTTGAGGAGTAGGGCCAGACAGAAAGGGCCCATTCAGAGGGGCCCAGTAGGAGAGAGAACGAGAGGAGTGAGGGAGTCAGAGAAGGGCTCCAGAGACAGAGAAGGGATCCAAGGGGCACGGGAATTGCGGAGTCCACTCGTGTTCCCAAATTTACGTCGACCGTAGTCGGGAGAAAGGATCAGGTCGCAGTAGGGGACCGGCCCCAGACTAGTGGAGGACTGCAAGACTCAGCTAGCAAACCGGAGGCTGCGGTATCAACAAAGCTACCTCTTTAACTGCCCTGGGGCCTAGCTCTACCCTTGGAGAGCTGAACCATCTCTGCTGTGTCACCAAAGGGCCTGAATAGCAGCGGCGGCCACCTATAGCCGCATACCACGGGTGGCGTCACGAAACTTTATCCCCAAAACATTATTCCCTTCTATTAATGACCACCCGGGGCCACGGACCAGGTCACGCCACTATGACTATCCTAAAAGAACCGACCAGCCCGACGCCGAATACTCCATGGCCCCAGGGGGCACGTGACCAGGAAGACTGCACTCAAATGTAGGGCTGGCAAAATCAGTGCATTTTCTGGGTTGTAAAGGTTAGGGGCTTGCAGACTAACCAACCTGTAATATACCCAATGTTTGGCTATAGCTATTGTTAAGGGGACGGTTGCAAACAACTTTATTAATAATGGAAAGCAACCGAACCCGGGGCCCGCGACACAGCCTGAAGGACTACGGCCGAACACCTTCCGAGTAAGAAGGTAAAACAACCAACTGAAATAACAATCCCTTCCGTGTTACTGCACACCGGAACGGGAATAGGGATTCGCACTATCTCCGTTAACTGCATTAGAGATGTGAGACAAATAATGTATCTGTAGCCCTGTTTACTGCACATGGACTACGCAGCAGGCGCTAGGATGCATGTGTGATTCACGCCGGCGTATACGTGCTCCCAGACGATGTGCTACCGGACTGAGGAGTATCTCTCCACGTGGCTAACAGGCGGTGTCGGGAATACGGAGTCTGCAGTCTGCTCAGGGGTGTATAGCGACCCCCTTATCGGATCCAGACTGTCAGACGAAGCTACCTGCCTCCCTCCATCTAAGGCTGCCTATCCCCCGCTAAACCTGCCTGTCAGAAGCTATAACAGCAATAGCACACGTGGAGCCCAAACGACCAAGCGTCCACACAATAACACCATCACAGCTCAATGATCAGAGCACGCCGGCAATGTTTGTGGGCGGGCTACTTAAAGATTAAGCCCTGCCCACCGTCGCATTATTGGTGACGTCACCCACGACCAATCAGGCGGTGCCAGGACACCGGATCAGCTGACTCCCAAACCACCAATCACGGTCCGCCATGTCACGGGCATGCTCAGTGCAGTGAATCCTGGACATAGGCTGTAGCAGCCCTGTTTCCTCCCGCAACCTATCCTTCATGTTGCTAGGAACAAAGAACCAAGAGACAACTTGTACATTGTGCACCAGCTAGGTGTTGGCACCGACGGCGATGCCCGGCTGGACCGGAATAGGAGACCACAGAATCCACTGATGATTTTTAACCAATTTCAGATCCAGAAAACGCCCGACGCCTAACAGCTATTACGAGTATACAGGGAGCTTTGTTTGTATATAAGATGTCCGAAAAGAGTAGAGAGTTTTGTGACATACTCTTTTTAAGAAATTACTATGAATTATGTTTGAAACAAGACAAAAATATATGGTGGCACTATTCAAAATTACTAGTACATTTCTGAATAGGTAGAGCAAACACCAGGTGAATCATACGAGTACCAGGGTGATCCAGTGAGGGACCATGAAAACAGTGAGACTTCCTACAAAGCTGAGGGAGTTGCCAGACCTGGTGGTTGCACACAGTTCAGTGAACCTTCCAACCTACCTGTTTTCCATATATATCCTCCTTCTTTTAGTCCATGTAATGTCAGAGCTGTCAATCAAGGAAGAGGAGGTTGGAGACTGATGCAAAACAAGTATTTGGGAAGCGGTACTGAACTGCTTGGCAAGACCAATGGTGCACACAAGACAATAGTGCAGAAGAGAGTAGGTGACAAACAGTTTAACACTAAGTGACGGATAAAACATTTTATCACTCACTTGTGACTTCAGGTAAAATGGTGCTTGGTGTTGCTAAAATGATAACAGATGAATAGAGATTATCACATATGTAATATTGTTTCTAGAACCAAGAGATACACACAGGCTCGGACTGGCCCACAGGAGAGCAGGAGAATCCTCCGGTGGGCCACCACCCTCTTATATGAGCAGTACTTGGCACAATATACGTGAATCACTATGTACAGACACAAGGCGGCATCTTATTCATTTAACAATCAGCCCAGTTCATTGTTAAATTGTTGGCAGCGGATCATTCAGGACACTCTCAAAGCGTGTTGACAACAGAACAAAGCTTTAATCAGCTAATAAACAGGTACAGATATGATAGGCTTTGTGGAATCAGGAATATACATATCTTAAGTGTCTCTGTGCAGCATCAGCAGGCTGCTTCTCCTCTCATGCACAGACACAGGAAACTGCACACAGTCACATGGTCTTTTCTGTGTGTGAGCCTCTGGGAGTTTTTTTTTTTTTTTTTTAACTTTATAGACAATACACAAACCTAGCAATAGAACATTTACGGTACATACACAGGAATGGAGTTGTTGCATTAAACATATTCCAAGATAAATAAATCTGTGATTGAGGATAATGTCACATTTGCATGTAGCCAAAAAGTGGGGCCCTGGAGTTGGTTACTGGTGGGCCCTTGGCACCCCAGTTTATCACTGGATACACAAATAATATATGTGACATTTTAACCCTTTCCACCATTAGAAAATTAATAAATATTGTAAGCAGGGGTCCACAAGTGTAGAGGGGGATCAGGAGCTGAGGGTACCGGAGGGTAAGAATAGAGGAGTGAGGCGCCGGAGTCAGCGCCTGTGCGTGTGCGCATAGCGCGATCTCCGGCGACATTTTGTTGAAGACAAATTTGCAGTGTCTTCAACAAAATGGTGCCAGATAGCAGGGTATGTGCACGCACTGACTCTGTTGCCATTTTATTTAAAAACTTAACTCCGCACCGCGCTATCCCACGCCCACCCACTGTCTCCGCCCGCTGTCTCCATCCGCGCTGACTGCATTGGTGGAGGAGGGGCCTCCAGCCTCTTCCTCCACCAATCAGCGTGTGAAACAGCTGGTGCAATGACGTCATTTCATTGCGTCAGCTGTGTATTGCAGAGTCAGCGCACCAGAGACAGGAGCAGAGGCACAGACAGAGCGCCCTGGGAACAGGACCAAGGTGAATATAGTGTGTTCTTTTTTTTTGTATGGGAGGCTATGGGGGTCTCATCCTGGACATGGGGAGGCTATGGGGGTCTCATCCTGGACATGGGGAGGCTGTGAGGGTCTAATGGTGGACATGGGCAGGTTATGGGGGTCTAATGCTGGACATGAGGAGGCTATGTGGGTCTCATCCTGGACAATGTGGAGGCTATGATGGGTTTCATCTTGGACATGGGGAGGCTATGGGGGTCTCATCCTGGACATGGGGAGGTTATAAGAGTGTCATTCTGGACATGAGGAGGCTATGGGGGTCTAATGCTGGACATGGGGAGGCTATGGGGGGTCTTATCCTGAACATAGAGAGGCTATGGGGGTTTCATCCTGGACATGGGGGGGGTATGAAGGGGTCTCATCCTGGACATGACATGGGGAGGCTATGGGAAGTCTCATCCTGGACATGGGGAGGCTATGAAGGGGTCTCATCCTGGACATGGGTGGGCAATGGGGGGTCTGATCATGGACATGGGGAGGCTATGAAGGGGTCTCATCCTGGACATGGGTGGGCAATGGGGGGTCTCATCCTGGACATGGGGAGGCTATGGAAAGTCATCCTGGACATGGGGAGGCTATGGGGGGGTCTCATCCTGGGCATGGAGTGGCTATGAAGGGGTCTCATCCTGGACATGGGGAGGCTATGAAGGGGTCTCATCCTGGACATGGGGAGGCTATGGGGAGTCTCATCCTGGACATGGGGAGGCTATGAAGGGGTCTCATCCTGGACATGAGGAGGCTATGGGGGGGTCTCATCCTGGATATTGGGAGGCTATGAGGGGTCTCATCCTGCGCATGAGGAGGCTATGGGGGGTCTCATCCTGGACATGTGGAGGCTATGAAGGGGTCTCATCCTGGACATGGGAAGGCTATGGGGGTTTCATCCTGGGCATGAGGAGGCTATGGGGGTCTCATCCTGGACATGGGGAGGCTATCGGGGTCTCATCTTGGACATGGGGAGGCTATGGGAGGTCTTATCCTGGACATGGGGAGGCTATGGGGGTCTCATCCTGGACATGGGGAGGTTATGGGGGTCTCATCCTGGACATGGGGGGGCTATGAAGGGGTCTCATCCTGGACATGACATGGGGAGGCTATGGGAAGTCTCATCCTGGACATGGGGAGGCTATGAAGGGGTCTCATCCTGGACATGGGGAGGCTATGGGGAGTCTCATCCTGGACATGGGGAGGCTATGGGGGGTCTCATCCTGGACATGGAGAGGCTATGAAGGGGTCTCATCCTGGACATGGGGAGGCTATGAGGGGTCTCATCCTGGACATGGAGAGGCTATGGGGGGTCTGATCATGGACATAGGAAGGCTATGGGGGAGGGGGGGTTCATCCTGGACATGGGGAGGCTATGGGGGGTCTCATCCTGGACATGGGGGGGGCTATGAAGGGGTCTCATCCTGGACATGGGGAGGCTATGAGGGGTCTCATCCTGGACATGGAGAGGCTATGAAGGGGTCTCATCCTGGACATGGGGAGGCTATGAGGGGGTCTCATCCTGGACATGGGGAGGCTATGGGGGGGTCTCATCCTGGACATGAAGAGGCTATGAAGGGGTCTCATCCTGGACATGGGGAGGCTATGAAGGGGTGTCATCCTGGAACTGGGGAGGCTATGAGGGGGTCTCATCCTGGACATGGGGAGGCTATGGGGGGGTCTCATCCTGGACATGGGGAGGCTATGGGGAGTCTCATCCTGGACATGGGGAGGCTATGGGGAGTCTCATCCTGGACATGGGGAGGCTATGGGGAGTCTCATCCAGGACATGGGGAGGCTATGGGGAGGGTCTCATCCTGGAAATGGGGAGGCTATGAGGGGGTCTCATCCTGGACATGGGGAGGCTATGGAAAGTCATCCTGGACATGGGGAGGCTATGGGGAGGGTCTCATCCTGGACATGGAGTGGCTATGAAGGGGTCTCATCCTGGACATGGAGTGGCTATGAAGGGGTCTCATCCTGGACATGGGGAGGCTATGAAGGGGTCTCATCCTGGACATGGGGAGGCTATGGGGAGTCTCATCCTGGACATGGTGAGGCTATGAAGGGGTCTCATCCTGGACTTGGGGAGGCTATGGGGGGGGTCTCATCCTGGATATTGGGAGGCTATGAGGGGTCTCATCCTGGGCATGAGGTGGCTATGGGGTCTCATCCTGGACATGGGAAGGCTATGGGGGTTTCATCCTGGGCATGAGGAGGCTATGGGGGTCTCATCCTGGACATGGAGAGGCTATCGGGGTCTCATCTTGGACATGGGGAGGCTATGGGAGGTCTCATCCTGGACATGGGGAGACTATGAAGGGGTCTCATCCTGGACATGGGAAGGCTATGGGGGGTTTCATCCTGGGCATGGGGAGGCTATGGGGGTCTCATCCTGGACATGGAGAGGCTATGGGGGTCTCATCCTGGACATGGAGAGGCTATCGGGGTCTCATCTTGGACATGGGGAGGCTATGGGAGGTCTCATCCTGGACATGGGGAGGCTATGAAGGGGTCTCATCCTTGACATGGGGAGGTTATGGGGGTCTCATCCCGGACATGGGGAGGCTATGGGGGGTTTCATCCTGGACAAGGGGAGGCCAGAGGGGGGGTGTCTCATCTTGGACATGAGAAGGCTATGGGGGGTCTCATCCTGGACATGGGGAGGCTGTGGGGGCTCTTACGATATATAGAAGGGGCTTTATTTAGGTTCAAACTGTATATAGGTGGATGTCAGCACACTTAATTCTGCTCAATATTAAATCATACAATTAATGTAAAAAATTGCGCCGGAAATGTACAAATAAAAATGCTCGCCACCCGGGTGAGAACGGGTTAAATAGCTAGCATATTTATATCTGGGGAACACATGTTTGATCAGCACCTTGATTATGGTTGTTTTTCCCACCTCCTTCACATGTATTTTATCTTGAACTAATAAAGTTTGAGCAGAGCACTTTCTACTGTAGCATCAGCGTCTCTGCCCCCTGCCAGGCAGAAACGCCGTCCCCCTTACCGCCGAGCTCCTGGTCTGGTGTCTTCTGGCCTCCCTGCTGCTGCTGGTGCACGCAGCTTCCCGGGCACTGAGCTTAGGGCACGCGCGCGAGCTACCTCCCTCTTAAAGGGGCCGTGCGCCGTCCTAAAAAGTCCCCGACCAATGGCCGGAGGACTTTCCCTATTTAAAGAACCTCCTCCAATACGGAGGTGCCCGTGCAAGGTTGTTGCTCTGTGTTTCTTATTGTTGCTTCAGCCCTCAGGTCCCTCTGCAAGTCAGTCCTGTCCACCAGTCTGTTCTTCAGTCCAGTCCGCCAGTCTGACTACTTTCCAGCCCGACAGTCTGTCTACAGTCCAGTCCGCCAGTCTGTCTATGGGCTCTGCCCGCCTGCTTACCTGGAAGCACCTGCCTGTTACCTGCCGTGCCAGTCAGCCTGCTTACCTGGAAGCACCTGCCAGTTACCCGTTGTGCTCGCCAGCCTGCCTACCCGGAGCACCCGTCTGGCTATCAGCCGAATCAGCCCGCTTGTCTACTCGGACCACCCGTCAGCCCGCCTGCCGTGCTCATCCGCTGTACCGGTCAGTTACTGCCATCAGACCCGTGGGAGTCACCTGCTCTCATACAAGGTCGGTCCCAGAGTGGCACCTGGTTTCCCTGCTCGGTCCCTTCCTGGTTCACGGAGTCGATTGAGCCACCGTGGGACCTAGGTCAGGCCAAGTAGGTACTTAGTCACGCCCCTCTGGTCCCTCCTTGCACCGCAGCACAGAGGTTCCACCACCCGGATCCGTAACATCTTCCACATGCTTACCGTGTCCCCTATATGATTTTTTGCAAACTACAAACAGGACTTCTTATGGCTTGCTTTCTAAAGTGGCTTTCTTCTTGCCACTCTTTCATAAAGACCAGATTTGTGGAGTATACGACTAATATTTGTCCTGTGGACAGATCCTCCCACCTTAGCTGAGGATCTCTGCATATCCTCCAGAGTGACCATGGGCCTCTTAGCTGCTTCTCTAATTAGTGCTCTCCTTGCTTGGGATGTCAGTTTAGGTGGATGGCCATGTCTTGGTAGGTTTGCAGCTGAGCCATACTCCTTCCATTTTTGGATGATGGATTGAACAGTGCTCCTTGAGATGTTCAGAGTTTAGGCTATTTTTTCACTATCTTAATCCTGCTTTACTCTTCTCCACAACTTTATCCCTGACCTGTCTGGTGTGTTCTTTGGTTTTCATGATGCTGTTTGATCCCTAATGTTCTCACACAAACCTCTGAGGGCTTTACAGAATGGCTGTAGCTATACTGAGAATAAATTACACACAGGTGGACTCAATTTACTAATTCTGTGACTTCTGGAGGCAATGGGTCACTCAGGATTTTATTTATCGACTGTAGGGGGCTGAACACAAATGCACGTCACAATTTTAAAATGTATGTTTTTAAAATAATTTAGAAAACCATGTTTTATTTCCCCCAAATTCAATTTTTTTCCGTGTGCAGCCCATATAGCTAGTCGAGTTTTGAGACCCCTGGGTTACAGTCACATTATTAATGCTCATATATTAGTCCAGCAAGGGCTCTGCGGTGTATTATGGGATCGGGGATCTTGTAAGTTCTTCTGCCCTGACAGCCTGACCATTGTGTGGGATGTTTTAACCACTCAGCTTGAATCCACTTTTTTGATTTTCATAAGGCGAGGGATATTTGAATGGTTGACATAGGCATATACACAAATATACTTAGGGACCCTAGTCCTTGCACATGGTCCGTATTTCTTAATTGCTGTTCCTTTTTACAGCTTCTGTTTTTATCTTAAAACAGCTTCTGAGCATTTCTATATATAGGCTTTCATTGTGCGGGATCCTTTGAGGGATGTTGTCTCTTTTCTCAGGCATTTTTTAGATCTGTTGTCCACCGCCACCATAATTTGTTATACTGAGTATTGATGTACTTGTTTGTGATTTTCATATAATAAATTCTACAGTGCCAGCAAAAAAAATCTTTACATTTGTGCGGTAAAAAAAAACTTTACGTGTAAAATCCGCATCATGATTTCACTTCTTAAAAGTGCACACAATGAAGGAAATAATCAAAAACTATATAATAGCAAAACTGGCTTAGTAAAATGTAAATATCAATACTAATTAATTAAAATACTAATTGTAACGAAATATCCGCAATAAAACACTTGAACGTTAAGATTTTGTGGTTTCGTTGAATTTGTAAAGATTTTTTTTGCCGGCACTGTATTTATCAAATAATTGCTTTTTCCCCTGTTTTTCTTTATGGGAGTTCTTGCAACCGTATTATTCCATATGAGGCTTAAATGGGCATGTACAGTATTTCCCTGTTCTGTTAGGTTTATACTTCATAGGGGTTTTTTCTGCATAGGTTAACATATGTAATATTGTTTCTAGTACCAAGAGATACACACAGGCTTGGACTGGCCCACAGGATAACAGGGGAATCTTCCGGTGGGCCCTTGTACAAGAGTCGGCCACCACCCTCTTATATGAGCAGCACTTGGCACAATACACTTGAATCACTATGTACAGGCACAGGGCGGCATCTTATTCATTTAACAATCTGCCCAGTTCATTGTTATATGCATTTGAAAAAAAATGCAATAAATGCTATCAATATGTTGCATGTACGACAAATTGGCATCAATATAAACATTGTCTCAACAAACAAAAAAACAACCCTTACACGGCTCCACCGATAAAAAGATAGACATGTTACACGCCATGGAAAATGACGACACACAGCCCCAAATTTTTTTTTTTACAAAATTCTACATTTATTTTTGTCACTACAAAAAAAATCAATGCAAGTTTTCCATAATTGCACTGACCTGGACAATCATGTATCCATGTCATTTTTACCGCTAAATTAATGTCGTAAAAACAAAACTGAAAAAACAGTAACAGAATTTTTTTCTGCATTTCATCCCATGTGGATTTTTTTTCCTGTTTTTTTTACATTATTTGGTAAAATGAATGGTGTCATTCAAAACTACAACTCGTCCCGTAAACAACAAGTCTCATACAGCTACGTTGAAAAAAAATGTAAAAAAGTTATGGCTCTTGTAAGATGCGGAGAAAAAAGTGAAAACGCAAAAATGAAAAATGTCATGGTCACTAAAGGGTTACAGAGTTTGTCTCATAATAACCAGGATAGATAGGATTGTGAGTACAGTTGTGCTCAAAAGTTTACATACATCGGCAGAATTTTTCCTTTCTTGGCCTTGTTTCAGAGAATAAGAATGATAACAAAAATCTTTTCCTCCACTCATGGTTATTGGTTGGGTGAAGCCATTTATTGTCAAACTACTGCGTTTTCTCTTTTTAAATCTTAGGCCATGTGCCCACGTAGCGTTTTTGTAGCTGCGTAAACGCAGCGAAAACACTTGTAAAACCGTCTGCCATGCAAAGCAATGTGAATTCGGATTTGCTGTGCACATGATGCGCTAATTTGCGCGCCGAATTCGCATTGCGTTGCTAAATACAGCTTGACCATTTCTACCGCGATTACGCTGCAAATTCGCGGCCATTGAGGAACATTGAAACTCAGCAAACCCGCAGGTATATGTGGATTTGCTGTGTTTCAATTAAATTCAATGACTGCGAATTTGCAGCGTAATCGCAGTGCGTGTGGTACCCGGGATGAAGAGGAGACTACAACTCCTCTTCATCCCGGCTACCACACTGTGAAAAAAAGAAATCAAAAAGTTAAAAATAAACAAAACCTGTATATTCACTTCTCCGGCGGCCCCCGGTCTGCTCTCCAGTCTCCTCCAATCTGCTCCCGGCCACGTCCTCTTTCCTTGGCGTCCTGCGGTGTACTGTCAGGATCTGCGGTGACGTCATTTAGTCACCTGATGGTCACGCGACCGCTGACTATGGCGGTCAGGTGATGGTCGAGTGACCATCAGCTGACTAAATGACATCACCGCAGGTCCTAAAAGTACACCGCGGGACGCCGAAGAGAGAGGATCGCAGGATCGCCGCCGGGAGCAGACTGGAGGACACTGGAGAGGTGAGTATACATGTTTTTTTTTATTTTTAACGTTTTAATTCTCTCTTTTTTTTTTTTTACTATAGATGCTGCATCTAAAGCATCAGTTGTTCACACATTATAAATCCATGCCAGTTGCATGGATTTATATTGTGTGACCAACTTGTCAAGCACTTTTCCAAGTGATGCTCAAAATCGCTTGGAAAACTGCTTGAAAAAACGCATGCAAAAACGCTTTTCTCTGGCAGAAAAAACGCATGTAAATATGCATGCGTTTTTTTCTGCAAGAGAGAGGCAAAAATGCTCTGCATCAAATCTACTACGTGGGCACATAGCCTTAATGACAACCAAAAACATCCAAATGACCCTGATCAAAAGTTCACATACCCTGGTGATTTTGGCCTGATAACATGCACAGAATTTGACACAAATGGGTTTGAATGGCTACTAAAGGTAACATCCTCACATGTGACCTGTTTGCTTGTAATCAGTGTGTGTGCATAAAAGCTGAGTGAGTTTCTGGGATCCAGACTCTTGCATCTTTCATCCAGCCACTGACGTTTCTGGATTGTGAGTCATGGGGAAAGCAAAAGAATTGTCAACAGATCTACGGGAAAAGGTAGTTGAACTGTATAACACAGGAAAGGGATACCAAAAAATATCCAAGGAATTGATAATGCCAGTCAGCAGCGTTCAAACTGTGATTGACAAATGGAAAATCTGTGGCTCTGTAAAAACTAAACCACGGTCAGGTAGACCAACAAATATTTCAGCCATAAGTGCCGGGAAAATTGTTCGGGATGCAAAGAAAAACCCACAAATAACATCAGCTGAAATTCACGACTCTCTGAAAACTAGCGCTGTGGCTGTTTCAAGATGCACAATAATGAGGCTCTTTAAGAAAAATGGGCTGCATGGTGGAGTCACCAGAAGAAAGCCATTACTGCGCAAATGTCACAAAGTATCTTGCCTACAATGCACCAAACAGCACAGAGACAAGCCTCAAAACTTCTGGAACAAGGTAATTTAGAGTGATCAGACCAAAATTTTACTTTTTGGCCACAACCATAAACGTTACATTTGGAGAGAGGTCAACAAGGCCTATGATGAAAGGAACACCATTCCTACAGTAAAGCACGGAGGTGGATCGCTGAAATTTTGTCGATGTGTGAGCTACAAAGGCACAGGAAACTTGGTAAAAGTTGAAGGAAAGATGAATGCAGCACGTTATCAGCAAATACTGAAGGCAAATTTGCACTCATCAGCCCGAAAGCTGCGCATGGGATGTACTTGGACGTTCCAACATGACAACGATCCAAAACACAAGGCCAAGTCGACCTGTTATTGGCTACAGCAGAACAAAGTGAAGGTTCTGGAGTGGCCATCTCAGTCTCCTGACCTCAATATCATTGAGCCACTCTGGGGAGATCTCAAGCACGCAGTTCATGCTACACAGCCAAGGAATTTACAGGAACTGGAGGCTTTTTGCCAAGAAGAATAGGCAGCTTTACCATCTGAGAAAATAAAGAACCTCATCCACGACTACCACTAAAAATTTCAAGCGGTCATTGATGTTAGAGGAGGCAATACATGGTATTAAGAACTGGGGTATGTGAACTTTTGATCAGGGTCATTTGGATTTTTTTGGTTGTCATTAAGATTTAAAAAGAGAAAACACAGTAGTTTGACAATAAATGGCTTCACCCAACCAATAACCATGAGTGGAGAAAAAGTTTTAAAAAGTTTTTTTGTTATCATTCATATTCTCTGAGACACGGCCAAGAAAGGAAAACTTCTGCTGGGGTATGTAAACTTTTGAGCCCAACTGTATATCCACCAATCTCTGATCAGAAGTTGCACAAGTGATCTATCTGACCTTTACGAGAAATAAGTGGCCAAAGGTTCTAGAAACGCTCGTGCCTCTTAAATAATTTCGGCTATGTTTGGATTTTTTGGGAGGTTCCAGTCAATGGCTGACCGTACAGCTGCAAAGGACAGAGCGGTATGGTGCTGCTTTCCTGTTGGTTCAAGCTGTTTTGATTGGACATTAACCTATTCACGACATCCGCAGTACAAATGCCAGTCAAATACCTATAAATAACAATTTATATATGTATATATATTAAACAAGCTGACAGGGATTGCAACAGGGGTTAGTAATGAGAACAATATCACAATAGCAATAACAATAGCAATAACACACAATACATCACAATAGCAATAACGATAGCAATAAAATCCTTCTCTAAAATACTGTATCTAGCCCAAATATGGGAATAGCACTGAAGTCCATTGGTTCTGCAAATGGCCCTAGCGGGGGTCTCTGGTTATTCCCGCTAGGCCTTTAAGTCTTTTTCTGACAAAGTCAATTAGCTCCCGTTTGTCTTGTTCCACCTCACCCGTCCCCCTCCCAACCTGATACCCTAAACCCAATTGTTCCCGGTACCGTGAGGGAGCGGTTGAAGTGACAGCCCTCTTCAGTGATGACACTCGTCGGCTTCTGCTGTTGAGATCTCTCCGGCACGACTCGTTTCTATCCTCTCTTTGTCCTGTCAATCGGGGCGGTTTACCACGTCGTGGGTAGGAGGGTCTTCTACATTTCCTTAATGTCGTATCCAAGTCCTGGTCCTCTTCCGTAGCTGCGCTGAATCCCGTGCTCGTTCACCAGCAGCCACCCGTCTTGCCTTACGGGTCTCTCACCCCGGTCTCTCTCGCTGGTTACTTCAGCGCGTCCGGCCTGCGTCACGTCTCTCTCAGTGTCTGGCGCCGAAATCACCTCAGGCTCTGCGCGCTCGAACGCTAAATTTTGAAATCCTCTGCTGGAGGTCACCTGACCAGGTCCAGCGTCCAAACTTGAAATGCTCACCAGATGGCGCTCTTTCTCCTTATTACATACATCTCGCACTGATTCTCTGAAAGACTTTTCTCCTTCTATTACACATATCCAGCGCATGTCAAAAGTGGGTATATGAAGAGGGTTCTTATAGTGAACCCGCCTTATACCCGACAGGTGATGGCTGTGTATTACAGCCAGGACCCGCCGCTAACAATCATGGGTGGAGTGGGTGTTTACCTGTTAAAGAGCAGCATTTAACACGCACCGACATGTGTGCATGTAATTTTCACCGCCCCCGTTATGTGATAGCGGGTCTCCAATTGGTTGTCATGATAGCTGGGGGTCAGCTGATGACCCCCGATCCTCTCATTACGGAGCTCCTTTGAAACCCTGTCTGTGGCTGGGCTTCAAAAAAGACCATGACTTCTGCTATATGCAGCGATGCTGGGGCATCGCTGTATATAGCACAAGCGATCAGATGATCGCATCTTTAAGTCTCCTCAGGGGGGTAACCATAACAGAAAAAGTAAAAAAAAAAGTTTTAAAAAAGCCAAAAAACTAAAAAAGTTCAAATCACACACTTTTTCCCCCATTGAAAATAAAGATATTCAAAAGATAAAAAAAAATACACATATGGTATCGCTGCGTTCAGAAAAGTCCGATCTATCAAAATATAAAAACAATTAACCTGATCAGTAAACTCCATAAACCAAAAAAATTCAAGAAAGTCAAAATTACATTTTTTTTTGTCTCTGCAATTCCACATAAAAAGCAAGCGATCAAAAAATCACCTTTATCCCAAAATGGAATTACTAAAAACTATGTCTCACCCTGCAAAAAATAAGCCATCACAAAGCTCCATCGGCCAAAAAATAAAAATATTAAGGGTCTCAGAAAATGGTGACACAAACCCAACATTTTGTTTTTGAAAATTTCTGAATATTTATCAGAGCTAAAATAATATTAAAACATGTTGGGCATCACCGGATTAATATTGATTAGGAGAATCAAGGTAATTTTTACCACAAAATGTACACCATAAAGACAATTCCCCAAAATAAATGTCAGAATTGTATTTTTTTACAATTTCACTGCACTTGGAATTTTTTTTCCCAGTACACTATGTGGTAAGATGAATGGTGTCTTTCAAAAGTACAACTCGTCCCGCAAAAAACAAGCCCTCATACAGTTCAGTCAAGATGGGGTGCAGAGTGTACTTTAATGAGAAAAAAAAATGAACTTTTTAGAATTTACTAAATGGCTGCAATGGAAGAAAGAGTGAAAAATTGAAAGGGGTCTGAATACTTTCCGTACCCACTGTACAGACATGGAGAACCCATACGGCTAAAGGTAGCAGATATAAAACTGCCAAAGAGATTAAGGACCAGGAAGATCCATTCTTGTTTCACTACAGAGCTCCAAAGTCATTTGTCATGTTCCTGTATAAAGAATTAGGGCAGGTGCAGGTGACGTTATATTCTCTTATTCGAGAGAATTGGGACGACTATGCAAATCACATTCTGGTCAGAGTTTGATTAGAGTGTGATCATAGTCTGCTCTGATTTTTTTCGGATGAGGAGACGATGGAAAAAACTTCTCCATCTTCTCCATTCTGTCAGTCCATGGAAATTGGACTGCACTCAGATGTCATCCGAGTACAATCTGATGTTTTACATGGACTCATTGATTTGCATGGCCGAGTGCGATCCAAATATCGGATCAAATTTGAACATGCTGCAGAGATTGTCCGAGCAAAGTATTGCACATGTGCATGGTCTTTTAGAATAACATTGGTCTGAGTGTGATCCGATGATTTGTCTGATCGCACTCAGACCGAAAATACCGCCATCTGCTCCTGCCATCAGTAATATTCTGACGCTATCAATTAGTATGCATTCGGCACACGGCTGAAACATCTTCATTAGGCCTCATTCAGACATCCCTGAAAATCACTGCGAGAACAAATACACATTATATTATATGAGGCTGTTCACATGTCTGTGTTTTCTTGCAGACCATGTTGTTTGGACGCACTGATCAAAATTACCTATAAAATTCTATGGTTCTGTGAAAGTCACAGCCTACAATATGGATGACATCCGTGTGCTGTCGGTGAGTAACATTGTAATGGACAGGGCGGGTTTGTCCATTTTTTTCATCAGTGAAGAATCGCTGATAAAACACATGATAAGAACTGAAACACTGACCGACACTGAAGAAACTCAGAACAAAGCACTGAACAGCAGGCTGTGTTTTTACATATGATAAGAATCAAAATGTCTGAATGAGGCCTAAGTGTGGTGAAAAATCAAACCAGTAACTACTCCCATTTTTGGATAATGAATTGAACAGTGCTCCATGATATGGTCAGAGCTTGATCTGTTTTTTATAACCTAACCCTGCTTTACTCTTCTCCACAACTTTATCCTTGACCTGTCTGGTGTGTTCTTTAGTTTTCATGATGCTGTTTGATCCCTAATGTTCTCACACAAACCTCTGAGGCCTTCACATAACGGCTGTAGTTATATGGAGAGTAAATTACACAGAGGTGGACTCAATTTACTAATTCTGTGACTTCTGGAGGTAATTGGTCACTTAGGATTTTATTTATAGACTGCAAGGGGCTGAGTGCAAATGCACGCCACGATTTTCAGATTTATATTTTTAAATTAATTAGAAAACCTTTTATTTCCTTTACACTTCACAAATATTTGCTAGATTGTGGTGGTATCACATAAAATCCCAATAAAATACATTTAAGTGTGTGGGTGTAACTTGAAAAATGTGGAAAAGTTCACTGGGAACGAATGCTTTTTCAAGGCGCTGTATACACCTCAACAACGAGATCAACCAGATAAGTACTTACTTGTCTTACGTTCTTGATCTGTGATTGTCACTATATTTCCTTTAGGTTTATCAGTTATTGGTTGCACTATAAATAAAAAAAAATATTAAATAAATGCAATTAATTGGTGTTATTAGCTTTCTATTGCTGCCTCCAGAAGGCACATACTGTACTGTGAGAGGTTCTACAAGGCAGCATATGACACCAACATGGCATATACTGTACACACGAAATGAAGCAAGTCACAGAAATTGTGATACAATAACACAGTGGCATATGCTGGAAGTAAAGGTCTTTTTTGCAAGATGCCTTTGTATGGTAAAGTTTAAGAAACATGAACACCAGCTTGAGGATACATTTACTAAAGAGGTACTTTAAAGAAGCAATTCTAAAAGGAAATACTACAGATGAGCAGATGTTTTGAAATTCGAATTTGAGGGTTTTGCTAAATTTTTCTGAAAAATTTAACCTGCGGCAAAAAAAATAACCACAGATCACATTACTAACAAGCCACTATTTGCCTGGAAAGTATATGTATGACAATAAGAATTCCACTTGGAATCTATTGATTTAATGTTGAGCTCGATAATGGAAAGGCAGCCTTCATAATGTCCAAGCCATCTCAAACTATCTGGCTAGGGGAAAATGGATTGTAAGCGGTTGTAACCAATAACCTGTTTAATCACACACAGCAGTATAAGACCTTGTAGGATACTTACATTATATAAACAGTCCAAAAAATATCCCTTTTTTGGAAACAGATTCATACCTTAATGCTGTTTATACACAGGCATTGGAAATGGAAGAACCTGTGGCGTTTTCACGCAGTTGGGCGCAAAAATTATTCTTGTTTGGAAAGTATCAAAAGCTTAGCACTTTACTAAACTAAGAAGTCATAGCTTTTTTACAAGCCATCCCAAAATTATCTCTTGACCGGGTACGGCCAGTACGGCTTCTTACCGTATTTACCTCGTTCCACCTTCTCCAACGCTACACCTTACCCACTCCGAACAAAAACACTTCACCAATGGATTCTTTGAATAAATTTGGCCACAGTGGGCATTTGATTAACATACAAACATTAACATTTTAACAATAATAATACCAGATAAAATAAGAGGGGAGGGTTCTTGGAGCTAATAGGTCTGGCTTTTATAACACAAAAGAAATCCAACCGCCATCTTACCCTCAGCCGTGCACCACCAGCTCGAGGGCACCATACTTCCACAATACGTGAAAGATTAATCACCTAAGAGCTCCCAGGGTAAAACCCCGTCCAGAACCCTGACCAAAAATTGCCAGACCACCCCCCATGTAACTTCAAACTGCCCGGAATTCTCGCAAATTCCTTGTACCAACAAATCAGTACCAACTCCAAGAACCCCACCCCCCCGCCAATCCAGCCACTGTGACAGTCACTAAGCATCACCGCCCATCTAAAACCTCCCTATATCAACTAGCTCTATTCCCCACATTACAAAACTTATAAAATAACGGAGTAAAGAAGAGGGTGGGTGGGTCTTCACTGTCCGAGTCCTACAGGAGAATGGCACTTTCCTGCACTATTCCCACAGACCACCCCTCAACTCTTTAATGCCTTCCCCCATACGTCCTCACCCAATCCTAAACCCCCGCATCTTCCAAACTCGGCTCCTCACGGCCAATCCCAGTCATGGGGGGCTTCCATCTAGCTACGCCTGACTCCTGCCCCCTCCTTTACAACTCAAAACATAGGTACTGTTTGAATGTGACGAAGTAATTGTTTCTAAACTAGGAGTGAAAAATTATCCCTTTTTTGGGATCCACAACTGATTTGCTAATCACAAAATAATTAAGCATTTACAAAAGCTTTTTATCAAGTTGACGAAAATTCATCTTTTTTCTGGAGACAAAACAGGCGCACTCTTCTGAATATGAAGAAGCTATAGCCTGTTGTCACCAAGCCATTTGAAAAATTAGCCCTATTTTGGGAGGTGTTTCATATTTACTCACCTTTAAAGATGGAAAAATCATTACTGTCACTCTTATTCCTTCCCATCTGGATTACTGAAATTGTTTACTGATTGGTCTCCCTCTTACCAAACTTTCCTCTCTCCACTGTATCCTAAATGCGGCAGCCAGGGTCTTTTTATTGTCCAGCCGCAACACCAATGCCTCCACCTTGTGCCAGTCATTGCACTGGTTGCCCATTCACCACAAAATACAATAAAAACTTATATCTCTATCACACAAAGCGCTCCACAATTCTATTTCACCCTACATCTCCTCCCTCATTTCTGTCTACCTCCCTACACATGCTCTCCATTCTGCAACTGATCTAAGACTAACATCCTCCATAAGCCAAACCTCGCACCTTTATCTCCAAGACTTCTCTTGTGCTGTGCCAGGTTTCTGGAATACACTACTCCATACAATCTGACTAGTACCTAACCTCCACATTTTTAAGCATACCTTAACAATACATCTATTTAGACAGGTCTATCACCTCAATTCACTATTCTAACTCTTCCTTGTTCCCACTTTCTAAATTGTCCTTAGAATTTGGTCCCTCTTTCTCATCTGTCTCCACACCCTCCATGCACCCAATAGCACTTGGTAACTGCACTTAGACAGATAACGGCAGATGACCGGATCATGCAGCTTATTTGAAAACCCTTATTTATTATAGTGATGGCTGGACCGTACATGACAAGTACTTTTTTACCTATTGTGTCCCCCTATTTCCTTATAGATTGTAAGCTTGTGAGCAGGGACCTCACTCCTCCTGTAACTGTTGAACTATGTGTTACTTCGTATTCTCTTTATTGTCTGTACATGTCCCTGCTTCATTGTAAAGTGCTGTGGAATATGTTGGCGCTATAGAAATAAAATTAATATTATGTTTATATACACTCAAGAGAATATGTTTCCCAGATCTACAGTCTAGCACTATGAAACACAGTGAGCAGCCAGGAGATATAAGGCTGGTGTGGGTGTGCAGTGGCTGCTAAAGAATTAAGATGGGGCAGACAAGGAGATGACTGGTAGTTTAGGGCCAGCAATGTCTGCCCTGGCAGCAGGAGTATTACAATATAAATCATATGATGGACAGGGAGTAGATGCCAGGCCGAGTGTGGACGATCAGCACTTTCTGCATCAGATAGGTGTAGAAGATAGAAAATGGACAGTCAGGCAGGCAGATGATATGGCCAATCTAATTGTTGGCATCAGCCATCGGTGGATAGTAGCCTTCACTGATTCATACCTGATTCATTTAGACAAATGACAAAAAGACATTTTGACAAATATACTCCACTATGCCCTCCACCTCCTCCTCACTAAATGCTTGTCAGAAAAAAAGGCTAAGTCTCATTTGCATTTGATACTACGAATGGAATATGGTGGAGGCCAGCAGAGTCGGTGGTGAACCTGGTGCTAAAGGCTAACACTATTGCCCTACCATTTCCTCTGCCCATGCCTTGATTAGGTTTAGCATACACTTTAGACACAAGTATAAAGTTTAATTCATTTCTAAACTTTAACAAACTATTTCAACCTCGAAAAATATGGCATCAACCAGATGTGCTTAGCATTGGCAGGGTTCATGTGATGGACAAAAAGGTTATTTCAGTGTCAGCCTTCGTGTAATAGACTATGTGCCCACGATGCAGAAATTCTCAGGATTTTTTCCTGAGCGTTTCTGCATCTCCCTGGCAGAAAAAAACGCATGTGGATTGCACATGCGGATTGTACATGCGGATTGTACATGCATTTTCCTGCCAGGGACATGCGGAAATGGAGCGTTATTCACTAACATTTCCGCATGCGGATTGACAAGCGCTTTCCAAGCGATTAGCATCACCTGGAAAGTGCTTGTGACAACTAGGTCACACTATATAAATCCATGCAAACAGCATGGATTTATATAGTGTGATCCGAGAGAGTGGTTAAAAATAAAAAAATAAATATATACTTACCCTCCGATGGCCCGCGCTGGCTTGCTTCGCTCAGTGCCGGCGGCAGCGTCGCGTGACCCGTCACATAACTCTGACGTCAGCGCCGGTCCTTCAATCCACTGTGAAGTGCCGGGAAGCAAGTAGGAGTGCAGCGCGGGCCGCCGGAAGGTAAATATACATTTATTTTTTATATTTTATTCTTTTTTTACAGATTTTTTAATGGTACCTGGGTGTGGATGAGACTCTCCTCTCCTCTACACCCGGGTCCCATCCACACATTAGAACACGCCAATTACGCAAGTACAGATGCAGTCTTGCGGAATTGGCGCGTTCTAATGCAAGTCAATGGTGGCGAAAACGCAGCACTTCCGCAAAATAATTGGTAGTGCTGCGTTTTTTTCCGCAATGATAATGCGCAGCGGAAATTTCCGCAGCATGTGCAGAGCACATGCGGATTATCATTGGGGAGCATTGCTGCCCTTCTACCATGCATTTTTAATGCGTTTCCGGAGCTGCAAAAACGCTGCAGAAACGCATTAAAAACGCATCGTGGGCACACAGCCGTAATACAGTATGTATTTTTGTGATTTCACCTTTTGTAACCTTTTTAAGCACTAAAGTTTTTTTCCTTATTAAATCAAAAATGTAATAAGTTTGAACCTCATTGCTCTAACATCCCTGGGATATCAAGGACAGAAAATAGCTTGTCTGTCTTACCTTGAAGCCAGCGTGCAAGTATTGAACCATTCATTGGGAATGCTTGGTGTGCAGGTGTACGAGTGTGCTGCCCAGTGCAGGCGACTTGCTGGCCTGGTAAAACTGGGAGTGGTGGCAGCGTAAAGTGCAGTGTGGATGTGCGAACTGACTGTGGGGGGTGCTCAGATCATTGTCAGCCTATTGTGATATGTGAGTGAGTGGGAAGCAGAGTCCCCTTTTACAATAGCATCCGAGGCACTTGACAAAGTTCATGACAGTTCAATTAGAAAAAGACTGAAAAAAATATTACTTTTTTGTAAGGTTTGACTCCACTTTCTAAAAGAAATATAGTAGCATGAAAAAAGTTTGCAAAGCTGCATCTGACCAAACCACAAGATTTTTGGAACAATGTCCTATTGACAAATGAGACCAAAGTTGAGATGTTTGGCCATAATGCCAAAAAGCACTTCAGCATAGACAACTCATTCCAACGGTCAAGCAAAGTGATAGAGAGGTGATCATTCAGGCTTTGCACAAAAAAGTAAAGCCTCACCGTGTGTCGATTTGGTTTAGCCGCTCCTAAGTGGGCTCACTTGGAACCCAGTCCGTTGACCACCGGAAAAAGTATAGAAAAAACAAAGGGATCCATGTGGCGTATATATATATATAATATTCAATCTTTATTCCGTCTTGTTAAAAACAGTGTAGGATATCCATGGTTAAAAAAACAGGTCCATTCGTCTGACGCGTTTCTGGCTAAAAGCCCTTATAGAGTATGTTACCACACGCCACAAAAATGCTATATATATATATATATATATATATATATATATATATATATATATATATATATATATATATATATATATATATATGTAACTTAGACAGACCTCACGGTCTAATTATCTCATCATAAACACGAGATTAGCATGGAGTGAGAAACAACCTCAAGATAGAACGTGCAAAGCAATATTCAACAACGAACACCGGAATTATACAGAAAAGCTTAAACATGATGTATTATGGCAACATATGATCCATATACCATTAAATTAAATTCCTAAATGTTACTTGATTATACATATAGAATATAAACACAAAGAAAATGGTTGTTATATGAATCCAAAAAGTAATATATACAGACGACTGGGATTTCACAAATGGAATCTAAAATTAAACTATGTTTGCACACGTGAATATGATTGCCGTCTGCCTACATGGATAGATACTGAAAAAACAACAACTGTGAGTAATAATCACCTGTAGAACATTATTAAATATAGTTATACAAAAGAGAACAAGCACCATATAAATGGTTAATAATGAAAAATAATCCTATCAATTTCCCTTTTTAATTCATTACTAGAGATATAAAAAAGAAGAAGTACTGAGTGATCTCATATCAAATACATAAATGATATTTGAAAATTAATAATGTGTGTGGTCAGTAAGAATGGTAATATCACTGAAAGTTATTAGGGGGAAACCAAAAGCACAATATGATTAGTAAATGGTGCATAGGCGATATCAAGTTCCCTTTTGAATTCATCAATTTACCCTGGAAATTATGAAAAGAATGAGAAAGAGATATCAGATGATTTATATCAAATACATAAATTGTGATTAATATCGTTAATTCTGATATATTTACAAAAAAATGGCAGTATGATCTCATGATTATGATGCACTCAATAAAAAATTGAAAGACATTGTTGCCAAACTCGAGACAAACATCATGAATATAAAGAAAAAGAAATTCATGAGAGACAGGATGGACTATAAACATGACCAAGTTTATCAATGGAGAAAGCCCACAACCAGCAATTATCCGAAATCCATTCTCAAGAATAACAAAAATAGAAGAGACCGTTTTTTCACATTGAATTGTCGGTTTTTCTTCCTCTGAATTTGACATATCTGACTCCCACAGAGACAATCTGGATCAGACATTGGAAAGCTCTGATGAACCTGGACCCAATAGTTTTCCAAAAAACGCAATAGGAGGAGGAGGGATAAAAAGCACCAAAGACAATCAGGTTTCCCAGCGGTATTCAACATGAAAAGGGAGAAACCGCTATCAATAAATCAAGATTGCATGGACAGCATGGTGGTTCTTTTAACCTTTGGTGTTTTCCATTGAGGAATATCAATTATTATCTAAGGGTCTCTATTTTGTCCCTAATCAAAACTTTGACTTATTTAATACTTTAGTAGATGTGAACAAATCGGGCTAGGTCTCTCACAGTTAAAAGACATTTCTTTCAATCCGATGATACACCAGATGCAATACAATCTGCATCTGCCTCTAATGTTATTTGCAATATGTCTCCTTCTCATTCTGTCCAGGAATCTAATGCATTAACTTCAGATTTTTCTTTTCAGGAACAGACTGCGTTACTTGCTTTAGAATAACTTTGTAATGAGAGTCATGACACTAATCTAATTTCCACTGCCCAGGTAGATAATTATATTCCTAATCCCAAGTATTATCCAGTAAAATCTCAAATTCCAGTATTAGATTTATTCCAATCACTGGTAGAAAAGGATTTAAAATTGTTGTCTTCAAAGGTAATTGGTTCTTCTATGTCACATCATAATCTATCTAAATCAGAAAAGATGGCATTGGATACATTAAGAAATAATAGTAATATAAAAAATCTGATAAAGCCGGCGTAGTTGTTGTGATGGATGCAGCTCTCTATAAAAAATTGGCACTTAAAATTTTGGATGACAACAATACTTATAGAAAGACTCCGTATGACCCCACTGACAGCCGTAGAAACATATTGGAGCAGTTGGTACAAGAAGGGGAAAGCCTGGGTGTCTTGGACAAAAAAGTAAAAAAAATCATCATTAATGATTCCCCCACCATTCCCATATTTTATGGGCTCCCAAAAACCCATAAATTAATTTTCCCTCCTCCGCTACGTCCTATAATTTCAGGGATAGACTCTCTCAATGAAGGACTCAGCACTTGGATTGATTGACATCTCCAATCTCTAGTGTCCAGGACACGAGGCTTTCTGAAGGATAGCTCTGCGGTTTTAAATAAGTTTAATTCTCTTCCGCGGACAGAAGAGTCCAGTTTTATATCTTGTGACATTGAGAACTTATATTCATGTGTACATCATAAACTGGCAATAAAAGCTGTTACACATCACCTTAATAATTACAGTGCATATGGCAGAGAACTCAAAGAATTATTCTCAGAGGCATCACATATCTTTGGAGCATAATTATTTTTATGTTTCATCTCCAAATTTTTTTCCCAAATCAATGGATCCCTGATGGGTTCCTGTTTTTCACCTTCCCTTGCTATATTGTATGTTGCTTGGTGGGAGGAATTTTTTAATTTTTCAGAATCCAATCCTTTATTCCAGAACATAATGTGGTACGGTCGATATGTGGATGATCTGCTTCTCATCTGGAGGGGTGACATAGTGACCGTACCCACATTTGTGCAATATTTAAACCAGAATGATGTCAACTTTAGGTTCACCTTCACATGTTCTACCACTAAAATCAAGTTTTTGGACCTCACATTACAGGGGAATCCCATCAATAAATGCATAGTTAGTACTATGTTTAGGAAACCGGTAAGTGGGAACACCATCTTAAGAGCAGACAACTGCCATCCCACACATACCGTCAAATCCATTCCGTATGGGGAATTTATCAGAGCAAAATGTATATGCCCTGGTAATGATACCTTTCACCGTGAAAGTGATACCATAAAATGTAGGGTACGTAGCAGGGGGTACAATGAAAAAATTATCAATGATTCCTTCAAAAAAAACTATGACTACTACTAGGCAGCAAACTTTATTGCCAAAGATCAAAGAATTTAATGATAGTGATAAAATTGTGACATTTAGTACCCCCTATAGTCTACAATTTATCAACATTAAACGTATCATAAATAAATATATTTCTGTGTTATACCAGAATGAAGCTTTCTGCCAAATACTTTTGCAGGGACAAAGATGTATTGCCAAAAGAGGACGGTCATTAGGCAATATTTTGTCTCCTAGTCTTTTCCACAGCAATTAGAATTCTAGAACAGAATCTACAAAGGTTTTTACAAATGTGGCAGCACCAAATGCAATGTGTGCAAATACGCAAAAAAAAACACATCAAATTATGTGATACACGATATGTCGTATACTGCATCTCTTGCGATCACAAGTCGAAAACTGAAAAAAAGAATAGCAGAACACATTCAAAATATAAACAATGGAAATAGAAATTACTCTGGCGCGACTAAGCATTTTTTGATGTACATAATGGCAATCTTTGCAGTCTCTCTGGGGTTTGGAGAAGGTCTCCCCCCCCAACCAGAGGAGGGGATTGGAAAAAGAAACTGTTGATACGAGAAGCCTTTTGGATCAAACAATTAGACACCAAGCAACCTGGAGGTTTAAATTACCGAAAGAACACTATGCTCGTATACTAAATGCTTGACAGTTATTACATCGGTTGGTTTGACAGATTTTAATCATACTGCCATTTTTTGTAAATATATCAGAATTAATGATATTAATCACAATTTATGTATTTGATATAAATCATCTGATATCTCTTTCTCATTCTTTTCATAATTTCCAGGGTAAATTGATGAATTCAAAAGGGAACTTGATATCGCCTATGCACCATTTACTAATCATGTTGTGTTTTTGGTTTCCCACTAATAACCTTCAGTGATATTATTATTCTTACTGACCACACACATTATTAATTTTCAAATATCAATTATCATTTATGTATTTGATATGAGATCACTCACTACTTCTTTCTTCTTTTTTTTATCTCTAGTGATGACCTGATGAATCAAAAAGGGAAATTGATAGGATTATTTTTTATTATTAACCATTTATACGGTGCATGTTCTCTTTTGTACAATTATATTTAATAATGTTCTACAGGTGATTATTGCTCACAGTTGTTGTTTTTTCAGTATCTATCCATGTAGGCAGACGGCAATCATATTCACGTTTAATTTTAGATTCCATTTGTGAAATCCCAGTCGTCTGTATATATTACTTTTTGGATTCATATAACAACCATTTTCTTTGTGTTTATATTCTATATGTATAATCAAGTAACATTTAGGAATTTAATTTAATGGTATATGGATCATATGTTGCCATAACACATCATGTTTAAGCTTTTCTGTATAATTCCGGTGTTCGTTGTTGAATATCGCTTTGCACGTTCTATCTTGAGGTTGTTTCTCACTCCATGCTAATCTCGTGCTTATGATGAGATAATTAGACCATGAGGTCTGTCTAAGTTTTATATTATATATATATATATATATATATATATATATATATATATATATATATATATATATATATATATATATATATATATATATATATATATATATAGCATTTTTGTGGCGCGTGGTAACATACTCTACGATTAAGGGCTTTTAAACAAACAAAAAAACTCGAGCTGTATAGGCCAAGTTTAAAGGAAGATAAATAGACACATATAAAATCAATATAATTTATTTCAATAGTTTTAAAATATATTTTTTTATATAAAAGACAGGTGCCTTCAAATATTACAACAACCAAACCTCCAACATAGTTATATTAGTACATGAAAATTAGCCCACCCATGGCAATTTTGATTCATAGATCCAATATTGCACTAACTCTATTATAAAGTGCTGTTGCCAATTAATCCGTGAATGAAAAATGCATATAGAACTCCCCTGAAACAAGGTAAAGTGCAAGTGCAAAGAAGGGGGGGGTTGTTTTAAGTATGTGGAAAGATTAGCATCAAAGTAGCAGCACAACACAAGAATATTTTACAAACAGAAGTTCAAATATTGGAGCATTGTTATGCACACGCCCGGGCTAAGCGGCGTGTGCGTGTGATTGGTAGTGATTCCACTGGACCGTGCCGGAGAGTGAATGCCTGGAGGGGCGTGACTAAGTATTCACCCGATCCGACCAGGGTCGCACGACGGCATACGACGCCAGTGCACCAAGGAGGAACCGAGCAGAGGGACCAGGTGCTACTCCAGGACAGACCCCGGACACGGCTGTTGACCCACACAGGGGAATACAGGAACAGGCTGGTAGGCTGGCACACAGACTGGTGGATATAGGCAGGCACGACTGGTATGCAGGCTGGCGGGTATGCAGGCAGGGGGGTAAAGACAAGCACAGCTAGAGTGCAGACAGGGAGGCACTAGCAGGTAGGAACACAGGCGGGATAGGACCCAGTACACACCGGGACTCAGGAACAATACAGGCAGAGGGTTACAGGCAAGCACAGCTAGAGTGCAGACAAGGCTGAGCAGGGAGGACAGGGCTCTGTTCACACGGAACAGACAGGAAGGGAAAGACAGAGCCAGATACTCACACAGTACTTGCAGAGACAACAAGCAGGAGTTAGGTACGAGTTCAGACTCTGCAGAAAAAGGAAGGGAACGGACATAGAGGCAAAACAGGTAAAGGACAGGAGAGAGTTCAGACTGGAACTGAGTGTACGGAGGAGACCGACACTGCAGAGGGATACAGGAGCGGGTCTGGGAATACGGCCCCCAGAGAGGCGGGACGAACAGGCAAGGAGCGTGTTCAGACAGGACAGACCAGACACAGGAGCGGGTCTAGGAAATCGGCCACTAGAAGGCGGAACGAACAGGCAAGGAGCGTGTTCAGACAGGACAGACCAGACACAGGAGCGGGTCTAGGAAAACGGCCACTAAAAGGCGGAACGAACAGGCAAGGAGCGTGTTCAGACAGGACAGACCAGACACAGGAGCGGGTCTAGGAAATCGGCCACTAGAAGGCGAGAGGAACAGGCTAGGAGCGAGTACAGACAGGTCAGACAAGATACAGGAACGGGTCTAGGTAATCGGCCCCTAGAAGGCAGGAGGAACAGGCTAGGAGCGTGTTCAGACAGGACAGACAAGAGAACACAGAAAGGACTCAGTTCAGACACGGGAGCTGATACCGCAAAGCAGGAGACATACAGGACTCAGTTCAGACACGGGAACTGATACAAAAAGCAGGAGACAAGAGACGGGACCTGGCACCTTCAGAGTGCAAGCACACAGTGAAGGAAAACACTATGCTCAGGCAGGGATAGAAGGGAGCTGCTGAGCTATATACCAAGTGTCAGACAGCAATAGGCTGAGGACGCACAAGGGGTGTGACCCACAGCAGGTACAAAAAGCAGGAAGTGATCGGGCGCCGCCCTTAAGCAGCAGAGACAGACACAAACAGACAGCATGGAGGGAAGCCAGAGAGACACTCTGGACAGGAGATCAAGTGCGCTCTCTTGCACAGTGGGAGATGGACCACCATGCAAGGACGCCGCCAGGTATGTTACAGTACCTCCCCCCTTACGCCCCCTCTTCTTCAGGCCTGCCAGAATCTTCCGCAGGGAATTCGAGGACCAGTCGTTCACTGGGTTGGAGGGGGACAGAGACTTGAGGGTAATCTCTGCTTCGAGGTACATCTTGTCAAGCTCACAGGAAAAAATAGACGGGTTATCAGGTACATAATGAGGAAAAGTCACTGTCTCTTTGTTATCTGGTGGTACCCCGGAGGATTCAGGAAACAACTGGAGGTCCTCCGCCGGGTCAGAAGAGTGCAGAGGCTCAGAGAAAACATCTGCTTCAGAGTACACTAGGTCGGACTCACTGGAGGAAGCAGGCAAGGTATCGGGTACCGAGTATAGGAAAGTCTCTGTCCATTCACCACCAGGTGGCACCCCGAAGGGTTCTGAACACAACTGGAGGTCCTCCGCCTGGTCGGAGGGGTGTAGAGACTCGGGAGTAACCTCTGCTTCGGAGTACACTAGGTTGGACTCACTGGACGAAGCGAGCGAGGTATCAGGTACAGGATATAGGAAAGTCTCTGTCCATTCACCACCAGGTGGCACCCCGAAGGATTCTGAACACAACTGGAGGTCCTCCGCCTGGTCGGAGGGGTGTAGAGACTCAGGAGTAACCTCTGCTTCGGAGTACACTAGGTTGGACTCACTGGACGAAGCGAGCGAGGTATCAGGTACAGAGTATAGGAAAGTCTCTGTCCATTCACCACCAGGTGGCACCCCGAAGGATTCTGAACACAACTGGAGGTCCTCCGCCTGGTCGGAGGGGTGTAGAGACTCAGGAGTAACCTCTGCTTCGGAGTACACTAGGTTGGACTCACTGGACGAAGCGAGCGAGGTATCAGGTACAGAGTATAGGAGAGTCTCTGTCCTTTCGCTACCAGGTAGCACCCCGAAGGGTTCAGGAGACAACTGGAGATCCTCCGCCTGGTCGGAGGGGTGTAGAGACTCGGAGGTAACTACCACTTTGGGGTACCCATTGTCAGGCTCACAGGACGAAGCGGACAAAGTATTGAGTACCGGGTGTAGAGAAGTCTCTCTCCATTTGTCATCGAGTGGTATCCCGGAGGATTCAGGAGGCAACAGGGGATCCTCCGCCAGGTAGCAGAGGTGCACAGACTCTGAGGTAACCACAGCTTTGGAGCATCCTTGGACATGCACACCGGTTAAAGAGAAAGAAGCATCTGATGCCGGGTGCAGGAAGTTCTCCTGTGTGGAGTCTGGATGGGCAGAAGTCTCTTCGGCCAGGAGAACTGGTGCACTACCCACGCACATTACCCATTGGGGTTTCTCCGGGATACAGGGAGATGAAGCTTCAGTAGGGACTTCAAGGTTGGGGTCAGGAGGTCTCAGGGAGGACAGACCCTGGCGTGACGGCTTGCCTCTAAGTCTAGCACGTCTGGACTGCCTCTTGAGGTTGAGAGAAGTATTCCGGAAAGCGTAGTCACCCTGTGAGGATTCTGGGTGGGCAGTAGTCTCATTGGGCTGGAGGACTATTGCGCTACCCACACACATTACCCGTCGGGGCTGCTCCGGGATATTGGGAAGTGAAGCTTCAGCAGGGGCTTCAGAGTTAGGGTCCTCGAAGACCATACGAAAGGCCACCAGGAAGGCCTGCAGGTCAAGGATGACAGGATCCCATGCTTCCCATAGGGGGGTGACCCATTTCAAGGCATCACCCGCTAGGTAGTCAATCATAAAGGCCACTTTAGCCCAATCGGAAGGAAAATAGAGAGGGTAGGCCTTAAAGTGTAGCATGCATTGCTCCACAAATGCACGACACTGTCTTGGATCCCCATAGTAACGTGGCGGATCCGCAGGAACGAGGGCTGATAGATCCATCTGGA
The DNA here is from genome assembly GCF_046119375.1 of Phyllobates terribilis. Taxonomy (NCBI): domain Eukaryota; kingdom Metazoa; phylum Chordata; class Amphibia; order Anura; family Dendrobatidae; genus Phyllobates; species Phyllobates terribilis. The sequence goes on from NW_027362767.1 coordinate 276,859,786, forward strand.
CGGGTGCGTAACTCGCCTGGAACTCAGCTAAAGGGGGAAAAAAAATTTATTTATTTTATTTTAATGCATGTATTCGCTGGAAAAACTTCTCAAAGAGCGAAGGCCGTGGGGCTCAACGGGAACCATGGCCTGAGCATGCTGTTGCTGTTATGCACACGCCCGGGCTAAGCGGCGTGTGCGTGTGATTGGTAGTGATTCCACTGGACCGTGCCGGAGAGTGAATGCCTGGAGGGGCGTGACTAAGTATTCACCCGATCCGACCAGGGTCGCACGACGGCATACGACGCCAGTGCACCAAGGAGGAACCGAGCAGAGGGACCAGGTGCTACTCCAGGACAGACCCCGGACACGGCTGTTGACCCACACAGGGGAATACAGGAACAGGCTGGTAGGCTGGCACACAGACTGGTGGGTATAGGCAGGCACGACTGGTATGCAGGCAGGCGGGTATGCAGGCAGGGGGGTAAAGACAAGCACAGCTAGAGTGCAGACAGGGAGGCACTAGCAGGTAGGAACACAGGCGGGATAGGACCCAGTACACACCGGGACTCAGGAACAATACAGGCAGAGGGTTACAGGCAAGCACAGCTAGAGTGCAGACAAGGCTGAGCAGGGAGGACAGGGCTCTGTTCACACGGAACAGACAGGAAGGGAAAGACAGAGCCAGATACTCACACAGTACTTGCAGAGACAACAAGCAGGAGTTAGGTACGAGTTCAGACTCTGCAGAAAAAGGAAGGGAACGGACATAGAGGCAAAACAGGTAAAGGACAGGAGAGAGTTCAGACTGGAACTGAGTGTACGGAGGAGACCGACACTGCAGAGGGATACAGGAGCGGGTCTGGGAATACGGCCCCCAGAGAGGCGGGACGAACAGGCAAGGAGCGTGTTCAGACAGGACAGACCAGACACAGGAGCGGGTCTAGGAAATCGGCCACTAGAAGGCGGAACGAACAGGCAAGGAGCGTGTTCAGACAGGACAGACCAGACACAGGAGCGGGTCTAGGAAAACGGCCACTAAAAGGCGGAACGAACAGGCAAGGAGCGTGTTCAGACAGGACAGACCAGACACAGGAGCGGGTCTAGGAAATCGGCCACTAGAAGGCGAGAGGAACAGGCTAGGAGCGAGTACAGACAGGTCAGACAAGATACAGGAACGGGTCTAGGTAATCGGCCCCTAGAAGGCAGGAGGAACAGGCTAGGAGCGTGTTCAGACAGGACAGACAAGAGAACACAGAAAGGACTCAGTTCAGACACGGGAGCTGATACCGCAAAGCAGGAGACATACAGGACTCAGTTCAGACACGGGAACTGATACAAAAAGCAGGAGACAAGAGACGGGACCTGGCACCTTCAGAGTGCAAGCACACAGTGAAGGAAAACACTATGCTCAGGCAGGGATAGAAGGGAGCTGCTGAGCTATATACCAAGTGTCAGACAGCAATAGGCTGAGGACGCACAAGGGGTGTGACCCACAGCAGGTACAAAAAGCAGGAAGTGATCGGGCGCCGCCCTTAAGCAGCAGAGACAGACACAAACAGACAGCATGGAGGGAAGCCAGAGAGACACTCTGGACAGGAGATCAAGTGCGCTCTCTTGCACAGTGGGAGATGGACCACCATGCAAGGACGCCGCCAGGTATGTTACAAGCATATAGCCCCTATATGCTATAAGTAAGTCAGCAGATAAGTACAAGGTATAAAGGCATCAGGCTAATGCATATTAAATGTACCAATTCCTATGGCTGTGCATATAGTGTAGCTACATATAGGGTGTGTTATGACAAAACATTAAAGCCAGTGGAGAGTACTCACATATAGTAATTCAATAAGTTGATCAGAGGAGGGATGGTGAAGTTAACCCCGACGACGCCGTTTCGCCACAAGCTTCTTCAATGGGGGCACGATTAAGGGCTTTTAGCCAGAAACGCGTCATACGAATGGACATGTTTTTTAACCATGGATATCCTACATTGTTTTTCACAAGACGGAATAAAGATTGAATATTTTATATATACGCCACATGGATTCTTTTGTTTTTTCTATGATCATTCGAACTTGTTTTGCAGCCACAGGACTCTGGCTTCCGCTGATGTTACGTCAAATCAGGCGTGACTCAGTGACGCGCTCCTCGCGGTGGATGCTAGGCTGTGGGTGGAGTTTCCCCGTGTGTCACACCCGGCATCCACCACGCGCTTTCCCTCTCCGGCATTCATTGGGAAAGCGCAGAGTGCATCCATTTGTTTTTCTATGATCATTCGGGCTTGTTTTGCAGCCACAGGACTCTGGCTTCCGCTGATGTTACGTCAAATCAGGCGTGACTCAGTGACGCGCTCCCCGCGGTGGATGCTGGGCTGTGGGTGGAGTTTCCCCGTGTGTCACACCCGGCATCCACCACGCGCTTTCCCTCTCCGGCATTCATTGGGAAAGCGCAGAGTGCATCCATTTGTTTTTCTATGATCATTCGGGATTGTTTTGCAGCCACAGGACTCTGGCTTCCGCTGATGTTACGTCAAATCAGGCATGACTTAGTGACGCGTTCCCCGCGGTGGATGCTGGGCTGTGGGTGGGGTTTCCCCGCGTGTCACACCCAGCATCCACCGTGGGGAACGCGTTACTGGGTCATGTCTGACTTGGAGTTACATCAGCAGAAGACAGAGCCGGCTGCAGCCGGGGGTCACGTGATGCCTGTGAGCGGCCAAGGATAGCGCCGCTCACAGGCAATAAAGGCAACGCAAGGTAATTAGAAAAAATCTTCTCTCCACAGTGTAAATACATTGGGGGAATTTTAAATAGTAGTGGACAACCTCTTTAACCAATAACTCCTATATATGCTAAAGTATTCTAAAATCAAATATGAGACCATCTATGCAAAAGCTAAAACATGGCCTGAAACTGAGTCATGCAACAGGACAGTTGATCTCAAGCGCCCAAGCAAATTTACATCAGAATGTGAAAAAACAACCATTAGGCTATGTGTGCACGTTCAGGATTTGAATGCAGAAAATTCCTTAAGGTTTCTGCATCTCTTGGCAGGAACAACGCTGCAGAAAAAAATGTGCTTTTTACTACGATTTTGATGAATTTTTGATGCGTTTTTAAGATGCATTTTTGTACAGCAATGAATGCTTTTTGGATCTAAATAAAGATATTTAAAAAAAAACAACAACCTGGGACATCACTTTAACCCTTGGATTACTGTCGGACCTGGGGTGAGTATATTGGTAATTTAAATGATTAAAGAATGTGTCTGTTGTATTTCAAATAAAGTGTTTTACTCTTGTTTAGTAATGAGGGTGTTTGGTTGACACCTCTCCATCACTAAACAAAGGGTTTGGTGTCAGCGATACTTAATCCAGTAAACCTCAATCTCATTAGCATTAATTCCCATTCATGTAATTTCTGCGGCAGCTGGGAGGTGCTGTTTTTAGCCTAGGAAGGTGCCATTAGGCAAACATGTTCTCTGGCTATTAATAACAGCTCACAGCTGTTTTGTTAGCCCCTACGTCCCCATGATCAGCAACCAGCAGCGCTTTGGGCGCAGTGTATTTTCGCTGCGTCCAAAACGCTGTGTTCTAATGCTGCACTTGTTTTGTCAATACATACGGATCCACCGCATGAAATGATATTTCAACCGGTCAAAATCTGCAGCGGAGACTAGCGTCTTCGCTACAGAAATTGACATGCTGCGGGTGAGTTTGGGTACGTACCCACAATCAGGAGCCGCTACAGATGTGAAGCTGTGTGTTTATGCAGCGTCAAACCCGCAGCGGCCAGATGTTACAGCATAGTGGATGGTATTCTAGAAATCCCATGTCCACTTTGCGTGCATCTGAGGTTGCGGATCACGTGCGGACACTGACATGAGGCGCACCTTTCAGGACGTCTTGTGGAGTCGCTAGTCACCACAACAGAAATTTGACTACTAGAATGTATTGAATGCAGTAAATCCACATGGTTCAGTGAACACGTATTTGTGTTCAATAGAACGTAGAGTTTTGGACGCAGCAAAAATATGCTGTGTCCAAAGAGCTGCTATAGTGGGCACATAGCCTAAAATAAAAAATAAAAAAATCCTGCGTCATTTTCATAACTAGTAGAGGGAAAGCCAACCGCTGGAAGCTGATATTAGTAGCCAGGGAAGGGGCCATTAGCCAAAAATGTTCCCTGGCTATTAATAACAGCACACAGTTCTTTGCTTAGCCTTTACTGGCTAGCTTACAGGGGGACCCCAGAAAAAATTGACGTACTGTCTCCCTATAAAATCTAACCAGCAAAGGCTAGGCAGACAGCTGTGTTGCCTGATATTAATAGCCAAGGAAGGGGCCATGGATACTAGCCTCCTCCGAGTCTAAGATGCGCCATATCTGGAGCTTAGCCTCCACTCTTCCCACTGCCATGTAGCGATGGCGAGTGGGGTAATAGGGTTGGGGTTCATGTCAGCCTTGTATTGGCGGCCGACATGAATCCCAGGATAGTAATGGAGGGCTTCTATAAGACACCCCCATTACAAACCCTGTAGTAAGGTTTTTGACGTTTTTCAAAAAAAGACACGGCCAGAATAACGTCTTTTATCGTAAACTAAATTCCACAGGTTTTAATCTTTTATTTAAAAATAAAAAATACCCAGAAGAAGCGTGGTGCGAAATGGTGTAGAAGTTCTAACAGGTCGAGCTATACTATATGGTTGCTTTCCATCTACTTTACTTCAATAACTGCAGGTATTTTGGATCTCTTTTGGTATTCATTTATTTAGGCACTTTGCACTTTATATATGAATTGTTAACATCTATTGGTTTATCTGAGAGAAGCTCTCTATGGTTGCACTATTGGCACTTTGCAATTCACATTGCATTCAGATATTGTCATGACACAGCTGTCGGGTGACCAGGGATCAGAGGCTCCTACCCTATCTCTAACACTAGGGGCGCCCTAGCTCGCCCTATTCCCCAGGATACCTGTGAAGGTGAGGATGTTGGGGCCTCCGTCCTCACCCTAACTCTTGAGTAAGCCCTCTGTCTGTTCACCTCCCCTAGACAGGGAAGAGGGGCGCTACTGTGCACCGTAGTACACCAACCCGACATACAAGGCAACACAGACAGGGGTTAACAGAAAACTTCAGGCACACAAAATATTCGCTCACATATAACAAAGGAAAGCACTGGGGTGTGAAGGTAGGGGAATAAACCAAAATGGAGAAGGAATAAGGAATTTCCATGCATACATACCAAACAACTGTCACAAATAATTACTTCAACTCTCCTTCTCATAAGTAGTCCTCTCCCTCCGTTAGCCATGCAGCAAATGCTAGCTCTGACAATGACTCCAAGCCAAAGTCCAGTATATATAGGAGTGGGGAGTGGCTAACACTGGACAGCTGAGAGGCTAAATGAAAGTAAGCTTCCAGGAGCCCACAACTGAGCAGTTTAACCCCTGCACTGCTGAAAGAAGCCTGCACCATTTGTTATAAAGGTGAAAGGCTTCTAATGAGTGCAGGAGTGGGAGGAATCAGACACTGCGGTCTTCTGGCTCCTCTCTGTCTCGTGTAATGCAGTGGCTTGTAGCATTACTAAAATGTCCAGGGGGTGTGTTTTGGCTGACCACGTACCTCCCCTTCAGGTGACTGATCACATGACTGTGACATCATCACAGGTCCTGTGCTCACAGAAGGATATATAAATCCTGGTGGTTTTTGAAACAGTGGAGAGGCCTGGTCCCTGCGTCTGGGACACCATTAGCCTGGAGAGGCAAGAGACCGGATCCCTGTGTCTGGGACACCAGTAGCCATGGAAGGCAAGAGGCCTGATCCCTGTGTCTGGGACACCGTTGGCCCTGGAAGGCACGTGGCCTGGAGACCACATCTGGTGAGCCTTAAACCACAGCTGTGGCAGAACAGAGCTGATAGAAGCAGCTAAGACCCGGCAAAGGTAAAAACGGTGCTTTATAAGGACATTGTTGTTGTTACCTTACTGAAGTCTGTATTTGAAGCCAAGCGGGCATAGCTGCCACTGAAAAGGCTCTAGGATATTACATGTGTAACATTCCTGCGAGCCACTGAGATGGACTATGTTATAAGCAGTTTATGATGTGTAATAAACTGCTGGTCTTCATATTACCGGAAAACATTGCATGTGTGCTTTAATTGACCCGGTGAAGCGAGTACCCCTCAACATGATGAATAGCGCTACCTTACACTCGGTAAACCCGTGACAGATATCACCATATTCCTTTAAATTGATTATACCTTATTGATTGTTCTAATTCACCTGTGTGTTATTTATAGTCATTATATAGCTATACAACCAGGCTTTACCATGTATCTATCTGCATTTGCAGGTTTCCTGTTCCCATTTTTTTATATTATTATTGGTTTTAATGAATGAAAATTGAGTTTTAAATTAATCTCTGTTATCCTGGAAGTATCCAATTAAGCTACATGGGATGGAGTGGGTATTATTGTAATTATAGTGTCTAGCGCCTTTGTTGACCCTTTTGGACATTTATGAATAGTAATGAGGACATTTTTTAAATAAAGACACGCCCAGAATAAAGTATTTTATTTTAAATAAAATTCCACACGGTTTTAATCTTTTATGTAAAAATAAAAAACACTGTATACTCACCTAACGCCTAATCCCCGAAGCCATCGTCTCCTGTAAGAAACCAAAGATAAAAAACTACCATATCCTTCACCTGTCTGCCGTCATGACGTAATCCACAGTGTCCCATGAAGATCTGGATCACTTCTACAGCAGGCACATCAGCAATCACTGATGTGTCTGCTGTAGAAGACACAACAGAGTAATTACTCCTGTCGGTGTCTAGTGCTGCGCTGCTGGGGCTGAGTTCACTGGAATTCATCAGCTGAAGATCAGCTGATAAGCTCCAGTGCCCTCACTTACTGCATCAGTGTTGCGTGGGAAAATTCTCACGCAGCACAGATGCCATAAGTGAGGGCACCGGAGCTCTCAGCTGATCTTCAGCTGATGAACTCCGGTGAACTCAGCCCCAGCAGCCAGCGATGTACACTGCCGAGAGCAATCGCGCTCCTGTCAGTGTATTATCGGCTGCGGGGTGATCATGCCGTGGGACATTGGCGTGATTGCGGACAGATGAGAATAAGGTATTTTTATTTTATTATCGATTTTATTTTTACTTTTTTTTTTTTTTACACAGCGCACAGACGCTGGCTGAGGAGACTACTTCTCCCCTCAGCCACGCCTGCTCTCGCTATTATCAGCGGGAGCGGCTGTAGGCTGATGGGAGGCGTAGTCTCCCGCGGGCAATTCTCTGTGCGTTTTTGCCGCATTTTTGCCTCATTGACTTGAATTGAGTCAGTCAAATACGCTGCAAACATCCGCAGCAAATACGCAAAATATTTTTATACCTGCGTTTTTGCTACGAATTTGCCTGACTCAATTGAAGTGTATGGGTGAAAAACGCTGCAGAAACACACAAGGAATCGACATTCTGCAGATTTAAACGCAATGACAATCCTCACCGGAAAATTCCTGATCATGTGCACAGCACTTCAGGATTGTCATTGCATTAGCTGGCACATGGATTACCTAGTGTTTTTGGTGCATTACCACATGGAAAAAACGCAGCGAAAACGCATCAAAAACGCACAGTGTGCACATAGCCTTAAGGTTGATACCTCAACCCTATTGCAATGTTGTAATGTGACCCTAAGAAAGCCGTGCAAAGGCTAATGTCCACAGATATCAATGAACATGAGCAAGGTTGTGAAGAAGTGTGGCCAAAATTCCTCCAGAATGGTGTATGAGACCGATGAATTAATGGCTTTTTAGTAAGAATTTAAGTTAATGCTGCTAGAAGTGGTTTTACCAGCTATTGCTTCATAGGTGTACTTAATTTTTTACACAGTGTTTCTGCATTTTGGCCAATTTTTAAAAAATAAACAATGACGTGGCATAATTTGTTATGTATTGTTATTCATCTGAGATTGTATTTTCCTAAGTTTAAGACCATATAAGAGCCAGATGTTTTTTTAATCATAACCAGAAATGAAAATCCATAGACTTCTATGAGGTTGTGCTTGGTTTTTCTCATGAATTTGTAGAAGGCCAATGGCATTCACTTGCCAATTTTCTTTTCTCTCATAGACTTCAATGGAGTGAAAGAGCTTATTCACACGTTGTGTTTTTCTGTCGCCTTTTCCCCACATTTTTTCGACAGGTTTTTTGCCTTTTACTACAACAGCAAAGTGAATGAGATATTCACGCACATGCGGCATATTTTTCCCTAGCAGATACGAAGAAGTGTCAAATCTGCAGCATGTCATTTCTTTGAACATTTTTGCAGCGTTTTTCACCCATTCAAATCAATGAGAAAAATACCTTAAAAACACCCGGAAATACAGAAACATGCAAATCCTACTTCTATGCTCGATTGGCCACTCTTGTGGATAGATTTGCAGGCCAACACAGACCAGGCCAACACAGACCAGGCCAACACAGACCAGGACCACACAGACCAGGCCAACACAGACCAGGACCACACAGACCAGGCCAACACAGACCAGGCCAACACAGACCAGGCCAACACAGACTAGGCCAACACAGACCAGGCCAACACAGACCAGGCCAACACAGACTAGGCCAACACAGACCAGGCCAACACAGACCAGGCCAACACAGACCAGGCCAACACAGACCAGGCCAACACAGACCAGGCCAACACAGACCAGGCCAACACAGACCAGGCCAACACAGACCAGGCCAACACAGACCAGGCCAACACAAACCAGGACAACAGAGACAAGACCAACACAGACCAGGCCAACACAAACCAGGACAACAGAGACAAGACCAACACAGACCAGGCCAACACAGACCAGGACAACAGAGACAAGACCAACACAGACCAGGCCAACACAAACCAGGACAACAGAGACAAGACCAACACAGACCAGGCCAACACAAACCAGGACAACAGAGACAAGACCAACACAGACCAGGCCAACACAAACCAGGACAACAGAGACAAGACCAACACAGACCAGACCAACACAGACCAGGCCAACACAGACCAGGCCAACACAGACCAGGCCAACACAGATCAGGCCAACACAGACCAGGACAACAGAGACCAGACCAACAGAGACCAGGCCAACAGAGACCAGGCCAACAGAGACCAGGCCAACAGAGACCAGGCCAACAGAGACCAGGCCAACAGAGACCAGGCCAACAGAGACCAGGCCAACAGAGACCAGGCCCACACAGACCAGGCCCACACAGACCAGGCCAACAGAGACCAGGCCCACACAGACCAGGCCCACACAGACCAGGCCCACACAGACCAGGCCCACACAGACCAGGCCAACACAGACCAGGACCACACAGTTCAGACAGAAATCAGACCTTTATAGAATATTCTATAAAAATGCTACAGTGTATGCCCCAACTGCTAAGTATATGCCCCATAATACCCTTTAGGCTACATTTTATAGTATACACCTTGCTGTCTTCATGTCTTACCACCCTACATTGCATTTGGTTGGTGTTACCAGCAGCACATACAGTAGTGATTAGTGCCTACTTTAACTCGTTTCCAGGAAAATGGCACTTTGAGAAATTGCTAAGATTTTTTTTAGAACATGAGAACTCTTACCTCTAAGTATTTTAAGAATAGTGATCTTTTCCTTAGAGATTAAGGTGCCATCAGGTTTCTTCCAGGTGACTTTGCACTTGATATTACCTTTGTCATCTAGGTTCAGTTTCTTGATGGTCAGAGAAACATCCCCTGGAGCTCTGGATATTGCCACTCTCTCTCTGAACTTAGTAAGTGGGACATCATCTTGTGATTTAATGCGAATAATTATTACTTCAGAGTGTAAAGACCATTCAATCCGATCCACTTCATATTCTGGGGGTGTGTAAGTACAGGGAAGGTCCACTGAGCGACCACGTACTCCTGTCACAATGTCCTTCATAATTAAGGAAGGGTTAGATGAAGCTGATTGGAGACAAAATGTGAAATTGCTTTGAATAAGAATAAAAGACGTGATGCAAAGAAAAATGAATTTACTTCTCGTCTGTAGTGTGATTGCCATATATTGTTGCACAGAGAACATTCTCTTTCATCTCAGCTCTTGGACCAATGTAATTCTATGGGGCAGTGCCGATGCACAATTTCTTTCACTGACAGAATCTATCGGTGCAAAAAAATCTCAGCATGCTGCAATTTCACTCTGAAAGTCTATGGGTGTGTGGAAAACATAAGACTGCACTCGGATGTCATCTGAGCGCAGTCCGATTTCCACGGACTCACACAATGGAGAAGACTCAAGGAACTTTATATTTACACTTAGGAAGATCTAAATTAATGTTAAAAGACACATGCTGGCATTGTCAACTCAGCTTTATCAATGCACACTCATCATCAATAATGGCTAATTTACCTAAGTGGCAAGTTTCGAACTAGGCTGCATTCACACATTGCAGCTGCAGCAAGGAAAAAAGCAACAAGCGAACACATCCAATGTAAAACTTCCTTCAGGAAGAGCGCTTCTCAAATATTAGAGGTATGAAGGATAGAAATACTTAAAGTGGATCTGTAAAGAGATTTCACAATAAAACCTGTATATGTGATTATTTAACAGATCCATCAGATCCTATAAGACTGTTGTCCTTACTCTGAAAATCCATGGCAGTAAAATAATTTGTCTGTTTTTTAACAGTTTTGCAACCACATAACGTAAAATTATGTTATATGGTCCCAGTGTGTGTAAGCAGCTGGCTCAGGAACTAAGCCCGCACCATACTTGGCAGATGTCATCTGCGTTACACAGCCAGCGTCTGCCTGCTGAAGCTTGCTCCAATCGCTGCTGTTTAAACATTTAAATGTCATTCACTGACTGCGCATTTAAATCACACAACGCGATCATGGTGTGCTGACCAATTATCATGGCAGACAGGGGCCTGCTGAAGGCCTATATGGTTCCCATCCTAGTCCTCCTGTGAAGCTGCGCCATAAGCTGAGCTTCATAGGAGAACAATGATTTTAGTATTGCAGTATCTTGTATAAGTAATCAAATGATTGTAGGTTCAAGTCTCCTAATGGGACTAAATAAATTAATTAAAATATAAAAAAAAAAATTAAATCACACACCTTTTCCCATTTAGAAATAAAGAAAAAAGAACATATTTGGTATTGCCGCATTCGTGAAATTCCAATATATCAATATATAAAATTATTTTAACCATACATTAAACTCAAAACAAAAAACCCTCGCAAGAATGGTTTTTCTCCGTAGCTGTACCCCCCACAAAAAAATCAATAAAATAAGCTAAAAAGTTATATATATATATGGCAAAATGGTTTCAATAAAAATACCAGCTCAGAATGCAAAAATTAAATCCTCACAGCTCCATTGATGAAAAAATAAAGTTAGGGATCTCAGAAAATGGCAGCAAACGAAAATTTTTTACAAAGCTCTGAATTTTTTTTGACCAGTAAATTAGAAAAAAAACCTTATAAGTTTGAAATAGTTGTATTTATACTGACCTGAAGAATAACAGCCAGGTCATTTTTATTGCATAATTAATGCCGTAAAAACAAAACCCAACATCAATGGCAAAATTGCATTTTTTCACCATTTTTCCAAACGTAATTTTTTTCAGTACAGTACATTTTAAAGTGAATAAAGTCATTTAAAATTACAACTGATTTGGCAAATAACAAGAACTTATATGACTATGTTGATGGGAAAATTGAAAGGGAAGTAAAAAAACAAAAGCACAAAAAATGAAAATAAGCATTTTGTGAGTCTAAGGAGAGAACTTTAAAGAGGATTATACAGTATTTCTGACATGGTTTTCAGACTCCCTTCACCCAGAACTCAATCCCATTGTCCTTACAAAGAATTCTCAAGGTTATGTCAATTTAATGCTGAATGATGCATCTTCTCCATACTTATATTCCCTGTGTCTGGTTAAATATTTTTCCTCCGTAAAGATGCTTGAAAGTTTGTGAACCCTTGAGAATTTTTCATTTGTCTGCATAATTTTGACTTAAAACATCAGATGTTCACACAAGTCCTAAAAGTAGATAACAAATGATTCAAAAATATTATTATATTTATTTTTAGAGCAACATTGATTCCATGGTACTGTACATGAGAAGAGGTTATAGGATACAAATATCAATTACAGAGAACAAACTAACACCGACAGACGGGTACAGTGGGGGAGAGGACCCTGTCCTTGTGGGCTTGCAGGCTACTGGATAATGGAAATGGAGACAGTAGGTTGGGGGGGTTACAGCAGCTCCGGTAGTGTCGACGTGACAGCAGGGTCAGTGCAGACTGTTAGCTTTCTTGAAGAGATGAAAGTTCCTTCCAAATGTTACGTATGTGGCGGACATTTTGGGGCACAGAATTAGTAAGGATGGAGGATATTCGGGAGAAATCTTGGAGGCAATTGGGAGAGAAGCTTATAAGTGTGGCGGAGAGAAGGAGGTCTTTATTGGATCGGAGGTTACGTTTTGGAAGATATCGGGAGATTAGTTCAGAGATATACTGGGGAGAGAGATTATGGAAGGCTTTGTAGGTCTGTATTAGTAGTTTGAACTGGATACGCTGGGGAATTGGGAGCCAAAGAAGGGATTTGCAGAGGGTAGAAGCAGAGGCGTAGTGAGGAGAGAGGAGGATTAGTCGGGCAGCAGAGTTAAGGATGGACTGGAGAGGTGCGAGTGTTAGCTGGGGCGCCACAGAAGAGGATAATGCAGTAGTCGAGGTGGGAGATGATGAGGACATGTGACGTGCCCCCTGGGCCGTGGGGTACTTGGTAGCGGGGCCGGTCGGTGCTGGGGGTGTCACGATGGCGGTGTATGGGGCCGCCGCTGCGGTGCAGATCCTCTGCCGCTGATGGTGACGCAGCAGAGCTGGTTCAGCTCTCCACAGGCAGAGCTTAGCTCCAGGGCAGGATCTAGTGATACTATAGGGTAGATGTTGTTGGTGCGGTGTAGTGCAGGTGATAATGACCAGTCCACAACTTAATGGCGGTTTCCTCTCATCTTTACTTGCGGTTGTTAAGCAGACCGGGGCACAGGTACTAGCTGGTAGTAGAGGTCCGGGTGGCCTGGGAGCAAGTTGGGGATCCACCTCGCCAGGTGAAGTTGTAGGCCTTCCCTCTGCGCTAATCTGTTTGGCCCTGCTGCTTGTAGCTATGCTACGGCCCTTGTCCCTGAGTAAAACGTCTGTTCCTCACCCGTATGGCAGGCAGCTCAGGCCTTCCTTATGTGTCGCTCCCACGTGGCGGTGCTGGGCCCTATGGTGCTGCTGTGTCGCCAGGTGTCTGATGGGGCCAGGAGACCTGCAGTCTCCTGTCCTCCAGTTTCTGCTGCTGGGCCTTCAGTGCCCCACAACCTCGGACTCCGGTGTCCGGTTCTTCTGCGCTTCTCTCCTCTGGGGTTAGCTGGCTTACAGCTCCACTTCCCAGGTCCTTCCTGTCCTGTCTTCAACTCCTCTCAACTCACTTTAACTAACCCTGCCTCCAGATCCCAGTTGCTAAGGGGAGGAACTCCCCTTTCTGGTCTGGAGCCAGGAAAGTGTTGTATGCTGGTATACCTGATTAGGGGACCCCTCCTTGCTTCCAGGCATGGCATCACCCCTTGTGAGGGAGGCAATGCCACTGTTGCAACCGGACCCCTGTGGTGCCACACATGCTCTAACATTTTAGTAGATTCAAGGATGAGAAAAGGACGGATCCTGGAAATATTTTTGAGTTGGAGGCAGCCAGAGGTGGCGAGATCTTGGATGTGCGGTTTGAAGGACAGGGCATAGAAGAGGGGACTTCCACAAGGCTGCAAGCCTCAGTTTCACACTGTGGGCCACAGATGGTTCTATTCACCACCGACCTTCTCTTGTCATCTACAGTAGAGATAAGCGAACCTTTTGATGTTTGGGTTTGTCGACTAAACTCGAACATCAAAAAAAATGTTTGTGTTCTGGCACCCGATCCTGAACACAAACCCGAACAGGGCCCTGGACATGAGTGGTTTCCCACGCCGTCATCTGCATGTCAGTGGGGGAAACGGGCTGTGATCGGTGGTAACACCGCTACCGCCGGTCACAGGGCTGCGGGATCATGCTGTCAGGTGTCAGTGTGATCATGCAGCTGTGACAGTGACCCACGGTCATAGGTACTTGCTGAAGGGACTACTACCCCCATTATCCGGCGCCTGCTGTCACTGTAAACAAGCAGTGCAAGCGCCGCTGATGGGAGGAGTGATCTCCCATCAGCTGGCTCTTGCGCAGTCAAAGTGAAAGTTAAAAAAAAAAAGGTTAAAATTAATAAATAATTATTTACCTACACCTTGTCCCCGATGCCCTCAGTGTTGATGAACTCGTATGACCTCACTTACTGCACTACTGCTGCGTGTGAAAATTCCCACTCAGCAGTGCTGCCGTAAGTGAAGTCACCGGAGCTCTCAGCTGATTGAACTCCAGTGACCTCACTCACTGCAGCTCAGTGCTGTACACTGACACAGGAGTGATTACACTCCTGTCAGTTTATAGCCAGCTGTCTTGTAGAGCATTCACATCAGTGACTGCTGATGTGACTGTCCTACAAATGATCGCTGTGGGACACTCGGGATTATGTTATCATGATGGACAGGTGAGGGATATGGTTGTTTTTTATTTTTGGTTTCTTACTGGAGAGAAGAGCTTCGGGGATTAGGCGTTAGGTAAGTATACAGTGTTTAATAAATTATTAAAACCATGTGGACTTTTATTTGAAATAAAATACCTTATTCTGGCCATGTGTTTATTTCAAAACCTTGACAATGGGGTTAGTAATGGGGGTGTCTTATAGACGCCTCTCCATTACTAACCTGGGATTCATGTCAGCTGCCAATACAAGGCTGACATGAACCCCAACCCAATTGCCCCACTTGCCACCGCACTAGGGCAAGTGGGAAGAGAGGAGGCTAAGCACCAGATTTGGCGCATCTTATGGGTGCGCCATTTCTGGGGCTGCTGAGGGCTGATATTATTATCCTAGGAGGGGGCCAGGATCCATGGCCCCTTCCCTGGCTATTAATATCAGCTCACAGCTGTCTGTTTAGCCTTTGCTGGTTAGATTTTATAGGGGACCCCCCTGTCAATTTTTTTCTGGGGTCCCCCGTAATCTAGCCAGTAAAGTCTAAGCAAACAGCTGTGGGCTGTTACTAATAGCCAGGGAACAAGAAGAAAGAAATTCCATGCCCACTGTGCTTGTCTTTGACGCTGTGTAAACTCACACGCAGCATGTCAATTTCTGTAGAAGAGATGCAAGTCTTTTCTGCAGATTTTGACTGATTGAAATGTCATTACATGTGGTGGATCCGCATGTACTGACAAAACAAGTGTGGCATTAGAACGCAGCATTTTGGACGCAGCGAAAATACTCACCCAGGGTCCGACGGTAATCCAAGGGTTAAAGTGATGTCCCACATTTCTTTTTTCAAATATCTTTATTTAGCTCCAAAAAGCATTCATTGCTGTACAAACACGCATCAAAAAACTCATGCAAAAATGCACCAAAAACGCTTTTTTTCTGCACCAAAGTGAATGAGAAATGTGAAGTGTCATCCACACATTGAGTATTTTTTGACTTGCAGATTTGGTGTCTCTGTCACAGCTGCGGGATCACACTGTTACCTGACAGCATAATCCCGCAACACTGTGACCGGCGGTAGCGATGTTACTGTCTACCACAGCCCCTGTTTCCCGCACTGTCACAGAGATGACAGCGTGGGAAACTAGGGATGTTCATTTTCGCGCCTTTTGCTGATTTTTGCGCAAAAGGCTTGGGAACCTGAACATAAATCCGAATGTGCAGTTTTCGCTCCGCTCACACAATTTGGCCTCCGCTCCTGTCTTTTTGTTCCAACAATTTTTCAAGTGAATACACCAGCTGTCACTGTCCAATAGAGGTCAGCATCTATCCATAAATGCTACATATCATATTTTTTTTGCATTAGCTATTACAATTCCCTTACATTCCGCCTCTCTTTAAACTCACCAGTCCTGGGGTAAGAAAGGTTGTCGGGACTCTAGACCAGGGGTCCTCAAACTACGGCCCGCGGGGCACATGCCGCCCGCGGAGGACTTTTATCCGGCCCGCCGGGCTATGGGCGGAGGAGAGGAGAGCGGTGCCATTGCCCACCCTTCCCCCCGCTTACTCAGGGCCCCGGCAGGCGGATACTTGCCTCTCACCGTGCCTCTGCAGATCTGCTGTCTTCCTGCTCTGCGCTTCCTGTGACGTCTCAGATCAGAGGGCGCGGTGACTTCTTTACACCGCGTCCTCCCGAGTGCCGTCACAGGAAGCGCAGAGCTGGACAACGCCGCCGCGACGCTGGAGTCCAGACCAGAGTAGAGCAGCGGCAGCAAGTGAGAAGTGAGGTGAGTATTGGATTTTTTTTTTTTTTAATGTATGGAGACATAGGTCATTATATGGGGGGTTGACATCCTGCAAGGGGTATCATATGGGGGGCTGACATCCTGCATGGGGTATGATATGGGGGGTGACATCCTGCATAGGGCATTATATGGGGGGAAAGGGACATCCTGCATGGGGCATAATATGGGGGGGGGTGACATGCTGCATGGGGCATTATATGGGGGGGAGGGTGACATGCCGCATGGGGCATTTTATGGGGGGGAGGGTGACATGCTGCATGGGGCATTATATGGGGGGGAGGGTGACATGCTGCATGGGGCATTATATGGGGGGGTGACATACTGCATGGGGCATTATATGGGGGGGTGACATGCTGCATGGGGCATTATATGGGGGGGTGACATGCTGCATGTGGCATTATATGGGGGGTGACATGCTGCATGTGGCATTATATGGGGGGTGACATGCTGCATGGGGCATTATAAAGACAGGGGAGTGATATCCTGCATGGGGCATTATATGGGGGGGTGACATCCTGCATGGGGCATGATATGGGGGGTGAAATCCTGCATGGGGTATTATATGGGGGGGAAAGGGACATCCTGCATGGGGCATTATATGGGGATGAAAGGGACATCCTGCATGGGGCATTATAAAGACAGGGGAGTGATATCTTGCATGGGGCATTATATGGTGTGAGAAAGGGACATCCTGCATGGGGCATTATATGGGGGGTGGCATCCAGCATGGGGCATTATAAGGGGGGGAACAGCCTGCATGGGGCATTATAAGGGGGGGGGACAGCCTGCATATGGCATTATAAGGGGGAAACAGCCTGCCTATTGGGAACATTTACCTGCCCATTGAGGACCTATGCTGCCTATTGGGGACCTATGCTGCCTATTGGGGACATTTACCTGCCTATTGGGGACATTTACCTGCCTATTGGGGATATTTACCTGCCTATTGGGGACATTTACCTGCCTATTGGGGATATTTACCTGCCTATTGGGGACCTATGCTGCCTATTGGGGACATTTACCTGCCTATTGGGGACATTTACCTGCCTATTGGGGATATTTACCTGCCTATTGGGGACATTTACCTGCCTATTGGGGACCTATGCTGCCTATTGGGGACATTTACCTGCCTATTGGGGACATTTACCTGCCTATTGGGGACATTTACCTGCCTATTGGGGATATTTACCTGCCTATTGGGGACATTTACCTGCCTATTGGGGATATTTACCTGCCTATTGGGGACCTATGCTGCCTATTGGGTACATTTACCTGCCTATTGGGGACCTATGCTGCCTATTGGGTACAGTTACCTACCTGTTGAAATACCGGTTGACTTAACTTTACTTGTTCTTCATTTTAAATATTGTATTTGTTCCTGTATTGTCTTTTTTTACTTCAAAATAAGATATGTGCAGTGTGCATAGGAATTTGTTCATAGTTTTTTTTTTAAAACTATATTCCGGCCCTCCAATGGTCTGAGGGACCGTGAACAGGCCCCCTGTTTAAAAAGTTTGAGGACCCCTGCTCTAGACGCTCCAAGGGTGAGATTCAGGCATCACCAGTATTCAAGCACATTCCTGTGCCTCCTGCATGATATACTGAAATATAAGATCATTTTCTGCATATCTCCTGGGTGGGACATCAATGTTGGTACACTCAGTTCTGCAAGGTTCCTTCTGACTTATTTCCTTTGGGACATACAGGCCTTCAGGCACTCTTCTTGTGAGCTCAGCCTCTAGTCTATCCTCTGGGTTAGTTCTGGATGGTAGTGTTACTTCAAGTACTATCCACCAGTCATCTCCACCATCTGCGAGCATTGCAGATACAGGATTCCCATGCGGACACATATGGCTGAAGCATGTTATGTACGGTGCAGTACTCTTCCTGGTGCATAGTCTTATCCTTCTGGTCAAGCCTCATACACAAGATTTGTGAAGTGTATTCTCCTTGTCACTCTATGAGGAACAGCCTACCATGTGTAGTCCAATTTGACCTGAGGTTGCTTCACTCAGGATAACAAGTGTTATTCTATCTGTAATGGTGTCTCTTGCACCAGGGTCACTTCAGGGTGTCTCTTCTCCTGGAACCTCGTACAATCTTCATCTGGATCAAGCTCTAACTCAGTATTCACCCGGCCATTATGGCCAAACAGCAACGTGTAGAGGGTGTACCCTTCAGTGGTATGTACCTGGTTACTGTATGACCACACTAGTTCCGGCACAAACTCAGGTCATTTCATCGTCTTGTTGACTTCCAGAGTCCTCAACATCCGTAATAAAGTTCTGTTCAAGCGTTCACACACAACATTTCCCTGAGGGTGGTAGGGCGTCATTCTGCACTTCTTATGTCATGAAGGGATTAAACAGAGCAGAGTTCTGGCTTGCCCAAAATTGTATCTGATCACATATCCAGTGCAACCTCCACCTCACTATTTAGTCAGGGACTCGAGCAACTGTTCGTAGCTATTTCAAACAAGCAGCCATTCCATAAAAAGCAAAAAGGGGAGAGGTAGATACAACCAAAATGTGCAGAATCCGTGCCGTGTGATTCCTTAACCCTTTCTGACATTGGACGTACTGGAACATGCTATTTTCCAAGGTGTTACTGAAAATAGCCATGTATCCAGGTGATTATGTGAGTAGGTCCTGAGTAATTCTGACTTTAGTATTGCAGTGCATTAGATCAGTAATCAGATTATTCAGTGTTCAAGTACCATAGAGAAACAAATTAAAAATGAAATAAAAAACATTGTAAAAATGTTTATAAAAAAACCCCACAAATAAAAAAAACTAAAGAAATTGTGGAAAAATAAAATGTTTGGCCACATCTTTTATGTGATAGCAAAAATAACACAAAAAAGTACAAATATATGTGTTATTGTTGTATTGAGAATGACCTGTATTATAAAATTATCACACTATTTAACTCATACATTGAACACCATAAAAATGAACAAAAAAAACAAGGAAAAAATGTTGCTTTTTCAACATACTGCTCCCCATAAAGTAAATTAAAATGCGATCAAAAACTTGTAAGTAAAGAAAAATTGTATCACTGAAAATGACAACTCGTCTCACAAAAACCAAGCTCTCATTTAGCTTTGTGGAAGAATAAAAATGGCATGACTCTCTCAGAATATGGCAAAGCAAACATTTTTTTTCCATCAAAATTATTCTCAGTGTGCAAAAGTAGCAAAACAAAAAATATGTACATGAATCTAGTATTCATCATACTGACGAAAAATAAAGTTTCCTTATCTTTTTTACGACATGGTGAACAACATAGAAAATGAAAACAATTTTTTAATTGCTATTTTTTCTTCATTCTGCCTCTCAAAAGTTGGAATAGAAAGCAATCTAAAAATGCTATTTACCCCAAAATGCTAATAATAAAAACGTCAACTCATCATTCAGAAAACCAATCTCTCACACAACTCTGGTTGTAGAAAATAGAAAAGTTAGAGCTCTCAATATTTGGAGATGCAAAAACTAAATTGGGAGGTAAATAAGCATATTTAATGTGGGAAAGTACCAAAACCTAAAAAACTATATATATCTGGTATTAGTTTAATTGTATTGTTCCAAGGAAAAAAGTTTTCAAATCGCTTATACTGCATAACGAATAGCATAAAAAATACATGCACACAGTTTTTGAACAGCTGTTGATTTGTCCATTTTGCCAAAAATTGCAATAATGCTAGGTTCACATTGCCCCTGTGCTCTACACTAAGGTTTACATCAGGGTTTCTGTTTTAATATCTGTAGAATGTGATTTAGATTAGACCCCGATGGAACCATTCAGTATAGTAAAGTCAATTAAAACTCCTTTTAGCCTCCTCAATCTTTTAAAGTATATACAAAAGTGTGCTTAACCACTCTTTAGTGTACCTCTAAAAAGATGGTGGTCACCACTGGAACATTGGCCAGACAGACTTCAAAGTGACTTCATCAGCCACATTGCAGTGAATTGTTCTATCGATGGTTCCATCCGAATTATGTACTTTGGAGATTTAGACATAAACCCAGACATAATTCAAACCCTGACTTATATTCAGTGTAGAGCACAAGATCAATGTGAACCAAGCCTTAAAAGTGATCCAAAATGTTATGTACTCCAGAATGGTAGCAATAAAGACTTCAACTCAACCCAAAAAACTCAGCCTCACTTAGGTCCATCATCTGTCACTGTAAATATAAGGACTGTCCACGTTATTGATAGCACAAAGGTTCTTAAAAGCGACGTAGCTCCCTCTAAAAAAAAAAATCAAATTTTGCGCTCTTAAACCCAAATGCCCCCATCCCTGCTAAGTACCACAGTCTGCCTAACAGCAATTAGCATCAATGTGTAATGTGGAGTGCCCACTTAACGGTATATGAGGTGTCTCTAGAAGCACAAGCCGGTCACAATGCATGATATTGTATACTAAGCTGGCATAACTGCCATTTTCCTTCTGTGACATTAACTGCACGCTAATTTCTTGAAAACAACCGTGGAGTCAAAATAGTCACTACACCCATAGATGATCTCCGAGAGAGGTGTAATCTCCAAAATGGACTCACTTGAGGGGAGGTTTTTGCTCACAAACTTTTTTCAGGTAAATCTACGCTATAAAAGTTAAATAATGCTGCTTCCTTCCCAGTGTGACATGCAGAAGTAGTGTTGTTGCTTTAAAAGCATTCAGCAACTATTAGAAGTAACACAAGCACATGAGACAGGAAGTGTTGTGCTCCAGAAGCATCCAGTAACTAGAGGGGTTAACACAGTCACAGGAGAAGGGGAGTGTTTTAGCAGAGCCCCAGGGGGATTGTGGGGAAGTTGTTTACTATCTGGCTGGAGCTGAAGAGAAAGTTGGTGTGTGTGTTCTGCATCTAACAGAAGCGCCCCTGCAAGTGAAAAGTATTCAAGTCAGGAGTGAAGCTAAGCACAGGTCAGGTAGAGTTCCTGAACTAACAGTGCAGAGTATTGTCAAGCAGAAAGATAAGGACTGTAAGAAGTGGTGTCACAGGGATCATCTCCCTCAGCAAACCCTCCCACCCATCTTCATCTCACTGTGCTGTAAAGAATGCTGTGTTCATTAATGTGCCTTTGCATTAGAACTGTGCTGTCCTGTACTACTGGGAAGACTGTGAACTTCTGTGCTGCTAAGGAAACTGTACTGTTTGTCACTGGAGCCTGTTGCTCATAAGACTTAACTTTCACTGGCTGTGTGGCTTCTTATTAAATGCTACTGTTCTACCATTTATGAGGACTCTTGTCAAGTGTGTCTGGTCAGCAAGTGAAACAATCTATGTGTCTGTGCCTGAGGGTCAATACCCCTGTGTGCCTGAGAGAAGCTGCAGCACATGGTCTATGGTCGCCCTGAGTAACGGTTCCCCCAGGATTCCAAAGAATTCATGTAACCTGTCTCGCCCCTATCTGAACCTAGCGTTGAGTGTGTAAAACCAGTTCTACTGTGCTCACAAATAGTACAGTACAACTCCACATAGTCTTGTTCAAGAGTAATTATATAACATATTATGGGACCATTGTTACTTATTACTCCTTGTGAAATTTAAAAATCTAAGGCTAAAACAACATTTTAGTGGTAAACAATCTTCATGGCCCAATGATTTAGAATTTTATGAAACATCTGGTGTAAACATACTCACTATTCCTCTAAATGCATTCATTAAGGGGTGTAGTTTGTAAGATTAGGTCATTTTTGGGGTTCTTCTGCCCTCCTGGCTCTTCAGGTGCTCTGCCAACTATTTCAGCAAAATCTGCCATCCAAAATGCCACTCCTTCCCTTCAGAGCTTTGTATTGTGCACCAACATTAGTTTCTGACTATGGATGGAGCGTTGGCGTACTCGGGAGGAATTGCATTACACATTATGCATTACATTTTCTCCTATTACCTCATGTGAAAATGAAAAAATTGGGGCTTAAGAAACATTTTAATGGAA
Organism: Phyllobates terribilis; assembly: GCF_046119375.1. Lineage (NCBI taxonomy): Eukaryota > Metazoa > Chordata > Amphibia > Anura > Dendrobatidae > Phyllobates > Phyllobates terribilis. The sequence goes on from NW_027362767.1 coordinate 276,882,160, forward strand.
TATATGTAATTTTTCAGTTCCCAATATTCTAAAATTCTGTGATGCGTCTATGGGTTCAAATTGCACCGTACACTACTACAAAACTTTCTTGAAAGGTGTAGTTGAAAAACTTGAATCACTTGTGGAGATATCTCTACCATTTTGGCACATAAGGGGCTCTGCAAATGTATCATGGTGCTCACAACCTGTTCCAACCAAAATGTCACTCCAATAGACATAGACAGCACCTCCTCTTTCACTTGGCCATGCTGTTTGCTCAAATAGTAGTTTCTGACCACTTATGGGTGAGATGTTGTTTCAAGCAGATCTGTCACAATACAAACTACATACATTATAACTAGATATCTTTGACCAGATAAATTTGGTGTGCTTTGGAAATCCAAAGGGTTAGACTGCCTGTATAATTGCTTTTTAAAATTTGCCGCTTTGCAGAAACATTTTTAGTCCAACTCAACTTATACAGTATACAGTAACTCAAAGAAGTTGGGAAGTGTCCATTGAGTCTGTGTCTTCTCCTGTATGTTGGGGTCTTTGTATAATGGTTGCCATGTTCATTTCAGGTAAATATAATTATCAAATGAAAAACTTTCATAATGATAATACAACTATTCTGATGGGTCTTCTCAAAGTAAATACAGCAGCCCCTTCAGGTCTTAGAGGTCTATGTAATAACATATGCAGATTGTAATGTGAAATCTAGTGACAAATCTACTTTAATATGTTAAGAAATAATAATATATTATTTGCAGTTATTTTGATTTATAATGCAGGATGCTTTATTAAAATAGTCTTCTTGACAGCTTTTTGAAAAATGCATTTTAATGCATGCTCAAGTAATGGACAGTAACCCTCCAGTCCAAATTGAAAATTGGATTATGTATAGCAAACGTTTGGTCAGTATACCTTGTTCCTTCTTTAAAGGGGGTCTTTCACTATTTTTGCATGTTAAACTGGCCACATAATGATATATATTTCATGAAGATTTTAATAAAACATATTTTTATTTTTTTCAACTGTCATCTCAGTTGCATAGATATATTAGCTTAGAAAGTTGATATAATAATTTCCCCTTCAACCACAGGGGCAATAGGAGAGTCTTCTTCACTTTTTCTCCTGCGTGACATTACCCAATTATATGCATAAGCCGTCAACACCATGTAGAGGAAAAATGAAAACCCCTTCAGAGAAGCTTAGAACAGGCTTTCTCTGTATGATATGGTAAGACTGATGTTTACAACCAGGTCACATAGATCTTACTGATACTAGTGTGATTAAAAGCCAAGGAGGAGGACATCTGTGCTGCGTATCATTACACACACTACTCTGCATCTATCCCAGGCATCAGGCAATGATGCTTCAGTATCTGGGATAGATGCAGCTTTCCTTTGCCAGAGCTGTTGTATCCTTACAGTAAGAATGAAATGACAGTGCTGTGAGATGAGAGCTACAGTGTGCCAGCGGCATGACACATACAGTACTCTCCTCTTACCCCAGGTACCATTATTCCCTGTTTTTTTTATAGATGCAATTATAGTAGATGCCAGCAGTGAAATATAGGTGACCTGGTTAGACATAGTCTTTTCATATAACACAGAGAAAACGTGATCTTCATTAAATTTATCATGTTGTGGCAAGTTTAGCATGTGAAAATTGGTGAAAGATCCTCTTTAAACACATTACTGCTGACAATCATATGCTCTGGTCTTCCATTTTCATCTTTCCAATTTGGCTGATGCGGTATGGGTGTTTTCTATGAAGAGTATTCTTAAATTTCAAATACAAAGTCCCTTATTCCCTCCTAATAAACCAGCACTCATGTTGTTGGTTCTATATATATCCAGTCGGTGTCACCACCTGCATGTTGAGGATTTTTTAAGAATGGTTGCTATAAAGAAGGCACACACTGTGAAGAGTATTATTTTATTTTTGAAGATGAAAAGTATTTGCATGAAGCTAAAGAGGGGGCCCCCCAAGTCAATGTTACTGGTGGGCCCTTGCCACCTCAGTCCGACACAGGTTACGTTCCTGAAGAGAAATGTTTGCTGTCAGCTTAACAATGTATACAGTCTACTGTTTCAAATATCCTGAACAATGTAAAGGAACATTTACCCCACTCATAGTCCACTCATAGTAACAGCCAAAAACAAGGGATTCCACACACTGAATACTGTCCAATCGACATTCAGTCTCCGAAAGGTTTTCCAAAAAAAGTAGTCCTTGAATATACTACCACTACTACTACTACCACTACTTCTACTACTACTACTACTACTAATAATAATAATAATTAATGTATTAAATATTTCATTCATTTTTTTTTTATAATTTGTGAGAAATCACTTTTTTTAAACACAAAAAAGGAATATCCATAAAATCAATCCTTAGAAAAAGGATGGCAAATTCATAAAGTTTATAACTCACCATTGCCTTCTGAAAAACAAATGACAAACACAAAAAGCCACTTAAATTGCCCCATGATCCAGATATCCGCTATTCTTCTTCTCAGAAAGTCGCATGCTATAATGAGAAGGACATGAAAATTTCCTTTTTTATATTATCCATTAAATGTTCTAGTGATACCACTTCCTTCCCTTTTCTTCGTTCTTCTTAGATAGCAGGCAACAAAGAATATTTGTTAACTATTTCAAAATATGGGATATTCATGAGCACAACCCTTCCAAGGTCACCACAGTTGGGGACTTGATGTTTTATGCTGTGTGTGACATTTTGCAACGAATCTGAACATCACATAATTGTGTACAATTGTAAAGTTGTACTTTTGTTTCACTTGCTCTATTCCACTATATTGTTATTTTATTCAATTCTAATCTGATGTAAATCATAGATAATACACCTTCCTACAGCATACATACTGTACTTATACCACATGAAGTATAACCATTTTTTTTATTTCAGTTGTAAATGTTAAATAAATTATTGGGGAACTTTATTTCAGTGTCCATAAAAAAGAATGATGTGTTAAGAAGTTTTGAAACTGGAGGAGATTGTGTGTTATTGTGATGTAACATCATTTCACAGTTCACAGTAAATGGTACCAATGTGTTCATAATCACTTTTCTCATATATAGAAAAACATTACTTACAATCTTAATGGCTCATTATTCAGTGGGGCATAAAAAATTGTTTGCTTCCCATGATTTTTAGTTAAATTGACCAGGAAAAAAAATTAGGATGTTAGCAACTTTATGTCACGCTCGGTGTAGTATGTCTGCTCATAGACTAACTTTATGTAACACTTGCAGTGGGAGTATTGTAATCATACAAATATTCAAAGAAAACGTATAATTATTTATTATTGCTAAAGACATATTGATATCAGTCTCTCCATCAGTATATGAAAAAATAAGGGGAGTGGGTTACTCCAATATAATTACCTACATATGAATACCAAGGTATTCACTACACCACATACACATAAATTATAAAATACATTTTATTAAATAAAATTAAAAGCATTTAATGTACATAATACACAAACATGAGGCTTAAAGAGGAAGGATAAAGTAAAAAAGAGATGGTAAATCTTAGTAAACAGGGTCAGTGTTCGTGTTCACTTCTTATGGTATACTAAAGATGGCTGACGTACATATATATAGTCTGATATTGACCCAAGTAAACCAAACTAAACCATACAAGTCAAGATTATGAAGTTTCACTGCTTACCCATAGTATAGTATAGGGACGACCACGACCGCCCTGACGCGCGTTTCCCACAGGTGCTTTCTCACGGGGAGTGTAGTCACTTGCATGTATTAATCAATGAGAATTAGTGATATTTTATTTTTGGATAGGAGTGGATCTAATTGCCTACTGTGTCTATATGCTACTACACAAGTTATGCATGTAGTATGTTTGCTCATAGACTAATTTTTTGTAACACCTGCAGTGGTATTATTGTGAACAAAGACTGCTGCAGCTTGGAACAAGCAGACATTCACAGCAGCAGGCATTAATGCTTATTTTGCTGCAATGCCCTGGACCACAATTCCCAGCAGCCTTTGCTCCTCTTTACATCCTGGAAGAAGAGGGGTAGCAGAGGAAGAGACTGACTGTCTGAGCAGGCTGGAGAAGATTGGAGGAGCTCTATGGGCACAAGGATGTGTGTGTATGCCTCACCATTAAATACTGCTGAGAGCCTGACCTTAGAGATCAGAGAACAGTGGCACAGAGTGAGTGCTCACCACCCAGTAGCTCATCGTGTGAGGGGAGAAGATGGTCCTAGAGCTGTACCATGTCAATATCAGTGTATAGAGTAAGGCTGTGCTCACTAGTCGGACTCTGGCCGGCAGTATGCATAGAGTATATGTACCCACCAGTCCCGGCTTAGAAGCCGGCGAATCGTCGCAGTGCACAGTGCGTGCGCTGGGGGGATTCAAAAGTCTGCAGTCACTGATATCCCCATCCACACAGCCTCCTTATACAGTATTGTGTCCCTACACAGCCCCCCATTCAGAATGATGTTCTTACACAGCCCCTTTTCACAGTATTATGTCCCCACACAGCCACCCACTCAGAATGGTGTCCCCACACAGCCTCCTTACACAGCATTATGTCCGCAGACAGCCCCCTTACATAGTATCATGTACCACCCCTCCTTGCAAAATTATATAAAAAATAATACTCACCTAACCCCATTACCCAACAGCTTCAGTCTGCACTGTTTACAGAGGTGCAGAGGACGCGATGTAGTGACATCACTATGTCTGTTGCATTCTCAGACATACAGGCTCAATGATGAAACAGAGAACTGACATATCCATTACTCACTCCAGTAGGTACTGGAACTAAATACTGCAACGCTTCATATTTATTGTTGGTATGTTGGAATAAAACGGAGAGGGTAAATATAAATATATATAATGACACATCGTCTGCCTAGATAGAAGAGACATATTAATTAGCATTTCATTAGAATTAAGCCAATTAATCAATCACACCTAATATACCACCTAAGTGAGGTAGTGAGTCGTACTTTTCTCTCTTCTAAAATCGGATAGTTGAAGACTCGTGTATGGAACTCTATCCCGCTCCATAAGACCAGATCTCTATACAGGGGTTTCCTCCTTTCCCTAAGGCTGGGTCTCTGACTACAGTGGCAATATACTGGGAGTTTTCTCGGTACCTCAGCCACTATGAGGTCACCAAGTTAGCAGTATACTGGAAGTTTTCTCAGTTGCTCAGCCTCTACGATGTCACCAAGTTAGCAGCATGCTGGAAGTTCTCTCGGTCACTCAGCCACCAATACGTCACCAATGATGCCTAGATCCGGTCTTGTTTCAGCCCGTGGCAGGGGAGTGGCATCGCACTACTCCATGAATCCCTGGAGGTGATTCAAGATGGCTGCTGCAGAAGCGAATCCAGCGTGATGAGTGCCACAAGATGGCCAGTGCAGAGGTAAGCTCGGCCTGCTGGGTGTCTCAAGATGGTCCCTGCAGAGATATTCTCGGCGTGCTGGGTGTCCCAAGATGGTCCCTGCAGAGATATTCTCGGTGTGCTGGGTGTCCCAAGATGGCCGCTGCAAAGTAATCTCAGCGTATTGGGTGTCCTAAGATAGTCACAGCAAAAGTAATGTGCATTCGCAAGCTTGTTATAGGCTGGTCAGATGATGCTGCACTATGTATGTGTGTATGTATCCATGTACAGTATGCTATCTATGTATATATGCATCTGTGAAGATCTGAGATTGTGGGTTGTAAATAATCACTTAGGCATGTTAACAATGCAACAATATTTTATTCCTCACATCCATGGTAATACAACAACTCTAGGTAAATGGCCAAAATACAGTTCTTTCAATCCTCAAGTTCTCAACTTGGGATCAGTAGTTCCACTGACTTTGTATCAGGCGATACTCAGTGTCTCCCAACTTTTGGTTGGCCCATAGATTTTGTATCTCTAGCCAATATAATCTGTAGCCACAGACAACGATCCTCTAGATGACAGATAAAACAATGGAAGCACAGGTATCCAGTAGCAACAGTCCTTTTAAGAAAGTTTAAATCCCAATGACATATCCCCCAACTGTAGCACATTCATCCAGCCTAGTCAGTACTGATCTCCAAGACTCCATATGCCATCGATGCATCCATGGCCCAGATCCTCAGATTAAATCCTACCCCTTCTACATCATTCCACCAACTCCTCACTAAACATGTGGCTTCTTTTCTCCTTCACTGGGATCAGCCCCCTGAATGGGTAGAACTGCTCTTAGCCTCCCCCCCAAAGCTAAGTGTGTGGTCCAACTCATCACCTGGGTCTGCATGTGAGACTCCCTGTGGTGAAGGCTCCATTGGATCTACTTTCAACACTCACACAATGGGCCTAGTCGCTGTTTGAACAATTGCTAGAGACTCCTGTGATACTGATGAGATTACTGGAATGCTGGACACTTTACAAGTAAAATTAGTGTACATAAACAGATGAGCAAGCAGAACATTAATAAAACACAGCAAGCAAATCTCTAATAAAACCCCAAAATAATATCTATAGAGATGAAACTCTGTGCTGGAAAAGTCTCATAGTCTTAAGGAAGTGGGCAGCTCCTCACAGTATCCATGTAGGCTATCTATGTATGTATGTATGTGTGTATGCATGTATATATCCATGTAGGCTATCTATGTATGTATGTATCCATGTAGGCTATATATATATGTATCCATATCGGCTGTTTGTGTATATATGTATCCATGTAGGCTATCTATGTATATATGTATCCATGTAGGCTATCTATGTATATATGTATCCATGTAGGCTATGTATTGTAGGCTATCTATGTATATATGTATCCATGTAGGCTATGTATGTATGTATCCATGTAGGCTACGTATATATGTAGGCTATGTATGTATGTATCCATATAGGCTATGTATGTATGTATGTATCCATGTAGGCTACGTATATATGTAGGCTATGTATGTATGTATCCATATAGGCTATGTATGTATGTATGTATCCATATAGGCTATGTATGTATGTATGTATCCATGTAGGCTACGTATATATGTAGGCTATGTATGTATGTATCCATATAGGCTATGTATGTATGTATGTATCCATGTAGGCTATGTATATATGTATCCTTGTAGGTTATCTATGTATATATGTATCAATGTAGGCTATCTATTATAGGCTATGTATGTATATATCCATGTAGGCTATGTATGTATGTATCCATGTAGGCTATGTACGTATGTATATATCCATGTAGGCTATGTATATATGTATCCATGTAGGCTATGTATATATGTATCCATGTAGGTTATCTATGTATATATGTATTAATGTAGGCTATCTATGTATATATGTATCCATGTAGGCTATGTACAGTATATATGTATCCATATAGGTTATGTATATATGTATCCAGAGTGGTCAGAGGAAAAAAATCGCAGCTTGCACAATTTGGATCTGATATATCCAGATCACATTCGGCAATTCAAGTCTATGGGTCTGTGAAAAAAATCAGATTACACTCAGATGACACAATTTTCACAGACTGACAGAATGGAGAAAATGTCATTTTTATTCTCCACATCTGAGAAAAGCGGATCCCACTCTGATCATACTCTGATTAAACTCTCATCAGTCTTGGTCAGAGTGTGATTAGCATAATTGGATCATTTTACTCGGATGTGGAGAATACGGTTGTATGATGCTAGCCTTATGAATATCTGTCTTTACAGGAAAATCAGGCAATATCTGACTTGAAATCAGAATAAACCTTTCCTGTTTTAAGACAATTAGGATTTTGCTAATTTTTAATTTTTAATATTTGCCAAATGCCAGAATAATGAGAGAGAGAATGTTTTAAGGCATTTTTATTACTTACTGCAGTTAATTAGAGACACACCTGTGTATGTATTTTAATGCACACCTGAAACACACTGCTTCTTTGTGCAGCATCATGGGAAAGTCTAAAGAAATCAGCCAAGATATCAGGAAGAAAATTGTAGACTTGCACAAGTCTGGCTCATCCTTGGGTACAATTTAAAGATCCCTGAAGGTGCCTCATTCATCTGTACAAAAAATTATACAAAGTACAAACAAGATGGGAATATCCAGCCATCATACCGCTCAAGAAAGAGACGGGTTCTATGTCCCAGAGATGAACGTGCTTTGGTCTGACATGTGTATATCAACCCAAGGGCAAAAGCACCTTGTGAAGATGATGGTGGAAGCTGGTAAGATTGTGTCAATATCCACAGTGAAACGAATACTGTATCAACATGGGCTGAAAGGTCACTCTGCCAGGAAGAAGCCATTACACCAAAAGAAACATAAAAAAGCCACATTAATGTTTGCAAATGCACACAGGAACAAAGACCTTAATTTTTGGAGACATGTCCTGTGGTCTGATGAAACTAAAATTTAACTTTTTGGGTATAATGACCATTGCTACTTTTGGAAGGAAAAGGGAGAAGCTTGAAAGCCTAAGAACACCATCCCAACTGTGAAATACTGGGGTGGCAGCATCATGTTGTGAGGTTGTTTTTCTGCAGGAGGAACTGGTTCACTTCACAGAATAGATGGCATCATGAGAAAAGAAGATTATGGGGCAATACTGAAGCAACATCTCAAAACATCAGCCAGGAAGTTAACGCTTGGGCGGAAATGGGTCTTCCAAATGGACAATGACCTGAAGCATACTGCCAAAATGGTAACAAAGTGGCTTAAGGATAACAAAGTCAATGTTTTGCAGTGACCATCACAAAGCCCTGATCTCAATCCTATTGAAAATTTATGGGCAAAGCTGAAAAGGCTGCGAGCAAGGCGACCTACAAACCTGGATCAGTTACACCAGTTTTATCAGGAGGAATAGGCCCAAATTCCGACCAACTATTGTGAGAAGCTTGTGGAAGGATATCCCAAACGTTTGACCCAAGTCATTCAGTTTAAGGGCAATGGTACCAAATACTAATGAAATGTATGTAAACTTTTGACTTTGCAGTAAGTAATAAAAATGCCTTAAAACATTCTCTCTCTCATTATTCTGGCATTTGGCAAATATTACAAATTATGGTAATCCTAATTGACCTAAACGGGAAACATTTATTCTGATTTCATGTCAGATATTGAGAAAAACATGCATATGTGTCTTTTTATATAGTGTATGGAAACTTCTGGTTTCAACTGTAGGTCTTTGGGGAATGAGGTAAAAAGTAAAAGAATGTCCTTGGGGATATAACTAGTATAAACCAAGTACTCATTTCCTGTGTTATACCATTTACATAAGGGGGAAATTGATATAGAAGGGTTAATATTCTCATATTGGATAACATGTGTAATCTCAGGATGTGTGCTGGGAACGAATTTGTCCTACAGTCGCACATTCAAGCTGTTGTGAAACTGCTGACGTCAGAGACTCGTGTACAATTTCCCATGGAAACTTTGCAAGGATTGTCTTTTTATCTGTAGATGGTATAAGAACCTGTACATTGTCTCAATAAACGTAACCACATTGCTCAGTCACTATCACTGTGTGCATTTCTGTTCTCCGGGATCTCTTTTACCAAAGCCTACCTCCCTGATCAGGCCTCACTGGTGATCCTGTAGACCAGTGTTCCCCAACTCCAGTCCTTAAGAGCCACCAATAGGTCATGTTTTCAGGATTTCCTTAGTATTACACAGGTGATGGAGTCATTGCCTGTGCAGGTCCTGCAATTATCACCTGTGCAATACTAAGGAAATCCGGAAAACATGATCTGTTGGCGGCTCTTGAGGACTGGAGTTGAGGAACACTACTGTAGACTGACGTTGGGTCAGAACCATACTGCTACAACAAGAGGAAGGGGTTATGCAAACATAGGTTGAAGGTAGACTTAACTCCATCGAGTTCAACCTACAGCCTAACATGTTGATTCAGAAGAGGGCAAAAACCCCACGGGCACACATTAATAACTCCACATACAGCAATCAGACTAGCTTCCTGGATCAATGCCCCATCACAGAGTCTAATGCCCATAAGATATAGCATTATATTCTTCAAGAAAGGTATCCAGGCCTCCTTGTACTTTTGTAGTGAATCAACTATTCCAACATCTTTTGGCAGAAAGTTCCACAGTCTCACTGCTCTTACAGTAAAGAATCCCCGTCTGTGATTATGATTAAACCTTCTTTCCTCTAGAGCAGTGTTTCCCAAACTCCAGTCTTCATACTAGGGAAATCCTGAGAACATGACGTGTTGGGAGCTGTGAGGACGGGAGTTTTGCAATGCAATGCTGACATCTCATCCAGGTATCCAGCAGTGCTCTCAAGGTGTTTTTTCCTTTACATAGTACTAATAGCATAAGGCTGTGTGCCCACTATGCGTTTTTTAAGCGTTTCCACAGCGACAATTCCGCTGCAAAAACGCTTAAAAAACGCTTGATAGAAGGTCTGCTATGTTCCCCAATGATAATCCGCATGTGCTGTGCACATGCTGCGGAAATTTCCGCTGCGGATTATCATTGCGGAAAAATCCGCAGCACTACTGTTATCATAGGCAGTTTGTACAAAAACCTTTCAATTGTACTCTAATAGTTATTTGACTGGAAAATTACAATGACTGCAATTCATATAGGTAATTTGGGAAAATCTGAGAAAATATTATTTGCATAATAATTTGGAACACAGTATAGTGTGACCAAGTTGTCAAGCACTTTCCAAGTGATGCTAAAATCGCTTGGAAAAGCGCTTGATAACCCGCATGTGGAAATGCATGTGAAGAACGCTTGACAAACGCTTCTACCTGGCAGGAAAAACGCATGTACAATCCTCATGTACAATCCGCATGTACAATCCGCATGTACAATCCGCATGTGTTTTTTCTGCCAGGGAGATGCAGAAATGCTCAAAAAAAATCCGGAGCATTTCTGCATCGTGGGCACTTAGCCTTACATTAATTGTATGACTCAATATTGAGCACACGTAGCCATCTATACACGGCGGGAGGCCTCACGGCGCCATCTATACACAGCGGGAGCTGCACGGCGCCATCTACACACAGCAGGAGGCCACATGTAGCCATCTATACACAGCGGGAGGCCGCATGTAGCTATCTATATACAGCGGGAGGCCGCACGTAGCCATCTACACACAGCGGGAGGCCGCACGTAGCCATCTATACACAGCGGGAGGCCGCACGTAGCCATCTATACACAGCGGGAGGCCGCACGGCGCCATCTATACACAGCGGGAGGCCGCACGTAGCCATCTATACACAGCGGGAGGCCGCACGTAGCCATCTATACACAGCGGGAGGCCGCACGGCGCCATCTATACACAGCGGGAGGCCGCACGGCGCCATCTACACACAACGGGAGGCCGCACGGCGCCATCTATACACAGCGGGAGGCCACACGGCGCCATCTATACACAGCGGGAGGCCACACGTAGCCATCTATACAAAGCGGGAGGCCGCACATAGCCATCTATGTACAGCAGGAGGCCACACATAGCCATCTATACACAGCAGGAGGCCACACGTAGCCATCTATATACAGCAGGAGGCCGCACGGCGCCATCTATACACAGCGGGAGGCCGCACGTAGCCATCTATACACAGCAGGAGGCCACATGGTGCCATCTATACACAGCGGGAGGCCGCAAGCAGCCATCTATACACAGCAGGAGGCCGCACGGCGCCATCTATACACAGCAGGAGGCCGCACGGCACCATCTATACACAGCAGGAGGCCGCACGGCGCCATCTATACACAGCGGGAGGCCGCGCGGCGCCATCTATACACAGCGGTAGGCCACACGTAGCCATCTATACACAGCAGGAGGCCGCACAGCGCCATCTATACACAGCAGGAGGCCGCACGTAGCCATCTATACACAGCGGGAGGCCGCACGCAGTCACACACACACAAACATATACAGACATATACATACACGCATAAACACATTTGAAACACAAAAATACATATAAACAGACATCACACAATGATATCTGGCTGCACGCACACACACACACACACACTCTCACACATACACACTCTCTCACACACACACTCTCTCACACACACACTCTCTCTCATACACACTCTCTCTCATACACACACTCTCACACACAGACTCACCATCCCCCGGCTCGGCTCCAGTCCTCCTGCTCCTCTCCAGTGGTAAGTGGCAGTGCAGGCCGTGACGTCACAGCTAGGAGACACGGCCGCGCACAGGGCCGTGTCCCTAGCAGTGACGAGGCCGGGCCAGCATAGGGAAGCCGGAGAAGAAGCAGCGTCCGTGCGCCGCTGCTGGGGGAGCGGTCCGGGGGCCCCCCCCCGCCACTGTCTGCCAGTATGTGCCACAGCGCTGCACATATAATGAGGGCAATCTGGCCATAGACACCCCGGAGCCCCGGGCCCCCTGGAGGCCTGAGGCCCAGGGCGGTAGCCCGGATTGCCCTCATTATAATCCGACTATGTCAATGAGCCTTTAGTGCCCATAATCCTCTAACCAGTTTACAATTTTCAGGCCAAGGCCCCACTATCAGTATTTGGTCAGTATTTTTTCTCAGGAGTGGGAGCCAAAAACAGGAGTGGGTGATAAATGCAGAATTGGTGACTTGTTTCTATTATACCTTTTCCCTGATTATTCCTCACCTGATTTTGGCTCCCACTCCTGAGAAAAAATACTGATGGAATACTGACTAGATACTGATAGTGGGGCCGTGGCCTTAGTCTTACTCGAGGGATGCATTGAGATCAGCGGATAATTGTGAACGAATGTTAACAGGAACGCTGATTTCCTGAAATTTGTAAAGTGCAAACAAGCTGAAAACCACCTGACAAATGAGAGAAACTTAAAAAATCATCATTCTCGGCAGCACATCATCCTGTGCAAACAGAACATGTGCCGCCGAGAACAATGACGGTCTATGCGCATAAAACAATCTATCACCGATCATTCTGTCTGTGTGGGAAGTGTGGTCTAATCAGGCTGTTTAATGACCATGTTGCCAATCAGCAGGCATTTAACGGCCGCAGGTTGCGCAGTGTAAATGCGCTGTAATCCAGTTATATAGCCAGGACAATTTGGCTTTTGTCAAAGTCATCCAGAACTTGACAAGTTAAAGAGGGATTTTTGGTCGTTCCAAATGTAACCCTCAATTCTTACCATTATACTTAATATACTTGAAATAAAACACATGACTGCCTGCGACTTAGGTAAAATGGACACAGCAGCCTTTATTAAACATTACACACAAACTTGGGGGCATCCACAACCCTGGCGCCCCAAACATTATAAACATTATATAAAATCAAACAGCTGATAGGTCTGGTCCAGAGGGATAACCCACAACCTTCCAAATTTTTTCTCTGGCCGCACTGCACCAGCCCAGAGAGTGAGGTATTGTCACGCTGTCTCTGTATACTGGAGGTAGGGGGCCTAAGCTGACCCTAAGCTGGGGCCCTGACTAATCCCTCAACCTGGAGGTACTGTTAAAGGTACAGAGGTCCAGGCCGCCAGCGTAACCCCTACCTCCTGAGGATCCCTGCACCTAAGTAATCTAGTCCTGAGAAGGACCCCGATCACAACAAAAGAGGACAAGTAATAATATGCCCACACACAGTACTTAGACGAACGAGACAGTACAAGGGAAAAACCAAAACCACCTTGCATACAAAAACTACACAACTACAACAGAGGGAACACCAACGGGAAAGGAGATAAATGATAAAGCGAGGAAGGGAAAAACCACTCCAAATACACTTATCTCAGAAACTCCAAATACCACGATCCGCTCTGAAAGTCTGTATGAAATGTTTTCACCGACACTTCCCAAACAGACCAGCAGGCATTTGAAGGAGACTCACTACAGCAGCATTGATTGCAGCTGGGCGAGGCTGGACCTCGTCTAGCACAGAGAGAGAATTAACTCCCTCACTGCCGAAAACACAAAGCACCAAAAAGTCAGCTGCGAGAAGTCAGGCTGTGTAATCGTGACGATCTTCGTGGCGACACACCCGTGACAGTACCCCCCCTTCTACGAGGGGCCTCCGGACCCTCAGGGCCAGGTTTATCCGGGTGAGTCGTGTGGAAGGCCCGAACTAATCGGTCTGCGTTAATATCCGACGCAGGAACCCACATCCTCTCCTCAGGACCATACCCTTTCCAATGAACCAGGTACTGAAGGGACCGGCGATTAAAACGTGAATCGATGACCCTTGATACCTGGAACTCCAAGTTACCATTGACCACCACTGGAGGGGGAGGTAAAGGTGACGGTACCACCGGCGCCACATACCTCTTAAGCAACGATCTGTGGAACACGTTGTGAATTTTAAACGTAGGGGGGAGGTCAAGACGGAATGCCACCGGATTAATAATAGAACTGATTCTGTACGGCCCGATGAACCTGGGACCCAGTTTCCAGGAGGGAACCTTAAGTTTAATATTCCTGGTAGACAACCATACCAGATCGTTCACACTTAGGTCCGGACCAGACACTCTCCTCCTATCAGCCATACGTTTGTATCGGTTCCCCATAGTATTCAGATTCTTCAGCACCCCTCTCCATACTGAAGCGAGTGATGAGGAAAATCGTTCCTCCTCAGGAACCCCCGAAGAGCCCCCCCTACTGAAAGTACAAAACTGGGGGTGAAAACCATATGCCCCAAAAAACGGGGACTTACCAGTGGACTCGCTCCGCCTATTATTAAGAGCAAACTCTGCCAGAGGTAAGAAAGAAGCCCAGTCCTCCTGGTTCTCTGACACAAAACACCGGAGATATGTCTCCAAGCTCTGGTTCATACGTTCCGTCTGACCATTGGTCTGAGGGTGAAAAGCTGATGAGAATGACAAATGCATCCCCCGCCGTGCACAAAACGCCTTCCAGAACTTGGACACAAACTGAGACCCCCGATCAGACACCACATCGGAGGGTACCCCGTGAAGCCTCACAATCTCCCCAATGAACACCTGCGCAAGAGTTTTAGCATTAGGGAGAGCCGGAAGAGCGATAAAATGTGCCATCTTGCTGAACCTGTCCACTACAACGAGTATGACCGTTTTACCCGAAGACGGAGGGAGGTCCGTAATAAAGTCCATAGACAGATGAGTCCAAGGACGCTCCGGGATCTTCAAAGGTAAGAGGGCCCCAGACGGACGGGTATGTGAGGTCTTAGAGCGCGCACAAACCCCACAGGACGCGACAAAAGTTACCACCTCCTTATGTAAGTTAGGCCACCAAAACCGACGCGAGAGGAGATCCACAGTTGCTTTACTCCCCGGGTGTCCTGCCAAAACTGAGTTATGGTGTGCCTCGATCACCTTTTGTCGCAACTGATCTGGAACAAACAGTCTCCCCGGAGGTCCAACAGGGGCGTCCCCCTGAGCCTCCAATACCTCCTCCTCGAGCTCAGAGCATACTGCCGAAACCACCACCCCCTCCTGAAGGATAGGAATCGGGTCGTCCGTATTCCCGGCCCCAGGGAAACTGCGAGATAAGGCATCCGCCTTTACATTTTTTGACCCAGGACGATATGTAACGACAAAATTAAACCTGGTAAAAAACAATGACCACCTAGCTTGTCTGGGATTCAGACGTTTCGCGGACTCCAGATATAGCAGGTTCTTGTGATCGGTGATGACGGTGACCGGATGGACTGCCCCCTCCAAAAAATGGCGCCACTCCTCAAAAGCTAACTTAATGGCCAAGAGTTCCCTATTGCCGACATCGTAATTCCTCTCAGCGGACGACAATTTTTTAGAGAAAAAGGCGCACGGATGCCACTTACCAGGGGACGAACCTTGTGACAATACTGCTCCCACCCCTACCTCAGAAGCGTCTACCTCTACAATGAATGGCTGTGACGCATCAGGTTGAATGAGTATGGGTGCCGAGGCAAAACATTTTTTCAAGCAGGAGAATGCTTGACAAGCCTTGTCAGACCACCTAGAAAAATCCGTCCCCTTTTTAGTCATGTCTGTGAGAGGCTTAACCATGGACGAGAAATTACGAATGAACTTCCGGTAATAATTAGCAAACCCCAGGAAACGTTGTAGTGCCTTAAGATTCTCTGGCCGATCCCACTCAAGAACTGCCCGCACTTTCCCAGGGTCCATACGAAAACCGGACGCTGAAACCAGGAAGCCTAAAAACTAGAGTTCCTGTACGGCGAACACACACTTTTCCCATTTGGCATACAGTTTATTATCCCGCAAGATCTGTAACACCTGCCTAACGTGCTCCTGATGAGACACCAGATCCGGCGAGTAAATTAAGATATCATCCAGATATATGACAACAAACTGTCCCACCAGGCGGCGAAAAATGTCATTAACAAAGTGTTGGAACACCGCCGGGGCATTAGTCAGACCGAATGGCATGACAAGGTTCTCATAATGCCCCTCCGGAGTGTTAAACGCCGTCTTCCACTCATCCCCCTCCTTCATCCTAATCAGATTGTACGCCCCCCTGAGATCCAACTTAGAGAACCATTTGGCGCCCACGATCTGATTAAAGAGATCGGGAATAAGTGGGAGTGGATACGGATCTCGGACCGTAATCCGATTAAGTTCACGGAAATCCAGGCAAGGGCGTAGGCCTCCATCTTTCTTCTTAACAAAGAAGAACCCCGCAGCCACCGGTGAAGATGAAGGTCTAATATGTGTAACGGGTCCGGGAGGCGGAACCTCTGAGCTACTATACAAGGGGGCGGCCCTTGTAAGGGAGCGGGTGGCAGTCTCTGGGTAAGGGGTAGGTACGACCTGTGATGGCAGAGCCTCCGGGTAGGCTAGCAGGCAGATGGTAGATGTGTGCTCCCAGGTGAGCAAGCGAGAGTCTCAGGAATAGCAGGTGGTCACGGCACGTGACGGCGGAACCTCCGGACTGGCAGGCAGGTAGGTAACGGAGAAGCGCTCCCAGGTGAGCGGGCAAGAGTCTCTGGAATAGCTGGTGGTCACCGCACGTGACAACGGGACCTCCGGGCTGGCAAGCAGGCAGGTAACGGAGATGCGCTCCCAGGTGAGCGGGCAAGAGTCTCTGAGATAGCTGGTGGTCACAGCACGTGACAACGGAGCCTCCGGGCTGGCAAGCAGGCAGGTAGCGGAGAAGCGCTCCCAGGTGAGCGGGCAAGCTGGTCCATAGACAGACTGACCGGAGTTGTAAGGCAGACCGTCGGACCTCAGGCAAGCAGGCAGGTAGCTGATGTGCGCTCCCAGGTGAGCGGACAAGTTGGTCCTTAGACAGACTGACCGGAGTTGTAAGGCAGACCGTCGGACCTCAGGCAGGCAGGCAGGTAACAAGTATTCAGGCAGGAATCAGGCAGGTAACTAGCAGGAAACTGGCAGGAAACTGGCAGGTAACTGGCAGGTAACTGGCAACGGGACCTGAGGGCTGAAGCACAGGTGAGACACAGGTGCAAACAACATTGCTCGGGCACCTCCATTTTGGAGGAGGTGCCTTATATATGATGAAGTCCTCCGGCCATTGGCCGGGGACTCCTTAGGACGGCGCGCGCGGCCCCTTTAAGAGGAGGGGAGCGCGCGCGCCCTAAGCACAGGGGCCGGGAAGGAGCGCGCGCTGAGAGCAGAGCGGGAGGAGGACGCCGGGAAGGAGCGCGCGCTGACAGCAGAGCGGGGAGAGGACGCCGGGCACGGAGCAGAGCGGTGAGGGGAGCAGCGTCCCTGCCTAGCAGAGGGCAGGGACGCCAGCGCTACAGTACCCCCCCCTTTAGGCCCCCCCTTTTTTAGGCCAGACAGAAATTTAGCTAGGATGAGAGGGGCATGGATGTTCTCCCGGGGCTCCCACGTTCTCTCCTCAGGACCAAACCCCTTCCAATCTACCAGAAAAAAGGTCTTTCCTCTTACCCTTTTGGTGGCAAGAATGTTCTCTACCTCAAACTCGTCCTCAGCAGAAACCGGAGCAGGAGGCATACCTGTAGACTTGGAAAAAGAGTTAAGCACCACAGGTTTGAGGAGAGACACATGGAAGGAGTTAGGGATCCGTAAGTTGGCCGGGAGTTTCAATTTATAGGCCACCGGGTTGATCTGACTGATGACCTCCAGTGGACCGATGAACCGAGGCCCTAACTTATAGGAAGGGATCTTGAGCCGGACATATTTGGACGAGAGCCAGACTTTATCCCCAGGGCGGAATTGAGGAGGGTCCAGACGTTTTTTGTCAGCGTGTCTTTTCATACGCTCGGATGACAGAAGGAGTGCGGACCGGGTACTCTCCCATATGGAGGAAAATTTGTTAACAAGAGATTCCGCAGCCGGATTGTCCGCCGAGGTGGAGACGGGAAACGGGATCCGAGGATGCTGACCGTAGACTACAAAAAACGGGGATTTGGAGGAAGACTCGCTCTCGTGATTGTTGTACGAGAATTCGGCCCATGGCAGGAGGTCCACCCAGTCAGAATGGTGGGCATTAACGAAGTGCCGAAGGTAACTGGTCAGGTTCTGATTGATCCGCTCCACTTGACCATTAGACTGTGGGTGGTAAGCGGAGGAGAAGTCCAGGGTGACGTCCAGCAATTTACAAGTGGCTCTCCAGAAACGGGAAGTGAACTGTACCCCACGATCCGACACGATGTGACGGGGCAGGCCATGAAGACGGAAGATGTGGCGGATAAAGTCTTTAGCCAGCTCGGGTGCAGACGGAAGACCTGGCAGTGGAATGAAGTGAGCCATCTTGGAGAAGCGGTCAGCGACCACCCAAATGACCGTACAACCGGCAGAGACGGGTAGATCAGTAATGAAGTCCATCGCTATATGCTGCCAGGGGGCAGCAGGTACTGGCAGAGGTAGGAGGCGGCCGGCCGGCAGGTGTCTCGGAACTTTGTTGCGGGCGCAGGACACACAGGCAGAAACAAAGTCTATTACATCCTTGTGCAGGTTAGGCCACCAGTAGTGCCGGGTAATAAGCTGGAGGGTCTTTTTCTGACCGGCGTGGCCAGCTAGTTTAGACGAATGACCCCAGTGTAGGATCTTCTCCCGATCAGGTACTGGTACGAACGTCTTACCAGGAGGAAGACGATTTAGACTCACGGGAGCCACCTGCATTACTCTGGCGGGATCGATGATATGTTTCGGATCCTCCTCGAGATCAGACACCAGAAAGGACCGAGACAAGGCGTCCGCCTTGACGTTTTTGTCAGCCGGGCGAAAATGAAGGACAAAATCAAAACGAGCAAAAAACAAGGACCACCGGGCTTGGCGCGGGTTAAGTCTCTGGGCATGCTGGAGGTAAGCCAAGTTCTTGTGGTCAGTGTAAATTATTACCGGGTGAAGAGCCCCCTCGAGCAGGTAACGCCACTCCTCCAATGCCAGTTTGATGGCCAATAACTCTCGGTCTCCTATGGAATAGTTGCGCTCAGAGGAGGAGAAGAGTTTAGAGAAGAAGCCACAAGTTACCATCCTCCCGGAAGATGATTTTTGAGTAAGTACCGCTCCGGCTCCAGAGGAGGAGGCGTCAACTTCCAGGAAGAACTGTTTGTTGCCATCTGGGCGATGCAGCACCGGGGCGGAAGAGAAGGCCTGTTTAAGGGAAAGAAAGGCCTCCTCTGCTTCGGGTGGCCACTCTTTGGGATTAGTACCTTTACGGGTGAGCGCAGAAATTGGGGCCGTCCGGGAAGAGAAGTGTGGTATGAAGAGGCGGTAGTAGTTGGCGAAGCCCAGGAATCGCTGAATGGCCTTCAACCCCTCCGGTCGGGGCCATTTCTCGATGGCAGACAGTTTCTCAGGATCCATTTGTAGGCCGGTCTGAGAGATAATGTAGCCCAGAAACGGAAGCGAGGTCTGCTCAAAGAGGCACTTCTCAAATTTAGCGTAGAGATGGTTCTGCCTTAGCCTGAGCAGGACCTGACGAACGTCCCTCCGGTGAGTCTGGAGATCCGGAGAGAAGACCAAGATGTCGTCCAGGTACACCACTACGCAGGAGTAGAGAAGGTCCCGGAAGATGTCATTGACCAACTCTTGAAAGACGGCAGGAGCGTTACAGAGACCAAAGGGCATTACCAGGTATTCATAGTGGCCGTCCCGGGTGTTGAATGCCGTCTTCCATTCATCCCCCTGACGAATACGAACCAGGTTGTACGCCCCACGAAGGTCCAGTTTGGTGAAGATCCTAGCCCCCCTCAGGCGATCAAATAATTCTGGAATGAGCGGAAGGGGGTACTTATTCTTCACCGTGATCAGGTTTAGGCCTCTATAGTCTATACAGGGACGGAGAGAGCCGTCCTTCTTTTTGACGAAAAAGAAGCCTGCTCCCGCCGGGGAGGTAGATTTCCGGATGAATCCTCTGGCCAGATTCTCCTCAATATATTCGGACATTGACCGGGTCTCAGCAGCGGATAAAGGATAGATACGCCCAAGGGGAGGAGTAGTACCGGGTAGCAGATCGATGGGACAGTCGTATGGTCTATGTGGTGGTAATGTCTCTGCCTCCTTTTTATTAAAGACATCTGCATAAGACCAATAAGGAATCGGAAGTCCAGGTAGATTAGCTGGGGTAGGAGAGGGACGGACGGGATGGACGGGAACCAGGCAGGTTTTATGACAGTCTTGTCCCCAGCGAAGGACCTCTCCGGTTTGCCAGTCTAGCACGGGTGCATGTCTCTGGAGCCAGGGCAGACCTAGCAAGAGGGCGTGAGAGAGTCCAGGCAGAACATGAAAGGAGATACTTTCAGAATGCAGCATTCCCACCTGCAGGGTAATGGATTCGGTGATGAGTTGAATGGGGCGAGGTAAGAGGCCCCCATCCACGGCAGCGACAGACAAGGGTACAGCCAGAGGTTTGGTGGGGATGCGGTATTTCTCAACCAGGGACTGTGAAATAAGGTTCCCGGCTGCTCCAGGGTCAAGTTGGGCTAGTTCGAAATAACGGTTCTCCCCGTAGATGATCGAAACTGACAACAGCAGGGATGGAGAGGATTTATTCTTGTCTAGGTGGACCTCTCTGAGCGAACCTAGACACAGGCGTTTCCCGACCTCTCCGGGCAGGCACGGATCCGGTGCTCCTTACTGCCACAGTAGAAGCAGCTCCCCTCGGCACGGCGTGAGTCCTGACGGGTTTTGACCATCTTGGTCTGGTCGACCTGCATAGGCTCAGGAGAGTGTACCTGGGGAGAGATGGAGGGAATGACGGGTTTCTGGAAAGTAGGAGCTAAACGTGGAATCCTTCTCTCACGGGTGACCTCTTTGGCACGCTCCTGGAACCGTAGGTCAATCCGGGTGGCAAGGGTTATTAGATCATCGAGAGAGGTAGGAATGTCCCGACCAGCAAGTTCATCTTTAATACGACCGGACAGACCCTCCCAGAAGACGGATACCAGAGCGTCGTTATCCCAGGCCAGCTCCGAGGCAAGGGTGCGGAACCGTATGGCATATTGGCCCACGGTGAGACCCTCCTGACGGAGGCGTAGCAGAGAGGATGCGGATGAGGTCTTCCGTCCGGGTTCGTCGAAGACTTTCCGGAAAGCCGAGAGAAAAGCAGGCAAGTTGGACACCAGGGGGTCTCCTCTCTCCCATAGAGGATTTAGCCAGGCCAGGGCCTCCCCGGTGAGATGGGACATGATAAAGGCAATTTTGGCCCGGTCGGAATTAAACTGATGGGACAAAAGTTCAAAGTGCAGGGTGCACTGATTTATGAAGCCCCGAGCCTGGACGGGGTCGCCTCCAAAGCGAGGAGGTGCAGAGAGCCGGGGTCCGGGGTAGGATACCATAGTATTAGTGGGCAGCGGAGCTGCCGGATTGCAAGATATGGCACTGGCGGAGGTTGTTGGTGGATCAGACAGAGTGTTCAGGCGAGTATTAACATTCCGCAGGTGACCCAGGATGGCCTCCTGTTGGGACCTCTGACGGGACAGTTCAAGACAGAGGTCCGAGAGCGAGGGAGCTTGGGTGCCACCGGGTTCCATGGCCCGAGCAAAACTGTAACGGGTCCGGGAGGCGGAACCTCTGAGCTACTATACAAGGGGGCGGCCCTTGTAAGGGAGCGGGTGGCAGTCTCTGGGTAAGGGGTAGGTACGACCTGTGATGGCAGAGCCTCCGGGTAGGCTAGCAGGCAGATGGTAGATGTGTGCTCCCAGGTGAGCAAGCGAGAGTCTCAGGAATAGCAGGTGGTCACGGCACGTGACGGCGGAACCTCCGGACTGGCAGGCAGGTAGGTAACGGAGAAGCGCTCCCAGGTGAGCGGGCAAGAGTCTCTGGAATAGCTGGTGGTCACCGCACGTGACAACGGGACCTCCGGGCTGGCAAGCAGGCAGGTAACGGAGATGCGCTCCCAGGTGAGCGGGCAAGAGTCTCTGAGATAGCTGGTGGTCACAGCACGTGACAACGGAGCCTCCGGGCTGGCAAGCAGGCAGGTAGCGGAGAAGCGCTCCCAGGTGAGCGGGCAAGCTGGTCCATAGACAGACTGACCGGAGTTGTAAGGCAGACCGTCGGACCTCAGGCAAGCAGGCAGGTAGCTGATGTGCGCTCCCAGGTGAGCGGACAAGTTGGTCCTTAGACAGACTGACCGGAGTTGTAAGGCAGACCGTCGGACCTCAGGCAGGCAGGCAGGTAACAAGTATTCAGGCAGGAATCAGGCAGGTAACTAGCAGGAAACTGGCAGGAAACTGGCAGGTAACTGGCAGGTAACTGGCAACGGGACCTGAGGGCTGAAGCACAGGTGAGACACAGGTGCAAACAACATTGCTCGGGCACCTCCATTTTGGAGGAGGTGCCTTATATATGATGAAGTCCTCCGGCCATTGGCCGGGGACTCCTTAGGACGGCGCGCGCGGCCCCTTTAAGAGGAGGGGAGCGCGCGCGCCCTAAGCACAGGGGCCGGGAAGGAGCGCGCGCTGAGAGCAGAGCGGGAGGAGGACGCCGGGAAGGAGCGCGCGCTGACAGCAGAGCGGGGAGAGGACGCCGGGCACGGAGCAGAGCGGTGAGGGGAGCAGCGTCCCTGCCTAGCAGAGGGCAGGGACGCCAGCGCTACAATATGCCCCTTAGCCAGACTTTCTGAAATATAATCCTTCATGGCCTGCCTCTCAGGACCAGAAAGGTTATACAACCTAGCTTTAGGTAACTTGGCCTCAGGGAGCAGTTTTACAGAACAGTCATACTCGCGATGAGGAGGTAGTTCCTGACACCCTTTCTCCGAGAATACATCCTCAAAGTCCGCCAGAAATGGAGGTAAGACCCAAGGAGTAACCGCACCGATGACCGTGTTCCTGCAGTTTTTATTACAGAATTTACTCCATTGGCTTATCTCTCTGGTTTGCCAATTAATAACCGGGTTATGCTTAGTTAACCAAGGAAGGCCCAACACTATAGGAGTGGGAAGACCCTCCAACACGTAGCAAGACAACAGTTCTTTATGTATCGCCCCCACTTGAAGTTTTACGTCATGCACAGCTTGCAAAAAACTTCCCTGACCGAGAGGCCTGGCATCGATCGAGAATATGGGGATGGGTTTAGCCAACTCACTCAATCGCATACCTTGAACCCGGGCAAACCGAGCATCAACCAGATTAGCCCTGGCCCCACTATCCAGAAGAACAGATATCCTCTCAGTTCTCGTACCCACCACCACCTCCGCCGGTACGAGAAACTGAGACGAACCTAGGGACGAAATACCTACTCCCAGATTGCCGTCCACCACACAACCTGGGATCAACAGTTTTCCGACGACTCTTCACTCTGCAAGGGACGGGATGGACACCCCCCAATAAAATGTCCCTTTCTCCCGCAGAAGAAACACCTTCCTGTCTTATGGCGCACCACCGGTCCCCTCCCCCGAAATGATGTCCCTCCTAATTACATAGGCTCCTCTGGACTGACCAGGGGAACCACCATATGAGGGGACCTTGTAGGAGGTGGAGTCATCACAGGGGGTCGAGTTATCCCGCACCTCTCCCGAAGCCGTCTGTCAACGCGAATAGCCAGGGCCATAGCGGCTTCCAGTGACGCGGGAGAGTCATACTGTGCCAACACATCCTGTAATTTGTCGGATAAACCTTGACAAAACTGGCTCCTAAGAGCCGGGTCATTCCACTGGGTGTCCGTAGCCCACCTACGGAACTCCGAACAGAATTCCTCCGCCGGACGATCTCCCTGCTGGATCCTACGTAACTTAGACTCAGCAAGGGAGATCCGATCTGGGTCATCATATACGAGTCCCAGAGCAGCGAAAAACCTATCCACTGACTGGAGAGCCGGGGAGCCCGGGGGAAGAGAGAACGCCCAAGATTGTGGGTCCCCTTGTAGGAGCGAGATGACAATTCCCACCCTTTGTTCTTCACTCCCCGATGACCAAGGCCGCAGCCGAAAGTACAATTTGCATGCCTCCCGGAAAACAAAAAACTTGTCCCGCCCCCCAGTGAACCTGTCAGGGAGAGCTACTTTAGGTTCTGGTCCGGCTTGCTCCTGAGGATGCAAAACCTTGGACCTAACGTCCGCCAGCTCCATGGACAAACTCTGCAACTGCCGAGCTAGACCGGCTACTGGATCCATGGTAGCTGGAGAAAAACTAAGTGGGTCGGTGAAAATGTCACGCTGTCTCTGTATACTGGAGGTAGGGGGCCTAAGCTGACCCTAAGCTGGGGCCCTGACTAATCCCTCAACCTGGAGGTACAGTTAAAGGTACAGAGGTCCAGGCCGCCAGCATAACCCCTACCTCCTGAGGATCCCTGCACCTAAGTAATCTAGTCCTGAGAAGGACCCCGATCACAACAAAAGAGGACAAGTAATAATATGCCCACACACAGTACTTAGACGAACGAGACAGTACAAGGGAAAAACCAAAACCACCTTGCATACAAAAACTACACAACTACAACAGAGGGAACACCAACGGGAAAGGAGATAAATGATAAAGCGAGGAAGGGAAAAACCACTCCAAATACACTTATCTCAGAAACTCCAAATACCACGATCCGCTCTGAAAGTCTGTATGAAATGCTTTCACCGACACTTCCCAAACAGACCAGCAGGCATTTGAAGGAGACTCACTACAGCAGCATTGATTGCAGCTGGGCGAGGCTGGACCTCGTCTAGCACAGAGAGAGAATTAACTCCCTCACTGCCGAAAACACAAAGCACCAAAAAGTCAGCTGCGAGAAGTCAGGCTGTGTAATCGTGACGATCTTCGTGGCGACACACCCGTGACAGGTATTAATAACAATTAATACCCCTAACTTTGTAGGACCTACGCCTGCAAGCTACCCTGGCCTATCACAGAAGCCACCACACCCTAATAGTGTCTTCCCACCAATTGCCATCACCACTTGACCAGCCTCTAACTGAGGGCTATCTACCCACTCTTGTGATGGAAAGGCATTTTCTTTTTTTCTTAAATGAAAAAACAGAAAAAAAGAGGGAAGGTGGGTGGGCATCTGGATCCAGGAAGCAAGAGAAGGTATGATTCCTCCCCTTCCCATTATATAGCCCACCCCCACAACCCTGCCCCCAAACTCCTCCCCCACCAATCAGACTCCCTGCACATACACCAGAAAAGATCCACCCCATTCTTAGTTTTCAAATGAGTTAACCCCTTCACTCCCACCCTCTGAATTGTCCTGCGGCCTGTCTACCCTATGGGCTCCCCAGCCTTTCTTTACACATGTCTGTCTGCCAAATTACGCAAATTGTGGCAGAAAAAATAGCAGGTAACCAGATTAGGCAGTGAGCAGTTTGCAAAGAACAAACTCAATTTGAAACAAAGAATGAAAAGTAGAAGAAAGCGGCACTCACCACTGATATGTGTAAAAACAGCAACTTTATTTGGTCATCATGTGGGGTGACATAAAGGGATGAATGAGCAACAGATATTTTGTGTAAATTACGCTTCTTCCGGCGCCAGAAGAAGCATAGTTTATGCGAAACAGCTGTCTCTCAGTCACCCTTTATGTCTCCTCACATGATGACAAAATAAAGTTGCTGTTTTTACACATATCAGTGGTGAGTGAAGCTTTCTTCTCCTTTTCATTCTTTTGTTTCACATTATTATTCCCCACAACACATGGAAATTTGATTGTTTTCCTTGCTGCCTAAATAATTCCACCCATTGACAGATGCCATTGTAACAAGATAATCAATTCTACCTATTCTATTTAACCTGTTAGTGGTTTCATGGTATACCTAAGCAGTTTATTTATTGCTCTGTGTTAGAAAATATACCACAATTCCCTAAAAGGGTTGTCGAATACTGGTCAACCCCTGCTTAAACAAATCACGGCACCATAGTGAATAGAAGCAATATACACTCACCTGCTGCAGAGGCACCATTCTATTGAAGTTGGTTCTGCTGCTCCATGAGGGTCACGGGCCATTGTCATGTCATATGATGGCTGCAGCCACTCAGCAGTCATTGATTGGCTGCAGCTCATCAGTATTCCATCAGAGCAGACATCCACTCTGATAGATGCTACAACCAGTCAGTGGTTTTTGATTGGCTGCTGGGATCACATGACACATCAACGACTCGTGACCTGTTGAGAACACTTGCTGATGAAGTGCCATGAAGTGACAGGTGGATACATTGTTTTTTATTTTCCAAGGGACAACTGAATTAATTCATCGGTGATAAACCCTTTAAAAAAGAAATATGTTGTGCTTTGTGTTCTATATGAAAAGAAGAAGATACATTTGGTTTTCAACATTTTATTATATCATTTGTGGTCTCTGTTTCTGAGGAAATGTATGGGTGTCAATTCGCGGTTGCTTAAAGAAACTATTGCCGCACAGTTAAATGCTTTTGCATTGCTATCTAAAAGTTGAGCATGTGCTAATTGTATTAGAAAGTTTTGCAATTATAGGAAGAACAAAGTAAAACACAAAGTACGGAAGTTTTCTTTATTTTAAGACCGTATCAACATAATATGCCAAAGTATAGTAAAGTCATGAAACTACTCACAAACTGCTGTAAGTACTAAGGAACTATTGCACGTGTAATGAAAAGAGGTGGATTCATTAAAGAGAACTTCCAACCTTGAGAATACATCACCTATTCACAGGATAGGGGATAACGTTCCGATCACCAGTGTTTCCAAGCTCCGCGACCCTCAGTCATTCCAAGAACTGGGCATTCTCCCATTGTTTTACACAAATAGGGACATATGGAGTTTATCCACCATACAAGATCTTTATTTGAAAACCAGAGTGCTAATTTATATAAAGCTATATTAGGAAATGAACTGGCATATACGGTAATTCTTCAGATTAAAAAACTAATATTTAAGGATTCACTTTATGGAGTTAAAGAAGTTGTCCGGTCCTTTTTTTAAGTTGCCCAATGTATTCAGCATGTGGGCATAAGTATCTCTGTAAATACCTTGTGTTTCTGATAAAGCCTGTGAGCGGCGCTATCGGTGGCCGCTCACAGCCATCACGTGACCCCGCTCTGACGTCACGTCAAGTGAGGCGTGACTCAGCGCTGGGGTCCCTGCGGTGGCTGCTGGGTTGTGGGCGGGGTTATTCCCCTGCGTCACACCCAGCGTCCACCGCGCGCTTTCCCAATAAATGGGAGAGGGAGAGAGCGCAGTGGATGCCGAGTGTGACGCAGGGGAATAACCCCACCCACAACCCAGCAGCCACTTGTGGAACACAGAAGAGGGACCCCCGGCTGCAGCCTGGACTTGTCGTGACGTCAGCGGGGGTCACATGCTGCCTGTGAGCGGCCACTGATAGCGTCGCTCACAGGCATTATCTGCAACACAAAGTATTTACAGAGATACTTATGACCACATGCTGGATACATTGGGCAACTTAAAAAAACTACCGGACAACCTCTTTAATAAGTCGGACACAAGGAGATGGCATCAAATATGCAGATTCCATATTCAAGTTACCCCTTTAAAAAGTGGACCCGATGCAAAGCAGTTATGCCAGATATTTTACCAAGTATTAATTCTTAAAGGGAACCTGTCATGTCCACCAACATTATATACTTGCAGACACATACAGGGTTAATATGCAGGTAAATGGAGTTAGAATCATGTAGCTGCTTGTTTTCAGTCATACAGTAATGGTTACAGTCATTATATAGTGAGAGTGGCTGGGTTCACTCTCTGGTACTTTGACAGCCTGTGCTGCACCCGTACGCGGCCCCGATACGCTGCACCTGTACGCTGCACCAATACGCTGCACCTGTACACTGCACCAATACGCTGCACCGATACGCTGCACCAATGCGCTGCACTTGTACGCTGCACCAATACGCTGAACCGATACGCTGCACCAATGCGCTGCACCCGTATGCTGCCCCAATACGCTGCACTTGTACGCTGCACCAATACGCTGCACCGATACGCTGCACCCATACGCTGCACCCATACGCTGCACCAATATGCTGCATCAATATGCTGCACCGTTACACTGCACCCATACCAATATGCTGCACCCATACGTACACTCGTACGCTGCACCCGTACGATGCACCAATACGATGCACACATACGCTGCATTAATACGCTGCACCGATACACTGCACCCACCCGTACGCTGCACCCATATGCTACACCCATACACTGCACCGATACACTACACCCATACGCTGCACCCCTACGCTGCATTCGTACACTGCACCCATACGCTACACCCATATGCTACACCCATACGCTGCACCCATATACACAGCACCCATATACACTACACCCATATACACAGCACCCATTTGCTGCACCCATACGCTGCAGATCAGGCTGTACATCAGAGTGCTGGGGAGTGATCACAGCCATGCGCACTGCATCATGACCAGTGACTGTAACCTCTCTCTGCACTGCCCCTTTGACTTGAAGCGAGTGACTACAGGGAGAATAAAATTTCCTTTTCTTCTGTAGCCGCTGCTCCAATTAAGACATCTAGGCAGGATTTTGCTGCCTTTATCAAGATATTATACTTATACCTGCAGGTAAATAGCATGTTTAGACAAGAGAGGCTCCCTTTAAGGCCAGGGTCACACGAGCGATGATTCTCTCCTGCGATGCAACGCTGTCAGAGTGTGAGCATCGTGTCAGTTTAGGGTGATCCGATTCTATAGCATGAAAGAATCCCAGCAGAGGGGAGGAAAAGATGGAGAACTTAATTTCTCCATCTTCTCCATTGTCTGAGCCCACATATGTCGGACTGCACTCGGATAATATCCGAGTGCAGTTCGATGTTTCACATTTCTATGTTTCACACTTGTATGGGTGCACATGATCTGAATTGCGGAGCCACTCGCAGCATGTTGCGTTTTTTTCTCCTTCTGAATCATCATGAGTAAATAATCTGAGAAATGCACAGCCCCATAGTATAACCATGGGCCGAGTGATTAAACATCAGATAGTAACCGGCCGTGTTATACGCTCGTGTGAGCGAGCCCTAGGAGAACAATTTGTTTTAAAACATTTGGGCGTAAAGATATTAAACCTACAATGACACCTAAATGGGAAGTCAATTATTACAGTCTCAGCATTATGGAACATTGCAAAACTGTAACATACATCACTAACAAAAGGGAAATGTGATGATTACAGTAAAGTATTCATAGATTTTCTTAGTGAGTCATGTATGTTGGGAGAAAAGACCTATAACAGGCAGCCCTTAATAAAAATAAGGAACTAAAGCCGTAATTCCTCTTTATTAACACCTCATTATCAATTTATTATACTCATTTTTAGGCTGCGTGCCCACTATGCGTTTTTCAAGCGTTTTTGCCGAGGAATTTCCGCAGCAAAAACGCTTAAAAAACGCTTGGTAATACGTGCCCCATGGTCCCCAATGATAATCCGCATGTGCTGTGCACATGCTGTGGAAATTTCCGCTGCGGATTATCATTGCGGAAAAATACACATCATATCCATTAATTTTGTGGACACGCAGCATAATTGCCGCCATTGACTTGCATTGAATCGCTTAATATCCACATCACTACATGTGCACATGCAGATATTAAGCGATTCAATGTGCAGATGGTACCCGGGTCTGGAGAAGAGGAGACTCTCTCTGTAAAAACAAAAGAATTTAAAATAAAAAATAAAGATTATACTTACCTTCTGATGGCCCCCGGCCTCCTCAGCGATGCATGCGGTGTGTTGGGCGGCTCGCGGTCGTGTGAGGACCTGACATGACGTCACTGAGTCATGTGACAGGTCACGCGACCCCTGACGTCGGCGGTCGCGTGACCTGTCACATGACTCAATGACGTCATCACAGGTCCTTCACACCACCGCGAGACACCGGAGAGACCGGGGGCCATCAGAAGGTAAGTATAATCTTTATTTTTTATTTTTTACCATTCTTATTCTTTTTTTTAACTATTTCTTGGTCACACTATATAAATCCATGCCGTTTTCATGGATTTATATAGTGTGACCAAGATGTCAAGCACTTTCCAAGTGATGCTAAAATCGCTTGGAAAGCGCTTGTCAACCCGCATGCGGAAATGCATGGGAAGAACGCTTCACATCCGCTTGTCCCTGGCAGGAAAAACGCATGTATAATCCACATGTACAATCCGCATGTACAATCCGCATGTACAATCCGCATGCATTTTTCCTGCCAAGGAGAAGTGGAAAAAATCTGCAGCATTTCTGCATCGTGGGCACATAGCCTTAGGAAATGTTTGAATAAATGTTGGCTTAGAAATTAAAACTTCACAAATGGCAGAGCATCCATGGACTACTAAGTCTAAAATGGGAGAAAGTATGGGAAACTATGGGGGTATCTTTCACTGTGATGGACTGTTGGAGCTATTATACAGTGTGGAGGGAAAATGTGAGGGGGGCTGTAGAGGCATTCTAATTTGTGTGGGAGGTTACTGTGAGCCATCATAATCTGTGGGGGGCTGTGGAAGATTCATACTGTGAAGAGACTGTGGAGGCATTATTCTATGTGGGTTATGTGGAGAGGTTATGAAGTCATCATACTGTGTGTGGAGTCTGTAGGGGTCATGTCTGCTTCAGGGGTTGTGAGGGCCATCACACTGTGGGATTATCATACTGTGTGGAGAGCTGTGAAGTTACCATACTGTGCGGACATCATAATGTATGAGGTGACGTTAAAGAGGAATCATTCTGTGGGGGGGAATGTTGTAAAGCCCATCATACTCTGTGGAGGGGGACATCATACTGTGTGCTGGGAAGCTGCGGGGGCCATAACACTGTTTTGGGGCTGTGGGGCTGGCTCATCATATTATGTATGGATTCTTGTGGGCCATCACATTGTGTGGGCGGGCTGTGGAGGCAATCATACTGTGTGAGGTTTGTTGAGGCCATCATACTTTGGGTAATTATTCTGTGTGGAGGTGATTTCACTATGTGAGGGACTGTTAAGGTATCATACTATGTGAGGGGGGTTCTAAGTGTACCATACTGTGTTGTGGGACTGTGGAGACATCATACTGTATGGGGTGGGGTTGAGGTGGCATCATACTGTATGGCGTGGGGTTGAGGTGGCATCATACTGTATGGGGTGGGGTTGAGGAGGTATCATACTGTATGGGGTGGGGTTGAGGTGGCATCATACTGTATGGGGTGGGGTTGAGGTGGCATCATACTGTATGGGGTGGGGTTGAGGAGGTATCATACTGTATGGGGTGGGGTTGAGGAGGTATCATACTGTATGGGGTGACATTGAGGTGGCATCATACTGTATGGGGTGGGGTTGAGGAGGTATCATACTGTATGGGGTGGCGTTGAGGTGGCATCATACTGTATGGGGTGGGGTTGAGGTGGCATCATACTGTATGGGGTGGGGTTGAGGTGGCATCATACTGTATGGGGTGGGGTTGAGGAGGAATCACACTGTGGGGGTGGGGGTTGTAGGGCCCATCATATTGGGTAGTGGGCTGTGGAATCCATCATACTGTGTGTGGGGGGCTGTAGGGCCATCGTACTGTGTGGTGGGCAAAACACTGAGGAGAGATCATACTTAGTGTGAGGTATGTGGATATTATACTGGAGGTATATGTGGGGGCATGATACCACATTGAATGGGGTCTCAAAATGTGTTGCCATGGAAATTTTGAAAACATCATACTAAGTGTGTGTGTGTGGGGGGGGGACACTGTAGTGACATCATACTGTGATGGGAGCACTGTAAGGACATCATACACTGTGGGTGCACTATTGAGACATGGTACTGTGTTGGCGGCACTGTGAGGTTATCATAATGTGAATGTGGAGTGTACTGTGGGAGGATACACTGTATTATGCCCATTTTTATTGGCAAAACACTGTATTGGGGCCAGGAAATGTATCCTACTTGGTGAAAACACTGGATGAGGTGATATTTCAATAGGGGCAAAAATACTTTGTACGTACCGCAGTCCATGTCCTTCTCCCTTGGAAGGTATGACCTTCTGTACCTATGCACTGTGACCCAGCCTACTTCACTGAATATTTTTTAAGGGGAGGAGAAAAAGACCAATTAGGACTTTTGATAAGGGGCTCCATGATTATTTTTGAGGGGGCCAATAATATCATCTTTGAGTTTCTTACTGTTTATGTAGTTAAAGAGATATATATATATATTGTGCACACGTCCTATTCAGGATGTTTATAAGTGTCCTATTTGCTTTGTGCATTTTTATTTCTCAGGACATTGTCTCAGTTGATGGCAATACGTTCATTTTCTTCTGTAGCTGCTGCTCCAATAAGACATCCAGGTAGGATTTCGATGCCTTTTACCTGCAGATTAGCCCTATACCTGCAGGTACATAGCATGTTTAGACATGAGAGGCTTTAAGGCCAGGGTCACAAGAGCGATGATTCTCTTATGGAAGGAAAGTGGATCGATTATGCTAATGACACTCGGCTCAAACCCTGTCAGAGTGTGAGCTTCGTGACAGCTTAGTGTGATCTGATTGTCTCTCATGAGAGACTCGTATCACAGGTGCGGAGAAGACGGAGAGCTTATTTTCTCCATTGTCTAAGTCAGTGGATGTCAGGCTGCACTCGGATGACATACGAATGCACTCCAATGTTTCACACAGACCCATAGACTTGTATGGGTGAGCATGATCTGAATTGGAGAGCCACTTGCAGCATGCTGCACTGCCCCTTAGTATAACATTGGGCCGAGTGCTATACGATTAAACATCAGATAGCACTCGGCCGGGTTATACGCTCGTGTGAGCGAGCCCTAGGAGAACAATTTGTTTTAAAATATTTGAGCTTAAAGATATTAAACTTGCAAAGACGCCAAAATGGGAAGTCAATTATTACAGTCTCAGCATTATGGAACATTGCAAAACTTTAACATTCAACAGTAAAGTATTCATAGATTTTCTTAGTGAGTCATGTATGTTGGGAGATAAGACCTATAACAGGCAGCCCTTAATAAAAATAAGGAACTAAAGCCGCAATTCCTCTTTATTAACACCTCATTGTCAATTTATTATAGTCATTTTTAGGAATTTTTTGAATAAATGTTGGTTTACAAATTAAAACATCACAACAGACAGAACATTCATCATACTGTGTGGGGAGTTGTGGGAGCCATCATATTGTGTGTGGAATCTGTGGGGGCCAACTCTGTGTCAGGCGTTGTGGGGGGCCATCATACTGTGTGGGGGGTTGTGGGAGCCATCATACTGTGTGTGGAATCTGTGGGGGCCATCCCTGTGTCAGGCGTTGTGGGGGCCATCATACTGTGTGGGGGGTTGTAGGGGCCATCACACTGTGGGGTTACCATACTGTGTGGACATCATAATGTATGAAGTGAGGTTAAAGAGGAATCATTCTGTTTGGTGGAAGGTGTTGTAAATCATACTCTGTGGAGGGAGGCCATCATACTGTGTGTAGGGAAGCTGCGGAGGCCATAACACTGTTTAGGGGCTGTGGGGCTGGCTCATTATATTATGTACGTCTTTGGCCATTATATTGTGTGGGCGGGTTGCGGAGGCAATCATACTTTGTGAGGGATCATTCTGTGTGTAGGCTGTGAGGCAATTATACTATGTGGGGGACTGCGTGAGGGGGCTCTAAGTGTACCATACCGTGTTGTCGGACTGCGGGTGCATCATACTGTATGGGATAGGGTTGAGGATGCATCATACTATATGGGGTGGGGGTTGTAGGGCCCATCATATTGTGAGAGGGCCTTAGGGGTTATCATATTATGTAGTGGGTTGTGGAAGCCACCATACTGTGTGGGGGGCTGTAAGGCCAGCGTAGTGTGTGGTGGGCATAATACTGTGGAGGGATAATACTTAGTGGGGGATATGAGGATATTATACTGTAGGTAGTCGCTGTAGGGGCATGATACCACATTGACTGGGGCCTCATAATGTGTTGCCATTAGTGATAAGCGAGCATGCTCATCATTGACCGATACTAGTTCGAGCATTGAGGTGCTTGGGTATGCTCAAGTCCCCGTCCCGCATGTTTTGCGTCTGTTAGACAGCCAATGAACAGCGGGAATTGCTTACCATACACGGTAATGAAATTGCCATGTTGGTTACTGGCATTACTGTGGTCGCATCGCATCATAAAAGACCCGATTACGCGATGCTCGACACAATCTCCTCTGGAAGCATTTCAGGGAGAGTTGTTATAGGAGAGAGTGCTTATTTTAGAGCAGGTATATAGTCAGTGTTCAATATTGCTATTGCAGTACTTGTATATCGCTGTTGCACCATTAAAAGAAAAGTCCTTATCAGGGCTACATACTGTCCTTTCTCTAATAAAACCACTGCTACCTTCATTCAGTGTAGGGACAGCTGGTGGAGGAGGGATAGTTTTGGATTAGAGGCATATAGGCAGGGTTTATTGCCTTACAGTCCTCCTATAGGTATACTACTGCTGCAACCTAAAAACAAAATTCAGTTTCAGGGCTACATCTTTTCTTTTCCCTATTAATACTGGAAAGTTTGCAGGCCTTCAGAGCGATGATAGTGGAGTTCAGCTGTTGGTGGTAGGTCACTTGATCTTTCAAGGTGTCTGAGGAATCCATAAGATCTGTTTGTGTAGTTTCCAGGGATTCCACCGTGTCCTAATTCCTGCAGATCGGATCTTAGACCTGATATTTTGTGCATCAGAGGTTTCATGGGTTGCATTAGAGTCTTTTTGAGGAAAGACCTGTACAGGTGTACAGAGTCTGCGCATTGAGATTCACTCTCAGAGTCATCATTGCTGAATTCGGAGTCCATGATTGAGGCCGGGGCAAGGGAACGGGAAGCAGTTATTTTGGCAGTTGCATGTTGTGAAGCTAGTTTTTTCTTTTAAAACTTGTCTAATTCGCCTTGTTTGCGAGATCCACGTGTTCTTTTGCATGCTCTTTCCTAGATATGACCATGATTAGAATTGAGCACGCAGAAAGCTGAATCACCACCTCTTTTGGTAGAAGTCTGGGACCAGTTATGGTATTATTTGATCAATACATAGTGGTAAAATGCTTATTTTATGGAAAGTCCTGTAGACTTCAGCAATGAGCCACCAGATGTCAGTAGACCACTATGAATGTAATGGCTGGTTTTGAAAATTAAACTTTTATGAAGATGGAGTGTTACACGGTTTTTCAGACCATGTGGTGGAGAAACTGGCTTGTAAAGGGAGGTTGTGCTGAGCCTTTGGCTTTAAATCGTAGAAGCCTCACAAGAATACAATGATGTCCTCTGGTGACACCATGCCAGGGTGCCTGCAAGATTGCTGTGGAGGGTGGCAGACTGCAGGAGGACTGTGGCTGGGCTCCCAGCTGGGCCCTTCAGTTTCTCCGGAGGAGGTGACCACTGAACAGTAGGAAGCCCCAAGATATAGCGATGGAAATCCAGCATTGCGCCTGATGGGACTCGCACTGGCCTTGGCGCACAAGGCAGTGCTAGATCTTGCTCCGCTGGCGCATAGGGACTGGGGATTCATCCGGCAAGGGTGTTGAGGGTTTTCCTACTCCAGAAGTCTCCACCGCTGATCAGAGTCTCACTGCTGGATGAGACTGGAGGCTGCCCCCGGAGTGGAGGTAAGCCGTGGGCCCACGACTTCTGACCTTCAGGTAGGCCTCGGCTGGTAATGTTGGTGCAGAATTGTAGTAGCGGGTTCAGGGGGGTCCTCCTGGTGTAGTGTAGCTAGATAAAGTGATCTAGGGGATAGATGAAAAAAAGAACCAGCTGGATTGACCATTACCTGTACATAACACATTGTACAAAGACCAATACCACTGTACACCTACCATAAGGATTAATATATTTCAAACGAGTTATCCTAAAGCTACAAGTCTGCAGTAACTCTATAACTTATATTTCTCTATTCACTGGTCTAATCCATTGCGTCAAGCTGGGTCGAAGAGGCCACTGTAGCTGGCAGAGCTCGAGGTCATTATTTGACGATGGGGTCAGGGGCAGCCCACTCCCTCTCACAACCTTTTAAAGGCTGCAATCTCTATTGATATTAACTTCTAGAAGATAAGACAGGCAGCGCCGGGCTTACATAGGAATAACATGATCGGGACCAGAGCCAATCAGGTCCTAATGATGTTGCTGATCCGAGGCGGTGTTAAGCACCAGAATTCCGGACCCGAAACCTTAACAGTCCACCGGAAATTTATGGCAGCGCTACACAAAGCTCAGTAAGCTGATGTACATTTACCATTGGCAGTCGCAAAGGGGGTAAAAGACATTATTCATG
Organism: Phyllobates terribilis; assembly: GCF_046119375.1. Classification (NCBI taxonomy): domain Eukaryota; kingdom Metazoa; phylum Chordata; class Amphibia; order Anura; family Dendrobatidae; genus Phyllobates; species Phyllobates terribilis. The sequence continues at coordinate 276,918,696 of NW_027362767.1, forward strand.
TCTAATATGCAAATTAACTCTTCAGAGAGGAAGAGGACTAGAACTCTAGCGCCACCTATTGGAAGTAGCAATCCTAAACGTCAATATCGACCCTTAAACGAGCCTTGCCATATGACTTAGGATAAAAGCAAACCAGAATATCAATTTGCAGACACAGTGTTTCAGGGTATTGCCCCTCATCAGTACATAGTTTGAGCCTTGCCATATGACTACTGGTTTGGCTTTTATCCTAAATCATATGGCAAGGCTCGTTAAAGGGTTGATAATGACTTTTAGGTTTGCTACTTCCAATAGGTGGTGCTAGAGTTCTAGTCCTCTTCCTCTCTGAAAAGGCAATTTGCATATTTAATTTCCTAGAGGAGCATGCATGGCGTAGAAGTCTCCTCACGCTGACATGCCAGGCCTGGCTTGTCAATTTCCACCCATTAGTTCCCAGATTATTCATGTTTAAAAGAATTTAGTTTAATTAGATGAACAATACAGGAAAACATTGTATAATTACCAAAGTGGACAAAAACATCAGCATTATGATGATGACTTTATCACTAGGTTTTCACAGGGAATTTGAGGTGTAGTAATTTGCCAAATTGCCATGATCCGCACAGCAAAACTATCTAATTTGCCATAGTTTCACAGCAAGTTCCAATGAACATAGAAAAAATATTTTTATCTGCCTGAGCAGGATTAAGGCTTCATTCACAGATCCATTTCTGCTTTTACATCCATCAAAAATGGACAGTTTTTCTTCTGTGCCATCCGTTGCTTTCAATTTTTTTCATGGCTACCCACAGACTTGAATGATCGTGCCTGTACAAGGTGCCCAGGGCAGTAGCTGTGGGCGAGCTGCTGCTCCTCCACACCCTTGTACCCTACAAACGCACAGTGTGTCAGTCTATATGTGTTGTGCTGTAAAGTTTTCTTTGCACTCACTTGTAGGCCAGAGGCCTCTGCTGCATCCACATCCTTAGCTCCTGAATCAGCAGCGCACACATCAGGGGACACTCAGTTCTCTTTAACAAGTTCAACTTTACTAGACAGTTCAAGTCCATCAGTCCTTAACATGCAGTATCGGGCACAGCACCCTCCGATTCCAGTTCCATCAACACACTACATTTCAATCCTTTACTTACATTCAGCTCAGACTATTCCTATGCCTGATCCTAGTCAGCCCCAGGGATTTCCCATTCGGCCTCACAACACTCCCGAGAGCCGTTACCCCTTCCTCTCGCGGTTCCCAGTCTGACTTTCTCTATATGGAAGGAAGGAATTAAGACACACTCCTCAGTTCCTAGTGCAGGCCGTAGGCCCCAAATGTCACAGGAGGGTCCACAGGAAATTTGGTATGACCTCATGCTGCCAGAATGATATATACTCCACATGCCTCCAGCCTACTGCACCTTGAACTTCCACTTGTCACAAACTCATATTTTCTCTAACTAAACCAGGAAGTGATTACCTTTTTTACTTGACCTAACCCCTCCCATGCTGGACTAGTCCCAAACATTTAATTGTATCCTACACTATTCCTATTACTGTACACTAATAAGACCCACCACTGCCTTACCTATCGTAATGTTCCTATTTATCACTACCTAAGTTATAGCCTATATCCTATACTTTCACTACCCCTGAGCTGTGTGTACCAGAGTTACCTTAGGCATTACCTTACAGTACCCACACGGCAGCATCAGTACTTATAACACTTTGCATTAATCACATTATACTTTACACATTTCACATTTGTTTTCAGGGGCAGGTATATGACAGTCTCAGCCACACCCTTACACCTGAGCGATGAAAAAAAAAAATGACGATTATATGACATTGACTGATTTTAACAGCATGGACACACGTATCCATAAAAAGAATGCATGCGTAATGATTCTCTAAGATAAGTGTGCTGCTTCTCTTGAAAACTGACAGCACAGAAGTTAGTAAAATGGATGTGTAAATGGAACTTAATTGCTGGCAAATTATAGGAGGTCGTTGCATGCGTTTTTCATCCATGCAGGACATTTATGCCCTGCTTACACATGTAAAAAAACAAACTTTAGGAGAATACCAATTTAATACCAGCTATAGCTACTTAGAGCATCATAATCTGATAATCAAAGTGTTGGTTAATAAAACCGCATCAAAGCCACCTGTACATACTAAGCAGCCGTGGTGCGATTTTGAAAATTTACATTGAAAAATTAGGTCAGGTTTTACCAATTTTACATTTTATTTGATGCTATTTATTGTCATTGGTTACTGCTCTGGAAGTATTTGTAATGATATATAACTGTGCAGTTACTATGTAGATACATAGCAGAGCTGAGTTATGTATCATTATAAACACTTCCAGATCTCATTTATTTAGTTTTCTCGCTTATATAGCACTTAACAGACATCATTGCTGTCCCCATTGGGCTCACAATCTAAATTCCATATCAGCATGCATTTAGAGTGTGGGAGGAAGCCGGGGAGAATATACAAACTCTTTGTAGAAGTTGTGCTTGGTGGGATTGGAATCTATCTCACAGTGCTGTCACCTCTGACCCTCTCTCCACACTGACTGCTGTGAGATGAGATCTGAAAGAGTTTGAGTAGAGAAACAGCAGAGCTGAATTATGTATTATTACAGTCTCTGCAGATATCGGTGAGCACAGCAGGTTCTTTTCTCCATTGTGTGACGCTGCCTGCTTATGATTGGTCAACATCATGCAGGGGAAGCAATACACTCCCCCAGAGTCAAATCTCTGGTAACTCTTAAATTGTACTTAACATAAATTATAACCTAAACTTTAGGCATGTGCCTTTTAATGAATCAGGAGTGTCCGATGAGTGGCGTGCACCTCACCACAAATCATACTCCAGTTCCCTCTGGAGTAAGATTTGTGAAGTAGTGAACGTCATGAATTTGACATGCAGTGGTCGTCATTTCCCTGTCCCACCCCAGCTCTGCCCCCATTGTCTGTACTATGAACATATCCTTTAACTGGAATTAACTCCAAATTTCACATAGAAAAATAAGAACTCTTGAAATAGTGAATGAATACATTTCAATGGGAAAATGCACCGATACCGAAAATGCTGTTTTTTTTTCCATGTGGTGTTTCAGTGTAAAAAAAAGGGCAGCAACATGTAAATACTTAAACAGATTTCCAAATATGACCACTGAATAATAAAAACACCCCAAGTGCAAAAAATGCATAAACGAAGCCCCCAAAATATACCAACTTAAGGTTAAACAAAAAATGTAGTTCTTCGAGGTATAGTATGGCAAAGAAATAAATGTTCAAGAAGTTACACTCTTTTAAACTAATTTTTATTGAATTTTGGATTAATATAAAAAAAAAGAAAAGCATAGTGGGGAGCAATAAACCTGTAGTAGATTAGAAAACACAACAAAAGCCAATAGAAACGAGTCAAGTATTTTACCACTGACAACTTATCACGTAAGCAAAGAAGTCGTCCAAAACAAGATGGACCAACTGACACGGGGGGAAATTCTATGCTCCAGTTGCATAACATATTGAGAGGACGACTTATCTATTCACCACAAAATCTGCAGCCTGCATCCGTTATATGGTCCAAATAAAAGTTAGATGGTTACATAGGAGATCTGCACTAAACGAGGTGTGTCGGGTACACAATGCACGAAGGAATATATATCTTTTGTGAGAATGTTCTGTAAAACAATCCATAGCTGAGATGGACTCGCAGAAACCAGGCGTCTTCAAGTGTTTTGAGACAATGATCCTTGAGAACTTATAATGGCTTATGTATGCAATATTTAATTTTTACTGGTGTACCACATTCTTTTCTTTGAGCAGTCACAGAAAACCAATGTCTGTGAGCCAGAATTGAGATGTACTATACCAGATCCCTCTCTCAGACTCATAGGGGTCCGGTATACGCCTTTTATCTATTCCTTTAAATTGTAACTTTTATTTTAAATGCATTTTCTTTTTATTCAAATCACCTTTGATGAAGGATGTTTTGCTTGGATTTCCAGATCACCTGGTGGAGAATCGGGAATATCCAGCAGCCTCGGTTCCTTGGTAATGCAACCAAACAGAAGGATCTACAGGACGGACGAAAATGGCAGCAGGTGAGATTTCTTACCAGTCTCTCCTTTCTTCATCCTAAGAGAGAATTTCTTTGGGGACTTTGGCTACAAGATATTGCTGATCACTCTCACAGGTGACTCTTTCCTTTAAGTGTTTGTACAATTGTACGTGTTCTACTGACGGGTTGAAAAGTGTGGGTTGGGACAGTCCTCACACACGGTGGCTGTCATGGACAGGCAATGGACATGTGCTAAGTCTGTGTCGGTTCCAGATGTTCCTGTAATGTCAGTGACCACTACATCCCCATAGTGTACTAACACTGAGTACTTGGACTGTTTCACCCCCATAGTTACACTTCAGTACGGCCGTCTGATCTTTACCATCATAAGTTCGGCAAGGATAAGCTTAGGCATATTTGATCTCCAAGGAAGATCGGTACTCCACAGCAAATGGAGGGGGTCCCTGCCTGGTTCCTTGGTTGGTCAGGGGGAACAGCAGCCTCTGCACCTCCAGCTCTCAGGAGGAGAGCAGCAGCTGGGTTATACTCAGGATGATGGAGGTCTCTGTAGGTTGTACCCACTCCTAAAGAAGGAAAAAGCAGAGGAGATACTGGAGATGAAAGGACTGAGTGAGATACTGGCACATTGTTATATCTGCACCAGTTAAACTTGAAGGGAGGGCTCATTGTAGACATGTCCTAGCTGAAGTTTCTACAATGATATTGTTTCCCCAGAGCTCTGGAGTGACCACCAGAAACATCACTAGCCAGACTGGCTGTACAACCATTGGATGAGAACAAGGTAGGAGGTTGGTGAATCGGGTGCATTTCATTATATTAGTATTCCCTCTAAAGCACCTGTCATACTGGCCCAGTAAGAATTGCCCCATAGGAGGAGTTGGTGCCACAGTAATCCAGAATCAGTGGGTCTCTTTGGTTGGCCCATGAACTAAGGGCCATAATGAAAAGAAACACATCCTCCTTGATAAAAACCCATATGGTTTTGCAAAGCTCCTAAGAAGTGTGAGCACCTAGTACAACTAAAACTAGACAAACCTGACTGTAGTACTTATTGAAGTGACATGACAGGTTCCCTTTAACACACTTTGTGATGTATCAGATTATAGCCTGCCTCATTAATGAATACGATGGGTTGGGCGACAGATGACCATAAAACACACTGACAAGAATAGAGACCACATGTGACGAGAGAAGTGACATTTTCCTGCAGTACCAGGTTTACATCTCTTGGGCAGAAGCGCAACACACGTTCTTCAGCTCAATAGTAACCTGCAGATAGGTCCTATGTACACAAAGTAACCTGGCAGAATAGTTCTGACCTTATAGCCATATACATATAATGAATGCACCAACGCCCTCAATCAAAGAACTTAAGATGCAATGTGGAGACACTGCTGCTGCTAGAGATACATTATGGTTCTGCGCACCCCGTAATACTTTAACAATGACCAGTATAAAGCATGCAAAAAATTTCACTCACTTAGCAATACCATACGGATTGTATACTGTACATGAGATTGCTGTGAACATTGCAGACCAGGATTTAATCTACTTGCTTTATCCACGGGACAATTACTATTTTGTTCCATTTAGAAACCTTATTTCTATTATTCAGTCTATGATACAACCATAATTTTCCTATAAGGTGATTTAGAAATTTTCAGTTATTGGTAGCAATTTAATCAAGTTGCAGTTTTTAAGCAGTAGTCTTTGGTGTATGGCATGGTCTTAAGCGTTGTCTTCATTATTCTAATAGTGCAGAGAGTCTTTACAATCAGACCTCTCCCCATTCATCTATTGAGACATAATCAAGGGGCAGCATTTATGCGGGGGCATTTATGCATATAGCATTTATGCATACTTTATCGAAGTGCCATAATTTATCCAAGTGCCCCGGCAGATGGACAGGGCAGGAGACAGGTAAGACATGCAAGACAATTAAACAAACTTGCTTCCAGATCATCTTTTTGGCAAACAGTATTCACCATTTGTATCTGTGCCATTTATATTCTGACTGCTACAATCATCCACATTCACCGTTCTCCCACTGATTCGGCACACTTCATCCATATTAACCCCTCTCTCCTCTCTTCTCCTATGTACAGTTGTCATGCTCTCTTCACAATGTTATACCACACAGATCCATTCATTCCCACCATACAACACAGGAAGCGCTCTCACAAATCACTCAACCATCTGCTCACTCTCTGTATCTTCCTTCTATTAGTCGCAGGTGATATTTCTCCCAACCCAGGACCCTCCAGTAATAATAACGCTAACTCTTTCCCTGTTACATTCAGAAACCCTGCTAATCTCATTAATATTCCCTGCATATCTGCTGTCTCATTCAACTGTGCCCTTTGGAATGCACACTCAGCTTGTAATAAACTCTCTTACATCCATGACTTTTTCCTCTCTAATTCCCTCAACCTTCTGGCTCTCACTGAAACCTGGATCCAGCAGTCGGACACCACCGCCGCTGCAGCTCTCTCCTATGGTGGCCTACATTTCTCTCATACCCCGCGACCTGACAACAGATCAGGTGGAGGTGTTGGTCTGCTTCTTTCAACAAAATGTACTTTTCAGGTTATCCCCCCTGTACCCTCCCTTATCTTTCCGTCTTTTGAGGCCCACACAATCAGACTCTACCGACCCTTCTCCCTGCGAATGGCGGTTGTCTATCGCCCTCCGGGTCCCCCCCGTTAATTCCTGGATCACTTTGCTGCCTGGCTTCCAAATTTTCTATTCTGCGACATCTCCACGATAATCATGGGAGATTTTAACATCCCAATTGGCGATCCTCTTTCCCCATCTGCCACGCATCTTTTATCACTAACCTCCTCCTTCGGCCTTTCACAGCTTGCTAATTCTCCTACACATGAGGATGGGAACACATTGGACCTGATCTTCTTCCGGCTTTGCTCAGTACATGACTTTACTAACTCTCCCCTTCCACTCTCTGACCATAATCTTCTTTCATTCTCTGTCAAGAACTGTAACTCTACTCAAGACACTCCCACTGTCCACACTTATAGAAATTTACGTGCCATTAACACCCAGAAATTTATAAAAAGGTTGCAATCATCATTGGCCCCAAACTCTTCCCTCTCATGTCCCGACTCTGCATTGAAGCATTATAACGAAATAATGCTATGCGCCCTGGATGAAGCCGCACCTTCTACACAAAGAACAAGTCGGCATAGACGGCGACAACCCTGGCACACACCTCAAACACGTTTCCTCCAGCGGTGCTCCAGGTGCGCTGAAAGGCTGTGGAGAAAATCAAATCTGCCCAAAGATTTCCTCCATTATAAATTTATGCTGAAAACATATAACTCTGCCCTTCACCTCTCCAAACAAACCTACTTTAACAACCTCATCATCTCACTTTCCAATAATCCTAAACGACTCTGACACGTTTCATTCTCTCCTCATTCAAACACAGGCCCCGACCACCGACCTCAGCGCTGACGATCTGGCCAATTATTTCAAAGAAAAAATTGACCATATCCGACAGGAAATTTTCTCCCAATCCCCAAATGTTATGCATGCTCTCCCCCGCCACATTGTATCTTGCTCACTTTCTGACTTCGAACCAGACACGGAAGATGAAGTGATCAGGCTCCTTGCATCTTCTCGCCCTACCACCTGCACCAGTGACCCTATTCCCTCACATCTCCTTCAGTCCCTTTCTCCAGCTGTCACCACTCACCTAACTAAAATTTTCAACCTTTCCCTCTCATCTGGTATCTTTCCCTCTTCTTTTAAACACGCCAGCATACAACCATTACTTAAAAAACCATCCCTTGACCAGAACTGCACGGCCAACTACAGACCTGTTTCCAATCTTCCCTTTATCTCTAAACTCCTGGAACGCCTGGTCCACTCCCGTCTCATCCGCTGTCTCTCAGACAACTCTCTTCTTGACCCTTTACAATCTGGTTTCCGCTCTTTACATTCTACTGAAACTGCCCTCACTAAAGTCTCTAATGATCTACTAACAGCTAAATCCAATGGTCACTACTCCCTGCTGATTCTCCTGGATCTCTCAGCAGCATTCGACACTGTGGATCACCAGCTCCTCCTCACTATGCTCCGCACTATTGGCCTCAAGGACACTGTTCTCTCCTGGTTCTCCTCCTATCTCTCTGACCACTCCTTCTCTGTGTCTTTTGCCAGCTCCTCCTCCTCCCTACTTCCCCTTACTGTCGGGGTTCCTCAAGGATCAGTCCTAGGCCCCCTTCTTTTCTCCTTATACACCGCTCCTATTGGACAAACAATCATTAGATTCGGTTTTCAGTACCATCTCTATGCTGATGACACCCAATTATACACCTCTGCTCCGGACATCACCCCTGCATTACTACAAAAGACCAGTGATTGTCTTTCTGCCGTGTCTAACATTATGTCCTCCCTCTACCTAAAACTGAATCTGTCAAAAACTGAACTACTCATCTTTCCTCCCTCCACTAACCTACCTGTGCCCGATATTGCCATTTCCGTTTGTGGCTCAACCATTACTCCCCAGGAACAAGCCCGCTGTCTTGGGGTCATTTTTGATTCAGATCTTTCTTTCACTCCTCACATCAAATCACTCGCTCGTTCATGTCATCTACACCTCAAAAACATCTCAAGAATCAGGACTTTTCTCACCTTTGACTCAGCAAAAACTCTTACTGTAGCTCTTATTCATTCTTGTCTTGACTATTGCAACGCTCTACTAATCGGTCTCCCTCTTACTAAACTCTCCCCTCTCCAATCCGTCCTTAACGCAGCAGCCAGGATCATATTCCTCGCCAACCGCTACACCGATGCCTCTTCCCTGTGCCAGTCATTGCATTGGTTGCCCATCCAATATAGAGTTCAATTTAAACTTATCACGCTTACCCACAAAGCGCTCCATGCTTCAGCACCCCCCTACATCTCCTCTCTTGTCTCAGTCTACCACCCTACACGTGCCCTCCATTCTGCAAATGACTTAAAACTAAAATCCTCCATAATCCGAACTTCCCACTCCCGTCTCCAAGATTTCTCGCGTGCTGCGCCAATTCTTTGGAATGCACTACCCAGGACAGTTCGATTAATTCCCAATACCCACAGTTTCAAGCGAACCCTAAAAACACATTTCTTTAGACTGGCGTATCGCCTAAACACACTCTGTCCGTCCCAGTTTTCCCCCATACTAAAATCTTTTTCAACTTCAGGTTCATACCAACCATGCACTCAATAGCCTCTGTCAGGACGGTACACATACTGGCAGGCGACCAGTCCATGTATTATTTATCCTATTTAGTATATCAAGGCTGCATTATACAATATATGTACATTCTACCTTTTGTGTCTCCCCTATTTCCTCATAGACTGTAAGCTTGCGAGCAGGGCCCTCACTCCTTTCGATATGAGATATGCTTATTCTGTACGGTCTGTATATGTCCCCCCTAACATTTGTAAAGTGCTGCGGAATATGTTGGCGCTATAAAAATAAAAACTATTATTATTATTATCATCTGCACGGGCAATGACTCAATCACCTGTGCAATTCTAAGGAAATCCTGAAAACATGACCTGTTGTAGGGCCTTGAGGACTGGAGTTGGGGAACCCTGCTGTAGAGGAAGCGATTGCTAGAACAACAGAGCTGGTGCTAGGGAATAGGAAGTGAAGCAAAAAAGAATAAAACTTGGCAGAAAAGGTATATTGGAATATTTAGGATCATTAATCTTAAGTGTTTATGGCAAAAGCAGTAACTTGTTCAGGGTAGTGGACAACCTCTTTAAAACACAAAGAAATTTTGTCTTTAAATGCAGAAAAGGTTTGTCTTAGGCAAAACATCACCTCCCATAACCCCTGGGTGCATGGAAGTAATGACTGCACAATCAGGCTATCAAATGACCAATAAAAAGTCTGTAAGTGCCTGCAGCATTCAGGTGAATATAAAAAGAGCTAATCAGATGTGACAGCAGTCATCGTTTCTTGTGTTGAACTCCAGAACAGGCTGTGCTGGAGGACAGCTGACAGAAGGGTTTGTAACGTGACACAACTAAACTTAGCTGTGCTGCCCCCCCCCCCCCCCACACAAACTCCCAGTATCTTACCTGAAAGGTGTTTGTCCTCATTTGTACTCTACTTTCAGGACTTTCTAATAGTGCTGCCTCCAAACTCCTGTCGCTTGCTTCATCCTTTGGTCTTACTCAGTGGTCCTCCTCAGCTACTCACACAGGCATACACTAGACCTCATCTTCACTAGCCTCTGCTCCCTATCTAACCTCACATCACCTCTCCCCCTATTGGACTACACATACTCACTTTTGCATCCCTGTCCTCCTCACCTGCCCCCCCGATGTCCAGCAACTAATGCACCCACGCAGAAACCTTGTACAACTAGACATCCATACACTTGGACTATTCTATCGCTGTTCTCCGTATCTTCACTCCATGACACAGACAATGCCACCGTTTTCTACACCGCCACACTTCCATCAGCTATTGACTCAGTCGCTGCTCTAGTGGCAGAGTGTGACAAATTAATAGACAATCCTGGCACAACAACCTCACAAAAAAGCTTTGAGAAGCATACAGAGTTGCAGAGCAGCGCTGGAAGAAAACGCAATCACAGGAAGATTTCACTCTATTCAAACAAGCAACTTCCACATTCAAGGCAGCCTTCACCTCTGCTAGACAAGACTACTTCATCACCCTTGTATCTTCTTTATCCCACAACCCCAAACAGCTATTCAACACCTTTAACACTATCCTCCGCCCCCCAATCTCTGCAAAGACTATACCACACATCGAACTGCAGACAGGAAGACATTATCAATGGGCTGGTGTGACAGGAGCTGCTTTTCACTGCACTGCTCACCCCTCCATCTGGGACATTACAGCAGTGTGCAGCTCCCTATGGTTAGTATCAGCCAGTCTCCTGATAATAGCTGTTTCTCTGCAGAAAACATGGGGCATGGCCATGCCCTCTCTTCTCTGACTGGCTGTTACAAGGGTGATCTGAACACTGGTGTGATGTAATGTCCCATACGGGAGGGGGGAGCAGTGAGGAGCAGCTCCGGGAGCGCCAGCCGAGAGAGTAGGAATGGATCAAAACGGACTAAAGAAAGGAGATTCCACGTAAGCCAATTGACTGTTCTTTTATTTGGTTTAATAAATTCTGTTACCGCAAGTTTGGATCATTCACTCCGTGCCTTGCATACTGGCCCATTGAGGAGAAAAGGCTTGCGTGGAAGAGGTGGGATATGAAGTCCTTTTCACCCATACGGAGTAAGTGTTAGCATCTCCTTTCTATGGTTCGTTTTGGTTATTTCTGCTGTCGGTTGGCACTCCTCTTTTCATTTTGGTTGCATTCACAGTATTTTGGTGTCCAGAGCCCAGGACATTCAGATTTAAAAGCAGAAGGCTTTTATGGTTTAATTTTCCATCTGAATGGCAGCCAAGCCACTCACAGAGTGTAAGTTTGTTTTCCCATTGACAGTACTTGTTTTTCGTGCCTCCAGTGTCTTGTCAGAAGCACTCTGGTTTAGCTTTTTTGTGCGTTTTCATTTCATATTGATGTCTATGTCAGTTATGGGAACATCCAAATAACCGCACTCTAGTTTTGTTTGGAGAAAAGGGGTCTTCTGGTGGGACCATAACCAGTCAGACATTTAATGGCATAATGAATTCACTCTTACCAAAAATCCACCTTTTTTTGTTAACTATTGTTGATTTTCATGTTTGATGGCTTTTCAATCCCCTTATTCCCCCATGAACAGGGTGGGCCATATATATGGATACACCTAAATTAAATGGGAATGGTTAGTGATATCAACTTCCTGTTTGTGGCACATTAGTATATGGGAGGGGGAAAACGTTTCCAGATGGGTGGTGACCATGGCGGCCATTTTGAAGTCAGACATTTTGGATCTAACTATTTTTTTCAATGGAAAGAGGGTCATGTGACACATCAAACTTATTGAGAATTTCATAAGAAAAACAATGGTGTGCTTGGTTTTAACGTAACTTTATTCTTTCATGAGTTTTTTACAAGTTTACGACCACTTATAAAATGTGTTCAAAGTGCTGTCCATTGTGTTGGATTGTCAATGCAACCCTCTTCTCCCACTCTTGACACACTGATAGCAACACCGCAGAAGAAATGCCAGCACAGGCTTCCAGTATCCGTTGTTTCAGAAGGGGAATCACTTTTTCACACAGGGCCCTGTAGGTTTGCATTTCATTTTCCCTTAATAAAGACCTTCATTTAAAAACTGCATTTTGTGATTACTTGTGTTATCTTTGTCTAATATTTAAATTTGTTTTGTGATCTGAAACATTTAAGTGTGACAAACATGCAAAAGAATAAGAAATCAGGAAGGGGGCAAACACTTTCACACCACTGTATGTACTTGTGATTGTTAATGCTTTGCCTTTAAATAAAAAGAAAGGCTATAAAACCTGGCATATAACAAACTAACATCAATTGATCCATTGTTGCAACATTGTAAACAGTCCTACTAATTTTTTTTCTAACCCTTTCCTGGCAGAGCCTTATTTTTCAAATCTTACATGTTAACTTATAATTCTAAAATGCTTCTTCAGATCCCAGTGATGCTGAGATTTCTTATTTATAACACTTTACACTTTATGATAGTGGTAAACTTAAATCTAAGATAGGACTTTATTTATGTCGATATCAGAGATTTGGTAAAAAATTATCAATGTTCAAACTTTCAATATTTATGATCTTATAGGAGACAGTCTTAACACAAAATAATTAATAAGTAACATTTCCCATATGTCTACTTTATGTTGGCGACATCCATTAAACATCCTTTTATTTTAGGGTTAAAAGGGGCTCAGATGGGAAGGAGCGTTTTTTGACAATCTGTAAGAAAATATTGCTGGACTAGGTCGAGAACACCATATCGCACTTGTAGAGCCCCAGAAATGTTCAAACAGCAGAAACCCCCACCAGTGACCCCATTTTGGAAACTACACATTTAAGGAATTCATCTAAGGGTTTAGTGAGCATTCTGGACCCAACTGTGCTTCACAAAAAGTTATTATTACTGAAACTAAAATGGTGCTTTAGCTTCATATTTTTGATTCCAAGAACTTGCAATGGAAGAAAATGGATTCCACAATTTGTTAAACACATCAAAAACTACTGTTTGGATACACGGCCGGGTTCGGAAGGGAAAGAAACTATATTTGGCTTTTGCATGGCAAGTTTGATTAGGATAGCTTGTTGGCACCACTTGCAAAGCCCCCCTGGGGTGCTAGAACAATGACAAATCCCCAAAGTGACGCAATTTCAGAAACTAAACCCCTGAAAAAATTAATTTAGGGTTGTGGGGAGCATACTGAACCCACAGGTGCTTCACAGAATTTTAAAATGTGGGACATTAAAAAATAAATTATGCTTTTTCTTCACCAAAATGATGATTTAGCCACAACGTTTTCATTTTCACATATTTAATTTCCCAAAGGAGCATGCATGGCATAGAAGTCTTCTCACTCTGAGATGCCAGGCCTGGCTTGTCACTCTCCACAAGGAGAAACTTACTTCTTAGATCCCACTAAGGAGCCAAGGCAGATCTCATACTTTGTTTTGGAGTATTGCCCCTCATAAGTGCACTGTCTGCAAATTGAGATTCTGGTTTGGCTTTTATCCCAAGTCATATGGCAAAAAGGTCAATATTGACTTTTAGGATTGCTGCTTCCAATAGGTGGCAGTTCAAGTCCTCTTCCTCTCTGAAGAGGCAATTTGCATATGTAATTTCCCAGAGGAGCATGCACGGCCTATAAGTCTCCTCACTCTGACATGCAAGGCCTGGCTTGTCACTCTCCACAAGGAGAAACATTACCCCTTAGATCTCATTTTCAAAAGGAGTAATTAATGAAAATGGACAACAGAATTTGTAACGCAATTTCTCAAGCACTAAGCAATACCAAATATGTGGCCATAAAGTACTATTTGTGCACACAGCAGGGCTCAGAAGTGGAAGGGGAAGCAAAGCCATTTGGCTTTTAGAGTACAAAATTGACAGAAAAGTTTGTGGGTGCCAAAACAGCATAAAACTCACAAAGTGACCTTATTTTGGAAACCCTCAGGGAACTCATCTAGGGGTGTAATGAGCATCTTTACCCCATAGGTGTTTCACCAATTCTTTTACCAATGCGCTGTGTGAAAATGAAAAATGACATTACAATTAGAGATGAGCGGTGTTCGACTAGAACTGTTCGCCAATCTCAAATTCGAGCTGTTTTGGGCGGTGTTTGAGTTGTTCGACGAACCCGAACGATTTGCAAAAAATTCGGCTGTTCGAGGTTATGTTCGATAACTGTTCGTGCACCAAAAGCGTGTCCTGCATGTCTGGCGCTATTTAGAGCACCAATCATGCAGGGATTGTCTGCCACTCACTGTAATGCCACAGCCATGGTGGTTGTGGCATTACAGTGATTGCCCAAATCGATGGGAACAGTGCCAACAGTGAAACATGAAAAGCCGGCAATTCAGCAGCGGCATACACCGGTACCCGACAATTTAGAACAGAAAGAATAGAGAATCACACATAGATTAGATAGATAGAAACATGTCAGTCACACATATAAGAAGCACAGTGACAGTGTTGCTTACTGTACTTGTCATTTAGTGTAAAGGATTTATTAAAAAAAATAATAGTGTTTTCATGCACCGTCTCTTTAAAAAAGCCGGCCGGCAATTCAGCATCTGTACCCGACAATTTAGAATAGAAGGAATAGAGAATCACACATAGATTAGATAGATAGAAACATGTCAGCCACATATATACGAAGTACAGTGACAGTGTTGCTTACTGTACTTGTCATTTAGTGTAAAGGATTTATTAAAAAATATAATAGTGTTTTCGTGCACCGTCTCTTTAAAAAAGCCGGCCGGCAATTCAGCAGCGGTACCCGACAATTTATAACAGACAGAATAGAGCTTCACACATAGATTAGATAGATAGAAACATGTCAGTCACATATATAATAAGTACAGTGACAGTGTTGGTTACTGTACTTGTCATTTAGTATTAAAATAAAGGATTTATTATTAAAAAAAATTGGCGTGGGGTTCCCCATAATTTTAGTCTCTAGCGGAGGTTAAGCAGACAGCTGGGGCAGATGTTTGAAGCCTGGGAAGGGGGTAATACCCACGGAGCTTCCCAGGCTACTAATATCAGCCCCCAGCTGAATACCTAGCCTTTACTAGCTATTAAAATGGAGGACCCCCCCAAAAAAAATGACATGGGGGTCCCCCCTAATTTAATAGCTAGCAAAGGCTAGGCAGACAGCTGGGGGCTGATATTAATAGCCCAGGAAGGGAACCATGAATATTGGCCCCCTCCCAGGCTAGAAACACCAGCCGTCAGCCGCCCCAGAAATGGCGCATCCATAGGATGCGCCAATTCTGGCACTTAGCCTCGCTCTTCCACGCTGCCCTGGTGCGGTGGCAGGGGGTAATAGGGTTGGGGTTGATGTCAGCTTATAATGCCAGCTGACATCAAGCCCAGGTTAGTAATGGAGAGGCGTCTATAAGACACCCCCATTACTAACCCCATAGTCAAAGTTAAAAAAAAACACAAACACCCAGAATAAAGTCCTTTAATTGAAATAAAGACACATTCCTTTATTGTTCTAAATTAAACCATACTTACCGTCACGCCCATTCCAGCTGAAGCCAACGATCTCCTGCAATAAAAGAAAAATAATAAAGCAACCTCATCCTTACCTTTCCATGGTTCCCACGACAGCTTCAACTCTGCTACATCGAGATAACAGGCTGGACCGCAGCAGAACGCTGCCATCCAGCCTGTCATCCCGCAGACACTGAGAAGCGCAGGCATGCTTGCGCTCTGCAGTGTCTGGCTGTGACGGCATAAAGATGAGACGAGTTCATGTCCAATGAACTCGGCGCACCTCATGCACGTCACTGACAGCGTGGGAGAATTCTCCTGCACTCAGCACTTCAGCGTGAGAATTCTCCCACGCTGTCAGTGACGTGCATGAGGTCAGCTGAGTTCATTGGACATGAATGAGCTCACCTCATGCACGTCACTGACAGCGTGGGAGAATTCTCACGCTGTAGCGCTGAGTGCAGGAGAATTTTCCCTCGCTGTCAGTGACGTGCATGAGGTGAGCCGAGTTCATTGGACATGAGCTTGTCTCATCTTTATGCCGTCACAGCGAGACACTGAGGAGCGCAAGCATGCCTGCGCTTCTGAGTGTCCGCGGGATGACAGGCTGGATGGCAGCGTTCTGCTGCGGTCCAGCCTGTCATCTCGATGTAGCAGAGCTGAAGCTGTCGTGGGAACCATGGAAAGGTAAGGATGAGGTTGCTTTATTATTTTACTTTTATTGCAGGAGATCGTTGGCTTCAGCTGGAATGGGCGTGACGGTAAGTATGGTTTAATTTAGAACAATAAAGAATTGTGTGTTTATTTCAATTAAAGGACTTTATTCTGGGTGTTGTGTTTTTTTAAATACTTTACTAGAAATTCATGGTGGTCATGTCTAATATTGGCGTGACCCCATGAATTTCGGGCTTAGGGCCAGCTGATAATGCCAAACTGGCCTTAACCCCTTTATTACCCAGTGAGCCACCGCACCAGGGCCCTGGATGAGTTGGGTACAGCGCCAGAAGATGGCGCTTCTATGAACGTGCCATTTTCTGGGGCGGCTGCGGACTGCAATATGCAGCGGGTGGGGTCCAGAAAGCTTGGGCCTCCCTGCGCTGCAGATTCCAGCCCCCAGCTGCCTAGTTGTACCTGGCTGGGCACAAAAATAGGGCGAAGCCCCACGTCAATTTTTTTTTAATTATTTCATGAAATAATTTTTTTAAAAAAGGTCTTCCCTATATTGTTGTGTCTGGCCAGGTACAAATAGGCAGCTGGTGGTTGGGGGCAGCCCGTTCCTGCCTGCTGTACCTGACTGGACACAAATATAGGGCGAAGCCCCACGTCAATTTTTTTTAAATTATTTCAGGAAATTCATGAAATAATGAAAAAAAAATTGATGTGGGGCTTCGCCCTATATTTGTGTCCAGTCAGGTACAGCAGGCAGGAACGGGCTGCCCCCAACCACCAGCTGCCTATTTGTACCTAGCCGGACACAACAATATAGGGAAGCCCTTTTTTTCTTAATTATTCCATGAATTTCATGAATTTAAAAAAAAAATACGTGGAGCTTCGCCCTATTTTTGTGTCCAGCCAGGTACAACTAGGCAGCTGGGGGCTGGAATCTGCAGCGCAGGGAGGCCCAAGCTTTCTGGGCCCCACCCGCTGCAAATTGCAGTCCGCAGCCGCCCCGGAAAATGGTGCGTTCATAGAAGCGCCATCTTCTGGCGCTGTACCCAACTCATCCAGGGCCCTGGTGCGGTGGCTCACTGGGTAATAAAGGGGTTAAGGCCAGCTTGGCATTATCAGCTGGCCCTAAGCCCGAAATTCATGGGGTCACGCCAATATTAGACATGACCACCATGAATTTCTAGTAAAGTATTTAAAAAAAACACAACACCCAGAATAAAGTCCTTTAATTGAAATAAACACACAATTCTTTATTGTTCTAAATTAAACCATACTTACCGCCACGCCCATTCCAGCTGAAGCCAATGATCTCCTGCAATAAAAGTAAAATAATAAAGCAACATCATCCTTACCTTTCCATGGCTCCCACGACAGCTTCAGCTCTGCTACATCGAGATGACAGGCTGGACCGCAGCAGAACGCTGCCATCCAGCCTGTCATCCCGCAGACACTGAGAAGCGCAGGCTTGCTTGCGCTACTCAGTGTCTGGCTGTGACGGCATCCAGATGAGCCGAGGTCATGTCCAATGAACTCGGCTCACCTCATGCACGTCACTGACAGCGTGGGAAAATTCTCACGCTGAAGCGCTGAGTGTAGGAGAATTTTCCCACGTTGTCAGAGACGTACATGAGGTGAGCCGAGTTCATTGTCGGCTCATCTGGATGCCGTCACAGTCAGACACTGAGGAGCGCAAGCATGCCTGCGCTTCTCAGTGTGTGCAGCATGGCAAGCTGGATGGCAGCGTTCTGCTGCGGTCCAGCCTGTCATCTCGATGTAGCAGAGCTGAAGCTGTCGTGGGAACCATGGAAAGGTAAGGATGAGGTTGGTTTATTATTTTACTTTTATTGCAGGAGATCGTTGGCTTCAGCTGGAATGGGCGTGATGGTAAGTATGGTTTAATTTAGAACAATAAAGAATTGTGTCTTTATTTCAATTAAAGGACTTTATTCTGGGTGTTTGTGTTTTTTTTTTAACTTTGACTATGGGGTTAGTAATGGGGGTGTCTTATAGACGCCTCTCCATTACTAACCTGGGCTTGATGTCAGCTGGCATTATAAGCTGACATCAACCCCAACCCTATTACCCCCTGCCACCGCACCAGGGCAGCGTGGAAGAGCGAGGCTAAGTGCCAGAATTGGCGCATCCTATGGATGCGCCATTTCTGGGGCGGCTGAGGGCTGGTGTTTCTAGCCTGGGAGGGGGCCAATATTCATGGTTCCCTTCCTGGGCTATTAATATCAGCCCCCAGCTGTCTGCCTAGCCTTTGCTAGCTATTAAATTAGGGGGGACCCCACATCATTTTTTTTGGGGGGTCCTCCATTTTAATAGCTAGTAAAGGCTAGGTATTCAGCTGGGGGCTGATATTAGTAGCCTGGGAAGCTCCGTGGGTATTACCCCCTTCCCAGGCTTCAAACATCTGCCCCAGCTGTCTGCTTAACCTCCGCTAGAGACTAAAATTACGGGGAACCCCACGCCAATTTTTTTTAATAATAAATCCTTTATTTTAATACTAAATGACAAGTACAGTAAGCAACACTGTCACAGTACTACATATATATGTGACTGACATGTTTCTATCTATCTAATCTATGTGTGAAGCTCTATTCTGTCTGTTATAAATTGTCGGGTACCGCTGCTGAATTGCCGGCGGCTTTTTTAAAGAGACGGTGCACGAAAACACTATTATATTTTTTAATAAATCCTTTACACTAAATGACAAGTACAGTAAGCAACACTGTCACTGTACTTCGTATATATGTGGCTGACATGTTTCTATCTATCTAATCTATGTGTGATTCTCTATTCCTTCTATTCTAAATTGTCGGGTACAGATGCTGAATTGCCGGCCGGCTTTTTTAAAGAGACGGTGCATGAAAACACTATTATTTTTTTTAATAAATTCTTTGCAGTAAATGACAAGTACAGTAAGCAACACTGTCACAGTACTTCATATATATGTGACTGACATGTTTCTATCTATCTAATCTATGTGTGAAGCTCTATTCTGTCTGTTATAAATTGTCGGGTACCGCTGCTGAATTGCCGGCCGGCTTTTTTAAAGAGACGGTGCACGAAAACACTATTATATTTTTTAATAAATCCTTTACACTAAATGACAAGTACAGTAAGCAACACTGTCACTGTACTTCATATATATGTGACTGACATGTCTCTATCTATCTAATCTATGTGTGATGCTCTATTCCTTCATGTCTAAATTGTCGGGTACCGGTGTATGCCGCTGCTGAATTGCCGGCCGGCTTTTTTAAAGAAAGCGTCTTCTGAGCAGTTTGTCAGCTTTTGGACACCTTTGAAGGTGTTTTCTATGTGTTCCTATGTGTTTTTGTTTGCCTGCCATTGGTTTTAACGGTGTTCGACGGTGTTCTAAGGTGTTCGACGAACAGTTCGACGAACAGTTCCTCGAACATCCCGGTGTTCGACGAACCGAACCGAACCCGAACACTACGGGGGTGGCTCAACACTAATTACAATAAGTAGATTTGGCTCAATTTTTTTTTGTACCATGGTTAGCATGAAAAAAAAATTTATGCCCTAAATTATTACGCTATCCCTCCCAAGTACAGAAATACTCTACATACATATATACAACGGAAACGTAGGACTGGCATTTGGCTTTTCTTACTTTCCTGCAGTAGTTTGTAGGGACTATTTGCAGAGTCTTTTAGGTGCAAAAACTGCAGAAATTCCCCAAACCTGACTCCATTCTGCAAACTACACTAAGGCAAATCATCTATAGGTGTCATTAGTTTGACCCCACTGGTGGTTTCCAGAAATTTGCTCAGTGTTGCAGAGTGAAAATTGGAAATCTGACATTTTAGTGGCAATACATAGTGTCCAGCTTGTGCTTCTGCAGATACAACATAATTTTTAAAGGGGTTGCCCATGACTTCAAAATTGATGTCCTATTAAATAGGATATTGGTGGGGTTAGACGCTCCCTCCATAATCAGATAGAAACTGCTGTGGCAGCGGCCAGAACTGAGCGATGTATGGCAGTACATCGCAGCACTGTGTATTGGTTAGCCGCCGATGACGAGTGCAGCGCTACACTCACTTTGATGGTAGATAATTCACAATACTCGGCTGCTAAGTTGTGTACGAAGCTGCGGTGTTCAGCCTGTAAATCACTCCGGTCTGGCCGCTTCTGGAGCAGTTTTCAGTTGATCGGTAGGTGTGCTGGGTGTCAGACCCCCACCAATCTCATATTGACCCATTCACTGGATAGGTCAATCAAATATTAGATGCTGGAGAACCCCTTTAAGTGGATTCTCCTCTCTGCAGCATTGCCATACATGTTGACATGAGCAAGTGTTTTGGCCACAGTGTGGGCTCACCAGTGGGGCCATTTGGCTTTTGCAGCGTGACTCTTATTGGATTGGTTTTTGGGAGCCCAGTAACATTTCCAGCTCCTTTGAGCTACTAATAATGTGGAAAACCTATTTTTCTGTTGACAGGGAAAAGATCAGAGTGAGGGCTTTGGTTTTGCGGGAGGAGTTACATTTTTTATTGGGGTAACTTTTTAAAATCATTTTTCCGAGACAGAATGAACAAAAACATCGATTTTGAAATGGTCCATATTTTATGCTGATCACCGTGTTATAAAAGCAATAAGATGACTTTGGGTTGATTTGGTTACAGCATCACCAGGGCTATGTAGAGTTTGTTTTTTTCATTTTTTTAAGATTCTGCTATTATTTGCACATTGAAACACTATGATAAATATATTTGTTTTGGCATCACAATATTCTGTGAAGCGATAAGGTATTCTCCTGAATAAGCGATCCCGCTTCTTGCAGGACGAGTTTCAGCATTTATTCGTAGTACTTTACAGTACGCAACATTTGTTTAACGGCTTCTTTTTGGATTTCTGGTTGGTACAGTGAACAAAAAATAGCAATTCATTAATTGCTTTTAATTTTTTTACGCCATTCATTGTGCGGTAAAAACTTTTTTTCTTTGGGCCAGTACAATTACATCAATAGCAGACTTATATGTGTTTGGTTTGCTACTTTTACAACTAATAATTTTGTTTTTGCATCGCCATGTTCTGATGACTATAACTTATTTTACAGTCGGCAGAGCTTATTAGTGCTGGTTTCCTTGCGCACATTTTCAGCGCTACTAATTACATATATAATTCTTATTCCATTTTGAATGATATAACTATGTAAAAGGCCGCCATGCTTTATAATAAAACGTATGAAGAAAATTATTGGACTTTTTTTTTACATTTTGTGTACTTCGCTTTACTATGGGACTTGCCTTTTCATTAGCCTGATTGCTGGTTTATTACCCTGCAATATTTAGATTTTGTAGGCTATTAGATAGGCAAGGCTTACACAGACTGGGGGCCAGTTAATGGCAGGGCTTAACAGCCCACCGAAGCTTGCTAACCCTGAAGCCATTACTTTACCTTGAGGGTTGCCATGGCCATCATCAGAATCGAAAAGATGTTAAAGAGGGGGACCCCTTCATCAAATAACCATCTAGATGCTGCAACTAAGGAGATTAAAGGAGTGATCTGTGTTAACTCCGATCGCGGACATTGTAGCAGGGTGTCAGCTGTAACATACAGCTTACAGCCATTGCTCTGCCTCTGAGCCAGTTTCATCACTGCACCATACATTTTTCGAGATTTGCGGGAACGCACTGCGCATGTACAGCAGATATTGGAGGGGCAAAGAGCATAATATGAGACAACCATTAAATCTGCTAACTTTGCAAACACAAGAACCTATTTCAAGAGATTCGTATGAAATTCTCCATATTCTGAAAACTCGTCCATCACCTAACACACAGGTTCAATAGAAAAATCGCGATTATTGACCAGTTTCTGAGTCTGTGACTTCTTCTATAAGTTTGGTGACTGGGCTAAGGACAAATATGGGTTGGCGTTCACTGGACCCAATGAAATCCTCCAGTAGCTCTGAATTATTCTGAGAAGCGGTGTCATTCTGTGCCGATAAGCTGTAGGGATATAGGTCATCTTCTAGAGTGGCCGTGAAGGCCCCTGGATCTATAGACGATGATGCACAACTGTTTGATGGAAGGTCAAAGAGAGAAAGCAAAGGGTTCCCCGTGTACTGCATTAGCTGCTTCTCTATAGGAAAAATGCAAACAATTAGTACAGTACCAAACTAAGCTTTAGAGAAAATCTATGCAAAAGATTAGTTACACCATGCAACAGAAAAAAAGAAGATGAAACAAGAGTTAAACATTGTGTATCAATATAATAAAATTGTGGGTATGCAGGAAGAAGGGGACTGTGTACTAAGCAATATCATTCATATACAGACGAGGTCAAAATTGTTGGTACCCCTCATTTAATGAAACCCACAATGGTCACAGAAATAACTTGAATGTGACAAAAGTAATAATAAATTAAAAATCTAAGAAAATGAAAAACTGAAAGTCAGACATTGCTTTTCAACCCTGCTTCCACAGAATTTTTTTAAAAATTAAACATACATACATATATATATATAATATATATAATTAAACATATATTTGCCACAAAACGCATAATGATTGAGTACCATGAAATTGATACTGTGGTTGTGAATTCCCCTGTCTGGATGGCGCCCACTCTGACGCGCGTTTCGCCACTAGCCTTAATCTGGGAGAGGCAGCATCCAAGGTGCAGCAGTTTAACCCCTTAAGAACATTTGACGTACTAATACGCGTCTGTGCCCTGGGACTTAAGAGCCAGACCCGTATTAGTACGTCATGGCGATCGCGCGCGCACACAGGCTGTGCGGGCGCGATCGCCGCCGGGTGTCAGCTGATTGTCACAGCTGACACCCGGTACTATGTGCAGGGAGCGGTCCTGCACCGCTCCCAGCACATTAACCCCCGCTATGCTGCGATCGAAGTCGATCGAAATCGATCGCGGCATTGCGGGGGCAAGGGGAGGTGATCGGCGATACTCACCTCCTCTTCCGGCTTCCAGCGCAGACTGCAGCGGCTTCCCGGGTGTTGCCATGACGACCCGATGTCGTCATGACAACATCCGGGTCACCAGAGAGCAGGAAGATTGCTTGGACATGCGCAGTGCATCTCCAAGCAATCTTAACACTGTGCACTTCTGACAGCCTGCATGGCATAGGGATGGTGCTCCATTCCTATGCCATGCAGGCGATCAGAAAAAAAAAAAGTGAAAGTCCCAGAGTGGGACAAAGTAATAAGGTGTACAAACTGTCTGAAAGTGGAAAAAAAAAAAAAAAATGTGCAAAAATATTATAAAAAAATAAAAAAAATAATACACCAAAAATAAAAATATAATGTACCCATCAATAAATATTATTATAAAAAAAATTAAAAAAAAACAATAAAAGTACACATATTTGGTATCACCGCGTCCGGAACAGCCTGACCTATAAAACTGTCCACTAGTTAACCCCTTCAGTGAACACGGTAAAAAAAAAAAAAAAAAAACGCAGCAAAAAACAATGCTTTATCACCATACCGCCAAACAAAAAGTGGAATAACACGCGATCAAAAAGACGCATATAAATAAAAATGATACCGCTGAAAACGTCATCTCGTCCCACAAAAAACAAGCCGCCATACAGCTCCATCAGCCGAAAAATAAAAAAGTTTCAGCTCTCAGAATAAAGCGATGCTAAAAAATATTTTTTTCTATAAAATAGCTTTTATTGTGTATAAGCGCCAAAACATAGAAAAATTATACAAATGTGGTACCGCTGTAAACGTACTGACCCGAAGAATAAAGCTACCTCATCAATTTTACCACACGCGGAACAGAATAAAAAAAAAAAAAAAAAAACAATTCCTGAATTGTTGGTTTTTGTTCATTCTGCCTCCCAAAAATCGGAATAGAAAGCGATCAAAAAATGTCACGTGCCTGAAAATGGCACCAATAACAACGTCAAGTCATCCCGCAAAAAACGAGCCGTCACATGACTGTCTGCCAAAATCTGGAAAAATTATAGCTCTCAAAATATGGCGATGCAAAAACTAGATTTTACAAAAAATGCGTCTTTTAGTGTGTGACAGCTGTCAGTCATAAAAACCCCATATGATTCTGGCATTGCTGTAATCACACCGACCCGAAGAATAAAGTCGTCTAATCACTTATACCGCACAAGGAACGGCGTCAAAAATAAACTCTTGGGTTAGGATTGGGCTAGGGTTAGGGCTGGGTTTGGGGCTAGGGTTGTGCTGGGGCTAGGGTTGTGCTGGGGCTAGGGTTGTGCTGGGGCTAGGGTTGTGCTGGGGCTAGGGTTGTGCTGGGGCTAGGGTTGTGCTGGGGCTAGGGTTGTGCTAGGGCTAGGGTTGTGCTAGGGCTAGGGTTGTGCTAGGGCTAGGGTTGTGCTAGGGCTAGGGCTGGGGTTGGGATTTTTTTCAAAAGTAAGAAAAAAAGATGACGATATGGTGACTAGTGTTGAGAGCAAGTGCTCGCTACTTGAGTTTGCATCGGGTGCTCTGGTATGCATTGAGTATCGTGGGTATTTGAGTGACATGCTCGAGTCTCTGCCCCATATGCTTCGCGGCCAAAAAACTTTACGGGGATTGCCTGCCATGCACGAGCGATCCCCGCATGTTTTTTTTTGGGTGCCTAATAACCGTGAAACATGCGGAGCAGGGACTCGAGCATGTCACTCAAGCACACGCTGTACATGGTGCATACCTGAGTACCCGATGCAAACTCAAGTAGCGAGCACTTGCGCTCAAGAATAATGACAACTTATTCAATATGATGACCTAATGTAAACAAATTCTGTGCCGTACCTCTGGGTTCAAAATGTTCACTATACACCTTAATAAAATCCTTGAGGGGTATAGTTTCCAAAATGGGGACACTTGTGGGGGAGCTCCACTGTTTAGGCACATCACGGGCTCTCCAAACGCGACATGGTGTCCGCTAACAAATTGAATGGAAAATCGGCTCAAATTGTTAGCGGACGCCATGTTGCGTTTGGAGAGCCCCTGTGTGCCCAAACATTGGAGCTCCCCCACAAGTGACCCCATTTTGGAAACTAGACCCCCCAAGGCACCTATCTAGATGCATAGTAAGCACTTGGAACCCCCAGGTGCTTCACAAATTGATTCGTAAAAATGAAAAAGTGAAAAAAAAAACACTTTTTCATTTTTATGAATCAATTTGTGAAGCACCTGGGGTTCCAAGTGCTCACTATGCATCTAGAAAGGTGCCTTGGGGGGTCTAGTTTCCAAAATGGGGTCACTTGTGGGGGAGCTCCAAAGTTTGGGCACACAGGGGCTCTCCAAACAGAACATGGTGTCCGCTAATTATTCAAGCAAATTTTACAATCAAAAAGTCAAATGGCGCTCCTTCCCTTCCGAGCCCTGCCGTGCGCCCAAACAGTGTTTCTTCCCAAAATATTGGGTATCTGCGTGCCCAGGGGAAATTGCACAACAAATTTTGGGGTCCATTTTTTCTTGTTACCCCTGTGAAAATAAAAAAAATTGGGTCTAAAGTAACATTTTTGTGAAAAAAGTTAAATGTTCATTTTTTTCTTCCACATTCAAAAAATTCCTGTGAAGCACCTGAAGGGTTAATAAAGTTCTTGAATGTGGTTTTGAGCACCTTGAGGGGTGCAGTTTTTAGAATGGTGTCACTTTTGGGTATTTTCTGTCATAAAGACCTCTCAAAGTGACTTCAAATGTGATGTGGTCCCTAAAAAAATGGTTTTATAAATTTTGTTGGAAAAATGAGAAATCGCTGGTCAACTTTTAACCCTTATAGCTCCATAACCCAAAAAAATTTTGGTTCCAAAATTGTGCTGATGTAAAGTAGACATGTAGGAAATGTTATTTATTAACTCTTTTGTGTGACATATCGCTCTGATTTCAGGGCTTAAAAATTCAAATTTTGAAAATCGCAAAATTTTCAAAATTTTCGCCAAATTTCCGTTTTTTTCACAAATAAACGCAAGTGATATCGAAGAAATTTTTCCACAATCATGAAGTACAATATGTCACGAAAAAACAATCTCAGAATCAGGGGGATCCGTTGAAGCGTTCCAGAGTAATTACCTCATAAAGTGACAGTGGTCAGAATTGTAAAAATTGGCCCGGTCATTAACGTGCAAACCACCTGCGGGGCTTAAGGGGTTAAATAGTGCATTAATTCAATGGTTGTGGCCAAACAAACATCAGTGCACATGCCGTCCAGGAGGACCCAGAAGTATCCCGCAGCCCACTTCATGGAGACCGTGATGTCATGAGTACATAAGAAGTCATGTGACCAAGTGTCACTGTAACGATAGAGATACGAGCGATGGAGAAGACCAGGACTCTGGGGATCCATGTGCACTTGTCCAGGGCACAGGATAGCAATGGATGCATTGTATTTAAAAATAACGACACAATGTGGCAATAGATGAAATAACTATAGAAGTAAATAGCAAGTGAAGTGTACAAGTTCACAGTTGACTAGACATTTGATGCAGTGAGAAAGACGCAAGAAGAAAAAAAGGGGGGAAAGGTAAGTGAAGAAAAAAATAATAGATGGAATGAATGTGTGTGTAAATAGGAACCATAAGGGTAAGTATAGCTGGGTAACAGCAAGGAAAGGTGATAATCAGGAGGAAACTTAGGTGCCATAAATGTGAATAATGAAGAAAGTGCTGCATACTGTATGCACAAAATGAAATAAAATTACATAATACAAAGTGCTAATGTACGATATATTACACAAAATAAGGAACTAATTGACAGTGTCCAATTTGCTGAATTCAAAGGGAGATTCAAAGGATTAGTAATCAGGAATCCATACAGCCAACGACAAAGAGGAGATAAATATAAGGAGGACAATGCAGAAAACTAAGGATAAAAAATGAATTAAAAACAAGAACAAGATTGAACTTGATGGACCTAGGTCTTTATTCAACCTACGTAACTATGTTACTATGTAACATTTTATTTCTAACATCCAAGCCCAATGGAATAGCGCGATCAGAGGAAAGAGTTAAAACTAAGGCTTTCATTGAGTCCTAGAGGGTTAAAGGGAACCGGTCGTGTGTGTGTGTGTGTGTGTGTGTGTGTGTGTGTGTGTGTGTGTGTGTGTGTGTGTGTGTGTGTGTGTGTGTGTGTGTGTGTATGTATGTATGTATGTATGTATGTATGTGTGTGTGTGTGTGTGTGTGTGTGTGTGTGTGTATGTATGTATGTATGTATGTATGTATGTATGTGTATATATATATATATGTATATATATATATATATATATATATATGTATATATATATGTATATATATATATATATATATGTGTATATATATATATATATATATATATATATATATATATATATATACACATATACACACACACTACAGACAAAAGTTTGGACACACCTTCTCATTTAAAGATTTTTCGGTATTTTCAGGACTATGAAAATTGTACATTCACACTGAAGGCATCAAAACTATGAATTAACACATGTGGAATTATATACTTAACAAAAAAGTGTGAAACAACTGTAAATATGTCTTATATTCTAGGTTCTTCAAAGTAGCCATCTTTTGCTTTGATGACTGCTTTGCACACTCTTGGCATTCTCTTGATGAGCTTCAAGAGGTAACTGCCAAATCCAAACGACACTACTCTGTCCTCCTCCTCCTGGACCTGTCCTCTGCTTTTGACACAGTGGACCATTCCCTATTACTACAGATTCTCTCAGCTATTGGCATCACAGACTTGGCCCTAGCTTGGATCTCGTCATACCTAACAGACCGGACATTCAGCGCCTCCCACTCACACACCACCTCCTCACCTCGCCCCCTATTTGTCGGTGTCCCGCAAGGTTCAGTCCTAGGGCCCCTGCTCTTCTCTATTTACACCTACAAAGTTAATTTATTTCAGTTCTTCAATACAAAAAGTGAAACTCATATTATATAGAGTCATTACAAACAGAGTGATTTATTTCAAGTGTTGATGATTATGGCTTACAGCCAATGAAAACACAAAACTCATTATCTCAGTAAATTAGAATATTTTATAACAGCTTGAAAGATGTAGTTACTTACCGGTAACGGGATTTCTCAGAGCCCATGACGGCACCAGGGAGAGAGGGGATCCGCCCTTCAAGGACAGGAAACCTACAGATAAAAGGGCGGCACCTCTCACCCACATCAGTTGTTTACAGCGCACGAGAGGACCATCAGATTAGTAACACAAAAATAAAAATTTTTAAGGAGCTTATCAGAAACACCACGTGACTACATATAAACAACAAACAAGTGTGCACACCCAGGCGTGAAGGGAGGGAATGTACGGGTGCCGTCATGGTCTCTGAGAAATCCCGTTACCGGTAAGTAGCTACGTCTTTCTCCTTCCCCCATGATGGCACCACGGAGAGAATTTCAGAGAAGTATAGTTAGGGAGGGACCACCGCTTCCAGAACCCTTCTACCAAAACTAAGGTCTGAAGAAGAGGTTAGATCCAGTCGGTAGTGTTTAAAGAATGTGGAGGGGGAAGACCAGGTTGCGGCTCTACATATCTGTTCTATCGACGCGCTGGCTTTTTCCGCCCATGAGGCTGCTACTGCCCTTGTCGAGGGAGCCTTTAGATTCTCCGGGGCGGTTTCCCCACTTGACGAGTATGCCAGGGAGATGGTGTCTCTTATCCATCTTACCAGTGTGCCCTTGGTCCCTTATGAGGACCCTGGAAGCACACAGAGAGCCCTATCCTTTCTACACTCTCGTGTGGCTTCTAAGTATTGAATAATGCACCTTCTGACGTCTAAAGTGTGTAGGTCTTTTCCCCCTCTGTTCTTAGGATTAGGGCAAAAGGAAAGGAGGGTGACCTCCTGAGATCTATGAAAATGTGACCCCACTTTAGGTAGGTACGCTGGGTCAGTTCTAAGAGTAACCCTGTTCTCCAGGATTTGCGTGAAGGGGGGTCCCGCCGACAAAGCTTGTATGTCACTAACTCTTCGTGCAGATGTGAGAGCTACTAGGAGTGATGTCTTAAGGGATAGGGTTTTAAGGGCCGCATCCATCAAAGGTTCGAAGGAAGGTTTGGTTAGGGCTGTAAGGATTAAGTTTAAGTCTCAAGGAGGAGTATTCCGAGAGGGAATGGGTCTAGCTCTGGCTGATGCTTTGATGAATCTGGCTATCCACCTATTTCTGGCTAGGTCACAATTGTATAAAGCTCCCAAAGCCGCTACTTGACCTTTCAATGTACTCGTGGCCAGACCCCGTTCCAACCCCCTTTGTAAAAACTCTAAAATGGAAGTAAAATGGGACCTCCCCTTGTATCTTCGAACCTGAATATGAAAGGAATTTCCTCCAGATTTTCCCATAAAGTCTAGTGGTTACCGGTTTTCTACTTTGCAGTAGCGTGGAGATCAAATTTGTGGAAAAACCTCTATCTTTTAATAGCGCCCTTTCAAAATCCAGGCTGTTATGTGTAAGTTTGCTACCTGAGGGTGGAGGACCGGACCCTGGGAAAGGAGATCCGGAAGTTCCGGAAGAACCCATGGGTCAGAGGTGGACATTTTCCTCAGCCAGGAAAACCAGGGCCTCTTCGGCCATAAGGGGGCTATCAAGATTACCTTTGCCCTGTCTTGCCTGCTCCGGTAGATGGTTTTCTCTCTAGACTGATGCCATACTGGAGTCCTTGCTGCGCTGAGATGATCTGCCAGAACGCCCGGTTCCGCTGATACCCTGCTGGTGATGACGGGAAGCGTCTCCCTGCCGTCCTGTCTCTTTCTCGCGCTTCTTCTGCTGCGGCGGTGAGTGGGTGTGCAGGTACTGCACCTCCTGCAGCTCCTGTTCGCTCATGGCTAGGCCCGAGTGCACTAAGAAGCACTTTCCCAGTGCTCGCTCCCGGTATTTAAATCCCTAGGGGATCCCTCCCCCTTCCAGCTGTGTTACTTAATTGTTGTAATCGACCTGCCATGCCTGCAGGTCTTTCATGCACCGCACCAAGGCTACAGGGACACACTTCCCCCATCGTACCAGCGTGCCTGCATCCTGTGGAGACGCCCCTCCTTGATGCTGTGCTGGCGCCGGATCGCTAGGTGCGAGGAGTATGGCGTGGCTCAGGTTGTATGCCTCCTTGCGCCCAACCGGCCGCCGAACTCCCAGTGGTGCACTGCGGCCCATGTCTTAGGGAGGCACCCGGCGCGCATGCACCCGGAAGACCTGCTCAAAACCCTGAGCACGCAGTCACCGCCGGGAGACACAGCGGGTCTGCAGCCGATGCCACCTCCTTCAGCCTCGCGCCGCATCTCCCCTACCACCATGGAGGCCCACTGACTTCAGCGGTGGCGCTTCAGGCAACCGCGCCAGCAGAGGAAGGGAACCCCCGCTACCTGAGCCGGTCTGGCCAGGCCTGGTATCCCATGATGATCGGTCTTCTGGCACTTCCACAGGTATGCCATTTCCTTACACTCAAATTTCCATTAATATGCTTGGATACAGCACTCTGTGAACAGACAGCTTCTTTAGCAATCACCTTTTGTGGCTTACCCTCCTTGTGGAGTGTGTCAATGACTGCCTTCTGGACATCTGACAAGTCAGCAGTCTTCCTCATGATTGTGAAGCCTACTGAAACAGACTAATAGACCTTTTTAAACACTTAGGTAGCCTTTGCAGTTGTTTTTGTTAATTATTCTAATTTACTGAGGTAATGATGTTTGTGTTTTCATTGGCTATAAGCCATAATCATCAACGCTAACAGAAATAAACACTTGAAATAGATCACTCTGTAATGACTATATAATATATGAGTTTCACTTTTTGTATTAAAGAACCGAAATAAATTAACTTTTTGATGATATTCTAATTTAGTGAGAAGCACTTGTATCTGTATAAATGGTTTAATTAGCCTTTGGTGATGACGACTCCCTTTAAAGAGGAACATTCACCATTTTTTTTTTTTTTAAAAGTCAAACTAGACACAAAATGTAATAGTGGCTGCAGAGTGGAATAAAACGATTTTATTTTGCCTCTCAATTGCGGAGATTTTAGCAAAGTATTTGACACTTAAGTTAAAACGTTAAGTCCTCCTTCTTCCTTCATATAACGCACATGCGCAGGGGAAAGGCCAGAGTGCCGGAGCATGCTCATCACAGTACTTTGCTCTGCTCTTGCCAGGGCAGAGAGGAGTGCGCCTGCGCAAGAGCGTGATGGGGGGCACTGGGTGGATCACGTAGATTGCGTCATCCACCCAAAGCAGAGGAGGAAGACGGCATCTCAAGAAGAGAGGAGGCGCTGGATCAAGACCACAGAAGCCCACCAGACCGGACCGGACCGCCCCGTAGGAGAGTATAATAAAAGCTCTTTTTTTGTGATACAGAGCACATTGGGGACATATATACAGCACTCTAGAATGCTGTATATGAGGACGTACAAGTGCTAGTCATACTTTATATGAGAAAAGCCCGGTGACAGGTTCCCTTTAAAGCCGTTTCAAATCTGCAGCATGTCAATTCTTTCAAGCATTTTTCACCATTCTAAAGAGTGGGGAAAAAAACGCATAAAAAACTCAATTTGTTTTACGCAGCATTTCTCCAGCCAAGGAACACTTAACATATGCACATACCCTTAGGTTATATGCACAGGTTCAGGATTTGTAACAGAAAATTCTGCTGCAAATCCTGATGTGTTGGCAGGAAAAATGATGCATTAAATAGACGCGTTTTTGACAGCATTTTTGTTGTGCAAGTTTCCCCACTATTTAGTATGGGAGAAAAACACTGCAAATGACACACTGTAGATTTCAATCTGCTGCAAATCCGCAAGGAACAAATAAGCAATGTGTGTATAAGACTTCAGAAATCTCATTCACATTCCTGGTATTGTAAAAAGCTGTATATTTTCTGTGCCAAATTTGTGCAGAAAAAAACACCACTAAGTGTGCTCACAGCCTGAAGCCAGATGTGCACCACATTTTTACATGTATCCAGGTCTACTACAAGAAAGGTTATAACTAGGGACGAGCAGTTCGATTCTTGGGACTCCAGTCCAGTCGGTGGTACCCGGCAGCTAGACGGGAGGCTGCAAATCTCCGAATCTCTCACATTACAGCATTCCTAACACAGCATTTGATTTGTCAAGGCTAGCGCAACGCCATCTGTGTGACGCGATGTGCAGATGATGTCGCGCCAGCACCGGCTGATCAAAAGTCGTGCCAGGGATGCTGGAAGGTAAGAGATGTGTGGACCTCCCTTCTAGCTGCCAGGTGCCACTGACCTGGACACTGTACCGGAGTCCCACAAATCAATCCGGTCATCTCTAGATATAACTGTCATTTCTGTTCGGTTTTAGGTTGATTTTTTGTTCATTTTACAATATAGGCGAATATATATGAATAGATGCTATGAGGACCATATTGAATTTACAAGTTGCACACTTTGTTTTCCAACAATTTGTATTGTATTTGTAGTGTTGTTGGCTCACTTACAGAACCTATAAGTAGTATGCATGGTTCCTGGCTGCAGATCATGGGCCACTGCTTTGTGCTTGCCCCCAGGACAAAATTTGCAGCAAGCCTGTGTCTGTGCCGCAGCCCCATGTCCTCTATGTGATGTCTATGCCGCAGCCCCATGTCCCCTATGTGATGTATATGCCACAGCCCCATGTCCCCTATGTGATGTCTATGCCGCAGCCCCATGTCCTCTATGTGATGTCTATGCCGCAGCCCCATGTCCCCTATGTGATGTATATGCCGCAGCCCCATGTCCCCTATGTGATGTATATGCCGCAGCCCCATGTCCCCTATGTGATGTATATGCCGCAGCCCCATGTCCCCTATGTGATATATATGCCGCAGCCCCATGTCCCCTATGTGATGTATATGCCGCAGCCCCATGTCCCCTATGTGATGTATATGCCACAGCCCCATGTCCCCTATGTGATATATATGCCGCAGCCCCATGTCCCCTATGTGATATATATGCCGCAGCCCCATGTCCCCTATGTGATGTATATGCCGCAGCCCCATGTCCCCTATGTGATGTATATGCCACAGCCCCATGTCCCCTATGTGATGTATATGCCGCAGCCCCATGTCCTCTATGTGATGTCTATGCTGCAGCCCCATGTCCCCTATGTGATGTATATGTCACAGCCCCATGTCCCCTATGTGATGTATATGCCGCAGCCCCATGTCCCCTATGTGATGTATATGCCGCAGCCCCATGTCCCCTATGTGATGTATATGCCGCAGCCCCATGTCCCCTATGTGATGTATATGCCACAGCCCCATGTCCCCTATGTGATGTATATGCCACAGCCCCATGTCCCCTATGTGATGTATATGCCGCAGCCCCATGTCCCCTATGTGATGTATATGCCGCAGCCCCATGTCCCCTATGTGATGTATATGCCGCAGCCCCATGTCCCCTATGTGATGTATATGCCACAGCCCCATGTCCCCTATGTGATGTATATGCCACAGCCCCATGTCCCCTATGTGATGTATATGCCGCAGCCCCATGTCCCCTATGTGATGTATATGCCGCAGCCCCATGTCCCCTATGTGATGTATATGTCACAGCCCCATGTCCCCTATGTGATGTATATGTCACAGCCCCATGTCCCCTATGTGATGTATATGCCACAGCCCCATGTCCCCTATGTGATGTATATGCCGCAGCCCCATGTCCCCTATGTGATGTATATGCCACAACCACTTATCTCCGATAATGTATATACAGCAGTCTCTGTGTCTCCTATAATATGTATATGCTGCAGCCCCAGTGTCTCCTGTGTAATGGATATGCTGCCGTCCCATGTCCCCTGTGATCTCTATGCCGCAGCCCCATGTCCCTTTTAATTGTCTATGCCGCAGCCAGATATCTCCTATGTGATGTATATGCCGCAGCCCTATATTGCCTATGTGATGTATATGCTGAAGCCCCATATCTCCGGTAATGTATATACAGCAGTCTCTGTTTCTCCTATAATATGTATATGCTGCAGCCCCAGCGTCTCCTGTGTAATGGATATGCTGCAGCCCCAGTGTCTCCTATGTGATGTATACACTGCAGCCCTCCCACTGCCTGAGTTCTATAAATGTAATGTGAGCAGTGATGAATTTCCCATTGTGAGTCCTGCAGTGTAATATACATCTGTGTTCAGTATGACTTACAGCTGCGAGTTCTTTACAAAATTTACAGCAAAAAGTTGCCTGCACTCCAGACCGAGGCAAATTGCACCAAAGAGACGCCGTTTCAGCCGTCACATTAGGGGTGAGTTAATTAAATGTTTGGCCAAATGTAGCATGGTAATTTTCAAGTTGATAATTTTTTACGCCCCCCCCCCCCCCCGAGGGATGGTCTACATATCCAAATGGGCCCTGGCAGGAAAAGGGTTCCCCACCCCTGCACTAAGTAATCAGGAGAGCTGATACACAGCCCATCCTTTAAAACAGCCCCTCCTTCAACACTGATTGACGCAGGAGGTTAGACCAGGGAGATCATTAGACCAGGGAGATCATTAGACCAGGGAGATCATTAGACCAGGGAGATCATTAGACCAGGGAGATCATTAGACCAGGGAGATCATTAGACCAGGGAGATCATTAGACCAGGGAGATCATTAGACCAGGGAGATCATTAGACCAGGGAGATCATTAGACCAGGGAGATCATTAGACCAGGGAGATCATTAGACCAGGGGGGATCATTAGACCAGGGGGGATCATTAGACCAGGGGGGATCATTAGACCAGGGGGGATCATTAGACCAGGAGATCATTAGACCAGGGGATCATTAGACCAGGAGATCAGAGCAGTGTCATTACTTCTCACACCCGGAGAAACCTGCTCTACACTACGGTGGGTCGTGCTTCTCTTTGCTTTGAGTGTGGCTGCAGGCTTATGATTGCTCAGCGTCATACAGGGAAAAGTCCACGTCCCCAGTAAAAACCATTGGAAAACACACACTCGGACGTCAAACAATGTTAACTCATTAGGTGCCAAATACTTTGATTACTAATATTTCCGCAATGGAGAGGCAACAAAAAAACCCCATAAAAAACTGTTATTCCACCATTACATTGTGTGTGACGTTCAACATGAAAAATTTGGTGAAAGGTCCTCTTTAACCTCTTTGTGCCCCCTACTGAACATGTACGTCATGGACAGGGTGCACGTGTATGAAGTGGGCTCAGGAACGATGTCCGCTCTATACAGGGCAGATGCTGACTGAAATACATAGCAGCTTCTGCCCATAACAGTAGTGATAAATTGTACCATATACTACAATACCGTGGTATTGCAGAATATAATATAAGCAATGAAATGATTACAGGTTAAAGTCCCATATGGAATTTTTCCCCCCATTTTTCAGTATGTGATGCGGTAAAATGAATGGTGTCATTCAAAACTAAAATTTGTCCCACAAAAAACATGGGAAGGACAGGAAAAAGGTAAAGTAGAAGAATTAAAATTTGTCTAATCCAGAAGGTGTTAAAGCACCACTCCAACATTTTTTTTTCAGCGCTGGAATGGTACTTTAAACCTAAGGTTCTTGCCCCTACTCTTATACTCACCCCCCGGCATCTACACCTTCCGGACTGGAGACGCCATCTTGTCACCGCAGCTTCATACTAGCCGTGAAATCTTTAATTTGTACATGGAAGTCTATGAGAGCCAGAACAAGGCAAGAACAAGGCTCTCAAAGACTTGTATAGAGTGGTGTCCTCCGGCTCGCTCCATGAAACACTGGAGCAGCAGGCAGGTCACAAACTGCTGGAGACCGACAGCGGTGGGAACAGATGAAGACACTGGAAGGAGAGTATAAGACAGGGGGCAGGGGACTTAGATTTGAAGCACCACTCCATAGACAAAATAATAAAACATGCTGGAGTGGTGCTTTAACCCCTTAAGGACGGAGCCAATTATGTACTTAATGACTGGGCCAATTTTTACAATTTTGACCACTGTCACTTTATGAGGTAATTATTCTGGAACGCTTCAACGGATCCCCCTGATTCTGAGAGTGTTTTTTCGTGACATATTGTACTTCATGATAGTGGTAACATTTCGTCGATATCACTTGCGTTGATTTGTGGAAAAAAAAACGGAAATTTGACGAAAATTTTGCAATTTTAAAACTTTGACTTTTTTTTATGTCCTTAAATCAGAGCGATGTCACACAAAATATTTAATAAATAACATTTCCCACATGTCTACTTTACATCAGCACAATTTTGAAACCAAAATTTTTTTTTGTTAGGGAGCTATAAGGGTTAAAAGTTGACCAGCGATTTCTCATTTTTCCAACAAAATTTACAAAACCATTTTTTTAGGGACCACATCACATTTGAAGTGACTTTGAGGGGTCTTTATGACAGAAAATACCCAAAAGTGACACCATTCTAAAAACTGCACCCCTCAAGGTGCTCAAAACCACATTCAAGAAGTTTATTAACCCTTCACGTGCTTCACAGGAACTGAAGCAACGTGGAAGGAAAAAATTAACATTTAACTTATTTTCACACAAATTTTACTTCAGGCTCCAAATTTTTAATTTTCTCAAGGGTAACAAGAGAAAATGGGCCACAAAATTTGTTGTGCAATTCCTCCTAAGCACGCAGACATCCCATATGTGGGGGAAAACCACTGTTTGGGCGCACGGCAGGGTTCGGAAGGGAAGGAGCGCCATTTGACTTTTAGAATGTAAAATTTGCTTGAATAATTAGCGGATGCCATGTTGCGTTTGGAGAGCTCCTGATGTGCCTAAACAGTGGAAACCCCCCACAAATGACACCATTTTGGAAACTAGACCCCTCAAGGAACTTATCTAGATGTGTGGTGAGCACCTTGAACCCCCAGGTGCTTCACAGAAGTTTATAACATTGAGCCGTAAAAATAAAATTTTCACATTTTTCCCCACAAAAATGTTTTTCAGCCCCCAATTTTGAGTTTTCATAAGGGTAACAGGAGAAATTGTGCCATGAAATTTGTTGTGCAATTTCTCCTGAGTAAGCCGATACCCCATATGTGGAGGAAAACCACTGTTTGGGAGCACGGCAGGGTTCGGAAGGGAAGGAGCGCCATTTGACTTTTTGAATGTAAAATTGGCTTGAATAATTAGCGGACACCATGTTGCGTTTGGAGAGCCCCTGATGTGCCTAAACAGTGGAAACCCCCCACAAGTGACACCATTTTGGAAACTAGACCCCTCAAGGATTTTATCAAGGGGTATAGTGAACATTTTGAACCCAGAGGTACAACACAGAATTTGATAACATTAGGTCATCATATTGAATAAGTTGTCATTAGTCTTGAGCGCAAGTGCTCGCTACTTGAGTTTGCATCGGGTACTCCGGTATGCACCATGTATCGCGGGTGCTCGATTCCCCGTCCCGCATGTTTCACGGCTGTTAGACCCCCCCCCCCCAAAAAAATACGGGGATCGCTCATGTATGGCAGGCAATTCCCGCGTGTTTTGTTTGGGTGTATAACAACCGCGAAAAATGCGGGGCGAGGACTCGAGCATGTCACTTGAGCACCCGCGATACTCCGTGCATACCCGAGCACCCGATGCAAACTCAAGTAGCGAGCACTTGCGCTCAACACTAGTCGCCATACCGTCATAATTTTTTTTCTTTACTTTTGAAAAAATCCCAACCCTAACCCTAGCCCAACCCTGGGCTAACCCTAACCCTGGGCTAACCCAAAATATACATTTTTTTATTTTATAATATTTATTTACCTAAGGGGGGGTACAAGAGGGGGTTTGATTTATTATTTTTTTTTTTATTTTGATCACTGTGATCTGGTTTAATCATAGTGATCAAAATGAACCAATAGGGAAAATTCCCTGTTATTGCCGGGCAGATCGCGGCGGGCGCACTTTGCATGCGCCCACCATTTTTTTTCTCTAGCAACATGCCGGAGCGCCGGGGGAAGATCTGGGGGGTGATCGGAGGACGGCGGAGATACCGGGTGGCTTAATTCCTCTCTCTTCTGACATGTATATCATGTCAGAGGAGAGAGAAATCATTGTAAACCGCGGGTACATTTTTTTTTTTGTGTGATCACCGTTATTCGGTGAATAACGGCGATCACGTGATAGGGGACCAGAAAAACCGGCCCTGATCAGATTCTTCAGTGTCTCAGCTACCCCCGGTAGCTGAGACCCCGGAGAATTTGCAACTCTGGGGGGCGCTAGAGCCTTATTCCTCAGCGACGGATTTTCACGGCGCTGAGGAAAAAGTACCCTTAACTGCCGCAGTGAAAATGCGTTACGGCGGTCGTTAAGCAATATATTTGCTTAACCCTATGTACTCATTTTTTTCAGCACAGGCCTGTACATGTGCTCCTGCCCCTGTATTCTTCAATGCACTCATGATAGGTCATCTTCTGCAAAATAGACCCAGTCACAGCATGGATCATCAAGATTCTATATGTGGGGTATACGGGATTCAGCGCCTCAGCCTATTGTCAGGTGCATACAGGTTATGAGGTTTATGAGGGACAATATATTGGATGTGTGCCTTGGCATCCATCCACCATAGGGACCCATTGCTGCGCTCTCCTACACAGTTAAACATGGCAAATTCAGACCAGCCAGACGGAGGAAAAAAGGACCCTTCTAAGGGCATTATTCACCAATCCAAAACACTGGTTGTTAATTGTCAACTGAACAGTTATTAGTTAACTCGAACCTTTACTCATATGATCATCGCTGTCCAACACCACAATATCTCCTGGGGTCTGTGTTAGATCCTGCAGAAAAAGCACACATGCTTACAAATCAATTATACATATTGCATGTATGCAATAAATTGTAATTATATATATATTATATATATATATATATATAATATATATATATATATATATATATATATATATATATATTTGAAAGAACGGTAAATGTACTCACATCGACTATGCTGGTGTTTGTATCAATAACTGGAGTATCTGAGGAGGACAAGTCAGGTTTAAACAGCTGCAAAAAGTTGGAGAATAAAGGAGATTTGTCCACAAGATTCATTTTCGGTTATATCTAAACGGCACTAAGCAGTATAATGTAGAGAATTTAGTAATGTGTGATCTACACAGGGCAGTGTGCCGGACACAGACAAGATCAGGGGCCGACACATTGCCATGTCAGAGCTTGTTTAGCAGATAGTTATAATCCCCCTGTACACGTACATGTGTTTTTGATGTGGAGAAGAATAGGAGCAGCTGTTACACTGAACAAGCATCCTTCTTTTTCCTGACGTCACCAGTTGCGAGGCCACCATACACATTGGACGTTTAGGTAGACAAAAACCATAATGGATGCAGCATTTCCAGTTAATGAAAGTGGTCTTACCTCATCAGTAACATCAGGGTCTATGTTTAACTTCTTTTGGGACAGTATGCTTTGTAGCTCTTCTAGACTAGCATCAATGCAACTAAGGAAGTCTTGGATTTCATCTCTAGGAAGAAAAAAAGGTGTTTTTTTTCTGCCCGAATGCTGTGCTTATAATGTACAGAATATCATATGATCATAACCCTGGGGGTACTCTGTTTATATTTCATAACACCTTATATTAATGATCAAAGTGCAGATCAGGCTCCAAAACAGATCAATCAAGAAAAAAGGTCAAATGGGTTTCAGATGCTATGGCGGGTGAAATAGCGTTTGTACCCTTGTACTTTTGCATATTTCATTTCCCAGAGGATGATGCATGGCATACTAGTCTCATCACTGTGACATGCCAAGGCCTGGGTTGTCACTCTCCACAAGGAGAAATGTTACCCCTTAGCCTCTCACCTGGCCAAATCAGATCTCATATTTTGCACTGATGAGGGGCAATACCACGAAACACTGTCTGCTAATTGAGATTCTGGTTTGCTTTTATACCAAGTCATATGGCAAGGCTCGTTAAAAGGTCGATATTGACTTGTAGGATTGCTCCTTCCAATAGGTGGCGCTAGAGTTCTAGTCCTCTCCTCTCTGAAGAGGCAATTTGCAATTTTTCACACAAACCCCAGTGTGATTCAGTGAGCTGGAATTGCAGTCCAGTGATTGGAGCGATGCTGGAACCCGGAGAAGACCGCGATCGGTAAGAAGATTACATCTCTTACACTACTATATACGTGTACACAAGAGATGTAGTCTACTTACCGATCGCAGTTCAAATACAAATATATGTATTCCAGAATGCTCTTCATGGAAACGCAGCCTTAGATTTCACCATACATTACAACAGAAAGCAGGAAGTCCCCAAAGAAATGTAATGTCAGGAGACTTGTCAAACAACTGGGAAAAGTCAAAATTCAACTTCATATTTTGTGTCCATCTAATTTTCATACTTACTGGTCCAGGAGATCAATGTCGTTTCCTGTGCAGTTTTCACTTAGGATAGAGTTAATGACGCTGTCAGGGTCTTCAGAGGTGTTTGATTGCACAACATCTAGTGCCAGCTCATGAGGCTTGCTTGGACTTAGGTTTTGATCCGCTAAGGTTTGCAACTGTAGAACTGGATCGTCAATAACTTCTTGAACCAAATCACTATAGAGAAAGACAAAAAGTAAGGTGTGAGATTCTTCAAACCCCATTTCATACATAGTGTCTAAACCCCCACTACTACTTCAACAAGTTGCCCTTACCCAAGATGTGAAGCTGGTGGGCTCACAGTGATGATCTGTGCTGGATCTATGGTATGAATGGAAGCGTCTGAGGTGCCCTCTCCAGGACTGATGATCTCGTGGATCTCTAACATGTTATCAATAGAGACCTGAGGGTTTGGAGGGGAGTAGAGTACCTACATAAAACAAGTAAGGTGTTATTAGGTTGAAAAAAAAACCCCAAAGAAATAAAATAGTAAAAAATATAAAAATCAGGCATTATAAATTTAAAATATTGTTAATCAGTTTAATGGACCAATCATACACCAATTTAACAAATATGGAGGAAGGAAGATGCTAATCACACCCAAATACGAACATCTCCACTGTGAGAAGGATCTGTTTTAGGCTCACAAAAATGACATTACTAGGAAGAGGAATAAACACGCTTAACCACACATCCCTGATCACAAATGGGTATTCCATCACTAAGTTTCCACTGAATCTTGAAGGGAATCTGTCAGTAGGATCACCCCTCCTGAGCCGTCTATATGGGCATGTAGTCCTAGGAATAACATGATATCTGATGATGGTCAGTCACTGGGATATTGGACAATGTCACTGCTACCTCATGAAATACATGTACGGACATTTGTGAGAAGATCATCCCTGACCAGTACCCACAGGCGTGTCATGTCAGGAAGAAAAGGTTTTTTTGTTGTTGTAAACCATGGAATATGGATTTGCAGCCAGGAAGAAATGTTCCCACTTCTCTTTTGTTACTCTACCTACGTAACTAGTCTAGTGTAGTGAACCCTACGCCATGTTACCATGAGGAAATATGTGGTGTTTTCTCTGCAGGAATCTGTCCCAAAATGAACCACAGCAATCTGCTCAGATTATTGCTCCATTTTGTTGCCATTTTTAAGGTGTTTTTAGCCCAAAAATGATGGGATTCTGCACTTAAAATGCAACTGCATTTATTAGAATAATAAAAAAATGCATGTAAAAAAATGAAGCTGTGAACAGTGTGTAAATGCAGTGGTCACGAGTTCATGCAATCACATTGACTCTGCTTGAACTGTTAAAAGCAGTAGATTTTGATATATCTAAAAAAACACGGCATTTAGGGCACCCGGGAACATGGCCTAAAGCTTGTGAACACCATGATCCACCGTCTGGGAGACAAGCTTAGGGAGATGGCTAACAAGTGGCCAGTTCTCATGAAGGAGTAGCTGAGCCACGATGGTAGTAGGGCTGGAGGACGGAG
Organism: Phyllobates terribilis; assembly: GCF_046119375.1. Classification (NCBI taxonomy): domain Eukaryota; kingdom Metazoa; phylum Chordata; class Amphibia; order Anura; family Dendrobatidae; genus Phyllobates; species Phyllobates terribilis. Next base: position 276,960,884 of record NW_027362767.1, read on the forward strand.
AGGTCATCCTGGACGCAGACTACCACCATCTTCTAGTCCATCAGAAGACTCTCCGCGATGGGGCACAGGCTGCAGTGCTCCTCAGCTTGGAAGAACATCGAGCAGCTAACGTCAGCCCATTATTCAGCAAAGCTAAAGAAAAACCAAAAATTCAAGAGAACTTACAAAAGAATACTGAAAAACACATAAGGTAACATAGCGGTCATATACAAGCGCAATGGCAGATTCTGGAAATTCTTCTTGAATGATAGGTAATATTAGGTAAAATACAACATCATTTATTAAGTTACACATAGTGGACGTCTCACCTCTTCCTCCCCACGCTTTGGTATTCCTAATACATGCCGACTGTATTTTGGCGTAGGAGATTGAGTTGGCTCCAGAGTTAACTGTCTGCAAAACAAAAGGAAACATGGAAGGCAAACTTTATTTTTCTGTCAATATAGCTGTATGAGGGCTTGTTTTTGTGGGACAAGTTGTATTTTTGAATCACTGGACTTACCATATAATGTACTGGAAAACAGGAAAAACAATTCCAAGTGTGGTGAAAATTGCAAACAAAGTGCAATACCACAACTGTGTTTTTTATTTACGTTATTTATGTTCACTAACTACTAAAACTATCCTGTCAATATGATTCCCCAGGTCAGGTCGAGTACGTAGATATCAAACATGTATAGGTTCTTTTTAATTTAAGCGGTGAAAAAAAACCCCCAAGGTTTGTAAGGGAAGAAAAAAAAAATGGTGCCATTTTCCGAGGCCCATAGTGTATCCATTTTCATGATCTGGGGCTGGGTGAGGGCTTATTTCTCGCGTGCCAAGCTGATGTTTTTATTGATGCCAGTTTGGGGTACATACGATGTTTTGATTGCCTCTTATTGCAATGTTGCGGCAATCAAAGATAACACAATTTTGGGGTTTTGATCTTTTTTCCTCATTATGCAGCTTACCGATCGGATTCATTTAGTTTATATTTTGATAGATTGGGTGATTCTGAACGTGGCGATACCAAATATGAGTATTTTTTTATTGTTTTATTTTGAATGGGGTAAAAGGTGGGGGTGATTTGAACTTTTATATTTTTAATAACATTTTTTTCTACTTTTCACTGGCTTCAAATGCTCCCATTTGCACATATCCACCTAAGTATGCTCATCAAAGAGTAAAGTTACCCCTTAGACCTCAGTCCAGAGCCTCTCATTTAGCCAAATCTGTTCTCATACTTTGCACTGACGAGGGCTAACAGCCCGAAACACCGTGTCTGCAAATTGAGATTCTGATTTGGATTTTAAACTAAGTCATATTGCAAGACACGTTGAAGGGTTAATTGTGACTTGTAGGATTGCGGCTTCCAATAGGTGGCGCTATAGAGTTCAAGTCCTCTTTTTCTCTGATGAGGCAATTTGCACGTCAAGACTCTAGTAACCTCCAGCTGGCTCCCAGTATAGCTCTTCTATGCCTCCTCCATTGACATAAGAGTATTCTAAATTTAGAATTCACTTTTCTTCAATTCACTGTATAGTCCATCCGTCCAATTTTATCTTTGGCTTTCTACATCATTAGCTTGTTTCCAGCAGAGATTAACACTCCTCCCCTCCACTCTCCTAAGTTCTGTTGTGCAGGCAGAGTGAACAAGAGAAGGGCTGAGCTGTGATTGATGTCTAGTGCTGACAGATCAGTGATATGAAACTGTGAATGATACTATGTTGATGCACATGGCAGAAGGTAATCCTCTGCCTTGCGCATCAACAGAGCAACAGTTGCAGTTTTGTATCATTAGTCTGTCAGCTGGTTACAGCTATGTGAAACTGGAAGCACAGAAGAGCAGATTGAGATGAAAAAGAATCTTTATTTTGAACTTTGTGAGTATATTATCAGTTTAAGGCGTAAAGTATTACAGTAATATAAATATTCCCTGGTACTCACCCTTCTGGTTTTAATACATTAAAGTCCTCTATATTTTGTGCACATTCAATGGCGGGAAAACAAAAAGCACAGATCGCCTGCGTTCGAATCAAACCCTGTGACTCAGAATCTCTGTGCCGTTTGTAATTCCACCTCTGTATGTTCATGAAATAAAGAGGACTTTTATGGAACAAAAGCACAAGAGTGAGCGCTGTGGATTATTTTCTATTGCTGGAATTGATTAGTACATCTCGTCTGGAACATTGAGCACCACGGACTTGTATTCACCATTGTCTTCTTGAAGCTTTTCACAGCTGTGCTGACCACTTGATTTTGAAGTGTATAGTTACATATTATTAAGCTTTAATTTTTAATGGAACCAGTCACCTGGTTTTCCCCATGTAAAGTATGGCCATCACCATTAGGGCTTTTTTTTTACAGCATACTGGAATGCTGTATATATATTAAAAAAAAAAAAAAAAAAAAGATCCCCAATAAAACTCTAATTATATTCACAGATGGGGCGGTCCTACGTGATCCACACAGAGTCCCCATTGTGCTCGTGCACAGGTCACTCCTCTCTGCCTTGCCGAGGGCAGAGGACAGTACTGTAGTGCGTATGCTCCGCCTTTACTTCCAGGTCATCTGGGCTCTTTGGCCTTTACCGGCACATGCGCACTACAGTACTTTGCTCTGCCCTTGACAGGGCAGATAGGAGTGCGCCTGCGCAGGAGCGCCATGGGGACACTGCGTGGATGTTGTAGGAACAAGTCATCCACATGAACAAGGGAAGGAGGACGGTGGCTGCAAGAAAAGAGAGGGTGGGGGATCAAAATCAGAGAAGCCCATCGGACCGGACCACCCAGTCTATATGCATAATAAAGGCTCTTTTTTGGGATCTGCAGACTGAATTGGGGACATTGTTTTTGCTCTAGCATTCAAGTAGGCAGTAAAAAGGCCCTAATGGTATTGGCTGTGCGTCATGTGGCAAATTCCTGGTCAGGTTCCCTTTAACATATTAGTACTTCGCTAAATTCTAAACTTATTTTCCACAACTTGCTACATTTCCTCTTAATTTGCCTATAATTTTGGGATGAATTTAACAAAAATGTGTTAATGTGAAAAAGACAACATTTAAAAAAAAAATGTCAATGTGATAATTTATATGACCATATGTATAAAAGATAGAAAGAACAAAAACTGCTAATAAAACGTAATTAATAAGGGAAAAAATGGACACTGCAAGAGCAACTTGTAAATACCTTTTCCTGTTTGGTGCCAGCACAATATTGCCCCTCATTAAGCTAAGGATGAATTGAAGCACCTAGAAATAGATTGAAAAAAAACTATAGATTAGGTACTAGCCTGTGATACCATACAGCAGCTTTAGTTAAAGTGAATGTGTCCAGAAGATCAACCCCCAGACTGCATATACACTGCTCAAAAAATGAAGGGAACACTGAAATAACACATCCTAGATCTGAATGAATGAAATATTCTCATTGAATACTTTGTTCTGTACAAAGTTGAATGTGCTGACAACAAAATCACACAAAAATCATCAATGGAAATCAAATTTATTAACCAATTGAGGCCTGGATTTGGAGTTGCCCCCAAAATGAAAGTGGAAAAACGCACTACAGACTGATCCAACTTTGATGTAATGTCCTTAAAACAAGTCCAAATGAGGCTCAGTATTGTGTGTGGCCTCCACGTGCCTGTATGACCTCCCTACAACGCCTAGGCATGCTCCTGATGAGGTTGTGGATGGTCTCCTGTGGGATCTCCTCCCAGACCTGGACTAAAGCATCTGCCAACTCATGGACAGTCTGTGGTGCAACGTGACGTTGGTGGATGGAGCGAGACATGATGTCCCAGATGTGCTCAATCGGATTCAGGTCTGGGGAACGGGCGGGCCAGTCCATAGCTTCAATGCCTTCATCTTGCAGGAACTGCTGACACACTCCAGCCACATGAGGTCTGGCATTGTCCTGCATTAGGAGGAACCCAGGGCCAACCGCACCAGCATATGGTCTCACAAGGGGTCTGAGGATCTCATCTCGGTACCTAATGGCAGTCAGGTTACCTCTGGCGAGCACATGGAGGGCTGTGCGGACCTCCAAAGAAATGCCACCCCACACCATTATTGATCCACTGCCAAACCGGTCATGCTGAACGATGTTGCAGGCAGCAGATCGCTCTCCGCGGTGTCTCCAGACTCTGTCACGTCTGTCACATGTGCTCAGTGTGAACCTGCTTTCATCTGTGAAGAGCACAGGGTGCCAGTGGCGACTTTGCCAATCCTGGTGTTCTGTGGCAAATGCCAAGCGTCCTGCACGGTGTTGGGCTGTGCGCACAACCCCCATCTGTGGACGTCGGGCCCTCATACCACCCTCATGGAGTCGGTTTCTAACTGTTTGTGCAGACACATGCACATTTGTGGCCTGCTGGAGGTCATTTTGCAGGGCTCTGACAGTGCTCCTCCTGTTCCTCCTTGCACAAAGGCGGAGGTAGAGGTCCTGCTGCTGGGTTTTTGCCCTCTTACGGCCCCCTCCACGTCTCCTGGTGTACTGGTCTGTCTCCTGGTAGCGCCTCCAGCCTCTGGACACTACGCTGACAGACACAGCAAACCTTCTTGCCACAGCTCGCATTGATGTGCCATCCTGGATGAGCTGCACTACCTGAGCAACTTCTGTGGGTTGTAGAGTCCGTCTCATGCTACCACGAGTGTGAAAACACAACCAACATTCAAAAGTGACTAAAACATCAGCCAGAAAGCATTGGTACTGAGATGTGGTCTGTGGTCCCCACCTGCAGAACCACTCCTTTATTGAGGGTGTCTTGATAATTGCCAATAATTTCCATCTATTGTCTATTCCATTTGCACAACAGCATGTGAAATTGATTGTCAATCAGTGTTGCTTCCTAAGTGGACAGTTTGATTTCACAGAAGTTTGATTTACTTGGAGTTATATTCTGTTGTTTAAGTGTTCCCTTTATTTTTTTGAGCAGGGTATATCAGTAAGCATCAAAACAAAAGCTTTACATCTCACCTGGTGCTGCATCCGACAGTAATTAGCATTTTAATGTATAAGCAAATGAGCTATTCAGAGCTCATTTGGGCAAAACAGAGCACTTCCTGAGCCTGTGCCTCCCCAGGCGGTTTCCCCGCCCAATACTTGCCTGTTTAGCTTTGATAGCTCACTGTCGGATCTCTGTGCGTGACATCTCTAACAGTGAGCCATCAATGAAGGTAAAGAGGATGGTGCTAGGTGGGGAGACAACCTCAGGAGGCAGCGGCTTGAGAACCGCTCGGTCATACAGCACTTGGATCACAGACAGGTGGGTGCCAGAAACACTTCTTGACCTTGAATTTAGTTAAACATTGTAAAGGATGGTGGGATGTAATGGCAGCTCACAATCATCCTGTAAGCATGTGTAATTGTAACAAGACACTTGGCCAGCTTCAAACAAAGGAGTTACACTCCCACCAGCTAGCGGGTGAGCTACTACAGGAAGACCCCCTGTGGATCCAAGGCATGCGGTCTCCCCCTTTGTTTCAGACAGCTATGATTCCAAATCGAGCTATGGAAATACCATTAGTCCTAGCCATACATCGAATATATTTCTGAAATCATCAGGACATTGTGAATGTCCGCCTGGATCTCAACCCAGTCTAGCACGTAGAGATAGGGATATACATAGCACAGCTATTTGGAAATCCATAGGACCGCTGTGTCTAGTCTCCACGCGTAGCAGGGCCCGGCTGGATCAGATGACACCAGAACCGCCTCCCCAGGATCGTCCATTAAGGAGTTATGACCCATCTGAAGTTTTGGAGTTATTATCTAACAGGGACACAGGGAGGAGATTCAGGTTCAGCCCAGGGGGCAGGAGGGGAGTGACCCAGAGGGTTAAATGCTTCTGCGGATCTTAGCCTAGTGCTTTTTTCTCTGGGAGGTCGCGAGGACACATCGTGTGGGGAGAAGTCACGCAACAGAGGGGACCACAAAACTCCCATGTGGCAGCCCCTCCCCCACAAGCCAGGCCTTTCATTTGACTCTTAATAACTGCATACTTTTGTACCACTACTATGGTATTTGCATCTCTGACCATTATGTATCTATAAATCTTGTGTATATAGTGTATTGTCTAGTGTGCCCTTAATGCGATTAAATATATAATTTAACCTTGGGCTGCTCTTTTATCTTGATCCACGAATCCAAACATCCATTGTTCGGTTAATTCTCATGCTATCGGGGCTGGTTTCTGGCCCGATATAATAATTCCAGTTAACGGACTGGGGCTTATGTCGAATAGGAACTGGTGGCGGCTCTACAGGGCTGATAAGGTTCTGTTTTCACTGGGGCTAGTGGAAGGGGCCTCTCAGCCTGTCAGGGGTGTGAACGAGTGTCGTGCCACGTCAGTGGCTTAGTGGGCCACCTCTTCTCATTCTCGGTACCTTCCTGAAGCCGTGCAGACAGGGGTGTCTGTGAAAAACTAGCAATCTGGCCTTCTGTGTCTGCGAGGGGTGCGGAACGTCACATTGGTGCAAACTGCGTACCCGTATCACGTGATCCCTCTGACGTAATAGCAAAGTCAGGTGGGTGGCGAGGTGCGGATTCTTCACAAACATCTTATTTCTCTTTTCTTTTAAGTGGGTTTAGCATGGGGAATTTAAAAATATATTTCATATGTGTTTTAATAGTTAAAAAAAAAAAAAAAAAGCAAAATGCTACATTTTAACTTTTTTTTTTATATATCCCCTCAGGGGGGCCTGAACCCGCAAACATTTGATCTTTTATACTACAATATATACAAAAAATACAAACGGTGCAGCACAAGTAAGCTTTAAGAGATGGCGGGTGCAAAGCCTAACAGGCATAACCAAACCTCAGGTATATTCAAATTAAGACAAAGGCAGCACTCCAATTGTTCAGTAGAAATTCTGTGGTTTTTCAAGCTTGAAAAAGTTCCACATTTGGAACGTAATGTCGACACTATGACTGTCAATAAACCAAAGAATTTCTACTGAACAATTGGAGTGCTGCCTTTATCTTCATTAGAATACTACAGTATATAGATATATAAACCTTTGGGTATGAAGTCCAACCATTAGCTAGACTTCACATGAGGACCAGCAGGACAGCCAAGGGGACCTTCAGCAGGACCCCACCTGTCATGATGAGCCATCAGCACCCAGTAATCAGATTGCGGGGCAGGGAGTGAGTATATCATGTCACAAAGTGTCAAATGTCCAGGAAAGTCAATAAAGGCAATGCATAGGCAAGTATGCCGCGATAACATCTACCTATGGACCCATTTCCAAAAATGCTCATTAGTGGTGTGTGTCAGGAAGGAAGGGAGTTTAGCAAATTTCAAAATCCATATAGCCAGATGTCTGCTACAATCACCAGGCTAGCTTAGCACAGCATAAGACAGCTCTGCACGCTGGAGTGGTGTGTGCAGAGTGTTGGTGTGGTTGTTAAAGTGGCTGTGATCGCATGCAATTCAGGCAGCAATCAGGTGGATCACTCCAAGTTTTCCACCACCTAAATACTTGCCAGTAATTGCGGATGTCCTAGGCAAATCGCTCTGAATTGCTGCGATTAGCAGGTCAGAAATGACATGTTCAGGAGACATGTGCACTAGGTAAGTTCTACATTTGTCTGGTTTCACCAAGCATTTGGCAGCAGCATTGTGTATAATTTTGCTAATTGTCGCAAAAGGGTTAAAAACTGAGAAACTTATTACTGAGTAATGGGCACACTGCACCATAACTTTGTGCTGCCACCACCAGCAGGAACGGCATAAGTCACCTTTGACAGAAGCTTTTGCTGTTGGCTGTGTCTTCTTCTCAGTGAAGATACTTCTTTCCAGAGATCTCTGTTTTCCCTACAAACATTGTATCAACAAATAAAAAGAAGACAAATTTATTGTAAGCATAAAATGCTACAAATATAAAAACAAACAAAAAACTCAAGTCTTGGGATTGTGCATTGATCTGGTGGGTTCTAATCCCACCAAGGAAAACATCTACAAGGAGTTTGTATGACCTCCCCATGCAGGTGTGGCTTTCCTCCAGTTTCCTCCCCCACTCCAAAGACATACTGATAGGAAGTGTGGACTGTGAGTCCCAATAGGGACAGCGATGCAGATGTCTGTAATGCAATTTGGTTCTACATACGAACATAAAATACATACATCCCCAAACCAGGTGCCGGCAGGAGTAGAGGTAGACCTCGACAGCCATTAGATCATCTTTACACATACACATCTATAAAGGAGAGCTCAGTGACTGATACCATGAGGAGCAGGAGATCATTTTTGTTTGCGATAAATCTGCTTAATTTTTACATTTTGCACAAAGCCGGACCACATAATCTGAAAGAACGGGTCTCCTGGTTTTGTGGTGAGAAAAATAGCCTTCACGATGAGTTTTCCAATTGAAACCCTAGTTAAAAATGGCGTCTAGAGTAAATGTCCTACTACTGAATGTATGCAACGTTCCTCAGATCCGGCAGGAGATATCAGCAGAAGGCTGCACATGAATGAACAGATCAATTAGAAGAAGGATCTCTTGCCTGAAAGTGTTTAACAAGTAGTACCCGTGTATCTGACAATTGGGGGAGAGGGGATTCATCTAGAATGGCTTTTTATATGCTTGACTGAAAGACATGGTGAAATGGCACATCTTATGGAGATTTTTGCCAATTTTTTTTGTTTTGTTTTATTGAAGGCTACTTGCAAGTACCCAAGATTTGACAATACAGACAAGTCAGCAAATGCTCACCTCTGACAGTGCCGTAAGTGCAATACAAGATGGAACTTCCAGGAATGTACATTAATCCATATATCAGATATACGCCTGTTACATCACCAATGCCTCAAGGAGAAGCAGAGAGTAACCACATCACCTCACAGATCAGCATTTATAGACAACTATCATACGTCACTACACTGACAAAGTCACTCCAAATTACATATGACAACACACATACATCCTTATAGGCAATATTAAGGAGCATACTGGAGTTTGGACACAAATGAAAGTTTAAAATTCTTACATATTTTATTGAATCATAATTAAAACAATCACCACAACAATTAAAATTTAAGCAGGAAAACAATCCATCAGCACACAGGATTATACATGTGGGTCTCAGGTAAAGGCTGCATTTAATGATTTAGCATAATCAAAGATAATAAAATTAATAAAGATAAAGTTGGTCAATAAATTTATAGTTTCCACATCGGTCTAAGGTGTCCATTGCCATAAAGTGACAGTGCTAGCGGTATAGGCAAAAGAACAAGTTATGTGCTCTAAAGTGACCGTGCTAGCAACAACATGTAGTTAGGTTGATGCCTAAGTAGTCAGAGGTAGTTGGGTTAAAAAGTGACAGTGCTAGCAGCAACAAAATAAGGATAGATTAATGCCAGCCTAGAAAACAGGAACTAGGCTATAGACTTTTAAAGTGACAGTGCTAGCGGCAGCAAAATATGGTTAAATCGATGCCCAAATAATGCCCAATAATGGGCTATTGCGTAACGCATGGTAAGTGGAATCGTGGGCTACCCTCTCTCATACTATTTGGCTGTAAGTAGTTTACCCCACTGTCTATGTGAAACTTGAGGTCCGCTTTGGATTGACACTTGTGTGAACCAATGTCTAGTCATTACTTACCATGCGTTACGCAATAGCCCATTATTGGGCATTATTTGGGCATCGATTTAACCATATTTTGCTGCCGCTAGCACTGTCACTTTAAAAGTCTATAGCCTAGTTCCTGTTTTCTAGGCTGGCATTAATCTATCCTTATTTTGTTGCTGCTAGCACTGTCACTTTTTAACCCAACTACCTCTGACTACTTAGGCATCAACCTAACTACATGTTGTTGCTAGCACGGTCACTTTAGAGCACATAACTTGTGCTTTTGCCTATACCGCTAGCACTGTCACTTTATGGTAATGGACACCTTAGACCGATGTGGAAACTATAAATTTATTGACCAACTTTATCTTTATTAATTTTATTATCTTTGATTATGCTAAATCATTAAATGCAGCCTTTACCTGAGACCCACATGTATAATCCTGTGTGCTGATGGATTGTTTTCCTGCTTAAATTTTAATTGTTGTGGTGATTGTTTTAATTAGGATTCAATAAAATATATAAGAATTTTAAACTTTCATTTGTGTCCAAACTCCAGTATGCTCCTTAATATTGCCTATAAGGATGTATGTGTGTTGTCAGCATTTATAGATGTAAGCCATAGCTCATCTTCAGGGTCTACAGTCACACACAAGCCGCGTACAACCTCTTCCAGGACGCCGAGGAATAGGAGGAGACAAAGCAGTGGACAGCACAACGCTGGACACTCATCACACCTCATCCTAGGATGAGACAAAGCAGTGGACAGCACAACGCTGGACACTCATCTCACCTCATCCTAGGATGAGACAAAGCAGTGGACAGCACAACGCTGGACACTCATCTCACCTCATCCTAGGATGAGACAAAGCAGTGGACAGCACAACGCTGGACACTCATCTCACCTCATCCTAGGATGAGACAAAGCAGTGGACAGCACAACGCTGGACACTCATCACCCCTCATCCTAGGATGAGACAAAGCAGTGGACAGCACAACGCTGGACACTCATCTCACCTCATCCTAGGATGAGACAAAGCAGTGGACAGCACAACGCTGGACACTCATCACCCCTCATCCTAGGATGAGACAAAGCAGTGGACAGCACAACGCTGGACACTCATCACACCTCATCCTAGGATGAGACAAAGCAGTGGACAGCACAACGCTGGACACTCATCACACCTCATCCTAGGATGAGACAAAGCAGTGGACAGCACAACGCTGGACACTCATCACACCTCATCCTAGGATGAGACAAAGCAGTGGACAGCACAACGCTGGACACTCATCACACCTCATCCCTGAACCTTCTAATTCCACACACTACTACATTTTCAGATGAAATTATACTGGTTTAACAATTTTTTTTCCATTGAAAAAGAGAAGGCATTTCCCTCATCCATCTCATAGCTGTAGCTTACCTGGCCAGAAAAAGACCTTCAAAGGGAAAAGTCCTATCACAGTGCGGCCAGAATTCTTCACTCATAATTTCAAGCAAAGAAATCTCTGGTTGTAAAATTAGCCATGACAGTACTATCCACAGTCTGCTAATGGCATTACAACCAATTTGTCCCAGTCTATTTTAAGACTGGAATAAACTCTAAACCGGTTAGTCAAATCTATTGCTCCAGGTAAAAGCTGCTCCCACGTGTGTCAGGAACAAAGCGAGGTCACCTACGTACAACCCTACTACGTCCATTCTATCACCGACATCAATGCCTCTTACTAATATATCTTGTCCCATTCTCAAAGCAACTGGACTCATCTCCAAGGCAAACTGCATCAGTGACAGGGGGCAGCCCTCATGAGACCCTCTTTCTGAATTAAAATACAGCCAAACCAGCTGATTAACCCCTTCACCCCCAGGCATTTTCCAATTTTTGCTTCTCTTCTACCTAGAGCCATAACCTTTTTATTTTTCCGTCAATATGGCCGTATGATGGCTTGATTTTCGTGAGACTAGTTGTTCTTTTGAACGACACCATTGATTTTACCATATAGTGTACTGAAAAACAGGAAAAAAAATACCATTTGCAGTCAAATTGCAAAAAAAAAAAAAAAATGCAATCCCACAATAGCTTTTTTTTTTTTTTTTTGTTAACTACCTTGTTCACTATATGGTAAAACTGACCAGTATAATTCTCCAGGTCAGTATGAGTACCCAGATACCAAACATGTATAGTTTCTTTAAGTGGTGAAAAAAATGAATCTGAAATTTGTAAGAAAAAAAAAATTGCCTATGTCGCCATATTCAGAGACTTGTAGTGTCTCCACTTTTCGGGATCTGGGGCTGGGTGAGGGCTTATTTTTTGTGTGCCAAGATGACATTTTTATCAATACCATTTTGGGATAGATACAATTTTTTGATCCCCCTGTTATTGCATTTTAATACAATGTTGTGGCAGAAAAAAAAAGTAATTCTGGTGTTTTGATTTTTTTTCTCGTTTACTGATCGGATTAATCTACTTTATATTTTTATAGATCGGCCATTTCTGAACACAGCAATAAGAAATATGTATTTTTTACTTTTCTATAATAGTTTTACTTTCAATGGGGCAAAAAGGGGGATAAGTTGTGTTTTTTTTGTTTTTTTCCCAGTTTTTACAGCCTTCAATAGTCCCCTTAGGAGACTTGAAGCTGAGATTATGCAATCGCATATGCTACACATAGCGAGGCTCCAGCCATGCTGTATGTAGCAGACATCATCATCTCCTATGAATGCCGACCACGAGACGGCATTCATAGGAGATTCACAATGACAGGCACAGGGGTCTTCTGCAGACCCCCAGCTTTCATGACAACTCATCGGTGCCCCGCGATCATGTGACACGGGAGCAGATGGCTGGGACTAGTGACGCGCTTTCGGCTGGTGCGTGTTAAATGCCGCTGTCAGCAATTGACAGCGGCATTTAACTGGTCATCAGCTGCGGGTGGGTCGCTGATCCACCCGCAGCTGCTACATGCACATGACAGCTGATCAGATCAGCTGTCATGTGTGGGGAAAGATGCGGACTCAGTGTCAGAGCCCGCATCAAAGGCAGGGACACGACCATTGACTTACATATACGTCCAAGGTCGTGAAGGGGTTAATATTTGCAAATGATCTTCTTGAAAGCTTTGTGATTACTGTCATATTGAGTAATGATGGGGACTTACCCAATCTGCTGTTGTATGCTGATGGGTATGGGGGTTAATGGTATGAACCAAAATGAGCTCTTGACATAGACTGTACTCCCTTCCAGGAGGTGCCTATCAGGCTTGAGTCATATCCTTTGCTTTCAAATTGTTCTTTCAAGAACTCAGCTTCCATAACATAACTAGCCGTGTGAGTACAATTGCGGTGGATACCAGTAAACTGACCCTGGGGATTATTAGTAAGCCAGGCAGGGAGGTGACGGCTAGGGATAAGAATAAAGCGGTTTGAATCCGCCTCCTTTCAATAACTCTTGGTGGCTAAACAATCCCAGGGCACAAAAATAGTCAAATCCAAAAAATTAACACCGACAGAACTGAATGTAAAAGTAAAGTATAGACCATAGTCGTGATTAATTTCCTCAAAAAAGTCTATCAATGAATCTTGAGAACCTTCCCAGATAAATAGAATATCATCAATAAACCGGCACCATAGGACCAGGACCGCCGTCTACCTTGAGTTAAAAATGGCAGACTCCTCCCAATAGCCGAAATATAGATTTGTATAGCTGGGGGCGAACCTGGTCCCCATGGTTGTACCCCAGGTCTGTCAGTTACTTCACTTATGATCATCAATTTTACTGTGTGTTAAAATAAATTTGATGCAATCTAGAATATACTCAATTTGTGTTTCAGAGTATTCTTCCATTTTGTTCAAAAAGTGATGTTGACGTTTTATTTTTATCCCTTGTCTTATACTAGCATGTTTGTACTATAGTAAATGTTTTAGCCATTTGTATATTCAAAAGTGCAGCAGTACCATAGACTTTACTCCGTATTCATTACAATTTCTCATGGGTCAGCACACAGGGCCATTGGTCTGCTAGCAGCACACATTTATGTTTACCGCCCCCCACCCTTGTTGGGCGCTAGTGTTATTTTTGTATAGAAGAATATATATGTCTTAAGAGCTGGCTACTATACAACTTCTAAATTCCCACGAGCTTACTTCCCGTGGAACCCATCTGCCACATACCGTCTCATATTTTCCAGCATAGTATCCATATTGCTTTGCACATGTTTAAGATCTTGCAGCTCCGTAACTATTTTCTGTAGATCATCCTGAGTGAGATTAGTATCTTCTGCCTTCACTGGAGGCATCTAAAATGCAAAGAAAGTCCAGATGTATTAATCTCTAAGTAGAACCACTTGATATGTTATGAAAGTGACAATTTCAATCTAAAATGTTAAAGTCCAAAATTTCTAAATTTACTGACAACATAGAAAAAACCAACAGTTGGTCATGGTGGAAGATCACCTTATGGTGCAAAGGAGCATGTGATAATATTTTAATGCCATGTTGTAAATCACAGCAAATTGAAAACACATGATTGATGACCGAATTCACATGTTTCAGTAGAGTTGACTATTACGTTGCTAGAACACACACTTTTTCAATGCACTCATTAAACTATGACCTGTGAATAAATCCATTATGGGGTTGTCCAGGTTTGGATGAAAGTCTGCACTCATTATAAATGCTCAAAGCGCACACATCCCACGCCGTGAGGATTCTCCGATGATGGTGGAGTGCACGGGTGGTCTTGTGACCGCCAGAATGCTTCTGGCCACATTCCGACTAGACGTGAGTGGTCTGGGTCAGTACAAGTGAACTGAGCAAAGGTGAGCACGTCAAGTCAGCAAGTAACGGCGTCGCATACTTGCTGCCTGTATACACTTTCCAATGTGAGCATGCTGCTACCCAGTGGTGGTGGGGGAGGGGGTACACAGATTAGTCAGACTGCTCTGCCCCTGAACTGTAGTCAGATAGTGTGACTGTACTGCTGATAAAATGCTGACAGCATTGTAATTACACAGCCTAATAAGTGTGAGATCCCTAGATTCAGGCTCTCATGCCCTAGATTACGCTGTTCACAGGTTAAATAGTAAAAACTTGCTGACAGATTTCCTTTAAGGTAAGACAGTTTTGAGGCAGTACAAAACTACATGCAGCTTTTACATAAGCAAGCATGGTTAAAAGGGAATCTATCAGCAGGTGTTTGCCATGTAATCTGAGGACAGCATGAAGCAAGACTTAAAATACAGATTTCGAAGATATGACACATGTCCGGCTGTGTGCTATTCACTTACACTGAAGGTTTTATCACCTGGTGATCATCATTGCTGGACTACAGCAGCATGCCTCCTGGTCTCACAACAACCCCACCTCTGATAAGCAGCTCACTGTCTATAGACCATGTACATATAGAGCCTGGGGTGGGTGGGGTTAGCTTTCTCAGCTCTGCTGCATTGTTAATCTAAGCACTCAGATTACTGGGCCGCAGCCGTTCTGACACAATCAAAGTGACACATTGTTGGATTCAGGGTCTCTTTTCCTGCATCATGGTGCTCTCAGATGAAGTGGCAAAAACCTACTGACATTCCCTTTAAGGGGATTTACATTTCAAGATAATTGTGAACGATTGTTGCTAAAAATGCTTGTTTCAGGATTATCTTGCAGTGTAAACAGACCGCTTATCGCTCAATGAATGAACAAAATGCTGGTTTATTTGGTGAAATGATCTTATACAGCATAAAAGAAGATCGTTCTCTGTGGGGCATCATCCTGTGTAAGCCGGACTTGTGCTGCTGAGAACAATGGCAGCCTATGAGCACTGAGCAACTTCGGATAGATCGCTCAGTGAGCTTCATCTGCTTCGGTCTGCCGGGTAAACAAGCATTCAAATGACCACCAATTAATTGGTAAGGGTTTACTGATCAGCGGTCTTATGGTGCCGCTGCTCGTTCTGTGTAAAGGGATCCTTAAGATGAGTGTATTGTTGGTTACAGCACTCAGACTTTAATAGGCCAATTTAAACGCTCAGTGCCATTTCAGCATTTCTATCTCCACTTATGAGCCAACTCTCCCTCTGCCAACTGAACTCATCATCCACTCAAGGGGTAACAAAAAAAAAAACAGTGGAAATCCATCTTAGCCAAAGAAAGACAAGCAGCACTCGGAGGCGTCAGGTTACTGAGAGCGACACTCTACTGAGAGCGACACTCTACTGAGAGCGACACTCTACTGAGAGCGACACTCTACTGAGAGCGACACTCTACTGAGAGCGACACTAATTTTGGCTTCCACAAAGTTTGCAGCTTCCGTGGCTTTAGATATTTTTGTCAGAGGTTTCTATGGTTAATGAGGAACAATTATGAGCATTTCACAAGTTTTAAAACTTTTAACACATTAAGATTATGCAAAGACTCAATATTTAAAGTGTTAACTCTTATTTTATTTTGTAAGACTCCTGCAGTTCGCCCTGGCAGCTGGATATCGGCTTCTAGGCCAAATCCTGACTGATTGCCACCCTTTCTTCCTTTCTTGCCTAATCAGTGTTTTGAGTTTATCACAATTCTATTATTATGGAGTCTTCCCTGAAACACTTTTTTCTGGTGTCTCGCTTTGCTGCCAATGTTTTAATTTCTTTTTAAATTCCAAGCGGAAGCCGCCAAAAAAATGGACCAGTCACTTCATGGCTTTTTAAGCCTGAAGTGGTTAAAAGAGCAAGTGGTTTTCACATTGCTGAGCATACAGTCATTCTTTTTTGGCTTTTTTTTTAGCCACTTTTTCAGGTATGTCTGGGCGGAATCAGCCTGAACAAGACGCCATGTGCACATACCCCTTCTGTGTTTTTGTTTGTCCATCCACTTTTTGAGAATTGAGCACAGGTTCCCAATGGGATTGAGATCTGATGAGTCTCCTGGCCATGGACCCAACATTTGCTGTTTTTCTCACCAAGCCACTTATTACTTTTATCTTGTGACATGCTGATCCATCACGCTGGAAAAAGCTTTGTTGATCAATAAAATTACTCGTGGATGATTGGTGGAAGTTGCACTGGAGGAGGTTTAGATCCCATTCTTTATTCATGGCAGTGTTTTTATTATTATTAGGCATACTGATGAATTTTCCCACTGCCATGGATGGAAAACAAACACATGAATGGTCTCAGGATGAATTACTCTCAATAGTCCTGAACAGCAGTGTCGTTACCGACATCACTGCTCTTCAGACGTTCCAGGTCACTCTGGACTACTTCGGACCCGAGTGGGAACTTTTTTTTTTAATAAATTGGTGAATGATGGTGTTTATTTCAATAAAGTATTTGTGTGTGTGTGTTTCTTACTGGCTGATAGACGCCCCTCCATTACTAAAACTAGGGCTTGATGTCAGCTATGATTTTGGACAAATCACAGGTGACATCAACCCCAACTACTATTACCCCGATTGCCACTGCACCAGGGCATTGGGAAGAGCTGGGCAAAGCGCCTGAATTTGTGCATCTAATGTGATGTGCCACTTCTGGGGCGGCTGTGGACTGGTATTTTTAGGCTGGGAAGGGTCCAATATCCATGGGCCTGCCCAGCTGTCTGCTTTAGCTTTGCTGGTTGCAAAAATGGGGGCGGGGGATGACCATAATTACAACCACTGATCTATAGTGAGTTAGCTAGTTGCTAGTGGTCATAACCATGGCTTCCTAAGGTCCTGCAATGCCTGCACATGAGGTAAGAGACATAGCGAATCCGTAAAACTACACTACATTTCTAATTGGAGATATTTACTAATATTATTATTACAACTACTACATATTGGGATAGGGTCTTGGAGATGGGAATACTCCTTTAACAGAAGTTATCAGATAGTTTTCACTGGGGGAATGCAGGTCTTCTCCCTGAAGGAGTTGCTATCTGATAACACCCAATTGGACATAAAAGAGTTAACTCATTAGGTGCCAAATACTTTGATTGCTAGTACCTCCACAACGGAAAGGTGAAAAAAAAAGTTTTATTCCACTCTGCTGCCATTACATTGTGTATCCAGCTCAAAATGTAAAAATTAGAGACAGATCCTCTTTAAAGCAGTTCAACTGGCAACAGGGTAATTCCACCCAAGACCCGCTGTCACACAAATTGCTGAAAAAGTTCATAATGATATGATAGAAAAGGTGCCAGATCATCATCCATGCTGGGAGGGATAAGCACTGCTGGAAACAACCAGTATGTGTGCATCAGAATAAAAGTGCCCAATAGAGAACAGTACATCTTACCTGGGGGATCCATATAGGAAAAGGCAAGGAAGCCACCAGGGTAATGATCTGGACAATGAGCTGCTGGGAAACTTTGGGTCCAAGCACACATGGGGATGATACATTGACATTTACCGTATGTGTCACATATATGCCAAATATTGTCACATACCAAGTACATCTTCCCAACAAAGATATTCCCTGATGGCAGAGGCTCATCACAGCAGGATTATGTGACTTGTTGCACAACAAATTCCCAAGATCCTGAGCTGATTATTAACTGTGAAAACCAAAACCAATAAACAGAGGCCCCTTTCAATTTACGGAATATAAAAGGATCTCCTGCTAAAGCCCTGGTGCCATATAGCACAGAAAGTTTCAAGGGTCGTCCGGCATTGATTTTTTTCAAGGGTCGGAGCATTTGCAGCACAAGGGAAAGCGGTCATACTATTATTATTCAGAAGTCAGCGTTTTTCCTGTATGCAAAAGAAATGGTACGGGAGCCATCAGTAATTGGTCAGTGTGTTGTCAGTGTTTTTGACGTATAGATAACTACATCACAAAGCTTCTCCCATTTATTACAGTTCTGATCACAGACTGCACACAGATTGTACACTGACACCATCCGTGTGCTGCACGCGGACCCATAGACTTGTATTGGCACTTTTCACTCGTGCTGCCAAATAATGGACATGCTGTTTCGTTACGTGAAAAATACAGACATGTCAATAGATTTTATTGGGAACGTCTTCTATTCATGAAAAGCAAGAATAGGATATGTACGTGGAGCATAGATGTCTGAATGAGGCCTTAGACAGGCAGAAATCGCTGCTCTTTGTGAAAATAGGATTTTGAGCATCTTGGCGAACACAAGAATTCTAGCCATTTAAAGGGAATCTGTCAGCAGGTGTTGGCTATGTAATCAGAGGACAGCATAAAGTAGCAGCTGAGACACAGATTGCAGCCATGTGTTACATATTAGGCGGTGTGCTGTTTTCATACAATGATCGTTTTATCACCAGCACATTATCACTGCCAGGACTGGTGCTCACATGAGCCGTGGTCTGACCACGCCTCCTCCTCTGATAAGCAGCTCACTGTCAATATACAATATACACAGAAAGCTGTGGTGTGGGCAGGGTTAGCTTTCTCAGCTCTGCTATATCCAAGAGCTCTGATTGTGTCACAACTGCTGCACCCAGTAATCCAAGTGATACATCGTTGGAATCACGGTCTCTCTTCCTACGTCATGCTGCTTTCAGATGAGAGCAAAAACCTGGCGGATTACCTTTAACAACTGAAGGCTGAAATTTGCGCAAAGAAATGTGTCATAATAAAACTATTATTATTTTACGGCAAAAGTTTACTGGGAACACAACACTTACTGTATTTATTTCCTAGGCTTTAAAAGACTTGAATGCTTATGTAATGGAGTCAACAAACCACAAGGACACAACACATTTCATCAGGCAGCATTACAGATGATGGATTGAGAATAAGACTCTACACTGTAACATTCATACATACCTTTCGCTTGATATTTTCTAAAAGTTCGGCCTTCCCCTTTTTAAAAAACTGATGTTGGAACTCAATCCCTGAGCCACTGTCACATTTCACAAGGCCGCTCTCAAGACTCAGCACTTTCTTGAAGCCATCTATAGAAATGCAAATCAAGTTGTTACAAAAATGGGAAATATTTGTAGGCCGCAAATTCTGATAATGTGATTCAGTGTTGGGATATCTATCAATCACTTCAGTGTAGGCGCCTCCATCAGTCCCATAGAGGTGACAAGCAGCAGCAGTGCACATGCCTGACCATGCTCCGTTAATCTGGCTTTAGTTTACAGGTGGACAGGCTCATCTGGAATAGGGGGCACAACGTGCGCACATCTGTGATACGCCTCTACTTCGTGCAACTAAAAGCATCAGTCTTCCTACCACACGCTGTGCTCTGCCATAATGCTACACTGCATTTAAAGGGGTGTGTAGTCGGCAGTGTGCACATCGCATACTTGCAGTCACATAACCGATTGGCCTCGCCACCGGAGAATCCTGACAGTATACACTGTGGATTCACAAGTCTGGAGGCAGAGTGACTGCCGACTTTTGTGCCAAACCTGGACAAGCCCTATATACTAACAGCGTCCATCTGATGAGCTGTGGATAACTCACACAGAAGACTCGGGTATCATTAAATCCCATTCCATGCAGTGTCAGATACAAATTTGTGGCTTCAATATTAGTTCACAACACCAGCCGACTGGAGTATTTAAAGTACAATAATTACAAGGGCAGCACCAGGTATATGGTTCTAGATTTCAATATTCATATACAATTGTCCTGTTTCTAGGACTAGATTTAAACATCATTGTTATACTTCAGGGGTAATAATAATATTACCAAATATCTCCAATTAGAAATGTAGAATAGTTCTTCTGATTCACTATGTCTCTCTCCTCATGTGCAGGCATTGCAGGACCTTAGGTATCCATGGTTAGAGCACTGATATAGTGATAGTTAGCTAGTGGTCGTAACCATGGATATCTAAGCTACTGTAATGCCTGCACACAATTAAAGAGACATAGTGAGTCAGAAGAACTATAGTACATTTCTAATTGGAGATATTTGCTAATATTATTACTACACCTACTACATATTGGGATATAATCTTGGAGATGGGAATACCCCTTTAAATGTAATTTTTAGCCTCTTATGGTGGTCTTGTCATATTTTATACTCAACAAATACCATATTTTTTATATACTTTACAAAAAATATCCATACATTCTCCAAAACGGCAATTCTTTCTTTCTTTCATCTGGAATTTTCTCTACCCAATCCCACTGGGCCACAACACTATGTAAGGCAGAAACCAGTGGCGTGAAGCACCAGATTCTCTTTACAGTACACGAAGGAAGTCCCCAGTATGAATGGAGCCATAGTGGGAATCTGCAGCCACTATTTTATTTCCTGTCCACAGGCGTGGTGGTCCTCCATGTTTGCGCCCTCTTCAGGCACACAGGCTTTTGTGATTGTTGGGGGTCCCAGTGAGCATACATTTGCGGTTGATATGTGATCTACATTTACAGGACAGCTGATTAAAGTCATAACTAGCCTATAATTTATTTATTAGAGCCAGTACAACACCTATAAATATACATAGTGGATGAAAAGATGATATGACACCTGATCAAAAACATTGTGAATGCACATGGATATTGCACTCCATTGTCTGCATTAGATTCTGGTGGAGACATCATACATACACATGTTAAGCTGGCGGATGAAGCTGGACAGGTTGTTGTGCTTGAAGTACTTAGGCAGGATCTCTTTGGAGAACTTTTGCTCATCCAGGATACAAAAGTTCTGACCGTTCTGCAAAAGACACAATGCAGACATTTTATAAGCAAACACCAAAGAAGGGTGGGGACAATGACAGGATTCACCTTACCAGGATCACACAAGCCCACCAAAAAGCAACACTGAAGAATAGAGCTCCAAAACAGAAGTGTCTTATTTATTCCCCCAGGGCCGTGACGTTTCCCCTCAGGGTCAAGTAATCATAGAATGTTAGAGTTGGAAAGGACCTCCAGGGTCCTCGTGTCCAACCCCCTGCTCAATGCGGGATTCACTAAACCATCTCAGACAGATGTCTGTCCAGCCTCTGTTTGAAGACGTCCATTGAAGGAGACCTCACCACCTCTCGTGGCAGCCTGTTCCACTCATTGATCACCCTAACTGTCAAAAAGTTTTTTCTAGTATCTAATCTGTGTCTCCTCCCATTCAGTTTCATCCCATTGCTTCTAGTCTTTCTGTGTGTAAGTGAGAATAAAGCTGATCCCGCTACACTGTGACAGCCCTTCAGATATTTGTAGACAGCTATTAAGTCTCCTCTCAGTCTTCTTTTGTGCAAGCTAAACATTCCCAAATCCTCTAACCGTTCCTCATAGGACATTGTTTGCAGACCGGTCACCATTGTGGTCGCTCATCTCTGAACTTGCTCCAGTTTTTTCATGTCTTTTTTTAAATGTGGTGCCCAGAACTGGACACAGTATTCCAGATGAGGTCTGACCAAGGAGGAGTAGAGGAGGAGAATTACTTCAGGTCATCTAGACTCTATGCTTCTGTTACTGCAACCCAGAATTGTGTTTTTCGCTGCTGCAGCACACTGTTGACTCATGTGCAGTCTGTGATCTATTAGTATACCTGTCTTTTTCACATGTGCTGTTGCTTAGCCCTATTCCTCCCATTCTGTATATGCTTTTTTCATTTTTCTTGCCCAGATGTAGTACGTTGCATTTCTCCCTGTTAAAAACCATTCTGTTAATTGTTAGTTACTGCCCACTGCTCCAGTTTATTTAGATCTTTCTGAATCGTCTCTCTTCTCTAGTATTAGCTATCCCACCTGTGTATGTCAAGTCTGCAGTATTTTCATCACTGCCTTACGTATAATACAGCCGGGAAAATGTATATAATTACTAAAGTCTCATCCGAAAAATACAAGGGTGAGTAACAGAACATTCCCGTTTGGACTGATACTGTTAACTTAACTGCAGGAGGCCTATGACCCATCAACATGTATATAGAACCAACTTACTCCACAGCATCTTACAGTTCAGAAGTTACGGCTACAGAGTGACACATAATTCACCAATTCAGACAAGGGGAGTGAGGACCCTGCTCACAATCTATAGGAAAGTAGAGAATACACTAAAGGTAAGAAGTGCTTGCAGTGCATGGTCCAGCCATAGGGGGAGACATTGAAGCTGGCCCCATCTGTTCCCAGACAGTAACTATACACATAGAAATACATGGTGCCAACGAGTGCATGGAATGAGTTGGGACAGATGATAGACAGGATCAGATTCTGGGGAAAATGAAGGAGGAGAAAACTGAGAACATTATTAGGGAAACAGACCCCAAACGATGTGTTGTCTTCCTGGTGCTTGACTTCAGCACATCTCTGTTCGGGTTGACAGATTGCTTGGAGGGGCCCCAGTGGTCATGGTGCATGTCGGCACCAATGACAAAGTTAGAGGTAGGTGGAAGATCCTTAAAGATTATTTCAGGGAATTCTACTTGTACCACGCTAGAGAGGCAGTAGATTAGGGAAGTGAATAAGTGGCTAAGGAATTGGTGGAGGAAGGAGGGTTTTGGCTACAGACTCTATGCTAGGGATGGGATGCACCTCAATGGGAAGGGTGCAGCTGTGCTGGGGGATAGATGGTGAGAAGGTTGGAGGAGTATTTAAACTAGGTACTGGGGGGCGGGCAATTACTGTAACAAGATGGAGGAATTAGAATATTGTTGAAAGAAAATTACGATATCATGTGGATAACAGAAACAAGGCAGGACAAGCGCTATGACTGGCCTGTTAATTTACTGGGCTATAGTCTGTTCAGGAATGACTGGACAAATAAGTGAGGGGGGGGGGGGGTTTGTTTATATGTAAAATAATCAGGAACATTTGCCCTGTGTGATGGAGATAAGGGGCAGGAGAAAGAATAATAAAATACTGATAGAGGTTTGTTATAAGTCTCCAAATATAATGGAAGTGGCAAAAAATATCCTCATAAAGCAAATAGATGAGGTAGCGAATCAGGGAGAAGTCATTATTATGGGGGATTTCAACTACCCGGATATAAATTGGGGCGCAGAAACCTGCAGGTCCAGCAAAGGACACAGGTTTTTGACAACAATGAAAGACAATTACCTTTCACAACAGGCACAGGAACCAACAAGAAGGGGGGCACTGCTAGACCCAATATGGACCAATAGGCCAGACAGAATATCAAATATATGCATTGGGGGTCACGGGTATTAATAATCACAAAATAATATGTTTTCATGTATCCTGTAAGTAGAGGGGCTACAAGGACACTAAACTTCTCAAAGGTGAATTTCCAACAGCCGAGAGATGATCTTCATGCCATTAACTGGGACAAAGTCCTAAGAAATAAAAGTACACAGGGCAAATAGGAGACTTTTATAAGCATCCAGTGTACGACCTGTGCACAATATATACCCTATGGGAATAAACAAGCTAGAAATAGGAGGAAACCACTATGGCTAAATAGAGCTGTAAGGGGCGCAATAACAGACAAAAAGAAAGCGTTTAGGGAATTAAAGCAAGATGGGAGTGATGAGGCGTTATCATCGCTGCACCCCAGGACTGTAAGTAAATTAGTCTGTTTTTCTAACAACGCTGCATATTACGGAAAGTTTAATGAAAGAGGACAACGTCAGCAGGTTTTGACACCCCAAAATAATATCTCTGTAAATTCACTGCAATGACCATTAGATCTATAGCTTTGTTTCGGAAACATTTGTTTTCTTTTTTTGAAAAATCCATTGCTGAATCTTTATGCAAATATGAGGTAAGTGCAGCAGTGCAGGTCCTGGCCTCCGCACTAGCGTAGCACTACATTTGGCCGTGTTTCCAGTACGCGTAGCATCAGTTTTTTCTCACGTATACCACACGCACCCATTATAACCTACGGTGTTTTGCACATGGTCGTTTTTTACCGGGAACATGGAATACAAAGGCCAATACTATGGGTCCATATAAAACATGTATTGCACGTGTGTCATCTGTGTGTGGTACGTCTTTAATATTACAAAGTATAGGAGAAGCTTATGTTCTTTTGCCATGCCGGAAAAACAGCGATGACACACTGATACAAAACACTGATGAAACCGGTACTTTTTTTTCTGGTATCAGTTTTATACAGATGTGTGAAGGAGGCCTTAGAGGCATTGGGGACCTTCAGCACAGAATGACTGTTCAAACCAAGTACAGGCGCTCGGTGCATCAAGGTGGGGCCAATCATTAATATACACCTTCCCCCCCCCCATCTCCACTCCCCCTTTGATTGACAGCTCTGACTTCATAGAGGCAGAGATAGATGGAAACCAAGCAGGTGGGAAGGTGAATGTAAATGTTTGACTACGACGCACCGAGTGCCTGGGCTTGGTCTGAACAGTCATTCTGTGCTGACAGACTCCCTTTAAAGGTAGAATCCATGCACTCTGACCCATCCCCATGTCGTCATTTCCTTTCCTTGTTGTAGGTATATAAATTCCTGATATGTAGAAAAAAATCCTCCTTTCACTTTTCCATAAATTTCTGATACTTGTTACTGTAATAGGCCTGAGGAAAGCTCAGGCTCAGTGCCGAAACGTGCAGCCTGTTTTATCCTGATTAAACCTGCTCCATCTTTTTCTGCCTAACTTCACTTCTGCATAAATCAGCAGCGCCACTATTTTCGTCTTTTTCGCTTTTCAGCTATTTATGCTATCAGTAACTGATGGGTAACTCTTCTGCCCCAGTGGAGATCGCAGGTACTGGCATTACCTGGAGCAGCACATGCACTGCAAGGATCTAATGATGCGAGAGGCAGTACTGATCTGTGCATGCGCCGGCCCAAGGAACACCGATCCATGGGAGATCTCAGGCGGGGAAGGCAAGAACAGCCTGTCAAGTCACTGACGGGGGAAAACACATGGAGACAGGCCAGACAGTTATAGGTGCAGGGCCAACACTGCAGCATCTGTAGCTCATTTGTCCAAAAATTTGACAACGAATTTCGCAAAAAATGAAAAACAAGGATTTCAGAAACAAAAGTGTAGATTTAATATAGATTACAAAGATTCTACTAGTCTGGGGTGTAAACACTGCTGACAAAGGATCTGATACAGAAGCTATAACTCCAGGAGTGTACAGCCTGACACTACCAGTCCTGATAAAGGGATGTACAGCCTGAAACTGCGGGTCCTACCATCTGCCCCCTGATAGAGGGGCGCACAGCCCGACGCCCCCTGATAGAGGGGCGTACAGCCCGACGCCGCCGCTCCTGATAGAGGGGCGTACAGCCCGACGCCGCCGCTCCTGATAGAGGGGCGTACAGCCCGACGCCGCCGCTCCTGATAGAGGGGTGTATAGCCTGCCGCTCCTGATATAGGGGTGTATAGCCTGACGCCACCGCTCCTGATATAGGGGTGTACAGCCCGACGCCGCCGCTCCTGATAGAGGGGTGTATAGCCTGCCGCTCCTGATATAGGGGTGTATAGCCTGACGCCACCGCTCCTGATATAGGGGTGTACAGCCTGACGCCACCGTTCCTGATATAGGGGCGTAGAGCCTGACGCCGCCGCTCCTGATATAGGGGCGTACAGCCTGACGCCGCAGCTCCTGATATAGGGGCGTACAGCCTGACGCCGCCGCTCCTGATATAGGGGCGTACAGCCTGACGCCGCCGCTCCTGATATAGGGGCGTACAGCCTGACGCCGCCGCTCCTGATATAGGGGCGTACAGCCTGACGCCGCCGCTCCTGATATAGGGGCGTACAGCCTGACGAAGCCGCTCCTGATATAGGGGCGTACAGCCTGACGAAGCCGCTCCTGATATAGGGGCGTACAGCCTGACGAAGCCGCTCCTGATATAGGGGCGTACAGCCTGACGAAGCCGCTCCTGATATAGGGGCGTACAGCCTGACGAAGCCGCTCCTGATATAGGGGCGTACAGCCTGACGAAGCCGCTCCTGATATAGGGGCGTACAGCCTGACGAAGCCGCTCCTGATATAGGGGCGTACAGCCTGACGAAGCCGCTCCTGATATAGGGGTGTACAGCCTGACGCCACCGTTCCTGATATAGGGGCGTAGAGCCTGACGCCGCCGCTCCTGATATAGGGGCGTACAGTCTGACGCCGCCGCTCCTGATATAGGGGCGTACAGCCTGACGCCGCCGCTCCTGATATAGGGGCGTACAGCCTGACGCCGCCGCTCCTGATATAGGGGCGTACAGCCTGACGAAGCCGCTCCTGATATAGGGGCGTACAGCCTGACGAAGCCGCTCCTGATATAGGGGCGTACAGCCTGACGAAGCCGCTCCTGATATAGGGGTGTACAGCCTGACGAAGCCGCTCCTGATATAGGGGTGTACAGCCTGACGAAGCCGCTCCTGATATAGGGGTGTACAGCCTGCCGCTCCTGATATAGGGGTGTACAGCCTGACGCCACCGCTCCTGATATAGGGGTGTACAGCCTGCCGCTCCTGATATAGGGGTGTACAGCCTGCCGCTCCTGATATAGGGGTGTACAGCCTGACGCTCCTGATATAGGGGTGTACAGCCTGACGAAGCCGCTCCTGATATAGGGGTGTACAGCCTGACGCCGCCGCTCCTGATATAGGGGTGCACAGCCTGACTCCGCCGCTCCTGATATAGGGGTGTACAGCCTGCCGCTCCTGATATAGGGGTGTACAGCCTGCCGCTCCTGATATAGGGGTGTACAGCCTGACGCTCCTGATATAGGGGTGTACAGCCTGACGCTCCTGATATAGGGGTGTACAGCCTGACGCCGCCGCTCCTGATATAGGGGTGTACAGCCTGCCGCTCCTGATATAGGGGTGTACAGCCTGCCGCTCCTGATATAGGGGTGTACAGCCTGCCGCTCCTGATATAGGGGTGTACAGCCTGCCGCTCCTGATATAGGGGTGTACAGCCTGCCGCTCCTGATATAGGGGTGTACAGCCTGCCGCTCCTGATATAGGGGTGTACAGCCTGCCGCTCCTGATATAGGGGTGTACAGCCTGACGCTCCTGATATAGGGGCGTACAGCCTGACGCCGCCGCTCCTGATATAGGGGTGTACAGCCTGACGAAGCCGCTCCTGATATAGGGGTGTACAGCTTGACGAAGCCGCTCCTGATATAGGGGTGTACAGCCTGACGAAGCCGCTCCTGATATAGGGGTGTACAGCCTGACGAAGCCGCTCCTGATATAGGGGTGTACAGCCTGACAAAGCCGCTCCTGATATAGGGGTGTACAGCCTGACGCCACCGTTCCTGATATAGGGGCGTAGAGCCTGACGCCGCCGCTCCTGATATAGGGGCGTACAGCCTGACGCCGCAGCTCCTGATATAGGGGCGTACAGCCTGACGCCGTCGCTCCTGATATAGGGGCGTACAGCCTGACGCCGCCGCTCCTGATATAGGGGCGTACAGCCTGACGAAGCCGCTCCTGATATAGGGGTGTACAGCCTGACGAAGCCGCTCCTGATATAGGGGTGTACAGCCTGACGAAGCCGCTCCTGATATAGGGGTGTACAGCCTGCCGCTCCTGATATAGGGGTGTACAGCCTGCCGCTCCTGATATAGGGGTGTACAGCCTGACGCCACCGCTCCTGATATAGGGGTGTACAGCCTGCCGCTCCTGATATAGGGGTGTACAGCCTGCCGCTCCTGATATAGGGGTGTACAGCCTGCCGCTCCTGATATAGGGGTGTACAGCCTGCCGCTCCTGATATAGGGGTGTACAGCCTGACGCCGCCGCTCCTGATATAGGGGTGCACAGCCTGACGCCGCCGCTCCTGATATAGGGGTGCACAGCCTGACTCCGCCGCTCCTGATATAGGGGTGTACAGCCTGCCGCTCCTGATATAGGGGTGTACAGCCTGCCGCTCCTGATATAGGGGTGTACAGCCTGCCGCTCCTGATATAGGGGTGTACAGCCTGACGCCGCCGCTCCTGATATAGGGGTGTACAGCCTGCCGCTCCTGATATAGGGGTGTACAGCCTGACGCCGCCGCTCCTGATATAGGGGTGTACAGCCTGACGCCGCCGCTCCTGATATAGGGGTGTACAGCCTGCCGCTCCTGATATAGGGGTGTACAGCCTGCCGCTCCTGATATAGGGGTGTACAGCCTGCCGCTCCTGATATAGGGGTGTACAGCCTGCCGCTCCTGATATAGGGGTGTACAGCCTGCCGCTCCTGATATAGAGTGTACAGCCTGACGCCGCCGCTCCTGATATAGGGGTGCACAGCCTGACTCCGCCGCTCCTGATATAGGGGTGTACAGCCTGCCGCTCCTGATATAGGGGTGCACAGCCTGACTCCGCCGCTCCTGATATAGGGGTGTACAGCCTGCCGCTCCTGATATAGGGGTGTACAGCCTGACGCCGCCGCTCCTGATATAGGGGTGTACAGCCTGCCGCTCCTGATATAGGGGTGTACAGCCTGACGCCGCCGCTCCTGATATAGGGGTGTACAGCCTGCCGCTCCTGATATAGGGGTGTACAGCCTGACGCCGCCGCTCCTGATATAGGGGTGTACAGCCTGCCGCTCCTGATATAGGGGTGTACAGCCTGCCGCTCCTGATATAGGGGTGTACAGCCTGACGCCGCCGCTCCTGATATAGGGGTGCACAGCCTGACGCCGCCGCTCCTGATATAGGGGTGCACAGCCTGACGCCGCCGCTCCTGATATAGGGGTGTACAGCCTGACGCCGCCGCTCCTGATATAGGGGTGTACAGCCTGACGCTGCTGATATAGGGGTGTACAGCCTGACGCTCCTGATATAGGGGTGTATATCCCACTGTTACCAGGTGGGGAGCACACTGGACCTTTCAGACTGTGACCCGAGGAGGTATTACCGAGCTCCATGTGATGACATCACTGTTACTCGGCTCTTCCAGCAGCGCCCACAGCTTCATGAGGAAGGCGGGAACCGGCGGAGATCCGACAGAAGCGCTGGGCTCCTTCATGCCGTCACCCGAGCACACAGCAGCACACACCAGGACAGGCTGTACACGCGACGCACGCACAGCGCTAGCGCTTCCGGTATAAATGTGTCCCGCCCCCACAACATGCCGGAGGCGCTCATTGGGCCAGACTGGAAAGTAGAACTTTAGGCCCCGCCCCTTTCAGTCACGTCTAGTGAGCGCTGCAGGCAGGGAGGATTATGGGAGCTGCAGTGTGGCGTCTCGGCGGGGAGTGGAGGGGGCGCCTCCTACCGGTGGGGAGGGGACATGTGTCGCAGGAGAGGGCGTCACTTCTCTCCCCTTCAGGGCACAGTCTCGCGGTTCTGGCACTTTACTTTATGTCTGTCCTGGCAGGGAATGAATTTTAAGGGATTGTCCATTGCTAGGACAACCCGTTTTCAATCTGAATGTTCCCCCTCCACCTGTTACACTAAAAGCGCCTATACTCACCCCCGGTCTCGGGGTGGTTCCAGTGGTGTGGGCACTTGTGTTCCTGGGGCTTATGTGTGGCTGTTAAGTCACATGATCAATCAGCGTTGGTGTCACTGTCCCCGCCAGTCACATGACATAAGCGCAGGCGAGCCCCGTCACGCACGTGCTGCCACCGCTGGAACGTCGCCGGCACCGTTTTTTATGGACATGAAAAAGTGCTCTATTTTACAGACAATCCAGGAATTTTTGGATGTTTGGCAACTCTACCAGGATAGAGACCGAGGACCGCGAGGAAAAACTCCAGCACCGGAAAAGAAAATATTAAGAACATAACTTTTACGCTGAACGATAAAAACTAGATAGAAAGATACAAACAGTTAAAAAAAGGATCCGTCATTATCTTACATGTTTTAGGTTGAAACAACCCATAGCTGTCAAAAGAGATGAGATGGAAATAGTGAAGACGGAAGGTGGCGTCTGATCAGAGATTGTTTCTGGCCAACGGGTACCGACATAGAAAAAATATAAAGCATGCGGAAAAATACCTATTTAATTTAATAAAAAATACATCAGCTGTATTTTATAATTAAGTCCATGTGGAAAACGAGTGGAAAGATCCAAAAAGCTTCAAGTGCCCTCATTTTATCCAACCAATTACCGCCTCTACTGGGCTTCTGCATCCTTTTAATTGCAGCAACTTTCATACCGGTGACACCCCCTGGACTACATCCAAAAAAGGTTTGGATGCAGCCAATAAGGTGCGTCTTTTAGCATCAGTGGAGGTTTTAGGGGCAGAGCCCGTAACATGTTCCACTATATGGATCTTGAGTTTGTGGACATGTAACCAACATATTGTAGATAGCACTCGCTGCATTCTATAATGTAAACCACTGTTAATGAAGGAACAAATGTGATAAGTGTACGGCATGATACAGAGCAGCATTCCTTGCTTACTTGTAATCAGGTACATAGTGCACATTTGCTGAGTGCTCATTTAATACAGCCATATATACTGAGCCAGTTCTTGTTTTTGTCCTCATAGGTATCAGAATATTTACTAGGTGACATGATATTACCCATTATACAAAATCTACATGCCACAAATTGACCCCTTTGTCTAATATATGTGCCAATTGTTCATTTTCATATAGAATAGGGAGGTACTGATTTGCTTATGATGTTGGTAATTTTATGAAATTTTGTACTGTAAGAGTTTGAGAAAATTTTATAGGTTAATTTGGACTTATAAAACACACCAGGTGAACCTGTGTAGGTGTAGAGCTCTGTGATCATATAAATCTTGATAAAAATTCACGATATGTGTTTTATCTAGATTAGTTTTATTGAGTGGTATGTATATTTGTATCTTTGTGTTATTGAGTCAGTGTTCATGTATTTACATGCAAATTCTTTGATCTTCCAACCTTTTTCTCTATCTTATCATGAATACTAAAGGGTTGGTTGGAGCAAAGTGGTGGTTTACTAATAACAAGGACTGATTGAATCTTCCACCACTACTGCTAGAATTATAGGCTCATAGCAATCTGTGCACCTATTCGTATTCATCACTTTTCTACACTTTAGTGATAGGACGATACCAGGGGAGTTAGGCTATGTTCACACTAGGCGTTTTTTCAGCGTTTTTTTTTTTCTGAAGCAAAACTTAATCTCTTGCCAGGAAAGAAGCTCCGTCAAAATTGCAGGTCTTGTTTTTTTGGTGCGTTTTTCAGGATCCCAAAGTTCAGCTTTGCTTCCACCACAGAAGCATGAACACAGGTCACCAATGCAAGACATATGTGAAACCACATTAACCAAAATTACAAATGTAACAGTGGGGGAGGTGAATTGTTCAGAAATAGTTTTTCTAAGACAATGGCAGTGTATTGAGTTTTTAGGACACTATTTATTTGCACACTATGGTCTGCCATTGAGTTGCTCAGAGATTGTTCAATTTCACACCTTAGTGGGCCACTGGTACTGTTCAATCTCACATCTTGATCAGCTAATATTTACTTTTTACACATCACTAATTTAATTTATCTGTCCTAATCCAAACTACCATCTCAGGTGACAAAGACAAGATGGTAAAACAACGAAAATAAATGAGTTTCATATACTGCTGTACTTGCCTTTTTTCACTAGAAACGCAGTAAAACCTGATAGCTATGTTCACACTTGCGTTTCTTCAACATTTTTTCACCACCCATTACTTTCAATGGGCGAAGAAACACTGAAAGAAGTGACATTCTCTATTGTGCAAAAAAACATGCAAAGCACAAAATACGGATGACACAAAAACCAATGTGTGTGCCTTAGATTTCTGAAATATCATAGACTTTACTGGTACTGTATAATGCCGCTGAAAATTTGCATAAATAAACTCTGAAAAAACGCCTAGTATGAACATAGCCTAAGGGATAGCTGTCATCGAGTCGGAGCGCCATTGTCGTATCTTAGGGTGCCAAACTCTGCTTGTAAGTTGTCACAATGATAAGTGGAGACTAGGGTGATATAGGTTTGTTGGCCGTATCTGGTCTCTTATTTTTTATCAAGATTTATATGATCACACAGTTTTACACCTACACAAGTTTTTTTGGTGTGTTAGATTTAGTAATGAAATAAAATTCATTTTTAAAGGGATTGTATGGTCACATGATTATTGTCTCACTTTTTGGATCAATCATTTTTCAAATCATTTTGACATACTATATAATCACAATTTTTTGTGTAAATAATGACTTCTACTGGCACCCTCTTACCAAACTTTCTCCTCTCCAATCCGTCCTGAATGCGGCAGCCAGGGTTTTATTTCTGTCCAGCCGCTACACTGATGCCTCCATCTTGTGCCAGTCATTACACTGGTTGCCCATTTGCTACAGGGTCCAATATAAACTCATCGCTCTCACCCACAAAGCTCTCCACAGTTCTGCACCACCTTATATCTCCTCTCTCACCTATCGCCCTACACGTGCCCTCCGTTCTACAAATGACCTAAGACTAACATCTCCCATAATCCGAACCTCGCACCTCCATCTCCAAGACTTCACTCGTGCTGCACCAGTTCTCTGGAATGCACTACACCAGGCGATACGACTGATGCCTAGCCCCCACGTCTTCAAGCGCACTTTAAAAACCCATCTCTTTAAACAAGCCTACCACCTCAACTACTCAGTAAACTAACTTTCCCCTGTTCCCTCCTTCTAAATATCATTCACAATCTGTTCCCTACTCTTCATCTGTCTCTACACCCTCCATGCACACGATAACGGCACTCGATACTTGATTATTGCACTTAAACATACTGGCTGATGACCGGATCATGCAGTCTTATATGAAAATCCCTATTTATTATAATTGCTGGACCTGAAATAACAAGCACTTTTCACCTATTGTGTCCCCTATTTCCTTGTAGAATGTAAGCAGCGAGCAGGGACCTCACTCCTAATGTAACTGTTAAACTGTCTCACCTTGTATTGTTTTTATTGTCTGTACATGTCCCCGCTTAATTGTAAAGTGCTGCGGAATATGTTGGTATATATAAATAAAAATTATTATTATTATTATGATGGATAAGAAACCTAAGACTGTTTTACACAAGAACCAAGTGCCTGTGTGTACCTAAACAGCTGACAGAAAGATTGAATCCCTACAGTAGATAATAGGGAATTGAGCACATTTCCCATATACCCAAATATCTATTATATTCCCTGTAGTTAGGTGGGGAACATACATGGAATATATGTAGATAATAGGGAAAATTCAAAGCATGGAACAGTCCTCAGAAGCCAATATGGAACCAGAAAGAGAAAGTACGTGCAACTCTCCTAATCCCTAGAAACGTGTTATGGACACAAAGCATCAGACCTTAAAGTCGTTTTCCCACGAACAAAAGTTCATATTAGAAATTGACAGTGTCTGACCGTATACGGAACATACCACAGCTCCTGGGCAGGGGAGGAAGCAAAAGAGTATACAGACAGTACAGCAGGGGATCACAGAGGATTCATTTTGTGAGGTAAAACATTTCCCTGCCTGATTTAAACAATATTTTATCTCACAAAATGAATCCTTTGTGATCCCATGCTGTAATGTCTGTATACTCTTTTGCTTCCTCCCTTGCCCAGGAGATGTGGTATGATCAGACCATGTTCCATACACGGTCAGACACAGCCAATTTTTAAAATGAACTTTTGTACTTGGGAAAACCTGTCACACAAGGTGAGGGAAGGAACAAGTGTACAACGACGGTAAGAGGGGGGAAGGGAGCCCAACAACTAGAGAAAGGGGGAGTGGAGACCCGTAGCCAGAACTAATATCACCCTGACTACCCCGTCGTCCCTATATAGGTTTCGCACCTATTGCCAAGCAGGAAACCTTATCCCTGAATGTCCCTAGAGTTTGGCCCTAGGTAGGGAGGGTACGGGGTGAACACTAGTCAGGCCCCACTGTAACTAAAGACAAAAGGTAAACAAAGGGGATACATTTAGCTTCAGAAGACACCAGAGAGATAACGCCAACTGTCCTCCAAGGGAAGTCCAAGAAGAATCTAGCCGAATACTAGTGCTCCAGGCATGGACAGAGGAACATAGAACTGTCACCGACGACTCTCTGTAGACACAGAGTTTTTAACTACCAAGCAAGGGTGTGTCAATCAGCAGCAGAAGGTGGAGGTCGCTGCTGGGTCCTAATAATAGAAGGATATCACTACACTACAGAGATGAGAGGATCAAGTAGGCGTCTGCAATGCCAAGCGCAGTGACTTTCTACAGCCGGATCCAGAGCAACTGTCTGTCACACTTGATACACCCGTGACAAAACACTCTAAAAGGTCAAAAAGTTTAATGTCAACATCAGATAAGAATAAAATGCTAGTAGGAAAAATTGGGTTATATCCTGTGCTTCTTGAAATAGATGACCATGGAACATAGTTAGGCTATGGGTTGAACTAGATGGACTTAGTCTTCCTTCAACCTTAAAAAAAACTATATGCTACTATGGAAGGAGCTTTGTGGTTTGTACAGAAGAAGAAAAAGAAGAAGTGTGTAATTTCGAGACGCGTTGATAAACCACTTATCATTTCACCCGCGTCTCCGAATCCATCCATCCATGGTCATTTATGTCCAAGCAGGGCAGGATATAGCCCAATTTTTCCTACTATCATTTCGTCCTTGAATCCTTGTGGGTCTGCAGCAACCTGTTTTCAAGTGCATTATGTGGTTGTGAGCATATCTCCAGTTCATTTGATATCTTTTTACTCAGATAAGACTGTATTGCGCTATTGTCTTTCCAGTCCATCTCCATCATAACATCAGAAAAGAGGTTCAGATAAAGAGTCTATTTAAGGATTTCTAACTGGGAGGGTATGTGCACATGTTCAGGAATTGAAGCAGAAATTTTCTGAGCATTTTTGCCTCTCCCTGGCAGAAAAAAATGCATGCGGATTTACATGCGTTTTTGACACGTTTTAACATGCGTTTTTTTAAGCGTTTTTTTAAATGTTTTTGAGCATCAATGAATGATTTTTGGAGCTAAATAAAGTTATTTGGTAGGACGTTGCTTAAGCCCTTGGATTACCATAAGAATTGGGGTGAGTATATTGGTTCATTTAAATGATTAAAGAATGGGTCTGTTGTATTTCAAATAAAGTGTTTACACTGTGTCTGTGTGTTCCTTTACTTTGTTTGGTCATGAAAATGTATGATTGACACCTTGACATCACCAAACAAAAGAGGGTGTCAGCTAGTCCCATTCACCCAATCTTCATTAGCATTTCCATTCATGTAATTTATGTGACTGCTGTGAGCTGTTTTTTTTTAGCCTGGGAAGGTGCCACTAGGCAAACATTTCCCTGGCAATTAAATAACATCTCACAGCTTGTTCATTAGCCCCTATGTCCCCCCTCCCCGATCAGCACTCAGCTGCACTTTGGACACAACATATTTATGTTGCATCCAAAACGCGGTGTTCTAATGCTGCACTTTTGTTGTCGGTACATGTGAATCCACCGCATATAATGACACTTCAATCGGTCAAAATCTGCAGCGGAGACTGGCGTGTCCGCTACAGAAATTGACATGCTGTGGGTGAGTTTGGGTACGTGGCCACGGTCAGGAGCCGCTGCAGGTGTGACGCTGCGTGTACATAGAGCGTCAAACCCGCAGCATCCAGAAGTTACAGCATAGTGGATGGGATCTCTAGAAATCTCATGTCCGCTATGCGTGAATCAGAGGCTGCGAATCACCCGTGGACACTGACATGCGGCACGTCTTTCATGACCGTAGCATGTCAATTTCTTTTGCAGAGTCGTTAGTCTCCGCAACAGAAATTTGACCACTAGAATGTATAGAATGCGGTAAATACGCATGGTTCAGCGAACACATGTGGATTTACCTGCATTCAATAGAATGAAACGTTTTGGACGCAGCAAAAATTTGCGTCCAAAGTGCTGCTGCGCCTGAATTTTGGGCACAGAGCCTAACATTAAAAAAAAAAAAATGTTGTGAGCTCATGCATCATTTTTATAACCAGCAGAGGGAAAGCCGACTGCTGGGGGTTGATATTAGTAGCCGCGGAAGGGGCCATTAGCCAACAATTTTCCATGGCTATTAATATCAGCCCACAGCTGTTAGTTTAGCCTTTACTGGCTAGATTACATGGGGACCCCAGAAAAAAATTGACATGGGGTCCCCCTATAAAATCTAACCAGCAAAGGCTAAACTAGACAGCTGCGGGCTGATATTAATAGCCATGGAAGGGGCCATGGATACTCCCCCCCCTCCACGGCTATTAATATCACCCCTCAGCAGTCCCAGAAATGGCTCATCCATAGGATGCGCCAAATCTGGCACTTAACCTCGCTCTTCCCACTGTCCTTTACAAAAAGCGAACAACACTGAGTTTTTTTCAATTTTTCTATAAAGGTAAATTCAACTTTATTGATACATATAGTTAATTTAATACAAAAATAGTAAAAACAGACAAGATATGGGCAGGAGGGAGATGGAAAATAGCAGCAAGAGGCGCAAGCACTGACAAGGGAAAATATAAGAATACCTGGGAAAATTTATTGAGGGGTGTCAGTGTGCACAAGCAATCTATAGAGCCACAATGCCTGAGACAGCTGAAAAGATAAGCAACCAATGTATGTATACTGCAGTGTTATCAGCTGCGCAGGCAGTAGCGATATAGTCAGAGCTGGTGCCCCCAAAAACAATCAAAGCCTGAGCACACAAACATTGTGAGCCTCGGTACTGCTTACCCTTTGTCAGCGATGCACCTCCAAAAATGGTATGGTTGGTACTGGCTTCCCGACGCGCGTTTCGCGTGGAGTACCAAACAGCTTTCTCAAGGGAAGATCTTCCCACTGCCCTGTAGCGGTGGCGAGTGGGGTAATGGGGTTGAGGCTCACATCAGCCTTGTATTGGTGTCTGACGTGAAGCCTAGGTTAGTAATGGAGGGCGTCTATAAGACGCCCCCATTACTAACCGCGTGGTAAAATGGTCGCCGCTTTTTCAATAAAAGGCACGGCCAGAATAAAGTATTTTAATGAAATAAAAAACACACATAGTTCTACAATTTTTTTTTATTACAGGCATCCGCGAAGCCCTCAATCTCCTAAAGAAAAACCAACAATATTCCTCACCTGTCCGCCGTTAATGACACAGTCAACGTAACGCCAAGTGTCCCACGACGATTTGTGTCACTTCTACAGCAGTGACATCAGCCATCAATGATGTCACTGCTGTAAAATACAGCACTGTATATTGACAGGGGATATAAAATCACCCCCTGTCAGTATACAGGCTGCAGGCGGTCACTTGGGTTCATGAGCTGAAGATCAGCTGATGAGCCCCGGTGAGATAGAGAACGTGGGAACATTCTTGTTAATGTCCCCACGGTGAGCATCAGCTGATCGGTCATGAGATCAGCAATCAGCTGCCGGCACTGATTAGCCGATGATCAAGCGACCATCAGCTG
Organism: Phyllobates terribilis; assembly: GCF_046119375.1. Classification (NCBI taxonomy): domain Eukaryota; kingdom Metazoa; phylum Chordata; class Amphibia; order Anura; family Dendrobatidae; genus Phyllobates; species Phyllobates terribilis. Next base: position 276,998,614 of record NW_027362767.1, read on the forward strand.
ACCAGTGACGTCACTGATCGCCTGATGGTCACGTGACCATCAGGTGATTGCTGACGTCACCGATCAGCTGATGGTCGCGTGAGCATCAGGTGATTAGTGACGTCACTGCAGGTCCTGCCAGTACTTTGCGGAGCGCAAGCCGGACAGGTGAGTATGAGGTTTTTTCTTTTATTTTTATTTTTTTATTTTTTTTTTTACTAGTGCGGGCACACAGGCTGGGAAGATAAGACTGCTGCTTCTCCCATCCACGCTGCTCTCGCTGTTATGAGCCACAGCAGCAGTCGGATGAGAGGAGTAGCAGCCTCCTCTCCCGACCCGGGTACCAGCCGCAGCGCGATTCCCCGCGATTTTGCGCCTATTGATTTTCATTGAAACGCAGCAAATCCGCATGTATAGATATTATACATGCGGGTTTGCTGCGATTTAATGCAAGTCAATGGGTGCGAATTCGCCTTGGAATCTCGCTTGAATTGGTTATGCTGCGGTTTGTGCCGCAATGATAATCCACAGCGGAAATTTCTGCATCATGTGCACAGCACATACGGATTATCAATGCTATACATGGCAGACCTATTACCAAGTGGAAAAACCGCCGCGGAAACACATTAAAACCACATCGTGTGCACTCAACCTGAAACTTCCTATTCGTAATAAGTTGATAGTAGTCATGATTGCTACAAGGGTCTTGGTTCTGAGGTCCTTTTGGAAACCATGTTTCACAATTTCAAGCACAAGAGATAGATCTGTAAAGAATAATACTCGACTTTGAGCTAAACACAAAATTTCTTCTAGACATCTGATCAACAGTTTCTAAAAGGCTTTCTGTAATAAAGCGTTGATCATTTTTTGAAGGAGACAAATTTTGTTCCAGTTTGGACCTCTTAGCCTCCAAGCAAAGAAGAGCAGGTTGCCTAGATGGGGATAAAACAAACCATCTGAAGCAGAAGATCTTTGTGATGAAGAAGATGGTGGTATTCTCTGCTCTATAGATGTAGCTATACCCCTCAGGGACTGAACGGGGCTATTAGGGGGCGTGCACACGATAACTATGCGTCTCCGTGCTCCTGTGGCTCACCTGCAGAGACGGACGTGTGGCGCGTCTTCATAGACCGCAGCATGTTAATTTCTCTTGCGGAGACGCTAGTCTCCGCAAGAGAAATTCTATCAGTGCAATGTATAGGATGCGGTGAATCAGCATGTATTCAATGAGCACATGCGGATTCATCTGCATGAAACACTTTGGATGCAGCACAAGTATGCTGCATTCAAAGCACTGCCAAAAAGGATCGTTTGCACATACCCTTAGAATCTTACAGTGCTGCTCACCATTATTGGCACCCCTTAATTTTTTTCGCACACTGTACAATATATTTAGAAATAAATGGAAATGTACCAAAGTTATATCCTCAGGATTTTTTAATTAGTGGTCCAAAGTAATACAACAATAAAACATTGTTTTTCAACGTCCATGTTGCATTTACAAAGAAGAAACAGAATACACAGCATGTGCAGCAATAAAGGCACCCCTAATTAATACTTGCTTGCACACTCTTTGGCATTGCTGACAACCTCCAAATGTTTCTTGTAGCCATCTATAAGCTACTTGCACTTGCCGTCTGTAAGCTACTTGCACTTCTCTGCTGGAATTTTCTCCCACTCTTCCTTTGCAGTTTGTTCAAGCTCTTGAATGTTTGCAGGGTTCTTTTTCCCAATTGCAGATTTCGGCTCACTCCAAAGATTTTCAATCGGATTGAGGTCAGGACTCATTGCTGGCCATTTTAAAATAGTCCATTTTTTCCTTTATAAGCATTCCAGTGTACTTTTGGATGTGTGCTTTGGGTCATTATCTTGCTGAAGGACCCATGATCTTCAACTCAAACCAAGTTTTCTTACACTGGGTTGGACACTTTGCTCTAAAATCTCTTTATAATTCTCTGATTTCATGATTCCTGTGATACAGTCAAGGCTTCCAGTACCAGACGCAGCAAAGCAACCCCATAGCATTATGGATCCTCCACCATGCTTAACTGTTGGTAAGGTATTATTTTCCTTATAAGCTTCATTGCACTGTCTGTAAACAAACTGTTGCTGTTTATCAAAGTACTCTTTGGCAAAGATCAGTCGTTCCTTTTTATGTCTTTTCTTCAGCATTGGTTTCTTCCTTGGCCTTCGCTTATAAAGCTTTGCTTGGTTTAGTGTGCAGCATATAGTACTTGTTGTAACAATGACCCCAGACTGTTCAAGGTTGGGCTTCAGGTCTTTGGATGTTTGACGTGTTTTTTTCACCTTTCGCACCAACCTTCGAAGACATCTCTTGTCAATTTTCCTCTTTCCCCCACTTCCAGGGAGGTTCTTGATGGTTCCATGCTTGTCAAACTTCTTAATAACATTGCACACTGTTGAAACTGGGATATCAAGGTCTTTGGTGATGACCTTATACTCTTTGAAAGTCTTGTGATAGTACTGATGTCCTCAGAAAGCTCCTTTTTCTTCATCATTGTGACAAAGGAACTGGGCCTACCATATGGCTTTTTAAAACACTTAAGTCATCATTCATTGGCTAACCCATGTCACATGGGCACCGACAATTAATCACAGGTGAATCTCTTTTGTGATTTACCACAGGCGAGTCAAAATGTGTATCCGTTCTAAATTAATGTAAAGGGTACCAATACCAGTGACACAGCACGCTTTAGGTTTTTCTATTTTTCTGTCCTATTATTTTTTGTTTTAAATTATTGTTTATCATTTGCTTTTATCACAAGTGCTCTATGCAAAAAAACTTTCACTTGATTCAATTTTTTTTCCAGAGATATTCCACATTATATACTTAAACTTCATGGGTGCCAATAATGATGAGCAGGACTGTATATACTACACAGTTCCACTTCTGCCCTATATACTTGGTGTAAGTCTCAGTATCTCTATTATTCTGTATATATACACTGCAAAGTACCACTTCTGCTCTATATACTTGGTGTAATTCTCAGTATCTGTATTATCCTGTATATACACACTGCACAGTATCACTTCTCCTGTCCTGTATATACTGGGTGGAATTCTCAGTACCTGTATTATTCTGTATATATACACTGCACAGTACCACTTCTCCTGTCCTGTATATACTGGGTGTAATTCTCAGTATCTGTATTATTCTGTATGTATACACTGCACAGTACCACTTCTCCTGTCCTGTATATACTGGGTGTAATTCTCAGTATCTGTATTATTCTGTATATACATACTGCACAGTACCCCTTCTCCTGTCCTGTATATACTGGGTGTAATTCTCAGTATCTGTATTATTCTGTATATATACACTGCACAGTACCACTCTTCTGTCCTGTATACTGGGTGGAATTCTCAGTATCTGTATTATTCTGTATATATTGTAAGGTGGCTAATGGTCGCATAGTTGATGGGAGGTATGTGTCACAGAGATGGCTGTCCTCTGTGATGTAACCCGGAGTGTTTCTCTAGTGCACAAGCACTAAGAGGATCATTTGGTGCACCTGGGACTGGGTTATGGGTAGCTTAGAGAGTTGGGCGGGTCTAGCTACCCACATACCTTACCTATGGGTGTGATTAACAGCCTATATAATGGAGGCTGTTGTTTGGCACATGGTCTGTGTGTCTGGAGGGAGAAGGCCTCATGTGTGTGGTTGCCTCCAGACTAGGCTGTGCACTGTATGCCTACCAGCCTGTGTGACCACAGCGCTGGCTAACCAGAGACTTTGCTAAATCGACTGTTTTCTTTGTTTTTGCCTGCACTAAAGGCTGTTTATTTGCATTTTGCTTTTGATCAGTTTATGAAGCCAATAAACCTTTATGGACTTTTAAAGGAACATGCCTTCTGTTTGCCTCCCATTGCACCCAAGTGAGTACGATCCCTACAATTGGTGGAGAATGCGGGCAGCATTCCCAGCAGATATGTGTGACTGCTACAAAAAGGACTGCATGTCCTGGGTAAAGTCTGCAACAAGCCAGCAAGCATTGCTAGACAAGATGGAGGACTTACTGAAACACCTCGTTCAGTCGCAGCAGCTTCAACAGGAGACCAACAGGCTGTTGTTACAGCAAATCCAGCTTCACCAGAAGGAACAGCGGCAGCTGATGCAGCTTCTGACAACCGCCATCCAGGGCAGGACGAGCACCCCAACCCCAAGTCCGGCTGATGACGCCACGTCCAGAAGGCAGTATGACGAGCCTTGCAGAAAATGACCCTGGGGGATGACATTGAGGCCTTCCTGATGGTGTTTGAAAGGGTCGTCGAGAGGAAGAAGCTTCTACCAGAGAAGTGGGCAGAGATACTGACACCATACTTGACGGGGGAGCCCCAGAAGGCTAAGTACTATGATTTAGCTTTGCAGGACGCCAAAGAGTATGGCAAGCTAAAAACCGAGAATATGGTGTGCTTGGGGGTGACAATGTATATCAGGGCGCAGCGGGTCCACCTCTGGGCATATCACTGCGACAGACCCCCTCACTCCCAGATGTTTGACCTTTTGCACCTGGTCCAGAAGTGGCTGCAGCCGGAGTCCTCCACACCTGCGCAAATGGTAGAGCGAGTTGTGATGGACCGGTTTGTACATTCACTGCCAAGGCCAATACAGACTTGGGTTGCCCAGGGTGATTCCCGGAATGGCGATGAACTGGTTGAACTGGTTGAGAGATACCAGGGTGTTGAGGGTTCCTTGGGAAGGCAGCCCACATTTTTTCCCGGACAGGTATACCAAACGAGATAATGACCGACCAGAGAACACCTTTTATGAGTAAGGTGATAAGGGAGTTATGCAAGGTCCTGCAAATCTCTCAACTGAAGAATTCAGTGTACCATCCTCAGACAGATTGCCTTGTGGAAAGGTTTAACAAAACACTGAAGATTATGCTGAGGAAGGCCATAGAAAAGGAGAGACTGGGACTGTCTCCTACCGTATCTGCTGTTCTCGATCCGTGAGGTTCCACAGGCCTCTACGGGGTTCTCGCCATTTGAACTCCGGTATGGCCATCTGCAGGGTCTCCTGGATGTAGCAAAGGAAACCTGGGAAGCTGAAATAACGTCCCACAGGAGCATCATCAAGCACATTGCTCTGATGCAGGAGAGGATTGTGAAGGTGATGCCCATCGTAAAAGAACATCTTCTGGCACAAGAGGCACAGGTCAGGGTCTACAACTGCTCAGCCAGAGTGTGGCAATTCAAACCTGGTGACAGAGTCCATGTTCTGATTCTTACTGTGGAAAGCAAGTTCTTGGCCAAGTGGCAAGGACCATATGAGGTGGTGGAAAATGTTGGTGAGGTGAATTATAAGGTTCACCAATTGGGACGACATAAGCCATACCAGATATACCACGTGAACCTCATCAAGCCATGACAAGACAGAGAGGGGATGGAAGCTCCATGCTTGCTGGTCAACCCAGAAGGTGAGGTTGGAGGGGTCGCAATAGCGGAGACGCTAACGAAGGCCCAAAAACAGCAGTGTCGGGAGTTGCTGCAGAGGAACAGGGATCTGTTCTCGGAATTGCCGGGCTGCACAAGGGTCATAGAACATGAGGTTCTGACGGAGCCACATGTGCGGGTGAACTTGAACACCTATCGGATACCTGAGGCCCGACAAGAGTTGATCTCCAAAGAGGTGGCTCGTATGCTGAAACTCGGTGTCATTGAAGAATCCAAGAGCGGTTGGTCGAGCCTGAATGTCTTGGTCCCAAAGCCGATGGTGAGTGGAGATTCTGCAACGACTATCGGAAGTTGAATCAGGTCTCCAAATTTGATGCATATCCCATGCCATGCGTCAATGAGCTGATCAAGAGGCTTGGGCCAGCAAGGTACATAACCACCTTGGATTTGACAAAGGGATATTGGCAGATGGAGCCAAGGAGAAGACTGCATTTTCTACGCTGGATGGATGCTTCCAGTATGTCTGGATGCTGTTTGTACTGCAGGGGACCCCTGCAACCTTCCAGAGAGCAATGGATCGAATTCTTATGTCCCATAAGAAATATGTCGCAGCATACCTGGACAGTATATTGTTATCTTCAGCCCAAACTCGGTGAGTCATGTGGAAAAGGTCCAGGCGGTGTTTGATGCTCTGTGGAAGTTTTCAATAAACCTGAAGAAATGTGCCATGGGAAAAGAAGAAGCCAAATACCTGGGTTATGTAGTGGGTAGAGGCGAGGTCAAACCCCAAATCAGTAAAGTGGAGGCAATCCAAACCTGGCCGAGGCTGCTGTCAAAAAAACAAGTTAGAGCCTCGTGGGATACTACAGGAGTTTATCCCAAACTTCGCCATGATGGCTGCACCCCTGACTGAACTCCTTAAGGGGACGAAATCAGCAAAGGCCAAATGGTCTAAAGAGGCAGAGACGGCCTTTAAAAAAATGAAAGGGGCTTTGTGTAAGTAACTGGTCCTGGTTGCCCCCGACTTTAAGAAAGAATTTGTACTCCAATTGGACACCTCAGATGTCAGTTTGGGAGCAGTCATTTCCCAGGAGATACACTGGGAGGAGCACCCTATTCTCTACCTAAGTAGGAAGTTGTCCTCATGTGAGAGGAATTATTCAGTAATAGAGAAGTGATTGGCCATAAAGTGGGCAGTGGACACGTTATGGTACTATCTGTTAGGATGTAAGTTTAAATTGGTATCCGACCATGCCCCACTCAGATGGATGAGGGAAACAAGGGGTAAAAATGCTAGGGTCACCAACTGGTTCTTAGCCCTACAGGATTTCAACTTCCATGTAGAACACAGAGCAAGGAAGCTACATGGTAATTCCGATGCCGTCTCGAGAATCCCCTGTCTAGTGGTAGGAGATGCCAAGCCCGACGGCTTTAGGCAGAGGGGGGAGGTATGTAAGGTGGCTAATGGTCACATAGTCGTTGGGAGGTATGTGTCACAGAGATGGCTGTCCTCTGTGATGTAACCCGGAGTGTTTCTCTAGTTCACAAGCACTAAGAGGATCATTTGGTGCACCTGGGACCGGGTTATGGGTAGCTTAGAGAGTTAGGTGGGTCTAGCTACCCACATACCTCACCTCTGGGTGTGGTAAACAGCCTAAACAGCCTATATCATGTAGGCTGTTTGGCACATGGTCTGTGTGTCTGGAGGGAGAAGGCCTCCTGTGTGTTGTTGTCTCTAGACTGGGCTGTGTACTGGATGCCTACCAGCCTGTGTGACCACAGCGCTGGTTATCAAGAGACTTTGCTAAATGGACTGTTTTCTTTGTTTTAGTCTGCACTAAAGGCTGTTTGTTTGCATTTTGCTTTTGATCGGTTTATGAAGCCAATAAACCATTATGGACATTTAAAGGAACATGCCTCCTGTTTGCCTCCCATCGCACCCAATTGAGTACGATCCCTACAATATACACTGCACAGTACCATTTCTCCTGTCCGATTAGACTTTGGAGAGTCATTATTGGTTTATTATTTTCTACATTCCTATAGACAAATAAAAATAAATTTTGAAAAAACGGCTTAAATGGGTTATCCCAAGTTTAGAAGTTATCTGCTATCTTCTTAATGGGGGATAACTTTTCAATCGCTGGGGATCATGATCTAAAGAAAGGTAGGTTTGAAGAGCACCATTTAAATGGAGCTGTGGTTGATCATGTGCACTGCTGCGCCATTCACATTTGGCTCTTCAAATAACTCCTTTAACCCCTTTCTGACATGGTACGCAATAATACGTCCTATGCCTTGGCCCTTAACGACCAAGTACGTATTATTATTACGACATGACGATCGCGCCTGCACACAGGGGGGAAAGGGGGAAATTGTAGCTCACAGCGCAGCTGTGGACGGCTGGCTGATATCAAAAGGCGCCTGGCTACACCCTACTGCTGTGAATTGGACAGCCGAGAGGCCATGCCTATTTAACAGCTGAGGCAGCCACAGTGCAGGAGATGTGGTCAGACACCGACCACAGTCTCCTATGTCCAGAGGCTCCTGTATTTGCGGTTTGTAAGTGTCATTCTACGACACTTACTACCCCGCAAAAAAAAAATATGCCCCCAACGGCTGCAGAAAAAAATTATAAATAAATGTTGAAACAGTATATTTCATTCTGTATTAAAAATAATTGATTATATAATCAATAATTCTAAATACAAAAAAAAAAATTGTGACACATTTCCAAATGCCTAGAGCTGCCCCCTGAGTGAATTGGATGATAAAATGGATGGTGTCATTCAAAATTGTGAAGCAAAAAACGAGTCCTCATAGAACTATGTCGACTGAAAAATAACAAAAAAGTTATGGTTCTTGGAATAAGGGGAGGAAAAAAAGGAAGCATTAAAACAAAAATCCCCCCATCATGAACAGGTTAAATTCTTGGAATCCTCTCCATTCATAAATCAAATGTCACAAAATAGTACAGTCCACAGGGTTCCCCCAACACTTTCTGTCATTTATACAGTAGGAGGGTGTCTATTGACCATTCTGTGAATACACAGTACACGGAAAAAATGTCAGTTCCACCACCATTAATTCTAAAGAGAAGGCACGCTGACAGCCTGAATGCAATACTTTTGTTATAATCAATAATCCTGTTTACATTTTCTTTTTTTTTTTTTTTTTTGCAGGAAACCCATGGGGCAAAATATCGACTTTCCTCAGTCAGTTAAAAAGCTTCAAAGGAGATATTTTATCTGGAGAATTTAAATATATTTTCTTATCTGACCTATTGCAATGAGCACAGGAGCTTAGAGTGACCTTATTATTGCTTTCTCAAAACTATAGTATTTTATATTTACATTGTTCTGTAATTTTGACCCATTGACATGGACATTTTCCAAGAAGTTGTTGTGTGTTTGTGATGTGAATGGTGACAATTTGTACAGCGCAGCAGAATATGTTGGCACTACATTGGTAATATGTAATAATACATTATATGTTTGGTATTTACCGTACCCTCTGGGTGTTGTCAGGGCCGTATTTGGTGTCCTTGCTGTCACTTTAAGTGGTCACCTCCCCTACTGGTAAGTCAGCCTGAGACTATGCACACACAACATCTTTTTCAAGCAGTTCCACTCTGTAACCCACTTAAAAAAAATACTAAATAAAAGCAAAAAAGAATGAACATATGCACTATATATGAAAACACCTTGCTATTCATATGTTCAGTCTTTTGAGCCTCTCTTAACTTCTTCAGGTTTCCAAAGACACCATTCTTCATATTACTGAATGCAATTTAAATTAAAAACTCTCAGCTAAAAGAAGTAGGAAACAACAATCGAAAAGAAGCAAAAAAAAGTTGTTTCAGAACTAAAGAGACCAGCGAGTCCTGAAGTGTCTTTCACCTGAATAACTTGCTAGGTTTGCATGCATCTCTAAGATGTCATGTGCACATATCCTAAAAGTGGCCATACCACTTAGGTAGTAGTTAAAGCCCCTATATTAGGTTAAAATTGGCCGAACCCACCCATATTGACTGGTTTATCTGACAATCTAATGTATATAGGTGCCTCTGACTGATGATTATTGGGGGAGATAAGGAAGCAGCATGTCCAATTTACAACTGCATAGGCTGATTTCTTTGGTGACACATAATTATTTTTTTCTTTTTCTTTTCACCTATTTGGGTGTTGTTTCAGTCTAATAGTTAGATTATTATAAGATATCTTTCTCAGTATCTCCATTCATCCCTTATTTACTATCATAAATATTACTAACCATCTCCGTAGTACTTTGTCTCTCTTTCCCTTCTTTATATTCTACTTCAGGGTAAATCTTATCAGGATCAGCTATTAATCATTTAATCATACATTATTATAATAAATTAAAGATTACTACATCTAATTGACTACATCACCAGAACCACTGTCAGTACATGACTACATCAACAGAACTATCATCAGTACATGACTAACACCAGAATCACAGTCAGTACATGAATACATTACACTGTTCTATAGCCAAATTGATCCAGAGACGAAAACAGTTGAAGTTAACTAATTTTGTGGTGCTAAAAATGAATATGATGCTGACATTTGCTGATTGGCTCTAATTTTCAAGATTTAAAGGAGGTTATAATTATCACACCTCACCTTTCATGCAGGTTTATAGAAAAATATCGTCTTTATTATTTCATCATCATTATTGCATTGTTAGTCGCTAGTCTATTAAATTATCTATTTAGTCTATTGAGCCTTCAGTTTTCTATCTTAGGGTGACCAATCAAAAAATGCCAACCCAGCTCTAATGATGTAATCCTAAATACAGTTGCATCTCTCTCTGTGTAAGGTATTCAGTTTTAGTATTTCTTAGCTTAGTTTCTTACCATATTGACATGTTTCTATATGTTTTTTTCAGATATGCCTCATTCTTGCATTAACAAAGTGGATAGTTTTTGCTACATATGCGGAGAAGTCACTTTTGCGTCACAGAGGCGAAACTTGACTACCTTAATAACGAAAGCCTACAACCTGTATTTTGGCTGCAGAATAGGAGATCAGGACAACAGTTGGGCTCCACACATACAGTGGGTACGGAAAGTATTCAGACCTCTTTACATTTTTCACTCTTTGTTTCATTGCAGCTATTTGGTAAATTCTAAAAAGTTCATTTTTTTCTCATTAAAATACACTCTGCACCCCATCTTGACTGAAAAAAACAAATGTAGAAAATTTTGCAAATTTATTAAAAAAGAAAAACTGAAATATCACATGATCATAAGTATTCAGACCCTTTGCTCAGTATTGAGTAGAAGCCCCCTTTTGAGCTAGTACAGCCATAAGTCTTCTTGGGAATGACGCAACAAGTTTTTTACACCTGGATTTGGGGATCCTCTGCCATTCTTCCTTGCAGATCCTCTGCAGTTCCGTCAGGTTGGATGGTGAATGTTGGTGGACAGACATTTTCAGGTCTCTCCAGAGATGCTCAATTGGGTTTAGGTCAGGGCTCTGGCTGGGCCAGTCAAGAATGGTCACAGAGTTGTTCTGAAGCCACTCCTTTGTTATTTTAGCTGTGTGCTTAGGGTCATTGTCTTGCTGGAAGGTGAACCTTCGGCCAAGTCTGAGGTCCAGAGCACTCTGGAAGAGGTTTTCATCCAGGATATCTCTGTACTCGGCCGCATTCATGTTTACTTCAATTGCAACCAGTCATCCTGTCCCTACAGCTGAAAAACACCTCCATAGCATGATGCTGCCACCTCCATGTTTCACTGTTGGGATTGTGTTGGGCAGGTAATGAGCAGTGCCTGGTTTTCTCCACACATACCGCTTAGAATTATCACCAAAAAGTTCTATATTCGTCTCATCAGACCAGAGAATCTTATTTCTCATAGTCTGGGAGTCCTTCAGGTGTTTTTGAGCAAACTCTATGTGGGCTTTCATATGTCTTGCACTGAGGAGAGGCTTCCGTCAGGCCACTCTGCCATAAAGGCCTGACTGGTGGAGGGCGGCAGTGATAGTTGACTTTGTGGAACTTTCTTCCATCTCCCTACTGCATCTCTGGAGCTCAGTCACAGTGATCTTGGGGTTCTTCTTTACCTTTATCACCAAGGCTCTTCTCCTACGATTGCTCAGTTTGACTGGGCGGACAGGTCTAGGAAGACTTCTGGTGGTCCCAAATTTCTTCCATTTAAGGATTATGGAGGCCACTGTGCTCTTAGGAACCTTGAGTAATGCAGAAATTCTTTTGTAACCTTGGCCAGATCTGTGAGTTGCCACAATTCTGTCTCTGAGCTTCTTGGTTTGTTCCTTTGAGCTCATGGTTCTCATTTGGTCTGACATGCACTGTGAGCTGTGAGGTCTTATATAGACAGGTGTGTGCCTTTCCAAATCAAGTCCTATCAGTTTAATTAAACACACCTGTACTCCAACGAAGGGGAAGAACCATCTCAAGGAGGATCAAAAGGAAATGGACAGCATGTGACTTAAATATGAGTGTCTGAGCAAAGAGTCTGAATACTTATGACCATGTGATATTTCAGTTTTTCTTTTTTAATAAATTTGCAAAAATTTCTACATTTCTGTTTTTTTTCAGTCAAGATGGGGTGCAGAGTGTACTTTAATGAAACAAAAAATGAACTTTTTAGAATTTACCAAATGGCTGCAATGAAACAAAGAGTGAAAAATGTAAAGGGGTCTGAATACTTTCCGTACCCACTGTATGCTGCAATAGGTGTGCATCACATCTTACCCAGTGGTTGCGTGGGAAGTGGCAATCTATGCCTTTTGAGGTCCCAATGACCTGGAGAGAGCCAACCGATCACACTACAAATTGCTATTTCTGCATGGTGCCCCCAATTAAGAAAGGAGATTCAAGGAAGAAGAAGTGGACTTTACAGTATCCAAACACTCCATCTGCAATACGCCCAGTACCACATACGGAAGAACTGCTGGCTCCAAAAGCACCAGAAACATTTTCAGTCGAGTCATGTGATGAAGTAGACGATGCTTGGTGTCATGAAGCATCTTCCTCTCACAACTCAGACTTTTTGTCAGCAACCTCAACTGAACCACAGCTTATAGCACTTAGTGACCATTCTGACAGCTCAGCAATAAATCTCTTCCCCACCCCACCACTTATTTCAGTGGATACCCGGGCTTCTGGACACCCAGTGGTCAAACATTTATCAGTTATCCTGCGATTAAGTGGTAAATGTTGGTTATGGAATATTTACTTTTCACCCAAAGAAATTAAAGGGACTCTATCATAAAGTGACTGTTCATACCAAGTATAGCACATTGTAGGTGACACGGCCCTAACAAAAATCATACCTTTAGTGTCCAAATCCTTTGCTGCCTTTGTCAAATGCTGCCTTCAAAAATGCCAATGAGGCACTCTTGACAGACCAGTGCATCCTTAACAGACCAGGCAGTTCAGTGTGCTTTCCCACCTACTAGTTTAACATCTTTTTCCTTCCTCTTTTTGCTCCAGTAAAGCCAGAACAGTCAATTAAAAGGATATTCACAAGTTTGGAAGTTATAGAATCATAGAATCATAGAATGGTAGAGTTGGAAGGGACCTCCTGGGTCATCTGGTCCAACCCCCTGCTCAAAGCAGGATTCACTAGATCATCTCAGACAGATGTCTGTCCAGCCTCTGTTTGAAGACGTCCATTGAAGGGGAACTCACCACCTCTCGTGGCAGCCTGTTCCACTCATTAATCACCCTAACTGTCAAAAAGTTTTTTCTAATATCTAATCTGTGTCTCCTCCCATTTAGTTTCATCCCATTGCTTCTAGTCTTTCCTTGTGCAAATGAGAATAAAGATGATCCTTCTACAATGTGACAGCCCTTGACATATTTGTAGACAGCTATTAAGTCTCCTCTCAGTCTTCTTTTTTGCAAGCTAAACATTCCCAAATCCTGCAACCGTTCCTCATAGGACATGGTTTGCAGACCAGTCACCATTCTGGTCGCTCTTCTCTGAACTTGCTCCAGTTTGTCTATGTCTTTTTTAAAATGTGGTGCCCAAAACTGTACACAGTATTCCAGATGAGGTCTGACCAAAGAGGAGTAAAGACCGATAATGACTTCACGTGATCTAGACTGTATGCTTCTGTTAATACATCCCAGAATTGTATTTGCCTTTTTTGCTGCTGCATCACACTGTTGACTCATGTTCAGTCTATGATCTATTAGTATACCTAAGTCTTTTTCACATGTACTGTTGCTTAGCTCTATTCCTCCCATTCTGTATATGCTTTTTTCATTTTTATTGCCCAGATGTAGTACTTTGCATTTTTCCCTGTTAAAAACCATTCTGTTGGTTGCTGCCCACTGCTCCAGTTTATTTAGGTCTTTTTGAATCCTCTCTCTCTCTTCTCTAGTATTAGCTATCCCTCCTAGCTTTGTGTCATCAGCAAATTTAATCAGTTTACCCTCAATTCCTTCATCTAAATCATTGATAAAGATGTTGAACAATACAGGTCCCAGGACGGAGCCCTGTGGTACCCCACTTGAGACATTCATCCAGCTGGATGTGAAGCCATTTACAACCACCCTTTGAGTCCGATCACTAAGCCAGTTATGAATCCACCTAACAGTTGCCTGGTCCATTGCATACTTGGTCATTTTTTCAATAAGGATGGTGTGAGATACTTTGTCAAATGCTTTGCTGAAGTCAAGATATACTATATCTACAGCATTTCCCTGATCCACCCAGTCAGTGATTCTGTCATAGAAGGAAATTAAGTTAGTCTGACATGACTTGTTAGTTACAAACCCATGCTGACTCTGGTTAATCACTTCATTCTTATCCATGTACTTACATACATGTTGTTTAATAATTTGTTCAAAGATCTTTCCTAGTATAGAAGTCAGACTCACCGGCCTATAGTTCCCTGGGTCCACCTTCTTCCCCTTTTTGAAGATAGGAACAACATTTGCTCTTCTCCAGTCTTCTGGGACTTCTCCTGTTCTCCAAGAATTTTCAAAGATTATGGAGAGTGGTTGTAAAATTTCTTCTACGATCTCCTTCAGTACTCTGGGGTGTAATTCATCTGGACCTGGAGACTTGAACTCATTTATGTTAGCTAAATATTCCCTCACAATCTTTCTGTTTACAGATAACTTGGATTCCTCTATTCCTTTAAAAGGACAGTGAAGATCAGTTGATGTTACATTTTCTTTCTGAGAGAAAACAGATGCAAAATAGGAATTAAAAAGTTCGGCCTTCTCAACATCCTCTCTTACCATTTCTCCATTTTCATCCTGTAAAAATCCTATAGCATCTTTGACTTTTCTTTTACTTTTGACATACCCCCAAAATCCTTTTCTATTGCTTTTGACATCTCTTGCAAGCCTTAATTCATTGTCAGCTTTAGCTAACCTGATACGTGCCCTGCAGGATCTGCAGACTGCATTATAATCTTTTTTAGATATGCCTCCCTCTTTCCATTTAATAAACATTTCTTTCTTTCTTTTTAGCATGTGTTTAAGTTCTGTGTTCATCCATCCTGGTTTCCTTAAATGCTTCCCATTCTTTCTACTTTTCGGGATTGTTAACGATTGTGCTTTGAGAATCTCATTTTTAAAAATTTCCCATCCTTCCTGGACATTTTTGTCCTTAAGGACATCCAGCCATTGGATCCCTCCTATTCTCTTTCTGAGTCTCTTAAAATCTGCCTTTCTAAAATCTAACCTTGAAGTTTGAGTCTTCACATGTCTTCACATGTTATCCAAACTTGAAAATATCCTGATCGCTGAGATCCCCACTCATCCCGAGAACCAGGGCTCTGAAAATCTATGAATAAATGGAGCGATGGGTCGATCATGCTCATTAGTATGGGAGTACCGAACACCAACTAAGAGCAGCACCCGGCTATATCCAGCAGTCACATTACAATGAATGGAATGATAGTGTACAGAGCCGCGGTTCTTGGGATTGGTGGGGGCCCCCAGCGATCTGAAAATTATTCCCTTTGTTACGGATAGGGGATAACTTCCAAACTTGAGAATACCCCTTTAAAGGAGAGGGGGCAGAGATTGATGGAAAAGAGTAGCAAACACAGCAATATATTTCGACGCTAAAAGTATGATTTTTATTAGGTCTATGAGTCCTACAATGTTCTGCGATTGGTTTATACAGCCATTTTGTGCTGTAAGATTCCCTTTAAGAAGAATAAGGATACTACAATAAATTATCAGCGTATACGTTCCCGAGTACTCAGTCTACTCTGTAGTTCCAGTGTTGGAAGCACAACTCATTATTGTTATCGAAGTGTGAACTGACCGTCTAGTAACAGTCCCTCAGGGTCCTATTTCTTTCTTCTGGAGCTCAACTCACTCTCGGGGCTTTACCTTTTTTCTGACACCTCTACAGTCCCTGTCAGGGCCTCTAGTTACTCCAAACATTAATGTCCACATTCCGTCTCCTCTTATGTACTGCCCTTCAACTAGTGTCACTACAGAGCGCAAACACTTTTTTTTTAAACAATCCAATTTTATTGAAGATTTTAAGTACATAATAGTTATAATGCATGAGAAAAAACAGTAATGCCAACATATAAATGAAGGAACTGTAGGGGGGGGGGGGTGGCATAGAAGAAGGGAAGGAGTGAAGGGGGCCCGAGACAAGAGACCTACCAAGCCTCCTAGTTGAAAGTATTTTGTGACGAATCGGGGGCGGTAACTGCCTTTAAGCTAAGAGGCAGAGTCACAAAAGCGGTGTGGTTGGTACATTCCACCCAGAGCAGCAAAACTTTTTTGGATCTCTGAACTTTGTCTGTGAGTATGGCTGAGAGTCTTTCATTAATCATATACCAGAAAAGACGTCTTTTGACTTCAGCTAGGTCTAAACCTGATTTATTCCATGATGAGGCTATGGTTTGTTTAGTTGCTAAAAATATAAGCAAGATTAGGGCTAGAGAGTGTTTGGGGATGTTAGGAATTAATTTATTGAGCAGGGCTTCCCAGGGGTCTTTTTTAAGGTTAAGGTCAGTAACTGAAAGAACAAGGAAGTAAACCCTGATCCAAAGTCTGAAAACTATGGTGCATAACCATCATACATGGTACATGTCACCAATGTATTTACAGCCTCTCAAGCAATTAGAAGGATAGTTGGGGACTGCTTTTGCTACCCAGGCTGAGGTCAGATACCATCTTGTTAATACCTTGTAATTTGTTTCTAACATCAAAGTGTTTAGTATTCCGCTGGTGGAGGAGGACCAAATCTGGGTCCATTCTGAGTCGGTTAAGATGGTTCCAATGTCAAATTTCCAATGGGAGGCATAGGTTAAACTGCATCTATGCATTATGTAATTTATGTGGGAATATAAAAACGAGATGGTACCTGGGGGCGTATGGATTTTGACAGCATCTTTGTTCAAAAGGTGTGAACGCTTAGGTTGGCATGGAGTTCCTTAATAGTGTGGAAATAGAATGTTTGAGCTGTAGATATCTACATATTTCCCTTGGAGGAAAGTAATATTTCTCCTGAAGAACCGAAAGTAGAATTAATGTTAAATAGATGGTGGAATCTCGTGACTCCAACTGCAATCTATGAGTGAAAAGTCAGAAGGGAACTCAATACCTGGGGGGAATTGTGAATTACTGCATAGGGGGACTAAAGGTAGAAAAGGAGAAATTAGATTTGAGAGTATTTTAGAGTATTTTTGAGGAGTATTTTAGAGAGTCCCAGATTTTAAGCAAGTGCGACATGATGAGGTTAGAGATTTGCTTTCTCTGAGCTGAGAGGAGCCATAATAAAGTGTCGAAGGTCAGTGCGTGACACTCTGGAGCTTCCAAGGAGAGCCAGAGAGGTGGTTCAGAGGAAGCATGATATAGTATTAACTGGGTTGCTTGGTAATATTTGGTTAAATTGGGGACTCCCAGGCCCCCTTTCAGATGGTGTTGGTACAATGTAGCCCTGTTGACTCTAGGGAGGCTTCTTTTCCAAACAAAAGTGTTCATTAAGCATTGAGTTATTTTAAGTTAATGGGTTGTGACAGGAACTGGGAGAACTTGGAATAAGTAGAGTAGTTTAGGAAGTAGTGTAATTTTAAGTGCACGTATACGGCACAACCAAGTGAGATTCAACGTCCCCCAAATTCGGAGCACTATACGTAAGCATTTGGGGGTAGTTTGCGGGGAAGAGGGAGTCTATTTCAGCAGTTAATTTCATACCTAGATAGTCTAGGTGAATAATGGACCATTGAAAGGGGAAGTCTAGTTTAAGCTGTTAAAATGTGACGGCTGGAAAAGAGATATTCATAGCTTGGGATTTTTGATTGGTTAACCCCTTTCCAACCCATGACGTCTTAGTACGCACATTTGCGTACCCCCCGCTCAGTGTGGGCTGCTGCGCTGAGCCCTCACTGAACCGAGCACATGTCAGCTGATTCTTACAGCTGACATGTGCCCGCAACAGCCACGGGTGGAATCGCGATCCACCCGTGGCTGTTAACATGTTAAATGCCGCTGTCAATCTCCGACAGCGGCATTTAATGCGCGCTTCCGGGTTGCGCGTCATAAGCCCCGCCCATCGGCGACCCCGTCACGTGATCGCGGGTCACCGATGGATGGGCATGACAACCCAGGGTCTGCAGCAGATGCCTGTGGTTGTCATGATCTGGTCGCTATGAGCGCCACCTAGTGGTCGGCGCTCATAGCACAGGACCATTTCTGCTGCATGCAGGGGATCTGCTGGTCCCCTGTATGTAGCAGAGCCGATCAGGCAACTGCTGCTTCTAGTCTCCTATGGAGACTATTGAAGCATGCAGTAAGTGAAAAAAAAAAGTTTTTAAAAATATAATTTTTTTAAAAAAAATATAAAAGTTTAAATCACCCCCCTTTCACCCCATTCAAAATAAAATATATATATATAAAAAAAAAACATACATAGACATATTTGGTATCGCTGCGTTCAGAATCGCCCCATCTATCAATATAAAAAAAGAATTAATCCGATCGGTAAACGGTGTAACGAGAAAAAAATTCTAAACGCCAGAATTACGTTTTTTGGTCGCCGCAAAATTGCAATAAAATGCAATAACGGGCGATGAAAACATCGGATCTACCCCAAAATGTTATCAATAAAAACGTCAGCCCGGCGCGCAAAAAATATTCCCTCACCCAGCCCCAGATTACGAAAAATGGAGACGCTACAGGTCTCGGAAAATGGTGCTATTTTTTTTTTTTTACCAAATTTTGGAATTTTTTTTCACCACTTAAATATAAAAGAACCTATACATGTTTGGTGTCTCTGAACTCGTAATGACCTGGAGAATAAGAATGGCAGGTCAGTTTTAGCATTCAGTGAACGTGGTAAAAAAAAAAAAAAAAAACAACTGTTGTATTGCACTTTTTTTGCAATTTTACCGCACTTGGAATTTTTTCCCCGTTTTATCGTACACGATATGGTAAAACTAGTAATGGCGTTGAAAAGTACAACTTGTCCCGCAAAAAATAAGCCCTCACATGGCCATATTGACCAAAAAATAAAAACGCTATGGCTCTGGGAACAAGGGGAGCAAAAAACGAAAAAGCAAAAACGACAAAACACAAGGTTGCGAAGGGGTTAATCTGTATGTGAGTTGTTTGAATTTTGCGAGGACTGAAGCCGAAAAGACAGAGATGTTCGAGGGGTGGAAAGTAGAAGTAGAATATCATCTGTGAACATGAAGAGTTTGTGAGGGATTGACGCCATTTGCATAACTTTGATGTGTGAGTTGTGTCAAAGGCTAATTCTTAGGGGCTCAATTGCAAGATGAAAAAGCAGCGGGGATACGCGACACCCATGACATGTGCCTTTTGATAGGGAAAGAGGCAGAAAAGATGCCATTGTAGCGGACATGAGCCGAGGGACGGCTGTATAGGGCATCACTGAGAAGATAAATTGGTCAGGGAAGTTCCATTTCTGCAACACCTCAAATAAGTAGACTCAGAAGACCAAGTTGAAGGTCTTTTTAATGTCAAGTGCTAAATGCATGCTTGCCACATTGCATTGCTTGCAGTGATGAAGGAGATGAGAAACCCTTCTTATATTGTCGGACGCTTGTCTATGGGGTAGAAGCACAACTTGACCTTTATGTATAAGGGATCCCAACCAGGGTTCAGACGTTGAGCTAAAATTTTTGTGAAGAGTTTGAGGTCTATGTTAATTAAAGTTATGGGTCTGTAGTTTGACCATATTGTATGGTTCGAGTTTGGCTTGGGAATCATGGTATAGCTGCTGTTAAGGAGGCTGCCCCTGGCTTTTGTCCTTTTCTCAGGAAGTTTAAATAACTAGTCATGATGGGGGATAAGAATGGGTGTGTACTTGTTGTAGCAAAGGTCTGTGAAGCCATAAGGGCAAAGTTTTTTATTTAGTTTTAATTGATGAATAGTTGTCTCTAGTTCGGTAGGGGAAATGGCTTGATTTAGGAGACTAATCAAGGGGGGATTGAAGGCTGGAAGAGGAATAGAGCTGAGGAAAGAATCTATCATTTGCAGGTTGCTGGGCAACCGTTGTTGAACAGTTGTTCGAGCTGCTGTTGAAACAGATAGGTGAATCGTTGTGGGTTAGATGTGAGGCCTGTGTCGGTGCATAGTCGTATCGGGGTGCATAGTACCGGGAGACATTTTTGGCGACAAACAAGATTGGAATTACATTTATTATTGAAGGCATAGAAGCGCTGCTGAGACCACCAAAGGGCTCAATCTACATTCTCAGAAAGGGAAAGGTCTAGTTTGGTGTGTGTGTAAGGTCCCTATATGTTGAAGGGGAGGGCGGGCTCTTCATCTGGGATTCTAATGTTAACACCCTGCTCTCTAGATTGACTGTTCTAGCAATCCTTTAATTTTTCTTGCGAGCAGCTTCTTGAATACAGAAGTCCTTTAGAACTGCTTTATGCGCCTCCCAAAGGGAAACTGGTGAAGCAGCAGACTGTTCAAAGAGAAATAATAATCAAGGTTACTGAGACATTGGGAGATTTTTGGGTAGGAAAGCAGGGGGTCATTCAGAGACCAGTTAAATGAGCGCAGGCATGGATGCATGGATGAACTGGTCAGCTGCTTTGGAGAATGGTCTGAACATGGGGTGATGAAGATAGAAATGTTCATTATAATGAGTAGTGTTGAGCCACCCCCGTAGTGTTCGAGTTCGGTTCGGTTCGTCGAACACCCGTGTGTTCGCCGAACTGTTCGTCGAACTGTTCGTCGAACACCTTCGAACACCGTTAAAACCAATGGCAGGCAAACAAAAACACATAGAAACACATAGAAAACACCTTCAAAGGTGTCCAAAAGCTGACAAACTGCTCAGAAGACATAACTAACACATGGAAAAGTGACAAGTACATATAGTCATGCGAAAAGAAAAGAGGTGGAGGAGTAAAAGGAGGGGGAGACACAGATATAGGCATGTCATGCCCTTCTAAAATCCAAAAAGTGAGAAGCCGACACGGCCAGTCCGCTCCTGCCCGTGCCACCTCCGTGTCGCCGGGTTTGTGCCAGAGCCGCGGTGAACCCTGACGGCCAGCCCCCCTCTCCCAATACTGGTGCCTGTCCGCTGGTGGGTCGAGCGAGCCCCCCTGTGGTGGAGGCAGCTCTAAGCTTTTTAATTTAAATTGTCTCTCTAATTTGAATGAATACACTTTAAATCCATTTACAAGGATCTATTGGAGGGCAAGTCTCATGCCAGCAGCCGCGTAATTCCAGCTCCAGTAGCGTCCACTAAAGCTGCTGCAGTTAAAAAGCTTTTATAAGGATTGAGCTCGGCTGTCCACCGCAAGGCATCCTACTGGCAGTCCCAGCCCCTATGCCTTGGGGTGCCTCCTGATGCTCTTCACTGAGTATCCCGTGGTCCCGAAGCATTTCCTTTGAAAAAATTAAGTGTCCAAACTACAGGTGGTGTAGCTTGCTTAACAGCCGGGATAATCCGCTTACTAGCAGACACTGCTACTAGGCACAAAGTATTTCCTGGGCTAGATGCAGTTAAAAATTTGTAATTAGATACTCTCGTTGGATGCTGAGAAAGCATTCCATAGAGTCTCCTGGCACGCCATATATTATTCTCTTAAAAAGTTTGGGGTAGGGGTCTAGGGGACCCTTTTATAGCCAAAATCACGGCCCTGTATCGCAATACGTCACCTAGGCTGAAGATAAATGGAACTGTAGCACCCTGAGGGCTCGGTTGCTACAGAGGTATTGCACCTCACCCAGAGGTGTGATATCTCACTCTCAGGTAAGGATGGAGTGTGGATCAGGACCCGACACCTGCATGCATTACACCACATTGCCGTGGGGCAGGGCGACCAATATGCCCCTGAGATGGGCACGACAGTCCCTGTCCCTGGCTGGAGTGGGGGGAGGGAACACTGAGGAAGGGGAACCCTGTAGTGCAGGAGCAGGGAGGAAGCAGTTCCTGGGTGCACTGAGAAGGGAGTATAAAAGGTGGGCACCATCTTAGTTCAGTGCAGAGAAGTCTGAGCAGAAGTGACAGGGAGCAGGGGCTCTGCATGAGCTCTGCTCCGGAGGCGGGCCTAGTAACAGAGGCCCAGGCCTGGAAGAGGGAGAAGGAAGGAAGAGGAGCGGAGAAGGCTCCAGGAACGAGGAACGAAGGGATCCCAGGGGTGCGGACGGGCGAGTCGCCACCGCACGCCCGAATCCACCTGCGTGGAGGGGTCAGGCCAAAGGGGGAGACCGGTCCCCGAAACTAGTGGAGGCGGGAAACGACCCTCAGCTAGAAACCGGAGGCTGTGACATTTTATGTGGCGCAGCCCCTCGCTACACCCGCTAGGAAGGCACCACATAGGGTCAGGGAAACTGGCGCCAAGTTTACCAAGAGGAGGCCCGAGGCAGCCGGACAGAAGGGTTGGTAAGAAAGGCCAGACAAAGGACACATAAAGGGGGTCCTGTGAAGCGCTCCAAAGTTATCTGGGAGTTGTCTGAGCCCCTCACCTGGTGAGCACAGTACGACGTGGGCAGCCGTTACCTGCAGACATGGTCTGGATAATAAGAACTGTGAGTAAAGGCCCTGGACTGCATCACTGACTCCGTGTCGTTACTGCTGCTGCCCTGCACCATCACCCCCATCCTCCGCATACACTGCCCTGAGGCTATACTCCTCCCGTGGGGAGTTATGCTACGCTCTGCTGCACCCACAACACCAGCCTCAGCGGTCTGCCCTGCAGCGGCGGTTCACTCTGACCGCAATCCGCGGGTGGCGTAGTCGGACATTTAAACATCAAAACCACATAAATAGTTCCGCCACTGGTTTGACCGCCCTGAGCCACGGAACCGGGTCGCCGCCACGGAGACTACAACCACCAGCATCCACCAAAAAGGGTCCGGCTCCGGGTGTCCCAAGGCCCAGGGGGCGCGTCAGAACATTTTCATCACCTTTCATAATCACCAATGGGACAAGGCAGGGATGTCCTCTGTCCCCTCTCTTATACATCCTAGTGACGGAGCACCTGCTCTCATCAATTCGCCATAACCCCAATATTAGGTGGATTGAGGTGGGAGGCACTGAGTACAAGTGCTCTCTATTTGCTGATGATGTCCTAGTATATATCACTCAATCACATATATCCATCCCTGCTGTTATGGCTGAAATAGATCACTTTGTTACATGGTCAATTTTTAAAATCAATGCAGCGAATTCTGAGGCCCTCGATGTCTCCCTCCCCAAATCCATGCAGGATTCCATCCAGTCCAACTTTCCCTTTGCCTGGCCCTCACAGGGTATCAAATACTTAGGAATTCCTATTCATAGAGACCTCTCCCATCTATGTTATCTTAATTTTGGGCCCTTTATTGAACAACTCCATACAGACCACGGTTGGCAAGTTAGAACTGTAAGATTCACTACGTGAACCACTGGTGTTTTGTGGAAAAGCACATGTACACTGTGTTCCAAATTATTATGCAAAAAGTGTTTAGGAGTGATAAGGGAAGAATTTGTTTGTTTGTCAGTTAAACTCATTGATGGTGATGTGTGTCAGGGCTCTTTATATCACTGTAAGCAATTGCAGACACCTGTGCTAATTAGTTTGGCAGGTGTGTCCAATGAAAGACAAGACTACTTAAGAAGGCTGTCCCACATTATTAAGCAGCCTACATTTTCTGCCAAAATGGGAAAGAAAAAGGATGTGTCGGCTGCTGAGAAGCAACAAATTGTGGAGTGTTTAGGTCAAGGCATGACTACAATCAACATTGTGCGATGACTACAATCAACATTGTGCGATGATCAGGATGAAGTGTCGTGGCAATCAAGAAGTATGTAGCTGATTCACAGTACACACGTGTGCGTGCTGATAAGGGCAAATTGAGTACCCTTTCCTACAGGCAATTACGTCAGGTTAAAAGAGCAGCGGCAAAAAAGCCTTGTCATAGTAGCAGACAAGTTTTTGAAGCTGCTGTTGCCTCCAACGTCCCCCGAACAACAAGATGCAGGGTCCTTCAGAGGTTTGCAGCTGTGCATACGCCATCCTGTCGACCTCCTCTATCCACTTCACACAAGCAGAAACGGCTCCAGTGGGCCAAACATTACATGAAGACTGATTTCAAAACTGTTTTGTTCACGGATGAGTGCCGTGCAACGCTCGATGGTCCAGATGGATGGAGTGGAGGAAGGCTGGTTGATGGACACCCCACGCAAACACGGCTACAGCGCCAACAAGGAGGAGGTGGAGTAATGTTTTGGGCTGGAATCATGGGGAGAGAGATTGTCGGCCCCTTTAGGATCCCTGAAGGGGTAAAGATGAACTCCATAATGTATGTGGAGTTTCTCAAACAGCACTTCCTGCCATGGTTCAAGAAGAAGAACCGTGTATTCCACAGCAAGATCATTTTTATGCATGATAATGCACCGTCTCATGCTGCACATAACACATCTGCAACTCTGGCTGATATGGGCATAAAAGGGGACAAACTTATGGTGTGACCCCCATGCTCCCCTGACCTCTACCCCATTCAGAACCTCTGGAGCATCATCAAAAGGAGTGTCTATGATGGCGGGAGGCAGTTCACATCTAAGCAACAGCTCTGGGAGGGTATTCTGTCCTCATGCAAAACAATTGAAGCAGAAACCATCCAAAACCTGACAAATTCAATGGACGAGAGAGTTCAGAAGCTCCTTTCGAACAAGGGGTCCTATTTGCAAATGTAACATCACCTAGAATAAAGTTTTGAGTTGAAAACTGTTTGATTTCAGTTTATAATAACCTGCTAATGCTTAGAATTTCAAAAATGACCATTTTTTTTGGTCTTTATTAAAATGAAAAGGTTGATCGAAGAGTGTGGGGGATCTAAGAGTGTGGCAACCCAGTAGTCAGGATTACTTCGAATTCTGACAATCTGGAGGTCATGTTGCAGTTAGTGCAGCAAGAAGGCACTTATGTGTCTTGCGCATCTCGGAGCCCCAAAATTATTTTCCTGGCTAGATGCAGCTAAAAATTATTATTAATTTAAAATCTGGTGGAGCTTAGTATAGATGGCCTAATAGAATCAGTACTGCACACTGCTACAAAGCCCAAATTATTTTCCAGCCAAGATACAGATAAACATGATTAGTAATTTTAAATCTGGTGGAGCTTAGTATAGATGGCCTAATAGAATCAGTACTGTACACTGCTACAAAGCCCAAATAATTTTCCAGCCAAGATACAGATAAACGTGATTAGTAATTTGAAAGCTTAAAATGGTTGGTGAGGTGATTTTAACCAATCATCAAGCTTTTACTCTCCCCAGGATGACACAGGGGTAGAAAAGTCGTTTCGGATCCATGATTTGTTCATCTTTATAAACGTGAGTCTGTCTACATTATCAGTGGAGAGCCGCGTGCGCTTATCTGTCAGCACACCACCAGCAGCGCTGAACACACGTTCAGGCAGAACGCTGGCTGCGGGGCATGACAAGATCTCCAAGGCGTAAGTGGCTAGCTCCGGCCATTTATCCAGATTGGAAACCCAAAAAGAGCAAGGGTCCAGTGACACAGTCATGGCTTCAATGTTTACTTGGAGATACTCCTGTACCATCGTCTCTAGGCGTTGACTATGTGTCAGACTTCTTGTCTCCTGTGGCCTTGCAAAGGATGGGCTAAAAAAGTGGTGAAATGATTCCCCAAAATTGATGTTACCAGCAGATACTGTGTTTCTGTTACGGTTTGAGTGCTGAACACTCGACGGTCCCACGGTTGGCAAGTTGGAACTGTGAGATTCAGTACGTGCACCACTGGTGTTTTGTGGAAAAGCACATGTAAGATTCTGCAACAGTCTCTGCTGATACTCCTGCATGCGTGCATCCCTTTCTATGGCAGGAATAATTTCTGCAAATTTACTTTTGTACCGGGGATCTAACAGTGTGGCAACCCAGTAGTCAGGATTATTTCTAATTCTCACAATTCGAGGGTCATGTTGCAGGTAGTGCAGCAAGAAGGCACTCATGTGTGTTGCGCATCCAGGAGCACCAAGTCCCTGTTGTGTTGGTGGCGAGGTAACAATCATGCTTCCTTCCTCTGTCCTCTCCCCCCAACCTCGCACAATAGAAATGTGATCAAGGTCTCCTTCATCTGATGAGTCTTCCATCAGTTCGTCCTCCACTTCTTCCTGGGCTCCTGCACCTTCCTCACTAGTTTGGCTGCTACCATGCGCCCTGGTAAAACCATCTCCCCCACCCTCACATGCCTGCCGCGTTGGTGCTGCCGACCGTCTGGACCTTGCAGATGTTAGCCCTTCCGCATACTACTCCTCCTCCTCTACTTCCTCCACCTCCTCTTGTGCCACCACCTGACTCCGAATTCTGTTTAACATGTGCTCCAGCATGTAAATCACCGGAATAGTCATGCTGATAATGGCATCGTCAGCACTAAACATCTTCGTCACCATTTCAAAACTGTGCAGAAGGGTGCATAGGTCCCTGATCTGAGTCCACTCCTCCAGCGTGATTTGCCCCACCTCTGGATCTCGTTGGCCCAGGCTATACGTCAGAACATATTGCACCAGGGCTTGTCGGTGCTGCCACAGTCGCTGCAACATGTGCAGAGTTGAATTCCACTGGGTAGGCACATCGCATTTTAGCCGGTGAAGAGGCAGGCCCAACGACTTCTGTAGAGATGTAAGTCGCTGAGCTGCGGGATGCGAACGGCGGAAGTGAGCACACAGTGACCGTGCCCTCTGCAGAAGGCCATCTAGTCCGGGATAGTGGGCTAAAAATTGCTGGACAACCAGGTTCAACACGTGAGCCATACAAGGCACGTGTGTGACATTGCCCCGGCGAAGGGCCGCACCCAGGTTTGCAGCATTGTCGCACACGGCCTTCCCTGGTTTCAGGTCCAGTGGAGACAACCATTCATGAAATTGGTTCTCCAGAGCTGACCACAACTCCTCAGCTGTGTGACTCACATTTCCCAGACATTTCAAAGTAAAAACCGCCTGATGACGTTGAGCCCTACTGCCAGCATAGTAAGGAGGTGTGCAGGATCCCTTCTGCGCAGTTAGAAAGCTTGTGGCATGACCAGACAGGCTTTGGGTGCAGGTGGAGGATCGAGAGGAAGTTGAGGAGGCAGAAGCAGTGGAGGAACTTTGAGATAAAGAGGATTGACGCACAACTCGTGGGGACGGCAAGACTTGGACAGCAGCCCCTTGTCCTGCTGTCACCATAGTTACCCAGTGCCCAGTCAGCGACATGTAATGCCCCTGTCCTTGCCTACTCGTCCAAGTGTCTGTGGTGAAATGCACCCTGTCACACACAGAGTTTCTCAAAGAAGCGGTGATGTTGTGTGCGACATGCTGGTGGAGCGCAGGCACACCTTTCTTTGAGAAGTAGTGCCGACTGGGCATCTGGTACTGGGGCACTGCGACGGACATAAGGTCTCGAAAATCCTGAGTCCACCAGGCGGAAAGGCAGCATTTCTGTAGCCAAGAGCTTGCAGATGGTGAAATTCAACCTCTTAGCTTTCTCATGGCTAGGAGGAAATGGTCTTTTCCTTGTCCACATCTGAGGGACCGAGGGCTGGCTGTTGTGCTTAGACGGGGTTGATAAGGGTGTCCCCGGCAAACTGCCGGTCTGTGAGGAAGATGCAGGCGGACATGTTAGGTTGCCTTGATCCAAAGGTGGTGCTATCGATGTCGGACAGCGCTCAACACCAGCTGGTGTTACCACCTCCAAAGAAAATGATGACCTGCCAATCACGCTGGCTGTTGCGGGTAAAGAGGTGGCAGGTCTGCGCCCCAAAACAGGTGTGACTGCTGTCCCCCCAGTCACAGAGGATGGAGAGGCCGCGGATGCACAAGATATGGCAGACGGTGGTTGGCCCGGCTGGCTAGGCCGCATTGTAGCACAGTGAGCTTCCCACTGCAACTTATGCTTCATGTCCATGTGCCGGTTCATGCATGAAGTACTCAAACTATGTATTTTTTGGCCTCTACTTAGCTTTTGCTGACAAATGTTACAGATAACACGAGTTGGGTCATCTTTATCTATCTGAAAAAATGCCCAGGCTATGCAAGGCTTAGCACCCATGCGACCTAAAGAGCCACCACGACTTGTGGTGAGAGGCAGAGTTGTGTTTGAGGATGCAGTTGTTCACGTGCTTCCAGTACTACGTCTCTGTCCAGGAAGGCGCAACCTGACCTCGTCGTCACTAGCATTCTCCTCCACCTCCTTTGCTGACCTCATCTCTTGGTTGACTGTGGGTTGACAGTAAGTGGGATCTCCAACCTCATCATCATCACCCTGTGCGTTATCACACCCGTCGTCCTCAGAGTCAACCTGTTCCTGCCCTGACAAAAAACTAAAGTTGTCGCTCCAATCAGGTATTTGAGTCTCATCATCGTCTTCCTCATTGTCTCCACCAACAAGAGTTACAGTTTGGGAATGAGGGTCTACATTATGGTCAGAACCTTCAGCGTCTGGTCCTGGATCCGACTCATAAAGATTCTGGGCATCAGTGCAGATCATTTCCTCGTCTGGATTCACAGAAGCGCTGGAGCCGACCTCTGATTCCCAGGCTATAGTATGAGTAAACAGCTCTGCAGACTCAACCATCTGTTCTACCTCATACTCAGACGGGCAGCTGGAGATTTGGGAGCTGTGAGGAAGCAAGTGCGATTGGGGTGACACCTTTGAGGACTGGAGTATTTGTGATGTTGAAGTTGATGTGGAGGAGAGCCCACTTAAAGGAACACTTGATATCCGTTGAAGCACCTGCTGTTTTTGTGCCTCATCTGGAATTTGTAGCGATTGGCGTGGCCGTAAGTGTTATGCACACGCCCGGGCTAAGCGGCGTGTGCGTGTGATTGGTAGTGATTCCACTGGACCGTGCCGGAGAGTGAATGCCTGGAGGGGCGTGACTAAGTATTCACCCGATCCGACCAGGGTCGCACGACGGCATACGACGCCAGTGCACCAAGGAGGAACCGAGCAGAGGGACCAGGTGCTACTCCAGGACAGACCCCGGACACGGCTGTTGACCCACACAGGGGAATACAGGAACAGGCTGGTAGGCTGGCACACAGACTGGTGGGTATAGGCAGGCACGACTGGTATGCAGGCAGGCGGGTATGCAGGCAGGGGGGTAAAGGCAAGCACAGCTAGAGTGCAGACAGGGAGGCACTAGCAGGTAGGAACACAGGCGGGATAGGACCCAGTACACACCGGGACTCAGGAACAATACAGGCAGAGGGTTACAGGCAAGCACAGCTAGAGTGCAGACAAGGCTGAGCAGGGAGGACAGGGCTCTGTTCACACGGAACAGACAGGAAGGGAAAGACAGAGCCAGATACTCACACAGTACTTGCAGAGACAACAAGCAGGAGTTAGGTACGAGTTCAGACTCTGCAGAAAAAGGAAGGGAACGGACATAGAGGCAAAAACAGGTAAAGGACAGGAGAGAGTTCAGACTGGAACTGAGTGAACGGAGGAGACCGACACTGCAGAGGGATACAGGAGCGGGTCTGGGAATACGGCCCCCAGAGAGGCGGAACGAACAGGCAAGGAGCGTGTTCAGACAGGACAGACCAGACGCAGGAGCGGGTCTAGGAAATCGGCCACTAGAAGGCGGAACGAACAGGCAAGGAGCGTGTTCAGACAGGACAGACCAGACACAGGAGCGGGTCTAGGAAATCGGCCACTAGAAGGCGAGAGGAACAGGCTAGGAGCGAGTTCAGACAGGTCAGACAAGATACAGGAACGGGTCTAGGTAATCGGCCCCTAGAAGGCAGGAGGAACAGGCTAGGAGTGTGTTCAGACAGGACAGACAAGAGAACACAGAAAGGACTCAGTTCAGACACGGGAGCTGATACCGCAAGGCAGGAGACATACAGGACTCAGTTCAGACACGGGAACTGATACAAAAAGCAGGAGACAAGAGACGGGACCTGGCACCTTCAGAGTGCAAGCACACACTGAAGGAAACACTATGCTCAGGCAGGGATAGAAGGGAGCTGCTGAGCTATATACCAAGTGACAGACAGCAATAGGCTGAGGACGCACAAGGGGTGTGACCCACAGCAGGTACAAAAGGCAGGAAGTGATCGGGCGCCGCCCTTAAGCAGCAGAAACAGACACAAACAGGCAGCATGGAGGGAAGCCAGAGAGACATTCTGGACAGGAGATCAAGTGCGCCCTCTTGCACAGTGGGAGATGGACCACCATGCAAGGACGCCGCCAGGTATGTTACAGTACCTCCCCCCTTACGCCCCCTCTTCTTCAGGCCTGCCAGAATCTTCCGCAGGGAATTCGAGGGCCAGTCGTTCACTGGGTTGGAGGGGGACAGAGACTTAAGGGTAATCTCTGCTTCGAGGTACATCTTGTCAAGCTCACAGGAAGAAATAGACGGGTTATCACGTACATAATGAGGAAAAGTCACTGTCTCTTTGTAATCTGGTGGTATCCCGGAGGATTCAGGAAACAACTGGAGGTCCTCCGCCGGGTCAGAAGAGTGCAGAGGCTCAGAGAAAACAACTGCTTCAGAGTACACTAGGTCGGACTCACTGGAGGAAGCAGGCGAGGTATCGGGTACCGAGTATAGGAAAGTCTCTGTCCATTCACCACCAGGTGGCACCCCGAAGGGTTCTGGAGACAGCTGGCGGTCCTCCGCCTGGTCAGAGGGGTGTAGAGACTCATGGGTAACCTCTGCTTCAGAGTACACTAGGTCGGACTCACTGGACGAAGCAAGCGAGGTATCAGATCCAGGATATAGGAAAGTCTCTGTCCATTCACCACCAGGTGGCACCCCGAAGGATTCTGAACACAACTGGAGGTCCTCCGCCTGGTCGGAGGGGTGTAGAGACTCAGGAGTAACCTCTGCTTCGGAGTACACTAAGTTGGACTCACTGGACGAAGCGAGCGAGGTATCAGGTACAGAGTATAGGAGAGTCTCTGTCCTTTCGCTACCAGGTAGCACCCCGAAGGGTTCAGGAGACAACTGGAGATCCTCCGCCTGGTCGAAGGGGTGTAGAGACTCGGAGGTAACTACCACTTTGGGGTACCCATTGTCAGGCTCACAGGACGAAGCGGACAAAGTATTGAGTACCGGGTGTAGAGAAGTCTCTCTCCATTTGTCATCGAGTGGTATCCCGGAGGGTTCAGGAGGCAACAGGGGATCCTCCGCCAGGTAGTAGAGGTGCACAGACTCTGAGGTAACCACAGCTTTGGAGCATCCTTGGACATGCACACCGGTTAAAGAGAAAGAAGCATCTGATGCCGGGTGCAGGAAGTTCTCCTGTGTGGAGTCTGGATGGGCAGAAGTCTCTTCGGCCAGGAGAACTGGTGCACTACCCACGCACATTACCCATTGGGGTTTCTCCGGGATACAGGGAGATGAAGCTTCAGTAGGGACTTCAAGGTTGGGGTCAGGAGGTCTCAGGGAGGACAGACCCTGGCGTGACGGCTTGCCTCTAAGTCTAGCACGTCTGGACTGCCTCTTGAGGTTGAGAGAAGTATTCCGGAAAGCGTAGTCACCCTGTGAGGATTCTGGGTGGGCAGTAGTCTCATTGGGCTGGAGGACTATTGCGCTACCCACACACATTACCCGTCGGGGCTGCTCCGGGATATTGGGAAGTGAAGCTTCAGCAGGGGCTTCAGAGTTAGGGTCCTCGAAGACCATACGAAAGGCCACCAGGAAGGCCTGCAGGTCAAGGATGACAGGATCCCATGCTTCCCATAGGGGGGTGACCCATTTCAAGGCATCACCCGCTAGGTAGTCAATCATAAAGGCCACTTTAGCCCAATCGGAAGGAAAATAGAGAGGGTAGGCCTTAAAGTGTAGCATGCATTGCTCCACAAATGCACGACACTGTCTTGGATCCCCATAGTAACGTGGCGGATCCGCAGGAACGAGGGCTGATAGATCCATCTGGACGGGTGCGTAATTCGCCTGGAACTCAGCTAAAGGGGGAAAAAAATTTATTTATTTATTTTAATGCATGTATTCGCTGGAAAAACTTCTCAAAGAGCGAAGGCTGTGGGGCTCAACGGGAACCATGGCCTGAGCATGCTGTTATGCACACGCCCGGGCTAAGCGGCGTGTGCGTGTGATTGGTAGTGATTCCACTGGACCGTGCCGGAGAGTGAATGCCTGGAGGGGCGTGACTAAGTATTCACCCGATCCGACCAGGGTCGCACGACGGCATACGACGCCAGCGCACCAAGGAGGAACCGAGCAGAGGGACCAGGTGCTACTCCAGGACAGACCCCGGACACGGCTGTTGACCCACACAGGGGAATACAGGAACAGGCTGGTAGGCTGGCACACAGACTGGTGGGTATAGGCAGGCACGACTGGTATGCAGGCAGGCGGGTATGCAGGCAGGGGGGTAAAGGCAAGCACAGCTAGAGTGCAGACAGGGAGGCACTAGCAGGTAGGAACACAGGCGGGATAGGACCCAGTACACACCGGGACTCAGGAACAATACAGGCAGAGGGTTACAGGCAAGCACAGCTAGAGTGCAGACAAGGCTGAGCAGGGAGGACAGGGCTCTGTTCACACGGAACAGACAGGAAGGGAAAGACAGAGCCAGATACTCACACAGTACTTGCAGAGACAACAAGCAGGAGTTAGGTACGAGTTCAGACTCTGCAGAAAAAGGAAGGGAACGGACATAGAGGCAAAAACAGGTAAAGGACAGGAGAGAGTTCAGACTGGAACTGAGTGAACGGAGGAGACCGACACTGCAGAGGGATACAGGAGCGGGTCTGGGAATACGGCCCCCAGAGAGGCGGAACGAACAGGCAAGGAGCGTGTTCAGACAGGACAGACCAGACGCAGGAGCGGGTCTAGGAAATCGGCCACTAGAAGGCGGAACGAACAGGCAAGGAGCGTGTTCAGACAGGACAGACCAGACACAGGAGCGGGTCTAGGAAATCGGCCACTAGAAGGCGAGAGGAACAGGCTAGGAGCGAGTTCAGACAGGTCAGACAAGATACAGGAACGGGTCTAGGTAATCGGCCCCTAGAAGGCAGGAGGAACAGGCTAGGAGCGTGTTCAGACAGGACAGACAAGAGAACACAGAAAGGACTCAGTTCAGACACGGGAGCTGATACCGCAAGGCAGGAGACATACAGGACTCAGTTCAGACACGGGAACTGATACAAAAAGCAGGAGACAAGAGACGGGACCTGGCACCTTCAGAGTGCAAGCACACACTGAAGGAAACACTATGCTCAGGCAGGGATAGAAGGGAGCTGCTGAGCTATATACCAAGTGACAGACAGCAATAGGCTGAGGACGCACAAGGGGTGTGACCCACAGCAGGTACAAAAGGCAGGAAGTGATCGGGCGCCGCCCTTAAGCAGCAGAAACAGACACAAACAGGCAGCATGGAGGGAAGCCAGAGAGACATTCTGGACAGGAGATCAAGTGCGCCCTCTTGCACAGTGGGAGATGGACCACCATGCAAGGACGCCGCCAGGTATGTTACAGTAAGAAAGGGATCTTATCACATTGTCCGCTAAAAGAAGTAGACATTTTAGTTTGGCTGGAAGATGGTCTTTCTTCTGCAGATGTTACTGTTGCTTTAACACCTACCCCACGGACACAACCTTTTTTCCCCTTCCCAACACGCCTATTCCCCTTTCCACCAGCAGCAGGCCTTTTCCACTCATTTTGGTGGTTAACTAATTCATAACTCTGGAGTTGTTTGCACAAAAAAACAATGGATGGGAACCGAGCAGAGCTGAGTGGCCAAACTGTGGTATTAGGCTAAAACTATTGGCTGGGTTAGATGCAGAAAAAAATTATATTCAATTTGCAACCTGATGGAGGTCAGTATAGATGGACTAATAGAACAAGTCCCACACACAGCTAGAAGCCCAAATATTTTTTCAGAGGTAGATGCAGAAAAAAATTATATTCAGTTTGCAACCTGATGGAGGTCAGTATAGATGGACTAATAGAACAAGTCCCACACACTGCTAGAAGGCCAAATATTTTTTCAGAGCTAGATGCAGAAAAATATTATATTCAATTTGCAACCTGATGGAGGTCAGTATAGATGGACTAATAGACCAAGTCCCACACACTGCTAGAAGCCCAAATATTTTTTCAGAGCTAGATGCAGAAAGAAATTATATTCAATTTGCAACCTGATGGAGGTCAGTATAGATGGACTAATAGAACAAGTCCCACACACTGCTAGAAGCCCAAATATTTTTTCAGAGGTAGATGCAGAAAAAAATTATATTCAGTTTGCAACCTGATGGAGGTCTGTATAGATGGACTAATAGAACAAGTCCCACACACTGCTAGAAGGCCAAATATTTTTTCAGAGCTAGATGCAGACAAAAAATTATTTTGAATTTGCAACCTGATGGAGGTCAGTATAGATGGACAGGTAGAACAAGTCCCACACACTTCTAGAAGGACAAATATTTTTTCAGAGCTAGATGCAGAAAAAAATTATATTCAATTTGCAACCTGATGGAGGTCAGTATAGATGGTCTAATAGACCAAGTCCCACACACTGCTAGAAGGCCAAATATTTTTTCAGAGCTAGATACAGACAAAAAAATATTTTTAATTTGCAACCTGATGGAGGTCAGTATAGATGGACTAATAGAACAAGTCCCACACACTGCTAGAAGCCCAAATATTTTTTCAGAGGTAGATGCAGAAAAAAATTATATTCAGTTTGCAACCTGTTGGAGGTCAGTATAGATGGACTAATAGACCAAGTCCCACACACTGCTAGAAGGCCAAATATTTTTTCAGAGCCAGATGCAGATAAAAATTATTTTTAATTTGCAACCTGATGGAGGTCAGTATAGATGGACTAATAAA
Source organism: Phyllobates terribilis (assembly GCF_046119375.1). Taxonomy (NCBI): domain Eukaryota; kingdom Metazoa; phylum Chordata; class Amphibia; order Anura; family Dendrobatidae; genus Phyllobates; species Phyllobates terribilis. The sequence goes on from NW_027362767.1 coordinate 277,033,263, forward strand.
ACAAGCCCCACACACTGCTAGAAGCCCAAATATTTTTTCAGAGGTAGATGCAGAAAAAAATTATATTCAGTTTGCAACCTGATGGAGGTCAGTATAGATGGACTAGTAGAACAAGTCCCACACACTGCTAGAAGGACAAATATTTTTTCAGAGCTAGATGCAGAAAAATAATTATTTTGAATTTGCAACCTGATGGAGGTCAGTATAGATGGACTAGTAGAACAAGTCCCACACACTGCTAGAAGGACAAATATTTTTTCAGAGCTAGATGCAGAAAAAAATTATATTCAATTTGCAACCTGATGGAGGTCAGTATAGATGGACTAATAGAACAAGTCCCACACACTGCTAGAAGGCCAAATATTTTTTCAGAGCTAGATGCAGAAAAATATTATATTCAATTTGCAACCTGATGGAGGTCAGTATAGATGGACTAATAGAACAAGTCCCACACACTGCTAGAAGCCCAAATATTTTTTTCAGAGCTAGATGCAGAAAAAAAATTATTTTGAATTTGCAACCTGATGGAGGTCAGTATAGATGGACTAGTAGAACAAGTCCCACACACTGCTAGAAGGACAAATATTTTTTCAGAGCTAGATGCAGAAAAAAATTATATTCAATTTGCAACCTGATGGAGGTCAGTATAGATGGACTAATAGAACAAGTCCCACACACTGCTAGAAGGCCAAATATTTTTTTCAGAGCTAGATGCAGACAAAAAATTATTTTTAATTTACAACCTGATGGAGGTCAGTATAGATGGACTAATAGAACAAGTCCCACACACAGCTAGAAGCCCAAATATTTTTTCAGAGCTAGATGCAGATAAAAATTATTTTTAATTTGCAACCTGATGGAGGTCAGTATAGATGGACTAATAAAACAAGGCCCACACACCACTAGAAGCCCAAATATTTTTTCAGAGGTAGATGCAGACAAAAAATTATTTTGAATTTGCAACCTGATGGAGGTCAGTATGGATGGACTAGTAGAACAAGCCCCACACACTGCTAGAAGGACAAATATTTTTTCAGAGCTAGATGCAGAAAAAAATTATATTCAATTTGCAACCTGATGGAGGTCAATATAGATGGACTAATAGAACAAGTCCCACACACTGCTAGAAGGCCAAATATTTTTTCAGAGCTAGATGCAGACAAAAGATTATTTTTAATTTGCAACCTGATGGAGGTCAGTATAGATGGACTAATAGAACAAGTCCCACACACTGCTAGAAGGCCAAATATTTTTTCAGAGCTAGATGCAGATAAAAATTATTTTTTATTTGCAACCTGATGGAGGTCAGTATAGATGGACTAATAGAACAAGTCCCACACACTGCTAGAAGGCCAAATATTTTTTCAGAGCTAGATGCAGACAAAAAAATATTTTTAATGTGCCACCTGATGGAGGTCAGTATAGATGGACTAATAGAACAAGTCCCACACACTGCTAGAAGCCCAAATATTTTTTCAGAGCTAGATGCAGACAAAAAATTATTTTGAATTTGCAACCTGATGGAGGTCAGTATAGATGGACTAGTAGAACAAGTCCCACACACTGCTAGAAGGACAAATATTTTTTCAGAGCTAGATGCAGAAAAAAATTATATTCAATTTGCAACCTTATGGAGGTCAGTATAGATGGACTAATATAATGATGCTATGCCCAAAAGGTTTTACTTCACTAGGTGCAGTAAAAAAATTGGTATTCTATACACAGGTGGTGTAGCTTGCAACACAGATAGGCTACTCCACTGACTAACACACTCTGCAATAGGCCAAAAAGGATTAGCTTTGCTAGATTCAGCCAAATGCTGTGAAAAAAACTTGCACAGCACTGGCACAGACCTGCCTGGCAAAAACTGATAGGAACTGATGTAACTTAGTCCTGAAAAGGACTGCAATTACAATTAGTCTTTACTCCCACAACCTATCTATTTCAGAGCACAGACCTGCCTGATAAAAGTCGTAGGAAATGCTGTAACCTAGTCCTTAAAAGGACTGCAATCACAACTATTCCCTACTCCCAAGCTATCTGTAGATTTGTGCGAAAATTGGCTTGAAATTAACAAGGTATAGCGCACACAGCAACAGCGGTGCCGTCTAACACGCAGCTGCAGCAGTGAGAAAATAGTGGCGACGGGGAAAATGGCTTGGTCTTATAGGGCAAGTACATGTGACATACACTGCCAATGACACATGCCATTGCTTGTGTGAAAAAAAGCACTTCGCTCCGTGTGTGCGCTGCTGATAGGCTGACAGACTGCACCTCCCCACTGCAAAGGCGGGAAAGAGAAAAAAAAATGGAGATCTTCATTATTCCTGCAGAGATCCATCCCCTGCCCCTCCCCCCACCCCGCTGTACACTCAAACTGCGTATTAACATTAATTTTCATCATTACTGAGAAAAAATCCAGTTATGATTTTGGTGCACGAACAGTTATCGAACATAACCTGAACAGCCGAATTTTTCTCAAATCGTTCGTGTTCGCCGAACGGCTCGAACACCGCCCAAAACAGCTCGAATTTGAGATTGGCGAACAGTTCTAGTCGAACACCGCTCATCTCTAATAATGAGCATTAACACTGGATGGGCAAATATATGATCTATTCTAGTGAAAACTAAGTTGCTTGGGGAAAAATAGGTGTAGTCTTTGACTCTAGGATGCAGTTCTCTCCATAAGTCTACACAGTGATGGAGAGAAAAGTGCTTACGAAGGGAGACTGTCTACTGAAGGTGGGAATGATAGGGGGCCTGGAAGCTGGATGTCAGAGAACTTACAAAGCTTGGGGTTAAGTATGAAATTAGAGTCACCACAAAGCAGTGCAGTGCGTTGAGCAAGTTCTGACACTAGATTGATTAGACGAGAGCTAAAGGCAGACTGGTGAGTGTTCGGGATATAGTAAGAAACAATAGTCACCAATTCATCTGAAATGGCGCCTGTTACCATTAAATAACAGCCGTCGTTATTTGAAGACAAAAGGGACTAATTGTTTAAAGCAAATGGCTACGCCTTTAGTTTTGTTTGAAACATTAGCGGTGTAGAAAAGTGGGTGAGAGAAGGACATTAAGGTGTGATGTTTTGGAGAAATGTGTCTCTTGAAGACAGATCATGTCTGCTTGTAGGGATCTGCAGTAACAGAATGCTTTAGTGCGTTTGTGTGGGGTGTTAAGACCCCCACATTGTGGAACAAAATGGTTAACGGCATGATATTGGAGGTGGTTGGATCATACAGTGAGGCTTTATCTGTGGGGGGGTAGTTCATATTTGAGATACTAGTTCAAGTAAGGTAGTTTGTTTCATATCTTCTCGGGCAGGCAAAAAGGTTGAGGGTTAGACATGAAACAATTGAACAAGGGGTTAGAGCGTTAAGGAAATGGGGAAGGGGAGGAAGCATAGCACCTAAAGGAAATGGCTGAGCACAGTGTGCTAAGCAACTGTGTGTAGTAACACTGAAGGGTCATGACAATTTTGTGAAAACAAAGGCAATGAGAATGATAATAGCTGTGGGGAGAGTTTGAGAGGGTGGGGAAAGGCTGGGTTAGTCTGTAGGGTTATAATCTAACTAAAGCGCAAATAGGTGAGTTTGAATAACTTTATGGATGGTTTTTATGGTTCTAGAGAATATCGGGGTGGTAGTATGATCTCTAACTCTAGAAGTTAGAGATGTTTGTCGGGGTAATGGGGAAGTGACCTCGTCCAGGGTGGAAACTAGAGCATGTTATATTTGGTACAAAGTGTAACAGTGGGTTCAAACCATAGTTCTACAACTGTGATAAGGGTAACACTATAACCAGGGGTGCTAAGCAGCATAGTAAAAGCAAATATTACAAGGAAATAGTGGTCACAGATATAAAAGTAAACCGAAAAGCATAACCAGTGTCTACAAAAGGTGGTAATTCAATGCATATAGGTCACTTATCCATCCTGATGATGTAGTAAAATGGAGATAAGTAGTGTAAAGTTCATAAAGTTCAAGGAGGAATGTGAGGGTCACGTGGCCTGGAGTGACGATCCTTGGAATGTTGGGAGGAAGTTGAGACAGGAGACGAGGAATCTTGCTCTAGGAGACATAGTTTAATAAGACAGCGTTTGTCACCTTCAGGAGAGAGGACTGTGTGGACCAAGTCCACATGGGTGAAAATCAGCTTCCATAGGAATCCCCAGCGATACTTAATGTTTTAGTAGTTGAGAATTTCCAGGTATGGTTTTATGGCCCACATTTTGGCAGTGGTTGTGGGGCCCATATCCGGGAAGAGTTTAGGAATGCACTTGCAGCCAATAGGAGATGCTTTTTTGTCTTTTAGAAATGAAGCTTGAGGATGATGTCGTGAGATGGGCCATCGGGTTTACGCTTACTCAGTGCTCTGTGGAAGCGATCCATCTCTAGGTGCTCTATAGAGACTCCTGGAAGTAGTTATTGGAAGAGTGCTGTTGCGGTAGTTTGGAGGTCTGTTATTGTTTCGGTCAATCCTCTGATACGGATGTTGCTCCTCTGGGTGCGATTTTCGAAATCCTCTAGCTTGTTGTTAAGGGAGCAGATTTCCTTGTGGAGCATCTCCATCTCTTTTTCGGGAACGATGAGAGTAGAAGTGGTAGATTCCATTTTGTTTTCTATGTTAAAGGTTCAGAATCCCAATTCTCTTATTCCTTTGAATAGCTCTTTGGTCAGTTTGTCCGACATTTTGGACAGTTCTGAGTATAGAATTGATTGAAATTGTGATAGTAGGGCTGCTTTGTCCATTTGGGGATTGTAAGGGTTTCTAAATGTAGTTGCTGGGGTAATTTCGGGGTCCGCTTCTTCTTAGGAAGAGGAACAAATGGACTCAGCTGGCTAGTGTGGTAACAGGGTCATAGTGATCCCAAGATCAGTTGAGGTTCGATTTCTAAGGTTACGGTTTGCAGAGGCTGTCCAGCGAGGCTTCGGCATGAGGACAGTTGTGAGTTATCCAATAGTCCAGAAGTTATTATTACCCAGCACCAGAAAAACAAGTCAGGGAGGAATCATATTATGTGTTTCGTTCACAAGGGTAGGAAGGAGAGTGAGTTAAGTCATTATGAGGGTTCTGTATTTTTGCTCATTGGAGATCTTGTTTGGTAGGCTTGTTTGCTCAGGCGTAAAGTGTCTTGATAAGCCGACAGTTAAAACCAACTATTAGTGTTAATATCATATTGGAGGCATAGAGAGACTGTCTATAATTGATATATTTCGTGGTTGGATGAGCAGTTGTAGAGTGTGGCCACCAGGTGTCAGCACAGTATAGCAAAGGACAGTACAAATGAAAAAAAAAAAAAAAACACTCAGTGTGCCAGGAGGTCCCAGATCCCAACAATGTCAATGGGCTGCAGTCTGAATTGCAGGAAGATTCTGAATGGCTCCTATTGTATTATGGTACTGACGAGATATGCCTGGAGGGCTACAGGTACCACACTCTACACCCCGGTTAGATCCTCCATTGCTGAGGGGCCACGGGTGGGAAACTGCAAGTGAGACACGTTGAGAGGTCTAGCAGGGCCACACACCCTCTCCGGAGGGGCAGGAGAGGCCCAGCAGAGGTAAGAAGTCTCTTTTATAGTGCTGTGCTGCCAGAGGAGGGGGGGGGGGCAGCTTGCTGATGATGCGCAACTAGCAAGGGCCCTGCAGGCCTCGGCACACGACCGCACCAGTACTCACCCTGTCAAGCTGCAGAGGTGCAGGGAGATCTATCCCTCAGGGATACCCACACCATCATCGTCCTGGGCCGCCAACCCGTGCTCCACAGCGGGCAGAGAAGGAGGATGCAGGCCCCGAGATCAATGAGCACCCCCAGGAAAGACTGTGGCTTCAGCCCTCTCGGTAGGCCTCAACACGGAGCGGAGCCCCGGGCACGCAGGAGCGGGCTAAAGTGGGCTCAAACGGGGCCCAACAATATCAGCAATATGACGGCATGAAGGGAGGTGTTCTGGGCCACTGATGGACCTTTATACCCTTTAATTAGCAGGGATTATGTCCCAAACACACAGCCAAGGAAATTCTCAATTGGTTTGAGAGAAAGAAAATAAAGCTGCTAGAATGGCCCAGCCAATCACTGGACCTGAATCCAATAGAAAATCTATGGAAGGAACTAAAACTCATAGAAGGAGAACACGGAACCTTCAGTATTTGAAGAGTGTTTGTGTGAAAGAATGGGCCAAAATCACACCTGAGCAATGCCTGCGACTAGTTTCTCCATACAGGAGGCGTCCTGAAGCTGTCATCACCAACAAAGGCTTTTGTATGAAGTATTAAATAAATGTCATTAAGCATGTTCAATACTTTTTCCCTGTGTCATTTCTCATTTTTTGCCTGTGAGGATTGGATGGGTTGTTACCGACATCTGGAGAGAATTTCATATCAACGGCACCTTTAGAAATATATTTACTTAGAAAATTGATGAAGTGTTCAATACTTATTTCACCCACTGTATCTCACTAATTTACACATTTTTCTTCCTTCATTGATGGCAGAATTGTCACATTTTAGGAAGTGGTCCAATTTTATAATAACCATCAAATCTGAAGCTCTCAGTATTTCATTATCAGTGTATAACAAACACCCTGAAACATAACTACCCCTTCAGATGGCCAGCAGATGATAACATCAGGTACCTGGCCATCTGTATAACCTCGGACCTCTACCGACTGTTTTCTCTTAATTTTCAATCATTTTTGTGCAGAGAAGAGGAGGAACTCAGTTCCTAGAAACGTGGCGAATTCTCCTCGCTTGGAATAATTCATATGCCCAAATTGTCAGTCCTTCTCAGATTGTTTATACAGTATTTATTGCAAACTATTCCAGTCCAGATCCTCTCCTCTTTTTAGAACAAAATTCAGCATAATTTCAACCACTTTGTTGAATCTGTGACAATATGGCGATAGGGCTCCAACATGTCCGCATGAATGCGCAGTACACATGACAGTTAGGCTTATCTGTATACTGACTGCGGACATGCACAGTGACAAGAGACGCCGAATGTGGCGCAGTCACAGATGTAATGAAAATATCAGTGGGGTGAGTTATCATACTTAAATACACTGCTCAAAAAAATAAAGGGAACACTCAAATAACACATCCTAGATCTGAATGAATGAAATATTCTCATTGAATACTTTGTTCTGTACAAAGTTGAATGTGCTGACAACAAAATCACACAAAAATCATTAATGGAAATCAAATTTATTAACCAATGGAGGCCTGGATTTGGAGTCACCCCCAAAATTAAAGTGGAAAAACACACTACAGGCTGATCCAACTTTAATGGAATGTCCTTAAAACAAGTCAAAATGAGGCTCAGTATTGTGTGTGGCCTCCACGTGCCTGTATGACCTCCCTACAACGCCTGGGCATGCTCCTGATGAGGTTGCGGATGGTCTCCTGTGGGATCTCCTCCCAGACCTGGACTAAAGCATCCGCCAACTCCTGGACAGTCTGTGGTGCAACGTGACGTTGGTGGATGAAGCGAGACATGATGCCCCATGTGCTCAATCGGATTCAGGTCTGTGGAACGGGCGGGCCATCCATAGCTTCAATGCCTTCATCTTGCAGGAACTGCTGACACACTCCAGCCACATGAGGTCTGGCATTGTCCTGCATTAGGAGGAACCCAGGGTCAACCGCACCAGCATATGGTCTCACAAGGGGTCTGAGGATCTCACCTCGGTACCTAATGGCAGTCAGGCTACCTCTGGCGAACACATGGAGGTAGCAGATCACTCTCCACGGCGTCTCCAGACTCTGTCACGTCTGTCACATGTGCTCAGTGTGAACCTGCTTTCATCTGTGAAGAGCACAGGGCGCCAGTGGCGACTTTGCCAATCCTGGTGTTCTGTGGCAAATGCCAAGCATCCTGCACGGTGTTGGGCTGTGAGCACAACCCCCATCTGTGGACGTCGGGCCCTCATACCACCCTCATGGAGTCGGTTTCTAACCGTTTGTGCAGACACATTCCCCACCTGCAGAACCACTCCTTTATTGAGTGTGTCTTGATAATTGCCAATAATTTCCATCTATTGTCTATTCCATTTGCACAACAGCATGTGAAATTGATTGTCAATCAGTGTTGCTTCCTAAGTGGACAGTTTAATTTCACAGAAGTTTGATTTACTTGGCGTTATATTCTGTTGTTTAAGTGTTCCCTTTATTTTTTTGAGCAGTGTATATAGACAGGTGGGATAAGTTACCAATTATGATACTTATGGAAATATAAGCAATTGATGCACTTTTTGCACAATATGAATGAATGAATGAATGAACTAATATGCTGTATTAAGTATAGATAGATGGAATGCTGTATAACTATGTATTATATATATGAATTTTTAGATGTAAACTCTATATTTGTTATTATTATACGTGTAATTGATGAACCTATTTATTGTTCACCTGATGATCCCTGCACTGCTTGAGAAAGTTCCTCACTTTGAAGGAAACGTTGCCACCATGACATTATGTCAATAAATCACAATTATTTTTTTTGAAAATTTGGAGTGTTGCCATTATCTTCATCTTAAGGTGGATGACGAAGAGAGAATCCTTGAAGCCATTAAAGGTGATGCTGGATTTTATAGTACACCAACAACAGATCTCAAATGCAAGTATGGTTTGGATAAAAAATGCTTGGTTTCTTTGCAATTGCATTTGACTACGCTTAAGGAATATTCTAAAGGCGAAAGGATACCTAGAGGGTTGCGGTCTAGTTTCAGACCTAATTTATTCATGAATAATTCTCTTTTTTGTGACAAGTTTGCCTCTATATCTAACAAATATACAATGGACTTAATGTTACTTAATATGGGCTATTTACATCAAGAAATTCAAACTCTTACCCAGAATATTTTCGAGTCCAAGTTAATGAATTTATTGAAATCTTATGATTGTGGCAAGTTTAAAGAGTCGGTGAACAATTGCTTATAAAAGATATGTGGTGAATTGGAGGATGTTAAATGGAAAAAATGGAACCGTGATGCTGATGATTATCAGAATGGTTTCATCTATAATTGGCAGAAAGATGGCACAAACTCTAAATTACAGATATAAGGGGGCAATTGCAAATCAAAGAAAAGAAGCAATTATATGACATCTTCTAATGACAGTATTTTTTTAGATGGTCTTTTAGATCCTCCAGTGAGCAACACAAACGAAAACGTAAAGGCGGGAGACGACACCATCGAAAACAAAAGAGACAAGCGTCATAAAAACAAGACATCACTGTCAAAAGAAATGACGACAAGGAGACGGGATCAAACCTCACGGTAAACCTATAACAGAGATGTTTATCTGATGCTGAAATGAAAGTATTGACCAAAGGCTTGTCTTTCAGTCCCACCTCACATGTAAATTGGTTTGAATTGGAAATTTCATTGCAAAAATTCTATAGACTCATCAAATTGAAATATTGTTTTTCTAAAAATCCGGTTATAAGAAAATGCAGCCATGTCTGAACTGAATTTATGTGAACTAGATCTGTCTGTGGGTAGTGATTTCATGCCCAATGTGAATGTAGAGGCTATTGACGCCTTTATAACAGATGTGAACGGTGAAATATCTAGACTTAAACAAGATTGCAATGATAGATTTAGACACCCAAATTTGAGTAGTGAGGAATATGAAGCTTTGATGTCCTTGGTCCATGACGACGACATCTCCATCAAGTCAGCTGACAAGGGTGGTGCTGTCATGGTCATGGACACAGGGAAATATATCTCTGGAATCAAGAGACAGTTGGAGGACCGTGAGGTGTACAGTGAACTTGGAAGTGACCCAAAATTTGATATCCTTAAAATGATTAAAATTGTTTTAGACTGGGCTGAATATAATGTAATTATTGAGGATGATTTATTTAAATTTTTATTGCAGGAGAACCCAGTAACTCCTGTAATATATGTTATTCCAAAAATTCACAAATCACTAATAGACGTCCCTGGCCGACCGATAGTTTTGGGTTGTAATTCTGTATTTAATAATATCTGTATTTTCCTTGATAAAATTTTGGGTCCTTTATCAAAATGTATTCCCTTGTATATACTAGATACTGTAGCATCGGCGTCTCTGCCCCCTACCAGGCAGAGACGCCGTCCTTCTCACCTCCCCGCTCCCCGCACGTGCTCCCTCTCTCTTAAAGGGGCCGCACGTGCCGTCCTAAGGAGTCCCCGGCCAATAGCCGAGGGTCCTCCCATATATAAGGCACCTCCTCCAAAATGGAGGTGCCCGAGCAAAAGTTGTTGCACAGTATACTTACCTCTGCTTCAGCCCTCAGGTCCAGTTGCCAGCCTGACTACTGTTCCAGTCCGCCAGTCTGACTACTCTCCAGCCTGACAGTCTGCCTTCCGTTCTACCCGCCAGTCTATCTATGGGCAAGTCCGCCTGCTTACCAGGAAGCACCTGCCAGTTACCTGCCTGCTACCTGCCATGCCTGCTAGCCCGCTCACCTGGGAGCACTCACCTGTTACCTGCCTGTTACCTAATAGCCTACCTGGAGGCTCCTGCGGTCACTTGCCATGACCACCCGCCTGCTAACCTAGAGACTTCAACCCACTCTGCCGTCACGTGCCGTGACCACCCATCAACTATCCAGAGACTTCTGCCTGCCTGTTGTGTCCATCCGCTTTACCGGTCAGTCCCAGTCTGCTGACCCGTGGGAGCCACCTGCTCTCTTACAAGGTCGTCCCCAGAGTAGCACCTGGTCCCTCTACTCGGTCCCTCCCTGGTCACGGAGTCGTTAGCCGCCGTACGACCAGGGTCGGTCTGAGTTGATACTTAGTCACGCCCCTCTGGGTCCCTTCTTGCACCGCGGCACAGAGGTTCCACCACCCGGATCCGTAACAGTTTGCTCGGGCCATGGAACCCGGTGGCCCCCAGACCCCCGCAATCTCCGACTTGCACCAGGAGGTCTTACGTCAGAGAGCTCAACAGGAGTCGGTCCTGTCCTACCTGCTATCTGTTAACTCTCGCCTAGGTGCATTATCCGATCCGTCTGTGTCCTTCTCTGGTCAGGCAGCGCATACTTCCGCGGCACCACAACCTAGTCCTATTATGGCGTCCGGCTATGGACCCCGGCTCTCGGCACCTCCACGTTTTGCTGGCAACCCCGCCTTAGCTCGGGGTTTCATAAACCAGTGCACCCTGCACTTTGAACTCTTGGCACATCAGTTCATCTCCGACCAGGCCAAGGTGGCATTCATCATGTCCCATCTCACTGGGGAGGCACTGGCATGGCTAAATCCCCTGTGGGAGAGAGGGGATCCCCTGGTGTCCGACCTATCGTCTTTCCTCGCTGCTTTCCGGAAAGTCTTCGATGAACCAGGACGAAAATCCTCTTCAGCCTCCTCTCTGCTACGTCTCCGCCAAGAGAGTCTCACCGTAGGCCAGTATGCCATACGGTTCCGTACCCTCGCTTCTGAGCTTGCCTGGGATAACGAGGCTCTGGTGTCCGTCTTCTGGGAGGGTCTTTCCAGTCGGATTAAGGATGAGCTAGCCGGTCGGGACATTCCTACCACCCTGGTCTCACTCACTACCCGGATTGAATGCACCAAAGAGGTCACCCGGGAGAAAAAATTCCTCCGCCTTGCTCCTACTTTCCAGAGACCCGCCTCTCAACCAGTCACTCCCCGGGCGCACTCGCCTGAACCCATGCAGATCGACCAGACGAAGATGGTCAAATCTCGCCAAGAGTCACGTCGAGCCGAGGGGAGCTGTTTCTATTGTGGCAGTAAAGAGCACCTGATCCGTTCCTGCCCTGAGAGGCCGGGAATCTTCAGTGTCTAGGACCGCTCGGAGAGGTCGTCCTAGGCAAAAGTAAGCCCTCTCCATCCCTGACTTTGTCTGTCTCTATCTCCTGGGGAGAGAACTGTCTCTTTGAAATTGCTCATCTGGATTCTGGAGCTGCTGGAAACCTCATTTCCCAGTCCCTGGTAGAGAGATACCGAATTCCCACCAAACCTCTGGCTGAACCATTGTCCGTCGCCTCGTGGATGGAAGACTCCTTCCGGTGACCATCCTGCTCGTCACTGAGCCTCTAACCCTGCAGGTGGGAATGCTGCACTCGGAGAAAATCGCCTTCCATGTGCTGTCCGGACTCTCTCACTCCCTATTGCTAGGTCTACCCTGGCTCCAGACCCATGAACCCATGCTGAACTGGCAATCCGGAGAAGTACTCCGGTGGGGGCAGGACTGCCATAGGACCTGTCTGATTCCAGTTCGTCCGACTCGTCCTCCACCTACCCCAGCTAATTTACCCGGTCTACTGTCTCCTTACTGGCTCTACGCGGATGTCTTCGATAAAAAGGAAGCAGAGACACTGCCACCTCATAGGCCATATGATTGCCCGATCGACCTGGTACCTGGCGCCACTCCACCCCGTGGGCATATTTACTTACCCGTTGTCGGCGGCCGAAACCCGGGCCATGTCTGAGTACATTGAGGAGAATCTGGCTAGGGGATTCATCCGGAAATCTACCTCCCCGGCTGGAGCCAGATTCTTCTTTGTCAAAAAGAAGGATGGTTCGCTACTCCCCTGTATTGATTATAGAGGACTCAATCAGATCACGGTAAAAAACAAATATCCCCTGCCGCTCATCTCCGAGTTGTTTGATCGCATTAAGGGCGCCAGGATCTTTTCCAAGCTGGATCTACGTGGAGCGTATAATCTGGTCCGAATCCATCAAGGAGATGAGTGGAAGACGGCATTCAATACCCGGGACGGTCACTATGAGTACCGTGTGATGCCCTTCGGTCTCTGCAATGCTCCCGCTGTCTTCCAAGAATTGGTCAACGACATCTTCCGTGATCTTCTTTACTCCTGCGTGGTGGTATACCTGGACGATATCTTGGTCTTCTCTCCGGATCTTCCCACACACCGGAGGGATGTTCGTCAGGTCCTGCTTAGGCTCAGGCAGAACCACCTCTATGCAAAATACGAGAAGTGCCTCTTCGATCAGACCTCTCTTCCATTCCTGGGCTATGTTATCTCCCAGACAGGCCTACGAATGTATCCTGAGAAGCTCTCTGCTGTCCTTAAGTGGCCCCATCCGGAGGGGTTGAAGGCGATTCAGCGATTCCTGGGCTTCGCCAACTGCTATCGTCTCTTCATCCCGCACTTCTCTTCTCGGACTGCTCCCATATCTGCGCTCACCCGTAAGGGAGCAAATCCCCAGGAATGGTCACCCGAAGCTAAGGAGGCCTTCCTTTCCTTAAAGCAAGCCTTCTCCTCGGCCCCAGTGCTGCACCGTCCGGATTGCAACAAACAGCTCTACCTGGAGGTTGATGCTTCCTCCTCCGGAGCCGGAGCGGTGCTCACCCAAAAGTCTTCTTCCGGGAGAATGGTAACCTGCGGCTTCTTCTCCAAACTCTTCTCTTCCTCGTCTGAGCGCAACTACTCCATAGGAGACTGAGAACTGTTAGCCGTTAAATTGGCACTGGAGGAGTGGCGTTACCTGCTTGAAGGGGCTCTATACCCGGTGATCATCTATACGGATCACAAAAACCTGGCATATCTCCAGAATGCCCAAAGACTCAACCCGCGCAAGGCCCGGTGGTCTTTGTTCTTCGCCTGCTTCGACTTTGTCCTACACTTCTGCCCGGCGGACAAGAATGTCAAAGCCGACGCCTTGTCCCAATCCTTCCTGTCCTCCGATCAAGAGGAGGAGCCTATGCACATCATCGACCCCTCCAAAGTGATGAATGTGGCCCCCTTGGATCTGACTCGTCTTCCACCCGGTAAGACGTGTGTAGCAGTACCAGATCGTGTGAAGGTTCTTCGCTGGGGTCATTCATCTAAACTAGCCGGCCATGCTGGCCAAAAGAAGACCTTCCTGCTCATCGCCCGGCATTACCAGTGGCCTACCCTGCGCAAGGATGTGGTAGACTTCGTTTCAGCCTGTTCGTCCTGTGCCTGCAACAAAGTTCCCAGACATCTACCAGCCTTTCATCTCCTTCCTCTTCTCGTACCTGATGCTCCGTGGCAACACATTGCTATGGACTTTATCACAGATCTCCCTGTCTCTGCTGGTTGTACAGTCATTTGGGTGGTCGCCGACCGCTTTTCTAAAATGGCTCACTTCATCCCCCTGCCTGGTCTCCCGTCTGCTTCAGTGCTAGCTAAGGACTTCTTTCTCCACATCTTCCGTCTCCATGGCCTACCCCTCCACATCGTGTCAGATCGAGGGGTTCAGTTCACCTCTCGTTTCTGGCGAGCTACGTGTAAGCTGCTGGGTGTCACCCTGGATTTCTCCTCCGCTTATCATCCACAGTCCAATAGTCAAGTGGAGCGGATCAACCAGATCCTTAACAGCTACCTCCGGCACTTTGTTAACGCTCACCATACTGATTGGGTGGATCTCCTGCCATGGGCCGAATTCTCCTACAACAACCATGAGAGCGAATCATCTTCCAAGTCTCCGTTCTTTATAGTCTATGGTCAACATCCCCCGATTCTGTTTCCCGTCTCCGCTTCTGTGGACAACCCTGCCGCTGAGTCTCTGGTCAGCGAATTTTCCACCATTTGGGAGAGTACTAGGTCCGCACTTCTTCAGTCCTCCGAGCGGATGAAGAGACATGCTGACAAGAGACGTCTGGATCCGCCTCTATTCCGTCCGGGAGACAAGGTTTGGCTCTCCTCCAAACATGTTCGGCTCAAAATACCCTCCTATAAGTTGGGTCCTCGGTTCATCGGTCCATTTGAAGTCCTTAAGCAAATCAATCCAGTGGCCTACAAGTTAAAACTCCCAGCCACCTTACGGATTCCCAACTCCTTCCACGTATCTCTCCTCAAACCAGTTGTCTTTAACTCTTTTTCCAACAATCCAGGTTCTTCCCCTGCTCCGGTTTCTGCTGAGGACATGTTTGAGGTAGAGAATATTCTGGCCACCAAGAGGGTAAGACGAAAAACCTTTTTTCTGGTGGATTGGAAGGGGTTTGGCCCAGAGGGGAGAACTTGGGAACCCAGGGAGAACATCCATGCCCCGCTTCTCCTTGACAAATTTCTTTCTGGCCTAAAAAAGAGGGGGCGTAAAGGGGGGGGTACTGTAACATCGGCGTCTCTGCCCCCTACCAGGCAGCAACGCCGTCCTTCTCACCTACCCGCTCCCCGTGCGGCGTGTTCCTGCGCTCCTCTTCCTACTGCTGCCGGCGCGCGCAGCTTCCCGGGCACTGTGCATAGGGTGCGCGCGCGCTCCCTCTCTCTTAAAGGGGCCACGCGCGCCGTCCTAAGGAGTCCCCGGCCAATAGCCGAGGGTCCTCCCATATATAAGGCACTTCCTCCAAAATGGAGGTGCCCGAGCAAAAGTTGTTGCACAGTATACTTACCTCTGCTTCAGCCCTCAGGTCCAGTTGCCAGCCAGACTACTGTTATGTTCTGCTACCAAAGCTAAGGAAAGAGAGGAGATCTGTCCCTACTATAGGACTCAGCTGAATCCCTACGATGTAACAGAGAACCTGATCCTGCGATCAGACCTGCTAAAGTCCTAATCTAGTCTGTACGGAGACCTATAGATGTGGGGAGGGAATCCCTACAAGTACTAAGGACTGGGAGGAATATGGGACACCTCCTAACAGAAATAGTAGCAGACAGACGAACAAACAAAATAGATAGAACATAGAGGTCCGTAGACCAAGCAAACTAACAGAGCTAGATACAGAGCACAGGCTAGCTAGAAAGTAGATATACAATGAAGTCCAGCAAAGCCAGAAGGGCGGAGCAGGATTAAATAGGCCAACAAGGTCATGTGACCAGCAAAGGAAAAAAAACCTAACAGCAAGGTTCTAACAGTACCCCCCCTTCTAAGAGGATCCTCCGGATCCCCTAGGACCAGGCTTATCAGGAAATCTCCTGTGAAATGCTCTGATAAGTCTGGACGCGGAAACATCATCTGACCTCACCCAAGAGTTATCCTCGGGTCCGAAACCTTTCCAGGCCACAAGATACTGCAAACTACCTCTATACCGTCTAGAGTCAAGGATGCGAGAAATTTCATATTCCCCGTCCTCCACCACCGGAGGAACAGAGGCAGAGGCGTCACCATCCGACACAACAGCTTTTTTTAACAGAGAGACATGAAAGACCGGATTAATTCTCCAGGAGGTAGGAACCTCCAACCTAACAGCAGATTGGTTGACAACCTGAAGCACCTTAAAGGGCCCTACAAACTTGGGACCCAATTTCTTAGAAGGAATCCTCAACCGCAGATTCCTAGAGGACAACCAAACCATGTCACCAACAGCGAACAAAACCTCCTGTCGTTTCCTATCAAAGTAGTCTTTAGATTTTCTGTTGGCCTCCTGAAGATTACCACGCACATCCGTCCAAACTCTTTCCAAATCACCGGAAAAATTCTCCTCCTCAGGCACGGCAGATCCCAACTTGGAGAACGACCCAAACGACGGATGTCTCCCAGAACAACAAAAAAAAGGCGAACAACCAGCAGAAGAAGATGTATGATTGTTCAGAGCAAATTCGGCAAGTGGCAGAAACTCAGACCACCCCTCTTGATTGTCTGCCACAAAACAACGCAAGAACTGCTCAACATCCTGGTTTTTCCTTTCTGTCTGGCCATTAGATTCAGGATGATATCCGGACGAAAACGACAAATGAATTCCCAACCTGTCACAAAAGGCACGCCAAAAACGAGCCACGAACTGAGGACCCCTATCAGAAACAATGTCAGTAGGAACGCCATGAAGTCTGACAATTTTCTTGACAAAGGCCTTAGCGAGAGTTTTAGCGCAGGGCAGTTTGACGAAGGGAACCAAGTGACACATCTTGCTAAAACGGTCCACGACCACCCAGATGACAGTAAAACCCTCAGAGGGGGGAAGGTCAGTTATAAAGTCCATAGCCAAATGTGTCCAAGGAGCACTGGGGACCTCCAAAGGACAAAGTAACCCCGCAGCAGGAGTATGTGAGGACTTAGATCTAGCACATATAGTACATTGGCGCACCCACTTAATGACTTCCTTCTGCCATCCAGGCCACCAAAAACTGCGACCCACCAGTCTCTTGGTCTCAGAGATTCCGGGATGACCTGCCAACCGAGATTCGTGACACTCAACAAACAAATCTCTCCTAAAGGTCCCAGGCACAAACAACCTCCCATGAGGAGTGTTAGATGGGGCATTCTCCTGAGCTTTAAGAATCTCATCTTCCAAAACGGAGTCTAAAGCAGCTATCACAACACCTTCTTGTAAAATGTTTTCCTCTTTCTCAGCACCGACTATGGGAGAAAAACTGCGAGACAAGGCATCCGCCTTAACATTCTTAGTACCAGGGATGTAAGTAACGGAGAAATTAAACCGCGAGAAAAACAGTGCCCATCTAGCCTGACGGGCATTCAGGCGCTTGGCAGCATCAAGATATATCAGATTTTTATGATCCGTAAGAACCTGAACGGGAAATTCCGCACCTTCCAAGAAGTGGCGCCAGTGTTCAAATGCGAGTTTAATAGCCAATAATTCCCGATTACCAATATCGTAATTCAATTCAGTCTCCGAAAATTTTTTTGAAAAAAAGGCACAGGGATGTAATCCATCCCCGTTATCCTGAGACAATACTGCGCCAACCCCCACAGAGGAAGCATCAACCTCAACCAAAAACGGCCTAGTAACATCAGGCTGCATAAGGATGGGAGCAGAGGTGAACCTCTCCTTGAGATACACAAAAGCTTCAATGGCCTCAGAAGACCACTGAACCGCATCAGCACCTTTCCTGGTGAGATCAGTCAGAGGTTTGACAATACTAGAAATTTTTTTTATGAATTTTCTATAGTAATTGGCGAAACCCAAAAACCTCTGTATCGATTTCAAACCAATAGGCCTAGGCCATTCCTGCACAGCCTGAACCTTAACCGGATCCATCTCAAAACCTTTGCTGGAGATAATGTAGCCCAAAAAACTAATTCTCTGTACAGCGAACTCACATTTCTCCAGCTTAGCAAAAAGCGAATTGTCCATTAATAACTGTAATACCTCACGCACGCTCCGCCAATGAGACTCCAGATCTGGCGAATAAATCAAAATGTCATCCAAATACACAACCACATTTTTACCGATCAAAGGTCTAAGGATGTCATTAATCAGATTCTGAAAAAATGCAGGAGCATTAGTAAGACCAAAAGGCATAACCAGATTCTCAAAATGACCCACAGGAGTGTTAAAAGCAGTCTTCCATTCATCACCCTCCTTCATGCGCAACAGATTGTATGCCCCCTTAAGGTCAATTTTAGAGAACCACTTGGCCCCCAATAACTGGTTAAACAGATCAGGAATCAATGGCAGTGGGTAAGGATTGCGTACCGTAATTTTGTTAATCTCACGAAAATCCAGACAAGGACGTAAACCGCCGTCCTTTTTTTTTACAAAAAAAAATCCAACCGCCACAGGAGACTTAGAGGGCCTAATGTGACCGGCGGCCAAACTTGTCTGTATGTATTCCTCCAAAGCCTTCCTCTCAGGAATAGTAAGGTTAAATAAACGACTTTTAGGAAGAATCGCTCCAGGGACAAATTCAATAGAACAATCATAGTCTCTATGGGGAGGCAAAACCTGCGATTCCTTCTCAGAAAAAACTCTCCAAAAATCTTGAATAGGAACAGGCAATTCTCCCCTATCCAAAGCTGCAATACGCCCGTTACAACACTTGTCATAACATTTATGGCTCCAGGATTTAATTTCACTGGTAGACCAATCCAGTACAGGATTGTGAAATTTTAACCAGGGCAAACCCAATATTACTGGAGAAGGCAAGTTATTCAACACTACCAAATCCAATTTCTCATGGTGAACACCATTAATAGTGAGAGGAAATTCACTGACCTTGAGAGTAATATTCTTCAAAGGGGAGCCATCCACAGAAACCACAGCAATGGGGGATGATAAAGGTTCAGGTTTTAAATTGAGTTTTTCCACGAATCCCCCATCAATTACATTCAGTGTAGACCCGCAATCAACAAACACCCGAAATTCCATTAATTTTTCCTTAGCAATCGTGGAAGCAGCTAAAAATATACCCTTGGAATTTAAACAGGCAATACGGGCGTGACTGACCATTTTTTTTTCTTTCTTCATACGAAGCTCACAGCCTTTAATCAAATGACCAGATTTTCCGCAATAGAAACACAAGCCTTCCGAAAAACGACGGTCTTTTTCTTGAGAGCGAGGTGCCACCGATCCAATCTCCATCGGTTCACCACTGTTAGTACACACATTATCATAACCAGAAACTGACATAGCAGAGGATTTGCTCTCATTAACCCTAGCACGCAGTCTTCTATCCACCTGTATAGCTAATTGCATAGCCTGTTGCAAATCCTCAGGTGTAGGATAAGCAATTAGCAGGTCTTTAACCCTTTCACTGAGCCCAGCAAGAAATAGACTTTTCAGAGCAGAATCGTTCCACCCTGTTTGAGTGGACCAACGACGAAAATGAGTACAATATTTTTCCACATTACCTGATCCTTGTTTTAAACGTCTCAACTCAGTCTCAGCTGATGCGACACGGTCAGGATCATCATATAATAATCCTAAAGCAGAAAAAAAACTATCCACTGATCTGAAGCATGTATCACTAGGTTGCAAAGAAAAGGCCCACTCCTGAGGCTCTTTGCGCAAAAGTGACATTATGAACCCTACGCGCTGGGATTCATCCCCAGAGGACTTGGGTCTCAAACGAAAATACAATAAGCAAGCATTTTTAAATGAAAAAAATTCTCGATGTTCACCAAAAAATAAATCCGGCAAACATACCTTAGGCTCCAAGAAATATGCTCCAGGACAGTTACTCACGTGCTGACGGAGCTCGGCCACTTCCAGAGAGAGTCCCTGCAGGTGTTTAGCCAAATCCTGAACCGACACCATGATGGAACAAAAAAAAAAAAAAAAAAATCTTTCGTTAGAGAATTTGCAGGCTGGACTTACTGTTATGTTCTGCTACCAAAGCTAAGGAAAGAGAGGAGATCTGTCGCTACTATAGGACTCAGCTGAATCCCTACGATGTAACAGGGAACCTGATCCTGCGATCAGACCTGCTAAAGTCCTAATCTAGTCTGTACGGAGACCTATAGATGTGGGGAGGGAATCCCTACAAGTACTAAGGACTGGGAGGAATATGGGACACCTCCTAACAGAAATAGTAGCAGACAGACGAACAAACAAAATAGATAGAACATAGAGGTCCGTAGACCAAGCAAACTAACAGAGCTAGAT
Organism: Phyllobates terribilis; assembly: GCF_046119375.1. Classification (NCBI taxonomy): domain Eukaryota; kingdom Metazoa; phylum Chordata; class Amphibia; order Anura; family Dendrobatidae; genus Phyllobates; species Phyllobates terribilis. The sequence goes on from NW_027362767.1 coordinate 277,053,479, forward strand.
ACAGAGCACAGGCTAGCTAGAAAGTAGATATACAATGAAGTCCAGCAAAGCCAGAAGGGCGGAGCAGGATTAAATAGGCCAACAAGGTCATGTGACCAGCAAAGGAAAAAAACCTAACAGCAAGGTTCTAACAACTACTGTTCCAGTCCGCCAATCTGCCTAATCTCCAGCACGACAGTCTGCCTTCCGTTCTACCCGCCAGTCTGTCTATGGGTAAGTCCGCCTGCTTACCAGGAAGCACCTGCCAGTTACCTGCCAGCTACCTGCCGTGCCTGCTAGCCCGCTCACCTGGGAGCACTCGCCTGTTACCTGCCTGTTCCTGCCCGTTACCTGCCTGCTACCTGCCGTGCCTGCTAGCCCGCTCACCTGGGAGCACTCGCCTGTTACCTGATAGCCTACCTGGAGGCTCCTGCGGTCACTTGCCGTGATCACCCGCCTGCTAACCTAGAGACTTCAACCCTCTCTGCCGTCACGTGCCGTGACCACCCGTCAACTATCCAGAGACTTCTGCCTGCCTGTTGTGTCCATCCGCTTTTTTACCGGTCAGTCCCAGTCTGCTGACCCGTGGGAGCCACCTGCTCTCTTACAAGGTCGCCCCCAGTGTAGCACCTGGTCCCTCTGCTCGGTCCCTCCCTGGTCACGAAGTCATTAGCTGCCGTACGACCAGGGTCGGTCTGAGTTGATACTTAGTCACGCCCCTCTGGGTCCCTCCTTGCACTGCGGCACAGAGGTTCCACCACCCGGATCCGTAACAGATACCACTGATTTTTTGTGTAAGATAAATTAAGTTATATTGGAAAAGACAAATCATTTTTGCTTCTTTTGATGTCATGTCTTTGTACACCTCAATCAATCACGATAGAGGCTTAAAGGCTGTCTATATGTTACAAGCACGCCGCTTAAGTTCAGATAGGGGCGAGACCAGTTACATTAATTCATTGGAATCCTGGGGGAACCGTTATTCTGGGCAACCATAGGCTGCAGCTTCTCTCAGGCACAGGACAGATTCAATTGCTGACCAGACACATTTGACAAGAGTCCTCATAAATGGTAGAACAGTAACATTTAATGAGGCATGGCCAGTGCATTGTAAATGTCTCTTTGAGCAACAGGCTCCAGTAATAACAGTAGAATCTCCTTTGCAGCACAGCAGTGCACAGTCTATTATCCTGTAGCACAGTACAGCACAGTTTTAATGCATACATAACCACAGGCTTTTGCTTCACAAGGTTTCAATTGTACACAGCATTGTTTATCCTGCATGGAGATGGAGGGGGGGAGGGTTTGATGAGGGAGATGATCTCTGTGACACAATTCCTTCCAGTCCTTATCTTCCTGCCCAATGATAGACTTCCTGAACTAACAGGGCAGGGTATCTGACCTGTGTTGAGCTTCACTCTGGACTTAAATCCTGTTCTCTTTCCTGCACTTCTGTGAGAAGCAGATGCCACACACCACTTCTCCCTTTGGCTGCAGCCAGAATAGTAAACATGTTCCTCACAATCCCCCTGGGGCTCTGCTAACCACTCCCTGTCTCTTGTGGGTATGTTAACTTTTATAGTTGCTGGATGCTTTTGAAGCAACAGCACTACTTCTGCATGTTACACTCTTCCCTCCTTTTTGAATGTCATCCTCGACAGCCTTAATTGTTCAATTTGACCAATTCTGACACAGTGGTGAAAGTTGAGTAACTTTATATACAAATGGGCATTGTCAAATTGGCATAACATTTATAATGCTTGATAACAACCTATTCTATGACCTTTTTCTTGTAGTACTCCTGTAAGAAATAAACAATTAACACAATTAATACAATCAGCATCTCTTCAGCTGGAGCTTTTCATACATCTTCAATCAGCTCTCTCTCTCTCACTAGGCTTTAACAGTTCATTGTTTCTACAAAGTCTTTTAAGGAAAATCAAAGCATGAAAACAAGTCTTTCCACCAGGCAACATCTTCCATACTGCCTCTCGATGGTGAATACCACTCAAGTGGGCTTAACTGGTCCACAGGTAGAGATACCTGTTTCCAGTCGACAGTCCTTGGCAATTGACTCGGTTCACCAAGTGTCTCGTACGTCAGCATCACGGGCCCCCTCACTTCTTGAGTCAACATCCTCCTAGTGGGTTGTTCCTCAGATACCACGGGTAATTCGGTCACAGGAGTTTCTTCCGCCGCACTCATTTTGGTGATTTTAGGAGCAGAGCCTTTCTTTAACTTCTGTTCGCTCTCTGGCTCCAAACTAGCTGCCTCATTCATTTTTTTTCAATTAGGACTTCGTCCAGAATGCCAGGATGTTCTGGATACTGTTTCAGCTGCAACTTGATGTCTTTGCTGATTAACCCCGTTCCCAATGATTTCAAGAACTTCTTCTGGATTAGTCCAGCACCAAACTTCTCCTCCGCTTCTACATCTCTGGATGCAAACAACAGTCTATCCTTCAGTTCAATTGCTCTGATCAAGAAACTTTGGAGTGATTTATTATTTTCCTGTGAGAGGTTAATGAGTCGGTGGAACAATTCTGAAGTACTCTCTTCTTTATAGTGCTCTTTTAAAATCATCTTCAGCTGTGGCAAGGTCAATTGACTCTTCATTTCTAGCATACTGCTGAGGTTCAGTCCTGGGTTGATCGCTTTCACCACCCCCTCAACGATCTCATCTGGCTGGTAGCCTTTCTGTAAACTTGCATTGATCTGGTGCAACAAGTTAATATAAGACAGTTTCTCTTTCTGTTCACACTCTCCAATCTGTCCCAGGATCTAGAATTCTTTCCTTATGGTGATTTGTGGTGTTAGAGAGGACTGTCTTCCTGATTTATCTAACCCAAGCAGGTTAAAGGTTCTGTCTGAGTCTGTCACCTGTTCAGAGGTTTTGGTTGATTCCTGCAGGGCTGTTGTTAGGTATTTGAATTGTTATTGTTCTTTCAATTCATCTAGTTTTGTCTGCGGATGGAGATTCCCGCTTTTGGTAATTTGTACCGCCCCACCATCCTCCAACTTCAACCCGGTAAGAAACTGTGTTAGCTCCTGGAGGAACATCCCCATGATGTCTTCAGCTTCTTTATACCCCAGCTCATCCATTTTTGCATTAATGGCAGCTAACAGTTGCCTGCGGTTGTGTGCTTTAGAAATCTGTTCTTCTGACATGTTTATATGTTCTGCTACTGTTCTCAATTCTTCACAGGTTAACTGAAGAAGCAGCTCACTATTTCTGTCCATTTGTATTTCCACATCCATTGCTGCCAGTAAGTTTTCTTTAGAGCTGGTCCCCTTTAACTGGTGTGTTTTTCCAGACACTTTTCCTCTTCTCCCTCTACACGTTTATTCCCACTCAGGATTCCCCGTATGTGCCACCAATGTTACACGCACGCCGCCTAAGTTCAGATAGGGGAAAAACCGGTTACATGAATTCAATGGAATCCAGGTGACCATAGGCTGCAGCTTCTCTCAGGCACAGGACAGATTCAATTGCTGACCAGACTCATTTGACAAGAGTCCTCATAAACGGTAAAACAGTAACATTTATTGAGGCACGGCCAGTGCAATGTAAATGTCTCTTTGAGCAACAGGCTCCAGTAATAACAGTACAATCTCCTTTGCAGCACAGCAGTACACAGTCTATTATCCTGTAGCACAGTACAGCACAGTTTTAATGCATACATAACCACAGGCTTTTCCTTCACAAGGACTCAATTGTAGAACAGCATTGTTTATCCTGCATGGAGATTGAGGGGGGGAGGGTTTGATAAGGGAGATGATCTCTGTGACGCAATTCCTTCCAGTCCTTATCTTCCTGCCTGATGATAGACTTCCTGAACTAACAGTGCAGGGTATCTGACCTGTGTTGAGCTTCACCATGGACTTAAATCCTGTTTCTTTCCTGCCCTTCTGTGAGATACAGATCACAAACATCACTTCTCCCTTTGGCTGCAGCCAGAATAGTAAACAAGTTCCCCACAATCCCCTCGAGGCACTGCTAACCACTCCCTATCTTTTGTGACTGTGTTAACTCTTATAGCTGCTGGATGCTTTTGAAGCAACAGCACTACTTCTGCATGTCACATATAGAAAATTATCTGAACCAAACTATACAAAAGAATGTAAACAATTTTTAATAGAACTACTTAGACTAGTGTGGCATGCAGAAGTAACACAAGCACATGAGATAGGAAGTGTTGTGCTCCAGAAGCATCCAGCAACTAGAGGGGTTAACACAGTCACTGGAGAAGGGGAGTGTTTTAGCAGAGCCCCAGGGGGATTGTGGGGAAGTTGTTTACTGTGTGACTGGAGCCAAAGAGAAAGGTGGTGTGTGTGTTCTGTATCTCACAGAAGCGCCCCTGCAAGTGAAAAGGATTGAAGTCAGAAGTGAAGCTAAGCACATGTCAGGTAGAGTTTCAGAACTAGCAGTGCAGAGTATTGTCACGCAGAACGATAAGGACTCGAAGAAATGGTGTCACAGGGATCATCTCCCTCAGCAAACCCTCCCCCCTCCTCCATCTCACTGTGCTGTAAAGAATGCTGTGTTCATTAATGTGCCTTTGCATTAGAACTGTGCTGTCCTATACTACTGGGAAGACTGTGGACTGCTGTTCTGATAAGGAAACTGTACTGTTTGTCACTGGAGCCTATTGCTCATAAGACTTAACTTGCACTGGCTGTGCGGTTTCTTATTAAATGCTACTGTTCTACTGTTTATGAGAACTCTTGTCAAGTGTGTCTGGTCAGCAAGTGAAACAACCTACGTGTCTGTGCCTGAGGGTTAATACCCCTGTGTGCCTGAGAGAAGCTGCAGCACATGGTCTATGGTCGCCCTGAGTAACGGTTCCCCCAGGATTCCAAAGAATTCATATAACCTGTCTCGCCCCTATCTGAACCTAGCGGCGTGCGTGTAACACTAGTATTGTATAACAACTACTTTTTATTTGGTGATGTTTATTTATAAACAAGAATGTGGAACAGCTATGGACGCCAATATGGCCCCCGCTTATGCAAATTTTATGATGATGTCGCTTGAGGAGGATCTCGTCTATATGTCCCACCGCTTCAGATTTGTTCTGGGGTGGCGGAGATACATAGACGGCGTCTTCTTGTGGGCCGGAACACTTCTCTTTCTCTTTTTAAATCTTAATGACATCCAAAAACATCCAAATGACCCTGATCAAAAGTTCACATACCCCAGTTATTAATACCGTGTATTGCCCCCTCTAAAATCAATGACAGCTTGAAGTCTTTTGTGGTAGTTGTGGATGAGGTTCTTTAATTTCTCACATAGTAAAGCTGCCCATTCTTCTTGGCAAAAAGCCTCCAGTTCCTGTAAATTCCTGGGTTGTCTAACATGAACTACGTGCTTGAGATCTCCTCAGAGTGGCTCATTTATATTGAGTTTAGGAGACTGAGATGGCCACTCCAGAACCTTCACTTTGTTCTGCTGTAGCCAATGACAGGTCGACTTGGCCTTGTGTTTTGGATCATTGTCATGTTGGAACGTCCAAGTACGTCCCATGCGCAGCTTCCGGGCTGATGAGTGCAAATTTGCCTCCAGTATTTGCTGATAACGTGCTGCATTCATCTTTCCTTCAACTTTTACCAAGTTTCCTGTGCCTTTGTAACTCACACATCCCAAAACATCAGCGATCCAACTGTGCTTTACAGTAGGAATTGTGTTCCTTTCATCATAGGCCTTGTTGACCTCTCTCCAAATGTAACGTTTATGGTTGTGGTCAAAAAGTTAAATTTTGGTCTCATCACTCCAAATTACCTTGTACCAGAAGTTTTGAGGCTTGTCTATGTGCTGTTTGGCATATTGTAGGTGAGACACTTTGTGGCATTTGTGCAGTAATGGCTTTCTTCTGGCGACTCGACCATGCAGCCCATTTTTCTTCAAGTGTCTCCTTATTGTGCATCTTGAAAGAGCAACACCGCTAGTTTTCAGAGAGTTCTGAATTTCAGCTGATGTTATTTGTGGGTTTTTCTTTGCATCTCGAACAATTTTCTTGGCAGTTGTGGGTGAAATTTTTGTTGGTCTACCTGACTGTGGTTTGGTTTTTACAGCGCCCCTGATTTTCCATTTGTTAATCACAGTTTGAACGCTGCTGACTGGCATTATCAATTCCTTGGATATTTTTTTTGTATCCCTTTCCTGTGTTATACAGTTCTACTACCTTTTCCCGTAGATCCGTTGACAATTCTTTTGCTTTCACCATGACTCACAATCCAGAAACGTCAGTGGCTGGATGAAAGATGCAAGAGTCTGTCTGGATCCCAGAAACTCACTCAGCTTTTATGCACATTTGCATCCCATAGACCGGTAACCGGAAGTCATCGTATGTAGGAGGCGGTGCTGTGGCCGCATGCACCGCATATGACAGGGCAGGCACACATGTGACTTTATATCTGTCATTTTATTGGCTGGGTCCTAGTATATCAAACACAGACATTCCCCCAGTTAACCATATCCCCTGAGGAAGTATTGAACACGAAACGTGCGTTGAGGTGGAGAGATATCAGACTCCACATGTGCTCATCTGGTCACAGCCCTCTACTAAGGTAAATACCTTTAAATATAGCCTTTCTGGTGGTCATTTTCACTGTATACCAGAGATACAGTGAAGGAAATAATTATTTGATCCCTTGCTGTTTTCGTAAGTTTGCCCACTGACAAAGACATGAACAGTCTATAATTTTAAGGGTAGGTTAATTTTGACATTGAGAGATAGAATATCCCCCCAAAAAATCAAGAAAATCACATTGTGTAAATTAGATACATTTATTTGCATTTTGCAGTGAGAAATAAATATTTGATCCCTCTGGCAAACAACACTTAATACTTGGTGGCAAAACCCTTGTTGGCAAGCACAGCAGTCAGACGTTTTTTGCAGTTGATGATGAGGGTTTCGCACATGTCAGGAGGAATTTTGGTCCACTCCTCTTTGCAGATCATCTCTAAATCATTAAGATTTTGATGCTGTAGCTTGGCAACTCGGAACTTCAACTCCCTCCATAAGTTTTCTATGGGATTAAGGTCTGGAGACTGGCTTGGCCACTCCATGACCTTAATGTGCTTCTTTTTGAGCCACTCCTTTGTTGCATTGGCTGTATGTTTTGGGTCATTGTCTTGCTGGAAGACCCAGCCACGACCCATTTTAATGTCCTGGCGGAGAAAAGGAGGTTGTCACTCAGGATTTTACGGTACATGGCTCCATCCATTCTCCCATTAATGCGGTGAAGTAGTCCTCTGCCCTTAGCAGAGAAACACCCCAAAAACATAATGTTTCCACCTCCATGCTTGACAGTGGGGATGGTGTTCTTTGGGTCATAGACAGCATTTCTCTTCCTCCAAACACGGCGAGTTGAGTTAATGCCACAAAGCTCAATTTTTGTCTCATCTGACCACAGCACCTTCTCCCAATAACTCACAGAATCATCCTGGTGTTCATTGGCAAACTTCAGATTGGCCTGCACATGTGCCTTCTTGAGCAGGGGGACCTTGCGGGCACTGCAGGATTTTAAAGCTTTAAGGCGTAATGTGTTACCAATGGTTTTCTTGGTGACTGTGGTCCCAACTGCCTTGAGATCATTAACAAGTCCCCCCCCCCTGTAGTTTTAGGCTGATCGCTCACCTTCCTCATGATCAAGGATACCCCTCGAGGTGAGATTTTGCATGGTGCCCCAGATCGATGTCGATTGACAGTCATTTTGTATTTCTTCCATTTTCTTACTATTGCACCAACAGTTGTCTCTTTATCACCCAGCATCTTACTTATGGTTTTGTAGTCCATTCCAGCTTTCTGCAGGTCTATGATCTTGTCCCTGACATCCTTAGAAAGTTCTTTGGTCTTGCCCATGTTGTAGAGGTTAGAGTCTGACTGATTAATTCAGTCTATGGACAGGAGTCTTTTATACAGGTGACTATGTAAGACAGCTGTCTTTAATGCAGGTAACAAGTTTATTAGGAGCGTCTAACTGGTCTGTAGGAGCCAGAACTCATAATGGTATGTAGGGGATCAAATACTTTTTTCTCACTGCAAAATGCAAATAAATGTATCTAATTTATATAATGTGATTTTCTTGATTTTTTTGGATATTCTATCTCTCAATGTTAAAATTAACGTATCCTTAAAATTATAGACTGTACATGTCTTTGTCAGTGGGCAAACTTACAAAAACAGCAAGGGATCAAATAATTATTTCCTTCACTCTATACACTTAAGCACTTAATGCACCACATACAGTACAGACCAAAAGTTTGGACACACCTTCTCATTTAAAGATTTTTCTGTATTTTCATGACTATGAAAATTGTACATTCACACTGAAGGCATCAAACTATGAATTAACACATGTGGAATTATATACTTAACAAAAAAGTGTGAAACAGCTGAAAATATCTCTTATATTCTAGGTTCTTCAAAGTAGCCACCTTTTGCTTTGATGACTGCTTTGCACACTCTTGGCATTCTCTTGATGAGCTTCAAGAGGTAGTCACCGGAAATGGTTTTCACTTCACAGGTGTGCCCTGTCAGGTTTAATAAGTGGGATTTCTTGCCTTATAAATGGGGTTGGGACTATCAGTTGTGTTGTGCAGAAGTCTGGTGGATACACAGCTGATAGTCCTACTGAATAGACTGTTAGAATTTGTATTATGGCAAGAAAAAAGCAGCTAAGTAAAGAAAAAAGAGTGGCAATCATTACTTTAAGAAATGAAGGTCAGTCAGTCTGAAAAATTGGACAAACTTTGAAAGTGTCCCCAAGTGCAGTTGCAAAAACCATCAAGCGCTGCAAAGAAACTGGCTCACATGAGGACCGCCCCAGGAAAGGAAGACCAAGAGTCACCTCTGCTTCTGAGGATAAGTTTATCTGAGTCACCAGCCTCAGAAATCGCAGGTTAACAGCAGCTCAGATCAGAGACCAGGTCAATGCCACAAAGAGCTCTAGCAGCAGACACATCTCTTCAACAACTGTTAAGAGGAGACTTTGTGCAGCCGGACCTTCATGGTCAAATAGCTGCTAGGAAACCACTGCTAAGGACAGGCAACAAGCAGAAGAGACTTGTTTGGGCTAAAGAACACAAGGAATGGACATTAGACCAGTGGAAATCTGTGCTTTGGTCTGATGAGTCCAAATTTGAGATCTTTGGTTCCAACCACTATGTCTTTGTGCGACACAGAAAAGGTGAACGGATGAACTCTACATGCCTGGTTCCCACCATGAAGCATGAAGGGGGAGCTGTGATGGTGTGGGGGTGCTTTGCTGGTGACGCTGTTGGGGATTTATTCAAAATTGAAGGCATACTGAAACAGCATGGCTACCACAGCATCTTGCAGCGGCATGCTATTCCATCCGGTTTGCGTTTAGTTGGACCATCATTTATTTTTCAACAGGAGAATGACTCCAAACACACCACCAGGCTGTGTAAGGGCTATTTGACCAAGAGGGAGAGTGATGGGGTGCTACGCCAGATGGCCTGGCCTCCACAGTCACCAGACCTGAACCCAATTGAGATGGTTTGGGGTAAGCTGGACCGCAGAGTGAAGGCAAAAGGGCCAACAAGTGCTAAGCATCTCTGGGAACTCCTTCAAGATTGTTGGAAGACCATTTCCGGTGACTACCTCTTGAAGCTCATCAAGAGAATGCCAAGAGTGTGCAAAGCAGTCATCAAAGCAAAAGGTGGCTGCTTTGAAGAACCTAGAATATAAGACATATTTTCAGTTGTTTCACACTTTTTTGTTAAGTATATAATTCCACATGTGTTAATTCATAGTTTTGATGCCTTCATTGTAAATGTACAATTTTCATAGTAATGAAAATACAGAAAAATCTTTAAATGAGAAGGTGTGTCCAAACTTTTGGTCTGTACTGTTTATATATATGAGATGGTGATAGTTTAAAGGGCTGTGTGTCATTAAGCACATATGTTCATAGATTAAATTACCAAGTTAGTACACGGTATATGGAGATTGTTTCTAAATGTATGTATAACCTCTTGGTTAATGATGAGTCATCATGTTCTGATGTCCCTCACAGTATGAAGATCTGTTTTTTAAGTTTTTCTTGTGTGTATTTTATTTTGTTTATCGCCATATGTTTAATAAAGGTCATTTTATGGATATATTGCGGTGGTTGATTGGTTTTGGAGGCATTTACATCTAGTTAAACTCACCCTATTGATCTCTATCTGTTAGAATACACAGCATATATGATATTTGCATCTAGGACACTAAATTGTGATTATAACTAACTAAACAATGCAGACCCTGCTTACTCAGACACGTCTGAGCTAGTCCCAGTCCAGTCAAACACAGCTGCTATTTTCCATAGCAACCACTGATACTTGCAGTTTGGTGCACACGACCTGTGCAACTCTTCTCTGAGAGATATTCTGGCTCTTCCATCTCTTTAACTCCAATACAAATCCACTCTGGTCTGCTTCCCCTCAGCTGACTCACTTAGATGAACACCTAGCCTGTTTATATGCAGAGCTAGCCAGGTGAGCCTAATCAGAGCCTGCAAAGCTAGGATTTAACTCTAGCCTACCTGTCACTGCTGCAAGGAGTTAAAGACCAGCTCAACCCAAGGGCTCTGGGAAATGGAGTAGCTTGCGCCAAGCCTGTTCATAGTAGCCATTTTAGAACACCAAGGATACCACTGACACAGCCTTCTTACAATTAACATACAAATTGACTCTTCAGAAAGGAAGAGGACTTGAACTCTAGTGCCATGCCACATGACTTAGGACAAAAGCCAAACCAGAATCTCTATTTGCAGACACATGTTTCGGGGTGTTGCCCCTCATTAGTGCAAAGCGAGAGATCTGATTGGCTATATAACAGTCACGCACATCTTACATATGGTCAGAGAGAGCAGTGGAGGGTAGGAAGGAAAATTATACTGAGGATCTGGGGTATAATTGAAAATGGTAGTGAGCCTTATTTAAGCTGGTCATGCCCTGGCTTGCTAGTTGAATAAAATTATCTTGATAAGCCCTGGCACCAATGACACCCTCATGACAACCACTTTATGAGCACAGTGTATAGTTTTAAATTTTTCTCTTAAACATCTCATTTCAGAAGGTCTAATCTACCACTAATGTCTCTAATTGATAGAAGGGAACATTATAGAATATTAATCTTCATTAAGTTAATTGATGAAATTCTGCAATTAGGCTGTCTGTCATCCCAGTTACACACTTTGACGTAGATGTGTGAAACTAAAATGCTGTATTCATAGTTAACAGTTCTAAATTAAAAAGATTTCCGAATAGCATGTCACAATAATTATAGATGCTAAGCAAATTAAATATATTTAATTATTACTTATGGTTGAGGAGCAAGGATGGGCTGGGCAATGGGGCAAAGGAAAGGAATATGAAGGAAAGTTCAGTCTGGTGCAATAACTCACACTGAGCCCCAACAGAACGACCACAGACATCACTATACAGGATCCTGCACTGACTGATCACACCTAAACCTTTAGGACTCCGCATATTATACTATATGGCTCTGTAATTATGTTATTTTCTGCAGCCAGGTCCAGATTTGATCAGTCCAGTGCATATAACATGATATAGCTGAGTAGAAAATGTATAGTGCATCCAGTGTATACATGACAGAATATACAGTACATGACAGATGTATGATATGCTGTGATGTAGACATCAGATGTTATACAGTATACACATTGTTATGTATCATCTGATGTCTGTATCATAGTATATCATATATCTGTTGCATAATCTGTATACTGGGTATGCTATACTAGGTGCACAGACATTATTGTATATATAAGATACAGTAATCAGTGACAGCTATTGCCGATCACGTGCCTCGCCCTACTATCCCTGGCGTAAGGCTATAGCTAGGGGTGGAAGGAGATGAGCACTAGTGAACCTCTGCTAGCACTCTAAAGACAAAAAGGGGAAGACAACACAGGGGAATTACAACTTAGCTTTAGAAGAAACTCCAACAGGGCACACGGCCTCAAGACTACAAAGAGGACGTGATGCTACTTCAGCCAAGTTCCAAGTAGGAATGAGTATAACCGGCGATGCCCACCTAGACACACCAGGTATATATGCACCCAGACTAAAGGGAGGCAGTCGCTGGGTCCTAAACAGAGCATCCTATCTAGGCAGCTATCTGCATTGCCAAACATGGAGATCTCCTGTAAACCACTGCAGGGCGACTGTCTGACAACTCTGACACACCCGTGACAGTACCCCCCCTCTACAAGTAGCCTCCGGACACTCAAAACCGGGTTTCTCAGGAAGAGAGGTGTGAAAAGAGCGAACCAATCTGGGAGCGTTCACCTCTAACGCTGAAACCCACGTCCTCTCCTCTGGACCATAGCCTTTCCAGTGCATCAAGTATTGCAGACAACGACGTTGGAGACGAGAATCTACTATCCTCGAAATCTCGAATTCCAAATTACCATCAACCATTACTGGGGGCGTTGGTAGAGGTGAGGACTCAAGGGGTTCTACATACCTTTTGAGTATGGACCTGTGGAACAAATTGTGAACCTTAAGGGCCCGAGGAAGTTCAAGACGAAACGCTGCTGGGTTAATGATGGCGGTAATTTTGTAGGGACCAATAAACCTAGGTCCCAACTTCCAAGAAGGAACTTTCAATCTTATCTTCTTGGTAGACAACCACACAAAGTCATTCACATTCAGGTCCGGACCTGGCAAGCGTTTTCTGTCAGCCATATGTTTATACCTGTCACCCATGGTCTTCAAATTACACAGAACACCCTGCCACGCTGAGGAAAGCGACGAAGCAAACCGTTCCTCTTCAGGAACTCCTGAAGCTCCCCACCCACTGAAAGTACCAAACTGTGGATGATTACTGTATGCACCGAAAAACGGTGACCTGCCAGTGGATTCTTGGCGATCATTGATGGCAAATTCTGACAGCGGTAAGTCGGATGCCCAATCCTCCTGATTTTTGGAGACAAAACACCTGAGGTATGTCTCCAAGTTCTGATTGAACCACTCGGTCTGACCATTCGACTGAGGGTGGAAGGCAGAGGAAAAGGACAGCTGCACCCCCAGTCGAGAACAGAATGCCTTCCAGAACTTGGAAATAAACTGGGTCCCCCGATCAGACACCACATCGGAGGGAACCCCGTGAAGCTTCACAATCTCATTTATGAACACATGAGTAAGTGTCTTAGCATTGGGAAGTGCAGGTAAAGCGACGAAGTGAACCATTTTACTGAACTTATCTACTACTAACAAAACTACCGTTTTGCCTGCAGAAACCGGTAGGTCAGTAATAAAATCCATGGGCAAGTGTGTCCATGGCCTGCTAGGGATAGGTAGCGGAAGAAGAGTACCAGACGGACGGGTATGCGAAACCTTAGAACGTGCACAAATACTACAAGCAGCTACGTGTTCAAATGCAACCCCGGCCACCAAAAACGACGAGAGAGGAGGTCCGCAGTTGCCTTACCACCTGGATGCCCAGCAAGCACAGAGTTATGATGTTCCTTGATTACTTTACGGCGCAGATCAAGTGGTACAAATAATTTTCCTGAAAGGCAGGAGGCAGGGGCGTCCCCCTGAGCGTCCAGCATCTCATCCTCCAGTTCAGGAAAAAGAGCCAAAATAACTACCCCTTTCTGTAATATCAGGGCCGGGTTCTCATGGTCACCACCACCAGGGAAGCTCCGGGACAAAGCATCAGCCTTGACGTTTTTGACCCCTGGACGAAAAGTGACAACAAAATTGAACCTAGTAAAAAACAGGGACCATCTGGCTTGCCTAGGGTTGAGACGTTTAGCTAACTGGAGATATGACAGGTTCTTATGGTCAGTAATAACAGTGTCGCCATTCCTCGAACCCCAATTTCATCGCCAAAAGTTCCCTATTACCCACGTCATAATTTCTCTCAGCTGAAGACAATTTTTTTTAGAAAAGAAGGCACATGGATGCCATTTACCAGGGGACGAACCCTGAGACAACACAGCCCCAACCCCGACATCCGAAGCATCGACCTCCACAATAAAGGGTTGAGAAACATCGGGTTGAATGAGTATAGGTGCAGTGGCAAAATGATTCTTTAAGGAAGAAAAAGCCTGGAGGGAAGCATCCGACCATTTGGAAAACTCAGACCCCTTCTTAGTCATGTCAGTAAGGGGTTTCACTACAACAGAGTAATTTTGGATGAATTTCCTGTAAAAATTAATATAGCACAGAAAAAGTTGTAGGGCCTTCAGGTTCTCGGGACGTTTCCAGTCAAGGACTGCATGGATCTTCTCCGGATCCATCCAAAAACCTGAAGATGACAAGTACCCTCAAAACTGCACCTCCTGAACAGCGAAAACACATTTCTCTAGTTTGGCATAGAGTTTGTTATCTCTTAATATCTGGAGCACCTGTTAACATGCCCCCGATGGGTCTCAAAATCAGGTGAATAAAACAAAATATCGTCCAGTTAGACCACCACAAACCTCCCCACCAACTGAAGAAAAATATCATTTATGAAATACTGGAATACCGCAGGTGCATTGGTCAAGCCAAAAGGCATAACCAGACTCTCGAAATGTCCTTCCGGGGTATTGAACGCTGTCTTCCATTCGCCCCCTTCTCTGATTCTAACCAGATTGTAGGCTCCCCTTAAATCCAACTTGGAGAATACCTTAGCTCCTACAACCTGGCTGAACAAATCAGGAATCAGAGGAACAGGGTATGGATCACGGATGGTAATTTGATTTAATTCCCGGAAATCTAAACAGGGACGTAGACTGCCATCTTTTTTCTTCACAAAGAAGAATCCTGCCGCCACGGGCGAAGATGAGGGTCTGATATGTCCAGACTTTCCGCAATGGAATCCTTCATGGCTTGTCTCTCAGGGCCAGAAAGATTATACAGTCTGGACTTGGGTAGTTTAGCTCCGGGGGTCAAGTTAATAGGACAGTCATAAGCACGATGAGGCGGCAAATCCTGCCACCCCTTGTCAGAAAAAACGTCCTCAAAACCAGACAGAAAAGCAGGCAGAAACTCCGTAGAGACAGCAGCAATGGAAACATTCAGAAAGTTCTCATGGCAGTAATCTCCCCATTCAATAATCTCCCCGAATGGATAATCCACCAATGGATTATGTTTAACAAGCCAGGCGATACCTAAAACAATCGGATTAGGGAGATTCTCCAAAACATAGCAAGCAATGATTTCGCAATGAACTGACGCCACCCTCAGTTTCACATTATGTACAATCTGAGTAAATGCTTTCTGTGCAAGTGGCGCCGAGTCAATGGCAAAGATGGAAATAGGTTTAGCTAAAGCACAGCAAGCGAGACGATGAGTTTTCACAAACTCAGCATCAACCATGCTGACCCCGACTCCACTGTCAACAAACACAGAAATTTTTTCGATTTTGCTTTCTAGCACCACCTCTGCAGTCAGGACAAATCAGGAACTGCAGTTTGGTCACAAATGCACCCCTTGTTTATCCAACTCCAGACTACTGAGAGTTAATCGGGTCTCTTTTTGTTTAGGAATTGAAGGACAGGTCCCAAACAAAGTGTCCCTTTTTCCTACAAAAAAAACATACGCCTTTTTTCTTGCGAATCTCCGGGGAGATGTATGATGTAGAGACACCCCCTAACTGCATAGGTTCCTCCACCTCCCCCAGTACTGGTTCACCCCCAGACCGCTCCCTTGGCAGAGGTACACAACCCCGACAAGAAGGCCCCGGAGAAGGAGGTCGCACGCGTCTATCCCAAAGACATATCTATCCAGACGTATGGCCAAAGACATGGCAGCCTCCAAGGACTGAGGGGTATCATATACAGCCAAGGCATCTTTAAACCTTTCCGTTAGCCCCTCACAAAATTGACTTTTAAGGGCTGAGTCATTCCATTTGGAATCCGTTGCCCATCTACGGAAATTCCGAACTGTATGTTTCCACTGACCGAATCCCCTGCTGAAGGCGATGTAGCTTAGACTCAGCCCAGGCAACTCGATCAGGGTCATCATAGATGAGGGCAAGAGCTAAAAAAAACCCTTCACAGACTGGAGACAAACTGAGTCCTGCGGTAACGAAAATGCCTATGACTGAGGATCGCCCTGCAGTACAGAGATCACAATACCAACCCGTTGCTCCTCATTACCAGAGGAGTAGGGACGAAGTTTGAAGTACAATTTGCTTGCCTCCTTAAACACAAAAAACTTGTCCCTGCCTCCTGAAAACCTGTCCGGGAGGGCAACCTTGAGTTCAGGCTGGACAGGCCTACCTGCAGAGACCCCCACATTGGCGGCCTGTAACCGATGCTGAAACTCGCAGCGGAGGTCATTCACCTCCAGACACAGACAGCGGAACTAATTATAGCTGCTAAGCAAATTAAATATATTTAATTATTACTTATGGTTGAGGAGCAAGGGTGCTCTGGTCAAGGGGGCAAAGAAAAGGAATATGAAGGAAATTTCAGTCTGGTGCAATAACTCACACTGAGCCCCAGCAGAACGACCACAGACATCACTATACAGGATCCTGCACTGACTGATCACACCTAAACCTTTAGGACTCCGCATATTATACTATATGGCTCTGTAATTATGTTATTTCCTGCAGCCAGGTCCAGATTTGATCAGTCCAGTGCATATAACATGATATAGCTGAGTAGAAAATGTATAGTGCATCCAGTGTATACATGACAGAATATACAGTACATGACAGATGTATGATATGCTGTGATGTAGACATCAGATGTTATACAGTATACACATTGTTATGTATCATCTGATGTCTGTATCATAGTATATCATATATCAGTCGCATAATCTGTATACTGGGTATGCTATACTAGGTGCACAGACATTATTGCATATATAGGATACAGTAATCAGTGACAGCTATTGCCGATCACGTGCCTCACCCTACTATCCCTGGCGTAAAGCTATAGCTAGGGGTGGAAGGAGATGAGCACTAGTGAACCTCTGCTAGCACTCTAAAGACAAAAAGGGGAAGACAACACAGGGAAATTACAACTTAGCTTTAGAAGAAACTCCAACAGGTCACACGGCCTCAAGACTCCAAAGAGGATGTGATGCTACTTCAGCCAAGTTCCAAGTAGGGATGAGTATAACCAGCGATGCCCACCTAGACACACCAGGTATATATACACCCAGACTAAAGGGAGGCAGTCGCTGGGTCCTAAACACAGCCTCTGCATTGCCAAACATGGAGATCTTCTGTAAACCACTGCAGGGCGACTGTCTGTCACCTCTGACACACCTGTGACAGCACGTCTAATCGGTATGTGGCCGGGAGTATGCATGTGGCTACTTGCCCAATCGGTATGTGGCCGGGAGTATGCATGTCGCTACTAGCCCAATCGGTATGTGGCCAGGAGTATGCATGTCGCTACTAGCCTAATTGGTATGTGGCCGGGAGTATGCATGTCGCTACTAGCCCAATCGGTATGTGGCTGGGAGTATGCATGTCGCTACTAGCCCAACCGGTATGTGGCTGGGAGTATGCATGTCCCTACCAGCACAGTCGGTATGTGGCCGGAAGTATGCATGTCGCTACTAGGACAATCGGTATGTGGCTGGGAGTATGCATGTCGCTACTAGCCCAACCGGTATGTGGCTGGGAGTATGCATGTCCCTACCAACACAGTCGGTATGTGGCCGGAAGTATGCATGTCGCTACTAGGACAATCGGTATGTGGCCAGGAGTATGCATGTTTCTACTTGCCCAATCGGTATGTGGCCGGGAGTATGCATGTCGCTACTAGCCTAATTGGTATGTGGCCGGGAGTATGCATGTCGCTACTAGCCCAATCGGTATGTGGCTGGGAGTATGCATGTCGCTACTAGCCCAACCGGTATGTGGCTGGGAGTATGCATGTCCCTACCAGCACAGTCGGTATGTGGCCGGAAGTATGCATGTCGTTACTAGGACAATCGGTATGTGGCCAGGAGTATGCATGTTTCTACTTGCCCAATCGGTATGTGGCCGGGAATATGCATGTCGCTACTAGCCTAATTGGTATGAGGCCGGGAGTATGCATGTCGCTACTAGCCCAATCGGTATGTGGCCGGGAGTAGGCATGTCGCTACTAGCCCAACCGGTATGTGGCTGGGAGTATGCATGTCCCTACTAGCACAATCGGTGTGTGGCCGGAAGTATGCATGTCGCTACTAGTACAATCGGTATGTGGCCAGGAGTATGCATATTGCTACTTGCCCAATCAGTATGTGGCCGGGAGTATGTATGCCGCTACTAGCCCAATCGGTATGTGGCCGGGAGTATGCGTATCACTACTAGCCCAATCGGTATGTGGCCGGGAGTATGCGTGTCACTGCTAGCCCAATCAGTATGAGGCCGGGAGTATGCATGTTGCTACTTGCCCAATCGGTATGTGGCCGGGAGTATGCATGTCGCTACTAGCCCAATCGGTATGTGGCCGGGAGTATGCATGTTGCTACTAGCCCAATCGGTATGTGGGCAGGAGTATGCATGTTGCTACTTGCCCAATCGGTATGTGGCCGGGAGTATGCATGTCGCTACTAGCTCAATCGGTATGTGGCCGGGAGTATGCATGTTGCTACTAGCCCAATCGGTATGTGGGCAGGAGTATGCATGTTGCTACTTGCCCAGTTGGTATGTGGCCGGGAGTATGCATGTCGCAACTTGCCCAATTGGTATGTGGCTGGGAGTATACATGTCGCTACTTGCCCAATTGGTCTGTGGCCTGGAGGATACATGTCGCCTACTTGCGCCCACATGATCACTCGGTCTCACCGCCAGCACCAGAGAATCCTTACAGTGCACACAGTGTGTGATGTGAAGACTCACACGTTTACAGTCACATAGAGTGACTACAGACTTTCATGACAAACCTGGACAACCCCTTTAAAGACAGTAACATGTAAGCCTACGCGTACTACGTCTGACCACTGTAATCTATGGTTCTGCAGAGTGGGACCTTTCAATTCTGTATTTGTGTTTTTTTTTACATGTACTCACTTGGCCGATGCTGAGATTGTAATGAACACAACCCTTAGGCTAGCTTCGCACCATATTTCTAAATGTAACTAAGTCTATTAAAAAGAATAGATATAACTATTTCTAGGGAAGCTGCCACTGGGTTTTCCCTATAAAACTAAATCCACCACCATTCAATCATCTTTAAAAGCTTTTCTCTGATGTCTTTATCAGACCACAGTCAGCCCGCCCGCATACCCAAGACAATACCTTTAATAACTGTCCCTCACTGCATGCTAATCGTCCGATGAGTGTCTCTAGATCGTGGTTGGTGCTTCTTCAGTCCCCGCAATCACTGTCCTTCTGCCTTAATTGACCTACTTGACATCATCAACACAGCCTGTTGTGTCTATGCAGCTCTTGTTCCCTACTTTGCAGGCACTAGCGTTGAAAGTTGTGAATTATTTAAAAGACATCAGCCACATCAATCAAGGCAGGAGGATGGCGATTGTGGGGTCAGAGTGAGTATCAAGCATAGTCCACAGTTGATAGAACCAATTAGCATACATAGCGGAACAATTATATAAGGTATATTCTTAGGCAAATGAGGCTGCAGGGCTCTTATGAACACATTGCAGGAATACCATTAAAGATATCCGAAAGGTGGTGGATATAGCGTATCTGGGGAAAGCCTGGTGAAGGGTTCCCTTTAAAGGTGTTGTCCACTACTCGGACAACCCTTTCTCAATCACTGTTTTTCCAAAATAAAATAATAACAGCGTATACTTATCTCCAGTGCTGGCGCTGTTCCAGCGGTGTCGGCACTGAGTCTCCTGGGGCACGCGTGACATTATATCAATCAGTGGCTGCTTTACTCTTCCCTTCTTAAGACGTAACTGACATCTGGAAGAAGTCAGAACTAGTGTTGAGCCACCCCCATAGTGTTCGGGTTCGGTTCGGTTCGTCGAACACCGGGATGTTCGAGGAACTGTTCGTTGAACTGTTCGTCGAACACCTTAGAACACCGTCGAACACCGTTAAAACCAATGGCAGGCAAACAAAAACACATAGAAACACATAGAAAACACCTTCAAAGGTGTCCAAAAGCTGACAAACTGCTCAGAAGACGCTCTCTTTAAAAAAGCCGGCCGGCAATTCAGCAGCGGCATACACCGGTACCCGACAATTTAGACAAGAAGGAATAGAGCATCACACATAGATTAGATAGATAGAAACATGTCAGTCACATATATAAGAAGTACAGTGACAGTGTTGGTTACTGTACTTGTCATTTAGTGTAAAGGATTTATTAAAAAAAATATTAGTGTTTTTATGCACCGTCTCTTTAAAAAAGCCGGCCGGCAATTCAGCAGCGGTACCCGACAATTTAGAACAGAAAGATAGAGCATCACACATAGATTAGATAGATAGAAACATGTCAGTCACATATATAAGAAGTACAGTGACAGTGTTGGTTACTGTATTTGTCATTTAGTGTTAAAATAAAGGATTTATTTAAAAAAAAATTGGCGTGGGGTTCCCCGTAATTTTAGTCTCTAGCGGAGGTTAAGCAGACGGCTGGGGCAGATGTTTGAAGCTTGGGAAGGGGGTAATACCCATAGAGCTTCCCAGGCTACTAATATCAGCCCCCAGCTGAATACCTAGCCTTTACTAGCTATTAAAATGGGGGACCGCCCAAAAAAAATGACGTGGGGTCCCCCCTATTTTAATAGCTAGCAAAGGCTAGGCAGACAGCTGGGGGCTGATATTAATAGCCCAGGAAGGGTGCCATGAATATTGGCCCCCTCCCAGGCTAGAAACACCAGCCGTCAGCCGCCCCAGAAATGGCGCATCCGTAGGATGCGCCAATTCTGACACTTAGCCTCGCTCTTCCCACTGCCCTGTAGCGGTGGCAGTGGGGTAATAGGGCTGGGGTTGATGTCAGCTTATAATGCCAGCTGACATCAAGCCCAGGTTAGTAATGGAGAGGCGTCTATAAGACACCCCCATTACTAACCCCATAGTCAAAGTTAAAAAACCCACAAACACCCAGAATAAAGTCCTTTAATTGAAATAAACACACAATTCTTTATTGTTCTAAATTAAACCATACTTACCATCACACCCATTCCAGCTGAAGCCAACGATCTCCTTCAATAAAAGAAAAATAATAAAGCAACATCATCCTTACCTTTCGATGGTTCCCAGGACAGCTCCAGCTCTGCTACATCGAGATGACAGGCTGGACCGCAGCAGAAAGCTGCCATCCAGCCTGTCATCCCGCAGACACTGAGAAGCGCAGGCATGCTTGCGCTCCTCAGTGTCAGGCTGTGACGGCATCCAGATGAGCCGAGGTCATGTCCAATGAACTCAGCTCACCTCATGCACGTCACTGACAGCGTGGGAAAATTCTCCGGCACTCAGCGCTTCAGCGTGAGAATTTTCCCACGCTGTCAGTGACGTGCATGAGGTGAGTTCATGTCCAATGAACTCAGCTCACCTCATGCACGTCACTGACAGCGTGGGAAAATTCTCCTGCACTCAGCACTTCAGCGTGAGAATTTTCCCACGCTGTCAGTGACGTGCATGAGGTGAGCTCATGTCCAATGAACTCAGCTCACCTCATGTACGTCACTGACAGCGTGGGAGAATTCTCACGCTGAAGCGCTGAGTGCAGGAGAATTTTCCCACGCTGTCAGTGACGTGCATGAGGTGAGCCGAGTTCATTGGACATGAACTCGGCTCATCTGGATGCCGTCACAGCGAGACACTGAGGAGCGCAAGCATGCCTGCGCTTGTCAGTGTCTGCGGGATGACAGGCTGAATGGCAGCTTTCTGCTGCGGTCCAGCCTGTCATCTCGATGTAGCAGAGCTGAAGCTGTCGTGGGAACCATGGAAAGGTAAGGATGATGTTGCTTTATTATTTTACTTTTATTGCAGGAGATCGTTGGCTTCAGCTGGAATGGGCGTGACGGTAAGTATGGTTTAATTTAGAACAATAAAGAATTGTGTGTTTATTTCAATTAAAGGACTTTATTCTCGGTGTTGTGTTTTTTTTTAACTTTGACCGTGGGGTTAGTAATGGGGGTGTCTTATAGACGCCTCTCCATTACTAACCTGGGCTTGATGTCAGCTGGCATTATAAGCTAACATCAACCCCAGCCCTATTACCCTACTGCCACCGCTACAGGGCAGTGGGAAGAGCGAGGCTAAGTGCCAGAATTGGTGCATCCTACGGATGCGCCATTTCTGGGGCGGCTGACGGCTGGTGTTTCTAGCCTGGGAGGGGGCCAATATTCATGGCACCCTTCCTGGGCTATTAATATCAGCCCCCAGCTGTCTGCCTAGCCTTTGCTAGCTATTAAAATAGGGGGGACCCCACATCATTTTTTTGGGGGTCCCCCATTTTAATATCTAGTAAAGGCTAGGTATTCAGCTGGGGGCTGATATTAGTAGTCTGGGAAGCTCCGTGGGTATTACCCCCTTCCCAGGCTTCAAACATCTGCCCCAGCCGTCTGCTTAACCTCCGCTAGAGCCTAAAATTACAGGGAGCCCTACGCCAATTTTTTTTTAAATAAATCCTTTATTTTAACACTAAATGACAAGTACAGTAATCAACACTGTCACTGTACTTCTTATATATGTGACTGACATGTTTCTATCTATCTAATCTATGTGTGATTCTCTATTCCTTCTATTCTAAATTGTCGGGTACCGCTGCTGAAATGCCGGCCGGCTTTTTTAAAGAGACGGTGCATGAAAACACTATTATTTTTTTTAATAAATCCTTTACACTAAATGACAAGTACAGTAAGCAACACTGTCACTGTACTTCATATATATGTGACTGACATGTTTCTATCTATCTAATCTATGTGTGATTCTCTATTCTTTCTGTTCTAAATTGTCGGGTACCGGTGTATGCCGCTGCTGAATTGCCGGCTTTTCATGTTTCACTGTGAGCACTGTTCCCATCG
The DNA here is from genome assembly GCF_046119375.1 of Phyllobates terribilis. NCBI lineage: Eukaryota > Metazoa > Chordata > Amphibia > Anura > Dendrobatidae > Phyllobates > Phyllobates terribilis. The sequence goes on from NW_027362767.1 coordinate 277,076,387, forward strand.
ATTTGGGCAATCACTGTAATACCACAACCACCATGGCTGTGGCATTACAGTGAGTGGCAGACAATCCCTGCATGATCGGTGCTCTAAATAGCGCCAGACATGCAGGACACGCTTTTGGTGCATGAACAGTTATCGAACATAACCTCGAACAGCCGAATTTTTTGCAAATCGTTCGGGTTCGTCGAACGACTCGAACACCGCCAAAAACAGCTCGAATTTGAGATTGGCGAACAGTTCTAGTCGAACACCGCTCATCTCTAGTCAGAACTGCGGCTGCTCTCTCAATTCCTCCGGATATCTGATTTGTCAGAAGGAGGGAAGAGTGAAGCGGCCTTTGAATGGCCACAGGGCTCACATGACATAATGTCACACAAGCCCCGGGAGATCCAGTGCCAACACCACTGGAACTGTGACCACACCGGAGGCGAGTATATGTGTTATTATTTTACTTGGGGGAAACAGTGATTGAAAAGGGGCTGTCTGAGTAGTGGACAACCCCTTTAAATGCACTGTTTTTTCTATTTTACTATGTCTAGCATCGGCATCTCTGCCTCCTACCGGGCAGAGACACCGTTCCCCTCACTGCCGCAGTCCCGGTCCGGTGTCTTCCTGCTCCCCTCCTGCTGCTGCTGTGGCGCGCATTGTGCACAGCTTCCCCGGCACTGTGCTTAGGGCGCGCGCTCCATCCCTCTTAAAGGGGCCACGCGCGCCATCCTAAAGAGTCCCCGGCCAATGGCCGGAGGACTTCCCCTATATAAGGCACCTCCTCCCAAATGGAGGTGCCTGTGCAAGGTTGTTGTTTTGTGTGCTAACACTTTCCTCAGCCCTCAGGTCCCGCTGCCTGTCAGCCTTGCCCTCCAGTCTGTGTAACAGTCCTGCCCGCCAGTCTGTCTAACAGTCCAGCCCGCCAGTCTGTCTATCAGCCGTGCCCGCAAGCCTGCCTACCCGGAGCACCCGCCAGTTACTTGTCATGCCCACGAGCCTGCCTACCTGGAGCACCTGCCAGTTACCTGCCGTGCCCGCCAGCCTGCCTACCTGGAACACCTGCCAGTTACCTGCCGTGCCCGCCAGCCTGCCTACCCAGAGCACCCACCAGTTACCTGTCATGCCCGCCAGCCTGCCTACCTGGAGCACCTGCCAGTTACCTGCCGTGCCCGCCAGCTTGCCTACCTGGAGCACCTGCCAGTTACCTGCCGTGCCTGCCAGCCTACCTACCAGGAGCACCTGCCAGTTACCTGCCGTGCCCGCCAGCTTGCCTACCCAGAGCACCTGTCTGGCTATCCGCCATACCCGCCTGCTTATCTACCCGGATCACCAGCCAGCCTTCCTGCCGTGCTCATCTGCTGTAACGGTCAGTTCCTCTCATCTGACCCATGGGAGTCACCTGCTCTCACACAAGGTGGGTCCCAGAGTGGCACCTGGTTCACGGAGTTGACTAAGCCGCCGTGTGACCTGGGTCGATCCGAGTAGGCACTTAGTTACGCCCCTCTGGTCCCTCCTTGCACAGAGGTTCCAACACCCGGACCCGTAACAGTTTGCACAGGCCATGGAACCTGGTGGCTCCCAGGCTCCTTTGCTCTCAGACCTGTACCAAGAGGTCTCTCGCCAGAGATCCTAACAGGATACTATCCTGTCCTATCTGTGGACAGTCAACTCCCGCCTGGACGCGCTGTCCACCCCGACTGTGTCCGGCTCTAACCGAGTGGCACCCTCTCCGGCGGCACCTCAACCCAGTGGCGCTGTGGCACCCAGCTTTGGACCCCGGCTCTCTGCGCCTCCACATTTTGGTGGTGACCCCGGGGCTTCATAAATCAGTGCACGCTGCACTTTGAACTCCTGGCACAACAGTTCACCTCCGACCAGGCCATCATGTCTCACCTCACCGGGGAGGTGTTGGCATGGCTTAACCCTCTGTGGGAAAGAGGGCATACCCTGGTGTCCGATCTTCTGGCTTTCCTCGCTGCCTTCCAGAAGGTCTTCGATGAGCCTGGACGAAAATCTTCTACTGTCTCCTCACTTCTTCGTCTCCGCCAAGGGAGTCTCACTGTGGGCCAGTATGCTGTACGTTTCCAAACCCTCGCATCTTAACTTGCCTGGAACAATGAGGCCCTGGTGTCCACCTTTTGGGAGGGCCTTTCCAGACGGATCAAGGTTGAGCTAGCCGGTCGTGACATCCCTTCCACCTTGGACGACCTGGTGTCATTAGCTACATCCGTTTTCTGGAACGTTCTATGGAGACGACCCGGGAGAGATTTCCGCGTCTCGTTCCAACATTCCAAAGGCCAGTCTCGCAACCATGTTCATCAGAGCCTATGCAAATTGACCAAACCAAGATGGTCAATTCTCGCCTTGAGAGACGCCAAGCCGAGGGGAGTTGCTTTTACTGTGGCAGTATAGAGCATCTGATCCGTTCCTGCCCGGTGAGGCTGGGAAACTTCAGTGTCTTGGACCGCTCGGAGAGGTCGTCCTAGCCAAGAGTAAATCCTCTCCGTCTTTGACTCTGTCTGTTTCTATTTCCAGTGGTGAGACCCTCTTCTTCGAGACTGCCCATCTGTATTCCGGAGCCGCTGGGAACCTCATTCAGCAGGCTGTTGTGGAGCGTTATCAGATTCCTACCATACGTCTGGCTGAACCGTTGGCGGTTGCCTCCGTGGATGGGAGGCTTCTTCCTGAAACCATCTTGCTTGTCACTGAGCCTGTAACCCTCCAGGTGGGAATGCTGCACTCGGAGAAGATCTCCTTTCATGTGCTGTCCAGTCTCGCTCACTCCCTCTTGTTTGGTCTACCCTGGTTACAAAGACATGAGCCCGTCCTGAATTGGAGGTCTGGTGAAGTGCTCCGTTGGGGTCAGGAATGCCATGAGTCCTGTCTGGTTCCGGTTCGTCCTACTCGACCCCCGTCTACTCCGGCTAATCTACCTGGTCTGCCAGCACCCTACTGGTCCTATGCAGACGTCTTTGACAAAAAGGAAGCAGAGACACTACCACCTCATAGGCTGTATGCTTGCCCCATCTCCCGGGTACCTGGTGCTTCTCCTCCCCGCATGAGAATCTACCCTTTGTCACTGGCCGAGACCCGTGCCATGTCTGAGTACATAGAGGAGAATCTTGCTAGGGGATTTATCCAGAAATCTACCTCCCCGGCTGGAGCAGGATTCTTCTTCATCAAGAAGAAAGACGGCTCTCTACGTCCCTGTATCGATTACAGGGGCCTAAACCAGATTACCATCAAAAATAAGTACCCCCTGGCTCTCATCTCGGAGCTGTTTGACCGCCTTAAAGGTGCGAAGATCTTCACCAAGCTCGATCTTCGTGGGACGTACAATTTGGTCCGGATTCGCCAGGGAGACGAGTGGAAGACAGCATTCAACACCCGGGACGGTCACTACGTATACCGCGTGATGCCATTTGGTCTCTGTAATGCTCCAGCCATCTTCCAGGAGCTGGTAATGACATCTTCCGTGATCTCCTGTATTTTTGCGTGGTGGTGTACCTAGACGATATCTTGGTTTTCTCTCCGGATCTGCCCTCTCACCGGAGGGATGTTCATCAGGTTCTACAGAGGTTCCGGAAGAATCGCCCGTATGCTAAATATGAGAAATGTCTCTTTGAGCAGACCTCTCTGCCGTTCCTGGGTTACATTATCTTCGAGACTGGTCTGCGGATAGATCCCGAGAAGGTATCTGCCGTCTTAAAGTGGCCCCGACCAGAGGGGTTGAAGGCGATTCAACGATTCCTGGGCTTTGCAAACTTTTACCTCCTCTTCATTCCTCATTTCTCCTCCCGGACTGCTCCCATATCTGCGCTCACCCATAAAGGAGCAAGTCCCAGGGAATGGACTTCCGAAGCGGAGAAGGCCTTCGTCTCCCTTAAACAAGCTTTCTCCTCCGCTCCTGTACTACACCGTCTGGATTGCAACAAACGGTTCTTCCTGGAGGTTGATGCCTCCTCCTCCGGGGCCGGAGCAGTGCTCATCCAGAAATCCTCGTCCGGGCGAGTGGTGACCTGCGGATTCTTCTCCAAGCTCTTCTCCTCGTCCGAACGCAACTATTCTATAGGAGATCGAGAACTGCTAGCCATCAAATTAGCGCTGGAGGAGTGGCGCTATTTGCTTGAGGGGGCTCTGCACCCGGTGGTCATCTACACTGACCATAAGAACCTCGCTTATTTGCAGAATGCCCAAAGACTAAATCCGCGTCCGGCCAGGTGGTCTCTATTCTTTGCCCGATTCTGCTTCACTCTGCACTACCACCCGGCGGATAAGAACATTAAAGCTGATGCTCTATCTCACTCATTCCTGTCTTCCGACCAAGAGGAGGAGCCTCTACATATCATTGACCCCTCCAAAGTAATGACTGTTGCTCCTTTTGATCTTTTTCATCTTCCACCCGGTAAGACCTTTGTAGCGGTTCCGGATCGGAAGAAGGTTCTACTCTGGGGTCATTCATCCAAACTAGCCGGTCATGCTGGCCAGAGGAAGACCTTTCTGCTCATTGCCCGACTTTACTGGTGGCCTTCCCTGCGCAAGGATGTTGCGGACTTTGTCGCGGCTTGTTCCTCTTGTGCCCGTAACAAGGTTCCCAGGCACTTTCCAGCCGGCCGTCTCCTTCCTCTTCCCGTGCCTTATGCTCCGTGGCAACACATTGCAATGGACTTCATCACGGATCTCCCTGTTTCTGCCGGTTGTACTGTCATTTGAGTGGTCGCCGACCGCTTTTCTAAGATGGCCCACTTCATCCCTCTGCCTGGTCTTCCGTCTGCATCTGTGCTGGCTAAGGACTTCATCCATCACATCTTCCGTCTTCACGGCCTACCCCTCCACATTGTCTCGGATCGCGTAGTTCAATTCACTTCGTGCTTCTGGAGAGCCACGTGCAAGCTGCTGGATGGCTCTTTGGATTTCTCTTCTGCTTATCATCCTCAGTCCAATGGTCAAGTGGCACGTATCAATCAGATCCTTACCAGCTTTCTTCGGCACTTTGTCAATGCTCACCATAGCGATTGGGTCGAGCTCCTGCCCTGGGCCGAGTTTTCCTACAACAACCATGAGAGCGAGTCTTCTATTAAATCCCCTTTTTTTTGTGGTCTACTGTCCACACCCCCAGATTCCGTTTCCTGTCTCCTCTTCAGTGGATAATCCTGCCGCGGAGTCTCTCGTCAGCAAATTTTCGGCTATTTGGGAAGACACTAGATCTGCGCTTCTTCTGTCCTCCAAGCAGGTGAAGAAACATGCTGATAAGAGATGTCTGGATGCGCCTCAATTCCGTCCGGGAGACAAGGTCTGGGTTTCCTCCAAATATGTCCGTCTCAAGAAACCTTCTTATAAGTTGGGTCCGCGGTTCATTGGTCCGTTCGAGGTTCTGAACCAAATTAATCCCGTGGCTAACAAGCTGAAACTCCCGGTCACCTTACGGATTCCCAACTCCTTTCATGTATCTCTCCTCAAACCAGTTGTTCTTAATTCTTTCTCTGACGATCCAGGTACCACCCCAGCTCCTGTCTCCGCTGAGGACGTCTTTGAGGTAGAGAACATGTTGGCCACCAAGAGGGTAAGAGGAAAGACTTTCTTTCTTGTGGATTGGAAGGAGTTTGGCCTGGAGGAGAGGTCTTGCGAACCCAGGGAGAACATTCATGCCCCTCATCTTCTTAAAAAATTTCTCGCGGGCCTTAAGAAGAAGGGGCGTAAAGGGCGGGGTACTGTAGCATTGGTGTCTCTGCCTCTTGCCGGGCAGAGACGTTGTTCCCCTCACCGCCGCGGTCCAGGTCCGGCATCTTCCTGCTCCCCTACTGCTGCTGCTGTGGCGCGCACCGCGCGCAGCTTCCCTAGCCCTGTGCTTAGGGCGCATGCTCCATCCCTCTTGAAGGGGCCGCGCGTGCCGTCCTAAAGAGTCCCCGGCTAATGGCCAGAGGACTTCCCCTATATAAGGCACCTCCTCCAAAATGGAGGTGCCTGTGCAAGGTTGTTGTTTTGTGTGCTAACACTTTCCTCAGCCCTCAGGTCCTGCTGCTTGTCAGCCTTGCCCGCCAGTCTGTCTAACAGTCCTACCCGTCAGTCTGTGTAACAGTCCTGCCCGCCAGTCTGCCTAACAGTCCAGCCCGCCAGTCTGTCTATACGCCGTGCCCGCCAGCCTGCCTACCCGGAGCACCCGCCAGTTACCTGCCGTGCCCGCCAGCCTGCCTACCCAGAGCACCTGCCAGTTACCTGCCGTGCCCGCCAGCCTGCCTACCCGGAGCACCCGCCAGTTACCTGTTGTGCCAGCCTGCCTACCTGGAGCACCTGCCAGTTACCTGCTGTGCCCGCCAGCCTGCCGACCCAGAGCACCTGCCAGTTACCTGCCGTGCCCGCCAGCCTGCCTACCTGAAGTACCTGCCAGTTACCTGCGGTGCCCGCCAGCCTGCCTACCCAGAGCTCCTGCCAGTTACCTGCTGTGCCCGCCAGCCTGCCTACCAGGAGCACCTGCCAGTTACCTGCCGTGCCCACCAGCTTGCCTACCCAGAGCACCTGTCTGGCTATCCGCCATACTCGCCTGCTTATCTACCCGGATCACCCACCAGCCTTCCTGCCATGCTCATCCGCTGTATCGGTCAGTTCCTGTCATCTGACCCGTGGGAGTCACCTGCTCTCACACAAGGTCGGTCCCAGAGTGGCACCTGGTTCACCTGCCCTTTCCCTCACTGGTTCATGGAGTCGACTAAGCCACCGTGTGACCTGGGTCGGCCAGAGTAGGCACTTAGTCATGCCCCTCTGGTCCCTCCTTGCACCGAAGCACAGAGGTTCCACCACCCGGACCCGTAACACTATGGAGTTGAATATACAGTTATATGAAAAAGTTTGGGCACCCCTATTAATCTTAAGCTTAATGTTTTATAAAAATTGTTTTTGCAACAGCTATTTCAGTTTGATATATGTAATAACTGTTGGACACAGTAATGTTTCTGCCTTGAAATGAGGTTTATTGTACTTACAGAAAATGTGCACTCTGCATTCAAACAAAATTTGACAGGTGCATAAGTATGGGCACCCTTATCATTTTCTTGTTTTAAATACTCCTACCTACTTTTTACTGACTTACTAAAGCACTTTTTTTGGTTTTGTAACCTCATTGAGCTTTGAACTTCAGAGCCAGGTGTATGCAATCATGAGAAAAGCTACTTAAAGTGGCCACTTGCAAGTTGTTCTCCTGTTTGAATCTCCTCTGAAGAGTGGCATCATGGGCTCCTCAAAACAACTGTCAAATGATCTGAAAACAAAGATTATTTAACATAGTTGTTCAGGGGAAGGATACAAAAAGCTGTCTCAGAGATTTAACTTGTCAGTTTCCACTGTGAGGAACATAGTAAGGAAATGGAAGAACACAGGGACAGTTCTTGTTAAGGCCAGAAGTGGCAGGCCAAGAAAAACATCAGAAAGGCAGAGAAGAAGAATGGTGAGATCAGTCAATGACAATCCTCAGACCACCTCCAGAGAGCTGCAGCATCAACTTGCTGCAGATGGTGTCACTGTGCATCGGTCAACTATACAACGCACTTTGCACAAGGAGAAGCTGTATGGGAGAGTGATGCGAAAGAAGCCGTTTCTGCAAGCACGCCACAAACAGAGTCGGCTGAGGTATGCAAAAGCAAATTTGGAGAAGCCAATTTCTTTTTGGAAGAAGGTCCTGTGGACTGATGAAACCAAGATTGAGTTGTTTGGTCATACAAAAAGGCGTTATGCATGGCGGCAAAAAAACACAGCATTCCAAGAAAAACACTTGCTACCCACAGTAAAATTTGGTGGAGGTTCCATCATGCTTTGGGGCTGTGTGGCAAATGCCAGCACCGGGAATCTTGTTAAAGTTGAGGGACGCATGGATTCCACTCAGTATCAGCAGATTCTTGACAATAATGTTCAAGAATCAGTGATAAAGTTGAAGTTACGCAGGGGATGGATCTTTCAGCCAGACAATGATCCAAAACACCGCTCCAAATCTACTCAGGCATTCATGCAGAGGAACAATTACAATGTTCTGGAATGGCCATCCCAGTCCCCAGACCTGAATATCATTGAACATCTGTGGGATCATTTGAAGAGGGCTGTCCATGCTCGGCGACCATCAAACTTAACTGAACTGGAATTGTTTTGTAAAGAGGAATGGTCAAAAATACCTTCATCCAGGATCCAGGAACTCATTAAAAGCTACAGGAAGCGACTAGAGGCTGTTATTTTTGCAAAAGGAGGATCTACTAAATATTAATGTCACTTTTCTGGTGAGGTGCCCATACTTATGCACCTGTCAAATTTTGTTTGAATACAGATTGCACATTTTCTGTTAGTACAATAAACCTCATTTCAAGGCAGAAACATTACTGTGTCCAACAGTTATTACATATATCAAACTGAAATAGCTGTTGCAAAAACACCAATTTTTATAAAACAATAAGCTTAAGATTAATAGGGGTGCCCAAACTTTTTCATATAACTGTATATGAATAGATAACATAAAGACAACATGCAATTTCCCAACACACTTTTTTGCAAGTATCTTTACAATATTGTTAATTCAACTACAGTTTCTTCAAGTAGTAAAGTAAGTAGTAGTAGTAAACCTGGATCTGTTATTACATTTATGTATTTCAGGCTCTCGACAAATTTCTGTAGTCCCTCTACACTGTGTGCACAATTATTTTGCAATTTGTATTTTTGCTTATTAATTTTAGTATTAAACAACTAGAGTTCTGTTGGTAAATACAAAGGTTAATTAACCTGAAATCTGAATATCTAAGAAAGAAAAAGTGATGTTTTTTCTTTTTTAGGAGAATATTGATGTATATTGAATTATTGGGCAGCTATTAATATGCAGAGTTATTATGAAACTAAATGAAAAATGTAAATTTTCACATCTCAGTTGTTTATTTTCATCTGTTACAGTGAGAATTATAGCCTGTCAGTTTCTTAATCTGTTGGCAATCAACATTTTCGGCAGCACCAACCACATCCTCCCAGACACTGTTAAGAGAGGTGACTGTTTTCCTTCACTGTAAATCTTCCTTTAAGGCCCACTTCACAGGTCCTGATATTTCCAGTACTGGAAAAAACAGTACCGGTGCTATTAATGTCCATGTGTGACATCAGTGTGGCATCCGTGTGCCATCTGTGTGTTGCATCAGTGTGACATGTACCAGTGCCTGGGAAAAAGCAGTATAGTTAGCGCTGTTCCCAGGCGTCATCTCTCATCATTGTCGCCTCGTCTCCCTGCGATTAGTGCGCCCAGGCGACAATGATCAGAGTTGGAGTCAGCACCTGCTGTCTGTGTATTGTGTGTACTAAATAAATAAATAATATCCAGCCTTTGCTGGTTAATAATAATAGGGGGACCCCACGTAATCTTTTTGGGGGGTCCCCCCTTTACTAGCCAGTAAAGGCTAAGCAAACAGCTGTGAGCTGTTATTAATAGGCTGGGAACCTTTTTGGCTATTCGCCCCTTCCCAGAATATTAACACCAGTCCCTCAGCTGGTTAAGAAAATGAAGGAGGACCCCACGCCGTTTTTTAATTAATTAATTTATTTAATACACACAATACACAAACAGTGGGTGCTGACTCCAACTCTTATCATTGTTGCCTGGTCGCGCTGATCGCAGGTATGTTTCACACTGATGACACATGGATGTCATCCGTTTGTCAACAGTGTACACGTGTACGGGACATTTTGCAGACCGTGCTGCCGGCAAAAAACTGACATGTCAGTGTGTTTTGCACACGGACACACGGTCTGTGGAAACACACTGACATGTGTGCAGACCCATTGATTTGAATGGGTCTACATGTGTAAGTGACTCCAGTACGTGTGAAAACTGTCACCACACGTACTGGAGACACTGACATGTGAAGGAGGCCTTAGGAAGGGCCCACAAGTTCTCAATGTGGGTTTAGATCAGGTGAGGAAGGGGCCATGTCATCATACTTTCATCTTTAAGAACTTTACTGGCAGCCGAGCAGTGGAGACTTTGATGATGCGATGGAGCATTGTCCTGCATAAAAAACATGGTTTTATTGAAAGATGCAGATTGTTCCTGTGCCACTGCTTGAAGAAAGTGTCTTCTAAATACTGGCAGTAGGTTTGGGAGTCGATTCAACCCAAAAAGATGCAACTAGGTCATCTTTAATCATACCAGCTCATAGCAGTACACCATCTCCACCTTGCTGGTTGAAGTAGAGATCTGTGCTCATTACTGATCCAACCATGGGCCAATTCATCTGATTCGTCAAGAGTCTCTCTCATCTCATCAGCTCATAAACCCTTTGAAATATCTGTCTTCAGATATTTCTTGGCCCAGTCTGGACATTTCAACTTCTGTGTCTTGTTCAGTGGTGATCAGCTTTCAGCCTTCCATACCTTGGCCATGTCTCTGAGCACTGAACACCTTGTACGTCTGGGAACCCCAGGGAAGTTGCAGTTATGAAATATGACAACACTGGAGGATAATGGGTTCCTGGTCGCTTTTCATTTGATTCTTTTCAAAGGTTTGGCATTTAATGTGCTGCTTTTTTTTATCAATGCATTTTGTGACCTTGTTGATTATTTGCAACAAAACTTGTGATAGTTCTTTGATTGCGCCCCAATATCTTAGCAATTTGAACAGTGCTGCATCCCTCTGTAAGACTTTTAATTTTTTTTTTACTTTTCAGTCAGTTAAATCTCTGTTGTGGCCCATTTCTCCTGAGGAAAACAAGCCACCTAATAATTCTGCACACCTTGATGAAGGGTGTTGATATCCTTAGGCCATACACCCCCATTACACAAATGCACATCACCTAATCTGATTCATCCAATGAGCATTCAAATTTATACAGCTTGGAGCTGGAAAATGCATAAAAATTATGATATGGTCAGAATAGCTGAATCGTGTGATACTACAGGAGATTCATCCTGAACTTTGCCATGATGGCCGCACCCCTGACTGACCTCCTTAAAGGGACAAAATCAGCTATGGCCAAATGGACTGCGGAGGCGGAGATGGCTTTTCAAGAACTGAAAGTGGCTCTGTGTAAGCAATCGGTCCTGGTTGCCTTTGACTTCAAGAGGAAATTTGTACTCCAGGCCAATGCCTCACAAGTCGGTTTACGAGCAGTGCTTTCTCAGGAGATACACAGGGGGGAGTTAGGGTGAAAATTTAAATTATCATCCAACCATGCCCCACTCAGGTGGATGAGAGAGAAAAAGAAAAAAAAGGCTAGGGTCACCTGCTGGTTTTTAGCCCTACAGGATTTCAGCTTCCATGTGGGACATAGAGCCGGGAAGCTACATGGTAATGCCGATGCCCTCTTGAGAACCTGCTGTCTAGTATTAGAAGGTGCCAAGCCCCACGGCATTAGGCAGAGGGTGGAGGTATGTAAGACAGCTACCAGACATATAGTTGATGGGAGGTATGTATCACAGAAGTGGTTCTCATCTATGATGTAATCCTGGAGTATTGCTCTAGTGCACATAGCACTAAGATGATTGTTTGCTGCATCTGGGCCAGGTTTTACAGGCAGCCTGAGAGATGGACGGGTCTGTCTGCCCACATACCTCACCTGTGGGTGTGGTTAAGAGGTTAAAATGGAGTCCGTTGTTTGACACATGGTCTGTGTATGGAGGGAGAAAGCCTTTTGTGTGGTTGATCCAGACTAAGACAGGGTACTGGATGCTCTCCAGCCTGTGTGACCACAGGACTGGCTAACCAGAGACTTTGTCTAAAGGACTGTTTTCTTTGTTTTGCCTGCACTGAAGGCTGTTTATTTTCTTTTTGCTTGTGGACGGTTTGTGAAGCAATAAACCGACATGGACATTTAAATGGAAACACTTCCTGTTTTACCTCCCAGCGCACCCAAGTGAGTAGCATTCCCTACAGGGTACACAAACGCTGAAAGATTTAACATACTGCAGATGTGAAACTGCTTGAAATTGGCAAGGAAAAAATTAAGCAACATGTGCATAAGATTTCAGAAAGCTCATTCACTTTCCTGGGACAATAAAATGTTGCATTTATCATGACAAAAACATGTGGAAAAAACACAGGAAAAAACAATGCATAAAAACACAGCGTCTGAACATAGCCTTAAAGTACCTTTGTAAATATAAAACCAAACATTTTGTTACATTTTTTACCAACAATATATTACAGCATTAATAGCCACATTGGCAGTTAGAGTTAGATGCCCTTTAAGCTTTAGATGTACTGGTTGAATTGTTCTGACAATATGTTTTTTTGCAAACGCATTCAATTATGTAGATAACTTATTTGCACTGGAATGTCAAATAATATGAGAGATTGAACTGTTTTCCAGTAGTTTGGGATTGGAAACTAGTGACCTTATGTTGGATAAATTGACAGCAAAGATGTTTTTTCAAATTGCACTTAAAGCTTCATGTTTTGCTAATTTTTTTAATTTATTTATTTTACTCACTTATACAGCGACATTAATTCCACAGCGCTTCACAGATAATATCGCCACTGTCCCCAATGGGGCTCACAATCTAAATTCCCTATCAGTATGTTTTTGGAGTGTGGGAGGAAATGGAGAACCCGGTGGAAACCCACGCAAACATTGGGAGAACATAGAAACTCATGGCATTTATGCTTAGGATAACATATGGGATAGTGTCTTTCTGGTGCTTTAATCTAATTGGAGCAATAACGTGAGATTGGAATCTCCCTGAATATCAACAGAGGTTTCTTTCAGGGGCGGACATACCGCCGGTGCAGCTGCACCAGGGCCCGGAGGTGGAGGGAGGCTCTTGCAGGGCGGCTAATAATGAGGGCAATCTAGTCTGTGTGTTGGAGCCCGAGGCTCCAGGGGCCCATGGCCATAATGCACTCATCGTGTGCGGTGGGCAGGGAGCGATCCCTGCAGCTCCGCTGCCTACAGGAGAAAATGGCAGCAGAACTGCAAAAATCCGTCCTCTGCTTCCTGCCCAGTGCTTTCTCTCTGACACAGGCGCACGGCTTGATGAGCTCAGCATGTAGCGCGCGCCTGTGTCAGAGAGAAAGTTGCCGGCGATGATAATGCTGCGGAGGAACATGCGGAGAGTTGAATGTTTTTTTTCTACCAATACACTGGGGATAGGACAGTGAGGAGTGGTGGGGGAGAACAATGATGGGGGTGGTGGGGGTGAACAATGATGGTGTAGTGGGGGAGAAAAATGATGGGGGTGGTGGAGGAGAACAATGATGGGGGTGGTGGAAGAGAACAATGATGGGAGTGGTGGAGAACAATGATGGGGGTGGTAGGGGAGAACAATTATGGAGGTGGGGAAGAACAATGATGGAGGTGAGGGAGAGGACAGTGATACAGGTGGGGGAGAGGACAATGATGGATATGGGGGAGAGGATAATGATGTGGGAGAGGACAATGAGGTTGGGTGGGGGAGAAGACAATGAGGGGGTGGGGGATGGGGATGGGAGTAAGGAGGACTTATAATGAACTTATGAACAGGAGGAGAGGGAGAAGGATGTTAGATATGGATGTAAAATTAATTAGGTGATGGAGGAGAGTACTTAGCCCCTGATAGCGTCCTCCCCCATCTCACAATTCATTATAACACCAGCAGGGACTTAAAATTTATTGGGGAGTGGGAGAGGAGGGGGTAAGTTGGATAGGACACTTTATAATGAATTGAAAGGTGGAAGAAGACGTTATCAGGGACTTGTAATGAATTGGGAGGTGGCGGAGGATCTTAAGTACCTGATAATGTCTCCTCCCACCCCTAAATTCATTATGGTGCTATCAAGGACTTATAATGAATGGGGGGGGGGCACAGGACAGGGCATAGGAAATGTGCATGTGGCGCCCCTGAGGGTTTGACCGCCACAGGGATGCTGCACTTCTCTAATGGAGTGTGGTGTTCCTCCTCTGAGGTAAGAACAGTGCGATGATCAGGACTCCACCTCCACATTCAACACCACATTTCTCGACCAGAGGGGGCTAGAATGCACTAGGTGCTGCCCTCCTGGTTACAGGGAGACTGGGGAACCATGAGCTAGGGGAACCATTTAGTGGGTGAGGGTGGAGGACTCACATTTTAGTGACACTTAATATTTCATATTTAATACACAGGCATCTTGGTTAGTGGTCCTTGTTAGAAGTCTCTGGTATTGTGATCCCTCACGCTGAACGTGGATCCTGTGTGGACCTGCAGCGGAGGGAGACACGGCCCTCGTACCCTGGCCTTGGGTCGAGAGGCAGGTTGCAGATAATGAATGTCTCAGCCCGGTCAAGGACCATGATCAAGAAGGCCCGGAGCTTAAGAGTGTAGCTCCATAGCAAATGGATCCCAGGGAGGATGCAGATGGAGCGTAATACGCCACCTGTCCTCGCCACCTGATATACTCAGAGGGAGTCCGGCTGCAAGAGGGGTACCGGCCCCCGACACCCAACATTGCTACTCCATGTCCTGGTCGGGAAAGCCGGTAGGCCCTGAGGATCCCACCGGGTATCGGAAGGAGCGGAGCTGCCACCTGTACCCTTTTGCTGAGAGGAGTTCAGAGGGAGACCCGGCCTATCTACACACACACAGACAGGAAAGGACCCGGTCTGAAGTCTAGGAACACTCTGGTGCAGGGTCCTGATTGAACGCTGGACTTACTCGGAGGTTGTCGGACCCCCTTCGTCTCTGATGACCGCAGAACCCCGTGAGGAGCAGGGAGTCGCCTTCCTACTGCCATCTCTTATATGAGTAAAGCCTTGGAAGTTCACCCCTATGGCCTCCGGACTCTTTATTCTGCACTACACCGCGCTACGCAGTACCAGACCTCCTGGACTACTACCCCCTCTGTCCTGTCCCTCTGTCACCAGGTGCCACAGGTGGCGTAGTCGTAAATCAGCCACTCAACCCGGATGAGCCCATACCATCCTTTTTAATGTGACGGCCCTGGGCCGGCTGCACCCCATCTCTCAATCACCAGGACCCGACTCCGAGTCCCCCATCTCCCAGGGTAAACAAAAAGGGCTTTGAAGTAGAGGCGTCACATGCACATATTCAGGATTTGCAGGAGAAAATTCTGCGTAGGCAGGAAAAACGCTGCGTAAAATACATTTTATTGCCACATTTTTTACATGCTTTTGTTGCGTATTTTCCCCATTCATTAGTACGGGTGAAATGCGCTGAAAGAATTGACATTACGCCGATTTTAATCTGCTGCAAATCTGCAATGAAAAATAGGCAACGTGTGCATGTGACTTCAGGGATCTCATTTACTTTGCTTGTACTGTAAAACCTTGTATATTTTCCACGTGAACATACCCTTAAAATTAATTGGGGAGAGTCACAAAGACTGAATAATTTATTTTTATTTAGTGGCGGAGATTATAATTAATGGGGGGCACAGTGCTGCTTATCACTTTATATTTTGATTGGTGTATGGCTAGTAGTATATTAATGGTGGGGTACATATCTGTAGTCAGAGGCGCAGTGCAGTGCGGGGGAGACACTTGTATCCGTACAATGTATGTGACCTTGTTATTTTTAGGGATGCAGTGATCATTGTGACAAGATTAGTGATGTGCGAGCATTAAAATGCTCGGGTACTAGTTGCTCGGGTCGAGCAAATTGGAATGCTTGGGTGCTCGACCCGAGCTACGAGCCCAATGTAAGTCTATGGGAAACTCGAGCATTTTTCAGGCGGCTCCCCCCGGCGGTCTGCAGAGGGCCTAAAAATTGCCCAAATCGATGGGAACAGTGCTCAAATGACATAGGAACAGCATGGGGAAGACCCCTGGAAGCATCTCTGACTCCCAGATCACTGCTGTCAACAACGTGGTCAGAGTATTATGCCACTTTTACGGACTCACAATAAAACATACAAAAACGAAACTAAAATGGATTTTCCTGGGAAATATGTTAAGGAACATCCTTTCCAGGGTAATGACTTGTATATAAGGCAAAATAAATAACCCAAAACAAAAATACTGCTCCACAACTTTGGCTATGTTCACACGTAGCGTTTTTGATGCGTTTTTGCACTTTTGCATTGCTTTCAACCAAGACAAATGCATTCACCAGGAAATGTCATTTTAACATTTTACAACCTTATCTGGCCATGTGGTGTGTGACACATCATCAGAAACATGCATACAGTGCTGAAAAGACATGGGAACAGCATGGGGAAGACCTCTGGAAGCATCTCTGACTCCCAGGTCACTGCCTAAAAGTATGCCCATCATAAGTGATCCTTGGCGCATGCGAAGATGCCTCCCGCCATGCACCTGTCGTTGCAGACTTACAACAATCACCGTCCACGTCCTTGTCCCACTGCAGCATTCAGTTGTCCCTACCCCATTCCTTGGAATGCAAGCACAAGTATGCAGGCAGCCACCCACCCACCCACAGGCTGCAATATTATACTGCCAAATTTTTGACAGCTGCTTGCACTTGAAATGTGGCCTTTTAGGCTCGTGGAGGCGGAAGCTTTTCATAATCTCATGCCGGCAGCGGCCGAGTGTCCATACTCTGTCCCCAGCCGCCACTATATTTCCCGGTATCGCCTCCGCCTTCCACAAGCACGGGTCCCACAACATTACCCGTGCCCTCCCCAGTGCACTTACTGGGAAGGACCGCCTAACCACAAACACGTGGACAGGTGAATGTGGCCAGGGATGGTACGGAACCAGTCCACAACTTTTTTTGCTGAGAGTTGTATTTAGCTCGGTGAAAGGACTGGCATAGAGGGAAACCGTATCTACCCTGCGTGTCATTTCTCCCAGGAAGTCCTGTTATTGAGCTTGTTGCAGAAGCAATGGCAGCCCGTCCAACATCAACTCGCACTTGTCGGTGGTGCTTTGACACACACACATCTTTCTTTGCGCATTTAATTTCTTGAATACAGAGTTGGACAATGGCCTGGTCTTTAATGCGTTTTGAGAAATAACATGCATAAGCATGGCCAATCCACATTAAAAAAGCAGCCATAGAGTGTCCGGGAACCTTCCCCCACACTTTTCTTAGCCAGGGCTGCTTTTAGGCAGGGTTGGACGGGCCCACTAGAGAACCGGAGACTCCTCCGGCGGGCCCTGGCTTCTCCTTCAGGAGAGTTCATAGTGCCGAGGTGAGGCCATGATGATGATAGAGGCCACCATCTGCTTAGTGTTCTGTTACTTGGAATGCAAGTGCAAGTATGCAGCCAGCCACCCACCCACCCACAGGCCACAACACTAAACTGCCAGATTTCTGGGCTGCTCTTTGCACTTAAAATATGGCCTTTTAAGCTCGTGGAGGTGGAATCTTTTCACAACCTCATGCCAGCGGCGGCCGGGTGTCCATACTCGGTCCCCAGCCGCCACTATATTTCCCGGTATCGCCTCCGCCTTCCACAAGCACGGGTCCCACAACATTTCCCGTGCCCTCCCCAGTGCACTTACTGGGAAGGACCGCCTAACCACAAACACGTGGACAGGTGAATTTGGCCAGGGACAGTACGGAGCCAGTCCACAACTTTTTTTGCTAAGAGTTGTATTTAGCTCGGTGAAAGGACTGGCATAGAGGGAAACCGTATCTACCCTGCGTGTCATTTCTCCCAGGAAGTCCTCTAAAGCTGCTTGCACTTGAAATGTGGCCTGAACATTACTGCTGGTACTTTTCTGTGGGAATTTGCTTGCCTCCTACCAGCCTGGAATATTTCCAGCAAACTATGGTACGACGCCATGGTATAAGCACTGCCCCCAGTACCAGTAGCGAAGCCATCCCCAATTTCCTTCTCAGGAATTTTATTTAGTAAACTGAGTGGCTGCCCAAATACATTTTCTCACAAAGGAGCTGAAGATAGAGTGGCAGTAGGTGCAAGTTTCTCCAGCCTGTTAGATATTAGAGGGTGAACCGCAGCACATTGGATCAGTGGTTAGCACTGAAGCCTTGCAGTGCTGGGATCCTGGGTTCAAATCCCAGCAAGGACATTTGCAAGGACTTAGTATGTTCTCCCCGTGTTTGCGTGGTTTTCCTCCTCAGTTAAAAAACAGCCATAGAGTGTCTGGGAACCTTCCCACACACTTTTCTTAGCCAGGACTGCTTCTCGGCAGGGTTGAACAGTCCCACCAGAGAATCTTCTGGTGTGCCTTGGCTTCTACCTCAGGAGAGTTCATGATAGCTCTAACTTTGCAGCTGCTACGGGGCTCTTGAGCGGGTGAGAAAGGTTATCCCTCAGAATCAAATCCTCTGGTGGGCACAATGTTTTTCAATCTGAAACCGCTTCTCAGTGGGAGTTGTATTTCACCACAGCCATATCCTTTATCTCGGTGAAAGGACTTGCATAGAGGGAAACCGTTTGTACCCTGGCTGTCATTTCTCCGTCACCAGGTTCTGCCCATTGTCACACACGACCATGCCTGGCTGTATGTTGAGCGGTAAGAGCCACAGATCAGGCTGCTGTGTTACAGCTTTCAACAATTCTGCAGCGCTGGGCGGTTTGTCAATTAAGCATTAAGCTTGTTATCTTCAGCACAGCCTGTTGCTGCTTGGCCAAGGCAGTGCTACAGTGCTGTCAGCTTGTGACTGATGTAGTCATTTCGGAGATGGAGGAGGAGGTGCATGAGCTGAACAATGTGATTACATTGAGGTTAAATTGGTGACGCTGTTTTTTATACTAAAGAAAGATCCTATTGTTTTGTTTTTTTACGTTATTTTTTAAGACAAATGCATTCACAGGGAAATGTCATTTTAACATTTTACAACCTTATCTGGCAATGTGGTGTGTGACACATCATCAGACACATCCTGTTTTATTTATGATGGAGGGACTCTGAAAGTCATAAAGCCTATTTTTATAGGGCTATCAGACGGACCTTACTATTCTTAAAAGGCCAGCAGTCGGCCCTCGCTATTGTTAGAGAGCCATCAGCCGGCTATGCTTTGTTGTTCTTATTATTAACAAGTGTGTCTCCTATATTGTTATTGCGTATCCAGTGACTGCAAGGGCTGCCAAAAATTTGGACGCAACCCAATACCCCTTTGAACTTTGAAGAGACATAGAGGAGGGTCTCAGTAAAAAAAATGTTCCCATTATAAAGGAGCGGGTCTCCTATAGTGGTAATGCCCATGCTGTGACTGCAAGGGCTGCCAAAATTTGGGAAAAACCCCACTAAGAATTTAAAGACACATAGAGCAGGGCCACAGTAATGACAAATTCCATTTAGAAAGGAGAGAGTCTGCTATACAGTTATAGGGTATGCAGTGAGTCCAACGGCTGACCAATTTTAGAAAAAACCCCACTAAGAATTTAAAGACACACAGAGCAGGGCCACAGTAACAAGTATGACATGTTCCCATTAGAAAGGAGAGGGTCTGCTATACAGTTATAGGGTATTCAGTGAGTCCAACGGCTGACCAATGTTAGGAAAAACCCCACTAAGAATTTAAAGACACAGAGAGCAGGGCCACAGTAACAAGGTATGACATGTTCCCATTAGAAAGGAGAGGGTCTGCTATACAGTTATAGGGTATGTAGTGAGTCCAACGGCTGACCAAATTTAGGAAAAACCCCACTAAGAAATTAAAGACACATAGAGCAGGGCCACAGTAACGACAAATTCCCATTAGAAAGGAGAGAGTCTTCTATACTGTTATAGGGTATGCAGTGAGTCCAACGGCTAACCAATTTTAGAAAAAACCCCACTAAGAATTTAAAGACACACAGAGCAGGGCCACAGTAACAAGTACGACTTGTTCCCATTAGAAAGGAGAGGGTCTGCTATACAGTTATAGGGTATGCAGTGAGTCCAACAGCTGACCAATTTTAGAAAAAACTCCACTAAGAATTTAAAGACACACAGAGCAGGGCCACAGTAACAAGGTACGACATGTTCCCGTTAGAAAGGAGAGGGTCTGCTATACAGTTATAGGGTTTGCAGTGAGTCCAACGGCTGACCAAAGTTAGGAAAAACCCCAATAAGAATTTAAAGACACATAGAGCAGGGCCACAGTAACGACAAATTCCTATTAGAAAGGAGAGAGTCTCCTATAGTTTTGGCCTACGCAGTGAATGCAAGGGCTGCCAAAAATTTGGAGGCACTTCAATGACCCTTGGAAGAAACGTGGAGGAGGGCCTCATAAAAAAATGTTCCCATTAGAAAGGAGCGGGCCTCCTATACTTGTAATGCCCATGCACTAAGTGTATGGGCTGACAAACATTTACCCCTGGGGGTATACATGAACATACTGTATAAAAAATTTTTTTATGGGCATCATAAACGCCCTTTAAAAAAATTATGTGGGTGTTGCATCATGGACCACGGTCACCCTGGTGATATGGTGGTGGAGGATGAGGAGAAGGAGGAGGACAACAGCAAATAGCCAAAATCAGGAAGCGTATACCCATGTGTGGGTGTAAAAAGGTGCATGAGAATACACCTTCCAAGAAAAGACACTGGATTTGAGTTTATGTTACGCTGCTATCATTCGGTGGTGTTGAGAAGTCTGGGCCAATCCAGCCCTTGTTCATTTTTATAAGAGTCAGCCTGTCAGCATTTTCAGTTGACAGGCGGATGCGCTTATCAGTTATAATTCCACCGGCGGCACTAAAACCCCGCTCTGATAAAACGCTGGCGGCAGGGCAGGCCAGGACCTCCAAGGAATAGAGAGCCAGTTCATTCCACGTATCCAGCTTGGATACCCAATAATTATAAGGCACAGAGGAATCACAGAGGACGTTGGTACGGTCGGTAAGGTACTCCCTCAGCATCTTCCCAAACTTTGCACTCCTTGTGAGAGTACCCCGCGCCTCAGGGCCTATGCGATGGGAGGGTCTGAGAAAACGCTCCCAGAAGTTTGACAGTGTTCCCCTGCCTCTGCTGGATTGAAGTTGTGTCTCTCTCGCCTGTACTCCTTAGTTGTCCAACGAAGTGTGCCCTCTGCCGCCAGCATTTTCAGATGGGAATTTTTTTAATAGTTCCGCAACAAGGGCCTTCTGGTACTACCCCATTTTTGTAGACCTGTCCGCGTCAGGAATAAGAGATATAAAGTTCTCCTTGTAGCGTGGGTCTAGAAGTGTCACCAACCAGTAATGACTGTCACCCAAAATTTTGAGAACGCGAGGGTCATGGAAAAGGCAGCGTAACATAAACTCAGCCATGCGTGCCAGACTACTAACAGGCAAGACTTCCGTGTCCTCACCAAGAGGATGACTGACCATGCTCTCCTCCTCCTCCTCTCTGTCCTCAGCCATCCACGCTGAACAGACGGTATGACAGCAGTGCAGGTAGTACCTTTTATAGTGCATGAAACTAGCTCCTGTCCTTCCTCCTCCTCCTCTTCCTCATTGTCACCCAATCCACGTTGGGATGAGATGAGGCTTGGCTGAGTGTAATCACCCTGTATGGTTCCTTGCTCCATCTCATCGTGCTCCTCCTGCAATGCATCCTCTTTGATTGTGAGCAGAGAGGGTTTCAGAAGACAGAGAAGCGGGATGGTGACTCTAATTATGGCGTCATCGCCGCTCACCATCTTGGTGGAGTCCTCAAAGTTTTGGAGGATGGTACATAAGTCTGACATCCAAGTCCACTCCAGAGGTTTTATGTGTGGAGTCTGAACTGAATACCAACAGCCTTGTTGATGCTGGTACTCAACAACTGCCCTCTTCTGCTCACAAATCCTTCCCAACATCTGCAGTGTAGAGTTCCAACGCGTGGGGACATCACACACCAGTCTGTGAGCCGGAAGCTGCAAATGCTGCTGAAACACTGCAAGGGCGGCGGAAGCTGTAGCTGACTTTCTAAAATGGGCAAACAGGCGGCGTACTTTAACAGGCAGATCCGGTAGGATTTGAGAAACCGCTGAACCACGAGGTTAAGCACATGGGCCAGGCATGGTACGTGTGTGAGCTTGCCTCGCCTCAGAGCCGCCACCAGGTTCCGGCCATTGTCACACACGACCATGCCTGACTGTAGGTTCATCGGTGTGAGCCACAGATCTGCCTGCTCTTTCAGAGCTGTCCACAACTCTTCAGCATTGTGCGGTTTTTCACCTAAGCATATTAGCCTGTTGCCGCTTGGCCAAGGCAGTGCTGCAGTGCTTCCAGCTTGTGACTGATGTGGTCATTTCGGAGATGGAGGAGGAGGAGGGGGCTGAGGAGGATGAGGTGCAGGAGCTGTAGACCGTGGGGGCAACCCTGATTGACCTAGGGCCCGCAATCCTTGGCGTCGGGAGGACGTGTTCCGTCCCAAAGTCCTACTGGGTCCCGGCTACCACTATATTAACCCAGTATGCCGTCAGCAAGATGTACCGTCCCTGCCCACAAGCACTTGTCCACGTTTCCGTGGTTAGGTCAAGCACGGCTAATGTTTTAGGACACGTGCTTGTGTAATGCGGGGACGGCACACCGGGAGAAATAGTGGCGGCTGGGGACCGAGTACCGAGGGATGGCCACCACCATCACGTTGCGGAATGCTTCCGTCTCCACGAGCCTAAAAGTCAACATTTCGAGCGCAAGCAGTCGTGAAATGTGAGAATTTAGTAGTGTGGCCTGAGGGGCGTTGGCTGCATATTTGCACTGGGACAAGGACATGTACACACTTCCTGATGCTGCTACTTGAGAGTGTGCAATGACAGGTGCAGGGCAGGAGGCGTCTACGCATGCACCATGGACAGGGAATTGGCTTGCATGCACAATAGCGGAAGAAGCAATGGTGCTACCCGCAGACACTGTTCCTGGACCCTGGGGTTCGGCCCACAAAGTCGGGTGCTTTGCTGCCATGTGCCTGATCATGCTGGTGGTGGTCAGGCTGGTCGTTTTGCCACCCCTGCTGATGCTGGCCTGGCAGGTGGTGCAAATGGCCTTTTTGGGGTTATCGGCAGAGTCTTTAAAAACAACCAGACTCGGGAAGACCTAACAGTTGTACTGGCAACTTCCTTCGTGTTGGTGTTACGGAGAATGGTTGCCTGCCTTCTGTCTGCGGCCACCACACTGCTTCTTCCTGCCTGTTGTTGTGCTCTGCCTCCCTCCCCCTGTGTGCTGCTGTCCTCCTGCCAGTTACTATATCATCCACCACCTCGTCTTCCACTTCCGCACCCTGGTCCTCCTCCTGACTTTCTGGCAATTGTGTCTCATCATCGTCCACTTCTTGTGACACTTTCCCACCGTCGCCTTCGTGTGACCGTGGCTGCTCAAATATTTGGGCATCGCTACACGCGATCTCCTCTTGCCCCACTTCAAGTGGACCGTGCGAGAGGCCCGAATCTATAAATGGAAAAGTGAACAGCTCTTCAGAGTGTCCAAGTGTGGGATCAGTTGTCTCTGGGTACTCGGTATGGTGGGAGGAAGGAGGATCAGGGTGAGGAATATGCGGTCCAGACTCACTGCTACTGAGACTTGACCGTGTGGAAGACAGGGTGGTGGTGGTGGTGGCTAAGTGACTGGAATCATTATCCGCTATCCAACCGACATCCTTTTGACACTGCTCTAGGTTCAATAGTGGTGTGCTGAGATCCCCTAGAAATTGAGACAGGAAGGTCAGGCGAGAAGATGTGGGTGTTTGTTGTGGCACAATTTCGGCTTGCCCACGGCCTTGTCCTTGGCCTCTGCATGCACCATTACCATCACATCCAGTTTCCCGTCCCTTGCCACGTGCCTTGCCCATTTTAAATGGTGGACAGTATCTTCCACGCTCACTACAAATGACTGAATTTGGAGCGAAGTTATATGTGATCCGTGTGATGGAGAAAACAGAGTTTTAAATAACTGGCCTGTAGGGAAGTAGTTTGAACAACAAACTGCGGTGAATTGCTTCACTGACACACTGAAAGAAATTTTTAATGGAGGCCAGAAATGGCAGTATTTTCTGACAACGTATATGTGATCCGTGTGACGGAGAAAACAGAGTTTTAAATACCTCTCCTGTAGGTAAGTAGTTTGAACAGCAAACTGGTGTGAATTGCTTCACTGACACACTCAAATAAATTTTTAATGGAGGTCAGAAATGGCAGTATTTTCTGACAACGTATATGTGATCCGTTTGACCGAGAAAACACAGTTTTAAATAGCTGGATTTCTAGCGCTCTAATATGGAAAGGACCTGGCTGTATTCTGCAGTGCCAATAAGCAAATGTCGCAGAAAAACAGTGTTCTCTGGATTGCTTTTTAAGCAAGTAATGAGGATTAAGATCCAAAGAAAAGTATTCCTGGCCCCTGAGACCTGGGCCTTTGTATAGAAATATCTAACAGCAGCAGAAGGCAGAATTGGAATGGAGCCTCTTGTGCTATATGCACTGCAGTCTGCTATATACACTGCCTGCCTATACACCCTGCCTGCCTGATATCTCTGCAGATGGATTAGTCCTCAGAAGGACTGTATGTTAAGATGTATATGTGTAATGTACGGTTTTTCTCCTTACACTACCTAATACACAAGCAAATCTGTCCCTGACGCAGCCGCACCTCTCCCTACACAAGTAAATGGCGCAGAAAAACAGTGTTCTCTGGATTGCTTTTTAAGCAAATAATGAGGATTAAGATCCAAAGAAAAGTATTCCTGGCCCCTGAGACCAGGGCCTTTGTATAGAAATATCTAACAGCAGCAGAAGGCAGAATTGGAATGGAGCCTCTTGTGCTATATGCACTGCAATCTACTATATACTCTGCCTGCCTATACACCCTGCCTGCCTGATATCTCTGCAGATGGATTAGTCCTCAGAAGGACTGTTTGTTAAGATGGATATGTGTAATGTACGGTTTTTCTCCCTACACTGCCTAATACACAATCAAATCTCTCCCTAATGCAGCAGCAGCTCTCCCTACACTGTCTGATCTGGAGTGACTGTGACGAGCATGGCGGCGCCAGGTCTGATATAAACCTGATGACGCTGTGCGGCCAGCCAATCACTGTAATGCCCACAACCAACATGGCTACGGCATTACAGTGTGTGGCAGGCAATCCCTGCATGTTCATTTTCTCTCTAAAGAGCGCCAAACATGCAGGGATGGGACCTGAGTTCCCGCCCGAGCAACTTAGAAATACTCGGGGAGCGCCGAGCATCTCGAGCAGTGAGATGCTCGGGCGAGCACCGAGCAGTAGCGAGCATGTTCGCTCATCACTAGACAAGATGAGTCGTGGCTGGGAGATGTCGACATGAAGGTCTGACTAGATGGAGTCATGTATTTGAGTCACAATAGCGGATTTATTGTCTTGCATATAATGCAAGTCATGTAGTTTTTTTTTTTAGTTCTTGTTCACACTGACACCTTCCCATTCATTCCTCGTTGATTTTTTCACATACACTCATTTCCGTTCAGACTTCACATATTCCCCCTCTGTCACACTGATACTTAGCAAACATAGCGGCTCCTCTTGGTTGATGTTGATGTCCCTGGTTGACTTCCGGAAGTGCCGACCCACATGATTCGCCTGCGTTCCAGCAGACGTCTCACAGCGCACTATTCCGGAAGTCCCTTTGGAATACAAGGGACGCAGCAGGCGTGCGATGCTCCACATATGCCAATGAGGGGTTGTCTTTCTATAACACACCCCTTCCTTTTCTTTTCTCGCCCTTCCTCTCTGTTCATGGTAGTGACACTCCACTCTATAACTACACCAATCAATTTCATTTTTTCATTCTCTTTCTCCATATCACATCATGTTATTGGACACACATTGCTATATAATACACTGCCTCTCCTGGATTAAGATACACCCCCGGAAGAAGCGTTATGCGAAACGGCATAGGGTTTTGGGAGGCATGCTGTCCACGATTCCACTTAGTGATCCTGCTACACTTACTATTTGAGGTAATGTACCCTATATTAAGGCTGTAGGTCTACATGCTGCTATGACTATCTAGGACTTGATATATACAGTATGTATTAGCAAATAAATGGCTTCTTGGTAATTCATGCACTTAGCACTTTATTGACTATTTACAGATGCAGTTTTTTGATCCGTTAGAGTTTTGTATCTAGTGTAACTCAGCTACATTATTATGCCTCCCTCCATTGGAGGTTATTGTCCACCCTGTTTTTTCTATTTTTATATATTTTGTTTGATTAATTGTACTAATAAAATTACTAATTTTAATTTGACTAGAATCTCTTTTTATCCTGTAGCATTTCAAATCGGTTTGTCAGGGATTACACTATGTATTGATTATATAGATGGAGAAGAAGCAGCAGATAACGATTCTGATCAGATGAGACGTCAGCGGTAAGTGCCTGGATGTAAATATTATTCTGTATCTGCACTGTGTGACTTGGAGTGATAATGTTATTGATGGTAGGTGATGTTGTTGAGTAAATAATAGTTTTTAGAATTAATTATAAACCTTTCAGTAAGGACATCCTATGGGCCTCTGTAATACATTTTTGTCTCATCAGATAATGATTTACAAATTTAAATGAGTGAATAAAGTGCATAAAGATCAAAGTAGAAAATCTTAACTAAAACTCGATATCACAGTCAGTGGGTTATTTATGTTCCCCCAGTAGTGGTATAATGTGGCCACCCCACTACATCTATAGATATAATAGCCACAGAAATGTGGATGTTCAAAATATCAAGGAAGGGGGAATAACTGTTATCTTATGTATCCCCTGAATTACCCTTCCTGTCCACAGGGGTTGGCACCATAATTCAGCACGCCAGTGGCGCCAACATTCACATGTCGTCTGTCCCTTAACATCCCTATATGTCCCTAGCCAGGGATGGATTCAGGACTGATGAAAAAAAAAACAATTAGAAACTAGCAGAATTACTACAGAAGGATAAAGTTACATCCACTAGGTCATAAACTATATTCCTTAAATTGGTATAGGGTGGGCACAATACAACAACAACTTCAAAAAGAATGATTTCCACCGTTTGGAATATAAAGGTTTGTGGATGTACCCAAACAAAGAGGGAAAAAAAACTGTTACTAAATGGATAAGACAAATGGATAGGCAGTGGCAAAGTCCGGGATAAGAGTGCGTCAAAGGCAAAAGGGGTAATACAAACGAGTAGTCAAAAGGCAAACCCAAGGTCTGGCAACAGAGATCAGAAAATCAGAACACAGAGCAACCACACCACAGAGCAAGGCTACAACTAGCAATGTTCTGATCATTGATAACCAGTTGAACTTGATAAAGTTCATCAAGAGAATGCCAAGAGTGTGCAAAGCAGTCATCAAAGCAAAAGGTGGCTATTTTGAAGAACCTACAATATAAGACATATTTTCAGTTGTTTCACAGTTTTTTGTTAAGTATATAATTCCACATGTGTTAATTCATAGTTTTGATGCCTTCAGTGTGAATGTACAATTTTCATAGTCATGAAAATACCGAAAAATCTTTAAATGAAAAGGTGTGTCCAAACTTTTGGTCTGTACTGTATGTGCAATGTAGTTTCTATTCTATGTGCACCAGAATGTACCGGGATTATTTTCCAACAACACTTACTGCCCAATGCAAAAGATTAGTCATCTGGCAATGTGGAAAATAATTCCATCACAAGAAACACTTACGTAAAACTAGACACCAACGCAACCAGACCTTTCAGACACTATAGAGCATCTTTCAAAATGGAAAAGCTGATTCGGCCCCAAAGGATGATTTTGACTCATTTCTCCTGCGCTGTGTATCACCAATGCCAGCAACCTCATCCTCTGATGACCTCTGCTCCTCGTCACTCCTACCTAGTTCCCATGTCTTGTTCAACACAAAATCACCATCATCATTGTCATCCATGATTCGACTGACAGATGCCTCCGTGTGTAAAATGGACAACACTCTTAGCCCCCCTTGCCTGATTCCCACCCCAAGGTTTGCCCTTGCTTAGAATGCTACTTCCACATCGGGTTGCAGAGCTTGCAACACAGATTGGCATTTGAATTATGATGTCCATCTCCTCTGGCACCATGTGTTCCGATAATAAACGCTATAAAAAGATAAAAAGAGCAAATGGGTCTCATCTGGGTATTAAGGTTGGAGATTTAGTTGAAAGCTGCTCACCTGTAGGGGTTGTGTGTGACACAACCACTATCATAGCCTAGTTGTCAGCCACTGCAATATCCACAGATTTGTATATAATAGAAAGCCAGAGTAGGTGGACTTCAAGTGCGCTGCAGATTCAGTAACGAATCATAGAACAAATTAATTAAAGGTGGTTTATTTGTCAACGTGTTTCAGCGTCAAATCCAGCTCCTTCCTCAGGACAACCACATGTGATAATAAAGGCTAGCTATTCATGTCTTCCAAAATATCAGCTGGAAGAAGTTTTTTTCTAGTCTAGTATGTTCCTTAGCCCCCAACGTTCTCTGGGTTAGGGGACTTTGGGGCATTCCTTGGCCGGACCCTGTGTTTTTTACTGCCTGTGATAGCCCCCCTGATTGGCTGTTCTATACCATGTGATCAGATTGCTGCAGAGTTTTATGAGGAAACTCGCTGTTCTGACATCATAAGCCTACACACTGATCGTGCAGCATGTGTGAAATGGCGGAAGGCATTTTTTTCTAATCCTTGGAATTAAATTGCATATTGTTCGAATTTGCATGGAACCGTGGATTTCAGTAAATTTGACTCAAATTAAATCCTCCGCGAATCAATCCGCTCATCTCTAACACTCATATTTATATATAAATATATTGTATGGAATCAGCTCTCTGGCAGTCAGCAGTGTTCATACAGGCATGCAGTTTCTTGTAAAAAGAGGAAGATTTATTGAGTCCATAAACTTACAACAGAAAATAGAACAGTCTTTTCTCCAGCAGTTGCTGTTGCTCTCTGCTGTTGCTGTAACTGCAATTAGCCTGGAGCAGCTGCTTAATCAGCTCCTCCATGTTTCCAGACCGCGCTTGCACTGCTGTAGCTGTCTTCACCCAGGGCATATAGTTTTACCCAGCGGTCACCTATGCTCCACAGTTTTTTTCGTGGTGTCATGAATTTTGGGCTTGTTTTGTTGGAGTACATGCAATCCATGTTCTTACCATTTTTTTCTTGTTACTGGGTAATAGTTAAGTAAATGTTTTTTGGATATTATATTTATGCAATCTGCTTAAGGCTTTCCTATGACAGCATTCTACAAGCATGCTCAATGAGCAATTTCGGTGATTATTGTCCAGTGATTTCATTGCTTAAGTTATGTTTGCTGGTAATAAAGCAGCAAGGTAACAATTTGCTTGCTTAGCATATATGCTTTTTATTTCTCATGTTGTTTGAGTTTTTAAGTAACATATTGTGCAGCTTCTTGTCACGTTGTTCCACTTCCATTGTCTGGATGTGGATTCACAATACCTATAATTGTGACTGAGGCTTCATCCATCAAGGTAATTGCAAACTCTTTACTAGATCTTGTTTTCCAAGATGCAATTCTATGCTCAATTCCATCCACATAGCTCTTTAGTCCTGTGCAACTGGCTGAACTGATGCCTAAACTGCAGGCCCCCACATGTGGACCAGCATCATTTGGAATCACGGTTTACTTGTACTAAGGCTATGTCTGTATGGAAGTTTCAAGAATAAATTGCACTGTCTAAACATTAAAGGGAATCTGTCAGCTTTTTGCTATGTTATCTGAAGACAGCATGCTGTAGGGGTTAAAACACAGATTTCAGCAATACCTCTCTTATCAAACTGAGGTTTTGTTTGCTTAAAATGATTGTTTTAGCACCAGGAGAATATCATTGCTGTGACTAGTTGATTGTGTGAGCCCTGGTCCTAAACGCCCCCTCCTGTGATAGGCAGCTCACTGTCTATGGACATTGTATATACAGAGCCTGGTGTGGGCGGGGTTAGCTTTCTCAGCTCTGCTTCATTCTAAATCTACAAGCTCTGATTGTGTGAGAACTGCTGCACCCAGTAATCTAAGTGATACATCATTGGATTCAGCTGCTCTTTGCCTACAGCGGGCTGCTCTCAGATGAGGTAGCAAGAACCTGCTGACAGATTCATTTTAATGTGTGTAAATTGCATAAGCTGTTTGATAACAAATGGTGCAAATTGTTACTGATAATATTTGCTCAGACCACATATCCCTCATATGCTGAGGGATAATCAATGCTGTAATGTCCTAGCTACAATAAATAAAAGGAGCGCAAGCCGACAGAGCCAAAATATTGATACATCTCAAATAAGTGGCAATACTCAGTCGGTGGGGGGCAGAGAACGACCTCATGTCCCCCTCCCCCAGATGAGCCTTTCCTCCTCATACAGATTTTTCCTCCACACATGATTGGTGCTTCTCACGAACGAACCACAGCGCACACCCTGAAGGCAGAGAGGTCCAAGCGTGAGTAGAATACAGAATTTATTTAAAATAAACAAATATGAAGAGTATGAACCATTCAATGCATTTCGGGATTCACCCTTTATCAGGATGATGCTGCAATACTGTAAGGTGAAATAAATTGCTGATTGTTGGTGCCGTGAGAGAGCAAATTCCCATCCTCACTTTCCCGGGATGCTTACCCGCCAGTAAGCAGCCTCTGTAGATTGCTTGCCAGTGTGCGTTCTATGTGAGGATATGCTGGAGGTCAGAACATCCCACACTGACATCTCTAGCAAGCTAAAGAGGGCTTTTTTGTGACCCAACAAAACTGTCGGAGGCTTGATAACAGCTATGGGTCAACAAGAGCAGACATGGCTTCTTGTCATATCACTGACCCCATTAATGATTTGCAAACTCACCAAAAGTTTGTGGTTTTACATTTAGTCTGTGTTTTCTAGCCTTCCCTGCCTGGCCATATATTTTTTATCTCTTGCTTGGTTTTTCTAAACAATGTACGGTAATTCTTGGCCAAAACAACAGGTACAAATTAGTAAAGTCACATACTGTATGCTTTTGTTTGTTTTTCCTGGTCGATTTTTATGATTTAAAAAGTATTATCCATTGCTATATAGCATCTTTTATACTCAAATCCACAGAGAAATATTGTGAATATCTGTTTATTTAAATGTATTAATTGTTTTTTTCAATTAACAGTGCCACAGTCAGTTTTGCTATTATCTCCAGACTCGTAGTCCAGTGGCCATCAAAGCAGCGTCTGGAAATTTTCACACATAGTAAGTTATTTCATTAAGAATTTGGACACAAAGTATAACTTTGGCCAAATATGATTATATATGTTTTATTTTGTAGTCAGAACATCTGAGCACGTTCTCAGAGAATAAGCACGGTTGCTGTTGAAAGTGTAAGTTTTCATTTAACACTTGTTAACAGCTATTTATGGCTCGGCAACATGTTTTTAAATGGTTGATGTTTTGTTTGATTCCGATTTGTTTTATGCAGCCTATAATATACAGTACAGACCAAAAGTTTGGACACACCTTCTCATTTAAAGATTTTTCTGTATTTTCATGACTATGAAAATTGTACATTCACACTGAAGGCATCAAAACTATGAATTAACACATGTGGAATTATATACTTAACAAAAAAGTGTGAAACAACTGAAAATATGTCTTATATTCTAGGTTCTTCAAAGTAGCCACCTTTTGCTTTGATGACTGCTTTGCACACTCTTGGCATTCTCTTGATGAGCTTCAAGAGGTAGTCACCGGAAATGGTTTTCACTTCACAGGTGTGCCCTGTCAGGTTTAATAAGTGGGATTTCTTGCCTTATAAATGGCGTTGGGACCATCAGTTGTGTTGTGCAGAAGTCTGGTGGATACACAGCTGATAGTCCTACTGAATAGACTGTTAGAATTTGTATTATGGCAAGAAAAAAGCATCTAAGTAAAGAAAAACAAGTGGCCATCATTACTTTAAGAAATGAAGGTCAGTCAGTCCGAAAAATTGGGAAAACTTTGAAAGTGTCCCCAAGTGCAGTTACAATGTCCTACTTGCCCGACGTGCGTTTCGCGTAATGCTTTCTCAAGGGAAGGTGGCCTTCTCCTACTTATTTCCTTCTTATTATACCTGTTGTCACATCTGTATTAGTGTTGAATTTTTAATTTATTAATAAAAAGTGATTTTAGCCCATATTCTTGCTTGGTGGTTCTTGTTTACTCCATCTTTTATGCTTTTTGTTGTTTAGGTGATAAACACAGTCAGGTTCAGGTCCTGCTCTACCCCCGTCTATTTTGAGGCCTGATGGCATATAGCGAGGTGAGATATTACAGATTGGGATCATACTGGTAGGGTACACTTTGTCATGGTGGGATGGCTTTTATGCTTTTTTTTGATCAAAAAAGTAAACTAAGTACCCTGTGTTATTTACATGTGTTACTATTTATTTACTTACTGCAGTGTTTCTATGCATTTTTTTTTATTCTAGATTATATTTGTCTGTTAATGGCCACAGTTTGTAAGTGCAACTACACATTACACTTCTACTGACAGGTGTGTTGGTCCTTGTTTTTTGGTTTTGCTTCAATTTTTAAACTAAATGTACTGGTTAATGATCTTTATTACTGATCTGGGTACATCCTTTTTTAATTGTACGTATGCAAATGTGGCGCCCCTGCTGGGTTCAGTCGCCACAGAGGTACTGCATCTCACCCAGAGGTGTGGTACCCCACTCTCAGGTAAGGAGGGAGTACTGCCCAGGACCCACCCACCTGCATCCAACACTACACCATTCCAGACCAGCAAGAGGGGCAAGATGCATGTGCACAGTGCTGAGCCCTGTCCCTGGTTGGAAGGCGGGGAACCAAGAGAGGGGGAACCATGTAGTGGGTGTGGGTGGAGGAAGTAGATCAGGGGAGCACAGTCAGGAAGGAGTATAAAAGGAAGGTAGAAGGTTCTAGAACAAGCCAGTCTCCTGCTCCAGTGCTGGGAGAAGGAGTGCAGTGTGAGGAGAGAGAGCTGGAGTGGGAGCTCAGAAGGAGCTCCGCTCAGGAGAGAGGGGAGCAGGCCTAGTCTGAGAGGCCCATGAGAGAGAGTGAGAGAGGACGGGAGCAGCGGGAAGGCTCCAGAGACAGAGGGAATCCCAGGGGCATGATGAGTGCAGGAAGCCACCCGTGCGCCCGAATCTACATGGACGTGGAGGGATCAGGCCGCAGAGGGGACCGGCCCCTAACTAGTGGAGAACAACCAGGCTCAGCTAGATAACTGGAGGCTACTGTACTTTCAAGGTTCAGCTGCCCACTACCACAATTACACCACCGAAAAGGTGGCCGCATAGAGTCCAGGGGACTGCACGTCGCCCTACAAGATCTGAGGCTACTGCGCGGAGGACATGCCCCTGACTTCTGGTGTCGCTGACCCTGGCCGTCCACAAGCAGCTTCTGCTCCGGCTGCAGCTAAGTACCCTGGAGACAGAGTCACCTACACCCGTCACCATGGAGAACGCCCTACATGTGTGTAGAAAGGAGGAGAACGTACCCCTGCCATCTGAAGAAGATGACCCGGCTGGGCCATCTAGTGGTGGTCCAATGTTCCCCCAGAGGGAGCACCACTACTGAACTGCACTGCTTAAAAGTTGACAAACTATAAATAGTTACCTGGAAGGGTATTGATATAATCTGTGTTTGAAAAGTTATTGTTTGTTTAGTGTACCCAGTTAAGGTACAAAGACTGATAGGCTGTGGACAGTGAACAACCAAAAAACTTTCCATTGTAAATAGTTGCACTTCTTAAGGTGCTTCTTGTTGGTTTAATCAAGACCACCGAACAAAAACCTGTTTGGCGTGGCCGAAGACGTGGTCTAACGACTGGGTCAGATATGCCCTGCAGCCACGCCCAGGGCCTACGTTGAGGGTTTTCGGACTGGTCCCTCAAATTGCACCTTCTCCAGTGAGATGGACACCCGGTTACAGATCTCACTGTAGTTACTGAAAATTGTTTTATATGGAAAAATGTTTTATGAGTATGAAGTATAATGTTATTAAAAGTGCTTTTATAATGTTTTATATGCTGATAGAAACCTGTAACGTTTAAGAAAATGTGCCTCCAATAAAGGGAAGAAAAGTTATGATTGTTCTTCTAAGTGAATGCATTCTAAAAATTTTTGTATGTCTTAACATTTGTTTTACTCTGTTCCAGCCCGCGGACGTGCTGTGTTTTACCAAGGGGGTATGTGGCGCCCCTGAAGGTTTAGTCTCGCCACAGAGGTACTGCAACCAGGCTCAGTTAGATAACTGAAGGCTACTGTACTTTCAAGGTTCAGCTGCCCACTACCACAATTACATCGCCGAAAACGTGGGTCCAGGGGACTGCATGTCACCTGACAAAATCCGAGGCTACTGGCTTGGAACACTGATTGTGAGGCGCAGGGCAGGAGGGTGAGAGCCAGCGCAGGAAGACGACCGAGGAAGGAACATAGAACGGGGTCCCATTTAAGTACTCTTGAAATACCTGAGAGCTGCTGAACCCCTTCCTTGGTGAACGCAGGACGACGTGGGTGGTTATAAGCTGGCAGTTGTAACCTGGAGCAGCGTGATAACTGTGAGTAAAACCTTGAAGACTGCACCTCACTGTGTCCTAGAATTATTGCTGCGCCATCACCAGCCCTGCACTACACAGCATAGCAACATCTACCTCATAGCATCACTATATACTGCCCTGGAGCTTAGCTCTGCCTGTGGAGAGCTGAACCAACTCTGCTGCGTCACCATTAGCTCCAGAGGATTTGCACCTCAGTGGCGGCCCCATATAGCCGCATACCACAGGTGGCGTCACGAACATTATCTCTCTAAAAACGTTATTTCCCTTTTACTTTTCCCCTTTTATTGACCGCCCTGGGTCACGGACCGGGTCACTGCCACTGTGACGTCCCCCAGCATCGACCAGCCCGGCTACCGAGTACCCCACGGCCCAGGGGGCGCGTCACAAATGCAGCTCCTAACTAAAAAAAGGCTCAAAGTTAGTAAAGTATCCATGTTGTCTTGGGGAGACACTGAGGTTGGCACAACAACCCTCCACATAAGCATATTCCGTTACATATGGAATAAATGGAGCAGCATTCATGGATGTGCACATGTAGGTTTTGGGCTTACAGCTTCACCTTTCATGTTTCTGCTTATCGGTGTTTCTTCCAGCAATAAATTACGGCAGTCAAAAAGGTGTTAGTTTTGCCCTACCATGTGTCTAGCTGACCTTTTTGACTCCACTGTGGCAATTTATTTTTTGCTGCCCCAAATCAGAATACTTCAATAACAGCCGGACATAAAATGAAGATTAATTTTAAAATTTTGACAAAGCGATATTTTCTTGTGCAGTGAAGCAACTACAAATAAGATGGCGGTCAATGTGTGATCCATACATAAAGGATGGCAAGAAAATCTCTAAAGCATGCAATGGGTCAGGGGCATCCAAAATTCCATTGTACCAGTACATCAGCCAACTGACCCTCCTGGAGAAATATCTGTAAGTTGAAAATGTTATTATGGTTTGGTTTTGATTTGGCCTAAACCCTGTAAGTGATTAGTTCATGCAGATCACAATGATTCACCTTGATCTTTAATATAAGCCAAACATAGCCATTATTCCATTTCAACAACTATCATGTGTGGCTGAAGCTGGTTAACCGTGCTGAGTGATAGAAAAAGCAGCACTCACCGTAACTCCTTCACCTTGGGATTTTCCATTATTGAGTTTCCGTTTTTTGTTCCCCTTCTTACCAGAGCCATAACTTTTTAAATTTTCTGTCAATATGGCCATGTGAGAGCTTGTTTTTTGCGGGACGAGTTGTACTTTTGAACATCACCACTGTATTTACCATATTGTGTACTGGAAAAGGGGAAAAAGATTCCCAACTGCAGTGAAATTGCAAAAAAAATGCAATTCCACAATATTTTCATTTACCATGTTGACTAAATGCTAAAACTGACCTGCCATAATGATTCTCCAGGTCATTACGAGTTTGTAGATGCCTAACATGTATAGTTCTTTTTTATTTATGTTGTGAAAAAAATCCAAAGTTTGTAGAAAAAAAAAAAAAATAGTGCCGTTTTCTGAGACCCGTAGCGTCTCCATTTTTCGGTGTCTGGGGCCAGGTGAGGGCTTATGTTTTGCACCCCGAGCTGATTTTTTATTGATATCATTTTGGGGTAGATACAATGGTTTGATCGCCTGTTATTGCATTTTATTGTAACGTTGCGGCGACCAAAAAAACTTAATTTTGGCGTTTTGATTTTTTCTTCTCGGTACACTGTTTACCGATCAGATTAACTCTTTATATATTTTGATAGATCGGGAAATTCTGAATGTGGCGATACCAAATATGTGTATTTTTTATTGTTTTATTTTGAATAAGGCAAAAGGGGGTGATTTGAACTTTTATATATTTTTTAATATTTTTATAAACATTTTTTTTTACACTTTTTATTTGCTGCAATAGCCTGCTTAGGAGACTTTAAGCTGTGATCATCTGATCGCCTGTGGTACACACAGCAGGGCTTGAGTCCTGCTATGTGTAGCAGAATTGATCATCTACTATGAACACCAGCCATGGGGTGGCTCTCATAACAGATCAACAATGACAATCACAGGGGTCTCCTGCAGACTTCGGGTTGTCATGCCAACCCATCGGTGCCCCACGATCATGTGACGGGGTCCGATGGGCGGCGCTATTGACATACTTCTGGCTCAGTCATGTTAAATGCCGCTGTCAGAGATTGACAGCGGCATTTAACATGTTAACAGCCGTGGGTGGATCGCAATTCCACTCGCGGATGTTAGGGGCACATCTCAGCTGATCAGGTCAGCTGCCATGTGCCTGAAAACATGCGGGCTCAGCGCCGGAGCCGGCATCAAAACAGGGGGAGGCAACCTATGTCGTACCTATACATCATAGGTCGTGAAGGGGTTTTAAAATAGTCCTTTATTCCATTCACCGGGACATGGATGCGGTGAACAGAGGGTGTGAGGAGAGTGGTGGAAGACAGCTGTTTTGCATTAGTGCAACGCTTCTACGGGTCCAGGGATATTTTAAAGGAACGGTGAGTGACGCTTTTTTTTTTATTACTCAGCACGGAATACAGATTGTTTCATGAGCTGAGCACCACCATAATTCCTGCACTTACACTGTCCATGCTCACAGAAGGGCAGGACTTGTGTACACTGTGGATCACCAGCTCCACTATGCTCCGCTCTATCGGCCTCATGGAGACTGTTCTCTCCTGGTTCTCCTCCTACCTCTCTGACTGCTCCTTCACGGTATCTTTTGCCGGCTTTTACTCCTCTCTTTACTACGCTTACTATCAGGGTTCCGCAGGGCTCAGTCCTAGGCCCCCTCCTCTTCTCCCTATACACAGCCCCTATTGGACAAACAATCAGTAGATTTGGCTTCCAGTATCATCTCTATGCTGATGACATCCAATTATACACTTCTTCCCCTGACATCACCCCCACCCTATTACAAAATACCAAGGATTTTTTTCTGCTGTCTCATCATGTTCTCCCTCTCTCCAAAACTGAACTTCTTGTGTTTCTCCCCTCTACTAACCTAACTCTACCTTACAAGATTTGACACAGAACTTTCCTTTATTCCCTATATCCGATCATTCACCTGCTCTTTTCACCTGCATCTTAAAAACATATTCAGAATCCGACTTTTTCACACCTTTGAAACTGCTAAAACTCTTATTCACTCTCGTCTGGACTACTCTCTTCTGATCGGTCTCCCTCTTACCAACTCTTCTCCTCTCCAATCCATCCTGAATGCGGCAGTCAGGATCATATTTCTGTCCAACCGCTACACCAATGCCTCCATCTTGTGCAAGTCATTACATTGGTTACCCATTCGCTACAGGGTCCAATATAAACTCACCGCTCTTTCCCACAAAGTTCTCCACAATTCTGCACCACCTTATATCTCCTCTCTCATCTCTGTCTATCGCCCTACACATGCCCTCCGTTCTACAAATGACCTAAGACTAACATCCTCCATAATCTGAACCTCGCACCTCCGTTTTCAAGACTTCTTTCGTGCTGCGCCAGTTCTCTGGAATGCTCTACCCCAGACAATCCAACTGATACCTAGCCCCAACATCTTCAAGCACGCTTTAAAAACCTATTTCTTAAAACAAGCCTACCACCTCAACTCAGTAACCTAACTTTCCCCTGTTCTCTCCTCCTAAATATTATTCTGAATCTGCTCCCTCCTATTCATCTGTCTCCACACCCTCCATGCACACGATAACTGCACTTGATACTTGATAATTGCACTTAAACATACTGACTGATGACCAGATCATGCAGCCATATTTGAAAATCCCTATTTATTATAATTGCTGGACCTGAAATAACAAGCACTTTTCACTTATTGTGTCCCCCCATTAGACTGTAAGCTTGTGAACAGGGCCCTCACTCTTAATGTAACTGTTTAAACTGTCTTACTTTGTACTGAATTTATTGTCTGTACAAGTCCCTGCTTACCGTATTTTTCGGACTATAAGACGCACCCCTAATTTTGGGGTGAGATGCTGTGGAGCCCTTGCCGGGCCGGGGCCTGTGCCTGGCTGGGGCCCTTAGCCTGGCCGGTTCATTGCTAGGGCCTGTGGCTGAGGCCGAGGCCTCTGGCTGGGGCTGAGGCCAAGGCATCTGGCTGGGGCTTGGGCTGAGGCCGGGGCCTGGGCTGAGGCTGGGGCCTCTAGCTGGGGCCGGGGCCTGTACCGGGCTGGGGCCTGTACCGAGCTGTGAGCGGCTTCGGGCGGCGAAGCAGAGAGGCCTGCGCAGGTTTCCGGTGTGCGCGGCCATCTTCCTAGAGCTGTGATCTACAGGAAAATGGCCGCCGGAGCTCCCGGTGTGCGCATGCGATTTTCCTGTAGATCACAGCTCTAGGAAGATGCCCACGCACACTGGAAAGCTGCGCAGGCGGCTATGCTTCACCGCCCGACGCCGCTCACAGCCCGACACAAGCCCCAGTACTGGCCAGGCACAGGTCCCGGCCCCAGCCGCTCTTGCCTCACCTCAGCTGCCGCTAACGCTACCACCACTGCATTCCTGAAGGAGGGCCCTGCGATCCTGCTTCACCACCACTGCAGGTAACGTTTGGATCATAAGACGCACCCCCCATTTCCCTCCCAAATTTTGGGGAAAAAAAGTGTGTCTTATGGTCCGAAAAATACAGCAATTGTAAAGTACTGCGGAATATGTTAGCGCTATATAAATAAATATAATTATTATTTTATATATATATATATATATATATATATATATATATATATATATATATATATATATATGACGCGCCCCCTGGGCCTGTGCTGTGCAGGGGGATACCCGGAGCCGGGCCTTCTGTAAGATGCTGGGGGTTGTAGTCTCCGTGTGGCGGCGACCCGGTCCGTGCCCAGGGCGGTCAAACCAGTGGCAGTCTTAAGTAATAACAATGTCCGACTACGCCACCCGTGGATTGCGGTCAGTGGGGACCGCCGCTGCGCTGCCGACCGCTGAGGCTGATGTTGTTTGCGCAGCTGAGTATGGGATAACTCCCCACGGGAGAAGTATTGCCTCAGGGCAGCTAATGTGAGATGATGGGAGTGATGGTGTGAGCGTCCCGGTAGTAATGGTGCTGGTGCGGTGATGAAACACAGAGACGTGTGGTGCAGTTCAGGGTCTTTACTGGTGGTATAAAGCAGACCCTCCCGGGAGTACTGGTTAGCAGTAGGGGCCTGGTCAGTCTGTGAGCAAGCAGGATCTCCCCTGGCCAGGTGGAGTTGTAGGCCTCCCCGACTATCTGCACTCTTTCCTGGCTACCTTGCTCTATGCGGGTAGAAGTAGCCCACGTCCCTGAGTATACCGTGTGGTGCTCACCCGTATGGCCGGTGACTTGGGGCCTTCCGTTAGCCTCCACTTCACGATGGCGGTGCTGGTCCCTTGCTTGTGACCGTGCCTTCGGGTTTCTAAGGCCAGAGGACATGGAATCCCCTGCCGGTTGGATTCTGCTGCTGGACCTGGATGTCCCCACAGCCTCGGACTCCGTGTCCGGGTTTAGTATCTTCAACCAGGGCG
The DNA here is from genome assembly GCF_046119375.1 of Phyllobates terribilis. Classification (NCBI taxonomy): domain Eukaryota; kingdom Metazoa; phylum Chordata; class Amphibia; order Anura; family Dendrobatidae; genus Phyllobates; species Phyllobates terribilis. The sequence goes on from NW_027362767.1 coordinate 277,116,187, forward strand.
AACTCTGCTCAGCTCCAGCCCCTGGTATTCAGCTACTGTTCCTACAGAGCTCCTAGGTCTTCCTTTCCCTGTGTCTGCTGTCCTCCAGACCTGACTGCGTCTCTGTCTGGGACTTCACTCACTAATCCCGCCCCAGACCCAGTTTATAAGGGCAGATTCCTCCCCTCCCAGGTCTGGGTGGGCCGTGTTAGGGCTCCGGAACAGAGAAACCTCCCACTTGCTATCAGACATAATATCTCTATTACTGTCGTAACCAGACCCCTGGGGTGCCACATTCCCCCCTAGTAAATTTTAGTACTCCGGGACTAAACACATTTTTTTAAAGAAGCATAAATACAGGGTATAACAATAATACAATAACATATTTACAAGAAGGTTTAGTTCTTTAAAGGTCACGGCTTGTCCGCAACCGGGTGTCCATATCACCCAAGGTGAAGTTTTAAGCGAAGTAGGGGACCTGTCCAAAGCAAACCCCTTGCGTTGGCCTTGGGCGTGGCTGCAAGGCTGGTGCTAGCTACTTTGGGCTGCAAGTAGGCCACACCAGACAGGTTTTCTCTTCCGCGGCCATCTTCGCAAGAGGCACCAAGGTGCAACTATCTACAAGAATTGTTCCGGTTATCCAGTGTCCATAACCTGTTAGTCCATAGAAATCTGCAGGGTAACTGAAAAACATAATTAATAACAGGCGACAAACATAAACCATAAACAGTTAAACAGAAACAGGTAAATTCACAGTGCATTAGCTTAGATTTTCCAGCGAGCGGGCATCTGACCTCTAGTGACTCTAGTGGACCTACGGAGCTCACTAACTGGTCCTGCACTACAGGGTGTAGGAGGTGTTATGGGCAAGCTGGGCAGCTGTCTGCGCACTCTTTGGCTCACTAGGGGCACGGCAGGCTCACTACTAGCAGAGGGTTGATTCTCCTGTGCTGCTGGTGTGGACTCTTCTGCCTCCTGGGCCGGCTGCTCTTCCAGCTCTACCTGGTCTTCTGTAGGCACTTGAGGGGCTGGCTGGAGAAAGGTGAGGACGGGCACCACGATAGCGTTGTTTACTTGCGTCCAGGACCGGGGAAAGTCTCCGAGTATGGTGGTGATCATTTCCTCCTTTTCCTCTACGGGTTGAGGGTCTTCCTGATCTTCATCCTTGCTTTGCAACTTCTCGGGGCACTTTTTCAGGTGGTCTCTGGAGACAGTGGCTGTGGTCTCTCCTTCATCCTTGCTGATGACGTACACCTTTGGATTATTGTGGCTTGAGGGCAGTACGGTGTACGGGTCCTTTTCCCACTGGTCATCCAACTTATGGAGCCACCTTTTTCTTTTCAAGACCTGCTCTCCAGGTACCAGGGGAACAGCGGGAGCATGTTGGTTATAAGTCCTCTCCTGCCTTTCTCTTGATTGACAGAGACTTCGCTCGACGCTCTCTTGTACTTTCCGGTACTGCTGCTGCCGTTCTGTATCCTAGTCTGCTTCTGGCGAGGTGTCCTCGGGTATCAGGACTCCCATATCCAGGTCAACAGGCAGCTTACCAGGTCTTGCTCGCATTAGGTAAGCCGGGGTACAGTTGGTGGAACCTACCGGGATGTGGTTATACAGGTCCACCAGATCAGGCAGTTTCTCAGGCCACAGACTGCGTTCTTCCAGGGGCAATGTTTTTAGCAGATCTATCACCACCTGGTTCATCTTCTCGCAGAGTCCATTGGTTTGGGGGTGATAGGGCGTTGTTCTTATCTTCTTTCAGCCATACAGGTTGCAGAACTCCTGGAAGAACTCCGCTTCGAAGGCTGGTCCTTGGTCCGTCAGCACTTGGTCCGGGTACCCGTGTGGGCGGCAGAAGTGCAGCTGGAAGGCTCTAGCTGCTGTTTGTGCTGTTAAGTCTTTGACAGGGACCACCACCAGGAACCAGGAGTAGTGATCCACGATGGTTAGGGCGTAGACATACCCGCTTCTGCTTGGAGCCAGTTTAACATGGTCCAGAGCGACCAGTTCCAGCGGCTGCCTGGTGATGATGGGATGCACAGGAATCCTCTGGCTGGCACTTTCCCTTCTTCTTAGATTGCACGGGCCACAGTCTCTACACCACCTCTCAATGGCTCCTCTCATGCCTATCCAGTAGAACCGTTCACACAGCAGGAACTCCAGCTTCTTCCATCCGAAGTGCCCTGCCCCATTGTGGTAGGCCTCCAGCACCATAGCTGCGTCCCGTCTCGGTACCACAACCTGCCAGATCAGCTCATGTGTCCGGGAATTGACTATTCTGCGGCACAACTTCTCTTTGTAGAGAAACAGTCTGCTCTTTTCCGTCCACAGTTGCTTGGTCTCTTCCGGAGCGTCTGGGTTCAGGCGGGCGTCAGCCTGGGTCAGCATCTCCTTCACCAGACGGACTGCGGGGTCACTATCTTGCGTCTCCGCCCAGTTGTAGTGGGGTAAGGGGTTGAACGTAGTGGATCACTGGCCCCTCACACGGTGGGAATACTGGGTAATCCCATGACGGTGAAATGCAGGGAGTTCGATCTCTTCCAATTCTTCTGGATCCTCCCCTTCGTCCGGTAGGTTTGGCATTCTGGACAGGGCGTCCGCGTTGGTATTGGAGCGTCCTGCCCGGTATTTGATCGTGAACTCAAAATTGGACAGGCGGGCCATCCATCTCTGCTCCAGGGCACCCAGTCTTGCAGTGTCCAGGTGTGTCAACGGGTTGTTGTCCGTGTACATGGTGAACCTGGAAGAGGCAAGGTAATGCTTGAAACGTTCGGTTACTGCCCACACCACTGCCAGGAACTCGAGCTTGAACGAGCTGTAATTCTCAGGGTTTCTTTCCGTGGGTCGCAGTTTTCGGCTGGCGTAAGCAATTACCCGTTCTCTCCCCTGCTGGATCTGGGACAGTACGGCTCCTAGCCCGATGTTGCTTGCGTCTGTGTGGAGGATAAAGGGCTGGCTGTAATCAGGGTACGCCAGGATTTCATCCCCTGTGAGGGCCATCTTCAGCTGGCGGAAGGACTCCTCTTCCAGCTTTTCCCTTTTGAAGGGTGGCTTCTGGTTTTTGGCCTTCCTGGACTGGCCTATCAGGAGGTCCTGCATAGGAGCTGCCTTCTTGGTAAAACCGGGAATGAATCTTCGGTAGTAGCCTACCAACCCGAGGAACTGCCGCACTTCCTTTATGCTGGATGGTCTTGGCCAGTCCTTAATCACGGTGATCTTGTCAGGGTCGGGGGCTACTCCGTCAGCACTCACCACGTGTCCCAGGTACTGTACCTTTGGCTTCAGTAGATGACACTTTGAGGGTTTTACCTTTAGGCCATAGTTTGCCAGGGCTTCAAACACTTCTGCCAGGTGTTCCAGATGGTCCTCATAGGTCTTAGAATAGACGATGACATCGTCCAGGTATAATAGGACCGTCTCGAAGTTCCGGTGTCCCAGACAGCAGTCCATCAACCGTTGGAAGGTTCCTGTTGCGTTGCAGAGCCCGAACGGCATACAGTTAAATTCGCTGAGTCCCATCGGGGTGGTGAATGCGGTCTTCTCCCGGTCCGCCTCTGCTACAGGAACCTGCCAGTACCCGCTAGTGAGATCCAAAGTAGAGAAGAAGTTAGCAGATTTTAATGCAGCTAAGGACTCTTCTATCCTTGGTAACGGGTACGCATCTTTGTGTGTGATACGGTTGACCTTCCTGTAGTCTACACACATTCTCATGGTGTTGTCTTTCTTTTTCACTAAGACTAGTGGAGCTGCCCAGGGGCTACAGCTGTCCCTAATTACCCCAGCCTCCTTCATGTCTTTTAGCATCCCCTTGGCGTGTTGATAGTGTGCAGGGGGTACGGGTCGGTATCTCTCCTTTATGGGAGGATGGTCTCCCGTGGGGATGTGATGTTCTACCCCCTTTACTCGCCCGAAGTCTAGCGGGTGTTTGCTTAACACTCTCTCATACTCTTGAACCACCCGATAGACTCCCTGTTTTTGGTGTGAGGGAGTGGAGTCAGTACCCAAATGCAGTTGCTGACACCAGTCCTCCAGTGGTTTCTTAGAGCCGTTACCTTCCTCTGGTTGAGATGGAGGCAAGGGTTCCACGGCCTGTACAGAGTTCTGGTTGATGGTGAACAATTTGGCTAGCGTGGCATACCGGGGCAGGTATACTTCTCTCTCCCCGATATTGATGATGCGGACGGGCACCCTCCCATGGCGTACATCGACCACCCCCCGTGCTGTCAAAATGGTGGGACTACTGTCTGAGTAGACGGGTTCTTCCATTGCTTGGTAGTCTCTACCTCTTAGACCAATAGCTGCTCGGCACCAAATCATCATCTCACTTTTTGGGGGCATGGCAATAGGGAACGGGTCACACATTCTCACGCTACCTATATCACCACCAGATAGTTCCACCTGTTGCCGTTTCATCAGTGCCTGGATCTCTTTTTGGAGCTCACGCTGCTGGCTGGAACTGGCGTTCTTGGCAACCTGCTGCAAAATAAGAATCACCTCTGCAAGACAGTTTTCAATTACATTAGTACCTAACGTTATTTTTGGGTGACTCTCGCGACGGTCAATGTCCACAATGATAAGTCTTTGTGCCGGCAGTTCAACTTTACCGACCTTGATGGTCACTTCCTTAAATCTTATCTGTGGCACGGGCTGACCATTGCTGGCTATAATGCTCAGGTCGTCATCTGGGTAGCGGGTTATGTCAGAGTCATTCCAGTACCGCTTGAAGAGCACGTACGGGATGGTGGTGACCTGTGACCCGGTGTCTAGTAGGGCACTCATAGGAATGCCATCCAGTACCACAGGCAAGACCGGACGTCCCCCTACGTATTTGTCACGCCAGTTTGATGGGCCTGATGATCTTATGCCTGGGGGTTGGCCCTCTACGCCAGGTTGTGCCCGTTGAAATGACAGTACCTTGCCATATGTCCGGGTTGATTGCAGCGGCGGCAGATGGGTCGTCCGTCCTCGTTGTATCTGTCGCTGGGTCTTCCTCTGGCCGGTGGGGTCCTCCTCAGTCGGCGCCATGGGACGTCCTACGGTCCGGATGCCAGCTGGATCTTTCCTGGAGAAGAGACATGTCATGGGAGATTTCAACTATCCAGACATTTGTTGGGAATCTCTCTCAAGTAAAACTAACAGGTCAAGCAAATTCTTATCCTCTCTTGCTGACAACTTTATCTTCCAAAAGGTAGGGGAGAAAACAAGGGGATCTGCTACTTTGGATCTAATCCTTATAAACAGGGAGTAAATGGTTGAGGAGGTAAAGGTGGCTGGGACCCTAGGAGGCAGCGATCATGCTATTATAGAATTTTGGATAACTAGAGGAGGAAGACATGTGAAGACTCAAACTTCAAGGTTAGATTTTAGAAAGGCAGATTTTAAGAGACTCAGAAAGAGAATAGGAGGGATCCAATGGCTGGATGTCCTTAAGGACAAAAATGTCCAGGAAGGATGGGAAATTTTTAAAAATGAGATTCTCAAAGCACAATCGTTAACAATCCCGAAAAGTAGGAAGAATGGGAAGCATTTAAGGAAACCAGGATGGATGAACACAGAACTTAAACACATGCTAAAAAGAAAGAAAGAAATGTTTATTAAATGGAAAGAGGGAGGCATATCTAAAGAAGATTATAATGCAGTCTGCAGATCCTGCAGGGCACGTATCAGGTTAGCTAAAGCTGACAATGAATTAAGGCTTGCAAGAGATGTCAAAAGCAATAAAAAAGGATTTTGGGGGTATGTCAAAAGTAAAAGAAAAGTCAAAGATGCTATAGGATTTTTACAGGATGAAAATGGAGAAATGGTAAGAGAGGATGTTGAGAAGGCCAAACTTTTTAACTCCTATTTTGCATCTGTTTTCTCTCAGAAAGAAAATATAACATCAACTGATCTTCACTGTCCTTTTAAAGGAATAGAGGAATCCAAGTTATCTGTAAACAGAAAGATTGTGAGGGAATATTTAGCTAGCATAAATGAGTTCAAGTCTCCAGGTCCAGATGAATTACACCCCAGAGTACTGAAGGAGATCGTAGAAGAAATTTTAGAACCACTCTCCATAATCTTTGAAAATTCTTGGAGAACAGGAGAAGTCCCAGAAGACTGGAGAAGAGCAAATGTTGTTCCTATCTTCATAAAGGGGAAGAAGGTGGACCCAGGGAACTGTAGGCCGGTGAGTCTGACTTCTATACCAGGAAAGATCTTTGAACAAATTATTAAACAACATGTATGTAAGTACATGGATAAGAATGAAGTGATTAACCAGAGTCAGCATGGGTTTGTAACTAACAAGTCATGTCAGACTAACTTAATTTCCTTCTATGACAGAATCACTGACTGGGTGGATCAGGGAAATGCTGTAGATATAGTATATCTTGACTTCAGCAAAGCATTTGACAAAGTATCTCACACCATCCTTATTGAAAAAATGACCAAGTATGCAATGGACCAGGCAACTGTTAGGTGGATTCATAACTGGCTTAGTGATCAGACTCAAAGGGTGGTTGTAAATGGCTTCACATCCAGCTGGATGAATGTCTCAAGTGGGGTACCACAGGGCTCCGTCCTGGGACCTGTATTGTTCAACATCTTTATCAATGATTTAGATGAAGGAATTGAGGGTAAACTGATTAAATTTGCTGATGACACAAAGCTAGGAGGGATAGCTAATACTAGAGAAGAGAGAGAGAGGATTCAAAAAGACCTAAATAAACTGGAGCAGTGGGCAGCAACCAACAGAATGGTTTTTAACAGGGAAAAATGCAAAGTACTACATCTGGGCAATAAAAATGAAAAAAGCATATACAGAATGGGAGGAATAGAGCTAAGCAACAGTACATGTGAAAAAGACTTAGGTATACTAATAGATCATAGACTGAACATGAGTCAACAGTGTGATGCAGCAGCAAAAAAGGCAAATACAATTCTGGGATGTATTAACAGAAGCATACAGTCTAGATCACGTGAAGTCATTATCGGTCTTTACTCCTCTTTGGTCAGACCTCATCTGGAATACTGTGTACAGTTTTGGGCACCACATTTTAAAAAAGACATTGACAAACTGGAGCAAGTTCAGAGAAGAGCGACCAGAATGGTGACTGGTCTGCAAACCATGTCCTATGAGGAACGGTTACAGGATTTGGGAATGTTTAGCTTGCAAAAAAGAAGACTGAGAGGAGACTTAATAGCTGTCTACAAATATGTCAAGGGCTGTCACATTGTAGAAGGATCATCTTTATTCTCATTTGCACAAGGAAAGATTAGAAGCAATGGGATGAAACTAAATGGGAGGAGACACAGATTAGATATTAGAAAAAACTTTTTGACAGTTAGGGTGATTAATGAGTGGAACAGGCTGCCACGAGAGGTGGTGAGTTCCCCTTCAATGGACATCTTCAAACAGAGGCTGGACAGACATCTGTCTGAGATGATTTAGTGAATCCTGCTTTGAGCAGGGGGTTGGACCAGATGACCCAGGAGGTCCCTTCCAACTCTACCATTCTATGATTCTATGATTCTATGATTCTATGAGACCTGTAAAGACTGCACAGTTCTGGTTAGCGCGGCAACGCTCTTAGTCAGCTCTTGGACCTGATGGTGCAGGTCTGTTGCCGGGTCATTGTTCAAAGCCTGCGCATCAGCTCCCACAGGCCCTGCAGACAAGGGCGCCGCGTCCTGGTGATAAGTGATAGCAGGGCGCATGTGGGTCACAGCGCCACCTGGTGCTGGTTCTCGGAGCACCCGGATGGCTCTGTCCTTGAACTGTGCAAAGTCCAGGTCAGGGTCCTGTAAGGCCATTGCCCGCAACTGGGTTCGGTGGGCATTGCACAGTAGACCCTCAATAAATTGTTCGGTCAGCAGCTTGTCTTCATTTCCCACGTTGTCAGGGTCTGCCTGCTTAATGGCTCTCAGGGCCTCTTGTAGGTTTAGAGCATAGTCTCTTATACTTTCATGTGCCCATTGTTTGCACCCGTAAAATCTGAGCTTTATTTCGGCTGAGGTGCGGGTATCAAATGTGTCTTTCAGCCGGGCTAGTATCTCTCTGACAGTCCTCTTCTTCCCAGGTGACCAGGACTTTACCTCCCTTTGGGCTGCCCCGATTAGCTGGGCCACCTGGATGCTCACTTTTTGCTCTTCCGTGAGGGGGTATACCTGTAAGAGGCTATCAAGTCTTTCCCTAAAGTCACTCAGGGTATGTGACTCCCCTGAGTACTGGGGTAGCCAGGTTGCCCCCGGGATATAGGGCATGGTGAAGGGCATGACCGCAGCAGCGGTTGCGCTGGCGGCCGGTGTGGCGGTGGAGCTCCCCTCGGTGTCCGACATCCTTCTTCCCCCCAGTGGACCGTGGCCTACCTTGCGATGCTCTTCTTCCGTAGGCCGCGGCTCCGCAGTCGATCGTCGGGGTTGAGGACCTGGCGTCGCGCTCCGATGATGTCAGCGTCGCTCTTCCTCCCTTCCAGGACCTTGCGCAGCGTCAGAGCGTGGGGCGGAGCGTGGGGCGGAGCGTGGGGCGGCGCTTCAGATCTCGCACGCTTTCGGCGTCCACGCCCCTCTTCTTCCCGTGCGGCGTCCCGAAGATGGCGTCCGAAGGCGGGAAGCAGCTGCGGATGGCGGGAAGAAGGTAGAAGACGGCGGGAAACGGTCCAAGATGGCGTCTGATGGCGGGAATCGGCTCCGGATGGCGGGAAACGACTCCGGACGGCGGGAAACTTCACCACAGGTAAGTTCAAAAGTCTTTTTCAGGCACGCAGTACCCGGTGGTAGCGGGCACGAAATCCTGCCGACTACGCGCCCCCTGGGCCTGTGCTGTGCAGGGGGATACCCGGAGCCGGGCCTTCTGTAAGATGCTGGGGGTTGTAGTCTCCATGTGGCGGTGACCCGGGCCGTGCCTAGGGTGGTCAAACCAGTGGCAGTCTTAAGCAATAACAATGTCCGACTACGCCACCCGTGGATTGCGGTCAGTGGGGACCGCCGCTGCGCTGCCGACCGCTGAGGCTGATGTTGTTTGCGCAGCTGAGTATGGGATAACTCCCCACGGGAGAAGTATTGCCTCAGGGCAGCTAATGTGAGATGATGGGAGTGATGGTGTGAGCGTCCCGGTAGTAATGGTGCTGGTGCGGTGATGAAACTCAGAGACGTGTGGTGCAGTTCAGGGTCTTTACTGGTGGTATAAAACAGACCCTCCCGGTAGTACTGGTTAGCAGTAGGGGCCTGGTCAGTCTGTGAGCAAGCAGGATCTCCCATGGCCAGGTGGAGTTGTAGGCCTCCCCGACTATCTGCACTCTTTCCTGGCTACCTTGCTCTATGCGGGTAGAAGTAGCCCACGTCCCTGAGTATACCGTGTGGTGCTCACCCGTATGGCCGGTGACTTGGGGCCTTCCGTTAGCCTCCGCTTCACGATGGCGGTGCTGGTCCCTTGCTTGTGACCGTGCCTTCGGGTTTCTAAGGCCAGAGGACATGGAATCCCCTGCCGGTTGGATTCTGCTGCTGGACCTGGATGTCCCCACAGCCTCGGACTCCGTGTCCGGGTTTAGTGTCTTCAACCAGGGCGAACTCTGCTCAGCTCCAGCCCCTGGTATTCAGCTACTGTTCCTACAGAGCTCCTAGGTCTTCCTTTCCCTGTGTCTGCTGTCCTCCAGACCTGACTGCGTCTCTGTCTGGGACTTCACTCACTAATCCCGCCCCAGACCCAGTTTATAAGGGCAGATTCCTCCCCTCCCAGGTCTGGGTGGGCCGTGTTGCATGCTTAGGGCTCCTGACCAGAGAAACCTCCCACTTGCTCTCAGACATAATATCTCTATTACTGTGGTAACCAGACCCCTGGGGTGCCACATATACAGTACAGACCAAAAGTTTGGACACACCTTCTCATTTAAAGATTTTTCTGTATTTTCATGACTATGAAAATTGTACATTCACACTGAAGGCATCAAAACTATGAATTAACACATGTGGAATTATATACTTAACAAAAAAAGTGTGAAACAACTGAAAATATGTCTTATATTCTAGGTTCTTCAAAGTAGCCACCTTTTGCTTTGATGACTGCTTTGCACACTCTTTGTAAAAAAAAAAAAAGGTAGATTTATATGTATTTTAGGAAAAAAAATCATCCCCGAATAAAGAAACATAGACATGGTACGACAAATACTCAATTACACAAAACTCCATATGCAGGAACATGTTTTGGGAACATGACAGCCTACTCTTTGGTATGTAAACCTATTTTAAGAAAACAAAAAAATATATATAAAATTATATGCAACAACCATAAATTAAATCAGACATGTACTATAGATTTCTGAATTATATAAAAAAAGATATGAACTACATTTATGTGAATGGACAATCAGCAAACCAGAGAAATTGTGTCTATGCTGTATTGAATATTAGAAAACATGTACTTTAATATACTTAGATGGTGTACTGCCAGGACACACGACCCGAAGGACTCAGGAAATATTATGCAAAAGCCTCAAGATTCTGCATAACTACTATGGTAGATCTTGTGGTCGTTCCTGAATATTGTTTAAGTGACACTCAGTCAGTCTCATCCACTAGACGTGGTTCATATCTAGAAGTAAAATTATGAAGGACCACACAAGCCTTCACACCATCATCCTTAGATTGTGGATGAAGTTGCATTGTTGTGATCAGAACCCTCCATTTAGAAGTCATGATTCCAAATGCACATTCTACATAGCGTCTTGAATGAGATATGTTTGCCATCCATGCCAGCAATACAGTTCAGGGAGTTGGCAAAATCGTCAATATATGGGAAGTCGTAGAGTGGGATAGAACTTGGGGCTGTAGGATATTCCAAATAACTATGCATGAAACGTTCAGAACACTAGATACAGTAAACTTACCAAGTCAAAACTGAACACGAAATGAGGACAAACTCTACCAGAGACCAGGAACCAACGAAACAAGCCTTACTGAAAGTAAGCAGCAATAAAGGTAGAACCAATATCAATACACTGAAATATACATACAGTGGTGGCCAAAAGTATTGGCACCCCTGCAATTCTGTCAGATAATATTCAGTTTCTTCCTGAAAATGATTGCAATCACAAATTCTATGGTATTATTATCTTCATTTAATTTGCTTGCAAGGAAAAAACACAAAAGTGAATGAAGCAAAAATCAAATCATTGATCATTTCACACAAAACTCCAAAAATGGGCCAGACAAAAGTATTGGCACCCTCAGCCTAATACTTGGTTGCACAACCTTTAGCCAAAATAACTGCGAACAACCGCTTCCGGTAACCATCAATGAGTTTCTTACAATGCTCTGCTGGAATTGTAGACCATTCTTCTTTTGGCAAACTGCTCCAGGTCCCTGATATTCGAAGGGTGCCTTCTCCAAACTGCCATTTTGAGATCTCTCCACAGGTGTTCTATGGGATTCAGGTCTGGACTAGAGATGAGCGTTGTTCTACTCGAACTATTCGCCAATCTCAAATTCGAGCTGTTTTGGGCGGTGTTCGAGCCGTTCGGCGAACACGAACAATTTGAGAAAAATTCGGCTGTTCGAGGTTATGTTCGATAACTGTTCGTGCACCAAAATCATAACTGGATTTTTTCTCAGTAATGATGAAAATTAATGTTAATACGCAGTTTGAGTGTACAGCGGGGTGGGGGGAGGGGCAGGGGATGGATCTCTGCAGGAACAATGAAGATCTCCATTTTTTTTTCTCTTTCCCGCATTTGCAGTGGGGAGGTGCAATCTGTCAGCCTATCAGCAGCACACACACGGAGCGAAGTGCTTTTTTTCACACAAGCAAGGGCATGTGTCATTGGCAGTGTATGTCACATGTCCTTGCCCTATAAGACCCAGCCATTTTCCCCGTCGCCACCATTTTCTCACTGCTGCAGCTGCGTGTTAGACGGCACCGCTGTTGCTGTGTGCGCTATACCTTGTTAATTTCAAGCCAATTTTCGCACAAATCTACAGATAGCTTGGGAGTAGGGAATAGTTGTGATTGCAGTCCTTTTAAGGACTAGGTTACAGCATTTCCTACGACTTTTATCAGGCAGGTCTGTGCTCTTAAATAGATAGATTGTGGGAGTAAAGACTAATTGTAATTGGAGTCCTTTTCAGGACTAGGTTACATCAGTTCCTATCAGTTTTTGCCAGGCAGGTCTGTGCCAGTGCTGTGCAAGTTTTTTTCACAGCATTTGGCTGAATCTAGCAAAGCTAATCCTTTTTGGCCTATTGCAGAGTGTGTTAGTCAGTGGAGTAGCCTATCTGTGTTGCAAGATATACCACCTGTGTATAGAATACCAATTTTTTTACTGCACCTAGTGAAGTAAAATCTTTTGGGCATAGCATCATTCTATTAGTCCATCTATACAGACCTCCATCAGGTTGCAAATTGAATATAATTTTTTTCTGCATCTAGCTCTGAAAAAATATTGGGCTTCTAGCTGTGTGTGGGACTTGTTCTATTAATCCATCTATACAGACCTCCATCAGGTTGCAAACTGAATATATTTTTTTCTGCATCTACCTCTGAAAAAATATTGGGCTTCTAGCTGTGTGTGGGACTTGTTCTATTAATCCATCTATACAGACCTCCATCAGGTTGCAAACTGAATATATTTTTTTCTGCATCTACCTCTGAAAAAATATTGGGCTTCTAGCTGTGTGTGGGACTTGTTGTATTAGTCCATCTATACTGACCTCCATCAGGTTGCAAACTGAATATATTTTTTTCTGCATCTACCTCTGAAAAAATATTGGGCTTCTAGCTGTGTGTGGGACTTGTTCTATTAATCCATCTATACAGACCTCCATCAGGTTGCAAACTGAATATATTTTTTTCTGCATCTACCTCTGAAAAAATATTGGGCTTCTAGCTGTGTGTGGGACTTGTTGTATTAGTCCATCTATACTGACCTCCATCAGGTTGCAAACTGAATATATTTTTTTCTGCATCTACCTCTGAAAAAATATTGGGCTTCTAGCTGTGTGTGGGACTTGTTGTATTAGTCCATCTATACTGACCTCCATCAGGTTGCAAACTGAATATATTTTTTTCTGCATCTACCTCTGAAAAAATATTGGGCTTCTAGCTGTGTGTGGGACTTGTTCTATTAATCCATCTATACAGACCTCCATCAGGTTGCAAACTGAATATATTTTTTTCTGCATCTAGCTCTGAAAAAATATTGGGCTTCTAGCTGTGTGTGGGACTTGTTCTATTAATCCATCTATACAGACCTCCATCAGGTTGCAAACTGAATATATTTTTTTCTGCATCTACCTCTGAAAAAATATTGGGCTTCTAGCTGTGTGTGGGACTTGTTCTATTAATCCATCTATACAGACCTCCATCAGGTTGCAAACTGAATATATTTTTTTCTGCATCTACCTCTGAAAAAATATTGGGCTTCTAGCTGTGTGTGGGACTTGTTCTATTAATCCATCTATACAGACCTCCATCAGGTTGCAAACTGAATATATTTTTTCTGCATCTACCTCTGAAAAAATATTGGGCTTCTAGCTGTGTGTGGGACTTGTTCTATTAATCCATCTATACAGACCTCCATCAGGTTGCAAACTGAATATATTTTTTTCTGCATCTACCTCTGAAAAAGTATTGGGCTTCTAGCGGTGTGTGGGACTTGTTCTATTAATCCATCTATACAGACCTCCATCAGGTTGCAAACTGAATATATTTTTTTCTGCATCTACCTCTGAAAAAATATTGGGCTTCTAGCTGTGTGTGGGACTTGTTCTATTAATCCATCTATACAGACCTCCATCAGGTTGCAAACTGAATATATTTTTTTCTGCATCTACCTATGAAAAAATATTGGGCTTCTAGCTGTGTGTGGGACTTGTTGTATTAGTCCATCTATACTGACCTCCATCAGGTTGCAAACTGAATATATTTTTTTCTGCATCTACCTCTGAAAAAATATTGGGTTTCTAGCTGTGTGTGGGACTTGTTCTATTAATCCATCTATACAGACCTCCATCAGGTTGCAAATTGAATATATTTTTTTTCTGCATCTAACCCAGCCAATAGTTTTGGCCTAATACCACAGTTTGGCCACTCAGCTCTGCTCGGTTCCCATCCATTGTTTTTTTGTGCAAACAACTCCAGAGTTGTGAATTAGTTAACCACCAAAATGAGTGGAAAAAGGCCTGCTGCTGGTGGAAAGGGGAATAGGCGTGTTGGGAAGGGGAAAAAAGGTTGTGTCCGTGGGGTAGGTGTTAAAGCAACAGTAACATCTGCAGAAGAAAGACCATCTTCCAGCCAAACTAAAATGTCTACTTCTTTTAGCGGACAATGTGATAAGATCCCTTTCTTACGGCCACGCCAATCGCTACAAATTCCAGATGAGGCACAAAAACAGCAGGTGCTTCAACGGATTTCAAGTGCTCCTTTAAGTGGGCTCTCCTCCACATCAACTTCAACATCACAAATACTCCAGCCCTCAAAGGTGTCACCCCAATCGCACTTGCTTCCTCACAGCTCCCAAATCTCCAGCTGCCCGTCTGAGTATGAGGTAGAACAGATGGTTGAGTCTGCAGAGCTGTTTACTCCTACTATAGCCTGGGAATCAGAGGTCGACTCCAGCGCTTCTGTGAATCCAGACGAGGAAATGATCTGCACTGATGCCCAGAATCTTTATGAGTCGGATCCAGGACCAGACGCAGAAGGTTCTGACCATAATGTAGACCCTCATTCCCAAACTGTAACTCCTGTTGGTGGAGACAATGAGGAAGACGATGATAAGACTCAAATACCTGATTGGAGCGACAACTTTAGTTTTTTGTCAGGGCAGGAACAGGTTGGCTCTGAGGATGACGGGTGTGATAACGCACAGGGTGATGATGATGAGGTTGGAGATCCCACTTACTGTCAACCCACAGTCAGCCAAGAGATGAGGTCAGCAGAGGAGGTGGAGGAAGATGCTAGTAACGACGAGGTCAGGTTGCGCCTTCCTGGACAGAGACGTAGTACTGGAAGCACGTCAACAACTGCATCCTCAAACACAACTCTGCCTCTCACCACAAGTCGTGGTGGCTCTTCAGGTCGCATGGGTGCTAAGCCTTGCATAGCCTGGGCATTTTTTCAGATCGATAAAGATGACCCAACTCGTGTTATCTGTAACATTTGTCAGCAAAAGCTAAGTAGAGGCCAAAAAATACATAGTTTGAGTACTTCATGCATGAACCGGCACATGGACATGAAGCATAAGTTGCAGTGGGAAGCTCATTGTGCTACAATGCGGCCGGCCGGGCCAACCACCGTCTGCCATATCTTGTGCATCCACGGCCTCTTCATCCTCTGTGACTGGGGGGACAGCAGTCACACCTGTTTTGGGGCGCAGACCTGCCACCTCTTTACCCGCAACAGCCAGCGTGATTGGCAGGTCATCATTTTCTTTGGAGGTGGTAACACCAGCTGGTGTTGAGCGCTGTCCGACATCGATAGCACCACCTTTGGATCAAGGCAACCTAACATGTCCGCCTGCATCTTCCTCACAGACCGGCAGTTTGCCGGGGACACCCTTATCAACCCCGTCTAAGCACAATAGCCAGCTCTCGGTCCCTCAGATGTGGACAAGTAAAAGACCATTTCCTCCTAGCCATGAGAAAGCTAAGAGGTTGAATTTCACCATCTGCAAGCTCTTGGCTACAGAAATGCTGCCTTTCCGCCTGGTGGACACTAGAGATGAGCGTTGTTCTACTCGAACTGTTCGCCAATCTCAAATTCGAGCTGTTTTGGGCGGTGTTCGAGCCGGTCGGCGAACACGAACAATTTGAGAAAAATTCGGCTGTTCGAGGTTATGTTCGATAACTGTTCGTGCACCAAAATCATAACTGGATTTTTTCTCAGTAATGATGAAAATTAATGTTAATACGCAGTTTGAGTGTACAGCGGGGCGGGGGGAGGGGCAGGGGATGGATCTCTGCAGGAACAATGAAGATCTCCATTTTTTTTTCTCTTTCCCGCATTTGCAGTGGGGAGGTGCAATCTGTCAGCCTATCAGCAGCGCACACACGGAGCGAAGTGCTTTTTTTCACACAAGCAAGGGCATGTGTGATTGGCAGTGTATGTCACATGTCCTTGCCCTATAAGACCAAGCCATTTTCCCCGTCGCCACCATTTTCTCACTGCTGCAGCTGCGTGTTAGACGGCACCGCTGTTGCTGTGTGCGCTATACCTTGTTAATTTCAAGCCAATTTTCGCACAAATATACAGATAGCTTGGGAGTAGGGAATAGTTGTGATTGCAGTCCTTTTAAGGACTAGGTTACAGCATTTCCTACGACTTTTATCAGGCAGGTCTGTGCTCTTAAATAGATAGATTGTGGGAGTAAAGACTAATTGTAATTGGAGTCCTTTTCAGGACTAGGTTACATCAGTTCCTATCAGTTTTTGCCAGGCAGGTCTGTGCCAGTGCTGTGCAAGTTTTTTTCACAGCATTTGGCTGAATCTAGCAAAGCTAATCCTTTTTGGCCTATTGCAGAGTGTGTTAGTCAGTGGAGTAGCCTATCTGTGTTGCAAGATATACCACCTGTGTATAGAATACCAATTTTTTTACTGCACCTAGTGAAGTAAAATCTTTTGGGCATAGCATCATTCTATTAGTCCATCTAT
Source organism: Phyllobates terribilis (assembly GCF_046119375.1). Classification (NCBI taxonomy): domain Eukaryota; kingdom Metazoa; phylum Chordata; class Amphibia; order Anura; family Dendrobatidae; genus Phyllobates; species Phyllobates terribilis. Next base: position 277,132,783 of record NW_027362767.1, read on the forward strand.
ACTGACCTCCATCAGGTTGCAAACTGAATATAATTTTTTTCTGCATCTAGCTCTGAAAAAATATTTGGGCTTCTAGCAGTGTGTGGGACTTGGTCTATTAGTCCATCTATACTGACCTCCATCAGGTTGCAAATTAAAAATAATTTTTTTCTTCATTTAGCTCTGAAAAAATATTTGGGCTTCTAGCAGTGTGTGGGACTTGTTCTATTAGTCCTTCTATACTGACCTCCAGCAGGTTGCAAATTGAATATAATTTTTTTCTGCATCTAGCTCTGAAAAAATATTTGGGCTTCTAGCGGTGTGTGGGACTTGGTCTATTAGTCCATCTATACTGACCTCCATCAGGTTGCAAATTAAAAATAATTTTTTTCTGCATCTAGCTCTGAAAAAATATTTGGGCTTCTAGCAGTGTGTGGGACTTGGTCTATTAGTCCATCTATACTGACCTCCATCAGGTTGCAAATTAAAAATAATTTTTTTCTTCATTTATCTCTGAAAAAATATTTGGGCTTCTAGCAGAGTGTGGGACTTGTTCTATTAGTCCATCTATACTGACCTCCATCAGGTTGCAAATTAAAAATAATTTTTTTCTGCATCTAGCTCTGAAAAAATATTTGGGCTTCTAGCAGTGTGTGGGACTTGGTCTATTAGTCCATCTATACTGACCTCCATCAGGTTGCAAATTAAAAATAATTTTTTTCTGCATCTAGCTCTGAAAAAATATTTGGGCTTCTAGCAGTGTGTGGGACTTGGTCTATTAGTCCATCTATACTGACCTCCATCAGGTTGCAAATTGAATAAAAAAATTTTCTGCATCTAGCTCTGAAAAAATATTTGGGCTTCTAGCGGTGTGTGGGACTTGGTCTATTAGTCCATCTATACTGACCTCCATCAGGTTGCAAATTAAAAATAATTTTTTTCTGCATCTAACCCAGCCAATAGTTTTGGCCTAATACCACAGTTTGGCCACTCAGCTCTGCTCGGTTACCATCCATTGTTTTTTTGTGCAAACAACTCCAGAGTTGTGAATTAGTTAACCACCAAAATGAGTGGAAAAAGGCCTGCTGCTGGTGGAAAGGGGAATAGGCGTGTTGGGAAGGGGAAAAAAGGTTGTGTCCGTGGGGTAGGTGCAGAAGAAAGACCATCTTCCAGCCAAACTAAAATGTCTACTTCTTTTAGCGGACAATGTGATAAGATCCCTTTCTTACGGCCACGCCAATCGCTACAAATTCCAGATGAGGCACAAAAACAGCAGGTGCTTCAACGGATATCAAGTGCTCCTTTAAGTGGGCTCTCCTCCACATCAACTTCAACATCACAAATACTCCAGTCCTCAAAGGTGTCACCCAAATCGCACTTGCTTCCTCACAGCTCCCAAATCTCCAGCTGCCCGTCTGAGTATGAGGTAGAACAGATGGTTGAGTCTGCAGAGCTGTTTACTCATACTATAGCCTGGGAATCAGAGGTCGACTCCAGCGCTTCTGTGAATCCAGACGAGGAAATGATCTGCACTGATGCCCAGAATCTTTATGAGTCGGATCCAGGACCAGACGCAGAAGGTTCTGACCATAATGTAGACCCTCATTCCCAAACTGTAACTCCTGTTGGTGGAGACAATGAGGAAGACGATGATAAGACTCAAATACCTGATTGGAGCGACAACTTTAGTTTTTTGTCAGGGCAGGAACAGGTTGGCTCTGAGGACGACAGGTGTGATAACGCACAGGGTGATGATGATGAGGTCGGAGATCCCACTTACTGTCAACCCACAGTCAGCCAAGAGATGAGGTCAGCAGAGGAGGTGGAGGAAGATGCTAGTGACGACGAGGTCAGGTTGCGCCTTCCTGGACAGAGACGTAGTACTGGAAGCACGTCAACAACTGCATCCTCAAACACAACTCTGCCTCTCACCACAAGTCGTGGTGGCTCTTCAGGTCGCATGGGTGCTAAGCCTTGCATAGCCTGGGCATTTTTTCAGATCGATAAAGATGACCCAACTCGTGTTATCTGTAACATTTGTCAGCAAAAGCTAAGTAGAGGCCAAAAAATACATAGTTTGAGTACTTCATGCATGAACCGGCACATGGACATGAAGCATAAGTTGCAGTGGGAAGCTCAGTGTGCTACAATGCGGTCTAGCCGGCCGGGCCAACCACCGTCTGCCATATCTTGTGCATCCGCGGCCTCTTCATCCTCTGTGACTGGGGGGACAGCAGTCACACCTGTTTTGGGGCGCAGACCTGCCACCTCTTTACCCGCAACAGCCAGCGTGATTGGCAGGTCATCATTTTCTTTGGAGGTGGTAACACCAGCTGGTCTTGAGCGCTGTCCGACATCGATAGCACCACCTTTGGATCAAGGCAACCTAACATGTCCGCCTGCATCTTCCTCACAGACCGGCAGTTTGCCGGGGACACCCTTATCAACCCCGTCTAAGCACAATAGCCAGCCCTCGGTCCCTCAGATGTGGACAAGTAAAAGACCATTTCCTCCTAGCCATGAGAAAGCTAAGAGGTTGAATTTCACCATCTGCAAGCTCTTGGCTACAGAAATGCTGCCTTTCCGCCTGGTGGACACAGAGGATTTTCGAGACCTTATGTCCGTCGCAGTGCCCCAGTACCAGATGCCCAGTCGGCACTACTTCTCAAAGAAAGGTGTGCCTGCGCTCCACCAGCATGTCGCACACAACATCACCGCTTCTTTGAGAAACTCTGTGTGTGACAGGGTGCATTTCACCACAGACACTTGGACGAGTAGGCATGGACAGGGGCGTTACATGTCGCTGACTGGGCACTGGGTAACTATGGTGACAGCAGGACAAGGGGCTGCTGTCCAAGTCTTGCCGTCCCCACGAGTTGTGCGTCAATCCTCTTTATGTCATTTTTCCTCCACTGCTTCTGCCTCCTCAACCTCCTCTCGGTCTTCCACCTGCACCCAAAGCCTGTCTGGTCATGCCACAAGCTTTCTAACTGCGCAGAAGGGATCCTGCACACCTCCTTACTATGCTGGCAGTAGGGCTCAACGTCATCAGGCGGTTTTTACATTGAAATGTCTGGGAAATGTGAGTCACACAGCTGAGGAGTTGTGGTCAGCTCTGGAGAACCAATTTCATGAATGGTTGTCTCCACTGGACCTGAAACCAGGGAAGGCCGTGTGCGACAATGCTGCAAACCTGGGTGCGGCCCTTCGCCGGGGCAATGTCACACACGTGCCTTGTATGGCTCACGTGTTGAACCTGGTTGTCCAGCAATTTTTAGCCCACTATCCCAGACTAGATGGCCTTCTGCAGAGGGCACGGTCGCTGTGTGCTCACTTCCGCCGTTCGCATCCCGCAGCTCAGCGACTTACATCTCTACAGAAGTCGTTGGGCCTGCCACTTCACCGGCTAAAATGCGATGTGCCTACCCGGTGGAATTCAACTCTGCACATGTTGCAGCGACTGTGGCAGCACCGACAAGCCCTGGTGCAATACGTTCTGACGTATAGCCTGGGCCAACGAGATTCAGAGGTGGGGCAAATCACGCTGGAGGAGTGGTCTCAGATCAGGGACCTATGCACCCTTCTGCACAGTTTTGAAATGGCGACGAAGATGTTTAGTGCTGACGATGCCATTATCAGCATGACTATTCCGGTGATTTACATGCTGGAGCACATGTTAAACAGAATTCGGAGTCAGGTGGTGGCACAAGAGGAGGTGGAGGAAGTAGAGGAGGAGGAGTTGTATGCGGAAGGGCTAACATCTGCAAGGTCCAGACGGTCGGCAGCACCAGGGCGGCAGGCATGTGAGGGTGGGGGAGATGATTTTACCAGGGCGCATGGTAGCAGCCAAACTAGTGAGCAAGGTGCAGGAGCCCAGGAAGAAGTGGAGGACGAACTGATGGAAGACTCATCAGATGAGGGAGACCTTGATCACATTTCTGTTGTGCGAGGTTGGGGGGAGAGGACAGAGGAAGGAAGCATGATTGTTACCTCGCCACCAACACAACAGGGACTTGGTGCTCCTGGATGCGCAACACACATGAGTGCCTTCTTGCTGCACTACCTGCAACATGACCCTCGAATTGTGAGAATTAGAAATAATCCTGACTACTGGGTTGCCACACTGTTAGATCCCCGGTACAAAAGTAAATTTGCAGAAATTATTCCTGCCATAGAAAGGGATGCACGCATGCAGGAGTATCAGCAGAGACTGTTGCAGAATCTTACATGTGCTTTTCCACAAAATACCAGTGGTGCACATAGTGAATCTCACAGTTCCAACTTGCCAACCGTGGTCTTTATGGAATTGTTCAATAAAGGGCCCAAAATTAAGATAACATAGATGGGAGAGGTCTCTATGAATAGGAATTCCTAAGTATTTGATACCCTGTGAGGGCCAGGCAAAGGGAAAGTTGGACTGGATGGAATCCTATATGGATTTAGGGAGGGAGACATCGAGGGCCTCAGACTTCGCTGCATTGATTTTAAAATTTTACCATGTAACAAAGTGATCTATTTCAGCCATAACAGCAGGGATGGATATATGTGATTGAGTGATATATACTAGGACATCATCAGCAAATAGAGAGCACTTGTACTCGGTGCCTCCCACCTCAATCCACCTGATATTGGGGTTATGGCGAATTGATGAGAGCAGGTGCTCCGTCACTAGGATGTATAAGAGAGGGGACAGAGGACATCCCTGCCTTGTCCCATTGGTGATTGTGAAAGGTGATGAAAATGTTCTGACGCACCCCCTGGGCCTTGGGACACCCGGAGCCGGACCCTTTTTGGTGGATGCTGGTGGTTGTAGTCTTCGTGGCGGCGATCCGGTTCCGTGGCTCAGGGCGGTCAAACCAGTGGCGGAACTATTTATGTGGTTTTGATGTTTAAATGTCCGACTACGCCACCCGTGGATTGCGGTCAGAGTGAACCGCCGCTACAGGGCAGACCGCTAAGGCTGGTGTTGTGGGTGCAGCAGAGCGTAGCATAACTCCCCACGGGAGGAGTATAGCCTCAGGGCAGTGTATGCGGAGGATGGGGGTGATGGTGCAGGGCAGCAGCAGTAACGACACGGAGTCAGTGATGCAGTTCAGGGCCTTTACTCACAGTTCTTATTATCCAGACCACGTCTGCAGGTAACGGCTGCCCACGTCGTACTGTGCTCACCAGGTGAGGGGCTCAGACAACTCCCAGATAACTTTGGAGCGCTTCACAGGACCCCCTTTGTGTGTCCTTTGTCTGGCCTTTCTTACCAACACTTCTGTCCGGCTGCCTCGGGCCTCCTCTTGGTAAACTTGGCGCCAGTTTCCCTGACCCTATGTGGTGCCTTCCTAGCGGGTGGAGCAAGGGGCTGCGCCACATAAAATGTCAGAGCCTCCGGTTTCTAGCTGAGGGTCGTTTCCTGCCTCCACTAGTTCGGGGACCGGTCTCCCCCTTTGGCCTGACCCCTCCACGCAGGTGGATTCGGGCGTGCGGTGGCGACTCGCCCGTCCGCACCCCTGGGATCCCTTCATTCCTCGTTCCTGGAGCCTTCTCCGCTCCTCTTCCTTCCTTCTCCCTCTTGCAGGCCTGGGCCTCTGTTACTAGGCCCGCCTCCGGAGCAGAGCTCATGCAGAGCCCCTGCTCCCTGCCACTTCTGCTCAGACTTCTCTGCACTGAACTAAGATGGTGCCCACCTTTTATACTCCCTTCTCAATGCACCCAGGAACTGCTTCCTCCCTGCTCCTGCACTGCAGGGTTCCCCTTCCTCAGTGTTCCCTCCCCCCACTCCAGCCAGGGACAGGGACTGTCGTGCCCATCTCAGGGGCATATTGGTCGCCCTGCCCCACGGCAATGTGGTGTAATGCATGCAGGTGTCGGGTCCTGATCCACACTCCATCCTTATCTGAGAGTGAGATATCACACCTCTGGGTGAGGTGCAATACGTCTGTAGCAACCGAGCCCTCGGTGCTACAGTTCCATTTATCTTCAGCCTAGGTGACGTATTGTGATACAGGGCCGTGATTTTGGCTATAAAAGGGTCCCCTAGACCCCTACCCCAAGCTTTTTAAGAGAATCATATATGGCGTGCCAGGAGACTCTATGGAATGCTTTCTCAGCATCCAACGAGAGTATCTACTTACAAATTTTTAACTGCATCTAGCCCAGGAAATACTTTGTGCCTAGTAGCAGTGTCTGCTAGTCAGCGGATTATCCCGGCTGTTAAGCAAGCTACACCACCTGTAGTTTGGACACTTAATTTTTTCAAAGGAAATGCTTCGGGACCACGGGATACTTAGTGAAGAGCATCAGGAGGCACCCCAAGGCATAGGGGCTGGGACTGGCACTAGGATGCCTTGCGGTGGACAGCCGAGCTCGATCCTTATAAAAGCTTTTTAACTGCAGCAGCTTTAGTGGACGCTACTGGAGCTGGAATTACGCGGCTGCTGGCATGAGACTTGCCCTCCAATAGATCCTTGTAAATGGATTTAAAGTGTATTCATTCAAATTAGAGGGACAATTTAAATTAAAAAGCTTAGAGCTGCCTCCACCACAGGGGGGCTCTCTCGACCCACCAGCGGACAGGCACCAGTATTGGGAGAGGGGGGCTGGCCGTCAGGGTTCACCGTGGCTCTGGCACAAACCCGGCGACACGGAGGTGGCACGGGCAGGAGCGGACTGGCCGTCTCGGCTTCTCACTTTTTGGATTTTAGAAGGGCATGACATGCCTATATCTGTGTCTCCCCCTCCTTTTACTCCTCCACCTCTTTTCTTTTCGCATGACTGTATGTACTTGTCACTTTTCCATGTGTTAGTTGTGTCTTCTGAGCAGTTTGTCAGCTTTTGGACACCTTTGAAGGTGTTTTCTATGTGTTTCTATGTGTTTTTGTTTGCCTGCCATTGGTTTTAACGGTGTTCGAAGGTGTTCGACGAACAGTTCGACGAACAGTTAGGCGAACACACGGGTGTTCGACGAACCGAACCGAACTCGAACACTACGGGGGTGGCTCAACACTAGTGGACACAGAGGATTTTCGAGACCTTATGTCCGTCGCAGTGCCCCAGTACCAGATGCCCAGTCGGCACTACTTCTCAAAGAAAGGTGTGCCTGCGCTCCACCAGCATGTCGCACACAACATCACCGCTTCTTTGAGAAACTCTGTGTGTGACAGGGTGCATTTCACCACAGACACTTGGACGAGTAGGCATGGACAGGGGCGTTACATGTCGCTGACTGGGCACTGGGTAACTATGGTGACAGCAGGACAAGGGGCTGCTGTCCAAGTCTTGCCGTCCCCACGAGTTGTGCGTCAATCCTCTTTATGTCAAAGTTCCTCCACTGCTTCTGCCTCCTCAACCTCCTCTCGGTCTTCCACCTGCACCCAAAGCCTGTCTGGTCATGCCACAAGCTTTCTAACTGTGCAGAAGGGATCCTGCACACCTCCTTACTATGCTGGCAGTAGGGCTCAACGTCATCAGGCGGTTTTTACATTGAAATGTCTGGGAAATGTGAGTCACACAGCTGAGGAGTTGTGGTCAGCTCTGGAGAACCAATTTCATGAATGGTTGTCTCCACTGGACCTGAAACCAGGGAAGGCCGTGTGCGACAATGCTGCAAACCTGGGTGCGGCCCTTCGCCGGGGCAATGTCACACATGTGCCTTGTATGGCTCACGTGTTGAACCTGGTTGTCCAGCAATTTTTAGCCCACTATCCCAGACTAGATGGCCTTCTGCAGAGGGCACGGTCGCTGTGTGCTCACTTCCGCCGTTCGCATCCCGCAGCTCAGCGACTTACATCTCTACAGAAGTCGTTGGGCCTGCCACTTCACCGGCTAAAATGCGATGTGCCTACCCGGTGGAATTCAACTCTGCACATGTTGCAGCGACTGTGGCAGCACCGACAAGCCCTGGTGCAATACGTTCTGACGTATAGCCTGGGCCAACGAGATTCAGAGGTGGGGCAAATCACGCTGGAGGAGTGGTCTCAGATCAGGGACCTATGCACCCTTCTGCACAGTTTTGAAATGGCGACGAAGATGTTTAGTGCTGACGATGCCATTATCAGCATGACTATTCCGGTGATTTACATGCTGGAGCACATGTTAAACAGAATTCGGAGTCAGGTGGTGGCACAAGAGGAGGTGGAGGAAGTAGAGGAGGAGGAGTTGTATGCGGAAGGGCTAACATCTGCAAGGTCCAGACGGTCGGCAGCACCAAGGCGGCAGGCATGTGAGGGTGGGGGAGATGGTTTTACCAGGGCGCATGGTAGCAGCCAAACTAGTGAGGAAGGTGCAGGAGCCCAGGAAGAAGTGGAGAACGAACTGATGGAAGACTCATCAGATGAGGGAGACCTTGATCACATTTCTGTTGTGCGAGGTTGGGGGGAGAGGACAGAGGAAGGAAGCATGATTGTTACCTCGCCACCAACACAACAGGGACTTGGTGCTCCTGGATGCGCAACACACATGAGTGCCTTCTTGCTGCACTACCTGCAACATGACCCTCGAATTGTGAGAATTAGAAATAATCCTGACTACTGGGTTGCCACACTGTTAGATCCCCGGTACAAAAGTAAATTTGCAGAAATTATTCCTGCCATAGAAAGGGATGCACGCATGCAGGAGTATCAGCAGAGACTGTTGCAGAATCTTACATGTGCTTTTCCACAAAATACCAGTGGTGCACGTAGTGAATCTCACAGTTCCAACTTGCCAACCGTGGGACCGTCAAGTGTTCAGCACTCAAACCGTAACAGAACCACAGTATCTGCTGGTAACATCAATTTTGCGGAATCATTTCACCACTTTTTTAGCCCATCCTTTGCAAGGCCACAGGAGACAAGAAGTCTGACACATAGTCAACGCCTAGAGACGATGGTACAGGAGTATCTCCAAGTAAACATTGAAGCCACGACTGTGTCACTGGACCCTTGCTCTTTTTGGGCTTCCAATCTGGATAAATGGCCGGAGCTAGCCACTTACGCCTTGGAGATCTTGTCATGCCCCGCAGCCAGCGTTCTGTCTGAACGTGTGTTCAGCGCTGCTGGTGGTGTGCTGACAGATAAGCGCACGCGGCTCTCCACTGATAATGTAGACAGACTCACGTTCATAAAGATGAACAAATCATGGATCCGAAACGACTTTTCTACCCCTGTGTCATCCTGGGGAGAGTAAAAGCTTGATGATTGGTTAAAATCACCCTACCAACCGTTTTAAGCTTTCAAATTACTAATCATGTTTATCTGTATCTTGACTGGAAAATAATTTGGGCTTTGTAGCAGTGTGCAGTACTGATCCTATTAGGCCATCTATACTAAAGCTTCACCAGATTTAAAATTAATAATAATTTTTAGCTGCATCTAGCCCGGAAAATAATTTTGGGGCTCCGAGATGCGCAAGACACATAAGTGCCTTCTTGCTGCACTACCTGCAGCATGACCCTCATATTGTCAATATTCGAAGTAATCATGACTACTGGGTTGCCACACTCTTAGATCCCCCAAACTTTTCGATCAACCTTTTCATTTTAATAAAGACCAAAAAAATGGTCATTTTTGAAATTATAAGCATTAGCAGGTTGTTAGAAACTGAAATCAAACAGTTTTCAACTCAAAACTTTATTCTAGGTGATGTTACATTTTCACATAGGACCCCTTGTTCGAAAGGAGCTTCTGAACTCTCTCGTCCATTGAATTTGTCAGGTTTTGGATGGTTTCTGCTTCAATTGTTTTGCATGAGGACAGAATACCCTCCCAGAGCTGTTGCTTAGATGTGAACTGCCTCCCGCCATCATAGACACTCCTTTTAATGATGCTCCAAAGGTTCTGAATGGGGTACAGGTCAGGGGAGCATGGGGGTCACACCATAAGTTTGTCCCCTTTTATGCCCATATCAGCCAGAGATGCAGATGTTTTATGTGCAGCATGAGATGGTGCATTATCATGCAGAAAAATTATCTTGCTGTGAAATACACGGTTCTTCTTCTTGAACCATGGCAGGAAGTGCTGTTTGAGAAAATCCACATACATTATGGAGTTCATCTTTAGCGCCTTCAGGGATCCTAAAGGGGCCGACAATCTCTCTCCCCATGATTCCAGCCCAAAACATTACTCCACCTCCTCCTTGTTGGCGCTGTAGCCGTGTTTGCGTGGGGTGTCCATCAACCAGCCATCCTCCACTCCATCCATCTGGACCATCGAGCGCTGCACGGCACTCATCCGTGAACAAAACAGTTTTGAAATCAGTCTTCATGTAATGTTTGGCCCACTGGAGCCGTTTCTGCTTGTGTGAAGTGGATAGAGGAGGTCGACAGGATGGCGTATGCACAGCTGCAAACCTCTGAAGGACCCTGCATCTTGTTGTTCGGGGGACGTTGGAGGCACAAGCAGCTTCAAAAACTTGTCTGCTGCTATGACAAGGCTTTTTTGCCGCTGCTCTTTCAACCTGACGTAATTGCCTGTAGGAAAGAGTCCTCAATTTGCCCTTATCAGCACGCACACGTGTGTACTGTGAATCAGCTACATACTTCTTGATTGCCAAGACACTTCATCCTGATCATCGCACAATGTTGATTGTAGTCATGCCTTGACCTAAACACTCCACAATTTGTTGCTTCTCAGCAGCCGACACATCCTTTTTCTTTCCCATTTTGGCAGAAAATGTAGGCTGCTTAATAATGTGAGACAACCTTCTTAAGTAGTCTTGCCTTTCATTGGACACACCTGCCAAACTAATTAGCACAGGTGTCTGCAATTGCTTACAGTGATATAAAGAGCCCTGACACACATCACCATCAATGAGTTTAACTGACAAACAAACAAATTCTTCCCTTATCACTCCTAAACACTTTTTGCATAATAATTTGGAACGCAGTGTACATGTGCTTTTCCACAAAACACCAGTGGTTCACGTAGTGAATCTTACAGTTCTAACTTGCCAACCGTGGTCTGTATGGAGTTGTTCAATAAAGGGCCCAAAATTAAGATAACATAGATGGGAGAGGTCTCTATGAATAGGAATTCCTAAGTATTTGATACCCTGTGAGGGCCAGGCAAAGGGAAAGTTGGACTGGATGGAATCCTATATGGATTTGGGGAGGGAGACATCGAGGGCCTCAGACTTCGCTGCATTAATTTTAAAATTTGACCATGTAACAAAGTGATCTATTTCAGCCATAACAGCATGGATGGATATATGTGATTGAGTGATATATACTAGGACATCATCAGCAAATAGAGAGCACTTGTACTCGGTGCCTCCCACCTCAATCCACCTAATATTGGGGTTATGGCGAATTGATGAGAGCAGGTGCTCCGTCACTAGGATGTATAAGAGAGGGGACAGAGGACATCCCTGCCTTGTCCCATTGGTGATTGTGAAAGGTGATGAAAATGTTCTGATGCACCCCCTGGGCCTTGGGACACCCGGAGCCGGACCCTTTTTGGTGGATGCTGGTGGTTGTAGTCTTCGTGGCGGCGACCCGGTTCCGTGGCTCAGGGTGGTCAAACCAGTGGCGGAACTATTTATGTGGTTTTGATGTTTAAATGTCCGACTACGCCACCCGTGGATTGCGGTCAGAGTGAACCGCCGCTGCAGGGCAGACCGCTGAGGCTGGTGTTGTGGGTGCAGCAGAGCGTAGCATAACTCCCCACGGGAGGAGTATAGCCTCAGGGCAGTGTATGCGGAGGATGGGGGTGATGGTGCAGGGCAGCAGCAGTAATGACACGGAGTCAGTGATGCAGTCCAGGGCCTTTACTCACAGTTCTTATTATCCAGACCACATCTGCAGGTAACGGCTGCCCACGTCGTACTGTGCTCACCAGGTGAGGGGCTCAGACAACTCCCAGATAACTTTGGAGCGCTTCACAGGACCCCCTTTGTGTGTCCTTTGTCTGGCCTTTCTTACCAACCCTTCTGTCCGGCTGCCTCGGGCCTCCTCTTGGTAAACTTGGCGCCAGTTTCCCTGACCCTATGTGGTGCCTTCCTAGCGGGTGTAGCGAGGGGCTGCGCCACATAAAATGTCACAGCCTCCGGTTTCTAGCTGAGGGTCGTTTCCTGCCTCCACTAGTTTCGGGGACCGGTCTCCCCCTTTGGCCTGACCCCTCCACGCAGGTGGATTCGGGCGTGCGGTGGCGACTCGCCCGTCCGCACCCCTGGGATCCCTTCATTCCTCGTTCCTGGAGCCTTCTCCGCTCCTCTTCCTTCCTTCTCCCTCTTCCAGGCCTGGGCCTCTGTTACTAGGCCCGCCTCCGGAGCAGAGCTCATGCAGAGCCCCTGCTCCCTGCCACTTCTGCTCAGACTTCTCTGCACTGAACTAAGATGGTGCCCACCTTTTATACTCCCTTCTCAATGCACCCAGGAACTGCTTCCTCCCTGCTCCTGCACTACAGGTTTCCCCTTCCTCAGTGTTCCCTCCCCCCACTCCAGCCAGGGACAGGGACTGTCATGCCCATCTCAGAGGCATATTGCTCGCCCTGCCCCACGGCAATGTGGTGTAATGCATGCAGGTGTCGGGTCCTGATCCACACTCCATCCTTACCTGAGAGTGAGATATCACACCTCTGGGTGAGGTGCAATACCTCTGTATCAACCGAGCCCTCAGGGTGCTACAGTTCCATTTATCTTCAGCCTAGGTGACGTATTGTGACACAGGGCCGTGATTTTGGCTATAAAAGGGTCCCCTAGACCCCTACCCCAAGCTTTTTAAGAGAATCATATATGGCGTGCCAGGAGACTCTATGGAATGCTTTCTCAGCATCCAACGAGAGTATCTAATTACAAATTTTTAACTGCATCTAGCCCAGGAAATACTTTGTGCCTAGTAGCAGTGTCTGCTAGTCAGAGGATTATCCCGGCTGTTAAGCAAGCTACACCACCTGTAGTTTAGACACTTAATTTTTCCAAAGGAAATGCTTCGGGACCATGGGATACTCAGTGAAGAGCATCAGGAGGCACCCCAAGGCATAGGGGCTGGGACTGGCAGTAGGATGCCTTGCGGTGGACAGCCGAGCTCGATCCTTATAAAAGCTTTTTAACTGCAGCAGCTTTAGTGGACGCTACTGGAGCTGGAATTACGCGGCTGCTGGCATGAGACTTGCCCTCCAATAGATCCTTGTAAATGGATTTAAAGTGTATTCATTCAAATTAGAGAGACAATTTAAATTAAAAAGCTTAGAGCTGCCTCCACCACAGGGGGGCTCGCTCGACCCACCAGCGGACAGGCACCAGTATTGGGAGAGGGGGGCTGGCCATCAGGGTTCACCGCGGCTCTGGCACAAACCCGGCGACACGGAGGTGGCACGGGCAGGAGCGGACTGGCCCTGTCGGCTTCTCACTTTTTGGATTTTACAAGGGCATGACATGCCTATATCTGTGTCTCCCCCTCCTTTTACTCCTCCACCTCTTTTATTTTCGCATGACTATATGTACTTGTCACTTTTCCATGTGTTAGTTATGTCTTCTGAGCAGTTTGTCAGCTTTTGGACACCTTTGAAGGTGTTTTCTATGTGTTTCTATGTGTTTTTGTTTGCCTGCCATTGGTTTTAACGGTGTTCGAAGGTGTTTGACGAACAGTTCGACGAACAGTTCGGCGAACACACGGGTGTTCGACGAACCGAACCGAACTCGAACATTACGGGGGTGGCTCAACACTAGTCTGGACTCATTGCTGGTCACCTTAGAAGTCTCCAGTGCTTTCTCCCAAACCATTTTATAGTGCTTTTGGAAGTGTGTTTTGGGTCATTGTCCTGCTGGAAGACCCATGACCTCTGAGGGAGACCCAGCTTTCTCACACTGGGCCCTACCTTTTGCTGCAAAATTTGTTGGTAGTCTTCAGACTTCATAATGCCATGCACACGGTCAAGCAGTCCAGTGCCAGAGGCAGCAAAGCAACCCCAAAACATCAGGGAACCTCCGCCATGTTTGACTGTAGGGACCGTGTTCTTTTCTTTGAATGGCTCTTTTTTTTCCTGTACACTCTATGTTGATGCTTTTTCCCAAAAAGCTCTACTTTTGTCTCATCTGACCAGAGAACATTCTTCCAAAACGTTTTAGGCTTTCTCAGGTAAGTTTTGGCAAACTCCAGCCTGGCTTTTTTATGTCTCGGGGTAAGAAGTGGGGTCTTCCTGGGTATCCTACCATACAGTCCCTTTTCATTCAGACGCCGACGGATAGTACGGGTTGACACTGTTGCACCATCGGACAGCAGGGCAGCTTGAACTTGTTTGGATGTTAGTCGAGGTTCTTTATCCACCATCCGCACAAACTTGCGTTGAAATCTCTCGTCAATTTTTCTTTTCCGTCCACATCAAGGGAGGTTAGCCACAGTGCCATGGGCCTTAAACTTCTTGATGACACTGCGCACGGAAAACACAGGAACATTCAGGTCTTTGGAGATGGACTTGTAGCCTTGAGATTGCTCATGCTTCCTCACAATTTGGTTTCTCAAGTCCTCAGACAGTTCTTTGGTCTTCTTTCTTTTCTCCATGCTCAATGTGGTACACACAAGGACACAGGACAGAGGTTGAGTCAACTTTAATCCATGTTAACTGTCTGCAAGTGTGATTTAGTTATTGCCAACACCTGTTAGGTGCCACAGGTAAGTTACAGGTGCTGTTAATTACACGAATTAGAGAAGCATCACATGATTTTTCAAACAGTGCCAATACTTTTGTCCACCCCCTTTTTTAGGTTTGGTGTGGAATTATATCCAATTTGGCTTTAGGACAATTCTTTTTGTGTTTTTTCATTGAAGACAAATTAAATGAAGATAATAATACCAAAGAATTTGTGATTGCAATCATTTTCAGGAAGAAACTGAGTATTATCTGACAGAATTGCAGGGGTGCCAATACTTTTGGCCACCACTGTACATACAGACATAACTTAAAGGAGTGGTACAAAGCTAAAATTGATTTTAATTCTAAATGCCTATTTATTTAATGTCATAATCGAATCTCCTTTCTAATATACTTGAATTAAAAATTCCCTATTGTTCCCCCACTACACTAATCAGTTTTTTTACTACTTCCCCTTTGTTTGAGAATCCCCAGTGACCGCAGCCTCTGTCCCCTGATGATGACTCGTTTGACTATCGCAGCTTGCACTGGGATTCTGAAACGAAGCGTCATCAAAGAGGAAGTAGTAAAAAAAATAAATAAAGCATTTAGATAAAGTAGTGAGGGAATGGTAGCGAGTTTTTAAAGAAAGTATATTAGAAAAGAGATTAGATTATGACATTAAATAGTGTATTAAAATTTTAATAAATTTTACTTTCGGATCACCCCTTTAAGGTCACATATAAAGAGTAGTGATGAGCGAGCGTACTCTCTCCTGCTCTGTACTCGCCCGAGCATCTCACTGCTCGAGTCGAGATGCTCGGCGCTCAATGAGTACTTCCAGAATGCTCTGACGGGAGCTCTAGTCCCCGCCTCGCTTGTTTGGAGCTGTTTTAACAGTGAATAAACATGCAGGGATTGCCTGACACTCACTGTAATGCCGTAGCCATGTTGGTTGTGGCATTACAGTGATTACCTGGCCGCACAGCGTCATCGGATGTATATCAGACCTGGTGACTCTATGCTCGTCACAGTCTACCCTTCAGACAAGCAGAGTAGGGAGAGCTGCTGCTGAGCTAGGGAGAGAATTGACGTTTTATTTGTGCGGTATTAGGTATTCCACAGCTATATACAGTACAGAACAAAAGTTTGGACACACCTTCTCATTTAAAGATTTTTCTGTATTTTCATGACTTTGAAAATTGTACATTCACACTGAAGGCATCAAAACTATGAATTAACACATGTGGAATTATATACTTAACAAAAAAGTGTGAAACAACTGAAAATATGTCTTATATTCTAGGTTCTTCAAAGTAGCCACCTTTTGCTTTGATGACTGCTTAGCACACTCTTGGCATTCTCTTGATGAGCTTCAAGAGGTAGTCACTGGAAATGGTCTTCCAACAATCTTGAAGTAGTTCCCAGAGATGCTTAGCACTTGTTGGCCCTTTTGCCTTCACTCTGCGGTCCAGCTCACCCCAAACCATCTCGATTGGGTTCAGGCCACTGCCTAAAACCGTGGTCATCAGATGTAATCCGATATTTCTGCGTAATAATCCTTAAATTTATTGGAAGCGTGCCAAATATTATACTCCATTTAAAGTCTGCCAGTTGTGTTTTGTTCAAACGTATTCACACTTGGTAACTGAGCAATAGCATATCTGTGAGCAATGTTGTCAGAGGATTACGCTACTTTTATGGACTGACAATCAAACATACAAAAACTAAGCTAAAATGGATTTTCTTGGAAAAAATGTTAAAAAACATTCTTTGCAGGGTCATGACTTTTATATAAGGCCAAATAAATAACAAAAACAAATAATTATGGACTGTGGAAGAGATTTATGCGACCAGAATGAACACTCATCTTCAGCTGATGATACCACCTAGCAGCACATGTCCCTATTGTAAATGCATCTAACAGTGGAATCAATAGGGAATAGAATAGAATTGTATTTTTTTCTGCAGCACCAGCAGCACGCAGTATAAGGCAATAATACCTGGCTGGATTAGTGTAATGCGTTATCCATACTGCGATAGTTCACCTGTAAAGTAATTTCAGATAAGAGAGGTAATATTGTAGAATATAGAATGTATTAGTGTATGGCCATTACCAGTCTAGGAGACTCACTCCTTAATTCTAGAAAATAAATTTTTAACTGTGGCCCTCCACTATGTCTCTTCAAATGTGTATTGGAGTGAGTCTGAATTTTTGGCAGCCCTTGAACTTGCTGCACACGAATAATAGTATAGGAGACCCACTCCTTAATACTGGGAAGGCCAATTCAAAGTGCATGGGCTGAAAAACATTGACCCCTGGGAAGTATACATATATATTATATATGAAGTTAGAGGTAGGCCTCTAAAAGTAGTTCCTACGCGGATCATAAACACCCTTAAAAAAATTATGTGGGCATTGCATGGGCGTTTCATGATGGTCACCCTGGTGATATGGTGGTGGAGGATGAGGAGAAGGAGGAGGGCGACATAAAATAGAAGAAATCCTGAAGTGTTTACCCATGTCTGGGTGTGAAGGGGTGCATGGGAATAGACCCCCCCAAAAAATAAACACTGGATTTGAGTTTATGTTCCCCTGCTATCACCTGGTGGTGTTGAGAAGTCTGGCCCAATCCAGCCCTTGTTCATTTTGATAAGAGTCAGCCTGGCAGAATTTTCAGTTGACAGGCGGATGCGCCTATCAGTTATATCTGTTATAATGCCCCCGGCGGCACTAAAAACCATCTCTGACAAGACGCTAGCGGCCAGGACTTCCAAAGCGTAGAGAAACAGTTCATGTCACATATCCAGCTTGGATGCCCAACAGTTGTAAGACACAGAGCAATCCTGGAGGACGCTGGTACTGTGGCACCCCAGGGGTCTGGTTGCCACAGTAATAGAAATATTATGTCTGAGAGCAAGTGGGAGGTTTCTCTGGTCAGGAGCCCTAAGCATGCAACACGGCCCACCCAGACCTGGGAGGGGAGGAATCTGCCCTTATAAACTGGGTCTGGGGCGGGATTAGTCAGAGTGAAGTCCCAGACAGAGACGCAGTCTGGTCTGGAGGACAGCAGACAGAGGGAAAGCATGAACTAGGAGCTCTGTAGGAGCAGGAGCGAGTGCCAGAGGCTGGAAGCTAGAAAGCTCGCCTTGGCTGAAGACACTAAACCCGGACACGGAGTCCGAGGCTGTGGGGACATCTAGGTCCAGCAGCAGAATCCAACCGGCAGGGGATTCCATGTCCTCTGGCCTTAGAAGCCCGGAGGCACGGTCACAAGCAAGGGACCAGCACTGCCATCGTGAAGCGGAGGCTAAAGGAAGGCCTCAAGTCACCGGCCATACGGGTGAGCACCACACGATATACTCAGGGACGTGGGCTACTTCTACCTGCATAGAGCAAGGTAGCCAGGAAAGAGTGCCGATAGTCGGGGGGGCCTACAACTCCACCTGGCCAGAGGAGATCCTACTTGCTTACAGACTGACCAGGCCCCTACTGCTAACCAGTACTCCCGGGAGGGTCTGCGTTATACCAACAGTAAAGACCCTGAACTGCACCACATGTCTCTGTGTTTCATCGCCGCACCAGCACCATCAGTATTGGGACGCTCACACCATCACTCCCATCATCCACATTAGCTGCCCTGAGGCAATACTTCTCCCGTGGGGAGTTATCCCATACTCGGCTGCGCAAACAACATCAGCCTCAGCGGTCTGCTGCGCAGCAGCGGTCCCCACTGACCGCAATCCACGGGTGGCGTAGTCGGACATTGTTATTACCTAAGACTGCCACTGGTTTGACCGCCCTGGGCACGGACCGGGTCACTGACACACTGAGACTACAACCCCCAGCGATCCGGCTCCGGGTATCCCCTGCACAGCACAGGCCCAGGAGGCGCGTCAACTTTGGCGTAGTCGGCAGGATTTTGTGCCCGCAACCACCGGGTACTGCGTGCCTGAAAAATACTTTTATACTTACCTGTGGTGAAGTTTCCCGCCGTCTGGAGTCGTTTCCCGCCATCGGACGCCATCTTGAACTGTTTCCCGCCGTCTTCTGTCGTCTTCCCGCCATCCGCAGCTGCTTTCCGCCATCGGACGCCATCTTCAGGACGCCGCGCGGGAAGAAAAGGGGCGTGGACGCCGAAAGCGCGCAAGATCCGAAGCTCTGCCCCACGCTCCGACGCTGTGTAAGGTCCTGGAAGGGAGGAAGAGCGACGCTGACGTCATCGGAGCGCGACGCCAGGTCCTCTACCCCGACGACTGACTGCGGAGCCACGGCCTATGGAAAAAGAGCATCACAAGGTAGGCCACGGTCCACTAGGGGGGAGGAGGATGTCGGACACCGAGGGGAGCTCCACTGCCACAGCCACCGCCAGCGCAACCGCTGCAGCGGTCATGCCATTCACCATGCCCTATATCCCGGGGGCAACCTGGCTACCCCAGTACTCAGGGGAGTCACATACCCTAAGTGACTTTAGGGAAAGACTGGATAGCCTCTTCCAGGTATACCCCCTCATGGAAGAGCAAAAAGTGAGCATCCTGGTGGCCCAGTTAATCGGGGCAGCCCAAAGGGAGGTAAAGTCCTGGTCACCTGGGAAGAAGAGGACTGTCAGAGAAATACTAGCCCGGCTGAAAGACACATTTGATACCCGAACCTCAGCCGAGATAAAACTAAGATTTTACGGGTGCAAACAACGGGCACATGAAAGTATAAGAGACTATGCTCTAAACCTACAAGAGGCCCTGAGAGCCATTAAGCAGGCAGACCCTGACAGCGTGGGAAATAAAGACAAGCTGTTGACCGAACAATTTATTGAGGGTCTACTGTGCAATGACCACCGAACCCAGTTGCGGGCAATGGCCTTACAGGACCCTGACCTGGACTTTGCACAGTTCAAGGACAGAGCCATCCGGGTGCTCCGAGAACCGGCACCAGGTGGCGCTGTGACCCACAGGCGCCCTGCTATCACTTATCACTAGGACACGGCGCCCTTGTCTGCAGGGCCTGTGGGAGCTGATGCGCAGGCTTTGAACAATGACCCGGCTACAGACCTGCATCATCAGGTCCAAGAGCTGACTAAGAGCGTTGCCGCGCTAACCAGAACTGTGCAGTCTTTACAGGTCTCTTCTCCAGGAAAGATCCAGCTGGCATCCGGACCGGAGGACGTCCCGTGGCGCCGACTGAGGAGGACCCCACCAGCCAGAGGAAGACCCAGCGACAGATACAACGAGGACGGACGACCCATCTGCCGCCGCTGCAATCAACCCGGACATATGGCAAGGTACTGTCATTTAAACGGGCACAACCTGGGGTAGAGGGCCAACCCCCAGGCATAAGATCATCAGGCCCATCGAACTGGCGTGACAAATACGTAGGGGGACGTCCGGTCTTGCCTGTGGTACTGGATGGCATTCCTATGAGTGCCCTACTAGACACCGGGTCACAGGTCACCACCATCCCGTACGTGCTCTTTAAGCGGTACTAGAATGACTCGGACATAACCCGCTACCCAGATGACGACCTGATCATTATCGCCAGCAATGGTCAGCCCGTGCCACAGATAGGATTTAAGGAAATGACCATCAAGGTCGGTAAAGTTGAACTGCCGGCACAAGGACTGATCATTGTGGACATTGACCGTCGCGAGAGTCACCCAAAAATAACCCTAGGTACTAGCGTAATTGAAAGCTGTCTTGCAGAGGTGATTCTTATTTTGCAACAGGTTGCCAAGAACGCCAGTTCCAGCCAGCAGCGTGTCCTCCAAAAAGAGATCCGGGCACTGATGAAACGGCAACAGGTGGAACTATCTGGTGGTGAGATAGGTAGCGTGAGAATGTGTGACCCGTTCCCTGTTGCCATGCCCCCGAAAAGTGAGATGATGATTTGGTGCCGGGCAGCTATTGGTCTAAGAGGTAGAGACTACCAGGCAATGGTAGAACCCGTCTACTCAGACAGTAAGCCCACCATTTTGACAGCACGGGGGGTGGTCGATGTACGCCATGGGAGGGTGCCCGTCCGCATCATCAATATCGGGGAGAGAGAAGTATACCTGCCCCGGTATGCCACGCTAGCCAAATTGTTCACCATCAACCAGAACTCTGTACAGGCCGTGGAACCCTTGCCTCCATCTCAACCAGAGGAAGGTAACGGCTCTAAGAAACCAATGGAGGACTGGTGTCAGCAACTGCATTTGGGTACTGACTCCACTCCCTCACACCAAAAACAGGGAGTCTATCGGGTGGTTCAAGAGTATGAGAGAGTGTTTAGTAAACACCCGCTAGACTTTCGGCGAGTAAAGGGGGTAGAACATCACATCCCAACAGGAGACCACCCTCCTATAAAGGAGAGATATCCACCCGTACCCCCTGCACACTATCAACACGCCAAGGGGATGCTAAAAGACATGAAGGAGGCTGGGGTAATTAGGGACAGCTGTAGCCCCTGGGCAGCTCCACTAGTCTTAGTGAAAAAGAAAGACAACACCATGAGAATGTGTGTAGACTACAGGAAGGTCAACCGTATCACACACAAAGATGCGTACCCATTACCAAGGATAGAAGAGTCCTTAGCTGCATTAAAATCTGCTAACTTCTTCTCTACTTTGGATCTCACAAGCTTGTACTGGCAGGTTCCTGTAGCAGAGGCGGACCGGGAGAAGACCGCATTCACCACCCCGATGGGAATCAGCGAATTTAACTGTATGCCGTTCGGGCTCTGCAACGCACCAGGAACCTTCCAACGGTTGATGGAATGCTGTCTGGGACGACGGAACTTCGAGACGGTCCTATTATACCTGGACGACGTCATCGTCTATTCTAAGACCTATGAGGACCATCTGGAACACCTGGCAGAAGTGTTTGAAGCCCTGGCGAACTATGGCCTAAAGGTAAAACCCTCAAAGTGTCATCTACTGAAGCCAAAGGTACAGTATTTGGGACACGTGGTGAGTGCTGACGGAGTAGCCCCCGACCCTGACAAGATCACCGTAATTAAGGACTGGCCAAGACCATCCAGCATAAAGGAAGTGCGGCAGTTCCTCGGGTTGGTAGGCTACTACCGAAGATTCATTCCCGGTTTTACCAAGAAGGCAGCTCCTATGCAGGACCTCCTGATAGGCCAGTCCAGGAAGGCCAAAAACCAGAAGCCACCCTTCAAATGGGAAAAGCTGGAAGAGGAGTCCTTCCGCCAGCTGAAGATGGCCCTCACGGGGGATGAAATCCTGGCGTACCCTGATTACAGCCAGCCCTTTATCCTCCACACGGACGCAAGCAACATCGGGCTAGGAGCCGTACTGTCCCAGATCCAGCAGGGGAGAGAAAGGTTAATTGCTTACGCCAGCCGAAAACTGCGACCCACGGAAAGAAACCCTGAGAATTACAGCTCGTTCAAGCTAGAGTTCCTGGCAGTGGTGTGGGCAGTAACCAAACGTTTCAAGCATTACCTTGCCTCTTCCAGGTTCACCGTGTACACGGACAACAACCCGTTGACACACCTGGACACTGCAAGACTGGGTGCCCTGGAGCAGAGATGGATGGCCCGCCTGTCCAATTTTGAGTTCACAATCAAATACCGGGCAGGACGCTCCAATACCAACGCAGACGCCCTGTCCAGGATGCCAAACCTGCCGGACGAAGGGGAGGATCCAGAAGAATTGGAAGAGATCGAACTCCCTGCGTTTCACCGTCATGGGATTACCCAGTATTCCCACCGTGTGAGGGGCCAGTGATCCGCCACGTTCAACCCCTTACCCCACTACAACTGGGCGGAGACGCAAGACAGTGACCCCGCAGTCCGTCTGGTGAAGGAAATGCTGACCCAGGCTGACGCCCGCCTGGATCCAGACGCACCGGAAGAGACCAAGCAACTGTGGACGGAGAAGAGCAGACTGTTCCTCTACAAGGAGAAGTTATGCCGCAGAATGGTCAATTCCCGGACACATGAACTGATCTGGCAGGTTGTGGTACCGAGACGGGACGCAGCTATGGTGCTGGAGGCCTACCACAATGGGGCAGGGCACTTCGGATGGAAGAAGCTGGAGTTCCTGCTGCGTGAACGGTTCTACTGGATAGGCATGAGAGGAGCCATTGAGAGGTGGTGTAGAGACTGTGGCCCCTGCAATCTAAGGAGAAGGGACCGTGCCAGCCAGAGGACTTCCCTGCAGCCCATCATCACCAGGCAGCCGCTGGAACTGGTCGCTCTGGACCATGTTAAATTGGCTCCAAGCAGAAGCGGGTATGTCTACGCCCTAACCATCGTGGATCACTACTCCCGGTTCCTGGTGGTGGTCCCTGTCAAAGACCTGATGGCTCAGACAGCAGCCAGAGCCTTCCAGCTGCACTTTTGCCGCCCACACGGGTACCCGGACCAAGTGTTGATGGACCAAGGACCAGCCTTCGAAGCGGAGGTCTTCCAGGAGTTCTGCAACCTGTATGGCTGCAAGAAGATAAGAACAACGCCCTATCACCCCCAAACCAATGGACTCTGCGAGAAGATGAACCAGGTGGTGATAGATCTGCTAAAAACATTGCCCCTGGAAGAACGCAGTCTGTGGCCTGAGAAACTGCCCGATCTGGTGGACCTGTATAACCACATCCCGGTAGGTTCCACCAACTGTACCCCGGCTTACCTAATGCGAGCAAGACCTGGTAAGCTGCCTGTTGACCTGGATATGGGAGTCCTGACACCCGAGGACACCTCGCTAGAAGCAGACTGGGATACAGAAGGGCAGCAACAGTACCGGAAAGTACAGGAGAGCGTCGAGCGAAGTCTCTGTCAATCAAGAGAAAGGCAGGAGAGGACTTATAACCAACATGCTCCCGCTGTTCCCCTGGTACCTGGAGAGCAGGTCTTGAAAAGAAAAAGGTGGCTCCATAAGTTGGACGATCAGTGGGAAAAGGACCCGTACACCGTACTGCCCTCAAGCCACAATAATCCAAAGGTGTACATCATCAGCAAGGATGGAGGAGAGACCACAGCCACTGTCTCCAGAGACCACCTGAAAAAGTGCCCCGAGAAGTTGCAAAGCACGGATGAAGATCAGGAAGACCCTCAACCCGTAGAGGAAAAGGAGGAAATGATCAGCACCATACTCGGAGACTTTCCCCGGTCCTGGACGCAAGTAAACAACACTATCGTGGTGCCCGTCCTCACCTTTCTCCAGCCAGCCCCTCAAGTGCTTACAGAAGACCAGGTAGAGCTGGAAGAGCAGCCGGCCCAGGAGGCAGAAGAGTCCACACCAGCAGCGCAGGAGGATCAACCCTCTGCTAGTAGTGAGCCTGCCGTGCCCCTAGTGAGCCAAAGAGTGCGCAGACAGCTGCCCAGCTTACCCATAACACCTCCTACACCCTGTAGTGCAGGACCAGTTAGTGAGCTCCGTAGGTCCACTAGAGTCACTAGAGGTCAGATGCCCGCTCGCTGGAAAATCTAAACTAATGCACTGTGAATTTATCTGTTTAACTGTTTATGGTTTATGTTTGTTGCCTGGTATTAATTATGTGTCTCAGTTACCCTGCAGAATTCTATGGACTAACAGGTTATGGACGCTGGATAACCGGAACAGTTTTGTAGATAGTTGCACCTTGGTGCCTCTTGCGAAGATGGCCGCGGAAAAGAAAACCTGCCTGGCGTGGCCTCCTTGCGGCCCAAAGTAGTTAGCTTCAGCCTTGCAGCCACGCCCAGGGCCAACGCAAGGGGTTTGCTTTGGACAGGTCCCCTACTTCGCTTAAAGCTTCACCTTGGGTGACATGGACGCCCTCTTGTTTCACAAACTTCACCTTGGGTGATATGGACACCCGGTTGCGGACACGCCGTGACCTTTAAAGAACTAAAGCTTCTTGTAAATATGTTATTGTATTATTGTTATACCCTGTATTTATGTTTCTTTAAAAAATGTGTTTAGTCCCGGAGTACTAAAATTTACTAGGGGGGAATGTGGCACCCCAGGGGTCTGGTTGCCACAGTAATAGAAATATTATGTCTGAGAGCAAGTGGGAGGTTTCTCTGGTCAGGAGCCCTAAGCATACAACACGGCCCACCCAGACCTGGGAGGGGAGGAATCTGCCCTTATAAACTGGGTCTGGGGCGGGATTAGTCAGAGTGAAGTCCCAGACAGAGACGCAGTCTGGTCTGGAGGACAGCAGACAGAGGGAAAGCAAGAACTAGGAGCTCTGTAGGAGCAGGAGTGAGTGCCAGAGGCTGGAAGCTAGAAAGCTCGCCTTGGCTGAAGACACTAAACCCGGACACGGAGTCCGAGGCTGTGGGGACATCCAGGTCCAGCAGCAGAATCCAACCGGCAGGGGATTCCATGTCCTCTGCCCTTAGAAGCCCGGAGGCACGGTCACAAGCAAGGGACGAGCACCGCCATCGTGAAGCGGAGGCTAACGGAAGGCCCCAAGTCACCGGCCATACGGGTGAGCACCACACGGTATACTCAGGGACGTGAGCTACTTCTACCCGCATAGAGCAAGGTAGCCAGGAAAGAGTGCCGATAGTCGGGGAGGCCTACAACTCCACCTGGCCAGGGGAGATCCTACTTGCTTACAGACTGACCAGGCCCCTACTGCTAACCAGTACTCCCGGGAGGGTCTGCGTTATACCATCAGTAAAGACCCTGAACTGCACCACACGTCTCTGTGTTTCATCGCTGCACCAGCACCATCAGTATTGGGACGCTCACACCATCACTCCCATCATCCACGTTAGCTGCCCTGAGGCAATACTTCTCCTGTGGGGAGTTATCCCATACTCGGCTGTGCAAACAACATCAGCCTCAGCGGTCTGCAGCGCAGCGGCGGTCCCCACTGACCGCAATCCACGGGTGGCGTAGTCAGACATTGTTATTACCTAAGACTGCCACTGGTTTGACCGCCCTGGGCACGGACCGGGTCACCGCCACACTGAGACTACAACCCCCAGCGATCCGGCTCCGGGTATCCCCTGCACAACACAGGCCCAGGGGGCGCGTCAGTACAGTTGCCAAAGTAGTCCTTCAGCATCTTCCAAAACTTTTCCCTCCTTGCCAGAGTACCCCACATATCAGGGCCTGACAAAACTGTCCCAGACGGTTGACAGTGTTCCCCTGCCTCTGCCGCATCTGGTTTGTGTCTCCCTCACCTGTACTTCTTGATTGTCCAATGAACTGTGACGACTGCCGCCAGCGTTGTCAGATGGGAATTTTTTTCAGAATTCTTCAACAAGGGCCTAAAACTGAATCTACTCAAAACTGAACTCCTTATGTTTCCTCTCTCTACTAACCTACCTATACCTGAGATTGCAATTTCCTTAGGTAATGCCACCATAACTCCCAAGCAGCATGCCTGCTGTCTTGGAATCATATTTGACACACAACTTTCCTTTATTCCCCATTTACAATCACTCACTCGCTCATGTCACCTGCACCTTAAAAACATATCCAGAATCCGACCTTTTCTCACCTCTGATACTGCAAAAACTCTTACTGTCGCTCTTATTCACTACTGCAACTCTCTTCTAATCAGTCTCCCTCTCAACCAACTGTCTCCTCTCCAATCCATTCTGAATGCAGCAGCCAGGGTCGTATTTCTATCAAGCTGCTTCACCGACGCCTCTACCCTGTGCGAGTCATTGCACTTGTTAGTTACCAGTTCACTACAGAATACAGTACAAACTCATCTCTCTCACCCACAAAGCTCTCCACAGTTCTGCACTGTCCTATATCTCATCCCTCATTTTTGTCTATCACTCCTCCCGTGCCCTCCGTTCTGTAACTGATCTAAGACTAACATCCTCCTTAATCCGAACCTCACACCTCCGTCTCAAAGACTTCTCTCGTGCCGCGCCAGAATATCCTCAAAAATTTTATTTATTTCAGTTCTTCAATATAAAAAGTGAAACTCATATATTATATAGTCATTACAAAAAGAGTGATCTATTTCAAGTGTTTATTTCTGTTAATGGTGATGATTATGGCTTACAGCCAATCACAACACAAAAGTCATTATCTCAGTAAATTAGAATACTTTATAAAAACAGCTTGAAATTTTTTTTTGAAAAATCCGAAAGGTTGGCCTACTGAAATGTGTGTTCAGTAGTGATGGGTGAGCACTAAAATGCTCGGGTACTCGTTGCTCGGGTCGAGCAAATTGGGATACTCGGGTGCTCTACCCGAGCAACGAGCCCAATGTAAGTCTATGGGAATCTCGAGCATTTTTCAGGCGGCTCCCCCCGGCGGTCTAAAGAGGGCCTAAAAATTGCCCAAATCGATGGGAACAGCATGGGAAAGACCCCTGGAAGCATTTCTGACTCCCAGGTCACTGTTGTGAACAACGTTGTCAGAGGTATTACACCACTTTTACGGACTCACAATAAAGCATACAAAACTAAACCAAAATGGATTTTCCTTGGAAATATGTTAAGGAACATCGTTTCCAGGGTAATGACTTGTATATAAGGCAAAATAAATAACCAAAACCAAAAATACTCCTCCACACCTTGGGCTGTTCACATGTAGCGTTTTTGATGCGTTTTTGCACTTTTGCATTGCTTTCAACCGTGACAATTGCATTCACCGGGAGATGTAATTTTAACATTTTACTACCTTATTTGGTCATGTTGTGTGTGAGACATGATCAGACACATCCTGTTTCATTTATGAAGGAGGGACTCTAAAAGTCACAAAGCCTATTTTTATAGGGCCATCAGGCGGCCTTCACTATTCTTAAAGGGCAGCAGTCGGCCCTCACTATTGTTAGAGAGAGCCATCAGCCGGCTATGCTTTGTTGTTCCCATTACTAAAAAGTGGGTCTCCTATACTGTTATTGCGTATGCAGTGAGTGGCAGGACTGCCCAAAATTTGGACGCACCCCAATACCCCTTTGAAGAGACTTAAAGGAGGGCCTCCTGGAAACAATGTTCCCATTATTAGGAAGTGGGTCTCCCTTACTGTTTGCCTATGCAGTGAATGCCAGGGCTGCCAAAAATTTGGACCTACTCCAATGCCCCTTGGAAGAGACATAGAGGAGGGCCTCCTGAAAAAAAATGTTCCCATTATTAGGAAGTGGGTCTCCCATAGTGTTGGCCTATGCAGTGAATGCAAGGGTTGCCAAAAATTGGGAGACACTCCAATGCCCCTTGGAAGAGACGTAGAGGGCCTCATGAAAAAATGTTCCCATTATTAGGAAGTGGGTCTCCCATAGTGTTGGCCTATGCAGTGAATGCAAGGGCTGCCAAAAATTGGGAGCGTTCTAATGCACCTTTGATGTTCCCATAAGAAAGGAGCAGGTCTCCTATACTTGTAATGCCCATGCACTAAGTGTATGGGCTGACAAACATTTACCCCTGGGGGGTATACATGAACATACTGTATAAAATTTTTTTTACGGGCATCATAAACACCCTTTAAAAAAATGATGTGGGTGTTGCATCACGGACCACGGTCACCCTGGTGATATGGTGGTGGAGGATGAGGATGAGGAGAAGGAGGAGGACAAGAGCAAATAGCCAAAATCAGGAAGCGTATACCCATGTGTGGGTGTGAAAAGGTGCATGGGAATACACCTCCCAAAAAAAAAGACACTGGATTTGAGTTTATGTTACGCTGCTATCATTCGGCCCTTGTTCATTTTTATAAGAGTCAGCCTGTCAGCAATTTCAGTTGACAGGCGGATGCGCTTATCAGTTATAATTCCACCAGCGAAACTAAAAACCCGCTCTGATAAAACGCTAGCGTCAGGGCAGGCCAGGACCTCCAAGGCGTAGAGAGCCAGTTCATTCCATGTATCCACCTTGGATACCCAATAATTATAAGGCAAAGAGGAATCACGGAGGACATTGGTACGGTCAGCAAGGTACTCCCTCAGCATCTTCCAAAACATTCCACTCCTTGTAAGAGTACCCTGCGCCTCAGGTCCTGTGCGATGGAAGGGGCTGAGAAAACTCTCCCAGAACTTTGACAGTGTTCCCCTGCCTCTGCTGGATTGGAGTTGTGTCTCTCTCCGCTATACTCCTTAGTTGTCCAATGAACTGTGACCTCTGCAGCCAGCGTTTTCAGATGGGAATTTTTTTAATAGTTCCGCAACAAGGGCCTTCTGGTACTGCCCCATTTTCATAGACCTGTCCGCCTCAGGAATAAGAGATATAAAGTTCTCCTTGTAGCGTGGGTCTAGAAGTGTCACCAACCAGTAATGACACCAAAAATTTTGAGAACACGAGGGTCATGGGAAAGGCAGCGTAACATAAATTAAGCCATGTGTGCAAGACTTCCGTGTCCTCACCAAGAGGACAACTGACCATGCTCTCCTCCTCCTCCTCCCTGTCCTCAGGCCATCCACGCTGAACAGACGATATCACAGTTGTGCAGGTAGTACCCTCTATAGCGCATGAAACTAGCTCTTGTTCTTCCTCCTCCTCCTCCTCCTCTTCCTCATTGTCACCCAATCCACGTTGGGATGAGATGAGGCTTGGCTGTGTGTAATCACCCTGTATGGTTCCTTGCTCCATCTCATCGTGCTCCGCCTGCAATGCATCCTCTTTGATTGTGAGCAAAGGGCGTTTCAGAAGACAGAAAAGCGGGATGGTGACACTAATTATGGCGTCACCACCGCTCACCATCTTGGTGGAGTCCTCAAAGTTTTGGAGCTTGGTACAGATGTCTGACATCCATGTCCATTCCTGAGGTCTTATTTGTGGAATCTGAACTGCATACCGATGGCCTTGTTGATGCTGTTAGTCAACAACTGCCCTCTTCTGCTCACAAATCCTTCCCAACATCTGCAGTGTAGAGTTCCAACGCGTGGGGACATCACACACCAGTCTGTGAGCCGGAAGCTGCAAACGCTGCTGAAGCACGGCAAGGAGCTGTAGACTGTGGGGGCAACCCTGATTGACATAGGGCCCGCAATCCTCAGCGTTGGGAGGATGTGTTCCGTCCCAATGTCCGACTGGGTCCCGGCTTCCACTATGTTAACCCAATGTGCCATCAGCGAGATGTACCATCCCTGCCCACAAGCACTTGTCCACGTGTCCGTGGTTAGGTGGACTTTCCCTGTAACTGCATTGTTGAGGGCACGGCTAATGTTTTGGGACACGTGCTTGTGTAATGTGGGGACAGCACACCGGGAGGAATAGTGGCTGGGGACCGAGTAAAGAGGGACGGCTGCCGCCATCAGGTTGCAGAAAGCTTCCGTCACCACGAGCCTAAAATGCAACATTTCGAGCGCAAGCAGTCGTCGCGAAATGTGGGAATTCAGTACTGTGGCCTGGGGGGTGTTGGCTGTGTATTTGCGCTTGCGTTCCAAGGACTGGGGTATGGACAACTGAACGCTGCGCTGGGACAAGGACGTGCTTGCTGATGGTGCTAGTTGAGAGTGTGCAACGACAGGTGCAGGGCAGGAGGCATCTTCACATGCACTATGGACAGGGGATTGGCTTGCACGCACAACAGCGGAAGAAGCAGTGATGTCACCCGCAGACACTGTGTTAGGAGGGCGATTGCAGACAACTTTATTAAAATGTAACGCAACCGACCCGGGGGTCCGCAATGCAGCCTGGAAGGCTGCTGCCGAACACTTTCCGGGTGGAAAGGAAAGCGACAACTTAAATACTAAACCCTTCCGTGTTTCTCCACACAGGAACGGGTATAGCGGTACGCTCTATCTCCGTTAACTGCACGGGAAATGAGCGTCCGGAGACGCACCTAACTGATTAACCCCTCCGTGTTAATGCACACGGAGCGGGTATAACGGTTCACACAATCTCCAAGAACCGCAGGGAGACGTGTGACCGAGGGAGAAGCAGTAGCCCTGTCTGCGATACAGGCGCTACGCAATAGGAGATGGCGCTAGTGTGCGGGTGTGACTACGCCGACAGGTACACGTGCCAACAGCCGGCGTGCTACTGGACTGAAGGGAGCTATTCCACGTGACAGACCGGCGAT
This sequence comes from Phyllobates terribilis, assembly GCF_046119375.1. Classification (NCBI taxonomy): domain Eukaryota; kingdom Metazoa; phylum Chordata; class Amphibia; order Anura; family Dendrobatidae; genus Phyllobates; species Phyllobates terribilis. The sequence goes on from NW_027362767.1 coordinate 277,163,207, forward strand.
AGCCGTGAATAGGGCGTCTGCAGGCTGCTCGGGGTGTTAGGCGACCCCTTTGGCAGAGCCAGACTGCTAGACGAAGCTACCTGCCTACTTTCACTAGCCTGCCTACTTTCTCTAAACCTGCCTGCAGAAACTACGTGGAACCAGTCGTCCACACACCGCAACACATGCTCAATGATCTGAGCGCGTCGCCATGTTTGTGGGCGGGCATTTTAAAGACTAAGCCCTGCCCACCGACGCGCCATTGGTGACGTTACTCGTGAACCAATCAGGCGGTGCCAGGTCACCGGGTCAGGTGGGTACCAGACCACCAATCATGATCCGCCAGGTCATGGACATGCTCAGTAGAGATGAGCGGTGTTCAACTCGAACTGTTCGCCAATCTCAAATTCGAGCTGTTTTGGGCAGTGTTCGAGCCGTTCGGCGAACACGAACAATTTGAAAAAAATTCGGCTGTTCGAGGTTATGTTCGATAACTGTTCGTGCACCAAAATCATAACTGGATTTTTTCTCAGTAATGCTGAAAATTAATGTTAATACGCAGTTTGAGTGTACAGCGGGGCGGGGGGAGGGGCAGGGGATGGATCTCTGCAGAAATAATGAAGATCTCCATTTTTTTTTCTCTTTCCCGCATTTACAGTGGGGAGCTGCAATCTGTCAGCCTATCAGCAGCGCACACATGGAGCGAACTGCTTTTTTTCACACAAGCAAGGGCATGTGTCATTGTATGTCACATGTCCTTGCCCTATAAGACCCAGCCATTTTCCCAGTCGCCACCATTTTCTCACTGCTGCAGCTGCGTGTCAGACGGCACCGCTGTTGCTGTGTGTGCTATACTTTCACTGTTAATTTCAAGCCAATTTTCGCACAAATCTACAGTTAGTTTGGGAGTAGGGAATAGTTGTGATTGCAGTTTTTCTGAGGACTAGGTTACATCATTTCCTACGACTTTTATCAGGCAGGTCTGTGCTCTTAAATAGATAGGTTGGAAGTAAAGACTAATTGTAATTGCAGTCCTTTTGAGGGCTAGGTTACATCAGTTCCTATCACTTTTATCAGGCAGGTCTGTGCTCTTAAATAGATAGGTTGGGAGTAAAGACTAATTGTAATTGCAGTCCTTTTGAGGGCTAGGTTACATCAGTTCCTATCACTTTTTGCCAGCCAGGTCTGTGCCAGTGCTGTGCAAGTTTTTTTCACAGCATTTGGCTAAATCTAGCAAAGCAAATCCTTTTTGGCCTCTGGCAGTGTGTGTTAGTCAGTGGAGTAGCCTATCTGTGTTGCAAGCTACACCACCTGTGTATAGAATACAATTTTTTTTACTGCACCTAGTGAAGTAAAACCTTTTGGGCATAGCATCATTCTATTAGTCCATCTATACTAACCTCCACCAGGTTGCAAATTCAATATAATTTTTTTCTGCATCTAGCTCTGAAAAAATATTTAGGCTTCTAGCAGTGTGTGGGACTTGTTCTATTAGTCCATCTATACTGACCTCCATCAGGTTGCAAATTCAATATAATTTTTTTCTGCATCTAGCTCTGAAAAAATATTTCGGCTTGTAGCAGTGTGTGGGACTTGTTCTATTAGTCCATCTATACTGACCTCCATCAGGTTGCAAATTCAATATAATTTTTTTCTGCATCTAGCTCTGAAAAAATATTTCGGCTTGTAGCAGTGTGTGGGACTTGTTCTATTAGTCCATCTATACTAACCTCCACCAGGTTGCAAATTGAATATAATTTTTATCTGCATCTAACCCAGCCAATACTTTTGGGCTAATACCACAGTTTGGCCACTCAGCTCTGCTCGGTTCCCATCCATTGTTTTTTGTGCAAACAACTCCAGAGTTGTCAATTAGTTAACCCCCAAAATGAGTGGAAAAAGGCCTGCTGTTGGTGGAAAGGGGAATAGGCGTGTTGGGAAGGGAAAAAAAGGTTGTGTCCGTGGGGTAGGTGTTAAAGCAACAGTAACATCTGCAGAAGAAAGACCATCTTCCAGCCAAACTAAGATGTCTACTTCTTTTAGCGGACAATGTGATAAGATCCCTTTCTTACGGCCACGCCAATCGCTACAAATTCCAGATGAGGCACAAAAGCAGCAGGTGCTTCAACGGATATCAAGTGCTCCTTTAAGTGGGCTCTCCTCCACCTCAACTTCAACATCACAAATACTCCAGTCCTCAGAGGTGTCACCCCAATCGCACTTGCTTCCTCACAGCTCCCAAGTCTCCAGCTGCCCGTCTGAGTATGGGGTAGAACAGATGGTTGAGTCTGCAGAGCTGTTTACTCATACTATAGCCTGGGAATCAGAGGTCGGCTCCAGAGCTTCTGTGAATCCAGACGAGGAAATGATCTGCACTGATGCCCAGAATCTTTGTGAGTCGGATCCAGGACCAGACGCGGAAGGCTCTGACCATAATGTAGACCCTCTTTCCCAAACTGTAACTCCTGTTGGTGGAGACAATGAGGAAGACGATGATGAGACTCAAATACCTGATTGGAGCGACAACTTGAGTTTATTGTCAGGGCAGGAAGAGGTTGGCTCTGAGGACGACGGGTGTAATAACACACAGGGTGATGATGACGAGGTTGGAGATCCCACTTACTGTCAACCCACAGTCAGCCAGTCGATGAGGTCAGCAGAGGAGGTGGAGGAGGATGCTAGTGACGACGAGGTCAGGTTGCGCCTTCCTGGACAGAGACGTAGTACTGGAAGCACGTCAACAACTGCATCCTCAAACACAACTCTGCCTCTGACCACAAGTCGTGGTGGCTCTTCAGGTCGCATGAGTGCTAAGCCTTGCATAGCCTGGGCATTTTTTCAGATCGATAAGGTTGACCCAACTCGTGTTATCTGTAATATTTGCCAGCAAAAGCTAAGTAGAGGCCAAAAAATACTTAGTTTGAGTACTTCATGCATGAAACGGCACATGGATATGAAGCATAAGTTGCAGTGGGAAGCTCACTGTGCTACAAGGCGGCCTAGCCGGCCGGGCCAACCACCGTCTGCCACATCTTGTGCATCCGCGATCTCTTCATCCTCTGTGACTGGGGGCCAGCAGTCACACCTGTTTTGGGACGCAGACCTACCACCTCTTTACCCGCAACAGCCAGCGTGATTGGCAGGTCATCATTTTCTTTGGAGGTGGAAACACCAGCTGGTGTTCAGCGCTGTCCGACATCGATAGCACCACCTTTGGATCAAGGCAACATGTCCGCCTGCATCTTCCTCACAGACTGGCAGTTTGCCGGGGACACCCTTCTCAACCCCGTCTAAGCACAACAGCAAGCCCTCGTTCCCTCAGATGTGGACAAGTAAAAGACCATTTCCTCCTAGCCATAAGAAAGCTAAGAGGTTGAATTTCACCATCTGCAAGCTCTTGGCTACAGAAATGCTGCCTTTCCGCCTGGTGGACACAGAGGGTTTTCGAGACCTTATGTCCGTCACAGTGCCCCAGTACCAGATGCCCAGTCGGCACTACTTCTCAAAGAAAGGTGTGCCTGCGCTCCACCAGCATGTCGCACACAACATCACCGCTTCTTTGAGAAACTCTGTGTGTGACAGGGTGCATTTCACCACAGACACTTGGACGAGTAGGCATGGACAGGGGCGTTACATGTCGCTGATTGGGCACTGGGTAACTTTGGTGACAGCAGGACAAGGGGTTGCTGTCCAAGTCTTGCCGTCCCCACGAGTTGTGTGTCAATCCTCTTTATCTAGAAGTTCCTCCACTGCTTCTGCCTCCTCAACCTCCTCTCGGTCCTCCACCTGCACCCAAAGCCTGTCTGGTCATGCCACAAGCTTTCTAACTGCGCAGAAGGGATCCTGCACACCTCCTTACTATGCTGGCAGCAGGGCTCAACGTCATCAGGCGGTTTTTACTTTGAAATGTCTGGGAAATGTGAGTCACACAGCTGAGGAGTTGTGGTCAGCTCTGGAGAACTAGTTTCATGAATGGTTGTCTCCACTGGACCTTAAACCAGGGAAGGCCGTGTGCGACAATGCTGCAAACCTGGGTGTGGCCCTTCGCCGCGGCAATGTCACGCACGTGCCTTGTATGGCTCACGTGTTGAACCTGGTTGTCCAGCAGTTTTTAGCCCACTATCCCGGACTAGATGGCCTTCTGCAGAGGGCACGGTCGCTGTGTGCTCACTTCCGCCGTTCGCATACCGCAGCTCAGAGACTTACATCTCTACAGAAGTCGTTGGGCCTGCCACTTCACCGGCTAAAATGCGATGTGCCTACCCGGTGGAATTCAACTGTGCACATGTTGCAGCGACTGTGGCAGCACTGACAAGCCCTGGTGCAATACGTTCTGACGTATAGCCTGGGCCAACGAGATCCAGAGGTGGGGCAATTCACGCTGGAGGAGTGGTCTCAGATCAGGGACCTATGCACCCTTCTGCACAGTTTTGAAATGGCGACAAAGATGTTTAGTGCTGACGATGCCATTATCAGCATGACTATTCCGGTGATTTACATGCTGGAGCATATGTTAAACAGAATTCGGAGTCAGGTGGTGGCGCAAGAGGAGGTGGAGGAAGTAGAGGAGGAGGAGTTGTATGCGGAAGGGCTAACATCTGCAAGGTCCAGACGGTCGGCAGCACCAAGGCGGCAGGCATGTGAGGGTGGGGGAGATGGATTTACCAGGGCGCATGGTAGCAGCCAAACTAGTGAGGAAGGTGCAGGAGCCCAGGAAGAAGTGGAGGACGAACTGATGGAAGACTCATCAGATGAGGGAGACCTTGATCACATTTCTGTTGTGCGAGGTTGGGGGGAGAGGGCAGAGGAAGGAAGCATGATTGTTACCTCGTCACCAACACAACAGGGACTTGGTGCTCCTGGATGCACAAGACACATGAGTGCCTTCTTGCTGCACTACCTGCAACATGACCCTCGAATTGTGAGAATTAGAAATAATCCTGACTACTGGGTTGCCACACTGTTAGATCCCCGGTACAAAAGTAAATTTGCAGAAATTATTCCTGCCATAGGAAGAGATGCACGCATGCAGGAGTATCAGCAGAGACTGTTGCAGAATCTTACATGTGCTTTTCCCCAAAACACTAGTGGTGCACGTAGTGAATCTCACAGTTCCAACTTGCCAACCGTGGGACCGTCGAGTGTTCAGCACTCAAAACGTAACAGAAACACAGTATCTGCTGGTAACATCAATTTTGCGGAATCATTTCACCACTTTTTTAGCCCATCCTTTGCAAGGCTACAGGAGACAAGAAGTCTGACACATAGTCAACGCCTAGAGACGATGGTACAGGAGTATCTCCAAGTAAACATTGAAGCCATGACTGTGTCACTGGACCCTTGCTCTTTTTGGGCTTCCAATCTGAATAAATGGCCGGAGCTCTCCACTTACGCCTTGGAGATCTTGTCATGCCCCGCAGCCAGCGTTCTGTCTGAACGTGTGTTCAGCGCTGCTGGTGGTGTGCTGACAGATAAGCGCACGCGGCTCTCCACTGATAATGTAGACAGACTCACATTCATAAAGATGAACAAATCATGGATCCGAAACTACTTTTCTACCCCTGTGTCATCCTGGGGAGAGTAAAAGCTTGATGATTTGTTAAAATCACCTCACCAACCGTTTTAAGCTTTCAAATTACTAATCATGTTTATCTGTATCTTGACTGGAAAATAATTTGGGCCTTGTAGCAGTGTGCAGTACTGATTCTATTAGGCCATCTATACTAAACTCCACCAGATTTAAAATTACTAATCATGTTTATCTGTATCTTGGCTGGAAAATAATTTGGACCTTGTAGCAGTTTGCAGTACTGATTCTATTAGGCCATCTATACTAAACTCCACCAGATTTAAAATTACTAATCATGTTTATCTGTATCTTGGCTGGAAAATAATTTGGGCCTTGTAGCAGTTTGCAGTACTGATTCTATTAGGCCATCTATACTAAGCTCCACCAGCTTTCAAATTAATAATAATTTTTAGCTGAATCTAGCCCAGAAAATAATTTTGGGGCTCCTAGATGCGCAAGACACATGAGTGCCTGCTGCAGTACCTGCAACATGACCCTCAGATTGTCAGAATTTGAAATAATCCTGACTACTGGGTTTCCACACTCTTAGATCCCCCACACTCTTCGATCAACCTTTTCATTTTAACCCCTTAATAACATCTGACGTACTAATACGCGTCTGTGCCCTGGGACTTAAGAGCCAGACCCGTATTAGTACGTCATCGCGATCGCGCGCGCACACAGGCTGTGCGGGCGCGATCGCCGCCGGGTGTCAGCTGATTGTCACAGCTGACACCTGGTACTATGTGCAGGGAGCGGTCCTGCACCGCTCCCAGCACATTAACCCCTGCGATGCTGCGATCGAAGTCGATCGCAGCCGATCGCAGCATTGCGGGGGCAAGGGGAGGTGATCGCAGATACTCACCTCCTCTTCCGGCTTCCAGCGCTGTCTGTAAAGGTTTCCCGGGTGTTGCCATGACGACCCGATGTCGTCATGACAACATCCGGGTCACCAGACAGCAGGAAGATTGTTTGGACATGCGCAGTGCATCTCCAAACAATCTTCTCACTGTGCAGCGCTGATAGCCTGTATGACACAGGGATGGTGCTGCATTCCTGTGCCATGCAGGCGATCAGAGAAAAAAAAGTGAAAGTCCCATAATGGGACAAAGTAATAAAGTATAAAAACTGTCAGTAAGTGAAAAAAAAAAAAAAAAATTGCAAAAATATAAAAAAAAAATAAATAAAATAATCCACCAAAAATAAAAATATAATGTACCCATCAATAAATATTATTATAAAAAAAACAAAAAAAACAATAAAAGTACAAATATTTGGTATCGCCGCGTCCGGAACAACCTGACCTATAAAACTGTCCCACTAGTTAACCTCTTCAGTGAACACGGAAAAAAAAAAAAAAAAAAAACGAAGCAAAAAACAATGCTTTATCACCATACCGCCAAATAAAAAATGGAATAACACGTGATCAAAAAGACGAATAAAAATAAAAATGGTACCGCTGAAAACGTCATCTCGTCCCGCAAAAAACAAGCTGACATACAGCTCCATCAGCCGAAAAGTAAAAAAGTTATAGCTCTCAGAATAAAGCTATGCTAGAAAATATTTTTTTCTATAAAATTGCTTTTATTATGTAAAAGTGCAAAACATAGAAAAACGATATAAATGTGGTACCGCTGTAAACGTACTGTCCCGAAGAATAAAGCTGCCTTATCATTTTTACCACACGCGGAACAGAATAAAAAAAAAAAAAACAATTCCTGAATTGTTGGTGTTTGTTTATTCTGCCTCCCAAAAATCGGAATAGAAAGCGATCAAAAAATGTCACGTGCCTGAAAATGGCACCAATAGCAACGTCAACTCATCCCGCAAAAAACGAGCCATCACATGACTGTCTGCCAAAATCTGGAAAAATTATAGCTCTCAAAATATGGCGATGCAAAAACTAGATTTTACAAAAAATGCGTCTTTTTGTGTGTGACAGCTGTCAGTCATAAAAACCCCACATGATTCTTGTATTGCTGTAATCACACCGACCCGAAGAATAAAGTCGTCTAATCACTTATACCGCACGAGGAACGGCGTCAAAAATAAACTCTTGGGTTAGGATTGGGCTAGGGTTAGGGCTGGGTTTGGGGTTAGGGTTGTGCTAGGGTTAGGGTTGTGCTAGGGTTAGGGTTGTGCTACGGTTAGGGTTGTGCTACGGTTAGGGTTGTGCTACGGTTAGGGCTGGGGTTGGGGTTAGGGTTGGGGTTAGGGTTGTGATGGGGTTGGGATTTTTTTCAAAAGTAAGAAAAAAGATGACGATATGGCGACTAGTGTTGAGCGCAAGTGCTCACTACTTGAGTTTGCATCGGGAGCTCTGGTATGCATTGAGTATCGTGGGCATTTGAGTGACATGCTCGAGTCTCTGCCCCATATGCTTCGCGGCCAAAAAAACTTTACGGGGATTGCCTGCCCTGCACGAGCGATCCCCGCATGTTTTTTTTTGGGTGTCTAATAACCGTGAAACATGCAGAGCAGGGACTCGAGCATGTCACTCGAGCACACGCTGTACATGGTGCATACCTGAGTACCCGATGCAAACTCAAGTAGCGAGCACTTGCGCTCAAGACTAATGACAACTTATTCAATATGATGACCTAATGTAAACAAATTCTGTGTCGTACCTCTGGGTTCAAAATGTTCACTATACACCATAATAAAATACTTGAGGGGTATAGTTTCCAAAATGGGGTCACTTGTGCGGGAGCTCCACTGTTTAGGCACATCACGGGCTCTCCAAACGCGACATGGTGTCCGCTAACAAATTGAATGGAAAATCGGCTCAAATTGTTAGCGGACGCCATGTTGCTTTTGGAGAGCTACTGCGTGCACAAACATTGGAGCTCCCCCACAAGTGACCCCATTTTGGAAACTAGACCCCTCAAGGCACCTATCTAGATGCATAGTGAGCACTTGGAACCCCCAGGTGCTTCACAAATTGATTCGTAAAAATGAAAAAGTGAAAAAAAAACACTTTTTCATATTTATGAATCAATTTGTGAAACACCTGGGGGTTCCAAGTGCTCACTATGCATCTAGATAGGTGCCTTGGGGGGTCTAGTTTCCAAAATGGGGTCATTTGTGGGGGAGCTCCAATGTTTGGGCACACAGGGACTCTCCAAATGCAACATGGTATCCGCTAACAAATTGTCGGCTCAAATTGTTAGCCTACATCATGTTGCGTTTGGAGAGCCCCTGTGTGCCCAAACATTGGAGCTCCCCCACAAGTGACCCCATTTTGGAAACTAGACCCCCCAAGGCACATATCTAGATGCATAGTGTGCACTTGGAACCCCCAGGTGTTTCACAAATTGATTCATAAATATGAAAAAGTGTTTTTTTTTCACTTTTTCATTTTTACGAATCAATTTGTGAAGCACCTGGGGGTTCCAAGTGCTCACTATGCATCTAGATAGGTGCATTGGGGGGTCTAGTTTCCAAAATGGGGTCACTTGTGAGGGAGCTCCAGTGTTTGGGCACACAGGGGCTCTCCAAACGCGACATGGTGTCCGCTAGCAAATTGAATGGAAAATCGGCTCAAATTGTTAGCGGACGCCATGTTGCGTTTGGAGAGCTACTGCGTGCACAAACATTGGAGCTCCCCCACAAGTGACCCCATTTTGGAAACTAGACCCCCCCAAGGCACCTATCTAGATGCATAGTGAGCACTTGGAACACCCAGGTGCTTCACAAATTGATTCGTAAAAATGAAAAAGTGAAAAAAAAAACACTTTTTCATATTTATGAATCAATTTGTGAAACACCTGGGGGTTCCAAGTGCTCACTATGCATCTAGATAGGTGCCTTGGGGGGTCTAGTTTCCAAAATGGGGTCACTTGTGGGGGAGCTCCAATGTTTGGGCACACAGGGACTCTCCAAATGCAACATGGTATCCACTAACAAATAGTCGGCTCAAATTGTTAGCGGACATCATGTTGCGTTTGGAGAGCCCCTATGTGCCCAAACATTGGAGCTCCCCCACAAGTGACCCCATTTTGGAAACTAGACCCCCCAAGGCACCTATCTAGATGCATAGTGAGCACTTGGAACCCCCAGGTGTTTCACAAATTGATTCATAAATATGAAAAAGTGTTTTTTTTTTCACTTTTTCATTTTTACGAATCAATTTGTGAAGCAATTTGGGTATTTTCTGTCATAAAGACCTCTCAAAGTGACTTCAAATGTGATGTGGTCCCTAAAAAAATGGTTTTGTAAATTTTGTTGGAAAAATGAGAAATCGCTGGTCAACTTTTAACCCTTATAGCTCGCTAATAAAAAAAAATTTTGGTTCCAAAATTGTGCTGATGTAAAGTAGACATGTGGGAAATGTTATTTATTAACTCTTTTGTGTGACATGTCTGATTTAAGGGCATAAAAATTCAAATTTTGAAAATTGCAAAATTTTCAAAATTTTTGCCAAATTTCAGTTTTTTTCACAAATAAACGCAAGTGATATCGAATAAATTTTACCACAATCATGAAGTACAATATGTCACGAAAAAACAATCTCAGGATCAGGGGGATCCGTTGAAGCGTTCCAGAGTAATTACCTCATAAATTGACAGTGGTCAGAATTGTAAAAATTGGCCTGGTCATTAACGTGCAAACCACCCTCGGGGCTTAAGGGGTTAATAAAGAACAAAAAAATGGTCATTTTTGAAATTATAAGCATTAGCAGGTTATTAGAAACTGAAATCAAACAGTTTTCAAATCAAAACTTTATTTTAGGTGATGTTACATTTGCACATAGGACCCCTTGTTCGAAAGGAGCTTCTGAACTCTCTCGTCCATTGAATTTGTCAGGTTTTGGATGGTTTCTGCTTCAATTGTTTTGCATGAGGACAGAATACCCTCCCAGAGCTGTTGCTTAGATGTGAACTGCCTCCCGCCATCATAGACACTCCTTTTGATGATGCTCCAGAGGTTCTCAATGGGGTTGAGGTCAGGGGAGCATGGGGGTCACACCATAAGTTTGTCCCCTTTTATGCCCATATCAGCCAGAGATGCAGATGTGTTATGTGCAGCATGAGATGGTGCATTATCATGCATGAAAATGATCTTGCTGCGGAATACACGGTTCTTCTTCTTGAACCATGGCAGGAAGTGCTGTTTGAGAAACTCCACATACATTATGGAGTTCATCTTTACCCCTTCAGGGATCCTAAAGGGGCCGACAATCTCTCTCCCCATGATTCCAGCCCAAAACATTACTCCACCTCCTCCTTGTTGGAGCCGTAGCCGTGTTTGCATGGGGTGTCCATCAACCAGCCATCCTCCACTCCATACATCTGGACCATCGAGCGTTGCACGGCACTCAGCGGTGAACAAAACAGTTTTGAAGTCAGTCTTCATGTATGGTTTGGCCCACTGGAGCCGTTTCTGCTTGTGTACAGTGGATAGAGGAGGTCGACAGGATGGCTTGCGCACAGCTGCAAACCTCTGAAGGACCCTGCATCTTGTTGTTCGGGGGACGTTGGAGGCACCAGCAGCTTCAAAAACTTGTCTGCTGCTATGACAAGGCTTTTTTGCCGCTGCTCTTTTAACCTGACGTAATTGCCTGTAGGAAAGAGTCCTCAATTTTGCCTTATCAGCCCGCACACGTGTGTACTGTGAATCAGCTACATACTTCTTGATTGTGCGATGATCAGGATGAAGTGTCTTGGCAATGTTGATTGTAGTCATGCCTTGACCTAAACACTCCACAATTTGTTGCTTCTCAGCAGCCGACACATCCTTTTTCTTTCCCATTTTGGCAGAAAATGTAGGCTGCTTAATAATGTGGGACAGCCTTCTTAAGTAGTCTTTCCTTTCATTGGACACACCTGCCAAACTAATTAGCACAGGTGTCTGCAATTGCTTACAGTGATATAAAGAGCCCTGACACACATCACCATCAATGAGTTTAACTGACAAACAAAAAAACTTTTACTTTATCACTCCTAAACACTTTTTGCATAATAATTTGGAACACAGTGTACATGTGCTTTTCCACAAAACACCAGTGGTTCACGTAGTGAATCTTACAGTTCTAACTTGCCAACCGTGGTCTGTATGGAGTTGTTCAATAAAGGGCCCAAAATTAAGATAACATAGACGGGAGAGGTCTCTATGAATACGAATTCCTAAGTATTTGATACCCTGTGAGGGCCAGGCAAAGGGAAAGTTGGACTGGATGGAATCCTGTATGGATTTGGGGAGGGAGACATCGAGGCCCTCTGACTTCGCTGCATTGATTTTAAAATTTGACCATGTAACAAAGTGATCTATTTCAGCCATAACAGCAGGGATGGATATATGTGATTGAGTGATATATACTAGGACATCATCAGCAAATGCAGAGCACTTGTACTAGGTGCCTCCCACCTCAATCCACCTAATATTGGGGTTATGGCGAATTGATGAGAGCAGGTGCTCCGTCACTAGGATGTATAAGAGAGGGGACAGAGGACATCCCTGCCTTGTTCCATTGGTGATTATGAAAGGTGATGAAAATGTTCCATTTATCTTCAGCTTAGGTGACGTATTGCGATACAGGGCCGTGATTTTGCCTATAAAAGGGTCCCCTAGACCCCTACCCCAAGCTTTTTAAGTGAATAATATATGGCGTGCCAGGAGACTCTATGGAATGCTTTCTCAGCATCCAACGAGAGTATCTAATTACAAATTTTTAACTGCATCTAGCCCAGGAAATACTTTGTGCCTAGTAGCAGTGTCTGCTAGTCAGCGGATTATCCCAGCTGTTGAGCAAGCTACACCACCTGTAGTTTGGACACTTCATTTTTTCAAAGGAAATGGTTCGGGCCCCCGGGACACTCAGTGAAGAGCATCGGGGAGCACCCCAAGGCACAGGGGCTGGGACTGTCGGTAGGACGCCTTGCGGTGGACCACCAAGCTCGATCCTTATAAAAGCTTTTTAACTGCAGCAGCTTTAGTGGACGCTACTGGAGCTGGAATTAGGCGGCTGCTGGCATGAGACTTGCCCTCCAATAGATCCTTGTAAAAGGATTTAAAGTGTACTCATTCAAATTAGAGAGACAATTTAAATTAAAAAGATTAGACCTGCCTCCACCGCAGGGGGGCTCGCTCGACCCACCAGCGGACAGGCACCAGTATTGGGAGAGGGGGGCTGGCCGTCAGGGTCCACCGCGGCTCTGGCACAAACCTGGCGACACGGAGGTCGCACGGGCAGGAACGGATTGACCGTGTTGGCTTTGCACTTTTTTGGTTTTAGAAGGGCATGACATGCCTATATCTGTGTCTCCCCCTCCTTTTACTCCTTCACCTCTTTTCTTTTCACATGACTATGTGTACTTGTCACTTTTCCATGTGTTAGTTGTGTCTTCTGAGCAGTTTGTCAGCTTTTGGACACCTTTGAAGGTGGTTTCTATGTGTTTATATGTGTTTTTGTTTGCCTGCCATTGGTTTTAACAGTGTTTGAAGGTTTTCGATGAACAGTTTGATGAACAGTTCGGAGAACATACGGGTGTTTGACCAACCGAACCGAACTCGAACACTATGGGGGTGGCTCAACACTAATGCTCAGTGCGGCAAATCCTGGACTTAGATTCCACAAGCCCTGTCTCCCTCTGCAACCCAGGCTTAACATTGCTAGGCACAACTACCTGGGAGATAAATAGTGCTCGCGGACCAGCTAGGTGTTGCGGCTGATTGTGATGCTGAGTAGCATTACCTCTGGCTGGACCAAAATGAGAGACCACAGAAGGTCCTGGACCCATTTCAAATCCAGCACCAGACCGACACCTAACACAATGTTCCTGGACCCTGGGGTTTGGCCCACAAAGTCAGGTGCTTTGCTGCCATGTGCGTGGTCAGGCTGCTAGTTTTGTTACCCCTGTTGATGATGGCCTGGCAGGTGGTGCAAATGGCCTTTTGGGGGTTATCGGCAGAGTCTTTAAAAAACATCCAGACTCGGGAAGACCTAACAGTTGTACTGGCAACTTCCTTTGTGCTGGTGTTACGGGGAACGGTTGCCTGCCTTCTGTCTGCGGCCACCACACTGCTTCTTCCTGCCTGTTGGTGTGCTCTGCTTCCCTCCCCCTGTGTGCTCCTGTCCTCGCAATACATGTCCTCCTGCAAGATTGGGTCAGGTACTATATCATCCACCACCTCGTCTTCCACGTCCGCACTCTAGTCCTCCTCCTGGCTTTCTGGCAATTGTATCTCATCATTGTCCACCGCTTGTGACACTTTCCCACCGTTGCCTTCATGTGACCGTGGCTGATCAAATATTTGGGCATCGCTACATGCGATCTCCTCTTGCCCCGCTTCAAGTGGACCTGGCGAGAGGCCCAAATCTATAAATGGAAAAGTGAACAGCTCTTCGGAGTGTCCAACTGTGGGATCAATTGTCTCTGGGTACTCGGCATGGTGGGAGGAAGGAGGATCAGGGTGAGGAATATGCGGTCCAGACTCACGGCTACTGAGACTTGACCGTGTGGAAGACAGGGTGGTAGTGGTGGTGGTGGCTAAGTGACTGGAAGCATTATCTGCTATCCAACCAATAACCTTTTCACACTGCTCTGTGTTCAATAGTGATGTTTTGGAGTCCCTTATTAATTGGGACAGGAAGGTCGAGCGAGAAAATGTGGGTGTTTCTTGTGGCACAATTTCAGCTTGCCCACGGCCTCGGCCTCTGCATGCACCATTACCATCACGTCCAGTTCCCAGTCCCTTGCCACGTGCCTTTCCCATTTTAAATGGATGACAATATCATCCACGCTCATTACAAATGGCTGAATTTGGAGCGAACTTATATGTGATCCGTGTGACGGACAAACCACAGTTTTAAATAGCTGGCCTGTAGGTAGCTATTTTTAACAGCAAACTGGTGTCAATAACTTCACTGACACACTGAAACAAAATTTTAATGGAGACGAGAAATGGCAGAATTTTCAGCGCAATTATATATGATTCGTGTGATGACAAACCACAGTTTTAAAAAGCTGCCTTGTAGGTAATTATTTTTAACAGCGCCGACCTTGTGTCAATAAGTTCACTGACACACTGCAACAAAATTTCAATGGAGGCCAGAAATGGCAATATTTTCAGCCAATTATATGTGATCCATGTGATGGACAAACCACAGTTATAAATCGTGTTACGCTCACCCCCGGACTGACTGGCATGAGCGTGGTTAGTGGTCCCACTGGGCCACGAACCGAGGAGTGCCTTGAGGGGTGTGATTAGGGGCCTCGCCAGATCCGACCACGAACACATGGCGGCTTAATCGACTCCAGGGTCCGAGGAGGGACGTGGGAGGTGGCCCAGGTGCTACTCCAGGTCAGACCCCGGTCACAGCTGTTGACCCACACCGGGGAATGTAGGAATGGGCAGGTTAGGCTGGTATGCAGACAGGTGGGTACTGGCAGGCACGGCTGGTATGCAGACAGGTGGGTACTGGCAGGCACGGCAGGTATGCAGACAGGCGGGTACTGGCAGGTAGGAAAGCAGGCTGGCTAGGGACCAGTACAGACTGGGATACAGGAACAGAGCCACAGGTGTGGAGGACAAGCAGAGCAGAACCGCAGGCGCGGACAAGTGGAGCAGAGCAGAACCGCAGGCGCGGAGGACAAGCAGAGCAGAGCAGAGCGGAACCGCAGGCGCGGAGGACAAGCGGAGCAGAGCAGAGCGGAACTGCAGGTGCGGAGGACAAGAGGAGCAGAGCAGAGTGGAACCGCAGGCGAGGAGGACAAGCGGAGCAGAGCAGAACCGCAGGCGCAGAGGACAAGCGGAGCAGAGCAGAGCGGAACCGCAGGCGCGAAGGACAAACGGAGAAGAGTAGAGCAGAACCACAGGTGCGGAGAACGAGCGGAGCAGAGCAGAGCAGAACCGCAGGTGCGGAGGACAAGAAGAGCAGAGCAGAGCGGAACCGCAGGTGCGGAGGGCAAGCGGAGCAGAGCAGAGCGGAACCGCAGGTGTGGAGGACAAGTGGAGCAGAGCAGAGCGGAACCGCAGGCATGGAGGACAAGTGGAGCAGAGAAGAGCGGAACCGCAGGCGCGGAGGACAAGCGGAGCAGAGCAGAGCGGAACCGCAGGTGCAGGAAGACAGGACAGGGCTATGTTCACATGGAACAGACTGGGAAACACAGGAAAATAGCTAGAACACAGGAGTTAGATACAGAGGCAGGGAAACGGGACAAGCAGAACCAGATGCACACAAGGTACTTGCAATGAAGTAGCGAGTGGACACAAAACTCACAAACAGAATTACAGAGACAATGAGTTGGAGTTAGGTGCAGGTTCACACACTGCAGGAAAAGGGAAGAATTGGACATAGAGACAAACAGGTAACGGGCAAGGACACAGTTCAGACAGGAACTGAACCTGGAACAAGATATAGGAACAAGCCTGGGTACTCAGCCCCCAGGGTGGCGGAAACGGACTAGAAGTCTCAGATACAGGTAACGGGCCTGGGTACTCAGCCCCCAGGGTGGCGGAAACAGATAAGATACAGGACAGGACCTGGCAACTCAGTTGCACAGAACACACTGAAAGAAAGCTTTGCTCAAGCACCTCCTACTGGGTGGAGGGGGTTAAAGTATCCAGTGACTCACAGCAATAGGCTGGGGATGCATTAGGACTGCTCACACTGTAACTTTAAGAATCAGGAAGTAACAGCGCCGCCACCCTAAGCAATCAGACAAGAGACATGCACACAGCAAGTAATGGAGCAAAGTGTACAGCCAGGACTGATAGGTAAGTTGGCGGTCTTGCATGGTGGGAGATGGTAAGCCATGCCAGCACGCCGCCAGGGATGTTACAAATAGCTGGATTTTTAGCGCTGTAATATGGAAAGGACCGAGCTGTATTCTGCAGTGCCAACAAGCAAATGGCACAGAAAAACAGTGTTCTCTGGATTGCTTTTAAAGCAAATAATCAGGATTAAGTTAAAAAAAAAATATTTCTGGCCCCTGATACCTGGGACTATTTCTACAAATATCTGTGAAAGCACCAGCAGACAGAACAGGAATGGACCCTCTTGCTATATGCACTGCAGTCTGCCACATACACTGCCTGCCTGCCTAGCACTGATATCTCTGCAGTTGGATTAGTCCTCAGAAGGACTGTTAGTTGAGATGGATATGTGTCTCTAATATAGTCTGGTATACTTACACTAACTAGAAACAAGCAAATCTCTCCCTAGCTCAGCAGCAGCTCTCCCTGCACTGTCTGATTCCGGAGTGACTGTGATGAGCATGGCGGCACCAGGTCTGATATAGACCTGATTACGCTGTGCGGCCAGCCAATCACTGTAATGCCACAACCAACATGGCTGCGGCATTACAGTGTGTGGCAGACAATCCCTGCATGTTTATTGGCACTCTAAAGAGCGCTATGCATGCAGGGAGGGGACCCGAGATCCCGCCGAGCAACCCTGGAAATACTCGGCAAGCACTGAGCATCTCGAGCAGTGAGATGCTCGGGCGAGCACCGAGCAGTAGTGAGCATGCTCGCTCATCACTAGTGTTCAGTAAATGCACTCAATACTTAGTCGGGGCTCCTTTTGCATCAATTACTGCATCAATGCGGTGGCAATGCTGAGGTGTTATGGAAGCCCAGGTTGCTTTGATAGCAGCCTTCAGCTCGTCTGCATTGTTGGGTCTGGTGTCTCTCATCTTCCTCTTGACAATACCCCATAGATTCTCTATGGGATTAAGGTCAGGCGAGTTTGATGACCTATCAAGCACAGTGATACTGTTGTTTTTAAACCAGGTATTGGTACTTTTGGCAGTGTGGACAGGTGCCAAGTCCGGCTGGAGAATGAAATTTCCATCTCCAAAAAGCTTGTCGGCAGAGAGAAGCATGAAGTGCTCTAAAATTTCCTGGTAGATGACTGCGCTGACTTTAGTCTTGATAAAACACAGTAGCTCTACACCAGCAGATGACATGACTCCCCAAATCATCACTGATTGTGGAAACGTCACACTAGATCTCTAAGCAGCTTGGATTGTGTGCCTCTCCACTCTTTCTCCAGACTCTGGGACCTTGATTTCCAAAAGAAATGCAAAATTTACTTTCATCTGAAAACAACACCTTGGACCACTGAGCAACAGCCCAGGTCTTTTTCTCCTTGGCCCAGGTAAGATGCTTCTGGCGTTGTCTATTGGTCATGAGTGGCTTCACAGAAGGAATGCGACATTTGTAGCCCATGTCCTGGATACGTCTGTGTGTGGTGGCTCTTGAAGCAATGGCTCCAGCAACAATCCACTCCTTGTGAATCTCCCCCAAATTTTTGAATGTCCTTTTCTTAACAATCCTTTCAAGGCTGCAGTTATCCCGGTTGCTTGTGCACCTTTTTCTACCACACTTTTTCCTTCCACTCAACTTTCCATTAATATGCTTGGATACAGCACTCTGTGAACAGCCAGATTCTTTAGCAATGACCTTTTGTGACTTACCCTCCTTGTGGAGTGTGTCAATGACTGCCTTTTAGACATCTGTCAAGTCAGCAGTCTTCCCCATGATAGTGGAGCCTACTGAAACAGACTAAGGAACCTTTTTAAATGCTTAGGAAGCTTTTGCAGGTATTCTTTGTTTATTATTAGTGATGAGCGAGCACTAAAATGCTCGGGTCGAGCAAATTGGAATACTCGGGTGCTCGACCCGAGCAATGAGCCCAATGTAAGTCTATGGGAAACTCGAGCATTTTTCAGGAGGCTCCCCCCGGCGGTCTGCAGAGGGCCTAAAAATTGCCCAAATCGATGGGAACAGTGCTCAAATGACATGGGAACAGCATGGAGAAGACCCCTGGAAGCATCTCTGACTCCCAGATCACTGCTGTCAGCAATGTGGTCAGAGTATTATACCACTTTTACGGACTCACAATAAAACGTACAAAAACGAAACCAAAATGGATTTTCCTGGGAAATATGTTAAGGAACATCCTTTCCAGGGTAATGACTTGTATATAAGGCAAAATAAATAACCAAAAACAAATACTCCTCCACAACTTGGGCTATGTTCACATGTAGCGTTTTTGATGCTTTTTTGCACTTTTGAATTGCATTCAACCAAGACAAATGCATTCACCGGGAATTGTCATTTTAACATTTTACAACCTTATCTGGCCATGTGGTGTGTGACACATCATCAGACACATGCATACAGTGCTGAAAAGACATGGGAACAGCATGGCGAAGACCTCTGGAAGCATCTCTGACTCCCAGGTCACTGCCTAAAAGTGTGCCCATCATAAGTGATCCTTGGCGCATGCGAAGATGCCTTCCGCCATGCACCTGTGGTTGCAGACTTGCAACAATCACCGTCCACGTCCTTGTCCCAGTGCAGCATTCAGTTGTCCCTACTAGAGATGAGCGTTGTTCTACTCGAACTGTTCGCCAATCTCAAATTCGAGCTGTTTTGGGTGGTGTTCGAGCCGGTCGGCGAACACGAACAATTTGAGAAAAATTCGGCTGTTCGAGGTTATGTTCGATAACTGTTCGTGCACCAAAATCATAACTGGATTTTTTCTCAGTAATGATGAAAATTAATGTTAATACGCAGTTTGAGTGTACAGCGGGGCGGGGGGAGGGGCAGGGGATGGATCTCTGCAGGAACAATGAAGATCTCCATTTTTTTTTCTCTTTCCCGCATTTGCAGTGGGGAGGTGCAATCTGTCAGCCTATCAGCAGCGCACACACGGAGCGAAGTGCTTTTTTTCACACAAGCAAGGGCATGTGTGATTGGCAGTGTATGTCACATGTCCTTGCCCTATAAGACCAAGCCATTTTCCCCGTCGCCACCATTTTCTCACTGCTGCAGCTGCGTGTTAGACGGCACCGCTGTTGCTGTGTGCGCTATACCTTGTTAATTTCAAGCCAATTTTCGCACAAATATACAGATAGCTTGGGAGTAGGGAATAGTTGTGATTGCAGTCCTTTTAAGGACTAGGTTACAGCATTTCCTACGACTTTTATCAGGCAGGTCTGTGCTCTTAAATAGATAGATTGTGGGAGTAAAGACTAATTGTAATTGGAGTCCTTTTCAGGACTAGGTTACATCAGTTCCTATCAGTTTTTGCCAGGCAGGTCTGTGCCAGTGCTGTGCAAGTTTTTTTCACAGCATTTGGCTGAATCTAGCAAAGCTAATCCTTTTTGGCCTATTGCAGAGTGTGTTAGTCAGTGGAGTAGCCTATCTGTGTTGCAAGATATACCACCTGTGTATAGAATACCAATTTTTTTACTGCACCTAGTGAAGTAAAATCTTTTGGGCATAGCATCATTCTATTAGTCCTTCTATACTGATGTCCAGCAGGTTGCAAATTGAATATAATTTTTTTCTGCATCTAGCTCTGAAAAAATATTTGGGCTTCTAGCGGTGTGTGGGACTTGGTCTATTAGTCCATCTATACTGACCTCCATCAGGTTGCAAATTAAAAATAATTTTTTTCTGCATCTAGCTCTGAAAAAATATTAGGGCTTCTAGCAGTGTGTGGGACTTGGTCTATTAGTCCATCTATACTGACCTCCATCAGGTTGCAAATTAAAAATAATTTTTTTCTGCATCTAGCTCTGAAAAAATATTTGGGCTTCTAGCAGTGTGTGGGACTTGTTCTATTAGTCCATCTATACTGACCTCCATCAGGTTGCAAATTGAATATAATTTTTTTCTGCATCTACCTCTGAAAAAATATTTGGGCTTCTAGCTTTGTGTGGTACTTGTTCTATTAGTCCATCTATACTGACCTCCATCAGGTTGCAAATTGAATATAATATTTTTCTGCATCTAGCTCTGAAAAAATATTTGGGCTTGTAGCAGTGTGTGGGACTTGTTCTATTAGTCCAACTATACTGACCTCCATCAGGTTGCAAACTGAATATCATATTTTTCTGCATCTAGCTCTGAAAAAATATTTGGCCTTCTAGCAGTGTGTGGGATTTGTTCTATTAGTCCATCTATACTGACCTCAATCAGGTTGCAAATTGAATATAATATTTTTCTGCATCTAGCTCTGAAAAAATATTTGGCCATCTAGAAGTGTGTGGGACTTGTTCTATTAGTCCATCTATACTGACCTCCATCAGGTTGCAAATTGAATATAATATTTTTCTGCATCTAGCTCTGAAAAAATATTTGGCCTTCTAGCAGTGTGTGGGACTTGTTCTATTAGTCCATCTATACTGACCTCCATCAGGTTGCAAATTGAATATAATTTTTTTCTGCATCTAGCTCTGAAAAAATATTTGGCCTTCTAGCAGTGTGTGGGACTTGTTCTATTAGTCCATCTATACTGACCTCCATCAGGTTGCAAATTGAATATAATATTTTTCTGCATCTAGCTCTGAAAAAATATTTGGCCTTCTAGCAATGTGTGGGACTTGTTCTATTAGTTCATCTATACTGACCTCCATCAGGTTGCAAATTGAATATAATATTTTTCTGCATCTAGCTGTGAAAAAATATTTGGCCATCTATCAGTGTATGGGACTTGTTCTATTAGTCCATCTAAACTGACCTCAATCAGGTTGCAAATTGAATATAATTTTTATCTGCATCTACATCTGAAAAAATATTTGGGCTTCCAGCTGTGCGTGGGACTTGTTCTATTAGTCCATCTATACTGACCTCCATCAGGTTGAAAATTGAATATAATATTTTTCTGCATCTAGCTCTGAAAAAATATTTGGCCTTCTAGCAGTGTGTGGGACTTGTTCTATTAGTCCATCTATACTGACCTCCATCAGGTTGCAAATTGAATATAATATTTTTCTGCATCTAGCTCTGAAAAAATATTTGGGCTTCTAGCAGTGTGTGGGACTTGTTCTATTAGTCCATCTATACTGACCTCCATCAGGTTGCAAATTGAATATCATATTTTTCTGCATCTAGCTCTGAAAAAATATTTGGCCTTCTAGCAGTGTGTGGGACTTGTTCTATTAGTCCATCTATACTGACCTCCATCAGGTTGCAAATTGAATATAATATTTTTCTGCATCTAGCTCTGAAAAAATATTTGGCCTTCTAGCAGTGTGTGGGACTTGTTCTATTAGTCCATCTATACTGACCTCCATCAGGTTGCAAATTGAATATAATATTTTTCTGCATCTAGCTCTGAAAAAATATTTGGCCTTCTAGCAGTGTGTGGGACTTGTTCTATTAGTCCATCTATACTGACCTCCATCAGGTTGCAAATTGAATATCATATTTTTCTGCATCTAGCTCTGAAAAAATATTTGGGCTTCTAGCATTGTGTGGGACTTGTTCTATTAGTCCATCTATACTGACCTCCATCAGGTTGCAAATTGAATATAATTTTTTTCTGCATCTACCGCTGAAAAAATATTTGGGCTTCTAGCTTTGTGTGGGACTTGTTCTATTAGTCCATCTATACTGACCTCCATCAGGTTGCAAATTGAATATAATATTTTTCTGCATCTAGCTCTGAAAAAATGTTTGGCCTTCTTGCAGTGTGTGGGACTTGTTCTATTAGTCCATCTATACTGACCTCCATTTGGTTGGAAATTGAATATAATTTTTTTCTGCATCTAGCTCTGAAAAAGTATTTGGCCTTCTAGCAGTGTGTGGGACCTGTTCTATTAGTCCATCTATACTGACCTCCATCAGGTTGCAAATTGAAAATATTTTTTTTCTGCATCTAGGTCTGATAAAATACTTGGCCTTCTAGCAGTGTGTGGGACTTGTTCTATTAGTCTATCTATACTGACCTCCATCAGGTTGCAAATTGAATCTAATTTTTTTCTGCATATACCTCTGAAAAAATATTTGGGCTTCTAGCTGTGTGTGGGACTTGTTCTAATAGTCCATCTATACTGACCTCCAGCAGGTTGCAAATTGAATATAATATTTTTCTGCATCTAGCTCGGAAAAAATATTTGGCCTTCTAGCAGTGTGTGGGACTTGTTTTATTAGTCCATCTATACTGACCTCCATCAGGTTGCAAACTGAATATAATTTTTTTCTGCATCTACCTCTGAAAAAATATTTGGGCTTGTAGCTGTGTGTGGGACTTGTTCTATTAGTCCCTCTATACTGACCTCCATCAGGTTGCAAATTGAATATAATATTTTTCTGCATCTTGCGCTGAAAAAATATTTGGCCTTCTAGCAATGTGTGGGACTTGTTCTATTAGTTCATCTATACTGACCTCCATCAGGTTGCAAATTGAATATAATATTTTTCTGCATCTAGCTCTGAAAAAATATTTGGCCATCTATCAGTGTGTGGGACTTGTTCTATTAGTCCATCTATACTGACCTCCATCAGGTTGCAAATTGAATATAATATTTTTCTGCATCTAGCTCTGAAAAAATATTTGGGCTTCTAGCAGTGTGTGGGACTTGTTCTATTAGTCCATCTATACTGACCTCCATCAGGTTGCAAATTGAATATAATTTTTTTCTGCATCTACCTCTGAAAAAATATTTGGGCTTCTAGCTGTGTGTGGGACTTGTTCTATTAGTCCATCTATACTGACCTCCATCAGGTGGCAAATAGAATATAATATTTTTCTGCATCTAGCTCTGAAAAAATATTTGGCCTTCTAGCAGTGTGTGGGACTTGTTCTATTAGTCCATCTATACTGACCTCCATCAGGTTGCAAATTGAATATAATATTTTTCTGCATCTAGCTCTGAAAAAATATTTGGGCTTCTAGCATTGTGTGGGACTTGTTCTATTAGTCCATCTATACTGACCTCCATCTGGTTGCAAATTGAATATAATTTTTTTCTGCATCTAGCTCTGAAAAAATATTTGGCCTTCTAGCAGTGTGTGGGACTTGTTCTATTAGTCCATCTATACTGACCTCCATCAGGTTGCAAATTGAAAATATTTTTTTTCTGCATCTAGGTCTGAAAAAATATTTGGCCTTCTATCAGTGTGTGGGACTTGTTCTATTAGTCTATCTATACTGAACTCCATCAGGTTGGAAATTGAATCTAATTTTTTTCTGCATCTAGCTCTGAAAAAATATTTGGCCTTCTAGCAGTGTGTGAGACTTGTTCTATTAGTCCATCTATACTGACCTCAATCACGTTGCAAATTGAATATAATTTTTTTCTGCATCTAGCTCTGAAAAAATATTTGGGCTTCTAGCTGTGTGTGGGACTTGTTTTATCAGTCCATCTATACTGACCTCCATCAGGTTGCAAACTGAATATAATTTTTTTCTGCATCTACCTCTGAAAAAATATTTGGGCTTCTAGCTGTGTGTGGGACTTGTTCTATTAGTCCATCTATACTGACCTCCATCAGGTTGCAAATTGAATATAATATTTTTCTGCACCTAGCTCTGAAAAAATATTTGGCCTTCTAGCAGTGTGTGGGACATGTTCTATTAGTCGATCTATACTGACCTCCATCAGGTTGCAAATTGAATATAATATTTTTCTGCATCTAGCTCTGAAAAAGTATTTGGCCTTCTAGCAGTGTGTGGGACTTGTTCTATTAGTCCATCTATACTGACCTCCATCAGGTTGCAAATTGAATATCATTTTTTTCTGCATCTACCTCTGAAAAAATATTTGGGCTTCTAGCTGTCTGTGGGACTTGTTCTATTAGTCCATCTATACTGACCTCCATCAGGTTGCAAATTGAATATAATATTTTTCTGCATCTAGCTCTGAAAAAATATTTGGCCTTCTAGCAGAGTGTGGGACTTGTTCTATTAGTCCATCTATACTGACCTCCATCACGTTGCAAATTGAATATAATATTTTTCGGCATCTAGCTCTGAAAAAATATTTGGCCTTCTAGCAGTGTGTGGGACTTGTTCTATTAGTCCATCTATACTGACCTCCATCAGGTTGCAAATTGAATATAATTTTTTTCTGCATCTACCACTGAAAAAATATTTGGGCTTCTAGCTTTGTGTGGGACTTGTTCTATTAGTCCATCTATACTGACCTCCATCAGGTTGCAAATTGAATATCATATTTTTCTGCATCTAGCTCTGAAAAAATATTTGGCCTTCTAGCAGTGTGTGGGACTTGTTCTATTAGTCCATCTATACTGACCTCCATCAGGTTGCAAATTGAATATAATATTTTTCTGCATCTAGCTCTGAAAAAATATTTGGCCTTCTAGCAGTGTGTGGGACTTGTTCTATTAGTCCATCTATACTGACCTCCATCAGGTTGCAAATTGAATATAATATTTTTCTGCATCTAGCTCTGAAAAAATATTTGGCCTTCTAGCAGTGTGTGGGACTTGTTCTATTAGTCCATCTATACTGACCTCCATCAGGTTGCAAATTGAATATCATATTTTTCTGCATCTAGCTCTGAAAAAATATTTGGGCTTCTAGCATTGTGTGGGACTTGTTCTATTAGTCCATCTATACTGACCTCCATCAGGTTGCAAATTGAATATAATTTTTTTCTGCATCTACCGCTGAAAAAATATTTGGGCTTCTAGCTTTGTGTGGGACTTGTTCTATTAGTCCATCTATACTGACCTCCATCAGGTTGCAAATTGAATATAATATTTTTCTGCATCTAGCTCTGAAAAAATGTTTGGCCTTCTTGCAGTGTGTGGGACTTGTTCTATTAGTCCATCTATACTGACCTCCATTTGGTTGGAAATTGAATATAATTTTTTTCTGCATCTAGCTCTGAAAAAGTATTTGGCCTTCTAGCAGTGTGTGGGACCTGTTCTATTAGTCCATCTATACTGACCTCCATCAGGTTGCAAATTGAAAATATTTTTTTTCTGCATCTAGGTCTGATAAAATACTTGGCCTTCTAGCAGTGTGTGGGACTTGTTCTATTAGTCTATCTATACTGACCTCCATCAGGTTGCAAATTGAATCTAATTTTTTTCTGCATATACCTCTGAAAAAATATTTGGGCTTCTAGCTGTGTGTGGGACTTGTTCTAATAGTCCATCTATACTGACCTCCAGCAGGTTGCAAATTGAATATAATATTTTTCTGCATCTAGCTCGGAAAAAATATTTGGCCTTCTAGCAGTGTGTGGGACTTGTTTTATTAGTCCATCTATACTGACCTCCATCAGGTTGCAAACTGAATATAATTTTTTTCTGCATCTACCTCTGAAAAAATATTTGGGCTTGTAGCTGTGTGTGGGACTTGTTCTATTAGTCCCTCTATACTGACCTCCATCAGGTTGCAAATTGAATATAATATTTTTCTGCATCTTGCGCTGAAAAAATATTTGGCCTTCTAGCAATGTGTGGGACTTGTTCTATTAGTTCATCTATACTGACCTCCATCAGGTTGCAAATTGAATATAATATTTTTCTGCATCTAGCTCTGAAAAAATATTTGGCCATCTATCAGTGTGTGGGACTTGTTCTATTAGTCCATCTATACTGACCTCCATCAGGTTGCAAATTGAATATAATATTTTTCTGCATCTAGCTCTGAAAAAATATTTGGGCTTCTAGCAGTGTGTGGGACTTGTTCTATTAGTCCATCTATACTGACCTCCATCAGGTTGCAAATTGAATATAATTTTTTTCTGCATCTACCTCTGAAAAAATATTTGGGCTTCTAGCTGTGTGTGGGACTTGTTCTATTAGTCCATCTATACTGACCTCCATCAGGTGGCAAATAGAATATAATATTTTTCTGCATCTAGCTCTGAAAAAATATTTGGCCTTCTAGCAGTGTGTGGGACTTGTTCTATTAGTCCATCTATACTGACCTCCATCAGGTTGCAAATTGAATATAATATTTTTCTGCATCTAGCTCTGAAAAAATATTTGGGCTTCTAGCATTGTGTGGGACTTGTTCTATTAGTCCATCTATACTGACCTCCATCTGGTTGCAAATTGAATATAATTTTTTTCTGCATCTAGCTCTGAAAAAATATTTGGCCTTCTAGCAGTGTGTGGGACTTGTTCTATTAGTCCATCTATACTGACCTCCATCAGGTTGCAAATTGAAAATATTTTTTTTCTGCATCTAGGTCTGAAAAAATATTTGGCCTTCTATCAGTGTGTGGGACTTGTTCTATTAGTCTATCTATACTGAACTCCATCAGGTTGGAAATTGAATCTAATTTTTTTCTGCATCTAGCTCTGAAAAAATATTTGGCCTTCTAGCAGTGTGTGAGACTTGTTCTATTAGTCCATCTATACTGACCTCAATCACGTTGCAAATTGAATATAATTTTTTTCTGCATCTAGCTCTGAAAAAATATTTGGGCTTCTAGCTGTGTGTGGGACTTGTTTTATCAGTCCATCTATACTGACCTCCATCAGGTTGCAAACTGAATATAATTTTTTTCTGCATCTACCTCTGAAAAAATATTTGGGCTTCTAGCTGTGTGTGGGACTTGTTCTATTAGTCCATCTATACTGACCTCCATCAGGTTGCAAATTGAATATAATATTTTTCTGCACCTAGCTCTGAAAAAATATTTGGCCTTCTAGCAGTGTGTGGGACATGTTCTATTAGTCGATCTATACTGACCTCCATCAGGTTGCAAATTGAATATAATATTTTTCTGCATCTAGCTCTGAAAAAGTATTTGGCCTTCTAGCAGTGTGTGGGACTTGTTCTATTAGTCCATCTATACTGACCTCCATCAGGTTGCAAATTGAATATCATTTTTTTCTGCATCTACCTCTGAAAAAATATTTGGGCTTCTAGCTGTCTGTGGGACTTGTTCTATTAGTCCATCTATACTGACCTCCATCAGGTTGCAAATTGAATATAATATTTTTCTGCATCTAGCTCTGAAAAAATATTTGGCCTTCTAGCAGAGTGTGGGACTTGTTCTATTAGTCCATCTATACTGACCTCCATCACGTTGCAAATTGAATATAATATTTTTCGGCATCTAGCTCTGAAAAAATATTTGGCCTTCTAGCAGTGTGTGGGACTTGTTCTATTAGTCCATCTATACTGACCTCCATCAGGTTGCAAATTGAATATAATTTTTTTCTGCATCTACCACTGAAAAAATATTTGGGCTTCTAGCTTTGTGTGGGACTTGTTCTATTAGTCCATCTATACTGACCTCCATCAGGTTGCAAATTGAATATAATATTTTTCTGCATCTAGCTCTGAAAAAATGTTTGGCCTTCTTGCAGTGTGTGGGACTTGTTCTATTAGTCCATCTATACTGACCTCCATTTGGTTGCAAATTGAATATAATTTTTTTCTGCATCTAGCTCTGAAAAAGTATTTGGCCTTCTAGCAGTGTGTGGGACTTGTTCTATTAGTCCATCTATACTGACCTCCATCAGGTTGCAAATTGAAAATATTTTTTTTCTGCATCTAGGTCTGAAAAAATATTTGGCCTTCTAGCAGTGTGTGGGACTTGTTCTATTAGACTATCTATACTGACCTCCATCAGGTTGCAAATTGAATCTAATTTTTTTCTGCATATACATCTGAAAAAATATTTGGGCTTCTAGCTGTGTGTGGGACTTGTTCTAATAGTCCATCTATACTGACCTCCAGCAGGTTGCAAATTGAATATAATATTTTTCTGCATCTAGCTCGGAAAAAATATTTGGCCTTCTAGCAGTGTGTGGGACTTGTTTTATTAGTCCATCTATACTGACCTCCATCAGGTTGCAAACTGAATATAATTTTTTTCTGCATCTACCTCTGAAAAAATATTTGGGCTTGTAGCTGTGTGTGGGACTTGTTCTATTAGTCCCTCTATACTGACCTCCATCAGGTTGCAAATTGAATATAATATTTTTCTGCATCTAGCTCTGAAAAAATATTTGGGCTTCTAGCAGTGTGTGGGACTTGTTCTATTAGTCCATCTATACTGACCTCCATCAGGTTGCAAATTGAATATAATATTCTTCTGCATCTAGCTCTGAAAAAATATTTGGCCTTCTAGCAGTGTGTGGGACTTGTTCTATTAGTCCATCTATACTGACCTCCATCAGGTTGGAAATTGAATATAATATTTTTCTGTATCTAGCTCTGAAAAAATATTTGGCCTTCTAGCAGTGTGTGGAACTTGTTTTATTAGTCCATCTATACTGACCTCCATCAGGTTGCAAATTGAATAAAATTTTTTTCTGCATCTACCTCTGAAAAAATATTTGGGCTTCTAGCTGTCTGTGGATCTTGTTCTATTAGTCCATCTATACTGACCTCCATCAGGGTGCAAACTGAATATAATATTTTTCTGCATCCAGCTCTGAAAAAATATTTGGCCTTCTAGCAGTGTGTGGGACTTGTTCTATTAGTCCATCTATACTGACCTCCATCACGTTGCAATTTGAATATAATATTTTTCGGCATCTAGCTCTGAAAAAATATTTGGCCTTCTAGCAGTGTGTGGGACTTGTTCTATTAGTTCTTCTATACTGACCTCCATCAGGTTGCAAATTGAATCTCATTTTTTTCTGCATCTACCTCTGAAAAAATATTTTGGCTTCTAGTTGTGTGTGGAACTTGTTCTATTAGTCCATCTATACTGACCTCCATCAGGTTGCAAATTAAATATAATATTTTTCTGCATCTAGCTCTGAAAAAATATTTGGCCTTCTAGCTGTGTGTGGGACTTGTTCTATTAGTCCATCTATACTGACCTCCATCAGCTTGCAAATTGAATATAATATTTTTCTGCATCTAGCTCTGGAAAAATATTTGGGCTTCTAGCAGTGTGTGGGACTTGTTCTATTAGTCCATCTATACTGACCTCCATCAGGTTGCAAATTGAATATAATATTTTTCTGCATCTAGCTCTGAAAAAATATTTGGCCTTCTAGCAGTGTGGGACTTGATCTATTAGTCCATCTATACTGACCTCCATCAGGTTGCAAATTGAATATAATATTTTTCTGCATCTAGCTCTGAAAAAATATTTGGCCTTCTAGCAGTGTGTGGGACTTGTTCTATTAGTCCATCTATACTGACCTCCATCATTTTGCAAATTGAATATAATATTTTTCTGCATCTAGCTCGGAAAAAATATTTGGGCTTCTAGCTGTGTGTGGGACTTGTTCTATTAGTCCATCTATACTGACCTCCATCAGGTTGAAAACTGAATATAATTTTTTTCTGCATATACCTCTGAAAAAATATTTGGGCTTCTAGCTGTGTGTGGGACATGTTCTATTAGTCCATCTATACTGACCTCCATCAGGTTGCAAATTCAATATAATTTTTTTCTGCATCTAGCTCTGAAAAAATATTTGGGCTTCTAGCAGTGTGTGGGACTAGTTCTATTAGTCCATCTATACTGACCTCCATCAGGTTGCAAATTGAATACAATTTTTTTCTGCATCTACCTCTGAAAAAATATTTTGGCTTCTAGTTGTGTGTGGAACTTGTTCTATTAGTCCATCTATACTGACCTCCATCAGGTTGCAAAGTGAATATAATATTTTTCTGCATCTAGCTCTGAAAAAATATTTGGCCTTCTAGCAGTGTGTGGGACTTGTTCTATTAGTCCATCTATACTGACCTCCATCATTTTGCAAATTGAATATAATATTTTTCTGCATCTAGCTCGGAAAAAATATTTGGGCTTCTAGCTGTGTGTGGGACTTGTTCTATTAGTCCATCTATACTGACCTCCATCAGGTTGCAAATTGAATATAATATTTTTCTGCATCTAGCTCTGAAAAAATATTTGGGCTTCTAGCAGTGTGTGGGACTTGTTCTATTAGTCGATCTATACTGACCTCCATCAGGTTGCAAATTGAATATAATTTTTTTCTGCATCTAGCTCTGAAAAAATATTTGGCCTTCTAGCAGTGTGTGGGACTTGTTTTATTAGTCCATCTATACTGACCTCCATCAGGTTGCAAGCTGAATATAATTTTTTTCTGCATATACCTCTGAAAAAATATTTGGGCTTCTAGCTGTGTGTGGGAATTGTTCTATTAGTCCATCTATACTGACCTCCATCAGGTTGCAAATTGAAAATATTTTTTTTCTGCATCTAGGTCTGAAAAAATACTTGGCCTTCTAGCAGTGTGTGGGACTTGTTCTATTAGTCTATCTATACTGACCTCCATCAGGTTGCAAATTGAATCTAATTTTTTTCTGCATATACCTCTGAAAAAATATTTGGGCTTCTAGCTGTGTGTGGGACTTGTTCTAATAGTCCATCTATACTGACCTCCAGCAGGTTGCAAATTGAATATAATATTTTTCTGCATCTAGCTCGGAAAAAATATTTGGCCTTCTAGCAGTGTGTGGGACTTGTTTTATTAGTCCATCTATACTGACCTCCATCAGGTTGCAAACTGAATATAATTTTTTTCTGCATCTACCTCTGAAAAAATATTTGGGCTTGTAGCTGTGTGTGGGACTTGTTCTATTAGTCCCTCTATACTGACATCCATCAGGTTGGAAATTGAATATAATATTTTTCTGCATCTTGCTCTGAAAAAATATTTGGCCTTCTAGCAATGTGTGGGACTTGTTCTATTAGTTCATCTATACTGACCTCCATCAGGTTGCAAATTGAATATAATATTTTTCTGCATCTAGCTCTGAAAAAATATTTGGCCATCTATCAGTGTGTGGGACTTGTTCTATTAGTCCATCTATACTGACCTCCATCAGGTTGCAAATTGAATATAATATTTTTCTGCATCTAGCTCTGAAAAAATATTTGGGCTTCTAGCAGTGTGTGGGACTTGTTCTATTAGTCCATCTATACTGACCTCCATCAGGTTGCAAATTGAATATAATTTTTTTCTGCATCTACCTCTGAAAAAATATTTGGGCTTCTAGCTGTGTGTGGGACTTGTTCTATTAGTCCATCTATACTGACCTCCATCAGGTGGCAAATAGAATATAATATTTTTCTGCATCTAGCTCTGAAAAAATATTTGGCCTTCTAGCAGTGTGTGGGACTTGTTCTATTAGTCCATCTATACTGACCTCCATCAGGTTGCAAATTGAATATAATATTTTTCTGCATCTAGCTCTTAAAAAATATTTGGGCTTCTAGCATTGTGTGGGACTTGTTCTATTAGTCCATCTATACTGACCTCCATCTGGTTGCAAATTGAATATAATTTTTTTCTGCATCTAGCTCTGAAAAAATATTTGGCCTTCTAGCAGTGTGTGGGACTTGTTCTATTAGTCCATCTATACTGACCTCCATCAGGTTGCAAATTGAAAATATTTTTTTTCTGCATCTAGGTCTGAAAAAATATTTGGCCTTCTATCAGTGTGTGGGACTTGTTCTATTAGTCTATCTATACTGAACTCCATCAGGTTGGAAATTGAATCTAATTTTTTTCTGCATCTAGCTCTGAAAAAATATTTGGCCTTCTAGCAGTGTGTGAGACTTGTTCTATTAGTCCATCTATACTGACCTCAATCACGTTGCAAATTGAATATAATTTTTTTCTGCATCTAGCTCTGAAAAAATATTTGGGCTTTTAGCTGTGTGTGGGACTTGTTTTATCAGTCCATCTATACTGACCTCCATCAGGTTGCAAACTGAATATAATTTTTTTCTGCATCTACCTCTGAAAAAATATTTGGGCTTCTAGCTGTGCGTGGGACTTGTTCTATTAGTCCATCTATACTGACCTCCATCAGGTTGCAAATTGAATATAATATTTTTCTGCACCTAGCTCTGAAAAAATATTTGGCCTTCTAGCAGTGTGTGGGACTTGTTCTATTAGTCCATCTATACTGACCTCCATTTGGTTGCAAATTGAATATAATTTTTTTCTGCATCTAGCTCTGAAAAAGTATTTGGCCTTCTAGCAGTGTGTGGGACTTGTTCTATTAGTCCATCTATACTGACCTCCATCAGGTTGCAAATTGAAAATATTTTTTTTCTGCATCTAGGTCTGAAAAAATATTTGGCCTTCTAGCAGTGTGTGGGACTTGTTCTATTAGACTATCTATACTGACCTCCATCAGGTTGCAAATTGAATCTAATTTTTTTCTGCATATACATCTGAAAAAATATTTGGGCTTCTAGCTGTGTGTGGGACTTGTTCTATTAGTCCCTCTATACTGACCTCCATCAGGTTGGAAATTGAATATAATATTTTTCTGCATCTAGCTCTGAAAAAATATTTGGGCTTCTAGCAGTGTGTGGGACTTGTTCTATTAGTCCATCTATACTGACCTCCATCAGGTTGCAAATTGAATATAATATTCTTCTGCATCTAGCTCTGAAAAAATATTTGGCCTTCTAGCAGTGTGTGGGACTTGTTCTATTAGTCCATCTATACAGACCTCCATCAGGTTGCAAATTGAATATAATATTTTTCTGCATCTAGCTCTGAAAAAATATTTGGCCTTCTAGCAGAGTGTGGGACTTGTTCTATTAGTCCATCTATACTGACCTCCATCAGGTTGCAAATTGAATATAATATTTTTCGGCATCTAGCTCTGAAAAAATATTTGGCCTTCTAGCAGTGTGTGGGACTTGTTCTATTAGTCCATCTATACTGACCTCCATCAGGTTGCAAATTGAATATAATTTTTTTCTGCATCTACCACTGAAAAAATATTTGGGCTTCTAGCTTTGTGTGGGACTTGTTCTATTAGTCCATCTATACTGACCTCCATCAGGTTGCAAATTGAATATAATATTTTTCTGCATCTAGCTCTGAAAAAATGTTTGGCCTTCTTGCAGTGTGTGGGACTTGTTCTATTAGTCCATCTATACTGACCTCCATTTGGTTGCAAATTGAATATAATTTTTTTCTGCATCTAGCTCTGAAAAAGTATTTGGCCTTCTAGCAGTGTGTGGGACTTGTTCTATTAGTCCATCTATACTGACCTCCATCAGGTTGCAAATTGAAAATATTTTTTTTCTGCATCTAGGTCTGAAAAAATATTTGGCCTTCTAGCAGTGTGTGGGACTTGTTCTATTAGACTATCTATACTGACCTCCATCAGGTTGCAAATTGAATCTAATTTTTTTCTGCATATACATCTGAAAAAATATTTGGGCTTCTAGCTGTGTGTGGGACTTGTTCTATTAGTCCCTCTATACTGACCTCCATCAGGTTGGAAATTGAATATAATATTTTTCTGCATCTAGCTCTGAAAAAATATTTGGGCTTCTAGCAGTGTGTGGGACTTGTTCTATTAGTCCATCTATACTGACCTCCATCAGGTTGCAAATTGAATATAATATTCTTCTGCATCTAGCTCTGAAAAAATATTTGGCCTTCTAGCAGTGTGTGGGACTTGTTCTATTAGTCCATCTATACTGACCTCCATCAGGTTGGAAATTGAATATAATATTTTTCTGTATCTAGCTCTGAAAAAATATTTGGCCTTCTAGCAGTGTGTGGAACTTGTTTTATTAGTCCATCTATACTGACCTCCATCAGGTTGCAAATTGAATAAAATTTTTTTCTGCATCTACCTCTGAAAAAATATTTGGGCTTCTAGCTGTCTGTGGGACTTGTTCTATTAGTCCATCTATACTGACCTCCATCAGGGTGCAAATTGAATATAATATTTTTCTGCATCTAGCTCTGAAAAAATATTTGGCCTTCTAGCAGTGTGTGGGACTTGTTCTATTAGTCCATCTATACTGACCTCCATCACGTTGCAAATTGAATATAATATTTTTCGGCATCTAGCTCTGAAAAAATATTTGGCCTTCTAGCAGTGTGTGGGACTTGTTCTATTAGTTCTTCTATACTGACCTCCATCAGGTTGCAAATTGAATCTCATTTTTTTCTGCATCTACCTCTGAAAAAATATTTTGGCTTCTAGTTGTGTGTGGAACTTGTTCTATTAGTCCATCTATACTGACCTCCATCAGGTTGCAAATTGAATATAATATTTTTCTGCATCTAGCTCTGAAAAAATATTTGGCCTTCTAGCTGTGTGTGGGACTTGTTCTATTAGTCCATCTATACTGACCTCCATCAGCTTGCAAATTGAATATAATATTTTTCTGCATCTAGCTCTGGAAAAATATTTGGGCTTCTAGCAGTGTGTGGGACTTGTTCTATTAGTCCATCTATACTGACCTCCATCAGGTTGCAAATTGAATATAATATTTTTCTGCTTCTAGCTCTGAAAAAATATTTGGCCTTCTAGCAGTGTGGGACTTGATCTATTAGTCCATCTATACTGACCTCCATCAGGTTGCAAATTGAATATAATATTTTTCTGCATCTAGCTCTGAAAAAATATTTGGCCTTCTAGCAGTGTGTGGGACTTGTTCTATTAGTCCATCTATACTGACCTCCATCACGTTGCAAATTGAATATAATATTTTTCGGCATCTAGCTCTGAAAAAATATTTGGCCTTCTAGCAGTGTGTGGGACTTGTTCTATTAGTTCTTCTATACTGACCTCCATCAGGTTGCAAATTGAATCTCATTTTTTTCTGCATCTACCTCTGAAAAAATATTTTGGCTTCTAGTTGTGTGTGGAACTTGTTCTATTAGTCCATCTATACTGACCTCCATCAGGTTGCAAACTGAATATAATATTTTTCTGCATCTAGCTCTGAAAAAATATTTGGCCTTCTAGCTGTGTGTGGGAATTGTTCTATTAGTCCATCTATACTGACCTCCATCAGCTTGCAAATTGAATATAATATTTTTCTGCATCTAGCTCTGGAAAAATATTTGGGCTTCTAGCAGTGTGTGGGACTTGTTCTATTAGTCCATCTATACTGACCTCCATCAGGTTGCAAATTGAATATAATATTTTTCTGCTTCTAGCTCTGAAAAAATATTTGGCCTTCTAGCAGTGTGGGACTTGATCTATTAGTCCATCTATACTGACCTCCATCAGGTTGCAAATTGAATATAATATTTTTCTGCATCTAGCTCTGAAAAAATATTTGGCCTTCTAGCAGTGTGTGGGACTTGTTCTATTAGTCCATCTATACTGACCTCCATCATTTTGCAAATTGAATATAATATTTTTCTGCATCTAGCTCGGAAAAAATATTTGGGCTTCTAGCTGTGTGTGGGACTTGTTCTATTAGTCCATCTATACTGACCTCCATCAGGTTGAAAACTGAATATAATTTTTTTCTGCATATACCTCTGAAAAAATATTTGGGCTTCTAGCTGTGTGTGGGACATGTTCTATTAGTCCATCTATACTGACCTCCATCAGGTTGCAAATTCAATATAATTTTTTTCTGCATCTAGCTCTGAAAAAATATTTGGGCTTCTAGCAGTGTGTGGGACTTGTTCTATTAGTCCATCTATACTGACCTCCATCAGGTTGCAAATTGAATACAATTTTTTTCTGCATCTACCTCTGAAAAAATATTTTGACTTCTAGTTGTGTGTGGAACTTGTTCTATTAGTCCATATATACTGACCTCCATCAGGTTGCAAATTGAATATAATATTTTTCTGCATCTAGCTCTGAAAAAATATTTGGCCTTCTAGCTGTGTGTGGGACTTGTTCTATTAGTCCATCTATACTGACCTCCATCAGCTTGCAAATTGAATATAATATTTTTCTGCATCTAGCTCTGGAAAAATATTTGGGCTTCTAGCAGTGTGTGGGACTTGTTCTATTAGTCCATCTATACTGACCTCCATCAGGTTGCAAATTGAATATAATATTTTTCTGCATCTAGCTCTGAAAAAATATTTGGCCTTCTAGTAGTGTGTGGGACTTGTTCTATTAGTCCATCTATACTGACCTCCATCAGGTTGCAAATTGAATATAATATTTTTCTGCATCTAGCTCTGAAAAAATATTTGGCCTTCTAGCAGTGTGTGGGACTTGTTCTATTAGTCCATCTATACTGACCTCCATCATTTTGCAAATTGAATATAATATTTTTCTGCATCTAGCTCGGAAAAAATATTTGGGCTTCTAGCGGTGTGTGGGACTTGTTCTATTAGTCCATCTATACTGACCTACATCAGGTTGCAAATTGAATATAATATTTTTCTGCATCTAGCTCTGAAAAAATATTTGGGCTTCTAGCAGTGTGTGGGACTTGTTCTATTAGTCGATCTATACTGACCTCCATCAGGTTGCAAATTGAATATAATTTTTTTCTGCATCTAGCTCTGAAAAAATATTTGGCCTTCTAGCAGTGTGTGGGACTTGTTTTATTAGTCCATCTATACTGACCTCCATCAGGTTGCAAGCTGAATATAATTTTTTTCTGCATATACCTCTGAAAAAATATTTGGGCTTCTAGCTGTGTGTGGGAATTGTTCTATTAGTCCATCTATACTGACCTCCATCAGGTTGCAAATTGAATATAATATTTTTCTGCATCTAGCTCTGAAAAAGTATTTGGCCTTCTAGCAGTGTGTGGGACTTGTTCTATTAGTCCATCTATACTGACCTCCATCAGGTTGCAAATTGAAAATATTTTTTTTCTGCATCTAGGTCTGAAAAAATATTTGGCCTTCTAGCAGTGTGTGGGACTTGTTCTATTAGTCTATCTATACTGATCTCCATCAGGTTGCAAATTGAATCTAATTTTTTTCTGCATATACCTCTGAAAAAATATTTGGGCTTCTAGCTGTGTGTGGGACTTGTTCAATTAGTCCATCTATACTGACCTCCATCAGGTTGCAAATTGAATATAATATTTTTCTGCATCTAGCTCGTAAAAAATATTTGGCCTTCTAGCAGTGTGTGGGACTTGTTTTATTAGTCCATCTATACTGACCTCCATCAGGTTGCCAACTGAATATAATTTTTTTCTGCATCTACCTCTGAAAAAATATATGGGCTTCTAGCAGTGTGTGGGACTTGTTCTATTAGTCCATCTATACTGACCTCCATCAGGTTGCAAATTGAATATAATATTCTTCTGCATCTAGCTCTGAAAAAATATTTGGCCTTCTAGCAGTGTGTGGGACTTGTTCTATTAGTCCATCTATACTGACCTCCATCAGGTTGGAAATTGAATATAATATTTTTCTTTATCTAGCTCTGAAAAAATATTTGGCCTTCTAGCAGTGTGTGGGACTTGTTCTATTAGTCCATCTATACTGACCTCCATCACGTTGCAAATTGAATATAATATTTTTCGGCATCTAGCTCTGAAAAAATATTTGGCCTTCTAGCAGTGTGTGGGACTTGTTCTATTAGTCCATCTATACTGACCTCCATCAGGTTGCAAATTGAATACAATTTTTTTCTGCATCTACCTCTGAAAAAATATTTTGGCTTCTAGTTGTGTGTGGAACTTGTTCTATTAGTCCATCTATACTGACCTCCATCAGGTTGCAAATTGAATATAATATTTTTCTGCATCTAGCTCTGAAAAAATATTTGGCCTTCTAGCTGTGTGTGGGACTTGTTCTATTAGTCCATCTATACTGACCTCCATCAGCTTGCAAATTGAATATAATATTTTTCTGCATCTAGCTCTGGAAAAATATTTGGGCTTCTAGCAGTGTGTGGGACTTGTTCTATTAGTCCATCTATACTGACCTCCATCAGGTTGCAAATTGAATATAATATTTTTATGCATCTAGCTCTGAAAAAATATTTGGCCTTCTAGCAGTGTGTGGGACTTGTTCTATTAGTCCATCTATACTGACCTCCATCAGGTTGCAAATTGAATATAATATTTTTCTGCATCTAGCTCTGAAAAAATATTTGGCCTTCTAGCAGTGTGTGGGACTTGTTCTATTAGTCCATCTATACTGACCTCCATCATTTTGCAAATTGAATATAATATTTTTCTGCATCTAGCTCGGAAAAAATATTTGGGCTTCTAGCTGTGTGTGGGACTTGTTCTATTAGTCCATCTATACTGACCTCCATCAGGTTGCAAACTGAATATAATTTTTTTCTGCATATACCTCTGAAAAAATATTTGGGCTTCTAGCTGTGTGTGGGACATGTTCTATTAGTCCATCTATACTGACCTCCATCAGGTTGCAAGTTGAATATAATATTTTTCTGCATCTAGCTCTGAAAAAATATTTGGGCTTCTAGCAGTGTGTGGGACTTGTTCTATTAGTCCATCTATACTGACCTCCATCAGGTTGCAAATTGAATATAATTTTTTTCTGCATCTAGCTCTGAAAAAATATTT
Organism: Phyllobates terribilis; assembly: GCF_046119375.1. Taxonomy (NCBI): domain Eukaryota; kingdom Metazoa; phylum Chordata; class Amphibia; order Anura; family Dendrobatidae; genus Phyllobates; species Phyllobates terribilis. Next base: position 277,201,667 of record NW_027362767.1, read on the forward strand.
GGCCTTCTAGCAGTGTGTGGGACTTGTTTTATTAGTCCATCTATACTGACCTCCATCAGGTTGCAAACTGAATATAATTTTTTTCTGCATATACCTCTGAAAAAATATTTGGGCTTCTAGCAGTGTGTGGGACTTGTTCTATTAGTCCATCTATACTGACCTCCATCAGGTTGCAAATTGAATATAATATTTTTCTGCATCTAGCTCTGAAAAAGTATTTGGCCTTCTAGCAGTGTGTGGGACTTGTTCTATTAGTCCATCTATACTGACCTCCATCAGGTTGCAAATTGAAAATATTTTTTTTCTGCATCTAGGTCTGAAAAAATATTTGGCCTTCTAGCAGTGTGTGGGACTTGTTCTATTAGTCTATCTATACTGATCTCCATCAGGTTGCAAATTGAATCTAATTTTTTTCTGCATATACCTCTGAAAAAATATTTGGGCTTCTAGCTGTGTGTGGGACTTGTTCTATTAGTCCATCTATACTGACCTCCATCAGGTTGCAAATTGAATATAATATTTTTCTGCATCTAGCTCGGAAAAAATATTTGGCCTTCTAGCAGTGTTTGGGACTTGTTTTATTAGTCCATCTATACTGACCTCCATCAGGTTGCAAACTGAATATAATTTTTTTCTGCATCTACCTCTGAAAAAATATTTGGGCTTATAGCTGTGTGTGGGACTTGTTCTATTAGTCCCTCTATACTGACCTCCATAAGGTTGCAAATTGAATATAATATTTTTCTGCATCTAGCTCTGAAAAAATATTTGGGCTTCTAGCAGTGTGTGGGACTTGTTCTATTAGTCCATCTATACTGACCTCCATCAGGTTGCAAATTGAATATAATATTTTTCTGCATCTAGCTCTGAAAAAATATTTGGCCTTCTAGCAGTGTGTGGGACTTATTCTATTAGTCCATCTATACTGACCTCAATCAGGTTGCAAATTGAATATCATATTTTTCTGCATCTAGCTTTGAAAAAATATTTGGCCTTCTAGCAGTGTGTGGGACTTGTTCTATTAGTCCATCTATACTGACCTCAATCAGGTTGCAAATTGAATATAATATTTTTCTGCATCTAGCTCTGAAAAAAATTTGGCCTTCTAGCAGTGTGTGGGACTTGTTCTATCAGTCCATCTATACTGACCTCCATCACGTTGCAAATTGAATATAATATTTTTCGGCATCTAGCTCTGAAAAAATATTTGGCCTTCTAGCAGTGTGTGGGACTTGTTCTATTAGTCCATCTATACTGACCTCCATCAGGTTGCAAATTGAATATAATTTTTTGCTGCATCTACCTCTGAAAAAATATTTTGGCTTCTAGTTGTGTGTGGAACTTGTTCTATTAGTCCATCTATACTGACCTCCATCAGGTTGCAAATTGAATATAATATTTTTCTGCATCTAGCTCTGAAAAAATATTTGGCCTTCTAGCTGTGTGTGGGACTTGTTCTATTAGTCCATCTATACTGACCTCCATCAGCTTGCAAATTGAATATAATATTTTTCTGCATCTAGCTCTGAAAAAATATTTGGCCTTCTAGCAGTGTGTGGGACTTGCTCTATTAGTCCATCTATACTGACCTCCATCAGGTTGCAAATTGAATGTAATTTTTTTCTGCATCTACCACTGAAAAAATATTTGGGCTTCTAGCTGTGTGTGGGACTTGTTCTATTAGTCCATTTATACTGACCTCCAACAGGTTGCAAATTGAATATAATATTTTTCTGCATCTAGCTCTGAAAAAATATTTGGCCTTCTAGCAGTGTGTGGGACTTGTTCTATTAGTCCATCTATACTGACCTCCATCAGGTTGCAAATTGAATATAATATTTTTCTGCATCTAGCTCTGAAAAAATATTTGGGCTTCTAGCAGTGTGTGGGATTTGTTCTATTAGTCCATCTATACTGACCTCCATCAGGTTGCAAATTGAATATAATATTTTTCTGCATCTAGCTCTGAAAAAATATTTGGGCTTCTAGCAGTGTGTGGGACTTGTTCTATTAGTCCATCTATACTGACCTCCATCAGGTTGCAAATTGAATATAATATTTTTCTGCATCTAGCTCTGAAAAAATATTTGGCCTTCTAGCAGTGTGTGGGACTTGTTCTATTAGTCCATCTATACTGACCTCCATCAGGTTGCAAATTGAAAATATTTTTTTTCTGCATCTTGGTCTGAAAAAATATTTGGCCTTCTAGCAGTGTGTGGGACTTGTTCTATTAGTCTATCTATACTGACCTCCATCAGGTTGCAAATTGAATCTAATTTTTTTCTGCATATACCTCTGAAAAAATATTTGGGCTTCTAGCTGTGTGTGGGACTTGTTCTATTAGTCCATCTATACTGACCTCTATCAGGTTGCAAATTGAATATAATATTTTTCTGCATCTAGCTCGGAAAAAATATTGGACCTTCTAGCAGTGTGTGGGACTTGTTTTATTAGTCCATCTATACTGACCTCCATCAGGTTGCAAACTGAATATAATTTTTTTCTGCATCTACCTCTGAAAAAATATTTGGGCTTATAGCTGTGTGTGGGACTTGTTCTATTAGTCCCTCTATACTGACCTCCATCAGGTTGCAAATTGAATATAATATTTTTCTACATCTAGCTCTGAAAAAATATTTGGGCTTCTAGCAGTGTGTGGGACTTGTTCTATTAGTCCATCCATACTGACCTCCATCAGGTTGCAAATTGAATATAATATTCTTCTGCATCTAGCTCTGAAAAAATATTTGGCCTTCTAGCAGTGTGTGGGACTTGTTCTATTAGTCCATCTATACTGACCTACATCAGGTTGGAAATTGAATATAATATTTTTCTGTATCTAGCTCTGAAAAAATATTTGGCCTTCTAGCAGTGTGTGGGACTTGTTCTATTAGTCCATCTATACTGACCTCCATCAGGTTGCAAATTGAATAAAAATTTTTTCTGCATCTACCTCTGAAAAAATATTTGGGCTTCTAGCTGTCTGTGGGACTTGTTCTATTAGTCCATCTATACTGACCTCCATCAGGGTGCAAATTGAATATAATATTTTTCTGCATCTAGCTCTGAAAAAATATTTGGCCTTCTAGCAGTGTGTGGGACTTGTTCTATTAGTCCATCTATACTGACCTCCATCACGTTGCAAACTGAATATAATATTTTTCGGCATCTAGCTCTGAAAAATATTTGGCCTTCTAGCAGTGTGTGGGACTTGTTCTATTAGTCCATCTATGCTTACCTCCATCAGGTTGCAAATTGAATATAATATTTTACTGCATCTAGCTCTGAAAAAATATTTGGCCTTCTAGCAGTGTGTGGGACTTGTTCTATTAGTCCATCTATACTGACCTCCATCATTTTGCAAATTGAATATAATATTTTTCTGCATCAAGCTCGGAAAAAATATTTGGGCTTCTAGCTGTGTGTGGGACTTGTTCTATTAGTCCATCTATACTGACCTCCATCAGGTTGCAAACTGAATATAATTTTTTCTGCATATACCTCTGAAAAAATATTTGGGCTTCTAGCTGTGTGTGGGACTTGTTCTATTAGTCCATCTATACTGACCTCCATCAGGTTGCAAATTGAATATAATATTTTTCTGCATCTAGCTCTGCAAAAATATTTGGGCTTCTAGCAGTGTGTGGGACTTGTTCTATTAGTCCATCTATACTGACCTCCATCAGGTTGCAAATTGAATATATTTTTTTTCTGCGTCTAGCTCTGAAAAAATATTTGGCCTTCTAGCAGTGTGTGGGACTTGTTTTATTAGTCCATCTATACTGACCTCCATCAGGTTGCAAACTGAATATAATTTTTTTCTGCATATACCTCTGAAAAAATATTTTGGCTTCTAGCTGTGTGTGGGACTTGTTCTATTAGTCCATCTAAACTGACCTCCATCACGTTGCAAATTGAATATAATTTTTTTGTACATCTAGCTCTGAAAAAATATTTGGGCTTCTAGCTGTGTGTGGGACTTGTTTGATTAGTCCATCTATACTGACCTCCATCAGGTTGCAAACTGAATATAATTTTTTTCTGCATCTACCACTGAAAAAATATTTGGGCTTCTAACTGTGTGTGGGAATTGTTCTATTAGTCCATCTATACTGACCTCCATCAGGTTGCAAATTGAATATAAGATTTTTCTGCATCTAGCTCTGAAAAAATATTTGGGCTTCTAGCAGTGTGTGGGACTTGTTCTATTAGTCCATCTATACTGACCTCCATCAGGTTGCAAATTGAATATAATATTTTTCTGCATCTAGCTCTGAAAAAATATTTGGGCTTCTAGCAGTGTGTGGGACTTGTTCTATTAGTCCATCTATACTGACCTCCATCAGGTTGCAAATTGAATATAATATTTTTCTGCATCTAGCTCTGAAAAAATATTTGGCCTTCTAGCAGTGTGTGGGACTTGTTCTATTAGTCCATCTATACTGACCTCCATCAGGTTGCAAATTGAATATAATATTTTTCTGCATCTAGCTCTGAAAAAACATTTGGGCTTCTAACAGTGTGTGGGATTTGTTCTATTAGTCCATCTATACTGACCTCCATCAGGTTGCAAATTGAATATAATATTTTTCTGCATCTAGCTCTGAAAAAATATTTGGGCTTCTAGCAGTGTGTGGGACTTGTTCTATTAGTCCATCTATACTGACCTCCATCAGGTTGCAAATTGAATATAATATTTTTCTGCATCTAGCTCTGAAAAAATATTTGGCCTTCTAGCAGTGTGTGGGACTTGTTCTATTAGTCCATCTATACTGACCTCCATCAGGTTGCAAATTGAAAATATTTTTTTTCTGCATCTTGGTCTGAAAAAATATTTGGCCTTCTAGCAGTGTGTGGGACTTGTTCTATTAGTCTATCTATACTGACCTCCATCAGGTTGCAAATTGAATCTAATTTTTTTCTGCATATACCTCTGAAAAAATATTTGGGCTTCTAGCTGTGTGTGGGACTTGTTCTATTAGTCCATCTATACTGACCTCTATCAGGTTGCAAATTGAATATAATATTTTTCTGCATCTAGCTCGGAAAAAATATTGGACCTTCTAGCAGTGTGTGGGACTTGTTTTATTAGTCCATCTATACTGACCTCCATCAGGTTGCAAACTGAATATAATTTTTTTCTGCATCTACCTCTGAAAAAATATTTGGGCTTATAGCTGTGTGTGGGACTTGTTCTATTAGTCCCTCTATACTGACCTCCATCAGGTTGCAAATTGAATATAATATTTTTCTACATCTAGCTCTGAAAAAATATTTGGGCTTCTAGCAGTGTGTGGGACTTGTTCTATTAGTCCATCCATACTGACCTCCATCAGGTTGCAAATTGAATATAATATTCTTCTGCATCTAGCTCTGAAAAAATATTTGGCCTTCTAGCAGTGTGTGGGACTTGTTCTATTAGTCCATCTATACTGACCTACATCAGGTTGGAAATTGAATATAATATTTTTCTGTATCTAGCTCTGAAAAAATATTTGGCCTTCTAGCAGTGTGTGGGACTTGTTCTATTAGTCCATCTATACTGACCTCCATCAGGTTGCAAATTGAATAAAAATTTTTTCTGCATCTACCTCTGAAAAAATATTTGGGCTTCTAGCTGTCTGTGGGACTTGTTCTATTAGTCCATCTATACTGACCTCCATCAGGGTGCAAATTGAATATAATATTTTTCTGCATCTAGCTCTGAAAAAATATTTGGCCTTCTAGCAGTGTGTGGGACTTGTTCTATTAGTCCATCTATACTGACCTCCATCACGTTGCAAACTGAATATAATATTTTTCGGCATCTAGCTCTGAAAAATATTTGGCCTTCTAGCAGTGTGTGGGACTTGTTCTATTAGTCCATCTATGCTTACCTCCATCAGGTTGCAAATTGAATATAATATTTTACTGCATCTAGCTCTGAAAAAATATTTGGCCTTCTAGCAGTGTGTGGGACTTGTTCTATTAGTCCATCTATACTGACCTCCATCATTTTGCAAATTGAATATAATATTTTTCTGCATCAAGCTCGGAAAAAATATTTGGGCTTCTAGCTGTGTGTGGGACTTGTTCTATTAGTCCATCTATACTGACCTCCATCAGGTTGCAAACTGAATATAATTTTTTCTGCATATACCTCTGAAAAAATATTTGGGCTTCTAGCTGTGTGTGGGACTTGTTCTATTAGTCCATCTATACTGACCTCCATCAGGTTGCAAATTGAATATAATATTTTTCTGCATCTAGCTCTGCAAAAATATTTGGGCTTCTAGCAGTGTGTGGGACTTGTTCTATTAGTCCATCTATACTGACCTCCATCAGGTTGCAAATTGAATATATTTTTTTTCTGCGTCTAGCTCTGAAAAAATATTTGGCCTTCTAGCAGTGTGTGGGACTTGTTTTATTAGTCCATCTATACTGACCTCCATCAGGTTGCAAACTGAATATAATTTTTTTCTGCATATACCTCTGAAAAAATATTTTGGCTTCTAGCTGTGTGTGGGACTTGTTCTATTAGTCCATCTAAACTGACCTCCATCACGTTGCAAATTGAATATAATTTTTTTGTACATCTAGCTCTGAAAAAATATTTGGGCTTCTAGCTGTGTGTGGGACTTGTTTGATTAGTCCATCTATACTGACCTCCATCAGGTTGCAAACTGAATATAATTTTTTTCTGCATCTACCACTGAAAAAATATTTGGGCTTCTAACTGTGTGTGGGAATTGTTCTATTAGTCCATCTATACTGACCTCCATCAGGTTGCAAATTGAATATAAGATTTTTCTGCATCTAGCTCTGAAAAAATATTTGGGCTTCTAGCAGTGTGTGGGACTTGTTCTATTAGTCCATCTATACTGACCTCCATCAGGTTGCAAATTGAATATAATATTTTTCTGCATCTAGCTCTGAAAAAATATTTGGGCTTCTAGCAGTGTGTGGGACTTGTTCTATTAGTCCATCTATACTGACCTCCATCAGGTTGCAAATTGAATATAATATTTTTCTGCATCTAGCTCTGAAAAAATATTTGGCCTTCTAGCAGTGTGTGGGACTTGTTCTATTAGTCCATCTATACTGACCTCCATCAGGTTGCAAATTGAATATAATATTTTTCTGCATCTAGCTCTGAAAAAACATTTGGGCTTCTAACAGTGTGTGGGACCTGTTCTATTAGTCCATCTATACTGACCTCCATCAGGTTGCAAATTGAATATAATATTTTTCTGCATCTAGCTCTGAAAAAATATTTGGGCTTCTAGCAGTGTGTGGGACTTGTTCTATTAGTCCATCTATACTGACTTCCATCACGTTGCAAATTGTATATAATTTTTTTCTGCATCTACCTCTGAAAAAATATTTGGGCTTCTAGCTGTCTGTGGGACTTGTTCTATAAGTCCATCTATACTGACCTCCATCAGGTTGCAAATTGAATATAATATTTTTCTGCATCTAGCTCTGAAAAAATATTTGGCCTTCTAGCAGTGTGTGGGACTTGTTCTATTAGTCCATCTATACTGACCTCCATCACGTTGCAAATTGAATATAATATTTTTCTGCATCTAGCTCTGAAAAAATATTTGGCCTTCTAGCAGTGTGTGGGACTTGTTCTATTAGTCCATCTATACTGACCTCCATCAGGTTGCAAATTGAATATAATTTTTCTCTGCATCTACCACTGAAAAAATATTTGGGCTTCAAGCTGTGTGTGTGACTTGTTCTATTAGTCCATCTATACTGACCTCCATCAGGCTGCAAAGTGAATATAATATTTTTCTGCATCTAGCTCTGAAAAAATATTTGGCCTTCTAGCAGTGTGTGGGACTTGTTCTATTAGTCCATCTATACTGACCTCCATCAGGTTGCAAATTGAATATAATATTTTTCTGCATCTAGCTCTGAAAAAATATTTGGGCTTCTAGCAGTGTGTGGGACTTGTTCTATTAGTCCATCTATACTGACCTCCATCAGGTTGCAAACTGAATATAATATTTTTCTGCATCTAGCTCTGAAAAAATATTTGGCCTTCTAGCAGTGTGTGGGACTTGTTCTATTAGTCCATCTATACTGACCTCCATCAGGTTGCAAATTGAATATAAGATTTTTCTGCATCTAGCTCTGAAAAAATATTTGGGCTTCTAGCAGTGTGTGGGACTTCTTCTATCAGTCCATCTATACTGACCTCCATCAGGTTGCAAATTGAATATAATATTTTTCTGCATCTAGCTCTGAAAAAATATTTGGGCTTCTAGCAGTGTGTGGGACTTGTTCTATTAGTCCATCTATACTGACCTCCATCAGGTTGCAAATTGTATATAATATTTTTCTGCATCTAGCTCTGAAAAAATATTTGGCCTTCTAGCATTGTGTGGGACTTGTTCTATTAGTCCATCTATACTGACCTCCATCAGGTTGCAAATTGAATATAATATTTTTCTGCATCTAGCTCTGAAAAAACATTTGGGCTTCTAACAGTGTGTGGGACCTGTTCTATTAGTCCATCTATACTGACCTCCATCAGGTTGCAAATTGAATATAAGATTTTTCTGCATCTAGCTCTGAAAAAATATTTGGGCTTCTAGCAGTGTGTGGGACTTCTTCTATTAGTCCATCTATACTGACCTCCATCAGGTTGCAAATTGAATATAATATTTTTCTGCATCTAGCTCTGAAAAAATATTTGGGCTTCTAGCAGTGTGTGGGACTTGTTCTATTAGTCCATCTATACTGACCTCCATCAGGTTGCAAATTGTATATAATATTTTTCTGCATCTAGCTCTGAAAAAATATTTGGCCTTCTAGCATTGTGTGGGACTTGTTCTATTAGTCCATCTATACTGACCTCCATCAGGTTGCAAATTGAATATAATATTTTTCTGCATCTAGCTCTGAAAAAACATTTGGGCTTCTAACAGTGTGTGGGACCTGTTCTATTAGTCCATCTATACTGACCTCCATCAGGTTGCAAATTGAATATAATATTTTTCTGCATCTAGCTCTGTAAAAATATTTGGGCTTCTAGCAGTGTGTGGGACTTGTTCTATTAGTCCATCTATACTGACCTCCATCAGGTTGCAAATTGAATATAATATTTTTCTGCATCTAGCTCTGAAAAAATATTTGGCCTTCTAGCAGTGTGTGGGACTTGTTCTATTAGTCCATCTATACTGACCTCAATCAGGTTGCAAATTGAATATAATATTTTTCTGCATCTAGCTGTGAAAAAATATTTGGCCTTCTAGCAGTGTGTGGGACTTGTTCTATTAGTCCATCTATACTGACCTCCATCACGTTGCAAATTGAATATAATTTTTTTCTGCATCTAGCTCTGAAAAAATATTTGGGCTTCTAGCTGTGTGTGGGACTTGTTCTATTAGTCCATCTATACTGACCTCCATCAGGTTGCAAATTGAATATAATATTTTTCTGCATCTAGCTCTGAAAAAATATCTGGGCTTCTAGCAGTGTGTGGGACTTGTTCTATTAGTCCATCTATACTGACCTCCATCAGGTTGCAAATTGAATATAATATTTTTCTGAATCTAGCTCTGAAAAAATATTTGGCCTTCTAGCAGTGTGTGGGACTTGTTCTATTAGTCCATCTATACTGACCTCCATCATTTTGCAAATTGAATATAATATTTTTCTGCATCTAGCTCTGAAAAAATATTTGGCCTTCTAGCAGTGTGTGGGACTTGTTCTATTAGTCCATATATACTGACCTCCATCAGGTTGCAAATTGAATATAATTTTTTTCTGCATCTACCTCTGAAAAAATATTTGGGCTTCTAGCTGTGTGTGGGACATGTTCTATTAGTCCATCTATACTGACCTCCATCAGGTTGCAAATTGAATATAATATTTTTCTGCATCTAGCTCTGAAAAAATATTTGGCCTTCTAGCAGTGTGTGGGACTTGTTCTATTAGTCCATCTATACTGACCTCCATCAGGTTGCAAATTGAATATAATATTTTTCTGCATCTAGCTCTGAAAAAATATTTGTTCTTCTAGCAGTGTGTGGGACTTGTTCTATTAGTCCATCTATACTGACCTCCATTAGGTTGCAAATTGAATATAATATTTTTCTGCATCTAGCTCTGAAAAAATATTTGGCCTTCTAGCAGTGTGTGGGACTTGTTCTATTAGTCCATCGAAACTGACCTCAATCAGGTTGCAAATTGAATATAATTTTTATCTGCATCTACATCTGAAAAAATATTTGGGCTTCCAGCTGTGCGTGGGACTTGTTCTATTAGTCCATCTATACTGACCTCCATCAGGTTGCAAATTGAATATAATATTTTTCTGCATCTAGCTCTGAAAAAATATTTGGCCTTCTAGCAGTGTGTGGGACTTGTTCTATTAGTCCATCTATACTGACCTCCATCAGGTTGCAAATTGAATATAATATTTTTCTGCATCTAGCTCTGAAAAAATATTTGGGATTCTAGCAGTGTGTGGGACTTGTTCTATTAGTCCATCTATACTGACCTCCATCAGGTTGCAAATTGAATATCATATTTTTCTGCATCTAGCTCTGAAAAAATATTTGGCCTTCTAGCAGTGTGTGGGACTTGTTCTATTAGTCCATCTATACTGACCTCCATCAGGTTGCAAATTGAATATAATATTTTTCTGCATCTAGCTCTGAAAAAATATTTGGCCTTCTAGCAGTGTGTGGGACTTGTTCTATTAGTCCATCTATACTGACCTCCATCAGGTTGCAAATTGAATATAATATTTTTCTGCATCTAGCTCTGAAAAAATATTTGGCCTTCTAGCAGTGTGTGGGACTTGTTCTATTAGTCCATCTATACTGACCTCCATCAGGTTGCAAATTGAATATCATATTTTTCTGCATCTAGCTCTGAAAAAATATTTGGGCTTCTAGCAGTGTGTGGGACTTGTTCTATTAGTCCATCTATACTGACCTCCATCATGTTGCAAATTGAATATAATATTTTTCTGCATCTAGCTCTGAAAAAATATTTGGGCTTCTAGCAGTGTGTGGGACTTGTTCTATTAGTCCATCTATACTGACCTCCATCAGGTTGCAAATTGAATATAATATTTTTCTGCATCTAGCTCTGAAAAAATATTTGGCCTTCTAGCAGTGTGTGGGAATTGTTCTATTAGTCCATCTATACTGACCTCAATCAGGTTGCAAATTGAAAATAATTTTTTTCTGCATCTAGCTCTGAAAAATTATTTGGCCTTCTAGCAGTGTGTGCGACTTGTTCTATTAGTCCATCTATACTGACCTCCATCAGGTTGCAAATTGAATATAATATTTTTCTGCATCTAGCTCTGAAAAAATATTTGGCCTTCTAGCAGTGTTTGGGACTTGTTCTGTTAGTCCATCTATACTGACCTCCATCAGGTTGCAAATTGAATATAATTTTTTCCTGCATCTAGCTATGAAAAAATATTTGGGCTTCTAGCTGTGTGTGGGACTTGTTCTATTAGTCCATCTATACTGACCTCCATCAGGTTGCAAATTGAATATAATATTTTTCTGCATCTAGCTCTGAAAAAAAATTTGGCCTTCTAGCAATGTGTGGGACTTGTTCTATTAGTTCATCTATACTGACCTCCATCAGGTTGCAAATTGAATATAATATTTTTCTGCATCTAGCTCTGAAAAAATATTTGGCCATCTATCAGTGTGTGGGACTTGTTCTATTAGTCCATCTATACTGACCTCCATCAGGTTGCAAATTGAATATATTTTTCTGCATCTAGCTCTGAAAAAATATTTGGGCTTCTAGCAGTGTGTGGGACTTGTTCTATTAATCCATCTATACTGACCTCCATCAGGTTGCAAATTGAATATAATTTTTTTCTGCATCTACCTCTGAAAAAATATTTGGGCTTCTAGCTGTGTGTGGGACTTGTTCTATTAGTGCATCTATACTGACCTCCATCAGGTGGCAAATAGAATATAATATTTTTCTGCATCTAGCTCTGAAGAAATATTTGGCCTTCTAGCAGTGTGTGGGACTTGTTCTATTAGTCCATCTATACTGACCTCCATCAGGTTGCAAATTGAATATAATATTTTTCTGCATCTAGCTCTGAAAAAATATTTGGGCTTCTAGCATTGTGTGGGACTTGTTCTATTAGTCCATCTATACTGACCTCCATCTGGTTGCAAATTGAATATAATTTTTTTCTGCATCTAGCTCTGAAAAAATATTTGGCCTTCTAGCAGTGTGTGGGACTTGTTCTATTAGTCCATCTATACTGACCTCCATCAGGTTGCAAATTGAAAATATTTTTTTTCTGCATCTAGGTCTGAAAAAATATTTGGCCTTCTATCAGTGTGTGGGACTTGTTCTATTAGTCTTTCTATACTGAACTCCATCAGGTTGGAAATTGAATCTAATTTTTTTCTGCATCTAGCTCTGAAAAAATATTTGGCCTTCTAGCAGTGTGTGAGACTTGTTCTATTAGTCCATCTATACTGACCTCAATCACGTTGCAAATTGAATATAATATTTTTCTGCATCTAGCTCTGAAAAAATATTTGGGCTTCTAGCTGTGTGTGGGACTTGTTTTATCAGTCCATCTATACTGACCTCCATCAGGTTCCAAACTGAATATAATTTTTTTCTGCATCTACCTCTGAAAAAATATTTGGGCTTCTAGCTGTGTGTGGGACTTGTTCTATTAGTCCATCTATACTGACCTCCATCAGGTTGCAAATTGAATATAATATTTTTCTGCACCTAGCTCTGAAAAAATGTTTGGCCTTCTAGCAGTGTGTGGGACATGTTCTATTAGTCGATCTATACTGACCTCCATCAGGTTGCAAATTGAATATAATATTTTTCTGCATCTAGCTCTGAAAAAATATTTGGCCTTCTAGCAGTGTGTGGGACTTGTTCTATTAGTCCATCTATACTGACCTCCATCAGGTTGCAAATTGAATATAATTTTTTTCTGCATCTACCGCTGAAAAAATATTTGGGCTTCTAGCTTTGTGTGGGACTTGTTCTATTAGTCCATCTATACTGACCTCCATCAGGTTGCAAATTGAATATAATATTTTTCTGCATCTAGCTCTGAAAAAATGTTTGGCCTTCTTGCAGTGTGTGGGACTTGTTCTATTAGTCCATCTATACTGACCTCCATTTGGTTGCAAATTGAATATAATTTTTTTCTGCATCTAGCTCTGAAAAAGTATTTGGCCTTCTAGCAGTGTGTGGGACTTGTTCTATTAGTCCATCTATACTGACCTCCATCAGGTTGCAAATTGAAAATATTTTTTTTCTGCATCTAGGTCTGAAAAAATACTTGGCCTTCTAGCAGTGTGTGGGACTTGTTCTATTAGTCTATCTATACTGACCTCCATCAGGTTGCAAATTGAATCTAATTTTTTTCTGCATATACCTCTGAAAAAATATTTGGGCTTCTAGCTGTGTGTGGGACTTGTTCTAATAGTCCATCTATACTGACCTCCAGCAGGTTGCAAATTGAATATAATATTTTTCTGCATCTAGCTCGGAAAAAATATTTGGCCTTCTAGCAGTGTGTGGGACTTGTTTTATTAGTCCATCTATACTGACCTCCATCAGGTTGCAAACTGAATATAATTTTTTTCTGCATCTACCTCTGAAAAAATATTTGGGCTTGTAGCTGTGTGTGGGACTTGTTCTATTAGTCCCTCTATACTGACCTCCATCAGGTTGCAAATTGAATATAATATTTTTCTGCATCTTGCTCTGAAAAAATATTTGGCCTTCTAGCAATGTGTGGGACTTGTTCTATTAGTTCATCTATACTGACCTCCATCAGGTTGCAAATTGAATATAATATTTTTCTGCATCTAGCTCTGAAAAAATATTTGGCCATCTATCAGTGTGTGGGACTTGTTCTATTAGTCCATCTATACTGACCTCCATCAGGTTGCAAATTGAATATAATATTTTTCTGCATCTAGCTCTGAAAAAATATTTGGGCTTCTAGCAGTGTGTGGGACTTGTTCTATTAGTCCATCTATACTGACCTCCATCAGGTTGCAAATTGAATATAATTTTTTTCTGCATCTACCTCTGAAAAAATATTTGGGCTTCTAGCTGTGTGTGGGACTTGTTCTATTAGTGCATCTATACTGACCTCCATCAGGTGGCAAATAGAATATAATATTTTTCTGCATCTAGCTCTGAAAAAATATTTGGCCTTCTAGCAGTGTGTGGGACTTGTTCTATTAGTCCATCTATACTGACCTCCATCAGGTTGCAAATTGAATATAATATTTTTCTGCATCTAGCTCTGAAAAAATATTTGGGCTTCTAGCATTGTGTGGGACTTGTTCTATTAGTCCATCTATACTGACCTCCATCTGGTTGCAAATTGAATATAATTTTTTTCTGCATCTAGCTCTGAAAAAATATTTGGCCTTCTAGCAGTGTGTGGGACTTGTTCTATTAGTCCATCTATACTGACCTCCATCAGGTTGCAAATTGAAAATATTTTTTTTCTGCATCTAGGTCTGAAAAAATATTTGGCCTTCTATCAGTGTGTGGGACTTGTTCTATTAGTCTATCTATACTGAACTCCATCAGGTTGGAAATTGAATCTAATTTTTTTCTGCATCTAGCTCTGAAAAAATATTTGGCCTTCTAGCAGTGTGTGAGACTTGTTCTATTAGTCCATCTATACTGACCTCAATCACGTTGCAAATTGAATATAATTTTTTTCTGCATCTAGCTCTGAAAAAATATTTGGGCTTCTAGCTGTGTGTGGGACTTGTTTTATCAGTCCATCTATACTGACCTCCATCAGGTTCCAAACTGAATATAATTTTTTTCTGCATCTACCTCTGAAAAAATATTTGGGCTTCTAGCTGTGTGTGGGACTTGTTCTATTAGTCCATCTATACTGACCTCCATCAGGTTGCAAATTGAATATAATATTTTTCTGCACCTAGCTCTGAAAAAATATTTGGCCTTCTAGCAGTGTGTGGGACATGTTCTATTAGTCGATCTATACTGACCTCCATCAGGTTGCAAATTGAATATAATATTTTTCTGCATCTAGCTCTGAAAAAATATTTGGCCTTCTAGCAGTGTGTGGGACTTGTTCTATTAGTCCATCTATACTGACCTCCATCAGGTTGCAAATTGAATATAATTTTTTTCTGCATCTACCTCTGAAAAAATATTTGGGCTTCTAGCTGTCTGTGGGACTTGTTCTATTAGTCCATCTATACTGACCTCCATCAGGTTGCAAATTGAATATAATATTTTTCTGCATCTAGCTCTGAAAAAATATTTGGCCTTCTAGCAGAGTGTGGGACTTGTTCTATTAGTCCATCTATACTGACCTCCATCACGTTGCAAATTGAATATAATATTTTTCGGCATCTAGCTCTGAAAAAATATTTGGCCTTCTAGCAGTGTGTGGGACTTGTTCTATTAGTCCATCTATACTGACCTCCATCAGGTTGCAAATTGAATATAATTTTTTTCTGCATCTACCGCTGAAAAAATATTTGGGCTTCTAGCTTTGTGTGGGACTTGTTCTATTAGTCCATCTATACTGACCTCCATCAGGTTGCAAATTGAATATAATATTTTTCTGCATCTAGCTCTGAAAAAATGTTTGGCCTTCTTGCAGTGTGTGGGACTTGTTCTATTAGTCCATCTATACTGACCTCCATTTGGTTGCAAATTGAATATAATTTTTTTCTGCATCTAGCTCTGAAAAAGTATTTGGCCTTCTAGCAGTGTGTGGGACTTGTTCTATTAGTCCATCTATACTGACCTCCATCAGGTTGCAAATTGAAAATATTTTTTTTCTGCATCTAGGTCTGAAAAAATACTTGGCCTTCTAGCAGTGTGTGGGACTTGTTCTATTAGTCTATCTATACTGACCTCCATCAGGTTGCAAATTGAATCTAATTTTTTTCTGCATATACCTCTGAAAAAATATTTGGGCTTCTAGCTGTGTGTGGGACTTGTTCTAATAGTCCATCTATACTGACCTCCAGCAGGTTGCAAATTGAATATAATATTTTTCTGCATCTAGCTCGGAAAAAATATTTGGCCTTCTAGCAGTGTGTGGGACTTGTTTTATTAGTCCATCTATACTGACCTCCATCAGGTTGCAAACTGAATATAATTTTTTTCTGCATCTACCTCTGAAAAAATATTTGGGCTTGTAGCTGTGTGTGGGACTTGTTCTATTAGTCCCTCTATACTGACCTCCATCAGGTTGCAAATTGAATATAATATTTTTCTGCATCTTGCTCTGAAAAAATATTTGGCCTTCTAGCAATGTGTGGGACTTGTTCTATTAGTTCATCTATACTGACCTCCATCAGGTTGCAAATTGAATATAATATTTTTCTGCATCTAGCTCTGAAAAAATATTTGGCCATCTATCAGTGTGTGGGACTTGTTCTATTAGTCCATCTATACTGACCTCCATCAGGTTGCAAATTGAATATAATATTTTTCTGCATCTAGCTCTGAAAAAATATTTGGGCTTCTAGCAGTGTGTGGGACTTGTTCTATTAGTCCATCTATACTGACCTCCATCAGGTTGCAAATTGAATATAATTTTTTTCTGCATCTACCTCTGAAAAAATATTTGGGCTTCTAGCTGTGTGTGGGACTTGTTCTATTAGTCCATCTATACTGACCTCCATCAGGTGGCAAATAGAATATCATATTTTTCTGCATCTAGCTCTGAAAAAATATTTGGCCATCTAGCAGTGTGTGGGACTTGTTCTATTAGTCCATCTATACTGACCTCCATCAGGTTGCAAATTGAATATAATATTTTTCTGCATCTAGCTCTGAAAAAATATTTGGGCTTCTAGCATTGTGTGGGACTTGTTCTATTAGTCCATCTATACTGACCTCCATCAGGTTGCAAATTGAATATAATTTTTTTCTACATCTACCGCTGAAAAAATATTTGGGCTTCTAGCTTTGTGTGGGACTTGTTCTATTAGTCCATCTATACTGACCTCCATCAGGTTGCAAATTGAATATAATATTTTTCTGCATCTAGCTCTGAAAAAATGTTTGGCCTTCTTGCAGTGTGTGGGACTTGTTCTATTAGTCCATCTATACTGACCTCCATTTGGTTGCAAATTGAATATAATTTTTTTCTGCATCTAGCTCTGAAAAAGTATTTTTCCTTCTAGCAGTGTGTGGGACTTGTTCTATTAGTCCATCTATACTGACCTCCATCAGGTTGCAAATTGAAAATATTTTTTTTCTGCATCTAGGTCTGAAAAAATACTTGGCCTTCTAGCAGTGTGTGGGACTTGTTCTATTAGTCTATCTATACTGACCTCCATCAGGTTGCAAATTGAATCTAATTTTTTTCTGCATATACCTCTGAAAAAATATTTGGGCTTCTAGCTGTGTGTGGGACTTGTTCTAATAGTCCATCTATACTGACCTCCAGCAGGTTGCAAATTGAATATAATATTTTTCTGCATCTAGCTCGGAAAAAATATTTGGCCTTCTAGCAGTGTGTGGGACTTGTTTTATTAGTCCATCTATACTGACCTCCATCAGGTTGCAAACTGAATATAATTTTTTTCTGCATCTACCTCTGAAAAAATATTTGGGCTTGTAGCTGTGTGTGGGACTTGTTCTATTAGTCCCTCTATACTGACCTCCATCAGGTTGCAAATTGAATATAATATTTTTCTGCATCTTGCTCTGAAAAAATATTTGGCCTTCTAGCAATGTGTGGGACTTGTTCTATTAGTTCATCTATACTGACCTCCATCAGGTTGCAAATTGAATATAATATTTTTCTGCATCTAGCTCTGAAAAAATATTTGGCCATCTATCAGTGTGTGGGACTTGTTCTATTAGTCCATCTATACTGACCTCCATCAGGTTGCAAATTGAATATAATATTTTTCTGCATCTAGCTCTGAAAAAATATTTTGGCTTCTAGCAGTGTGTGGGACTTGTTCTATTAGTCCATCTATACTGACCTCCATCAGGTTGCAAATTGAATATAATTTTTTTCTGCATCTACCTCTGAAAAAATATTTGGGCTTCTAGCTGTGTGTGGGACTTGTTCTATTAGTCCATCTATACTGACCTCCATCAGGTGGCAAATAGAATATAATATTTTTCTGCATCTAGCTCTGAAAAAATATTTGGCCTTCTAGCAGTGTGTGGGACTTGTTCTATTAGTCCATCTATACTGACCTCCATCAGGTATCAAATTGAATATAATATTTTTCTGCATCTAGCTCTGAAAAAATATTTGGGCTTCTAGCATTGTGTGGGACTTGTTCTATTAGTCCATCTATACTGACCTCCATCTGGTTGCAAATTGAATATAATTTTTTTCTGCATCTAGCTCTGAAAAAATATTTGGCCTTCTAGCAGTGTGTGGGACTTGTTCTATTAGTCCATCTATACTGACCTCCATCAGGTTGCAAATTGAAAATATTTTTTTTCTGCATCTAGGTCTGAAAAAATATTTGGCCTTCTATCAGTGTGTGGGACTTGTTCTATTAGTCTATCTATACTGAACTCCATCAGGTTGGAAATTGAATCTAATTTTTTTCTGCATCTAGCTCTGAAAAAATATTTGGCCTTCTAGCAGTGTGTGAGACTTGTTCTATTAGTCCATCTATACTGACCTCAATCACGTTGCATATTGAATATAATTTTTTTCTGCATCTAGCTCTGAAAAAATATTTGGGCTTCTAGCTGTGTGTGAGACTTGTTTTATCAGTCCATCTATACTGACCTCCATCAGGTTGCAAACTGAATATAATTTTTTTCTGCATCTACCTCTGAAAAAATATTTGGGCTTCTAGCTGTGTGTGGGACTTGTTCTATTAGTCCATCTATACTGACCTCCATCAGGTTGCAAATTGAATATAATATTTTTCTGCACCTAGCTCTGAAAAAATATTTGGCCTTCTAGCAGTGTGTGGGACATGTTCTATTAGTCGATCTATACTGACCTCCATCAGGTTGCAAATTAAATATAATATTTTTCTGCATCTAGCTCTGAAAAAATATTTGGCCTTCTAGTAGTGTGTGGGACTTGTTCTATTAGTCCATCTATACTGACCTCCATCAGGTTGCAAATTGAATATAATTTTTTTCTGCATCTACCTCTGAAAAAATATTTGGGCTTCTAGCTGTCTGTGGGACTTGTTCTATTAGTCCATCTATACTGACCTCCATCAGGTTGCAAATTGAATATAATATTTTTCTGCA
Source organism: Phyllobates terribilis (assembly GCF_046119375.1). Lineage (NCBI taxonomy): Eukaryota > Metazoa > Chordata > Amphibia > Anura > Dendrobatidae > Phyllobates > Phyllobates terribilis. Next base: position 277,220,888 of record NW_027362767.1, read on the forward strand.
TCTAGCTCTGAAAAAGTATTTGGCCTTCTAGCAGAGTGTGGGACTTGTTCTATTAGTCCATCTATACTGACCTCCATCACGTTGCAAATTGAATATAATATTTTTCGGCATCTAGCTCTGAAAAAATATTTGGCCTTCTAGCAGTGTGTGGGACTTGTTCTATTAGTCCATCTATACTGACCTCCATCAGGTTGAAAATTGAATATAATTTTTTTCTGCATCTACCACTGAAAAAATATTTGGGCTTCTAGCTTTGTGTGGGACTTGTTCTATTAGTCCATCTATACTGACCTCCATCAGGTTGCAAATTGAATATAATATTTTTCTGCATCTAGCTCTGAAAAAATATTTGGCCTTCTTGCAGTGTGTGGGACTTGTTCTATTAGTCCATCTATACTGACCTCCATTTGGTTGCAAATTGAATATAATTTTTTTCTGCATCTAGCTCTGAAAAAGTATTTGGCCTTCTAGCAGTGTGTGGGACTTGTTCTATTAGTCCATCTATACTGACCTCCATCAGGTTGGAAATTGAAAATATTTTTTTTCTGCATCTAGGTCTGAAAAAATATTTGGCCTTCTAGCAGTGTGTGGGACTTGTTCTATTAGTCTATCTATACTGACCTCCATCAGGTTGCAAATTGAATCTAATTTTTTCTGCATATACCTCTGAAAAAATATTTTGGCTTCTAGTTGTGTGTGGAACTTGTTCTATTAGTCCATCTATACTGACCTCCATCAGGTTGCAAATTGAATATAATATTTTTCTGCATCTAGCTCTGAAAAAATATTTGGCCTTCTAGCTGTGTGTGGGACTTGTTCTATTAGTCCATCTATACTGACCTCCATCAGCTTGCAAATTGAATATAATATTTTTCTGCATCTAGCTCTGGAGAAATATTTGGGCTTCTAGCAGTGTGGGGGACTTGTTCTATTAGTCCATCTATACTGACCTCCATCAGGTTGCAAATTGAATATAATATTTTTCTGCATCTAGCTCTGAAAAAATATTTGGCCTTCTAGCAGTGTGGGACTTGATCTATTAGTCCATCTATACTGACCTCCATCAGGTTGCAAATTGAATATAATATTTTTCTGCATCTAGCTCTGAAAAAATATTTGGCCTTCTAGCAGTGTGTGGGACTTGTTCTATTAGTCCATCTATACTGACCTCCATCATTTTGCAAATTGAATATAATATTTTTCTGCATCTAGCTCGGAAAAAATATTTGGGCTTCTAGCTGTGTGTGGGACTTGTTCTATTAGTCCATCTATACTGACCTCCATCAGGTTGAAAACTGAATATAATTTTTTTCTGCATATACCTCTGAAAAAATATTTGGGCTTCTAGCTGTGTGTGGGACATGTTCTATTAGTCCATCTATACTGACCTCCATCAGGTTGCAAATTGAATATAATTTTTTTCTGCATCTAGCTCTGAAAAAATATTTGGGCTTCTAGCAGTGTGTGGGACTTGTTCTATTAGTCCATCTATACTGACCTCCATCAGGTTGCAAATTGAATACAATTTTTTTCTGCATCTACCTCTGAAAAAATATTTTGGCTTCTAGTTGTGTGTGGAACTTGTTCTATTAGTCCATCTATACTGACCTCCATCAGGTTGCAAATTGAATATAATATTTTTCTGCATCTAGCTCTGAAAAAATATTTGGCCTTCTAGCTGTGTGTGGGACTTGTTCTATTAGTCCATCTATACTGACCTCCATCAGCTTGCAAATTGAATATAATATTTTTCTGCATCTAGCTCTGGAAAAATATTTGGGCTTCTAGCAGTGTGTGGGACTTGTTCTATTAGTCCATCTATACTGACCTCCATCAGGTTGCAAATTGAATATAATATTTTTCTGCATCTAGCTCTGAAAAAATATTTGGCCTTCTAGCAGTGTGTGGGACTTGTTCTATTAGTCCATCTATACTGACCTCCATCAGGTTGCAAATTGAATATAATATTTTTCTGCATCTAGCTCTGAAAAAATATTTGGCCTTCTAGCAGTGTGTGGGACTTGTTCTATTAGTCCATCTATACTGACCTCCATCATTTTGCAAATTGAATATAATATTTTTCTGCATCTAGCTCGGAAAAAATATTTGGGCTTCTAGCTGTGTGTGGGACTTGTTCTATTAGTCCATCTATACTGACCTCCATCAGGTTGCAAATTGAATATAATATTTTTCTGCATCTAGCTTTGAAAAAATATTTGGGCTTCTAGCAGTGTGTGGGACTTGTTCTATTAGTCGATCTATACTGACCTCCATCAGGTTGCAAATTGAATATAATTTTTTTCTGCATCTAGCTCTGAAAAAATATTTGGCCTTCTAGCAGTGTGTGGGACTTGTTTTATTAGTCCATCTATACTGACCTCCATCAGGTTGCAAGCTGAATATAATTTTTTTCTGCATATACCTCTGAAAAAATATTTGGGCTTCTAGCTGTGTGTGGGAATTGTTCTATTAGTCCATCTATACTGACCTCCATCAGGTTGCAAATTGAATATAATATTTTTCTGCATCTAGCTCTGAAAAAGTATTTGGCCTTCTAGCAGTGTGTGGGACTTGTTCTATTAGTCCATCTATACTGACCTCCATCAGGTTGCAAATTGAAAATATTTTTTTTCTGCATCTAGGTCTGAAAAAATATTTGGCCTTCTAGCAGTGTGTGGGACTTGTTCTATTAGTCTATCTATACTGATCTCCATCAGGTTGCAAATTGAATCTAATTTTTTTCTGCATATACCTCTGAAAAAATATTTGGGCTTCTAGCTGTGTGTGGGACTTGTTCAATTAGTCCATCTATACTGACCTCCATCAGGTTGCAAATTGAATATAATATTTTTCTGCATCTAGCTCGTAAAAAATATTTGGCCTTCTAGCAGTGTGTGGGACTTGTTTTATTAGTCCATCTATACTGACCTCCATCAGGTTGCAAACTGAATATAATTTTTTTCTGAATCTACCTCTGAAAAAATATTTGGGCTTCTAGCAGTGTGTGGGACTTGTTCTATTAGTCCATCTATACTGACCTCCATCAGGTTGCAAATTGAATATAATATTCTTCTGCATCTAGCTCTGAAAAAATATTTGGCCTTCTAGCAGTGTGTGGGACTTGTTCTATTAGTCCATCTATACTGACCTCCATCAGGTTGGAAATTGAATATAATATTTTTCTGTATCTAGCTCTGAAAAAATATTTGGCCTTCTAGCAGTGTGTGGGACTTGTTCTATTAGTCCATCTATACTGACCTCCATCACGTTGCAAATTGAATATAATATTTTTCGGCATCTAGCTCTGAAAAAATATTTGGCCTTCTAGCAGTGTGTGGGACTTGTTCTATTAGTCCATCTATACTGACCTCCATCAGGTTGCAAATTGAATACAATTTTTTTCTGCATCTACCTCTGAAAAAATATTTTGGCTTCTAGTTGTGTGTGGAACTTGTTCTATTAGTCCATCTATACTGACCTCCATCAGGTTGCAAATTGAATATAATATTTTTCTGCATCTAGCTCTGAAAAAATATTTGGCCTTCTAGCTGTGTGTGGGACTTGTTCTATTAGTCCATCTATACTGACCTCCATCAGCTTGCAAATTGAATATAATATTTTTCTGCATCTAGCTCTGGAAAAATATTTGGGCTTCTAGCAGTGTGTGGGACTTGTTCTATTAGTCCATCTATACTGACCTCCATCAGGTTGCAAATTGAATATAATATTTTTCTGCATCTAGCTCTGAAAAAATATTTGGCCTTCTAGCAGTGTGTGGGACTTGTTCTATTAGTCCATCTATACTGACCTCCATCAGGTTGCAAATTGAATATAATATTTTTCTGCATCTAGCTCTGAAAAAATATTTGGCCTTCTAGCAGTGTGTGGGACTTGTTCTATTAGTCCATCTATACTGACCTCCATCATTTTGCAAATTGAATATAATATTTTTCTGCATCTAGCTCGGAAAAAATATTTGGGCTTCTAGCTGTGTGTGGGACTTGTTCTATTAGTCCATCTATACTGACCTCCATCAGGTTGCAAACTGAATATAATTTTTTTCTGCATATACCTCTGAAAAAATATTTGGGCTTCTAGCTGTGTGTGGGACATGTTCTATTAGTCCATCTATACTGACCTCCATCAGGTTGCAAGTTGAATATAATATTTTTCTGCATCTAGCTCTGAAAAAATATTTGGGCTTCTAGCAGTGTGTGGGACTTGTTCTATTAGTCCATCTATACTGACCTCCATCAGGTTGCAAATTGAATATAATTTTTTTCTGCATCTAGCTCTGAAAAAATATTTGGCCTTCTAGCAGTGTGTGGGACTTGTTTTATTAGTCCATCTATACTGACCTCCATCAGGTTGCAAACTGAATATAATTTTTTTCTGCATATACCTCTGAAAAAATATTTGGGCTTCTAGCTGTGTGTGGGACTTGTTCTATTAGTCCATCTATACTGACCTCCATCAGGTTGCAAATTGAATATAATATTTTTCTGCATCTAGCTCTGAAAAAGTATTTGGCCTTCTAGCAGTGTGTGGGACTTGTTCTATTAGTCCATCTATACTGACCTCCATCAGGTTGCAAATTGAAAATATTTTTTTTCTGCATCTAGGTCTGAAAAAATATTTGTCCTTCTAGCAGTGTGTGGGACTTGTTCTATTAGTCTATCTATACTGACCTCCATCAGGTTGCAAATTGAATCTAATTTTTTTCTGCATATACCTCTGAAAAAATATTTGGGCTTCTAGCTGTGTGTGGGACTTGTTCTATTAGTCCATCTATACTGACCTCCATCAGGTTGCAAATTGAATATAATATTTTTCTGCATCTAGCTCGGAAAAAATATTTGGCCTTCTAGCAGTGTGTGGGACTTGTTTTATTAGTCCATCTATACTGACCTCCATCAGGTTGCAAACTGAATATAATTTTTTTCTGCATCTACCTCTGAAAAAATATTTGGGCTTATAGCTGTGTGTGGGACTTGTTCTATTAGTCCCTCTATAGTGACCTCCATAAGGTTGCAAATTGAATATAATATTTTTCTGCATCTAGCTCTGAAAAAATATTTGGGCTTCTAGCAGTGTGTGGGACTTGTTCTATTAGTCCATCTATACTGACCTCCATCAGGTTGCAAATTGAATATAATATTCTTCTGCATCTAGCTCTGAAAAAATATTTGGCCTTCTAGCAGTGTGTGGGACTTGTTCTATTAGTCCATCTATACTGACCTCCATCAGGTTGGAAACGGAATATAATATTTTTCTGTATCTAGCTCTGAAAAAATATTTGGCCTTCTAGCAGTGTGTGGGACTTGTTCTATTAGTCCATCTATACTGACCTCCATCAAGTTGCAAATTGAATAAAAAATTTTTCTGCATCTACCTCTGAAAAAATATTTGGGCTTCTAGCTGTCTGTGGGACTTGTTCTATTAGTCCATCTATACTGACCTCCATCAGGGTGCAAATTGAATATAATATTTTTCTGCATCTAGCTCTGAAAAAATATTTGGCCTTCTAGCAGTGTGTGGGACTTGTTCTATCAGTCCATCTATACTGACCTCCATCACGTTGCAAATTGAATATAATATTTTTCGGCATCTAGCTCTGAAAAAATATTTGGCCTTCTAGCAGTGTGTGGGACTTGTTCTATTAGTCCATCTATACTGACCTCCATCAGGTTGCAAATTGAATATAATATTTTTCTGCATCTAGCTCTGAAAAAATATTTGGCCTTCTAGCTGTGTGTGGGACTTGTTCTATTAGTCCATCTATACTGACCTCCATCAGCTTGCAAATTGAATATAATATTTTTCTGCATCTAGCTCTGAAAAAATATTTGGCCTTCTAGCAGTGTGTGGGACTTGCTCTATTAGTCCATCTATACTGACCTCCATCAGGTTGCAAATTGAATATAATTTTTTTCTGCATCTACCACTGAAAAAATATTTGGGCTTCTAGCTGTGTGTGGGACTTGTTCTATTAGTCCATCTATACTGACCTCCAACAGGTTGCAAATTGAATATAATATTTTTCTGCATCTAGCTCTGAAAAAATATTTGGCCTTCTAGCAGTGTGTGGGACTTGTTCTATTAGTCCATCTATACTGACCTCCATCAGGTTGCAAATTGAATATAATATTTTTCTGCATCTAGCTCTGAAAAAATATTTGGGCTTCTAGCAGTGTGTGGGATTTGTTCTATTAGTCCATCTATACTGACCTCCATCAGGTTGCAAATTGAATATAATATTTTTCTGCATCTAGCTCTGAAAAAATATTTGGGCTTCTAGCAGTGTGTGGGACTTGTTCTATTAGTCCATCTATACTGACCTCCATCAGGTTGCAAATTGAATATAATATTTTTCTGCATCTAGCTCTGAAAAAATATTTGGCCTTCTAGCAGTGTGTGGGACTTGTTCTATTAGTCCATCTATACTGACCTCCATCAGGTTGCAAATTGAAAATATTTTTTTTCTGCATCTTGGTCTGAAAAAATATTTGGCCTTCTAGCAGTGTGTGGGACTTGTTCTATTAGTCTATCTATACTGACCTCCATCAGGTTGCAAATTGAATCTAATTTTTTTCTGCATATACCTCTGAAAAAATATTTGGGCTTCTAGCTGTGTGTGGGACTTGTTCTATTAGTCCATCTATACTGACCTCCATCAGGTTGCAAATTGAATATAATATTTTTCTGCATCTAGCTCGGAAAAAATATTGGGCCTTCTAGCAGTGTGTGGGACTTGTTTTATTAGTCCATCTATACTGACCTCCATCAGGTTGCAAACTGAATATAATTTTTTTCTGCATCTACCTCTGAAAAAATATTTGGGCTTATAGCTGTGTGTGGGACTTGTTCTATTAGTCCCTCTATACTGACCTCCATCAGGTTGCAAATTGAATATAATATTTTTCTGCATCTAGCTCTGAAAAAATATTTGGGCTTCTAGCAGTGTGTGGGACTTGTTCTATTAGTCCATCTATACTGACCTCCATCAGGTTGCAAATTGAATATAATATTCTTCTGCATCTAGCTCTGAAAAAATATTTGGCCTTCTAGCAGTGTGTGGGACTTGTTCTATTAGTCCATCTATACTGACCTACATCAGGTTGGAAATTGAATATAATATTTTTCTGTATCTAGCTCTGAAAAAATATTTGGCCTTCTAGCAGTGTGTGGGACTTGTTCTATTAGTCCATCTATACTGACCTCCATCAGGTTGCAAATTGAATAAAAATTTTTTCTGCATCTACCTCTGAAAAAATATTTGGGCTTCTAGCTGTCTGTGGGACTTGTTCTATTAGTCCATCTATACTGACCTCCATCAGGGTGCAAATTGAATATAATATTTTTCTGCATCTAGCTCTGAAAAAATATTTGGCCTTCTAGCAGTGTGTGGGACTTGTTCTATTAGTCCATCTATACTGACCTCCATCACGTTGCAAATTGAATATAATATTTTTCGGCATCTAGCTCTGAAAAATATTTGGCCTTCTAGCAGTGTGTGGGACTTGTTCTATTAGTCCATCTATGCTTACCTCCATCAGGTTGCAAATTGAATATAATATTTTTCTGCATCTAGCTCTGAAAAAATATTTGGCCTTCTAGCAGTGTGTGGGACTTGTTCTATTAGTCCATCTATACTGACCTCCATCATTTTGCAAATTGAATATAATATTTTTCTGCATCTAGCTCGGAAAAAATATTTGGGCTTCAAGCTGTGTGTGGGACTTGTTCTATTAGTCCATCTATACTGACCTCCATCAGGTTGCAAACTGAATATAATTTTTTCTGCATATACCTCTGAAAAAATATTTGGGCTTCTAGCTGTGTGTGGGACTTGTTCTATTAGTCCATCTATACTGACCTCCATCAGGTTGCAAATTGAATATAATATTTTTCTGCATCTAGCTCTGAAAAAATATTTGGGCTTTTAGCAGTGTGTGGGACTTGTTCTATTAGTCCATCTATACTGACCTCCATCAGGTTGCAAATTGAATATAATTTTTTTCTGCGTCTAGCTCTGAAAAAATATTTGGCCTTCTAGCAGTGTGTGGGACTTGTTTTATTAGTCCATCTATACTGACCTCCATCAGGTTGCAAACTGAATATAATTTTTTTCTGCATATACCTCTGAAAAAATATTTGGGCTTCTAGCTGTGTGTGGGACTTGTTCTATTAGTCCATCTAAACTGACCTCCATCACGTTGCAAATTGAATATAATTTTTTTGTACATCTAGCTCTGAAAAAATATTTGGGCTTCTAGCTGTGTGTGGGACTTGTTTGATTAGTCCATCTATACTGACCTCCATCAGGTTGCAAACTGAATATAATTTTTTTCTGCATCTACCACTGAAAAAATATTTGGGCTTCTAACTGTGTGTGGGACTTGTTCTATTAGTCCATCTATACTGACCTCCATCAGGTTGCAAATTGAATATAAGATTTCTCTGCATCTAGCTCTGAAAAAATATTTGGGCTTCTAGCAGTGTGTGGGACTTGTTCTATTAGTCCATCTATACTGACCTCCATCAGGTTGCAAATTGAATATAATATTTTTCTGCATCTAGCTCTGAAAAAATATTTGGCCTTCTAGCAGTGTGTGGGACTTGTTCTATTAGTCCATCTATACTGACCTCCATCAGGTTGCAAATTGAATATAATATTTTTCTGCATCTAGCTCTGAAAAAACATTTGGGCTTCTAACAGTGTGTGGGACCTGTTCTATTAGTCCATCTATACTGACCTCCATCAGGTTGCAAATTGAATATAATATTTTTCTGCATCTAGCTCTGAAAAAATATTTGGGCTTCTAGCAGTGTGTGGGACTTGTTCTATTAGTCCATCTATACTGACTTCCATCAGGTTGCAAATTGTATATAATTTTTTTCTGCATCTACCTCTGAAAAAATATTTGGCCTTCTAGCAGTGTGTGGGACTTGTTCTATTAGTCCATCTATACTGACCTCCATCACGTTGCAAATTGAATATAATATTTTTCTGCATGTAGCTCTGAAAAAATATTTGGCCTTCTAGCAGTGTGTGGGACTTGTTCTATTAGTCCATCTATACTGACCTCCATCAGGTTGCAAATTGAATATAATTTTTCTCTGCATCTACCACTGAAAAAATATTTGGGCTTCAAGCTGTGTGTGTGACTTGTTCTATTAGTCCATCTATACTGACCTCCATCAGGTTGCAAATTGAATATAATATTTTTCTGCATCTAGCTCTGAAAAAATATTTGGCCTTCTAGCAGTGTGTGGGACTTGTTCTATTAGTCCATCTATACTGACCTCCATCAGGTTGCAAATTGAATATAATATTTTTCTGCATCTAGCTCTGAAAAAATATTTGGGCTTCTAGCAGTGTGTGGGACTTGTTCTATTAGTCCATCTATACTGACCTCCATCAGGTTGCAAATTGAATATAATATTTTTCTGCATCTAGCTTTGAAAAAATATTTGGGCTTCTAGCAGTGTGTGGGACTTGTTCTATTAGTCCATCTATACTGACCTCCATCAGGTTGCAAATTGAATATAATATTTTTCTGCATCTAGCTCTGAAAAAATATTTGGCCTTCTAGCAGTGTGTGGGACTTGTTCTATTAGTCCATCTATACTGACCTCCATCAGGTTACAAACTGAATATAATATTTTTCTGCATCTAGCTCTGAAAAAATATTTGGCCTTCTAGCAGTGTGTGGGACTTGTTCTATTAGTCCATCTATACTGACCTCCATCAGGTTGCAAATTGAATATAATATTTTTCTGCATCTAGCTCTGAAAAAATATTTGGGCTTCTAGCAGTGTGTGGGACTTGTTCTATTAGTCCATCTATACTGACCTCCATCAGGTTGCAAATTGAATATAATATTTTTCTGCATCTAGCTCTGAAAAAATATTTGGCCTTCTAGCAGTGTGTGGGACTTGTTCTATTAGTCCATCTATACTGACCTCCATCAGGTTGCAAATTGAATATAATATTTTTCTGCATCTAGCTCTGAAAAAACATTTGGGCTTCTAACAGTGTGTGGGACCTGTTCTATTAGTCCATCTATACTGACCTCCATCAGGTTGCAAATTGAATATAATATTTTTCTGCATCTAGCTCTGTAAAAATATTTGGGCTTCTAGCAGTGTGTGGGACTTGTTCTATTAGTCCATCTATACTGACCTCAATCAGGTTGCAAATTGAATATAATATTTTTCTGCATCTAGCTGTGAAAAAATATTTGGCCTTCTAGCAGTGTGTGGGACTTGTTCTATTAGTCCATCTATACTGACCTCCATCACGTTGCAAATTGAATATAATTTTTTTCTGCATCTAGCTCTGAAAAAATATTTGGGCTTCTAGCTGTGTGTGGGACTTGTTCTATTAGTCCATCTATACTGACCTCCATCAGGTTGCAAATTGAATATAATATTTTTCTGCATCTAGCTCTGAAAAAATATCTGGGCTTCTAGCAGTGTGTGGGACTTGTTCTATTAGTCCATCTATACTGACCTCCATCAGGTTGCAAATTGAATATAATTTTTTTCTGAATCTAGCTCTGAAAAAATATTTGGCCTTCTAGCAGTGTGTGGGACTTGTTCTATTAGTCCATCTATACTGACCTCCATCAGTTTGAAAATTGAAAATATTTTTTTTCAGCATCTAGGTCTGAAAAAATATTTGGCCTTCTAGCAGTGTGTGGGACTTGTTCTATTAGTCTATCTATACTGACCTCCATCAGGTTGCAAATTGAATCTAATTTTTTTCTGCATCTAGCTCTGAAAAAATATTTGGCCTTCTAGCAGTGTGTGGGACTTGTTCTATTAGTCCATCTATACTGACCTCCATCACGTTGCAAATTGAATATTATTTTTTTCTGCATCTAGCTCTGAAAAAATATTTGGGCTTCTAGCTGTGTGTAGGACTTGTTTTATTAGTCCATCTATACTGACCTCCATCAGGTTGCAAACTGAATATAATTTTTTTCTGCATCTACCTCTGAAAAAATATTTGGGCTTCTAGCTGTGTGTGGGACTTGTTCTATTAGTCCATCTATACTGACCTCCATCAGGTTGCAAATTGAATATAATATTTTTCTGCATCTTGCTCTGAAAAAATATTTGGGCTTCTAGCAGTGTGTGGTACTTGTTCTATTAGTCCATCTATACTGACCTCCATCAGGTTGCAAATTGAATATAATATTTTTCTGCGTCTAACCCAAACAATAGTTTTGGCCTAATACCACAGTTTGGCCACTCAGCTCTGCTCGGTTCCCATCCATTGTTTTTTTGTGCAAACAACTCCAGAGTTGTGAATTAGTTAACCACCAAAATGAGTGGAAAAAGGCCTGCTGCTGGTGGAAAGGGGAATAGGCGTGTTGGAAAGAGGAAAAAAGGTTGTGTCCGTGGAGTAGGTGTTAAAGCAACAGTAACATCTGCAGAAGAAAGACCATCTTCCAGGAAAACTAAAATGTCTACTTCTTTTAGAGGACAATGTGATAAGATCCCTTTCTTACGGCCACGCCAATCGCTACAAATTCCAGATGAGGCACAAAAACAGCAGGTGCTTCAACGGATATCAAGTGCTCCTTTAAGTGGGCTCTCCTCCACATCAACTTCAACATCACAAATACTCCAGTCCTCAGAGGTGTCACCCCAATCGCACTTGCTTCCTCACAGCTCCCAAATCTCCAGGTGCCCGTCTGAGTATGAGGTAGAACAGATGGTTGAGTCTGCAGAGCTGTTTACTCATACTATAGCCTGGGAATCAGAGGTCGGCTCCAGCGCTTCTGTGAATCCAGACGAGGAAATGATCTGCACTGATGCCCAGAATCTTTATGAGTCGGATCCAGGACCAGACGCAGAAGGTTCTGACCATAATGTAGACCCTCGTTCCCAAACTGTAACTCCTGTTGGTGGAGACAATGAGGAAGACGATGATGAGACTCAAATACCTGATTGGAGCGACAACTTTAGTTTTTTGTCAGGGCAGGAACAGGTTGGCTCTGAGGACGACGGGTGTGATAACACACAGGGTGATGATGATGATGTTGGAGATCCCACTTACTGTCAACCCACAGTCAGCCAAGAGATGAGGTCAGCAGAGGAGGTGGAGGAGGATGCTAGTGACGACGAGGTCAGGTTGCGCCTTCCTGGACAGAGACATAGTACTGGAAGCACGTCAACAACTGCATCCTCAAACACAACTCTGCCTCTGACCACAAGTCGTGGTGGCTCTTCAGGTCGCATGGGTGCTAAGCCTTGCATAGCCTGGGCATTTTTTCAGATCGATAAAGATGACCCAACTCGTGTTATCTGTAACATTTGTCAACAAAAGCTAAGTAGAGGCCAAAAAATACATAGTTTGAGTACTTCATGCATGAACCGGCACATGGACATGAAGCATAAGCTGCAGTGGGAAGCTCACTGTGCTACAATGCGGCCTAGCCGGCCGGGCCAACCACCGTCTGCCCCATCTTGTGCATCTGCGTCCTCTTCATCCTCTGTGACTGGGGGGACAGCAGTCACACCTGTTTTGGGACGCAGACCTGCCACCTCTTTACCCGCAACAGCCAGCGTGATTGGCAGGTCATCATTTTCTTTGGAGGTGGTAACACCATCTGGTGTTGAGCGCTGTCTGACATCGATAGCACCACCTTTGGATCAAGGCAACCTAACATGTCCGCCTGCATCTTCCTCACAGACCAGCAGTTTGCCGGGGACACCATTATCAACCCCGTCTAAGCACAACAGCCAGCCCTCAGTCCCTCAGATGTGGACAAGTAAAAGACCATTTCCTCCTAGCCATGAGAAAGCTAAGAGGTTGAATTTCACCATCTGCAAGCTCTTGGCTACAGAAATGCTGCCTTTCCGCCTGGTGGACACAGAGGATTTTCGAGACCTTATGTCCGTCGCAGTGCCCCAGTACTAGATGCCCAGTCGGCACTACTTCTCAAAGAAAGGTGTGTCTGCTCTCCACCAGCATGTCGCACACAACATCACCGCTTCTTTGAGAAACTCTGTGCGTGACAGGGTTCATTTCACCACAGACACTTGGACGAGTAGGCATGGACAGGGGCGTTACATGTCGCTGACTGGGCACTGGGTAACTATGGTGACAGCAGGACAAGGGGCTGCTGTCCAAGTCTTGCCGTCCCCACGAGTTGTGCGTCAATCCTCTTTATGTCAAAGTTCCTCCACTGCTTCTGCCTCCTCAACCTCCTCTCGGTCCTCCACCTGCACCCAAAGCCTGTCTGGTCATGCCACAAGCTTTCTAACTGCGCAGAAGGGATCCTGCACACCTCCTTACTATGCTGGCAGTAGGGCTCAATGTCATCAGGCGGTTTTTACTTTGAAATGTCTGGGAAATGTGAGTCACACAGCTGAGGAGTTGTGGTCAGCTCTGGAGAACCAATTTCATGAATGGTTGTCTCCACTGGACCTTAAACCAGGGAAGGCCGTGTGCGACAATGCTGCAAACCTGGGTGCGGCCCTTCGCCGGGGCAATGTCACACACGTGCCTTGTATGGCTCACGTGTTGAACCTGGTTGTCCAGCAATTTTTAGCCCACTATCCCGGACTAGATGGCCTTCTGCAGAGGGCACAGTCGCTGTGTGCTCACTTCCGCCGTTCGCATCCCGCAGCTCAGCGACTTACATCTCTACAGAAGTCGTTGGGCCTGCCACTTCACCGGCTAAAATGCGATGTGTCTACCCAGTGGAATTCAACTCTGCACATGTTGCAGCGACTGTGGCAGCACCGACAAGCCCTGGTGCAATATGTTCTGACGTATAGCCTGGGCCAATGGAATCCAGAGGTGGGGCAAATCACGCTGGAGGAGTGGTCTCAGATCAGGGACCTATGCACCCTTCTGCACAGTTTTGAAATGCCGATGAAGATGTTTAGTGGTGACGATGCCATTATCAGCATGACTATTCCGGTGATTTACATGCTGGAGCACATGTTAAACAGAATTCGGAGTCAGGTGGTGGCACAAGAGGAGGTGGAGGAAGTAGAGGAGGAGGAGTTGTATGCGGAAGGGCTAACATCTGCAAGGTCCAGACGGTCGGCAGCACCAAGGCGGCCGGCATGTGAGGGTGGGGGAGATGGTTTTACCAGGGAGCATGGTAGCAGCCAAACTAGTGAGGAAGGTGCAGGAGCCCAGGAACAAGTGGAGGATGAACTGATGGAAGACTCATCAGATGAGGGAGACCTTGATCACATTTCTGTTGTGCGACGTTGGGGGGAGAGGACAGAGGAAGGAAGCATGATTGTTACCTCACCACCAACACAACAGGGACTTGGTGCTCCTGGATGTGCAAGACACATGAGTGCCTTCTTGCTGCACTACCTGCAACATGACCCTCGAATTGGGAGAATTAGAAATAATCCTGACTACTGGGTTGCCACACTGTTAGGTCCCCAGTACAAAAGTAAATTTGCAGAAATAATTCCTGCCATAGAAAGGGATGCACGCATGCAGGAGTATCAGCAGAGACTGTTGCAGAATCTTACATGTGCTTTTCCACAAAACACCAGTGGTGCACGTAGTGAATCTCACAGTTTCAACTTGCCAACCGTGGGACCGTCGAGTGTTCAGCACTCAAACCGTAACAGAAACACAGTATCTGCTGGTAACATCAATTTTGCGGAATCATTTCACCACTTTTTTAGCTCATCCTTTGCAAGGCCACAGGAGACAAGAAGTCTGACACATAGTCAACGCCTAGAGACGATGGTACAGGAGTATCTCCAAGTAAACATTGAAGCCATGACTGTGTCACTGGACCCTTGCTCTTTTTGGGCTTCCAATCTGGATAAATGGCCGGAGCTCGCCACTTACGCCTTGGAGATCTTGTCATGCCCTGCAGCCAGCGTTCTGTCTGAACGTGTGTTCAGCGCTGCTGGTGGTGTGCTGACAGATAAGCGCAACCGGCTCTCCACTGATAATGTAGACAGACTCACGTTCATAAAGATGAACAAATCATGTATCCGAAATGACTTTTCTACCCCTGTGTCATCCTGGGGAGAGTAAAAGCTTGATGATTGGTTAAAATCACCTCACCAACCATTTTAAGCTTTCAAATTACTAATCATGTTTATCTGTATCTTGGCTGGAAAATAATTTGGGCTTTGTAGCAGTGTGCAGTACTGATTCTATTAGGCCATCTATACTAAGCTCCACCAGATTTAAAATTAATAATAATTTTTAGCTGCATCTAGCCCGGAAAATAATTTTGGGGCTCCGAGATGCGCAAGACACATAAGTGTCTTCTTGCTGCACTACCTGCAACATGACCCTCAGATTGTCAGAATTCGAAGTAATCCTGGCTACTGGGTTGCCACACTCTTAGATCCCCCACACTCTTCGATCAACCTTTTCATTTTAATAAAGACCAATAAAATAGTCATTTTTGAAATTATAAGCATTAGCAGGTTATTAGAAACTGAAATCAAACAGTTTTCAACTCAAAACTTTATTCTAGGTGATGTTACATTTGCACATAGGACCCCTTGTTCGAAAGGAGCTTCTGAAGTCTCTCGTCCATTGAATTTGTCAGGTTTTGGATGGTTTCAGCTTCAATTGTTTTGCATGAGGACAGAATACCCTCCCAGAGCTGTTGCTTAGATGTGAACTGCCTCCCGCCATCATAGACACTCCTTTTGATGATGCTCCAGAGGTTCTGAATGGGGTAGAGGTCAGGGGAGCATGGGGGTCACACCATAAGTTTGTCCCCTTTTATGCCCATATCAGCCAGAGATGCAGATGTGTTATGTGCAGCATGTGACGGTGCATTATCATACATGAAAATGATCTTGCTGCGGAATACACTGTTCTTCTTCTTGAACCATGGCAGGAAGTGCTGTTTGAGAAACTCCACATACATTATGGAGTTCATCTTTACCCCTTCAGGGATCCTATAGGGGCTGACAATCTCTCTCCCCATGATTCCAGCCTAAAGCATTACTCCACCTCCTCCTTGTTGGTGCTGTAGCCGTGTTTGCGTGGGGTGTCCATCAATCAGCCATCCTCCACTCCATCCATCTGGACCATCGAGCGTTGCACGGCACTCATCCGTGAACAAAACAGTTTTGAAATCAGTCTTCATGTAATGTTTGGCCCACTGGAGCCGTTTCTGCTTGTGTGCAGTGGATAGAGGAGGTCGACAGGATGGCGTACGCACAGCTGCAAACCTCTGAAGGACCCTGCATCTTGTTGTTCGGGGGACGTTGGAGGCACCAGCAGCTTCAAAAACTTGTCTGCTGCTATGACAAGGCTTTTTTGCTGCTGCTCTTTTAACCTGACGTAATTGTCTGTAGGAAAGAGTCCTCAATTTGCCCTTATCAGCACGCACACGTGTGTACTGTGAATCAGCTACATACTTCTTGATTGCCAAGACACTTCATCCTGATCATCGCATAATGTTGATTGTATTCATGCCTTGACCTAAACACTCCACAATTTGTTGCTTCTCAGCAGCCGACACATCCTTTTTCTTTCCCATTTTGGCAGAAAATGTAGGCTGCTTAATAATGTGGGACAGCCTTCTTAAGTAGTCTTGCCGTTCATTGGACACACCTGCCAAACTAATTAGCACAGGTGTCTGCAATTGCTTACAGTGATATAAAGAGCCCTGACACACTTCACCATCAATGAGTTTAACTGACAAACAAACAAATTCTTCCCTTATCACTCCTAAACACATTTTGCATAATAATTTGGAACACAGTGTACATGTGCTTTTCCACAAAACACCAGTGGTTCACGTAGTGAATCTTACAGTTCTAACTTGCCAACCGTGGTCTGTATGGAGTTGTTCAATAAAGGGCCCAAAATTAAGATAACATAGACGGGAGAGGTCTCTATGAATAGGAATTCCTAAGAATTTGATACCCTGTGAGGGCCAGGCAAAGGGAAAGTTGGACTGGATGGAATCCTGTATGGATTTGGGGAGGGAGACATCGAGGGCCTCAGACTTCGCTGTATTGATTTTAAAATTTGACCATGTAACAAAGTGATCTATTTCAGCCATAACAGCAGGGATGGATATATGTGATTGAGTGATATATACTAGGACATCATCAGCAAATAGAGAGCACTTGTACTCGGTGCCTCCCACCTCAATCCACCTAATATTGGGGTTATGGCGAATTGATGAGAGCAGGTGCTCCGTCACTAGGATGTATAAGACAGGGGACAGAGGACATCCCTGCCTTGTCCCATTGGTGATTATGAAAGGTGATGAAAATGTTCTGACGCGCCCCCTGGGCCTTGGGACATCCGGAGCCGGACCCTTTTTGGTGGATGCTGGTGGTTGTAGTCTCCGTGGCGGCGACCCGGTACCGTGGCTCAGGGCGGTCAAACCAGTGGCGGAACTATTTATGTGGTTTTGATGTTTAAATGTCCGACTACGCCACCCGTGGATTGCGGTCAGAGTGAACCGCCGCTGCAGGGCAGACCGCTGAGGCTGGTGTTGTGGGTGCAGCAGAGCGTAGCATAACTCTCCACGGGAGGAGTATAGCCTCAGGGCAGTGTATGCGGAGGATGGGGGTAATGGTGCAGGGCAGCAGCAGTAATGACACGGAGTCAGTGATGCAGTCCAGGGCCTTTACTCACAGTTCTTATTATCCAGACCACTTCTGCAGGTAACGGCTGCCCACGTCGTACTGTGCTCACCAGGTGAGGGGATCAGACAACTCCCAGATAACTTTGGAGTGCTTCACAGGACCCCCTTTTTGTATCCTTTGTCTGGCCTTTCTTACCAACCCTTCTGTCCGGCTGCCTCGGGCCTCCTCTTGGTAAACTTGGCGCCAGTTTCCCTGACCCTATGTGCTGCCCTCCTAGCGGGTGTAGCGAGGGGCTGCGCCACATAAAATGTCACAGCCTCCGGTTTCTAGCTGAGGGTCGTTTCCCGCCTCCACTAGTTTCGGGGACCGGTCTCCCCCTTTGGCCTGACCCCTCTACGCAGGTGGATTTGGGCGTACGGTGGCGACTCGCCCGTCCACACCCCTGGGATCCCTTCGTTCCTCGTTCCTGGAGCCTTCTCCGCTCCTCTTCCTTCCTTCTCCCTCTTCCAGGCCTGGGCCTCTGTTACTAGGCCCGCCTCTGGAGCAGAGCTCATGCAGAGCCCCTGCTCCCTGTCACTTCTGCTCAGACTTCTCTGCACTGAACTAAGATGGTGCCCACCTTTTATACTCCCTTCTCAATGCACCCAGGAACTGCTTCCTCCCTGCTCCTGCACTACAGGGTTCCCCTTCCTCAGTGTTCCCTCCCCCCACTCCAGCCAGGGACAGGGACTGTCGTGCCCATCTCAGGGGTATATTGGTCGCCCTGCCCCACGGCAATGTGGTGTAATGCATGCAGGTGTCGGGGTCCTGATCCACACTCCATCCTTACCTGAGAGTGAGATATCACACCTCTGGGTGAGGTGCAATACCTCTGCAGCAACCGAGCCCTCGGGG
This sequence comes from Phyllobates terribilis, assembly GCF_046119375.1. Lineage (NCBI taxonomy): Eukaryota > Metazoa > Chordata > Amphibia > Anura > Dendrobatidae > Phyllobates > Phyllobates terribilis. The sequence continues at coordinate 277,239,353 of NW_027362767.1, forward strand.
TGCTACAGTTCCATTTATCTTCAGCCTAGGTGACGCATTGCGATACAGGGCCGTGATTTTGGTTATAAAAGGGTCCCCTAGACCCCTACCCCAAGCTTTTTAAGAGAATAATATATGGCGTGCCAGGAGACTCTATGAAATGCTTTCTCAGCATCCAACGAGAGTATCTATTTACAAATTTTTAACTGCATCTAGCCCAGGAAATACTTTGTGCCTAGTAGCAGTGTCTGCTAGTCAGAGGATTATCCCGGCTGTTAAGCAAGCTACACCACCTGTAGTTTGGACACTTAATTTTTTCAAAGGAAATGCTTCGGGACCACGGGATACTCAGTGAAGAGCATCAGGAGGCACCCCAAGGCATAGGGGCTGGGACTGGCGGTAGGACGCCTTACGGTGGACAGCCGAGCTTGATCCTTATAAAAGCTTTTTAACTGCAGCAGCTTTAGTGGACGCTACTGGAGCTGGAATTACGCGGCTGCTGGCATGAGACTTGCCCTTCAATAGATCCTTGTAAAAGGATTTAAAGTGTATTCATTCAAATTAGAGAGACAATTTAAATTAAAAAGCTTAGAGCTGCCTCCACCACAGGGGGGCTCGCTCGACCCACCAGCGGACAGGCACCAGTATTGGGAGAGGGGGGCTGGCCGTCAGAGTCCACCGCGGCTCTGGCACAAACGGAGGTGGCACGGGCAGGAACGGACTGGCTGTGTCGGCTTCTCACTTTTTGGATTTTAGAAGGGAATGACTTGCCTATATCTATGTCTCCCCCTCCTTTTACTCCTCCACCTCTTTTCTTTTCGCATGACTATATGTACTTGTCACTTTTCCATGTGTTAGTTATGTCTTCTGAGCAGTTTGTCAGCTTTTGGACACCTTTGAAGGTGTTTTCTATGTGTTTCTATGTGTTTTTGTTTGCCTGCCATTGGTTTTAACGGTGTTCGAAGGTGTTCGATGAACCGAACCGAACTCGAACACTACGGGGGTGGCTCAACACTACTAAAGACCCCATGTAGCATGATCCAATTTATTCTTAAAAAGGAAAACAGCCATCAGACTAGATCAACCTTAAACCAATTAACTTTACACATTTACATAAGTTTTTGTGTTGTTTTTAAATCATCTAACGCCCCCAATACACATTACACTAAAGTTGGCCACGGTCATTGATATTATCTACTAGTCTAACCTAATGTGCATGGCGGCCTCCCCATTCTCTCCTGACAGATGGTGTCAGTGGAAAGAAGGATCTGGCCTGGTGAATTTCAATGGCTGATCCTTTTGTTTCCGGGGGAGGTAAGCTACTGCCAGAAGAGTCTAGCTGTGGTTCTCTTATATATACAGTACAGACCAAAAGTTTGGACACACCTTCTCATTTAAAGATTTTTCTGTATTTTCATGACTATGAAAATTGTACATTCACACATATGTTTTATTTTGTAGTCAGAACATCTGAGCACGTTCTCAGAGAAAAAGCACGGTTGCTGTTGAAAGTGTAAGTTTTCATTTAACACTTATTAACAGCTATTTATGGCTCGGCAACATGTTTTTAAATGGTTGATGTTTTGTTTGATTCTGATTTGTTTTATGCAGCCTATAATATACAGTACAGACCAAAAGTTTGGACACACCTTCTCATTTAAAGATTTTTCTGTATTTCCCAGAGGAGCATTGCTGCTTTAAAAGTCTCCTCACCGTGACATGCTTAACATGTCACTCTCCGCAAGGAGAAATGTTACCCCTTAGATACCGGTCTGACGTCTCTCACTCAGCCAAACCAGAACTCACACTTTGCACTGACGAGGGGCAGTACCCTAAAACACAGTGTCTGCAAATTGAGTTTCTGGTATTGGCTTTTATCCTAAGTCATGTGACAAGGCTCGTTAAAGGATCACTATTGACTTTTAGGATTACTACTTCCTGTAGGTGGCACTAGAGTTCTGGTCCTCTTCCTCTCTGAAGAGACAATTCTCATATAGAAAACACAGGAATTTGTCGAAGCTGACAGCTTTCTAATGTGTATGGCCACCTTTAAGGCGCAGTCAGACGGCCGTATTACTCATTCGTGGATCGCATCGGAATCCTGGGACTGGCCATCGCTCTCCTGACTTGAGCATTACAGCTGCATAGAAGTACGTGCTGTCACGCTCAGGTCAGGAGAGCCAACGACCAGTCCGAGGATTGCGATGTGATCCTCACACGAGTAATATGGCCGTATGACTGCGCCCTTACCATCAAAAACGTTTTTGTTACTGAAAATTAAAGATTTACATCTCTAGCAATAGACAATGAATGATTGCAGCCAGGTACATTTTTTTTCTGAAATGCTAAGAATATTGTTTGAACAGCCGCTCCAGGTGATTGACAGGTCTCTTCCATGTGTGTACTTAAAGAGGACCTGTCAAGCCTGCTCTTCAACTATATTTTCTCTGAAACACTGTTAAATAAAAATATACCTGCTACAATCGTGCATCCAGGCACTGACTCATCCTGTCCATGATTTAGACAACATGAATCTAGTAAGTAACAGGTTACATTTAACCCCTTCACGACCTTGGACGTATCCATATGTCCAGGTCGGTCGGTACTTACAGACATTGGAGGCGATTTTGCACGTGTGATCACCACTGGGGGTCAGCTGATTCTGACAGTTGACACCCAGCACTCGGTCCCAGGAATGGTTCCCACACAACTCTCAGCACTTTAACCCCCTAAATGCTGCAATCAATATCAATCACAGCATTTAGACAGCAGGCACAGGGAGGAAGCCCCATCTGCCCTCCAATCAGCACCCCCGTGATTTCATCGTGGGGGCCCGATAGTTGCCATGGTGGCCTGATGTTGTCATGACGACATCCGGGTCACCATAGCTAGCAAACTTGCTACACCATGAACACCGTAAAGAAAAATAAAAAAAAACAAGACAAAAATGATGCTTTATCATTATACCGCAAGAACAAAAAGTGGAATAAAACGAGATCAAAATACGCATGTAAATAAAAATGGTACCACTGGAAACGTGATATTGTCCTGCAAAAAACAAGCCGCCATACAGCTCCATCAATGGAAAACTAAAAAAATTTTGACTCTCAGAATAAAGCGATGCAAAAAAAATTATTTTTTCTATGAAATAGTTTTTATTGTGTAAAAGCACCAAAGCATAAAAAGATTATATAAATCGGGTATCACTGTAATGGTACTGACCCGAAGAATAAAGTCGCCTCTACTTATACTGCACAAGGAACTGTGTAAAAAAAAAAAAAAAATTCCAGAATTGCTGTTTTTTGTTCATTCAGCATCCCAAAAATCAGAACAGAAAGCGATCAAAAAATGTCATGTGCCCGAAAATGGTACCAATAAAACGGCAACTAGTCCCGCAAAAGACCTCACATGACTCTGTCGGCCGAAAAATGGAAATATTATAGCGAGCAAAATATGGCAATGCAAAAACTTGTTTTTGCAAAAAAAAGCATCTTTTAGTGTGTGACAACAGCTAAACATAAAAACACGATATAAATTTGGTATCGCTGTAATCGCACCGACCCGAAGAATAAAGTCGTCTAATCACTTATACCGCACGAGGAACGGCGTAAACAATAAATAAAACCAATTTTTCACCTGCTGATAATTTGTTCATTCTGCCTCCCAAAGATCATAGTAAGGCTCTGCACACATTTATTCTGCACTCTGTGCTTACATCGGGATTTCCGTGTAAATCTCTAAAATACGTGATTCAGACGGAACCCCCAGCGGAAGATTCCCTATAATGAGGCAGGTGGAGGCACTGTGGACGCTGTCTGGCCTGTGATCCAGCGGTGTCCGTCTTTTTAGGCGTGCATAAAAGTGTCGTCGGCCACAGCACCTCTGAACAGAGGCCAGATGGAGACCAGAGTAACTCTGCTGCCTCATTATAGTATGTGATAAGATACTTGGCTACAGCAATAAAATATATGTACAGTGCATTGTGAAAGTATTTGGACCCCTTGAACTTTTCTACCTTTTGCCACATTTCTGGCTTCAAACATAAAGATATAAAATTCTAATTATTTGGGGAAGAATCAAAAACAAGTAGGACACAATCGTGAAGTGGAACAAAATTTATTGGATATTTTAAACTTTAACAAATTAAAAACTGAAAAGTGGGGCGTGCAATATTATTCGGACCCTTTACTTTCAGTGCAGCAAACTCACTCCAGAAGTTCAGTGAGGATCTCTGAATGATCCAATGTTGTCCTAAATGACTGGTAATGATAAATAGAATCAGGCCCCCCGCCTTTCACTGCAAGTTCAGTGATGAGAGAGGGAGCGCAACGCTCCCTCTCACATCAGTCCCCCTCTGAGTCTGATGTCAGTGACGTCAGCACTTGGCGCCCGGCTCGCTGTGCTGAAGATGTATGCGGTCGCTCGGAGCTGCGGGGGAACGAGGAGGAGAGGTGAGTATTGTGTTTGTTTATTTATTTATTCATTTATTACTACTATGGGGGGTATGCCACAGACACTGCCTATGGGGGGGGGTTATTCCACAGACTCTGCCTATGGGGGGGATTATGCCACAGACTCTGCCTATGGGGGGGGGATTATGCCACAGACTCTGCCTATGGGGGGGATTATACTACTGACTCTGCCTATGGGGGGATTATGCCACAAACTCTGCCTGTGGGGGGATTATACTACAGACTCTGCCTATGGGGGGGATTATATTATATAGAGGACCATCTGGTGCATTATACTATATGTAGGCTATTTATACAGTGTGGGGATTACAGTTAGGGTCATACAGTGTGGGAGATAATGTGGGGACTTTGTACAGTGTGGGAGTCATCAGTTTTTAAGCTACTAAGGGGTCAGTATACTGTGTGTGGGGTACTGTACAGTGAGGGGACATTATACTATGTATAGGAGAGCATCATATTCTGCAGAGGGGAGCTGTACATGGGGGGAGACTCAGGAAATTGTTAAATGGGCACTTATCATTGTAGGGGAACTCAGGTTATTATGACTATCAGAGGGGCACACAGAGGGCATTATTAATTTCTAGGGGGCATATTGTAGGCAATGTTTTCTAGGGCACTTACACAGGGCATTACTATATTCTAGAGGTTTGTTTTACCACCTTGAGAGCACACAGAAGGTGCAGTAATAGGAACACATACAGCAACAGAGCCTCAGTATTGGGGTATCAGCAGGATGAGGCATTTGTGCAGGTTGGGAATAGATGTGGATGGGGCCTGAAATGTAAGGAGTCAAATGGGTCTTTGTTGTGATCTCTGCAGACCTGAAACTCTGAGTTCTGGATGGAGAAGTCGTCATGTCGGTCTGGGCCAGATAGAAAAGACGGGAAAAGTGAACAATTTAGTCAAAAAGAACATCAACTGTAAGTTACTATATATAACTGTGCTGTGATCTCTTATATGTTCTGCAGGACTGATGTCACCATATGGAAGTAATATCAGTGCTGTTCTTTGTATAGAGATTATTTTTGGTAACAGTGCTGAGGTTCTCCTACATCCACTATCTGGGTGCGCCACCATACACTGTGTGCAGAATTATTAGGCAAGTTGTATTTTAGAGGATTATTTTTATTATTGATCACCAACTATGTTCTCAATCAACAGAAAAGACTCATAAATATCCAAGCTTATTATTTTTGGAAGTTGGAGTGTTTTTTTTTTAGATTTGGCTATCTTAGGAGGATATCTGTTTGTGCAGGTAACTATTACTGTGCAGAATTATTAGGCAACTTAATAAAAACCAAATATAATCCCATCTCACTTGTTTATTTTCACCAGGTAAACCAATATAAGTGCACAAAATATAGAAATAAACATTTCTGACATGCAAAACCAAAAACAAAAAAAATGAGTGATCAATATAGCCACCTTTCTTTATGATGACTCTCAACAGCCTTCCATCCATAGATTCTGTCAGTTGCTTGATCTGTTTTCGATCAACATTGCGTGCAGCAGCCACCACAGCTTCCCAGACACTGTTCCGAGAGGTGAACTGTTTTCCCTCCCTGTAGATCTCACATTTTATGATGAACCACAGGTTCTCTATGGGGTTCAGATCAGGTGAACAAGGGGGCCATGTCATTATTTTTTCTTCTTTTAGACCTTTACTGGCCAGCCATGCTGTGGAGTAGTTGGATGCATGTGATGGAGCATTGTCCTTCATGAAAATCATGTTTTTCTTGAACGATACCGACTTCTTCATGTACCACTGCTTGAGGAAGTTGTCTTCCAGAAACTGGCAGTAGGTCTGAGAGTTGAGCTTCACTCCATCCTCAACCCGAAAAGGTCCCAGAAGTTCATCTTTGATGATAGCAGCCCATACCAGTACCCCACCTCCACCTTGCTGGCATCTGAGTCGGAGTGAAGCTCTCTGCCCTTTACTGATCCAGCCTCTAGCCCATCCATCTGGCCCATCAAGAGTCACGCTCATTTCATCAGTCCATAAAACCTTTGAAAAATAAGTCTTAAGATATTTTTTGACGCATTCTTGACGTTTTATCTTATGTATCTTGTTCAAAGGTGGTCATTTTTCAGCCTTCCTTACCTTGGCCATGTCCCTGAGTATCGCACACCTTGTGCTTTTTGATACTCCAGTAACGTTGCAGCTCTGAAATATGGCAAAACTGGTGGCGAATGGCATCTTGTCAGCTTCACGCTTGATTTTCCTCAATTCATGGACAGTTATTTTGCGCCTTTTTTGGCCAACACGCTTCTTGTGACCTGTTGGCTATTTGCCATGAAAGGCTTGATTGTTCGGTGATCACGCTTCAAAAGTTTGGAAATTTCAAGACTGCTGCATCCCTCTGCAAGACATCTCACAATTTTGGACTTTTCAGAGCCCGTCAAATCTCTCTTCTGACCCATTTTGCCAAAGGAAAGGAAGTTGCCTAATAATTAAGCACACCTTATATAGAGTGTTGATGTCATTAGTCAACACCCCTCCTCATTACAGAGATGCACATCACCAGATTTACTTAATTGGTAGTTGGCTCTCAAGCCTATGCAGCTTGGAGTAGGACAACATGTATAAAAAGTATCATGTGATCAAAATACTCATTTGCCTAATAATTCTGCACGCGGTGTAGTTATAGTCAGGGTTACCTGGTTAGGAGCCCACTCAGAAGTTTTTCCCCCCCTGTACCAAAACCTTAGCTACGCCTCTGTTCTGCTGTAATATATTATACATTGGATTCCTATGCCACACATTGTGCCCTGTGTCCATGAGATCTATTCTATTTTTTGCATTTTAACCATTGTATATATATAAGTGTGAGCGCCTGTCTCTGCAGTGTCACTCTCTTACCTAACCATATATTCATTAAAGGTTTTTTAATTTCCTATTCATGTATAATTTGTGACTATTTTGTTCAGCTGTTCTTGATCGGTCTTTTGCTTCATTATAGTGAATGGATACCTCTGGGGTTTCATCTGAATCACGTCACTTGGAGATTTAGATGGAAATCCCGATATAAGTGCTCAGCGTAGAGCACAGGATAAATGTGATTCCAAATATTATGTAAAATGTCCCTAACAAAAGCTTCAAATCAATCCAGAAAAAAGTAAGCCCCACTCATCTGTCAATGGAAATATAGGGGCTTCCACATTACTAGTAGCACAAAGGCTCTGGAAAAGTGCTATGGCTCCTTGCCCCCCAAAAGAAATCCAGCGAATTCTGCGCTCTCAAATCCAAATGTTCCCCTCCCAAAGGGGTATAATTTCCAAAATGGGGTCACTTGAAGGGGGATACTACACTGTGTGCAGAATTATTAGACAAGTTGTATTTTAGAGGAATATTTTTATTATTGATCAACAACTATGTTCTCAATCAACCCAAAAGACTCATAAATGTCCAAGCTCAATATTTTTGGAAGTTGGAGTGTTTTTTTTTTTTTAGATTTGGCTATCTTAGGAGGATATCTGTATGTGCAGGTAACTATTACTGTGCAGAATTATTAGGCAACTTAATAAAAACCAAATATAATCCCATCTCACTTGTTTATTTTCACCAGGTAAACCAATATCAGTGCACAAAATTTAGAAATAAACATTTCTGACATACAAAAACAAAAACCTAAAAAATGAGTGATCAATATAGCCACCTTTCTTTATGATGACACTCAACAACCTTCCATCCATAGATTCTGTCAGTTGCTTGATCTGTTTTCGATCAACATTGCGTGCAGCAGCCACCACAGCCTCACAGACATTTTTCCGAAAGGTGTACTGTTTCCCCTCCCTGTAGATCTCACATTTTATGATGGACCACAGGTTCTCTATGGGGTTCAGATCGGGTGAACAAGGGGGCCATGTCATTATTTTTTCTTCTTTTAGACCTTTACTGGCCAGCCACGCTGTGGAGTAGTTGGATGCATGTGATGGAGCATTGTCCTGCATGAAAATCATGTTTTTCTTGAACGATACTGACTTCTTCCTGTACCACTGCTTGAACAAGTTGTCTTCCAGAAACTGTCAGTAAGTCTTGGAGTTGAGCTTCACTCCATCCTCAACCTGAAAAGGTCCCAGAAGTTCATCTTTGATGATACCAGCCCATACCAGTACCCTACCTCCACCTTGCGGGCATCTGAGTTGGAGTGGAGCTCTCTGCCCTTTACTGATCCAGCCTCTGGTTCATCCATCTGGCCCATCAAGAGTCACTCTCATTTCATCAGTCCATAAAACCTTTGAAAAATCAGTCTTAAGATAATTCTTGGCCCATTCTTGACGTTTTATCTTATTTGTCTTGTTCAAAGGTGGTCATTTTTCAGCCTTCCTTACCTTGGCCATGTCCCTGAGTATCGCACACCTTGTGCTTTTTGATACTCCAGTAATGTTGCAGCTCTGAAATATTGCAAAACTGGTGGCGAATGGCATCTTGGCAGCTTCATGCTTGATTTTCCTCAATTCATGGGCAGTTATTTTGCGCCTTTTTTGGCCAACACGCTTCTTGCGACCCTGTTGGCTATTTGCCATGAAACGCTTGATTGTTCGGTGATCACCCTTCAACAGTTTGGAAATTTCAAGACTGCTGCATCCCATCCCTCTGCAAGACATCTCACAATTTTGAACTATTCAGAGCCCGTCAAATCTCTCTTCTGACCCATTTTGCCAAAGGAAAGGAAGTTGCCTAATAATTAAGCACACCTTATATAGGGTGTTGATGTCATTAGTCAACACCCCTCCTCATTACAGAGATGCACATCACCAGATTTACTTAATTGGTAGTTGGCTCTCAAGCCTATGCAGATTGGAGTAGGACAACAAGTATAAAAAGTATCATGTGATCAAAATACGCATTTGCCTAATAATTCTGCACACAGTGTACTCTTCTAGCATTTAGGGGCTCTTTATATGGAGTCTGCATACTATTCTAGGAAAATCTGCACTGCAGGAGGCAAATAGTATTTGTGGGACACATTTTGGTGCTTTTCTCCCATTTCCCAGTGTGAAAGTGTAAATCTGGGGCTAAAACAAAATTTTGGTGGTAAAAATGAAATTATTTTTTTCTTCACTGCACAATGATATAAAATTACGTGACCCACTTGTGGTGTCAATATGATCACCTCACCCCTAGATGAATTCATTGAGAAATGTAGTTTGTAAAATGGGGTCTCTTATAGAGGGTTCTGCTGTTCTGGCACCTCAGGGGCTCTGCCAATGTGACATGGCACCTTTAAACCAGTCCAACAAAATCTGAACTACAATATGGCACTTCTTCCCTTCTGAGCTTTGCACTGTGCCTCAAAAGTAGTTTTTGACCACATGTGGGGTATCGGCGTACTCAGGAGAAATTGCACAACACATTTTGGGGTTCATTTTCTCCTGCTATCCTTGTGAAAATGAAAATTTTGGTGGCTAAAATAATATTTTTGTGGGAAAAATATATTTTTTCATGTTTTACTGATCAACATTTTAAAATTCTGTGAAGCACCTGTGGGTTCAATGTGCTCACCACAAGTCTAGATAAATTCCTTGAGAGTCTAGTTTCCAAAATGGGGCCACTTGTGGGGTTTTTCCCCTATTTAGGCATATAAGAAGTTCTCCAAACGCGACAGCCCACAGACCATTCCATCAAAGTCTGCATTCCAAAATGTCACTGCTTCCTTAGTGAGCCCCTCCGTGTGCCCAAACAGTAGTTTTCCCCCACTTATGGGGTATCTGTATACTCAGATAAAATTGCACAACAACTTTTGGGGTCCATTTTCTCCTGTTAACCTTGTTAAAATAAAAAATTTGGGGCTGAATGAAAATTTTTGTGGAAAAAATGTGATTTTTTTTATTTTCACAGCTCTACATCATAAACTTCTGACGAAGGTGTCACGCCGAAACGCGGGGTAGGCGCCACACACGTTTGGTAATGTATATGGATATGAGCATGTTCAACATTTACATAGGGACCAATTGACACTCCAGTGATATTTTAACTGTGATCCACAAACTGGTTATATAGACCCCATAATACAATCATTTAAGAATTGTTTGTGGAAATCTGGCACTTTGTTCTAACTATCTGTATCAAATGGAACATGAATTGCAACTGTATCCCTTTATATTTGTTATATGAATAACTGGAGTGTATATTTTTTTGGACACTGATGTGCCACAATAACTGCTCTTCGATATATGTATATAGCAAGTGATATATGTATGGATATAATATCCATCCCTATTAAGGTTTATTCTTAGCTACACTATGCATCCATACAATTATTCATTTATGCAGTAATTAACGCACGTAGACACTTTTTCGATTTGAGGCCAGTCATATTGGCTGGGATACATTATGTAATTATGTATGTATATGGATCCCTTGATATAAATGTTGTTTCACTGATAACCTTTTTTACAATTTAAAATGATATTTAATGTATGTACTATGTGACTATTGTATTGAGAAATATACTATGTTTCATATCATATAGGGACATTGTATTCCCGTCAACATATATATATATATTTATTGTGTGAGCGTCTCTTTATGCAGTGCCATTGATTTGGCCAAACCACGATTCATTAAAGGTTTTTTTAGTAACTTGTTTACTTTTGATCTTCTTTGTTCGGTATTTCCTCTGTTGGTCTATTGTTATTGTCCGAATTGATCCAGTCCTATATATAGTTTTATACATGGGTAATAATGGTATACATAGAAAATCTGATTATTCCAAACTTGTTACTAAGTATAATAATTCATCATAAACTTCTGTGAAGCACCTGTGGGTTCAAAGTTCTCACCACACATCTAGATAAGTTCCCTGAGGCAGAGCCCTGAGCAGGCGGGGGGGCCCACTCACCGTCAGGCACCCCAGTGCGCTATGGGACCCGTGTGCGGTGCGGTGCCGGTGTCAGCGCCCGCTCCCCCTCGCTTGCTCAGGGCCCTGTCACAATACTTACCTCTCCCAGTGCCTCCGCAGCAGCTCCGGTCCCTTCTACGGCTGCTGCACTGTGATGTGTCAAGTCAGAGGGCACGGTGACGTCTTTACACCATGCTCTCTCCTCTCTCCTGAGCCGTCACAGGCAGCGCAGAGCGGGAACACGCCGGCGCGATTGAGGGGTCCGGAGCAGCGGCAGCAGGTGAGAAGTGAGGTGAGTATTTGATTTTTTTTATATGTATGGAGGCATGGGGCATTATATGGTGGGGGGGAGCAAGTGACATCCTGCATGGGGCATTATATGGGGGGGCGAACAAGTGACATCCTGCATGGGGCATTATATGGGGGGGGAACAAGTGACATCCTGCATAGGGCATTATATGGGGGGAGGTGACATCCTGCATGAGGCATTATATGGGGGGGAGAGGTGACATCCTGCATGGGGCATTATATGGGGGGGAGGTGACATCCTGCATGGAGAATTATATGGGGGGGAGAGGTGACATCCTGCATGGGGCATTATATGGGGGGGAGAGTTGACATCCTGCATGGGGCATTATATAGGGGGGACCAGTATCCTGTATCGAGTGTTATATGGGGACCAGTATCCTGTATAGAGTGTTATATGGGGACCAGTATCCTGTATGGAGCGTTATATGGGGAACAGTATTCTGCATGGAGCAATATATGGGGCCCATAATGCGGTATGGAGGACTATACTGTCCGGTCTGCACTGTGAGCTGCGAGGATTCACCGGTTTCTGAGCTATTGTAGAATTTACAATAGATATCACTCATGTAATGTAAGAAGTAGTGTTGAGCGAGCACTAAAATGCTCGGGTGCTCGAAGCTCGGGCCGAGCTCGCTGTGATACTCGGGTGCTCGACCCGAGCAACGAGCCCAATGTTAGTCTATGGGACACTCGAGCATTTTTGCAGTGGCACCCCCGGCAGTCTTTTAAAAGCCTAACAAATGCCCAAAATGATAGTGACGGTGCTCAAATGACATGGGGACAGCATGGGGATCGGCCCAGGAAGCATTTCTGACCCCGAGGTCACTGCTGTCAACAACGTGGTCAGAGGTATTAAGCCACTTTTACGGGCTCACAATAAAACGTTCAAAAACGAAAGTGAAACTTTTTTCCTGTGAAATATGTTAAGGAACATCCTTTCCAGGGAAAAGACTTGTGTATAAGTTAAAATAAAGGACCAAAAACAAAAATACTCCTCCACACCTTCGGCTATGTTCACAAGTAGCATTTTTTATGCGTTTTTGCACTTTTGTATTGCTTTCAACTATGACAAATGCATTCACCGGGAAATGTCATTTTAACATTTTACAACCTTATCTGGCCATGTGCTGTGTGACACATGCATAAAGTGCTGAAAAGACATAGGAACAGCATGGGGAAGACCCCTGGAAGGATCTCTGACTCCCAGGTCACTGTCTAAAAGTGTGCCCATCATAAGTGATCCTTACCGCATCAGAAGATGCAGACTTGCAACTATCCCCATGCAAGTTCTAGTCCCAGGGCAGTGTTCAATTGTACCTCCCCCATTCCTTGCAATGCAAGCACAAGTATGCAGCCTGCCACCCACCCACCCTCAGGCTGCAATTCCATACTGCTTGCTTGCTTGAACTTGAAATTGGGCCTTTTAGGCATGTGGAGGCGGAATCTGGCCACCACGTCATGGCTGTGTTGGCGGCCTGGAATCCATACTCAGTCCCCAGCTGCCCGGCGGCCGGGTGTCCATACTCGGTCCCCAGCCGCCCCGCGGCCGGGTGTCCACACACGGTCCCCAGCCGCCTGGGGGCAGCCGGGTGTCCATAAACGGTCCCCAGCCACCCCTATTTCTCCTTGGAACATCCCCCCACACACTTTTCTTAGCCCGGCCTGCTTTAGGCAGCATTGGACGAGCCCACCAGAGAACCAGACTCCTCCGGTGGGCCCTGACTTCTCCATCGGTGGAGTTGAGAGTGCAAGGTGAGGAGCATGATGATGATGACAGAAGTTAGCATCTGCTATGTTTTCTTTTAATGCCAGTGTAAGTGTGCAGCCTGCCACCCACCCACCCCCAGACTGCAATTCCATACTGCTAGCTTGCACTTGAAATGGGGCCTTTTAGTTTGGAGGAGGCCGAAGCTGGCCACTACCTCATGGCTGCTTTGGCAGCGAGGTATCCATACTCAGTCCCCAGCCGCCCCTATTTGTCCTGGTGTGCCTTATACATAAGATTAAGCGCGTATACCAAAACATTACCTGTGCCCTCCCCAGTGCATTTAGTGGGAAGGAGAGCCTATTCCGCTGTAGTGTGTGCATGCCCCAGTTCATGGTACATGCGAAGATGCCTCCCACCTTGCACCTGTCGTTGCAGACTTGCAACTATCCCCATTCAAGTCCTTGTCCCAGGGCAGTGTTCAATTGTACCTCTCCCATTCCTTGCAATGCAAGCGCAAGTATGCAGCCTGCCACCCACCCACCCCCAGGCTGCAATACCATACTGCTTGCTTGCACTTTAAATTGGGCCTTTTAGGCATGTGGAGGCGGAATCTTGCCACCACGCCATGGCTGTGTCGGCGGCCTGGTATCCATACTCAGTCCCCAGCCGCCTGGTGGCCGGGTGTCCCCGCTTGCTCCCCAGCCTCCAGGGGGTGGCCGGGTGTCCATACTCGGTCCCCAGCCACCCCTATTTGTCTCGGTAACCTTTCCCACACTTTTCTTAGCCTGGCCTGCTTTAGGGCAGCATTGGCCGAGCCCACCGGACTATCAGACTCCTCCGGTGGGCCCTGGCTTCTCCATCAGGGGAGTTGAGAGTGCCAAGGTGAGGAGCATGATGAGGATGATAGAAGTTAGCATCTGCTTTGTTTTGTTGTAATGCAAGCGCATGTATGTAGTAGCGGCTAGGCCTGAGGTGGTCAGCGTTTTGGCGCATATCCTACCTCCTCCGAGGATTGCTGGATGTTTTCCTGCTACTATCCAAGTTCTATGACTCCCGTTAAAACAAAGCTTCAGGTGATAAATGATGGATGAGGTAGTGGCAAAGGAGAAAGAGCAGGAGGAACAGGGACCATTCACATGAATATCAGGCCAGTCAACCAGATATGTCTTGTAGGATATGTTTCTGTTAGCAAAGGAGCGGTTCGGCTACACAGTTATAGGGCATACAGTGAGTGCAATGCCTACCAAAAATTTCGAGGCACTCCAATGCCCCTTGGAAATGACATGGAGGTCAGAGGGCGTTAACTAAACCTTTTTTTCCATTTATAGCAACTGGGTCTCCTGTGCACTGTGGGCCTAAGCAGTGAATGGAAGGCTTTCCAAAAATTATGAGGAACTGCAATGCCCCTTACAAGAGCCATGTGTGGCACCCCAGGGGTCTGGTCACCACAGTAATAGGGATATTACGTCGGAGAGCAAGTGGGAGGTTTCCTGGTCAGGATCCCTTAAACATGCAACATCCTCCTGCCCCAGTCCTCTGAGGGGAGAATTCTGCCCTTATAAACTGGATCTGGGGTGGGGTTGAGTGAGTCAGAGAACAGAGAACAGTCAGAGTCAGAGTGAGAGCAAGGGAAAGTAACAGCAAGGAGCTCTGTAGGAGCTAGGAGCTAAAGACCAGGGGCTGGAAGCTGAGCAGAGCTCGCCCTGGCAGAAGACAATAGGAACCGGACACAGGAGTCTGAGGTTGTGAGGACTTATATATCCAAAACAGAAATGAGGTATCTGCGCTGGTCTAGGTGATTAAAAATGAACTGTGAACAAAATAATTTAAAATATGAATATTTATTGGTTAATAGTTAAAAAGGTATGAAACATTAAAACTGATATTATTTCAGGTATGATCAATGGGGGTAGCTGGCCTCCTAAGAGCAATATAAGAGCACAGTAAAGGATGATGCTTAAAATTGGTTGGTGATAATCTTGCTTGGAGTAGGCTCCAGGGATTGACAGAGATAATGGCTTGAACTAAATGATGGGAACCTAGGAGGGAAGGAGAGGGAAAGGGTTAAAATAGGCCTGTAATTCTGGGAGTAAAGTAACCTAATTAAAATGAGGAGAGAAAAAAATATATAATAACCTATTGGGGTATAGATGTGGACGTGGCGTTTAGTAAAACTCCGAAGAGACGGTTTGGATTACAGATCTGTCGGGACAAAATAGTGTTCAGGGGAAAGGACCCAGAAGTGGCAGACAGACTCCCAGTGTTGGGAAAATTACCTTAGTTGAAAGGTGTAGGAGGTGTCAGGGTAAGAAAGAATATATATTTTTCCACTTTTATACTTTTATACTTTTATACGCTTTGCTTATGTACTAACCACCATTTTGTGTCTTATAACAATAAGCTTTCCTTGCTACGTGTTACTTAGATGGAAATTTATGCTAAGATGGCGCCAGTATCAGCCAAGCATCTGTTTCAGAGAAATGAAACCGAAACATCAACTGACTGTTGTCTGCCCAGAGACTGAGTTAAGGAGACGTGGACCAATCAGGAGTGGCCGGATACTAGACATTTATGGCTTACCCCGCCCCGAACAACCCCTTTCCCCTCCCCATTATGTAGTGTATTTAGGTTTGTGCATGCGGAAATAAAGGCAGAACATTGCTGAGATCGTGGCTTGCCAGTAGCCTTCTGAGCATGCTCTGAGTTTGAACCAGCTTGTTGTCTGACTCATTCTTTGAATGGTTGACCCATGCTCATAGCCTTAATTTGGAGTGACTGGAGGACGAGTGGAATGTCGCTACGACCCCGACAGAGGTAGCTGGAAAGTATGGGTTCTGCGTAGGTTACGTGGCTGTTTGATGTCCTACCTGGTTGGGCCAGATATAAACAATAATGATTGGGTATAGGTATAAATATATCTCAGGAGATATAGATAAATAGAGTAGCTAAGCTTGTATAAAAAAAAAAAAAAAAAAAAAAAAAGGGGGGCTGAGTGCCGGAGGATAATCAGGTTATAAGAGACCAACCTGTGTTAAGGCTGGTAAGATATGGAATGATTCCAATTTATGTTTTAAAAACAAAGTCCATCATAACAGGCATCGATGAATAAAAGAAAAGCTTTGCTGTGGCGGGCACAGTGTGTGCTGGTGTACCTGGTATAGCGGAGGTGGCTGCTGGTGTTGCAGGCACGTTGATTCTTGAGTCTCCCCTTGTTGGAGGTACTGATCAGGTCGTTCGGTACTGACCTGTTGAAGAAGGCTGTGAAGCTGGATTCTGTTGCACTGCACTCGGAGTCCCGGCCGGAGGCTCCGGTAGCAGCGAGAGTACAGAGGTGCCTACTTCCTGCTCGGGGAGGGTGGCGGGGCGTCCGGTCACGTGGTAGGTGACGTCAGATCCCGCGATCTCTCGCGATAGAGCGGGTATGGGTAGCACTGAGGATCGCGGGATCTGACGTCACCTACCACGTGACCGGACGCCCCGCCACCCTCCGCGAGCAGGAAGTAGGCACCTCTGTACTCTCGCTGCTACCGGAGCCTCCGGCCGGGACTCCTAGTGCAGTGCAACAGAATCCAGCTTCACAGCCATCATCATCAGGTCAGTACCGAACGACCTGATCAGTACCTCCAACAAGGGGAGACTCAAGAATCAACGTGCCTGCAACACCAGCAGCCACCTCCGCTATACCAGGTACACCAGCACACACTGTGCCCGCCACAGCAAAGCTTTTCTTTTATTCATCGATGCCTGTTATGATGGACTTTGTTTTTAAAACATAAATTGGAATCATTCCATATCTTACCAGCCTTAACACAGGTTGGTCTCTTATAACCTGATTATCCTCCGGCACTCAGCCCCCTTTTTTTTTATTTTTTTTTTATACAAGCTTAGCTACTCTATTTATCTATATCTCCTGAGATATATTTATACCTATACCCAATCATTATTGTTTATATCTGGCCCAACCAGGTAGGACATCAAACAGCCACGTAACCTACGCAGAACCCATACTTTCCAGCTACCTCCTACACCTTTCAACTAAAGGTTGACTCCCCAACACTGGGAGTCTGTCTGCCACTTCTGGGTCCTTTCCCCTGAACACTATTTTGTCCCGACAGATCTGTAATCCAGACCGTCTCTTCGGATTTTTACTAAACGCCACGTCCACATCTATACCCCAATAGGTTATTATATATTTTTTTCTCTCCTCATTTTAATTAGGTTACTTTACTCCCAGAATTACAGGCCTATTTTAACCCTTTCCCTCTCCTTCCCTCCTAGGTTCCCATCATTTAGTTCAAGCCATTATCTCTGTCAATCCCTGGAGCCTACTCCAAGCAAGATTATCACCAACCAATTTTAAGCATCATCCTTTACTGTGCTCTTATATTGCTCTTAGGAGGCCAGCTACCCCCATTGATCATACCTGAAATAATATCAGTTTTAATCGTTCATACCTTTTTAACTATTAACCAATAAATATTCATATTTAAAAATATTTTGTTCACAGTTCATTTTTAATCACCTAGACCAGCGCAGATACCTCATTTCTGTTTTTAATTTACTTAGGCAGCCTTTTTGGTTCACTGCAAGTATCAGCTGCAGGTCAAAGGAAAGAGTCCACTAGCGCCCCCTACCAATACATTATCCGACTTATATATCCAGCAGCAGAAACCAGCCGGCAGGGGATTTCAGGTCCTCTGGCCATAGAAGCCCGGAGGCTCAGTCACAAGCAAGGGACCAGCACCGCCATTGTGGAGCGGAGGCTAACAGAAGGCCCCAAGTCACCAGCCATACGGGTGAGCACCACACGGTACACTCAGGGACGTGGGCTACTTCTACCCGCTTACAGCAAGGTAGCCAGGAAGAGTGCAGACAGACGGGGAGGCCTATAACTCCACCTGGCCAGGGGAACTCCTGCTTGCTCACAGACTGACCAGGCCTCTTATGCTAGCCAGTACTCCCAGGAGGGTCTACCTTATAATCATCAGTAAAGACCCTGAACTGCACTGCAAAGACTCTGAGTCGTTCCTGCTGCGCTCGTGCACCATCACTCCCATCATCCACACTCACTGCCCTGAGGCTATACTCCTCCCGTGGGGAGTTATCCCATTCTCTGCTACGCACACAACACCAGCCTCAGCGGTCTGCCTCGCAGCGGTGGTACTCCCTGACCGCAATCCACGGGTGGCGCAGTCGGACAATTAACCTCAAAACCTAAGAAAGACTGCCACTGGTTTGACCAGCCTGAGCCACGGGACCGGGTCACCGCCACGGAGACTACAGTCCCCAGAGACCCGGCACCGGGTATCCCACACACGTGTACACACGGCCCAGGGGGTGCGTCACATGCAGTACAGCATATTACAAACATAAGTCCCATTATTGGGGAATGGGTCTCCCATAGTATTTGCTTATGCTTTCCAAGCAAAAGCTGGCAAAAATTAGGACGGAGCAACTTGCAATGCCCCTTACAAGAGCCATGCAGTACAGCATATTACAAACATAAGTCCCATTATTGGGGAGTGGGTCTCCCATAGTATTTGCTTATGCTTTCCAAGCAAAAGCTGCCAAAAATTAGGACGGAGCAACTTGCAATGCCCCTTACAAGAGCCATGCAGTACAGCATATTACAAACATAAGTCCCATTATTGGGGAGTGGGTCTCCCATAGTATTTGCTTATGCTTTCCAAGCAAAAGCTGCCAAAAATTAGGACGGAGCAACTTGCAATGCCCCTTACAAGAGCCATGCAGTACAGCATATTACAAACATAAGTCCCATTATTGGGGAGTGGGTGTCCCATAGTATTTGCTTATGCTTTCCAAGCAAAAGCTGCCAAAAATTAGGACGGAGCAACTTGCAATGCCCCTTACAAGAGCCATGCAGTACAGCATATTAGAAACATAAGTCCCATTATTGGGGAGTGGGTGTCCCATAATATTTGCTTATGCTTTCCAAGCAAAAGCTGCCAAAAATTAGGACGGAGCAACTTGCAATGCCCCTTACAAGAGCCATGCAGTACAGCATATTACAAACATAAGTCCCATTATTGGGGAGTGGGTGTCCCATGGTATTTGCTTATGCTTTCCAAGCAAAAGCTGCCAAAAATTAGGACGGAACAACTTGCAATGCCCCTTACAAGAGCCATGCAGTACAGCATATTACAAACATAAGTCCCATTATTGGGGAGTGGTTGTCCCATAGTATTTGCTTATGCCTTGCAAGCAAAAGCTGCCAAAAATTAGGACGGAGCAACTTGCAATGCCCCTTACAAGAGCCATGCAGTACAGCATATTACAAACATAAGTCCCATTATTGGGGAGTGGGTGTCCCATGGTATTTGCTTATGCTTTCCAAGCAAAAGCTGGCAAAAATTAGGACGGAGCAACTTGCAATGCCCCTTACAAGAGCCATGCAGTACAGCATATTACAAACATAAGTCCCATTATTGGGGAGTGGGTCTCCCATAGTATTTGCTTATGCCTTGCAAGCAAAAGCTGCCAAAAATTAGGACGGAGCAACTTGCAATGCCCCTTACAAGAGCCATGCAGTACAGCATATTACAAACATAAGTCTCATTATTGGGGAGTGGGTCTCCCATAGTATTTGCTTATGCTTTCCAAGCAAAAGCTACCAAAAATTAGGACGGAGCAACTTGCAATGCCCCTTACAAGAGCCATGCAGTACAGCATATGACAAACATAAGTCCCATTATTGGGGAGTGGGTCTCCCATTGTATTTGCTTATGTTTTCCAAGCAAAAGGTACCAAAAATTAGGATGGAGCAACTTGCAATGCCGCTTACAAGAGCCATGCAGTACAGCATATTACAAACATAAGTCCCATTATTGGGGAGTGGGTGTCCCATAATATTTGCTTATGCTTTCCAAGCAAAAGCTGCCAAAAATTAGGATGGAGCAACTTGCAATGCCCCTTACAAGAGCCATGCAGTACAGCATATTACAAACATTATTCTCATTACTGGGGAGTGGGTGTCGCATAGTATTTGCTTATGCTTTCCAAGCAAAAGCTACCAAAAATTAGGACGGAGCAACTTGCAATGCCCCTTACAAGAGCCATGCAGTACAGCATATGACAAACATAAGTCCCATTATTGGGGAGTGGGTCTCCCATTGTATTTGCTTATGTTTTCCAAGCAAAAGCTACCAAAAATTAGGATGGAGCAACTTGCAATGCCGCTTACAAGAGCCATGCAGTACAGCATATTACAAACATAAGTCCCATTAATGGGGAGTGGGTGTCCCATAGTATTTGCGTATGCTTTCCAAGCAAAAGCTGCCAAAAATTAGGATGGAGCAACTTGCAATGCCCCTTACAAGAGCCATGCAGTGCAGCATATTACAAACATAAGTCCCATTATTGGGGAGTGGGTGTCCCATAGTATTTGCTTATGCCTTGCAAGCAAAAGCTGCCAAAAATAAGGACGGAGGAACTTGCAATGCTGGCACCCTGGTGGTATAGTGGTGGTGGAGGCTGAGGATAAGGAGAAGAAGATAAACCAGCCGAAATGAGGAAGCGTATACCCATGTGTGGGTGTGAAGCGGTGCATGTGAATACACCTCCCGAAATAACACAGTGGATTTGACTTTATGTTACTCTGCTGTCATTTGGTGGTGATGAGAAGTCTGGCCCAATCCAGCCCTTGTTCATTTTGATAAGGGTCAGCTTGTCAGCATTGTCAGTTGACAGGCGAGTGCGCTTATCAGTTATAATTTCCCCAGCGGCGCTAAAAACACGCTCCGATAACAAGCTAGTGACTCGCCCCCTGGGCCGTGGGGCACTCGGATCCGGGCAATTAGGGGAACGATGGGGGTAGAAGTGGATGCCCGGTCCGTGGCTCAGGGTGGTCAGGCCAATGATAGTCTGTTACGTGTTGTTGATAATGTCCGACTACGCCACCCGCGGATTTGCGGTCATTAGGAACCGCCGCTGCATGCAGACCGCTGGGGCTGATGAGGTGTGCAGCTAGGATAGTGTGACTCCCCACGGGAAGAGTGCGGCCCCAGGGCAGTATAATGGATGTTGGGAGTGATGGTAGTGAGAGTCCCAGTGCTGATAGTGCTGGAGGAGCAAGGAGCACACAGACAACAGGTTGCAGTCCAGGGTCTTTACTAGAACAGGTAAACTGACCCACAAACAGTCCCGGCTAGGAGGGGGACCTGGATATCTGAGAGCAACGGGAAAATTGGCCCTGGTCAGGGTGAGGGTGTAGGCCTACCGTGCTTTCTGCGCTCCTTCTGGCTATCTCCTCGTTATAGGGTAACAGCCCATGTTTCCAAGCTTTCCGTGTAATTCTCGCCTGTATGGCCTGCGACGTGGGTTCCTTTCTGCTCCCAGCCTTGTATGGCTTTACTGGTCCCTTCTGTTGTGGCAGGGCCTCCAGGCTTCTTAGGCCAAGGAATATACAGTCCCTTGCGAACTGGTTCTCTGCTGGAGGATGTGGAATCCTCCTAGCCTCAGACACCAAAATCTGGTAAAGTTAAGTCTTTTCTCTGCCAAGACAGGCTCTCTTCGCCTCTTGTCTCTGGCTTGTGGCTCTCCTCCTGCCACACTTCCTCTTAGGTGCAACACAACTGTCCCTCTCTGCTCTGGGACCTGAATCCCCAGATAGGTCGTCCAGTTCTCTCTAACCCTGCCCTCAGTACCAGCTTTTATAGGGGCAGCCAGCTCCCCCTACTGGCCTGAGACAGGAGGCATTGCATGCTAATGTTCCCCTGACTAGAGAACCTCCCCCTTGCTCTCAGACACAGCTTTAATTACACTTGTGGCATCCAGGTCAGGGTGACACATTCCCCCCTAGTGAAATTTAGTACTCCGGGACTAAACAGCAAACAAAGACAATATTCATAACAATAAAACATTAATAGACAGACGACGCACAAATTGAGTTCTTTAGGTCACAGTGTGGTCTGTGACCGGGTGTCCATATCACCAAAAACAACGGGAGCCTTAACCAGGTGGGGGTTTGTCCTACCCCAAGTCCTTTACAGTCTTAGTTCATTCCTGGGTTAGGCTCAGAATGCAGTCCATACAAGGTCCCGGTTATAAAAAGTCCATAACCTTTGAGTCCTTTCGGTAGCTGCAAGAAACTGAAACACAGAATTACCAACCATGCATGCAACTTGGCAAACATTTCAACATTTGGCAACAGGGTTATTTACAATCTTAGTACACTCTATATTCTCCAGCGAGCGGGTATCTGTCCCTTTGTGCTCCTGGTTGACCTCCTTAACCCACTGTCTGGTGGTGGACCAACCTGGCTTTCCCCACTAGCGTTAGGGGTACAGCTACCAGCTGGGTGTACAGGTAGGGCAGGCAGCTGTCTGCGGGTTCTTTGGCTTACCGCAGGCATGGCAGGCTCACTGTCAGCAGAGGGTTGACTCTCCTGGGCTGCTGGTACAGGCTCTTCTGCCTCTGGAACCGCTTGCTCTTCTTCACCTTCCGGCTCTGGTGTTGGTTGTTGCTGTGCCGGTTGCAGGAAATGCAGGACGGGTACCACTATGGCATCATTTATGCGAGTCCAGGACTGAGGGAACTCTCCGAGAACGGTGCTGATCATTTCTTCCTTGTCCTCTGCGGGTTCAAGGTCACTCTGATCCTCTTCTGCACTATGGAGTTGCTCGGGGCACCTTTTGAGGTGGTCTCTGGAGACGACACTAGTGGTTTCTCCTCCGTCCTTGGTGATTACGCACACCTTTGGGTTGTCGTGGTCAGACTTCAGTACGGTGTAGGGTTCCCTTTCCCACTGGTCGTCCAACTTATGTAGCCTTCTTTTTCGCTTTAGGACTTGCTCACCAGGTTCTAGGGGACTAGCAGGGGCGTGTTGATTGAAGAGTCTTTCTTGCTTCTCTCTCACCTGGGCCAGGCTCTTCTCCACAATCTCCTGTACCTTCTTGTACTGCAGTTGCCTTTCCGTATCCCAGTCCGCATCCGGGGAGGTGTCCTCAGGTATTAGGACTCCCATCTCCAGGTCTACGGGCAGCTTACCCGGTCTGGCTCGCATCAGGTAAGCCGGGGTGCAGTTTGTAGCATTCACCGGGATATTGTTGTACATGTCTACCAGGTCCGGCAATTTTTCTGGCCACAGGCTGCGTTCCTCCAGGGGCAACATCTTCAGGAGATCAATGACTATATTGTTCATCTTCTCACACATCCCGTTGGTTTGGGGGTGGTAAGGCGTTGTACGAATCTTCTTACAGCCATAGAGGTTGCAGAACTCCTGGAAGATTTCAGCTTCAAACGCTGGACCCTGGTCTGTCAGGACCTGTTCCGGATACCCGTGTGGACGGCAGAAGTATTGCTGGAAGGCTCTGGCCGCTGTTTGGGCTGTCAAGTCCTTTACCGGGACCACCACTAGAAAACGGGAATAGTGGTCCACGATTGTCAGGGCATAGATGTATCCTGACCGGCTGGGAGCCAATTTAACATGGTCCAGAGCTACCAGCTCAAGAGGCTGCGTGGTGACGATGGGCCTCAAGGGTGTCTTCTGGCTGGTGCGGTCCTTCCTCCTCAGGTGACAAGGGCCACAGTCTCTGCACCATTTTTCTACTGCTCCTCTCATGCCGACCCAAAAGAACCTTCCTCTTAGTAGGAACTCCAGTTTCTTCCAACCGAAGTGTCCCGCTCTGTCATGGTAAGCCCCCAGGACCATAGCTGCATCCCGTCTTGGGACCACGACTTGCCAGGTCAGCTCGTGCGTCCGGTGGTTGACAATCCTTCTGCACAACTTGCCTTCGTAGAGGAACAGCTTGCTCTTCTCCTTCCATAGCTGCTTGGCTTCCTCTGGGGCATCTGGATCTAGGCGGGCGTCTTCCCGGGTCAGCAGATCTTTCACCAGGCGGACTGCAGGGTCACTATCTTGGGTCTCGGCCCAGCTGTGGTGAGGTAGGGGATTCATCATCACAGTTGTTAGATCCTCCTCCTTCACGCGGTGAGAGTGTTGAGTGGCTCCATAACGGTGAAACGCGGGGAGTTCTACCTCCTCCAGCTCTTCTGGGTCTTCGTCACCTTCAGGTAAGTGAGGCATCCTTGATAGGGCGTCCGCGTTGGCGTTGGTTTTGCCTGCCCGGTACTTGATCACGAAGTCATAGTTGGAGAGACGGGCCATCCACCGCTGTTCCAGGGCACCCAGTCTTGCATTGCCCAGGTGTGTCAACGGGTTGTTGTCCGTGTACACGGTGAACTTTGCGGAGGCCAGGTAATGCTTGAAGCGTTCCGTCACGGCCCACACCACCGCCAAGAATTCTAGCTTGAAGGAGCTGTAATTCTCCGGGTTCCTCTCGGTGGGCCTCAGCTTCCGGCTGGCGTATGCGATCACCCGTTCTCTGCCCTGTTGGTTTTGGGACAGTACGGCTCCCAGTCCCACATTACTGGCATCTGTGTGGAGAATGAAAGGCTGGCCGTAATCAGGGTAGGCCAGGATCTCATCTCCCGTGAGGGCCATCTTTAGCTGGCGGAAGGACTCCTCTTCCGGTTTATCCCACTTGAAGGGTGGCTTTTGACTTCGGGACTTAGACTGTCCGATCAGGAGGTCCTGCATAGGAGCTGCCATCTTAGTGAACCCGGGGATGAACGTTCGGTAGTAGCCTACCAACCCGAGAAACTGTCTCACCTCTTTGATGTTCGAGGGGCTTGGCCAGCTCTTGATTGCCGTGACCTTGTCAGGGTCGGGGGCCACTCCTTCCGCGCTTACCACGTGCCCTAGGTACTGGACCTTTGGTTTCAGCAGGTGGCACTTCGATGGTTTCACCTTCAGGCCATAGCCTGCCAGGGCTTCGAACACCTCGGCCAGGTGCTTGAGATGGTCCTCGTAGGTCTTCGAATAGACGATCACGTCGTCCAGGTAAAGGAGGACCGTCTCGAAGTTTCGGTGCCCTAGACAGCATTCCATCAGCCGCTGGAAGGTCCCTGGTGCGTTGCAGAGCCCGAAAGGCATACAGTTGAATTCGCTCAGTCCCATCGGGGTGGTGAAGGTGGTCTTCTCCTTGTCAGCCTCTGCCACAGGAACCTGCCAGTACCCGCTAGTAAGGTCCAAAGTAGAAAAGAAGTTAGCAGATTTTAGTGCGGCTAAAGACTCTTCTATTCTAGGCAGCGGATATGCGTCTTTGTGGGTGATACGGTTGATTTGTCTATAGTCCACGCACATTCTCATGGTGCCGTCTTTCTTTTTGACCAGAACCAAGGGGGCTGCCCAGGGGCTACAGCTGTCTCTAATGACCCCAGCTTCCTTCATCTCTCTAAGCATGCCCTTTGCGTTCTGTTAATGTGCAGGGGGTACAGGTCGGTGTCTTTCCTTTATCGGTGGGTGGCTCCCTGTGGGGATGTGGTGTTCTATCCCTTTTACTCTGCCGAAGTCTAGCGGGTGCTTACTAAAGACTCTCTTGTACTCCTGTACCACCCGGTAGACTCCTTGTTTTTGGTGCAGGGGAGTGGAGTCAGCACCCACGTGGAGTTTCTGGCACCAGTCCTCTTTTTGTTTCTGGGAGCCATTACCCTCCGCCTGAGGAGATGGAGGCAAGGGTTCCACGGCCCTGATAGCTTGGTGTTCGACAACAAACAGTTTGGCGAGTGTAGCGTACCTGGGTAAGTGTACTTCCCTCTCCCCAATGTTGAGGATGCGGACGGGCACCCTCCCATGACGGACATCAACCACCCCCCGGGCTGTCAAAATGGTGGGCCTGCTGTCTGAGTACACGGGTTCTACCATGGCTTGGTAGTCTCTACCTCTCAACCCGATTGCAGTCCGACACCAGATCATCATTTCACTTTTGGGAGGCATGGAAATGGGGAATGGATCACTGAGTCTTACGCTACCGATCTCACCACCAGACAGTTCTACCTGCTGCCGTCTCATCAGGGCTTTTATCTCCTTGTTGAGGACCCTCTGTTGGCTGGAACTAGCATTCACCGCCACCTGTTGTAGAATTACAATTACCTCTGAAAGACAATTTTCAATTATGTTAGTACCCACAGTTATTTTAGGGTGACTTTCATGACGGTCAATGTCCACAATAATCACTCCCTGTGCCGGCAGTTCAACTTTACCAATTTTAATGGTCATCTCCTTGAACCCCATCTGCGGCACGGGTAAGCCATTACTGGCGATGATGCTCAAGTTACTGTCTGGATACCGTGTGATATCAGCATCAGTCCAATACTGCTTAAAAAGTACATAAGGGATTGTGGTTACTTGCGACCCAGTATCCAGCAAGGCGCTCATGGGGATACCGTCCAGCACCACGGGTAAAACCGGGCGCCCCCCAACGTACTTATCACGCCAATTATAAGGGCCTGGTGATCTTATGCCTGGGGGTCGGCCCTCTGCCCCAGGTTGGACCCGTTTAAATTATAGTACCTGGAAATGTGTCCGGGCTGGTTGCATCGACGGCAAATGGGCTGTCCATCCTCTGCGTAGCGGTCTGTGGGCCTCCCTCGGAATGACGGTTTCCTCCTCTGTCGATGCCACGGGACATCCTCCGGACTTGAAGCCAGCTCGATGGGTCTTGACGGGTCCACTTGCAACGCCTGGACGGTCCTGGTCATCGCCGTGACGCTCCTGGTCAGCTCCTGGACTTGGTGGTGCAGGCCTTTCGACGGGGCTTGGTTCAGGGCCTGTGCATCAGCCTCCACGGAGTCCATAGAGGAGGGCGCCGCCTCCTGGTGGTAGGTGATAGCAGGGCGCCGGGGGTTTATAGCGCCACTGTTTGCAGATTCTCGGAGCACCATTATGGCCCTGTCCTTAAATTGGGCAAAGGTCAGGTCGGGGTTCTGAAAGAACATGAGGCGCAGTTGGGCCCTGTGGGCGCTAGACAGCAGACCCTCTATGAATTGTTCTTTTAGCAGTTTATCCGTTTCCTGCACACTGCCAGGGTCAGTTTGTTGAATAGCCCTCAAGGCTTCCTGCAGATTTAGGGCATAGTCTCTGATGCTGTCCTGTGCCCGCTGCTTACATCCATAGAACCTCATTTTAATTTCAGCGGAGGTACGTGTGTCAAAGGTACCCCGCAGCTGGGCCAGAATACCCTTCACAGTCCTTTTCTCCTCAGTGGGCCATGATTTTACCTCCCTCTGGGCTGCGCCAGTTAACTGCCCTTTTAGTATGCTGACCTTCTGTTCCTCTGTCAGGGGGAAAACCTGGAACAAACTGTACAGCCTTTCCTTAAAGTCAGTTAGGGCATGGGGCTCCCCTGAGTACTTGGGCAGCCAGGCCGCTCCAGGGATGTAGGGCAAGGAAAAGGGCATCACCGCTGCAGCAGCTGCGTTGGTGGTAGTGGGCGCCTCTGTGTCCGACATCTTCCTCCCCCCTAGTTAAGCGTGGCCTACCTTCCGACGATCCTTTTCTGTAGGCCACGGCTCCGCTGCTGCTGCTATGGACGAGGACCTGGCGTCGCGTCCTGATGACGTCAGCGTCGCTCTCTCTCCCTTCCAGGACCTTGCGCAGCGTCGGTGCGTGGGGCGGAGCTTCGGGTCTCGCGCGCTTTCGGCATCCACGCCCCTCTTCTTCCCGCGCGGCGTCCTGAAGATGGCGTCCGATGGCGGGAAACAGCTGCGGATGGCGGGAAGACGGCAGAAGACGGCGGGAAACGGTCCAAGATGGCGTCTGATGGCGGGAATCGGCTCCGGAAGGCGGGAAACTTCGCCACAGGTAAGTTACAAAAGTCTTTTTCAGGCACGCAGTACCCGGTGGTTGCGGGCACGAAATCCTGCCGACTACGCCAAAGCTGACTCGCCCCCTGGGCCGTGGGGCACTCGGATCCGGGCAATTAGGGGAACGATGGGGGTAGAAGTGGCTGCCCGGTCCGTGGCTCAGGGTGGTCAGGCCAATGGTAGTCTGTTACGTGTTGTTGATAATGTCCGACTACGCCACCCGCGGATTTGCGGTCATTAGGAACCGCCGCTGCATGCAGACCGCTGGGGCTGATGAGGTGTGCAGCTAGGATAGTGTGACTCCCCACGGGAAGAGTGCGGCCCCAGGGTAGTATAGTTGATGTTGGGAGTGATGGTAGTGAGAGTCCCAGTGCTGATAGTGCTGGAGGAGCAAGGAGCACACAGACAACAGGTTGCAGTCCAGGGTCTTTACTAGAACAGGTAAACTGACCCACAAACAGTCCCGGCTAGGAGGGGGACCTGGATGTCTGAGAGCAACGGGGAAATTGGCCCTGGTCAGGGTGAGGGTGTAGGCCTACCGTGCTTTCTGCGCTCCTTCTGGCTATCTCCTCGTTATAGGGTAACAGCCCACGTTTCCAAGCTTTCCGTGTAATTCTCACCTGTATGGCCTGCGACGTGGGTTCCTTTCTGCTCCCAGCCTTGTATGGCTTTACTGGTCCCTTCTGTTGTGGCAGGGCCTCCAGGCTTCTTAGGCCAAGGAATATACAGTCCCTTGCGAACTGGTTCTCTGCTGGAGGATGTGGAATCCTCCCAGCCTCAGACACCAAAGTCTGGTAAAGTTAAGTCTTTTCTCTGCCAAGACAGGCTCTCTTCGCCTCTTGTCTCTGGCTTGTGGCTCTCCTCCTGCCACACTTCCTCTTAGGTGCAACACAACTGTCCCTCTCTGCTCTGGGACCTGAATCCCCAGATAGGTCGTCCAGTTCTCTCTAACCCTGCCCTCAGTACCAGCTTTTATAGGGGCAGCCAGCTCCCCCTACTGGCCTGAGACAGGAGGCATTGCATGCTAATGTTCCCCTGACTAGAGAACCTCCCCCTTGCTCTCAGACACAGCTTTAATTACACTTGTGGCATCCAGGTCAGGGTGACACACTAGCGGCAGGGCAGGCCAGGACCTCCAAGGCGTACAGAGCGAGTTCATTCCAAGTGTCCAGCTTGGATACCCAATAATTAAAAGGCACAGTGGAATCACGGAGGACGCTGGTACGGTCGGCAAGGTACTCCCTCACCATCTTTTGAAACTTTCCACTCCTTGTGAGAGTACCCCGCGCCTCAGGGCCTGTAAGCTGGGCGGGTGTCAGAAAACTGTCCCAGAACGTTGACAGTGTTCCCCTGCCTCTGCTGGATTGGAGTTGCATCTCTCTCGCCTGTACGCCTTGGTTGGGCAACGAACTGTGACCTCTGCCGCTAGCGTGTTCAGATGGGAATTTTTTTAAGAGTTCTGCAGCAAGGGCCTTCTGGTACTGCCCCATTTTTGTAGACCTCTCCACCTCAGGAATAAGAGAGTGAAAGTTCTCCTTGTAGCGGGGGTCTACAAGTGACACCAACCAGTAATGACTGTCACCCAACATTTTGACAACGCGAGGGTCACGGTTAAGGCAGCGTAACATAAAGTCAGCCATGCGTGCCAGACTGGTAACGGGCAAGATTTCTGTGTCCTCACCAAGATGACGACTGACCATGCTCTCCTCCTCCCCCTCTTCCTCCTCCCCCCTGTCCTCAGGCCACCCACGCTGAACCGACGGTATGACACTTGTACAGGTACTACCGTCTACAACGCATGATAGCAGCTCCTGTTCTTCCTCCTCCTCCTCCTCCTCTCCCTCATTGTCCCCCAATGCACGTTGGGATGAGATGAGGCTGGGCTGTGTGTAGTCGCCCGCTACGGCTTCTTGATCCATCTCATCATACTCTGGCTGCAATGCCTCATCTTTAATTCTCTGCAGAGAGCGTTGCAAAAGACAGACAAGTGGGATGCTGACACTAATGATGGCGTCATCGCCACTCACCATCTTGGTGGCCTCCTCAAAGTTTGTCAGGATGGTACATATGTCAGACATCCAGGTCCACTCCTGAGGTCTTATGTGTGGAGTCTGACCTGAATATCGACGGCCTTGTTGCAGCTGGTACTCCACAACTGCTCTCTTCTGCTCACAAATCCTTTGCAACATGTGGAGGGTAGAGTTCCAACGTGTGGGGACATCACACACCAGTCGGTGTGCCGGAAGCTGCAAACGCTGCTGCAACACAGCAAGGGCGGCGGAAGCTGTAGCCGACTTGCGAAAATGAGCTGACAGGCGGCGTACTTTCACGAGCAGATCTGGCAACTCGGGGTACGATTTAAGAAACCGCTGAACCACGAGGTTAAGCACATGAGCCAGGCATGGTACGTGTGTGATCTCACCTCGCCTCAGAGCCGCCACCAGGTTACGGCCATTGTCACACACGACCATGCCGGGATGTAGGTTCAGCGGTCTCAGCCACAGATCTGCCTGCTCTTTCACAGCTGTCCACAACTCACAAGCAGTGTGAGGTTTATCACCTAAGCTTATGAGTTTCAGCACAGCCTGTTGCCGCTTGGCGGAGGCAGTACTGCAATGCTTCCAGCTTGTAACTGATGTGGTGATATCTGAGATGGAGGCTGAACATGAGGAGGAGGAGGAGGATGCGCAGGAGCTGTACACTGTGGGGGCAACTCTGACTGACATAGGGCCCGCAATCCTCGGTGTGGGGAGGATGTGTACCGTCCCTGGCCACAAGCACTTGTCCACGTGTCCGTTGTCAGGTGGACTCTCCCAGTAACTGCGCTGTTGAGGGCATGGCAGATGCTTTGGCACACGTGCTTGTGTAGTGCGGCGATGGCACACCGGGCAAAATAGTGTCGGCTGGGGACCGAGTACAGAGGGACGGCCACCGCCATAAGATTGCGGAAGGATTCCGTCTCCACCAGCCTAAAAGGCAGCATTTCCAATGCAAGCAGTCGTGATATGTGCGAATTTAGGACTGTGGCCTGTGGGGCGTTAGCTGCGAATTTCCGCTTTCGTTCAAAGGTCTGGGATATGGACAATTGAACGCTGCGGTGGGACGTGGACGTTGATGCTGTTTCTTGAGAAACTGCCATAACAAGTGAAGACTGAGAGGAGGGGGCATCTTTACATGCAGTATGGACAGGGGATTGCCTTGCACACACAACAGGGGGTTCTATTGCAACAGTGGAAGAAGCAGTGGTGACACCCGCTGACACTGGTTGTGGACCCTGGGTTTCGCCCAACAAAGTCGGGTGCTTTGCTGCCATGTGCCTGATGATGCTGGTGGTGGTCAGGCTGGTAGTTTTGTCACCCCTGCTGATGCTGGCATGGCAGGTGGAACATATGGCCTTTTTGGGGTTATCAGCAGAGTCTTTAAAAAATTCCAGACTCTGGAAGACCTACCGCTTGTACTAGCAACGTCCCTCGTGTTGGTGTTACGGGGAACGGTTGCCTGACTTCTGTCTGCGGCCACCACACTGCTTCTTCCTGCCTGTTGCGGTGCTCTGCCTCCCTCCCCCTGTGTGCTGCTGGCCTCACTCTGCATGTCCTCCTTCCACGTTGGGTCAGTTACTAGATCATCCACCACCTCCTCCTCTTCCACTTGCGCACCACGATCCTCCTCCTCACTTCCTGGCAATTGTGTCTCGTCATCGTCCACCTCTTGTGACAGATTGCCAACGTCGACTTCCTGTGGCCGTGGCTGTTCAAATACTTGGGCATTGCAACATGGGATCTCCTCTTCCACCACTTCAAGCATATCAGGCGAGGGGCCCAAATATGGAAATGGACCAGTGAACAGCTCTTCAGAGTGTCCAAGTGTGGGATCACTTGCTGTCTGACGACACTCGGCAAGGTGGGAGGAAGGAGCATCAGGGTGAGGAGGAGTATGCGGTCGAGACTCACGGCTACTAAGAGTTGACCGTGTGGAAGACAGACCAGAGGTGGTGGTGCCCAGGTAACTGGAAGTATTATCTGCTATCCAATTAATAAGCTGTTCACACTAATCAGTTCTCAATACTGGTGTTGTTCTGTGCTTCCCTAGTAATTCGGTCAAGAAGTGGAAGCGAGAAGATAGTTACATAGCTACATAGTTTATATAGTTTATAAGGCCGAAAAAAGACAAGCGTTCATCCAGTTCAGCCTATTTCTTGTGCACTGCAGCTATTCCGCAGCGTTGATCCAGGGGAAGGCAACAAAAAAACATGCGGTATAGGCCAATTTACATCATTGAGGAAAAATTCACTTCCCGACACCAATCTGGCAGTCAGATTAAATCCCAGGATTAATTAACTAAGCATAAGATGTAATTTTATTGTTCTCAAGAAAGGCGTCCAGGCCTCTCTTGAACTCTTTAAGTGAGTTGGACATCACCACTTCCTCTCCCAGAGAGTTCCAGAGTCTCACGGCTCTGACCGTAAAGAATCCCCTTCTATGCTGGTGCAGGAACCTCCTTTCCTCCAGACGCATAGTGTGCCCCCTCGTCTTTGTCACCATCCTTGGTATAAACAGGTCATGGGAGAGATCTCTGTACTGCCCCCTGATGTATTTATACATGTTTATGAGGTCTCCCCTAAGCCTTCTCTTTTCCAATGTAAATAGGCCTAATTTTGACAACCTCTCTGGGTATTCTAGTCCCTCCATTCCCTTTATTACCTTAGTCGCCCTCCTTTGTACCCTCTCTAGCTCCAATATGTCTTTCCTGAGCACCGGAGCCCAGAACTGTGCACAATATTCTAAGTGCGGCCTTACCAGCGCTTTATACAGAGGAAGAATAAGAATAAGAATAAGAATAATAAGAATAAGATGTGGCTGTTGGTTGTGGCAAATTTTCACCTTGGCCACGGCCCCGTCCTCTGCACGGACCATCACCAGAACGTCCACTTCCACGTCCCTTGCCACGCGCCTTGCCCATTGTAAATGAAGTAAAATAGCTTACACTTGCACTATCAATGGAAAAAGGGTAATAAAGAGTACATTAGAACCGTGGAAGAGGAAAACCACAGTTATTGTTTACTGGGGTATACCACACTTTTTTAAATAGAGATATTTGCGGCTGAACAGTGAGCGACACACTCAAACTGCTTTTTTTTTAGATACCAAAGGCCCAAAACTGGATAGTACAGCGATTTGACCCGTGGAACTGCGAAACCACACTGGGATGTCGGGCCTACACAAGACTATTTTCAACAGATATATTTTTGTGTCACAACAGTCAGGAGACACTACTGTTTTTCTTTACGGAAAAAACTACCAAAAGCTGAATAATAGAGATTTTTTACCGTGGGATGGCAAAACCACAGTTATTGTTTACTGGGGTATACCACACTTTTTTAAATAGAGATATTTGCGGCTGAACAGTGAGCGACACACTCAAACTGCTTTTTTTTAGATACCAAAGGCCCAAAACTGGATAGTACAGCGATTTGACCTGTGGAACTGCGAAACCACACTGGGATGTCGGGCCTACACAAGACTATTTTCAACAGATATATTTTTGTGTCACAACAGTCAGGAGACACTACTGTTTTTCTTTACGGAAAAAACATCCAAAAGCTGAATAATAGAGATTTTTTACCGTGGGATGGCAAAACCACAGTTATTGTTTACTGGGGTATACCACACTTTTTTAAATAGAGATATTTGCGGCTGAACAGTGAGTGACACACTCAAACTGCTTTTTTTTAAAAAAACAAAGGCCCAAAACTGGATAGTACAGCGATTTGACCCGTGGAACTGCGAAACCACTCTGGGATGTCGGGCCTACACAAGACTATTTTCAACAGATATATTTTTGTGTCACAACAGTCAGGAGACACTACTGTTTTTTTTTACGGAAAATATACCAAAACCTGAATAATAGAGATTTTTTACCGTGGGATGGCAAAACCACAGTTATTGTTTACTGGGGTATACCACACTTTTTTAAATAGAGATATTTGCGGCTGAACAGTGAGCGACACACTCAAACTGTTTTTTTTTTTTAGATACAAATGGCTCAAAATGGATAATACAGAGGTTTGAACCGTGGAAGTGCAAAACAACACTTCTGTTTCTCTAGCCTACACCAGACTATTTTCAACAGTTATATTTGTGTCTGAAAAATCAGAGACACGCTTTTTTTTGGGGGGGGGGGGGGGACACACCAAAAGGTTAATAAGACGGGTATTTGTACAGTGTGAAGAAGGGAAAAAAGGAGGATTTAGATGAAAAAAAAAGGATTTTTCCGGGCCCCCGACACCTCGTGCTAAGTCCAGCAATTTCAGCAACAGGAGCACACAGGACTGTAATGCAGCGTTTGCTGGTATAACCACTGTGTCTCCTATACAGCCTGCCTGCCTGGTATCTGGGATGGATATTAGTCCTGAAAAGGACTGTTTGTTTGTTCTGGCAGCCTTTACAGACCCTACACTAACTATTTCGCAGTTTATATCTCTCCCTAAATCAGCAGCGCTGTCCCTACACTGTCTAATCCGGAGCGACTGTGTCCAAGATGGCGGCGCCCGGTTTTAAATACTCGAGGTGACGCTGTGCGGCCAGCCAATCACTGTAATGCCCACAGCCAACATGGCTGCAGCATTACAGTGACTGGCTGGCAATCCCTGCATGTTCATTGGCTCTGTAAAGAGCGCCAAACATGCAGGGCGGAGACCCGAGCTCCCGGCCGAGTAACCCGGAAATGCTCGGTGCTCGCCGAACATCCCGAGTAGCGTGATGCTCGGGCGAGTACCGAGCAGTGTCGAGCATGTTCGCTCAACACTAGTAAGAAGTGAAATCTTTGGCATTGTACTATATATATGTATGTGAAAGTAAAAAATTTGTGACTGAAGTAAAATTTTTATGAAGAAAAGTTAAATGGTTATTTTTACCTTCCACGTTCCATTAATTCCTGTGAAGCACCTGAAGAGTTAATAAACTTCTTGAATGTGGTTTTGAGCACCTTGAGGGGTGTAGTTTTTAGAATGGTGTCACTTTTGGGTATGTTCAATCATATAGACCCCTCAAAGTTACTTCAAATGTGATGTGGTCCCTTTAAAAAATGTTTTTGTACATTTTGTGGGAAAAATTAGAAATCACTGGTCCACTTTAAACCCTTATAACTATCTAACAAAAAAAAATTATGTTTCAAAAATTGTACTGATGTAAAGTAGACATGTGGGAAATGTTATTTATTAACTATTTTGTGTGACATCACTCTGATTTAAGAGCATAAAAATTTAAAGTTTGAAAATTGCTATATTTTCAAAATTTTCACCAAATTTCCATCTTTTTCACAAATAAACACAAGTCATATCAAACAATTTTTACCACCATCATAAAGTAAAATAAATCACGAAAAAACAGCCTCATAATTATTGCGATCCATTGAAGCGTTCCAGAGCGTACCTCATAAAGTGACACTGATCAGAATTGTAAAATTTGGTCTGGTCATGAAGGTGAAAGCAGGCTTGGGGGTTGAAGGGGTCAAAGTCGGGTTAAGATTAACGTATGCAAAATCATTCATGTTTCGTCCAGAAGAAAAACAAATGATTTTTCTTTGTATTATCATCCCATTAGTAAAAAGAAGGATAAAAGGGGAGACAAGGGGCGCAGAGTCTAAGTGTAGATGAATATGTGCATTGTCACAACAATTTTTGTTTTTTGCACTCACCCTTTGGATGTCTTGTATTTTCACTCAAATGATCCGTACAGTGGATCAGATCTTTGCAATCCTCGGGTCTGCAGCACAAATGCGGGAACTATGTCAGCCATGGTATAAGGCTTGCATGTTGGATACTATAGTGGAGAGAAAGTTTCCCCTTTTCGGCGCTTCTGGAGGATAAGGATGGTTAAAGATGAATTATTTTTCTCAATATCAAATTTATTTGAACATTTTTCTAAGAACTAACAACGCGTTTCTGGCAGCAACGGCCTTCATCAGGTATATTATGCACTTGTAAGGAAAAAAGGAAGACAATCTTTATAGACTGGTTACTCTTAAGATGTCATGGTTTTTTCTCCTTTTTATTCCCCCTCCCCCCCTTTTTTTCCTTCTTTCTCCTTCCCTTTCTTTAGTTAGATTAATTAGGATTGACACCACACCCCAATAAAGTTAGGAGAATGGGTAGTTGTTCAACATTCCACTCTAACATCATTCTGAGTACTAGAATGGTGTATTTTTTGATATTAGAATGAACATATGTAAAAATAAAAATAAAAAATTCCTTTCACTTTTCATTACCTTCCCTTTCCCCACCTTTGTTTATATATAAAAAATGGTAATTTTAAAATACTTAGTTAGGATTAAAATATACCTGGTGATGGTTATAAAAATTACATGGTACTAATCATAAAAATACATAATAATTGTTAATCTAGTATGTAAAAATTCATAAAAATGTAAGAAATATGACAGTTATTTTTACAGAAATGAGATCTTACTTTTATCACACATTTTCCACTATATCGTTAAGACCGTCTGGATATAGGGTTTTCAATCAAAAGATCCAGTAAAACTCTTTTCTGTTTAGTTTCTGGATCCTATTTATGTCATTCTGTGATATTTGTTCAACAGGAGTTACCTTTATGTCAATTTTTTTGTAATGTTTAACTAAAAGGTGTCTGGACAAACTGTGTTTTAAAATTTTTTTTTTAGTGTTGTGTCTGTGGCCATTCATAAGCGACCGCACTGTCTGTGTAGTGTGGCCCACGTATTGAAGACCACAGGCACAATTGATCACGTAGATAACATGGTCACTCTCACAAGTAAGATGCTGGTTTATGTTTATTGTCTCTCCTGTGCTGTTTGATGTAATACATTTTTGTTTGTGACTAATGATATCACAGCAATGACATTTTTTTGATCCACATCTAAAAACTCCTTGGGGGTTTTGTATAGGAGTCTTTTTTGATCTTGAAGGAGGGAGGGGTTTCCCTAAGACACTAGGCGCAATAATGTTCCTAATTGTAACCAGCCTCCGGAAGAGTTAAGGCCCCGTCACACATAACGAGATCGCTAGTGAGATCGTTATTACGACACGGTTTTGGGATCACTGGAGAGTCGTTTCGTGATCGCTGGGGAGCTGTCAAACATGCAGAACTTCCCAACGATTTCGGCCGCCCCAGCGATCTAACTAACTATCTCGGCGGTCGTTGGGACGCTTTCACACAGCAGCTATTTCAACGATCCACACCTTGATAGGGACTGTACTGTGTCACAAAGGTGTGCATAAAATTACTTTTCCGCGCCCCCTCATTTCCGATTGGCGGCTGTGACTCTGTATCCATTCATCTGGGCTTTGTTCCTGACAAGCTTTCTGGTTTGTGGATTGTAGTAGTGTTCTTCGGCTGTGACTCCACATATCAACAGCCCGGAGAATTCTGCTAGGATCTGCAATCCAGCACGAGGTCAGAAACAAAGGATGGAATCGCTATTCTGTTGCCTTCTTTATGCACGGCGGAAAATGAGAACGCTGTAGCGACCACCAATCGGGGACGAGGGGCGCGGAAAAGTCCAATTTATGCACGCCTTCGTGTCTCAGTTCTGAATCGCTAACGAGGTCGTTGATAAGGTGTCAAATACAGCGATGCACACTGCCCAGCGGGAGCGCAACGACCCAGGAGTGGTCTAGGAAGCTTTGTAATGATCAGCGATCTCACAGCAGGGGCCTGATCATTGCTACCTGTCAGACATAACGAGATCGCTAGCAAGATCGCTATTGCGTCACAAAAACCGTGACGTATCAACGATCTCGCTAGCGATCTCGTTATGTGTGACGGGGCCTTAAGAGTAACCAGTCTATAAAGATTGTCTTCCTTTGAAGTCCTTACAAGTGCATATTATACCTGATGAAGGCCGTTGCTGGCAGAAATGTGTTGTTTGTTCTTAGAAAAATGTTAAAATAAATCTGATATTGAGAAAAATAATTCATCTTTAACCATCCTCATCCTCCAGAAGCTGCAAAAAAGGGAAACCTTCTCTCCACTATATTACAACCCCTGGCAAAAATTATGGAATCACCGGGCTCGGAGGATGTTCATTCAGTTGTTTAAAGTTGTTGAAAAAAAGCAGATCACAGACATGGCTCAAAACTAAAGTCATTTCAAATGGCAACTTTAGGGCTTCAAGAAACACTAAAAGAAATCAAGATAAAAAATGTGGTACTCAGTAAGGGTAATTTTTTTCAGACCAAGCAGAGGGAAAAAATTATGGAATCACTCAATTCTGAGGAAAAAATTATGGACTCATGAAAAACAAACACACAAAAGAACACTCCAATACATCACTAGCATTTTGTTGCACCACCTCTGGCTTTAATAACAGTTTGCAGTCTCTGAGGCATGGACTTGATGAGTGACAAACAGTACTCTTCATCAATCTGGCTCCAACTTTCTCTGATTGCTGTTGCCAGATCAGCTTTGCAGGTTGGAGCCTTGTCATGGACCATTTTCTTCAACTTCCACCAAAGATTTTTAATTGGATTGAGATCCGGACTATTTTCAGGCCATGACATTGACCTTATGTGTCTTCTTTCAAGGAATGTTTTCACAGTTTTTGCTCTATGGCAGGATGCATTATCATCTTGAAAAATGATGTCATCATACCCAAACATCCTTTTAATTGATGGGATAAGAAAACTGTCCAAAATATCAATGTAAACTTGGGCATTTATTGAAGATGTAATGACAGCCATCTCCCCAGTGCCTTTACCTGACATGCAGCCCCATATCATCAATGACTGTGGAAATTTGCATGTTCTCTTCATGCAGTCATCTTTATAAATCTCATTGGAACGGCATCAAACAAAAGTTCCAGCATCATCACCTTGCCCAATGCAGATTCGCGATTCATCACTGAATATGACTTTCATCCAGTCACCCACAGTCCACAATTGCTTTTCCTTAGCCCATTGTAACCTTGTTTTTTTCTGTTTAGGTGTTAATGATGGCTTTTGTTTAGCTTTTCTGTATGTAAATCCCATTTCCTTTAGGCGATTTCTTACAGTTCGGTCACAGACATTGACTCCAGTTTCCTCCCATTCTTTCCTCATTTGTTTTGTTGTGCATTTCCTGTTTTGGAGACATATTGCTTTAAGTTTCCGGTCTTGATGCTTTGATGTCTTCCTTGGTCTACCAGTATGTTTGCCTTTAACAACCTTCCCATGTTGTTTGTATTTGGTCCAGATTTTAGACACAGCTGACTGTGAACAACCAACATCTTTTGCAACATTGCGTGATGATTTACCTTTTTAAGAGTTTGATAATCCTCTCCTTTGTTTCAATTGACATCTCTCTTGTTGGAGCCATGATTCATGTCAGTCCACTTGGTGCAACAGCTCTCCAAGGTGTGATCAATCATTTTTAGATGCAGACTTACGAGCAGATCTAATTTGATGCAGGTGTTAGTTTTGGAAATTAAAATTTACAGGGTGATTCCATAATTTTTTCCTCAGAATTGAGTGATTCCATAATTTTTTCCCTCTGCTTGGTCTGAAAAAAATTACCCTTGCTGAGTACCACATTTTTAATCTTGATTTCTTTTAGTGTTTATTAAAGCCCTAAAGTTGCCATTTGAAATGACTTTAGTTTTGTGCCATGTCTGTGATCTGCTTTTTTCAACAACATTAAACAACTGAATGAACATCCTCCAAGCCCGGTAATTCCATAATTTTTGCCAGGGGTTGTATCATCCCATGCAATCATATGTATACTTTTTTTTAATGTGTATGCCATCTGTATGACTGTTTTGTACATCTGTATGGCATACAATCTTTACATGAAAAACTGAATAAAGAATAAAAGGCCAAAAAGTTTATGTTAATGATTGTAATGGATCCCTGAAAATGCATGATTTATGGATGGTTCCATATATGTGATCTGTTTTTTTGCACACCCATTGACATATAATGAGCATGTCTGATCCAAAATATAAATCAAAGTAGTGCATCCTGCAATTTATTTGCTCGCAGACCATATATAAACATATTCATGTGAACTAAAGCATTTTCTTGTATTTGTCATTGTGCTGTACATACGATAACTGACAGCATACTGCTAGACTGTATTGCTGCTGCCAGGGCTGCTATTGCTGGCCCTAAACTGTCACATATAACCTTGGTTGCCTTACCCTGACTCTCTACTGTCTACTGTCCTGTTCCTGACGCAGTCACTGCACAGCCATGCCAGTCACACCTCACCTGGCTGCCCACTCTCTTTCATAGTCCTAGACTGTACTGCTGCTGCCATGACTGTCATTACTGGGCCTAAACTGCCACACATTTCCTTGACTGCCCCGTCCTAACTTTCTGTTGTGCAGCTCCTGCTACAGCCACTGGATAGCCATGCCAGCTATACATCTCCTGGCTTCCCACTGTGCATAGTGACAGACTGCACTGTTGTTGCTGGGCTTGCTATTACTAGCCCTAAACTGCAAAACATCTCCTTTCCTATACAGTACTAACTCTTTACCGTGCTGCTCCAGTCTCAACCACTGCACAGCCATGCCATCCTAACTCTTACCGTATTGCTCCTGTCGCAGCCTGTACACACCCTCTCCAGTTAAACATCTATGCGTTGCCCACTGTGTTTCATAGTGGTAGACAGTACTACTGCTGCTGGGAAACATACTCTCTTGAGGGTACATAAACATGAAAAAGCTGTACAAATAGGGCTAATTTTTTAAAAGACTTGGTGATATAAGCCATTCATTTTTCACATTGAAAACAGTAATCCTGCTTTGTCTTCCTAAAAAAAGAGATAATTGTTGGACAGTTTGATAATAAACCCTTGCAATTGCCTAAGTAATTTATAAGTGAAAAAACAGCTACAGACCCCAAAAAGAGAGATAATTTTTTTACTCGTAGTTGAGAAATAATAACTTATTCACTTTCAAAACAGTAAGTCCTGTTGTGTTTCAAGAAAAAAAGGGATAATCTTTGGACAGCTTGATGAATAGCCTTTGCAATTGCCTAATCATTTTATGATTAGCAAACCAGTTGCTAATAAAAAAAGAGATAATTTTTCACTACTATTTGAGCAATAATAACTTTTTCATGTTCAAATCAGTATACCTGTTTTGTCCCTCCAATTAAAGGAATATGTTTTGAGTGGCTTATGAACAATCGCTTTTTCGTTTAGCAATGAACACCCAACTGTGTGAAAATGCCATGATTGCTTCTGTTTGCGCCACTTTTATATAAACAATAGCAAGGCATTCATCTGCCCTCAATAAGGGATAATTTTTGGACAATTTCTACAATATAAGTAGTTTACAAAGTCTAAAAGTGCGTGGTAAATTAGACTGCTGATTATCATTGCTTACCATTTGTTTTCTCCTAGCCAGATAGGTTGAGGTTGTTTGGACATTAAAAAGGCTGTGTTTGTATTACACAGCTCAAAACAGGTTCAATAGACTCAAAGGGGACATCTGAGTGTTATACACATATTTTTTAGGTAATCAGAGGCTTTTTCTTATTTAAATTACAGCAAATTTACTTGTTAAAAAAATCAAACTCTTTGGGAAAATTCGGCAAAGCTAGCGAATTTGAATTTGAAAAGATCCGCTCATCTCTAGTGAGTACGGTAAATTTATGCGTGATCTTTCTTAAAGTACCTGCAACGAAGGGTAGGAAATGAAAGTGGGAAGATCAATTTAAAAGAGCTATAACTTTGCAATTTCATATAATAACATTTGAAGAACATTTTAAAGAAGACAAAATAATGTACCTTCCCTGAGTGTCTCTTGTTCTCTATTTTTCTGCTCTATACTTCTTGTACTTTTTGTTATCTCTCTCTTCTTTCCCTATCTGTATTCTTATCTGTCACATTATAACTTCTTCCCATGCTTTATTTATTCTTCCCTTACTTTACAAACTTTCAGCCACCTATAGCTTTTTCTATAGACTTATACTTGGCTCCTTGGACTCTACCTCCCACACTCTGGCCAATATATGCCTCTCACTCTATGTATTGTAGGTACATCTAGTCATAAATAACCCTACCCCTACATTACTTTTCAACTTCAATACACACATTCGCATCTCTTCCACCTCTCGATGACGATCATCACGCTATCTTCTGCATCCATAGCAAATACGACATAGCACATCTGGCTGGTGACGTTACTTCTGGCTTACACATTCATACCAGATATAGTATGAAGCTGTCATCACACTACCAGGCATTCACCGGCGTTGTTTCTCAGTCTTGACCTATAGATGCCATGTGGTCACTTCTACCTTCTTTCACCTACTACTTCAGTGCTGCTAAAACCATTTCTAATTCCACTTTACCCTACCCCATTATACTCTTCTCCCAGATAGAAACCGATGTACTATTCATATTATGTTCCTGATGTTCCTATATGTTCTTTACCGATGGTCATTCATGTCTTTTGTTGCAATCCTTATGAACTTATCTTCCAAATACATATGATGCACTCATTGCATTCATATGTATTCAGATATGAGCATTTGTCTATAATTTTTGACATTTTGCATGTCATTGTCCCCTACATCCTACTGTATGCAGCTTATTTGCTGACTGGATTTTATTAACCTCTTAATGACTGCCAATGGGACTTAAAACTGACCAAGAATATAAGAGACTAGTATCCTATGACGGCTGACAATCCAGCAGCTGTACCCTATATCTGACAACTTGCTGCATCAGCCACGATCAGTGTTGGCACAGAAAATGGCCGTTTAACCCTTTAAATACTGCTGGCAATAGTGACTACATCATCTAGATGGTTAATAGAGTGTGGAGGCTCCCTCTTTAACCCCAACGGCACCCTGAGATCTTGATCGTGTGGTCCTGATGTTTGCCATTGCAGTTCATGACTAAATAACTACCTTGAAGTCTGCCAGCTATAGTGGCCTGTTCCGAAGTTAGAAACATTTAGGTGGTAAAAAATAAATTTTTTCATTCCTGTCATGTCACTTTGCATTAATTCCTGAAGCACCTGAAGGGTTAGTAAACTACCTGAAAGGCATTTTGAATAGGTTGAGAGGCGCTGCTGTTAAAATGTTATCACTTTTTGGGGATTTCCAATATATAGGACCACCATAGTAATTTCAAAACTGAATAAGTCCTTAAAAAAATAGTTTTTTGTAAATTTCCTTGAAAAAAAATGAAAAATTATTGCTACATTTTTAAACCTTCTAAAATGTTAACAAAATAAAACAGCATTTTACAAATGGTGTTGATGTAAAGCAGAGATGAGGGAAATGTTATTTATCAATGTCTTTGTGTTGTAGGACTAGCTGGATTTAAGGGATAATAATAATCATTCAAAGTTTGAAAATTGCTAATTTTTTGAAATGTTTGTCACATTTCTGATATTTTAATAAATAAACACAATACATATCAACCTAAATGTTCCACTATTATAAAGTATAAAGTGTCACGAAAAGACAATCTCCAAATCAGTGGGATATGTTGAAGCATTCCAGAGTTATTACTACTTAAAGTGACACGTTGGATTTCAAAAATTTGGCCTGGTCATTAAGGGGTTAAATAATATTTTTATTGTACTGTAGACATTATGTATATATATGTAATTTAAGTTAAGTCTCTTTGCTTCACCGTATTTACCTGACGTGTCTCCACAACAGAGTACTTACTACTTTCCTTTTACCCATAGCGACAATGTAATAAAGACTCAGGAGTAGTTGAAACATATATTTTGTTGCCCACAGCTTTTAAATGTGCTTCATATACTTCATGGAATCACCAAATAAATATCTTCTAATGTGCATCATCCTGAGAACGTGCAGTGAAATTACCTACTGTATATGCATCGATAGACCCACTGTGATCTAATTGCATATCCATCCTATCGATACTGAGTTCTTTCAGCTATGCGGTCACGTTTAACACCTAACCTATTTCCCAATAATTCAGAAATTGTATACAGATCTCCATTAAATATGCAAAGCAATTTCATAGCTAAAATGGGGGTAGAAGATTTGGTCGCCCCAGGCCCCTGATTCAGAAGGGCCTAACGGGAGCAACCTTCACACTTAACTATATCGATGCACAGTTAAACTCTTCGGTAGAACAAGGATACATGGTCTCCCTGCACTATCACTCGCTGTTCTGTAGGCCACTGGTCACTTTATGCCTGCAGCCTGCAGAACAGCAGATCCCAGGTGGAACAACATGATGACATATCACTTCATCGATCTGCCTGGGACCTGCCACTGTCTAGGCTACTAAGGGGGCCATGATACAGTGTTGGGGCTACTAAGGGGGCCATCGTATAGCGTGGGGCTACTAAGGGGGATATCAAACAAAGTGGGGGCTATTAAGATGGCCATCATACAGAGTAGAGGTTACTAAGGGAGCCAGCATACACAGTTGGCTCTACTGCTTGGTCCATCATACAGTGAGGAGGCAATCATTCAGTGTGGTGGCTAATGTGGGGCCATTGTACAGCATGTGGGCATTATACACTGTGGGGTTTACTGTGGGGGCTTCATACAGTGAGGGGGCCATCATACAGTGTGGGGCTAATGTTGGGCCATCGTTCAGCAGAGGTGTAATGCTGTGTGGAGACTACTGTGGGGCAATTATAAAGGGTGGGGGCGTCATATATTATGGAGGCTACTAAGGGGCCATAATACAGTGGAGGCTGTCATACATTGTGGGGGCTACATTGGGCCATTATACAGTGTGGGGACTACTGTGGGGCATCATACAGTTTGGGGGGCCATTAAACTGTGTATTGGGATGCTGTGTGGGAATCATATTGTGTAAAGAGGAGCTGTGGAGACACCATACTGTTCAGACGAGAGATGTGGGGACATCATATTGCGCAGAGGGGAGATGGGGGGACATTATACTGTGTGAGGAGTGAGCTGTTTTGGCATTATAT
The DNA here is from genome assembly GCF_046119375.1 of Phyllobates terribilis. NCBI lineage: Eukaryota > Metazoa > Chordata > Amphibia > Anura > Dendrobatidae > Phyllobates > Phyllobates terribilis. The sequence continues at coordinate 277,284,229 of NW_027362767.1, forward strand.
TGTGCATAGGGGAGCTATAGGTACATCATACTGTGTAGAGGGGAACTGTGGGGACATCATACTGTATAGAGGGGAGCAGTGCGCAGGGGCGTAACTACAATATATGCAGGGGCTGAAATTTCACCAGGGTCCTAGAGACTAGGGGGACCCCAAAGGTCCCTGTGCCCCATATGAAAAGATTATTCCTATTAAAGACCTGTGTAAGTTGGGGGCCCCATTGGAGATTTTGCATTGGGGCCCACAACCTTCAAGTTACGCCACTGGCTGTGGGGACATCATAACGTGTAGATAGGAGCTGTGAGGACATCATACTATGTAGAGGGGAGCTGTGTGGATATCATACTGTGTAGATGGGAGCTGTGAGGACATCATACTTTGTATTAAGGAGCTGTTGGCCCATCATAATGTGTATAAGATAACTGTTCAGGATGGTTCTCAGGGGACATTATTCATGTGCAGAGGGAAGCTGTGGGTCCATTATTTTGTGTGAAGAGAGAGTTGTGTTAGTATTATATTGTGCATAGAGGAGCTATGGGGACATTATACTGTGTAGAGGGGTGCTGTGGGGACATCATAAGAGGTAGAGGGGAACTGTGGGGTATTCATATTATGTAGAGGGGAACTCTGAGCCCTTCATACTGTATATAGGGGGCTGTTAGGATCCTAATGTGTATTAGGGAGCTGTGGGAAAGGTAAAGGGTGGGTCTCAGGGGACATTATTAAGTGTTAAGTCAGCACCTAAGAAGCATTGTTGTTATAAGGGCATTGAGTGTATTGTGACTGTCAAAGTGGGCACTGTTTTATGGGGCACTTGCACAAGACATTAATATATTCTAGTAATATATTCTAGGGGTCAGTCGTAGCATCTAGAGGTCACAAAGGTTGCATTTTACTTTGCAATGGGGACAATGGTGGGAATTATTATGTGGGGCACTAAGAGGAGCATTGTTTTTGTGTCACACAGCAGGTGCAGAAGGAAAAGACAGGAAAAGTGACCTACTCTAGCAGAAAGAACGTCATCTGCAAGACACTATCTATAACTGTGATGTAATCTCTTATATGTTCTGCAGGACTGGTATCTACCACTATGTGCTCACCAAATGGCACTAATATCGGTGTTGATGTTTGAGCAGTGATTTATTTTCAGTAACAGCATGTCATCTGCTGAGATTCCCTTAAACCCACTATTAGGGTGCGCCACCATGGTTGTAAACATGGTTAATGGCCCACTCATAAGTTTCATGCTCCCTCTCACCCCCTTCTCGAGCTGAACCCCTAGCTATGCGCCTGATGGAAAATATATAGAAAGTTCCGCATCTGTCTTGGCTCAGCAGGGCTGCGCCTTCTTCCCCTGTGGCCGCTGCATTCTGCTGTGCTCCACCTAAGATTTTTCAAAAGGGGGGAAGGGGACTGCAGGATATCCAGCCTGTAAGTATAGAAAAACTATTTATTTGAACCATTAAAAAGAACAATGTCCAAGAAAAACGTTAAAACCGACGTGTTTCTGTTGAAAAAACTCCCTTAATTATATAGTATTTTTGCCTTCATTATTTACATAAGGTTTTTCAAAATGAAGAAAAAGGGAAAATAGCCTGTTCAAAAAATAGCAGAGTCTGCATTTTCATTTACAAACTCGAATATTTACAAACCATTATGCTTGCACCTCCATGTTTTACAGTCTTCACAGTGTGCTGTGGCTTAACCCCTTTCTGACGTGGTCAGTAATAGTACGTTGTACTGACCTGGGCCAATTGGACTAGGAACGTACTATTACTGACCAGCGATCGGGCCCACACACAGGCTGTGCGGGCGCGATCACCGCCGGGTGTCAGCTGATTCTCACAGCTGACACCTGGTACCATGTGCCAGGAGCAGTGCCGCACCAATCCCGGCACATTAACCCCCGAAATGCTGCGATCAAAGGGTAGGTAAGAGCGACCTACTTACCTCCTCTCCGGTGTCCCGCACTGTCTGTGCCGGGTCCCGGTAGTTGCCATGGTGACCCGATGTTGTCATGATGACATCCGGGTCACCAGGCATCAGCAAATTACTTTGATAGTGCAGGATCAAAGTAACTTGTGCCTGTGCAGCACTGACAGGCTGTATAGCATAGTGGGACAAAGTGTAAAAGTTAAAAAAGTGTCAGAAAGTGAGAAAAAAATTATAAAAATATATATAAAAAATGAAAACATAATGCAAAAAATAGATAAATATACTGTACCCATAAATAAATATTATGAAAAAAAATAATAAAAGTACACATATTTGGTATTGCTGCGTCCAGAACAACCTGACCTATAAAACTGTTCCACTAGTTAACCCCTTTAGTGAACACGGTAAAAAAAAATAAATAAATAACAAAGCAAAAAAAGATGCTTTATCATTATACTGCCAAACAAAAAATGGAATAAAACGCGATAAAAAAGACGAATGTAAATAAAAATGGTACCACTGATAACGTCATCTTGTCCCGCAAAAAACAAGCCGCCATACAGTGCCATCAGCCAAAAAATAGTAAAGTTATAGCTCTCAGAATAAAGCGATAAAAAAAAATATTTTTTCTATAAAATAGTTTTTATTGTGTAAAAGCACCAAAACATAAAAAAGCTATATAAATGTTGTACCGCTGTAAACTTACTGATCCGAAGAATAAAGCTGCCTTATCAATTTTACCACACGTGGAATGGCATAAAAAAAACAATTCCTGAATTGTTGGTTTTTGATGATTCTGCCTCCCAAAAATCGGAATAGAAAGCGATCAAAAAATGTCATGTGCCTGAAAATGGTACCAATAAAAACGTCAGCTTGTCCCACAAAAAATAAGTCCTTACATGACTCTGCCGGTCGAAATATGGAAAAATTATTGCAAAAACTAGTCTTTGCAAAAAAAAAATAAAGCGTCTTTTAGTGTGTGACAGCTACCAAACATAAAAACCTGAAGAATAAAGTCGTCTAATCACATATACTGCACGAGGAACAGCGTAAAAAATAAACTCTAGGGTTAGGGTTGTGCTAGGGTTAGGGTTGTGCAAGGGTTAGGGTTGTGCTAGGGTTAGGGTTGTGCTAGAGTTAGGGTTGTGCTAGGGTTAGGCTTGTACTAGGGTTAGGCTTGTGCTAGGGTTAGGCTTGTGCTAGGGTTAGGGTTATGTTGCTAGGTTTAGGGTTAGGGCTGTGCTAGGGTTAGAGCTGTGCTAGGCTTAGGCTTGTGCTAGGCTTAGGGTTGTGCTAGGTTTCTGTTAGGGTTGGGGTTGAATTAGGGTTTGGGTTAGGGTTGTGTTGGGGTTGGCATTTCTTTGGAAAAGTAAAGAAAAAAAATGATGACATATGGCAACTATTGTTGAGCGCAAGTGCTCGCTTCTTGAGTTTGCATCGGGTGCTCAGGTATGCACCGAGTATCACGGGTGCTCGAGTCTCCGCCCCATGTGCATCGCAGCCAAAAATATATTGCGGGGATTGCCTGCCATGCACGAGCCATCCCCGCATGTTTTTTTTTTATGTCAAACAACCGTGAAACATGTGGGGCAGGGCCTTGATCATGTCACTCAAGCACCCGCGATACATGGTAGATACCAGAGTACCTGATACAAACTCAAGTAGCGAGCACTTACACTCAAGACTAATGGCAACTTATTCAATATGATGACCTAATGTTATAAAATTCTGTCATACCTCTGGGTTCAAAATATTCACTATACCCCTTGATAAAATCCTTGAGGGGTCTAGTTTACAAAATGGGGTCACTTGTGGGGGGTTTCCACTGTTTAGGCATATCAGGGGCTCTCCAAACGCAACATGGCGTCCTCTCTTGATTCCAGCCAATTTTGCCTTCAAAAAGTCACACAGTGCTCCTTCCCTTCTGAACCCTGCTGTGTGCCAAAACAGTGTTTTTTCCCCACATATGGGGTATTGGCGTACTCAGGAGAAATTGAACATTTTATTTTATTGGCCCCTAAAATAATGGTTTTGTAAATTTTGTTGGAAAAATGAAAAATCGCTGGTCAACTTTTAACCCTTATAACTTCCTGACAAAAAAAAATGTTGGTTTCAAAATTGTGCTGATGTAAAGTAGACATGTGGGAATGTTATTTATTAACTATTTTGTGTGACATATCTCTCTGATTTAAGGGCATGAAAATTAAAATTTTGAAAATTGCTAAATTTTCACAATTTTCACCAAATTTCCGATTTTTTCACAAATAAACCCGTCATATCGAAGAAATTTTACCACTATCTTGAAGTACAATATGTCATGAAAAAATAATCTCAGAATCAGTGGGATCCGTTGAAGCGTTCCAGGGTTATTACCTCATAAAGTGACAGTGGTTAGAATTGTAAAAATTGGCCTGGTCATTAACGTGCAAACCACTCTCGGGGTAAATGGGTTAAATACAGTGTTTATGGATCATCTCACAAACTATGTGTGGCTTTAAAGCCTGTCTGAGGCCACAGGCTCAAAATTTTACCTCGGACAGACTTGACACAAGCCAATCTGTCTGGCAGATTCTAGACAAATCCCAATATCCTTTAACCCCTGTACAAGGATCAGGTTTTGCAACAGGACCCAGAGGAATGCTACTATGGAAGGGCTGCCATCCAGAGGAAGGAATAATCGCCAAGCTTAGAGCTGAGAGCTCATGTCAAGGACAAAATCATTGGAATAGTCAGAAACATATGCCACGGTCAAAACAGGAAAACACTAAAACCAAACAGGAGCAGAAGACACACACCTAACCAGGGAAGCACAAGCTATAACTGGCAGCTTCCAGCAGCAAGCTGTAAACTTTAATAGGATGTGGTGCTCTCCAAATGGCTGGAGCAGGGAGCTGATTACTCCAGCTGGCCAGCACACACACCTACACTGTCAGACTAGCAGCACTGCAGATTCCAGTCATTCTAACCTTAGTGGCTGGACATAGCCTTTTGTCTAGAGCTTCTGGTTCTGACATCTCCCCTATCACCTGTTCCGCCTACAAAGTGAATGTGGCGGCGCCTGGCAACTGTGATCTCGGCGGCCATCGTCCTGAAGCCGTGGGCCTCTGGAAAATGGCCGCCGAGATCCCAGTCTGCGCATGCACCTCCTTGGGTGGCCATTTCCCTGTAGATCACGGCTTCAGGAAGATGGCTGCCCGAAAAGCAATGCACTCCACTCTGCCTGACCACCGACACCGGCCCCGCAGCATCCCACAGCTTCTGCCGCTGCCGAGTTCCTGAGCGAGTAAGTACACTCTGCACCCCGTCTTGACTGAAAAAAAAACAGTAATGTAGAAATTTTTGCAAATTTATTAAAAAAGAAAAACTGAAATATCACATGGTCATAAGTATTCAGACCCTTTGCTCAGACACTCATATTTAAGTCTCATGCTGTCCATTTCCTAGCGATACTCCTTGAGATGGTTCTACTCCTTCATTGGAGTCCAGCTGTGTTTAATTAAACTGATAGGACTTGATTTGGAAAGGCACACACCTGTCTATATAAGACCTCACAGCTCACAGTGCATGTCAGACCAAATGAGAATCATGAGCTCAAAGGAACTGCCCAAGGAGCTCATAGACAGAATTGTGACAAGGCACAGAACTGGCCAAGGTTACAAAAGAATTTCTGCATTACTCAAGGTTTCTAAGAGCACAGTGGCCTCCATAATCCTTAAATGGAAGAAGTTTGGGACCACCAGAAGTCTTCCTAGACCTGACCATCCAGCCAAACTGAGCAATCGTGGGAGAAGAGTCTTGGTGAGAGAGGTAAAGAAGAACCTCAAGATCACTGTGGCCGAGCTTCAGAGATGCAGTAGGGAGATGGGAGAAAGTTCCACAAAGTCAACTATCACTGCAGCCATCCACCAGTTGGGCCTTTATGGCAGAGTGGCCTGACAGAAGCCTCTCCTCAGTGCAAGACATATGAAAGCCTGCATAGAGTTTACTCAAAAACACATGAAGGACTCACAGACTATGAGAAATAATTCTCTGGCCTGATGAGACAAAGATAGAACTTTTTGGTGATAATTCTAAGCGGTATGTGTGGAGAAAACAAGGCACTGCTCATTACCTGCCCAGTACAATCCCAACAGTGAAACATGGTGGTGGCGGCATCATTCTATGGGGGTGTTTTTCAGCTGCAGGGACAGGACGACTGGTTGTAATTGAAGGAAACATGAATGCGGTCAAGTACAGAGATATCCTGGATGAAAACATCTTCCAGAGTGCTCTGGACCTCAGATTTGGCCAAAGGTTCACCTTCCAACAAAACAATGACCCTAAGCACACAGCTAAAATAACAAAGGAGTGACTTCAGAACAACTCTGTGACCATTCTTGACTGGCTCAGCCAGAGCCCTCACCTAAACCCAATTGAGCATCTCTGGAGAGACCTGAAAAAAATGTCTGTCTACCAACGTTCACCATCCAACCTGACGGAACTGCAGAGGATCTTCAAGGAAGAATGTCAGAGGATCCCCAAATCCAGGTGTGAAAAACTTGTTGCATCATTCCCAAGAAGACTCATGGCTGTACTAGCTCAAAAGGGTGCTTCTACTCAGCACTGAGCAAAGGGTCTGAATACTTATGACCATGTGATATTTCAGTTTTTCTTTTTTAATAAATTTGCAAAAATTTCTAAATTTCAGTTTTTTTTTCAGTCAAGATGGTGTGCAGAGTGTACTTTAATAAGAAAAAAATGAACTTTTTAGAATTTGCCAAATGGCTGCAATGAAACAAAGAGTGAAAAATTTAAAGGGGTCTGAATACTTTCCGTACACACTGTATTTATGATAATGCTCTAAGTCTCATTATGGCACTCTATATTTAAGTATGTTGTGCCATGAGTTATGATTGACCTTTTGGGGGGGTCTGAGCATTTTCAATTATATGAATTTTTGTCAACAAACAATAATACATTACATGTCTCCATTACCTAACCTAAGTAGCTATAATACATTGGAGCCATTTGGGTTGGGATACTTACTCCGTTTTGGACTGATGTCCAACATTTGGATATTGTACCCTTATACGGGGGTTGGAGGCAGTGCTAACAGGGACCCCACCCTCTTAGGGGACCCCCCAGCATTTACAGCAGAAACTACTTTGATAATACCAGTTCTGCATTATCAGTGTAGTTTCTGATATTCACACTGCTTCAGGACCTTTGGTAACATCACGGTTATGTGACCAGTCACGAGAACTGTGATATCACAACAGGTCCTGTATTCTGTGGCAGTCAGAAGAACTGAAGAAGAGAAAGACTGGTAAGTCCTCCATAGTGTGTGTGTTTGTGTATGTGTCTGTGCTCCTTCCTTGTCACCCTGGAGCTGGAGCAGGCTGGACACCTGGCCATTCTGGGTGTCAGTATGAGATATTTACTTGGTGCAGTCAATGGACAGTGTTCTGGTGAAGTTTCTGCAATGAGTGCACACAGTGTCAGCGGTCGAGCACTTAGTTGCATCGGATATCTGAGATTTATTTAGTTGAGAATTTTTAAAAAATGACGCACAGAGGAGGGTGCGCCAGTTGCAGAGTGGACTTATCCATTGCTGAAGTCTGTGGATTGTGCACTTCAGTTGTAACATAGCGGAGTTTGCTGGGCACATGCTGATGAAGTAACAGAATCACTGCTCAGCTCTGCTACATCTGTACAGGTTAGATACAGAACAAATACAGTTTGGTGCTATACATTGTGTCTGTATGTATACATATAACTCTGTATGTACAGTATGTGCTCTGTGTATACATCTATCTTTATGTATGTATGTGCTCTATGTATGTGTTCTGCATGCATGTGGTCTGTGTATGCATCTATCTGTATGTATGTATGTGCTCTGTCTATGTATGTGTTCTGCATGCATGTGGTCTGGGTATGCATCCATCTGTATGTATGTATGTGCTCTGTCTATGTATGTGTTCTGCATGCATGTGGTCTGTGTATGCATCCATCTGTATGTATGTATGTGCTCTGTCTATGTATGTGTTCTGCATGCATGTGGTCTGTGTATGCATGTGTCTGTATTTAGGTGTTCTGTGTATACATAGAGGTCTGTTTGTATGTGTTCTGTGTGTATGTGTGTGCTCTGTGCATACGCGTGTGTGTAACATGTAGTATATGTAGCATACAGTGCTTGTGTCACATACTGTGTGCGTATGTAGCATCCACATCAATAAATACCGGGAGCAGAAATGAAAGCTCATAGGTGGAAACATGCGGGAATCACCCAATGAATTAACAAAATAATGGTCATTCATCAGGTGATTAGATTGTTCAGCTTCTCAGCAGCACATCGCCCGCTGTAAACTGCAGATCTGCTGCTGATATGTAGCACCCCGAGGGCTCGGCTGCTACAGGGGTATTGCACCTCGAACCAGAGGTGTGGTATTCCACTCCCGGGTAAGGATAGAGTGTGGACTAGAACTCAGTTAGCTGCATGCACCACACACACCCCATTTCCGAGGAACAGACCGACGGTACTCCCACTAGAAAGATGTGCAGGTACGACAGCTTCTGTTCCTGGCTGGAGTGGGGAGGGGGGGAGGAACATCCCAGTGGTGTAGGGGCAGATGGGAGTGGGTTTCTGGGCATAGGAAGGAGCCCATTGGTTGCTAGTCACCTGGGCTCGGGTGTCAGAGGGAGTATAAAAGGTGGGCACCATCTTAGGAGTGAGTTCAGTTCAGTCAGACAGAAGAAGAGTGAGAAGAGGAGTGACAGGGAGCAGCAGCCCTGTCTGGGTGCTGCCCCTGGAGGGAGCAAGAGTGAAGAAGAAAGGAACAAGAAGCAAGGAAAGAATGAAACATAAGGAGAGGCCCAGAGACATGAAGCAAGAAGGAACCCGAACACGCTAGGAGTCAGCGGGTGAAGGGTTGGCAGATCAGGGTACCGGATCCCAAACTGGTGGAGGCCACTTATCCTCAGCCAGGAACCGGAGGTCGTGGCCACGTCTTGGTGCGACCACTCACTACACCCACCACGAAGGCACGCCACATAGGGTCAGGGAGACCGGAGAAAGGTTTCGCCACCAGAAGGTCCGAGGAAGCTGGACATGGGTGGGTCCCTAGTGGGGACGGCCAGAGAAAGGAACGGGGAAAGGAGTTCAAGGTCACACTCTGGAACTGCCTGGGGGTTGGTCGAGCCCCGTACCTGGTGGACGCAGCATGGCTCGGGTTGTCATCACCTGCAGGACTGACGTTAATAACAACTGTGAGTAAAGCATTGAAAACTGCAATCAGTCTCTGTGTTCCATCGCACCACCAGCACCATAGGTACCGGGACGCTCTTACTATCACTCCCTTCACCCGCACCAGCTGCCCTGAGGCTATACCTCTCCCGTTGGGGGTTATACCACCATAGCTGCACATATATACCATCGGCCTCAGCGGACTGTTTTGCAGTGGCGGCTTCATAGCCGCAATCAACGGGTGGCGTAGTCGAACTCTATAACATCTTAATGCCGAGCACTGCCACTTAGTTTGACCACCCTGGGCGCGGACCGGGTCACCGCCACACGAAGACTACTACCCCCATCGGATCCGGCTCCGGGTATCCCCCCCGCGCGCACGCGCGCCGCACTACAGCACTGGCCCAGGGGGTGAGTCAACTTTGGCGTAGTCAGCAGGATTACGTGCCCGCAACCACCGGGTACTGCGTGCCTGAAAAAAGAGACTTGTATACTTACCTGTGATGAAGTTTCCCGCCGTCCGGAGTCGTTTCCCGCCATCTGGAGCCGATTCCCGCCATCCGACGCCATCTTCTGCCTTCTTCCCGCCATCCGTGGAGCTTTCCCGCCATTGGACGCCATCTTGAGGACGCCGCGTGGGAAGAAGAGGGGCGTGGACTCCGAAAGCCCGCGAGAATTGAAGCCCCGCCTCACGTCCGGACGTTGCGTCAGGTCCTGGAGGGAGCCCAGTGACGCCGACGTCACAGGAGCGCGACGGAAGGTCCTCAACCCTGACGATCCACTGCGGAGCTGCGGCCTACGGAAGAGGATCATCGCAAGGTAGGCCACGGTCCACTAGGGGGGAGGAGGATGTCGGATACGGAGGAGAGCTTCACTGCCGCAGCCACCATCCAGCACCGCGTCCATCCCGAGAGGCAGCAGAAGCGGATCGGAGGCCGCAACGACAAGTAAGGGGGACGCTGTTACTCCGGGCCCTGAGGCCGCGGACCTGCCCCTACCTCCCGCCGCGGAACCCGAAGCTCTGGGTGCCGCGCCACCCGCCGTGCCTCCATCACCAGCAGTCAGCCCTCCAGCAGCAAGCTCTGCAGCGGAGCCTCGCCCTGTACCATGCTCCCCAACATCGGGCACGATCAGAAAGTCACCGGCCAGGTTAAAAGGCCGAGTGCCCGCGGGCGCTGCACCCCAGCCGGGGCCCGCCAGGACCCCCCATACAGCTCACGGTCCCCGAGTCACCGGGACTGTTGTTAAGTTTCACATGGCATGTGGCTGGGGCATCATCTAAGACCCGAAGACCATGAGCCAGGTGTTTGTAAACAGAAGCGATGTAGAGTCCCACCTACCGGAGGGGCACAGTGGACGGGACCTGGTGCCTGGAGATACCGTCACCTATACCAGGCATAAGGGAGTGAAGGGATGGTACGCCCTTCATGTCCACCGGGTCAAGGAGGAGGAGGAGTTATCGTACCAGGAGGAGAAGAAAGAGGGCCCGGACGCGTCTGAACCTGAGGAAGAGAAAGGAGCATGTGGAGGACACCGTAAATCGTAAACGGTAAAAGAGGAGATGTAAATAGTTACCCGATCGGGTATAAGGACTGTTGTGGGACTGTTTCCACAAAGAGTGTGGTCCCCGTTGGGACAGAAAGAGAACTGTTGCCTGTTTTGCCCTAATCCCTAACCTGACCGAGGACTGAGAGCGGTCATCCTTTCCCTCTACCTGGCTGAGGACTGAGAGCGGCCGACCCTGTACTTAGTTGCGCTTCCTAAAGCGCCCCCTATTGGTTTTGTAAGAACCCTTCCCAACCTCAAGATACAGTGACTGTTGCACTTTATCAGGTCGTGAGTTGCACAGCGGCCAGATCCCAAGAAGTCAAGAATGTTGAAAATGTTTTATATGAAAAATGTCTAAATGTGAAAGTTTTATAATGCTGCTAAAAGTAACGATGCTGAAGTTTTGTATATCGTGTTTTCTACAAAAGAGTTCCCGTGGCATTAGCAAAAGCGTTGATATCAGTAACGTTAAGAGAAAGAAGAAAAGAGTACCTCCCATAAAGGGATGGTACGCCCTTCATGTCCACCGGGTCAAGGAGGAGGAGGAGTTATCGTACCAGGAGGAGAAGAAAGAGGGCCCGGACGCGTCTGAACCTGAGGAAGAGAAAGGAGCATGTGGAGGACACCGTAAATCGTAAACGGTAAAAGAGGAGATGTAAATAGTTACCCGATCGGGTATAAGGACTGTTGTGGGACTGTTTCCACAAAGAGTGTGGTCCCCGTTGGGACAGAAAGAGAACTGTTGCCTGTTTTGCCCTAATCCCTAACCTGACCGAGGACTGAGAGCGGTCATCCTTTCCCTCTACCTGGCTGAGGACTGAGAGCGGCCGACCCTGTACTTAGTTGCGCTTCCTAAAGCGCCCCCTATTGGTTTTGTAAGAACCCTTCCCAACCTCAAGATACAGTGACTGTTGCACTTTATCAGGTCGTGAGTTGCACAGCGGCCAGATCCCAAGAAGTCAAGAATGTTGAAAATGTTTTATATGAAAAATGTCTAAATGTGAAAGTTTTATAATGCTGCTAAAAGTAACGATGCTGAAGTTTTGTATATCGTGTTTGGTCGAGCCCCGTACCTGGTGGACGCAGCATGGCTCGGGTCGTCATCACCTGCAGGACTGACGTTAATAACAACTGTGAGTAAAGCATTGAAAACTGCAATCAGTCTCTGTGTTCCATCGCACCACCAGCACCATAGGTACCGGGACGCTCTTACTATCACTCCCTTCACCCGCACCAGCTGCCCTGAGGCTATACCTCTCCCGTTGGGGGTTATACCACCATAGCTGCACATATATACCATCGGCCTCAGCGGACTGTTTTGCAGTGGCGGCTTCATAGCCGCAATCAACGGGTGGCGTAGTCGAACTCTATAACATCTTAATGCCGAGCACTGCCACTTAGTTTGACCACCCTGGGCGCGGACCGGGTCACCGCCACACGAAGACTACTACCCCCATCGGATCCGGCTCCGCGCACGCGCGCCGCACTACAGCACTGGCCCAGGGGGTGAGTCAGATAACATGATGCTTTATGGGGACAGATTGATCTCTTAGTGAATGTTCTGTGTCCATAATTCTTCCTCAGGCTGTATAAGACTATATTCTTCCTCAGATTGGTAAATAAGTGCAGAACAACTTGAATACTGTCGATCGCACTCGTTTAATGGCCTGAGCTCAGCTCACGTAAATCTAACCTTAATTATGTGTGTGGTGGGGAAATATGTTATCATTTAGTGCCCCAAATTTAAACTTTTTTTCAGGGCCCCACTTTGTCTAAAACTGGCCTTGATTGGAGGTGACTGGATAATATCTGGTAAATATCAAATTTGAGGCCAATTTATCATTGCCACCAACCTGATAGATCCTAAAAATGTTTTATGTCTTTATTTTCTCTCTATTTAAATTATTATTTTTTTTATTGCTTATGATATATTTTTTGTTAGTTCGCTATAATGTGAATTCATTACTTATAGTATGCCTCCTAATTGGTGAGCTGACATGATTTTGGACTCATTAGTCCTTTTTATGTGGCTGACATATTTTATCACTTACTGTCACATCATTGCGATCAGCACTTGACATAATGGGCTAATGTCGTTTTCTAATATGGCTGCGGCAACTCGTCAACTTTTCTGCCCATACATGTAATTACGTGATGACACAATATGTAACGACAATGTCGGCAGCACATCACCTCTTTCTTTTTACCCTTATGTCATATACATTTTAGATAGACAGATGTAAGTTATTAGCATTATTCACAGTATGTATGAGTGATTTGTTTCATATATCGTTACAATAATTGCAATACAGGTATGGAAATTGTAACGGGTCCGGGTGGTGGAACCTCTGTGCCTTGGAACAAGGAGGGAGCCAGAGGGGCAGGTGCTACTCTGGGGACGACCTTGTAAAAGAGCAGGTGGCTCCCACGGGTCAGATAGCTGGGACTGACCGGTATAGCGGGTGGACACAACAGGCAGGCAGCAGTCTCTGGGTTAGCTGACAGGTGGTCACGGTACGTGACGGAAGAAGTCTCTTGACTAGCAGGCAGGTGGTCACGGCAAGTGACGGCAGAGCAGGTAGAAGTCTCTTGGCTAGCAGGCAGGTGGTCACGGCATGTGACGGCAGAACAAGTAGAAGTCTCTTGGCTAGCAGGCAGGTAGTCACAGCATGTGACGGCAGAACAGGTAGAAGTCTCTTGGCTAGCAGGCAGGTGGTCACAGCATGTGACGACAGAACAGGTAGAAGTCTCTTGGCTAGCAGGCAGGAGGTCACGGCATGTGACGGCAGAGCCTCCAGGTAGGCCAGCAGGCGAGTAGCAGACGTGCGCTCCCAGGTAAGCGGGCTAACAGGTACGGCAGGTAGCAGGCAGGTAACTGGCAGGTGCTTCCTGGTATGCAGGTGGACTCGCCCATAGACAGACTGGCGGATGATTGGAGACAGACTGGCGGGCTGGAGAGAAGACAAGCTGGCTGACAGGACTGGTAGTCAGGCTGGCAACGGGACCTGAGGGCTGAAGCAGAGGTGAGTATGCTTTGCAACAACTTTGCTCGGGCACCTCCATTTTGGAGGAGGTGCTTTATATATGGGAGGTCCTCCAGCCATTGGCCGGGGACTCCTTAGGACGGCGCGCGCGGGGTACCTTTAAGAGAGGGGGAGCGCGCGCGCGCGCCCTAAGCACAGAGCCCGGGAAGGAGCGCGCACCGGCAGCAGTGAGGAGGGGAGCGCAGGAGGACGCCGCGCCAGGAGCGGGAAGGTGAGAGGGACGGCGTCTCTGCCTAGCAGTGGGCAGAGACGCCGATGCTACAGAAATTAACAATGTGAAAATACGATGCACTGGCACCTTGGATCACGTTTTTTTCGATTAATTGCAATCCATGATTGTTTGACACACGTTTGACTATACAAATGCTACAGATATTACTGCACTGGCTATGCTCGAGAAGGGCTGTTTATCAAATTAGTACACAAGGTTCTTTTTCACTGAACTGCTGTCTCAATTCCTTGCATGTAAATTGGCCGTTAAAAGCAGAAGATTATTAACCTTCGTTTAGCCTGTGGTTGACAGATGCACGCAGATTCTTTCGGACTCATGATGTTATCAGTTTTACGCCCCACTTGGACATATAGTGCGTGTAGACTAGACTACATGTACACTGTGTTCAGTCTTTATTCAGGTGAAGATGAATGGAGCAGTGGGTAAGCTTTGTGCTCTACCACTGCTTTCTTTGTCTATGAAAGTGACAATAATAGGCATTATACCTCTACATAGCAAACCCTTTTATTAATCGATTTAGCACTTTGCAATAATCCTTTTTCTTACTACGATTCTTTAGGTTAACTTTGAAGTGAGAGGGGTCTCAGATCCCAGTCCTTTCACAGTTACATTTAAAGTTAGAACTCGCTCCAAATCGTTCAAGATCAATCCTTGCTGATTCTTATGTTTTAGGGAGAAAAGGAGGAGTGAGTTGTAGTTTTTAAAGACGACATTCATATTACCATATGATGTACTGGAAAACAGGAAATAAAAATTCAAGGTCTGTGAAATGTTGTAAAAAAATAAGAAAACAAATTGTTAGCAATATTTTTTGGCTTTTGTTTATGTGCCATTCAGTGTGAAGCAAAAATGACCTGGAGAATGTTATTCTCTCTGGACAATACGATTACACCAAATTTTTAGTTTCTTTTCTATTAAAAGAGAACCTGTCAGCTTATTCATGCTGCTCTAACCACGAGAAGAATTAATCAGACACCGGCTGTCTATCTGCCGCTGTATGTTTTACATTACACCAATACAGTTAAATCTTGTGGTAGAGCAGAGAGACTTGGTGTCGACAGGCTCCCCAAGATCTGGGGTTAGGTGAGTACATGATGTTTTTATTTTTTTTTATTATAATACTCAGTACCTTTAGGCGGACTGTTGGGGCACCATACTATTTGGGGGTCATGCAATGTGTGGAAGCATTATACTGTATGGGGGATCATACTATGGGAGGATCTCTGAGATTACACAGTGCGCGAGAGACTCATACTGTGTATGGTGCTGTGGGGGCTCATACTCTGTGTAGAGGAATCATGCTGTCTGGGAGCTATGGGTGAATCATACTATGTGGGTGTTTTATGGGTGATCATACTGTGTTGGGGATCATACTGTGTATGGTAGCTGTGGGGGATAATACTGTGTGTGGAAGAATGATACTATATGGGGACTGTGGGGGATCATACTGTGTGTGAAAGAATGATACCATATGGGAGGCTGTGGAGGATCAAACTGTGTGGGTGTCTGTAGCTGATCATACTGCGTGGGGGCTGTAGTGGAATCATACTGTGTGGAACCTGTTAGGGATCATACTGTGTGGGGGACTGTGAGGCATCATACTGTGTGTAGGGGAATCATAATGTGTTTGGGAGCTGTAGGGGATCACATAGCCTGGGGGCTTTAGGGGCAATTATATTGTGAAGGCTGCTCTGCGTTTATATATTTATTTATAACATTTTCTGACACACTATTGCTTTTTTTTGTGCCAGAGTTTAGGGGGCAATATTACTGTATGTAGGGGGATTTCAGGGGACATTTTTTCTGTATTTTGGAGAGAGTTGGGGAACATTAAATGTTAAGTGGGCACTTAGGAGGCATTTTTACATTTATGGGGCACTCAGAGTATATTAACCATCAAAGAAGCAGGCTCAACATTGTGACATCAGCATGATGGGGAGTTATTGTAGGGAATAGATGGAGATGGTGTTAGAAATGTGAAAAGTTATATGTTTCTTTGTTGTAAACACTGCAGATGAGTCATGGCTGGAGAAACTGTTATGTTGGTCTGGGCCAGATGAAAAAGACGGGGAAAGTGTATGACTCCATCAGAAAGAATGACAGCTGAAAGTCACCATTGGTAATTGTGCTGTAATCTCTTGACAATTTTTGCAGAATGGGTACCTATAACTATATGGCAGTAATAATGGTCTTAGACTTTGTATAGTTGGTTTTTTCATTAATATCATGGTCATCTGCTGAGGTTCATCTTTACCAACTATGATTAAGTTGCACCATCATAGTTGTAAATATGGTTACCTAGGTTAGGGGATGTGTTTCCCCCTTCATGAGTTGAACACCTAGATACATGTCTCACTAACGCATTTGGTTGTCAAGAAATAGCAGATAAAAATGAATTCTACGAGATTAGCATTCTGCTCTTTCTAGGGGAATCTAATTATTTGATATGAGGAGCCATTTGCATTATTGGGAGTGTGGGCTTTTCTCATAAACTGTGAAAAATGTCAGCCTCCTCTACTAGACCTTGGGATCATATGCCATTCCACAGAAACAAAAGTGTTGAGAGATGGTCAGGTTTTTGAGTATCTAGGTATATGGATTTCCTAAAGCGTACCATTTTTATTAAGTTTAATCAGCTTCCACTTTTCTCTTTCTTTCGGTTAAAATAATAATTATCCCCGAACTCAAATATTGTTTTTACGTGTGTTTAATACGCATTGGTCTGAATAATTTTCATTCTTAGATTGGAAATGAGGGAGGCTAAGACAATAAAATTTTTGTATATCAGAACTCTCCCCAATAATACACTGCTCAAAAAAATAAAGGGAACACTTAAACAACAGAATATAACTCCAAGTAAATCAAGCTTCTGTGAAATCAAACTGTCCACTTAGGAAGCAACACTGATTGACAATCAATTTCACATGCTGTTGTGCAAATGGAATAGACAATAGATGGAAATTATTGGCGATTATCAAGACACCCTCAATAAAGGAGTGGTTCTGCAGGTGGGGACCACAGACCACATCTCAGTACCAATGCTTTCTGGCTGATGTTTTGGTCACTTTTGAATGTTGGTTGTGCTGTCACACTTGTAGTAGCATGAGACGGACTCTACAACCCACAGAAGTTGCTCAGGTAGTGCAGCTCATCCAGGATGGCACATCAATGCGAGCAGTGGCAAGAAGGTTTGCTGTGTCTGTCAGCGTAGTGTCCAGAGGCTGGAGGCGCTACCAGGAGACAGGCCAGTACACCAGGAGACATGGAGGGGGCGTAGGAGGGCAACAACCCAGCAGCAGGACCACTACCTCCGCCATTGTGCAAGGAAGAACAGGAGGAGCACTGCCAGAGCTCTGCAAAATGACCTCCAGCAGACCACAAATGTGCCTGTGTCTGCACAAACGGTTAGAAACCGACTCCATGAGGGTGGTATGAGGGCCCGACGTCCACAGATGGGGGTTGTGCTCACAGCCCAACACCATGCAGGACGTTTGGCATTTGCCACAGAACACCAGGATTGGCAAAGTCACCACTGGCGCCCTGTGCTCTTCACAGATGAAAGCAGGTTCACACTGAGCACATGTGACAGACGTGACAGAGTCTGGAGACGCCGTGGAGAGCGATCTGCTGCCTGCAACATCCTTCAGCATCACCGGTTTGGCAGTGGGTCAGTAATGGTGTGGGGTGGCATTTCTTTGGAGGGTCGCACAGCCCTCCATGTGCTCGCCAGAGGTAGCCTGACTGCCATTAGGTACCGAGATGAGATCCTCAGACCCCTTGTGAGACCATATGCTGGTGCGGTTGGCCCTGGATTCCTCCTAATGCAGGACAATGCCAGACCTCATGTGGCTGGAGTGTGTCAGCAGTTCATGCAAGATGAAGGCATTGAAGCTATGGACTGGCCCGCCCGTTCCCCAGACCTGAATCTGATTGAGCATATCTGGGACATCATGTCTCACTCCATCCACCAACGTCACGTTCCACCACAGACTGTCCAGGAGTTGGCGGATGCTTTAGTCCAGGTCTGGGAGGAGATCCCACAGGAGACTATCCGCAACCTCATCAGGAGCATGCCCAGGCATTGTAGGAAGGTCATATAGGCACGTGGAGGCCACACACAATACTGAGCCTCATTTTGACTTGTTTTAAGGACATTACATTAAAGTTGGATCAGCCTCTAGTGTGTTTTTCCACTTTAATTTTGGGGGTGACTCCAAATGAAGGTCTCCATTGATTAATAAATTTGATTTCCATTGATGATTTTGTGTGATTTTGTTGTCAGCACATTCAACTTTGTACAGAACAAAGTATTCAATGAGAATATTTAATTCATTCAGATCTAGGATGTGTTATTTGAGTGTTCCCTTTATTTTTTTGAGCAGTGTATATAATGGTCTCTGTTACCAACTTTTAGAAGTATTATATCTCTGGTCAAATTCGATATTTCATTGGATGGCAAAAATATAGTTTTTTAGGTCTTAAACTAAGAACAATTAGTCACCAAGCACTTAAATGGGTTTTCCATGTTCAAAATATTAAGGAATTTTTGAAATTACAAAAGCTATGATAGGTGGAAAGCCTTTGAATGGACTTCCAGTCTAAATATGTAAAATTTTGTTTCCGTTATCCTCAGCATGCCTAGAGTAGCTCACAGGATAAGGAGATTTTCACAATGAGCAAGTGGAAAATTCTTGAGTTCTTGCCAATAATTAAGGCATAAAATCCTTAATTAGCCTTTTTGGATGAAGATATTAATTGAATGCTTCTCTGAATCCTGCCAGTGTGATTCTCAGAGATGTATCAAACCTTAATTGCACAGTTGAAATAAGAAATATGATTGTGAGAATTCTGCTTCTAGTCACTCATTCGGTTAGCGGTCAAATCGATTATCTGCTCTTGAATAGTCCTTTAGAATAAAGCTGAATACATTTTATGAAGACTGAAGAGAAAATGTGCTGACAAGACATCATAAATAAGAAATAAAATAGAAGAGGGAAAAACTTACAATTGACATTTAAGTTTACAGTACTGTAATGAAAAGCCTGAAGCTGCGAGTCTTCATATCAATCCAAGACAAATTCAATTTCTTATTTCTGTTTTTATACATTATTCTGATAAAAGTGAGAATTATTTAAAAATGTTATTATGGATTTTTGGCTTATGAAATAACTTTACAGCCTTCATGACAAGATTACATTAGTAGATGATCATTATTGTAATAATACTAAACAAAACATATTACGGAAACAATAAAACAGAAAGATAGAGAACAGATAAAATAGTTCTTCGATTATCTACACACCTCCGTACATAGTACATGCAGTTAGAATTCATGTAGACAAACACTTTTAGCCAGAAATGCAATAATGCATTTTTTTCATGCTGGGAAAGGGTTGTAATTAGTGTTGAGCGATACCTTCCGATATCGGGAAATATCGGATCGGATTGGATCGGACCGATACCGAAAAAGTATCGGATATCGCCGATTCCGATACCGGAAACCAATGCAAGTCAATGGGACATAAATATCGGAATTAAAATAAACCCTTTCTTTCCTTGTAGGTTATTTCTACATGAAGGAAAACAACTAAGAATAATGTAGAATGTATTGGGGGAGGTGGGGGAGACAATAAAAGCATAGAGGTTTAGCCCAGTCAAATGGAATAGCAGGAATTACTATTTTTTTATTATGTTCTGAGTTACGGAAATATTAACTATGTTAAGTATTTTTATATTTTGTCAGATATTTATGTTTCACTACTTCCATGCTCTTCACCTTCTTTTTTACTTCTCCCACACTTTCTCCTTCATCATCCTCAGCATCTTTTTCATCCACTTCTTCTTCACCTTCTTCTTCTTCACCTTCTTCGTATTATTCTTTTTTTTACATTCTTCATATTCTACTTCTTCATCTTCTTCATATTCTTCTTCTTCATCATATTCTTATTTGTGACAGGCATTCCTGTAGTTGTTATCTATAAAAGGTTGGACATTACACCTTTCGTTCTGCCCGTCACAAAAGATTTACAACAGGATTTGTCCGCGTTCAGTTTGGCCTGCAGCAGCAGGTCTTTTCCAGGGGCACTACGAGGAGGAACGGACTCACCCCCATACACTGCTTAGTCATCTTCTGCTTATAATTTAGATATTATCTTTTGCTCTGATTTTTAGTCTTATGCTTAATGTTCTTCCGCTTTTTGTTCTGCAGCTTCTTGTATTTCTGCTTCTTGGTTTTCTGTCTCTTGTTCTTCTGTATCTTGGTGCTTGTCTTCTCTTCTTTGTCTTCTTGGTCAACTTCTTCAGGGTCATCTTCTTGGTCTTCTTCGGGGTGGTCTTCAGGGTCGTCGTCTTCGGGGGTCCTCGTCTTCGGGGTCCTCGTCTTCTTCGGGTTGGTCTTCTGGGTCCTCGTCTTCGGGGTCCTCGTCTTCTTCGGGGTGGTCTTCAGGGTCCTCGTCTTCTTCGGGGTGGTCTTCAGGGTCCTCGTCTTCAGGGTCATTGTCTTCGGGGTCCTCGTCTTCTTAGGGTTGGTCTTCAGGGTCCTCGTCTTCAGGGTCCTCGTCAGGGAGATCCAGAGTGATTACCAAGAACCATTTCAAAAAGCTTGAACTTGGAAATGTAGCAGAAGGTACAAGAAAGCTGAGGAACTACCGAGGACCAGCTGACGGTACTGGAACCCGGATGGGTAGCAGAAGGTACAAGAGCCAATGGAACTACCGAGGACCAGCTGATGTTACTGGAACTCGGTTACTAAGCAGGAGGTACCTGTGCCAGAAAGCACTACCAAGGACCAGCAGACGTTGGTGGAACTTGGATACCGAGAAGGAGGCACCTAATCCAAAGGCACTGCCGAGAACCAGCTGACGGTACTGGAACCCGGATGGGTAGCAGAAGGTACCCATGTAAAAAAAAGTTCAAGGCCGCGAGCCGGCCGCAGTTACCAAAACCCACAGTCCTACAGGGGGTGCTTGTCCTATTGGCACTATGGAACCAGCCTTCATTGCCAGATCCCGCAGCCCACATAGGAGTCACCTAAACTGCAGGCACCATAGAGTCGGCTAACCCGACCGCAACACGACAGGACAACGCATTGGAGGCAAAGTGACGTTGACACTACCCAGAAACAGCTGGCGTGCTGGAACCAGGCTGGGCAGGAGGGAGTACCCGTGCCAAAGACACTGCCGAGAACCAGCTGACGGTACTGGAACCCGGATGGGTAGCAGAAGATACAAGAGCAAATGGAACTACCGAGGACCAGCTGACGGTACTGGAACCCGGATGGGTAGCAGAAGGTACAAGAGCCAATGGAACTACCGAGGACCAGCTGATGTTACTGGAACTCGGTTACTAAGCAGGAGGTACCTGTGCCAGAAAGCACTACCAAGGACCAGCAGACGTTGGTGGAACTTGGATACCGAGAAGGAGGCACCTAATCCAAAGGCACTGCCGAGAACCAGCTGACGGTACTGGAACCCGGATGGGTAGCAGAAGGTACCCATGTAAAAAAAAGTTCAAGGCCGCGAGCCGGCCGCAGTTACCAAAACCCACAGTCCTACAGGGGGTGCTTGTCCTATTGGCACTATGGAACCAGCCTTCATTGCCAGATCCCGCAGCCCACATAGGAGTCACCTAAACTACAGGCACCATAGAGTCGGCTAACCCGACCGCAACACGACAGGACAACGCATTGGAGGCAAAGTGACGTTGACACTACCCGGAAACAGCTGGCGTGCTGGAACCAGGCTGGGCAGGAGGGAGTACCCGTGCCAAAGACACTGCCGAGAACCAGCTGACGGTACTGGAACCCGGATGGGTAGCAGAAGATACAAGAGCAAATGGAACTACCGAGGACCAGCTGACGGTACTGGAACCCGGATGGGTAGCAGAAGGTACAAGAGCCAATGGAACTACCGAGGACCAGCTGATGTTACTGGAACTCGGTTACTAAGCAGGAGGTACCTGTGCCAGAAAGCACTACCAAGGACCAGCAGACGTTGGTGGAACTTGGATACCGAGAAGGAGGCACCTAATCCAAAGGCACTGCCGAGAACCAGCTGACGGTACTGGAACCCGGATGGGTAGCAGAAGGTACCCATGTAAAAAAAAATTCAAGGCCGCGAGCCGGCCGCAGTTACCAAAACCCACAGTCCTACAGGGGGTGCTTGTCCTATTGGCACTATGGAACCAGCCTTCATTGCCAGATCCCGCAGCCCACATAGGAGTCACCTAAACTGCAGGCACCATAGAGTCGGCTAACCCGACCGCAACACGACAGGACAACGCATTGGAGGCAAAGTGACGTTGACACTACCCGGAAACAGCTGGCGTGCTGGAACCAGGCTGGGCAGGAGGGAGTACCCGTGCCAAAGACACTGCCGAGAACCAGCTGACGGTACTGGAACCCGGATGGGTAGCAGAAGATACAAGAGCAAATGGAACTACCGAGGACCAGCTGACGGTACTGGAACCCAGATGGGTAGCAGAAGGTACAAGAGCCAATGGAACTGTCGAGAACCAGCTGGCAGTGCTGGAGCCCAGGGTAAATACTAAAAACAGAGGAGCCAGAGGTGTATTTGGAGGAGGTTTTAAATCCGTAGTACAGTGGATGTGGACAAAGCAGGAGAATTTGCTGGACACACAGCTGGGGATCAGCTGACGTTACTGAACCCCAATAACACTGGAGCAAGCGTTGACTGTGCAGACGGCACTTCTGAGCAGCAACTAGCGGTATTGGAGCCCAGGGTAAATACTAAAAACGGAGGAGCCAGAGGTGTAATTGGAGCAAGTTTTAAATAAGTAGCACAGTGAATATGGACAGAGCAGGAGAAATTGCCGTGAACACAGCAGGGGAACAGCTGACGTTAACGAACCCCAATAACACCGCAGCAAGTGTTGACTGTGCAGACGGCACTTCCGAGCGCCAACTGGCGGTGCTGGAGCCCAGGGATAAGAATGAAAACAGAGGAGCCAGAGGTGTAATTGGAGCAACTTTAAAATGTGTAGTACAGTGGATGTGGACAAAGCAGGAGAAATTGCCGTCCGCACAGCAGGGGAACAGCTGACGTTACTGAACCCCAATAACACGGCAGCAAGTGTTGACTGTGCAGATGGCACTTCCGTGCGCCAACTGGCGGTGTTGGAGCTCAGGGATAATACTGAAAACAGAGGAGCCAGAGGTGTAATTGGAGCAACTTTAAAATCTGTAGTAGTGAGAATGTGGACAGAGCAGGAGAAATTGCCGTCCGCACAGCAGGGGAACAGCTGACGTTACTGAACCCCAATAACATGGTAGCAAGTGTTGACTGTGCAGACGGCACTTCCGAGCGCCAACTGGCGGTGTTGGAGCTCAGGGATAATACTGAAAACAGAGGAGCCAGAGGTGTATTTGGAGGAGGTTTTAAATCAGTAGTACAGTGGATGTGGACAGAGCAGGAGAAATTGCCGTCCGCACAGCAGGGGAACAGCTGACGTTACTGAACCCCAATAACACGGCAGCAAGTGTTGACAGTGCAGACGGCACTTCCGAGCGCCAACTGGCGGTGTTGGAGCTCAGGGATAATACTGAAAACAGAGGAGCCAGAGGTGTAATTGGAGCAACTTTAAAATCTGTAGTAGTGAGAATGTGGACAGAGCAGGAGAAATTGCCATCCGCACAGCAGGGGAACAGCTGACGTTACTGAACCCCAATAACATGGTAGCAAGTGTTGACTGTGCAGACGGCACTTCCGAGCGCCAACTGGCGGTGTTGGAGCTCAGGGATAATACTGAAAACAGAGGAGCCAGAGGTGTATTTGGAGGAGGTTTTAAATCAGTAGTACAGTGGATGTGGACAGAGCAGGAGAAATTGCCGTCCGCACAGCAGGGGAACAGCTGACGTTACTGAACCCCAATAACACGGCAGCAAGTTTTGACTGTGCAGACGGCACTTCCGAGCGCCAACTGGCGGTGTTGGAGCTCAGGGATAATACTGAAAACAGAGGAGCCAGAGGTGTAATTGGAGCAACTTTAAAATCTGTAGTAGTGAGAATGTGGACAGAGCAGGAGAAATTGCCATCCGCACAGCAGGGGAACAGCTGACGTTACTGAACCCCAATAACATGGTAGCAAGTGTTGACTGTGCAGACGGCACTTCCGAGCGCCAACTGGCGGTGTTGGAGCTCAGGGATAATACTGAAAACAGAGGAGCCAGAGGTGTATTTGGAGGAGGTTTTAAATCAGCAGTACAGTGGATGTGGACAGAGCAGGAGAAATTGCCGTCCGCACAGCAGGGGAACAGCTGACGTTACTGAACCCCAATAACACGGCAGCAAGTGTTGACTGTGCAGACGGCACTTCCGAGCGCCAACTGGCGGTGTTGGAGCTCAGGGATTACAGTTCAGGTGGTAGAAACATGAACAGAACAGGAGACCTGGATACTGTTGCCAACCAATTATTTATTCTGGAAGAGGACTGGCAAATTCATGAGAGATCCAGGCCTTGTTCATTTTGAGAAAAGTAAGCCGGTCAACGTTATCGGAGGATAGTCGCATGCGACGGTCTGTTAGTACACCACCTGCGGCACTAAAGACGCGTTCCGATAATACACTAGCAGCAGGGCAAGCTAGCACCTCCAGTGCATACTGACTAAGCTCTGGCCATGTATCCAGCTTACAGACCCAAAACTTGAAGGGAGAAGAGCCGTCTGGGAGTACACTAAGAGGGCAAGACATGTAGTCTGTCACCATCTGACGGAAACGTTGCCTCCTGCTGACTGGAGCCGTCTGTGATGGTGTAGACATTTGTGGCAGCGGGGACACAAAACTTTGCCACATTTCGGCCATACTGGTCTTGCCTTGTGCTGAGGCGCTGCTTCTGCTCCCTCTTTGTGCAGAGCTTCCTCCACTGCCTCGACGCACTGAGCTGCTTTGTAAAGCACTAGCAGCACTGCTCTCGGTTGGAATGGAGAACATGATGGAATGCACCAGTGCGTCTTGGTACTCCCGCATTTTACGCTCCCGGTTCAACGGTGTTATGAGGCTTTGTAAGTTGTCCCGGTAGCGAGGATCTAGGAGGGTGGACACCCAATAATCAGCCGTGTTGAGAATGTGGGCGATGCGGCGGTCGTTTCTCAGGCACTGCAGCATGAAATCAACCATGTGCTGCAGACTGCCAACTGGCCAAGAAACGCTGTCCCCTGCTTGAGGCGTGATCTCTGCCTGCTCTGCATCACCCCACCCTCGCTCTAGATACTGACTACTAGAGCATTGTGTACCTCCCTCCTCTGGACAGATGTCTTCCTCATCCATTGACTCCTCCTCATCCTCCTCACAAAGTGTCCCCTGCCTAGGCCTTTGTGAGGAACCACGTTGCGCAGACTGTAGAGAAGCAGATGGCATTTGTGACTCCTCATCCTCCACCTCTTCCAAAACCTCGTCCCTTAGTGCTTGCAGTGTTTTTTCAAGCAGGCAGATAAGGGGGATAGTCATGCTGACTAGTGCATCATCTGCACTCGCCATCCGCGTGGAATAATCGAAGGCACGCAAAACGTGGCAAATGTCCTTCATAGAGGCCCACTCAGTGGTGGTGAAGTGTGAACGGCGCGCACTGCGACTTGTTTGCGCCTGCTGCAGCTGGTACTCCATTACTGCTGCCTGCTGCTCACACAACCTCTCCAACATATGTAACGTTGAATTCCACCTGGTGGGTAGGTCACATATGATGCGATGTTCCGGAAGACATAATCGGCGCTGCAGAGCTGCAATGCGTGATCTTGCATTGCTGGAACGCCGCAAGTGAGCGCACTCTATGCGGACCTTGTGAAGCAGTGCATCAAGATCCGGATAGTCCCTCAAAAAACTCTGCACGACCAAGTTGAGCACATGTGCCAGACATGGGATGTGAGTGAGGTTGCCTAGGCCCAGAGCTGCCACCAGATTTCGGCCATTGTCACACACTACCATGCCTGGCTGGAGATTCGCTGGCACAAACCACACGTCACTCTGCTGCTTGATGGCATTCCAGAGCTCCTGCGCTGTGTGGCTTCGATTCCCCAAAGAAATTAATTTTAATACGGCCTGTTGACGTTTGGCCACGGCTGTGCTCATATCGGTCATCATAACAGGTAACCGTTCACGGGTCGATGTGGAGGTAGACCGTGACGGCTCCTGCAGCGCTGATTCAGAGGAACTGGAGTATGAGGAGGAGTCAATGTGTACAGACTGGATTCCTGCAATCCTTGGAGTTGGCAGAACACGTACAGCGCCACTCTCAAGATCTGTACCCGGCTCCACAACATTTACCCAATGGGCAGTGAGGGAAAGGTATCGTCTCTGTCCATGCTTACTGGTCCACGCATCAGTGGTCAGGTGGACCTTGCTACTGACGGCGTTTTGTAGCGCATGTTTAATTTTTCCCTCCACATGATGTTGCAGGGCAGGGACGGCTTGCCTGCTGAAATAAAAGCGGCTGGGCACGTTGTATTGTGGGACTGCCAATGCCATAAAGTTACGGAATGTGTCAGTCTCCACCAGCCTGAATGATAGCATTTCAAGGGCCAGTAGTTTAGCAATGCCAGCATTCAGAGCCTGTGCTCGGGGGTGGTTTGCCGAGTATGGGCGCCTTTTCTCCCATGCCTGTGCTAACGATGGCTGTAGACTGGCCTGGGAGTGTGAGGATGACTGGGAAAGTGGTGCTGTGGGTGGAATTACACTGTGTCTCTGTACAACAGTGCCAGAGATTCTTCCATGGCGATCCTGTGAGGAAGCCGAACCAGCTGTGTGTGAGCTGGAGGAAGAGGCTACAACACGAGCTGAAGAGGTGGTAGGTGGCGCTGTAGGTTGGCCTAGGTCTTCAGTGTGTTTGTGTAACTCCACCACGTGCTTGGTCCGCACATGTTTCCACATATTTGTGGTATTGAGGTTGCTGACACTTTTCCCTCTTTTCACCTTCTGATTACACAGCTTGCATTTGACAAAGCAAATGTCATCTGCAACTGTGTCAAAAAAGGACCAGGCACTGCAAGTCTTGGGAGCGCCCGCTTTGGATTTTGGAAGAGCCATGCTTCTAATGGGTGCCGAAGTGGAGGCTACAGGCAACCAAGTCTGCCCCCTCCCTCTCCCTCCTTTTTGGGCCGTTCGGGGAATCTCTTCCTCAGAGCTGCTCCCACCACCTTCCTGTCCCTCACGCCATGATGGGTCAAGGACCTCATCATCTACACCACCCTCTTCAAACAACTGCTTCTCCTGGGTAGTCTCGACAGCACAGTACGCACCAGAAAGTGGCACCTGAGTCTCATCATCAGATGCGTACTGAGGTGTGCTGCTGACCATAGGCACTGGCCCACCCGCCTCTTCAGATTCAGAGAGACAAAACGGTTGCGCATCACTGCATACTACCTCTTCTTCAAATTCTCGAATTCTGCTTGGCTGGCCCCCTCTTTCCAAGCCAAGAGATTCAGAGAACAGAAGTAGAGATGGCTCCTGTCCAGGGCTCTCTGACTGCCTGGGCAATTTGGCAGGTGGTGAAGAGACAGATGGGTGCTCTTCAGTGCTCAGGACCTGAGAGGATCTGGAACTAATTGAAGTCGATGCGTTAGCTGCCATCCATCCGACAACGGCTTCAATTTGGTCCTCGCGCAGCAGTGGGGTACGGCTAGCTCCTACAAAGCTGCGCATAAAGGACTGTTCCCTGGTAAAACTGGGGGATGCTGAGTCACTGGTGCCCGCAGCAGGCACAGAATCCCCACGTCCTCTCCCTGCAGGCACAGAATCCTCACGTCCTCTCCCTGCAGAAACTCCACGCCCACGCCCACGCCCACGACCACATGCCTTACTCCCTGCCTTCTTCATCTTGGTAGACTGATAAAGATAGGCAGAAAAGTACTAAGGGCTTAGTGTGCTTATTCCTGAACAGCTGCTAACAGGTATAAGAAACACTAATTTTATAAAGTGTGGACTAGACTTTAATATGAGCTAATGTGGCCTACACAACTGTAAAGTGGAGTGTTTGGTGAACTTTATTTAGGTTTTTTTTTGTCACAAAAAGACACTGGATGTGCCTAAAGATGTAATAACGATAGTATCACAAACTTTTTGTAGCTATTACAATGTAGGAAGGTAACCTACAATGCAATAGATGAGGCTGCAAAAAATAGGCTAATACTAATCTGGCTGGGGCTGCAGGGCCCAAGGCTGCAGAAAAGCTCCTCTATCTACTCCTATATAGTGTGTTTGGAATCAATTTAGCTGAATACGGATGGAACCACCACACTAATAGGAGATATCAGGAAAAATTATGAATTGGCAATAAAGGACAATGTATGAGGCAGTGACACACACTGAGTGCACTACAACCAGACGGGGTTGAAGCACACACTACAGGGTGAGCTGCACTCACACACCAGACCTTGCAGACAGCGGTGAACAGTACAGATGCAGAGCACTGTGCACTAGCGCTGCAAGACCAAAAAAAATTCTCTATCTACTCCTATATAGTGTGTTTGGAACCAATTTAGCTGAATACGGATGGAACCACCACACTAATAGGAGATATCAGGAAAAATTATGAATTGGCAAAAAAGGACAATGTATGAGGCAGTGACACACACTGAGTGCACTACAACCAGACGGGGTTGAAGCACACACTACAGGGTGAGCTGCACTCACACACCAGACCTTGCAGACAGCGGTGAACAGTACAGATGCAGAGCACTGTGCACTAGCGCTGCAAGACGGAAAAAAAATTCTCTATCTACTCCTATATAGTGTGTTTGGAACCAATTTAGCTGAATACAGATGGAACCACCACACTAATAGGAGATATCAGGAAAAATTATGAATTGGCAAAAAACGACAATGTATGAGGCAGTGACACACACTGAGTGCACTACAACCAGACGGGGTTGAAGCACACACTACAGGGTGAGCTGCACTCACACACCAGACCTTGCAGACAGCGGTGAACAGTACAGATGCAGAGCACTGTGCACTAGCGCTGCAAGACCAAAAAAATTTCTCTATCTACTCCTATATAGTGTGTTTGGAACCAATTTAGCTGAATACGGATGGAACCACCACACTAATAGGAGATATCAGGAAAAATTATGAATTGGCAAAAAAGGACAATGTATGAGGCAGTGACACACACTGAGTGCACTACAACCAGACGGGGTTGAAGCACACACTACAGGGTGAGCTGCACTCACACACCAGACCTTGCAGACAGCGGTGAACAGTACAGATGCAGAGCACTGTGCACTAGCGCTGCAAGACGGAAAAAAATGTCTCTATCTACTCCTATATAGTGTGTTTGGAACCAATTTAGCTGAATACAGATGGAACCACCACACTAATAGGAGATATCAGGAAAAATTATGAATTGGCAAAAAAGGACAATGTATGAGGCAGTGACACACACTGAGTGCACTACAACCAGACTTGGCTGAAGCACACACTACAGGGTGAGCTGCACTCACACACACAGACCTTGCAGACAGCGGTGAACAGCACAGGGAACTGTGCACTAGCACTGCAAGGCACAGTGATTTAGAAAGTAGCTTGGGTAAAGCAGTATAGAGCAAATAGGTAGCTAAAACTGTCCCTCAGAACAACAGCGTCCTATCCCTAACTGAATTCACAGCAGAGTGAGCTCAAAATGGCGGCGGTGGCTTTTATAGTGCATCATGACATCATTTCAGCAGCCAATCACAGCCATGCCATTAGTTAAGATGCCTACATGCCTAACAGGATGTGCCCACACTTCTTAGGATCCTCATTGGCTGAATAAAATGAAAATGTCTCATTGCATTATGGGAACTTCCGATTCCGGTATACGATATTGCAAAAGTATCGGAATTAAGTATCGGAATTCCGATACCGCGAATATCGGCCGATACCCGATATTTCAGTATCGGAATGCTCAACACTAGTTGTAATTAAACTAAAACTGCCTTGACAATTCACGCAGTTTGTTCTCTAAAATCTCAAGGAAAATTGGAGTAGTGTTCTTGTTTTTTCTTAAAATGACTCAGCATTTGAAGAAAAGAAAAACTACAATTCAGATTAACTGTTAGAAGACATACTGGATTATCCTTGGCTCCTACATGATACCATTCTAAAAAAGAAGCACATAACAGATAAACAGATAAAATTTACTTGCGTTTTTTGGTGCGTTTTTTCAGTGGTTTTTTTACCACCCATTACTTCCTATGGGTGAAAAATGCTGCAAAAACGCTGAAACAAGTGATTTGCTCTATTTTCC
This sequence comes from Phyllobates terribilis, assembly GCF_046119375.1. Classification (NCBI taxonomy): domain Eukaryota; kingdom Metazoa; phylum Chordata; class Amphibia; order Anura; family Dendrobatidae; genus Phyllobates; species Phyllobates terribilis. Next base: position 277,314,440 of record NW_027362767.1, read on the forward strand.
AAAAACCCAACCAAGGCACAAAATACCCAGCAAAAAAAAAACAAGATGTGTGAACAGAGAATTCTGGTTTCTCATAGACTTTGCTGATACTGCGAAATGCAGCTGAAAATCTGCATAAAAATCTGCAGCAAAAAACGCAGAAAAACCCAACATGTGTGAAAATAGCCTAAATACCATAAAGATATACACAGCATAACTTTATCACAGACATGCTGTACAAAATGCAACTGTCCACTCAATTTAGAACTGCATAGGAAATAAACACATATGGAATAATGGTAATCTTGTTCAGCACTCAATTTCCAAATTTACAGATAAAAAATAGCTTTATTAATCCACCAAAAAGATAATATAAAAAAACTACATGAGTTTAAAAACAGGATATCCTCAGAAAAATCCTACGCATTTCAAATCTGAAAATATAAACATAGCTCGAAAAGTATACTACCTCATACTAAATGCACACATCTACAACTGAAAAAACCTTCATCAAATCAGTTAATACAATCTTGTATATCATCCTAATCTATATGCACAAGTTGGAAATGTCACAATTCTGCAACTAAATCTAATATTAGTAACTAAACCTTTATACATTTTTTCATATTCAAGTGCCCTTAGAATTACAAGCAGATCAGTGGGTTCCGGCTCCTGAGACAACCACCAATAGCTCAAACCACCCCCAACTCCCAATGATTGCTCAACCCCTTCCTCGAGATAAGTGCACATCTCATCATACAGGAGTGCACATCTCTTGGCTGAGCGTGCACACAGAGCGAGAAACTGATTCATAGCTTCATAGTTACACAGTTACAGAGTTAATATAGTGTGAGGCAGTGACCGGGATCATATACGAGGTACTGTATATATCCCCCAGAATGTGTGCAGAGTCCTATTAAACCAGTTGAAGTGCATTGCAGTCACAGACACAGCTGCGGCAGCAAATGCAGGAATGAAGGTGAGCATTGACCTGGTCAGGCTATCTGGCTAAGGCAGATTAGTAAAACCCGGCAGGGTCTTCATTTCTTGGAGGAGACTACAGGAAGGCAGTGGTCGCGGCCTCCTCCCTCCAACCCGGGTTTTCCAGTGGCGTTTTCCACAGGTCCTTTAAAAAACCCTGCATTAAGGATTAGTGTTGTTCAGTGTTGGGACCTGCCAGGAACATAGCAGGAAAGCTTGGCGGGTCTGTGTATAGCTGAACCCACGCCTGGGAAGGCTCTGCACCCGTCAGGCTGTGAGCGGCCCGGCGCTGAGTTGTCCACGGCAACCGTTGTTATGGACTTATGTTAACCTGGCTGCGAACCGGAGGACTTTCTGTTTTACCCATGATGAGTGCTGAATAAAAGCTGCTTATGTTGGACTTTCTTGGGTCACTGCCTCAGTTACTGCACAGCGTGAACACCGCCACCTTACAGCTTGGTGGAGAATGCGGGCATTGTGACTGAGGCATACCCTAGCGGCAGCTGCATGACCACAATCTGGTCTGCCACCTTTCAGCCCAACCCCGTGGACAAAATGGAGGAGCTGTTAAGGCAATTGGTCCTCACGCAGCGGCAGCAGCAGGGTTAGTTCAAGCAGCAGCAGCACACCAATGAGCTAATTGTGCAGCAGCTCACAGCCCTGCGGGAGACGCCGACGGCACCAGCCCCAGAACGTCGAGAGGCCCGAGACAAGGTTCGCTCAGCATTGAGGAAGATGGGACCGGAGGACGACGTGGAAGCCTTCCTGTCCATCTACGAATGTACAGCAGAGCGGGAAAAGCTACCAGCCGGCCAGTGGGCGGAAATGATGGCTCCGTTTTTGGTCGGCGATGCCCAGAAGGCCTACTTTGACCTCAGTCGGGAGGACACCCAGGACTACCAGAGGCTCAAAGGTGAGATCCTTGCCTGACAGGAGGTCAATACATATGTGAGGGCTCAGCGTGTATTTTCATGGGCCTATGTGGAGACCCCCCCCCCCGGTCTCAGTCTTATGACCTTTTGCAGCTGGTCAAGAGGTGGCTCCAGCCTGAGTCTTTGACTCCAGCCCAGATGGTGGAGAGGGTGGTGGTCGACCGGCTGCTGAGGACTCTGCCGGCTGCTATCCAGTGTTGGGTGGGGCAAGGGGACCCTGGCACCCTCGACCAGGTGGTCAGCCTGATTGAGTGCTACTCGGCCACTCAGGACTTTATCCGGGACTCTGTCCCCTCACAGCTGTCACGCCGATCCCTGCCAACCCAGGAAACGGGAAAGGGGTCACGTCCCTCTGCTGAGGACAGTCAGCACCATACCCATGCTGAAGGGGTACCCCGGAGTGAGAGTAGCAGGAGACCGGTTCCCTCCCAAACGATCATAAGAACTAACAGTACCCCCACCATTAGGTGCTGGCGGTGTCAGGAGCCGGGACATGTGGTTGCTAACTGCCCACTGACTGCGGAGCCCATGGACTGTGGGTATAACCACCGGGTCTCAATGTACGCCCAGACCGTCTGCACTGCGAGTGCCGACCCCTCGGACAGTGAACCCCAACTGTGCCAGGTACTGGTTAATGGGTACCCCACGGAGGCCCGCCTAGATTCGGGGAGCCTAGTGACTTTGGTACATGGGTCGCTGGTGGCAGGAGACAACCCCAGTGGACGGACAGTTGGGGTTGTGTGTATCCATGGGGATCTCCGAGAGTACCCAACCGCAGAGGTAGTTTTGCCCACTCCATGTGGAGATATAAAACATGTGGTGGGGGTGGTAAAAACTCTTCCCTATGGGACTGTGTTGGGAAGAGACTTGCCCCCGTTCTGGATTCTGTGGAAAAACAAAATCCACTCTCCCCCGGTAAAAGTTATTACGGGCGCTGTACTCGACGAACCAGAGTCAGGGGTACCTGCCGTAGGGGTGTCAAACTTAGGGACAGAGTGTGACCCCGATAGGTTTCCTCTAGAGGTGCTGGCAGGAGAGGTCGAGGAGACCCCATCGATGCCCAAGCTGGAAGTGTCCCGGGACACGTTTGGGACAGCTCAGCTACAGGATCCCACCCCGACTCTGGCTCGGGAAAGGGCGTTAGAGGTAAATGGCATAGCTCAACAGCCTGGTGCAGATACTGTGTTTTCATGCATGGTGGTCAATGGTGAGTTGCTCTATAGGGTAGACAAAATCAGGGATGAGGTTGTGGAACAGTTAGTGGTACCTCAGTTGTACCATCGGGCTGTTCTGGAGATGGCACACACACACCTGCTGGGTGGACACTTAGGGGTTAAAAAGACGCAAGAACATATCTTGCAGCGGTTCTTTTGGCCTGTGATTTACGTGAAGGTCCAAAAGTACTGTGAATCCTGCCCCGAATGTCAACTGACTACACCCACCACCAGTTTCCGTAGCCCATTGGTACCTCTGCCCGTGATAGAGGTACCTTTTGTACGGATTGCAATGGACTTGGTAGGGCCCATTGTAAAATCAGCTCGTGGCCACCAAAATATACTTGTGGTCGTCGACTATGCTACCTGGTACCCGGAGGCTGTACCGCTATGCCACACCTCAGTGAAACTGATTGCTACGAAGCTGTTTGTCATGTTCTGTCGCCTTGGGCTACCTAAGAAGATCCTGACGGATCAAGGGACCCCTTTTATGTCCAAGGTGACGAGGGAACTGTGCAAACTGCTAAAAATAAAACAATTGCGCATCTCGGTGTACCACCCTCAAACCGATGGGCTAGTAGAGCGGTTCAATAAAACCCTCAAGTCCATGTTAAAAAAGGTGGTTTCTAAGGACGGAAGGGATTGAGACATGTTGATACTCTATTTGATGTTTGCCATCCGTGAGGTACCCCAGGCTTCTACAGGGTTCTCTCCCTTTGAGTTATTGTACGGCAGACACCCTAGGGGTCTGTTGGACGTAGCCAAAGAGACGTAGGAACAAGAGCCGACTCCACATAGGAGTATAATTGAACGTGTGGCTAGTAAGCAGGACCGGATCGCGGCAGTCATGCCCATCGTGAAAGAACATCTGTTTGATGCCCAGTCAGCACAGAAGCGTACATATAATAAAAGAGCCACAGTCAGGTCTTTTAACAAGGGCGATCAGGTGTTAGTACTGGTACCCACAGCCAAGAGTAAGCTAATGGCCAAGTGGCAAGGGCCATATGAAGTTTGAGAAAAGGTGAGGGAGTGTTTAGCTACAGACATCACTTCAGGCATGCCGCCAGAGAGTTCTCTACCTTCAGCCAGGGATTCATCTGGGGGAGAGGTCAGGATAAGTGATACTCTCATTAAACAGCAGCGACGGGAGGCTCGCTCGCTGGCGCAGCAGAATACCGACGTGTTCTCAGAGCTATCAGGTAGGACTACGGTTCTCCAACATGACATTGTCACCGAACCTGGGGTAAGGGTGCGAATGAGACCGTACGGGTTCCCGAAACCCAGAGGTAAGCCATCACAGCTGAGGTAAAACAAATGCTCCAGTTAGGCGTCATCGAAGAATCACAGAGTGAGTGAGCTAGCCCCATCGTACTGATTCCGAAAGCAGATGGATCTTTATGCTTCTGTAACGATTTCCGGAAATTAAATGAAGTGTCGAAATTTGACCTATATCCAATGCCCAGGGTGGATGAGCTGATTGAGAGACTGGGGCAGACCCAGTACTTTACCACGCTCGATCTCACCAAGGGTTACTGGCAGGTACCTCTCACGGAATCGGTGAAGGAAAAGACCGCCTTCATGACTACAGAGGGTCTATATCACTATGTGGTCTTACCTTTTGGGTTATATGGGGCCCCGGCTACATTCCAGAGGTTGATAGACATAGTGCTCAAGCCTCATCAGGAGTACGCGTCCGCATATCTAGATGATATTATCATCTTTAGACCGACTGGCATACGCACCTATCCCAGGTACAAGTGGTGCTGGATTCTCTCAGAGCCGCGGTATTAATGGCAATTCCAAAAAAATGTGCTATAGGGCTAGAGGAAGCCCGATATTTAGGGTATGTGATTGGCCGAAGAATTATCAAACCCCAAATCAATAAAGTTGATGCCATAAAAAACTGGCCTAAACCGTCAAGTACAAAGCAGGTGAGGGCATTCCTTGGCATCCTTGGGTATTACCACTGGTTTATACCTAATTTTGCTGGGAGAACGGCTGCCCTAACTGATCTTTTGAAAGGAAAAAAATCAGTAATGGTTCGGTGGAACCCTTAGGCAGAAGAAGCCTTTCAGTCCATGAAGTTGGCCCTGTGTGGACAGCAGGTCCTCATCAGCCCCAACTTCAAGGAAACCTTCATTGTACAGATAGAAGCCTCGGAGCTAGGCCTAGGGGTGGTATTGCCTCAAAAATTGATTGGTGAAGAGCACCCGGTCACCTACTTCAGTAGAAAACTTATCCCGGCAGAGAAAAACTATAGCGTGGTAGAGAAAGAGTGTTTGTCTATTAAGTGGGCCTTGGAATCGCTACGTTAATATTTACTCGGGCGTCAGTTCCGCTTGGTGACGAACCCCTCACCCTTAGTATGGATGAGGAACGCCAAGGAAAGGAATGCGCGAGTCACCAGGTGGTTTCTGTCACTGCAAAATTTCAGTTTCTCTGTAGAACATCGCCCTGGGAAGTCGCAGGCAAACACGGATGCCCTGTCCCAGGCACCCTGTATGGTGACAAATGTTCAACCCCACAAGTTTGAACAGAGGGGGGGGATATGTGAGGCAGTCACAGGGATCGTATACGAGGGACAGTATATATCCCCCAAAATGTGTACAGAGTCATGTGACAGGTCATGCTGACGTCGGCGGTCGCGTGACCTGTCACATGACTCAATGACGTCATCGCAGGCCCTTTCACACCACTGCGACCCATACAACAGACCAGAGGGAGCGGAGAAAATACCGGGGGCCATCGGAAGGCAAGTATAATCTTTATTTTTTATTTATTACCATTTTTATTCTTTTTTTTAACTATTACTTGGTCACACTATATAAATCCATGCCGGTTGCAAGGATTTATATAGTGTGACCAAGTTGTCAAGCACTTTTCCAAGTGATGTTAAAATCGCTTGGAAAAGCGCTTGATAACCCGCATGCAGAAATGCATGCAAAAACGCTTGACAAACGCTTCTACCTGGCAGGAAAAATTCATGTAAAATCCGCATGTGTTTTTCCTGCCAGGGAGAAGCGGAAAAATATGCAGCATTTCTGCTTCGTGGGCACTTAGCCTTAGGGGTTAAAAAGACGCAAGAACATATCTTGCAGTGGTTCTTTTGGCCTCGGATTTATGCGGAGGTCCAAAAGTACTGCGAATCCTGCCCCGAATGTCAACTGACCACACCCACCGCCAGTTTCCTTAGCCCATTGGTACTTTTGCCAGTGATAGAGGTACTTTTTTGAAAGGATTGCAATGGACTTGATAGGGCCCATTGTAAAATCCGCTCGTGGCCACCAACATATACTTGTGGTCGTCAACTATGCTACCCGGTACCCGGAGGTTGTGCCGCTACGCCACACCTCAGCGAAACTGATTGCACGGGAGCTGTTTGTCATGTTCTGTCGCCTTGGGCTACCTAAGGAGATCCTGACGGATCAAGGGACCCCTTTTATGTCCAAGGTGACAAGGGAACTGTGTAAACTGCTAAAAATAAAACAATTGCGCACCTCGGTGTACCACCCTCAAACCGACGGGCTAGTAGAACGGTTCGATAAAACCCTCAAGTCCATGATAAAAAAGGTGGTTTATGAGCACGGAAGGGATTGGGACATGTTGCTACCCTATTTGATGTTTGCCGTTCGTGAGGTACCCCAGGCTTCCACAGGGTTCTCTCCCTTTGAGTTATTGTACGGCAGACACCCTAGGGGTCTGTTGGACGTAGCCAAAGAGATGTAGGAACAAGAGCCGACTCCACATAGGAGTAAAATTGAACACGTGACTAGTATGCAGGACCGGATAGCGGCGGTCATGCCCATCGTGAAAGAACATCTGTTAGATGCCCATGCAGCACAGAAGCGTACATATAATAAAAGAGTCACAGTCAGGTCTTTTAACAAGAGCGATCGGGTGTTAGTACTGGTACCCACAGCCGAGAGTAAGCTCATGGCCAAGTGGCAAGGGCCATATGAGGTTTGAGAAAAGGTGGGGGAGGTAAATTACCGGGTGTATCAGCCCGGAAGGAGGAAACCGGAGCAGCTTTATCATGTAAACCTGCTAAAACCTTGGAAAGATCGAGAGTGTTTAGTTACAGACGTCACTTCGGGCATGCCGCCAGAGAGTTCTCTACCTTCAGCCAGGGATGCATCCGGGGGAGAGGTCAGGATAAGTGATGCTGTCACTAAACAGCAGCGACGGGAGGCTCACTCGCTGGTGCAGCAGAATACCGACGTGTTCTCAGAGCTACCAGGTAGGACTACGGTTCTCCAACATGAACCTGGGGTAAGGGTACGAATGAGACCGTACTGGTTACCTGAAGCCCAGAGGCAAGCCATCACGGCTGAGGTAAACAAATGCTCCAGTTAGGCGTCAGTGAGGAATCACGAGAGTGAGTGGGCTAGCCCCATCGTACTGATTCCGAAACCAGACGGATCGTTACGCTTCTGTAACGATTTCTGGAAATTAAATGAAGTGTCTAAATTTGACCTATATCCAATGCCCAGGGTGGATGAGCTGATTGAGAGACTGGGGCAGTACTTTACCACGCTCAATCTCACCAAGGGTTACTGGCAGGTACCTCTCACTGAATCGGCAAAGGAAAAGACCGCCTTCATAACTCCGGAGGGTCTATATCACTATGTGGTCTTACCTTTTGGGTTACATGGGGCCCCGGCTACATTCCAGAGATTGATGGACATAGTGCTCTAGCCTCATCAGGAGTACGCATCCGCGTATCTAGATTATATTATCATCTTTAGCACCGACTGGCATACGCACCTATCCCAGGTACAAGCGGTGCTGGATTCTCTCAGAGCCGTGGGGTTAACGGCAAACCCCAAAAAATGTGTGATAGGGCTAGAGGAAGCCCGATATTTGGGGTATGTGATTGGCCGAAGAGTTATCAAACCCCAAATCAGTAAAATTGATGCCATAAAAAACTGGCCTAAACCGTCAAGTACAAAGCAGGTGAGGGCGTTCCTTGGCATCCTTGGGTATTAGCACCGGTTTATACCTAATTTTGCTGGGAGAACGGCTGCCCTGACCGATCTTTTGAAAGGAAAAAAATCGGTAATGGTTCGGTGGAACCCTCAGGCAGAAGAAGCCTTTCAGTCCATGAAGTTGGCCCTGTGTGGACAGCCGGTCCTCATCAGCCCCAACTTCAAGGAAACCTTTATTGTACAGACAGATGCCTTGGAGGTAGGCCTAGGGGCGGTATTGTCACAAAAAGTGAATGGTGAAGAGCTCCCGGTCACCTGCTTGACTAGAAAACTTATCCCGGCAGAGAAAAACCATAGCATGGTAGAGACAGAGTGTTTGTCTATTAAATGGGCCTTGGAATCGCTACGTTATTATTTACTCGGGCGTCAGTTCCGCTTGGTGTCGAATCACTCACCCTTGGTATGGATGAGGAACGCCAAGGAGAGGAATGCGCAAGTCACCAGGTGGTTTCTGTCACTGCAAAATTTTAGTTTCTCTGTAGAACATCGCCTTGGGAAGTCGCAGGCCAATGCGGATGCCCTGTCCCGGACACCCTGTATGGTGACAAATGTTTGAACAGAGGGGGGGGGGGGGTATGTGAGGCAGTGACGGGGATCATATACAAGGGACTGTATATATCCCCCAGAATGTGTACAGAGAACTATTAAACCAGTTGAAGTGCATTGCAGTCACAGACACACCTGCAGCTGCTATGCAGGAATGAAGGTGAGCATTGACCTGGTCAGGCTTTCTGGCTAAGGCAGATTAGTAAAGCCCGGTAGGGGCTTCATTTCTTGAAGGAGGCTACAGGAAGGCAGTGGGGCGGCCTCCTCCCTCCAACCCGGGTTTTCCAGTGGCTCTTGCCACAGGTCCTTTAAAAAACCCTGCATTAAGGGTTAGTGTTGTTCAGTGTTGGGACCTGCTAGGAGCATAGCAGGAAAGCTTGGCGGGCCTGTGTGTAGCTGAACCTACGCCTGGGAAAGCTCTGCACCCATCAGGCTCTGAGCGGCCTGGCCCGGCCATTGCCCGCGGCAACCGTTGCTATGGACTTATGTTAACCCGGCTGCGAACCGGAGGACTTTCTGTTTTACCCGTGAGTGCTGAATAAAAGCTGCTTATGTTGGACTTGCTTGGGTCACTGCCTCAGTTACTGCACAGTGTGAACACCGCCACCTTACAATAGCTGAAAACAATATAGCTGATACAGTAATAGCGTGGAAGACAAATGTTCATAACGATCAACCAAGATACAGGAAAGGACAAATGAAGTGGCATATGTACAACGACAATACATGATCCAGTCCAATTGTCCATCCAATGGTCCAAATGTTCACAAAATAAGTTTTCACATTTACATAAGCATTTATGTTATTTTCTTCTAAAAAACATCCAAGCCTTATTTGAAACCATCAATGATTTCCACTGTGACCTGCCCCAGAGGTAAACTATTCTACAGATGAATTGTTCTCATGGTAAAAAGTCATATCTGTCCCATTTTTATCCATTTTTTTACTTCGCAGCTATTAATTATTTACAGAACCATTTACAGTTTCCAATGCTACAGAATTGTAATGTGTAGGTAAAAATCAGGTGTCACTGATGGTCCATATTGCGTGTGATTTTTTTCTTGCACTATACTGATTTCGGAGTGAAATCGCTGCATGCTGTGATTTTTTTCTCATGCCAAATACCGCTGAGAAAAAATACGCAGATCTGCACGGCCTCAATGAATAACATTGATCTGAGTGCAATCCGATTTTTTATCGGATTGCACTTGTCCGATTTATATGCTAGTGTGAGTGAGCCCTAAGCTCTAGCATTGCCATGCTCTCTTACAACTAAACCTGAGTTAAAAGGAGCCACAGAGCAGATGAGTTACTTTTCTGCATCGAGCAGCACATTTGCTGCTTGATGTCTCACTGCAAACCAAAACTAGACTATTGTGTGAGTGACAATAATGTGTAATTTGTAATAATTTGTAATTTGTAAAGTGCCAATAATAATTGTGAGTGATAACACTGTGAACAGACCACTGTATATTTGGGCAATCTAATCCATTCTCCATGCAAACCTCTTGTCCTTAAAAGGAATCTGTCACCACTTTTGAGTTAAAGGTATGTAACCTATTAATATCGACATACAGGTTATAGACTGCTGAAAAAGTCATAGCTAAATCATCTTTAATCACCTTATGTAAATGACCTCTCCTAGGCTATGGGGAACATGTTACCCGAAAGAATTTTGGATCGAAGTTTAATCAGTTTTGTCAGTGTTCACGATTAGTGTTTCAAAACTGATTTTCACTGATGAAAAAAATAACTTAGACATGTGAATGGCCCAAAATACTGTGACGGGTAAAAGATGAGCAGATATTTTGTAATTGAAATTGGCCAGTCAAATTTTTTCCCCAGAATTTGACAAAATTTGGCTACATTACTAATTAAAGAAGCAATAGTATTTTTACAAGTTGTCCAAAAATTATCCCTTTAATTCGAGAAACAACACGGGTGTACTATTTGGAAAGGGAAACAGTTATTGTTTCTAAACTAGGATTGAAAAATTATCCCTTTTTTGATGCCTGCAACTGGTTTGATTATGACAAATTAGGCAATTATAAAAACCTTTTTTAAAGTCATCCAAGAATTTTCCCCTTTAGTCTACAGACAAAACAGGTGTACTGGGGGATGTTTGGCACTTTAGGCACAGCAACAGCAGCCCCAGCAGTAGCAGTACATTCTAGCACTATAAAACACAGTGAGCAGCCAGGAGATATGTGGTTAGTAAGGCTGCGCAGTGGCTGAATCAGGAGCAGCATGGCAGAGAGTTAGGACAGGGCATGTGTGACATGCAGAAGTAGTGCTGTTGCTTCAAAAGCAACTAGAAGAGTTAACATAGTCACAGGAGACAGGAAATGGATTGCTTCAGAAGCATCCACCAACTAGAGGGGTTAACACAATCACAGGAGACAGGAAGTGATTAGCAGAGCCCCAGGGGGATTGTGGGGAACTTGTTTACTATTTTGGCAGCAACCAAAGGGATGAGTGGCGTGTGTGATCTGTCTCTCACAGAAGTTCAGGCAAGTGAACCATCCCAGGAAAGAGTGAAGCTGGGCAAAGGTCAGAAACCCCCTTGTACTGCTAGTTGAGAAAGTCTATCATTGGGCAGGAAGATAAGGACTTGAAGGAATTGTGTCACAGGGATCATTTCCCTCAGCATATCCCCCCCTCCTCCATCTCACTATGCTATAAGGAATGCTGTGTACTACTGTGCCTTTGTGAAGAAACTGTTACTGTGTATGAAGCCTGTTGCTTTAAGAGACTTGATCTGTGCTGGACGTGCTGTGATATTAAATTCTACAGTTCACCTGTTCATGAGGACTCTATCAAGTGTGTCGGTGCCTGAGAGAGCTGCAATATATGGTCGCCCTGAGTAACGGTTCCCCAAGGATTCCAAAGGATTCATGAAACCTGTCACGCCCCTATCTAAACCTAGCGGCATGCACATAACATTGGTGGCTCGTACGGGAAATTCTGAGCGGGAATTAGCGTGTAGAGGTAAAAGAGGCAAAGTGACTGGAAAATACAGCAGCACAGCACCTCAACTAAACTCTGCTACACCAGTTAAAGGGGACCAGCCTTAAAGAAAACTCATTAGCAGCAATGGATGTGGAAATACCAATGGACAGAATCAGTGAACTGCTTCTTCAGTTAACCTGTGAAGAATTGAGAGCAGTAGCAGAACATATAAAGATGTCAGAACAGATCTCTAAAGCACACACCTGCGCACAACTTTTAGCCACCATTAATACACAGATGGATGAGCTAGAGGAGAAAGAAGCTGACGACATCATGGGGACGTTCCTGCAGGAGCTAACACAGTTTCTAACTGGGTTGAAGTTGGAAGATGGAGGGGCGGCGCCAATTACCAAGAGCGGGAATCTCCTTCCGCAGACAGAACTACAGGAATTAAAATAACAATTCAAAGCCTTAACAACAGCCTTGCAGAAATCTACCAAACCCTCTGGACGTTTGACAGACTCTGACAGAACCTTTAACCTACTCGGGTTAGATAAATCAGGAAGACAATCCTCTCCAACACCACAAATCACCATAACGAAAGAGTTCAAGATCCTGGGACAGATTGGAGAGTGTGAGCAGAAAGAGAAATTGTCTTATATGAACTTGTTGCATCATATCGATGCAGGATTACAGAAAGGCTACCAGCCAAATGAGATCATCGAGTGGGTGGTGAAAGCGATCAGCCCAGGACTGAATCTCCGCAGTATGCTAGAAATGAAAAGTTAATTGACCCTACCACAGCTGAAGATGATTTTAAAAGGGCACTATAAAGAAGAGAGTACTTCAGAATTGTTCCACCGACTCATTAACCTCTCACAGAGCAATAATGAATCACCCCAAAGTTTTTTGTTCAGAACGATTGAATTTAAGGATAGACTGTTGTTCGCATCCAGAGATGTAGGGGCGGAGGAGAAGTTTGATGCCGGGTTAATCCAAAAGAAGTTCTTGAGATTGTTGGGAACAGGGTTAATCAGCAAAGATATTAAGTTACAGCTGAAGCAGCAACTAGAAGATCCTGGCATTCTGGACGAAGTCATAATTGAAAAAATGAATGAGGCAGCTAGTTTGGAGTCAGAGAGCAAACAGAAGTTAAAGAAAGGCTCTGTTCATAAAACCACCAAAATGAGTCAGCTGAAGTTGGAGACCCCCGGTTGCCAGTCCAAAGATCATTGTGAAGACCCTCCAGTACCACCGTCGAGAGTGAACCTTTAACCAGCAACAAAAGAGAAGACAGCCAGCGCTGACTGGGAAGAAGTAATAGGAGAACTGCAAACTGAGATGTTTGAGGTAAAAAAGTTGATTCGTTCCAGGCCAGAATCTGTATTTCTCAGACCCAGGAGTGGGTTCTAAAACAGAAGATACCCGGCTTTTGAGGCGTGCCATTCATCAAATCAGAGTGTCGTATGTGTCCACTGTTTAGCATGTGGTGAGGAAGGACATTATGCCAAGGAGTGCCAATGGTCATTGTCGTTTGGGTTAAAAGACAGGAGGTTGCCAGTGCGGGGCGACTGGTAACCGCGACACAGAGGAGTCCGCAGAAGCAAATCCAAATCCCATCAACCCCCAGAATGGTGCATGAGGTAAAACGGCTGCATCAGTACTATCCTCAAGTGTGTTACCGTCTACATCAGCTGCTAGAGAGACAGGGGCATCAGTTACTTAATGCCCAGTGGGAGGACAAACGTTGTACTCCTGGGAGGAGGATTCCTTGGTCAGTAAAGATAGCCTCATCAGCCTAATCGGTGAAAGGTGCTTTATACAGTGCCAGCTAGATGGATTCCTGGTAAAAGCACTGTGGGACACAGAAGCTCAAGCAAGCCTTTTAAATGAAGAATGGAGAAGGCGCTACCTGCCTCATACCTGCCTTCAGTCACTAAAAGAACGCTTAGAACCATTGGAACTCCACGGCAAAGCCGTCAACCAGACCGAAATTCCTTTCATAGGCTGTGTGGAAGTGACTTTCCAACTCAGGACCACGAAGAACAGCAACAATATTTGTACATTTTCTTGTGACCAGAGATCAGAACATGGCAGAGGATCCTATACTGGGTTATAATGTAATCAGTGAGGTCATCACGATACACAAGTCAGGGACACTGGTGGTGGATGCCACATCACTCGCCATACCCAACGCTGAGGCGGAAAACGTGATTCATAGAGTAAAGAAAGCACAGAATACAGTGGACATAAAAGAAGTCAAGGTAGGCCTGCACCCAACTATCATCCCTGGAAGCCAAATGGTGGGGGTAAGGTTTGGAGTCCGGGTAGAACCGGGAAGAAAAGTCCAGAAGAGACTGTTCGTGCCAAAAGACTCCTCAGAACTTCCGGAAAGCCTAGTTCAAGGTGAGACTGTGCTTACGATTCCTACTGGTGGTTTTGACCCAGTGACACTACCGGTGATGAATACCATGAAACACAAAATTAGACTGGATCCAAAGACTGTGTTAGGTCACATTGAAACCGTTAAAGTAGTATATCCAGCCAGTGTGAAACGAGCTCAGGGGTCTACAGTGAATTCAGTCTCCCCACCAAGAAACAGAAGTTAACCAGGGGAGGAAATTGCATGACCCACCTCGGGGTCCTGGGATCCCAGTACCCCTGGAACACTTGTGTGCTGAAGATCTATCGGAAGCAAAACAGATGCTGAGAGAAGAGTGTCATGCATTCCCCAAAGATGACTCTGATATAGGCTGTATCCCGTCGTTGCATTTGAAAATCAATTTGAAAGACACGACACCAGTAACCAGAAGTTACATGTCTGTGCTGAAACCGTTACACCATGAAGTGAAAGAGTATTTACAAGATCTAATCAACAGATGTTGGGTCCAAAAGTCGAAGTCGTCTTATTCCTCTCCTATTGGCTGTGTTAGGAAGAAGGACAGTATTATCTATGATCCTATGATTCTGTGATTCTATGATTCTACGTTGACTCTGCTGTGATTACCGGGAACTAAACCGAAAGTCAGTACCTGATCAGCACCCGATACCAAAGATCCAAGATATGCTGGATGGCCTATCAGGAAGTACCTGGTTCTCTGTTCTCGATCAGGGTAAGGCATACCACCAAGGGTTTGTCGAAGAGTCCAGTAGACCCTTGGGGATTATATGAGTGGATCCGCATTTGGGCTGAGTCCAGCTCCAAATTCCAGAGGAGCATGGAGACATGTTTAGAAGGATTGAGGGACGATATCAGCCCACAATACTTGGATGACAATGTGGTACACAGCAAAACCTTCCGGGAGCATGTTGAACACGTGAGCCCCGTACTCCAGCAGTGTCAACAACACGGAGTTAAGTTGACCCCAAAGAAGTGTGAATTGTTCAAAAGGCAAGTCATATGAAAGAACATAGCATGCACTCACCAATAAATAAAAATTTCTTCTTTATTTCATCACTTTAAAACAGCAAGGCAGGGAGTCAGTGGAACACTTAATAGATGACGGCCGTTTCGCGCTTATAAGCGCTTCAACCGGTCACTGCACACATGCACACAGGGGAAATGACGGAGGTGAGTTTATAGCACCTGTACATGCCTCTTGTTCTCTATGACCAATGAATGGCAAGAACCCCTGTAACACCTGAACCAGATAGAACGCTTATTAAAAAATAACTTGAATAAAAACACATTACATAGAGTAAATACAACAATGACCATTATTACAAAAAGACCGACATTTCGATTCTGTCATTGAAACCTATGGGACCCTGTGCACGTGTGTGCAGGATCCACCAAGCTTCTCTTTGAAGCAGGAGTCTATGCAGATCTTCTCCTTGTGCTGGTAAGGATACCTGTTCTAGACCAGTAAAACGCAACACATATGGATCTCCAGCATGGGAATCCCACATGTGTTGAATCAATCTCTGTGCACCCTTTTTGGTTTGGATCGATTTGAAATGTTCACTGAATCTAATGAACATGGGACAAATAGTTTTTCCCACATAAAAAAGACACATGGGCAAAAAATGATGTAGACTACAAATTTAGTGCAACAAGAAATAAAATCTCGTAACTTGTGGCAAATGTCACCTATTTTAAGAACCTTATCTGTAAGGTGAAACTGACAAAAATTACAATGGCCACACCTTTAATTCCCTTTTAATATATTTCTCTGTAACAAATTTTTGGAGGAACCTTTTAATCTGTTATGAACTAAAATATCTTTCAAATTACTGCTCCGTCTACATGAGATTAAAGGGCCCCGTGCTGTGACTTCTTTTAAGATGTCATCCTGTTCTAAAATGTGACAGTTTTTATGGATAGCTGATCTTATTTGCTTGTCCATGGCACTGAACTTGAAATTAAATATAATTTTTTTCTCTCTTGTTCTGTTTCTATTGTGACCTCCCCGCAAAAGATCCCTCTGGGAAAAAGGCAAGTCCGATTTCTAGGGAAAATTGTGTCCGGAGAAGGATATACCATGGACCCAGCATAAATCGCTCTGGTACTGGTCTTAAAAAACAAGCAGCCTTCTACTGTTGGGGAGTTGAGGCAGATCTTAGGATTCCTCTCCTACTATCGTACTTACGTCCAGAACTTCTCCAGGATTGCCAGCCCGCTATACCTCCTCTTGGAGGGGGGGAGGGACGACAGAGTCAACAACACCCATGGAGAAAAAGAAGAATGCGGGCAGGACCAGACTTAAAAGAAACAACGCCATTTCGTCCCAGCAGCCCATTCTCTGGACATCAGACCACCAGGAGGTATTGGAAGAACTAGTGGATTACCTGGTAAAACTACCCATATTGGGATATCCCTATTTCAACTTACCATTTGCTCTTCATTGTGACGCTTCTCAAGTTGAACTGGAAGCTGCCTTGTATCAGCATCAAGATAGAAAATTGAGAGTCATCGGTTAAGATTGCAGACCATTGACAGACAAAGAATTACCATCTGCATTCCGGAAATCTGGAGTTTCTGGAATTGAAATGGGCTATCTGTGAACGATTTAGAGATTATCTCTATTACAGCAAAGAATTTGAGGTTTATACTGACAACAACCCCTAGACCTATGTTCTCACTACAGCCAAACTAAATGCGATGGGTCAGAGATGGGTAGCTGAACTACCTGACTTCAATTTCAGTATCAAGTACAGGCCAGGAAAATGCAATGCGGATGCTGACGGATTGTGGAGAATGCCACTAGAGCCTGTGGAGTTCATGCAAAAATGCTCGGAGGAAGTCAGTCTGGAAGCTATTGAGAGCACTACCAAGCAGTACAAGCTCATCAAGAGGAAGACACACCATTGTGTTGTCCGTTGACGGTGGAAACCACCATAAGAGTGAAAGTATAGCATCGGTGTCTCTGCCTCCTGCCGGGTAGAGACGCTGTTCCCCTCTCTGCCGCGGTCCCGGTCCGGCGTCTTCCTGCTCCCCTCCTGCTGCTGCTGTGGCGCTCACCGCGCGCAGCCTCCCGGGCATTGTGCTTAGGGCGCGCGCTCCCTCTCTCTTAAAGGCACCGTCCCAAAGAGTACCCGGCCAATGGCCTGAGGACTTCCCTTATATAAGGCACCTCCTCCAAAATGGAGGTGCCTGTGCAAGGTTGTTGTTTTGTGTGCTAACACTTTCCTCAGCCCTCAAGTCCCGCTGCCTGTTAGCCTTGCCTGCCAGTCTGTCTAACAGTCCAGCCCGCCAGTCTGTCTAACAGCCCGCCTGTCTGTTTACCTGTCGTGCCCGCCAGCTTGCCTACCTGGAGCACCTGCCAGTTACCTGCCGTGCCCACCAGCCTGCTTACCTGGAGCACCTGCCAGTTACCTGCCGTGCCTGCCAGCCCACCTACCTGGAGCACCTACCAGTTACCTGCCGTGCCCGCCAGCCTGCCTACCCGGAGCACCTGCCTGGCTACCCACCGTACCTGCCTGCTTGCCTACCCGGAGCACCTGTCTGGCTATCTGCCGAGGTCACCAGCTTGCCTACCCCGAGCACATGTCTGGCTGTCAGCCGTACCTGCCTGCTTACCTACCCGGATCTCCCGCCAACCTTCCTGCCGTGCTCATCCGCTGTACCGGTCAGCTCCTGTCATCTCACCCGTGGGAGTCACCTGCTCTCACACAAGGTTGGTCCCAGAGTGGCACCTGGTTCACCTGCCCGGTCCTTCCCTGGTTCACAGAGTTGACTAAGCCGCCGTGTGACCTGGGTCGGTCCGAGTAGGCACTTAGTTACGCCCCTCTGGTCCCTCCGAAGCACAGAGGTTCCACCACCCGGACCCGTAACAGAAAGAACAAGATCACCCCCTGTCCATTCAACAACTACCAAAAGGAACAATCCATAGAGCACAACGGGAAGATCAGATAATTGGCAGAATACTACCTTATGTGGACCGAAATCATTTTCCAAGTAAACGGGAGAGAGATAATGAGTCACCAGCAGTACCTGTTTTAATTAAAGAATGGACGAAGCTGTACCTCAGTGCAGGACAAAACCAGCAGTTGGTACTACCCAGAATATTCTGTAGGTTGGTCTTCAAAGAACTCCATGAAAACATGGGACACCTGGGAGTGGAAAGGACAGCAAACTTGATCAGTGAATGTTTCTTCTGGCATACATACAGAGAGATATTGAGAGGTATGTGACCAGGGAGTGTGGGTGTCTGAAAGATAAACCTCCCAAACATCAACCCGGGTACCTAAGGGCAACATCCAAACTACGTACCCATTTGAGATGGTCTCAATAGACTTTCTACATCTCGAGACATGCAAGGGTGGCTATGAATACATCTTGGTGGTGATGGACCATTTTACTCGATTTGCTCAAGCATATGTCACCACTAATAAATCTGGTCGAACAGCAGCAGAGAAGATCTTCAATGATTTTGCTTTGAAGTTTGGGTTTCCTACGAGGTTACACCATGACCAAGGAAGAGAATTTGAGAAACAGCTCTTTGCCAAGTTAGGAAAGTACTGTAGAATTCAGAGATCCCACACAACACCCTATCACCCAGAGGGTAATGGACAAGTGGAACTTTTTAACCAGACATTATTGTTGATGTTGCGCACTTTAAAAGTTGACGAGTAGAAAGACTGGAAGAGTTCTCTGTCAAAAGTGATACATGCCTATAACTGTACAAAGACTGAGCCAACGGGTTACTACCCTTTCTTCCTATTGTATGGACGATCGCCAAGACTGCCAATCGACATCATGTTCGATACTCCGGTGTCAGTGACTTACTAAACGTATCCGGAGTACGTTCGAAAATGGAAGGAACGGATGACAGAGGCATACAACATAGCGTCCAAAGTGGTTACACAAGGGCAGAGCCAGTGTAAGGAGTACTATGATCGAAAATGTTATGGAGCAGAATTGACAAGACAAGTTGGGTTTTAGTCAAAAACGTGCGTGAAAAAGGTGGTCCAGGAAAACTTTGTTCATACTGGGAAAACAAGGTGTATGTGTTCGTAAGGAAGAAAGCCAATAACAGTTCAGTGTATGAAATCCTATTGGAAACGGGGGACAAGAAAAACAGAATAGTCCATCGGAATTTACTACTACCCTGTGATTATCTCCCACCAAAACAAGACTCCCCAGAAGTAGACCGACATTGACTGAGATCGACTAAGGGACCACCACAGACTGAAGCTCCGGAGGTGGATAGTGACCTCGAGAGTTCCGATGAAGAAGAGTACACTGTTGTATTTCTCGGACCAGCAAGAAGAGGGATGTACCATCCTCAGGAGAGAGAACTAAGTCCCGAGGCTCCAGAGTTTGTACCAAGCAGTACTGATGAAGTCCTGGAAGCAACTGAAGGGATGATTGGTGTGTGTGATCTGTCTCTCACAGAAGTTCAGGCAAGTGAAACCATCCCAGGAAAGAGTGAAGCTGGGAATAGGTCAGAACCCCCCTTGTACTGCTAGTTGAGAAAGTCTATCATCAGGCAGGAAGATAAGGACTTGGAAGATAAGGACTTGAAGGAATTATGTCACAGGGATCATCTCCCTCTGCAAACCCTCCACACCCCCTCCTCCATCTCACTATGCTATAAGGAATGCTGTGTACTACTGTGTCTTTGTGAAGAAACTGTTACTGTGTATGAAGCCTGTTGCTTTAAGAGACTTGATCTGTGCTGAACGTGCTGTGATATTAAATTCTACAGTTTACCTGTTCATGAGGACTTTATCAAGTGTGTCGGTGCCTGAGAATGCTGCAGTATATGGTCGCCCTGAGTAACGGTTCCCCCAGGATTCCAAAGAATTCATGAAACCTGTCACGCCCCTATCTAAACCTAGTGGTGGGCACGTAACACAGGCAATGACAATGTGGTAGTGTAGGCACAGCATTGTCTGCCCCGGCAGCAGCAGCATTGTCTAGCACTATGAAGGACAGTGGGCAGCAAGAAGATGTGTGGCTGATGTTAGGACGGGGCAGGTAAGGAGACATGAGGCAATTTAGGCCCAGTAATGGAAACCCCCGCAACAGAAGTCTTACAGTGTAGATGACATAATGGACATGGAATAGATGGCCGGCTGAAAGTGTTCCATTTGCACTTGTGGGAGCAGAATGGTGTAAAAGATAATCAACAGACAGGCAGACAGACAGATGGTATGGCCAACTTAATCATTGGCATCAGCCATCAATGCATGAAAGTCTGCCCTGATCCATGCCGGATTCAGTTTGACAAATATTAGATTTTCCACACTTGCGGTAATAACCTGGTCAGCTTTGGTGTGACAAATCCACGGCCACATTGAATACTCTCTCTAACATGACACTGGAGGCGGCATATGGCAATACATTCATAGCAAACTGGGCCAGTTCTTGCCACTAGTCCAATTTGTTGACCTAGAAGTCCATGGGATTCAGGTTTTGGGTTTCTGCAAGAGAAAGGACACAATATATGTAAGCCTGACCCTGGCGGTTCAGCCGATGCGTCTGTGCTTGCTGAAGTGCACCAGGTTGTCACAATGACAGATAAAACATCTTGTTCATTATGTCAAACATACTGTGGATGACTGCTGACTAGAGATGAGCGGTGTTCGACTAGAACTGTTCGCCAATCTCAAATTCGAGCTGTTTTGGGCGGTGTTCGAGTTGTTCGACGAACCCGAACGATTTGCAAAAAATTCGGCTGTTCGAGGTTATGTTCGATAACTGTTCGTGCACCAAAAGCGTGTCCTGCATGTCTGGCGCTATTTTGAGCACCAATCATGCAGGGATTGTCTGCCACTCACTGTAATGCCACAGCCATGGTGGTTGTGGCATTAGAGTGATTGCCCAAATCGATGGGAACAGTGCCAACAGTGAAACATGAAAAGCCGGCAATTCAGCAGCGGCATACACCGGTACCCAACAATTTAGAACCGAAAGAATAGAGCTTCACACATAGATTAGATAGATAGAAACATGTCAGCCACATATATACGAAGTACAGTGACAGTGTTGCTTACTGTACTTGTCATTTAGTGTAAAGGATTTATCAAAAAAAATAATAGTGTCTTCATGCACCGTCTCTTTAAAAAAGACGGCCGGCAATTCAGCAGCGGTACCCGACAATTTAGAATAGAAAGAATAAAGAATCACACATAGATTAGATAGATAGAAACATGTCAGTCACATATATATGAAGTACAGTGACAGTGTTGCTTACTGTACTTGTCATTTAGTGTAAAGGATTTATTAAAAAAAATAATAGTGTTTTCATGCACTGTTTCTTTAAAAAAGCCGGCCGGCAATTCAGCATCTGTACCCGACAATTTAGAATAGAAGGATTAGAGAATCACACATAGATTAGATAGATTGAAACATGTCAGCCACATATATACGAAGTACAGTGACAGTGTTGCTTACTGTACTTGTCATTTAGTGTAAAGGATTTATCAAAAAAAATATTAGTGTTTTCATGCACCGTCTCTTTAAAAAAGCTGGCCAGCAATTCAGCAGTGGTACCCGACAATTTAGAATAGAAAGAATAAAGAATCACACATAGATTAGATAGATAGAAACATGTCAGTCACATATATATGAAGTACAGTGACAGTGTTGCTTACTGTACTTGTCATTTAGTATAAAGGATTTATTAAAAAAAATATTAGTGTTTTCATGCACCGTCTCTTTAAAAAAGCCGGCCTGCAATTCAGCATCTGTACCCGACAATTTAGAATAGAAGGAATAGAGAATCACACATAGATTAGATAGATAGAAACATTTTAGTCACATATATATGAAGTACAGTGACAGTGTTGATTACTGTACTTGTCATTTAGTGTTAAAATAAAGGATTTATTTAAAAAAAAATTGGCGTGGGGGTCCCCATAATTTTAGGCTCTAGCGGAGGTTAAGCAGACGGCTGGGGCAGATGTTTGAAGCCTGGGAAGGGGGTAATACCCACGGAGCTTCCCAGGCTACTAATATCAGCCCCCAGCGGAATACCTAGCCTTTACTAGCTATTAAAATGGGGGACCCCCCAAAAAAATGACGTGGGGTCCCCCCTATTTTAATAGCTAGCAAAGGCTAGGCAGACAGCTGGGGGCTGATATTAATAGCCCAGGAAGGGTGCCATGAATATTGGCCCCCTCCCAGGCTAGAAACACCAGCCGTCAGCCGCCCCAGAAATGGCGCATCCTTAGGATGCGCCAATTCTGGCACTTAGCCTCGCTCTTCCCACTACCCTGTAGCGGTGGCAGTGGGGTAATAGGGTTGGGGTTGATGTCAGCTTATAATGCCAGCTGACATCAAGCCCAGGTTAGTAATGGAGAGGCGTCTATAAGACACCCCCATTACTAACCCCATAGTCAAAGTTAAAAGAAAACACAAACACCCAGAATAAAGTCCTTTAATTGAAATAAAGACACATTCCTTTATTGTTCTAAATTAAACCATACTTACCATCACGCCCATTCCAGCTGAAGCCAACAATCTCCTGCAATAAAAGAAAAATAATAAAGCAACCTCATCCTTACCTTTCCATGGTTCCCACGACAGCTTCAGCTCTGCTACATCGAGATGACAGGCTGGACCGCAGCAGAACGCTGCCATCCAGCCTGTCATCCCGCAGACACTGAGAAGCGCAGGCATGCTTGCGCTCTGCAGTGTCTGGCTGTGACGGCATAAAGATGAGACGAGTTCATGTCCAATGAACTCGGCGCACCTCATGCACGTCACTGACAGCGTGGGAGAATTCTCCTGCACTCAGCACTTCAGCGTGAGAATTCTCCCACGCTGTCAGTGACGTACATGAGGTCAGCTGAGTTCATTGGACATGAATGAGCTCACCTCATGCACGTCACTGACAACGTGGGAGAATTCTCACGCTGTAGCGCTGAGTGCAGGAGAATTTTCCCACGCTGTCAGTGACGTGCATGAGGTGAGCTGAGATCATTGGACATGAATGAGCTCACCTCATGCACGTCACTGACAGCGTGGGAAAATTCTCCTGCACTCAGCGCTTCAGCGTGAGAATTTTCCCACGCTGTCAGTGACGTGCATGAGGTGAGCTCATTCATGTCCAATGAACTCAGCTGACCTCATGTACGTCACTGACAGCGTGGGAGAATTCTCACGCTGAAGTGCTGAGTGCAGGAGAATTCTCCCACGCTGTCAGTGACGTGCATGAGGTGCGCCGAGTTCATTGGACATGAACTCGTCTCATCTTTATGCCGTCACAGCGAGACACTGAGGAGCGCAAGCATGCCTGCGCTTCTCAGTGTCCGTGGGATGACAGGCTGGATGGCAGCGTTTAATTTAGAACAATAAAGAATTGTGTGTTTATTTCAATTAAAGGATTTTATTCTGGGTGTTTGTGTTTTTTTTTTTAACTTTGACTATGGGGTTAGTAATGGGGGTGTCTTATAGACGCCTCTCCATTACCAACCTGGGCTTGATGTCAGCTGGCATTATAAGCTGACATCAACCCCACCACTATTACCCCACTGCCACCGCTACAGGGCAGTGGGAAGAGCGAGGCTAAGTGCCAGAATTGGCGCATCCTATGGATGCGCCATGTCTGGGGCGGCTGACGGCTGGTGTTTCTAGCCTGGGAGGGGGCCAATATTCATGGCACCCTTCCTGGGCTATTAATATCAGCCCCCAGCTGTCTGCCTAGCCTTTGCTAGCTATTAAAATAGGGGAGACCCCACGTCATTTTTTTGGGGGGTCCCCCATTTTAATAGCTAGTAAAGGCTAGGTATTCAGCTGGGGGCTGATATTAGTAGTCTGGGAAGCTCAGTGGGTATTACCCCCTTCCCAGGCTTCAAACATCTGCCCCAGCCATCTGCTTAACCTCCGCTAGAGACTAAAATTACGGGGAACCATATGCCAATTTTTTTAATAATAAATCCTTTATTTTAACACTAAAT
Source organism: Phyllobates terribilis (assembly GCF_046119375.1). Taxonomy (NCBI): domain Eukaryota; kingdom Metazoa; phylum Chordata; class Amphibia; order Anura; family Dendrobatidae; genus Phyllobates; species Phyllobates terribilis. Next base: position 277,338,374 of record NW_027362767.1, read on the forward strand.
GACAAGTACAGTAATCAACACTGTCACTGTACTTCATATATATGTGACTGACATATTTCTATCTATCTAATCTATGTGTGATGCTCTATCTTTCTGTTCTAAATTGTCGGGTACCGCTGCTGAATTGCCGGCCGGCTTTTTTAAAGAGACGGTGCATGAAAACACTATTATATTTTTTAATAAATCCTTTACACTAAATGACAAGTACAGTAAGCAACACTGTCACTGTACTTCTTATATGTGTGACTGACATGTTTCTATCTATCTAATCTATGTGTGATGCTCTATTCCTTCTTGTCTAAATTGTCGGGTACCGGTGTATGCCGCTGCTGAATTGCTGATCGGCTTTTTTAAAGAAAGCGTCTTCTGAGCAGTTTGTCAGCTTTTGGACACCTTTGAAGGTGTTTTCTATGTGTTTCTATGTGTTTTTGTTTGCCTGCCATTGGTTTTAACGGTGTTCGACGGTGTTCTAAGGTGTTCGACGAACAGTTCCTCGAACATCCCGGTGTTCGACGAACCGAACCGAACCCGAACACTACGGGGGTGGCTCAACACTACTGCTGACTTGTCTACTTGTTGAAGCCCTAATGCTGACACAATAGTTTAACTTTGTTTGTGTGCGGATTGTAGAAAAGACTGCCGGAGTCTGTCGTGTGGGCGACATGTGTTTGCTCGGCAATAGCTTTGGAGAACAAGTCATAGAGCTTATTTTGGGAATAAGTCCACTTGGACTCCCTTTCAGAAGCTGTAAAAAAATTTCTCCATTTTTTGTAGCAAGGGTCTAAAATGTGGCTATCCAATAGTCATCACTTTGCTACTTGTTAATACACCTGACCTTCCAAAAGCATTGCATCATACTGCTTGCTATGCTTGTCCCGTTGTTTCATTGTCATCACCCCGCTGAGACAGTTGTTTTTGACATTTATCAAGACCAATATCAACATCATCATGTTTACTCTGACTGTCTACCTTATTCCCTGCTGGTGCCAAGTATCCCCCTTAGTGTTGAGCGATACCTTCCGATATCAGGAAATATCGTATCGGATTGGATCGGGCCGATACCCAAAAAGTATCGGATATCGCCGATTTCGATACCGGAAACCAATGCAAGTCAATGGGACACAAATATCGGAATGAAAATAAACCCTTTCTTTCCTTGTAGGTTAATTCTACATGAAGGAAAACAACTAAGAATAATGTAGAATGACATGAAAAGCCGACAATTCATCAGCGGCATACACCGGTACCCGACAATTTACAACAGAAAGAATAGAGCTTCACACATAGATTAGATAGATAGAAACATGTCAGTCACATATATATGAAGTACAGTGACAGTGTTGCTTACTGTACTTGTCATTTAGTGTAAAGGATTTATTAAAAAAAATATTAGTGTTTTCGTGCACCGTCTCTTTAAAAAAGCCGGCCGGCAATTCAGCAGCGGTACCCGACAATTTATAACAGACAGAATAGAGCTTCACACATAGATTAGATAGATAGAAACATGTCAGTCACATATATATGAAGTACAGTGACAGTGTTGCTTACTGTACTTGTCATTTAGTGTAAAGGATTTATTTAAAAAAATAATAGTGTTTTCATGCACCGTCTCTTTAAGAAAGCCGGCCGGCAATTCAGCATCTGTACCCGACAATTTAGAATAGAAAGAATAGAGAATCACACATAGATTAGATAGATAGAAACATGTCAGTCACATATATATGAAGTACAGTGACAGTGTTGATTACTGTACTTGTCATTTAGTGTTAAAATAAAGGATTTATTTAAAAAAAAATTGGCGTGGGGTTCCCCTTAATTTTAGGCTCTAGCGGAGGTTAAGCAGACAGCTGGGGCAAATGCTTGAAGCCTGGGAAGGGGGTAATACCCACGGAGCTTCCCAGGCTACTAATATCAGCCCCCAGCTGAATACCTAGCCTTTACTAGCTATTAAAATGGGGGAACCCCCCCAAAAAAAATAACGTGGGGTCCCCCCTAATTTAATAGCTAGCACAGGCTAGGCAGACAGCTGGGGGCTGATATTAATAGCCCAGGAAGGGTGCCATGAATATTGGCCCCCTCCCAGGCTAGAAACACCAGCCGTCAGCCGCCCCAGAAATGGCGCATCCATAGGATGCGCCAATTCTGGCACTTAGCCTCGCTCTTCCACGCTGCCCTGGTGCGGTGGCAGGGGGTAATAGGGTTGGGGTTGATGTCAGCTTATAATGCCAGCTGACATCAAGCCCAGGTTAGTAATGGAGAGGCGTCTATAAGACACCCCCATTACTAACCCCATAGTCAAAGTTAAAAGAAAACACAAACACCCAGAATAAAGTCCTTTAATTGAAATAAAGACACAATTCTTTATTATTCTAAATTAAACCATACTTACCATCACGCCCATTCCAGCTGAAGCCAACGATCTCCTGCAATAAAAGTAAAATAATAAAGCAACCTCATCCTTACCTTTCCATGGTTCCCACGACAGCTTCAGCTCTGCTACATCGAGATGACAGGCTGGACCGCAGCAGAACGCTGCCATCCAGCCTGTCATCCCGCAGACACTGAGAAGCGCAGGCATGCTTGCGCTCCTCAGTGTCTCTCTGTGACGTCATCCAGATGAGCCGAGTTCATGTCCAATGAACTCAGCTCACCTCATGCACGTCACTGACAGCGTGGGAAAATTCTCCTGCACTCAGCGCTTCAGCGTGAGAATTCTCCCACGCTGTCAGTGACGTGCATGAGGTGAGGTCATGTCCAATGAACTTGGCGCACCTCATGCACGTCACTGACAGCGTGGGAAAATTCTCACGCTGAAGTGCTGAGTGAAGGAGAATTTTCCCACGCTGTCAGTGACATGCATGAGGTGAGCTGAGTTCATTGGACATGACCTCGGCTCATCTGGATGCCGTCACAGCGAGACACTGAGGAGCGCAAGCATGCCTGCGCTTCTCAGTGTCTGCGGGATGACAGGCTGGATGGCAGCGTTCTGCTGCGGTCCAGCCTGTCATCTCGATGTAGCAGAGCTGAAGCTGTCCTGGGAACCATGGAAAGGTAAGGATGAGGTTGCTTTATTATTTTACTTTTATTGCAGGAGATCGTTGGCTTCAGCTGGAATGGGCGTGACTGTAAGTATGGTTTAATTTAGAACAATAAAGAATTGTGTCTTTATTTCAATTAAAGGACTTTTTTCTGGGTGTTTGTGTTTTTTTTAAATACTTTACTAGAAATTCATGGTGGTCATGTCTAATATTGGCGTGACCCCATGAATTTCGGGCTTAGGGCCAGCTGATAATGCCAAGCTGGCCTTAACCCCTTTATTACCCAGTGAGCCACCGCACCAGGGCCCTGGATGAGTTGGGTACAGCGCCAGAAGATGGCGCTTCTATGAACGCGCCATTTTCCGGGGCGGCTGCGGACTGCAATTTGCAGCGGGTGGGGCCCAGAAAGCTTGGGCCTCCCTGCGCTGCGGATTCCAGCCCCCAGCTGCCTTGTTGTACCTGGCTGGACACAAAAATAGGGCGAAGCCCCACGTATTTTTTTTTTAAATTATTTCATGAAATTCATGGAATAATTAAGAAAAAAAGGGCTTCCCTATATTGTTGTGTCCGGCTAGGTACAAATAGGCAGCTGGTGGTTGGGGGCAGCCCGTTCCTGCCTGCTGTACCTGACTGGACACAAATATAGGGCGAAGCCCCACATAATTTTTTTTTAATTATTTCATGAATTTCCTGAAATAATTAAAAAAAAATTGACGTGGGGCTTTGCACTATATTTGGGTCCAGCCAGGTACAGCAGGCAGGAACGGGCTGCCCCCAACCACCAGCTGCCTATTTGTACCTGGTTGGACACAATAATATAGGGAAGCCCTTTTTTTCTTAATTATTCCATGAATTTCATGAAATAATTAAAAAAAAAAAAACGTGGAGCTTCTCCCTATTTTTGTGTCCAGCCAGGTACAACTAGGCAGCTGGGGGATGGAATCTGCAGCGCAGGGAGGCCCAAGCTTTCTGCCCCCCGCTGAAAATTGCAGTCCGCAGCCGCCCCGGAAAATGGCGCGTTCATAGAAGCTGGATGCTGTACCTGGCTGGCATACAAAAATATGGCGAAGCCCACGTCAAAAGTTTTGGGAAAAATTAATTAAAAAATAAATAATAATTTAGGGACTGCATCTTTATTAACTCCTCAAATGTCATTTAGTGTTAAAATAATGGATTTATTTAAAAAAAAAATGGCGTGGGATCCCCCATAATTTTAGTCTCTAGCGGAGGTTAAGCAGACGGCTGGGGCAGATGTTTGAAGCCTGGGAAGGGGGTAAAACCCACGGAGCTTCCCAGGCTACTAATATCAGCCCCCAGCTGAATACCTAGCCTTTACTAGCTATTAAAATGGGGGACCCCCCCAAAAAAATGACGTGGGGTCCCCCCTATTTTAATAGCTAGCAAAGGCTAGGCAGACAGCTGGGGGCTGATATTAATAGCCCAGGAAGGGTGCCATGAATATTGGCCCCCTCCCAGGCTAGAAACACCAGTCGTCAGCCGCCCCAGAAATGGCGCATCCATAGGATGCGCCAACTCTGGCACTTAGCCTCGCTCTTCCACGCTGTCCTGGTGCGGTGGCAGGGGGTAATAGTGGTGGGGTTCATGTCAGCGCCAGCTGCCATGAAGCCCAGGTTAGTAATGATGGGCGTCTATAAGACACCCCCATTACTAACCTACAAAGTGTTAAAAAGAAAAAACACACTGCACCCAGAAAAAAATAATTTATTTGAAATAAAACACACAATTTTATTTAATTCTTAGTTTACTAAAAATAATAGTTACCTGTCCACGTTCCTGCGCTGATCTCCCATGCACAGCTGTCACATCTGGAGATGGTGACAGCTGTGCATGGCTGCTGTAAGCTCACGCTGCCGGGAACACGTCCGCTCCCGGCAGCGGGAGCCACTGACTGAGGTCACCGGAGTGCATTCAGGCAGCGCAGCTCCGGAGACCTCCTTTACGGCACTGCTGTACCGTGGGAATTTCTCACGATACAGCAGGGCCGTAAAGGAGCTAACCGGAGCAGCGCTGCCTGAACTCCGGTGAACCCTTACGGCCCCGTCATTCTAGCGGCGGCAGCGGTTCAGAGCGGTCACATTCTATGTGGCTGCTCTGAACTGGAGATCTTCGTGGGACACTCGTGGACTGCTACGGAGGGGTAAGGATAAGGTTGTGGTTTATTATTTTATATTTTATTACAGGAGATCGATGGCTTCGGGGAATTAGGTGTCTTGGTGAGTATAGGTGTAGTTTTTTATTTTTTACTTTATTTTAGGTGGCGATCGGCGGGGACAGGTAATGTATGAACTAATTTCTTTTAGGTAACCACTGGCCACCAATGACATGTATTTAACATTTATTGGGGACACAGTAGGGCAATTTAAATAGCAGGATCAGTCTGATGGGAACTACTGCTCCCATCGAGCTGATCCTGCTGGCAGGAGTGGACGGGGGACAGACATAGGCCGATGGGAGTAGTAGTGTCACATCGGCCTATGTCTGCCTGCACGCACACACTCGTAGACATCGCACAGACACCGCGCACACACACCCGCACAGACACCGCACACACTCGCAGACATCGCACAGACACCGCGCACACCCGCACAAACATCGCGCACACACCCCGCACACACACCCCGCACACACACCCGCACACACACTAATCATGACGGTCTGATCGTCTGGGAGGTGAGGCTGACCTGTGCGGCCGTGGGAAAGTTCATGTGAGTTCATGCAGTCAAGCATGAACTCACATGAACCCTCTGAGGGCACCGCGGCTAATTCAAATGAACAGCTGATCGGCATCAGCTGATACCTCAGCTGTTCATTTGAAATAACCGGCGGGAAAGCGCAGCACAGAACGGGAAAGCCGGCGGTGAAGTCTTTTCACTGCCGGCTTCCCCGCCCAGGTCCTTCACTCCCCGCTCCTTGGAGCTGCGCTCCCCGCCCGGTCTTAACTTACGATCGGGATGGGAGGTGGCGAGGGGAGCGGAGGATCGGGGTGGGAGGCTGCGGGGAAGCAGTATGGGGCTGTGTGATTGTTTAAAAGCCGGCGGCTTTATACCGCCCGCCGGCTTTTAAACAATCAGGAGAATTCTCCCCCGCTGGGATGGCATTCTGATGACAGGCTGGATCGCGCTGCCATCCAACTTGTCATCCTTCACAGACACTGCAGAGCGCAGGCATTATGGGAACTTCCGATTCCGGTATCCGATATTGTAAAAGTATCGGAATTAAGTATCGGAATTCCGATACCGCGAATATCGGCCGATACCCGATATTACAGTATCGGAATGCTCAACACTAATCCCCCTTCATATCCATTATCTTATAATCGTCCTCTTCATCCTCCTTAAAATTCTGCACAATGTGACATGACAACTAACATAGGGCAGCGCTTAACAGATTTAAAATGGTGTTTTTACTTCATCTCCTCTTGCATGCTGGTGAGTGTTTTTTCCAGGATGAATATTAGCGGAAGCACATACAAGTCAGCAGTCTTCCCCATGATTGTGCAGCCTACTGAAACAAACCAAGGGACCTTTTTAAACGCTTAGGAAGCCTTTGCAGGTGTTTTTTGTTAATTATTTTAATTTACTGAGATAATGACTTTTCTGTTTTCATTGGCTGTAAGCCATAATCATCTAAATTAACCGAAATAAGCACTTGGAATAGATCCCTCTGTTTGTAATTGACGCGCCCCCTGGGCCATATTCGTTAGTGGGAATATCCGGAGCCGGATCAGATGGGGGTTGTAGTCTTCCGAGTGGCTGTGACCCGGTCCGTGCCCAGGGTGTCAAACTCAGTGTGTGTGGCAGTCCTACAGATGTTATAAGTTCTTAATGTCGACTACGCCACCCGTTGTGTTGCGGTCACTATGGCCGCCGCTGCAGCAGGGTCCGCTGAGGCTGATGGTGTAGGTGCAGCTTGTGATGGTATAACCCCCAACGGGTGGGGTATAGCCTCAGGGGGATCAGGTGCAGAGGATGGGAGTTGTGGTGATGCAGTGTAGACGGCAATCAGAGACAGAGTCGGGTTATGCAGTTTAGGATGTTTACTCACTGCTGATGTTCTGGTCACTCCAGCTTCGAGTGACCTCCCGAGCCGTGCTGCGTCCACCAGGTTCTGGATCCAGCCAACTCCCAAATAAGTCCGGAGCGTGACCCTGAGCTCTCCTTCAATCCTTTCTCTGGCCGTCCCCACTATTGATCCACCCAGGTCCAGCTCCCTCGGGCCTTCTGTTGGGACACCCTTGGCCTTGGGTTCCCTGACCCTCCTCGTGGTATGCCTTCGTGGTGGATATGGTGGGTGACCGTGGCAAACGCTGCCCACGGTCTCCGGTCTCTGGCTGGGGAATGTTTTTACCTCCACCAGCTTGGGTTCCGGTACCCTGATGCCGACTCTTCACCCGGGGATTTAGTTTGGGGTCTTAGAGTCCTTTTCTTCTGTGCCTCTGAGTCTCTCTCTCTCTCCTCTCTCACTCTGGGTCTCTCTTCTCCTCTGCTCCTGACTTTCTCTCTGCAACTGACCCTGTTCTTAGTTGGTGCCCACCTTATATACACCCTCTATGTGTGAGCTCAGGCGACCAGCACCCAATGAGCTCCTATCTTTACTCAGGCTGCTCCCCCTATCTGCCCCTACACTACTTGGGATGTACCACCCCCCTCCCACTCCAGCCAGGAACAGACTCGGTCGTACCTGCACATTTCTAAGTGGGAGTACCGTCGGTCTGCTCCTCGGAAATGGGATGTGTGTAGTGCATGCAGCCTACCGAGCCCAGATCCACACTCCTTCCTTACCCGGGAGTGGAATATCACACCTCTGGATTGAAGTGCAATACCCCTGTAGCAGCCGAATCCTCAGGGTGCTACATTCCCCCCTGGTAAATCACAGCACGTCCTCGGGCTGTAAGACATAAACACCAAAACATACAAATTTTTATAAACATATAAAACATATAAAACATTATATAAATAACATATCTTAGCAGATAAAACTTTCTCGTCGTCTCAGACTCCTCCTCCGGTCACTGTGCAACGTGTGACCGGGTAAAGTGCGACAGTCTCTCTAGAAAACTGGTTTTCCTATAAAACCGGTAGGGGGCGCTTTAGGACGCGCAACTATTTACAAGGGTATGGCCGCTCTCAGTCCTCGGCCAGTTAAGGAGGGGAAGGGAATGGCTGCTCACAGTCCTCAGCCTGTGGGATTAAGGGTAAACGGGTAAACAGTTCACTCAGCTGGTCCCAACGGGGACTATATTAGCAGCAACAGTTTCTTTATACCCCGATCGGGTAACTATATACAGCACCTGCTTCGCTGTACTTAACAACGGCGTCCTCCTGCTCTTTCTTTATTGTTACCTTCGACTCTAGTTTCAGACCCGTCCGGGTCCTCTTGCTCTTCCTCCTCACATCGCAGCTCTTCCTCCGTCAGGCGATGCACATGGAGGGCGTAGGGTCCTTTGGCACACTTGTGCCGGGTAAAGGTGACCTCGTCCCCGATATAAAGGTCACGACCTCTGTGCCCCTCCGGCAGATGGGACTCCACATCTCTGCGCGTGACAAAGACGTCGCCGGGGGTGTTGTGGTCTCTGATGAAGCCCCACCCATGCTGCATGTTGAACTTAATTACAGTCCCGGTGGTGCGGGGACTGTGCGCTGCACGGGGGTCCCTCCTGGTTCGGCTCTTCTGCTCGGCGCTCCTTATTTGGGCCTGTTGTTCCCGGACCCGCCTCTCTCTCCGCTCCCTCGCAAACTCCTCGAGCTGCTGTCGGCAGCACGCAGCACGCTCCGCTGCAGCTGCCCTGGTTTCTTGAGTGAACCCCATTAGGTCTTCTCCGGTGGGGTCCCACTCAAATTGGGTCTCTTCAAGCGGGGGCGAGATCCTTATCACGGGCTTCGGAGCCGGAATCAGGGGTGCACACATGGCCCCAACTCTCCTCTGGTGCTCCAGTTCATAATATCTCTGGGGCCAGATGAAAGGCTGCCCGTCCGGCCACGTGTGCTGGGCAAACAAGTCCTCTCCCAGACGCGGCACCCTTGGTTTTACGGGTGCGGGCGCGGTGGTGGTGGCGCCCGGGTTGCCCAGGCCTTGCGGCCAGGCCTGGGGCACCTGGAAGGTGAAGGGCACCGTCAGGACGGCGGCGCCCTGGGCTACCTGGCCTTGCGGCCAGGCCGGAGGCTCCGCGGAGGTAGGGGGCGCTGTTGGTATTGCGGCGCCCGGGGGTACTAGGCCTTGCGACCAGGCTGGAGGTACTTCCTGCTTGGTCACGCTCGGGGTCGAGGCGTGTGACGTCACAGGGGTCGCGGCGGCGGCTTCCGGTTGGGGCCTAGTCTGCATCGGTGACATGGCGTTTTCGGGCACAGCAGGGGGACTTTCGGGCTCTGCGACGGGGAGCTGGGGCAGGTAAGCGGTGTCCCGGCTTGGGGTATAGACGTCCCCTTTACCTGCCTCCATGCGTTCGGCTCCCTTCTCGGCGCCGTCTCCGGCCTTGGGTCCTCCCGCGCCATCCTCAGAGGCGGTCTGTCTCCTCATCTTGGCTGGCGTGCTCCGGGTCTTGGTTTGCTGGGCCATCTCTCGGCTCCACTCCGCCAATGTCTCTCGCTGTATCCGGGCCATCCTCCGTGCGAGGCCCTCCAGGGCAGTTTGTGCACACTCCCGGTCTCGGGGGAGCTGTGCAAGGACCTCCACTAGGCCTAGTGGGGTCGCGGTTTCCAGCAGGCTCCTGACCAACGGGTCGGTGCTGCTCTGCTCTTCTTCCAGCAGGCTCCTGGCCAGCGGGCCGGTGCTGCTCTGCTCTCTCGCCATCTCCGGGTGAGATTCTCTGCTACTCCTCTCCAGGCTTCCTGCCTCCGGGTGCGCTCGCTCTAGACTGCTCCAGGCGGCACCCATCTTTGTTCTTTTCTTTCGTCTCCTCCCCCTTCGAGGGCGGTCCCGGGACCACTGGGTGATTGTCAGCTCCAGGGGCTGTTCTTTCACGCTGACAGACACCTCTAGCATCACAGTCTCTGTTGGTGGGGGCGGTTTCCACTTTTGGCGCCATTTTCGGTCCTGGCCCACGATGGGAGGTGGCCTCTCGCCACCCTCTGGCACGCCCATAATGGCGTCCGCTCTTCCAAGGCGGGAAACCTTTGGAAATGGCGGGAATCGCTTCCCAGTGGCGGGAAACTCTGCAGATGGCGGGAAAAAGCTGTTAATGGCGGACAACCGGCGGGAGTCGACTGGTGATGGGGTCCGATGGCGGGGACCCTCCGAAACCGGCAGGAGACTTCTTTTTGAGGTAAACTCGCACTTTTCTTCAGGCACGCAGTACCCGGGTGTTGCGGGCACGTAATCCTGCCAACTACGCCAAAGTTGACGCGCCCCCTGGGCCATATTCGTTAGTGGGAATATCCGGAGCCGGATCAGATGGGGGTTGTAGTCTTCCGAGTGGCTGTGACCCGGTCCGTGCCCAGGGTGTCAAACTCAGTGTGTGTGGCAGTCCTACAGATGTTATAAGTTCTTAATGTCGACTACGCCACCCGTTGTGTTGCGGTCACTATGGCCGCCGCTGCAGCAGGGTCCGCTGAGGCTGATGGTGTAGGTGCAGCTTGTGATGGTATAACCCCCAACGGGTGGGGTATAGCCTCAGGGGGATCAGGTGCAGAGGATGGGAGTTGTGGTGATGCAGTGTAGACGGCAATCAGAGACAGAGTTGGGTTATGCAGTTTAGGATGTTTACTCACTGCTGATGTTCTGGTCACTCCAGCTTCGAGTGACCTCCCGAGCCGTGCTGCGTCCACCAGGTTCTGGATCCAGCCAACTCCCAAATAAGTCCGGAGCGTGACCCTGAGCTCTCCTTCAATCCTTTCTCTGGCCGTCCCCACTATTGATCCACCCAGGTCCAGCTCCCTCGGGCCTTCTGTTGGGACACCCTTGGCCTTGGGTTCCCTGACCCTCCTCGTGGTATGCCTTCGTGGTGGATATGGTGGGTGACCGTGGCAAACGCTGCCCACGGTCTCCGGTCTCTGGCTGGGGAATGTTTTTACCCCCACCAGCTTGGGTTCCGGTACCCTGATGCCGACTCTTCACCCGGGGATTTAGTTTGGGGTCTTAGAGTCCTTTTCTTCTGTGCCTCTGAGTCTCTCTCTCTCTCCTCTCTCACTCTGGGTCTCTCTTCTCCTCTGCTCCTGACTTTCTCTCTGCAACTGACCCTGTTCTTAGTTGGTGCCCACCTTATATACACCCTCTATGTGTGAGCTCAGGCGACCAGCACCCAATGAGCTCCTATCTTTACTCAGGCTGCTCCCCCTATCTGCCCCTACACTACTTGGGATGTACCACCCCCCTCCCACTCCAGCCAGGAACAGACTCGGTCGTACCTGCACATTTCTAAGTGGGAGTACCGTCGGTCTGCTCCTCGGAAATGGGATGTGTGTAGTGCATGCAGCCTACCGAGCCCAGATCCACACTCCTTCCTTACCCGGGAGTGGAATATCACACCTCTGGATTGAAGTGCAATACCCCTGTAGCAGCCGAATCCTCAGGGTGCTACATAATGACTCTATATAATATATGAGTTTCACTTTTTGCATTGAAGAACTGAAATAAATTAACTTTTTGATGATATTCTAATTTAGTGAGATGCACCTGTAGTTGCTTCCACACTTTTATCTACTGACAAATTTTGTCGCCTCTTCAAGAAGCTTCAGTAGGCGACATGCATACATCAAAGTAACCCACGCTCCAGTTTTACTGCTTCATAATGTAGTCAGTCAATACTGTACATCGGCAAATTCCTGCAGGTTGCAATATCACTAAGTGAAAATCTGGTAGCTTTTTTTTTTGCAAAGCCAGGAGGGTGTGATTTTCCACTTAATATTTATTAAAATGGGCTAACACTTTTCTAGATATAGCTGCCACCTTCATCAATGTGTGTATTTGTGAAAGAAATGTTGCACTAATAAATTCAGGACATGATTCATGCATGGTGCGTGAGTTACCTTACCTCTCAGCCGGAGAGTTGCTGCTTGATGCTCAGCCGCTGATAGTGCACTGTATAGCTATTCTGCCACAGGCTCCATAGCTGTAAAACTGCTTGCAGTGCTTTGCAATGCCTGAGCAATAAGAAAGTGGTCAGTGTGTGAAATCAACGATGTTCCTTGTGGCTGTTGTGGATGGAGTCACATCGCTTAAACAGGATCCCGGGGGAGATGTAGGATGAAACAGATAACTACCGAATGGTGTAAAAAGACATAGCTCCCAGTTGCAGAGTCATCACCACCTGTCCCAGATGCAGTATTTCTTCGGTGTCACTGAAAACATTTACCAAGTGAGCTGTGAAACTCATGTATTGTCCCTGGCTAAAGTTGATTGTCCAAGTGCCTAGAGTGCATTGCACTTTGGAGCTGAGACAAGTCCAGAGAACTGCTACGTAATCCTGCACATAAGAACAGAGAGCAGTCACCCCTTTCCTCAAAAATTAATAGTGGCTTGATATCTTCCATCGAGGCTGAGCACACACCATCATTTCTCGAAAGGCAGCAGAATCCAAAAGCTGATAAAGCAGCAACTGCACCACACCACCAGCAGCTTGATTCGTTGTGAGTTTAGTTGCAAACCAAGGAGCGTATACTTACTTCCTTAACACACAATTGTGAATGGATATTTGCCATTGCGACAGAGATAGAGAAAATGACACATAGTAGAGGAGTACAGCAACAATGATGGTGTTAATTATGACCAAGTAGTACTTAAGGGTGCAGCTTGGCTGACAGAAAAACAAGTGTCGTGAGAAGGGGGAGGAAGAAAATTTGAGGCTTGCTCTGATTGCTGACCGACTTGACCTTGCCGTATGAGCAGGTAATGTTTCATTTGTTGATGGAGAGCCATATTTAATTTATACAAGCAAAGACGTTCACAGCTTATTTTCCTCTTGCAGAACATGTAGAGTGCCAATGAATTGTCTGGCTGCAATGTGTAAAAGAACTCCCACACACTAGAAGTCCACAAGTACAACTCACCACCACCACCGTGATCAGATTGATCAGGCACTGTCGAGCCACCTCCACCTATAGCACATGTGCCATCACCTGCTCTGGAGCTGACAGTAGGAAAAGCTGGTTTGTCGTAAGAAGATCTTTTTGATGTACTTCTCCTGCACTATTTAACACAGATGGTAGCAATCTCCTTCTCTGCTGACCTCACCCCTGTCTGGTTCCCAGGACATGTCATCCACAGAATCATCATTATCATTTAAATCGACCTCACTGATTTGGCTGACAGATGCCTCAGTGTAGGAAATCACCAGTGCTCCTTGCATCCGTTTGATTCCCACCACAATATTTGCCCTGGCTCTGAGTGATTCTTCCACTGATAAAGTCCCTAGCACCCGGCCTACAAAGCCTGCAACACAGCTTGGTTTGAAATGGTGTTCTACATCTCCTCCAGCACCATGTCTTTCGAGAACAAAGGCTGACTGTTCATGTCTTCCAAATAATCTGAAAGAAGCTTTCCTTAGCCCCCAGGATGCTGTGGCTTATGGGTCTATGGGTCAAAACAGACATAGGTGTCATTGACGGAATGGAAATTTCGCTTTGTACAACACTGTGTTCGGATGGTGGAGGTGAACTGAGCAGAACACTGAATTTGTTAATCCAGAATTTTAGGAAAGTCAAACTCAATATTTTGGTCCATTGCTTGGATAAGACATCTGTCAGGAGTTTTAAATATTAGAAGCACCAGATGCCGAGCAGAGTCTCTGAGAAGGTGGTTGAGGCGGAATTTTGAAGCAGTTATGAAACAAGATGATCCCCACTGGTTGATCTGTTCGGACGACCTGTCACTGACCAGAGCATGTTGTAGTGTAAGGGTGTGACCGGAACGGTCATGTGCCTCTTCCCCTCTTTATGCACAATATAAAATGCTCTGTTGAATATATGTTGATGAACATCCATGCGACACTTGACGGACATGTTAGTTATAGGGTTGGTACAGGATATGTATATGTGACACCCCAGGGGTCTGGTTGCCACAGTGATAGAGATATTATGTCTGAGAGCAGGTGGGAGGTCCTTTGGTCAGGGATCCTGTGCATGCCACACCTCCTGCCCAGTCTTGGGAGGGGAAGAACTTCCCCTGTAAAAACCCGGGGCTGAGGCAGGGTGAGTCAGACAAGGAGAGTGGAGAAGAGAAGCAGCATAGGAAACAGCAGAGTTACAAGGAGTCAGGGGCTGGCAGCTACAGAGCTCGCCCTGACTAAGAAGATTCTTTACCGGACCCGGAGTCCGAGGCTGTGGGGACTAAATCCTACCCAGCAGCAGAATCCGTCGGGCAGGGGATTTCAGGTCCTCTGGCCCAGAAGCCTGAAGGCACGGTCACACGCGTGGGACCAGCACCGCCATCGTGGAGCGGAAGCCATTAGAAGGCCCCGAGTCACCGGCCATACGGGTGAGCACCACACGGTACACTCAGGGACGTGGGCTACTTACATCAGCTTCTAGCAAGGTAGCCAGAAGAGTACAGTCAGTTTGGGAGGCCTACAACTACGCCTGGCCAGGGGAGATCCCATCTGCTCAAAGACTGACCAGGCCCCGTTTGCTAGCAAGTACTCCGGGAGGGTCTGTCGTTGTTACCAGTAAAGACCCTGAACTACACCGTACCGTCTCTGAGTGGTTCCTGCTACCCCCATCATCCACGTCGGCTGCCCTGAGGCCATACCCCTCCCGTTGGGGGTTATACTATCACGCTGCACAATCCTACCACCGGCCTCAGCGGTCTGCCCTGCAGCAGCAGCTTCCTGGCTGCACTCAACGGGTGGCGTAGTCATCAACTATTTACTACTAATAGACTGCCGTCTAGTTTGACTCCCTGGGCACGGACCGGGTCACCGCCACGAGATTACAACCCTCCACGGATCCGGCTCCGGGTAAGCTCCCGCGTGCGCACCGCAGCGCGACACAGGCCCAGGGGCGCGTCAACCTTGGCGTAGTCGGCAGGATTTCGTGCCCGCAACCACCGGGTACTGCGTGCCTGAAAAGCAAAGACTGTTCAAACTTACCAGTGGTGAAGGTTTCCCGCCATCCGGCGCCATCTTCTACCTTCTTCCCGCCATCCGCGAAGTTTTCCCGCCATCCGGCGCCATCTTCGACCTTCTTCCCGCCATCCGTGGAGTTTTCCCGCCATTGGACGCCATCTTGAGGACGCCGCGCGGGAAGAAGAGGGGCGTGGACTCCGAAAGCGCGCGAGAACTGAAGCCCCGCCTCACGTCCGGACGTTGCGTAAGGTCCTGGAAGGAGCCCAGCAGACGCCGACGTCACAGGAGCGCGACGGAAGGTCCTCAACCCTGACGATCCACTGCGGAGCCGCGGCCTACGGAAGAGGATCATCGCAAGGTAGGCCACGGTCCACTAGGGGGGAGGAAGATGTCGGATACGGAGGAGAGCTTCACTGCCTCAACCCCCGCCAGCGCTACCGCTGCTGCAGTTATGCCCTTCACCATGCCCTATATCCCGGGAGCAGCTTGGCTACCCCAGTACTCAGGGGAGTCACATACCCTGCATGACTTTAGAGAAAAGCTGGATAGCCTCTTCCAGGTGTACCCCCTCACAGAAGAGCAAAAAGTGAGCATCCTGGTGGCCCAACTAACCGGGGCAGCCAAAAGGGAAGTAAAATCCTGGCCACCTGGGAGGAAGACTGTCGCAGGGATACTAACCCGGCTGAAGGACACCTTTGATACCCGCACCTCAGCCGAGATTAAGCTTAGATTCTACGGGTGCAAGCAGCGAGCGCATGAGAGTATAAGGGACTATGCACTAAACCTACAAGAGGCCCTGAGGGCCATAAAGCAGACCGACCCTGATGGGGTGGGAAACGAGGACAGGCTGTTGACTGAACAATTTATAGAGGGTTTATATTGCAATGCCCACCGAACCCAGTTGCGGGCAATGGCCTTACAGGATCCCCATCTGGACTTTGCACAGTTCAAGGACAGAGCCATCCGGGTGCTCCGAGAACCGGCACCAGGTGGCGTTGTGACCCACAGACGCCCCACTACCACTTACTACCAGGAGGCGGCGCCCTTGTCAGCAGGGCCTGTGGGAGCTGATGCGCAGGCTTTGGACAATGACCCGGCTCCAGACCTACACCATCAGGTCCAAGAGCTAGCTAAGAGCGTTGCTGCGCTAACCCGAACTGTGCAGTCTTTACAGGTTTCCACCCCAGGGAAGATCCAGCTGGCATCCGGACCGGAGGACATCCCGTGGCGTCGACCAAGGAGGACCCCACCGGCCAGAGGAAGACCCAGTGACCGATACAGTGAGGACGGACGACCCATCTGCCGCCGCTGCAATCAACCCGGACATATGGCAAGGTACTGTTCTTTAAACGGGCACAACCTGGGGTAGAGGGCCAACCCCCAGGAAAAAGATCACCAGGCCCATCGAACTGGCGCGACAGATATGTGGGAGGACGTCCAGTCTTGCCTGTGGTACTGGATGGCATTCCCATGAGTGCCCTACTGGACACCGGGTCACAGGTCACCACCATCCCGTACGTGCTCTTCAAGCAGTACTGGAATGACTCGGATATTACCCGCTACCCCGACGACGACTTGAGTATCATCGCCAGCAATGGTCAGCCCGTGCCACAGATCGGATTTAAAGAGGTGACCATCAAAATTGGTAGAGTCGAACTGGCCGCACAGGGACTGATCATTGTAGATATCGATAAACATGAGAGTCACCCAAAAATAACTCTAGGAACTAATGTAATTGAAAATTGTCTTGCAGAGGTGATTTTCCTTTTACAGCAGGTTGCCAAGAATGCCAGCTCCGGCGAGCAGCGGGTGCTCCAGAAAGAGATCCGGGCACTGATGCAACGGCAACAAGTGGAACTCTCCGGCGGTGAGATTGGTAGCGTAAGAATGTGTGACCCTTTTCCTATTGCCATGCCCCCAAAAAGTGAAATGATGATTTGGTGCCGGGCAGCTATTGGTCTGAGAGGTAGAGATTACCAGGCAATGGTAGAACCAGTTTACTCAGACAGTAGGCCCACCATTTTGACAGCACGGGGGGTGGTCAATGTACGCCATGGGAGGGTGCCCATTCGCATAATAAATATCGGGGAGAGGGAAGTGTACCTGCCCCGGTATGCCACGCTAGCCAAATTATATACCACTAATCAAAGTTCTATACAATCTGTGGAACCCTTGCCTCCATCTCACCCGGAGGAAGGTAACGGCTCTAAGAAAGACATGGAGGACTGGTGTCAGCAACTACATTTGGGTACTGACTCCACTCCCTCACATCAGAAACAAGGAGTCTATCGGGTGGTTCAAGAGTATGAGAGAGTGTTTAGTAAACACCCGTTAGACTTCGGGCGAGTCAAGGGGGTAGAACATCGCATCCCCACGGGAGATCATCCTCCCATAAAAGAGAGGTATCGACCCGTACCCCCTGCACATTACCAACACGCCAAGGGGATGCTTAGAGATATGAAGGAGGCTGGGGTAATCCGGGATAGTTGTAGCCCCTGGGCAGCCCCATTAGTTTTAGTCAAAAAGAAAGACAACACCATGAGGATGTGTGTAGATTACCGGAAAATCAACCGTATCACACACAAGGATGCGTACCCCTTACCAAGGATAGAGGAGTCATTGGCTGCTTTAAGATCTGCTAACTTCTTCTCTACCTTGGATCTCACTAGCGGGTACTGGCAGGTTCCTGTAGCAGAGGCGGACCGGGAGAAGACCGCATTCACCACCCCGATGGGACTTAGCGAGTTCACCTGCATGCCGTTCGGACTCTGCAACGCACCAGGAACCTTCCAACGCCTAATGGAGTGTTGTCTGGGCCACAGAAACTTCGAGACGGTCCTGTTGTACCTGGACGATGTCATCGTATATTCCAAGACGTATGAGGACCACCTGAAACACCTGGCGGAAGTGTTCGAGGCTCTGGCGAGTTACGGCCTAAAGGTGAAACCCTCCAAGTGTCACCTCCTGAAACCAAAGGTGCAGTACCTGGGACACGTGGTGAGTGCTGACGGAGTGGCTCCCGACCCCGATAAGATCACCGCAATTAAGGGATGGCCAAGCCCCTCCAGCGTAAAAGAAGTGCGGCAGTTCCTCGGGTTGGTAGGCTACTACCGAAGGTTTATTCCCGGTTTCACCAAAAAGGCAGCACCTATGCAGGACCTCCTGATAGGCCAGTCCCGGAAGGCCAAGAACCAGAAGCCGCCCTTCAAATGGGAAGAGCTGGAAGAAGAGTCCTTCCGCCAGCTGAAGATGGCCCTCACGGGGGACGAAATCCTGGCGTACCCGGATTATAGCCAGCCCTTTATCCTCTACACCGACGCCAGTAACATCGGGCTAGGAGCCGTACTGTCCCAGATCCAGCAGGGGAAGGAACGAGTAATCGCCTACGCCAGCCGAAAACTGCGACCCACCGAAAGGAACCCCGAGAATTACAGCTCATTTAAGTTAGAGTTCCTGGCCGTAGTATGGGCAATCACTGAGCGCTTTAAGCATTACCTCGCTTCTTCCCGGTTCACCGTGTACACGGATAACAACCCGCTGACACACCTGGACACGGCAAGACTCGGTGCCCTGGAGCAGAGGTGGATGGCCCGTCTGTCCAACTACGAGTTCACAATTAAATACCGGGCAGGACGCTCCAATACCAACGCGGACGCCCTGTCCAGGATGCCCAACCTGCCGGACGGAGGAGAAGATCCGGAGGGACTGGAAGAAGTTGAACTCCCTGCGTTCCACCGTCATGGGACTATTCAGTATTCCCACCGGGTAAGGAGTAAGCAGGCTGCTACGTTGAACCCCTTACCCCACTACAACTGGGCGGAAACGCAAGACAGCGACCCTGCCGTCCGACTGGTGAAGGAGATGCTGACTCGGCCGGAGGCTCGCCTTGAACCAGACGCTCCGGAGGAAGCCAAACAACTATGGGCAGAGAAGAGTCGACTGTTCCTTTACAAAGGGAAGTTGTGCCGCAGAATGGTTAACTCCCGGACGCATGAATTACTCTGGCAAGTAGTGGTGCCACGAAGAGACGCAGCCATGGTGATGGAGGCATACCACGACGGAGCTGGACACTTTGGGTGGAAAAAGCTGGAGTTCCTGCTGCGCGAGCGGTTCCACTGGGTAGGCATGAGGGGAACCCTCGAGAAGTGGTGCAGAGATTGTGGCCCATGCAACCTGAGAAGGAAGGACCGAGCCAGCCAGAAAACTCCCCTGCAGTCCATCGTCACCCGGCAACCGTTGGAACTGGTAGCCTTGGATCATGTAAAACTGACCCCAAGCAGAAGTGGCTACGTCTACGCGTTAACCATCGTGGATCATTACTCCCGGTTCTTGGTTGTCGTCCCCGTCAAGGACTTAACGGCTCAAACAGCAGCTAGAGCCTTCCAGCAGCACTTCTGCCGTCCACACGGGTACCCGGACCAAGTGCTGACGGACCAGGGACCTGCCTTTGAAGCGGAGGTCTTTCAGGAATTCTGCAATCTGTATGGCTGCCGGAAGATAAGGACGACACCCTACCATCCGCAGACTAATGGACTTTGTGAAAAAATGAACCAGGTGGTAATGGATCTTCTAAAAACGTTGCCCCTGGAAGAACGCAGTCTGTGGCCTGAAAAGTTGCCCGATCTGGTGGACCTATACAACCACATCCCGGTAGGTTCCACCAACTGTACCCCGGCTTACCTAATGAGGGCAAGACCTGGTAAGTTACCTGTTGACCTGGAAATGGGAGTCCTGACCCCCGAGGACACTTCACCAGAAACAGACTGGGACACAGAGAGGCAGCAGCAGTACCGGAGAGTACAGGAGAGCGTGGAGCGAAGTCTCTGTCAGGCTAGGGAAAGACAAGAGAAAACTTACAACCAGTATGCTCCCGCTGTTCCCCTGGTACCCGGAGAGCAGGTCTTGAAGAGGAAGAGACGGCTCCACAAGTTGGACGACCAGTGGGAGAAGGACCCGTACACCGTACTGCCCTCAAGCCACGAGAACCCGAAGGTCTGTACCATCAGTAAAGACGGAGGGAAACCACAGCCATTGTATCCCGGGACCACCTGAAGAAGTGTCCCGAACAACTGAGGAACCCTGAAGAGGAACAAGAAGACCATCGACCCGTGGAAGAAAGGGAAGATATGGTTAGTACCGTGCTCGGGGACTTTCCTCAGTCTTGGACTCAAGTCAATGGTGCAGTTGTGGTAACCGTACTCACCTTCCTCCAACCATCATCCCAAGAACCTACGGAGCAACGGGTAGAGCTGGAAGAACAGCCGGTCCAGGAGGCAGAAGACTCCACACAAGCAGAACAGGAGAATCAACCCTCTGCTTATAGTGAGCCTGCCGTACCCCTAGTGAGACAAGGAGCCGGTAGACAGCTGCCCAGTTTACCCTTGACAGCTCCTACACCCTGTAGTTCAGGGCCAGACAGTCAGCTCCGTAGGTCCACTCGGGCCACTAGAGGCCAGTTACCCGCACGCTGGAGAATTTAAAGTGTATAAATTGTTTTATCTATGCTTTTCTGTGTCTTGTTGCTTGTGTATAATTTTGTGTTTCTAGTTATTTTTAGGAAACCTTGGTGGATTTACCGGGAATCCTTGTATATAGTTGGAGCGTAACCCAGGATGGACTAGAGACTGTTAAGGACTCGGGGTAGGACAGACCCCTACCTGGTTACGTCTCCCTGTGTTGGTGAAATGGACACCTTTGCTTTTCTTCAAAGACTGCATCCGGTTGCGGACACGCCGTAACCATCTTATGTGTTTTTCTTATAGTATTGTTATTGTTATACTTTGTTATGTTTTTCTAAATGTGTTTAGTCCCGGAGTACTAAATTTCACTAGGGGGGAATGTGACACCCCAGGGGTCTGGTTGCCACAGTGATAGAGATATTATGTCTGAGAGCAGGTGGGAGGTCCTTTGGTCAGGGATCCTGTGCATGCCACACCTCCTGCCCAGTCTTGGGAGGGGAAGAACTTCCCCTGTAAAAACCCGGGGCTGAGGCAGGGTGAGTCAGACAAGGAGAGTGGAGAAGAGAAGCAGCATAGGAAACAGCAGAGTTACAAGGAGTCAGGGGCTGGCAGCTACAGAGCTCGCCCTGACTAAGAAGATTCTTTACCGGACCCGGAGTCCGAGGCTGTGGGGACTAAATCCTACCCAGCAGCAGAATCCGTCGGGCAGGGGATTTCAGGTCCTCTGGCCCAGAAGCCTGAAGGCACGGTCACACGCGTGGGACCAGCACCGCCATCGTGGAGCGGAAGCCATTAGAAGGCCCCGAGTCACCGGCCATACGGGTGAGCACCACACGGTACACTCAGGGACGTGGGCTACTTACATCAGCTTCTAGCAAGGTAGCCAGAAGAGTACAGTCAGTTTGGGAGGCCTACAACTACGCCTGGCCAGGGGAGATCCCATCTGCTCAAAGACTGACCAGGCCCCGTTTGCTAGCAAGTACTCCGGGAGGGTCTGTCGTTGTTACCAGTAAAGACCCTGAACTACACCGTACCGTCTCTGAGTGGTTCCTGCTACCCCCATCATCCACGTCGGCTGCCCTGAGGCCATACCCCTCCCGTTGGGGGTTATACTATCACGCTGCACAATCCTACCACCGGCCTCAGCGGTCTGCCCTGCAGCAGCAGCTTCCTGGCTGCACTCAACGGGTGGCGTAGTCATCAACTAATTACTACTAATAGACTGCCGTCTAGTTTGACTCCCTGGGCACGGACCGGGTCACCGCCACGAGATTACAACCCTCCACGGATCCGGCTCCGGGTAAGCTCCCGCGTGCGCACCGCAGCGCGACACAGGCCCAGGGGCGCGTCATATAAGTAGAGTGTTAGGTTAATATTGTGGTAGTGCAGAGATGGGCACTTTAGCATAGTAGGTATGTAGTTTAGTCAGGAAATGGTTAAGGGGTTAGGAGCTGCTCCAGTGTGGGAGGAACAGGAGAGTGGGGAACTGAAGGAAGTGACTGTGTGAGGGCAGTGGTTGCAGGATCAGGAAGAGAGTAACAGCTCTGCCGGTTCAGCAGCAGAGATCCGTCGGTCTGTAAATCTGACACAGACTTTCCTGTAGTGTCCGGTACGTGAGGTCCACAGGAGGTAGCAGTGAAGCCTTCCTCAATAATTTCCCCAGGCTGGGGGAATAGTCAGATGGGGTTTAGTCCAGAGAAGACTGAGCGGGACTCATAAAGCTGCAAGTGTCTTAAGCATCTCAAGGGCCAAGGTGGCCACTCAAGGAAGGGATTGCTTAGGACCCACGGTCCGTCATCTACAACATTTGCTGTATAAGGAACTGTAATCCTAGAAACGTAACTACTCACTCCTGCATGTTCTACTGTATTGAATTGAAAGTGGCCTGTAAAGTTTGTTTCTATGAAATGGAGTGGAGGTCCCTTAATGTGCCTGAGGCGGTTCCTGTGATGGAAGGAACAGAGTCAGCAGAGACCTGCAACCAAATTGCGAGTGACATGCATTGTACACACAACAAAGAAGGATTGGGACACTTGAATTGGTTTGGGAGCCAGGGTGAGGGAGTACAGTGTTCCCTTGCCATTACAGCCACCCTAGGTCTCTTACTGTAGGAGGATAGGAGTGGCAGTCTGAGCTACTGGTGTGAAAATAAAGAAATCCAGAAGTCATTGCACAGGATAGACCATACGGTTTATTATTAGTGATGAACAAGCACTAAAATGCTCGGGTGCTCGAAGCTCGGGTCGAGCACATTGGAATACTCGGGTGCTCAACCCGAGCAACAAGCTCAATGTAAGTCTATGGGAAACTCGAGCATTTTTCTGGTGGTCCCCCCCGGCGGTCTGCAGAAGGTCAAAAATTTTACAAATCGATGGGAACAGTGCTCAATTAAACGTCAGGCAGGCAGAATATGTAGGCTGACAGGCAGGCAGGGTATATAGGAGGGTGCATGAAAAACATAGCAGGGCACTTGGAACACACTAGTGCCCTCCCATTTTCATGTACTCTTTCTCTTTAAAAAAGCCGGCCGGCAATTCATCAACGGCATACATCGGTACCTGACAATTTAGAACAGAAAGAATAGAGCATCACACATAGATTAGATAGATAGAAACATGTCAGTCACATATATAATAAGTACAGTGACAGTGTTGGTTACTGTACTTGTCATTCAGTGTTAAAATAAAGGATTTATTAAAAAAAAAATTGGTGTGGGGTTCCCCGTAATTTTAGTCTCTAGTAGAGGTTAAGCAGACAGCTGTGGCAGATGTTTGAAGCCTGGGAAGGGGGTAATACCCACGGAGCTTCCCAGGCTACTAATATCAGCCCCCAGCTGAATACCTAGCCTTTACTAGCTATTAAAATCAGGGACCCAAAAAAAAATGACGTGGGGTCCCCCCTATTTTAATAGCTAGCAAAGGCTAGGCAGACAGCTGGGGGCTGATATTAATAGCCCAGGAAGGGTGCCATGAATATTGGCCCCCTCCCAGACTAGAAACACCGGCCCTCAGCCACCCCAGAAATTGCTAATGAGGCTAATGAGCCAATTCTGGCACTTAGCCTCACTCTTACCACTGCCCTGTAGCGGTGACAGTGGGGTAATAGGACTGGGGTTGATGTCAGCTTATAATGCCAGCTGACATCAAGCCCAGGTTAGTAATGGGGAGGCGTCTATAAGACACCCCCATTACTAACCCCATAGTGAAAGTGAAAAAAAACACAAACACCCAGAATAAAGTCCTTTAATTGAAATAAAGACACAATACTTTAGTGTTCTAAATTAAACTGTACTTACCATCACGCCCATTCTAGCTGAAGCCAACGATCTCCTGCAATAAAAGTAAAATAATGAACCAACCTCATCCTTACCTTTCCATGGTTCCCAGGACGGCTTCAGCTCTGCTACATTGACATGACAGGCTGGACTGCAGCAGAACGCTGCCATCCAGCTTGCCATGCCGCAGACACTGAGAAGCTCCTCAGTGAAGCTTGCGCTCTGCAGTGTCTCTAAAGGATGACAAGCTGGATGGCAGTGTTCTGCTACCATTCAGCCTGCCATCTCAATGCCATCCCAGCGTGGGAGAATTCTCCTGCTCAAGCGGTGACGTCATTTGCCAGCACCGCTTGAGCAGGAGAATTCTACCACGCTGTCAGTGACGTGCATGAGGTGAGCTGAGTTCATTGGACATGAACTCGGCTCATCTGGATGCAGTCACAGCCAGACACTGAGGAGCTTCACTGAGGAGCTTCTCAGTGTCTGCCTAGCCTTTGCTAGCTATTAAAATAGGGGGTACCCCATGTCATTTTTTTTTGGGGTCCCCCATTTTAATAGCTAGTAAAGGCTAGGTATTCAGCTGGGGGCTGATATTAATAGCCTGGGAAGCTCCGTGGGTATTACCCCCTTCCCAGGCTTCAAACATTTGCCCCAGCCGTCTGCTTAACCTCCGCTAGAGACTAAAATTACGGGGAACCCCAAGCCAATTTTTTTTTTAATAAATCCTTTATTTTAACACTAAATGACAAGTACAGTAACCAACACTGTCACTGTCCTTTTTATATATGTGACTGACATATTTCTATCTATCTAATCTATGTGTGATGCTCTATTCTTTCTGTTCTAAATTGTCGGGTACCGGTGTATGCCGCTGATGAATTGCCGGCTTTTCATGTTTCACTGTGAGCACTGTTCCCATCGATTTGGGCAATCACTGTAATGCCACAACCACCATGGCTGTGACATTACAGTGAGTGGCAGACAATCCCTGCATGATTGGTGCTCTAAATAGTGCCAAACATGCAGGACGGGGACCCGAGCTCCCGCCCGAGCTCCCACCCGAGCATCGCGCAAGTACTCGGCGAACTCCAAGCATCTCGAGTACTGAGATGCTGGGGCAAGTACCGAGCAGTGGCGAGCATGCTCGCTCATCACTATTTATTATCAATGCATTTCGAAAAACTGATGCAATAGAAAGTGTCAAAACGAAAAAATAAATGTCCTCAACACGTAGTTCACCAATCTGGAGTTATTTTCATTGTCCAGAATTGGATATGACCACTTAAAATTGTTCAGCCACTCACGGAGGTTAGCTTCAGGGGCATCTGCAAAGCATCTAAATTTTAAGTTGTTTGGCCATAGAGAAGTCCATAAAATTATCTGCTGCTCTAGAATCAATAGGCACTTGTCCAGCGAACACAGAGGAACTGTAGGAAACACACACAGGCACGAGTAATTTATCTTTGTGGAGGAAAAAGTTAATCCTAGTCTAATCCTCACCTAATATCTGAAGTTTTACCCGTTTGGCCTTCAGTTTGGAACAATTTGTGTGAAAATGATTCCGTTCACCACATTACAAGCAGAGTCCAACAGTAATGCGACAGGATCTTTCAGTTGGAGATAATCTATTCTGACCAATCTCCATGGGTTCTGGTTCAGCCATTCTGGGTGGAGATTTTGAAGACAAGTGATGAGTGCTGTTGCTTCAAAAGAATCCAGCAAAAGCATCCAGCAACTAGAAGAGTTCACACAGTCACAGGAGATAGGAAGTGGTTTGCTTCAGAAGCATCCAGCAACTAGAGGGGTTAACACAGGAGGCAGGGAGTGGTTAGCAAAGCCCCAGGGGATTGTGGGGAACATGTTTACTGTTCTGGCAGCAGCCGAATAGATTAGTGGTGTGTGATCTTTATCTCACAGAAGTTCAAGTGAACCACAGTGGAACAGGATTCCAATGAAGAGTGAATATGGGCTAAGGTCAGATACCCTGTACTGCTAGTTGAGAAAGTCTATCATCGGGCAGGAAGAGAAGGACTGAAAGGAATTGTGTCACAGGGATCACCTCCCTCAGCAAACCTTCCCCTCCTCCTCCATCTCACTGTGCTATAAAGAATGCTGTGTACTACTATGCCTTTGTGAATAAGCTGTTTGATGTTGAATAAGGGAAAGCCTGTTGCTGTAAAGGACTTGATTTGTACTGACTGTGCTCCTACATTAAATTCTACTGTTCACCTGTTCATGAGGACTCTTTCAAGTGTGCCAGCAATAAATACATCTTATGCCTGGGAAAGCTGCAATGTATGGTTGCCCTGAGTAACAGTTTCCCCAGGATTCCAAGAATTCATGAGACCTGTCTCGCCCCTATACCTAGCGGCGTGCACGTAACAAAAGCCAGCATAGTCGACAGCCAAGTTAACGTCATTGTTGTAGGCCAACTCAGCAGACAATGTATAGAACTGGATGGCATAATATTAAATGGAGTTAGTCTCTTGTCTGTGCTGCAGTATGGAATCAGCGTTAGAGTGGACCCGGTTCGTCAACTGCTTTATAGAAGGCAGACAGGAAAGATATTAGGGAATGTATCATCGGGTATCACGCTTACACAATGGCACAGCTCATGCCAAAGCGTACCCAGGCAGCAAAGAAAAAATATAGGCCACTTTGGACCAGTCAGAAAGAAATTTCTGGGGACATAACTCAAAGTGTTTAGTGTATTGGTTCACAAAGCCCCAACAGGCCTTTATGTCTCTATCAAAATGTGTAGGAGTGGTCAAATGTGGAGAATTTCCCCAAGCCGAATGTTGATAATTAGGCTGTGGCAAGTGTTAAAAATCTGATGGCAAAACTGCAGGTGTTGAAACAGTGTGTCCACAGGCGCTGTAGGATCCTGCACAGCCTGAACAAGCTCCTGTTGACTAATAGCAAGTTGCATTACCATTCCAGAAAGATTGTCAGTATCCCATGCCAATAGTGTTGTGACTGCTGTACCTGTGGAATCCATGGTCTTGGGATTCTGTTGGGTACACCTGGTGAGGTGGATCCTCTAAGCATCAAGTCCAGATGAGCACACTGAACCCAGGCATTGATGCAGCAAGCAGGAAGGCATGTGGGAAGGGTAGGACTTGGCACATTCAGGAATCTCAGGAGCAGGAGAATGGGTGAAGTGGAACCCAACAGAGATGGAAGCAAGTTAAAGCACAGTATGCACAAAAGGTGGAGCACACCAAATATAGAAGTCTAGAGTCTCAATCCCAAGACACAGTTGTGTGTCTTAATGGGCCTCAAATAGATCTATGGCGATGATGTCATTGTCCACACCGGGCAACTTGCAAGATCCGACATGGAGCACAACTGAGAGTAGCAGACCCAGGAAGTGGACATCCGGGACAGTTGTGTAACACAGGTATGATGTCTTTTATATTTGATGTCCTTTTCGGTACATCTTATTTATTTTTAGTGTAAGGACTGGCAAGACAATGAGGACCCTGGACATAGTTTGCAAACTTATGTATTTTGGCTAAAAATCTTCTACAGTGTTTTCTGTGTGTGTTTTCTGCCACATTGTCATCTTACAGAGCTTTTATACTAATGAAGACTTTCTTATGAATCTAAAATTTGTTATAATTATAATCCCAAATATACAGCCATTTTCTTAGCAAACATATAGAGCATGCATTGATTATGCAAATGAAACAAAGCAAAATACGGCAATAGGCTGTTTCAAGAGGAGAAGGAATCAGTGTACAGATGCTACCTTTCTAGCATAAGCATGTTACCTGCTTCTACCGACTTAATGGCATTTAAAGTATTATCTCAAGTTATGACCAACAAGTGAACAAGGAATCTGAATCCCTCTCTTCTGAATTTAGTTATTGGTGTTACTTGATTACAGAGTTGCATAATAGTTGCAGATGCATCCAAGTACAGAGAAGTTTTGTTGTAATGATGTGATAGTAGGCATTTTCCCTTGAAATATTTATGGGGAATTCTTTAATATGAAAAAAAATATTCTAGCAAGTTTATCTCTTAGGACATTTTCCTCCAGGTGTAGCTTAAGTAATCTACTTGTTCCGACAATGAGAACTTCTTGTGGCGTACAACTTGACATCATATCTTTGATGAGATCTTGCAAGTATATTGCACGATCTTGAGTTTTCACACTTTCCAAAATTCCCCTAGATTTAATATTGTTTCAAAAGAGTCTATTTTCAGTGTCGGCTACCTTATGTCTTAATTGATGAAGCTCAGATTTTAATTGTAATAGTAAGAGTAAGATTAGATTATTATTTGAAGAGGAAAAAGCCTGTATCTTAGTTTCAATATGGTCTAATTTTTCTTTTCTTCCTCTTCTATGAAAACTTTTAAAGATAAGCAAATTTTTGAAATTTGAATTCACCAACTTTGCCAAATTTTCCTCAAAAATTTGATTTGCGGCAAATAAATTCATGCAAATTTCAATGCAGGAAAGCTCGTAAAATATGCATGGGGAAGAGGAGCGAGAGAGAGAGCTTTTCTGACCATAAGAGGTTATGCTTTACAGATGGACTCTGCTGACCATAAGAGCTTGCATTGTACAGGAGAGAGAGGACCTCACTGATCATAAGAGCTTACACTTTACAGAGGAGACTTACCCAGTGACTCTGGAGATGGGAGATGAGTCTGTTGTATAATTTGTGCTCCACTGGGAATTGCTGTTCTGTGATGGCCCAGGTACTGACCACCATTGTACAAGGTATAGTAGCAGATTGGATGTCATAGCTGCAGGGCTTTATTGGGAAGCCCCCACAGCAACACAAAATGATGTTTGCCTACTCTCTGATGCTTCAGCAATAGCGCCGGGCAAGTTTTTACTTTTTGTGAACCACTAATTGAATCTCAAAATGTTCGAATTCATGTGAAACCGCAAATTTCAGAAAATTTGATTCAAACTCGATCCTCTGCGAATCGATCCACTCATCTCTAGAAACCTTAAGGTGATGTATTAATTTGATGATGTTTGTATATTAGTGACTGATAACTTGTAAAAGCCTTATCCTTGTGCATTTATAATATGAAACAACCAGTTCCTCATGGATAATGGGTGTGTGAGTGGTTGTGCTGCAGTATTTTGCACCCTTGCTATTTCTGCCATTTATCATAGGTACCTTTCTGAATCTTGCATTATATTGGTATTATTATTATGTCTATTTGCAAAGATTAGAACAATGGCAGTGTGACGCCCCCCCTGAGCTCCTCCAGACTCGCTTCGGTGGGACTAGCAAAGCCTTTCACCCGGAGCCGGGCCAGAGTGCGGTAGTGGTGTTTGTAAGTCGTGGCCGTGACCCAGTCCCGTGCCCAGGGTTGTCACATAAAAAGAGTGGGCTTTCTGAGTGGTAAATGTTCGACTACGCCACCTGTGGATTCTGGTGATGGCCACCAGCGCTGCCGCAGTCCGCTGAGGCCGGTATTTGTCGCAGCTTGGGTGGTATAGCTCCCCACAGGTGGAGCTAGGCCTCAGGGCAGTGATGTCGAATGAGGTGCACGATATGGCGGTGACCCAGCCGGGTCCAAGGAAGCATGGGAGACACACTCACGTTTGGCTTCAGTACCTTTAACTGGTGGATTTGTGGTACTGTCCGGAGCACTGTAGGGTGAGGGGTGCACTGCAGGACTCTCCCCAGTGAGCAGGTATAGGGCCTCCTGTATCCTTGCCGCTTCGTGTTAGTCTATGGCCTGTCTGAAACTAGGCCTAACTTAGTCCTTGTGATGCGCCGGCTGACTTGGTGTTAGGGCCTTTTGTTGAAGAGCACGCTCCCGGTATGGCGGAGCCTCCGTGCCTCCTGGTCCTGGTACGTGTCAGCTCCTGGGCTATCCTGAGACCTGATGTCTTCCAGGAAAGATCCGGCTATTTTCTACAGAGGATGCACTGCTCTGCAGACTCGAACCCGGTGTCCGGTATATTTCTGGGGTGAGCTTATGAAGCTCCTCTGCCCCCGATGCTACTGTTCCACTAGCCTTCGGCCTACTCTGGGCCCTCGCTAGCCTACGCACACTGGCAGTTAGCGGGCAGCCTCTTCGGCCACTCTTTAGAGTGTCGGCAAAGCTCCTAGCTCTCTTAGCCTGAGCTACTTGGGTCACTTCTGCAGGAGCCTGGTGCTCCACTGCTGAGCTCTCTAGCAGGCCGCTTGCTAGGCTGCAAACTGCAACTAAACTCTGCCGGGAACTGCCTGTAAGCAGGAACTGACTCACTAACTGCTCTGCAGGAACTCACTTGCTAGACTGACCTGCTTTCTGGCTGCAGCAGACTCCTCTCACTTCCTGCCTCCACCCTCCTTTATATATCCCTATCAGGGCTCCCTCTGGTGGTTCGGAGGTAGGGTGGAGGTGTGTGTGCGCAATGAGGGCCTCTTGTGGAGGAATCCTTTTGTGCACCCCTCTAGGATCTGTGGCACCTAGCGGAGCAGGGCGCCACACAGGGCGCCACATTCCCCCCTAGCAAAGGTCAGCACTCCGGGCTGAAGTACAATTTGAATAACAATAACAATGGAACATAAATAATCTTCCCTTTACGGGAGGCTCGGCTCTTAAACGTTGCATAACAAGTTAGTAATAAATACATATATACAATGCAATAAGTAATTGGCAATGAGCAACTAGAAAGTCCCAGTCTCTTTCAGGAAAAGTTGCTCAAAGGGGGCACTCCAAGGAGCGTAAGTATGTACAAATCAGAAGTCTTTGGGCTGCACAAAGTCCTCAGCCTCAGAGTTCATATATGAGGAATAAATAGATTAGGGTTAAAGTGTCCATTTCACTCAGATTGTCCATTCAACGGGAAGAAATATAAGTTAAATACACACATGAATGCAATATGCAGTATATACATAATACCTCAGGGGTAACTATCTACATGAATCATTGCTTCTATTTTTAGATTCTATACCTAGCAGGGGTTTGACCCTGTGTGGTGCGTGTAGACCTGCGCAGAAATGGGATGCGTGAGACACTAGTGTTTGCACTATTTCCCATGTGGTCAGTAGTACTAGATGTAGATGGACTGCTGGTGTGGTTTGACCTCCCTAATGAACTGGCAAGTGTACTGTTTGCTGGGCCTTCCTGCTCTGCTCCCGCTGGTGATCCTTCTTGAGCAGGCTCTTCTTCAGCATTAGCAGGTTCAACTTGCTGTGGAGGGTCTTCTGGTTGTTGGAAGAAGTGGAGTACTGGGACGATTACTGCTCCTCCTATTTGAGGCCAATCTGCCGGGAAGTCGCCTAAGTCAGTATGGATTACTGCTTCTTCAGGTTCCTCCTGGATGATGAGAGGCACTTCTTCTTGGGGTTTTAGCAGATCTGGACACAACTTCAGGTGGTCCCGAGATACTGTTGCAGTGGTTCTACCCCCATCTTTGCTGATCAAACACGTCTTCCTGTTATCCAACTTTGAATTCAACACAGTGTAGGGTTCTCTCTCCCACTGGTCATAAAGTTTGTGGTTTCTCCTTTTTCTTTTCAGCACTACTTCACCAGGTGCGAAGGGTTCTGTGGTGCACTTCTGTTGTATTGTGCTTCCTGCTTGTCTCTCACCCGAGTGAGACTGTCCTCGACACAGGCTTGTACTCTTCTGTACTGCTCCTGTCTGGTCGTGTCCCAGTCTTCAGTGGTCACATCTGCTTCTGGTTCTACAACACCAAGCTCCAGATCCATGGGCAGCTTTCCTGGTCTTGCCCACATGAGATAGGCTGGGGTGCAATTGGTGGAACTCACAGGTATGTGATTGTACAGATCTACCAGGTCAGGCAGTAGGTCTGGCCACCGGTTTCTCTCCTCAAGTGGTATGGTCTTCAGCAGGTCGATTACAATGTTGTTCATCTTTTCACAGAGACCATTGGTTTGTGGGTGGTACGGTGTAGTTCTTATCTTTTTACACCCGTACAGATGGCAGAACTCTTTGAACAATTCAGCCTCAAAGGCCGGGCCTTGGTCAGTCAGTACCTGCTCAGGGTATCCATGGGGTCTGCAGAAGTACGCTTGGAACGTCTTTGCTGCTGTCTCTGCTGTCAGGTCTTTGACAGGGGCGACCACCAGGAACCTGGAGTAGTGATCCACCATGGTCAGGGCATAGGTATATCCTGACCGGCTGGGTGACAACTTGACATGGCCCAGGGCCACGATCTCCAGGGGACGAGTCGTCTTGATGGGTTGCAGGGGTGCCTTCTGGCTGCTGTAGTCTTTCCTTCTGAGGTTACAGGGCCCACAGTCTCTGCATCACCTCTCAATGGAGCTGCGCATCCCCACCCAGTAGAAGCGACACTTCAGTAGGGTTTCAAGCTTTTTCCAGCCAAAGTGCCCCGCCTGATCATGGTAGGCCTCAAACACCATTTGGATGTCTGTCTTGGGGACCACTATCTGCCATACCATCTCGTGGGTCTTGGGATTGATGTACCTCCGGCACAGCTTCTCACGGTAGATAAACAGCCGGCTTCTCTCATTCCACTGCTGCTTTGCTTGGAGAGAAGCATCCTTCTCCAGGGAGGAACCTTCTTGGGTTATCAGCTCCTTGATACGGCTGACAACCGGGTCGCTGTCCTGGGTCTCTTTCCAGCTGTGGTGAGGCAAAGGGTTTAACGTCTTACCGCGCTGCGTCCTGGAGGCTCTTTGCTCGTGGATCATCCCGTTCCGGTGAAAGGCAGGTAGCTCAATCTCTTCCAGGTCATCCACTTCTTCTTCTGTGTCTGACTGGTGAGGCATCCTGGACAAGGCATCGGCGTTGGCGTTTTTGCGGCCCGCCCGGTACTTAATTGTGAACTGGTAATTTGACAGCCGAGCCATCCATCGCTGTTCCATGGCTCCTAGCTTGGCTGTTTCAAGGTGAGTCAAGGGATTATTGTCAGTGTAGGCAGTGAACTTGCTGGAGGCTAAGTAGTGCTTGAACCTTTCTGTGATGGCCCAGACTAAGGCCAGGAACTCTAACTTAAAGCTGCTATAGTTCTCTGGGTTCCTCTCAGTCGGGCGGAGCTTCCTGCTTGCATAGGCGATGACTTTCTCCTGGCCATTCTGCTTCTGACTTAAGACAGCTCCCAATCCTTCATTGCTGGCATCAGTATACAGCAGGAACGGTTGGCTGTAGTCAGGGTAGGCTAGGATCTCATCACCTGTCAAGATCTCCTTCATTTCTTGAAATGATTCAGCCTGTTCTTTATCCCAGTGGAATGGGGGATTTCTGCCCTTGGGGGACTGTCCTACCAGGAGGTCTTGCAGAGGCGCTGCTTTCTTAGTGTAGTCTTGTACAAACCTCCGGTAGTATCCTATCAGTCCCAAGAACTGACGCACCTCTTTGAGGTTCTTCGGCTCCGGCCATTTCTGTATGGCAGTGACCTTCTCTGGGTCTGGTGCTACCCCTTCTGGGCTGACAATGTGCCCCAGGTATTGTACCTTTCTCTTGAGCAGGTGGCACTTTGAGGGTTTCAACTTCATCCCATACTGGGACAGTGACTCAAATACCTCCGCCAGGTGCTTCAAGTGGTCCTCATACGTCTTGGAGTACACTATCACGTCACCCAGGTATAGCAACAGAGTCTGAAAGTTGTGGTGTCCCATGCAGCTCTCCATCAATCTCTGGAACGTTCCAGGGGCATTGCAGAGTCCAAACGGCATACTGTTGAACTCGCAGAGTCCCATTGGGTGGTGAAAGCCGTCTTCTCCTGATCCTCCTCAGCCACAGCTACTTGCCAGTAACAACTAGTGAGATCAAGGGTGGAAAAGTAATTTGCAGACTTTAAGGCAGCCAGGGATTCCTCAATACGTGGTAAAGGGTATGCATCTTTATGTGTAATGTGATTTACTTGTCTGTAATCTACACACATTCTCATGCTCCCGTCCTTTTTCCTGACTAAAACTAGGGGAGCAGCCCGGGGAATACAACTATCCCTTACTACCCCTGCCTTCTTCATGTCATGCAACATCTCCTTGGCTTTCTGGTAGTGTGCTGGAGGTATAGGCCTGTACCGTTCTTTGATGGGTGAATGATTGCCTGTGGGGATGTGATGTTGTACCCCCATAATCCTCCCAAAGTCAAGTGGGTGTTTGCTGAATACCTGTGTGTATTCCTGAACCACCCGGTGTACCCCTTGTTTCTGGTGAGCAGGAGTGGTGTCGGTCCCAACGTGGATCTGTTGACACCAGTCCTCCACCTGGGTTGCCGGGTCATTCTCCTCCACTTGGTCTGGTGAGGCTAATGACTCCGCTGTGTGAATGGAGTTATTATTTACAGTGTATAATTTAGCAACAGTGGCATAGCGTGGTAATCTGACTTCACCTTCCCCATAGTTGAGGAGACGGACGGGCACCCTCCCATTGCTTACATCCACTACCCCTCTGGCAGTTAAGAGTGTAGGTCTGTGTTCTGAGCTAAGAGGCTCTACTACCGCTTGGTAGCTATGTCCTCGGAGACCTATTGCTGCTTTACACCAAATAAGCATTTCACTCATTGGGGGAATCACAATGGGTATCGGGTCTGTTACCCGCACGCTACCAATCTCACCACCGGTCAGCTTCACTTGCTGCTGGTACATCAGGACTCGGATCTCCTACTGAAGGATTCTCCTCTGACCCGGTCTGGCAACATCAGCGAGCTGTTGGAGTAAAAACACAACCTCCTCCAAACAGTTACCAACAGTGTTAGTGCCTAGTACCACATTCTACAATACTACAATGAGTCCCTGGTCCTTTAACTCCACTCTACCCACTTTTACTGCTACATTCTTAACCCCAAGTAGGTTAAGAGGAGGCCGTTAGAGGCATATACTGAAAAGTATGGGCTTGGGGGTTGGAGACTGTCCATGGACCAGTATTTTCTATAGAGGATATCAGGTATGATTGTTACCTGGGATCCGGTGTCCAGCAGGGCAGGTATCGCAATACCGTCCAGTATGATGGATAGGAAAGGTCTTCCTCCCATGAACCTGCGGTGCCAGTCTGAGGGCCTGCTGAGTCTATTCCTGGGTGTTGGCCCTCGGCCCCAGGGTCTCCTCGTTTAAAGGACAATCACGCACTGTGTGACCTGTCTTCCGGCAGCGGTGACAGGTGAACTCTCTTGGTGGGTGCTGTTGGTTGCTGGTCCTTCCAGGGGGCGGCGTTGTCCTCCTCCGGGGTGGCGATGTCCTACTCCGGTGTGGCGACGTCCTCCTTCTCCTCCGGCTCATCCAGGGGACATCCTCAGGGCAGTCGGCTAACAAGATCTTTCCCTCCGTCTCTGGCTCCGTCCGTAGCTGCAGAGCACTCATGACAGTGGCCAGGTTTTTAGTCAGCTGGTGCACTTCTGAGTGCAGACAGTCCAGCTCAGTAGGGGGCGCTGCTTGGACTTTAGCTTCAGCTGCCAGCGGGGAAAAGGTGGACGCTGCTGGCGTTGGAGTGGCCCCACCCTGGTAACGTTGGATTGCAGTATCTGCTGTTTCCAGGGGTTGCAGTCCCTTGATAGCCATGTCTTTGAGGGTGTCAAAGGTAGCATCTGGATGATCCAAAGGCCACCAACGCACAGTCCTGCTCTCCTCTTGGAACCTTAGCCCCCGGACAAATTGTTCTTTTAGCATCTTGTTTTCATCAGTTATGCTGGTTGGACTGACCTGTTTCAGAGCCCGCAGGGCCCCTTGCAAACGGCATGCATAGGCCCGAACACTATCCTCTGGTTTCTGTGAGCAGTGATAGAATCTCATGCGGAGGTCCGTCTCAGTGCGGTCCTCAAATACAGTCTGTAGTTTCTTAAAGATTGCGGACACTGACTCCTGGTCTGCGGCCGACCAATTCTCTACCTCTCTCTCCGCAGCACCAGTCAATTGTCCCACAACTACTGCAGCTCTTTGTTTGCCTGTCATAGAATACATGTCCAGAATGCTGCATATCTTGCGCTTGAACGCAGCCAGGGTGTC
The DNA here is from genome assembly GCF_046119375.1 of Phyllobates terribilis. Taxonomy (NCBI): domain Eukaryota; kingdom Metazoa; phylum Chordata; class Amphibia; order Anura; family Dendrobatidae; genus Phyllobates; species Phyllobates terribilis. The sequence continues at coordinate 277,374,057 of NW_027362767.1, forward strand.
TGGCTTGCCGCTGTACTGGGGGAGCCACTTTGCTCCCGGGATATACGGTAAAGTAATGGATACAATGGGGGCTACTGGCCCTGGTGATGGAGCCTCTGCTCCATCTGGCGCGGCGCCGTCCGCGGGTGGATTATCGGGGCTGTCAGCCTGGGCCGTGGCGTTGGGCTGTTGCTGCAACATCTTGGCGCCCCCCTAGCGAACCGTGGCCTACCTTCTTTTTGTAGGCCGCAGCTCCACAGGTGACGGTCTTCTTGTAGGACCTTGCGTCGCTTGCGTTCCACGTCAGAGCGTGCGCTTGGGCTTCCCGCCAGGACCTGACGCTGCGTCCGTGCGTGGGGTGTGTCCAAGACTTCGCGGGCTTTCACAGGTACGCCTCCTAGTTTTCCCGCGGTTACGCCCTTCTTCCCGCACGGTGATGTAATAATGGCGGCAATCTTCGCCACTGTACAATATACAGTTCGTTAGTAAGGCACACAGTACCCGGTGGCAACGGGCACAACTTCTTCCATTGCCGCGGGGACGTAATCCTGCCGACTACGCCAGGTTGTGACGCCCCCCCTGAGCTTCTCCAGACTCGCTTCGGTGGGACTAGCAAAGCCTTTCACCCAGAGCAGGGCCAGAGTGCGGTAGTGGTGTTTATAAGTCGTGGCCGTGACCCGCTCCCGTGCCCAGGGTTGTCAAATAAAAAGAGTGGGCTTTCTGAGTGGTAAATGTTCGACTACGCCACCTGTGGATCCTGGTGATGGCCACCAGCGCTGCCGCAGTCCGCTGAGGCCGGTATTTTTTCGCAGCTTGGGTGGTATAGCTCCCCACAGGTGGAGCTAGGCCTCAGGGCAGTGATGTCGAATGAGGTGCACGATATGGCAGTGACCCAGCCGGGTCCAAGGAAGCATGGGAGACACACTCACGTTTGGCTTCAGTACCTTTTACTGGTGGATTTGTGGTACCGTCCGGAGCACTGTAGAGTGAGGGGTGCACTGCAGGACTCTCCCCAGTGAGCAGGTATAGGGCCTCCTGTATCCTTGCCGCTTCGTGTTAGTCTATGGCCTGTCTGAAACTAGGCCTAACTTAGTCCTTGTGATGCGCCGGCTGACTTGGTGTTAGGGCCTTTTGTTGAAGAGCACGCTCCCGGTATGGCGGAGCCTCCGTGCCTCCTGGTCCTGGTACGTGTCAGCTCCTGGGCTATCCTGAGACCTGATGTCTTCCAGGAAAGATCCGGCTATTTTCTACAGAGGATGCACTGCTCTGCAGACTCGGACCCGGTGTACGGTATATTTCTGGGGTGAGCTTATGAAGCTCCTCTGCCATCGATGCTACTGTTCCACTAGCCATCGGCCTACTCTGGGCCCTCGCTAGCCTACGCACACTGGCAGTTAGCGGGCTGCCTCTTCTGCCGCTCTTTAGAGCGTCGGCAACGCTCCTAGCTCTCTTAACCTGAGCTACTTGGGTCACTTCTGCAGGAGCCTGGTGCTCCTCTGCTGAGCTCTCTAGCAGACCGCTTGCTAGGCTGCAAACTGCAACTAAACTCTGCCGGGAACTGCCTGTGAGCAGGAACTAATTCACTAACTGCTCTGCAGGAACTCACTTGCTAGACTGACCTGCTTTCTGGCTGCAGCAGACTCCTCTCTCTTCCTGCCTCCACCCTCCTTTATATATCCCTATCAGGGCTCCCTCTGGTGGTTCGGAGGTAGGGTGGAGGTGTGTGTGCGCGCTGAGTGCCTCTTGTGGAGGAATCCTTTCGTGCACCTGACGCGCCCCCTGGGCCAGTGCTGTTAGGGATACCCGGAGCCGGATCAGATGGGGGTTGTAGTCTCCGAGTGGCTGTGACCCGGTCCGTGCCCAGGGTGTCAAACTCAGTGTGTGGCAGTCCTACAGATGTTATTAGAGTTCTTTGTGTCGACTACGCCACCCGTTGATTTGCGGTCAAAAGGCCGCCGCTGCAGCAGGGTCCGCTGAGGCTGTTGGTATGTGTGCAGCTTTGGTAGTATAACCCCCAACGGGAGGGGTATAGCCTCAGGGGGTCAGCCGTGGAGGATGGTGGTTGTGAAGGTGCAGCAAGGAGACTCAGAGGCATAAAATGCAGTTCCAGGGTTTTACTTACTGGTGTTGCTCGGGTCACTGTGTACAGCAGTGACCACCCAAGCCGTGCTGCGTCCACCAGGTCCTGGACTCGGTCAACTCCCGGGCAATTCTTGAGTATGGTCCTGAGCTCCTTTCTGACTCTCCCTTCTTCTGGCCGTTCCCACCAGGGATCCACTTTTGGCCGGCTCCCTCGGGTCTCTTGGTGGTCAAGCCTCCTCTGGGCTCCCTGACCCTATGCTTGGTATGCCTTTCTAGTGGATTTGGTGAGGGTCGTGGCAGATCCTGCCCACGACCTCCAGTTCCTGGCTAAGGTGTGCTGTAGCCTCTGCCAGCTTGGGATCCGGTACCCTTTTGCCGACCCTTCACCCTTTTGTCCTTATTCTGGGATCTTGGGGTCCCCTCTGCGCCTCTGGGTCTCTCTTCCTTCTCCTCTGCTCTGCTTCTCAGGCTCTCAGACAGACTGTCTGACTGGCTGACTGACAACTGACTGACTGACTGACCCTGATCTAAGATGGTGCCCACCTTATATACTCCCTCTATGTGTGAGCTCAGGTGACCAGCACCCAATGAGCTCCTAGCTTTACCAGGCTGCTCCCCCTATCTGCCCCTACACTACTGGGATGTTCCACCCGCCTCCCACTCCAGCCAGGAACAGACACTGTCGTACCTGCACATTTCTCTAGTGGGAGTACCATCGGTCTGTTCCCCGGAAATGGGATGTGTGTAGTGCATGCAGCTAACTGAGCTCAGTTCCACACTCCATCCTTACCCGGGAGTGGAATACCACACCTCTGGCTTGAGGCGTAATACCCCTGTAGCAGCCGAGTCCTCAGGGTGCTACATTCCCCCCTGGTAAATCACAGCACGTCCTCGGGCTGTAAGATATAAAAAAACATCCAAAACATACAATTTTTTCCATAAACATAAACATAGAAAACATCATATAGATATCATCAGCAATAAACTTTTCATATATAACATTCTTGTTTCTGGTTCCTCCGGTCACGGTGCAACTTGTGACCGGGTAAAGTGCGACAGTCTCTCTTGGAAGAAAACAGTTTCCTATAAAACCGGTAGGGGGCGCCTTAAAAAGCGCAACTATATACAAAGGAAATATGGCCGCTCTCAGTCCTCGGCCAGGTATTAGGGAGGAATGACCGCTCTCAGTCCTCGGTCAGTGGGAATAGGGACACACGGGTTTCAGTTCAATCTTTGTCCCAACGGGGAACATATTTTAAATAAGTAACAGTTCTTGGTACCCCGACGGGCAACTTTATACAGTCTCTCTCTACCGTACTTCAACGACGGCGTCCTCCTGCTCTTTCTTGTTGGTTGGTTTCAGTTTCAGACCCGTCCGGGTCCTCTTGCTCCTCCTCACACCGCAGCTCCTCCTCCGTCAGGCGATGCACATGGAGGGCGTAGGGTCCTTTGGCACACTTGTGCCGGGTGAAGGTGACCTCATCACCCAGGTAAAGGTCACGACCTCTGTGTCCCTCCGGCAGATGGCTTTCTACGTCTCTGCGGGTCACAAAGACGTCGCCGGGGGTATGATGGTCTCTAATGAAGCCCCACCCATGCTGCATGTTGAATTTTATCACAGTCCTGGTGGAAGGGGGACCATGAGCTGCACGGGGATTCCTCCTGGTCCGGCTCTTCTGCTCCGCGCTTCTTATCTGCATCTGCTGTTCCCGGACCCGCCTCTCTCTCTGCTCCCTCTCGAAGACTTCGAGCTGCTGGCGGCAGCACTCTGCACGCTCCGCTGCGGCCGCCCGAGTCTCCTGAGTGAACCCCATGAGGTCTTCTCCAGTGGGGTCCCACTCGAACTGTGCCTCCTCCAGCGGGGGCGAGGTCCTCTTTACGGGCTTCGGAGCCGGAATCAGGGGCTCGCACATGGGCCTTGCTCTCTGGAGTTCCAGCTGAATGTACTCCTGGGGCCATATGAAGGGCTGCCCATCCGGGCACGTATGCTGGGCGAACAGGTCCTCACCCAGGTGCGGTACTTTAGGTGTTATGGGCGCTGTGGTGGTAGCGGCGCCCGGGTTAACCAGGCCTTGCGACCAGGCTTGGGGCACGCTAAAGGAAAAGGGCACCGTAAGAACGGCGGCGCCCGTGGTTACTCGGCCCTGCGACCAGGCTGGTGGCTCCGCGGAGGTAGGGGGCGCTGTTGGAATGGCGGCGCCCGGGTGTACTAGGCCTTGCGACCAGGCCGATGGTATTTCCTGCTTTGCCGCGCTCAGGGTTGAGGCGCGTGACGTCACAGGGGTCGCGGCCGCGGTTTCCGGTTGAGGCCTAGTCGGCGGCGGTGACGATGCAGCGACGGGCACGGCAGGGGGAACCTCGGGCTCTGCGACGGGGAGCTGGGGCAGGCACGCGGTTTCTCGGCTCTGGGTAGAGACGTCCCCTTTACCTGCCTCCGTCCGTTCAGCTCCCTTCTCGGCGCCGTCTCCGGCCTTCAGTTCTCCTGCACCATCCTCAGAGGCGGTCTGTCTCCTCGTCTCAGGTGGCGTGCTCCGCTGACGGGTGCCGGTCTGCTGGGCCATCTCTCGGCTCCACTCCGCCAACGTCTCCCGCTGCACCCGGGCCATCCTCCGTGCGAGGCCCTCCAGCGCGGTCTGTGCACACTCCCGGTCTCGGGGGAGCTGTGCTAGGATCTCCAGCAGGCCTTCTGGAGTGGCGACCTGCAACAGGCTCCTGACCACTGGGTCGGTGCTGCCTGACTCTCCCTCCATCTCCGGGTAGGCTCTCTCTGGACTCTCTTCCAGACGTCTTGTCTCCGGGTGCGCTCTCTCCAGACTGCTCCAGGCGACACCCATCTTTGCTCTCTTGTTCTGTCTCCGCCCACATTGAGGGTGGTCCCGGGGCAACTTTGTGATTGTCAGTTCCAGGGGCAGTTCTCTTACGCTGATGGACACTTCCAGCATCACAGTCTCTGTTGGTGGGCGCGGTTTCCGCTTTTGGCGCCATTCTTCGACCTGGCCCACGATGGGAGGTGGCCTCTTGCCACCCTCTGGCACGCCCATAATGGCGTCCACTCTTCCAAGGCGGGAAATCTTTGGAAATGGCGGGAATCGTCTCCCAGTGGCGGGAAACTCCATGGATGGCGGGAAAAAGCTGCAAATGGCGGACAACCGGCGGGAAACGACCTGTGATGGGGTCCGTTGGCGGGGACCCTCCGGAACCGGCGGGAGACTTCTTTTTGAGGTAACGGTGAACTTTTCTTCAGGCACGCAGTACCCGGTTGTTGCGGGCACGTAATCCTGCCGACTACGCCAAAGTTGACGCGCCCCCTGGGCCAGTGCTGTTAGGGATACCCAGAGCCGGATCAGATGGGGGTTGTAGTCTCCGAGTGGCTGTGACCCGGTCCGTGCCCAGGGTGTCAAACTCAGTGTGTGGCAGTCCTACAGATGTTATTAGAGTTCTTTGTGTCGACTACGCCACCCGTTGATTTGCGGTCAAAAGGCCGCCGCTGCAGCAGGGTCCGCTGAGGCTGTTGGTATGTGTGCAGCTTTGGTAGTATAACCCCCAACGGGAGGGGTATAGCCTCAGGGGGTCAGCCGTGGAGGATGGTGGTTGTGAAGGTGCAGCAAGGAGACTCAGAGGCATAAAATGCAGTTCCAGGGTTTTACTTACTGGTGTTGCTCGGGTCACTGTGTACAGCAGTGACCACCCAAGCCGTGCTGCGTCCACCAGGTCCTGGACTCGGTCAACTCCCGGGCAATTCTTGAGTATGGTCCTGAGCTCCTTTCTGACTCTCCCTTCTTCTGGCCGTTCCCACCAGGGATCCACTTTTGGCCGGCTCCCTCGGATCTCTTGGTGGTCAAGCCTCCTCTGGGCTCCCTGACCCTATGCTTGGTATGCCTTTCTAGTGGATTTGGTGAGGGTCGTGGCAGATCCTGCCCACGACCTCCGGTTTCTGGCTAAGGTGTGCTGTAGCCTCTGCCAGCTTGGGATCCGGTACCCTTTTGCCGACCCTTCACCCTTTTGTCCTTATTCTGGGATCTTGGGGTCCCCTCTGCGCCTCTGGGTCTCTCTTCCTTCTCCTCTGCTCTGCTTCTCAGGCTCTCAGACAGACTGTCTGACTGGCTGACTGACAACTGACTGACTGACTGACCCTGATCTAAGATGGTGCCCACCTTATATACTCCCTCTATGTGTGAGCTCAGGTGACCAGCACCCAATGAGCTCCTAGCTTTACCCAGGCTGCTCCCCCTATCTGCCCCTACACTACTGGGATGTTCCACCCCCCTCCCACTCCAGCCAGGAACAGACACTGTCGTACCTGCACATTTTCTCTAGTGGGAGTACCATCGGTCTGTTCCCCGGAAATGGGATGTGTGTAGTGCATGCAGCTAACTGAGCTCAGTTCCACACTCCATCCTTACCCGGGAGTGGAATACCACACCTCTGGCTTGAGGCGTAATACCCCTGTAGCAGCCGAGTCCTCAGGGTGCTACACACCCCTCTAGGATCTGTGGCACCAAGCGGAGCAGGGCGCCACACAGCAGCAATATATCTTTCATGAAAGAGTATGTCATATATCTGTCTGAAGTAGGTAGACTATCTATAATATCGACAACTTAATCTGGATCCCATGTTTATAGAACCATTTAATTTATCTCAGATTCTTGCAGACATGGTCTCTTTTTTACTCTTCTCCTGGTTGTAGGTTGGGCCAGGGGTGGACATATCATTGGTGAAACCTGTGCAGTCTCACAGGAGCCCAAGAGGTAAGGAGGCCCATTTCCACCTCCAAAATATGTGAAATTATGCATTATGATGAGCTACTGGACTGTGAAAAGCCCATATATTGCTCCTGCACAGGGGCTCTCTTCTGTCTGTGTCTGCCAGTGGGTTGGGCTATAGTATAGCTGGGCTGTAGCAGAACAATGTAGGCCTCATCCTTCTCAGATATAGTCTCCATCCAGATCACTATTATGATCATCCTCATTTGTGAGGTGGATGTCTCTGATTTCTCCTCAGAGATACACTATTAGATTTTGGGCATGGTGATCCTAAGGTGGTCTTTGATGTGAAAAAACTTGCCTGTGAGATAGTGTCGGTGCCATCTTGGTTGGATTTCAGCTTGTTAGAAAAGTAAAAAAAATGCATTTTTTTTTTTTAGTTTGGAAGTAATTATTTTCTTCCTGGGCATGCTAGAAGATATTAGTCAATCAACAGGGTAACTGTGGATAGGTTTTGCTCAGTGCAAGTCACTATCCAGATATATATAATATTACAGCATAAGCATTTTGTGGAGTTACATCAATAGGAACCCATAATGTTTGGAAATAAAGTGGAACTAGGCCACCCTTTTTATTTTCACTCCATGACTGTTGTGCAAGTGTGGGGCTCTTGAGACAATTTGTATGAATGTCTGTTATGAACCAGTACTCACACCAAGAACTTTGTCAGACAGTTTCAAGCCATGTATGAAGGTTCCAGTAGAGCTTTATTTTCAGGCTGAATTCTTGTATTATGCACACAGTAACAGAAGGTGAAAAGATGATTCTCAGCCAAGGATGTACAGAGAGTAACATGAAGCAATGGAGATTGTGAGAAAACTGAACAAGAAAAGGAAGAAAGGAGGGGTTACACACATACATATCAGAGCTGGACTACAGGGAAACAAATAGGACAAAGTTCAAAAGGCAAACCTGAATGCTTAGCAGTATAACAACAATACAATGATAATGATATACTGTATAATTTCCAAGTCTTGGGACATGACACTTTTCCTTTTACTCTTAAATTGACTCAGTGTTTAGATATTTTTTTAACATAATACAGTTGAAAGCTAGGTAATAATGACTTACTCAAATATGGGACCTTTAGAAGAATATACCGATGTTTAGAAATGATGGCCTTGATTCATTAAGGTGTCTATGCCAAAATTCTGGCATACGACGCCTTAAAAGTAGAAGAATTACTGAGCAACTAGGAAGAAGTGCAAAAAAAATTGGACTTTTATCATTTTTACGCCAATCCTGGTCAACTTAGTCAAAATAGGTAGAGAATTAGTGGAACGGGGCCTGGCTACACCAACACATCTAATTTATTAAAAGTTATGCATACTTTGGCATAACTTTCGCCAGAAATGTACTTTAGTCCATGACTGGAGTAAATCTCTGGCACAGGTGCATAACACCTAATTTATTAAGTGGCGTGCACTTCTTAAAGGATTATGCACAACTAACTCCAACATGCCCCTTCATTAAGTGTACAACGCTGGTCTTAATTAATCGGTCCCCATATTCTTAATTAGACCATGCTCTCTATATAGGACATGATGAAAATAGGTGCCGTATTAGACTTTAGAATTATTCTGTGCCTTCTTTTACCTGTCCTAGAGAAATTGGTTCTGGGACTGTTCTCTAGTTTTCTGGTATGATATACGTATATCCTTATGATAAGCTTTTTCTATGAAACATTTGAATAAAATTTTGAATTGAACCATAAAGTCCTGATCTCTAGTGCAAATCCTCATGTCCCTTTTATACTGTCTGAATGGCACTTATACCAGCTACTTTTATAAGTATGGACAGGAGAAATCGTGGAAGCCATTTACATCTGTGCTTTTGAAATGGGAATAGGTGTAGAGTGTGTTATCTGCAGTATTCACTTTGATCATAAGATCAAATAATTCCAAGTGAATATATGACATTTCCAGTGATGCCCCAGCTGTATTGCCACTCTCAGGATTTCATTTCGTGGGAAACTCTATCTTCAGTACTTTGTGTTCTTTACCTATTTTATTTATAACATTGCAATATTTTTATATATATTTTACTGTACTTTGCACCAAGGTCTATACATATTGCAACATTTGTAAGATTTCCTCTGTTTATCTATTGGATACTTGGTTGTTCTTCTAGAAATATTATGTTGTTTTTTTTCTGATCAGACTATTCTAGTAGAGTTTGCACAGCATAGAATGGTGATATGAAGACCAGGTCTCCTCATATCAGTTAGTATTCATAGTGATCATTCAGAAAGTAGCATGAGCTTCTGTTCCTTATAGTTTAGGTAGAGCTTGTTTTACGACTCCTCCAAAGAGGCACATAGGACCCAATTCATGAAGACTGAAATTTTGCACACCATTCTTGATAAAGGGACTGCTAAAGTAAGATGCACCAAATTCATTAAAAAGCCGGGCATCTCTTTGGCGCATCTTTCAGCTGCCGTGTGACAGTCTAAAAATTGTACTCCGGTCATAGACTATAGAAGATTCTTGTTGTAATTTACTTTACTTTTGTGGTGTCAAATGATGAATTTGTCGGCAACACTTCACCACGCTATACTCCACAACTTTTCGAAAATTTGGCGGAGCTGGTGAGAAAGCAACAAAAAGGAAATTTTTACACAATTAAAAGTTGAGCAAAATGTTTGTGTAATTTCAGTTTTGCATCAATTTTCTGGTATAATAAATAAAATAAAACATAAAAAACGAAACCAAAATGGATTTTCCTGGGAAATATGTTAAGGAACATCCTTTCAGGATAACGACTTGTATATAAGGCAAAATAAATAACCAAAAACAAAAATGCTCCTCCACACCTTGGGCTATGTTCACACGTAGCATTTTTGATGCATTTTTGCACTTTTGCATTGCTGTCAACCAAGACAAATGCATTCACTGGGAAATGTCATTTTAACATTTTACAACCTTATCTGGCCATGTGCTGTGTGATACATCATCAGACACATCCTGTTTCATTTATGAAAAAGTGATTGTGAAAGTCGCAAAGCCTATTTTTACAGCCTTACTATTCTTAATGGGCCAGCAGTCGGCCCTCACTATTGTTAGAAAGCCAGCAGTCGGCTATGCTTTGTTGTTTCCATTATTAAACAGTGGGTCTCCTATACTGTTATTGCATATGCAGTGACTGCAAGGGCTGCCAAAAATTTGGACGCAACCCAATATCCCTTTGAAGAGACATAGAGGAGAGTGTCAGTAAAAAAAGGAGCGGGTCTCCTATAGTGGTAATGCCCATGCTGTGACTGCAAGAGCTGCCAAAATTTGGAAAAAATCCCACTAACAATTTAAAGACACATAGAGCTGGGCCTCAGTAACGACATGTTCCCATTAGAAAGGAGAAGGTCTGCTATCCAGTTATAGGGTATGCAGTGAGCCCAACGGTTGCCAAAATTTAGGAAAAACCCCACTAACAATTTAAAGACACATACAGCTGGGCCACAGTGATGAGTACTAGATAAAATAAGTGAAAAGCGGTCTATGGAGCGCTAATAATGATCACCAAGGGGACAATGTTTAGGGCTGAAAAACTTTTAATTAGCCCTCTCCACAACACGTTTCGATTGCTAAACTATCTTCATCAGGTGGTACAGGGTTTTGAACAGGAAAAAAACATTTATAGGGGAGGTATAACAATGATTGGTTGCCAAACTAATTGGTTAATCATAGACTCTACACACCCTTCGTGTGCCGGTGTATAAGTACTTCTCATATCAATACATAGACAGCTAGCACATTCATTCACAGAACAGGGGAATATAGACATAAAAACAATAATATACAGTAATACATATTACTGAAGAATATTAGAATATAAAAAATATATAAAATGCAATATTAAAATATGACATAATGAAAATAAAAATAAAAATAATGAGGATGATGAAAAAGTGAGGGGGAAGGGGGGTGAGATCACCCACAAGCTCAAAAATGGCCACTAAGAGCTGACTACATTCTCAATGGCCAAATTCAAACCTTCAGGGGCTAAGGTACCCAATTTGAAAATCCAGAAACTCTCCTTATTAATTAGACTAGCCAACCGATCTGGAACAGTATCTATTACATGATCAATGATAGTGAGCCTCATAAATTTTGGATCTTTTTGGTGGACAATACTAAAGTGTTTAGATACTCTATGTAGTTGATAACCTATTCATATATTATGTCTACGTTTATTAAGGCGTGCATGCATGGTTTGTATAGTACGGCCCACATATTGGAGGTTACACGTACATTCCAGTAAGTAAATGACATGTGTGGATTGACAATTCACATCATGTCTAATAGAAAAAATTTCACCTGTGGTTTGTGATGAAAACATTTTTTGAACACCATTTTGAATAGTTTTGCAACACAAGCATTTTGGCGTATTACAAGACTGGCAGCCCAAACGGGAGCTCTCGTGTGATTTCTGCATTTATGACTAGTGTTGAGCCACCCCAGTAGTGCTCGGGTTCGGTTCGGTTCGTCGAACACCGGGATGTTCGAGGAACTGTTCGTCGAACTGTTCGTCGAACACCTTAGAACACCGTCGAACACCGTTAAAACCAATGGCAGGCAAACAAAAACACATAGAAACACATAGAAAACACCTTCAAAGGTGTCCAAAAGCTGACAAACTGCTCAGAAGACGCTTTCTTTAAAAAAGCCGGCCGGCAATTCAGCAGCGGCATACACCGGTACCTGACAATTTAGACAAGAAGGAATAGAGCATCACACATAGATTAGATAGATAGAAACATGTCAGTCACATATATATGAAGTACAGTGACAGTGTTGCTTACTGTACTTGTCATTTAGTGTAAAGGATTTATTAAAAAAAATAATAGTGTTTTCAAGCACCGTCTCTTTAAAAAAGCCGGCCGGCAATTCAGCATCTGTACCCGACAATTTATAACAGACAGAATAGAGCTTCACACATAGATTAGATAGATAGAAACATGTCAGTCACATATATATGAAGTACAGTGACGATGTTGCTTACTGTACTTGTCATTTAGTGTAAAGGATTTATTAAAAAAAATAATAGTGTTTTCATGCACCGTCTCTTTAAAAAAGCCGGCCGGCAATTCAGCATCTGTACCCGACAATTTATAACAGACAGAATAGAGCTTCACACATAGATTAGATAGATAGAAACATGTCAGTCACATATATATGAAGTACAGTGATAGTGTTGGTTACTGTACTTGTCATTTAGTATTAAAATAAAGGATTTATTATTAAAAAAAATTGGCGTGGGGTTCCCCTTAATTTTAGGCTCTAGCGGAGGTTAAGCAGACAGCTGGGGCAGATGTTTGAAGCCTGGGAAGGGGGTAATACCCACGGAGCTTCCCAGGCTACTAATATCAGCCCCCAGCTGAATACATAGCCTTTACTAGCTATTAAAATGGGGGACCCCCCAAAAAAATGACGTGGGGTCCCCCCTAATTTAATAGCTAGCAAAGGCTAGGCAGACAGCTGGGGGCTGATATTAATAGCCCAGGAAGGGAGCCATGAATATTGGCCCCCTCCCAGGCTAGAAACACCAGCCGTCAGCCGCCCCAGAAATGGCGCATTCATAGGATGCGCCAATTCTGGCACTTAGCCTCGCTCTTCCACGCTGCCCTGTAGCGGTGGCAGGGGGTAATAGGGCTGGGGTTGATTTCAGCTTATAATGCCAGCTGACATCAAGCCCAGGTTAGTAATGGAGAGGCGTCTATAAGACACCCCCATTACTAACCCCATAGTCAAAGTTAAAAGAAAACACAAACACCCAGAATAAAGTCCTTTAATTGAAATAAAGACACAATCCTTTATTGTTCTAAATTAAACCATACTTACCATCACGCCCATTCCAGCTGAAGCCAACGATCTCCTGCAATAAAAGAAAAATAATAAAGCAACATCATCCTTACCTTTCCATGGTTCCCACGACAGCTTCAGCTCTGCTACATCGAGATGACAGGCTGGACCGCAGCAGAACGCTGCCATCCAGCCTGTCATCCCGCAGACACTGAGAAGCGCAGGCATGCTTGCGCTCTGCAGTGTCTGGCTGTGACGGCATAAAGATGAGACGAGTTCATGTAAAATGAACTCGGCGCACCTCATGCACGTCACTGACAGCGTGGGAAAATTCTCACGCTGAAGCGCTGAGTGCAGGAGAATTCTCCCACGCTGTCAGTGACGTGCATGAGGTGAGCTCATGTCCAATGAACTCAGCTCACCTCCTGCACGTCACTGACAACGTGGGAGAATTCTCCTGCACTCAGCGCTTCAGCGTGAGAATTCTCCCACGCTGAAGCGCTGAGTGCAGGAGAATTTTCCCACGCTGTCAGTGATGTGCATGAGGTGAGCCGAGTTCATTGGACATTAACTCGGCTCATCTGGATGCCCTCACAGAGAGACACTGTGGAGCGCAAGCAAGCCTGCGCTTCTCAGTGTCTGCGGGATGACAGGCTGGATGGCAGAGTTCTGCTGCGGTCCAGCCTGTCATCTCGATGTAGCAGAGCTGAAGCTGTCATGGGAACCATGGAAAGGTAAGGATGATGTTGCTTTATTATTTTTCTTTTATTTCAGGAGATCGTTGGCTTCAGCTGGAATGGGCGTGACGGTAAGTATGGTTTAATTTAGAACAATAAAGAATTGTGTGTTTATTTCAATTAAAGGACTTTTTTCTGGGTGTTGTGTTTTTTTTAAATACTTTACTAGAAATTCATGGTGGTCATGTCTAATATTGGCGTGACCCCATGAATTTTGGGCTTAGGGCCAGCTGATAATGCCAAGCTGGCCCTAACCCCTTTATTACCCAGTGAGCCACCGCATCAGGGCCCTGGATGAGTTGGGTACAGCGCCAGAAGATGGCGCTTCTATGAACGCGCCATTTTCCGGGGTGGCTGCGGACTGCAATTTGCAGCGGGGGTGGCCCAGAAAGCTTGGGCCTCCCTGCGCTGCGGATTCCAGCCCCCAGCTGCCTAGTTGTACCTGGCTGGACACAAAAACAGGGCGAAGCCCCACGTCAATTTTCTTTAAATTATTTCATGAAATAATTAAGAAAAAAAGGGCTTCCCTATATTGTTGTGTCCAGCCAGGTACAAATAGGCAGCTGGTGGTTGGGGGCAGCCCGTTCCTGCCTGCTGCACCTGACTGGACACAAATATAGTGCGAAGCCCCACGTCAATTTTTTTTTAATTATTTCATGAATTTCCTGAAATAATTTAAAAAAATTGAAGTGGGGCTTCGCACTATATTTGTGTCCAAGCCAGGTGCAGCAGGCAGGAACGGGCTGCCCCCAACCACCAGCTGCCTATTTGTACCTGGCCGGACACAACAATATAGGGAAGGCCTTTTTTTCTTAATTATTTCATGAATTTCATGAAATAATTAAAAAAAAAATACGTGGGGCTTCGCCCTATTTTTGTGTCCAGCCAGGTACAACTAGGCAGCTGGGGGCTGGAATCTGCAGCGCAGGGAGGCCCAAGCTTTCTGGGCACCCCCCGCTGCAAATTGCAGTCCGCAGCCACCCCGGAAAATGGCGCGTTCATAGAAGCGCCATCTTCTGGCGCTGTACCCAACTCATCCAGGGCCCTGGTGCGGTTTCTCACTGGGTAATAAAGGGGTTAGGGCCAGCTTGGTATTATCAGCTGGCCCCAAGCCCAAAATTCATGGGGTCACGCCAGTATTAGACATGACCGCCATGAATTTCTAGTAAAGTATTTAAAAAAAACACAACACCCAGAATAAAGTCCTTTAATTGAAATAAACACACAATTCTTTATTGTTCTAAATTAAACTATACTTACCATCACGCCCATTCCAGCTGAAGCCAACGATCTCCTGCAATAAAAGAAAAATAATAAAGCAACCTCATCCTTACCTTTCCATGGTTCCCACGACAGCTTCAGCTCTGCTACATCGAGATGACAGGCTGGACCGCAGCAGAACGCTGCCATCCAGCCTGTCATGCCGCAGACACTGAGAAGAGCAGGCATGCTTGCGCTCCTCAGTGTCTCGCTGTGACGGCATCCAGATGAGCCGAGGTCATGTCCAATGAACTCGGCTCACCTCATGCACGTCACTGACAGCGTGGGAAAATTCTCCTGCACTCAGCGCTTCAGCGTGTGAATTCTCCCACGCTGTAAGTGACGTGCATGAGGTGAGCCGAGTTCATTGGACATGACCTCGGCTCATCTTTATGCCGTCACAGAGAGACAATGTGGAGCGCAAGCAAGCCTGCGCTTCTCAGTGTCTGCGGGATGACAGGCTGGATGGCGGTGTTCTGCTGCGGTCCAGCCTGTCATCTCGATGTAGCAGAGCTGAAGCTGTCGTGGGAACCATGGAAAGGTAAGGATGATGTTGCTTTATTATTTTATTTTTATTACAGGAGATCGTTGGCTTCAGCTGGAATGGGCGTGACGGTAAGTATGGTTTAATTTAGAACAATAAAGAATTGTGTCTTTATTTCAATTAAAGGACTTTATTCTGGGTGTTTGTGTTTTTTTTAACTTTGACTATGGGGTTAGTAATGGGGGTGTCTTATAGACGCCTCTCCATTACTAACCTGGGCTTGATGTCAGCTGGCATTATAAGCTGACATCAACCCCAGCCCTATTACCCCCTGCCACCGCACCAGGGCAGCGTGGAAGAGTGAGGCTAAGTGCCAGAATTGGCGCATCCTATGAATGCGCCATTTCTGGGGCGGCTGACGGCTGGTGTTTCTAGCCTGGGAGGGGGCCAATATTCATGGCTCCCTTCCTGGGCTATTAATATCAGCCCCCAGCTGTCTGCCTAGCCTTTGCTAGCTATTAAATTAGGGGGGACCCCACGTCATTTTTTTGGGGGTCCCCCATTTTAATAGCTAGTAAAGGCTAGGTATTCAGCTGGGGGCTGATATTAGTAGCCTGGGAAGCTCCGTGGGTATTACCCCCTTCCCAGGCTTCAAACATCTGCCCCAGCTGTCTGCTTAACCTCCGCTAGAGCCTACAATTAAGGGGAACCCCACGCCAATTTTTTTAATAATAAATCCTTTATTTTAATACTAAATGACAAGTACAGTAACCAACACTATCACTGTACTTCATATATATGTGACTGACATGTTTCTATCTATCTAATCTATGTGTGAAGCTCTATTCTGTCTGTTATAAATTGTTGGGTACAGATGCTGAATTGCCGGCCGGCTTTCTTAAAGAGACGGTGCATGAAAACACTATTATTTTTTTTAATAAATCCTTTACACTAAATGACAAGTACAGTAATCAACACTGTCACTGTACTTCATATATATGTGACTGACATGTTTCTATCTATCTAATCTATGTGTGAAGCTCTATTCTGTCTGTTATAAATTGTCGGGTACCGCTGCTGAATTGCCGGCCGGCTTTTTTAAAGAGACGGTGCATGAAAACACTATTATTTTTTTTGATAAATCCTTTACGCTAAATGACAAGTACAGTAAGCAGCACTTTCACTGTACTTCGTATATATGTGGCTGACATGTTTATATCTATCTAATCTATGTGTGAAGCTCTATTCTTTCGGTTCTAAATTGTCGGGTACCGGTGTATGCCGCTGCTGAATTGCCGGCTTTTCATGTTTCACTGTTGGCACTTTTCCCATCGATTTGGGCAATCACTGTAATGCCACAACCACCATGGCTGTGGCATTACAGTGAGTGGCAGACAATCCCTGCATGATTGGTGCTCTAAATAGCGCCAGACATGCAGGACACGCTTTTGGTGCACGAACAGTTATCGAACATAACCTCGAACAGCCGAATTTTTTGCAAATCGTTCGGGTTCGTCGAACAACTCGAACACCGCCCAAAACAGCTCGAATTTGAGATTGGCGAACAGTTCTAGTCGAACACCGCTCATCTCTATTTATGACTTCAAAGATGTATTACTTGGTGCAATTACAATTAAACTTCGCAGGTTTTTATTCCTTCTATAAATAATTCTTGGTCTATTGGCTATACATTGCCCTAAAATTGGATCCCCCTTCAAAATAACCCAAAATTTATTTAAAAGGTTCTGAACGGTAACTCTCGATTGACTAAACTTGGTAACCATACTCCATTTAGCCAATTCAGAGACCACCTTGTTTTTGCCAGTGGATGATTCTATCCTGTCAATACAGATATTCTGAGTCAGGACTCTTGTCCTGGAGAAAGCATCATTTATCAGTCTTTTTTCGGGTAACCTTTTTGTATAAACCGTTTCCTCAGTGTTTTTGATTCTACTAGAAATTCAGAATTTCTAGTGCAGTTTTTTCAAACCCTCCAATATTGGCAGTAGGGGACATTAGTGACCCATTTTGGAAGATGTCCACTATTAAACTTCAAATAGTTATTTACATCCACCAGTTTAAAAAAGGTTGATGTGAACAATCTTCCCATGGTGTCAAACTGTACCATTAAGTCAAAAAATTGGAGGGCAGTTTCAGAGATGGTTGCTGTAAAGGATAGGGCCCAAGAATTGGAATTTAACTTCACAACAAATTTTTGTACACTCTCACTTGTTCCCCTCCACAGGAAAAAAACATCATCTATGTAACGACGATAAAAGACCACATGGTCCGCCGCCATAGGGGACTGTGCGATGAAGACGGATTCAAAAGCCCCCATGAACAAGTTGGCGTAACTCGGGGCGAATCTTGTCCCCATCGCACAGCCCCTCAACTGGTATTATTCAATATGAACATAATAGATGTCTTAAGGAAATTCTTTTGTTCTGTTGTGATGTTGTTATCAGTCATCAGGTAATGATCGACTGCTTTCAACCCCAAGTCATGAGATATGTTACTATACAGGGCACTGACATCAAAGGTCAGAATGAGACAGTTGTTCATAGGGGGTAGACCTCTTAAAAGCTTAATCAGTTGGGAGGAATCTCTCAAATAAGAGTCAAGTTTGAGGACATACTTTTGAAGGAAAAGGTCAACATAATGAGAAAGATTACTGGTGATAGAGCCAATCCACGAAATTATTGGGCGGCCAGGGAGGTTAGTGGGACCTTTGTGTATCTTGGGGAGAAAATAAAAGAAAGGGACCCTAAATTGTGCTATATCCAGGAACTTCTTCTCTTTTTTGTTTAAGAGGCCACTAGCATGTGCAGTTTTCACAAGCTCTTTATATCTCAAAAAAATTGAAACAGAGGGATCATGAGGCAAAATTTTGTAATATTCTTGATCACTCAGGATCCTTTTACCCTCCCCAAGATACCAACCTCTATTCATCAGCACTATACCACCCCCTTTATCCGCATTTTTGATAATGATATTCTGATTATCCCTAAGGAAAGTGACAGCTCGTCTCTCTCCAGGGCTCAGATTTTTAAATGCTCAAAAGACCGAATGTCTTTTAGGATAAATTATTGGAATGTTTCAATATGCGAACCTTTATGGTGTAAGGGATAGAATTTACTGGAATGTCCAAATACATCTACATGTACGGGTTCAATATCTGGATCCCCTGTAAAGGGAGGATTTTGTGGGGATGGAGCAATGGACTTTTTTCTCCTCTCTTCTAATAAAAAATGTCGTTGTATAGTTAATTTTCTAAAAAAATCATTAAGATTAAGATAAAGGGAGAAAACATTAGTTGGGGAATTGGGACAAAAGGATAAGCCCCGTTCAAGCAATAGGACTTCATCCTTTGTCAGGATATGATCTGACAAATTGAAGATTCCTGAGTTACCGCTTTTATCATTACGATTTAATTGGCCTTTGTCCTCTTCTGGGATACATCTAGTAAAACCCCTATCAAGTCTGCAGGAACTTCCCCTACTTCCTCTGCAACCCCGCTTTCTCTTTTTCTCTTTGGGTGGCGTCCTGGAGCCACACGAAAAAACTGTGTGATCTTGGAATCCTTTAGGTTAAAATTCTGATTAGTGGTTACATTTCTCTCAATTGATGGAATGGAAAATTGAACTTTATTTATCGATTCCTGTACTGATGGAGTCAAATCTAATGTTGATAACACTTTTTTGGGGGAGGGTAGGGAAGCCGATAAATGAGTGATATCGACAGTGACAAAATCATTATCAGAGGGATTAGGGCCCTTATTATGAATGACACATTCGATGGGAGAATTTTCTTTTAGTGGATTCTGACTATTAAACAACAATTGTTCACTATCTAAGCTTAACAAAGCGAGTTTATTTGTATTGGCTGCTGTGGGTACTATTAAAGGTTCAAAATGTTCAGTCTGCAAGAATGTATTGTTATGCACCGTTAATAAAGACAGATTGATAGGGTCAATATAATCCTCTTTTTGTGTGGATGTGATCATAGGTGAATGGCTAACTCCAAAATCTAATGGAAATTGGACTATATCTTTATCAATTAATTGAGCTGCTGTAACAATATCTGAAGATGTAGGATTTTGATAAAAATTAGATTGTACCGGTGGCATGGTATTTGGATTTGCTCCATTATGTAATTCCTTACTAGTATTTTTCAGCATGATTTCAATTTTTTCCATTTTTTGTCTCATGGGGACAGTTAATAATGCTTTTATGTGTTGTTCATAAAAGGTTTTCTGTTTAGTAGATTTAAGGAATTTAAGGGACATATTTTTCTCTTTTTCTTGCAAGTCTCGTGTGGGAGAAGAAAAGTTCGAATTAACGATAGGATTAGGGTTAGACTTATTGATCACCCTAGCTAGTTCCTGCCACGGATGAGCAGGAATATCTATGGTTTCATCAATTACGAGTATTTCCTTCCTATCTCGTAATAATTTTGCTGCTTTTTTTCTTATAATGTCCTCTTCAAATTTAATGAGTTTAAGTTTAAGATTTAAATCACATTCTCTAAACTCCAATGAAGGAGCATATATGTCCAAATTCCTTCTAAGAAGTTTGAGTTTTTCTAAGGCTTTTGAAGACAAAGAATTCCTTTTAGCAATCAGGATTCATCATTCCAAAAGAACAATTAAGGGAGTGGTCATCCCATTCTCTGGTAAGCGAGGAATCTTGTGGGAAGGAGGATTTTTGTGATAATCTAAGTCCCTTAGACACAAGCTTTTCATCTATGTAACATCTCAGGAACATAATATCAATGTGATTTATAATCTCAGTCTTGCTCTTGTTTTCATACTCTAAAAATAGTTTAGACATCTGTTGCTTATCTACTTTGTTAAAAAACTGAGAGCCAGTATCAGTATTCAATGATGTGCTATTATTTGGAAAACCCAAAATTTCCGATAGAAGAAGCTCCCTATGACACTCACAGTTTGTGTTAAAAAATTCCGTATTAATCTGAATTGTAAAAACTGCAATATAGTTTTAGATTATGGATACTATGGCGGAGAACAATTATAATGTAGGCGGTCAAATGTGCTTATGGGGACCTTTCACCCTAAGCAATCCTTATATAAATACTGACAAGAGATCAATAGACAGCCACATGGTATAATGAAAAAGTTAGTGAAAATGCTAAAAATTATTAAAATGAGCCCAAATGGATTAAAAAAAGGATATAATGCCAATCTAATAGTCCTCAATGCTAGGAGACAAGGAGAATTCAAAGACTGGAGATGGCACGTTCCATATAATAATATCCAAGCCTGGGTTGGAAAAAATGTTCATCAGGGGACAAGGAATGTTGGTGATGAATGGAAGTCACCGTTCGGTCGTTAGAGACACAAATTCGTGTGCCGGTGTATAAATACTTCTCATATCAATACATAGACAGCTAGCACATGAATTCACAGAACAGGGGAATATAGACATAGAATTTCCAGAGGTATTTGCTCTAGCATCTTTCCTCATTTCTCTTGTTTTTAACTTAACCCCTTTTCTTTCCTGTAGTTTTCTTGTTTTCCCTTCTTTTTTTGTTTGCTTATTTACTCTTTTTTTGCTTTTATATTTCACTCTCTTGATTTTTCTTCTTATTTGTTTCCCCACCCCCTGCTCTTTTCCTTTTTCTTCCCCCTTCTTTTTCCTTTTATGTAGTTGATTTTCACCTTTCTCACCTCTCTTCTATGCTCATTTATATTGTCTCCCTGTTCCAAGTCCGATTCTCAAATAGCGCACCTTAGGTTTGCTGCACATGCGCACGGTGGAACTCAACTCACTCCTCTCTTTCAGTATTATACCGGTGCATCAGATCCGGTGAGCGGTAGTGACGTCACATCTGGCTAGCGATGGAACGCAGACTGCACCGCATTCTTCAGTCGCGGCGGTGTAGTTTTCCAGAACAATGATATCATCCACTCACCACCACCGTTCACACCCACCCCTTCCTGCCCTGAAGCATATAAAGTGGGACACATTTCCCACATGCACACATCGGCGCATTGATCTTTTGCTACGCTACATGCCTTGGGGATTCCTGGACTCACATAAGTAAGTTTCACAGCTATATATTTGGCTTTCATACTTTCTGATATGCACCCTGAGAATTTCAGTCTTTCTTTTGTTTCTGTAGTGTTTTTTTATATCTTATTATTCCTCTATGTATTCTATCTCCTGTTTCCTTCTGGAATGAATACCTTTTGGATTCTAAGTCTGGCAGTTCCTGTCTGATTTTATGGCATTGATGATTTCTTATTGATTATTCTTTTATTACAGGCACAATTTGTGCTTGAATATGACCACCTATGCGTGAAAAAAGTGACCCACTACTTGGCAACCTTACATATGAGCTTTATGTATGTTGAAAAAAATATGTATGTAATATGTATGGCTTTATTATTTAGGTGACCACCATATTAAATATAGTGTTTATATTCTTTATTGACACAGATAACCTTGAAAAAGGCAATTAGCCGAAACGAAACGTTCCGTTGGTTATTATCTCATTATGGACCCTCTTTTGGAATAAATTTAATTTTCGAATGATACACAGTTGCTTCTTCACTTATTAGTGCCGGAGGTTTAGTAAAGATATCATTGGACTATTCTCCTCCTGAGCACAAAATATTTTCTCAAGCTGTGCGAACCCTTGCAGTTCTTTTGGCATGTCTGACAGAGAACCACGGTTTTAAATAGCAGACCTATAATTTACTAATATTATTCTTCACAGAGACCTAGTGTGAATAGCTTGACCGACACACTGCAACAGAATGGAAAAGGAGGCCAATATTTTCCACGTTCGGTTTAAATTTCTGGATTTTTATCGCTGAAATATGGAACAGATCTGGCTGTATTCTGCAATGAGAACAAGCAAATGGAGAAGAAAAATGGTGTACTCTGGATTGCTTTTTAAGCAAATAACCAGGAATTAAGATAAAAAAAAAATTGCCCTGGCCCCTGATATCTGGGGCTATGTCTACATATATCTGTAATTATTACAGCAGCAGCAGACAGGACGTTCAATGGACCCTCTTGTGCTGTATCATACACTGCAGTATGCCACTTACACTGCCTGCCTGCCTAACTCCTGCTATCACCACTGAATATATGCAGCTGGATTACTGTATTTTTCGGACTATAAGACGCACCGGACCATAAGACGCACCTAAAGCCCCCGTCTCACATAGCGATATCGCTGCTGAGTCACGGTTTTGGTGACTCACCAGCGACCTCACCAGCGATGTCGCTGTGTGTGACACTTTGCAATGATCAGGCCCCTGCTGTGAGGTCGCTGATCGTTGCAAAGTGTCCTGGACCATTTTTTGGTCGTTGGTCTCCCGCTGGCCAGCACACATCGCTGTGTGTGACCAGCGGGACCAACGATCTGGCTGGTAACTATGGTAAACATCGGGTTACTAGGGGCACGCGCGCACTTAGTAACCCGCTGTTTACCATGGATACCACTCTGCTACGGTGCACGGAGGCTCCCGCGCACCGTAGCAGAGTGGTATCCATGGTAAACAGCGGGTTACTAGGGGCACACGCGCACTTAGTAACCCGATGTTTACCATAGTTACCAGCCTGCTCCTGCTTGCAGCAGGCTGGTAACGGGAGCAGGACATCGTGGAACGATTCTTTCCACGATATCGCTGCTCCCCTGATCGCTGGTGAGCCTGCCTGTTTGACAGCTCACCAGCGATGCATTAGCGATGCAGCAACGATCCCCGACAGGTCGTATCGTTGTCGGGATCGCTGCTGCATCGCTTAGTGTGACGGGGCCCTAAGTTTTAGAGGAGTAAAATAGGGAAAAAAAATGTAAGCAAAAAATGTGGTCATTATGCATTGTTATGGGGGAGGGGGTCTGCTGCTGACACCGGTATAGGGGTAATGTCCCCCAATTCTGTTAATATCCTCCATCCTGGTATGTATGGCCCCTCCTTCCTGGTATACGTTGCCCTCATCCCCATCCTGGTATGCATGGCACTCCTTGAGCCCCTATCCTGGTATGCATGGCACTCCTTGAGCCCTCATCCTGGTATGCATGGCACCCCTGGAGCCCCCATCCTGGTATGCATGGCGCCCCTTGAGCCCCCATCCTGGTATACATGGCACCCTTGAGCCCCCATCCTGGTATGCATGGCACCCCTTGAGCCCCCATCCTAGTATGCATGGCACCCCTTGAGCCCCTATCCTGGTATACATGTGTGACACCCCAGGGGTCTGGTTGCCACAGTGATAGAGATATTACGTCTAAGAGCAGGTGGGAGGTCTCTTGGTCAGGAATCCTATGCATGCCACACCTCCTGCCCAGTCCTGGGAGGGGAAGAACTTCCCCTATATAAAACTGGGGCTGAGGCAGGGTTAGGGAGTTAAGAAGAGGAGCAGCTATAGGAAAGAAAGATCAGGAGCTCAGTGGGAGCAGTGATACAAGGAATCAGGGGCTGGCAGCTGAAGAGCTCGCCCTGATTGAAGAGTTACCACCGGACCCGGAGTCCGAGGCTGTGGGGACTAATCCTTACCCAGCAGCAGAAACCGACCGGCAGGGGATTTCAGGTCCTCTGGCCAAGAAACCCGAAGGCACGGTCACACGCGTGGGACCAGCACCGCCGTCGTGGAGCGGAAGCCACTAGAAGGCCCCGAGTCACCGGCCATACGGGTGAGCACCACACGGTACACTCAGGGACGTGGGCTACTTTTACCCGCCTCTAGCAAGGTAGCCAGAAGAGTACAATTAGTTGGGGAGGCCTACAACTCCGCCTGGCCAGGGGAAATCCCATCTGCTCAAGGACTGACCAGGCCCCAATCGCTAGCCAGTACTCCGGGAGGGTCTATTTATGTCACCAGTAAAGACCCTGAACTACACCGCATCGTCTCTGAGTGGTTCCTGCTACCCCCATCATCCACGTCGGCTGCCCTGAGGCCATACCCCTCCCGTTGGGGGTTATACCATCCACGCTGCACAATCCTTCCACCGGCCTCAGCGGTCTGCCCTGCAGCGGCAGCTCCATAGCTGCATTCAACGGGTGGCGTAGTCGTCCAACATCTACTGCTACTACTCAGCCATACAGTTTGACTCCCTGGGCACGGACCGGGTCACCGCCACGAGACTACTACCCCCAACAGGCCCGGCTCCGGGTAGTCCCCGCGTGCGCAACGCTACACCAAGTAGGCCCAGGGGCGCGTCACATGGCACCCATTGAGTCCCCATCCTGGTATGTATGGCACCCCTTGAGCCCCCATCCTGGTATGCATGGCACCCCTTGAGCCCCCATCCTGGTATGCATGGCTCCCCTTGAGCCCCTATCCTGGTATGCATGGCACCCCTTGAGCCCCCATCCTGGTATGCATGGCACCCCTTTAGCTCCCATCCTGGTATGCATGGCACCCCTTGAGCCCCCATCCTGGTATGCATGGCACCTCTTGAGCCCCCATCCTGGTATGTATGGGACCCCTTGAGCCCCCATCCTGGTATGCATGGCACCCCTTGAGCCCCCATCCTGGTATGCATAGCACCCCTTGAGCCACTATTCTTGGAATGCATGGCACCCTCTGAGCCCCCATCCTGGTATGCATGGCACCCCTTTAGCCCCCATCCTGGTATGCATAGCACCCCTTAAGCCTCTATTCTTGGAATGCATGGCACCCTCTGAGCCCCCATCCTGGTATGCATGGCACCCCTTG
Source organism: Phyllobates terribilis (assembly GCF_046119375.1). Taxonomy (NCBI): domain Eukaryota; kingdom Metazoa; phylum Chordata; class Amphibia; order Anura; family Dendrobatidae; genus Phyllobates; species Phyllobates terribilis. Next base: position 277,398,846 of record NW_027362767.1, read on the forward strand.
AGCCACCATCATGCTGCCCACGAAAAAAAAAACCAATCACACTCACCTCCTCTCTTCTCAAGTGCTGTCCCGCCCTGATGCCAAGACTCTCACTGTTTGAGCCGCGCATGGCAGGGCGCGCATGGCGTCCCTGCCATGCGCTCTCACACAGTGAAGTGCTGTGCCAGAATAGTCACTGCTCCCCACGCCGGGACTGTGTGCATGGGGAGCAGTGACCATTCAGTCTCTTCAACAGCCGGCACACTGTACCGCAGCGTGGCTCCTGCTGCGCTCTGCGGTCTGTGTGCCCGCTATTAAAGACCATGGATATTCACTACAACCCATGGGAGGGAATATTCAGGAGCTTTAATAGCTGGACGCAGAGCACAGCAGGAGCCGCGCTGCGGCTACAGTGTGCCGGCTATTAAGGAAAATTAATATTCTTTGCTCTCTAAGCCCATGGGCATGGGGAACAGAGAATATTCATTTTCTTTAGTAGCGGCTGCCTCCTGTGCCCCGTTGATCCCCCGCTGCCGCTCCCCCACACCTCCACCACGCACAGCCATAGTATATAGTATTCGGACTATAAGACGCACCACCACTTTCCTCCAAAATTTTGGAGGAAAAAAGTGCGTCTTATAGTTCGAAAAATACGGTAGTCCTCAGAAGGACTGTTAGTTCAGATGGATATATACTGTATATGTATGTTGTGGAATACCTATAGTAACTATAAAGAAGCAAATCTCTGCCTAGCTCAGCAGCAGCTCTCCCCTACACTGTCTGATTCCGGAGTGACTGTGTCGAGCATGGCGGCGCCGGGTCTGATATAGACCTGATGATACTGTGCGGCCAGCCAATCACTGTAATGCCACAACCAACATGGCTACGGCATTACAGTGAGTGGCAGACAATCCCTGCATGTTTATTGGCTCTCTAAAGAGCACCAAACATGCAGGGAGGGGACCCGAGCTCCCACCGAGCAACCCGGAAATACTCGCAGAGCACCGAGCTCGTCGAGCACAGTGATGCTCGGGCGAGTACCGAGCAGTGGCGAGTGCGTTCACTCATCAGTAATCAGGACCTTAATGTTTTATAATGGTTTACACTGTTATGTGTCACATTGTTAATCATATGGCCTTCATGAATCATCTGGTCTTAAAAGCTTTTATTGTTTTTTTTTCTATAATGCACAATCTAAGTTATATGTGTACATGTTATTGGATTTTCATGTATTATATTCTACTCTGTAAGATTTTTTTATTCAATTGTACTTTTATTGAAATACTTATAGTACACAGAAAAAAATGGAAAAAAAAATCTCAATGCCATAGATGTACAATACAATAATCCCTTGATCCCTGACATAAGAAGAGGCAAGTTTTTAGCATAATGTGTCTATGTATATATATACAGTATATATATATATATATATATATATATATATATATATATACAGCTCTGGCAAAAGTTAAGAGACCACTGCAAAATTTTCATTTTCTCTGATTTTTCTCTTTATAGGTATATTTTTGAGTAAAATGTACATTGTTGCTTTAGTCTATAAACTACTGACAACGTGTCTCCGAAATTCAAAGCTAAAAAGTTTGTATTTATTTGCAGCAAATCATAAAGCATCAAAATACTAAAAAAGAAACAGTGCTTTCAGACCTCAAATCACTCATGTTTTAATCACAGCTTTCATTCGTCTTGCCATGCTTTCCACCAGTCTTTCCATGTTTCCAATAGAAAACTGTTCAGTGGTCTCTTAATTTTTGCCAGAGCTGTATATATATATATATATATATATATATATATATAATATATATATATATATATATTTTCAGTGCTCAACATAAAAGAGTACGCAGCCTTTGAGAAGTAAGATTTTAAATAATATCTCACTGAACAAAATAACGATTTGTAAAAGACTGAATTTCATAGAACGTTTTTCAACCCATATCATGAAAGTAAGGTTACGAAATCTTCAGCTTTACTCAAATTAATTGATGCAAAAATGAGTACACCCCATATCTGAAATAACTGCTTCTAGTATTTTGTATGACCTCCATGATTTTTAAGGACAGGATCAAGCCTTTTCGGCATGGAATTAACAAGTTGGCGACATAGATGTTGCACCATCTTTTTCCATTCTTCAAGAACGAGCTCTTTTAGAACATGGATGATATCCCTGCCTCCTGTCGAATTGAGCATGAAGAGGAAGTCAGAGATCAAGTGCAGCCCTGGCTTCCTCTTCATGTTCGATTTGTCCGAAGGCGGAGACAGTGATGCCAGCACTGATTGGGCGCCGGGGTCACGTGTCACAACAACAGCACGGGAGCCCGAGGACTGCGAGTGCCTAAACTGTAAGGTGAGTATAAGGATTTTTTATATTGTTCACATATTATGTTTATTATGCTCTGGGGTCTAGAGAGCATAATAAGGAAAATTTAATTTGTATTGAATAATTTCTCTGCAAGTCAAATATCTTGGGAAAATCAATTTTCAAATTTTGCCTGATCCCCTCATCTCTAGTGCTGAAGAAGTGATGTCATCAGAAAACAACGGTGCTAGCCTTGGTGATACACAATGCAGGTACACAATGCAGGTAACTCGTGGCAAAACTTGCTCCTTATGCATTGAGCTCTGGGACAAGTGATGCCACACATGCTGTTGGTGAATAAGACTCAACAGAACCTTGAAAAGTCTATTAGCGGTGGAGGGGAGTCGTACTTTGAGTATGAGAATTTTTTGCATGTTGCAAGCAAGGCAGTCAACAAACAAAGCAAGCCTTAAATTGTCCCTCTCCCCCTTTTCGTAACTTTCATCTTTCTGTCACACTCCTTGTATGTCCCATGTCTGAATTTAATATTGCATTTTTTTTTTTTACAAATACACCCTCTTGAGGAGGGTGGTGGCTATGATCAGGAAAATGTCAGCTTATTTCAACCATTCTTATGTTGTAAAACACTCCCTCCTGACTTTGTAAAAACAAAAGGGTCTCTCAGAATGCCTGATTTTTAACGTAATCTGCTAGAATTCAATGCTGCATATGTCTTAACCAAATAAGACAGAAGAAGAATTGACGCCTTCGAAATGTGGTGCTGGAAAAGGATGTTATTAATACCATGGATGGCAAGAAGAACAAACAAATCAATTCTGGAACAAATAAATCCAGACATGTCAGTTGAAGAAGGATCACCAAGCTATGACTTGCCTATTTTGGACACATCATATGAAGAGAGCAATCACTGGAGAAGGACATCATGGTCGGGAGAATTGAAGGAAAAAGGTGAAGAGGAAGACCAGCAACCCGATGGCTTGATATTATCAAGATAACAGCAGGGAAGACCCTTGTGGATCTATCTAGGTTTGCACAAGATTCATCTTCCTATAGCGCGTTCATCCACCTAGTCGCCATGGCTCGAGATCAAGCCAAAGGCCACTAAATAAATAAGTAATTTTTTGGAAATAAATAAGGATGCCTATGGTCTTTAATGTTAAAGCTCGTTTGAGATTACCATTTGTGAAGACACGGAGTCTTCTGTGGGCATAATACTACTCAGACAACACAGGGTGAGGGTTAGACAGTGTGGCAATACTTTATTGAACCACCAAACAGAGAATATCATATAAAACAGTCCCAGCAAATACCCAAGATTGTGCAAAATTAAACGGTTTCACCCTTCCGCTGGCCCGCCGGGAATAGAAAAACTGTGACTTTGGGATTTCCATTGCCAACTACCTTGCCCAGTGGCACCCCACTTTGGGTGGACACGCACAGATAGGCGGTAGCGGCAAGCTTCGGAAGCTGACAGTCCATTGAGGTACAAGGCAAGGAGACCTGATGGTCCCACCCTTGCCTCTCCAAATAACTCTATGGGTTACAGGTTACCTCATTGTCCCAACCTGGCTTTCTTCAAATGTATCCATGGGTTCTCTGATGATCAATGGAGCAGATCTGTATCCTTCCAGCCAGGGACGTGTACCTTTAGGCTGGAATCCTTTAGAATCCAAATCTGTGTCTCTCTGGATAGAGTCATGCTACCAATCTGAAAAGGTGCAGGGCTCATGTCTCATTGTTTGAGCATTTAATTTTTTTTACAGGTGTTTATGATGCCCTTAGAAAATTTTTTTTAGAGGCCTACCTCTAACAATCTGTATGTTATACAGTATGTTCATGTATACCCCCCAGGGGTAAATGTTTTTTAGCCTATGCACTTAGTACATGGGCATTACCAGTATAGGAGACCCACTCCATAACAATGGTAACATTTTTTTTAAAGAAGACCTCCTCTACGTCTCTTCAAAGGGGTATTGGAGTGCATCCTATTTTTTGGTAGCCCTTGCAGTCACTGTATGGGCATTACCACTAAAGTAGACCCACTCCTTAATAATGAGAGCAATTTTTTTAATGAGGACATCCTCTACGTCTCTTCAAAAAGGTATTGGAGTGCTTCTTAATTTTTGGCAGCCTTTGCAGTCACTGCATATGCAATACCAGTATAGGAGACCCACTCCTTAATAATTGGAACAACAAAGCATAGCTGGCTGATGGCCCTCTAACAATATTGAGGGACGACTGCTGGCCCTCTAACAACAATAAGGGCCGCCTGATGGCTTTGTAAAAATAGGTTTTATGAATTTTACAGTCCCTCCTTCATATGTGTCTGATCATGTCTCACATACCACTTGACCAGATAAGGTAGTAAACTGATAAAATTACATTTACTGGAGATTGAGAATGTATTTTTCACCGTTGAAAGCAATGCAAAAGTGCAAAAACGCATCAAAAATGCTACGTGTGAACATAGCCCAAGGTGTGGAGGATCATTTTTGTTTTTGGTTAATTGTATTGCCTTATATACAAGTCATTACCCTGGAAAGAATGTTCCTTGACATTTTTTTTCAGGAAAATCCATCTTGGCTATGTTTTATTGTGAGTCTGTAAAAGTGGCAGGGGTCTTCCCAATGCTGTTCCCATATCACTTGAGCACTGTTCCCATCGATTTGGTCAATTTTTAGGCCCCCTCGCCCATCACTATAAAATAATAAATCATTATTGTATCATATTAAATATTTGACAAACAGTAAGACCAGAAATTTTAAAAGGGCAGCATCCCCAGCAATTCATATCATAAATATATTATAACTCAAAAGATGCAACTCAAAAAAACATACAGAGGTTAAAAAGATGTGTGAACATTCATGCTATGAAGGAAGCAAAGATTGCAGAGTTCAAAGTATTATGTCAATGTTATTAGCAATTCTTACAACATGAGTTTAAACACAATTGTAAATTTCTTATCGTAAAATAATAAAAAGCAAGATAAAGTAAACCCAGGTAAGTAGCTAGGGGATGTGTGCCAGGAAAAGCAATTCAAATAATAGAATACAGGACAAAGTTATTTTTACAAAACCTAATGAAGATGTACAGTACAAACCAAAAGTTTGGACACACCTTCTCATTTAAAGATTTTTCTGTATTTTCATGACTATGAAAATTGTACATTCACACTGAAGGCATCAAAACTGTGAATTAACACATGTGGAATTATATACTTAACAAAAAAGTGTGAAACAACTGAAAATATGTCTTATATTCTAGGTTCTTCAAAGTAGCCACCTTTTGCTTTGATGACTGCTTTGCACACTTTTGGCATTCTCTTGTTGAGCTTCAAGAGGTAGTCACCAGAAATGGTCTTCCAACAATCTTGAAGGAGTTCCCAGAGATGCTTAGCACTTGTTGGCCCTTTTGCCTTCACTCTGCCATCCAGCTCACCCCAAACCATCTCGATTGAGTTCAGGTCTGGTGACTATGGAGGCCAGGTCATCTGGCGTAGCACCCCATCACTCTCCTTCTTGGTCAAATAGCCCTTACACAGCCTGGAGGTGTGTTTGGGGTCATTGTCCTGTTGAAAAATAAATGATGGTCCAACTAAACGCAAACCGGATGGAATAGCATGCCGCTGCAAGATACTGTGGTAGCCATGCTGGTTCAGTATGCCTTCAATTTTGAATAAATCCCCAACAGTGTCACCAGCAAAGCACCCCACACCATCACACCTCCTCCTCCATGCTTCATGGTGGGAACCAGGAATGTAGAGTCCATCCCCGTTCACCTTTTCTGCGCCGCACAAAGACACGGTGGTTGGAACCAAAGATCTCAAATTTGGACTCATCAGACCAAAGCACAGATTTCCACTTGTCTAATGTCCATTCCTTGTGTTCTTTAGCCCAAACAAGTCTCTTCTGCATGTAGCCTATCCTTAGCAGTGGTTTCCTAGCAGCTATTTTACCATGAAGGCCTGCTGCACAAAGTCTCCTCTTAACAGTTGTTGTAGAGATGTGTCTGCTGCTAGAACTCTGTGTGGCATTGCCCTGGTCTCTAATCTGAGCTGCTGTTAACCTGCGATTTCTTAGGCTGGTGACTCGGATAAACTTATTTCTCAGAAGCAGAGGTGACTCTTGGTCTTCCTTTCCTGGGGCGGTCCTCATGTGAGCCAGTTTCTTTGTAGCGCTTGATGGTTTTTGCAACTGCACTTGGGGACACTTTCAAAGTTTTCCCAATTTTTCGGAATGACTGTCCTTCATTTCTTAAAGTGATGATGGCCACTCGTTTTTCTTTACTTAGCTGCTTTTTTCTTGCAATAATACAAATTCTAACAGTCTATTCAGTAGGACTATCAGCTGTGTATCCACCAGACTTCTGCACAACACAACTGATGGTCCCAACCCCATTTATAAGGCAAGAAATCCCACTTATTAAACCTGACAGGGCACACCTGTGAAGTGAAAACCATATTTTCAGTTTCACACTTTTTTGTTAAGTATATAATTCCACAAGTGTTAATTCATAGTTTTGATGCCTTCAGTGTGAATGTACAATTTTCATAGTCATGAAAATACAGAAAAATCTTTAAATGAGGTGTGTCCAAACTTTTGGTCTGTACTGTATATAGAATATATATAATAAATATTAAATATCCTTATATTAACAAAAATAACAAAACAAAATAAGTATAAGATGTATTATGTATATGGATATACAAATATGTATAGTAATTCTAAGATGAGAGAAGAACATGTGTGGTAAAGTATAAATCAAGAATACCAGAGGTATATAGAAGAAATGGGGATGTATATTGTGTGTATGGATATATACAAACATATGTATTAATACTAAGATGGGAGAGGGATATATGTGGTAGAATACAAATCAAGAGCAGCAGAGGTGTGTATAAAAAATGGGGATGATTGAATAACCAATAGGAATAGGCATAAAGAGAATATATATCTTTACGATGACAAATGTAAAATAATTTAAATATTAAGATGACACCGTGAATATATACCTGAAATGAATCATATAAGCACAGCAGGTAACTACTGAAGATAACAATAACAAAGACCCTCTGGTGAAAAATGAAGCTTGGATCAAAGCCTGGTACGGAAAAGTATTACACATCTGGTGATCAGGTATTGGCTTGATGCCTGGTATGGAATAAAGAGTTGAATGGTCATGATGAACTATAAATAAGTAAATAATAGTTTTAGTAAAATAAAAACAAGAAGAAATAACAAAAGTATAAGACAAGACATATTAAAAAATGATCATATAATAAAAGCTAATAAAAGAACAGGAGCTGGAGATCAGAGAAAAGAGGTGTAATTTAAGGTTTCATTGAGGCCATGGGGATGTAAAGTGTGTAGGGACCATATCCATCTTGCCTCTTTTTGCACAAGCAGGTGACTAATATTGCTGCCACGGAGCTCAGAGACAATGCGATCAATTCCAATAATTCTTAGACCTCAAGGGTCACTAGAATGATGGGTTTTAAAATGTCTTGGAATTGGTTTAAGATGTTCCAAAGTATCCTCTTTGGCTGCAGCAATGATATTCCGCATGTGTTCTCTAATTCTTAATTTAAAGGGCGTGTGGTTAGGCCTATGTAAATTTTGGAACACGGGCAGGTAGCATGATAGATCACTACTTTAGTAGTATATGTAATGGTTTGTGTGATCGTACATCGCTTGTTTTCAGAAGAAAGAAATTCGATGGCATGATCAACATTGGCCCAGACTATACATTTACCGCAGGGTGAACAAGAACATTGTTGAATGGGTTTAGGTGGAAGGGCAGGAAAAGAGTAGATTGATTGTTGACAGGATAAAGGCTCTTAACTAAACGATACTGAATAGTGTTGAGCGAGTATGTTCTATTAACCCTTTCGCCGAGTATGCTCGGGCCATGCTCCGAGTATTTACAGCTGCTTGGTGATATGGTTGAATCGCTCCCGTGTGCATGATTTGCAACTGTTTGACAGCTTTATTACATGTGAGGAATGTCTATTTCTTACACATTCCTCACATGTAATAAAGCTGTCAAACAGTTGCAAATCATGCACACGGGAGCGATTCAACCATATCACCGAGTAGCTGTAACTACTCAGAGCTCGGCCCGAGCATACTCGGACAGAACATACTCGCTCAACCCTAATACTGAAGATTGCGTGACGGTCGGGCTGTGATAAGAGGTTTTGTTGGTAGATATTGCTTAAGAGTAGGCTCTCTTGTGAGAATGGACCAATGCTTATCCATAATATCCCGCATGAGATGCCATTGTGAATGGAATTGCATTATCATTCTTGCCTCGTTTTCAACTATTGGTTTCTTAATTGGAAAGATTAATTTCTGACGATCAGTATTTTCTAGCTCCATTGAAAGATTTCTTAATGCCCCAGTCTAGGAATCTTTGTTTCATCTTTTTTGGTGCGAGTTTCAAAATCATCTACTGAAGAACAAATACTGTGAATTCTCAAAAATTGTCCTGTAGGAACAGATCTAATAACATGCGCTGGATGTGCAGAGGATGCATGAAGAAGAGCATTAGCTGCAGTTTTCTTTCTAAAAATATCAGACTGAAGCATGTAAAATTGTCTCGCTTTAATGTAACATCCAAAAAGTCTATCCTATGGGTATCATAATGGTAGGTCAATTTAATGTTTAAATTATTATTGAGATGATGAAGGAGCAGGAGATATGTGGAGATTTACAAAGAGCACTGCATTATGTGCCCCCATTAGTCACCCAATCAGTTCTGCAACTGGTCCTCTGACTGACCTCAGGGATTAGCTGGTCAGCAGAACCCTGACATTACAGTTCTTATTAGCCCAGAGGCTAGATCTCATGCATCATTGGTGAGTTTTTGTGCTTACGAGGTTTGACTTCCCACCAGGTCAAAAACACAATAAAAATCCAGAGAGTCAGAGGCACCAAAGCAATTATCATGTGGAAAAACATAACTTTTATTCCATCAGTAAAATTACATAGCAGCAAAAAAGGCAACGTTTTGGCCATATTTGGACTTTTTCAAGTCAGAGTAACAGTGATAGAAATACAGCTACAGTGTAATGGTGTCACATTGAGGCTCTATATACAGCATTTGAAATGGACTCCATCTCTTCCTCCTCCTTTGAGTCCATCCCGGTTGTCATGGCAGCAATCTAACTATTAAGTAAATAAACATTAACGTCACAATAAAATCATATATACACATATGATGTACTATATGGGAAATGGAGTTTCGTTCATACCCAATATATCACTTGCTCAATTTCATAGATCATCTAAATGTTGTAGGGTTTGGTACTCACTCTGCTGCTTTTGAGGTAGGCACAGGAAGCGGTTTCTTTAAAATGTCCAAGGCATGTTTATTCAAACCTCATAAACCGCACTTTCAAAGTAATTAAGCACAGCCTTGTCCGGCACAGAGTAACAAACCAGCAAAGTAAACAGTCCATGCAGTAGTGCGGGTTCACCCGCTCAAAGTCAGTATCCTTTAGCACAGACACACTGGAGGTCTCCACACCTCCTGCCACAGACACTAACTGAGACACTCAGTCTCCATTTTATTTACAAGAACCATGCCCTGGGGTGGGGATATGTGTTTAGCCATTCCCTCCCATCCCTTATGACTGCTCCTAAAAACTGGCTCCGATACGCCCTATTAACTCTCTCAGCAATACGTGTGCTGGAGCATGCTTTTCCTGGGTTTACATCACCGAAGCTACCAACCTTGGTGATAGATATGTCCCCTCAAGGACATGTCCTGCGGCCATCTTACAATGTTTGTGTAAATTCCTAAGAATAAGGGATCCATATTAATTATTTGTAATATCCCATTTACAGATTTTATGTGTTTCAATCACCAATTGATTATGTGGTCACTGATATTCCAGATATACTCAGTCTAATGGGGAAGTCAAACGCCATTGCTCTAACCCAAGTCCAGGGCTGCGGCAGGGGGAGCCAAGGTATCAACCATCAATCGGATCACATCAGCCAGCAGAAAAATGGAATAGGAATAGTAACTGAAAATGACTTTGCACAATGCCACATGACTAACAATCATGTGATAGCACATCACCCGGTCTTAACAATGAAGAGGAGAAGTGTGTCTTATGAATATTCAATCCCTTCTCTAAGGTACTCACATATAAAGGGCGCAATATTATTCAATGCCACATGATCTAATGTCATGCAGTGGCATATCTAGGAAAAACTACCAACTCAGGGAGGGGCGTGCAAACACACCCACATACATCATCAGTGGTCACAACAAAGAAGTCTGCCTGGTGTCCAGAAGGTTTGGAGAGCAGTGAAAAAGACTAGAGGAAGTTAGTAGGAGGAGTAGAACATTATGGCCCTGATTCATGAAAGTGTTTATGCCACAATTCTGGCACAAAACACATGTTTTTGCACAGGATGGTGTCTAGACCAGATGGAGATGAAAAAGATAAGAATGACTCCAAACAAGAAGATGTCATGTGGTACTAGATGTAAATGTTTATTTGTGATACTGCCTACAGCTAATAAGTACTGTGGTTCCTATATTATACAGTCTGATGATGACTGGTAACAAGAAATCCCAGTATCTTCAAACCATTGTTAAGGACATGCCAAGAGTTGTAGGTTTATGCGATACCATTGTGTACCAATGTATATTGTAGAGGCTAACCTGACATTGCAATTGATCGCTGTACAAAACTTGGTGCTGTATTTATGTACTGATGTTGGTGATGCTTACCAGTACTGACTTGGGTTCTGGTGCTGCATTCATGTACTGTTGGTGGTTCTGGTGCTACAGTGGGTACGAAAAGTATTCAGACAGACCCCTTTAAATTTTTCACTCTTTGTTTCATTGCAGCCATTTGGTAAATTCTAAAAAGTTCATTTTTTTCTCATTAAAGTACACTCTGCACCCCATCTTGACTGAAAAAAACAGAAATGAAGAAATCTTTGCAAATTTATTAAAAAAGAAAAACTGAAATATCACATGGTCATAAGTATTCAGACCCTTTGCTCAGACACTCATATTTACGTCACATGCTGTCCATTTCCTTGTGATCCTCCTTGAGATGATTCTATTCCTTCATTAGAGTCCAGCTGTGTTTAATTAAACTGATAGGACTTGATTTGGAAAGGCACACACCTGTCTGTGTAAGACCTCACAGCTCACAGTGCATGTCAGAACAAATGAGAATCATGAGCTCAAAGTAACTGCCCACGGAGCTCAGAGACAGAATTGTGGCAAGGAACAGATCTGGCCAAGGTTACAAAAGAATTTCTGCATTACTCAAGAGCACAGTGGCCTCCATAATCCTTAAATGGAAGAAGTTTGGGACCACCAGAAGTCTTCCTAGACCTGGCCGTCCAGCCAAACTGAGCATGAGCAATCGTGGGAGAAGAGCCTTGGTGAAAGAGGTAAAGAAGAACCCCAAGATCACTGTGACTGAGCTCCAGAGATGCAGTAGGGAGATGGGAGAAAGTTCCACAAAGTCAACTATCATTGCAGCCCTCCACCAGTCGGGCCTTTATGGCAGAGTGGCCCGACGGAAGCCTCTCCTCAGTGCAAGACATATGAAAGCCTGCATAGAGTTTGCTCAAAAACACATGAAGGACTCACAGACTATGAGAAATAAGATTCTCTGGTCTGATGAGACGAAGATAGAACTTTTTGGTGATAATTCTAAGCGGTATGTGTGGAGAAAACCAGGTACTGCTCATCACCTGCCCAATACAATCCCAACAGTGAAACATGATGTGGCAGCATCATGCTATGGGGGTGTTTTTCAGCTGCAGGGACAGGACGACTGGTTGCAATTGAAGGAAACTTGAATACGGCAAAGTACAGAGATATCCTGGATGAAAACCTCTTCCAGAGTGCTCTGGACCTCAGACTGATCCGAAGGTTCACCTTCCAAAAAGACAATGACCCTAAGCACACAGCTAAAATAACAAAGGAGTGGCTTCAGAACAAATCTGTGACAATAGAGCCCTGACCTAAACCCAATTGAGCATCTCTGGAGAGACCTGAAAATGGCTGTCCACCAACGTTCACCATCCAACCTGACGGAACTGGAGAGGATCTGCAAGGAAGAATGGCAGAGGATCCCCAAATCCAGGTGTAAAAAACTTGTTGCATCATTCCCAAGAAGACTCATCGCTGTGCTAGCTCAAAAGGGTGCTTCTACTCAATACTGAGCAAAGGGTCTGAATACTTATGACCATGTGATATTTCAGTTTTTCTTTTTTAATAAATTTGCAAAAATTTCTGCATTTCTGTTTTTTTCAGTTCAAATGGGGTGTAGAGTGTACTTTAATGAGAAAAAAAATGAACTTTTTAGAATTTACCAAATGACTGCAATGAAACAAAGAGTGAAAAATTTAAAGGGGTCTGAATACTTTCGATTCCCACTGTATATTGTTGTGACGCACCCCCTGGGCCATATTCTTTAGGGGGAATATCCGGAGCCGGATCAGATGGGAGTTGTAGTCTTCCGAGTGGCTGTGACCCGGTCCGTGCCCAGGGTGTCAAACTCAGTTGTATGTGGCAGTCCTACAGATGTTATAAGTTCTTTATTGTCGACTACGCCACCCGTTGTGTTGCGGTCACTATGGCCGCCGCTGCAGCAGGGTCCGCTGAGGCTGATGGTGTAGGTGCAGCTTGTGATGGTATAACCCCCAACGGGTGGGGTATAGCCTCAGGGGGTCAGGTGCAGAGGATGGGGGTTGTGGTGGTGCAGCATAGATGTTAAAGGAAGACAGAGTCGGGTTGTGCAGTTTAGGGTATTTACTCACTGCTGATGTTCCGGTCACTCCAGCTTCAAGTGACCTCCCGAGCCGTGCTGCGTCCACCAGGTCCTGGATCCAGCCAACCCCCAAGCGAGTCCGGAGCGTGACCCTGAGCTCTCCTTCTGTCCTTTCTCTGGCCGTCCCCACTATTGATCCACCCAGGTCCAGCTCCCTCGGGCCTTCTGTTGGGTGACCCTTGGCCTTGGGTTCCCTGACCCTCCACGTGGTATGCCTTCGTGGTGGATGTGGTGGGTGGCCGTGGCAGACGCTGCCCACGGCCTCCGGTCTCTGGCTGGGGTATGTTTTTGCCCCCACCAGCTTGGGTTCCGGTACCCTGATGCCGACTCTTCACCCGTAGCTTGAATTTGGGGTCTTAGAGTCCTCTCTTCTGCTTCCCCCTCTGGGTCTTTCCTTCTTTCTCCTCTCTCTCTCTCTGGATCTGCTCTGCTCCTCTTCCTGTGACTCCTCTGCAAAGGCTGACAGACTGACCCTGTTCTTAGTTGGTGCCCACCTTATATACACCCTCTATGTGTGAGCTCAGGTGACCAGCACCCAATGAGCTCCTATCTTTACCCAGGCTGCTCCCCCTATCTGCCCCTACACTACTTGGGATGTTCCACCCCCCTCCCACTCCAGCCAGGAACAGACTCGGTCGTACCTGCACATTTCTAAGTGGGAGTACCGTCGGCCTGTTCCTCGGAAATGGGATGTGTGTAGTGCATGCAGCCTACCGAGCTCAGTTCCACACTCCATCCTTACCCGGGAGTGGAATATCACACCTCTGGGTTGAGGTGCAATACCCCTGTAGCAGCCGAATCCTCAGGGTGCTACATTCCCCCCTGGTAAATCACAGCACGTCCTCGGGCTGTAAGACAAAACATCCACAAACATACATTTTTTTTTTTCATAAACATATAAAACATTTAAAACAACATTATATATATATATATCAATATAAAACATTCTCGTCGCCTCTGGCTCCTCCTCCGGTCACTGTGCAACGTGTGACCGGGTAAAGTGCGACAGTCTCTAGAAAAATGGTCTTCCTATAAAACCGGTAGGGGGCGCTTTAGGACGCGCAACTATATACAGGGTTAGTGGCCGCTCTCAGTCCTCGGCCAGGTATTGGGGAGGAATGACCGCTCTCAGTCCTCGGTCAGTGGGATTAAAGGGATAAACGGGTAAACAGTTCACAGATGCTGGTCCCAACGGGGACTATATACAGTAACAGTTTCAGTTTCAGTTTATGGTGCCCCGACGGGCAACTATATACAGCTCCTGCTTCGCTGTACTTAACGACGGCGTCCTCCTGCTCTTTCTTTATTGTTACCTTTGGCTCTAGTTTCAGACCCGTCCGGGTCCTCTTGTTCTTCCTCCTCACACCGCAGCTCTTCCTCCGTCAGACGATGCACATGGAGGGCGTAGGGTCCTTTGGCACACTTGTGCCGGGTGAAGGTGACCTCGTCCCCGATGTAAAGGTCACGACCTCTGTGTCCCTCCGGTAGGTGGGACTCAACGTCTCTCCTGGTCACGAAGACGTCGCCTAGGGTGCGGTGGTCTCGGATGAAGCCCCACCCATGCTGCATGTTAAACTTTATCACAGTCCCGGTGGTGCGGGGACTATGCGCTGCACGGGGGTCTCTTCTGGCCCGGCTCTTCTGCTCCGCGCTCCTTATTTGAGCTTGCTGTTCCCGGACCCGCCTCTCTCTCCGCTCCCTCTCAAAGTCCTCGAGCTGTTGGCGGCAGCACTCGGCACGCTCCGCTGCAGCTGCCCGAGTCTCTTGAGTGAACCCCATGAGATCTTCTCCGGTGGGGTCCCACTCGAACTGCGCTTCTGCTAGCGGGGGCGAGATCCTCTTTACGGGCTTTGGAGCCGGGATCAGGGGTTCATCCAGGGGTCTCTCTCTCCGGAGTCGGGGATGGTGGAACTCCGGTGGCCATATAAATGGCTGCCCATCCGGGCACGTATGCTGGGCGTAAAGGTCCTCTCCCAGATGCGGCACTCTTGGTCTTATGGGCGCGGTGGTGTTAGCGCCCGGGTTGCCCGGGCCTTGCGGCCAGGCCTGGGGTATCTGGAAGGTAAAGGGCACCGTAAGGACGGCGGCGCCCTGGGCTACTTGGCCCTGCGACCAGGCCGGGGGCTCCGCGGAGGTAGGGGGCGCTGTTGGTATTGCGGCACCCGGGGGTACTAGGCCTTGCGACCAGGCTGGTGGTACTTCCTGCTTGGTCACGCCCGGGGTCGAGGCGTGTGACGTCACAGGGGTCGCGGCTCCCGTTTGAGGCCTAGTCTGCGGCGGTGACGTTGCAGCGACGGGCACGGCAGGATAGACTTCGGGCTCTGCGACGGGGAGCTGGGGCAGGTACGCGGTTTCCCGGTTTGGGGTATAGACGTCCCCTTTACCTGCCTCCACTCGTTCGGCTCCCTTCTCGGCGCCGTCTCCGGCCTTCAATCCTCCCGCGCCATCCTCAGAGGCGGTCTGTTTCCTCGTCTCGGGTGGCGTGCTCCGCTGACAGGTCTCGGTCTGCTGGGCCATCTCACGGCTCCACTCCGCCAACGTCTCTCGCTGCACCCGGGCCATTCTCCTTGCGAGGCCCTCCAGAGCGGTCTGCGCACACTCCCGGTCTCGGGGGAGCTGTGCTAGGACCTCCACTAGGCCTAGTGGGGTCGTTGTTTCCAGCAGGCTCCTGACCAACGGGTCGGTGCTGCTCTGCTCTCCTCCTGTTGTCTCCAGCAGGCTCCTGGCCAGCGGGCCGGTGCTGCTCTGCTCTCCCTCTTCTGTTTCTAGCAGGCTCCTGGCCAACGGGCCGGTGCTGCTCTGCTTTCTCGCCACCTCCGGGTGCGCTCGCTCTAGACTGCTCCAGGCGGCACCCATCTTTGTTCTCTCCTTTCGTCTCCTCCCCCTTTGAGGGCGGTCCCGGGGCCACTTGGTGACTGTCAGCTCCAGGGGCTGTTCTTTCACGCTGACAGACACCTCTAGCATCACAGTCTCTGTTGGTGGGGGCGGTTTCCACTTTTGGCGCCATTTTCGGTCCTGGCCCACGATGGGAGGTGGCCTCTTGCCATCCTCTGGCACGCCCATAATGGCGTCCGCTCTGACAAGGCGGGAAACCTTTGGAAATGGCGGGAATCGTCTCCCAGTGGCGGGAAACTCTGCAGATGGCGGGAAAAAGCTGTTAATGGCGGACAACCGGCGGGAATCGACTGGTGATGGGGTCCGATGGCGGGGACCCTCCGGAACCGGCAGGAGACTTCTTTTTGAGGTAAACTTGCACTTTTCTTCAGGCACGCAGTACCCGGGTGTTGCGGGCACGTAATCCTGCCGACTACGCCAAAGTTGACGCACCCCCTGGACCATATTCTTTAGGGGGAATATCCGGAGCCGGATCAGATGGGAGTTGTAGTCTTCCGAGTGGCTGTGACCCGGTCCGTGCCCAGGGTGTCAAACTCAGTTGTATGTGGCAGTCCTACAGATGTTATAAGTTCTTTATTGTCGACTACGCCACCCGTTGTGTTGCGGTCACTATGGCCGCCGCTGCAGCAGGGTCCGCTGAGGCTGATGGTGTAGGTGCAGCTTGTGATGGTATAACCCCCAACGGGTGGGGTATAGCCTCAGGGGGTCAGGTGCAGAGGATGGGGGTTGTGGTGGTGCAGCATAGATGTTAAAGGAAGACAGAGTCGGGTTGTGCAGTTTAGGGTATTTACTCACTGCTGATGTTCCGGTCACTCCAGCTTCAAGTGACCTCCCGAGCCGTGCTGCGTCCACCAGGTCCTGGATCCAGCCAACCCCCAAGCGAGTCCGGAGCGTGACCCTGAGCTCTCCTTCTGTCCTTTCTCTGGCCGTCCCCACTATTGATCCACCCAGGTCCAGCTCCCTCGGGCCTTCTGTTGGGTGACCCTTGGCCTTGGGTTCCCTGACCCTCCACGTGGTATGCCTTCGTGGTGGATGTGGTGGGTGGCCGTGGCAGACGCTGCCCACGGCCTCCGGTCTCTGGCTGGGGTATGTTTTTGCCCCCACCAGCTTGGGTTCCGGTACCCTGATGCCGACTCTTCACCCGTAGCTTGAATTTGGGGTCTTAGAGTCCTCTCTTCTGCTTCCCCCTCTGGGTCTTTCCTTCTTTCTCCTCTCTCTCTCTCTGGATCTGCTCTGCTCCTCTTCCTGTGACTCCTCTGCAAAGGCTGACAGACTGACCCTGTTCTTAGTTGGTGCCCACCTTATATACACCCTCTATGTGTGAGCTCAGGTGACCAGCACCCAATGAGCTCCTATCTTTACCCAGGCTGCTCCCCCTATCTGCCCCTACACTACTTGGGATGTTCCACCCCCCTCCCACTCCAGCCAGGAACAGACTCGGTCGTACCTGCACATTTCTAAGTGGGAGTACCGTCGGCCTGTTCCTCGGAAATGGGATGTGTGTAGTGCATGCAGCCTACCGAGCTCAGTTCCACACTCCATCCTTACCCGGGAGTGGAATATCACACCTCTGGGTTGAGGTGCAATACCCCTGTAGCAGCCGAATCCTCAGGGTGCTACAGTTGTACTGATCGTGGTTCTAGTGATTCATTCATGTACTGATAGTGGTTCTGAATCTGTATTTCTACATAGGAGACAGTGATTGGTTCTATATACTGCAATAGTTTGGGTATTGCAGTATATACTATAAGCGATCAGATGATTGCAGGTTCAAATCCCATAAGGGGACTGACAAATAGCAAATGAATACTATAAAACCAAAACCCCCAAAATAATGAGGGAATTGCATTTGCTCACTGCTGTTTTAAATTGCACTTCGAGGAGGAACTCCATTTCAATTTTTGCCTCAGTCAGCCGAAAACCTAGAATCGGCCCTGGCTAGAGCAGTAACCAAGTGTAAAACTCCAAATTATTTTGGTCAAAATTTTTAGAATAAAATACAAATAATAAAAAATATTCATATCACACTCCTGTAGCCATATCAGTAAACAATGTAAAAGGTGATATTCAAAACTAAAAATTGAAATACCTAAGTCGTGAGGGTGGAGAACTGGTTACTCTGTTGGTTGAGAGGAAACATTCTAAGGCCTTATGTGATAGAAAAGTAGATTGTCCACCATAGCTAGATGTCAGAGAATGCAGGTCGGAGGATTGGTGAGAGGAAAAAATATGGAGGGCGGCATAAGTGGTCCAATGTTTGTTGGAACAAATGGTGGCTCCTCAGGCTAAACGATAATAAGGGGCTAAATAGATAGATGGTGGGGCACCAGTCTGTATTTTAGTCATTCTCCATAGACCTCAATAAGATGTTTTTCCATTTAAAAAAGGATAAAAGCAGCGATTGCTACATTTTTTCAACACATACATGTACTGTGCCTTGAAACAGTATTCATATTCTGTGAACTTTTCCACATTTTTTCATGTCACTTCCACAAACTTAAATGTTTTTTATTGGGATTTTATGTGATACCAACACAAAGTAGCAAGTATTTGTGAAGTGTAAAGGAAATGATACATGATTTTCTAAATATTTTAAAAATATAAAACTGAAAATTGCGAGGTGCATTTGCATTCAGCCTCCCTGAGTCAATACTTTGTAAGAACACTTGCGCTTCAATTACTGCTGCCAGTCTTTTGGGGTACGCCTCTACCAGCTTTGCACATCTAGAGACTGAAATTTTTTGCTCATTCTTCTTTTCAAACTAGCTCTAACCCAGTGAGATGGGATGGAGATGTATGTGAACAGCAATTTTCATGTTTTACCATTCACACACACGAATATGCTTTGCTCTAAACAATTCCATTGTAGCACTGGCAGTATGTTTGGGGAGTTGTCCTGCTGGAAGGTGAACCTACTCCCCAGTCTTAAGTCTTTTCAGCCTCTAAGAGGTTTTCCACCAGGATAGCCCTGTGTTTAGCTCTGCCCATCTTCCCATGAACTCTGACCAGCTTTCCTGTCCCTATTGAAGGAAAGCCTCCCCACAGCGAGATGTTGGGATGTCAGTTTAGGTGGACGGCCATGGCTTGCTAGGTTTGCAGTTGTGCCATACTACTCCCATTTTTGGATAATGGATTGAACAGTGCTCCATTAAATGTTTAGAGCTTGGACTATTTTTTTTATTACTTAACCCTGCTTTACTCTTCTCCACAACTTTATCCCTGACCTGTTTGGTTTGTTCCTTGGTTTTCGTGATGCTGTTTGATTCCTAATGTTCTTAAACAAACCTCTGAGGCCTTCACAGAGCAGCTGTAGTTATACTGAGAATAAATCATACACAGGTGGACTAAATTTTCTAATAATTCTGACAAAGTCACTGGTAAAGTGCTGGAGGGGAGATATGTTTCCCTGAGGCTGCTGGCTTCAGTCAACTAAAACAATTAAGTTTCCTCCAGCATGTTATTTGTTGAGAGGGGTTAAGTCCATTGTAAAGGGAGTGTTTTTTTGTGAATGACCATTATGAAGGGTGGGAGGTCATTCACCATATCTCTCCGCCTCAGAGTGTGGTCTGGTAAAGTTTAAACACTCAGCCTGCTGAGGCATTCAGAGTTCAATGTCTGGAGAAGTAAGCTCCAGAAGGGAACTTGTGTTTGTTCTTGAACAATGTGGAGTTGCTGAATTCTTAGCAGGCAAATCCCTGCTACTACAAGGACTGCATTCTTTGTGTTACCATTTTTTCTTTGTTTTCCTGTTTTGCCCAGCGGGTTGTGTTTATTTTTACAGACTAAAGGTTGGTTTATGCCACACTATTAATAAACCAACCAAAGATTTAAAAAGACTGCGTACCTGTGTCTACCTCCGTGTGCAGCCGAGTGAGCGATCTACCACATAAAGTAATTTCTGGAGGCAATTGGTCACTCAGGATTTTATATAATGGTATCAGACTACAGGGAGGCTGAATACAAATGCACGCCAACATGTTCAGATTTATGTTTATAAAATATTTAGAAAACCATGTATCATTTCTTTTACACTTTACAAATACTTGCTACTTTCTACTTTAAAATCCTCATAAAATACATTTAGGTTTGTGGGTGTAACGTGAAAAAATTTGAAAAATTTCACAGGGTATGAATACTTTTTCAAGGCACTGTATTCTATACGCCTATTTATTAATGCCTACAGATTAATATTATCTCTGTATCATGGATGGAAAGAATACAGATAGCATCAAGATCAAAACTATACTAATGTGAAAGCAGCTATGGATAGCCATATTAATAACAAAGTGTGTGCTATCTAGCGACCACCTTTCACTTACACAGGCTTTAAATGGAGGCTGTAAACTAAGCATCTACAGTAGCTTTGTAAAGGATTTAGCCCCTATAAAAATCACATAGTTAGTTAGTTTTCTAATCATAGTTTTTGTTCTGCAGAAATGAAAGTTTGATCAAGTTTGCTAATAAAAACTTGCCTTTTAAAACCAGGGCTGTGGAGTCGGAGTCGTGGAGTCGGAGTTAGTTTTGGTTGGAGTCGGAGTCGGAGTCGGTAGAAATGTACCGACTCCGACTCCAGCTTTAAAAAAAATGTATTAATATTTCATAATTGAACTTTCATATGAATTTTATAAATGTTACTCAAATATATATGTTCTATCAAACTATGAACAACAGTGATAAGCAGTTCGGCTGGAGATAGAGACATTTCTTACTTCTTTTGTGTCACTGTTCTCCACTGCCCTTATCTAATCTTATACTTGGTTAACCTCATGCTGCCCCAACCCCCTTACTTACAATGTATGAAACTGAAAGTGAAAATGTGTTGCAAATTCTTAGTAGTAAAGCTCCTCCTCTAGACTAGATGTTTACTAGGTGAGCATCTTTCAAGCATCTCACAGCTGCTACTCAGAAGAGGAAGACTGTAAGAAGTATTATCCTTTCAACAAACTTTGCATCAGTTAACTGTGAGTACATGAGGAATAACAGTATTACTGACCACTATATCAGTTGTACGACCTGCAATAATTTTGTACAATTGTTTTTAGGAAAAACAATTGTCATTTGGATTGTGAATGCAGAATTAAAAACCTGAGAATGTCAAAGAAGCGTCACATTAAATCAGCTGTATTTGAACATTTCACCATCACTCAAGATAGAAAACATTATGTCTGTCAGTGTATGACAAATGATCCAGACGAAAACAAATGCTGTGAAGCCAAGATCAGTGCATATTCTACCAGAGCTTCTAATCTAAAGAGACATTTACAGCGCTTTCATCCAGAACTACTGAAAGCAGTGGATGAGAAAGACTGCATCCAAACCAATGAACCAGTGCCAGCTCTTCCAGCCAAACAAAGGAGCAGAGAACTTTGTAGCCACCAGTTGCAAGATATTTTGTCAGTGACAAAGTTACTGTGACAATGACAGTAGATACATTTAAAAAACAGATCATAGAGCTTGTTGTAAAGGATAGTGTGCCTATTTCATTATTTTCGCGACCAGCTTTTATGTGTCTGAATGGGGAAATGGCCCGCAAGCTTGGTGTTTCTCTGGAGAGAGAGAGTATTAGAAAATTAGTAATCAAAGAAGCTTTTAAACAAAAGGAAGAACTTAAAAAAACTCTCAAGGGACGCTTTCTGTTTCTTAAAATGGATGCCTGCACACGTCACAGTGAACTATTTTGCCATCAATGTCCGATTTGTTTGTGACAAAAATGAAATAGTTACCAAGACATTGGCAGTAAAAGACACCAAAGCTCATCACACCAGTGAGTTTCTCCAGGTCTTGGTGGAAAAGGTTCTGCAAGACTATGAACTTAAAAAAGAGCAAGTTCTTTCTGTCGTAACTGACAATGCTTCAAATATGATAAGTACTATTAAGCTAATGAATGAGAGTAATGATGGTGACCAGCAGCTAGAAGCACAATCTGGGTCCACAGACACAGAAATGTTTGAAATAGAGGAACACAGTATTGTAACTGAGGAGCAAACTGAAGTTGCTTCAGATGAACAGCAACATGATAGTTTAGATGATCTTGTTGAAACTGTGTCAATACGTTCTTTAATTCATCACATGCGCTGTGTTGTGCATACTCTACAGCTGGCTATAAGAGACAGTCTGCAAGAAGGACATGCTGCTGCACTGATTGGAAAGGTGAGCAAATTGGCTACTGTTGCCAGTACCCATAAAGTTGACTCAATTTTGAAGAGACGTGCTGGAAAAGGGGCAATTATTGATCAAGCCACACAATGGGGCAGTACTTACTTAATGATTCAGCGCTTGGTTGAACTGAAAACTTTCTTGTAGACATGGCTAACCCTCAACTGACGCTAAATGAAAGTCAGTGGAATCAGGTGACTGAGCTGGAAAAATTGCTAGAGCACCCATTTACAGTGACTAAAAAATTAAAAGCAGAGGACTTAACTCCAGGTATTTTCTTAAAAGAGTGGAAGAACCTGATGTTTCGCCTGTCCCAAAGAGGAGGGTTAATTGCAAGTGGCATTGCTACATCAATGAAACGGAGAGAAGAGCTACTATTACAAAATAACATTCTTTTGGCAGCTGTTTATGTAGACCCAATGCATCGGATTCTTCTAGATGATCAACAGCTAACTAAAGGAAAAGAAGCTCTGTTTGAAATAACAGTAAGGATGAAAGGGTTACAGAACAGTCAGGAGGAACAAGAAGAATTTGGTCGTCCTGCCACATCTTCTCCCTCATCATCAACTGATGAAGAATTTAATTTAAAAAAATATTTGGATCACAAGGACCGTGCAAAGCGTTCCCGCATAGAAGAAGAGTTATCCCCATCAAAGAACACAGCCAGTACATTTCAGCAGAATTTTTCATGTGCACTAAAAGAAATTGAGAAATTTGACCGTTCATCAAAAATAACAGTGCAACAAGCGATTCCTCTGTATCCTGACATTGTCAGAGATGTTGCCCGAGTGGTTACTGCTTTGCCACCAACCCAAGTTAGTGTAGAGAGGTTGTTCTCTGCTCTCAAAATAATTAGATCAGATTTGAGGGCATCCATGAAGGAGGATCTGACAGAGGCAATACTTTTTCTGAGGACAAATTTATAGATTTCTTCTTATTAACTGCATAACAGTGTTTATTGCATATTTACTTACAAGAGTTTATAAAAGTTTATAAAAGTTATTTGCTATATTCTAATTGTATTCTAATAAATATAGTTTTGGCTCTAAGTGGTCTGATTACTTATATGATGGTGAGAAACTGAATAAGCATGATGTTAATATTTTATAACAGTAAATTTATTGTTACGAATTGGCCATTTATGAAGGAGTCGGAGTCGGAGCCGGAGTCGGAGTCGGAGCCGGAGTCGGAACCTGATAAAATCCAGGAGTCGGAGTCAGAGTCGCAACTGTGGCTTACCGACTCCACAGCCCTGTTTAAAACATACTCATTTTGTAGGTTCTCTTTGTTATTCGGACATTTTGATTTCAATATATTAATTATATTTACATTCAAATATAACATGGTTATTGGGGAAACGTGTGCAGAGCACAGGGGCCCAGGAGGTAAGGGGGCCCAGGAGGTAAGGGGGCCCACTTCCACTTCCAAAGCAACTTCTAACACTGACACATAAAGGGTGAAGTATGGTGAATTATTGAACGGCAAAGGGCTCCTATATTGTTCTTATTCATGGGACCTTTTCTGTCTGTGTCTTTCCTTATATTGTAGCTGATGATAAAAAAATGCTTATGACATTTCCTTTAAGTGCACAGCTGCAAATAAAATAGCTGCAAGCTATATCCTGGTTATAATAATGGGCAATAGGGGCAAAATATAATTTTAATTATAAAGGTTTTTTTAATAAATGAAAATTTTTAGGTATGGTAATGCAGCGGCTTGCTTGGCATTACTGTAATGATCCAGGATGTGTTTTGGGCTGACCATGTACCTCCCCCTCAGGTGACTGGTCATATGACTGTGACATAGTGCAGGTCCTGTGCACAGAGAATGTCTGATCACATGACTGTGACATCAGCACAGGTCCTGTGGGTGTGTACTACAGGATATATAAACCCTGATAGACTTGACATGGGTGTGTAAGGTGTGAGGCCTGTTCCTGTGAGGGACACCGCTAGAGTGTGAGGCCTAGTGAGGCCTAGTGAGGCCTATTGAAGCCTGAAAGGCGGAGGCTGGTTCCTTAGCTGTGTAAGCGATCCCAGTAGCCTTTGATGGTACGAGGGCTGGAGACCCCCATCTGGGAAGCCATAAAGCCACAGTGGTGGCAGAATAACCCTGAAGCAGCTAAACCCCGCCAAAGGTAAAATCACTGCGTTATATGGACACTTATGTTGTTGCCTAGCTGAGGGTTGTAACTGGAGCCAAGTGGACGTGTCTGTCGCTGGAAAGGCTCCCGAATGTTATGTGTGTAATATGCCGGTGAGCCACTAAGATGGACTGTGTGATAAGCAGTTATGAAGTGCAATAAACTGCTGAAGTGTGAAAACTGAAAAACGTGGCTGGTGTGCTTTAATTGACCCGGTGCAGCGAGTATTCCCCAGTATGATGACTAGCGCTGCCTTACATGTGGTTCGAGAATGCGGGCAACTGCAGCCCGGTTGCTAGGGGCAACTGCAGCCCGGTTGCTAGGGGCAACTGCAGCCCGGTTGCTAGGGGCAACAGCACAGGTCGACGAGTTTGGATACAAGCATCTTGCTGTGACTCGGCGGGGTCACGAAGATTAAATCATCTTGCTGTGACTCGGCGGGGTCACAAAGATTAAAGCGTCTTGCGGTAACTCGGCAGGGGTTACGAAAATTGTCGTCGCACTCAAACCTGGTTTGCTGTGGCTCGGTGGGGCCACGAAAATTTTCTGGGGAGAGCGGTGTGTGTGAATAGTGTACCGCGATGGCTGTGAACGGAGCAGCAAAAGAAAATGAAGGTATTGAGCGATTAAAGTGCCGGTTAAAACCGCAGCAGGTATTTGGGAAACTTCTACTGGACATGGTGCAGGAACCGCAGGAGCGGTGGGCACAGTATAGAATGGCAGCAGTGGACCATTCCGTGAACTCTCCGGGGGCGTCATTGTTGTCCCAGAGTGCCCGGGGTGGTGGTAAGAGCTGTTGTGAACTGAGTCCTAAGACTATTGTTGATTTTTCTTGTAAAAATTCCCCTACCGGTGTGGTTGTTAAAAAGGGGGCGGAGTCTAAAAAAGGGGCGGTTGTTCAAAACAGCGTGGAGTATAGAAAATCAAAAAAATTTACTGGTGGTGGGTTGGTACTGCCTAAAAATGACAATGTAACCGTTGATAATGGAGTAGCTCCAGTAGAAGGGGGTGACGTCAAGGTGGGAGGTAACTTGTTGGTCCACAACACCATAGGGAGTGACGCAGACCCCGCAACTGACGGTGACACTACAAAAGTAGAAAGAGAGTTCCGTCAGGAGGGGCTAGACGAGGGGAGAGAGTCCCCCTCTCGTCGTCGACGGCGCAAGGGCCACAAAAAGGTTGTGACGCGCCCCTGGGCCTGAGTCGCGCTGCGTTGCGCACGCGGGAGCCTACCCGGAGCCGGATCAGATGGGGGTAGTAGTCTCGTGGCGATGACCCGGTCCGTGCCCAGGGAGTCAGATTAAGTGGCAGTCTATTAGCAGTAGATGGTGGATGACTACGCCACCCATTGAATGCAGCTATGGAGCTGCCGCTGCAGGGCAGACCGCTGAGGCCGGTGGAAGGATGGTGCAGCGTGGATGGTATAACCCCCAACGGGAGGGGTATGGCCTCAGGTCAGCCGACGTGGATGATGGGGGTAGCAGGAACCACTCAGAGACGATGCGGTGTAGTTCAGGGTCTTTACTGGTGACAAAGATAGACCCTCCCGGAGTACTTGCTAGCAATCGGGGCCTGGTCAGTCCTTGAGCAGATGGGATCTCCCCTGGCCAGGCGGAGTTGTAGGCCTTCCCAATTAACTGTACTCTTCTGGCTACCTTGCTAGAGGCGGGTAAAAGTAGCCCACGTCCCTGAGTGTACCGTGTGGTGCTCACCCGTATGGCCGGTGACTCGGGGCCTTCTAATGGCTTCCGCTCCACGATGGCGGTGCTGGTCCCACGCGTGTGACCGTGCCTTCGGGTTTCTGGGCCAGAGGACCTGCAATCCCCTGCCGGTCGGTTTCTGCTGCTGGGTAGAGATTAGTCCCCACAGCCTCGGACTCCGGGTCCGGTAAGAAATCTTCTCAGTCAAGGCGAGCTCTGCAGCTGCCAGCCCCTGACTCCTTGTAACGCTGCTCCCACAGAGCTCCTGATGTTCTGTTCCTATATTTGCTTCTTTTCTCTGTCTCTACTTCTTCTCTACTCACTAACCCTGCCTCAGCCCTAGGTTTATATAGGGGAAGTTCTTCCCCTCCCAGGACTGGGCAGGAGATGTGGCATGCATAGGATTCCTGACCAAGAGACCTCCCACCTGCTCTCAGACGTAATATCTCTATCACTGTGGCAACCAGACCCCTGGGGTGTCACAGTTGCTCCTGTAGTCTTTGCTGCAAGTGAAAATAAAGAAAATGTAGTTCTGTGTGCCTTTGTTTCAAGTGTGGATCCTCCTTTAGAAGCAAAAGAGGAGGCGGCCAGTCCTGACCAAGAGCTGGAGCCTATCAGGCAGCAGTGTCAGAGTGACGTGCAGCAACTAAGGGAAAACCTGGGGAACGTGTCCTCAGACCAGCTGAACCTGGAGTCTGAACAGCAGAAAATATACCAGGTTGTGAGGAACTGGCAGCGAGACCTGGAGGGAAGCGACGAGGAGGTTAACCAATGGAAGGAAGCGTTCTACGAAATAGAGGAGGACCGCCGCAAAATCAAGGAGGAGGTTTTTCAATTAGAGATTGACAAAGCGCAGTGTGAAGATAAGTTATGCGAGGTGAAAGATCGCTTCTCCCTGGTACAGTTAGAGCTGTCTGCCCTCAAAGAGGCACTGCAGGATGAAGTTTCTGGGCGTGAACAAAACCTAGAATGACTGCGCGAACAGTTCAACCGGGAGCTGTGTGACTCCAAGAAGGAATATGGTGAACTCACGAGGGAGCTGCAGCAATTCCAGGACCAAGCAAAGCCTCTAATGCAGGAGAAGGAGCGGCTGGTGGACTCTCTGTACCAGCGAGACCTGGAGCTATCCGCCCTGAAAGAGGCAATAAAAGATGAAGTGTCTGGTCACGATCGTGAGGTAGAAAAGAGGCATGAAAAGCTCAATAGGGAATTGCAACAAATCAAGAGAGACTATGAGGATCTCCTCAAGGTTAAAGAAAAACTAGAGGATGATAAGGCGAATGCAGAGCACATGCGCCAAGTGGTTGAGACCACTCTGCAGGACACCCGTGATGAAAATGGTGATCTCCGCAGAAAGACCCTAGGTCTGGAAGCTCAGGTGAAGGAGCTGCAGACGTTCTGTGATAATCTCCAGAGGGCAGAGACGTGCCTTAAGGAAAGAATCAGCAAGATGGAAGCTGAGCGGAAACAGATGGAGGAGTCTATCGGAGAAGCCACAGACCAGGGCCAGGAGTTGGCCACTGGAGATGGGAGGTATGAAACAGATACCTCCTTGAATAATATGAGCTCGGATGATTCGGTGGATGAAGGAGCCGAGATCAAGGAGCTCAAGGAGTCACTACAAGCAGGGCCGGCGTCAGCACCCGGCGTACCCGGGCAAGTGCCGGGGCCCTGGAAAATCAGAGGGGTCCAGCCGCCCACTCACTGTCGGGGCCCGGGCCCACACACCCACCCGCCCACTCACTGTCGGGGCCGGGCCCACACACTGTCGGGGCCGGGCCCACACACCCACCCGCCCACTCACTGTCGGGGCCGGGCCCACACACCCACCCGCCCATTCACTGTCGGGGCCGGGCCCACACACCCACCCGCCCACTCACTGTCGGGGCCGGGCCCACACACCCACCCGCCCACTCACTGTCGGGGCCATGGCCGCATCTTCGGCACCTGTTCAGTGACGCAGGCGCTGCTTGATTGCCGGCACTTCCCCCAGACATGGCCGCGTGCTGTCCGGCTGTGTCTGCTAGTAATGACACGGCAGGGTCGACGGCACTGCACCTTTAATTGTGCTTGTGTGTCGCTCCTGCCGCGTCATTACTAGCAGACACAGCCGCATAGCGCTTGGCCATGTCTGGGGGAGTGCCGGCAATCAAACACCGTCGGAGCGGAGGTCCTGCACAGATGGGCGGGAGGGGCCCAGACCCGACCGCAAGTGGGCCCCTCTGATGTTCCAGGGCCATGAAGTCTGTGACACGCCGGGGGCCCTGCACTGCCCCATACCCGAGGAGCTGCTGGACAGGACACTGGACCGGGGACAGGTGAGTGAGGCTTCCCCAATCCCCATATTAAAAATATTAGTAATGGGTCTGTGTGAGTGCATGTATGTGAATGTCAGTGTATATGACTGTGTATATATATTTGTCTGTTTTATCTATGTGTATGTCTGTATGTGTACATATGTCTGCGTACCGTGTGTGCGCGCGCATATGTCTGCGTACCGTGTGTGCGCGCGCATATGTCTGCTGTACCGTGTGTGCGCGCGCATATGTCTGCGTACCGTGTGTGCGCGCGCATATGTCTGCATACCGTGTGTGCGCGCGCATGTCTGCGTACCGTGTGTGTGCGCATATGTCTGCGTACCGTGTGTGCGCGCGCATATGTCTGCGTACCATGTGTGCGCGCGCATATGTCTGCGTACCGTGTGTGCGCGTGCATATGTCTGCGTACCGTGTGTGCGCACGCATATGTCTGCGTACCGTGTGTGCGCGCGCATATGTCTGCGTACCGTGTGTGCACGCGCATATGTTTGCGTACCGTGTGTGCGCGCGCATATGTCTGCGTACCGTGTGTGCGCACGCGTATGTCTGCGTACCGTGTGTGCGTGCATATGTCTGCGTACCGTGTGTGCGTGCATATGTCTGCGTACCGTGTGTGCGCGCATATGTCTGCGTACCGTGTGTGCGCGCGCATATGTCTGCGTACCGTGTGTGCGTGCATATGTCTGCGTACCGTGTGTGCGTGTGCATATGTCTGCGTATGTGAAGGATGAGGGGGCAGGCTGGGCCATGTGTAATAAATAAATAAATAAATATATATATATATATATATATATATATATATATATATTTATTTATTTCTCCGCCGTATCTGTGCATCATGAATCGTGTATGTGTTAAAAGGGCCCACTGAGACTCTTTCGCCCGGGGCCCAGAAAAACCTGGAGCCGGCCCTGACTACAAGCCCATATGATGCAAGAGAAGCTTGAGAGACTGGCTGTCGAGAGCCGAGTGGGCGCATTGGAGACAGAGAGGTCTGAAAGAACTCTATTGTTAAAGGAGCAGCTGAAGCAGGAAGAGCTTCAGAGATGGGCTGCTTAGAGGCGAGTAGCCGAGCTAGAGGAAGAAGTTTTCAAGCTCAAAAGTCACCTGGCAAGGTATCATTCAGTGAACGAGGCCTCCTTGGAGAAGGATAAAGAAAAACAAGTTGCACTCACTCCCTTATACCATGAGAAGGTGGACCTGAGGAGAGTCAGTTGCCCCTGAAACCTGAGCTAGATGATCTTTTGGGGACCACTGGTGAGACAGAAACGTCCCGGTACAAATGCCTCATAGATGTACCCGAGGATTTGAGGGAAGAATGCACCAGTGAGTCCGTGCATGAAGAGTTTAAGAAGGCCGTGGGAGCCTGTAAGGTGTACTCGACCTCAGGAGCTAAACAGCTGGTGGTCCTGTCCACGACCGAAGTCACAGTGAAGAGGGTGGCGATCCTAAGTGACATGCACTGGCGATGTATTCGCACGAAGCGGTTTCTCCGGTTGAAGACGGAACAAGCCGTTAGACAACTGGAGCTTATGAGAAAAGCTCACAGTCTGCGGGAAGAGGTCATCCGGGTGCCTCATGTTCTGATGAGAAAGCTCATTGGGAGAAATGGCCGAGCCATGCAGATGATAGTAAAGAAGTCTAGGGTGGTGAAAGTAAGCAGTCCACGTGATCGTCAGGACTGGATACCAGATGAAGACGGCATGGTGTCATTCTCCGCTGTAGGAGCGGAAGAAAGCCTGGAATATATGCGCATTCTGATAGAGTACCGAGTGACCTACCTGCGAGAGGTAGAACAGTTGAATCTCGCCAGACTACAAATGGAAAGGCAGCATCGCCTGAGCAGCAGAAATTGGCAGCCGTCTAGAAATTGTGAGACCAGACAGAGAAAGGGCCTCCTAAGTAACAGAACAGCTACAGCTGAAGTTAGGGACCTTTCAAGATGCCCTGAGAGTAGTGGGAGTGGGTTTAGAGGTAGTGAGACCTCCAGTAACTCAGGTTTGAGTGGCCCATACAAACGACCCAATAGAGGATGGGACAGTACGGAGTCGAACCGGACCTTAGATACCAGGGCATGTGAGTCACACTCCTGTATTGACCGCTGGGAGCGGCGGAGGTCTGACAAGGTTACGACTGACCGCTGGGAGCGGGGGAGGTCTGACAAAGTTACAACCCGGAAATGTGACTTGACGAGGTCAGTGACAATGACCAATGGTAGGTCCCTAAGGAATGGGCTAATATCGATGACTAATGTTCCAGGCGCTGAACAGTGCAATTGTCAAGTACATGGTCCCGGTGTGAACTGTGGGTTGTGAGGTAATTGTGTATACTATGTGTTCAACCCCACAAGTTTGAACAGAGGGGGGGGGGGGAATATGTAATGCAGCGGCTTGCTTGGCATTACTGTAATGATCCAGGATGTGTTTTGGGCTGACCATGTACCTTCCCCCTCAGGTGACTGGTCACATGACTGTGACATAGTGCAGGTCCTGTGCACACAGAATGTCTGATCACATGACTGTGACATCAGCACAGGTCCTGTGGGTGTGTACTACAGGATATATAAACCCTGATAGACTTGACACAGGGGTGTGTAAGGCGTCAGGCCAGTTCCTGTGAGGGACACCGCTAGAGTGTGAGGCCTAGTGAGGCCTATTGAAGCCTGAAAGGCGGAGGCTGGTTCCTTAGCTGTGTAAGCAATCCCAGTAGCCTTGGATGGTACGAGGGCTGGAGACCTACATCTGGGAAGCCATAAAGCCACAGTGGTGGCAGAATAACCCTGAAGCAGCTAAACCCCGCCAAAGGTAAAAACACTGCGTTATATGGACATTTATGTTGTTGCCTAGCTGAGGGCTGTAACTGGAGCCAAGTGGACGTGTCTGTCGCTGGAAAGGCTCCCGAATGTTATGTGTGTAATATGCCGGTGAGCCACTAAGATGGACTGTGTGATAAGCAGTTATGAAGTGCAATAAACTGCTGAAGTGTGAAAACTGAAAAACGTGGCTGGTGTGCTTTAATTGACCCGGTGCAGCGAGTATCCCCCGGTATGATGACTAGCGCTGCCTTACAGTATACATAACAGCGAAAGCCAATAGGAAAATGTATCCACGACATCTTTGTTGCAAATGCCATATCAATGAAAAGCAAAGTATTGAAACCACGCAATATGTTTTTTTGAAATTCATTAACACTATGTAATACTTAGAAAGCTGTTCATATCGACATACTGTATTTAATAATTCATTATTGCATGGTAAAAATTCTCGTGTTACCGGTTATTTGAAATAATGGGATTACCTGAAAGCATAAAGACAATAAAATAGCAGCACATGGAGTAGAAGGCATTCACTGGCTTGAAGCCCTAGTTACAGAGCACTCCAAGCATTGTGTAGGCAGAGCTGGCAGTATAGTGCAGCTTACTGCAGTATGAGTCACAACAAGAATGAACACACTACAAACAGAATACCTGCTAGGAAAATATTGTATGAGGCATGTGAACCACAGATGTCAGTTACAGTGGAAATATTTCCCATTACATTTTGACATAAATAGGTTTAAAAAAAAGACACAAGTTCATCAAGTTCAAGAAAAAAAACCCTGTTGACACCTTTGAGTCACAACACTTAAACAGTTTCTTAATTGTGGAGTTGGAGGGAGGCCTGCTGACACCAGCGCCTATTTCAGCTTGATGTGCATCTGAAGACAAACAATCAACTGAAATGAATTGTGGTGCTGAGACCCGTTGGCTTGCTGCACTGCAATACACATTGCCGGCAAATCAAAGGCTGGCAGCTGTCTTCGGTGTGCATGTCACGTTCGGAGCTTGGCAGTGGCATCATTCATCATGGCGGGCAAGTCGAAGTCAGCTGCTGGCTGGGAAAGAGGAGATTGCACATCGTGGGAGCAGAGGAAGGTAAGAATCTTTTTTTTCTTAAATCTGTGGGAGAAGAACAGGGAATATTATACTAGGAAGGGGGCCAGAATGGGGGACATTATACTAGGAAGGGGCCCAGGATGGAGGACATTATCTCAGGAATGGGCCCAGGATGGGGGACATTATTACTAGAAAAGGTCCAGGATGAAGAACATTATACCCAGGATGGGAGAAGGAGCCCAGGATGCGATACATTATATCAAGAAGGGTCCCAGGATGGGAGATATTAAACCAGGAAGGGTCCCAAGATGGGAGACATTATATCAGGAGGGGCCCAGGATGGGAGACATTATACCATGAAGGAGCTCAGGATGGAGGACATTATTATTAGAAAGGGCCCAGGATGGAGGACATTATAGCAATAAGGAGCCAGGATTGAGGACATTATTACTGGAATGGGCCCTGGATGGGGGACATTATACCAGGTAAAACCCAAGGATAGGGGACATTATACAATGAAGAGGTCCAGGATGGAGGACAATTTACCAGCAAAGGTGACATTATACCAGGAAGCAGCTTAGGATGTGTGGCATTCTAACAGGAATTGAGACATTAATAAAAGAAGGGGCCCAGGATGGAGGACTTTATTAGAGGAAGCATCCAGCTTAGGGGACATTATTACAGGAAGGAGCCCAGGATGGGGATAATTATACCAGGTAGGGGCTCAGGATGGGGGAAATTATACCAGGAAGGGGCTCAGGATGGGGGATATTATTATATGGGGGGTGAACACACATGTCTTTTTAGGATCTAGAACACTATAAGGGCCCCTATATCTGCAGGTGGGAACCCAGGTCCAAATTTTGTTAAGTACCTGATAGCATCCTCTCCGACATACCAATTCATTATAAGGCCCTGATAATGTCTTCTCCCACTACCTAATTCATTATGAGGCTATGAGAGACTTATAATGAATGGGGTGGAGGGGGGGCACAGGACACAGACTAAGACTGTATGCACATGTTCAGGATTTGCACAGAAAATTCTGCTGCAAATTCTGATGTGTTGGTAAGAAAAATGCTGCATAATATGCTTGTGTTTGCTATGTTTTTTAAATGCGTTTTTGGCGCGTATTCTTCTCCACTCAGTGATATACAGTGGGGAAAAAAGTATTTAGTCAGCCACCAATTGTGCAAGTTCTCCCACTTAAAAAGATGAGAGAGGCCTGTAATTGACATCATAGGTCGACCTCAACTATGAGAGACAAAATGAGAAACAAATCCTCAAAATCACATTGTCTGATTTGGAAAGAAATTTTTTTCAAATTTTGGTGGAAAATAAGTATTTGGTCAATTACAAAAGTTCATCTCAATACTTTGTTATATATCCTTTGTTGGCAATGACAGAGGTCAAACACTTTCTGTAAGTCTTCACATGGTTGGCACACACTGTTGCTGGTATGTTGGCCCATTCCTCCATGCAGATCTCCTCTAGAGCAGTCATGTTTTGGGGCTGTCGTTGGGCAACACAGACTTTCAACTCCCTCCAAAGGTTTTCTATAGGGTTTAGATCTGGAGACTGGCTAGGCCACTGCAGGACCTTGAAATGCTTCTTACGAAGTCACTTCTTCGTTGCCCTGGCGGTGTGCTTGGGATCATTGTCATGTTGAAAGACCCAACCACATTTCATCTTCAATGCCCTTGCTGACGGAAGGAAGTTTGCACTCAAAATCTCACGATTTAGGCACATTTTATTCAGATTTTTGAGGGAAACTCGGTGAAGACAGTGAATTTGAATTAGAAAAGATCCCCTCAATTCTTGTGGCCATCCTTCAGGGAAGGACCCTTGCTCTCATCTTGGGTTTCTTAAATTACACTTTATAAGCTCTCATGAGTGGAAAATAGACACATCACCCTCTACCTCCCCCTCGCTTTTTTATGTTTTCATTTGTTTTTAGTTTTTAGATGTTTTTATTTTCCACCTTCTTTTATATTGCCTCGATTGGTCTCATGTTGAAGCCTGTTCTTTTATGCAATGTTTGTTTATTCTTCCATGATTAAGCCGTACTTAAGACCTCTGTAGGATGACCTTTTGATGCATTATTATTATTCCATTACTTTTCACAGACTTTTTAATAGTCTTACCAGTCTTGTCTAAGATTTTTTCCATGCCATTATGTAAAAATGAAAGCCTCTTCATATTGTGGTCTTAATGTTCTCCTTTGCAAATGTAATGAACAGTTTTTTTTTTAAAAATGTCATAAGTGTTGTCTTCATGCCTACTGTACTTGATATGAAATTCATAAATCCATGAAAACATTTATTACAAAGCACCAAAATAATAAACAGCCTTCTATGTAAAATAAATGAACATGTAGAAAATGATTTTGTACTTTATTGAACTGTAATTTGTATTTGCCAAGTCTATAATAACATGGAAATGGTGATGACCTGTCCGTATAACATATGTAGCTCCTTAGATTATGAGAACATTTGATTTAGCTTTAAGCTGTTGCCTTTGTCTCATTTAAAAATTATCTTTTTTTGTAATTGTAATCTGTTGAAGAAAGTCATGGATAAGTGAACAGGGAAAATACAGTCAACCATATGTTTTGTGAAATCGTCAGATGTTTGTCTTCTCGGGATATCTTGGAAAGAGAAAACCTTGTTATTATTTTCAGATAAGTCAACTCTTCTCAGCTAATAGATGAGAGCTGCCAATAGCTGCACAGTATCACTCTTAAGTTTCCTGTTCTGCTCAAGATCAAACATTTTCTCCAGATTTTCATATCTTATATTACAAAATACTCTTGAAATAGAAATCTAGTTATTTAACCACTTACTAGTAGTGATGAGCGGATTAGGCAAAATTTTAATTCGCCTGTTTGCACATTTTTTTCCCAGGAAATTAGATTCCTGGAGAAGTTCTTTCTAGACCCCAAAGCATAATAAACAAAATATGTAAAAAATAAAAAAAAATCAGACTACTCACCTTCCAGTCACCTTTCTGCCTCCCCTCCACTCCTCTCTGCCACTCATTCATTTGCATTGCCAGTGTCATTTTCACATCCAAACGAGCCAGGTTATCTAGTGTGTGACGCTCGCAGCCCTACCCTGGGAAGATGGGGGGTACTCGGAGCCGGGTCAGATGTTTGGTGGGTTGTAGCCGTGACCTGGACCCGTTCCATGCCCAGGGCCGTCACACTTAAAAAAGGGTGTAATGGGCTTTAAGGGTTAGTGTTCATCGAGTGGTGAAATTGAGGATTTCTGGTGCTGTGCTGTGCGGTGCAGAAATAAAGAGACCGGAGGCCATAGGGGTAGACTTCCAGGGTTTTTACTCACGGTGGAGCATGCAGCTGCAAGGCTTCTCCCTGCTCCTCACGGGGCTCTGCGGCCACCAGGACCGGGGGTTCGACAACCTCCGAGAAATTCAGGTGCTTTAGCCAGGACCCCGCACCAAAGTGTTCCTAGACTTCAAACTAAGTCCTCTCCTATCCGTGTGTGTAGAAAGGCCGGGTCTCCTTCTGGACTATGCACAGAACAAGGGTACGGGTAGCGACTCCGCTCCGTTACCCGGTGGGATCCACTGAGCCTCCGGGCTTCTCCGACTGAGACATAGAGCAACAAAGTCAGACATCGGGGGCCGGTACACCTTTTGCAGCAGGAATCCCTCTGACTAGGCCAGAATAGCGAGGACAGGTGGCGTATACCGCTCCGTCTGCATCCCCCTAGGATCCTTTTGCGGTGGAGCAAGACTCCTCTGCTCCAGGCCTTCTTGGGTAGGGACCTTGACCGGGTAGAGACAACCGTTAACTCTTGCCCGCTCCTCGACTCAAGGCCTGAGTACGAGGACCGTGTCCCCATCAACTGCAGGTTCACACAGAAAGCCACGTTCAGCGATGGAGATCACAATCAAAAGACCATAAGCCCAAGATGGCTGTCTATTAAATATGAATTATTAAGTGTAACCTACATGTGCATCCTCCACCCTCACCCACTACATGGTTCCCCCTATCTCTTGGTTCCACCATCTCCACTTATCCTGGATGGGGCAGCACACTGGTGCCTATTAGCCCCCTCTGTAGGTGGGAGAAGTGTAGTGTTGGGTGCAAAGATGGGGTCCTGACAGTTGCACCATCCTTACCTCGAAGGAGAGATACCACACCCCACTAAAGAGGTGCAGTATCCCTGTGGCGATCGAACCCCCAGGGGCGCCACACTAGCATAAGTGTAGAAAACCTTACATGTGTCAAAATAAATCAAGTATGGATCAGTGTCGACTTTCATTCACCTACGGTTGATGCCAATTATTAAAATGTCCATACCACTTGCTTGCCTGACTGTCCGTTGTCTGTCTTCTACACCGTCTTCTGCTGCTGCCAATGCCAATGACCCACTCTCAACTGAGCATCTATACCCTGTCATCTATCATGTCACTCATACTGTAGCACTGCTGCTTTCAGGGCTGATGGTGCTGACCCCAAACTGCCAGACATCTCCTTACATGGCCAGTGCTGATACTCTACAATGCAGCTTTTGCTATTGCCGCTGCAACTGCACAATCACGTCAGTCACACATCTCCTGGCCGCCTGCCTGCTGTGTTTCATAGTGACAGACTATACTACTGCTGTCAGAGTTGCTGTTGGTGGCCCTACTGTGACAGACATCCCCTTGCTTACTCGTATAAATGCTCTACCATGTGGCTTCTGCCACTGCCTCTGACCTTGCACAGCCATGTCAGCCACACATCACCTGACTGCTTGCTCACTTTTTTACTGCTGATGTGAAACTCTCTTGTGGGTACACCGGCATGAACTCACAAAATGGCGCTAATTTTTTGAAAGGATTGTTGACAACAAGTTGTAGTTTTTCACTTTGAAAAACTCTAACCTCTTTTTGCTCCATTAAAAAGGATAATTGGGATAATTGGAAGGCTTAATAAAAATCTTTGTATTTGTTTACCCATTTTGTGAATAGTAAACCTGTTGTTGATCTCAAAAAAGGGATAATTTTTTCACTACTATTTGAGAGGCTATTATTTCTACACTTTTAAAACTGCTGAGCACACTTCCTTTTGCTCTCTAAATACATTTTTGGAAGCCTTGTGAAAAAAATGTTCCATCTTCATTTAGCTAAGAAACACTTGAAACTCCCCAAACAGGAATCATTTTTACACCACCTGTGTTAAAAATACATCACTTCTTCCGTTTTGCATAACCTGTGCATGAATCACTAAGGCAAGCATCTGCACCCAAAAAGGGATATTTTTGGACTATTTTTACAATTCAAGAAGCTTAGCAAGTCTGACACTGCTATATGTTGTTAAAGAATTAAATCAATATAATGTGTCCATCTAAGTAAGGGTTAACTGTCATATCAGATTTCACTTTGAAACATATGGTATATCAAATTGTCTGAACCAATGTATGTACAGTATATGGTCAGGCAAGCAAAGTAAATATTCAAGACAATTTAAAAAACTAAGTTTATTAATGACTCAAAGTATACACAATACACACAAATATAAAAGCAAAGGTGCCTCTCATTTCAAGGGACACATATAATAGACATGTACATAGTATATGTGTGACATATATGTCCACTCCCTCCGCATCACATGTTCACGTTTGCTTTTTTGCATTGGCCACTAGAGTGTACTTAATAGACCGGCATACCCCTGCCCGACACGCCCCCTGAAGAAGCAGGACAAAATGTGAGTCGGGGTGGAGGAACACTGGGCCTGACATACATCGGTGACCTAGGTAAGACCTTACCAGTAGATAGTAATACTTTCCCCATCAAACTATACATGTCTATCTATATATTTATGGATGTATATTGTTAATATCCCACTAGACTCAGGACAGCATTCTCTTTTTATGACTTTGCAACATAGAAAGCCGCCGGGGACTGAGCTGCGCTATTAACTAGTCAAACAGGCGGGTCCCCGGCGGCTTCTCCCCGCCCGCTAACAGTGACTGACAAGCCTCTGCCTGCGTACACATTTAGGGGAGAACCCACCGGGTACCTGCCTGTATGACTAGTCAATAGCGTGGCTCAGTCCCCGATGACTATTTAAAGTATGTTCCCTTTAAGAATTGTCAAATCTTTTAGATTTCTACAAGTTTTTTTTCATTACTGTGCAGCTCATTTCATTTCACTATGTAACACAATTTTTGTTCCTGGCTTCCAAGTGTAATATTTCTACTGCTTATGCTTAAAAACTATGGAAAAACAACTACATTCAGCACAAACTTTGATTTTGTTACCACAGCCCAGAAAAATTTCGCATTTATTGTGACAAAAAAAGGAAATTATTATATTTTTGTTCATGCGGTCTGATAAAAAGCAACACTTGCATGGTAAATAGACAAAGACAGTCAAAAATCATTCAAAAAGGTTCAGAAATGAGTAGGTTTTCTAGATTTGCGAGTGTACTGCAAATTGCTTTCTCAAAGAAGCCCCCAAATGTAGTCTCCCATCATGTTTTCATTATACTGTCCTTGGTAACGATGTTCAAAGTCCAATATATCTTGATGAAAGCGCTTGCCTTGCTCCTCTGAGTAAGCTCCCATGTTTTCCTTGAACTTGTCAAGATGAGCATCAAAGATATGGACTTTGAGAGACATTCTGCATCCTATTATGGTGTAATTCTTTATGAGAGTCTGAACCAATTGCACATAGTTTTCAGCCTTGTGATTACCCAGGAAGTCATGAGCCACTGCAACAAAACTGTTTCAATCCGTTTTCTCCATCCTGTTGAGCAGCTTGGCGAACTCATCACATTCTATGATCTTCTTGATCTGCGGTCCGATGAAGATACCAGCCTTGACCTTTGCGTCAGACAGCTTTGGAAAGAGATCTTGGAGGTACTTGAAAGCTGCTGACTCCTTGTCAAGAGCCGTGACAAATTGCTTGATGAGGCCTAACTTGATGTGCAGTGGTGGCATCGGCACCTTCATAGGTTCTATCAGCGGCTCCCACTTGACGTTGCTCTTCCCCACAGAGAACTCTGTTCGCTGTGGCCTGTCCTTTCTGTGATAGTGCGCCTTAGTGTCACGGCTGTCCCAGAGGCAAAGGAAACAAGGACATTTTGTGAAACTGCCTTGAAGGCTCATCAGGAATGACACCATTTTGAAGTCTCCGATGACCTCCCATCAATAGTCATCATACTTCAAGGCAGTCAGCAACATCTTGACACTGGTGTAGTCCTCATTGAGATACACAGAATGAGCCATAGGGAGAGACGGGTAGCTGTTTCCGTTGTGAAGCAGCACGGTTTTAAGGCTCCAGGATGAACTGTCTATGAATAGGCACTGTTCACTCGGGTTACAGATGATACCTATAGCCTCAAAAAGACCAGCCACATTGTTGCAGAAGCACAACCCATCTTGCTGACTGAAGAAGTTGGAAAATGTTTGGTGACGCTTTCTCTGATCTGTGACTTGCACGCTTTCATCCAACAAGTTCCACTGCTTGAGCCTGGATATCAGAAGCTCAGCATTGGACTTGGTAAGACGAAGGTCTCTGATCAGATCATTGACGTTTTTCTGGTTAGGAAAGTATGGCCTTCTCTCCTCAACTGCATCTGTGAAAACGTAATCTTGATCTCCAATATCTTCCTCGCTGTCTGACTTGCTGCTTTTTCCTGAAGACGTCTGATCCCTCTTCTGGGGACTTGGAACAGGCAGCTCAGGGCCATGTGGTACTGGGGCAATAAAAGAAGGAATGTCTGGATGAACTATTTGAGGCGCATTCTTGCCTGTGCGATGTTTGGCAGGATCCACCATGCAGAAATAGCAATTGCCTGAGTGGTCTGTCGGTTGCCGCCAAATTCGTGGGATAGCAAACTTCATGGCTCTCTTTTCTCCCCTGTACCAACCTGTAACATAGCAGATATAATTAATTATATAAACTTAAAAGCAGGAAATTTTACACATTACTTAATACATATTTTACTATAGTGCATTGACATATGTCAAAATTTTGTCAATTGCAACTCCTTAAACTGTAGTAGATCTACACCATTGAAATTCTACAAAATAAAGCACTGCCATCTAAACGAGCAGCAATTGTTCACCTTACCTTCAAAAGTTTTCTTGCAAAATTTGCATGTGAAATAAGGTGCCCAGGACTTGACCCCTCACCCGCAATCCTGGTATGCGTGGCACCCCTCATCCCCAATCCTGGCATGCATGGCACCCCTTATCCCATTCCTGGCATGCATGGCGCCCCTCATCCTGGTATGCATGGCTCCCTCATCCCCAATCCTGGCATGCATGGCACCCCTCATCCCAATCCTGACATGCATGGCGCCCCTCATCCTGGTATGCATGGCTCCCTCACCCCTAATCCTGGTATGCATGGCACCTCTCACCACTAATCCTGGTATGCATGGCACTCCTCATCCCTATCCTGGGATGCATGGCACCCCTCACCTCAAATCCTGGTATGCATGTCACCCCTCACCCCCAATCCTGGCATGCATGGCACCCCTCATCCCAATCCTGACATGCATGACGTCCCTCATCCTGGTATGCATGGCTCCCTCATCCCCAATCCTGGCATGCATGGCACCCCTCATCTCAATCCTGGCATGCATGGCACCCCTCATCCCAATCCTGGCATGCATGGCGCCCCTCATCCTGGTATGCATGGCTCCCTCATCCCTATCCTGGTATGCATGGCACCCCAATCAGGTATGCATGGTACCCCTCATCCCTATCCTGGTATACATGGTACCACTCATCCCTATCCTGGTATGCATGACACCCCTCATCCCTATCCTGGTATGTATGGTACCCCCTCATCCTGGTATGCATGGTACCCCTCATCCTTATCCTGGTATGCATGGCCCCCCAGATCCCAATCCTGGTATGCATGGTATCCCTCATCCCTATCCTGGTATGCTTGGCACCCCTCATCCCTATCCTGGTATGCATGGCACACCTCATCCCTATACTGGTATGCATGGCACCCCTTACCCCCCAATCCTGGTATGCATGGCACCCCTCATCCCCAATCTTGTATGCATGGCACCCCTCACCCCCAATCCTGGTATGCATGGCACTCCTCATCCCAATCCTAGCATGCATGACGCCCCTCATCCTGATATGCATGGCTCCCTCATCCCCAATCCTGGCATGCATGGCACCCCTCATCCCAATCCTGGCATGCATGGCACCCCTTATCCCATTCTTGGCATGCATGGCGCCCCTCATCCTGGTATTCATGGCTTCCTCATCCCCAATCCTGGCATGCATGGCACCCCTCATCCCAATCCTGGCATGCATGGCACCCCTCATCCTGGTATGCATGGCTCCCTTATCCCTATCCTGGTATGCATGGTACCTCAATCTGGTATGCATGGTACCCCTCATCCCTATCCTGGTATACATGGTACCACTCATCCCTATCCTGGTATGCATGGCACCTCTAATCCCTATCCTGGTATGTATGGTACTCCCTCATCCTGGTATGCGTGGCACCCCTCATCCTTATCCTGGTATGCATGGCACCCCATCCCTCATCCTGGTATGCATGGTACCCCTCATCCCTATCCTGGTATGCATGGCCCCCCCAGATCCCTATCCTGGTATGCATGGTACCCCTCATCCCTATCCTGGTATGCATGGCACCCCTCATCCCTATCCTGGTATGTATGGCATGCCTCAGCCCTATACTGGTATGCATGGCACCCCTTACCCCCCAATCCTGGTATGCATGGCACCCCTCATCCCCAATCTTGTATGCATGGCACCCCTCACTCCCAATCCTGGTATGCATGCCACCCCTCATCCCAATCCTGGCATGCATGACCCCCCTCATCCTGATATGCATGGCTCCCTCATCCCCAATCCTGGCATGCATGGCACCACTCATCCCAATCCTGGCATTCACGGCACCCCTCATCCCATTCCTGGCATGCATGGCGCCCCTCATCCTGATATGCATGGCTCCCTCATCCCCAATCCTGGCATGCATGGCGCCCCTCATCCAGGTATGCATGGCTCCCTCACCCCTAATCCTGGTATGCATGGCACCTCTCACCACTAATCCTGGTTTGCATGGCACGCCTCATCCCTATTCCTGGGATGCATAGCACCCCTCACCTCAAATCCTGGTATGCATGTCACCCCTCACCCCCAATCCTGGTATGCATGGCACCCCTCATCCCCAATCCTGGCATGCATGGCAACCCTCATCTCAATCCTGGCATGCATGGCGTCCCTCATCCTGGTATGCATGGCTCCCTCATCCCCAATCCTGGCATGCATGGCACCCCTCATCTCAATCCTGGCATGCATGGCGCCCCTCATCCTGGTATGCATGGCTCCCTCATACCCAATCCCGGCATGCATGGCACCCCTCATTCCAGTCCTGGCATGCATTGCGCCCCTCATCCTGGTATGCATGGCTCCCTCATCCCTATCCTGGTATGCATGGCACCCCATCCTGGTATGCATGGTACCACTCATCCCTATCCTGGTTTACAAGGTACCACTCATTCCTATCCTGGTATGCATGGCACCCCTCATCCCTATCCTGGTATGTATGGTACCCCCTCATCCTGGTATGTATGGTACCCCTCATCCTTATCATGGTATGCATGGCACCCCATCCCTCATCCTGGTATGCATGGTACCCCTCATCCCTATCCTGGTATGCATGCCCCCCCCAGATCCCAATACTGGTATGCATGGCCCCCCCAGATCCCAATCCTGGTATGCATGGTACCCCTCATCCCTATCCTGGTATGCATGGTATCCCACATCCCTATCCTGGTATGCATGGCATGCCTCATCCCTATCCTGGTATGCATGGCACCCCTCACCCCCCAATCCTGGTATGCATGGCACCCCTCATCCCCAATCTTGTATGCATGGCACCCCTCACTCAAAATCCTGGTATGCATGGTACCCCTCATCCCCATCCTGGCATGCATGACGCCCCTCATCCTGATATGCATGGCTCCCTCATCCCCAATCCTGGCATGCATGGCACCCCTCATCCCAATCCTGGCATGCATGGTGCCCCTCATCCTGGTATGCATGGCTCCCTCAGCCCTATCCTGGTATGCATGGCACCCCATCCCTCATCCTGGTATGCATGGCTCCCTCATCCCTATCCTGGTATGCATGGCACCCCATCCTGTTATGCATGGTACCACTCATCCCTATCCTGGTATACAAGGTACCACTCATCCCTATCCTGGTATGCATGGCACCCCTCATCCCTATCCTGGTATGTATGGTACCCCCTCATCCTGGTATGCATGGTACCCCTCATCCTTATCATGGTATGCATGGCACCCCATCCCTCATCCTGGTATGCATGGTACCCCTCATCCCTATCCTGGTATGCATGCCCCCCCCAGATCCCAATACTGGTATGCATGCCCCCCCCAGATCCCAATCCTGGTATGCATGGTACCCCTCATCCCTATCCTGGTATGCATGGCATCCCACATCCCTATCCTGGTATGCATGGCATGCCTCATCCCTATCCTGGTATGCATGGCACCCCTCACCCCCCAATCCTGGTATGCATGGCACCCCTCATCCGCAATCTTGTATGCATGGCACCCCTCACTCAAAATCCTGGTATGCATGGCACCCCTCATCCCCATCCTGGCATGCATGACGCCCCTCATCCTGATATGCATGGCTCCCTCATCCCCAATCCTGGCATGCATGGCACCCCTCATCCCAATCCTGGCATGCATGGTGCCCCTCATCCTGGTATGCATGGCTCCCTCAGCCCTATCCTGGTATGCATGGCACCCCATCCCTCATCCTGGTATGCATTGTACCCCTCATCCCTTTCCTGGTATACATGGTACCCCTCATCCCTATCTTGGTATGCATGGCCCCTCATCCGAATCCTGGTATGCATGGCCCCCCCAGATCCCTATCCTGGTATGCATGGTACCCCTCATCCCTATCCTGGTATGCGTGGCACGCCTCATCCCTATCCTGGCATGCGTGGCACCCCTCATCCCAAACCTGGTATGCATGACACTCCTCACCCCCAACCCTGATATGCATGGCACCCCTCATCCCCAATCCTGGTATGCATAGCACCCCTCATCCCAATCCTGGCATGCATGGCGCCCCTCATCCTGGTATGCATGGCTCCCCTCATCCCCAATCCTGGCATGCATGGCACCCCTCATCCCAAATTTGGCATGCATGGCACCCCTCATCCAGGTATGCATGGCTCCCTCATCCTTATCCTGGTATGCATGCCACCCCATCCCTCATGCTAGTATGCATGGTACCCCTCATCCCTATTCTGGTATACATGGTACCCCTCATCCCTATCCTGGTATGCATGGCACCCCTCATCCCCAATCCTGGTATGCATGGCACCCCTCATCCCCAATCCTGGTATGCATGGCACCCCTCATCCCTATCCTGGTATGTATGGCACCCCCTCATCCTGGTATGCATGGTACCCCTCATCCTGGTATGCATGGTACCCCTCATCCCTATCCTAGTATGCATGGCCCCCCAGATCCCAATCCTGGTATGCATGGCCCCCCCAGATCCCTATTCTGGTATGCATGGCACCCTTCATCCCTATCCTGGTATGCGTGGCACGCCTCATCCCTATCTTGGTATGCACGGCACCTCTCACCCCC
Source organism: Phyllobates terribilis (assembly GCF_046119375.1). Taxonomy (NCBI): domain Eukaryota; kingdom Metazoa; phylum Chordata; class Amphibia; order Anura; family Dendrobatidae; genus Phyllobates; species Phyllobates terribilis. The sequence goes on from NW_027362767.1 coordinate 277,443,702, forward strand.
AATCCTGGTATGCATGGCACCTGTCATCCCCAATCCTGTATGCATGGCACCCCTCACCCCCAATCCTGGTATGCATGGCACCCCTCATCCCCAATCCTGGTATGCATGGCACCTCTCATCCCAATCCAGGCATGCATGAAGCCCCTCATCCTGATATGCATGGGTCCCTCATCCCCAATCCTAGCATGCATGGCGCCCCTCATCCCAATCCTGGCATGCATGGCACCCCTCATCCTGGTATGCATGGCTCCCTCATCCCTATCTTGGTATGCAAGGCACCCCATCCCTCATCCTTTTATGCATGGTACCCCTCATCCCTATCCTGGTATGCATGGCCCCCCCAGATCCCTATTCTGGTATGCATGGTACCCTTCATCCCTATCCTAGTATGCGTGGCACGCCTCATCCCTATCTTGGTATGCACGGCACCTCTCACCCCCAATCCTGGTATGCATGGCACCTGTCATCCCCAATCCTGTATGCATGGCACCCCTCACCCCCAATCCTGGTATGCATGGCACTCCTCATCCCCAATCCTGGTATGCATGGCACCTCTCATCCCAATCCAGGCATGCATGACGCCCCTCATCCTGATATGCATGGGTCCCTCATCCCCAATCCTAGCATGCATGGCTCCCCTCATCCCAATCCTGTCATGCATGGCGCCCCTCATCCTGGTATGCATGGCTCCCTCATCCCTATCTTGGTATGCATGGCACCCCATCCCTCATGCTTTTATGCATTGTACCCCTCATCCCTATCCTGGTATACATGGCACCCCTCATCCCTATCCTGGTATGCATGGCCTCTCATCCTGGTATTCATGGCCCCCCCAGATCCCTATCCTGGTATGCATGGTACCCCTCATCCCTATCCTGGTATGCATGGCACCCCTCATCCCTATCCTGGTATGCATGGCACGCCTCATCCCTATACTGGTATGCATGGCACCCCTCACCCCCAATGCTGGCATGCATGGCACCCCTCATCCCCAATCCTGTATGCATGGCACCCCTCACCCCCAATCCTCGTATGCATGGCACCCTCATCCCCAATCCTGGTATGCATGGCATCCTATCCCTCATCCCTATCCTGGTATGTATGGTACCCCTCATCCTGGTATGCATGGTACCCCTCATCCCCCAATCCTGGTATGCATGGCACCCCTCATCCCCAATCCTGGCATGCATGGCACCCCTCATCCCAATTCTGGCATGCATGGTGTCCCTCATCCTGTTATGCATGGCTCCCTCATCCCCAATCCTGGCATGCATGGCACCCCTCATCCCAATTCTGGCATGCATGTCACCCCTCATCGTGGTATGCATGGCTCCCTCATCCCTCATCCTGGTATGCATGGTACCCCATCCCTCATCCTGGTATGCATGGTACCCCTCATCCCTATCCTGGTGTGCATGGCACCCCTCATCCCCAATCCTTGTATTCATGGCACCCCTCATCCCCAATCCTCCTATGCATGGCACCCCCATCGCCAGGCCTGGCATGTATGGCCCCCTCATCCCTATCCTGGTATGCATGGCACTCCTCATCCCCAATCCTGGTATGCATGGTACCCTTCATCCCCCAATCCTGGCATGCATGGTACCCCTCATCCCCCAATCCTGGTATGCATGGTACCCTCATTCCCCAATCCTGGTATGCATGGTACCCCTCATTCCTCAATCGTGGTATGCATGGTCCCCTCACCCCCAATCCTGGTATGCATGGTCCCCTCACCCCCAATCCTGGTATTCATGGACCCTTATCCCCCAATCCTGGTATGCATGGCACCCCTCATCTCCCAGTCCTGGTATGCATGGTACCCCTCACCCCTCAATCCTGGTATGTATGCTACCCCTCATCCCCCAATCCTGGTATGTATGGTACCCCCCACCCCCCAATCCTGGTATGCATGGTACCCCTCATCCCTCAATCCCGGTATGTGTGGTCCCCTCACCCCCAATCCTGGTATGCATGGTCCCTTATCCCCCAATCCTGGTATGCATGGCACCCCTCACCCCCCAATCCTACTATGCATGGTACCCCTCACCCCTCAATCCTGGTATGTATGGTACCCCCCATCCCCCAATCCTGGTATGCATGGTACCCATGACCCCTCAATCCTGGTGTGCATGGCACCCCTCATCCCCAATCCTTGTATTCATGGCACCCCTCATCCCCAATCCTCCTATGCATGGCACCCCCATCCCCAGGCCTGGTATGCATGGCACCTCTCATCTCTCATCCTGGTATGCATGGCACCCCTCATCCCAGTCCTGGTATGTATGGCACCCCTCATCCCCTCATCCTGGTATGCATGGTACCCCACATCCCCCAATCCAGGTATGCATGGTACCCCTCATCCCTCAATCGTGGTATGTGTGGTCCCCTCACCCCCAATCCTGGTATACATGGTCCCCTCACCCCCAATCCTGGTATGCATGGTCCCTTATCCCCCAATCCTGGTATGTATGGCACCCCTCACCCCCCAATCCTACTATGCATGGTACCCCTCACCCCTCAATCCTGGTATGTATGGTACCCCCCATCCCCCAATCCTGGTATGCATGGTACCCATCACCCCTCAATCCTGGTGTGCATGGCACCCCTCATCCCCAATCCTCCTATGCATGGCACCCCCATCCCCAGGCCTGGTATGCATGGCACCTCTCATCTCTCATCCTGGTATGCATGACACCCCTCATGCCAAATTTGATATACATGGCACCCCTCATCCCAGTCCTGGTATGTATGGCACCCCTCATCCCCTCATCCTGGTATGCATGGTACCCCACATCCCCCAATCCAGGTATGCATGGTACCCCTCATCCCTCAATCGTGGTATGTGTGGTCCCCTCACCCCCAATCCTGGTATGCATGGTCCCCTCACCCCCAATCCTGGTATGCATGGTCCCTTCTACCCCAATCCTGGTATGCATGGTACCCTTCATCCCCCAATCCCGGTATGCATGGTACCCCTCATCCCCCCATCCTGGTATGCATGGTACCCCTCATCCCTCAATCGTGGTATGTGTGGTCCCCTCACCCCCAATCCTGGTATGCATGGTCCCCTCACCCCCAATCCTGGTATGCATGGTCCCTTATACCCCAATCCTGGTATGCATGGCACCCCTCATCCCCCAATCCTGGTATGCATGGTACCCCTCAATCCTGGTGTGTATGGTACCCCTCATCCCCCAGTCCTAGTATGTATGGTACCCCCATCCCCCAATCCTGGTATGCATGGTACCCCTCAATCCTGGTATTTATGGTACCCCTCATCCCCCAATCCTGGTATGTATGGTACCCCCATCCCCCAATCCTGGTATGCATGGTACCCCTCACCCCTCAATCCTGGTATTTATGGTACCCCTCATCCCCCAATCCTGGTATGTATGGTACCCCCCATTCCCCAATCCTGGTATGCATGGTACCCCTCACCCCTCAATCCTGGTATTTATGGTACCCCTTATCCCCCAATCCTGGTATGCATGGTCCCCTCACTCCCAATCCTGGTATACATGGTCCCTCATCCCCCAATCCTGGTATGCATGGCACCCCTCACCCCCCAATCCTGGTATGCATGGTACCCCTCACCCCTCAATCCTGGTATGTATGGTACCCCTCATCCCCCAATCCTTCTAGAACAGTCTCAGACTGTTCAATAGTAGTCATCTATATTATAACGCTACAAGCGTTCCTCTGTCTGAAGCCTCTATAGACTGCACAAGCGCGGCATGCCTGCGAAGTCTGGCCCCAGACAGAAGAACGCATGGAGCCGTTACAGGTAAGAGGAGTGTATGGCACCGGAGATCGCGGTATGCGTAGACACTGCGGCGCCATAGTTACATACTTACCTGACCAGGAGGAGCGTTGCCGCGGCACCTCTCTTCTGGCTGGAGACCGGGGGCGGAGTGAAGGCGCCTGATATGCATGGTACCCCTCACCCCCCAATCCTGGTATGCATGGTACCCCTCACACCTCAATCCTGGTATTTATGGTTCCCCTCATTCCCCAATCCTGGTATGTGTGGCCCCCTCATCCCCCAATCCTGGTATGCATGGTCCCCTCACTCCCAATCCTGGTATACATGGTCCCTCATCCCCCAATCCTTGTATGCATGGCACCCCTCACCCCCCAATCCTGGTATGCATGGTACCCCTCACCCCTCAATCCTGGTATGCATGGTACCCCTCATCCCCCAATCTTGGTATGTATGGTACCCCCATCCCCCAATCCTGGTATGCATGGTACCTCTCACCCCACAATTCTGGTATGTATGGTACCCCTCATCCCCCAATCCTGGTATGTGTGGCCCCCTCATTCCCCAATCCTTGTATGTGTGACCCCCTCACCCCCAATCCTGGTATGTATGGCACCCCTCAACCCTCAATTCTGTTATGTATGGTACCCCTCATATCCCAATCCTGCTATGTGTGGCCCCCTCATCTCCCAATCCTGGTATATGTGGCCCCCTCACCTCCCAATCCTGGTATTCATGGTACCCCTCATCCCTTTCACACTGCACACATACAAAAAAACATACTTATACTCTCCTTTCTTCCCTATGCTCCAGCACTGCTGTGTCCTATTCTGCCGGAGGCCTGGGGAGAAGTGCCGAACAGCGCGGTATGGGCACGCGCATACTCTGGCGCCATTTTGCTGAAGGCACACAGCAAATGTGTCTTCAGTAAAATGACGCCGGATAGCGCTATGCGCATGTGCCAATTCCGACGCCTTCACAGTAGAATAATATAGACCCCAGTTATTTGTGATATGCCCACAGGCTAAAGAAACAGCATAAATCTTGTGAGCTACTGCCATTGCAAGTGGAATAATGATTATATTTAACATGGCTGCCAGTCTCTTTGTGATGTATAATAGGGCTGCTTGCCTAGAGCTATTGAAATTACATTGTTGCCTCTGTGATGTCAAAAAGTTTGACAACTTTTCGAGACAATTTTTTTTTTACTTAAATGCATGTATTTTGGGCTTAAAATCAATTTTGCATTTGGATTTCATTACAAATTGTTATGCACACGCCCGGGCTAAGCGGCGTGTGCGTGTGATTGGTAGTGATTCCACTGGACCGTGCCGGAGAGTGAATGCCTGGAGGGGCGTGACTAGGTATTCACCCGATCCGACCAGGGTCGCACGACGGCATACGACGCCAGTGCACCAAGGAGGAACCGAGCAGAGGGACCAGGTGCTACTCCAGGACAGACCCCGGACACGGCTGTTGACCCACACAGGGGAATACAGGAACAGGCTGGTAGGCTGGCACACAGACTGGTGGGTATAGGCAGGCACGACTGGTATGCAGGCAGGCGGGTATGCAGGCAGGGGGGTAAAGACAAGCACAGCTAGAGTGCAGACAGGGAGGCACTAGCAGGTAGGAACACAGGCGGGATAGGACCCAGTACACACCGGGACTCAGGAACAATACAGGCAGAGGGTTACAGGCAAGCACAGCTAGAGTGCAGACAAGGCTGAGCAGGGAGGACAGGGCTCTGTTCACACGGAACAGACAGGAAGGGAAAGACAGAGCCAGATACTCACACAGTACTTGCAGAGACAACAAGCAGGAGTTAGGTACGAGTTCAGACTCTGCAGAAAAAGGAAGGGAACGGACATAGAGGCAAAACAGGTAAAGGACAGGAGAGAGTTCAGACTGGAACTGAGTGTACGGAGGAGACCGACACTGCAGAGGGATACAGGAGCGGGTCTGGGAATACGGCCCCCAGAGAGGCGGAACGAACAGGCAAGGAGCGTGTTCAGACAGGACAGACCAGACACAGGAGCGGGTCTAGGAAATCGGCCACTAGAAGGCGGAACGAACAGGCAAGGAGCGTGTTCAGACAGGACAGACCAGACACAGGAGCGGGTCTAGGAAATCGGCCACTAGAAGGCGGAACGAACAGGCAAGGAGCGTGTTCAGACAGGACAGACCAGAGAACACAAAAAGGACACAGTTCAGACACGGGAGCTGATACCGCAAAGCAGGAGACATACAGGACTCAGTTCAGACACGGGAGCTGAAACCGCAAAGCAGGAGACATACAGGACTCAGTTCTGACACGGGAGCTGATACCGCAAAGCAGGAGACATACAGGACACAGTTCAGACACAGGAGCTGATACCGCAAAGCAGGAGACATACAGGACTCAGTTCAGACACGGGAACTGATACAAAAAGCAGGAGACAAGAGACGGGACCTGGCACCTTCAGAGTGCAAGCACACACTGAAGGAAACACTATGCTCAGGCCGGGATAGAAGGGAGCTGCTGAGCTATATACCAAGTGACAGACAGCAATAGGCTGAGGACGCACAAGGGGTGTGACCCACAGCAGGTACAAAAGGCAGGAAGTGATCGGGCGCCGCCCTTAAGCAGCAGAAACAGACACAAACAGACAGCATGGAGGGAAGCCAGAGAGACATTCTGGACAGGAGATCAAGTGCGCCCTCTTGCACAGTGGGAGATGGACCACCATGCAAGGACGCCGCCAGGTATGTTACAGTACCTCCCCCCTTACGCCCCCTCTTCTTCAGGCCTGCCAGAATCTTCCGCAGGGAATTCGAGGGCCAGTCGTTCACTGGGTTGGAGGGGGACAGAGACTTAAGGGTAATCTCTGCTTCGAGGTACATCTTGTCAAGCTCACAGGAAGAAATAGACGGGTTATCAGGTACATAATGAGGAAAAGTCACTGTCTCTTTGTTATCTGGTGGTATCCCGGAGGATTCAGGAAACAACTGGAGGTCCTCCGCCGGGTCAGAAGAGTGCAGAGGCTCAGAGAAAACAACTGCTTCAGAGTACACTAGGTCGGACTCACTGGAGGAAGCAGGCGAGGTATCGGGTACCGAGTATAGGAAAGTCTCTGTCCATTCACCACCAGGTGGCACCCCGAAGGGTTCTGGAGACAGCTGGCGGTCCTCCGCCTGGTCAGAGGGGTGTAGAGACTCACGGGTAACCTCTGCTTCAGAGTACACTAGGTCGGACTCACTGGACGAAGCAAGCGAGGTATCAGATCCAGGATATAGGAAAGTCTCTGTCCATTCACCACCAGGTGGCACCCCGAAGGATTCTGAACACAACTGGAGGTCCTCCGCCTGGTCGGAGGGGTGTAGAGACTCAGGAGTAACCTCTGCTTCGGAGTACACTAAGTTGGACTCACTGGACGAAGCGAGCGAGGTATCAGGTACAGAGTATAGGAGAGTCTCTGTCCTTTCGCTACCAGGTAGCACCCCGAAGGGTTCAGGAGACAACTGGAGATCCTCCGCCTGGTCGGAGGGGTGTAGAGACTCGGAGGTAACTACCACTTTGGGGTACCCATTGTCAGGCTCACAGGACGAAGCGGACAAAGTATTGAGTACCGGGTGTAGAGAAGTCTCTCTCCATTTGTCATCGAGTGGTATCCCGGAGGGTTCAGGAGGCAACAGGGGATCCTCCGCCAGGTAGTAGAGGTGCACAGACTCTGAGGTAACCACAGCTTTGGAGCATCCTTGGACATGCACACCGGTTAAAGAGAAAGAAGCATCTGATGCCGGGTGCAGGAAGTTCTCCTGTGTGGAGTCTGGATGGGCAGAAGTCTCTTCGGCCAGGAGAACTGGTGCACTACCCACGCACATTACCCATTGGGGTTTCTCCGGGATACAGGGAGATGAAGCTTCAGTAGGGACTTCAAGGTTGGGGTCAGGAGGTCTCAGGGAGGACAGACCCTGGCGTGACGGCTTGCCTCTAAGTCTAGCACGTCTGGACTGCCTCTTGAGGTTGAGAGAAGTATTCCGGAAAGCGTAGTCACCCTGTGAGGATTCTGGGTGGGCAGTAGTCTCATTGGGCTGGAGGACTATTGCGCTACCCACACACATTACCCGTCGGGGCTGCTCCGGGATATTGGGAAGTGAAGCTTCAGCAGGGGCTTCAGAGTTAGGGTCCTCGAAGACCATACGAAAGGCCACCAGGAAGGCCTGCAGGTCAAGGATGACAGGATCCCATGCTTCCCATAGGGGGGTGACCCATTTCAAGGCATCACCCGCTAGGTAGTCAATCATAAAGGCCACTTTAGCCCAATCGGAAGGAAAATAGAGAGGGTAGGCCTTAAAGTGTAGCATGCATTGCTCCACAAATGCACGACACTGTCTTGGATCCCCATAGTAACGTGGCGGATCCGCAGGAACGAGGGCTGATAGATCCATCTGGACGGGTGCGTAACTCGCCTGGAACTCAGCTAAAGGGGGAAAAAAATTTATTTATTTTATTTTAATGCATGTATTCGCTGGAAAACTTCTCAGAGAGCGAAGGCCGTGGGGCTCAACGGGAACCATGGCCTGAGCATGCTGTTCATGCTGTTATGCACACGCCCGGGCTAAGCGGCGTGTGCGTGTGATTGGTAGTGATTCCACTGGACCGTGCCGGAGAGTGAATGCCTGGAGGGGCGTGACTAGGTATTCACCCGATCCGACCAGGGTCGCACGACGGCATACGACGCCAGTGCACCAAGGAGGAACCGAGCAGAGGGACCAGGTGCTACTCCAGGACAGACCCCGGACACGGCTGTTGACCCACACAGGGGAATACAGGAACAGGCTGGTAGGCTGGCACACAGACTGGTGGGTATAGGCAGGCACGACTGGTATGCAAGCAGGCGGGTATGCAGGCAGGGGGGTAAAGACAAGCACAGCTAGAGTGCAGACAGGGAGGCACTAGCAGGTAGGAACACAGGCGGGATAGGACCCAGTACACACCGGGACTCAGGAACAATACAGGCAGAGGGTTACAGGCAAGCACAGCTAGAGTGCAGACAAGGCTGAGCAGGGAGGACAGGGCTCTGTTCACACGGAACAGACAGGAAGGGAAAGACAGAGCCAGATACTCACACAGTACTTGCAGAGACAACAAGCAGGAGTTAGGTACGAGTTCAGACTCTGCAGAAAAAGGAAGGGAACGGACATAGAGGCAAAACAGGTAAAGGACAGGAGAGAGTTCAGACTGGAACTGAGTGTACGGAGGAGACCGACACTGCAGAGGGATACAGGAGCGGGTCTGGGAATACGGCCCCCAGAGAGGCGGAACGAACAGGCAAGGAGCGTGTTCAGACAGGACAGACCAGACACAGGAGCGGGTCTAGGAAATCGGCCACTAGAAGGCGGAACGAACAGGCAAGGAGCGTGTTCAGACAGGACAGACCAGACACAGGAGCGGGTCTAGGAAATCGGCCACTAGAAGGCGGAACGAACAGGCAAGGAGCGTGTTCAGACAGGACAGACCAGAGAACACAAAAAGGACACAGTTCAGACACGGGAGCTGATACCGCAAAGCAGGAGACATACAGGACTCAGTTCAGACACGGGAGCTGAAACCGCAAAGCAGGAGACATACAGGACTCAGTTCTGACACGGGAGCTGATACCGCAAAGCAGGAGACATACAGGACACAGTTCAGACACAGGAGCTGATACCGCAAAGCAGGAGACATACAGGACTCAGTTCAGACACGGGAACTGATACAAAAAGCAGGAGCCAAGAGACGGGACCTGGCACCTTCAGAGTGCAAGCACACACTGAAGGAAACACTATGCTCAGGCCAGGATAGAAGGGAGCTGCTGAGCTATATACCAAGTGACAGACAGCAATAGGCTGAGGACGCACAAGGGGTGTGACCCACAGCAGGTACAAAAGGCAGGAAGTGATCGGGCGCCGCCCTTAAGCAGCAGAAACAGACACAAACAGACAGCATGGAGGGAAGCCAGAGAGACATTCTGGACAGGAGATCAAGTGCGCCCTCTTGCACAGTGGGAGATGGACCACCATGCAAGGACGCCGCCAGGTATGTTACACAAATGTTGTCCCGTTTTGCTCTTACAGGCTCTTTGTTTCTTGAACATTCGACTTTAATTTAGTCTGTGGCCATAACCCAGCTGAGGGGAGCACAAAATATAGAAAAAAAAGAGTTACAGACTTTGCTATTACACTACCATAACAAGCTCACTGATGGATCCTCAGTTACAGGTCGGCCACGCTCTCTTGTTAGTGCAGCTTTCCTCACACACTGACCAGCTCTGTCCACACAATGGCTGCTAGTGGAGGAGAATCTGATCTTATCTGATATGATCGGGCAGTGCCCTGAAACACAGAAACACAGTGTCTACAAATTGAGATCCTGGTTTTGGCTTTTATCCTAAGTCATGTGATGAGGCTCGTTAGAGAGTCAATATTTTTACTATTGCACTTTCTATAGGTGGCACTAGAGTTCTGGTCCTCTTCCTCTCTGAAGAGAAAATTTGCATATTTCCCACAGGAGCATTGTGGCTTAAAAGTCTCCTCACCTTGACATACTTAACATGTCACTCTTCGCAAGGAGAAACGTTACCCCTTGAATCCCAAGCATAAAAATAGACATACAAAATTCAGACATAAAATACTAAAGGTAGATAAGTGATAATAACAAAATTCTCTTGTATGAATAATACAAATCAATACAGAGTTATATTGTGTGCAATCACAGTATTGAGGACGGATACTCAAAAAGTACAAGCCAAAATAGCAAGTGCTTTGTAAGTTTGGGCACCCCTGTTCAAAATTACTGTTATTTTGAACAGTTAAGTAAGTTGAAAAGGCCTAAAGTTAAAGATGACACATTTCCTTTGTATTTTAGGCAAAAAAATATATTTTCTTTCTTTTACATTTTAAAAATTACAAAAAGGAAAATGAGCAGATGCAAACGTTTGGGCACCCTTGGAGATTTGTGTGCTCAGATAACGTTGACCAAGGTTTTAGACCTTAATTAGCCTGCTAGGGTTATGGCTCGTTCACTATCATCGTTAGGAAAGGCCAGGTGATGCAAATTTCAGAGCTTTATAAAAACCCAGCTCCTCTAACCATGTGCCAAAAAAACAGCAGCCATGGGTTCTTCTAAGCAGCTGCCTAGCTCTCTTAAAATGAAAATGGTGGAGGCCCACAAAGCAGGAGAAGGCTATAAGAAGATAGCAAAGCGTTTTCAAGTTGCCCTTTCTTCAGTTCAAAATGTAATCAAGAAATAGCAGTTACCAGGAAAGGTGGAGGTCAAGATAAGGTCTGGAAGACCAAGCAAAATTTCAGTGAGAGTTGCTCATAGGATTGCTAGAGAGGCAAATCAGAACCCCTGCTTGACTGCAAAAGACCTTCAGAAAGATTTAGCAGACTCTGTAGTTGTTTGACAATGTTCTACTATTCAGAGACACCTGCACAAATATTGCCTTCATGTCATCAAAAGAAAATTTCTACTGTATCCTCGCCATAAAATTCAGTGTCAGAAGTATGCAAAAGAACATCTAAACAAGTCTGATGCATTTTGGAAACAAGTCCTGTGGACTGATGAAGTTAAAATAGAACACTTTGGCCACAATGATCAAAGGTACACTACCATTCAAAACTTTGGGGTTATTTAGAAATTTCATTATTCTTTAAAGAAAAGCACATTTTTTTCAATGAAGCTAACATTAAATGAATCAGAAATACACTCTATACATTGTTAATGTGGTAAATGACTATTCTAGCTGCAAAAGTCTTGTTTTTATTGCAATATCTACATAGGTCTATAGAGGCCCATTACCAACAACCACCACTCCAGTGTTTTAATGGTACATTATGTTTGCTAACTGTGTAAGAAGGCTAAAGGATGTTTAGAAAACCCTAGAAAACCCTTGCACAAGTATGTTAGCCCAGCTGAAAATGGTTTGGCTGATTTGAGAAGCTATAAAATTGACTTTCCTTTGAGCTAGTTGAGAATCTGGAGCATTACATTTGTTTGTTCTATGAAACTCTCAAAATGGCCAGAAAGAGAGAACTTTCATGTGAAACTCGACAGCCTATTCTTGTTCTTAGAAATGAAGGCTATTCCATGCGAGAAGTTGCCAAGAAACTGAAGATTTTCTACAACGGTGTGTACTACTCCCTTCAGAGGAGAGCACAAACAGGCTCTAACCAGAGTAGAAAGAGAAGTGGGAGGCCCCGCTGCACAGCTGAGCAAAAAGACAAGTACACTAGAGTCTCTAGTTTGAAAAATCGACGCCTCACAGCTCCTCAACTGGCAGCATCATTAAATAGTACACGCAAAACGCCAGTGTCAACGTCTACAGTAAAGAGGTGACTCCGGGATGCTGGCCTTCAGGGCAAAGTGGAAAAGAAAAAGCAATATCTGAGACTGGCTAATAAAAGGAAAAGATTAATATGGGCAAAAGAACACAGACTTTAGACAGAGGAAGATTGGAAAAAAGTTTTATGGACAGACGAATCAAAGTTTGAGGTGTTTGGATCAGACAGAAGAACATTTGTGAGACGCAGAACAACTGAAAAGATGCTGGAAGAGTTCCTGACCCCATCTTTATCAAGCATGGTGGAGGTAATGTGATGGTCTTGGGTTGTTTTGGTGCTGGTAAAGTGGGAGATTTGTACAAGGTAAATGGGATTTTGAATAAGGAAGGCTATCACTCCATTTTGCAACGCCATGCCATACCCTGTGGACAGCGCTTGATTAGAGCCAATTTAATCCTACAACAGGACAATGACCCAAAGCACACCTCCAAATTATGCATGAACTATTTAGGGCAGAAGCAGGCAGCTGGTATTCTATCTGTAATGGAGTGGCCAGCTCAGTCACCAGATCTCAACCCCATTAAGCTGTTGTGGGAGCAGCTTGACCGTATGGTATGCAAAAAGTGCCCATCAAGCCAATCCAACTTGTGGGAGGGGCTTCAGGAAGCATGGGCTGAAATTTCTCAAGATTACTTCAGCAAATTAACAGCTAGAATGCCAAAGGTCTGCAATGCTGTAATTTCTGAAAAGAGAGCATTCTTTGACAAAGCAAAGTTTGAAGGAGAAAATTATTCTTTATAATAAAAATCATTATTTCTAACCTTGTCAATGTCTGAACTATATTTTCTAATCATTTTGCAACTCATTTGATAAATAAAAGTATGAGTTTTCATGGAAAACATAAAATTGTCTGGGTGACCCCAAACTTTTGAACGGGAGTGTATGTGTGGAGAAAAAAGGGCACAGAATTTCAGGAAAAGAACATCTCGCCAACCATTAAGCATGGGGGTAGATCGATCATGCTTTGGGACTGTGTTGCAGACAATGGCACAGGGAACATTTCACGGGTAGATGGAAGAATGCATTTAATGAAATTTCAAAAGGAGCAAGTTGAAGGTTTTACAATGGCCCTCATCCCCTGATCTGATGTCACGCAAGATGTGGGAAAGACTTATTGTAACACAAAAGGAAGAGGAAAAGGGAGCCAAGGCTCTAGGGAAAGGGGGGTAAGTGGAGACCTCCTAGGTTGATCTAGCGTCACCCTGTCTCCCCTAATGTCCCTGTATTGGCTCTTAACCAATGGCCGCACGCGTACCTCGCCTTGTCTTTCCCTGGCATTTGGCTCAAGCTAGGGAAGAGAGGAGATGAGCACTAGTCGATCTCCACTAAACACTATAGACAACAAGGAAGGACAAACAGGGGAAAAGTGCTTAGCTTTAGATCACTCCAGACAAATGCACAAACACTTCCTCAAGCTCCAGAGAGGAAAAGGTACTGCTCTTGCTAAGCCTTCACAAGGAATAATGAATATCGCCGGCACCTCCCTCTAGAACACACCAGGTATTTATACACCCAGACCAGGAAGTTAATTAGCCAGAGGGAGGTAGCCACTGGGTCCTAGAGACAGCCTCTAAGAAAATGTCTGTAATGCCAAACGTAGAAATCTCCTGCAACCAACTGCAGGGCGACTGTCTGTCACCTCAGACACACCCGTGAGAGTACCCCCCTCTACGAGTGGCCTCTGGACACTCAAGACCAGGTTTCTCAGGATAAGTGGTGTGGAATGAGCGAACCAATCTGGGAGCGTTCACCTCTGATGCTGAAATCCACATCCTCTCCTCTGGATCATAGCCTTTCCAGTGCCCCAAGTATTGTAGAGAACAATGTTGGAGACGAGAATCTGCAATCCTCGAAATCTGAAACTCCAGATTACCATCAACCATTTCTGGGGGCGATGGTAGAGGCGAGGGCTCAAGAGGTTCCACATACTTTTTGAGTAAGCACCTATGGAACATAGACCTTAAGGGCCTGAGGAAGTTCAAGACGAAACGCTGCTGGGTTAATGACGGCGGTTATTTTATAGGGACCAATAAACCTAGGTCCCAGCTTTCAAGAAGGAACTTTCAATCTTATATTCCTGGTAGACAACCACACAAAGTCATTCACATTCAGGTCCGGACCTGGCAAGCGTTTTCTGTCAGTCATACGTTTATACCTGTCTCCCATGATCTTTAAGTTACTCAGAACACCCTGCAATACCGAGGAGAGTGACAAAGCAAACCATTCCTCCTCAGGAACTCCTGAAGCTCCTCCCCCATTAAAGATACCAAACTGTGGGTGATAACTGTATGCACCGAAGAACGGTGACCTGCCAGTGGATTTTTGAGGATGATTAATGGCAAATTCTGCTAGCAGTAGGTAGGATGCCCAATCCTCCTGATTTTTGGAAGCAAAACACCTGAGGTAGGTCTCCAAATTTGATTGACACTCTCGGTCTGTCCATTCTATTGAGGGTGGAAGGACAGCTGCACCCCCAGTCGAGAACAGAATGCCGTCCAAAATTTGGAAACAAACTGGGTCCCCCAATCTGACACCACATCCGAGGGAACCCCATGAAGCTTCACAATCTCATTTATGAACACCTGAGCAAGTGTCTTGGCATTTGGAAGTGCAGGCAATGCAACCAAATGAACCATTTTACTGAACCTATCTACTACCACCAAAACCACCGTTTTTCCTGCAGAAACCGGTTGGTCAGTAATAAAATCCATGAACAAGTGTGTCCATGGCCTACTAAGGATAGGTAGGGGAAGAAGAGTACCAGATGGACGGGTATGCGAAACCTTAGAACGCTTGCAAATACTACAAGCAGCTATGTGTTCAATCACATCCCGATGCAACCCTGGTCACCAAAACTACGAGAGAGGAGGTCCGCGGTTGCCTTACCACCTGGATGCCCAGCAAGCACAGAGTTATGATGCTCCTTCATTACTTTGAGGTGCATATCAGATGGTACAAATAACCTTCCTGAAGGGCAGGAGGCAGGGGCATCCCTATGAGCCTCCAACACCTCACCCTCCAGTTTAGGAAACAGTGCCGAAATGACTACCCCTTTCTATAATATCGGGGCAGGGTTCTCATGGTCACCATTACCAGGAATAAGCTGTGGGGCAAAGCATCAGCCTTGACATTTTTGACCCCTGGACGAAAAGTGACAACAAAATTGAACCTAGTAAAAATCAGGGACCATCTGGCTTGCCTAGGGTTGAGACGTTTAGCTGACTGGAGGTATGACAGGTTCTTATGGTTAGTAATAACAGTAATAGGATGGACAGCCCCCTCCAACCAATGTCGCCATTCTTGGAACGCCAATTTGATCGCCAAAAGCTCCCTATTACCCACGTCATAATTTCTCTCAGCCGAAGACAATTTTTTAGAAAAGAAGGTGCATGGGCATCATTTACCAGGGGACGGACCCTGAGACAACACAGCCCCAACCCCGACATCCGACGCATCAACCTCCACAATAAATGTTTGGGAAACATCGGGTTGATTGAGTATAGGTGCAGTGGCAAAATTATTCTTTAAGGAATAAAAAGCCTGGAGGGAGGCATCCGACCATTTAGAAAAATCAGACCCCTTGTTAGTCATGTCAGTAAGGGGTTTCACAATAACAGAGTAATTTTGGATGAATTTCTGGTAAAAATTAGTAAAGCCCAGAAAACGTAGAGCCTTCAGGTTCTCGGGACGTTCCCAATCAAGGACTGCACGGATCTTTTACGGATCCATATGTAATAGTGGGGAAGGACGTAGCCTTCTTTTGGCACTGAAGTAGTTAAAGAAAGTGTTCCTGTAGTTAGACCTCTCTGAACTGTTGGTAGACCAAGCTAAAGGAGCTAGCTTTAGTGGTCCAGTTAGTAGAGTAGAGGGGGAACTTAGTGCCCTGATCAAGCCTTGAGTTATATAAAGCTTGTTCCTGACATAATTCCTTGTGGGCTGCAGTACCTGCAAGCAGCCACAAGATGCCACTGTCCTGGGTGCAGATGTCAGGTTGAGTCTGCTAGCAGTGTTACAGACAGTGATGGGTTAATGCTGTGTGATGACAGCTCACCGAGGGTGGGCACATTAGGAAAATCTCTGTTTAGTTTCCAGGATCAGGAAGTGATTGAGTAGTAAAAGATAGGACAGCGAACTGTGCGGGCAGCCTGACTATAGTGACTGCTAGGGTAGATGGGAGCTCCATACCCTCAGACAGTGGGATCACCAGTGTGAAAGTCTCCCTACGCAAGAGCAAGAGTCCTGTTAGCCGGCCGGAGAAGCTCAAAGGAAGTATTGAGGACCCGGGGCACTTCTAGTGTGCAGGAAGCAGAGGAAGATAAATAGGACTCCAGGCTAAGACGTGGGGGAGAGATATCGGATCCAGATCACTGTTGGTATTGCAGAAGAGTCTCTTGGGCTAGAGATTAGAGTCACAGAGATGCTTCACTTAAAGAGGGAACCAGGGCTGAAGATGTTGCCAGCGCCTGTGAGAGAGATAATAACCTGTCGGGCCTTATCCATTATATCTGCCTGTAAATATTGTACATATTCCTCTTCCCCAAGTAAAGTTCAAGTTCTGGTTAAGAACCTCGTGTCCTCTGAATTTATTGCTGCCCTGGTCCCAGAAGAGAAATGCCTGGAGACAGCCGCGATTGGATGGTTTGAAGTAAGTGGGGAGCACCACATACACAGCCACACATCAGAGGGAGGACACAAATTGTCTGTAGGGTGCCAGAGCGAGAGGGGGCTACAGCTTGCCCACGACTACCTCGCTGGGGCACCTTACACATACGAAAACCTGAAGATGACAACAAGTATCCCAAAAACTGCACCTCCTGAACAGTGAAAACACATTTTTCTAGTTTGGCATAAAGTTTGTTATCCCTTTAATATCTGGAGCACCAGCTTAACATGCCCCCAATGTGTCTTAAAATCAGGTGAGTAAACCAAAATATTGTCCAGATAGACCACCACAAACCTCTCCACCAAATTATGGAAAATATCATTTATGAAATGCTGAAATACCGCAGGTGCTTTGGTCAAACCAATAGGCATAACCAGACTCTCGAAATATCCTTCCGGGGTATTGAACGCTGTTTTTGATTCATCCCCCTCTCTGATTCTAACCAGATTATAGGCTCCCGTTAAATCCAACTTGGAGAATACCTTAGCTCCTACAACCTGGCTGAACAAATTAGGAATCAGAGGAAGAGGGTATGGATCACGGATGGTTATTTGATTTAATTCCTGGAAATCTAAACAGGGACATAGACCGCCATCTTTTTTCTTCACAAAGAAGAACCCTGCTGCCACGGGCGAAGATGAGGGTCTGATATGTCCCTTCTCCAGACCTTCCGCAATGAAATCCTTCATGGCTTGTCTCTCAGGGCCGGAAAGATTATACAGTCTGGATTTCGGTAGTTTAGCTCCAGGGGTCAGGTTAATAGGACAGTCATAAGCACGATGAGGAGGCAAATCCTGACACCCTCTCAGAAAAAACGTCCTCAAAACCAGACCGAAAAGCAGGTAATATTTCCGTAGAAGATACCAATAAATGGGCCAATTCTATAATAACCTCTTTAATTCATCAAGAAAACCAATATAAACAAATGGAGGTTTCTTTATAAAATTTAACAACTCTTTATTTCATACATAATTAAAAACAACAAAAAATTAAAAAGGCATGAAAATATTGCAGCAATGGGCATCTA
The DNA here is from genome assembly GCF_046119375.1 of Phyllobates terribilis. NCBI lineage: Eukaryota > Metazoa > Chordata > Amphibia > Anura > Dendrobatidae > Phyllobates > Phyllobates terribilis. The sequence continues at coordinate 277,461,522 of NW_027362767.1, forward strand.
GTGGCATGACCAATAAATATTAAATCTTTATTCATAAACAGGATACATGGTATACAAATCTTTAAGGTGCATAGTGCTAGGAAAATCCTACAGTGTCGCCATCTAGTGAAGATGTGCATAAAAAACAGGCAACAAATATTTATTTTAATGGCTCAAAAATCAATTTTTTTACCACAGACTTCTATGCACTATTACCGTCCTGTTACTTGTCGTGCTAATGGTGCAGCATGGGCATTAGATAGTAACACAATCTAAACACATTATAACATAATATATCAATGTCCAGGGAGCATCATCACAGCACACAAACCCTCATGAATTCTTTTATAACATAATTACCAAATAAGGGATGGTCAGCCACACAGAAATGTCCCCCATAACGCGCGTTTCACACGAGCTTCTTCAAGAAGGGGTGATAATAGACAAGAACGCAAACATTATATACCCTACCTCATGTGCAGCATGTAATCACGTGCTGTCCCGCGAACATGAGCATAGCAAGCCCGGACTTCGGCGTCTGACGTCAGGCTCCCACAATCCTCTGCTCGACGCGTCAGAGCCTAAGGCAGGGAATCCGTGGTTGTCATGGCTGCATAACATATATGCGGATGAACATGCACCATGCTGCCATCTAGAGGCATTTTTGACACATAACAAACATCCAGACTACCCATCAGAGAAGAGAGGCAATGTAGTAATTGCACAAAGCCATATATAATTTGGAATCCCACTGTGTTATAAATAATTATTAAACAAGGAAATATAAATAGATAATTAAATACCCCCCAAAAACATGGTTTCACATGGTTTCACATTTTAATAAATAAATCTAACAAAAATTATCAAAATACATGATTTATGCATATATATAAAGTGCATATAATATATAAAGTGTATTGAAAAAAAGTGTTTATATAACATATTGAAGACAGTGACACTTATATATGTACATACACGCTTACATAAACACACATACTCATCCTTACTACATACATACCCATATGTCGTGCCCCCAGGGGCCTTACTGTTTGGGGACAGTATATATATATCACGGTGGCTGGCCCAGGGCGGACAGTGCACAAAAGGGGTAGCGATTACTAATAAAGTTTGGAGAAATTCGTGACGCCACCTGTGGTGTCTGGTGAAGGTCACCAGCTCTGCAGCTGTCCTCTGAGGCAGGTGACAAGGCAGCTAAAGATGGTACAGCTCCCCACAGGTGGAGCGGGCCTCAGGGCAGTGTAGATAGATAGATGGTGGGTGCGCTGGGCGTTGTTGTGCAGGTAGAGAACGCAGCAGGAGTAATGGACAGAGACAGGGGGTTTTGCTTCGTTACCTTTACTGGTACAGCTGGTAGATATGGTCCAGGGTACTCTAGGTGAAGGGCGCACTTTTGAACTTCTCCCCAGGGAGCGGGTATAAGGCCTCCTGATCCGTGTCTGCCTCTGTGTAAGCTCCTGGCCAGCCTGCAACTGTGCCTAGCTTATGTGTCTTGCTTTTTCTACTCCACCTGTTGCTCTGAAGTAGGACCTCCGGTTGGTAACCATTTTCCCTGGACGTCGGGGCCTTCGTGGTTCCTGGTCCTGTATGTGTCTAGCTTCAGGTTTGCCAGGGACTTGTAGTCCTCCTGGGATTCCGGTTATCCCTAGTGGGTGTAAAGGGTCCCTGTAGGCTCGGACCCGGTGTTCGGTAGTAATACTGGGGTGAGCCTGGTATGCTCCTCTGCCCCCTTGATCACTCGTTTCTTCCACTCGCCTTCGGCCACGCTCGGGGCCCTCACTAGGCTTCAGTACTGCTGGAGGCCTAGCTTGCCTCACACAGCAGCCTGCGTGCTCCTCTCTGAACACTAACTGGAACTGATCTCTTTCCAACTTTAGACTGAGCTGCCTGGCTCCACCTTCCCTTTATATATCCCTATCAGGGCTCCCTCTGCTGGTATGAGGTGGAAGGTGGAGGTGTTTGCATGTAGTGAGGGCCTCTTGTGGAGAAATCTGTCCGTGCACCCTTCTGGGTTCTGTGGCACCATGCGCAGCAGGGCTCCACATTCCCCCCTAGTAAAACTCAGTACTCCTGGACTGAAGCATTTTTTTTTTTTTGAAAAAAAAGTTAAACCATAACATTAACATTTACAATAATAACAATATGTTTACAGCAAGTCCCGTAACCTGGTGTCCTTTTCACCAAAAGTACATGGTAGCATGAGGGACCCGTCCGCAAACCCTCCACATAGGCCCTGGGCGTGGCTGCAGAGCATAGGTGATCCAGATGATGGACCACGTCTTCCGCCACGCCAAACGGGTTTTTGTTCAGTGGTCAATAACAAGGCACTCCAGGGAGTGCAATTATGTACAGTACAGACCAAAAGTTTGGACACACCTTCTCATTTAAAGATTTTTCTGCATTTTCATGACTATGAAAATTGTACATTCACACTGAAGGCATCAAAACTATGAAGTAACACATGTGGAATTATATACTTAACAAAAAAGTGTGAAACAACTGAAAATATGTCTTATATTCTAGGTTCTTCAAAGTAGCCACCTTTTGCTTTGATGACTGCTTTGCACACTCTTGGCATTCTCTTGATGAGCTTCAAGAGGTAGTCACCGGAAATGGTCTTCCAACCATCTCAATTGGGTTCAGGTCTGGTGACTGTGGAGGCCAGGTCATCTGGTGTAGCACCCCATCACTCTCCTTCTTGGTCAAATAGCCCTTACACAGCCTGGAGGTGTGTTTTGGGTCATTAAAATAAATGATGGTCCAACTAAACGCAAACCGGATGGCATAGCATGCCGCTGCAAGATGCTGTGGTAGCCATGCTGGTTCAGTATGCCTTCAATTTTAAATAAATCCCCAACAGTGTCACCAGCAAAAGCACCCCCACACCATCACACCTCCTCCTCCATGCTTCACGGTGGGAACCAGGCATGTAGAGTCCATCCGTTCACCTTTTCTGCGTCGCACAAAGACATGGTGGTTGGAACCAAAGATCTCAAATTTGGACCCATCAGACCAAAGCATAGATTTCCACTGGTCTAATGTCCATTCCTTGTGTTCTTTAGCACAAACAAGTCTCTTCTGCATGTTGCCTGTCATTAGCAGTGGTTTCCTAGTAGCTATTTTACCATGAAGGACTGCTGCACAAAGTCTCCTCTTAACCGTTGTTGAAGAGATGTGTCTGCTGCTAGAACTCTGTGTGGCATTGACCTGGTCTCTAATCTGAGCTGCTGTTAACCTGCGATTTCTGAGTCTGGTGACTCAAATAAACTTATCCTCAGAAGCAGAGGTGACTCTTGGTCTTCCTTTCCTGGGGCGGTCCTCATGTGAGCCAGTTTCTTTGTAGCGCTTGATGGTTTTTGCAACTGAACTTGGGGACATTTTCAAAGTTTTCCCAATTTTTCACACTGACTGACCTTCATTTCTTAACGTAATGATGACTACTCATTTTTCTTTACTTAGCTGCTTTTTTTCTTGCCATAATACAAATTCTAACAGTCTATACAGTAGGACTATCAGCTGTGTATCCACCAGACTTCTGCACAACACAACTGATGGTCCCAACCCCATTTATAAGGCAAGAAATCCCACTTATTAAACCTGACAGGGCACACCTGTGAAGTGAAAACCATTTCCGGTGACTACCTCTTGAAGCTCATCAAGAGAATGCCAAGAGTGTGCAAAGCAGTCATCAAAGCAAAAGGTGGCTACTTTGAAGAACCTAGAATATAAGACATATTTTCAGTTGTTTCACACTTTTTTGTTAAGTATATAATTCCACATGTGTTAATTCATAGTTTTGATGCCTTCAGTGTAAATGTATAATTTTCATAGTTATGAAAATACAGAAAAATCTTTAAATGAGAAGGTGTGTCCAAACTTTTGGTCTGTACTGTACATGAACAGTTTTCGGGCTGCTCACAGTCCTCAGCCACAGAGTCTTTTTATATATACCCTTACGAGTGACTAAATACAATAGAAAAGTGTCCATGTCACCTAAATTGTCCATCAGCAAGGCAAAACACAACAATAAATGAATACATGAAAATTTCACAATAATAATATACCCCAGGGGCAACTATTTATACAGCAAGTATTTCTGCTTATTCGCTAAACCTGACAGGGGTCTTATTCGCTAAACCTGACAGTGGCCTGGCCTTTGGTGCTACGTGTTGCTCTATGTAATGCGGGAGTGTGAATGGTATCTGTATTTGTTACCCTGTCAGTTCTATGTGTGGGTAGGTTGTAATACTGCCTTAACCTCTCCATGGGACTGGCAAGTGTACCATTGGCTGGGCCTTCTTGCTCTGTTCCAACCGGGGATCCTTCTTCTGGGGATTCTTCTCGAGCAGGCTCTCCTGGAGCACTTATAGGTTATTCTTGCTGTGGAGGGTCTTCTGGCTGTTGGAAGAAGGGGATCACAGGTATTATCACTGCTCCTCCTATTTGGGGCCAATCTGCCGGGAAATCTCCTAATTCAGTGTGGAGTACTTCTTCCTCAGGCTCCTCCGGTTCAGTGAGAGGCACTTCCTCCTGGGGCTTTAGCAGACCTGGACACAACTTCAGGTGGTCCCTTGACACCATTGCAGCTGTTCTTCCTCCGTCCTTGGTAATTAGACAGGTCTTCCTGCTATCAAATCTTGACTTTAACACAGTGTAGGGTTCTCTCTCCCACTGGTCATCAAGTTTGTGGTTTCTCCTTTTCTCTTCAACACCACTTCTCCTGGTGTGAAGGGTTCTGCTGGTGCACTTTTATTGTAGTGAGCTTCCTGCTTGTCCCTTACCCGAGTGAGACTGTCTTCGACACAGGCCTGCACTCTTCTGTACTGCTCCTGTCTGGTCGTGTCCCAGTCCTCAGTGAACATATCTGCTTCTGGTTCTACTACACCAAGCTCCAGGTCGATGGGCAACTTCCCGGGTCTTGCTCGCATGAGATATGCTGGAGTACAATTGGTGGGACTCACAGGCATATTGTTGCACAGATCTACCAAGTCAGGTAGTAGGTCCGGCCACTGATTTCTCTCCTCTAATGGTAAGTTCTTCAGCAGGTCAATGACGATATTATTCATCCTTTCACAAAGACCGTTGGCTTGGGGGTGGTAGGGTGTAGTCCGGATCCTCCCACACCCGCACAGATGACAGAACTCCCCGAACAATTCGGCTTCAAAGGCTGAGCCCCGATCCATCAGCACCTGCTCCGGGTATCCATGGGGCCTGCAGAAGTACGCCTGAAACGTCTTCGCCGCAGTTTCTGCCGTCAGATCCTTGACGAGGGCGACCACCAGGAACCGGGAGCAGTGATCCACCATGGTCAGGGCATAGGAGTATCCTGACCTGCTGGGTGACAGCTTGACATGATCCAGGGCCATGATCTCCAAGGGTTGAGTTGTCTTAATGGGTTGCAGGGGTGCCTTCTGGCTGTTGTAGTCTTTCCTTCTGAGGCTATAGGGTCCACAGTCTCGGCACCATCTCTCTATGGAGCTCCGCATTCCAACCCAGTAAAACCGACCTTTTAGCAGGGTTTCTAGCTTCTTCCAGCCAAAGTGCCCCGCTTGATCGTGGTAGGCCTCCAACACCATCTGGATTGCCGTCCTGGGCTCTACAATCTGCCACACCATCTCATGGGTCCTCGGGTTGACGTACCTTCGGCACAGCTCCTCCCTATAGATGAACAGCCAGCTTCTCTCACCCCACAGTTGCATGGCTTGTAGAGACACTTCCTTCTCCAGGGAGGAACCTTCCTGGGTTATCAGTTTTTTAATACGGCTGACAACCGGGTCGCTGTCCTGGGTCTCCTTCCAGCTGTGGTGAGGTAAAGGGTTTAGGTCTTACCGCGATGCCTCCTGGAGGCTCGTTGCTCGTGGACCATTCCATTATGGTGAAAGGCAGGTAGCTCAATCTCTTCCAGGTCATCCACTTCTTCTTCAGTGTCCGACTGGTGAGGCATCCTGGACAGGGCATCGGCGTTGGCGTTCTTGCGGCCCGCCCTGTACTTAATAGTGAATTGGTAGTTTGACCGCCGAGCCATCCATTGTTGTTCCGTGGCTCCTAACTTGGCTGTTTCCAGATGAGTCAAGGGGTTATTGTCTGTGTAGGCAGTGAACTTACTGGAGGCTAGGTAGTTCTTGAACCGCTCGGTGATGGCCCAGACAAGGGTCAGCAACTCCAACTTGAAGCTGCTATAGTTCTCTGGGTTCCTCTCGGTCGGGCGGAGCTTCCTGCTTGCATAGGCGATCACTTTTTCTTGGCCATTCTGCTTCTGACTTAACACAGCTCCTAATCCCTCATTGCTGGCATCAGTGTACAGCAGGAATGGTTGGCTGTAGTCAGGGTAGGCTAGGATTTCTTCGCCGGTCAGGATCTCCTTCATCACCTCAAAGGATTCAGCTTGCTCCTTACCCCAATGGAACGGGGGGTTTCTGCCTATCCCGGACTGTCCTACCAGGAGATCTTGCAAAGGCGCCGCTTTCTTGGTATAGTCCTTCACAAACCTCCGATAATACCCGACTAGTCCCAGGAACTGACGCACCTCCTTGAGGCTCTTCGGCTCCGGCCATTTCTGGATGGCAGTGACCTTCTCTGGGTCTGGTACTACTCCCTCTGGACTAACGATGTGCCCCAGGTACTGTACCTTTCGCTTGAGCAGGTGGCACTTTGAGTGCTTCAGCTTCATCCCATACCGGGACAGCGACTCAAATACCTCTGCCAGGTGCTTCAAGTGGTCCTCATACGTTCTGGAGTGCACTATCACGTCATCCAGGTATAGTAGTACAGTCTCGAAGTTGTGGTGTCCCAGGCAGCACTCCATCAATCTCTGAAACGTTGCGGGGGCGTTGCAGAGTCCAAACGGCATATTGTTGAACTCGCAGAGTCCCATCGGGGTGGTGAAGGCCGTCTTCTCCCGATCCTCCTCAGCAACAGCTACTTGCCAGTACCCACTAGTGAGGTCAAGGGTGGAGAAGCAATTTGCAGACTTTAAGGCAGCCAGGGATTCCTCTATACGTGGTAAAGGGTATGCATCTTTATGTGTAATGCGATTTACTTGTCTGTAATCTACACACATTCTCATGCTTCCGTCCTTTTTTCTGACTAGAACAAGGGGAGCTGCCCAGGGACTACAACTATCCCTTACTACCCCTGCCTTCTTCATGTCGTGCAACATCTCCTTCGCCTTCTGGTAGTGTGCTGGTGGTATAGGCCTGTAACGTTCTTTGATGGGTGGATGGTCACCTGTGGGTATATGATGTTGTACCCCTTTAATCCTCCCAAAGTCAAGTGGGTGTTTACTGAATACCTGCTCGTATTCCTGAACCACCCGGTGTACACCCTGCTTCTGATGGGCAGGAGTGGTGTCTATCCCAACATGGAGCTGTTGACACCAATCCTCCACCTGGGTTCCCGGGTCATTATCCTCCACTTCGTCTGGTGAGGTTAAGGACTCCGCCGTGTGTATAGAGTTGTTATCTACTGTGTACAGTTTGGCAACGGTGGCGTAGCGTGGTAATCTAACCTCGTCCTCCCCATAGTTTAGGAGGCGTACGGGCACCCTCCCATTGCGTACATCCACTACCCCTCTGGCAGTCAAGAGTGTAGGTCTATGCTCTGAGCTAAGGGGCTCTACTACCGCCCGGTAGCTCCATCCTTTGAGACCTATTGCTGCTCTACACCAAATCAGCATTTCACTCATTGGGGGAATCACAATAGGTATCGGGTCTGTCACCCATACATTACCAATTTCACCACCTGATAGTTTTACCTGTTGCTGGTACATAAGGGCTCGGATCTCTTTCTGAAGCACTCTCCTCTGCCCTGGTCTGGCGGTGTCAGCCATCTGTTGGAGCAAGAACAACACTTCTCCCAAACAGTTACTAACAATATTTGTGCCAAGTACCATATACAAGTCTGTATCATCAGGATTAGTCTCTACTACAATTAGTCCCTGGTCCTTCAGTTCCACTCTTCCCACCTTTACTGCCACATCCTTAACCCCGACTAGGTTAAGGGGAAGGTCATTGGAGGCATACACGGAAAGGTTTGGAGCTGGCGGGCTCAGTTCGTCTATGGACCAGAACATTTTGTAGAGGACATCAGGCATAATGGTTACCTGAGATCCTGTGTCCAGCAGGGCAGGTGTCCAGCACAATGGACAGGAAAGGTCTTCCTCCCACGAACCGACGGTACCAGTTTGTTGGGCCTGGTTGGTCTACTCCTGGGTGTCGGCCCTCGGCCCCAGGGTTTTCTCATTTAAAGGACACCTTCGCGTGGTGTGGCCTGCTTTATGGCAGCGGTAGCAGATGAAATCTTCTGGAGGGCGGCGTTGGTCGTTGGTCCTCCCACGGGGCGGCATTGCCCCCCTCCGGGGTGGTGTTGTCCTACTTCTTCTTCTCATCCAGGGGACATCCTCAGGGCTTTCGGCTAGCAAGATCCTTCCTTCTGGCTCAGGCTCCGTCCGCAGCTGCAGGGTGCTCATGACAGTGGCCAGGGTTTTGCTTAACTGGCGCACTTCAGAGCGTAGGCTGTCCAGCTCGCTAGGGGGCACTGTTTGCATCCTTGTTTCGGCCGTTAGTGAAGGAGCGATGGGTGCTGCAGGCACGGGGTTGACCCCACTCTGGTAACGCTGGATAGCAGTGTCTGTTGTTTCCAGGGGCTGCAGGCCCTTTATAGCCATGTCCTTAAGGGTGTCAAAGGTGGCATCTGGATGGTGTAAGGCCCACCACCGTACAGTTCTGCTCTCTTCTTGGGACTTTAACCCCCGGATGAACTGTTCCGTCAGCATTTTATTTTCATCATGGATGCTGGCTGGACTAACCTGTTTCAGGGGCCGCAGGGCCTCCTGTAAGCGCCAGGCATAGTCCCGGATACTGTCCTCAGGTTTTTGGACACAATGGTAGAACCTCATCCGGAGATCTGTTTCAGTGCGGTTTTCAAACGCGGTTTGCAGTCTCTTAAAGATGGTGGACACGGATTCTTGGTCTGCGGCTGGCCAGGTTTCAACTTCTCGCTCAGCGGCACCAGTCAATTGTCCCAATACTACAGTGGCTCTCTGCTTGCCAGTCATAGAGTACATGTCCAGTATGCCGCATATCTTCCTCTTGAATCCGGACAGGGTGTCCGGTTTGCCGTTATACTGGGGGAACCACTTCACTCCCTGGATATAAGGTAGGGCCATAGGTATGACAGGGGTTACAGGCCCTGCTGTTGGAGCGGCCGCTTCAGCCTGCTCAGCGCCGAGCGCAAGTGGGACATCGGGGCTCTGCTGGGCTTCGGACATCGTTGTGCCCCCCTAGTGAACCGGAACCTACCTTCTGAACTTTTCTTTTAGGTAGGCCGCAGCTCCGCGGGCGACGGTCTTCTTTCAGGACCTTGCGTCACTCGCTTCTGATGTCAGGGCGTCCTTCCGGCTCCTTCCAGGACCTGACGCTTCCTGGTTCCATGTCAGGGGCGGGGCGTGTCCTCGACTTCGCGCGCTTCCAGTGGTTACGCCCCTCTTCTTCCCCCGCGGCAACCTGAAAATGGCGGAAAATGGCGGGAAACAGCGGCAATTAGCGGGAAAAACTTCACCACAGTACGATTTACAGTCTTTTAAAGGCGCACAGTACCCAGTGGCAACGGGCACGCAATCCTGTTTGTGACGCCAGTTGGGATGTCGCGCCCCCGGGGGCCTTACTGTTTGGGGACAGTGTATATATATCACGGCTGGCCCAGGGCGGACAGTGCACTAAAGGGGTAGCGATTACTAATAAAGTTTGGAGAAATTCGTGACGCCACCTGTGGTGTCTGGTGAAGGTCACCAGCTCTGCAGCAGTCCTCTGAGGCAGGTGACAAGGCAGCTAAAGATGGTACAGCTCCCCACAGGTGGAGCGGGCCTCAGGGCAGTGTAGATAGATAGATGGTGCGTGCGCTGGGCGTTGTTGTGCAGGTAGAGAACACAGCAGGAGTAACGGACAGAGACAGGGGGTTTTGCTTCGTTAAAAAAAGGTTGAAGAAAACAGCTTCCAAAAGTGCAAATATTTATTGAAACAAATCCACGCAGTTAAAAAATTTCCAAATTACATAGGGGAATCTCACATAGAAAAAACACAACGTGTTTCGAACACAGAGCTGTGTTCTTTGTCAAAGCTGTTTTGCTTCGTTACCTTTACTGGTACAGCTGGTAGATACGGTCCAGGGTCCTCTAGGTGAAGGGCGCACTTTTGGACTTCTCCCTAGGGAGCGGGTATAAGGCCTCCTGATCCGTGTCTGCCTCTGTGTAAGCTCCTGGCCAGCCTGCAACTGTGCCTAGCTTATGTGTCTTGCTTTTTCTACTCCACCTGTTGCTCTGAAGTAGGACCTCCGGTTGGTAACCACTTTCCCTGGACGTCGGGGCCTTCGTGGTTCCTGGTCCTGTATGTGTCTAGCTTCAGGTTTGCCAGGGACTTGTAGTCCTCCTGGGATTCCGGTTATCCCTACTGGGTGTAAAGGGTCCCTGTAGGCTCGGACCCGGTGTCCGGTAGATATACTGGGGTGAGCCTGGTATGCTTCTCTGCCCCCTTGATCACTCCTTTCTTCCACTTGCCTTCGGCCACGCTCGGGGCCCTCACTAGGCTTCAGTACTGCTGGAGGCCTAGCTTGCCTCACACAGCAGCCTGCGTGCTCCTCTCTGAACACTAACTGGAACTGATCTCTTTCCAACTTTAGACTGAGCTGCCTGGCTCCACCTTCCCTTTATATATCCCTATTAGGGCTCCCTCTGCTGGTATGAGGTGGAAGGTGGAGGTGTTTGCATGTAGTGAGGGCCTCTTGTGGAGAAATCTGTCCGTGCACCCTTCTGGGTTCTGTGGCACCTTGCGCAACAGGGCGCCACACATACATACTCAAAAATACGAATCCATATGCATGTACAGTACAGACCAAAAGTTTGGACACACCTTCTCATTTAAAGATTTTTCTGTATTTTCTTGACTATGAAAATTGTACATTCACACTGAAGGCATCGAAACTATGAATTAACACATGTGGAATTATATACTTAACAAAAAAGTGTGAAACAACTGAAAATATGTCTTTTATTCTAGGTTCTTCAAAGTAGCCACCTTTTGCTTTGATGACTTGCTTTGCACACTCTTGGCATTCTCTTGATGAGCTTCAAGAGGTAGTCACCAGAAATGGTCTTCCAACAATCTTGAAGGAGTTCCCAGAGATGCTTAGCACTTGTAGGCCCTTTTGCCTTCACTCTGCGGTCCAGCTCACCCCAAACCATCTCGATTGGGTTCAGGTCTGGTGACTGTGGGGGCCAGGTCATCTGGCATAGCACCCCATCACTCTCCTTCTTGGTCAAATAGCCCTTACACAGCATGGAGGTGTGTTTGGGGTCATTGTCCTGTTGAAAAATAAATGATGGTCCAACTAAACGCAAACCGGATGGAATAGCATACCGCTGCAAGATGCTATGGTAGCCATGCTGGTTCAGTATGCCTTCCATTTTGAATAAATCCCCAACAGTGTCACCAGCAAAGCACCCCCACACCATCACACCTCCTCCTCCATGCTTCACGGTGGGAACCAGGCATGTAGTGTCCATCCGTTCACCTTTTCTGCGTCGCACAAAGACACGGTGGTTGGAACCAAAGATCTCAAATTTGGACTCATCAGACCAAAGCACAGATTTCCACTGGTCTAATGTCCATTCCTTGTGTTCTTTAGCCCAAACAAGTCTCTTCTGCTTGTTGCCTGTCCTTAACAGCGGTTTCCTAGCAGCTATTTTACCATGAAGGCCTGCTGCACAAAGTCTTCTCTTAACAGTTGTTGAAGAGATGTTTCTGCTGCTAGAACTCTGTGTGGCATTGACCTGGTCTCTAATCTGAGCTTCTGTTAACCTGCGATTTCTGAGGCTGGTGACTCGGATAAACTTATCCTCAGAAGCAGAGGTGACTCTTGGTCTTCCTTTCCTGGGGCGGTCCTCATGTGAGCCAGTTTCTTTGTAGCGCTTGATGGTTTTTGCAACTGCACTTGGGGACACTTTCAAAGTTTTCCCAATTTTTTGGACTGACTGACCTTCATTTCTTAAAGTAATGATGGCCACTTGTTTTTCTTTACTTAGCTGCTTTTTTCTTGCCATAATACAAATTCTAACAGTGTAATCAGTAGGACTATCAGCTGTGTATCCACCAGACTTCTGCACAACACAACTGATGGTCCCAACCCCATTTATAAGACAAGAAATCCCACTTATTAAACCTGACAGGGCACACATGTGAAGTGAAAACCATTTCCGGTGACTACCTCTTGAAGCTCATCAAGAGAATGCCAAGAGTGTGCAAAGCAGTCATGAAAGCAAAAGGTGGCTACTTTGAAGAACCTAGAATATAAGACATGTTTTCAGTTGTTTCACACTTTTTTGTTAAGTATATAATTCCACATGTGTTAATTCATAGTTTTGATGCCTTCAGTGTGAATGTACAATTTTCATATTCATGAAAATACAGAAAAATCTTTAAATGAGAAGGTGTGTCCAAACTTTTGGTCTGTACTGTATATGCACATGACAAAATTTACATGTGAATAATAAAGGTGAAACATCCTGTAAATCAGACAGTGTAAAATGTGAAAACAGTGTAAAAGATTATAAAGACCCTGAAAAATTCAGGGAAAAAAGTGAACGTGAGTGAGAATAAAACGAAAGGTGTATAGTGTAAAGAACCATGCAAGCGGACTGTCGGCCCACCAAAATGGTGGACCGAGAGTACGGTCGCAGAGTCCAATTTAATATATAAAAAAATATATAACTTGCACCAATCAAAGGAGGAAGTGTAAAACATATACTTATACAAAAAGAACATATTATTGTAAATAGGATCCCGGGGTTGACTTTCAGTGTATGCCAATCTTCAAAGTGAAGCCATATGGTAGATAGATGGGGTCAATAGATAATAAACAACTATTAAAAAACTAAAAACAAAAAAAATAAAAATGTTTAAAAAAGGGAAGCTTATCAAAATGACTTGCGCCCAAGTCATAAGAACGGTAAAAAACTCAAAATTTAATTTAAACCTTTGGGGCTCACAGTATCTACCTTCCATATCCATCGTGCCTCAATCTGGGCTAACAATTTTCTCAAAATGCCCCCTCTATTGTTCAACAGGACCCGGTCTATTCCCTTAACCTTCAATAATCTAGCATTACAGTCATGTTTAACCTTAAAGTGTTTGGGGATTGGTTTAAGTGTTGTTGCATCATCAATTTCTTTGGCTTTCCCAATGTCCAGTATATGCTCCCTTATTCTGACTCTAAGTTTTCTAGAAGTCAGTCCGATGTAAACAAGTTCACAAGGGCAGGAGGCGTAATATACGACCCCCTCAGTGTCATCAGTGTCACACATAATGTGTTGTGTAGTCCTGAATGTCCTAGTACCATCGCTAGAGTCAAAGGTGAGAGATCTTTCCATGTTTAGACAGGCCAAACACTGGCCACACGGGTAAAAGCCTCATTTGGGGCCCTTTGTACCAAAGACATTGTGTACAGTCGTACCCTTATACTGACTCTTCACGAGCATATCTTTTAAATTTTTGGATCTCCTGTAAATAATCGATGGAGTTGCTGGAACATACTTACCTAATACTGGATCACTAGTCAAAATAGACCAGCATTTATCCAGAGCCCCCCACATCTCTGCCCAATGATCATTATAAGAGGAGATAAATCTCAACTGATCATTTTTGATATATTATGTTATAATGTGTTTAGATTGTGTTACTATCTAATGCCCATGCTGCACCATTAGCACGACATGCGTACCTCACTCTATCTTTCCCTGGCATTTGGCTCAACCTAGGGAAGGGAGGAGATGAGCACTAGTCGATCTCCGCTAAACACTATAGACAACAAGGAAGGACAAACAGGGAAAAAATACTTAGCTTTAGATGACTACAGACAAATGCACAAACACGTCCTCAAGCTCCAGAGAGAAAAAGGTACTGCTCTTGCTAAGCCTTCACAAGGAATAATGAATATCACCAGCACCTCTCTCTAGAACACACCAGGTATTTATACACCCAGGCCAGGGAGTTAATTAGCCAGAGGGAGGTAGCTGCTGGGTCCTAGAGACAGCCTCTAAGAATATGTCTGTAATGCCAAATATAGAGATCTCCTGCAACCAACTGCAGGGCGACTGTCTGTCACCTCTGACACACCCGTGACATCTGAACATCATTGAAAATCTGTGGCTAGACCTCAAAATATCAGTGCATGCAAGACGACCCCGGAATCTCACAGAACTGGATGAATTCTCCAAGTAAGAATGGATGAAAAACCCTCAAACAAGAATTGAAAGACTCTTGTCTGGCTACAAAAAGCATTTACAAGCTGTGAAACTTTCAAAAGGGGGCGCTACTAGGTACTAATCGTGCAGGGTGCCCAAATTTTTGCATCTGCTCATTTTCCTTTTTATAATTTTTAAAATGTTGAAGATGAAAATATATATATTTTTTCTAAAATACAAAGGAAATGTGTCATCTTTAACTTGAGGCCTTTTAGAGATCATTTCATCTTCTACTTGCTTAACTGTTCACAATTACAGTAATTTTGACCAGGGGGGCCCAAACTTTTACATGCCACTGTAAATAGGGAGATATCACATAAAAGTTCACTTAATGATAGTAATGCACAGAGACATGGAGTACACTTTACCTATCCTAAAAACATGCACCATATGAGCATTTCGCTTCAGGCTATGTGCCCACGTTGCATTTATGAAGCAGAAAATTTCTGCTGCATAAATGCAAGTCCTCTCCCGGAAAAACGCATGCGGAATTCCGCACGCGTTTATCGCGCATTTTTCGCCCGTTTATCACGCGTTTTCCACATGCGGAATTGCTTTGCGTTTTTTATGCATTGGACAAAGGCAATTCCGCTTGCGGAAACGCAAAATTAAATGACATGCTGCGGATTTTTGAACGCGGCATAAACGCTGCGGAAAAATCCGCAGCATGTGCATAGAACTTGCGGAATCCCATTGGGGACCATGGGGTGCGGATATACATGCGTTTTTCAAGCGTTTACGCTGCGGAAATTCCGCAGCATATACGCTTGAAAAATGCTACGTGGGCACACAGCCTAAAGCTTCATCAGGGTTTTGTTTGTTTTTTTCAATTTTTAATCTGGCCAAAAAAATGTCAGCTTCCCAGCAACAATTGAATGGGAACAGGGCCATACTCTTTCACTCAGCATGCATAAACAAGGATCATGGGAAAAAGGCAGGACTATATCACATAAATTCACATAAATTCACATCAAATAAATTCTTTCATTTTTGCATACATCTGAAACACATTAGTGTTAACTACATGCCAACATTATACAGAAAGGGTGAAGATAAATATAACCTGTAAACTAGCATAAATCGTATCACACATATTCAATTAAACTTTTTCTATTGACTGTCAGATTTCCCCCCCACTTTTTAAGTGCACGTCTCACTTCCCTCAATTATTTAATCCAAGTAATCTGTTCCGCCAGTGGTGTTTGGATTTATACCTTCTATCAGAATGAACCGGAGTGTATTAGTGTGTTCAATTTACATGTTACCCAGCATTTCTGCACTCATTAAGTAGAATAGGTTGCTTGCATTTTTTTGGGAGTGTAGCTTTAAAGGGTGCACCTACCCCTTGAGCTATGTGCGCTCGTTAAGTATTTGCAGCCAAAATTTCTGCACCAAAAATGCATCTATTGGCAGAAAAAACACTGTCTAAAGTACACACATTTTTGATGTATTTCTATGTGTTTTTTGAGTGGGTGAAAAATGCTGTAAAAACACAAGGAGAATTGACATAGTGCAGATTTAAAACTGCTTCAAATCTGCAAGGAAATAATAAGCAGCGTGTGCATGAGACTTCAGAAATCCCACTAATTTTGCTGGTCCTGTAAACTGCAGCGTTTTGGTGCAGCAGTTTTGGTGCATAAATTTCTGCAGTAAATACTCAAGATGGGCACATACCCTTAGTTTTCTTCTTTGACAGCAGTCTTCTTGTAATTGTTTAATTACTTGATGCAAACATCGTATAATGAGAATTACTTGTATTTTCATGTTATATAAGAAGATTATAACAAGAAAACATGTCATTATCCACATTGCTTTCTTGTTTTGCAATGAGAATATATTCTATTCTTCAGATATTTGTTTCTTAGGCGTGAAAAACCCCTTTAATAAACGATGTATAAGAGCCGACAGCCTCCAAGTGATATTGTAATATTGGAAAAAAGGTTAATTGTTAAATCACACACATGAGAAAGGAAGAACATTGTAAAAAGAGCTCCTGCACAGACACTGACAGACATTTTCATCTGTGCATGTATATTACTGAGCTGTATAACTAGAAAAACATTGCAGAATACATTCTAATGGCCCTAATGCAGCTAATAAAAGCTGTGCTGGGTTCATCATGAATAGGCAGGATTTGTTTAAAAAATATTTACTTGCTTTGTAATGGATCCATCTCATTATTGTCTGTAAATGTTGCTCATAAACAGCCATGTACAGTCATATTACTACTAGCTAAATCCAGCCTAATGATAAATGGTGAAACGTTAGTTTCTGTGCAAAGAATATGTAAAAAGCACCATTAAATATTAAAAGGAAAACGGGAATAATCTAAACATATGAAACAAAACAGAGCTTCATACTTTACAGAATATTTATGATTATATAATTTTCTAAGTACTTACATTTTGCCAATTGAGTTCAAATAGGGCAAAAACACAGTAAAAAAAAATGTTCTTTGCAATTGGTGTTTACTTATCTTATTTTTTTCAGATCGAAAATGTTCCAGAACTGTTTCTATAGAAACTGCCTAAATATCAGATGTAAAAGATAGATTTGTAATTTGAGGTTGAGGCCTTATGTACATGGCTGTTACAGGTCAGTTCACCCTCTGAGTTGTAAGATCCATAATAAGGCACTCAGTGTATGAACCCTAATGTGAAAAACACTACAAAATACCTCTCCTAAAAAAATGAAACCCTGGGTAAAATAAAGTTAAAATGTATTATATCCTTAATGCCTCAAAAAATTACATATTGAATTTGTATGTGAAAAGAAAAGTATGTTCTGCCATTTTTATATCATAAAAAAAATCAACCAGATCCATCAGGACATTTTCACCCAATCTCCTCTTAGATCTTTTTTCCTGCCGCACCTCAATTTCACTTTCCGTCTTCGAACCTGTCACAAAAGAGGAAGTTACCTGGCTCCTCGCTTCTTCTTGCCCTACAACCTGCACCAGTGACTCCATTGCCTCATATCTCCTTCAGTCTCACGGAATCACCCACCTAAATAAAATATGTAACCTCTTTCTTTCTTCCAGTATCTTTCCCTCCTCATTTAAATACGCCATCATAACCCCTCTACTCAAAAAAATGTTCCTTGACCAGAACTGCACTGCTAACTATAGACTTGGTCCATTGTTGTCTGATCTGCCATCTCTCAGATAATGGCTTTCTTGACCCTTTACAATCTGGCTTCGGCACTTTACACTCTACTGAAACTGCCATTACTAAAGTCTCAAAAGATCTATTAACACCTAAATCCAATGGCCACTACTCCCTGCTGATTCTCCTGGATCTTTCTGCTGCATTTGACACAGTGGACCATCAACTCCTCTACGCTATGCTCCGTTCTATTGGCCTAAAGGATACTGCTCTCTCTTGGTTCTCATCATACCTCTCTAACCTCTCCTTCATTGTATCATTTGCTGGCTCAATATTCCTCTCCTCTTCCCCTTACTGTCGGGGTTTCTCAGGGTTTGATCCTAGGCTTCCTCCCCTTACTGTTGAGGTTTTTTAAGGCTCAGTCCTAGGCCCCATCCTCTTCTCGCTGTACACAGTCCCTATTGGAAAAAAACATCAGCAGATTTGGTTTCCAGTACCATCTATATGCTGATGGCGCCCAATTATACATATCTTCGCCTGACATCACTCCTGCGTTACTAACAAATACCAGGGATTGTCTGTCTGCTGTCTCTAACATCATGTCCTCCCTCTATCTGAAACTGAAATTCTCCAAAACGGAACTTCTTGTGAGCAACAGCACCTATTCATTTGGCAAAGTCCAGTCTGCCAGCAATCAGAGCAAGATTTCCTCCTCCCCATGCTTGCCAAACTAGTCTTTCAGTCAGCGAGGCCTTACCCTCAAGTAGTGTCTGGTTGATGTCATCACCACCATCATCATTGTCATCTCCGACTACTGCTGGCTGTACTACGATAATGCCTCCTTCTCCTTCTCTGTTGCAATGGAAAATATGCAGCCCTGATTGTGTGTCAAGGAAACAAGCATATGCTCCCAATCATCTGCTAGTTTGCCAACTAAACTCTCTCTTTGTGAAGTTGCTGGTGGTTGCTAACAGAATTCTGATATTGTATTTGAATTATATTAAATTGCTGGATTAGAGTCCGCAGTTAATACTTATAAATTAATACTTATAGTAGTATTGTATGTCCGTCACCCAGTATAGAGAGGCAGGACAAAGGAACATGAGTTATTTGGAATCTTGAAGGGATTTTACTCAGGGCGACCATTAATCAGAATATGTCAAAGTCATGGAAAATATTTAGATTTGAGAGTCCTCTGTGGTTGATACCTTTTAATGGCTAACAGAAAAGATGGTAACAAGTTGCAAGCTTTCGAAACTACTCAGATTTCTTCATCAGGCATAGTATAACACAAAATCTGAAGAAAAAAGAAAAAAAGTGGTTTGGTACTGTGTTAGCCAGTTGAAAAAAGATTGCGCTCAGTGGGAAAAACAAGATAACCTTGTAGTTATGATACCTTTTACAGATTCCCAACACACAGCAGGAATATAAGATTCCCGGGACATTCACATGTTCCAATGTGATGTACTATATGTCCTATTGGGGGTCTCTATGTGGGAGAAACAGGACAGATACTGAGAGCAAGGATGAGGTCTCATTGCCACACGATTACAGCTAAAAAAAAGTCAGGTACCAGTGGCCAAATATTTCTGTGGTACAGGACACAACATCAACAATATGAAAGTTGTCATATTAAAAGGCACCTTTAAATTGCAAAAAACATCGAAGGGTCTAGGAATACAAACTGATTAGGGTCTTTGGCACCCTCCACATAGGAATAAATCTGTCAGGAGGATTTATATCTCCCTACAAAATCTGAGGAATCTGCTCCAGAGACAATAAGGGCATCAGGCCTATGATCTTACATGGATATTGGAACCATAAACCTTTCACACCACTAATCTAATCCAATTAAGGACTCACTCTCCAAGCTCAGTTTGTTTATTTAAATATCAATTTACTATGCCATGCATCTGCTTCTGTTTTCTTCTTTTTTTTATTTTTCTTTGTGTGCATATATTTGTGTTTCTTCATATATCATGTTATACCATGCCTGAGGAAGGGACCTAAGTTGTCCCGAAAACTTGCCTTGTAACATGATTTATTTTATTTTTGTTAGCCATTAAAAGGTATCATAACTACAAGATTATCTTGTTTTTTCCAAAATCTGAAGAGTCACATATTTATACACAACAGGACACAGAAATAATGCAATAGATGAGACAAGTGACGTAAAGCAGAGCTATTACTATGAGAGAGAGATAAACAGTTGTGGCTGTGAATATTGGATTAGTTCACAGCTAAGGAGTGTGAAAGTTATATTGTTCTGTGATTGAAGTCTATTCCAGGGCTGTGATGCCCCCACAGTTCTAAGGAGCACATTCCTTAGTTGATATCGAATGACATAGCATTTTTGTTTCCCTGATCACAGGATCACAGACATGAAATTACTGGTATTAAAAGGTAATTTCGAATCTCAAAGAGACAGAAAAGTTTGGGAATATAAACTCATGATGACCTTTGACACCTTCAGAGCAGGAAAGAATGTGTCGCATGGATTTATGTCATTCTACATCAACTTAGGAATGTGCTCCTCAGAACTGTGGGGGTATCACAGACCTGGAACATACTTAAATCACAGAACAATATAACTTTCACACTCCTTAGCTATGAACTAATCCAATATTTACAGCCAAAACTGTTTATCTCTCTCTCTCATTGTAATTGCTCTGCTTTACGTCACCTGTCTCATCTATTACATTATTTCTGTGTCATGTTGTGTATAAATATGTAACTCTTCACATTTTGTTTTATACTATGCCTGATGAAGAAACCTGAGTAGTTTCGAAAGATTGCAACTTGTTACCATCTTTTCAGTTAAAAGGTATCAACAACTGAGGACTCTCAAATCTAAATATTTTTCTATCTACTGGCTAACATGGTACAAAAATATGTATTTTCCCTCTGTAACAGACATGTGATGTAGCAGTTTCCAGGCACACAGCTATTACACTGTACCAGACAGTGATTGATTATCAGGTTTAATTCAGGCTTCTTTCCATCACGCAGAATCACTTCTACATACACAATGTCCGTACAGAGTGCAGTACACAGTACTTTCTTATGCAGTGAGGTGGGGGGGAGGAAGGGTGAATCCGGTCCTTGGTCATTCCTATCACTTCTCCTGTTGCATAACAGATTGCTTCTGACTAGTGATGGGCAAGCACTAAAATGCTCGATTGCTCAATGCTCGGGTCGTGAACATTGGAATACATGGGTGCTCGACCCGAGCAACGAGCCCAATGTAAGTCTATGGGAAACTGGAGCATTTTTCAGGCGGCTCCACCCGGCGGTCTGCAGAGGGCCTAAAAATTGCCCAAATTGATGGGAACAGTGCTCAAATGGCATGGGGAAGACCCCTGGAAGCATTTCTGACTCCTAGGTCACTTCTGTCAACAACGTTGTCAGAGGTATTATGCCACTTTTATGGACTCACAATAAAAAAACATACTAAAACGAAACCAAAATGATTTTCCTGGGAAATATGTTAAGGAACATCCTTTCCAGGGTAATGACTGTATATAAAGCAAAATGAATAACCAAAAACAAAAATGCTCCTCCACACCTTGGGCTATGTTCACACGTAGCGTTTTTGATTCAATTTTTCACTTTTGCATTGCTTTCAACCGTGACAAATGCATTCACCAGGAAATGTAATTTTAACATTTTACAACCTTATCTGGCCATGTGGTGTGTGAGATATAATCAGACACATCATGTTTCATTTATGAAGGAGGGACTCTGAAAGTCACAAAGCCTATTTTTATAGGGCCATCTGGCGGCCTTTACTATTCTTAAAGAGCCAGCAGTCGGCCCTCACTATTCTTAGAGAGCCTTCAGCCGGCTATGTTTTTTTGTTTCCATTACTAGAGTGGGTCTCCTATACTCTTATTGCGTATTTGGACGCACCCTAATACCACTTTGAAAATTTGGATGCACCCCAATACCCCTTTGAAGAGACATAGAGGAGGGCCTCCTGAAAACAATGTTCCCATTATTAGGAAGTAGGTCTCCCATTGTGTTTGCCTATGCAATGAATGCAAGGGTTGCCAAAAATTTGGAGGCACTCCAATGCCCCTTGGAAGAGACGTGGAGGAGGGCCTTATAAAAAAATGTTCCCATTAGAAAGGAGCGGGCCTCCTAAACTTGTAATGCCCATGCACTAAGTGTATAGGCTGACAAATATTTACCCCTGGGGGGTATACATGAACATACTGTATAACATTTTTTTTTATGGCATCAAAAACACCCTTTACAAAAATTAGGTGGGTGTTGCATCACGGACCACGGTCACCCTGGTGATATGGTGGTGGAGGATGAGGAGAAGGAGGAGGAAAGAGCAAATAGCCAAAATCAGGAAGCGTATACCCATGTCTGGGTGCGAAGAGATGCATGGGAATACACCTCCCAAGAAAAGACACTGGATTTGAGTTTATATTACGCTGTTATCATTCGGTGGTGTTGAGAAGTCTAGCTCATTCCAGCCCTTGTTCATTTTTATAAGAGTCAGCCTGTCAGCATTTTCAGTTGACAGGCGGATGCGTTTATCAGTTATAATTCCATCAGCGGCACTAAAAACCCGCTCTGATAAAACGCTGGCGGCAGGGCAGGCCAGGACCTCCAAGGCATAGAGAGCCAGTTCGTTCCACGAATCCAGCTTGGATACCCAATAATTATAAGGCACAGAGGAATCACGGAGGACGTTGTTATGGTCGGCAAGGTACTCCCTCAGCATCTTCCCAAACTTTGCACTCCTTGTGAGAGTACCCCTTGCCTCAGGGCTTGTGCGATGGGAGAGGCTGATAAAATTCTCCCAGAACTTTGACAGTGTTCCCCTGCCTCTGCTGGATTGAAGTTGTGTCTCTCTCGCCTGTACTCCTTGGTTGTCCAACGAAGTGTGACCTCTGCCGCCATCGTTTTCAGATGGGAATTTTTTTAATAGTTCCGCAACAAGGGACTTCTGGTACAGCCCCATATTTGTAGACTTGTCCGTCTCAGGAATAAGAGATATAAAGTTCTCCTTGTAGCGTTGGTCTAGAAGTGTCACCAACCAGTAATGACTGTCATCCAAAGTTTTGAGAACGTGAAGGTCATGGGAAAGGCAGCGTAACATAAACTCAGCCATGAGTGCCAGACTACTAACAGGCAAGATTTCCGTGTCCTCACCAAGAGAATGACTGACCATGCTCTCCTCCTCCTCCTCCTCTCTGTCCTTTGGCCATCCATGCTGAACAGACGGTATGATCGCTGTGCAGGTAGTACCGTCTATAGCGCATGAAATTAGCTCCTGTTCTTCCTCCTTCTCATTGTCCCCCAATCCACGTTGGGATGAGATGAGGCTGGGCTGTGTGTAATCACCCTGTATGGTTCCTTGCTCCATCTCATCATGCTCCGCCTGCAATGCATCCTCTTTGATTGTGAGCAGAGAGCATTTCAGGAGACAGAGAAGTGGGATGGTGACGCTAATTATGGCATCATCGCCGCTCACCATCTTGGTGGAATCCTCAAAGTTTTGAAGGATGGTACATATGTCTGACATCCATGTCCACTCCTGAGGTCTTATGTGTGGAGTCTGAACTGAATACCGACGGCCTTGTTGATGCTGGTACTCAACAACTGCCCTCTTCTGCTCACAAATCCTTCCCAACATCTGAAGTGTAGAGTTCCAACGCGTAGGGACATCACACACCAGTCTGTGAGCCGAAAGCTGCAAACGCTACTGAAACACGGCAAGGGCGGCGGAAGCTGTAGGTGACTTTCTAAAATAGATGTTATGATCTGCTACAAGCACTAAGGAAAGACAGGAGATCTGTCCTTACAATAGAACTAAGCTAGATCCCTACGATGTAACGGGGAACCTGATCCTGCGTTCAGACCCGCTAAAGTCCTCAGCTAGTCTGAACGAAGACCTATAAATGTGAGGAAGGGATCCCTACAAGAACTAGGGACTGGGAGAAAGATGGACACCTCCTAGTAGAAATTGTAGCAGTAAAAAGACAAACAAACAACATAGAACATAGAGGTCAAAAGACCTAGCTAAACTGACTGAGAAAGGTAACAAAGCACCTGGCTAGCTTAAGAGTAGAAATTACAATGAAGTCCAGCAAGGCCAGAAGGGCGGAGCAGGATTAAATAGGCAAAAACGGTCATGTGACCAGCATAATAGAAAAAACCTAACAGGAGAGTTCTAACAGTACCCCCTCTTCTATGAGGATCCTCCGGATCCCCTAGGCCCAGGCTTATCAGGAAACCTCTTGTGAAACGCTCTGACAAGTCTGGAAGCAGAAACATCATCTGCCCTCACCCATGAGTTATCCTCGGGACCGAAACCCTTCCAAGCGACGAGATACTGCAAACTCCCTCTATACCGTCTCGAATTAAGGATGCGGGAAATTTCATATTCCCCGTCCTCCACCACCGGAGGAACAGTGGCAGTGGCGTCTCTATCTGATTCATAAGCTTTTTTCAATAGAGAAACATGAAACACCGGATTAATCTTCCAGGAGGTAGGAACCTCCAACCTAACAGCAGATTGGTTAACTACCTGAAGCACCTTAAAGGGCCCTACAAACTTGGGACCCAATTTTTTAGAAGGAATCCTCAACTGCAGATTCTTAGAGGACAACCAAACCATGTCACCAACCGTAAACAAAACCTCTTGACGTTTCCTGTCAAAGAACCTCTTAGATTTTTTGTTAGCCTCCTGAAGATTACCACGCACATCCGTCCAAACTCTTTCCAAATCACCGGAAAAACTCTCCTCCTCAGGCACAGCCGATACCAATTTGGAGAATGACCCAAAAGACGGATGTCTCCCAGAACAACAAAAAAAGGCGAACACCCAGCAGAAGAGGATTTATGGTTGCTAAGAGCAAATTCAGCAAGCGGCAGAAACTCAGACCACCCCTCTTGATTGTCTGCCACAAAACAACGCAAGAACTGCTCAACATCCTGGTTCTTCCTTTCTGTCTGGCCATTAGACTCAGGATGACATCCAGATGAAAATGACAAATGAATTCCCAACCTGTCACAAAAGGCACGCCAAAAACGAGCCACGAACTGAGGTCCCCTATCAGAAACAATGTCAGAAGGAACACCATGGAGTCTGACAATCTCCTTGACAAAGGCCTTAGCGAGTGTCTTAGCGCAGGGCAGTTTGATGAAAGGAACCAAGTGACACATCTTGCTAAACGGTCCATGACCACCCAGATGACCGTGAAACCCTCAGAGGGGGGAAGGTCAGTAATAAAGTCCATAGCCAGATGTGTCCAAGGTGCACTAGGAACCTCCAGAGGGCAAAGCAACCCCGCAGCAGGAGTATGTGAAGACTTAGATCTAGCACACACAGTACATTGACGCACCCACTTAATGACCTCCTTCTGCCATCCAGGCCACCAAAAACTGCGACCCACAAGTCTCTTGGTCTCAGAAATTCCAGGATGACCTGCCAACCGAGACTCATGACACTCAACAAACAAATCTCTCCTAAAGGTCCTAGGCACAAACAACCTCCCATGGGGAGTGTTAGACGGGGCATTCCCCTGTGCTTTAAGAATCTTATCTTCCAAAACGGAGTCCAATGCAGCAATCACAACACCTTCTTGTAAAATGCTCTCCTCCTCCTCAGCACCGACCATGGGAGAAAAGCTGCGAGACAAAGCATCAGCTTTAACATTCTTGGTACCCGGGATGTAAGTAACGGAAAAATTAAACTGCGAAAAAAAAAGTGCCCACCTAGTCTGACGGGCATTCAAGCGCTTGGCAGCCTCAAGATAGATCAGATTTTTATGATCAGTGAAAACCTGAATGGGAAAATCAGCACCTTCCAAGAGATGACGCCAGTGTTCAAATGCGAGTTTAGTAGCCAGCAATTCCCGATTACCAATATCGTAATTAAGTTCAGTCTCAGAAAATTTTTTTGAAAAAAAGGCACAGGGATGTACTCCATCCTTGTTTTCCTGAGACAACACCGCACCGACCCCCACAGAAGAAGCATCAACATCAACCAAAAACGGCTTAGTCACATCAGGCTGCATAAGGATGGGGACAGAGCTGAACCTCTCCTTTAGAAACACAAAAGCTTCAATGGCCTCAGTAGTCCACTGAACCGTATTAGAAATAGAGATGAGCGTTGTTCTACTCAAACTGTTCGCCAATCTCAAATTCGAGCTGTTTTGGGCGGTGTTCGAGCCGTTCGGCGAACACGAACAATTTGAGAAAAATTCGGCTGTTCAAGGTTATGTTCGATAACTGTTCGTGCACCAAAATCATAACTGGATTTTTTCTCAGTAATGATGAAAATTAATGTTAATACGCAGTTTGAGTGTACAGCGGGGTGGGGGGAGGGGCAGGGGATGGATCTCTGCAGGAACAATGAAGATCTCCATTTTTTTTTCTCTTTCCTGCATTTGCAGTGGGGAGTTGCAATCTGTCAGCCTATCAGCAGTGCACACACGGAGCGAAGTGCTTTTTTTCACACAAGCAAGGGCATGTGTCATTGGCAGTGTATGTCACATGTCCTTGCCCTATAAGACCAAGCCATTTTCCCCGTCGCCACCATTTTCTCACTGCTGCAGCTGCGTGTTAGACGGCACCGCTGTTGCTGTGTGCGCTATACCTTGTTAATTTCAAGCCAATTTTCGCACAAATCTACAGATAGCTTGGGAGTAGGGAATAGTTGTGATTGCAGTCCTTTTAAGGACTAGGTTACAGCATTTCCTACGACTTTTATCAGGCAGGTCTGTGCTCTTAAATAGATAGATTGTGGGAGTAAAGACTAATTGTAATTGGAGTCCTTTTCAGGACTAGGTTACATCAGTTCCTATCAGTTTTTGCCAGGCAGGTCTGTGCCAGTGCTGTGCAAGTTTTTTTTCACAGCATTTGGCTGAATCTAGCAAAGCTAATCCTTTTTGGCCTATTGCAGAGTGTGTTAGTCAGTGGAGTAGCCTATCTGTGTTGCAAGATATACCACCTGTGTATAGAATACCAATTCTTTTACTGCACCTAGTGAAGTAAAATCTTTTGGGCATAGCATCATTCTATTAGTCCATCTATACTGACCTCCATCAGGTTGCAAATTGAATATAATTTTTTTCTGCATCTAGCTCTGAAAAAATATTGGGCTTCTAGCTGTGTGTGGGACTTGTTGTACTAGTCCATCTATACTGACCTCCATCAGGTTGCAAACTGCATATATTTTTTTCTTCATCTACCTCTGAAAAAATATTGGGCTTCTAGCTGTGTGTGGGACTTGTTCTATTAATCCATCTATACAGACCTCCATCAGGTTGCAAACTGAATATATTTTTTTCTGCATCTACCTCTGAAAAAATATTTGGCCTTCTAGCTGTGTGTGGGACTTGTTCTATTAGTCCATCTATACTGACCTCCATAAGGTTGCAAACTGAATATAATTTTTTTCTGCATCTACCTCTGAAAAAATATTTGGCCTTCTAGCTGTGTGTGGGACTTGTTCTATTAGTCCATCTATACTGACCTCCATAAGGTTGCAAACTGAATAGAATTTTTTTCTGCATCTACCTCTGAAAAAATATTTGGCCTTCTAGCTGTGTGTGGGACTTGTTCTATTAGTCCATCTATATTGACCTCCATAAGGCTGCAAACTGAATATAATTTTTTTCTGCATCTACCTCTGAAAAAATATTTGGCCTTCTAGCTGTGTGTGGGACTTGTTTTATTAGTCCATCTATACTGACCTCCATCAGGTTGCAAATTGAATATAATTTTTTTCTGCATCTAGCTCTGAAAAAATATTGGGCTTCTAGCTGTGTGTGGGACTTGTTGTACTAGTCCATCTATACTGACCTCCATCAGGTTGCAAACTGCATATATTTTTTTCTTCATCTACCTCTGAAAAAATATTGGGCTTCTAGCTGTGTTTGGGACTTGTTCTATTAATCCATCTATACAGACCTCCATCAGGTTGCAAACTGAATATATTTTTTTCTGCATCTACCTCTGAAAAAATATTGGGCTTCTAGCTGTGTGTGGGACTTGTCCTATTAATCCATCTATACAGACCTCCATCAGGTTGCAAACTGAATATATTTTTTTCTGCATCTACCTCTGAAAAAATATTGGGCTTCTAGCTGTGTGTGGGACTTGTTGTATTAGTCCATCTATACTGACCTCCATAAGGTTGCAAACTGAATATAATTTTTTTCTGCATCTACCTCTGACAAAATATTTGGCCTTCTAGCTGTGTGTGGGACTTGTTCTATTAGTCCATCTATACTGACCTCCATAAGGTTGCAAACTGAATATAATTTTTTTCTGCATCTACCTCTGAAAAAATATTTGGCCTTCTAGCTGTGTGTGGGACTTGTTCTATTAGTCCATCTATACTGACCTCCATAAGGTTGCAAACTGAATATAATTTTTTTCTGCATCTACCTCTGAAAAAATATTTGGCCTTCTAGCTGTGTGTGGGACTTGTTCTATTAGTCCATCTATACTGACCTCCATAAGGTTGCAAACTGAATATAATTTTTTTCTGCATCTACCTCTGAAAAAATATTTGGCCTTCTAGCTGTGTGTGGGACTTGTTCTTTTAGTCCATCTATACTGACCTCCATAAGGTTGCAAACTGAATAGAATTTTTTTCTGCATCTACCTCTGAAAAAATATTTGGCCTTCTAGCTGTGTGTGGGACTTGTTCTATTAGTCCATCTATACTGACCTCCATAAGGTTGCAAACTGAATATAATTTTTTTCTGCATCTACCTCTGAAAAAATATTTGGCCTTCTAGCTGTGTGTGGGACTTGTTCTATTAGTCCATCTATACTGACCTCCATAAGGTTGCAAACTGAATATAATTTTTTTCTGCATCTACCTCTGAAAAAATATTTGGCCTTCTAGCTGTGTGTGGGACTTGTTCTATTAGTCCATCTATACTGACCTCCATAAGGTTGCAAACTGAATATAATTTTTTTCTGCATCTAACTCTGAAAAAATATTTGGCCTTCTAGCTGTGTGTGGGACTTGTTCTATTAGTCCATCTATACTGACCTCCATAAGGTTGCAAACTGAATATAATTTTTTTCTGCATCTACCTCTGAAAAAATATTTGGCCTTCTAGCTGTGTGTGGGACTTGTTCTATTAGTCCATCTATACTGACCTCCATAAGGTTGCAAACTGAATATAATTTTTTTCTGCATCTACCTCTGAAAAAATATTTGGCCTTCTAGCTGTGTGTGGGACTTGTTCTATTAGTCCATCTATACTGACCTCCATAAGGTTGCAAACTGAATATATTTTTTTTCTGCATCTACCTCTGAAAAAATATTGGGCTTCTAGCTGTGTGTGGGACTTGTTCTATTAATCCATCTATACAGACCTCCATCCGGTTGTAAACTGAATATATTTTTTTCTGCATCTACCTCTGAAAAAAATATTGGGCTTCTAGCTGTGTGTGGGACTTGTTGTATTAGTCCATCTATACAGACCTCCATCAGGTTGCAAATTGAATATAATTTTTTTCTGCATCTAACCCAGCCAATAGTTTTGGCCTAATATCACAGTTTGGCCACTCAGCTCTGCTCGGTTCCCATCCATTGTTTTTTTGTGCAAACAACTCCAGAGTTGTGAATTAGTTAACCACCAAAATGAGTGGAAAAAGGCCTGCTGCTGGTGGAAAGGGGAATAGGCGTGTTGGGAAGGGGAAAAAAGGTTGTGTCCGTGGGGTAGGTGTTAAAGCAACAGTAACATCTGCAGAAGAAAGACCATCTTCCAGCCAAACTAAAATGTCTACTTCTTTTAGCGGACAATGTGATAAGATCCCTTTCTTACGGCCACGCCAATCGCTACAAATTCCAGATGAGGCACAAAAACAGCAGGTGCTTCAACGGATATCAAGTGCTCCTTTAAGTGGGCTCTCCTCCACATCAACTTCAACATCACAAATACTCCAGTCCTCAAAGGTGTCACCCCAATCGCACTTGCTTCCTCACAGCTCCCAAATCTCCAGCTGCCCATCTGAGTATGAGGTAGAACAGATGGTTGAGTCTGCAGAGCTGTTTACTCATACTATAGCCTGGGAATCAGAGGTCGACTCCAGCGCTTCTGTGAATCCAGACGAGGAAATGATCTGCACTGATGCCCAGAATCTTTATGAGTCGGATCCAGGACCAGACGCAGAAGGTTCTGACCATAATGTAGACCCTCATTCCCAAACTGTAACTCCTGTTGGTGGAGACAATGAGGAAGACGATGATAAGACTCAAATACCTGATTGGAGCGACAACTTTAGTTTTTTGTCAGGGCAGGAACAGGTTGGCTCTGAGGACGACGGGTGTGATAACGCACAGGGTGATGATGATGAGGTTGGAGATCCCACTTACTGTCAACCCACAGTCAGCCAAGAGATGAGGTCAGCAGAGGAGGTGGAGGAAGATGCTAGTGACGACGAGGTCAGGTTGCGCCTTCCTGGACAGAGACGTAGTACTGGAAGCACGTCAACAACTGCATCCTCAAACACAACTCTGCCTCTCACCACAAGTCGTGGTGGCTCTTCAGGTCGCATGGGTGCTAAGCCTTGCATAGCCTGGGCATTTTTTCAGATCGATAAAGATGACCCAACTCGTGTTATCTGTAACATTTGTCAGCAAAAGCTAAGTAGAGGCCAAAAAATACATAGTTTGAGTACTTCATGCATGAACCGGCACATGGACATGAAGCATAAGTTGCAGTGGGAAGCTCAGTGTGCTACAATGCGGCCTAGCCGGCCGGGCCAACCACCGTCTGCCATATCTTGTGCATCCGCGGCCTCTTCATCCTCTGTGACTGGGGGGACAGCAGTCACACCTGTTTTGGGGCGCAGACCTGCCACCTCTTTACCCGCAACAGCCAGCGTGATTGGCAGGTCATCATTTTCTTTGGAGGTGGTAACACCAGCTGGTGTTGAGCGCTGTCCGACATCGATAGCACCACCTTTGGATCAAGGCAACCTAACATGTCCGCCTGCATCTTCCTCACAGACCGGCAGTTTGCCGGGGACACCCTTATCAACCCCGTCTAAGCACAATAGCCAGCCCTCGGTCCCTCAGATGTGGACAAGTAAAAGACCATTTCCTCCTAGCCATGAGAAAGCTAAGAGGTTGAATTTCACCATCTGCAAGCTCTTGGCTACAGAAATGCTGCCTTTCCGCCTGGTGGACACAGAGGATTTTCGAGACCTTATGTCCGTCGCAGTGCCCCAGTACCAGATGCCCAGTCGGCACTACTTCTCAAAGAAAGGTGTGCCTGCGCTCCACCAGCATGTCGCACACAACATCACCGCTTCTTTGAGAAACTCTATGTGTGACAGGGTGCATTTCACCACAGACACTTGGACGAGTAGGCATGGACAGGGGCGTTACATGTCGCTGACTGGGCACTGGGTAACTATGGTGACAACAGGACAAGGGGCTGCTGTCCAAGTCTTGCCGTCCCCACGAGTTGTGCGTCAATCCTCTTTATGTAAAAGTTCCTCCACTGCTTCTGCCTCCTCAACCTCCTCTCGGTCCTCCACCTGCACCCAAAGCCTGTCTGGTCATGCCACAAGCTTTCTAACTGCGCCGAAGGGATCCTGCACACCTCCTTACTATGCTGGCAGTAGGGCTCAACGTCATCAGGCGGTTTTTACATTGAAATGTCTGGGAAATGTGAGTCACACAGCTGAGGAGTTGTGGTCAGCTCTGGAGAACCAATTTCATGAATGGTTGTCTCCACTGGACCTGAAACCAGGGAAGGCCGTGTGCGACAATGCTGCAAACCTGGGTGCGGCCCTTCGCCGGGGCAATGTCACACACGTGCCTTGTATGGCTCACATGTTGAACCTGGTTGTCCAGCAATTTTTAGCCCACTATCCCAGACTAGATGGCCTTCTGCAGAGGGCACGGTCGCTGTGTGCTCACTTCCGCCGTTCGCATCCCGCAGCTCAGCGACTTACATCTCTACAGAAGTCGTTGGGCCTGCCACTTCACCGGCTAAAATGCGATGTGCCTACCCGGTGGAATTCAACTCTGCACATGTTGCAGCGACTGTGGCAGCACCGACAAGCCCTGGTGCAATACGTTATGACGTATAGCCTGGGCCAACGAGATTCAGAGGTGGGGCAAATCACGCTGGAGGAGTGGTCTCAGATCAGGGACCTATGCACCCTTCTGCACAGTTTTGAAATGGCGACGAAGATGTTTAGTGCTGACGATGCCATTATCAGCATGACTATTCCGGTGATTTACATGCTGGAGCACATGTTAAACAGAATTCGGAGTCAGGTGGTGGCACAAGAGGAGGTGGAGGAAGTAGAGGAGGAGGAGTTGTATGCGGAAGGGCTAACATCTGCAAGGTCCAGACGGTCGGCAGCACCAAGGCGGCAGGCATGTGAGGGTGGGGGAGATGGTTTTACCAGGGCGCATGGTAGCAGCCAAACTAGTGAGGAAGGTGCAGGAGCCCAGGAAGAAGTGGAGGACGAACTGATGGAAGACTCATCAGATGAGGGAGACCTTGATCACATTTCTGTTGTGCGAGGTTGGGGGGAGAGGACAGAGGAAGGAAGCATGATTGTTACCTCGCCACCAACACAACAGGGACTTGGTGCTCCTGGATGCGCAACACACATGAGTGCCTTCTTGCTGCACTACCTGCAACATGACCCTCGAATTGTGA
The DNA here is from genome assembly GCF_046119375.1 of Phyllobates terribilis. Classification (NCBI taxonomy): domain Eukaryota; kingdom Metazoa; phylum Chordata; class Amphibia; order Anura; family Dendrobatidae; genus Phyllobates; species Phyllobates terribilis. The sequence continues at coordinate 277,493,585 of NW_027362767.1, forward strand.
GAATTAGAAATAATCCTGACTACTGGGTTGCCACACTGTTAGATCCCCGGTACAAAAGTAAATTTGCAGAAATTATTCCTGCCATAGAAAGGGATGCACGCATGCAGGAGTATCAGCAGAGACTGTTGCAGAATCTTACATGTGCTTTTCCACAAAATACCAGTGGTGCACGTAGTGAATCTCACAGTTCCAACTTGCCAACCGTGGGACCGTCAAGTGTTCAGCACTCAAACCGTAACAGAACCACAGTATCTGCTGGTAACATCAATTTTGCGGAATCATTTCACCACTTTTTTAGCCCATCCTTTGCAAGGCCACAGGAGACAAGAAGTCTGACACATAGTCAACGCCTAGAGACGATGGTACAGGAGTATCTCCAAGTAAACATTGAAGCCACGACTGTGTCACTGGACCCTTGCTCTTTTTGGGCTTCCAATCTGGATAAATGGCCGGAGCTAGCCACTTACGCCTTGGAGATCTTGTCATGCCCCGCAAATAGCGTTCTGTCTGAACGTGTGTTCAGTGCTGCTGGTGGTGTGCTGACAGATAAGCGCACGTGGCTCTCCACTGATAATGTAGACAGACTCACGTTCATAAAGATGAACAAATCATGGATCCGAAACGACTTTTCTACCCCTGTGTCATCCTGGGGAGAGTAAAAGCTTGATGATTGGTTAAAATCACCCTACCAACCGTTTTAAGCTTTCAAATTACTAATCATGTTTATCTGTATCTTGGCTGGAAAATAATTTGGGCTTTGTAGCAGTGTGCAGCACTGATTCTATTAGGCCATCTATTATAAGCTCCACCAGATTTAAAATTACTAATCATGTTTATCTGTATCTTGACTGGAAAATAATTTGGGCTTTGTAGCAGTGTGCAGCACTGATCCTATTAGGCCATCTATACTAAAGCTTCACCAGATTTAAAATTAATAATAATTTTTAGCTGCATCTAGCCCGGAAAATAATTTTGGGGCTCCGAGATGCGCAAGACACATAAGTGCCTTCTTGCTGCACTACCTGCAGCATGACCCTCATATTGTCAGAATTCGAAGTAATCATGACTACTGGGTTGCCACACTCTTAGATCCCCCAAACTTTTCGATCAACCTTTTCATTTTAATAAAGACCAAAAAAATGGTCATTTTTGAAATTATAAGCATTAGCAGGTTGTTAGAAACTGAAATCAAACAGTTTTCAACTCAAAACTTTATTCTAGGTGATGTTACATTTTCACATAGGACCCCTTGTTCGAAAGGAGCTTCTGAACTCTCTCGTCCATTGAATTTGTCAGGTTTTGGATGGTTTCTGCTTCAATTGTTTTGCATGAGGACAGAATACCCTACCAGAGCTGTTGCTTAGATGTGAACTGCCTCCCGCCATCATAGACACTCCTTTTAATGATGCTCCAAAGGTTCTGAATGGGGTAGAGGTCAGGGGAGCATGGGGGTCACACCATAAGTTTGTCCCCTTTTATGCCCATATCAGCCAGAGATGCAGATGTTTTATGTGCAGCATGAGATGGTGCATTATCATGCAGAAAAATGATCTTGCTGTGAAATACACGGTTCTTCTTCTTGAACCATGGCAGGAAGTGCTGTTTGAGAAAATCCACATACATTATGGAGTTCATCTTTAGCGCCTTCAGGGATCCTAAAGGGGCCGACAATCTCTCTCCCCTTGATTCCAGCCCAAAACATTACTCCACCTCCTCCTTGTTGGCGCTGTAGCCGTGTTTGCGTGGGGTGTCCATCAACCAGCCATCCTCCACTCCATCCATCTGGACCATCGAGCGCTGCACGGCACTCATCCGTGAACAAAACAGTTTTGAAATCAGTCTTCATGTAATGTTTGGCCCACTGGAGCCGTTTCTGCTTGTGTGAAGTGGATAGAGGAGGTCGACAGGATGGCGTATGCACAGCTGCAAACCTCTGAAGGACCCTGCATCTTGTTGTTCGGGGGACGTTGGAGGCACAAGCAGCTTCAAAAACTTGTCTGCTGCTATGACAAGGCTTTTTTGCCGCTGCTCTTTCAACCTGACGTAATTGCCTGTAGGAAAGAGTCCTCAATTTGCCCTTATCAGCACTCACACGTGTGTACTGTGAATCAGCTACATACTTCTTGATTGCCAAGACACTTCACCCTGATCATCGCACAATGTTGATTGTAGTCATGCCTTGACCTAAACACTCCACAATTTGTTGCTTCTCAGCAGCCGACACATCGTTTTTCTTTCCCATTTTGGCAGAAAATGTAGGCTGCTTAATAATGTGAGACAGCCTTCTTAAGTAGTCTTGCCTTTCATTGGACACACCTGCCAAACTAATTAGCACAGGTGTCTGCAATTTCTTACAGTGATATAAAGAGCCCTGACACACATCACCATCAATGAGTTTAACTGACAAACAAACAAATTCTTCCCTTATCACTCCTAAACACTTTTTGCATAATAATTTGGAACGCAGTGTACATGTGCTTTTCCACAAAACACCAGTGGTTCACGTAGTGAATCTTACAGTTCTAACTTGCCAACCGTGGTCTGTATGGAGTTGTTCAATAAAGGGCCCAAAATTAAGATAACATAGATGGGAGAAGTCTCTATGAATAGGAATTCCTAAGTATTTGATACCCTGTGAGGGCCAGGCAAAGGGAAAGTTGGACTGGATGGAATCCTATATGGATTTGGAGAGGGAGACATCGAGGGCCTCAGACTTCGCTGCATTGATTTTAAAATTTGACCATGTAACAAAGTGATCTTTTTCAGCCATAACAGCATGGATGGATATATGTGATTGAGTGATATATACTAGGACATCATCAGCAAATAGAGAGCACTTGTACTCGGTGCCTCCCACCTCAATCCACCTAATATTGGGGTTATGGCGAATTGATGAGAGCAGGTGCTCCGTCACTAGGATGTATAAGAGAGGGGACAGAGGACATCCCTGCCTTGTCCCATTGGTGATTGTGAAAGGTGATGAAAATGTTCTGACGCACCCCCTGGGCCTTGGGACACCCGGAGCCGGACCCTTTTTGGTGGATGCTGGTGGTTGTAGTCTTCGTGGCGGCAACCCGGTTCCGTGGCTCAGGGTGGTCAAACCAGTGGCGGAACTATTTATGTGGTTTTGATGTTTAAATGTCCGACTACGCCACCCGTGGATTGCGGTCAGAGTGAACCGCCGCTACAGGGCAGACCGCTGAGTCTGGTGTTGTGGGTGCAGCAGAGCGTAGCATAACTCCCCACGGGAGGAGTATAGCCTCAGGGCAGTGTATGCGGAGGATGGGGGTGATGGTGCAGGGCAGCAGCAGTAACGACACGGAGTCAGTGATGCAGTTCAGGGCCTTTACTCACAGTTCTTATTATCCAGACCACGTCTGCAGGTAACGGCTGCCCACGTCATACTGTGCTCACCAGGTGAGGGGCTCAGACAACTCCCAGATAACTTTGGAGCGCTTCACAGGACCCCCTTTGTGTGTCCTTTGTCTGGCCTTTCTTACCAACACTTCTGTCCGGCTGCCTCGGGCCTCCTCTTGGTAAACTTGGCGCCAGTTTCCCTGACCCTATGTGGTGCCTTCCTAGCGGGTGTAGCGAGGGGCTGCGCCACATAAAATGTCAGAGCCTCCGGTTTCTAGCTGAGGGTCGTTTCCTGCCTCCACTAGTTCGGGGACCGGTCTCCCCCTTTGGCCTGACCCCTCCACGCAGGTGGATTCGGGCGTGCGGTGGCGACTCGCCCGTCCGCACCCCTGGGATCCCTTCATTCCTCGTTCCTGGAGCCTTCTCCGCTCCTCTTCCTTCCTTCTCCCTCTTGCAGGCCTGGGCCTCTGTTACTAGGCCCGCCTCTGGAGCAGAGCTCATGCAGAGCCCCTGCTCCCTGCCACTTCTGCTCAGACTTCTCTGCACTGAACTAAGATGGTGCCCACCTTTTATACTCCCTTCTCAATGCACCCAGGAACTGCTTCCTCCCTGCTCCTGCACTACAGGGTTCCCCTTCCTCAGTGTTCCCTCCCCCCACTCCAGCCAGGGACAGGGACTGTCGTGCCCATCTCAGGGGCATATTGGTCGCCCTGCCCCACGGCAATGTGGTGTAATGCATGCAGGTGTCGGGTCCTGATCCACACTCCATCGTTATCTGAGAGTGAGATATCACACCTCTGGGTGAGGTGCAATACATCTGTAACAACCGAGCCCTCAGGGTGCTACAGTTCCATTTATCTTCAGCCTAGGTGACGTATTGTGATACAGGGCCGTGATTTTGGCTATAAAAGGGTCCCCTAGACCCCTACCCCAAGCTTTTTAAGAGAATCATATATGGCGTGCCAGGAGACTCTATGGAATGCTTTCTCAGCATCCAACGAGAGTATCTACTTACAAATTTTTAACTGCATCTAGCCCAGGAAATACTTTGTGCCTAGTAGCAGTGTCTGCTAGTCAGCGGATTATCCCGGCTGTTAAGCAAGCTACACCACCTGTAGTTTGGACACTTAATTTTTTCAAAGGAAATGCTTCGGGACCACGGGATACTCAGTGAAGAGCATCAGGAGGCACCCCAAGGCATAGGGGCTGGGACTGGCAGTAGGATGCCTTGCGGTGGACAGCCGAGCTCGATCCTTATAAAAGCTTTTTAACTGCAGCAGCTTTAGTGGACGCTACTGGAGCTGGAATTACGCGGCTGCTGGCATGAGACTTGCCCTCCAATAGATCCTTGTAAATGGATTTAAAGTGTATTCATTCAAATTAGAGAGACAATTTAAATTAAAAAACTTAGAGCTGTCTCCACCACAGGGGGGCTCGCTCGACCCACCAGCGGACAGGCACCAGTATTGGGAGAGGGGGGCTGGCCGTCAGGGTTCACCGCGGCTCTGGCACAAACCCGGCGACACGGAGGTGGCACGGGCAGGAGCGGACTGAACGTGTCGGCTTCTCACTTTTTGGATTTTAGAAGGGCATGACATGCCTATATCTGTGTCTCCCCCTCCTTTTACTCCTCCACCTCTTTTCTTTTCTCATGACTATATGTACTTGTCACTTTTCCATGTGTTAGTTGTGTCTTCTGAGCAGTTTGTCAGCTTTTGGACACCTTTGAAGGTGTTTTCTATGTGTTTCTATGTGTTTTTGTTTGCCTGCCATTGGTTTTAACGGTGTTCGAAGGTGTTCGACGAACAGTTCGACGAACAGTTCGGCGAACACACGGGTGTTCGACGAACCGAACCGAACTCGAACACTACGGGGGTGGCTCAACACTAATTAGAACCTTTCCTGGTGAGATCGGTCAGTGGTTTAACAATAATAGAAACATTTTTAATTAATTTTCTGTAATAATTGGCGAAACCCAGAAACCTCTGTATCGATTTCAAATCAATAGGCCTAGGCCATTCCTGCACAGCTTGAACTTTCACCGGGTCCATCTCAAAGCCCTCGCTGGAGATAATGTAGCCCAAAAAACTAATTCTCTGTACAGCGAACTCACATTTCTCCAGCTTAGCAAAAAGCGAGTTGTCAATCAATAACTGCAATACATCACGTACGCTCCGCCAATGAGACTCCAGGTCAGGCGAATAAATCAAAATGTCATCCAAATACACAACCACATTTTTGCCGATCAAAGATCTAAGGATGTCATTAATAAGATTCTAAAAAAATGCTGGTGCATTGGTAAGACCAAAAGGCATAACCAAATTCTCAAAATGACCCACAGGAGTGTTAAAAGCAGTCTTCCATTCATCACCCTCCTTCATGCGCAACAAATTGTATGCCCCCCGAGATCAATTTTAGAGAACCACTTGGCCCCCACTAACTGGTTAAGCAAATCAGGAATCAATGGCAGTGGGTAGGGATTGCGTACAGTAATTTTATTAATCTCGCGAAAGTCCAAACAAGTGCGTAAACCGCCGTCCTTTTTTTTAACAAAAAAAAATCCAACAGCCACAGGTGACTTAGAGGGTCTGATATGACCGGCGGCCAAGCTCGTCTGTATGTATTCCTCCAAAGCCTTTCTCTCAGGAATAGTCAGATTAAATAAACGACTTTTAGGAAGAGTCGCTCCAGGGACAATTTCAATGGTACAATCGTAGTCTCTATGGGGAGGCAAAATTTGCGACTCCTCCTCAGAAAAAACTTTCCAAAAATCCTGAATAGGTACAGGTAATTCCCCTTTATCCACAGCAGCAATGCGCCCATTACAACACTTGTCATAACACTTAGGGCTCCAGGACTTAATTTCATTGGTAGACCAATCCAGTACAGGATTGTGCAATTTTAACCAGGGCAACCCCAAAACTACTGGAGAAGGCAAATTATTTAATACCACCAAATCCAAATTTTCTTGGTGAATACCATTAATAGTGAGGGGAAATTCATAAACCTTGTGAGTAACACATTTCAAGGGAGAGCCATCGACAGAAACCACGGCAATAGGGGATGACAAAGGTTTGGGTTTTAAATTAAGTTTTTCCAAGAATCCCCCATCAATCACATTCAGAGTTGAACCACAATCCACAAATACCCGAAATTCAATTAATTCTTCCTGAGCTGCGGTAGTAGCAGAAAGAAATACACCCTTCGTGTTTAAACAGGCTATACGGGCGTAACTGACCTTTTTTTTTTCTTTGTTCATACGAAGCACACAGTTCTTAATGAAATGGTCAGACTTGCCGCAAGAAAAGCACAAACCTTCAGAAAACCTGCGGTCTTTTTCCTGAGAGCGGGGTGACATCGCCCCAATCTCCATCGGCTCTCCAGTGTCAGTACAGACCCTCTCAAGACTCGGAGCTGACATGGCAGAGGATTTACTCTCATTAACCCTTGCACGCAGTCTCCTGTCCACCCGTATAGCTAATTGCATTGCCTCCTGCAAGTTTCCAGGTGTAGGATAAGCAATCAGCAGATGCTTAACCCTTTCACCTAGCCCAGCAAGAAACAAACTTTTCAGAGCTGAATCGTTCCACCCCACCTGAGCAGACCACCAACGGAAGTGAATACAATAATTTTCCACATTACCTGATCCCTGCCTCAAATGTCTCAATTCCGTCTCAGCAGATGAGACACGATCAGTATCATCATACAACAACCCCAAAGCAAAAAAAAACTATCCACTGATCTAAAGCACAGATCACTAGGTTGGAGAGAAAAGGCCCATCCCTGAGGTTCTTTGTGCAAAAGTGACATTATGCGCTGTGATTCATCACCAGAGGATCTGGGTCTCAAACAAAAATACAATGAACAAGCATTTTTAAAGGAAAAAAAATCTTGTTGTTCAGCAAAAAATAAATCAGGCAATCGTACCTTTGGCTCCACAAAATGCGCTCCAGAACAGCTACTCACGTGTTGTTGGAGCTCGGCCACCTCCAGAGAGAGTCCCTGCAGGCGTTGAGCCAAATCCTGAACAGACACCATGATGGAAACTGGAGGTCTTTCCTTAGAGAAATTTTTTTGGGCTGGACTTACTGTTATGATCTGCTACAAGCACTAAGGAAAGACAGGAGATCTGTCCCTACAATAGAACTAAGCTAGATCCCTACGATGTAACGGGGAACCAGATCCTGCAATCAGACCCACTAAAGTCCTCAGCTAGTCTGAACGAAGACATATAAATGTGAGGAAGGGATCCCTACAAGAACTAAGGACTGGGAGAAAGATGGACACCTCCTAGCAGAAATTGTAGCAGTAAAAAGACAAACAAACAACATAGAACATAGAGGTCAAAAGACCTAGCTAAACTGACTGAGAAAGGTAACAAAGCACCTGGCTAGCTTAAGAGTAGAAATTACAATGAAGTCCAGCAAGGCCAGAAGGGCGGAGCAGGATTAAATAGGCAAAAACGGTCATGTGACCAGCATAATAGAAAAAACCTAACAGGAGAGTTTTAACAATGGGCACACAGGCGGCATACTTTAACAAGCAGATCCAGCAGCTCCGGGTAGGATTTGAGAAACCGCTGAACCACAAGGTTAAGCACATGGGCCAGGCATGGTACATGTGTGAGCTCACCTCACCTCAGAGCCGCCACCAGGTTCCGCCCATTGTCACATATGACCATGCCTGGCTGTAGGTTCAGCGGTGTTAGCCACAGATCTGCGTGCTCTTTCAGAGCTGTCCACAGCTCTTCAGCATTGTGCGGTTTGTCACCTAAGCGTATTAGCTTCAGCACAGCCTGTTGCCACTTGGCCGAGGCAGTGCTGCAGTGCTTCCAGCTTGTGACTGATGTGGTCATTTTGGAAATGGAGGCTGAAGAGGAGGAGGAGGCTGAGGAGGATGAGCTGCAGTAGCTGTAGACCGTGGGGACAACCCTGATTGACCTATGGCCCGCAATCCTTGGCGTCGGGAGGACGTGTTCTGTCCCAAGGTCCGACTGGGTCCTGGCTTCCACTATGTTAACCCAGTGTGCCGTCAGCGAGATGTACCATCCCTGCCCACAAACACTTGTCCACGTGTCCGTGGTTAGGTTCACTTTCCCAGTAATTGCGTTGTTGAGGGCACGGCTAATGTTTTGGGACACGTGCTTGTGTAATCCAGCGACGGCACACTGGGAGGAATAGTGGTGGCTGGGGACCAAGTACTGAGGGACGGCCGCCGCCATCAGGTTGTGGAATGCTTCCGTTTCCACTAGCCTAAAAAGCAACATTTCGAGCGTAAGCAGTCGTGAAATGTGAGAATTTAGTAGTGTGGCCTGTGGGGCGTTGGCTGCGTATTTGCGCTTGTGTTCCAAGGACTGGGGTAGGGACAACTGAACGCTGCGCTAGGGCAAGGACGTGGATGTGCTTCCTCATGCTTCTTCTTGAAAGTGGTACTTTGGATCTTAATCCTCATTATTTACTTAAAGAGCAATCCAGAGAACACCGTTTTTCTGCGCCATTTGCTTGTTGGCACTGCAGAATACAGCCAGGTCCTTTCCATATTACAGCGCTAAAAATCCAGCTATTTAAAACTGTGGTTTGTCCGTCACACGGATCACATATAATTGCGCTGAAAATACTGCCATTTTTGGCCTCCATTCAAATTTTTTTCCAGTGTGTCAGCAAAGTTTTTGACACCGGTTTGCTGTTCAAAATAGTAACCTACAGGCCAGGTATTTAAAACTGTGGTTTGTCCGTCACACGGATCACATATACGTTTTCTGAAAATTCTGTCATTTCTCGCCTCCATTCTAATTTTTTTTCAGTGTGTCAGCAAAATTTTTTGCACCGGTTTGCTGTTCAAAATAGTTACCTACAGGCCAGGTATTTAAAACTGTGGCTTCTCCATCACACGGATCACATGTAATTGCGCTGAAAATACTGCCATTTTTGGCCTCCATTGAAATGTTTTTTCAGTGTGTCAGCAAAGTTTTTGACACCGGTTTGCTGTTCAAAATAGTTACCTACAGGCTAGGTATTTAAAACTGGTTTCTCCGTCACACAGATTACATATAACTTTGCTCCAAATTCAGCCATTTGTAGTGAGCGTTGAAGATATTGTCCTCCATTTAAAATGGGCAAGGCGTGTGGCAAGGGATCGGGAACTGGACGTGATGGTGATGGTGCATGCAGAGGCTCAGGCTGTGGGCAAGCTGAAATTATGCCACAAGAAACATCCTCATCTTCTCTCCCGACCTTCCTGTTCCAATTCCTAGGGGACCACAGCACACCACTATTGAACCCAGAGGAGTGTCAAAAGGTTGTTGGTTGGATAGCGGATAATGCTTCCAGTCACTTAGCCACCACCACCACCACCACCCTGTCTTCCACACGGTCAAGTCTCAGTAGCCGTGAGTCTGAACTGCATATTCCTCACCCTGATCCTCCTCCATGCCGAGTGCCCGGAGACAACTGATCCCACACTTGGACACTCTGAAGAGCTGTTCATTTTTCCATTCATAGATTCGGGCCTCTCGCCCGGACCACTTGCAGCGGGGCAAGAGGAGATTGCATGTAGGGATTTCCAAATATTTGAGCAGCCACGGTCACACGAAGGCGATGGTGGGAAAGTGTCACAAGAGGTGGACGATGATGAGACACAATTGCCAGAAAGTCAGGAGGAGGACAAGGGTGCGGAAGTGGAAGACGAGGTGGTGGATGATATAGTAACTGACCCAACCTGGCAGGAGGTCATGCAGAGCGAGGACAGCAGCACACAGGGGGAGGGAGGCAGAGCAAACCAACAGGCAGGAAGAAGCAGTGTGGTGGCCGCAGACAGAAATCAGGCAACCATTCCCCTTAACACCAAAACGAAGGAAGCTGTCAGTATAACTGTTAGGTCTTCCCGAGTCTGGTTGTTATTTAAAGACTCTGCCGATAAACCTAAAAAGGCCATTTGCATGAACTGCCAGGCCAGCATCAGCAGGGATGGCAAAACAACCAGCCTGACCACCACCAGCATGATCAGGCACATGACAGCAAAGCACCTGACTTTGTGGGCCGAACCCCAGGGTCCAGGAACAGTGTCTGTGGGTGGCACCATCGCTTTGTCCATTGTTGTGCATGCAAGCCAGTCCGCTGTCCATGGTGCATGCGAAGGTGCCTCCTACCCTGCACCTGTCGTTGCACACTCTGAAGTAGCAGCATCAGGAAGCACGTCCATGTCCTTGTCCCAGCGCAGCGTTCTGTTGTCCATACCCCAGTCCTTGGAACGCAAGCGCAAATAAGCAGCCAAAGCCCCACAGGCCACACTACTAAATTCCTGTATTTCACGTCTGCTTGCGTTCGAAATGTTGCCTTTTAGGCTCGTGGAGACGGAAGCATTCCGCAACCTGATGGCGGCAGCCGTCCCTCGGTACTCGGTCCCCAGCCACCACTATTTCTCCCAGTGTGCCATCCCCACATTACATGAGCACGTGTCCCAAAACATTAGCCGTGCCCTCAACAACGCAGTTACCGGGAAAGTCCACCTAACCACGGAAAAGTGGACAAGTGCTTGTGGGCAGGGACGGTACATCTCGCTGACGACACACTGGGTTAACATAGTGGAAGCCAGGACCCAGTCAGACCTTGGGACGGAACACATCCTCCCGACGCCAAGGATTGTGGGCTCTAGATCAATCAGGGTTGCCCCCACACTCTACTGCTCCTGCACATCATTCTCCTCAGCCTCCTCCTCCTCTTCAGCCTCCATCTTCGAAATGACCACATCAGTCACAAGCTGGAAGCACTGGATCACTACCTCGGCCAAGCATCAACAGGCTGTGCTGAAGCTAATATGCTTAGGTGACAAACCGCACAATGCTGAAGAGTTGTGGACAGCTCTGAAAGAGCACGCAGATCTGTGGCTCACACCACTGAACCTACAGCCAGGCATGGTCGTGTGTGACAATGGCCCGAACCTGGGGGCGGCTCTGAGGCGAGGTGAGCTCACACACGTACCATGCCTGGCCCATGTGCTTAACCTCGTGGTTTAGCGGTTTCTCAAATCCTACCCGGAGCTGCTGGATCTGCTTGTTAAAGTACTCCGCCTGTGTCCCCATTTTAGAAAGTCACCTACAGCTTCCGCCGCCCTTGTCGTGTTTCAGCAGAGTTTGCAGTTTCCGGCTCACAGACTGGTGTGTGGTGTCCCCACGCATTGGAACTCTACACTGCAGATGTTGGGAAGTATTTATGAGCAGAAGAGGGCAGTTGTTGAGTACCAGCATAAGCAAGGCCGTCGGTATTCAGTTCAGACTCCACACATAAGACCTCAGGAGTGGACATGGATGTCAGACATATGCACCATCCTCCAAAACTTTGAGGACTCCACTGAGATGGTGAGCATCGATGATGCCATAATTAGCATCACCATCCCCCTTCCCTGTCTTCTGAAACGCTCTCTGCTCACAATCAAAGAGGATGTATTACATGCGGAGCACATTGAGATGGAGCAAGGAACCATACAGGGTGATTACACACAGCCCAGCCTCATCTCATTCCAACATGGATTGGGTGACAATGAGGAAGAGGAGGAACAGGAACTAGTTTCATGCGCTATAGACGGTACTACCTGCACAACTGTCATACCGTCTGTTAAGTGTGGATGGCCAGAGGACAGAAAGGAGGAGAGCATTTTCAGTCATCCTTTTGGTGAGGACACGGAAATCTTGCCTGTTAGCAGTCTGGCTCGCATGGCTGAGTTTATGTTACGGTGCCATCTGAAAACGATGGCGGCAGAGGTCACAGTTCGTTGGACAACCAAGGAGTACAGGCAAGAGAGACACAACTTCAATCCAGCAGAGTCAGGGGAACACTGTCTGGGAGAATTTTCTCAGCCCCTCCCATCGCACAAGCCCTGAGGCGCGGGGTACTCTCACAAGGAGTGCAAAGTTTGGGAAGATGCTGAGGGAGTACCTTGCCGACCGTATCAACGTCCTCCGTGATTCCTCTGTACCTTATAATTATTGGGTATCCAAGCTGGATACGTGGAATGAACTAGCTCTCTACGCCTTGTAGGTTTTGGCCTGACCTGCCGCCAGCATTTTATCAGAGCGGGTTTTTAGTGCTGCTGGTGGAATTATAACTGGTAAGCGCATCCGCCTGTCAACTGAAAATGCAGACAGGCTGACTCTTATAAAAATGAACAAGGTCTGGATTGGGCCAGACTTCTCAACACCACCAAATGATAGCAGCGTAACATAAACTCAAATCCAGTGTCTTTTTTGGGAGGTGTATTCCCATGCATCTTTTCACACCCACACATGGGTATACGCTGCCTGATTTTGGCCATTTGCTCTTGTCCTCCTCCTTTGCCTCATCCTCATCCTCCACCGCCATATCACAAGGGTGACCGTGGTCCATGATGCAACACCCACATAATTTTTTTAAAGGGTGTTTATGATGCCCGTAAAAAAATTTTTTTATACAGTATGTTCATGTATACCCCCCAGGGGTAAATGTTTGTCAGCCCAAACACTTAGTGTATGGGCATTACAAGTATAGGAGATCCGCTCCTTTCTAATGGGAAAATCTTTTTATGAGGCCCTCCTCCACGTCTCTTCCAAGGGGCATTGGAGTGCCTCCCAATTTTTGGCAGCCCTTGCATTAACTGCATAGGCCAACACTATGGGAGACCCACTTCCTAATAATGGGAACATTTTTTCATGAGGCCCTCTACGTCTCTTCCAAGGGGCATTAGAGTGCCTCCCAATTTTTGGCAACCCTTGCATTCACTGCATAGGCCAACACTATGGGAAACCCACTTCCTAATAATGGGAACATTTTTTCATGAGGTCCTCTACGTCTCTTCCAAGGGGCATTGGAGTGCCTCCAAATTTTTGGCGACCCTTGCATTCACTGCATGGGCAAACACAATGGGAGACCCACTTCCTAATAATTGGAACATTGTTTTCAGGAGGCCCTCTGACCTCCACGTCTCTTCCAAGGGGCATTGGAGTGCCTCCAAATTTTTGGCAACCCTTGCATTCACTGCATAGGAAAACACAATGGGAGACACACTTCCTAATAATGGGAACATTGTTTTCAGGAGGCCCTCTGACCTCCACGTCTCTTCCAAGGGGCATTGGAGTGCCTCCAAATTTTTGGCATCCCTTGAATTCACTGCATAAGCAAACACAATGGGAGACCTACTTCCTAATAATGGGAACATTGTTTTCAGGAGGCCCTCCTCTAAGTCTCTTCAAAGGGGTATTGGGGTGCATCCAAATTTTGGGCAGCCCTGCCTCTCACTGCATACGCAATAACAGTATAGGAGACCCACTCTTTACTAATGGGAACAATAAAACATAGCTGGCTGATGGCTCTCTTAGAATAGTGAGGGCCGACTGCTGGCCCTTTAAGAATAGTAAAGAAGAGTCCCTCCTTCATAAATGAAACACGATGTGTCTGATGATATCTCACACACCGCATGGCCAGATAAGGTTGTAAAATGTTAAAATTACATTTCCTGGTGAATGCATTTATCGTGGTTGAAAGCAATGCAAAAGTGAAAAAACGCATCAAAAACGCTACATGTGAACATAGCCCAAGGTGTGGTGGAGCCTTTTTGTTTTTGGTTATTAATTTTGCTTTATTAACAAGTCATTACCCTGAAAAGGATGTTCCTTAACATATTTCCCAGGAAAATACATTTTGGTTTCGTTTTTGTACATTTTATTGTGAGTCCGTAAAAGTGGCGTAATACCTCTGACAACTTTGTTGACAGAAGTGACCTAGGAGTCAGGAATTCTTCTAGGGATCTTCCCCATGCTGTTCCCATGTCATTTGAGCACTGTTCCCATCGATTTGGGCAATTTTTTGGCCATCTGCAGACCGCCTGAAAAATGCTCGAGTTTCCCATAGACTTACATTGGGCTTGTTGCTTGGGTTGACCACCCGAGTATTCCAATGTGCTCCACCCAAGCATTGAGCACCCGAGCATTTTAGTGCTCGCCCATCACTAGTGGCTAAGGCTAAGTATACAACTGGGGGTTGATATTAGTAGCCTGGGAAGCTCCATGGGTATTACTCCCTTCCCAGGCTAAAAACATCTGCCCCAGCTGTCTGCTTTCCCTCTGCTGGTTAATAAAATTACGGGGGACCCCACGCCATTAATTTTTCAGAATTGTACTCATTTATTACTAAATGACATGAACAGTAAGGTACACACACAAAGCACTGATAATATATATCACATATTTATATCTATCTGTATATCTATCTATCATCTACAGTACAAACCAAAAGTTTGGACACACCTTCTCATTTATAGATTTTTCTGTATTTTCATGACTATGAAAATTGTACATTCACACTGAAGGCTTCAAAACTATGAATTAACACATGTGGAATTATATACTTAACAAAAAAGTGTGAAACAACTAAAAATATGTCTTATATTCTAGGTTCTTCAAAGTAGCCACCTTTTGCTTTGATGACTGCTTTGCACACTCTTGGCATTCTCTTGATGAGCTTCAAGAGGTAGTCACCGGAAATGGTTTTCACTTCACAGGTGTGCCCTGTCAGGTTTAATAAGTGGGATTTTTTGCCTTACAAATGGGGTTGGGACAATCAGTTATGTTGTGCAGAAGTCTGGTGGATACACAGTTGATAGTCCTACTGAATAGACTGTTAGAATTTGTATTATGGCAAGAAAAAAGCAGCTAAGTAAAGAAAAACGAGTGGCCATCATTACTTTTAGAAATTAAGGTCAGTCAGTCCGAAAAATTGGGAAAACTTTGAAAGTGTCCCCAAGTGCAGTTGCAAAAACCATCAAGCGCTACCAAGAAACTGGCTCACATCAGGACCGCCCCAGGAAAGGAAGACCAAGAGTCACCTCTGCTTCTGAGGATAAGTTTATCCGAGTCACCAGCCTCAGAAATCGCAGGTTAACAGCAGCTCAGATTAGAGACCAGGTCAATGCCACACAGAGTTTTAGCAGCAGACACATCTCTTCAACAACTGTTAAGAGGAGACTTTGTGCAGCAGGCCTTCATGGTAAAATAGCTGCTAGGAAACCACATTAGACATTAGACCAGTGGAAATCTGTGCTTTGGTCTGATGAGTCCAAATTTGAGATCTTTGGTTCCAACCACCGTGTCTTTGTGCGACGCAGAAAAGGTGAATGGATGGACTCTACATGCCTGGTTCCCACCGTGAAGCATGGAGTAGGAGGTGTGATGGTGTGGGGGTGCTTTGCTGGTGACACTGTTGGAGATTTATTCAAAACTGAAGGCATACTGAACCAGCATGGCTACCACAGCATCTTGCAGCGGCATGCTACTCCATCCGGTTTGCGTTTAGTTGGACCATCATTTATTTTTCAACAGGACAATGGTTGGAAGGCCATTTCCGGTGACTATCTCTTGAAGCTCAGCAAGAGAATGCCAAGAGTGTGCAAAGCAGTCATCAAAGCAAAAGGTGGCTACTTTGAAGAACCTAGAATATAAGACATATTTTCAGTTGTTTCACACTTTTTTGTTAAGTATATAATTCCACATGTGTTAATTCATAGTTTTGATGCCTTCAGTGTGAATGTACAATTTTCCAAGTCATGAAAATACAGAAAAATCTTTAAATGAGAAGGTGTGTCCAAAATTTTGGTCTGTACTGTATATATCTAGCTATCCATATATCTATTACCTATCTATCTATCTATCTATCTATCTATCTATCTATCTATCTATCTATCTATCCATATATCTATTATCTATCCGTATATCTATTTATCTAATTTATCTATCTATCCATATATTTATTATCTATCTATCAATCTATCCATATATCTATTAATCTTGTAGGGGTTATGTACTCACTCAGCTGCTTTTGAGGTAGGCACAGGACACTGTCACTTTAAAATGTCCAAGGAAGCTTTATTGTGTTCCATAAACTGCACTTTCAGAAGAACAAAAGAAAGCCTTATCCGGCACAGTGTAACAAAAACAGAAAATAAACAGTCCATACGATATGGCGGGTTCGCCCCCTCACGGTCTGTGTCCTTTTGAGCACAAACAACCTCCAGCCACAGGCACTGAATGAGACACTTGGTCTCCATTTTATACACACGCCCTGTGGTGGGGATATGTGAGCAGCCAATCCCCCCCATCTCTTATGACTGCTCGAAAAAAACGGCCCTGATACGCCCTATTAACCCTCTCAGCACTATGTGTGCTGAAGCATGCTTTCCCGGTTTCACATCACTGAAGCAGCCAACCTCAGCGACACATATCTCCCCTCAAGGACATGTTCTGCGGCCCTTTTACATACCCCCCCTCTGCCCAAAGCCACGGGGCTTGGCACCTTCCACTAATAAACAGTGGACCCTCGAAAATCCATCAGCATTTCCATGTAGTTTCCCAGGCCTATGTTCTACATGAAAGCTAAAATCATGAAGGGCTAGGAACCACCTGGTCACTCAAGCATTGTTCCCCTTTTTCTCGCTCATCCATCTTAGTGGGGCATGGTCTGATATCAGTCTGAACTTTCTGCCTAAGAAGTAGTACCTTAGGGGGTCCAAGGCCCACTTAATGGCCAAACATTCCTTCTCCACTATGGAGTAATTTTTCTCACAAGATGTCAGCTTCCGGCTTAAAAACATTATTGGGTGCTCCTCCCCGTTCATCTCTTGTGACAGGACAGCACCCAATCCGACATCTGACGCATCCGTCTGAACCACAAACTCTTTTGAGAAATCCGTAGCCACCAGCACTGGCTGTTTACACAGAGCCTGCTTTAGTTCATTGAAAGCCGTCTCCGCTTCTGGAGTCCACTTAGCCATAACTGACTTTGTCCCTTTTAGGAGGTCTGTCAAAGGGGCGGCTACCATGGCGAAGTTGGGGATGAAGCGGCGGTAGTAGCCCACGATGCCCAGGAATGCTCTGACCTGCTTTTTTGAGAGAGGTTGTGGCCAACCCTGGATAGTGTCAATTTTATTTATTTGGGGCTTGATCACGCCTCTCCCTTTGATATAGCCCAAATACTTGGCTTCCTCCATGCCCATGGCACATTTCTTCGGGTTGATGGAAAACCTCGCCTTCCGAAGACCATCGAATATCGCCTGGACTTTACTCAGATGGCTACCCCAATCCTGGCTGTAGATCACAATATAATCCAGGTAGGATGCTGCATACTTCCTGTGGGGAGCTAGGATCTGGTCCGTGGCTCTCTGGAAGGTATCTGGTGCTCCTTGCAACCCAAACAACATTCTGGTGTATTGGAAACACCCATCTGTTGTTGAAAAGGCCGTCTTCTCCTTGGCCCCTTGGGACATAGGGATCTGCCAATACCCTTTTGTGAAGTCAAGGGTGGTGATGTACCTGGCCGGCCCTAGCCTCTCAATTAGTTCATCTACCCTGGGCATTGTGTACGAATCAAACTTAGAGACCTTATTCAGTTTCCTATAGTCATTGCAGAAGCGTCACTCTCCATCTGGTTTCGGCACTAAGACTATGGGACTGGACCAGCCACTCTTAGACTCTTCGATGACCCCCAGATTCAGCATGCGCTTCACCTCCTTCGAGATCACCTCTCAGCGGGCTTCAGGAATCTGATATGGCTTCATATTCACTCGGACATGCGGCTCCGTAAGTACCTCATGCTCTATGACCTGAGTACAGCCCGTAAGATCCGAGAATAGGTCCATGTTCTGCTGTAGCAACTCCCAGCATTGTTGCTTCTGGGCACGTGACAGCAACTCTGCCACCTTGACTTCCTCCACATTGGTTTCAGTCTTTGTTATCAAACACGGAGCTTCCACAGGCTCCCTGTCTCACCACGGCTTAATGAGGTTGACGTGGTACACCTGGTAGGGCTTCCTTCTCCCTGGTTGGTGGACCCTATAGTTGATGTCACCAACCTTTTCAACCACTTCATAGGGGCCCTGTCACTTGGCTAAGAATTTGCTCTCCACCATAGGTACCAGCACTAGTACCCAATCCCCAGGGTTGAAATGTCTCACCCTCGCTGATCTATTGTACACTCTCGACTGTGCCTCTTGTGCTTTGAGGAGGTGTTCTTTCACAATGGGCATCACCTCTGCAATCCTCTCTTGCATCTGGGCCACATGTTCGATTACACTCTTGTAGGGTGTAGACTCCCCCTCCCAGGTCTCCTTTGCCACGTCCGGGAGTCCGTGGGGGTGTCGGCCATACAACAGTTCAAATGGGGAGAACCCAGTAGAGGCCTGCGGGACTTCTCTAATAGAGAACAGAAGGTACGGTAGTAGACACAGTCCCAGTCCCAGCCGTCTTTCTCTACTACCTTCTTTAACATGGCCTTCGGGGTTTTATTGAACCTCTCCACTAAGCCATCTGTCTGGGAGTAGTAGACTGAGGTCCTGAGTTGTGTGAATTGTAGGGTTTTGCACAACTCCCTCATCACCCATGACATAAATGGGGTCTCTTGATCTGTGAGGATCTCCTAAGGCAACCCCGTTCTAGAGAAGATGTGGACCAACTCCGGGGCTATACATTTGGCAGAGGCGTTACTTAGTGGCAAGGCCTCCGGATACCGCGTAGTATAGTCCAACACCACCAGGATATACTGATGTCCTCTGGCAGACTTGACCAGGGGTCCCACTAGATCCATGGCTATGCGATCAAATGGCACCTCAATGATTGCCAACGGCACTAAGGGACTACGGAAGTGGGCTACCGGGGAGGTCAGCTGGCAGGTGGGACATGACCTACAAAAATGTACAACTACTCGGTGACAACCGGGCCAATAGAACCTCTGGAGGATCCTTTCCTGGGTTTTTTCGACCCCCAGATGACCACCTAACACATGTGTATGGGCCATATCTAACACCCTGTGCCTGTACGGCCCTGGCACCAGTAACTACTCGATTACCTCCTCTCCGAGCTTGGTGACCCGATATAACAACTCCCCATTTACGGTGAAGTGTGGATATTGGGTGTCAGCCCCCGGCTCCTGAGCAACACCATTGAGGACAGTGACATTATCAAACGCCCTTGTTTACCCCGGACACCTCCAGCTCAGGGATGTTGGCCTCTGGGGATGCTGCCTCATGCTCTTCTCCAACAAGTACACAAAAAGGAAACCCGGCGGTGGCCTGTGACGAGGTTTCATCCGGAGCAACCTGGTTGTTGTCCGGACAATCTGGCTTCCTCCCTTTCTCCCACAAGTTCCAAAACAATGCAAAGTCCTGCCCTATTATCACAGGGTGCAACAGGCCCTTGACTACGTCCACCTCATGGGCATCGGCACCACAGTTTGTATCTATGACCACTCGGGCCACATGGTAGTCCTTAGCGTCCTCATGGATACAACAGACGCCGACCTTTTTCCCCGGAACCAGTTGATGAGGAACTACGGCCCGCACTAGGATTACCAAACTCCCTGAGTCTAATAGAGCAGTCACTTCCACTCCATTTACCAATCCAGAGCATGCCTGCGGTCCCTTGCCTGGTTGTGGAACAGCACTTCAGGCAGGATATGCAAAGTACGAGCAGCGCCGTCCTGCGCTGCAGTCCATTGGCTCGTTGGTCATGTGGCAACAGGAGGCTATGTGACCTGGGGTATGACATCTCCATCATACTACATTATTGAGCGGGACCTTTGGCAGCAACTCCGACCCCTCCTGGGCTCTAGGACGCCCCCCAGACGTGACTCTAGTTCCCCTCTTTTGGGTGTCCACCTCCTTTTGGGAAATCCAGTAGGGAGATGCTACAACCCCTGACTTTCTCAAGGCATTCTCTACCGCCTGGTACCTTTCCACCAACCCTACTAGGTCATCGGCATTACGGGGATCCCCCTGGGCAACCCAGGATTGCACCGACCTCAGAAGGGAGTGTATGAACCTGTCCATGACGACCCTCTCCACCATCTGTGCTGGGAAGGAAGATTCAGGTTGCTACCATTTTTGGACCAGGTGTAGACGGTCGAACATTTGGGACTGGGGAGGTTTGTCACTGCAATAGGCCAGTGGTGCACCCGTTGCGCCCTGACAGTCAGAGTCACTCCCAAGCATATCAAAATCTCAGTCTTTAGTTTGGCATACTCCTTTGCGTCCTGCAAGGCCAAGTTATAATAGGCCTTCTGCGGTTCACCTGTCAAATATGGCGCCAAAACCTCCGCCCACTGCTCCGGAGGCAATTTCACCCGCTTAAAGACCGTCAGGAACGCCTCGACGTCATCACCCGGGGTCATCTTTTGCAATGCTCTTCTTACTGTCTTCCTTACGTGAGAGTCATCACCTGGAGTTGGGGGTGGGGCGGTTGCCCTGCCACGGATGACGTCGGCTAGGAGCTCCGGCTATACATTGAGTCAGTGTATTGCCGGTGAATGAACAGAGCAGTCACATACTATGTGGCTGCTCTGTTCATGGAATCTTCATGGGACACTCGTTATTTGCACATCAGAAAGGTGAGGATGAGGTTAGTTTATTATTTTACTTTTATTACAGGTGATTGGGGATTAGGTGTAAGGTGAGTATATGGTGTTTTTTTATTTTTTGCAGGTGCGGAGAACATCAGGGGCAAGGTGTAGGTGAGTATAATGTATCATATTTTTATTTTAATATTTTTTTATAAATTTTAACATTTCTTTTTTTACACTCAGCAGAGCACAGATGCCGGCAGATGGGAGACTACTGCTCCCATCCAGTGGTGCCTGTGCCCGCTGTTTCCTATGGCAGGAGGCGCCGGCTGATGGTGGTAGTAGTACTATCAGCCGGCGTCTATGACCCGCAGTAAGCTATTTACTGCCGGGTCACCTGTCACTGTTGTGGCATCATGCTGACACCGGTCAGCATGATGCCACAGTGCTCTGATAGCGGTATTGCAATTACCGCGATCAGAGCCTGTGTTTCCTACGCTGTCACGCAAGTGACAGCGTGGGAAACCAGGTCACTTTGACAGCTGTGGCATCATGCTGACACCTGTCAACATAATGTCACAGTGCTCTGATCACGGTGATGCAATTACCACGATCAGAGCCTGTGTCTCCTACGCTGTCACACAAGTGACAGCTTTGGGAAACCAAGTCACTTTGACAGCTGTGGCATCACCTGTGTGTCAGAGCCTGTGTTTTCTGCGCTGTCACGCAAGTGACAGCATAGAAAACACCCGAACCCGAACAGTAACACGGACTTCCAGAGGAAGTCCGTGTTCGGAGTCCGGGACCGAACACTAGATGTTCGGTACGGATGCCGAACTTTACTGTTGAGGTACGCCCAACACTAAACATAGTAACGTAGGTTGCATAAAGACTTAGGTCCATCAAGTTCAACCTTCCCCCCCAAGTTGTACATTTTTGTCTAATTTAACTGTAACCCACAATGTTATGTGTATCAAGGCAATCAGCCCATTTTGAAAGCTCCTCATTGCTGCGCTCCTAAGCAGGTGGTAGAACTTCCATTTGAATGTAAATTAGTTATGTGTTAAAACAAAATCAAGTAACTTATGGAGAAAATGATTATGCAGAATCAAATGAGTGGCCCTTGACGTAAGATAATAGTCTACAGCTCTTAAGCCAAACTCAGGTGGAATGCTACTGTATAACGACACTGTGTCTATTGAGGCCAATTGAATATTGTACCCCAATATGACTTCTTCAATCTGACAAGCAAGTCCAAGGTATCTCTAATATATGATGGTAATGCGACTACAAACTGAGTATCTTGTCAATATTAATTCCACAGTTCTGTGATAGGAAGGCAACTCCTGACACTATTAGGCATCCCTTCAGTGGTTAAAAGCCTTTGTGTACTTTGGGGAGAGCATAAAAAGTAGGTATCATTGGGATTTCAGAGCACATGGAGTCCATCTCATTATTTGAGTTTGGAATCCATCACCCCAATCAATAGATTTTCCAGCTGCCTCCCAAAGATGTCAGTGGGGTCTTGGGTTACTGTGGTATATATTGTTCAATCATTCAGCGTATCCAAACAGATATTTTTATATTTCAAATTATTTAGCATCAGCACTAGTGATGAACGAGCGTGCTTTCCGAGTATCTTCGGCGTGCTCGTATATTAAGATTGAGTTCCTGCGTCTGCATGATTTATAACTGTTAGTCAGCCTCAACACATGTGAGGATTCCCTAACAAATAGGCATTCTCTCCATGTGTTGAGGCTGATGTGGCGCCCCTGAGGGTTCAGTCACCACAGGGGTACTGCACCTCAGATAGAGGTGTGGTATCTCCTCTTCCAGGTAAGGATGGAGCATTTCTCGGGACCCTACTTTACCACTCAACACTACACCACTCCTGTCCTGCAGGGGGCCTAAATGCACCAGGGTGCTGCCCCGTCCCGGGATAGAGGAGATGGGGGGAACCAAAGATAGGGGGAACCATGTAGTGGGTGAGGGTGGAGGACACACTTTTATGAAACACTTATTGATTCATTTTTAATCTACGGCCACCTTTAGCTCAAGGTCTTTTTATTGTGGTCTTCTGTCAGGGTCCAGCAAGAGTCTGTAGCTGGCTGAAGATTCACGGTCCTCGTTCTCAGGCCTTGAGACGAGGAGCGGGTCAGAGTTAACCAGTGTCTCCGCCCGGTCAGGGTCCCGTTCTAAGAAGGCCTTGGAGGGGAGCAGAGGAGATAGGCTCCACAGGCAAAAGGATCCCAGGGGGATACGGACGGAGCGGAGTCGCCACCTGTATTCTTCACTCTGGCCAAGCCAGAGGGATTCCTGCCGCAAAAGGGGTGACCGACCCCCGATATCTGACTGTGTACTTCACTTCACTGTTGGAAAAGCCCGGCGGCTTAGTGGATCTCAGGGAGGGACACAAGCAGGGAGGAGAAGGAGAGAAGAGAGGGAGAAGGAGAGGAATACACCGACGGGGTCTTGATAGGTGCTCCTGATCTATCTGGGAAGTGCTGAACCCCCTTCCTGGTGGCCACAGCACGCCACGAGAAGCAGAGAGAAGCTTTACAGCGGCTACTTCACTAAAGTGAGTAAAACCTGGATGACTTCATTTACCGTCTCCGCTTGGTTATTCCCGCGCGGCCCTGCACCCACCATCCCTCCTCTCAGTCCATCTGATACTGCCCTGAGGCCTACTCCGCCTGTGGGTAGTAGTTCCAACCAAGCTGCCAGAATATCAGCCTCAGAGGACTGTCACAGCACTGGTGGCCTTCACCAGAAACCACAGGTGGCGTAGTCGAATTACCACTCATCAACAAGCCCATTATTTTCATGTGACAGCCCAGGGCACGGACCGGGTCACGGCCACGACGACATCCCACACCGCCACCCTACATTGGCCCGGCTCCGGGTACCCCACCGCTCAGGGAGGGAGTCACACTGACTAACAACCATAAATCATGCAGGCTCAGGAACTCGAACTTAATATACAAGCACGCCGAAGATACTCGGAAAGCATCCGAGCGTGCTCGGCGAAAGGGTTAAACGAGCACGCTCGCTCATCACTAATCACCACCATTTCCTCGTTATCAGAATCCTTAAAGATCAATCCTTTATTCCTTGTATGTCCATCCAAAGCCCTCCTTTCCAATAAAAATATATTAGATATTGTTCCATTATTATTACAACCCAGCTCTTGATGGTCCCTAGTGACTAGTTTCAAAAAGATGTCTATGCTGGTAACTTCGGTGCCCGGGGGCATTTTAGTGCTTACAGGTCTCAAATTCATGAATGATGCAAAACCTGGTTCACTCTCTACCCCTTCCATTAGATCTGTCAACAGTTTAACATTGGGGAAATCTTCCTCTATAATACCCAATGGCAAACATTCTGATCTATCATGAATTTTTAAAAAATATTTCCTTTTAAATATGCGTGAAAACAGATTGATATCTTTAACCCATTCAAACTCACTGAACCAATTAGTTGGATCATATGACAGTCCTCGGCTAAAAACATAGATTTCCAAATCAGATAGATGGTTCAGTACGAGGATAACTTAATAAGTTTCTCATTTGTATTAGTTATTTATGAAACTGAAAGAGGCCCCTATTTCTTTCCTTTGGTAGATATAGACCTGAATTTCCCTTCTTCTCTAAACAAGAAGAAGAACCCAGAGATGAGGATGTAGAGGGTGATGCCTGTATATTTGACAGTAAGCGAGACTGAAAACTTTCTTAAGGCTATGTGCCCACGATGCAGAAATGCTCCGGATTTTTTCCTGAGCGTTTCTGCATCTCCCTGGCAGAAAAAACGCATGCGGATTTTACATGCGTTTTTCTGCCAGGGACAAGCATATGTCCCGCGTTTTTCACATGGGATTTCGCATGCGGGTTGTCAAGCGCTTTTCCAAGCGATTTTAGCATCACTTGGAAAAGTGCTTGACAACTTGGTCACACTATATAAATCCATGCAACCGGCATGGATCTATATAGGGTGACCAAGTTAATAGTAAAAGATTAAAATTAAACATTATACTCACCTTCTGATGGCCCCCGATCTCCTTGTCCGGTGCATCCGGTGTGTTGGGCGGCTCGCGGTGGTCTAAAAGGACCTTCCATGATGTCATTTAGTCATGTGACAGGTCAGCGCAGGTCCTTTTAGACCATTGCGAGCTGCCGGGGAGCCAGGACGCATCGCTAAGGAGACCGCGGGCCATCTGAAGGTGAGTATAATGTTTATTTTTTTATTTTAAATTCTTTTTTTTACTGGTACTATGGTACTCGGGTCTGGAGGAGAGTCTCCTCTTCTCCAGACCCGGGTACCATCCGCACATTGAATCACTTAATATCCGCATGTGCACATGTAGTGATGCTGATATTTTGCGATTCGATGCAAGTCAATGGCGGCAAAAACGCTGCGATTACGCAAAATTAATGGTAGTGCTGTGGATTTTTCCGCAATGATAATCCGCAGCGGAAATTTCCGCAGCATGTTCACAGCACATGCGGATTATCATTGGGGAACATTTCAGACCTTCTACCAAGCATTTTTAAGTGTTTCTGCGGCGGAATTGCCGCTGCGGAAAGGCTTAAAAAACGCATCGTGGACACACAGCCTTAAGGTGTAAAGCCCTTGAGTTCTTGTCTGTCTTGTTTTTCCTATCTTGTCCTGTTTAATTTCTTAGTTCTTCTATTAATACAATTTCCTTTCCCCCTTCCTGGGTTACGTGGTGCCCTCTTGGAATCTGAAAAATCAATATCAGAGGAAATGTCCATTCTCTCCTTTTACTTATCCTCCAGAAGAAAAGAGTAGACCCTTTTGTCTTTAAAATCACATACATCCCAGGTGTATTGCTTAGGTTTTCTATCATTTATAGACCCTTGAAAGCGTTCCTCCAATGATTGGAGTCCTGCCTCCCTTCTTGGGATTTCAAGGTCTCTTTTATATTTGAGTACCTCTTCTGTTAGTTCTGTAAGTTTTTTGGAAGTTTGTTCAAAGACATTATTTTGTTCAGTAAGTAGGATCTGCATAAACCAAATAGAATCATCAATAAGTTCCTTTTCCCATTTCTGTAATTATTGCTAGTCGAGGAGGGACGATATTCAGTCTCAAACCTTTAGATACTATCCTATGTTTAATAAAGTTCTCTAACGATTTAATTTCCCACCAGACTGTGTTTGCATTACAGAGCTCAAACCAGGTTCATTAGACTCCAAGGGGAACTCAGAATGTTATAAGCATATTTTCCAGGCAACTACATCCTTTTTAGTTTTGCGATTCGCTGCAAATCTAAATTCTTTGGGAAAACTTAGCGAAGCATTCGAATTCTAAATGAAAAAGATCTTCTCATATCTATTGGAGAACATGATTCCAGCCCCATGATATTCGAACATCTAGGATAATATTTATTTGTTATCCACTTTTCTTCTCAATGACGATTTCATACAGAACATTGACTTTGCAATCTTTAGACCAGATAAGAAAAAAAATTGTGTAGATTATTCACAAGAAAACAATTTGTAATAGTCAACATTACATGGCGGACTACCAGTTTGGTAAATTAAAAATAAACAAATACAGATGTGTAATAGTGAATACTTGATGGTTATTATCAGTCAGCCGGATTTAAATCTATAATATTTTTTAATTTATGATTTAGATTTATAAAAATGAGAATACTGTATAATTTCAATAGTGATATTTTACATGAGTTTCTCCTAAAGGTATTATCTACACAATAGAGATTTGACAAATGAATTAAAACATTTTCATAACTATTTGCTAATTTTTTTTTACATTTAAAATGTTTAAAAATACTAATTTAACTCACTGACTGTTTAATCTATTGGTCCGATAAAGTTGATAAAAGTAAAAATAGAATAATAGGAATAAAATGCAAGTTTTGAATATTATTCATTTGTGAAATGCCACAAAAAAGCAACTGAAATGGCTGTGTGAAAGAAAACATTTTAGTATGATTTAAAGTGAATATCAAATTATGTAACACTAGTCGTATAGTATTTGCCTTCCTTTCAGAATTTTTGAACTCCTTTTTTGTAAAAATGTGCTAATTATTGGCAGATCACTTCTTCCTTGCTTGGCATTTCAGTGTTTGAAATATTTGGTGGCAAGGTTTGACTCTTCACCAGTCAGTCACTGACAAGTTGATTATTAGGTCGAGAAAAGAGTGATCTGAGAGATAGCGGATTAAACTAGAGTAGACCAAGCATTCCAGGAGTTTAGAGATGAAGGTAAAATTAGAGATAGGTCTGTAGTTAGCAAATTAGTAATGCAGCTCTAGTTGAGGGATGATTTCTTTTAGTAATGACAGCATGTTTGAATGAAGAGGGAAAGATACTGGAAGAAAGAAAGAGGTTAAATATTTTAGTTAGGTAGGTAGTGACAACTGGGGAGAGGGACTGGAGGAGATGTGAGGGAATAGGGTCACTGGTGCAGGTTGTAGGGCAAGAAGAAGAAAGGAGCCTGATGACTTATTTTTCCTTAACAGTTTCAAAGGCAGAAAGTGATCCTAAGATGTGGAAGGGAAGATGATCCAAGCTGTGAGGGGACTGTGCAAAAATGTCCTGATGGATATGGTTGATATTTTCTAGGAAATAAGTAACCAGATCATCAGTGCTGAGGGAGTGAAAAGTTTTGAAAAGTTGTTTTGGATTGTAGGCTAGTGATGTGATAAGGGTGGTGAAGTAGACTTGTTTGGCAAGAGAGTAGAATTATAAGTTTCTAGCATGAAAATATAGTGGATGAACTCTTCTGGTGAAGTTATTTTCTCCACTGACACTCAGTACACCTTGAGCGATGCTGGAGCAAACGTGTGCCAGTGTTGCTGTCATCCATGTCGCGTTGTTCTGCATGTAACAGGTGCTACTTCATCCAGTGCACTCTTCAAGGTATTAATATAACGTGACAATACTGAGTCTGGACAGGAGAGGGAGGAGATCGGAGCTAAGGATGGCTGTAGATTGATCGTAAGCTGCTGGGTATTGATGGCACATAGATTTCAAAGGGACTTGATGGACTATTCAAAAAATAAAGTATACACATGGAAAAAGAAAACATATTCATTGTCTATTTAAAAAAAATCTGGACAAGAAACAACCTGATGAAACTAGGAGAGTCAGCTTTGCTGATCAGGGTAATCGCACGGGATCCTCACTAATTTCCACATCAAAGGATTTTTTGGATTCCTCTGAGGGATCAATGAGAGATTCGTCAATACTCAGATCTGTCTATAATTCCAGCCAGGGACACTTTGTCAACCCATCAAAAAATGGTAGAAATGGGCAGGTAGGAAACACAGACGCAAGAAGATTCCCATAAAGAATGAAGACATGCAACTGAAATGCCCAGTCTGGATTTGTTCTATTCTATAAGAAGCACAGATTCTTTTCAAAAGAACGTGGCTTCTCTCCAGCTAACAAATTTGATTTATTCAAAATCCCGATAGTTGTCAACAAATTTGCAAGACATCTTAAAGTTCATTGCATTTTTCCAAATGTGCACATTAGTGTTGAGCCACCCCCGTAGTGTTCGAGTTCGGTTCGGTTCGTCGAACACCCGTGTGTTCGCCGAACTGTTCGTCGAACTGTTCGTCGAACACCTTCGAACACCGTTAAAACCAATGGCAGGCAAACAAAAACACATAGAAACACATAGAAAACACCTTCAAAGGTGTCCAAAAGCTGACAAACTGCTCAGAAGACACAACTAACACATGGAAAAGTGACAAGTACATATAGTCATGAGAAAAGAAAAGAGGTGGAGGAGTAAAAGGAGGGGGAGACACAGATATAGGCATGTCATGCCCTTCTAAAATCCAAAAAGTGAGAAGCCGACACGTTCAGTCCGCTCCTGCCCGTGCCACCTCCGTGTCGCCGGGTTTGTGCCAGAGCCGCGGTGAACCCTGACGGCCAGCACCCCTCTCCCAATACTGGTGCCTGTCCGCTGGTGGGTCGAGCGAGCCCCCCTGTGGTGGAGGCAGCTCTAAGTTTTTTAATTTAAATTGTCTCTCTAATTTGAATGAATACACTTTAAATCCATTTACAAGGATCTATTGGAGGGCAAGTCTCATGCCAGCAGCCGCGTAATTCCAGCTCCAGTAGCGTCCACTAAAGCTGCTGCAGTTAAAAAGCTTTTATAAGGATCGAGCTCGGCTGTCCACCGCAAGGCATCCTACTGCCAGTCCCAGCCCCTATGCCTTGGGGTGCCTCCTGATGCTCTTCACTGAGTATCCCGTGGTCCCGAAGCATTTCCTTTGAAAAAATTAAGTGTCCAAACTACAGGTGGTGTAGCTTGCTTAACAGCCGGGATAATCCGCTGACTAGCAGACACTGCTACTAGGCACAAAGTATTTCCTGGGCTAGATGCAGTTAAAAATTTGTAAGTAGATACTCTCGTTGGATGCTGAGAAAGCATTCCATAGAGTCTCCCGGCACGCCATATATGATTCTCTTAAAAAGCTTGGGGTAGGGGTCTAGGGGACCCTTTTATAGCCAAAATCACGGCCCTGTATCACAATGCGTCACCTAGGCTGAAGATAAATGGAACTGTAGCACCCTGAGGGCTCGGTTGCTACAGACGTATTGCACCTCACCCAGAGGTGTGATATCTCACTCTCAGGTAAGGATGGAGTGTGGATCAGGACCCGACACCTGCATGCATTACACCACATTGCCGTGGGGCAGGGCGACCAATATGCCCCTGAGATGGGCACGACAGTCCCTGTCCCTGGCTGGAGTGGGGGGAGGGAACACTGAGGAAGGGGAACCCTGTAGTGCAGGAGCAGGGAGGAAGCAGTTCCTGGGTGCATTGAGAAGGGAGTATAAAAGGTGGGCACCATCTTAGTTCAGTGCAGAGAAGTCTGAGCAGAAGTGGCAGGGAGCAGGGGCTCTGCATGAGCTCTGCTCCGGAGGCGGGCCTAGTAACAGAGGCCCAGGCCTGCAAGAGGGAGAAGGAAGGAAGAGGAGCGGAGAAGGCTCCAGGAACGAGGAATGAAGGGATCCCAGGGGTGCGGACGGGCGAGTCGCCACCGCACGCCCGAATCCACCTGCGTGGAGGGGTCAGGCCAAAGGGGGAGACCGGTCCCCGAAACTAGTGGAGGCAGGAAACGACCCTCAGCTAGAAACCGGAGGCTCTGACATTTTATGTGGCGCAGCCCCTCGCTACACCCGCTAGGAAGGCACCACATAGGGTCAGGGAAACTGGCGACAAGTTTACCAAGAGGAGGCCCGAGGCAGCCGGACAGAAGTGTTGGTAAGAAAGGCCAGACAAAGGACACACAAAGGGGGTCCTGTGAAGCGCTCCAAAGTTATCTGGGAGTTGTCTGAGCCCCTCACCTGGTGAGCACAGTACGACGTGGGCAGCCGTTACCTGCAGACGTGGTCTGGATAATAAGAACTGTGAGTAAAGGCCCTGAACTGCATCACTGACTCCGTGTCGTTACTGCTGCTGCCCTGCACCATCACCCCCATCCTCCGCATACACTGTCCTGAGGCTATACTCCTCCCGTGGGGAGTTATGCTACGCTCTGCTGCACCCACAACACCAGCCTCAGCGGTCTGCCCTGTAGAGGCTGTTCACTCTGACCGCAATCCACGGGTGGCGTAGTCGGACATTTAAACATCAAAACCACATAAATAGTTCCGCCACTGGTTTGACCACCCTGAGCCACGGAACCGGGTCGCCGCCACGAAGACTACAACCACCAGCATCCACCAAAAAGGGTCCGGCTCGGGGTGTCCCAAGGCCCAGGGGGTGCGTCAGAACATTTTCATCACCTTTCACAATCACCAATGGGACAAGGCAGGGATGTCCTCTGTCCCCTCTCTTATACATCCTAGTGACGGAGCACCTGCTCTCATCAATTCGCCATAACCCCAATATTAGGTGGATTGAGGTGGGAGGCACCGAGTACAAGTGCTCTCTATTTGCTGATGATGTCCTAGTATATATCACTCAATCACATATATCCATCCATGCTGTTATGGCTGAAATAGATCACTTTGTTACATGGTCAAATTTTAAAATCAATGCAGCGAAGTCTGAGGCCCTCGATGTCTCCCTCCCCAAATCCATATAGGATTCCATCCAGTCCAACTTTCCCTTTTCCTGGCCCTCACAGGGTATCAAATACTTAGGAATTCCTATTCATAGAGACCTCTCCCATCTATGTTATCTTAATTTTGGGCCCTTTATTGAACAACTCCATACAGACCACGGTTGGCAAGTTAGAACTGTAAGATTCACTACGTGAACCACTGGTGTTTTGTGGAAAAGCACATGTACACTGCGTTCCAAATTATTATGCAAAAAGTGTTTAGGAGTGATAAGGGAAGAATTTGTTTGTTTGTCAGTTAAACTCATTGATGGTGATGTGTGTCAGGGCTCTTTATATCACTGTAAGCAATTGCAGACACCTGTGCTAATTAGTTTGGCAGGTGTGTCCAATGAAAGGCAAGACTACTTAAGAAAGCTCTCTCACATTATTAAGCAGCCTACATTTTCTGCCAAAATGGGAAAGAAAAAGGATGTGTCGGCTGCTGAGAAGCAACAAATTGTGGAGTGTTTAGGTCAAGGCATGACTACAATCAACATTGTGCGATGATCAGGATGAAGTGTCTTGGCAATCAAGAAGTATGTAGCTGATTCACAGTACACACGTGTGCGTGCTGATAAGGGCAAATTGAGGACTCTTTCCTACAGGCAATTACGTCAGGTTGAAAGAGCAGCGGCAAAAAAGCCTTGTCATAGCAGCAGACAAGTTTTTGAAGCTGCTTGTGCCTCCAACGTCCCCCGAACAACAAGATGCAGGGTCCTTCAGAGGTTTGCAGCTGTGCATACGCCATCCTGTCGACTGACGGGCCCCCTGGGCCAGTGCTGTAGGGGATACCCGGAGCCGGATCTCGATGGGGGTAGTAGTCCTTGTGGCGGTGACCCGGTCCGTGCCCAGGGTGTCAAACTAAGTGGCAGTCTATGGAAGTAGATGTTAACTTGATTGTCGACTACGCCACCCGTTGAGTGCGGCTTTGAAGCCGCCGCTGCAGAGCAGTCCACTGAGGCCGGTGGTATATGTGCAGCAGTGATGGTATAACCCCCAACGGGAGGGGTATGGCCTCAGGGCAGCAGGTGTGGATGATGGGTGTAGTTATGTTGTAGAAAGGAGAGTCAGAGACTTGAGGTGCAGTTTCAGGGTTTTTACTCACGGTTGTTCTCTCAGTCACTCTGGCCTTGAGTGACCACCCGAGCCGTGCTGCGTCCACCAGGTCCTGGACTCGGCTAACCCCCAGGCAATTCCGGAGCGTGGTCCTGAGCTCCTTTCTGACTCTCCCTTCCTCTGGCCGTTCCCACCAGGGATCCACTTTTGGCCGGCTCCCTCGGGTCTCTTGGTGGTCAAGCCTCCTCTGGGCTCCCTGACCCTATACTTGGTGTGCCTTTCTAGTGGATTTGGTGAGGGTCGTGGCAGATCCTGACCACGACCTCCGGTTCCTGGCTAAGGGTTGCTTCTGCCTCTGCCAGCTTGGGTTCCGGTACCCTTGTCCGCCAACCCTTCACCCTTCTGTCCTTATTCTGGGATCTTGGGGTTCCTTCTTGTTTCCTCTCTGGGTCCTTCTCACTCCTCTCTCTCTCTCTGCAGGCTTGGCTCTGGAGCTGGGCCCAGCCGGAGCCACAGCTCCCTGTCAGCCCTTCTGGCTGAGCTTCTCTGCTCTGCTCCTCTTGCCTGACTGAACTCCCCCTGTTCTAAGATGGTGCCCACCTTATATACTCCCTCTATGTGTGAGCTCAGGTGACCAGCACCCTATGAGCTCCTATCTTTACCCAGACTACTCCCCCTATCTGCCCCTACACTACTGGGATGTTCCACCCCCCTCCCACTCCAGCCAGGGACAGACACTGTCGTACCTGCACATATACCTAGTGGGAGTACCATTGATCTGTCCCCCGGAAATGGGATGTATGTAGTGCATGCAGCCTACTGAGCTCAGTTCCACACTCCATCCTTACCCGGGAGTGGAATACCACACCTCTGGAGTGAGGTGCAATACCCCTGTAGCAGCCGAATCCTCAGGGTGCTACATTCCCCCCTGGTAAATCACAGCACGTCCTCGGGCTGTAAAAGAGCAAAAACATCCACAAACATACAATTTTTTTTTTTTTTCAAAAACATCATAAACATATAAAACAATATATATATTATCAGCATAAAACTTTTTCATATAAACATTCTTGTTCCTCCGGCCACGGTGCAACTTGTGACCGGGTAAAGTGCAACAGTCTCTTCAAGAAAAAACAGTTTCCTATAAAACCGGTAGGGGGCACTTTAGGAAGCGCAACTATTTACAAGGGATATGGCCGCTCTCAGTCCTCGGCCAGTGGGGAAAAGGGATGGCTGTTCACAGTCCTCAGCCTGTGGGGAGATGGGACACACTGGAACAGTTCACTGGTCCCAACGAGGACTATAATGGTAACAGTTCCTGTACCCTAACGGGTAACTATTTTACAGTTCCATTTACCGTACTTTAGTAGCGGCGTCCTCCTGATGCTTCCTCCCTGTATTCTTCAGACCCGTCCGGGTCCTCTTGCTCCTCCTGACACCTCAGCTCTTTCTCTGTCAGTCGGTGTACATGAAGGGCATAGGGTCCTTTGGCACATTGGTGCCGGGTGAAGGTGACCTCGTCACCCAGGTATAGGTCACGACCTCTGTGTCCCTCCGGTAGGTGGGACTCGACATCTCTTCTGGTCACAAAGACGTCGCCGGGGGTGTGAGGCTCTCTGATGAAGCCCCAACCGTGCTGCAGTTGGAATTTAATTACAGTCCCGGTGGCACGGGGACCGTGGGCTGCACGGGGGTTCCTTCTGGTCCGGCTCTTCTGTTCTTCACTTTTTATTTGCAGCCGCTGCTCGCGGACCCGCCTCTCTCTTCTTTCTCGGTCAAAGGCTTCCAACTGCTGGCGGCAGCACTCTGCACGCTCCGCTGCAGCCGCCCGGGTTTCTTGAGTGAACCCGATGAGGTCTCCTCCTGCGGGGTCCCACTCAAACTGCGCCTCCTCTAACGAGAGCGGGGTCATCTTGACGGGCGCCGGAGCCGGGATCAGGGGCTCATCCAGAGGTCTTTCTTTCCGGAGTCGGGGATGGTGGTACTCCGGTGGCCACGCAAAGGGCTGCCCACCCGGGCAAGTGTGCTGGGCAAACAAGTCTTCACCCAGGTGCGGCACAGTGGAAGTTGAGGACGCGGTGGTGGCAGCGGCGCCCGGGATCACTAGGCCTTGCGACCAGGCTTGGGGTACCCTGAAGGTAAAGGGCACCGTGAAGACGGCGGCGCCCGGGGGCACTCGGCCTTGCGACCAGGCCGGTGGCGTCTCCTGCTTGGCCGCGCTCAGGGTTGCGGCGCGTGACGTCACAGGGGGCGTGGCCGCGGCTCCTACCGCTTGAGGCCTAGCTTGGAGCGGTGACGATGCAGCAACGTGAGTGGTGAGTGGGGTCTCGGGCTCTGCGACGGGGAGTTGGGGCAGGCTTGCGACCATCGGGCACGGGATGTTGTCGTCCCCATTACCTGCTCCCTTTTCTTCAACTCCCTCCGCGGCGTCGTCTCCGGCCGTCGTCCCTCCTGCACCGTCCTCAGAGGCGGACATGCTCCTTGTTGTGGGTGGCGTGCTTCGCTGGCGGGTTCCAGCCTGCTGGGCCATCTCTCTGCTCCATGCGGCCAGTACGTCCCGCTGCACTCGGGCCATCCTCTGAGCCAAGCCCTCCAGTGCGGTCTGTGCACGCTTCCGGTCTCGGGGGAGCTGTGCCAGGATCTCCACCAGGCCTTCTGGGGTTGTCGCTTGCAACAGGCTCCTGACCACTGGGTCGGTGCTGCCTGCCTCTCCCTCCATCTCCGGGTACGGCTCCTCCAGACTTCTCCAAGCTGCTCCCATCTTCTCTCTTTTGTTCTGTCTCCGCCCCCATTGAGGGCGGTCCTGGGGCAACTTGGTGATTGTCAGTTCCAGGGGCCGACCCCCCACGCTGATGGACATCTCAATCATTGCAGTCTCTGCTGGTGGGGGCGGTCTTCGTTTTTGGCGCCATTCTTGGTCCTGGCCCACGATGGGAAGTCGTCTCTTACCACCCTCTGGCACGCCCATAATGGCGTCCGCTCTGCCAGGGCGGGAAATCTTCTCAGATGGCGGGAACCGCTTCCCAGTGGCGGGAAACACTGCAGATGGCGGGAAAAGACTGCAGATGACGGGCAAATGGCGGGAACCGATCCGAGATGGCGTCCGATGGCGGGGACCCTCCGGAACCGGCGGGAGACTTCTTTTTGAGGTAAATGCGAACTTTTCTTCAGGCACGCAGTACCCGATGGTTGCAGGCACGTGATCCTGCCGACTACGCCAAAAGTTGACGCACCCCCTGGGCCATGTGCAAGGGATACCCGGAGCCGGATCTGGATAGGGGTAGTAGTCCTTGTGGCGGTGACCCGGTCCGTGCCCAGGGTGTCAAACTAAGTGGCAGTCTATGGCAGTAGATGTTAACTTGATTGTCGACTACGCCACCCGTTGAGTGCGGCTTTGAAGCCGCCGCTGCAGAGCAGTCCACTGAGGCCGGTGGTATATGTGCAGCAGTGATGGTATAACCCCCAACGGGAGAGGTATGGCCTCAGGGCAGCAGGTGTGGATGATGGGTGTAGTTATGTTGTAGAAAGGAGAGTCAGAGACTTGAGGTGCAGTTTCAGGGTTTTTACTCACGGTTGTTCTCTCAGTCACTCTGGCCTTGAGTGACCACCCGAGCCGTGCTGCGTCCACCAGGTCCTGGACTCGGCTAACCCCAGACTACTCCCCCTATCTGCCCCTACACTACTGGGATGATCCACCCCCCTCCCACTCCAGCCAGGGACAGACACTGTCGTACCTGCACATATACCTAGTGGGAGTACCATTGATCTGTCCCCCGGAAATGGGATGTATGTAGTGAATGCAGCCTACTGAGCTCAGTTCCACACTCCATCCTTACCCGGGAGTGGAATACCACACCTCTGGAGTGAGGTGCAATACCCCTGTAGCAGCCGAATCCTCAGGGTGCTACACGACCTCCTCTATCCACTTCACACAAGCAGAAACGGCTCCAGTGGGCCAAACATTACATGAAGACTGATTTCAAAACTGTTTTGTTCACGGATGAGTGCCGTGCAGCGCTCGATGGTCCAGATGGATGGAGTGGAGGATGGCTGGTTGATGGACACTCCATGCAAACACGGCTACAGCGCCAACAAGGAGGAGGTGGAGTAATGCTTTGAGCTGGAATCATGGGGAGAGAGATTGTCGGCCCCTTTAGGATCCCTGAAGGCGCTAAAGATGAACTCCATAATGTATGTGGATTTTCTCAAACAGCACTTCCTGCCATGGTTCAAGAAGAAGAACCGTGTATTTCACAGCAAGATCATTTTTCTGCATGATAATGCACCATCTCATGCTGCACATAAAACATCTGCATCTCTGGCTGATATGGGCATAAAAGGGGACAAACTTATGGTGTGACCCCCATGCTCCCCTGACCTCTACCCCATTCAGAACCTTTGGAGCATCATTAAAAGGAGTGTCTATGATGGCGGGAGGCAGTTCACATCTAAGCAACAGCTCTGGGAGGGTATTCTGTCCTCATGCAAAACAATTGAAGCAGAAACCATCCAAAACCTGACAAATTCAATGGACGAGAGAGTTCAGAAGCTCCTTTCGAACAAGGGGTCCTATGTGAAAATGTAACATCACCTAGAATAAAGTTTTGAGTTGAAAACTGTTTGATTTCAGTTTCTAACAACCTGCTAATGCTTATAATTTCAAAAATGACCATTTTTTTGGTCTTTATTAAAATGAAAAGGTTGATCGAAAAGTTTGGGGGATCTAAGAGTGTGGCAACCCAGTAGTCATGATTACTTCGAATTCTGACAATATGAGGGTCATGCTGCAGGTAGTGCAGCAAGAAGGCACTTATGTGTCTTGCGCATCTCGGAGCCCCAAAATTATTTTCCGGGCTAGATGCAGCTAAAAAATATTATTAATTTTAAATCTGGTGAAGCTTTAGTATAGATGGCCTAATAGGATCAGTGCTGCACACTGCTACAAAGCCTAAATTATTTTCCAGTCAAGATACAGATAAACATGATTAGTAATTTTAAATCTGGTGGAGCTTATTATAGATGGCCTAATAGAATCAGTGCTGCACACTGCTACAAAGCCCAAATTATTTTCCAGCCAAGATACAGATAAACATGATTAGTAATTTGAAAGCTTAAAACGGTTGGTAGGGTGATTTTAACCAATCATCAAGCTTTTACTCTCCCCAGGATGACACAGGGGTAGAAAAGTCGTTTCGGATCCATGATTTGTTCATCTTTATGAACGTGAGTCTGTCTACATTATCAGTGGAGAGCCGCGTACGCTTATCTGTCAGCACACCACCAGCAGCGCTGAACACACGTTCAGACAGAACGCTGGCTGCGGGGCATGACAAGATCTCCAAGGCGTAAGTGGCTAGCTCCGGCCATTTATCCAGATTGGAAGCCCAAAAAGAGCAAGGGTCCAGTGACACAGTCGTGGCTTCAATGTTTACTTGGAGATACTCCTGTACCATCGTCTCTAGGCGTTGACTATGTGTCAGACTTCTTGTCTCCTGTGGCCTTGCAAAGGATGGGCTAAAAAAGTGGTGAAATGATTCCGCAAAATTGATGTTACCAGCAGATACTGTGGTTCTGTTACGGTTTGAGTGCTGAACACTTGACGGTCCCACGGTTGGCAAGATGGAACTGTGAGATTCACTACGTGCACCACTGGTATTTTGTGGAAAAGCACATGTAAGATTCTGCAACAGTCTCTGCTGATACTCCTGCATGCGTGCATCCCTTTCTATGGCAGGAATAATTTCTGCAAATTTACTTTTGTACCGGGGATCTAACAGTGTGGCAACCCAGTAGTCAGGATTATTTC
This sequence comes from Phyllobates terribilis, assembly GCF_046119375.1. NCBI lineage: Eukaryota > Metazoa > Chordata > Amphibia > Anura > Dendrobatidae > Phyllobates > Phyllobates terribilis. The sequence continues at coordinate 277,531,263 of NW_027362767.1, forward strand.
TAATTCTCACAATTCGAGGGTCATGTTGCAGGTAGTGCAGCAAGAAGGCACTCATGTGTGTTGCGCATCCAGGAGCACCAAGTCCCTGTTGTGTTGGTGGCGAGGTAACAATCATGCTTCCTTCCTCTGTCCTCTCCCCCCAACCTCGCACAACAGAAATGTGATCAAGGTCTCCCTCATCTGATGAGTCTTCCATCAGTTCGTCCTCCACTTCTTCCTGGGCTCCTGCACCTTCCTCAGTAGTTTGGCTGCTACCATGCGCCTTGGTAAAACCATCTCCCCCACCCTCACATGCCTGCCGCCTTGGTGCTGCCGACCGTCTGGACCTTGCAGATGTTAGCCCTTCCGCATACAACTCCTCCTCCTCTACTTCCTCCACCTCCTCTTGTGCCACCACCTGACTCCGAATTCTGTTTAACATGTGCTCCAGCATGTAAATCACCGGAATAGTCATGCTGATAATGGCATCGTCAGCACTAAACATCTTCGTCGCCATTTCAAAACTGTGCAGAAGGGTGCATAGGTCCCTGATCTGAGACCACTCCTCCAGCGTGATTTGCCCCACCTCTGAATCTCGTTGGCCCAGGCTATACGTCATAACGTATTGCACCAGGGCTTGTCGGTGCTGCCACAGTCGCTGCAACATGTGCAGAGTTGAATTCCACCGGGTAGGCACATCGCATTTTAGCCGGTGAAGTGGCAGGCCCAACGACTTCTGTAGAGATGTAAGTCGCTGAGCTGCGGGATGCGAACGGCGGAAGTGAGCACACAGCGACCGTGCCCTCTGCAGAAGGCCATCTAGTCTGGGATAGTGGGCTAAAAATTGCTGGACAACCAGGTTCAACACGTGAGCCATACAAGGCACGTGTGTGACATTGCCCCGGCGAAGGGCCGCACCCAGGTTTGCAGCATTGTCGCACACGGCCTTCCCTGGTTTCAGGTCCAGTGGAGACAACCATTCATGAAATTGGTTCTCCAGAGCTGACCACAACTCCTCAGCTGTGTGACTCACATTTCCCAGACATTTCAATGTAAAAACCGCCTGATGACGTTGAGCCCTACTGCCAGCATAGTAAGGAGGTGTGCAGGATCCCTTCTGCGCAGTTAGAAAGCTTGTGGCATGACCAGACAGGCTTTGGGTGCAGGTGGAGGACCGAGAGGAGGTTGAGGAGGCAGAAGCAGTGGTGGAACTTTGACATAAAGAGGATTGACGCACAACTCGTGGGGACGGCAAGACTTGGACAGCAGCCCCTTGTCCTGCTGTCACCATAGTTACCCAGTGCCCAGTCAGCGACATGTAACGCCCCTGTCCATGCCTACTCATCCAAGTGTCTGTGGTGAAATGCATCCTGTCACACACAGAGTTTCTCAAAGAAGCGGTGATGTTGTGTGCGACATGCTGGTGGAGCGCAGGCACACCTTTCTTTGAGAAGTAGTGCCGACTGGGCATCTGGTACTGGGGCACTGCGACGGACTTAAGGTCTCGAAAATCCTCTGTGTCCACCAGGCGGAAAGGCAGCATTTCTGTAGCCAAGAGCTTGCAGATGGTGAAATTCAACCTCTTAGCTTTCTCATGGCTAGGAGGAAATGGTCTTTTACTTGTCCACATCTGAGGGACCGAGGGCTGGCTATTGTGCTTAGACGGGGTTGATAAGGGTGTCCCCGGCAAACTTCCGGTCTGTGAGAAAGATGCAGGCGGACATGTTAGGTTGCCTTGATCCAAAGGTGGTGCTATCGATGTCGGACAGCGCTCAACACCAGCTGGTGTTACCACCTCCAAAGAAAATGATGACCTGCCAATCACGCTGGCTGTTGCGGGTAAAGAGGTGGCAGGTCTGCGCCCCAAAACAGGTGTGACTGCTGTCCCCCCAGTCACAGAGGATGAAGAGGCCGCGGATGCACAAGATATGGCAGACGGTGGTTGGCCCGGCCGGCTAGGCCGCATTGTAGCACACTGAGCTTCCCACTGCAAATTATGCTTCATGTCCATGTGCCGGTTCATGCATGAAGTACTCAAACTATGTATTTTTTGGCCTCTACTTAGCTTTTGCTGACAAATGTTACAGATAACACGAATTGGGTCATCTTTATCGATCTGAAAAAATGCCCAGTCTATGCAAGGCTTAGCACCCATGCGACCTGAAGAGCCACCACGACTTGTGGTGAGAGGCAGAGCTGTGTTTGAGGATGCAGTTGTTGACGTGCTTCCAGTACGACGTCTCTGTCCAGGAAGGCGCAACCTGACCTCGTCGTCACTAGCATCTTCCTCCACCTCCTCTGCTGACCTCATCTCTTGGCTGACTGTGGGTTGACAGTAAGTGGGATCTCCAACCTCATCATCATCACCCTGTGCGTTATCACACCCGTCGTCCTCAGAGCCAACCTGTTCCTGCCCTGACAAAAAACTAAAGTTGTCGCTCCAATCAGGTATTTGAGTCTTATCATCGTCTTCCTCATTGTCTCCACCAACAGGAGTTACAGTTTGGGAATGAGGGTCTACATTATGGTCAGAACCTTCTGCGTCTGGTCCTGGATCCGACTCATAAAGATTCTGGGCATCAGTGCAGATCATTTCCTCGTCTGGATTCACAGAAGCGCTGGAGTCGACCTCTGATTCCCAGGCTATAGTATGAGTAAACAGCTCTGCAGACTCAACCATCTGTTCTACCTCATACTCAGATGGGCAGCTGGAGATTTGGGAGCTGTGAGGAAGCAAGTGCGATTGGGGTGACACCTTTGAGGACTGGAGTATTTGTGATGTTGAAGTTGATGTGGAGGAGAGCCCACTTAAAGGAGCACTTGATATCCGTTGAAGCACCTGCTGTTTTTGTGCCTCATCTGGAATTTGTAGCGATTGGCGTGGCCGTAAGAAAGGGATCTTATCACATTGTCCGCTAAAAGAAGTAGACATTTTAGTTTGGCTGGAAGATGGTCTTTCTTCTGCAGATGTTACTGTTGCTTTAACACCTACCCCACGGACACAACCTTTTTTCCCCTTCCCAACACGCCTATTCCCCTTTCCACCAGCAGCAGGCCTTTTTCCACTCATTTTGGTGGTTAACTAATTCACAACTCTGGAGTTGTTTGCACAAAAAAACAATGGATGGGAACCGAGCAGAGCTGAGTGGCCAAACTGTGATATTAGGCCAAAACTATTGGCTGGGTTAGATGCAGAAAAAAATTATATTCAATTTGCAACCTGATGGAGGTCTGTATAGATGGATTAATAGAACAAGTCCCACACACAGCTAAAAGCCCAATATTTTTTCAGAGGTAGATGCAGAAAAAAATTATATTCAGTTTGCAACCTTATGGAGGTCAGTATAGATGGACTAATAGAACAAGTCCCACACACAGCTAGAAGCCCAAATATTTTTTCAGAGGTAGATGCAGAAAAAAATTATATTCAGTTTGCAACCTTATGGAGGTCAGTATAGATGGACTAATAGAACAAGTCCCACACACAGCTAGAAGGCCAAATATTTTTTCAGAGGTAGATGCAGAAAAAAATATATTCAGTTTGCAACCTGATGGAGGTCTGTATAGATGGATTAATAGAACAAGTCCCACACACAGCTAGAAGCCCAATATTTTTTCAGAGGTAGATGAAGAAAAAAATATATGCAGTTTGCAACCTGATGGAGGTCAGTATAGATGGACTAGTACAACAAGTCCCACACACAGCTAGAAGCCCAATATTTTTTCAGAGCTAGATGCAGAAAAAAATTATATTCCATTTGCAACCTGATGGAGGTCAGTATAGATGGACTAATAGAATGATGCTATGACCAAAAGATTTTACTTCACTAGGTGCAGTAAAAAAATTGGTATTCTATACACAGGTGGTATATCTTGCAACACAGATAGGCTACTCCACTGACTAACACACTCTGCAATAGGCCAAAAAGGATTAGCTTTGCTAGATTCAGCCAAATGCTGTGAAAAAAACTTGCAGAGCACTGGCACAGACCTGCCTGGCAAAAACTGATAGGAACTGATGTAACCTAGTCCTGAAAAGGACTCCAATTACAATTAGTCTTTACTCCCACAATCTATCTATTTAAGAGCACAGACCTGCCTGATAAAAGTCGTAGGAAATGCTGTAACCTAGTCCTTAAAAGGACTGCAATCACAACTATTCCCTACTCCCAAGCTATCTGTAGATTTGTGCGAAAATTGGCTTGAAATTAACAAGGTATAGCGCACACAGCAACAGCGGTGCCGTCTAACACGCAGCTGCAGCAGTGAGAAAATGGTGGCGACGGGGAAAATGGCTTGGTCTTATAGGGCAAGGACATGTGACATACACTGCCAATGACACATGCCCTTGCTTGTGTGAAAAAAAGCACTTCGCTCCGTGTGTGCGCTGCTGATAGGCTGACAGATTGTACCTCCCCACTGCAAATGCGGGAAAGAGAAAAAAAAATGGAGATCTTCATTGTTCCTGCAGAGATCCATCCCCTGCCCCTCCCCCCACCCCGCTGTACACTCAAACTGCGTATTAACATTAATTTTCATCATTACTGAGAAAAAATCCAGTTATGATTTTGGTGCACGAACAGTTATCGAACATAACATCGAACAGCCGAATTTTTCTCAAATTGTTCGTGTTCGTCGAACGGCTCGAACACCGCCCAAAACAGCTCGAATTTGAGATTGGCGAACAGTTTGAGTAGAACAACGCTCATCTCTAATGGGTTGTCCGTTCTGGTCGTAGCGATCGCTGTCTCTCCCTCTGGTCGGTGGAATTCTTCTCTGCCTGTCGCCACGGGACGTCATCTGGACTGGAAGCCAGCTGGATCTTTTCCTTTGGAGACACTTGCATGGCCTGCATGGTTTTAGTTAGTGTAGCCACACTTTTGGTCAGCTCCTGGACCTGAAGGCGTAGGTCTGCAGAGGGGTCTGTAGTGCCGGCGTCCCTGCCCTCTGCTAGGCAGGGACGCTGCTCCCCTCACCGCTCTGCCCCGTGCCCGGCGTCCCTCTCCCGCTCTGCTGTCAGCGCGCGCTCCTTCCCGGCGTCCTCCTCCCGCTCTGCTCTCAGCGCGCGCTCCTTCCCGGCCCCTGTGCTTAGGGCGCGCGCGCGCGCGCTCCCCTCCTCTTAAAGGGGCCGCGCGCGCCGTCCTAAGGAGTCCCCGGCCAATGGCCGGAGGACTTCATCATATATAAGGCACCTCCTCCAAAATGGAGGTGCCCGAGCAATGTTGTTTGCACCTGTGTCTCACCTGTGCTTCAGCCCTCAGGTCCCGTTGCCAGTTACCTGCCAGTTACCTGTCAGATTCCTGCCTGATTACTTGCTACCTGTCTGCTAGTCTGAGGTCCAACGGTCTGCCTTACTACTCCTGTCAGTCTGTCTAAGGACCAGCCTGCCCGCTCACCTGGGAGCGCACCTCAGCTACCTGCCTGCTTGCCTGAGGTCCGACGGTCTGCCTTACAACTCCGGTCAGTCTGTCTATGGACCAGCTTGCCCGCTCACCTGGGAGCGCTTCTCCGTTACCTGCCTGCTTGCCAGCCCGGAGGCTCCGCTGTCACGTGCTGTGACCACCAGCTACTCCACACTCTTGCCCGCTCACCTGGGAGCGCTTCTCCGCTACCTGCCTGCTTGCCTGCCCGGAGGCTCCGCTGTCACGTGCTGTGACCACCAGCTACTCCAGACTCTTGCCCGCTCACCTGGGAGCGCTTCTCCGCTACCTGCCTGCTTGCCTGCCCGGAGGCTCCGCTGTCACGTGCTGTGACCACCAGCTATTCCTGAGACTCTTGCCCGCTCACCTGGGAGCGCTTCTCCGTTACCTGCCTGCTTGCCTACCTGGAGGCTCCGCCGTCACGTGCTGTGACCACCTGCTATTCCAGAGACTCTCGCTTGCTCACCTGGGAGCACACATTCTTCATCTGCCTTGCTAGCCTACCTGGAGGTTCAGCCATCACAGGTCGTACCTACCCCTTTATCCAGAGACTGCCCTGATCACTTGCCGTGTCCTCCTGCCCGTACACCCAGAGACTGTCCTGGTCACCTCCTGTGACTACCTGCCTGGTCGCCACCCGCTCCCTTACAAGGACCGCCCCCTTGTATTGTAGCCCAGAGGTTCCGCCTCCCAGACCCGTTACAGTTTGCTCGGGCCATGGAACCCGGTGGCACCCAAGCTCCCTCGCTCTCGGACCTCTGTCTTGAACTGTCCCGTCAGAGGTCCCAACAGGAGTCCATCCTGGGTCACCTGCGGAATGTCAATACTCGCCTGAACACTCTGTCTGATCCACCAACAACCTCCGCCAGTGCCATATCTTGCAATCCGGCAGCTCCGCTGCCCACTAATACCATGGTATCCTACCCCGGACCCCGGCTTTCTGCACCTCCTCGCTTCGGAGGCGACTCCGTCCAGGCTCGGGGCTTCTTAAATCAGTGCACCCTGCACTTTGAACTTTTGTCCCACCAGTTTAACTCCGACCGGGCCAAAATTGCCTTCATCATGTCCCATCTCACCGGGGAGGCCCTGGCCTGGCTAAATCCTCTATGGGAGAGAGGAGACCCCCTGGTGTCCAACTTGCCTGCTTTTCTCACGGCTTTCCGGAAAGTCTTCGACGAACCCGGACGGAAGACCTCATCTGCATCATCGTTGCTACGCCTCCGTCAGGAGAGTCTCACCGTGGGCCAATATGCCATACGGTTCCGTACCCTTGCCTCGGAGCTGGCCTGGGATAACGACGCTCTGGTTTCCGTCTTCTGGGAGGGTCTGTCCGGCCGTATTAAAGATGAACTTGCCGGTCGGGACATTCCTACCACTCTCGATGACTTAATAACTCTTGCCACCCGGATTGACCTACGGTTCCAGGAGCGTGCCAGAGAGGTCACCCGTGAGAGGAGGTTACCACGTCTAGCTCCTACTTTTCAGAAACCCGTCACTCCTTCTGTCTCTAACCAGGTACACCCTCCTGAGCCTATGCAGGTCGACCAGACCAAGATGGTCAAGACCCGTCAGGACTTACGCCGTGCCGAGGGGACCTGCTTCTACTGTGGCAGTAAGGAGCACCGGATCCGTGCCTGCCCGGAGAGGTCGGGAAACGCCTGTGTCTAGGTTCGCTCAGAGAGGTCCACCTAGACAAGAATAAATCCTCTCCATCCCTGCTGTTGTCAGTTTCAATCGTCTACGGGGAGAACCGTTATTTCGAACTAGCCCAACTGGACTCTGGAGCAGCCGGGAATCTTATTTCACAGTCCCTGGTAGAGAAATACCGCATCCCCACCAAACCTCTGGCTGTACCCTTGTCTGTGGCTGCCGTGGATGGGGGGTTCTTACCACGCCCCATCCAACTCATCACCGAATCCATTACTCTGCAGGTGGGAATGATGCATTCTGAAAGTATCTCCTTTCATGTTCTGCCTGGACTCTCTCACGCCCTCTTGCTAGGTCTGCCTTGGCTCCAGAAACATGCACCCGTGCTTGACTGGCAAACCGGAGAAGTCCTTCGCTGGGGACAAGACTGTCATAAGACCTGCCTGGTTCCCGTCCATCCCGTCCGTCCCTCTCCTACCCCAGCTAATCTACCTGGACTTCCAATTCCTTATTGGTCTTATGCTGATGTCTTTAATAAAAAGGAGGCAGAGACATTACCCCCTCAAAGACCATACGACTGTCCCATCGACCTGTTACCCGGTACTACTCCTCCCCGTGGACGTATTTATCCTTTATCCGCTGCTGAGACCCGGTCGATGTCCGAATATATTGAGGAGAATCTGGCCAGGGGATTCATCCGGAAATCTACCTCCCCGGCGGGAGCAGGCTTCTTTTTCGTCAAAAAGAAGGACGGCTCTCTCCGTCCCTGTATAGACTATAGAGGCCTAAACCAGATCACGGTGAAGAATAAGTACCCCCTTCCGCTCATTCCAGAATTATTTGATCGTCTGAGGGGGGCTAGAATCTTCACCAAACTAGACCTCCGTGGGGCGTACAACCTGGTTCGTATCCGTCAAGGGGATGAATGGAAGACGGCATTCAACACCCGGGACGGCCACTATGAATACCTGGTAATGCCCTTTGGTCTCTGTAACGCTCCTGCCGTCTTTCAAGAGTTGGTCAATGACATCTTCCGGGACCTTCTCTACTCCTGCGTAGTGGTGTACCTGGACGACATCTTGGTCTTCTCTCCGGATCTCCAGACTCACCGGAGGGACGTTTGTCAGGTCCTGCTCAGGCTCAGGCAGAATCACCTCTTCGCTAAATACGAGAAGTGCCTCTTTGAGCAGACCTCGCTTCCGTTTTTGGGCTACATTATTTCTCAGACCGGCCTACGAATGGATCCAGAGAAACTGTCTGCCATCGTGAAATGGCCCCGACCGGAGGGGTTGAAGGCCATTCAGCGGTTCCTGGGCTTCGCCAACTACTACCGCCTCTTCATACCACACTTCTCTTCCCGAACTGCCCCAATTTCCGCGCTCACCCGTAAGGGTACTAATCCCAAAGAGTGGCCGCCCGAAGCAGAAGAAGCCTTTCTTTCCTTAAAACAGGCCTTCTCTTCCGCCCCGGTGCTGCATCGCCCGGACGGCAACAAGCAGTTCTTCCTGGAAGTGGACGCCTCCTCCTCTGGAGCTGGAGCGGTACTTACTCAAAAATCTTCTTCCGGGAGGATGGTAACTTGCGGCTTCTTCTCTAAACTCTTCTCCTCCTCAGAGCGCAATTATTCCATAGGAGATCGAGAGTTATTGGCCATCAAACTGGCATTGGAGGAGTGGCGTTACCTGCTTGAGGGGGCTCTTCACCCGGTAATAATTTACACTGACCACAAGAACTTGGCTTACCTCCAGCATGCCCAGAGACTTAACCCGCGCCAAGCCCGGTGGTCCTTGTTTTTTGCTCGTTTTGATTTTGTCCTTCATTTTCGCCCGGCTGACAAAAACGTCAAAGCGGACGCCTTGTCTCGATCCTTTCTGGTATCTGATCTCGAGGAAGATCCGAAACACATCATCGATCCCGCCAGAGTAATGCAGGTGGCTCCCGTGAGTCTAAATCGTCTCCCTCCCGGAAAGACGTTCGTATCAGTACCTGATCGGGAGAAGATCCTTCACTGGGGTCACTCGTCTAAACTGGCTGGCCACGCTGGTCAGAAGAAGACCCTCCAGCTTATTTCCCGGCACTACTGGTGGCCTACCCTGCACAAGGATGTAATAGACTTTGTTTCTGCCTGTGTGTCCTGCGCCCGCAACAAGGTTCCGAGACATCTGCCAGCCGGTCGCCTCCTTCCGCTCCCAGTACCTGCTGCCCCCTGGCAGCATATTGCAATGGACTTCATAACTGACCTCCCACTATCTGCCGGTTGTACGGTCATTTGGGTGGTCGCTGACCGCTTCTCCAAGATGGCTCATTTCGTTCCCCTGCCAGGCCTCCCGTCTGCACCCGAGCTAGCTAGAGACTTTATTCGTCACATCTTCCGTCTTCATGGCCTGCCCCTCCACATCGTGTCGGATCGTGGGGTACAGTTCACCTCACGCTTCTGGAGAGCCACTTGTAAACTACTAGACGTCACCCTGGACTTCTCTTCCGCTTACCACCCACAGTCCAATGGTCAAGTGGAGCGGATCAATCAGAACCTGACCAGTTACCTCCGGCACTTCGTTAATGCCCACCATTCTGACTGGGTGGATCTCCTACCATGGGCCGAGTTCTCTTACAATAATCACGAGAGCGAATCCTCCTCCAAATCCCCGTTTTTTGTAGTCTTTGGTCAGCATCCTCGGATTCCTTTTCCTGTCTCCACCTCGGTGGACAACCCGGCTGCGGAATCTCTCGTTAGCAAATTTTCCTCCATTTGGGAGAGTACCCGATCCGCACTCCTTCAGTCGTCCGAGCGGATGAAAAGACACGCTGACAAAAACATGCCTGGATCCTCCTCAATTTCGTCCAGGAGATAAGGTCTGGCTCTCATCTAAATATGTTCGACTCAAGATACCCTCTTACAAGTTAGGGCCTCGGTTCATCGGACCTCTGGAGGTCACCAGTCAGATCAACCCGGTGGCCTATAAATTGAAACTCCCGGCCAACTTACGGATCCCTAACTCCTTCCATGTATCTCTCCTCAAACCTGTGGTACTTAACTCTTTTTCCAAGTCTACAGGTACGCCTCCTGCTCCGGTTTCTGCTGAACACGAGTTTGAGGTAGAGAACATTCTTGCCACCAAAAGGGTAAGAGGAAAGACCTTTTTTCTGGTAGATTGGAAGGGGTTTGGTCCTGAGGAGAGAACGTGGGAGCCCCGGGAGAACATCCATGCCCCTCTCATCCTAGCTAAATTTCTGTCTGGCCTAAAAAAGGGGGGGCCTAAAGGGGGGGGTACTGTAGTGCCGGCGTCCCTGCCCTCTGCTAGGCAGGGACGCTGCTCCCCTCACCGCTCTGCCCCATGCCCGGCGTCCCTCTCCCGCTCTGCTGTCAGCGCGCGCTCCTTCCCGGCGTCCTCCTCCCGCTCTGCTCTCAGCGCGCGCTCCTTCCCGGCCCCTGTGCTTAGGGCGCGCGCGCGCGCGCGCTCCCCTCCTCTTAAAGGGGCCGCGCGCGACGTCCTAAGGAGTCCCCGGCCAATGGCCGGAGGACTTCATCATATATATGGCACCTCCTCCAAAATGGAGGTGCCCGAGCAATGTTGTTTGCACCTGTGTCTCACCTGTGCTTCAGCCCTCAGGTCCCGTTGCCAGTTACCTGCCAGTTACCTGTCAGATTCCTGCCTGATTACTTGCTACCTGTCTGCTAGTCTGAGGTCCGACGGTCTGCCTTACTACTCCTGTCAGTCTGTCTAAGGACCAGCCTGCCCGCTCACCTGGGAGCGCACCTCAGCTACCTGCCTGCTTGCCTGAGGTCCGACGGTCTGCCTTACAACTCCGGTCAGTCTGTCTATGGACCAGCTTGCCCGCTCACCTGGGAGCGCTTCTCCGTTACCTGCCTGCTTGCCAGCCCGGAGGCTCCGCTGTCACGTGCTGTGACCACCAGCTACTCCACACTCTTGCCCGCTCACCTGGGAGCGCTTCTCCGCTACCTGCCTGCTTGCCTGCCCGGAGGCTCCGCTGTCACGTGCTGTGACCACCAGCTACTCCAGACTCTTGCCCGCTCACCTGGAGCGCTTCTCCGCTACCTGCCTGCTTGCCTGCCCGGAGGCTCCGCTGTCACGTGCTGTGACCACCAGCTATTCCTGAGACTCTTGCCCGCTCACCTGGGAGCGCTTCTCCGTTACCTGCCTGCTTGCCTACCTGGAGGCTCCGCCGTCACGTGCTGTGACCACCTGCTATTCCAGAGACTCTCGCTTGCTCACCTGGGAGCACACATTCTTCATCTGCCTTGCTAGCCTACCTGGAGGTTCAGCCATCACAGGTCGTACCTACCCCTTTATCCAGAGACTGCCCTGATCACTTGCCGTGTCCTCCTGCCCGTACACCCAGAGACTGTCCTGGTCACCTCCTGTGACTACCTGCCTGGTCGCCACCCGCTCCCTTACAAGGACCGCCCCCTTGTATTGTAGCCCAGAGGTTCCGCCTCCCAGACCCGTTACAGGGTCATTATCTAGGGTCTGCGCGTCAGCCTCCACAGGTGCCGGGAAAAAGGACGCCGCCTCCTGGTGGTATGTGATAGCTTGGCGCCGGAGGAGTGCAGTGCCACTTGGGGTTGATTCTTGCAACACCTGGATGGCCCGGTCTTTAAGTTGCGCAAAGTCTAGATCAGGGTTTTGCAGAGCCATAATGCGCAGCTGTGTCCGGTGAGCGTTAGACAGGAGCCCCTCAATAAACAGTTCGGTTAGCAATCTGTCCTCATCTCGCACACTGTCGGGGTCTACCTGTTTAATAACCCGCTGCACCTCCTGCAGGTTTAGAGCATAGTCCCGTGCACTGTCCTGCACCCTTTGTTTGCACCCATAGAACTTCATTTTATTCTCTGCTGCTGTGCGGGTGTCAAAGGTATCCTTCAACCTGGCCAGAATTTGCTTAACAGTTCTTTTGTCCCTGCCCGGCCAGGACTTTACCTCTCTCTGGGCTGCACCGATTAGCTGGCTTATATGGATGTGGACTTTTTGCTTCTGAGACAGCGGGTACATGTGTCACCCTGGCCTGGATGCCACAAATGTATAATAAAGTTGTGTCTGAGAGCAAGGGGGAGGTTCTTTGGTCAAGGACCATTAGCATGCAATACCTCCTGTCCCAGGCCAGTAGGGGGAGCAGGCTGCCTCTATAAAAGCTGGAACTGGGGGCAGGGTTAGAGAGAACTGGACAACCTGTCTCTGGATTGAGAGGTGTCCCAGAAGAGGGACAGACAGTTGTGTTGCAGCCTAATAGGCCGTGTGGCAGTAGGAGAGCCACGAGCCAGGGACAAGAGGCGAAGCGAGCCTGTCCTGGAAGATAGAGAAACTAATCTACCAGACTTTGGTGTCTGAGGCTGTGAGGATTCCAAGTCCTACAGCAAATAACCAGTCCGCAGGGGATTGTATGTTCCCTGGCCTAAGAAGCCCGGAGGTTCCGCCACAGCAGAAGGGACCAGCAAAGCCGTTCCAGGCCGGGAGTAGAAAGGGACCCAAGTTGCAAGCCATACGGGCGAGAAGACATGGCAAGCTCAGGAACATGGGCTATTACATCACGAGGAGGGAAATAGCCAGAGAGAGCGCAGAGAGCACGGTAGGCCTACACCCTCACCCTGATCAGGGCCAGCTTCCCACTTGTTCTCAGACATCCAGGCCCTCTCCTAGCCGGGACTGTTTTTAGGTCGTTTCACCTGTTCTAATAAAGGCCCTGAAACTGTTTAAGAGGCCTCCGTTTCCTGGCTACCGCGGTCGGAATCATCCCCTCCATCATCCTTTATATACTGCCCTGGGGCCATACTCCTTCCATGAGGAGTTGTACTATTCAGTGCTGCACATTTATATCAGCCCCAGCGGTCTGCACTGCAGCGGCGGTTAGCCCTGACCGCAATCCACGGGTGGCGTAGTCGGACATTGCAAAACATATAGAAGACTGCCACTGGTCTGACCACCCTGAGCCATGGACCGGGTTGCCACTACTACCCCCATTATTGCCCTGTTGCCCGGATCCGAGTGCCCCACGGCCCAGGGGGCGAGTCATACACTTCGAACAAACTATGCAGTCTCTCCACAAATTCGCTCAGGGTGTGTGACTCCCCTGAGTACTTAGGCAACCACGCCACCCCTGGGATATACGGCATGGATAAAGGCTTTACAGTTGCTGCGGCCATGCCTGCAGCTGGACCCTCTTCTATTTTGGGCATCTTCCTCCCTCTTAGTGAACCTCAGGAGGTCCTGGGTTTCTGCTGGCGTACCAGTCTGCTTCTCTGCAGGCGAAAGGGATCGTTTACCCAGCGGTTCTGGATAGGGGCCTCCTGCTTCCCCCCGGCTGACGTCAAATGACGCGATTATACAGTTCAACAAAGTCTATGGCACACAGTACCCAGTTATACTGGGCTATGACAATCCTGTTCATGACGCCAAAAATGACGCGCCCACTAGGACTGTGGAGTACTCGCCACCAGGTCAGTTCCTTGGGATAGTCACGGGGGCGTGACCCGGTCCGGGGCCCTGGGCGGTCAATAAAAAGGACAGTTTATTTAGTGGAAAAGTTTTGTGACGCCACCAGTGGTATGCGGCTATAGGTGGCCGCCGCTGCTGAAAGAGACCGCTGGGGCCGTTGGTGACGCAGCTGGGATGGATTTGCTCCCCACGGGTAGAGTGGGGCCCCACGGCTACCGGTACGGTTTATGTAGGGGATTGTGGATGTTGGGGTGCAGGACTGAGGGTGCAGATAATGACCAGACGACACAGGAATGGTGGTTTCCTCTACCTTTACTTGATGTTTGATGGTGCAGACCGGGGCACTGGTAACAGAAGGTAATGGAGATTCGGGCAGCCTAGAAGCAATTTGGGATCCACCTCGCCAGGTGGGGTTGTAGGCCTTCCTTCTGCACTGTCCTCTTTGGCCCTGCTGCCTAAAGCTATGCTGCGGCCCTCTATCCTGAGTAATCGTTAAATCCTAGCCCGTATGGCAGGAAGCTTGAGCCTTTTACAGGTGTCGCTCCTTCGTGGCGGCTCCGGGCTCTAGTATGCTGCTGAGCCGTCGGGTGTTTGGTGGGGCCAGGAGACCTGCAGTCTCCTGCCCTCCAGATTTAGCTGCCAGGACTTCAGTACCCTAGCAACCACGGACTCCGGTGTCCGGTTTCTGGCGCTTTTCTCTGGGGCAAGCTTGGTCACAGCTCCCCTCCCCAGGTTCTCCCTCGTCTTTTTCTCGCTTTCCTCTGTCCCCAACTGACGCTCCTCCATCTCCAACTGGGTTAGAGCTCCCTCTTCTGGCCTGGAGCCAGGAAAAGTGTTGGATGCTGGTGTTACCTGATAAGGGGACCCCTCCTTGCTTCCAGGCATGGCATCACCCCCTGTAAGGAAGGCAATGCCAATGTGGCAACCGGACTCCTGGGGTGTCACATATATAAAACTGCTCCTGAAAGGTGATAGGGCAGACAAATGAGTTACAGAAAACACCCGTTATCTTAAAAAGACTGAAACTGAATAACAAAAACTAAACACCCGGAGTAAAAGTGTATCTGCTGTGGCTCGATGGACAAAAGGCTCAAGGGTTCGAACCCAGTAGTATGACAGCAAGATAGGTATAGATAAGTATATCAATGCACCTACACTATGTATCATATACATTTACACAGGCTTAGTAAATAAAAAGTTTCATGTGAGTGACGCGCCCCCTGGGGCCGTGGGGTACTCGGTGCCGGGCCGGTCGGTGCTTGGGATGTCACGGTGGCAGTGACCCAGTCCGTGGTCCCGGGCAGTCAAACAATTAAAAGAAAAGTGAAAGGGGAATAAAGTTTTTGGAGATAATGTTCGTGACGCCACCTGTGGTATGCGGCTATATGGGGCCGCCGCTGCGGTGTAGATCCACTGGAGCTGATGGTGACACAGCAGAGTTGGTTCAGCTCTCCACAGGCAGAGCTAAGCTCCAGGGCAGTATATGCAGAATTGCGGAGGTAGATGTTGTTGGTGCGGTGTAATGCAGGTCATGGCGCAGCAATTATTCAAGGACAAAGTGGGGTGCAGTCTTCAGGTTTTATGCACAGTTCTTAAGTTCTCCAAGTTACAGTTACCGGTGTGCAACCGCCCACGTCGTCCTGTGTCCTCAAGGGTAGTGATCCAGCAAACTATCAGGCTTCTCAGGAGCGCTTGGAAGGGACCCCGTACTATGTACCTTTCCAGGTCGTCTCACTGCGCTGGCTCTCACCCTCCTGCCCTGCGCCTCACAATCAGTGTCCCATGCCAGTGGCCTTGGGCCTTGTCAGGCGACTTGCCCTCAGTCCACTGGACCCTACATGGTCACCTTTTCAGCGATGTAATTGTGGATTTCGGCTGAAACACCTTGAAAATGCTGCAGCCTCCGGTTGGCTAGCTGAGCCTGGTGGTGCTCCACTAGTTTGGGGCCGATCCCCTTCTGCGGCCTGATCCCTCCACGTCAGCATGAATTCGGACGCATGGGTGGCATCCTGCACTCGCCATGTCCCTGGGATCCCTTCTGCCTCACTGGAGCCTGTCCCATTGCTCCTCTCTCCTCTCCTCACTCTCCTACTGGGCCTCTCTCACTAGGCCCGACTCCTCTCTCTCTTTCCTTGCTCTCCTGAGCGGAGCTCCTTCTGAGCTCCCACTCCCAACTGTCTCTCCTCTGAACCTGAGCCTTGAACCCTTTCTAGATGTTTCTATCTGCCTTTTATACTCTTTCTGTCTGTGCTCCCCTGAATTTCTTCCTCCACCCACCTCCTCTACCTAGTTCCACCCTCCAGCTAAGGACCAGGGACTGTACTCTCCCTTAGGAGCAATCTCGCCCTTCCCTACTGAAGTGGAGTGTATTGGATGTGGGTGTGTGGGTCCCGGGTAGTACTCTGTCCTTACCTGAGAGTGGGGTACCACACCTCTGGGTGAGATGCAGTACCCCTGTGGCTACTGGACCCGCAGGGGCGCCACATCCCCTTCCCCCGTTAAACACGGCACGTTCACGGCCTAGAACTGAATAAAGCACATTTTAAGGCATGCAAAATTTTTAGAATGCATTCTCATAGAAGACAGTAATTAGATCATTTTTCTTCCCTTTATGGGAGACACATTTTCTTGAACGTTTCATAGAACTACTTAATATATTATTCAATTTAAAATCACTTTAAATAGCTTTTTATCAAACATTAAACATTCTTTTGCTTCTTCAAGTAAATTTCAACAGACTGTAGTGAGATCCTGATTAGGGTGTCCATCTCACTGGTGTAAGTGTTAAGTGGGGGGGACCCGTCCACAACAAACCCCCAACGTAGGCCCTGAGCGTGGCTGCAGGGCATAGCTGATCCACTCATTGGACCACGTCTTCGGCCACGTCAAACGGATTTTTGTTCAGAGGTCGATAAAACCAACAAGAAGCACCTTAAGAAGTGCTAACTCTTTACAATAAAAGTTTTTGGCTGTTCAACGTCCACAACCTATAAGTCTTTTTAACCGGGTAACTACAAAAACTATAAACATTTTTTTTTTTTAGAACACACAAGATTATTTCAATACCCTTCCGGGTAACTATATACAGTTTTTAACTTTTAACTGAATAGTTCAGTAGTGGTGCTCCCTCCGGGGGAACAATGGTTCACCACTAGATGGCCCAGCCGGGTCATCTTCTTTGGACGGCAGGGGTACGTTTTCCTCCTCCACCACTGTATGGACATGCAGGGCGTACCACACACGTTCTCCGCGGTGACAGGTATATGTCCCTGTTGTAGGTGGGACTCCACGTCACGCCGGTTGACAAACAGGTCCGTGGCCATTTAAGGCTCCTGGATGAAGCCCCATCCTGCTTCCAGGTCAAACTTGACCACGGTTCCCTCAGCGCGAGGACTGGGTGTGGCAGGCTTGATTTTGGGGGCCTGGGTTTTGGCCTGCATATTGTGGGCCTCCATTGCCTCCCAGTGTACTTGCACTCGCCCTTCCCTACTGAAGTGGAGTGTATTGGATGTGGGTGTGTGGGTCCCGGGTAGTACTCCGTCCTTACCTGAGAGTGGGGTACCACACCTCTGAGTGAGATGCAGTATCTCTGTGGCTACTGGACCCGCAGGGGCGCCATATGAGTGCTTATTTAAACAGTTGAATATGAGGCCTAGACAATCGCTGCACCCTGATTTCATGGCATGCGGTCCTTGTGACATGGATGACACTGCCAAGGCCATATCAGGAGTGCAACTCACTTCAGTCTACCAAACAACAACTCTCAATCCTATGGCAGTCACCTTGGTCATATCAGTCAAGAACTATATAGAAATGACTTGGATTGTCAGTCTAGTAGTAGTCTCATTAATTACTAGGTGTGTAAGAAATACCATTATCGTGAACAATATCAGAATCAAACTATAAGAATACCACACAACAATAATATCCCTACGTAGATCCAAGGGAACCATCAGCAAAGAAATCACACCCAAAACATTTTTATAAAAATATTTTATACCCCATATCAAATTAATAGTACAAAATTGATTAAACAGATAACCATTAGCCAAATCATGACAATGTTACAACAAAGAGACATAAATTCCTAAGGATTATGAATGATCCATAATGTGACAGATACCAGAAAGGAACAATTCACACACTTTGGTCTTTAGCTGCAGTCCTTATCTCCCTGTATATTCCTTAGTGCCTCCTGGTTATGCCACCTTGGTGTGGTCCTCATCTCCTTGGAATGTTTTCTCTTTTGTATTGCCTCGCTCTCTCAGGGACCCATGCCTGAATGCCAACCTGTCTCCAGTGACTCGTTCCTAAATGCCAACAAAACTTATTTTCTGAGCTTTGCTTGAGTCTTTTATTCACCTATTTGGACTCCAGCTCAACACTACATACTCCAACATGGAGACACTGTATCTCACTTTGTGATTAAAGAACTGTTTTGATCAAAATGTTCCTTTCACACAATATACTTACAAAGGATCCAAGATCATCTCTTCCCCTAGTTAGCGGTTTTGAACAACATCCTGTTTATTTTTCATTAACACACTGTATTTAAATTACACCGAGACATGATGGCCAGCTGTAATCACCCCCTAATGGTTTCGACTACAATAGAAAATTACTTGTGCTCTCATCAGCCTTTATACTTTAAAATACCATAAACATTCATTTATGCATCCTGATTTCCTGATTACCACTTCTAAGTTCCCTTTAAAAATTGAGCAATGGTCCACTGATTAGGGAGCTGTTAGCTACAGAAAACTCTATTTTGTTATAATATAAAATTATATATACAGATATTTTGAGATTTTATATATGTATATTTTACAGATGGTGTAGGCTCACATAAGTATAAAGATGTATTTTAACCAGATGTATTTTATTATTATTATTTATTATTAGAGCACCATTTATTCCATGGCGCTTTACATGTATTTTATATTTTTTTCTATTCTAAACAACACAACCCAGACATTTAATGTAGTGAATGACAGTTATTGTTTTGCTATTACTATAATTGCTTTTTAATAAATTATAAATCTTTTATTATAAAACCCGCTTTTGACTAGTAATGTGTTTGAGAGATTACATTTTTAATAGCTGCAATATGTTTCTAAAATGATATTTAGAGATAATATGTAGCTGCAGCATGAATCTCTTCATCTAAAAATGGTATGATAAGTGACAAAATGAATTAACCGGTTCAGGACCGCCCACTGTACATAAACGTCGGCGCTGCCTGGGCTCTGTGCAGCGCCGACGTTTAAAAACGGTGGGTGGTCCCGCAGCGCTCAGGACCCCCAGGGTCCTGCTAGCGCTGCGGTACCGGTTCAGAGCGATAGCTCTGACATGTGGCATCATGGGGACCTGATTGGATCAGGTCCCCATGATGTTAACCTGTTCCTATCTTCTAGATGCCGCGATCCATAGCGATCGCGGCATTTAAAAGATAGGGACAGCCGGTGGTCGGCGATCGGGACCCCCCACATACCTGTCAGCGGCGGGGATCCCGGTGCTGTGACCTCTGACATCATCGAGACCTGATTGGCTCAGGTCTCGATGATGTCAGCGTCACACCAGCCAATCAGAGAGATCACCAGGGAAGTTTGTTTTAGCAACAAACTTTCCCGGGCGATCTGCCTGATAAATGCAGTTTCTCCTCCGATCTCAGTGAGAGAGCAGAGGAGAAACAGTGTGACAAGAGCTGTCAGCCTTGCCACTGTGAAAGTAAAAAAAAAATAAAATAAAAAAGAAAGTAAGAGTTAGGGTTAGTGAGTCTGTCAGATCAGTCAGTCCTGTCAGATCAGTCCAGTCAGATCTGCCAGTCAGATCTGTCAGTCCTGTCAGATCTGTCAGTCAGATCTGTCAGTCCTGTCAGATCTGTCAGTCAGTCAGTCCTGTCAGTCAGTCCTGTCAGATCTGTCAGTCAGATCTGTCAGTCCTGTCAGATCTGTCAGTCAGTCAGTCCTGTCAGTCAGTCCTGTCAGATCTGTCAGTCAGTCCTGTCAGTCCTGTCAGATCTGTCAGTCAGTCAGTCCTGTCAGATCTGTCAGTCAGTCCTGTCAGATCTGTCAGTCAGTCAGTCCTGTCAGATCTGTCAGTCAGTCCTGTCAGATCTGTCAGTCAGTCAGTCCTGTCAGATCTGTCAGCCCTGTCAGATCTGTCAGTCAGTCAGTCCTGTCAGATCTGTCAGTCAGTCAGATCTGTCAGTCAGTCAGTCCTGTCAGATCTGTCAGTCCTGTCAGATCTGTCAGTCAGTCAGTCCTGTCAGATCTGTCAGTCAGTCAGTCCTGTCAGTCAGTCAGTCAGTCCTGTCAGATCTGTCAGTAAGTCAGTCCTGTCAGATCAGTCAGTCAGTCCTGTCACATCAGTCAGTCAGTCCTGTCAGATCAGTCCGGTCACTCCTGTCCGGTCCCGTCCTTTCAGTCCGGTCCGTTCAGTCCAGTCAAAAAATATAAAAATAAAATGGCCCGTCAGACTTATACCGCAGAGGAGGTGTATGCCCTGCTGTGTTCTGACACTGATGACAGCGCAATCTCAGATGGAGATATGGATTTTGAGGGCTTTAGTAGCGGCGATACTGAGAGCCCAGAAATGAGCAGTGATTCTGTTACATCCTCAAGCCCAAGGACCAGTACAGCAATAGGGGCAAATAGCGCTACTGGAGAAACGTCTCCAAATCAGGGAACACTGCCCAGTACAAGCGCTGTCCCTGCTACTAGTGAATTGGCGCACGCCAGTGTACAAGGGGCTTTGCCACATGATCTAGCATTTCCCATATGGGAGGCTTCGGATTCGGCTGCTCCATTCAGCCCTGATTTCAACGCCATTCCTGGTATAAATGTGGAGGTGGAAGATTTTGGACCAATTCATTTTTTTAATTTGTTTTTTACAGACAGCTTGCTAGAGCATATTGTCGTGCAAACAAATTTATACGCGTCCCAATTCATAAGCCAGAATCCCCGATCTTACTATGCTAGGGCAAATTTATGGACACCAACTAATGTCCCGGAAATAAAAAAATTTTTAGGACTTACATTTGCCATGGGGCTTGTTAAAAAACCGAGCATTCGATCCTACTGGTCCAACCACCCTGTTCAAGCCACCCCTATGTTTTCAGTCATTCTGCCTAGGACCCGTTATGAAATGCTCATGCGGTTTTGGCATTTTAACGACAATAGTCAATGCCTGCCCAGAAATGCCCCAGAACATGACAGGTTATATAAAATTAGACCCATCATTGAAAATTTGTCAGAAAAATTCTTAAGCCTCTACACCCCAACACAAAATATTTCTATAGACGAGTCCCTTGTAAAATTCAAAGGAAGACTGCACCTCAAGCAATTTATCCCATCTAAAAGGGCAAGGTTTGGAATAAAGCTCTATAAAATGTGCGAAAGTTCAACCGGATACACATCCGCTTTTCGCATATATGAGGGGAAAGATAGCCAACTAAACCCACCAGGATGCCCTACTTATCTGGGGACATCTGGAAAAATTGTTTGGGAGCTGATAAGTCCATTTTTTCAAAAAGGCTACAATCTATATGTGGACAATTATTACACCAGCATACCCCTATTTAAAAGTCTGGTTGAACACAACATCGGGGCTTGTGGGACCATCCGTAAAAACCGTCAGGGGTTTCCACAACCATTGGTCAACCAAAAGTTTCAAAAGGGGCAGTCAGGGGCTGTACGCAACGGAGAGCTGCTTGCCCTGAAATATAGGGATAAGAGGGATATTTTTGTCCTCAGCTCGATCCACACAGATGCCACAAGGGCCACTGTAGAACTAGGATCCACCACTCCGAAGCAAAAACCTGTGTCAGTCATTGACTACAACAAACACATGGGGGGTGTGGACCTTGCAGACCAGGTTCTACAGCCATACCAGGTATCAAGAAAGTCCTATACCTGGTATAAAAAGTTGGTTATTTATTTGTTTCAGGTGGCCACATACAATTCTTTTGTGTTGTACAAAAAAGCAGGAAATTCAGATCCTTTTCTTGATTATCAAGAAAAGGTAATTGAAAATCTTGTCTTTCAAAGTGTTAGCCCCGCTCATCCATTAGAATCTGAGGATGTGAAAAGACTCACTGAGCGACATTTTATTGCACTTATTCCAGCAACGGAAACAAGAAGGAACCCCCAGAAAAGATGTCGTGTATGTACTAAGAGAGGAATGAGGCGTGATACCCGCTACTATTGCCCACAATGCCCATCATTTCCAGCCTTATGCGTCACTGACTGCTTTAAAATCTTCCACACAGAACCACGTTTTTAAACTGTAAAAATGTATCCCAATTTGTCATTCAAACATTTGGTTCATTTAGTGAATGACACATTCGAGTAGAGCTCACTTAATTTCCAGGGGGGGTTCTCCAAAATCTAAACCTTCCATTGCGTGCTTGTTTCTGGAAATCATCCATTGAGTTAAAATGGTCACTAAACCCATAGATGAATTCCCAGAGGGGATTCATTTCCAAAATGGGGTCACTTCAGGGGGGATTCTTTAGCTCTGGTACTCTGAAAAGTGCCAGAACAGCATAATCCCCCCTGAAGTGACCCCATTATAGAAATGACACCTCTGTGGGAATTCATCTATGGGTTTAGTGACCATTCACCTATCTACTTATTTTCCCACCACTAGATTAATTTATACAGAGGAGTAGATTGTAAAATTCGGTCACTTGTTGTGGGTTTCCTCTGTTTAGGCACCTCAGGGGCTCTCCAAATGCAACATGGCGTCCACTATCCATTCCAGTCAAATTTCCATTCCAAAAGTCAAATGGCGCTCCTTACCTTCCAAGCCATGCCGTGCGCCCAAACAGTGGCTTTGCACCACATATGGGGTATCAGCGTGCTCAGGAGAAATTGCACAACACATTTTGGGGTCCATTTTTTCTGGCTGCCCTTGTGAAAATTAAAAATTTGAGGCTAAAGTAGCAGTTTTGTGTTAAAAATGTGTTTTTTTATTTTCACACTTCAACATTATAAAATTCTGTGAAGCCCCTGGGGGTTCAAGGTGCTCACCACACATCTAGATAAGTTCCTTGAGGGGTCTAGTTTCCAAAATGGGGTCACTTGTTGGGGGTTTCCTCTGTTTAGGCACCTCAGGGGCTCTCCAAATGCAACATGGCGTCCGCTATCCATTCCAGTCAAATTTCCATTCCAAAAGTCAAATGGCGCTCCTTACCTTCCAAGCCATGCCGTGCGCCCAAACAGTGGCTTTGCACCACATATGGGGTATCAGCGTGCTCAGGAGAAATTGCACAACACATTTTGGGGTCCATTTTTTCTGGCTGCTCTTGTGAAAATTAAAAATTTGAGGCTAAAGTAGCAGTTTTGTGTTAAAAATGTGTTTTTTTATTTTCACACTTCAACATTATAAAATTCTGTGAAGCCCCTGGGGGTTCAAGGTGCTCACCACACATCTAGATAAGTTCCTTGAGGGGTCTAGTTTCCAAAATGGGGTCACTTGTTGGGGGTTTCCTCTGTTTAGGCACCTCAGGGGCTCTCCAAATGCAACATGGCGTCCGCTATCCATTCCAGTCAAATTTCCATTCCAAAAGTCAAATGGCGCTCCTTACCTTCCAAGCCATGCCGTGCGCCCAAACAGTGGCTTTGCACCACATATGGGGTATCAGCGTGCTCAGGAGAAATTGCACAACACATTTTGGGGTCCATTTTTTCTGGCTGCCCTTGTGAAAATTAAAAATTTGAGGCTAAAGTAGCAGTTTTGTGTTAAAAATGTGTTTTTTTATTTTCACACTTCAACATTATAAAATTCTGTGAAGCCCCTGGGGGTTCAAGGTGCTCACCACACATCTAGATAAGTTCCTTGAGGGGTCTAGTTTCCAAAATGGGGTCACTTGTTGGGGGTTTCCTCTGTTTAGACACCTCTGGGGCTCTCCAAATGCAACATGGCGTCCGCTATCCATTCCAGTCAAATTTCCATTCCAAAAGTCAAATGGCGCTCCTTACCTTCCAAGCCATGCCGTGCGCCCAAACAGTGGCTTTGCACCACATATGGGGTATCAGCGTGCTCAGGAGAAATTGCACAACACATTTTGGGGTCCATTTTTTCTGGCTGCCCTTGTGAAAATTAAAAATTTGAGACTAAAGTAGCAGTTTTGTGTTAAAAATGTGTTTTTTTATTTTCACACTTCAACATTATAAAATTCTGTGAAGCCCCTGGGGGTTCAAGGTGCTCACCACACATCTAGATAAGTTCCTTGAGGGGTCTAGTTTCCAAAATGGGGTCACTTGTTGCGGGTTTCCTCTGTTTAGGCACCTCAGTGGCTCTCCAAATGCAACATGGCGTCCGCTATCCATTCCAGTCAAATTTCCATTCCAAAAGTCAAATGGCGCTCCTTACCTTCCAAGCCATGCCGTGCGCCCAAACAGTGGCTTTGCACCACATATGGGGTATCAGCGTGCTCAGGAGAAATTGCACAACACATTTTGGGGTCCATTTTTTCTGGCTGCCCTTGTGAAAATTAAAAATTTGAGGCTAAAGTAGCAGTTTTGTGTTAAAAATGTGTTTTTTTATTTTCACACTTCAACATTATAAAATCCTGTGAAGCCCCTGGGGGTTCAAGGTGCTCACCACACATCTAGATAAGTTCCTTGAGGGGTCTAGTTTCCAAAATGGGGTCACTTGTTGGGGGTTTCCTCTGTTTAGGCACCTCAGTGGCTCTCCAAATGCAACATGGCGTCCGCTATCCATTCCAGTCAAATTTCCATTCCAAAAGTCAAATGGCGCTCCTTACCTTCCAAGCCATGCCGTGCGCCCAAACAGTGGCTTTGCACCACATATGGGGTATCAGCGTGCTCAGGAGAAATTGCACAACACATTTTGGGGTCCATTTTTTCTGGCTGCCCTTGTGAAAATTAAAAATTTGAGGTTAAAGTAGCAGTTTTGTGAAAAAAAGTTAAATGTTCATTGTTTTCTTCCACATTCCAAAAATTCCTGTGAAGCACCTGAAGGGTTAATAAACTTCTTGAATGTGGTTTTGAGCACCTTGAGGGGTGCAGTTTTTAGAATGGTATCACTTTTGGGTATTTTCTGTCATAAAGGCTCCTCAAAGTCACTTCAAATAAGATGTGGTCCCTAAAAAAAATGTTTTTGTAAATTTTGTTGTAAAAATGAGAAATCGCTGGTCAACTTTTAACCCTTATAGCTTCCTAACAAAAAAAAATTTTGGTTCCAAAATTGTGCTGATGTGAAGTAGACATGTGGGCAATGTTATTTATTAACTATTTTGTGTGATATATCTCTCTGATTAAAGGGCATGAAAATTCAAAGTTTGAAAATTGCAAAATTTTCAAAATTTTCGCCAAATTTCAGATTTTTTCACAATCAAACGCAAGTGATATCAAAGAAATTTTACCACTATCATGAAGTGCAATATGTCACAAAAAAACAATCTCAGAATCAGGGGGATCCGTTGAAGCGTTCCAGAGTAATTACCTCATAAAGTGACAGTGGTCAGAATTGAAAAAATTGGCCCGGTCACGAAGGCAAAAACAGGCTCTGGCGCGAAGTGGTTAAACACAAATACTGTAATTGCTTTCTGCTGTGAATTGGTAAACTTATATAGATCTATAGCTATTTTAGAAAGGTATACAAACCTTACAATGTCAATTAATTTAAAGTAAGAAAATTAGTGGTATTTACTAGTGTTGAGTGAGCACTAAAATGCTCGGGTGCTCGAAGCTCGGGCCAAGCTCGCCGTGATACTCGGGTGCTCGACCCGAGCAACGAGCCCAATGTTAGTCTATGGGAGACTCGAGCATTTTTGCGGTGGCACCCCCGGCAGTCTTTTAAAAGCCTAACAAGTGCCCAAAACGATAGTGACAGTGCTCAAATGACATGGGGACAGCATGGGGATCGCCCCAGGAAGCATTTCTGACCCCCAGGTCACTGCTGTCAACAACGTGGTCAGAGGTATTAAGCCACTTTTACGGGCTCACAATAAAACGTTCAAAAACGAAAGTGAAACTTTTTTCCTGTGAAATATGTTAAGGAACATCCTTTCCAGGGAAAAGACTTGTGTATAAGTTAAAATAAATGACCAAAAACAAAAATACTCCTCCACACCTTCGGCTATGTTCACAAGTAGTATTTTTTATGCGTTTTTGCACTTTTGTATTGCTTTCAACTATGACAAATGCATTCACTGGGAAATGTCATTTTAACATTTTACAACCTTATCTGGCCATGTGCTGTGTGACACATGCATAAAGTGCTGAAAAGACATAGGAGCAGCATGGGGAAGACCCCTGGAAGCATCTCTGACTCCCAGGTCACTGTCTAAAAGTGTGCCCATCATAAGTGATCCTTGCCGCATCAGAAGATGCAGACTTGAAACTATCCCCATGCAAGTTCTAGTCCCAGGGCAGTGTTCAATTGTACCTCCCCCATTCCTTGCAATACAAGCGCAAGTATGCAGCCTGCCACCCACCCACCCCCAGGCTGCAATACCATACTGCTTGCTTGCTTGAACTTGAAATTGGGCCTTTTAGGCATGTGGAGGCGGAATCTGGCCACCACGTCATGGCTGTGTTGCCGGCCTGGAATCCATACTCAGTCCCCAGCCGCCAGGCGGCCGGGTGTCCACACACGGTCCCCAGCTGCCTGGGGGCAGCCGGGTGTCCATAAACGGTCCCCAGCCGCCCCTATTTCTCCTTGGAACATCCCCCCACACACTTTTCTTAGCCCGGCCTGCTTTAGGCAGCATTGGACGAGCCCACCAGAGAACCAGACTCCTCCGGTGGGCCCTGACTTCTCCATCGGTGGAGTTGAGAGTGCCAAGGTGAGGAGCATGATGATGATGACAGAAGTTAGCATCTGCTATGTTTTCTTTTAATGCAAGTGTAAGTGTGCAGCCTGCCACCCACTCACCCCCAGACTGCAATTCTATACTGCTAGCTTGCACTTGAAATGGGGCCTTTTAGTTTGGAGGAGGCCGAAGCTGGCCACTACCTCATGGCTGCTTCGGCAGCGAGGTATCCATACTCAGTCCCCAGCCGCCCCTATTTGTCCTGGTGTGCCTTATACATAAGATTAAGCGCGTATACCAAAACATTACCTGTGCCCTCCCCAGTGCATTTAGTGGGAAGGAGAGCCTATTCCGCTGTAGTGTGTGCATGCAAAACCCCTGTTCATGGTACATGCGAAGATGCCTCCCACCTTGCACCTGTCGTTGCAGACTTGCAACTATCCCCATTCAAGTCCTTGTCCCAGGGCAGTGTTCAATTGTACCTCTCCCATTCCTTGCAATGCAAGCACAAGTATGCAGCCTGCCACCCACCCACTACCAGGCTGCAATACCATACTGCTTGCTTGCTTGCACTTTAAATTGGGCCTTTTAGGCATGTGGAGGCGGAATCTGGCCACCACGCCATGGCTGTGTCGGCGGCCTGGTATCCATACTCAGTCCCCAGCCGCCTGGTGGCCGGGTGTCCCCGCTTGCTCCCCAGCCTCCAGGGGGTGGCCGGGTGTCCATACTCGGTCCCCAGCCATCCCTATTTGTCCCGGTAACCTTTCCCACACTTTTCTTAGCCTGGCCTGCTTTAGGGCAGCATTGGCCGAGCCCACCGGACTATCAGACTCCTCCGGTGGGCCCTGGCTTCTCCATCAGGGGAGTTGAGAGTGCCAAGGTGAGGAGCATGATGAGGATGATAGAAGTTAGCATCTGCTTTGTTTTGTTGTAATGCAAGTGCATGTATGTAGTAGCGGCTAGGCCTGAGGTGGTCAGCGTTTTGGCGCATATCCTACCTCCTCCGAGTATTGCTGGATGTTTTCCTGCTACTATCCAAGTTCTATGACTCCCGTTAAAACAAAGCTTCAGGTGATAAATGATGGATGAGGTAGTGGCAAAGGAGAAAGAGCAGGAGGAACAGGGACCATTCACATCAATATCAGGCCAGTCAACCAGATATGTCTTGTAGGATATGTTTCTGTAACAAAAGGAGTGGTTCGGCTACA
Organism: Phyllobates terribilis; assembly: GCF_046119375.1. NCBI lineage: Eukaryota > Metazoa > Chordata > Amphibia > Anura > Dendrobatidae > Phyllobates > Phyllobates terribilis. The sequence continues at coordinate 277,558,753 of NW_027362767.1, forward strand.
CAGTTATAGGGCATACAGTGAGTGCAATGCCTACCAAAAATTTCGAGGCACTCCAATGCCCCTTGGAAATGACATGGACGTCAGAGGGCGTTAACTAAACCTTTTTTTCCATTTATAGCAACTGGGTCTCCTGTGCACTGTTGGCCTAAGCAGTGAATGGAAGGCTTTCCAAAAATTATGAGGAACTGCAATGCCCCTTACAAGAGCCATGTGTGGCACCCCAGGGGTCTGGTCAACACAGTAATAGAGATATTACATCGGAAAGCAAGTGGGAGGTTTCCTGGTCAGGATCCCTTAAACATGCAACATCCTCCTGCCCCAGTCCTGGGAGCGGAGAATTCTGCCCTTATAAACTGGATCTGGGGCGGGGTTGAGTGAGTCAGAGAACAGAGAACAGTCAGAGTCAGAGTGAGAGAAGGGGAAAGTAACAGCAAGGAGCTCTGTAGGAGCTAGGAGCTAAAGACCAGGGGCTGGAAGCTGAGCAGAGCTCGCCCTGGCAGAAGACAATAGGAACCGGACACAGGAGTCCGAGGCTGTGAGGACTTATATATCCAGCAGCAGAAACCACCCGGCAGGGGATTTCCTCTGACCATAGAAGCCCGGAGGCTCAGTCACAAGCAAGGGACCAGCACCGCCGTCGTGGAGCGGAGGCTAACAGAAGGCCCCAAGTCACCAGCCATATGGGTGAGCACTACACGGTACACTCAGGGATGTGGGCTACTTCTACCTGCTTACAGCAAGGTAGCCAGGAAGAGTGCAGACAGACGGGGAGGCCTACAACTCCACCTGGCCAGGGGAACTCCTGTTTGCTCACAGACTGACCAGGCCTCTTATGCTAGCCAGTACTCCTGGGAGGGTCTACCTTATAATCATCAGTAAAGACCCTGAACTGCACTGCAAAGACTCTGAGTCGTTCCTGCTGCGCTCGTGCACCATCACCCCCATCATCCACACTCACTGCCCTGAGGCTATACTCCTCCAGTGGGGAGTTATCCCATTCTCTGCTGCGCACACAACACCAGCCTAAGCGGTCTGCCTCGCAGTGGTGGTACTCCCTGACCGCAATCCACAGGTGGCGCAGTCGGACAATTAACCTCAAAACCTAAGAAAGACTGCCATTGGTTTGACCAGCCTGAGCCACGGGACCGGGTCACCGCCACGGAGACTACAGACCCCAGAGACCCGGCACCGGGTATCCCACACACTTGTACACACAGCCCAGGGGGCGCGTCACATGCAGTACAGCATATTACAAACATAAGTCCCATTATTGGGGAGTGGGTCTCCCATAGTATTTGCTTATGCCTTGCAAGCAAAATCTGCCAAAAATTAGGACGGAGCAACTTGCAATGCCCCTTACAAGAGCCATGCAGTACAGCATATTACAAACATAAGTCCCATTATTGAGGAGTGGGTGTCCCATAGTATTTGCTTATGCCTTGCAAGCAAAAGCTGCCAAAAATAAGGACGGAGGAACTTGCAATGCTGGCACCCTGGTGGTATAGTGGTGGTGGAGGCTAAGGATAAGGAGAAGAAGATAAAACAGCCGAAAAGAGGAAGCGTATACCCATGTGTGGGTGTGAAGCGGTGCATGTGAATACACCTCCCGAAATAACACAGTGGATTTGACTTTATGTTACTCTGCTGTCATTTGGTGGTGATGAGAAATCTGGCCCAATCCAGCCCTTGTTCATTTTGATAAGGGTCAGCTTGTCAGCATTGTCAGTTGACAGGTGAGTGCGCTTATCAGTTATAATTCCCCCAGCTGCACTAAAAACACGCTCCGATAACACGCTAGCGGCAGGGCAGGCCAGGACCTCCAAGGCGTACAGAGCGAGTTCATTCCAAGTGTCCAGCTTAGATACCCAATAATTAAAAGGCACAGAGGAATCACGGAGGACGCTGGTACGGTCGGCAAGGTACTCCCTCACCATCTTTTGAAACTTTCCACTCCTTGTGAGAGTACCCCGCGCCTCAGGGCCTGTAAGCTGGGTGGGTGTCAGAAAACTGTCTCAGAACGTTGACAGTGTTCCCCTGCATCTCTATCGCCTGTACGCCTTGGTTGGGCAACGAACTGTTACCTCTGCCGCTAGCGTGTTCAGATGGGAATTTTTTTAAGAGTTCTGCAGCAAGGGCCTTCTGGTACTGCCCCATTTTTGCAGACCTCTCCACCTCAGGAATAAGAGAGTGAAAGTTCTCCTTGTAGCGGGGGTCTACAAGTGTCACCAACCAGTAATGACTGTCACACAACATTTTGACAACGTGAGGGTCACGGATAAGGCAGCGTAACATAAAGTCAGCCATGTGTGCCAGACTGGAAACGGGCAAGATTTCCGTGTCCTCACCAAGATGACGACTGACCATGCTCTCCTCCTCCTCCTCTTCCTCCTCCCCCCTGTCCTCAGGCCACCCACGCTGAACCGACGGTATGACACTTGTACAGGTACTACCGTCTACAACGCATGATAGCAGCTCCTGTTCTTCCTCCTCCTCCTCCTCCCTCATTGTCCCCCAATGCACGTTGGGATGAGATGAGGCTGGGCTGTGTGTAATCGCCCGCTGTGGCTTCTTGATCCATCTCATCATACTCTGGCTGCAATGCCTCCTCTTTAATTCTCTGCAGAGAGCGTTGCAAAAGACAGACAAGTGGGATGCTGACACTAATGATGGCGTCATCGCCACTCACCATCTTGGTGGCCTCCTCAAAGTTTATCAGGATGGTACATATGTCAGACATCCAGGTCCACTCCTGAGGTCTTATGTGTGGAGTCTGACCTGAATATCGACGGCCTTGTTGCAGCTGGTACTCCTCAACTGCTCTCTTCTGCTCACAAATCCTTTGCAACATGTGGAGGGTAGAGTTCCAAGGTGTGGGGACATCACACACCAGTCGGTGTGCCGGAAGCTGCAAACGCTGCTGCAACACAGCAAGGGCGGCGGAAGCTGTAGCTGACTTGCGAAAATAAGCTGACAGGCAGCGTACTTTCACGAGCAGATCTGGCAACTCGGGGTACGATTTAAGAAACCGCTGAACCACGAGGTTAAGCACATGAGCCAGGCATGGTACGTGTGTGATCTCACCTCGACTCAGAGCCGCCACCAGGTTAAGGCTATTGTCACACACGACCATGCCGGGATGTAGGTTCAGCGGTCTCAGCCACAGATCTGCCTGCTCTTTCACAGCTGTCCACAACTCACAAGCAGTGTGAGGTTTATCACCTAAGCTTATGAGTTTCAGCACAGCCTGTTGCCGCTTGGCGGAGGCAGTACTGCAATGCTTCCAGCTTGCAACTGATGTGGTGATATCTGAGATGCAGGCTGAACATGAGGAGGAGGAGGAGGAGGAGCATGCGCAGGAGCTGTACACTGTGGGGGCAACTCTGACTGACATAGGGCCCGCAATACTCGGTGTGGGGAGGATGTGTTCCGTCCCAAGGTCCGACTGGGTCCCGGCTTCCACTATGTTTACCCAGTGTGCCGTCAGAGAGATGCACCGTCCCTGGCCACAAGCACTTGTCCATGTGTCCGTTGTCAGGTGGACTCTCCCAGTAAATGCGTTGTTGAGGGCACGGCAGATGCTTTGGGACACGTGCTTGTGTAGTGCGGGGATGGCACACCGGGCAAAATAGTGTCGGCTGGGGACCGAGTACCGAGGGACGGACACCGCCATAAGATTGTGGAAGGATTCCGTCTCCACCAGCCTAAAAGGCAGCATTTCCAACGCAAGCAGTCGTGAAATGTGCGAATTTAGGACTGTGGCCTGTGGGGCGTTAGCTGCGAATTTCCGCTTTCGTTCAAAGGTCTGGGATATGGACAATTGAACGCTGCGGTGGGACGTGGACGTGGACGTTGATGCTGTTTCTTGAGAAACTGCCATAACAAGTGAAGACTGAGAGGAGGGGGCATCTTTACATGCAGTATGGACAGGGGATTGCCTTGCACACACAACAGGGGGTTCTATTGCACGCACAGCAGTGGAAGAAGCAGTGGTGACACCCGCTGACACTGGTCGTGGACCCTGGGTTTCGCCCCACAAAGTCGGGTGCTTTGCTGCCATGTGCCTGATCATGCTGGTGGTGGTCAGGCTGGTAGTTTTGTCACCCCTGATGATGCTGGCATGGCAGGTGGAACATATGGCCTTTTTGGGGTTATCAGCAGAGTCTTTAAAAAAATTCCAGACTCTGGAAGACCTACCGCTTGTACTGGCAACGTCCCTCGTGTTGGTATTACGGGGAACGGATGCCCGCCTTCTGTCTGCGGCCACCACACTGCTTCTTCCTGCCTGTTGGGGTACTCTGCCTCCCTCCCCCTGTGTGCTGCTGGCCTCACTCTGCATGTCCTCCTTCCACGTTGGGTCAGTTACTAGATCATCCACCACCTCCTCCTCTTCCACTTGCGCACCACGATCCTCCTCCTCACTTCCTGGCAATTGTGTCTCGTCATCGTCCACCTCTTGTGACAGATTGCCAACGTCGACTTCCTGTGGCCGTGGCTGTTCAAATATTTGGGCATCGCAACATGGGATCTCCTCTTCCACCACTTCAAGCGTATCAGGCGAGGGGCCCAAGTATGGAAATGGACCAGTGACAACTCTTCAGAGTGTCCAAGTGTGGGATCACTTGCTGTCTGACGACACTCGGCATGGTGGGAGGAAGGAGCATCAGGGTGAGGAGGAGTATGCGGTCGAGACTCACGGCTACTAAGAGTTGACCGTGTGGAAGACAGACCGGAGGTGGGGGTGCCCAGGTAACTGGAAGTATTATCTGCTATCCAATTAATAACCTGTTCACACTGATCAGTTCTCTATACTGGTGTTGTTCTGTGCTTCCCTAGTAATTCGGTCAAGAAGTGGGAGAGAGAAGATGTGGCTGTTGGTTGTGGCACATTTTCACCGTGGCCACGAACCATCACCAGAACGTCCACTTCCACGTCCCTTGCCATGCGCCTTGCCCATTGTAAATGAAGTAAAATAGCTTACACTTGCACTATCAATGGAAAAAGGGTAATGAAGAGTAGATTAGAACCGTGGAAGAGGAAAACCACAGTTATTGTTTACTGGGGTATACCACACTTTTTAAATAGAGATATTTGCGGCTGAACAGTGAGCGACACACTCAAACTGCTTTTTTTTTAGATACCAAAGGCAAAAAACTGGATAGTACAGCGATTTGACCCGTGGAACTGCGAAACCACACTGGGATGTCGGGCCTACACAAGACTATTTTCAACAGATATATTTTTGAGTCACAAAAGTCAGGAGACACTACTGTTTTTCTTTACGGAAAAAACTACCAAAAGCTGAATAATAGAGATTTTTTACCGTGGGATGGCAAAACCACAGTTATTGTTTACTGGGGTATACCACACTTTTTTAAATAGAGATATTTGCGGCTGAACAGTGAGCGACACACTCAAACTGCTTTTCTTTTAGATACCAAAGGCCCAAAACTGGATAGTACAGCGATTTGACCCGTGGAACTGCGAAACCACACTGGGATGTCGGGCCTACACAAGACTATTTTCAACAGATATATTTTTGTGTCACAACAGTCAGGAGACACTACTGTTTTTCTTTACGGAAAAAACTACCAAAAGCTGAATAATAGAGATTTTTTACTGTGGGATGGCAAAACCACAGTTATTGTTTACTGGGGTATACCACACTTTTTTAAATAGAGATATTTGCGGCTGAACAGTGAGCGACACACTCAAACTGCTTTTTTTTTAGATACCAAAGGCCCAAAACTGGATAGTACAGCGATTTGACCCGTGGAACTGCGAAACCACACTGGGATGTCGGGCCAACACAAGACTATTTTCAACAGATATATTTTTGTGTCACAACAGTTAGGAGACACTACTGTTTTTCTTTACGGAAAAGCGACCAAAACCTGAATAATAGAGATTTTTTACCGTGGGATGGCAAAACCACAGTTATTGTTTACTGGGGTATACCACACTTTTTTAAATAGAGATATTTGCGGCTGAACAGTGAGCGACACACTAAAACTGCATTTTTTTAGATACCAAAGGCCCAAAACTGGATAGTTCAGCGATTTGACCCATGGAACTGCGAAACCACACTGGGATGTCGGGCCTACACAAGACTATTTTCAACAGATATATTTTTGTGTCACAACAGTCAGGAGACACTACTGTTTTTCTTTACGGAAAAAACTACCAAAAGCTGAATAATAGAGATTTTTGACCGTGGGATGGCAAAACCACAGTTATTGTTTACTGGGGTATACCACACTTTTTTAAATAGAGATATTTGCGGCTGAACAGTGAGCGACACACTCAAACTGCTTTTTTTTAAGATACCAAAGGCCCAAAACTGGATAGTACAGCGATTTGACCCGTGGAACTGCGAAACCACACTGGGATGTCGGGCCTATACAAGACTATTTTCAACAGATATATTTTTGTGTCACAACAGTCAGGAGACACTACTGTTTTTCTTTACGGAAAAAACTACCAAAAGCTGAATAATAGAGATTTTTTACCGTGGGATGGCAAAACCACAGTTATTGTTTACTGGGGTATACCACACTTTTTTAAATAGAGATATTTGCGGCTGAACAATGAGCGACACACTCAAACTGCTTTTTTTTTAGATACCAAAGGCCCAAAACTGGATAGTACAGCGATTTGACCCGTGGAACTGCGAAACCACACTGGGATGTCGGGCCTACACAAGACTATTTTCAACAGATATATTTTTGTGTCACAACAGTCAGGAGACACTACTGTTTTTCTTTACGGAAAAAACTACCAAAAGCTGAATAATAGAGATTTTTTACCGTGGGATGGCAAAACCACAGTTATTTTTTACTGGGGTATACCACACTTTTTTAAATAGAGATATTTGCGGCTGAACAGTGAGCGACACACTCAAACTGCTTTTTTTTTAGATACCAAAGGCCCAAAACTGGATAGTACAGCAATTTGACCCGTGGAACTGCGAAACCACACTGGGATGTCGGGCCTACACAAGACTATTTTCAACAGATATATTTTTGTGTCACAACAGTCAGGAGACACTACTGTTTTTCTTTATGGAAAACACTACCAAAAGCTGAATAATAGAGATTTCTTACCGTGGGATGGCAAAACCACAGTTATTGTTTACTGGGGTATACCACACTTTTTTAAATAGAGATATTTGCGGCTGAACAGTGAGCGACACACTCAAACTGCTTTTTTTTAAGATACCAAAGGCCCAAAACTGGATAGTACAGCGATTTGACCCGTGGAACTGCGAAACCACACTGGGATGTCGGGCATACACAAGACTATTTTCAACAGATATATTTTTGTGTCACAACAGTCAGGAGACACTACTGTTTTTCTTTACGGAAAAAGCTACCAAAAGCTGAATAATAGAGATTTTTTACCGTGGGATGGCAAAACCACAGTTATTGTTTACTGGGGTATACCACACTTTTTAAAAAGAGATATTTGTGGCTGAACAATGAGCGACACACTCAAACTGCTTTTTTTTTAGATACCAAAGGCCCAAAACTGGATAGTACAGCGATTTGACCCGTGGAACTGCGAAACCACACTGGGATGTCGGGCCTACACAAGACTATTTTCAACAGATATATTTTTGTGTCACAACAGTCAGGAGACACTACTGTTTTTCTTTACGGAAAAAACTACCAAAAGCTGAATAATAGAGATTTTTTACCGTGGGATGGCAAAATCACAGTTATTGTTTACTGGGGTATACCACACTTTTTTAAATAGAGATATTTGCGGCTGAACAATGAGCGACACACTCAAACTGCTTTTTTTTAAGATACCAAAGGCCCAAAACTGGATAGTACAGCGATTTGACCCGTGGAACTGCGAAACCACATTGGGATGTCGGGCCTACACAAGACTATTTTCAACAGATATATTTTTGTGTCACAACAGTCAGGAGACACTACTGTTTTTCTTTACGGAAAAAACTACCAAAAGCTGAATAATAGAGATTTTTTACCGTGGGATGGCAAAACCACAGTTATTGTTTACTGGGGTATAACACACTTTTTTAAATAGAGATATTTGCGGCTGAACAGTGAGCGACACACTCAAACTGCTTTTTTTTTAGATACCAAAGGCCCAAAACTGGATAGTACAGCGATTTGACCCGTGGAACTGCGAAACCACACTGGGATGTCGGGCCTACACAAGACTATTTTCAACAGATATATTTTTGTGTCACAACAGTCAGGAGACACTACTGTTTTTCTTTACGGAAAAAACTACCAAAAGCTGAATAATAGAGATTTTTTACCGTGGGATGGCAAAACCACAGTTATTGTTTACTGGGGTATACCACACTATTTTAAATAGAGATATTTGCGGCTGAACAGTGAGCGACACACTCAAACTGCATTTTTTTTAGATACCAAAGGCCCAAAACTGGATAGTACAGCGATTTGACCCGTGGAACTGCGAAACCACACTGGGATGTCGGGCCTACACAAGACTATTTTCAACAGATATATTTTTGTGTCACAACAGTCAGGAGACACTACTGTTTTTCTTTGCGGAAAAAACTACCAAAACCTGAATAATAGAGATTTTTTACCGTGGGATGGCAAAACCACAGTTATTGTTTACTGGGGTATACCACACTTTTTTAAATAGAGATATTTGCGGATGAACAGTGAGCGACACACTCAAACTGCTTTTTTTTTAGATACCAAAGGCCCAAAACTGGATAGTACAGCGATTTGACCCGTGGAACTGCAAAACCACACTGGGATGTCGGGCCAGCACAAGACTATTTTCAACAGATATATTTTTGTGTCACAACAGTCAGGAGACACTATTGTTTTTCTTTGCGGAAAAAACTACCAAAACCTGAATAATAGAGATTTTTTACCGTGGGATGGCAAAACCACAGTTATTGTTTACTGGGGTATACCACACTTTTTTAAATAGAGATATTTGCGGCTGAACAGTGAGCGACACACTCAAACTGCTTTTTTTTTAGATACCAAAGGCCCAAAACTGGATAGTACAGCGATTTGACCCGTGGAACTGCGAAACCACACTGGGATGTCGGGCCAACACAAGACTATTTTCAATAGATATATTTTTGTGTCACAACAGTCAGGAGACACTACTGTTTTTCTTTACGGAAAATATACCAAAACCTGAATAATAGAGATTTTTTACCGTGGGATGGCAAAACCACAGTTATTGTTTACTGGGGTATACCACACTTTTTTAAATAGAGATATTTGCGGCTGAACAGTGAGCGACACACTAAAACTGCATTTTTTTAGATACCAAAGGCCCAAAACTGGATAGTTCAGCGATTTGACCCATGGAACTGCGAAACCACACTGGGATGTCGGGCCTACACAAGACTATTTTCAACAGATATATTTTTGTGTCACAACAGTCAGGAGACACTACTGTTTTTCTTTGCGGAAAAAACTACCAAAACCTGAATAATAGAGATTTTTTACCGTGGGATGGCAAAACCACAGTTATTGTTTACTGGGGTATACCACACTTTTTTAAATAGAGATATTTGCGGCTGAACAGTGAGCGACACACTCAAACTGCTTTTTTTTTAGATACCAAAGGCCCAAAACTGGATAGTACAGCGATTTGACCCGTGGAACTGCAAAACCACACTGGGATGTCGGGCCAGCACAAGACTATTTTCAACAGATATATTTTTGTGTCACAACAGTCAGGAGACACTACTGTTTTTCTTTGCGGAAAAAACTACCAAAACCTGAATAATAGAGATTTTTTACCGTGGGATGTCAAAACCACAGTTATTGTTTACTGGGGTATACCACACTTTTTTAAATAGAGATATTTGCGGCTGAACAGTGAGCGACACACTCAAACTGCTTTTTTTTTAGATACCAAAGGCCCAAAACTGGATAGTACAGCGATTTGACCCGTGGAACTGCGAAACCACACTGGGATGTCGGGCCAACACAAGACTATTTTCAATAGATATATTTTTGTGTCACAACAGTCAGGAGACACTACTGTTTTTCTTTACGGAAAATATACCAAAACCTGAATAATAGAGATTTTTTACCATGGGATGGCAAAACCACAGTTATTGTTTACTGGGGTATACCACACTTTTTTAAATAGAGATATTTGCGGCTGAACAGTGAGCGACACACTAAAACTGCATTTTTTTAGATACCAAAGGCCCAAAACTGGATAGTTCAGCGATTTGACCCATGGAACTGCGAAACCACACTGGGATGTCGGGCCTACACAAGACTATTTTCAACAGATATATTTTTGTGTCACAACAGTCAGGAGACACTACTGTTTTTCTTTACGGAATAAACTATCAAAAGCTGAATAATAGAGATTTTTGACCGTGGGATGGCAAAACCACAGTTATTGTTTACTGGGGTATACCACACTTTTTTAAATAGAGATATTTGCGGCTGAACAGTGAGCGACACACTCAAACTGCTTTTTTTTAAGATACCAAAGGCCTAAAACTGGATAGTACAGCGATTTGACCCGTGGAACTGCGAAACCACACTGGGATGTCGGGCCTATACAAGACTATTTTCAACAGATATATTTTTGTGTCACAACAGTCAGGAGACACTACTGTTTTTCTTTACGGAAAAAACTACCAAAAGCTGAATAATAGAGATTTTTTACCGTGGGATGGCAAAACCACAGTTATTGTTTACTGGGGTATACCACACTTTTTTAAATAGAGATATTTGCGGCTGAACAGTGAGCGACACACTCAAACTGCTTTTTTTTTAGATACCAAAGGCCCAAAACTGGATAGTACAGCGATTTGACCCGTGGAACTGCGAAACCACACTGGGATGTCGGGCCTACACAAGACTATTTTCAACAGATATATTTTTGTGTCACAACAGTCAGGAGACACTACTGTTTTTCTTTGCGGAAAAAACTACCAAAACCTGAATAATAGAGATTTTTTACCGTGGGATGGCAAAACCACAGTTATTGTTTACTGGGGTATACCACACTTTTTTAAATAGAGATATTTGCGGCTGAACAGTGAGCGACACACTCAAACTGCTTTTTTTTTAGATACCAAAGGCCCAAAACTGGATAGTACAGCGATTTGACCCGTGGAACTGCGAAACCACACTGGGATGTCGGGCCAGCACAAGACTATTTTCAACAGATATATTTTTGTGTCACAACAGTCAGGAGACACTACTGTTTTTCTTTACGGAAAAAACTACCAAAACCTGAATAATAGAGATTTTTTACGGTGGGATGGCAAAACCACAGTTATTTTTTACTGGGGTATACCACACTTTTTTAAATAGAGATATTTGCGGCTGAACAGTGAGCGACACACTCAAACTGCTTTTTTTTTAGATACCAAAGGCCCAAAACTGGATAGTACAGCGATTTGACCCGTGGAACTGCGAAACCACACTGGGATGTCGGGCCAGCACAAGACTATTTTCAACAGATATATTTTTGTGTCACAACAGTCAGGAGACACTACTGTTTTTCTTTATGGAAAACACTACCAAAAGCTGAATAATAGAGATTTCTTACCGTGGGATGGCAAAACCACAGTTATTGTTTACTGGGGTATACCACACTTTTTTAAATAGAGATATTTGCTGCTGAACAGTGAGCGACACACTCAAACTGCTTTTTTTTAAGATACCAAAGGCCCAAAACTGGAAAGTACAGCGATTTGACCCGTGGAACTGCGAAACCACACTGGGATGTCGGGCCTACACAAGACTATTTTCAACAGATATATTTTTGTGTCACAACAGTCAGGAGACACTACTGTTTTTCTTTACGGAAAAAACTACCAAAAGCTGAATAATAGAGATTTTTTATCGTGGGATGGCAAAACCACAGTTATTGTTTACTGGGGTATACCACACTTTTTAAATAGAGATATTTGTGGCTGAACAATGAGCGACACACTCAAACTGCTTTTTTTTTAGATACCAAAGGCCCAAAACTGGATAGTACAGCGATTTGACCCGTGGAACTGCGAAACCACACTGGGATGTCGGGCCTACACAAGACTATTTTCAACAGATATATTTTTGTGTCACAACAGTCAGGAGACACTACTGTTTTTCTTTACGGAAAAAACTACCAAAAGCTGAATAATAGAGATTTTTTACCGTGGGATGGAAAAACCACAGTTATTGTTTACTGGGGTATACCACACTTTTTTAAATAGAGATATTTGCGGCTGAACAATGAGCGACACACTCAAACTGCTTTTTTTTTAGATACCAAAGGCCCAAAACTGGATAGTGCAGCGATTTGACCCGTGGAACTGCGAAACCACATTGGGATGTCGGGCCTACACAAGACTATTTTCAACAGATATATTTTTGTGTCACAACAGTCAGGAGACACTACTGTTTTTCTTTACGGAAAAAACTACCAAAAGCTGAATAATAGAGATTTTTTACCGTGGGATGGCAAAACCACAGTTATTGTTTACTGGGGTATACCACACTTTTTTAAATAGAGATATTTGCGGCTGAACAGTGAGCGACACACTCAAACTGCTTTTTTTTTAGATACCAAAGGCCCAAAACAAGATAGTACAGTGATTTGACCCGTGGAACTGCGAAACCACACTGGGATGTCGGGCCTACACAAGACTATTTTCAACAGATATATTTTTGTGTCACAACAGTCAGGAGACACTACTGTTTTTCTTTACGGAAAAAACTACCAAAAGCTGAATAATAGAGATTTTTTACCGTGGGGTGGCAAAACCACAGTTATTGTTTACTGGGGTATACCACACTTTTTTAAATAGAGATATTTGCGGCTGAACAGTGAGCGACACACTCAAACTGCTTTTTTTTTAGATACCAAAGGCCCAAAACTGGATAGTACAGCGATTTGACCCGTGGAACTGCGAAACCACACTGGGATGTCGGGCCTACACAAGACTATTTTCAACAGATATATTTTTGTGTCACAACAGTCAGGAGACACTACTGTTTTTCTTTACGGAAAAAACTACGAAAAGCTGAATAATAGAGATTTTTTACCGTGGGGTGGCAAAACCACAGTTATTGTTTACTGGGGTATACCACACTTTTTTAAATAGAGATATTTGCGGCTGAACAGTGAGCGACACACTCAAACTGCTTTTTTTTTAGATACCAAAGGCCCAAAACTGGATAGTACAGCGATTTGACCCGTGGAACTGCGAAACCACACTGGGATGTCGGTCCTACACAAGACTATTTTCAACAGATATATTTTTGTGTCACCACAGTCAGGAGACACTACTGTTTTTCTTTGCGGAAAAAACTACCAAAACCTGAATAATAGAGATTTTTTACCGTGGGATGGCAAAACCACAGTCATTGTTTACTGGGGTATACCACACTTTTTTAAATAGAGATATTTGCGGCTGAACAGTGAGCGACACACTCAAACTGCTTTTTTTTTAGATACCAAAGGCCCAAAACTGGATAGTACAGCGATTTGACCCGTGGAACTGCGAAACCACACTGGGATGTCGGGCCTACACAAGACTATTTTCAACAGATATATTTTTGTGTCACAACAGTCAGGAGACACTACTGTTTTTCTTTACGGAAAAAACTACCAAAAGCTGAATAATAGAGATTTTTTACCGTGGGATGGCAAAACCACAGTTATTGTTTACTGGGGTATACCACACTTTTTTAAATAGAGATATTTGCGGCTGAACAATGAGCGACACACTCAAACTGCTTTTTTTTTAGATACCAAAGGCCCAAAACTGGATAGTACAGCGATTTGACCCGTGGAACTGCGAAACCACATTGGGATGTCGGGCCTACACAAGACTATTTTCAACAGATATATTTTTGTGTCACAACAGTCAGGAGACACTACTGTTTTTCTTTTCGGAAAATATACCAAAACCTGAATAATAGAGATTTTTTACCGTGGGATGGCAAAACCACAGTTATTGTTTACTGGGGTATACCACACTTTTTTAAATAGAGATATTTGCGGCTGAACAGTGAGCGACACACTCAAACTGCTTTTTTTTTAGATACCAAACGCCCAAAACTGGATAGTACAGCGATTTGACCCGTGGAACTGCGAAACCACACTGGGATGTCGGGCCTACACAAGACCATTTTCAACAGATATATTTTTGTGTCACAACAGTCAGGAGACACTACTGTTTTTCTTTACGGAAAAAACTACCAAAAGCTGAATAATAGAGATTTTTTACCGTGGGATGACAAAACCACAGTTATTGTTTACTGGGGTATACCACACTTTTTTAAATAGAGATATTTGCGGCTGAACAATGAGCGACACACTCAAACTGCTTTTTTTTTAGATACCAAAGGCCCAAAACTGGATAGTACAGCGATTTGACCCGTGGAACTGCGAAACCACACTGGGATGTCGGGCCTACACAAGACTATTTTCAACAGATATATTTTTGTGTCACAACAGTCAGGAGACACTACTGTTTTTCTTTACGGAAAAAACTACCAAAAGCTGAATAATAGAGATTTTTACCGTGGGATGGGAAAACCACAGTTATTTTTAACTGGGGTATACCACACTTATTTAAATAGAGATATTTGCGGCTGAACAGTGAGCGACACACTCAAACTGCTTTTTTTTTAGATACCAAAGGCCCAAAACTGGATAGTACAGCAATTTGACCCGTGGAACTGCGAAACCACACTGGGATGTCGGGCCTACACAAGACTATTTTCAACAGATATATTTTTGTGTCACAACAGTCAGGAGACACTACTGTTTTTCTTTATGGAAAACACTACCAAAAGCTGAATAATAGAGATTTCTTACCGTGGGATGGCAAAACCACAGTTATTGTTTACTGGGGTATACCACACTTTTTTAAATAGAGATATTTGCGGCTGAACAGTGAGCGACACACTCAAACTCCTTTTTTTTAAGATACCAAAGGCCCAAAACTGGATAGTACAGCGATTTGACCCGTGGAACTGCGAAACCACACTGGGATGTCGGGCCTACACAAGACTATTTTCAACAGATATATTTTTGTGTCACAACAGTCAGGAGACACTACTGTTTTTCTTTATGGAAAAAACTACCAAAAGCTGAATAATAGAGATTTTTTACCGTGGGATGGCAAAACCACAGTTATTGTTTACTGGGGTGTACCACACTTTTTTAAATAGAGATATTTGCGGCTGAACAATGAGCGACACACTCAAACTGCTTTTTTTTTAGATACCAAAGGCCCAAAACTGGATAGTACAGCGATTTGACCCGTGGAACTGCGAAACCACACTGGGATGTCGGGCCTACACAAGACTATTTTCAACAGATATATTTTTGTGTCACAACAGTCAGGAGACACTACTGTTTTTCTTTGCGGAAAAAACTACCAAAACCTGAATAATAGAGATTTTTTACCGTGGGATGGCAAAACCACAGTTATTGTTTACTGGGGTATACCACACTTTTTTAAATAGAGATATTTGCGGCTGAACAGTGAGCGACACACTCAAACTGCTTTTTTTTTAGATACCAAAGGCCCAAAACTGGATAGTACAGCGATTTGACCCGTGGAACTGCGAAACCACACTAGGAAGTCGGGCCAACACAAGACTATTTTCAACAGATATATTTTTGTGTCACAACAGTCAGGAGACACTACTGTTTTTCTTTACGGAAAATATACCAAAACCTGAATAATAGAGATTTTTTACCGTGGGATGGCAAAACCACAGTTATTGTTTACTGGGGTATACCACACTTTTTTAAATAGAGATATTTGCGGCTGAACAGTGAGCGACACACTCAAACTGCATTTTTTTAGATACCAAAGGCCCAAAACTGGATAGTTCAGCGATTTGACCCATGGAACTGCGAAACCACACTGGGATGTCGGGCCTACACAAGACCATTTTCAACAGATATATTTTTGTGTCACAACAGTCAGGAGACACTACTGTTTTTCTTTACGGAAAAAACTACCAAAAGCTGAATTATAGAGATTTTTTACCGTGGGATGACAAAACCACAGTTATTGTTTACTGGGGTATACCACACTTTTTTAAATAGAGATATTTGCGGCTGAACAATGAGCGACACACTCAAACTGCTTTTTTTTTTAGATACCAAAGGCCCAAAACTGGATAGTACAGCGATTTGACCCGTGGAACTGCGAAACCACACTGGGATGTCGGCCCTACACAAGACTATTTTCAACAGATATATTTTTGTGTCACAACAGTCAGGAGACACTACTGTTTTTCTTTACGGAAAAAACTACCAAAAGCTGAATAATAGAGATTTTTACCGTGGGATGGGAAAACCACAGTTATTTTTAACTGGGGTATACCACACTTATTTAAATAGAGATATTTGCGGCTGAACAGTGAGCGACACACTCAAACTGCTTTTTTTTTAGATACCAAAGGCCCAAAACTGGATAGTACAGCAATTTGACCCGTGGAACTGCGAAACCACACTGGGATGTCGGGCCTACACAAGACTATTTTCAACAGATATATTTTTGTGTCACAACAGTCAGGAGACACTACTGTTTTTCTTTATGGAAAACAATACCAAATGCTGAATAATAGAGATTTCTTACCGTGGGATGGCAAAACCACAGTTATTGTTTACTGGGGTATACCACACTTTTTTAAATAGAGATATTTGCGGCTGAACAGTGAGCGACACACTCAAACTCCTTTTTTTTAAGATACCAAAGGCCCAAAACTGGATAGTACAGCGATTTGACCCGTGGAACTGCGAAACCACACTGGGATGTCGGGCCTACACAAGACTATTTTCAACAGATATATTTTTGTGTCACAACAGTCAGGAGACACTACTGTTTTTCTTTACGGAAAAAACTACCAAAAGCTGAATAATAGAGATTTTTTACCGTGGGATGGCAAAACCACAGTTATTGTTTACTGGGGTATACCACACTTTTTTAAATAGAGATATTTGCGGCTGAACAGTGAGCGACACACTAAAACTGCATTTTTTTAGATACCAAAGGCCCAAAACTGGATAGTTCAGCGATTTGACCCATGGAACTGCGAAACCACACTGGGATGTCGGGCCTACACAAGACCATTTTCAACAGATATATTTTTGTGTCACAACAGTCAGGAGACACTACTGTTTTTCATTACGGAAAATATACCAAAACCTGAATAATAGAGATTTTTTACCATGGGATGGCAAAACCACAGTTATTGTTTACTGGGGTATACCACACTTTTTTAAATAGAGATATTTGCGGCTGAACAGTGAGCGACACACTCAAACTGCTTTTTTTTTAGATACCAAAGGCCCAAAACTGGATAGTACAGCAATTTGACCCGTGGAACTGCGAAACCACACTGGGATGTCGGGCCTACACAAGACAATTTTCAACAGATATATTTTTGTGTCAGAACAGTCAGGAGACACTAATGTTTTTCTTTACGGAAAAAACTACCAAAAGCTGAATAATAGAGATTTTTGACCGTGGGATGGCAAAACCACAGCTATTGTTTACTGGGGTATACCACACTTTTTTAAATAGAGATATTTGCGGCTGAACAGTGAGCGACACACTCAAACTGCTTTTTTTTAAGATACCAAAGGCCCAAAACTGGATAGTACAGCGATTTGACCCGTGGAACTGCGAAACCACACTGGGATGTCGGGCCTATACAAGACTATTTTCAACAGATATATTTTTGTGTCACAACAGTCAGGAGACACTACTGTTTTTCTTTACGGAAAAAACTACCAAAAGCTGAATAATAGAGATTTTTTACCGTGGGATGGCAAAACCACAGTTATTGTTTACTGGGGTATACCACACTTTTTTAAATAGAGATATTTGCGGCTGAACAATGAGCGACACACTCAAACTGCTTTTTTTTTAGATACCAAAGGCCCAAAACTGGATAGTACAGCGATTTGACCCGTGGAACTGCGAAACCACACTAGGATGTCGGGCCAACACAAGACTATTTTCAACAGATATATTTTTGTGTCACAACAGTCAGGAGACACTACTGTTTTTCTTTACGGAAAATATACCAAAACCTGAATAATAGAGATTTTTTACTGTGGGATGGCAAAACCACAGTTATTGTTTACTGGGGTAAACCACACTTTTTAAAATAGAGATATTTGCGGCTGAACAGTGAGCGACACACTCAAACTGCATTTTTTTAGATACCAAAGGCCCAAAACTGGATAGTTCAGCGATTTGACCCATGGAACTGCGAAACCACACTGGGATGTCGGGCCTACACAAGACCATTTTCAACAGATATATTTTTGTGTCACAACAGTCAGGAGACACTACTGTTTTTCTTTACGGAAAAAACTACCAAAAGCTGAATAATAGAGATTTTTTACCATGGGATGACAAAACCACAGTTATTGTTTACTGCGGTATACCACACTTTTTTAAATAGAGATATTTGCGGCTGAACAATGAGCGACACACTCAAACTGCTTTTTTTTTTAGATACCAAAGGCCCAAAACTGGATAGTACAGCGATTTGACCAGTGGAACTGCGAAACCACACTGGGATGTCGGGCCTACACAAGACTATTTTCAACAGATATATTTTTGTGTCACAACAGTCAGGAGACACTACTGTTTTTCTTTACGGAAAAAACTACCAAAAGCTGAATAATAGAGATTTTTACCGTGGGATGGGAAAACCACAGTTATTTTTAACTGGGGTATACCACACTTATTTAAATAGAGATATTTGCGGCTGAACAGTGAGCGACACACTCAAACTGCTTTTTTTTTAGATACCAAAGGCCCAAAACTGGATAGTACAGCAATTTGACCCGTGGAACTGCGAAACCACACTGGGATGTCGGGCCTACACAAGACTATTTTCAACAGATATATTTTTGTGTCACAACAGTCAGGAGACACTACTGTTTTTCTTTACGGAAAAAACTACCAAAAGCTGAATAATAGAGATTTTTTACCGTGGGATGGCAAAACCACAGTTATTGTTTACTGGGGTATACCACACTTTTTTAAATAGAGATATTTGCGGATGAACAATGAGCGACACACTCAAACTGCTTTTTTTTTAGATACCAAAGGCCCAAAACTGGATAGTACAGCGATTTGACCCGTGGAACTGCGAAACCACACTGGGATGTCGGGCCTACACAAGACTATTTTCAACAGATATATTTTTGTGTCACAACAGTCAGGAGACACTACTGTTTTTCTTTACGGAAAAAACTACCAAAACCTGAATAATAGAGATTTTTTACCGTGGGATGGCAAAACCACAGTTATTGTTTACTGGGGTATACCACACTTTTTTAAATAGAGATATTTGCGGCTGAACAGTGAGCGACACACTCAAACTGCTTTTTTTTTAGATACCAAAGGCCCAAAACTGGATAGTACAGCGATTTGACCCGTGGAACTGCGAAACCACACTGGGATGTCGGGCCAACACAAGACTATTTTCAACAGATATATTTTTGTGTCACAACAGTCAGGAGACACTACTGTTTTTCTTTACGGAAAATATACCAAAACCTGAATAATAGAGATTATTAACCGTGGGATGGCAAAACCACAGTTATTGTTTACTGGGGTATACCACACTTTTTTAAATAGAGATATTTGCGGCTGAACAGTGAGCGACACACTAAAACTGCATTTTTTTAGATACCAAAGGCCCAAAACTGGATAGTTCAGCGATTTGACCCATGGAACTGCGAAACCACACTGGGATGTCGGGCCTACACAAGACCATTTTCAACAGATATATTTTTGTGTCACAACAGTCAGGAGACACTACTGTTTTTCATTACGGAAAATATACCAAAACCTGAATAATAGAGATTTTATACCATGGGATGGCAAAACCACAGTTATTGTTTACTGGGGTATACCACACTTTTTTAAATAGAGATATTTGCGGCTGAACAGTGAGCGACACACTCAAACTGCTTTTTTTTTAGATACCAAAGGCCCAAAACTGGATAGTACAGCAATTTGACCCGTGGAACTGCGAAACCACACTGGGATGTCGGGCCTACACAAGACTATTTTCAACAGATATATTTTTGTGTCAGAACAGTCAGGAGACACTAATGTTTTTCTTTACGGAAAAAACTACCAAAAGCTGAATAATAGAGATTTTTGACCGTGGGATGGCAAAACCACAGTTATTGTTTACTGGGGTATACCACACTTTTTTAAATAGAGATATTTGCGGCTGAACAGTGAGCGACACACTCAAACTGCTTTTTTTTAAGATACCAAAGGCCCAAAACTGGATAGTACAGCGATTTGACCCGTGGAACTGCGAAACCACACTGGGATGTCGGGCCTATACAAGACTATTTTCAACAGATATATTTTTGTGTCACAACAGTCAGGAGACACTACTGTTTTTCTTTACGGAAAAAACTACCAAAAGCTGAATAATAGAGATTTTTTACCGTGGGATGGCAAAACCACAGTTATTGTTTACTGGGGTATACCACACTTTTTTAAATAGAGATATTTGCGGCTGAACAATGAGCGACACACTCAAACTGCTTTTTTTTTAGATACCAAAGGCCCAAAACTGGATAGTACAGCGATTTGACCCGTGGAACTGCGAAACCACACTGGGATGTCGGGCCAGCACAAGACTATTTTCAACAGATATATTTTTGTGTCACAACAGTCAGGAGACACTACTGTTTTTCTTTACGGAAAAAACTACCAAAAGCTGAATAATAGAGATTTTTTACCGTGGGATGGCAAAACCACAGTTATTTTTTACTGGGGTATACCACACTTTTTTAAATAGAGATATTTGCGGCTGAACAGTGAGCGACACACTCAAACTGCTTTTTTTTTAGATACCAAAGGCCCAAAACTGGATAGTACAGCAATTTGACCCGTGGAACTGCGAAACCACACTGGGATGTCGGGCCTACACAAGACTATTTTCAACAGATATATTTTTGTGTCACAACAGTCAGGAGACACTACTGTTTTTCTTTACGGAAAAAACTACCAAAAGCTGAATAATAGAGATTTTTTACCGTGGGATGGCAAAACCACAGTTATTGTTTACTGGGGTATACCACACTTTTTTAAATAGAGATATTTGCGGCTGAACAATGAGCGACACACTCAAACTGCTTTTTTTTTAGATACCAAAGGCCCAAAACTGGATAGTACAGCGATTTGACCCGTGGAACTGCGAAACCACACTGGGATGTCGGGCCTACACAAGACTATTTTCAACAGATATATTTTTGTGTCACAACAGTCAGGAGACACTACTGTTTTTCTTTACGGAAAAAACTACCAAAAGCTGAATAATAGAGATTTTTTACCGTGGGATGGCAAAACCACAGTTATTTTTTACTGGGGTATACCACACTTTTTTAAATAGAGATATTTGCGGCTGAACAGTGAGCGACACACTCAAACTGCTTTTTTTTTAGATACCAAAGGCCCAAAACTGGATAGTACAGCAATTTGACCCGTGGAACTGCGAAACCACACTGGGATGTCGGGCCTACACAAGACTATTTTCAACAGATATATTTTTGTGTCACAACAGTCAGGAGACACTACTGTTTTTCTTTACTGAAAACACTACCAAAAGCTGAATAATAGAGATTTCTTACCGTGGGATGGCAAAACCACAGTTATTGTTTACTGGGGTATACCACACTTTTTTAAATAGAGATATTTGTGGCTGAACAGTGAGCGACACACTCAAACTGCTTTTTTTTAAGATACCAAAGGCCCAAAACTGGATAGTACAGCGATTTGACCCGTGGAACTGCGAAACCACACTGGGATGTCGGGCCTACACAAGACTATTTTCAACAGATATATTTTTATGTCACAACAGTCAGGAGACACTACTGTTTTTCTTTACGGAAAAAACTACCAAAAGCTGAATAATAGAGATTTTTTACCGTGGGATGGCAAAACCACAGTTATTGTTTACTGGGGTATACCACACTTTTTTAAATAGAGATATTTGTGGCTGAACAGTGAGCGACACACTCAAACTGCTTTTTTTTTAGATACCAAAGGCCCAAAAATGGATAGTACAGCGATTTGACCCATGGAACTGCGAAACCACACAGGGATGTCGGGCCTACACAAGACTATTTTCAACAGATATATTTTTGTGTCACAACAGTTAGGAGACACTACTGTTTTTCTTTACGGAAAATATACCAAAACCTGAATAATAGAGATTTTTTACCATGGGATGGCAAAACCACAGTTATTGTTTACTGGGGTATACCACACTTTTTTAAATAGAGATATTTGCGGCTGAACAGTGAGCGACACACTCAAACTGCTTTTTTTTTAGATACCAAAGGCCCAAAAATGGATAGAACAGCGATTTGACCCGTGGAACTGCGAAACCACACTGGGATGTCGGGCCTACACAAGACTATTTTCAACAGATATATTTTTATGTCACAACAGTCAGGAGACACTACTGTTTTTCTTTACGGAAAAAACTACCAAAAGCTGAATAATAGAGATTTTTTACCGTGGGATGGCAAAACCACAGTTATTGTTTACTGGGGTATACCACACTTTTTTAAATAGAGATATTTGCGGCTGAACAGTGAGCGACACACTCAAACTGCTTTTTTTTTAGATACCAAAGGCCCAAAAATGGATAGTACAGCGATTTGACCCATGGAACTGCGAAACCACACAGGGATGTCGGGCCTACACAAGACTATTTTCAACAGATATATTTTTGTGTCACAACAGTCAGGAGACACTACTGTTTTTCTTTACGGAAAATATACCAAAACCTGAATAATAGAGATTTTTTACCATGGGATGGCAAAACCACAGTTATTGTTTACTGGGGTATACCACACTTTTTTAAATAGAGATATTTGCGGCTGAACAGTGAGCGACACACTCAAACTGCTTTTTTTTTAGATACCAAAGGCCCAAAAATGGATAGAACAGCGATTTGACCCGTGGAACTGCGAAACCACACTGGGATGTCGGGCCTACACAAGACTATTTTCAACAGATATATTTTTGTGTCACAACAGTCAGGAGACACTACTGTTTTTCTTTACGGAAAATATACCAAAACCTGAATAATAGAGATTTTTTACCATGGGATGGCAAAACCACAGTTATTGTTTACTGGGGTATACCACATTTTTTAAATAGAGATATTTGCGGCTGAACAGTGAGCGACACACTCAATCTGCTTTTTTTTTAGATACCAAAGGCCCAAAACTGGATAGTACAGCGATTTGACCCGTGGAACTGCGAAACCACACTGGGATGTCGGGCCTACACAAGACTATTTTCAACAGATATATTTTTGTGTCACAACAGTCAGGAGACACTACTGTTTTTCTTTACGGGAAAAACTACCAAAAGCTGAATAATAGAGATTTTTTACCGTGGGATGGCAAAACCACAGTTATTTTTTACTGGGGTATACCACGCTTTTTTAAATAGAGATATTTGCGGCTGAACAGTGAGCGACACACTCAAACTGCTTTTTTTTTAGATACCAAAGGCCCAAAACTGGATAGTACAGCAATTTGACCCGTGGAACTGCGAAACCACAATGGGATGTCGGGCCTACACAAGACTATTTTCAACAGATATATTTTTGTGTCACAACAGTCAGGAGACACTACTGTTTTTCTTTATGGAAAACACTACCAAAAGCTGAATAATAGAGATTTCTTACCGTGGGATGGCAAAACCACAGTTATTGTTTACTGGGGTATACCACACTTTTTTAAATAGAGATATTTGTGGCTGAACAGTGAGCGACACACTCAAACTGCTTTTTTTTAAGATACCAAAGGCCCAAAACTGGATAGTACAGCGATTTGACCCGTGGAACTGCGAAACCACACTGGGATGTCGGGCCTACACAAGACTATTTTCAACAGATATATTTTTATGTCACAACAGTCAGGAGACACTACTGTTTTTCTTTACGGAAAAAACTACCAAAAGCTGAATAATAGAGATTTTTTACCGTGGGATGGCAAAACCACAGTTATTGTTTACTGGGGTATACCACACTTTTTTAAATAGAGATATTTGCGGCTGAACAATGAGCGACACACTCAAACAGCTTTTTTTTTAGATACCAAAGGCCCAAAACTGGATAGTACAGCGATTTGACCCGTGGAACTGCGAAACCACACTGGGATGTCGGGCCTACACAAGACTATTTTCAACAGATATATTTTTGTGTCACAAAAGTCAGGAGACACTACTGTTTTTATTTACGGAAAAAACTACCAAAAGCTGAATAATAGAGATTTTTTACTGTGGGATGGCAAAACCACAGTTATTGTTTACTGGGGTATACCACACTTTTTTAAATAGAGATATTTGCGGCTGAACAGTGAGCGACACACTCAAACTGCTTTTTTTTTAGATACCAAAGGCCCAAAACTGGATAGTACAGCGATTTGACCCGTGGAACTGCGAAACCACACTGGGATGTCGGGCCTACACAAGACTGTTTTCAACAGATATATTTTTGTGTCACAACAGTCAGGAGACACTACTGTTTTTCTTTACGGAAAAAACTACCAAAAGCTGAATAATAGAGATTTTTTACCGTGGGATGGCAAAACCACAGTTATTGTTTACTGGGGTATACCACACTTTTTTAAATAGAGATATTTGCGGCTGAACAATGAGCGACACACTCAAACTGCTTTTTTTTTAGATACCAAAGGCCCAAAACTGGATAGTACAGCGATTTGACCCGTGGAACTGCGAAACCACACTGGGATGTCGGGCCTACACAAGACTATTTTCAACAGATATATTTTTGTGTCACAACAGTCAGGAGACACTACTGTTTTTCTTTACGGAAAATATACCAAAACCTGAATAATAGAGATTTTTTACCATGGGATGGCAAAACCACAGTTATTGTTTACTGGGGTATACCACACTTTTTTAAATAGAGATATTTGCGGCTGAACAGTGAGCGACACACTCAAACTGCTTTTTTTTTAGATACCAAAGGCCCAAAAATGGATAGAACAGCGATTTGACCCGTGGAACTGCGAAACCACACTGGGATGTCGGGCCTACACAAGACTATTTTCAACAGATATATTTTTATGTCACAACAGTCAGGAGACACTACTGTTTTTCTTTACGGAAAAAACTACCAAAAGCTGAATAATAGAGATTTTTTACCGTGGGATGGCAAAACCACAGTTATTGTTTACTGGGGTATACCACACTTTTTTAAATAGAGATATTTGCGGCTGAACAGTGAGCGACACACTCAAACTGCTTTTTTTTTAGATACCAAAGGCCCAAAAATGGATAGAACAGCGATTTGACCCGTGGAACTGCGAAACCACACTGGGATGTCGGGCCTACACAAGACTATTTTCAACAGATATATTTTTGTGTCACAACAGTCAGGAGACACTACTGTTTTTCTTTACGGAAAATATACCAAAACCTGAATAATAGAGATTTTTTACCATGGGATGGCAAAACCACAGTTATTGTTTACTGGGGTATACCACACTTTTTTAAATAGAGATATTTGCGGCTGAACAGTGAGCGACACACTCAATCTGCTTTTTTTTTAGATACCAAAGGCCCAAAACTGGATAGTACAGCGATTTGACCCGTGGAACTGCGAAACCACACTGGGATGTCGGGCCTACACAAGACTATTTTCAACAGATATATTTTTGTGTCACAACAGTCAGGAGACACTACTGTTTTTCTTTACGGAAAAAACTACCAAAAGCTGAATAATAGAGATTTTTTACCGTGGGATGGCAAAACCACAGTTATTGTTTACTGGGGTATACCACACTTTTTTAAATAGAGATATTTGCGGCTGAACAATGAGCGACACACTCAAACAGCTTTTTTTTTAGATACAAAAGGCCCAAAACTGGATAGTACAGCGATTTGACCCGTGGAACTGCGAAACCACACTGGGATGTCGGGCCTACACAAGACTATTTTCAACAGATATATTTTTGTGTCACAAAAGTCAGGAGACACTACTGTTTTTATTTACGGAAAAAACTACCAAAAGCTGAATAATAGAGATTTTTTACTGTGGGATGGCAAAACCACAGTTATTGTTTACTGGGGTATACCACACTTTTTTAAATAGAGATATTTGCGGCTGAACAGTGAGCGACACACTCAAACTGCTTTTTTTTTAGATACCAAAGGCCCAAAACTGGATAGTACAGCGATTTGACCCGTGGAACTGCGAAACCACACTGGGATGTCGGGCCTACACAAGACTGTTTTCAACAGATATATTTTTGTGTCACAACAGTCAGGAGACACTACTGTTTTTCTTTACGGAAAAAACTACCAAAAGCTGAATAATAGAGATTTTTTACCGTGGGATGGCAAAACCACAGTTATTGTTTACTGGGGTATACCACACTTTTTTAAATAGAGATATTTGCGGCTGAACAATGAGCGACACACTCAAACTGCTTTTTTTTTAGATACCAAAGGCCCAAAACTGGATAGTACAGCGATTTGACCCGTGGAACTGCGAAACCACACTGGGATGTCGGGCCTACACAAGACTATTTTCAACAGATATATTTTTGTGTCACAACAGTCAGGAGACACTACTGTTTTTCTTTACGGAAAATATACCAAAACCTGAATAATAGAGATTTTTTACCATGGGATGGCAAAACCACAGTTATTGTTTACTGGGGTATACCACACTTTTTTAAATAGAGATATTTGCGGCTGAACAGTGAGCGACACACTCAAACTGCTTTTTTTTTAGATACCAAAGGCCCAAAAATGGATAGAACAGCGATTTGACCCGTGGAACTGCGAAACCACACTGGGATGTCGGGCCTACACAAGACTATTTTCAACAGATATATTTTTATGTCACAACAGTCAGGAGACACTACTGTTTTTCTTTACGGAAAAAACTACCAAAAGCTGAATAATAGAGATTTTTTACCGTGGGATGGCAAAACCACAGTTATTGTTTACTGGGGTATACCACACTTTTTTAAATAGAGATATTTGCGGCTGAACAGTGAGCGACACACTCAAACTGCTTTTTTTTTAGATACCAAAGGCCCAAAAATGGATAGAACAGCGATTTGACCCGTGGAACTGCGAAACCACACTGGGATGTCGGGCCTACACAAGACTATTTTCAACAGATATATTTTTGTGTCACAACAGTCAGGAGACACTACTGTTTTTCTTTACGGAAAATATACCAAAACCTGAATAATAGAGATTTTTTACCATGGGATGGCATAACCACAGTTATTGTTTACTGGGGTATACCACACTTTTTTAAATAGAGATATTTGCGGCTGAACAGTGAGCGACACACTCAATCTGCTTTTTTTTTAGATACCAAAGGCCCAAAACTGGATAGTACAGCGATTTGACCCGTGGAACTGCGAAACCACACTGGGATGTCGGGCCTACACAAGACTATTTTCAACAGATATATTTTTGTGTCACAACAGTCAGGAGACACTACTGTTTTTCTTTACGGGAAAAACTACCAAAAGCTGAATAATAGAGATTTTTTACCGTGGGATGGCAAAACCACAGTTATTTTTTACTGGGGTATACCACGCTTTTTTAAATAGAGATATTTGCGGCTGAACAGTGAGCGACACACTCAAACTGCTTTTTTTTTAGATACCAAAGGCCCAAAACTGGATAGTACAGCAATTTGACCCGTGGAACTGCGAAACCACAATGGGATGTCGGGCCTACACAAGACTATTTTCAACAGATATATTTTTGTGTCACAACAGTCAGGAGACACTACTGTTTTTCTTTATGGAAAACACTACCAAAAGCTGAATAATAGAGATTTCTTACCGTGGGATGGCAAAACCACAGTTATTGTTTACTGGGGTATACCACACTTTTTTAAATAGAGATATTTGTGGCTGAACAGTGAGCGACACACTCAAACTGCTTTTTTTTAAGATACCAAAGGCCCAAAACTGGATAGTACAGCGATTTGACCCGTGGAACTGCGAAACCACACTGGGATGTCGGGCCTACACAAGACTATTTTCAACAGATATATTTTTATGTCACAACAGTCAGGAGACACTACTGTTTTTCTTTACGGAAAAAACTACCAAAAGCTGAATAATAGAGATTTTTTACCGTGGGATGGCAAAACCACAGTTATTGTTTACTGGGGTATACCACACTTTTTTAAATAGAGATATTTGCGGCTGAACAATGAGCGACACACTCAAACAGCTTTTTTTTTAGATACCAAAGGCCCAAAACTGGATAGTACAGCGATTTGACCCGTGGAACTGCGAAACCACACTGGGATGTCGGGCCTACACAAGACTATTTTCAACAGATATATTTTTGTGTCACAAAAGTCAGGAGACACTACTGTTTTTATTTACGGAAAAAACTACCAAAAGCTGAATAATAGAGATTTTTTACTGTGGGATGGCAAAACCACAGTTATTGTTTACTGGGGTATACCACACTTTTTTAAATAGAGATATTTGCGGCTGAACAGTGAGCGACACACTCAAACTGCTTTTTTTTTAGATACCAAAGGCCCAAAACTGGATAGTACAGCGATTTGACCCGTGGAACTGCGAAACCACACTGGGATGTCGGGCCTACACAAGACTGTTTTCAACAGATATATTTTTGTGTCACAACAGTCAGGAGACACTACTGTTTTTCTTTACGGAAAAAACTACCAAAAGCTGAATAATAGAGATTTTTGACCGTGGGATGGCAAAACCACAGTTATTGTTTACTGGGGTATACCACACTTTTTTAAATAGAGATATTTGCGGCTGAACAATGAGCGACACACTCAAACTGCTCTTTTTTAGATACCAAAGGCCCAAAACTGGATAGTACAGCGATTTGACCCGTGGAACTGCGAAACCACACTGGGATGTCGGGCCTACACAAGACTATTTTCAACAGATATATTTTTGTGTCACAACAGTCAGGAGACACTACTGTTTTTCTTTACGGAAAATATACCAAAACCTGAATAATAGAGATTTTTTACCATGGGATGGCAAAACCACAGTTATTGTTTACTTGGGTATACCACACATTTTTAAATAGAGATATTTGCGGCTGAACAGTGAGCGACACACTCAAACTGCTTTTTTTTTAGATACCAAAGGCCCAAAACTGGATAGTACAGCGATTTGACCCGTGGAACTGCAAAACCACACTGGGATGTCGGGCCTACACAAGACAATTTTCAACAGATATATTTTTGTGTCACAACAGTCAGGAGACACTACTGTTTTTCTTTACGGAAAATATACCAAAACCTGAATAATAGAGATTTTTTACCATGGGATGGCAAAACCACAGTTATTGTTTACTGGGGTATACCACACTTTTTTAAATAGAGATATTTGCGGCTGAACAGTGAGCGACACACTCAATCTGCTTTTTTTTTTAGATACCAAAGGCCTAAAACTGGATAGTACAGCGATTTGACCCGTGGAACTGCGAAACCACACTGGGATGTCGGGCCTACACAAGACTATTTTCAACAGATATATTTTTATGTCACAACAGTCAGGAGACACTACTGTTTTTCTTTACGGAAAAAACTACCAAAAGCTGAATAATAGAGATTTTTTACCGTGGGATGGCAAAACCACAGTTATTGTTTACTGGGGTATACCACACTTTTTTAAATAGAGATATTTGCGGCTGAACAGTGAGCGACACACTCAAACTGCTTTTTTTTTAGATACCAAAGGCCCAAAAATGGATAGTACAGCGATTTGACCCATGGAACTGCGAAACCACACAGGGATGTCGGGCCTACACAAGACTATTTTCAACAGATATATTTTTGTGTCACAACAGTCAGGAGACACTACTGTTTTTCTTTACGGAAAATATACCAAAACCTGAATAATAGAGATTTTTTACCATGGGATGGCAAAACCACAGTTATTGTTTACTGGGGTATACCACACTTTTTTAAATAGAGATATTTGCGGCTGAACAGTGAGCGACACACTCAAACTGCTTTTTTTTTAGATACCAAAGGCCCAAAACTGGATAGTACAGCGATTTGACCCGTGGAACTGCGAAACCACACTGGGATGTCGGGCCAACACAAGACTATTTTCAACAGATATATTTTTGTGTCACAACAGTCAGGAGACACTACTGTTTTTCTTTACAGAAAATATATTAAAACCTGAATAATAGAGATTTTTTACCGTGGGATGGCAAAACCACAGTTATTGTTTACTGGGGTATACCACACTTTTTTAAATAGAGATATTTGCGGCTGAACAGTGAGCGACACACTAAAACTGCATTTTTTTAGATACCAAATGCCCAAAACTGGATAGTTCAGCGATTTGACCCATGGAACTGCGAAACCACACTGGGATGTCGGGCCTACACAAGACTATTTTCAACAGATATATTTTTGTGTCACAACAGTCAGGAGACACTACTGTTTTTCTTTACCGAAAAAACTACCAAAAGCTGAATAATAGAGATTTTTTACCGTGGGATGGCAAAACCACAGTTATTGTTTACTGGGGTATACCACACTTTCTTAAACAGAGATATTTGCGGCTGAACAGTGAGCGACACACTCAAACTGCTTTTTTTTTAGATACCAAAGGCCCAAAACTGGATAGTACAGCGATTTGACCCGTGGAACTGCGAAACCACACTGGGATGTCGGGCCAACACAAGACTATTTTCAACAGATATATTTTTGTGTCACAACAGTCAGGAGACACTACTGTTTTTCTTTACGGAAAATATACCAAAACCTGAATAATAGAGATTTTTTACCATGGGATGGCAAAACCACAGTTATTGTTTACTTGGGTATACCACACATTTTTAAATAGAGATATTTGCGGCTGAACAGTGAGCGACACACTCAAACTGCTTTTTTTTTAGATACCAAAGGCCCAAAACTGGATAGTACAGCGATTTGACCCGTGGAACTGCAAAACCACACTGGGATGTCGGGCCTACACAAGACAATTTTCAACAGATATATTTTTGTGTCACAACAGTCAGGAGACACTACTGTTTTTCTTTACGGAAAATATACCAAAACCTGAATAATAGAGATTTTTTACCATGGGATGGCAAAACCACAGTTACTGTTTACTGGGGTATACCACACTTTTTTAAATAGAGATATTTGCGGCTGAACAGTGAGCGACACACTCAATCTGCTTTTTTTTTTAGATACCAAAGGCCTAAAACTGGATAGTACAGCGATTTGACCCGTGGAACTGCGAAACCACACTGGGATGTCGGGCCTACACAAGACTATTTTCAACAGATATATTTTTATGTCACAACAGTCAGGAGACACTACTGTTTTTCTTTACGGAAAAAACTACCAAAAGCTGAATAATAGAGATTTTTTACCGTGGGATGGCAAAACCACAGTTATTGTTTACTGGGGTATACCACACTTTTTTAAATAGAGATATTTGCGGCTGAACAGTGAGCGACACACTCAAACTGCTTTTTTTTTAGATACCAAAGGCCCAAAAATGGATAGTACAGCGATTTGACCCATGGAACTGCGAAACCACACAGGGATGTCGGGCCTACACAAGACTATTTTCAACAGATATATTTTTGTGTCACAACAGTCAGGAGACACTACTGTTTTTCTTTACGGAAAATATACCAAAACCTGAATAATAGAGATTTTTTACCATGGGATGGCAAAACCACAGTTATTGTTTACTGGGGTATACCACACTTTTTTAAATAGAGATATTTGCGGCTGAACAGTGAGCGACACACTCAAACTGCTTTTTTTTTAGATACCAAAGGCCCAAAAATGGACAGAACAGCGATTTGACCCGTGGAACTGCGAAACCACACTGGGATGTCGGGCCTACACAAGACTATTTTCAACAGATATATTTTTATGTCACAACAGTCAGGAGACACTACTGTTTTTCTTTACGGAAAAAACTACCAAAAGCTGAATAATAGAGATTTTTTACCGTGGGATGGCAAAACCACAGTTATTGTTTACTGGGGTATACCACACTTTTTTAAATAGAGATATTTGCGGCTGAACAGTGAGCGACACACTCAAACTGCTTTTTTTTTAGATACCAAAGGCCCAAAACTGGATAGTACAGCGATTTGACCCGTGGAACTGCGAAACCACACTGGGATGTCGGGCCTACACAAGAGTATTTTCAACAGATATATTTTTGTGTCACAACAGTCAGGAGACACTACTGTTTATCTTTACGGAAAAAGCTACCAAAAGCTGAATAATAGAGATTTTTTACCGTGGGATGGCAAAACCACAGTTATTGTTTACTGGGGTATACCACACTTTTTTAAATAGAGATATTTGCGGCTGAACAGTGAGCGACACACTCAAACTGCTTTTTTTTTAGATACCAAAGGCCCAAAACTGGATAGTACAGCGATTTGACCCGTGGAACTGCGAAACCACACTGGGATGTCGGGCCAACACAAGACTATTTTCAACAGATATATTTTTGTGTCACAACAGTCAGGAGACACTACTGTTTTTCTTTACAGAAAATATATTAAAACCTGAATAATAGAGATTTTTTACCGTGGGATGGCAAAACCACAGTTATTGTTTACTGGGGTATACCACACTTTTTTAAATAGAGATATTTGCGGCTGAACAGTGAGCGACACACTAAAACTGCATTTTTTTAGATACCAAATGCCCAAAACTGGATAGTTCAGCGATTTGACCCATGGAACTGCGAAACCACACTGGGATGTCGGGCCTACACAAGACTATTTTCAACAGATATATTTTTGTGTCACAACAGTCAGGAGACACTACTGTTTTTCTTTACCGAAAAAACTACCAAAAGCTGAATAATAGAGATTTTTTACCGTGGGATGGCAAAACCACAGTTATTGTTTACTGGGGTATACCACACTTTCTTAAACAGAGATATTTGCGGCTGAACAGTGAGCGACACACTCAAACTGCTTTTTTTTTAGATACCAAAGGCCCAAAACAGGATAGTACAGCGATTTGACCCGTGGAACTGCGAAACCACAATGGGATGTCGGGCCAACACAAGACTATTTTCAACAGATATATTTTTGTGTCACAACAGTCAGGAGACACTACTGTTTTTCTTTACGGAAAATATACCAAAACCTGAATAATAGAGATTTTTTACCGTGGGATGGCAAAAACCACAGTTATTGTTTAATGGGGTATACCACACTTTTTTAAATAGAGATATTTGCGGCTGAACACTGAGCGACACACTAAAACTGCTTTTTTTTTAGATACCAAAGGCCCAAAACTGGATAGTACAGTGATTTGACCCATGGAACTGCGAAACCACACTGGGATGTCGGGCCTACACAAGACTATTTTCAACAGATATATTTTTGTGTCACAATAGTCAGGAGACACTACTGATTTCCTTTACGGAAAAAACTACCAAAAGCTGAATAATAGAGACTTTTTACCGTGGGATGGCAAAACCACAGTTATTTTTTACTGGGGTATACCACACTTTTTTAAATAGAGATATTTGCAGCTGAACAGTGAGCGACACACTCAAACTGCTTTTTATTTAAGATACCAAAGGCCCAAAACTGGATAGTACAGCGATTTGACCCGTGGAAATGCGAAACCACACTGGGATGTCGGGCCTATACAAGACTATTTTCAACAGATATATTTTTGTGTCACAACAGTCAGGAGACACTACTGTTTTTCTTTACGGAAAAAACTACCAAAAGCTGAATAATAGAGATTTTTTACCGTGGGATGGCAAAACCACAGTTATTGTTTACTCGGGTAAACCACACTTTTTTAAATAGAGATATTTGCGGCTGAACAATGAGCGACACACTCAAACTGCTTTTTTTTTAGATACCAAGGGCCCAAAACTGGATAGTACAGCGATTTGACCCGTGGAACTGCGAAACCACATTGGGATGTCGGGCCTACACAAGACTATTGTCAACAGATATATTTTTGTGTCACAACAGTCAGGAGACACTACTGTTTTTCTTTACAGAAAAAACTACCAAAAGCTGAATAATAGAGATTTTTTACCGTGGGATGGCAAAACCACAGTTATTGTTTACTGGGGTATACCACACTTTTTTAAATAGAGATATTTGCGGCTGAACAGTGAGCGACACACTCAAACTGCATTTTTTTTAGATACCAAAGGCCAAAAACTGGATAGTACAGCGATTTGACCCGTGGAACTGCGAAAAAACACTGGGATGTCGGGCCTACACAAGACTATTTTCAACAGATATATTTTTGTGTCACAACAGTCAGGAGACACTACTGTTTTTCTTTACGGAAAATATACCAAAACCTGAATAATAGAGATTTTTTACCGTGGGATGGCAAAACCACAGTTATTGTTTACTGGGGTATACCACACTTTTTTAAATAGAGATATTTGCGGCTGAACAGTGAGCGACACACTAAAACTGCATTTTTTTAGATACCAAAGGCCCAAAACTGGATAGTTCAGCGATTTGACCCATGGAACTGCGAAACCACACTGGGATGTCGGGCCTACACAAGACCATTTTCAACAGATATATTTTTGTGTCACAACAGTCAGGAGACACTACTGTTTTTCTTTACGGAAAATATACCAAAACCTGAATAATAGAGATTTTTTACTATGGGATGGCAAAACCACAGTTATTGTTTACTGGGGTATACCACACTTTTTTAAATAGAGATATTTGCGGCTGAACAGTGAGCGACACACTCAAACTGCTTTTTTTTTAGATACCAAAGGCCCAAAACTGGATAGTACAGTGATTTGACCCGTGGAACTGCGAAACCACACTGGGATGTCGGGCCTACACAAGTCTCTTTTCAACAGATATATTTTTGTGTCACAACAGTCAGGAGACACTACTCTTTCTTTACGGAAAAAACTACCAAAAGCTGAATAATAGAGATTTTTTACCGTGGGATGGCAAAACCACAGTTATTGTTTACTGGGGTATACCACACTTTTTTAAACAGAGATATTTGCGGCTGAACAGTGAGCGACACACTCAAACTGCTTTTTTTTTAGATACCAAAGGCCCAAAACTGGATAGTACAGCGATTTGACCCGTGGAACTGCGAAACCACACTGGGATGTCGGGCCAACACAAGACTATTTTCAACAGATATATTTTTGTGTCACAACAGTCAGGAGACACTACTGTTTTTCTTTACGGAAAATATACCAAAACCTGAATAATAGAGATTTTTTACCGTGGGATGGCAAAACCACAGTTATTGTTTAATGGGGTATACCACACTTTTTTAAATAGAGATATTTGCGGCTGATCACTGAGCGACACACTAAAACTGCTTTTTTTTTAGATACCAAAGGCCCAAAACTGGATAGTACAGCGATTTGACCGATGGAACTGCGAAACCACACTGGGATGTCGGGCCTACACAAGACAATTTTCAACACATATATTTTTGTGTCACAATAGTCAGGAGACACTACTGTTTTCCTTTACGGAAAAAACTACCAAAAGCTGAATAATAGAGACTTTTTACCGTGGGATGGCAAAACCACAGTTATTTTTTACTGGGGTATACCACACTTTTTTAAATAGAGATGTTTACGGCTGAACAGTGAGCGACACACGCAAACTGCTTTTTTTTTAGATACCAAAGGCCCAAAACTGGATAGTACAGCAATTTGACCCGTGGAACTGCGAAACCATACTAGGATGTCGGGCCTACACAAGACTATTTTCAACAGATATATTTTTGTGTCACAACAGTCAGGAGACACTACTGTTTTTCTTAACGGAAAAAACTACCAAAAGCTGAATAATAGAGATTTTTTACCGTGGGATGGCAAAACCACAGTTATTGTTTACTGGGGTATACCACACTTTTTTAAATAGAGATATTTGCGGCTAAACAATGAGCGACACACTCAAACTGCTTTTTTTTAAGATACCAAAGGCCCAAAACTGGATAGTACAGCGATTTGACCCGTGGAACTGCGAAACCACATTGGGATGTCGGGCCTACAAAAGCCTATTTTCAACAGATATATTTTTGTGTCACAACAGTCAGGAGACACTACTGTTTTTCTTTACGGAAAAAACTACCAAAAGCTGAATAACAGAGATTTTTTACCGTGGGATGGCAAAACCACAGTTATTGTTTACTGGGGTATACCACACTTTTTTAAATAGAGATATTTGCGGCTGAACAGTGAGCGACACACTCAAACTGCTTTTTTTTTAGATACTAAAGGCCCAAAACTGGATAGTACAGCGATTTGACCCGTGGAACTGCGAAACCACATTGGGATGTCGGGCCTACAAAAGACTATTTTCAACAGATATATTTTTGTGTCACAACAGTCAGGAGACACTACTGTTTTTCTTTACGGAAAATATACCAAAACCTGAATAATAGAGATTTTTTACCGTGGGATGGCAAAACCACAGTTATTGTTTAATGGGGTATACCACACTTTTTTAAATAGAGATATTTGCGGCTGAACACTGAGCGACACACTAAAACTGCTTTTTTTTTAGATAACAAAGGCCCAAAACTGGATAGTACAGCGATTTGACCCATGGAACTGCGAAACCACACTGGGATGTCGGGCCTACACAAGACTATTTTCAACAGATATATTTTTGTGTCACAACAGTCAGGAGACACTACTGTTTTTCTTTACGGAAAAAACTACCAAAAGCTGAATAATAGAGATTTTTTACTGTGGGATGGCAAAACCACAGTTATTGTTTACTGGGGTATACCACACTTTTTTAAATAGAGATATTTGCGGCTGAACAGTGAGCGACACACTCAAACTGCTTTTTTTTTTAGATACCAAAGGCCCAAAACTGGATAGTACAGCGATTTGACCCATGGAACTGCGAAACCACACAGGGATGTCGGGCCTACACAAGACTATTTTCAACAGATATATTTTTGTGTCACAACAGTCAGGAGGCACTACTGTTTTTCTTTACGGAAAATATACCAAAACCTGAATAATAGAAATTTTTTACCATGGGATGGCAAAACCACAGTTATTGTTTACTGGTGTATACCACACTTTTTTAAATAGAGATATTTGCGACTGAACAGTGAGCGACACACTCAATCTGCTTTTTTTTTAGATACCAAAGGCCCAAAACAAGATAGTACAGCGATTTGACCCGTGGAACTGCGAAACCACACTGGGATGTCGGGCCTACACAAGACTATTTTCAACAGATATATTTTTGTGTCACAACAGTCAGGAGACACTACTGTTTTTCTTTACGGAAAAAACTACCAAAAGCTGAATAATAGAGATTTTTTACCGTGGGATGGCAAAACCACAGTTATTGTTTACTGGGGTATACCACACTTTTTTAAATAGAGATATTTGCGGCTGAACAATGAGCGACACACTCAAACTGCTTTTTTTTTAGATATCAAAGGCCCAAAACTGGATAGTACAGCGATTTGACCCGTGGAACTGCGAAACCACTTTGGAATGTCGGGACTACACAAGACTATTTTCAACAGATATATTTTTGTGTCACAACAGTCAGGAGACACTACTGTTTTTCTTTACGGAAAAAACTACCAAAAGCTGAATAATAGAGATTTTTTACTGTGGGATGGCAAAACCACAGTTATTGTTTACTGAGGTATACCACACTTTTTTAAATAGAGATATTTGCGGCTGAACAGTGAGCGACACACTCAAACTGCTTTTTTTTTAGATACCAAAGGCCCAAAACTGGATAGTACAGCGATTTGACCCGTGGAACTGCGAAACCACTTTGGAATGTCGGGACTACACAAGACTATTTTCAACAGATATATTTTTGTGTCACAACAGTCAGGAGACACTACTGTTTTTCTTTACGGAAAAAACTACCAAAAGCTGAATAATAGAGATTTTTTACTGTGGGATGGCAAAACCACAGTTATTGTTTACTGAGGTATACCACACTTTTTTAAATAGAGATATTTGCGGCTGAACAGTGAGCGACACACTCAAACTGCTTTTTTTTTAGATACCAAAGGCCCAAAACTGGATAGTACAGCGATTTGACCCGTGGAACTGCGAAACCACACTGGGATGTCGGGCCTACACAAGAGTATTTTCAACAGATATATTTTTGTGTCACAACAGTCAGGAGACACTATTGTTTTTCTTTACGGAAAAAGCTACCAAAAGCTGAATAATAGAGATTTTTTACCGTGGGATGGCAAAACCACAGTTATTGTTTACTGGGGTATACCACACTTTTTTAAATAGAGATATTTGCGGCTGAACAGTGAGCGACAAACTCAAACTGCTTTTTTTTTAGATACCAAAGGCCCAAAACTGGATAGTACAGCGATTTGACCCGTGGAACTGCGAAACCACACTGGGATGTCGGGCCAACACAAGACTATTTTCAACAGATATATTTTTGTGTCACAACAGTCAGGAGACACTACTGTTTTTCTTTACAGAAAATATATTAAAACCTGAATAATAGAGATTTTTTACCGTGGGATGGCAAAACCACAGTTATTGTTTACTGGGGTATACCACACTTTTTTAAATAGAGATATTTGCGGCTGAACACTGAGCGACACACTAAAACTGCTTTTTTTTTAGATACCAAAGGCCCAAAACTGGATAGTACAGTGATTTGACCCATGGAACTGCGAAACCACACTGGGATGTCGGGCCTACACAAGACTATTTTCAACAGATATATTTTTGTGTCACAATAGTCAGGAGACACTACTGATTTCCTTTACGGAAAAAACTACCAAAAGCTGAATAATAGAGACTTTTTACCGTGGGATGGCAAAACCACAGTTATTTTTTACTGGGGTATACCACACTTTTTTAAATAGAGATATTTGCAGCTGAACAGTGAGCGACACACTCAAACTGCTTTTTATTTAAGATACCAAAGGCCCAAAACTGGATAGTACAGCGATTTGACCCGTGGAACTGCGAAACCACACTGGGATGTCGGGCCTATACAAGACTATTTTCAACAGATATATTTTTGTGTCACAACAGTCAGGAGACACTACTGTTTTTCTTTACGGAAAAAACTACCAAAAGCTGAATAATAGAGATTTTTTACTGTGGGATGGCAAAACCACAGTTATTGTTTACTGGGGTATACCACACTTTTTTAAATAGAGATATTTGCGGCTGAACAATGAGCGACACACTCAAACTGCTTTTTTTTTAGATACTAAAGGCCCAAAACTGGATAGTACAGCGATTTGACCCGTGGAACTGCGAAACCACATTGGGATGTCGGGCCTACACAAGACTATTGTCAACAGATATATTTTTGTGTCACAACAGTCAGGAGACACTACTGTTTTTCTTTAAGGAAAAAACTACCAAAAGCTGAATAATAGAGATTTTTTACCGTGGGATGGCAAAACCACAGTTATTGTTTACTGGGGTATACCACACTTTTTTAAATAGAGATATTTGCGGCTGAACAGTGAGCGACACACTCAAAGTGCTTTTTTTTTAGATACCAAAGGCCCAAAACTGGAAAGTACAGCGATTTGACCCGTGGAACTGCGAAACCACACTGGGATGTCGGGCCTACACAAGACTATTTTCAACAGATATATTTTTGTGTCACAACAGTCAGGAGACACTACTGTTTTTCTTTACGGAAAAAACTACCAAAAGCTGAATAATAGAGATTTTTTACCGTGGGATGGCAAAACCACAGTTATTGTTTACTGGGGTATACCACACTGTTTTAAATAGAGATATTTGCGGCTGAACAATGAGCGACACACTCAAACTGCATTTTTTTTAGATACCAAAGGCCAAAAACTGGATAGTACAGCGATTTGACCCGTGGAACTGCGAAACCACACTGGGATGTCGGGCCTACACAAGACAATTTTCAACAGATATATTTTTGTGTCACAATAGTCAGGAGACACTACTGTTTTTCTTTACGGAAAAAACTACCAAAAGCTGAATAATAGAGACTTTTTACCGTGGGATGGAAAAACCACAGTTATTTTTTACTGGGGTATACCACACTTTTTTAAATAGAGATGTTTGCGGCTGAACAGTGAGCGACACACGCAAACTGCTTTTTTTTTAGATACCAAAGGCCCAAAACTGGATAGTACAGCAATTTGACCCGTGGAACTGCGAAACCACACTAGGATGTCGGGCCTACACAAGACTATTTTCAACAGATATATTTTTGTGTTACAACAGTCAGGAGACACGACTGTTTTTCTTTACGGAAAATATACCAAAACCTGAATAATAGAGATTTTTTACCGTGGGATGGCAAAACCACAGTTATTGTTTAATGGGGTATACCACACTTTTTTAAATAGAGATATTTGCGGCTGATCACTGAGCGACACACTAAAACTGCTTTTTTTTTAGATACCAAAGGCCCAAAACTGGATAGTACAGCGATTTGACCGATGGAACTGCGAAACCACACTGGGATGTCGGGCCTACACAAGACAATTTTCAACAGATATATTTTTGTGTCACAACAGTCAGGAGACACTACTGTTTTTCTTTACGGAAAAAACTACCAAAAGCTGAATAATAGAGATTTTTTACCGTGGGATGGCAAAACCACAGTTATTGTTTACTGGGGTATACCACACTGTTTTAAATAGAGATATTTGCGGCTGAACAGTGAGCGACACACTCAAACTGCATTTTTTTTAGATACCAAAGGCCAAAAACTGGATAGTACAGCGATTTGACCCGTGGAACTGCGAAACCACACTGGGATGTTGGGCCTACACAAGACTATTTTCAACAGATATATTTTTGTGTCACAACAGTCAGGAGACACTACTGTTTTTCTTTACGGAAAAAACTACCAAAACCTGAATAATAGAGATTTTTTACCGTGGGATGGCAGAACCACAGTTATTGTTTACTGGGCTATTCCACACTTTTTTAAATAGAGATATTTGCAGCTGAACAGTGAGCGACACATTCAAACTGCTTTTTTTTTTAGATACCAAAGCCCAAAACTGGATAGTACAGCGATTTGACCCGTGGAACTGCGATACCACACTGGGATGTCGGGCCAACACAAGACTATTTTCAACAGATATATTTTTGTGTCACAACAGTCAGGAGACACTACTGTTTTTCTTTACGGAAAAAACTACCAAAAGCTGAATAATAGAGATTTTTTACCGTGGGATGGCAAAACCACAGTTATTGTTTACTGGGGTATACCACACTTTTTTAAATAGAGATATTTGCGGCTGAACAGTGAGCGACACACTCAAAGTGCTTTTTTTTTAGATACCAAAGGCCCAAAACTGGAAATTACAGCGATTTGACCCGTGGAACTGCGAAACCACACTGGGATGTCGGGCCTACACAAGACTATTTTCAACAGATATATTTTTGTGTCACAACAGTCAGGAGACACTACTGTTTTTCTTTACGGAAAAAACTACCAAAAGCTGAATAATAGAGATTTTTTACCGTGGGATGGCAAAACCACAGTTATTGTTTACTGGGGTATACCACACTGTTTTAAATAGAGATATTTGCGGCTGAACAGTGAGCGACACACTCAAACTGCATTTTTTTTAGATACCAAAGGCCAAAAACTGGATAGTACAGCGATTTGACCCGTGGAACTGCGAAACCACACTGGGATGTCGGGCCTACACAAGACAATTTTCAACAGATATATTTTTGTGTCACAATAGTCAGGAGACACTACTGTTTTTCTTTACGGAAAAAACTACCAAAAGCTGAATAATAGAGACTTTTTACCGTGGGATGGAAAAACCACAGTTATTTTTTACTGGGGTATACCACACTTTTTTAAATAGAGATGTTTGCGGCTGAACAGTGAGCGACACACGCAAACTGCTTTTTTTTTAGATACCAAAGGCCCAAAACTGGATAGTACAGCAATTTGACCCGTGGAACTGCGAAACCACACTAGGATGTCGGGCCTACACAAGACTATTTTCAACAGATATATTTTTGAGTCACAACAGTCAGGAGACACGACTGTTTTTCTTTACGGAAAATATACCAAAACCTGAATAATAGAGATTTTTTACCGTGGGATGGCAAAACCACAGTTATTGTTTAATGGGGTATACCACACTTTTTTAAATAGAGATATTTGCGGCTGATCACTGAGCGACACACTAAAACTGCTTTTTTTTTAGATACCAAAGGCCCAAAACTGGATAGTACAGCGATTTGACCGATGGAACTGCGAAACCACACTGGGATGTCGGGCCTACACAAGACAATTTTCAACAGAT
Organism: Phyllobates terribilis; assembly: GCF_046119375.1. NCBI lineage: Eukaryota > Metazoa > Chordata > Amphibia > Anura > Dendrobatidae > Phyllobates > Phyllobates terribilis. The sequence goes on from NW_027362767.1 coordinate 277,601,067, forward strand.
ATATTTTTGTGTCACAACAGTCAGGAGACACTACTGTTTTTCTTTACGGAAAAAACTACCAAAAGCTGAATAATAGAGATTTTTTACCGTGGGATGGCAAAACCACAGTTATTGTTTACTGGGGTATACCACACTGTTTTAAATAGAGATATTTGCGGCTGAACAGTGAGCGACACACTCAAACTGCATTTTTTTTAGATACCAAAGGCCAAAAACTGGATAGTACAGCGATTTGACCCGTGGAACTGCGAAACCACACTGGGATGTTGGGCCTACACAAGAGTATTTTCAACAGATATATTTTTGTGTCACAACAGTCAGGAGACACTACTGTTTTTCTTTACGGAAAAAACTACCAAAACCTGAATAATAGAGATTTTTTACCGTGGGATGGCAGAACCACAGTTATTGTTTACTGGGCTATTCCACACTTTTTTAAATAGAGATATTTGCGGCTGAACAGTGAGCGACACATTCAAACTGCTTTTTTTTTTAGATACCAAAGGCCCAAAACTGGATAGTACAGCGATTTGACCCGTGGAACTGCGATACCACACTGGGATGTCGGGCCAACACAAGACTATTTTCAACAGATATATTTTTGTGTCACAACAGTCAGGAGACACTACTGTTTTTCTTTACGGAAAATATACCAAAACCTGAATAATAGAGATTTTTTACCGTGGGATGGCAAAACCACAGTTATTGTTTACTGGGGTATACCACACTTTTTTAAATAGAGATATTTGCGGCTGAACAGTGAGCGACACACTAAAACTGCATTTTTTTAGATACCAAAGGCCCAAAACTGGATAGTTCAGCGATTTGACCCATGGAACTGCGAAACCACACTGGGATGTCGGGCCTACACAAGACCATTTTCAACAGATATATTTTTGTGTCACAACAGTCAGGAGACACTACTGTTTTTCTTTACGGAAAATATACCAAAACCTGAATAATAGAGATTTTTTACCATGGGATGGCAAAACCACAGTTATTGTTTACTGGGGTATACCACACTTTTTTAAATAGAGATATTTGCGGCTGAACAGTGAGCGACACACTCAAACTGCTTTTTTTTTAGATACCAAAGGCCCAAAACTGGATAGTACAGTGATTTGACCCGTGGAACTGCGAAACCACACTGGGATGTCGGGCCTACACAAGTCTCTTTTCAACAGATATATTTTTGTGTCACAACAGTCAGGAGACACTACTCTTTCTTTACGAAAAAAAACTACCAAAAGCTGAATAATAGAGATTTTTTACCGTGGGATGGCAAAACCACAGTTATTGTTTACTGGGGTATACCACACTTTTTTAAACAGAGATATTTGCGGCTGAACAGTGAGCGACACACTCAAACTGCTTTTTTTTTAGATACCAAAGGCCCAAAACTGGATAGTACAGCGATTTGACCCGTGGAACTGCGAAACCACACTGGGATGTCGGGCCAACACAAGACTATTTTCAACAGATATATTTTTGTGTCACAACAGTCAGGAGACACGACTGTTTTTCTTTACGGAAAATATACCAAAACCTGAATAATAGAGATTTTTTACCGTGGGATGGCAAAACCACAGTTATTGTTTAATGGGGTATACCACACTTTTTTAAATAGAGATATTTGCGGCTGATCACTGAGTGACACACTAAAACTGCTTTTTTTTTAGATACCAAAGGCCCAAAACTGGATAGTACAGCGATTTGACCCATGGAACTGCGAAACCACACTGGGATGTCGGGCCTACACAAGACAATTTTCAACAGATATATTTTTGTGTCACAACAGTCAGGAGACACTACTGTTTTTCTTTACGGAAAAAACTACCAAAAGCTGAATAATAGAGATTTTTTACCGTGGGATGGCAAAACCACAGTTATTGTTTACTGGGGTATACCACACTGTTTTAAATAGAGATATTTGCGGCTGAACAGTGAGCGACACACTCAAACTGCATTTTTTTTAGATACCAAAGGCCAAAAACTGGATAGTACAGCGATTTGACCCGTGGAACTGCGAAACCACACTGGGATGTTGGGCCTACACAAGACTATTTTCAACAGATATATTTTTGTGTCACAACAGTCAGGAGACACTACTGTTTTTCTTTACGGAAAAAACTACCAAAACCTGAATAATAGAGATTTTTTACCGTGGGATGGCAGAACCACAGTTATTGTTTACTGGGCTATTCCACACTTTTTTAAATAGAGATATTTGCGGCTGAACAGTGAGCGACACATTCAAACTGCTTTTTTTTTTAGATACCAAAGGCCCAAAACTGGATAGTACAGCGATTTGACCCGTGGAACTGCGATACCACACTAGGATGTCGGGCCAACACAAGACTATTTTCAACAGATATATTTTTGTGTCACAACAGTCAGGAGACACTACTGTTTTTCTTTACGGAAAATATACCAAAACCTGAATAATAGAGATTTTTTACCGTGGGATGGCAAAACCACAGTTATTGTTTACTGGGGTATACCACACTTTTTTAAATAGAGATATTTGCGGCTGAACAGTGAGCGACACACTAAAACTGCATTTTTTTAGATACCAAAGGCCCAAAACTGGATAGTTCAGCGATTTGACCCATGGAACTGCGAAACCACACTGGGATGTCGGGCCTACACAAGACCATTTTCAACAGATATATTTTTGTGTCACAACAGTCAGGAGACACTACTGTTTTTCTTTACGGAAAATATACCAAAACCTGAATAATAGAGATTTTTTACCATGGGATGGCAAAACCACAGTTATTCTTTACTGGGGTATACCACACTTTTTTAAATAGAGATATTTGCGGCTGAACAGTGAGCGACACACTCAAACTGCTTTTTTTTTAGATACCAAAGGCCCAAAACTGGATAGTACAGTGATTTGACCCGTGGAACTGCGAAACCACACTGGGATGTCGGGCCTACACAAGTCTCTTTTCAACAGATATATTTTTGTGTCACAACAGTCAGGAGACACTACTCTTTCTTTACGGAAAAAACTACCAAAAGCTGAATAATAGAGATTTTTTACCGTGGGATGGCAAAACCACAGTTATTGTTTACTGGGGTATACCACACTATTTTAAACAGAGATATTTGCGGCTGAACAGTGAGCGACACACTCAAACTGCTTTTTTTTAGATACCAAAGGCCCAAAACTGGATAGTACAGCGATTTGACCCGTGGAACTGCGAAACCACACTGGGATGTCGGGCCAACACAAGACTATTTTCAACAGATATATTTTTGTGTCACAACAGTCAGGAGACACGACTGTTTTTCTTTACGGAAAATATACCAAAACCTGAATAATAGAGATTTTTTACCGTGGGATGGCAAAACCACAGTTATTGTTTAATGGGGTATACCACACTTTTTTAAATAGAGATATTTGCGGCTGATCACTGAGCGACACACTAAAACTGCTTTTTTTTTAGATACCAAAGGCCCAAAACTGGATAGTACAGCGATTTGACCGATGGAACTGCGAAACCACACTGGGATGTCGGGCCTACACAAGACAATTTTCAACAGATATATTTTTGTGTCACAATAGTCAGGAGACACTACTGTTTTCCTTTACGGAAAAAACTACCAAAAGCTGAATAATAGAGACTTTTTACCGTGGGATGGAAAAACCACAGTTATTTTTTACTGGGGTATACCACACTTTTTTAAATAGAGATGTTTGCGGCTGAACAGTGAGCGACACACGCAAACTGCTTTTTTTTTAGATACCAAAGGCCCAAAACTGGATAGTACAGCAATTTGACCAGTGGAACTGCGAAACCACACTAGGATGTCGGGCCTACACAAGACTATTTTCAACAGATATATTTTTGTGTCACAACAGTCAGGAGACACTACTGTTTTTCTTAACGGAAAAAACTACCAAAAGCTGAATAATAGAAATTTTTTACCGTGGGATGGCAAAACCACAGTTATTGTTTACTGGGGTATACCACACTTTTTTAAATAGAGATATTTGCGGCTAAACAATGAGCGACACACTCAAACTGCTTTTTTTTAAGATACCAAAGGCCCAAAACTGGATAGTACAGCGATTTGACCCGTGGAACTGCGAAACCACATTGGGATGTCGGGCCTACAAAAGCCTATTTTCAACAGATATATTTTTGTGTCACAACAGTCAGGAGACACTACTGTTTTTCTTTACGGAAAAAACTACCAAAAGCTGAATAACAGAGATTTTTTACCGTGGGATGGCAAAACCACAGTTATTGTTTACTGGGGTATACCACACTTTTTTAAATAGAGATATTTGCGGCTGAACAGTGAGCGACACACTCAAACTGCTTTTTTTTTAGATACTAAAGGCCCAAAACTGGATAGTACAGCGATTTGACCCGTGGAACTGCGAAACCACATTGGGATGTCGGGCCTACAAAAGACTATTTTCAACAGATATATTTTTGTGTCACAACAGTCAGGAGACACTACTGTTTTTCTTTACGGAAAAAACTACCAAAAGCTGAATAATAGAGATTTTTTACCGTGGGATGGCAAAACCACAGTTATTGTTTACTGGGGTATACCACACTTTTTTAAATAGAGATATTTGCGGCTGAACAGTGAGCGACACACTCAAACTGCTTTTTTTTTAGATACCAAAGGCCCAAAACTGGATAGTACAGCGATTTGACCCGTGGAACTGCGAAACCACACTGGGATGTCGGGCCTACACAAGATTATTTTCAACAGATATATTTTTGTGTCACAACAGTCAGGAGACACTACTGTTTTTCTTTACGGAAAAAACTACCAAAACCTGAATAATAGAGATTTTTTACCATGGGATGGCAAAACCACAGTTATTGTTTACTGGGGTATACCACACTTTTTTAAATAGAGATATTTGCGGCTGAACAGTGAGCGACACACTCAAACTGCTTTTTTTTTAGATACCAGAGGCCCAAAACTGGATAGTACAGCGATTTGACCCGTGGAACTGCCAAACCACACTGGGATGTCGGGCCAACACAAGACTATTTCCAACAGATATATTTTTGTGTCACAACAGTCAGGAGACACTACTGTTTTTCTTTACGGAAAATATACCAAAACCTGAATAATAGAGATGTTTTACCGTGGGATGGCAAAACCACAGTTATTGTTTACTGGGGTATACCACACTTTTTTAAATAGAGATATTTGTGGCTGAACAGTGAGCGACACTCTAAAACTGCATTTTTTTTAGATACCAAAGGCCCAAAACTGGATAGTTCAGCGATTTGACCCATGGAACTGCGAAACCACACTGGGATGTAGGGCCTACACAAGACCATTTTCAACAGATATATTTTTCTGTCACAACAGTCAGGAGACACTACTGTTTTTCTTTACGGAAAAAACTACCAAAAGCTGAATAATAGAGATTTTTTACCGTGGGATGGCAAAACCACAGTTATTTTTTACTGGGGTATGCCACACTTTTTTAAATAGAGATATTTGCAGCTGAACAGTGAGCGACACACTCAAACTGCTTTTTTTTTAGATACCAAAGGCCCAAAACTGGATAGTACAGCAATTTGACCCGTGGAACTGCAAAACCACACTGGGATGTCGGGCCTACACAAGACTATTTTCAACAGATATATTTTTGTGTCACAACAGTCAGGAGACACTACTGTTTTTCTTTACGGAAAAAACTACCAAAAGCTGAATAATAGAGATTTTTTACCGTGGGATGGCAAAACCACAGTTATTGTTTACTGGGGTATACCACACTTTTTTAAATAGAGATATTTGCGGCTGAACAGTGAGCGACACACTCAAACTGCTTTTTTTTAAGATACCAAAGGCCCAAAACTGGATAGTACAGCGATTTGACCCGTGGAACTGCGAAACCACACTGGGATGTCGGGCCAATACAAGACTATTTTCAACAGATATATTTTTGTGTCACAACAGTCAGGAGACACTACTGTTTTTCTTTACGGAAAAGCTACCAGAAGCTGAATAATAGAGATTTTTTACCGTGGGATGGCAAAACCACAGTTATTGTTTACTGGGGTATACCACACTTTTTTACATAGAGATATTTGCGGCTGAACAGTGAGCGACACACTCAAACTGCTTTTTTTTTGGATACCAAAGGCCCAAAACTGGATAGTACAGCGATTTGACCCATGGAACTGCGAAACCACACTGGGATGTCGGGCCTACACAAGACTATTTTCAACAGATATATTTTTGTGTCACAACAGTCAGGAAACACTACTGTTTTTCTTTACGGAAAATATACCAAAACCTGAATAATAGATATTTTTTACCGTGGGATGGCAAAACCACAGTTATTGTTTACTGGGGTATAACACACTTTTTTAAATAGAGATATTTGCGGCTGAACAGTGAGCGACACACTCAAACTGCTTTTTTTTTAGATACCAAAGGCCCAAAACTGGATAGTACAGCGATTTGACCCGTGGAACTGCGAAACCACACAGGGATGTCGGGCCTACACAAGACTATTTTCAACAGATATATTTTTGTGTCACAACAGTCAGGAGACACTACTGTTTTTCTTTACGGAAAAAACTACCAAAAGCTGAATAATAGAGATTTTTTACCGTGGGATGGCAAAACCACAGTTATTGTTTACTGGGGTATACCACACTTTTTTAAATAGAGATATTTGCGGCTGAACAGTGAGCGACACACTCAAACTGCTTTTTTTTTTAGATACCAAAGGCCCAAAACAGGATAGTACAGCGATTTGACCCGTGGAACTGCGAAACCACACTGGGATGTCAGGCCAACACAAGACTATTTTCAACAGATATATTTTTGTGTCACAACAGTCAGGAGACACTACTGTTTTTCTTTATGGAAAAAACTACCAAAAGCTGAATAATAGAGATTTTTTACCGTGGGATGGCAAAACCACAATTATTTTTTACTGGGGTATACCACACTTTTTTAAATAGAGATATTTGCAGCTGAACAGTGAGCGACACACTCAAACTGCTTTTTTTTTAGATACCAAAGGCCCAAAACTGGATAGTACAGCAATTTGACCCGTGGAACTGCGAAACCACACTGGGATGTCGGGCCTACAAAAGACTATTTTCAACAGATATATTTTTGTGTCACAACAGTCAGGAGACACTACTGTTTTTCTTTACGGAAAAAACTACCAAAAGCTGAATAATAGAGATTTCTTACCGTGGGATCGCAAAACCACAGTTACTGTTTACTGGGGTATACCACACTTTTTTAAATAGAGATATTTGCGGCTGAACAGTGAGCGACACACTCAAACTGCTTTTTTTTAAGATACCAAAGGCCCAAAACTGGATAGTACAGCGATTTGACCCGTGGAACTGCGAAACCACACTGGGATGTCGGGCCAATACAAGACTATTTTCAACAGATATATTTTTGTGTCACAACAGTCAGGAGACACTACTGTTTTTTTTTATGGAAAAAACTACCAAAAGCTGAATAATAGAGATTTTTTACCGTGGGATGGCAAAACCACAGTTATTGTTTACTGGGGTATACCACACTTTTTTAAATAGAGATATTTGCGGCTGAACAATGAGCGACACACTCAAACTGCTTTTTTTTTAGATACCAAAGGCCCAAAACTGGATAGTACAGCGATTTGACCCGTGGAACTGCGAAACCACACTGGGATGTCGGGCCTACACAAGACTATTTTCAACAGATATATTTTTGTGTCACAACAGTCAGGAGACACTATTGTTTTTCTTTACGGAAAAAACTACCAAAAGCTGAATAATAGAGATTTTTTACTGTGGGATGGCAAAACCACAGTTATTGTTTACTGGGGTATACCACACTTTTTTAAATAGAGATATTTGCGGCTTAACAGTGAGCGACACACTCAAACTGCTTTTTTTTTAGATAAAAAAGGCCCAATACTGGACAGTACAGCGATTTGACCCATGGAACTGCGAAACCACACAGGGATGTCGGGCCTACACAAGACTATTTTCAACAGATATATTTTTGTGTCACAACAGTCAGGAGACACTACTGTTTTTCTTAACGGAAAATATACCAAAACCTGAATAATAGAGATTTTTTACCATGGGATGGCAAAACCACAGTTATTGTTTACTGGGGTATACCACACATTTTTAAATAGAGATATTTGCGGCTGAACAGTGAGCGACACACTCAAACTGCTTTTTTTTTAGATACCAAAGGCCCAAAACTGGATAGTACAGCGATTTGACCCGTGGAACTGCGAAACCACACTGGGATGTCGGGCCTACACAAGACTATTTTCAACAGATATATTTTTGTGTCACAACAGTCAGGAGACACTACTGTTTTTCTTTACGGAAAATATACCAAAAGCTGAATAATAGAGATTTTTTACCATGGGATGGCAAAACCACAGTTATTGTTTACTGGGGTATACCACACTTTTTTAAATAGAGATATTTGCGGCTGAACAGTGAGCGACACACTCAAACTGCTTTTTTTTAAGATACCAAAGGCCCAAAACTGGATAGTACAGCGATTTGACCCGTGGAACTGCGAAACCACATTGGGATGTCGAGCCTATACAAGACTATTTTCAACAGATATATTTTTGTGTCACAACAGTCAGGAGACACTACTGTTTTTCTTTACGGAAAAAACTACCAAAAGCTGAATAATAGAGATTTTTTACCGTGGGATGGCAAAACCACAGTTATTGTTTACTGGGGTATACCACACTTTTTTAAATAGAGATATTTGCGGCTGAACAGTGAGCGACACACTCAAACTGCTATTTTTTAAGATACCAAAGGCCCAAAACTGGATAGTACAGCGATTTGACCCGTGGAACTGCGAAACCACACTGGGATGTCGGGCCTACACAAGACTATTTTCAACAGATATATTTTTGCGTCACAACAGTCAGGAGACACTACTGTTTTTCTTTACGGAAAAAACTACCAAAAGCTGAATAATAGAGATTTTTTACCGTGGGATGGCAAAACCACAGTTATTGTTTACTGGGGTATACCACACTTTTTTAAATAGAGATATTTGTGGCTGAACAATGAGCGACACACTCAAACTGCTTTTTTTTTAGATACCAAAGGCCCAAAACTGGATAGTACAGCGATTTGACCCGTGGAACTGCGAAACCACACTGGGATGTCGGGCCTACACAAGACTATTTTCAACAGATATATTTTTGTGTCACAACAGTCAGGAGACACTACTGTTTTTCTTTACGGAAAAAACTACCAAAACCTGAATAATAGAGATTTTTTACTGTGGAATGGCAAAACCACAGTTATTGTTTACTGGGGTATACCACACTTTTTTAAATAGAGATATTTGCGGCTGAACAGTGAGCGACACACTCAAACTGCTTTTTTTTTAGATACCAAAGGCCCAAAACTGGATAGTACAGCGATTTGACCCATGGAACTGCGAAACCACACTGGGATGTCGGGCCTACACAAGACTATTTTCAACAGATATATTTTTGTGTCACAACAGTCAGGAGACACTACTGTTTTTCTTTACGGAAAATATACCAAAACCTGAATAATGGAGATTTTTTACCATGGGATGGCAAAATCACAGTTATTGTTTACTGGGGTATACCACACATTTTTAAATAGAGAAATTTGCGGCTGAACAGTGAGCGACACACTCAAACTGCTTTTTTTTAAGATACCAAAGGCCCAAAACTGGATAGTACAGCGATTTGACCCGTGGAACTGCGAAACCACACAGGGATGTCGGGCCTACACAAGACTATTTTCAACAGATATATTTTTGTGTCACAACAGTCAGGAGACACTACAGTTTTTCTTTACGGAAAATATACCAAAACCTGAATAATAGAGATTTTTTACCATGGGATGGCAAAACCACAGTTATTGTTTACTGGGGTATACCACACATTTTTAAATAGAGATATTTGCGGCTGAACAGTGAGCAACACACTCAAACTGCTTTTTTTTAGATACCAAAGGCCCAAAACTGGATAGTACAGCGATTTGACCCGTGGAACTGCGAAACCACACTGGGATGTCGGGCCTACACAAGACTATTTTCAACAGATATATTTTTGTGTCACAACAGTGAGGAGACACTACTGTTTTTCTTTACGGAAAATATACCAAAAGCTGAATAATAGAGATTTTTTACCATGGGATGGCAAAACCACAGTTATTGTTTACTGGGGTATACCACACTTTTTTAAATAGAGATATTTGCGGCTGAACAGTGAGCGACACACTCAATCTGCTTTTTTTTTAGATACCAAAGGCCCAAAACTGGATAGTACAGCGTTTTGACCCGTGGAACTGCGAAACCACACTGGGATGTCGGGCCTACACAAGACTATTTTCAACAGATATATTTTTGTGTCACAACAGTCAGGAGACACTACTGTTTTTCTTTACGGAAAAAACTACCAAAAGCTGAATAATAGAGATTTTTTACCGTGGGATTGCAAAACCACAGTTATTGTTTACTGGGGTATACCACACTTTTTTAAATAGAGATATTTGTGGCTGAACAGTGAGCGACACACTCAAAGTGCTTTTTTTTAAGATACCAAAGGCCCAAAACTGGATAGTACAGCGATTTGACCCGTGGAACTGCGAAACCACATTGGGATGTCGGGCCTATACAAGACTATTTTCAACAGATATATTTTTGTGTCACAACAGTCAGGAGACACTACTGTTTTTCTTTACGGAAAAAACTACCAAAAGCTGAATAATAGAGATTTTTTACCGTGGGATGGCAAAACCACAGTTATTGTTTACTGGGGTATACCACACTTTTTTAAATAGAGATATTTGCGGCTGAACAGTGAGCGACACACTCAAACTGCTTTTTTTTAAGATACCAAAGGCCCAAAACTGGATAGTACAGCGATTTGACCCGTGGAACTGCGAAACCACACTGGGATGTCGGGCCTACACAAGACTATTTTCAACAGATATATTTTTGTGTCACAACAGTCAGGAGACACTACTGTTTTTCTTTACGGAAAAAACTAACAAAACCTGAATAATAGAGATTTTTTACTGTGGAATGGAAAAACCACAGTTATTGTTTACTGGGGTATACCACACTTTTTTAAATAGAGATATTTGCGGCTGAACAGTGAGCGACACACTCAAACTGCTTTTTTTTTAGATACCAAAGGCCCAAAACTGGATAGTACAGCGATTTGACCCATGGAACTGCGAAACCACACGGGGATGTCGGGCCTACACAAGACTATTTTCAACAGATATATTTTTGTGTCACAACAGTCAGGAGACACTACTGTTTTTCTTTACGGAAAATATACCAAAACCTGAATAATGGAGATTTTTTACCATGGGATGGCAAAATCACAGTTATTGTTTACTGGGGTATACCACACATTTTTAAATAGAGATATTTGCGGCTGAACAGTGAGCGACACACTCAAACTGCTTTTTTTTTAGATACCAAAGGCCCAAAACTGGATAGTACAGCGATTTGACCCGTGGAACTGCGAAACCACAATGGGATGTCGGGCCTACACAAGACTATTTTCAACAGATATATTTTTGTGTCACAACAGTCAGGAGACACTACTGTTTTTCTTTACGGAAAATATACCAAAAGCTGAATAATAGAGATTTTTTACCATGGGATGGCAAAACCACAGTTATTGTTTACTGGGGTATAGCACACTTTTTTAAATAGAGATATTTGCGGCTGAACAGTGAGCGACACACTCAATCTGCTTTTTTTTTAGATACCAAAGGCCCAAAACTGGATAGTACAGCGATTTGACCCGTGGAACTGCGAAACCACACTGGGATGTCGGGCCTACACAAGACTATTTTCAACAGATATATTTTTGTGTCACAACAGTCAGGAGACACTACTGTTTTTCTTTACGGAAAAAACTACCAAAAGCTGAATAATAGAGATTTTTTACCATGGGATGGCAAAACCACAGTTATTGTTTACTGGGGTATACCACACTTTTTTAAATAGAGATATTTGCGGCTGAACAATGAGCGACACACTCAAACTGCTTCTTTTTTAGATACCAAAGGCCCAAAACTGGATAGTACAGCGATTTGACCCGTGGAACTGCGAAACCACATTGGGATGTCGGGCCTACACAGGACTATTTTCAACAGATATATTTTTGTGTCACAACAGTCAGGAGACACTACTGTTTTTCTTTACGGAAAAAACTACCAAAAGCTGAATAATAGAGATTTTTTACCGTGGGATGGCAAAACCACAGTTACTGTTTACTGGGGTATACCACACTTTTTAAATAGAGATATTTGCGGCTGAACAGTGAGCGAGACACTCAAACTGCTTTTTTTTTAGATACCAAAGGCCCAAAACTGGATAGTACAGCGATTTGACCCATGGAACTGCGAAACCACACTGGGATGTCGGGCCTACAGAAGACTATTTTCAACAGATATATTTTTGTGTCACAACAGTCAGGAGACACTACTGTTTTTCTTTACGGAAAAAACTACCAAAAGCTGAATAATAGAGATTTTTTACCGTGGGATGGCAAAACGACAGTTATTGTTTACTGGGGTATACCACACTTTTTTAAATAGAGATATTTGCGGCTGAACAGTGAGCGACACACTCAAACTGCTTTTTTTTAGATACCAAAGGCCCAAAACTGGATAGTACAGCGATTTGACCCGTGGAACTGCGAAACCACACTGGGATGTCGGGCCTAGACAAGACTATTTTCAACAGATATATTTTTGTGTCATAACAGTCAGGAGACACTACTGTTTTTCTTTGCGGAAAAATCTACCAAAACCTGAATAATAGAGATTTTTTACCGTGGGATGGCAAAACCACAGTTATTGTTTACTGGGGTATACCACACTTTTTTAAATAGAGATATTTGCGGCTGAACAGTGAGCGACACACTCAAACTGCTGTTTTTTTAGATACCAAAGGCCCAAAACTGGATAGTACAGCGATTTGACCCATGGAACTGCGAAACCACACTGGGATGTCGGGCCTACACAAGACTATTTTCAACAGATATATTTTTGTGTCACAACAGTCAGGAGACACTACTGTTTTTCTTTACGGAAAATATACCAAAACCTGAATAATAGAGATTTTTTACCATGGGATGGCAAAATCACAGTTATTGTTTACTGGGGTATACCACACATTTTTAAATAGAGATATTTGCGGCTGAACAGTGAGCGACACACTCAAACTGCTTTTTTTTTAGATACCAAAGGCCCAAAACTGGATAGTACAGCGATTTGACCCGTGGAACTGCGAAACCACACTGGGATGTCGGGCCTACACAAGACTATTTTCAACAGATATATTTTTGTGTCACAACAGTCAGGAGACACTACTGTTTTTCTTTACGGAAAATATACCAAAAGCTGAATAATAGAGATTTTTTACCATGGGATGGCAAAACCACAGTTATTGTTTACTGGGGTATACCACACTTTTTTAAATAGAGATATTTGCGGCTGAACAGTGAGCGACACACTCAATCTGCTTTTTTTTTAGATACCAAAGGCCCAAAACTGGATAGTACAGCGATTTGACCCGTGGAACTGCGAAACCACACTGGGATGTCGGGCCTACACAAGACTATTTTCAACAGATATATTTTTGTGTCACAACAGTCAGGAGACACTACTGTTTTTCTTTACGGAAAAAACTACGAAAAGCTGAATAATAGAGATTTTTTACCGTGGGATGGCAAAACCACAGTTATTGTTTACTGGGGTATACCACACTTTTTTAAATAGAGATATTTGCGGCTGAACAATGAGCGACACACTCAAACTGCTTCTTTTTTAGATACCAAAGGCCCAAAACTGGATAGTACAGCAATTTGACCCGTGGAACTGCGAAACCACATTGGGATGTCGGGCCTACACAAGACTATTTTCAACAGATATATTTTTGTGTCACAACAGTCAGGAGACACTACTGTTTTTCTTTACGGAAAAAACTACCAAAAGCTGAATAATAGAGATTTTTTACCGTGGGATGGCAAAACCACAGTTATTGTTTACTGGGGTATACCACACTTTTTAAATAGAGATATTTGCGGCTGAACAGTGAGCGAGACACTCAAACTGCTTTTTTTTTAGATACCAAAGGCCCAAAACTGGATAGTACAGCGATTTGACCCATGGAACTGCGAAACCAGACTGGGATGTCGGGCCTACAGAAGACTATTTTCAACAGATATATTTTTGTGTCACAACAGTCAGGAGACACTACTGTTTTTCTTTACGGAAAAAACTACCAAAAGCTGAATAATAGAGATTTTTTACCGTGGGATGGCAAAACGACCGTTATTGTTTACTGGGGTATACCACACTTTTTTAAATAGAGATATTTGCGGCTGAACAGTGAGCGACACACTCAAACTGCTTTTTTTTTAGATACCAAAGGCCCAAAACTGGATAGTACAGCGATTTGACCCGTGGAACTGCGAAACCACACTGGGATGTCGGGCCTAGACAAGACTATTTTCAACAGATATATTTTTGTGTCACAACAGTCAGGAGACACTACTGTTTTTCTTTGTGGAAAAATCTACCAAAACCTGAATAATAGAGATTTTTTACCGTGGGATGGCAAAACCACAGTTATTGTTTACTGGGGTATACCACACTTTTTTAAATAGAGATATTTGCGGCTGAACAGTGAGCGACACACTCAATCTGCTTTTTTTTTAGATACAAAAGGCCCAAAACTCGATAGTACAGCGATTTGACCCGTGGAACTGCGAAACCACACTGGGATGTCGGGCCAACACAAGACTATTTTCAACAGATATATTTTTGTGTCACAACAGTCAGGAGACACTACTGTTTTTCTTTACGGAAAATATACCAAAACCTGAATAATAGAGATTTTTTACCGTGGGATGGCAAAACCACAGTTATTGTTTAATGGGGTATACCACATTTTTTAAATAGAGATATTTGCGGCTGAACAGTGAGCGACACACTATAACTGCATTTTTTTAGATACCAAAGGCCCAAAACTGGATAGTTCAGCGATTTGACCCATGGAACTGCGAAACTACACTGGGATGTCGGGCCTACACAAGACCATTTTCAACAGATATATTTTTGTGTCACAACAGTCAGGAGACACTACTGTTTTTCTTTACGGAAAATATACCAAAACCTGAATAATAGAGATTTTTTACCATGGGATGGCAAAACCACAGTTATTGTTTACTGGGGTATACCACACCTTTTTAAATAGAGATATTTGCGGCTGAACAGTGAGCGACACACTCAAACTGCTTTTTTTTTAGATACCAAAGGCCCAAAACTGGATAGTACAGCGATTTGACCCGTGGAACTGCGAAACCACAATGGGATGTCGGGCCTACACAAGACTCTTTTCAACAGATATATTTTTGTGTCACAACAGTCAGGAGACACTACTGTTTTTCTTTACGGAAAAAACTACCAAAACCTGAATAATAGAGATTTTTTACCGTGGGATGGCAAAACCACAGTTACTTTTTAATGGGGTATACCACACTTTTTTAAATAGAGATATTTGCGGCTGAACAGTGAGCGACACACTCAAACTGCTTTTTTTTAAGATACCAAAGGCCCAAAACTGGATAGTACAGCGATTTGACCCGTGGAACTGCGAAACCACACTGGGATGTCGGGCCTACACAAGACTATTTTCAACATATAAATTTTTGTGTCACAACAGTGAGGAGACACTACTGTTTTTCTTTACGGAAAAAACTACCAAAAGCTGAATAATAGAGATTTTTCACCGTGGGATGGCAAAACCACAGTTATTGTTTACTGGGGTATACCACACTTTTTTAAATAGAGATATTTGCGGCTGAACAGTGAGCGACAGACTCAAACTGCTTTTTTTTTAGATACCAAAGGCCCAAAACTGGATAGTACAGCGATTTGACCCATGGAACTGCGAAACCACACCGGGATGTCGGGCCTACACAAGACTATTTTCAACAGATATATTTTTGTGTCACAACAGTCAGGAGACACTACTGTTTTTCTTTACGGAAAATATACCAAAACCTGAATAATAGAGATTTTTTACCATGGGATGGCAAAACCACAGTTATTGTTTACTGGGGTATACCACACATTTTTAAATAGAGATATTTGCGGCTGAACAGTGAGCGACACACTCAAACTGCTTTTTTTTTAGATACCAAAGGCCCAAAACTGGATAGTACAGCGATTTGACCCGTGGAACTGCGAAACCACACTGGGATGTCGGGCCTAGACAAGACTATTTTCAACAGATATATTTTTGTGTCACAACAGTCAGGAGACACTACTGTTTTTCTTTGCGGAAAAAACTACCAAAACCTGAATAATAGAGATTTATTACCGTGGGATGGCAAAACCACAGTTATTGTTTACTGGGGTATACCACACTTTTTTAAATAGAGATATTTGCGGCTGAACAGTGAGCGACACACTCAAACTGCTTTTTTTTTAGATACCAAAGGCCCAAAACTCGATAGTACAGCGATTTGACCCGTGGAACTGCGAAAACACACTGGGATGTCGGGCCAACACAAGACTATTTTCAACAGATATATTTTTGTGTCACAACAGTCAGGAGACACTACTGTTTTTCTTTACGGAAAATATACCAAAACCTGAATAATAAAGATTTTTTACCGTGGGATGGCAAAACCACAGTTATTGTTTACTGGGGTATACCACACTTTTTTAAATAGAGATATTTGCGGTTGAACAGTGAGCGACACACTAAAACTGCATTTTTTTAGATACCAAAGGCCCAAAACTGGATAGTTCAGCGATTTGACCCATGGAACTGCGAAAACACACTGGGATGTCGGGCCAACACAAGACTATTTTCAACAGATATATTTTTGTGTCACAACAGTCAGGAGACACTACTGTTTTTCTTTACGGAAAATATACCAAAACCTGAATAATAAAGATTTTTTACCGTGGGATGGCAAAACCACAGTTATTGTTTACTGGGGTATACCACACTTTTTTAAATAGAGATATTTGCGGTTGAACAGTGAGCGACACACTAAAACTGCATTTTTTTAGATACCAAAGGCCCAAAACTGGATAGTTCAGCGATTTGACCCATGGAACTGCGAAACCACACTGGGATGTCGGGGATACACAAGACCATTTTCAACAGATATATTTTTGTGTCACAACAGTCAGGAGACACTACTGTTTTTCTTTACGGAAAATATACCAAAACCTGAATAATAGAGATTTTTTACCATGGGATGGCAAAACCACAGTTATTGTTTACTGGGGTATACCACACTTTTTTAAATAGAGATATTTGCGGCTGAACAGTGAGCGACACACTCAAACTGCTTTTTTTTTAGATACCAAAGGCCCAAAACTGAATAGTACAGCAATTTGACCCGTGGAACTGCGAAACCACAATGGGATGTCGGGCCTACACAAGACTATTTTCAACAGATATATTTTTGTGTCACAACAGTCAGGAGACACTACTGTTTTTCTTTACGGAAAAAACAACCAAAAGCTGAATAATAGAGATTTTTTACCGTGGGATGGCAAAACCACAGTTACTTTTTACTGGGGTATACCACACTTTTTTAAATAGAGATATTTGCGGCTGAACAGTGAGCGACACACTCAAACTGCTTTTTTTTAAGATACCAAAGGCTCAAAACTGGATAGTACAGCAATTTGACCCGTGGAACTGCGAAACCACACTGGGATGTCGGGCCTACACAAGACTATTTTCAACAGATACATTTTTGTGTCACAACAGTGAGGAGACACTACTGTTTTTCTTTACGGAAAAAACTACCAAAAGCTGAATAATAGAGATTTTTCACCGTGGGATGGCAAAACCACAGTTATTGTTTACTGGGGTTTACCACACTTTTTTAAATAGAGATATTTGCGGCTGAACAGTGAGCGACACACTCAAACTGCTTTTTTTTTAGATACCAAAGGCCCAAAACTGGATAGTACAGCGATTTGACCCATGGAACTGCGAAACCACACAGGGATGTCGGGCCTACACAAGACTATTTTCAACAGATATATTTTTGTGTCACAACAGTCAGGAGACACTACTGTTTTTCTTTACGGAAAATATACCAAAACCTGAATAATAGAGATTTTTTACCATGGGATGGCAAAACCACAGTTATTGTTTACTGGGGTATACCACACATTTTTAAATAGAGATATTTGCGGCTGAACAGTGAGCGACACACTCAAACTGCTTTTTTTTTAGATACCAAAGGCCCAAAACTGGATAGTACAGCGATTTGACCCGTGGAACTGCGAAACCACACTGGGATGTCGGGCCTAGACAAGACTATTTTCAACAGATATATTTTTGTGTCACAACAGTCAGGAGACACTACTGTTTTTCTTTGCGGAAAAAACTACCAAAACCTGAATAATAGAGATTTTTTACCGTGGGATGGCAAAACCACAGTTATTGTTTACTGGGGTATACCACACTTTTTTAAATAGAGATATTTGCGGCTGAACAGTGAGCGACACACTCAAACTGCTTTTTTTTTAGATACCAAAGGCCCAAAACTCGATAGTACAGCGATTTGACCCGTGGAACTGCGAAAACACACTGGGATGTCGGGCCAACACAAGACTATTTTCAACAGATATATTTTTGTGTCACAACAGTCAGGAGACACTACTGTTTTTCTTTACGGAAAATATACCAAAACCTGAATAATAGAGATTTTTTACCGTGGGATGGCAAAACCACAGTTATTGTTTACTGGGGTATACCACACTTTTTTAAATAGAGATATTTGCGGCTGAACAGTGAGCGACACACTAAAACTGCATTTTTTTAGATACCAAAGGCCCAAAACTGGATAGTTCAGCGATTTGACCCATGGAACTGCGAAACCACACTGGGATGTCGGGCCTACACAAGACGATTTTCAACAGATATATTTTTGTGTCACAACAGTCAGGAGACACTACTGTTTTTCTTTACGGAAAATATACCAAAACCTGAATAATAGAGATTTTTTACCATGGGATGGCAAAACCACAGTTATTGTTTACTGGGGTATACCACACTTTTTTAAATAGAGATATTTGCGGCTGAACAGTGAGCGACACACTCAAACTGCTTTTTTTTTAGATACCAAAGGCCCAAAACTGGATAGTACAGCAATTTGACCCGTGAAACTGCGAAACCACACTGGGATGTCGGGCCCACACAAGACTATTTTCAACAGATATATTTTTGTGTCACAACAGTCAGGAGACACTACTGTTTTTCTTTACGGAAAAAACTACCAAAAGCTGAATAATAGAGATTTTTGACCGTGGGATGGCAAAACCACAGTTATTGTTTACTGGGGTATACCACACTTTTTTAAATAGAGATATTTGCGGCTGAACAGTGAGCGACACACTCAAACTGCTTTTTTTTAAGATACCAAAGGCCCAAAACTGGATAGTACAGCGATTTGACCCGTGGAACTGCGAAACCACATTGGGATGTCGGGCCTATACAAGACTATTTTCAACAGATATATTTTTGTGTCACAACAGTCAGGAGACACTACTGTTTTTCTTTACAGAAAAAAATACCAAAAGCTGAATAATAGAGATTTTTTACCGTGGGATGGCAAAACCACAGTTATTGTTTACTGGGGTATACCACACTTTTTTAAATAGAGATATTTGCGGCTGAACAATGAGCGACACACTCAAACTGCTTTTTTTTTAGATACCAAAGGCCCAAAACTGGATAGTACAGCGATTTGACCCGTGGAACTGCGAAACCACAATGGGATGTCGGGCCTACACAAGACTATTTTTAACAGATATATTTTTGTGTCACAACAGTCAGGAGACACTACTGTTTTTCTTTACGGAAAAAACTACCAAAACCTGAATAATAGAGATTTTTTACCATGGGATGGCAAAACCACAGTTATTGTTTACTGGGGTATACCACACTTTTTTAAATAGAGATATTTGCGGCTGAACAGTGAGCGACACACTTAAACTCCTTTTTTTTTAGATACCAAAGGCCCAAAAGTGGATAGTACAGCGATTTGACCCGTGGAACTGCGAAACCACACTGGGATGTCGGGCCTACACAAGACTGTTTTCAACAGATATATTTTTGTGTCACAACAGTCAGGAGACACTACTGTTTTCTTTACTGAAAAAACTACCAAAAGCTGAATAATAGAGATTTTTTACCGTGGGATGGCAAAACCACAGTTATTGTTTACTGGGGTATACCACACTTTTTTAAATATAGATATTTGCGGCTGAACAATGAGCGACACACTCAAACTGCTTTTTTTTTAGATACCAAAGGCCCAAAACTGGATAGTACAGCGATTTGACCCGTGGAACTGCGAAATCACACTGGGATGTCGGGAGTACACAAGACTATTTTCAACAGATATATTTTTGTGTCACAACAGTCAGGAGACACTACTGTTTTTCTTTACGGAAAAAACTACCAAAAGCTGAATAATAGAGATTTTTTACTGTGGGATGGCAAAACCACAGTTATTGTTTACTGGGGTATACCACACTTTTTTAAATAGAGATATTTGCGGCTGAACAGTGAGCGAAACACTCAAACTGCTTTTTTTTTAGATACCAAAGGCCCAAAACTGGATAGTACAGCGATTTGACCCATGGAACTGCGAAACCACACAGGGATGTCAGGCCTACACAAGACTATTTTCAACAGATATATTTTTGTGTCACAACAGTCAGGAGACACTACTGTTTTTCTTTACGGAAAATATACCAAAACCTGAATAATAGAGATTTTTTACCATGGGATGGCAAAACCACAGTTATTGTTTACTGGGGTATGCCACACATTTTTAAATAGAGATATTTGCGGCTGAACAGTGAGCGACACACTCAAACTGCTTTTTTTTTAGATACCAAAGGCCCAAAACTGGATAGTACAGCGATTTGACCCGTGGAACTGCGAAACCACACTGGGATGTCGGGCCTACACAAGACAATTTTCAACAGATATATTTTTGTGTCACAACAGTCAGGAGACACTATTGTTTTTCTTTACGGAAAATATACCAAAACCTGAATAATAGAGATTTTTTACCATGGGATGGCAAAACCACAGTTATTGTTTACTGGGGTATACCACACTTTTTTAAATAGAGATATTTGCGGCTGAACAGTGAGCGACACACTCAAACTGCTTTTTTTTAAGATACCAAAGGCCCAAAACTGGATAGTACAGCGATTTGACCCGTGGAACTGCGAAACCACAATGGGATGTCGGGCCTACACAAGACTATTTTTAACAGATATATTTTTGTGTCACAACAGTCAGGAGACACTACTGTTTTTCTTTACGGAAAAAACTACCAAAACCTGAATAATAGAGATTTTTTACCATGGGATGGCAAAACCACAGTTATTGTTTACTGGGGTATACCACACTTTTTTAAATAGAGATATTTGCGGCTGAACAGTGAGCGACACACTCAAACTGCTTTTTTTTTAGATACCAAAGGCCCAAAAGTGGATAGTACAGCGATTTGACCCGTGGAACTGCGAAACCACACTGGGATGTCGGGCCTACACAAGACTGTTTTCAACAGATATATTTTTGTGTCACAACAGTCAGGAGACACTACTGATTTTCTTTACTGAAAAAACTACCAAAAGCTGAATAATAGAGATTTTTTACCGTGGGATGGCAAAACCACAGTTATTGTTTACTGGGGTATACCACAGTTTTTTAAATAGAGATATTTGCGGCTGAACAATGAGCGACACACTCAAACTGCTTTTTTTTTAGATACCAAAGGCCCAAAACTGGATAGTACAGCGATTTGACCCGTGGAACTGCGAAACCACAATGGGATGTCGGGCCTACACAAGACTATTTTTAACAGATATATTTTTGTGTCACAACAGTCAGGAGACACTACTGTTTTTCTTTACGGAAAAAACTACCAAAAGCTGAATAATAGAGATTTTTTACCGTGGGATGGCAAAACCACAGTTACTTTTTACTGGGGTATACCACACTTTTTTAAATAGAGATATTTGCGGCTGAACAGTGAGCGACACACTCAAACTGCTTTTTTTTTAGATACCAAAGGCCCAAAACTGGATAGTACAGCGATTTGACCCGTGGAACTGCGAAACCACACTGGGATGTCGGGCGTACACATGACTATTTTCAACAGATATATTTTTGTGTCACAACAGTCAGGAGACACTACTGTTTTTCTTTACGGAAAAAACTACCAAAAGCTGAATAATAGAGATTTTTTACTGTGGGATGGCAAAACCACAGTTATTGTTTACTGGGGTATACCACACTTTTTTAAATAGAGATATTTGCGGCTGAACAGTGAGCGAAACACTCAAACTGCTTTTTTTTTAGATACCAAAGGCCCAAAACTGGATAGTACAGCGATTTGACCCATGGAACTGCGAAACCACACTGGGATGTCGGGCCTACACAAGACTATTTTCAACAGATATATTTTTGTGTCACAACAGTCAGGAGACACTACTGTTTTTCTTTACGGAAAATATACCAAAACCTGAATAATAGAGATTTTTTACCATGGGATGGCAAAACCACAGTTATTGTTTACTGGGGTATACCACACATTTTTAAATAGAGATATTTGCGGCTGAACAGTGAGCGACACACTCAAACTGCTTTTTTTTTAAATACCAAAGGCCCAAAACTGGATAGTACAGCGATTTGACCCGTGGAACTGCGAAACCACACTGGGATGTCGGGCCTACACAAGACAATTTTCAACAGATATATTTTTGTGTCACAACAGTCAGGAGACACTACTGTTTTTCTTTACGGAAAATATACCAAAACCTGAATAATAGAGATTTTTTACCATGGGATGGCAAAACCACAGTTATTGTTTACTGGGGTATACCACACTTTTTTAAATAGAGATATTTGCGGCTGAACAGTGAGCGACACACTCAAACTGCTTTTTTTTTAGATACCAAAGGCCCAAAACTGGATAGTACAGCGATTTGACCCGTGGAACTGCGAAACCACACTGGGATGTCGGGCCTACACAAGACAATTTTCAACAGATATATTTTTGTGTCACAACAGTCAGGAGACACTACTGTTTTTCTTTACGGAAAATATACCAAAACCTGAATAATAGAGATTTTTTACCATGGGATGGCAAAACCACAGTTATTGTTTACTGGGGTATACCACACTTTTTTAAATAGAGATATTTGCGGCTGAACAGTGAGCGACACACTCAAACTGCTTTTTTTTAAGATACCAAAGGCCCAAAACTGGATAGTACAGCGATTTGACCCGTGGAACTGCGAAACCACAATGGGATGTCGGGCCTACACAAGACTATTTTTAACAGATATATTTTTGTGTCACAACAGTCAGGAGACACTACTGTTTTTCTTTACGGAAAAAACTACCAAAACCTGAATAATAGAGATTTTTTACCATGGGATGGCAAAACCACAGTTATTGTTTACTGGGGTATACCACACTTTTTTAAATAGAGATATTTGCGGCTGAACAGTGAGCGACACACTCAAACTGCTTTTTTTTTAGATACCAAAGGCCCAAAAGTGGATAGTACAGCGATTTGACCCGTGGAACTGCGAAACCACACTGGGATGTCGGGCCTACACAAGACTGTTTTCAACAGATATATTATTGTGTCACAACAGTCAGGAGACACTACTGATTTTCTTTACTGAAAAAACTACCAAAAGCTGAATAATAGAGATTTTTTACCGTGGGATGGCAAAACCACAGTTATTGTTTACTGGGGTATACCACAGTTTTTTAAATAGAGATATTTGCGGCTGAACAATGAGCGACACACTCAAACTGCTTTTTTTTTAGATACCAAAGGCCCAAAACTGGATAGTACAGCGATTTGACCCGTGGAACTGCGAAACCACAATGGGATGTCGGGCCTACACAAGACTATTTTTAACAGATATATTTTTGTGTCACAACAGTCAGGAGACACTACTGTTTTTCTTTACGGAAAAAACTACCAAAAGCTGAATAATAGAGATTTTTTACCGTGGGATGGCAAAACCACAGTTACTTTTTACTGGGGTATACCACACTTTTTTAAATAGAGATATTTGCGGCTGAACAGTGAGCGACACACTCAAACTGCTTTTTTTTTAGATACCAAAGGCCCAAAACTGGATAGTACAGCGATTTGACCCGTGGAACTGCGAAACCACACTGGGATGTCGGGCGTACACATGACTATTTTCAACAGATATATTTTTGTGTCACAACAGTCAGGAGACACTACTGTTTTTCTTTACGGAAAAAACTACCAAAAGCTGAATAATAGAGATTTTTTACTGTGGGATGGCAAAACCACAGTTATTGTTTACTGGGGTATACCACACTTTTTTAAATAGAGATATTTGCGGCTGAACAGTGAGCGAAACACTCAAACTGCTTTTTTTTTAGATACCAAAGGCCCAAAACTGGATAGTACAGCGATTTGACCCATGGAACTGCGAAACCACACAGGGATGTCGGGCCTACACAAGACTATTTTCAACAGATATATTTTTGTGTCACAACAGTCAGGAGACACTACTGTTTTTCTTTACGGAAAATATACCAAAACCTGAATAATAGAGATTTTTTACCATGGGATGGCAAAACCACAGTTATTGTTTACTGGGGTATACCACACATTTTTAAATAGAGATATTTGCGGCTGAACAGTGAGCGACACACTCAAACTGCTTTCTTTTTAGATACCAAAGGCCCAAAACTGGATAGTACAGCGATTTGACCCGTGGAACTGCGAAACCACACTGGGATGTCGGGCCTACACAAGACAATTTTCAACAGATATATTTTTGTGTCACAACAGTCAGGAGACACTACTGTTTTTCTTTACGGAAAATATACCAAAACCTGAATAATAGAGATTTTTTACCATGGGATGGCAAAACCACAGCTATTGTTTACTGGGGTATACCACACATTTTTAAATAGAGATATTTGCGGCTGAACAGTGAGCGACACACTCAAACTGCTTTTTTTTTAGATACCAAAGGCCCAAAACTGGATAGTACAGCGATTTGACCCGTGGAACTGCGAAACCACACTGGGATGTCGGGCCTACACAAGATTATTTTCAACAGATATATTTTTGTGTCACAACAGTCAGGAGACACTACTGTTTTTCTTTACGGAAAAAACTACCAAAACCTGAATAATAGAGATTTTTTACCATGGGATGGCAAAACCACAGTTATTGTTTACTGGAGTATACCACACTTTTTTAAATAGAGATATTTGCGGCTGAACAGAGAGCGACACACTCAAACTGCTTTTTTTTAAGATACCAAAGGCCCAAAACTGGATAGTACAGCGATTTGGCCCGTGGAACTGCGAAACCACACTGGGATGTCGGGCCTATACAAGACTATTTTCAACAGATATATTTTTGTGTCACAACAGTCAGGAGACACTACTGTTTTTCTTTACTGAAAAAACTACCAAAAGCTGAATAATAGAGATTTTTTACCGTGGGATGGCAAAACCACAGTTATTGTTTACTGGGGTATACCACACTTTTTTAAATAGAGATATTTGCGGCTAAACAATGAGCGACACACTAAAACTGCTTTTTTTTTAGATACCAAAGGCCCAAAACTGGATAGTACAGCGATTTGACCCGTGGAACTGCGAAACCACATTGGGATGTCGGGCCTACAAAAGACTATTTTCAACAGATATATTTTTGTGTCACAACAGTCAGGAGACACTACTGTTTTTCTTTACGGAAAAAACTACCAAAAGCTGAATAATAGAGATTTTTTACCGTGGGATGGCAAAACCACAGTTATTGTTTACTGGGGTATACCACACTTTTTTAAATAGAGATATTTGCGCCTGAACAGTGAGCGACACACTCAAACTGCTTTTTTTTTAGATACCAAAGGCCCAAAACTGGATAGTACAGCGATTTGACCCGTGGAACTGCGAAACTACATTGGGAGGTCGGGCCTACAAAAGACTATTTTCAACAGATATATTTTTGTGTCACAACAGTCAGGAGACACTACTGTTTTTCTTTACGGAAAAAACTACCAAAAGCTGAATAATAGAGATTTTTTACCGTGGGATGGCAAAACCACAGTTATTGTTTACTGGAGTATACCACACTTTTTTAAATAGAGATATTTGCGGCTGAACAGTGAGCGACACACTCAAACTGCTTTTTTTTTAGATACCAAAGGCCCAAAACTGGATAGTACAGCGATTTGACCCGTGGAACTGCAAAACCACACTGGGATGACGGGCCTACACAAGATTATTTTCAACAGATATATTTTTGTGTCACAACAGTCAGGAGACACTACTGTTTTTCTTTACGGAAAAAACTACCAAAACCTGAATAATAGAGATTTTTTACCATGGGATGGCAAAACCACAGTTATTGTTTACTGGAGTATACCACACTTTTTTAAATAGAGATATTTGCGGCTGAACAGTGAGCGACACACTCAAACTGCTTTTTTTTTAGATACCAGAGGCCCAAAACTGGATAGTACAGCGATTTGACCCGTGGAACTGCGAAACCACACTGGGATGTCGGGCCAACACAAGACTATTTCCAACAGATATATTTTTGTGTCACAACAGTCAGGAGACACTACTGTTTTTCTTTACGGAAAATATACCAAAACCTGAATAATAGAGATGTTTTACCGTGGGATGGCAAAACCACCGTTATTGTTTACTGGGGTATACCACACTTTTTTAAATAGAGATATTTGCGGCTGAACAGTGAGCGACACTCTAAAACTGCATTTTTTTTAGATACCAAAGGCCCAAAACTGGATAGTTCAGCGATTTGACCCATGGAACTGCGAAACCACACTGGGATGTCGGGCCTACACAAGACCATTTTCAACAGATATATTTTTCTGTCACAACAGTCAGGAGACACTACTGTTTTTCTTTACGGAAAAAAATACCAAAAGCTGAATAATAGAGATTTTTTACCATGGGATGTCAAAACCACAGTTATTGTTTACTGGGGTATACCACACTTTTTTAAATAGAGATATTTGCTGCTGAACAGTGAGCGACACACTCAAACTGCTTTTTTTTTAGATACCAAAGGCCCAAAACTGGATAGTACAGCGATTTGACCCATGGAACTGCGAAACGACACTGGGATGTCGGGCCTACACAAGACTATTTTCAACAGATATAATTTTGTGTCACAACAGTCAGGAGACACTACTGTTTTTCTTTACGGAAAATATACCAAAACCTGAATAATAGAGATTTTTTACCATGGGATGGCAAAACCACAGTTATTGTTTACTGGGGTATACCACACTTTTTTAAATAGAGATATTTGCGGCTGAACAGTGAGCGACACACTCAAACTGTTTTTTTTTAGATACCAAAGGCCCAAAACTGGATAGTACAGTGATTTGACCCGTGGAACTGCGAAACCACACTGGGATTTCGGGCCTACACAAGTCTATTTTCAACAGATATATTTTTGTGTCACAACAGTCAGGAGACACTACTGTTTTTCTTTACGGAAAAAACTACCAAAAGCTGAATAATAGAGATTTTTTACCATGGGATGGAAAAACCACAGTTATTGTTTACTGGGGTATAACACACTTTTTTAAATAGAGATATTTGCGGCTGAACAGTGAGCGACACACTAAAACTGCTTTTTTTTTAGATATCAAAGGCCCAAAACTGGATAGTTCAGTGATTTGACCCGTGGAACTGCAAAACCACAATGGGATGTCGGGCCTACACAAGACTATTTTCAACAGATATATTTTTGTGTCACAACGGTCAGGAGACACTACTGTTTTTCTTTACGGAAAAAACTACCAAAAGCTGAATAATAGAGATTTTTTACCGTGGGATGGCAAAACCACAGTTATTTTTTACTGGGGTATGCCACACTTTTTTAAATAGAGATATTTGCAGCTGAACAGTGAGCGATACACTCAAACTGCTTTTTTTTTAGATACCAAAGGCCCAAAACTGGATAGTACAGCAATTTGACCCGTGGAACTGCAAAACCACACTGGGAAGTCGGGCCTATACAAGACTATTTTCAACAGATATATTTTTGTGTCACAACAGTCAGGAGACACTACTGTTTTTCTTTACGGAAAAAACTACCAAAAGCTGAATAATAGAGATTTTTTACCGTGGGATGGCAAAACCACAGTTATTGTTTACTGGGGTATACCACACTATTTTAAATAGAGATATTTGCGGCTGAACAGTGAGCGACACACTCAAACTGCTTTTTTTTAAGATACCAAAGGCCCAAAACTGGATAGTACAGCGATTTGACCCGTGGAACTGCGAAACCACACTGGGATGTCAGGCCAATACAAGACTATTTTCAACAGATATATTTTTGTGTCACAACAGTCAGGAGACACTACTGTTTTACTTTACGGAAAAGCTACCAGAAGCTGAATAATAGAGATTTTTTACCGTGGGATGGCAAAACCACAGTTATTGTTTACTGTAGTATACCACACTTTTTTAAATAGAGATATTTGCGGCTGAACAGTGAGCGACACACTCAAACTGCTTTTTTTTTAGATCCCAGAGGCCCAAAACTGGATAGTACAGCGATTTGACCCGTGGAACTGCGAAACCACACTGGGATGTCGGGCCAACACAAGACTATTTCCAACAGATATATTTTTGTGTCACAACAGTCAGGAGACACTACTGTTTTTCTTTACGGAAAATATACCAAAACCTGAATAATAGAGATGTTTTACCGTGGGATGGCAAAACCACAGTTATTGTTTACTGGGGTATACCACACTTTTTTAAATAGAGATATTTGCGGCTGAACAGTGAGCGACACTCTAAAACTGCATTTTTTTTAGATACCAAAGTCCCAAAACTGGATAGTTCAGCGATTTGACCCATGGAACTGCGAAACCACACTGGGATGTCGGGCCTACACAAGACTATTTTCAACAGATATAATTTTGTGTCACAACAGTCAGGAGACACTACTGTTTTTCTTTACGGAAAATATACCAAAACCTGAATAATAGAGATTTTTTACCATGGGATGGCAAAATCACAGTTATTGTTTACTGGGGTATACCACACTTTTTTAAATAGAGATATTTGCGGCTGAACAGTGAGCGACACACTCAAACTGTTTTTTTTTAGATACCAAAGGCCCAAAACTGGATAGTACAGTGATTTGACCCGTGGAACTGCGAAACCACACTGGGATTTCGGGCCTACACAAGTCTATTTTCAACAGATATATTTTTGTGTCACAACAGTCAGGAGACACTACTGTTTTTCTTTACGGAAAAAACTACCAAAAGCTGAATAATAGAGATTTTTTACCATGGGATGGCAAAACCACAGTTATTGTTTACTGGGGTATAACACACTTTTTTAAATAGAGATATTTGCGGCTGAACAGTGAGCGACACACTAAAACTGCTTTTTTTTTAGATATCAAAGGCCCAAAACTGGATAGTTCAGTGATTTGACCCGTGGAACTGCAAAACCACAATGGGATGTCGGGCCTACACAAGACTATTTTCAACAGATATATTTTTGTGTCACAACGGTCAGGAGACACTACTGTTTTTCTTTACGGAAAAAACTACCAAAAGCTGAATAATAGAGATTTTTTACCGTGGGATGGCAAAACCACAGTTATTTTTTACTGGGGTATGCCACACTTTTTTAAATAGAGATATTTGCAGCTGAACAGTGAGCGATACACTCAAACTGCTTTTTTTTTAGATACCAAAGGCCCAAAACTGGATAGTACAGCAATTTGACCCGTGGAACTGCAAAACCACACTGGGAAGTCGGGCCTATACAAGACTATTTTCAACAGATATATTTTTGTGTCACAACAGTCAGGAGACACTACTGTTTTTCTTTACGGAAAAAACTACCAAAAGCTGAATAATAGAGATTTTTTACCGTGGGATGGCAAAACCACAGTTATTGTTTACTGGGGTATACCACACTATTTTAAATAGAGATATTTGCGGCTGAACAGTGAGCGACACACTCAAACTGCTTTTTTTTAAGATACCAAAGGCCCAAAACTGGATAGTACAGCGATTTGACCCGTGGAACTGCGAAACCACACTGGGATGTCAGGCCAATACAAGACTATTTTCAACAGATATATTTTTGTGTCACAACAGTCAGGAGACACTACTGTTTTTCTTTACGGAAAAGCTACCAGAAGCTGAATAATAGAGATTTTTTACCGTGGGATGGCAAAACCACAGTTATTGTTTACTGTAGTATACCACACTTTTTTAAATAGAGATATTTGCGGCTGAACAGTGAGCGACACACTCAAACTGCTTTTTTTTTAGATCCCAGAGGCCCAAAACTGGATAGTACAGCGATTTGACCCGTGGAACTGCGAAACCACACTGGGATGTCGGGCCAACACAAGACTATTTCCAACAGATATATTTTTGTGTCACAACAGTCAGGAGACACTACTGTTTTTCTTTACGGAAAATATACCAAAACCTGAATAATAGAGATGTTTTACCGTGGGATGGCAAAACCACAGTTATTGTTTACTGGGGTATACCACACTTTTTTAAATAGAGATATTTGCGGCTGAACAGTGAGCGACACTCTAAAACTGCATTTTTTTTAGATACCAAAGTCCCAAAACTGGATAGTTCAGCGATTTGACCCATGGAACTGCGAAACCACACTGGGATGTCGGGCCTACACAAGACCATTTTCAACAGATATATTTTTCTGTCACAACAGTCAGGAGACACTACTGTTTTTCTTTACGGAAAAAAATACCAAAAGCTGAATAATAGAGATTTTTTACCATGGGATGTCAAAACCACAGTTATTGTTTACTGGGGTATACCACACTTTTTTAAATAGAGATATTTGCTGCTGAACAGTGAGCGACACACTCAAACTGCTTTTTTTTTAGATACCAAAGGCCCAAAACTGGATAGTACAGCGATTTGACCCATGGAACTGCGAAACCACACTGGGATGTCGGGCCTACACAAGACTATTTTCAACAGATATAATTTTGTGTCACAACAGTCAGGAGACACTACTGTTTTTCTTTACGGAAAATATACCAAAACCTGAATAATTGAGATTTTTTACCATGGGATGGCAAAACCACAGTTATTGTTTACTGGGGTATACCACACTTTTTTAAATAGAGATATTTGCGGCTGAACAGTGAGCGACACACTCAAACTGTTTTTTTTTAGATACCAAAGGCCCAAAACTGGATAGTACAGTGATTTGACCCGTGGAACTGCGAAACCACACTGGGATGTCGGGCCTA
Organism: Phyllobates terribilis; assembly: GCF_046119375.1. Taxonomy (NCBI): domain Eukaryota; kingdom Metazoa; phylum Chordata; class Amphibia; order Anura; family Dendrobatidae; genus Phyllobates; species Phyllobates terribilis. The sequence continues at coordinate 277,632,469 of NW_027362767.1, forward strand.
CACAAGTCTATTTTCAACAGATATATTTTTGTGTCACAACAGTCAGGAGACACTACTGTTTTTCTTTACGGAAAAAACTACCAAAAGCTGAATAATAGAGATTTTTTACCGTGGGATGGCAAAACCACAGTTATTGTTTACTGGGGTATAACACACTTTTTTAAATAGAGATATTTGCGGCTGAACAGTGAGCGACACACTAAAACTGCTTTTTTTTTAGATATCAAAGGCCCAAAACTGGATAGTTCAGTGATTTGACCCGTGGAAAAGCAAAACCACAATGGGATGTCGGGCCTACACAAGACTATTTTCAACAGATATATTTTTGTGTCACAACGGTCAGGAGACACTACTGTTTTTCTTTACGGAAAAAACTACCAAAAGCTGAATAATAGAGATTTTTTACCGTGGGATGGCAAAACCACAGTTATTTTTTACTGGGGTATGCCACACTTTTTTAAATAGAGATATTTGCAGCTGAACAGTGAGCGACACACTCAAACTGCTTTTTTTTTAGATACCAAAGGCCCAAAACTGGATAGTACAGCAATTTGACCCGTGGAACTGCAAAACCACACTGGGATGTCGGGCCTACAGAAGACTATTTTCAACAGATATATTTTTGTGTCACAACAGTCAGGAGACACTACTGTTTTTCTTTACGGAAAAAACTACCAAAAGCTGAATAATAGAGATTTTTTACCGTGGGATGGCAAAACCACAGTTATTGTTTACTGGGGTATACCACACTTTTTTAAATAGAGATATTTGCGGCTGAACTGTGAGCGACACACTCAAACTGCTTTTTTTTTAGATACCAAAGGCCCAAAACTGGATAGTACAGCGATTTGACCCGTGGAACTGCAAAACCACACTGGGATGTCGGGCCTACACAAGATTATTTTCAACAGATATATTTTTGTGTCACAACAGTCAGGAGACACTACTGTTTTTCTTTACGGAAAAAACTACCAAAACCTGAATAATAGAGATTTTTTACCATGGGATGGCAAAACCACAGTTATTGTTTACTGGAGTATACCACACTTTTTTAAATAGAGATATTTGCGGCTGAACAGTGAGCGACACACTCAAACTGCTTTTTTTTTAGATACCAGAGGCCCAAAACTGGATAGTACAGCGATTTGACCCGTGGAACTGCGAAACCACACAGGGATGTCGGGCCAACACAAGACTATTTCCAACAGATATATTTTTGTGTCACAACAGTCAGGAGACACTACTGTTTTTCTTTACGGAAAATATACCAAAACCTGAATAATAGAGATGTTTTACCGTGGGATGGCAAAACCACAGTTATTGTTTACTGGGGTATACCACACTTTTTTAAATAGAGATATTTGCGGCTGAACAGTGAGCGACACTCCAAAACTGCATTTTTTTTAGATACCAAAGGCCCAAAACTGGATAGTTCAGCGATTTGACCCATGGAACTGCGAAACCACACTGGGATGTCGGGCCTACACAAGACCATTTTCAACAGATATATTTTTCTGTCACAACAGTCAGGAGACACTACTGTTTTTCTTTACGGAAAAAAATACCAAAAGCTGAATAATAGAGATTTTTTACCATGGGATGTCAAAACCACAGTTATTGTTTACTGGGGTATACCACACTTTTTTAAATAGAGATATTTGCTGCTGAACAGTGAGCGACACACTCAAACTGCTTTTTTTTTAGATACCAAAGGCCCAAAACTGGATAGTACAGCGATTTGACCCATGGAACTGCGAAACCACACTGGGATGTCGGGCCTACACAAGACTATTTTCAACAGATATAATTTTGTGTCACAACAGTCAGGAGACACTACTGTTTTTCTTTACGGAAAATATACCAAAACCTGAATAATTGAGATTTTTTACCATGGGATGGCAAAACCACAGTTATTGTTTACTGGGGTATACCACACTTTTTTAAATAGAGATATTTGCTGCTGAACAGTGAGCGACACACTCAAACTGCTTTTTTTTTAGATACCAAAGGCCCAAAACTGGATAGTACAGCGATTTGACCCATGGAACTGCGAAACCACACTGGGATGTCGGGCCTACACAAGACTATTTTCAACAGATATAATTTTGTGTCACAACAGTCAGGAGACACTACTGTTTTTCTTTACGGAAAATATACCAAAACCTGAATAATTGAGATTTTTTACCATGGGATGGCAAAACCACAGTTATTGTTTACTGGGGTATACCACACTTTTTTAAATAGAGATATTTGCGGCTGAACAGTGAGCGACACACTCAAACTGTTTTTTTTTAGATACCAAAGGCCCAAAACTGGATAGTACAGTGATTTGACCCGTGGAACTGCGAAACCACACTGGGATGTCGGGCCTACACAAGTCTATTTTCAACAGATATATTTTTGTGTCACAACAGTCAGGAGACACTACTGTTTTTCTTTACGGAAAAAACTACCAAAAGCTGAATAATAGAGATTTTTTACCGTGGGATGGCAAAACCACAGTTATTTTTTACTGGGGTATGCCACACTTTTTTAAATAGAGATATTTGCAGCTGAACAGTGAGCGACACACTCAAACTGCTTTTTTTTTAGATACCAAAGGCCCAAAACTGGATAGTACAGCAATTTGACCCGTGGAACTGCAAAACCACACTGGGATGTCGGGCCTACACAAGACTATTTTCAACAGATATATTTTTGTGTCACAACAGTCAGGAGACACTACTGTTTTTCTTTACGGAAAAAACTACCAAAAGCTGAATAATAGAGATTTTTTACCGTGGGATGGCAAAACCACAGTTATTGTTTACTGGGGTATACCACACTTTTTTAAATAGAAATATTTGCGGCTGAACAGTGAGCGACACACTCAAACTGCTTTTTTTTTAGATACCAAAGGCCCAAAACTGGATAGTACAGCGATTTGACCCGTGGAACTGCAAAACCACACTGGGATGTCGGGCCTACACAAGATTATTTTCAACAGATATATTTTTGTGTCACAACAGTCAGGAGACACTACTGTTTTTCTTTACGGAAAAAACTACCAAAACCTGAATAATAGAGATTTTTTACCATGGGATGGCAAAACCACAGTTATTGTTTACTGGAGTATACCACACTTTTTTAAATAGAGATATTTGCGGCTGAACAGTGAGCGACACACTCAAACTGCTTTTTTTTTAGATACCAGAGGCCCAAAACTGGATAGTACAGCGATTTGACCCGTGGAACTGCGAAACCACACTGGGATGTCGGGCCAACACAAGACTATTTCCAACAGATATATTTTTGTGTCACAACAGTCAGGAGACACTACTGTTTTTCTTTACGGAAAATATACCAAAACCTGAATAATAGAGATGTTTTACCGTGGGATGGCAAAACCACAGTTATTGTTTACTGGGGTATACCACACTTTTTTAAATAGAGATATTTGCGGCTGAACAGTGAGCGACACTCTAAAACTGCATTTTTTTTAGATACCAAAGGCCCAAAACTGGATAGTTCAGCGATTTGACCCATGGAACTGCGAAACCACACTGGGATGTCGGGCCTACACAAGACCATTTTCAACAGATATATTTTTCTGTCACAACAGTCAGGAGACACTACTGTTTTTCTTTACGGAAAAAAATACCAAAAGCTGAATAATAGAGATTTTTTACCATGGGATGTCAAAACCACAGTTATTGTTTACTGGGGTATACCACACTTTTTTAAATAGAGATATTTGCTGCTGAACAGTGAGCGACACACTCAAACTGCTTTTTTTTTAGATACCAAAGGCCCAAAACTGGATAGTACAGCGATTTGACCCATGGAACTGCGAAACCACACTGGGATGTCGGGCCTACACAAGACTATTTTCAACAGATATAATTTTGTGTCACAACAGTCAGGAGACACTACTGTTTTTCTTTACGGAAAATATACCAAAACCTGAATAATTGAGATTTTTTACCATGGGATGGCAAAACCACAGTTATTGTTTACTGGGGTATACCACACTTTTTTAAATAGAGATATTTGCGGCTGAACAGTGAGCGACACACTCAAACTGTTTTTTTTTAGATACCAAAGGCCCAAAACTGGATAGTACAGTGATTTGACCCGTGGAACTGCGAAACCACACTGGGATGTCGGGCCTACACAAGTCTATTTTCAACAGATATATTTTTGTGTCACAACAGTCAGGAGACACTACTGTTTTTCTTTACGGAAAAAACTACCAAAAGCTGAATAATAGAGATTTTTTACCGTGGGATGGCAAAACCACAGTTATTGTTTACTGGGGTATAACACACTTTTTTAAATAGAGATATTTGCGGCTGAACAGTGAGCGACACACTAAAACTGCTATTTTTAGATATCAAAGGCCCAAAACTGGATAGTTCAGTGATTTGACCCGTGGAACTGCAAAACCACAATGGGATGTCGGGCCTACACAAGACTATTTTCAACAGATATATTTTTGTGTCACAACGGTCAGGAGACACTACTGTTTTTCTTTACGGAAAAAACTACCAAAAGCTGAATAATAGAGATTTTTTACCGTGGGATGGCAAAACCACAGTTATTTTTTACTGGGGTATGCCACACTTTTTTAAATAGAGATATTTGCAGCTGAACAGTGAGCGACACACTCAAACTGCTTTTTTTTTAGATACCAAAGGCCCAAAACTGGATAGTACAGCAATTTGACTCGTGGAACTGCAAAACCACACTGGGATGTCGGGCCTACACAAGACTATTTTCAACAGATATATTTTTGTGTCACAACAGTCAGGAGACACTACTGTTTTTCTTTACGGAAAAAACTACCAAAAGCTGAATAATAGAGATTTTTTACCGTGGGATGGCAAAACCACAGTTATTGTTTACTGGAGTATACCACACTTTTTTAAATAGAGATATTTGCGGCTGAACAGTGAGCGACACACTCAAACTGCTTTTTTTTAAGATACCAAAGGCCCAAAACTGGATAGTACAGCGATTTGGCCCGTGGAACTGCGAAACCACACTGGGATGTCGGGCCTATACAAGACTATTTTCAACAGATATATTTTTGTGTCACAACAGTCAGGAGACACTACTGTTTTTCTTTACTGAAAAAACTACCAAAAGCTGAATAATAGAGATTTTTTACCGTGGGATGGCAAAACCACAGTTATTGTTTACTGGGGTATACCACACTTTTTTAAATAGAGATATTTGCGGCTAAACAATGAGCGACACACTCAAACTGCTTTTTTTTTAGATACCAAAGGCCCAAAACTGGATAGTACAGCGATTTGACCCGTGGAACTGCGAAACCACATTGGGATGTCGGGCCTACAAAAGACTATTTTCAACAGATATATTTTTGTGTCACAACAGTCAGGAGACACTACTGTTTTTCTTTACGGAAAAAACTACCAAAAGCTGAATAATAGAGATTTTTTACCGTGGGATGGCAAAACCACAGTTATTGTTTACTGGGGTATACCACACTTTTTTAAATAGAAATATTTGCGGCTGAACAGTGAGCGACACACTCAAACTGCTTTTTTTTTAGATACCAAAGGCCCAAAACTGGATAGTACAGCGATTTGACCCGTGGAACTGCAAAACCACACTGGGATGTCGGGCCTACACAAGATTATTTTCAACAGATATATTTTTGTGTCACAACAGTCAGGAGACACTACTGTTTTTCTTTACGGAAAAAACTACCAAAACCTGAATAATAGAGATTTTTTACCATGGGATGGCAAAACCACAGTTATTGTTTACTGGAGTATACCACACTTTTTTAAATAGAGATATTTGCGGCTGAACAGTGAGCGACACACTCAAACTGCTTTTTTTTTAGATACCAGAGGCCCAAAACTGGATAGTACAGCGATTTGACCCGTGGAACTGCGAAACCACACTGGGATGTCGGGCCAACACAAGACTATTTCCAACAGATATATTTTTGTGTCACAACAGTCAGGAGACACTACTGTTTTTCTTTACGGAAAATATACCAAAACCTGAATAATAGAGATGTTTTACCGTGGGATGGCAAAACCACAGTTATTGTTTACTGGGGTATACCACACTTTTTTAAATAGAGATATTTGCGGCTGAACAGTGAGCGACACTCTAAAACTGCATTTTTTTTAGATACCAAAGGCCCAAAACTGGATAGTTCAGCGATTTGACCCATGGAACTGCGAAACCACACTGGGATGTCGGGCCTACACAAGACCATTTTCAACAGATATATTTTTCTGTCACAACAGTCAGGAGACACTACTGTTTTTCTTTACGGAAAAAAATACCAAAAGCTGAATAATAGAGATTTTTTACCATGGGATGTCAAAACCACAGTTATTGTTTACTGGGGTATACCACACTTTTTTAAATAGAGATATTTGCTGCTGAACAGTGAGCGACACACTCAAACTGCTTTTTTTTTAGATACCAAAGGCCCAAAACTGGATAGTACAGCGATTTGACCCATGGAACTGCGAAACCACACTGGGATGTCGGGCCTACACAAGACTATTTTCAACAGATATAATTTTGTGTCACAACAGTCAGGAGACACTACTGTTTTTCTTTACGGAAAATATACCAAAACCTGAATAATTGAGATTTTTTACCATGGGATGGCAAAACCACAGTTATTGTTTACTGGGGTATACCACACTTTTTTAAATAGAGATATTTGCGGCTGAACAGTGAGCGACACACTCAAACTGTTTTTTTTTAGATACCAAAGGCCCAAAACTGGATAGTACAGTGATTTGACCCGTGGAACTGCGAAACCACACTGGGATGTCGGGCCTACACAAGTCTATTTTCAACAGATATATTTTTGTGTCACAACAGTCAGGAGACACTACTGTTTTTCTTTACGGAAAAAACTACCAAAAGCTGAATAATAGAGATTTTTTACCGTGGGATGGCAAAACCACAGTTATTGTTTACTGGAGTATACCACACTTTTTTAAATAGAGATATTTGCGGCTGAACAGTGAGCGACACACTCAAACTGCTTTTTTTTAAGATACCAAAGGCCCAAAACTGGATAGTACAGCGATTTGGCCCGTGGAACTGCGAAACCACACTGGGATGTCGGGCCTATACAAGACTATTTTCAACAGATATATTTTTGTGTCACAACAGTCAGGAGACACTACTGTTTTTCTTTACTGAAAAAACTACCAAAAGCTGAATAATAGAGATTTTTTACCGTGGGATGGCAAAACCACAGTTATTGTTTACTGGGGTATACCACACTTTTTTAAATAGAGATATTTGCGGCTAAACAATGAGCGACACACTCAAACTGCTTTTTTTTTAGTTACCAAAGGCCCAAAACTGGATAGTACAGCGATTTGACCCGTGGAACTGCGAAACCACATTGGGATGTCGGGCCTACAAAAGACTATTTTCAACAGATATATTTTTGTGTCACAACAGTCAGGAGACACTACTGTTTTTCTTTACGGAAAAAACTACCAAAAGCTGAATAATAGAGATTTTTTACCGTGGGATGGCAAAACCACAGTTATTGTTTACTGGGGTATACCACACTTTTTTAAATAGAGATATTTGCGGCTGAACAGTGAGCGACACACTCAAACTGTTTTTTTTTAGATACCAAAGGCCCAAAACTGGATAGTACAGTGATTTGACCCGTGGAACTGCGAAACCACACTGGGATGTCGGGCCTACACAAGTCTATTTTCAACAGATATATTTTTGTGTCACAACAGTCAGGAGACACTACTGTTTTTCTTTACGGAAAAAACTACCAAAAGCTGAATAATAGAGATTTTTTACCGTGGGATGGCAAAACCACAGTTATTGTTTACTGGGGTATAACACACTTTTTTAAATAGAGATATTTGCGGCTGAACAGTGAGCGACACACTAAAACTGCTTTTTTTTTAGATATCAAAGGCCCAAAACTGGATAGTTCAGTGATTTGACCCGTGGAACTGCAAAACCACAATGGGATGTCGGGCCTACACAAGACTATTTTCAACAGATATATTTTTGTGTCACAACGGTCAGGAGACACTACTGTTTTTCTTTACGGAAAAAACTACCAAAAGCTGAATAATAGAGATTTTTTACCGTGGGATGGCAAAACCACAGTTATTTTTTACTGGGGTATGCCACACTTTTTTAAATAGAGATATTTGCAGCTGAACAGTGAGCGACACACTCAAACTGCTTTTTTTTTAGATACCAAAGGCCCAAAACTGGATAGTACAGCAATTTGACCCGTGGAACTGCAAAACCACACTGGGATGTCGGGCCTATACAAGACTATTTTCAACAGATATATTTTTGTGTCACAACAGTCAGGAGACACTACTGTTTTTCTTTACGGAAAAGCTACCAGAAGCTGAATAATAGAGATTTTTTACCGTGGGATGGCAAAACCACAGTTATTGTTTACTGGAGTATACCACACTTTTTTAAATAGAGATATTTGCGGCTGAACAGTGAGCGACACACTCAAACTGCTTTTTTTTTAGATCCCAGAGGCCCAAAACTGGATAGTACAGCGATTTGACCCCTGGAACTGCGAAACCACACTGGGATGTCGGGCCAACACAAGACTATTTCCAACAGATATATTTTTGTGTCACAACAGTCAGGAGACACTACTGTTTTTCTTTACGGAAAATATACCAAAACCTGAATAATAGAGATGTTTTACCGTGGGATGGCAAAACCACAGTTATTGTTTACTGGGGTATACCACACTTTTTTAAATAGAGATATTTGCGGCTGAACAGTGAGCGACACTCTAAAACTGCATTTTTTTTAGATACCAAAGTCCCAAAACTGGATAGTTCAGCGATTTGACCCATGGAACTGCGAAACCACACTGGGATGTCGGGCCTACACAAGACCATTTTCAACAGATATATTTTTCTGTCACAACAGTCAGGAGACACTACTGTTTTTCTTTACGGAAAAAAATACCAAAAGCTGAATAATAGAGATTTTTTACCATGGGATGTCAAAACCACAGTTATTGTTTACTGGGGTATACCACACTTTTTTAAATAGAGATATTTGCTGCTGAACAGTGAGCGACACACTCAAACTGCTTTTTTTTTAGATACCAAAGGCCCAAAACTGGATAGTACAGCGATTTGACCCATGGAACTGCGAAACCACACTGGGATGTCGGGCCTACACAAGACTATTTTCAACAGATATAATTTTGTGTCACAACAGTCAGGAGACACTACTGTTTTTCTTTACGGAAAATATACCAAAACCTGAATAATAGAGATTTTTTACCATGGGATGGCAAAACCACAGTTATTGTTTACTGGGGTATACCACACTTTTTTAAATAGAGATATTTGCGGCTGAACAGTGAGCGACACACTCAAACTGTTTTTTTTTAGATACCAAAGGCCCAAAACTGGATAGTACAGTGATTTGACCCGTGGAACTGCGAAACCACACTGGGATGTCGGGCCTACACAAGTCTATTTTCAACAGATATATTTTTGTGTCACAACAGTCAGGAGACACTACTGTTTTTCTTTACGGAAAAAACTACCAAAAGCTGAATAATAGAGATTTTTTACCGTGGGATGGCAAAACCACAGTTATTGTTTACTGGGGTATAACACACTTTTTTAAATAGAGATATTTGCGGCTGAACAGTGAGCGACACACTAAAACTGCTTTTTTTTTAGATATCAAAGGCCCAAAACTGGATAGTTCAGTGATTTGACCCGTGGAACTGCAAAACCACAATGGGATGTCGGGCCTACACAAGACTATTTTCAACAGATATATTTTTGTGTCACAACGGTCAGGAGACACTACTGTTTTTCTTTACGGAAAAAACTACCAAAAGCTGAATAATAGAGATTTTTTACCGTGGGATGGCAAAACCACAGTTATTTTTTACTGGGGTATGCCACACTTTTTTAAATAGAGATATTTGCAGCTGAACAGTGAGCGACACACTCAAACTGCTTTTTTTTTAGATACCAAAGGCCCAAAACTGGATAGTACAGCAATTTGACCCGTGGAACTGCAAAACCACACTGGGATGTCGGGCCTACACAAGACTATTTTCAACAGATATATTTTTGTGTCACAACAGTCAGGAGACACTACTGTTTTTCTTTACGGAAAAAACTACCAAAAGCTGAATAATAGAGATTTTTTACCGTGGGATGGCAAAACCACAGTTATTGTTTACTGGGGTATACCACACTATTTTAAATAGAGATATTTGCGGCTGAACAGTGAGCGACACACTCAAACTGCTTTTTTTTAAGATACCAAAGGCCCAAAACTGGATAGTACAGCGATTTGACCCGTGGAACTGCGAAACCACACTGGGATGTCGGGCCAATACAAGACTATTTTCAACAGATATATTTTTGTGTCACAACAGTCAGGAGACACTACTGTTTTTCTTTACGGAAAAGCTACCAGAAGCTGAATAATAGAGATTTTTTACCGTGGGATGGCAAAACCACAGTTATTGTTTACTCGGGTATACCACACTTTTTTAAATAGAGATATTTGTGGCTGAACAGTGAGCGACACACTCAAACTGCTTTTTTTTTAGATACCAAAGGACCAAAACTGGATAGTACAGCGATTTGACCCATGGAACTGCGAAACCACACTGGGATGTCGGGCCTACACAAGACTATTTTCAACAGATATATTTTTGTGTCACAACAGTCAGGAGACACTACTGTTTTTTTTTACGGAAAATATACCAAAACCTGAATAATAGAGATTTTTTACCATGGGATGGCAAAACCACAGTTATTGTTTACTGGGGTATACCACACTTTTTTAAATAGAGATATTTGTGGCTGAACAGTGAGAAACACACTCAAACTGCTTTTTTTTTAGATACCAAAGGCCCAAAACTGGATAGTACAGCGATTTGACCCGTGGAACTGCGAAACCACATTGGGATGTCGGGCCTACAAAAGACTATTTTCAACAGATATATTTTTGTGTCACAACAGTCAGGAGACACTACTGTTTTTCTTTACGGAAAAAACTACCAAAAGCTGAATAATAGAGATTTTTTACCGTGAGATGGCAAAACCACAGTTATTGTTTACTGGGGTATACCACACTTTTTTAAATAGAGATATTTGCAGCTGAACAGTGAGCGACACACTCAAACTGCTTTTTTTTTAGATACCAAAGGCCCAAAACTGGATAGTACAGCGATTTGACCCGTGGAACTGCGAAACCACACTGGGATGTCGGGCCTACACAAGATTATTTTCAACAGATATATTTTTGTGTCACAACAGTCAGGAGACACTACTGTTTTTCTTTACGGAAAAAACTACCAAAACCTGAATAATAGAGATTTTTTACCATGGTATGGCAAAACCAGTTATTGTTTACTGGAGTATACCACACTTTTTTAAATAGAGATATTTGCGGCTGAACAGTGAGCGACACACTCAAACTGCTTTTTTTTAAGATACCAAAGGCCAAAAACTGGATAGTACAGCGATTTGACCCGTGGAACTGCGAAACCACACTGGGATGTCGGGCCTATACAAGACTATTTTCAACAGATATATTTTTGTGTCACAACAGTCAGGAGACACTACTGTTTTTCTTTACTGAAAAAACTACCAAAAGCTGAATAATAGAGATTTTTTACCGTGGGATGGCAAAACCACAGTTATTGTTTACTGGGGTATACCACACTTTTTTAAATAGAGATATTTGCGGCTAAACAATGAGCGACACACTCAAACTGCTTTTTTTTTAGATACCAAAGGCCCAAAACTGGATAGTACAGCGATTTGACCCGTGGAACTGCGAAACCACATTGGGATGTCGGGCCTACAAAAGACTATTTTCAACAGATATATTTTTGTGTCACAACAGTCAGGAGACACTACTGTTTTTCTTTACGGAAAAAACTACCAAAAGCTGAATAATAGAGATTTTTTACCGTGGGATGGCAAAACCACAGTTATTGTTTACTGGGGTATACCACACTTTTTTAAATAGAGATATTTGCGGCTGAACAGTGAGCGACACACTCAAACTGCTTTTTTTTTAGATACCAAAGGCCCAAAACTGGATAGTACAGCGATTTGACCCGTGGAACTGCGAAACCACACTGGGATGTCGGGCCTACACAAGATTATTTTCAACAGATATATTTTTGTGTCACAACAGTCAGGAGACACTACTGTTTTTCTTTACGGAAAAAACTACCAAAACCTGAATAATAGAGATTTTTTACCATGGGATGGCAAAACCACAGTTATTGTTTACTGGAGTATACCACACTTTTTTAAATAGAGATATTTGCGGCTGAACAGTGAGCGACACACTCAAACTGCTTTTTTTTTAGATACCAGAGGCCCAAAAGTGGATAGTACAGCGATTTGACCCGTGGAACTGCGAAACCACACTGGGATTTCGGGCCAACACAAGACTATTTCCAACAGATATGTTTTTGTGTCACAACAGTCAGGAGACACTACTGTTTTTCTTTACGGAAAATATACCAAAACCTGAATAATAGAGATGTTTTACCGTGGGATGGCAAAACCACAGTTATTGTTTACTGGGGTATACCACACTTTTTTAAATAGAGATATTTGCGGCTGAACAGTGAGCGACACTCTAAAACTGCATTTTTTTTAGATACCAAAGGCCCAAAACTGGATAGTTCAGCGATTTGACCCATGGAACTGCGAAACCACACTGGGATGTCGGGCCTACACAAGACCATTTTCAACAGATATATTTTTCTGTCACAACAGTCAGGAGACACTACTGTTTTTCTTTACGGAAAAAAATACCAAAAGCTGAATAATAGAGATTTTTTACCATGGGATGTCAAAACCACAGTTATTGTTTACTGGGGTATACCACACTTTTTTAAATAGAGATATTTGCTGCTGAACAGTGAGCGACACACTCAAACTGCTTTTTTTTTAGATACCAAAGGCCCAAAACTGGATAGTACAGCGATTTGACCCATGGAACTGCGAAACCACACTGGGATGTCGGGCCTACACAAGACTATTTTCAACAGATATATTTTTGTGTCACAACAGTCAGGAGACACTACTGTTTTTCTTTACGGAAAATATACCAAAACCTGAATAATAGAGATTTTTTACCATGGGATGGCAAAACCACAGTTATTTTTTACTGGGGTATGCCACACTTTTTTAAATAGAGATATTTGCAGCTGAACAGTGAGCGACACACTCAAACTGCTTTTTTTTTAGATACCAAAGGCCCAAAACTGGATAGTACAGCAATTTGACCCGTGGAACTGCAAAACCACACTGGGATGTCGGGCCTACACAAGACTATTTTCAACAGATATATTTTTGTGTCACAACAGTCAGGAGACACTACTGTTTTTCTTTACGGAAAAAACTACCAAAAGCTGAATAATAGAGATTTTTTACCGTGGGATGGCAAAACCACAGTTATTGTTTACTGGGGTATACCACACTTTTTTAAATAGAGATATTTGCGGCTGAACAGTGAGCGACACACTCAAACTGCTTTTTTTTAAGATACCAAAGACCCAAAACTGGATAGTACAGCGATTTGACCCGTGGAACTGCGAAACCACACTGGGATGTAGGGCCAATACAAGACTATTTTCAACAGATATATTTTTGTGTCACAACAGTCAGGAGACACTACTGTTTTTCTTTACGGAAAAGCTACCAGAAGCTGAATAATAGAGATTTTTTACCGTGGGATGGCAAAACCACAGTTATTGTTTACTGGGGTATACCACACTTTTTTAAATAGAGATATTTGTGGCTGAACAGTGAGCGACACACTCAAACTGCTTTTTTTTTAGATACCAAAGGCCCAAAACTGGATAGTACAGCGATTTGACCCATGGAACTGCGAAACCACACTGGGATGTCGGGCCTACACAAGACTATTTTCAACAGATATATTTTTGTGTCACAACAGTCAGGAGACACTACTGTTTTTTTTTACGGAAAATATACCAAAACCTGAATAATAGAGATTTTTTACCATGGGATGGCAAAACCACAGTTATTGTTTACTGGGGTATACCACACTTTTTTAAATAGAGATATTTGTGGCTGAACAGTGAGAAACACACTCAAACTGCTTTTTTTTAGATACCAAAGGCCCAAAACTGGATAGTACAGCGATTTGACCCGTGGAACTGCGAAACCACTCTGGGATGTCGGGCCTACACAAGACTATTTTCAACAGATATATTTTTGTGTCACAACAGTCAGGAGACACTACTGTTTTTCTTTACGGAAAAAACTACCAAAAGCTGAATAATAGAGATTTTTTACCGTGGGATGGCAAAACCACAGTTATTGTTTAATGGGGTATACCACACTTTTTTAAATAGAGATATTTGCGGCTGAACAGTGAGGACACACTCAAACTGCTTTTTTTTTAGATACCAAAGGCCCAAAACTGGATAGTACAGCAATTTGACCCGTGGAACTGCGAAACCACACTGGGATGTCGGGCCAACACAAGACTATTTTCAACAGATATATTTTTGTGTCACAACAGTCAGGAGACACTACTGTTTTTCTTTACGGAAAATACACCAAAACCTGAATAATAGATATTTTTTACCGTGGGATGGCAAAACCACAGTTATTGTTTACTGGGGTATACCACACTTTTTTAAATAGAGATATTTGCTTCTGAATAGTGAGCGACACACTCAAACTGCTTTTTTTTTTTAGATACCAAAGGCCCAAAACTGGATAGTACAGCGATTTGACCCGTGGAACTGCGAAACCACACAGGGATGTCGGGCCTACACAAGACTATTTTCAACAGATATATTTTTCTGTCACAACAGTCAGGAGACACTACTGTTTTTCTTTACGGAAAAAAATACCAAAAGCTGAATAATAGAGATTTTTTACCATGGGATGTCAAAACCACAGTTATTGTTTACTGGGGTATACCACACTTTTTTAAATAGAGATATTTGCTGCTGAACAGTGAGCGACACACTCAAACTGCTTTTTTTTTAGATACCAAAGGCCCAAAACTGGATAGTACAGCGATTTGACCCATGGAACTGCGAAACCACACTGGGATGTCGGGCCTACACAAGACTATTTTCAACAGATATATTTTTGTGTCACAACAGTCAGGAGACACTACTGTTTTTCTTTACGGAAAATATACCAAAACCTGAATAATAGAGATTTTTTACCATGGGATGGCAAAACCACAGTTATTGTTTACTGGGGTATACCACACTTTTTTAAATAGAGATATTTGCGGCTGAACAGTGAGCGACACACTCAAACAGTTTTTTTTTAGATACCAAAGGCCCAAAACTGGATAGTACAGTGATTTGACCCGTGGAACTGCGAAACCACACTGGGATGTCGGGCCTACACAAGTCTATTTTCAACAGATATATTTTTGTGTCACAACAGTCAGGAGACACTACTGTTTTTCTTTACGGAAAAAACTACCAAAAGCTGAATAATAGAGATTTTTTACCGTGGGATGGCAAAACCACAGTTATTGTTTACTGGGGTATAACACACTTTTTTAAATAGAGATATTTGCGGCTGAACAGTGAGCGACACACTAAAACTGCTTTTTTTTTAGATATCAAAGGCCCAAAACTGGATAGTTCAGTGATTTGAACCGTGGAACTGCAAAACCACAATGGGATGTCGGGCCTACACAAGACTATTTTCAACAGATATATTTTTGTGTCACAACGGTCAGGAGACACTACTGTTTTTCTTTACGGAAAAAACTACCAAAAGCTGAATAATAGAGATTTTTTACCGTGGGATGGCAAAACCACAGTTATTTTTTACTGGGGTATGCCACACTTTTTTAAATAGAGATATTTGCAGCTGAACAGTGAGCGACACACTCAAACTGCTTTTTTTTTAGATACCAAAGGCCCAAAACTGGATAGTACAGCAATTTGACCCGTGGAACTGCAACACCACACTGGGATGTCGGGCCTACACAAGACTATTTTCAACAGATATATTTTTGTGTCACAACAGTCAGGAGACACTACTGTTTTTCTTTACGGAAAAAACTACCAAAAGCTGAATAATAGAGATTTTTTACCGTGGGATGGCAAAACCACAGTTATTGTTTACTGGGGTATACCACACTTTTTTAAATAGAGATATTTGCGGCTGAACAGTGAGCGACACACTCAAACTGCTTTTTTGTAAGATACCAAAGACCCAAAACTGGATAGTACAGCGATTTGACCCGTGGAACTGCGAAACCACACTGGGATGTAGGGCCAATACAAGACTATTTTCAACAGATATATTTTTGTGTCACAACAGTCAGGAGACACTACTGTTTTTCTTTATGGAAAAGCTACCAGAAGCTGAATAATAGAGATTTTTTACCGTGGGATGGCAAAACCACAGTTATTGTTTACTGGGGTATACCACACTTTTTTAAATAGAGATATTTGTGGCTGAACAGTGAGCGACACACTCAAACTGCTTTTTTTTTAGATACCAAAGGCCCAAAACTGGATAGTACAGCGATTTGACCCATGGAACTGCGAAACCACACTGGGATGTCCGGCCTACACAAGACTATTTTCAACAGATATATTTTTGTGTCACAACAGTCAGGAGACACTACTGTTTTTTTTTACGGAAAATATACCAAAACCTGAATAATAGAGATTTTTTACCATGGGATGGCAAAACCACAGTTATTGTTTACTGGGGTATACCACACTTTTTTAAATAGAGATATTTGTGGCTGAACAGTGAGAAACACACTCAAACTGCTTTTTTTTAGATACCAAAGGCCCAAAACTGGATACTACAGCGATTTGACCCGTGGAACTGCGAAACCACTCTGGGATGTCGGGCCTACACAAGACTATTTTCAACAGATATATTTTTGTGTCACAACAGTCAGGAGACACTACTGTTTTTCTTTACGGAAAAAACTACCAAAAGCTGAATAATAGAGATTTTTTACCGTGGGATGGCAAAACCACAGTTATTGTTTAATGGGGTATACCACACTTTTTTAAATAGAGATATTTGCGGCTGAACAGTGAGGACACACTCAAACTGCTTTTTTTTTAGATACCAAAGGCCCAAAACTGGATAGTACAGCGATTTGACCCATGGAACTGCGAAACCACACTGGGATGTTGGGCCTACACAAGACTATTTTCAACAGATATATTTTTGTGTCACAACAGTCAGGAGACACTACTGTTTTTCTTTACGGAAAAAACTACCAAAAGCTGAATAATAGAGATTTTTTACCGTGGGATGGCAAAACCACAATTATTTTTTACTGGGGTATACCACACTTTTTTAAATAGAGATATTTGCAGCTGA
Organism: Phyllobates terribilis; assembly: GCF_046119375.1. NCBI lineage: Eukaryota > Metazoa > Chordata > Amphibia > Anura > Dendrobatidae > Phyllobates > Phyllobates terribilis. The sequence continues at coordinate 277,649,847 of NW_027362767.1, forward strand.
ACAGTGAGCGACACACTCAAACTGCTTTTTTTTTAGATACCAAAGGCCCAAAACTGGATAGTACAGCAATTTGACCCGTGGAACTGCGAAACCACACTGGGATGTCGGGCCTACACAAGACTATTTTCAACAGATATATTTTTGTGTCACAACAGTCAGGAGACACTACTGTTTTTCTTTACGGAAAAAACTACCAAAAGCTGAATAATAGAGATTTCTTACCGTGGGATCGCAAAACCACAGTTATTGTTTACTGGGGTATACCACACTTTTTTAAATAGAGATATTTGCGGCTGAACAGTGAGCGACACACTCAAACTGCTTTTTTTTAAGATACCAAAGGCCCAAAACTGGATAGTACAGCGATTTGACCCGTGGAACTGCGAAACCACACAGGGATGTCGGGCCTACACAAGACTATTTTCAACAGATATATTTTTGTGTCACAACAGTCAGGAGACACTACTGTTTTTCTTTACGGAAAAAACTACCAAAAGCTGAATAATAGAGATTTTTTACCGTGGGATGGCAAAACCACAGTTATTGTTTACTGGGGTATACCACACTTTTTTAAATAGAGATATTTGCGGCTGAACAGTGAGCGACACACTCAAACTGCTTTTTTTTTAGATACCAAAGGCCCAAAACAGGATAGTACAGCGATTTGACCCGTGGAACTGCGAAACCACACTGGGATGTCAGGCCAACACAAGACTATTTTCAACAGATATATTTTTGTGTCACAACAGTCAGGAGACACTACTGTTTTTCTTTACGGAAAAAACTACCAAAAGCTGAATAATAGAGATTTTTGACCCTGGGATGGCAAAACCACAGTTATTGTTTACTGGGGTATACCACACTTTTTTAAATAGAGATATTTGCGGCTGAACAGTGAGCGACACACTCAAACTGCTTTTTTTTAAGATACCAAGGGTCCAAAACTGGATAGTACAGCGATTTGACCCGTGGAACTGCGAAACCACACTGGGATGTCGGGCCTACACAAGTCTATTTTCAACAGATATATTTTTGTGTCACAACAGTCAGGAGACACTACTGTTTTTCTTTACGGAAAAAACTACCAAAAGCTGAATAATAGAGATTTTTTACCGTGGGATGGCAAAACCACAGTTATTGTTTACTGGGGTATACCACACTTTTTTAAATAGAGATATTTGCGGCTGAACAATGAGCGACACACTCAAACTGCTTTTTTTTTAGATACCAAAGGCCCAAAACTGGATAGTACAGCGATTTGACCCATGGAACTGCGAAACCACACTGGGATGTTGGGCCTACACAAGACTATTTTCAACAGATATATTTTTGTGTCACAACAGTCAGGAGACACTACTGTTTTTCTTTACGGAAAAAACTACCAAAAGCTGAATAATAGAGATTTTTTACCGTGGGATGGCAAAACCACAATTATTTTTTACTGGGGTATAACACACTTTTTTAAATAGAGATATTTGCAGCTGAACAGTGAGCGACACACTCAAACTGCTTTTTTTTTAGATACCAAAGGCCCAAAACTGGATAGTACAGCAATTTGACCCGTGGAACTGCGAAACCACACTGGGATGTCGGGCCTACACAAGACTATTTTCAACAGATATATTTTTGTGTCACAACAGTCAGGAGACACTACTGTTTTTCTTTACGGAAAAAACTACCAAAAGCTGAATAATAGAGATTTCTTACCGTGGGATCGCAAAACCACAGTTATTGTTTACTGGGGTATACCACACTTTTTTAAATAGAGATATTTGCGGCTGAACAGTGAGCGACACACTCAAACTGCTTTTTTTTAAGATACCAAAGGCCCAAAACTGGATAGTACAGCGATTTGACCCGTGGAACTGCGAAACAACACTGGGATGTCGGGCCTACACAAGACTATTTTCAACAGATATATTTTTGTGTCACAACAGTCAGGAGACACTACTGTTTTTCTTTACGGAAAATATACCAAAACCTGAATAATAGAGATTTTTTACCATGGGATGGCAAAACCACAGTTATTGTTTACTGGGGTATACCACACTTTTTTAAATAGAGATATTTGCGGCTGAACAGTGAGCGACACACTCAAACAGTTTTTTTTTAGATACCAAAGGCCCAAAACTGGATAGTACAGTGATTTGACCCGTGGAACTGCGAAACCACACTGGGATGTCGGGCCTACACAAGTCTATTTTCAACAGATATATTTTTGTGTCACAACAGTCAGGAGACACTACTGTTTTTCTTTACGGAAAAAACTACCAAAAGCTGAATAATAGAGATTTTTTACCGTGGGATGGCAAAACCACAGTTATTGTTTACTGGGGTATAACACACTTTTTTAAATAGAGATATTTGCGGCTGAACAGTGAGCGACACACTAAAACTGCTTTTTTTTTAGATATCAATGGCCCAAAACTGGATAGTTCAGTGATTTGACCCGTGGAACTGCAAAACCACAATGGGATGTCGGGCCTACACAAGACTATTTTCAACAGATATATTTTTGTGTCACAACGGTCAGGAGACACTACTGTTTTTCTTTACGGAAAAAACTACCAAAAGCTGAATAATAGAGATTTTTTACCGTGGGATGGCAAAACCACAGTTATTTTTTACTGGGGTATGCCACACTTTTTTAAATAGAGATATTTGCAGCTGAACAGTGAGCGACACACTCAAACTGCTTTTTTTTTAGATACCAAAGGCCCAAAACTGGATAGTACAGCAATTTGACCCGTGGAACTGCAAAACCACACTGGGATGTCGGGCCTACACAAGACTATTTTCAACAGATATATTTTTGTGTCACAACAGTCAGGAGACACTACTGTTTTTCTTTACGGAAAAGCTACCAGAAGCTGAATAATAGAGATTTTTTACCGTGGGATGGCAAAACCACAGTTATTGTTTACTGGGGTATACCAAACTTTTTTAAATAGAGATATTTGTGGCTGAACAGTGAGCGACACACTCAAACTGCTTTTTTTTTAGATACCAAAGGCCCAAAACTGGATAGTACAGCGATTTGACCCATGGAACTGCGAAACCACACTGGGATGTCGGGCCTTCACAAGACTATTTTCAACAGATATATTTTTGTGTCACAACAGTCAGGAGACACTACTGTTTTTTTTTACGGAAAATATCCCAAAACCTGAATAATAGAGATTTTTTACCATGGGATGGCAAAACCCCAGTTATTGTTTACTGGGGTATACCACACTTTTTTAAATAGAGATATTTGTGGCTGAACAGTGAGAAACACACTCAAACTGCTTTTTTTTAGATACCAAAGGCCCAAAACTGGATAGTACAGCGATTTGACCCGTGGAACTGCGAAACCACTCTGGGATGTCGGGCCTACACAAGACTATTTTCAACAGAAATATTTTTGTGTCACAACAGTCAGGAGACACTACTGTTTTTCTTTACGGAAAAAACTACCAAAAGCTGAATAATAGAGATTTTTTACCGTGGGATGGCAAAACCACAGTTATTGTTTAATGGGGTATACCACACTTTTTTAAATAGAGATATTTGCGGCTGAACAGTGAGGACACACTCAAACTGCTTTTTTTTTAGATACCAAAGGTCCAAAACTGGATAGTACAGCAATTTGACCCGTGGAACTGGGAAACCACACTGGGATGTCGGGCCAACACAAGACTATTTTCAACAGGTATATTTTTGTGTCACAGCAGTCAGGAGACACTACTGTTTTTCTTTACGGAAAATATACCAAAACCTGAATAATAGATATTTTTTACCGTGGGATGGCAAAACCACAGTTGTTGTTTACTGGGGTATACCACACTTTTTTAAATAGAGATATTTGCGGCTGAACAGTGAGCGACACACTCAAACTGCTTTTTTTTTAGATACCAAAGGCCCAAAACTGGATAGTACAGCGATTTGACCCGTGGAACTGCGAAACCACACAGGGATGTCGGGCCTACACAAGACTATTTTCAACAGATATATTTTTGTGTCACAACAGTCAGGAGACACTACTGTTTTTCTTTACGGAAAAAAACTACCAAAAGCTGAATAATAGAGATTTTTTACCGTGGGATGGCAAAACCACAGTTATTGTTTACTGGGGTATACCACACTTTTTTAAATAGAGATATTTGCGGCTGAACAGTGAGCGACACACTCAAACTGCTTTTTTTTTAGATACCAAAGGCCCAAAACAGGATAGTACAGCGATTTTACCCGTGGAGCTGCGAAACCACACTGGGATGTCAGGCCAACACAAGACTATTTTCAACAGATATATTTTTGTGTCACAACAGTCAGGAGACACTACTGTTTTTCTTTACGGAAAAAACTACCAAAAGCTGAATAATAGAGATTTTTGACCGTGGGATGGCAAAACCACAGTTATTGTTTACTGGGGTATACCACACTTTTTTAAATAGAGATATTTGCGGCTGAACAGTGAGCGACACACTCAAACTGCTTTTTTTTAAGATACCAAGGGTCCGAAACTGGATAGTACAGCGATTTGACCCGTGGAACTGCGAAACCACACTGGGATGTCGGGCCTACACAAGACTATTTTCAACAGATATATTTTTGTGTCACAACAGTCAGGAGACACTACTGTTTTTCTTTACGGAAAAAACTACCAAAAGCTGAATAATAGAGATTTTTTACCGTGGGATGGCAAAACCACAGTTATTGTTTACTGGGGTATACCACACTTTTTTAAATAGAGATATTTGCGGCTGAACAATGAGCGACACACTCAAACTGCTTTTTTTTTAGATACCAAAGGCCCAAAACTGGATAGTACAGCGATTTGACCCATGGAACTGCGAAACCACACTGGGATGTTGGGCCTACACAAGACTATTTTCAACAGATATATTTTTGTGTCACAACAGTCAGGAGACACTACTGTTTTTCTTTACGGAAAAAACTACCAAAAGCTGAATAATAGAGATTTTTTACCGTGGGATGGCAAAACCACAATTATTTTTTACTGGGGTATACCACACTTTTTTAAATAGAGATATTTGCAGCTGAACAGTGAGCGACACACTCAAACTGCTTTTTTTTTAGATACCAAAGGCCCAAAACTGGATAGTACAGCAATTTGACCCGTGGAACTGCGAAACCACACTGGGATGTCGGGCCTACACAAGACTATTTTCAACAGATACATTTTTGTGTCACAGCAGTCAGGAGACACTACTGTTTTTCTTTACGGAAAAAACTACCAAAAGCTGAATAATAGAGATTTCTTACCGTGGGATCGCAAAACCACAGTTATTGTTTACTGGGGTATACCACACTTTTTTAAATAGAGATATTTGCGGCTGAACAGTGAGCAACACACTCAAACTGCTTTTTTTTAAGATACCAAAGGCCCAAAACTGGATAGTACAGCGATTTGACCCGTGGAACTGCGAAACAACACTGGGATGTCGGGCCTACACAAGACTATTTTCAACAGATATATTTTTGTGTCACAACAGTCAGGAGACACTACTGTTTTTCTTTATGGAAAAAACTACCAAAAGCTGAATAATAGAGATTTTTTACCGTGGGATGGCAAAACCACAGTTATTGTTTACTGGGGTATACCACACTTTTTTAAATAGAGATATTTGCGGCTGAACAATGAGCGACACACTCAAACTGCTTTTTTTTAAGATACCAAAGGCCCAAAACTGGATAGTACAGCGATTTGACCCGTGGAACTGCGAAACCACACTGGGATGTCGGGCCTACACAAGACTATTTTCAACAGATATATTTTTGTGTCACAACAGTCAGGAGACACTACTGTTTTTCTTTACGGAAAAAACTACCAAAAGCTGAATAATAGAGATTTTTTACTGTGGGATGGCAAAACCACAGTTATTGTTTACTGGGGTATACCACACTTTTTTAAATAGAGATATTTGCGGCTGAACAGTGAGCGACACACTCAAACTGCTTTTTTTTTAGATACCAAAGGCCCAAAACTGGATAGTACAGCGATTTGACCCATGGAACTGCGAAACCACACAGGGATGTCGGGCCTACACAAGACTATTTTCAACAGATATATTTTTGTGTCACAACAGTCAGGAGACACTACTGTTTTTCTTTACGGAAAATATACCAAAAGCTGAATAATAGAGATTTTTTACCATGGGATGGCAAAACCACAGTTATTGTTTACTGTGGTATACCACACTTTTTTAAATAGAGATATTTGCGGCTGAACAGTGAGCGACACACTCAATCTGCTTTTTTTTAGATACCAAAGGCCCAAAACTGGATAGTACAGCGATTTGACCCGTGGAACTACGAAACCACACTGGGATGTTGGGCCTACACAAGACTATTTTCAACAGATATATTTTTGTGTCACAACAGTCAGGAGACACTACTGTTTTTCTTTACGGAAAAAACTACCAAAAGCTGAATAATAGAGATTTTTTACCGTGGGATGGCAAAACCACAGTTATTGTTTACTGGGGTATACCACACTTTTTTAAATAGAGATATTTGTAGCTGAACAGTGAGCGACACACTCAAACTGCTTTTTTTTAAGATACCAAAGGCCCAAAACTGGATAGTACAGCGATTTGACCCGTGGAACTGCGAAACCACATTGGGATGTCGGGCCTATACAAGACTATTTTCAACAGATATATTTTTGTGTCACAACAGTCAGGAGACACTACTGTTTTTCTTTACGGAAAAAACTACCAAAAGCTGAATAATAGAGATTTTTTACCGTGGGATGGCAAAACCACAGTTATTGTTTACTGGGGTATACCACACTTTTTTAAATAGAGATATTTGCGGCTGAACAGTGAGCGACACACTCAAACTGCTTTTTTTTTAGATACCAAAGGCCCAAAACTGGATAGTACAGCGATTTGACCCATGGAACTGCGAAACCACACAGGGATGTCGGGCCTACACAAGACTATTTTCAACAGATATATTTTTGTGTCACAACAGTCAGGAGACACTACTGTTTTTCTTTACGGAAAATATACCAAAACCTGAATAATAGAGATTTTTTACCATGGGATGGCAAAACCACAGTTATTGTTTACTGGGGTATACCACACATTTTTAAATAGAGATATTTGCGGCTGAACAGTGAGCGACACACTCAAACTGCTTTTTTTTTAGATACCAAAGGCCCAAAACTGGATAGTACAGCGATTTGACCCGTGGAACTGCGAAACCACACTGGGATGTCGGGCCTAGACAAGACTATTTTCAACAGATATATTTTTGTGTCACAACAGTCAGGAGACACTACTGTTTTTCTTTGCGGAAAAAACTACCAAAACCTGAATAATAGAGATTTTTTACCGTGGGATGGCAAAACCACAGTTATTGTTTACTGGGGTATACCACACTTTTTTAAATAGAGATATTTGCGGCTGAACAGTGAGCGACACACTAAAACTGCATTTTTTTAGATACCAAAGGCCCAAAACTGGATAGTTCAGCGATTTGACCCATGGAACTGCGAAACCGCACTGGGATGTCGGGCCTACACAAGACCATTTTCAACAGATATATTTTTGTGTCACAACAGTCAGGAGACACTACTGTTTTTCTTTACGGAAAATATACCAAAAGCTGAATAATAGAGATTTTTTACCATGGGATGGCAAAACCACAGTTATTGTTTACTGGGGTATACCACACTTTTTTAAATAGAGATATTTGCGGCTGAACAATGAGCGACACACTCAAACTGCTTTTTTTTTAGATACCAAAGGCCCAAAACTGGATAGTACAGCGATTTGACCCGTGGAACTGCGAAACCACACTGGGATGTCGGGCGTACACAAGACTATTTTCAACAGATATATTTTTGTGTCACAACAGTCAGGAGACACTACTGTTTTTCTTTACGGAAAAAACTACCAAAAGCTGAATAATAGAGATTTTTTACTGTGGGATGGCAAAACCACAGTTATTGTTTACTGGGGTATACCACACTTTTTTAAATAGAGATATTTGCGGCTGAACAGTGAGCGAAACACTCAAACTGCTTTTTTTTTAGATACCAAAGGCCCAAAACTGGATAGTACAGCGATTTGACCCATGGAACTGCGAAACCACACAGGGATGTCGGGCCTACACAAGACTATTTTCAACAGATATATTTTTGTGTCACAACAGTCAGGAGACACTACTGTTTTTCTTTACGGAAAATATACCAAAACCTGAATAATAGAGATTTTTTACCATGGGATGGCAAAACCACAGTTATTGTTTACTGGGGTATACCACACATTTTTAAATAGAGATATTTGCGGCTGAACAGTGAGCGACACACTCAAACTGCTTTTTTTTTAGATACCAAAGGCCCAAAACTGGATAGTACAGCGATTTGACCCGTGGAACTGCGAAACCACACTGGGATGTCGGGCCTACACAAGGCAATTTTCAACAGATATATTTTTGTGTCACAACAGTCAGGAGACACTACTGTTTTTCTTTACGGAAAACATACCAAAACCTGAATAATAGAGATTTTTTACCATGGGATGGCAAAACCACAGTTATTGTTTACTGGGTATACCACACATTTTTAAATAGAGATATTTGCGGCTGAACAGTGAGCGACACACTCAAACTGCTTTTTTTTTAGATACCAAAGGCCCAAAACTGGATAGTACAGCGATTTGACCCGTGGAACTGCGAAACCACACTGGGATGTCGGGCCTACACAAGACAATTTTCAACAGATATATTTTTGTGTCACAACAGTCAGGAGACACTACTGTTTTTCTTTACGTAAAATATACCAAAACCTGAATAATAGAGATTTTTTACCATGGGATGGCAAAACCACAGTTATTGTTTACTGGGGTATATCACACTTTATTAAATAGAGATATTTGCGGCTGAACAGTGAGCGACACACTCAAACTGCTTTTTTTTAAGATACCAAAGGCCCAAAACTGGATAGTACAGCGATTTGACCCGTGGAACTGCGAAACCACACTGGGATGTCGGGCCTATACAAGACTATTTTCAACAGATATATTTTTGTGTCACAACAGTCACTAGACACTACTGTTTTTCTTTACTGAAAAAACTACCAAAAGCTGAATAATAGAGATTTTTTACCGTGGGATGGCAAAACCACAGTTATTGTTTACTGGGGTATACCACACTTTTTTAAATAGAGATATTTGCGGCTAAACAATGAGCGACACACTCAAACTGCTTTTTTTTTAGATACCAAAGGCCCAAAACTGGATAGTACAGCGATTTGACCCGTGGAGCTGCGAAACCACATTGGGATGTCGGGCCTACAAAAGACTATTTTCAACAGATATATTTTTGTGTCACAACGGTCAGGAGACACTACTGTTTTTCTTTACGGAAAAAACTACCAAAAGCTGAATAATAGAGATTTTTTACCGTGGGATGGCAAAACCACAGTTATTGTTTACTGGGGTATACCACACTTTTTTAAATAGAGATATTTGCGGCTGAACAGTGAGCGACACACTCAAACTGCTTTTTTTTTAGATACCAAAGGCCCAAAACTGGATAGTACAGCGATTTGACCCGTGGAACTGCGAAACCACACTGGGATGTCGCGCCTACACAAGATTATTTTCAACAGATATATTTTTGTGTCACAACAGTCAGGAGACACTACTGGTTTTCTTTACGGAAAAAACTACCAAAACCTGAATAATAGAGATTTTTTACCATGGGATGGCAAAACCACAGTTATTGTTTACTGGAGTATACCACACTTTTTTAAATAGAGATATTTGCGGCTGAACAGTGAGCGACACACTCAAACTGCTTTTTTTTAAGATACCAAAGTCCCAAAACTGAATAGTACAGCGATTTTTCCCGTGGAACTGCGAAACCACACTGGGATGTCGGGCGTATACAAGACTATTTTCAACAGATATATTTTTGTGTCACAACAGTCAGGAGACACTACTGTTTTTCTTTACTGAAAAAACTACCAAAAGCTGAATAATAGAGATTTTTTACCGTGGGATGGCAAAACCACAGTTATTGTTTACTGGGGTATACCACACTTTTTTAAATAGAGATATTTGCGGCTAAACAATGAGCGACACACTCAAACTGCTTTTTTTTTAGATACCAAAGGCCCAAAACTGGATAGTACAGCGATTTGACCCGTGGAACTGCGAAACCACATTGGGATGTCGGGCCTACAAAAGACTATTTTCAACAGATATATTTTTGTGTCACAACAGTCAGGAGACACTACTGTTTTTCTTTACGGAAAAAACTACCAAAAGCTGAATAATAGAGATTTTTTACCGTGGGATGGCAAAACCACAGTTATTGTTTACTGGGGTATACCACACTTTTTTAAATAGAGATATTTGCGGCTGAACAGTGAGCGACACACTCAAACTGCTTTTTTTTTAGATACCAAAGGCCCAAAACTGGATAGTACAGCGATTTGACCCGTGGAACTGCGAAACTACATTGGGATGTCGGGCCTACAAAAGACTATTTTCAACAGATATATTTTTGTGTCACAACAGTCAGGAGACACTACTGTTTTTCTTTACGGAAAAAACTACCAAAAGCTGAATAATAGAGATTTTTTACCGTGGGATGGCAAAACCACAGTTATTGTTTACTGGGGTATACCACACTTTTTTAAATAGAGATATTTGCGGCTGAACAGTGAGCGACACACTCAAACTGCTTTTTTTTTAGATACCAAAGGCCCAAAACTGGATAGTACAGCGATTTGACCCGTGGAACTGCAAAACCACACTGGGATGTCGGGCCTACACAAGATTATTTTCAACAGATATATTTTTGTGTCACAACAGTCAGGAGACACTACTGTTTTTCTTTACGGAAAAAACTACCAAAACCTGAATAATAGAGATTTTTTACCATGGGATGGCAAAACCACAGTTATTGTTTACTGGAGTATACCACACTTTTTTAAATAGAGATATTTGCGGCTGAACAGTGAGCGACACACTCAAACTGCTTTTTTTTTAGATACCAGAGGCCCAAAACTGGATAGTACAGCGATTTGACCCGTGGAACTGCGAAACCACACTGGGATGTCGGGCCAACACAAGACTATTTCCAACAGATATATTTTTGTGTCACAACAGTCAGGAGACACTACTGTGTTTCTTTACGGAAAATATACCAAAACCTGAATAATAGAGATGTTTTACCGTGGGATGGCAAAACCACAGTTATTGTTTACTGGGGTATACCACACTTTTTTAAATAGAGATATTTGCGGCTGAACAGTGAGCGACACTCTAAAACTGCATTTTTTTTAGATACCAAAGGCCCAAAACTGGATAGTTCAGCGATTTGACCCATGGAACTGCGAAACCACACTGGGATGTCGGGCCTACACAAGACCATTTTCAACAGATATATTTTTCTGTCACAACAGTCAGGAGACACTACTGTTTTTCTTTACGGAAAAAAATACCAAAAGCTGAATAATAGAGATTTTTTACCATGGGATGTCAAAACCACAGTTATTGTTTACTGGGGTATACCACACTTTTTTAAATAGAGATATTTGCTGCTGAACAGTGAGCGACACACTCAAACTGCTTTTTTTTTAGATACCAAAGGCCCAAAACTGGATAGTACAGCGATTTGACCCATGGAACTGCGAAACCACACTGGGATGTCGGGCCTACACAAGACTATTTTCAACAGATATAATTTTGTGTCACAACAGTCAGGAGACACTACTGTTTTTCTTTACGGAAAATATACCAAAACCTGAATAATAGAGATTTTTTACCATGGGATGGCAAAACCACAGTTATTGTTTACTGGGGTATACCACACTTTTTTAAATAGAGATATTTGCGGCTGAACAGTGAGCGACACACTCAAACAGGTTTTTTTTAGATACCAAAGGCCCAAAACTGGATAGTACAGTGATTTGACCCGTGGAACTGCGAAACCACACTGGGATGTCGGGCCTACACAAGTCTATTTTCAACAGATATATTTTTGTGTCACAACAGTCAGGAGACACTACTGTTTTTCTTTACGGAAAAAACTACCAAAAGCTGAATAATAGAGATTTTTTACCGTGGGATGGCAAAACCACAGTTATTGTTTACTGGGGTATAACACACTTTTTTAAATAGAGATATTTGCGGCTGAACAGTGAGCGACACACTAAAACTGCTTTTTTTTTAGATATCAAAGGCCCAAAACTGGATAGTTCAGTGATTTGACCCGTGGAACTGCAAAACCACAATGGGATGTCGGGCCTACACAAGACTATTTTCAACAGATATATTTTTGTGTCACAACGGTCAGGAGACACTACTGTTTTTCTTTACGGAAAAAACTACCAAAAGCTGAATAATAGAGATTTTTTACCGTGGGATGGCAAAACCACAGTTATTTTTTACTGGGGTATGCCACACTTTTTTAAATAGAGATATTTGCAGCTGAACAGTGAGCGACACACTCAAACTGCTTTTTTTTTAGATACCAAAGGCCCAAAACTGGATAGTACAGCAATTTGACCCGTGGAAATGCAAAACCACACTGGGATGTCGGGCCTACACAAGACTATTTTCAACAGATATATTTTTGTGTCACAACAGTCAGGAGACTCTACTGTTTTTCTTTACGGAAAAAACTACCAAAAGCTGAATAATAGAGATTTTTTACCGTGGGATGGCAAAACCACAGTTATTGTTTACTGGGGTATACCACACTATTTTAAATAGAGATATTTGCGGCTGAACAGTGAGGGACACACTCAAACTGCTTTTTTTTAAGATACCAAAGGCCCAAAACTGGATAGTACAGCGATTTGACCCGTGGAACTGCGAAACCACACTGGGATGTCGGGCCAATACAAGACTATTTTCAACAGATATATTTTTGTGTCACAACAGTCAGGAGACACTACTGTTTTTCTTTACGAAAAAGCTACCAGAAGCTGAATAATAGAGATTTTTTACCGTGGGATGGCAAAACCACAGTTATTGTTTACTCGGGTATACCACACTTTTTTAAATAGAGATATTTGTGGCTGAACAGTGAGCGACACACTCAAACTGCTTTTTTTTTAGATACCAAAGGCCCAAAACTGGATAGTACAGCGATTTGACCCATGGAACTGCGAAACCACACTGGGATGTCGGGCCTACACAAGACTATTTTCAACAGATATATTTTTGTGTCACAACAGTCAGGAGACACTACTGTTTTTTTTTACGGAAAATATACCAAAACCTGAATAATAGAGATTTTTTACCATGGGATGGCAAAACCACAGTTATTGTTTACTGGGGTATACCACACTTTTTCAAATAGAGATATTTGTGGCTGAACAGTGAGAAACACACTCAAACTGCTTTTTTTTAGATACCAAAGGCCCAAAACTGGATAGTACAGCGATTTGACCCGTGGAACTGCGAAACCACTCTGGGATGTCGGGCCTACACAAGACTATTTTCAACAGATATATTTTTGTGTCACAACAGTCAGGAGACACTACTGTTTTTCTTTACTGAAAAAACTACCAAAAGCTGAATAATAGAGATTTTTTACCGTGGGATGGCAAAACCACAGTTATTGTTTACTGGGGTATACCACACTTTTTTAAATAGAGATATTTGCGGCTAAACAATGAGCGACACACTCAAACTGCTTTTTTTTTAGATACCAAAGGCCCAAAACTGGATAGTACAGCGATTTGACCCGTGGAACTGCGAAACCACATTGGGATGTCGGGCCTACAAAAGACTATTTTCAACAGATATATTTTTGTGTCACAACAGTCAGGGGACACTACTGTTTTTCTTTACGGAAAAAACTACCAAAAGCTGAATAATAGAGATTTTTTACCGTGGGATGGCAAAACCACAGTTATTGTTTACTGGGGTATACCACACTTTTTTAAATAGAGACATTTGCGGCTGAACAGTGAGCGACACACTCAAACTGCTTTTTTTTTAGATACCAAAGGCCCAAAACTGGATAGTACAGCGATTTGACCCGTGGAACTGCGAAACCACATTGGGATGTCGGGCCCACAAAAGACTATTTTCAACAGATATATTTTTGTGTCACAACAGTCAGGAGACACTACTGTTTTTCTTTACGGAAAAAACTACCAAAAGCTGAATAATAGAGATTTTTTACCGTGGGATGGCAAAACCACAGTTATTGTTTACTGGGGTATACCACACTTTTTTAAATAGAGATATTTGCGGCTGAACAGTGAGCGACACACTCAAACTGCTTTTTTTTTAGATACCAAAGGCCCAAAACTGGATAGTACAGTGATTTGACCCGTGGAACTGCGAAACCACACTGGGATGTCGGGCCTACACAAGATTATTTTCAACAGATATATTTTTGTGTCACAACAGTCAGGAGACACTACTGTTTTTCTTTACGGAAAAAACTACCAAAACCTGAATAATAGAGATTTTTTACCATGGGATGGCAAAACCACAGTTATTGTTTACTGGAGTATACCACACTTTTTTAAATAGAGATATTTGCGGCTGAACAGTGAGCGACACACTCAAACTGCTTTTTTTTAAGATACCAAAGGCCCAAAACTGGATAGTACAGCGATTTGACCCGTGGAACTGCGAAACCACACTGGGATGTCGGGCCTATACAAGACTATTTTCAACAGATATATTTTTGTGTCACAACAGTCAGGAGACACTACTGTTTTTCTTTACTGAAAAAACTACCAAAAGCTGAATAATAGAGATTTTTTACCGTGGGATGGCAAAACCACAGTTATTGTTTACTGGGGTATACCACACTTTTTTAAATAGAGATATTTGCGGCTAAACAATGAGCGACACACTCAAACTGCTTTTTTTTTAGATACCAAAGGCCCAAAACTGGATAGTACAGCGATTTGACCCGTGGAACTGCGAAACCACATTGGGATGTCGGGCCTACAAAAGACTATTTTCAACAGATATATTTTTGTGTCACAACAGTCAGGAGACACTACTGTTTTTCTTTACGGAAAAAACTACCAAAAGCTGAATAATAGAGATTTTTTACCGTGGGATGGCAAAACCACAGTTATTGTTTACTGGGGTATACCACACTTTTTTAAATAGAGATATTTGCGGCTGAACAGTGAGCGACACACTCAAACTGCTTTTTTTTTAGATACCAAAGGCCCAAAACTGGATAGTACAGCGATTTGACCCGTGGAACTGCGAAACCACATTGGGATGTCGGGCCTACAGAAGACTATTTTCAACAGATATATTTTTGTGTCACAACAGTCAGGAGACACTACTGTTTTTCTTTACGGAAAAAACTAACAAAAGCTGAATAATAGAGATTTTTTACCATGGGATGGCAAAACCACAGTTATTGTTTACTGGGGTATACCACACTTTTTTAAATAGAGATATTTGCGGCTGAACAGTGAGCGACACACTCAAACTGCTTTTTTTTTAGATACCAAAGGCCCAAAACTGGATAGTACAGCGATTTGACCCGTGGAACTGCGAAACCACTCTGGGATGTCGGGCCTACACAAGATTATTTTCAACAGATATATTTTTGTGTCACAACAGTCAGGAGACACTACTGTTTTTCTTTACGGAAAAAACTACCAAAACCTGAATAATAGAGATTTTTTACCATGGGATGGCAAAACCACAGTTATTGTTTACTGGAGTATACCACACTTTTTTAAATAGAGATATTTGCGGCTGAACAGTGAGCGACACACTCAAACTGCTTTTTTTTTAGATACCAGAGGCCCAAAACTGGATAGTACAGCGATTTGACCCGTGGAACTGCGAAACCACACTGGGATTTCGGGCCAACACAAGACTATTTCCAACAGATATATTTTTGTGTCACAACAGTCAGGAGACACTACTGTTTTTCTTTACGGAAAATATACCAAAACCTGAATAATAGAGATGTTTTACCGTGGGATGGCAAAACCACAGTTATTGTTTACTGGGGTATACCACACTTTTTTAAATAGAGATATTTGCGGCTGAACAGTGAGCGACACTCTAAAACTGCATTTTTTTTAGATACCAAAGGCCCAAAACTGGATAGTTCAGCGATTTGACCCATGGAACTGC
Source organism: Phyllobates terribilis (assembly GCF_046119375.1). Lineage (NCBI taxonomy): Eukaryota > Metazoa > Chordata > Amphibia > Anura > Dendrobatidae > Phyllobates > Phyllobates terribilis. Next base: position 277,665,950 of record NW_027362767.1, read on the forward strand.
GAAACCACACTGGGATGTCGGGCCTACACAAGACCATTTTCAACAGATATATTTTTCTGTCACAACAGTCAGGAGACACTACTGTTTTTCTTTACGGAAAAAAATACCAAAAGCTGAATAATAGAGATTTTTTACCATGGGATGTCAAAACCACAGTTATTGTTTACTGGGGTATACCACACTTTTTTAAATAGAGATATTTGTGGCTGAACAGTGAGAAACACACTCAAACTGCTTTTTTTTAGATACCAAAGGCCCAAAACTGGATAGTACAGCGATTTGACCCGTGGAACTGCGAAACCACTCTGGGATGTCGGGCCTACACAAGACTATTTTCAACAGATATATTTTTGTGTCACAACAGTCAGGAGACACTACTGTTTTTCTTTACTGAAAAAACTACCAAAAGCTGAATAATAGAGATTTTTTACCGTGGGATGGCAAAACCACAGTTATTGTTTACTGGGGTATACCACACTTTTTTAAATAGAGATATTTGCGGCTAAACAATGAGCGACACACTCAAACTGCTTTTTTTTTAGATACCAAAGGCCCAAAACTGGATAGTACAGCGATTTGACCCGTGGAACTGCGAAACCACATTGGGATGTCGGGCCTACAAAAGACTATTTTCAACAGATATATTTTTGTGTCACAACAGTCAGGGGACACTACTGTTTTTCTTTACGGAAAAAACTACCAAAAGCTGCATAATAGAGATTTTTTACCGTGGGATGGCAAAACCACAGTTATTGTTTACTGGGGTATACCACACTTTTTTAAATAGAGATATTTGCGGCTGAACAGTGAGCGACACACTCAAACTGCTTTTTTTTTAGATACCAAAGGCCCAAAACTGGATAGTACAGCGATTTGACCCGTGGAACTGCGAAACCACACTGGGATGTCGGGCCTACACAAGATTATTTTCAACAGATATATTTTTGTGTCACAACAGTCAGGAGACACTACTGTTTTTCTTTACGGAAAAAACTACCAAAACCTGAATAATAGAGATTTTTTACCATGGGATGGCAAAACCACAGTTATTGTTTACTGGAGTATACCACACTTTTTTAAATAGAGATATTTGCGGCTGAACAGTGAGCGACACACTCAAACTGCTTTTTTTTAAGATACCAAAGGCCCAAAACTGGATAGTACAGCGATTTGACCCGTGGAACTGCGAAACCACACTGGGATGTCGGGCCTATACAAGACTATTTTCAACAGATATATTTTTGTGTCACAACAGTCAGGAGACACTACTGTTTTTCTTTACTGAAAAAACTACCAAAAGCTGAATAATAGAGATTTTTTACCGTGGGATGGCAAAACCACAGTTATTGTTTACTGGGGTATACCACACTTTTTTAAATAGAGATATTTGCGGCTAAACAATGAGCGACACACTCAAACTGCTTTTTTTTTAGATACCAAAGGCCCAAAACTGGATAGCACAGCGATTTGACCCGTGGAACTGCGAAACCACATTGGGATGTCGGGCCTACAAAAGACTATTTTCAACAGATATATTTTTGTGTCACAACAGTCAGGAGACACTACTGTTTTTCTTTACAGAAAAAACTACCAAAAGCTGAATAATAGAGATTTTTTACCGTGGGATGGCAAAACCACAGTTATTGTTTACTGGGGTATACCACACTTTTTTAAATAGAGATATTTGCGGCTGAACAGTGAGCGACACACTCAAACTGCTTTTTTTTTAGATACCAAAGGCCCAAAACTGGATAGTACAGCGATTTGACCCGTGGAACTGCGAAACCACACTGGGATGTCGGGCCTACACAAGATTATTTTCAACAGATATATTTTTGTGTCACAACAGTCAGGAGACACTACTGTTTTTCTTTACGGAAAAAACTACCAAAACCTGAATAATAGAGATTTTTTACCATGGGATGGCAAAACCACAGTTATTGTTTACTGGAGTATACCACACTTTTTTAAATAGAGATATTTGCGGCTGAACAGTGAGCGACACACTCAAACTGCTTTTTTTTTACATACCAGAGGCCCAAAACTGGATAGTACAGCGATTTGACCCGTGGAACTGCGAAACCACACTGGGATTTCGGGCCAACACAAGACTATTTCCAACAGATATATTTTTGTGTCACAACAGTCAGGAGACACTACTGTTTTTCTTTACGGAAAATATACCAAAACCTGAATAATAGAGATGTTTTACCGTGGGATGGCAAAACCACAGTTATTGTTTACTGGGGTATACCACACTTTTTTAAATAGAGATATTTGCGGCTGAACAGTGAGCGACACTCTAAAACTGCATTTTTTTTAGATACCAAAGGCCCAAAACTGGATAGTTCAGCGATTTGACCCATGGAACTGCGAAACCACACTGGGATGTCGGGCCTACACAAGACCATTTTCAACAGATATATTTTTCTGTCACAACAGTCAGGAGACACTACTGTTTTTCTTTACGGAAAAAAATACCAAAAGCTGAATAATAGAGATTTTTTACCATGGGATGTCAAAACCACAGTTATTGTTTACTGGGGTATACCACAATTTTTTAAATAGAGATATTTGCTGCTGAACAGTGAGCGACACACTCAAACTGCTTTTTTTTTAGATACCAAAGGCCCAAAACTGGATAGTACAGCGATTTGACCCATGGAACTGCGATACCACACAGGGATGTCGGGCCTACACAAGACTATTTTCAACAGATATATTTTTGTGTCACAACAGTCAGGAGACACTACTGTTTTTCTTTACGGAAAATATACCAAAACCTGAATAATAGAGATTTTTTACCATGGGATGGCAAAACCACAGTTATTGTTTACTGGGGTATACCACACTTTTTTAAATAGAGATATTTGCGGCTGAACAGTGAGCGACACACTCAAACAGGTTTTTTTTAGATACCAAAGGCCCAAAACTGGATAGTACAGTGATTTGACCCGTGGAACTGCGAAACCACACTGGGATGTCGGGCCTACACAAGTCTATTTTCAACAGATATATTTTTGTGTCACAACAGTCAGGAGACACTACTGTTTTTCTTTACGGAAAAAACTACCAAAAGCTGAATAATAGAGATTTTTTACCGTGGGATGGCAAAACCACAGTTATTGTTTACTGGGGTATAACACACTTTTTTAAATAGAGATATTTGCGGCTGAACAGTGAGCGACACACTCAAACTGCTTTTTTTTTAGATACCAAAGGCCCAAAACTGGATAGTACAGCGATTTGACCCATGGAACTGTGAAACCACACTGGGATGTCGGGCCTACACAAGACTATTTTCAACAGATATATTTTTGTGTCACAACAGTCAGGAGACACTACTGTTTTTTTTTACGGAAAATATACCAAAACCTGAATAATAGAGATTTTTTACCATGGGATGGCAAAACCACAGTTATTGTTTACTGGGGTATACCACACTTTTTTAAATAGAGATATTTGTGGCTGAACAGTGAGAAACACACTCAAACTGCTTTTTTTTAGATACCAAAGGCCCAAAACTGGATAGTACAGCGATTTGACCCGTGGAACTGCAAAACCACACTGGGATGTCGGGCCTACACAAGACTATTTTCAACAGATATATTTTTGTGTCACAACAGTCAGGAGACACTACTGTTTTTCTTTACGGAAAAAACTACCAAAAGCTGAATAATAGAGATTTTTTACCGTGGGATGGCAAAACCACAGTTATTGTTTACTGGGGTATACCACACTTTTTTAAATAGAGATATTTGCGGCTGAACAGTGAGCGACACACTCAAACTGCTTTTTTTTAAGATACCAAAGACCCAAAACTGGATAGTACAGCGATTTTACCCGTGGAACTGCGAAACCACACTGGGATGTAGGGCCAATACAAGACTATTTTCAACAGATATATTTTTGTGTCACAACAGTCAGGAGACACTACTGTTTTTCTTTACGGAAAAGCTACCAGAAGCTGAATAATAGAGATTTTTTACCGTGGGATGGCAAAACCACAGTTATTGTTTACTGGGGTATACCACACTTTTTTAAATAGAGATATTTGTGGCTGAACAGTGAGCGACACACTCAAACTGCTTTTTTTTTAGATACCAAAGGCCCAAAACTGGATAGTACAGCGATTTGACCCATGGAACTGCGAAACCACACTGGGATGTCGGGCCTACACAAGACTATTTTCAACAGATATATTTTTGTGTCACAACAGTCAGGAGACACTACTGTTTTTTTTTACGGAAAATATACCAAAACCTGAATAATAGAGATTTTTTACCATGGGATGGCAAAACCACAGTTATTGTTTACTGGGGTATACCACACTTTTTTAAATAGAGATATTTGTAGCTGAACAGTGAGAAACACACTCAAACTGCTTTTTTTTAGATACCAAAGGCCCAAAACTGGATAGTACAGCGATTTGACCCGTGGAACTGCGAAACCACTCTGGGATGTCGGGCCTACACAAGACTATTTTCAACAGATATATTTTTGTGTCACAACAGTCAGGAGACACTACTGTTTTTCTTTACGGAAAAAACTACCAAAAGCTGAATAATAGAGATTTTTTACCGTGGGATGGCAAAACCACAGTTATTGTTTAATGGGGTATACCACACTTTTTTAAATAGAGATATTTGCGGCTGAACAGTGAGGACACACTCAAACTGCTTTTTTTTTAGATACCAAAGGCCCAAAACTGGATAGTACAGCAAGTTGACCCGTGGAACTGCGAAACCACACTGGGATGTCGGGCCAACACAAGACTATTTTCAACAGATATATTTTTGTGTCACAACAGTCAGGAGACACTACTGTTTTTCTTTATGGAAAATATACCAAAACCTGAATAATAGATATTTTTTACCGTGGGATGGCAAAACCACAGTTATTGTTTACTGGGGTATACCACACTTTTTTAAATAGAGATATTTGCTTCTGAACAGTGAGCGACACACTCAAACTGCTTTTTTTTTAGATACCAAAGGCCCAAAACTGGATAGTACAGCGATTTGACCCGTGGAACTGCGAAACCACACAGGGATGTCGGGCCTACACAAGACTATTTTCAACAGATATATTTTTGTGTCACAACAGTCAGGAGACACTACTGTTTTTATTTACGGAAAAAACTACCAAAAGCTGAATAATAGAGATTTTTTACCGTGGGATGGCAAAACCACAGTTATTGTTTACTGGGGTATACCACACTTTTTTAAATAGAGATATTTGCGGCTGAACAGTGAGCGACACACTCAAACTGCTTTTTTTTTAGATACCAAAGGCCCAAAACAGGATAGTACAGCGATTTGACCCGTGGAACTGCGAAACCACACTGGGATGTCAGGCCAACACAAGACTATTTTCAACAGATATATTTTTGTGTCACAACAGTCAGGAGACACTACTGTTTTTCTTTACGGAAAAAACTACCAAAAGCTGAATAATAGAGATTTTTTACCGTGGGATGGCAAAACCACAATTATTTTTTACTGGGGTATACCACACTTTTTTAAATAGAGATATTTGCAGCTGAACAGTGAGCGACACACTCAAACTGCTTTTTTTTTAGATACCAAAGGCCCAAAACTGGATAGTACAGCAATTTGACCCGTGGAACTGCGAAACCACACTGGGATGTCGGGCCTACACAAGACTATTTTCAACAGATATATTTTTGTGTCACAACAGTCAGGAGACACTACTGTTTTTCTTTACGGAAAAAACTACCAAAAGCTGAATAATAGAGATTTCTTACCGTGGGATCGCAAAACCACAGTTATTGTTTACTGGGGTATACCACACTTTTTTAAATAGAGATATTTGCGGCTGAACAGTGAGCGACACACTCAAACTGCTTTTTTTTTAGATACCAAAGGCCCAAAACTGGATAGTACAGCGATTTGACCCGTGGAACTGCGAAACAACACTGGGATGTCGGGCCTACACAAGACTATTTTCAACAGATATATTTTTGTGTCACAACAGTCAGGAGACACTACTGTTTTTCTTTACGGAAAATATACCAAAACCTGAATAATAGAGATTTTTTACCATGGGATGGCAAAACCACAGTTATTGTTTACTGGGGTATACCACACTTTTTTAAATAGAGATATTTGCGGCTGAACAGTGAGCGACACACTCAAACAGTTTTTTTTTAGATACCAAAGGCCCAAAACTGGATAGTACAGTGATTTGACCCGTGGAACTGCGAAACCACACTGGGATGTCGGGCCTACACAAGTCTATTTTCAACAGATATATTTTTGTGTCACAACAGTCAGGAGACACTACTGTGTTTCTTTACGGAAAAAACTACCAAAAGCTGAATAATAGAGATTTTTTACCGTGGGATGGCAAAACCACAGTTATTGTTTACTGGGGTATAACACACTTTTTTAAATAGAGATATTTGCGGGTGAACAGTGAGCGACACACTAAAACTGCTTTTTTTTTAGATATCAAAGGCCCAAAACTGGATAGTTCAGTGATTTGACCCGTGGAACTGCAAAACCACAATGGGATGTCGGGCCTACACAAGACTATTTTCAACAGATATATTTTTGTGTCACAACGGTCAGGAGACACTACTGTTTTTCTTTACGGAAAAAACTACCAAAAGCTGAATAATAGAGATTTTTTACCGTGGGATGGCAAAACCACAGTTATTTTTTACTGGGGTATGCCACACTTTTTTAAATAGAGATATTTGCAGCTGAACAGTGAGCGACACACTCAAACTGCTTTTTTTTTAGATACCAAAGGCCCAAAACTGGATAGTACAGCAATTTGACCCGTGGAACTGCAAAACCACACTGGGATGTCGGGCCTACACAAGACTATTTTCAACAGATATATTTTTGTGTCACAACAGTCAGGAGACACTACTGTTTTTCTTTACGGAAAAAACTACCAAAAGCTGAATAATAGAGATTTTTTACCGTGGGATGGCAAAACCACAGTTATTGTTTACTGGGGTATACCACACTTTTTTAAATAGAGATATTTGCGGCTGAACAGTGAGCGACACACTCAAACTGCTTTTTTTTAAGATACCAAAGACCCAAAACTGGATAGTACAGTGATTTGACCCGTGGAACTGCGAAACCACACTGGGATGTCGGGCCTACACAAGTCTATTTTCAACAGATATATTTTTGTGTCACAACAGTCAGGAGACACTACTGTTTTTCTTTACGGAAAAAACTACCAAAAGCTGAATAATAGAGATTTTTTACCGTGGGATGGCAAAACCACAGTTATTGTTTACTGGGGTATAACACACTTTTTTAAATAGAGATATTTGCGGCTGAACAGTGAGCGACACACTAAAACTGTTTTTTTTTAGATATCAAAGGCCCAAAACTGGATAGTTCAGTGATTTGACCCGTGGAACTGCAAAACCACAATGGGATGTCGGGCCAACACAAGACTATTTTCAACAGATATATTTTTGTGTCACAACGGTCAGGAGACACTACTGTTTTTCTTTACGGAAAAAACTACCAAAAGCTGAATAATAGAGATTTTTTACCGTGGGATGGCAAAACCACAGTTATTTTTTACTGGGGTATGCCACACTTTTTTAAATAGAGATATTTGCAGCTGAACAGTGAGCGACACACTCAAACTGCTTTTTTTTTAGATACCAAAGGCCCAAAACTGGATAGTACAGCAATTTGACCCGTGGAACTGCAAAACCACACTGGGATGTCGGGCCTACACAAGACTATTTTCAACAGATATATTTTTGTGTCACAACAGTCAGGAGACACTACTGTTTTTCTTTACGGAAAAAACTACCAAAAGCTGAATAATAGAGATTTTTTACCGTGGGATGGCAAAACCACAGTTATTGTTTACTGGGGTATACCACACTTTTTTAAATAGAGATATTTGCGGCTGAACAGTGAGCGACACACTCAAACTGCTTTTTTTTAAGATACCAAAGACCCAAAACTGGATAGTACAGTGATTTGACCCGTGGAACTGCGAAACCACACTGGGATGTCGGGCCTACACAAGTCTATTTTCAACAGATATATTTTTGTGTCACAACAGTCAGGAGACACTACTGTTTTTCTTTACGGAAAAAACTACCAAAAGCTGAATAATAGAGATTTTTTACCGTGGGATGGCAAAACCACAGTTATTGTTTACTGTGGTATAACACACTTTTTTAAATAGAGATATTTGCGGCTGAACAGTGAGCGACACACTAAAACTGCTTTTTTTTTAGATATCAAAGGCCCAAAACTGGATAGTTCAGTGATTTGACCCGTGGAACTGCAAAACCACAATGGGATGTCGGGCCTACACAAGACTATTTTCAACAGATATATTTTTGTGTCACAACGGTCAGGAGACACTACTGTTTTTCTTTACGGAAAAAACTACCAAAAGCTGAATAATAGAGATTTTTTACCGTGGGATGGCAAAACCACAGTTATTTTTTACTGGGGTATGCCACACTTTTTTAAATAGAGATATTTGCAGCTGAACAGTGAGCGACACACTCAAACTGCTTTTTTTTTAGATTCCAAAGGCCCAAAACTGGATAGTACAGCAATTTGACCCGTGGAACTGCAAAACCACACTGGGATGTCGGGCCTACACAAGACTATTTTCAACAGATATATTTTTGTGTCACAACAGTCAGGAGACACTACTGTTTTTCTTTACGGAAAAAACTACCAAAAGCTGAATAATAGAGATTTTTTACCGTGGGATGGCAAAACCACAGTTATTGTTTACTGGGGTATACCACACTTTTTTAAATAGAGATATTTGCGGCTGAACAGTGAGCGACACACTCAAACTGCTTTTTTTTAAGATACCAAAGACCCAAAACTGGATAGTACAGCGATTTTACCCGTGGAACTGCGAAACCACACTGGGATATAGGGCCAATACAAGACTATTTTCAACAGATATATTTTTGTGTCACAACAGTCAGGAGACACTACTGTTTTTCTTTACGGAAAAGCTACCAGAAGCTGAATAATAGAGATTTTTTACCGTGGGATGGCAAAACCACAGTTATTGTTTACTGGGGTATACCACACTTTTTTAAATAGAGATATTTGTGGCTGAACAGTGAGCGACACACTCAAACTGCTTTTTTTTTAGATACCAAAGGCCCAAAACTGGATAGTACAGCGATTTGACCCATGGAACTGCGAAACCACACTGGGATGTCGGGCCTACACAAGACTATTTTCAACAGATATATTTTTGTGTCACAACAGTCAGGAGACACTACTGTTTTTTTTTACGGAAAATATACCAAAACCTGAATAATAGAGATTTTTTACCATGGGATGGCAAAACCACAGTTATTGTTTACTGGGGTATACCACACTTTTTTAAATAGAGATATTTGTGGCTGAACAGTGAGAAACACACTCAAACTGCTTTTTTTTAGATACCAAAGGCCCAAAACTGGATAGTACAGCGATTTGACCCGTGGAACTGCGAAACCACTCTGGGATGTCGGGCCTACACAAGACTATTTTCAACAGATATATTTTTGTGTCACAACAGTCAGGAGACACTACTGTTTTTCTTTACGGAAAAAACTACCAAAAGCTGAATAATAGAGATTTTTTACCGTGGGATGGCAAAACCACAGTTATTGTTTAATGGGGTATACCACACTTTTTTAAATAGAGATATTTGCGGCTGAACAGTGAGGACACACTCAAACTGCTTTTTTTTTAGATACCAAAGGCCCAAAACTGGATAGTACAGCAATTTGACCCGTGGAACTGCGAAACCACACTGGGATGTCGGGCCAACACAAGACTATTTTCAACAGATATATTTTTGTGTCACAACAGTCAGGAGACACTACTGTTTTTCTTTACGGAAAATATACCAAAACCTGAATAATAGATATTTTTTACCGTGGGATGGCAAAACCACAGTTATTGTTTACTGGGGTATACCACACTTTTTTAAATAGAGATATTTGCTTCTGAACAGTGAGCGACACACTCAAACTGCTTTTTTTTTAGATACCAAAGGCCCAAAACTGGATAGTACAGCGATTTGACCCGTGGAACTGCGAAACCACACAGGGATGTCGGGCCTACACAAGACTATTTTCAACAGATATATTTTTGTGTCACAACAGTCAGGAGACACTACTGTTTTTCTTTACGGAAAAAACTACCAAAAGCTGAATAATAGAGATTTTTTACCGTGGGATGGCAAAACCACAGTTCTTGTTTACTGGGGTATACCACACTTTTTTAAATAGAGATATTTGCGGCTGAACAGTGAGCGACACACTCAAACTGCTTTTTTTGTTAGATACCAAAGGCCCAAAACAGGATAGTACAGCGATTTGACCCGTGGAACTGCGAAACCACACTGGGATGTCAGGCCAACACAAGACTATTTTCAACAGATATATTTTTGTGTCACAACAGTCAGGAGACACTACTATTTTTCTTTACGGAAAAAACTACCAAAAGCTGAATAATAGAGATTTTTTACCGTGGGATGGCAAAACCACAATTATTTTTTACTGGGGTATACCACACTTTTTTAAATAGAGATATTTGCAGCTGAACAGTGAGCGACACACTCAAACTGCTTTTTTTTTAGATACCAAAGGCCCAAAACTGGATAGTACAGCAATTTGACCCGTGGAACTGCGAAACCAGACTGGGATGTCGGGCCTACACAAGACTATTTTCAACAGATATATTTTTGTGTCACAACAGTCAGGAGACACTACTGTTTTTCTTTACGGAAAAAACTACCAAAAGCTGAATAATAGAGATTTTTTACCATGGGATGGCAAAACCACAGTTATTGTTTACTGGGGTATACCACACTTTTTTAAATAGAGATATTTGTGGCTGAACAGTGAGCGACACACTCAAACAGTTTTTTTTTAGATACCAAAGGCCCAAAACTGGATAGTACAGTGATTTGACCCGTGGAACTGCGAAACCACACTGGGATGTCGGGCCTACACAAGTCTATTTTCAACAGATATATTTTTGTGTCACAACAGTCAGGAGACACTACTGTGTTTCTTTACGGAAAAAACTACCAAAAGCTGAATAATAGAGATTTTTTACCGTGGGATGGCAAAACCACAGTTATTGTTTACTGGGGTATAACACACTTTTTTAAATAGAGATATTTGCGGCTGAACAGTGAGCGACACACTAAAACTGCTTTTTTTTTAGATATCAAAGGCCCAAAACTGGATAGTTCAGTGATTTGACCCGTGGAACTGCAAAACCACAATGGGATGTCGGGCCTACACAAGACTATTTTCAACAGATATATTTTTGTGTCACAACGGTCAGGAGACACTACTGTTTTTCTTTACGGAAAAAACTACCAAAAGCTGAATAATAGAGATTTTTTACCGTGGGATGGCAAAACCACAGTTATTTTTTACTGGGGTATGCCACACTTTTTTAAATAGAGATATTTGCAGCTGAACAGTGAGCGACACACTCAAACTGCTTTTTTTTTAGATACCAAAGGCCCAAAACTGGATAGTACAGCAATTTGACCCGTGGAACTGCAAAACCACACTGGGATGTCGGGCCTACACAAGACTATTTTCAACAGATATATTTTTGTGTCACAACAGTCAGGAGACACTACTGTTTTTCTTTACGGAAAAAACTACCAAAAGCTGAAAAATAGAGATTTTTTACCGTGGGATGGCAAAACCACAGTTATTGTTTACTGGGGTATACCACACTTTTTTAAATAGAGATATTTGCGGCTGAACAGTGAGCGACACACTCAAACTGCTTTTTTTTAAGATACCAAAGACCCAAAACTGGATAGTACAGCGATTTGACCCGTGGAACTGCGAAACCACACTGGGATGTCGGGCCAATACAAGACTATTTTCAACAGATATATTTTTGTGTCACATCAGTCAGGAGACACTACTGTTTTTCTTTACGGAAAAGCTACCAGAAGCTGAATAATAGAGATTTTTTACCGTGGGATGGCAAAACCACAGTTATTGTTTACTGGGGTATACCACACTTTTTTAAATAGAGATATTTGTGGCTGAACAGTGAGCGACACACTCAAACTGCTTTTTTTTAGATACCAAAGGCCCAAAACTGGATAGTACAGCGATTTGACCCGTGGAACTGCGAAACCACTCTGGGATGTCGGGCCTACACAAGACTATTTTCAACAGATATATTTTTGTGTCACAACAGTCAGGAGACACTACTGTTTTTCTTTACGGAAAAAACTACCAAAAGCTGAATAATAGAGATTTTTTACCGTGGGATGGCAAAACCAAAGTTATTGTTTAATGGGGTATACCACACTTTTTTAAATAGAGATATTTGCGACTGAACAGTGAGGACACACTCAAACTGCTTTTTTTTTAGATACCAAAGGCCCAAAACTGGATAGTACAGCAATTTGACCCGTGGAACTGCGAAACCACACTGGGATGTCGGGCCAACACAAGACTATTTTCAACAGATATATTTTTGTGTCACAGCAGTCAGGAGACACTACTGTTTTTCTTTACGGAAAATATACCAAAACCTGAATAATAGATATTTTTTACCGTGGGATGGCAAAACCACAGTTATTGTTTACTGGGGTATACCACACTTTTTTAAATAGAGATATTTGCTTCTGAACAGTGAGCGACACACTCAAACTGCTTTTTTTTTAGATACCAAAGGCCCAAAACTGGATAGTACAGCGATTTGACCCGTGGAACTGCGAAACCACACAGGGATGTCGGGCCTACACAAGACTATTTTCAACAGATATATTTTTGTGTCACAACAGTCAGGAGACACTACTGTTTTTCTTTACGGAAAAAACTACCAAAAGCTGAATAATAGAGATTTTTTACCGTGGGATGGCAAAACCACAGTTCTTGTTTACTGGGGTATACCACACTTTTTTAAATAGAGATATTTGCGGCTGAACAGTGAGCGACACACTCAAACTGCTTTTTTTTTAGATACCAAAGGCCCAAAACAGGATAGTACAGCGATTTGATCCGTGGAACTGCGAAACCACACTGGGATGTCAGGCCAACACAAGACTATTTTCAACAGATATATTTTTGTGTCACAACAGTCAGGAGACACTACTATTTTTCTTTACGGAAAAAACTACCAAAAGCTGAATAATAGAGATTTTTTACCGTGGGATGGCAAAACCACAATTATTTTTTACTGGGGTATACCACACTTTTTTAAATAGAGATATTTGCAGCTGAACAGTGAGCGACACACTCAAACTGCTTTTTTTTTAGATACCAAAGGCCCAAAACTGGATAGTACAGCAATTTGACCCGTGGAACTGCGAAACCAGACTGGGATGTCGGGCCTACACAAGACTATTTTCAACAGATATATTTTTGTGTCACAACAGTCAGGAGACACTACTGTTTTTCTTTACGGAAAAAACTACCAAAAGCTGAATAATAGAGATTTTTTACCATGGGATGGCAAAACCACAGTTATTGTTTACTGGGGTATACCACACTTTTTTAAATAGAGATATTTGTGGCTGAACAGTGAGCGACACACTCAAACAGTTTTTTTTTAGATACCAAAGGCCCAAAACTGGATAGTACAGTGATTTGACCCGTGGAACTGCGAAACCACACTGGGATGTCGGGCCTACACAAGTCTATTTTCAACAGATATATTTTTGTGTCACAACAGTCAGGAGACACTACTGTGTTTCTTTACGGAAAAAACTACCAAAAGCTGAATAATAGAGATTTTTTACCGTGGGATGGCAAAACCACAGTTATTGTTTACTGGGGTATAACACACTTTTTTAAATAGAGATATTTGCGGCTGAACAGTGAGCGACACACTAAAACTGCTTTTTTTTTAGATATCAAAGGCCCAAAACTGGATAGTTCAGTGATTTGACCCGTGGAACTGCAAAACCACAATGGGATGTCGGGCCTACACAAGACTATTTTCAACAGATATATTTTTGTGTCACAACGGTCAGGAGACACTACTGTTTTTCTTTACGGAAAAAACTACCAAAAGCTGAATAATAGAGATTTTTTACCGTGGGATGGCAAAACCACAGTTATTTTTTACTGGGGTATGCCACACTTTTTTAAATAGAGATATTTGCAGCTGAACAGTGAGCGACACACTCAAACTGCTTTTTTTTTAGATACCAAAGGCCCAAAACTGGATAGTACAGCAATTTGACCCGTGGAACTGCAAAACCACACTGGGATGTCGGGCCTACACAAGACTATTTTCAACAGATATATTTTTGTGTCACAACAGTCAGGAGACACTACTGTTTTTCTTTACGGAAAAAACTACCAAAAGCTGAAAAATAGAGATTTTTTACCGTGGGATGGCAAAACCACAGTTATTGTTTACTGGGGTATACCACACTTTTTTAAATAGAGATATTTGCGGCTGAACAGTGAGCGACACACTCAAACTGCTTTTTTTTAAGATACCAAAGACCCAAAACTGGATAGTACAGCGATTTGACCCGTGGAACTGCGAAACCACACTGGGATGTCGGGCCAATACAAGACTATTTTCAACAGATATATTTTTGTGTCACATCAGTCAGGAGACACTACTGTTTTTCTTTACGGAAAAGCTACCAGAAGCTGAATAATAGAGATTTTTTACCTTGGGATGGCAAAACCACAGTTATTGTTTACTGGGGTATACCACACTTTTTTAAATAGAGATATTTGTGGCTGAACAGTGAGCGACACACTCAAACTGCTTTTTTTTAGATACCAAAGGCCCAAAACTGGATAGTACAGCGATTTGACCCGTGGAACTGCGAAACCACTCTGGGATGTCGGGCCTACACAAGACTATTTTCAACAGATATATTTTTGTGTCACAACAGTCAGGAGACACTACTGTTTTTCTTTACGGAAAAAACTACCAAAAGCTGAATAATAGAGATTTTTTACCGTGGGATGGCAAAACCACAGTTATTGTTTAATGGGGTATACCACACTTTTTTAAATAGAGATATTTGCGACTGAACAGTGAGGACACACTCAAACTGCTTTTTTTTTAGATACCAAAGGCCCAAAACTGGATAGTACAGCAATTTGACCCGTGGAACTGCGAAACCACACTGGGATGTCGGGCCAACACAAGACTATTTTCAACAGATATATTTTTGTGTCACAGCAGTCAGGAGACACTACTGTTTTTCTTTACGGAAAATATACCAAAACCTGAATAATAGATATTTTTTACCGTGGGATGGCAAAACCACAGTTATTGTTTACTGGGGTATACCACACTTTTTTAAATAGAGATATTTGCGGCTGAACAGTGAGCGACACACTCAAACTGCTTTTTTTTTAGATACCAAAGGCCCAAAACTGGATAGTACAGCGATTTGACCCGTGGAACTGCGAAACCACACAGGGATGTCGGGCCTACACAAGACTATTTTCAACAGATATATTTTTGTGTCACAACAGTCAGGAGACACTACTGTTTTTCTTTACGGAAAAAACTACCAAAAGCTGAATAATAGAGATTTTTTACCGTGGGATGGCAAAACCACAGTTATTGTTTACTGGGGTATACCACACTTTTTTAAATAGAGATATTTGCGGCTGAACAGTGAGCGACACACTCAAACTGCTTTTTTTTTAGATACCAAAGGCCCAAAACAGAATAGTACAGCGATTTGACCCGTGGAACTGCGAAACCACTCTGGGATGTCAGGCCAACACAAGACTATTTTCAACAGATATATTTTTGTGTCACAACAGTCAGGAGACACTACTGTTTTTCTTTACGGAAAAAACTACCAAAAGCTGAATAATAGAGATTTTTGACCGTGGGATGGCAAAACCACAGTTATTGTTTACTGGGGTATACCACACTTTTTTAAATAGAGATATTTGCGGCTGAACAGTGAGCGACACACTCAAACTGCTTTTTTTTAAGATACCAAGGGTCCAAAACTGGATAGTACAGCGATTTGACCCGTGGAACTGCGAAACCACACTGGGATGTCGGGCCTACACAAGACTATTTTCAACAGATATATTTTTGTGTCACAACAGTCAGGAGACACTACTGTTTTTCTTTACGGAAAAAACTACCAAAAGCTGAATAATAGAGATTTTTTACCGTGGGATGGCAAAACCACAGTTATTGTTTACTGGGGTATACCACACTTTTTTAAATAGAGATATTTGCGGCTGAACAGTGAGCGACACACTCAAACTGCTTTTTTTTAAGATACCAAAGACCCAAAACTGGATAGTACAGTGATTTGACCCGTGGAACTGCGAAACCACACTGGGATGTCGGGCCTACACAAGTCTATTTTCAACAGATATATTTTTGTGTCACAACAGTCAGGAGACACTACTGTTTTTCTTTACGGAAAAAACTACCAAAAGCTGAATAATAGAGATTTTTTACCGTGGGATGGCAAAACCACAGTTATTGTTTACTGGGGTATAACACACTTTTTTAAATAGAGATATTTGCGGCTGAACAGTGAGCGACACACTAAAACTGCTTTTTTTTTAGATATCAAAGGCCCAAAACTGGATAGTTCAGTGATTTGACCCGTGGAACTGCAAAACCACAATGGGATGTCGGGCCTACACAAGACTATTTTCAACAGATATATTTTTGTGTCACAACGGTCAGGAGACACTACTGTTTTTCTTTACGGAAAAAACTACCAAAAGCTGAATAATAGAGATTTTTTACCGTGGGATGGCAAAACCACAGTTATTTTTTACTGGGGTATGCCACACTTTTTTAAATAGAGATATTTGCAGCTGAACAGTGAGCGACACACTCAAACTGCTTTTTTTTTAGATACCAAAGGTCCAAAACTGGATAGTACAGCAATTTGACCCGTGGAACTGCAAAACCACACTGGGATGTCGGGCCTACACAAGTCTATTTTCAACAGATATATTTTTGTGTCACAACAGTCAGGAGACACTACTGTTTTTCTTTACGGAAAAAACTACCAAAAGCTGAATAATAGAGATTTTTTACCGTGTGATGGCAAAACCACAGTTATTGTTTACTGGGGTATAACACACTTTTTTAAATAGAGATATTTGCGGCTGAACAGTGAGCGACACACTAAAACTGCTTTTTTTTTAGATATCAAAGGCCCAAAACTGGATAGTTCAGTGATTTGACCCGTGGAACTGCAAAACCACAATGGGATGTCGGGCCTACACAAGACTATTTTCAACAGATATATTTTTGTGTCACAACGGTCAGGAGACACTACTGTTTTTCTTTACGGAAAAAACTACCAAAAGCTGAATAATAGAGATTTTTTACCGTGGGATGGCAAAACCACAGTTATTTTTTACTGGGGTATGCCACACTTTTTTAAATAGAGATATTTGCAGCGGAACAGTGAGCGACACACTCAAACTGCTTTTTTTTTAGATACCAAAGGCCCAAAACTGGATAGTACAGCAATTTGACCCGTGGAACTGCAAAACCACACTGGGATGTCGGGCCTACACAAGACTATTTTCAACAGATATATTTTTGTGTCACAACAGTCAGGAGACACTACTGTTTTTCTTTACGGAAAAAACTACCAAAAGCTGAATAATAGAGATTTTTTACCGTGGGATGGCAAAACCACAGTTATTGTTTACTGGGGTATACCACACTTTTTTAAATAGAGATATTTGCGGCTGAACAGTGAGCGACACACTCAAACTGCTTTTTTTTAAGATACCAAAGACCCAAAACTGGATAGTACAGCGATTTTACCCGTGGAACTGCGAAACCACACTGGGATGTAGGGCCAATACAAGACTATTTTCAACAGATATATTTTTGTGTCACAACAGTCAGGAGACACTACTGTTTTTCTTTACGGAAAAGCTACCAGAAGCTGAATAATAGAGATTTTTTACCGTGGGATGGCAAAACCACAGTTATTGTTTACTGGGGTATACCACACTTTTTTAAATAGAGATATTTGTGGCTGAACAGTGAGCGACACACTCAAACTGCTTTTTTTTTAGATACCAAAGGCCCAAAACTGGATAGTACAGCGATTTGACCCATGGAACTGCGAAACCACACTGGGATGTCGGGCCTACACAAGACTATTTTCAACAGATATATTTTTGTGTCACAACAGTCAGGAGACACTACTGTTTTTTTTTACGGAAAATATACCAAAACCTGAATAATAGAGATTTTTTACCATGGGATGGCAAAACCACAGTTATTGTTTACTGGGGTATACCACACTTTTTTAAATAGAGATATTTGCGGCTGAACAGTGAGAAACACACTCAAACTGCTTTTTTTTAGATACCAAAGGCCCAAAACTGGATAGTACAGCGATTTGACCCGTGGAACTGCGAAACCACTCTGGGATGTCGGGCCTACACAAGACTATTTTCAACAGATATATTTTTGTGTCACAACAGTCAGGAGACACTACTGTTTTTCTTTACGGAAAAAACTACCAAAAGCTGAATAATAGAGATTTTTTACCGTGGGATGGCAAAACCACAGTTATTGTTTAATGGGGTATACCACACTTTTTTAAATAGAGATATTTGCGGCTGAACAGTGAGGACACACTCAAACTGCTTTTTTTTTAGATACCAAAGGCCCAAAACTGGATAGTACAGCAATTTGACCCGTGGAACTGCGAAACCACACTGGGATGTCGGGCCAACACAAGACTATTTTCAACAGATATATTTTTGTGTCACAACAGTCAGGAGACACTACTGTTTTTCTTTACGGAAAATATACCAAAACCTGAATAATAGATATTTTTTACCGTGGGATGGCAAAACCACAGTTATTGTTTACTGGGGTATACCACACTTTTTTAAATAGAGATATTTGCTTCTGAACAGTGAGCGACACACTCAAACTGCTTTTTTTTTAGATACCAAAGGCCCAAAACTGGATAGTACAGCGATTTGACCCGTGGAACTGCGAAACCACACAGGGATGTCGGGCCTACACAAGACTATTTTCAACAGATATATTTTTGTGTCACAACAGTCAGGAGACACTACTGTTTTTCTTTACGGAAAAAACTACCAAAAGCTGAATAATAGAGATTTTTTACCATGGGATGGCAAAACCACAGTTATTGTTTACTGGGGTATACCACACTTTTTTAAATAGAGATATTTGCGGCTGAACAGTGAGCGACACACTCAAACTGCTTTTTTTTTAGATACCAAAGTTCCAAAACTGGATAGTACAGTGATTTGACCCGTGGAACTGCGAAACCACACTGGGATGTCGGGCCTACACAAGTCTATTTTCAACAGATATATTTTTGTGTCACAACAGTCAGGAGACACTACTGTGTTTCTTTACGGAAAAAACTACCAAAAGCTGAATAATAGAGATTTTTTACCGTGGGATGGCAAAACCACAGTTATTGTTTACTGGGGTATAACACACTTTTTTAAATAGAGATATTTGCGGCTGAACAGTGAGCGACACACTAAAACTGCTTTTTTTTTAGATATCAAAGGCCCAAAACTGGATAGTTCAGTGATTTGACCCGTGGAACTGCAAAACCACAATGGGATGTCGGGCCTACACAAGACTATTTTCAACAGATATATTTTTGTGTCACAACGGTCAGGAGACACTACTGTTTTTCTTTACGGAAAAAACTACCAAAAGCTGAATAATAGAGATTTTTTACCGTGGGATGGCAAAACCACAGTTATTTTTTACTGGGGTATGCCACACTTTTTTAAATAGAGATATTTGCAGCTGAACAGTGAGCGACACACTCAAACTGCTTTTTTTTTAGATACCAAAGGCCCAAAACTGGATAGTACAGCAATTTGACCCGTGGAACTGCAAAACCACACTGGGATGTCGGGCCTACACAAGACTATTTTCAACAGATATATTTTTGTGTCACAACAGTCAGGAGACACTACTGTTTTTCTTTACGGAAAAAACTACCAAAAGCTGAATAATAGAGATTTTTTACCGTGGGATGGCAAAACCACAGTTATTGTTTACTGGGGTATACCACACTTTTTTAAATAGAGATATTTGCGGCTGAACAGTGAGCGACACACTCAAACTGCTTTTTTTTAAGATACCAAAGACCCAAAACTGGATAGTACAGCGATTTGACCCGTGGAACTGCGAAACCACACTGGGATGTCGGGCCAATACAAGACTATTTTCAACAGATATATTTTTGTGTCACAACAGTCAGGAGACACTGCTGTTTTTCTTTACGGAAAAGCTACCAGAAGCTGAATAATAGAGATTTTTTACCGTGGGATGGCAAAACCACAGTTATTGTTTACTGGGGTATACCACACTTTTTTAAATAGAGATATTTGTGGCTGAACAGTGAGCGACACACTCAAACTGCTTTTTTTTAGACACCAAAGGCCCAAAACTGGATAGTACAGCGATTTGACCCGTGGAACTGCGAAACCACTCTGGGATGTCGGGCCTACACAAGACTATTTTCAACAGATATATTTTTGTGTCACAACAGTCAGGAGACACTACTGTTTTTCTTTACGGAAAAAACTACCAAAAGCTGAATAATAGAGATTTTTTACCGTGGGATGGCAAAACCACAGTTATTGTTTAATGGGGTATACCACACTTTTTTAAATAGAGATATTTGCAACTGAACAGTGAGGACACACTCAAACTGCTTTTTTTTTAGATACCAAAGGCCCAAAACTGGATAGTACAGCAATTTGACCCGTGGAACTGCGAAACCACACTGGGATGTCGGGCCAACACAAGACTATTTTCAACAGATATATTTTTGTGTCACAGCAGTCAGGAGACACTACTGTTTTTCTTTACGGAAAATATACCAAAACCTGAATAATAGATATTTTTTACCGTGGGATGGCAAAACCACAGTTATTGTTTACTGGGGTATACCACACTTTTTTAAATAGAGATATTTGCGGCTGAACAGTGAGCGACACACTCAAACTGCTTTTTTTTTAGATACCAAAGGCCCAAAACTGGATAGTACAGCGATTTGACCCGTGGAACTGCGAAACCACACAGGGATGTCGGGCCTACACAAGACTATTTTCAACAGATATATTTTTGTGTCACAACAGTCAGGAGACACTACTGTTTTTCTTTACGGAAAAAACTACCAAAAGCTGAATAATAGAGATTTTTTACCGTGGGATGGCAAAACCACAGTTATTGTTTACTGGGGTATACCACACTTTTTTAAATAGAGATATTTGCGGCTGAACAGTGAGCGACACACTCAAACTGCTTTTTTTTTAGATACCAAAGGCCCAAAACAGGATAGTACAGCGATTTGACCCGTGGAACTGCGAAACCACACTGGGATGTCAGGCCAACACAAGACTATTTTCAACAGATATATTTTTGTGTCACAACAGTCAGGAGACACTACTGTTTTTCTTTACGGAAAAAACTACCAAAAGCTGAATAATAGAGATTTTTGACCGTGGGATGGCAAAACCACAGTTATTGTTTACTGGGGTATACCACACTTTTTTAAATAGAGATATTTGCGGCTGAACAGTGAGCGACACACTCAAACTGCTTTTTTTTAAGATACCAAGGGTCCAAAACTGGATAGTACAGCGATTTGACCCGTGGAACTGCGAAACCACACTGGGATGTCGGGCCTACACAAGACTATTTTCAACAGATATATTTTTGTGTCACAACAGTCAGGAGACACTACTGTTTTTCTTTACGGAAAAAACTACCAAAAGCTGAATAATAGAGATTTTTTACCGTGGGATGGCAAAACCACAGTTATTGTTTACTGGGGTATACCACACTTTTTTAAATAGAGATATTTGCGGCTGAACAATGAGCGACACACTCAAACTGCTTTTTTTTTAGATACCAAAGGCCCAAAACTGGATAGTACAGCGATTTGACCCATGGAACTGCGAAACCACACTGGGATGTTGGGCCTACACAAGACTATTTTCAACAGATATATTTTTGTGTCACAACAGTCAGGAGACACTACTGTTTTTCTTTACGGAAAAAACTACCAAAAGCTGAATAATAGAGATTTTTTACCGTGGGATGGCAAAACCACAATTATTTTTTACTGGGGTATACCACACTTTTTTAAATAGAGATATTTGCAGCTGAACAGTGAGCGACACACTCAAACTGCTTTTTTTTTAGATACCAAAGGCCCAAAACTGGATAGTACAGCAATTTGACCCGTGGAACTGCGAAACCACACTGGGATGTCGGGCCTACACAAGACTATTTTCAACAGATATATTTTTGTGTCACAACAGTCAGGAGACACTACTGTTTTTCTTTACGGAAAAAACTACCAAAAGCTGAATAATAGAGATTTCTTACCGTGGGATCGCAAAACCACAGTTATTGTTTACTGGGGTATACCACACTTTTTTAAATAGAGATATTTGCGGCTGAACAGTGAGCAACACACTCAAACTGCTTTTTTTTAAGATACCAAAGGCCCAAAACTGGATAGTACAGCGATTTGACCCGTGGAACTGCGAAACCACACAGGGATGTCGGGCCTACACAAGACTATTTTCAACAGATATATTTTTGTGTCACAACAGTCAGGAGACACTACTGTTTTTCTTTACGGAAAAAACTACCAAAAGCTGAATAATAGAGATTTTTTACCGTGGGATGGCAAAACCACAGTTATTGTTTACTGGGGTATACCACACTTTTTTAAATAGAGATATTTGCGGCTGAACAGTGAGCGACACACTCAAACTGCTTTTTTTTTAGATACCAAAGGCCCAAAACAGGATAGTACAGCGATTTGACCCGTGGAACTGCGAAACCACACTGGGATGTCGGGCCAACACAAGACTATTTTCAACAGATATATTTTTGTGTCACAGCAGTCAGGAGACACTACTGTTTTTCTTTACGGAAAATATACCAAAACCTGAATAATAGATATTTTTTACCGTGGGATGGCAAAACCACAGTTATTGTTTACTGGGGTATACCACACTTTTTTAAATAGAGATATTTGCGGCTGAACAGTGAGCGACACACTCAAACTGCTTTTTTTTTAGATACCAAAGGCCCAAAACTGGATAGTACAGCGATTTGACCCGTGGAACTGCGAAACCACACAGGGATGTCGGGCCTACACAAGACTATTTTCAACAGATATATTTTTGTGTCACAACAGTCAGGAGACACTACTGTTTTTCTTTACGGAAAAAACTACCAAAAGCTGAATAATAGAGATTTTTTACCGTGGGATGGCAAAACCACAGTTATTGTTTACTGGGGTATACCACACTTTTTTAAATAGAGATATTTGCGGCTGAACAGTGAGCGACACACTCAAACTGCTTTTTTTTTAGATACCAAAGGCCCAAAACAGGATAGTACAGCGATTTGAACCGTGGAACTGCGAAACCACACTGGGATGTCAGGCCAACACAAGACTATTTTCAACAGATATATTTTTGTGTCACAACAGTCAGGAGACACTACTGTTTTTCTTTACGGAAAAAACTACCAAAAGCTGAATAATAGAGATTTTTGACCGTGGGATGGCAAAACCACAGTTATTGTTTACTGGGGTATACCACACTTTTTTAAATAGAGATATTTGCGGCTGAACAGTGAGCGACACACTCAAACTGCTTTTTTTTAAGATACCAAGGGTCCAAAACTGGATAGTACAGCGATTTGACCCGTGGAACTGCGAAACCACACTGGGATGTCGGGCCTACACAAGACTATTTTCAACAGATATATTTTTGTGTCACAACAGTCAGGAGACACTACTGTTTTTCTTTACGGAAAAAACTACCAAAAGCTGAATAATAGAGATTTTTTACCGTGGGATGGCAAAACCACAGTTATTGTTTACTGGGGTATACCACACTTTTTTAAATAGAGATATTTGCGGCTGAACAATGAGCGACACTCTCAAACTGCTTTTTTTTTAGATACCAAAGGCCCAAAACTGGATAGTACAGCGATTTGACCCATGGAACTGCGAAACCACACTGGGATGTTGGGCCTACACAAGACTATTTTCAACAGATATATTTTTGTGTCACAACAGTCAGGAGACACTACTGTTTTTCTTTACGGAAAAAACTACCAAAAGCTGAATAATAGAGATTTTTTACCGTGGGATGGCAAAACCACAATTATTTTTTACTGGGGTATACCACACTTTTTTAAATAGAGATATTTGCAGCTGAACAGTGAGCGACACACTCAAACTGCTTTTTTTTTAGATACCAAAGGCCCAAAACTGGATAGTACAGCAATTTGACCCGTGGAACTGCGAAACCACACTGGGATGTCGGGCCTACACAAGACTATTTTCAACAGATATATTTTTGTGTCACAACAGTCAGGAGACACTACTGTTTTTCTTTACGGAAAAAACTACCAAAAGCTGAATAATAGAGATTTCTTACCGTGGGATCGCAAAACCACAGTTATTGTTTACTGGGGTATACCACACTTTTTTAAATAGAGATATTTGCGGCTGAACAGTGAGCAACACACTCAAACTGCTTTTTTTTAAGATACCAAAGGCCCAAAACTGGATAGTACAGCGATTTGACCCGTGGAACTGCGAAACCACACAGGGATGTCGGGCCTACACAAGACTATTTTCAACAGATATATTTTTGTGTCACAACAGTCAGGAGACACTACTGTTTTTCTTTACGGAAAAAACTACCAAAAGCTGAATAATAGAGATTTTTTACCGTGGGATGGCAAAACCACAGTTATTGTTTACTGGGGTATACCACACTTTTTTAAATAGAGATATTTGCGGCTGAACAGTGAGCGACACACTCAAACTGCTTTTTTTTTAGATACCAAAGGCCCAAAACAGGATAGTACAGCGATTTGACCCGTGGAACTGCGAAACCACACTGGGATGTCAGGCCAACACAAGACTATTTTCAACAGATATATTTTTGTGTCACAACAGTCAGGAGACACTACTGTTTTTCTTTACGGAAAAAACTACCAAAAGCTGAATAATAGAGATTTTTGACCGTGGGATGGCAAAACCACAGTTATTGTTTACTGGGGTATACCACACTTTTTTAAATAGAGATATTTGCGGCTGAACAGTGAGCGACACACTCAAACTGCTTTTTTTTTAGATACCAAAGGCCCAAAACTGGATAGTACAGCGATTTGACCCATGGAACTGCGAAACCACACTGGGATGTTGGGCCTACACAAGACTATTTTCAACAGATATATTTTTGTGTCACAACAGTCAGGAGACACTACTGTTTTTCTTTACGGAAAAAACTACCAAAAGCTGAATAATAGAGATTTTTTACCGTGGGATGGCAAAACCACAATTATTTTTTACTGGGGTATACCACACTTTTTTAAATAGAGATATTTGCAGCTGAACAGTGAGCGACACACTCAAACTGCTTTTTTTTTAGATACCAAAGGCCCAAAACTGGATAGTACAGCAATTTGACCCGTGGAACTGCGAAACCACACTGGGATGTCGGGCCTACACAAGACTATTTTCAACAGATATATTTTTGTGTCACAACAGTCAGGAGACACTACTGTTTTTCTTTACGGAAAAAACTACCAAAAGCTGAATAATAGAGATTTCTTACCGTGGGATCGCAAAACCACAGTTATTGTTTACTGGGGTATACCACACTTTTTTAAATAGAGATATTTGCGGCTGAACAGTGAGCAACACACTCAAACTGCTTTTTTTTAAGATACCAAAGGCCCAAAACTGGATAGTACAGCGATTTGACCCGTGGAACTGCGAAACAACACTCGGATGTCGGGCCTACACAAGACTATTTTCAACAGATATATTTTTGTGTCACAACAGTCAGGAGACACTACTGTTTTTCTTTACGGAAAAAACTACCAAAAGCTGAATAATAGAGATTTTTTACTGTGGGATGTCAAAACCACAGTTATTGTTTACTGGGGTATACCACACTTTTTTAAATAGAGATATTTGCGGCTGAACAGTGAGCGACACACTCAAACTGCTTTTTTTTTGGATACCAAAGGCCCAAAACTGGATAGTACAGCGATTTGACCCATGGAACTGCGAAACCACACAGGGATGTCGGGCCTACACAAGACTATTTTCAACAGATATATTTTTGTGTCACAACAGTCAGGAGACACTACTGTTTTTCTTTACAGAAAATATACCAAAAGCTGAATAATAGAGATTTTTTACCATGGGATGGCAAAACCACAGTTATTGTTTACTGTGGTATACCACACTTTTTTAAATAGAGATATTTGCGGCTGAACAGTGAGCGACACACTCAATCTGCTTTTTTTTAGATACCAAAGGCCCAAAACTGGATAGTACAGCGATTTGACCCGTGGAACTGCGAAACCACACTGGGATGTCGGGCCTACACAAGACTATTTTCAACAGATATATTTTTGTGTCACAACAGTCAGGAGAAACTACTGTTTTTATTTACGGAAAAAACTACCAAAAGCTGAATAATAGAGATTTTTGACCGTGGGATGGCAAAACCACAGTTATTGTTTACTGGGGTATACCACACTTTTTTAAATAGAGATATTTGCGGCTGAACAGTGAGCGACACACTCAAACTGCTTTTTTTTAAGATACCAAGGGTCCAAAACTGGATAGTACAGCGATTTGACCCGTGGAACTGCGAAACCACACTGGGATGTCGGGCCTACACAAGACTATTTTCAACAGATATATTTTTGTGTCACAACAGTCAGGAGACACTACTGTTTTTCTTTACGGAAAAAACTACCAAAAGCTGAATAATAGAGATTTTTTACCGTGTGATGGCAAAACCACAGTTATTGTTTACTGGGGTATACCACACTTTTTTAAATAGAGATATTTGCGGCTGAACAATGAGCGACACACTCAAACTGCTTTTTTTTTAGATACCAAAGGCCCAAAACTGGATAGTACAGCGATTTGACCCATGGAACTGCGAAACCACACTGGGATGTTGGGCCTACACAAGACTATTTTCAACAGATATATTTTTGTGTCACAACAGTCAGGAGACACTACTGTTTTTCTTTACGGAAAAAACTACCAAAAGCTGAATAATAGAGATTTTTTACTGTGGGATGGCAAAACCACAGTTATTGTTTACTGGGGTATACCACACTTTTTTAAATAGAGATATTTGCGGCTGAACAGTGAGCGACACACTCAAACTGCTTTTTTTTTGGATACCAAAGGCCCAAAACTGGATAGTACAGCGATTTGACCCATGGAACTGCGAAACCACACAGGGATGTCGGGCCTACACAAGACTATTTTCAACAGATATATTTTTGTGTCACAACAGTCAGGAGACACTACTGTTTTTCTTTACGGAAAATATACCAAAAGCTGAATAATAGAGATTTTTTACCATGGGATGGCAAAACCACAGTTATTGTTTACTGTGGTATACCACACTTTTTTAAATAGAGATATTTGCGGCTGAACAGTGAGCGACACACTCAATCTGCTTTTTTTTAGATACCAAAGGCCCAAAACTGGATAGTACAGCGATTTGACCCGTGGAACTGCGAAACCACACTGGGATGTCGGGCCTACACAAGACTATTTTCAACAGATATATTTTTGTGTCACAACAGTCAGGAGACACTACTGTTTTTCTTTACGGAAAAAACTACCAAAAGCTGAATAATAGAGATTTTTTACCGTGGGATGGCAAAACCACAGTTATTGTTTACTGGGGTATACCACACTTTTTTAAATAGAGATATTTGCGGCTGAACAGTGAGCGACACACTCAAACTGCTTTTTTTTAAGATACCAAAGGCCCAAAACTGGATAGTACAGCGATTTGACCCGTGGAACTGCGAAACCACATTGGGATGTCGGGCCTATACAAGACTATTTTCAACAGATATATTTTTGTGTCACAACAGTCAGGAGACACTACTGTTTTTCTTTACGGAAAAAACTACCAAAAGCTGAATAATAGAGATTTTTTACCGTGGGATGGCAAAACCACAGTTATTGTTTACTGGGGTATACCACACTTTTTTAAATAGAGATGTTTGCGTCTGAACAGTGAGCGACACACTCAAACTGCTTTTTATTAAGATACCAAAGGCCCAAAACTGGATAGTACAGCGATTTGACCCGTGAAACTGCGAAACCACTCTGGGATGTCGGGCCTACACAAGACTATTTTCAACAGATATATTTTTGTGTCACAACAGTCAGGAGACACTACTGTTTTTCTTTACAAAAAAAACTACCAAAAGCTGAATAATAGAGATTTTTTACCGTGGGATGGCAAAACCACAGTTATTGTTTACTGGGGTATACCACACTTTTTTAAATAGAGATATTTGCGGCTGAACAATGAGCGACACACTCAAACTGCTTTTTTTTTAGATACCAAAGGCCCAAAACTGGATAGTACAGCGATTTGACCCGTGGAACTGCGAAACCACACTGGGATGTCGGGCCTACACAAGACTATTTTCAACAGATATATTTTTGTGTCACAACAGTCAGGAGACACTACTGTTTTTCTTTACGGAAAAAACTACCAAAACCTGAATAATAGAGATTTTTTACTGTGGAATGGCAAAACCACAGTTATTGTTTACTGGGGTATACCACACTTTTTTAAATAGAGATATTTGCGGCTGAACAGTGAGCGACACACTCAAACTGCTTTTTTTTTAGATACCAAAGGCCCAAAACTGGATAGTACAGCGATTTGACCCATGCAACTGCGAAACCACACTGGGATGTCGGGCCTACACAAGACTATTTTCAACAGATATATTTTTGTGTCACAACAGTCAGGAGACACTACTGTTTTTCTTTACGGAAAATATACCAAAACCTGAATAATAGAGATTTTTTACCATGGGATGGCAAAATCACAGTTATTGTTTACTGGGGTATACCACACTTTTTTAAATAGAGATATTTGCGGCTGAACAGTGAGCGACACACTCAAACTGCTTTTTTTTTAGATACCAAAGGCCCAAAACTGGATAGTAGAGCGATTTGACCCGTGGAACTGCGAAACCACACTGGGATGTCGGGCCTACACAAGACTATTTTCAACAGATATATTTTTGTGTCACAACAGTCAGGAGACACTACTGTTTTTCTTTACGGAAAACATACCAAAAGCTGAATAATAGAGATTTTTTACCATGGGATGGCAAAACCACAGTTAATGTTTACTGGGGTATACCACACTTTTTTAAATAGAGATATTTGCGGCTGAACAGTGAGCGACACACTCAATCTGCTTTTTTTTTAGGTACCAAAGGCCCAAAACTGGATAGTACAGCGATTTGACCCGTGGAACTGCGAAACCACACTGGGATGTCGGGCCTACACAAGACTATTTTCAACAGATATATTTTTGTGTCACAACAGTCAGGAGACACTACTGTTTTTCTTTACGGAAAAAACTACCAAAAGCTTAATAATAGAGATTTTTTACCGTGGGATGGCAAAACCACAGTTATTGTTTACTGGGGTATACCACACTTTTTTAAATAGAGATATTTGCGGCTGAACAATGAGCGACACACTCAAACTGCTTCTTTTTTAGATACCAAAGGCCCAAAACTGGATAGTACAGCGATTTGACCCGTGGAACTGCGAAACCACATTGGGATGTCGGGCCTACACAAGACTATTTTCAACAGATATATTTTTGTGTCACAACAGTCAGGAGACACTACTGTTTTTCATTACGGAAAAAACTACCAAAAGCTGAATAATAGAGATTTTTTACCGTGGGATGGCAAAACCACAGTTATTGTTTACTGGGGTATACCACACTTTTTTAAATAGAGATATTTGCGGCTGAACAGTGAGCGACACACTCAAACTGCTTTTTTTTTAGATACCAAAGGCCCAAAACAGGATAGTACAGCGATTTGACCCGTGGAACTGCGAAACCACACTGGGATGTCAGGCCAACACAAGATTATTTTCAACAGATATATTTTTGTGTCACAACAGTCAGGAGACACTACTGTTTTTCTTTACGGAAAAAACTACCAAAAGCTGAATAATAGAGATTTTTTACCGTGGGATGGCAAAACCACAGTTATTGTTTACTGGGGTATACCACACTTTTTTAAATAGAGATATTTGCGGCTGAACAGTGAGCGACACACTCAAACTGCTTTTTTTTAAGATACCAAGGGTCCAAAACTGGATAGTACAGCGATTTGACCCGTGGAACTGCGAAACCACACTGGGATGTCGGGCCTACACAAGACTATTTTCAACAGATATATTTTTGTGTCACAACAGTCAGGAGACACTACTGTTTTTCTTTAAGGAAAAAACTACCAAAAGCTGAATAATAGAGATTTTTTACCGTGTGATGGCAAAACCACAGTTATTGTTTACTGGGGTATACCACACTTTTTTAAATAGAGATATTTGCGGCTGAACAATGAGCGACACACTCAAACTGCTTTTTTTTTAGATACCAAAGGCCCAAAACTGGATAGTACAGCGATTTGACCCATGGAACTGCGAAACCACACTGGGATGTTGGGCCTACACAAGACTATTTTCAACAGATATATTTTTGTGTCACAACAGTCAGGAGACACTACTGTTTTTCTTTACGGAAAATATACCAAAAGCTGAATAATAGAGATTTTTTACCATGGGATGGCAAAACCACAGTTATTGTTTACTGTGGTATACCACACTTTTTTAAATAGAGATATTTGCGGCTGAACAGTGAGCGACACACTCAATCTGCTTTTTTTTAGATACCAAAGGCCCAAAACTGGATAGTACAGCGATTTGACCCGTGGAACTGCGAAACCACACTGGGATGTCGGGCCTACACAAGACTATTTTCAACAGATATATTTTTGTGTCACAACAGTCAGGAGACACTACTGTTTTTCTTTACGGAAAAAACTACCAAAAGCTGAATAATAGAGATTTTTTACCGTGGGATGGCAAAACCACAGTTATTGTTTACTGGGGTATACCACACTTTTTTAAATAGAGATATTTGCGGCTGAACAGTGAGCGACACACTCAAACTGCTTTTTTTTAAGATACCAAAGGCCCAAAACTGGATAGTACAGCGATTTGACCCGTGGAACTGCGAAACCACATTGGGATGTCGGGCCCATACAAGACTATTTTCAACAGATATATTTTTGTGTCACAACAGTCAGGAGACACTACTGTTTTTCTTTACGGAAAAAACTACCAAAAGCTGAATAATAGAGATTTTTTACCGTGGGATGGCAAAACCACAGTTATTGTTTACTGGGGTATACCACACTTTTTTAAATAGAGATATTTGCGTCTGAACAGTGAGCGACACACTCAAACTGCTTTTTTTTAAGATACCAAAGGCCCAAAACTGGATAGTACAGCGATTTGACCCGTGAAACTGCGAAACCACTCTGGGATGTCGGGCCTACACAAGACTATTTTCAACAGATATATTTTTGTGTCACAACAGTCAGGAGACACTACTGTTTTTCTTTACGAAAAAAACTACCAAAAGCTGAATAATAGAGATTTTTTACCGTGGGATGGCAAAACCACAGTTATTGTTTACTGGGGTATACCACACTTTTTTAAATAGAGATATTTGCGGCTGAACAATGAGCGACACACTCAAACTGCTTTTTTTTTAGATACCAAAGGCCCAAAACTGGATAGTACAGCGATTTGACCCGTGGAACTGCGAAACCACACTGGGATGTCGGGCCTACACAAGACTATTTTCAACAGATATATTTTTGTGTCACAACAGTCAGGAGACACTACTGTTTTTCTTTACGGAAAAAACTACCAAAACCTGAATAATAGAGATTTTTTACTGTGGAATGGCAAAACCACAGTTATTGTTTACTGGGGTATACCACACTTTTTTAAATAGAGATATTTGCGGCTGAACAGTGAGCGACACACTCAAACTGCTTTTTTTTTAGATACCAAAGGCCCAAAACTGGATAGTACAGCGATTTGACCCATGCAACTGCGAAACCACACTGGGATGTCGGGCCTACACAAGACTATTTTCAACAGATATATTTTTGTGTCACAACAGTCAGGAGACACTACTGTTTTTCTTTACGGAAAATATACCAAAACCTGAATAATAGAGATTTTTTACCATGGGATGGCAAAATCACAGTTATTGTTTACTGGGGTATACCACACTTTTTTAAATAGAGATATTTGCGGCTGAACAGTGAGCGACACACTCAATCTGCTTTTTTTTTAGGTACCAAAGGCCCAAAACTGGATAGTACAGCGATTTGACCCGTGGAACTGCGAAACCACACTGGGATGTCGGGCCTACACAAGACTATTTTCAACAGATATATTTTTGTGTCACAACAGTCAGGAGACACTACTGTTTTTCTTTACGGAAAAAACTACCAAAAGCTGAATAATAGAGATTTTTGACCGTGGGATGGCAAAACCACAGTTATTGTTTACTGGGGTATACCACACTTTTTTAAATAGAGATATTTGCGGCTGAACAATGAGCGACACACTCAAACTGCTTCTTTTTTAGATACCAAAGGCCCAAAACTGGATAGTACAGCGATTTGACCCGTGGAACTGCGAAACCACATTGGGATGTCGGGCCTACACAAGACTATTTTCAACAGATATATTTGTGTGTCACAACAGTCAGGAGACACTACTGTTTTTCATTATGGAAAAAACTACCAAAAGCTGAATAATAGAGATTTTTTACCGTGGGATGGCAAAACCACAGTTATTGTTTACTGGGGTATACCACACTTTTTTAAATAGAGATATTTGCGGCTGAACAGTGAGCGACACACTCAAACTGCTTTTTTTTTAGATACCAAAGGCCCAAAACAGGATAGTACAGCGATTTGACCCGTGGAACTGCGAAACCACACTGGGATGTCAGGCCAACACAAGATTATTTTCAACAGATATATTTTTGTGTCACAACAGTCAGGAGACACTACTGTTTTTCTTTACGGAAAAAACTACCAAAAGCTGAATAATAGAGATTTTTGACCGTGGGATGGCAAAACCACAGTTATTGTTTACTGGGGTATACCACACTTTTTTAAATAGAGATATTTGCGGCTGAACAGTGAGCGACACACTCAAACTGCTTTTTTTTTAGATACCAAAGGCCCAAAACAGGATAGTACAGCGATTTGACCCGTGGAACTGCGAAACCACACTGGGATGTCGGGCCTACACAAGACTATTTTCAACAGATATATTTTTGTGTCACAACAGTCAGGAGACACTACTGTTTTTCTTTACGGAAAAAACTACCAAAAGCTGAATAATAGAGATTTTTTACCGTGTGATGGCAAAACCACAGTTATTGTTTACTGGGGTATACCACACTTTTTTAAATAGAGATATTTGCGGCTGAACAATGAGCGACACACTCAAACTGCTTTTTTTTTAGATACCAAAGGCCCAAAACTGGATAGTACAGCGATTTGACCCATGGAACTGCGAAACCACACTGGGATGTTGGGCCTACACAAGACTATTTTCAACAGATATATTTTTGTGTCACAACAGTCAGGAGACACTACTGTTTTTCTTTACGGAAAAAACTACCAAAAGCTGAATAATAGAGATTTTTTACCGTGGGATGGCAAAACCACAGTTATTGTTTACTGGGGTATACCACACTTTTTTAAATAGAGATATTTGCGGCTGAACAGTGAGCGACACACTCAAACTGCTTTTTTTTAAGATACCAAAGGCCCAAAACTGGATAGTACAGCGATTTGACCCGTGGAACTGCGAAACCACATTGGGATGTCGGGCCTATACAAGACTATTTTCAACAGATATATTTTTGTGTCACAACAGTCAGGAGACACTACTGTTTTTCTTTACGGAAAAAACTACCAAAAGCTGAATAATAGAGATTTTTTACCGTGGGATGGCAAAACCACAGTTATTGT
This sequence comes from Phyllobates terribilis, assembly GCF_046119375.1. NCBI lineage: Eukaryota > Metazoa > Chordata > Amphibia > Anura > Dendrobatidae > Phyllobates > Phyllobates terribilis. The sequence goes on from NW_027362767.1 coordinate 277,699,924, forward strand.
TTACTGGGGTATACCACACTTTTTTAAATAGAGATATTTGCGTCTGAACAGTGAGCGACACACTCAAACTGCTTTTTTTTAAGATACCAAAGGCCCAAAACTGGATAGTACAGCGATTTGACCCGTGAAACTGCGAAACCACTCTGGGATGTCGGGCCTACACAAGACTATTTTCAACAGATATATTTTTGTGTCACAACAGTCAGGAGACACTACTGTTTTTCTTTACGAAAAAAACTACCAAAAGCTGAATAATAGAGATTTTTTACCGTGGGATGGCAAAACCACAGTTATTGTTTACTGGGGTATACCACACTTTTTTAAATAGAGATATTTGCGGCTGAACAATGAGCGACACACTCAAACTGCTTTTTTTTTAGATACCAAAGGCCCAAAACTGGATAGTACAGCGATTTGACCCGTGGAACTGCGAAACCACACTGGGATGTCGGGCCTACACAAGACTATTTTCAACAGATATATTTTTGTGTCACAACAGTCAGGAGACACTACTGTTTTTCTTTACGGAAAAAACTACCAAAACCTGAATAATAGAGATTTTTTACTGTGGAATGGCAAAACCACAGTTATTGTTTACTGGGGTATACCACACATTTTTAAATAGAGATATTTGCGGCTGAACAGTGAGCGACACACTCAAACTGCTTTTTTTTTAGATACCAAAGGCCCAAAACTGGATAGTACAGCGATTTGACCCATGCAACTGCGAAACCACACTGGGATGTCGGGCTTACACAAGACTATTTTCAACAGATATATTTTTGTGTCACAACAGTCAGGAGACACTACTGTTTTTCTTTACGGAAAATATACCAAAACCTGAATAATAGAGATTTTTTACCATGGGATGGCAAAATCACAGTTATTGTTTACTGGGGTATACCACACTTTTTTAAATAGAGATATTTGCGGCTGAACAGTGAGCGACACACTCAATCTGCTTTTTTTTTAGGTACCAAAGGCCCAAAACTGGATAGTACAGCGATTTGACCCGTGGAACTGCGAAACCACACTGGGATGTCGGGCCTACACAAGACTATTTTCAACAGATATATTTTTGTGTCACAACAGTCAGGAGACACTACTGTTTTTCTTTACGGAAAAAACTACCAAAAGCTGAATAATAGAGATTTTTTACCGTGGGATGGCAAAACCACAGTTATTGTTTACTGGGGTATACCACACTTTTTTAAATAGAGATATTTGCGGCTGAACAATGAGCGACACACTCAAACTGCTTCTTTTTTAGATACCAAAGGCCCAAAACTGGATAGTACAGCGATTTGACCCGTGGAACTGCGAAACCACATTGGGATGTCGGGCCTACACAAGACTATTTTCAACAGATATATTTTTGTGTCACAACAGTCAGGAGACACTACTGTTTTTCATTACGGAAAAAACTACCAAAAGCTGAATAATAGAGATTTTTTACCGTGGGATGGCAAAACCACAGTTATTGTTTACTGGGGTATACCACACTTTTTTAAATAGAGATATTTGCGGCTGAACAGTGAGCGACACACTCAAACTGCTTTTTTTTTAGATACCAAAGGCCCAAAACAGGATAGTACAGCGATTTGACCCGTGGAACTGCGAAACCACACTGGGATGTCAGGCCAACACAAGATTATTTTCAACAGATATATTTTTGTGTCACAACAGTCAGGAGACACTACTGTTTTTCTTTACGGAAAAAACTACCAAAAGCTGAATAATAGAGATTTTTGACCGTGGGATGGCAAAACCACAGTTATTGTTTACTGGGGTATACCACACTTTTTTAAATAGAGATATTTGCGGCTGAACAGTGAGCGACACACTCAAACTGCTTTTTTTTTAGATACCAAAGGCCCAAAACAGGATAGTACAGCGATTTGACCCGTGGAACTGCGAAACCACACTGGGATGTCGGGCCTACACAAGACTATTTTCAACAGATATATTTTTGTGTCACAACAGTCAGGAGACACTACTGTTTTTCTTTACGGAAAAAACTACCAAAAGCTGAATAATAGAGATTTTTTACCGTGTGATGGCAAAACCACAGTTATTGTTTACTGGGGTATACCACACTTTTTTAAATAGAGATATTTGCGGCTGAACAATGAGCGACACACTCAAACTGCTTTTTTTTTAGATACCAAAGGCCCAAAACTGGATAGTACAGCGATTTGACCCATGGAACTGCGAAACCACACTGGGATGTTGGGCCTACACAAGACTATTTTCAACAGATATATTTTTGTGTCACAACAGTCAGGAGACACTACTGTTTTTCTTTACGGAAAAAACTACCAAAAGCTGAATAATAGAGATTTTTTACCGTGGGATGGCAAAACCACAATTATTTTTTACTGGGGTATACCACACTTTTTTAAATAGAGATATTTGCAGCTGAACAGTGAGCGACACACTCAAACTGCTTTTTTTTTAGATACCAAAGGCCCAAAACTGGATAGTACAGCAATTTGACCCGTGGAACTGCGAAACCACACTGGGATGTCGGGCCTACACAAGACTATTTTCAACAGATATATTTTTGTGTCACAACAGTCAGGAGACACTACTGTTTTTCTTTACGGAAAAAACTACCAAAAGCTGAATAATAGAGATTTCTTACCGTGGGATGGCAAAACCACAGTTATTGTTTACTGGGGTATACCACACTTTTTTAAATAGAGATATTTGCGGCTGAACAGTGAGCGACACACTCAAACTGCTTTTTTTTAAGATACCAAAGGCCCAAAACTGGATAGTACAGCGATTTGACCCGTGGAACTGCGAAACCACATTGGGATGTCGGGCCTATACAAGACTATTTTCAACAGATATATTTTTGTGTCACAACAGTCAGGAGACACTACTGTTTTTCTTTACGGAAAAAACTACCAAAAGCTGAATAATAGAGATTTTTTACCGTGGGATGGCAAAACCACAGTTATTGTTTACTGGGGTATACCACACTTTTTTAAATAGAGATATTTGCGGCTGAACAGTGAGCGACACACTCAAACTGCTTTTTTTTAAGATACCAAAGGCCCAAAACTGGATAGTACAGCGATTTGACCCGTGAAACTGCGAAACCACTCTGGGATGTCGGGCCTACACAAGACTATTTTCAACAGATATATTTTTGTGTCACAACAGTCAGGAGACACTACTGTTTTTCTTTACGAAAAAAACTACCAAAAGCTGAATAATAGAGATTTTTTACCGTGGGATGGCAAAACCACAGTTATTGTTTACTGGGGTATACCACACTTTTTTAAATAGAGATATTTGCGGCTGAACAATGAGCGACACACTCAAACTGCTTTTTTTTTAGATACCAAAGGCCCAAAACTGGATAGTACAGCGATTTGACCCGTTGAACTGCGAAACCACACTGGGATGTCGGGCCTACACAAGACTATTTTCAACAGATATATTTTTGTGTCACAACAGTCAGGAGACACTACTGTTTTTCTTTACGGAAAAAACTACCAAAACCTGAATAATAGAGATTTTTTACTGTGGAATGGCAAAACCACAGTTATTGTTTACTGGGGTATACCACACTTTTTTAAATAGAGATATTTGCGGCTGAACAGTGAGCGACACACTCAAACTGCTTTTTTTTTAGATACCAAAGGCCCAAAACTGGATAGTACAGCGATTTGACCCATGCAACTGCGAAACCACACTGGGATGTCGGGCCTACACAAGACTATTTTCAACAGATATATTTTTGTGTCACAACAGTCAGGAGACACTACTGTTTTTCTTTACGGAAAATATACCAAAACCTGAATAATAGAGATTTTTTACCATGGGATGGCAAAATCACAGTTATTGTTTACTGGGGTATACCACACTTTTTTAAATAGAGATATTTGCAGCTGAACAGTGAGCGACACACTCAAACTGCTTTTTTTTTAGATACCAAAGGCCCAAAACTGGATAGTAGAGCGATTTGACCCGTGGAACTGCGAAACCACACTGGGATGTCGGGCCTACACAAGACTATTTTCAACAGATATATTTTTGTGTCACAACAGTCAGGAGACACTACTGTTTTTCTTTACGGAAAACATACCAAAAGCTGAATAATAGAGATTTTTTACCATGGGATGGCAAAACCACAGTTATTGTTTACTGGGGTATACCACACTTTTTTAAATAGAGATATTTGCGGCTGAACAGTGAGCGACACACTCAATCTGCTTTTTTTTTAGGTACCAAAGGCCCAAAACTGGATAGTACAGCGATCTGACCCGTGGAACTGCGAAACCACACTGGGATGTCGGGCCTACACAAGACTATTTTCAACAGATATATTTTTGTGTCACAACAGTCAGGAGACACTACTGTTTTTCTTTACGGAAAAAACTACCAAAAGCTGAATAATAGAGATTTTTTACCGTGGGATGGCAAAACCACAGTTATTGTTTACTGGGGTATACCACACTTTTTTAAATAGAAATATTTGCGGCTGAACAATGAGCGACACACTCAAACTGCTTCTTTTTTAGATACCAAAGGCCCAAAACTGGATAGTACAGCGATTTGACCCGTGGAACTGCGAAACCACATTGGGATGTCGGGCCTACACAAGACTATTTTCAACAGATATATTTTTGTGTCACAACAGTCAGGAGACACTACTGTTTTTCATTACGGAAAAAACTACCAAAAGCTGAATAATAGAGATTTTTTACCGTGGGATGGCAAAACCACAGTTATTGTTTACTGGGGTATACCACACTTTTTTAAATAGAGATATTTGCGGCTGAACAGTGAGCGACACACTCAAACTGCTTTTTTTTTAGATACCAAAGGCCCAAAACTGGATAGTACAGCAATTTGACCCGTGGAACTGCGAAACCACACTGGGATGTCGGGCCTACACAAGACTATTTTCAACAGATATATTTTTGTGTCACAACAGTCAGGAGACACTACTGTTTTTCTTTACGGAAAAAACTACCAAAAGCTGAATAATAGAGATTTCTTACCGTGGGATCGCAAAACCACAGTTATTGTTTACTGGGGTATACCACACTTTTTTAAATAGAGATATTTGCGGCTGAACAGTGAGCGACACACTCAAACTGCTTTTTTTTAAGATACCAAAGGCCCAAAACTGGATAGTACAGCGATTTGACCCGTGGAACTGCGAAACAACACTGGGATGTCGGGCCTACACAAGACTATTTTCAACAGATATATTTTTGTGTCACAACAGTCAGGAGACACTACTGTTTTTCTTTACGGAAAAAACTACCAAAACCTGAATAATAGAGATTTTTTACTGTGGAATGGCAAAACCACAGTTATTGTTTACTGGGGTATTCCACACTTTTTTAAATAGAGATATTTGCGGCTGAACAGTGAGCGACACACTCAAACTGCTTTTCTTTTAGATACCAAAGGCCCAAAACTGGATAGTACAGCGATTTGACCCATGGAACTGCGAAACCACACTGGGATGTCGGGCCTACACAAGACTATTTTCAACAGATATATTTTTGTGTCACAACAGTCAGGAGACACTACTGTTTTTCTTTACGGAAAACATACCAAAAGCTGAATAATAGAGATTTTTTACCATGGGATGGCAAAACCACAGTTATTGTTTACTGGGTATACCACACTTTTTTAAATAGAGATATTTGCGGCTGAACAGTGAGCGACACACTCAATCTGCTTTTTTTTTAGGTACCAAAGGCCCAAAACTGGATAGTACAGCGATTTGACCCGTGGAACTGCGAAACCACACTGGGATGTCGGGCCTACACAAGACTATTTTCAACAGATATATTTTTGTGTCACAACAGTCAGGAGACACTACTGTTTTTCCTTACGGAAAAAACTACCAAAAGCTGAATAATAGAGATTTTTTACCGTGGGATGGCAAAACCACAGTTATTGTTTACTGGGGTATACCACACTTTTTTAAATAGAGATATTTGCGGCTGAACAATGAGCGACACACTCAAACTGCTTCTTTTTTAGATACCAAAGGCCCAAAACTGGATAGTACAGCGATTTGACCCGTGGAACTGCGCAACCACATTGGGATGTCGGGCCTACACAAGACTATTTTCAACAGATATATTTTTGTGTCACAACAGTCAGGAGACACTACTGTTTTTCATTACGGAAAAAACTACCAAAAGCTGAATAATAGAGATTTTTTACCGTGGGATGGCAAAACCACAGTTATTGTTTACTGGGGTATACCACACTTTTTTAAATAGAGATATTTGCGGCTGAACAGTGAGCGACACACTCAAACTGCTTTTTTTTTAGATACCAAAGGCCCAAAACAGGATAGTACAGCGATTTGACCCGTGGAACTGCGAAACCACACTGGGATGTCAGGCCAACACAAGACTATTTTCAACAGATATATTTTTGTGTCACAACAGTCAGGAGACACTACTGTTTTTCTTTACGGAAAAAACTACCAAAAGCTGAATAATAGAGATTTTTGACCGTGGGATGGCAAAACCACAGTTATTGTTTACTGGGGTATACCACACTTTTTTAAATAGAGATATTTGCGGCTGAACAGTGAGCGACACACTCAAACTGCTTTTTTTTAAGATACCAAGGGTCCAAAACTGGATAGTACAGCGATTTGACCCGTGGAACTGCGAAACCACACTGGGATGTCGGGCCTACACAAGACTATTTTCAACAGATATATTTTTGTGTCACAACAGTCAGGAGACACTACTGTTTTTCTTTACGGAAAAAACTACCAAAAGCTGAATAATAGAGATTTTTTACCGTGGGATGGCAAAACCACAGTTATTGTTTACTGGGGTATACCACACTTTTTTAAATAGAGATATTTGCGGCTGAACAATGAGCGACACACTCAAACTGCTTTTTTTTTAGATACCAAAGGCCCAAAACTGGATAGTACAGCGATTTGACCCATGGAACTGCGAAACCACACTGGGATGTTGGACCTACACAAGACTATTTTCAACAGATATATTTTTGTGTCACAACAGTCAGGAGACACTACTGTTTTTCTTTACGGAAAAAACTACCAAAAGCTGAATAATAGAGATTTTTTACCGTGGGATGGCAAAACCACAATTATTTTTTACTGGGGTATACCACACTTTTTTAAATAGAGATATTTGCAGCTGAACAGTGAGCGACACACTCAAACTGCTTTTTTTTTAGATACCAAAGGCCCAAAACTGGATAGTACAGCAATTTGACCCGTGGAACTGCGAAACCACACTGGGATGTCGGGCCTACACAAGACTATTTTCAACAGATATATTTTTGTGTCACAACAGTCAGGAGACACTACTGTTTTTCTTTACGGAAAAAACTACCAAAAGCTGAATCATAGAGATTTCTTACCGTGGGATCGCAAAACCACAGTTATTGTTTACTGGGGTATACCACACTTTTTTAAATAGAGATATTTGCGGCTGAACAGTGAGCGACACACTCAAACTGCTTTTTTTTAAGATACCAAAGGCCCAAAACTGGATAGTACAGCGATTTGACCCGTGGAACTGCGAAACCACATTGGGATGTCGGGCCTATACAAGACTATTTTCAACAGATATATTTTTGTGTCACAACAGTCAGGAGACACTACTGTTTTTCTTTACGGAAAAAACTACCAAAAGCTGAATAATAGAGATTTTTTACCGTGGGATGGCAAAACCACAGTTATTGTTTACTGGGGTATACCACACTTTTTTAAATAGAGATATTTGCGGCTGAACAGTGAGCGACACACTCAAACTGCTTTTTTTTAAGATACCAAAGGCCCAAAACTGGATAGTACAGCGATTTGACCCGTGGAACTGCGAAACCACTCTGGGATGTCGGGCCTACACAAGACTATTTTCAACAGATATATTTTTGTGTCACAACAGTCAGGAGACACTACTGTTTTTCTTTACGAAAAAAACTACCAAAAGCTGAATAATAGAGATTTTTTACCGTGGGATGGCAAAACCACAGTTATTGTTTACTGGGGTATACCACACTTTTTTAAATAGAGATATTTGCGGCTGAACAATGAGCGACACACTCAAACTGCTTTTTTTTTAGATACCAAAGGCCCAAAACTGGATAGTACAGCGATTTGACCCGTGGAACTGCGAAACCACACTGGGATGTCGGGCCTACACAAGACTATTTTCAACAGATATATTTTTGTGTCACAACAGTCAGGAGACACTACTGTTTTTCTTTACGGAAAAAACTACCAAAACCTGAATAATAGAGATTTTTTACTGTGGAATGGCAAAACCACAGTTATTGTTTACTGGGGTATACCACACTTTTTTAAATAGAGATATTTGCGGCTGAACAGTGAGCGACACACTCAAACTGCTTTTTTTTTAGATACCAAAGGCCCAAAACTGGATAGTACAACGATTTGACCCATGGAACTGCGAAACCACACTGGGATGTCGGGCCTACACAAGACTATTTTCAACAGATATATTTTTGTGTCACAACAGTCAGGAGACACTACTGTTTTTCTTTACGGAAAATATACCAAAACCTGAATAATAGAGATTTTTTACCATGGGATGGCAAAATCACAGTTATTGTTTACTGGGGTATACCACACTTTTTTAAATAGAGATATTTGCGGCTGAACAGTGAGCGACACACTCAATCTGCTTTTTTTTTAGATACCAAAGGCCCAAAACTGGATAGTACAGCGATTTGACCCGTGGAACTGTGAAACCACACTGGGATGTCGGGCCTACACAAGACTATTTTCAACAGATATATTTTTGTGTCACAACAGTCAGGAGACACTACTGTTTTTCTTTACGGAAAAAACTACCAAAAGCTGAATAATAGAGATTTTTTACCGTGGGATGGCAAAACCACAGTTATTGTTTACTGGGGTATACCACACTTTTTTAAATAGAGATATTTGCGGCTGAACAGTGAGCGACACACTCAAACTGCTTTTTTTTTAGATACCAAAGGCCCAAAACTGGATAGTACAGCGATTTGACCCGTGGAACTGCGAAACCACACTGGGATGTCGGGCCTAGACAAGACTATTTTCAACAGATATATTTTTGCGTCACAACAGTCAGGAGACACTACTGATTTTCTTTGCAGAAAAAATTACCAAAACCTGAATAATAGAGATTTTTTACCGTGGGATGGCAAAACCACAGTTATTGTTTACTGGGGTATACCACACTTTTTTAAATAGAGATATTTGCGGCTGAACAGTGAGCGACACACTCAAACTGCTTTTTTTTAAGATACCAAAGGCCCAAAACTGGATAGTACAGCGATTTGACCCGTGGAACTGCGAAACCACTCTGGGATGTCGGGCCTACACAAGACTATTTTCAACAGATATATTTTTGTGTCACAACAGTCAGGAGACACTACTGTTTTTCTTTACGAAAAAAACTACCAAAAGCTGAATAATAGAGATTTTTTACCGTGGGATGGCAAAACCACAGTTATTGTTTACTGGGGTATACCACACTTTTTTAAATAGAGATATTTGCGGCTGAACAATGAGCGACACACTCAAACTGCTTTTTTTTTAGATACCAAAGGCCCAAAACTGGATAGTACAGCGATTTGACCCGTGGAACTGCGAAACCACACTGGGATGTCGGGCCTACACAAGACTATTTTCAACAGATATATTTTTGTGTCACAACAGTCAGGAGACACTACTGTTTTTCTTTACGGAAAAAACTACCAAAACCTGAATAATAGAGATTTTTTACTGTGGAATGGCAAAACCACAGTTATTGTTTACTGGGGTATACCACACTTTTTTAAATAGAGATATTTGCGGCTGAACAGTGAGCGACACACTCAAACTGCTTTTTTTTTAGATACCAAAGGCCCAAAACTGGATAGTACAACGATTTGACCCATGGAACTGCGAAACCACACTGGGATGTCGGGCCTACACAAGACTATTTTCAACAGATATATTTTTGTGTCACAACAGTCAGGAGACACTACTGTTTTTCTTTACGGAAAATATACCAAAACCTGAATAATAGAGATTTTTTACCATGGGATGGCAAAATCACAGTTATTGTTTACTGGGGTATACCACACTTTTTTAAATAGAGATATTTGCGGCTGAACAGTGAGCGACACACTCAATCTGCTTTTTTTTTAGATACCAAAGGCCCAAAACTGGATAGTACAGCGATTTGACCCGTGGAACTGCGAAACCACACTGGGATGTCGGGCCTACACAAGACTATTTTCAACAGATATATTTTTGTGTCACAACAGTCAGGAGACACTACTGTTTTTCTTTACGGAAAAAACTACCAAAAGCTGAATAATAGAGATTTTTTACCGTGGGATGGCAAAACCACAGTTATTGTTTACTGGGGTATACCACACTTTTTTAAATAGAGATATTTGCGGCTGAACAGTGAGCGACACACTCAAACTGCTTTTTTTTTAGATACCAAAGGCCCAAAACTGGATAGTACAGCGATTTGACCCGTGGAACTGCGAAACCACACTGGGATGTCGGGCCTAGACAAGACTATTTTCAACAGATATATTTTTGTGTCACAACAGTCAGGAGACACTACTGATTTTCTTTGCAGAAAAAATTACCAAAACCTGAATAATAGAGATTTTTTACCGTGGGATGGCAAAACCACAGTTATTGTTTACTGGGGTATACCACACTTTTTTAAATAGAGATATTTGCGGCTGAACAGTGAGCGACACACTCAAACTGCTTTTTTTTTAGATACCAAAGGCCCAAAACTCGATAGTACAGCGATTTGACCCGTGGAACTGCGAAACCACACTGGGATGTCGGGCCAACACAAGACTATTTTCAACAGATATATTTTTGTGTCACAACAGTCAGGAGACACTACTGTTTTTCTTTGCGGAAAAAACTACAAAACCTGAATAATAGAGATTTTTTACCGTGGGATGGCAAAACCACAGTTATTGTTTACTGGGGTATACCACACTTTTTTAAATAGAGATATTTGCGGCTGAACAGTGAGGGACACACTCAAACTGCTTTTTTTTTAGATACCAAAGGCCCAAAACTCGATAGTACAGCGATTTGACCCGTGGAACTGCGAAACCACACTGGGATGTCGGGCCTAGACAAGACTATTTTCAACAGATATATTTTTGTGTCACAACAGTCAGGAGACACTACTGTTTTTCTTTGCGGAAAAAACTACCAAAACCTGAATAATAGAGATTTTTTACCGTGGGATGGCAAAACCACAGTTATTGTTTACTGGGGTATACCACACTTTTTTAAATAGAGATATTTGCAGCTGAACAGTGAGCGACAGACTCAAGCTGCTTTTTTTTTAGATACCAAAGGCCCAAAACTCGATAGTACAGCGATTTGACCCGTGGAACTGCGAAACCACACTGGGATGTCGGGCCAACACAAGACTATTTTCAACAGATATATTTTTGTGTCACAACAGTCAGGAGACACTACTGTTTTTCTTTACGGAAAATATACCAAAACCTGAATAATAGAGATTTTTTACCGTGGGATGGCAAAACCACAGTTATTGTTTACTGGGGTATACCACACTTTTTTAAATAGAGATATTTGCGGCTAAACAGTGAGCGACACACTAAAACTGCATTTTTTTAGATACCAAAGGCCCAAAACTGGATAGTTCAGCGATTTGACCCATGGAACTGCGAAACCACACTGGGATGTCGGGCCTACACAAGACCATTTTCAACAGATATATTTTGTGTCACAACAGTCAGGAGACACTACTGTTTTTCTTTACGGAAAATATACCAAAACCTGAATAATAGAGATTTTTTACCATGGGATGGCAAAACCACAGTTATTGTTTACTGGGGTATACCACACTTTTTTAAATAGAGATATTTGCGGCTGAACAGTGAGCGACACACTCAAACTGCTTTTTTTTAAGATACCAAAGGCCCAAAACTGGATAGTACAGCAATTTGACCCGTGGAACTGCGAAACCACACTGGGATGTCGGGCCTACACAAGACTATTTTCAACAGATATATTTTTGTGTCACAACAGTCAGGAGACACTACTGTTTTTCTTTACGGAAAAAACTACCAAAAGCTGAATAATAGAGATTTCTTACCGTGGGATGGCAAAACCACAGTTATTGTTTACTGGGGTATACCACACTTTTTTAAATAGAGATATTTGCGGCTGAACAGTGAGCGACACACTCAAACTGCTTTTTTTTAAGATACCAAAGGCCCAAAACTGGATAGTACAGCGATTTGACCCGTGGAACTGCGAAACCACACTGGGATGTCGGGCCTAGACAAGACTATTTTCAATAGATATATTTTTGTGTCACAACAGTCTGGAGACACTACTGTTTTTCTTTGCGGAAAAAACTACCAAAAGCTGAATAATAGAGATTTTTTACCGTGGGATGGCAAAACCACAGTTATTGTTTACTGGGGTATACCACACTTTTTTAAATAGAGATATTTGCGGCTGAACAGTGAGCGACACACTCAAACTGCTTTTTTTTTTAGATACCAAAGGCCCAAAACAGGATAGTACAGCGATTTGACCCGTGGAACTGCGAAACCACACTGGGATGTCAGGCCAACACAAGACTATTTTCAACAGATATATTTTTGTGTCACAACAGTCAGGAGACACTACTGTTTTTCTTTAAGGAAAAAACTACCAAAAGCTGAATAATAGAGATTTTTGACCGTGGGATGGCAAAACCACAGTTATTGTTTACTGGGGTATACCACACTTTTTTAAATAGAGATATTTGCGGCTGAACAGTGAGCGACACACTCAAACTGCTTTTTTTTAAGATACCAAGGGTCCAAAACTGGATAGTACAGCGATTTGACCCGTGGAACTGCGAAACCACACTGGGATGTCGGGCCTACACAAGACTATTTTCAACAGATATATTTTTGTGTCACAACAGTCAGGAGACACTACTGTTTTTCTTTACGGAAAAAACTACCAAAAGCTGAATAATAGAGATTTTTTACCGTGGGATGGCAAAACCACAGTTATTGTTTACTGGGGTATACCACACTTTTTTAAATAGAGATATTTGCGGCTGAACAGTGAGCGACACACTCAAACTGCTTTTTTTTTAGATACCAAAGGCCCAAAACTGGATAGTACAACGATTTGACCCATGGAACTGCGAAACCACACTGGGATGTCGGGCCTACACAAGACTATTTTCAACAGATATATTTTTGTGTCACAACAGTCAGGAGACACTACTGTTTTTCTTTACGGAAAATATACCAAAACCTGAATAATAGAGATTTTTTACCATGGGATGGCAAAATCACAGTTATTGTTTACTGGGGTATACCACACTTTTTTAAATAGAGATATTTGCGGCTGAACAGTGAGCGACACACTCAATCTGCTTTTTTTTTAGATACCAAAGGCCCAAAACTGGATAGTACAGCGATTTGACCCGTGGAACTGCGAAACCACACTGGGATGTCGGGCCTACACAAGACTATTTTCAACAGATATATTTTTGTGTCACAACAGTCAGGAGACACTACTGTTTTTCTTTACGGAAAAAACTACCAAAAGCTGAATAATAGAGATTTTTTACCGTGGGATGGCAAAACCATAGTTATTGTTTACTGGGGTATACCACACTTTTTTAAATAGAGATATTTGCGGCTGAACAGTGAGCGACACACTCAAACTGCTTTTTTTTTAGATACCAAAGGCCCAAAACTGGATAGTACAGCGATTTGACCCGTGGAACTGCGAAACCACACTGGGATGTCGGGCCTAGACAAGACTATTTTCAACAGATATATTTTTGTGTCACAACAGTCAGGAGACACTACTGATTTTCTTTGCAGAAAAAATTACCAAAACCTGAATAATAGAGATTTTTTACCGTGGGATGGCAAAACCACAGTTATTGTTTACTGGGGTATACCACACTTTTTTAAATAGAGATATTTGCGGCTGAACAGTGAGCGACACACTCAAACTGCTTTTTTTTTAGATACCAAAGGCCCAAAACTCGATAGTACAGCGATTTGACCCGTGGAACTGCGAAACCACACTGGGATGTCGGGCCAACACAAGACTATTTTCAACAGATATATTTTTGTGTCACAACAGTCAGGAGACACTACTGTTTTTCTTTGCGGAAAAAACTACAAAACCTGAATAATAGAGATTTTTTACCGTGGGATGGCAAAACCACAGTTATTGTTTACTGGGGTATACCACACTTTTTTAAATAGAGATATTTGCGGCTGAACAGTGAGGGACACACTCAAACTGCTTTTTTTTTAGATACCAAAGGCCCAAAACTCGATAGTACAGCGATTTGACCCGTGGAACTGCGAAACCACACTGGGATGTCGGGCCTAGACAAGACTATTTTCAACAGATATATTTTTGTGTCACAACAGTCAGGAGACACTACTGTTTTTCTTTGCGGAAAAAACTACCAAAACCTGAATAATAGAGATTTTTTACCGTGGGATGGCAAAACCACAGTTATTGTTTACTGGGGTATACCACACTTTTTTAAATAGAGATATTTGCAGCTGAACAGTGAGCGACAGACTCAAGCTGCTTTTTTTTTAGATACCAAAGGCCCAAAACTCGATAGTACAGCGATTTGACCCGTGGAACTGCGAAACCACACTGGGATGTCGGGCCAACACAAGACTATTTTCAACAGATATATTTTTGTGTCACAACAGTCAGGAGACACTACTGTTTTTCTTTACGGAAAATATACCAAAACCTGAATAATAGAGATTTTTTACCGTGGGATGGCAAAACCACAGTTATTGTTTAATGGGGTATACCACACTTTTTTAAATAGAGATATTTGCGGCTAAACAGTGAGCGACACACTAAAACTGCATTTTTTTAGATACCAAAGGCCCAAAACTGGATAGTTCAGCGATTTGACCCATGGAACTGCGAAACCACACTGGGATGTCGGGCCTACACAAGACCATTTTCAACAGATATATTTTGTGTCACAACAGTCAGGAGACACTACTGTTTTTCTTTACGGAAAATATACCAAAACCTGAATAATAGAGATTTTTTACCATGGGATGGCAAAACCACAGTTATTGTTTACTGGGGTATACCACACTTTTTTAAATAGAGATATTTGCGGCTGAACAGTGAGCGACACACTCAAACTGCTTTTTTTTAAGATACCAAAGGCCCAAAACTGGATAGTACAGCAATTTGACCCGTGGAACTGCGAAACCACACTGGGATGTCGGGCCTACACAAGACTATTTTCAACAGATATATTTTTGTGTCACAACAGTCAGGAGACACTACTGTTTTTCTTTACGGAAAAAACTACCAAAAGCTGAATAATAGAGATTTCTTACCGTGGGATGGCAAAACCACAGTTATTGTTTACTGGGGTATACCACACTTTTTTAAATAGAGATATTTGCGGCTGAACAGTGAGCGACACACTCAAACTGCTTTTTTTTAAGATACCAAAGGCCCAAAACTGGATAGTACAGCGATTTGACCCGTGGAACTGCGAAACCACACTGGGATGTCGGGCCTAGACAAGACTATTTTCAATAGATATATTTTTGTGTCACAACAGTCTGGAGACACTACTGTTTTTCTTTGCGGAAAAAACTACCAAAAGCTGAATAATAGAGATTTTTTACCGTGGGATGGCAAAACCACAGTTATTGTTTACTGGGGTATACCACACTTTTTTAAATAGAGATATTTGCGGCTGAACAGTGAGCGACACACTCAAACTGCTTTTTTTTTTAGATACCAAAGGCCCAAAACAGGATAGTACAGCGATTTGACCCGTGGAACTGCGAAACCACACTGGGATGTCAGGCCAACACAAGACTATTTTCAACAGATATATTTTTGTGTCACAACAGTCAGGAGACACTACTGTTTTTCTTTAAGGAAAAAACTACCAAAAGCTGAATAATAGAGATTTTTGACCGTGGGATGGCAAAACCACAGTTATTGTTTACTGGGGTATACCACACTTTTTTAAATAGAGATATTTGCGGCTGAACAGTGAGCGACACACTCAAACTGCTTTTTTTTAAGATACCAAGGGTCCAAAACTGGATAGTACAGCGATTTGACCCGTGGAACTGCGAAACCACACTGGGATGTCGGGCCTACACAAGACTATTTTCAACAGATATATTTTTGTGTCACAACAGTCAGGAGACACTACTGTTTTTCTTTACGGAAAAAACTACCAAAAGCTGAATAATAGAGATTTTTTACCGTGGGATGGCAAAACCACAGTTATTGTTTACTGGGGTATACCACACTTTTTTAAATAGAGATATTTGCGGCTGAACAGTGAGCGACACACTCAAACTGCTTTTTTTTTAGATACCAAAGGCCCGAAACTGGATAGTACAGCGATTTGACCCATGGAACTGCGAAAGTACACAGGGATGTCGGGCCTACACAAGACTATTTTCAACAGATATATTTTTGTGTCACAACAGTCAGGAGACACTACTGTTTTTCTTTACGGAAAAAACTACCAAAAGCTGAATAATAGAGATTTTTTACCATGGGATGGCAAAACCACAGTTATTGTTTACTGGGGTATACCACACTTTTTTAAATAGAGATATTTGCGGCTGAACAGTGAGCGACACACTCAATCTGCTTTTTTTTAGATACCAAAGGCCCAAAACTGGATAGTACAGCGATTTGACCCGTGGAACTGCGAAACCACACTGGGATGTCGGGCCTACACAAGACTATTTTCAACAGATATATTTTTGTGTCACAACAGTCAGGAGACACTACTGTTTTTCTTTACGGAAAAAACTACCGAAAGCTGAATAATAGAGATTTTTTACCGTGGGATGGCAAAACCACAGTTATTGTTTACTGGGGTATACCACACTTTTTTAAATAGAGATATTTGCGGCTGAACAATGAGCGACACACTCAAACTGCTTTTTTTTAAGATACCAAGGGTCCAAAACTGGATAGTACAGCGATTTGACCCGTGGAACTGCGAAACCACACTGGGATGTCGGGCCTACACAAGACTATTTTCAACAGATATATTTTTGTGTCACAACAGTCAGGAGACACTACTGTTTTTCTTTACGGAAAAAACTACCAAAAGCTGAATAATAGAGATCTTTTACCGTGGGATGGCAAAACCACAGTTATTGTTTACTGGGGTATACCACACTTTTTTAAATAGAGATATTTGCGGCTGAACAGTGAGCGACACACTCAAACTGCTTTTTTTTTAGATACCAAAGGCCCAAAACTGGATAGTACAGCGATTTGACCCATGGAACTGCGAAAGTACACAGGGATGTTGGGCCTACACAAGACTATTTTCAACAGATATATTTTTGTGTCACAACAGTCAGGAGACACTACTGATTTTCTTTGCAGAAAAAATTACCAAAACCTGAATAATAGAGATTTTTTACCGTGGGATGGCAAAACCACAGTTATTGTTTACTGGGGTATACCACACTTTTTTAAATAGAGATATTTGCGGCTGAACAGTGAGCGACACACTCAAACTGCTTTTTTTTTAGATACCAAAGGCCCAAAACTCGATAGTACAGCGATTTGACCCGTGGAACTGCGAAACCACACTGGGATGTCGGGCCAACACAAGACTATTTTCAACAGATATATTTTTGTGTCACAACAGTCAGGAGACACTACTGTTTTTCTTTGCGGAAAAAACTACAAAACCTGAATAATAGAGATTTTTTACCGTGGGATGGCAAAACCACAGTTATTGTTTACTGGGGTATACCACACTTTTTTAAATAGAGATATTTGCGGCTGAACAGTGAGGGACACACTCAAACTGCTTTTTTTTTAGATACCAAAGGCCCAAAACTCGATAGTACAGCGATTTGACCCGTGGAACTGCGAAACCACACTGGGATGTCGGGCCTAGACAAGACTATTTTCAACAGATATATTTTTGTGTCACAACAGTCAGGAGACACTACTGTTTTTCTTTGCGGAAAAAACTACCAAAACCTGAATAATAGAGATTTTTTACCGTGGGATGGCAAAACCACAGTTATTGTTTACTGGGGTATACCACACTTTTTTAAATAGAGATATTTGCAGCTGAACAGTGAGCGACAGACTCAAGCTGCTTTTTTTTTAGATACCAAAGGCCCAAAACTCGATAGTACAGCGATTTGACCCGTGGAACTGCGAAACCACACTGGGATGTCGGGCCAACACAAGACTATTTTCAACAGATATATTTTTGTGTCACAACAGTCAGGAGACACTACTGTTTTTCTTTACGGAAAATATACCAAAACCTGAATAATAGAGATTTTTTACCGTGGGATGGCAAAACCACAGTTATTGTTTAATGGGGTATACCACACTTTTTTAAATAGAGATATTTGCGGCTAAACAGTGAGCGACACACTAAAACTGCATTTTTTTAGATACCAAAGGCCCAAAACTGGATAGTTCAGCGATTTGACCCATGGAACTGCGAAACCACACTGGGATGTCGGGCCTACACAAGACCATTTTCAACAGATATATTTTGTGTCACAACAGTCAGGAGACACTACTGTTTTTCTTTACGGAAAATATACCAAAACCTGAATAATAGAGATTTTTTACCATGGGATGGCAAAACCACAGTTATTGTTTACTGGGGTATACCACACTTTTTTAAATAGAGATATTTGCGGCTGAACAGTGAGCGACACACTCAAACTGCTTTTTTTTAAGATACCAAAGGCCCAAAACTGGATAGTACAGCAATTTGACCCGTGGAACTGCGAAACCACACTGGGATGTCGGGCCTACACAAGACTATTTTCAACAGATATATTTTTGTGTCACAACAGTCAGGAGACACTACTGTTTTTCTTTACGGAAAAAACTACCAAAAGCTGAATAATAGAGATTTCTTACCGTGGGATGGCAAAACCACAGTTATTGTTTACTGGGGTATACCACACTTTTTTAAATAGAGATATTTGCGGCTGAACAGTGAGCGACACACTCAAACTGCTTTTTTTTAAGATACCAAAGGCCCAAAACTGGATAGTACAGCGATTTGACCCGTGGAACTGCGAAACCACACTGGGATGTCGGGCCTAGACAAGACTATTTTCAATAGATATATTTTTGTGTCACAACAGTCTGGAGACACTACTGTTTTTCTTTGCGGAAAAAACTACCAAAAGCTGAATAATAGAGATTTTTTACCGTGGGATGGCAAAACCACAGTTATTGTTTACTGGGGTATACCACACTTTTTTAAATAGAGATATTTGCGGCTGAACAGTGAGCGACACACTCAAACTGCTTTTTTTTTTAGATACCAAAGGCCCAAAACAGGATAGTACAGCGATTTGACCCGTGGAACTGCGAAACCACACTGGGATGTCAGGCCAACACAAGACTATTTTCAACAGATATATTTTTGTGTCACAACAGTCAGGAGACACTACTGTTTTTCTTTAAGGAAAAAACTACCAAAAGCTGAATAATAGAGATTTTTGACCGTGGGATGGCAAAACCACAGTTATTGTTTACTGGGGTATACCACACTTTTTTAAATAGAGATATTTGCGGCTGAACAGTGAGCGACACACTCAAACTGCTTTTTTTTAAGATACCAAGGGTCCAAAACTGGATAGTACAGCGATTTGACCCGTGGAACTGCGAAACCACACTGGGATGTCGGGCCTACACAAGACTATTTTCAACAGATATATTTTTGTGTCACAACAGTCAGGAGACACTACTGTTTTTCTTTACGGAAAAAACTACCAAAAGCTGAATAATAGAGATTTTTTACCGTGGGATGGCAAAACCACAGTTATTGTTTACTGGGGTATACCACACTTTTTTAAATAGAGATATTTGCGGCTGAACAGTGAGCGACACACTCAAACTGCTTTTTTTTTAGATACCAAAGGCCCGAAACTGGATAGTACAGCGATTTGACCCATGGAACTGCGAAAGTACACAGGGATGTCGGGCCTACACAAGACTATTTTCAACAGATATATTTTTGTGTCACAACAGTCAGGAGACACTACTGTTTTTCTTTACGGAAAAAACTACCAAAAGCTGAATAATAGAGATTTTTTACCATGGGATGGCAAAACCACAGTTATTGTTTACTGGGGTATACCACACTTTTTTAAATAGAGATATTTGCGGCTGAACAGTGAGCGACACACTCAATCTGCTTTTTTTTAGATACCAAAGGCCCAAAACTGGATAGTACAGCGATTTGACCCGTGGAACTGCGAAACCACACTGGGATGTCGGGCCTACACAAGACTATTTTCAACAGATATATTTTTGTGTCACAACAGTCAGGAGACACTACTGTTTTTCTTTACGGAAAAAACTACCGAAAGCTGAATAATAGAGATTTTTTACCGTGGGATGGCAAAACCACAGTTATTGTTTACTGGGGTATACCACACTTTTTTAAATAGAGATATTTGCGGCTGAACAATGAGCGACACACTCAAACTGCTTTTTTTTAAGATACCAAGGGTCCAAAACTGGATAGTACAGCGATTTGACCCGTGGAACTGCGAAACCACACTGGGATGTCGGGCCTACACAAGACTATTTTCAACAGATATATTTTTGTGTCACAACAGTCAGGAGACACTACTGTTTTTCTTTACGGAAAAAACTACCAAAAGCTGAATAATAGAGATCTTTTACCGTGGGATGGCAAAACCACAGTTATTGTTTACTGGGGTATACCACACTTTTTTAAATAGAGATATTTGCGGCTGAACAGTGAGCGACACACTCAAACTGCTTTTTTTTTAGATACCAAAGGCCCAAAACTGGATAGTACAGCGATTTGACCCATGGAACTGCGAAAGTACACAGGGATGTTGGGCCTACACAAGACTATTTTCAACAGATATATTTTTGTGTCACAACAGTCAGGAGACACTACTGTTTTTCTTTACGGAAAAAACTACCAAAACCTGAATAATAGAGATTTTTTACTGTGGAATGGCAAAACCATAGTTATTGTTTACTGGGGTATACCACACTTTTTTAAATAGAGATATTTGTGGCTGAACAGTGAGCGACACACTCAAACTGCTTTTTTTTTAGATACCAAAGGCCCAAAACTGGATAGTACAGCGATTTGACCCATGGAACTGCGAAACCACACTAGGATGTCGGGCCTACACAAGACTATTTTCAACAGATATATTTTTGTGTCACAACAGTCAGGAGACACTACTGTTTTTCTTTACGGAAAAAACTACCAAAAGCTGAATAATAGAGATTTTTTACCGTGGGATGGCAAAACCACAGTTATTGTTTACTGGGGTATACCACACTTTTTTAAATAGAGATATTTGCGGCTGAACAATGAGCGACACACTCAAACTGCTTTTTTTTAAGATACCAAGGGTCCAAAACTGGATAGTACAGCGATTTGACCCGTGGAACTGCGAAACCACACTGGGATGTCGGGCCTACACAAGACTATTTTCAACAGATATATTTTTGTGTCACAACAGTCAGGAGACACTACTGTTTTTCTTTACGGAAAAAACTACCAAAAGCTGAATAATAGAGATCTTTTACCGTGGGATGGCAAAACCACAGTTATTGTTTACTGGGGTATACCACACTTTTTTAAATAGAGATATTTGCGGCTGAACAGTGAGCGACACACTCAAACTGCTTTTTTTTTAGATACCAAAGGCCCAAAACTGGATAGTACAGCGATTTGACCCATGGAACTGCGAAAGTACACAGGGATGTTGGGCCTACACAAGACTATTTTCAACAGATATATTTTTGTGTCACAACAGTCAGGAGACACTACTGTTTTTCTTTACGGAAAAAACTACCAAAAGCTGAATAATAGAGATTTTTTACCATGGGATGGCAAAACCACAGTTATTGTTTACTGGGGTATACCACACTTTTTTAAATAGAGATATTTGCGGCTGAACAGTGAGCGACACACTCAATCTGCTTTTTTTTAGATACCAAAGGCCCAAAACTGGATAGTACAGCGATTTGACCCGTGGAACTGCGAAACCACACTGGGATGTCGGGCCTACACAAGACTATTTTCAACAGATATATTTTTGTGTCACAACAGTCAGGAGACACTACTGTTTTTCTTTACGGAAAAAACTACCAAAAGCTGAATAATAGAGATTTTTTACCGTGGGATGGCAAAACCACAGTTATTGTTTACTGGGGTATACCACACTTTTTTAAATAGAGATATTTGCGGCTGAACAGTGAGCGACACACTCAAACTGCTTTTTTTTAAGATACCAAAGGCCCAAAACTGGATAGTACAGCGATTTGACCCGTGGAACTGCGAAACCACATTGGGATGTCGGGCCTATACAAGACTATTTTCAACAGATATATTTTTGTGTCACAACAGTCAGGAGACACTACTGTTTTTCTTTACGGAAAAAACTACCAAAAGCTGAATAATAGAGATTTTTTACCGTGGGATGGCAAAACCACAGTTATTGTTTACTGGGGTATACCACACTTTTTTAAATAGAGATATTTGCGGCTGAACAGTGAGCGACACACTCAAACTGCTTTTTTTTAAGATACCAAAGGCCCAAAACTGGATAGTACAGCGATTTGACCCGTGGAACTGCGAAACCACTCTGGGATGTCGGGCCTACACAAGACTATTTTCAACAGATATATTTTTGTGTCACAACAGTCAGGAGACACTACTGTTTTTCTTTACGGAAAAAACTACCAAAACCTGAATAATAGAGATTTTTTACTGTGGAATGGCAAAACCACAGTTATTGTTTACTGGGGTATACCACACTTTTTTAAATAGAGATATTTGTGGCTGAACAGTGAGCGACACACTCAAACTGCTTTTTTTTTAGATACCAAAGGCCCAAAACTGGATAGTACAGCGATTTGACCCATGGAACTGCGAAACCACACTGGGATGTCGGGCCTACACAAGACTATTTTCAACAGATATATTTTTGTGTCACAACAGTCAGGAGACACTACTGTTTTTCTTTACGGAAAAAACTACCAAAAGCTGAATAATAGAGATTTTTTACCGTGGGATGGCAAAACCACAGATATTGTTTACTTGGGTATACCACACTTTTTTAAATAGAGATATTTGCGGCTGAACAATGAGCGACACACTCAAACTGCTTTTTTTTTAGATACCAAAGGCCCAAAACTGGATAGTACAGCGATTTGACCCATGGAACTGCGAAACCACACTGGGATGTCGGGCCTACACAAGACTATTTTCAACAGATATATTTTTGTGTCACAACAGTCAGGAGACACTACTGTTTTTCTTTACGGAAAAAACTACCAAAAGCTGAATAATAGAGATTTTATACCGTGGGATGGCAAAACCACAGTTATTGTTTACTGGGGTATACCACACTTTTTTAAATAGAGATATTTGCGGCTGAACAATGAGCGACACACTCAAACTGCTTTTTTTTAAGATACCAAGGGTCCAAAACTGGATAGTACAGCGATTTGACCCGTGGAACTGCGAAACCACACTGGGATGTCGGGCCTACACAAGACTATTTTCAACAGATATATTTTTGTGTCACAACAGTCAGGAGACACTACTGTTTTTCTTTACGGAAAAAACTACCAAAAGCTGAATAATAGAGATTTTTTACCATGGGATGGCAAAACCACAGTTATTGTTTACTGGGGTATACCACACTTTTTTAAATAGAGATATTTGCGGCTGAACAGTGAGCGACACACTCAATCTGCTTTTTTTTAGATACCAAAGGCCCAAAACTGGATAGTACAGCGATTTGACCCGTGGAACTGCGAAACCACACTGGGATGTCGGGCCTACACAAGACTATTTTCAACAGATATATTTTTGTGTCACAACAGTCAGGAGACACTACTGTTTTTCTTTACGGAAAAAACTACCAAAAGCTGAATAATAGAGATTTTTTACCGTGGGATGGCAAAACCACAGTTATTGTTTACTGGGGTATACCACACTTTTTTAAATAGAGATATTTGCGGCTGAACAGTGAGCGACACACTCAAACTGCTTTTTTTTAAGATACCAAAGGCCCAAAACTGGATAGTACAGCGATTTGACCCGTGGAACTGCGAAACCACTCTGGGATGTCGGGCCTACACAAGACTATTTTCAACAGATATATTTTTGTGTCACAACAGTCAGGAGACACTACTGTTTTTCTTTACGAAAAAAACTACCAAAAGCTGAATAATAGAGATTTTTTACCGTGGGATGGCAAAACCACAGTTATTGTTTACTGGGGTATACCACACTTTTTTAAATAGAGATATTTGCGGCTGAACAATGAGCGACACACTCAAACTGCTTTTTTTTTAGATACAAAAGGCCCAAAACTGGATAGTACAGCGATTTGACCCGTGGAACTGCGAAACCACACTTGGATGTCGGGCCTACACAAGACTATTTTCAACAGATATATTTTTGTGTCACAACAGTCAGGAGACACTACTGTTTTTCTTTACGGAAAAAACTACCAAAAGCTGAATAATAGAGATTTTTTACCGTGGGATGGCAAAACCACAGTTATTGTTTACTGGGGTATACCACACTTTTTTAAATAGAGATATTTGCGGCTGAACAATGAGCGACACACTCAAACTGCTTTTTTTTAAGATACCAAGGGTCCAAAACTGGATAGTACAGCGATTTGACCCGTGGAACTGCGAAACCACAATGGGATGTCGGGCCTACACAAGACTATTTTCAACAGATATATTTTTGTGTCACAACAGTCAGGAGACACTACTGTTTTTCTTTACGGAAAAAACTACCAAAAGCTGAATAATAGAGATCTTTTACCGTGGGATGGCAAAACCACAGTTATTGTTTACTGGGGTATACCACACTTTTTTAAATAGAGATATTTGCGGCTGAACAGTGAGCGACACACTCAAACTGCTTTTTTTTTAGATACCAAAGGCCCAAAACTGGATAGTACAGCGATTTGACCCATGGAACTGCGAAAGTACACAGGGATGTTGGGCCTACACAAGACTATTTTCAACAGATATATTTTTGTGTCACAACAGTCAGGAGACACTACTGTTTTTCTTTACGGAAAAAACTACCAAAAGCTGAATAATAGAGATTTTTTACCATGGGATGGCAAAACCACAGTTATTGTTTACTGGGGTATACCACACTTTTTTAAATAGAGATATTTGCGGCTGAACAGTGAGCGACACACTCAAACTGCTTTTTTTTAAGATACCAAAGGCCCAAAACTGGATAGTACAGCGATTTGACCCGTGGAACTGCGAAACCACATTGGGATGTCGGGCCTATACAAGACTATTTTCAACAGATATATTTTTGTGTCACAAAAGTCAGGAGACACTACTGTTTTTCTTTACGGAAAAAACTACCAAAAGCTGAATAATAGAGATTTTTTACCGTGGGATGGCAAAACCACAGTTATTGTTTACTGGGGTATACCACACTTTTTTAAATAGAGATATTTGCGGCTGAACAGTGAGCGACACACTCAAACTGCTTTTTTTTAAGATACCAAAGGCCCAAAACTGGATAGTACAGCGATTTGACCCGTGGAACTGCGAAACCACTCTGGGATGTCGGGCCTACACAAGACTATTTTCAACAGATATATTTTTGTGTCACAACAGTCAGGAGACACTACTGTTTTTCTTTACGGAAAAAACTACCAAAACCTGAATAATAGAGATTTTTTACTGTGGAATGGCAAAACCACAGTTATTGTTTACTGGGGTATACCACACTTTTTTAAATAGAGATATTTGCAGCTGAACAGTGAGCGACACACTCAAGCTGCTTTTTTTTTAGATACCAAAGGCCCAAAACTCGATAGTACAGCGATTTGACCCGTGGAACTGCGAAACCACACTGGGATGTCGGGCCAACACAAGACTATTTTCAACAGATATATTTTTGTGTCACAACAGTCAGGAGACACTACTGTTTTTCTTTACGGAAAATATACCAAAACCTGAATAATAGAGATTTTTTACCGTGGGATGGCAAAACCACAGTTATTGTTTAATGGGGTATACCACACTTTTTTAAATAGAGATATTTGCGGCTGAACAGTGAGCGACACACTAAAACTGCATTTTTTTAGATACCAAAGGCCCAAAACTGGATAGTTCAGCGATTTGACCCATGGAACTGCGAAACCACACTGGGATGTCGGGCCTACACAAGACCATTTTCAACAGATATATTTTTGTGCCACAACAGTCAGGAGACACTACTGTTTTTCTTTACGGAAAATATACCAAAACCTGAATAATAGAGATTTTTTACCATGGGATGGCAAAACCACAGTTATTGTTTACTGGGGTATACCACACTTTTTTAAATAGAGATATTTGCGGCTGAACAGTGAGCGACACACTCAAACTGCTTTTTTTTTAGATACCAAAGGCCCAAAACTGGATAGTACAGCGATTTGACCCGTGGAACTGCGAAACCACAATGGGATGTCGGGCCTACACAAGACTATTTTCAACAGATATATTTTTGTGTCACAACAGTCACGAGACACTACTGTTTTTCTTTACGGAAAAAACTACCAAAAGCTGAATAATAGAGATTTTTTACCGTGTGATGGCAAAACCACAGTTACTTTTTACTGGGGTATACCACACTTTTTTAAATAGAGATATTTGCGGCTGAACAGTGAGCGACACACTCAAACTGCTTTTTTTTTAAGATACCAAAGGCCCAAAACTGGATAGTACAGCAATTTGACCCGTGGAACTGCGAAACCACACTGGGATGTCGGGCCTACACAAGATTATTTTCAACAGATATATTTTTGTGTCACAACAGTCAGGAGACACTACTGTTTTTCTTTACGGAAAAAACTACCAAAAGCTGAATAATAGAGATTTTTTACCGTGGGATGGCAAAACCACAGTTATTGTTTACAGGGGTATACCACACTTTTTTAAATAGAGATATTTGCGGCTGAACAGTGAGCGACACACTCAAACTGCTTTTTTTTTAGATACCAAAGGCCCAAAACTGGATAGTACAGCGATTTGACCCATGGAACTGCGAAACCACACAGGGATGTCGGGCCAACACAAGACTATTTTCAACAGATATATTTTTGTGTCACAACAGTCAGGAGACACTACTGTTTTTCTTTGCGGAAAAAACTACAAAACCTGAATAATAGAGATTTTTTACAGTGGGATGGCAAAACCACAGTTATTGTTTACTGGGGTATACCACACTTTTTTAAATAGAGATATTTGCGGCTGAACAGTGAGCGACACACTCAAACTGCTTTTTTTTTAGATACCAAAGGCCCAAAACTCGATAGTACAGCGATTTGACCCGTGGAACTACGAAACCACACTGGGATGTCGGGCCTAGACAAGACTATTTTCAACAGATATATTTTTGTGTCACAACAGTCAGGAGACACTACTGTTTTTCTTTGCGGAAAAAACTACCAAAACCTGAATAATAGAGATTTTTTACCGTGGGATGGCAAAACCACAGTTATTGTTTACTGGGGTATACCACACTTTTTTTAAATAGAGATATTTGCAGCTGAACAGTGAGCGACACACTCAAGCTGCTTTTTTTTTAGATACCAAAGGCCCAAAACTCGATAGTACAGCGATTTGACCCGTGGAACTGCGAAACCACACTGGGATGTCGGGCCAACACAAGACTATTTTCAACAGATATATTTTTGTGTCACAACAGTCAGGAGACACTACTGTTTTTCTTTACGGAAAATATACCAAAACCTGAATAATAGAGATTTTTTACCGTGGGATGGCAAAACCACAGTTATTGTTTAATGGGGTATACCACACTTTTTTAAATAGAGATATTTGCGGCTGAACAGTGAGCGACACACTAAAACTGCATTTTTTTAGATACCAAAGGCCCAAAACTGGATAGTTCAGCGATTTGACCCATGGAACTGCGAAACCACACTGGGATGTCGGGCCTACACAAGACCATTTTCAACAGATATATTTTTGTGCCACAACAGTCAGGAGACACTACTGTTTTTCTTTACGGAAAATATACCAAAACCTGAATAATAGAGATTTTTTACCATGGGATGGCAAAACCACAGTTATTGTTTACTGGGGTATACCACACTTTTTTAAATAGAGATATTTGCGGCTGAACAGTGAGCGACACACTCAAACTGCTTTTTTTTTAGATACCAAAGGCCCAAAACTGGATAGTACAGCGATTTGACCCGTGGAACTGCGAAACCACAATGGGATGTCGGGCCTACACAAGACTATTTTCAACAGATATATTTTTGTGTCACAACAGTCACGAGACACTACTGTTTTTCTTTACGGAAAAAACTACCAAAAGCTGAATAATAGAGATTTTTTACCGTGTGATGGCAAAACCACAGTTACTTTTTACTGGGGTATACCACACTTTTTTAAATAGAGATATTTGCGGCTGAACAGTGAGCGACACACTCAAACTGCTTTTTTTTTAAGATACCAAAGGCCCAAAACTGGATAGTACAGCAATTTGACCCGTGGAACTGCGAAACCACACTGGGATGTCGGGCCTACACAAGATTATTTTCAACAGATATATTTTTGTGTCACAACAGTCAGGAGACACTACTGTTTTTCTTTACGGAAAAAACTACCAAAAGCTGAATAATAGAGATTTTTTACCGTGGGATGGCAAAACCACAGTTATTGTTTACAGGGGTATACCACACTTTTTTAAATAGAGATATTTGCGGCTGAACAGTGAGCGACACACTCAAACTGCTTTTTTTTTAGATACCAAAGGCCCAAAACTGGATAGTACAGCGATTTGACCCATGGAACTGCGAAACCACACAGGGATGTCGGGCGTACACAAGACTATTTTCAACAGATATATT
Source organism: Phyllobates terribilis (assembly GCF_046119375.1). Taxonomy (NCBI): domain Eukaryota; kingdom Metazoa; phylum Chordata; class Amphibia; order Anura; family Dendrobatidae; genus Phyllobates; species Phyllobates terribilis. Next base: position 277,728,892 of record NW_027362767.1, read on the forward strand.
TTTGTGCCACAACAGTCAGGAGACACTACGGTTTTTCTTTACGGAAAATATACCAAAACCTGAATAATAGAGATTTTTTACCATGGGATGGCAAAACCACAGTTATTGTTTACTGGGGTATACCACACATTTTTAAATAGAGATATTTGCGGCTGAACAGTGAGCGACACACTCAAACTGCTTTTTTTTTAGATACCAAAGGCCCAAAACTGGATAGTACAGCGATTTGACCCGTGGAACTGCGAAACCACACTGGGATGTCGGGCCTAGACAAGACTATTTTCAATAGATATATTTTTGTGTCACAACAGTCAGGAGACACTACTGTTTTTCTTTGCGGAAAAAACTACCAAAACCTGAATAATAGAGATTTTTTACCGTGGGATAGCAAAACCACAGTTATTGTTTACTGGGGTATACCACACTTTTTTAAATAGAGATATTTGCGGCTGAACAGTGAGCGACACACTCAAACTGCTTTTTTTTTAGATACCAAAGGCCCAAAACTCGATAGTACAGCGATTTGACCCGTGGAACTGCGAAACCACACTGGGATGTCGGGCCAACACAAGACTATTTTCAACAGATATATTTTTGTGTCACAACAGTCAGGAGACACTACTGTTTTTCTTTGCGGAAAAAACTACCAAAACCTGAATAATAGAGATTTTTTACCGTGGGATGGCAAAACCACAGTTATTGTTTACTGGGGTATACCACACTTTTTTAAATAGAGATATTTGCGGCTGAACAATGAGCGACACACTCAAATTGCTTTTTTTTTAGATACCAAAGGCCCAAAACTCGATAGTACAGCGATTTGACCCGTGGAACTGCGAAACCACACTGGGATGTCGGGCCAACACAAGACTATTTTCAACAGATATATTTTTGTGTCACAACAGTCAGGAGACACTACTGTTTTTCTTTACGGAAAATATACCAAAACCTGAATAATAGAGATTTTTTACCGTGGGATGGCAAAACCACAGTTATTGTTTACTGGGGTATACCACACTTTTTTAAATAGAGATATTTGCGGCTGAACAGTGAGCGACACACTAAAACTGCATTTTTTTAGATACCAAAGGCCCAAAACTGGATAGTTCAGCGATTTGACCCATGGAACTGCGAAACCACACTGGGATGTCGGGCCTACACAAGACCATTTTCAACAGATATATTTTTGTGTCACAACAGTCAGGAGACACTACTGTTTTTCTTTACGGAAAATATACCAAAACCTGAATAATAGAGATTTTTTACCATGGGATGGCAAAACCACAGTTATTGTTTACTGGGGTATGCCACACTTTTTTAAATAGAGATATTTGCGGCTGAACAGTGAGCGACACACTCAAACTGCTTTTTTTTTTAGATACCAAAGGCCCAAAACTGGATAGTACAGCAATTTCACCCGTGAAACTGCGAAACCACACTGGGATGTCGGGCCTACACAAGACTATTTTCAAAAGATATATTTTTGTGTCACAACAGTCAGGAGACACTACTGTTTTTCTTTACGGAAAAAACTACCAAAAGCTGAATAATAGAGATTTTTGACCGTGGGATGGCAAAACCACAGTTATTGTTTACTGGGGTATACCACACTTTTTTAAATAGAGATATTTGCGGCTGAACAGTGAGCGACACACTCAAACTGCTTTTTTTTAAGATACCAAAGGCCCAAAACTGGATAGTACAGCGATTTGACCCGTGGAACTGCGAAACCACACTGGGATGTCGGGCCTATACAAGACTATTTTCAACAGATATATTTTTGTGTCACAACAGTCAGGAGACACTACTATTTTTCTTTACGGAAAAAACTACCAAAAGCTGAATAATAGAGATTTTTTACCGTGGGATGGCAAAACCACAGTTATTGTTTACTGGGGTATACCACACTTTTTTAAATAGAGATATTTGCGGCTGAACAATGAGCGACACACTCAAACTGCTTTTTTTTTAGATACCAAAGGCCCAAAACTGGATAGTACAGCGATTTGACCCGTGGAACTGCGAAACCACAATGGGATGTCGGGCCTACACAAGACTATTTTCAACAGATATATTTTTGTGTCACAACAGTCAGGAGACACTACTGTTTTTCTTTACGGAAAAAACTACCAAAAGCTGAATAATAGAGATTTTTTACTGTGGGATGGCAAAACCACAGTTACTTTTTACTGGGGTATACCACACTTTTTTAAATAGAGATATTTGCGGCTGAACAGTGAGCGACACACTCAAACTGCTTTTTTTTAAGATACCAAAGGCCCAAAAGTGGATAGTACAGCGATTTGACCCGTGGAACTGCGAAACCACACTGGGATGTCGGGCCTACACAAGACTATTTTCAACAGATATATTTTTGTGTCACAACAGTCAGGAGACACTACTGTTTTTCTTTACGGAAAAAACTACCAAAAGCTGAATAATAGAGATTTTTTACCGTGGGATGGCAAAACCACAGTTATTGTTTACTGGGGTATACCACACTTTTTTAAATAGAGATATTTGCGGCTGAACAATGAGCGACACACTCAAACTGCTTTTTTTTTAGATACCAAAGGCCCAAAACTGGATAGTACAGCGATTTGACCCGTGGAACTGCGAAACCACACTGGGATGTCGGGCGTACACAAGACTATTTTCAACAGATATATTTTTGTGTCACAACAGTCAGGAGACACTACTGTTTTTCTTTACGGAAAAAACTACCAAAACCTGAATAATAGAGATTTTTTACCATGGGATGGCAAAACCACAGTTATTGTTTACTGGGGTATACCACACTTTTTTAAATAGAGATATTTGCGGCTGAACAGTGAGCGACACACTCAAACTGCTTTTTTTTAAGATACCAAAGGCCCAAAACTGGATAGTATAGCGATTTGACCAGTGGAACTGCGAAACCACAATGGGATGTCGGGCCTACACAAGACTATTTTCAACAGATATATTTTTGTGTCACAACAGTCAGGAGACACTACTGTTTTTCTTTACGGAAAAAACTACCAAAAGCTGAATAATAGAGATTTTTTACCGTGGGATGGCAAAACCACAGTTATTGTTTACTGGGGTATACCACACTTTTTTAAATAGAGATATTTGCGGCTGAACAGTGAGCGACACACTCAAACTGCTTTTTTTTTAGATACCAAAGGCCCAAAACTCGATAGTACAGCGATTTGACCCGTGGAACTACGAAACCACACTGGGATGTCGGGCCTAGACAAGACTATTTTCAACAGATATATTTTTGTGTCACAACAGTCAGGAGACACTACTGTTTTTCTTTGCGGAAAAAACTACCAAAACCTGAATAATAGAGATTTTTTACCGTGGGATGGCAAAACCACAGTTATTGTTTACTGGGGTATACCACACTTTTTTAAATAGAGATATTTGCAGCTGAACAGTGAGCGACACACTCAAGCTGCTTTTTTTTTAGATACCAAAGGCCCAAAACTCGATAGTACAGCGATTTGACCCGTGGAACTGCGAAACCACACTGGGATGTCGGGCCAACACAAGACTATTTTCAACAGATATATTTTTGTGTCACAACAGTCAGGAGACACTACTGTTTTTCTTTACGGAAAATATACCAAAACCTGAATAATAGAGATTTTTTACCGTGGGATGGCAAAACCACAGTTATTGTTTAATGGGGTATACCACACTTTTTTAAATAGAGATATTTGCGGCTGAACAGTGAGCGACACACTCAAACTGCTTTTTTTTTAAGATACCAAAGGCCCAAAACTGGATAGTACAGCAATTTGACGCGTGGAACTGCGAAACCACAATGGGATGTCGGGCCTACACAAGATTATTTTCAACAGATATATTTTTGTGTCACAACAGTCAGGAGACACTACTGTTTTTCTTTACGGAAAAAACTACCAAAAGCTGAATAATAGAGATTTCTTACCGTGGGATGGCAAAACCACAGTTATTGTTTACTGGGGTATACCACACTTTTTTAAATAGAGATATTTGCGGCTGAACAGTGAGCGACACACTCAAACTGCTTTTTTTTAAGATACCAAAGGCCCAAAACTGGATAGTACAGCGATTTGACCCGTGGAACTGCGAAACCACACTGGGATGTCGGGCCTACACAAGACTATTTTCAACAGATAAATTTTTGTGTCACAACAGTCAGGAGACACTACTGTTTTTCTTTACAGAAAAAACTACCAAAAGCTGAATAATAGAGCTTTTTTACCGTGGGATGGCAAAACCACAGTTATTGTTTACAGGGGTATACCACACTTTTTTAAATAGAGATACTTGCGGCTGAACAGTGAGCGACACACTCAAACTGCTTTTTTTTTAGATACCAAAGGCCCAAAACTGGATAGTACAGCGATTTGACCCATGGAACTGCGAAACCACACAGGGATGTCCGGCCTACACAAGACTATTTTCAACAGATATATTTTTGTGTCACAACAGTCAGGAGACACTACGGTTTTTCTTTACGGAAAATATACCAAAACCTGAATAATAGAGATTTTTTACCATGGGATGGCAAAACCACAGTTATTGTTTACTGGGGTATACCACACATTTTTAAATAGAGATATTTGCGGCTGAACAGTGAGCGACACACTCAAACTGCTTTTTTTTTAGATACCAAAGGCCCAAAACTCGATAGTACAGCGATTTGACCCGTGGAACTGCGAAACCACACTGGGATGTCGGGCCTAGACAAGACTATTTTCAATAGATATATTTTTGTGTCACAACAGTCAGGAGACACTACTGTTTTTCTTTGCGGAAAAAACTACCAAAACCTGAATAATAGAGATTTTTTACCGTGGGATGGCAAAACCACAGTTATTGTTTACTGGGGTATACCACACTTTTTTAAATAGAGATATTTGCGGCTGAACAGTGAGCGACACACTCAAATTGCTTTTTTTTTAGATACCAAAGGCCCAAAACTCGATAGTACAGCGATTTGACCCGTGGAACTGCGAAACCACACTGGGATGTCGGGCCAACACAAGACTATTTTCAACAGATATATTTTTGTGTCACAACAGTCAGGAGACACTACTGTTTTTCTTTACGGAAAATATACCAAAACCTGAATAATAGAGATTTTTTACCGTGGGATGGCAAAACCACAGTTATTGTTTACTGGGGTATACCACACTTTTTAAATAGAGATATTTGCGGCTGAACAGTGAGCGACACACTCAAACTGCTTTTTTTAGATACCAAAGGCCCAAAACTGGATAGTTCAGCGATTTGACCCATGGAACTGCGAAACCACACTGGGATGTCGGGCCTACACAAGACCATTTTCAACAGATATATTTTTGTGTCACAACAGTCAGGAGACACTACTGTTTTTCTTTACGGAAAATATACCAAAACCTGAATAATAGAGATTTTTTACCATGGGATGGCAAAACCACAGTTATTGTTTACTGGGGTATGCCACACTTTTTTAAATAGAGATATTTGCGGCCGAACAGTGAGCGACACACTCAAACTGCTTTTTTTTTTAGATACCAAAGGCACAAAACTGGATAGTACAGCAATTTGACCCGTGAAACTGCGAAACCACACTGGGATGTCGGGCCTACACAAGACTATTTTCAACAGATATATTTTTGTGTCACAACAGTCAGGAGACACTACTGTTTTTCTTTACGGAAAAAACTACCAAAAGCTGAATAATAGAGATTTTTGACCGTGGGATGGCAAAACCACAATTATTGTTTACTGGGGTATACCACACTTTTTTAAATAGAGATATTTGCGGCTGAACAGTGAGCGACACACTCAAACTGCTTTTTTTTAAGATACCAAAGGCCCAAAACTGGATAGTACAGCGATTTGACCCGTGGAACTGCGAAACCACACTGGGATGTCGGGCCTATACAAGACTATTTTCAACAGATATATTTTTGTGTCACAACAGTCAGGAGACACTACTATTTTTCTTTACGGAAAAAACTACCAAAAGCTGAATAATAGAGATTTTTTACCGTGGGATGGCAAAACCACAGTTATTGTTTACTGGGGTATACCACACTTTTTTAAATAGAGATATTTGCGGCTGAACAATGAGCGACACACTCAAACTGCTTTTGTTTTAGATACCAAAGGCCCAAAACTGGATAGTACAGCGATTTGACCCGTGGAACTGCGAAACCACAATGGGATGTCGGGCCTACACAAGACTATTTTCAACAGATATATTTTTGTGTCACAACAGTCAGGAGACACTACTGTTTTTCTTTACGGAAAAAACTACCAAAAGCTGAATAATAGAGATTTTTTACTGTGGGATGGCAAAACCACAGTTACTTTTTACTGGGGTATAGCACACTTTTTTAAATAGAGATATTTGCGGCTGAACAGTGAGCGACACACTCAAACTGCTTTTTTTTTAGATACCAAAGGCCCAAAACTGGATAGTACAGCAATTTGACCCGTCGAACTGCGAAACCACACTGGGATGTCGGGCCTACACAAGACTATTTTCAACAGATATATTTTTGTGTCACAACAGTCAGGAGACACTACTGTTTTTCTTTACGGAAAAAACTACCAAAAGCTGAATAATAGAGATTTCTTACCGTGGGATGGCAAAACCACAGTTATTGTTTACTGGGGTATACCACACTTTTTTAAATAGAGATATTTGCGGCTGAACAGTGAGCGACACACTCAAACTGCTTTTTTTTAAGATACCAAAGGCCCACAAGTGGATAGTACAGCGATTTGACCCGTGGAACTGCGAAACCACACTGGGATGTCGGGCCTACACAAGACTATTTTCAACAGATATATTTTTGTGTCACAACAGTCAGGAGACACTACTGTTTTTCTTTACGGAAAAAACTACCAAAAGCTGAATAATAGAGATTTTTTACCGTGGGATGGCAAAACCACAGTTATTGTTCACTGGGGTATACCACACTTTTTTAAATAGAGATATTTGCGGCTGAACAATGAGCGACACACTCAAACTGCTTTTTTTTTAGATACCAAAGGCCAAAAACTGGATAGTACAGCGATTTGACCCGTGGAACTGCGAAACCACACTGGGATGTCGGGCGTACACAAGACTATTTTCAACAGATATATTTATGTGTCACAACAGTCAGGAGACACTACTGTTTTTCTTTACGGAAAAAACTACCAAAACCTGAATAATAGAGATTTTTTACCATGGGATGGCAAAACCACAGTTATTGTTTACTGGGGTATACCACACTTTTTTAAATAGAGATATTTGCGGCTGAACAGTGAGCGACACACTCAAACTGCTTTTTTTTTTAGATACCAAAGGCCCAAAACTGGATAGTACAGCAATTTGACCCGTGAAACTGCGAAACCACACTGGGATGTCGGGCCTACACAAGACTATTTTCAACAGATATATTTTTGTGTCACAACAGTCAGGAGACACTACTGTTTTTCTTTACGGAAAAAACTACCAAAAGCTGAATAATAGAGATTTTTGACCGTGGGATGGCAAAACCACAGTTATTGTTTACTGGGGTATACCACACTTTTTTAAATAGAGATATTTGCGGCTGAACAGTGAGCGACACACTCAAACTGCTTTTTTTTAAGATACCAAAGGCCCAAAACTGGATAGTACAGCGATTTGACCCGTGGAACTGCGAAACCACAATGGGATGTCGGGCCTACACAAGACTATTTTCAACAGATCTATTTTTGTGTCACAACAGTCAGGAGACACTACTGTTTTTCTTTACGGAAAAAACTACCAAAAGCTGAATAATAGAGATTTTTTACCGTGGGATGGCAAAACCACAGTTACTTTTTACTGGGGTATACCACACTTTTTTAAATAGAGATATTTGCGGCTGAACAGTGAGCGACACACTCAAACTGCTTTTTTTTTAGATACCAAAGGCCCAAAACTGGATAGTACAGCAATTTGACCCGTGGAACTGCGAAACCACACTGGGATGTCGGGCCTACACAAGACTATTTTCAACAGATATATTTTTGTGTCACAACAGTCAGGAGACACTACTGTTTTTCTTTACGGAAAAAACTACCAAAAGCTGAATAATAGAGATTTTTTACTGTGGGATGGCAAAACCACAGTTATTGTTTACTGGGGTATACCACACTTTTTTAAATAGAGATATTTGCGGCTGAACAGTGAGCGAAACACTCAAACTGCTTTCTTTTTAGATACCAAAGGCCCAAAACTGGATAGTACAGCGATTTGACCCATGGAACTGCGAAACCACACAGGGATGTCGGGCCTACACAAGACCATTTTCAACAGATATATTTTTGTGTCACAACAGTCAGGAGACACTACTGTTTTTCTTTACGGAAAATATACCAAAACCTGAATAATAGAGATTTTTTACCATGGGATGGCAAAACCACAGTTATTGTTTACTGGGGTATACCACACTTTTTTAAATAGAGATATTTGCGGCTGAACAGTGAGCGACACACTCAAACTGCTTTTTTTTTAGATACCAAAGGCCCAAAACTGGATAGTACAGCAATTTGACCCGTGAAACTGCGAAACCACACTGGGATGTCGGGCCTACACAAGACTATTTTCAACAGATATATTTTTGCGTCACAACAGTCAGGAGACACTACTGTTTTTCTTTACGGAAAAAACTACCAAAAGCTGAATAATAGAGATTTTTGACCGTGGGATGGCAAAACCACAGTTATTGTTTACTGGGGTATACCACACTTTTTTAAATAGAGATATTTGCGGCTGAACAGTGAGCGACACACTCAAACTGCTTTTTTTTAAGATACCAAAGGCCCAAAACTGGATAGTACAGCGATTTGACCCGTGGAACTGCGAAACCACAATGGGATGTCGTGCCTACACAAGACTATTTTCAACAGATATATTTTTGTGTCACAACAGTCAGGAGACACTACTGTTTTTCTTTACGGAAAAAACTACCAAAAGCTGAATAATAGAGATTTTTTACCGTGGGATGGCAAAACCACAGTTACTTTTTACTGGAGTATACCACACTTTTTTAAATAGAGATATTTGCGGTTGAACAGTGAGCGACACACTCAAACTGCTTTTTTTTTAGATACCAAAGGCCCAAAACTGGATAGTACAGCAATTTGACCCGTGGAACTGCGAAACCACACTGGGATGTCGGGCCTACACAAGACTATTTTCAACAGATATATTTTTGTGTCACAACAGTCAGGAGACACTACTGTTTTTCTTTACGGAAAAAACTACCAAAAGCTGAATAATAGAGATTTCTTACCGTGGGATGGCAAAACCACAGTTATTGTTTACTGGGGTATACCACACTTTTTTAAATAGAGATATTTGCGGCTGAACAGTGAGCGACACACTCAAACTGCTTTTTTTTAAGATACCAAAGGCCCAAAAGTGGATAGTACAGCAATTTGACCCGTGGAACTGCGAAACCACACTGGGATGTCGGGCCTACACAAGACTATTTTCAACAGATATATTTTTGTGTCACAACAGTCAGGAGACACTACTGTTTTTCTTTACGGAAAAAAATACCAAAAGCTGAATAATAGAGATTTTTTACTGTGGGATGGCAAAATCACAGTTATTGTTTACTGGGGTATACCACACTTTTTTAAATAGAGATATTTGCGGCTGAACAATGAGCGACACACTCAAACTGCTTTTTTTTTAGATACCAAAGGCCCAAAACTGGATAGTACAGCGATTTGACCCGTGGAACTGCGAAACCACACTGGGATGTCGGGCGTACAAAAGACTATTTTCAACAGATATATTTTTGTGTCACAACAGTCAGGAGACACTACTGTTTTTCTTTACGGAAAAAACTACCAAAAGCTGAATAATAGAGATTTTTTACTGTGGGATGGCAAAACCACAGTTATTGTTTACTGGGGTATACCACACTTTTTTAAATAGAGATATTTGCGGCTGAACAGTGAGCGAAACACTCAAACTGCTTTCTTTTTAGATACCAAAGGCCCAAAACTGGATAGTACAGCGATTTGACCCATGGAACTGCGAAACCACACAGGGATGTCGGGCCTACACAAGACCATTTTCAACAGATATATTTTTGTGTCACAACAGTCAGGAGACACTACTGTTTTTCTTTACGGAAAATATACCAAAACCTGAATAATAGAGATTTTTTACCATGGGATGGCAAAACCACAGTTATTGTTTACTGGGGTATACCACACTTTTTTAAATAGAGATATTTGCGGCTGAACAGTGAGCGACACACTCAAACTGCTTTTTTTTTTAGATACCAAAGGCCCAAAACTGGATAGTACAGCGATTTGACCCGTGGAACTGCGAAACCACGATGGGATGGCGGGCCTACACAAGACTATTTTCAACAGATATATTTTTGTGTCACAACAGTCAGGAGACACTTCTGTTTTTCTTTACGGAAAAAACTACCAAAAGCTGAATAATAGAGATTTTTTACCGTGTGATGGCAAAACCACAGTTACTTTTTACTGGGGTATACCACACTTTTTTAAATAGAGATATTTGCGGCTGAACAGTGAGCGACACACTCAAACTGCTTTTTTTTTAAGATACCAAAGGCCCAAAACTGGATAGTACAGCAATTTGACCCGTGGAACTGCGAAACCACACTGGGATGTCGGGACTACACAAGATTATTTTCAACAGATATATTTTTGTGTCACAACAGTCAGGAGACACTACTGTTTTTCTTTACGGAAAAAACTACCAAAAGCTGAATAATAGAGATTTCTTACCGTGGGATGGCAAAACCACAGTTATTGTTTACTGGGGTATACCACACTTTTTTAAATAGAGATATTTGCGGCTGAACAGTGAGCGACACACTCAAACTGCTTTTTTTTAAGATATCAAAGGCCCAAAACTGGATAGTACAGCGATTTGACCCGTGGAACTGCGAAACCACACTGGGATGTCGGGCCTACACAAGACTATTTTCAACAGATAAATTTTTGTGTCACAACAGTCAGGAGACACTACTGTTTTTCTTTACGGAAAAAACTACCAAAAGCTGAATAATAGAGATTTTTTACCGTGGGATGGCAAAACCACAGTTATTGTTTACTGGGGTATACCACACTTTTTTAAATAGAGATATTTGCGGCTGAACAGTGAGCGACACACTCAAACTGCTTTTTTTTTAGATACCAAAGGCCCAAAACTGGATAGTACAGCGATTTGACCCATGGAACTGCGAAACCACACAGGGATGTCGGGCCTACACAAGACTATTTTCAACAGATATATTTTTGTGTCACAACAGTCAGGAGACACTACGGTTTTTCTTTACGGAAAATATACCAAAACCTGAATAATAGAGATTTTTTACCATGGGATGGCAAAACCACAGTTATTGTTTACTGGGGTATACCACACTTTTTTAAATAGAGATATTTGCGGCTGATCAGTGAGCGACACACTCAATCTGCTTTTTTTTTAGATACCAAAGGCCCAAAACTGGATAGTACAGCGATTTGACCCGTGGAACTGCGAAACCACACTGGGATGTCGGGCCTAGACAAGACTATTTTCAATAGATATATTTTTGTGTCACAACAGTCAGGAGACACTACTGTTTTTCTTTGCGGAAAAAACTACCAAAACCTGAATAATAGAGATTTTTTACCGTGGGATGGCAAAACCACAGTTATTGTTTACTGGGGTATACCACACTTTTTTAAATAGAGATATTTGCGGCTGAACAGTGAGCGACACACTCAAACTGCTTATTTTTTAGATACCAAAGGCCCAAAACTCGATAGTACAGCGATTTGACCCGTGGAACTGCGAAACCACACTGGGATGTCGGGCCAACACAAGACTATTTTCAACAGATATATTTTTGTGTCACAACAGTCAGGAGACACTACTGTTTTTCTTTGCGGAAAAAACTACCAAAACCTGAATAATAGAGATTTTTTACCGTGGGATGGCAAAACCACAGTTATTGTTTACTGGGGTATACCACACTTTTTTAAATAGAGATATTTGCGGCTGAACAGTGAGCGACACACTCAAACTGCTTTTTTTTTAGATACCAAAGGCCCAAAACTCGATAGTACAGCGATTTGACCCGTGGAACTGCGAAACCACACTGGGATGTCGGGCCAACACAAGACTATTTTCAACAGATATATTTTTGTGTCACAACAGTCAGGAGACACTACTGTTTTTCTTTACGGAAAATATACCAAAACCTGAATAATAGAGATTTTTTACCGTGGGATGGCAAAACCACAGTTATTGTTTACTGGGGTATACCACACTTTTTTAAATAGAGATATTTGCGGCTGAACAGTGAGCGACACACTAAAACTGCATTTTTTTAGGTACCAAAGGCCCAAAACTGGATAGTTCAGCGATTTGACCCATGGAACTGCGAAACCACACTGGGATGTCGGGCCTACACAAGACCATTTTCAACAGATATATTTTTGTGTCACAACAGTCAGGAGACACTACTGTTTTTCTTTACGGAAAATATACCAAAACCTGAATAATAGAGATTTTTTACCATGGGATGGCAAAACCACAGTTATTGTTTACTGGGGTATACCACACTTTTTTAAATAGAGATATTTGCGGCTGAACAGTGAGCGACACACTCAAACTGCTTTTTTTTTTAGATACCAAAGGCCCAAAACTGGATAGTACAGCAATTTGACCCGTGAAACTGCGAAACCACACTGGGATGTCGGGCCTACACAAGACTATTTTCAACAGATATATTTTTGTGTCACAACAGTCAGGAGACACTACTGTTTTTCTTTACGGAAAAAACTACCAAAAGCTGAATAATAGAGATTTTTGACCGTGGGATGGCAAAACCACAGTTATTGTTTACTGGGGTATACCACACTTTTTTAAATAGAGATATTTGCGGCTGAACAGTGAGCGACACACTCAAACTGCTTTTTTTTAAGATACCAAAGGCCCAAAACTGGATAGTACAGCGATTTGACCCGTGGAACTGCGAAACCACACTGGGATGTCGGGCCTACACAAGACTATTTTCAACAGATATATTTTTGTGTCACAACAGTCAGGAGACACTACTGTTTTTCTTTACGGAAAAAACTACCAAAAGCTGAATAATAGAGATTTTTTACTGTGGGATGGCAAAACCACAGTTATTGTTTACTGGGGTATACCACACTTTTTTAAATAGAGATATTTGCGGCTGAACAATGAGCGACACACTCAAACTGCTTTTTTTTTAGATACCAAAGGCCCAAAACTGGATAGTACAGCAATTTGACCCGTGGAACTGCGAAACCACACTGGGATGTCGGGCCTACACAAGACTATTTTCAACAGATATATTTTTGTGTCACAACAGTCAGGAGACACTACTGTTTTTCTTTACGGAAAAACCTACCAAAAGCTGAATAATAGAGATTTCTTACCGTGGGATGGCAAAACCACAGTTATTGTTTACTGGGGTATACCACAATTTTTTAAATAGAGATATTTGCGGCTGAACAGTGAGCGACACACTCAAACTGCTTTTTTTTAAGATACCAAAGGCCCAAAACTGGATAGTACAGCGATTTGACCCATGGAACTGCGAAACCACACAGGGATGTCGGGCCTACACAAGACTATTTTCAACAGATATATTTTTGTGTCACAACAGTCAGGAGACACTACTGTTTTTCTTTACGGAAAATATACCAAAACCTGAATAATAGAGATTTTTTACCATGGGATGGCAAAACCACAGTTATTGTTTACTGGGGTATACCACACTTTTTTAAATAGAGATATTTGTGGCTGAACAGTGAGCGACACACTCAATCTGCTTTTTTTTTAGATACCAAAGGCCCAAAACTGGATAGTACAGCGATTTGACCCGTGGAACTGCGAAACCACACTGGGATGTCGGGCCTACACAAGACTATTTTCAACAGATATATTTTTGTGTCACAACAGTCAGGAGACACTACTGTTTTTCTTTACGGAAAAAACTACCAAAAGCTGAATAATAGAGATTTTTTACCGTGGGATGGCAAAACCACAGTTATTGTTTACTGGGGTATACCACACTTTTTTAAATAGAGATATTTGCGGCTGAACAATGAGCGACACACTCAAACTGCTTTTTTTTTTAGATACCAAAGGCCCAAAACTGGATAGTACAGCGATTTGACCCGTGGAACTGCGAAACCACACTGGGATGTCGGGCGCACATAAGACTATTTTCGACAGATATATTTTTGTGTCACAACAGTCAGGAGACACTACTCTTTTTCTTTACGTAAAAAACAACCAAAAGCTGAATAATAGAGATTTTTTACTGTGGGATGGCAAAACCACAGTTATTGTTTACTGGGGTATACCACACTTTTTTAAATAGAGATATTTGCGGCTGAACAATGAGCGACACACTCAAACTGCTTTTTTTTTAGATACCAAAGGCCCAAAACTGGATAGTACAGCGATTTGACCCGTGGAACTGCGAAACCACAATGGGATGTCGGGCCTACACAAGACTATTTTCAACAGATATATTTTTGTGTCACAACAGTCAGGAGACACTACTGTTTTTCTTTACGGAAAAAACTACCAAAAGCTGAATAATAGAGATTTTTTACCGTCGGATGGCAAAACCACAGTTACTTTTTACTGGGGTATACCACACTTTTTTAAATAGAGATATTTGCGGCTGAACAGTGAGCGACACACTCAAACTGCTTTTTTTTTAGATACCAAAGGCCCAAAACTGGATAGTACAGCAATTTGACCCGTGGAACTGTGAAACCACACTGGGATGTCGGGCCTACACAAGGCTATTTTCAACAGATATATTTTTGTGTCACAACAGTCAGGAGACACTACTGTTTTTCTTTACGGAAAAAACTACCAAAAGCTGAATAATAGAGATTTCTTACCGTGGGATGGCAAAACCACAGTTATTGTTTACTGGGGTATACCACACTTTTTTAAATAGAGATATTTGCGGCTGAACAGTGAGCGAAACACTCAAACTGCTTTCTTTTTAGATACAAAAGGCCCAAAACTGGATAGTACAGCGATTTGACCCATGGAACTGCGAAACCACACAGGGATGTCGGGCCTACACAAGACTATTTTCAACAGATATATTTTTGTGTCACAACAGTCAGGAGACACTACTGTTTTTCTTTACGGAAAATATACCAAAACCTGAATAATAGAGATTTTTTACCATGGGAAGGCAAAACCACAGTTATTGTTTACTGGGGTATACCACACATTTTTAAATAGAGATATTTGCGGCTGAACAGTGAGCGACACTCTCAAACTGCTTTTTTTTTAGATACCAAAGGCCCAAAACTGGATAGTACAGCGATTTGACCCGTGGAACTGCGAAACCACACTGGGATGTCGGGCCTACACAAGACAATTTTCAACAGATATATTTTTGTGTCACAACAGTCAGGAGACACTACTGTTTTTCTTTAAGGAAAATATACCAAAACCTGAATAATAGAGATTTTTTACCATGGGATGGCAAAACCACAGTTATTGTTTACTGGGGTATACCACACTTTTTTAAATAGAGATATTTGCGGCTGATCAGTGAGCGACACACTCAATCTGCTTTTTTTTTAGATACCAAAGGCCCAAAACTGGATAGTACAGCGATTTGACCTGTGGAACTGCGAAACCACACTGGGATGTCGCGCCTACACAAGACTATTTTCAACAGATTTATTTTTGTGTCACAACAGTCAGGAGACACTACTGTTTTTCTTTACGGAAAAAAATACCAAAAGCTGAATAATAGAGATTTTTTACCGTGGGATGGCAAAACCACAGTTATTGTTTACTGGGGTATACCACACTTTTTTAAATAGAGATATTTGCAGCTGAACAGTGAGCGACACACTCAAACTGCTTTTTTTTAAGATACCAAAGGCCCAAAACTGGATAGTACAGCGATTTGACCCATGGAACTGCGAAACCACACTGGGATGTCGGGCGTACACAAGACTATTTTCGACAGATATATTTTTGTGTCACAACAGTCAGGAGACACTACTCTTTTTCTTTACGTAAAAAACAACCAAAAGCTGAATAATAGAGATTTTTTACTGTGGGATGGCAAAACCACAGTTATTGTTTACTGGGGTATACCACACTTTTTTAAATAGAGATATTTGCGGCTGAACAATGAGCGACACACTCAAACTGCTTTTTTTTTAGATACCAAAGGCCCAAAACTGGATAGTACAGCGATTTGACCCGTGGAACTGCGAAACCACAATGGGATGTCGGGCCTACACAAGACTATTTTCAACAGATATATTTTTGTGTCACAACAGTCAGGAGACACTACTGTTTTTCTTTACGGAAAAAACTACCAAAAGCTGAATAATAGAGATTTTTTACCGTGGGATGGCAAAACCACAGTTATTGTTTACTGGGGTATACCACACTTTTTTAAATAGAGATATTTGCGGCTGAACAATGAGCGACACACTCAAACTGCTTTTTTTTTTAGATACCAAAGGCCCAAAACTGGATAGTACAGCGATTTGACCCGTGGAACTGCGAAACCACACAGGGATGTCGGGCGTACACAAGACTATTTTCAACAGATATATTTTTGTGTCACAACAGTCAGGAGACACTACTGTTTTTCTTTACGGAAAAAACTACCAAAAGCTGAATAATAGAGATTTTTTACTGTGGGATGGCAAAACCACAGTTATTGTTTACTGGGGTATACCACACTTTTTTAAATAGAGATATTTGCGGCTGAACAGTGAGCGAAACACTCAAACTGCTTTCTTTTTAGATACAAAAGGCCCAAAACTGGATAGTACAGCGATTTGACCCATGGAACTGCGAAACCACACAGGGATGTCGGGCCTACACAAGACTGTTTTCAACAGATATATTTTTGTGTCACAACAGTCAGGAGACACTACTGTTTTTCTTTACGGAAAATATACCAAAACCTGAATAATAGAGATTTTTTACCATGGGAAGGCAAAACCACAGTTATTGTTTACTGGGGTATACCACACATTTTTAAATAGAGATATTTGCGGCTGAACAGTGAGCGACACACTCAAACTGCTTTTTTTTTAGATACCAAAGGCCCAAAACTGGATAGTACAGCGATTTGACCCGTAGAACTGCGAAACCACACTGGGATGTCGGGCCTACACAAGACAATTTTCAACAGATATATTTTTGTGTCACAACAGTCAGGAGACACTACTGTTTTTCTTTAAGGAAAATATACCAAAACCTGAATAATAGAGATTTTTTACCATGGGATGGCAAAACCACAGTTATTGTTTACTGGGGTATACCACACTTTTTTAAATAGAGATATTTGCGGCTGATCAGTGAGCGACACACTCAATCTGCTTTTTTTTTAGATACCAAAGGCCCAAAACTGGATAGTACAGCGATTTGACCTGTGGAACTGCGAAACCACACTGGGATGTCGCGCCTACACAAGACTATTTTCAACAGATTTATTTTTGTGTCACAACAGTCAGGAGACACTACTGTTTTTCTTTACGGAAAAAACTACCAAAAGCTGAATAATAGAGATTTTTTACCGTGGGATGGCAAAACCACAGTTATTGTTTACTGGGGTATACCACACTTTTTTAAATAGAGATATTTGCAGCTGAACAGTGAGCGACACACTCAAACTGCTTTTTTTTAAGATACCAAAGGCCCAAAACTGGATAGTACAGCGATTTGACCCATGGAACTGCGAAACCACACTGGGATGTCGGGCGTACACAAGACTATTTTCGACAGATATATTTTTGTGTCACGACAGTCAGGAGACACTACTCTTTTTCTTTACGTAAAAAACAACCAAAAGCTGAATAATAGAGATTTTTTACTGTGGGATGGCAAAACCACAGTTATTGTTTACTGGGGTATACCACACTTTTTTAAATAGAGATATTTGCGGCTGAACAATGAGCGACACACTCAAACTGCTTTTTTTTTAGATACCAAAGGCCCAAAACTGGATAGTACAGCGATTTGACCCGTGGAACTGCGAAACCACAATGGGATGTCGGGCCTACACAAGACTATTTTCAACAGATATATTTTTGTGTCACAACAGTCAGGAGACACTACTGTTTTTCTTTACGGAAAAAACTACCAAAAGCTGAATAATAGAGATTTTTTACCGTCGGATGGCAAAACCACAGTTACTTTTTACTGGGGTATACCACACTTTTTTAAATAGAGATATTTGCGGCTGAACAGTGAGCGACACACTCAAACTGCTTTTTTTTTAGATACCAAAGGCCCAAAACTGGATAGTACAGCAATTTGACCCGTGGAACTGCGAAACCACACTGGGATGTCGGGCCTACACAAGGCTATTTTCAACAGATATATTTTTGTGTCACAACAGTCAGGAGACACTACTGTTTTTCTTTACGGAAAATATACCAAAACCTGAATAATAGAGATTTTTTACCATGGGAAGGCAAAACCACAGTTATTGTTTACTGGGGTATACCACACATTTTTAAATAGAGATATTTGCGGCTGAACAGTGAGCGACACACTCAAACTGCTTTTTTTTTAGATACCAAAGGTCCAAAACTGGATAGTACAGCGATTTGACCCGTGGAACTGCGAAACCACACTGGGATGTCGGGCCTACACAAGACAATTTTCAACAGATATATTTTTGTGTCACAACAGTCAGGAGACACTACTGTTTTTCTTTAAGGAAAATATACCAAAACCTGAATAATAGAGATTTTTTACCATGGGATGGCAAAACCACAGTTATTGTTTACTGGGGTATACCACACTTTTTTAAATAGAGATATTTGCGGCTGATCAGTGAGCGACACACTCAATCTGCTTTTTTTTTAGATACCAAAGGCCCAAAACTGGATAGTACAGCGATTTGAACTGTGGAACTGCGAAACCACACTGGGATTTCGCGGAAATACACAACACTATTTTCAACAGATTTATTTTTGTGTCACAACAGTCAGGAGACACTACTGTTTTTCTTTACGGAAAAAACTACCAAAAGCTGAATAATAGAGATTTTTTACCGTGGGATGGCAAAACCACAGTTATTGTTTACTGGGGTATACCACACTTTTTTAAAAAGAGATATTTGCAGCTGAACAGTGAGCGACACACTCAAACTGCTTTTTTTTAAGATACCAAAGGCCCAAAACTGGATAGTACAGCGATTTGACCCATGGAACTGCGAAACCACACTGGGATGTCGGGCCTATACAAGACTATTTTCAACAGATATATTTTTGTGTCACAACAGTCAGGAGACACTACTGTTTTTCTTTACGGAAAAAACTACCAAAAGCTGAATAATAGAGATTTTTTACCGTTGGATGGCAAAACCACAGTTATTGTTTACTGGGGTATACCACACTTTTTTAAATAGAGATATTTGCGGCTGAACAATGAACGACACACTCAAACTGCTTTTTTTTTTAGATACCAAAGGCCCAAAACTGGATAGTACAGCGATTTGACCCGTGGAACTGCGAAACCACATTGGGATGTCGGGCCTACACAAGAGTATTTTCAACAGATATATTTTTGTGTCACAACAGTCAGGAGACACTACTGTTTTTCTTTACGGAAAAAAATACCAAAAGCTGAATAATATAGATTTTTTACCGTGGGATGGCAAAACCACAGTTATTGTTTACTGGGGTATACCACACTTTTTTAAATAGAGATATTTGCGGCTGAACAGTGAGCGACACACTCAAACTGCTTTTTTTTTTAGATACCAAAGGCCCAAAACTGGATAGTACAGCGATTTGACCCGTGGAACTGTGAAACCACACTGGGATGTTGGGCGTACACAAGACTATTTTCGACAGATATATTTTTGTGTCACAACAGTCAGGAGACACTACTCTTTTTCTTCACGTAAAAAACAACCAAAAGCTGAATAATAGAGATTTTTTACTGTGGGATGGCAAAACCACAGTTATTGTTTACTGGGCTATACCACACTTTTTTAAATAGAGATATTTGCGGCTGAACAGTGAGCGACACACTCAAACTGCTTTTTTTTAAGATACCAAAGGCCCAAAACTGGATAGTACAGCGATTTGACCCGTGGAACTGCGAAACCACATTGGGATGTCGGGCCTACACAAGACTATTTTCAACAGATATATTTTTGTGTCACAACAGTCAGGAGACACTACTGTTTTTCTTTACGGAAAAAACTACCAAAAGCTGAATAATAGAGATTTTTTACCGTTGGATGGCAAAACCACAGTTATTGTTTACTGGGGTATACCACACTTTTTTAAATAGAGATATTTGCGGCTGAACAGTGAGCGACACACTCAAACTGCTTTTTTTTTAGATACCAAAGGCCCAAAACTGGATAGTACAGCGATTTGACCCGTGGAACTGCGAAACCACACTGGGATGTCGGGCCTACACAAGACTATTTTCAACAGATATATTTTTGTGTCACAACAGTCAGGAGACACTACTGTTTTTCTTTACGGAAAAAACTACCAAAAGTTGAATAATAGAGATTTTTTACCGTGGGATGGCAAAACCACAGTTATTGTTTACTGGGGTATACCACACTTTTTTAAATAGAGATATTTGCGGCTGAACAGTGAGCGACACACTCAAACTGCTTTTTTTTTAGATACCAAAGGCCCAAAACTGGATAGTACAGCGATTTGACCCATGGAACTGCGAAACCACACTGGGATGTCGGGCCTAGACAAGACTATTTTCAACAGATATATTTTTGTGTCACAACAGTCAGGATTCACTACTGTTTTTCTTTGCGGAAAAAACTACCAAAACCTGAATAATAGAGATTTTTTACCATGGGATGGCAAAACCACAGTTATTGTTTACTGGGGTATACCACACTTTTTTAAATAGAGATATTTGCGGCTGAACAGTGAGCGACACACTCAAACTGCTTTTTTTTTAGATACCAAAGGATCAAAACTGGATAGTACAGCGATTTGACCCGTGGAACTGCGAAACCACACTGGGATGTCGGGCCTACACAAGACAATTTTCAACAGATATATTTTTGTGTCACAACAGTCAGGAGACACTACTGTTTTTCTTTACGGAAAATATACCAAAACCTGAATAATAGAGATTTTTTACCATGGGATGGCAAAACAACAGTTATTGTTTACTGGGGTATACCACACTTTTTTAAATAGAGATATTTGCGGCTGAACAGTGAGCGACACACTCAATCTGCTTTTTTTTTAGATACCAAAGGCCCAAAACTGGATAGTACAGCGATTTGACCTGTGGAACTGCGAAACCACACTGGGATGTCTGGCCTACACAAGACTATTTTCAACAGATATATTTTTGTGTCACAACAGTCAGGAGACATTACTGTTTTTCTTTACGGAAAAAACTGCCAAAAGCTGAATAATAGAGATTTTTTACCGTGGGATGGCAAAACCACAGTTATTGTTTACTGGGGTATACCACACTTTTTTAAATAGAGATATTTGCAGCTGAACAGTGAGCGACACACTCAAACTGCTTTTTTTTAAGATACCAAAGGCCCAAAACTGGATAGTACAGCGATTTGACCCATGGAACTGCGAAACCACACTGGGATGTCGGGCCTATACAAGACTATTTTCAACAGATATATTTTTGTGTCACAACAGTCAGGAGACACTACTGTTTTTCTTTACGGAAAAAACTACCAAAAGCTGAATAATAGAGATTTTTTACCGTGGGATGGCAAAACCACAGTTATTGTTTACTGGGGTATACCACACTTTTTTAAATAGAGATATTTGCGGCTGAACAATGAGCGACACACTCAAACTGCTTTTTTTTTAGATACCAAAGGCCCAAAACTGGATAGTACAGCGATTTGACCCGTGGAACTGCGAAACCACATTGGGATGTCGGGCCTACACAGGAGTATTTTCAACAGATATATTTTTGTGTCACACCAGTCAGGAGACACTACTGTTTTTCTTTACGGAAAAAACTACCAAAAGCTGAATAATAGAGATTTTTTACCGTGGGATGGCAAAACCACAGTTATTGTTTACTGGGGTATACCACACTTTTTTAAATAGAGATATTTGCGGCTGAACAGTGAGCGACACACTCAAACTGCTTTTTTTTAAGATACCAAAGGCCCAAAAGTGGATAGTACAGCGATTTGACCCGTGGAACTGCGAAACCACACTGGGATGTCGGGCCTACACAAGACTATTTTCAACAGATATATTTTTGTGTCACAACAGTCAGGAGACACTACTGTTTTTCTTTACGGAAAAAACTACCAAAAGCTGAATAATAGAGATTTTTTACCGTGGGATGGCAAAACCACAGTTATTGTTTACTGGGGTATACCACACTTTTTTAAATAGAGATATTTGCGGCTGAACAATGAGCGACACACTCAAACTGCTTTTTTTTTAGATACCAAAGGCCCAAAACTGGATAGCACAGCGATTTGACCCGTGGAACTGCGAAACCACACTGGGATGTCGGGCGTACACAAAACTATTTTCGACAGATATATTTTTGTGTCACAACAGTCAGGAGACACTACTCTTTGTCTTTACGGAAAAAACAACCAAAAGCTGAATAATAGAGATTTTTTACTGTGGGATGGCAAAACCACAGTTATTGTTTACTGGGGTATACCACACTTTTTTAAATAGAGATATTTGCGGCTGAACAATGAGCGACACACTCAAACTGCTTTTTTTTTAGATACCAAAGGCCCAAAACTGGATAGTACAGCGATTTGACCGGTGGAACTGTGAAACCACACTGGGATGTTGGGCGTACACAAGACTATTTTCGACAGATATATTTTTGTGTCACAACAGTCAGGAGACACTACTCTTTTTCTTTACGTAAAAAACAACCAAAAGCTGAATAATAGAGATTTTTTACTGTGGGATGGCAAAACCACAGTTATTGTTTACTGGGGTATACCACACTTTTTTAAATAGAGATATTTGCGGCTGAACAGTGAGCGACACACTCAAACTGCTTTTTTTTTAGATACCAAAGGATCAAAACTGGATAGTACAGCGATTTGACCCGTGGAACTGCGAAACCACACTGGGATGTCGGGCCTACACAAGACAATTTTCAACAGATATATTTTTGTGTCACAACAGTCAGGAGACACTACTGTTTTTCTTTACGGAAAATATACCAAAACCTGAATAATAGAGATTTTTTACCATGGGATGGCAAAACCACAGTTATTGTTTACTGGGGTATACCACACTTTTTTAAATAGAGATATTTGCGGCTGAACAGTGAGCGACACACTCAATCTGCTTTTTTTTTAGATACCAAAGGCCCAAAACTGGATAGTACAGCGATTTGACCTGTGGAACTGCGAAACCACACTGGGATGTCTGGCCTACACAAGACTATTTTCAACAGATATATTTTTGTGTCACAACAGTCAGGAGACATTACTGTTTTTCTTTACGGAAAAAACTACCAAAAGCTGAATAATAGAGATTTTTTACCGTGGGATGGCAAAACCACAGTTATTGTTTACTGGGGTATACCACACTTTTTTAAATAGAGATATTTGCAGCTGAACACTGAGCGACACACTCAAACTGCTTTTTTTTAAGATACCAAAGGCCCAAAACTGGATAGTACAGCGATTTGACCCATGGAACTGCGAAAGCACACTGGGATGTCGGGCCTATACAAGACTATTTTCAACAGATATATTTTTGTGTCACAACAGTCAGGAGACACTACTGTTTTTCTTTACGGAAAAAACTACCAAAAGCTGAATAATAGAGATTTTTTACCGTGGGATGGCAAAACCACAGTTATTGTTTACTGGGGTATACCACACTTTTTTAAATAGAGATATTTGCGGCTGAACAATGAGCGACACACTCAAACTGCTTTTTTTTTAGATACCAAAGGCCCAAAACTGGATAGTACAGCGATTTGACCCGTGGAACTGCGAAACCACATTGGGATGTCGGGCCTACACAGGAGTATTTTCAACAGATATATTTTTGTGTCACACCAGTTAGGAGACACTACTGTTTTTCTTTACGGAAAAAACTACCAAAAGCTGAATAATAGAGATTTTTTACTGTGGGATGGCAAAACCACAGTTATTGTTTACTGGGGTATACCACACTTTTTTAAATAGAGATATTTGCGGCTGAACAGTGAGCGACACACTCAAACTGCTTTTTTTTAAGATACCAAAGGCCCAAAAGTGGATAGTACAGCGATTTGACCCGTGGAACTGCGAAACCACACTGGGATGTCGGGCCTACACAAGACTATTTTCAACAGATATATTTTTGTGTCACAACAGTCAGGAGACACTAATGTTTTTCTTTACGGAAAAAACTACCAAAAGCTGAATAATAGAGATTTTTTACCGTGGGATGGCAAAACCACAGTTATTGTTTACTGGGGTATACCACACTTTTTTAAATAGAGATATTTGCGGCTGAACAATGAGCGACACACTCAAACTGCTTTTTTTTTAGATACCAAAGGCCCAAAACTGGATAGCACAGCGATTTGACCCGTGGAACTGCGAAACCACACTGGGATGTCGGGCGTACGCAAAACTATTTTCGACAGATATATTTTTGTGTCACAACAGTCAGGAGACACTACTCTTTGTCTTTACGGAAAAAACAACCAAAAGCTGAATAATAGAGATTTTTTACTGTGGGATGGCAAAACCACAGTTATTGTTTACTGGGGTATACCACACTTTTTTAAATAGAGATATTTGCGGCTGAACAGTGAGCGAAACACTCAAACTGCTTTCTTTTTAGATACCAAAGGCCCAAAACTGGATAGCACAGCGATTTGACCCATGGAACTGCGAAACCACACAGGGATGTCGGGCCTACACAAGACTATTTTCAACAGATATATTTTTGTGTCACAACAGTCAGGAGACACTACTCTTTTTCTTTACGGAAAATATACCAAAACCTGAATAATAGAGATTTTTTACCATGGGAAGGCAAAACCACAGTTATTGTTTACTGGGGTATACCACACTTTTTTAAATAGAGATATTTGCGGCTGAACAATGAACGACACACTCAAACTGCTTTTTTTTTTAGATACCAAAGGCCCAAAACTGGATAGTACAGCGATTTGACCCGTGGAACTGCGAAACCACATTGGGATGTCGGGCCTACACAAGAGTATTTTCAACAGATATATTTTTGTGTCACAACAGTCAGGAGACACTACTGTTTTTCTTCACGGAAAAAAATACCAAAAGCTGAATAATATAGATTTTTTACCGTGGGATGGCAAAACCACAGTTATTGTTTACTGGGGTATACCACACTTTTTTAAATAGAGATATTTGCGGCTGAACAGTGAGCGACACACTCAAACTGCTTTTTTTTTTAGATACCAAAGGCCCAAAACTGGATAGTACAGCGATTT
The DNA here is from genome assembly GCF_046119375.1 of Phyllobates terribilis. Lineage (NCBI taxonomy): Eukaryota > Metazoa > Chordata > Amphibia > Anura > Dendrobatidae > Phyllobates > Phyllobates terribilis. The sequence continues at coordinate 277,754,354 of NW_027362767.1, forward strand.
GACCCGTGGAACTGCGAAACCACACTGGGATGTCGGGCCTACACAAGACTATTTTCAACAGATATATTATTGTGTCACACCAGTCAGGAGACATTACTGTTTTTCTTTACGGAAAAAACTACCAAAAGCTGAATAATAGAGATTTTTTACCGTGGGATGGCAAAACTACAGTTATTGTTTACTGGGGTATACCACACTTTTTTAAATAGAGATATTTGCGGCTGAACAGTGAGCGACACACTCAAACTGCTTTTTTTTAAGATACCAAAGGCCCAAAAGTGGATAGTACAGCGATTTGACCCGTGGAACTGCGAAACCACACTGGGATGTCGGGCCTACACAAGACTATTTTCAACAGATATATTTTTGTGTCACAACAGTCAGGAGACACTACTGTTTTTCTTTACGGAAAAAACTACCAAAAGCTGAATAATAGAGATTTTTTACCGTGGGATGGCAAAACCACAGTTATTGTTTACTGGGGTATACCACACTTTTTTAAATAGAGATATTTGCGGCTGAACAATGAGCGACATACTCAAACTGCTTTTTTTTTAGATACCAAAGGCCCAAAACTGGATAGTACAGCGATTTGACCCGTGGAACTGCGAAACCACACTGGGATGTCGGGCGTACACAAGACTATTTTCGACAGATATATTTTTGTGTCACAACAGTCAGGAGACACTACTCTTTTTCTTTACGTAGAAAACAACCAAAAGCAGAATAATAGAGATTTTTTACTGTGGGATGGCAAAACCACAGTTATTGTTTACTGGGGTATACCACACTTTTTTAAATAGAGATATTTGCGGCTGAACAGTGAGCGAAACACTCAAACTGCTTTTTTTTTAGATACCAAAGGCCCAAAACTGGATAGTACAGCGATTTGACCCATGGAACTGCGAAACCAAACAGGGATGTCGGGCCTACACAAGACTATTTTCACCAGATATATTTTTGTGTCACAACAGTCAGGAGACACTACTGTTTTTCTTTACGGAAAATATACCAAAACCTGAATAATAGAGATTTTTTACCATGGAATGGCAAAACCACAGTTATTGTTTACTGGGGTATACCACACATTTTTAAATAGAGATATTTGCGGCTGAACAGTGAGCGACACACTCAAACTGCTTTTTTTTTAGATTCCAAAGGCCCAAAACTGGATAGTACAGCGATTTGACCCGTGGAACTGCGAAACCACACTGGGATGTCGGGCCTACACAAGACAATTTTCAACAGATATATTTTTGTGTCACAACAGTCAGGAGACACTACTGTTTTTCTTTACGGAAAATATACCAAAACCTGAATAATAGAGATTTTTTACCATGGGATGGCAAAACCACAGTTATTGTTTACTGGGGTATACCACACTTTTTTAAATAGAGATATTTGCGGCTGAACAGTGAGCGACACACTCAAACTGCTTTTTTTTAAGATACCAAAGGCCCAAAACTGGATAGTACAGCGATTTGACCCGTGGAACTGCGAAACCACATTGGGATGTCGGGCCTACACAAGACTATTTTCAACAGATATATTTTTGTGTCACAACAGTCAGGAGACACTACTGTTTTTCTTTACGGAAAAAACTACCAAAAGCTGAATAATAGAGATTTTTTACCGTTGGATGGCAAAACCACAGTTATTGTTTACTGGGGTATACCACACTTTTTTAAATAGAGATATTTGCGGCTGAACAGTGAGTGACACACTCAAACTGCTTTTTTTTTAGATACCAAAGGCCCAAAACTGGATAGTACAGCGATTTGACCCGTGGAACTGCGAAACCACACTGGGATGTCGGGCCTACACAAGACAATTTTCAACAGATATATTTTTGTGTCACAACAGTCAGGAGACACTACTGTTTTTCTTTACGGAAAATATACCAAAACCTGAATAATAGAGATTTTTTACCATGGGATGGCAAAACCACAGTTATTGTTTACTGGGGTATACCACACTTTTTTAAATAGAGATATTTGCGGCTGAACAGTGAGCGACACACTCAATCTGCTTTTTTTTTAGATACCAAAGGCCCAAAACTGGATAGTACAGCGATTTGACCTGTGGAACTGAGAAACCACACTGGGATCTCTGGCCTACACAAGACTATTTTCAACAGATATATTTTTGTGTCACAACAGTCAGGAGACATTACTGTTTTTCTTTACGGAAAAAACTACCAAAAGCTGAATAATAAAGATTTTTTACTGTGGGATGGCAAAACCACAGTTATTGTTTACTGGGGTATACCACACTTTTTTAAATAGAGATATTTGCAGCTGAACAGTGAGCGACACACTCAAACTGCTTTTTTTTAAGATACCAAAGGCCCAAAACTGGATAGTACAGCGATTTGACCCATGGAACTGCGAAACCACACTGGGATGTCGGGCCTATACAAGACTATTTTCAACAGATATATTTTTGTGTCACAACAGTCAGGAGACACTACTGTTTTTCTTTACGGAAAAAACTACCAAAAGCTGAATAATAGAGATTTTTTACCGTGGGATGGCAAAACCACAGTTATTGTTTACTGGGGTATACCACACTTTTTTAAATAGAGATATTTGCGGCTGAACAATGAGCAACACACTCAAACTGCTTTTTTTTTAGATACCAAAGGCCCAAAACTGGATAGTACAGCGATTTGACCCGTGGTACTGCGAAACCACATTGGGATGTCGGGCCTACACAAGAGTATTTTCAACAGATATATTTTTGTGTCACACCAGTCAGGAGACACTACTGTTTTTCTTTACGGAAAAAACTACCAAAAGCTGAATAATAGAGATTTTTTACCGTGGGATGGCAAAACCACAGTTATTGTTTACTGGGGTATACCACACTTTTTTAAATAGAGATATTTGCGGCTGAACAGTGAGCGACACACTCAAACTGATTTTTTTAAGATACCAAAGGCCCAAAAGTGGATAGTACAGCGATTTGACCCGTGGAACTGCGAAACCACACTGGGATGTCGGGCCTACACAAGACTATTTTCAACAGATATATTTTTGTGTCACAACAGTCAGGAGACACTACTGTTTTTCTTTACGGAAAAAACTACCAAAAGCTGAATAATAGAGATTTTTTACCGTGGGATGGCAAAACCACAGTTATTGCTTACTGGGGTATACCACACTTTTTTAAATAGAGATATTTGCGGCTGAACAATGAGCGACACACTCAAACTGCTTTTTTTTTAGATACCAAAGGCCCAAAACTGGATAGCACAGCGATTTGACCCGTGGAACTGCGAAACCACACTGGGATGTCGGGCGTACACAAAACTATTTTCGACAGATATATTTTTGTGTCACAAAGTCAGGAGACACTACTCTTTGTCTTTACGGAAAAAACAACCAAAAGCTGAATAATAGAGATTTTTTACTGTGGGATGGCAAAACCACAGTTATTGTTTACTGGGGTATACCACACTTTTTTAAATAGAGATATTTGTGGCTGAACAGTGAGCGAAACACTCAAACTGCTTTTTTTTTAGATACCAAAGGCCCAAAACTGGATAGTACAGCGATTTGACCCATGGAACTGCGAAACCACACAGGGATGTCGGGCCTACACAAGACTATTTTCAACAGATATATTTTTGTGTCACAACAGTCAGGAGACACTACTGTTTTTCTTTACGGAAAATATACCAAAACCTGAATAATAGAGATTTTTTACCATGGGATGGCAAAACCACAGTTATTGTTTACTGGGGTATACCACACTTTTTTAAATAGAGATATTTGCGGCTGAACAGTGAACGACACACTCAAACTGCTTTTTTTTTAGATACCAAAGGCCCAAAACTGGATAGTACAGCGATTTGACCTGTGGAACTGCGAAACCACACCGGGATGTCGGGCCTACACAAGACTATTTTCAACAGATATATTTTTGTGTCACAACAGTCAGGAGACACTACTGTTTTTCTTTACGGAAAAAACTACCAAAAGCTGAATAATAGAGATTTTTTACCGTGGGATGGCAAAACCACAGTTATTGTTTACTGGGGTATACCACACTTTTTTAAATAGAGATATTTGCGGCTGAACAATGAGCGACACACTCAAACTGCTTTTTTTTTTAGATACCAAAGGCCCAAAACTGGATAGTACAGCGATTTGACCCGTGGAACTGCGAAACCACACTGGGATGTCGGGCCTACACAAGACTATTTTCAACAGATATATTTTTGTGTCACAACAGTCAGGAGACACTACTGTTTTTCTTTACGGAAAAAACTACCAAAAGCTGAATAATAGAGATTTTTTACTGTGGGATGGCAAAACCACAGTTATTGTTTACTGGGGTATACCACACTTTTTTAAATAGAGATATTTGCGGCTGAACAGTGAGCGACACACTCAAACTGCTTTTTTTTTAGATACCAAAGGCCCAAAACAGGATAGTACAGCGATTTGACCCATGGAACTGCGAAACCACACAGGGATGTCGGGCCTACACAAGACTATTTTCAACAGATATGTTTTTGTGTCACAACAGTCAGGAGACACTACTGTTTTTCTTTACGGAAAATATACCAAAACCTGAATAATAGAGATTTTTTACCATGGGATGGCAAAACCACAGTTATTGTTTACTGGGGTATACCACACATTTTTAAATAGAGATATTTGCAGCTGAACAGTGAGCGACACACTCAAACTGCTTTTTTTTTAGATACCAAAGGCCCAAAACTGGATAGTACAGCGATTTGACCCGTGGAACTGCGAAACCACACTGGGATGTCGGGCCTACACAAGACTATTTTCAACAGATATATTTTTGTGTCACAACAGTCAGGAGACACTACTGTTTTTCTTTACGGAAAAAACTACCAAAAGCTGAATAATAGAGATTTTTTACCGTGGGATGGCAAAACCACAGTTATTGTTTACTGGGGTATACCACACTTTTTTAAATAGAGATATTTGCGGCTGAACAATGAGCGACACACTCAAACTGCTTTTTTTTTAGATACCAAAGGCCCAAAACTGGATAGTACAGCGATTTGACCCGTGGAACTGTGAAACCACACTGGGATGTCGGGCCAACACAAGACTATTTTCAACAGATATATTTTTGTGTCACAACAGTCAGGAGACACTACTGTTTTTCTTTACGGAAAATATACCAAAACCTGAATAATAGAGATTTTTTACCGTGGGATGGCAAAACCACAGTTATTGTTTACTGGGGTATACCACACTTTTTTAAATAGAGATATTTGCGGATGAACAGTGAGCGACACACTAAAACTGCTTTTTTTTTAGATACCAAAGGCCCAAAACTGGATAGTACAGCGATTTGACCCATGGAACTGCGAAACCACACTGGGATGTCGGGCCTACACAAGACTATTTTCAACAGATATATTTTTGTGTCACAATAGTCAGGAGACACTACTGTTTTTCTTTACGGAAAAAACTACCAAAAGCTTAATAATAGAGATTTTTTACCGTGGGATGGCAAAACCACAGTTATTGTTTACTGGGGTATACCACACTTTTTTAAATAGAGATATTTGCGGCTGAACAGTGAGCGACAAACTCAAACTGCTTTTTTTTTTAGATACCAAAGGCCCAAAACTGGATAGTACAGCGATTTGACCCGTGGAACTGCGAAACCACACTGGGATGTCGGGCCTACACAAGACTATTTTCAACAGATATATTTTTGTGTCACAACAGTCAGGAGACACTACTGTTTTTCTTTACGGAAAAAACTACCAAAAGCTGAATAATAGAGATTTTTTACCGTGGGATGGCAAAACCACAGTTATTGTTTACTGGGGTATGCCACACTTTTTTAAATAGAGATATTTGTGGCTCAACAGTGAGCGACACACTCAAACTGCTTTTTTTTTAGATACCAAAGGCCCAAAACTGGATAGTTCAGCGATTTGATCCGTGGAACTGCGAAACCACACTGGGATGTCGGGCCTACACAAGACTATTTCCAACAGATATATTTTTGTGCCACAACAGTCAGGAGACATTACTGTTTTTCTTTATGGAAAATATACCAAAACCTGAATAATAGAGATTTTTTACCGTGGGATGGCAAAACCACAGTTATTGTTTACTGGGGTATACCACACTTTTTTAAATAGAGATATTTGCGGCTGAACAGTGAGCGACACACTAAAACTGCATTTTTTTTTAGATACCAAAGGCCCAAAACTGGATAGTTCAGCGATTTGACCCATGGAACTGCGAAACCACACTGGGATGTCGGGCCTACACAAGACCATTTTCAACAGATATATTTTTGTGTCACAACAGTCAGGAGACACTACTGTTTTTCTTTACAGAAAAAAATACCAAAAGCTGAATAATAGAGATTTTTTACCATGGGATGTCAAAACCACAGTTATTGTTTACTGGGGTATACCACACTTTTTTAAATAGAGATATTTGCTGCTGAACAGTGAGCGACACACTCAAACTGCTTTTTTTTTAGATACCAAAGGCCCAAAACTGGATAGTACAGCGATTTGACCCATGGAACTGCGAAACCACACTGGGATGTCGGGCCTATGTGGCACCCCAGGGGTCTGGTTTCCCACAGTAATGTAATGTTATGTCTGAGAGCAGGTGGGAGGTCCTTTGGTCAGGGATCCTGTGCATGCCACACCTCCTGCCCAGTCTTGGGAGGGGAAGACCTTCCCCTATATAAACCCGGGGCTGAAGCAGGGTTAGTCAGTCAAGGAGAGTAGAGACAAGAAACAGTCACAGGAAGAAACAGCAGAAGCTCAGTGGGAGCAATACTACTACAAGTCAGGGGCTGGCAGCTGCAGAGCTCGCCCTGACTGAGAAGCTTTCTTACCGGACCCGGCGTCCGAGGCTGTGGGGACTAACTCTTACCCAGCAGCAGAAGCCGACCGGCAGGGGATTTCAGGTCCTCAGGCCCAGAAACCCGAAGGCACGGTCACACGCGTGGGACCAGCGCCGCCATCGTGGAGCGGAAGCCATTAGAAGGCCCCGAGTCACCGGCCATACGGGTGAGCACCACACGGTACACTCAGGGACGTGGGCTACTTATATCCGCTTCTAGCAAGGTAGCCAGAAGAGTACAGTCAGTTTGGGAGGCCTACAACTCCGCCTGGCCAGGGGAGATCCCATCTGCTCAAGGACTGACCAGGCCCCGTTCGCTAGCAAGTACTCCGGGAGGGTCTATCGTTGTTACCAGTAAAGACCCTGAATGACACCGCACCGTCTCTGAGTGGTTCCTGCTACCCTCATCTTCCACGTCGGCTGCCCTGAGGCCATACCCCTCCCGTTGGGGGTTATACTATCACGCTGCACAATTCTACACCGGCCTCAGCGGTCTGCCCTGCAGCGGCAGCTCCATAGCTGCAAATCAACGGGTGGCGTAGTCGACACTCAAATAACATCTATCAAGACTGCCACACACTGAGTTGACTCCCTGGGCACGGACCGGGTCCCCGCCACTCGGAGACTACAACCCTCATCTGATTCGGTTCCGGGTAAGCCCCCGTGCGCGAGACGCTGCGCGACACAGCAGGCCCAGGGGCGCGTCAATTTTCCCGTAGTCGGCAGGATTTCGTGCCCGCAACCACCGGGTACTGCGTGCCTGAAAAAGAGACTTTTAAAACTTACCATCCGTGAAGTTTTCCCGCCATCGGTGAAGATTCCCGCCATCCGGCGCCATTTTCAGCCTTCTTCCCGCCATCTGTGAAGATTCCCGCCATCCGGCGCCATCTTCAGCCTTCTTCCCGCCATCCGTGGAGTTTTCCCGCCGTTGGACGCCATCTTGAGGACGCCGCGCGGGAAGAGGAGGGGCGTGGACTCCGAAAGCGCGCGAGAACTGAAGCCCCGCCTCACGTCCGGACGTTGCGTAAGGTCCTGGAAGGAGCCCAGCAGACGCCGACGTCACCGGAGCGCGACGGAAGGTCCTCAACCCTGACGATCTACTGCGGAGCCGCGGCCTACGGAACAGGATCATCGCAAGGTAGGCCACGGTCCACTAGGGGGGAGGAAGATGTCGGATGCGGAGGAGAGCTTCATTGCCTCAACCCCCGCCAGCGCCACCGCTGCTGCAGTTATGCCCTTCACCATGCCCTATATCCCGGGAGCAGCTTGGCTACCCCAGTACTCAGGGGAGTCACATACCCTGCATGACTTTAGAGAAAAGCTGGATAGCCTCTTCCAGGTGTACCCCCTCACAGAAGAGCAAAAAGTGAGCATCCTGGTGGCCCAACTAACCGGGGCAGCCAAAAGGGAAGTAAAATCCTGGCCACCTGGGAGGAAGACTGTCGCAGGGATACTAACCCGGCTGAAGGATACCTTTGATACCCGCACCTCAGCCGAGATTAAGCTTAGATTCTACGGGTGCAAGCAGCGAGCGCATGAGAGTATAAGGGACTATGCACTAAACCTACAAGAGGCCCTGAGGGCCATTAAGCAGACCGACCCTGATGGAGTGGGAAACGAGGACAGGCTGTTGACCGAACAATTTATAGAGGGACTATATTGTAATGCCCACCGAACCCAGTTGCGGGCGATGGCCTTACAGGATCCCCATCTGGGCTTTGCACAGTTCAAGGACAGAGCCATCCGGGTGCTCCGAGAACCGGCACCGGGTGGCGTTGTGACTAGTGTTGAGCCACCCCCGTAGTGTTCGAGTTCGGTTCGGTTCGTCGAACACCCGTGTGTTCGCCGAACTGTTCGTCGAACTGTTCGTCGAACACCTTCGAACACCGTTAAAACCAATGGCAGGCAAACAAAAACACATAGAAACACATAGAAAACACCTTCAAAGGTGTCCAAAAGCTGACAAACTGCTCAGAAGACACAACTAACACATGGAAAAGTGACAAGTACATATAGTCATGCGAAAAGAAAAGAGGTGGAGGAGTAAAAGGAGGGGGAGACACAGATATAGGCATGTCATGCCCTTCTAAAATCCAAAAAGTGAGAAGCCGAGACGGCCAGTCCGCTCCTGCCCGTGCCACCTCCGTGTCGCCGGGTTTGTGCCAGAGCCGCGGTGAACCCTGACGGCCAGCCCCCCTCTCCCAATACTGGTGCCTGTCCGCTGGTGGGTCGAGAGAGCCCCCCTGTGGTGGAGGCAGCTCTAAGCTTTTTAATTTAAATTGTCCCTCTAATTTGAATGAATACACTTTAAATCCATTTACAAGGATCTATTGGAGGGCAAGTCTCATGCCAGCAGCCGCGTAATTCCAGCTCCAGTAGCGTCCACTAAAGCTGCTGCAGTTAAAAAGCTTTTATAAGGATCGAGCTCGGCTGTCCACCGCAAGGCATCCTAGTGCCAGTCCCAGCCCCTATGCCTTGGGGTGCCTCCTGATGCTCTTCACTAAGTATCCCGTGGTCCCGAAGCATTTCCTTTGAAAAAATTAAGTGTCCAAACTACAGGTGGTGTAGCTTGCTTAACAGCCGGGATAATCCGCTGACTAGCAGACACTGCTACTAGGCACAAAGTATTTCCTGGGCTAGATGCAGTTAAAAATTTGTAAGTAGATACTCTCGTTGGATGCTGAGTGTTATGTTCTGCTACCAAAGCGAAGGAAAGAGAGGAGATCTGTCCCTACTATAAGACTCAGCTGAATCCCTACGATGTAACAGGGAACCTGATCCTGCGATCAGACCTGCTAAAGTCCTAATCTAGTCTGTACGAAGACCTATAGATGTGGGGAGGGAATCCCTACAAGTACTAAGGACTGGGAGGAATATGGGACACCTCCTAACAGAAATAGTAGCAGACAGACGAACAAACAAAATAGATAGAACATAGAGGTCCGTAGACCAAGCAAACTAACAGAGTAAGATACAGAGCACAGGCTAGCTAGAAAGTAGATATACAATGAAGTCCAGCAAAACCAGAAGGGCGGAGCAGGACTAAATAGGCCAACAAGGTTATGTGACCAGCAAAGGAAAAAAAACCTAACAGCAAGGTTCTAACAGTACCCCCCCTTCTAAGAGGATCCTCCGGATCCCCTAGGACCAGGCTTATCAGGAAATCTCCTGTGAAACGCTCTGATAAGTCTGGACGCGGAAACATCATCTGACCTCACCCAAGAGTTATCCTCGGGTCCGAAACCTTTCCAGGCCACAAGATACTGCAAACTACCTCTATACCGTCTAGAGTCAAGGATGCGAGAAATTTCATATTCCCCGTCCTCCACCACCGGAGGAACAGAGGCAGAGGCGTCACCATCCGACACAACAGCTTTTTTTAACAGAGAGACATGAAAGACCGGATTAATTCTCCAGGAGGTAGGAACCTCCAACCTAACAGCAGATTGGTTGACAACCTGAAGCACCTTAAAGGGCCCTACAAACTTGGGACCCAATTTCTTAGAAGGAATCCTCAACCGCAGATTCCTAGAGGACAACTAAACCATGTCACCAACAGCGAACAAAACCTCCTGTCGTTTCCTATCAAAGTAGTCTTTAGATTTTCTGTTGGCCTCCTGAAGATTACCACGCACATCCGTCCAAACTCTTTCCAAATCACCGGAAAAATTCTCCTCCTCAGGCACGGCAGATCCCAACTTGGAGAACGACCCAAACGACGGATGTCTCCCAGAACAACAAAAAAAAGGCGAACAACCAGCAGAAGAAGATGTATGATTGTTCAGAGCAAATTCGGCAAGTGGCAGAAGCTCAGACCACCCCTCTTGATTGTCTGCCACAAAACAACGCAAGAACTGCTCAACATCCTGGTTTTTCCTTTCTGTCTGGCCATTAGATTCAGGATGATATCCGGACGAAAACGACAAATGAATTCCCAACCTGTCACAAAAGGCACGCCAAAAACGAGCCACGAACTGAGGACCCCTATCAGAAACAATGTCAGTAGGAACGCCATGAAGTCTGACAATTTCCTTGACAAAGGCCTTAGCGAGAGTTTTAGCGCAGGGCAGTTTGACGAAGGGAACCAAGTGACACATCTTGCTAAAACGGTCCACGACCACCCAGATGACAGTAAAACCCTCAGAGGGGGGAAGGTCAGTTATAAAGTCCATAGCCAAATGTGTCCAAGGAGCACTGGGGACCTCCAAAGGACAAAGCAACCCCGCAGCAGGAGTATGTGAGGACTTAGATCTAGCACATATAGTACATTGGCGCACCCACTTAATGACTTCCTTCTGCCATCCAGGCCACCAAAAACTGCGACCCACCAGTCTCTTGGTCTCAGAGATTCCGGGATGACCTGCCAACCGAGATTCGTGACACTCAACAAACAAATCTCTCCTAAAGGTCTCAGGCACAAACAACCTCCCATGAGGAGTGTTAGATGGGGCATTCTCCTGAGCTTTAAGAATCTCATCTTCCAAAACGGAGTCTAAAGCAGCTATCACAACACCTTCTTGTAAAATGTTTTCCTCTTTCTCAGCACCGACTATGGGAGAAAAACTGCGAGACAAGGCATCCGCCTTAACATTCTTAGTACCAGGGATGTAAGTAACGGAGAAATTAAACCGCGAGAAAAACAGTGCCCACCTAGCCTGACGGGCATTCAGGCGCTTGGCAGCATCAAGATATATCAGATTTTTATGATCCGTAAGAACCTGAACGGGAAATTCCGCACCTTCCAAGAAGTGGCGCCAGTGTTCAAGTGCGAGTTTAATAGCCAATAATTCCCGATTACCAATATCGTAATTCAATTCAGTCTCCGAAAATTTTTTTGAAAAAAAGGCACAGGGATGTAATCCATCCCCGTTATCCTGAGACAATACTGCGCCAACCCCCACAGAGGAAGCATCAACCTCAACCAAAAACGGCCTAGTAACATCAGGCTGCATAAGGATGGGAGCAGAGGTGAACCTCTCCTTGAGATACACAAAAGCTTCAATGGCCTCAGAAGACCACTGAACCGCATCAGCACCTTTCCTGGTGAGATCAGTCAGAGGTTTGACAATACTAGAAAAATTTTTTATGAACTTTCTATAGTAATTGGCGAAACCCAAAAACCTCTGTATCGATTTCAAACCAATAGGCCTAGGCCATTCCTGCACAGCCTGAACCTTAACCGGATCCATCTCAAAACCTTTGCTGGAGATAATGTAGCCCAAAAAACTAATTCTCTGTACAGCGAACTCACATTTCTCCAGCTTAGCAAAAAGCGAATTGTCCATTAATAACTGTAATACCTCACGCACGCTCCGCCAATGAGACTCCAGATCTGGCGAATAAATTAAAATGTCATCCAAATACACAACCACATTTTTACCGATCAAAGGTCTAAGGATGTCATTAATCAGATTCTGAAAAAATGCAGGAGCATTAGTAAGACCAAAAGGCATAACCAGATTCTCAAAATGACCCACAGGAGTGTTAAAAGCAGTCTTCCATTCATCACCCTCCTTCATGCGCAACGGATTGTATGCCCCCTTAAGGTCAATTTTAGAGAACCACTTGGCCCCCAATAACTGGTTAAACAGATCAGGAATCAATGGCAGTGGGTAAGGATTGCGTACCGTAATTTTGTTAATCTCACGAAAATCCAGACAAGGACGTAAACCGCCGTCCTTTTTTTTTACAAAAAAAAATCCAACCGCCACAGGAGACTTAGAGGGCCTAATGTGACCGGCGGCCAAGCTTGTCTGTATGTATTCCTCCAAAGCCTTCCTCTCAGGAATAGTAAGGTTAAATAAACGACTCTTAGGAAGAGTCGCTCCAGGGACAAATTCAATAGAACAATCATAGTCTCTATGGGGAGGCAAAACCTGCGATTCCTTCTCAGAAAAAACTCTCCAAAAATCCTGAATAGGAACAGGCAATTCTCCCCTATCCAAAGCTGCAATACGCCCGTTACAACACTTGTCATAACATTTATGGCTCCAGGATTTAATTTCACTGGTAGACCAATCCAGTACAGGATTGTGAAATTTTAACCAGGGCAAACCCAATATTACTGGAGAAGGCAAGTTATTCAACACTACCAAATCCAATTTCTCATGGTGAACACTATTAATAGTGAGAGGAAATTCACTGACCTTGAGAGTAATATTCTTCAAAGGGGAGCCATCCACAGAAACCACAGCAATGGGGGATGACAAAGGTTCAGGTTTTAAATTGAGTTTTTCCACGAATCCCCCATCAATTACATTCAGTGTAGACCCGCAATCAACAAACACCCGAAATTCCATTAATTTTTCCTGAGCAATCGTGGAAGCAGCTAAAAATATACCCTTGGAATTTAAACAGGCAATACGGGCGTGACTGACCATTTTTTTTTCTTTCTTCATACGAAGCTCACAGCCTTTAATCAAATGACCAGATTTTCCGCAATAGAAACACAAGCCTTGCGAAAAACGACGGTCATTTTCTTGAGAGCGAGGTGCCACTGATCCAATCTCCATCGGTTCACCACTGTTAGTACACACATTATCATAACCAGAAACTGACATAGCAGAGGATTTGCTCTCATTAACCCTAGCACGCAGTCTTCTATCCACCCGTATAGCTAATTGCATAGCCTGTTGCAAATCTTCAGGTGTAGGATAAGCAATTAGCAGGTCTTTAACCCTTTCACTGAGCCCAGCAAGAAATAGACTTTTCAGAGCAGAATCGTTCCACCCTGTTTGAGTGGACCAACGACGAAAATGTGTACAATATTTTTCCACATTACCCGATCCTTGTTTTAGACGTCTCAACTCAGTCTCAGCTGATGCGACACGGTCAGGATCATCATATAATAGTCCCAAAGCAGAAAAAAAACTATCCACTGATCTGAAGCATGAATCACTAGGTTGCAAAGAAAAGGCCCACTCCTGAGGCTCTTTGCGCAAAAGTGACATTATGAACCCTACGCGCTGGGATTCATCCCCAGAGGACTTAGGTCTCAAACGAAAATACAATAAGCAAGCATTTTTAAATGAAAAAAATTCTCGGTGTTCACCAAAAAACAAATCCGGCAAACATACCTTAGGCTCCAAGAAATGTGCTCCAGGACAGTTACTCACGTGCTGACGGAGCTCGGCCACCTCCAGAGAGAGTCCCTGCAGGCGATGAGTCAAATCCTGAACCGACACCATGATGGAACAGAAAAATCTTTCCTTAGAGAATTTGCTGGCTGGACTTACTGTTATGTTCTGCTACCAAAGCGAAGGAAAGAGAGGAGATCTGTCCCTACTATAAGACTCAGCTGAATCCCTACGATGTAACAGGGAACCTGATCCTGCGATCAGACCTGCTAAAGTCCCAATCTAGTCTGTACGAAGACCTATAGATGTGGGGAGGGAATCCCTACAAGTACTAAGGACTGGGAGGAATATGGGACACCTCCTAACAGAAATAGTAGCAGACAGACGAACAAACAAAATAGATAGAACATAGAGGTCCGTAGACCAAGCAAACTAACAGAGTAAGATACAGAGCACAGGCTAGCTAGAAAGTAGATATACAATGAAGTCCAGCAAAACCAGAAGGGCGGAGCAGGACTAAATAGGCCAACAAGGTCATGTGACCAGCAAAGGAAAAAAAACCTAACAGCAAGGTTCTAACACTGAGAAAGCATTCCATAGAGTCTCCTGGCACGCCATATATGATTCTCTTAAAAAGCTTGGGGTAGGGGTCTAGGGGACCCTTTTATAGCCAAAATCACGGCCCTGTATCACAATACGTCACCTAGGCTGAAGATAAATGGAACTGTAGCACCGAGGGCTCGGTTGCTACAGACGTATTGCACCTCACCCAGAGGTGTGATATCTCACTCTCAGATAAGGATGGAGTGTGGATCAGGACCCGACACCTGCATGCATTACACCACATTGCCGTGGGGCAGGGCGACCAATATGCCCCTGAGATGGGCACGACAGTCCCTGTCCCTGGCTGGAGTGGGGGGAGGGAACACTGAGGAAGGGGAACCCTGCAGTGCAGGAGCAGGGAGGAAGCAGTTCCTGGGTGCATTGAGAAGGGAGTATAAAAGGTGGGCACCATCTTAGTTCAGTGCAGAGAAGTCTGAGCAGAAGTGGCAGGGAGCAGGGGCTCTGCATGAGCTCTGCTCCGGAGGCGGGCCTAGTAACAGAGGCCCAGGCCTGCAAGAGGGAGAAGGAAGGAAGAGGAGCGGAGAAGGCTCCAGGAACGAGGAATGAAGGGATCCCAGGGGTGCGGACGGGCGAGTCGCCACCGCACGCCCGAATCCACCTGCGTGGAGGGGTCAGGCCAAAGGGGGAGACCGGTCCCCGAACTAGTGGAGGCAGGAAACGACCCTCAGCTAGAAACCGGAGGCTCTGACATTTTATGTGGCGCAGCCCCTTGCTCCACCCGCTAGGAAGGCACCACATAGGGTCAGGGAAACTGGCGCCAAGTTTACCAAGAGGAGGCCCGAGGCAGCCGGACAGAAGTGTTGGTAAGAAAGGCCAGACAAAGGACACACAAAGGGGGTCCTGTGAAGCGCTCCAAAGTTATCTGGGAGTTGTCTGAGCCCCTCACCTGGTGAGCACAGTACGACGTGGGCAGCCGTTACCTGCAGAAGTGGTCTGGATAATAAGAACTGTGAGTAAAGGCCCTGAACTGCATCACTGACTCCGTGTCGTTACTGCTGCTGCCCTGCACCATCACCCCCATCCTCCGCATACACTGCCCTGAGGCTATACTCCTCCCGTGGGGAGTTATGCTACGCTCTGCTGCACCCACAACACCAGCCTTAGCGGTCTGCCCTGTAGCGGCGGTTCACTCTGACCGCAATCCACGGGTGGCGTAGTCGGACATTTAAACATCAAAACCACATAAATAGTTCCGCCACTGGTTTGACCGCCCTGAGCCACGGAACCGGATCGCCGCCACGAAGACTACAACCACCAGCATCCACCAAAAAGGGTCCGGCTCCGGGTGTCCCAAGGCCCAGGGGGTGCGTCAGAACATTTTCATCACCTTTCACAATCACCAATGGGACAAGGCAGGGATGTCCTCTGTCCCCTCTCTTATACATCCTAGTGATGGAGCACCTGCTCTCATCAATTCGCCATAACCCCAATATTAGGTGGATTGAGGTGGGAGGCACCGAGTACAAGTGCTCTCTATTTGCTGATGATGTCCTAGTATATATCACTCAATCACATATATCCATCCCTGCTGTTATGGCTGAAATAGATCACTTTGTTACATGGTAAAATTTTAAAATCAATGCAGCGAAGTCTGAGGCCCTCGATGTCTCCCTCCCTAAATCCATATAGGATTCCATCCAGTCCAACTTTCCCTTTGCCTGGCCCTCACAGGGTATCAAATACTTAGGAATTCCTATTCATAGAGACCTCTCCCATCTATGTTATCTTAATTTTGGGCCCTTTATTGAACAATTCCATACAGACCACAGTTGGCAAGTTGGAACTGTGAGATTCACTACGTGCACCACTGGTATTTTGTGGAAAAGCACATGTAAGATTCTGCAACAGTCTCTGCTGATACTCCTGCATGCGTGCATCCCTTTCTATGGCAGGAATAATTTCTGCAAATTTACTTTTGTACCGGGGATCTAACAGTGTGGCAACCCAGTAGTCAGGATTATTTCTAATTCTCACAATTCGAGGGTCATGTTGCAGGTAGTGCAGCAAGAAGGCACTCATGTGTGTTGCGCATCCAGGAGCACCAAGTCCCTGTTGTGTTGGTGGCGAGGTAACAATCATGCTTCCTTCCTCTGTCCTCTCCCCCCAACCTCGCACAACAGAAATGTGATCAAGGTCTCCCTCATCTGATGAGTCTTCCATCAGTTCGTCCTCCACTTCTTCCTGGGCTCCTGCACCTTCCTCACTAGTTTGGCTGCTACCATGCGCCCTGGTAAAATCATCTCCCCCACCCTCACATGCCTGCCGCCCTGGTGCTGCCGACCGTCTGGACCTTGCAGATGTTAGCCCTTCCGCATACAACTCCTCCTCCTCTACTTCCTCCACCTCCTCTTGTGCCACCACCTGACTCCGAATTCTGTTTAACATGTGCTCCAGCATGTAAATCACCGGAATAGTCATGCTGATAATGGCATCGTCAGCACTAAACATCTTCGTCGCCATTTCAAAACTGTGCAGAAGGGTGCATAGGTCCCTGATCTGAGACCACTCCTCCAGCGTGATTTGCCCCACCTCTGAATCTCGTTGGCCCAGGCTATACGTCAGAACGTATTGCACCAGGGCTTGTCGGTGCTGCCACAGTCGCTGCAACATGTGCAGAGTTGAATTCCACCGGGTAGGCACATCGCATTTTAGCCGGTGAAGTGGCAGGCCCAACGACTTCTGTAGAGATGTAAGTCGCTGAGCTGCGGGATGCGAATGGCGGAAGTGAGCACACAGCGACCGTGCCCTCTGCAGAAGGCCATCTAGTCTGGGATAGTGGGCTAAAAATTGCTGGACAACCAGGTACAACACGTGAGCCATACAAGGCACGTGTGTGACATTGCCCCGGCGAAGGGCCGCACCCAGGTTTGCAGCATTGTCGCACACGGCCTTCCCTGGTTTCAGGTCCAGTGGAGACAACCATTCATGAAATTGGTTCTCCAGAGCTGACCACAACTCCTCAGCTGTGTGACTCACATTTTCCAGACATTTCAATGTAAAAACCGCCTGATGACGTTGAGCCCTACTGCCAGCATAGTAAGGAGGTGTGCAGGATCCCTTCTGCGCAGTTAGAAAGCTTGTGGCATGACCAGACAGGCTTTGGGTGCAGGTGGAAGACTGAGAGGAGGTTGAGGAGGCAGAAGCAGTGGAGGAAAAATGACATAAAGAGGATTGACGCACAACTCGTGGGGACGGCAAGACTTGGACAGCAGCCCCTTGTCCTGCTGTCACCATAGTTACCCAGTGCCCAGTCAGCGACATGTAACGCCCCTGTCCATGCCTACTCGTCCAAGTGTCTGTGGTGAAATGCACCCTGTCACACACAGAGTTTCTCAAAGAAGCGGTGATGTTGTGTGCGACATGCTGGTGGAGCGCAGGCACACCTTTCTTTGAGAAGTAGTGCCGACTGGGCATCTGGTACTGGGGCACTGCGACGGACATAAGGTCTCGAAAATCCTCTGTGTCCACCAGGCGGAAAGGCAGCATTTCTGTAGCCAAGAGCTTGCAGATGGTGAAATTCAACCTCTTAGCTTTCTCATGGCTAGGAGGAAATGATCTTTTCCTTGTCCACATCTGAGGGACCGAGGGCTGGCTATTGTGCTTAGACGGGGTTGATAAGGGTGTCCCCGGCAAACTGCCGGTCTGTGAGGAAGATGCAGGCGGACATGTTAGGTTGCCTTGATCCAAAGGTGGTGCTATCGATGTCGGACAGCGCTCAAGACCAGCTGGTGTTACCACCTCCAAAGAAAATGATGACCTGCCAATCACGCTGGCTGTTGCGGGTAAAGAGGTGGCAGGTCTGCGCCCCAAAACAGGTGTGACTGCTGTCCCCCCAGTCACAGAGGATGAAGAGGCCGCGGATGCACAAGATATGGCAGACGGTGGTTGGCCCGGCCGGCTAGACCGCATTGTAGCACACTGAGCTTCCCACTGCAACTTATGCTTCATGTCCATGTGCCGGTTCATGCATGAAGTACTCAAACTATGTATTTTTTGGCCTCTACTTAGCTTTTGCTGACAAATGTTACAGATAACACGAGTTGGGTCATCTTTATCGATCTGAAAAAATGCCCAGGCTATGCAAGGCTTAGCACCCATGCGACCTGAAGAGCCACCACGACTTGTGGTGAGAGGCAGAGTTGTGTTTGAGGATGCAGTTGTTGACGTGCTTCCAGTACTACGTCTCTGTCCAGGAAGGCGCAACCTGACCTCGTCGTCACTAGCATCTTCCTCCACCTCCTCTGCTGACCTCATCTCTTGGCTGACTGTGGGTTGACAGTAAGTGGGATCTCCGACCTCATCATCATCACCCTGTGCGTTATCACACCCGTCGTCCTCAGAGCCAACCTGTTCCTGCCCTGACAAAAAACTAAAGTTGTCGCTCCAATCAGGTATTTGAGTCTTATCATCGTCTTCCTCATTGTCTCCACCAACAGGAGTTACAGTTTGGGAATGAGGGTCTACATTATGGTCAGAACCTTCTGCGTCTGGTCCTGGATCCGACTCATAAAGATTCTGGGCATCAGTGCAGATCATTTCCTCGTCTGGATTCACAGTAGCGCTGGAGTCGACCTCTGATTCCCAGGCTATAGTATGAGTAAACAGCTCTGCAGACTCAACCATCTGTTCTACCTCATACTCAGACGGGCAGCTGGAGATTTGGGAGCTGTGAGGAAGCAAGTGCGATTTGGGTGACACCTTTGAGGACTGGAGTATTTGTGATGTTGAAGTTGATGTGGAGGAGAGCCCACTTAAAGGAGCACTTGATATCCGTTGAAGCACCTGCTGTTTTTGTGCCTCATCTGGAATTTGTAGCGATTGGCGTGGCCGTAAGAAAGGGATCTTATCACATTGTCCGCTAAAAGAAGTAGACATTTTAGTTTGGCTGGAAGATGGTCTTTCTTCTGCACCTACCCCATGGACACAACCTTTTTTCCCCTTCCCAACACGCCTATTCCCCTTTCCACCAGCAGCAGGCCTTTTTCCACTCATTTTGGTGGTTAACTAATTCACAACTCTGGAGTTGTTTGCACAAAAAAAAAATGGATGGTAACCGAGCAGAGCTGAGTGGCCAAACTGTGGTATTAGGCCAAAACTATTGGCTGGGTTAGATGCAGAAAAAAATTATTTTTAATTTGCAACCTGATGGAGGTCAGTATAGATGGACTAATAGACCAAGTCCCACACACCGCTAGAAGCCCAAATATTTTTTCAGAGCTAGATGCAGAAAATTTTTTTATTCAATTTGCAACCTGATGGAGGTCAGTATAGATGGACTAATAGACCAAGTCCCACACACTGCTAGAAGCCCAAATATTTTTTCAGAGCTAGATGCAGAAAAAAATTATTTTTAATTTGCAACCTGATGGAGGTCAGTATAGATGGACTAATAGACCAAGTCCCACACACCGCTAGAAGCCCAAATATTTTTTCAGAGCTAGATGCAGAAAAAAATTATTTTTAATTTGCAACCTTATGGAGGTCAGTATAGATGGACTAATAGACCAAGTCCCACACACCGCTAGAAGCCCAAATATTTTTTCAGAGCTAGATGCAGAAAAAAATTATATTCAATTTGCAACCTGCTGGAGGTCAGTATAGAAGGACTAATAGAACAAGTCCCACACACTGCTAGAAGCCCAAATATTTTTTCAGAGCTAAATGAAGAAAAAAATTATTTTTAATTTGCAACCTGATGGAGGTCAGTATAGATGGACTAATAGACCAAGTCCCACACACTGCTAGAAGCCCAAATATTTTTTCAGAGCTAGATGCAGAAAAAAATTATTTTTAATTTGCAACCTGATGGAGGTCAGTATAGATGGACTAATAGACCAAGTCCCACACACTGCTAGAAGCCCAAATATTTTTTCAGAGCTACATGCAGAAAAAAATTATTTTTAATTTGCAACCTGATGGAGGTCAGTATAGATGGACTAATAGACCAAGTCCCACACACCGCTAGAAGCCCAAATATTTTTTCAGAGCTAGATGCAGAAAAAAATTATATTCAATTTGCAACCTGCTGGACGTCAGTATAGAAGGACTAATAGAACAAGTCCCACACACTGCTAGAAGCCCAAATATTTTTTCAGAGCTAAATGAAGAAAAAAATTATTTTTAATTTGCAACCTGATGGAGGTCAGTATAGATGGACTAATAGACCAAGTCCCACACACTGCTAGAAGCCCAAATATTTTTTCAGAGCTAGATGCAGAAAAAAATTATTTTTAATTTGCAACCTGATGGAGGTCAGTATAGATGGACTAATAGACCAAGTCCCACACACTGCTAGAAGCCCAAATATTTTTTCAGAGCTAGATGCAGAAAAAAATTATATTCAGTTTGCAACCTGATGGAGGTCAGTATAGATGGACTAATAGAATGATGCTATGCCCAAAAGATTTTACTTCACTAGGTGCAGTAAAAAAATTGGTATTCTATACACAGGTGGTATATCTTGCAACACAGATAGGCTACTCCACTGACTAACACACTCTGCAATAGGCCAAAAAGGATTAGCTTTGCTAGATTCAGCCAAATGCTGTGAAAAAAACTTGCACAGCACTGGCACAGACCTGCCTGGCAAAAACTGATAGGAACTGATGTAACCTAGTCCTGAAAAGGACTCCAATTACAATTAGTCTTTACTCCCACAATCTATCTATTTAAGAGCACAGACCTGCCTGATAAAAGTCATAGGAAATGCTGTAACCTAGTCCTTAAAAGGACTGCAATCACAACTATTCCCTACTCCCAAGCTATCTGTATATTTGTGCGAAAATTGGCTTGAAATTAACAAGGTATAGCGCACACAGCAACAGCGGTGCCGTCTAACACGCAGCTGCAGCAGTGAGAAAATGGTGGCGACGGGGAAAATGGCTTGGTCTTATAGGGCAAGGACATGTGACATACACTGCCAATCACACATGCCCTTGCTTGTGTGAAAAAAAGCACTTCGCTCCGTGTGTGCGCTGCTGATAGGCTGACAGATTGCACCTCCCCACTGCAAATGCGGGAAAGAGAAAAAAAAATGGAGATCTTCATTGTTCCTGCAGAGATCCATCCCCTGCCCCTCCCCCCGCCCCGCTGTACACTCAAACTGCGTATTAACATTAATTTTCATCATTACTGAGAAAAAATCCAGTTATGATTTTGGTGCACGAACAGTTATCGAACATAACCTCGAACAGCCGAATTTTTCTCAAATTGTTCGTGTTCGCCGACCGGCTCGAACACCGCCCAAAACAGCTCGAATTTGAGATTGGCGAACAGTTCGAGTAGAACAACGCTCATCTCTAGTTGTGACCCACAGGCGCCCAGCTATCACTTACCACCAGGAGGCGGCGCCCTTGTCGGCAGGGCCTGTGGGAGCTGATGCGCAGGCTTTGGACAATGACCCGGCTCCAGACCTACACCATCAGGTCCAAGAGCTAGCTAAGAGCGTTGCTGCGCTAACCCGAACTGTGCAGTCTTTACAGGTTTCCACCCCAGGGAAGATCCAGCTGGCATCCGGACCGGAGGACATCCCGTGGCGTCGACCAAGGAGGACCCCACTGGCCAGAGGAAGACCCAGTGACCGATACAGCGAAGACGGACGACCCATCTGCCGCCGCTGCAATCAACCCGGACATATGGCAAGGTACTGTTCTTTAAACGGGCACAACCTGGGGTAGAGGGCCAACCCCCAGGAAAAAGATCACCAGGCCCATCGAACTGGCGCGACAGATATGTGGGAGGACGTCCAGTCTTGCCTGTGGTACTGGATGGCATTCCCATGAGTGCCCTACTGGACACCGGGTCACAGGTCACCACCGTCCCGTACGTGCTCTTTAAGCAGTACTGGAATGACTCGGATATTACCCGCTACCCTGACGACGACTTGAGTATCATCGCCAGCAATGGCCAGCCCGTGCCACAGATCGGATTTAAAGAGGTGACCATCAAAATCGGTAGAGTCGAACTGGCAGCACAGGGACTGATCATTGTAGATATTGACAAACATGAGAGTCACCCAAAAATATCTCTGGGAACTAATGTAATTGAAAATTGTCTTGCAGAGGTGATTTTCCTTTTACAGCAGGTTGCCAAGAACGCCAGCTCCGGCGAGCAGCGGGTGCTCCAAAAAGAGATCCGGGCACTGATGCGACGGCAACAGGTGGAACTCTCCGGCGGTGAGATTGGTAGCGTAAGAATGTGTGACTCTTTTCCTATTGCCATGCCCCCAAAAAGTGAAATGATGATTTGGTGCCGGGCAGCTATTGGTCTGAGAGGTAGAGATTACCAGGCAATGGTAGAACCAGTTTACTCAGACAGTAGGCCCACCATCTTGACAGCACGGGGGGTGGTTGATGTACGCCATGGGAGGGTGCCCGTTCGCATAATCAATATCGGGAAGAGGGAAGTGTACCTGCCCCGGTATGCCACGCTAGCCAAATTATATACCATTAACCAAAATACTATACAATCTGTGGAACCCTTGCCTCCATCTCACCCGGAGGAAGGTAACGGCTCTAAGAAAACAAAGGAGGACTGGTGTCAGCAACT
Source organism: Phyllobates terribilis (assembly GCF_046119375.1). Classification (NCBI taxonomy): domain Eukaryota; kingdom Metazoa; phylum Chordata; class Amphibia; order Anura; family Dendrobatidae; genus Phyllobates; species Phyllobates terribilis. The sequence goes on from NW_027362767.1 coordinate 277,777,467, forward strand.
ACATTTGGGTACTGACTCCACTCCCTCACATCAGAAACAGGGAGTCTATCGGGTGGTTCAAGAGTACGAGAGAGTGTTTAGTAAACACCCGTTAGACTTCGGGCGAGTCAAGGGGGTAGAACACCACATCCCCACGGGAGACCATCCTCCCATAAAAGAGAGGTATCGACCCGTACCCCCTGCACACTACCAACATGCCAAGGGGATGCTTAGAGACATGAAGGAGGCTGGGGTGATCAGGGATAGCTGTAGCCCCTGGGCAGCTCCACTAGTCTTAGTCAGAAAAAAAGACAACACCATGAGGATGTGTGTAGATTACCGGAAAATCAACCGTATCACACACAAGGATGCGTACCCCTTACCAAGGATAGAGGAGTCATTGGCTGCTTTAAGATCTGCTAACTTCTTCTCTACCTTGGATCTCACTAGCGGGTACTGGCAGGTTCCTGTAGCAGAGGCGGACCGGGAGAAGACCGCATTCACCACCCCGATGGGACTTAGCGAGTTCACCTGCATGCCGTTCGGACTCTGCAACGCACCAGGAACCTTCCAACGACTAATGGAGTGTTGTCTGGGCCACAGAAACTTCGAGACGGTCCTGTTGTACCTGGACGATGTCATCGTATATTCCAAGACGTATGAGGACCACCTGAAACACCTGGCGGAAGTGTTCGAAGCTCTGGCGAGTTACGGCCTAAAGGTGAAACCCTCCAAGTGTCACCTCCTGAAACCAAAGGTGCAGTACCTGGGACACGTGGTGAGCGCTGACGGAGTGGCTCCCGACCCTGATAAGATCACCGCAATTAAGGAATGGCCAAGCCCCTCCAGCGTAAAAGAAGTGCGGCAGTTCCTCGGGTTGGTAGGCTACTACCGAAGGTTTATTCCCGGTTTCACCAAAAAGGCAGCACCTATGCAGGACCACCTGATAGGCCAGTCCTGGAAGGCCAAGAACCAGAAGCCGCCCTTCAAATGGGAGGAGCTGGAAGAAGAGTCCTTCCGCCAGCTGAAGATGGCCCTCACGGGGGACGAAATCCTGGCGTACCCGGATTATAGCCAGCCCTTTATCCTCTACACCGACGCCAGTAACATCGGGCTAGGAGCCGTACTGTCCCAGATCCAGCAGGGGAAGGAACGAGTAATCGCCTACGCCAGCCGAAAGCTGCGACCCACCGAAAGGAATCCCGAGAATTACAGCTCATTTAAGCTAGAGTTCCTGGCCGTAGTATGGGCAGTCACCGAGCGCTTTAAGCATTACCTCGCTTCTTCCCGGTTCACCGTGTACACGGATAACAACCCGTTGACACACCTGGACACGGCAAGACTCGGTGCCCTGGAGCAGAGGTGGATGGCCCGTCTGTCCAACTACGAGTTCACAATCAAATACCGGGCCGGACGCTCCAATACCAACGCGGACGCCCTGTCCAGGATGCCCAACCTGCCGGACGAAGGAGAAGATCCGGAGGGACTGGAAGAAGTTGAACTCCCTGCGTTCCACCGTCATGGGACTATCCAGTACTCCCACCGGGTAAGGAGTAAGCAGGCTGCTACGTTGAACCCCTTACCTCACTACAACTGGGCGGAAACGCAAGACAGCGACCCTGCCGTCCGACTGGTGAAGGAGATGCTGACTCGCCCGGAGGCTTGCCTTGAACCAGACGCTCCGGAGGAAGCCAAACAACTATGGGCAGAGAGGAGTCGACTGTTCCTTTACAAGGGGAAGTTGTGCCGCAGAATGGTTAACTCCCGGACGCATGAACTACTCTGGCAAGTAGTGGTGCCACGAAGAGACGCAGCCATGGTGATGGAGGCATACCACGACGGAGCTGGACACTTCGGGTGGAAGAAGCTGGAGTTCCTGCTGCGCGAGCGATTCCACAGGGTAGGCATGAGGGGAACCATTGAGAAGTGGTGCAGAGACTGTGGCCCGTGCAACCTAAGAAGGAAGGATCGTGCCAGCCAGAAGACTCCCCTGCAGTCCATCGTCACCCGGCAGCCGTTGGAACTGGTAGCCTTGGATCATGTAAAACTGACCCCAAGCAGAAGTGGCTACGTCTACGCACTAACCATCGTGGATCACTACTCCCGGTTCTTGGTTGTCGTCCCCGTCAAGGACTTAACAGCTCGAACAGCAGCGAGAGCCTTCCAGCAGCATTTCTGCCGTCCACACGGGTACCCGGACCAAGTGTTGACAGACCAGGGACCTGCCTTTGAAGCGGAGGTCTTCCAAGAATTCTGCACTCTGTATGGCTGCCGGAAGATAAGGACGACACCCTATCATCCGCAAACTAATGGACTTTGTGAGAAAATGAACCAGGTGGTAATGGATCTTCTGAAAACGTTGCCCCTGGAAGAACGCAGTCTGTGGCCTGAGAAGCTGCCCGATCTGGTGGACCTATACAACCACATCCCGGTAGGTTCCACCAACTGTACCCCGGCTTACCTAATGAGGGCAAGACCTGGTAAGTTACCTGTTGACCTGGAAATGGGAGTCCTGACACCCGAGGACACTTCACCAGAAGCAGACTGGGACACAGAGAGGCAGCAGCAGTACCGGAGAGTACAGGAGAGCGTGGAGCGAAGTCTCTGTCAGGCTAGGGAAAGACAAGAGAAAACTTACAACCAGTATGCTCCCGCTGTTCCCCTGGTACCCGGAGAGCAGGTCTTGAAGAGGAAGAGACGGCTCCACAAGTTGGACGACCAGTGGGAGAAGGACCCGTACACCGTACTGCCCTCAAGCCACGAGAACCCGAAGGTTTGTACCATCAGTAAAGACGGAGGGGAAACTACAGCCATTGTATCCCGGGACCACCTGAAGAAGTGTCCCGAACAACTGAGGAACCCTGAAGAGGAACAAGAAGACCATCGACCCGTAGAGGAAAGGGAAGATATGGTTAGTACTGTGCTCGGGGACTTCCCTCGGTCTTGGACTCAAGTCAATGGTGCAGTTGTGGTACCCGTACTCACCTTCCTCCAACCAGCATCCCAAGCACCTACGGAGCAACAGGTAGAGCTGGAAGAACAGCCGGTCCAGGAGGCAGAAGACCCCACACCCGCAGACCAGGAGGATCAACCCTTTGCTTGCAGTGAGCCTGCCATATCCCTAGTGAGCCAAAGAGCCGGTAGACAGCTGCCCAGTTTACCCTTGACAGCTCCTACACCCTGTAGTTCAGGGCTAGACAGTCAGCTCCGTAGATCCACTAGGGCCACTAGAGGCCAGTTACCCGCACGTTGGAGGATTTGAAGTGTATAAATTGTTTTATTTATGTTTACCTGTGTATTGTTGCTTGTGTATAATTTTGTGTTTCTAGTTATTTGTAGGAGTCCTTGGTGGATTTACCGGGAATCCTTTGTACATAGTTGGAGCGTAACTCAGGACGGACTAAAGACTGTTAAGGACTCGGGGCAGGACAAACCCCTACCTGGTTACGTCTCCCTGTTTTGGTGAAATGGACACCTTGCTTTTCTTCAAAGACTACACCCGGTTACGGACATGCCGTGACCACCTTTATGTGTTTCTTCTTATTGTACTATTATTGTTGTTATATCTTGTTATGTTTTTCTAAAATATGTTTAGTCCCGGAGTACTAAATTTCACTAGGGGGGAATGTGGCACCCCAGGGGTCTGGTTTCCCACAGTAATGTAATGTTATGTCTGAGAGCAGGTGGGAGGTCCTTTGGTCAGGGATCCTGTGCATGCCACACCTCCTGCCCAGTCTTGGGAGGGGAAGACCTTCCCCTATATAAACCCGGGGCTGAAGCAGGGTTAGTCAATCAAGGAGAGTAGAGACAAGAAACAGTCACAGGAAGAAACAGCAGAAGCTCAGTGGGAGCAATACTACTACAAGTCAGGGGCTGGCAGCTGCAGAGCTCGCCCTGACTGAGAAGCTTTCTTACCGGACCCGGCGTCCGAGGCTGTGGGGACTAACTCTTACCCAGCAGCAGAAGCCGACCGGCAGGGGATTTCAGGTCCTCAGGCCCAGAAACCCGAAGGCACGGTCACACGCGTGGGACCAGCACCGCCATCGTGGAGCGGAAGCCATTAGAAGGCCCCGAGTCACCGGCCATACGGGTGAGCACCACACGGTACACTCAGGGACGTGGGCTACTTATATCCGCTTCTAGCAAGGTAGCCAGAAGAGTACAGTCAGTTTGGGAGGCCTACAACTCTGCCTGGCCAGGGGAGATCCCATCTGCTCAAGGACTGACCAGGCCCCGTTCGTTAGCAAGTACTCCGGGAGGGTCTATCGTTGTTACCAGTAAAGACCCTGAATGACACCGCACCGTCTCTGAGTGGTTCCTGCTACCCTCATCTTCCACGTCGGCTGCCCTGAGGCCATACCCCTCCCGTTGGGGGTTATACTATCACGCTGCACAATTCTACACCGGCCTCAGCGGTCTGCCCTGCAGCGGCAGCTCCATAGCTGCAAATCAACGGGTGGCGTAGTCGACACTCAAATAACATCTATCAAGACTGCCACACACTGAGTTGACTCCCTGGGCACGGACCGGGTCCCCGCCACTCGGAGACTACAACCCTCATCTGATCCGGTTCCGGGTAAGCCCCCGTGCGCGAGACGCTGCGCGACAAAGCAGGCCCAGGGGCGCGTCACCTACACAAGACTATTTTCAACAGATATATTTTTGTGTCACAACAGTCAGGAGACACTACTGTTTTTCTTTACGGAAAATATACCAAAACCTGAATAATAGAGATTTTTTACCATGGGATGGCAAAACCACAGTTATTGTTTACTGGGGTATACCACACTTTTTTAAATAGAGATATTTGCGGCTGAACAGTGAGCGACACACTCAAACTACTTTTTTTTTAGATACCAAAGGCCCAAAACTGGATAGTACAGCGATTTGACCCTTGGAACTGCGAAACCACACTGGGATGTCGGACCTACACAAGACAATTTTCAACAGATATATTTTTGTGTCACAACAGTCAGGAGACACTATTGTTTTTCTTTACGGAAAATATACCAAAACCTGAATAATAGAGATTTTTTACCATGGGATGGCAAAACCACAGTTATTGTTTACTGGGGTATACCACACCTTTTTAAATAGAGATATTTGCGGCTGAACAGTGAGCGACACACTCAATCTGCTTTTTTTTTAGATACCAAAGGCCCAAAACTGGATAGTACAGCGATTTGACCTGTGGAACTGCGAAACCACACTGGGATGTCGGGCCTACACAAGACTATTTTCAACAGATATATTTTTGTGTCACAACAGTCAGGAGACACTACTGTTTTTCTTTATGGAAAAAACTACCAAAAGCTGAATAATAGAGATTTTTTACCGTGGGATGGCAAAACCACAGTTATTGTTTACTGGGGTATACCACACTTTTTTAAATAGAGATATTTGCAGCTGAACAGTGAGCGACACACTCAAACTGCTTTTTTTTAAGATACCAAAGGCCCAAAACTGGATAGTACAGCGATTTGACCCGTGGAACTGCGAAACCACACTGGGATGTCGGGCCTATACAAGACTATTTTCAACAGATATATTTTTGTGTCACAACAGTCAGGAGACACTACTGTTTTTCTTTACGGAAAAAACTACCAAAAGCTGAACAATAGAGATTTTTTACCGTGGGATGGCAAAACCACAGTTATTGTTTACTGGGGTATACCACACTTTTTAAATAGAGATATTTGCGGCTGAACAATGAGAGACACACTCAAACTGCTTTTTTTTTAGATACCAAAGGCCCAAAACTGGATAGTACAGCGATTTGACCCGTGGAACTGCGAAACCACATTGGGATGTCGGGCCTACACAAGAGTATTTTCAACAGATATATTTTTGTGTCACAACAGTCAGGAGACACTACTGTTTTTCTTTACGGAAAAAACTACCAAAAGCTGAATAATAGAGATTTTTTTTACCGTGGGATGGCAAAACCACAGTTATTGTTTACTGGGGTATACCACACTTTTTTAAATAGAGATATTTGCGGCTGAACAGTGAGCGACACACTCAAACTGCTTTTTTTTTAGATACCAAAGGCCCAAAACTGGATAGTACAGCGATTTGACCCGTGGAACTGCGAAACCACACTGGGATGTCGGGCCTACACAAGACTATTTTCAACAGATATATTTTTGTGTCACAACAGTCAGGAGACACTACTGTTTTTCTTTACGGAAAAAACTACCAAAAGCTGAATAATAGAGATTTTTTACCGTGGGATGGCAAAACCACAGTTATTGTTTACTGGGGTATACCATACTTTTTTAAATAGAGATATTTGTGGCTCAACAGTGAGCGACACACTCAAACTGCTTTTTTTTTAGATACCAAAGGCCCAAAACTGGATAGTACAGCGATTTGATCCGTGGAACTGCGAAACCACACTGGGATGTCGGGCCTACCCAAGACTATTTTCAACAGATATATTTTTGTGTCACAACAGTCAGGAGACACTACTGTTTTTCTTTACGGAAAAAACTACCAAAACCTGAATAAAAGAGATTTTTTACCGTGGGATGGCAAAACCACAGTTATTGTTTACTGGGGTATACCACACTTTTTTAAATAGAGATATTTGCGGCTGAACAGTGAGCGACACACTCAAACTGCTTTTTTTTTAGATACCAGAGGCCCAAAACTGGATAGTACAGCGATTTCACCCGTGGAACTGCGAAACCACACTGGGATGTCGGGCCAACACAAGACTATTTCCAACAGATATATTTTTGTGTCACAACAGTCAGGAGACACTACTGTTTTTCTTTACGGAAAATATACCAAAACCTGAATAATAGAGATTTTTTACCGTGGGATGGCAAAACCACAGTTATTGTTTACTGGGGTATACCACACTTTTTTAAATAGAGATATTTGCGGCGGAACAGTGAGCGACACACTAAAACTGCATTTTTTTTAGATACCAAAGGCCCAAAACTGGATAGTTCAGCGATTTGACCCATGGAACTGCGAAACCACACTGGGATGTCGGGCCTACACAAGACCATTTTCAACAGATATATTTTTGTGTCACAACAGTCAGGAGACACTACTGTTTTCCTTTACAGAAAAAAATACCAAAAGCAGAATAATAGAGATTTTTTACCATGGGATGTCAAAACCACAGTTATTGTTTACTGGGGTATACCACACTTTTTTAAATAGAGATATTTGCTGCTGAACAGTGAGCGACACACTCAAACTGCTTTTTTTTTAGATACCAAAGGCCCAAAACTGGATAGTACAGCGATTTGACCCATGGAACTGCGAAACCACACTGGGATGTCGGGCCTACACAAGACTATTTTCAACAGATATATTTTTGTGTCACAACAGTCAGGAGACACTACTGTTTTTCTTTACGGAAAAAACTACCAAAAGCTGAATAATAGAGATTTTTTACCGTGGGATGGCAAAACCACAGTTATTGTTTACTGGGGTATACCACACTTTTTTAAATAGAGATATTTGCGGCGGAACAGTGAGCGACACACTAAAACTGCATTTTTTTTAGATACCAAAGGCCCAAAACTGGATAGTTCAGCGATTTGACCCATGGAACTGCGAAACCACACTGGGATGTCGGGCCTACACAAGACCATTTTCAACAGATATATTTTTGTGTCACAACAGTCAGGAGACACTACTGTTTTCCTTTACAGAAAAAAATACCAAAAGCAGAATAATAGAGATTTTTTACCATGGGATGTCAAAACCACAGTTATTGTTTACTGGGGTATACCACACTTTTTTAAATAGAGATATTTGCTGCTGAACAGTGAGCGACACACTCAAACTGCTTTTTTTTTAGATACCAAAGGCCCAAAACTGGATAGTACAGCGATTTGACCCATGGAACTGCGAAACCACACTGGGATGTCGGGCCTACACAAGACTATTTTCAACAGATATATTTTTGTGTCACAACAGTCAGGAGACACTACTTTTTTTCTTTACGGAAAATATACCAAAACCTGAATAATAGAGATTTTTAACCATGGGATGGCAAAACCACAGTTATTGTTTACTGGGGTATACCACACTTTTTTAAATAGAGATATTTGCGGCTGAACAGTGAGCGACACACTCAATCTGCTTTTTTTTTAGATACCAAAGGCCCAAAACTGGATAGTACAGCGATTTGACCTGTGGAACTGCGAAACCACACTGGGATGTCGGGCCTACACAAGACTATTTTCAACAGATATATTTTTGTGTCACAACAGTCAGGAGACACTACTGTTTTTCTTTACGGAAAAAACTACCAAAAGCTGAATAATAGAGATTTTTTACCGTGGGATGGCAAAACCACAGTTATTGTTTACTGGGGTATACCACACTTTTTTAAATAGAGATATTTGCAGCTGAACAGTGAGCGACACACTCAAACTGCTTTTTTTTAAGATACCAAAGGCCCAAAACTGGATAGTACAGCGATTTGACCCATGGAACTGCGAAACCACACTGGGATGTCGGGCCTATACAAGACTATTTTAAACAGATATATTTTTGTGTCACAACAGTCAGGAGACACTACTGTTTTTCTTTACGGAAAAAACTACCAAAAGCTGAACAATAGAGATTTTTTACCGTGGGATGGCAAAACCACAGTTATTGTTTACTGGGGTATACCACACTTTTTTAAATAGAGATATTTGCGGCGGAACAGTGAGCGACACACTAAAACTGCATTTTTTTTAGATACCAAAGGCCCAAAACTGGATAGTTCAGCGATTTGACCCATGGAACTGCGAAACCACACTGGGATGTCGGGCCTACACAAGACCATTTTCAACAGATATATTTTTGTGTCACAACAGTCAGGAGACACTACTGTTTTCCTTTACAGAAAAAAATACCAAAAGCAGAATAATAGAGATTTTTTACCATGGGATGTCAAAACCACAGTTATTGTTTACTGGGGTATACCACACTTTTTTAAATAGAGATATTTGCTGCTGAACAGTGAGCGACACACTCAAACTGCTTTTTTTTTAGATACCAAAGGCCCAAAACTGGATAGTACAGCGATTTGACCCATGGAACTGCGAAACCACACTGGGATGTCGGGCCTACCCAAGACTATTTTCAACAGATATATTTTTGTGTCACAACAGTCAGGAGACACTACTGTTTTTCTTTACGGAAAAAACTACCAAAAGCTGAATAATAGAGATTTTTTACCGTGGGATGGCAAAACCACAGTTATTGTTTACTGGGGTATACCACACTTTTTTAAATAGAGATATTTGCGGCGGAACAGTGAGCGACACACTAAAACTGCATTTTTTTTAGATACCAAAGGCCCAAAACTGGATAGTTCAGCGATTTGACCCATGGAACTGCGAAACCACACTGGGATGTCGGGCCTACACAAGACCATTTTCAACAGATATATTTTTGTGTCACAACAGTCAGGAGACACTACTGTTTTCCTTTACAGAAAAAAATACCAAAAGCAGAATAATAGAGATTTTTTACCATGGGATGTCAAAACCACAGTTATTGTTTACTGGGGTATACCACACTTTTTTAAATAGAGATATTTGCTGCTGAACAGTGAGCGACACACTCAAACTGCTTTTTTTTTAGATACCAAAGGCCCAAAACTGGATAGTACAGCGATTTGACCCATGGAACTGCGAAACCACACTGGGATGTCGGGCCTACACAAGACTATTTTCAACAGATATATTTTTGTGTCACAACAGTCAGGAGACACTACTGTTTTTCTTTACGGAAAATATACCAAAACCTGAATAATAGAGATTTTTAACCATGGGATGGCAAAACCGCAGTTATTGTTTACTGGGGTATACCACACTTTTTTAAATAGAGATATTTGCGGCTGAACAGTGAGCGACACACTCAATCTGCTTTTTTTTTAGATACCAAAGGCCCAAAACTGGATAGTACAGCGATTTGACCTGTGGAACTGCGAAACCACACTGGGATGTCGGGCCTACACAAGACTATTTTCAACAGATATATTTTTGTGTCACAACAGTCAGGAGACACTACTGTTTTTCTTTACGGAAAAAACTACCAAAAGCTGAATAATAGAGATTTTTTACCGTGGGATGGCAAAACCACAGTTATTGTTTACTGGGGTATACCACACTTTTTTAAATAGAGATATTTGTGGCTCAACAGTGAGCGACACACTCAAACTGCTTTTTTTTTAGATACCAAAGGCCCAAAACTGGATAGTACAGCGATTTGATCCGTGGAACTGCGAAACCACACTGGGATGTCGGGCCTACCCAAGACTATTTTCAACAGATATATTTTTGTGTCACAACAGTCAGGAGACACTACTGTTTTTCTTTACGGAAAAAACTACCAAAACCTGAATAAAAGAGATTTTTTACCGTGGGATGGCAAAACCACAGTTATTGTTTACTGGGGTATACCACACTTTTTTAAATAGAGATATTTGCGGCTGAACAGTGAGCGACACACTCAAACTGCTTTTTTTTTAGATACCAGAGGCCCAAAACTGGATAGTACAGCGATTTCACCCGTGGAACTGCGAAACCACACTGGGATGTCGGGCCAACACAAGACTATTTCCAACAGATATATTTTTGTGTCACAACAGTCAGGAGACACTACTGTTTTTCTTTACGGAAAATATACCAAAACCTGAATAATAGAGATTTTTTACCGTGGGATGGCAAAACCACAGTTATTGTTTACTGGGGTATACCACACTTTTTTAAATAGAGATATTTGCGGCGGAACAGTGAGCGACACACTAAAACTGCATTTTTTTTAGATACCAAAGGCCCAAAACTGGATAGTTCAGCGATTTGACCCATGGAACTGCGAAACCACACTGGGATGTCGGGCCTACACAAGACCATTTTCAACAGATATATTTTTGTGTCACAACAGTCAGGAGACACTACTGTTTTCCTTTACAGAAAAAAATACCAAAAGCAGAATAATAGAGATTTTTTACCATGGGATGTCAAAACCACAGTTATTGTTTGCTGGGGTATACCACACTTTTTTAAATAGAGATATTTGCTGCTGAACAGTGAGCGACACACTCAAACTGCTTTTTTTTTAGATACCAAAGGCCCAAAACTGGATAGTACAGCGATTTGACCCATGGAACTGCGAAACCACACTGGGATGTCGGGCCTACACAAGACTATTTTCAACAGATATATTTTTGTGTCACAACAGTCAGGAGACACTACTGTTTTTCTTTACGGAAAATATACCAAAACCTGAATAATAGAGATTTTTTACCATGGGATGGCAAAACCACAGTTATTGTTTACTGGGGTATACCACACTTTTTTAAATAGAGATATTTGCGGCTGAACAGTGAGCGACACACTCAAACTGCTTTTTTTTTAGATACCAAAGGCCCAAAACTGGATAGTACAGTGATTTCACCCGTGGAACTGCGAAACCACACTGGGATGTCGGGCCTACACAAGTCTATTTTCAACAGATATATTTTTGTGTCACAACAGTCAGGAGACACTATTGTTTTTATTTACGGAAAAAACTACCAAAAGCTGAATAATAGAGATTTTTTACCGTGGGATGGCAAAACCACAGTTATTGTTTACTGGGGTATACCACATATTTTTAAACAGAGATATTTGCGGCTGAACAGTGAGCGACACACTTAAACTGCTTTTTTTTTAGATACCAAAGGCCCAAAACTGGATAGTACAGCGATTTGACCCGTGGAACTGTGAAACCACACTGGGATGTCGGGCCAACACAAGACCATTTTCAACAGATATATTTTTGTGTCACAACAGTCAGGAGACACTACTGTTTTTCTTTACGGAAAATATACCAAAACCTGAATAATAGAGATTTTTTACCGTGGGATGGCAAAACCACAGTTATTGTTTACTGGGGTATACCACACTTTTTTAAATAGAGATATTTGCGGCTGAACAGTGAGCGACACACGAAAACTGCATTTTTTTTAGATACCAAAGGCCCAAAACTGGATAGTTCAGCGATTTGACCCATGGAACTGGGAAACCACACTGGGATGTCGGGCCTACACAAGACCATTTTCAACAGATATATTTTTGTGTCACAACAGTCAGGAGACACTACTGTTTTTCTTTACAGAAAAAAATACCAAAAGCTGAATAATAGAGATTTTTTACCATGGGATGTCAAAACCACAGTTATTGTTTACTGGGGTATACCACACTTTTTTAAATAGAGATATTTGCTGCCGAACAGTGAGCGACACACTCAAACTGCTTTTTTTTTAGATACCAAAGGCCCAAAACTGGATAGTACAGCGATTTGACCCATGGAACTGCGAAACCACACTGGGATGTCGGGCCTACACAAGACTATTTTCAACAGATATATTTTTGTGTCACAACAGTCAGGAGACACTACTGTTTTTCTTTACGGAAAATATACCAAAACCTGAATAATAGAGATTTTTTACCATGGGATGGCAAAACCACAGTTATTGTTTACTGGGGTATACCACACTTTTTTAAATAGAGATATTTGCGGCTGAACAGTGAGCGACACACTCAAACTGCTTTTTTTTTAGATACCAAAGGCCCAAAACTGGATAGTACAGTGATTTCACCCGTGGAACTGCGAAACCACACTGGGATGTCGGGCCTACACAAGTCTATTTTCAACAGATATATTTTTGTGTCACAACAGTCAGGAGACACTATTGTTTTTCTTTACGGAAAAAACTACCAAAAGCTGAATAATAGAGATTTTTTACCGTGGGATGGCAAAACCACAGTTATTGTTTACTGGGGTATACCACACATTTTTAAACAGAGATATTTGCGGCTGAACAGTGAGCGACACACTCAAACTGCTTTTTTTTTAGATACCAAAGGCCCAAAACTGGATAGTACAGCGATTTGACCCGTGGAACTGTGAAACCACACTGGGATGTCGGGCCAACACAAGACTATTTTCAACAGATATATTTTTGTGTCACAACAGTCAGGAGACACTACTGTTTTTCTTTACGGAAAATATACCAAAACCTGAATAATAGAGATTTTTTACCGTGGGATGGCAAAACCACAGTTATTGTTTACTGGGGTATACCACACTTTTTTAAATAGAGATATTTGCGGCTGAACAGTGAGCGACACACTCAAACTGCTTTTTTTTTAGATACCAGAGGCCCAAAACTGGATAGTACAGCGATTTGACCCGTGGAACTGCGAAACCACACTGGGATGTCGGGCCAACACAAGACTATTTCCAACAGATATATTTTTGTGTCACAACAGTCAGGAGACACTACTGTTTTTCTTTACGGAAAATATACCAAAACCTGAATAATAGAGATTTTTTATCGTGGGATGGCAAAACCACAGTTATTGTTTACTGGGGTATACCACACTTTTTTAAATAGAGATATTTGCGGCTGAACAGTGAGCGACACACGAAAACTGCATTTTTTTTAGATACCAAAGGCCCAAAACTGGATAGTTCAGCGATTTGACCCATGGAACTGCGAAACCACACTGGGATGTCGGGCCTACACAAGACCATTTTCAACAGATATATTTTTGTGTCACAACAGTCAGGAGACACTACTGTTTTTCTTTACAGAAAAAAATACCAAAAGCTGAATAATAGAGATTTTTTACCATGGGATGTCAAAACCACAGTTATTGTTTACTGGGGTATACCACACTTTTTTAAATAGAGATATTTGCTGCTGAACAGTGAGCGACACACTCAAACTGCTTTTTTTTTAGATACCAAAGGCCCAAAACTGGATAGTACAGCGATTTGACCCATGGAACTGCGAAACCACACTGGGATGTCGGGCCTACACAAGACTATTTTCAACAGATATATTTTTGTGTCACAACAGTCAGGAGACACTACTGTTTTTCTTTACGGAAAATATACCAAAACCTGAATAATAGAGATTTTTTACCATGGGATGGCAAAACCACAGTTATTGTTTACTGGGGTATACCACACTTTTTTAAATAGAGATATTTGCGGCTGAACAGTGAGCGACACACTCAAACTGCTTTTTTTTTTAGATACCAAAGGCCCAAAACTGGATAGTACAGTGATTTCACCCGTGGAACTGCGAAACCACACTGGGATGTCGGGCCTACACAAGTCTATTTTCAACAGATATATTTTTGTGTCACAACAGTCAGGAGACACTATTGTTTTTCTTTACGGAAAAAACTACCAAAAGCTGAATAATAGAGATTTTTTACCGTGGGATGGCAAAACCACAGTTATTGTTTACTGGGGTATACCACACATTTTTAAACAGAGATATTTGCGGCTGAACAGTGAGCGACACACTCAAACTGCTTTTTTTTTAGATACCAAAGGCCCAAAACTGGATAGTACAGCGATTTGACCCGTGGAACTGTGAAACCAAACTGGGATGTCGGGCCAACACAAGACTATTTTCAACAGATATATTTTTGTGTCACAACAGTCAGGAGACACTACTGTTTTTCTTTACGGAAAATATACCAAAACCTGAATAATAGAGATTTTTTACCGTGGGATGGCAAAACCACAGTTATTGTTTACTGGGGTATACCACACTTTTTTAAATAGAGATATTTGCGGCTGAACAGTGAGCGACACACTAAAACTGCTTTTTTTTTAGATACCAAAGGCCCAAAACTGGATAGTCCTGCGATTTGACCCATAGAACTGCGAAACCACACTGGGATGTCGGGCCTACATAAGACTATTTTCAACAGATATATTTTTGTGTCACAATAGTCAGGAGACACTACTGTTTTCCTTTACGGAAAAAAGTACCAAAAGTTGAATAATAGAGACTTTTTACCGTGGGATGGCAAAACCACAGTTATTTTTTACTGGGGTATACCACACTTTTTTAAATAGAGATGTTTGTGGCTGAACAGTGAGCGACACACTCAAACTGCTTTTTTTTTAGATACCAAAGGCCCAAAACTGGATAGTACAGCAATTTGACCCGTGGAACTGCGAAACCACACTGGGATGTTGGGCCTACACAAGACTATTTTCAACTGATATATTTTTGTGTCACAACAGTCAGGAGACACTACTGTTTTTCTTTACGGAAAATATACCAAAACCTGAATAATAGAGAATTTTTACCGTGGGATGTCAAAACCACAGTTATTGTTTAATGGGGTATACCACACGTTTTTAAATAGAGATATTTGCGGCTGAACAGTGAGCGACACACTAAAACTGCTTTTTTTTAGATACCAAAGGCCCAAAACTGGATAGTACAGCGATTTGACCCATGGAACTGCGAAACCACACTGGGATGTCGGGCCTACACAAGTCTATTTTCAACAGATATATTTTTGTGTCACAATAGTCAGGAGACACTACTGTTTTCCTTTACGGAAAAAACTACCAAAAGCTGAATAATAGAGACTTTTTACCGTGGGATGGCAAAACCAGTTATTTTTTACTGGGGTATACCACACTTTTTTAAATAGAGATGTTTGCGGCTGAACAGTGAGCGACACACTCAAACTGCTTTTTTTTTAGATACCAAAGGCCCAAAACTGGATAGTACAGCAATTTGACCCGTGGAACTGCGAAACCACACTGGGATGTCGGGCCTACACAAGACTATTTTCAACAGATATATTTTTGTGTCACAACAGTCAGGAGACACTACTGTTTTTCTTTACGGAAAAAACTACCAAAAGCTGAATAATAGAGATTTTTTACCGTGGGATGGCAAAACCACAGTTATTGTTTACTGGAGTATACCACACTTTTTTAAATAGATATATTTGCGGCTGAACAGAGAGCGACACACTCAAACTGCTTTTTTTTTAGATACCAAAGGCCCAAAACTGGATAGTACAGCAATTTGACCCGTGGAACTGCGAAACCACACTGGGATGTTGGGCCTACACAAGACTATTTTCAACTGATATATTTTTGTGTCACAACAGTCAGGAGACACTACTGTTTTTCTTTACGGAAAAAACTACCAAAAGCTAAATAATAGAGATTTTTTACCGTGGGATGGTAAAACCACAGTTATTGTTTACTGGGGTATACCACACTTTTTTAAATAGAGATATTTGCGGCTGAACAGTGAGCGACACACTCAAACTGCTTTTTTTTAAGATACCAAAAGCCCAAAACTGGATAGCACAGCGATTTGACCCGTGGAACTGCGAAACCACACTGGGATGTCGGGTCTATATAAGACTATTTTCAACAGATATATTTTTGTGTCACAACAGTTAGGAGACACTACTGTTTTTCTTTACGGAAAAAACTACCAGAAGCTGAATAATAGAGATTTTTTACCGTGGGATGGCAAAACCACAGTTATTGTTTACTGGGGTATACCACACTTTTTTAAATAGAGATATCTGCGGCTGAACAGTGAGCGACACACTCAAATTGCTTTTTTTTTAGATACCAAAGGCCCAAAACTGGATAGTACAGCGATTTGACCCGTGGAACTGCGAAAACACACTGGGATGTCGGGCCTACACAAGACTATTTTCAACAGATATATTTTTGTGTCACAACAGTCAGGAGACACTACTGTTTTTCTTTACGGAAAAAAATACCAAAACCTGAATAATAGAGATTTTTTACCGTGGGATGGCAAAACCACAGTTATTGTTTACTGGGGTATACCACACTTTTTTAAATAGAGATATTTGCGGCTGAACAGTGAGCGACACACTCAAACTGCTTTTTTTTTAGATACCAAAGGCCCAAAACTGGATAGTACAGCGATTTGACCCGTGGAACTGCGAAACCACACTGGGATGTCGGGCCAACACAAGACTATTTTCAACAGATATATTTTTGTGTCACAACAGTCAGGAGAAACTACTGTTTTTCTTTACGGAAAATATACCAAAACCTGAATAATAGAGATTTTTTACCATGGGATGGCAAAACCACAGTTATTGTTTACTGGGGTATACCACACTTTTTTAAATAGAGATATTTGCGGCTGAACAGTGAGCGACACACTAAAACTGCATTTTTTTTAGATACCAAAGGCCCAAAACTGGATAGTTCAGCGATTTGACCCATGGAACAGCGAAACCACACTGGGATGTCGGGCATACACAAGACCATTTTTAACAGATATATTTTTGTGTTACAACAGTCAGGAGACACTACTGTTTTTCTTTGCGGAAAAAACTACCAAAAGCTGAATAATAGAGATTTTTTACAGTGGGATGGCAAAACCACAGTTATTGTTTACTGGGTATACCACACTTTTTTAAATAGAGATATTTGCGTCTGAACAGTGAGCGACACACTAAAACTGCTTTTTTTTTAGATACCAAAGGCCCAAAACTGGATAGTACAGCGATTTGACCCATGTAACTGCGAAACCACACTGGGATGTCGGGCCTACACAAGACTATTTTCAACAGATATATTTTTGTGTCACAATAGTCAGGAGACACTACTGTTTTCCTTTATGGAAAAAACTACCAAAAGCTGAATAATAGAGACTTTTTACCGTGGGATGGCAAAACCACAGTTATTTTTTACTGGGGTATACCACACTTTTTTAAATAGAGATGATTGCGGCTGAACAGTGAGCGACACACTCAAATTGCTTTTTTTTTAGATACCAAAGGCCCAAAACTGGATAGGACAGCGATTTGACCCGTGGAACTGCGAAACCACACTGGGATGTCGGGCCTACACAAGACTATTTTCAACAGATATATTTTTGTGTCACAACAGTCAGGAGACACTACTGTTTTTCTTTACGGAAAAAACTACCAAAACCTGAATAATAGAGATTTTTTACCGTGGGATGGCAAAACCACAGTTATTGTTTACTGGGGTATACCACACTTTTTTAAATAGAGATATTTGCGGCTGAACAGTGAGCGACACACTCAAACTGCTTTTTTTTTAGATACCAGAGGCCCAAAACTGGATAGTACAGCGATTTGACCCGTGGAACTGCGAAACCACACTGGGATGTCGGGCCAACACAAGACTATTTCCAACAGATATATTTTTGTGTCACAACAGTCAGGAGACACTACTGTTTTTCTTTACGGAAAATATACCAAAACCTGAATAATAGAGATTTTTTATCGTGGGATGGCAAAACCACAGTTATTGTTTACTGGGGTATACCACACTTTTTTAAATAGAGATATTTGCGGCTGAACAGTGAGCGACACACGAAAACTGCATTTTTTTTAGATACCAAAGGCCCAAAACTGGATAGTTCAGCGATTTGACCCATGGAACTGCGAAACCACACTGGGATGTCGGGCCTACACAAGACCATTTTCAACAGATATATTTTTGTGTCACAACAGTCAGGAGACACTACTGTTTTTCTTTACAGAAAAAAATACCAAAAGCTGAATAATAGAGATTTTTTACCATGGGATGTCAAAACCACAGTTATTGTTTACTGGGCTATACCACACTTTTTTAAATAGAGATATTTGCTGCTGAACAGTGAGCGACACACTCAAACTGCTTTTTTTTTAGATACCAAAGGCCCAAAACTGGATAGTACAGCGATTTGACCCATGGAACTGCGAAACCACACTGGGATGTCGGGCCTACACAAGACTATTTTCAACAGATATATTTTTGTGTCACAACAGTCAGGAGACACTACTGTTTTTCTTTACGGAAAATATACCAAAACCTGAATAATAGAGATTTTTTACCATGGGATGGCAAAACCACAGTTATTGTTTACTGGGGTATACCACACTTTTTTAAATAGAGATATTTGCGGCTGAACAGTGAGCGACACACTCAAACTGCTTTTTTTTTTAGATACCAAAGGCCCAAAACTGGATAGTACAGTGATTTCACCCGTGGAACTGCGAAACCACACTGGGATGTCGGGCCTACACAAGTCTATTTTCAACAGATATATTTTTGTGTCACAACAGTCAGGAGACACTATTGTTTTTCTTTACGGAAAAAACTACCAAAAGCTGAATAATAGAGATTTTTTACCGTGGGATGGCAAAACCACAGTTATTGTTTACTGGGGTATACCACACATTTTTAAACAGAGATATTTGCGGCTGAACAGTGAGCGACACACTCAAACTGCTTTTTTTTTAGATACCAAAGGCCCAAAACTGGATAGTACAGCGATTTGACCCGTGGAACTGTGAAAACAAACTGGGATGTCGGGCCAACACAAGACTATTTTCAACAGATATATTTTTGTGTCACAACAGTCAGGAGACACTACTGTTTTTCTTTACGGAAAATATACCAAAACCTGAATAATAGAGATTTTTTACCGTGGGATGGCAAAACCACAGTTATTGTTTACTGGGGTATACCACACTTTTTTAAATAGAGATATTTGCGGCTGAACAGTGAGCGACACACTAAAACTGCTTTTTTTTTAGATACCAAAGGCCCAAAACTGGATAGTACAGCGATTTGACCCATAGAACTGCGAAACCACACTGGGATGTCGGGCCTACATAAGACTATTTTCAACAGATATATTTTTGTGTCACAATAGTCAGGAGACACTACTGTTTTCCTTTACGGAAAAAACTACCAAAAGTTGAATAATAGAGACTTTTTACCGTGGGATGGCAAAACCACAGTTATTTTTTACTGGGGTATACCACACTTTTTTAAATAGAGATGTTTGTGGCTGAACAGTGAGCGACACACTCAAACTGCTTTTTTTTTAGATACCAAAGGCCCAAAATTGGATAGTACAGCAATTTGACCCGTGGAACTGCGAAACCACACTGGGATGTCGGGCCTACACAAGACTATTTTCAACAGATATATTTTTGTGTCACAACAGTCAGGAGACACTACTGTTTTTCTTTACGGAAAAAACTACCAAAAGCTGAATAATAGAGATTTTTTACCGTGGGATGGCAAAACCACAGTTATTGTTTACTGGGGTATACCACACTTTTTTAACTAGAGATATTTGTGGCTGAACAGTGAGCGACACACTCAAACTGCCTTTTTTTTAGATACCAAAGGCCCAAAACTGGATAGTACAGCGATTTGACCCGTGGAACTGCGAAACCACACTGGGATGTCGGGCCAACACAAGACTATTTTCAACAGATATATTTTTGTGTCACAACAGTCAGGAGACACTACTGTTTTTCTTTACGGAAAATATACCAAAACCTGAATAATAGAGAATTTTTACCGTGGGATGTCAAAACCACAGTTATTGTTTAATGGGGTATACCACACGTTTTTAAATAGAGATATTTGCGGCTGAACAGTGAGCGACACACTAAAACTGCTTTTTTTTAGATACCAAAGGCCCAAAACTGGATAGTACAGCGATTTGACCCATGGAACTGCGAAACCACACTGGGATATCGGGCCTACACAAGTCTATTTTCAACAGATATATTTTTGTGTCACAATAGTCAGGAGACACTACTGTTTTCCTTTACGGAAAAAACTACCAAAAGCTGAATAATAGAGACTTTTTACCGTGGGATGGCAAAACCAGTTATTTTTTACTGGGGTATACCACACTTTTTTAAATAGAGATGATTGCGGCTGAACAGTGAGCGACACACTCAAATTGCTTTTTTTTTAGATACCAAAGGCCCAAAACTGGATAGGACAGCGATTTGACCCGTGGAACTGCGAAACCACACTGGGATGTCGGGCCTACACAAGACTATTTTCAACAGATATATTTTTGTGTCACAACAGTCAGGAGACACTACTGTTTTTCTTTACGGAAAAAACTACCAAAAGCTGAATAATAGAGATTTTTTACCGTGGGATGGCAAAACCACAGTTATTGTTTACTGGGGTATACCACACTTTTTTAAATAGAGACATTTGCGGCTGAACAGTGAGCGACACACTCAAACTGCTTTTTTTTTAGATACCAAAGGCCCAAAACTGGATAGTACAGCGATTTGACCCGTGGAACTGCGAAACCACACTGGGATGTCGGGCCTACACCAGACTATTTTCAACAGATATAATTTTGTGTCACAACAGTCAGGAGACACTACTGTTTTGCTTTACGGAAAAAACTACCAAAAGCTGAATAATAGAGATTTTTTACCGTGGGATGGCAAAACCACAGTTATTGTTTACTGGGGTATACCACACTTTTTTAAACAGAGATATTTGCGGCTGAACAGTGAGCGACACACTCAAACTGCTTTTTTTTAAGATACCAAAGGCGCAAAACTGGATAGTACAGCAATTTGACCCGTGGAACTGCAAAACCACACTGGGATGTCGGGCCTACACAAGACTATTTTCAACAGATATATTTTTGTGTCACAACAGTCAGGAGACACTACTGTTTTTCTTTACGGAAAAAACTACCAAAAGCTGAATAATAGAGATTTTTTACCGTGGGATGGCAAAACCACAGTTATTGTTTACTGGGGTATACCACACTTTTTTAAATAGAGATATTTGCGGCTGAACAGTGAGCGACACACTCAAACTGCTTTTTTTTTAGATACCAAAGGCCCAAAACTGGATAGTACAGCAATTTGAACCGTGGAACTGCAAATCCACACTAGGATGTCGGGCCTACACAAGACTATTTTCAACAGATATATTTTTGTGTCACAACAGTCAGGAGACACTACTGTTTTTCTTTACGGAAAAAACTACCAAATGCTAAATAATAGAGATTTTTTACCGTGGGATGGCAAAACCACAGTTATTGTTTACTGGAGTATACCACACTTTTTTAAATAGATATATTTGCGGCTGAACAGAGAGCGACACACTCAAACTGCTTTTTTTTTAGATACCAAAGGCCCAAAACTGGATAGTACAGCAATTTGACCCGTGGAACTGCGAAACCACACTGGGATGTTGGGCCTACACAAGACTATTTTCAACTGATATATTTTTGTGTCACAACAGTCAGGAGACACTACTGTTTTTCTTTATGGAAAAAACTACCAAAAGCTAAATAATAGAGATTTTTTACCGTGGGATGGTAAAACCACAGTTATTGTTTACTGGGGTATACCACACTTTTTTAAATAGAGATATTTGCGGCTGAACAGTGAGCGACACACTCAAACTGCTTTTTTTTAAGATACCAAAGGCCCAAAACTGGATAGCACAGCGATTTGACCCGTGGAACTGCGAAACCACACTGGGATGTCGGGTCTATATAAGACTATTTTCAACAGATATATTTTTGTGTCACAACAGTTAGGAGACACTACTGTTTTTCTTTACGGAAAAAACTACCAAAAGCTGAATAATAGAGATTTTTTACCGTGGGATGGCAAAACCACAGTTATTGTTTACTGGGGTATACCACACTTTTTTAAATAGAGATATCTGCGGCTGAACAGTGAGCGACACACTCAAATTGCTTTTTTTTTTAGATACCAAAGGCCCAAAACTGGATAGTACAGCGATTTGACCCGTGGAACTGCGAAAACACACTGGGATGTCGGGCCTACACAAGACTATTTTCAACAGATATATTTTTGTGTCACAACAGTCAGGAGACACTACTGTTTTTCTTTACGGAAAAAAATACCAAAACCTGAATAATAGAGATTTTTTACCGTGGGATGGCAAAACCACAGTTATTGTTTACTGGGGTATACCACACTTTTTTAAATAGAGATATTTGCGGCTGAACAGTGAGCGACACACTCAAACTGCTTTTTTTTTAGATACCAAAGGCCCAAAACTGGATAGTACAGCGATTTGACCCGTGGAACTGCGAAACCACACTGGGATGTCGGGCCAACACAAGACTATTTTCAACAGATATATTTTTGTGTCACAACAGTCAGGAGAAACTACTGTTTTTCTTTACGGAAAATATACCAAAACCTGAATAATAGAGATTTTTTACCATGGGATGGCAAAACCACAGTTATTGTTTACTGGGGTATACCACACTTTTTTAAATAGAGATATTTGCGGCTGAACAGTGAGCGACACACTAAAACTGCATTTTTTTTAGATACCAAAGGCCCAAAACTGGATAGTTCAGCGATTTGACCCATGGAACAGCGAAACCACACTGGGATGTCGGGCCTACACAAGACCATTTTTAACAGATATATTTTTGTGTCACAACAGTCAGGAGACACTACTGTTTTTCTTTGCGGAAAAAACTACCAAAAGCTGAATAATAGAGATTTTTTACAGTGGGATGGCAAAACCACAGTTATTGTTTACTGGGTATACCACACTTTTTTAAATAGAGATATTTGCGTCTGAACAGTGAGCGACACACTAAAACTGCTTTTTTTTTAGATACCAAAGGCCCAAAACTGGATAGTACAGCGATTTGACCCATGTAACTGCGAAACCACACTGGGATGTCGGGCCTACACAAGACTATTTTCAACAGATATATTTTTGTGTCACAATAGTCAGGAGACACTACTGTTTTCCTTTATGGAAAAAACTACCAAAAGCTGAATAATAGAGACTTTTTACCGTGGGATGGCAAAACCACAGTTATTTTTTACTGGGGTATACCACACTTTTTTAAATAGAGATGATTGCGGCTGAACAGTGAGCGACACACTCAAATTGCTTTTTTTTTAGATACCAAAGGCCCAAAACTGGATAGGACAGCGATTTGACCCGTGGAACTGCGAAACCACACTGGGATGTCGGGCCTACACAAGACTATTTTCAACAGATATATTTTTGTGTCACAACAGTCAGGAGACACTACTGTTTTTCTTTACGGAAAAAACTACCAAAAGCTGAATAATAGAGATTTTTTACCGTGGGATGGCAAAACCACAGTTATTGTTTACTGGGGTATACCACACTTTTTTAAATAGAGACATTTGCGGATGAACAGTGAGCGACACACTCAAACTGCTTTTTTTTTAGATACCAAAGGCCCAAAACTGGATAGTACAGCGATTTGACCCGTGGAACTGCGAAACCACACTGGGATGTCGGGCCTACACCAGACTATTTTCAACAGATATAATTTTGTGTCACAACAGTCAGGAGACACTACTGTTTTTCTTTACGGAAAAAACTACCAAAACCTGAATAATAGAGATTTTTTACCGTGGGATGGCAAAACCACAGTTATTGTTTACTGGGGTATACCACACTTTTTTAAATAGAGATATTTGCGGCTGAACAGTGAGCGACACACTCAAACTGCTTTTTTTTTAGATACCAAAGGACCAAAACTGGATAGTACAGCGATTTGACCCATGGAACTGCGAAACCACACTGGGATGTCGGGCCTACACAAGACCATTTTCAACAGATATATTTTTGTGTCACAACAGTCAGGAGACACTACTGTTTTTCTTTACGGAAAAAACTACCAAAAGCTGAATAATAGAGATTTTTTACCGTGGGATGGCAAAACCACAGTTATTGTTTACTGGGGTATACCACACTTTTTTAAACAGAGATATTTGCGGCTGAACAGTGAGCGACACACTCAAACTGCTTTTTTTTTAGATACCAAAGGCCCAAAACTGGATAGTACAGCAATTTGAACCGTGGAACTGCAAATCCACACTAGGATGTCGGGCCTACACAAGACTATTTTCAACAGATATATTTTTGTGTCACAACAGTCAGGAGACACTACTGTTTTTCTTTACGGAAAAAACTACCAAATGCTAAATAATAGAGATTTTTTACCGTGGGATGGCAAAACCACATTTATTGTTTACTGGGGTATACCACACTTTTTTAAAAAGAGATATTTGCGGCTGAACAGTGAGCGACACACTCAAACTGCTTTTTTTTAAGATACCAAAGGCCCAAAACTGGATAGTACAGCGATTTGAGCCGTGGAACTGCGAAACCACACTGGGATGTCGGGCCTACACAAGACTATTTTCAACAGATATATTTTTGTGTCACAACAGTCAGGAGACACTACTGTTTTTCTTTACGGAAAAAACTACCAAAACCTGAATAATAGAGATTTTTTACCGTGGGATGGCAAAACCACAGTTATTATTTACTGGGGTATACCACACTTTTTTAAATAGAGATATTTGCGGCTGAACAGTGAGCGACACACTAAAACTGCATTTTTTTTAGATACCAAAGGCCCAAAACTGGATAGTTCAGCGATTTGACCCATGGAACTGCGAAACCACACTGGGATGTCGGGCCTACACAAGACCATTTTCAACAGATATATTTTTGTGTCACAACAGTCAGGAGACACTACTGTTTTTCTTTACGGAAAAAAATACCAAAAGCTGAATAATAGAGATTTTTTACCATGGGATGGCAAAACCACAGTTATTGTTTACTGGGGTATACCACACTTTTTTAAATAGAGATATTTGCTGCTGAACAGTGAGCGACACACTCAAACTGCTTTTTTTTTAGATACCAAAGGCCCAAAACTGGATAGTACAGTGATTTGACCCATGGAACTGCGAAACCACACTGGGATGTCGGGCCTACACAAGACTATTTTCAACAGATATATATTTGTGTCACAACAGTCAGGAGACACTACTGTTTTTCTTTACGGAAAATATACCAAAACCTGAATAATAGAGATTTTTTACCATGGGATGGCAAAACCACAGTTATTGTTTACTGGGGTATACCACACTTTTTTAAATAGAGATATTTGCGGCTGAACAGTGAGCGACACACTCAAACTGCTTTTTTTTTAGATACCAAAGGCCCAAAACTGGATAGTACAGTGATTTGACCCATGGAACTGCGAAACCACACTGGGATGTCGGGCCTACACAAGACTATTTTCAACAGATATATTTTTGTGTCACAACAGTCAGGAGACACTACTGTTTTTCTTTACGGAAAATATACCAAAACCTGAATAATAGAGATTTTTTACCATGGGATGGCAAAACCACAGTTATTGTTTACTGGGGTATACCACACTTTTTTAAATAGAGATATTTGCGGCTGAACAGTGAGCGACACACTCAAACTGCTTTTTTTTTAGATACCAAAGGCCCAAAACTGGATAGTACAGCGATTTGACCCATGGAACTGCGAAACCACACTGGGATGTCGGGCCTACACAAGACTATTTTCAACAGATATATTTTAGTGTCACAATAGTCAGGAGACACTATTGTTTTCCTTTACGGAAAAAACTACCAAAAGCTGAATAATAGAGACTTTTTACCGTGGGATGGCAAAACCACAGTTATTTTTTACTGGGGTACACCACACTTTTTTAAATAGAGATGTTTGTGGCTGAACAGTGAGCGACACACTCAAACTGCTTTTTTTTTAGATACCAAAGGCCCAAAACTGGATAGTACAGCAATTTGACCCGTGGAACTGCGAAACCACACTGGGATGTCGGGACTACACAAGACTATTTTCAACAGATATATTTTTGTGTCACAACAGTCAGGAGACACTACTGTTTTTCTTTACGGAAAAAGCTACCAAAAGCTGACTAATAGAGATTTTTTACCGTGGGATGGCAAAACCACAGTAATTGTTTACTGGGGTATACCACACTTTTTTAAATAGAGATATTTGCGGCTGAACAGTGAGCGACACACTCAAACTGATTTTTTTTAAGATACCAAAGGCCCAAAACTGGATAGTACAGCAATTTGACCCGTGGAACTGCAAAACCACACTGGGATGTCGGGCCTACACAAGACTATTTTCAACAGATATATTTTTGTGTCACAACAGTCAGGAGACACTACTGTTTTTCTTTACGGAAAAAACTACCAAAAGCTGAATAATAGAGATTTTTTACCGTGGGATGGCAAAACCACAGTTATTGTTTACTGGGGTATACCACACTTTTTTAAATAGAGATATTTGCGGCTGAACAGTGAGCGACACACTGAAACTTCTTTTTTTTTAGATACCAAAGGCCCAAAACTGGATAGTACAGCAATTTGACCCATGGAACTGCGAAACCACACTGGGATGTTGGGCCTACACAAGACTATTTTCAACAGATATATTTTTGTGTCACAACAGTCAGGAGACACTACTGTTTTTCTTTACGGAAAAAAACTACCAAAAGCTGAATAATAGAGATTTTTTTACCATGGGATGGCAAAACCACAGTTATTGTTTACTGGGGTATACCACACTTTTTTAAATAGAGATATTTGCGGCTGAACAGTGAGCGACACACTCAAACTGCTTTTTTTTTTAGATACCAAAGGCCCAAAACTGGATAGTACAGCGATTTGACCCGTGGAACTGCGAAACCACACTGGGATGTCGGGCCTACACAAGACTATTTTCAACAGATATATTTTTGTGTCACAACAGTCAGGAGACACTACTGTTTTTCTTTACGGAAAAAACTATCAAAAGCTGAATAATAGAGATTTTTTACCGTGGGATGGCAAAACCACAGTTATTGTTTACTGGGGTATACCACACATTTTTAATAGAGATATTTGCGGCTGAACAGTGAGCGACACACTCAAACTGCTTTTTTTTAGATACCAAAGGCCCAAAACTGGATAGTACAGCGATTTGACCCGTGGAACTGCGAAACCACACTGGGATGTCGGGCCTACACCAGACTGTTTTCAACAGATATATTTTTGTGTCACAACAGTCAGGAGACACTACTGTTTTTCTTTACGGAAAAAACTACCAAAACCTGAATAAGAGAGATTTTTTACCGTGGGATGGCAAAACCACAGTTATTGTTTACTGGGGTATACCACACTTTTTTAAATAGAGATATTTGCGGCTGAACAGTGAGCGACACACTCAAACTGCATTTTTTTTAGATACCAAAGGCCCAAAACTGGATAGTACAGCGATTTGACCCGTGGAACTGAGAAATCACACTGGGATGTCGGGCCAACACAAGACTATTTTCAACAGATATATTTTTGTGTCACAACAGTCAGGAGACACTACTGTTTTTCTTTACGGAAAATATACCAAAACCTGAATAATAGAGATTTTTTACCGTGGGATGGCAAAACCACAGTTATTGTTTACTGGGGTATACCACACTTTTTTAAATAGAGATATTTGCGGCTGAACAGTGAGCGACACACTAAAACTGCATTTTTTTAGATACCAAAGGCCCAAAACTGGATAGTTCAGCGATTTGACCCATGGAACTGCGAAACCACACTGGGATGTCGGGCCTACACAAGACCATTTTCAACAGATATATTTTTGTGTCACAACAGTCAGGAGACACTATTGTTTTTCTTTACGGAAAATATACCAAAACCTGAATAATAGAGATTTTTTACCATGGGATTGCAAAACCACAGTTATTGTTTACTGGGGTATACAACACTTTTTTAAATAGAGATATTTGCGGCTGAACAGTGAGCGACACACTCAAACTGCTTTTTTTTTAGATACCAAAGGCCCAAAACTGGATAGTACAGTGATTTGACCCGTGGAACTGCGAAACCACACTGGGATGTCGGGCCTACACAAGTCTATTTTCAACAGATATATTTTTGTGTCACAACAGTAAGGAGACACTACTGTTTTTCTTTACGGAAAAAACTACCAAAAGCTGAATAATAGAGATTTTTTACCGTGGGATGGCAAAACCACAGTTATTGTTTACTGGGGTATACCACACTTTTTTAAATAGAGATATTTGCGGCTGAACAGTGAGCGACACACTCAAACTGCTTTTTTTTAAGATACCAAAGGCCCAAAACTGGATAGTACAGCAATTTGACCCGTGGAACTGCAAAACCACACTGGGATGTCGGGCCTACACAAGACTATTTTCAACAGATATATTTTTGTGTCACAACAGTCAGGAGACACTACTGTTTTTCTTTACGGAAAAAACTACCAAAAGCTGAATAATAGAGATTTTTTACCGTGGGATGGCAAAACCAGTTATTGTTTACTGGGGTATACCACACTTTTTTAAATAGAGATATTTGCGGCTGAACAGTGAGCGACACACTCAAACTGCTTTTTTTTTAGATACCAAAGACCCAAAACTGAATAGTACAGCAATTTGACCCGTGGAACTGCAAAACCACACTGGGATGTCGGGCCTACACAAGACTATTTTCAACAGATATCTTTTTGTGTCACAACAGTCAGGAGACACTACTGTTTTTCTTTACGGAAAAAACTACCAAAAGCTGAATAATAGAGATTTTTTACCGTGGGATGGCAAAACCACAGTTATTGTTTACTGGGGTATACCACACTTTTATAAACAGAGATATTTGCGGCTGAACAGTGAGCGACACACTCAAACTGCTTTTTTTTTAGATACCAAAGGCCCAAAACTGGATAGTACAGCAATTTGACCCGTGGAACTGCGAAACCACACTGGGATGTCGGGCCTACACAAGACTATTTTCAACAGATATATTTTTGTGTCACAACAGTCAGGAGACACTACAGTTTTTCTTTACGGAAAAAACTACCAAAAGCTGAATAATAGAGATTTTTTACCGTGGGATGGCAAAACCACAGTTATTGTTTACTGGGGTATACCACACTTTTTTAAATAGAGATATTTTCGGCTGAACAGTGAGCGACACACTCAAACTGCTTTTTTCTAAGATACCAAAGGCGCAAAACTGGATAGTACAGCAATTTGACCCGTGGAACTGCAAAACCACACTGGGATGTCGGGCCTACACAAGACTATTTTCAACAGATATATTTTTGTGTCACAACAGTCAGGAGACACTACTGTTTTTCTTTACGGAAAAAACTACCAAAAGCTGAATAATAGAGATTTTTTACCGTGGGATGGCAAAACCACAGTTATTGTTTACTGGGGTATACCACACTTTTTTAAATAGAGATATTTGCGGCTGAACAGTGAGCGACACACTCAAACTGCTTTTTTTTAAGATACCAAAGGCCCAAAACTGGATAGTACAGCAATTTGACCCGTGGAACTGCAAAACCACACTGGGATGTCGGGCCTACACAAGACTATTTTCAACAGATATATTTTTGTGTCACAACAGTCAGGAGACACTACTGTTTTTCTTTACGGAAAAAACTACCAAAAGCTGAATAATAGAGATTTTTTACCGTGGGATGGCAAAACCACAGTTATTGTTTAATGGGGTATACCACACTTTTATAAACAGAGATATTTGCGGCTGAACAGTGAGCGACACACTCAAACTGCTTTTTTTTTAGATACCAAAGGCCCAAAACTGGATAGTACAGCAATTTGACCCGTGGAACTGCGAAACCACACTGGGATGTCGGGCCTACACAAGACTATTTTCAACAGATATATTTTTGTGTCACAACAGTCAGGAGACACTACAGTTTTTCTTTACGGAAAAAACTACCAAAAGCTGAATAATAGAGATTTTTTACCGTGGGATGGCAAAACCACAGTTATTGTTTACTGGGGTATACCACACTTTTTTAAATAGAGATATTTGCGGCTGAACAGTGAGCGACACACTCAAACTGCTTTTTTTTTAGATACCAAAGGCCCAAAACTGGATAGTACAGCAATTTGAACCGTGGAACTGCAAAACCACACTGGGATGTCGGGCCTACACAAGACTATTTTCAACAGATATATTTTTGTGTCACAACAGTCAGGAGACACTACTGTTTTTCTTTACGGAAAAAACTACCAAATGCTAAATATTAGAGATTTTTTACCGTGGGATGGCAAAACCACAGTTATTGTTTACTGGGGTATACCACACTTTTTTAAAAAGAGATATTTGCGGCTGAACAGTGAGCGACACACTCAAACTGCTTTTTTTTAAGATACCAAAGGCCCAAAACTGGATAGTACAGCGATTTGACCCGTGGAACTGCGAAACCACACTGGGATGTCGGGCCTACACAAGACTATTTTCAACAGATATATTTTTGTGTCACAACAGTCAGGAGACACTACTGTTTTTCTTTACGGAAAAAACTACCAAAACCTGAATAATAGAGATTTTTTACCGTGGGATGGCAAAACCACAGTTATTGTTTACTGGGGTATACCACACTTTTTTAAATAGAGATATTTGCGGCTGAACAGTGAGCGACACACTCAAACTGCTTTTTTTTTAGATACCAAAGGCCCAAAACTGGATAGTACAGCGATTTGACCCGTGGAACTGCGAAACCGCACTGGGATGTCGGGCCAACACAAGACTATTTTCAACAGATATATTTTTGTGTCACAACAGTCAGGAGACACTACTGTTTTTCTTTACGGAAAATGTACCAAAACCTGAA
The DNA here is from genome assembly GCF_046119375.1 of Phyllobates terribilis. Taxonomy (NCBI): domain Eukaryota; kingdom Metazoa; phylum Chordata; class Amphibia; order Anura; family Dendrobatidae; genus Phyllobates; species Phyllobates terribilis. The sequence continues at coordinate 277,808,574 of NW_027362767.1, forward strand.
TAATAGAGATTTTTTACAGTGGGATGGCAAAACCACAGTTATTGTTTACTGGGGTATACCACACTTTTTTAAATAGAGATATTTGCGGCTGAACAGTGAGCGACACACTAAAACTTCATTTTTTTTAGATACTAAAGGCCCAAAACTGGATAGTTCAGCGATTTGACCCATGGAACTGCGAAACCACACTGGGATGTCGGGCCTACACAAGACCATTTTCAACAGATATATTTTTGTGTCACAACAGTCAGGAGACACTACTGTTTTTCTTTACGGAAAAAAATACCAAAAGCTGAATAATAGAGATTTTTTACCATGGGATGGCAAAACCACAGTTATTGTTTACTGGGGTATACCACACTTTTTTAAATAGAGATATTTGCTGCTGAACAGTGAGCGACACACTCAAACTGCTTTTTTTTTAGATACCAAAGGCCCAAAACTGGATAGTACAGTGATTTGACCCATGGAACTGCGAAACCACACTGGGATGTCGGGCCTACACAAGACGATTTTCAACAGATATATTTTTGTGTCACAACAGTCAGGAGACACTACTGTTTTTCTTTACGGAAAATATACCAAAACCTGAATAATAGAGATTTTTTACCATGGGATGGCAAAACCACAGTTATTGTTTACTGGGGTATACCACACTTTTTTAAGTAGAGATATTTGCTGCTGAACAGTGAGCGACACACTAAAACTGCATTTTTTTAGATACCAAAGGCCCAAAACTGGATAGTTCAGCGATTTGACCCATGGAACTGCGAAACCACACTGGGATGTCGGGCCTACACAAGACCATTTTCAACAGATATATTTTTGTGTCACAACAGTCAGGAGACACTACTGTTTTTCTTTACGGAAAATATACCAAAACCTGAATAATAGAGATTTTTTACCATGGGATTGCAAAACCACAGTTATTGTTTACTGGGGTATACAACACTTTTTTAAATAGAGATATTTGCGGCTGAACAGTGAGCGACACACTCAAACTGCTTTTTTTTTAGATACCAAAGGCCCAAAACTGGATAGTACAGTGATTTGACCCGTGGAACTGCGAAACCACACTGGGATGTCGGGCCTACACAAGTCTATTTTCAACAGATATATTTTTGTGTCACAACAGTAAGGAGACACTACTGTTTTTCTTTACGGAAAAAACTACCAAAAGCTGAATAATAGAGATTTTTTACCGTGGGATGGCAAAACCACAGTTATTGTTTACTGGGGTATACCACACTTTTTTAAATAGAGATATTTGCGGCTGAACAGTGAGCGACACACTCAAACTGCTTTTTTTTAAGATACCAAAGGCCCAAAACTGGATAGTACAGCAATTTGACCCATGGAACTGCAAAACCACACTGGGATGTCGGGCCTACACAAGACTATTTTCAACAGATATATTTTTGTGTCACAACAGTCAGGAGACACTACTGTTTTTCTTGACGGAAAAAACTACCAAAAGCTGAATAATAGAGATTTTTTACCGTGGGATGGCAAAACCAGTTATTGTTTACTGGGGTATACCACACTTTTTTAAATAGAGATATTTGCGGCTGAACAGTGAGCGACACACTCAAACTGCTTTTTTTTTAGATACCAAAGACCCCAAACTGAATAGTACAGCAATTTGACCCGTGGAACTGCGAAACCACACTGGGATGTCGGGCCTACACAAGACTATTTTCAACAGATATATTTTTGTGTCACAACAGTCAGGAGACACTACTGTTTTTCTTTACGGAAAAAACTACCAAAAGCTGAATAATAGAGATTTTTTACCGTGGGATGGCAAAACCACAGTTATTGTTTACTGGGGTATACCACACTTTTATAAACAGAGATATTTGCGGCTGAACAGTGAGCGACACACTCAAACTGCTTTTTTTTTAGATACCAAAGGCCCAAAACTGGATAGTACAGCAATTTGACCCGTGGAACTGCGAAACCACACTGGGATGTCGGGCCTACACAAGACTATTTTCAACAGATATATTTTTGTGTCACAACAGTCAGGAGACACTACTGTTTTTCTTTACGGAAAATGTACCAAAACCTGAATAATAGAGATTTTTTACAGTGGGATGGCAAAACCACAGTTATTGTTTACTGGGGTATACCACACTTTTTTAAATAGAGATATTTGCGGCTGAACAGTGAGCGACACACTAAAACTGCATTTTTTTTAGATACCAAAGGCCCAAAACTGGATAGTTCAGCGATTTGACCCATGGAACTGCGAAACCACACTGGGATGTCGGGCCTACACAAGACCATTTTCAACAGATATATTTTTGTGTCACAACAGTCAGGAGACACTACTGTTTTTCTTTACGGAAAAAAATACCAAAAGCTGAATAATAGAGATTTTTTACCATGGGATGGCAAAACCACAGTTATTGTTTACTGGGGTATACCACACTTTTTTAAATAGAGATATTTGCTGCTGAACAGTGAGCGACACACTCAAACTGCTTTTTTTTAGATACCAAATGCCCAAAACTGGATAGTACAGTGATTTGACCCATGGAACTGCGAAACCACACTGGGATGTCGGGCCTACACAAGACTATTTTCAACAGATATATTTTTGTGTCACAACAGTCAGGAGACACTACTGTTTTTCTTTACGGAAAATATACCAAAACCTGAATAATAGAGATTTTTTACCGTGGGATGGCAAAACCACAGTTATTGTTTACTGGGGTATACCACACTTTTTTAAATAGAGATATTTGCGGCTGAACAGTGAGCGACACACTCAAACTGCTTTTTTTTAAGATACCAAAGGCGCAAAACTGGATAGTACAGCAATTTGACCCGTGGAACTGCAAAACCACACTGGGATGTCGGGCCTACACAAGACTATTTTCAACAGATATATTTTTGTGTCACAACAGTCAGGAGACACTACTGTTTTTCTTTACGGAAAAAACTACCAAAAGCTGAATAATAGAGATTTTTTACCGTGGGATGGCAAAACCACAGTTATTGTTTACTGGGGTAAACCACACTTTTTTAAATAGAGATATTTGCGGCTGAACAGTGAGCGACACACTCAAACTGCTTTTTTTTTAGATACCAAAGGCCCAAAACTGGATAGTACAGCAATTTGAACCGTGGAACTGCAAAACCACACTGGGATGTCGGGCCTACACAAGACTATTTTCAACAGATATATTTTTGTGTCACAACAGTCAGGAGACACTACTGTTTTTCTTTACGGAAAAAACTACCAAATGCTAAATAATAGAGATTTTTTACCGTGGGATGGCAAAACCACAGTTATTGTTTACTGGGGTATACCACACTTTTTTAAAAAGAGATATTTGCGGCTGAACAGTGAGCGACACACTCAAACAGCTTTTTTTTAAGATACCAAAGGCCCAAAACTGGATAGTACAGCGATTTGACCCGTGGAACTGCGAAACCACACTGGGATGTCGGGCCTACACAAGACTATTTTCAACAGATATATTTTTGTGTCACAACAGTCAGGAGACACTACTGTTTTTCTTTACGGAAAATGTACCAAAACCTGAATAATAGAGATTTTTTACCATGGGATGGCAAAACCACAGTTATTGTTTACTGGGGTATACCACACTTTTTTAAATAGAGATATTTGCGGCTGAACAGTGAGCGACACACTCAAACTGCTTTTTTTTTAGATACCAAAGGCCCAAAACTGGATAGTACAGTGATTTGACCCATGGAACTGCGAAACCACACTGGGATGTCGGGCCTACACAAGACTATTTTCAACAGATATATTTTTGTGTCACAACAGTCAGGAGACACTACTGTTTTTCTTTACGGAAAATATACCAAAACCTGAATAATAGAGATTTTTTACCATGGGATGGCAAAACCACAGTTATTGTTTACTGGGGTATACCACACTTTTTTAAGTAGAGATATTTGCTGCTGAACAGTGAGCGACACACTAAAACTGCATTTTTTTAGATACCAAAGGCCCAAAACTGGATAGTTCAGCGATTTGACCCATGGAACTGCGAAACCACACTGGGATGTCGGGCCTACACAAGACCATTTTCAACAGATATATTTTTGTGTCACAACAGTCAGGAGACACTACTGTTTTTCTTTACGGAAAATATACCAAAACCTGAATAATAGAGATTTTTTACCATGGGATTGCAAAACCACAGTTATTGTTTACTGGGGTATACAACACTTTTTTAAATAGAGATATTTGCGGCTGAACAGTGAGCGACACACTCAAACTGCTTTTTTTTTAGATACCAAAGGCCCAAAACTGGATAGTACAGTGATTTGACCCGTGGAACTGCGAAACCACACTGGGATGTCGGGCCTACACAAGTCTATTTTGAACAGATATATTTTTGTGTCACAACAGTAAGGAGACTCTACTGTTTTTCTTTACGGAAAAAACTACCAAAAGCTGAATAATAGAGATTTTTTACCGTGGGATGGCAAAACCACAGTTATTGTTTACTGGGGTATACCACACTTTTTTAAATAGAGATATTTGCGGCTGAACAGTGAGCGACACACTCAAACTGCTTTTTTTTAAGATACCAAAGGCCCAAAACTGGATAGTACAGCAATTTGACCCGTGGAACTGCAAAACCACACTGGGATGTCGGGCCTACACAAGACTATTTTCAACAGATATATTTTTGTGTCACAACAGTCAGGAGACACTACTGTTTTTCTTTACGGAAAAAACTACCAAAAGCTGAATAATAGAGATTTTTTACCGTGGGATGGCAAAACCAGTTATTGTTTACTGGGGTATACCACACTTTTTTAAATAGAGATATTTGCGGCTGAACAGTGAGCGACACACTCAAACTGCTTTTTTTTTAGATACCAAAGACCCCAAACTGAATAGTACAGCAATTTGACCCGTGGAACTGCGAAACCACACTGGGATGTCGGGCCTACACAAGACTATTTTCAACAGATATATTTTTGTGTCACAACAGTCAGGAGACACTACTGTTTTTCTTTACGGAAAAAACTACCAAAAGCTGAATAATAGAGATTTTTTACCGTGGGATGGCAAAACCACAGTTATTGTTTACTGGGGTATACCACACTTTTATAAACAGAGATATTTGCGGCTGAACAGTGAGCGACACACTCAAACTGCTTTTTTTTTAGATACCAAAGGCCCAAAACTGGATAGTACAGCAATTTGACCCGTGGAACTGCGAAACCACACTGGGATGTCGGGCCTACACAAGACTATTTTCAACAGATATATTTTTGTGTCACAACAGTCAGGAGACACTACAGTTTTTCTTTACGGAAAAAACTACCAAAAGCTGAATAATAGAGATTTTTTACCGTGGGATGGCAAAACCACAGTTATTGTTTACTGGGGTATACCACACTTTTTTAAATAGAGATATTTGCGGCTGAACAGTGAGCGACACACTCAAACTGCTTTTTTTTAAGATACCAAAGGCGCAAAACTGGATAGTACAGCAATTTGACCCGTGGAACTGCAAAACCACACTGGGATGTCGGGCCTACACAAGACTATTTTCAACAGATATATTTTTGTGTCACAACAGTCAGGAGACACTACTGTTTTTCTTTACGGAAAAAACTACCAAAAGCTGAATAATAGAGATTTTTTACCGTGGGATGGCAAAACCACAGTTATTGTTTACTGGGGTAAACCACACTTTTTTAAATAGAGATATTTGCGGCTGAACAGTGAGCGACACACTCAAACTGCTTTTTTTTTAGATACCAAAGGCCCAAAACTGGATAGTACAGCAATTTGAACCGTGGAACTGCAAAACCACACTGGGATGTCGGGCCTACACAAGACTATTTTCAACAGATATATTTTTGTGTCACAACAGTCAGGAGACACTACTGTTTTTCTTTACGGAAAAAACTACCAAATGCTAAATAATAGAGATTTTTTACCGTGGGATGGCAAAACCACAGTTATTGTTTACTGGGGTATACCACACTTTTTTAAAAAGAGATATTTGCGGCTGAACAGTGAGCGACACACTCAAACAGCTTTTTTTTAAGATACCAAAGGCCCAAAACTGGATAGTACAGCGATTTGACCCGTGGAACTGCGAAACCACACTGGGATGTCGGGCCTACACAAGACTATTTTCAACAGATATATTTTTGTGTCACAACAGTCAGGAGACACTACTGTTTTTCTTTACGGAAAAAACTACCAAAACCTGAATAATAGAGATTTTTTACCGTGGGATGGCAAAACCACAGTTATTGTTTACTGGGGTATACCACACTTTTTTAAATAGAGATATTTGCGGCTGAACAGTGAGCGACACACTCAAACTGCTTTTTTTTTAGATACCAAAGGCCCAAAACTGGATAGTACAGCGATTTGACCCGTGGAACTGCGAAACCGCACTGGGATGTCGGGCCAACACAAGACTATTTTCAACAGATATATTTTTGTGTCACAACAGTCAGGAGACACTACTGTTTTTCTTTACGGAAAATGTACCAAAACCTGAATAATAGAGATTTTTTACAGTGGGATGGCAAAACCACAGTTATTGTTTACTGGGGTATACCACACTTTTTTAAATAGAGATATTTGCGGCTGAACAGTGAGCGACACACTAAAACTGCATTTTTTTTAGATACCAAAGGCCCAAAACTGGATAGTTCAGCGATTTGACCCATGGAACTGCGAAACCACACTGGGATGTCGGGCCTACACAAGACCATTTTCAACAGATATATTTTTGTGTCACAACAGTCAGGAGACACTACTGTTTTTCTTTACGGAAAAAAATACCAAAAGCTGAATAATAGAGATTTTTTACCATGGGATGGCAAAACCACAGTTATTGTTTACTGGGGTATACCACACTTTTTTAAATAGAGATATTTGCTGCTGAACAGTGAGCGACACACTCAAACTGCTTTTTTTTTAGATACCAAAGGCCCAAAACTGGATAGTACAGTGATTTGACCCATGGAACTGCGAAACCACACTGGGATGTCGGGCCTACACAAGACTATTTTCAACAGATATATTTTTGTGTCACAACAGTCAGGAGACACTACTGTTTTTCTTTACGGAAAATATAACAAAACCTGAATAATAGAGATTTTTTACCATGGGATGGCAAAACCACAGTTATTGTTTACTGGGGTATACCACACTTTTTTAAGTAGAGATATTTGCTGCTGAACACTGAGCGACACACTCAAACTGCTTTTTTTTTAGATACCAAAGGCCCAAAACTGGATAGTACAGTGATTTGACCCATGGAACTGCGAAACCACACTGGGATGTCGGGCCTACACAAGACTAATTTCAACAGATATATTTTTGTGTCACAACAGTCAGGAGACACTACTGTTTTTCTTTACGGAAAATATACCAAAACCTGAATAATAGAGATTTTTTACCATGGGATGGCAAAACCACAGTTATTGTTTACTGGGGTATACCACACTTTTTTAAATAGAGATATTTGCGGCTGAACAGTGAGCGACACACTCAAACTGCTTTTTTTTTAGATACCAAAGGCCCAAAACTGGATAGTACAGCGATTTGACCCATGGAACTGCGAAACCACACTGGGATGTCGGGCCTACACAAGACTATTTTCAACAGATATATTTTAGTGTCACAATAGTCAGGAGACACTATTGTTTTCCTTTACGGAAAAAACTACCAAAAGCTGAATAATAGAGACTTTTTACCGTGGGATGGCAAAACCACAGTTATTTTTTACTGGGGTATACCACACTTTTTTAAATAGAGATATTTGCGGCTGAACAGTGAGCGACACACTCAAACTGCTTTTTTTTTAGATACCAAAGGCCCAAAACTGGATAGTACAGTGATTTGACCCGTGGAACTGCGAAACCACACTGGGATGTCGGGCCTACACAAGTCTATTTTCAACAGATATATTTTTGTGTCACAACAGTCAGGAGACACTACTGTTTTTCTTTACGGAAAAAGCTACCAAAAGCTGAATAATAGAGATTTTTTACCGTGGGATGGCAAAACCACAGTTGTTGTTTACTGGGGTATACCACACTTTTTTAAATAGAGATATTTGCGGCTGAACAGTGAGCGACACACTCAAACTGCTTTTTTTTAAGATACCAAAGGCCCAAAACTGGATAGTACAGCAATTTGACCCGTGGAACTGCAAAACCACACTGGGATGTCGAGCCTACACAAGACTATTTTCAACAGATATATTTTTGTGTCACAACAGTCAGGAGACACTACTGTTTTTCTTTACGGAAAAAACTACCAAAAGCTGAATAATAGAGATTTTTTACCGTGGGATGGCAAAACCAGTTATTGTTTACTGGGGTATACCACACTTTTTTAAATAGAGATATTTGCGGCTGAACAGTGAGCGACACACTCAAACTGCTTTTTTTTTAGATACCAAAGGCCCAAAACTGAATAGTACAGCAATTTGACCCGTGGAACTGCGAAACCACACTGGGATGTCGGGCCTACACAAGACTATTTTCAACAGATATATTTTTGTGTCACAACAGTCAGGAGACACTACTGTTTTTCTTTACGGAAAAAACTACCAAAAGCTGAATAATAGAGATTTTTTACCATGGGATGGCAAAACCACAGTTATTGTTTACTGGGGTATACCACACTTTTTTAAATAGAGATATTTGCGGCTGAACAGTGAGCGACACACTCAAACTGCTTTTTTTTTAGATACCAAAGGCCCAAAACTGGATAGTACAGCGATTTGACCCATTTAACTGCGAACCAACACTGGGATGTCGGGCCTACACAAGACTATTTTCAACAGATATATTTTTGTGTCACAACAGTCAGGAAACACTACTGTTTTTCTTTTCGGAAAAAACTACCAAAAGCTGAATAATAGAGATTTTTTACCATGGGATAGCAAAACCACAGTTATTGTTTACTGGGGTATACCAGACTTTTTTAAATATATAGATTTGCAGCTGAACAGTGAGTGACACACTCAAACTGTTTTTTTTTTAGATACAATTGGCCCAAAATGGATAATACAGAGGTTTGAACCGTGGAAGTGCAAAACAACACTTCTGTTTCTCTAGCCTACACCAGACTATTTTCAACAGTTATATTTGTGTCTGAAAAATCAGAGACACGCTTTTTTTTTGGGGGGGGGGGGATGACACCAAAAGGTTAATAAGACGGGTATTTGTACAGTGTGAAGGAGGAAAAAAAAAGGAGGATTTAGATGAAAAAAAAAGGATTTTTCCTGCCCCCCGACACCTGGTGCTAAGTCCAGCAATTTCAGCAACAGGAGCACACAGGACTGTAATGCAGCGTTTGCTGGTATAACCACTGTGTCTCCTATACAGCCTGCCTGCCTGGTATCTGGGATGGATATTAGTCCTGAAAAGGACTGTTTGTTTGTTCTGGCAGCCTTTACAGACCCTACACTAACTATTTCGCAGTTTATATCTCTCCCTAAATCAGCAGCTCTGTCCCTACACTGTCTAATCTGGAGCGACTGTGTCCAAGATGGCGGCGCCCGGTTTTAAATACTCGAGGTGATGCTGTGCGGCCAGCCAATCACTGTAATGCCCACAGCCAACATGGCTGCAGCATTACAGTGACTGGCTGGCAATCCCTGCATGTTCATTGGTTCTGTAAAGAGCGCCAAACATGCAGGGCGGAGACCCGAGCTCCCGCCCGAGTAACCTGGAAATGTTCGGTGCTCGCCAAACATCCCGAGTAGCGAGCAGTGTCGAGCATGTTCGCTCAACACTAGTATTTACCCATTTAGCAGCTTGGGTGACATCTCATTTTAAATCTATTGGCATGAAAACGTTATTTTACAAAAAACTAGTTGTCACCTATCGATAGCATAGAGAATAACTTGCTGATTACTGAAAAGCCAAATGCTGAGATTCCCAATGATCCGTAGATCAGGCCTCTGTAACACTGAAAAGGGGTTCTGCAGCTGCATCCTGAATGGAGTTCCCCAAGTTATTCCATCTTCTATTAATAGGGGATATATGGGAACTAACCGTTTAGTATAAAGTTGGTCCTTCCTTCACATCTATAATAGCTTCTGTCAGAGATTCCCCCACAGAGACGACACCGGGGAGATCACGCAATAGCTCACCCTGCCGTCACTATGTCACAGATTTCATCTCGAATCGTGAGCACACGATCCACACTACTCACTCCTTAGGTATCAGCAAGTGACCAGGGAGCGTATGGGGGGTCACACCTCTCGATTCCAAAGCATGGAATACGTATTTACGCCCTTCATAAGGTCACTGTCTGCTTCATGATAGCCAAATTATTATTACTCTCTGCCACCACCGGCTGAGTTTCAAATATAATACAGGCCTGGCCAGACGCCTGCATTCTGGTAGTGTATGGCTTCGGGGAAGGGAACGATTACAGGACAAAAGAAACAGGACTATTAAATTTTATATTTAATCCAAAAGGGAGGCAGTGTTAGGAAAAATATACAAGGATTTTACAAAAGGGAACATTTACAGTACATAAGCAGTTACACAAAATAATAAGGATTAAAAAAGAAACTTACACTATAAAGATGGCTGCAACGATTCAATATAGGTGGTGGGGAGACGCTCCGCTTAAACTGTTATGGAACAGGGTCCTCCGCTATGATAGACATATACTCCCAGACAAAGAACATGGCTCCAGCCTCAGCAAACTATCTTATGCTGAAGGGAGAGACCCCCTGTGATGACATCATGTGGGCTCGGCTCCACCCTTCATGTTTGTATTAAAACTCTGGTCTTTGGGATAACTAATCGCTGGTTCAGCCCAGAAGCCCAAAGATGGTACCAGATTTTCTATTATGATTTTACCTTTGTTTAGAGACCACACATCGCACAGTTGCAATTTGCTATTTTGTTACTTTTGCACAACAGCCCCCCAGTGGGGCCTACGGCTATAAACAACTGAGCATCTTGTTTCTTGGCTGTCCCTGCCACTAAAAATATGGGCCCTGTAATCATCAGAATTATGGAACTTCAGTTATTCCATATTTCAGATTGGCTCCGATCGGACTGGGGCTGGTGGCTGGGAATTGTTTGTGAGTGCCTTTGAACTGAACGAGCTTCGTCCACCTCTCTGTGTCTAATCACCCCTCGTGCCTGCCAGGGAGAAGGATGCTCGCATTTTAAGTAGTTTGGTGGCACCTCTTGGCTGCCAGCGTTTGTTTAAGACCTTACTCGTGACTGTGTTAATTGGGGCTTTGTGCTGAGATTTTTATGGAGACAGTTCTTGTACTGACAAGTGGTGAAGGGGTCTTCAGGGGGGGGAAATGATTAATATCTCCCTGACAGCTTCCATGCTTCTAGGAAGGATTAGTACATGATTTTGGAGAGTGCCTGTGGAAATTTTTGCCCATTTATCCAGAAGAGTATTTGTAAGGTCAAACACAGTGGGCTTCTGAGCTCTTTAGTATGACCCATTCATTCACAAATGATTGTAGAGGCTGACTGCATGGCATGAATTTTATATACCTGTGGTAAAAGGACTAAATGAAAAACCTGAATTCAGTGATTAAGAGCTGTGGTCCAATACTTTTGTCCTGTATTTACCATCGCTTACACAGTATATACATATTCTGCAGTGCTGCACAGATTATCATTACTTTTATCATTCTTTGTTCTCATTCAGTTCCACAATCTAATTTCCTATCTCAACCCGCCCTTTTCATAAAAATTCTATTAACTTACGGCCGCAAACATGATGGAACATACAGAAAATGTCCTTGTGAAATGATCCCTTTGCCACATTTTGCTAGACAACAATGAAAACCAGTGTGACACTTTAACGTCCATATTTTACTTTTTAATGTCCCCCAACAGAGAAGTGGCTCAAGCAAGCTGTAATTGGTTTGGCACAGAATAAGCCAAGGAATTCTCCACTCTTAATCCGTAACCTGCAAGGAGATTTCCTTCTCAGATTCCCTTTCGATCCCAAAAAATGGTCATAATTTGCTACAGAGCTATAGTATAGTCAGTTACATAGGAAAGGTTGCCACAAGCAAAGCTGTCAGGATGTGAAAAGCCAAAGAATGGGATAGAGATTTAAAGTTATGACATCAAAAGATATGCCATTAAAATATATACTGAATAGGGTGAGAAAGGTGTATCAAAAAGTAGACATTGCAATGAGTTGTATGTTGTATTGCCGCTAAGGGAAAAACAGCTGTATTTATAACAGCTGATTATTATGATTGTGTAACAACTCACTCAGGAAAATAGGTAGCAAACTAAAAACTGCAACTGACCCTGCCAGTTCTTGTACAGACTGGACATCCTGACCAGCAGTCCCTAAAGGTTCCTGCATGAGCAGAGATAGCCCTAATCACTAGACTAGAAGATGGCAGCTAAACTACCTGAAAGACCGTTGAGCGCTTCACATTCCTCTTAAAGAACAGGAGTGCAGTGCAGAGAGTAAATTACCTACAAAGGGGAAAGTGTACTGAAAAAAGGAAGGATCCCAGAGTGAGTAAACTAAACAACAAAATACAAACTAAAGTATAAAGTAGGTACTGCTAGATTATATGCCGCCTACTTCCTAGAAAGAAACAGAAGGTAGGTGCAAAGTAAAGAAGAGAAACAACAAAGAGATAAACCCTAGCTGGAATTTCACTTACTGGCTTTAAACTATAGCTGAATGGCTAACATCCACAAGAAACTATCACAAACAGGAAATACCCACAGGGGGAAAGTATATATAGTCGCACCTGAAAGGTGATGGGGCAGACAAGCAAATAAATGAAAACACCTGCTAACCTAAAAAGACTAAAGCAAGGATAACAAACAATAAACACCAGGAGAAACGGTATTACTGATGTGGCTCAGCAAATAGAGAAGCCGACCACAAAGCACAGGCTCAAGGGTTTGAACCCAGATGCGTGACACTGATATAGATAATGGATTTTGTTGTTGCCAAGAATTTGCTGCTCATTGAGCGGGTGATTGATGGGGTAGATATGGGGGAGGTTGGCAGCATGGAGCTGCAGAACAGTGAGGCAGCTAGCTGAGTGACAAAAGGTGGTGTAGAGAGGAGTGTCAGGGGGGCTAGTCCTGATCTGGTACACCCCACCAAGCTTGCTAAGTTGGCAGATGAGGGTGTGTCAGTACATGAGTAGCACTGAATGCCAGGGGAGTGTATGCTCAAATAAGGGGGAAGGGAATAGGAGCACTGGGCAGGCCAGAAAGGTGCTGGTAGTGGGAGACTCCATTAGTAGGGAACAGATAGGTCAACCTGTGTCAAAGACAGATATCATTAAATGTTGTGTTGTCTTCCTGGAGATCAAATTCAAAGGTCAAGGTACACATCGGCACCAATGATAGAGGTGGAAAGTCCTTAAAAATCATTCCAGTAAATTAGGCTTGAAGGTAGTACTTTCTGAAATACTGCCTGTACCATGTGCCATGCCAGAGAGATTTAATATTGCTGGTATAAAATTATGATATCATTGGGATAACAGGGATATGGCTAGACGAGTGCTATGACAGGGCTATAGTCTGTCTAGGAAAGACTGGACAAATAGGCTAGGGAAGGGAGCAGAGTAGGCTCCAGGTTTTTGTGGGCCCCGGGCGAAAGAGTCTCAGTGGCCGCTTTAGCACATACCACGATTCATGATGCACAGATACCACAGAGAAATATATAAAGAGTACAATGCTAAAGATTTCACTTCTTACATTACATGAGTGATAAAACACTAGAGAAAAAAACTTCAAAACACAGTCCTAGAGATTGGTGAAAAATAATCTATTTTTATTAAACATGATTTGTACTAAATACACACAAATGAGAATCAAAACAACAGGGACAATACAAGATAAAACCATGGAGGAGCACCAATGAGGAGCATGGAAAGATTGCCATTTAATATAGATTAGCAGTAATGACGAGAATGGGTTTATCATAGCACCTATAACATCCATATGGAACTCACAATATAAGGGAGGCCGTTCCAGCGACAGCGATATAAACAGTGCAGCATAAGTCTTCCAAGCTACTTACAATCGCAGTGATACTGCGTTACCATGGTGTGGTCCCTATATAACGCTCCATACAGGATACTGGTCCCCATATAACGCTCCATACAGGATACTGGTCCCCGTATAACACTCCATACAGGATACTGGTCCCCATATAATGCTCCATACAGAATACTGGCCCCCACATAATGCCCCATGGAGGATGTCACTCCCCCCATATAATGCCCCATGCAGGATGTCACTTCCCCCCCATATAATGCCCCATGCAGGATGTCACCTCTCCCCCCATATAATGCCCCATGCAGGATGTCACTTCCCCCATATAATGCCCCATGCAGGATGTCACTTGTTTCCTCCCCTATAATGCCCCATGAAGGATGTCACCTCTCCACCCCATATAATGCCCCATGCCTCCATACATATAAAAAATAAAAAATCAGATACTCACCTCACTTGTCACCTGCTGCCGCTGCTCCAGACTCTTCACCCATGCCGGCGTCTTCCCACTCTGTGCTGTGACTGCTCAGGAGAGAGAGCGGTGTAAAGATGTCACCGCGCCCTCTGACCTGAGACATCAAAATGCAACAGCCGCGGAAGACACTGGAGCTGCTGCGGAGGCACGGGGAGAGGTAAGTATTGTGCCGGGGCCCTGAGCAAGTGGAGGGGGTAGGGAGGCGGGTGCTGATGCTGGGCCTGGAAGGGAGAGGTTTGTTTATATGTAAAATTGTCCCTAAAGCCCATCCTGCATAATAATATATATGAGGCCAATAAAAATGTAGAGTCCCTGTGGGTGGAAATAAGGGGAGGGAGAACGAATAACAAAATACTGATAGAGGTTTGTTATAAGTCTCCAAAAATAATGGAAGCGTCAGAAAATATCCTAACAAAGCAAATAGATGAGGCAGCGAATCAGGGAAAAGTAATTATTATTATGGGGGACTGCAACTACCCTGATATATATTGGGGAGCAGAAACCTGCAGGTCCAGCAAAGGAAGCAGGTTTTTGATAATCACGAAAAACAATTATCTTTCTCAACTAAAGAAGGACCCAAAAAGAGGGGAGGCACTTCTAGACCTAATATTAACCAATAGGCCAAACAGATTATCAAATGTATGTGTTGGGGGTCATTGGGTAATAGAAATCACAAAATAAGTTTTCATATAACCTTTAATAAGATGTGTAGTAGAGGGGCTACAAGTATACTTATCTTCAGGAATCTGAATTTCCAATGTCTAACAGATGATCTTAGTACCATAAACTCAGATAATGTCCTTGAAAATAAAGGTATCCAAAGCAAATGGGAAACTTTTATAAGCATCCTTAACAGGACCTGTGCACAATATATACCCTATTAGAATAAACAGGCTAGAAATAGGAGGAAACCACTATGGCTAAATAGAGCTGTAACTGGAGCAATAAATGACAAAAAAATAAAATGTTTACAGAATAAAAGAAAGAGTGTAGTGATGAGGCATTAAATAATTATACAGGAAAAAAATAAATTGTGTAAAAGACAAATCAATCAGGAATTGGTATAGAAACTATGGTTTTGCAAAGACTGAGGCAGAGATTCATTGCCTGCCAAAGAAAGTAAAAATAATCCAAAAATATTTTTCAACTACATAAACAATAAGAAACTCAAAAATGATAGTATTTACCCCCTCAAAAATAATCTGGGTGAAATGGTGGAAGCCAATGTACTGAACCACTTTTTGTACAGTATTTACACAGCAGTATTCCATGGCAGACAACATGATCAGGGATACCATAAATTCTCCATTAAATTTCCCAGCAGGCAGTATGGTGCAGCCTCAAAATCACTAAAGTAGACAAATCACTGGGCCCCGATGACATATGCCCCTGAGTACTGCAGGAATTAAGTACCACGATAGACAGACATATTTTTAATATTCAAAGATTTCATAATAACAGGATCTGTACTACAGGACTGGCACATAGCAAATCTATTGCCAATATTCAAAAAGGGGGCAAATTCTGACTTTTAAAATTATAAGCTGGTAAGTTTAACCTTTACTGTGGGCAAAATCTTTGAGGGTGAAACTCGACACAAGATTAACATGGATTTATGAAGGAGCAGTCCTGTCAAACTTATCTGATCAACTTCTATGAGGAGATAACTTCCAGACTGAACCAAGATAACGCTGTGGACTTTGTCTATCTGGACTTTTCAAAGGTGTTTAATATGGTGCCACACAAAAGGTTGGTACATAAAATGAGAGCATTTGGACTAACGGAAAATATGTGTAACTGGGGTAACAACTGACTGTTAATAACAAAGGGTAGTTATTAATGGAACACACTCGGCTTGGGTCACAGTTAACAGTGGGGTACCATACCAAAGGGGTCAGTATTGGACCCTCTTCTTTTAACATATTTATTAGCAATCTAGTAGAGGGAATACAGAGTAGAATTAAAATATTTGCAGATGATACTGAACTTTGCAAGATAATCAACAAAGAGGAAGATATTTTAATATTACAGAGGGATTTATGTAAGCTGGAGGCGTGGGATGAGAAATGCCAATTGAAGTTTAATGTACAGGGTGGGCCATTTATATGGATACACCAAAATTTAATGGGAGTGGTTGGTGATATCAACTTCCTGTTTGTGGCACATTAGTATATGGGAGGGGGAAAACTTTTCCAGATGGGTGATGACCATGACGGCCATTTTGAAGTTGGCCATTTTGGATCTAACTTTATTTTTTTCAATGGGAAAAGGGTCATGTGACACATCAAACTTATTGAGAATTTCATAAGAAAAACAATGGAGTGCTTGGTTTTAACGTAACTTTATTCTTTCATGAGTTTTTTACAAGTTTATGACCACTTATAAAATGTGTTCAAAGTGCTGCCCATTGTGTTGGATTGTCAATGCAACCTTCTTCTCCCACTCTTGACACACTGATAGCAACACCGCAGAAGAAATGCTAGCACGGGCTTCCAGTATCCATTGTTTCAGATGCTGCACATCTCGTATCTTCACAACATTGACAATTGCATTCAGATGACCCCAAAGATAAAAATCTAAGGGGGTCAGATCGGGACACCTTGGTGGCCATTCAACTGGCCCACGACGACAAATCCACTTTCCAGGAAACTGTTCATGTAGGAATGCTCAGACCTGACACCCATAATGTGGTGATGCACCATCTTGTTGGAAAAACTCAGAGAACGTGCCATCTTCAGTGCATAAAGAGGGCAATACATCATCATGTAGCAATTTCAGTTATCCAGTGGCATTGAGGTTTCCATTGATGAAGAATGGCCCCACTATCTTTGTAACCCATATACCACACCATACCATCAATATACGAGATGTGCAGCATCTGAAACAATGGATACTGGAAGCCTGTGCTAGCATTTCTTCTGCGGTGTTGCTATCAGTGTGTCAAGAGTGGGAGAAGAGGGTTGCATTGACAATCCAACACAATGGGCAGCACTTTGAACACATTTTATAAGTGGTCATAAACTTGTAAAAAAACTCATGAAAGAATAAAGTTACGTTAAAACCAAGCACACCATTGTTTTTCTTATGAAATTCTCAATAATTTTGATGTGTCACATGACCCTCTTCCCATTGAAAAAAATAAAGTTGGATCCAAAATGGCCAACTTCAAAATGACCACCATGTTCACCACCCATCTAGAAAAGTTTCCCCCTCCCATATACTAATGTGCCACAAACAGGAAGTTGATATCACCAACCATTCCCATTTAATTTATGTGTATCCATATAAATGGCCCACCCTGTAGATAAATGTAAGGTTATGCACTTGGACAGAGGAAATAAAATGTATAATTATGTACTAAATTGTAAAACACTGGTTAAAACTGTCGATGGAAAAGACTTGAGCATGTGAGTAAACGACAAACTGAACTTTAGTGACCAGTGCCAGGAAGCTGCTGTCAATGCAATTAAAATAATGGTATGCATTAATAGAAGCATAGATGCTCATTGCAGTGCTATTACCGGCACCCCTCCATGGTGTCCCTTTCTATCTTCATGCAGGGACGCCAGCTTACTCACCTCCCTGGCCCCGTGGCGTGGTCCTCCGCACACTCCCTGCTTCCTGCTCTCCGGCATGAGCCCTGGGCCTCTGCTGTGCACGCCGCATTATGTATCGGCAGTGTGCCTTGTGCATACATGCACGTGCTCTACTGTTCTTAAAGGGGCAGCACACACATTGTAAATGCCCCCAGATAACAGCTGGGAGGCATTTAGTTAATGTGTTCCATTGCAAGGCATCACCCAACCAATTGCCTGGAGACATCTTGAATACAAGGTGCCCTACCCAATAGGGAGGTGTCTGAGCAACCACTATAGTCATGTTAGGTGGTTTGGTGTGCAACTGTATGTAGCCAGGTCCCCTAGTCTGTTAAAGTTATCCTGTATCCCGTATCCTGAATCCCTTAGTCCAGTCTAGTTTGTCCGTGTTTCTGTAACCGCTTTGGCGGTGTCCGTTTCCAGAAACTGCATCGGCGGTACCTGTCTGCCACCCTGGGGACTGAATACCCAGGCCTGAACTCTGAACCTGTCCCTCTGGCCTTCCTGTTGGCATAGCCTGAACCTGTCCCTGTGGTGTCCTGTCGTCATAGCCTGAACCTGTCCCAGTGGCCGTCCTGTTGGCATAGCCTAAACCTGTCCCAGTGGCTGTCCTATCTGCACAGTATGAATCTGTCCCAGTGGCCGTCCTGTCTGCACAGTCTGAACCTGTCCCAATGGTCATCCGGTCTGCACAGTGTGAACCTGTCCCAAGTGGCTGTCCTATCGGCACAGTCTCGACTTGTCCCAAGTGGCTGTCCTGCCCTATTGAGAATCTGAAGTAACGTCTCTGCCCTTTGGGGTCACCAGCTACTTCCAGCTGTCGAGCTGGAGTGGTAACTGGTAGCTTACTGCTGCACAAGCCTGACCTCATCACTAGAGGCTCCAGTGAACACCAAGGAAGCTGTTTAGTCCTGCTTCTCCAGGGTAAGTCTGGTCTGTGGCACAGTGGGTTCACGAACCACGTGCGCCACATAGGAGCGTAACACTCATGACAAGAAGTAGTTTTAACTCTATACAAGTCAATCATGCTGCCACATTTATAATACTGTGTACAATTTTGGACTCCAGCTAAGGAGATAAATGAACTGGAGCAGGTGCAGAAAAGAGCGGACAAGTTTACTAAGGGAATGGGTGGACTGAATACAAAGACAGGTTATCAGTCTTGGGTTATTCAGTTTGGAGCAATGAAGGCTTAGGGTCAATCTTATTACAACGTACAAACATATGGGGGGACAGCACAGAGATCTTGCTAATGATCTTTTTACACCTAACAAAGGTGACAAGGTGGCACCCTCTACGTCTAGAGGACAGAAGGTTTAATCATAATCACAACCTGTGATTCTTTACTGTAAGAGCAGTGAGAGTGTGGAACTCTCTGCCACATAAAGTGGTATTGTTTGATTCACTACAAAAGGAAGGCCTGGATGCCTTTCTTGAAAAATATAATATTACAGGCTATGGGTACTAGATATTGTGATGGCACGTTGACCCAATGAATTAGTCTGATTGCCGTTTGTGGATTAGGGAATACATTTTTCCACAAATGTGGGACTAGTAGCATATACCTCATGAGGTGTTTACTTTCCTCTGAATCAACATGTTACGTTATGGTTGAACTCGATAAGCTTAAGTCTGCCTTCAACTTTAAAAACTATGAGATCTAGGAGAATCAGCCAATAGATTTAGCTGTTAGTAGATTTTAGAGATTTTAGTAAAAGCAATTTTTGTAGAATGTAAAGAGCGGAATCAGGATTGTAAAGGGTAAAAAAAGTTATTTGAAAGTAAGTGGATTAGATGATTGAAGGATGTTTTCTTCAGTAATGTGTTTATGAAGGCTTGTTAAGATGATGGAAAGATACCAGATGAAAGATAATGGTTCTGATACTGTATTCATGTACTAATGTTGGTTATGGTATTGTTTTCATGTTGATGGTGGTTTTGTATTCATGTGCTGTTGTACTGATGGTGTTCTGGTGCTATATTCATGTACTAATAAATGTTTTTGTGATGTATTCATGTAATGATGGTTCTGGTGCTCTATTCATGTACTGATGATGGTTCTAGTGATTTCTTGGTATACTAATGAAGGCACTGTTGATGTATTAATGTAATGATGGAAGTTCTGATGCTGTATTACTGTTCTGATTGTGGTTACATAGTTTGAAAAAAGACCTAGATCCATCAAGTTCAACCTTTCTCCACCAATTATACATTTTTTTTCATTAAATTATGAAATGTTATGTGTACTGAGGAAATCATCCAGCTTTTTCTTCCACCCATAATGAGTGCCCCCTGGTCCTTAGTATGGTCTTTGTAAGGAATAAGTCAAGTGCCAGTCCTTTGTATTGACCACACGTGTTTTTATACATAAAAATGAGATCTCCACTGAGACTTTTTTTTCTAAGCTAAACAAGCCCAACTTTTTCCAACCTCTCATCATATGGGAGGCCTCCCATCCCTTGTATTAATCTAGTTGCTGCCTTTGAACTGACTCTAACTACTGCATATCCTTTTTAAAATGTAGAGCCCAAAACTGGATCCCATATTTTAGATGTGGCTGTAAAAGTGATTTAGAGAGGTAACAATACGTTGGGATCACGGTATTTTATTAGTGATTATCGAGCACTAAAATGCTCGAGTGCTCGGTGCTCGAATCGAGCAGGTCTGATGCTTGTATGGGCTCGACTTGAGTAATGAGTATAATGGAAGTCAATGGGAAACTCGAGCATTCTTCCGGAAGACCTTACCCACAGGGCTAAGGGGGGGCCAGGAAAATCGCTGAAATGGATGGAAACAGTGCTCAAATGGAATGGGAACAGTGTTGGGAGGATGAATGGACGCATCTCTGATTCCCAGGTCACTGCAGGGAACATAACTAGTTAAAGAGGGATTATCAGACGTTCAACATGTAACCACCAATTCTTACCATTATACCTACTAACCTTGAAATAAACACAAGACTGCCTGTGACTTGGGTAAAAATGGCAACAGCAGCCTTTTATTAAATATTACACACAAACTTGGAGCGCCCACAACCCTAGCGCCCCAAACATTATAAACAATGTAACATTATATAACATTAAATAACATTAACCAGCTGATAGGTCGGGTCCAGAGGCATAACCCACAACCTTCCGAATTTTCCCTGGCTGCACCGCACCAGCCCAGAGAATGAGGTATTAATCACACTTAATTAATACCCCTAACTTTGTAGATCCTACGCCCGCAAGTTACTTTGGCCTATCACAGAAGCCACCATACCCTGATAGTGCCTTCCCACCAAAGGCCATCACCACTTGACCAACCTCTAACCCAGACCTATCCCCCCGCCGCTGTGACAGAAAATGCATATTACATATATTTTATTTATTTACTAAAAAACAAAAAATGAAAGAAGGGGAGGGTGGGTGGGCAGCTGGATCCAGAAGCAAGAGAAAGTAGGGATCATCCCCTGACCCTTAAATAACCCTCTTGCAATTCTGCCCCCAAACATTCCCCCCACCAATCAGGCTCTCTCCATGTACACCACAAAAATCCCTCCCATCCTTGTTCCTAAACAAATTAACCCCTTCACTCCCACCCTCTAAATTGTCATCAGACCTGCCCGCCCTATGGGCTCCCTGGCCTTTCTATGTTGTCAGAGTATTACACAACTTTTACGGACTGACAATGAAACACACAAAACCGAAGATAAAATGGATTTTACAGGAAAAAAATGTTAGGAAACATTATTTTCTGTATAACAACTTGTATATAAGGCAAACCTAAAATAAGAAAATTAAAAATTCCTCCACAACCCCTTAATAGCCAGACCATCTCTCACTGCATTTTGACGTCACCTATTACTACAGGGTTTACCGTGACATAGAGGAGCCAGAAGACCTCAGCGTCTTATTCCTCCTACTCCTACACTCGTTAGAAGCCTTTCACCTTCATATTAAATGGTGCAGGTTTCTTTTAGCAGTGCAGGGGTTAATCTTCTCAATTGAGAGCTCCTTGAAGCTTACCTACTTTAATTCTTACAGCTGTTCCCTGTTAGCCACTCCCCATGCCATTGCCAGAGCTAGCTTCATTGCTGCATGGTTAGGAGTTCGGTGGTTTGTGGTTGTTATTTGTGAAAGTGTTTGGCGGATTTATCTGAGACTGTTGTGTGGTTTTGGATATGTGTTAATCCTCTCTTTCTCCTACTTTGTTTTTCCCCATCCTTCACTCCCCGGAGTTATCTTCTGTTGCTTGTGTACATATATTTGTATGATTGGTATTTTCATTTATCCCTGTTTGTATTACCTTGTTAGTCTGGTTGGTGTATTGCGATACACTATTACTCCCGTCTTCCGTGGGTGGGAGGAGGGAACAGACAGAGGACGGATTGAGGAGCTCAGACAAGGTACGTGGTGCCGGCATCTTCATCTTCAGAAGCAATCTGGGGAACAGGGCCAGCTAGGGCGCCCCTAGCATTAGGGACAGGAAAAGAGCCCCTGGTCCCGGGATACCTGACAACAGAGTCATGACGCAGTAGATGACATAGGGGAAAATAGAACGACACTGAACTGTAGTCACCGGAAAATGTAATTTTAACATTTTACTACCTTATTTGGCCATGTGGTGTGTGTGATATGGTCAGACACATCCTGTTTAATTTATGAAGGAGGGACTCTGAAACTCGCAAAGCCTGTTCGGACAATGCAAGAACTGTCAAAAATTAAAAGGAAGAGGGACTCCGATACACCCTGCATTAGACATAAAGGAAAACCTCATACACATTCTGTTAAAATTGTTAGGTAGTGGGACTCCTAGACTCATAAAGCCTATGCACTAAGTGCAAGGCCTATACACCCTGGAAGACAAAAATTTTGAACGAGTACTGCATGATAACCCTCTAAAAATTCAAACTGAGTGCCACATGATGACCCTCTAAAAATTAGGGGAGAGTGACGCATGATGACCCTCTAAAAATTTGAAGAGTGTAATGCATGATGACCCTCTAAAAATTTGGAGAGAGTGATTCATGATGACCCTCTAAAAATTTGAAGAGAGTAATGGATAATCACCCTCTAAAATTTTGAAGAGAGCGACGATAATGGCCCTCTAAAAATTTGGAGAGAGTGACGCGTAATGATCTTCTAAATATTTGGAGTGAGGACCGCACGATGACCCTCTAAAATTTGGAGAAAGTAATGCATGATGACCCTCTAAAAATTTGGAGAAAGTAATGCATGATGACCTCTAAAAATTTGGAGAGAGTGATGCATAATGATGATCTAAATATTTGGAGTGAAGGCTGCATGTTGACCCTCTAAAAATTTGGAGAGAGTGACGTATAATCACCCTCTAAAATTTTGAAGAAAGTGATGTATAAAGGCCCTCTAAAAATTTGGAGAGAGTGACGCATAATGATCCTCTAAATATTTGGAGTGAGGACAGCATAATGACCGTCTAAAAATTTGTAGAGTGATGCATAATGACCATCTAAAAATTTAGAGCTACGGCCACCTGATGACCCTATAAAGATTTTGAGTGAGGGCCGCCTAATGACCTTGTTGATATGATAGAGGAGGATAAGAACAAGAAAAAGAAGAAACCATGAACTGTATATACTTTTTTGGGTGGGTAGGTTTGCATGGGAATACAACAGACAGAAAAAAAAGGAACATGTGAATTGACTTTATGTTCCTCTGCTGTCATCTGGTGGGGTTGAAAAGTCCGGGCCAATTAAGGACTTGTTCATTTTGATAAAACTCAGCTTGTTAGCATTTTCAAATGTGAAAACTTGCAGCTACATTTTGGTGTAAAAAGAAATGGTACTAAAAGGCAGGTTAGAATTTCGGGTACATATACATTGGCCAACCGTAGCTCATGCAAGGGGGGGGGAGAAGAGAACGAGAGGGGAGGGTAGAAGAGAGCGAGAGGGGGGTAGGAGAGAGCGAGAGGTGGGGTAGAAGAGAGCGAGAGGGGGGTAGAAGAGAGTGAGAGGGGGTGAGAAGAGAGCGGGGGGGGGAGAAGAAGAGACGGATGCATCCATCAGTTATTATACCCCCAGAGGCACTAAAAACACACTCTGATAAAACGCTAGCGGCAGGTCAGGCCAGCACCTCCAAGGCATAGAGGGACAGTTCATGCCACGTTTCCAGCTTGTATACCCAAGAGTTGTAAGGCACAGAGGAATCATGGCGGATGCTGGTACAGTCAGCTAGGTACTCGTTCACCATCTTCCAGAACTTTTCCCTCCTTGTCAGACTAATCCGTGCATCAGGGTCTGAGAGCTGGGACGGTCTAATGAAACTGTCCCAGACCTTTTATAGTGTTCCCCTGCATCTGTTGGACCTGGTGTGTGTCTTCCTTATCTCTCCTCCTTGGTTTCTCAAGGAATTATGTGCTCTGCTGCCAGCATTGTCAGATGGGAATTTTTGTACTAGATGTTCAACTAGGGCACTCTGGTATTGCACCATTTTACTCTCTCTCTCCTCCACAGGAAGTAGAGTTGGAAAGTTCCCTTTGTAGCATGGGTCAAGAAGGGTGAACAACTAATAATCAGTGTTCGCCAAAATGGGTACAACGCAAGGGTCATGGGAAAGGCCACAGGCCAACAAGTCAGTCATGTGTGCCAGACTCCCGACAGGCAATACTTCCTTGTCCCCATCAGGAGGACAGCTCTCCATCTACTCCTCCTCCTCTTCCCTCTCATCCTCTTCAGCCCATCCACGCTGAACTGACGGGATGAAGCTTATGTGGGTAGTACCCTTTGTAGCAAAGGCTACCATCTCCTGTTCCTCCTCCTCCTCATTATCATCCAATCCGTGCTGAGAAGATGAAACTGGGCTGGGTAGTATCACCCTGGTACTTTCTTCCTCCATCTCCATCTGGTCAACATTCAAAGCTTCATCTTTAATTGTGAGCACAGAAGCGGGATTGTTAGGCTGATTATGGCGTCATCGCCACTCAACATCTTGGTTGATTTCTCAAAGTCTTGTAGAACCTCACAGATGTCAGACATCCATGCCCACTCCACGGTGGTTATGTGCGGAGGCTGACCGGAATACTGACGCATATTTTTGCTGGTATTAAAGTACTGCCCTCTGCTGCTCACCAAATTTTACCAACATATGTAATGTGGAGTTTCAGCGCGTGGTCACATGCCAGTCAGTGAGCTGGCACTTGCAAGCGCTGCTGCAGCACTGCCAGACTGGTGGCAGATGTAGCTGACTTGTGGAAATGGGAACACACGCAGCGTACCTTCACAAGTAGCTCAGGAAGATCTGGGTAGTTTTTCAGAAACTGCTGAACCACTAAAGTGAGCACGTGAGCACGGCATGGTACGTGTCCGAGGTTGCCAAACTTTAGAGTCGCCACCAAGTTACAGTCATTATCATACATAACCATGCCTGTTGTAGGTCCAGCGGTGAGAGCCACAGATCTGTCTGGTGTGTTATACCTTTCAACAACTGTGTGGCGGTATGCTGTTTGTCACCTAAACAAGTTAGCTTCAGCAGAGTCTGTTGCCGCTTCACAGAGGCAGTGCTACAGTGCAACTGATATGGATGACATGCTCACAGATGACAATTCGGAAATGGACAATGAGGAGGAGGAGAAACTGGTGTAGGAGGTGGAGGAAACCCTGATGGAATTAGTACTCGCAATCCTCGGCATTGGTAGAATGTGTGCCATTCTAGGGTGCGACTCGGTCCCGGCATCCACAAGATTCAGCCAGTGTGCCGTCAGGGAAATGTAATTTCCCTGGCCACAAACACTTGTCCATGTGTCAGTCGTTAAGTGGACCTTCCCAGTAACTGCGTTGTCCAGGGCATGGGTGGTGTTATGGGACATATGCTGATGTAACTCAGGGACGGCAGCACACTAGGCAAAAAAGTGGCAGCTGGGGATGGAGTACCGAGAGACAGCCGCAGAAATGAGGTTTCCATATGCCTAAATGGCAATATTTCCAGGGCAAGCAGTCTGGAAATGTGCCCGTTTAGTATTTGGACCTGTGGTTGGGAGATTGGGTATTTTCTTTTCCGTTCAAGGCCCTGGGGTAGGGACAGCTGAACGCTGCGCTGGGACAAGGAATCGGACGTGGTTGCTGATGGTGCTTGCGAATTTGCAACGAAAGGTGTACGGTGGGAGGCATCTGCGCCAGCATCCTGGGCAGGGGATTGGCAAGCACATAGAACTGGGGAAGCTACAGTGATGTCACCCACAGACACTCATTGTGGACCCAGGCGTTAGGCCCACCTAGTCGAGTGCTTTGATGACGTGTCTGAGCATGCTTGAGGTGGTCAGGCTGGTAGTGGTCAGGCCCCTGCTGATCTTGGTATGGTATAGGTTGCAAATGACCCTTCTTTTATTGTCAGCACTTTCTTGAAAAAAGCGCCAGACTGAGGAACACCTAACCCTTGGTTTGGGAACTTGCCGCGTCTGGGTGTGTAAGAGGGTGACCGGGACGGTCATGCGCCTCTCCCCTCTTTACACACATTATGTATACTCTGTTTTATATGTGAGATTTTGTTATGACCAACTGTCTGATGTGTCAGTTACAGGGTCAGTATAGGTTAGTGCAGGTAGAGTATAGCTTAGTGAAGATAGAGTATTAGATTAAGTAAAGAGTAGTGCAGAGGTGTTCACTATAGCTTAGAGAAGATGTAGTTGTAAGTTAGGAAAGAGTTAAGGGGTTTAGGAGCTGCTCCAGTGTGGGAGGAGCAGGTTCAGTGAAGAACTGAGACACTTCCTGATTACAGGAAGTTCTAATGAGAGGGAATGAGTTGTGAGAGAGCAGCAGTTGGAGGTCCAGGGGGAAACAGAGGCACGGTCTGTCCAGCAGCAGGGAAATGTCAGTCAGAAACTCTTCCTTAACGTTCTTTAACGTTCGGGGCCTACAGAGAAGAAATCTTCCCAGAAGGGGAAGTTGGACGGGAGATAGTACAGAGAAGACGGTACAGGACTCTTAGAGCTGCGAGTGTCTAATAGGCCAAGAAGGTCGACTATGGAAGGGACAGCTCAGGACAAACGGACAGTGAACATCAATACGTGCGGTGCATCGGACGGTAACCCTGGAAAAGCATGTGATCAATGCTGCATGCTGTATGAAGCTGATTTCCAGTGTTCAAGTAAAGTTATTTTTTATAAAATGGAATGGAAGTCCCTAAATGTGTGTGTGGAGGTTCTTGAGGTGGAAGAACCAAAGACAGCAGAGATCTGCAACCGAAACGTAAGTGTCACACACCACACGCACAGGACAGGAGAATGGGGACATTTGTCTTTGTCAGGGAGCTAGGGTGTGGGAACAAAGCAGCCCTTCGCCACAACTACCAACCTGAGCCCCTCACAGGTGCTATAGGGAACAGTTGTCCACTCTCTCCCTGTGGCCACCCCACTGCCTCTTCCTGCCTGTTGTGGTACTGTGGATCCCTCCCCCTCTGCACTGCTGTCCTCGCTCTGTATGGCACCTGCCCAGGTTAGGTCAGTTAATTTATCGTCCACCACCACGTCTTGCACTTCTGCACTCTGGTCCTCCTGACTTGTTGACTTAACAACTCATCATCTCTTGAGACACTAATTTCCATTCCCCACCGTTATCTTCTTCTGACCTTGGCTGCTCAAATATTTGTGCATCACTACACACAATCTCCTCATGTCTCTCTTGAAATGTGAAAAGTGTCCGAATGTGAGATCACTTGTCTCCTGGGATTCGCCATGGTTTGAAGAAGCAGTATCAGGGTGAGGATTATGTGGTCGAGACTCTTGGCTAGTGAGACTGGACTGTGTGGAAGACAGGGTGATGCTGAGAAACATACTGGAAGCATTATCTGCCATCCAACAGACCACAGGTTCACACTGTTCTGGCTTCAAGAGTGGTGTCCTGGGCCCCCATGCAATGTGGGACAGGAAGCTAGGTCTCATGGATGAGCATGTTTGCTGTGCTCTCACACCAGGCACAGTTTTACCTGGCCCACCGCCTTAGCCTCTGCGTACACCATCAGCCGCACATCCACTTCCCTGTCCATTATCGCACTTGTAGCGCATTTTAAATTAGGTATGTATGCCTTCAAACTTTCCGGTATTAATAGAGAAAAGAATATATGTAGCCCTGAAAAGGACTTTTCTTGTAATGGTGCAGCAGCGGTATACAAGTACTGCAAAAGCAATAGTAAACATGGACTATATGCCTGTAATCAAAAACGATCCCTCAACGGAATGCAGGTAACAGCGGTTTTACTATAGAAAGGAAAATATGGAGGCCTAAAAACTATGTTTGTTTTTAGATTGCAGCAGCAGTATACCTTATGTAAGACCCAATGATATGATGTGGACGGCCAATCATAGTAATGTCAATAGCCAACCTCCACATGTTTGGGTGTCTTACAGGCGCCAAACATGCGGGTCGGGCACTTGAGCATGGTGCTTGAGCACCCTGATGCTCTATCGAATATCGAGCAGTGGCGAACACACTTACTCAGTACTACTTATTTTGCCTTTCTACCCATTTAATTCTTCTCGTTTCTCTCTATGTAGAAACAGGAAGTATCTTGTCCCTGCATATATCATCTGACCAGCTGCTCCCTGCCATAAACTCTTGCAATGACTCATGATTTGTGCAGATAAAATTGACCTCCTGTTTCTACATAGAGCTTAGAAGTAGAGTTGAGCGTTGTTCGACTCGACCTGTTCGCCAATCTCAAATTCGAGCTGTTTTGGGGGGTGTTCGAGCCGTTCGGCGAACACGAACGATTTGAGAAAAATTCGGCTGTTCGAGGTTATGTTCGATAACTGTTCGTGCACCAAAATCATAACTGGATTTTTTCTCAGTAATGATGAAAATTAATGTTAATACGCAGTTTGAGTGTACAGCGGGGTGGGGGGAGGGAAAGGGGATGGATCTCTGCAGGAATAATGAAGATCTCCATTTTTTTTTCTCTTTCCCGCATTTACAGTGGGGAGGTGCAATCTGTCAGCCTATCAGCAGCGCACACACGGAGCGAAGTGCTTTTTTTCACACAAGCAAGGGCATGTGTCATTGGCAGTGTATGTCACATGTCCTTGCCCTATAAGACCAAGCCATTTTCCCCGTCGCCACCATTTTCTCACTGCTGCAGCTGCGTGTTAGACGGCACCGCTGTTGCTGTGTGCGCTATACCTTGTTAATTTCAAGCCAATTTTCGCACAAATCTACAGATAGTTTGGGAGTAGGGAATAGTTGTGATTCCAGTCCTTTTAAGGACTAGGTTACAGCATTTCCTATGACTTTTATCAGGCAGGTCTGTGCTCTTAAATAGATAGATTGTGGGAGTAAAGACTAATTGTAATTGCAGTCCTTTTCAGGACTAGGTTACATCAGTTCCTATCAGTTTTTGCCAGGCAGGTCTGTGCCAGTGCTGTGCAAGTTTTTTTCACAGCATTTGGCTGAATCTAGCAAAGCTAATCCTTTTTGGCCTATTGCAGAGTGTGTTAGTCAGTGGAGTAGCCTATCTGTGTTGCAAGATATACCACCTGTGTATAGAATACCAATTTTTTTACTGCACCTAGTGAAGTAAAATATTTTGGGCATAGCATCATTCTATTAGTCCATCTATACTGACCTCCATTAGGTTGAAAATTGAATATAATTTATTTCTGCATCTAGCTCTGAAAAAATATTTGGGCTTCTAGCAGTGTGTGGGACTTGTTCTATTAGTCCATCTATACTGACCTCCATCAGGTTGCAAACTGAATATAATTTTTTTCTGCATCTAGCTCTGAAAAAATATTTGGCCTTCTAGCAGTGTGTGGGACTTGTTCTATTAGTCCATCTATACTGACCTCCATCACGCTGCAAATTCAAAATAATTTTTTGTCTGCATCTAGCTCTGAAAAAATATTTGGCCTTCTAGCAGTGTGTGGGACTTTCTCTATTAGTCCATCTATACTGACCTCCATCAGGTTGCAAATTAAAAATAATTTTTATCTGCATCTACCTCTGAAAAAATATTTGGGCTTCTAGCTGTGTGTGGGACTTGATCTATTAGTCCATCTATACTGACCTCCATCAGGTTGCAAACTGAATATAATTTTTTTCTGCATCTAGCTCTGAAAAAATATTTGGCCTTCTAGCAGTGTGTGGGACTTTCTCTATTAGTCCATCTATACTGACCTCCATCAGGTTGCAAATTAAAAATAATTTTTATCTGCATCTAGCTCTGAAAAAATATTTGGCCTTCTAGCAGTGTGTGGGACTTTCTCTATTAGTCCATCTATACTGACCTCCATCAGGTTGCAAATTAAAAATAATTTTTTGTCTGCATCTAGCTCTGAAAAAATATTTGGCCTTCTAGCAGTGTGTGGGACTTTCTCTATTAGTCCATCTATACTGACCTCCATCAGGTTGCAAATTCAAAATAATTTTTTGTCTGCATATAGCTCTGAAAAAATATTTGGCCTTCTAGCAGTGTGTGGGACTTTCTCTATTAGTCCATCTATACTGACCTCCATCAGGTTGCAAATTAAAAATAATTTATATCTGCATCTAGCTCTGAAAAAAAATTTGGCCTTCTAGCAGTGTGTGGGACTTTCTCTATTAGTCCATCTATACTGACCTCCATCAGGTTGCAAATTAAAAATAATTTTTTGTCTGCATCTAGCTCTGAAAAAATATTTGGCCTTCTAGCATTGTGTGGGACTTTCTCTTTGAGTCCATCTATACTGACCTCCATCAGGTTGCAAACTGAATAAATTTTTTTCTACATCTACCTCTGAAAAAATATTGGGCTTCTAGCTGTGTGTGGGACTTGTTCTATTAATCCATCTATACAGACCTCCATCAGGTTGCAAACTGAATATAATTTTTTTCTGCATCTACCTCTGAAAAAATATTTGGGCTTCTAGCTGTGTGTGGGACTTGTTCTATTAGTCCATCTATACTGACCTCCATCAGGTTGCAAACTGAATATAATTTTTTTCTGCATCTAGCTCTGAAAAAATATTTGGCCTTCTAGCAGTGTGTGGGACTTTCTCTATTAGTCCATCTATACTGACCTCCATCAGGTTGCAAACTGAATATATTTTTTTTCTGCATCTACCTCTGAAAAAATATTGTGCTTCTAGCAGTGTGTGGGACTTTCTCTATTAGTCCATCTATACTGACCTCCATCACACTGCAAATTAAAAATAATTTTTTGTCTGCATCTAGCTCTGAAAAAATATTTGGCATTCTAGCAGTGTGTGGGACTTTCTCTATTAGTCCATCTATACTGACCTCCATCAGGTTGCAAATTCAAAATATTTTTTTGTCTGCATCTAGCTCTGAAAAAATATTTGGCCTTCTAGCAGTGTGTGGGACTTTCTCTATTAGTCCATCTATACTGACCTCCATCAGGTTGCAAATTAAAAATAATTTATATCTGCATCTAGCTCTGAAAAAATATTTGGCCTTCTAGCAGTGTGTGGGACTTTCTCTATTAGTCCATCTATACTGACCTCCATCAGGTTGCAAATTAAAAATAATTTTTTGTCTGCATCTAGCTCTGAAAAAATATTTGGCCTTCTAGCATTGTGGGACTTTCTCTTTGAGTCCATCTATACTGACCTCCATCAGGTTGCAAACTGAATATATTTTTATTCTGCATCTACCTCTGAAAAAATATTGGGCTTCTAGCTGTGTGTGGGACTTGTTCTATTAATCCATCTATACAGACCTCCATCAGGTTGCAAACTGAATATAATTTTTTTCTGCATCTACCTCTGAAAAAATATTTGGGCTTCTAGCTGTGTGTGGGACTTGTTCTATTAGTCCATCTATACTGACCTCCATCAGGTTGCAAACTGAATATAATTTTTTTCTGCATCTAGCTCTGAAAAAATATTTGGCCTTCTAGCAGTGTGTGGGACTTTCTCTATTAGTCCATCTATACTGACCTCCATCAGGTTGCAAACTGAATATATTTTTTTTCTGCATCTACCTCTGAAAAAATATTGTGCTTCTAGCAGTGTGTGGGACTTTCTCTATTAGTCCATCTATACTGACCTCCATCACACTGCAAATTCAAAATAATATTTTGTCTGCATCTAGCTCTGAAAAAATATTTGGCCTTCTGGCAGTGTGTGGGACTTTCTCTATTAGTCCATCTATACTGACCTCCATCAGGTTGCAAATTAAAAATAATTTTTATCTTCATCTACCTCTGAAAAAATATTTGGGCTTCTAGCTGTGTGTGGGACTTGTTCTATTAGTCCATCTATACTGACCTCCATCAGGTTGCAAACTGAATATAATTTTTTTCTGCATCTAGCTCTGAAAAAATATTTGGCCTTCTAGCAGTGTATGGGACTTTCTCTATTAGTCCATCTATACTGACCTCTATCAGGTTGCAAATTAAAAATAATTTTTATCTGCATCTAGCTCTGAAAAAATATTTGGCCTTCTAGCAGTGTGTGGGACTTTCTCTATTAGTCCATCTATACTGACCTCCATCAGGTTGCAAATTAAAAATAATTTTTTGTCTGCATCTAGGTCTGAAAAAATATTTGGCCTTCTAGCAGTGTGTGGGACTTTCTCTATTAGTCCATCTATACTGACCTCCATCAGGTTGCAAACTGAATATATTTTTTTTCTGCATCTACCTCTGAAAAAATATTTGGGCTTCTAGCTGTGTGTAGGACTTGTTATATTAGTCCATCTATACTGACCTCCATCAGGTTGCAAACTGAATACAATTTTTTTCTGCATCTACCTCTGAAAAAATATTTGGGCTTCTAGCTGTGTGTGGGACTTGTTCTATTAGTCCATCTATACTGACCTCCATCAGGTTGCAAATTGAATATAATTTTTTTCTGCATCTAACCCAGCCAATAGTTTTGGCCTAATACCACAGTTTGGCCACTCAGCTCTGCTCGGTTCCCATCCATTGTTTTTTTGTGCAAACAACTCCAGAGTTGTGAATTAGTTAACCACCAAAATGAGTGGAAAAAGGCCTGCTGCTGGTGGAAAGGGGAATAGGCGTGTTGGGAAGGGGAAAAAAGGTTGTGTCCGTGGGGTAGGTGTTAAAGCAACAGTAACATCTGCAGAAGAAAGAACATCTTCCAGCCAAACTAAAATGTCTACTTCTTTTAGCGGACAATGTGATAAGATCCCTTTCTTACAGCCACGCCAATCGCTACAAATTCCAGATGAGGCACAAAAACAGCAGGTGCTTCAAAGGATATCAAGTGATCCTTTAAGTGGGCTCTCCTCCACATCAACTTCAACATCACAAATACTCCAGTCCTCAAAGGTGTCACCCCAATCGCACTTGCTTCCTCACAGCTCCCAAATCTCCAGCTGCCCGTCTGAGTATGAGGTAGAACAGATGGTTGAGTCTGCAGAGCTGTTTACTCATACTATAGCCTGGGAATCAGAGGTCGACTCCAGCGCTTCTGTGAATCCAGACGAGGAAATGATCTGCACTGATGCCCAGAATCTTTATGAGTCGGATCCAGGACCAGACACAGAAGGTTCTGACCATAATGTAGACCCTCATTCCCAAACTGTAACTCCTGTTGGTGGAGACAATGAGGAAGACGATGATGAGACTCAAATACCTGATTGGAGCGACAACTTTAGTTTTTTGTCAGGGCAGGAACAGGTTGGCTCTGAGGACGACGGGTGTGATAACGCACAGGGTGATGATGATGATGTTGGAGATCCCACTTACTGTCAACCCACAGTCAGCCAAGAGATGAGGTCAGCAGAGGAGGTGGAGGAAGATGCGAGTGACGACGAGGTCAGGTTGCGCCTTCCTGGACAGAGACGTAGTACTGGAAGCACGTCAACAACTGCATCCTCAAACACAACTCTGCCTCTCACCACAAGTCGTGGTGGCTCTTCAGGTCACATGGGTGCTAAGCCTTGCATAGCCTGGGCATTTTTTCAGATCGATAAAGATGACCCAACTCGTGTTATCTGTAACATTTGTCAGCAAAAGCTAAGTAGAGGCCAAAAAATACATAGTTTGAGTACTTCATGCATGAACCGGCACATGGACATGAAGCATAAGTTGCAGTGGGAAGCTCAGTGTGCTACAATGCGGCCTAGCCGGCCGGGCCAACCACCGTCTGCCATATCTTGTGCATCCGCGGCCTCTTCATCCTCTGTGACTGGGGGGACAGCAGTCACACCTGTTTTGGGGCGCAGACCTGCCACCTCTTTACCCGCAACAGCCAGCGTGATTGGCAGGTCATCATTTTCTTTGGAGGTGGTAACACCAGCTGGTGTTGAGCGCTGTCCGACATCGATAGCACCACCTTTGGATCAAGGCAACCTAACATGTCCGCCTGCATCTTCCTCACAGACCGGCAGTTTGCCGGGGACACCCTTATCAACCCCGTCTAAGCACAATAGCCAGCCCTCGGTCCCTCAGATGTGGACAAGGAAAAGACCATTTCCTCCTAGCCATGAGAAAGCTAAGAGGTTGAATTTCACCATCTGCAAGCTCTTGGCTACAGAAATGCTGCCTTTCCGCCTGGTGGACACAGAGGATTTTCGAGACCTTATGTCCGTCGCAGTGCCCCAGTACCAGATGCCCAGTCGGCACTACTTCTCAAAGAAAGGTGTGCCTGCGCTCCACCAGCATGTCGCACACAACATCACCGCTTCTTTGAGAAACTCTGTGTGTGACAGGGTGCATTTCACCACAGACACTTGGACGAGTAGGCATGGACAGGGGCGTTACATGTCGCTGACTGGGCACTGGGTAACTATGGTGACAGCAGGACAAGGGGCTGCTGTCCAAGTCTTGCCGTCCCCACGAGTTGTGCGTCAATCCTCTTTATGTCAAAGTTCCTCCACTGCTTCTGCCTCCTCAACCTCCTCTCGGTCTTCCACCTGCACCCAAAGCCTGTCTGGTCATGCCACAAGCTTTCTAACTACGCAGAAGGGATCCTGCACACCTCCTTACTATGCTGGCAGTAGGGCTTCAAGTCATCAGGCGGTTTTTACTTTGAAATGTCTGGGAAATGTGAGTCACACAGCTGAGGAGTTGTGGTCAGCTCTGGAGAACCAATTTCATGAATGGTTGTCTCCACTGGACCTGAAACCAGGGAAGGCCGTGTGCGACAATGCTGCAAACCTGGGTGCGGCCCTTCGCCGGGGCAATGTCACACACGTGCCTTGTATGGCTCACGTGTTGAACCTGGTTGTCCAGCAATTTTTAGCCCACTATCCCAGACTAGTTGGCCTTCTGCAGAGGGCACGGTCGCTGTGTGCTCACTTCCGCCGTTCGCATCCCGCAGCTCAGCGACTTACATCTCTACAGAAGTCGTTGGGCCTGCCACTACACCGGCTAAAATGCGATGTGCCTACCCGGTGGAATTCAACTCTGCACATGTTGCAGCGACTGTGGCAGCACCGACAAGCCCTGGTGCAATACGTTCTGACGTATAGCCTGTGCCAACGAGATCCAGAGGTGGGGCAAATCACGCTGGAGGAGTGGTCTCAGATCAGGGACCTATGCACCCTTCTGCACAGTTTTGAAATGGCGACGAAGATGTTTAGTGCTGACGATGCCATTATCAGCATGACTATTCCGGTGATTTACATGCTGGAGCACATGTTAAACAGAATTCGGAGTCAGGTGGTGGCACAAGAGGAGGTGGAGGAAGTAGAGGAGGAGGAGTTGTATGCGGAATGGCTAACATCTGCAAGGTCCAGACGGTCGGCAGCACCAAGCCGGCAGGCATGTGAGGGTGGGGGACATGGTTTTACCAGGGCGCATGGTAGCAGCCAAACTAGTGAGGAAGGTGCAGGAGCCCAGGAAGAAGTGGAGGACGAACTGATGGAAGACTCATCAGATGAGGGAGACCTTGATCACATTTCTGTTGTGCGAGGTTGGGGGGAGAGGACAGAGGAAGGAAGCATGATTGTTACCTCGCCACCAACACAACAGGGACTTGGTGCTCCTGGATGCGCAACACACATGAGTGCCTTCTTGCTGCACTACCTGCAACATGACCCTCGAATATGTGAGAATTAGAAATAATCCTGACTACTGGGTTGCCACACTGATAGATCCCCGGTGCAAAAGTAAATTTGCAGAAATTATTCCTGCCATAGAAAGGGATGCACGCATGCAGGAGTATCAGCAGAGACTGTTGCAGAATCTTACATGTGCTTTTCCACAAAACACCAGTGGTGCACGTAGTGAATCTCACAGTTCCAACTTGCCAACCGTGGGACCGTCAAGTGCTCAGCACTCAAACCGTAACAGAACCACAGTATCTGCTGGTAACATCAATTTTGCGGAATCATTTCACCACTTTTTTAGCCCATCCTTTGCAAGGCCACAGGAGACAAGAAGTCTGACACATAGTCAACGCCTAGAGACGATGGTACAGGAGTATCTCCAAGTAAACATTGAAGCCATGACTGTGTCAATGGACCCTTGCTCTTTTTGGGCTTCCAATCTGGATAAATGGCCGGAGCTAGCCACTTACGCCTTGGAGATCTTGTCATGCCCCGCAGCCAGCGTTCTGTCTGAACGTGTGTTCAGCGCTGCTGGTGGTGTGCTGACAGATAAGCGCACGTGGCTCTCCACTGATAATGTAGACAGACTCACCTTCATAAAGATGAACAAATCATGGATCCGAAACGACTTTTCTACCCCTGTGTCATCCTGGGGAGAGTAAAAGCTTGATGATTGGTTAAAATCACCCTACCAACCGTTTTAAGCTTTCAAATTACTAATCATGTTTATCTGTATCTTGGCTGGAAAATAATTTGGGCTTTGTAGCAGTATGCAGCACTGATTCTATTAGGCCATCTATAATAAGCTCCACCAGATTTAAAATTACTAATCATGTTTATCTGTATCTTGACTGGAAAATAATTTGGGCTTTGTAGCAGTGTGCAGCACTGATCCTATTAGGCCATCTATACTAAGCTCCACCAGATTTAAAATTAATAATAATTTTTAGCTGCATCTAGCCTGGAAAATAATTTTGGGCTCTGAGATGCGCAAGACACATAAGTGCCTTCTTGCTGCACTACCTGCAACATGACCCTCATATTGTCAGAATTCGAAGTAATCATGACTACTGGGTTGCCACACTCTTAGATTCCCCAAACTTTTCGATCAACCTTTTCATTTTAATAAAGACCAAAAAAATGGTCATTTTTGAAATTATAAGCATTAGCAGGTTATTAGAAACTGAAATCAAACAGTTTTCAACTCAAAACATTATTCTAGGTGATGTTACATTTTCACATAGGACCCCTTGTTCGAAAGGTGCTTCTGAACTCTCTCGTCCATTGAATTTGTCAGGTTTTGGATGGTTTCTGCTTCAATTGTTTTGCATGAGGACAGAATACCCTCCCAGAGCTGTTGCTTAGATGTGAACTGCCTCCCGCCATCATAGACACTCCTTTTGATGATGCTCCAGAGGTTCTGAATGGGGTAGAGGTCAGGGGAGCATGGGGGTCACACCATAAGTTTGTCCCCTTTTATGCCCATATCAGCCAGAGATGCAGATGTTTTATGTGCAGCATGAGATGGTGCATTATCATGCAAAAAAATGATCTTGCTGTGAAATACACGGTTCTTCTTCTTGAACCATGGCAGGAAGTGCTGTTTGAGAAAATCCACATACATTATGGAGTTCATCTTTAGCGCCTTCAGGGATCCTAAAGGGGCCGACAATATCTCTCCCCATGATTCCAGCCCAAAACATTACTCCACCTCCTCCTTGTTGGCGCTGTAGCCGTGTTTGCGTGGGGTGTCCATCAACCAGCCATCCTCCACTCCATCCATCTGGACCATCGAGCGCTGCACGGCACTCATCCGTGAACAAAACAGTTTTGAAATCAGTTTTCATGTAATGTTTGGCCCACTGGAGCCGTTTCTGCTTGTGTGAAGTGGATAGAGGAGGTCGACAGGATGGCGTATGCACAGCTGCAAACCTCTGAAGGACCCTGCATCTTGTTGTTCGGGGGACTTTGGAGGCACCAGCAGCTTCAAAAACTTGTCTGCTGCTATGACAAGGCTTTTTTGCCGCTGCTCTTTTAACCTGACGTAATTGCCTGTAGGAAAGAGTCCTCAATTTGCCCTTATCAGCACGCACACGTGTGTACTGTGAATCAGCTACATACTTCTTGATTGCCAAGACACTTCATCCTGATCATCGCACAATGTTGATTGTAGTCATGCCTTGACCTAAACACTCCACAATTTGTTGCTTCTCAGCAGCCGACACATCCTTTTTCTTTCCCATTTTGGCAGAAAATGTAGGCTGCTTAATAATGTGAGACAGCGTTCTTAAGTAGTCTTGCCTTTCATTGGACACACCTGCCAAACTAATTAGCACAGGTGTCTGCAATTGCTTACAGTGATATAAAGAGCCCTGACACACATCACCATCAATGAGTTTAACTGACAAACAAACAAATTCTTCCCTTATCACTCCTAAACACTTTTTGCATAATAATTTGGAACACAGTGTACATGTGCTTTTCCACAAAACACCAGTGGTTCACGTAGTGAATCTTACAGTTCTAACTTGCCAACCGTGGTCTGTATGGAGTTGTTCAATAAAGGGCCCAAAATTAAGATAACATAGATGGGAGAGGTCTCTATGAATAGGAATTCCTAAGTATTTGATACCCTGTGAGGGCCAGGCAAAGGGAAAGTTGGACTGGATGGAATCCTATATGGATTTGGGGAGGGAGACATCGAGGGCCTCAGACTTCGCTGCATTCATTTTAAAATTTGACCATGTAACAAAGTGATCTATTTCATCCATAACAGCATGGATGGATATATGTGATTGAGTGATATATACTAGGACATCATCAGCAAATAGAGAGCACTTGTACTCGGTGCCTCCCACCTCAATCCACCTAATATTGGGGTTATGGCGAATTGAGGAGAGCAGGTGCTCCGTCACTAGGATGTATAAGAGAGGGGACAGAGGACATCCCTGCCTTGTCCCATTGGTGATTGTGAAAGGTGATGAAAATGTTCTGATGCACTCCCTGGGCCTTGGGACACCCGGAGCCGGACCCTTTTTGGTGGATGCTGGTGGTTGTAGTCTTCGTGGCGGCGACCCGGTTCCGTGGCTCAGGGTGGTCAAACCAGTGGCGGAACTATTTATGTGGTTGTGATGTTTAAATGTCCGACTACGCCACCCGTGGATTGCGGTCAGAGTGAACCGCCGCTGCAGGGCAGACAGCTGAGGCTGGTGTTGTGGGTGCAGCAGAGCGTAGCATAACTCCCCACGGGAGGAGTATAGCCTCAGGGCAGTGTATGCGGAGGATGG
Source organism: Phyllobates terribilis (assembly GCF_046119375.1). Lineage (NCBI taxonomy): Eukaryota > Metazoa > Chordata > Amphibia > Anura > Dendrobatidae > Phyllobates > Phyllobates terribilis. The sequence continues at coordinate 277,847,904 of NW_027362767.1, forward strand.
GGGTGATGGTGCAGGGCAGCAGCAGTAACGACACGGAGTCAGTGATGCAGTCCAGGGCCTTTACTCACAGTTCTTATTATCCAGACCACGTCTGCAGGTAACGGCTGCCCACGTCGTACTGTGCTCACCAGGTGAGGGGCTCAGACAACTCCCAGATAACTTTGGAGCGCTTCACAGGACCCCCTTTGTGTGTCCTTTGTCTGGCCTTTCTTACCAACCCTTCTGTCCGGCTGCCTCGGGCCTCCTCTTGGTAAACTTGGCGCCAGTTTCCCTGACCCTATGTGGTGCCTTCCTAGCGGGTGTAGCGAGGGGCTGCGCCACATAAAATGTCACAGCCTCCGGTTTCTAGCTGAGGGTCGTTTCCTGCCTCCACTAGTTTCGGGGACCGGTCTCCCCCTTTGGCCTGACCCCTCCACGCAGGTGGATTCGGGCGTGCGGTGGCGACTCGCCCGTCCGCACCCCTTGGATCCCTTCATTCCTCGCTCCTGGAGCCTTCTCCGCTCCTCTTCCTTCCTTCTCCCTCTTCCAGGCCTGGGCCTCTGTTACTAGGCCCGCCTCCGGAGCAGAGCTCATGCAGAGCCCCTGCTCCCTGCCACTTTTGCTCAGACTTCTCTGCACTGAACTAAGATGGTGCCCACCTTTTATACTCCCTTCTCAATGCACCCAGTAACTGCTTCCTCCCTGCTCCTGCACTACAGGGTTCCCCTTCCTCAGTGTTCCCTCCCCCCACTCCAGCCAGGGACAGGGACTGTCGTGCCCATCTCAGAGGCATATTGGTCGCCCTGCCCCACGGCAATGTGGTGTAATGCATGCAGGTGTCGGGTCCTGATCCACACTCCATCCTTACCTGAGAGTGAGATATCACACCTCTGGGTGAGGCGCAATACCTCTGTAGCAACCGAGCCCTCAGGGTGCTACAGTTCCATTTATCTTCAGCCTAGGTGACGTATTGTGATACAGGGCCGTGATTTTGGCTATAAAAGGGTCCCCTAGACCCCTACCCCAAGCTTTTTAAGAGAATCATATATGGCGTGCCAGGAGACTCTATGGAATGCTTTCTCAGCATCCAACGAGAGTATCTAATTACAAATTTTTAACTGCATCTAGCCCAAGAAATACTTTGTGCCTAGTAGCAGTTTCTACTAGTCAGCGGATTATCCCAGCTGTTAAGCAAGCTACACCACCTGTAGTTTGGACACTTAATTTTTTCAAAGGAAATGCTTCGGGACCACGGGATACTCAGTGAAGAGCATCAGGAGGCACCCCAAGGCATAGGGGCTGGGACTGGCAGTAGGATGCCTTGCGGTGGACAGCCGAGCTCGATCCTTATAAAAGCTTTTTAACTGCAGCAGCTTTAGTGGACGCTACTGGAGCTGGAATTACGCGGCTGCTGGCATGAGACTTGCCCTCCAATAGATCCTTGTAAATGGATTTAAAGTGTATTCATTCAAATTAGAGAGACAATTTAAATTAAAAAGCTTAGAGCTGCCTCCACCACAGGGGGGCTCGCTCGACCCACCAGCGGACAGGCACCAGTATTGGGAGAGGGGGGCTGGCCGTCAGGGTTCACCGCGGCTCTGGCACAAACCCGGCGACACGGAGGTGGCACGGGCAGGAGCGGACTGAACGTGTCGGCTTCTCACTTTTTGGATTTTAGAAGGGCATGACATGCCTATATCTGTGTCTCCCCCTCCTTTTACTCCTCCACCTCTTTTCTTTTCGCATGACTATATGTACTTGTCACTTTTCCATGTGTTAGTTGTGTCTTCTGAGCAGTTTGTCAGCTTTTGGACACCTTTGAAGGTGTTTTCTATGTGTTTCTATGTGTTTTTGTTTGCCTGCCATTGGTTTTAACGGTGTTCGAAGGTGTTCGACGAACAGTTCGACGAACAGTTCGGCGAACACACGGGTGTTCGACGAACCGAACCGAACTCGAACACTACGGGTGTGGCTCAACACTACTTAGAAGGATTCAACTCGTCAGTTTTTAATCACATGATGTCATAAACTAGAGGGAAAGGAGAACAATTAACTGGGTAGAAGGGCAAAATGAGCAATTGTAAGTATACAGTGCTATATAATATGATGATTGCAATTTATTTATTAAGAGGATACAAATTTTGATTGGAGGTTTCGACCCCTTTGAAAACACCTTTTCACATGGGCTCAGTTACCTTTAATAAGAACCAGATTGGTCTTCACTTGCCCTCTTGGAGTCGAGCACTGTGTCCCCATCGTCCCCACCGCTGCTCAGTTTTGGAGATAATTTTGCCTAAAAGCACCATCAAGCAGCCCACAGAGAGCTACTTACTATAACCAGCTCCAACAAAAAAGCTCTAGTGATGAGCGAGCATGCTCACTACTGCTCGGTGCTCGCCCGAGCATCTCACTGCTCGAGATGCTCGGCGCTTGCCGAGTATTTCCGGGGTTGCTCGGGGGAGCTTGGGTCTCCTCCCTGCGTGTTTGGCACTCTTTACAAGCCAATGAACATGCAGGGATTGCCTGCCACTCACTGTAATGCCGTAGCCATGTTGGTTGTGGCATTGCATTGATTGGCTGGCCGCACAGCATCATCAGGTCTATATGAGACCAGGTGACGTCATGCTCGTCACAGTCACTCCAGAATCAGACAGTGTAGGGAGAGGTGCTGCTGAGCTAGGGAGAGATTTGCTTGTTTCTAGTTAGTGTAGGTATACCAAACTATATTAGCGACACATATCCATCTCAACAAACAGTCCTTCTGAGGACTAATCCATCTGCAGAGATATCAGGCAGGCAGTGTATATAGGCAGGCAGGGCATATAGCAGACTGCAGTGCACATAGCACAAAAGGCTCCATTCCAGTTTTGTCTGCTGCTGCTGTTAGATATTTCTAGAAATAGGCCCAGGTCTCAGGGACCAGGAATAATTTTTTTTGGAAATTAATCCTAATTATTTGCTTAAAAAGCAATCCAGAGAACACTGTTTTTCTGCACCATTTGCTTGTTGGCACTGCAGAATACAGCCAGGTCCTTTCCATATTACAGCGCTAAAAATCCAGCTATTTAAAACTGTGGTTTGTCCGTCACACGGATCACATATAATTGTGCTGAAAATACTGCCATTTCTGGCCTCCATTAAAAATGTATTTCAGTGTGTCCGTGAAGCAATTGACACCAGATTGCTGTTCAAAATAGTTACCTACAGGCCAGCTATTTAAAACTGTATTTTCTCCATCACACGGATCACATATACGTTTTCAGAAAATACTGCAATTTCTGGCCTCCATTAATTTTTTTTTCAGTGTCTCAGTGAAGCAATTGACACCAGTTTGCTGTTCAAAATAGTTACCTACAGGCCAGGTATTTAAAACTGTGGTTTGTCCGTCACACGGATCACATATACGTTTTCAGAAAATACTGCCATTTCTGACCTCCATTAAAAATTTGTTTCAGTGTGTCAGTGAAGCAATTGACACCAGTTTGCTGTTCAAAATAGTTACCTACAGGCCAGGTATTTAAAACTGTGGTTTGTCCGTCACACGGATCACATATACGTTTTCAGAAAATACTGCCATTTCTAATCTCCATTAAAATTTGTTTCAGTGTGTCAGTGAAGCAATAGACACCAGTTTGCTGTTCAAAATAGGCCAGGTATTTAAAACTGTGGTTTGTCTGTCACATGCATCACATATAAGTTCGCTCCAAATTCAGTCATTTGTAGTGACCGTGGAAGATATTGTCCTTCATTTAAAATGGGCAAGGCACATGGCAAGGGACAGGGAACTGGACGTGATGGTGATGCTGCATTCAGAGGCCGAGGCCGTGGTCAAGCTGAAATTGTGCCACAACAAAACCCACATCTTCTCGCTCGACCTTCCTGTCCCAATTAATAGGGGACCGCAGAACACCACTATTGAACATAGAGCAGTGTGAAAAGGTTATTGGTTGGATAGCAGATAACACTTCCAGTCACTTAGCCACCACTACTACCTTGTCTTCCACACGGTCAAGTCTCAGTAGCTGTGAGTCTGGACTGCATATTCCTCACCCTGAACTTCCTTCCTCCCACCATGCCGAGTGCCCAGAGACAACTGATCCCACACTTGGACACTCTGAAGAGCTGTTCACTTTTCCATTTATAGATTCGGGCCTATCGCCTGGTCCACTTGAAGCGGGGCAAAAGGAGATTGCATGTAGCGATACCCAAATATTTGAGCAGCCACAGTCACACGAAGGTGACAGTGGGAAAGTGTCACAAGAGGTGGACGATGATGAGACACAATTGCCAGAAAGTCAGGAGGAGGACCAGAGTGCAGAAGTGGAAGACGAGTTGGTGGATGATATAGTAACTGACCCAACCTGGCAGGAGGAAATACAGAGCAAGGAGAGCAGCACACAGGGGGAGGGAGGCAGAGCACCCCAACAGGCAGGAAGAAGCAGTGTGGTGGCCACAGAAAGAAGGCAGGCAACCGATCCCCGTAACACCAACACGAAAGAAGTTGCCTGCTATGATCGGCAACATGAACTAAGGAAAGATAGGGGACAGGTGTTCCTACAGTAAGACTAAGCTGAATCCCTACGATGTAGAGGGCTGCCTGTTCCTAGCGAACAGACCCGCCTTAGTCCTTGGTTAGTCTGAACGAAGACCTATAGCATAAAGGGAGGGGTCCCTAAAAGAACTAAGGACTGGGACAAAAAATGGGACAACTCCTAAACAGAGAAGTAGTTGCAGAACACAAAAAGACAAACTGACAAAAAGGTACTAGAGGTCCCAGAAGGACCAAGTGAACTGACAGAGAAAGGCACATAAGCACCTGGCTAGAGAAACAGTCAAACACTGAAGTCCAGCACAGCCAAAAGGGCGGAGCTGGAATATAGAAGCAGATGGTCACGTGACCGCAAAACACAAGATGGAAAAAACAAACAGGAGGGTTCTAACAGTACCCCCTCTTTTATGAGGATCCTCAGGATCCTCTAGGCCCAGGCCTATCCGGAAACCTCTTGCGGAAATCTTTAACATGCCTAGGAGCAGAGACATCATCCGTCCTTACCCAGTAGTTGTCTTCGGGATAGAAAGGCTTCCAGGAGACGAGATACTGTAATCTCCCTCTATGCCAATTCAAGATACGAGAAATTTCATATTCGCCGTCTTCCGCCACAAGAGGAACTTTGACAGTGGCGTCCCTATGAGATACATCAGCCTTTTTCAACAAGGAAACATGAAGCACAGGATTAAACTTCAAGGAAGTAGGGACATCCAACCTAACAGCAGACCGGTTAACAACCTGAAGCACTTTAAATGGACCCACAAACTTAGGACTCAGTTTTTTAGAGGGAATACTCAACCACAGTTTCTTTGAGGAGAACAAGACCTCCTTACGTTTCCTGTCAAAATACTTCTTGGACTTCTTGTTAGCCTCTTGAAAGTTGCAATGTACATTAGTCCAAATCACCTCAAAAATTCTCCTCCTCCGGCACCGCCGACCCCAATTTGGAAAACGAACCAAAAGACGGATGTCTTCCAGTACAACAAAAAAAAGGAGAACATCCAGCAGAGGAGGATGTATGATTGTTAAGAGCAAATTCTGCAAGAGGCAGAAACTCAGACCACACCTCTTGATTGTCCGCCACAAAACAACGCAAAAACTGTTCAATATCCTGTTTTTTTCTTTCAGTCTGTCCATTAGACTCAGGATGATAACCAGACGAAAATGACAAATGGACTCCCAACCTGTCACAAAAAGCACGCCAAAAGCGAGCCACAAACTGAGGTCCTCTATCAGAAACAATATCCGTGGGAACGCCATGGAGCTTGACAATCTCCTTAACAAACGCCTTAGCGAGTGTCTTGGCGCAGGGCAACTTAATGAATGGAACCAAATGACACATCTTACTAAAACGGTCCACGACCACCCAGATGACAGTAAAACACTCGGACACAGAAAGATCAGTAATAAAATCCATTTTGAGATGCGTCCAAGGCACACTAGGAACCACCAGAGGGCAAAACAACCCCACAGCAGGAGTATGTGAAGCCTTTGACCTAGCACACACAGTACATTGACGCACCCACTTGATGACTTCCTTCTGCCATCCAGGCCACCAAAAACTGCGACTGATAAGTCTCTTAGTCTCCGAAATTCCTGGATGACCTGCCAACCGAGACTCATGACACTCCACAAAGAAATCTCTCCTAAAGGATCTAGGCACGAACAACCTCCCATGGGGAGTGTTAGATGGAGCATCATCTTGAGCATTCAGAATCCCATTCTCCAAAACGGAGTCCAATGCCGCCACCACAACTCCTTTCTGTAAAATGCTCTCCTCCTTCTCGGCACCGACCGTAGGAGAGAAGCTGCGAGATAAAGCATCGGCTTTAACATTCTTAGTACCAGGTATATAGGTAACAGAAAAATGAAACCGAGAAAAAAAAGTGCCCACCTAGCTTGACGGGCATTCAAGCGCCTGGCTGCATCCAGATAGATCAAATTCTTATGATCTGTGAAAACCTGAATAGGAAATCTAGCACCTTCCAAAAAATGATGCCAATGTTCAAAAGCGAGTTTAATAGCCAGCAACTCCCGATTTCCAACATCATAATTTAGTTCAGTTTCCGAATTTTTTTTCGAAAAGAAGGCACAAGGATGTACTTGTACTCCACCCTTGTTCTCCTGAGACAAAACTGCTCCGACCCCCACCGATGAAACATCGACCTCGACCAAAAAAGGCTTGGTCTCATCAGGCTGCATAAGAATAGGGGCAGAACTGAACCTCTCTTTGAGATACTCAAACGCTTCAATGGCCTCAGTAGTCCACTGGGCCGTATTTGCACCTTTCCTGGTGAGATCGGTTAGAGGTTTAACAATTACAGAAAAATTCTTAATGAATTTCTTGTAATAATGGGCAAAACCCAAAAATCTCAGTATAGATTTCAAACCAATAGGCCTAGGCCATTCCTGCACAGCCTGAACCTTCACAGGGTCCATCTCAAAGCCCTCGCTGGAGACAAGGTAGCCCAAAAAACTAATTTTCTGCACAGCAAACTCACATTTCTCCAGCTTAGCAAAGAGTGAATTATCACTCAATAACTGCAAAACTTCACGTACACTCTGCCAAAGGGACTCTAGATCTGGTGAATAAATCAAAATGTCATCCAAATACACAACCACATTCTTACCAATCAAAGGTCTCAGGATGTCATTAATAAGGTTCTGAAAAAATGCAGGTGCATTGGTAAGACCAAAAGGCATCACCAGATTCTCAAAATGACCTACCGGAGTGTTAAAAGCAGTTTTCCATTCATCTCCCTCTTTCACTCGTAACAAATTGTATGCCCCCCCGGAGATCAATTTAAGAGAACCACTTGGCCCCCACTAACTGGTTAAACAAGTCAGGAATTAACGGCAATGGGTAGGAATTGCGTACGGTAATCTTAATTTCACGAAAATCCAGACATGGACGTAAACCCCCGTCCTTTTCTTTAACAAAGAAAAATCCAACTGCCACAGGCGACTTAGAAGTAGTGTTGAGCCACCCCCGTAGTGTTCGAGTTCGGTTCGTCGAACACCCGTGTGTTCGCCGAACTGTTCGTCGAACTGTTCGTCAAACACCTTCGAACACCGTTAAAACCAATGGCAGGCAAACAAAAACACATAGAAACACATAGAAAACACCTTCAAAGGTATCCAAAAGCTGACAAACTGCTCAGAAGACACAACTAACACATGGAAAAGTGACAGGTACATATAGTCATGCGACAAGAAAAGAGGTGGAGGAGTAAAAGGATGGGGAGACACAGATATAGGCATGTCATGCCCTTCTAAAATCCAAAAAGTGAGAAGCCGACACGGCCAGTCCGCTCCTGCCCGTGCCACCTCCGTGTCGCCGGGTTTGTGCCAGAGCCGCGGTGAACCCTGATGGCCAGCCCCCCTCTCCCAATACTGGTGCCTGTCCGCTGGTGGGTCGAGCGAGCCCCCCTGTGGTGGAGGCAGCTCTAAGCTTTTTAATTTAAATTGTCTCTCTAATTTGAATGAATACACTTTAAATCCATTTACAAGAATCTATTGGAGGGCAAGTCTCATGCAAGCAGCCGCGTAATTCCAGCTCCAGTAGCGTCCACTAAAGCTGCTGCAGTTAAAAAGCTTTTATAAGGATCGAGCTCGGCTGTCCACTGCAAGGCATCCTACTGCCAGTCCCAGCCCCTATGCCTTGGGGTGCCTCCTGATGCTCTTCACTGAGTATCCCGTGGTCCCGAAGCATTTCCTTTGAAAAAATTAAGTGTCCAAACTACAGGTGGTGTAGCTTGCTTAACAGCCGGGATAATCCGCTGACTAGCAGACACTGCTACTAGGCACAAAGTATTTCCTGGGCTAGATGCAGTTAAAAATTTGTAATTAGATACTCTCGTTGGATGCTGAGAAAGCATTCCATAGAGTCTCCTGGCACGCCATATATGATTCTCTTAAAAAGCTTGGGGTAGGGGTCTAGGGGACCCTTTTATAGCCAAAATCACGGCCCTGTATCGCAATATCTCACCTAGGCTGAAGATAAATGGAACTGTAGCACCCTGAGGGCTCGGTTGCTACAGAGGTATTGCGCCTCACCCAGAGGTGTGATATCTCACTCTCAGGTAAGGATGGAGTGTGGATCAGGACCCGACACCTGCATGCATTACACCACATTGCCGTGGGGTAGGGCGACCAATATGCCCCTGAGATGGGCAAGACAGTCCCTGTCCCTGGCTGGAGTGGGGGGAGGGAACACTGAGGAAGGGGAACCCTGTAGTGCAGGAGCAGGGAGGAAGCAGTTACTGGGTGCATTGAGCAGGGAGTATAAAAGGTGGGCACCATCTTAGTTCAGTGCAGAGAAGTCTGAGCAGAAGTGACAGGGAGCAGGGGCTCTGCATGAGCTCTGCTCCGGAGGTGGGCCTAGTAACAGAGTCCCAGGCCTGGAAGAGGGAGAAGGAGGGAAGAGGAGCGGAGAAGGCTCCAGGAACGAGGAACGAATGGATCCCAGGGGTGCGGACGGGCGAGTCGCCACCGCACGCCCGAATCCACCTGCGTGGAGGGGTCAGGCCAAAGGGGGAGACCGGTCCCCAAAACTAGTGGAGGCAGGAAACGACCCTCAGCTAGAAACCGGAGGCTGTGACATTTTATGTGGCGCAGCCCCTCGCTACACCCGCTAGGAAGGCACCACATAGGGTCAGGGAAACTGGCGTCAAGTTTACCAAGAGGAGGCCCGAGGCAGCCGGACAGAAGGGATGGTAAGAAAGGCCAGACAAAGGACACACAAAGGGGGTCCTGTGAAGCGCTCCAAAGTTATCTGGGAGTTGTCTGAGCCCCTCACCTGGTGAGCACAGTACGACGTGGGCAGCCGTTACCTGCAGAAGTGGTCTGGATAATAAGAACTGTGAGTAAAGGCCCTGGACTGCATCACTGACTCCGTGTCGTTACTGCTGCTGCCCTGCACCATCACCCCCATCCTCCGCATACACTGCCCTGAGGCTATACTCCTCCCGTGGGGAGTTATGCTACGCTCTGCTGCACCCACAACACCAGCCTCAGCTGTCTGCCCTGCAGCGGCGGTTCACTCTGACCGCAATCCACGGGTGGCGTAGTCGGACATTTAAACATCAAAACCACATAAATAGTTCCGCCACTGGTTTGACCGCCCTGAGCCACGGAACCGGGTCGCCGCCACGGAGACTACAACCACCAGCATCCACCAAAAAGGGTCCGGCTCCGGGTGTCCCAAGGCCCAGGGGGTGCATCAGAACATTTTCATCACCTTTCACAATCACCAATGGGACAAGGCAGGGATGTCCTCTGTCCCCTCTCTTATACATCCTAGTGACGGAGCACCTGCTCTCATCAATTCGGCATAACCCCAATATTAGGTGGATTGAGGTGAGAGGCACCGAGTACAAGTGCTCTCTATTTGCTGATGATGTCCTAGTATATATCACTCAATCACATATATTCATCCATGCTGTTATGGCTGAAATAGATCACTTTGTTACATGGTCAAATTTTAAAATCAATGCAGTGAAGTCTGAGGCCCTCGATGTCTCCCTCCCCAAATCCATACAGGATTCCATCCAGTCCCACTTTCCCTTTGCCTGGCCCTCACAGGGTATCAAATACTTAGGAATTCCTATTCATAGAGACCTCTCCCATCTATGTTATCTTAATTTTGGGCCCTTTATTGAACAACTCCATACAGACCACGGTTGGCAAGTTAGAACTGTAAGATTCACTACGTGAACCACTGGTGTTTTGTGGAAAAGCACATGTACACTGTGTTCAAAATTATTATGCAAAAAGTGTTTAGGAGTGATAAGGGAAGAATTTGTTTGTTTGTCAGTTAAACTCATTGATGGTGATGTGTGTCAGGGCTCTTTATATCACTGTAAGCAATTGCAGACACCTGTGCTAATTAGTTTGGCAGGTGTGTCCAATGAAAGGCAAGACTACTTAAGAAGGCTGTCCCACATTATTAAGCAGCCTACATTTTCTGCCAAAATGGGAAAGAAAAAGGATGTGTCGGCTGCTGAGAAGCAACAAATTGTGGAGTGTTTAGGTCAAGGCATGACTACAATCAACATTGTGCGATGATCAGGATGAAGTGTCTTGGCAATCAAGAAGTATGTAGCTGATTCACAGTACACACGTGTGCGTGCTGATAAGGGCAAATTGAGGACTCTTTCCTACAGGCAATTACGTCAGGTTAAAAGAGCAGTGGCAAAAAAGCCTTGTCATAGCAGCAGACAAGTTTTTGAAGCTGCTGGTGCCTCCAAAGTCCCCCGAACAACAAGATGCAGGGTCCTTCAGAGGTTTACAGCTGTGCATACGCCATCCTGTCGACCTCCTCTATCCACTTCACACAAGCAGAAACGGCTCCAGTGGTCCAAACATTACATGAAGACTGATTTCCAAACTCTTTTGTTCATGGATGAGTGCCGTGCAACGCTCGATGGTCCAGATGGATGGAGTGGAGGATGGCTGGTTGATGGACACCCCACGCAAACACGGCTACAGCGCCAACAAGGAAGAGGTGGAGTAATGTTTTGGGCTGGAATCATGGGGAGAGAGATTGTCGGCCCCTTTAGGATCCCTGAAGGGGTAAAGATGAACTCCATAATGTATGTGGAGTTTCTCAAACAGCACTTCCTGCCACGGTTCAAGAAGAAGAACCGTGTATTCCACAGCAAGATCATTTTTATGCATGATAATGCACCATCTCATGTTGCACATAAAACATCTGCATCTCTGGCTGATATGGGCATAAAAGGGGACAAACTTATGGTGTGACCCCCATGCTCCCCTGACCTCTACCCCATTCAGAACCTCTGGAGCATCATCAAAAGGAGTGTCTATGATGGCGGGAGGCAATTCACATCTAAGCAACAGCTCTGGGAGGGTATTCTGTCCTCATGCAAAACAATTGAAGCAGAAACCATCCAAAACCTGACAAATTCAATGGACGAGAGAGTTCAGAAGCTCCTTTCGAACAAGGGGTCCTATGTGAAAATGTAACATCACCTAGAATAAAGTTTTGAGTTGAAAACTGTTTGATTTCAGTTTCTAATAACCTGCTAATGCTTATAATTTCAAAAATGACCATTTTTTTGGTCTTTATTAAAATGAAAAGGTTGATCGAAGAGTGTGGGGGATCTAAGAGTGTGGCAACCCAGTAGTCAGGATTACTTCGAATTCTGACAATCTGATGGTCATGTTGCAGGTAGTGCAGCAAGAAGGCACTTATGTGTCTTGCGCATCTCGGAGCCCCAAAATTATTTTCCGGGCTAGATGCAGCTAAAAATTATTATTAATTTTAAATCTGGTGGAGCTTAGTATAGATGGCCTAATAGAATCAGTGCTGCACACTGCTACAAAGCCCAAATTATTTTCCAGCCAAGGTACAGATAAACATGATTAGTAATTTTAAATCTGGTGGAGCTTATTATAGATGGCCTAATAGAATCAGTGCTGCACACTGCTACAAAGCCCAAATTATTTTCCAGCCAAGATACAGATAAACATGATTAGTAATTTGAAAGCTTAAAACGGTTGGTAGGGTGATTTTAACCAATTATCAAGCTTTTACTCTCCCCAGGATGATACAGGGGTAGAAAAGTCATTTCGGATCCATGATTTGTTCATCTTTATGAAGGTGAGTCTGTCTACATTATCAGTGGAGAGCCACGTGCGCTTATCTGTCAGCACACCACCAGCAGCGCTGAACACACGTTCAGACAGAACGCTGGCTGCGGGGCATGACAAGATCTCCAAGGCGTAAGTGGCTAGCTCCGGCCATTTATCCAGATTGGAAGCCCAAAAAGAGCAAGGGTCCAGTGACACAGTCATGGCTTCAATGTTTACTTGGAGATACTCCTGTACCATCGTCTCTAGGCGTTGACTATGTGTCAGACTTCTTGTCTCCTGTGGCCTTGCAAAGGATGGGCTAAAAAAGTGGTGAAATGATTCCGCAAAATTAATGTTACCAGCAGATACTGTGGTTCTGTTACGGTTTGAGTGCTGAACACTCGACGGTCCCACGGTTGGCAAGTTGGAACTGTGAGATTCACTGCGTGCACCACTGGTGTTTTGTGGAAAAGCACATGTAAGATTCTGCAACAGTCTCTGCTGATACTCCTGCATGCGTGCATCCCTTTCTATGGCAGGAATAATTTCTGCAAATTTACTTTTGTACCGGGGATCTAACAGTGTGGCAACCCAGTAGTCAGGATTATTTCTAATTCTCACAATTCGAGGGTCATGTTGCAGGTAGTGCAGCAAGAAGGCTCTCATGTGTGTTGCGCATCCAGGAGCACCAAGTCCCTGTTGTGTTGGTGGCGAGGTAACAATCATGCTTCCTTCCTCTGTCCTCTCTCCCCAACCTCGCACAACAGAAATGTGATCAAGGTCTCCCTCATCTGATGAGTCTTTCATCAGTTCGTCCTCCACTTCTTCCTGGGCTCCTGCACCTCCTCACTAGTTTGGCTGCTACCATGCGCCCTGGTAAAACCATCTACCCCACCCTCACATGCCTGCCGCCTTGGTGCTGCCGACCGTCTGGACCTTGCAGATGTTAGCCCTTGCGCATACAACTCCTCCTCCTCTACTTCCTCCACCTCCTCTTGTGCCACCACCTGACTCCGAATTCTGTTTAACATGTGCTCCAGCATGTAAATCACCGGAATAGTCATGCTGATAATGGCATCGTCAGCACTAAACATCTCCGTCGCCATTTCAAAACTGTGCAGAAGGGTGCATAGGTCCCTGATCTGAGACCACTCCTCCAGCTTGATTTGCCCCACCTCTGGATCTCGTTGGCCCAGGCTATATGTCAGAACGTATTGCACCAGGGCTTGTCGGTGCTGCCACAGTCGCTGCAACATGTGCAGAGTTGAATTCCACTGGGTAGGCACATTGCATTTTAGCCGGTGAAGTGGCAGGCCCAACGACTTCTGTAGAGATGTAAGTCGCTGAGTTGCGGGATGCGATCGGCGGAAGTGAGCACACAGCGACCGTGCCCTCTGCAGAAGGCCATCTAGTCCGGGATAGTGGGCTAAAAATTGCTGGACAACCAGGTTCAACACGTGAGCCATACAAGGCACGTGTGTGACATTGCCCCGGCGAAGGGCCGCACCCAGGTTTGCAGCATTGTCGCACACGGCCTTCCCTGGTTTCAGGTCCAATGGAGACAACCATTCATGAAATTGGTTCTCCAGAGCTGACCAAAACTCCTCAGCTGTGTGACTCACATTTCCCAGACATTTCAAAGTAAAAACCGCCTGATGACGTTGAGCCCTACTGCCAGCATAGTAAGGAGGTGTGCAGGATCCCTTCTGCACAGTTAGAAAGCTTGTGGCATGACCAGACAGGCTTTGGGTGCAGGTGGAGGACCAAGAGGAGGTTGAGGAGGCAGAAGCAGTGGAGGATCTTTGAGATAAAGAAGATTGACGCACAACTCGTGGGTACGGCAAGACTTGGACAGCAGCCCCTTGTCCTGCTGTCACCATAGTTACCCAGTGCCCAGTCAGTGACATGTAACGCCCCTGTCCATGCCTACTCGTCCAAGTGTCTGTGATGAAATGCACCCTGTCACACACAGAGTTTCTCAAAGAAGCGGTGATGTTGTGTGCAACATGCTGGTGGAGCGCACGCACACCTTTCTTTGAGAAGTAGTGCTGACTGGGCATCTGGTACTGGGGCACTGTGACGGACATAAGGACTCGAAAATCCTCTGTGTCCACCAGGCGGAAAGGCAGCATTTCTGTATCTAAGAGCTTGCAGATGGTGAAATTCAACCTCTTAGTTTTCTCATGGCTAGGAGGAAATGGTCTTTTACTTGTCCACATCTGAGGGACCGAGGGCTGGCTGTTGTGCTTAGACGGGGTTGATAAGGGTGTCCCCGGCAAACTGCCGGTCTGTGAGGAAGATGCAGGCGGACATGTTAAGTTGCCTTGATCCAAAGGTAGTGCTATCGATGTCGGACAGCGCTCAACACCAGCTAGGAAGCATTGAAGCACAGTGAGCTTCCCACTGCAACTTATGCTTCATGTCCAAGTGCCGGTTCATGCATGAAGTACTCAAACTATGTATTTTTTGGCCTCTACTTAGCTTTTGCTGACAAATTTTACAGATATCACGAGTTGGGTCATCTTTATCGATCTGAAAAAATGCCCAGGCTATGCAAGGCTTAGCACCCATGCGACCTGAAGAGCCACCACGACTTGTGGTGAGAGGCAGAGTTGTGTTTGAGGATGCAGTTGTTGACGTACTTCCAGTACTACGTCTCTGTCCAGGAAGGCACAACCTGACCTCATCGTCACTAGCATTCTCCTCCACCTCCTCTGCTGACCTCATCTCTTGGCTGATTGTGGGTTGACAGTAAGTGGGATCTCCAACCTCATCATCATCACCCTGTGTGCTATCACACCCGTCGTCCTCAGAGCCAACCTGTTCCTGCCCTGACAAAAAACTAAAGTTGTCGCTCCCATCAGGTATTTGAGTCTCATCTTCGTCTTCCTCATTGTCTCCACCAACAGGAGTTACAGTTTGGGAATGAGGGTCTACATTATGGTCAGAACCTTCTGCGTCTGGTCCTGGATCCGACTCATAAAGATTCTGGGCATCAGTGCAGATCATTTCCTCGTCTGGATTCACAGAAGCACTGGAGCCGACCTCTGATTCCCAGGCTATAGTATGAGTAAACAGCTCTGCAGACTCAACCATCTGTTCTACCTCATACTCAGACGGGCAGCTGGAGATTTGGGAGCTGTGAGGAAGCAAGTGCGATTGGGGTGACACCTCTGAGGACTGGAGTATTTGTGATGTTGAAGTTGATGTGGAGGAGAGCCCACTTAAAGGAGCACTTGATATCCGTTGAAGCACCTGCTGTTTTTGTACCTCATCTGGAATTTGTAGCAATTGGCGTGGCAGTAAGAAAGGGATCTTATCACATTGTCCGCTAAAAGAAGTAGACATTTTAGTTTGGCTGGAAGATGGTCTTTCTTCTGCAGATGTTACTGTTGCTTTAACACCTACCCCACAGACACAACCTTTTTTCCCCTTCCCAACATGCCTATTCCCCTTTCCAACAGCAGCAGGCCTTTTTCCACTCATTTTGGTGGTTAACTAATTCACAACTCTGGAGTTGTTTGCACAAAAAAACAATGGATGGGAACCGAGCAGAGCTGAGTGGCCAAACTGTGGTATTAGGCCAAAACTACTGGCTGGGTTAGATGCAAATATTTTTTCAGAGCTAGATGCAGAAAAAAATTATATTCAATTTGCAACCTGATGGTGGTCAGTATAGATGGACTAACAGACCAAGTCCCACACACTGCTAGAAGCCCAAATATTTTTTCAGCGCTAGATGCAGATAAAAATTATTTTTAATTTGCAACCTGATGGAGGTCAGTATAGATGGACTAATATAACAAGTCCCACACACTGCTAGAAGCCCAAATATTTTTTCAGAGCTAGATGCAGAAAAAAATTATATTCAGTTTGCAACCTGATGGAGGTCAGTATAGATGGACTAATAGAAAAAGTCCCACACACTACTAGAAGCCCAAATATTTTTTCAGAGCTAGATGTAGAAAAAAATTATATTCAATTAGCAACCTGATGGAGGTCAGTATAGATGGACTAATAGAACAAGTCCCACACACTGCTAGAAGCCCAAATATTTTTTCAGAGCTAGATGCAGAAAAAAATTATATTCAATTTGCAACCTGGTGGAGGTCAGTATAGATGAACTAATAGAACACGTCCCACACACTGCTAGAAGCCCAAATATTTTTTCAGAGCTAGATGCAGATAAAAATTATTTTTAATTTGCAACCTGATGGAGGTCAGTATAGATGGACTAATAGACCAAGTCCCACACACTGCTAGAAGCCCAAATATTTTTTCAGAGCTAGATGCAGAAAAAAATTATATTCAATTTGCAACCTCATGGAGGTCAGCATAGATGGACTAATAGACCAAGTCCCACACACTGCTAGAAGCCCAAATATTTTTTCAGAGCTAGATGCAGAAAAAAATTATATTCAAATTGCAACCTGATAAAGGTCAGTATAGATGGACTAATAGAACAAGTCCCACACACTGCTAGAAGCCCAAATATTTTTTCAGAGCTAGATGCAGAAAAAAATTATTTTTAATTTGCAACCTGATGGAGGTCAGTATAGATGGACTAATAGAACAAGTCCCAAACACTGCTAGAAGCCCAAATATTTTTTCAGAGCTAGATGCAGAAAAAAAATATTTTTAATTTGCAACCTGATGGAGGTCAGTATATATGGACTAATAGAACAAGTCCCACACATTGCTAGAAGCCCAAATATTCTTTCAGAGCTAAATGCATAAAAAAATTATTTTTAATTTGCAACCTGATGGAGGTCAGTATAGATGGACTAGTAGACCAAGTCCCACACACTGCTAGAAGCCCAAATATTTTTTCAGAGCTAGATGCAGATAAAAATTATTTTTAATTTGCAACCTGATGGAGGTCAGTATAGATGGACTAATAGACCAAGTCCCACACACTGCTAGAAGCCCAAATATTTTTTCAGAGCTAGATGCAGAAAAAATTATATTCAATTTGCAACCTGGTGGAGGTCAGTATAGATGGACTAATAGACCAAGTCCCACACACTGCTAGAAGCCCAAATATTTTTTTCAGAGCTAGATGCAGAAAAAAATTATATTGAATTTGCAACCTGATGGAGGTCAGCATAGATGGACTAATAGACCAAGTCCCACACACTGCTAGAAGACAAATATTTTTTCAGAGCTAGATGCAGAAAAAAATTATATTCAATTTGCAACCTGATAAAGGTCAGTATAGATGGACTAATAGAACAAGTCCCACACACTGCTAGAAGCCCAAATATTTTTTCACAGCTAGATGCAGATAAAAATTATTTTTAATTTGCAACCTGATGGAGGTCAGTATAGATGGACTAATAGACCAAGTCCCACACACTGCTAGAAGCGCAAATATTTTTTCAGAGCTAGATGCATAAAAAAATTTTATTCAATTTGCAACCTGATGGAGGTCAGTATAGATGGACTAATAGAACAAGTCCCCCATACTGCTAGAAGCCCAAATATTTTTTCAGAGGTAGATGCAGAAAAAAATTATATTCAATTTGCAACCTGGTGGAGGTCAGTATAGATGGACTAATAGACCAAGTCCCACACACGGCTAGAAGCCCAAATATTTTTTCAGAGCTAGATGCAGATAAAAATTATTTTTAATTTGCAACCTGATGGAGGTCAGTATAGATGGACTAATAGACCAAGTCCCACACACTGCTAGAAGCCCAAATATTTTTTCAGAGCTAGATGCAGAAAAAAATTATATTCAATTTGCAACCTGATAAAGGTCAGTATAGATGGACTAATAGAACAAGTCCCACACACTGCTAGAAGCCCAAATATTTTTTCAGAGCTAGATGCAGAAAAAAATTATTTTTAATTTGCAACCTGATGGAGGTCAGTATAGATGGACTAATAGAACAAGTCCCACACACTGCTAGAAGCCCAAATATTTTTTCAGAGCTAGATGCAGAAAAAAAATATTTTTAATTTGCAACCTGATGGAGGTCAGTATATATGTACTAATAGAACAAGTCCCACACACTGCTAGAAGCCCAAATGTTTTTTCAGAGCTAGATGCAGAAAAAAATTATTTTTAATTTGCAACCTGATGGAGGTCAGTATAGATGGACTAATAGAACAAGTCCCACACATTGCTAGAAGCCCAAATATTCTATCAGAGCTAAATGCATAAAAAAATTATTTTTAATTTGCAACCTGATGGAGGTCAGTATAGATGGACTAGTAGACCAAGTCCCACACACTGCTAGAAGCCCAAATATTTTTTCAGAGCTAGATGCAGATAAAAATTATTTTTAATTTGCAACCTGATGGAGGTCAGTATAGATGGACTAATAGACCAAGTCCCACACACTGCTAGAAGCCCAAATATTTTTTTAGAGCTAGATGCAGAAAAAAATTATATTCAATTTGCAACCTGATGGAGGTCAGTATATATGGACTAATAGACCAAGTCCCACACACTGCTAGAAGCCCAAATATTTTTTCAGAGATAGATGCAGATAAAAATTATTTTTAATTTGCAACCTGATGGAGGTCAGTATACATGGACTAATAGACCAAGTCCCACACACTGCTAGAAGCCCAAATATTTTTTCAGAGCTAGATGCAGAAAAAAATTATATTGAATTTGCAACCTGATGGAGGTCAGCATAGATGGACTAATAGACCAAGTCCCACACACTGCTAGAAGCCCAAATATTTTTTCAGAGCTAGATGCAGAAAAAAATTATATTCAATTTGCAACCTGATAAAGGTCAGTATAGATGGACTAATAGAACAAGTCCCACACACTGCTAGAAGCCCAAATATTTTTTCAGAGCTAGATGCAGAAAAAAAATATTTTTAATTTGCAACCTGATGGAGGTCAGTATATATGGACTAATAGAACAAGTCCCACACACTGCTAGAAGCCCAAATATTTTTTCAGAGCTAGATGCAGAAAAAAATTATTTTTAATTTGCAACCTGATGGAGGTCAGTATAGTTGGACTAATAGAACAAGTCCCACACATTGCTAGTGTAGCACCCTGAGGATTCGGCTGCTACAGGGGTATTACACCTCAAGCCAGAGGTGTGGTATTCCACTCCCGGGTGAGGATGGAGTGTGGAACTGAGCTCAGTAGGCTGCATGCACTACACACATCCCATTTCCGGGGGACAGACCAATGGTACTCCCACTAGAGAAATGTGCGGGTACGACAGTGTCTGTCCCTGGCTGGAGTGGGAGGGGGGTGGAACATCCCAGTAGTGTAGGGGCAGATAGGGGGAGCAGTCTGGGTAAAGCTAGGAGCTCATTGGGTGCTGGTCACCTGAGCTCACACATAGAGGGAGTATATAAGGTGGGAACCATCTTAGATCAGGGTCAGTCTGTCAGAGTTGAGTCAGAGAAGCAGAGCAGCTCAGCCAGCTCCAAGGCCAAGAGAGAGAGAGGAGAAAGAAGGACCCAGAGGGGGAGAAGAGGGAACTCCAAGAACCCAAAATTAGACCAGAGGGTGAAGAGTTGGCACAAGGGTACCGGATCCCAAGCTGGTGGAGGGCCCTAATCCTTAGCCTGAGACCGGAGGTCGTGGGCAGGATCTGCCACGACCACCCACTAAATCCACCCGGAAGGCAAACCGTGAATAGGGTCAGGGAACCCAGAGACAAGGGTTTTACCAACAAGAGGCCCGAGGGAGCCGGACTTAGGTGGATCCCTGGTGGGGAAGGCCAGAGAGAAGGACAAGTCAAAAAGGGAGCTCAGGACCACGCTCCAGAATCACCTGGGGGTTGGCCGAGTCCAGGACCTGGTGGACGCAGCACGGCTCGGGCGGTCACTCAAGGCCGGAGTGACCAACACAAAAGCATTAAGTAAAACCCTGAACTGCACAGCCCGACTCGGAGTCTTATTACCACTCTCACTGCACCACCACAACCACCACCCTCTACAACTGACCCCCTGAGGCTATACCCCTCCCGTTGGGGGTTATACTACCCGAAGCTGCACACACACCACCAGCCTCAGCGGACCCTGCTGCAGCGGCCGCCGTAGTGACCGCAAATCAACGGGTGGCGTAGTCGACACTAAAGAACATCCAGTAACATCTGTAGGACTGCCACACACTGAGCTTGACACCCTGGGCACGGACCGGGTCACCGCCACTCGGAGACTACAACCCCCATCTGATCCGGCTCCGGGTATCCCCCAAACAACACTGGCCCAGGGGGCGCGTCAACTTTGGCGTAGTCGGCAGGATCACGTGCCCGCAACAACCGGGTACTGCGTGCCTGAAGAAAAGTTCATCGTTACCTTAAAAAGAAGTCTCCCGCCGGTTCCGGAGGGTCCCCGCCAACGGACCCCATCACAGGTCGTTTCCCGCCGGTTGTCCGCCATTTGCAGCTTTTTCCCGCCATCCATGGAGTTTCCCGCCACTGGGAGACGATTCCCGCCATTTCCAAAGATTTCCCGCCTTGGAAGAGCGGACGCCATTATGGGCGTGCCAGAGGGTGGCAAGAGGTCACCTCCCATCGTGGGCCAGGTCGAAGAATGGCGCCAAAAGCGGAAACCGCGCCCACCAACAGAGACTGTGATGCTGGAAGTGTCCATCAGCGTGAGAGAACTGCTTCTGGAACTGACAATCACAAAGTTGCCCCGGGACCACCCTCAATGTGGGCGGAGACAGAACAAGAGAGAAAAGATGGGTGTCGCCTGGAGCAGTCTGGAGAGAGCGCACCCGGAGACAAGAAGTCTGGAGAGGAGTCCAGAGAAAGCCTACCCGGAGATGGAGGGAGAGTCAGGCAGCACCGACCCAGTGGTCAGGAGCCTGCTACAAGCCACAACCCCACTAGGCCTAGTGGAGGTCCTGGCACAGCTCCCCCGAGACCGGGAGTGTGCACAGACTGCGCTGGAGGGCCTCGCACGGAGGATGGCCCAGGTGCAGCGAGAGACGTTGGCGGAGTGGAGCCGAGAGATGGCCCAGCGGACCCAAACCTGTCAGCGGAGCACGCCACCCGAGACGAGGAGACAGACCGCCTCTGAGGATGGTGCAGGAGGAGTGAAGGCCGGAGACGGTGCCGAGAAGGGAGCTGAACGGACGGAGGTAGGTAAAGGGGACGTCTCTACCCCGAGCCGGGAAACCGTGTACCTGCCCCAGCTCCCCGTCGCAGAGCCCGAAATTCCCCCTGCCGTGCCCGTCGCTGCATCGTCACCGCCGCAGACTAGGCCTCAACCGGAAACCGCGGCCGCGACCCCTGTGACGTCACGCGCTTCGACCCTGAGCGCGGCAAAGCAGGAAGTACCATCGGCCTGGTCGCAAGGCCTAGTACACCCGGGCGCCGCCATTCCAACAGCGCCCCCTACCTCCGCGGAGCCACCAGCCTGGTCGCAGGGCCGAGTAACCACGGGCGCCGCCGTTCTTACGGTGCCCTTTTCCTTTAGCGTGCCCCAAGCCTGGTCGCAAGGCCTGGTCAACCCGGGCGCCGCTACCACCACAGCGCCCATAACACCTAAAGTACCGCACCTGGGTGAGGACTTGTTCGCTCAGCATACGTGCCCGGATGGGCAGCCCTTCATATGGCCCCAGGAGTACTATCAACTGGAACTCCAAAGGGCGAGGCCCCTGTGTGAGCCCCTGATTCCGGCTCCGAAGCCCGTCAGGAGGACCCAGCCCCCGCTAGAGGAGGCACAGTTTGAGTGGGACCCCACCGGAGGAGACCTCATGGGGTTCACTCAGGAGACTCGGGCGGCCGCAGCGGAGCGTGCAGAGTGCTGCCGCCAGCAGCTCGAGGTCTTCGAGAAGGAGCGGAGAGAGAGGCGGGTCCGGGAACAGCAAGCACAGATAAGGAGCGCGGAGCAGAAGAGCCGGACCAGGAGGAACCCCCGTGCAGCTCATGGTCCCCGTACCACCGGGACTGTGATTAAATTCAACCTGCAGCATGGGTGGGGCTTCATAAAAGACCATCATACCCCCGGCGACGTCTTTGTCACACGCAGAGACGTAGAAAGCCATCTGCCGGAGGGACACAGAGGTCGTGACCTGTATGTAGGGGACGAGGTCACCTTCACCCGGCACAAGTGTGCCAAAGGACCCTACGCCCTCCATGTGCATCGCCTGACGGAGGAGGAGCTGCGGTGTGAGGAGGAGCAGGAGGACCCGGACGGGTCTAAATCCAAAGAAGGAGCAGGAGGACGCCGTCGTTAAAGTACGGTAAAGAGACTGTAAATAGTTACCCATCGGGGTACAGTGAACTGTTGCTGCTTTAAATAAGTCCCCGTTGGGACAAGAGTGAACTGTTAACCCGTGTGTCCCTATCCCCATTACCTGGCCGAGGACTGAGAGCGGCCATATTCCCCTTGTATATAGTTGCGCTTCCTAAGGCGCCCCCTACCGGTTTTATAGTAAACTGTTGTTTTTCTTAAAGAGACTGTCGCGCTTTTCCCGGTCACAAGTTGCACCGTGGCCGGAGGAGCAAGAGTGTTTACAAGGACGTTATTTATGAAGAGTTTTTATGAAAAGTTTTATGTGATGTTTTATATGTTTATGTTTATGAAAAAAATTGTATGTTTTGGATGTTTTTATATCTTACAGCCCGAGGACGCGCTGTGATTTACCAGGGGGGAATGTAGCACCCTGAGGATTCGGCTGCTACAGGGGTATTACACCTCAAGCCAGAGGTGTGGTATTCCACTCCCGGGTAAGGATGGAGTGTGGAACTGAGCTCAGTAGGCTGCATGCACTACACACATCCCATTTCCGGGGGACAGACCAATGGTACTCCCACTAGAGAAATGTGCAGGTACGACAGTGTCTGTCCCTGGCTGGAGTGGGAGGGGGGTGGAACATCCCAGTAGTGTAGGGGCAGATAGGGGGAGCAGTCTGGGTAATGCTAGGAGCTCATTGGGTGCTGGTCACCTGAGCTCACACATAGAGGGAGTATATAAGGTGGGAACCATCTTAGATCAGGGTCAGTCTGTCAGAGTTGAGTCACAGAAGCAGATCAGCTCAGCCAGCTCCAAGGCCAAGAGAGAGAGAGGAGAAAGAAGGACCCAGAGGGGAAGAAGAGGGAACTCCAAGAACCCAAAATTAGACCAGAGGGTGAAGAGTTGGCACAAGGGTACCGGATCCCAAGCTGGTGGAGGGCCCTAATCCTTAGCCAGAGACCGGAGGTCGTGGGCAGGATCTGCCACGACCACCCACTAAATCCACCCGGAAGGCAAACCGTGAATAGGGTCAGGGAACCCAGAGACAAGGGTTTTACCAACAAGAGGCCCGAGGGAGCCGGACTTAGGTGGATACCTGGTGGGGAAGGCCAGAGAGAAGGACAAGTGAAAAAGGGAGCTCAGGACCACGCTCCAGAATCACCTCGGGGTTGGCCGAGTCCAGGACCTGGTGGACGCAGCACGGCTCGGGCGGTCACTCAAGGCCGGAGTGACCAACACAAAAGCAGTAAGTAAAACCCTGAACTGCACAGCCCGACTCGGAGTCTTATTACCACTCTCACTGCACCACCACAACCACCACCCTCTACAACTGACCCCCTGAGGCTATACCCCTCCCGTTGGGGGTTATACTACCCGAAGCTGCACACACACCACCAGCCTCAGCGGACCCTGCTGCAGCGGCGGCCGTAGTGACCGCAAATCAACGGGTGGCGTAGTCGACACTAAAGAACATCCAGTAACATCTGTAGGACTGCCACACACTGAGCTTGACACCCTGGGCACGGACCGGGTCACCGCCACTCGGAGACTACAACCCCCATCTGATCCGGCTCCGGGTATCCCCCAAACAACACTGGCCCAGGGGGCGCGTCACTAGAAGCCCAAATATTCTTTCAGAGCTAAATGCATAAAAAAATTATTTTTAATTTGCAACCTGATGGAGGTCAGTATAGATGGACTAGTAGAACAAGTCCCACACACTGCTAGAAGCCCAAATATTTTTTCAGAGCTAGATGCAGAAAAAAATTATTTTTAATTTGCAACCTGATGGAGGTCAGTATAGATGGACTAGTAGACCAAGTCCCACACACTGCTAGAAGCCCAAATATTTTTTCAGAGCTAGATGCAGATAAAAATTATTTTTAATTTGCAACCTGATGGAGGTCAGTATAGATGGACTAATAGACCAAGTCCCACACACTGCTAGAAGCCCAAATATTTTTTCAGAGCTAGATGCAGAAAAAATTATATTCAATTTGCAACCTGGTGGAGGTCAGTATAGATGGACTAATAGACCAAGTCCCACACACTGCTAGAAGCCCAAATATTTTTTTCAGAGCTAGATGCAGAAAAAAATTATATTGAATTTGCAACCTGATGGAGGTCAGCATAGATGGACTAATAGACCAAGTCCCACACACTGCTAGAAGACAAATATTTTTTCAGAGCTAGATGCAGAAAAAAATTATATTCAATTTGCAACCTGATAAAGGTCAGTATAGATGGACTAATAGAACAAGTCAAACACACTGCTAGAAGCCCAAATATTTTTTCACAGCTAGATACAGATAAAAATTATTTTTAATTTGCAACCTGATGGAGGTCAGTATAGATGGACTAATAGACCAAGTCCCACACACTGCTAGAAGCGCAAATATTTTTTCAGAGCTAGATGCATAAAAAAATTATATTCAATTTGCAACCTGATGGAGGTCAGTATAGATGGACTAATAGAACAAGTCCCCCATACTGCTAGAAGCCCAAATATTTTTTCAGAGCTAGATGCAGAAAAAAATTATATTCAATTTGCAACCTGATGGAGGTCAGTATAGATGGACTAATAGACCAAGTCCCACACACTGCTAGAAGCCCAAATATTTTTTCAGAGCTAGATGCAGAAAAAAATTATTTTTCATTTGCAACCTGATGGAGGTCAGTATAGATGGACTAATAGACCAAGTCCCACACACTGCTAGAAGCCCAAATATTTTTTCAGAGCTAGATGCAGAAAAAAATTATATTGAATTTGCAACCTGATGGAGGTAAGTATAGATTGACTAATAGACCAATTCTCACACACTGCTAGAAGCCCAAATATTTTTTCAGAGCTAGATGCAGAAAAAAATTATATTCAATTTGCAACCTGATGGAGGTCAGTTTAGATGGACTAATAGAACAAGTCCCGCACACTGCTATAAGCCCAAATATTTTTTCAGAGCTAGATGCAGAAAAAAATTATATTCAATTTGCAACCTGGTGGAGGTCAGTATAGATGGACTAATAGAACAAGTCCCACACACTGCTATAAGCCCAAATATTTTTTCAGAGCTAGATGCAGAAAAAAATTATATTCAATTTGCAACCTAATGGAGGTCAGTATAGATGGACGAATAGAACAAGTCCCACACACTGCTAGAAGCCCATATATTTTTTTTGAGCTAGATGCAGATAAAAATTATTTTTAATTTGCAACCTGATGGAGGTCAGTATAGATGGTCTAATAGACCAATTCCCACACACTGCTAGAAGCCCAAATATTTTTTCTGAGCTAGATGCAGATAAAAATTATTTTTAATTTGCAACCTGATGGAGGTCAGTATAGATGGTCTAATAGACCAAGTCCCACACACTACTAGAAGCCCAAATATTTTTTCAGAGCTAGATGCAGAAAAAAATTATATTCAATTTGCAACCTGATGGAGGTCAGTATAGATGGACTAATAGAACAAGTCCCACACACTGCTAGAAGCCCAAATATTTTTTCAAAGCTAGATGCAGAAAAAAATTATATTCACTTTGCAACCTGATGGAGGTCAGTATAGATGGACTAATAGACCAATTCCCACACACTGCTAGAAGCCCAAATATTTTTTCAGAGCTAGATGCAGATAAAAATTATTTTTAATTTGCAACCTGATGGAGGTCAGTATAGATGGACTAGTAGACCAAGTCCCACACACTGCTAGGAGCCCAAATATTTTTTCAGAGCTAGATGCAGATAAAAATTATTTTTAATTTGCAACCTGATGGAGGTCAGTATAGATGGACTAATAGACCAAGTCCCACACACTGCTAGAAGCCCAAATATTTTTTCAGAGCTAGATGCAGATAAAAATTATTTTTAATTTGCAACCTGATGGAGGTCAGTATAGATGGACTAATAGACCAAGTCCCACACACTGCTAGAAGCCCAAATATTTTTTCAGAGCTAGATGCAGAAAAAAATTATATTCAATTTGCAACCTGATGGAGGTCAGTATAGATGGACTAATAGACCAAGTCCCACACACTGCTAGAAGCCCAAATATTTTTTCAGAGCTAGATGCAGAAAAAAATTATATTCAATTTGCAACCTGATGGAGGTCAGTATAGATTGACTAATAGAATGATGCTATGCCCAAAAGGTTTTACTTCACTAGCTGCAGTAAAAAAATTTGTATTCTATACACAGGTGGTGTAGCTTGCAACACAGATAGGCTACTCTACTGACTAACACACTCTGCAATAGGCCAAAAAGGATTTGCTTTGCTAGATTTAGCCAAATGCTGTGAAAAAAACTTGCACAGCACTGGCACAGACCTGCCTGGGAAAAACTGATAGGAACTGATGTAACTTAGTCCTGAAAAGGACTGCCATTACAATTAGTCTTTACTCCCAACCTATCTATTTAAGAGCACACACGTGCCTGATAAAAGTCGTAGGAAATGCTGTAACCTAGTCCTTAAAAGGACTGCAATCACAACTATTCCCTACTCCCAAGCTATCTGTAGATTTGTGCGAAAATTGGCTTGAAATTAACAAGGTATAGCGCACATAGCAACAGCGGTGCCGTCTAACACGCAGCTGCAGCAGTGAGAAAATAGTGGTGACGGGGAAAATGGCTGGGTCTTATAGGGCAAGGACATGTGACATACACTGCCAATGACACATGCCCTTGCTTGTGTGAAACAAAGCACTTCGCTCCGTGTGTGCGCTGCTGATAGGCTGACAGACTGCACCTCCCCACTGTAAATGCGGGAAAGAGAAAAAAAAATGGAGATCTTCATTATTCCTGCAGAGATCCATCCCCTGCCCCTCCCCCCGCCCCGCTGTACACTCAAACTGCATATTAACATTAATTTTCATCATTACTGAGAAAAAATCCAGTTATGATTTTGGTGCACGAACAGTTATCGAACATAACCTCGAACAGCCGAATTTTTTTCAAATCGTTCGTGTACGCCGAACGGCTCGAACACCGCCCAAAACAGCTCGAATTTGAGATTGGCGAACAGTTCGAGTCGAACAACGCTCATCTCTAATTACAAGTATAGGAGACCCACTCCTTTCTAATGGGAACATTTTTTTATGAGGCCCTCTAAGTCTCTTCCAAGGGGCATTGGAGTGCATCCCAATTTTTGGCAGCCCTTGCATTCACTACATAGGCCAGCACTATGGGAGACCCACTTCCTACTAATGGGAACATTTTTTCATGAGGCCCTGTATGTCTCTTTCAAGGGGCATTGTAGTGCCTTACAATTTTTGGCAGCCCTCGCATTCACTGCATAGGCCAACACTATGGGAGACATTCTCCTTTCTAATGGGAATTTGTCATTACTGTGGTTCTGCTCTATGTGTCTTTAAATTGTTAGTGGGGTTTTTCCTAAATTTGGTCAGCCGTTGGACTCACTGCTTACCCTATAACTGTATAGCAGATACTCTCCTTTCTAATGGGAATATTTCGTATTCATTACTGTTGCCCTGGTCTATGTGTCTTTAAAATCTCAGTGGGGTTTTTCCCAAATTTTGGCAGCCCTTGCAGTCACAGCATGGGCATTACCACTATAGAAGACCTGCTCCTTTATAATGGGAACTTTTTTTTTTTACTGAGATCCTCCTCTATATCTCTTCAAGGGGGTATTGAGTTGCGTCCGAATTTTTGGCAGCCCTTGCCGTCACTGCATACACAATAACAGTATAGGAGACCCACTCTTTAATAAAGGGAACAACAAAGCAAAGCTGGCTGATGGCTCTCTAACAATAGCAAGGGCCGACTGATGGCCTTTTAAGAATAGTAAGGGCCACCTGATGGCCCTATAAAAATAGGCTTTGTGACTTTCAGAGTCCCTCCATCATAAATGAAACAGGATATGTCTGATGACGTGTCACACACCACATGGCCAGATAAGGTTGTTAAATGTTAAAATTACATGTCTCGGTGAATGCATTTGTCTTAAAAAATAACGTAAAAAAAACCAGTAGGATCTTTCTTTAGTATAAAAAATAGAGTTGCCAATGTAACCTCAATGTAATCACATTGTTCAGCTCCTGCACCTCCTCCTCCTTCTCCGAAATGACCACATCAGTCACAAGCTGAAAGCACTGCAGCACTACCTTGGCCAAGTGGCAACAGGCTGTGCTGAAGATAACATGCTTAATGCTTAGGTGACAAACCGCCCAGTGCTGCAGAGCTGTTGAAAGCTGTAACACAGCAGCCTGATCTGTGGCTCTCACCTCTGAACGTACAGCCAGGCATGGTCGTGTGTGACAATGGGCGGAACCTGGTGACGGAGAAATGACAGCCGGAGTAGATACGGTTTCCCTCTATGCCAGTCCTTTCACCGAGCTAAAGAATATGGCTGTGGTGAAATACAACTCCCACTGAGAAGCTTTTTCAGATTGAAAAACATTGGGCCCACCAGAGGATTTGATTCTGAGGGCTCACCTTTCTCCCCCGCTCAAGAGCCCCATAGCAGCTGCAAAGTTAGCGCTATCATGAACTCTCCTGATGTAGAAGCCAGGGCACACCAGAGAATTCTCTGGTGAGACCATCCAACCCTGCCAAGAAGCAGTCCTGGCTAAGAAAAGTGTGTGGGTAGGTTGTGTGGGTGTGGCTGCTTTTTTACTGAGTTGGAAACCCACGCAAACACGGGGAGAACATACAAAATCCTTGCAGATGTTGTCCTTGTTGGGATTTGAACACAGGATCCCAGCGCTGCAAGGCTTCAGTGCTAACCACTGATCCAATGTGCTGCCGTTCACCCTCTGATATCTAACAGGCTGGATAAACTTGCACCTACTGCCACTCTATCTTCAGCTCCTTTGTGAGAAACTAATGTATTTGGGCAGCCACTCAGTCTACCAAATAAAATTCCTGAGAAGGAAATTGGGGATGGCTTCGCTACTGGTACTGTGGGCAGTGCTAATACCATTGCGTCGTACCATAGTTTACTGGAAATATTCAAGGCTGGTAGAAGGCAAGCAGATTCCCACAGAAAAGTACCAGCAGTAATGTAGCAGGCGGAGACAATACCGGGACAAAATAGTGGTGGCTGGGGACTGAGTATGGACACCCGGTCACCGCCGCCATGAGGTTGTGGACAGCTTCCACCTCCACAAGCCTAAAAGGCCACATTTCAAGTACAAGCAGCTGCCCAGAAATCTGGAAGTTTAGTATTGTGGCCTGTGGGTGGGTGACTGGCTGCATACTTGCGCTTGCATTCCAAGTAACAGAAAACTAAGCAGATGGTGGCCTGTATCATCATCATGGCCTCACCTCAGCACTATGAACTCTCCTGAAGGAGAAGCCAGGGCCTACCAGAGGAGTCTCTGGTTCTCTGGTGGGCCCGTCCAACCCTGCCGAGAAGCAGCTCTGGCTAAGAAAAGTGTGGGGGAAGGTTCCCGGACACTCTATGGCTGCTTTTTTAATGTGGATTGGACGTGCTTTTGCATGTTATTTGTCAAAACGCATTGCAGATCAGGCCATTCCCCAACTCTGTAGTCATGATATTAAAGGCGCAAAGAAAGAAGTTTGTGTGTCGAAGGACCACCGACAAGTGCGAGCTGATGTTGGACGGGCTGCCATTGCTTCTGCAGCAAGCTGCATTAGAGGACTTCCTGGGAGAAATGACAGCTGGAGTAGATATGGTTTCCCAAGTCCTTTCACCTAGCTAAAGAATATGGCTGTGGTGAAATACAGCTCTCAGGAAAAAAAAACAAAACTGTAGACTGGCTCCGTACCGTCCCCGGCCACATTCACTTGACTATGTGTTTGTGGGTAAGTGATCCTTCCCAGTAAGTTCACTGGGGAGAGCACGGGTAATGCTGTGGGACCCATGCTTGTGGAAGGCAGAGACGACATCGGGACAAATAGTGGTGGCTGGGGCCGAGTATGGACACCCTGCCGCCGCCGGCATGAGCCTTCATGAGCCTAAAAGGCCACATTTTAAGTGAAAGCAGCTTTAGAGGGCTTCCTGGGAGAAATGACAGCTGGGGTAGATATGGTTTCCCAAGTCCTTTCACCAAGCTAAAGAATATGGCTGTGGTGAAATACAACTCTCAGCAAAAAAAGCTGTGGACTGGCTCCGTACCGTCCCTGGCCACAATCGCTTGACCACGTGTTTGTGGGTAGGCGGTCCTTCCCAGTAAGTTCACTGGAGAGGGCACGGGTAATGTTGTGGGATGCGTGCTTGCAGAAGGCGGAGACGACACCGGGACAAATAGTGGCAGCTGGGGACCGAGTATGGACACCCAGCCGTCGCCTTCATTAGGTTGTGAAAAGCTTCCGCCTCCATGAGCCTAAAAGGCCACATTTCAAGTGCAAGCAGCTTTAGAGGACTTCCTGGGAGAAATGACAGCTGGAGTAGATATGGTTTCCCAAGTCCTTTCACCAAGCTAAAGAATATGGCTGTGGTGAAATACAACTTTCAGCAAAAAAAAGCTGTGGACTGGCTCCGTACCGTCCCTGGCCACATTCACTTGACCACGTGTTTGTGGGTAGGCAGTCCTTCCTATTAAGTTCACTGGGGAGGGCACGGGTAATGTTGTGGGACCCCTGCTTGGGTGGGTGGCTGGCTGCACACTTGCGCTTGCATTCCAAGGAATGGGGTAGGGACAACTGAACGCTGCACTGGGACAAGGACGTGGACAATGATTGTTGCAAGTTTGCAACGACAGGTGCATGGCAGGAGGCATCTTCACATGCGCCAAGGATCACTTATTATGGGCACACTTTTAGGCAGTGACCTGGGAGTCAGAGATGCTTACAGGGGTCTTCCCCATGCTGTTCCCATGTCTTCTCAGCACTGTATGCATGTGTCTGATGATGTGTCACACACCACATGGCCAGATAAGGTTGTAAAATGTTAAAATGACATTTCTCAGTGAATGCATTTGTCTTGGTTGAAAGCAATGCAAAAGTGCAAAAACGCATCAAAAACTCTATGTGTGAACATAGCTCAAGGTGTGGAGCAGCATTTTTGTTTTTGTATATTTATTTTGCCTTATATACATTGTACATGTCATGGAAAGGATGTTCCTTAGCATATTTCCCAGGAAAATCCATTTTGGTTTTGTTTTTGTATGTTTTATTGTGAGTCCGTAAAAGTGGCGTAATACTCTGACAACGTTGTTGACAGCAGTGATCTGGGAGTCAGAAATGCTTCCAGGGGTCTTCCCCATGCTGTTCCCATGTCATTTGAGCACTGCACCCATCGATTTGGGCGATTTTTAGGCCCTCTGCGGACCACCTGGGGGAGCCGCCTGAAAAATGCTCGAGTTTCCCATAGACTTACATTAGGCTCATTGCTCGGGTCGAGCACCCGAGCATTACGATTTGCTCGACCTGAGCATCGAGCACCCGAGCATTTTAGTGCTCGCCCATCACTATAAAGCACCATTTTTAGTGCAATATTTGAAAGCTTTTTCTTTTCCCCATCTCTAACTACATATGCATTGTATGGAAGAACCTGGAATAACTCTTAAAGTAGTGATTACATTCATTGCCTGTAATCATCCGAACAGGAATCCAACCATGAGAATGAGTCAGGGCAGAACATAATATATGTCCCTGAAAATAAATGAGAAGGAGGTTGAAAGGGTTGAGCTGTATCTATTGTTACATATATATGCACAGTAATTACAAAAAAAGTACATTGTATAACCCAATATTCCAATTTTTAATATTTTTAGTTTGTTTTTCTGATCTGTGTCAAAAGGTTCTTTGACATGGGCTATCTGTAGGTTGACTCCTTATCTGCGGTCGACCACACCTTTAATTTGGGTATCCATAAGGGATGTGCTACCAACAATAATGCAAACTGTGGGGATGAACGATCGTCCTAACTATTGTTATCAGAAACCTGCTATTTCGTCATTACAGGCAATTTGTCTGTTTTATAGAACCTAAATAGGTATGTGGAGTGAATAAACTTTCATGTATCTGGTATAGCATTTTTAGTTTGCCGAAATTCCTTATATGGTGAAAAATGAGTCAAATAGAGTTCTTAATGTTTTTTCAATAAAAATATTATTTTCTTTCTTTTGAGTACGCTAATGGGGACTGCAGCGGAAGTAATTATTTACCCTCTTAGATTACATTGATATAAATAATAATAATTATAACTATAAGAAGAAGAAGAATGGATGCATAATATAACCATTATT
Source organism: Phyllobates terribilis (assembly GCF_046119375.1). Classification (NCBI taxonomy): domain Eukaryota; kingdom Metazoa; phylum Chordata; class Amphibia; order Anura; family Dendrobatidae; genus Phyllobates; species Phyllobates terribilis. The sequence goes on from NW_027362767.1 coordinate 277,880,362, forward strand.
ATTCACTATATATCATGCTATCATTACTGGTCAATATTTAAGCTACCACAATCAGTATACAAATCCCCTCATACATGTAAAAGAGAACATTAGTAGCACAGCATTCAGTAGGCATAGTAATCTTCCTAGAACTTGCTCACAACTAATGAGGCAATAAAATTGATGCTTGAAATAAGTTTTCCTAGCAATGCTGCAATGAAGGCGAGCAAACAATTGCTGATCATAGGCAGATAGCCCAGAGCCAGCAGGCACATGTCTCTATTGGTCGCTAGGGGCGCACGTCACTGTGGATGAGCTATATAACAGGAGAGCTTCACAGCCGAATACCAGACTTGTGCTGTGGAGCCAGGGAGAGGAGAGACTGATTCTGCCATCCTGGATATCTTCCTTCTGCAGTTCTTACTTTGCTGGAAGAAGTTGTGATTTCTTGGAAAAACAAGTGAGGGACTTGACTTGTCTAGTTCTCTCCATGTAGTTGTGATCAGGAGCATTTGTAAGAACTTCTATCTAGAAGGAGTCTGCATTGGATCGGATCTCTGCACAGAAGGTAGAATGAGCCAAGACATCCAGGAGACATCTACCCAACCTATCTACATGGTCACTTGTCCTCCTGCTTCTCCTTCATGGAATATCACACACCCTAAGTGATCTGCTCAGTGTGACCATGACCAGACACATGTGGTTCTCTCTGCCATATGCTTCTAAGCCATTCAGGAGAACTGACTTGGTGAACTCTTCAGACCTATTTTCTACATTTTATGGGTTTCCTAACATCTCATCACTTTTTAATGGGGGGCTAAATATTGATGACATTGGAGACTTTGAGAACAACACCAAGTATGAAGCGGAGTCTCAGAGCTCCACAGTGAAAGCCCTGCTGATAGTCGCCTACTCCGTCATCTTCATCATCTCTCTATTTGGGAATATTCTGGTTTGCCATGTGGTCATTAAGAACAAGAGAATGCAATCGGCCACCAGCTTGTTCATTGTTAACCTGGCAGTAGCTGATATCATGATCACCCTCCTCAACACCCCCTTCACCCTGGTGAGACATTGCAAGCTCATATGTTCTATTCTGTCTGAAGGGGTTCTGTCTGCAAAACTAAAATCAGGGAAACCCAGCAGCCTCAGTGTACAGGGGGTAACACAGCAGCCTCAGTGTACAGGGGGTAACACAGCAGCCTCAGTGTACAGGGGGTAACACAGCAGCCTCAGTGTACAGGGGGTAACACAGCAGCCTCAGTATAGAGGGGGTAACACAGCAGCCTCAGTGTACAGGGGGCAACACAGCAGCCGCAGTATAGAGGGGGTAACACAGCAGCCTCAGTATAGAGGGGGTAACACAGCAGCCTCAGTGTACAGGGGGTAACACAGCAGCCTCAGTGTACAGGGGGCAACACAGCAGCCGCAGTATAGAGGGGGTAACACAGCAGCCTCAGTATAGAGGGGGTAACACAGCAGCCTCAGTATAGAGGGGGTAACACAGCAGCCTCAGTATAGAGGGGGTAACACAGCAGCCTCAGTGTACAGGGGGTAACACAGCAGCCTCAGTATAGAGGGGGTAACACAGCAGCCTCAGTATAGAGGGGGTAACACAGCAGCCTCAGTATAGAGGGGGTAACACAGCAGCCTCAGTATAGAGGGGGTAACACAGCAGCCTCAGTGTACAGGAGGTAACACAGCAGCCGCAGTATAGAGGGGGTAACACAGCAGCCTCAGTATAGAGGGGGTAACACAGCAGCCTCAGTGTAGAGGGGGCAACACAGCAGCCTCAGTATAGAGGGGGTAACACAGCAGCCTCAGTATAGAGGGGGTAACACAGCAGCCTCAGTGTACAGGGGGCAACACAGCAGCCTCAGTGTACAGGGGGTAACACAGCAGCCTCAGTATAGAGGGGGTAACACAGCAGCCTCAGTGTACAGGGGGTATCACAGCAGCCGCAGTATAGAGGGGGTAACACAGCAGCCTCAGTGTACAGGGGGTATCACAGCAGCCGCAGTATAGAGGGGGTAACACAGCAGCCTCAGTATAGAGGGGGTAACACAGCAGCCTCAGTATAGAGGGGGTAACACAGCAGCCTCAGTATAGAGGGGGTAACACAGCAGCCTAAGTATAGAGGGGGTAACACAGCAGCCTCAGTGTACAGGGGGTAACACAGCAGCCGCAGTATAGAGGGGTAACACAGCAGCCTCAGTATAGAGGGGGTAACACAGCAGCCTCAGTGTAGAGGGGGCAACACAGCAGCCTCAGTATAGAGGGGGTAACACAGCAGCCTCAGTATAGAGGGGGTAACACAGCAGCCTCAGTGTACAGGGGGCAACACAGCAGCCTCAGTGTACAGGGGGTAACACAGCAGCCTCAGTATAGAGGGGGTAACACAGCAGCCTCAGTATACAGGGGGTAACACAGCAGCCGCAGTATAGAGGGGGTAACACAGCAGCCTCAGTATAGAGGGGGTAACACAGCAGCCTCAGTGTACAGAGGGTAACACAGCAGCCTCAGTATAGAGGGGGTAACACAGCAGCCTCAGTATAGAGGGGGTAACACAGCAGCCTCAGTGTACAGGGGGTAACACAGCAGCCTCAGTGTACAGGGGGTAACACAGCAGACTCAGTATAGAGGGGGTAACACAGCAGCCTCAGTGTACAGGGGGTAACACAGCAGCCGCAGTATAGAGGGGGTAACACAGCAGCCTCAGTGTAGAGGGGGCAACACAGCAGCCTCAGTATAGAGGGGGTAACACAGCAGCCTCAGTATAGAGGGGGTAACACAGCAGCCTCAGTGTACAGGGGGCAACACAGCAGCCTCAGTGTACAGGGGGTAACACAGCAGCCTCAGTATAGAGGGGGTAACACAGCAGCCTCAGTGTACAGGGGGTAACACAGCAGCCGCAGTATAGAGGGGGTAACACAGCAGCCTCAGTATAGAGGGGGCAACACAGCAGCCTCAGTGTACAGGGGGTAACACAGCAGCCTCAGTATAGAGGGGGTAACACAGCAGCCTCAGAATAGAGGGGGTAACACAGCAGCCTCAGTATAGAGGGGGTAACACAGCAGCCTCAGTATAGAGGGGGTAACACAGCAGCCTCAGTGTACAGGGGGTAACACAGCAGCCGCAGTATAGAGGGGGTAACACAGCAGCCTCAGTGTACAGGGGGTAACACAGCAGCCTCAGTGTACAGGGGGTAACACAGCAGCCGCAGTATAGAGGGGGTAACACAGCAGCCTCAGTATAGAGGGGGTAACACAGCAGCCTCAGTGTAGAGGGGGCAACACAGCAGCCTCAGTATAGAGGGGGTAACACAGCAGCCTCAGTATAGAGGGGGTAACACAGCAGCCTCAGTGTACAGGGGGTAACACAGCAGCCTCAGTATAGAGGGGGTAACACAGCAGCCTCAGTGTAGAGGGGGCAACACAGCAACCTCAGTATAGAGGGGGTAACACAGCAGCCTCAGTATAGAGGGGGTAACACAGCAGCCTCAGTGTACAGGGGGCAACACAGCAGCCTCAGTATAGAGGGGGTAACACAGCAGCCTCAGTGTACAGGGGGCAACACAGCAGCCGCAGTATAGAGGGGGTAACACAGCAGCCTCAGTGTACAGGAGGTAACACAGCAGCCGCAGTATAGAGGGGGTAACACAGCAGCCTCAGTATAGAGGGGGTAACACAGCAGCCTCAGTGTAGAGGGGGCAACACAGCAGCCTCAGTATAGAGGGGGTAACACAGCAGCCTCAGTATAGAGGGGGTAACACAGCAGCCTCAGTGTACAGGGGGCAACACAGCAGCCTCAGTGTACAGGGGGTAACACAGCAGCCTCAGTGTAGAGGGGGTAACACAGCAGCCTCAGTGTACAGGGGGTATCACAGCAGCCGCAGTATAGAGGGGGTAACACAGCAGCCTCAGTATACAGGGGGTAACACAGCAGCCTCAGTATAGAGGGGGTAACACAGCAGCCTCAGTATAGAGGGGGTAACACAGCAGCCTCAGTATAGAGGGGGTAACACAGCAGCCTCAGTGTACAGGGGGTAACACAGCAGCCGCAGTATAGAGGGGGTAACACAGCAGCCTCAGTATAGAGGGGGTAACACAGCAGCCTCAGTGTAGAGGGGGCAACACAGCAGCCTCAGTATAGAGAGGGTAACACAGCAGCCTCAGTATAGAGGGGGTAACACAGCAGCCTCAGTGTACAGGGGGCAACACAGCAGCCTCAGTGTACAGGGGGTAACACAGCAGCCTCAGTATAGAGGGGGTAACACAGCAGCCTCAGTGTACAGGGGGTAACACAGCAGCCGCAGTATAGAGGGGGTAACACAGCAGCCTCAGTATAGAGGGGGTAACACAGCAGCCTCAGTGTACAGAGGGTAACACAGCAGCCTCAGTATAGAGGGGGTAACACAGCAGCCTCAGTATAGAGGGGGTAACACAGCAGCCTCAGTGTACAGGGGGTAACACAGCAGCCTCAGTGTACAGGGGGTAACACAGCAGACTCAGTATAGAGGGGGTAACACAGCAGCCTCAGTGTACAGGGGGTAACACAGCAGCCGCAGTATAGAGGGGGTAACACAGCAGCCTCAGTGTAGAGGGGGCAACACAGCAGCCTCAGTATAGAGGGGGTAACACAGCAGCCTCAGTATAGAGGGGGTAACACAGCAGCCTCAGTGTACAGGGGGCAACACAGCAGCCTCAGTGTACAGGGGGTAACACAGCAGCCTCAGTATAGGGGGGTAACACAGCAGCCTCAGTGTACAGGGGGTAACACAGCAGCCGCAGTATAGAGGGGGTAACACAGCAGCCTCAGTATAGAGGGGGCAACACAGCAGCCTCAGTGTACAGGGGGTAACACAGCAGCCTCAGTATAGAGGGGGTAACACAGCAGCCTCAGTATAGAGGGGGTAACACAGCAGCCTCAGTATAGAGGGGGTAACACAGCAGCCTCAGTATAGAGGGGGTAACACAGCAGCCTCAGTGTACAGGGGGTAACACAGCAGCCGCAGTATAGAGGGGGTAACACAGCAGCCTCAGTGTACAGGGGGTAACACAGCAGCCTCAGTGTACAGGGGGTAACACAGCAGCCGCAGTATAGAGGGGTTAACACAGCAGCCTCAGTATAGAGGGGGTAACACAGCAGCCTCAGTATAGAGGGGGTAACACAGCAGCCTCAGTATAGAGGGGGTAACCCAGCAGCCTTAGTGTCCAGGGGGTGACACAGCAGCCGCAGTATAGAGGGGGTAACACAGCAGCCTCAGTATAGAGGGGGTAACACAGCAGCCTCAGTATAGAGGGGGTAACACAGCAGCCTCAGTGTACAGGGGGTAACACAGCAGCCGCAGTATAGAGGGGGTAACACAGCAGCCTCAGTATAGAGGGGGTAACACAGCAGCCGCAGTATAGAGGGGGTAACACAGCAGCCTCAGTATAGAGGGGGTAACACAGCAGCCGCAGTATAGAGGGGGTAACACAGCAGTCTCAGTATAGAGGGGGTAACACAGCAGCCTCAGTGTACAGGGGGTAACACAGCAGCCTCGGTGTACAGGGGGTAACACAGCAGCCTCAGTATAGAGGGGGTAACACAGCAGCCTCAGTATAGAGGGGGTAACACAGCAGCCTCAGTATAGAGGGGGTAACACAGCAGCCTCAGTGTACAGGGGGTAACACAGCAGCCTCAGTATAGAGGGGGTAAAACAGCAGCCTCAGTGTACAGGGGGTAACACAGCAGCCTCAGTGTACAGGGGGTAACACAGCAGCCTCAGTATAGAGGGGGTAACACAGCAGCCTCAGTATAGAGGGGGGTAACACAGCAGCCGCAGTATAGAGGGGGTAACACAGCAGCCTCAGTATAGAGGGGGTAACACAGCAGCCTCAGTATAGAGGGGGTAACACAGCAGCCTCAGTATAGAGGGGGTAACACAGCAGCCTCAGTGTACAGGGGGTAACACAGCAGCCTCAGTGTACAGGGGGTAACACAGCAGCCTCAGTGTACAGGGGGTAACACAGCAGCCTCAGTATAGAGGGGGTAACACAGCAGCCTCAGTATAGAGGGGGTAACACAGCAGCCTCAGTGTACAGGGGGTAACACAGCAGCCTCAGTATAGAGGGGGTAACACAGCAGCCTCAGTATAGAGGGGGTAACACAGCAGCCTCAGTATAGAGGGGGTAACACAGCAGCCTCAGTGTACAGGGGGTAACACAGCAGCCTCAGTGTACAGGGGTTAACACAGCAGCCTCAGTATAGAGGGGGTAACACAGCAACCTCAGTGTACAGGGGGTAACACAGCAGTCTCAGTGTACAGGGGGTAACACAGCAGCCTCAGTATAGAGGGGGTAACACAGCAGCCTCAGTATAGAGGGGGTAACACAGCAGCCTCAGTATAGAGAGGGTAACACAGCAGCCTCAGTATAGAGGGGTAACACAGCAGCCTCAGTGTACAGGGGGTAACACAGCAGCCTCAGTATAGAGGGGGTAACACAGCAGCCTCAGTGTACAGGGGGTAACACAGCAGCCTCAGTGTACAGGGGGTAACATGGCAGCCTCAGTGTGCAGGGGGTAACACAGCAGTCACAGTGTGCAGGGGGTAACACAGCAGTCACAGCGTACAGGGGGTAACACAGCAGCCTCAGTGTACAGGGGGTAACACAGCAGCCTCAGTGTACAGGGGGTAACACAGCAGTCACAGTGTACAGGGGGTAACACAGCAGCCTCAGTGTACAGGGGGTAACACACACAGCCTCAGAGGTAACACTGCAGACTTGGTGTACAGGGGGTAACTGCTGGCTTATCTTTACTATTCTTTATGGAGTTGTACAGAGGTAACACTGCAGGCTTGCTGTACAGAGGATATAATATTTTCAGGCTGGTTTTAAAATATTCAGTTTTCTATATGCATGGCTGAGAAGAGGGCAATACTTCAAAGCCTTATTTATTACTACTCTGGATAAAGCGTTCTGTGTGCAAATCCAAAAAGAGGGTAACAATGTAAGATTTTTCTTTCCACACTGAATAGAGAGAGATATTGTGTGCTTAAAACTGCTACAACCATTGTAATTAAGTATCCTTGGCAAATATATGACTCATGCCATGATTCACAGAGATTGCAGATTGAGCGTATGGGAAATGCATTGTTATAAAGTGTGTGGTTGTCAAATTCATATCCTCTTAGTTATTGTATTAAAAGATCTAGCAAGGTCTTACAGAAATCAAAAGATGTTATACGTAGCATATTTCTGCTTTAGGATACAGTACCATGGACAGAGCACTGATATATGCTTACAGTACACAGTAAACTGAAACTCCTCTGTAACATAAAACTCTAGTCCTGAGGGCGTCCTTGAGAAGTTTGTCAGTGATTTGTCATTAATAAGTACATAATTTGGGCTCAGTAACTGTACTACATTTCACATTATATAGTTTGCAGTATCCAAGTCAGTGGTGGACATATCACTGGTGCAAACTGTGCGGCCACTCCGGGGTCCAAGAGGCTAAGGGTCCCATTTCCATCTCCAAACCAGGTGGAATTGTGCATTATGATGAGCAGTTGGGCAGAAAAGGGCTCATATATTATTCTTGCACAGGGGTCTTCTTCTTTCTGTGTCCACCAGTGATGCAAGGTAGGAGATGTTTTAAAAATAGAGGAAAAACATGTAAAAGCAAATATAGGCCCCAATTCATCAGACTGTGTTGGCCAGAAATCTAGGGTAAATGTGATTGAAAATTTGGCCTTTTTTTGCGCATCTTTTAATTGAAGAATTGAGTGATTTTTCCTAATTTTCCCAGCCAGCTTCACCAACGTTTTGAAAAAATGACCAGAGCTTAGCAGGGAGGGGGTGGGGATGAGCGCAACCCAGAAATTCCCTTCTTTTCAAAAACTTGTTCCGTACTGGCTCCGTACCGTCCCTGGCCACATTCACTTGACCACGTGCTTGTGGGTAGGCGGTCCTTCCCATTAAGTTCACTGGGGAGGGCACGGGTAATGTTGTGGGACCCCTGCTTGGGTGGGTGGCTGGCTGCACACTTGCGCTTGTATTCCAAGGAATGGGGTAGGGACAACTGAACGCTGCACTGGGACAAGGACGATGATTGTTGCAAGTCTGCAATGACAGGTGCATGGCAGGAGGCATCTTCACATGCGCCAAGGATCACTTATTATGGGCACACTTTTAGGCAGTGACTTGGGAGTCAGAGATGCTTACAGGGGTCTTCCCCATGCTGTTCCCATGTCTTCTCAGCACTGTATGCATGTGTCTGATGATGTGTCACACACCACATGGCCAGATAAGGTTGTAAAATGTTAAAATGACATTTCCCAGTGAATGCATTAGTCTTGGTTGAAAGCAATGCAAAAGTGCAAAAATGCATCAAAAACGCTATGTGTAAACATAGCTCAAGGTGTGGAGCAGCATTTTTGTTTTTCTATATTTATTTTGCCTTATATACATTGTACATGTCATGTTCCTTAACATATTTCCCAGGAAAATCTATTTTGGTTTTGTTTTTGTATGTTTTATTGTGAGTCCGTAAAAGTGGCGTAATACTCTGACAACGTTGCTGACAGCAGTGATCTGGGAGTCAGAAATGCTTCCAGGGCTCTTCCCCATGCTGTTCCCATGTCATTTGAGCACTGTTCCCATCGATTTGGGCAATTTTTATGCCCTCTGTGGACCGCTGGGGGGAGCCGCCTGAAAAATGCTCGAGTTTCCCATAGACTTACATTGGGCTCGTTGCTCGGGTTGTCGTAGCCTGGCAGAGGTGGCGTAAAACCTTCCAAAAGTCACAAAATGTAGTAGTGCACAAAAATTTTGCTGTATTTTAGTTTTATGCCAGAATTGTAGCAAAAATTAATTGACAAATTAGTGCTAGAGATTAGTGTTGAGCGAGTATGTTCTGTCCGAGTATGCTCGGGCCGATCTCCGAGTATTTATAGCTGCTCGGTGATATGTTTGAATCGCTCCCGTGTGCATGATTTGAGACTGTTTGACAGTTTTATTACATGAGAGGAATGTCTATTTCTTACACATTCCTCACATGTTATAAAGCTGCCAAACAGTTGCAAATCATGCACACGGGAGCGATTTAACCTTATTACCGAGCAGTTGTAAATACTCGGAGCTCGGCCCGAGCATACTCGGACAGAACATACTCGCTCAACCCTACTAGAGATGAGTCGATCTTTTGGAATTCGAATTTGCTGAATTTAAAAATAAAAACTCACTGATCTGTGATGGCCAAAGCATTGACCACCACTGTACAAAGTATGATAATCCATAAGATTTCATAGCTGCATATAGGGAAGCACGCATTGCCACGCAAAATGGCATTAGCTCACTCCCTGATGTTTCTGCAGTGTGGGAGAAGTTGATGAGAAAGTTGTTTTTTTCTTAACTGTTGATCGAATGTCAAAATGTTTGAATTTATGTGAAACCGCAAATTTAAAGAAAGGCATCTCAAACTCTATGGATCAATTCACTTGTCTCTAATGAGGGCCTCTATATTTTTCATTTTTTTGTAACTGACTTTTTTGAAAGTTTAGCCTCTGAAGGACTGGATGAGTGTTTGTTTTTGCACCTTTGTTTTTTCCACAACTTTTTTTCCCTCCCGATTCGGGTGCGCGATCGAGTATTGAGCAGTGCCGAGTATCGTGTGGTGCTCAAGTGCTTGGGTCCTTGTAATAAGCTCATTTGAATCTGAGCCGCCACACTGGAGCCGAGAATTCCCCCGCTGGGAGTGCAGTGACTCCTCTGACAGCCGGACTCTTTGTGAGCTCTCACTCTATCATCTACATGAACCAATCATATGTACACAGCCCCCTCCCCCGTGTCCGGTCTCACTCAATTCATCTTCATTGTTGTGACAATGCATATCAAGTTGGCACGTGACCGCACATATGCAAATCGCATACTTTCGATTTCATGACTTCCCACTCTCACTGCCGGCATTATAAAATCCTCACAGCAGTGCTCTCTTTGAGAATTCAGAAGTTAGCAGTCACATAGAATGACTGCAGACTTTTCACAAACTTGGACAACCCCTTAATGCTCCGAATATAAATAAAAACATAGTAAACCTTAACCTGTCAAACAGCTTAACACTTCATTAACATAGCCATGTAGCATGTAATTTTACAAATTTTGGATTGATACATGTGACTCGCGCCCCTGGGCCTGAGTCGTGCGGCATCGCGCGCACGGGGGTTTACCCGGAGCCGGATCAGATAGGGGTAGTAGTCTCGTGGCGGTGACCCGGTCCGTGCCCAGGGAGTCAAACTGAGTGGCAGTATTTAGCAGTAGATGTTAGAATGTTCGACTACGCCACCCGTGGATTGCGGTCATGAGACCGCCGCTGCAGGGCAGACCGCCGAGGCTGGTGTTGTTGGTGCAGCTGAGAATGGAACGACTCCCCACGGGAGGAGTATTGCCTCAGGGCAGCTATTGTAGAGTTGATGATGGGGGTGATGGTGCGGATGTCCCAGTACTGGTGGTGCAGGTACGACGATGAAACACGGAGTCTGGTAGTGCAGTTTCAAAAGCTTTACTCACGGTTCTTTATCAGGTCGCTTGTGCACAGTAGGACCACCCGAGTCATGCTGCGTTCACCAGGTCAGGGACTCGGCCAACTCCCAGGCAATTCCAGAGCGTGGTCCAGAGCTCCCCTCTCTTCCTTCCTACTGGCCGTCCCCACCAGGGATCCACCTTTGTCTGGCTCCCTCGGGCCTTCTGGTGGTGAAACCTTTCCCGGCTTCCCTGACCCTATACGTGGTTTGCCTTCCTGGTGGATGTGGCGAGGGGTCGCGCCAAAACTTGTCCACGACCTCCGGTTCCTGGCTGAGGATAATTGGCCTCCACCAGTTTGGGATCTGGTACCCTGTTCTGCCAACCCTTCACCCGTTTTCGTTCTCTTGTGGGATCTCAGGGTTCCCTCTATGCTTGCGTCTCTGGGCCTTTCTTTGTGTTTCTCCTCTTCCTTCTCTCTCCTCTCTGCTTCAGGCCTAGCTCTGGAGCTGGGCCCAGACGGAGCCACAGCTCCCTGTCAGCCCTCTCTGGCTGTACCCTCTCTCAGCTTCTCCTCAGACTGAACTCTCTAATCCAAGATGGTGCCCACCTTTATACTCCCTCTGACACCCGAGCCCTGGTGACAATGCAACCAATGGGCTCCTACCTATGCCCAGAGTCCCTCCCCTGTCTGCTCCTACACCACTGGGATGTTCCTCCCCCCCCCCCACTCCAGCCAGGGACAGACGCTGTCGTACCTGCACAACTATCTGGTGGGAGTACCGTTGTTCTGTCCCCCGGAAATGGGGTGAGTGTAGTGCATGCAGCCTACTGAGCTCAGTTCCACACCCCATCCTTACCCGGGAGTGGAATACCACACCTCTGGTTCGAGGTGCAATACCCCTGTAGCAGCCGAGTCCTCGGGGTGCTACACATGTGTACAGGATCACAACCAACAACAGCTCAAGAATCCATAATCAGAACTACCAGTAAAGAAATACATCACTAGAACTCCCATCAGTACAGAAGCGCAGCATCACAACCCTCATCACCAGAACCACCAGCAGTACAGAAATTCATCATCAGACCCACCAGCAGTACAGAGATACATCCGTATAACCCCCATAACTACAGAAACACAGCATCAAAATCCTCATCAGTACAGGAATACATCACAAGAACCATCATCAGTACAGGATACATCACCAGGACCACCATCAGTACAGGAATACATCACCAAAATCACCATCAGTTCATGGTACATCAATTGTAATGTCAGGTCTGACCCATATACATTTGTATCTCATGAACCTACAACTTCCAGTACTTCCTTAACAATGGTAAGGAGATACTGGGAGTTGTTGCTGTCAGTCATCATCACACTGTGGACCATGCAAGAACCACAGTACTGATGAGAATTAGTATCACAAATAAACATTTATAACCAGATACCTTACAGATGACATTGTCTCTGATTGGAGTCGTTCTTTCTTTTCTTCATCTTGTCCAAATGCCATGATGACTTTTCACAGCCACAGCTCATCTCAGCAGACTTCCATCTTCTTCAGTCTTCTGCAGCACATCCTCACACGATACCCTTAAAAATAGCAGTGCCATTATAATACTCCTGAATAAAAATATCTGTTCTACGCTGTGCCCCTGAATAAATTTGCTCCTCATTGTGTTCCCTGCACCAAATATGATCCACACACTGTCCATCTTATAGTACATGCCCTCCACACTGCCCTCTCCTTCCATATTGGGCACCATCTTCACACCATCTTCACACTGTCCTCTCACACTGTGTCACCCTATACTGCCCAGTCTCTGTACTGTGCTCCCTCATCACACTCCCCTTACTTGGCATACTGTCCCTGCCTTGCTATTGACTAACACTGTCCCCACATGCAGTCTATATTCTGTGCCCCCTCACATTTTTATCATCCCATACTGTCTCCTCACCCTACTTCCTTCAATACTCTCCTGACATATCTCATCCGCTCCATATACTGTGTCTGCACCCATCCCCCTTCGCTTCCCATGCTGTGTCCGCACCCATCTCGCTCCCCATACTGTGTCTGCACCCATCCCTCCACACTCCCCATACTGTGTCCTCAACTTATTCCCCCTTTTGCTCGCTATACTGTGTCCAGATACACACCTCCTTGCTCCCCTTACTGTGTCTGCACTAGTGTTGAGCCACCCCCGTAGTGTTCGAGTTCGGTTCGGTTCGTCGAACACCCGTATGTTCGCCGAACTGTTCGTCGAACTGTTCATCGAACACCTTCGAACACCGTTAAAACCAATGGCATGCAAACAAAAACACATAGAAACACATAGAAAACACATAGAAAACACTTCAAAGGTGTCCAAAAGCTGACAAACTGCTCAGAAGACACAACTAACACATGGAAAAGTGACAAGTACATATAGTCATGCGAAAAGAAAAGAGGTAGGCATGTCATGCCCTTCTAAAACCAAAAATGTGCGAAGACGACACGGACAGTCCGTTCCTGCCCATGCGACCTCCGTGTTGCCGGGTTTGTGCCAGAGCTGCGGTGGACCCTGATGGCCAGCCCCCCTCTGCCAATACTGGTGCCTGTCCGCTGGTGGGTCGAGCAAGCCCCCTGCGGTGGAGGCAGGTCTAATCTTTTTAATTTAAATTGTCTCTCTAATTTGAATGCGTACACTTTAAATCCTTTTACAAGGATCTATTGGAGGGCAAGTCTCATGCCAGCAGCCGCGGTAATTCCAGCTCCAGTAGCGTCCACTAAAGCTGCTGCAGTTAAAAAGCTTTTATAAGGATCGAGCTTGGCGGTCCACCGCAAGGCGTCCCAGGTTCTGTGCCTTGGGGTGCCTCCCCGATGCTCTTCACTGAGTGTCCCGGGGGCCCGAAGCATTTCCTTTGAAAAAATTAAGTGTCCAAACTACAGGTGGTGTAGCTTGCTTAACAGCTGGGTTAATCCGCTGACTAGCAGACACTGCTACTAGGCCCAAAGTATTGCTTGGGCTAGATGCAGTTAAAAATTTGTAATTAGATACTCTCGTTGGATGCTGAGAAAGCATTCCATAGAGTCTCCTGGCACGCCATATATTATTCTCTTAAAAAGCTTGGGGTAGGGGACCCTTTTATAGCCAAAATCATGGCCCTGTATCGCAATCCGTCAGCTACGCTGAAGATAAATGGAACATTATCATCACCTTTCATAATCACCAATGGGACAAGGCAAGGATGTCCTCTGTAGTGTTGAGCCGCCCCCATAGTGTTCGGGTTTGGTTCGGTTCGTCGAACACCAGTATGTTCGTGGAACTGTTCGTCAAACACCTTAGAACACCATCGAACACGATTCGAACACCGTTAAAACCAATGGCAGGCAAACAAAAACACATAGAAACACATAGAAAACACATTCAAAGGTGTCCAAAAGCTGACAAACTGCTCAGAAGACACTCTCTTTAAAAAAGCCGGCCGGCAATTCAGCAGCGGCATACACCGGTACCCGACAATTTAGACAAGAAGGAATAGAGCATCACACATAGATTAGATAGATAGAAACATGACAGTCACATATATAAGAAGTACAGTGACAGTGTTGGTTACTGTACTTGTCATTTAGTGTTAAAGGATTTATTAAAAAAAAATATTAGTGTTTTCATGCACCGTCTCTTTAAAAAAGCCGGCCGGCAATTCAGCATCGGTACCCGACAATTTATAACAGAAAGAATAGAGCATCACACATAGATTAGATAGATAGAAACATGTCAGTCACATATATAATAAGTACAGTGATAGTGTTGATTACTGTACTTGTCATTTAGTGTTAAAATAAAGGATTTATTAAAAAAAAAATTGGCGTGGGGTTCCCCGTAATTTTAGTCTCTAGCGGAGGTTAAGCAGATGGCTGGGGCCGATGTTTGAAGCCTGGGAAGGGGGTAATACCCATGGAGCTTCCCAGGCTACTAATATCATCCCCCAGCTGAATACCTAGCCTTTACTAGCTATTAAAATGGGGGACCCCAAAAAAAATGACGTGGGGTCCCCCCTATTTTAATAGCTAGCAAAGGCTAGGCAGACAGCTGGGGGCTGATATTAATAGCCCAGGAAGGGTGCCATGAATATTGGCCCCCTCCCAGGCTAGAAACACCAGCCATCAGCCGCCCCAGAAATGGCGCATCCATAGAATGCGCAAATTCTGGCACTTAGCCTCGCTCTTCCCACTGCCCTGTAGCGGTGGCAGTGGGGTAATAGGGTTGGGGTTGATGTCAGCTTATAATGCCAGCTGACATCAAGCCCAGGTTAGTAATGGAGAGGCGTCTATAAGACACCCCCATTACTAACCCCATAGTCAAAGTTACAAAAAAACACAAACACCCAGAATAAAGTCCTTTAATTTAAATAAACACACAATTCTTTATTGTTCTAAATTAAACCATACTTACCATCACACCCATTCCAGCTGAAGCCAACGATCTCCTGCAATAAAAGTAAAATAATAAAGCAACATCATCCTTACCTTTCCATGGTTCCCACGACAGCTTCAGCTCTGCTACATTCACATGACAGGCTGGACCGCAGCAGAAAGCTGCCATCCAGCTTGCCATGCGGCAGACACTGAGAAGCGCAGGCATGCTTGCACTCCTCAGTGTCTGGCTGTGACGGCATCCAGATGAGCCGAGTTCATGTCCAATGAACTCAGCTCACCTCATGCACGTCACTGACAGCGTGGGAAAATTCTCCTGCGCATGCGGTGAGTGCAGGAGAATTTTCCCACGCTGTCAGTGATGTGCTGAGGTGAGCTCATGTTCAATGAACTTGGCTCACCTCATGCACGTCACTGACAGCGTGGGAAAATTCTCAGTGTCTGCGCTTCTCAGTGTCTGCCGCATGGCAAGCTGGATGGCAGCGTTCTGCTGCGGTCCAGCCTGTCATGTGAATGTAGCAGAGCTGAAGCTGTCGTGGGAACCATGGAAAGGTAAGGATGATGTTGGTTTATTATTTTAGTTTTATTGCAGGAGATCGTTGGCTTCAGTTGGAATGGGCATGATGGTAAGTATGGATTAATTTAGAACAATAAAGAATTGTGTGTTTATTTCAATTAAAGGACTTTATTCTGGGTGTTTTTTTTTTTTTAACTTTGACTATGGGGTTAGTAATGGGGGTGTCTTATAGACGCCTCTCCATTACTAACCTGGGCTTGATGTCAGCTGGCATTATAAGCTGACATTAACCCCAGCCCTATTACCCCACTGCCACCGCTACAGGGCAGTGGGAAGAGCGAGGCTAAGTGCCAGAATTGGCGCATCCTATGGATGCGCCATTTCTGGGGCGGCTGACGGCTGGTGTTTCTAGCCTGGGAGGGGGCCAATATTCATGGCACCCTTCCTGGGCTATTAATATCAGCCCCCAGCTGTCTGCCTAGCCTTTGCTAGCTATTAAAATAGGGGGGACCCCACGTCATTTTTTTGGGGGTCCCCCATTTTAATAGCTAGTAAAGGCTAGGTATTCAGCTGGGGGATGATATTAGTAGCCTGGGAAGCTCCGTGGGTATTACCCCCTTCCCAGGCTTCAAACATCTGCCTCAGCCGTCTGCTTAACCTCCGCTAGAGACTAAAATTACGGGGAACCCCACGCCAATTTTTTTTTTATAAATCCTTTATTTTAACACTAAATGACAAGTACAGTAATCAACACTATCACTGTACTTATTATATATGTGACTGACAGGTTTCTATCTATCTAATCTATGTGTGATGCTCTATTCTTTCTGTTCTAAATTGTCGGGTACCGATGCTGAATTGCCGGCCGGCTTTTTTAAAGAGACGGTGCATGAAAACACTAATATTTTTTTTAATAAATCCTTTAACACTAAATGACAAGTACAGTAAGCAACACTGTCACTGTACTTCTTATATATGTGACTGACATGTTTCTATTTATCTAATCTATGTGTGATACTCTATTCTTTCGGTTCTAAATTGTCGGGTACCGGTGTATGCCGCTGCTGAATTGCCGGCTTTTCATGTTTCACTGTGAGCACTGTTCCCATCGATTTGGGCAACCACCGTAATGCCGCAACCACCATGGCTGTGGCATTACAGTGAGTGGCAGACAATCCCTGCATGATTGGTGCTCTAAATAGCGCCAGACATGCAGGACACGCTTTTAGTGCACGAACAGTTATCGAACATAACCTCGAACAGCCGAATTTTTTGCAAATCGTTCGCGTTCGTCGAACGACTCGAACACCGGCCCAAAACAGCTCGAATTTGAGATTGGCGAACAGTTCTAGTCGAACTCCGCTCATCTCTAGTCCTCTGTCCCCTCTCTTATACATCCTAGTGATGGAGCACCTGCTCTCATCAATTCACGATAACCCCAATATTATGGGGATTGAGGTTGGAGGCACCGAGTACAAGTGCTCTGCATTTGCTGATGATGTCCTAGTATATATCACTCAACCACATATATCCATCACTGCTGTTATGGCTGAAATAGATCAATTTGGTACATGGTCAAATTTTAAAATCAATGCAGCGAAGTCTGAGGCCCTCGATGTCTCCCTCCCCAAATCCATACAGGATTCCATCTAGTCCAACTTTCCCTTTGCCTGGCCCTCACAGGGTATCAAATACTTATGAATTCGTATTCATAGAGACCTCTCCCGTCTATTTTATCTTAATTTTGGGCCCTTTATTGAACAACTCCATAGAGATCTTACTTCTTGGACAGTGAAGGATTTTTCCTGGTTCGGCAGAATAAATATACTAAAAATGAACGTCCTACCTAAACTCTTATACCTCTTCCAAACCATTCCCGTGGTAATTCCCTCAAATTTTTGGAAAAGACTACGCAGTAGCTTTTGCAGATTTATCTGGGCAAGTGAGCGTCCACGCATTTGGGGGGACGTTCTGATCAGACACAAACAAAAGGGGGGCCTTAGCCTTCCGGATTGTAGAAGGTATTACATGGCAGCAGTACACGCTAGAATCCTGGACTTCTTCCATCATTCGGAGGGGAAATTGTGGGTCAAAATAGCTTAATCCATTTGTCCTAAAGCTCTTACCACTCTCCCATGGTGCTCCCATTTAATTGTCCCCTCTCTTGGCCTCATGTCATATAGTACTTATGCCACTGCTTTGGCTTTGAGATCCCCAAAAAAAAGCATATCCTCAATCGACCCCCAGGGCCCCTTGCTCCCGATTTCAGATAATCCAGATTTCCCACCAGGACTATCTGCAAATAGATTTCTCGGTTCAAATAAATCCCATCCGATATTATTTTCTCATGTCATCTCCAATACTTCGCTGCTCCCCCTCAATGACTTGTTACAGGGAAGAGCCACTTCCCCGAAGGCTAATTTTGAATATAGCCAGTTACAACACTTCTATTCAACTGTGAAGAAGCGCACACATCTCCATAGAGATCTCACAAACTTTGAAAAATTGAGCCTATCATTGTCACCCCCTACACACTCCATCTCCCTACTGTATAATCTCCTCATTGCCCAGGTAACTGACAATAGGCCAGGATTCTGCGGTGCATGGGAAAGGGAACTGGGGAAGTCCTTCTCTGACTCACAATGGGATAAATGTTTCTTCCTAACACATAAAACCTCAATAGGGTCCAAAGCTCAGGAAACCTCCTTCAAAATTATCTCTAGATGATACCGGGTACCAGCAGTCCTTCATAGATGGTATCCAGTGGTCTCAGATAGATGTTGGAGATGTGGGGAGGGGGAAGGGACAATGTCACACATATGGTGGGCATGCCCTATAACAAATGCATTTTGGGCAAAGGTGGTTCCCATGATTGAGAAAATAACTGGTTTGACTATCCCTAATACGCCAGAAGCCCTCCTTTTATCAATGTTACCAATAAGTAAACGTAGTTATAAAAGGTCATCAATAGGCTACCTAATACAGGCGGCTAAGAATGTCATTCCACGACACTGGAAAAGCAGAGACCCACCCACTGTGGAGGAATGGTTTGCGGAGATCTCCCTCCTTAATAGGATGGAGCATCTGATTGCCAACTCACCGGCTGATGTTGATAGATACTGTGTGATTTGGAGGGATTGGATTGATTTGCAAAACTCTGACGCCTACCATCTAGCCCCCAACTATCCGTGATGTTGGCACAACAATGATCATAATCGCACTCTATTGATTGGTGGTCTCCCGTGGTCCGCTTCCTCTCTCTCTATCTTTCATATGGAAAAATACATGCTTGATCTGGATATTGATGGAAAACCCTCCCTGTACCCCCCAATGTACTGTCGTTATGCAAAGATTCATAGTTATACTACCCCTTTTACTATGTATATTGTATTTTCTTGTACTTTTTCAACACAAAAATAAAAAAAAACTTGAATTTGAAAAAAAAAATTGTAATTAGATCTACAGGCGGTGGCTACTCCGCTGACTAGCAGACACTGAAGCTTTGGAGCAGACCTCTGATTCCCAGGCTATAATATGAGTAAACAGCTCTTCAGACTCAACCATCTGTGTTACCCAAAGCCATAGTGTATGTAGTTTCTTACGGTTAAAAGGGGGGGGGGAGACCCGACCCACCTGGAATTGACGATGGCAACGTCATGTAAAACACAGCAAGGGGACTCCAAAAAGAGTCTCCATTTTTTCCCAAAATTGTGGCACAGACACCACTTAAGTGGCATCAATTGTCCCAGAGTTGCTTAAAATGGTTGGTAAGGTGATTTTCCAAAATACTCAAGCTTTTAGTCTTCCCAGAATGACACAGGTGGGGCAGATTGTGGTTGTCCCGGCCCGCTAGGCCGCATTGTAGCACAGTGAGCTTCGCACTGCAACTTATGCTTCATATCCATGTGACGGTTCATGCATGAAGTACTCAAACTATGGATTTTTTGGCCTCTACTTAGCTTTTGGTGACAAATGTTACAGATAACATGAGTTGGGTCATCCTTATCGATCTGAAAAAATGCACAGGCTATGCAAGGTTTAGAACCCATGCGACTCTGCTACTAGCAATACTATCAAATGATTGGCTGGGTTAGATGCAGAGCGTCTGGGTTTGGTTGGGGGTCCCCACAGTCTGCCTAGGCTAGATGCAGTTAAAAATTATTATTAGATACACAGGCGGTGCAGCTTGCTTCGCAGCTGGGCTAATATGCCCAAAGTATTGGTAGACTCTATACTAAATAAGGAAGGATTCACTGACTGTGGTGTCCCCTCCGTGGGCCGTGGCGATTGGTGGAGATTTGGTGGATGATTATAGGAGAAAGCTCCTTAATAGAGAAAGTTGGTGGATTTATACTTTAAATACACGTGTACCAGCGGGTTTAAACATCAGACATGATTTGATGTATCATTATGAATGATCATTTATAGATTATTGTTATATATATATATATATGTTCCTTTTTTCTTCTTTTCTTTTTCTTTTGGATTATTTACATTTATATGCATTGTTTCTATGCTATACGATTTTAACATGGTATGTGTGTTTAAATTTCTGATTAACTCAGCCTTGAACAGGTGCATAGCAGGACATGACATATAAATACCACTTCCTTGCTGTTTTTTTGCTATGCAATGATTAAGAACCTTTAGTTCGAAACGCGTTTGCTGTTCTTCTCCAAGGTGGACTTTTAAAATATTTTTTGTATGACCCAATAAAAAGTGGATTTTAGAAGATTTGTTCAGCTGGATCTTCCTGGTTCCTCATGTACGTCTGGTAGCACTCCTGGCTCCGTGCTGTTGATCTTCTAGGTGGGTGAGCTGATTTTTTCCTTTCTTTTTCTGCCATGTGGCGATTGGTCATCCACTTTCGCTGCCCCTTACTCAACGAATTCACAAACATCTCCCGTCGGTTTGGAGTCCCATTATGCCCAACCAAAAACATAGGCCCCACAACTAAAAAAAATCGTTCTTAGGCATCGAAATCGACACCACAGCAAGGTTGTTCCGCCTCCCATGGGAAAAAATACCAAAACATTACACCTGATCTAGGTTTTTTGCGCAGTATGGAAAGTAACACTACAGCAGATGCAAGTATTACTAGGTCTCCTCGTGTTTGCGAGCCGGGTGATGCCAGTCGGAAGGGTTTTTTCTCTTCATTTATCGCCCGCAACAAAAGGGGCATCTAAACTGAGTCATACAATCAGAATCAGCAGACAGCTACGGGCGGACTTAGAGGTGTGGAAAACCTTGTTATAATCATTCAACGGTCACACGTTATTTATGTCAGCAGAACAGTCCAACATTCAACTAAGATTATTCACCGGGGCGGCAGAATCAGGCGGATATGCAGCGATACTAAATAACCAATGGTGTACAAGCTTATGGCCTCCGTATTGGGCAGAACAAGTGCTGACAAAAAAACAGACAGTCCTGGAACTGTTTCCAATAGTGGTAGCAATAGAAATATGGGGCGCGCGCCTGGCTAACAAAAATATACTCTTCATAACAAAAAAACACCAGCCTAGCGCACTTCATTAATAATATGGCATCATCGTCTCTCCCAGTGCTAGGCCTACTACGCCAGCTAGCATTCCTGTGCCTAAAAGACAATGTATGGGTCCGCGCTAGCCACGATGCTGAGGGGTCTAACGCTGCTGCTAACGCTTTATCACAATTCAATTGGCAGATTTTCACAGAGCTCCTCCCCAACGCCCACCCATCGGGCAACAGTTGCCCAGCCTCCCTATGGGATCTAGTGCAGAATAGTTGATGCCATTAATCAGAGCATCAGTTGCCCCGTCGATGTGGCAAGCATACGGTAAGGCGGACTTAGAGGTGTGGAAAACCTTGTTATAATCATTCAACGGTCACACGTTATTTATGTCAGCAGAACAGTCCAGCATTCAACTAAGATTATTCACCGGGGCGGCAGAATCAGGCGGATATGCAGCGATACTAAATAACCAATGGTGTACAAGCTTATGGCCTCCGTATTGGGCAGAACAAGTGCTGACTAGTGTTGAGCCACCCCCTTAGTGTTCGAGTTCGGTTCGGTTCGTCGAACACCCGTGTGTTCGCCGAACTGTTCGTCGAACTGTTCGTCGAACACCTTCGAACACCATTAAAACCAATGGCAGGCAAACAAAAACACATAGAAACACATAGAAAACACCTTCAAAGGTGTCCAAAAGCTGACAAACTGATCAGAAGACATAACTAACACATGGAAAAGTGACAAGTACATATAGTCATGCGAAAATAAAAGAGGTGGAGAAGTAAAAGGAGGGGGAGACACAGATATAGGCATGTCATGCCCTTCTAAAATCCAAAAAGTGAGAAGCCGACACGGCCAGTCCGCTCCTGCCCGTGCCACCTCCGTGTCGCCGGGTTTGTGCCAGAGCCGCGGTGAACCCTGACGGCCAGCCCCCCTCTCCCAATACTGGTGCCTGTCCGCTGGTGGGTCGAGCGAGCCCCCCTGTGGTGGAGGCAGCTCTAAGCTTTTTAATTTAAATTGTCTCTCTAATTTGAATGAATACACTTTAAATCCATTTACAAGGATCTATTGGAGGGCAAGTCTCATGCCAGCAGCCGCGGTAATTCCAGCTCCAGTAGCGTCCACTAAAGCTGCTGCAGTTAAAAAGCTTTTATAAGGATCGAGCTCGGCTGTCCACCGCAAGGCATCCTACTGCCAGTCCCAGCCCCTATGCCTTGGGGTGCCTCCTGATGCTCTTCACTAAGTATCCCATGGTCCCGAAGCATTTCCTTTGAAAAAATTAAGTGTCTAAACTACAGGTGGTGTAGCTTGCTTAACAGCCGGGATAATCCGCTGACTAGCAGACACTGCTACTAGGCACAAAGTATTTCCTGGGCTAGATGCAGTTAAAAATTTGTAATTAGATACTCTCGTTGGATGCTGAGAAAGCATTCCATAGAGTCTCCTGGCACGCCATATATGATTCTCTTAAAAAGCTTGGGGTAGGGGTCTAGGGGACCCTTTTATAGCCAAAATCACGGCCCTGTATCGCAATACGTCACCTAGGCTGAAGATAAATGGAACTGTAGCACCCTGAGGGCTCGGTTGCTACAGACGTATTGCACCTCACCCAGAGGTGTGATATCTCACTCTCAGGTAAGGATGGAGTGTGGATCAGGACCCGACACCTGCATGCATTACACCACATTGCCGTGGGGCAGGGCGACCAATATGCCCCTGAGATGGGCACGACAGTCCCTGTCCCTGGCTGGAGTGGGGGGAGGGAACACTGAGGAAGGGGAACCCTGCAGTGCAGGAGCAGGGAGGAAGCAGTTCCTGGGTGCATTGAGAAGGGAGTATAAAAGGTGGGCACCATCTTAGTTCAGTGCAGAGAAGTCTGAGCAGAAGTGGCAGGGAGCAGGGGCTCTGCATGAGCTCTGCTCCGGAGGCGGGCCTAGTAACAGAGGCCCAGGCCTGGAAGAGGGAGAAGGAAGGAAGAGGAGCGGAGAAGGCTCCAGGAACGAGGAATGAAGGGATCCCAGGGGTGCGGACGGGCGAGTCGCCACCGCACGCCCGAATCCACCTGCGTGGAGGGGTCAGGCCAAAGGGGGAGACGGTCCCCGAAGTAGTGGAGGCAGGAAACGACCCTCAGCTAGAAACCGGAGGCTCTGACATTTTATGTGGCACAGCCCCTCGCTACACCCGCTAGGAAGGCACCACATAGGGTCAGGGAAACTGGCGCCAAGTTTACCAAGAGGAGGCCCGAGGCAGCAGGACAGAAGTGTTGGTAAGAAAGGCCAGACAAAGGACACACAAAGGGGGTCCTGTGAAGTGCTCCAAAGTTATCTGGGAGTTGTCTGAGCCCCTCACCTGGTGAGCACAGTACGACGTGGGCAGCCGTTACCTGCAGACGTGGTCTGGATAATAAGAACTGTGAGTAAAGGCCCTGGACTGCATCACTGACTCCGTGTCGTTACTGCTGCTGCCCTGCACCATCACCCCCATCCTCCGCATACACTGCCCTGAGGCTATACTCCTCCCGTGGGGAGTTATGCTACGCTCTGCTGCACCCACAACACCAGCCTCAGCGGTCTGCCCTGTAGCGGCGGTTCACTCTGACCGCAATCCACGGGTGGCGTAGTCGGACATTTAAACATCAAAACCACATAAATAGTTCCGCCACTGGTTTGACCGCCCTGAGCCACGGAACCGGGTCGCCGCCACGAAGACTACAACCACCAGCATCCACCAAAAAGGGTCCGGCTCCGGGTGTCCCAAGGCCCAGGGGGTGCGTCAGAACATTTTCATCACCTTTCACAATCACCAATGGGACAAGGCAGGGATGTCCTCTGTCCCCTCTCTTATACATCCTAGTGACGGAGCACCTGCTCTCATCAATTCGCCATAACCCCAATATTAGGTGGATTGAGGTGGGAGGCACCGAGTACAAGTGCTCTCTATTTGCTGATGATGTCCTAGTATATATCACTCAATCACATATATCCATCCCTGCTGTTATGGCTGAAATAGATCACTTTGTTACATGGTAAAATTTTAAAATCAATGCAGCGAAGTCTGAGGCCCTCGATGTCTCCCTCCCCAAATCCATATAGGATTCCATCCAGTCCAACTTTCCCTTTGCCTGGCCCTCACAGGGTATCAAATACTTAGGAATTCCTATTCATAGAGACCTCTCCCATCTATGTTATCTTAATTTTGGGCCCTTTATTGAACAATTCCATACAGACCACGGTTGGCAAGTTAGAATTGTAAGATTCACTACGTGAACCACTGGTGTTTTGTGGAAAAGCACATGTACACTGCGTTCCAAATTATTATGCAAAAAGTGTTTAGGAGTGATAAGGGAAGAATTTGTTTGTTTGTCAGTTAAACTCATTGATGGTGATGTGTGTCAGGGCTCTTTATATCACTGTAAGCAATTGCAGACACCTGTGCTAATTAGTTTGGCAGGTGTGTCCAATGAAAGGCAAGACTACTTAAGAAGGCTCTCTCACATTATTAAGCAGCCTACATTTTCTGCCAAAATGGGAAAGAAAAAGGATGTGTCGGCTGCTGAGAAGCAACAAATTGTGGAGTGTTTAGGTCAAGGCATGACTACAATCAACATTGTGCGATGATCAGGATGAAGTGTCTTGGCAATCAAGAAGTATGTAGCTGATTCACAGTACACACGTGTGCGTGCTGATAAGGGCAAATTGAGGACTCTTTCCTACAGGCAATTACGTCAGGTTGAAAGAGCAGCGGCAAAAAAGCCTTGTCATAGCAGCAGACAAGTTTTTGAAGCTGCTTGTGCCTCCAACGTCCCCCGAACAACAAGATGCAGGGTCCTTCAGAGGTTTGCAGCTGTGCATACGCCATCCTGTCGACCTCCTCTATCCACTTCACACAAGCAGAAACGACTCCAGTGGGCCAAACATTACATGAAGACTGATTTCAAAACTGTTTTGTTCACGGATGAGTGCCGTGCAGCGCTCGATGGTCCAGATGGATGGAGTGGAGGATGGCTGGTTGATGGACACCCCACGCAAACACGGCTACAGCGCCAACAAGGAGGAGGTGGAGTAATGTTTTGGGCTGGAATCATGGGGAGAGAGATTGTCGGCCCCTTTAGGATCCCTGAAGGCGCTAAAGATGAACTCCATAATGTATGTGGATTTTCTCAAACAGCACTTCCTGCCATGGTTCAAGAAGAAGAACCGTGTATTTCACAGCAAGATCATTTTTCTGCATGATAATGCACCATCTCATGCTGCACATAAAACATCTGCATCTCTGGCTGATATGGGCATAAAAGGGGACAAACTTATGGTGTGACCCCCATGCTCCCCTGACCTCTACCCCATTCAGAACCTTTGGAGCATCATTAAAAGGAGTGTCTATGATGGCGGGAGGCAGTTCACATCTAAGCAACAGCTCTGGGAGGGTATTCTGTCCTCATGCAAAACAATTGAAGCAGAAACCATCCAAAACCTGACAAATTCAATGGACGAGAGAGTTCAGAAGCTCCTTTCGAACAAGGGGTCCTATGTGAAAATGTAACATCACCTAGAATAAAGTTTTGAGTTGAAAACTGTTTGATTTCAGTTTCTAACAACCTGCTAATGCTTATAATTTCAAAAATGACCATTTTTTTGGTCTTTATTAAAATGAAAAGGTTGATCGAAAAGTTTGGGGGATCTAAGAGTGTGGCAACCCAGTAGTCATGATTACTTCGAATTCTGACAATATGAGGGTCATGCTGCAGGCAGTGCAGCAAGAAGGCACTTATGTGTCTTGCGCATCTCGGAGCACCAAAATTATTTTCCGGGCTAGATGCAGCTAAAAATTATTATTAATTTTAAATCTGGTGGAGCTTATTATAGATGGCCTAATAGGATCAGTGCTGCACACTGCTACAAAGCCCAAATTATTTTCCAGTCAAGATACAGATAAACATGATTAGTAATTTGAAAGCTTAAAACGGTTGGTAGGCTGATTTTAACCAGTCATCAAGCTTTTACTCTCCCCAGGATGACACAGGGGTAGAAAAGTCGTTTCGGATCCATGATTTGTTCATCTTTATGAACGTGAGTCTGTCTACATTATCAGTGGAGAGCCGCGTGCGCTTATCTGTCAGCACACCACCAGCAGCGCTGAACACACGTTCAGACAGAACGCTGGCTGCGGGGCATGACAAGATCTCCAAGGCGTAAGTGGCTAGCTCCGGCCATTTATCCAGATTGGAAGCCCAAAAAGAGCAAGGGTCCAGTGACACAGTCGTGGCTTCAATGTTTACTTGGAGATACTCCTGTATCATCGTCTCTAGGCGTTGACTATGTGTCAGACTTCTTGTCTCCTGTGGCCTTGCAAAGGATGGGCTAAAAAAGTGGTGAAATGATTCCGCAAAATTGATGTTACCAGCAGATACTGTGGTTCTGTTACGGTTTGAGTGCTGAACACTTGACGGTCCCACGGTTGGCAAGTTGGAACTGTGAGATTCACTACGTGCACCACTGGTATTTTGTGGAAAAGCACATGTAAGATTCTGCAACAGTCTCTGCTGATACTCCTGCATGCGTGCATCCCTTTCTATGGCAGGAATAATTTCGGCAAATTTACTTTTGTACCGGGGATCTAACAGTGTGGCAACCCAGTAGTCAGGATTATTTCTAATTCTCACAATTCGAGGGTCATGTTGCAGGTAGTGCAGCAAGAAGGCACTCATGTGTGTTGCGCATCCAGGAGCACCAAGTCCCTGTTGTGTTGGTGGCGAGGTAACAATCATGCTTCCTTCCTCTGTCCTCTCCCCCCAACCTCGCACAACAGAAATGTGATCAAGGTCTCCCTCATCTGATGAGTCTTCCATCAGTTCGTCCTCCACTTCTTCCTGGGCTCCTGCACCTTCCTCACTAGTTTGGCTGCTACCATGCGCCCTGGTAAAACCATCTCCCCCACCCTCACATGCCTGCCGCCTTGGTGCTGCCGACCGTCTGGAACTTGCAGATGTTAGCCCTTCCGCATACAACTCTTCCTCCTCTACTTCCTCCACCTCCTCTTGTGCCACCACCTGACTCCGAATTCTGTTTAACATGTGCTCCAGCATGTAAATCACCGGAATAGTCATGCTGATAATGGCATCATCAGCACTAAACATCTTCGTCGCCATTTCAAAACTGTGCAGAAGGGTGCATAGGTCCCTGATCTGAGACCACTGCTCCAGCGTGATTTGCCCCACCTCTGGATCTCGTTGGCCCAGGCTATACGTCAGAACGTATTGCACCAGGGCTTGTCGATGCTGCCACAGTCGCTGCAACATGTGCAGAGTTGAATTCCACCGGGTAAGCACATCGCATTTTAGCTGGTGAAGTGGCAGGCCCAACGACTTCTGTAGAGATGTAAGTCGCTGAGCTGCGGGATGCGAACGGCGGAAGTGAGCACACAGCGACCGTGCCCTCTGCAGAAGGCCATCTAGTCTGGGATAGTGGGCTAAAAATTGCTGGACAACCAGGTTTAACACGTGAGCCATACAAGGCACGTGTGTGACATTGCCCCGGCGAAGGGCCGCACCCAGGTTTGCAGCATTGTCGCACACGGCCTTCCCTGGTTTCAGGTCCAGTGGAGACAGCCATTCATGAAATTGGTTCTCCAGAGCTGACCACAACTCCTCAGCTGTGTGACTCACATTTCCCAGACATTTCAAAGTAAAAACCGCCTGATGACGTTGAGCCCTACTGCCAGCATAGTAAGGAGGTGTGCAGGATCCCTTCTGCGCAGTTAGAAAGCTTGTGGCATGACCAGACAGGCTTTGGGTGCAGGTGGAAGACCGAGAGGAGGTTGAGGAGGCAGAAGCAGTGGAGGAACTTTGACATAAAGAGGATTGACGCACAACTCATGGGGACGGCAAGACTTGGACAGCAGCCCCTTGTCCTGCTGTCACCATAGTTACCCAGTGCCCAGTCAGCGACATGTAACGCCCCTGTCCATGCCTACTCGTCCAAGTGTCTGTGGTGAAATGCACCCTGTCACACACAGAGTTTCTCAAAGAAGCGGTGATGTTGTGTGCGACATGCTGGTGGAGCGCAGGCACACCTTTCTTTGAGAAGTAGTGCCGACTGGGCATCTGGTACTGGGGCACTGCGCCGGTCTGTGAGGAAGATGCAGGCGGACATGTTAGGTTGCCTTGATCCAAAGGTGGTGCTATCGATGTCGGACAGCGCTCAACACCAGCTGGTGTTACCACCTCCAAAGAAAATGATGACCTGCCAATCACGCTGGCTGTTGCGGGTAAAGAGGTGGCAGGTCTGCGCCCCAAAACAGGTGTGACTGCTGTCCCCCCAGTCACAGAGGATGAAGAGGCCGCGGATGCACAAGATATGGCAGACGGTGGTTGGCCCGGCCGGCTAGGCCGCATTGTAGCACACTGAGCTTCCCACTGCAACTTATGCTTCATGTCCATGTGCCGGTTCATGCATGAAGTACTCAAACTATGTATTTTTTGGCCTCTACTTAGCTTTTGCTGACAAATGTTACAGATAACACGAGTTGGGTCATCTTTATCGATCTGAAAAAATGCCCAGGCTATGCAAGGCTTAGCACCCATGCGACCTGAAGAGCCACCACGACTTGTGGTGAGAGGCAGAGTTGTGTTTGAGGATGCAGTTGTTGACGTGCTTCCAGTACTACGTCTCTGTCCAGGAAGGCGCAACCTGACCTCGTCGTCACTAGCATCTTCCTCCACCTCCTCTGCTGACCTCATCTCTTGGCTGACTGTGGGTTGACAGTAAGTGGGATCTCCAACCTCATCATCATCACCCTGTGTGTTATCACACCCGTCGTCCTCAGAGCCAACCTGTTCCTGCCCTGACAAAAAACTAAAGTTGTCGCTCCAATCAGGTATTTGAGTCTTATCATCGTCTTCCTTATTGTCTCCACCAACAGGAGTTACAGTTTGGGAATGAGGGTCTACATTATGGTCAGAACCTTCTGCGTCTGGTCCTGGATCCGACTCATAAAGATTCTGGGCATCAGTGCAGATCATTTCCTCGTCTGGATTCACAGAAGTGCTGGAGTCGACCTCTGATTCCCAGGCTATAGTATGAGTAAACAGCTCTGCAGACTCAACCATCTGTTCTACCTCATACTCAGACGGGCAGCTGGAGATTTGGGAGCTGTGAGGAAGCAAGTGCGATTTGGGTGACACCTTTGAGGACTGGAGTATTTGTGATGTTGAAGTTGATGTGGAGGAGAGCCCACTTAAAGGAGCACTTGATATCCGTTGAAGCACCTGCTGTTTTTGTGCCTCATCTGGAATTTGTAGCGATTGGCATGGCCATAAGAAAGGGATCTTATCACATTGTCCGCTAAAAGAAGTAGACATTTTAGTTTGGCTGGAAGATGGTCTTTCTTCTGCAGATGTTACTGTTGCTTTAACACCTACCCCACGGACACAACCTTTTTTCCCCTTCCCAACACGCCTATTCCCCTTTCCACCAGCAGCAGGCCTTTTTCCACTCATTTTGGTGGTTAACTAATTCACAACTCTGGAGTTGTTTGCACAAAAAAACAATGGATGGTAACCGAGCAGAGCTGAGTGGCCAAACTGTGGTATTAGGCCAAAACTATTGGCTGGGTTAGATGCAGAAAAAAATTATATTCAATTTGCAACCTGATGGAGGTCAGTATAGATGGACTAATACAACAAGTCCCACACACAGCTAGAAGCCCAATATTTTTTCAGAGGTAGATGCAGAAAAAAATATATTCAGTTTGCAACCTGATGGAGGTCAGTATAGATGGACTAATACAACAAGTCCCACACACAGCTAGAAGCCCAATATTTTTTCAGAGGTAGATGCAGAAAAAAAATATATTCAGTTTGCAACCTGATGGAGGTCAGTATAGATGGACTAATACAACAAGTCCCACACACAGCTAGAAGCCCAAATATTTTTTCAGAGGTACTGTAGATGCAGATAAAAATTATTTTTAATTTGCAACCTGATGGAGGTCAGTATAGATGGACTAACAGAGAAAGTCCCACACACTGCTAGAAGGCCAAATATTTTTTCAGAGCTAGATGCATACAAAAAATTATTTTGAATTTGCAACCTGATGGAGGTCAGTATAGGTGGACTAATAGAACAAGTCCCACACACTGCTAGAAGGCCAAATATTTTTTCAGAGCTAGATGCAGAAAAAAATTATATTCAGTTTGCAACCTGATGGAGGTCTGTATAGATGGATTAATAGAACAAGACCCACACACAGCTAGAAGCCCAATATTTTTTCAGAGGTAGATGCAGAAAAAAATATATTCAGTTTGCAACCTGATGGAGGTCAGTATAGATGGACTAATACAACAAGTCCCACACACAGCTAGAAGCCCAATATTTTTTCAGAGGTAGATGCAGAAAAAAATATATTCAGTTTGCAACCTGATGGAGGTCAGTATAGATGGACTAATACAACAAGTCCCACACACAGCTAGAAGCCCAAATATTTTTTCAGAGGTACTGTAGATGCAGATAAAAATTATTTTTAATTTGCAACCTGATGGAGGTCAGTATAGATGGACTAATAGAGAAAGTCCGACACACTACTAGAAGGCCAAATATTTTTTCAGAGCTAGATGCAGAAAAAAATTATATTCAGTTTGCAACCTGATGGAGGTCAGTATAGATAGATTAATAGAACAAGACCCACACACAGCTAGAAGCCCAATATTTTTTCAGAGGTAGATGCAGAAAAAAATATATTCAGTTTGCAACCTGATGGAGGTCAGGATAGATGGACTAACAGAGAAAGTCCCACACACTACTAGAAGGCTAAATATTTTTTCAGAGCTAGATGCAGAAAAAAATTATATTCAGTTTGCAACCTGATGGAGGTCTGTATAGATGGATTAATAGAACAAGACCCACACACAGCTAGAAGCCCAATATTTTTTCAGAGGTAGATGCAGAAAAAAATATATTCAGTTTGCAACCTGATGGAGGTCAGTATAGGTGGACTAATAGAACAAGTCCCACACACTGCTAGAAGGCCAAATATTTTTTCAGAGCTAGATGCAGAAAAAAATTAGATTCAGTTTGCAACCTGATGGAGGTCAGTATAGATGGACTAATAGAATGATGCTATGCCCAAAAGATTTTACTTCACTAGGTGCAGTAAAAAAATTGGTATTCTATACACAGGTGTTATATCTTGCAACACAGATAGGCTACTCCACTGACTAACACACTCTGCAATAGGCCAAAAAGGATTAGCTTTGCTAGATTCAGCCAAATGCTGTGAAAAAAACTTGCACAGCACTGGCACAGACCTGCCTGGCAAAAACTGATAGGAACTGATGTAACCTAGTCCTGAAAAGGACTCCAATTACAATTAGTCTTTACTCCCACAACCTATCTATTTAAGAGCACAGACCTGCCTGATAAAAGTCGTAGGAAATGCTGTAACCTAGTCCTTAAAAGGACTGCAATCACAACTATTCCCTACTCCCAAGCTATCTGTATATTTGTGCGAAAATTGGCTTGAAATTAACAAGGTATAGCGCACACAGCAACAGTGGTGCCGTCTAACATGCAGCTGCAGCAGTGAGAAAATGGTGGCGACGGGGAAAATGGCTTGGTCTTATAGGGCAAGGACATGTGACATACACTGCCAATGACACATGCCCTTGCTTGTGTGAAAAAAGCACTTCGCTCCGTGTGTGCGCTGCTGATAGGCTGACAGATTGCACCTCCCCACTGTAAATGCGGGAAAGAGAAAAAAAAATGGAGATCTTCATTGTTCCTGCAGAGATCCATCCCCTGCCCCTCCCCCCACCCCGCTGTACACTCAAACTGCGTATTAACATTAATTTTCATCATTACTGAGAAAAAATCCAGTTATGATTTTGGTGCACGAACAGTTATCGAACATAACCTCGAACAGCCGAATTTTTCTCAAATTGTTCGTGTTCGCCGAACGGCTCGAACACCGCCCAAAACAGCTCGAATTTGAGATTGGCGAACAGTTCGAGTAGAACAACGCTCATCTGTAGTGCTGACAAAAAAACAGACAGTCCTGGAACTGTTTCCAATAGTGGTAGCAATAGAAATATGGGGCGCGCGCCTGGCTAACAAAAATATACTCTTCATAACAAAAAACACCAGCCTAGCGCACTTCATTAATAATATGGCATCATCGTCTCTCCCAGTGCTAGGCCTACTACGCCGGCTAGCATTCCTGTGCCTAAAAGACAATGTATGGGTCCGCGCTAGCCACGATGCTGAGGGGCCTAACGCTGCTGCTAACGCTTTATCACAATTCAATTGGCAGATTTTCACAGAGCTCCTCCCCAACGCCCACCCATCGGGCAACAGTTGCCCAGCCTCCCTATGGGATCTAGTGGAGAATAGTTGATGCCATTAATCAGAGCATCAGTTGCCCCGACGATGTGGCAAGCATACGGTAAGGCATGGGAACAGTGGACACGACTAGTAGCAAGCAGACGGGTTGACCAATGTGAACAAGCCAGATTACAAGTCACCATAGAATTTCTCCACCAGCTAATGATGAGGGGCATATTAGGGGGGCAGCGCAGCGGTGTCTGACCGAAGTAGCATTTCACTTCCAACTACTGAATTGGGGACATGTGACAAAGAGATTCATCATCAGACAATCCATAAAAGGGTGGAAAAGGGGTCAGCCAAGTCAGGAGTGTAGACGTCCCGTCCCGTGTCACTAAAACTGATTTCTCACATCATATCCCTAACACCATTAACATGATACTCACAATTCGAAGCAACACTACTGTCTACTGTATTTGCGATCGCCTTCTTCGGGGCGCTATGCATAAGCGAATTAGTCCCTCAATCCAAAATTAACACCAATGGAGGCTTATTACACCAGGACGTAGTCATAGCCAATAATGCAATACGTCTACGCATACGCAAATCGAAAACGGTTCCAGCGGGCAGGGGCACTTGGGTACTTCTACAACCCACAAATGGTACGCTGAGTCGGGTAACAATAGTAAAAACATATATAACCATCAGATCACAAAGTAATTTCTTCCTATCACACATTGATGGAACGCCATTATCAAAATACCAGTTCCAAGCTATATTTAATAAATGCATAACATCGGCAGGGAACCACCCCAAAGATTATGGGACACACTCATTCCGCATAGGCACGGCCACGGAAGCAGCAAGAGCAGGACTGTCAGAAACGGAAGTTCAGAGGATAGGGAGATGGCGATCCACGTGTTTGGCGAGATACATAAGACCGGACTTGTTATCCTAACGTGGTTTGTTTATTTTACAGGTGACGCTAAGCCAACAGTGTGGGTGATAGGCCACTCGTATATATATTGGGCAGAAAAAAGGGCGAAAGTTTCATAACACATATTTGAACTGGAGAGGTATTACAGGCCTGAAATGGCCACAGGTACTAATGGAGGTAATCAAGGTAGGGAGAGAGGCAAGATGTCCGGTCATCTTAGTTATACAGGCCGGGGGAAACAACATGGTTATCACAAGAGCACATAACTAATGGCAAAAATGAAACTAGACACTGAGCGCTTCAGAGAATTTTTCACAAAAATAGTCAGAGATTGTGCCGAGCGCGGTATGGCAAGGTGCCCGATACATCACGGCCATCGAACGGACAAGGCGGCTAATAAATATTTGGATGCCAAAATTTATAAGAGACAGAGGCGGACAACTGGAAGGAGATAAAGCCGGCCTCATACGGCCCGACTGTGTTCACTTAATGGATATTGGACTGGACATATTCCTGTCAGGACTCCAGGACGGAGTGGAACAAGCGTTAAGAGTGATGGATGGGGGTCAGAGTCCTGCATACGAGTACGCAGGATCCTCCGTGGCCTGGAAATAGAAAGGACATGTTGGAGAGTTACACTTGTTGGCCAACTTGCCGTTGTGGAGACTGGAGACACAGGGCATGCTGCAACAAGCTGAATTATTTTAGAAATAAAATGCCTTTCTAATGTAATGAGTATAAACAGTTAATGAAGCTGTGACTGATCCAGTTGTAAGAGTTACATGATTGTATTGTCAATGAAAGGGGGGCGGTAGGGGGCTGAGCGTCTGGGTTTGGTTGGGGGTCACCACAGTCTGCCTAGGCTAGATGCTGTTAAAAATCATTATTAGATACATAGGCGGTGTAGCTTGCTTCGCAGATGGGTTACTACGCTGATTAGCAGACACTGAAGCTTTGGAGCAGACCTCTGAGTAAGCAGCTCTTCAGACTCAACCATCTGTGTTACCCCAAGCCATAGTATATGTAGTTTCTTACGGTTAAAAGGGGTGGGAGAAACCCAACCCACCTGTAATTGACGATGCCAACGTCACGTAATACACAGCAAGGGGACTCCAAAAAGAGTCTCCATTTTTTTCCAAAAATTTAGGGCACAGACACCACTTAAGTGGCATCAATTGCCCCAGAGTTTCTTAAAATGGTTGGTGAGGTGATTTTAACAAATCCTCAAGAATTTACTCTCACCAGGATGACACAGGGGTAGAAAAGTCCTTGCGGATCCATGATTTGCTCATCTTTATGAACGTGAGTCTGTCTACATTGTCAGTGGACAGCCACGTGTGCTTATCTGTCAGCACTAGTGTTGAGCGATACCTTCCGATATCAGGAAATATCGGATCGGATTGGATCGGGCCGATACCCAAAAAGTATCGGATATCGCCGATTCCGATACCGGAAACCAATGCAAGTCAATGGGACACAAATATCGGAATGAAAATAAACCCTTTCTTTCCTTGTAGGTTAATTCTACATGAAGGAAAACAACTAACAATAATGTAGAATGTATTGTGGGAGGTGGTTGCCCAAATCGATGGGAACAGTGCTCACAGTGAAACATGAAAAGCCGGCAATTCATCAGCGGCATATACCGGTACCCGACAATTTAGAACAGAAAGAATAGAGCTTCACACATAGATTAGATAGATAGAAACATGTCAGTCACATATATAATAAGTACAGTGACAGTGTTGGTTACTGTACTTGTCATTTAGTGTTAAAGGATTTATTTAAAAAAAATAATAGTGTTTTCATGCACCGTCTCTTTAAAAAAGCCCGCCGGCAATTCAGCATCAGTACCCGACAATTTAGAACAGAAAGATAGAGCATCACACATAGATTAGATAGATAGAAACATGTCAGTCACATATATAAGTACAGTAATAGTGTTGATTACTGTACTTGTCATTTAGTGTTAAAATAAAGGATTTATTAAAAAAAAAATTGGCGTGGGGTTCCCCGTAATTTTAGTCTCTAGCGGAGGTTAAACAGATGGCTGGGGCAGATGTTTGAAGCCTGGGAAGGGGGTAATACCCACGGAGCTTCCCAGGCTACTAATATCAGCCCCCAGCTGAATACCTAGCCTTTACTAGCTATTAAAATGGGGGACCCCCAAAAAATGACGTGATGACAGGTTTGATCGCAGCTGAGCGCTGCCATCCAGCTTGTCATCCTTCAGAGACACTGCAGAGTGCAGGCATTATGTGAACTTCTGATTCCGGTATTCGATATTGTAAAAGTATCGGAACTCAGTATCGGAACTCCGATACAGCGACTATCGGTCGATACCCGATATTTCAGTATCGGAATGCTCAACACTAGTCAGCACACCACCAGCAGCGCTGAACACACGTTCAGAGAGAACAAAAATTATTTTTAATTTGAAAGCTGGTGGAGCTTAGTATAGATGGCCTAATAGAATGAGTACCACACACTGCTACTATGCCCAAAATTATTTTCCAGGCAAGATGCAGCTAAAAATTATTAGTAATTTGAAAGCTGGTGGAGCTTAGTATAGATGGCCTAATAGAATGAGTACCACACTCTGCTACAGGCCCAAAATTATTTTCCAGGCAAGATGCAGCTAAAAATTATTATTAATTTGAAAGCTGGTGGAGCTTAGTATAGATGGCCTAATAGAATGAGTACCACACACTGCTACTATGCCCAAAATTATTTTCCAGGCAAGATGCAGCTAAAAATTATTAGTAATTTGAAAGCTGGTGGAGCTTAGTATAGATGGCCTAATAGAATGAGTACCACACACTGCTACAGGCCCAAAATTATTTTCCAGGCAAGATGCACCTAAAAATTATTATGAATTTGAAAGCTGGTGGAGCTTAGTATAGATGGCCTAATAGAATGAGTACCACACACTGCTACTATGCCCAAAATTATTTTCCTAGCAAGATGCAGCTAAAAATTATTAGTAATTTGAAAGCTGGTGGAGCTTAGTATAGATGGCCTAATAGAATGAGTACCACACACTGCTACAGGCCCAAAATTATTTTCCAGGCAAGATGCAGCTAAAAATTATTAGTAATTTGAAAGCTGGTGGAGCTTAGTATAGATGGCCTAATAGAATGAGTACCACACACTGCTACTATGCCCAAAATTATTTTCCAGGCAAGATGCAGCTAAAAATTATTAGTAATTTGAAAGCTGGTGGAGCTTAGTATAGATGGCCTAATAGAATGAGTACCACACACTGCTACAGGCCCAAAATTATTTTCCAGGAAAGATGCAGCTAAAAATTATTAGTAATTTGAAAGCTGGTGGAGCTTAGTATAGATGGCGTAATAGAATGAGTACCACACACTGCTAATATGCCCAAAAGATTTTACTTGGCTAGGTGCAGTAAAAAAATTGTATTACATACACAGGTGGTGTAGCTTGCAACACAGATAGGCTACTCCACTGACTAACACACACTGCAAGAGGCCCAAAAGGATTTGC
Source organism: Phyllobates terribilis (assembly GCF_046119375.1). NCBI lineage: Eukaryota > Metazoa > Chordata > Amphibia > Anura > Dendrobatidae > Phyllobates > Phyllobates terribilis. Next base: position 277,917,034 of record NW_027362767.1, read on the forward strand.
TTACCTAGATTTAGCCAAATGCTGTGAAAAGCACTTGCACAGCACTAAAACAGACCTGCCTGGCAAAAAGTGATAGGAACTGATGTAACCTAGCCCTCAAAAGGGCTGCAATTACAACTAGTCACTACTCCCAACCTACCTGTCTTTTTAAGAGCACAGACCTGCCTGCTAAAAGTCATAGGAAATGCTGTAACCTAGCCCTCAAAAGGGCTGCAATTAGAACTAGTCCCTACTCCCAAGCTATCTGTCTATTTCAGATAAAATTCGCTTGCAATTCACACAGTTATACTGTATAGCGCGCACAAAGCAGCAGCGGTGCCGTCTAACACTCAGCTGCAGCAGTGAGAAAATGGTGGCGACGGGGAAAATGGCTGGGTCTTATAGGGCAAGGACATGTGACATACACAGCCAATGACACATGCCCTTGCTTGTGTGAAAAAATGCACTTCGCTCCGTGTGTGCACTTCTGATAGGCTGACAGACTGCACCTCCCCACTGTAAATGCGGGAAAGAGAAAAAAAAATGGAGATCTTCATTATTTCTGCAGAGATCCATCCCCTGCCCCTCCCCCCGCCCCGCTGTACACTCAAACTGTGTATTAACATTGATTATCAGTATTACTGTGAAAAAATCCAGTTACGATTTTGGTGCACGAACAGTTATCGAACATAACCTCGAACAGCCGGATTTTTTTCAAATCGTTCGGGTTCGTCGAACGGCTCGAACAGCGCCCAAAACAGCTCAAATTTGAGATTGGCGAACAGTTCGATTCGAACACCGCTCATCTCTAGTCTGCACCCATCCCCCTTCACTTCCCATACTGTATCCACATACATTACCCCCACCTCTCTTCCCTTACTGTGTACTCAGATTTCTTCCCTTTATTACAATAAATCATTGGTGTCTTTAGCTCCATAGGAGCACTTACCACACTAAAACTTCTGCCGCCTATGCGGCACCAAGGACTCACATTAGTAGTGTGATCACATGACCTCATCACACTGCTGATGTCACCTGAAAGACACAAATAAAATTGATCACTGGGAGCTGGTGTGCTGCACCTTCTCTAAGCTAGCTGTCAGCTTGACAGCCAGCTCAGAGAATGGATAACTCCCACTTCGGGGGCAAAGTGGGCGGAAAAATGTAGCCACCGAGGAGGCATTTCAGACTACCACACCAGATGGCCCGACGGCGCCCCAATGCCAACTGTGCCCGGCGCAAATGCCCCACAAACCCCTCTTAGAGACACCCCTGAAAAAATCCCTGTATTGGAATCTTAGTGTCCAAAGTTGGATGGGATACATATTCCCCCTTAATAATGGCATTACAATTCTGACAATTCATACACGAAAACGTGCCCTTTCTTTGTATCCATAAGAATATTTGCTTAGATAGTTTTGGTGTTCTAAAATCAACTCTTACAAGACTATTGGCAATAGTTTTATTCTGGAGAAAAATAAACCAAGGTGATTCCCTAGATAATCCTCCAAGCATTGGGTCATGCTGTAATAAACCCCAATATTTCCTAATAGAATTCCTAATAAGCAAAGAATGCATATCGTAAGTTAAAATAAAAGACCATTTATCATTTTTACTCCTCATCTTCTTCCTTCTCAATTCTTACCTTGTCCTCATACCAATTTCCTCACTAGTATTTGTTATCTAATTTTTGTCATAACCCTTTTCAACACATTTATTAATCATGATATCTTTGTTTTGATGATATGTACTGTCATCAGAACATATCCTCTGTACTCTTGTAAACTGTCCATTGGGTATCCCAGAGAACCCCTGTGGAGCATGGCAACTTTGTCTGCTCAAAAGGTTATTCCTATCAATTGATTTCACATTCATGTTTTACCTATGTGAATTTGATATGTGGATACGGTGATCAGTGATACGGTGTAGCTGGCATTTTTCCTGCTGCATTTGGATTACAATTACACATTTATTTTCTTCATTATTAATGCACTACAAAGCAGCAGTAAGTCAGCACAGAAAATAAAAATGAAGTCATTGTCAACTAGAGAAGATGTACTTGTTAGTCGTAAGTGACAATACTGAGTTTTTTCGTTACTTATGTAATCCTTTTTTTGAAGGAGGGAATAATAATTTAAAAAAATTAAAAAGAAAATTCACTAAACTTAAGACATTTAACAGGAGCAGAGCCCACTTACTTTATGAGTCAAATTTTTGCATCATTACAAATTACATCGGTATAGCCCACTTTTTGTAGGTGTTGACTTTTTAGTGGTGTACTTAACTAGTGTTTATTATTGCATCATTTTTGAGAAGTCTTGAATTTTTGTTTAAAAATTAGAAATAAAACAAATAAAAAATGTAGACCTTCTGTCACATGTGTCTTTTCCTCCTTTGAATTGTCTCTCATCAAAGGGTTTCCCTGACAATTAGGTTCCTGGGGAATTGCCAATTTATTGGCAGACTTGTGCCATAGATTTATGCCATTTAATTCCACTGAATGAATATGGTCTAAAACCAAATACATCAGCTGTGAAGCTTGTGGGTCATAAAACTTGGACTTCAAGCTTTTGCAAGAAATAAGTTAGATGGCTATTGCGTCTTTTCCACTGGACACTGGATTTAGTGAGAGACTGATGGAACATTGTAAGAAGTCTATTCACAAGGTTAATACACTTGATACTGCAATGTGTTTCATTAGACAGAAATAAATGATAATAAATACTATAAAAATCGGTATTTCTATCTATATTTATTGGGCAGTTTATTTTTTTCAACAACTATTTTGGCCCGCCTGATGCCCATCTTCATAAGTTATATCTTCTGCTGTCTAACTTACTGTTTCATTTAGGTTACTAGTTCCCTATTTATTGTATTGTGGTCTACAACATTAAAACGGTTTTGTTAAAATACAAGTATTTCATATGTACAGTCTTTAAAAAAATCTGCTTCCTTAGCCATATCTTCCTTCTCCTCTCGCTACAAGTAATTCGATGTCAGATTCATGGTGAAGTCACATAACTATGGAAACCAAACGAATAATGTCAATGTATGATCTTATGACATTGAGTCCACATCATGCCATGTCAGATTGCCATAGGCAAGTGATACCTTGTCATTGAGGATGACACACCACTCACTGCGTGACATGCGAAACGGAGGACTGTCAGGAGTGGAAACTGTTCTGAAGAATCCTAGTACATTTGAAACATTTTCATTTTCTGACAATTAAAGGATTTTGATGACTCCCACTGATCTGACATCAACATCTGAATGATACATTGCAATGGAAATGATTACTGACATGTCTGTAAATAATACTTATATAATTATCACATTCAGAGCTTGAACATTTTTGAGAAGAAAACCACCTACTTATGCTTTCCTGTAGCTACAGGTTTCTTCTGTAGGGAGCTTTAACCCTTTACTGACAAAGGTTGTTTTCACCTTCCAGGCCAAATTGTTCAATTCTTACCAGTGTCGCTTTATTGGGTAATAACTCTGAAATGCTTCTATATATCCCAGTGATTCTGAGAATGTTTTTTTCAGTACACATTTATTTATTATTTATTTTGTTTATTTATGTAGCACTATCATATTCCGTAGGGCTTTACACACATTATCATCGCTGTCCCCATTGGGGCTCACAATCTAAATTCCCTATCAGTATATCTGTAGAATCTGGGAGGAAACTGAAGAACCCGGAGGAAACCCACACAAACACAGGGAGAACATACAAACTGCTTGCAGATGTTGTCCTTGGTGGGATTTGAAATCAAGACCCCAGTGCTGCAAGGCTGCAGTGCTAACCACTGAGCCACGGTGCTACCCAGTAAACATTGTACTTCATGTTAGTGGTAAATTTATGTCACAATGATTTATGTTTACTTATGAAAATATCTACATTTTGACAAAAATGTTGAAAAATTAGCAATCTTCAAACTTTTAACCTTTATGCCCTTAAAACAGATGATTTTACTACACAAAAAAAGTTAATAAATAACATTTACCAGATATCTGCTTTATATCAGTATCATTTTTGTAAAAAAAAACCTTTTATGTATTAGGATGTTAGAAGAGTTAGACTTTAAAGTTAAGCAATTGTTTATTTTTCAATGAAATTTACAAAACTTATTTTTAGGGACCACATCGCACTCGAAGTGACTTTGAGGGGCTTGTCAGAAAACTCCCGAAACCCCATAAGTGACCACATTTTTTGAAATTACACCCCTCAAGGAATTAATCTATGGGTTTGATGACCATCTTGAACCTACAGCTGCTTAATAAAAGTGTATAATATTACGTTTTAAAAATTATATATTACTTATTTTTGCACGAAGATGTTACTTTAGCTTTGAATTACATATTTTCACAAAGGTAACAGTAGGATTGTGGGGTACATTTTATCCTGAATGCAGAAATAACTCACATGTGGTCGGAAATCACTGTTTTGACCACCTGGCAGAGCTTGGAAGGGAAGGAGAGCATTTTGACTTTTGGAGAGCAGTTTTTGCTGGAACAGACTGTAGACACCATGTCAAATTTGGAGATCCGTGCTAATAAAGCAGAAAATCCCCATATGTGGAAACTGCAACCCTCTAGGAATTTATCTAGGGATGTAGTCAGTATATTACCGTATTTTTTGGACCTTAAGATGCACCGGACCATAAGACGCACCTAGGTTTTAGTGGAGGAAAATAGAAAAGAAAAGTTTAAGCAAAAAATGTGGTCATGATGCCCTGTTAAGTGGGAGGGGGTCTGCTGCTGACAATATTATAGGGAAAATGTCCTCCAATTCTGTTAATATCCCCCCTCCTGGTATATATGACCCCCTCCTTCCTGTTATATGTGGCCCTCATCCCCATCCTGATATGCATGGCACCCCTCCATCCTGATATGCGTGGCACCCCAATCCACCATCCTGGTATGCATTGCCCCCCTCATCCCTCTTCCTGGTATGTATGGCACCCTTCATCCTGGTATGTATGGCCCCCCTCACACCCATCCTGGTATGTATGGAACCTTCATCCCTCTTCCTGGTATGTATGGCACCTTCATTCCTCTTCCTGGTATGTATGGCACTCTTCATCCCTGTATGTATGTCCCCCTTCATCCCTGTATGTATTGACCCTTCATCCTGGTATGTATGGCCCCCCTCATTCTTCATCCCTGTATGTATAGCTCCCCTCATCCTGGTAAATATGGCCCCCTTCTTCCCTGTATGTATGGCCCCCCTCATTCCTCATCCCGGTATGTATGGCCCCCTCATCCCTGTGTGTATGGCCCCCCTCATCCCGGTATGTATGGCCCCCTCATCCCTGCAAGTATGGCCCCCTTCATCCCGGTATGTACCGTATGGCCCCCTTCATCCCTGTATGTACAGCCCCCCTCATGCCTAATCCCTGTATGTATGGCCCCCCTCATCCTTGTATGCATGGCCCCCCTCATCCCTCTTCCTGGTATGTATGGCACCCCTCATCCTGGTATGCTTGGCATCCCCTGATCCCCATCACGCTGCTCAGAAAAAAATAAATAAACAATTATACTCACCTCCTCTCTCCTCCAGTGCTGTGTCCCGCTCTGTGCCAGAATAGTCACTGCTCCCCAACGCCGGGACTGCGTGCGTGGTGAGCAGTGACCATTCTCTCAATTCTGCATTGCATGTCCTCTCCCAAATTCATTCTAATTATATATATCAAAATTAAAATTGCATCCCCCAATTCATTATAATTACATACCCCCCAAATTCAGTATGCAATGTCCTCTTTTACACCCTCACCCAAATTCATTATAATGTAATATCTTCTCACCCATCCCCCACCCTAACTCATAATTTATTGTGCTCTCACCCATTCCCACCCAAAAGTATTATAATTTACTGTGCTCTCACCCATCCAACATCCCAATTCATTATAACATACTGTGCTCTCACCCATCCCCAATCCAAATTCATTATAACATACTGTTCTCTCACCCATCCCCATCCCAATTTATTATAACATACTGTGCTCTCACGCATCCCCCATCTCAATTCATTATAACATATTGTGCTCTCACCCATCCCCCATCCCAATTCAATATAACATACTGTTTTCTCACCCATCCCCCATCTCAATTCATTATAACATATTGTGCTCTAACCTTCCCCATCCCAATTCATTATAACATATTGTGCTCTAACCTTCCCCATCCCAATTCATTATAACATACTCTGCTCTCACCCATCTCCATCCCAATTCATTATAACATGCTGTGCTCTCAACCACCCAATTCATTATAACATACTGTGCTTCCACCTATCCCCCATCCCAATTCATTATAACATACTGCGCTCACACCCATCCCCATTCATTATAACATACTGTTCTCTCATCCATCCCCATTCATTATAACATACTGTTCTCTCACCCATCCCCATTCATTATAACATACTGTTCTCTCATCCATCCCCCATCCCAATTCATTATAATATACTGTTCTCCCACCCATCCCAATTCATTATAACATACTGTTCTCCCACCCATCCCCATTCATTATAACATACTGTTCTCTCACCCATCCCCATTCATTATAACATACTGTTCTCTCACCCATCCCCCATCCCAATTCATTATACCATATTGTTCTCTCACCCATCCCCCATCCCAATTCATTATAACATACTGTTCTCTCACCCATCCCCCATCCCAATTCATTATAACATACTGTGCTTCCATCCATCCCCATCCTAATTCATTATACCATATTGTTCTCTCACCCATCCCCCATCCCAATTCATTATAACATACTGTTCTCTCACCCATCCCCATCCCAATTCATTATACCATATTGTTCTCTCACCTATCCCCCATCCCAATTCATTATAACATACTGTGCTTCCACCCATCCCCATCCCAATTCATTATACCATATTGTTCTCTCACCTATCCCCCATCCCAATTCATTATAACATACTGTGCTTCCACCCATCCCCAACCCAATTCATTATACCATATTGCTCTCTCACCTATCCCCCATCCCAATTCATTATAACATACTGTGCTTCCACCCATCCCCAACCCAATTCATTATACCATATTGCTCTCTCACCTATCCCCCATCCCAATTCATTATAACATACTGTGCTTCCACCCATCCCCATCCCAATTCATTATACCATATTGTTCTCTCACCTATCCCCCATCCCAATTCATTATAACATACTGTGCTTCCACCCATCCCCAACCCAATTCATTATACCATATTGCTCTCTCACCTATCCCCCATCCCAATTCATTATAACATACTGTGCTTCCACCCATCCCCATCCCAATTCATTATACCATACTGTTCTCCCACCCATCCCCCATCCCAATTCATTATAACATACTGTTCTCTCACCCATCCCCATCCCAATTCATTATAACATACTGTTCTCTCACCCATCCCCCATCCCAATTCATTATACCATATTGTTCTCTCACCCATCCCCCATCCCAATTCATTATAACATACTGTTCTCTCACCCATCCCCATCCCAATTCATTATACCATATTGTTCTCTCACCTATCCCCCATCCCAATTCATTATAACATACTGTGCTTCCACCCATCCCCAACCCAATTCATTATACCATATTGCTCTCTCACCCATCCCCCATCCCAATTCATTATAACATACTGTGCTTCCACCCATCCCCATCCCAATTCATTATAACATACTGTGCTTCCACCCATCCCCAACCCAATTCATTATACCATATTGTTCTCTCACCCATCCCCCATCCCAATTCATTATAACATACTGTGCTTCCACCCATCCCCAACCCAATTCATTATACCATATTGTTCTCTCACCTATCCCCCATCCCAATTCATTCACTTTAAAGAAAAAAAAAAGAGCAACTCAGATCTCCGGTCGATCGCCTGCAACTCTGCTTCCTTCCTCTTCTTGCCAGCACATACATGGTGAACGACGCAGCTATGTCATGACGTCATCACTCCGGCTGAGTTATAGAGAAGGCGACTACGCTTCATCTTCATCTTCTCAATGCTGTACACACCTAAGCTCTGGAACCAAGGTAAAGCATATACTCAAGTCTCCATTTGACTATACTTCACTGCTGTTCTGCAGTTAACCATTTCCTTGCCACAAGTCCCAGTTGGCATGAATTGTTGCTATTATCCATAGCTCTGCTGGAAGATACCAGACTACATTTACTTCTCTGTCATTCCTATGATTGACTGCATCCTTGCTAGAAGGTACTGAATTGTATATACATCTCTGTATTCCTGTAATTAATTGCAATACTATTATGATGTTTACTACCTCACAGATCTTTTGCTTGAGGATCCTCCAAACTTTCTCAATAGGGTTGAGGTCAAGGGAGGATGGTGGCCACACCATGAGTTTCTCTCCTTTTATGCTAATAGCAGCCTATAACTCAGAGGTATATTTTGCAGGATCATATGGTGCCTTGTCTGCATGAAGATGATTTTCGTATCGTGGAAGAAAGTGATCAGTCAGAAACCATATATTTTGCTGAGGTCATTTTCACACCTTCAGAGACCCTAAAGGGGCATACCGGCTCTCTCCCCATGATTCCAGTCCAAAACAAGACTCTGCCACCTCCTTGCTGATGTCAAAGCTTTGTTGAGACATGGTGGCCATCCACCAACCATCCACTAGTCCATCCATCTGGACCATCCAGGGTTACACGGGGTGTAGGGGTGGCTTAATAGTATGTTTATGCACAACTGAAAACCTCTGGAGGATATTACATTTTCAGGTTCGCGGGATGAAAAGGCACCAGCAGCTTTAAACACCTATTTGCTGCTTTTCATTGGTATTTTAGCATATGCCCTCTTAATCCAATGAATTTTTATTGCGGAAACCTTACTCATTATGTCTTTATCTGCATGAACCCATCTGTGCTCTGTATCAGCCACAAGTCTCTTCAGAGTACGGTGATCACGCTTAAGTTTTTGTGAAATATCTAATGTATTCATACCATGTCCAAAGCATTGCACTATTAGGCTGTGTTCACACGATGCGTATTTCATGCGTTTCCGCGGCGTTTTTGCAGTTGCGTAAACGCCGCGGAAACGCATGAAAAACGCATGGTAGAAGGGCAGCAATGTTCCCCAATGGAAATCCGCATGTGCTGTGCCCATGATGCGGATTTTTCCGCAGCGTTAACGCTGCGGTCAAAAATCCGCAGCATGTCAATTAATTTTGCGGAAACGCGGCGATTTCGCCGCCATTGACTTGCATTAGAACGCGCCAATTCCGCAAGACAGCATTTGTACTTGCGTTATTGGTGCGTTCTAATATGCGGATGGTACCCGGGTGTGGAGGAGAGGAGAGTCTCATCCACACCCAGGTACCATTAAAAAGCTGTAAAACATAATAATAATAATAATAATAATAATAGTTTATTTTTATAGCGCCAACATATTCCGCAGCACTTTACAAATTTTAGGGGGGACTTATACAGACAATACAGAATAAGCATATCTCATATCGAACGGAGTGAGGGCCCTGCTCGCGAGCTTACAGTCTATGAGGAAGTGGGGGAGACACAAAAGGTAAAAAGTACATATATTGTATAATGCAGCCTTGATATACTGAATAGGATAAATAATAATACATGGACTGGTCGCCAGCCAGTATGTGTGCAGTCCTGACAGAGGCTTTTATGTGCATGGTTGGTTTGAACCCGAAGTTGAAGAAGATTTTAATATGGGGGAAAGCTGGGATGGACAGAGTGTGTTTAGGTGATACGCCAGTCTAAAGAAATGTGTTTTTAGGGTTCGCTTGAAACTGTGGGTATTGGGAATTAATCGAACTGTCCTGGGTAGTGCATTCCAGAGAATTGGCGCAGCACGCGAGAAATCTTGGAGACGGGAGTGGGAAGTTCGGATTATGGAGGATTTTAGTTTCAAGTCATTTGCAGAACGGAGGGCACGTGTAGGGTGGTAGACTGAGACAAGGGAGGAGATGTAGGGGGGTACTGAAGCATGGAGCGCTTTGTGGGTAAGCGTGATAAGTTTAAAACGAACTCTATATTGGATGGGCAACCAATGCAATGACTGGCACAGGGAAGAGGCATCTGAGTAGCGGTTGGCGAGGAATATGATCCTGGCTGCTGCGTTCAGGACGGATTGGAGAGGGGAGAGTTTAGTAAGAGGGAGACCGATTAGTAGAGCGTTGCAATAGTCAAGACGAGAATGAATAAGAGCGACAGTAAGAGTTTTTGCCGAGTCAAAGGTGAGAAAAGTCCTGATTCTTGAGATGTTTTTGAGGTGTAGATGACATGAACGAGCGAGTGATTTGATGTGAGGAGTGAAAGAAAGATCTGAATCAAAAATGACCCCAAGACAGCGGGCTTGTAGCTGGGGAGTAATGGTTGAGCCACAAACGGAGATGGCAATATCGGGCACAGGTAGATTAATGGAGGGAGGAAAGACGAGTAGTTCAGTTTTTGACAGATTCAGTTTTAGGTAGAGGGAGGACATAATGTTAGACACAGCAGAAAGACAATCACTGGTCTTTTGTAGTAATGCAGGGGTGATGTCCGGAGCAGAGGTGTATAATTGAGTGTCATCAGCATAGAGATGGTACTGAAAACCGAATCTACTGATTGTTTGTCCAATAGGAGCGGTGTATAAGGAGAAAAGAAGGGGGCCTAGGACTGATCCTTGAGGAACCCCGACGGTAAGAGGAAGTAGGGAGGAGGAGGAGCCAGCAAAAGACACAGAGAAGGAGCGGTCAGAGAGATAGGAGGAGAACCAGGAGAGAACCGTGTCCTTGAGGCCAATAGTGCGGAGCATAGTGAGGAGGAGCTGGTGATCCACAGTGTCAAATGCTGCAGAGAGATCCAGGAGAATCAGCAGGGAGTAGTGACCATTAGATTTAGCTGTTAGTAGATCATTAGAGACTTTAGTGAGGGCAGTTTCAGTAGAATGTAAAGAGCGGAAACCAGATTGTAAAGGGTCAAGAAGAGAGTTGTCTGAGAGATAGCGGATTAGACGGGAGTGGACCAGGCGTTCCAGGAGTTTAGAGATAAAGGGAAGATTGGAAACAGGTCTGTAGTTGGCCGTGCAGTTCTGGTCGAGGGATGGTTTTTTAAGTAATGGTTGTATGCTGGCGTGTTTAAAAGAAGAGGGAAAGATACCAGATGAGAGGGAAAGGTTGAAAATTTTAGTTAGGTGAGAGGTGACAGCTGGAGCAAGGGACTGAAGGAGATGTGAGGGAATAGGGTCGCTGGTGCAGGTGGTAGGGCGAGAAGATGCAAGGAGCCTGATCACTTCATCTTCCGTGACTGGTTCGAAGTCAGAAAATGAGCAAGATACAATGTGGCGGGGGGGAGCATGCATAACATTTGGGGATTGGGAGAAAATTTCCTGTCGGATATGGTCAATTTTTTCTTTGAAATAGTTAGCCAGATCGTCAGCGCTGAGGTCGGTGGTCGGGGCCTGTGCTGTTTGATTGAGGAGAGAATGAAACGTGTCAAAGAGTCGTTTAGGATTATTGGAAAGTGAGATGATGAGGTTGTTAAAGTAGGTTTGTTTGGAGAGGTGAAGGGCAGAGTTATATGTTTTCAGCATAAATTTATAGTGGAGGAAATCTTCGGGCAGATTTGATTTTCTCCACAGCCGTTCAGCGCACCTGGAGTACCTCTGGAGAAGACGTGTTTGAGGCGTGTGCCAGGGTTGTCGCCGTCTATGCCGAATTGTTCTTTGTGTAGGAGGTGCGGCTTCATCCAGGGCGCATAGCATTATTTTGTTATAATGCTTCAATGCAGATTCGGGACATGAGAGGGAGGAGATTGGGGCCAATGATGTTTGCAACCTTTTTATAAATTTCTGGGTGTTAATGGCGCGTAAATTTCTATAAGTGTGGACGGTGGGAGTGTCTTGAGTAAAGTCACAGTTCTTGACAGAGAATGAAAGAAGATTATGGTCAGAGAGTGGAAGGGGAGAGTTAGTAAAGTCATGTACTGAGCAAAGCCGGGAGAAGATCAGGTCCAATGTGTTCCCGTCCTCATGTGTAGGAGAATTAGCAAGCTGTGAAAGGCCGAAGGAGGAGGTTAATGATAAAAGATGCGTGGCAGATGGGGAAAGAGGATCGCCAATTGGGATGTTAAAGTCTCCCATGATTATCGTGGGGATGTCGCAGGATAGAAAATTTGTAAGCCAGGCAGCAAAGTGATCCAGGAATTGACGGGGGGGAACTGGGGGGCGATAGACAACCGCCACTCGCAGGGAGAAGGGCCGGTAGAGTCTGACTGTGTGGGCCTCAAAGGACGGGAAGATAAGGGAGGGTACAGGGGGGATAACCTGAAAAGTACATTTTGTTGAAAGAAGCAGACCAACACCTCCACCTGATCTGTTGTCAGGTCGTGGGGTATGAGAGAAATGTAGGCCACCATAGGAGAGAGCTGCAGCGGCGGTGGTGTCCGACTGCTGGATCCAGGTTTCAGTGAGAGCCAGAAGGTTGAGGGAATTAGAGAGGAAAAAGTCATGGATGTAAGAGAGTTTATTACAAGCTGAGCGTGCATTCCAAAGGGCACAGTTGAATGAGACAGAAGATATGCAGGGAATATTAATGAGATTAGCAGGGTTTCTGAATGTAACAGGGAAAGAGTTAGTGTTATTATTACTGGAGGGTCCTGGGTTGGGAGAAATATCACCTGCGACTAATAGAAGGAAGATACAGAGAGTGAGCAGATGATTGAGTGATTTGTGAGAGCGTTTCCTGCGTTGTATGGTGGGAATGAATGGATCTGCGTGGTATAACATTGTGAAGAGAGCATGACAACTGTACATAGGAGAAGAGAGGAGTGAGGGATTAATATGGATGAAGTGTGCCGCATTTGTGGGTGAACGGTGAATGTGGATGATTGTAGCAACCAGAGTATAAATGGCACAGATACAAATGGTGAATACTGTTTGCCAAAAAGATGACCTGGAAGCAAGTTTGTTTAATTGTCTTGCATGTCTTACCTGTCTCCTGCCCTGTCCAACTGCCATTTTCTAACTGCCAGGGCACTTTGCTAAATTATGGCACTTCGATAAAGTATGCATAAATGCTATATGCATAAATGCCCCCGCATAAATGCCTCCCCTTAACTAAGTCTCAATATATAGGGACGTATCTGCTTAGATCTGCACAGATTTAACTCATTAACAATCAATCACTAGCTTAAAAGACAACAGGAGACCATAAAGTGCAGGGAAAAAAAAAAAAAAAAAAAACAGACTAAAAACAAGAATAAAATAAAAAATAAATGTATTCTTACCATCTGTCGGCCCGCACAGCGCTCCCGCTTGGTTCCCGGCACTTGCAGTGAGTTGTAGGACCTGCGGTGACGTCAGAGTCATGTGACGGGTCACGTGACGCTGACGTCGGCAGGTCTTTCAATTCAAAGTTGCCGGCAGCCGGGAGAACGGAGTGTAAAGCAGGACAGCGCGGGCCATCGGAGGTAAGTATATACACTCTCTCGGTTCACACTGTATAAATCCATGCTGTTTGCATGGATTTATATAGTGTGACCTAGTTATCAAGCACTTTCCAGGTGATGCTAACATCGCCTGGAAAGCGCTTGTCAATCTGCATGCGGAAACGCATGTGAATCTGCATGTGGATCCGCATGTATTCTGCAGGAAAAACGCATGCACAATCTGCATGCGTTTTTTCTGCCAGGGAGATGCAGAAATGATGCAGAAATTTTCTGCTTCATTTCTGCATCGTGTGCACATACCCTTAGACCCTTCTGGCAGCAGGGAGGTCCTTTTTCTTTCCCATATTGAAACCTGAGGCCTGCTTCAAAATGTGAAACGTCCTTCTTAAGTAGTTTTCCTTTACTTGGGCTCATCTGGCAAACTAATTATCACAGGTGTTTGAGATTGATTTCAGTGATCCAAAGACCCTGAGACACAATACCATCAGTGAGTTTGTTTGAAAAAAAAAGTTAAATATTTATGACACTTAATTCCAATTTGCATAATAATTTGGAATGCTCGTTATATACAGTAGATACTATTTTCTCAATCATTATTTTTGAACCTTACACTATTTTAATCCCTTCCCAAAGTAAAAGATAATAGAGATGAACAAAACTAATTGAATTTGAGTTGAATATCATAACATTCACATGTCCTGGCAAATTCTAACAATTTGCAATTCAATTTTGTGGTTTCATAAAAAAAAAATGCCTGCCACCATTTTACACAGTGCTGGAAATTTCAGTGTCATATTGCAAGGCTCGTTAAAGGGCCGATATTGACTTGTAGGATCGTTGCTTACAACAGGTGGCGCTATAAAGTTCTAGTCCACTTCCTCTCTAAAGAGGAAATTTGCATATTAAAAAGTAAAAAAAAATTGACACACTTGTTTTAATAGTTTAATAATAAACCCTTGCATACCACATGAGTAAAGTGACCTGTTTCAGGTTCTGACTTTAAGACATGTGCCTACCACGTTTTTTTTCTTGTCACATCCTGTTATATCGGTATTACTAGTCTAATTTAGTAACCGTACACTTCACGTCAATACTGAATGATGTTGCCGCATGTTCTTTTAAAGGCATGTATATACCAAGTAATTGTTGTATAATGTATTTGAAGATGCATGATAAATGGATTCACACAGTGTGGCTAAAGGATAATAATACAGTTTACTGAAATAGCTAAAAATATATGCAAGTTATAGAGAGAGGTGCGAGCTGATAGCAAAAGGTGTGTACAACATAATACAAAACATACAAGATATCAAAAGATGCATAACATCAAACAAGACAATAACAATAAACTTCTATTATACTCAGCCTCCACATAGGCGGGAGCCCCTCCCTGCTTAGACCCAGGTGCACAAGACAGTAGACCTTCCATATTACACTTTCAAATGGACCCAACCCTTCTTTTGTCTAACACAAAGTTTTAGACCCTTCAGACCTTCTGATATCCCCCTTATATTAAAGCCTCTTTCTAAGCAGTGGACTGGTCTTATTAGTAAACCCTGAAATCAACAATCTGGAATGTCTTTGTCAAGGAGAGGAATAAAAAATAAGTAAATAAATAAAAAAGTTTAACACTTTGCATACCTGTTTACAATTTTACAATGTGCGTGCATGCTACAAAAATACTGCTGGCTATCGCCACATCTTCCTTTCTGTACATGTACCTACAGTGGTGGCCAAAAGTATTGGCACCCCTGCAATTCTGTCAGATAATACTCAGTTTCTTCCTGAAAATGATTGCAATCACAAATTCTTTGGTATTATTATCTTCATTTAATTTGTCTTCAATGAAAAAGCACAAAAAGAATTGTCCTGAAGCCAAATTGGATACAATTCTACACCAAACCTAAAAAAGGGGGTGGACAAAAGTATTGGCACTGTTTGAAAAATCATGTGATGCTTCTCTAATTCGTGTAATTAACAGCACCTGTAACTTACCTGTGGCACCTAACAGGTGTTGGCAATAACTAAATCACACTTGCAGACAGTTAACATGGATTAAAGTTGACTCAACCTCTGTCCTGTGTCCTTGTGTGTACCACATTGAGCATGGAGAAAAGAAAGAAGACCAAAGAACTGTCTGAGGACTTGAGAAACCAAATTGTGAGGAAGCATGAGCAATCTCAAGGCTACAAGTCCATCTCCAAAGACCTGAATGTTCCTCTGTCTTCTGTGTGCAGTGTCATCAAGAAGTTTAAAGCCCATGGCACTGGGGCTAACCTCCCTAGATGTGGACGGAAAAGAAAAATTGACGAGAGATTTCAACGCAAGATTGTGCGGATGGTGGATAAAGAACCTCGACTAACATCCAAACAAGTTCAAGCTGCCCTGCAGTCCGAGGGTACAACAGTGTCAACCCATACTATCTGTCGGCGTCTGAATGAAAAGGGACTGTATGGTAGGATACCCAGGAAAACCCCACTTCTTACCCCGAGACATAAAAAAGCCAGGCTGGAGTTTGTCAAAACTTACCTGAGAAAGCCTAAAACGTTTTGGAAGAATGTTCTCTGGTCAGATGAGACAAAAGTAGAGCTTTTTGGCAAAAAGCATCAACATAGAGTGTACAGGAAAAAAAAAGAGGCATTCAAAGAAAAGAACACGGTCCCTACAGTCAAACATGGCGGAGGTTCCCTGATGTTTTGGGGTTGCTTTGCTGCCTCGGGCACTGGACTGTTTGACCGTGTGCATGGCATTATGAAGTCTGAAGACTACCAACAAATTTTGCAGCATAATGTAGGGCCCAGTGTGAGAAAGCTGGGTCTCCCTCAGAGGTCATGGGTCTCCCAGCACGACAATGACCCAAAACACACTTCCAAAAGCACTATAAAGTGGTTTGAGAGTAAGCACTGGAGACTTCTAAGGTGGCCAGCAATGAGTCCAGACCTGAATCCCATAGAACACCTGTGGAGAGATCTCAAAATGGCAGTTTGGAGAAGGCACCCTTCAAATATCAGGGACCTGGAGCAGTTTGCCAAAGAAGAATGGTCTACAATTCCAGCAGAGCATTGTAAGAAACTCATTGATGGTTACCGGAAGCGGTTGTTCGCAGCTATTTTGGCTAAAGATTGTGCAACCAAGTATTAGGCTGAGGGTGCCAATACTTTTGTCTGGCCCATTTTTGGAGTTTTGTGTGAAATGATCAATGATTTGATTTTTGCTTCATTCTCTTTTGTGCTTTTTCCTTGCAAGCAAATTAAATGAAGAGAATAATACCAAAGAATTTGTGATTGCAATCATTTTCAGGAAGAAACTGAGTATTATCTGACAGAATTGCAGGGGTGCCAATACTTTTGGCCACCACTGTACCTACCAATGATGCATCCTTGGTTATGGCTTCTTTTTGTCATGGAGTTTGTTGTGGCAAAATAGTATTAAAATAGAAAAGCTAAATATAGAAAACAAAATACCCATTTTAATTTGTTTTACTAGTCCAGTTTTGCAACCATACACACGACAACTATACTGTGGGCTGTAGAAATAACTGGAAGTATTGTAGCTTCCTGATATTTATTTGTTGTTACATCATCCATTTTGACTAGAAGGATTTAATTTGCTTAGCGAAAGACCGAAAGAGAAATTACACTAAATTGATACATTATACTGTTTGATCTGTTTTGGCATATATGTTTAAATATTCCAATTGAAGACAAATACATGTTACAACACTATCATGGGCGTGATGTTGTTCCATTAGACTTTGTGGCTCACACGTGCACCCTATGTAGTATTTCTGTTAGTCCCATATTTTCACAGTTTTGGAAGAGTGTGTTTAAGCAGTTTTATTAACTGTATGCTTGTGTCCAAAATGTCTAGTTAAAAAAAGAGGGGCCACTACCAATGGATGCGATAGTCTAAGAGAAAAAAAAAACATACCATGGCTAAAAACATGTGCACTGTTAGCAGCACCAACATTGCTGGCACCAGCCATTATGGCAGTAATAGTACTGTATCTTATGAAGGTCACATTTATTGTCACGGGGTGACCGCGACAGTTTGGAGCCAGAAGACCTCCACGTCAGATGGCTCCTACTCCAGCTCCGAGAAGAAGCACTTCTCTGTCATTTTAAATATTTGTTTATTTCTTCCCGCAGAACAGGGGTTAAGCGGCCATGTTGGAATTCCCTGTGCTCACAGCTGAGCTCGGTTAGCCACTCCTTTTCCCTTTATAATCTGGGCTCTGACATAAATCCTCGTCAGAGCTAGCTTTTGCTGCATGGCTAACGGAGGGAGAGGCGTTCTTATCAGAAGGAGTGTTGAAGGAATTATTTGTGACTGTAGTCTGGTTTGTATGTGTGGTAATTCCTTATCCTTCTCTGTTTTTGGTTTATTCCCCTACTTTCACACCCCGGTGCTTTCCTCTGTTATATGTGAGTGAATATTTCCTGTGCCTGGAGTTTTCTGTTTATCCCTGTCTGTGTAACCCTGTTTGACGGGTTGGTATACTACGGTGCACAATAGCACCCCTTTCTCTGGGTGGGGGGAGTGAACAGACAGAGGGCTTACTCAGGAGTTAGGGTGAGGGTGGAGGCCCCGGCATTCTCACCTTCAGAGATAACTCAGGGAACAGGGCAAGCTAGGGTGCCCCCTAGTGTTAGGGACAGGGTAGGAGCCCCTGGTCCCTGGTCACTAGACAGCTGTGTTGTGAAATTTGCACTACTTTGCCTCTTACAAGTATATTAGTGTAGAGGAAGCAGGGGACATAATGGAATATACTGTATATCACATTGCTTGTCTTGGTCACAGCAGCATGATGCTACTTCTGACAGTGACACCATCAGCTTGAATCTGTGAACTGCTCAGATCATCTTCACAAATATAACATTTAATATTTTACATAGCAGAATTTCAGTTCCATCAATGATTCCTATACCTGTTCTGCCCATTAGCCCCCTTAACTGACAGCATCTCAAGGGCAAAGAAAGATATTTCACCAAAGCAAGCACTTCCAGTTTATTTGAAGATTGAGGCTTTAAACTTGGATGCTATGTGATTGTGATGATTTGTAGATTGTGAGCCCTCTCTCCTCCTGTACCAGTTGGTGACTTGTATTGTTCAAGATTATTGTACTTGTTTTTGATTATAACATCATATAGAGAGGTAAGTGTATATGCGAACCAGCTCTAATTATAAAATATCACCAAAAGACTATAGATTAATCAAAACACTTCATCTTTATTTGAACATTTTAAAAAGACACACATAAATTCAAAAATGGGAAAGACCACCAGATGGCACCATAACCCACATGTCCTTAACTGAACCATGTTGTCCTAGCAGTGATTCACAATATTATTAAACCCACTTAGTTTTGGCCAGTATCCTATGTATGTGAGAAAACACCATAAACTCCTCAAGCATGGAACATCATATGGAAGTTACCAATGCACACTATACCTGATGTGGGCTAGAGGGTGTCAGATACCTTACGTATGTTTCAGCTTCCTCAGCCTTCTTCCGGGGTACTGCCACACTCAGGGAAAAGCTCCATTAATTAGTCCCAGCTACCAATCATACCCATTCATGCACACCTGTCATTCATCCACATTCACACATATATTCGGGAGCTGGAGGAAAAGTTGGGACCATGTGCTACCAGAAAATGGAAGAATGATGGTGGTAATCCACAGCGGGAGGGGGAAAGAGAGAGGGCACAAGGACTATGTCCCCACCACTCCCCCCCTAATCGCACACATACACATCAGCACCGCACAGTGACACGCGCCTGCCCATCCACCCAGAGGGGCGCATGCACGGGTCGCGTCAGGGCAGGTGGTCCGACGACGCAGCCCGGCACCACCGCCCCAAGGGGACGTGGCCTGGAATGCGTCATCGGAGCACCGCCCCGAGAGACACCCCTGGATGCGCGCATCGGAGAGGCAGGAGGCGCGCGCACGCGGCACCAGTAAACAGGTAGCAACCCTTAATGATGTCCGCACATCAAGCCACACTGTGTGTATACGTCCCAAGAGTGCACATGTACCAACACAAGCATTGGGACATAACTATACACGGCTCTAATAGGGTGTATATGTACCTTAGGGGAATCAATATTGCTTTGAAAGAGAAAATATTCAAGGGAGCGTACAATAAGATGTATATGTACCGTGAGGGGGTAAATATTACTTTAAAAGGAAAAATATTCAAGCGAGCATACACAATATATGGAATACTTCACCCAATATCAATATGTGAGCCATAACTAATCCCCATGTCATTTTACGTCAAAAAGTACATACTATTGACGCAAAATAAATGTACTATTGTCACAATTATTATACTAAAATCGTGCAAATAAAGATGTCATGTTAACATAGACCTTCACAACCATAACATTTAATGTTTTACATAGCAGAATTTCAATTCCATCAATGATTCCTATACCTGTTCTGCCCATTAGTCCCCTTAACTGACAGCATCTCAAGGGCTAAGAAAGATATTTTACCAAAGCAAGAACTTCCAGTTTATTTGAAGATTTAAACTTGGATGCTATGTGATTGTGATGATTTGTAGATTGTGAGCCCTCTCTCCTCCTGTACCAGTCAGTGACTTGTATTGTTCAAAATTATTGTACTTGTTTTTTATTATGAAGAAATAGCGGCCCACATCATATAACATTCAGGCTAAGGAACTGGTCAAAAAGTTCCAGATCCAGCCTGAATATGCCTGCTCAAAATTGTATGAAAGACTGGAGGAGACATGAGTATCATGGCATAAAAATAGCTTTATTAATATAAAAAGATCTAAAATTGAAGTTTATCAAATGGTAAATCACATCAAATGCATCAGACATGGGGTGCAATGGACCAGACTCTGTGACACCGCACGGTGACAAAAGGAAACCAATATATAACCTACATTGGTGGCAAGGAGGAAAGAAGTATGTAATAGTATAATACTGCAATGTACTCCTCAACATGCATAAGAATACGGCAGAGGCTCACACATAGGCCAAATCACCAAAATAGTCAGTCATATAAATCCACACATATGCTCACCAAAGGAGGGAGGACCTTCAGACAGCGTGGGGCGTCACAAGAGTGGAGTGGGGGTCAGGGCGCGCCTCGACGGATTAATTGACTACTCTATACTGCCCATCCCCCCGAGGTACTCCCCAGCTTTGGGCACCTTGCACCTTACCCCCCTCTGCTATTTTAATTTTTATATACTCTCTATAAGAATTTTGAATGATGTATTTAAATAAAATTGTACTAATTGTTTGCCACAGTACTCAAGTGTCCTCCTATTTCTACATGAATCTAACCGAGTATGCATTACGGACGTGGCGCCTGACATTTGGTCTTGGCACCATGGTCTGTTTAGCATGTAATATTTGGCCTGTTTTTTTTTCTTACCTGTGTCACGGGTGTGTCAGAAGTGACAGTCGCCCTGCAGTTGGTTGCAGGAGATCTCTTCATTTGGCATTACAGACACCTTCTTAGAAGATGTCTCTCTAGGACCCAATGGCTGCCTTACTCTTGCTAATTAACACCCTGGCCTGGGTGTATAAATACCTGCTGTTTCCTAGTGGTAGGTGCCGGCGATACATGACCCCCTGTGAAGGCTTGGAGCTAGTGCAGTACTTCTTCCTCTTTTGTGCTAAGAGGACGTGTGTTCATCTCTCTGAAGTCGACTAAAGCTAAGCTATCTTCCCTTGTTTGTTCCCCTTGTTGTCTTTAGTTTTCAGTGGGGATTGACTAGCGCTCATCCCCTCCCTTCCCTAGCCAGGGCCAAATGCCAGGGAAAGACAGGGTGAGGTTCCTGTGTGGCGATTGGTGCAGAACCAATATAAGGATGTTAGGGGAGACAGGGTGATATAGGTCAGCCTAGGAGGTCTCTACTACCCCCTTTCCCTAGAGTCTGGGCCCCCTTTGCCCCCTTCCCCTCGTGTTGCATTTAGACTTTCCTACACCTTGCGTGACAACCTGCCTGTGCTACCAGAGTGGTTGCGTTAAAAAGATTCCAGTCCAGACCTGGACCATTACAGAATAATCTTGCGTAAAAATGGAGTCCGTTGTGACTACCCTGAGGCAACAAGTTTCCGAACTTCAAGAGTTTGGTGCCACTTAACAAGAAAAAATGTCTACATTGCAAACACTAGGCAACCCAGGCTCAGATTCACACACACACTTACTGCTGCCCGCAAAATTCAGGGGAGATAGTCACCATTACTGAGGATCCCTTAACCATTGCCATTTTTACTTCCAAATGCAATATGCTTCTATTACCAGTGACAGGATAAAGGTACTCTTTATTATTAATCTTCTGACAGATGAGGCTCTTATATGGGCCTCGCTTTATGTGGAAAGGAACTGTGACCTCCTCAATGATTTAAATATTTTCCTCACTCCTATGGATCAAGTTTTGATTAACCAAATTGCAAAGCCACATTGCATAATCTACGTCAAGGGTGGTGTTCTGTTGCTGCATATACGGCAGAGTAACTTTGCCAAATGGCTGATACCACATGGAATTTGGCTGCCAAAATGAGTCAATTTCGACAAAGATTTTCAGAGTTTGTGAAGGATGAGCTTGCCAGGGTTGAGACCCCTGATAATTTGAAAGACTTTATTCAATCAGGCATCCAAATTGATCAGAGACTTACTAAGCGAAGAAAGGAAAAATTGAGGGCATTTGGAAACAATCCTGCCTACTCCTTTATTTAATCAGCATTGAACACCCAACAAAAGACCCAAACTATGCCTGAAACTATGCCTGCAAGTTGACGTAATCTGAAAAACTCTTTCTGCAGTAGAGAAGGAAAGGCGACGTACAGAGAATCTATTCCTCTATTGTGGGGGCTCAGGATATTATTCCATTGACTTTCCTAATAAAAAGACTATAGCCTTGAAAATTACGAAGACTGTAAGCAAATTAGACCATTCCAAACAGCAAGATTCTGTTATGCAGACCAACTCATCTGTAATAAAAACAAAATATATTCACCATCTTCTCATTTTGTGATTCCATTTCAAAGTTATTGTGGGGAGTCACAGAATTCAATGCTCTGCCATGTTAGATTCTGGAGAAGGTGGTAATTTAATGGACTTACAATTCACACTCAAAAACAACATTGTGAGTAGGACTAAACCCATGCCAGTTGATATGGAAACTATGGATGGATTACCTTTATCTTCTGGACCAGTTACTCATGAGACAATTGAACTTATGATCTGTATTGAAACTGATCATGATGAAGCTGTTAGTTTTTATCCTATTTCTACTCCAAAGTTTCCGATTATTCTAGGAATTCCCTGATTTTCCTATCCATAACCCTTCTATCAACTTGGAATCAATGACCATTACCTTTCCCTCTGAGCACTGTAAGAACAAGTGTCATAAAAATCCATCTGTTCTCAAACAAATTCAAGTCTCTGACATTTCTCATCGGAGTAATGATAAACTGCCACCTCAGTATCAGCAGTTCAGTGATGTCTTCGGTAAGAAAAAAGCTTATCAATTGCCTCATTGTCCTTATGGCTGTCCCATTGTTGCTTCCTGGAGCAACTATTCCATTTGGGCAAATTAAACATTTTTCTGAACTAGAATTAATAGTAAAGTAGAGCATACCAGGATGAAAAATGTAGAGAAAAGCTTCATTCGACCTTCTTCATCCCCAGGTGGGTCAGCCTTTTTCTTTATAGAAAATAAAGACTCCATTCTCTAGCCATGTATTGATTACAGAGAGATAAATAAGATTACCATTAAACATCGCTATCGACTCCCCTTCATTCCTGAATTGCTGGAGAGACTCTGTTCTGTCAAGATTTTTACCAAACTAGATCTGTGTTTTGAGATTTCTTGGACCAATTTATTGTTGCTCAACAAGATTTTTATATTTTCTGACACCTTGGAGGAACATCGCAGGCATGTCCAGTTAGTCTTGGAATGTCTACAGGAAAATAATTTTTTTAGCAAACTTGAAAAATGTGAATTTGAACAAACCAGGATTCAGTTTATTGGATATATTATCTATCCAGAAGGTCTGAGTATGGATCTTAGTAAAATTAGAACTGTGGTTCAGTGGTCTATTCCAAGAAATTTAAAAGACGTCCAGTGCTTTATACGTAGGCTTTGCAAATTTCTACAGAAGATTCATAAAAATGTTTTTGAAAATCATCTTACCAATCACTTCACTCACAAAGAAAGCCAAAGTATTTTTTTTGGTCTCCAGAGGCACAGGCTACTTTTGACAAGTGAAAGAATTGTTTCACTTCCTCACCATTACTAGTCCATCCAAATCCTGAACTGCCTTTTGTTGTCAAAGTAGATATCTCAGACTGTGCTGTTAGAGCTATCTTGTCTTAGTGAGTTAGAGATAAGATGTATCTTCATTCACGTGCATTTCTTTTGCATACCATGCCGTCTGCAGAAAACAATTATGACTTTGTAAATAAAAGAACTTTTAGCCATTAAATTTGCCTTCTCCGAATTGAGACAATTTTTGGAAGGAGCCAACAGGGGCGGTCTTTACTGACCACAAAAATGTAGAATCTATCCGAACAGCTAAGAGATTGCCTGAAAAACAAGAACGATAGTCCTTGTTTTTCTCCTGATTTAATTTTATAATTTCTTATTTGCCTGCTTCAAGAAATGGTAAGGCTTATGTTCTGTCCAGGACTCTTGCTGAACCTCAAGAGGGGTTTAACTATGATTGTACTATTTTCTGCTTGAAAAATGTAATACATTTTTAACAATCTTCAAAGATGAATACCAAATGACTCTTTTCTGAACTATCCTTCTAAGGATATGGATTTCTTTTTTTAAGGGGTTTTAGATCCAGAAACACAGATTATATGATCCAGAATCTGCTTCATCTAAAGTCCTCAAACTATAACATTAAACTTGCAGGGCATCGTTGCATTCTGAAATCTTATGAACTACTGTTACGTTCATTTTGGTGGCCTAATTGAAGGAATGATGTGAAAATATATGTTTAATTCTGTTTAACATGTGCATGAAACAAGACAGCACCATACACTGCACAAAACGCTCCCATAAATCATTGAACCACCTGCTCTTTCTCTTTTTTCTCATCCTCCTAGTCGCTGGTGACATCTCCCCTAACCCTGGGCCTCCTTCCACTGGTATTTATAACTCTCTTCCTGCTGCACATAGTAACCCTGTTAATACTATCAAAATTCACTTCTTGCCTTCTCCTGTCTCTTTTAATTGTGCCCTCTTGAACTCACTGTCAGCATGCAACAAACTTCCCTACATCCATGACTTCTTCCTTTCCAATTGTCTTAACATTCTGGCTGTCACTGAAACCTGGATCCAGCAGTTGGGCACATCAGCTGCTGCTGCTCTCTCATATGATGGACTATAATTTTCACATACCCCCAGACTTGAGAGCAGACAAGGTAGAGGTGTTGGTCTGCTACTTTCATCACAATGTGCTTTCCAGGTTTTCCCCCCAATACCCTCACTTATGTCTCCTTCCTTTAAAATCCACACATTTGGACTCTTCAAACCCTTCTCCTTGCAAGTGGTGGTTGTGTATCTCTCTCCAGGCAAAACCAACCAGTTCTGGATCACCTTGCCACCTGGCTTCCACACTTTCTATCCTGGGACAATCCCACTCTCATCATGGGGAACTTTAACATCCCCATTGATGATCCGCTCTTCACATCTGCCTCTCATCTTCTTTCTCTAACCTCCTCCTTTGGCCTTTTACAGTTTACTAACTCTCTTACACATGAAGATGGGAATATTCTGGACCTGGTCTCTTGACTTTGCTCAGTGTATGACTTTTCTAATTCCTCTCTTCTGCTCTCTGACCACAACCTTCTTTCCTTTGCTGTCAAGAACTTTCTCCACACCTAGGCCACCCCGACTTATCACACATACACAGATCTACATGCTATCAATGCCCAGTAGCCTATGAACAATCTACAGTCATCTAGAGCCCCGATCTCCTCCTACTGTCCAGACTCTCCAATGTCACATTATAATAATACATTGCAAAGTGCCCTGGATGAAACAGCACCTGCTACATGTAGACTGACCCAACACAGACAACAGCAACTTTGGTACATATTGCAAACACATTTTCTCCAGCATTGCTCAAGATGTGCCGAGCATCAGTGGAGAAAAATCACTTTCAGCAGAAGACTTCATACACTATAAGTTCATGCTCAAAACTTTTAATTCTGCTTTCCATCTGGCCAAACAAGTCTACTTCACTACCCTCATCACATCACTAGCTGACAATCCAAAATAACTCTTTGAAACTTTCCACTACCTCCTGAGTGATGTTGAGCAAATTTGTTCGACATTTCAAATTCGGTTTCGTGTTCGGGGTCCCGGCTTGTTCGTACCTAAAAATCGGCTCTGCCCATGAACGTCCCTGATTTTCCATGCTGTCACGCAGATGTTATCTGCCTGACAGCGTGGCAAATCAGGGATGCTCATGGGCGGAGCCGATTTTTTTGGTGCGAACAAGCCGGAACCCCGAACACGAACCCAAATTTGAAATGTCGAACAAGTTCGCACAACATTACTCCTGAGCCCTAAAGTACAGGCCTCGGTAACTAACCTCAGCGCTGATAATATGCCCGCTTAATTCCTAGAAAAAAATTAACCATATCCGCCAAGACATTTTTGCACAATCCCCTTAGAGCCTAGATCCCCCTCCTTTTCACACCTCAAGTTCACTTTTCACCTTGAAGCCTGTCACAGAAGAAGAAGCAAGTTGACTGCTTTTTCTGGCCCTACAACCTGCACCAGTGACACTATTCCCTCACATCTCCTCCAGTCCCTCTCCCCAGTTGTCACTACCTACCAAACTAAAATATTTAACCTCTTTCTCTTTCTTCCAGTATCTTTCCCTCTTCATTAAAACATGCCGTCATAATCCCTTTACTTAAAAAAACATCCCTTGACCAGAACTGCACTTCTAACCACAGGCCTGTCTCTAATCTTTCCTTCATTTCTAAATTCCTGGAACGCTTGGTGCACTCTCGTCTAATCCGCTATCTCTCATATCACTCTCTTCTTTGCACTTTGCAATCTGGTTTCCGCTCTTTACACTCTACTGAAACTGCCCTCACTAAAGTCTCTAATGATTGACTAACAGCTAAATTTATTGGCCATTACTCCTTGCTTATTCTCCTGGATCTCTGTGCTCCATTTGACACTGTGAATCACCAACTCTTCCTCACTATGCTCCACTCTATCAGTCTCAAGGACACCATTCTCTCTTGTTTCTCATCCTACCTCTCTGACCATAGAATCATAGAATCATATCATAGAATGGTAGAGTTGGAAGGGACCTCCTGGGTCATCTGGTCCAACCCCCTGCTCAAAGCAGGATTCACTAGATCATCTCAGACAGATGTCTGTCCAGCCTCTGTTTGAAGACGTCCATTGAAGGGGAACTCACCACCTCTCGTGGCAGCCTGTTCCACTCATTAATCACCCTAACTGTCAAAAAGTTTTTTCTAATATCTAATCTGTGTCTCCTCCCATTTAGTTTCATCCCATTGCTTCTAGTCTTTCCTTGTGCAAATGAGAATAAAGATGATCCTTCTACAATGTGACAGCCCTTGACATATTTGTAGACAGCTATTAAGTCTCCTCTCAGTCTTCTTTTTTGCAAGCTAAACATTCCCAAATCCTGCAACCGTTCCTCATAGGACATGGTTTGCAGACCAGTCACCATTCTGGTCGCTCTTCTCTGAACTTGCTCCAGTTTGTCTATGTCTTTTTTAAAATGTGGTGCCCAAAACTGTACACAGTATTCCAGATGAGGTCTGACCAAAGAGGAGTAAAGACCGATAATGACTTCACGTGATCTAGACTGTATGCTTCTGTTAATACATCCCAGAATTGTATTTGCCTTTTTTGCTGCTGCATCACACTGTTGACTCATGTTCAGTCTATGATCTATTAGTATACCTAAGTCTTTTTCACATGTACTGTTGCTTAGCTCTATTCCTCCCATTCTGTATATGCTCCTCTTCCCCTCCTTTGTCACTATATCTTTTGCTAGCTCCTCTTCCCCTCCTTTTCCACTTACTATTGGGGTTCATCAAGGCCAAGTCCTAGGCCCCTTCTCTTCTCTCTATACACCGCACCTATTGGACAAACCATCAGCAGATTTGGTTTCCAGTATCATATCTATGCTGATGACACCCAATTATATACATCTTCTCCAGACATCAACCCTACCTTAATACAAAATACCAGGGATTGTCTGTCCGCTATCTCAAACATTATGTAATCAATCTATCTGTAATTGAATCTCTCCAAAATGGAACTTCGTGTGTTTCCTCCCTGTAGTAACCAACTTACACCCGATATTGCAGTTGCCTTAGGTGGTTCAACCATAACTTCCAAGCAGCAAGCTCGCTATCTTGGGGGTCATATTTGACAAAGGACTTTCCTTTACTCTTTATATCCAATCTCTCACTCGCTCATGTTACCTGCATCTTAAAAGCATCTCCAGAATACGATCTTTTCTCACCTTTAAAACTGCAAAAATTCTTACTGTCGCTCTTATTCATTGTCGCCTGGACAACTGCAACTCTCTACTGATTGGTCTTTCTCCAATCTGTCCTGAATGCAGCAGACAGAATCATATTTTTGTTCAGCCACTTCACCGATGCCTCCACCTTGTGCCAGTCATTGCTCTGGTTGCCTATTTGCTACAGAATGCAATACAAACTTATCTCTCTAACCCACAAAGCTCTCAACAGCTTTGCACCACCCTACATCTCCTTCCTCATCTCTGTCTATCATCCTACCCATGCTCTCTGCTCTACAACTGATCTAAGACTAACATCTTACATAATCCAAACCTCCCAATTTAGTCTTCAAGACTTCTCTTGTGCTGCACTAATTACCTGGAATGCACTACCCCGAACGATCCAACTAAAACCTAGCCCCCACATTTTTAAGCATGCTTTTTAAAACACATCTCTTTAGACAAGCCTATCACCTCAATTCACTAACCTAACTTTCCTCTGTTCTGTCTTTCTAGATTTTACTCACAATCTGGTCCCTCCTATTCATCTGTGTCCACATCCTCAATTCACCCAATACCACTTGGTAACTGTACTTAGACAGATATTGGTTGATGACTGGTTCATGAGGCATTTTCTGAAATTACAATGATGGCTGGACCATACATGACAAGCACTTTCTACCTAATGTGTCACCCCTATTTTATTATAGATTGTAAACTTGTGAGCTGGGCCCTCACTCCTATTGTAACTGTTGAACTATGTATTACTTAGTAATGTCTTTATTGTTTTTACATGTCCACACTTAATTGTATAGTGCTGGCGCTATATAAATAAGATTATTTATTATTAATATTATTATTAGACCATTATATTCTCCTTTATGATTCCTTCAACCTCTTCCAGTTCCATCCAGACTTTGGGGATCACTGTTCATAGATTTCAATATCCATCTCCCTCTTTTTAAAGAAATGACTTACATCCTTGTTATTGTGGATAGACTCACAAAAATGACCCATTTCCTTCCAAGTATAAGATTTCTTACTGCTTAACAAGCCACAGAGTTAATGATCAAAGAGATATTTAGGCTGCATGGAATTCCTGACAATGTAGTTTCTGACAGAGATGTTCAGTTTACATCAAGATTTTAAAAAAGCCTTTGTACATAGGAGTACATAGGAGTCAATGTTAATTTGTCTGCTGCCTTCCATTCTCAATTTAGTGGCATGACTGAAAGGACTAATCAGACCCTCAATACCTTTGCTGTTTTACCTCCTACCTTCAAAATTATTGGATGGACTATTTACCAATATCAAGATTTGCCTATAAAAACTCCAAACATATTTCTATATCTCTTTATTTTATCTTAAAGCGGTGGTCCGGTGCTAAATTTCATTTTACTCCTAAATCTATATCTATTTAATATGACATTCCAATCTTTTTTTCTAATAAATTTTAATTAAAATTTCCATATTTTTCACTTAATACTCTGTCTAACTACTTTATTTTGTTTCTACTATTCCCTTTTGGATGACACTTTGTTTGAGAATCCCAGTGTATGCTGGAACACTCAAACGAGTTGTCACCAGGGGACAGAGGCTGCGGTCACTGCAGCAGCCTTTGCCCCTTCCCTGAAACAAAGTGTCATCAGTGACCTTCATTTCAGGGGCTGGGCTAGTCCCTGCTTTACTGAGCATGCGCCGGATGTCAATTCCCACTGATGCTCCTCTAGATCTTCTCATTCTGCACTGTTGTTCTCAATGCACAGGGACAATGTTCTCTCTCAATGTTCTGATCAGAAGTGAGGAGCCGGCAACAGAGTGCACTGTCATTGCGCAATCCCTGAATCGGAGGTCACTGATGATGCTTCATCTCAGCAAGTGGACAGAGACTGTGGCAGTGATCGCAATCTCTGTATCCTGATGACGACTTGTTTGAGTGTCCTAGCATGCACTGGAGATTCTGAAATGAAGCATCATTAAAGAGGAAATAGTAGAAAAAAAATAACGCAGTTAGATAGAGTAATGAGGGAAGGGTAGGAAATTGTTAATTAAAATATATTTTAAAAAAATTAGATTATGACATTAAATAGACATTTAGGAGTAAAATATAATTTAGTTTTGGACCACTCATTTAACTTTAGCCAGCTTTCAGTATTTATTCCTAAACTCCCATTTAATACTTCCAGAGATGCGAGGATCGATCTCCAGAGGATCGAGTTGGAGTCAAATTTCCTCATATTTGCAGTTTTACGTGAATTCAAACATCTTGAGATTCGTTATCGCATTTTGAAAAAAGAAACTTTCCTGCCCCCATTTCCCAAGCTGCTGAAGCATCAGAGAGCAGGCTAAAAATATTTAGCTTTGCTATGCAGGCCTTCACATAATGCCCTTCAACTTTGATGTCTTACGGATGTATATGGAAGATCAAGATCAGTACCTGGGCCATCACCGATCATTAGTTCCCAGCTGAGCACAGTTTGTACGGCAGAGTCGATTTGGATCTACAGAGTCACTAAGTAAGTCTCTCTCTCCTGTAGAGTGTGAGATTTTATAGTCCGTAGGGTCCTCTCTCCTGTAGAGTGTAAAATCTTATGGTCAGCGGGGTCATTTCTCTCTGTTGTAAAGTGTAAGCTCTTATAATCACCGGGGTTGTCTCTCTCTCTCTCTTGCCTTTAAAGTGTAAGCTCTCATGGTCAGATTGGCTCTCTTCTCTTCCCCACATGTACTGTATTTCCTAATTACAAGCTTTCTGGTGTTGAGAATAACACAAAGTTATTTGCCACAAATTTGGTGAAGTCAGTGTATTTGGATTTCAAAAGACCTACTAATCTCTAAATACTTATTGTTTTTGCTCACACTTACAATGTTACAGGAATCCCAGAAAAAAAAACTAATAGAGGTTACAAAAGGCCCAAGAAGATTATAAAAAAGCAGAAAATAAACAATTCACAACTAGTGTTGAGCGATACCTTCCAATATCAGGAAATATCGGATCGGATTGGATCGGGCCGATACTCAAAAAGTATCGGATATCGCCGATTCCGATACCGGAAACCAATGCAAGTCAATGGGACACAAATATCGGAATGAAAATAAACCCTTTCTTTCCTTGTAGGTTAATTCTACATGAAGGAAAACAACTAACAATAATGTAGAATGTATTGGGGGAGGTGGTTGCCCAAATCGATGGGAACAGTGCTCACAGTGAAACATGAAAAGCCGGCAATTCATCAGCGGCATATACCGGTACCCGACAATTTAGAATAGAAAGAATAGAGCTTCACACATAGATTAGATAGATAGAAACATGTCAGCCACATATATAAGAAGTACAGGGACAGTGTTGCTTACTGTACTTGTCATTTAGTGTAAAGGATTTATTTAAAAAAATAATAGTGTTTTCGTGCACCGTCTCTTTAAAAAAGCCGGCCGGCAATTCAGCAGCGGTACCCGACAATTTAGAACAGAAAGATAGAGCATCACACATAGATTAGATAGATAGAAACATGTCAGTCACATATATAAGAAGTACAGTGACAGTGTTGCTTACTGTACTTGTCATTTAGTGTTAAAATAAAGGATTTATTAAAAAAAAAAAATTGGCGTGGGGTTCCCCGTAATTTTAGTCTCTAGCGGAGGTTAAGCAGACAGCTGGGGCAGATGTTTGAAGCCTGGGAAGGGGGTAATACCCACGGAGCTTCCCAGGCTACTAATATCAGCCCCTAGCTGAATACCTAGACTTTACTAGCTATTAAAATGGGGGACCCCAAAAAAAAAAATGACGTGGGGTCCCCCTTATTTTAATAGCTAGCAAAGGCTAGGCAGACAGCTGGGGGCTGATATTAATAGCCCAGGAAGGGTGCCATGAATATTGGCCCCCTCCCAGGCTAGAAACACCAGCCGTCAGCCGCCCCAGAAATGGCACATCCATATTTTAACACTAAATGACAAGTACAGTAATCAACACTATCACTGTACTTCTTATATATGTGACTGACATGTTTCTATGTATCTAAACTATGTGTGATGCTCTATTCTTTCTATTCTAAATTGTCGGGTACCGGTGTATGCCGCTGCTGAATTGCCGGCCGGCTTTTTTAAAGAGACGGTGCATGAAAACACTAATATTTTTTTAAATAAATCCTTTACACTAAATGACAAGTACAGTAAGCAACATTGTCACTGTACATCTTATATATGTGACTGACATGTTTCTGTCTATCTAATCTATGTGTGATACTCTATTCTTTCTATTCTAAATTGTCGGGTACCGCTGCTGAATTGCCGGCCGGCTTTTTTTAAGAGATGGTGCACGAAAACACTATTGTTTTTTTTAATAAATCCTTTACACTAAATGACAAGTATAGTAAGCTGAGCGCTGCCATCCAGCTTGTCATCCTTCAGAGACACGGCAGAGCGCAGGCATTATGGGAACTTCCGATTCCGGTATTCGATATTGTAAAAGTATCGGAACTCAGTATCGGAACTCCGATACCGAGAATATCGGTCGATACCCGATATTTCAGTATCGGAATGCTCAACACTATTCACAACACATTCTAACTTTCATGCTGATGACAAGGTTTGGCTGTCTGCTAAAAATCTAAATACACACGTATCGTATCATCTTCTAAATTGGGTCAAAAATTAATAACACTTTTTCAGATTTCTACACAAATTAACTAACTTGCCATTTAAAACTCCCTACCAGCAAAAAAAAATTCACCCTGTATTCCATGTATCATTGTTCAAGCAATTCAATTAGAATCCTTTTCCAGGGAGAAATCAGCTACTTCCTACATCAGTAAAAAAACAAAGTAAAGAAAAATATATTGTTAATAAAAATCTAGACTCAAGAAGTTTTAGAGACAGTTTACATTATCTGGTGCTATAGAAAGGTTATGGACAGAGATGAGCGTATGTTTTGAAATTTAGAATTCACCAACTTTCCCTCAAAAATTTGATTTGCGGCAAATAAATTTGTGCAAATTGCATAAATAAAAAAGCCTTTAACTGCCTGGGAAAAATTGGGTAGAATACTGTGAATTGCCCTTCGAGTCAACTGAACATGTTTTGAGCTCTGTAATGCAAACACAGCCTATTTAATGTCCAAATGACTTTCACCTATCTGGCCAGTGGAAAACGGATGGTAATCAGAGGTAACCAACATCAAATTTCACAACACACTGCAATATCAGACTTTATAGGCTACCTTAACCATATAAACGGTCTAAAAATTATCCCTTTTAGGAGGGCAGATGCATGCATTGCTGTTTATAGAAAAGTGGTGAAAACAGAAGAAGCTGTGGCATATTCACACAGTTGGGTGCAACTATTATCCATGTCTGTGGAGGTATAAAGAGCTTTGCACTGTGCTAAATAAAAAAGCATTTTTATAAGCTATCCCAAAATTATCCCTTTAATAGGGACACAAAACAGATGCATTGTACTGTTTTGAATGTGAAGAATTCATGGCCTCTTAACCAGAAGTGAAATAAATTATTATTTTTTTGTGGTCTGCAACTTATTTGCTAATCACAAAATCATTAGGCAATGACAAAGGGTTTTTATCAAGTCATCCAAAAAGTATCCCCTTTTTTTCTTGAGACAAAACAGTGGTATTATTGATAATCTGGCTTGTTATTTTGTTATTATCAAGCCTGTTCAAAAATTATGAGTGGCTGGCATGGCTGTTCAGTGGCAGGAACAACACAGAAAAAAATTAAGAAGGGGCAGGCTAAAAGATGCTTGGAAGGTCAGGGATAGCAATAACTGCATCTGCAGCAGCAGTACAGTAGGTCGCCTGGAGGTGCTTGGCTTATGTGATGTGACTGTGCAGTGGCTGTGGCAGGAGTAACATAGTAGAGAGAAATGACATGGCACACCATAAAGTGTTTTAAAGTTTAGGACCAGCAATGGCAGCACCAGCAGTACTACAGTATACATGAAATGATAGACAGGGAGGAGATGTTCGGCAGAGTGTGGTCCATCAGCCCTGGTAGCATCAGAATGGTGTAGATAATAGGCAGACAGATGATTTAATCATCGGCATTAGCCGACTGTGCATGAAAGTCTGCACTAATCCATGCCTGATTAATTTCTGACAAATATTCAATTTTTCATGCTTATAATGGATAACCTGAACCGCTTTGGTGTGAAAACCTTCTTTGACATTACACCGTGGCAGCAGGCATGGTAGTAAACATGGCCATTAGTGATGAGCGATCGTGTTCGTTTTAACCTTTTCAGCGAGCATGCTCGGGTGCTTACCAAGTATCTTCGGTGTGCTCATATATTGTGTTCGAGTCCCTGCGTCTGCATGATTTACAGCTGTAAGACAGCCTCAAACATGTGAGGATTCCCTAACAAATAAGCAATCCCTGCATGTATTCAGGCTGTCTTATAGCTGTAAATCATGCAGATGCAGGGACTCAAACATAATATACGAGCACGCCGAAGATACTTGGTAAGCACCTGTCACGGGTGTGTCGCCACGAAGATCGTCACGATTGCACAGCCTGACTTCTCGCAGCTGACTTTTTGGTGCTTTGTGTTTTTCGGCAGTGAGGGAGTTAATTCTCTCTCTCTCTGTGCTAGACGAGGTCCAGCCTCGCCCAGCTGCAATCAATGCTGCTGTAGTGAGACTCCTTCAAATGCCTGCTGGTCTGTTAGGGAAGTGTCGGTGAAAGCATTTCATGCAGACTAACAGAGCGGATCGTGGTATTTGGAGTTTCAGAGATAAGTGTATTCGGAGTGTTTTTTCCCTTCCTCGCTTTATCATTTATCTCTTTTCCCGTTGGTGTTCCCTCTGTTGTAGTTGTGTAGTTTTTGTATGCAAGGTGGTTTTGGTTTTTCCCTTGTACTGTCTCGTTCGTCTAAGTACTGTGTGTGGGCATATTATTACTTGTCCCCTTTTGTTGTGATCGGGGTCCTTCTCAGGACTAGATTACTTAGGTGCA
Source organism: Phyllobates terribilis (assembly GCF_046119375.1). Lineage (NCBI taxonomy): Eukaryota > Metazoa > Chordata > Amphibia > Anura > Dendrobatidae > Phyllobates > Phyllobates terribilis. The sequence goes on from NW_027362767.1 coordinate 277,951,938, forward strand.
GGGATCCTCAGGAGGTAGGGGTTACGCTGGCGGCCTGGACCTCTGTACCTTTAACAGTACCTCCAGGTTGAGGGATTAGTCAGGGCCCCAGCTTAGGGTCAGCTTAGGCCCCCTACCTCCAGTATACAGAGACAGCGTGACATTTTCACCGACCACTTAGTTTTTCTCCAGCTACCATGGATCCAGTAGCCGGTCTAGCTTGGCAGTTGCAGAGTTTGTCCATGGAGCTGGCGGACGTTAGGTCCAAGGTTTTGTATCCTCAGGAGCAAGCCGGACCAGAACCTAAAGTAGCTCTCCCTGACAGGTTCACTGGGGGGCGGGACAAGTTTTTTGTTTTCCGGGAGGCATGCAAGTTGTACTTTCGGCTGCGGCCTCGGTCATCGGGGAGTGAAGAACAAAGGGTGGGAATTGTCATCTCGCTCCTACAAGGGGACCCACAATCTTGGGCGTTCTCTCTTCCCCCGGGCTCCCCGGCTCTCCAGTCAGTGGATAGGTTTTTCGCTGCTCTGGGACTCGTATATGATGACCCAGATCGGATCTCCCTTGCTGAGTCTAAGTTACGTAGGATCCAGCAGGGAGATCGTCCGGCGGAGGAATTCTGTTCGGAGTTCCGTAGGTGGGCCACGGACACCCAGTGGAATGACCCGGCTCTTAGGAGCCAGTTTTGTCAAGGTTTATCCGACAAATTACAGGATATGTTGGCACAGTATGACTCTCCCGCGTCACTGGAAGCCGCTATGGCCCTTGCTATTCGCGTTGACAGACGGCTTCGGGAGAGGTGCGGGATGACTCTACCCCCTGTGATGACTCCACCTCCTACAAGGTCCCCTCATATGGTGGTTCCCCTGGTCAGTCCAGAGGAGCCTATGCAATTAGGAGGGACATCATTTCGGGGGAGGGGACCGGTGGTGCGCCATAAGACAGGAAGGTGTTTCTTCTGCGGGAGAAAGGGACATTTTATTGGGGGGTGTCCATCCCGTCCCTTGCAGAGTGAAGAGTCGTCGGAAAACTGTTGATCCCAGGTTGTGTGGTGGACGGCAATCTGGGAGTAGGTATTTCGTCCCTAGGTTCGTCTCAGTTTCTCGTACCGGCGGAGGTGGTGGTGGGTACGAGAACTGAGAGGATATCTGTTCTTTTGGATAGTGGGGCCGGGGCTAATCTGGTTGATGCTCGGTTTGCCCGGGTTCAAGGTATGCGATTGAGTGAGTTGGCTAAACCCATCCCCATATTCTCGATCGATGCCAGGCCTCTCGGTCAGGGAAGTTTTTTGCAAGCTGTGCATGACGTAAAACTTCAAGTGGGGGCGATATATAAAGAACTGTTGTCTTGCTACGTGTTGGAGGGTCTTCCCACTCCTATAGTGTTGGGCCTTCCTTGGTTAACTAAGCATAACCCGGTTATTAATTGGCAAACCAGAGAGATAAGCCAATGGAGTAAATTCTGTAATAAAAACTGCATGAACACGGTCATCGGTGCGGTTACTCCTTGGGTCTTACCTCCATTTCTGGCGGACTTTGAGGATGTATTCTCGGAGAAAGGGTGTCAGGAACTACCTCCTCATCGCGAGTATGACTGTTCTGTAAAACTGCTCCCTGAGGCCAAGTTACCTAAAGCTAGGTTGTATAACCTTTCTGGTCCTGAGAGGCAGGCCATGAAGGATTATATTTCAGAAAGTCTGGCTAAGGGGCATATTAGACCTTCATCTTCAGCGGTGGCTGCAGGGTTCTTCTTTGTTAAGAAGAAAGATGGAGGCCTACGCCCTTGCCTGGATTTCCGTGAACTTAATCGGATTACGGTCCGAGATCCGTATCCGCTCCCACTTATTCCCGATCTCTTTAATCAGATCGTGGGCGCCAAATGGTTCTCTAAGTTGGATCTCAGGGGGGCGTACAATCTGATTAGGATGAAGGAGGGGGATGAGTGGAAGGCGGCGTTTAACACTCCGGAGGGGCATTATGAGAACCTTGTCATGCCATTCGGTCTGACTAATGCCCCGGCGGTGTTCCAACACTTTGTTAATGACATTTTTCGCCGCCTGGTGGGACAGTTTGTTGTCATATATCTGGATGATATCTTAATTTACTCGCCGGATCTGGTGTCTCATCAGGAGCACGTTAGGCAGGTGTTACAGATCTTGCGGGATAATAAACTGTATGCCAAATGGGAAAAGTGTGTGTTCGCCGTACAGGAACTCCAGTTTTTAGGCTTCCTGGTTTCAGCGTCCGGTTTTCGTATGGACCCTGGGAAAGTGCGGGCAGTTCTTGAGTGGGATCGGCCAGAGAATCTTAAGGCACTACAACGTTTCCTGGGGTTTGCTAATTATTACCGGAAGTTCATTCGTAATTTCTCGTCCATGGTTAAGCCTCTCACAGACATGACTAAAAAGGGGACGGATTTTTCTAGGTGGTCTGACAAGGCTTGTCAAGCATTCTCCTCCTTGAAAAAATGTTTTGCCTCGGCACCCATACTCATTCAACCGGATGCGTCACAGCCATTCATTGTAGAGGTAGACGCTTCCGAGGTAGGGGTGGGAGCAGTATTGTCACAAGGTTCGTCCCCTGGTAAGTGGCATCCGTGCGCCTTTTTCTCTAAAAAATTGTCGTCCGCTGAGAGGAATTACGATGTCGGCAATAGGGAACTCTTGGCCATTAAGTTAGCTTTTGAGGAGTGGCGCCATTTTTTGGAGGGGGCAGTCAATCCGGTCACCGTCATCACCGATCACAAGAACCTGCTATATCTGGAGTCCGCGAAACGTCTGAATCCCAGACAAGCTAGGTGGTCATTGTTTTTTACCAGGTTTAATTTTGTCGTTACATATCGTCCTGGGTCAAAAAATGTAAAGGCGGATGCCTTATCTCGTAGTTTCCCTGGGGCCGGGAATACGGACGACCCGATTCCTATCCTTCAGGAGGGGGTGGTGGTTTCGGCAGTATGCTCTGAGCTGGAGGAGGAGGTATTGGAGGCTCAGGGGGACGCCCCTGTTGGACCTCCGGGGAGACTGTTTGTTCCAGATCAGTTGCGACAAAAGGTGATCGAGGCACACCATAACTCAGTTTTTGCAGGACACCCGGGGAGTAGAGCAACTGTGGATCTCCTCTCGCGTCGGTTTTGGTGGCCTAACTTACATAAGGAGGTGGTAACTTTTGTCGCGTCCTGTGGGGTTTGTGCGCGCTCTAAGACCTCACATACCCGTCTGTCTGGGGCCCTCTTACCTTTGAAGATCCCGGAGCGTCCTTGGACTCATCTGTCTATGGACTTTATTACGGACCTCCCTCCGTCTTCGGGTAAAACGGTCATACTCGTTGTAGTGGACAGGTTCAGCAAGATGGCACATTTTATCGCTCTTCCGGCTCTCCCTAATGCTAAAACTCTTGCGCAGGTGTTCATTGGGGAGATTGTGAGGCTTCACGGGGTACCCTCCGAGGTGGTGTCTGATCGGGGGTCTCAGTTTGTGTCCAAGTTCTGGAAGGCGTTTTGTGCACGGCGGGGTATGCATTTGTCGTTCTCATCGGCTTTTCATCCTCAGACCAATGGTCAGACGGAACGTATGAACCAGAGCTTGGAGACATATCTCCGGTGTTTTGTGTCAGAGAACCAGGAGGACTGGGCTTCTTTCTTACCTCTGGCAGAGTTTGCTCTTAATAATAGGCGGAGCGAGTCCACTGGTAAGTCCCCGTTTTTTGGGGCATATGGTTTTCACCCCCAGTTTTGTACTTTCAGTAGGGGGGGCTCTTCGGGGGTTCCTGAGGAGGAACGATTTTCCTCATCACTCGCTTCAGTATGGAGAGGGGTGCTGAAGAATCTGAATACTATGGGGAACCGATACAAACGTATGGCTGATAGGAGGAGAGTGTCTGGTCCGGACCTAAGTGTGAACGATCGGGTATGGTTGTCTACCAGGAATATAAAACTTAAGGTTCCCTCCTGGAAACTGGGTCCCAGGTTCATCGGGCCGTACAGAATCAGTTCTATTATTAATCCGGTGGCATTCTGTCTTGACCTCCCCCCTACGTTTAAAATTCACAACGTGTTCCACAGATCGTTGCTTAAGAGGTATGTGGCGCCGGTGGTACCGTCACCTTTACCTCCCCCTCCAGTGGTGGTCAAGGGTAACTTGGAGTTCCAGGTATCGAGGGTCATCGATTCACGCTTTAATCGCCAGTCCCTTCAGTACCTGGTTCATTGGAAAGGGTATGGTCCTGAGGAGAGGATGTGGGTTCCTGCGTCAGATATTAACGCAGACCGATTAGTTCGGGCATTCCACACGACTCACCCGGATAAACCTGGCCCTGAGGGTCCGGAGGCCCCTCGTAGAAGGGGGGGTACTGTCACGGGTGTGTCGCCACGAAGATCGTCACGATTACACAGCCTGACTTCTCGCAGCTGACTTTTTGGTGCTTTGTGTTTTTCGGCAGTGAGGGAGTTAATTCTCTCTCTCTCTGTGCTAGACGAGGTCCAGCCTCGCCCAGCTGCAATCAATGCTGCTGTAGTGAGACTCCTTCAAATGCCTGCTGGTCTGTTAGGGAAGTGTCGGTGAAAGCATTTCATGCAGACTAACAGAGCGGATCGTGGTATTTGGAGTTTCAGAGATAAGTGTATTCGGAGTGTTTTTTCCCTTCCTCGCTTTATCATTTATCTCCTTTCCCGTTGGTGTTCCCTCTGTTGTAGTTGTGTAGTTTTTGTATGCAAGGTGGTTTTGGTTTTTCCCTTGTACTGTCTCGTTCGTCTAAGTACTGTGTGTGGGCATATTATTACTTGTCCCCTTTTGTTGTGATCGGGGTCCTTCTCAGGACTAGATTACTTAGGTGCAGGGATCCTCAGGAGGTAGGGGTTACGCTGGCGGCCTGGACCTCTGTACCTTTAACATTACCTCCAGGTTGAGGGATTAGTCAGGGCCCCAGCTTAGGGTCAGCTTAGGCCCCCTACCTCCAGTATACAGAGACAGCGTGACAGCACCCTAGCATGCTCGGTGAAAAGGTTAAACAAACACGCTCGCTCATCACTAATGGCGATCTCTTTCCACTGGTCCAGTTTTTTCGCCCAGAAATCCATGGGATAGGGGCTCAAGGTATCTGATGGAGAAATGTGGTGCAACTCTGTTTGTTGATGTTTGATCATTGTTTGCATAGGCAATAAACCATCTGGTCCATCATGTCAATTATATTGTAATTGGTGCTGCTGACTTATTTGTAAATTTGTTAATTTTGTAAAAGAAAATAGCACTTTTAGAATTAAAATAATTTAGTTTTGAAAGTTTTAAACAGTTTTGCGATTTTAGATAAACTTTTCAACCACTAATGGGGTATTCAGAGGCATTGCCAATGTTACATGGCACTCGCAAACCATTCCAGCAAAGTCTGCACACTAATATGATGCTCCTTCCATTCTGAACTTTGCACTGTGCTTTAAAAGTAGCTTCTGATGACATATGGACTATTGCCATATTCAGAAGAAATTGTGAAACAATTTATGTGGTCAATTTTCTCCTATTAGCCCTTTTGAAAATTAAAAACTTTGGACTAAAACAACATTTTAGTGGAATATTTTTTTTCCACTTTCACAGCCCAATGTCATACAATTCCAATAATCACCATTTAAAATGCCCACTACACCCCTAGATGAATTCATTGAGAGGTGAGGTTTCCAAAATTGGGACCCTTGTGTTTTTTTTCTGCAGTGTTGGCATCTCAGGGGCTCTCCTAAAGGGACATGGTATCCGCAATTTATTCTAGCAAAAATTATGCTCCAAAAGTCAAATGGCACTCCTTCCACTCCAAATCCTGCAGTGTGCCCAAACAAGAATTTCTGACTACGTGTGGGATATCACTGTACTCAGGAGAAAATGCACAACAAATTGTGTTGTCCACTTTCTCCTGCTACCCTTGTGAAAATTTAAAATTTGGGACTTAAGCAATATTTTAATTGAAAAAAAACACAAGTTTTCATTTTAACAGTCCAATATTATAAAAGTCTATGAGGCATCAATAGATTCAAGATGTTAATCACACTCCTTGATGAATCCATTGAGGGGTGTAGTTTCCAAAATGGGGTCACTTACAGGGGTATTTGCTGTTTTAGCACCTCGGTGGGTCTGCGAATGCGACATGGCATCCACAAGCTATTTCAAACAATTTTGCACTTCAAAAATATTATATGGCCCTCCTTATCTTCTGTTCCTTGACGTGTGCACAAACAGTAATTTCCAACCATATGTGGAGTATTGGCGTTCTCAGGAGAAAATGAACCCACCAATCTCTTGTGCAATCCTTTTTGCTACCCTTGTGAAAATGTGAAATTTGGGGCTAAAACAACATTTTCATAAAAACAAAAATCAGATTTAATTGTCAGTACCCAATATTATAAAATTCTGTGAAGCACATGTAAATTCAAGATGGCTATCACACCCGTCTATTAATTCCTCGAGGGATGCAGTTTCCAAATTGGAGTCACATGTTGTGGGTTTCTGCTGTTTTGGCACATTGGGGGCTTTGCAAATGCAACATGGCACCCACAATCTATTCCAGACAAATTTGCGCTCCAAAAATCATACAGTGCTCCCTGTCTCCTGAGCCCTGCCATGTACCCAAACAGTAGTTTTTGACCACTTATCGGGTATCTGTGTACTCAGGAGAAATTGTATAACAAATTGTGCTGTCCATTTTCTCTTATTTACCTTTGTAAAAATGAAAAATGTGGTTCTAAAGCGACATGTTGCACTAGTTACTGTGAAGCACCTACAGAGTTAACAAACTTTCCGAATGCAGTTTTGAATAATTCTAGGGGTGCAGATTTTAAAAAGGGGTATTATTTGCAAGTTTTCTAACATGTTATCCCTTCAAAGACACTTCAAAAGTGAAATGGTCCCTAAAAAAATAGGTTTTGTAAATTTAATTAAAAAAAAAAAGAAAAATTGCTGCTAAACTTCCAGGCTATGTGCCGATGATGAGTTTTTGATGTTGCATATTTTTACTGAGTCAAAAACACAGCATCTTACAGTTCCAGCAGAGTGGATGGGATTTATCAAAAATCTCATGCCCACTGTACTTTTTTTTTTTTTACTCAGCATAAACTGAACTGCTTGTCGTATTTCAAAATCCGCAACATGTCAATTTCTCTTGCGAGTAAGTTGAGTTTAATGTGCAGATTTTACCCATAAAATTGCATTGTACCTAATTGCAAATTACTATGCAAATTGGATTTAACTGTCATAAAGATGTAACTTTTTGTTTTTCAAATAAACTCACGGATGGTATTGTGTCTGGGGGCTCTTTGGATCACTGAAATCCATCTCAAACACCTGTGATAATTAGTTTGCCAGGTGAGCCCTAATAAAGGAACACTACTTAAAAAGATGTTCCACATTATTAAGCAGGCCACAGGTTCACGTAATATGGGAAAAAAAAGGATCTTTGATGACAAAAAATGTCATATAATGCAGTGCCTTGGACATGGCATGAGAACATGAAATATTTCACAAAACCGTAAGCGTGATCATCAAGTTATTAAGAGATTTGTGGCTGATATAGAGTACAGATGCCTTAGCTAAAGGTGCAGAAAAAGGTATAATGAGGAAGGTTTCTGCTAGAGAAATTCATCAGATTAATATAGCAGCTGTTAAAATACCATTACAGTGCAGCCAATAGGTTATTGAAGCTACTGCTACTTCTGGAGCAGCACAAATCTCAAGGTGCAGGATCCCCCAGAGGTTTGCAGATGTGCATAACCCTACTATTTGGCCACCCCAAAAAAAGTGCTCACAAGCAGAAACGGTTGCAGTGGGCTCAGGCATACATGAAGACTGATTATAAAATAGTATTAATTACTGATGAGTGCCGTGCAACCCTGGATAGTCCAGATGGATGAAATAGTGCATGGTTGGTGGATGGCCACCAAACCCCAACAAGGCTGCAACGTCAGCATGGAGATGGTGGAGTCATGTGTTTGGTCGATATCATGAGGAGAGAACTTGTAGGCCCCTTTTGGGTCCCTGAAGGTGTGAAAATGATCTCGGCAAATTATATAGAGTTTCTGACTGACTACTTTCTTCCATAGTACAAAAAGCAGAATTGTGCCATCCATAGCAAAATCATCTTCATGCATAACAATGCACCATCTCATGCAGCAAAGAATACCTCTGAGTCATTCACTGCTGTGGACATAAAACAAGAGAAACTCATGGTGTGATCACCATCTTTCCATGACCTCAACACTATTGAAAATCTTTGGAGTACCCTCAAGCAAAAGATGTATAAGGGTGGGAGACAGTTCACATCAAACCACCAGCTCTGCGAGGCTATTCTGACATCCTGCAAAGAAATTCAAGAAGAAACTTTCCAGAAACTCACAAGTTCAAAGGATCCAAAAATTGTGATGGTGATATCAAAGAAGCAGTGCTTTTAATTTCAGTAAATATGACCATTAATGCAGCAAATTAAACAAATCTATTCCAGCCAAATTTGCGCTCCAAACTTGAAAATGTGCTCTTTTCTTTTTGAGGTTTGCCATGTGCTCAAATAATAGATTTTTGTTTGGGAGGAATTGCGTAACAAACTACAGAGTCCATTTTTTCCATATTTTTCCTTGTGAAAATTAGTATTTTGGGCTAAAACAACATTTTACTGGAAAAATAATGATTTTTTTTTCATTTTCAGAACCTAATGTTATGAAGTTCTGTTAAGTACAAAATGGTCAACAAACACCTAGATGAGTTTCTTGACAGGTTTAGTTTGCAAAATCGGGCCAATTGTGGGTGTTTCTGCTGTTTGTTTCCTCAGGGAAAATGTTATCTACAATCTATTACAGCCAAATTTCTGGTTTAAAAAACTAATAGTGCTTCTTTCCTTCTGAAATCTGTCATGTTCCCATGTTCCCAAATAGCAGTTGTTGACCACATATGGGATGTTGCCACATGCAACTGCAATATATTTTAGGATCCATTTCTTCTATTACCTCATGTGAAAAGGAAAAATATGTGGCTAAACCAATATTTTATTTGAAAAAAATGAAATTTTTCCTCTTTTTAATTACAATTTGCCTTAATTCCTATATAGGACCTAAAAGGTTAACAAAATTCCTGATAGCAGTTTAGCATAACTTAAGGGGTGCAGTTTTTAAAATGATATCATTATTGGGGTTTATATACATATATAGACCCCTCAAAGTAATTTCAAATCTAAATAAATCTATAAAAAATTGGTTTTGTAAATTTTCTTTAAAAAAATGAAAAATTGCAGCTAAATTATAACCTTTCTTACATCCTATCAAAATAAAAGGAAATTTGAAAAATTATACTGCAATAATATAGACAAATGGGAAATTATATTTGTTAACTATTTTGTGTGGTATCACTATCTGGTTTAAGCATATAAGCATTCAAAGTTTTAAAATTGGTAATTCTGCATTTTCATCAAATTTCAGATATTTTACAAATAAAGCAAAACATATCAACCTAAATTTACAACTAACATAAAGAACAATGTGTCATAAACAACATTTTCTGAATCACTGGAATATGTTGAAGCGTTCCAAAGTTATTAGCACATAAATTGACTTATCAGATTTGCAAAATGGGACTTGGTCATTGAGGCCAAAAGTGACCTGATCTTGAAAGGATTACTAAGACTGTTTTGACATTTCAGAGCTTAAAATGTTTTCTTAGAAGATCTCAGAGTGTCATACCCGTATAATCCAGGAAATTAAAGACGTTTACTTTGAATTAATTTAATGAAAATTAAATTTATCGGGAAAATTCAGTGAAGCCAGTAAATTTGAATTTCCAACAATCTCCTTATCTCCATTCACAACGTCTTCGTGTTAAAATCCCACTAATGATAAAAAGTAAATGTAATCATGTTAAAATGCAGTAACTTTGGATATGTGCTGACTGTTTTATAGCCCCAGTGTTAACTCTCATCTCACATTGGGATCATATGCACTTTCCCTCCTTTTGTTTAGCCCTAGCTTTATTCATTCAAGTTTTGGAACGAAAAGGTAATTCTTACCTTTGTGAGTCATGATTAGGGATGAATGGATCCGTGAAAGTTTGGGTTCTGGTAACCCTGAACTTTAATCCAAACCAAAGTTCGGTTCAGGTACCAGAACTGTACCCAAACTTCAACCAGAACCCGAACACCACTAAAGACAATGCGAACCCGAACTTTGGAGAAGGAAAATTCTTTCTGTCTGCAATGGACTTCCGAGCTCCGAACATTGCAACGGACTCCCGTGAGAAGTCTATGTTTGGCGTTTAGCACTGGACACTAACCGGAACGAACTTCAAACTTTTAAGTTTGGGCTCCCTCATCTCCGGTCATGATTGCTAGATCTTAGGCAGTAGGCCTCAACTGCCTCAATCATGATATCTTTAGAAGCTAAATATAAATTGTATAGTTAGTGGCCAGATAGCCTAAGATTTATTTATTTTATTTCTTTTTTGTATTGTGTATGCAATATTCTTTTGAAATAAGCAAAGAAAAATCCTGGATGGGGACATGAGCCTGAAATAAACATGGTTGCTTATATATCAGATAATTGGCAAAAAGTTAAATATAATGTCATTCCTTATATGCTGATGACTAATATCTATTAATAACACATTACACAATGTTGTTGGAGAATTCAGTTCCCTTCAATCTGCTAGTGGCATATATTGCTGCAAAACTTAATAGGTTCAGATGAATAATGTACTAGAGTATGAGTTGCTAGAGTATGAGTGTACTAGAGTATGAGTTGCAAGATGATATTTCATATTGTTCTCCTATATATCTATATCTAGAGACAGATGGAAATTCAAATTGGTCATTCATGTATTAGCATACAGTGAAAATAATGATGCAACATAAGTAGATGAGATCGATGAGACTATTAAGGTAAAGCCTCAATTATGCTCCAAAATAAGCTATAATATAACCATTCTCCCTGCCATGGAAAAAGAAGACTATAAAAATGTGTAATTACAAGCTATAGAGCCATTCTTTTGATATGAGCACCACTTAATGATGAAAGAAGAGTAGACTCAGATGAGCCCTGTTGGAGTCATCAAATAATTGCCAGCTTCATCTTATCTCTGAAAGTTCCTTTAGAGTCTTGATAAACCCTATGATTCAGTTTAAACTATTGCAAAATAAAATTAAGATTAAAGGAATTCTTCTTCTAGAAACTGATGTCCTATCTTTAGTGTCTCTAATTGGTGGGAGTGAAAACCCGGGGATCTCTGTGGATCAGCTCTGCAGGATCACTTAGGCTATGTTCACACTAGACATTTTTTCAGCATTTTTTATGCAAATTTTCAGCTGCGTTTTACAGTACCAGCAAAGTCTATGAGATTTCAGAAATATCATGCGCACAGCTTGATTTTATTTTGTCCACAGTATTTTGTGCTTTGCATGTTTTATTGCACAATAGAGCATATCACTTTCAGTGTTTTTTTCAGCGTTTTTTCAACGTATTTCACCTATTGAAAGTAATGGGTGGTGAAAAAACATCTACTGTGAACATAGTCATCAAGTTTTGCTGCATTTTTTAGTGAAAAAAGTAAGTACAACAATATGTGAGACACATTTATTTTTGTGATTTTCCCAAGTTTACATCTTATCTTGGTCACTTGAGATGGCAGTTTGGATTAGTACAGTTTAATTAAATTAGTGATATGTACAAAGGTACAAATTAAACATAGCCACATATTGTTCAATCTCACATTTTGGTCAGCCAATATTTACTTTGTATGCATCACTAGTTTAATTAAACTGCAGTAATCCAAACTGTGGCTAAACAAGGTGTGAAATTGAACAATAACAATATACAGCAACGGGGATTGTAGAAATAACTACACAAAAGTAAATATCGAAGACCGAATCAACAATTCTATAGCAAAAAATAGTCAATGTTTATTATGATACAAAGATCAGACATACACAGAGATCAGTACAACAATATAAAAAGGACAATAAAATCAAATCAACAACAGCCCTCTCCACATGTGACCCCATCAAGGGACCCATAATGTAAGTAATCCAAAGCAAACACAGATCCTATATATTTACTTTTATTATATCATATCTGATGTGTAGATTTCACGTGTAGCATTGAAGTGGATACTATATATGCTGATTACCCTCACTGATGTATAGTGGATACATGTGGAAATCATCCACCATATCACCCTCCTATTAACTACTGCTATTGTCACGTGCGGTGCACTAGATGAATACAGGGAGCATGGATGTCCCCATTGTATGCTTACCGCAACTCTCCAGTATCCACATGTAATCCACAGGGGGCAATAACACTGTTAGGGGTCCATAACAGGGAGGCACATGTCGAGAGAGGCGCCCCGACGCGCGTTTCGGTTGTTCCCTTCGTCAGGGGGCGTGTTCATTCCACCTCTATTGCTTGTTTATATAGGCACCGAAGGTGCCGTAAAACAGGAAGTGATGCGTGCGTCGTCATGGTGATGAGGACGCCAGCGGGCCTCCGCATCACGTGACATCGGGTGGGCGGAGCTAAACCCCAACACCGATGCCACTGCGAGAGCAGAGGCCGACCGGCACCCCCGCCCACCTGTATGCACGCAACACATATTCTCCATCTATGCAGGTGTATATCGTGAGTATCATCTCATATACATAGCAGAGTAACAAATATAGACAGTAGACAATAGGATACCCTATAACGATGCATATAACACAACATATAACAGGACAACAGGGGAGGGAGGGAGAGAAAAGAGAAAAGAGGGGAGGGGGGGAGGGAAGGAAAGAAGGGGGAAGGGGGAGTGTGCCACATGTGAGGATGACAGATTCTGAGTAGAAGACCACGATAGGCAACATGCATAGTAGGAAGGGATTATATACACACATACATCATTTCTCTTCCCTCTCCCCATATATCAATATGGAGGGGGGAAAAAAAGAAAGTATATGGATCAGATGCACACGCTCCATATTTCATATTTAATGTATCATGATGTCAGGCATATCATCCTCATGGTACACCTAGGAAAATACAACTACATACAATCATATGAACATATATAGAAAAATATACACACATTATATCCACCCTCCACATGTATATCATGGATAACTCCACAAAAAGGCTAGTTGATTGGGGCCAATTACCCACATATCATATACCACATATATGTATATATACCACGAAGTATCCACTTCTTGTATGCATGTTTTAGGGTCACAAAAAGGAAACCAATTAATCGGTGCATATTCCATATCCGACACAATGTCTCCCTGATACACATACACATATACATATAATGTCCACAATCAGAGTCACCCTTAGTATCCCCCCCAGGGAGAGAACTACAGTGCACATAGTACACATATAACATATAGTAAAGATATATACACTAAAAATGAATAGATATATACCCATATAATCCACCCACCGGCCCATGCCTGCCGTATATTGCACCAGAATTAATGTATCCCACACAACGTATATCGAGTGCATCTTATGAAAGTCAATATAAGGGCGAAGACAGATACACATTTCAACAAATCTACAACAACATAGTGCAGTCAAACAGAATCCCCGAAACTACACTAGTAGGACCTCAATATGCGCACACAGTCCTTTTAGCTGTAATGTTTTAATGTCTCTCGCATCGACTTGTAATCAGCATTCCCTCGTCGTTGTGTCAGGATCCAATGCGACATCACATCTAAGCCATCCTCACTCACCAATGACAATCACCCCGCTGTCAACGAAAAGAGACGACCACAGATGCATAGAGAAATCCTGATAGATGCAAAAAGAGATAAAATCAATATGTACACTTAAGAAACATATATAAAATTAAAAGTGAACCTAGGTTGTAAGGGGCCACTCGCATTGAGATACTAATATTCAGATTTTAATATATAGTATGGGTTTTAGAGAAAGGGGGAATAACTAATGCTCTCATTAAGACCCTTCGGTTGTAGTGTACCTAGGGTCCAGATCCAACGGGATTCTGTTTGAGCCAATTTTTGGCCAATCCTCCCACCACGAATATTAGGTGTTATACAATCGATACCCCTAACCTGGAGTACTGATGAGTCACAATTATGATGGGTCTTGAAATGGCGGGGAAGGGTTTTAAGAGTGGATGCGTCCACGTGGTCGGCCGCCGCAATAATGCCCAGAACGTGCTCACGAACCCGCACTTTAAACTGACGGGTAGTCATACCCATGTATATAAGCCCACATGGGCATGTGGCAAAGTATATGACATGTTTGGTGGTACAGGTGATAAATTTCTTGATCTTATATATTTTGGATCGATCCGATCCAAAGAACGTATCACAACGTTCCACATTCGGGCACGCGACGCACCGACCACATGGAGTGCATCCACTCCTCCTCCTCTGAGTGTCCAAAAATGAAGCCACTTCCGACCCCTCATAATGTGAGTGAACTAAATGGTCCCGCAAATTTCTTGACCGTCTAATTGTGATCAATGGCTTCTCTGGAATAAACTTAGAGATGATACTATCAGCTCTCAGGATGTGCCAAGATCTAGACAGTATCTGTCTCATCTTAGAAAATTGAGAATGATAATTGGTGATGAATCTCACTTTTTCATTTTCTTTAGCCCCCTCATCACTTCTCTTTCCATAGATCAGGTCATGTCTGGACGAGAGTCTCGCTCTATTGTATGCCCTCTTAATCATACGACGGCTATATCCTCTCTCGAGGAATCTATCTCTGAGTTCAGAGGCCTGTCGTTCGAATTCGGTATCGGTGGAGCAGATCCTCCGAATTCGGAGGAACTGTCCCACCGGCACCGATCTAATCATATGTTTAGGGTGAGATGATGTTGCATGTAGCAACATATTGGTAGATGTAGGTTTCCGAAATAACGTCGTCTGTAGACAGTTGGTGTCATCCCTTATCAGTGATACATCCAGAAATTCAACTTGTTGTTCATTGGACTGATATGTAAGATGTATATTCCATACATTCCCATTTAATTGATCCATAAATTCTTTTAGTTTTAACGCTGAACCCTGCCAGATCATGAGGATGTCATCAATGTAGCGTGCCCACAAAAGGACACGACCCATTGACTCCCCACGATCTGTCAGGCAGAGGTCTCTTTCCCACAGACCCAGGAACAGGTTAGCATAGGACGGCGCAAAGGCCGCACCCATTGCTGTCCCCTGGGTCTGCAGGAAAAAGGACCCCTTAAATGTAAAGAAATTATGATGCAAAGAGAACTCCAACAGCTCCAAAATCAAAGATCTTAGTGCATAGGGTACAGACGAGGTGCTCAAGAAGAATTTAGCCGCGGAAATGCCATCCGCATGTCTAATGTTGGTGTAGAGTGACTCCACATCGGCAGTCACTAGGGTGGTATCATCCTCAACATATAGTCCATCCATTTTCCTAAGTAACTCGCCAGTGTCTCTAAGAAACGAAGGTAGGCATTCCACCAGTGGCTGCAGATGGGAGTCAATCCACCTATTGACATGTTCCAATAAGTTCCCCCTACCCGAAATAATGGGACGTCCAGGGGGAACCTCAGCATTTTTATGGATCTTGGGGAGAAGATACATGGTGGGAATCGTAGGTTCTGCTACCACCAGAGCTGAAGCTAATTCTTTCGTAATAATTTCCTCTGCAACAGCTCTGTTAATAATCGCCTTCAATTCTGCCATATATGAGGTGAGGGGATTGAAGGTCAATTTCTTATAACAGATTTTGTTATTTAGCTGTCGATATGCCTCCCTCTCATACATAGGCTTGGGCCACACCACAATATTCCCCCCTTTATCCGCAGGTTTAATAAGGACACCTGGTAAGTTCTGAAGGAAGATTAGCCTATCTCGTTCCTCCTTAGACAAATTGTCACGTGAGATATGACGCGGAATCGCCGTCAGCTCATCAGCGACAATCTTCACAAATAAATCCACATTGGAACATGTCGTTAATGGTGGAAACTTCTTAGATTTTGGTCTAATAGATTTAGGAATCTTACCTCCTAAGGGGGTATTATGTTCGATGGCCAAATCCTCCAGTATCCTCACCGCAGCCTGTTCTTCCTCTGTGGGAAAGAGATCATGGAGACCACCATCAAAGAAGTGTCTTTTGAAGATCAGGGCCCGTGCAAAAATATGCAAGTCTTTAATAGCTGTAAATGCATCAAATTGGGCACTCGGGGCAAAAGATAGTCCCTTACTAAGAAGGGCCACATCTGACTCAGTAAGAATATAATTACTCAAATTAATTACCTTACAGTCATTCCTCTTATGATCCGGTGATGTATATTCCTGTCGTTTGTAGGGATGGAAGTTATTTTCCCTCATTCTTTTATTAGAGGTACCGGATCTTGTGACTATGGATGAAGAGGATGCCTCCGAGTGATCACTAAGTGATGTAGCTGATGAATTAGAAAGTTTGCGTGGAAAATTGGGGCCCTGACCTCCTGGTCTACGCCAAATATATACTCTCTTCTGATGGTAGTCTCTCATGTCTCTATTGAATTTAGACAACTGCACATCCTGGATCCTCTTGACTGTGGAATCCAAAATTTTATCAATTTGTACATTATAATTAGAAAGTTTCTCCGTTGGACAATTGGATCTCAACTCTGTCTGTGCGACATCTATTTGATTATCCAGGTCCATAATGGATTGTGAATTCAAGTCTACCAATAGTTGCATCAATATCAATGAGCAGTTCGTACAAGACTCCTCCCATTTGGACATAAATGTTGCGTCTTCTACTGGAAATGTAGGGGTAATACGAATTCTCAATCCTCGTGGGATCATTTGGCGGGTAATATATTTTCCCAAAAACGCCTTATTCCACCAAAGTTTCGTTCTTTTTATTAATAATTTCTGTATAAACGTAGATTTCTCATCCCATCCCCGCTCAACTGCTACTGGCCCATCAACCACTGAACCTCCGAATGTCTGATCAATTTGTGATAGCCAGGACATTTCCTTAGCCTTGTAGTCCATGTTATCAGAAGGGAAGATACCTGTGCAAAACACAGTAATAAGACTATAAAAAACACCATTTAGTCCATATAGGGTCGCATTTAGTCCATATAGGGTAGTAACTAACAGGAGGTATACATCATACCTATATCTACACACATTGTGTGATCTATACTACCCATCCATGATTGGTGTTTTTTATAGTCTTATTACTGTGTTTTGCACAGGTATCTTCCCTTCTGATAACATGGACTACAAGGCTAAGGAAAAGTCCTGGCTATCACAAATTGATCAGACATTCGGAGGTTCAGTGGTTGATGGGCCAGTAGCAGTTGAGCGGGGATGGGATGAGAAATCTACGTTTATACAGAAATTATTAATAAAAAGAACGAAACTTTGGTGGAATAAGGCGTTTTTGGGAAAATATATTACCCGCCAAATGATCCCACGAGGATTGAGAATTCGTATTACCCCTACATTTCCAGTAGAAGACGCAACATTTATGTCCAAATGGGAGGAGTCTTGTACGAACTGCTCATTGATATTGATGCAACTATTGGTAGACTTGAATTCACAATCCATTATGGACCTGGATAATCAAATAGATGTCGCACAGACAGAGTTGAGATCCAATTGTCCAACGGAGAAACTTTCTAATTATAATGTACAAATTGATAAAATTTTGGATTCCACAGTCAAGAGGATCCAGGATGTGCAGTTGTCTAAATTCAATAGAGACATGAGAGACTACCATCAGAAGAGAGTATATATTTGGCGTAGACCAGGAGGTCAGGGCCCCAATTTTCCACGCAAACTTTCTAATTCATCAGCTACATCACTTAGTGATCACTCGGAGGCATCCTCTTCATCCATAGTCACAAGATCCGGTACCTCTAATAAAAGAATGAGGGAAAATAACTTCCATCCCTACAAACGACAGGAATATACATCACCGGATCATAAGAGGAATGACTGTAAGGTAATTAATTTGAGTAATTATATTCTTACTGAGTCAGATGTGGCCCTTCTTAGTAAGGGACTATCTTTTGCCCCGAGTGCCCAATTTGATGCATTTACAGCTATTAAAGACTTGCATATTTTTGCACGGGCCCTGATCTTCAAAAGACACTTCTTTGATGGTGGTCTCCATGATCTCTTTCCCACAGAGGAAGAACAGGCTGCGGTGAGGATACTGGAGGATTTGGCCATCGAACATAATACCCCCTTAGGAGGTAAGATTCCTAAATCTATTAGACCAAAATCTAAGAAGTTTCCACCATTAACGACATGTTCCAATGTGGATTTATTTGTGAAGATTGTCGCTGATGAGCTGACGGCGATTCCGCGTCATATCTCACGTGACAATTTGTCTAAGGAGGAACGAGATAGGCTAATCTTCCTTCAGAACTTACCAGGTGTCCTTATTAAACCTGCGGATAAAGGGGGGAATATTGTGGTGTGGCCCAAGCCTATGTATGAGAGGGAGGCATATCGACAGCTAAATAACAAAATCTGTTATAAGAAATTGACCTTCAATCCCCTCACCTCATATATGGCAGAATTGAAGGCGATTATTAACAGAGCTGTTGCAGAGGAAATTATTACGAAAGAATTAGCTTCAGCTCTGGTGGTAGCAGAACCTACGATTCCCACCCTGTATCTTCTCCCCAAGATCCATAAAAATGCCGAGGTTCCCCCTGGACGTCCCATTATTTCGGGTAGGGGGAACTTCTTGGAACATGTCAATAGGTGGATTGACTCCCATCTGCAGCCACTGGTGGAATGCCTACCTTCGTTTCTTAGAGACACTGGCAAGTTACTTAGGAAAATGGATGGACTATATGTTGAGGATGATACCACCCTAGTGACTGCCGATGTGGAGTCACTCTACACCAACATTAGACATGCGGATGGCATTTCCGCGGCTAAATTCTTCTTGAGCACCTCGTCTGTACCCTATGCACTAAGATCTTTGATTTTGGAGCTGTTGGAGTTCTCTTTGCATCATAATTTCTTTACATTTAAGGGGTCCTTTTTCCTGCAGACCCAGGGGACAGCAATGGGTGCGGCCTTTGCGCCGTCCTATGCTAACCTGTTCCTGGGTCTGTGGGAAAGAGACCTCTGCCTGACAGATCGTGGGGAGTCAATGGGTCGTGTCCTTTTGTGGGCACGCTACATTGATGACATCCTCATGATCTGGCAGGGTTCAGCGTTAAAACTAAAAGAATTTATGGATCAATTAAATGGGAATGTATGGAATATACATCTTACATATCAGTCCAATGAACAACAAGTTGAATTTCTGGATGTATCACTGATAAGGGATGACACCAACTGTCTACAGACGACGTTATTTCGGAAACCTACATCTACCAATATGTTGCTACATGCAACATCATCTCACCCTAAACATATGATTAGATCGGTGCCGGTGGGACAGTTCCTCCGAATTCGGAGGATCTGCTCCACCGATACCGAATTCGAACGACAGGCCTCTGAACTCAGAGATAGATTCCTCGAGAGAGGATATAGCCGTCGTATGATTAAGAGGGCATACAATAGAGCGAGATTCTCGACCAGACATGACCTGATCTATGGAAAGAGAAGTGATGAGGGGGCTAAAGAAAATGAAAAAGTGAGATTCATCACCAATTATCATTCTCAATTTTCTAAGATGAGACAGATACTGTCTAGATCTTGGCACATCCTGAGAGCTGATAGTATCATCTCTAAGTTTATTCCAGAGAAGCCATTGATCACAATTAGACGGTCAAGAAATTTGCGGGACCATTTAGTTCACTCACATTATGAGGGGTCGAAAGTGGCTTCATTTTTGGACACTCAGAGGAGGAGGAGTGGATGCACTCCATGTGGTCGGTGCGTCGCGTGCCCGAATGTGGAACGTTGTGATACGTTCTTTGGATCGGATAGATCCAAAATATATAAGATCAAGAAATTTATCACCTGTACCACCAAACATGTCATATACTTTGCCACATGCCCATGTGGGCTTATATACGTGGGTATGACTACCCGTCAGTTTAAAGTGCGGGTTCGTGAGCACGTTCTGGGCATTATTGCGGCGGCCGACCACGTGGACGCATCCACTCTTAAAACCCTTCCCCGCCATTTCAAGACCCATCATAATTGTGACTCATCAGTACTCCAGGTTAGGGGTATCGATTGTATAACACCTAATATTCGTGGTGGGAGGATTGACCAAAAATTGGCTCAAACAGAATCCCGTTGGATCTGGACCCTAGGTACACTACAACCGAAGGGTCTTAATGAGAGCATTAGTTATTCCCCCTTTCTCTAAAACCCATACTATATATTAAAATCTGAATATTAGTATCTCAATGCGAGTGGCCCCTTACAACCTAGGTTCACTTTTAATTTTATATATGTTTCTTAAGTGTACATATTGATTTTATCTCTTTTTGCATCTATCAGGATTTCTCTATGCATCTGTGGTCGACTCTTTTCGTTGACAGCGGGGTGATTGTCATTGGTGAGTGAGGATGGCTTAGATGTGATGTCGCATTGGATCCTGACACAACGACGAGGGAATGCTGATTACAAGTCGATGCGAGAGACATTAAAACATTACAGCTAAAAGGACTGTGTGCGCATATTGAGGTCCTACTAGTGTAGTTTCGGGGATTCTGTTTGACTGCACTATGTTGTTGTAGATTTGTTGAAATGTGTATCTGTCTTCGCCCTTATATTGACTTTCATAAGATGCACTCGATATACGTTGTGTGGGATACATTAATTCTGGTGCAATATACGGCAGGCATGGGCCGGTGGGTGGATTATATGGGTATATATCTATTCATTTTTAGTGTATATATCTTTACTATATGTTATATGTGTACTATGTGCACTGTAGTTCTCTCCCTGGGGGGGATACTAAGGGTGACTCTGATTGTGGACATTATATGTATATGTGTATGTGTATCAGGGAGACATTGTGTCGGATATGGAATATGCACCGATTAATTGGTTTCCTTTTTGTGACCCTAAAACATGCATACAAGAAGTGGATACTTCGTGGTATATATACATATATGTGGTATATGATATGTGGGTAATTGGCCCCAATCAACTAGCCTTTTTGTGGAGTTATCCATGATATACATGTGGAGGGTGGATATAATGTGTGTATATTTTTCTATATATGTTCATATGATTGTATGTAGTTGTATTTTCCTAGGTGTACCATGAGGATGATATGCCTGACATCATGATACATTAAATATGAAATATGGAGCGTGTGCATCTGATCCATATACTTTCTTTTTCCCCCCCCTCCATATTGATATATGGGGAGAGGGAAGAGAAATGATGTATGTGTGTATATAATCCCTTCCTACTATGCATGTTGCCTATCGTGGTCTTCTACTCAGAATCTGTCATCCTCACATGTGGCACACTCCCCCTTCCCCCTTCTTTCCTTCCCTCCCCCCCTCCCCTCTTTTCTCTTTTCTCTCCCTCCCTCCCCTGTTGTCCTGTTATATGTTGTGTTATATGCATCGTTATAGGGTATCCTATTGTCTACTGTCTATATTTGTTACTCTGCTATGTATATGAGATGATACCCACGATATACACCTGCATAGATGGAGAATATGTGTTGCGTGCATACAGGTGGGCGGGGGTGCCGGTCGGCCTCTGCTCTCGCAGTGGCATCGGTGTTGGGGTTTAGCTCTGCCCAACCGATGTCACGTGATGCGGAGGCCCGCTGGCGTCCTCATCACCATGACGACGCACGCATCACTTCCTGTTTTACGGCACCTTCGGTGCCTATATAAACAAGCAATAGAGGTGGAATGAACACGCCCCCTGACGAAGGGAACAACCGAAACGCGCGTCGGGGCGCCTCTCTCGACATGTGCCTCCCTGTTATGGACCCCTAACAGTGTTATTGCCCCCTGTGGATTACATGTGGATACTGGAGAGTTGCGGTAAGCATATGACGCGCCCCCTGGGCCAGTGTTGTTTGGGTGATACCCGGAGCCGGATCAGATGGGGGTTGTAGTCTCCGAGTGGCGGTGACCCGGTCCGTGCCCAGAGTGTCAAGCTCAGTGTGTGGCAGTCCTACAGATGTTGCTGGATGTTCTTTAGTGTCGATTACGCCACCCGTTGATTTGCGGTCAATACGGCCGCCGCTGCAGCAGGGTCCGCTGAGGCTGGTGGTGTGTGTGCAGCTTCTGGTAGTATAACCCCCA
The DNA here is from genome assembly GCF_046119375.1 of Phyllobates terribilis. Classification (NCBI taxonomy): domain Eukaryota; kingdom Metazoa; phylum Chordata; class Amphibia; order Anura; family Dendrobatidae; genus Phyllobates; species Phyllobates terribilis. The sequence continues at coordinate 277,974,109 of NW_027362767.1, forward strand.
ACGGGAGGGGTATAGCCTCAGGGGGTCAGTTGTAGAGGGTGGTGGTTGTGGTGGTGCAGTGAGGGTGGTAATAAGACTCAGAGTCGGGCTGTGCAGTTCAGGGTCTTTACTTACTGCTGTTGTTCTGGTCACTCCGGCCTTGAGTGACCGCCCGAGCCGTGCTGCGTCCACCAGGTCCTGGACTCGGCCAACCCCCAGGTAATTCTGGAGCGTGATCCTGAGCTCCCTTTCTGACGTTCCTTTTCTCTGGCCTTCCCCACTAGGGATCCACCTATGTCCGGCTCCCTCGGGTCTCTTGGTGGGTACACCTCTTCTGGGTTCCCTGACCCTATACTTGGTCTGCCTTTCGGGTGGATTTAGTGGGGGGTCGTGGCAGATCCTGCCCACAACCTCCGGTCTCTGGCTGAGGATTAGTGCCCTCCACCAGCTTGGGATCCGGTACCCTTGTACCAACCCTTCACCCTGTTGCTTGTATTTGGGCTCTTGGGGTTCCCTCTTCTTCCCCTCTGGGTCCTTCTGACTCCTCTCTCTCTTCTTTCAGGACTGCTTGACCCTCTACAACAGACTGACTAGTAGCTGTCTGCCTGTCTGACCCTGATCTAAGATGGTTCCCACCTTATATACTCCCTCTATGTGTGAGCTCAGGTGACCAGCACCCAATGAGCTCCTAGCCTTACCCAGACTGCTCCCCCTATCTGCCCCTACACTACTGGGATGTTCCACCCCCCTCCCACTCCAGCCAGGGACAGACACTATCGTACCTGCACATAAACTGGTGGGAGTACCGTTGATCTGTCCCCCGGAAATGGGATGTATGTAGTGCATGCAGCCTACTGAGCTCAGTTCCACACTCCATCCTTACCCGGGAGTGGAATATCACACCTCTGGCTTGAGGTGTAATACCCCTGTAGCAGCCGAATCCTCAGGGTGCTACATTCCCCCCTGGTAAATCACAGCACGTCCTCGGGCTGTAAGAGAATAAACATCCAAAACATACATTTTTTTTTTTTTTCATAAAACATAAACATATAAAACAATATATATATCAGCATAAACTTTTCATAAATAACATTCTTGTTCCTCCGTCCACGGTGCAACTTGTGACCGGGTAAAGTGCGACAGTCTCTTCAAGAAAAACAACAGTTTCCTATAAAACCGGTAGGGGGCGCCTTAAGAAGCGCAACTATATACAAGGGGAAAGTGGCCGCTCTCAGTCCTCGGCCAGGTATAAGGAAGGAATGACCGCTCTCAGTCCTCGGTCAGTGGGTTTAAGGGAAATACGGGTAACAGTTTACACTTGTCCCAACGGGGACATATTTAAAGCAGCAACAGTTCACTGTACCCCGACGGGTAACTATTTACAGTCTCTTTACCGTACTTTAACGACGGCGTCCTCCTGCTCCTTCTTTATCTTCAGACCCGTCCGGGTCCTCTTGCTCCTCCTCACACCACAGCTCCTCCTCCGTCAGGCGATGCACATGGAGGGCGTAGGGTCCTTTGGCACACTTGTGCCGGGTGAACGTGACCTCGTCCCCTACGTACAGGTCACGACCTCTGTGTCCCTCCGGCAGATGGCTCTCTACGTCTCTGCGGGTTACAAAGACGTCGCCGGGGGTATGATGGTCTCTTATGAAGCCCCACCCATGCTGCAGGTTGAATTTAATCACAGTCCCGGTGGTACGGGGACCATGAGCTGCACGGGGGTTCCTCCTGGTCCGGCTCTTCTGCCCTGCGCTTTGTTCTTGCAGCCGCTGCTCTCGGACCCGCCTCTCTCTCCGTTCTCGCTCGAAGTCTGCCAACTGCTGGCGGCAGCACTCCACTCGCTCTGCTGCGGCTGCCCGCGTTTCCTGAGTGAACCCCATGAGGTCTCCTCCGGTGGGGTCCCACTTGAATTGCGCTTCTTCTAGCGGGAGCGGGGTTCTCCTGACGGGCTTCGGAGCCGGAATCAGGGGCTCATCTAGGGGTCTTTCTTTCCGGAGTCGGGGATGGTGAAACTCCGGTGGCCACACAAAGGGCTGCCCATCCAGGCACGTGTGCTGGGCAAATAGATCTTCGCCCAGGTGCGGCACTCGAGATGTTGAGGGCGCGCTGATGGTAGCGGCGCCCGGGTTGACCAGGCCTTGCGTCCAGGCTTGGAGCACCCTAAAGGAAAAGGGCACCGTAAGGACGGCGGCACCCGGGGTTACTCGGCCCTGCGACCAGGCCGGTGGCTCCGCGGAGGTAGGGGGCGCTGTTGGAATTGCGGCGCCCGGGGGTACTAGGCCTTGCGACCAGGCCAATGGTATTTCCTGTTTGGTCGCGCTCAGGGTCGAGGTGTGTGACGTCACAGGGGTCGCGGCCGCGGCTTCTGCTCGAGGCCTAGTCCGGCACGGTGACGATGCAGCGACGGGCACGGCAGGGGGAATTTCGGGCTCTGCGACGGGGAGCTGGGACAGGTACACGGTTTCTTGGCTCGGGGTAGAGACGTCCCCTTTACCTGCCTCCGTCCGTTCAGCTCCCTTCTTGGCGCCGTCTCCGGCCTTTACTCCTCCTGCACCATCCTCAGAGGCGGTCTGTCTCCTCGTCTCGGGTGGCGTGCTCCGCTGACGGGTTCCGGTCTGCTGGGCCATCTCACGGCTCCACTCCGTCAGCGTGTCTTGCTGCACCTGGGCCATCCTCCGTGCGAGGCCCTCCAGCGCGGTCTGTGCACACTCCCGGTCTCGGGGGAGCTGTGCCAGGATTTCCACTAAGCCTAGTGGCGTTGTTGCTTGCAGCAGGCTCCTGACCACTGGGTCAGTGCTGCCTGTCTCTCCCTCCATCTCCGGGTACGACCTCTCCGGAGTCCTCTCCAGACTTCTTGTCTCCGGGTGCGCTCTCTCCAGACTCCTCCAGGCTGCACCCATCTTCGTTCTTTTGTTCAGTCTCCGCCCACATTGAGGGTGGTCCCGGGGCAACTTTGTGTCCAGGGGCAGTTCTCTCACGCTGATGGACACTTCCAGCATCACAGTCTCTGTTGGTGGGCGCGGTTTCCGCTTTTGGCGCCATTCTTCGACCTGGCCCACGATGGGAGGTGACCTCTTGCCACCCTCTGGCACGCCCATAATGGCGTCCGCTCTTCCAAGGCGGGAAATCTTTGGAAAAGGCGGGAATCGTCTCCCAGTGGCGGGAAACTCCATGGATGGCGGGAAAAAGCTGCAAATGGCGGACAACCGGCGGGAAACGACCTGTGATGGGGTCCGTTGGCGGGGACCCTCCGGAACCGGCGGGAGACTTCTTTTTGAGGTAACGGTGAACTTTTCTTCAGGCACGCAGTACCCGGTTGTTGCGGGCACGTAATCCTGCCGACTACGCCAAAGTTGACGCGCCCCCTGGGCCAGTGTTGTTTGGGGGATACCCGGAGCCGGATCAGATGGGGGTTGTAGTCTCCGAGTGGCGGTGACCCGGTCCGTGCCCAGAGTGTCAAGCTCAGTGTGTGGCAGTCCTACAGATGTTGCTGGATGTTCTTTAGTGTCGACTACGCCACCCGTTGATTTGCGGTCAATACGGCCGCCGCTGCAGCAGGGTCCGCTGAGGCTGGTGGTGTGTGTGCAGCTTCTGGTAGTATAACCCCCAACGGGAGGGGTATAGCCTCAGGGGGTCAGTTGTAGAGGGTGGTGGTTGTGGTGGTGCAGTGAGGGTGGTAATAAGACTCAGAGTCGGGCTGTGCAGTTCAGGGTCTTTACTTACTGCTGTTGTTCTGGTCACTCCGGCCTTGAGTGACCGCCCGAGCCGTGCTGCATCCACCAGGTCCTGGACTCGGCCAACCCCCAGGTAATTCTGGAGCGTGATCCTGAGCTCCCTTTCTGACGTTCCTTTTCTCTGGCCTTCCCCACCAGGGATCCACCAATGTCCGGCTCCCTCGGGTCTCTTGGTGGGTACACCTCTTCTGGGTTCCCTGACCCTATACTTGGTCTGCCTTTCGGGTGGATTTAGTGGGGGGTCGTGGCAGATCCTGCCCACAACCTCCGGTCTCTGGCTGAGGATTAGTGCCCTCCACCAGCTTGGGATCCGGTACCCTTGTGCCAACCCTTCACCCTGTTGCTTGTATTTGGGCTCTTGGGGTTCCCTCTTCTTCCCCTCTGGGTCCTTCTGACTCCTCTCTCTCTTCTTTCAGGACTGCTTGACCCTCTACAACAGACTGACTAGTAGCTGTCTGCCTGTCTGACCCTGATCTAAGATGGTTCCCACCTTATATACTCCCTCTATGTGTGAGCTCAGGTGACCAGCACCCAATGAGCTCCTAGCCTTACCCAGACTGCTCCCCCTATCTGCCCCTACACTACTGGGATGTTCCACCCCCCTCCCACTCCAGCCAGGGACAGACACTATCGTACCTGCACATAAACTGGTGGGAGTACCGTTGATCTGTCCCCCGGAAATGGGATGTATGTAGTGCATGCAGCCTACTGAGCTCAGTTCCACACTCCATCCTTACCCGGGAGTGGAATATCACACCTCTGGCTTGAGGTGTAATACCCCTGTAGCAGCCGAATCCTCAGGGTGCTACACATACAATGGGGACATCCATGCTCCCTGTATTCATCTAGTGCACCGCACGTGACAATAGCAGTAGTTAATAGGAGGGTGATATGGTGGATGATTTCCACATGTATCCACTATACATCAGTGAGGGTAATCAGCATATATAGTATCCACTTCAATGCTACACGTGTAATCTACACATCAGATATGATATAATAAAAGTAAATATATAGGATCTGTGTTTGCTTTGGATTACTTACATTATGGGTCCCTTGATGGGGTCACATGTGGAGAGGGCTGTTGTTGATTTGATTTTATTGTCCTTTTTATATTGTTGTACTGATCTCTGTGTATGTCTGATCTTTGTATCATAATAAACATTGACTATTTTTTGCTATAGAATTGTTGATTCGGTCTTCGCTTTTTTCTTTGGTAGTTGTTCTATATTTGGCGATGGAGTCGCATTTAGTCCATATAGGGTAGTAACTAACAGGAGGTATACATCATACCTATATCTACACACAGGGGCGGACACAGACTGTAGTGGGCCCCTGTGCAAGAAATTTTGGGGGGCCCCCCCTGCCCTTCATAAGGCAACAAAGTTATGTAAACATAACCCCCCATGTGCATCTCTCACCCCCCCATGTGCAGCTCTCATCCCACCCATGTGCAGCTCTCACCCCCCGTGCATCTCTCATCCCCCCCATGTGCATCTCTCATCCCCCCCATGTGCATCTCTCATCCCCCCCATGTGCATCTCTCATCCCCCCCATGTGCATCTCTCATCCCCCCATGTGCATCTCTCATCCCCCCCATGTGCATCTCTCATCCCCCCCATGTGCATCTCTCACCCCCCCATGTGCATCTCTCACCCCCCCATGTGCATCTCTCACCCCCCCATGTGCATCTCTCACCCCCCCATGTGCATCTCTCACCCCCCCATGTGCATCTCTCATCCCCCCCGTGCATCTCTGATTCCCCCCACTCCTAGTTAATTAATTGTATTTAAAAAAAATAAAACTTGTTATACTTACCCCCATGCAATCCCTGCAGAATCCTGGCGCTCGTCCACGTCGCTGCCACCAGGTTCTCCTGACGTTCGGCCATGTGACGGCGCCACATACATAGCCATCAGCTTTTGTTTTGGCCAAAAGATTTTTAAAGCCGCCACCACGATAAGGTAGACTCTTCTGGGCGGGCCCTACTCTAACCTATTAACATTTTCTTAAAATATCCAATACTCTTTTTAGATATATTTTTATTTAGTTTTCTTTAAGGGAATGTGTCATATACATTTTTTTTTTAAATGACCAATAATACCACATACAGGGAATACTGCCACACCATGACCAGACCACATATTACCACAACATAGTGACCGAATAATACCACACAGAAGGGAGAAAAACTGCCACACCATGACCAGACCACATATTACCACTACATTACTAATATTACCACCACATTACTAATATTACCATAAGTGTCATTATACACGGGAGCTCTATACATGGTATGTATAACGTAAGTGTCCAGGTAATCTAGTGATCACCAGTGAAATTATACACAGGAGCTCTGTATATAGTGTCAGTGTACAGGTAATACAGTGACATTATACACAGGAGCTCTGTATATAGTGTACAGGTAATACAGTGATCATCAGTGACATTATACACAGGAGCTCTGTATATAGTGTCAGTGTACAGGTAATACAGGGATCACCAGTGACATTATACACAGGAGCTCTGTATATAGTGTCAGTGTACAGGTAATACAGTGATCACCAGTGAAATTATACACAGGAGCTCTGTATATAGTGTCAGTGTACAGGTAATACAGTGATCACCAGTGACATTATACACAGGAGCTCTGTATATAGTGTCAGTGTACAGGTAATACAGTGATCACCAGTGACATTATACACAGTGTACATGTAATAGACTGACTCACCGGTGACGTCTCTAGGTGAAGTCCTTCATCTTCGCTTTTCTCCTTCATCCAGCACAGACCGCCATCACGTCTTCCAGCCAGGACTCGTCTCTGCATAAAATAACACAGTTATCTAGAGCACATTCCCCAACTTCTACATTACGCAGCTGAATACAGACGTGCATCCACCATCAATATATGGTTAGTTATTAGGCAACCTACCATTCCAAATATAAATTGTAATCCACCACTGTGCCCCCATTAACTGTAAATAGGCACTTAATATATAATTTAATTAGAACCTCTACTCTTTCCGCCAATTTGTTACCAGTCACACTCCTGCATCCGCAACGCCCCCTACTCTATACTTCCTGCTCCCCGCATTCAATATTTACATGCACCCCCTGCCCCAATTCATTATATCATGTCCGTGCTCTCCCCACCCCATCATCATTTATCATTTACTCTCCCCCACCCCACATTCGTTATGTGCAGCTCATTATCCCCCTACTCCCAATTCCCCCATGTGCAGCTCTCAAACCCCCCCATGTGCAGCTCTCATCCCCCTCCATGTGCCCCTCTCTCATCCCCCTCCCCCACATGTGCCCCTCTCTCATCCCCCTCCCCCACATGTGCCCCTCTCTCATCCCCCTCCCCCACATGTGCCCCTCTCTCATCCCCCTCCCCCACATGTGCCCCTCTCTCATCCCCCTCCACCACATGTGCACCTCTCTCATCTCCCCCCACATGTGCATCTCCCATCTCCCCCCCCACACATGTGCATCTCCCATCCCCCCCCCACACATGTGCATCTCCCATCTCCCCCACACATGTGCATCTCCCATCTCCCCCCCCCACACACACGTGCATCTCCCATCTCCCCCCCCCACACACATGTGCATCTCCCATCCCCCCCCCACATGTGCATCTCCCATCCCCCCCACATGTGCATCTCCCATCCCCCCCCCACACACATGTGCATCTCCCATCCCCCCCACACACACATGTGCATCTCCCATCTCCCCCCCCTACACACATGTGCATCTCTCATCTCCCCCCCCCACACACATGTGCATCTCCCATCTCCCCCCCACATACATGTGCATCTCCCATCTCCCCCCCACACACATGTGCATCTCCCATCTCCCCCCCCACACACGTGCATCTCCCATCTCCCCCCCCACACACATGTGCATCTCCCATCTCCCCCCCCACACACATGTGCATCTCCCATCTCCCCCCCCACACACACACATGTGCATCTCCCGTCTCCCCCCCACACACATGTGCATCTCCCATCTCCCCCCCCACACACACACGTGCATCTCCCATCTCCCCCCCCACACACACATACACACACACACACACATGTGCTTCTCCCATCTCTCCACTCCTAGTTAATTGTATTTTAAAAAAAATAAAACTTGTTATACTTACCCCCATGCGATCCCTGCAGAATCCTGGCGCTCATCCAAATCGCTGACAGCAGGTTCTCCTGACTTCCGGCCATGTGACGGCATCGTCACATGACCGGAAGTCAGGGGAATCATGAAGGCGCTGCTGCAACAGCGCAGCTCAGCGCTGAAATGTCCCGGACCCGGCGCATAGCATGGGGCCGGGGGCCCCATGAGGAGAGAGACGCACAAGAGGGGGGCCCCCGAGGGGGCCCCTACCGGCCGGGCCCCATACTGGAGTCAGGGCAGTCATGCCCTGATGGCGGCCCTGCTGGAGGCTGGAGGGGCCCCCTCTCCCTCGGGGCCCCCGTTCAATGAACCGGCTGCACGGGCGATAGTTCCGCCCCTGTCTACACACATTGTGTGATCTATACTACCCATCCATGATTGGTGTTTTTTATACAAAAGTAAATATAAATACAAGCAGGTGTAGTGCTATAGGAACTTAAAACTTAACGTTTATTACCATTAAATAAAATATGTGCAAAATGCAAGGACCTAAAAACACACAGTTTGACTGTCTGTGATATAGAATAGCCAAAAGAACTTCCATATATTGTTGCTTCCAGAGATATAAATATATGTCATATAAGCATATTGTATCTCTAACACAAACCAAGGAAAAAATGGCAAATAGGAAATAGTGGAGCCCGCGGTACACTATATCAGCTTATTGTACCCCAAAAAAAAAGGAAACATGAAAACACTCGCCCTGAGATATGGGAACATGAAAACACTCACCCTACCAGTGGTGACCATTTAACTTTGTTATGTATAGAAATGGAACATCCTCACCAATTTTGATATCTGTTCCTGCTCTCAGACTTCAGAGGGGGCTCCATATGATGGAGGTGAACCGAAACTCATGAGGTCACCAACCAAATACCGCTCCCCAGATGCCGCTCCCGACGCGTTTCTTAGCCTTAGCTATTCATCAGGGGAAAAGGGAAGAGGACATGCGGTATGCACGCTGCCCAAAATCGCGCAGCTCATTCACCAGACAGCGCTACTTAACGTTCTAATAGATCCTGTTTTAAATCCTAGTCGCGCTCTGTTCATAATCGTGTCACTTCCGGTTCCGGTCACCTGACATCCGGTATGTGGAACGCAGATGCCGGCCGTGACACGCAAGCGTCACTTCCGGTGTGCGCGTCATAGACATGATGAAATCGCACACAACGGAGCGACAGCCGGGGGGCACGCAGGATCGCCAATTAACATCCTACATTGGATGGCACCATAGAAAACTCCCATCCATAAGTACCCCAGACCGGGGCAAGTGTCCAGAGCATATAGTAGCCGACACTCATCCAGGCACATACCATATGTACCACGGTATATATAACCGTGTCCATTCTGCCCCAGTGGTAAAAAGGCTGAAAATACTTCATAGGTCCAGAACCGCACAGTGAAGCTATGGCCCGGCCCCTAGAGCGCACTTGAGACCCAAATAAAAAATTATGATGAAAAAAATGTAAAGGTAAAAATGAAAATATGGATATGTGACAAAAACAAAAATATGAAAAGAAGGGGGGTATGAAGAGATGCGAGGGAGCATGAAGGGTAAATGGGGAGGGACCGCGCCTCACAAAAATGAAGAGCTAGAGAGTAGAGATGAGCGTTGTTCTACTCGAACTGTTCGCCAATCTCAAATTCGAGCTGTTTTGGGCGGTGTTCGAGCCGGTCGGCGAACACGAACAATTTGAGAAAAATTCGGCTGTTCGAGGTTATGTTCGATAACTGTTCGTGCACCAAAATCATAACTGGATTTTTTCTCAGTAATGATGAAAATTAATGTTAATACGCAGTTTGAGTGTACAGCGGGGCGGGGGGAGGGGCAGGGGATGGATCTCTGCAGGAACAATGAAGATCTCCATTTTTTTTTCTCTTTCCCGCATTTGCAGTGGGGAGGTGCAATCTGTCAGCCTATCAGCAGCGCACACACGGAGCGAAGTGCTTTTTTTCACACAAGCAAGGGCATGTGTGATTGGCAGTGTATGTCACATGTCCTTGCCCTATAAGACCAAGCCATTTTCCCCGTCGCCACCATTTTCTCACTGCTGCAGCTGCGTGTTAGACGGCACCGCTGTTGCTGTGTGTGCTATACCTTGTTAATTTCAAGCCAATTTTCGCACAAATATACAGATAGCTTGGGAGTAGGGAATAGTTGTGATTGCAGTCCTTTTAAGGACTAGGTTACAGCATTTCCTACGACTTTTATCAGGGAGGTCTGTGCTCTTAAATAGATAGGTTGTGGGAGTAAAGACTAATTGTAATTGGAGTCCTTTTCAGGACTAGGTTACATGAGTTCCTATCAGTTTTTGCCAGGCAGGTCTGTGCCAGTGCTGTGCAAGTTTTTTTCACAGCATTTGGCTGAATCTAGCAAAGCTAATCCTTTTTGGCCTATTGCAGAGTGTGTTAGTCAGTGGAGTAGCCTATCTGTGTTGCAAGATATACCACCTGTGTATAGAATACCAATTTTTTTACTGCACCTAGTGAAGTAAAATCTTTTGGGCATAGCATCATTCTATTAGTCCATCTATACTGACCTCCATCAGGTTGCAAACTGAATATAATTTTTTTCTGCATCTAGCTCTGAAAAAATATTTGGGCTTCTAGCGGTGTGTGGGACTTGGTCTATTAGTCCATCTATACTGACCTCCATCAGGTTGCAAATTAAAAATAATTTTTTTCTGCATCTAGCTCTGAAAAAATATTTGGGCTTCTAGCGCTGTGTGGGACTTGGTCTATTAGTCCATCTATACTGACCTCCATCAGGTTGCAAATTAAAAATATTTTTTTTCTGCATCTAGCTCTGAAAAAATATTTGGGCTTCTAGCAGTGTGTGGGACTTGGTCTATTAGTCCATCTATACTGACCTACATCAGGTTGCAAATTAAAAATAATTTTTTTCTGCATCTAGCTCTGAAAAAATATTTGGGCTTCTAGCGGTGTGTGGGACTTGGTCTATTAGTCCATCTATACTGACCTCCATCAGGTTGCAAATTAAAAATAATTTTTTTCTGCATCTAGCTCTGAAAAAATATTTGGGCTTCTAGCAGTGTGTGGGACTTGGTCTATTAGTCCATCTATACTGACCTCCATCAGGTTGCAAATTAAAAATAATTTTTTTCTGCATCTAGCTCTGAAAAAATATTTGGGCTTCTAGCGGTGTGTGGGACTTGGTCTATTAGTCCATCTATACTGACCTCCATCAGGTTGCAAATTAAAAATATTTTTTTTCTGCATCTAGCTCTGAAAAAATATTTGGGCTTCTAGCAGTGTGTGGGACTTGGTCTATTAGTCCATCTATACTGACCTCCATCAGGTTGCAAATTAAAAATAATTTTTTTCTGCATCTAGCTCTGAAAAAATATTTGGGCTTCTAGCGGTGTGTGGGACTTGGTCTATTAGTCCATCTATACTGACCTCCATCAGGTTGCAAATTAAAAATAATTTTTTTCTGCATCTAGCTCTGAAAAAATATTTGGGCTTCTAGCAGTGTGTGGGACTTGGTCTATTAGTCCATCTATACTGACCTACATCAGGTTGCAAATTAAAAATAATTTTTTTCTGCATCTAGCTCTGAAAAAATATTTGGGCTTCTAGCGGTGTGTGGGACTTGGTCTATTAGTCCATCTATACTGACCTCCATCAGGTTGCAAATTAAAAATAATTTTTTTCTGCATCTAGCTCTGAAAAAATATTTGGGCTTCTAGCAGTGTGTGGGACTTGGTCAATTAGTCCATCTATACTGACCTCCATCAGGTTGCAAATTAAAAATAATTTTTTTCTGCATCTAGCTCTGAAAAAATATTTGGGCTTCTAGCAGTGTGTGGGACTTGGTCTATTAGTCCATCTATACTGACCTCCATCAGGTTGCAAATTGAATAAAAAAAATTTCTGCATCTAGCTCTGAAAAAATATTTGGGCTTCTAGCGGTGTGTGGGACTTGGTCTATTAGTCCATCTATACTGACCTCCATCAGGTTGCAAATTAAAAATAATTTTTTTCTGCATCTAGCTCTGAAAAAATATTTGGGCTTCTAGCAGTGTGTGGGACTTGGTCTATTAGTCCATCTATACTGACCTCCATCAGGTTGCAAATTGAATAAAAAAATTTTCTGCATCTAGCTCTGAAAAAATATTTGGGCTTCTAGCGGTGTGTGAGACTTGGTCTATTAGTCCATCTATACTGACCTCCATCAGGTTGCAAATTAAAAATAATTTTTTTCTGCATCTAACCCAGCCAATAGTTTTGGCCTAATACCACAGTTTGGCCACTCAGCTCTGCTCGGTTACCATCCATTGTTTTTTTGTGCAAACAACTCCAGAGTTGTGAATTAGTTAACCACCAAAATGAGTGGAAAAAGGCCTGCTGCTGGTGGAAAGGGGAATAGGCGTGTTGGGAAGGGGAAAAAAGGTTGTGTCCGTGGGGTAGGTGCAGAAGAAAGACCATCTTCCAGCCAAACTAAAATGTCTACTTCTTTTAGCGGACAATGTGATAAGATCCCTTTCTTACGGCCACGCCAATCGCTACAAATTCCAGATGAGGCACAAAAACAGCAGGTGCTTCAACGGATATCAAGTGCTCCTTTAAGTGGGCTCTCCTCCACATCAACTTCAACATCACAAATACTCCAGTCCTCAAAGGTGTCACCCAAATCGCACTTGCTTCCTCACAGCTCCCAAATCTCCAGCTGCCCGTCTGAGTGTGAGGTAGAACAGATGGTTGAGTCTGCAGAGCTGTTTACTCATACTATAGCCTGGGAATCAGAGGTCGACTCCAGCGCTTCTGTGAATCCAGACGAGGAAATGTTCTGCACTGATGCCCAGAATCTTTATGAGTCGGATCCAGGACCAGACGCAGAAGGTTCTGACCATAATGTAGACCCTCATTCCCAAACTGTAACTCCTGTTGGTGGAGACAATGAGGAAGACGATGATAAGACTCAAATACCTGATTGGAGCGACAACTTTAGTTTTTTGTCAGGGCAGGAACAGGTTGGCTCTGAGGACGACAGGTGTGATAACGCACAGGGTGATGATGATGAGGTCGGAGATCCCACTTACTGTCAACCCACAGTCAGCCAAGAGATGAGGTCAGCAGAGGAGGTGGAGGAAGATGCTAGTGACGACGCGGTCAGGTTGCACCTTCCTGGACAGAGACGTAGTACTGGAAGCACGTCAACAACTGCATCCTCAAACACAACTCTGCCTCTCACCACAAGTCGTGGTGGCTCTTCAGGTCGCATGGGTGCTAAGCCTTGCATAGCCTGGGCATTTTTTCAGATCGATAAAGATGACCCAACTCGTGTTATCTGTAACATTTGTCAGCAAAAGCTAAGTAGAGGCCAAAAAATACATAGTTTGAGTACTTCATGCATGAACCGGCACATGTACATGAAGCATAAGTTGCAGTGGGAAGCTCAGTGTGCTACAATGCGGCCTAGCCGGCCGGGCCAATCACCGTCTGCCATATCTTGTGCATCCGCGGCCTCTTCATCCTCTGTGACTGGGGGGACAGCAGTCACACCTGTTTTGGGGCGCAGACCTGCCACCTCTTTACCCGCAACAGCCAGCGTGATTGGCAGGTCATCATTTTCTTTGGAGGTGGTAACACCAGCTGGTGTTGAGCGCTGTCCGACATCGATAGCACCACCTTTCGATCAAGGCAACCTAACATGTCCGCCTGCATCTTCCTCACAGACCGGCAGTTTGCCGGGGACACCCTTATCAACCCCGTCTAAGCACAATAGCCAGCCCTCGGTCCCTCAGATGTGGACAAGTAAAAGACCATTTCCTCCTAGCCATGAGAAAGCTAAGAGGTTGAATTTCACCATCTGCAAGCTCTTGGCTACAGAAATGCTGCCTTTCCGCCTGGTGGACACAGAGGATTTTCGAGACCTTATGTCCGTCGCAGTGCCCCAGTACCAGATGCCCAGTCGGCACTACTTCTCAAAGAAAGGTGTGCCTGCGCTCCACCAGCATGTCGCACACAACATCACCGCTTCTTTGAGAAACTCTGTGTGTGACAGGGTGCATTTCACCACAGACACTTGGACGAGTAGGCATGGACAGGGGCGTTACATGTCGCTGACTGGGCACTGGGTAACTATGGTGACAGCAGGACAAGGGGCTGCTGTCCAAGTCTTGCCGTCCCCACGAGTTGTGCGTCAATCCTCTTTATGTCAAAGTTCCTCCACTGCTTCTGCCTCCTCAACCTCCTCTCGGTCTTCCACCTGCACCCAAAGCCTGTCTGGTCATGCCACAAGCTTTCTAACTGCGCAGAAGGGATCCTGCACACCTCCTTACTATGCTGGCAGTAGGGCTCAACGTCATCAGGCGGTTTTTACATTGAAATGTCTGAGAAATGTGAGTCACACAGCTGAGGAGTTGTGGTCAGCTCTGGAGAACCAATTTCATGAATGGTTGTCTCCACTGGACCTGAAACCAGGGAAGGCCGTGTGCGACAATGCTGCAAACCTGGGTGCGGCCCTTCGCCGGGGCAATGTCACACACGTGCCTTGTATGGCTCACGTGTTGAACCTGGTTGTCCAGCAATTTTTAGCCCACTATCCCAGACTAGATGGCCTTCTGCAGAGGGCACGGTCGCTGTGTGCTCACTTCCGCCGTTCGCATCCCGCAGCTCAGCGACTTACATCTCTACAGAAGTCGTTGGGCCTGCCACTTCACCGGCTAAAATGCGATGTGCCTACCCGGTGGAATTCAACTCTGCACATGTTGCAGCGACTGTGGCAGCACCGACAAGCCCTGGTGCAATACGTTCTGACGTATAGCCTGGGCCAACGAGATTCATAGGTGGGGCAAATCACGCTGGAGGAGTGGTCTCAGATCAGGGACCTATGCACCCTTCTGCACAGTTTTGAAATGGCGACGAAGATGTTTAGTGCTGACGATGCCATTATCAGCATGACTATTCCGGTGATTTACATGCTGGAGCACATGTTAAACAGAATTCGGAGTCAGGTGGTGGCACAAGAGGAGGTGGAGGAAGTAGAGGAGGAGGAGTTGTATGCGGAAGGGCTAACATCTGCAAGGTCCAGACGGTCGGCAGCACCAAGGCGGCAGGCATGTGAGGGTGGGGGAGATGGTTTTACCAGGGCGCATGGTAGCAGCCAAACTAGTGAGGAAGGTGCAGGAGCCCAGGAAGAAGTGGAGGACGAACTGATGGAAGACTCATCAGATGAGGGAGACCTTGATCACATTTCTGTTGTGCGAGGTTGGGGGGAGAGGACAGAGGAAGGAAGCATGATTGTTACCTCGCCACCAACACAACAGGGACTTGGTGCTCCTGGATGCGCAACACACATGAGTGCCTTCTTGCTGCACTACCTGCAACATGACCCTCGAATTGTGAGAATTAGAAATAATCCTGACTACTGGGTTGCCACACTGTTAGATCCCCGGTACAAAAGTAAATTTGCAGAAATTATTCCTGCCATAGAAAGGGATGCACGCATGCAGGAGTATCAGCAGAGACTGTTGCAGAATCTTACATGTGCTTTTCCACAAAATACCAGTGGTGCACGTAGTGAATCTCACAGTTCCAACTTGCCAACCGTGGGACCGTCAAGTGTTCAGCACTCAAACCGTAACAGAACCACAGTATCTGCTGGTAACATCAATTTTGCGGAATCATTTCACCACTTTTTTAGCCCATCCTTTGCAAGGCCACAGGAGACAAGAAGTCTGACACATAGTCAACGCCTAGAGACGATGGTACAGGAGTATCTCCAAGTAAACATTGAAGCCACGACCGTGTCACTGGACCCTTGCTCTTTTTGGGCTTCCAATCTGGATAAATGGCCGGAGCTAGCCACTTACGCCTTGGAGATCTTGTCATGCCCCGCAGCCAGCGTTCTGTCTGAACGTGTGTTCAGCGCTGCTGGTGGTGTGCTGACAGATAAGCGCACGCGGCTCTCCACTGATAATGTAGACAGACTCACGTTCATAAAGATGAACAAATCATGGATCCGAAACGACTTTTCTACCCCTGTGTCATCCTGGGGAGAGTAAAAGCTTGATGATTGGTTAAAATCACCCTACCAACCGTTTTAAGCTTTCAAATTACTAATCATGTTTATCTGTATCTTGACTGGAAAATAATTTGGGCTTTGTAGCAGTGTGCAGCACTGATCCTATTAGGCCATCTATACTAAAGCTTCACCAGATTTAAAATTAAAAATAATTTTTAGCTGCATCTAGCCCGGAAAATAATTTTGGGGCTCCGAGATGCGCAAGGCACATAAGTGCCTTCTTGCTGCACTACCTGCAGCATGACCCTCATATTGTCAGAATTCGAAGTAATCATGACTACTGGGTTGCCACACTCTTAGATCCCCCAAACTTTTCGATCAACCTTTTCATTTTAATAAAGACCAAAAAAATGGTCATTTTTGAAATTATAAGCATTAGCAGGTTGTTAGAAACTGAAATCAAACAGTTTTCAACTCAAAACTTTATTCTAGGTGATGTTACATTTTCACATAGGACCCCTTGTTCGAAAGGAGCTTCTGAACTCTCTCGTCCATTGAATTTGTCAGGTTTTGGATGGTTTCTGCTTCAATTGTTTTGCATGAGGACAGAATACCCTCCCAGAGCTGTTGCTTAGATGTGAACTGCCTCCCGCCATCATAGACACTCCTTTTAATGATGCTCCAAAGGTTCTGAATGGGGTAGAGGTCAGGGGAGCATGGGGGTCACACCATAAGTTTGTCCCCTTTTATGCCCATATCAGCCAGAGATGCAGATGTTTTATGTGCAGCATGAGATGGTGCATTATCATGCAGAAAAATGATCTTGCTGTGAAATACACTGTTCTTCTTCTTGAACCATGGCAGGAAGTGCTGTTTGAGAAAATCCACATACATTATGGAGTTCATCTTTAGCGCCTTCAGGGATCCTAAAGGGGCCGACAATCTCTCTCCCCATGATTCCAGCCCAAAACATTACTCCACCTCCTCCTTGTTGGCGCTGTAGCCGTGTTTGCGTGGGGTGTCCATCAACCAGCCATCCTCCACTCCATCCATCTGGACCATCGAGCGCTGCACGGCACTCATCCGTGAACAAAACAGTTTTGAAATCAGTCTTCATGTAATGTTTGGCCCACTGGAGCCGTTTCTGCTTGTGTGAAGTGGATAGAGGAGGTCGACAGGATGGCGCATGCACAGCTGCAAACCTCTGAAGGACCCTGCATCTTGTTGTTCGGGGGACGTTGGAGGCACAAGCAGCTTCAAAAACTTGTCTGCTGCTATGACAAGGCTTTTTTGCCGCTGCTCTTTCAACCTGACGTAATTGCCTGTAGGAAAGAGTCCTCAATTTGCCCTTATCAGCACGCACACGTGTGTACTGTGAATCAGCTACATACTTCTTGATTGCCAGGACACTTCATCCTGATCATCGCACAATGTTGATTGTAGTCATGCCTTGACCTAAACACTCCACAATTTGTTGCTTCTCAGCAGCCGACACATCCTTTTTCTTTCCCATTTTGGCAGAAAATGTAGGCTGCTTAATAATGTGAGAGAGCCTTCTTAAGTAGTCTTGCCTTTCATTGGACACACCTGCCAAACTAATTAGCACAGGTGTCTGCAATTGCTTACAGTGATATAAAGAGCCCTGACACACATCACCATCAATGAGTTTAACTGACAAACAAATTCTTCCCTTATCACTCCTAAACACTTTTTGTATAATAATTTGGAACGCAGTGTACATGTGCTTTTCCACAAAACACCAGTGGTTCACGTAGTGAATCTTACAGTTCTAACTTGCCAACCGTGGTCTGTATGGAGTTGTTCAATAAAGGGCCCAAAATTAAGATAACATAGATGGGAGAGGTCTCTATGAATAGGAATTCCTAAGTATTTGATACCCTGTGAGGGCCAGGCAAAGGGAAAGTTGGACTGGATGGAATCCTATATGGATTTGGGGAGGGAGACATCGAGGGCCTCAGACTTCGCTGCATTGATTTTAAAATTTTACCATGTAACAAAGTGATCTATTTCAGCCATAACAGCATGGCTGGATATATGTGATTGAGTGATATATACTAGGACATCATCAGCAAATAGAGAGCACTTGTACTCGGTGCCTCCCACCTCAATCCACCTAATATTGGGGTTATGGCGAATTGATGAGAGCAGGTGCTCCGTCACTAGGATGTATAAGAGAGGGGACAGAGGACATCACTGCCTTGTCCCATTGGTGATTGTGAAAGGTGATGAAAATGTTCTGACGCACCCCCTGGGCCTTGGGACACCCGGAGCCGGACCCTTTTTGGTGGATGCTGGTGGTTGTAGTCTTCGTGGCGGCGACCCAGTTCCGTGGCTCAGGGCGGTCAAACCAGTGGCGGAACTATTTATGTGGTTTTCATGTTTAAATGTCCGACTACGCCACCCGTGGATTGCGGTCAGAGTGAACCGCCGCTACAGGGCAGACCACTGAGGCTGGTGTTGTGGGTGCAGCAGAGCGTAGCATAACTCCCCACGGGAGGAGTATAGCCTCAGGGCAGTGTATGCGGAGGATGGGTGTGATGGTGCAGGGCAGCAGCAGTAACGACACGGAGTCAGTGATGCAGTTCAGGGCCTTTACTCACAGTTCTTATTATCCAGACCACGTCTGCAGGTAACGGCTGCCCACGTCGTACTGTGCTCACCAGGTGAGGGGCTCAGACAACTCCCAGATAACTTTGGAGCACTTCACAGGACCCCCTTTGTGTGTCCTTTGTCTGGCCTTTCTTACCAACACTTCTGTCCGGCTGCCTCGGGCCTCCTCTTGGTAAACTTGGCGCCAGTTTCCCTGACCCTATGTGGTGCCTTCCTAGCGGGTGTAGCGAGGGGCTGCGCCACATAAAATGTCAGAGCCTCCGGTTTCTAGCTGAGGGTCGTTTCCTGCCTCCACTAGTTCGGGGACCGGTCTCCCCCTTTGGCCTGACCCCTCCACGCAGGTGGATTCGGGCGTGCGGTGGCGACTCGCCCGTCCGCACCCCTGGGATCCCTTCATTCCTCGTTCCTGGAGCCTTCTCCACTCCTCTTCCTTCCTTCTCCCTCTTCCAGGCCTGGGCCTCTGTTACTAGGCCCGCCTCCGGAGCAGAGCTCATGCAGAGCCCCTGCTCCCTGCCACTTCTGCTCAGACTTCTCTGCACTGAACTAAGATGGTGCCCACCTTTTATACTCCCTTCTCAATGCACCCAGGAACTGCTTCCTCCCTGCTCCTGCACTACAGGGTTCCCCTTCCTCAGTGTTCCCTCCCCCCACTCCAGCCAGGGACAGGGACTGTCGTGCCCATCTCAGGGGCATATTGGTCGCCCTGCCCCACGGCAATGTGGTGTAATGCATGCAGGTGTCGGGTCCTGATCCACACTCCATCCTTACCTGAGAGTGAGATATCACACCTCTGGGTGAGGTGCAATACGTCTTTAGCAACCGAGCCCTCAGGGTGCTACAGTTCCATTTATCTTCAGCCTAGGTGACGTATTGCGATACAGGGCCGTGATTTTGGCTATAAAAGGGTCCCCTAGACCCCTACCCCAAGCTTTTTAAGAGAATCATATATGGCGTGCCAGGAGACTCTATGGAATGCATTCTCAGCATCCAACGAGAGTATCTAATTACAAATTTTTAACTGCATCTAGCCCAGGAAATACTTTGTGCCTAGTAGCAGTGTCTGCTAGTAAGCGGATTATCCCGGCTGTTAAGCAAGCTGCACCACCTGTAGTTTAGACACTTAATTTTCTCAAAGGAAATGCTTCGGGACCATGGGATACTTAGTGAAGAGCATCAGGAGGCACCCCAAGGCATAGGGGCTGGGACTGGCAGTAGGATGCCTTGCGGTGGACAGCCGAGCTCGATCCTTATAAAAGCTTTTTAACTGCAGCAGCTTTAGTGGACGCTACTGGAGCTGGAATTACCGCGGCTGCTGGCATGAGACTTGCCCTCCAATAGATCCTTGTAAATGGATTTAAAGTGTATTCATTCAAATTAGAGAGACAATTTAAATTAAAAAGCTTAGAGCTGCCTCCACCACAGGGGGGCTCGCTCGACCCACCAGCGGACAGGCACCAGTATTGGGAGAGGGGGGCTGGCCGTCAGGGTTCACCGCGGCTCTGGCACAAACCCGGCGACACGGAGGTGGCACGGGCAGGAGCGGACTGGCCGTGTCGGCTTCTCACTTTTTGGATTTTAGAAGGGCATGACATGCCTATATCTGTGTCTCCCCCTCCTTTTACTCCTCCACCTCTTTTATTTTCGCATGACTATATGTACTTGTCACTTTTCCATGTGTTAGTTATGTCTTCTGAGCAGTTTGTCAGCTTTTGGACACCTTTGAAGGTGTTTTCTATGTGTTTCTATGTGTTTTTGTTTGCCTGCCATTGGTTTTAACGGTGTTCGAAGGTGTTCGACGAACAGTTCGACGAACAGTTCGGCGAACACACGGGTGTTCGACGAACCGAACCGAACTCGAACACTACGGGGGTGGCTCAACACTACTAGAGAGATTCATGTGGGGGGCAAAGGGACCTATGAAAGCCCTATTAAGCAGCTAGAGTAATATCCCTACCTGACAGTGGAGGTTGGCACCCTATAAACCTGCGCAAGTGGCGCCCCCACTCCTCGACGGCTGTCCCTACACTCCTCTCCCTAATTCACCCTACATTATAGGAATGGCCTGTATGACAGCTGCTCATTAAGGCCGTAGGGAGCCACTGTCCGCAGTCTAAAGATCCACTTCGTCTCTCTTTGCAGGATCAGTTTGTCCCAGTCGCCCCCTCTTGGTGGGGCCGCAACTTTGTCAATTCCCATGAAACGTATTATATCCCTACTGTTCGGGTGTATGTTGTTCACATGTTTCGCCAGGGGGGTATCTCTTTTCAGGACAATATCCCTTTGGTGCTCCCCTACTCTTCTTCTCAATTCTCTCCTTGTTTTCCCCACATATTCCATTCCGCAGACACATTTAGCCATATAGATAATTCCTTTGGATCTACAATTAATGAAATGTTTGACAACAAATGTTTTTCCAGTGACATTACTTATGAAGTCTTTCCCTTGCGTGATAACTTTATATGATACACATCCACTGCATCTAAAACAGCCGATTATGGGACTTTTCAACCTTTTGTTCCCCATATGGCCCATATAGTGACTGTGGACCAATCTGTCCCTAAGGGATCTACCCTTTTTATAGGTAATCATAGGTCTTGAATCGACCACGTCACCAATATCCTCGTCCATTAGTAAAATCGGCCAATGTTTTTGTAGTATCCTACGGACTGTATATGACTGATTGGTGAAAGTAGTGATGAGTCTGCAGAAAGTGTTGTCCTTATCCACATTTGGGGATGGGTGTAACAAGGAGGAGCGGTCCCTAACCAGAGTTCCCCCATAGGCCTCAGCTATCACCTTCTTTGGATAACCCCTCTCATAGAATCTTTGACAAAGATCGGTGGCCTGGGCTCTAAAAATGGCATCGTCCGAGCAGTTCCTCCGGACCCTCATGAATTGCCCCTTCGGTATGCCCCTCTTAAGCGGGACTGGATGGTTGCTTTCCCACCTGAGGAGAGAGTTCGAGGCGGTTGTTTTCCTATATGTACTGGTCTCTATCTCTCCATCCTTCCCTATCCGTATCAAAATGTCCAGGAAGGGCAACTCGTGGGGGTCAAACTCAAAAGTGAAATGCAGGTTAAGGTCATTATGATTAAGCCTTTCCACGAGGTTTCCAAAGGATGTTTTATCCCCTTTCCACAGAACTAGGACGTCGTCGATATATCGAACCCATAACAAGATATTTTCACCACCTACAATGGGGATGTCTCCAAACACCACGGTTTCCTCCCACCAACCCAGGTACAAATTGGCATACGATGGGGCAACAGGGCTCCCCATCGCAGTACCCCTGAGTTGGTGGAAGTACTTCCCACCGAAGAGGAACACATTTTTTGTCAAGCAAAACTGAAGGGCCTTCATCACAAAGTGATTGTGTCGGTCAAATTGTTTGCCTCTCCCCATAAGGAAAAAGCGTATCGCCTCCAAACCCCTATCATGGGGTATTGAGGAGTATAGTGACTCAACAACGATGCTAGCTAGAGTCACGTCTTTATCAACTGTCATACCTTCTAGTTTGCGAAGCAGGTCATTGGTGTCACCGATAAATGAGTTCAAGCTTAAGACAAAGGGTTTAAGTACCTTCTCCAAATATATTCCCAGATTTTGGGTTAGATTGTTTATTCCCGATATTATGGGTCGTCCCTTCAGTGGGTTCAGGCCCTTATGTACCTTTGGAAGACTATAGAAGGTGGACATAACTGGATGGGTTGGACAGATAAAATCTCTCTCCTGTTTATTTAAGGTCCCATCCCTCATAGCCTCATTTGCCAATTCCTCCAATTCTTGAGAGAATCTCCTCGTGGGGTCCGCCTTTAATGTGCTATAACACTCCTTAACATTTAGTATTACACTGCACATCAAATAGTACTTGCTGGTATCCATGATCACCACGTTACCCCCTTTATCTGAAGGTTTTATGGTGATCTGTTCATCATTTTCTAGTGACCTCAATGCCTGCATCTCACAACGAGTGAAATTGTATCTAAAACGTCTGGAATCATTTTCAAGGTCCCTCAAGTCTTTAGTCACCATGTTCAAGAATACATCAATGGGACTCAAATCACTCTGTGGAGGTGGCATTTTGGTGCTCTTCAGTTTCAGATTGGTGAATGGACCATTACCCTCAAGGTTAGGATCAACATCACCGAGGTGAAAAAGGGTTCTAATGTCAGGTAGGAGTTCTTCACGAACCCCCAATTCCGCGCATGCCTGTTTATCAATCTTAATGTAGTGCTTGCGCCACTTCAACTTGCGCACAAACAAATTTACGTCCTTTATAACCTCAAAGGAATTATAATCTGTTGTCGGTACAAAAGTCAGACCCCTATTCAAGACCTCCAGTTCTACGGAAGAGAGGCTCCTCGAAGATAGATTTATAATTTGGGATTCATAATATTGGTGTGGGGTTGCTCAGATTGAGGCGATTGCGTAATGGATAGCCCTCCTCTAAAAAATGAGTCCCAGAGGGGGATCTCCTATTACTAATGTTTCTGCCACGAATCCTGCCGCCTCCTCTTCCCCTCTGTCTACCACGATGTGATTTGGATCTGACCTCTGACTCTGAGAGATCAGTGTCAGTGGACGAAATATCTGTGTCCGGGTATCTTGGGCTCCTATTAGAGAGGAAATTATAAGCCTTATTTTCCTTGAACTCTTGTAAATCTTTAATAAAGAATTTGTGCTTCCGTTCCTTCAGATGATATTGAAATCTTTCTATTGTATTCTGAAGTAACGTTTCCTTAGCATTAAATTCAGGTTCCAAGGAAAATTTTTTTGTTAATTCCGCTTGTGTTCTCAGTGATTCATTCAAAGCGGCTAATGTAATCCTCTCTTCATCTAGAAGCAATTTCATAAACCGTTCCTTGCGGTCGCCTCCTTTTCCCAGAGGCTCAGTAGGGTCTGACTCCTGTACCGAAATGAAGGGAACAGAGTAATCCGGAGGTTCCTCGGGACGATGCCGGCCCTTAAATAATTGTCGAGTGTTTGTACCTCCCACCAGGATGTAATCTGCTGCTTGTAGATTTTTGTTAATTCTCTGAAAGCGGCCGAAAATGTGGGGGTGTATTTTTTTTTGGGCAAAAGTACGCTCAGAAAAGACCTCTTTGGCCTCAGTAGCCCACTGGCTGGTGTCTATTCCCACTGACAGAAAACCAGCCATACCACTTATAATTTAAATATCAATATACAGCAACGGGGATTGTAGAAATAACTACACAAAAGTAAATATAAATACAAGCAGGTGTAGTGCTATAGGAACTTAAAACTTAACGTTTATTACCATTAAATAAAATATGTGCAAAATGCAAGGACCTAAAAACACACAGTTTGACTGTCTGTGATATAGAATAGCCAAAAGAACTTCCATATATTGTTGCTTCCAGAGATATAAATATATGTCATATAAGCATATTGTATCTCTAACACAAACCAAGGAAAAAATGGCAAATAGGAAATAGTGGAGCCCGCGGTACACTATATCAGCTTATTGTACCCCAAAAAAAAGGAAACATGAAAACACTCGCCCTGAGATATGGGAACATGAAAACACTCACCCTACCAGTGGTGACCATTTAACTTTGTTATGTATAGAAATGGAACATCCTCACCAATTTTGATATCTGTTCCTGCTCTCAGACTTCAGAGGGGGCTCCATATGATGGAGGTGAACCGAAACTCATGAGGTCACCAACCAAATACCGCTCCCCAGATGCCGCTCCCGACGCGTTTCTTAGCCTTAGCTATTCATCAGGGGAAAAGGGAAGAGGACATGCGGTATGCACGCTGCCCAAAATCGCGCAGCTCATTCACCAGACAGCGCTACTTAACGTTCTAATAGATCCTGTTTTAAATCCTAGTCGCGCTCTGTTCATAATCGTGTCACTTCCGGTTCCGGTCACCTGACATCCGGTATGTGGAAGCGTCACTTCCGGTGTGCGCGTCATAGACATGATGAAATCGCACACAACGGAGCGACGGCCGGGGGGCACGCAGGATCGCCAATTAACATCCTACATTGGATGGCACCATAGAAAACTCCCATCCATAAGTACCCCAGACCGGGGCAAGTGTCCAGAGCATATAGTAGCCGACACTCATCCAGGCACATACCATATGTACCGCGGTATATATAACCGCGTCCATTCTGCCCCAGTGGTAAAAAGGCTGAAAATACTTCATAGGTCCAGAACCGCACAGTGAAGCTATGGCCCGGCCCCTAGAGCGCACTTGAGACCCAAATAAAAAATTATGATGAAAAAAATGTAAAGGTAAAAATGAAAATATGGATATGTGACAAAAACAAAAATATGAAAAGAAGGGGGGTATGAAGAGATGCGAGGGAGCATGAAGGGTAAATGGGGAGGGACCGCGCCTCACAAAAATGAAGAGCTAGAGAGATTCATGTGGGGTCCTTGCATTTTGCACATATTTTATTTAATGGTAATAAACGTTAAGTTTTAAGTTCCTATAGCACTACACCTGCTTGTATTTATGTGAAATTGAACAATACCTGAGCAACTCAATGGCAGACCAAAGTATGAAAGTAAATAATTTCGTACAAACTCAATGCACTGCTACTGGTGACCTGTGTTCATGCTTCTGTGGTGGAAGCAAAGCTGAACTTTGGGATCCTGAAAAACCCACCAAAAGCCGCACCAAAACCTGCATTTTTGTCGCAGCTTCCTTCTTGCCAAGAGATCAGGTTGTGCTGCAGAAAAAAGACTCTGAACAAACGCCTAGTGTGAACATAGCCTTAAAAAGGACTTTTCACCAAATTTTTCATTGCAAGATTATATAATAATATAATACATTTTTCATTGCAAGCATGTATAAAATATTAATTTTAATATGAAGCAAACATCAAGATACATGCAGTGGACATGCAACAAAATCAGAAAGGAAGCGCATATTACATAAATAAATATATGTATATATATATATATATATGAAGGATGTACAGTGGGTACGGAAAGTATTCAGACCCCTTTAAATTTTTCACTCTTTGTTTCATTACAGCCATTTGGAAAATTCTAAAAAGTTCATTTTTTCTCATTAATGTACACTCTGCACCCCATGACTGAAAAAACAGAAATGTAGACATTTTTGCCAATTTATTAAAAAAGAAAAACTGAAATATCACAAGGTCATAAGTATTTAGACCCTTTGCTTAGTATTGAGTAGAAGCACCCTTTTGAGCTAGTACAGCCATGAGTCTTCTTGGAAATGATGCAACAAGTTTTTCACACCTGGATTTGGGGATCCTCTGCCATTCTTCCTTGTTGATTCCTCCAGTTCCGTCAGGTTGGATGGTGAACGTTGATGGACAGCCATTTTCAGGTCTCTCCAGAGATGCTTAATCGGGTTTAGGTCAGGGCTCTGACTGGACCAGTCAAGAATGTTCACAGAGTTGTTCTGAAGACACTCCTTTGTTATTTTAGCTGTGTGCTTAGGGTCATTGTCTTGTTAGAAGATGAACCTTCGGCTAAGTCTGAGGTCCAGAGCACTCTGGAAGAGGTTTTCATCCAGGATATCTCTGTACTTGACCGCATTCATGTTTCCTTCAATTGCAACCAGTCGTCCTGTCCCTGCAGCTGAAAAACACCTCCATAGCATGATGCTGCCACCACCATGTTTCACTGTTGGGATTGTATTGGACAGGTGATGAGCAGTGCCTGGTTTTCTCCACTCATACTGCTTAGAATTATCACCAAAAAAGTTCTATCTTTGTCTCATCAGACCAGAGAATCTTATTTCTCATAGTCTGGGAGTCCTTCATGTGTTTTTGAGCAAACTCTATGCGGGCTTTCATATGTCTTGCACTGAGGCGAGGCTTCCGTCGGAGCACTCTACCATAAAGGTCCGACTGGTGGAGGGTTGCAATGATAGTTGACTTTGTGGAACTTTCTCCCATCTCCCTACTGCATCTCTGGAGCTCAGTCACAGTGATCTTGGAGTTCTTCTTTATCTCTCTCACCAAGGCTCTTCTCCCACGATTGCTCAGTGTGGCTGGATGACCAGGTCTAGGAAGACTTCTGGTGGTCCCAAACTTCTTCCATTTAAGGATTATGGAGGCCACTGTGCTCATAGGAACCTTGAGTACTGCAGAAATTCTTTTGTAACCTTGGCCAGATCTATGCCTTGCCACAATTTTGCCTCTGAGCTCCTTGGGCAGTTACAATGAGCTTATGATTTTCATTTGGTCTGACATGCACTGTGAGCTGTGAGGTCTTATATAGACAGGTGTGTGCCTTTCCAAATCAAGTCCTATCAGTTTAATTAAACACAGCTGGACTCCAATGAAGGAGTAGAACCATCATTAAGGAAGATCACAAGGAAATGGACAGCATGTGACTTAAACATGAGTGTCTGAGCAAAGGGTCTGAATACTTATGACCATGTGATATTTCAGCTTCTCTTTTATAATAAATTTGCAAAAATTTCTACATTTCTGTTTTTTTTCAGTCAAGATGGGGTGCAGAGAGAACATTAATGAGAAAAAAAACTTTTTAGATTTACCAAATGGCTGCAATGAAACAGAGTGAAAAATTTAAAGGGGTCTCAATACTTTCCGTACCCTCTGTAGAATAAAGAAGGAGAGCTGCTATCAGATAATAATAATAATCTTTAATTATATAGCGCCAACATATTCCGCAGCGCTTTACAATTCAGAGGTTCATATACAACAGTCATAAGTAACATAGCTATAGATAGTGCAATAATTAAAGCAAAAATAATTACGACCCTGCTCGTAAAAGCTTACAATATACAATGAGGTGGGGGTGACACAAAGTACAATGGCTTATTTACAATGATGGTCCAGCCAACTTGAGGGGAAGAAGGATAGATAAAAGCTGCATGAGCTCATCACCAGCCAGTATCTGTAGTGCTTTTGGGTTCGGTGGAGACTTATGTTTGGAGAAATAAGGGATGGGCTTTAGGAATATAAAAGGTCTTCGATTAGGGAATGTGATAGGCCGCCCTAAACAGGTGTGTTTTTAGGGAGCGCTTAAAACTGTGTAAGTTGTGGTTCGTCCTAATTTCTAGGGGTAGAGCATTTCAAAGAATAAATGCAGCTCGGGAGAAGTCTTGAAGCCGGAAGTGGGAGGTACGGATAAGTTCGGATGTTAGTCGAAAGTTGCTTGCGGAGCGTAGAGAATGGGTAGGCCGATAAACAGAAATGAGGGAAGAGATGTAGGGGGGTGCCATGCTGTGGAGAGCTTTGTGGGTGAAAACAAGCAATTTAAATTGGATCCTATAATTCATGGGCAGCCAGTGCAATGACTGGCACAGAGCGGAAGCCTCTGAGTAACGGTTAGCCAAATAGATGACCCTGGCTGCAACATTAAGGATGGACTGGAGAGGGGAAAGTCGAGTGAGGGGGGGGCCAATTAATAGAGAGTTACAGTAGTCAAGGCGGGAGTGGATCACGGTAGCAGTGAGGGTTTTTGTTGTTTCCAAGGTGAGAAAGGGGCGGATTCTAGAGATGTTCTTCGGGTGCAAGCGACAAGACAGGGCAAGAGTTTATATATGGAAGGTGAAGGAGAGATTGATGTCAAATACTACGCCCAGACAACGCCCCTGCTGGCTTGGCATTATTGTGGTGCCCCACACCAAGAGAGAGATGTCAGATTTAGAGAGGTGAGCAGACGGCGGGAGCAGAAGAAGTTCAGTTTTGGAAAGGTTGAGTTTCAGATAGAGAGTGAACATGATGTTAGACACTGCGGCCAGACGGTCACTGGTGTTCTGTAGTACAGTGGGGGTAAGATCAGGGGATGAGGTGTATAGTTGTGTGTCATCAGCATAAAGATGGTACTGAAAACCAAATTTGATGATGGTTTGTCCAATTGGGGTTGTGTAGAGAGAGAAGAGGGCCAAGGACTGAACCCTGAGGAATCTCAATAGTGAGAGGAAGGGGGGAAGAAGTGGAGCCAGCGAATGATACACTGAAAGAGCGGTCAGATAGGTAGGAGGAGAACCAGGAGAGAGCAGTGTCCTTTATGCCGATTGAGTGGAGCATAGAGAGTAGGAGGTGCTGGTCAATGGTGCCAAAAGCTGCAGAGAGGTCAAGAAGAATGAGCAGAGAGTAGTCACCATTACGTTTTGCTGTCAGAAGGGCATTGGTTACTTTGAGGAGTGCAGTTTCTGTAGAATGTAGGGAGCTGAAGCCGGACTGTGATGGGTCTAGAAGAGAGTGAGTGGAGAGGTAACGGGTAAGGAGGGAGTAGACCAGGCACTCCAAGAGTTTAGAGATGAAGGGGAGATTGGAGACTGGTCTGTAGTTGTTTGTGCAGGAAGGGTCAAGGAAGGTTTTTTTTAATAATGGAGTAATTATGGAGTGCTTGAAGGAGGAGCGGAAGATACCAGAAGAGAGGGAAAGGTTGAAGATTTTATTTAGGTGATAGTATGCATATGTGCATGGTCAATACAATATACTAAAAGTACCCATAGTGTTATAACTAGTATAGAGTACACTTGCTCTAGACTTATAGTTTTGAAGTACATACAAATACTGTAGATCACCAAGGCATGGAGCAAGTTGATAAAAAAATAATAAAGTGCAAATGTAAATAAGTACTGGTATGTAGATTTATGGGTATGTAAAACTCAAATAAGTCTGGGTATCTTAATCTATGGGATATATTAATCTATAGGATATATTAATCTTAATACAATGTAGTACACCAGTCTAGGTGTAACATACAACCATAATTCATACCATATAAATATTGGAGTATAATGCAATGGATTCCTAGTGTGCTAATCCATAGGGTATATTGGTCCAGATGTAATGGTCATTTTATCATCCTAGTAGATCAAATACAGATATTTACATAGCACCATGAATATTAGCATAGGTCACCAATGTCTGATGGGCCGGGGTCTGACACTCGGTACCACCGCTGATCAACTGTTAGCAGTGTCAGCGTCAGCGGCTGCCAATAGGAAGTACTCATTTGCGGAGCTGCTCCATCTTCTGATAGTGGTCAAGGCTTGGTGCTACACATCAGCCTCTTACTCAAATCAATAGGAGGCAAATGTGTAATACCCTGGGGTGGCCAATACCAGAAGACGGACAGCTCCCGCCGCCAGCTGGAAGTACTCACTTGCGGACTTGTCCAACACTGCTAACAGCTGATCGGGGAGGGGGGGGGGGTGCCGAGTGTCAGATAAAACACATGAACTCCGCAAAACCAAAAATGACCACATAAAAGATAATGTCAGGAGGCAGGAAGATAGCCAAAAATGGGATGGCTGATGTAATCATTGGGGAATGAAAGTCAGCACTGAGTTATTCCTTACTCACTGTGACAAATATAAAGTATTTCACTTTTGCAGAGGATAACCTAGCCCAATTGGGAGTGACAAATCCAATGGCTGAAGTCAATACCCTCTCTGACATTTCACTGGGGGCATGGATATGACAGGACGCCCATATTAAACTTGTGCACTCTTGCAACTTGTCCAATCTGCTGAGCCAGAAGTCCATGGGATCTGGGTAAGGGTATCTGCCAAAAAAAGGACACAGACTAGGTACAACAAAATAATAAATATTGGTGCAGCAGCAGAGATAACATCTGATCCATCATAACATATATATTTTAGTTGTTGCACTGTTGTCTAAATTTTGGAACTCTATATGCTGTTATAGATGGGGTTGCATTGGCTTAGCAGGACTCTCCATGTCAGCTTTACATTCAGCAGGTGTCCACTCTACAAAAGCTTCATTGAGCAGGGAACACAGCTTGCCTTGGTTGTACCCCAATTTGGACTCTCATTCAGAAGTCATAAAAAAATTCTTTCATTTTACTTATATAGCAAGAGTGTAAAAACATGGCCATCCAATAGTCATCCATTTACTTGATGTTAGAGTTACGCTTGCCATCCCACAAGGATTTCAGCATACAGCTTGCCAAACTTTCCAGCATGACCTTGTGTTCGATTTTCGTACAGTGCTGAGACAAATGGTTATCATTGCCTACATTATTATTGCTGTTGTCATTTTCTATGCGACTGTTGCCCTTTCCTCATGTCTGTGCTAACTAAGCATCCCCCTCCACAACCACCTCCTGCTGCTCCTTCCCCTCCTCCACATGCTGCTGCATGTAACATGGACCTTGAGGGTTGGCAGTGGACCAATCCTTCACAGTATTCGATTGGATAATTTTACATAGCCTTAAAAATCATTAAATATTTTTAAAAAATGTTACTTTTTTTAACAAATATTTTAATAGGGGAATACCAAGATTTTTTTTACAATATGCTCCATTTGTGGGGTAAATTTCTGGAATGTAGAGATTTTTCTTTTCTCTCTTTTAAAAAAAGCTTACAGAAAAAAACAAAATTAATGCAAAAGAAATAACTTATGGCTTGTCTGTCTCACAAGCCAGGAAGCGCAAATTCTCTGACACACAAGCCTTAGTTTCAGTTGCAAAATTAGAAGAGGGGTATGATACACTCCTTGCTTTCAGTGTGTCAAGAATAATAAAACATGTGTTATTAAGATGCTGTACTTCTCTATATCACAGATCAATTCAGAGTGACTCTGCAAGTCCTGCACCTCTTTATCACTTAAAACTTTGTATTATTGTTTACAGACTGGGGCATCCACTCACCACTACCACCATTTTCTATATTATTTAAGTGTTGTAGTAGAAGTCCACTATCAGATTTAGGCTAGCCAGTCCCTATCTTTGATAATGAACTGTGAACTTTAACCTCATATCCCTAGCCTGTAAAATCCTAAAATGGAAACTGATTTCCATGACCTCATGTTTTATAGTCCATATGGTTGTGCTTGCCTCTATCTCCACCTCACCCAATTGACTGTGCAAGATAGTTACAAGACATCATGTGGAAATCTGAATGGCTGTGCCTGACATCTGGAGCCCACTGTCTGTCTGATGCAATCTTTAGCAACGTGTGAAAAGACGCCAAGGATGTTTTTTTTGTGATCTGTACAAATCATTCTTATGAAATTATAATGAATGTACAATTGGTGGAGGAAGGTTGAACTTGATGGACCTAGGTCTTTATTCAAACTATGTAACTATGTATTAGAAAGATCTGTTTTGCTCTGGGCTGCTGCTGGTGGCGCTTTCACAAGTAGATAAGTAACAACAACCATTCATATTATAATCTATCATTTTCATTTAAAAATTTAAGGGATTTTTCCATAAGCATAATTTATCTGACTTGTTAGGCACTATACTTTGCAATCTCAGTCAATCTTAGAGCTAGACAATTGACTGTAGTTGCACATATCCTTGCCACGCCATTAAAACAGGAAACTTAAGGACCACTTTTCTTGTAATCATTGGAGGCCCCATTTCCTCAGATATCATCACACACCCTGTGGAATGTGTTTATTATTTCTTATGGAAAAACTCTTTAATTTAAATAATTATTATATTAAATTGTATTTAGTCAACAGATTTAAGAATGGGATCCAAACCAAAACAGCGCCAGTTTGATCTAATCCAAGAAACTGTTTTCAATATAAACAAATATAATTATCTCTTGATGAAAAGTCTCTAAAGGAATATTTTCATTGAAATTTCTGATTAATATTTGCATAATTACCATGTTCTAGCATTAGATTGCACTGATTATACCAACCAGAATGACATTACTCTCTATTAAAGATCATTTCCACTGGGAGTTTCTCTTGTGTTGACGCCAGAAGACATTGCAAGTGATCTCTTTTATATGGGTCATATATATTAAATAGTGGAAGAATGTTGCTTTAAGACATATTATGTACAGTATTTATTCAGGGTGAGTACGAATCAGGACTAATATTGAAGTCGGGCAAGAAGGGAGGCATAGTAAACAGTGCTTTGAAAAGTATCCAAACCCTGTGAACTTTTCCACATTTTTTCCCGTTACACCCATAAACTTAAGTGTTTTTATTTGGATTTTATGTGATACCAACACAAAGTAGCAAGTATTTTTGAAGTTTAAAGGAAATGATACATGGTTTTCTAAATGATTTAAAAATCTAAATCTGAAAATTGTGACAAGCATTTGTATTCAGCCCTCCCCATTAGTCAATACTTTGTGTGACCACCTTTAGCTGCAATTACGGCTCTGCAAGTCTTTTGGGGATGTATCTACCAGCTTTGCACATCTAGAGGTGACATTTTTGCACATTATTCTTTGCACACTCGTTCTAGCTCAGTGAGATTGGATGGAAAGCCTCTGTATACAACAATTCTCAAGTATTGCTGCAGATTATCAATGGGATTTAGAACTGGACTGCGACTGGGCCATTCACACACATAAATATGCTTTGATCTAAACCATCCATTGTAGCTCTGGCAGTATGACTAGGGTTGTTGTCTTGCTGGAAGTTGAACCTACGCCCCAGTCTCAAGTCTTTTTCAGCCTCTAACAGGTTTTCCTCTAGGACTGCTCTGCATTTAGCTCTATCCATCTTCCCACCAACTCTGACCAGCTTCCCTATCCCTGATGAATAAAATCATCCCCACAGCATGATTCTTCCATCACTATGTTTGACGGTGGGGATGGTGTTTTCAGGATGATGTACAGTGTTAGTTTTCTGCCATATATAGTGTTTTGCATTTAGCCCAAAAAGTTCTATTTTGGTTTCATCTAACCAGAGCCCCTTCTTCCAAATGCTCGCTCTATCCCCTGACTTTTTGCAAACAGGACTTCTATGGCTTGCTTTTGACTCGCCCCCTGGGCCGTGGGGCACTCGGATCCGGGCAGTAGGGGAACGATGGGAGTAGTAGTGGCAACCCGGTTCCGTGGCTCAGGGTGGTCAGGCCAGTGGTAGTCCGTTATGTGCTGTTGATTATGTCCGACTACGCCACCCGTGGATTTGCGGTCATTAGGAACCGCCGCTGCAAGGCAGACTGCTGGGGCTGATGATGTATGCAGCTGGGATGGTGTGACTCCCCACGGGAAGAGTGCGGCCCCAGGGCAGTATAATGGATGGTGGGAGTGATGGTAGTGAGAGTCCCAGTGCTGATAGTGCTGGAGGAGCAAGGAGCACACAGACAACAGGTTGTAGTCCAGGGTCTTTACTAGAACAGGTAAATTGACCCACAAACAGTCCCGGCTAGGAGGGGACCTGGATGTCTGAGAGCAACGGGGAAATTGGCCCTGGTCAGGGTGAGGGTGTAGGCCTACTGTGCTTTCTGCGCTCCTTCTGGCTATCTCCTCCTTATAGGGTAACGGCCCACGTTTCCGAGCTCTCCGTGTATTCTCGCATGTATGGTCTGCAACGTGGGTTCCTTTCTGCTCCCAGCCTGGTACGGCTTTGCTGGTCCTTTCTGTTGTGGCAGAGCCTCCAGGCTTATTAGGCCAAGGAACATACAGTCCCCTGCGGACTGGTTATCTGCTGTAGGATGTGGAATCCTCCCAGCCTCAGACACCAAAGTCTGGTAAATTGTGTTCTTTGTCTGCCAAGACAGGCTCACTTCGCCTCTTGTCTCTGGCTTGTGGCTCTCCTACTGCCACACTTCCTCTTAGGGTGCAATACAACTGTCCCTCTCTGCTCTGGGACCTGAATCCTGAGACAGGTCGTCCAGCTCTCCCTAACCCTGCCCCCAGCACCAGCTTTTATAGGGGCAGCCTGCTCCCCCTACTGGCCTGAGACAGGAGGTACTGCATGCTAATGTTCCCCTGACTAGAGAACCTCCCCCTTGCTCTCAGACACAGCTTTATTACATTTTGTGGCATCCAGGCCAGGGTGACACACTTTCAAAAATGCCTTTCTTCTTAACACTCTTCCAAAAATTCAGATTTGTGGAGTACATACAGTAACTAATTGTTGTCTATGTTTCTCTCACCTGAGCTGTGGATCTCTACAGCTACTTAAGAGTGACCAAGGGCCTCTTGCCGGCTTCCCTAATTAGTGCTCTCCTTGTTTGGGATGTCATTTTAGGTGAATGGCCATGTCTTGGTAGTTTTACAGTTGTGCCATACGCCTTCCATTTTGTTATTAAGGATTGAACAGTGTTCTGTGAGATGTTGAGAGCTTGGGCTACTTTTTTTTTTATAACCTAACCCTGCTTTATTCGTCTCCACATCTTTATCTCTGACCTGTCTGCTGTGTTCCTTGTTTTTTATGTTGAGAGATCTCTAATGTTCTCAATAAAACCTCTGAGACCTTCACAAAACAGCTGTACTTATAATGAGAACTAATTACATACAGGGGGAATCAATTTACTAATTATGTGACTTCAGGATTTTATTTAGGGAACTGAACGCAAATATACATCACAATTTGCTAATTTATGCTTTTAAAATAGTTAAAAAAACATGCATCATTTCCTTTATATTTCAAAAATACTTGCTAATTTGTGTTGGTATATCACATAAAATCCCAACAAAATACATTTAATTTTGTGGGTGTAAAAATGTGAAGTTAACAGGGCATGAATACTTTTTCAAAATATTTATCCAAAATACTTGAATAAAAAGTGATCAAAAAATGTTATTCACCCAAAAATGATACCAATAAAATCTTCAAAGGTGAAAAAAATAAGCACTCATATGGCTCAGCTGGCCAAACGTAAAAAATTCTGGGAGGCATGTGTGGGTTCAAAATACTCACTACCCTCCTAGTTGAGTTCTTTGAGCACTAACATTTTCAAAATTCAGTCATGTGTGAGGGTTTTATGCTGTTGTGGCACCTCAGTAGCTTTGCTAATGGCACTCACAATCTGTTCAAGCACAATCTGTACTCTAAAAGCCAAATAGCGCTCCTTCCCATCCAATGCCCACACTGTGCTCAAACAGTAGTGTACTATCAGACATGGGGTATTTCCACGTTCGGTAAAAATTGCATAACAAATTGAGATGTCCATTTTCTCTTCTTGTAAAAGTCTAAAGCTAAAATAACATGGTTTCCAAATTTACACTCCAAACATCAAATAGCTCATCCATGTGCCAAACATTATTTTTTAACCACACATGGGGCATGACTGTACTTGGGGGAAATCACATAACAAACTATGAAGTCCATTTTCTTCTGGTCTCTTGTGGGTTTTTGAGGCTGTTCTGGAAACTTAATGGCTCTGCAGATGAGACATGGTGTCCACATGTCTCCTCTCCAATCCCTTCTGAATGCAGCAGCCAGGGTCGTATTTCTATTAAGCCGCTTCACCGACGCCTCTACCCTGTGCCAGTCATTGCACTGGTTAGGTTAAACAATCACTACAGAATACAATACAAATTCATCTCACCCACTAAGCTGTCCACTCTTCTGCACCGCCTTATATCTCATCCCTCAATTCTGTGTATCACCCTTCCCGTGCCCTCCGTTCTGCAACTGATCTAAGACTGACATCCTCCTTAATCAGAACCTTACACCTTTGTCTCTAAGAATTCTCTCGTGCTGTACCAATTTTTTTTGTAAGGCTATGTGCACACGATGCAGAAATGAAGCAGAAAATTTCTGCATCATTTCTGCATCTCCCTGGCAGAAAAAACGCATGCGGATTGTACATGTGTTTTTCCTGCGGAATACATGCTGATTCACATGTGTTTCCGCATGCGGATTGACAAGCGCTTTCCAGGCGATTTTAGCATCACCTGGAAAGTGCTTGACAACTAGGTCACACTATATAAATCCATGCAACCGGCATGGATTTATATAGTGTGACCGTAAAAGAATGTTTAAAAATAAAAAAATAAAGCTATACTTACCCTCCGATGGCCCGGCGTGTGCTGCCGCGTTCGTTCCTGGCTTGTTCCTGGCTGCCGGGATATCGCGAGACACTGCGCTGAAGGGCCTGCGGTCACATGACTGTGACGTCACCGAAGGTCCTTCAGTCTTGCACGCAAGCCCAGGGAAGGAGACCGGGGGCCGTCGGAAGGTGAATATATATTATTTTTTATTTTATTCTTGTTTTTACAGCTTTTATATGGTACCTGGGTGTGGAGGAGACTCTCCTCTCCTCTACACCCGGGTACCATCCGCACATTAGAACGTGCCAATAACGCAAGTACAAATGCAGTCTTGCGGTATTGGCGCGTTCTAATGCAAGTCAATGGCGGCGAAAACGCAGCGTTTCCACAAAATTAATGGACATGCTGCGGATTTTTGAGCGCAGCATAAGCGCTGCGGAAAAATCCGCAGCATGAGCACAGCACATGCGGATTATCATTGGGGAACATTGCTGCCCTTCTACCATGCGTTTTTAATGCTTTTCCGCAGCGTTTCCGCAGCTGCAAAAACGCTGCAGAAACGCATTAAAAACGCATTGTGTGCACACAGCCTAATGCCCAAAATGCGTAAAACGCGATGGTCACCGTAAAGGCAGCGGAACATAAAGTCGGCCATGTGTGCCAGACTGCCCACAGTCAAGACTTCCCTGTTCTCACCAAGAGGACGACCATCCATGTTCTCTTCCTCTTCCTCCTCCTTCTCATTATCATTTATCACCCAATCTGCGTTGAGATGAGATGAGGCTGGGCTGAGTAGCATCACTCTGTATAGTTCCTTCCTCTGCCTACAATGCCTCCTCTTTAATTGTGAGCAGTGAGCGTTTCAGTAGACAGAGAAGCGGAATGGTGACGCTAATTATGGTGTCATCGCCGCTCACGATCTTGGTGGAGTCCTCAAAGTTTTAAAGACACCCATCAGCTCTTATGTGCAGAGGCTGACCTGAATGCCGACGGGCGTGTTGAAGCCGGTACCTAACAACTGCTCTCTTCTGCTCAAAATCATTCCAAACATCTGCAACGTTGATATTCAACGTGTGGTCACATCGCACACCAGTCGGTGAGCTGGAAGCTGCAAACGCTGCTGCAGTCCTGCCAGTGCAGCAGAAGCTGTAGCTGACTTTCCGAAATTGGCACACACGTGCCATAGTTTCACAAGCCGCTGTGGCAGATCCGGGTAGGTTTTGAGAAACCGCTGAACCACTAAGTTGCGCACATGAACCGGCATTATTGGAGCACGACAGATCCTCTGACCACCGGGGGAGTGTATGCTCCAGTAATGAGGGGGAGGGGGGAAGTGTAGGGCAGGCTAGACAGGTCCTGGTAGTGGGTGACTCTATTATTAGGGGGACAGACAGGGCAATCTGTCACAAAGACCGGGATCGCCGAACGGTGTGCTGCCTCCCTG
Organism: Phyllobates terribilis; assembly: GCF_046119375.1. Lineage (NCBI taxonomy): Eukaryota > Metazoa > Chordata > Amphibia > Anura > Dendrobatidae > Phyllobates > Phyllobates terribilis. The sequence continues at coordinate 278,011,721 of NW_027362767.1, forward strand.
GCGCTCGAGTCCGGCACATCGCGGATCGGGTTGACAGGTTACTGGGTGGGGCTGGCGAAGACCCAGCGGTCATGGTCCACATTGGCACCAATGACAAAGTGAGTGGTAGATGGAGGGTCCTTAAAAATGATTTCAGGGATCTAGGTAGGAAGCTTAGGGCAAGGACCTCCAAGGTAGTTTTCTCAGAAATACTACCAATCCCGCGAGCCACACAGGAGCGCCAACGGGAGGTTAGGGAGGTGAATAAGTGGCTAAAGAGTTGGTGCAAGGCAGAAGGGTTTGGGTTCATGGAGAACTGGGCCGACTTCGCTGTCGGCTACAGGCTCTACCGTAGGGACGGGCTGCACCTCAATGGGGAGGGTGCAGCGGTGCTGGGGAAGAAGATGGCTAATAGGTTGGAGGAGTTTTTAAACTAGAGACGGGGGGGGGAAACCAAGGAAATAGGTGGGATGTGAGGCAAGCAAGGGGGAAGGGGAGAAGTGAATATAACGAGGGTGGAGAGGGGGGTGGGGATAGTACAGTTAGATCGTTAGAGAAGAATAGGATGCTAAATAACCCCAAAGTTTTATCTTGCATGCTGACCAACGCAAGAAGCCTGACCAATAAGGCGGATGAGCTGCGGGCGCTTATATCGGAGGAGAGGTATGACATCGTAGGTATAACAGAGACTTGGCTAGACGATAGCTACGACTGGGCGGTAAATTTAACAGATTATAGTTTATTTAGAAGGGACCGGAAACAGGGGAAGGGCGGAGGAGTCTGCTTATATGTAAAGTCATGTCTAAAACCCAGACTAAGGGAAGATATAGGAGAGGGAGAAGAGGGGGTCGAGTCCATGTGGGTAGAGATAGAGGGGGCAAAAAATAATAATAAAATATTACTGGGGGTCTGCTATAAGCCACCCAATATAACAGAGGAGAATGAGAATCTGCTATTAGGACAAATAGACAAAGTAGCAAAACATAATGAAGTGATTGTAATGGGGGATTTCAACTACCCGGATATTGACTGGGAAACAGAAACCTGTAGATCGCAGAAAGGAAAAAGGTTCTTGACAAATATCAAGGATAATTATCTCTCCCAACTAGTGCAGGAACCAACGAGAGGGAAGGCCGTGTTGGACTTAATATTGACTAATAGGCCTGATAGAATAACTGAGGTACAGATAGGTGGGTACCTAGGTAATAGCGATCATAATATTATCAATTTCAAAATGCCCTTCAGTAGGGTTATCAATAAGGGAACAACAAAAACATTAAACTTTAGGAGGGCGAAGTTTGATCAGCTGAAAGAAAGCCTTCAACTTATAGACTGGGACAAAGTTCTTAATCAAAGGAATACGAATAGTAAATGGGAAACCTTCAAAAGAATTCTGAATACTCAGTGCGAGAGATATATACCGTATGGGAATAAAAGGGCCCGAAATAAGAGGAAACCAATATGGTTGAACAAGAACGTAAAAGGGGCGTTAAATAGCAAAAAAGAGGCATTCAAGAGATTAAAACAGGAAAACAGTAAGGAGGCACTAAAGTGTTACAAGGAAAAAACGAGAACTTGCAAAAAACAAATAAAAATAGCAAAGGAGGAAACAGAGAGACGTATTGCTAGGGAAAGTAGATCAAATCCCAAACTGTTCTTTACGTATATAAATAGTAAAAGGATTAAATCGAATAATATTGGACCGATAAAAAGTGATGAAGGCAAAATCATAGAGAAAGATGAGGATAAAGCTAATCTATTAAATAAATTTTTTTCGTCAACTTTCACAAAGGAAAAAGAACTAACAGGAGAAATGAGAAGTGACAAGCTTAATCCTCCACTAAGTATGACAAATCTAACCCAAGCTGGGGTACAGAAACGCCTCAGTAACATTAAAATAAACAAATCACCAGGACCTGATGGCATACACCCACGGGTACTAAGGGAACTAAGTAATGTGATAGACAGACCGTTATATCTTATATTTAAGGACTCTGTTGAGACTGGGTCTGTACCACTTGATTGGCGACAGGCGAATGTAGTGCCAATATTCAAAAAGGGAGCGAAAAGTGACGCCGTAAACTATCGGCCGGTGAGTCTGACGTCCGTTGTGGGCAAAATTTTTGAAGGCTTTATTAATGAGGCAATCATGGAGCATCTTGATGCTAATAATCTATTAACCCCGAACCAACATGGATTCATGAGGAATCGCTCCTGCCAAACAAACCTGATTGACTTCTACGAGGAGGTTAGCTCTCGAGTAGATCAGGGAGAACCAGTGGATGTCGTGTATCTCGACTTCTCAAAAGCGTTCGATAGCGTGCCACATAATAGGTTGGTATACAAAATGAGAATGATGGGGCTGGGGGAAAATGTCTGCAAGTGGGTAGCTAACTGGCTAAAGGATAGAAGGCAGAGGGTAGTTATAAATGGAATATACTCAGATTGGGTAAGCGTCACTAGTGGGGTACCACAGGGGTCTGTACTAGGCCCAATGTTATTTAATATCTTTATTAACGACATAGTCAACGGGATAAATAGTAAAATATCAATATTTGCAGATGACACAAAGTTATGTAAAACAATTAATACAAAAGAGGATAGTGAAGACCTACAGAGGGATTTGGATAAGCTGGGTAGGTGGAGCATTAAATGGCAAATGAGGTTTAACGAGGAGAAATGTAAGGTCATACATATGGGAAGGAAAAATGGAAGTCACCAGTACTCACTGAATGGGAAATCATTGGGGAATTCAGAGATGGAGAAGGACTTGGGCATCTTGATTGATAGCAAACTAAATTGGAGTGCCCAAAGTCAGGCCGCTGCTGTAAGGGCAAACAGGGTAATGGGATGTATCAGAAGAGGTATAGCTGCAAAGGATGAGAACATTGTTCTTCCACTGTACAAAGCACTGGTCAGACCACACTTGGAATACTGTGCTCAGTTATGGGCCCCAATATATAGAAAGGATATAAATGAGCTTGAAAAGGTACAAAGGAGGGCAACAAAATTAATAAGGGGAATGGAGGGACTGCAATACCCAGAGAGGTTGGCAAAACTAGGACTATTCAGCCTGGAAAAGAGAAGGTTGAGGGGGGACATAATAAATGTGTACAAATATGTTAGGGGACAGTATAGAGACCTTGCCCGGGATTTGTTCAAAAGGAGGGATATTACGGTAACAAGAGGGCACTCACTTAGACTGGAAGAGAAAAGGTTTCAGCACCAGCATAGGAAGGGGTTCTTTACGGTAAGAGCAGTGAGAATTAGAGATGAGCGTTGTTCTACTCGAACTGTTCGCCAATCTCAAATTCGAGCTGTTTTGGGCGGTGTTCGAGCCGTTCGGCGAACACGAACAATTTGAGAAAAATTCGGCTGTTCGAGGTTATGTTCGATAACTGTTCGTGCACCAAAATCATAACTGGATTTTTTCTCAGTAATGATGAAAATTAATGTTAATACGCAGTTTGAGTGTACAGCGGAGTGGGGGGAGGGGCAGGGGATGGATCTCTGCAGGAACAATGAAGATCTCCATTTTTTTTTCTCTTTCCCGCATTTGCAGTGGGGAGGTGCAATCTGTCAGCCTATCAGCAGCGCACACACGGAGCGAAGTGCTTTTTTTCATGGAAGGGCATGTGTCATTGGCAGTGTATGTCACATGTCCTTGCCCTATAAGACCAAGCCATTTTCCCCGTCGCCACCATTTTCTCACTGCTGCAGCTGCGTGTTAGACGGCACCGCTGCTGCTGTGTGCGCTATACCTTGTTAATTTCAAGCCAATTTTCGCACAAATATACAGATAGCTTGGGAGTAGGGAATAGTTGTGATTGCAGTCCTTTTAAGGACTAGGTTACAGCATTTCCTACGACTTTTATCAGGGAGGTCTGTGCTCTGAAATAGATAGGTTGTGGGAGTAAAGACTAATTGTAATTGGAGTCCTTTTCAGGACTAGGTTACATGAGTTCCTATCAGTTTTTGCCAGGCAGGTCTGTGCCAGTGCTGTGCAAGTTTTTTTCACAGCATTTGGCTGAATCTAGCAAAGCTAATCCTTTTTGGCCTATTGCAGAGTGTGTTAGTCAGTGGAGTAGCCTATCTGTGTTGCAAGATATAACACCTGTGTATAGAATACCAATTTTTTTACTGCACCTAGTGAAGTAAAATCTTTTGGGCATAGCATCATTCTATTAGTCCATCTAGCAAAAAAGAAGCAAGACAAAAATATATCTCATACCCTACCATAATTATATATAAATGTAAAGCAAAGTTGCATAATAAATATAGGGTACTTAGTGAACTATTTTTGATCAAAAAAAGTATACAAGCCGTCCCACCAGCGGCAAGGTGACCCTAAATTGGGACGGTACCTATACTGCCTATATTAAAAACCTTACTGTATATCAAAGTTGAAGTAATGCATATAAAAGGGTAGACAAATAGGACCGGGTCCCAACTCCAGACCACCTAGGCCCGTGGTAAGCTACATATATACCAATCAGCTCAACAAAGGGCATGCCACACCCTTAAATTGCACAGAATGCAAACAAGTCAAAAAACCAGACAAAAAAAAAAACCTTACTGTATATATATATATAATAAATATAGGGTACTTAGGCTTGTATACTTTTTTTGATCAAAAATAGTTCACTAAGTACCCTATATTTATTATGCAACTTTGCTTTACATTTATATATAATTATGGTAGGGTATGAGATATATTTTTGTCTTGCTTCTTTTTTGCTAGTGTGAACATGCCTCTGTTTCTTGTATGTCTGCCATCTTAGACCTCAGTTCACATTGTCTGGTTTTTTGACTTGTTTGCATTCTGTGCAATTTAAGGGTGTGGCATGCCCTTTGTTGAGCTGATTGGTATATATGTAGCTTACCACGGGCCTAGGTGGTCTGGAGTTGGGACCCGGTCCTATTTGTCTACCCTTTTATATGCATTACTTCAACTTTGATATACAGTAAGGTTTTTAATATAGGCAGTATAGGTACCGTCCCAATTTAGGGTCACCTTGCCGCTGGTGGGACGGCTTGTATACTTTTTTTGATCAAAAATAGTTCACTAAGTACCCTATATTTATTATGCAACTTTGCTTTACATTTATATATAATTATGGTAGGGTATGAGATATATTTTTGTCTTGCTTCTTTTTTGCTAGTGTGAACATGCCTCTGTTTCTTGTATGTCTGCCATCTTAGACCTCAGTTCACATTGTCTGGTTATTAGTCCATCTATACTGACCTCCATCAGGTTGCAAACTGAATATAATTTTTTTCTGCATCTAGCTCTGAAAAAATATTTGGGCTTCTAGCAGTGTGTGGGACTTGGTATATTAGTCCATCTATACTGACCTCCATCAGGTTGCAAATTAAAAATAATTTTTTTCTTCATTTAGCTCTGAAAAAATATTTGGGCTTCTAGCAGTGTGTGGGACTTGGTCTATTAGTCCATCTATACTGACCTCCATCAGGTTGCAAATTAAAAATAATTTTTTTCTGCATCTAGCTCTGAAAAAATATTTGGGCTTCTAGCAGTGTGTGGGACTTGGTCTATTAGTCCATCTATACTGACCTCCATCAGGTTGCAAATTAAAAATAATTTTTTTCTGCATCTAGCTCTGAAAAAATATTTGGGCTTCTAGCAGTGTGTGGGACTTGGTCTATTAGTCCATCTATACTGACCTCCATCAGGTTGCAAATTAAAAATAATTTTTTTCTTCATTTAGCTCTGAAAAAATATTTGGGCTTCTAGCAGTGTGTGGGACTTGTTCTATTAGTCCTTCTATACTGACCTCCAGCAGGTTGCAAATTGAATATAATTTTTTTCTGCATCTAGCTCTGAAAAAATAGTTGGGCTTCTAGCGGTGTGTGGGACTTGGTCTATTAGTCCATCTATACTGACCTCCATCAGGTTGCAAATTAAAAATAATTTTTTTCTGCATCTAGCTCTGAAAAAATATTTGGGCTTCTAGCAGTGTGTGGGACTTGGTCTATTAGTCCATCTATACTGACCTCCATCAGGTTGCAAATTAAAAATAATTTTTTTCTGCATCTAGCTCTGAAAAAATATTTGGGCTTCTAGCGGTGTGTGGGACTTGGTCTATTAGTCCATCTATACTGACCTCCATCAGGTTGCAAATTAAAAGTAATTTTTTTCTGCATCTAGCTCTGAAAAAATAGTTGGGCTTCTAGCAGTGTGTGGGACTTGGTCTATTAGTCCATCTATACTGACCTCCATCAGGTTGCAAATTAAAAATAATTTTTTTCTGCATCTAGCTCTGAAAAAATATTTGGGCTTCTAGCGGTGTGTGGGACTTGGTCTATTAGTCCATCTATACTGACCTCCATCAGGTTGCAAATTAAAAATAATTTTTTTCTGCATCTAGCTCTGAAAAAATATTTGGGCTTCTAGCAGTGTGTGGGACTTGGTCTATTAGTCCATCTATACTGACCTCCATCAGGTTGCAAATTAAAAATAATTTTTTTCTTCATTTAGCTCTGAAAAAATATTTGGGCTTCTAGCAGTGTGTGGGACTTGTTCTATTAGTCCTTCTATACTGAACTCCAGCAGGTTGCAAATTGAATATAATTTTTTTCTGCATCTAGCTCTGAAAAAATAGTTGGGCTTCTAGCGGTGTGTGGGACTTGGTCTATTAGTCCATCTATACTGACCTCCATCAGGTTGCAAATTAAAAATAATTTTTTTCTGCATCTAGCTCTGAAAAAATATTTGGGCTTCTAGCAGTGTGTGGGACTTGGTCTATTAGTCCATCTATACTGACCTCCATCAGGTTGCAAATTAAAAATAATTTTTATCTGCATCTACAGTACCTCTGAAAAAATATTTCGGCTTCTAGCAGTGTGTGGGACTATTTGTATTAGTCCATCTATACTGACCTCCATCAGGTTGCAAATTCAAAATAATTTTTTTCTGCATCTAACCCAGCCAATAGTTTTGGCCTAATACCACAGTTTGGCCACTCAGCTCTGCTCGGTTACCATCCATTGTTTTTTTGTGCAAACAACTCCAGAGTTGTGAATTAGTTAACCACCAAAATGAGTGGAAAAAGGCCTGCTGCTGGTGGAAAGGGGAATAGGCGTGTTGGGAAGGGGAAAAAAGGTTGTGTCCGTGGGGTAGGTGTTAAAGCAACAGTAACATCTGCAGAAGAAAGACCATCTTCCAGCCAAACTAAAATGTCTACTTCTTTTAGCGGACAATGTGATAAGATCCCTTTCTTACGGCCACGCCAATCGCTACAAATTCCAGATGAGGCACAAAAACAGCAGGTGCTTCAACGGATATCAAGTGCTCCTTTAAGTGGGCTCTCCTCCACATCAACTTCAACATCACAAATACTCCAGTCCTCAAAGGTGTCACCCAAATCGCACTTGCTTCCTCACAGCTCCCAAATCTCCAGCTGCCCGTCTGAGTATGAGGTAGAACAGATGGTTGAGTCTGCAGAGCTGTTTACTCATACTATAGCCTGGGAATCAGAGGTCGACTCCAGCACTTCTGTGAATCCAGACGAGGAAATGATCTGCACTGATGCCCAGAATCTTTATGAGTCGGATCCAGGACCAGACGCAGAAGGTTCTGACCATAATGTAGACCCTCATTCCCAAACTGTAACTCCTGTTGGTGGAGACAATGAGGAAGACGATGATAAGACTCAAATACCTGATTGGAGCGACAACTTTAGTTTTTTGTCAGGGCAGGAACAGGTTGGCTCTGAGGACGACGGGTGTGATAACGCACAGGGTGATGATGATGAGGTCGGAGATCCCACTTACTGTCAACCCACAGTCAGCCAAGAGATGAGGTCAGCAGAGGAGGTGGAGGAAGATGCTAGTGACGACGAGGTCAGGTTGCGCCTTCCTGGACAGAGACGTAGTACTGGAAGCACGTCAACAACTGCATCCTCAAACACAACTCTGCCTCTCACCACAAGTCGTGGTGGCTCTTCAGGTCGCATGGGTGCTAAGCCTTGCATAGCCTGGGCATTTTTTCAGATCGATAAAGATGACCCAACTCGTGTTATCTGTAACATTTGTCAGCAAAAGCTAAGTAGAGGCCAAAAAATACATAGTTTGAGTACTTCATGCATGAACCGGCACATGGACATGAAGCATAAGTTGCAGTGGGAAGCTCAGTGTGCTACAATGAGGCCTAGCCGGCCGGGCCAATCACCGTCTGCCATATCTTGTGCATCCGCGGCCTCTTCATCCTCTGTGACTGGGGGGACAGCAGTCACACCTGTTTTGGGGCGCAGACCTGCCACCTCTTTACCCGCAACAGCCAGCGTGATTGGCAGGTCATCATTTTCTTTGGAGGTGGTAACACCAGCTGGTGTTGAGCGCTGTCCGACATCGATAGCACCACCTTTGGATCAAGGCAACCTAACATGTCCGCCTGCATCTTCCTCACAGACCGGCAGTTTGCCGGGGACACCCTTATCAACCCCGTCTAAGCACAATAGCCAGCCCTCGGTCCCTCAGATGTGGACAAGTAAAAGACCATTTCCTCCTAGCCATGAGAAAGCTAAGAGGTTGAATTTCACCATCTGCAAGCTCTTGGCTACAGAAATGCTGCCTTTCCGCCTGGTGGACACAGAGGATTTTCGAGACCATATGTCCGTCGCAGTGCCCCAGTACCAGATGCCCAGTCGGCACTACTTCTCAAAGAAAGGTGTGCCTGCGCTCCACCAGCATGTCGCACACAACATCACCGCTTCTTTGAGAAACTCTGTGTGTGACAGGGTGCATTTCACCACAGACACTTGGACGAGTAGGCATGGACAGGGGCGTTACATGTCGCTGACTGGGCACTGGGTAACTATGGTGACAGCAGGACAAGGGGCTGCTGTCCAAGTCTTGCCGTCCCCACGAGTTGTGCGTCAATCCTCTTTATGTCAAAGTTCCTCCACTGCTTCTGCCTCCTCAACCTCCTCTCGGTCTTCCACCTGCACCCAAAGCCTGTCTGGTCATGCCACAAGCTTTCTAACTGCGCAGAAGGGATCCTGCACACCTCCTTACTATGCTGGCAGTAGGGCTCAACGTCATCAGGCGGTTTTTACATTGAAATGTCTGGGAAATGTGAGTCACACAGCTGAGGAGTTGTGGTCAGCTCTGGAGAACCAATTTCATGAATGGTTGTCTCCACTGGACCTGAAACCAGGGAAGGCCGTGTGCGACAATGCTGCAAACCTGGGTGCGGCCCTTCGCCGGGGCAATGTCACACACGTGCCTTGTATGGCTCACGTGTTGAACCTGGTTGTCCAGCAATTTTTAGCCCACTATCCCAGACTAGATGGCCTTCTGCAGAGGGCACGGTCGCTGTGTGCTCACTTCCGCCGTTCGCATCCCGCAGCTCAGCGACTTACATCTCTACAGAAGTCGTTGGGCCTGCCACTTCACCGGCTAAAATGCGATGTGCCTACCCGGTGGAATTCAACTCTGCACATGTTGCAGCGACTGTGGCAGCACCGACAAGCCCTGGTGCAATACGTTCTGACGTATAGCCTGGGCCAACGAGATTCAGAGGTGGGGCAAATCACGCTGGAGGAGTGGTCTCAGATCAGGGACCTATGCACCCTTCTGCACAGTTTTGAAATGGCGACGAAGATGTTTAGTGCTGACGATGCCATTATCAGCATGACTATTCCGGTGATTTACATGCTGGAGCACATGTTAAACAGAATTCGGAGTCAGGTGGTGGCACAAGAGGAGGTGGAGGAAGTAGAGGAGGAGGAGTTGTATGCGGAAGGGCTAACATCTGCAAGGTCCAGACGGTCGGCAGCACCAAGGCGGCAGGCATGTGAGGGTGGGGGAGATGGTTTTACCAGGGCGCATGGTAGCAGCCAAACTAGTGAGGAATATGCAGGAGCCCAGGAAGAAGTGGAGGACGAACTGATGGAAGACTCATCAGATGAGGGAGACCTTGATCACATTTCTGTTGTGCGAGGTTGGGGGGAGAGGACAGAGGAAGGAAGCATGATTGTTACCTCGCCACCAACACAACAGGGACTTGGTGCTCCTGGATGCGCAACACACATGAGTGCCTTCTTGCTGCACTACCTGCAACATGACCCTCGAATTGTGAGAATTAGAAATAATCCTGACTACTGGGTTGCCACACTGTTAGATCCCCGGTACAAAAGTAAATTTGCAGAAATTATTCCTGCCATAGAAAGGGATGCACGCATGCAGGAGTATCAGCAGAGACTGTTGCAGAATCTTACATGTGCTTTTCCACAAAATACCAGTGGTGCACGTAGTGAATCTCACAGTTCCAACTTGCCAACCGTGGGACCGTCAAGTGTTCAGCACTCAAACCGTAACAGAACCACAGTATCTGCTGGTAACATCAATTTTGCGGAATCATTTCACCACTTTTTTAGCCCATCCTTTGCAAGGCCACAGGAGACAAGAAGTCTGACACATAGTCAACGCCTAGAGACGATGGTACAGGAGTATCTCCAAGTAAACATTGAAGCCACGACTGTGTCACTGGACCCTTGCTCTTTTTGGGCTTCCAATCTGGATAAATGGCCGGAGCTAGCCACTTACGCCTTGGAGATCTTGTCATGCCCCGCAGCCAGCGTTCTGTCTGAACGTGTGTTCAGCGCTGCTGGTGGTGTGCTGACAGATAAGCGCACGCGGCTCTCCACTGATAATGTAGACAGACTCACGTTCATAAAGATGAACAAATCATGGATCCGAAACGACTTTTCTACCCCTGTGTCATCCTGGGGAGAGTAAAAGCTTGATGATTGGTTAAAATCACCCTACCAACCGTTTTAAGCTTTCAAATTACTAATCATGTTTATCTGTATCTTGACTGGAAAATAATTTGGGCTTTGTAGCAGTGTGCAGCACTGATCCTATTAGGCCATCTATACTAAAGCTTCACCAGATTTAAAATTAAAAATAATTTTTAGCTGCATCTAGCTCGGAAAATAATTTTGGGGCTCCGAGATGCGCAAGGCACATAAGTGCCTTCTTGCTGCACTACCTGCAGCATGACCCTCATATTGTCAGAATTCGAAGTAATCATGACTACTGGGTTGCCACACTCTTAGATCCCCCAAACTTTTCGATCAACCTTTTCATTTTAATAAAGACCAAAAAAATGGTCATTTTTGAAATTATAAGCATTAGCAGGTTGTTAGAAACTGAAATCAAACAGTTTTCAACTCAAAACTTTATTCTAGGTGATGTTACATTTTCACATAGGACCCCTTGTTCAAAAGGAGCTTCTGAACTCTCTCGTCCATTGAATTTGTCAGGTTTTGGATGGTTTCTGCTTCAATTGTTTTGCATGAGGACAGAATACCCTCCCAGAGCTGTTGCTTAGATGTGAACTGCCTCCCGCCATCATAGACACTCCTTTTAATGATGCTCCAAAGGTTCTGAATGGGGTAGAGGTCAGGGGAGCATGGGGGTCACACCATAAGTTTGTCCCCTTTTATGCCCATATCAGCCAGAGATGCAGATGTTTTATGTGCAGCATGAGATGGTGCATTATCATGCAGAAAAATGATCTTGCTGTGAAATACACGGTTCTTCTTCTTGAACCATGGCAGGAAGTGCTGTTTGAGAAAATCCACATACATTATGGAGTTCATCTTTAGCGCCTTCAGGGATCCTAAAGGGGCCGACAATCTCTCTCCCCATGATTCCAGCCCAAAACATTACTCCACCTACTCCTTGTTGGCGCTGTAGCCGTGTTTGCGTGGGGTGTCCATCAACCAGCCATCCTCCACTCCATCCATCTGGACCATCGAGCGCTGCACGGCACTCATCCGTGAACAAAACAGTTTTGAAATCAGTCTTCATGTAATGTTTGGCCCACTGGAGCCGTTTCTGCTTGTGTGAAGTGGATAGAGGAGGTCGACAGGATGGCGCATGCACAGCTGCAAACCTCTGAAGGACCCTGCATCTTGTTGTTCGGGGGACGTTGGAGGCACAAGCAGCTTCAAAAACTTGTCTGCTGCTATGACAAGGCTTTTTTGCCGCTGCTCTTTCAACCTGACGTAATTGCCTGTAGGAAAGAGTCCTCAATTTGCCCTTATCAGCACGCACACGTGTGTACTGTGAATCAGCTACATACTTCTTGATTGCCAAGACACTTCATCCTGATCATCGCACAATGTTGATTGTAGTCATGCCTTGACCTAAACACTCCACAATTTGTTGCTTCTCAGCAGCCGACACATCCTTTTTCTTTCCCATTTTGGCAGAAAATGTAGGCTGCTTAATAATGTGAGAGAGCCTTCTTAAGTAGTCTTGCCTTTCATTGGACACACCTGCCAAACTAATTAGCACAGGTGTCTGCAATTGCTTACAGTGATATAAAGAGCCCTGACACACGTCACCATCAATGAGTTTAACTGACAAACAAACAAATTCTTCCCTTATCACTCCTAAACACTTTTTGTATAATAATTTGGAACGCAGTGTACATGTGCTTTTCCACAAAACACCAGTGGTTCACGTAGTGAATCTTACAGTTCTAACTTGCCAACCGTGGTCTGTATGGAGTTGTTCAATAAAGGGCCCAAAATTAAGATAACATAGATGGGAGAGGTCTCTATGAATAGGAATTCCTAAGTATTTGATACCCTGTGAGGGCCAGGCAAAGGGAAAGTTGGACTGGATGGAATCCTATATGGATTTGGGGAGGGAGACATCGAGGGCCTCAGACTTCGCTGCATTGATTTTAAAATTTTACCATGTAACAAAGTGATCTATTTCAGCCATAACAGCATGGATGGATATATGTGATTTAGTGATATATACTAGGACATCATCAGCAAATAGAGAGCACTTGTACTCGGTGCCTCCCAACGCAATCCACCTAATATTGGGGTTATGGCGAATTGATGAGAGCAGGTGCTCCGTCACTAGGATGTATAAGAGAGGGGACAGAGGACATCACTGCCTTGTCCCATTGGTGATTGTGAAAGGTGATGAAAATGTTCTGACGCACCCCCTGGGCCTTGGGACACCCAGAGCCGGACCCTTTTTGGTGGATGCTGGTGGTTGTAGTCTTCGTGGCGGCGACCCAGTTCCGTGGCTCAGGGCGGTCAAACCAGTGGCGGAACTATTTATGTGGTTTTCATGTTTAAATGTCCGACTACGCCACCCGTGGATTGCGGTCAGAGTGAACCGCCGCTACAGGGCAGACCACTGAGGCTGGTGTTGTGGGTGCAGCAGAGCGTAGCATAACTCCCCACGGGAGGAGTATAGCCTCAGGGCAGTGTATGCGGAGGATGGGGGTGATGGTGCAGGGCAGCAGCAGTAACGACACGGAGTCAGTGATGCAGTTCAGGGCCTTTACTCACAGTTCTTATTATCCAGACCACGTCTGCAGGTAACGGCTGCCCACGTCGTACTGTGCTCACCAGGTGAGGGGCTCAGACAACTCCCAGATAACTTTGGAGCACTTCACAGGACCCCCTTTGTGTGTCCTTTGTCTGGCCTTTCTTACCAACACTTCTGTCCGGCTGCCTCGGGCCTCCTCTTGGTAAACTTGGCGCCAGTTTCCCTGACCCTATGTGGTGCCTTCCTAGCGGGTATAGCGAGGGGCTGCGCCACATAAAATGTCAGAGCCTCCGGTTTCTAGCTGAGGGTCGTTTCCTGCCTCCACTAGTTCGGGGACCGGTCTCCCCCTTTGGCCTGACCCCTCCACGCAGGTGGATTCGGGCGTGCGGTGGCGACTCGCCCGTCCGCACCCCTGGGATCCCTTCATTCCTCGTTCCTGGAGCCTTCTCCGCTCCTCTTCCTTCCTTCTCCCTCTTCCAGGCCTGGGCCTCTGTTACTAGGCCCGCCTCCGGAGCAGAGCTCATGCAGAGCCCCTGCTCCCTGCCACTTCTGCTCAGACTTCTCTGCACTGAACTAAGATGGTGCCCACCTTTTATACTCCCTTCTCAATGCACCCAGGAACTGCTTCCTCCCTGCTCCTGCACTACAGGGTTCCCCTTCCTCAGTGTTCCCTCCCCCCACTCCAGCCAGGGACAGGGACTGTCGTGCCCATCTCAGGGGCATATTGGTCGCCCTGCCCCACGGCAATGTGGTGTAATGCATGCAGGTGTCGGGTCCTGATCCACACTCCATCCTTACCTGAGAGTGAGATATCACACCTCTGGGTGAGGTGCAATACGTCTGTAGCAACCGAGCCCTCAGGGTGCTACAGTTCCATTTATCTTCAGCCTAGGTGACGTATTGCGATACAGGGCCGTGATTTTGGCTATAAAAGGGTCCCCTAGACCCCTACCCCAAGCTTTTTAAGAGAATCATATATGGCGTGCCAGGAGACTCTATGGAATGCTTTCTCAGCATCCAACGAGAGTATCTAATTACAAATTTTTAACTGCATCTAGCCCAGGAAATACTTTGTGCCTAGTAGCAGTGTCTGCTAGTGAGCGGATTATCCCGGCTGTTAAGCAAGCTGCACCACCTGTAGTTTAGACACTTAATTTTTTCAAAGGAAATGCTTCGGGACCATGGGATACTTAGTGAAGAGCATCAGGAGGCACCCCAAGGCATAGGGGCTGGGACTGGCAGTAGGATGCCTTGCGGTGGACAGCCGAGCTCGATCCTTATAAAAGCTTTTTAACTGCAGCAGCTTTAGTGGACGCTACTGGAGCTGGAATTACCGCGGCTGCTGGCATGAGACTTGCACTCCAATAGATCCTTGTAAATGGATTTAAAGTGTATTCATTCAAATTAGAGAGACAATTTAAATTAAAAAGCTTAGAGCTGCCTCCACCACAGGGGGGCTCGCTCGACCCACCAGCGGACAGGCACCAGTATTGGGAGAGGGGGGCTGGCCGTCAGGGTTCACCGCGGCTCTGGCACAAACCCGGCGACACGGAGGTGGCACGGGCAGGAGCGGACTGGCCGTGTCGGCTTCTCACTTTTGGATTTTAGAAGGGCATGACATGCCTATATCTGTGTCTCCCCCTCCTTTTACTCCTCCACCTCTTTTATTTTCGCATGACTATATGTACTTGTCACTTTTCCATGTGTTAGTTATGTCTTCTGAGCAGTTTGTCAGCTTTTGGACACCTTTGAAGGTGTTTTCTATGTGTTTCTATGTGTTTTTGTTTGCCTGCCATTGGTTTTAACGGTGTTCGAAGGTGTTCGACGAACAGTTCGACGAACAGTTCGGCGAACACACGGGTGTTCGACGAACCGAACCGAACTCGAACACTACGGGGGTGGCTCAACACTAGTGAGAATATGGAATTCACTGAGTGAGGAGACGGTAATGTCGGATTCACTAAACCAGTTCAAGCGGGGACTGGATGCTTTTCTAGATACCAGGCAGATTTCTGCATATACTTAAAAATAGAATAAAATAGAAGGGTGATACAGGGATTTATTCTGACTGCTGGTTTCAGAGTCGGGAGGGAATTTTTCCTCAGGTGAAGATTGGCCAAATCATTTGGGGTTTTTGCCCTCCTCTGTATCAACTTTAGCAATTACAGAACTAACAGGTCAAACTTGATGGACGCAAGTCTTTATTCGGCTTTACTAACTATGTAACTATGTGTGAGGTTGCCTAGCTTCAGAGCCGCCACCAGGTTCTCTGATACAGCTTTCAACAACTCTACCACAGTGTTTGGTTTGTCGCCTAAGCATACAGTGCTGCTTATAGTTATTGGCACCCATGAACTTTAAGTACATAATCTGGAATATCTCCTGAAAAAAATGAATCAAGTGATGGAGATGGAGGCTGAAGAGGAGAAGGAGGAGTTGGTGCAGGAGCTGTAGAATGTGGAGGGCAACCCTGATTGACCCAGGACCCACAATCCTCTGCGTTGGGAGGACGTGTTCCATCCCGGGGTTCCACTGGGACCCGGCTTCCACAATATTAACCCAGTGGAATGCGTCAGTGAGATCTACCATCCTTGGCCACATTCATTTGTCCACATGTTTGTGGTTAGGCGGTCCTTCCCACTAAGTGCGCTGGAGAGGGCATGGGTAATGTTCTGGGATCCATGCTTGTGGAAGGCGGGGACGACACCGGGAGAAATAGTTGCGGCTGGGGAGTCGGACCGAGTATGGACACCCAGCTGCCGCCACCATGAGGTTGTGGAAAGCTTCCACCTCCACGAGCTTAAAAGGCAAAATTTCAAGTGCAAGCAGCAGTCTAGAAATGTGGCAGTTTAGTATTGCGGCCTGCGTGTGTGTGGTTGGCTGGGGTAGGGATAACTGAACGCTGCCTTGGTACAAGGACATGGACGGTGATGGTTGCAAGTCTGCAATGACAGGTGCAGGGTGGGAAGCATCTTCGCATGTGCCATGGACAGGGGATTGGCGTGCATGCACAATAGCAGAAGAGGCAGTGGTGTCACCCGTAGACACTGTTTCTGGACCTTGGAGTTCGGCCCAACTAGTCGGGTGCTTTGCTGTCACGTGCCTGAGCATGCTGGTGGTGGTCAGGCTGGTAGTTTTGGTGCTCTTGATGATGCTGGACTGGCAGATGTTGCAAATGGCCTTTTTGGGGTTATCTAAACAACAGTCTTTAAAATAGAACCAGATTAGGGAAGACCTAACAGTTGTACTGGCAACTTTCGTCATGTTGGTGTTCCGGGGAACAGTTGCCTGCCTTGTGTCTGTGGCCACCACACTGCTTGTTCCTGTCTGTTGTGGTGCTACACCTCCCTCCCCCTGTGTGCTGCTGTCCTCGCTCTGCATGTCCCCTCACCAGGTTGGGTCAGTGACTTCATTGTCCACCTCTTATTCTACCACTTCCGCACCCTGGTCCTCCTGACTTTCTGTCCATTGTGTCTCATCATTATCCACCTCTTGTGACAGTAATTGCACTTTGCCACCGTCATCTTCGGGTGACCATGGCTGCTAAAATGGCTACATGCGATCTTCTGTTGCCCTGCTTGAAGCTGGTCGGGCGGGAGGCCCAAATCTATTAATGGAAAAGTGAACAGCTCTTGGGGTAACCCTGGACTCTAGTCTCTCCTTCAAACCACATATCCAAGCTCTTTCCACTTACGAGCGGACTGAGTGAGAGGCCAGAATCTATAAATGGAAAGATGAACAAAACAGCTCTTCAGAGTGTCCAAGTGTGGGATCAGTTGTCTCAGGGCACTCGGAATGGTGGGAGGAAGGAGGATCAGGGTGAGGAAGATGCCGACTCCAAGTAAAAAAAAATCTCCCGGATCCGCACATTCCTCAACCATGAATCTACAAAAACACTAGTGAATGCCCTCATGATCTCCCGCCTCGACGACTGCAATCTCCTGCTCTGTGGCCTCCCTTATAACACTCTCGCATTCCTCCAATCTATCTTAAACTCTGTTGCCCGACTAATCTACCTGTACCATCACTATTCCCTGGCCTCTCATCTCTGTCAATCCCTTCACTGGCTCCCCATTGCCCAGAGACTCCAGTTCAAAACCCTAACCTTGGCATGCAAAGCCATCCACAACCTGTCTCCTCCATACATCTGAGACCTAGTCTCCCGGTACTTACCTGCAAGCAACCTCCAATCCTCACAAGATCTCCTTCTGTACTTCCTTCTTATCTCCTCTTCCCACAATCACATGCATGATTTCTCCAATGCATCCCCCTTCTCTTGAACTCTGTACCCCAAAATTTCTGACTCTCACTTACTGTTGAAACCTTCAAAGGGTACCTGAAAACCCTTCCGACAAGAGTACAACCTGCAGTAACCCTTGCTCCACCA
Organism: Phyllobates terribilis; assembly: GCF_046119375.1. Taxonomy (NCBI): domain Eukaryota; kingdom Metazoa; phylum Chordata; class Amphibia; order Anura; family Dendrobatidae; genus Phyllobates; species Phyllobates terribilis. The sequence continues at coordinate 278,029,413 of NW_027362767.1, forward strand.
TACCACTGCACAAACAGCTCTATCCTCACCTACTCTATTCTCACCCATCCCTTGTAGACTGTGAGCCCTCGCGGGCAGGGTCCTCTCCTCTCCTGTACCAGTCACTGTCACATTTTTGTTCAAGATTATTGTAATTGTTTTTGCCATATATACCCCTTTTTCACATGTAAAGCGCCATGGAATAAATGGCACTAAAGTAATAATAATAATGTGGTCCAGGCTCACGGCTACTAACACTGGACCGTGTGGAAGACAGGGAGGTGGTGGTGGCAAACTGACTGGAAGCATTATCTGCTATCCAACCAACAACCTTTTCACACTGCCCTCTAGAAATTGGGGACAGGAAGCTTTCATTGAGGTAACCGCAGTTCATCAAACTGCTCACACTGGGCTGCCTGTGGGAACTGCAGCTTCAATGACCTGTGGTAACCTGAATGACGTCACCGCAGGTTATTGAAGCTGTGTCCCAAGTGCAGTTCAGTGTCTTTCTGGATTCATGACTGAACGGTCGCATCTTGCCACCGCTTAGCCATGAAATGCAGATGTCGCAGAGATGAATTATGACGTGGGACATAGGGTTTCTGATATGGATTTTCTTCTCGTCGGACAGGTGAGGAATATGGTTGTTTTTTATTTTTAATTTTTCCCAAATAAATGGGAAAAAGAGTGTGGGAGTGTTTATTTCAATAAAGGAGCCTGTGTGATTATTTCAATTAAAGGACTTTATTCTGGGTGTTTTATTTTTACAATATGACTATGGGGTTAATAATGGGGGTGTCTTATAGATGCCTCTCCATTACTAACATCTGGGGTTGATGTTAGATGCCAATACAAAGCTGACATCAACCCCAACCCTATTACCCCACTTGCCAACCCACCAGGGCAAATGAGAAGAGCGAGGCTAAGTGCCAAAATTGTCGCATCTTATTGATGTGCCATTCCTGGGGCTGCTGAGGGGTGATTTTATTAGCCTGGGAGTGTGATCCCTTCCCTGGCTATTAATATCAGGCCACAGCTGTCTGTTTAGCCTTTGCTGGTTACAATGGTGACAATGGTGTGAGCTGCCTTCAGCACCTGGTGCCGGGGGAACAGCACGAACTGTACCACTGTGCACGTTTTGAGGCCCATGCTGCTGATAAAAAACGGACATGTCAGCGGGGATACGGTCTGTGGAAACACACTGAAATGTGCACAGACCTATTCATTTGAATGGGTCTGCATTTAAGTGTCTCTAGTATGTGTGAAAACTGTCACCACACATACTGGAGACACTGACTTGTAAAGGATGCCTTATAATGTTCTTCAGTGACGTCCATAGACAAAGGCAGTTGAATGACATACAATAAAAACATAATAAAATACAAATATTTAAATCATTGTGTTACATTAAAAAAAATATTTCTAAAACCATATTTTAAAATATTTCACTAAATACCTAATATGCAATCATGAAAGATCCCCAAGGATTTCCCATCAAATTAACCCTTCATTGGATGATATTTTCTATGCATTCGTTGAGGCCTTAAGGTGTTAGGGTTGGTAGTTTAAAAATCCAATGCAGTGGAGTTTTTCTATTTGGTTATCAATTCAATAGTGGACACTATCTATTCGAGATTCATTGAGTGTAGCTGCAGCCATGCGAGAGCGACCATCTTGTGCTGTTCAGCGTTGTGCCTGATGCTGCACCACATCTTCAAGTGAGTAACCACACTCACCGTACTCACGATTTAGCCCCATTGATCCGCACAAGGAGTGCTTTCTTTTTTGGTGGCATACTATGGTATAGCAGTCAAACCAAGGCCATATGGACCCTCCTTGGTCTGTAAATAAGAAGCAACAGGGAGTTATAACCCAATAATGAGTCAATGCAACAGTAATACATATAAAACATAATAACATTTATTTAATCAATTAAAAACCAAGCTAATTGTTATGGTAAGGGTGAAGAGTAAGTGATGATAAACACAAATGTGTGACAGATTTGGCACTTACATAAAATAGTATTGCACATAGGGTATCTAGACACCTAGGAAATAAAGTAATAGCATCTTCCATATGCAGGGGGTAATCAGAGTGTATGTATAAATATAATTATGAGGTCCCTGTGTTAATGAATGTTACTATATGGGGGACTAGTACTCCGTAATACTCCGTGATACAATCAGATCTTAAAGGTGAACCCCAATACTAGCCAAAGTGGCCATGTGTCCAAGAAAGCGCAGTGGCATATAAAGTCAATGGACTCACCCATAAAGTGCTGCAGTGGCAAGTTAGTCGAAACCAGCGGATAAGGGGGGAAATGTGGTGGTCTGGCCCACTGAGATGTACGTACGTGAAGCCTTCAGACAATTAAGAGATAGAGAGGCTTATACAGCACTATCATATAATCCCCAAACCAATTTCTCCAAGGAAATCTTGCTAATATTGGATGGGGCATATACACAGGGAATAATTCTTTTTGATGGCCTTGTGGTCTATCACCCGATTGTCCCCACATTCTATCTATTGCCCAAAATTCACAAAAATCCTGAGAATCCCCCAGGAGGTCTGTGCAACCCTATATGTAAATTCATTGAACACTATCTACACCCTTTGGTCAAAACACTACCCTCCTATGTCAGGGACACTAGCAGATTGGTTTTCTAGATATAAAGATCCTGGTACAAGCAGATGATAACATCCATACTGATGTCTTCCGGAAGGAGACCTCAGTTAATGCTCTCTTGCATGCCACTTGCGCCCATATGTCCTCCACCATACAGGCCATCCCTATAGGTCAATTCTTGCGTGTGAAAAGGATTTGCTCTACGCCAGAATTGTTTGAAAAACAATCTCGGGATTTGAATGAACGCTTTATGGCCAGGGGCTAGAGTAAGCGTAGCATTAAGAGGAGATATAATAGGGCTAAAAATATCAATCGTGACCAACTTCTTTCTGGTTGCAATAATAGACATAAGCGGGGCCCTATGACCAGTCCACCTGTTAGATTGATATCCACATTTAACAATCGATGGGAGGATATCCGTCATGTTTTGCATAAACATTGGTCCGTTTTAAAAACTGACCCCAATATTTGCAAATTCCTACCAGAGAGACCACTGCTCATGGCAAGGAGGAGTAAAAACATTAAGGACCTACTTGTGAGAAGTCATTATGTCTCAAATCCTTCTTTTCCATTCCTTACAGGCAGGCAGCGATTTGGCTGTTTCCCATGTGGTTCATGTCTGGCCTGCCGCAATATTGTCCGCACTACAAAGTTTTGTTCGGCAGAGGGCAGGAAATTCAAAATTATGAAATACATCGCGTGCAGTACGACCCATGTCGTGTACCACGCCACTTGCCCATGTGGCTTGATATACGTGGGTCTCTTACATCCTGCGAACTACGTGTTCGCACACGGGAACATGTAAGGGATATACATGCAGCAGCTAAAGTGAAGGACATATCATTGCTTAAGACTATAGCTCAGCACTTCAGGTTCCACCATGACTGCGATCCAGATGGCCTCAAAGTTAGGGGCATCGACCGCATTCATGGTGGTGCCAGGGGTGGAAACCTCAAAAAATTATTGGCCCAGCTTGAGTGTCGGTGGATAGTCAAACTAGGCACTATGACCCCGGCTGGTTTGAATGAAAAGTTGAGTTTTTCACCATTCTTACAGATTTGGCTTTCATGGAAAATCCTAAACAAGCCTTGTTTCTCCCCCCCTTTTCCCCCTCTCCCTTCCTCCCCTTCCCCCCCCTCCCCTGTCCCCCCCTTCACCTACTTCCCCTTACCCCATCCCTTCCTCCTTTCCTGTCTTTTAGATTTGCCACTCTGGTATTGCTTTTTGATTAATTTTTGTATGTTCTCTGTTTATTTTATTTCATTCAGAAGCCCTTTTTCCCATGGTGTCCGCCATCAACTCAGCCTCCTTGTATTTGATCTTCCTTTGTCCTTTATGGAAAGCACTCCAGTGTTTTGAATATCACTTGCGGCAGCACTTCACTTTTTATGTTTTGATATTGTGTTTATGCTGTACATCACTTTGTGCTTGTTATATGTATTACATCCATTTTTTGGTATGCATATTTCTGTATTATATATTATACTATATCTTACTTACATGTTGTCCCGGAGTCTCCAAGTACAAAGGTGTCTGTACATGATACCTGTAATACATACCCATAGGCTCCATTAGACACATTGAGGCTTTTTGTGTGAGACCCATCAGGGTGCGCATTCGCACGGTGTTCCCTACACGTCCTGCCCCCAATGGCATCAGTACGGTGTGGTGCGTGTCATTGACGTCATAGGAAGTATTCTTTCTGACACGCACCGCTCATGTGATCTGCTGAATGGGACGGAAGTGACGTTTGAGACTCCGCCCCCATGCACCGCTCCAATGATGGCCATCGCACACATGTTCTTGGCGGCACATATAAAAACCCACCCGGGACATAGAACACACAGCTCCCCCGACAAAGCCTACACGAAACGCACGTAGGGGCTCTGTTTCCGACTAACTTGGCACTGCAACACTTTATGGGTGAGTCCATTGACTTTATATGCCACTGCGCTTTCCTGGACACATGCCCACTTTGGCTAGTATTGGGGTTCACCTTTAAGATCTGATTGTATCACGGAGTATTACTTAGTACTAGTCCCCCATATAGTAGCATTCATTAAGGCAGGGACCTCATAATTATATTTATATATACACTCTGATTACCCCCTACATATGGAAGATGCTATTACTTATTTTCCTAGGTGTCTAGATACCCTGTGTGCAATATTATTTTATGTAAGTGCCAAATCTGTCACACATTTGTGTTTATCATCACTTACTCTTCACCATTACCATAACAATTAGCTTGGTTCTTAATTGATTAAATGAACGTTATTATGTTTTATATGTATTACTGTTGCATTGACTCATTATTGGGTTATAACTCCCTGTTGCTTCTTATTGTTGTTTGTATCTAGTTTGGAAGGACCCCCCTAGTTACTATGGTCCCTACTTATTTGGTCTGTGTCTGACTGTTGTAACCCTGAGGGAACATGTAGAGTAGCTGTTGGCAATCTTCCTGGTGTGCAAACCATACATATGCAAATCCAGCCTAACCCAGTACAGTAGTCAGAGATGACATCCTATACATGTCAGAGGATACAGAGAATCATGCACATCTGTCTGGACCGCTGCTGACAATCACTAAGATTAATGGTTCTGTGCTGTGTATACTATCACCACTACTAAGGACAAAACATTGCTTGGCTGCAGCCATCATGTGGATGTGTGACACGCTATTGTGGTAACATATTAAGCAAAGACCATCAGGGACCATAAGTGCTGGAGCATGGGTCCTGAAGAGAGTATTTGTCAGGCTATTTGGTTATTTTTAAAATTTACATTTCATACTGTTATTCTAACTTATGAAACACTCAGAAAACACTTGTAAAGGACACCTCTAGTGTTGCTAGTAAATCAAGCAGATCTGTTACTTTTTGCTGCAACCCTAAAATATTCGGAGTCTCTCCAGCATTTCATATATGAGGCTTTGGGCATCGTTTGGTTGACTTGCCAGCAGTGCTGTCCAATCTGTATTTGCATCTTCAATTGCCAGGTAAAAACAATTGTTATAGGCGGCAAGAAGACCAATAGTGTTGGAGGCTCCCTTGATTGAAATTTCATGCCCACAAAAGATTGGCATGTAATGTACTCGATCAAAAGGGGGCCCATTGTAAAGTCTGCTATGAGGTCCAGCCTTTAATCCTTATACCCCTAGTATGTACATAAGGAATAAAACAAAATCTGTCTCATATCCTGCATTTTCAGTAGTTTTCCCTTTGTATTTTCTCTTTGTGTTTTGCCTCTTTCTCCCTCTGCTCTCCATTGGCACTGCAGACAGATTTATTGATAGATTAAGGCTAGGGGTGCACGACGAGATGTGTCACGCGACTCATTGCAACACATCTAATGATTTTCTTTGGTGTCACAGTGCGACCTGCGACCCAGTGCAACTAAGACACATATGCAAAAATGTTTCCAAACGAGTTGGATTTTCTGCCGCTGATTACAAGTAATACATGACTCATTTGCCATATACTTTGATGCAAGTTCCCTTTGACAAGTGACTTGCATGCGATTTGGTTGCAACAATCTAGATTCCCTATCAGTATGTCTTTGAAGTGTGGGAGGAAACCGGAGAACCCAGAGAAAACCCACGCAAACACGGGGAGAACATACAGACTCGCTGCAGATGTCGTCCTTGGTGGGATTTGAACCCAAGACTAGAGATGAGCGTTGTTCTACTCGAACTGTTCGCCAATCTCAAATTCGAGCTGTTTTGGGCGGTGTTCGAGCCGTTCGACGAACCCGAACGATTTGAAAAAAATTCGGCTGTTCGAGGTTATGTTCAATAACTGTTCGTGCACCAAAATCATAACTGGATTTTTTCACAGTAATGCTGATAATCAATGTTAATACACAGTTTGAGTGTACAGCGGGGCGGGGGGGAGGGGCAGGGGATGGATCTCTGCAGAAATAATGAAGATCTCCATTTTTTTTTTCTCTTTCCCGCATTTACAGTGGGGAGATGCAGTCTGTCAGCCTATCAGCAGCGCACACATGGAGCGAAGTGCTTTTTTTCACACAAGCAAGGGCATGTGTCATTGGCTGTGTTATGTCACATATCCTTGCCCTATAAGACCCAGCCATTTTCCCCGTCGCCACCATTTTCTCACTGCTGCAGCTGAGTGTTAGACGGCACTGCTGCTGCTGTTAGCGCTATATTGTGTAACTGAATTGCAAGCGAATTTTCTCTTAAATAGACAGAAAGGTTTAGGGAGTAGGGACTAGTTTGTAATTGCAGCCCTTTTGTGGGCTAGGTTACAGCAGTTCCTAGCACTTTTAGCAGGCAGGTCTGTGCTCTTAAATCGACAGATAGGTTGGGACTCGGGAGTAGTGACTAGTTGTAATTCCAGCCCTTTTGAGGGCTAGGTTACATCAGTTCCTATCAGTTTTTGCCAGGCAGGTCTGTGCCAGTGCTGTGCAAGTGTTTTTCACAGCATTTGGCTAAATCTAGCTAAGCAAATCCTTTTGGGCCTCTTGCAGTGTGTGTTAGTCAGTGGAGTAGCCTATCTGTGTTGCAAGCTACACCACCTGTGTATGTAATACAAATTTTTTACTGCACCTAGCCAAAAAAAACCTTTTGGGCCTGTAGCAGTGTGTGGTACTCAATCTATTAGGCCATCTAAACCAAGCTCCACCAACTTTGAAATGAATAATAATTTTTAGCTGCATCTAGCCCGGAAAATAATTTTTCTTCCAAATAGTGGTAGCAATAGAAATATGGGGCGCACGCCTGGCTAACAAAAATATACGCTTCATAACAAAAAACACCAGCCTAGCGCACTGCATTAATAAGATGGCATCATCGTCTCTCCCAGTGCTAGGCCTACTACGCCGGCTAGCATTCCTGTGCCTAAAACACAATGTATGGGTCCGCGCTAGCCACGATGCTGAGGGGTCTAAAGCTGCTGCTAACACTTTATCACAATTCAACTGGCAGATTTTCACAGAGCTCCTTCCCAACGCCCACCCATCGGGCAACAGTTGCCCACCCTCCCTATGGGATCTAGTGGCGAATAGTTGATGCCATTAATCAGAGCGTCAGTTGCCCCGTCGACGTGGCAAGCATACGGTAAAGCATGGGAAGAGTGGACACAACTAGTAGCAGGCAGATGGGTTGACCAATGTGAACAAGCCAGATTACAAGTCACCATAGAATTTCTCCACCAGCTAATGATGAGGGGCATATCAGGGGCGTCAGCGCAGCGGTGTCTGACCGGAGTAGCATTTCACTTCCAACTACTGAATTGGGGAGATGTGACAAAGAGATTCATCATCAGACAATCCATAAAAGGGTGGAAAAGGGGTCAGCCAAGTCAGGAGTGTAGATGTCCCGTCCCGTCTCACTAAAACTGATTTCTCACATCATATCCCTAACACCATTAACATGACACTCACAATTTGAAGCATCACTACTGTCTACTGCATTTGCGATCACCTTCTTCGGGCTGCTATGCATAAGCGAATTAGTCCCTCAATCCAAAATTACCACCAGTGGAGGCTTATTACACCAGGACGTAGTCATAGCCAAGAATGCAATACGTCTATGCATACGCCAATCGAAAACGGTTCCAGCGGGCAGGGACACTTGGGTACTTCTACAACCCACAAACGGTACACTGAGTCGTGTAACAATAGTAAAAACATATACAACCATCAGATCACAAAGTAATTTCTTCCTATCACACATTGATGGAATGCCATTATCAAGATACCAGTTCCAAGCTATATTTAATAAATGCATAACATCGGCAGGGAACCACCCCAAAGATTATGGGACACACTCATTCCGCATAGGCGCGGCCATGGAAACAGCAAGAGCAGGACTGTCAGAAACGGAAGTTCAGAGGATAAGGAGATGGCGATCCACGTGTTTGGCGAGATACATAAGACCGGACTTGTTATCCTAACGTGGTTTGTTTCTTTTACAGGTGACGCTAAGCCAACAGTGTGGGTGATAGGCCACTCGTATATACTGTATATTGGGCAGAAAAAAGGGCAAAAGTCCGCCCAGGCGGGAGGAGATTAGAGTTTCATAACACATATTTCAGCTGGAGAGGTATTAGAGGCCTGCTATGGCCACAGGTACTAATGGAGGTAATCAAGGTAGGGAGAGAGGCAAGAGGTCCGGTCATCTTAGTTATACAGGACGGGGGAAACGACCTAGGTCATCACAAGAGCGCATAACTAATGGCAATAATGAAACTAGACACTGAGCGCTTCAGAGAATTTTTCACAAATCTAACTATAGTATGGTCAGAGATTGTGCCGATAGCGGTATGGCAAGGTGCGCGAGACATCACGGCCATCGAACGGACAAGGCGGGTAATAAATATTCGGATGACAAAATTTAGAAGAGACAGAGGTGGTGTAGTGATACAACACCGACAACTGGAAGGAGATAAAGCAGGCCTCATACGGCCCGACGGTGTTCACTTAATGGATATTGGACTGGACATATTCCTGTCAGGACTCCAGGACGGAGTGGAAAAAGTGTTAAGAGTGATGGATGGGGGTCAGAGTCCTGCATACTAGTACGCAGGATCCTCCGTGGCCTGGAAATAGAAAGGACATGTTGGAGAGTTACACTTGTTGGCCAACTTGCCGGTGTGGAGACCCAGGGCATGCTGCAACAAGCTGAATTATTTTAGAAATAAAATGCCTTTCTAATGGAATGAGTATAAAGAGTTAATAAAGCTGTGACCGATCCTCACCCATCCAGTTGTAAGAGTTACATTATTGTATTGTCAAGGAAAGGGGGGCGGTAGGGGGGCTGAGCATCTGGGTTTGGTTGGGGGTCCCCACAGTCTGCCTAGGCTAGATGCATTTAAAAATTGTTATTAGATACACAGGCGGTGCAGCTTGCTTCGCAGCTGGGCTACTACGCCCAAAGTATTGCCTAGGCTAGATGCAGTTAAAAATTCTACGCTGACTAGCAGACACTGAAGCTTTGGAGCAGACCTCTGAGTAAACAGCTCTTCAGACTCAACCATCTGTGTTACCCCAAGCCATAGTGTATGTAGTTTCTTACAGTTAAAAGGTGGGTGGAGCGACCCAACCCCCCTTGGAATTGACGATGCCAACGTGACGTAAAACACAGCAAGGGGACTCCAAATAGAGTCTCCATTTTTTCCAAAAATTGTGGCACAGACACCACTTAAGTGGCATCAATTGCCCCAGAGTTGCTTAAAACGGTTGGTGAGGTGATTTTACCAAATCCTCAAGCTTTTAGTCTCCCCAGGATGACACAGGGGTGGAAAAGTCCTTGCGGATCCGTGATTTGTTCATCCTTATGAACGTGAGTCTGTCTACATTCTCAGTGGACAGCCGCATGCGCTTATCTGTCAGCACACCACCAGCAGCGCTGAACACACATTCAGAGAGAACGCTGGCTGCAGGGCATGACAAGATCTCCAAGGCGTGAGTGGCGAGCTCCGGACATTTTTCCAGATTGGAATCCCAAAATGAGCAAGGGTCCAGTGACACAGTCATGGCTTCGATGTTCACTTGGAGATACTCCTGTACCATCCTCTCTAGACGTTGACTATGTGTCAGACTTCTTGTCTCCTGTGGCCTTGCAAAGGATGGTCTAAAAAAGTGGTGAAACGATTCCACAAAATTGCTGTTACCAGCAGATACTGTGTTACTGTTACGGTTTGAGTGATGAAGACTCGACAGTCCCACAGTTTGCAAGTTAGAACTGTGAGATTCACTACGTGCACCACTGGTGTTTTGTGGAAAAGCACATGTAAGATTCTGCAACAGCCTCTGCTGATATTCCTGCATGCGTGAATCCCTTTCTATGGCAGGAATTATTTCGGCAAATTTACTTTTGTACCGGGGATCTAAGAGTGTGGCAACCCAGTAGTCGCGATTACTTCGAATTCTGACAATCCAAGGGTTATGTTGCAGGTAGTGCAGCAAGAAGGCACTTATTTGTCATGCGCATCCAGGAGGACCAAGCCCTTGTTGTGTTGGTAGCGAGGTAAGAATCATGCTTCCTTCCTCTGCCCTCTCCCCCCACAGAAATGTGATCAAGGTCTCCCTCATCTGATGAGTCTTACATGCCCATCGCCAGTTCGTCCTCCACTTCTTCCTCGGCTCCGGCACCTTCCTCAACAGTTTGGCTGCTACCATGCGCCCTGGTTAATCCCTCTCCCCCACCCTCCCATGCCTGCCGCCTTGGTGCTGCTGACCGTTTGGACCTTGGAGATGTTATCCCTTCCGCATACGACTCCTCCTCTACTTCCTCCACCTCCTCTTGTCCCACCACCTGACTCTGAATTCTGTTTAACGTGTGCTCCAGCATGTAAATCACCGGAATAGTCATGCTGATAATGGCATCGTCAGCACTAAACATCTTCGTCGCGATTTCAAAACTGTGCTGAAGGGTGTGTGGCGCCCCTGAGGGTTCAGTCGCCACAGAGGTACTGCATCTCACCCAGAGGTGTGGTATCTCACCCTCAAGTAAGGAAGGAGTATGGCTCGGGACCCTAACACCTGCATCCAACACATACCCGCAGTGGGGGTAGGGCGAGATTGCTCCTAAGGGAGAGCACAGTCCCAGGTCCCTAGCTGGCAGGAGGGTCCTATGTAGTGGGTGTGAGTGTAGAAAGCAGCTTAGGGGAGCACATGACAGGGAGAGTATAAATAGGAAACCATCTTAGAAAGAGCAAGCCAGTCAGAGGAGGAGAAGTGACAGGAGCAGAGGCTGTGCATGAGCTCTGCTCCGGAGGCGGGCCTAGCCTGGGAAGCCCAGGACTGAAGGAGAGAAGAGAGGAGTGGGAGCCGGAAGGCTCCAGGAACCGAAGGGACCCTAGGGGTACGGGCCATGCAGAAGGCCACTCGTACGCCCGCTGCTACCAGGAGGTAGAGGGGTCAGGCCAGATAAGGGGAACCGGTCCCTCAACTAGCAGAGAAACAGCAAGGCTCAACTAGAAACCGGAGGCTGCAGCATTTCATGTACTGCAGGCCAAAGTCCACACCAGTCTCACTAAGAAGGTAGCCACATAGGACCCAGGGGACGGAACACACGTAGAAGTGTCACTGGGTGTGAGGTGCAGGGAGAAGGCCAGAGAAAGGACAGACAGAAGGGGGTCCTGCTAAGTACTCCGGAGCTATCTGATGGTGGACTGAGCCCCTCACTGAGTACGCACAGCACGACGGGGGAGATTGCTCTGGTACCTGTAATCTGGACTGCAACAACTGTGAGTAAAGATCTTGGGACTGCATCACACGGACTCTGTGTTCATTACTGACTCCCTGCACTACAACCACTATCATCCACCCACACTGCCCTGAAGCTACACTCTTCCTGTGGGGAGTAATAATACCATTGCTGCAAAACCACCAGCTTCAGAGGACTGTTCGGCAGTGCGGCCCCTTTGGCCGCACTCCACAGGTGGCGTAGTCGGACATTATAAAACCCATATATACAAATTACCCTTGGATTGACCGCCCTGGGTCACGGACCGGGTCACCGCCACAGTGACTACAACCCCAAGCGTCTACCGGCCCGGCTCCGGGTACTCCACGGCCCAGGGGGCGCGTCAACTTCATAGGACCCTGATCTGAGACCACTCCTGCAGCGTGATTTGCTCCACCTCTGGATCTCGTTGGCCCAGGCTATACGTCAGAACGTATTGCGCCAGGGCTTGTCGGTGCTGCCACAGTCGCTGCAACATGTGTTGAGTTGAATTCCACCGTGTCGGCACATCGCATTTCAGCTGGTGAACTGGCAGGCCCAACGACTTCTGTAGAGATTTAAGTCGTTGAGCTGCGGGATGCGAACGGCGGAAGTGAGCACACAGCGACCGTGCCCTCTGCAGAAGGCCATCTAGTCCGGGATAGTGGGCTAAAAATTGCTGGACAACCAGGTTCAACACGTGAGCCATACAAGGCACATGTGTGACATTGCCCCGGCGAAGGGCCGCACCCAGGTTTGCAGCATTGTCGCACACGGCCTTCCCTGGTTGCAGGTCCAGTGGAGACAACCATTCATGAAACTGGGTCTCCAGAGCTGACCACAACTTCTCAGCTGTGTGACTCACATTTCCCAGACATTTCAAAGTAAAAACCGCCTGTGCCGTTGAGCCCTGCTGCCAGCATAGTAAGGAGGTGTGCAAGATTCCTTCTGTGCAGTTAGAAAGCGGGTGACATTACCAGACAGGCTTTGGGTGCAGGTGGAGGACCGAGAGGAGGTTGAGGAGGCAGAGGCAGTGGAGGAACTTTTAGATAAAGAGGATTGACGCACAACTCGTGGGGACGGCAAGACTTGGACAGCAGCCCCTTGTCCTGCTGTCACCATAGTTACCCAGTGCCCAGTCAGCGACATGTAACGCCCCTGTCCATGCCTACTCGTCCAAGTGTCTGTGGTGAAATGCACCCTGTCACACACAGAGTTTCTCAAAGAAGCGGTGATGTTGTGTGCGACATGCTGGTGGAGCGCAGGCTCACCTTTCTTTGAGAAGTAGTGCCGACTGGGCATCTGGTACTGGGGCACTGCGACGGACATAAGGTCTCGAAAATCAATCTGTGTCCACCAGGCGGAAAGGCAGCATTTCTGTAGCCAACAGCTTGCAGATGGTGAAATTCAACCTCTTAGCTTTGTCATGGCTAGGAGGAAATAGTCTTTTACTTGTCCACATCTGAGGGAACGAGTGCTGGCTGTTGTGCTTAGACAGGGTTGAGTAGGGTGACCCCGGCAAACTGCCGGTCTGTGAGGAAGATGCAGGCGGAAAAGTTAGGTTGCCTTGATCCAAAGGTGGTGCTCTCGATGTCGGAGAGCGCTCAACACCAGCTGGTGTTTCCACTTCCAAATGAAATGATGACCTGCCAATCACACTGGCTGTTGCGGGTAAAGAGGTGGCAGGTCTGCGTCCAAAAACATGTGTGACTGCTGTCCCCCCAGTCACAGAGGATGAAGAGGCCGCGGATGCACAAGATGGGGCAGACGGTGGTTGGCCCGGCCCGCTAGGCCGCATTGTAGCACAGTGAGCTTCCCACTGCAACTTATGCTTCATATCCATGTGCCGGTTCATGCATGAAGTACTCAAACTATGTTTTTTTTGGCCTCTACTTAGCTTTTGGTGACAAATATTACAGATAACACGAGTTGGGTCATCCTTATCGATCTGAAAAAATGCCCAGGCTATGCAAGGCTTAGAGCCCATGCGACCTGAAGAGCCACCACGACTTGTGGTCAGAGGCAGAGTTGTGGTTGAGGATGCAGTTGTTGACGTGCTTCCAGTACTCCGTCTCTGTCCAGGAAGGCGCAACCTAACCTCGTCGTCAATAGCATCTGTGACGCCCAGCTGCGCTTGGTATCACAGATCCTAGAAGAGTGCATTGATGGAATCCTCCACAAGAGGCCCCCATAAACATTCACACATCTCCACCTTCCACCTCAGACCAGCAGAGGGAGCCCGTTAGGGATATAAATAGGGAAGGTGGAGCTTGGCAGTTCAGTTCCTCTGAAGAGTTCCTGCAGTAGAGAAACCTAAGAGAGCTCAGTCTGCAGTGGAGCTCAGTCTTGTCTAGGTAACTCAGTTAATAGTTCAGCAGTGGAGAACGAGGCTCATGCAAGCTAGATTCAGGAAGCCCAGTTAGAGCTTAAGGTGTGCCGGCGCCATAAAATCTGTGAAGCGCGGCAAGCTGCCGTTAGTGTGTATAGCCTAGTGAGGGCCCGAGTAGGCCAAAGGCGAGTGGAGAGTTAGTACACAGGGGGCAGAGGAGCTTAACCAGCTCACCCCGAAGCATTTACCGGACACCGGATCCCAGCTTACCGGGATCTCTATGACCCAGTAAGGCATAACCGGAATCTCTGGAGAACTACAAGTCCCAGGATCGCTAAGGTGCTGATACGTAACAGAGCCAGGAGACTCTTAGGTCCTGCATACTGGGAGTGTGAACTCCAAGACAAGGCCCTACCACAAGGTCAGCCAGCGCAGGACAGAGACAAAGTTAGGCCTAGCTCCAGGCAGGTCAGAAACTTACTACGCAGAGGCAAGAAACAGGAGGCCCTACACCCACTCATTGGGAAGGATCATGATATGCACCCTTCACCCTACAGTGCTCCGGGATGTGCCTGAATTTCTACCAGTAAAAGGTACTGAAATGACTACTGTGTCCATTTCCATTCTTGCTCTGACCCAGCTGGGTCTCGCCTGTCCTGCATTCCCCCTGCATACGCTGCCCTGAGGCTTAGCTCCACCTGTGGGGAGCTATACCATCGAGCTGCCTTATCACCGGCCTCAGTGGACTGCTGCAGCACTGGTGCTTCTCACCAGATACCACAGATGGCGTCACAAACTCTTATAAAATTACCAATTATCCACCCTTTTAAAGAGTGACCCCAGGGTACGGGCCCGGGAGCCGACCACCGCGACATCCCAAAGGCCAGGCAAAGGCCCGGGTACCGAGTCATCCCCATCCCCTGGGCTAGTCACATCCTCCTCCACCTCCTTTGCTGACCTCATCTCTTGGCTGACTGTGGGTTGACAGTAAGTGGGATCTCCAACCTCATCATCATCACCCTGTGTGTTCTCACACCCGTCGTCCTCAGAGCCTACCTCTTCCTGCCCTGACCGAAAAGTCAAGTTGTCGCTCCAATCAGGTATTTGAGTCTCATCATCGTCTTCATCATTGTCTCCACCAACAGGAGTTACAGTTTGGGAACGAGGGTCTACATTATGCTCAGAACCTTCTTCATCTGGTCCTGGATCGGACTCATAAAGATTCTGGGCATCAGTGCAGATCATTTCCTCGTCTGGATTAACAGAAGCTCTGGAGAAGACCTCCGTTTCCCAGGCTATAGTATAAGTAAACAGCTGTGCAGACTCAACCATCTGTGTTACCCCATACTCAGACGGGCAGCTGGAGACTTGGGAGCTGTGAGGAAGCATGTGTGATTGGGATGACACCTCTGAGGACTGGAGTATTTGTGATGTTGAAGTTGAGGTGGAGGAGAGCCCACCTGAAGGAGCGCTTGATATCCATTGAAGCACCTGCTGTTTTTGTGCCTCATCTGGAATTTGTAGTGATTGGCATGTCCGTAAGAAAGGGATCGTATCACATTGTCCACGAAAAGAAGTAGACATCTTAGTTTGGCTGGAAGATGGTCTTTCTTCTGCAGATGTTACTCCCCCCCACCGCGGGGGGGGCTCGACCCACCAGCGGACAGGCACCAGTATTGGGAGAGGGGGGCTGGCCGTCAGGGTCCACCGCGGCTCTGGCACAAACCCGGCGACACGAGGTCGCACGGGCAGGAACGGACTGGCCGTGTCGGCTTCGCACTCCAGCGTAGTCCCTCTGCCCGCTCGCGCCCTTAACGTCAAAGGGATGCGCAAGCGGCTTTTCTTCCCAGGGCTGTTCCCCGCCCAGCAGGAACGTGGGGGAGCTCAGGTCGGCCTTCAACTGTACTCCCTTACCTCCCTCGCCCTCTTTCCTTCTTCCGTTCTCCATCTAACCACTCGGCTCTGTGGTGTCCGCTCTCCCTCCAGCTCTCTCCTTCTCAAAGGTGGACTACCGCGTGTATTCACACTGTGGCGAATCTTTTGGGCCCAGGCATAAGAAGTTGTTGAGGTAATGGATAATATGTGCCCCCTTAGAAACGTCCATTACAACCCATTCGAGGAAGCAACTAAACACCTCAAATAGTGAGCAATATCTGGAGCACCCCATGGGCAAACAGCGATCTATATAGTATGCTCCTTCTCAGAAGCAGCCCAATAGGTGGACACTGTTTGGAGACACAGGTAGTAAGTAACCGGAACGCCGCATCAATGTCTGTTTTGGCCATTAGGGTGACCCTTCCCAACTTCTTGATCCGCCTGATTGCCTTGTCAAAGGATGTACAGTATATACTACTGTACTTGGTTCCGCGTCGATGTTGTCATTTACTGACCTGCCCCTTGGATATGACAAATGGTGGATTAGTCCGAATGTATTGGGTTCCGTTTTTGGCACAACTCACAACGGGGATACCACTACGTCTTGTAAGGAAAGTGTTCTGAATGGAACCGCCATTCTACCTAAAGATATTTCTTTTTTTAATTTTCTTGTCACGACGTCTGGGTGTTGGTAGGCTGATTTTAGATTTTTACTCCAGCCTTTCTTGATTTTAGAAGGGCATGACATGCCTATATCTGTGTCTCCCCCTCCTTTTACTCCTCCACCTCTTTTCTTTTCGCATGACTATATGTACTTGTCACTTTTCCATGTGTTAGTTGTGTCTTCTGAGCAGTTTGTCAGCTTTTGGACACCTTTGAAGGTGTTTTCTATGTGTTTCTTTGTGTTTTTGTTTGCCTGCCATCGGTTTTAACAGTGTTCGAAGGTGTTCGATGAACAGTTCGACGAACAGTTCGGCGAACATACGGGTGTTCGACGAACCGAAACGAACTCGAACACTACGGGGGTGGCTCAACACTACCCAAGACCCCAGCACTGCAAGGCTGCAGTTTTAACCACTTAACCACCGTGCTGCCCATATATCACCATACAGCCCAAGTCTTAAAGTGTAAATGCAAAGTGACGTCATGTGACTTTTCAGGATAAGTTATCATTTCTACATACATGAGGAATAATAATTTTGAACTTTTAGCAGTTTTTCCTCTTTATTAATAGCCTCAACATTTTCTCTTTTTGTATTATTCTCATACCTGCTTCCTCTCTATAGATTTTAATAGAGATTACAAACAGATTTATTGATGGATTTAAGCTATTTTTGTGAATAAATGACCAGTGCATGAGACAAAAAAAATTATCAATAAGTGAAGAATAAAGCATACTTATTTGACAATATATATTATGTTTCTTATCTTCGCTTCTACTATTGATTTATGAGAAAAATGCAATTACTGTTTAACAAGTTTTCGAGAGTGAATGACCAGTGCAGAAGACAAAAAAATGAGTGATAAGTAGAGTTAAGTGGAACGATCCACCGAGTTCGACTTAAGAGTCCAATTTCCTAAAATACGCAGGCCCCCATGAATTCAACCACTTTGCAATTTGATTTGCCAGGATCAGTCAAAAAGAAAATGCTCAACACCATTTCACACAATGTTTAAGACTCAAAGAGCGGGCCAACCATATCTAGGATGGCTGCTTGGGCTTCCTCATAATGTTCTGCAACCATCACATCACATGGTCTAGTGAGCCAATCAGAGGGTCTATCCCACCCAGTATAAAAGATGCAGTAATTGATGCAAAAGGAGCCCCGACCAAGTATTGAGTGCATTTACTGAACATACATTTCAGTAGGCCACTATTTCGGATTTTAAAATCATTCTTAAAGCAGTTGTTATAATCCTTTCCAGTGTAATGACTTGTATATAAGGCAAAATAAATATACAAAAACAAAAATGCTCCTCCACACCTTGGGCTATGTTCACATGTAGCGTTTTTTATGCCTTTTTGCACTTTGCATTGCTTTCAACCAAGACAAATGCATTCACCGGGAAATGTCATTTTAACATTTTACAACCTTATCTGGCCATGTGGTGTGTGACACATCATCAGACACATCCTGTTTCATTTATGATGGAGGGACTCTGAAAGTCACAATGCCTATTTTTATAGGGCCATCAGGGGGCCCTTACTATTCTTAAAGGGTCAGCTGTCGGCCCTCACTATTGTTAGAGAGCCATCAGCTGGCTATGCTTTGTTGTTCTCCTTATTAGCGAGTGGGTCTCTTATACTGTTATTGCATATGCAGTGACTGCAAGGGCTACCAAAAATTTGGAGGAACTCCAATGCCCCTTGCAAGAGATGGAGAGGTCAGAGAGCCTCCTAAAAACAATGTTCCCATTATTAGGAAGTGGGTCTCGCATAGTGTTTGCCTATGCAGTGAATGCAAATGCTGCCAAAAATTTGGAGGCACTCCAATGACCCTTAGAAGAGACGTAGAGTGCCTCATGAAAAAATGTTCCCATTATTAGGAAGTGGGTCTCCCATAGTGTTTGCCTATGCAGTGAATGAAAAACCTGCCAAAAATTTGGAGGAACTCCAATGCCCCTTGCAAGAGACGTAGAGATCAGAGAGCTTCCTAAAAACAATGTTCCCATTATTAGGAAGTGGGTCTCCCATAGTGTTTGCCTATGCAGCGAATGCAAAAGCTGCCAAAAATTTGGATGCACTCCAATGCCCCTCGGAAGAGACGTAGAGGGCCTCATGAAACAATGTTCCCATTATAAGGAAGTGGGTCTCCCATAGTGTTTGCCTATGCAGTGAATGCAAAAGCTGCCAAAAATTTGGACAAACTCCAATGTCCCTAGCAAGAGACGTAAAGGTCAGAGAGCCTCCTAAAAACAATGTTTCCATTATTAGATAGTGGGTTTCCCATAGTGTTTGCCTATGCAGTGAATGCAAAAGCTGCCAAAAATTTGGAGGAACTCCAATGCCCCTTGCAAGAGACGTAGAGGTCAGAGAGCCTCTTAAAAACAATGTTTCCATTATTATGAAGTGGGTCTCCCATAGTGTTTGCCTATGCAGTGAGTGCAAAAGCTGCCAAAAATTTGGAGGCACTCCAATGCCCCTTGGAAGAGACGTAGAAGGCTTCACGAAAAAAATGTTCCGATTATTAGGAAGTGGGTCTCCCATAGTGTTTGCCTATGCAGTGAATGCAAAAGCTGCCAAAAATTTGGTGGAACTCCAATGCCCCTTGCTAGACACATAGAGGAGGTGATATGGTAGATATTGTGGTGAATGATATGGTGATGGAGGATGAGGAGAAGGAGGAGGACAAGAGCAAATAGACAAAATCAGGAAGCTTATACCCATGTGTAGACCTACCAAAAAAAAGACACTGGATTTGAGTTTGTTATGCTGCTATCATTCGGTGGTGTTGAGAAGTCTGGCCCAATCCAGCCCTTGTTCATTTTTATAAGAGTCAGCCTGTCAGCATTTTCAGTTGACAGGCGGATGCGCTTATCAGTTATAATTCCACCAGCGGCACTAAAAACCCGCTCTGGTGGACCTCCAAGGTGTAGAGAGCCAGTTCATGCCACATGTCCAGCTTGGATACCCAATAATTATAAGGCACAGAGGAATCACGGAAGACATTTGTATGGTCGGCAAGGTACTCCCTCACCATCTTCCCAAACTTTACATTCCTTGTGAGAGTACCCCAAACCTCAGGGCATGTAAGATGGGAGGGTCTGAGAAAACTGTCCCAGAACTTTGACAGTGTTCCCCTGCCTCTGCTGGATTGGAGTTGTGTCTCTCTCACCTATACTCCTTGGTTGTCCAACGAACTATGACCTCTGCCACCAACGTTTTCAGATGGGATTTTTTTTAATAATTCCGCAACAAGGGCCTTCTCGTACTGCCCCATTTTAGTAGACCTGTCCACCTTGGGAATAAGAGATAAAAAGTTCTCCTTGTAGCATGGGTCTAGAAGTGTCACCAACTAGTAATGACTGTCACCCAAAATTTTGAGAATGCGAGGGTCATGGGAAAGGCAGCGTAACATAAACTCAGCCATGCGTGCCAGACTGCTAACAGGCAAGACTTCCGTGTCCTCACTAAGAGGATGACTGACCATGCTCTCCTCCTTCTCCTCCTCCCTGTCCTCAGGCCATCCACGCTGAACAGATGGTATGACAGTTGTGCAGGTAGTACCTTTTATAGCGCATGAAACTAGCTCCTCCTCCTCTTCCTCATTGTCACCCAGGCCACGTTGGGATGAGATGAGGCTGGGCTGTGTGTAATCACCCTGTATCGTTCCTTGCTCCATCTCATCGCCTCTAATGCATCCTCTTTGATTATGAGCAGAGAGCGTTTCAGAAGACAGAGAAGCGGGATGGTGACACTAATTATGGCGTTATCACCGCTCACCATCTTGGTGGAGTCCTCAAAGTTTTGGAGTATGGTACATATGTCTGACATCCATGTCCACTCCTGAGGTCTTATGTGTGGAGTCTGAACTGAATACCGACGGCCTTGTTGATGCTGGTACTCAACAACTGCCCTCTTCTGCTCACAAATCCTTCCCAACATCTGCAATATAGAATTCCAACACGTGGGAACATCAAACACAAGTCTGTGAGCCGGAAACTGCAAACGCTGCTGAAACACGGCAAGGGCGGCGGAAGCTGTAGGTGACTTTCTAAAATTGGCACACAGTCGGGGTACTTTGACAAGCAGATCCATCAGCTCCGGGTAGGTTTTGAGAAACCACTGAACCACAAGGTTAAACACAAGGGCCAGGCATGGTACGTGTGTGAGCTCGCCTCGCCTCCAGCCGCCACCAGGTTCCGGCCATTGTCACACACGACCATGCCTGGTTGTAGGTTCAGCGGTGTCAGCCACAGATCTGCCTACTCTTTCAGAGCTCTCCATAACTCTTCAGCGTTGTGTGGTTTGTCACCTAAGCATATTAGCTTCAATTCAGCCTTTTGCAGCTTGGCCGAGGCAGTGCTGCAGTACTTCCAGGCTGAAGAGGAGGAGGAGGCTGAGGAGGATGAGGTGCAGGAGCTGTAGACTGTGGGGGCAACCCTGATTGACCTAGGGCCTGCAATTCTTGGCTTTGGGAGGAAGTGTTCCGTCTCAAGGTCCGACTGGGTCCCGGCTTTCATTATGCTAACCCAGTGTGCCGTCAGGGAGATGTACCGTCCCTGCCCACAAGTACTTGTCCACGTGTCCGTGGTTAGGTGGACTTTCCTGATAACTGCGTTGTTGAGGGCATGGCTAATGTTTTGGGACACATGCTTGTGTAATGCAGGGACGGCATACCGGGAGAAATAGTGACGGCTGGGGACCGAGTAACAGCCGCCGCCATCAGGTTGCTGAATTCTTCCATCTCTATGAGCCTAAAAGGCAACATTTCGAGCGCAAGCAGTCGAAAAATGTATTTGCGCTTGTTTGTTCCAAGGACTGAGGTATGGACAACTGAACGCTGCGCTGGGAAAAGGGCGTGGATGTGCTTCCTGATGCTGCTACTTGAGAGTGTGCAATGACAGGTGCAGGGCAGGAGGCATCTTCGGATGCACCATGGACAGGGGATTGGCTTGCATGCACAGCAGCAGAAGAAGCAGTGGTGCCACCCGCTGCCATGTGCCTGATCATGCTGGTGGTGGTCAAGCTGGTAGTTTTGCTACCCCTGCTGATGCTGGCCTGGCAGGTGGTACAAATGGTCTGTTTGGGGTTATTGGCAAAGTCTTTAAAAAACAACCAGACTCGGGAAGACCTAACAGTTGTACTGGAAACTTCCTTTGTGTTGGTGTTACAGGGAACGGTTGCCTGCCTTCTTTTTGGGGCCGCCACACTGCTTCTTCCTGCCTGTTGGGGTGCTTTGCCTCCCTCCCCCTGTGTACTGCTCTCCTCGCTCTGCATGTCCTCCTGCCAGGTTGGGTCAGTTACTATATCATCCACCACATCGTCTTCCACTGCCGAACCCTGGTCCTCCTCCTGACTTTCTGGCAATTGTGTCTCATCATTGTGCACCTCTTTTGACACTTCCCCACCTTCGCCTTCGTGTGACTGTGGCTGCTCAAATATTTGGGCATCACTACGTGCGATCTCCTCTTGCCCCGCTTCAAGTGGACAAGGCGAGAGGCCTGAATCTATAAATGGAAAAGTGAAAAGCTCTTCGGAGTGTCCAAGTGTGGGATCAGTTGTTTCTGGGTACTCGGCATGGTGGAAGGAAGGATTTCAGGGTGAGCAATATGCGATCCAGACTCACGGCTGCTGAGACTTGACCGTGTGGAAGACAGGGTGGTGGTGGTGGTAGCTAAGAACTGGAAGCATTATCTGCTATCCAACCAATAACCTTTTCACACTGCTCTGTGTTCAATAGTAGTGGTGTTCTGCGGTCCCCTATAAATTGGGACAGGAAGGTCGAGCGAGAAGATGTGGGTATTTGTTGTGGCGCACAATTTCAGCTTGCCCACGGCCTCGGCCTCTGCATGCACCATCACCATCACCATCATGTCCAGTTCTCCGTCCCTTGCGACATGCCTTGCCCATTTTAAATGGAGAACAATATCTTCCACGCTCAAATGGCTGAATTTGGAATTAACTTATATGTGATCCATGTGATGGGCAAACCACAATTTTAAATACCTGGTCTGTAGGTAACTATTTTTAACAGCAAACTGGTGTCAATAGCTTCACTGACACACTGAAACCAATTTTTAATGGAGGCCAGAAATGGCAGTATTTTCTGAAAATGTATATGTGATCCATGTGATGGAGAAAACACAGTATTAAATAGCTGTCCTGTAGGTAACTATTTTGAACAGCAAACTGGTGTCAATAGCTTCACTGACACACTGAAGCAAATGTTTAATGGAGGCCAGAAATAGCAGTATTTTCTGAAAACATATATGTGATCCGTGTGACGGAGAAAACACAGTATTAAATACCTGGCCTGTAGGTAACTATTTTGAACAGCAAACTGGTGTCACTGACACACTGAAACAAATTTTTAATGGAGGCCAGAAATGGCAGTATTTTCAGCGCAATTATATGTGATCCGTATGACGGAGAAAACACAGTTTTAAATAACTGGATTTTTAACGTTGTAATATGGAAAGGACCTGGCTGTATTGTGCAGTGCCAACAAGCAAATGGCAGAAAAACAGTGTTCTCTGGATTGCTTTTTAAGCAAATAATGAGGATTAAGATCCCAAAAAAAATTATTCCTGGCCCCTGAGACCTGGGCTTATTTCTAAGAATATCTATCCGCAGAAGCAGGCAAAACTGGAATGGAGCCTCTTGTGCTATATGCACCTTTAGTCTGCTATATACCCTGCCTGCCTGCCTGCCTATATACACTGCCTGCCTGATATCTCTGCAGATGGATTATTCCTCAGAAGGACTTCTTGTTGAGATAGATATGTGTCTCTAACATAGTTTGGTATACCTACACTAACTAGAAACAAGCAAATCTCTCCTTAGCTCAGCAGCACCTCTCCCTACATTGATTCCGGAGTGACTGTGACGAGCATGGCGGCCCCAGGTCTGTTATAGACGTGATGATGCTGTGCGGCCAGCCAATCACTGTAATGCCACAACCAACATGGCTGCGGCATTACAGTGAGTGGCAGGCAATCCCTGCATGTTCATTATCTCTCTAAAGAGCGCCAAACATGCAGGGAGGGGACCTGAGCTCCTGCCGAGCAAACCCAGAAATACTTGGCGAGCGCCGAGCATCTCGAGCGGTGAGATGCTCGGGCGAGCACCGAGCAGTTGCGAGCATGCTCGCTCATCACTAATGTCTAGACTTAAAAGCACCCTCATTTCACCAATAGCAGATGCCTTAACCAAACAGGCTGCTAGAGGAAGAGTAAAGTGAGGAAGATCAATATAATGTGTATGTGTGCACGCATGTGCATATTACTTTAAAATGTATCCAAATTTATTTTTCAAAAAGGAAGAGAACAGAGCTTATAGTGCCACCTTTTAGAGGTAGGAGTAAACATTGACCCTTTAAAGAGCTTTGCTACATGTATTACGATATAAAGCCAAGCCAGAAAAATCTCCAAAAGAGAAATACCCTATTTTTCAGACTGCAAGATGCACCGGACCATAAGACACACTCCAAATTTTGGGGTGGAAAATAGGAAACCATTTTTTTTATAAGATGGGGGTCCGTATTATAGTTCAAATAGGTAGCTTACTTGGGGGCGGTGGAGCGAGGGTCACAGGAGGCAGGGTTTCTCAGGAAGCCGGCAGTGGCAGAAGTGGAGCAATGCTGCGGGTCTGGGTGGTAGAAGGGGGTGCCCCAGCAGTGGGGCGTTGCAGTGGTGTTGGAGCGTGAGCAGGGTCCCTCCCTCAGGAACCCGGCAGTGGCAGAACAGGTGAGATGCTGCGGGGCCGGTGAGGCATAGTGGAGTGTATTGCTTTTCCAGTGGCAATCTTCCTGAAGCCATGGTCTACATGGAAATGGCCACCCTAGCCAACGCATGCACAGACTGGGATATCGGCATTTCCCTGAGGCCCACGGCTTCAGGAAGGTGGCAGCCGGAGGCGGTGCAGGCACGGATGATCTCTCGGCTGGGTCAAGATCCCAGTCTGTGCATGCGGTCCACTGCTTCAGGAAAATGGCCACTGGGATAGCTCTGCTTGACCGCCAATACTGGGCTCGCAGCATCGCACCGCTTCTGCCGCCACTGGGCTCCTGAAGGAGGGACCCTGCTTCCTGTGACCCCGATACACCACCACCGCACCACCACTGCAACTCCCAGTAAGCTACATTTGGACCATAAGACGCACCCCTCAGTTTTCTCCTAAATTTGGGGGATTTTGTTCCTCGTCGGTGCAAAGTAAGAAACTTGTTAGATGGAGGTGAGTCTCCTAATTTATATGCAATGTCATG
This sequence comes from Phyllobates terribilis, assembly GCF_046119375.1. Classification (NCBI taxonomy): domain Eukaryota; kingdom Metazoa; phylum Chordata; class Amphibia; order Anura; family Dendrobatidae; genus Phyllobates; species Phyllobates terribilis. The sequence continues at coordinate 278,054,339 of NW_027362767.1, forward strand.
TGGCAGGGCTCTTTACAAGGGTGATTTTTGACTTCCAAGATTGCTACCTCTAGTAGGTGGCACTATAGACAAAATCCTATTTTCTCTCTCTTTGAAGAGTCCGTTAAAATACCCTTTTCCTAAAGAGCATTAACTGGTCTATATGTCCTCGTATGTTAACCTGGCGCTCACCTAAAAAAAAAGCAAATTACTTCAAAAAGTGTTGCAGTGGTGTGAGCTTACTGGAGGAATGGCTACAGGGAGAAAATTCAGTTATATCCTCCTTGCAGCCACTTGCTTCTAGTCATTGGGATGGTGAGGGGGCTGCTCTAGTCACTGCTCACTATACAGTAAGTGTTCTCTGAGCACTCCCATGCACGGTAATTGACAGCCTGCTACTAAGTTAGCTGTCAATAAAAGTTTCAGGAGTTATTAAACTGCATGTCCACTGTGTTGTGAACGGTGACTGTAACAGGTCCCTGCACCACCCGATGACTGGAAGCCAACAGCTTGCAGGGAGAATACAACTTTGTTTTCTCCCTGTAGCTTCTCTTCCAGTAAGTCTGCATGACATGATTGAAACACTATTTTCCTTCAGATTACCACTATATCTGCTGGTTAATAGTATTTTTTGAGCTGACAGGTTCCTTTGAGTATTTGTCAATGTGTCTGAATTTTTAGGAGAACCTGGTGCTTATATTCTTCAGGTCTTTTTAGGTGGTCTGGATTTTTTGGATAAGTCTGGGGCTGTGTTTTTATATGTTTTTTTAAGGCAATCGGGATCCTTTGTAAATGTATGGGATCTTGGAGAAACTATATTAATTTAAGGTTCTATATCTGTTTAGGATTGGTTTGTGATCTGTATGTATGTCAGGGGTATAGTGTGTGGATGTATTCATTTTGGGGTGTGCTAAGGGGTCATTTTTGCATCTGTAAGATGATAACATTTAGGGAAAACTATAGCTAAGGGATGCATTAATATCAGTTGTATATTCTAGTGGCACATATATTAGTACTCATTATACATTTTCTTTGTCCTTAGGTTCGATTTGTTAGCAGTACCTGGGTTTTTGGTAAGCTCATGTGCCATGTAAGTCGTTTTGTACAGTATTGCTCAGTCCACGTCTCTGTCCTTACCCTCACAGCTATTGCTCTGGACAGACACCAGGTAAGTTATAATATACAATATATTATGTTAACTTGTTAAGCTTATCTACTCCAAAATATTACGGTGTCTTACAAAAGTATTCATATTCCATGAACTTTTCCACATTTTTTCATGTTAAACCCACAAACTTAAATGTATTTCATTTGGATTTTATGTAGTATTCCAATGCAAAGTAGCAAGTATTTATGAAATGTAAAGGAAATGATACATGGTTTTCTTATTATTTTAAAAATATAAATCTGAATATTGTGATTTGCATTTGTATTCAGCTCCCTGTGGTCTGATACCCCTAAAAAAAATCCTGAGTGACCAATTGACTCCAAAAGTCAGATTATTAGTAAATTGAGTCCACCAGTGTGTAATTTATTCTCAGTATAACTACAGCTGTTTTGTGAAGGTCTCAGAAGTTTGATTGAGGACATTGGGGATCAAACAGCATTATGAAAACCAAGGAACACACCAGACAAGTCAGGGATAAAGTTGTGGGCATAAGAAAAGCACTGTTAGGTTCTAAAAAAAATAGCTAAAGCTCTGAAGATCTCATTAAGCATTGTTCAATCCATCATCCAAAAATGTAAGGAGTATGGCACAACTGTAAACCTACCAAGACATGGCTGTCCACCTAAACTGACATCCCAAGCAAGGAGAGTATTAATTAGAGAAGCAGCCAAAAGGCCCATGGTCACTGTGGAGATCCATAGTGTTAAGCGTTGGGTGGTTGCTGGACCTGAAATTAGGTCACAATGATCTGTGGTCTCTCATTCTGGTCTAGCCAGGGCAGATGCTGTTTAGCATCACCGTCAGTCCCAAAGCCAAGCCAGTGCACGAGACGTACAGGCTGTCTCTCGGATCCTTGTTCCTAGTAGTGTTAAGCATAGGTTGCGGAGGGGAACAAGGGCTGCTACAGCCTAAGTCCAGGATGCACTGCACTGAGCATGCCTGTGACATGGCGGACCTTGATTGGTGCTTTGGTGTCAGCTGATCCAGTGACCTGGCACCGCCTGATTGGCCGCGGGTGACGTCATCAGTAGTGCGACCAATAATGCGACAGTGGGCAGGGCTTAGTCTTTAAATAGTCCGCCCACAAGCATGGCGGCGCGCTCTGATCATTGAGCTAAGGTTGTGTTCATGTGTGGACGCTTGTCTGTTTGAGCTCCACGTGCTCTCTTGCTGCTCTAGCTTCAGACAGGCAGGTTTAGCTGGGGATAGGCAGTCTTAGCTGGAGGGAGGCAGGTAGTTCCACTTGACAGTCTGGCTCCGACAAGGGGGTCGCTATACACCACGAGCAGACTGCGGACTCCGTATTCCTTGCACCGCCTGTTAGTCACGTGGACAGTGACTCCGCAGTCTGGTCGCACACCGGCTGGGAGCACGTATACGCCGGCGTGAGTCACACACACTTCTTAGCGTCTGCTGCGTAGCCTCTGTGCAGTTAACAGGGCTACGGCTACGTTATTTGTCGCACATCTCTCGTGCAGTTAACGGAGATAATGCGAATCCCTTTTCCCGTCTTGGTGTGCAGTAACACTGGAGGGATTTATATATTAGTTGGTTGTTTTACCTTCTTACCCGGAAGGTGTTCGGCCACAGTCTTCCAGGCTGCATCGCGGACCCCGGGTTCAGTTGCTTTCCATTATTAATAAAGTTGTTTGCAACCGTCCGTTTAACACATAGCACAGGCCGGAGAATCTGTCCGCAGGACAGCTGTAAGTTGAATACTCCACAAATCTGTCCTTTATGAAAATGTAGCAAGAAGAGAGCCTTTTTGAAAGCAAGTCATAAGAAGTCCCATTTGCAGTTTGCATAAAGAAATGTAGGGGACACAGCTAGCAGGTGGAAGAAGGTGCATTGGTCAGATGAGACCAAAGGAGAACTTTTTGGCCTAATGCAGAATGCTATATGTGGCAGAAAACTAACACTACACATCACAAGGAAAACACCAAGGAAACACCATCCCCACCATCATACATGGTGGTGGCAGCAAGAACCGGGAAGCTTGTCAGAGTTGATGAGAAGATGGATGCAGCTAAATACAGGGCAATCCTTGACAAAATCCTGTTAGATTCTGCAAATCACTTGAGACTGGGGTGTACAGTAGTGTTCAAAATAATAGCAGTCTAATATGACTAATCAGATTAATCACTGTTTTTGGTATAAATAATATTACCATATGTCAAACAATTTACTAGTTGATGCAGTAGATTCTAAGAAAGCAACCAGACTCAGCATTCATGATCTGCATGTTTTTGAGTCTGTGTATTTGAATAAGTAATTGAATGGGGCTCTGTTCAAAATAATAGCAGTGTGGAGTTCAATTAGTGAGGTCAATAATTTTGTGAAGAAACAGGTGTGAATCGGGTGACCCTTATTTAAGGCTGAAGCCAGCACATGTTGTACATGCATTTCTCCTTGAAAGCCTGAGAAATATGGGTCGTTCGAGACATTGCTCAGAAGAACAGGGAACTTTGACTAAAAAGTTGATTGCAGAGGGTAAAACTTATAAAGAAGTGCAGACAATGATAGGCTGCTCAGCTAAAATGATTTCCAATGCTTTAAAATGGAAAGCAAAACCAGAGAGACATGGAAGAAAATGGAAGACTAGTATTCGAATTGACCAAAGAATAGCCAGAATGGCAAAGGCTCAGCCAATGATCAGCTCCAGGAAGATCAAAGACAGTCTCAAGTTACCTATGAGTACTGTGACAGTTAGAAGATGCCTGTGTGACGCTAATCTCTTAGCAAGAAGTCCTTGCAAAGTCCCACTGTTAAAAAAAGACATGTACTGAAGCGGATACAATTTGAAAAAGAACACATCAACTGGCTTAAACAGAAATTGAGAAACATTTTTTGGACTGATGAAAGTAAAATTGTTCTTTTTGGGTTCAAGGGCCGCAGACAGTTCGTCAGACAACCCCCAAACTCTGCATTCAAGCCACAGTACACTCTGAAGACAGTGAATCATGATGGTGCAAGCATCATGATATGGGCATGTTTCTCTTACTATGGTGCCGGACCTATTTACCGCATACCAGGGATCATGGACCAGTTTGCATATATTAAAATACTTGAAGAGTTCATATTGACTGATGCCGAAGAGGATATGCCCTTGAAATGGGTGTTTCAACAAGACAACGACCCTAAACACACCAGTAAACAAGAAAAATGTTGGTTCCAGTCCAACAAAATTGAGGTTATGGAGTGGCCAGCCCAATCCCCGGACTTTAATCCAAAAGAACACTTGTAGAGTGACATCAAAAATGACGTTTCTGAGGCAAAACCAACAAATGCCAAAAAATTGTGAGATATAGTCAAAGCATCCTGGGCTGGGATAACAGTTGACAGGTTCAAGAAGTTGGTTGACTCTATGCAACATCGATGTAAAGCAGTTCTAAAAAACTGAATACAACTATATATTAGGTTAGTGATTCACAGGAATGCTAACTCCTAACAAAAAAGTGCATATTGTAAGTTTGTAAAGACAAATGCTGACACTGCTATTTTTTTTAGAACAGCCCAATGTCAATTTTTTGTTATTTTCTGTAAAGTAGTTAAAAATTATATACATTTCTCTTCATGTTTTGAATTAGAAAACAGTGTGCAATGTTCCCAATGTATGGAAAGGAAAGCTAGTATAAAGATTTTGTGCTTAACTCACCTTTTTGAACACACTGCTATTATTTTTGTATTATTTCCTTTACACTTCACAAAAACTTGATACTTTTTGTTGGTATATCACATAAAATATAAACCTACAAGCAGCAAATAGGCCAAATTACCACATAATTATTTACTGTTGCAATCTTGAGCAACCATTGTACGCAAAACCTATAAAAATGACTGCATACAAAGTGTAAAATGTCAAAAAGATTTATTAATCACAGCACATTTAAAAGAGAATATAAATAAGTAAAAAAGAGGACAATTACATCTAAAAAATTTACCAAAGAAGATGAGATGCAAGTGAAACATCAAGTAAGAGATTTACATCTAAAATATTATAGTACATAAGAGGAAGATGGTAATTACTAGTGTTGAGTAGTGTTGAGCCACCCCCGTAGTGTTCGGGTTCGGTTCGGTTCGTCGAACACCGGGATGTTCGAGGAACTGTTCGTCGAACTGTTCGTCGAACACCTTAGAACACCGTCGAACACCGTTAAAACCAATGGCAGGCAAACAAAAACACATAGAAACACATAGAAAACACCTGCAAAGGTGTCCAAAAGCTGACAAACTGCTCAGAAGACACTCTCTTTAAAAAAGCCGGCCGGCAAATTCAGCAGCGGCATACACCGGTACCCGACAATTTAGACAAGAAGGAATAGAGCATCACACATAGATTAGATAGATAGAAACATGTCAGTCACACATATAAGAAGCACAGTGACAGTGTTGGTTACTGCACTTGTCATTTAGTGTAAAGGATTTATTAAAAAAAATATTAGTGTTTTCATGCACGTCTCTTTAAAAAAGCCGGCCGGCAATTCAGCATCTGTACCCGACAATTTAGAACAGAAAGAATAGAGCTTCACACATAGATTAGATAGATAGAAACATGTCAGTCACATATATAATAAGTACAGTGATAGTGTTGCTTACTGTACTTGTCATTTAGTGTAAAGGATTTATTTAAAAAAATAATAGTGTTTTCATGCACTGTCTCTTTAAAAAAGCCGGCCGGCAATTCAGCAGCGGTACCCGACAATTTAGAACAGAAAGATAGAGCATCACACATAGATTAGATAGATAGAAACATGTCAGTCACATATATATGAAGTACAGTGATAGTGTTGGTTACTGTACTTGTCATTTAGTATTAAAATAAAGGATTTATTATTAAAAAAATTGGCGTGGGGTTCCCCTTAATTTTAGGCTCTAGCGGAGGTTAAGCAGACGGCTGGGGCAGATGTTTGAAGCTTGGGAAGGGGGTAATACCCACGGTGCTTCCCAGGCTACTAATATCAGCCCCCAGCTGAATACATAGCCTTTACTAGCTATTAAAATGGGGGACCCCCCCAAAAAAATGACGTGGGGTCCCCCCTAATTTAATAGCTAGCAAAGGCTAGGCAGACAGCAGGGGGCTGATATTAATAGCCCAGGAAGGGAGCCATGAATATTGGCCCCCTCCCAGGCTAGAAACACCAGCCGTCAGCCGCCCCAGAAATGGCGCATTCATAGGATGCGCCAATTCTGGCACTTAGCCTCGCTCTTCCACGCTGCCCTGGTGCGGTGGCAGGGGGTAATAGGGTTGGGGTTGATGTCAGCTTATAATGCCAGCTGACATCAAGCCCAGGTTAGTAATGGAGAGGCGTCTATAAGACACCCCCATTACTAACCCCATAGTCAAAGTTAAAAAAAACACAAACACCCAGAATAAAGTCCTTTAATTGAAATAAAGACACAATCCTTTATTGTTCTAAATTAAACCATACTTACCATCACGCCCATTCCAGCTGAAGCCAACGATCTCCTGCAATAAAAGAAAAATAACAAAGCAACCTCATCCTTACCTTTCCATGGTTCCCACGACAGCTTCAGCTCTGCTACATCGAGATGACAGGCTGGACCGCAGCAGAACGCTGCCATCCAGCCTGTCATCCCGCAGACACTGAGAAGCGCAGGCATGCTTGCGCTGCTCAGCGTCTCTCTGTGACGACATCCAGATGAGCCGAGTTCATGTCCAATGAACTCGGCTCACCTCATGCACGTCACTGACAGCGTGGGAAAATTCTCACGCTGAAGCGCTGATTGCAGGAGAATTTTCCCACGCTGTCAGTGACGTGCAGGAGGTGAGCTGAGTTCATTGGACATGAGCTCACCTCATGCACATCACTGACAACGTGGGAGAATTCTCCTGCACTCAGCACTTCAGCGTGAGAATTTTCCCACGCTGTCAGTGACGTGCATGAGGTGAGCCGAGTTCATTGGACATGACCTCGGCTCATCTGGATGCCGTCACAGCGAGACAGTGAGGAGCGCAAGCATGCCTGCGCTTCTCAGTGTCTGCGGGATGACAGACTGGATGGCAGCGTTCTGCTGCGGTCCAGCCAGTCATCTCGATGTAGCAGAGCTGAAGCTGTCGTGGGAACCATGGAAAGGTAAGGATGAGGTTGGTTTATTATTTTTCTTTTATTGCAGGAGATCGTTGGCTTCAACTGGAATGGGTGTGATGGTAAGTATGGTTTAATTTAGAACAATAAAGAATTGTGTCTTTATTTCAATTAAAGGACTTTATTCTGGGTGTTGTGTTTTTTTTAAATACTTTACTAGAAATTCATGGCGGTCATGTCTAATACTGGCGTGAACCCATGAATTTTGGGCTTGGGGCCAGCTGATAATACCAAGCTGGCCCTAACCCCTTTATTACCCAGTGAGCCACCGCACCAGGGCCCTGGATGAGTTGGGTACAGCGCCAGAAGATGGCGCTTCTATGAACGCGCCATTTTCCTGGGTGGCTGCGGACTGCAATTTGTAGCGGGGGGGGGCCCAGAAAGCTTGGGCCTCCCTGCGCTGCAGATTCCAGCCCCCAGCTGCCTAGTTGTACCTGGCTGGACACAAAAATAGGGCGAAGCCCCACGTATTTTTTTTTTAATTATTTCATGAAATTCATGAAATAATTAAGAAAAAAAGGCCTTCCCTATATTGTTGTGTCCGGCCAGGTACAAATAAGCAGCTGGTGGTTGGGGGCAGCCCGTTCCTGCCTGCTGTACCTGGCTGGACACAAATATAGTGCGAAGCCCCACTTCAATTTTTTTTAATTATTTCATGAAATTCATGAAATAATTAAGAAAAAAAGGGCTTCCCTATATTGTTGTGTCCGGCCAGGTACAAATAGGCAGCTGGTGGATGGGGGCAGCCCGTTCCTGCTTGCTGTACCTGGCTGGACACAAATATAGTGCGAAGCCCCACTTCAATTTTTTTAAATTATTTCAGGAAATTCATGAAATAATTTAAAAAAAATTGACGTGGGGCTTCGCACTATATTTGTGTCCAGCCAGGTACAGCAGGCAGGAACGGGCTGCCCCCAACCACCAGCTGCCTATTTGTACCTGGCCGGACACAACAGTATAGGGAAGCCCTTTTTTTCTTAATTATTTCATGAAATAATTTAAAGAAAATTGACGTGGGGCTTCGCCCTGTTTTTGTGTCCAGCCAGGTACAACTAGGCAGCTGGGGGCTGGAATCCGCAGCGCAGGGAGGCCCAAGCTTTCTGGGCCACCCCCACTGCAAATTGCAGTCCGCAGCCACCCCAGAAAATGGCGCGTTCATAGAAGCGCCATCTTCTGGCGCTGTACCCAACTCATCCAGGGCCCTGATGCGGTGGCTCACTGGGTAATAAAGGGGTTAGGGCCAGCTTGGCATTATCAGCTGGCCCTAAGCCCGAAATTCATGGGGTCACGCCAATATTAGACATGACCACCATGAATTTCTAGTAAAGTATTTAAAAAAAACAACACCCAGAAAAAAGTCCTTTAATTGAAATAAACACACAATTCTTTATTGTTCTAAATTAAACCATACTTACCATCACGCCCATTCCAGCTGAAGCCAACGATCTCCTGAAATAAAAGAAAAATAATAAAGCAACATCATCCTTACCTTTCCATGGTTCCCATGACAGCTTCAGCTCTGCTACATCGAGATGACAGGCTGGACCGCAGCAGAACGCTGACATCCATCCTGTCATCCCGCAGACACTGAGAAGCGCAGGCTTGCTTGCGCTCCACAGTGTCTCTCTGTGAGGGCATCCAGATGAGCCGAGTTAATGTCCAATGAACTCGGCTCACCTCATGCACGTCACTGACAGCGTGGGAAAATTCTCCTGCACTCAGCGCTTCAGCGTGGGAGAATTCTCACACTGAAGCGCTGAGTGCAGGAGAATTCTCCCACGCTGTCAGTGACGTGCAGGAGGTGAGCTGAGTTCATTGGACATGAGCTCACCTTATGCACGTCACTGACAGCGTGGGAAAATTCTCCTGCACTCAGCGCTTCAGCGTGGGAGAATTCTCACGCTGAAGCGCTGAGTGCAGGAGAATTCTCCCACGCTGTCAGTGACGTGCAGGAGGTGAGCTGAGTTCATTGGACATGAGCTCACCTTATGCACGTCACTGACAGCGTGGGAGAATTCTCCTGCACTCACCGCTTCAGCGTGAGAATTTTCCCACGCTGTCAGTGACGTGCATGAGGTGAGCCGAGTTCATTGGACATGAACTCGGCTCATCTGGATGTCGTCACAGAGAGACGCTGAGCAGCGCAGGCAAGCCTGCGCTTCTCAGTGTCTGCGGGATGACAGGCTGGATGGCAGCGTTCTGCTGCGGTCCAGCCTGTCATCTCGATGTAGCAGAGCTGAAGCTGTCGTGGGAACCATGGAAAGGTAAGGATGAGGTTGCTTTATTATTTTTCTTTTATTGCAGGAGATCGTTGGCTTCAGCTGGAATGGGCGTGACGGTAAGTATGGTTTAATTTAGAACAATAAAGGATTGTGTCTTTATTTCAATTAAAGGACTTTATTCTGGGTGTTTGTGTTTTTTTTAACTTTGACTATGGGGTTAGTAATGGGGGTGTCTTATAGACGCCTCTCCATTACTAACCTGGGCTTGATGTCAGCTGGCATTATAAGCTGACATCAACCCCAACCCTATTACCCCCTGCCACCGCACCAGGGCAGCGTGGAAGAGCGAGGCTAAGTGCCAGAATTGGCGCATCCTATGAATGCGCCATTTCTGGGGCGGCTGACGGCTGGTGTTTCTAGCCTGGGAGGGGGCCAATATTCATGGCTCCCTTCCTGGGCTATTAATATCAGCCCCCAGCTGTCTGCCTAGCCTTTGCTAGCTATTAAATTAGGGGGGACCCCACGTCATTTTTTTTGGGGGGGTCCCCCATTTTAATAGCTAGTAAAGGCTATGCATTCAGCTGGGGGCTGATATTAGTAGCCTGGGAAGCTCCGTGGGTATTACCCCCTTCCCAGGCTTCAAACATCTGCCCCAGCCGTCTGCTTAACCTCCGCTAGAGACTAAAATTAAGGGGAACCCCACGCCAATTTTTTAAATAATAAATCCTTTATTTTAATACTAAATGACAAGTACAGTAACCAACACTATCACTGTACTTCATATATATGTGACTGACATGTTTCTATCTATCTAATCTATGTGTGATGCTCTATTCTTTCTGTTCTAAATTGTCGGGTACAGATGCTGAATTGCCGGCCGGCTTTTTTAAAGAGACGGTGCATGAAAACACTATTATTTTTTTTGATAAATCCTTTACGCTAAATGACAAGTACAGTAAGCAACACTGTCACTGTACTTCATATATATGTGACTGACATGTTTCTATCTATCTAATCTATGTGTGAAGCTCTATTCTTTCGGTTCTAAATTGTCGGGTACAGGTGTATGCCGCTGCTGAATTGCCGGCTTTTCATGTTTCACTGTTGGCACTGTTCCCATCGATTTGGGCAATCACTGTAATGCCACAACCACCATGGCTGTGGCATTACAGTGAGTGGCAGACAGTCCCTGCATGATTGGTGCTCTAAATAGCGCCAGACATGCAGGACACGCTTTTGGTGCACGAACAGTTATCGAACATAACCTCGAACAGCCGAATTTTTTGCAAATTGTTCGGGTTCGTCGAACAACTCGAACACCGCCCAAAACAGCTCGAATTTGAGATTGGCGAACAGTTCTAGTCGAACACCGCTCATCTCTAGTGTTGAGCCACCCCCGTAGTGTTCGAGTTCGGTTCGGTTCGTCGAACACCCGTGTGTTCGCCGAACTGTTCGTCGAACTGTTCGTCGAACACCTTCGAACACCGTTAAAACCAATGGCAGGCAAACAAAAACACATAGAAACACATAGAAAACACCTTCAAAGGTGTCCAAAAGCTGACAAACTGCTCAGAAGACATAACTAACACATGGAAAAGTGACAAGTACATATAGTCATGCGAAAAGAAAAGAGGTGGAGGAGTAAAAGGAGGGGGAGACACAGATATAGGCATGTCATGCCCTTCTAAGATCCAAAAAGTGAGAAGCCGACACGGCCAGTCCTCTCCTGCCCGTGCCACCTCCGTGTCGCCGGGTTTGTGCCAGAGCCGCGGTGAACCCTGACGGCCAGCCCCCCTCTCCCAATACTGGTGCCTGTCCGCTGGTGGGTCGAGCGAGCCCCCCTGTGGTGGAGGCAGCTCTAAGCTTTTTAATTTAAATTGTCTCTCTAATTTGAATGAATACACTTTAAATCCATTTACAAGGATCTATTGGAGTGCAAGTCTCATGCCAGCAGCCACGTAATTCCAGCTCCAGTAGCGTCCACTAAAGCTGCTGCAGTTAAAAAGCTTTTATAAGGATCGAGCTCGGCTGTCCACCGCAAGGCATCCTACTGCCAGTCCCAGCCCCTATGCCTTGGGGTGCCTCCTGATGTTCTTCACTGAGTATCCCGTGGTCCCGAAGCATTTCCTTTGAAAAAATTAAGTGTCCAAACTACAGGTGGTGTAGCTTGCTTAACAGCCGGGATAATCCGCTGACTAGCAGACACTGCTACTAGGCACAAAGTATTTCCTGGGCTAGATGCAGTTAAAAATTTGTAATTAGATACTCTCGTTGGATGCTGAGAAAGCATTCCATAGAGTCTCCTGGCACGCCATATATGATTCTCTTAAAAAGCTTGGGGTAGGGGTCTAGGGGACCCTTTTATAGCCAAAATCACGGCCCTGTATCGCAATATGTCACCTAGGCTGAAGATAAATGGAACTGTAGCACCCTGAGGGCTCGGTTGCTACAGAGGTATTGCACCTCACCCAGAGGTGTGATATTTCACTCTCAGGTAAGGATGGAGTGTGGATCAGGACCCGACACCTGCATGCATTACACCACATTGCCGTGGGGCAGGGCGACCAATATGCCCCTGAGATGGGCACGACAGTCCCTGTCCCTGGCTGGAGTGGGGGGAGGGAATACTGAGGAAGGGGAACCCTGTAGTGCAGGAGCAGGGAGGAAGCAGTTCCTGGGTGCATTGAGAAGGGAGTATAAAAGGTGGGCACCATCTTAGTTCAGTGCAGAGAAGTCTGAGCAGAAGTGGCAGGGAGCAGGGGCTCTGCATGAGCTCTGCTCCGGAGGCGGGCCTAGTAACAGAGGCCCAGGCCTGGAAGAGGGAGAAGGAAGGAAGAGGAGCGGAGAAGGCTCCAGGAACGAGGAACGAAGGGATCCCAGGGGTGCGGACGGGCGAGTCGCCACCGCACGCCCGAATCCACCTGCATGGAGGGGTCAGGCCAAAGGGGGAGACCGGTCCCCGAAACTAGTGGAGGCAGGAAACGACCCTCAGCTAGAAACAGGAGGCTGTGACATTTTATGTGGCGCAGCCCCTCGCTACACCCGCTAGGAGGGCAGCACATAGGGTCAGGGAAACTGGCGCGAAGTTTACCAAGAGGAGGCCCGAGGCAGCCGGACAGAAGGGTTGGTAAGAAAGGCCAGACAAAGGACACACAAAGGGGGTCCTGTGAAGCGCTCCAAAGTTATCTGGGAGTTGTCTGAGCCCCTCACCTGGTGAGCACAGTACGACTTATGTAGCCGTTACCTGCAGACGTGGTCTGGATAATAAGAACTGTGAGTAAAGGCCCTGGACTGCATCACTGACTCCGTGTCGTTACTGCTGCTGCCCTGCACCATCACCCCCATCCTCCGCATACACTGCCCTGAGGCTATACTCCTCCCGTGGGGAGTTATGCTACGCTCTGCTGCACCCACAACACCAGCCTCAGCGGTCTGCCCTGCAGCGGCGGTTCACTCTGACCGCAATCCACGGGTGGCGTAGTCGGACATTTAAACATCAAAACCACATAAATAGTTCCGCCACTGGTTTGACCACCCTGAGCCACGGAACCGGGTCGCCGACACGAAGACTACAACCACCAGCATCCACCAAAAATGGTCCGGCTCCGGGTGTCCCAAGGCCCAGGGGGTGCATCAGAACATTTTCATCACCTTTCACAATCACCAATGGGACAAGGCAGGGATGTCCTCTGTCCCCTCTCTTATACATCCTAGTGACGGAGCACCTGCTCTCATCAATTCGCCATAACCCCAATATTAGGTGGATTGCGTTGGGAGGCACCGAGTACAAGTGCTCTCTATTTGCTGATGATGTACTAGTATATATCACTCAATCACATATATCCATCCATGCTGTTATGGCTGAAATAGATCACTTTGTTACATGGTCAAATTTTAAAATGAATGCAGCGAAGTCTGAGGCCCTCGATGTCTCCCTCCCCAAATCCATATAGGATTCCATCCAGTCCAACTTTCCCTTTGCCTGGCCCTCACAGGGTATCAAATACTTAGGAATTCCTATTCATAGAGACCTCTCCCATCTATGTTATCTTAATTTTGGGCCCTTTTTTGAACAACTCCATACAGACCACGGTTGGCAAGTTAGAACTGTAAGATTCACTACGTGAACCACTGGTGTTTTGTGGAAAAGCACATGTACACTGTGTTCCAAATTATTATGCAAAAAGTGTTTAGGAGTGATAAGGGAAGAATTTGTTTGTTTGTCAGTTAAACTCATTGATGGTGATGTGTGTCAGGGCTCTTTATATCACTGTAAGCAATTGCAGACACCTGTGCTAATTAGTTTGGCAGGTGTGTCCAATGAAAGGCAAGACTACTTAAGAAGGCTGTCTCACATTATTAAGCAGCCTACATTTTCTGCCAAAATGGGAAAGATAAAGGATGTGTCGGCTGCTGAGAAGCAACAAATTGTGGAGTGTTTAGGTCAAGGCATGACTACAATCAACATTGTGCGATGATCAGGATGAAGTGTCTTGGCAATCAAGAAGTATGTAGCTGATTCACAGTACACACGTGTGCGTGCTGATAAGGGCAAATTGAGGACTCTTTCCTACAGGCAATTACGTCAGGTTAAAAGAGCAGCGGCAAAAAAGCCTTGTCATAGCAGCAGACAAGTTTTTGAAGCTGCTGGTGCCTCCAACGTCCCCCGAACAACAAGATGCAGGGTCCTTCAGAGGTTTGCAGCTGTGCATATGCCATCCTGTCGACCTCCTCTATCCACTTCACACAAGCAGAAACGGCTCCAGTGGGCCAAACATTACATGAAGACTGATTTCAAAACTGTTTTGTTCACGGATGAGTGCCGTGCAGCGCTCGATGGTCCAGATGGATGGAGTGGAGGATGGCTGGTTGATGGACACCCCACGCAAACACGGCTGCAGCGCCAACAAGGAGGAGGTGGAGTAATGTTTTGGGCTGGAATCATGGGGAGAGAGATTGTCGGCCCCTTTAGGATCCCTGAAGGCGCTAAAGATGAACTCCATAATGTATGTGGATTTTCTCAAACAGCACTTCCTGTCATGGTTAAAGAAGAAGAACCATGTATTTCACAGCAAGATCATTTTTTTGCATGATAATGCCCCATCTTATGCTGCACATAAAACATCTGCATCTCCGGCTGATATGGGCATAAAAGGGGACAAACTTATGGTGTGACCCCCATGCTCCCCTGACCTCTGCCCCATTCAGAACCTCTGGAGCATCATCAAAAGGAGTGTCTATGATGGCGGGAGGCAGTTCACATCTAAGCAACAGCTCTGGGAGGGTATTCTGCCCTCATGCAAAACAATTGAAGCAGAAACCATCCAAAACCTGACAAATTCAATGGACGAGAGAGTTCAGAAGCTCCTTTCGAACAAGGGGTCCTATGTGAAAATGTAACATCACCTAGAATAAAGTTTTGAGTTGAAAACTGTTTGATTTCAGTTTCTAATAACCTGCTAATGCTTATAATTTCAAAAATGACCATTTTTTTGGTCTTTATTAAAATGAAAAGGTTGATCGAAAAGTTTGGGGGATCTAAGAGTGTGGCAACCCAGTAGTCATGATTACTTCGAATTCTGACAATATGAGGGTCATGTTGCAGGTAGTGCAGCAAGAAGGCACTTATGTGTCTTGCGCATCTCGGAGCCCCAAAATTATTTTCCGGGCTAGATGCAGTTAAAAATTATTATTAATTTTAAATCTGGTGGAGCTTAGTATAGATGGGCTAATAGGATCAGTGCTGCACACTGCTACAAAGCCCAAATTATTTTCCAGTCAAGATACAGATAAACATGATTAGTAATTTGAAAGCTTAAAACAGTTGGTAGGGTGATTTTAACCAATCATCAAGCTTTTACTCTCCCCAGGATGACACAGGGGTAGAAAAGTCGTTTCGGATCCATGATTTGTTCATCTTTATGAACGTGAGTCTGTCTACATTATCAGTGGAGAGCCGCGTGCGCTTATCTGTCAGCACACCACCAGCAGCGCTGAACACACGTTCAGACAGAACGCTGGCTGCGGGGCATGACAAGATCTCCAAGGCGTAAGTGGCTAGCTCCGGCCATTTATCCAGATTGGAAGCCCAAAAAGAGCAAGGGTCCAGTGACACAGTCATGGCTTCAATGTTTACTTGGAGATACTCCTGTACCATCGTCTCTAGGCGTTGACTATGTGTCAGACTTCTTGTCTCCTGTGGCCTTGCAAAGGATGGGCTAAAAAAGTGGTGAAATGATTCCGCAAAATTGATGTTACCAGCAGATACTGTGGTTCTGTTACGGTTTGAGTGCTGAACACTTGACGGTCCCACGGTTGGCAAGTTGGAACTGTGAGATTCACTACGTGCACCACTGGTGTTTTGTGGAAAAGCACATGTAAGATTCTGCAACAGTCTCTGCTGATACTCCTGCATGCGTGCATCCCTTTCTATGGCAGGAATAATTTCTGCAAATTTACTTTTGTACCGGGGATCTAACAGTGTGGCAACCCAGTAGTCAGGATTATTTCTAATTCTCACAATTCGAGGGTCATGTTGCAGCTAGTGCAGCAAGAAGGCACTCATGTGTGTTGCGCATCCAGGAGCACCAAGTCCCTGTTGTGTTGGTGGCGAGGTAACAATCATGCTTCCTTCCTCTGTCCTCTCCCCCCAACCTCGCACAACAGAAATGTGATCAAGGTCTCCCTCATCTGATGAGTCTTCCATCAGTTCGTCCTCCACTTCTTCCTGGGCTCCTGCACCTTCCTCACTAGTTTGGCTGCTACCATGCGCCCTGGTAAAACCATCTCCCCCACCCTCACATGCCTGCCGCCTTGGTGCTGCCGACCGTCTGGACCTTGCAGATGTTAGCCCTTCCGCATACAACTCCTCCTCCTCTACTTCCTCCACCTCCTCTTGTGCCACCACCTGACTCCGAATTCTGTTTAACATGTGCTCCAGCATGTAAATCACCAGAATAGTCATGCTGATAATGGCATCGTCAGCACTAAACATCTTCGTCGCCATTTCAAAACTGTGCAGAAGGGTGCATAGGTCCCTGATCTGAGACCACTCCTCCAGCGTGATTTGCCCCACCTCTGGATCTCGTTGGCCCAGGCTATACGTCAGAACGTATTGCACCAGGGCTTGTCGGTGCTGCCACAGTCGCTGCAACATGTGCAGAGTTGAATTCCACCGGGTAGGCACATCGCATTTTAGCCGGTGAAGTGGCAGGCCCAACGACTTCTGTAGAGATGTAAGTCGCTGAGCTGCGGGATGCGAACGGCGGAAGTGAGCACACAGCGACCGTGCCCTCTGCAGAAGGCCATCTAGTCTGGGATAGTGGGCTAAAAATTGCTGGACAACCAGGTTCAACACGTGAGCCATACAAGGCACGTGTGTGACATTGCCCCGGCGAAGGGCCGCACCCAGGTTTGCAGCATTGTCGCACATGGCCTTCCCTGGTTTCAGGTCCAGTGGAGACAACCATTCATGAAATTGGTTCTCCAGAGCTGACCACAACTCCTCAGCTGTGTGACTCACATTTCCCAGACATTTCAAAGTAAAAACCGCCTGATGACGTTGAGCCCTACTGCCAGCATAGTAAGGAGGTGTGCAGGATCCCTTCTGTGCAGTTACAAAGCTTGTGGCATGACCAGACAGGCTTTGGGTGCAGGTGGAAGACCGAGAGGAGGTTGAGGAGGCAGAAGCAGTGGAGGAACTTTGACATAAAGAGGATTGACGCACAACTCGTGGGGACGGCAAGACTTGGACAGCAGCCCCTTGTCCTGCTGTCACCATAGTTACCCAGTGCCCAGTCAGCGACATGTAACGCCCTTGTCCATGCCTACTCGTCCAAGTGTCTGTGGTGAAATGCACTCTGTCACACACAGAGTTTCTCAAAGAAGCGGTGATGTTGTGTGCGACATGCTGGTGGAGCGCAGGCACACCTTTCTTTGAGAAGTAGTGCCGACTGGGCATTTGGTACTGGGGCACTGCGACGGACATAAGGTCTCGAAAATCCTCTGTGTCCACCAGGCGGAAAGGCAGCATTTCTGTAGCCAAGAGCTTGCAGATGGTGAAATTCAAGCTCTTAGCTTTCTCATGGCTAGGAGGAAATGGTCTTTTACTTGTCCACATCTGAGGGACCGAGGGCTGGCTATAGTGCTTAGACGGGGTTGATAAGGGTGTCCCCGGCAAACTGCCGGTCTGTGAGGAAGATGCAGGCGGACATGTTAGATTGCCTTGATCCAAAGGTGGTGCTATCGATGTCGGACAGCGCTCAACACCAGCTGGTGTTACCACCTCCAAAGAAAATGATGACCTGCCAATCACGCTGGCTGTTGCGGGTAAAGAGGTGGCAGGTCTGCGCCCCAAAACAGGTGTGACTGCTGTCCCCCCAGTCACAGAGGATGAAGAGGCCGCGGATGCACAAGATATGGTAGACGGTGGTTGGCCCGGCCGGCTAGGCCGCATTGTAGCACACTGAGCTTCCCACTGCAACTTATGCTTCATGTCCATGTGCCGTTTCATGCATGAAGTACTCAAACTATGTATTTTTTGGCCTCTACTTAGCTTTTGCTGACAAATGTTAGAGATAACACGAGTTGGGTCATCTTTATCGATCTGAAAAAATGCCCAGGCTATGCAAGGCTTAGCACCCATGCGACCTGAAGAGCCACCACGACTTGTGGTGAGAGGCAGAGTTGTGTTTGAGGATGCAGTTGTTGACGTGCTTCCAGTACTACGTCTCTGTCCAGGAAGGCGCAACCTGACCTTGTCGTCACTAGCATCTTCCTCCACCTCCTCTGCTGACCTCATCTCTTGGCTGACTGTGGGTTGACAGTAAGTGGGATCTCCAACCTCATCATCATCACCCTGTGCGTTATCACACCCGTCGTCCTCAGAGCCAACCTGTTCCTGCCCTGACAAAAAACTAAAGTTGTCGCTCCAATCAGGTATTTGAGTCACATCATCGTCTTCCTCATTGTCTCCACCAACAAGAGTTACAGTTTGGGAATGAGGGTCTACATTATGGTCAGAACCTTCTGCGTCTGGTCCTGGATCCGACTCATAAAGATTCTGGGCATCAGTGCAGATCATTTCCTCGTCTGGATTCACAGAAGCGCTGGAGTCGACCTCTGATTGCCAGGCTATAGTATGAGTAAACAGCTCTGCAGACTCAACCATCTGTTCTACCTCATACTCAGACGGGCAGCTGGAGATTTGGGAGCTGTGAGGAAGCAAGTGCGATTGGGGTGACACCTTTGAGGACTGGAGTATTTGTGATGTTGAAGTTGATGTGGAGGAGAGCCCACTTAAAGGAGCACTTGATATCCGTTGAAGCACCTGCTGTTTTTGTGCCTCATCTGGAATTTGTAGCGATAGTGTGGCAGTAAGAAAGGGATCTTATCACATTGTCCGCTAAAAGAAGTAGACATTTTAGTTTGGCTGGAAGATGGTCTTTCTTCTGCAGATGTTACTGTTGCTTTAACACCTACCCCACGGACACAACCTTTTTTCCCCTTTCCAACACGCCTATTCCCCTTTCCACCAGCAGCAGGCCTTTTTCCACTCATTTTGGTGGTTAACTAATTCACAACTCTGGAGTTGTTTGCACAAAAAAACAATGGATGGGAACCGAGCAGAGCTGAGTGGCCAAACTGTGGTATTAGGCCAAAACTATTGGCTGGGTTAGATGCAGAAAAAAATTATATTCAATTTGCAACCTGATGGAGGTCAGTATAGATGGACTAATAGAGAAAGTCCCACACACAGCTAGAAGCCCAAATATTTTTTCAGAGGTAGATGCAGAAAAAAATTATATTCAGTTTGCAACCTGATGGAGGTCTGTATAGATGGATTAATAGAACAAGTCTCACACACTGCTAGAAGGCCAAATATTTTTTCAGAGCTAGATGCAGAAAAAAATTATATTCAGTTTGCAACCTGATGGAGGTCAGTATAGATGGACTAATAGAACAAGTCCCACACACAGCTAGAAGCCCAAATATTTTTTCAGAGGTAGATGCAGAAAAAAATTATATTCAGTTTGCAACCTGATGGAGGTCTGTATAGATGGATTAATAGAACAAGTCCCACACACAGCTAGAAGCCCAATATTTTTTCAGAGGTAGATGCAGAAAAAAAATATATTCAGTTTGCAACCTGATGGAGGTCTGTATAGATGGATTAATAGAACAAGTCCCACACACTGCTAGAAGGCCAAATATTTTTTCAGAGCTAGATGCAGAAAAAAATTATATTCAGTTTGCAACCTGATGGAGGTCTGTATAGATGGATTAATAGAACAAGTCCCACACACTGCTAGAAGGCCAAATATTTTTTCAGAGCTAGATGCAGAAAAAAATTATATTCAGTTTGCAACCTGATGGAGGTCAGTATAGATGGATTAATAGAACAAGTCCCACACACAGCTAGAAGCCCAATATTTTTTCAGAGGTAGATGCAGAAAAAAATTATATTCAGTTTGCAACCTGATGGAGGTCTGTATAGATGGATTAATAGAACAAGTCCCACACACTGCTAGAAGGCCAAATATTTTTTCAGAGCTAGATGCAGAAAAAAATTATATTCAGTTTGCAACCTGATGGAGGTCTGTATAGATGGATTAATAGAACAAGTCCCACACACTGCTAGAAGGCCAAATATTTTTTCAGAGCTAGATGCAGAAAAAAATCATATTCAGTTTGCAACCTGATGGAGGTCAGTATAGATGGACTAATAGAACAAGTCCCACACACAGCTAGAAGCCCAAATATTTTTTCAGAGGTAGATGCAGAAAAAAATTATATTCAGTTTGCAACCTGATGGAGGTCAGTATAGATGGACTAATAGAGAAAGTCCCACACACAGCTAGAAGCCCAAATATTTTTTCAGAGGTAGATGCAGAAAAAAATTATATTCAGTTTGCAACCTGATGGAGGTCTGTATAGATGGATTAATAGAACAAGTCCCACACACTGCTAGAAGGCCAAATATTTTTTCAGAGCTAGATGCAGAAAAAAATTATATTCAGTTTGCAACCTGATGGAGGTCAGTATAGATGCACTAATAGAACCAGTCCCACACACAGCTAGAAGCCCAAATATTTTTTCAGAGGTAGATGCAGAAAAAAATTATATTCAGTTTGCAACCTGATGGAGGTCAGTATAGATGGACTAATAGAGAAAGTCCCACACACAGCTAGAAGCCCAAATATTTTTTCAGAGGTAGATGCAGAAAAAAATTATATTCAGTTTGCAACCTGATGGAGGTCTGTATAGATGGATTAATAGAACAAGTCCCACACACTGCTAGAAGGCCAAATATTTTTTCAGAGCTAGATGCAGAAAAAAATTATATTCAGTTTGCAACCTGATGGAGGTCAGTATAGATGGACTAATAGAACAAGTCCCACACACAGCTAGAAGCCCAAATATTTTTTCAGAGGTAGATGCAGAAAAAAATTATATTCAGTTTGCAACCTGATGGAGGTCAGTATAGATGGACTAATAGAGAAAGTCCCACACACAGCTAGAAGCCCAAATATTTTTTCAGAGGTAGATGCAGAAAAAAATTATATTCAATTTGCAACCTGATGGAGGTCTGTATAGATGGATTAATAGAACAAGTCCCACACACTGCTAGAAGCCCAAATATTTTTTCAGAGGTAGATGCAGAAAAAAATTATATTCAATTTGCATCCTGATGGAGGTCAGTATAGATGGACTAATAGAATGATGCTATGCCCAAAAGATTTTACTTCACTAGGTGCAGTAAAAAAATTGGTATTCTATACACAGGTGGTATATCTTGCAACACAGATAGGCTACTCCACTGACTAACACACTCTGCAATAGGCCAAAAAGGATTAGCTTTGCTAGATTCAGCCAAATGCTGTGAAAAAAACTTGCACAGCACTGGCACAGACCTGCCTGGCAAAAACTGATAGGAACTGATGTAACCTAGTCCTGAAAAGGACTGCAATTACAATTAGTCTTTACTCCCACAATCTATCTATTTAAGAGCACAGACCTGCCTAATAAAAGTCGTAGCAAATGCTGTAACCTAGTCCTTAAAAGGACTGCAATCACAACTATTCCCTACTCCCAAGCTATCTGTAGATTTGTGCGAAAATTGGCTTGAAATTAACAAGGTATAGCGCGCACAGCAACAGCGGTGCCGTCTAACACGCAGCTGCAGCAGTGAGAAAATGGTGGCGACGGGGAAAATGGCTGGGTCTTATAGGGCAAGGACATGTGACATACACAGCCAATGACACATGCCCTTGCTTGTGTGAAAAAAAGCACTTCGCTCCGTGTGTGCGCTGCTGATAGGCTGACAGATTGCACCTCCCCACTGTAAATGCGGGAAAGAGAAAAAAAAATGGAGATCTTCATTATTCCTGCAGAGATCCATCCCCTGCCCCTCCCCCCACCCCGCTGTACACTCAAACTGCGTATTAACATTAATTTTCATCATTACTGAGAAAAAATCCAGTTATGATTTTTGTGCACGAACAGTTATCGAACATAACCTCGAACAGCTAAATTTTTCTCAAATCGTTCGTGTTTGCCGAACGGCTCGAACACCGCCCAAAACAGCTCGAATTTGAGATTGGCGAACAGTTCGAGTAGAACAACGCTCATCTCTAGTAATTACCAATGGGTTAAGGTGATAACGATTACAATAACTGTGATGCTGATTCATATATATATATATATATATATATAAAAAGTAGAAGCCACAGCGAAACGCGTGTCAGACATTTAAGGTGTTACATCTAGGGATGTGAGTGTCTCATGATCTGCTATGTATTTAGTGCACTATTTGGGGCCTAGTTTGGTGATGCATTTGTAATACCTGTGCTTGGTTGGCTTGGAGGTTTTCTACTGGCATTTGCACTTTAAAAAGGAAAACTGTAGTAACTGCACATTGGCTCGCCGAGTATTTCCGGGTTGCTCGGGCGGGAACTTGGGTCTCCTCCCTGCATGTTTGGCGCTCTTTAGAGAGCCAATGAACATGCAGGTATTGCCTGCCATGCACTGTAATGCCGTAGCCATGTTGGTTGTGGGCATTACAGTGATTGGCTGGCCGCACAGCGTCATCAGGTCTATATCAGACCTGGCGCCGCCATGCTCGTCACAGTCACTCCGGAATCAGACAGTGTAGGGAGAGCTGCTGCTGTGTCAGGGAGGGATTTGATCGTGTATTAGGTACTGTAGGGAGAAAAACCGTACATTACACATATCCATCTTAACAAACAGTTCTTCTTAGGACTAATCTATCTGCAGAGATATCAGGCAGGCAGTGTATATAGGCAGGCGGTGTATATAGCAGACTGCCGTGCATATAGCACAAGAGGCTCCATTCCAATTCTGCCTTCTGCTGCTGTTAGATATTTCTATACAAAGGCCCAGGTCTCAGGGGCCAGGAATAATTTTCTTTGGATCTTAATCCTCATTATTTGCTTAAAAAGCAATCCAGAGAACACTATTTTTTCTGCGCCATTTGCTTGTTGGCACTGCAGAATACAGCCAGGTCCTTTCCATATTAGAGCGCTAGAAATCCAGCTATTTAAAACTGTGTTTTCTCCGTCACACGAATCACATATACGTTGTCAGAAAATACTGCCATTTCTGGCCTCCATTAAAAATTTACTTAAGTGTGTCAGTGAAGCAATTCACAGCAGTTTGCTGTTCAAACTACTTACCTACAGGCCAGGTATTTAAAACTCTGTTTTCTCTATCACACGGATCACATATAAGTTCGCTCCAAACTCAGTCATTTGTAGTGAGCGTGGAAGATACTGTCCTCCATTAAAAAAATGGGCAAGGCACGTTGCAAGGGACGGGGAACTGGACGTGATGGTAATGATGCATGCAGAGGCCGAGGACAAGGCCGTGGGCAATCCGAAATTGTGCCACAACCAACACCCACATTTTTTCGCCTGACCTTCCTGTCCCAATTTCTAGGGGACCGCAGCACACCACTATTGAACCCAGAGCAGTGTCAAAAGGTTGCTTCCAGTCACGTAGCCACCACCACCACCACCCTGTCTTCCACACGGTCAAGTCTCAGTAGCCGTGAGTCTGGACCGCAAATTCCTCACCCTGATCCTCCTTCCTCCCACCATGCCGAGTACCCAGAGACATCTGATCCCACACTTGGACACTCTGAAGAGCTGTTCACTTTTCCATTTATAGATTCGGGCCTCTCGCCCGGTCCACTTGAAGCGGGGCAAGAGGAGATTGCGTGTAGCGATGCCCAAATATTTGAGAAGCCACGGTCACACGAAGGTGACGGTGGGAAAGTGTCACAAGAGGTGGACGATGATGAGACACAATTGCCAGAAAGTCAGGAGGAGGACCACGGTGTGGAAGTGGAAGACGATGTGGTGGATGATATAGTAACTGACCCAAACTGGCAGGAGGACATGCAGAGCGAGGACAGCAGCACACAGGGGTAGGGAGGCAGAGCACCCGAACAGGCAGGAAGAAGCAGTGTGGTGGCCGCAGACAGAAGGCAGGCAACCGTTCCTCGTAACACCAACACGAAGGAAGTTGCCAGTACAACTGTTAGGTCTTCCCGAGCCTGGTTGTTTTTTAAAGACTCTGCCGATAACCCCAAAAAGGCCATTTGCACCACCTGCCAGGCCAGCATCAGCAGGGGTGGCAAAGCGACCAGCCTGACCACCACCAACATGATCAGGCACATGGCAGCAAAGCACCCGACTATGCGGGCCGAACCCCAGTGTCCAGATACAGTGTCGGCGGGTGGCACCATTGCTTCTTCCGCTGTTGTGCATGCAAGCCAATCCCCTGTCCATGGTGCATGCGAAGACGCCTCCTGCCCTGCACCTGTCGTTGCACACTCTCAAGTAGCAGCATCAGGAAGCGTGTCCATGTCCTTGTCCCAGCGCAGCGTTCAGTTGTCCATACCCCAGTTCTTGGAACACAAGCGCAAATATGCAGCCAATGCACCACAGGCCACACTACTAAATTCTCACATTTCACGACTGCTTGCGCTCGAAATGTTTCATTTTAGGCTCGTGGAGACGGAAGCATTTCGCAACCTGATGGCGGCGGCCGTCCCTTGGTACTCGGTCCCCAGCCGCCACTATTTCTCCCAGTGTGCCATCCCCGCATTACACAAGCACGTTTCCCAAAACATTAGCCGTGCTCTCAACAACGCAGTTACCGGTAAAGTCCACCTAACCACGGACACGTGGACAAGTGCTTGTGGGCAGGGACAGTACATCTCGCTGTCGGCACACTGGGTTAACATAGTGGATGCCGGGACCCAGACGGACCTTGGGACGGAACACGTCCTCCTGACGCCAAGGATTGCAGGCCCTAGGTCAATCCGGGCTGGCCCATGTGCTTAACCTCGTGGTTCAGCGGTTTCTCAAATCCTACCCGGAGCTGCTTGATCTGCTTGTTAAAGTACGCCGCCTGTGTGCCCATTTTAGAAAGTCAGCTACAGCTTCCGCCGCCCTTGCAGTGTTTCAGCAGCGTTTGCAGCTTCCGGCTCACAGACTGGTGTGTGATGTCCCCACACGTTGGAACTCTACACTGCAGATGTTGGGAAGGATTTGTGAGCAGAAGAGGGCAGTTGTTGAGTACCAGCATCAACAAGGCTGTCGGTATTCAGTTCAGACTCCACACATAAGACCTCAGGAGTGGACAGGGATGTCAGACATATGTACCATCCTCCAGAACTTTGAGGACTCCACCAAGATGGTGAGCGGCGATGACGCCATAATTAGCGTCACCATCCCGCTTCTCTGTCTTCTGAAACGCTCTCTGCTCACAATGAAAGAGGATGCATTGCAGGCGGAGCATGATGAGATGGAGCAAGGAAGCATACAGGGTGATTACACACAGCCAAGCCTCATCTTATCCCAACGTGGATTGGGTGACAATGAGGAATAGGAGGAGGAGGAAGGACAGGAGCTAGTTTCATGCACTACAGACGGTACTACCTGCACAACTGTCATACCGTTTGTTCAGCGTGGATGGCCAGAGGACAGAGAGGAGGAGGAGGAGAGCATGCGCAGTCATCCTCTTGGTGAGGACACAGAAGTCTTGCCTGTTAGTAGTCTGGCACGCATGGCTGAGTTTATATTACACTGCCTTTCCCATGACCCTCGCGTTCTCAAAATTTTGGGTGACAGTCATTACTGGTTGGTGACACTTCTAGACCCATGCTACAAGGAGATCTTTATGTCTCTTATTCCTGAGGCAGACAGGTTTACAAAAATGCGGAACTATTAAAAAAATTCCCATCTGAAAACGCTGGCGGCAGAGGGCACGCTTCGTTGGACAACCAAGGAGTACAGGCGAAAGAGACACAACTTCAGTACAGCAGAGGCAGGGGAACACTGTCAAAGTTCTGGAACAGTATTCGCAGACCCTCCCATCGCACAGGCCCTGATGCGTGGGGTACTCTCCCAAGGAGTGCAAAGTTTGGGAAGATGCTGAGGGAGTACCTTGCCGACCGTACCAACATTCTCCGTGATTCCTCTGTGCCTTATAATTATTGGGTATCCAAGCTGGATACGTGGAATGAACTGGCTCTCTATGCCTTGGAGGTCCTGGCCTGCCCTGCCGCCAGCGTTTTATCAGAGCGGGTTTTTAGTGCCACTGGTGGAATTATAACTGATAAGCGCATCCGCCTGTCAACTGAAATTGCTGACAGGCTGACACTTATTAAAATAAACAAGGGCTGGATTGGGCCAGACTTCTCAACACCACCGAATGATAGCAGCGTAACATAAACTCAAATCCAGTGTCTTTTTTTGGGAGGTGTATTCCCATGCACCTTTTCACACCCACACATGGGTATAAGCTTCCTGATTTTGTCTATTTGCTCTTGTCCTCCTCCTTCTCCTCATCCTCCACCACCATATCACCAGAGTGACCGTGGTCCATGATGCAACACCCACATAATTTTTTGAAAGGGTGTTTATGATGCCCGTGAATTTTTTTTTTTATACAGTATGTTTATGTATACCCCCCAGGGGTAAATGTTTGTCAGCCCATACACTTAGTGCATGGGCATTACAAGTATAGGAGGCCCGCTCCTTTCTAATGGGAAAAAATTTTTATGAGACCCTCCTCCACGTCTCTTCCACGTCTCTTCCAAGAGGCATTGAAGTGCCTCCAAATTGTTGGCAGCCCTTGCATTCACTGCATAGGCCAACACTATGGGAGACTCTCTCCTTTCTAATGGGAATTTGTCGTTACTGTGGCCCTGCTCTGTGTGTCTTTGAATTCTTAGTGGGGTTTTTCCTAAAATTGGTCAGCCGTTGGACTCACTGCATACCCTATAACTGTATAGCAGACCCTCTCCTTTCTAATGGGAACATGTCGTACCTTGTTATTGTGGCCCTGCTCTATGTGTCTTTAAATTCTTAGTGGGGTTTTTCCTAAAATTGGTTAGCTGTTGGACTCACTACATACCCTATAACTGTATAGCAGACCCTCTCATTTCTAATAGGAACATGTCGTACCTTGTTACTGTGGCCCTGCTCTATGTGTCTTTAAATTCTTAGTGGGGTTTTTCCTAAAATTGGTTAGCCGTTGGACTCACTGCATACCCTATAACTGTATAGCAGACCCTCTCATTTCTAATAGGAACATGTCGTACCTTGTTACTGTGGCCCTGCTCTATGTGTCTTTAAATTCTTATTGGGGTTTTTCCCAAATTTTGGCAGCCTTTGCAGTCACAGCATGGGCATTACCACTATAGGAGACCCGCTCCTTTATAATGGGAACATTTTTTTTTACTGAGACCCTCCTCTATGTCTCTTCAAAGGGGTATTGGGTTGCGTCCAAATTTTTGGCAGCCCTTGCAGTCACTGGATACGCAATAACAGTATAGGAGACCCACTTGTTAATAATGGGAACAACAAAGCATAGCCGGCTGATGGCTCTCTAACAATAGCTACGGCCGACTGCTGGCCTTTTAAGAATAGTAAGGGCCGTATGATGTCCCTGTAAGAATAGGCTTGATGACTTTCAGAGTCCCTCCATCATAAATAAAAAAGGATGTGTCTGATGATGTGTCACACACCACATTGCCAGATAAGGTTGTAAAATGTTAAAATGACATTTCCCGGTGAATGCATTTGTCTTAAAAAATAACGTAAAAAACCCCAAAACAATAGGATCTATTTTTAGCATAAAAAACAGCGTCACCAATTTAACTTCAATGTAATCACATTGTTCAGCTCATGCACCTCCTCCTCAATCTCCGAAATGATCACATCAGTCACAAGCTGACAGCACTGCAGCACTGCCTTGGCTAAGCAGCAACAGGCTGTGCTGAAGATAACATGCTTAATGCTTAATTGACAAACCGCCCAGCGCTGCAGAGTTGTTGAAAGCTGTAAAACAGCAGCCTGATCTGTGGCTCTCACCGCTGAACATACAGCCAGGCATGGTCGTGTGTGACAATGGGCGGAACCTGGTGACGGAGAAATGACAGCCAGGGTAGATACGGTTTCCCTCTATGCCAGCCCTTTCACCAAGCTAAAGAATATGTCTGTGGTGAAATACAACTCCCACTCAGAAGCTGTTTCAGATTGAAAAACATTGTGCCCACCAGAGGATTTGATTCTGAAAGCTAACCTTTCTCACCCGCTCAAGAGCCCCATAGCAGCTGCAAAGTTAGCGCTATCATAAACTCTCCTGAGGTAGAAGACACACCAGAGGATTCTCTGGTGGGACTGTCCAACCCTGCTGAGAAGCAGTCCTGGCTAAGAAAAGTGTGTGGGAAGGTTCCCTGACACTCTATGGCTGCTTTTTTACTGAGGAGGAAACAAATGCAAACACGGGGAGAACATACAAAGTCCTTGCAGATGTTGTCCTTGCTGGGATTTGAACCCAGGATCCCAGCGCTGCAAGGCGTCAGTGATAACCACTGATCCAATGTGCTGCCGCTCACCCTCTAATATCTAACAGGCTGGAGAAACTTGCACCTACTGCCACTCTATCTCCAGCTCCTTTGTGAGAAAATGTATTTGGGCAGCCACTCAGTCTACCAAATAAAATTCCTGAGAAGGAAATTGGGGATGGCTTCACTACTGGTACTGGGGGCAGTGCTAATACCTTGGCGTTGTACCATAGTTTGCTGGAAATATTCCAGGCTGGTAGGAGGCAAGCAAATTCCCACAGAAAAGTACCAGCAGTAATGTTCAGGCCACATTTCAAGTGCAAGCAGCTTTAGAGGACTTCCTGGGAGAAATGACAAGCAGGGTAGATACGGTTTCCCTCTATGCCAGTCCTTTCACCGAGCTAAATACAACTCTTAGCAAAAAAGGTTGTGAACTGGCTCCATACTGTCCCTGGCCACATTCACCTGTCCACGTGTTTGTGGTTAGGCGGTCCTTCCCAGTAAATGCACTGGGGAGGGCACGGGTAATGTTGTGGGACCCGTGCTTGTGGAAGGCGGAGGCGATACCGGGAAATATAGTGGCGGCTGGGGACCTAGTATGGACACCCGGCCGCCGCCGGCATGAGGTTGTGAAAAGCTTCCGCCTTCACGAGCTTAAAAGGCCATATTTCAAGTGCAAAGAGCTGCCCTGAAATCTGGCAGTTTAGTGTCGCGGCCTGTGGGTGGGTGGGTGGCTGGCTGCATACTTGCACTTACATTCCAAGTAACAGAAAACTAAGCAGATGGTGGCCTCTATCATCTTCATGGCCTCACCTCAACACTATGAGCTCTCCTGAAGGAGAAGCCAGGGCCCGCCGGAGGAGTCTCTGGTTCTCTGGTGAGCCCGTCCAACCCTGCCGAAAAGCAGCCCTGGCTAAGAAATGTGTGAGGGAAGGTTCCCGGACACTCTATGGCTGCTTTTTTAATGTGGATCAGCCATTCTTATGCATGTTATTTCTCAAAACGCATTACAGATCAGGCCATTGTCCAACTCTGTATTCAAGAAATTAAATGCGCAATGGAAGATGTGTGTGTGTGTCAAAGCACCACCGACAAGTGTGAGTTGATGTTGGACGGGCTGCCATTGCTTCTGCAACAAGCTCAATTACAGGACTTCCTGGGAGAAATGACAAGCAGGGTAGATACGGTTTCCCTCTATGCCAGTCCTTTCACCGAGCTAAATACAACTCTTAGCAAAAAAAGTTGTGGACTGGCTCCGTACCGTCCCTGGCCACATTCACCTGTCCACATGTTTGTGGTTAGGCGGTCCTTCCCAGTAAGTGCACTGGGGAGGGCACGGGTAATGTTGTGGGACCCGTGCTTGTGGAAGGCGGAGGCGATACCTGGAAATATAGTGACGGCTGGGGACCTAGTATGGACACCCGGCTGCCTCCGGCATGAGGTTGTGAAAAGCTTTCACCTCCACGAGCCTAAAAGGCCACATTTCAAGTGCAAGCAGCTGTCAAAAATTTGGCAGTATAGTATTGTGGGTGGGTGGGTGGCTGCCTGCATACTTGCGCTTGCATTCCAAGGAATGGAGTAGGGACAACTGAACGCTGCAGTGGGACAAGGACGTGGACGGTGATTGTTGCAAGTCTGCAATGACAGGTGCATGGCGGGAGGCATTTTCGCATGCATCAAGGATCACTTATGATAGGCACACTTTTAGGCAGTGTCCTGGGAGTCAGAGATGCTTCCAGAGGTCTTCCCCATGCTGTTCCCATGTCTTTTCAACACTGTATGCATGTGTCTGATGATGTGTCACACACCACATGGCCAGATGAGGTTGTAAAATGTTAAAATGACATTTCCGGGTGAATGCATTTGTCTTGGTTGAAAGCAATTCAAAAGTGCAAAAACGCATCAAAAACGCTACGTGTGAGCATAGCCCAAGTTGTGGAGGAGTATTTTTGTTTTTGGTTATTTATTTTGCCTTATATACAAGTCATTACCCTGGAAAGGATGTTCCTTAACATATTTCCCAGGAAAATCCATTTTGGTTTCGTTTTTGTATGTTTTATTGTGAGTTCGTAAAAGTGGTGTAATACTCTGACCACATTGCTGACAGCAGTGATCTGGGAGTCAGAAATGCTTCCAGGGGTCTTCCCCATGCTGTTTCCATGTCATTTGAGCACTGTTCCCATCGATTTGGGCAATTTTTAGCCCCTCTGCAGACTGCCAGGGGGAGCCGCCTGAAAAATGCTCGAGTTTCCCATAGACTTACATTGGGCTCGTTGCTCGGGTCGAGCACCCAAGTATTCCAGTTTGCTCGACCCGAGCAACGAGTACCTGAGCATTTTAGTGCTCACTCATCACTAATCTACATCACTGTTATTGTAATCGCAATCACAGTAACCTATTGGTAATTACCATCATCCTATTAAGTACTATAATATTTTATATGTAATGTGATGCTATGTTTTATAGTTGTAATCAGCCACTTTTTTATATATTTATATTCTTTTTTAACTATGCTGTGATTTTTAAAGCTTTTTGATATTTCACACTTTGTATGCAGTCATTTTTGTAGTTTTGTTGTGTCATTTTGTTTTGTATAGCACATAAAATCCAAATAAAAAATAGTTCATGGCTGTAACATGACAAAATGTGGAAAACTTCATGGGGTATGAATACTTTTTCAAAGCACAACAAATGGATTGTCTGCTTCTTTATTTTGGAACCTGTTGTTTCAGCATTATTGAAAAAATGAAAAAAATACACTTCTCAACAATGAAATTGTAACACCAAGATGCAATAGTTGTGGAATTATGGAAGTCATAGAAGTAATACACATGTTAATGATATGCAACTGATAAAAAACATCATGCGCAGAAAGGCATTCACACTCCTTGGCATGCAATCAATGAGTTTAATAATGGTTGAATGAGAAATGATTGTATGAGTAATGTTCTGACATGCTGAATGCACTTGGGCACGCAAATCATCAAGATCCAATGCTGACAGCTCCCTTTGCAATATCCGACCAATGATGTCCCAGATGTGCTCAAAGAAAGATAAGTCCAGAGACGCTGAAGGCCATGGTAGCACATTTAGGTCCTGCAGGCAGCTCACAGTAGCACAAGCAACATGTGGCCTGGCATTGTTGTGTTGAAAAATGGCCCCTGGTACACTTGGGAGAAATGGCAGTACCACTGGTTCCACCATCAAATCAATGTAATGCCGAGCTGTTAGTGTACTTGGAATGAAAACTAGAGGCATCTAAGTACCACATATTATGCTATCCAACACAATAATTCCAGATGCCCAGATGCATCCAATTTCGGTCATATAGACATGTCACTAGGGTTGAGCAGACTCGTGAAAGTTCAGGTTCTGCTACCTGACCCGAACTTTAGTCCAAAGTTCGGTTCGGGTACCAGAATGTACCCGAACTTGAACCAGAACCCGAACCCCTTTGAAAACAATGGAAACCCAGACTTTGGATCTGGAAAAAAAATCTCTTTCTCTCTCTGCAATGGACTTCCCCCGGAACTCCGAACATTGCAACGGGCTTCCGGGGAAAGTCCGTGTTCGGGTTTACTCATCTCTACATGTGACCTCTACAGCTAACCACTGGCAGAAGTAGTGACACGTTTTTCACTGCTGCTGCAACTGATTGGCTGCAGAAGTCACATGATATCTCTACCAGAAGAGAAGGATCAAAGACAGGTAGGTAAGTGGTAGAGAGGGAACTTTTTTTTCACTTTTCTGGGCATTTGCTACAAAAAGTTAAAATTACTGGACAAGCCATTTGAGATATACGTGTGATAACAAATGTTACTTTTCTTTTAGAATACAAAGCATTTAAAATGTGAACACGTATAAACCGTAACTGTGCTAATACATAAAATGCATAACATACATATAGTCCATAAATCCAAAAAGAGCCCCTATGCAAAATAATGGTATATGCAAGTTAACAGTCAGCTTTACTTGGGAATACTTCTTAATACTACACGATAAAAGTAGGATAAAACTAGAATTGCTCAGGCCAACTTAGGTTCCACATATTCCACAAAATAGTTCTAAAAGTATATTCATATGCTAGATACAAATTGTATAAAAGGAGAATCCATTAAAAATATAGATACTGCACGTCAGTAGTAGATTATTGTAAAGCAGTCATATAAATATCATGAAACAAATCAGTGTATTTGGGTGACATTTGTATGATCGCCACCTTTGGATCATTTGGTGATCAATAACAAAATGAAAAATTTGAGAGATCATCATCATAAAACAAGTAGAATGTTTTATGTTGCAGCATCCTCTTCCTTCACTACACATTTTGTCTACTTAAACCACCAATAGATTTCATTACAATGAGCTTCAGGAGATCAAAGCTAGTACAGTGCATGTGTAGCCTGACTGTGCCTAATTTGCCTTTTTTTCTGTTTTTTTGTGTTGTTCCAATACACATAAAGGAAATAAACATGTGTATAACAAAACATGTGTAATTGTAATAATTTTCTGGGAGAAATACTTCAGTTTCTGGAACAATTCCAAGGGTGCCAACACTTTTGGCCATGACTGTACATATGTAAACTGTAATGTTTATAGTTAAGGGACTGTTATCGTAAGTCTTGTCACTACTGGTCCCGTCACCATCGTCTTTTATCTAGATGGCTCAAAGAGTCACACATGTCCTAACAGGGGTCAAAGATACTACTTACTAATCTGCAAGTCCCAGATAGGTGAGTTACTCTGTATACGGTACGCTTGTCACACTGACCACCTTCGTTCCCTGAAGCTCGACCCCGGGCTCCACTCTGTATCGTACATCTTCGCTGAAAGTAACGGCTCACACGAAAGTCCTTCATCTGCAGTCCCGGTTCAGCTCACTTGGCTCTGAACTCCTGGATCTGATCTCTCCTCTCTGGCTTTGGCTCGGCCCAATGGGATCTCCTGGATCTCGTCTCGGATCTCCCGGGTTTGGTCTCTCGTCTCTTCACTAGCATCTGACTAGTCGAGTCGGCTCTTCACTCATATCTGATCCCTCATAATCAATGCTATAAGCCAGCTCACTGTTGTGCACGTCAGTCCTGCTACAGGTTCAGGCAGCAACTCCACCCCTTCACTGCCCTCCTGGGCCTTTTATAATTACTAACTGCGTGTTACGATACTGGCGCAGTACTGCTGGAAACCAGTGGCTAAAGGAGCACAAGAAGGAACAGCAAGCGGTAGTAGACGTTCTTGAAGTTAGCAAGGAGTTGTAGGAAACAATCCGTAAATGACTTATAACAGTCTGGGTAACAATGTTCAGGAGAATGAAGACTGAAACTAGGCTAATAGCTAGACACAAAACTCAAGCAATAAGTGAGAGTTCCATGCTTTAAGTAGGCCCAAACAGGAAACAAGGTGGATTCCATAGATTCAGAAACCACCATCTTGGTAAAGAGCAATTGCAGAACACAACAGCAGCCTCCAGTGGTAAGAGTGAAACTGCAGAACAATTATTAAAATGAATAATAGCGGCCATTAGTGGTCAAACTGTAGAAGGGCAACATAAATCCTGACACTGCGGCACAGCTATTATCTGACTTGGTGTCTTCTCCAAACTCTTCCCTGAGGAAACATGCACTTTACTCTTGGATTCCTACTTCTGCAGTTCTGTATGACCAGCAGATGGCGTGTTCGCTTGCAGCTTCTCTGTTAGGCTTTCACTGTGCACATCTCCTCTCTTGTCTATCTCCTTACACCCTGACAAAGCTATGCTCAAAATGCATGTCGGGGTACTGGGCAGTGTGATCTATTAACTGGTGCATTGATGA
This sequence comes from Phyllobates terribilis, assembly GCF_046119375.1. Taxonomy (NCBI): domain Eukaryota; kingdom Metazoa; phylum Chordata; class Amphibia; order Anura; family Dendrobatidae; genus Phyllobates; species Phyllobates terribilis. The sequence goes on from NW_027362767.1 coordinate 278,088,505, forward strand.
TGGCAAGTATTGGTGAGTGCTGGTGTTATTGCACTTTATTAGAAGCTCTGATTTTGAGGGGTCTCCTTGGTATCAATTATTGTATATTATATTTATTTATCGTCTTATTTTGTTCAGAGGTTCTTTGAGGGGTCATTGCATGAAATAAGGTTGTTATAATGGCAATCATGTTATTTATTTATACAATTATGTTCTCGGTCCCCTGATTATATTTATGTTTAAATCTATGTTTGTGCAGACACTTTACCCCTCCCTCCTTTTTGATTAATTTATTATATATTTTTCTTCAATTATAGTTCTTGCCATGGTGTGATATACCATTGACCACACTGCCTTTCCTTTTTTCAGGTTTTTTTTTATGGGGTGTTTTTATTTCCTTTTCCTTCAAATTTTTGTGTATATAATTAATTATAATTACTAAAATTATATTTATTTACATATATGTTTTTTTGTATTCAATTATTATTATAAAATTCTTTTGGTGAATTATTTATAAGTTTATATCAGCATTTGGGGACTCTGATAAAGTGCATTAATTGTTTGGTAATTTTAGTATGGGTGTTTGGGTCCATTAATGGTTTCTAATATACAGAATGCGACTGTAATGTAATACTGATGAAATAAGATGTCTAAATTTAACAAACACGGGTTTTTATTTCAGTTTTGTTTCCTAGCAACAATTGTACAGAAATAGCCTTTGCTTAAAAATATGTATTGGGCATGAGCAGAAGCTTTTGGTTTTCCAATGCTGGTCTAAGGAAAAACATTACTCATCAGAAGCAAAAGTGAATTTATAATATAACAAACGTGTTAAAGAAGTTGTCCACTACTTGGACAACTCCTTGCCATATCCCACCTTGGCCCCAATAAAATAAAAAAGCTTATACTCCTCTCTCGTGCTGGCACCGTTCCAGTGGTGTTGGCACTCGCGGTCCTGGGGCTCTTGTGCGGTTGTTGTGACACATGACCCAGAGCCCAAATTAGTGCTGGCGTCACTGTCCCCGCCAGGAAGTGAACATGAAGAGGAAGTGAGAGATGCCACAGCCCAGACTTCCTCTTCATGGTCAATTCGACAGAAGACAGGGACAGTGATGCCAACACTGATTGGGTGCCGATGTAATGTGTCACAACAACCGCACGAGAGCCCCGGGACCGAGAGTGCCAACACCACTGGAATGGCGCCAGCATGCGAGGTGAGTATAAGCTTTTTTATTTCATTGGAGCCAAACATTTAGATCAAGACGGGGTTGCCCTAGTAGTGGACAACCCGTTTAAAGCATTTTCCAAGATGCCTGCTATAGAGTAGAAAACTATGTAGAATTCTGACATCGAGCAGTTATACTGTATATTGCATTAAACCAAAAGTATTGTATATTTTTATCTTTTCTTATTTATCATATTTATTTTTTCTATATAAAATTGTTAGTTGAATAATGTATACTTAAAACTAACCATTGTAGTATATCAATCAAACGAAATAAACATTAAGGTCCCAATTCATCAAGGTTGGCGTTTTTCAAACATGTCTTGGTAAGGGGGGGCGAGGTGGAGTGCAAGGTGCCTGATTCAATAAGTGGTGCACAACTAATGAATTAGGCACAAAGTGATATGCGCCTCCTTGTGCTCTTAGCACATGTCTTGCTCCAGTCAAGAACTAGAGTAAAATTTCTAGCAAAACTTGGAGCTAGGCAAAAATGGAGTGAAAACAACAAAAGTTGCAACATTGGAATAAAGTAATACGACAATAATGAAATAGCATGGCATTTAGGCAGATTTACCTGAACTAAAAATTTTTTTAGACAATGTAAACTTAGAGTAGACACGCATCATTCCCATGCCTTCATGTTGAGCAAGACAGAATCATGTCTAAATAGAATGGATGTGGTACAAGGTTTGTAAGAGTGTTATGGCCAAAACTGTATGAGAATTCTGGCTCTATCCTTTGCCCTGTTGCTATGCAACAGAATTCTTCCCCTGGTCTGCTTCAGATGATGTCAGGAAAGTCTACTATGCACTCATTGACTCATTGCCTTTATCAGCCTCTGTACAGTCACTGCCTATAACCTATTACATACATACACATTAACTCTTTGTGTTTGCCATTTGCATTTTTTTTTATTGACATTCCTCCATGTATTTCCTAGTTTTGACTCATGGTCTTACTCTTAGGCTATGTTCACATGCAGCGTTTTTGCACAATTCTTCTTTTTGCTGCTTTTTTATGCAAATTAAAAGCTGTTTTTTTACAGTACCAGCAAAAGTTAGGAGATTTCATAAATCATATATACACATTAGGTTTTTTTCCGGACTGAATTTGAAAACTGCAGCGTCTTTGAAATCTGCAGCATGTCAATTCTTTTATTGTTTTTGCAGCGTTTTTTTTTAATATGGGCATACAGGTTATAGACTGCTGAAAAAGTCCTACCTGTAGTCCTGATGCCTTGTTGTTGATAAATCAACTTTTATCACTTTATATAAATGACCTGTTTCAAGCTTTGAAGAGGATGGTGCTTGGAAGATAACTCCAGAGATTATTTTAAATAAAAGGTGGAGTTACCAGTGTGAGACAAGTAACTAACACAGAACAGGAGAAATTAACTTTGTCTTCTTACAAACACATTTTCTGCTTCTCTCTGAGCTCTGCTGCATTGTAACACTATTGCACCCTGTCTGCCTGTGAGATTGAAGCTGAAGCTGAGAGGAACCTGCAGATGTGTCAGGTATAATCACACACAGCTCTGCAGTGAGATCAGGAGAGCACAGAGCGGCCATCACACATCACACTAGTAACTCTCCCTTCATGTAAAATAAACTCTGGAGGCAGATTTATCTTCCAGGCAGCGTCTTCCCCAGAGCCTGGAAGAGGTCATTTACGGTATATAAAGTGACACAAGATGATTTCTCAACAACAAGACATCTGATATGATACATACAGGTAGGACGTTTTTTCATCAGTGTGTAACCTCTATGTCCATAATAATAGTTTTGATAGTTCAAATGTGGTGACAGATTCCCTTCAAATTCTCCGTCTTCTCCTTACCTGTGATAAGATTCTCTCATCCAAGAGAGTCAGCTCATACTAAACTGGCACTCGGCTCAAACAATATTTAGGCTGCGTGCCCACGTAGCATTTTTCAAGCGTTTATGCTGCGGAATTTCCGCAGCGTAAACGCTTGTTAAACGCTAGGTAATCCGCCCCCCATGGTCCCCAAGGGGATTCCGCAAGTTCCATGCACATGCTGCGGATTTTTCCTCAGCGTTTATGCTGCGTTCAAAAATCCGCAGCATGTTCATTAATTTTGCGTTTCCGCAAGCGGAATTGCCTTTTGCAATGCATTAGAAAACGCAAGGCAATTCCGCATGTGGAAATCGCGCTATAAACGCGCGATAAACGTGTGCGGAATTCCGCATGCGTTTTTAATTGCAGAAATGAAGCAGAAATTTTCTGCTTCATTTCTGCAACGTGGGCACATAGCCTTTGAGTTTGAGCCAAGTGTCATTTATATAATAGATCCAATTCTCTTGGAAGACAGAATCATCGCTTGTGTGACTGTAGCCTAACAAGCATGCTTAAAACTTACCAACACTGTTCACGGCCTTAGCAGTGGATGTTTATGACCTTCCTGATCAAATCAAGTAGTAATGGAGATTGTACAATTCTTTCAGATAATTTCTTCTAGATAGATGCACTCCAGATTGCACACATTCCGTGTACTTCATTATTTACACCTGCTCCAGATGTTTTTTCCAACTTGTGTTGGGACACATTTTGCATGATCCAGCTCCTCAACAGTAGCATGACAATTGACTAGTTGAAGCTTTTTGAACCAATTTGTGATACATTTTAATCTCAGTACTGCACAATATTGTTCTGACCTGACAAAAATTGTGTATATTAACTCAGCTCTCCAGGGAAACCTTCCCATTCGGTGCAAGTGTAATTACCTAAAATTTTCATTCTGAAAATTTTCATGGCAACTTTCCAAATGCTCTTCAGGAAACTGAATGTGTATCCTCTGTTGTTTCTCTGATGTTTCATCTTACAGGGATTCTGCCAGGTCTGAATATTATCCACTATCTATTTCCGTTCGCTAGAGTCTGCTTGCTGAGACCCCAGTGATTATGAGAATGGGCCACTAAAGAGCTTTTAATAAAAGGAGCTCATGTCTCCTCTCCATTTATTCTCTATGTGACTGCTGGAGACTATTGGGTATGGTGCTCAGCACAATGTATCCAAGGAGCGTTAGTTCTATAGTTAGTGTATAGGCATATCAAAACAATAACCGGGCATGATATGAATAAATATTGGAGACACTTCTGAAAACATGAGAACAGGTAAAATTGTCAGGTAGTAGATGTCACCCTTAAACAAGTTCCATCTCCATATAAAGAGGGTGTGTATAGTATAGCAGGTTTGGGAGATGGATACATTGAAGCCATTTTGCATGATTAACAAACCAGCCACTCTGCTTGGCCACTATATTGCATGTACAGCGCATGGCCAACACACATGTGTATAGAGTGCTGTACATATATATGGTTCCTTGCTCCATCTCATTGTGCTCCGTCTGCAATGCATCCTCTTTGATTGTGAGCAGAGAGCGTTTCAGAAGACAGAGAAGCGGGATGGTGTCTCTAATTATGGCGTCATCGCCGCTCACCATCTTGATGGAGTCCTCAATGTTTTGGAGGATGGTACATATGTCTGACATCCATTTACACTCCTGAGGTCTTATGTGTGGAGTCTGAACTAAATACTGACGCCTTGTTGATGTTGGTATTCAACAACTGCCCTCTTCTGCTCACAAATCCTTCCCAACATCTGCAGAGTAGAGTTCCAATACGTGGGGATGTAGCACCCTGAGGATTCGGCTGCTACAGGGGTATTGCACCTCAACCCAGAGGTGTGATATTCCACTCCCGGGTAAGGATGGAGTGTGGAACTGAGCTCAGTTAGCTGCATGCACTACACACATCCCATTTCCGGGGAACAGACCGACGGTACTCCCACTAGAGAAATGTGCAGGTACGACAGTGTCTGTTCCTGGCTGGAGTGGGAGGGGGGTGGAACATCCCAGTAGTGTAGGGGCAGATAGGGGGAGCAGCCTGGGTAAAGCTAGGAGCTCATTGGGTGCTGGTCACCTGAGCTCACACATAGAGGGAGTATATAAGGTGGGCACCATCTTAGGTCAGTCAGTCAGTCTGTGAGACGTCAGTCAGTCTTTTGCAGAGTCAGAGGAAGAGAGCAGAGAAGAAGAGCAGCTCCAAGGCCCAGGGAGAGAGAGGAGAAAGAAAGACCCAGAGGGGGAGAAAGAAGGAACTCCAAGAGCCCAAATTAGACCAGAGGGTGAAGAGTTGGCAACAGGGTACCGGATCCCAAGCTGGCAGAGGCTACAGCACACCTTAGCCAGGAACCGGAGGTCGTGGGCAGGACCGATCTGCCACGATCACCCACTAAATCCACCCGGAAGGCAAACCAAGAATAGGGTCAGGGAACCCAGAGACAAGGGTTTACCACCAAGAGGCCCGAGGGAGCCGGACATAGGTGGATCCCTGGTGGGGAAGGCCAGAGAAGAGGACAGGACAGAAAGGGAGCTCAGGACCACGCTCCAGAATCACCTGGGGGTTGGCCGAGTCCAGGACCTGGTGGACGCAGCACGGCTCGGGTGGTCACTTAAGGCCGGAGTGACCAGAACAACTGCAGTAAGTAAACAAACCCTGAACTGCACAGCCCGACTCTGAGTCTCATTTCCATCCTCGCTGCACCACCACAACCCCCATCCTCTGCAATTGACCCCCTGAGGCTATACCCCTCCCGTTGGGGGTTATACTACCTGAGCTGCACATACATCACCAGCCTCAGCGGACCCTGCTGCAGCGGCGGCCGTATTGACCGCAATTCAACGGGTGGCGTAGTCGACACAAAAGAACATCTAGTAACATCATAAGGACTGCCACACACTGAGCTTGACACCCTGGGCACGGACCGGGTCACAGCCACTCGGAGACTACAACCCCCATCTGATCCGGCTCCGGGTATCCCCCAAACAACACTGGCCCAGGGGGCGCGTCAACTTTGGCGTAGTCGGCAGGATAACGTGCCCGCAACAACCGGGTACTGCGTGCCTGAAGAGAAGTTCATCGTTACCTTAAAAAGAAGTCTCCCGCCAGTTCCGGAGGGTCCCCGCCAACGGACCCCATCACAGGTCGTTTCCCACCGGTTGTCCGCCATTTGCAGCTTTTTCCCGCCATTTCCAAAGATTTCCCGCCTTGGAAGAGCGGACGCCATTATGGGCGTGCCAGAGGGTGGCAAGAGGCCACCTCCCATCGTGGGCCAGGTCGAAGAATGGCGCCAAAAGCGGAAACCGCGCCCACCAACAGAGACTGTGATGCTGGAAGTGTCCATCAGCGTAAGAGAACTGCCCCTGGAACTGAAGTTGCCCCGGGACCACCCTCGATGTGGGCGGAGACAGAAGAAGAGAACGAAGATGGGTGCAGCCTGGAGCAGGCTGGAGAGAGCGCACCCGGAGACAAGACGTCTGGAAGAGAGTCCAGGGAGAGCCTCCCCGGAGATGGAGGGAGAGCCAGGCAGCACCGACCCAGTGGTCAGGAGCCTGATGCGGGCCGCCACTCCAGGCAGCACCGACCCAGTGGTCAGGAGCCTGTTGCAGGTCGCCACTCCAGAAGGCCTGCTGGAGATCCTAGCACAGCTCCCCAGAGACCGGGAGTGTGCACAGACCGCGCTGGAGGGCCTCGCACGGAGGATGGCCCGGGTGCAACGAGAGACGTTGGCGGAGTGGAGCCGAGAGATGGCCCAACAGACCGAGACTCGTCAGCGGAGCACGCCACCCGAGACGAGGAGACAGACCGCCTCTGAGGATGGCGCAGGAGGACTGAAGGCCGGAGACGGCGCCGAGAAGGGAGCCGAACGAATGGAGGCAGGTAAAGGGGACGTCACTACCCCGAGACGGGAAACCGCGTGCCTGCCCCAGCTCCCCGTCGCAGAGCCCGAAGTACCCCCTGCCGTGCCCGTCGCTGCAACGTCACCGCCGCAGACTAGGCCTCAAACGGAAGCCGCGACCCCTGTGACGTCACACGCCTCGACCCCGAGCGTGGCCAAGCAGGAAGTACCATCGGCCTGGTCGCAAGGCCTAGTACCCCCGGGCGCCGCAATACCAACAGCGCCCCCTACCTCCGCGGAGCCCCCGGCCTGGTCGCAGGGCCAAGTAACACAGGGCGCCGCCGTTCTTACGGTGCCCTTTACTTTCAAGGTGCCCCAGGCCTGGTCGCAAGGCCTGGTTAACCCGGGCGCCGCTACCACCACGGCGCCCATAACACCTAAAGTACCGCACCTGGGTGAGGACCTGTTCGCCCAGCATACGTGCCCGGACGGGTCTGAAACTGAAACCAACCAACAAGAAAGAGCAGGGGGACGCCGTCGTTGAGTACGGTAGAGAGAGACTGTATAAAGTTGCCCGTCAGGGTATAAGAACTGTTCTAGTTAAAATATAGTCCCCGTTGGGACCAGCCAATTGAACTGTTAATCCTGTGTGTCCCTATTCCCACTGACCGAGGACTGAGAGCGGTCATCCCTAGTTCCTAATACCTGGCCGAGGACTGAGAGCGGCCATATCCCCTTGTATATAGTTGCGCTTCCTAAAGCGCCCCCTACCGGTTTTATAGAGAACTGTTTTATTCCAAGAGAGACTGTCGCACTTTACCCGGTCACAAGTTGCACCGTGACCGGAGGAACCAGAAACAAGAATGTTTATATGAAAAGTTTATTGCTGCTGATGATGTTTTATAAGTTTTATATGTTTATGTTTTATGAAAAAAAAAATGTATGTTTGTGGATGTTTATATCTTACAGCCCGAGGACGTGCTGTGGTTTACCAGGGGGGAATGTAGCACCCTGAGGATTCGGCTGCTACAGGGGTATTGCACCTCAACCCAGAGGTGTGATATTCCACTCCCGGGTAAGGATGGAGTGTGGAACTGAGCTCAGTTAGCTGCATGCACTACACACATCCCATTTCCGGGGAACAGACCGACGGTACTCCCACTAGAGAAATGTGCAGGTACGACAGTGTCTGTTCCTGGCTGGAGTGGGAGGGGGGTGGAACATCCCAGTAGTGTAGGGGCAGATAGGGGGAGCAGCCTGGGTAAAGCTAGGAGCTCATTGGGTGCTGGTCACCTGAGCTCACACATAGAGGGAGTATATAAGGTGGGCACCATCATAGGTCAGTCAGTCAGTCTGTGAGACGTCAGTCAGTCTTTTGCAGAGTCAGAGGAAGAGAGCAGAGAAGAAGAGCAGCTCCAAGGCCCAGGGAGAGAGAGGAGAAAGAAAGACCCAGAGGGGGAGAAAGAAGGAACTCCAAGAGCCCAAATTAGACCAGAGGGTGAAGAGTTGGCAACAGGGTACCGGATCCCAAGCTGGCAGAGGCTACAGCACACCTTAGCCAGGAACCGGAGGTCGTGGGCAGGACCGATCTGCCACGATCACCCACTAAATCCACCCGGAAGGCAAACCAAGAATAGGGTCAGGGAACCCAGAGACAAGGGTTTACCACCAAGAGGCCCGAGGGAGCCGGACATAGGTGGATCCCTGGTGGGGAAGGCCAGAGAAGAGGACAGGACAGAAAGGGAGCTCAGGACCACGCTCCAGAATCACCTGGGGGTTGGCCGAGTCCAGGACCTGGTGGACGCAGCACGGCTCGGGTGGTCACTTAAGGCCGGAGTGACCAGAACAACTGCAGTAAGTAAACAAACCCTGAACTGCACAGCCCGACTCTGAGTCTCATTTCCATCCTCGCTGCACCACCACAACCCCCATCCTCTGCAACTGACCCCCTGAGGCTATACCCCTCCCGTTGGGGGTTATACTACCTGAGCTGCACATACATCACCAGCCTCAGCGGACCCTGCTGCAGCGGCGGCCGTATTGACCGCAATTCAACGGGTGGCGTAGTCGACACAAAAGAACATCTAGTAACATCATAAGGACTGCCACACACTGAGCTTGACACCCTGGGCACGGACCGGGTCACAGCCACTCGGAGACTACAACCCCCATCTGATCCGGCTCCGGGTATCCCCCAAACAACACTGGCCCAGGGGGCGCGTCAGGGACATCACACACCAGTCTGTGAGCCACATACTGCCTACGCTGCTGAAACACGGCAAGGGTGGCGGAAGCTGTAGGTGACTTTCTAAAATGGGCACACAGGCGGCGTACTTTAACAAGCAGATCCCGGCAGCTCCGGGTAGGATTTGAGAAACCGCTGAACCACGAGGTTAAGCAAATGGGCCAGGCATGGTACGTCTGTGAGCTCGCCTCGCCTCAGAGCCGCCACCAGGTTCCCGCCATTGTCTCACACGACCATGCCTGGCTGTAGGTTCAGCGGTGTGAGCCACAGATGTGCCTGCTCTTTCAGAGCTCTCCACAAATCTTTAACATTGTGCGGTTTGTCACCTAAGCATATTAGCTTCAGCACAGCCTGTTGCCGCTTGGCTGAGGCAGTGCTGCAGTGCTTCCAGCTTGTGACTGATGTGGTCATTTTGGAGATGGAGGCTGAAGAGAACGAGGAGGCTGAGGAGGACCACCATGTGGAAGACAGGGTGGTGGTGGTGGCTAAGTGACTGGAAGCATTATCTGCTATCCAACCAACATCCTTTTGACACTGCTCTGGGTTCAATAGTGGTGTGCTGCGGTCCCCTAGGAATTTGGACAGGAAGGTCGGGCGAGAAGATGTGGGTGTTTGTTGTGGCGCAATTTCAGCTTGCCCACGGCCTTGTCCTCGGCCTCTGCATGCACCATCACCATCATGTCCAGTTCCTCGTTCCTTGCCACGTGCCTTGCCCATTTTAAATGGAGGACAGTATCTTCCACGCTCACTACAAATGACTGAGTTTGGAGCGAACGTATATGTGATCCGTGTGACGAAGAAAACAGAGTTTTTAATACCTGGCCTGTAGGTAGTTAGTTTGAACAGCAAACTAGTGTGAATTGCTTCACTGACACACTGAAAGAAATTTTTAATGGAGGCCAGAAATGGCAGTATTTTCTGACAATGTATATGTGATCCGTGTGACGGAGAAAACAGAGTTTTAAATATCTGGCCTGTAGGTAACTATTTTGAACAGCAAACTGGTGTGAATTGCTTCACTGACACAGTGAAAAAAAATTGGAATGGAGGCCAAAAATGGCAGTATTTTCTGACAACGTATATGTGATCCGTGTGACGGAGAAAACACAGTTTTAAATAGCTGGATTTCTAACGCTGTAATATGGAAAGGACCTGGCTGTATTCTGCAGTGCCAACAAGCAAATGGCGCAGAAAAACGGTGTTCTCTGGATTGCTTTTTGAGCAAATAATGAGGATTAAGATCCAAAGAAATGTATTCCTGGCCACAGAGACCTGGGCCTTTGTATAGAAATATCTAACAGCAGCAGAAGGCAGAATTGGAATGGAGCCTCTTGTGCTATATGCACTGTGTAACGGGTCTGGGAGGCGGAACCTCTGAGCTACTATACAAGGGGGCAGTCCTTGTAAGGGAGCGGGTGGCGACCAGGCAGGCAGTCACAGCAGGTGACCGGGACAGTCTCTGGAAGAACGGGCAGGAGATCACGACAAGTGACTGGGGCAGTCTCTGGGTGAACGGGCAGATGGTCACGGCAAGTGACCGGGACAGTCTCTGGAAGAACGGGCAGGAGATCACGGCAAGTGACTGTGGCAGTCTCTGGGTGAACGGGCAGGTGGTCACGGCAAGTGACCGGGGCAGTCTCTGGGTAAAGGGTTGGTACGACCTGTGGCGGCTGATGGTAGACTTGAGCTCCCAGGTGAGCAGGCGAGAGTCTCTGGATAAACGGGTGGTCACAGCATGTGATGGCGGAGCCTCCAGGAAGACCAACAGACAGGCGGCAGATGAGCGCTCCCAGGAGAGCGGGCAGAAGTCTCTGGACAGGCGGGTGGTCACAGCACGTGACGGCAGAGCCTCCAGGTAGGCTAGCAGACAGGCAGCAGATGAGCGCTCCCAGGTGAGCGAGCAGGAGTCACTGGACAGGCAGGTGGTCACAGCATGTGACGGCGGAGCCTCCAGGTAGACTAGCAGGCAGGTAGCAGGTGAGCGCTCCCAGGTGAGCGGGCAAGCTGGTCCATAGACAGACTGACGGGAGTAGGAAGGCAGACCGTCGGACCTCAGGCAAGCAGGCAGGTGGCTGGTGTGCGCTCCCAGGTGAGCGGGCAGGCTGGTCCTTAGACAGACTGACAGGAGTAGCAAGGCAGACCGTCGGACCTCAGACTAGCAGGCAGGTAGCAGATAATCAGGCAGGAATCTGGCAGGTAACTGGCAGGTAACTGGCAGGTAACTGGCAACGGGACCTGAGGGCTGAAGCAGAGTAGTGAACAGTGCAACAACATTGCTCGGGCACCTCCATTTTGGAGGAGGTGCCTTATATATGGTAAAGTCCTCCGGCCATTGGCCGGGGACTCCTTAGGACGGCGCGCGCGGCCCCTTTAAGAGGGAGGGAGGGCGCGCGCGCGCGCGCCCTAAGCACAGTGGCCAGGAAGGAGAGCGCGCTGCCAGCAGAGCGGGAGAGGGACGCCGGGCACGGAGCAGAGCGGTGAGGGGAACAGCGTCCCTGCCTAGCAGAGGGCAGGGACGCCGGCACTACAGTACCCCCCCTTTAGGCCTCCCCTTTTTTAGGCCAGATAGAAATTTAGCTAGGATGAGAGGGGCATGGATGTTCTCCCGGGGCTCCCACGTTCTCTCCTCAGGACCAAACCCCTTCCAATCTACCAGAAAAAAGGTCTTTCCTCTTACCCTTTTGGTGGCAAGAATGTTCTCTACATCAAACTCGTCCTCAGCAGAAACCGGAGCAGGAGGCGTACCTGTAGACTTGAAAAAGAGTTAAGCACCACGGGTTTGAGGAGAGATACATGGAAGGAGTTAGGGATCCGTAAGTTGGCCGGGAGTTTCAATTTATAGGCCACCGGGTTGATCTGACTGATGACCTCCAGAGGACCGATGAACCGAGACCCTAACTTGTAAGAAGGTATCTTGAGTCGAACATATTTAGATGAGAGCCAGACTTTATCTCCTGGACGAAATTGTGGAGGATCCAGGCGTTTTTTGTCAGCGTGTCTTTTCATACGCTCGGATGACAGAAGGAGTGCGGACCGGGTACTCTCCCATATGGAGGAAAATTTGCTAACGAGAGATTCCGCTGCCGGGTTGTCCACAGAGGTGGAGACAGGAAAAGGAATCCGAGGATGCTGACCAAAGACTACAAAAAACGGGGATTTGGAGGAGGATTCGCTCTCGTGATTATTATAAGAGAACTCGGCCCATGGTAGGAGATCCACCCAGTCAGAATGGTGGGCATTAACGAAGTGCCGGAGGTAACTGGTCAGGTTCTGATTGATCCGCTCCACTTGACCATTGGACTGTGGGTGGTAAGCGGAAGAGAAGTCCAGGGTGACGTCTAGTAGTTTACAAGTGGCTCTCCAGAAACGTGAGGTGAACTGTACCCCACGATCCGACACGATGTGGAGGGGCAGGCCATGAAGACGGAAGATGTGGCGGATAAAGTCTTTAGCCAGCTCGGGTGTAGACGGAAGGCCTGGCAGGGGAATAAAGTGAGCCATCTTGGAAAAGTGGTCAGCGACCACCCAAATGACCGTACAACCGGCAGAGACGGGAAGATCTGTTATAAAGTCCATTGCTATATGCTGCCAGGGGGCAGCAGGTACAGGAAGCGGAAGGAGGCGTCCGGCTGGCAGATGTCTCGGGACTTTGTTGCGGGCGCAGGACACACAGGCAGAAACAAAGTTTATTATGTCCTTGTGCAGTGTAGGCCACCAATAGTGCCGGGCAATAAGCTGGAGGGTCTTTTTCTGACCGGCGTGGCCAGCTAGTTTAGACGAATGGCCCCAGTGTAGGATCTTCTCCCGATCAGGTACTGAAACAAACGTCTTACCGGGAGGGAGACGATTTAGACTCACGGGAGCCACCTGCATTACTCTGGCGGGATCGATGATATGTTTAGGTTCTTCCTCGAGATCGGACACCAGAAAGGATCGGGACAAGGCGTCTGCTTTGACGTTTTTGTCAGCCGGGCGAAAATGAAGAACAAAATCAAAGCGAGCAAAAAACAAGGACCACCGGGCTTGGCGCGGGTTAAGTCTCTGGGCATGCTGGAGGTAAGCCAAGTTCTTGTGGTCAGTGTAAATTATTACCGGATGAAGAGCCCCCTCGAGTAGGTAACGCCACTCCTCCAACGCCAGCTTGATGGCCAATAACTCTCGGTCTCCTATGGAATAGTTGCGCTCAGAAGAGGAGAAGAGTTTGGAGAAGAAGCCTCAAGTTACCATTCTCCCGGAAGATGATTTTTGAGTAAGTACCGCTCCGGCTCCAGAGGAGGAGGCGTCAACTTCCAGGAAGAACTGCTTGTTGCCGTCCGGGCGATGCAGCACCGGGGCGGAAGAGAAGGCCTGTTTTAGGGAAAGAAAGGCCTCCTCTGCTTCGGGCGGCCACTCTTTGGGATTAGTACCCTTACGGGTGAGCGCGGAAATTGGGGCAGTCCGGGAAGAGAAGTGCGGGATGAAGAGGCGGTAATAGTTGGCGAAGCCCAGGAACCGTTGAATAGCCTTCAACCCCTCTGGTCGGGGCCATTTCTCGATGGCAGACAGTTTCTCAGGATCCATTTGTAGGCCGGTCTGAGAGATAATGTAGCCCAGAAACGGAAGCGAGGTCTGCTCAAAGAGGCACTTCTCATATTTAGCGTAGAGATGGTTCTGCCTGAGCCTGAGCAGGACCTGACGAACATCCCTCCGGTGAGTCTGGAGATCCGTAGAGAAGACCAAGATGTCGTCCAGGTACACCACTACGCAGGAGTAGAGAAGGTCCCGGAAGATGTCATTGACCAACTCTTGAAAGACGGCAGGAGCGTTACAGAGGCCAAAGGGCATTACCAGATATTCATAGTGGCCGTCCCGGCTGTTGAATGCCGTCTTCCATTCATCCCCCTGACGGATACGAACCAGGTTGTAAGCCCCACGGAGGTCCAGTTTGGTGAAGATTCTAGCCCCTCTTAGACGATCAAATAACTCCGGAATGAGCGGAAGAGGGTACTTATTTTTCACCGTGATCTGGTTAAGGCCTCTATAGTCTATACAGGGACGGAGAGAGCCGTCCTTCTTTTTTACGAAGAAGAAGCCTGCTCCCGCCGGGGAGGTAGACTTCCGGATGAATCCCCTGGCCAGATTCTCCTCAATATATTCGGACATCGACCGGGTCTCAGCAGCGGATAATGGATAAATACGCCCACGGGGAGGAGTAGTACCGGGTAACAAGTCGATAGGGCAGTCGTATGGTCTATGAGGGGGTAGTGTCTCTGCTTCCTTTTTATTAAAGACATCAGCATAAGACCAATAAGGAATCGGAAGTCCAGGTAGATTAGCTGGGGTAGGAGAAGGACGGACGGGATGGACGGGAACCAGACAGGTCTTATGGCAGTCCTGTCCCCAGCGAAGGACTTCTCCGGTCTGCCAGTCAAGCACGGGTGCATGTCTCTGGAGCCAAGGTAGACCTAGCAGGAGGGCGTGAGAGAGTCCAGGCAGAACATGAAAGGAGATACTCTCAGAATGCAGCATTCCCACTTGCAGAGTAATGGATTCGGTGATGAGTTGGATGGGGCGTGGTAAGAGACCCCCATCCACGGCAGCAACAGACAAGGGTACAGCCAGAGGTTTGGTGGGGATGCGGTACTTCTCTACCAGGGACTGTGAAATAAGATTCCCGGCTGCTCCAGAGTCCAGTTGGGCTAGTTCGAAATAATGGTTCTCCCCGCAGACGATTGAAACTGACAGCAGCAGAGATGGAGAGGATTTATTCTTGTCTAGGTCGACCTCTCTGAGCGAACCTAGACACAGGCGTTTCCCCACCTCTCTGGGCAGGCACGGATCCGGTGCTCCTTACTGCCACAGTAGAAGCAGCTCCCCTCGGCACGGCGTAAGTCCTGACGGGTTTTGACCATCTTGGTCTGGTCGACCTGCATAGGCTCAGGAGAGTGTACCTGGGGAGAGACGGAGGGAGTGACGGGTTTCTGAAAAGTAGGAGCTAGACGTGGAAACCTCCTCTCACGGGTGACCTCTTTGGCACGCTCCTGGAACCGTAGGTCAATCCGGGTGGCAAGAGTTATTAGGTCATCGAGAGTGGTAGGAACGTCCCGACCGGCAAGTTCATCTTTAATACGGCCGGACAGACCCTCCCAGAAGACGGATACCAGAGCGTCGTTATCCCAGGCCAGCTCCGAGGCAAGGGTACGGAACCGTATGGCATATTGGCCCACGGTGAGACTTCCCTGACGGAGGCGTAGCAGAGACGATGCGGATGAGGTCTTCCGTCCGGGTTCATCGAAGACTTTCCGGAAAGCCGTGAGGAAGGCAGGCAGGTCGGACACCAGGGGGTCTCCTCTCTCCCATAGAGGATTTAGCCAGGCCAGAGCCTCCCCGGTGAGATGGGACATGATGAAGGCAATTTTGGCCCGGTCGGAGTTAAACTGGTGGGACAATAGTTCAAAGTGCAGGGTGCACTGATTAATGAAGCCCCGAGCCTGGGCGGGGTCGCCTCCGAAGCGAGGAGGTGCAGAAAGCCGGGGTCCGGGGTAGGATACCATGGTATTGGTGGGCAGCGGAGCTGCCGGGTTGCGAGTCATGGCACTGGCGGTGGTTGCTGGTGGAGCAGTCAGAGTGTCCAGGCGAGAATTGACATTCCGCAGGTGACCCAGGATGGACTCCTGTTGGGACCTCTGACGGGACAGTTCATGACAGAGGTCCGAGAGCGAGGGAGCTTGGGTGCCACCGGGTTCCATGGCCCGAGCAAACTGTAACGGGTGTGGGAGGCGGAACCTCTGAGCTACTATACAAGGGGGCAGTCCTTGTAAGGGAGCGGGTGGCGACCAGGCAGGCAGTCACAGCAGGTGACCGGGACAGTCTCTGGAAGAACGGGCAGGAGATCACGACAAGTGACTGGGGCAGTCTCTGGGTGAACGGGCAGATGGTCACGGCAAGTGACCGGGACAGTCTCTGGAAGAACGGGCAGGAGATCACGGCAAGTGACTGGGGCAGTCTCTGGGTGAACGGGCAGGTGGTCACGGCAAGTGACCGGGGCAGTCTCTGGGTAAAGGGTTGGTACGACCTGTGGCGGCTGATGGTAGACTTGAGCTCCCAGGTGAGCAGGCGAGAGTCTCTGGATAAACGGGTGGTCACAGCATGTGACGGCGGAGCCTCCAGGAAGACCAACAGACAGGCGGCAGATGAGCGCTCCCAGGAGAGCGGGCAGAAGTCTCTGGACAGGCGGGTGGTCACAGCACGTGACGGCAGAGCCTCCAAGTAGGCTAGCAGACAGGCAGCAGATGAGCGCTCCCAGGTGAGCGAGCAGGAGTCACTGGACAGGCAGGTGGTCACAGCATGTGACGGCGGAGCCTCCAGGTAGACTAGCAGGCAGGTAGCAGGTGAGCGCTCCCAGGTGAGCGGGCAAGCTGGTCCATAGACAGACTGACGGGAGTAGGAAGGCAGACCGTCGGACCTCAGGCAAGCAGGCAGGTGGCTGGTGTGCGCTCCCAGGTGAGCGGGCAGGCTGGTCCTTAGACAGACTGACAGGAGTAGCAAGGCAGACCGTCGGACCTCAGACTAGCAGGCAGGTAGCAGATAATCAGGCAGGAATCTGGCAGGTAACTGGCAGGTAACTGGCAGGTAACTGGCAACGGGACCTGAGGGCTGAAGCAGAGTAGTGAACAGTGCAACAACATTGCTCGGGCACCTCCATTTTGGAGGAGGTGCCTTATATATGGTAAAGTCCTCCGGCCATTGGCCGGGGACTCCTTAGGACGGCGCGCGCGGCCCCTTTAAGAGGGAGGGAGGGCGCGCGCGCGCGCCCTAAGCACAGTGGCCGGGAAGGAGCGCGCGCTGCCAGCAGAGCGGGAGAGGGATGCCGGGCACGGAGCAGAGCGGTGAGGGGAACAGCATCCCTGCCTAGCAGAGGGCAGGGACGCCGGCACTACACACTGCAGTCTGCTATATACACTGCCTGCCTATATACCCTGCCTGCCTGATATCTCTGCAGATGGATTAGTCCCCAGAAGGACTGTTAGTTCAGATGGATATATATATATATATGTTGGGGAATACCTATACTAACTATAAACAAGCAAATCTCTCCCTAGCTCAGCAGCTCTCCCTACTCTGCCTGATTCCGGAGTGACTATGACGAGCACAGCGGCGCCAGGTCTGATATAGACCTGATGACGCTGTGCGGCCAGCCAATCACTGTAATGCCACAACCACCATGGCTGCGGCATTACAATAAGTGGTAGGCAATCCCTGCATGTTGATTGGCGCTCTAAAGAGCTCCAAACATGCACGGAGGGGACCCGAGCATCCGCCCGAGCATCTCGCAAGTACTCTGCGAGCTCCGAGCATCTCGAGTACTGAGATGCTCAGGCGAGTACCGAGTACTTGCGAGTATGCTCACTCATCATTAGATAACACCTTATCTGGGTACGTTCGCACTAAAACTGGGCTCCATTGATAAGCCAATGGTTCTATATAATGCTAGAGGCAATGAGAATGAAGGATCTCAACGCAACGTCTCACACCGACTATCATGAGTTTACTAGGACCTGCTCCATTGTATCTCCCTCCAGTAGTCTGTAGAGTATGAAGAGTTAATAAAGTAAACTACTTCCTAGCCACATGGTAAAACCTCCCTATTGAGAAAAAAACATACATGCATGTATAATGCTTATAATTTTTATTTATTTCTCTCCCTTGTTCCCTAACAAACCCCTCGTCCTCATGGTGTCTTACATGACACCATAAACAATTATACTATATACTTGTCGGGTAGTGTGGAGATATATCTATGATTTGGTGATCTATGAAATGTTTAAAGCGCCACTCCAGCATTTTTTTTCAGCTCTGGAGTGGTGCCGTTAATCTAAGCTCCCTGAGCCTACTCTTATACTTACCAGCCACCATCTTCAGCTCTTTCTGGCATCGCTCCGGTCCCACGCTGTTATTTTGCAACTTCTGACTGTCCGGAAGTCAGAGGTAACGGTCACAAGCTCTCAGTCTAAGTCTATTAGAGCCTCGTACTCACTCTCATAGACTTACATTGAGATGTGACTTCTGGCTCGTCCAGCTAATACAGGAGTGATCCAGCAGGTCACAACCTGCTGGAGACCAACAGGAGCGACGCCGGGAACAGCTGAAGATGGTGGCTGGTAAGTATAAGACTAGGGGCAGGGAACTTACATTAGTAGCACCACTCCAGGGCTACAATAAAAAAACCCACAGGATTATATTGATCAATAATTAATATATAAAGAATTAAAAAATAGAGGCAAACCTATTATTACACCAAATTATAAATCCATTGATTTATACATCTACATTATGGAAAATAAATGTAAATGTTAGTTAGCCTTCCAGTGCTTGATGTAGGCTAAGGAGTTAGCTTGAAAATACAGACAATATAGAGTTCACTAACATCTTCCTTCAGAGACCACAATTCATCTTCAATGAGTAGATAATAATCCTTACATCGTCACCTGCTCTCAGTTAAGACTAGAGATGAGCGGTGTTCGACTAGAACTGTTCGCCAATCTCAAATTCGAGCTGGTTTGGGCGGTGTTCGAGTTGTTCGACGAACCCGAACGATTTGCAAAAAATTCGGCTGTTCGAGGTTATGTTCGATAACTGTTCGTGCACCAAAAGCGTGTCCTGCATGTCTGGCGCTATTTAGAGCACCAATCATGCAGGGATTGTCTGCCACTCACTGTAATGCCACAGCCATGGTGGTTGTGGCATTACAGTGATTGCCCAAATCGATGGGAACAGTGCCAACAGTGAAACATGAAAAGCCGGCAATTCAGCAGCGGCATACACCGGTACCCGACAATTTAGAACAGAAAGAATAGAGCATCACACATAGATTAGATAGATAGAAACATGTCAGTCACATATATAAGAAGTACAGTGACAGTGTTGATTACTGTACTTGTCATTTAGTGTAAAGGATTTATTAAAAAAAATATTAGTGTTTTCATGCACCGTCTCTTTAAAAAAGCCGGCCGGCAATTCAGCAGCGGTACCCGACAATTTAGAATGGAAGGAATAGAGAATCACACATAGATTAGATAGATAGAAACATGTCAGTCACATATATATGAAGTACAGTGACAGTGTTGATTACTGTACTTGTCATTTAGTGTTAAAATAAAGGATTTATTTAAAAAAAAATTGGCGTGGGGTTCCCCATAATTTTAGGCTCTAGCGGAGGTTAAGCAGACAGCTGGGGCAGATGTTTGAAGCCTGGGAAGGGGTAATACCCACGGAGCTTCCCAGGAAGCTTGGGCCTCCCTGCGCTGCAGATTCCAGCCCCCAGCTGCCTAGCTGTACCTGGCTGGACACAAAAATAGGGCAGGGGATCGTTGGCTTCGGCTGGAATGGGCGTGATTGTAAGTATGGTTTAATTTAGAACAATAAAGAATTGTGTGTTTATTTCAATTAAAGGATTTTATTCTGGGTGTTTGTGTTTTTTTTAACTTTCACTATGGGGTTAGTAATGGGGGTGTCTTATAGACGCCTCTCCATTACTAACCTGGGCTTGATGTCAGCTGACATTATAAGCTGACATCAACCCCAGCCCTATTACCCCACTGCCACAGCTACAGGGCAGTGGGAAGAGCGAGGCTAAGTGCAAGAATTGGCGCATCCTATGGATGCGCCATTTCTGGGGCGGCTGACGGCTGGTGTTTCTAGCCTGGGAGGGGGCCAATATTCATGGCACCCTTCCTGAGCTATTAATATCAGCCCCCAGCTGTCTGCCTAGCCTTTGCTAGCTATTAAAATAGGGGGGACCCCACGTCTTTTTTTTGGGGGGGTCCCCCATTTTAATAGCTAGTAAAGGCTAGGTATTCAGCTGGGGGCTGATATTAGTAGCCTGGGAAGCTCCATGGGTATTACCCCCTTCCCAGGCTTCAAACATCTGCCCCAGCCGTCTGCTTAACCTCCGCTAGAGACTAAAATTACGAGGAACCACACGGCAATTTTTTTTTTAATAAATCCTTTATTTTAACACTAAATGACAAGTACAGTAACCAACACTATCACTGTACTTATTATATATCTGACTGACATGTTTCTATCTATCTAATCTATGTGTGATGCTCTATCTTTCTGTTCTAAATTGTCGGGTACAGATGCTGAATTGCCGGCCGGCTTTTTTAAAGAGATGGTGCATGAAAACACTATTATTTTTTTAAATAAATCCTTTACACTAAATGACAAGTACAGTAAGCAACACTGTCACTGTACTTATATATGTGACTGACATGTTTCTATCTATTTAATCTATGTGTGAAGCTCTACTCTTTCTGTTCTAAATTGTCGGGTACCGCTGCTGAAATGCCGGTCGGCTTTTTTAAAGAGACGGTGCATGAAAACACTAATATTTTTTTTAATAAATCCTTTACACTAAATGACAAGTACAGTAACCAACACTGTCACTGTGCTTCTTATATGTGTGACTGACATGTTTCTATCTATCTAATCTATGTGTGATGCTTTTGGACACCTTTGAAGGTGTTTTCTATGTGTTTTTATGTGTTTTTGTTTGCCTGCCATTGGTTTTAACGGTGTTTGACGGTGTTCGACGGTGTTCTAAGGTGTTCGACGAACAGTTCCTCAAACATCCCGGCGTTCGACGAACCGAACCGAACCCGCACACTACGGGGGTGGCTCAACACTAGTTAAGACATCACATATCACGCACTTCTCTCATTCAATGTGAACAGAAAGTACATAAAGAATAGGCCAGCCATAGTGAAGCACAGCGATAAGTGTCCTGAAAAATGTCATTCTAGGAGAGATCTGAACCAGGCAATTGCAAAACAGCATCTGTATTTATTGTATGTGTTTGCAGTGAGCTGGTCTGATGCTGTTTTTATTCAATGAACTTAAAGAGAACCTGTCAACTGAAAAATTGCAATTAACCTGCAGATATGGAGTTAATCTGCAGTGCAATAGCGATACTAACCTGCCCGACGCCTGCATGTAACCGACTGCTCCCCACAGTGTTCGGCTACATGCAGGCGCCGGGCAGGTTAGTAATACTGATAACCTGCAGATTAACCTCATATCTGCAGGTTAATAGTGTTTTTTTCTGGTGCCACATTCCCTTTAATACTGCTGCTGTATTTATATACTGTACATAGCTATAGCTAGATTCTAGAGCTGCATACATGTACTGAGTTACTTCTGGTACTATTATGGGAATATAATCAGTTAATACTTTTTATATTTAAAGTTCTTGAGCAAGTGGAGGGAAGTAGTGTTAGTTTCTAGTTTGTAAGTTTCTTTTGGCCGTACTCCAAGTACCATCTGGTCCACAGCACCTGGCTAGAAACTTGGATATGAATCTGTCTTAATATAGAATAGTTATGATTTGTTTAATTAAAACTGAAATATGAGTGTATCATGATGCGCCCCCTGCAGTCTCCTGCCCTCCGGTTTCTGCTGCTGGGCCTTCAGTGCCCCACAACCTCGGACTCCGGTGTCCGGTTCCTTTGCTCTCCTCTCTGGGGTGAGCTTATTCACAGCTCCCTTCCCCAGGTCCTTCCTGGTCGCTCTCCTGTCTCCAACTCCCTTCAACTAACTCTTGCTAACTCCGCCTCCAGATTCCAGTTTGAAGGGGAGGAGCTCCCCTTTCTGGTCTGGAGCCAGGAAAGTGTTGTATGCTAGTGAACCTGATTAAGGTACCCCTCCTTGCTTCCAGGCATGGCATCACCCCTTGTGAGGGAGGCAATGCCACTGTGGCAACCGGACCCCTGGGGTGCCACAATCACATAATAATAAATAAAGCCTACAGGGTTATTGATTCTCAGAGAGGGACAGACTGCATATAAAGATACCTTGGCCCCAATTCAACAAGACTGGCATTGTTCACACTGGTATTGATGAGGAGGTTTGCTGGAGTCAGACACTCCTGATTTATGAACAGGTATATGCCTCTTCACGGGTCAGAAGCAGCAGATAAGTGGCGTGCACCTCTGCGTGCGCCTTGCCAGAAATCCTACTCCAGTCCTAGCTCAAGTAAGAGTTGTAGCATAGTGAATGCTACATCTTGTCATGAATGTGACGAGCCGCCGTCACCACTAGAGATGAGCGAATTTGTTAGGAAAACGTTCACCAATGTCAAAGTCGGCACAAACATTGCACATTAGGATTTGTGTTCGGATTCTTGAGCATTTTCCTCAAAATCGGCAAAATTCGGCCAAAGTTCGGTAAATGATCGTGTTTCCACTAATACTTTTGCTAAAACTTTGGCTAGAATAGTGGTGCTGTATGATGAGCGGAGGGGACGTGTTTGATGAGGGGATGGTGTGAGGAGAGGTTAGAGGAGCAGCGGACTGTATTTATTTATTTATTTTGTTCTTAAACTTAATGTCTGGAAATTCCGGCAGCCAATTAGGACACAGAAACCACCCACAACATTCAGACACAAGGGCTTGTGTCATTGGAAGTCACATGCCCCTCTCCAAATAAAAAGAAGACATATTGTTTTGGTGCAATTTTGTCAGTCTAACAGTGCAGAGAGGCTGTTCCTGCTGCTGCAAGTAGTCAGATAGTTAGCTAGGTGGTTTATTGTCAGCTAGTTCAGTTAGATAGGATCCTGTGTCAAATCGACCTTCAAGCATCTAAATCATTTGTGCTAGTTGTGTGGACCAGCCAGGAGTTCACATTTCAGAATATAAAACCTTTCTGCTAATAGTGTGGTCCAACCAGGAGTCCACATTTCAAAGTCTAAATCTTTTCTGCTAATAGTGTGGTCCAGACACCAGGCCCCATTTCAGAATCTAAATCCTTTCTTCTAATTGTGTGGTCCAGACATCAGTCCACATTTCACAATCTAAATCCTTTCTGCTGATAGTGTGGTTCAGACACCAGGCCACATTCCAGAATCTAAATCCTTTCTGATAATAGTGTGGTCCAGACACCAGGTCATATTTCAGAATCTAAATCCTTTCTGATAATACTGTGGTCCAGCCAGTAATCCACATTTCAGAATCTAAACCCTTTCTGCTGATAGTGCGGTCCAGACACCAGGCAACGCTTTAGAATCTAAATCCTTTCTGCTAATAGTGTGGTCCAGACACCAGGTCACACTTCAGAATCGAAATTGTTTCTGCTAATAGTGTGGTCCAGCCAGGAATCCACATTTCAGAATCTAAATCCTTTCTACTAATTGTGTGGTCCAGATAACAGGCCATATTTCAGAATCTAAATCCTTTGTGCTCATAGTGTGGTCCAGCCAGGAGACCATATTTCAGAATCTAAATCCTTTCTGCTAATAGTGGGGTCCAGCCACCAGTCCACATTTCAGAATCTAAATCCTTTGGGCTAATAGTATGGTCCAAACACCAGGCCACATTTTGGAATCTAAATCCTTTTTGCTAGTAGAGTGGTCCAGAAAAACATCACAGTAAAAGATAATGCCTTACCAACACCAGGTCTGATTGCCAATGCACTGCAGGTTGCAGCAAGCCTCCATTATAAAGGCGGGGGCAGCACATGTGCAGGATACTGATGCAGACAGCCACTCACTAACCTACCAATTCATGGAGGGGGTGACTGTGTAGTATTATACATGCACACCAATGGAATTTGCTTAGGGCACCAGTCACACAGATATGTGTGATGCACAGTGTCTGGCTTGCAGCCTATTGATGACGCCCATACTATTAGATCAGGCGGGTTGCCCAGCACTATATACGCGCACCCCCACAGGACAGACGCCCCAATTCACCCAGCCAACAGTAAAGAGGCCTGGCCGCATCCTGCATAAAAATGTGCAAAAAAGAAATGTTCAAAAAAGATGAAAAATAGTGTATAAGATAAATACACCACATGAGGTATTGGTCGATATTTTGGCCAAAATACGCAAGCTCGCAACCCAACGTCAAGGGTCCTCATATTTGCGAGTCCTAACACTAAACATTAAAAATGGCTAACATTGGGCATTATTTAAAAAAAACATCACAGTAAAAGATAATGCCTTACCAACACCAGGTCAGATTGCCAGGAGTCCACATTTCCTAATCTAAATCGTTTATGCTAATAGTGTGGTCCAGACACCATTCCGCATTACAGAATCTAAATCTTTCTGCTAATAGTGTGGTACAGACACCAAACCTTATTTCAGAATCTAAATCCTTTGTGCAAATAGTGTGGTCCAGACACCACTCAACATTTCAGAATCTAAATCCTTTCTGCTAATAGTGTGGTCCATCCAGGAGTCCACATTTCAGAATCTAAATCCTTTATGCAAATAGTGTGGTCCAGACACCACTCAACATTTCAGAATCTAAATCCTTTCTGCTAATAGTGTGGTCCATCCAGGAGTCCACATTTCAGAATCTAAATCCTTTCTGCTAATAGTGTGGTCCAAACACGAGTCCACATTTCAGCATCTAAATCCTTTGTGCTAATTGTGTGGTCCAGCCACACTATCTCAGCAAAGAAATTCTGATTGTTAATTTAGTGACAGGTGACTGACAGATCTGGGCCTAGGGTTGTGAAACAGCTGGTTAAAAGAGGGGAAAGGTACATTCAACATGAGTGGGAAAAAGCGAGGTTGTGGTCGAAAGGTGGAATAAGTTTCGTGTTCAAGGTATACGTGGGGTAGGTGATAATTAGTGATGAGCGAGCATGCTCGCTACTGCTCGGTGCTCACCCGAGCATCTCACTGCTCGAGATGCTTGGCGCTCGCCGAGTATTTCCGGGTTGCTCGGGCTGGAACTCGGGTCCCTTTCCTGCATGTTTGGCGCTCTTTAGAGAGCCAATGAACATGCAGGGATTGCCTGCCATGCACTGTAATTCCGTAGCCATGTTGGTTGTGGGCATTACAGTGATTCACTGGCCGCACAGCGTCATCAGGTCTATATCAGACCTGGCGCCGCCATGCTCGTCACAGTCACTCCGGATCAGACAGTGTAGGGAGAGCTGCTGCTGTGTCAGGGAGAGATTTGATCGTGTATTAGGTAGTGTAAGGAGAAAAATGGTACATTACACATATCCATCTTAACAAACAGTCCTTCTGAGGACTAATCCATCTGCAGAGATATCAGGCAGGCAGGGTGTATAGGCAGGCTGTGTATATAGCAGACTGCAGTGCATATAGCACAAGAGGCTCCATTCCAATTCTGCCTTCTGCTGCTGTTAGATATTTCTATACAAAGGCCCAAGTTTCAGGGGCCAGGAATGCTTTTCCTTGGATCTTGATCCTCATTATTTGCGTAAAAAGCAATCCAGAGAACACCGTTTTTCTGCGCCATTTGCTTGTTTTGGGAGAGGTGCTGCTGCGTCAGGGACAGATTTGCTTGTCTATTAGGTAGTGTAGGGAGAAAAACCGTACATTACACAAAACCATCTTAACAAAAAGTCCTTCTGAGGACTAATCCATCTGCAGAGATATCAGGCAGGCAGGGTGTATAGGCAGGCAGTGTATATAGCAGACTGCAGTGCATATAGCACAAGCGGCTCCATTCCAATTCAGCCTTCTGCTGCTGTTAGATATTTCTATACAAAGGCCCAGGTCTCAGGGGCCAGGAATACTTTTCTTTGGATCTTAAAAAAGAAATCCAGAGAACACCATTTTTTCTGCGGCATTTGCTTGTTGGCACTGCAGAATACAGCCAGGTCCTTTCCATATTAGAGTGCTAGAAATCCAGCTATTTAAAACTGTGTTTTCTCCATCAAACGGATCACATATACGTTGTCAGAAAATACTGCCATTTCTGGCCTCCATTAAAAATTTCTTTTAGTGTGTCAGTGAAGCAATTCACCGAAGTTTGCTGTTCAAACTACTTACCTACAGGCCAGGTATTTAAAACTCTGTTTTCTCTATCACACGGATCACATATAAGTTCGCTCCAAACTCAGTCATTTGTAGTGAGCGTGGAAGATACTGTCCTCCATTTAAAATGGGCAAGGCACGTGGCAAGGGACAGGGAACTGGACATGATGGTAATGGTGCATGCAGAGGCCGAGGACAAGGCCGTGGGCAAGCCGAAATTGTGCCACAACAAACACCCACTTCTTCTCGCCTGACCTTCCTGTCTCATTTTCTAGGGGACCGCAGCACACCACTATTAAACCCAGAGCAGTGTCAAAAGGTTATTGGTTGGGTAGCGGATAATTCTTTCAATCACTTAGCCACCATCACCACCACCCTGTCTTCCACATGGTCAAGTCTCAGTAGCAGTGAGTCTGGACCGCATATTCCTCACCCTGATCCTCCTTCCTTCCACCTTGCCGAGTTCCTAGAGACAACTGATCCCATACTTGGACACTCTGAAGAGCTGTTCACTTTTCTATTTATAGATTCGGGCCTATCACCCGGTACACTTGAAGCGGGGCAAGAGGAGATCGCGCGTAGCGATGCCCAAATATTTGAGCAGCCACAGTCACACGAAGGCGACGGTGGGAAAGTGTCACAAGAGGTGGACGACGATGAGACACAATTGCCAGAAAGTCAGGAGGAGGACCAGGGTGCGGAAGTGAAAGATGAGGTGGTGGATGATATAGTAACTGACCCAACCTGGCAGGAGGACATGCAGAGCGAGGACAGCAGCACACAGGGGTAGGGAGGCAGAGCACCCCAACAGACAGGAAGAAGCAGTGTGGTGGCTGCAGACAGGAGGCAGTCAACCGTTCCCCTTAACAACAACACGAAGGAAGTTGCCAGTACAACTGTTAGGTCTTCCCGAGTCTGGTTGTTTTTTAAAGACTCTGCCGATAACTCCAAAAAGGCGATTTGCACCACCTGCCAGGCCAGCATCAGCAGGGGCGGCAAAATGACCAGCCTGACCACCACCAGCATGATCAGGCACATGGCAGCAAAGCACCCGACTTTGTGGACCGAACCCCAGTGTCCAGATACAGTGTCTGCGGGTGGCACCATTGCTTCTTCCGCTGTTGTGCATGCAAGCCAATCCCCTGTCCATGGTGCATGCGAAGACGCCTCCTGCCCTGCACCTGTCGTTGCACACTCTCAAGTAGCAGCATCAGGAAGCACGTCCATGTCCTTGTCCCAGCTCAGCATTCAGTTATCCATATCTCAGTCCTTGGAACGAACGCAAGCGCAAATATGCAGCCAACGCCCCACAGGCCACACTACTAAATTCTCATGACTGCTTGCGCTCGAAATGTTGCCTTTTAGGCTCGTGCAGATGGAAGCATTCCGCAACCTGATGGCGGCGGCCGTCCCTCGGTACTCGGTCCCCAGCCGCCACTATTTCTCCCGGTGTGCCTTCCCCGCATTACACAAGCACGTGTCCCAAAACAGTAGCTGTGCTCTCAACAACGCAGTTAGCAGTAAAGTCCACCTAACCACGGACACGTGGACAAGTGCTTGTGGGCAGGGACAGTACATCTCGCTGTCGGCACACTGGGTTAACATAGTGGATGCCGGGACCCAGACGGACCTTGGGACGGAACACGTCCTCCTGACGCCAAGGATTGCAGGCCCTAGGTCAATCAGGGTTGCCCCCATGGTCTACAGCTCCTGAACCTCATCCTCCTCAGCCTCCTCCTCCTCTTCAGCCTCCATCTCCGAAATGACCACATCAGTCACAAGCTGGAAGCACAGCAGCACTGCCTCGGCCAAGCGGCAACAGGCTGTTCTGAAGCTAATATGCTTAGGTGACAAACCGCACAATGCTGAAGAGTTGTGGACAGCTCTGAAAGAGCAGGCAGATCTGTGGCTCACACCGCTGAGCCTACAGCCAGGCATGGTCGTGTGAGACAATGGCGGGAACCTGGTGGCGGCTCTGAGGCGAGGCGAGCTCACAGACGTACCATGCCTGGCCCATTTGCTTAACCTCGTGGTTCAGCGGTTTCACAAATCCTACCCGGAGCTGCCGGATTTGCTTGTTAAAGTACGCCGTCTGTGTGCCCATTTTAGAAAGTCAGCTACAGCTTCCGCCACCCTTGCAGTGTTTCAGCAGCATTTGCATCTTCCGGCTCACAGACTGGTGTGTGATGTCCCCACATGTTGGAACTCTATACTGCAGATGTTGGGAAAGATTTGTGAGCAGAAGAGGGCAGTTGTTGAGTACCAGCATCAACAAGGCCGTCGGTATTCAGTTCAGACTCCACACATAAGACCTCAGGAGTGGACATGGATGTCAGACATATGCACCATCCTCCAAAACTTTGAGGACTCCACCAAGATGGTGAGCGGGGATGACGCCATAATTAGCGTCACCATCCCACTTCTCTGTCTTCTGAAACGCTCTCTGCTCACAATCAAAGAAGATGCATTGCAGGCGGAGCACGATGAGATGGAGCAAGGAAGCATGCAGGGTGATTACACACAGCCAAGCCTCATCTCATCCCAACGTGGATTGGGTGACAATGAGGAAGAGGAGGAGGAGGAGGCAGCACAGGAGCTAGCTTCATACACTATAGACGGTACTACCTGCAGAGCTGTCATACCGTCTGTTCAGCATGGATGGCCAGAGGACAGAGAGGAGGAGGAGGAGAGCATGCTCAGTAATCCTCTTGGTGAGGACACGGAAGTCTTGCCTGTTTGTAGTCTGGCACGCATGGCTGAGTTTATGTTACGCTGCCTTTCCCATGACCCTCGCGTTCTCAAAATTTTGGGTGACAGTCATTACTGGTTGGTGACACTTCGAGACCCACGCTACAAGGAGAACTTTATATCTCTTATTCCTGAGGCGGTCAGGTCTACAAAAATGGGGCAGTACCAGAAGGCCCTTGTTGCTGAACTATTAAAAAAATTCCCATCTGAAAATGCTGGCGGCAGAGGGCACACTTCGTTGGACAACCAAGGTGTACAGGCGAGATAGACACAAATTCAATCCAGCAGAGGCAGGGGAACACTGTCAAAGTTCTGGGAGAGTTTTCTGAGACCCTCCCATCGCACAGGCCCTGAGGCCTTTTTTTATACAGCATGTTCATGTATACCCCCCAGGGGTAAATGTTTGTCAGCCCATACACTTAGTGCGTGGGCATTACAAGTATAGGAGGCCCGCTCCTTTCTAATGGCAACATTTTTTTATGAAGCCCTCCCCAACGTTTCTTCCAAGGGTCATTGAAGTGCCTCCAAATTTTTGGCAGCCCTTGCATTCACTGCATAGGCCAAAACTATGGGAGACTCTCTCCTTTCTAATGGGAATTTGTCGTTGCTGTGGCCCTGCTCTATGTGTCTTTAAATTCTTATTGGGGTTTTTCCTAAATTTGGTCAGCCGTTGGACTCACTGCATACCCTATAACTGCATAGCAGACCCTCTCCTTTCTAATGGGAACATGTCGTACTTGTTACTGTGGTCCTGCTCTGTGTGTCTTTAAATTCTTAGTGGGGTTTTTCCTAAAATTGGTCAGCCGTTGGACTCACTGCATACCCTATAACTGTATTGCAGACCCTCTCCTTTCTAATGGGAACATGTCGTACCTTGTTACTGTGGCCCTGCTCTGTTTCTTTAAATTCTTAGTGGAGTTTTTCCCAAATTTTGGCAGCCCTTGCAGTCACAGCATGGGCATTACCACTATAGGAGACCTGCTCCTTTATAATGGGAACATTTTTTTTACTGAGACCCTCCTCTATGTCTCTTCAAAGGGGTATTGGGTTGCATCCAAATTTTTGGCAGCCCTTGCAGTCACTGGATACGCAATAACAGTATAGGAGACCCACTTGTTAATAATGGGAACAACAAAGTATAGCCGGCTGATCGCTCTCTAACAATAGATAGGGCTGACTGCTGGCCTTTTAAGAATAGTAAGGGCCGTCTGATGTCCCTGTAAAATAGGCTTGATGACTTTCAGAGTCCCTCCATCATCAGTAAAACAGGATGTGTCTGATGATGTGTCACACACCACATTGCCAGATAAGGTTGTAAAATGTTCAAATGATATTTCCCGGTGAATGCATTTGTCTTAAAAAATAATGTAAAAAAACCCAAAACAATAGGATCTTTCTTTAGTATAAAAACAGCGTCACCAATTTAACCTCAATGTAATCACATTGTTCAGCTCATGCACCTCCTCCTCCATCTCCGAAATGACCACATCAGTCACAAGCTGACAGCACTGCAGCACTGCCTTGGCCAAGCGGCAATAGGCTGTGCTGAAGATAACATGCTTAATGCTTAATTGACAAACCTCACAGCGCTGCAGAGTTGTTAAAAGCTGTAACACAGCAGCCTGATCTGTGGCTCTCACCGCTGAACATACAGCCAGGCATGGTCGTGTGTGACAATGGGCGGAACCTGGTGACGGAGAAATGACAGCCGGGATAGCAGAGGGTTAACCTTTCTCACCCGCTCAAGAGCCCCATAGCAGCTGCAGAGTTAGCGCTATTATGAACTATCCTGAGGTAGAAGCCAAGGCACACCAGAGGATTCACTGGTGGGACCGTCCAACCCTGCCGAGAAGCAGTCCTGGCTAAGAAAAGTGTGTGGGAAGGTTCCCGGACACTCTATGGCTGTTTTTTTTACTGATGACGAGGAAACACATGCAAACACGGGGAGAACATACAAAGTCCTTGCAGATGTTGTCCTTGCTGGAATTTGAACCCAGGATCCCAGCGCTGCAAGGCTTCAGTGCTAACCACTGATCCAATGTGGTGCCGTTCACCCTCTAATATCGAACAGGCTGGAGAAACTTGCACCTACTGCCACTCTATCTTCAGATCCTTTGTGAGAAAATGTATTTGAGCAGCCACTCAGTCTACCAAATAAAATTCCTGAGAAAGAAATTGGGGATGGCTTCGCTACTGGTACTGGGGGCAGTGCTAATACCATGGCGTCGTTCCATAGTTTGCTGGAAATATTCCAGGCTGATAGGAGGCAAGCAGATTCCCACAGAAAAGTACCAGCAGTCATTTTCAGGCCACATTGCAGTGCAAGCAGCTTTAGAGGACTTTCTGGGAGAAATGACACGCAGGGTAGATACGGTTTGCCTCTATGGAAGTCCTTTCACCGAGCTAAATACAACTCTCAGCCAAGAAAGTTGTGGACTGGCTCCGTACCATCCCTGGCCACATTCACCTGTCCACGTGTTTGTGGTTAGGCGGTCCTTCCATTAAGTGCACTGGGAAGGGCACGGGTAATGTTGTGGGACCCGTGCTTGTATAAGGCAGAGGCAATACCGGGAAATATAGTGGCGGCTGGGGACCGAGTATGGACACCCGGCTGCCGCCGGCATGAGGTTGTGAAAAGCTTCCTCCTCCACGAGCCTAAAAGGCCACATTTCAAGTGCAAGCAGCTGTCAAAAATTTGGCAGTATAGTATTGCAGCCTGTGGGTGGGTGGGTGGCTGCCTGCATACTTGCGTTTGCATTCCAAGGAATGGGGTATGGACAACTGAACGCTGCAGTGGGACAAGGACGTGGACGGTGATTGTTGCAAGTCTGCAACGTCAGGTGCATGGCAGAAGGCATCTTCGCATGCGCCAAGGATCACTTATGATGGGCACACTTTTAGGCAGTGACCTGGAAGTCAGAGATGCTTCCAGAGGTCTTCCCCATGCTGTTCCCATGTCTTTTCAGCACTGTATGCATGTGTCTGATGATGTGTCACACACCACATGGGCAGATAAGGTTGTAAAATATTAAAATGACATTTCCTGGTGAATGCATTTGTCTTGGTTGAAAGCAATTCAAAAGTGCAAAAATGCATCAACAACGCTATGTGTGAACATAGCCCAAGTTGTGGAGGAGTATTTTTGTTTTTGGTTATTTATTTTGCCTTATATACAAGTCATTACCCCGGAAAGAATGTTCCTTAACATATTTCCCAGGAAAATCAATTTTGGTTTAGTTTTTGTTTGTTTTATTGTGAGTCCATTAAAGTGGTGTAATACTCTGACCACATTGCTGACAGCAGTGATCTGGTAGTCAGAAATGCTTCCAGGGTTCTTCCCCATGCTGTCCCCATGTCATTTGAGCACTGTTCCCATTGGTTTGGGCAATTTTTAGACCCGCTGCGGACCGCCGGGGGGAGCCGCCTGAAAAATGCTTTAGTTTCCCATAGACTTACATTGGGCTTGTTGCTCGGGTCGAGCACCCAAGTATTCCAATTTGCTTGACCCGAGCAATGAGTACCCGAGTATTTTAGTGCTCGCTCATCACTAGTGATAATGTTACTGAAAGCTCTACTGAACAAACACTGTCTCGTCCTATCTAAAGACAGCTGATAGCGTCTGTTACTGGACGGGCTGCTCCACTCCTTTTCTTTGGCAGTCACACAGTGGTACGCCTTATAGATGAGGGCCAGAAACAGCGTGTGCTCCAGTGGATGGCAAGCGCTGCATCAAGTGGCCTCTCCTCCTCTTCCTCCACCTTAACATCACACACAGTACAGTCCTCAGAGGTTGCACCCCAATTATCCTTGTTTCTCCCTGCTTCACAACTCTCCAACCTCCCAACTGACCCAGAGTAGAAATAGTATAATTGAGCAGCATGGAGGTATGAGACAGGGTCTGGGACAGGTGTTGGACCAGCATTTCTAGCTTAAACATTGTGGATAAGCGACAGGTGTTAGAACTCTCCTGTTAGTTTTTTTCTATTTTGCTGGTCACATGACCTTTTTGCCTATTTAATCCTGCTCCACCCTTCTGGCCATTCTGGACTTCATTGTAATTTCTACTCTTAAGCTAGCCAGGTGCTTTGTAACCTTTCTCAGTCAGTTTAGCTAGGTCTTTTGACCTTTATGTTCTATGTTGTGTGTTTGTCTTTTTACTGCTACAATTTCTGCTAGGAGGTGTCCATCTTTCTCCCAGTCCCTAGTTCTTGTAGGGATCCCTCCCTCACATCTATAGGTCTTCGTTCAGACTAGCTGAGGACTTTAGCGGGTCTGATCGCAGGATCAGGTTCCCCGTTACATCGTAGGGATCTAGCTTAGTTCTATTGTAGGGACAGATCTCCTGTCTTTCCTTAGTGCTTGTAGCCTATCATAACAACAGGTGGATAAGTGACAGGTGTATGTCTGGTGCTCTGAGAGCCCTGCAACATTCAGGCAATACACATGAAGGAGACCCAACTTGTAGTCCAAACATTTCCAAAAGTTAGGGTCAGACATCACTACAGAGGCATCAATTTCCCCAGAGTAGAAATAGTAAAATAGGGCTCTGACACACCTTCCACTACAGGCAACCAACCAGATGGAGGGCCGCAACCAGTCCACACACCCAAGACTCTCATTGCTGTCACTACTGAAAGAGCGGTAAGTCCCAAAGTAATGCACACAATGTACTCACAGTCCGCGGGTCACGTGATAAACTAGCACTTAGTCTTTACAGAGACTCTTAGGTTATTTAGGGCAACAAGGCAAAGTGATTAAAAATTTAGGCTTCAATACAGAAATACACAAAAAGTACAGTACTTACTATGTATAAAAATAGGGAAATAACAGACATTAAAGGTGCAATTTACAGTTATGAAAACAAAAGGTGAAAGAGCAGTAAAGTCCTATACTTAGCAGTTCTCTGTAAGAAATTCCTTTTCTGCTCCCAACACGAGTCAGAATATTCACAAGTCCAATTGGCTTCGGTCCCCAACTTGTGTCACATCAAGGAAATAATTCATTATATACAGTCCAGCCATGGGGATGGGGGTTGGAACATTATTCTCTTCCTTCCTGGGTCCACTCATGAGCAGGGTGTATGTGATATATTATACATATATTTTATACATATATGATATGAATCTTGCCTAAAAATTATTACAGTCACAGGATGTCCAGGATATCGCTCATTTGAGGTAGCAGCTATTGGCTTCCACTAGACTACACTCTGAAGTACCATAGTAAAGGTGGTGTGTGCGGTGTCAGAGGTGGCCGTACAATACATATCAATTACAGTGGCCTATCTTCACTACACTCAGGCTTCTGTTCTTGTAATAGTGCTGTAAGTCCTATGGTAATATTCTGGATATTTCTACGGATTTCTCCTCAGCCAATCATCCCAAAATCAATAAGTATACTTAAAGGAATTAGCCATTTTCTCTTGTTAGTGCTGCTTTCCTCACAAACTGACCAGCAGTTCTGTCCATAAAATGGCTGCTGGCGGAGGAACATGTGACTAGACCTGTCAATCAGCCTCTTCCAATTATAAAGCACCTCACATAAAAAACGGTTTTCTATTGGAGGAGCTGATGGACAGGTCTGGTTACATGTAGCTCCATCAGCAGCCATTGTATGGGCAGAAGAGCTGGTCAGTGTGTGACGAAAGCTGCATTGACAGAGAGGTGTCAACCCCCTTTGAGGTCAGATTGGTCTTTAGAGCTGTTTTAATGCTCCTACATCAATGGCCACCTAGATAAATGGCACATCCTCCACTATGGACAGTTTTTGTCCATAATTACTATGCCTCTTCCTTAACTTCAGGCAGGTCTCCATTTGAAGTGGTTGTGGAACTTTAACTCAATCTTCCTTTCCTCTGTAGTATCAGTCTCCTATACCTGCAGTTACCACCTTCTGAAAAAATTTAGTCTGATTAGAAGTAAAGTGCAACAGGCCTCAGTGTGAGTAAAAATATTAACAAGTGTGTGTAGATGTTTGATATATCCACTTTATAATAAAAATTGTACATTTAGTGTTTTTCTCCATTGCTTTGTAAACTCCAAAACCTTCTTCATTCAAATATATTAATAATGTGCTTGATGCTCATTTGGTGAGCCATTAAACTGAATTTAACATTGAATTACCATTGTTTAATTATATCTTTTTAGATGAGAAATGCTGTGGTCATTTTAAAGTCTATAAGAAAACATTTTAAAGTACATATACAACTTCTACATTATATCTGTGACATTTTGATGGTGTTTTTTGGACTTATATTCTTTTCTAAATGCAGCGTACTGTTGGCATGGCAAATATGCTAGTGTATCATTAGGTTTGTCGAGCCCTAGCACTAACTGCCAGACATGCAATTAGGGTGTGTTGTAGAGTTTGATCCAAGTTTCAGCATGGTATGATCTGATTCTCTCGGGTGAAAGAATTGGAGAACATTGTGAGAGGAGGATGGGGAACAAAATTTTTTCATCTTCCCCATTCTGTAAGTCTATGTTAATCGGACTGCACTCTCATGTCATCCGAATGCAGTCCAATGATTTACATGCACCCATAGACTTGAATGGGTGAGGGGCATCCGATTTCTTGTTTAGACCCCAATAAACAGATAACTTGTTTAGGCCTTGTTCATATCCACTAATTTTGTCAAGGTTTTAATAACGTTTGTCAGAAGCACTATGGGAGAGATTTATCAAGATAAATGTGCAAGAATTCTGCCGTAATTTGTACCCAAAACTTTCATGCCTTTCATGTGTTGTGTTTATAACTTGCCCCTTGTTTTATCCAACAAGGAGGGGAGTGACTTGGCTAAGAGAGGATGTGGTTTAGGGGAAAATGGGCCTAGTTTGTGACATGGTGAACCAAGATTCTAGTGCAAATTTTTGGGACAATATAATCCAACAAATAGGTGGCATAAACTTACTCTGGACATTCTAAACATGTGCTAAATTTATCAAACACCAATAACCACTACGATAAATTTGGTAAATTTTAAGAGTGTCAAGTATAAGTTTGCACTGACTAAAAATTAAACAGCATTGGTAAACATGCCCCTATGTGTTTCAGACACATTTCTGTAACATTTTATTTTTTAGTAACAGCATTTCCTAGTGACACTATATTTCCTAAGGGGCTTTTGCATTGCAACGTATAGGAGAAGTGTTGTGATTTATTTATTCATCCATATGTGAAAAGCACTGATGAAACTGATGGCAAAAACTGACACAAGGACCAAACACTTATGAAACTTGGATTTAAAACCTCGATGAACAACAGTTAATGTTTTTATGTAAAAAGAAAAATCACAAACCTCTGAATGAAGCCTATGAATGTTATTTGTGATGTTATCTGTTATCAATGGTGGACAATTAGTAAAGTGTTTACACCAGAAATTAGTATAAAAACTTTTACAAATAATTGTTCTCACCATTTGTACACCATAATTGTGTGAAGCCTAGCAGAAAGGGCCAAGGTTATTTATGACAAATACATTTACCATTGATAATGCCTGAATGTATATTATAGAATATACAGTGTAGACTCTACAGCAAATCTTTGCCATCCTTTTTCTGACTTAAAATTGTATTACTGGTACATACACCATTATTAAGCCCAGCATATAGTACTCCAGTTTAATTAAATCTACTCCTATGTATCTAACCCTATAATCAGTGACATTGCACCTCGTTAAGGCCTCTTCATGTCATTGCCCATATGAAGAGTCCTTTATGAGGAAGAGTCACACCAGTCCTATTCCTGAGATTATGGTGTGGGGTGGCATAAGGTACATTAGCGCTGGACCCATCTAGTCTTTCTTTATTCTAGGTACACTAACAAAATTATATTGATTTGGTCATGGAACCGTGGAACCAGTGGTACAGTCATTGCTCCAAAGTATCCTAAGAGCTATTTTTCAACAAGACAATGTCATGATATATGTTACTCATGCAGCTGGGAGTAACTTGCATCGCCTAAACATGCTACAATGGCAGGAAGTGGATGTTATTGGTTGGCAATTGCAAAGGGTGCTGACAGCAGTTGATCTTGATGATTTGCTTGCACAATTGCATTCAGCATAACAGAATATTTCTCAGACAACCATTTATAACCTCATTTCTAGCATGCAAATATGTATATAGTATATGTATTTACTGCACATACATACACACACAGCAGCAGTTACTCAGTTTATATTTTTCCATATTGTACAAATCATATAAATGGTATATACTTCCATGCCTCAGTTCTGCCCAAGTTATGTCAAACTATAAAGAATACATTACAAAAATAACTCTACGTAGTCGTATATCTATATAGCAGTACTGTAGTTCCGACTCCGCCAATGCATCTCCACCTGTATATACATACATATATATACTATGTATATACTGTGTGTGTATATATATATATATATATATATATATATATATATACAGTACAGACCAAAAGTTTGGACACACCTTCTCATTGAAAGATTTTTCTGTATTTTCATGACTATGAAAATTGTACATTCACACTGAAGGCATCAAAACTATGAATTAACATATGTGGAATTATATACTTAACAAAAAAGTGTGCAACAACTGAAAATATGTCTTATATTCTAGGTTCTTCAAAGTAGCCACCTTTTGCTTTGATGACTGCTTTGCACACTCTTGGCATTCTCTTGATGAGCTTCAAGAGGTAGTCACCGGAAATGGTCTTCCAACAATCTTGAAGGAGTTCCCAGAGATGCTTAGCACTTGTTGGCCCTTTTGCCTTCACTCTGCGGTCCAGCTCACCCCAAACCATCTCGATTGGGTTCAGGTCTGGTGACTGTGGAGGCCAGGTCATCTGGCGTAGCACCCCATCACTCTCCTTCTTGGTCAAATAGCCCTTACACAGCATGGTGGTGTGCTTGGGGTTATTGTCCTGTTGAAAAATAAATGATGGTCCAACCTGGACTAAAGCATCCGCCAACTCCTGGACAGTCTGTGGTGCAACGTGACGTTGGTGGATGGAGCGAGACATGATGTCCCAGATGTGCTCAATCGGATTCAGGTCTGGGGAACGGGCGGGCCAGTCCATAGCTTCAATGCCTTCATCTTGCAGGAACTGCTGACACACTCCAGCCACATGAGGTCTGGCATTGTCCTGCATTTGGAGGAACCCAGGGCCAACCGCAGCAGCATATGGTCTCACAAGGAGTCTGAGTATCTCATCTCGGTACCTAATGGCAGTCAGGCTACCTCTGGCGAGCACATGGAGGTCTGTGCAGCCCTCCAAAGAAATGTCACCCCACACCATTACTGACCCACTGCCAAACCAGTCATGTTGAAGGATGTTGCAGGCAGCAGATCGCTCTCCACGGCATCGCCAGACTCTGTCACGTCTGTCACGTGCTCACTGTGAACCTGCTTTCATCTATGAAGAGCACAGGGCGCCAGTGGCGACTTTGCCAATCCTGGTGTTCTATGGCAAATGCCAAGCGTCCTGCACGGTGTTGGGCTGTGAACACAACCCCCATCTGTGGATGTTGGGCCTTCATACCACCCTCATGGAATCGGTTTATAACCGTTTGTGCAGACACATGTACATTTGTGAGCTGCTGGAGGTCATTTTGCAGGGCTCTGGCAGTGCTCCTCCTTTTAATCCTTGCACAAAGGCAGAGGTAGCGGTCCTGCTGCTGCATTGTTTCCCTCCTATGGCCCCCTCCACGTCTCCTGGTGTACTGGCCTGTCTCTTGATAGCGCCTTCAGCCTCTGGACACTACGCTGACAGACACAGCAAACCTTCTTGCCACAGCTCGCATTGATGTGCCATCCTGGAGGAGCTTCACCACCTGAGCAACTTCTGTGGGTTGTAGAGTCCGTCTCATGCTACCACGAGTGTGAAAGCGCAACCAACATTCAAAAGTGACTAAAACATCAGCCAGAAAGCATTGGTACTGAGATGTGGTCTGTGGTCCCCACCTGCAGAACCACTCCTTTATTGAGGGTGTCTTGATAATTGCCAATAATTTCCATCTATTGTCTATTCCATTTGCACAACAGCAAGTGAAATTGATTGTCAATCAGTGTTGCTTCCTAAGTGGACAGTTTGATTTCACAAAAGTTTGATTCACTTGGAGTTATATTCTGTTGTTTAAGTGTTCCCTTTATTTTTTTGAGCAGTGTGTATATATAAATATATATATATATATATATATATATATATATATATATGACAATGGATTGTAATTGCATCTATATACTGTTTATATGTGTATATATATTTACAGAAAAATGATGCTGCACCAGCTTCAGAGTAAAGGATAAGTGCCATGCTATCCCACTAGTTGTAGCCCAAAAACCAGATAACATAAAAATAAAGAAAGCAGGTGGCACTCAAAAATGGAAGACTATCAAAAGTCCAGCGAAACGTTTAATAAGCCGTTTCTCAAGCATATATATATTTGTATGTATGTATATATACCGTATGTAGCGATGCCGAGGAGGAGTCGGGATTACACGGCTGCTGCATGAGTTGAGGATGATCTGTTGTGAGGATCTTGAACTTGGGCCTTTTTTCCACTCTCAGCATCTGACCTCACAAATGCTCTTCTGAGTAAATGGGCATACAAATCCCACAGACATTCTCCAATAAGTTGTAAAAAGTCTTCCCAGAAAAGTGTAATTTCTCATAGCTGCAAAATGTTAATGTCTGCATATACAATGAAATATCATAAAAGCTCTTGTAGGTGTAAAGTGTAGGTATCTCAATAGTTTTATGCATATAGTATAATATGCTGATAGGTAAGTATTAATTGGTTTGTTATTTTTTTACAGATCTAAGCCTTTTGGAAATGTTTCTTCTTGCCCAGTCAACCACTTTAATACACTTAAGGGCATTCCTGAAATTAAAATGGGTTGCCCTATGAGTAAAGTACATTTTAATTAATAGATTTTGGAGTAATAATAATTACTACATGCTGGGGGGACACACAAAAGAGAGTATACAGACAGAACAGCATGGAATTGCTGTTGCTTTCTCTTAGCTAAAACATTTCCCTGCCTATTTTTAAGCATATTTTAGCTCACAGGAACAAGCAGCTGTAATCCCCTTCTGTCCTGTCTATATACTCTTTTGCATCCTCCCCTGCCCAGGAGCTGTGGTATGATCAGACCATGTTCCTGTACGGTCAGACACAGCCATTACACAGTACACAGCAGGAACACATTTATAAGATTATCTCAGCACAGGAACATTTTATCTAAACACATCCAATTGTGGAACTTATTATTATTCCAAGATCTGTTGATAAAAATGTACTTTGTTACGGGGAAAACCTCTTTAAGTTCATCATTATATCTCCTCTCACCAATGTTGTAGGAGTTTAAATATAACTGATGTAAAGATTCCTAATGGTATTCATTAATATTTTATGTATTTGAAGCTGCTATGTTGTTGAAATCGCATTATATCACATAAACTAAATAATCAAATAGTAACCTGAAAAAAAAGTGCTCTATGTCAGAACAGGCACAATAGATTGGGAGAAATGCATATTATTATCCTAGTGTTCAACGTTAAAATAGCTATAAAGAGGTGCGTAGGTGGAGAGAGAAATTTAGTGTGAAAGCCATAATAATTTCACTTTCTTGAACTTGTTGATGATGATGTTGAAGTGGGACCTAACCTGAAATATTGCTAAAAGGCCCTATGATTGCTAGTTACACACATGCTATCAATACACGCCATG
Source organism: Phyllobates terribilis (assembly GCF_046119375.1). Lineage (NCBI taxonomy): Eukaryota > Metazoa > Chordata > Amphibia > Anura > Dendrobatidae > Phyllobates > Phyllobates terribilis. The sequence goes on from NW_027362767.1 coordinate 278,128,880, forward strand.
TAATGTGAATGAACACAAGACTATTAAATTGGAGTTGAATAAGAAAGATCATTTTCAAAATGAAGGTGACTCTAAGAGAATAGCCCTAAACCTATCCCAGTAGTCACATACAGAACACTTACGTTTGGCTGATTCATTACTGATTCATCAATGTCTCTTTTCTTGCAGGTTATAATGCATCCGCTGAAGCCTAGAATGTCCACAGTGAAAGGAATTATCTGTATTATTGTCATTTGGTTTATGGCAAGTGGGTTCTCATTGCCCCACGCGGTTTACCAGAAGTTAGAACAGTTTTACATCGGGTAAGATGGCGCCACCATTATTCTTTCATTGAGTACAATTCATTTTAATGCTGACTGAGAGGTTGCTGGATCTGGTCTCATTTTGAGAAACATCATACTTTGTTCCTCTATTTCTAAATATCATATATAAATATTACTCTCCAATACAATTTCAGCTATAAATAAATCTAATAGGAAAATGTTATATTAGAATAATAGGAGCATTTACATGAACAGAAACATTTGTTCTACAGGGAATGTCGGTGGAACGATGAAGTTCTATCAAGTGTTATGAGAAAGAAATGTCTTCTGTTTTCAGAATATGAGCTTGCACTTGAAGTTATTTCCAGGAGGTTTTTTTCTACCTATAAATGAAATGCAGTTTGTGCACGACAGCTTCAATATCAGAACTAAGAACTCGATGACAGGTTATAATTACAAAGTCAGATCTCTGTGGACATTTCTTGATAAAGGTTGAATTGTAATGTAAAATGTACATTTTATTCTCATTTCATTTTAGAAGTACTTTAACAATGCAGTCATTAGTCTCCTATAGACAGTGCCATGGCATATAATCTTATACTATGATCTAAGGGGTAACGTTTCTCCTTGTGGAAAGTGACAAATCAGACCTGGCTTGTCACTTTCAACAAGGAAATAAAAACATTTTCATTGAATTTCTGAAGGATATTGAAAGTCTTTAGATATTGATATACAAAGCATGACATAAAGTTGCTTAAAGCAGTGGTCCGAAGCAAAAGTCATTTTCATTCCAAGTCCTTATCTATTTAGTACCATAATCAAAACTATTTTCTTATATACTTAAATTAAAAATCCCCTATCTTTCCCTAACTACACTATCTAACTGCTATTCTATTTTTTTCCGTACTTTCTTTCTGTGACTCTTCATTTGAGAACCTCCAGTGCATGCTGGGATACTCAAACAAAGCATCATCACCCTCCCTGAAAAAAAAGAGTCATCAGTGATGCTCGTACTAGGGATGGGCTAGTCCCTGCTCTCGCTGGGCGCTGTGCAGTGTGCGATGTGCACAATTGTCAGCTCGGAACAGCAGTGACGAGCCAGCACAAAGTGATGTCAGAATACCTAGCGTGCAGAGACCAGCGCTGCCCCACAAGTGACATCACTGGTTTCTGCACACCGAGTATTTTGACACCACTTTGTTCCTGACTTGTTACTACTGATGTGAGCCGACAACAAAGCGCACGCTGTGATAGTGAACATCGTGCAGGGACAGAGCAGGGACTAGCCCAGCCCCTGAAATGAGCATCACTGACTATACTTTGTTTCCGGGAGAGGGCAGAAGCAGCGGCAGTGACCTGATGACAATTCATTTGAATATTCCTGCATGCACTGGGATACTCAAACAAAGAGTCATTAGAAAGGAAGTAGGGAAAAATTAGAATAACAGTTAGATAGTGTAGTTAGAGAGCAAAAGGGAATTTTTAATGCAAGTAAATTAGAAAATAGTTTAGATTATGGCGCTAAATATATAGGGATTTAGAAGGAAAATTACTTTGCCTTGGACTACCTCTTTACAAAATGAGTAAGCTTTATGTGCGGAAGCTGGAATACCCTTTCGTTATTTTATTTGATATTAATTCAGTAAGGCTCCTCATTACAGCTATCACTAGATATGGATGGTCATAAGGCATACTTACAGAGTGGTAGCAACTTTGCAATGTCTATATACTATACTAGATGGTGACCCGATTCTAACGCATTGGGTATTCTAGAATGTGTATGCGGCCGACCGGGCGCAATCAGCAGAGTGGTGTTTAAATTTGGCGCCAAGATCGCTGATTGGTCGCGGCCGGCGACCAATCAGCGAACCGTGTTAGTGAGGATCGGAGAGCGTGTTTAAATTTGGCGCCAAAATCGCTGATTGGTCGCAACCGTGACCAATAAGCAAAGCGGTGTTTAAATTTGGCGCCAATATTGCTGATTGGTCGCAGCCGGCAACCACAACCAATCAGCAGAGCGGTGTTTAAATTTGGCGCCAAAATCGCTGATTGGTCGCGGCTGGCGGTCGCGACCAATCAGCAAAGCGGTGTTTAAATTTGGCGCCAATATCGCTAATTGGTCGCGGCCGGCGGCCGTGACCAATCAGCGAACCGTGTTAGTGAGGACCGGAGAGCGTGTTTAAATTTGACGCCAAAATCGCTGATTGGTCGCGGCCGGCGACCAATCAGCGAACCGTGTTAATGAGGACCGGAGAGCGTGTTTAAATTTGGCGCCAAAATCGCTGATTGGTTGCAACCGTGACCAATAAGCAAAGCGGTGTTTAAATTTGGCGCCAATATTGCTGATTGGTCGCAGCCGGCAACCACAACCAATCAGCAAAGCGGTGTTTAAATTTGGCGGCAATATCGCTGATTGGTCGCGGCCGGCGGCCGTGACCAATCAGCAAACCGTGTTAGTGAGGACCGGAGAGCGTGTTTAAATTTGACGCCAAAATCGCTGATTGGTCGCGGCCGGCGACCGCGACCAATAAGCAAAGTGGTGTTTAAATTTGGCGCCAATATCGCTGATTGGTCGCGGCCGGCGGCCGTGACCAATCAGCGAACCGTGTTAGTGAGGATCGGAGAGCGTGTTTAAATTTGGCGCCAAAATCTCTGATTGGTCGCGGCCGGTGACCGCGACCAATAAGCAAAGCGGTGTTTAAATTTGGCCCTAATATTGCTGATTGGTCGCAGCCGGCAACCACAACCAATCAGCAGAGCGGTGTTTAAATTTGGCGCCAAAATCGCTGATTGGTCGCGGCTGGCGGTCGCGACCAATCAGCAGAGCGGTGATTAAATTTGGCGCCAATATCGCTGATTGGTCGCCGCCGGCGAGATGACCGTCTGCTCGCAGCAGAAGTATCCCGACCGGCGGCGCAGCTCCCCGGTCCTCCCTTCACGCTTGCCGTCGGGAGATCAGCGGCCCTAGGCGCTGATCTCCCGACGGTAGCTGCATGGAGGTCAGCGGTGCCGCCGGTCGGGGTACTTCGGCTACGAGTAGTCAGGAGGGGTACTAGCGCCGGTCATCTCCCGGCTGCATCGCCGCTGACCTCCGTGCGGCAGATGAGCCGCTAACGGCCGCCATCTTTTTCTGAAATCCCGCGTCGCTGATTGGCCTCGGGCAGACCAATCAGCGACGCGGTATTTCCTGGACAGAAGGACAGACAGACGGGATAAGACGATTATATATATTAGATTAGGGCCTTATAGGGAATATTGCTCAAATTGAACACCCCAATTATACTATGGCCTAAAGTGTAAATGGAGCAAAGAGAAAATAGATTTGTATTGTTTTTAGCAATACAAATGTCTTATTTGCTTTTAGTGGTTAAAATACACATAAAATGTATCCTTCCTTACAATTACTGTTGTTTCAACATCTCTCAAGATGAAAAAAAAAAATCACAATATTTGAGAGATGTTTGCGCTTTATGAGTCTATATCTGGCACCAAGTGATTGTAACTGTAGCCTGGTTTTGCAAATATGGTGCAATATTGTATTGTATTGAATTTGTACCTTGAGAAAGCGCAATCCTTAATGAAATTCATAGAAAGGCAATGGTTGGCACATCTGTGTTTGATACAAAAAAGTTAACACAATTGCAGATGTTGGTTAAAAGTAAAATAAAAGTTTTGCTGATATCAACCAATGAGGTTACCATTGGTTTTGTAGTATAGAATTAGATTTGTAGCTGATATTACAATTAAGTAACGTAATGTATATGAAATTTAATTGATCAATTAAAGTAAACCTTTCACAACGTTTTTCATGTTGAACTGGACAACAGCATGTAATATTGGCTGCAGAATGGAATAAATGTTTTTTTTTTTTTTTTTAAATTTCGCGCCTTTCTGTTGCAGAGATATTAGCAGTCAAAATATTTGGCACCTAAAGAGTTAACTGTCTTAAGTCCAAGTGGGTGTTATCAGATAGTTTGTACTGGAGATGTGTACTTCTCCCTGTATGGTGCTGCTGATGAATCATAAGGAGTAAAGAAGAACATGCCCATCATAGCTTAGAGCAGATTTCTCAGTGTGTGAGATGTTTGACAGACAGCCTGATCTCCTGGTCTAACCTCCTGCATCATTAGAGAGGCGGACTAAAAAAAATAAAAACAAAAATTGTTTTATTCTGATCTGCAACTACTATTAGATCCTGTGTCCAGTTCAACATGAAGAATATGATGAAATGTACTCTTTAAGGGGATAAAGGAGGAGGAATCATAAATGTACATTTAGATTTTTTCCCCTTTAATCATTTAATCTGTTCTTTTCCAGAAACACAGTAAGAATGGTCTGTCTTCCCAGTTTCCCATATCCAGCTGATCTCTTCTGGAAATATCTGGACTTGGCCACATTTGTACTTTTGTATGTCCTGCCTTTGATTGTTATTTCAATCACCTATACCATGGTGGCAAAGAAATTATGGCTGAGAAATGCCATAGGAGATATTACCATGGAACAGTATTATGCCCATCGTCGAAAGAAAAAGATGACTCTAAAGATGTTGATGTTGGTTGTTGTGGTCTTTGCGGTTTGTTGGTTTCCATTAAACTGCTACCTTGTTCTAATGTCCAGCAAAGTCATCAGCAGCAACAATGCTTTATACTTTGCTTTTCATTGGTTTGCCATGAGCAGCACCTGCTACAATCCATTCATCTATTGCTGGCTGAACGAGAGCTTCCGCTCAGAACTTAAAGCACTGCTTTGTGTATGCAGGAAGAGGAGTGCCGCCCAGAGCCATGCCCTACGGTCCATCTCACCCCCATTTCGCCATGCCTGGACTGAAAATTGTAACTTTAAACAAGGTAACGGCTCTCAGCCTGCTGAATCTGTCACAAATGTCACTTCAGGTAGAACCGACATCTCTAGTGTGGAGCCAATTGTCACAGTCAGCTGAAGATATCCTTTCTTAATGTCTTAATATGCTATCAATCATTTTCAGCATCGGAATTAGGAAAGAGACATTCTCAGGTCTTTTCAGTATTATATTGATAATTTATCTGAAAATACTGATATAAAGCACTTAGATCAATTTTTTTGTTGCCATTATTTGTCTAGGGCAAAATGAAATTAAATATTTAAAGGGAATCTGTCAGTAGGATCAACCCTCCTAAGTAATCTATATGGACATTAAGTCATAGGAAGCTGAACAAAATTATACTTTGATATCTGCGATACTATTTCTTATTATATAAAAATTCACACTTTTCTTAATATGTAAATGAGCTGGTAATATCTAATCTGTATGAGAATCTGCCTCAAGAGCTCATTTTAAATGAAAGTGGGTATGAGCAAAATACACTCTCTTCTATCCCTTTTTAACTCCAAATTAATAAGATTTGTTTTACAAGCGCTCGGGAAAATCAATACAGCATAACCTTGTATGGTGTATTCAGGATTTCTGCTTTATTAGCACATGCAAGCTACTTAAGCAGTGTCACAGACAAAGGAAGAGTTCCCTCAAAAACATGATGCAAATAGGAACTTTAGGGGCGTGAATAGAAAAAGGAAACTTCTCCGCCCATCAGTGTTATTTGATCACCATGACACAGGAGTTGAATGACAAGTTTGAGAACACAGGCATAAAATGGAATCTGTTCTCTCACAGGGGGTGTTACCAGTGTCAGACATATAATGACTGACAGTCTTTCATTTAAAATAAGCTCTAATTGTCCCGCAGACTTGTGTCCAGCCCATAGATCTTAACAGCTCATTTACATATTAAGAAAAATGTGGATTTCTCTGGAATAAAACATCGGATCGCAGATCTCAAGGTATCATTTTATTGAACTTCATTTGACCTGCATGCCCAAATAGATAGCTTATAGTGTTGATCCTACTGACAGATTGCCTTTTAGCAGGTAAAAATGTTAATAATGAATGAATGGTTCACAAGAATTTGTAAAAAAATAAATAAATCTGTAAATGACTTCTGATACAGCACTAGAGGAAAACATGATGTAATTCTATATGTGGAAAATAAAGCCATCCACTTGGAGAGTTTAAGGATAACATGTATATGAAAGTCCATGAGACAGTTTCTCCGGTGGTTAGCTAACAGGATATATTGTACATCTCAGCTTTCTCTAGCTATTTTCATGAACGGCTTTCAGTGCAAGATTTCAAACAAATATACATTTATCCAGTTTTCTCGACTCTGACCCTGGCTAGTGTCACACGACATCCATAGGCTGCGAACCCTGTATAGGTAAAGCTCACCTTTCTTAAAAACCCTTGTAACTGATAACTAATGAAGATCCTCAGATACCCTAACCTCTGGACTTTGCTGACAAACAAAGTGGAATCTTCTCTTTCAACTCCAGTAACTCAGTCATTTTCCAGGCTTTGCGCACACTAAATTTATAGAAAGTTCAGTAACTGTACTGCTACAATATACTGTTTACATACCTATCAGTCATATTATTAAAATCGTGATGAGTTAATAGCACTGATGTATTTGAAGCATGATAAATCGGTAAGTGTAAGAATCTAAGCGATTTTGGCAAGGGCTAAATTGTGATGACTGGACAACTGTGTCAAAGCATCTCCAAAATGACAGTATGCAATAGTTGAATCCTAAAAATGATCAAGAAAAGGTCAGCTGGCAAACAGAAAACACCGTCATGGGTGCTCGATAAGTGTGAGACAAATCTGTCTGCTCTGTTCCCACAGAAGTGTGCTGAAGAACATGACATAGACATCAAGGTATCAATTTGACCTTCAAATTTCCTAGATCTCAATTAATTTGCACATTTTTTGGATGTGCTGGAAAAAGTCAGATCCATGAAGGCCTCACCTTACAATGTTTAGGATTTAAAGAAACTGCTATTAACATATTGGGGTCCAATACTGCTACAGGACAGGTTTTGTAGAGTCCATGCCTCGAAAGGGGCCTTGAATGTTATGGCTCATTGGTATATTCACACAAGCCCATTGCAGCTACTAGAAGGTAGATTAACCTAATCAGCAACGCTGTATATAGACTCACTAAGTTGCACAGATCTACTGTTACGAAAACCTTTAATTTTAAGAGTCTTATACTTGAATTATATTTATCAATATTTCTTTAAATTGTGCTTTGACTAACTTATTGACAATGAGCCAGCGGCCACTGATTGGCTGCAGCCTCTTCACTACATCCGTACTCTGCAGCCACTGATTGGCTGCAGCCGTCATGTGATGCCCTTGTCAGATCTTGATGCTGGCTGTCCAGGGAGAGATTCAGCTGCAAGAGCTGAGGAGTAGTGTTGAGCCACCCCCGCAGTGTTCGAGTTCGGTTCATCGAACACACGTATGTTCGCCGAACTGTTCGTCGAACACCTTCGAACACCGTTAAAATCAATGGCAGGCAAACAAAAACACATAGAAACACATAGAAAACACCTTCCAAAAGCTGACAAACTGCTCAGAAGACACAACTAACACATGGAAAAGTGACAAGTACATATAGTCATGCGAAAAGAAAAGAGGTGGAGGAGTAAAAGGAGGGGGAGACACAGATATAGGCATGTCATGCCCTTCTAAAACCAAAAAAGTGCGAAGCCGACACGGCCAGTCCGTTCCTGCCCGTGCGACCTCCGTGTCGCCGGGTTTGTGCCAGAGCTGCGGTGGACCCTGAAGGCCAGCCCCCCTCTCCCCATACTGGTGCCTGTCCGCTGGTGGGTCGAGCGAGCCCCCCTGCGGTGGAGGCAGGTCTAAGCTTTTTAATTTAAATTGTCTCTCTAATTTGAATGAGTACACTTTAAATCCTTTTACAAGGATCTATTGGAGGGCAAGTCTGATGCCAGCAGCTGCGGAAATTCCAGCTCCAGTAGCGTCCACTAAAGCTGCTGCAGTTAAAAAGCTTTTATAAGGATCGAGCTTGGCGGTCCACCGCAAGGCATCCTACCGCCAGTCCCAGCCCCTGTGCCTTGGGGTGCCTCCCGATGCTCTTCACTGAGTGTCCCGGGGGCCCGAAGCATTTCCTTTGAAAAAATTAAGTGTCCAAACTACAGGTGGTGCAGCTTGCTTAACAGCTGGGATAATCCGCTGACTAGCAGACACTGCTACTAGGCACAAAGTATTTCCTGGGCTAGATGCAGTTAAAAATTTGTAATTAAATACTCTCGTTGGATGCTGAGAAAGCATTCCATAGAGTCTCCTGGCACGCCATATATTATTCTCTTAAAAAGCTTGGGGTACGGGTCTAGGGGACCCTTTTATAGCCAAAATCACGGCCCTGTATCGCAATACGTCACCTAGGCTGAAGATAAATGGAACATTTTCATCACCTTTCATAATCACCAATGGGACAAGGCAGGGATGTCCTCTGTGCCCTCTCTTATACATCCTAGTGACGGAGCACCTGCTCTCATCAATTTGCCATAACCCCAATATTAGGTGGATTGAGGTGGGAGGCACCGAGTACAAGTGCTCTGCATTTGCTGATGATGTCCTAGTATATATCACTCAATCACATATATCCATCCCTGCTGTTATGGCTGAAATAGATCACTTTGTTACATGGTCAAATTTTAAAATCAATGCAGCGAAGTCTGAGGCCCTCGATGTCTCCCTCCCCAAATCCATATAGGATTCCATCCAGTCCAACTTTCCCTTTGCCTGGCCCTCACAGGGTATCAAATACTTAGGAATTCCTATTCATAGAGACCTCTCCCGTCTATGTTATCTTAATTTTGGGCCCTTTATTGAACAACGCCATACAGACCACGGTTGGCAAGTTAGAACTGTAAGATTCATTACGTGAACCACTGGTGTTTTGTGGAAAAGCACATGTACACTGGGTTCCAAATTATTATGCAAAACTTGTTTAGGAGTGATAAGGTAAGAATTTTTTTGTTTGTCAGTTAAACTCATTGATGGTGATGTGTGTCAGGGCTCTTTATATGACTGTAAGCAATTGCAGACACCTGTGCTAATTAGTTTGGCAGGTGTGTCCAATGAAAGGCAAGACTACTTAAGAAGGCTGTCCCACATTATTAAGCAGCCTACATTTTCTGCCAAAATGGGAAAGAAAAAGGATGTGTCGGCTGCTGAGAAGCAACAAATTGTGGAGTGTTTAGGTCAAGGCATGACTACAATCAACATTGCCAAGACACTTCATCCTGATCATCGCACAATCAAGAAGTATGTAGCTGATTCACAGTACACACGTGTGCGTGCTGATAAGGGAAAATTGAGGACTCTTTCCAACAGGCAATTACGTCAGGTTAAAAGAGCAGCGGCAAAAAAAGCCTTGTCATAGCAGCAGACAAGTTTTTGAAGCTGCTGGTGCCTCCAACGTCCCCCGAACAACAAGATGCAGGGTCCTGCAGAGGTTTGCAGCTGTGCGTAAGCCATCCTGTCGACCTCCTCTATCCACTGTACACAAGCAGAAATGGCTCCAGTGGGCCAAACAATACATGAAGACTGACTTCAAAACTGTTTTGTTCACCGATGAGTGCCGTGCAACGCTCGATGGTCCAGATGGATGGAGTGGAGGATGGCTGGTTGATGGACACCCCACGCAAACACGGCTACGGCGCCAACAAGGAGGAGGTGGAGTAATGCTTTGGGCTGGAATCTTGGGGAGAGAGATTGTTGGCCCCTTTAGGATCCCTGAAGGGGTAAAGATGAACTCCATAATGTATGTGGAGTTTCTCAAACACCACTTCCTGCCATGGTTCAAGAAGAAGAACCGTGTATTCCGCAGCAAGATCATTTTCATGCATGATAATGCACCGTCTCATGCTGCACCTAACACATCTGCATCTCTGGCTGATATGGGCATAAAAGGGGACAAACTTATGGTGTGACCCCCATGCTCCCCTGACCTCAACCCCCTTGAGAACGTCTTGAGCATCATCAAAAGGAGTGTCTATGATGGCGGGAGGCAGTTCACATCTAAGCAACAGCTCTGGGAGGGTATTCTGTCCTCATGCAAAACAATTGAAGCAGAAACCATCCAAAACCTGACAAATTCAATGGACGAGAGAGTTCAGAAGCTCCTTTCGAAGAAGGGGTCCTATGTGCAAATGTAACATCACCTAGAATAAAGTTTTGAGTTGAAAACTGTTTGATTTCAGTTTGTAATAACCTGCTAATGCTTATAATTTCAACAATTACCATTTTTTTGTTCTTTATTAAAATGAAAAGGTTGATCGAAGAATGTGGGGGATCTAAGAGTGTGGCAACCCAGTAGTCAGGATTATTTCGAATTCTGACAATCTGAGGGTCATGTTGCAGGTAGTGCAACAAGAAGGCACTCATGTGTCTTGCGCATCTAGGAGCCCCAAAATTATTTTCCGGGCTAGATGCAGCTAAAAATTATTATTAATTTGAAAGCTGGTGGAGCTTAGTATAGATGGCCTAATAGAATCAGTACTGCAAACTGCTACAAAGCCCAAATTATTTTCCAGCCAAGATACAGATAAACATGATTAGCAATTTTAAATCTGGTGGAGTTTAGTATAGATGGCCTAATAGAATCAGTACTGCACACTGCTACAAGGCCCAAATTATTTTCCAGCCAAGATACAGATAAACATGATTAGTAATTTTAAATCTGGTGGAGTTTAGTATAGATGGCCTAATAGAATCAGTACTGCACACTGCTACAAGGCCCAAATTATTTTCCAGCCAAGATACAGATAAACATGATTAGTAATTTGAAAGCTTAAAACGGTTGGTGAGGTGATTTTAACAAATCATCAAGCTTTTACTCTCCCCAGGATGACACAGGGGTAGAAAAGTTGTTTCGGATCCATGTTTTGTTCATCTTTATGAACGTGAGTCTGTCTACATTATCAGTGGAGAGCCACGTGCGCTTATCTGTCAGCACACCACCAGCAGCGCTGAACACACGTTCAGACAGAACGCTGGCTGCGGGGCATGACAAGATCTCCAAGGCGTAAGTGGTGAGCTCCGGCCATTTATCCAGATTGGAAGCCCAAAAAGAGCAAGGGTCCAGTGACACAGTCATGGCTTCAATGTTTACTTGGAGATACTCCTGTACCATCGTCTCTAGGCGTTGACTATGTGTCAGACTTCTTGTCTCCTGTGGCCTTGCAAAGGATGGGCTAAAAAAGTGGTGAAATGATTCCGCAAAATTGATGTTACCAGCAGATACTGTGTTTCTGTTACGTTTTGAGTGCTGAACACTCGACGGTCCCACGGTTGGCAAGTTGGAACTGTGAGATTCACCACGTGCACCACTAGTGTTTTGGGGAAAAGCACATGTAAGATTCTGCAAAAGTCTCTGCTGATACTCCTGCATGCGTGCATCTCTTTCTATGGCAGGAATAATTTCTGCAAATTTACTTTTGTACCGGGGATCTAACAGTGTGGCAACCCAGTAGTCAGGATTATTTCTAATTCTCACAATTCAAGGGTCATGTTGCAGGTAGTGCAGCAAGAAGGCACTCATGAGTCTTGCGCATCCAGGAGCACCAAGTCCCTGTTGTGTTGGTGGCGAGGTAACAATCATGCTTCCTTCCTCTGCCCTCTCCCCCCAACCTCGCACAACAGAAATGTGATCAAAGCCTCCCTCATCTGATGAGTCTTCCATCAGTTCGTCCTCCACTTCTTCCTGGGCTCCTGCACCTTCCTCACTAGTTTGGCTGCTACCATGCGCCCTGGTAAAACCATCTCCCCCACCCTCACATGCCTGCCGCCTTTGTGCTGCCGACCGCCTGGACCTTGCAGATGTTAGCCCTTCCGCATACAACTCCTCCTCCTCTACTTCCTCCACCTCCTCTTGTGCCACCACCTGACTCCGAATTCTGAAAGGAAAAAATATATATCAGTGGCGCTCCTGGAAATAAAACCGATAGATCTGCAGCGAATTTAAACAAAACCACAATTGTCTAAAAATTACAAATTAAATAAATATAATAATTTGCGCTGAGCTGTCGGATAAAAATAAGGGGGAGTAGATTTGTCAATAAAATAAGTTTATTCGAAGCAAGTTAAAATGCATAAATAGCGCTATTTAAAAAGTCATTATAAATGTGTCCCAAGAGGTAGATAGGTTAAAGTCCGAATTGATAGTAGCCAGTCAGTGTTATCAGAGGGACCATAGATTAGCAATAATTCCTAGAGGGGAAAGAGAGGAGGTGTATCAGTTAGGAAATGTTATTGCTCTTATTACAGAGACTGGTGAAGAGGGATAATTACCTTCCTCGTATAAGTGTGTTCCTATATTGCTTATTCTCGCCGGGAGTGATATCCAAGTGGCTAGAATATATAGGTACCTATTTTACAAGAAATTAAAAAATATTTTTAATAGAGTTATAGTTATAAAATAATATCTTATGATTTTTATGATGTTTAATCCAACAGGATACCTGGTATAGAAGTTCTATGTTTGATCCTGGGATATTGCTTATAGATAAAAAAGGATCTTATTGAAGGTAGAGCAGAGCACTTAGTTTTCCTAGAGGGAAGTAGAAAATGGTGACTAAACTAAGATAAATGCAATTCTATATAGGTCTCCCCAATGGGTGCTAGTACCAAAATCGTTCTTACTGATGAATAGGTAGGAGGACCCAATATGCTGTCAGCAACTAAGAGTGTCAGACAGATTGGTCTTATTATACCCAAAGATAATGTATGTCCAATAAGTACGCTTATGGGTAGGATGTGTTCCCAGTGTAGGAAGTGTAGGAAGTAGTAGGTACCTCTAGTGGACGTGAATATTAATCCTTATGGCGATGAAAGTCTTACCTCCTGCTCAATATAGATGATTGCAGAGGTCAGCAAGAATGCGAGCATAGGTGCACGCTGCGGGTACTGCTGTTATCCTTGAATTACATAGATAGTATTGGTTTACCTCGTGGGCTGTTGAGCGGTGTTGAGCGGCAGGAGGAAGCAGAGCCCCGGCCGGTGGCTCTATGCTTCCGACGGTACAACCTCGTTGGCGCGCAGACTGCAGTGAAGCAGGCGAGACGAGTAGGACCTTGCATGACGTCACTAACACGTGATGATCATGTGATGCTCAGGCTACGGAGCGCTGAGAGAGCCAATTCCGACGCGTTTCGGAAACGAACGGTTTCCTTCCTCAGGGATGGCTCTCAATGGTATACCTGCTGTTTTATATGCTTTGTGGGAAGCCATTGTGGGAAGTCCTTCAGTCCAAGTAGAAGGTCCTTCAGTCCTTGAACGCGAATAGTTCAATCTCGCTATTGAGACCTTTTGGTCTCAAAGTATCCATATTAAAAATCCACTGGCTTTCAATTCTCGACATGCATTTAATGTAGTCCCCTTGTCGCCAGTGTTTGGGGACAGTTTGGATGCTGATCACTTGGGTGCCAATAATCCTCCTCCCATGTTTTGTAGTATAATGCCTGGAGAGGGGATGACCTACAAATTTGTTTTTAATGTTCCTAAGGTGCTCGTTGATCCTTACATACAAAGGGCGTTTAGTACGGCCAATGTATAACTTATCACATGGGCATTTTAACCCATAGATCACTCCCTTTGTACAGCATGTGATGAAGTCAGTAATTGGAAGTTCAATATTCTGATTTTTAATAGTTTTATGTTTTTTCAATGGTAAGCGTTTGCAAACAGAGCATTTGTGACATGAGTAAAAACCTGTACGGTTATTTGGGTGGGAGCGTTCCATGTTTTGGGGATTGATTTTTATCGGATATTTTACTTATGGAGCAATTATGTTCCCTAGGTTATTAGCTCTTTTAAAGACGAATTTAGGTTGTGGAGGTATTAAATCCCCAATGACTTTATCCTCCTTCAGGATATTCCAATGTTTACGGACAATTTTTTTTTTAAATTTTGTATTGGCATTGAATTGGGTGATGATGGGGATATCTGCCAAACTTTCCTGATTGTTTATATCCTGATTAGTTTCATCATATTTGGCTTTATCAGTTAGCAGATTTTCGCGCCGTAGCTCCGAGATAGCTTTTTGGGTAGCTTCTAAAAATTCCTTTTTGTAACCTTTGTCCAAAAATTTGCCAGTAAGTGTTTGCGCCTCCTCCTCAAAATCAGTTTTCCTTGAACAATTCCTATATATTCTCATATATTGGCTTCTTGGAATGTTTAGTAGCCAATTAGGGAGATGGCAACTGTCTAAGGGTATATAACCGTTAACGTCAGTAGGTTTAGAGTAAGTACATGTAAAAAGTTGGTTTTGTTCAATATAGATATCAATGTCTAGGAAATTAACCTGCTGTTTGCTTACATTAGAGGAGAATTCAAGAAAGAATTCATTGACATTAATTTCCAATAAAAAGTCATCAAGTGACTTCTGGTCTCCGGACTAGATGAAGAAAATATCATCAATGAAGCGTTGCCAGAGGACCAGATTCGCACGTAGAGCCCCACCTGGGTAGATGTAGAGATCAACAGCCCACGAGGTAAACCAATACTATCTATGTAATTCAAGGATAACAGCAGTACCCGCAGCGTGCACCTATGCTCGCATTCTTGCTGACCTCTGCAATCATCTATATTGAGCAGGAGGTAAGACTTTCATCGCCATAAGGATTAATATTCACGTCCACTAGAGGTACCTACTAGTGTTGAGCCACCCCCGTAGTGTTCGAGTTCGGTTCGGTTCGTCGAACACCCGTGTGTTCGCCGAACTGTTCGTCGAACTGTTCGCCGAACACCTTCGAACACCGTTAAAACCAATGGCAGGCAAACAAAAACACATAGAAACACTTAGAAAACACCTTCAAAGGTGTCCAAAAGCTGACAAACTGCTCAGAAGACACAACTAACACATGGAAAAGTGACAAGTACATATAGTCATGCGAAAAGAAAAGAGGTGGAGGAGTAAAAGGAGGGGGAGACACAGATATAGGCATGTCATGCCCTTCTAAAATCCAAAAAGTGAGAAGCCGACACGGCCAGTCCGTTCCTGCCCGTGCCACCTCTGTGTCGCCGGGTTTGTGCCAGAGCCGCGGTGGACCCTGACGGCCAGCCCCCCTATCCCAATACTGGTGCCTGTCCACCGGTGGGTCGAGGCCCCCCACGGTGGGGGGGGGAGTAACATCTGCAGAAGAAAGACCATCTTCCAGCCAAACTAAGATGTCGACTTCTTTTCGTGGACAATGTGATACGATCCCATTCTTACGGACACGCCCATCGCTACAAATTCTAAATGAGGCACAAAAACAGCAGGTGCTTCAACGGATATCAAGTGCTCCTTCAAGTGGGCTCTCCATCACCTCAATTTCAACATCACAAATACTCCAGTCCTCAGAGGTGTCACCCCAATCGCACTTGCTTCCTCACAGCTCCCAAGTCTCCAGCTGCCCGTCTGAGTATGGGGTAGCACAGATGGTTGAGTCTGCACAGCTGTTTACTCATACTATAGCCTGGGAAACGGAGGTCTGCTCCAGAGCTTCTGTTAATCCAGATGAGGAAATGATCTGATCTGATGCCCAGAATCTTTATAAGTCGGATCCAGGACCAGATGAAGAAGGTTCTGAGCATAATGTAGACCCTTGTTCCCAAACTGTAACTCCTGTTGGTGGAGACAATGATGAAGACGATGATGAGACTCAAATACCTGATTGGAGCGACAACTTGACTTTTCGGTCAGGGCAGGAAGAGGTTGGCTCTGAGGACGACGGGTGTGATAACACACAGGGTGATGATGGCGAGGTTGGAGATCCCACTTACTGTCAACCCACAGTTAGACAGTCGATGAGGTCAGCAGAGGAGGTGGAGGAGGATGTGACTAGCCCTGGGGATGGGGATGACTCGGTACCCGGGCATTTGCCTGGCCTTGGGGATGTCGCGGTGGTCGGCTCCCTGGCCCGTACCCTGTGGTCTCTCTTTAAAAGGGTGGATAATTGTTAATTTTATAAGAGTTCATGACGCCACCTGTGGTATCTGGTGACAAGCACCAGCCCTGCAGCAGTCCACTGAGGCCGGTGATAAGGCAGCTCGATGGTATAGCTCCCCACAGGTGGACCTAGGTCTCAGGACAGCGTATGCAGGGGCAATGCAGGACAGGCGAGACCCAGCTGGGTCAGAGCAAGAACGGGAACGGACACGGTAGTCACTTCAGTACCTTTTACTGGTGGAAATTCAGGCACATCCAGGAGCACTGTAGGGTGAAGGGTGCATATCAGGATCCTCCCCAATGAGCGGGTGTAGGGCCTCCTGTTTCTTGCCTCTGCGTAGTAAGTTTCTGACCTGCCTGGAGCTAGGCCTAACTTTGTCTCTGTCCTGCGCTGGCTGACCTTGTGGTAGGGCCTTCTCTTGGAGTTCACGCTCCCAGTATGCGGGGCCTAAGCGTCTCCTGGCTCTGTTACATATCAGCACCTTAGCGATCCTGGGACTTGTAGTTCTCCAGGGATTCCGGTTATGCCTTACTGGGTCATAGAGATACCAGTAAGCTCGGATCCTGTGTCCGGTAAATGCTTCGGGGTGAGCTGGTTAAGCTCCTCTGCCCCTTATGTACTAACTCGCCACTCGCCTTCGGCCTACTCGGGCCCTCACTAGGCTATACACACTAACGGCAGCTTGCCGCGCTTCACTGATCTTACGGCACCGGCACACCTTAAGCTCTATCTGGGCTCCCTGAATCTAGCAAGCAGGAGCCTCGTGCTCTACTGCTGAACTATTAACTGCGTTCTCTAGACTAGACTGAGCTCCACTGCAGACTGACCTCTCTTAGGCTTCTCTACTGCAGGAACTCTTCAGAGGAACTGAACTGCCTAGCTCCACCTTCCCTATTTATATCCCTAACGGGCTCCCTCTGCTGGTCTGAGGTGGAAGGTGGAGATGTGTGAATGTTTATGGGGGCCTCTTGTGGAGGATTCCATCAATGCACTCTTGTAGGATCTGTGATACCAAGCGCAGCGGGGCATCACAGATGCTATTGACGACGAGGTTAGGTTGCGCCTTCCTGAACAGAGACGGAGTACTGGAAGCACGTCAACAACTGCATCCTCAACCACAACTCTGCCTCTGACCACAAGTCGTAATGGCTCTTCAGGTCACATGGGCTCTAAGCCTTGCATAGCCTGGGCATTTATTCAGATCGATAAGGATGACCCAACTCGTGTTATCTGTAATATTTGTCAGCAAAAGCTAAGTAGAGGCCAAAAAATCCATAGTTTGAGTACTTCATGCATGTACCGTCACAGGGATATGAAGCATAAGTTGCAGTGGGAAGCTCACTGTGCTACAATACGGCCTAGCCGGCTGGGCCAACCACCGTCTGCCCCATCTTGTGCATCCGCAGCCTCTTCATCCTCTGTGACTGGGGGGACAGCAGTCACACATGTTTTTGGACGCAGACCTGCCACCTCTTTACCCGCAACAGCCAGTGTGATTGGCAGGTCGTCAGTTCATTGGGAAGTGGAAACACCTGCTAGTGTTGAGCGCTCTCCGACATCGAGAGCACCACCTTTGGATCAAGGCAACCTAACATGTCCGCCTGCATCTTCCTCACAGACCGGCAGTTTGCCGGGGACACCCTACTCAACACCGTCTAAGCACAACAGCCAGCCCTCGGTCCCTCAGATGTGGAAAAGTAAAAGACCATTTCCTCCTAAGAGGTTGAATTTCACCATCTGCAAGCTGTTGGCTACAGAAATGCTGCCTTTCCACCTGGAGGACACAGAGGATTTTCAAGACCTTATGTCCGTCACAGTGCCCCAGTACCAGATGCCCAGTCGGCACTACTTCTCAAAGAAAGGTGTGCCTGCGCTCCACTAGCATGTCGCACACAACATCACCGCTTCTTTGAGAAACTCTGTGTGTGACAGGGTGCACTTCACCACAGACACTTGGACGAGAAGGCATGGACAGGGGCGTTACATGTCGCTGACTGGACACTGGGTAACTATGGTGACAGCAGGACAAGGGGCTGCTGTCCTAGTCTTACCGTCCCCACGAGTTGTGCGTCAATCCTCTTTATCTCGAAGTTCCTCCACTGCTTCTGCCTCCTCAACCTCCTCTCGGTCCTCCACCTGCACCCAAAGCCTGTCTGGTAATGCCACCTGCTTTCTAACTGCGCAGAAGGAATCCTGCACACCTCCTTACTATGCTGGCAGCAGGGCTCAACGGCATCAGTGTTTACTTTGAAATGTCTGGGAAATGTGAGTCACACAGCTGAGGAGTTGTGGTCAGCTCTGGAGACCCAGTTTCATGAAAGGTTGTCTCCACTGGACCTGCAACCAGGGAAGGCCATGTGCGACAATGCTGCAAACCTGGGTGCGGCACTTCGCCGGGGCAATGTCACACACGTGCCTTGTATGGCTCACGTGTTGAACCTGGTTGTCCAGCAATTTTTAGCCCACTATCCCGGACTAGATGGCCTTCTGCAGAGGGCACGGTCGCTGTGTGCTCACTTCCGCCGTTTGCATCCCGCATTTCAACGACTTACATCTCTACAGAAGTCGTTGGGCCTGCCAGTTCACCGGCTGAAATGCGATGTGCCGACACGGTGGAATTCAACTCTGCACATGTTGCAGCGACTGTGGCAGCACCGACAAGCCCTGGTGCAATACGTTCTGACGTATAGCCTGGGCCAACGAGATCCAGAGGTGGGGCAAATCACGCTGCAGGAGTGGTCTCAGATCAGGGACCTATGAAGTTGACGCGCCCCCTGGGCCATGGGGTACCCTGAGCCGGACCGGTAGACGCTGGGGGTTGTAGTCACTGTGGCGGTGACCCAGTCCGTGACCCAGGGCGGTCAATCCAAGGGTAATTTGTATATATGGATTTTATAATGTCTGACTACGCCACCTGTGGAGTGCGGCCAAAGGGGCCGTCGCTGCGGAACAGTCCTCTGAAGCTGGTGGTTTTGCAGCAACGGTATTATTACTCACCACAGGAAGAGTGTAGCTTCAGGGCAGTGTGGGTGGATGATGGTGGTTGTAGTGCAGGGAGTCAGTAATGAACACAGAGTCCGTGTGATGCCATCTCAAGATATTACTCACAGTTGTTGTAGTCCAGATTACAGGTACCAGAGCAATCTCCCCCGTCGTGCTGTGCATACTCAGTGAGGGGCTCAGTCCACCCCCAGATAGCTCCGGAGTACTTAACAGGACCCCCTTCTGTGTGTCCTTTCTCTGGCCTTCTCCCTGCACCTCACACCCAGTGACACTTCTATCCGGTATCCTCGGGCCTTGGCGGGTGACGTGTGTTCCGTCCCCTGGGTCCTATGTGGCTACCTTCTTAGTGAGACTGGTGTGGACTTTGTCCTGCAGTACATGAAATGCAGCAGCCTCCGGTTTCTAGTTGAACCTTGCTGTTTCTCCGCTAGTTGAGGGACCGGTTCCCCTTATCTGGCCTGACCCCTCTACCTCCTGGTAGCAGCGGGAGTACGGGTGGCCTTCTGCACGGCCCGTAGCCGTAGGGTCCCTTCGGTTCCTGGAGCCTTCCAGCTCCCACTCCTCTCTTCTCTCCTTCAGTCCTGGGCCTCCCAGGCTAGGCCCGCCTCCGGAGCAGAGCTCATGCCTAGTCTCTGCTCCTGTCACTTTTCCTCCTCTGTCTGGCTTGCTCTTTCTAAGATGGCTTCCTATTTATACTCTCCTTGTCATGTGCTCCCCTAAGCTGCTCCCCTAAGCACCCACTACATAGGACCCTCAAACCAGCTAGGGACCTGGGACTGTGCTCTCCCTTAGGAGCAATCTCGCCCTACCCCCACTGCGGGTATGTGTTGGATGCAGGAGTCAGGGTCCCGAGCCATACGCCTTCCTTACCTGAGGGTGAGATACCACACCTCTGGGTGAGATGCAGTAACTCTGTGGTGACTGAACCCTCAGGGGCGCCACACACCCTTCTGCACAATTTTGAAATGGCGACGAAGATGTTTAGTGCTGACGACGATGCCATTATCAGCATGACTATTCCGGTGATTTACATGCTGGAGCACACATTAAACAGAATTCAGAGTCAGGTGGTGGGACAAGAGGAGGTGGAGGAAATAGAGGAGGAGTCGTATGCGGAAGGGATAACATCTCCAAGGTCCAGACGGTTGGCAGCACCAAGGCGGCAGGCATGGGAGGGTGGGGGAGAGGGATTAACCAGGGCGCATGGTAGCAGCCAAACTGTTGAGGAAGGTGCAGGAGCCGAGGAAGAAGTGGAGGACGAACTGGCGATGGGCATGGAAGACTCATCAGATGAGGGAGACCTTGATCACATTTCTGTTGTGCGAGGTTGGAGGTAGAGGGCAGAGGAAGGAAGCATGATTCTTACCTCGCTACCAACACAACAAGGACTTGGTACTTCTGGATGCGCAAGACACGAGTGCCTTCTTGCTGCACTACCTGCAACATGACCCCCGGATTGTCAGAATTCGAAGTAATCCCGACTACTGGGTTGCCACACTCTTAGATCCCCGGTACAAAAGTATATTTGCCGAAATAATTCCTGCCATAAAAAGGTATTGACGAATGCAGGAGTATCTGCAGACGCTGTTGCAGAATCTTACATGTGCTTTTCCACAAAACACCAGTGGTGCACGTAGTGAATATCACAGTTCTAACTTGCCAACGGTGGGACTGTCGAGTCTTCATCACTCAAACAGTAACAGTAACACAGTATCTGCTGGTAACAGCAATTTTGTGGAATCGTTTCACCACTTTTTTAGACCATCCTTTGCAAGGCCACAGGAGACAAGAAGTCTGACACATAGTCAATGCCTAGAGAGGATAGTACAGGAGAATCTCCAAGTGAACATCGAAGCCATGACTGTGTCACTGGACCCTTGCTCATTTTGGTATTCCAATCTGGAATAATCGCCGGAGCTCGCCACTCATGCCTTGGAGATCTTGTCATGCCATGCAGCCAGCGTTCTCTCTGAACGTGTGTTCAGCGCTGCTGGTGGTGTGCTGACAGATAAGCGCACGCGGCTGTCCACTGAGAATGTAGACAGACTCACGTTCATAAAGATGAACAAATCATGGATTCACAAGGACATTTCTACCCCTGTGTCATCCTTGGGAGACTAAAAGCTTGGGGATTTGGTAAAATCACCTCACCAACCGTTTTAAGCAACAGTGGGGCAATTGATGCCACTTAACCCTAGAACGCATGACCATAAAAATCTACACTTTCACATACCTGGGGCCCTTTAGGCCCGTGTGCAAATAACATGGAATAACTCAAACTCAAATGACAAACAACTATATACATGAAGAATACCTAGAGTTTCAAAATTCTAACTAAAGTAATCTTGCAGAAAATAGAAAACAATTAACTGGGCGGGCCTGCAAGGCCACAGGTATGCGTTCTAGGGTTAAGTGGTGTCTGTGCCACAATTTTGGGAGTCCCCTTGCTGTGTCTTAAGTGACGTTGGCATCGTCAATTCCAGGTGGGTTGGGTCGCACCCCCCCCCCTTTTAACTGTAAGAAACTACATACACTATGGCTTGGGGTAACACAGATGGTTGAGTCTGAAGAGCTGTTTACTCAGAGGTCTGCTCCAAATCTTCAGTGTCTGCTAGTCAGCGTAGAATTTTTAACTGCATCTAGCCTAGGCAATACTTTGGGCGTAGTAGCCCAGCTGCGAAGCAAGCTGCACCGCCTGTGTATCTAATAAGAATTTTTAAATGAATCTAGCCTAGGCAGACTGTGGGGACCCCCAACCAAACCCAGACGCTCAGCCCCCCTACCGCCCCCCTTTCATGGACAATACAATAATGTAACTCTTACAACTGGATGGGTGAGGATCGGTCACAGCTTTATTAACTCTTTATACTCATTCCATTAGAAAGGCATTTTATTTCTAAAATAATTCAGCTTGTTGCAGCATGCCCTGGGTCCCCACTCCGGCAAGTTGGCCAACAAGTGTAACTCTCCAACATGTCCTTTCTATTTCCAGGCCACGGAGGATCCAGCGTACTCGTATGCAGGACTCTGACCCCCACCCATCACTCTTAACGCTTGTTCCACTCCGTCCTGGAGTCCTGACAGGAATATGTCCAGTCCAATATCTATTAAGTGAACACCGCTGGGCCGTATGAGGCCTGCTTTATCTCCTTCCAGTTGTCGGTGTCGTATCACTACACCGCCTCTGTCTCTTCTAAATTTTGCCATCCGAATATTTATTACCCGCCTTGTCCATTCGATGGCCGTGATGTCTCGCGCACCTTGCCATACCGCTATCGGCACAATCTCTGACCATACTATAGCTAATTTTGTGAAAAATTCTCTGAAGCGCTCAGTGTCTAGTTTCATTATTGCCATTAGTTATGCGCTCTTGTGATGACCTAGGTTGTTTCCCCCGGCCTGTATAACTAAGATGACCGGACCTCTTGCCTCTCTCCCTACCTTGATTACCTCCATTAGTACCTGTGGCCATAGCAGGCCTCTAATACCTCTCCAGTTGAAATATGTGTTATGAAACTCTAATTTCCTCCCGCCTGGGCGGACTTTCGCCCTTTTTTGTGCCCAATATATATACGAGTGGCCTATCACTCACACTGTTGGCTTAGCGTCACCTGTAAAAGAAACAAACCACGTTAGGATAACAAGTCCGGTCTTATGTATCTCGCCAAACACGTGGATCGCCATCTCCCTATCCTCTGAACATCCGTTTCTGACAGTCCTGCTCTTGCTGCTTCCGTGGCCGCACCTATGCGGAATGAGTGTGCCCCGTAATCTTTGGGGTGGTTCCCTGCCGATGTTATGCATTTATTAAATATAGCTTGGAACAGGTATCTTGATAATGGAGTTCCATCAATGTGTGATAGGAAGAAATTACTTTGTGATCTGATGGTTAGATATGTTTTTACTATTGTTACCCGACTCAGTGTACCGTTTGTGGGTTGTAGAAGTACCCAAGTACCCCTGCCCGCTCGAACCGTTTTCGATTGGTGTATGCGTAGACGTATTGCATTATTGGCTATGACTACGTCCTGGTGTAATAAGCCTCCACTGGTGGTAATTTTGGATTGAGGGACTAATTCGCTTATACATAGCGCCCCGAAGAAGGCGATCACAAATGCAGTAGACATTAGTGTTGCTTCAAATTGTGAGTGTCATGTTAATGGTGTTAGGGATATGATGTGAGAAATCAGTTTTAGTGACACGGGACGGGACGTCTACATTCCTGACTTGGCTGACCCCTTTTCCACCCTTTTATGGATTGTCTGATGATGAATCTTTGTCACATCTCCCCAATTCAGTAGTTGGAAGTGAAATGCTACTCCGGTCAGACAACGCTGCGCTGACGCTCCTGATATGCCCCTCATCATTAACTGGTGGAAAAATTCTATGGTGACTTGTGATCTGGCTTGTTCACATTGGTCAACCCGTCTGCCTGCTACTAGTCGTGTCCACTCTTCCCATGCCTTACCGTATGCTTGCCACGTTGACGGGGCAACTGACGCTCTGATTAATGGCAACAACTATTCGCCACTAGATCCCATAGGGAGGGTGGGCAACTGTTGCCCGATGGGTGGGCGTTGTGGAAGAGCTCTGTGAAAATCTGCCAATTGAATTGTTATAAAGCGTTAGCAGCAGCTTTATACCCCTCAGCATAGTGGCTAGCGCGGACCCATACATTGTGTTTTAGGCACAGGAATGCTAGCCTGCGTAGTAGGCCTAGCACTGGGAGAGACGATGATGCCATCTTATTAATGCAGTGCGCTAGGCTGGTGTTTTGTGTTATGAAGCGTATATTTTTGTTAGCCAGGCGCGCGCCCCATATTTCTATTGCTACCACTATTGGGAAAAATTATTTTCAGGGCTAGATGCAGCTAAAAATTATTATTAATTTCAAAGCTGGTGGAGCCTGGTATAGATGGCCTAATACAATGAGTCCCAAACACTGCTAGAAGCCCAAATATTTTTTCAGAGCTAGATGCAGATAAAAATTATTTTTAATTTGCAACCTGATGGAGGTCAGTATAGATGAACTAATAGACCCAGTCCCACACTGCTAGAAGCCCAAATATTTTTTCAGAGCTAGATGCAGAAAAAAATTATATTCAATTTGCAGCCTGATGGAGGTCAGTATAGATGGACTAATAGAACAAGTACCACTCACTGCTAGAAGCCCAAATATTTTTTCAGAGCTAGATGCAGAAAAAAATGATATTCAATTTGCAACCTGATGGAGGTCAGTATAGATGGACTAATAGACCAAGTCCCACACACTGCTAGAAGCCCAAATACTTTTTCAGAGCTAGATGCAGATAAAAATTATTTTTAATTTGCAACCTGATGGAGATCAGTATAGATGGACTAATAGACCAAGTCCCACACACTGCTAGAAGCCCAAATATTTTTTCAGAGCTAGATGCAGATAAAAATTATTTTTAATTTGCAACCTGATGGAGGTCAGTGTAGATGGACTAATAGACCAAGTCCCACACACTGCTAGAAGCCCAAATATTTTTTCAGAAGTAGATGCAGAAAAAAATTATATTCAATTTGCAACCTGATGGAGGTCAGTATAGATGGACTAATAGAACAAGTCCCACACACTGCTAGAAGCCCAAATTTTTTTCTGAGGTAGATGCAGAAAAAAATGATATTCAGTTTGCAACCTGATGGAGGTCAGTATAGATGGACTAATAGAAAAAGTCCCACACACATCTAGAAGCCCAAATATTTTTTCAGAGCCCAATGCAGATAAAAATTATTTTTAATTTGCAACCTGATGGAGATCAGTATAGATGGACTAATAGACCAAGTCCCACACACTGCTAGAAGCCCAAACATTTTTTCAGAAGTAGATGCAGAAAAAAATGATATTCAATTTGCAACCTGATGGAGGTCAGTATAGATGGACTAATAGAACAAGTCCCACACACTGCTAGAAGGCCAAATATTTTTTCAGAGGTAGATGCAGATAAAAATTATTTTTAATTTGCAGCCTGATGGAGGTCAGTATAGATGGACTAATAGAGAAACTCCCACACACTGCTAGAAGGCCAAATATTTTTTCTGAGCTAGATGCAGACAAAAAATTATTTTTAATTTGCAACCTGATGGAGGTCAGTATAGATGGACTAATAGAGAAAGTCCCACACACTGCTAGAAGGCCAAATATTTTTTCAGAGCTAGATGCAGATATAAATTATTTTTAATTTGCAACCTGATGGAGGTCAGTATAGATGGACTAATAGAGAAAGTCCCACACACTGCTAGAAGGCCAAATATTTTTTCAGAGCTAGATGCAGATAAAAATTATATTCAATTTGCAACCTGATGGAGATCAGTATAGATGGACTAATAGACCAAGTCCCACACACTGCTAGAAGCCCAAACATTTTTTCAGAAGTAGATGCAGAAAAAAATGATATTCAATTTGCAACCTGATGGAGGTCAGTATAGATGGACTAATAGAACAAGTCCCTCACACTGCTAGAAGCCCAAATATTTTTTCAGAGCTAGATGCAGAATAAAATTATATTGAATTTGAAACCTGGTGTAGGTTAGTATAGATGGACTAATAGAACAAGTCCCACACACTGCTAGAAGCAAAAATATTTTTTCAGAGCTAGATGCAGAAAAAAAATGATATTCAATTTGCAACCTGATGGAGGTCAGTAGAGATGGACTAATAGACCAAGTCCCACACACTGCTAGAAGCCCAAATACTTTTTCAGAGCTAGATGCAGATAAAAATTATTTTTAATTTGCAACCTGATGGAGATCAGTATAGATGGACTAATAGACCAAGTCCCACACACTGCTAGAAGCCCAAATATTTTTTCAGAGCTAGATGCAGATAAAAATTATTTTTAATTTGCATCCTGATGGAGGTCAGTGTAGATGGACTAATAGACCAAGTCCCACACACTGCTAGAAGCTCAAATATTTTTTCAGAGCTAGATGCAGAAAAAAATTATATTCAATTTGCAACCTGATGGAGGTCAGTATAGATGGACTAATAGAATGATGCTATGCCCAAAAGATTTTACTTCACTAGGTGCAGTAAAAAAATTGGTATTCTATACACAGGTGGTATGTCTTGCAACACAGATAGGCTACTCCACTGACTAACACACTCTGCAATAGGCCAAAAAGGATTAGCTTTGCTAGATTCAGCCAAATGCTGTGAAAAAAACTTGCACAGCACTGGCACAGACCTGCCTGGCAAAAACTGATAGGAACTGATGTAACCTAGTCCTGAAAAGGACTGCAATTACAATTAGTCTTTACTCCCACAATCTATCTATTTAAGAGCACAGACCTGCCTGATAAAAGTCGTAGGAAATGCTGTAATGTAGCACCCTGAGGATTCGGCTGCTACAGGGGTATTACACCTCAAGCCAGAGGTGTGGTATTCCACTCCCGGGTAAGGATGGAGTGTGGAACTGAGCTCAGTAGGCTGCATACACTACATACATCCCATTTCCGGGGGACAGATCAACGGTACTCCCACCAATATATGTGCAGGTACGATAGTGTCTGTCCCTGGCTGGAGTGGGAGGGGGTTGGAACATCCCAGTAGTGTAGGGGCAGATAGGGGGAGCAGTCTGGGTAATGCTAGGAGCTCATTGGGTGCTGGTCACCTGAGCTCACACATAGAGGGAGTATATAAGGTGGGAACCATCTTAGATCAGGGTCAGTCAGTCAGTCAGTCGGTCAGTCAGTCTGTCAGAGTTGAGTCAGAGAAGCAGAGCAGCTCAGCCAGCTCCAAGGCCAAGAGAGAGAGAGAGGAGAAAGAAGGACCCAGAGGGGGAGAAGAGAGAACTCCAAGAACCCAAGATTAGATCAGCGGGTGAAGAGTTGGCACAAGGGTACCGGATCCCAAGCTGGTGGAGGGCCCTAATCCTTAGCCAGAGACCGGAGGTCGTGGGCAGGATCTGCCACGACCACCCACTAAATCCACCCGGAAGGCAAACCAAGAATAGGGTCAGGGAACCCAGAGACAAGGGTTTACCAACAAGAGGCCCGAGGGAGCCGGACTTAGGTGGATCCCTGGTGGGGAAGGCCAGAGAGAAGGAACGTCAGAAAGGGAGCTCAGGATCACGCTCCAGAATTACTTGGGAGTTGGCCGAGTCCAGGACCTGGTGGACGCAGCACGGCTCGGGCGGTCACTCAAGGCCGGAGTGACCAGCATAACAGCAGTAAGTAAAGACCCTGAACTGCACAGCCCGACTCTGAGTCTCATTACCATCCTCACTGCACCTCCACAACCACCATCCTCTACACCTGACCCCCTGAGGCTATACCCCTCCCGTTGGGGGTTATACTACCTGAGCTGCACACACACCACCAGCCTCAGCGGACCCTGCTGCAGCGGCGGCTGTAGTGACCGCAAATCAACGGGTGGCGTAGTCGACACTAAAGAACATCCAGTAACATCTGAAGGACTGCCACACACTGAGCTTGACACCCTGGGCACGGACCGGGTCACCGCCACTCGGAGACTACAACCCCCATCTGATCCGGCTCCGGGTATCCCCCAAACAACACTGGCCCAGGGGGCGCGTCAACTTTGGCGTAGTCGGCAGGATTACGTGCCCGCAACAACCGGGTACTGCGTGCCTGAAGAAAAGTTCATCGTTACCTTAAAAAGAAGTCTCCCGCCGGTTCCGGAGGGTCCCCGCCAACGGACCCCATCACAGGTCGTTTCCCGCCGGTTGTCCGCCATTTGCAGCTTTTTCCCGCCATCCATGGAGTTTCCCGCCACTGGGAGACGATTCCCGCCATTTTCCAAAGATTTCCCGCCTTGGAAGAGCGGACGCCATTATGGGCGTGCCAGAGGGTGGCAAAAGGCCACCTCCCATCGTGGGCCAGGTCGAAGAATGGCGCCAAAAGCAGAAACCGCGCCCACCAACAGAGACTGTGATGCTGGAAGTGTCCATAAGCGTAAGAGAACTGCCCCTGGAACTGACAATCACAAAGTTGCCCCGGGACCACCCTAAATGTGGGCGGAGACAGAACAAGAGAGCAAAGATGGGTGTCGCCTGGAGCAGTCTGGAGAGAGCGCACCCGGAGACAAGAAGTCTGGAGAGGACTCCGGAGAAGTCGTACGCGGAGATGGAGGGAGAGTCAGGCAGCACCGACCCAGTGGTCAGGAGCCTGCTGCAAGCAACGACCCCACTAGGCTTAGTGGAGGTCCTGGCACAGCTCCCCCGAGACCGGGAGTGTGCACAGACTGCGCTGGAGAGCCTCGCACGGAGGATGGCCCGGGTACAGCGAGAGACGTTGGCGGAGTGGAGCCGTGAGATGGCCCAGCAGACCGGAACCCGTCAGCGGAGCACGCCACCCGAGACGAGGAGACAGACCGCCTCTGAGGATGGTGCAGGAGGACTGAAGGCCGGAGACGGCACCGAGAAGGGAGCTGAACGGACGGAGGCAGGTAAAGGGGACGTCTCTACCCCGAGCCGGGAAACCGCGTGCCTGCCCCAGCTCCCCGTCGCAGAGCCCGAAGTTCCCCCTGCCGTGCCCGTCGCTGCATCGTCACCGCCGCCAACTAGGCCTCAACCGGAAACCGCGGCCGCGACCCCTGTGACGTCACACGCCTCGACCTCGAGCGTGGCCAAGCAGGAAATACCATCAGCCTGGTCGCAAGGCCTAGTACCCCCGGGCACCGCAATTCCAACAGCGCCCCCTACCTCCGCGGAGCCACCGGCCTGGTCGCAGGGCCGAGTAACCCAGGGCGCCGCCGTTCTTACGGTGCCCTTTGCCTTTAGGGTGCCCCAAGCCTGGTCGCAAGGCCTGGTCAACCCGGGCGCCGCTACCATCAACGCGCCCTCAACATCTAGAGTGCCGCACCTGGGTGAAAATCTATTTGCCCAGCATACGTGCCCGGATGGGCAGCCCTTTGTATGGCCCCAGGAGTACATTCAGCTGGAACTCCAGAGAGCAAGGCCCATGTGCGAGCCCCTGATTCCGGCTCCGAAGCCTGTAAAGAGGACCTCACCCCCGCTGGAGGAGGCACAGTTTGAGTGGGACCCCACCGGAGGAGACCTCATGGGGTTCACTCAAGAAACGCGGGCAGCTGCAGCAGAGCGAGTGGAGTGCTGCCGCCAGCAGTTGGCAGCCTTTGAGCAAGAGCGGAAAGAGAGGCGGATCCGAGAGCAGCGGCTGCAAGAACAGAGAGCAGGGCAGAAGAGCCGGACCAGGAGGAACCCCCGTGCAGCTCATGGTCCCCGTACCACCGGGACTGTGATTAAATTCAACCTGCAGCATGGGTGGGGCTTCATAAGAGACCATCATACCCCCGGCGACGTCTTTGTGACCCGCAGAGACGTAGAAAGCCATCTGCCGGAGGGACACAGAGGTCGTGACCTGTACGTAGGGGACGAGGTCACGTTCACCCGGCACAAGTGTGCCAAAGGACCCTACGCCCTCCATGTGCATCGCCTGACGGAGGAGGAGCTGCGGTGTGAGGAGGAGCAAGAGGGCCCGGACGGGTCTGAAACTGAAACCAACCAACAAGAAAGAGCAGGAGGACGCCGTCGTTGAAGTACGGTAGAGAGAGACTGCATAAAGTTGCCCGTCGGGGTACCAAGAACTGTTACTTATTTAAAATATGTTCCCCGTTGGGACAAAGTGTGAACTGATGCCCGTGTGTCCCTAGTTCCTAATAGCTGGCCGAGGACTGAGAGCGGCCATATCCCCTTTGTATATAGTTGCGCTTCCTAAAGCGCCCCCTACTGGTTTTATGGGAAAACCATTTTTCTTCAAGAGACTGTCGCACTTTACCCGGTCACAAGTTGCACCGTGACCGGAGGAACCAGCGACAGGAATGTTTACAAGAATGTTATTTATGAAAATGTTTTATTGCTGATATATATATGATGTTTTATATGTTTATATGTTGATGTTTATGAAAAATAATTGTATGTTTTGGATGTTTTTATCTTTAACAGCCCGAGGACGTGCTGTGATTTACCAGGGGGGAATGTAGCACCCTGAGGATTCGGCTGCTACAGGGGTATTACACCTCAAGCCAGAGGTGTGGTATTCCACTCCCGGGTAAGGATGGAGTGTGGAACTGAGCTCAGTAGGCTGCATACACTACATACATCCCATTTCCGGGGGACAGATCAACGGTACTCCCACCAATATATGTGCAGGTACGATAGTGTCTGTCCCTGGCTGGAGTGGGAGGGGGTTGGAACATCCCAGTAGTGTAGGGGCAGATAGGGGGAGCAGTCTGGGTAATGCTAGGAGCTCATTGGGTGCTGGTCACCTGAGCTCACACATAGAGGGAGTATATAAGGTGGGAACCATCTTAGATCAGGGTCAGTCAGTCAGTCAGTCGGTCAGTCAGTCTGTCAGAGTTGAGTCAGAGAAGCAGAGCAGCTCAGCCAGCTCCAAGGCCAAGAGAGAGAGAGAGGAGAAAGAAGGACCCAGAGGGGGAGAAGAGAGAACTCCAAGAACCCAAGATTAGATCAGCGGGTGAAGAGTTGGCACAAGGGTACCGGATCCCAAGCTGGTGGAGGGCCCTAATCCTTAGCCAGAGACCGGAGGTCGTGGGCAGGATCTGCCACGACCACCCACTAAATCCACCCGGAAGGCAAACCAAGAATAGGGTCAGGGAACCCAGAGACAAGGGTTTACCAACAAGAGGCCCGAGGGAGCCGGACTTAGGTGGATCCCTGGTGGGGAAGGCCAGAGAGAAGGAACGTCAGAAAGGGAGCTCAGGATCACGCTCCAGAATTACTTGGGAGTTGGCCGAGTCCAGGACCTGGTGGACGCAGCACGGCTCGGGCGGTCACTCAAGGCCGGAGTGACCAGCATAACAGCAGTAAGTAAAGACCCTGAACTGCACAGCCCGACTCTGAGTCTCATTACCATCCTCACTGCACCTCCATAACCACCATCCTCTACACCTGACCCCCTGAGGCTATACCCCTCCCGTTGGGGGTTATACTACCTGAGCTGCACACACACCACCAGCCTCAGCGGACCCTGCTGCAGCGGCGGCTGTAGTGACCGCAAATCAACGAGTGGCGTAGTCGACACTAAAGAACATCCAGTAACATCTGAAGGACTGCCACACACTGAGCTTGACACCCTGGGCACGGACCGGGTCACCGCCACTCGGAGACTACAACCCCCATCTGATCCGGCTCCGGGTATCCCCCAAACAACACTGGCCCAGGGGGCGCGTCAGTAACCTAGTCCTTAAAAGGACTGCAATCACAACTATTCCCTACTCCCAAGCTATCTGTAGATTTGTGCGAAAATTGGCTTGAAATTAACAAGGTATAGTGCACACAGCAACAGCGGTGCCGTCTAACACGCAGCTGCAGCAGTGAGAAAATGGTGGCGACAGGGAAAATGGCTGGGTCTTATAGGGCAAGGACATGTGACATACACTGCCAATGACACATGCCCTTGCTTGTGTGAAAAAAAGCACTTCGCTCCGTGTGTGCGCTGCTGATAGGCTGACAGATTGCACCTCCCCACTGTAAATGCGGGAAAGAGAAAAAAAAATGGAGTTCTTCATTATTCCTGCAGAGATCCATCCCCTGCCCCTCCCCCCACCCCGCTGTACACTCAAACTGCGTATTAACATTAATTTTCATCATTACTGAGAAAAAATCCAGTTATGATTTTGGTGCACGAACAGTTATCGAACATAACCTCGAACAGCCGAATTTTTCTCAAATCGTTCGTGTTCGCCGTACGGCTCGAACACCGCCCAAAACAGCTCGAATTTGAGATTGGTGAACAGTTCGAGTAGAACAACGCTCATCTCTAGTACCTACTACTTCCTACACTGGGAACACATCCTACCCATAAGCGTACTTATTGGACATACATTATCTTTGGGTATAATAAGACCAATCTGTCTGACACTCTTAGTTGCTGACAGCATATTGGGTCCTCCTACCTATTCATCAGTAAGAACGATTTTGGTACTAGCACCCATTGGGGAGACCTGTATAGAATTGCATTTATCTTAGTTTAGTCACCATTTTCTACTTCCCTCTAGGAAAACTAAGTGCTCTGCTCTACCTTCAATAAGATCCTTTTTTATCTATAAGCAATATCCCAGGATCAAACATAGAACTTCTATACCAGGTATCCTGTTGGATTAAACATCATAAAAATCATAAGATATTATTTTATAACTATAGCTCTATTAAAAATATTTTTTAATTTCTTGTAAAATAGGTACCTATATATTCTAGCCGCTTGGATATGACTCCGAATTCTGTTTAACATGTGCTCCATCATGTAAATCACCGGAATAGTCATACTGATAATGGCATCGTCAGCACTAAACATCTTTGTTGCCATTTCAAAACTGTGCAGAAGGGTGCATAGGTCCCTGATCTGAGACTACTCCTCCAGCGTGATTTGCCCCACCTCTGGATCTTGTTGGCCCAGTCTATACGTCACAACGTATTGCACCAGGGCTTGTCGGTGCTGCCATAGTCTCTGCAACATGTGCAGAGTTGAATCCCACCGGGTAGGCACATCGCATTTTAGCCGGTGAAGTGGCAGGCCCAATGACTTCTGTAGAGATGTAAGTCGCTGAGCTGCGGGATGAGAATGGCGGAAGTGAGCACACAGCGACCGTACCCTCTGCAGAAGGCCATCTAGTCCGGGATAGAGGGCTAAAAATTGCTGGAGAACCAGGTTCAACACGTGAGCCATACAAGGCACGTGTGTGACATTGCTCCGGCGAAGGGCCGAACCAATGTTTGCAGCAGTGTCGCACATGGCCTTCCCTGGTTTCAGGTCCAGTGGAGACAACCATTCATGAAACTGGTTCTCCAGAGCTGACCACAACTCCTCAGCTGTGTGACTCACATTTCCCAGACATTTCAAAGTAAAAACCGCCTGATGACGTTGAGCCCTACTGCCAGCATAGTAAGGAGGTGTGCAGGATCCTTTGCGCAGTTAGAAAGCTTGTGGCATGACCAGACAGGCTTTGGGTGCAGGTGGAGGACTGAGAGGAGGTTGAGGAGGCAGAAGCAGTGGAGGAACTTTGAGATTAAGAGTATTGACGCACAACTCGTGGGGACAGCAAGACTTGGACAGCAGCCCCTTGTCCTGCTGTCACCATAGTTACCCAGTGCCCAGTCAGCGACATGTAACGCCCCTGTCTATGCCTACTCGTCCAAGTGTCTGTGGTGAAATGCACCCTGTCACACACAGAGTTTCTCAAAGAAGCGGTGATGTTGTGTGCGACATGCTGGTGGAGCGCAGGCACACCTTTCTTTGAGAAGTAGTGCAGACTGGGCATCTGGTACTGGGGCACTGCGACGGACATAAGGTCTTGAAAATCCTCTGTGTCCACCAGGCGGAAAGGCAGCATTTCTGTAGCCAAGAGCTTGCAGATGGTGAAATTCAATCTCTTAGCTTTGTCATGGCTAGGACGAAATGGTCTTTTACTTGTCCACATCTGAAGGACCAAGAGCTGGCTATTGTGCTTAGACGGGGTTGATAAGGGTGTCCCCGGCAAACTGCCGGTCTGTGAGGAAGATGCAGGCGGACATGTTAGGTTG
This sequence comes from Phyllobates terribilis, assembly GCF_046119375.1. Classification (NCBI taxonomy): domain Eukaryota; kingdom Metazoa; phylum Chordata; class Amphibia; order Anura; family Dendrobatidae; genus Phyllobates; species Phyllobates terribilis. Next base: position 278,162,528 of record NW_027362767.1, read on the forward strand.
CCTTGATCCAAAGGTGGTGCTATCGATGTCGGACAGCGCTGAACACCAGCTGGTGTTTCCACCTCCAAAGAAAATGATGACCTGCCAATCACGCTGGCTGTTGCGGGTAAAGAGGTGGCAGGTCTGCGTCCCAAAACAGGTGTGACTGCTGTCCCCTCAGTCACAGAGGATGAAGAGGCCGCCGATGCACAAGATGTGGCAGACGGTGGTTGGCCCGGCCGGCTAGGCCGCATTGTAGCACAGTGAGCTTCCCACTGCAACTTATGCTTCATATCCATGTGCCGGTTCATGCATGAAGTACTCAAACTATGTATTTTTTGGCCTCTACTTAGCTTTTGCTGACAAATGTTACAGATAACACGAGTTGGGTCATCTTTATCGATCTGAAAAAATGCCCAGGCTATGCAAAGCTTAGCACCCATGCGACCTGAAGAGCCACCACGACTTGTGGTCAGAGGCAGAGTTGTGTTTGAGAATGCAGTTGTTGACGTGCTTACAGTACTACGTCTCTGTCCAGGAAGTCGCAACCTGACCTCGTCGTCACTAGCATCCTCCTCCAACTCCTCTGCTGACCTCATCTCTTGGCTGACTGTGGGTTGACAGTAAGTGGGATCTCCAACCTCGTGATCATCACCCTGTGTGTTATCACACCCGTCGTCTTCAGAGCCAACCTCTTCCTGCCCTGACAAAAAACTAAAGTTGTCGGTCCAATCAGGTATTTTAGTCTCATCATCGTCTTCATCATTGTCTCCACCAACAGGAGTTACAGTTTGGGAATGAGGTTCTACATTATGCTCAGAACCTTCTGCGTCTGGTCCTGGATCCGACTCATAAAGATTCTGGGCATCAGTGCAGATCATTTCCTCGTCTGGATTCACAGAATCTCTGGAGTCGACCTCTGATTCCCAGGCTATAGTATGAGTAAACAGCTCTGCAGACTCAACCATCTGTTCTACCCCATACTCAGATGGGCAGCTGGAGACTTGGGAGCTGTGAGGAAGCAAGTGCGATAGGGGTGACACCTCTGAGGACTGGAGTATTTGTGATGTTGAAGTTGAGGTGGAGGAGAGCCCACTTAAAGGAGCACTTGATATCCGTTGAAGCACCTGCTGTTTTTGTGCCTCATCTGAAATTTGTAGCGATTGGCGTTGCCGTAAGAAAGGGATCTTATCACATTGTCCGCTAAAAGAAGTAGACATCTTAGTTTGGCTGGAAGATGGTCTTTCCTCTGCAGATGTTACTGTTGCTTTAACACCTACCCCACGGACACAACCTTTTTTTTCCCTTCCCAACACGCCTATTCCCCTTTCCACCAGAAGCAGGCCTTTTTCCACTCATTTTGGTGGTTAACTAATTCACAACTCTGGAGTTGTTTGCACAAAAAAAATGGATGGGATCCGAGCAGAGCTGAGTGGCCAAACTGTGGTATTAGCCCAAAAGTATTGGCTGGGTTAGATACAGAAAAAAATTATATTGAATTTGCAACCTGGTGGAGGTTAGTATAGATGGACTAATAGAAAAAGTCCCACACACTGCTACAAGCCGCAATATTTTTTCAGAGCTAGATGCAGAAAAAAATTATATTGAATTTTCAACCTGGTGGAGGTTAGTATAGAAGGACTAATAGAACAAATCCCACACACTGCTACAAGCCGAAATATTTTTTCAGAGCTAGATGCAGAAAAAAATTATATTGAATTTGCAACCTGGTGGAGGTTAGTATAGATGGACTAATAGAACAAGTCCCACACACTGCTACAAGCCGCAATATTTTTTCAGAGCTAGATGCAGAAAAAAATTATATTGAATTTTCAACCTGGTGGAGGTTAGTATAGAAGGACTAATAGAACAAATCCCACACACTGCTACAAGCCGAAATATTTTTTCAGAGCTAGATGCAGAAAAGAATTATATTGAATTTGCAACCTGGTGGAGGTTAGTATAGATGGACTAATAGAACAAGTCCCACACACTGCTACAAGTCGCAATATTTTTTCAGAGCTAGATGCAGAAAAAAATGATAGTGAATTTTCAACCTGGTGGAGGTTAGTATAGAAGGACTAATAGAACAAATCCCACACACTGCTACAAGCCGAAATATTTTTTCAGAGCTAGATGCAGAAAAAAATTATATTGAATTTGCAACCTGGTGGAGGTTAGTATAGATGGACTAATAGAGCAAGTCCCACACACTGCTACAAGCTGAAATATTTTTTCAGAGCTAGATGCAGAAAAAAATTATATTGAATTTGCATCCTGGTGGAGGTTAGTATAGATGGACTAATAGAACAAGTCCCACACACTGCTACAAGCCGAAATATTTTTTCAGAGCTAGATGCAGATAAAAATTATATTGAATATGCAACCTGGTGGAGGTTAGTATAGATGGACTAATAGAACAAGTCCCACACACTGCTACAAGCCGAAATATTTTTTCAGAGCTAGATGCAGAAAAAATTATATTGAATTTGCAACCTGGTGGAGGTTAGTATAGATGGACTAATAGAACAAGTCCCACACACTGCTACAAGCCGAAATATTTTTTCAGAGCTAGATGCAGAAAAAAATTATATTGAATTTGCAACCTGGTGGAGGTTAGTATAGATGGACTAATAGAACAAGTCCCACACACTGCTACAAGCCGAAATATTTTTTCAGAGCTAGATGCAGAAAAAAATTATATTGAATTTGCAACCTGGTGGAGGTTAGTATAGATGGACTAATAGAACAAGTCCCACACACTGCTACAAGCCGAAATATCTTTTCAGAGCTAGATGCAGAAAAAAATTATATTGAATTTGCAACCTGGTAGAGATTAGTATAGATGGACTAATAGAACAAGTCCCACACACTGCTACAAGCCGAAATAGTTTTTCAGAGCTAGATGCAGAAAAAAATTATATTGAATTTGCAACCTGGTGGAGGTTAGTATAGATGGACTAATAGAACAAGTCCCACACACTGCTACAAGCCGAAATATTTTTTCAGAGCTAGATGCAGAAAAAAATTATATTGAATTTGCAACCTGGTGGAGGTTAGTATAGATGGACTAATAGAACAAGTTCCACACACTGCTACAAGCCGAAATATTTTTTCAGAGCTAGATGCAGAAAAAAATTATATTGAATTTGCAACCTGGTGGAGGTTAGTATAGATGGACTAATAGAACAAGTCCTACACACTGCTACAAGCCGAAATATTTTTTCAGAGCTAGATGCAGATAAAAATTATATTGAATTTGCAACCGGGTGGAGGTTAGTATAGATGGACTAATAGATCAAGTCCCACACACTGCTACAAGCCGAAATATTTTTTCAGAGCTAGATGCAGAAAAAAATTATATTGAATTTGCAACCTGGTGGAGGTTAGTATAGATGGACTAATAGAATGATGCTATGCCCAAAAGGTTTTACTTCACTAGGTGCAGTAAAAAAAATTGTATTCTATACACAGGTGGTGTAGCTTGTAAAACAGATAGGCTTCTCCACTGACTAACACACACTGCAAGCGGACAAAAAGGATTTGCTTAGCTAGATTTAGCCAAATGCTGTGAAAAAAACTTGCACAGCACTGGCACAGACCTGCCTGGCAAAAAGTGATAGGAACTGATGTAACCTAGCCCTCAAAAGGACTGCAATTACAATTAGTCTTTACTGCCAACCTATCTATTTAAGAGCACAGACCTGCCTGATAAAAGTCGTAGGAATTGATGTAACCTAGTCCTTAAAAGGACTGCAATCACAACTGTTCCCTACTCCCAAGCTATCTGTAGATTTGTGCGAAAATTGGCTTGAAATTAACAAAGTATAGCGCACACAGCAACAGCGGTGCCGTCTAACACGTAGTGCAGCAGTGAGAAAATGGTGGCGACGGGGAAAATGGCTGGGTCTTATAGGGCAAGGACATGTGACATACACTGCCAATGACACATGCCCTCATTTGTGTGAAAAAAAGCAGTTTGCTCCGTGTGTGCGCTGACAGATTGCACCTCCCCACTGTAAATGCAGGAAAGAGAAAAAAAAATGGAGATCTTCATTATTTCTGCAGAGATCCATCCCCTGCCCCTCCCCCCGCCCCGCTGTACACTCAAACTGCGTATTAACATTAATTTTCAGCATTACTGAGAAAAAATCCAATTATGATTTTGGTGCACGAACAGTTATCGAACATAACCTCGAACAGCCGAATTGTTTTCAAATTGTTCGTGGTCGCCGAACGGCTCGAACACCGCCCAAAACAGCTCGAATTTGAGATTGGCAAACAGTTCGAGTCGAACAACGCTCATCTCTACTGAGGAGTGGAGGTGAGTACTTTTTTTAATTTTATTTATTGGTCCAATAGCTTTAGTTAAAAAGTAGCGGAAACCCATTCTAAGGTGTAAAAAATGTTCACCTGAGTTTTTATTACAAAACCTTAAAAATATCAAGTTGATTCTCTTCTAGATGTTTGTAGAAACATTATTTTGAGGGTCAGCTATGGAACTATGGAGAACTCTAGAGAGGGGCAAAAGAGCACACAATAGGGCAGTACCTGGGGTGGCTGCGCTCACCTGGTGGTGTTGTGTGAAGGCACAACACCTGTTTAAGCATGAATCTCAGCTGCTGCGGCCTGTGGCTGGACAAGATATCTTCCAGATATGTATTTACGATAATGGAGAGAATCACGTTAGGTGGGTTGTATGGTGGGAAATGGGAGCCTTGGAGCTTCAAATAAGGTTTTCATTAGTACCAACGTGTTTTGGCGCTGGTCTTGCATCTTTCTCAAGGTCAAAAAACCTTAAGCTTGAGAAAGGCTCTGAAATGCGTCGGTACTAATGAAAACCTTATCTGAAGCTCCAAAGCTCCTTATTTCCCATAGCGCAGCCCACCTAACGTGATTCTCTCCATTCTGGTAAATAGCTATGGAGCTATATAGTAGCTTAGAGCTCATACAGCTTGTGTATAGAGCTATGATTTTTCACATTGGGGTCCTGTTGTGTGACTTTTACTCCAATCTTTCCATGTTGTGTCGAATGTGATGGTGCTTTATAATATAATCTATTGTGGTATTCCAGCAATGTATGAAGAACCATATGGTGAGACTGAGTGCTTATAACTCCAGATGATGCAGTTGCCATTATTCCATGTCCCGTCATCTAGCATTTGTGTGCATAGATCTGCCTTAGGTTGAGTGAAGCAGACATTTAATTCTTGTGTATGGCCTTTGAAACTCACGAGACCCCCATCTCTCCCCTTGTTATTAATCATATGAAGGTTTCTAAAACTGTTATATAAAGTGCTTGTTCAGAGCAGAGTTCATTTAATTTGCTTAAACCTAATTTTCTTCCTTTACTTTGCAGAACTAATGCCAATGGGATAATTTTTATTCCGGTCCAGATAAGGTTTCCAGTCAAGCAAAAAAAAAAAAAAATGTTGCATGTTAGCTCCTGTTAAAGAGCAAAAAAAAGCAGCAAAAAAAACAACTTCAAGGAGCTTCTTCAAGATGTAAAATATGTTTATAAGAAGATTTCAGAGTACTTATAACACATGGACACACCAATATGAAGAATATATCTATTATTGAAAATCAGAAATACAGTGCGTCAGGCAGGTAGCTTCATAGTCATCATGATGTAAGGGGCGCATTAGCCGAGACCTGTTGCAGCATCCCAAAACGTCAGTGAAAAGGAATCTCTTACATATAGGAGGACATATACCTTTTGATGACTCTCATGTTGGAAAGCCTTAGTTACAGCAGGAGAAGAAAGATTCAAGAATGCAAAAATAAAACTTTCTTTATTTTTGAACTTGGATAATATATTATTTACAGAGAAACGCAGGCTTAGTTCTGAATTGTCAAAACCAGGTGTTTCAGCTTAGTGGTCATCAGTAATGCTTCAACTCTTGAAATTTGTAATAGTGATCCAAGGGGTAACATTTCTGCTTGTGGAGAGTGACATGCTAAGCATGTCAAGGTGAGGAGACTTTTAAGCTACAATGCTCCTCTGGGAAATATGCAGAAAGAGAGGGAGAGGGAGAGGCTTTTATCCTAAGTTATGTGACAAGGCTTGTTAGAAAGTCGATATTGACTTTTAGGATTGCTACTTCCTATAGGTGGCAGTAGAATTCTAGTCCTCTTCCTCTCTGAAGAGACAATTTGCATATTTCCCAGAGGAGCATTGCAGCTTAAAAGTCTCCTCACCTTGACATGGCGGCGATTGCGCTGCGTGTCCGCAAAATTAATGAACATGCTGCGTATTTTTCCGCAATGATAACCCGCAGTGGAAATTTCCGCAGCATGTGCACAGCACATGCAAATTATCATTGGGGACCATGGGGCACGTATTACCAAGCGTTTTTTAAGCGTTTTCGCTGCGGAAATTCCGCGATAAAACCACTTGAAAAACGCATAGTGGGCACGCAGCCTAACACACTCACACTACATTACATGCATATATACACATTTAAATAATAAACATGTTAATGGGAGGCTTCTTTAACTAAACTCCTCTCCTGCTCCAGGGCCCTCTAGGGGTCCTTTAACTCTTTCCTACCCAGTATACTTAAAGTGTTAAGTATACATAACACATCAAATACAGTACAGTCATTGTAAAAAAACAAACCATTTTGTGCAATCCTATAAAACTAATTTACACCTTAAATACCTTACAATCTAATACTAACAGGGGCATCTCACAAAATTAGAATATCATCAAAAAGTTAATTTATTTCAGCTCTTCAATACAAAAAGTGAAACTCATATTATATAGAGTCATTACAAACAGAGTGATCTATTTCAAGTGTTTATTTCTGTTAATGTTGATGATTATGGCTTACAGCCAATGACAACACAAAAGTCATTATCTCAGTAAATTAGAATACTTTATAACAACAGCTTAAAAAATGTTTTTATAATCCGAAATGTTGGCTTACTGAAATGTATATTCAGTAAATGCCCTCAATACTTGGTCGGGGCTCCTTTTGCATCAATTACTGCATCAATGCGTGGCATGGAGGCGATCAGCCTGTGGCACTGCTGAGGTGTTATGGAAGCCCTGGTTGCTTTGATAGCAGCCTTCAGCTCGTCTGCATTGTTGGGTCTGGTGTCTCTCATCTTCCTCTTGGCAATACCCCATAGATTCTCTATGGGTTAAGGTCAGGCGAGTTTGCTGGCCACTCAAGCACAGTGATACTGTTGTTTTTAAACCAGGTATTGGTACTTTTGGCAGTGTGGACAGGTGCCAAGTCCTGCTGGAGAATGACATTTCCATCTCCAAAAAGCTTGTCGGCAGAGGGAAGCATGAAGTGCTCTAAAATTTCCTGGTAGACGGCTGCGCTGACTTTGGTCTTGATAAAACACAGTAGACCTACACCAGCAGATGATATGGCTCCCCAAACCATCACTGATTGTGGAAACTTCACACTAGACCTCAAGCCGCTTGGATTGTGGCCTCTCCACTCTTCCTCCAGAGTCTGGGACCTTGATTTCCAAATGAAAATTGGAACTCTGGGACCTTGTGGAGTGTGTCAATAGCTGCCTTCTGGACTTCTGTCAAGTCAGCAGTCTTCCCCATGATTGTGGAGCCTACTGAAACAGACTAAGGGATCGTTTTTAATGCTTAGAAAGCCTTTGCAGGTGTTTTTTGTTAATTATTTTAATTTCCTGAGAAAATAACTTTTGTATTTTCATTGGCTGTAAGCCATAATCATCAACATTAACCGAAATAAACACTTGAAATAGATCACTGTTTGTAATGACTCTATATAATATATGAGTTTCACTTTTTGTATCGAAGAACTGAAATAAATTAACTTTATGATGATATTATAATTTAGTGAGATGCACCTGTACAGTATAATGCAATATGTAAAACATCAAAAACAATCTGTAGAGGGAGATAGTTTTTCAGGCACTCTTTTTCAAGTGCTTCAAAAGTGACATTCTCAGGGAAATTAGAGTACGGATAATTCAATAAAGCGAGTCTGTTACCATGGATAACTTAAGATACTCAGGTTTCCAAGATGCAACTAATATCATTGAATGTACTTTCAGATCCCTCAGAGCGAACCTGCAAACCACACTTTGTATCCTGATAAAGTGCAGAGCCGGCTGTCAGTCAATGTGCCGGGGCCTGTATACAGCTACCACTTACAGTCTAGTGAACAATGACTGCGGCCACACGGCTTGCTTGCATAACTGAAAGCCAGTGGATCCTGTGAAAAATAAAGTTCATTTTCTCATAGGTGCTGAATTTTCAGCACAGGAAGCGAGCACCTTCAAAAGGCTATTAACCTGCAGATTATTATATATGCAGGTTAATAGCGCTACCTGATCTTTACGGGTTTCCTTTAAGAGTTTGGGGATGCATTACAGAGCATGGGCTGTTTTTGGGCATATGGGAGAGAAGTGAAAGTGAGTTCAGAACAAATAATTATTACATCATTGCATAATAGTAGTTTAGGTCGTTTCATGTTTCTTTTTAAAGTATATTTATTATTCAAAGGGAATAATCAATATGTGTGTACTCTAGTAACATTTCTGAGCCATATTATTGTCCAAGTCACCTCAACCTATCAGGCTAAGTGAAAATGGATGCTTACTAGTGATGAGCGAGCATGCTTGTTACTCGAGATTTACGAGCGTGCTCGGGTGTTTTCCGAGTATCTTCAGCGTGCTCGGGTGTTATGTTTCAGTCACGCCATGCACATGATTTGCGACTGTTTGACAGCTTTAATACATGTGAGGAATGCCTGTTTCTTAGGCATTCCTCACATGTATTAAAGCTGTCAAACAGTCGCAAATCATGCGCACAAAGTGACTAAAACATATCGGCCAAGCATGATGAAGATACTCGGCAAGCACCCGAGCATACTCGCCGAAAGGGTTAACAGAACATACTCGCTCATCACTAATGCCTTCCAGTGGTAAATAACAGGCTATTTAACAACACATTGCAGTATCAGACTTGTTAGGTTACTTGAATTATAGAAACGGTCCAAAAATGTTTCCTTTTAGGGGGTAGATGCCTGACTTGCTCATTTTTATACCTATGTTCTAAACAATGCATATGGAAGAAGCCATGACTTTATCACAAAGGCTGGTCCAAAAATGATCCCTGTTTGGGAAGTTTCAAAGCTTTTTTTCTTTGCTAAATGAAAAACAGAAAGCTTTTTCACAAGGAAGTGTACAAATATCCTTTTATTTAGGGAGCAAAAACAGGTATGGTCAAAACGATTGAACGTGAAGAAGTAATGCATTTTAAACTAATGGTGAAAAATGACAGTTTTTTGGGATCTGCAACAGGTTTTCTATTCTCACAATAAGTAAACAATTGTAAAGGCTTTTTTATCAAGCCTTCCTAAGATGATCCTTTTTTTAGGAAGCAGAAACAGGCTAGTTGTTTCAAAGAGAAGAATTAATGGCTAGTTCTCGGCAGACCTTTTGAAAAAATTAACTCTATTTTTTGAGATACTGATGCTTGCAAACCATCAAGAGAGTATAGATTGTAAAAGCAGTACAGTCTGTCACTATAAATTACTGGGAGCAGAAAGCCAGGAGATGTGTGGCTGGTGAGGCTGTGCAGTGGCAGTGGCAGTAGCCACGTGGTAGAGCATTAGGATGGGCAGGTAAGGAGATGTCTGGCAGTAAAGGGCCGACAGCAGCTCTACTACATTATATGTGACGTGAGGGACATATGTGTCTGGCTTAGTGTGGTCTTTCACAGCAGAACTGTTTAGAAGTTAGAGTGAGAGTGGTGAGACGTAATGAAAATTTGATGCCCTGAAAACAATTAATTTTGTTCTGGGAAAAATTTTGCATTTTTTTCCAAAACCTGACATGCATGGCTTTTTCAAAAAATAATGGCAGCTTTGTATCTTTCAGTGAGGGTGAGCATACATAATTTGTTTGCAAAAGGCAATTAAAGCAGGTGGTTTAGCGTTGGTTGCAGTGAACTTGGCCTTGTGGGAGTTTAGTTTCCACACAAACAGATGACTGGATGCATATTTCTTGGGTACATAAAAGGCTAACTGCCATGCAATGGAAAGAAAGGAGGAAATCTATGGAAAGCAGTAGATGATGATGATCAGGCTAATGACAATTGAAAATGCTGTGGCGCAGACATGTTACTAGAAAGACAATCACAAGGAGAAGGTCAGCTTGAGCCTTGCTCATCTTGCTGGTCTGTTTTCTTTTCCTACACGAGCAGGTGATGCTATGTTATGTGCTGATCCAGTGACATAGTTCCTAGTCGATGTTTGCTAGGATATACACAGAATTTTTTCCAGTAAAATAATCTGCACACTGCAAAAGATTGCTCATCTGCCAACGTGGAGAAGTAATACCACACACAAGATGCCTGGACATAGGAATCACCACCACCAAGACCATCTTTACAATCTTCAGGCACTGTTGTTCCTCCTCCAGCAATAGGACGTGCGGCATCATCTGCTCCGGAGCTGACCACAGAACTAGCAGATTTTGCCCCAGATGATTTTTTAACTGCACATTGTCTGCATTGTGTAACGATGAGGCCAGCACCTTCCTCCTCTAATGACCTCACCTTTTTGTCACACTTGTCACGTTTCCATGTCTTGTCCACCTCATAATCATCATGTTCATCATCCATGATTTGGCTGAAAGTTGCCTATGTGTGGAAATGGCTTGAGCGCCTTGCCCCCTGCCTGATTCCAACCTCTATATTTGCCCTGACTCAGAGTGCCAATACCACTGTAGTTGTCCCTAACACAGAGCCAACAACATAGCTTTGAGATAGAATCATGTCCTCTATCTCCTTCCTTACTATGTCATCTGAGTACAAAGGATAACTGTTCATCTCTTCAAATAAATAGACTGGAGGAAGTTTTTCTATATAGTATGTTCATTAGCCCCCTGCAGGTTAGGGGACTGTGGGGCAGAACAGAAGCAGAAGTCATTAACGGAATGGACATTTCACTATGTATGACATTGTGTTATGGCGGTGGAGAAAGTGGACTCAACAGAACACTGTCCCAAGCTCAAGCTGATAGTGTTGTTGTCAGAGGCCACATCATCCTGAAGTTACTGCCTGTTGTTTGGGCAGCAGTAATCAGGTAACTGTTACTGCAGTATTACATAGGTCAATAAATTCACAGTCGTATAACTATGCAGGTACAGCACACCTCTATATAACTTGAATCTTTGGATTATTATTCACAGACTGACTACCACTCCCATTTTTTAATGTGCTTTAACACTTGTGCAATAGTACAAGACAATATAAATTTTGGCCTTTTTCTATCCCTATATAGAATGAGCTGTGTGCTCTGACCTATCCTGATTATGTAAAAGCATAGAATAGCTCTTCTTGACTGGATCTCATCTTTTATAATGGCTGTGTTAAAGGGAATCTGTCACCCCCTGGGTGATATCAGACCTCTACTATGGGCATACAGGGTATAGAAAAGTAAATCTATACATACCTGTATGGCCCATAGTAGAGGTTTGATTGCAGAGAAATCTGTTTTTATCATCCCCCCCCCTCCCCTGCACATCACAGGGCCCTGTGATGTGCACTGTTCTCCCTCACTTGCCGGACATGCGCAAAGTGCCGCTCACATAGAGCGCGCTTTGCTTCATCCCGGCCCCGTCTGTCTGTCTACTGCGTCGCAGGTTTCTATTACACAGGCGCCAGAAAGTGACAGTGTCTCCCTGGCGCCTGCGCAATAGAACCCTGCAGCGCAGTGCACAGAGAGACGGGTCGGGAGTAAGCAAAGAGCGCTCTATGTGAGCAGCACGTTGCGCATGTCCGGCAAGTGAGGGAGAACAGTGCGCGTCACAGGGCCCTGTGACGTGCAGGGGAGGGGGGAATATGATAAATAAGGATATAGGCAGGGATTTCAGGGAATAACAAACAGGCGGGGATTTCTTGGTGTCCCCCGGACCCTAAGCCTGTGCACAATGGAGTTTATAAAAACAGATTTCTCTGCAATCAAACCTCTACTATGGGCCATACAGGTATGTATAGATTTACTTTTCTATAACCTGTATGGCCATAGTAGAGGTCTGATATCACCCAGGGGGGTGACACATTCCCTTTAACCCTGCTGTTCTGATCGCATTCACTATACACTTGTACTGTTTCGGGTCAATATGACCCGACCTATAAAAATGTTGATTTTAGCTACTGTAAGTGTTTTATTTGAATACCTATTTCATTATTAAACTGTATGTGAACATTGTTGATCATAAACAAATGAAAAATTAAATTAAAACTTAATTTTTATTTATGTTTTTCAGAAAAAGGTTACACGGGTTGTTTGCAGTTATGTTCGCTTTATAGCATTCTGCACACAAATAACAAACATGCTTTAGATTTCTATTACTATAACATGAAATCTAACTAAATATAACTTTGTGTTAACATATTTTATAAAACAACAAATTAAAAATAATGAAAAAATAAACTATATAAATAAATAACAATAAAGAGAAAAAAATCTATAACCTGTTTCACAACAAAAAGAGCTTATATACTACAGTAAGGGCCCCATCATGCTCCCAGTGATGAAGAAAGTGCAGTGTGACCGCTACGCTTGTGATGCTGGAGCCTCACGTTTGTGACGTTGCAGCATCGCAATCGAAGGTTGCATCTGTGTGTGTGTGATGGGGCCCAAAAACAGACCCTGTTCAAATCTGTACTCAATGCTTATCCATGCAATCAATATATATCATCAGTGAGAATACACCGCCTCCTAGACAAACATTCAGTCTACACAAGCCTAAGGGTACCTTTAGACGGGCACACATTAGCTTACATCATCACACAGTAATCAATAAATGGCTTTACAATAAGCAATCTAAAGAACAGAATTGAATAATTTGAAAAGAAAAGCATAGCTTATATGCGACATACCTGTAAAGATGTGTATTCACAGCTCAGTGTCCTCTCTCATAAAATTGAAAGAGAAATGACTGGATGAGTACTTGCTCACTGATAAGAACAGTGAAACCTCCACCCTTTTGAATAATGAGTACACAGGAAAACAATTACATTTTGCAGGCAGAAATAATTAGTGACCTGTTGAACAATATAAAATGTTATCGGGTCATATTGACCCGAACAGTACAAGTGTAACAATCAGCGTGTAGCAAAAAGCAAACAAAAAAACAAAAAAAAAACAATACTCATAGTAAGAACCCCTCAAATGAGGAAAAGTCAATTAATCACAAGTTTCAGATCCGCATAATAATCTGCAGGGTCTCAAATTTCATTTCGGGTCATATGGACCCGAACAGAACAGCAAGGTTAAACCATATAATATGATAGATGTGATAGCTGTGATAGATTTGTGACTACTTAGCAATGTGTAAAATAGCGCTGGGCATTTCTTTTGGGGGGGAAAGGGCTGATCCGTGTGGATCAGATCAAAAACTGTTCAAATTTGCAGGGATCTGGAACATTGATTCTCCGCAGTTCGATTCAATCCTGTCTAGTTGTGATCTGTAGTGGTGTGTGCTGCCTGTAGTCTGCTAGTTTTATTATTGTGATAAACTATCTTTTATATTATGCAACAATTGATCCCCCATTTCACAGACGTATCAAGAGCGTAATGTTTTGTACACATGATTTTACACTGAAATGACTGAACTGAGTGCTCTCAATTAAGCTCTTGTTTGTGGAATATTGGATTCTGTTTTGCTTAGCAGAGGGCAGCGCGGTGTCTCAGTGATTGATGTTGTAGCCTTGAAGTGCAGGGTCCTAGGTTCTTATCCCAACAAAGACAACATCTGTTCTCCCCATATCTGTACCTCCCACATGTCAAAGACATACTGATTGAGACTCTAGATTGTGAGCCCCAATGGGGACAGTGATGATGATGTATTTAAAGCGCTTTGGAAATTAATGGCGCTATATAATCAAGTAACATATATAAATGCATGCAGGTTCTCCATGGTTTCCTCTTGCCTCTTTTTGTCCCTAGAACAAGCCTTTGTGTAAGCCTGAATTTTCAGATTCACTAAAGGATCATATGACTTTAAGAGATATTATTTTTGGCTAATGTAGAGTTTCTGAACAGCAACAGGCAGTGCAATAACCATAGTAGAGGAGCATTTTTCTCAAGATATAGTACAAAGTTTGTAATATTTTTGTTCATCGAGTTATGGAGAAGAGAGGTCAAGGATGACTAATTCTGCTATGAATATCTATTTTGCAATTGACAGCACATGGTTTACATTTCATGTGTAAGTAAATTATTTTAAAGTACTTCTCATTTTTGAAGAAAGTTCAAAGTTATGTTTATATAATGTAAAATGTAATAAATGATCATAACATTTATACATTGATGTGCTTTGTAATATATTTTTGTAAAATTAAGTTCTGCTGTTCAAGTTTATTTGTTTCCATTCCATGGATAGCTTCTTGGTTACCGTTGAAATGATTGTGTTGATGGCTTCCTCAGGACTGATGTGACTACTGTTAGAATCTTATATATATCCAAATTTCAATTAAACAGAGTTCATCTCTTCTGTAAAAAGTAACATGGCTCATGCAATGTATGGTTCAAGACAGTTTTTCCTGCGCTGAACTGAAAGTACTGTTGAATAAAAGTAAATAAGTAAGTATTTTCTTATATGTCACTTAGACAATAACTTACTTCATGAGCTAGTTATGTATTGCTGGTTGGGCACATATGGGTTCCATCCCTGATCATATAACACTGGAGAACACAATTTTCGTTGAATTTGAGCTGACATTTGTTTTTCACTAATTTTTGGCTTCTGAATCCAAAAGGGACCCCAGTTTTTCTCTACCACAACAACTTTTTAAACTACAGGATATCCTCCCTTTGTTTCCAAAACCATACAAAATGTACATAGAATGGAAAATAATGCAAAAAATAAACTGAGTGTAATGTTTGTTGAAAGCTATTGTGTTCATACAAATGATATATTGTTACTGTAAGTCAAATTGTGTGCAAGTAGTAAATTTAGGTAGCATTTAAGGTAAAAATTTACGCTTATAGCATTTCCTGGAGTGTTAAATCTATAGACAATCTTCCCTGATGCTTCAAAAATAGTCAGCCATCATATGTACATCCCATCTACCCTGATACTGTCCCTCCATGACCTTCATATCTTGGTGGAATCATTCATCTTGCCCATCGCTGACTGCACCAAGGTTTTCAGGGATGTTAAAAAGATCACCCTTCTTTTGGCAAAGGTTTAGCAAACTGCTTCATGAGACCGAGCTTCATGTGCAGAGGTGGGAATATATTGTCCTTTCTGTTAAGAATTGGCTCTTATAGAATGTTTGGATCACCAGGTTTGAGGTCAGATTTTGGAGGCCAATTCTTCTCCAGCCAATGCTTCTCACGAGTTCTGCTGTCTCACATGCAGAGAAAACAAGGATACTTGGCGTATCCGCGTTGCTGATCAAAGAGTAAGCATACTATCTTAAGGTCAACTCAGCTGATCCAATTGTGTTTGTGATATTGCAACAATTCAATGACTCTCTTTATGTCTCTGTATTCTTCACAAAGAAAAAAACTGAATAGCCAATTGGGACTGCACCAAATAAATTGCCATTTTGGAGAAGGACACATTTTAAGCTCTGTTTTGAGCTATAGATGAACAGTCACCATTCATTTGAATTATAGTTTGGAAGTCCCAATTCCTCAATTAAACCATGTATATTATGGCAATACACAAAGCCACTTTTACTTCTAAAGTATTTCAGAAATGCACTTTCTCTGGATAGAAAGTAGGATACCTTTGCTCCTTTTTCAAGCAAGTTTTTCTCTTGCAGTCTTGATGCTAGGAGTTCTGAAGCCTTGTTTGATAGTCCAAAATCATTCAACTCATGCTGGTCAAATCCCTTATGGACTGAGACATCTTCAATTTCAAAATCTTCATCATTGCTGTCACTTCGTTCTTCACCATAATGCTGTTCATGTAAAAAGGATAGTTTAGAGTAAACTGACACTGGGATTTCTGCCCAATATGGCACTGGATGTATAACTGATGATAGACTAGCATACACTATTTTATATTTATTTTTCTTGTTATATCCTGAGGTTTTCACTTTACAAAAGTCACTGGAATGATCCCTTTGCTCTCGCCAAACCATAGGTATAGCAAATGGCATCTTACATCATGTTCCCTTCGTCCACATCTGTAAACTCTTCAACCAAAACTTACCATTATCACCAAGTTTTACTTTGAAATATGTTGATGCTGATGTTCGTCCTTTGACTGGAAATGCTGAAACTGCCATAGATAGAACAAAAGGAATTAGGGCTGTTTAGGCACTTACAAAGAGAGATAGACGAGACAGACATGATCTGAAAGAAGGGAAATAAGTGCATAAATAAAAAAATAAATTCTGCTAACCCCTAACCAGACTTTTGAATACGTTTCACTATATAGAGCAGCACACAACCTCCTGCCACACTTTCTCACGTGTAACTGAATAACCTAGACAAATATCAACCTGTTATGGGTCACCATGGTTGTCCTACACCCCTCCCCACTCAAAGGCGATTCACTGTAGGCCAATAGGAGAGCACTAGTGTTACCCACGATCCATCCTACATTAATCTTACTAAGATAAGCTGTAGAGAAAAAAAACAACGTGGTAGAAGAAAATTAACCGCAGTTTTGAATTCAGCATGCCCATATTAGCCTAAATCAGCAGAAAAATCAAAATCAACAAAAATGATGTTCAAAATTGTTCAGTGGCATGTAAAATAATTGGTACCCCTGTTCAAAATTACTGTTATTGTGAACAGTTAAGCAAGTTGAAGATGAAATGATAACTAAAAGGGATAATGTTAAGTATGACACATTTCCTTTGTATTTTAGGCAAAAAATATATATTGTTATTTTTTACATTTTAAAAATTACAAAAAAAAAAAAATAGGCAAATGCAAAAGTCTGAGCACCCTTGGAGACTTGTGTGCTCAGATAACTTTGACCAAGGTTTCAGACCTTAATTAGCCTGTCAGGGTTATAGCTTGTTCACTATTATTATTAAAAAGGGCAGATGATGCAAACTTTCCAGCTTTATAAAAACCCAGCCTCTTCTGACCTTGTGCCAAAAAACTGCAGCCATTGGTTCTTCTAAGCAGCTGCCTAGCACTCTGAAAATTAAAATGGTGGAGGCCTACAAAGCAGGAGAAGTCTATAGGAAGATAGCAAAGCTGTCACGAGTGTGTGATGTCCTCCTAGGAGACCTGGGGTTAGAAAATCATTACGTATTGTGAATCGCAGGTCTTCCATTTAGCTTGTGTGTTTCATTTGCCATATTAAATGGAATCCTTTCCTTTGGTGCTGAAGAGGTTAATGACCATTTCTATGCTGATTAGAAACATGCAGCTCCATCTCAAAGCTGTTCCTGATCTGGTCATTTCCTCTCCCTATAAAATCTGGCCAGGTCTTCTTTTCCTCACCAGTGAAAGTTTACTTCCTAGTTCTCTGGAGTTGCTATGCTGAGTTGGGGATTGTTTTTTGCTGCAGGAGATTGTTGTATGCTGTTTTTTGGGTGTATGTTTTTCCTCTTGACCTATTCCCATTTGGTTTGTGCACTCCTATCTTTCCCTATATACCTCTCTGCCTTTGGTGAGTGTTTTGCATGTTATTTGCTTTACTGTTCTCCCTGTTTCTCTTAAGTGTTTATACACTAGCATTTCTATCCCAGGCTTCCTAGGGGAGGGGGTGAGGACAGCTTAGGATATAACAGGAGAACAGTAAGGCTGGTGGCCCAAACCTCCTCAACATTAGAGGTACCTTTGGGAGCAAGGATAGTTAGGGCACCAGTCCAAGGGACAGTGCAGGGCCCCTTTCCCTAAATCATGTACAGCCACAGCAGGACAAAAGCGTTTTTAAGTTGCCCTTTCCTCAATTCAAAATGTAATTAAGAAATAGCAGTTAACAGGAACAGTGGAGGCCAAGATAAGGTCTGGAAGACCAAGCAAAATTTAAGTGAGAGCTGCCTGTAGAATTGCTGGAGAGGCAAATCAAAACGCCTGTTTGACTGCAAAAGACCTTCAGAAAGATTTAGCAGACTCTGGAGTTGTGGTACATTGTTCTATTGTTCAGAGACACCTGCACAAATATGGCATTCATGGAAGAGTCATCAGAAACCTCTCCTTTGTCTTCACCATAAAATTTAGCGTCAGAAGTATGCAAAAGAACATCTTATCAAGCCTGATGCAGTCTGGAAACAAGACCTGTGGACCAATAAGGTTAAAATAGAACTCTTTGGTCACAATGATCAAAGGTATGTGTGCAGAAAAAAGGGTATAGATTTTCAGGAAAAGAACATCTTGTCAACCATTAAACATGGGGGTGGATTAATCATGCTTTGCGGTTGTGCTACAGCCAATGACACGGAGAACATTTCACAGGTAGAGGGAAGAATGGATTCAATGAAATTTCAACAAATTCTTGATGCAGACATAACATCATCTGTAAAAAAGCTGAAGATGAAAAGAGGATGGCTTCTACAAATGTATAATGATCCTAAACACATATCAAAATCCACAACAGACTAAAAGGTGCAAGCTGAAGGTTTTACAATGGCCCTCTGGGTCCCCTGATCTGAACATTATTGAAAATCTGTGGCTAGACCTCAGAATAGCAGTGCATGCAAGAAGACCCAGGAATCTCACAGAGCGGGAAGAATTGTCCAAGGAAGAATGGATGAAAATCCCTCAAACAAGAATTGAAAAACTCTTGGCTGGCCAGAAAAAGTGTTTACAAGCTGTGATACTTTGAAGCTCATCAAAAGAATGCCAAGAGTGTTCAAAGCAGTCATCAAAGCAAAAGGTGGCTACTTTGAAGAACCTAGAATATAAGACAAATTTTCAGTTGTTTCACACTTTTTTGTTAAGTATATAATTCCACATGTGTTAATTCATAGTTTTGATGCCTTCAGTGTGAATGTACAATTTTCATAGTCATGAAAATACAGAAAAATCTTTAAATGAGAAGGTGTGTCCAAACTTTTGGTCTGTACTGTACATCAATATATATTCAGATGTTTATATCCCTATTAACTCCTTAACGATCTTGGACGTATGAGTACGTCCAAGGTCACATCCCTCTCTTAGTGCGGGCTCCAGCGCTGCGCCTGGATCTTTTCGGGCACATGACAGCTGATCTGATCACCTGTCATGTGCCCCTAAAAGCAGCCGGTGGAATCGCGATCAACCCGCGGCTGTTAACATGTTAAATGCCACTGTCAATCTCTGACAGCGGTATTTATCTTGGCCGTGGCGGAAGGATGTCACTAGTCCCACCCATGGATTGGCTTGACGACCTGGGGTCTGCAGAAGACCCCTGCAGTTGTCATTGCCGGGATGCTATGAGCATCGCCCAGCGGTCGGCGCTCATAATAAGTGAGCACTTTAGCTACACAGCAGCAGGGCTGAATCCCTGCTGTGGGTAGCACAGGCGATCGAGTGATCGCAGCTTCTAGTCTCCCATGGAGTTTATTGAAGCCAGTAAAAAGTAAAAAGTAAAAAAAAAAAAGTTTTAAAAAATATAAAAAAAATAATAATATATATCTATAAAAGTTCAAATCACCCCTGTTTTCACCCCATTCAAAATAAAACAATAAAAAAAATCAAAAATACACATATATGTTACCGCCGCATTCAGAATCGCCCGATCTATCAATATAAAAAAGAATAAATCCGATTGGTAAACAGCGTAACAAGAAAAAAAATCAAAAAGCCAAAATTAAGTTTTTTTGGTCACCACAACATTGCAATAAAATGCAATAACATGCGATCAAAACATTGGATCTACCCCAAAATGGTATCAATAAAAACGTCAGTTCGGCGGGCAAAAAATAAGCCCTCACCCGGCCTTAGATCCCCAAAAATTGAGACGCTATGGGTCTCAGAAAATGGTGACTTTTGGTAGGTGATCAAATACTCATTTCATGCAATAAAATGCAATTTAATTATGTAAAAATTTGATTTTCTGAATTTTTTATTAGATTCTGTCTCTCAGACACATATTACATTCTGTCTCTCTGAGCACAAATAAATATTGTGTTGGGCTGGGAACATATTTCATTAGTATGATGATCCCCCACAGCAAGTCATGATAATATTACTGGTGATGTACTCCTGTAGACTCACTGAGACAAATGGGAAAGGATTGGAGTTAACTGAAAACACCCAAAAAGAAATATGCAAATATATTAAAAATTAGAATACTTTATTGAGGCATCTAAAAACATTATGTCTGAAACACTTAGATCCAGATCCATACGGGTGGAGGATCCATTTTCTTATTCTACTATGGGTAAGTGACTCACTGGATCTTACTGTTTCAGACATACGCTCTCACAAGACAATTTCCTATTTTCCATGAGAGCATTGTGAATTTGACCCTATATTCATTATCTAAGACTAGTCTTGTAAGTCTGCACCAACATCTCTGTAGGCATTCCTATACCTGCAGTACTTTAGCACTTTATACATGCCACTTATGCACTTGTCACTTTGACTGTTTTATATTATTGTGGTGTTTGTATAACTATACAGGGTGGGCCATTTATATGGATACACCTAAATTAAATGGGAATGGTTGGTGATATCAACTTCCTGTTTGTGGCACATTAGTATATGGGAGGGGGAAAACTTTTCCAGATGGGTGGTGACCATGGCGGTCATTTTGAAGTCTGCCATTTTGGATCCAACTTTATTTTTTTCAATGGAAAGAGGGTCATATGACACATCAAACTTATTGAGAAGTTCATAAGAAAAACAATGGTGTGCTTGGTTTTAACGTAACTTTATTCTTTTATGAGTTATTTACAAGTTTATGACCACTTATAAAATGTGTTCAAATTGCTGCCTATTGTGTTGGATTGTCAATGCAACCCTCTTCTCTCACTCTTGACACACTGATAGCAACACCGCAGAAGAAATTCTAGCACAGGCTTCCAGTATCTGTTGTTTCAGATGCTGCACATCTTGTATTTTGATGGTATGGTGTGGTATATGGGGTACAAAGATACTGGGGCCATTCTTCATCAATGGAAACCTCAATGCCACTGGGTATCTGAAAATGCTACATGATGATGTGTTGCCCTCTTTATGCACTGAAGATGGCATGTTCCCTGAGTTTTCCCAACAAGATGGTGCACCACCACATTATGGGTGCAAGGTCCGAGCATTCCTACATGAACAGTTTCCTGGAAAATGGATTAGTCGTCGTGGGCCAGTTGAATGGCCACCAAGGTCTCCCAATCTGACCCCCTTAGACTTTTATCTTTGGGGTCATCTGAAGGCAATTGTCTATGCTGTGAAGATACGAGATGTGCGGCATCTGAAACAACGGATACTGGAAGCCTGTGCTAGCATTTCTTCTGCAGTGTTGCTATCAGTGTGTCAAGAGTGGGAGAAGAGGGTTGCATTGACAATCCAACACAATGGGCAGCACTTTGAACACATTTCATAAGTGGCCATAAACTTGTAAAAAAACTCATGAAAGAATAAAGTTATGTTAAAACCAAGCACACCATTGTTATTCTTATGAAATTCTCAATACGGTTGATTTGTCACATGACCCTCTTCCCATTGAAAAAAATAAAGTTGGGTCCAAAATGGCTGACTTCAAAATGGCCGCCATGGTCACCACCCATCTGTAAACATTTCCCCCTCCCATATACTAATGTGCCACAAACAGGAAGTTGATATCACCAACCATTCCCATTTAATTTAGGTGTATCCATATAAATGGCCCACCCTGTACTATACAATTCATTTTCTTTGAACTAGTAGCAGCAGGTTTTTTTTCGTGCATTTATTCTTTTGATTTATATATACTGTTCATTTATTTTGATTCATCATATATATATATATATATATATATATATATATATATATATATATATATATATATGTATAATCATTTTTGCATATACTCAATGTATTGCCTTCCAATTGGTAACAGCAGGTCAAGTACATTTTCACCTATAGGGGTCTTTTCTAGACACTCTGCAAATCTACTTATGCTGTGTATGATATACACATTTTCATGCACACACTGTTGTGTGTATTGATACCTAAAGCACAGTGACTATTGCTTTCCTATACAAATATTCCCTCGAGGATCGCTCCGCTCTTGTCTTCTACTTGTTTTATTATTTGCTTTAATCTCCTTATAGAACTATATTGTACAATAATGTTTTTAGATGTATCAATAAAGTATTCTAATTTTTAATATATTTGCGTATTACTTTTTTCAGGTGTTTTCAGTTTACTGCAATCCTTTCCTGTTTGACTCAATGTTTGATATCATGGTATCAGAAGTAATGATGAGCGAGCATGCTCGTTTAACCTTTTAACTGAGCATGCTCGGGTGCTTGCCAAGTATCTTCGGCGTGCTCGTATATTATGTTCTAGTCCCTGCGTCTGCATGATTTACAGCCTCAAACATGTGAGGATTCCCTAACAAATAGGCAATCCCTGCATGTGCTGATGTTATCTAACAGCCATAAATCATGCAGACGCAGGGACTCGAACATAATATACGAGCACGCCGAAGATACTCGGTAAGGACTCGAGCACACTCGGTTAAAGGGTTAAACGAGCACGCTCGTTCATCACTAATCAGAAGCTTACAGGATAACACATTTGCCGATGTACAAGCAGATTTCTTATAGTGATGGTAATACAGTGCCACTGATATTGCACTATTACAATCCCATGATGCTCTTCAGTTAGAAAACCTCTGAATTTGCATCCAAGAAAGCAAACTTGGTTAATGTGGAATTTCAAAGGAAATATGAGTATATGCGTCAGTGGACGCATCCTGAGAACATAGATTCGTTACAGCACAGTCCGGTATTGTAGGAACACTAACTAATAAGAGACTTGTACATTAAAATATGTCCCTTTGTAAAATGTTATTCCATGTTATTGGGGTATTGAGGTATCCAGAAAACTGAGGCTTCATACAGACTTCAATGATTTTTATCATACACAAAAAATGATCCGAATTCCATCAGTGTTTTAGATCCAATTTTCATCTGTGCTTGGTCATTTTTTCAGTCTTTCATCAGTAATTTTTTACACATGACAAAAAAACAGAAAAACTGAAAAGCTTCTCCCCATTACACATAAACGGCACTGACTGCACACTGATGCCATCCAGGTGATTTTTATGGATCCATAGACTTGTATAGGTAATTGGAGTCAATAGCTCAGTTTAGAAATGGACATTTCTCCATGATTTTTTTATGGACACACGAACTGCAAAAACCATGGACATGAACAATCCTATTGACCAGTGGTCCCCAACCTTTTTTACCCTGAGAGCCACATTGTGCTCTAAGAGACGGTCCCTAGCCACAATCTGTGCAAAGAAAGCATAAAAGCCACATTGCAACCAATCATGGATATTTATTGAGTCATTAAAGGGTTATAGCTAGTCGTTAGAGGGTTATTGTGGGCTTTCAGGTTAATGTGGGTAAGTGGGCGAGTGTCTACTACTCTTTCCTATGCTACATTCAGACAACGGTTGTAAAACTTGGGCCAGTCATGTCCGCAAATTTAGAAATTGACTGGCTCTGTGTGCCGCTCTGTCTGCCTGTCCACATAGTGGATGGGTGTGGGAACCGTCTATTTGTTTGCATTAGTTTGGCCTGTAAATCAGATCAGACTACTGCATTCTGCGATTTTTGCACAGCACAAAGGCTAACATTTTATAGTACATGAGCGAAAAATAAGTTTGTTTAATGCTGAATTAAGACACATGTATATCACTGTCCCACCATGATTTTTCAGACTGACCACTGGACTCGTAACCCAAATTCAACAGCCTCATAGGCATATACAGTACAGACCAAAAGTTTGGACACACCTTCTCATTTAAAGATTTTTCTGTATTTTCATGACTATGAAAATTGTACATTCACACTGAAGGCATCAAAACTATGAATTAACACATGTGGAATTATATACTTAACAAAAAAGTGTCAAACAACTGAAAATATGTCTTATATTCTAGGTTCTTCAAAGTAGCCACCATTTGCTTTGATGACTGCTTTGCACACTCTTGGCATTCTCTTGATGAGCTTCAAGAGGTAGTCACCGGAAATGGTTTTCACTTCACAGGTGTGCCCTGTCAGGTTTAATAAGTGGGATTTCTTGCCTTATAAATGGGGTTGGGACCATCAGCTGTGTTGTGCAGAAGTCTGGTGGATACACAGCTGATAGTCCTACTGAATAGTCTGTTAGAATTTGTATTATGGCAAGAAAAAAGCAGCTAAGTAAAGAAAAATGAGTGGCCATCATTACTTTAAGAAATGAAGGTCAGTCAGTGTGAAAAATTGGGAAAACTTTGAGAGTGTCCCCAAGTGCAGTTGCATAAACCATCAAGCGCTACAAAGAAACTGGCTCACATGAGGACCGCCCCAGGAAAGGAAGACCAAGAGTCACCTCAGCTTCTGAGGATAGGTTTATCCGAGTCACGAGACTCAGAAATCTCAGGTTAACAGCAGCTCAGATTAGAGACCAGGTCAATGCCACACAGAGTTCTAGCAGCAGACACATCTCTTCAACAACTGTTAAGAGGAGACTTTGTGCGGCAGGCCTTCATGGTAAAATAGCTGCTAGGAAACCACTGCTAAGTACAGGCAACAAGCAGAAGAGACTTGTTTGGGCTAAAGAACACAAGGAATGGACATTAGACCAGTGGAAATCTGTGCTTTGGTCTGATGAGTCCAAATTTGAGATCTTTGGTTCCAACCACAGTGTCTTTGTGCGACGCAGAAAAGGTGAACGGATGGACTCTACATGCCTGGTTCCCACCGTGAAGCATGGAGGAGGAGGTGTGATGGTGTGGGGGTGCTTTGCTGGTGACACTGTTGGGGATTTATTCAAATTTGAAGGCATACTGAACTAGCATGGCTACCACAGCATCTTGCAGCTGCATGCTATTCCATCCGGTTTGCGTTTAGTTGGACCATCATTTATTTTTCAACAGGACAATGACCCCAAACACACCTCCAGGCTGTGTAAGGGCTATTTGACCAAGAAGGAGAGTGATGAGGTGCTACGCCAGATGACCTGGCCTCCACAGTAACCACACCTGAACCCAATCGAGATGGTTTGGGGTGAGCTGGACCGCAGAGTGAAGGCAAAAGGGCCAACAAGTGCTAAGCATCTCCTTCAAGATTGTTGGAAGACCATTTCCCCTGACTACCTCTTGAAACTCATTAAGAGAATGCCAAGAGTGTGCAAAGCAGTCATCAGAGCAAAAGGTGGCTACTTTGAAGAACCTAGAATATAAAACATATTTTCAGTTGTTTCATACTTTTTTGTTAAGTATATAATTCCACATGTGTTAACCACTTCGCACCAGAGCCTGTTTTTGCCTTCGTGACCGGGCCAATTTTTTCAATTCTGACCACTGTCACTTTATGAAGTAATTACTCTGGAACGCTTCAACGGATTCTCCTGATTCTGAGATTGTTTTTTCGTGACATATTGTACTTCATGATAGTGGTAAAATTTATTTGATATCACTTGCGTTTATTTGTGAAAAATCGGAAATTTGGCAAAAATGTTGAAAATTTTGCAATTTTCAAACTTTGAATTTTCATGCCCTTAAATCAGAGAGATATGTCACACAAAATAGTTAATAAATAACATTTCCCACATGTCTACTTTACATCAGCACAATTTTGGAACCAAAATTTTTTTTTGTTAGGGAGCTATAAGGGTTAAAAGTTGACCAACGATTTCTCATTTTTCCAACAAAATTTACAAAAACATTTTTTTAGGGACCACATCATATTTGAAGTCACTTTGAGGGGTCTTTATGACAGAAAATACCCAAAAGTGACACCATTCTAAAAACTGCACCCCTCAAGGTGCTCAAAACCACATTCAAGAACTTTATTAACCCTTCAGGTGCTTCACAGGAATTTTTGGAATGTGGAAGAAAAAAATTAACATTTAACTTTTTTCACAAAAATGTTACTTTTTTTTATTTTCACAGGGGTAACAGGAAAAAATGGACCCCAAAATTTTTTGTGCAATTTCTCTTGAGTGCGCTGATACCCCATATGTGAGGGAAAACCACTGTTTGGGCGCACTGCAGGGTTCGGAAGGGAAGGAGCGCCTTTAGACTTTTTGAATGTAAAATTTGTCTGAATAATTAGCAGACGCCATGTTGCGTTTGGAGAGCCCCTGATGTTCCTAAACAGTGGAAACCCCCCACAAGTGACACCATTTTAGAAACTAGACCCCTTAGGGAACATATCTAGATGTGTGGTGAGCACCTTGAACCCCAAGCTGCTTCACAGAAGTTTATAATATTGAGCTGTAAAAATAAAATTTTCACATTTTTCCCACAAAAACATTTTTCATCCGATAATTTTGCATTATCATAAGGGTAATAGGATAAATTGCACCATGAAATTTGTTGTGCAGTTTCTCCTGAACACGCCGATACCCCATATGTGGTGGCAAACCACTGTTTGGGCGCACGGCAGGGTTTGGAAGGGATGGAGCGCCATTTGACTTTTTGAATGTAAAATTTGTTTGAATAATTAGCGGACGCCATGTTGCATTTGGGGAGCCCCTGATGTGCCTAAACAGTGGAAACCCCCCACAAGTGACACCATTTTGGAAACTAGACCCCTTAGGGAACTTATCTAGATGTGTGGTGAGCACCTTGAACCCCAAGGTGCTTCACAGAAGTTTATAATAATCAGCTGTAAAAATACAATTTTCACATTTTTCCCACAAAAACGTTTTTCATCCCTTAATTTTGCATTATCATAAGGGTAATAGGATAAATTGCACCATGCAATTTGTTGTGCAATTTCTCCTGAACACGCCGATACCCCATATGTGGAGGCAAACCACTGTTTGGGCGCACGGCAGGGTTTGAAAGGGAAGGAGCGCCATTTGACCTTTTGAATGTAAAATTTGTTTGAATAATTAGCGGACGCCATTTTGCATTTGGGGAGCCCCTGATGTGCCTAAACAGTGGAAACCCCCCACAAGTGACACCATTTTGGAAACTAGACCCCTTAGGGAACTTATCTAGATGTGTTGTGAGCACCTTGCACCCCAAACTGCTTCACAGAAGTTTATAATATTGAGCCATAAAAATAAAATTTTCACATTTTTCCCACAAAAAATGTTTTTCATTCCCTAATTTTGCATTATCATAAGGGTAACAGGATAAATTGCACCATGAAATTTGTTGTACAATTTCTCCTGAGTACGCTGATACCCCATCTGTGGGGGAAAACCACTGCTTTGGTGTACGGCAGGGTTCGGAAGAGAAAGGAGCGTTATGTTGGCTGGGATAGGCAGCAGACACCATGTCACATTTGAAGAGTCGCTGACATGCCGAAACAGCAGAAACCCCCACAAGTGACCCCATTTTGTAAACTACACCTCTCAAGGAATTCATCTAGGGAAGTAGTGAGTATTTTTTAATTTTTAAATTTATACCATTGGGCAGTGAAAAAAGCATAATTATATTTTTACCACAAAAAAATGTTTTACCCTCAGATTTTACATTTTCACACAGGGCAATGGGTAAAAATGGTGCCGAAATGTGTCACACAATTTCTTCTAAAAGTGGCAATACCCCATATGTGGCTGTATCGTACCACTCAGCCATACGGCGAGATCTGGAGGGGGGAGCGCTACTTGACAATTGGAGAACAAATTATTGTAGAATAGGTATTTGGATTTGGGAGCACAAAATTTTCTGAATTTCTTTTGATGGGCAAGGGCCATTTTGCTTTTCCAGAGCCTTTCTGCTACCAGTAACTTGGAAGTCCCTTATATTTTTAACAGATGACGGACCTGAGTGGGGACTAGCTTTTTTTGAGGACTGAGTTGAAGCTTTTATTGGGAACATTTTACGTAACATTTATCCAGCGCTCTAGGCTGAGCACTTACATCGGGGTTTCCATCTAAGTTTCCAAGTGATGTAATTCAGATGAAACCCCTGCGGGATCCATTCACTGTAATGAGGCAGCAGAGTTACTCTGGACTCCGTCTGGCCTCTGTTTAGCGGTGTCCTTTTTTTCAGAAGTGCACAAAACTGTGGCCAACCGCACTTTTATGCACGCCTAAAACAAATGACACCGTGGGATCACAGGCCAGACGGCATCCACAGTGGCCTATATCTGCCTCATTACAGGGAATCTTCCATCATGGGTTCCGGCTGAATCACATATTTCAGAGATTTACACGGAAACTCTGGCGTAAGTGCTCAGCGCAGAGCGCAGGATAAATGTGTGCCGAGCCATACTGCGATCTTTGGGAGACATAATAAACAAATCAGTAGCAGGTGAAGAATTGGTTTTATTTATTTTTCTACGCCGTTCCTAGTGTGATATAACTGATTAGATGACTTTATTCTTCGGGTCGGTGCGATTACAGAGATACCAGATTTATATCGGGTTTTTATGACTGACAGCTGTCACACACTAAGAGACGCTTTTTTTTTGCAAAATCTAGTTTTTGCATCGCCATATTTTGAGAGCTATAATTTTTCCATATGTCGGCTGACAGAGTCATGTGACAGCTTGTTTTTTGCGGGACGAGTTGACATTTTTATCGGTACCATTTTTGGGTACGGGACATTTTTTGATCGCTTTCTATTCCGTTTTTTGGGAGGTAAAATTAACAAAAACCAACAATTCAGTAATTGTTTTTTGAGGTTTTTTTTTATGCCGTTCTGCGTGTGGTAAAAGTGATCAGGCAGCGTTATTCTTCGGGTCAGTACGTTTACAGCGATACTACACTTACTGTATATTTTTTTATGTTTTGGCGCTTTTACACAATAAAACAATTTTATAGAAAAAATATTTTTTTTGCATTGCTTTATTCTGAGCGCTATAACTTTTTTATTTTTCGGCTGATGGAGCAGTATGGCGGCTTTTTTTTTGCGGAACAAGATGACGTTTTCAGCGGTAACATTTTTATTTCCATTTTGCTTTTTGATCCCATTTTTTTCCACTTTTTGTTTGGCGATATGAGGAAAAAGCATAGTTTTTTGCTCCGTTTTTTATTTAGTTTTATTACGGTGTGCACAGAAGGAGTTAATTAGTGTGACAGTTTTATAGCTCGGGTTGTTTCGGACGCGGCAATACCAAATATGTGTACTTTTTTTATTTTTGCATAAATATACGGATTTATCGGTTTAATATTTTATTTATTTATTTTAATTTATTTTGTATTTTTTTTAACAGTTTCAAAACATTTTTTTAACTTTTTTTTTACATTTTTACTTAGTCCCTGTATGGGACATTAATTTTTATTTTTCTGATCCCTGATCTCATGTAATGTAATAGACATATATTACATTACATGAGATCTTCACTGACTGTTTCACAGTCAGAGTCTCCTGCCTGGCTTCAGCTGCAGGCTGAGCCAGGCAGGACACCATATATGGCAGAGCTGGAGGCGGTCATGTGACCTCCAGCTGCCATAGCAACCCAAGGTCCTGGAAGGTATCAGGGGTGGTCGGAGAGGTAAGTGGACGACCCCCTCTCCTCCTGCTGTCTTCTATATGCCGCGATCACTATAGATCGCGGCATATAGAAGACAGCAAAGGGTTAACATCACTGGGACCTGATCCAATCAGGTCCCGATGATGTTCCCTGTCAGAGCTATCACTCTGCACCGCTCCTGCAGCGCTTGCAGGACCCTTGGGGTCCTGAGCGCTGCGGGACCACCCACCGTTTTTAAATGTCCGCGCTGCACAGAGCCCAGGCAGCGCGGACGTTTATCTACAGTGGGCGGTCGGGAAGCGGTTAAGTCATAGTTTTGATGCCTTCAGTGTGAATGTACAATTTTCATAGTCATGAAAATACAGAAAAATCTTTAAATGAGAAGGTGTGTCCAAACTTTTGATCTGTACTGTATAAGACTGTTAAGTTCAGGACAGGAGACTCAAAGTAAGTCCTTAAATGGTGGTTTCAGACCATGATATATGAATGTCTGAATGGGGCCTTTTGCCAAATTCAGCCATTTGTGTTTTACAGTCCAAGCGCGGACCGTGATGCACGGAGTGACTGGGTCTGCCGAATTTGACAGCCTTATACAGATATTCATAGCTCCCAACTATGAAAGATAAGAAACAGGGACACACACATTACGTGGCAATATTTATTTTACGGTAAGTCAATAACCCCAGCCTCAAAATCTTTTATATGTGCCCACACAGAAATATTGCTCCTAGTGAAGCCCGTCAGTATTCCCAAACAGTATTTTACCCCTTTCATGGCCCCCACAGTGCCCTCCATACAGTATGATGTCTCCACAGTGTACACACATCTCTGCTGTATCAATACATACACCGTGCACGTGTCCTGCCCCTTGTTTCCGCTGCCTAGCTATTGGATCTCTCCGGCACTGTTCAGTCTATACAAAGCTTGTTGATAGGCATGCTTGGGCATTAAACAGTAATGATGGGTACATTAGGTGCTAACCATGGCCGTAATTCTATAATAGAGTGCTATGTCAAAGGCCAGATTATAAGTATAAGATACATAGCATAGTTAAGATGTTGCAACACCATATTAAAGAGATAAATGTCACGCAAGGTGTGGGAAAGACTAAGTGCAACACAAAGGGAAGAGGGGAAGTGAGCCCAGACTCTATGGTAAGGGGGAGTGGAGACCTCCTAGGCTGATCTGATATCAACCTGACTCCTCCTATCATCCCTATATTAGTTCCTCACCAATCGCCGCACAGGAACCTAAGCCCTGTATTTCCCTAGCGCTTGGCCCTGGATAGGGAAGGGGGGAAGAGCACTAGTCAGTCCCCACTAACAACTAAAGAGAACAAGAGAGACACACGGGGAAAAGCAACTTAGCTTGAGCCGACTTCAGAGAGATTACACCAGATATCCTCCAAGCATCAGAGAGGAAGTAAGCAGGCTGCAATAGCTACAAGCCTTCACAAGGAAACATGTGAATATCACGAACCCCTACCTGCAGTAAACTGAGAGTATTTAAACACCCAGGCCTGGGTGTCAATTAGCAGGAGGGAGGTAGTCACTGGGTCCTAGAGTGATACAGATTTAAGAAGGCGTCTGTAATGCTAAACGAAGAGATCTTCTGCAACCAACTGCAGAGCGACTGTGGTCACATCTGACAGACCCGTGACAATAACAATGCGATATACCTTAGCCAAACGATGGTGGCACAACATTTACTGTGTATAGAGGTATTACCTTGTTTAAAATCCTGCATGTCATGATAATAAGACTGCTGGAAAAATGTCTGTACAAAATAGGAAGTATGAGTTTAGTATTAAGCTTATATGTGGTCATGAGATTTCCCGCCCACTCAGGGAATACAGGTAAATGACTGCAGACTTTTCTCCTGAGATCAAATAACCCCTTTAAAAAAATATATTTAGCATTTTAAGATGATTTAAATGATAATCCATTTTCTGATTCCATATTCTCTTTAATAATGTCAATTTCAACCCTGTATTCAGAGGTAGCGTATAGACAGGGGAAAATGTATAGAGGAATTATTTGCATCTGTTCTATGTCATGGAGTCAGAGAGAAATATGGATTATGTATGAATATCACAATGTGAAAGACAATTTCTGCACTAATAAGGGCATATATCTGCATTTACATTACAGCAGAGAATTCCCAAAGCTTTATATCTGATGATCAGAACTAATAACATGGCTTCTATGATGTTATCCTTCTGAACCCCCCTGGTGAATGACTTTCTATCTGTAATAACTGTACAGAAATGAGTCCATATTACTTTTGTGTGAATTCCATATCAAGCAAAAATAATAGTTTGTTTTTAGTGTTTTGAGGCCAATGTTATTACACATAGTTTATTGATAAAGAAAGAAATAAATGACAAAACTTCTCCTATACTTTGCAATGTTAAACACAGACAGGACAGAAAAAAGGGAGATGAATAAGAGAAGAAAGAGTGTGAAACAAAATGAAGACAAGTGAGTGAAAGAGTGAAGCTATGGCCCCACTATCAGTATTTGGTCAGTATTTTACATCAGTATTTGTAAGCCAAAACCAGGAGTGGGTGATAAATACAGAAGTGGTGACGTCTTTCTATTATACTTTTCCTCTGATTGTTCCTCACTTGGTTTTGGCTTATAAATACTGAGGAAAAATACTGACCAAATACTGATAGTGTGACCATAGCCAGAAAATAAATATGTAAGGAAGGAAAGTGATGGAAGAATGGGAGCTGGTAGTGAGAAATAAATAGGAGACAAATTAAGACCAAGAAAAAGAGGCAAAATGCATAAATAGGAAAGCTAGAAACAAAGGATAGAGAGAAAAAAAGGGGCCGACAAATGGAGGAAGAGCAAGAAAAAAATGAGTGGAGATGGCCCGGACAGAGAGACTGTTATTTAAAATAAGTTGAGAAAAATAAGAGGCGTGAGAAAAAAAGTGGAAATGGAAGGAGAGACCATTTTTCAGTATTCTTATGTTATAGTATATGCACATCATATGCTATATATTGCTACAATATATGTTCACAAATCATGCCAGCAGCATGGTCTAAAAGGCGATCTGTCAGTGCAGCACTGACAGGTATAATGCATTGCAGTGCTGGTGCATTGCAATGAATTGTACCAGCGATCAGAGTAACAAAAAAAGTTAAAGTTACTTAGAGGGACTAAGTAAAAAAAGTGAACAAAAAAACTTTAAAGAAATTATAAAATAATTTGTAAAAAAGATCACAAAAAAAATTGTAAAAAACATTATACCAATAAATACATATATTTATGTAAAATCAAAAATACACATTTTTGGTATTGCCGCGTCTGCAATGACCCGACCTATAAAACTGTAACACTAGTTAAGTTAACCCCTTCAGTAAATACCATAGAAAAACCCCACCCCCGAAAATATGGCTACAAACGCCATAACAAGCCCTGCAAATTACAAGCCACTTCGCTCTCAGAATATAGCGATACAAAAAAATTCTCTCTTCTAAAAAATAGTTTTTAATGTGTAAAATAAGAAAAACATAAAAACTAAAAACAGTTTCTGAATTGCTGGTTTTTGTTCATCCTGCCTCACAAAAATTGGAACAGAAAGTGATAAAAAAATGTTATGTGCCCAAAACATGGTACCAATAAAAACGACAACTCCTCCTTCAAAATACAAGCCCTCAAATGACTCTGTCGGCAGAAATACAGAAACATTATAGCTCTCAAAATAGTTTTTCAGTGTGTGAAAGCAGCCAAACATAAAAGAACTATTTAAATCGCACTGACCGTAAAATAAAGCCACCTTATCACTTATACCACACAAGAATAGTTGACCTACTATTCATTTGTTCATTCTCCCTCAAAAACTTCGCAGTAAGGCTCAGCTCACATTTATCCTGCGGTGAGCACTTAAACCAGGATTTCCGTGTAAATCTCTGAAATACGTGATTCAGACGGA
The DNA here is from genome assembly GCF_046119375.1 of Phyllobates terribilis. NCBI lineage: Eukaryota > Metazoa > Chordata > Amphibia > Anura > Dendrobatidae > Phyllobates > Phyllobates terribilis. The sequence goes on from NW_027362767.1 coordinate 278,195,940, forward strand.
ACCCGCAGTGGAAGATTCCCTGACCTGTAATGAGGCAGATAGAGGCACCGTGGACACCGCTGGCCTGTGATCCGGTGGTGTCTGTCTTTTTAAGTGTGCATAAAAGTACAGTCGGCCACAGATTTGTGCACCTCCTAAAAGATGGACATTAGTGAACAGAGGCGAGACTGAATCCAGAGTAACTCTGCTGCCTCATTATAGTGAATGAATCTCTTGGGGGTTTCATCTGAATCACTTCATTTGGAGATTTAGATGGAAACCCCGATGTAAGTGCTCAGCGTAGAGCGCAGGATAAATGTGATCCAAAATGCTATGTAAAATGTTCCCAGTAAAAGCTTCAAATCAATCCATAAAAAAAGCAAGTCCACACTCAGATACATCATATGTCAATGGAAATACAGGGGCTTCCACATTACTGATAGCACAAAGGCTCTGGAAAAGCGCTATGGCTCCTAATCCCCCAAAAGAAATCCAGAGAATTCTGCACGCCCAAATCCAAATGCCCCTTCTTCCTTCTGAGTCCCACAGTGTTCTTAAACCACATTTAGCATCCACATGTTTAACATTTCTGTAGCGATGAGACACTCTTAATTTTTGAGTGCATGTCTCCAGAAGCACAAGCTGGGCATAATGTATGGGCACTAGAGATGAGCGGTGTTCGACTAGAACTGTTCGCCAATCTCAAATTCGAGCTGTTTTGGGCGTTGTTCGAGATGTTCGACGAACCCGAACGATTTGCAAAAAATTCGGCTGTTCGAGGTTATGTTCGATAACTGTTCGTGCACCAAAAGCGTGTCCTGCATTTCTGGCGCTATTTAGAGCACCAATCATGCAGGGATTGTCTGCCACTCACTGTAATGCCACAGCCATGGTGGTTGTGGCATTACAGTGATTGCCCAAATCGATGGGAACAGTGCCAACAGTGAAACATGAAAAGCCGGCAATTCAGCAGCGGCATACACCGGTACCCGACAATTTAGAACCGAAAGAATAGAGCTTCACACATAGATTAGATAGATATAAACATGTCAGCCACATATATACGAAATACAGAGAAAGTGCTGCTTACTGTACTTGTCATTTAGCGTAAAGGATTTATCAAAAAAAATAATAGTGTTTTCATGCACTGTCTCTTTAAAAAAGCCGACCGGCAATTCAGCAGGGTACCCGACAATTTATAACAGACAGAATAGAGCTTCACACATAGATTAGATAGATAGAAACATGTCAGTCACATATATAAGAAGTACAGTGACAGTGTTGATTACTGTACTTGTCATTTAGTGTAAAGGATTTATTAAAAAAAATAATAGTGTTTTCATGCACCGTCTCTTTAAAAAAGCCGGCCGGCAATTCAGCATCTGTACCCAACAATTTAGAATAGAAGGAATAGAGAACCACACATAGATTAGATAGATAGAAACATGTCAGTCACATATATATGAAGTACAGTGACAGTGTTGCTTACTGTACTTGTCATTTAGTGTAAAGGATTTATTAAAAAAAATAATAGTGTTTTCATGCACCGTCTCTTTAAGAAAGCCGGCCGGCAATTCAGCATCTGTACCCGACAATTTATAACAGACAGAATAGAGCTTCACACATAGATTAGATAGATAGAAACATGTCAGTCACATATATATGAAGTACAGTGATAGTGTTGGTTACTGTACTTGTCATTTAGTATTAAAATAAAGGATTTATTATTAAAAAAATTAGCGTGGGGTTCCCCTTAATTTTAGGCTCTAGCGGAGGTTAAGCAGACGGCTGGGGCAGATGTTTGAAGCCTGGGAAGGGGGTAATACCCACGGAGCTTCCCAGGCTACTAATATCAGCCCCCAGCTGAATACATAGCCTTTACTAGCTATTAAAATGGGGGACCCCCCAAAAAAAATGACGTGGGGTCCCCCCTAATTTAATAGCTAGCAAAGGCTAGGCAGACAGCTGGGGGCTGATATTAATAGCCCAGGAAGGGAGCCATGAATATTGGCCCCCTCCCAGGCTAGAAACACCAGCCGTCAGCCGCCCCAGAAATGGCGCATTCATAGGATGCGCCAATTCTGGCACTTAGCCTCGCTCTTCCACGCTGCCCTGGTGCGGTGGCAGGGGGTAATAGGGTTGGGGTTGATGTCAGCTTATAATGCCAGCTGACATCAAGCCCAGGTTAGTAATGGAGAGGCGTCTATAAGACACCCCCATTACTAACCCCATAGTCAAAGTTAAAAAAAACACAAACACCCAGAATAAAGTCCTTTAATTGAAATAAAGACACAATCCTTTATTGTTCTAAATTAAACCATACTTACCGTCACGCCCATTCCAGCTGAAGCCAACGATCTCCTGCAATAAAAGAAAAATAATAAAGCAACCTCATCCTTACCTTTCCATGGTTCCCACGACAGCTTCAGCTCTGCTACATCGAGATGACAGGCTGGACCGCAGCAGAACGCTGCCATCCAGCCTGTCATCCCGCAGACACTGAGAAGCGCAGGCTTGCTTGCGCTGCTCAGCGTCTCTCTGTGACGGCATCCAGATGAGCCGAGTTCATGTCCAATGAACTCGGCTCACCTCATGCACGTCACTGACAGCGTGGGAAAATTCTCACGCTGAAGCGGTGAGTGCAGGAGAATTCTCCCACGCTGTCAGTGACGTGCATAAGGTGAGCTCATGTCCAATGAACTCAGCTCACCTCCTGCACGTCACTGACGGTGTGGGAGAATTCTCCTGCACTCAGCGCTTCAGCGTGAGAATTCTCCCACGCTGAAGCGCTGAGTGCAGGAGAATTTTCCCACGCTGTCAGTGACGTGCATAAGGTGAGCTCATGTCCAATGAACTCAGCTCACCTCCTGCACGTCACTGACAGCGTGGGAGAATTCTCCTGCACTCAGCGCTTCAGTGTGAGAATTCTCCCACGCTGAAGCGCTGAGTGCAGGAGAATTTTCCCACGCTGTCAGTGACGTGCATGAGGTGAGCCGAGTTCATTGGACATTAACTCGGCTCATCTGGATGCCCTCACAGAGAGACACTGTGGAGCGCAAGCAAGCCTGCGCTTCTCAGTGTCTGCGGGATGACAGGCTGGATGGCAGCGTTCTGCTGCGGTCCAGCCTGTCATCTCGATGTAGCAGAGCTGAAGCTGTCATGGGAACCATGGAAAGGTAAGGATGATGTTGCTTTATTATTTTTCTTTTATTTCAGGAGATCGTTGGCTTCAGCTGGAATGGGCGTGATGGTAAGTATGGTTTAATTTAGAACAATAAAGAATTGTGTGTTTATTTCAATTAAAGGACTTTTTTCTGGGTGTTGTGTTTTTTTTTATATACTTTACTAGAAATTCATGGTGGTCATGTCTAATATAGGCGTGACCCCATGAATTTCGGGCTTAGGGCCAGCTGATAATGCCAAGCTGGCCCTAACCCCTTTATTACCCAGTGAGCCACCGCATCAGGGCCCTGGATGAGTTGGGTACAGCGCCAGAAGATGGTGCTTCTATGAACGCGCCATTTTCCGGGGTGGTTGCGGACTGCAATTTGCAGCGGGGGTGGCCCAGAAAGCTTGGGCCTCCCTGCGCTGCGGATTCCAGCCCCCAGCTGCCTAGTTGTACCTGGCTGGACACAAAAACAGGGCGAAGCCCCACGTCAATTTTCTTTAAATTATTTCATGAAATAATTAAGAAAAAAAGGGCTTCCCTATATTGTTGTGTCCGGCCAGGTACAAATAGGCAGCTGGTGGTTGGGGGCAGCCCGTTCCTGCCTGCTGCACCTGACTGGACACAAATATAGTGCGAAGCCCCACGTCAATTTTTTTTTAATTATTTCATGAATTTCCTGAAATAATTTAAAAAAATTGAAGTGGGGCTTCGCACTATATTTGTGTCCAGCCAGGTACAGCAGGCAGGAACGGGCTGCCCCCAACCACCAGCTGACTATTTGTACCTGGCCGGACACAACAATATAGGGAAGGCCTTTTTTTCTTAATTATTTCATGAATTTCATGAAATAATTAAAAAAAATTGAAGTGGGGCTTCGCACTATATTTGTGTCCAGCCAGGTACAGCAGGCAGGAACGGGCTGCCCCCAACCACCAGCTGCCTATTTGTACCTGGCCGGACACAACAATAAAGGGAAGGCCTTTTTTTCTTAATTATTTCATGAATTTCATGAAATAATTAAAAAAAAAATACGTGGGGCTTCACCCTATTTTTGTGTCCAGCCAGGTACAACTAGGCAGCTGGGGGCTGGAATCTGCAGCGCAGGGAGGCCCAAGCTTTCTGTGCCCCCCCCCGCTGCAAATTGCAGTCCGCAGCCACCCCGTAAAATGGCGCGTTCATAGAAGCGCCATCTTCTGGCGCTGTACCCAACTCATCCAGGGCCCTGGTGCGGTGGCTCACTGGGTAATAAAGGGGTTAGGGCCAGCTTGGTATTATCAGCTGGCCCCAAGCCCAAAATTCATGGGGTCACGCCAGTATTAGACATGACCGCCATGAATTTCTAGTAAAGTATTTAAAAAAAACACAACACCCAGAATAAAGTCCTTTAATTGAAATAAACGCACAATTCTTTATTGTTCTAAATTAAACCATACTTACCATCACACCCATTCCAGCTGAAGCCAACGATCTCCTGCAATAAAAGAAAAATAATAAACCAACCTCATCCTTACCTTTCCATGGTTCCCACGACAGCTTCAGCTCTGCTACATCGAGATGACTGGCTGGACCGCAGCAGAACGCTGCCATCCAGCCTGTCATCCCGCGGACACTGAGAAGCGCAGGCATGCTTGCGCTCCTCACTGTCTCGCTGTGACGGCATCCAGATGAGCCGAGTTCATGTCCAATGAACTCGGCTCACCTCATGCACGTCACTGACAGCGTGGGAAAATTCTCACGCTGAAGTGCTGAGTGCAGGAGAATTCTCCCACGCTGTCAGTGACGTGCATGAGGTGAGCCGAGTTCATTGGACATGACCTCGGCTCATCTGGATGCCGTCACAGCGAGACAGTGAGGAGCGCAAGCATGCCTGCGCTTCTCAGTGTCCGCGGGATGACAGGCTGGATGGCAGCGTTCTGCTGCGGTCCAGCCAGTCATCTCGATGTAGCAGAGCTGGAGCTGTCCTGGGAACCATGGAAAGGTAAGGATGATGTTGCTTTATTATTTTTTTATTATTACAGGAGATCGTTGGCTTCAGCTGGAATGGGCGTGACGGTAAGTATGGTTTAATTTAGAACAATAAAGAATTGTGTGTTTATTTCAATTAAAGGACTTTATTCTGGGTGTTTGTGTTTTTTTTAACTTTGACTATGGGGTTAGTAATGGAGGTGTCTTATAGACGCCTCTCCATTACTAACCTGGGCTTGATGTCAGCTGGCATTATAAGCTGACATCAACCCCAGCCCTATTACCCCACTGCCACCGCTACAGGGCAGTGGGAAGAGCGAGGCTAAGTGCCAGAATTGGCGCATCCTATGGATGTGCCATTTCTGGGGCGGCTGACGGCTGGTGTTTCTAGCCTGGGAGGGGGCCAATATTCATGGCACCCTTCCTGAGCTATTAATATCAGCCCCCAGCTGTCTGCCTAGCCTTTGCTAGCTATTAAAATAGGGGGGACCCCACGTCATTTTTTTGGGGGGGTCCCCCATTTTAATAGCTAGTAAAGGCTAAATATTCAGCTGGGGGCTGATATTAGTAGCCTGGGAAGCTCCGTGGGTATTACCCCCTTTCGAGGCTTCAAACATCTGCCCCAGCCGTCTGCTTAACCTCCGCTAAAGCCTAAAATTATGGGGGATCCCACGCCAATTTTTATTTTAATAAATCCTTTATTTTAACACTAAATGACAAGTACAGTAACCAACACTGTCACTGTACTTATTATAAATGTGACTGACATGTTTCTATCTATCTAATCTATGTGTGATGCTCTATCTTTCTGTTCTAAATTGTCGGGTACCGCTGCTGAATTGCCGGCCGGCTTTTTTAAAGAGACAGTGCATGAAAACACTATTATTTTTTTAAATAAATCCTTTACACTAAATGACAAGTACAGAAAGCAACACTGTCACTGTACTTATTATATATGTGACTGACATGTTTCTATCTATCTAATCTATGTGTGAAGCTCTATTCTTTCTGTTCTAAATTGTCGGGTGCAGATGCTGAATTGCCGGCCGGCTTTTTTAAAGAGACGGTGCATGAAAACACTAATATTTTTTTTAATAAATCCTTTACACTAAATGACAAGTGCAGTAACCAACACTGTCACTGTGCTTCTTATATGTGTGACTGACATGTTTCTATCTATCTAATCTATGTGTGATGCTCTATTCCTTCTTGTCTAAATTGTCGGGTACCGGTGTATGCCGCTGCTGAATTTGCCGGCCGGCTTTTTTAAAGAGAGTGTCTTCTGAGCAGTTTGTCAGCTTTTGGACACCTTTGCAGGTGTTTTCTATGTGTTTCTATGTGTTTTTGTTTGCCTGCCATTGGTTTTAACGGTGTTCGACGGTGTTCTAAGGTGTTCGACGAACAGTTCGACGAACAGTTCCTCGAACATCCCGGTGTTCGACGAACCGAACTGAACCCGTACACTACGGGGGTGGCTCAACACTTATGGGCACTACAATGTATGGGCACTACAATTTACAGCCACTAGACTGGCACATTTGCAATTTTTACTCGGCATCATCCACTAGTGCTTGTTTCTGGAAAACACCCATGGAGTCAAAATCGTCACTAAACCTGTAGATAAATTCCCAGAGGAGTGTAATCTCCAAAATGGGGTCACTTGAAGGGGGATTCAGCTCTTCTGGCACCCAATAATTTGTTCTCCAAGAGTCAAATAGCTCACATTGCCTCCAGAGTGTCGCCATATGGCTAAGCAGTACTGTACAGCCACATATAAGGTATTGCCACGTTCAGCAGAATTTTGGTGCCATTTTTACCCATTTACCCATGTGAAAATGTAAAATCTGGGGCTTAAAAGATATTTTGTGGTAAAAATGTAATCATTTTTTCTTCACTGCCCAATGGTATAAAAGTCTGTGACACACCCATCGTGTCAGTATGATCACTGCATCCTTATATGAATTGGGGTCACTTATAAGGGGGCTCCGCTATTCTAGAACTTCCGGGGCTCTGCCAATGTGACATCACATCCTCAAGCCATTCCAGCAAAACTGAACTCCAATATGGCTAAAGGGTTAATAAACTTCTTGAATGTGTTTTTGAGCACTTTAAGAGGTGAATTTTTTAAAATGATAACACTTTTGGGTATTTTCTGTCATATAGGCCCCTTAAAGTCACTTCAAATGTAAAGTGGTCCCTAAAAAAATTAGTTTTGTAAATTTTGTTGGAAAAATGAGAAATTGCTGATTACATTTTAAGCCTTCTAACTTCCTAAAAAAAAATATGGTTCAAAAATTATGCTGAAATAAAGTAGACATGTGGTAAATGTTATTTATTAACTACAGTGGGTACGGAAAGTAATCAGACCCCTTTAAATTTTTCACTCTTTGTTTCATTGCAGCCATTTGGTAAATTCTAAAATGTTCATTTTTTTCTCATTAAAGTGCACTCTGCACCCCATCTTCACTGAAAAAAAACTGAAATGTAGAAATTTTTGCAAATTTATTAAAAAAGAAAAACTGGAATATCACATGGTCATAAGTATTCAGACCCTTTGCTCAGTATTGAGTAGAAGCACCCTTTTGAGCTAGTACAGCCATGAGTCTTCTTGGGAATGATGCAACAAGTTTTTCACACCTGGATTTGGGGATCCTCTGCCATTCTTCCTTGCAGATCCTCGCCAGTTCCGTCAGGTTGGATGGTGAACGTTGGTGGACAGCCATTTTTAGGTCTCTCCATAGATGCTCAATTGGGTTTAGGTCAGGGCTCTGGCTGGGCCAGTCAAAGAATGGTCACAGAGTTGTTCTGAAGTCACTCCTTTTTTATTTTAGCTGTCTGCTTAGGGTCATTGTCTTGTTGGAAGGTGAACCTTTGGCCAAGTCTGAGGTCCAGAGCACTCTGGAAGAGGTTTTCATCCAGGAAATCTCTGTACTTTGCCGCATTCATGTTTCATTCAATTGCAACCGGTCATCCTGTCCCTGCAGCTGAAAAACATCCCCATACCATGATGCTGCCACCACCATGTTTCACTGTTGGGATTGTAATGAGCAGGTGATGAGCAGTGCCTGGTTTTCTCCACACATACTACTTAGAATTGTCACCAAAAAGTTCTATCTTCGTCTCATCAGACCAGAAAACTTATTTCTCATAGTCTGGGAGTCCTTCATGTGTTTTTGAGCAAACTCTATGTGGGCTTTCATATGTCTTGCACTGAGGAGAGGCTTCCGTCAGGCCACTCTGCCAGAAAGGCCCGACTGGTGGAGGGCTGCAGTGATAGTTGACTTTGTGGAACTTTCTCCCATCTCCCTACTGCATCTCTGAAGCTCAGCCACAGTGATCTTGGGGTTCTTCTTTACCTCTCTCACCAAGGCTCTTCTCCCATGATTGCTCAGTTTGGCTGGATGTCCAGTTCTAGGAAGACTTCTGGTAGTCCCAAACTTCTTCCATTTAAGGATTATGGAGGTCACTGTGCTCTTAGGAACTTTGAGTAATGCAGAAATACTTTTGTAACCTTGGCTAGATCTGTGCCTTGCCACAATTCTGTCTCTGAGCTCCTTGGGCAGTTCCTTTGAGCTCATGATTCTCATTTGGTCTGACATGCATTGTGAGCTGTGAGGCCTTATATAGACAGGTGTGTGCCTTTCCAAATCAAGTCCTATCAGTTTAATTAAACACAGCTGGACTCCAATGAAGGAGTAGAACTATCTCAAGGAGGATCACAAGGAAATGGACAGCATGTGACTTAAATATGAGTTTTTGAGCAAAAGACCGAAAAAAATACCTTTGACCATGTGATATTTCAGTTTTTCTCTTTTAATAAATTTGGAAAAATTTCTACATTTCTGTTTTTTTTTCAGTCAAGATGGGGTGCAGAGTGTACTTTAATGTGAAAAAAATATGAACTTTTTAGAATTTACGAAATGGCTGCAATGAAACAAAGAGTGAAAAATTTAAAGGGGTCTGAATACTTTCTGTACCCACTGTATTTTGTGTGGTATAACAATTTGGTTTAAGAGCATAAAAATTCAATGTTTGAAATTTGCAAAATTTTAGATTTTGTTGTCAAATTTTTCAATTTTTTTAATAAATAAGCGCAAATCATATAGACCAAAAGTTACCACTAACATGATGTACAACATGTACCGAAAAAATAATCACAGAGTCACTGCGATATATTGAAGTGTTCCAGAGTTATTACCACTAGTGTTGAGCGATACCTTCCGATATCGGGAAATATCGGATCGGATTGGATCGGACCGATATCGAAAAAGTATCGGATATCGCCGATTCCCATACCGGAAACCAATGCAAGTCAATGGGACAGAAATATCGGAATGAAAATAAACCCTTTCTTTCCTTGTAGGTTAATTCTACATGAAGGAAAACAACTAAGAATAATGTAGAATGTATTGGGGGAGGTGGGGGAGACAATAAAGGCATAGAGGTTTAGCCCAATCAAATGGAATAGCAGGAATTAATATTTTTTTTAAGACGTTCTGAGTTACGGAAATATTGACTATGTTAAGTATTTTTATATTTTGTCAGATATTTATGTTTCACTACTTCCATGCTCTTCACCTTCTTTTTTACTTCTCCCACACTTTCTCCTTCATCATCCTCAGCATCTTTTTCATCCTCTTCTTCTTCACCTTCTTCATCTTCTTCTTCTTCACCTTCTTCGTATTATTCTTTTTTTTTACATTCTTCATATTCTACTTCTTCATCTTCTTCATCTTCTTCTTCTTCATCATATTCTTATTTGTGACAGGCATTCCTGTAGTTGTTATCTATAAAAGGTTGGACATTACACCTTTCGTTCTGCCCGTCACAAAAGATTTACAACAGGATTTGTCCGCGTTCAGTTTGGCCTGCAGCAGCAGGTCTTTTCCAGGGGCACCACGAGGAGGAACGGACTCACCCCCATACACTGCTTAGTCATCTACTGCTTATAATTTAGATATTATCTTTTGCTCTGATTTTTAGTCTTATGCTTAATGTTCTTCCGCTTTTTGTTCTGCAGCTTCTTGTATTTCTGCTTCTTGGTTTTCTGTCTCTTGTTCTTCTGTATCTTGGTGCTTGTCTTCTCTTCTTTGTCCTCTTGGTCAACTTCTTCAGGGTCATCTTCTTGGTCTTCATCGGGGTGGTCTTCAGGGTCGTCGTCTTCTGGGGTCCTCGTCTTCGGGGTCCTCGTCTTCTTCGGGTTGGTCTTCTGGGTCCTCGTTTTCGGGGTCCTCGTCTTCTTCGGGGTGGTCTTCAGGGTCCTCGTCTTCTTCGGGGTGGTCTTCAGGGTCCTCGTCTTTTTCGGGGTGGTCTTCAGGGTCCTCATCTTCAGGGTCGTTGTCTTCGGGGTCCTCGTCTTCTTAGGGTTGGTCTTCAGGGTCCTCGTCTTCAGGGTCCTCGTCAGGGAGATCCAGAGTGATTACCAAGAACCATTTCAAAAAGCTTGAACTTGGAAATGTAGCAGAAGGTACAAGAAAGCTGAGGAAATACCGAGAACCAGCTGACGGTACTGGAACCCGGATGGGTAGCAGAAGGTACAAGAGCCAATGGAACTGCCGAAGACCAGCTGATGGTACTGGAACTCGGTTACTAAGCAGGAGGTACCTGTGCCAGAAAGCACTACCAAGGACCAGCAGACGTTGGTGGAACTTGGATACCGAGAAGGAGGCACCTAATCCAAAGGCACTGCCGAGAACCAGCTGACGGTACTGGAACCCGGATGGGTAGCAGAAGGTACCCATGTAAAAAAAAGTTCAAGGCCGCGAGCCGGCCGCAGTTACCAAAACCAACAGTCCTACAGGGGGTGCTTGTCCTATTGGCACTATGGAACCAGCCTTCATTGCCAGATCCCGCAGCCTACATAGGAGTCACCTAAACTGCAGGCACCATAGAGTCGGCTAACCCGACCGCAACACGACAGGACAATGCATTGGAGGCAAAGTGACGTTGACACTACCCGGAAACAGCTGGCGTGCTGGAACCAGGCTGGGCAGGAGGGAGTACCCGTGCCAAAGTCACTGCCGAGAACCAGCTGACGGTACTGGGACCCGGATGGGTAGAAGAAGGTACAAGAGCAAATGGAACTACCGAGGACCAGCTGACGGTACTGGAACCCGGATGGGTAGCAGAAGGTACAAGAGCCAATGGAACTGCCGAAGACCAGCTGACGGTACTGGAACTCGGTTACTAAGCAGGAGGTACCTGGGCCAGAAAGCACTACCAAGAACCAGCAGACGTTGTTGGAACTTGGATACCGAGAAGGAGGCACCTAATCCCAAGGCACTGCCAAGAACCAGCTGACGGTACTGGAACCCGGATGGGTAGTAGAAGGTACAAGAGCAAATGGAACTACCGAGAACCAGCTGGCGGTGCTGGAACCCAGGGTAAATACTAAAAACAGAGTGGAGCCAGAGGTGTAATTGGAGCAAGTTTTAAATCAGTAGTACAGTGGATGTGGACAAAGCAGGAGAATTTGCCGGACACACAGCAGGGGAACAGCTGACGTTACTGAACCCCAATAACACTGGAGGAAGCGTTGACTGTGCAGACGGCACTTCCGAGCGCCAACTGGCGGTGTTGGAGCTCAGGGATAATACTGAAAACAGAGGAGGCAGAGGTGTAATTGGAGCAACTTTAAAATCTGTAGTAGTGAGAATGTGGACAGAGCAGGAGAAATTGCCGTCCGCACAGCAGGGGAACAGCTGACGTTACCGAACCCCAATAACATGGCAGCAAGTGTTGACTGTGCAGACGGCACTTCCGAGCGCCAACTGGCGGTGTTGGAGCTCAGGGATAATACTGAAAACAGAGGAGCCAGAGGTGTATTTGGAGGAGGTTTTAAATCAGTAGTACAGTGGATGTGGACAGAGCAGGAGAAATTGCCGTCCGCACAGCAGGGGAACAGCTGACGTTACTGAACCCCAATGACACGGCAGCAAGTGTTGACTGTGCAGACGGCACTTCCGAGCGCCAACTGGCGGTGTTGGAGCTCAGGGATAATACTGAAAACAGAGGAGCCAGAGGTGTAATTGGAGCAACTCTAAAATCTGTAGTAGTGAGAATGTGGACAGAGCAGGAGAAATTGCCGTCCGCACAGCAGGGGAACAGCTGACGTTACTGAACCCCAATGACACGGCAGCAAGTGTTGACTGTGCAGACGGCACTTCCGAGCGCCAACTGGCGGTGTTGGAGCTCAGGGATAATACTGAAAACAGAGGAGCCAGAGGTGTAATTGGAGCAACTTTAAAATCTGTAGTAGTGAGAATGTGGACAGAGCAGGAGAAATTTCCGTCCGCACAGCAGGGGAACAGCTGACGTTACTGAACCCCAATAACATGGCAGCAAGTGTTGACTGTGCAGACAGCACTTCCGAGCGCCAACTGGCGATGTTGGAGCTTAGGGATAATACTGAAAACAGAGGAGCCAGAGGTGTATTTGGAGCAGGTTTTAAATCAGTAGTACAGTGGATGTGGACAGAGCAGGAGAATTTGCCGGACACACAGCAGGGGAACAGCTGACGTTACTGAACCCCAATAACACTGGAGCAAGTGTTGACTGTGCAGACGGCACTTCCGAGCGCCAACTGGCGGTGTTGGAGCTCAGGGATAATACTGAAAACAGAGGGGGCAGAGGTGTAATTGGAGCAACTTTAAAATCTGTAGTAGTGAGAATGTGGACAGAGCAGGAGAAATTGCCGTCCGCACAGCAGGGGAACAGCTGACGTTACTGAACCCCAATAACATGGCAGCAAGTGTTGACTGTGCAGACGGCACTTCCGAGCGCCAACTGGCGGTGTTGGAGCTCAGGGATAATACTGAAAACAGAGGAGCCAAAGGTGTATTTGGAGGAGGTTTTAAATCAGTAGTACAGTGGATGTGGACAGAGCAGGAGAAATTGCCGTCCGCACAGCAGGGGAACAGCTGACGTTACTGAACCCCAATAACACGGCAGCAAGTGTTGACTGTGCAGACGGCACTTCCGAGCGCCAACTGGCGGTGTTGGAGCTCAGGGATAATACTGAAAACAGAGGAGCCAGAGGTGTATTTGGAGGAGGTTTTAAATCAGTAGTACAGTGGATGTGGACAGAGCAGGAGAAATTGCCGTCCGCACAGCAGGGGAACAGCTGACGTTACTGAACCCCAATGACACGGCAGCAAGTGTTGACTGTGCAGACGGCACTTCCGAGCGCCAACTGGCGGTGTTGGAGCTCAGGGATAATACTGAAAACAGAGGAGCCAGAGGTGTAATTGGAGCAACTTTAAAATCTGTAGTAGTGAGAATGTGGACAGAGCAGGAGAAATTGCCGTCCGCACAGCAGGGGAACAGCTGACGTTACTGAACCCCAATAACATGGCAGCAAGTGTTGACTGTGCAGACGGCACTTACGAGCGCCAAATGGCGATGTTGGAGCTCAGGGATAATACTGAAAACAGAGGAGCCAGAGGTGTATTTGGAGGAGGTTTTAAATCAGTAGTACAGTGGATGTGGACAGAGCAGGAGAAATTGCCGTCCGCACAGCTGGGGAACAGCTGACGTTACTGAACCCCAATAACATGGCAGCAAGTGTTGACTGTGCATACGGCACTTCCGAGCGCCAACTGGCGGTGTTGGAGCTCAGGGTTAATACTGAAAACAGAGGAGCCAGAGGTGTAATTGGAGCAACTCTAAAATCTGTAGTAGTGAGAATGTGGACAGAGCAGGAGAAATTGCCGTCCGCACAGCAGGGGAACAGCTGACGTTACTGAACCCCAATGACACGGCAGCAAGTGTTGACTGTGCAGACGGCACTTCCGAGCGCCAACTGGCGGTGTTGGAGCTCAGGGATAATACTGAAAACAGAGGAGCCAGAGGTGTAATTGGAGCAACTCTAAAATCTGTAGTAGTGAGAATGTGGACAGAGCAGGAGAAATTGCCGTCCGCACAGCAGGGGAACAGCTGACGTTACTGAACCCCAATGACACGGCAGCAAGTGTTGACTGTGCAGACGGCACTTCCGAGCGCCAACTGGCGGTGTTGGAGCTCAGGGATAATACTGAAAACAGAGGAGCCAGAGGTGTAATTGGAGCAACTTTAAAATCTGTAGTAGTGAGAATGTGGACAGAGCAGGAGAAATTGCCGTCCGCACAGCAGGGGAACAGCTGACGTTACTGAACCCCAATAACACGGCAGCAAGTGTTGACTGTGCAGACGGCACTTCCGAGCGCCAACTGGTGGTGTTGGAGCTCAGGGAAAATACTGAAAACAGAGGAGCCAGAGGTGTATTTGGAGGAGGTTTTAAATCAGTAGTACAGTGGATGTGGACAGAGCAGGAGAAAGTGCCGTCCGCACAGCAGGGGAACAGCTGACGTTACTGAACCCCAATGACACGGCAGCAAGTGTTGACTGTGCAGACGGCATTTCCGAGCGCCAACTGGCGGTGTTGGAGCTCAGGGATAATACTGAAAACATAGGAGCCAGAAGTGTATTTGGAGGAGGTTTTAAATCAGTAGTACAGTGGATGTGGACAGAGCAGGAGAAATTGCCGTCCGCACAGCAGGGGAACAGCTGATGTTACTGAACCCCAATAACATGGCAGCAAGTGTTGACTGTGCAGACGGAACTTCCGAGCGCCAACTGGCGGTGTTGGAGCTCAGGGATAATACTGAAAACAGAGGAGCCAGAGGTGTAATTGGAGCAACTTTAAAATCTGTAGTAGTGAGAATGTGGACAGAGCAGGAGAAATTGCCGTCCGCACAGCAGGGGAACAGATGATGTTACTGAACCCCAATGACACGGCAGCAAGTGTTGACTGTGCAGACGGCACTTCCTTGCGCCAACTGGTGGTGTTGGAGCTCAGGAATAATACTGAAAACAGAGGAGCCAGAGGTGTAATTGGAGCAACTTTAAAATCTGTAGTAGTGAGAATGTGGACAGAGCAGGAGAAATTGCCGTCCGCACAGCAGGGGAACAGCTGACGTTACTGAACCCCAATGACACGGCAGCAAGTGTTGACTGTGCAGACGGCACTTCCGAGTGCCAACTGGCGGTGTTGGAGCTCAGGGATAATACTGAAAACAGAGGAGCCAGAGGTGTAATTGGAGCAACTCTAAAATCTGTAGTAGTGAGAATGTGGACAGAGCAGGAGAAATTGCCGTCCGCACAGCAGGGGAACAGCTGACGTTACTGAACCCCAATGACACGGCAGCAAGTGTTGACTGTGCAGACGGCACTTCCTAGCGCCAACTGGCGGTGTTGAAGCTCAGGGATAATACTGAAAACAGAGGAGCCAGAGGTGTAATTGGAGCAACTTTAAAATCTGTAGTAGTGAGAATGTGGACAGAGCAGGAGAAATTGCTGTCGGCACAGCAGGGGAACAGCTGACGTTACTGAACCCCAATAACATGGCAGCAAGTGTTGACTGTGCAGACGGCACTTCCGAGCGCCAACTGGCGATGTTGGAGCTTAGGGATAATACTGAAAACAGAGGAGCCAGAGGTGTATTTGGAGCAGGTTTTAAATCAGTAGTACAGTGGATGTGGACAGAGCAGGAGAATTTGCCGGACACACAGCAGGGGAACATCTGACGTTACTGAACCCCAATAACACTGGAGCAAGCGTTGACTGTGCAGACGGCACTTCCGAGCGCCAACTGGCGGTGTTGGAGCTCAGGGATAATACTGAAAACAGAGGGGGCAGAGGTGTAATTGGAGCAACTTTAAAATCTGTAGTAGTGAGAATGTGGACAGAGCAGGAGAAATTGCCATCCGCACAGCAGGGGAACAGCTGACGTTACCGAACCCCAATAACATGGCAGCAAGTGTTGACTGTGCAGACGGCACTTCCGAGCGACAACTGGCGGTGTTGGAGCTCAGGGATAATACTGAAAACAGAGGAGCCAAAGGTGTATTTGGAGGAGGTTTTAAATCAGTAGTACAGTGGATGTGAACAGAGCAGGAGAAATTGCCGTCCGCACAGCAGGGGTACAGCTGACGTTACTGAACCCCAATGACACGGCAGCAAGTGTTGACTGTGCAGACGGCACTTCCGAGCGCCAACTGGCGGTGTTGGAGCTCAGGGATAATACTGAAAACAGAGGGGGCAGAGGTGTAATTGGAGCAACTTTAAAATCTGTAGTAGTGAGAATGTGGACAGAGCAGGAGAAATTGCCATCCGCACAGCAGGGGAACAGCTGACGTTACCGAACCCCAATAACATGGCAGCAAGTGTTGACTGTGCAGACGGCACTTCCGAGCGACAACTGGCGGTGTTGGAGCTCAGGGATAATACTGAAAACAGAGGAGCCAAAGGTGTATTTGGATGAGGTTTTAAATCAGTAGTACAGTGGATGTGGACAGAGCAGGAGAAATTGCCGTCCGCACAGCAGGGGAACAGCTGACGTTACTGAACCCCAATAACACGGCAGCAAGTGTTGACTGTGCAGACGGCACTTCCGAGCGCCAACTGGCGGTGTTGAAGCTCAGGGATAATACTGAAAACAGAGGAGCCAGAGGTGTATTTGGAGGAGGTTTTAAATCAGTAGTACAGTGGATGTGGACAGAGCAGGAGAAATTGCCGTCCGCACAGCAGGGGAACAGCTGACGTTACTGAACCCCAATGACACGGCAGCAAGTGTTGACTGTGCAGACGGCACTTCCGAGCGCCAACTGGCGGAGTTGGAGCTCAGGGATAATACTGAAAACAGAGGAGCCAGAGGTGTAATTGGAGCAACTTTAAAATCTGTAGTAGTGAGAATGTGGACAGAGCAGGAGAAATTGCCGTCCGCACAGCAGGGGAACAGCTGACGTTACTGAACCCCAATGACACGGCAGCAAGTGTTGACTGTGCAGACGGCACTTCCGAGCGCCAACTGGCGGTGTTGGAGCTCAGGGATAATACTGAAAACAGAGGAGCCAGAGGTGTAATTGGAGCAACTTTAAAATCTGTAGTAGTGAGAATGTGGACAGAGCAGGAGAAATTGCCGTCCGCACAGCAGGGGAACAGCTGACGTTACTGAACCCCAATAACATGGCAGCAAGTGTTGACTGTGCAGACGGCACTTCCGAGTGCCAACTGGCGATGTTGGAGCTCAGGGATAATACTGAAAACAGAGGAGCCAGAGGTGTAATTGGAGCAACTTTAAAATCTGTAGTAGTGAGAATGTGGACAGAGCAGGAGAAATTGCCATCCGCACAGCAGGGGAACAGCTGACGTTACCGAACCCCAATAACATGGCAGCAAGTGTTGATTGTGCAGACGGCATTTCCGAGCGACAACTGGCGGTGTTGGAGCTCAGGGATAATACTGAAAACAGAGGAGCCAAAGGTGTATTTGGAGGAGGTTTTAAATCAGTAGTACAGTGGATGTGGACAGAGCAGGAGAAATTGCCGTCCGCACAGCAGGGGAACAGCTGACGTTACTGAACCCCAATGACACGGCAGCAAGTGTTGACTGTGCAGACGGCACTTCCGAGCGCCAACTGGCGGTGTTGGAGCTCAGGGATAATACTGAAAACAGAGGAGCCAGAGGTGTAATTGGAGCAACTTTAAAATCTGTAGTAGTGAGAATGTGGACAGAGCAGGAGAAATTGCCGTCCGCACAGCAGGGGAACAGCTGACGTTACTGAACCCCAATGACACGGCAGCAAGTGTTGACTGTGCAGACACCACTTCCGAGCGCCAACTGGCGGTGTTGGAGCTCAGGGATAATACTGAAAACAGAGGAGCCAGAGGTGTAATTGGAGCAACTTTAAAATCTGTAGTAGTGAGAATGTGGACAGAGCAGGAGAAATTGCCGTCCGCACAGCAGGGGAACAGCTGACGTTACTGAACCCCAATAACATGGCAGCAAGTGTTGACTGTGCAGACGGCACTTCCGAGTGCCAACTGGCGATGTTGGAGCTCAGGGATAATACTGAAAACAGAGGAGCCAGAGGTGTATTTGGAGGAGGTTTTAAATCAGTAGTACAGTGGATGTGGACAGAGCAGGAGAAATTGCCGTCCGCACAGCAGGGGAACAGCTAACGTTACTGAACCCCAATAACATGGCAGCAAGTGTTGACTGTGCAGACGGCACTTCCGAGCGCCAACTGGCGGTGTTGGAGATCAGGGTTAATACTGAAAACAGAGGAGCCAGAGGTGTAATTGGAGCAACTTTAAAATCTGTAGTAGTGAGAATGTGGACAGAGCAGGAGAAATTGCCGTCCGTACAGCAGGGGAACAGCTGACATTACTGAACCCCAATAACACGGCAGCAAGTGTTGACTGTGCAGACGGCACTTCCGAGCGCCAGCTGGCGGTGTTGGAGCTCAGGGATAATACTGAAAACAGAGGAGCCAGAGGTGTATTTGGAGGAGGTTTTAAATCAGTAGTACAGTGGATGTGGACAGAGCAGGAGAAAGTGCCGTCCGCATAGCAGGGGAACAGCTGACGTTACTGAACCCCAATGACACGGCAGCAAGTGTTGACTGTGCAGACGGCACTTCCGAGCGCCAACTGGCGGTGTTGGAGCTCAGGGATAATACTGAAAACAGAGGAGCCAGAAGTGTATTTGGAGGAGGTTTTAAATCAGTAGTACAGTGGATGTGGACAGAGCAGGAGAAATTGCCGTCCGCACAGCAGGGGAACAGCTGATGTTACTGAACCCCAATAACACGGCAGCAAGTGTTGACTGTGCAGACGGCACTTCCGAGCGCCAACTGGCGGTGTTGGAGCTCAGGGATAATACTGAAAACAGAGGAGCCAGAGGTGTAATTGGAGCAACTTTAAAATCTGTAGTAGTGAGAATGTGGACAGAGCAGGAGAAATTGCCGTCCGCACAGCAGGGGAACAGCTGACGTTACTGAACCCCAATGACACGGCAGCAAGTGTTGACTGTGCAGACGGCACTTCCGAGCGCCAATGTCACGCTGTCTCTGTATACTGGAGGTAGGGGGCCTAAGCTGACCCTAAGCTGGGGCCCTGACTAATCCCTCAACCTGGAGGTACTGTTAAAGGTACAGAGGTCCAGGCCGCCAGCGTAACCCCTACCTCCTGAAGATCCCTGCACCTCAGTAATCTAGTCCTGAGAAGGACCCCGATCACAACCAAAGGGAACAAGAAATAATATGCCCAAACACAGTATGTAGACGAACGAGACAGTACAAGGGAAAAACCAAAACCACCTTGCATACAAACAACTTCTCAACTACAACAGAGGGAAAACCAAAGGGAAAGGAGATAAATGATAAAGCGAGGAAAGGGAAAAAACACTTCCAAATACACTTATCTCAGCAACTCCAAACACCACGATCCGCTCTGTCAGTCTGAATGAAATGCTTTCACCGACACCTCCCAAACAGACCAGCAGGTATATGAAGGAGTCTCACTACAGAAGTATTGATTGCAGCTGGGCGAGGCTGGACCTCATCTAGCCCAGAGAGAGAGAGAGAATTAACTCCCTCACTGCCGAGAAACACAAAGCACCAACAAGTCAGCTGCGAGAAGTCAGGCTGTGTACTCGTGACGATCTTCGTGGCAACACACCCGTGACAGTACCCCCCCTTCTACGAGGGGCCTCCGGACCCTCAGGGCCAGGTTTATCCGGGTGAGTCGTGTGGAAGGCCCGAACTAATCGGTCTGCGTTAATATCCGACGCAGGAACCCACATCCTCTCCTCAGGACCATACCCCTTCCAATGAACCAGGTACTGAAGGGACCGGCGATTAAAGCGTGAATCAATGACCCTCGATACCTGGAACTCCAAGTTACCATTGACAACCACTGGAGGGGGAGGTAAAAGTGACGGTACCACCGGCGCCACATACCTCTTAAGCAATGATCTGTGAAACACGTTGTGAATTTTAAACGTAGGGGGGAGGTCAAGACGGAATGCCACCGGATTAATAATAGAACTGATTCTGTACGGCCCGATGAACCTGGGACCCAGTTTCCAGGAGGGAACCTTAAGTTTTATATTCCTGGTAGACAACCATACCCGATCGTTCACACTTAGGTCCGGACCAGACACTCTCCTCCTATCAGCCATACGTTTGTATCGGTTCCCCATAGTATTCAGATTCTTCAGCACCCCTCTCCATACTGAAGCGAGTGATGAGGAAAATCGTTCCTCCTCAGGAACCCCCGAAGAGCCCCCCCCACTGAAAGTACAAAACTGGGGGTGAAAACCATATGCCCCAAAAAACGGGGACTTACCAGTGGACTCGCTCCGCCTATTATTAAGAGCAAACTCTGCCAGAGGTAAGAAAGAAGCCCAGTCCTCCTGGTTCTCTGACACAAAACACCGGAGATATGTCTCCAAGCTCTGGTTCATACGTTTCGTCTGACCATTGGTCTGAGGATGAAAAGCCGATGAGAATGACAACTGCATCCCCCGCCGTGCACAAAACGCCTTCCAGAACTTAGACACAAACTGAGACCCCCGATCAGACACCACCTCGGAGGGTACCCCGTGAAGCCTCACAATCTCCCCAATGAACACCTGCGCAAGAGTTTTAGCATTAGGGAGAGCCGGAAGAGCGATAAAATGTGCCATCTTGCTGAACCTGTCCACTACAACGAGTATGACCGTTTTACCCGAAGACGGAGGGAGGTCCGTAATAAAGTCCATAGACAGATGAGTCCAAGGACGCTCCGGGATCTTCAAAGGTAAGAGGGCCCCAGACGGACGGGTATGTGAGGTCTTAGAGCGCGCACAAACCCCACAGGACGCGACAAAAGTTACCACCTCCTTATGTAAATTAGGCCACCAAAACCGACGCGAGAGGAGATCCACAGTAGCTTTACTCCCCGGGTGTCCTGCAAAAACTGAGTTATGGTGTGCCTCGATCACCTTTTGTCGCAACTGATCTGGAACAAACAATCTCCCTGGAGGTCCAACAGGGGCGTCCCCCTGAGCCTCCAATACCTCCTCCTCCAGCTCAGAGCATACTGCCGAAACCACCACCCCCTCCTGAAGGATAGGAATCGGGTCGTCCGTATTCCCGGCCCCCGGGAAACTACGAGATAAGGCATCCGCCTTTACATTTTTTGACCCAGGACGATATGTAACGACAAAATTAAACCTGGTAAAAAACAATGACCACCTAGCTTGTCTGGGATTCAGACGTTTCGCGGACTCCAGATATAGCAGGTTCTTGTGATCGGTGATGACGGTGACCGGATGAACAGCCCCCTCCAGAAAATGGCGCCACTCCTCAAAAGCTAACTTAATGGCCAAGAGTTCCCTATTGCCGACATCGTAATTCCTCTCAGCGGACGACAATTTTTTAGAGAAAAAGGCGCACGGATGCCACTTACCAGGGGACGAACCCTGTGACAATACTGCTCCCACCCCTACCTCGGAAGCGTCTACCTCTACAATGAATGGCTGAGACGCATCCGGTTGAATGAGTATGGGCGCCGAGGCAAAACATTTTTTCAAAGAGGAGAATGCTTGACAAGCCTTGTCAGACCACCTAGAAAAATCCGTCCCCTTTTTAGTCATGTCAGTGAGAGGCTTAACCATGGACGAGAAATTACGAATGAACTTCCGGTAATAATTAGCAAACCCCAGGAAACGTTGTAGTGCCTTAAGATTCTCTGGCCGATCCCACTCAAGAACTGCCCGCACTTTCCCAGGGTCCATACGAAAACCGGACGCTGAAACCAGGAAGCCTAAAAACTGGAGTTCCTGTACGGCGAACACACACTTTTCCCACTTGGCATACAGTTTATTATCCCGCAAGATCTGTAACACCTGCCTAACGTGCTCCTGATGAGACACCAGATCCGGCGAGTAAATTAGGATATCATCCAGATATATGACAACAAACTGTCCCACCAAGCGGCGAAAAATGTCATTAACAAAGTGTTGGAACACCGCCGGGGCATTAGTCAGACCGAATGGCATGACAAGGTTCTCATAATGCCCCTACGGAGTGTTAAACGCCGTCTTCCACTCATCCCCCTCCTTCATCCTAATCAGATTGTACGCCCCCCTGAGATCCAACTTAGAAAACCATTTGGCGCCCACGATCTGATTAAAGAGATCGGGAATAAGTGGGAGCGGATACGGATCTCGGACCGTAATCCGATTAAGTTCACGGAAATCCAGGCAAGGGCGTAGGCCTCCATCTTTCTTCTTAACAAAGAAGAACCCCGCAGCCACCGGTGAAGATGAAGGTCTAATATGCCCCTTAGCCAGACTTTCTGAGATATAATCCTTCATGGCCTGCCTCTCAGGACCAGAAAGGTTATACAACCTAGCTTTAGGTAACTTGGCCTCAGGGAGCAGTCTTACAGAACAGTCATACACGCGATGAGGAGGTAGTTCCTGACACCCTTTCTCCGAGAATACATCCTCAAAGTCCGCCAGAAATGGAGGTAAGACCCAAGGAGTAACCGCACCAATGACCGTGTTCATGCAGTTTTTATTACAGAATTTACTCCATTGGCTTATCTCCCTGGTTTGCCAATTAATAACCGGGTTATGCTTAGCTAACCAAGGAAGGCCCAACACAATAGGAGTGGGAAGACCCTCCAACACGTAGCAAGACAACAGTTCTTTATGTATTGCCCCCACTTGAAGTTTTACGTCATGCACAACTTGCAAAAAACTTCCCTGCCCGAGAGGCCTGGCATCGATCGAGAATATGGGGATGGGTTTAGCCAACTCACTCAACCGCATACCTTGAATCCGGGCAAACCGAGCATCAACCAGATTAGCCCCGGCCCCACTATCCAGAAGAACAGATATCCTCTCAGTTCTCGTACCCACCACCACCTCCGCCGGTACGAGAAACTGAGACGAACCTAGGGACGAAATACCTACTCCCAGATTGCCGTCCACCACACAACCTGGGATCAACAGTTTTCCGACGACTCTTCACTCTGCAAGGGACGGGATGGACACCCCCCAATAAAATGTCCCTTTCTCCCGCAGAAGAAACACCTTCCTGCCTTATGGCGCACCACCGGTCCCCTCCCCCGAAATGATGTCCCTCCTAATTGCATAGGCTCCTCTGGACTGACCAGGGGAACCACCATATGAGGGGACCTTGTAGGAGGTGGAGTCATCACAGGGGGTAGAGTTATCCCGCACCTCTCCCGAAGCCGTCTGTCCACGCGAATAGCGAGGGCCATAGCGGCTTCCAGAGACACGGGAGAGTCATACTGTGCCAACACATCCTGTAATTTGTCGGATAAACCATGACAAAACTGGCTCCTAAGAGCCGGGTCATTCCACTGGGTGTCCGTGGCCCACCTACGGAACTCCGAACAGAATTCCTCCGCCGGACGATCTCCCTGCTGGATCCTACGTAACTTAGACTCAGCAAGGGAGATCCGATCTGGGTCATCATATACGAGTCCCAGGGCAGCGAAAAACCTATCCACTGACTGGAGAGCCGGGGAACCCGGGGGAAGAGAGAACGCCCAAGATTGTGGGTCCCCTTGTAGGAGCGAGATGACAATTCCCACCCTTTGTTCTTCACTCCCCGATGACCGAGGCCGCAGCCGAAAGTACAATTTACATGCCTCCCGGAAAACAAAAAACTTGTCCCGCCCCCCAGTGAACCTATCAGGGAGAGCTACTTTAGGTTCTGGTCCGGCTTGCTCCTGAGGATGCCAAACCTTGGACCTAACGTCCGCCAGCTCCATGGACAAACTCTGCAATTGCCGAGCTAGACCGGCTACTGGATCCATAGTAGCTGGAGAAAAACTAAGTGGGTCGGTGAAAATGTCACGCTGTCTCTGTATACTGGAGGTAGGGGGCCTAAGCTGACCCTAAGCTGGGGCCCTGACTAATCCCTCAAC
The DNA here is from genome assembly GCF_046119375.1 of Phyllobates terribilis. NCBI lineage: Eukaryota > Metazoa > Chordata > Amphibia > Anura > Dendrobatidae > Phyllobates > Phyllobates terribilis. The sequence goes on from NW_027362767.1 coordinate 278,219,820, forward strand.
CTGGAGGTACTGTTAAAGGTACAGAGGTCCAGGCCGCCAGCGTAACCCCTACCTCCTGAAGATCCCTGCACCTCAGTAATCTAGTCCTGAGAAGGACCCCGATCACAACCAAAGGGAACAAGAAATAATATGCCCAAACACAGTATTTAGACGAACGAGACAGTACAAGGGAAAAACCAAAACCACCTTGCATACAAACAACTTCTCAACTACAACAGAGGGAAAACCAAAGGGAAAGGAGATAAATGATAAAGCGAGGAAAGGGAAAAAACACTTCCAAATACACTTATCTCAGCAACTCCAAACACCACGATCCGCTCTGTCAGTCTGAATGAAATGCTTTCACCGACACCTCCCAAACAGACCAGCAGGTATATGAAGGAGTCTCACTACAGAAGTATTGATTGCAGCTGGGCGAGGCTGGACCTCATCTAGCCCAGAGAGAGAGAGAGAATTAACTCCCTCACTGCCGAGAAACACAAAGCACCAACAAGTCAGCTGCGAGAAGTCAGGCTGTGTACTCGTGACGATCTTCGTGGCAACACACCCGTGACAGCCAACTGGCGGTGTTGGAGCTCAGGGATAATACTGAAAACAGAGGAGCCAGAGGTGTAATTGGAGCAACTTTAAAATCTGTAGTAGTGAGAATGTGGACAGAGCAGGAGAAATTGCCGTCCGCACAGCAGGGGAACAGCTGACGTTACTGAACCCCAATGACACGGCAGCAAGTGTTGACTGTGCAGACGGCACTTCCGTGCGCCAACTGGCGGTGTTGGAGCTCAGGGATAATACTGAAAACAGATGGGGCAGAGGTGTAATTGGAGCGACTTTAAAATCTGTAGTAGTGAGAATGTGGACAGAGCAGGAGAAATTGCCATCCGCACAGCAGGGGAACAGCTGACGTTACCGAACCCCAATAACATGGCAGCAAGTGTTGACTGTGCAGACGGCACTTCCGAGCGACAACTGGGGGTGTTGGAGCTCAGGGATAATACTGAAAACAGAGGAGCCAAAGGTGTATTTGGAGGAGGTTTTAAATCAGTAGTACAGTGGATGTGGACCGAGCAGGAGAAATTGCCGTCCGCACAGCAGGGGAACAGTTGACGTTACTGAACCCCAATAACACGGCAGGAAGTGTTGACTGTGCAGACGGCACTTCCGAGCGCCAACTGGCGGTGTTGAAGCTCAGGGATAATACTGAAAACAGAGGAGCCAGAGGTGTATTTGGAGGAGGTTTTAAATCAGTAGTACAGTGGATGTGGACAGAGCAGGAGAAATTGCCGTCCGCACAGCAGGGGAACAGCTGACGTTACTGAACCCCAATGACACGGCAGCAAGTGTTGACTGTGCAGACGGCACTTCCGAGCGCCAACTGGCGGTGTTGGAGCTCAGGGATAATACTGAAAACAGAGGAGCCAGAGGTGTAATTGGAGCAACTTCAAAATCTGTAGTAGTGAGAATGTGGACAGAGCAGGAGAAATTGCCGTCCGCACAGCAGGGGAACAGCTGACGTTACTGAACCCCAATGACACGGCAGCAAGTGTTGACTGTGCAGACGGCACTTCCGAGTGCCAACTGGCGGTGTTGGAGCTCAGGGATAATACTGAAAACAGAGGAGCCAGAGGTGTAATTGGAGCAACTTTAAAATCTGTAGTAGTGAGAATGTGGACAGAGCAGGAGAAATTGCCGTCCGCACAGCAGGGGAACAGCTGACGTTACTGAACCCCAATAACATGGCAGCAAGTGTTGACTGTGCAGACGGCACTTCCGAGTGCCAACTGGCGATGTTGGAGCTCAGGGATAATACTGAAAACAGAGGAGCCAGAGGTGTAATTGGAGCAACTTTAAAATCTGTAGTAGTGAGAATGTGGACAGAGCAGGAGAAATTGCCATCCGCACAGCAGGGGAACAGCTGACGTTACCGAACCCCAATAACATGGCAGCAAGTGTTGACTGTGCAGACGGCACTTCCGAGCGACAACTGGCGGTGTTGGAGCTCAGGGATAATACTGAAAACAGAGGAGCCAAAGGTGTATTTGGAGGAGGTTTTAAATCAGTAGTACAGTGGATGTGGACAGAGCAGGAGAAATTGCCGTCCGCACAGCAGGGGAACAGCTGACGTTACTGAACCCCAATGACACGGCAGCAAGTGTTGACTGTGCAGACGGCACTTCCGAGCGCCAACTGGCGGTGTTGGAGCTCAGGGATAATACTGAAAACAGAGGAGCCAGAGGTGTAATTGGAGCAACTTTAAAATCTGTAGTAGTGAGAATGTGGACAGAGCAGGAGAAATTGCCGTCCGCACAGCAGGGGAACAGCTGACGTTACTGAACCCCAATGACACGGCAGCAAGTGTTGACTGTGCAGACGGCACTTCCGAGCGCCAACTGGCGGTGTTGGAGCTCAGGGATAATACTGAAAACAGAGGGGGCAGAGGTGTAATTGGAGCAACTTTAAAATCTGTAGTAGTGAGAATGTGGACAGAGCAGGAGAAATTGCCATCCGCACAGCAGGGGAACAGCTGACGTTACCGAACCCCAATAACATGGCAGCAAGTGTTGACTGTGCAGACGGCACTTCCGAGCGACAACTGGCGGTGTTGGAGCTCAGGGATAATACTGAAAACAGAGGAGCCAAAGGTGTATTTGGAGGAGGTTTTAAATCAGTAGTACAGTGGATGTGGACAGAGCAGGAGAAATTGCCGTCCGCACAGCAGGGGAACAGCTGACGTTACTGAACCCCAATAACACGGCAGCAAGTGTTGACTGTGCAGACGGCACTTCCGAGCGCCAACTGGCGGTGTTGAAGCTCAGGGATAATACTGAAAACAGAGGAGCCAGAGGTGTATTTGGAGGAGGTTTTAAATCAGTAGTACAGTGGATGTGGACAGAGCAGGAGAAATTGCCGTCCGCACAGCAGGGGAACAGCTGACGTTACTGAACCCCAATGACACGGCAGCAAGTGTTGACTGTGCAGACGGCACTTCCGAGCGCCAACTGGCGGTGTTGGAGCTCAGGGATAATACTGAAAACAGAGGAGCCAGAGGTGTAATTGGAGCAACTTTAAAATCTGTAGTAGTGAGAATGTGGACAGAGCAGGAGAAATTGCCGTCCGCACAGCAGGGGAACAGCTGACGTTACTGAACCCCAATGACACGGCAGCAAGTGTTGACTGTGCAGACGGCACTTCCGAGCGCCAACTGGCGGTGTTGGAGCTCAGGGATAATACTGAAAACAGAGGAGCCAGAGGTGTAATTGGAGCAACTTTAAAATCTGTAGTAGTGAGAATGTGGACAGAGCAGGAGAAATTGCCGTCCGCACAGCAGGGGAACAGCTGACGTTACTGAACCCCAATAACATGGCAGCAAGTGTTGACTGTGCAGACGGCACTTCCGAGTGCCAACTGGCGATGTTGGAGCTCAGGGATAATACTGAAAACAGAGGAGCCAGAGGTGTATTTGAAGGAGGTTTTAAATCAGTAATACAGTGGATGTGGACAGAGCAGGAGAAATTGCCGTCCGCACAGCAGGGGAACAGCTGACTTTACTGAACCCCAATAACATGGCAGCAAGTGTTGACTGTGCAGACGGCACTTCCGAGCGCCAACTGGCGGTGTTGGAGCTCAGAGTTAATACTGAAAACAGAGGAGCCAGAGGTGTAATTGGAGCAACTTTAAAATCTGTAGTAGTGAGAATGTGGACAGAGCAGGAGAAATTGCCGTCCGCACAGCAGGGGAACAGCTGACGTTACTGAACCCCAATAACACGGCAGCAAGTGTTGACTGTGCAGACGGCACTTCCGAGCGCCAGCTGGCGATGTTGGAGCTCAGGGATAATACTGAAAACAGAGGAGCCAGAGGTGTATTTGGAGGAGGTTTTAAATCAGTAGTACAGTGGATGTGGACAGAGCAGGAGAAAGTGCCGTCCGCATAGCAGGGGAACAGCTGACGTTACTGAACCCCAATGACACGGCAGCAAGTGTTGACTGTGCAGACGGCACTTCCGAGCGCCAACTGGCGGTGTTGGAGCTCAGGGATAATACTGAAAACAGAGGAGCCAGAAGTGTATTTGGAGGAGGTTTTAAATCAGTAGTACAGTGGATGTGGACAGAGCAGGAGAAATTGACGTCCGCACAGCAGGGGAACAGCTGATGTTACTGAACCCCAATAACACGGCAGCAAGTGTTGACTGTGCAGACGGCACTTCCGAGCGCCAACTGGCGGTGTTGGAGCTCAGGGATAATACTGAAAACAGAGGAGCCAGAGGTGTAATTGGAGCAACTTTAAAATCTGTAGTAGTGAGAATGTGGACAGAGCAGGAGAAATTGCCGTCCGCACAGCAGGGGAACAGCTGATGTTACTGAACCCCAATGACACGGCAGCAAGTGTTGACTGTGCAGACGGCACTTCCGAGCGCCAACTGGCGGTGTTGGAGCTCAGGGATAATACTGAAAACAGAGGAGCCAGAGGTGTAATTGGAGCAACTTTAAAATCTGTAGTAGTGAGAATGTGGACAGAGCAGGAGAAATTGCCGTCCGCACAGCAGGGGAACAGCTGACGTTACTGAACCCCAATGACACGGCAGCAAGTGTTGACTGTGCAGACGGCACTTCCGAGCGCCAACTGGCGATGTTGGAGCTCAGGGATAATACTGAAAACAGAGGAGCCAGAGGTGTATTTCGAGCAGGTTTTAAATCAGTAGTACAGTGGATGTGGACAGAGCAGGAGAATTTGCCGGACACACAGCAGGGGAACAGCTGACGTTACTGAACCCCAATAACACTGGAGCAAGCGTTGACTGTGCAGACGGCACTTCCGAGCGCCAACTGGCGGTGTTGGAGCTCAGGGATAATACTGAAAACAGAGGGGGCAGAGGTGTAATTGGAGCAACTTTAAAATCTGTAGTAGTGAGAATGTGGACAGAGCAGGAGAAATTGCCGTCCGCACAGCAGGGGAACAGCTGACGTTACTGAACCCCAATGACACGGCAGCAAGTGTTGACTGTGCAGACGGCACTTCCGAGCGCCAACTGGCGGTGTTGGAGCTCAGGGATAATACTGAAAACAGAGGAGCCAGAGGTGTAATTGGAGCAACTTTAAAATCTGTAGTAGTGAGAATGTGGACAGAGCAGGAGAAATTGCCGTCCGCACACCCGGGGAACAGCTGACGTTACTGAACCCCAATGACACGGCAGCAAGTGTTGACTGTGCAGACGGCACTTCCGAGCGCCAACTGGCGGTGTTGGAGCTCAGGGATAATACTGAAAACAGAGGAGCCAGAGGTGTATTTGGAGGAGGTTTTAAATCAGTAGTACAGTGGATGTGGACAGAGCAGGAGAAATTGCCGTCCGCACAGCAGGGGAACAGCTGACGTTACTGAACCCCAATAACATGGCAGCAAGTGTTGACTGTGCAGACGGCACTTCCGAGCGCCAAATGGCGGTGTTGGAGCTCAGGGTTAATACTGAAAACAGAGGAGCCAGAGGTGTAATTGGAGCAACTTTAAAATCTGTAGTAGTGAGAATGTGGACATAGCAGGAGAAATTGCCGTCCGCACAGCAGGGGAACAGCTGACGTTACTGAACCCCAATAACATGGCAGCAAGTGTTGACTGTGCAGACGGCACTTCCGAGCGCCAACTGGCGTGTTGGAGCTCAGGGATAATACTGAAAACAGAGGAGCCAGAGGTGTATTTCGAGGAGGTTTTAAATCAGTAGTACAGTGGATGTGGACAGAGCAGGAGAAAGTGCCGTCCGCACAGCAGGGGAACAGCTGACGTTACTGAACTCCAATGACACGGCAGCAAGTGTTGACTGTGCATACGGCACTTCCGAGCGCCAACTGGCCGTGTTGGAGCTCAGGGATAATACTGAAAACAGAGGAGCCAGAAGTGTATTTGGAGGAGGTTTTAAATCAGTAGTACAGTGGATGTGGACAGAGCAGGAGAAATTGCCGTCCGCACAGCAGGGGAACAGCTGATGTTACTGAACCCCAATAACACGGCAGCAAGTGTTGACTGTGCAGACGGCACTTCCGAGCGCCAACTGGCGGTGTTGGAGCTCAGGGATAATACTGAAAACAGAGGAGCCAGAGGTGTAATTGGAGCAACTTTAAAATCTGTAGTAGTGAGAATGTGGACAGAGCAGGAGAAATTGCCGTCCGCACAGCAGGGGAACAGCTGATGTTACTGAACCCCAATGACACGGCAGCAAGTGTTGACAATGCAGACGGCACTTCCGAGCGCCAACTGGCGGTGTTGGAGCTCAGGGATAATACTGAAAACAGAGGAGCCAGAGGTGTAATTGGAGCAACTTTAAAATCTGTAGTAGTGAGAATGTGGACAGAGCAGGAGAAATTGCCGTCCGCACAGCAGGGGAACAGCTGACGTTACTGAACCCCAATGACACGGCAGCAAGTGTTGACTGTGCAGACGGCACTTCCGAGCGCCAACTGGCGGTGTTGGAGCTCAGGGATAATACTGAAAACAGAGGAGCCAGAGGTGTAATTGGAACAACTCTAAAATCTGTAGTAGTGAGAATGTGGACAGAGCAGGAGAAATTGCCATCCGCACAGCAGGGGAACAGCTGACGTTACTGAACCCCAATAACATGGCAGCAAGTGTTGACTGTGCAGACGGCACTTCCGAGCGCCATCTGGCGATGTTGGAGCTTAGGGATAATAATGAAAACAGAGGAGCCAGAGGTGTATTTGGAGGAGGTTTTAAATCAGTAGTACAGTGGATGTGGACAGAGCAGGAGAAATTGCCGGACACACAGCAGGGGAACAGCTGACGTTACTGAACCCCAATAACACTGGAGCAAGCGTTGAATGTGCAGACGGGACTTCCGAGCGCCAACTGGCGGTGTTGGAGCTCAGGGATAATACTGAAAACAGAGGGGGCAGAGGTGTAATTGGAGCAACTTTAAAATCTGTATTACAGTGGATGTGGACAGAGCAGGAGAAATTGCCGTCCGCACAGCAGGGGAACAGCTGACGTTACCGAACCCCAATAACATGGCAGCAAGTGTTGACTGTGCAGACGGCACTTCCGAGCGCCAACTGGCGGTGTTGGAGCTCAGGGATAATACTGAAAACAGAGGAGCCAAAGGTGTATTTGGAGGAGGTTTTAAATCAGTAGTACAGTGGATGTGGACAGAGCAGGAGAAATTGTCGTCCGCACAGCAGGGGAACAGCTGACGTTACTGAACCCCAATAACACGGCAGCAAGTGTTGACTGTGCAGACGGCACTTCCGAGCGCCAACTGGCGGTGTTGAAGCTCAGGGATAATACTGAAAACAGAGGAGCCAGAGGTGTATTTGGAGGAGGTTTTAAATCAGTAGTACAGTGGATGTAGACAGAGCAGGAGAAATTGCCGTCCGCACAGCAGGGGAACAGCTGACGTTACTGAACCCCAATAACATGGCAGCAAGTGTTGACTGTGCAGACGGCACTTCCGAGCGCCAACTGGCCGTGTTGGAGCTTAGGGATAATACTGAAAACAGAGGAGCCAGAGGTGTAATTGGAGCAACTTTAAAATCTGTAGTAGTGAGAATGTGGACAGAGCAGGAGAAATTGCCGTCTGCACAGCAGGGGAACAGCTGACGGTACCGAACCCCAATAACATGGCAGCAAGTGTTGACTGTGTAGACGGCACTTCCGAGCGCCAACTGGCGGTGTTGGAGCTCAGGGATAATACTGAAAACAGAGGAGCCAGAGGTGTATTTGGAGGAGGTTTTAAATCAGTAGTACAGTGGATGTGGACAGAGCAGGAGAAATTGCCGTCCGTACAGCAGGGGAACAGCTGACGTTACTGAACCCCAATGACACGGCAGCAAGTGTTGACTGTGCAGACGGCACTTCCGAGTGCCAACTGGCGGTGTTGGAGCTCAGGAATAATACTGAAAACAGAGGAGCCAGAGGTGTAATTGGAGCAACTTTAAAATCTGTAGTAGTGAGAATGTGGACAGAGCAGGAGAAATTGCCGTCCGCACAGCAGGGGAACAGCTGACGTTACTGAACCCCAATGACACGGCAGCAAGTGTTGACTGTGCAGACGGCACTTCCGAGTGCCAACTGGCGGTGTTGGAGCTCAGGGATAATACTGAAAACAGAGGAGCCAGAGGTGTAATTGGAGCAACTTTAAAATCTGTAGTAGTGAGAATGTGGACAGAGCAGGAGAAAATGCCGTCCGCACAGCAGGGGAACAGCTGACGTTACTGAACCCCAATGACACGGCAGCAAGTGTTGACTGTGCAGACGACACTTCCGAGCGCCAACTGGCGGTGTTGGAGCTCAGGGATAATACTGAAAACAGAGGAGCCAGAGGTGTAATTGGAGCAACTTTAAAATCTGTAGTAGTGAGAATGTGGACAGAGCAGGAGAAATTGCCGTCCGCACAGCAGGGGAACAGCTGACGTTACCGAACCCCAATAACATGGCAGCAAGTGTTGACTGTGCAGACGGCACTTCCGAGCGCCAACTGGCGGTGTTGGAGCTCAGGGATAATACTGAAAACAGAGGAGCCAAAGGTGTATTTGGAAGAGGTTTTAAATCAGTAGTACAGTGGATGTGGACAGAGCAGGAGAAATTGCCGTCCGCACAGCAGGGGAACAGCTGACGTTACTGAACCCCAATAACACGGCAGCAAGTGTTGACTGTGCAGACGGCACTTCCGAGCGCCAACTGGCGGTGTTGAAGCTCAGGGATAATACTGAAAACAGAGGAGCCAAAGGTGCAATTGGAGCAACTTTAAAATCTGTAGTAGTGAGAATGTGGACAGAGCAGGAGAAATTGCCGTCCGCACAGCAGGGGAACAGCTGACGTTACTGAACCCCAATGACACGGCAGCAAGTGTTGACTGTGCAGACGGCACTTCCGAGCGCCAACTGGCGGTGTTGGAGCTCAGGGATAATACTGAAAGCAGAGGAGCCAGAGGTGTAATTGGAGCAACTTTAAAATCTGTAGTAGTGAGAATGTGGACAGAGCAGGAGAAATTGCCGTCCGCACACCCGGGGAACAGCTGACGTTACTGAACCCCAATGACACGGCAGCAAGTGTTGACTGTGCAGACAGCACTTCCGAGCGCCAACTGGCGGTGTTGGAGCTCAGGGATAATACTGAAAACAGAGGAGCCAGAGGTGTAATTGGAGCAACTTTAAAATCTGTAGTAGTGAGAATGTGGACAGAGCAGGAGAAATTGCCGTCCGCACAGCAGGGGAACAGCTGATGTTACTGAACGCCAATGACACGGCAGCAAGTGTTGACAATGCAGACGGCACTTCCGAGCGCCAACTGGCGGTGTTGGAGCTCAGGGATAATACTGAAAACAGAGGAGCCAGAGGTGTAATTGGAGCAACTTTAAAATCTGTAGTAGTGAGAATGTGGACAGAGCAGGAGAAATTGCCGTCCGCACAGCAGGGGAACAGCTGACGTTACTGAACCCCAATGACACGGCAGCAAGTGTTGACTGTGCAGACGGCACTTCCGAGCGCCAACTGGCGGTGTTGGAGCTCAGGGATAATACTGAAAACAGAGGAGCCAGAGGTGTAATTGGAACAACTCTAAAATCTGTAGTAGTGAGAATGTAGACAGAGCAGGAGAAATTGCCATCCGCACAGCAGGGGAACAGCTGACGTTACTGAACCCCAATAACACTGGAGCAAGCGTTGAATGTGCAGACGGGACTTCCGAGCGCCAACTGGCGGTGTTGGAGCTCAGGGATAATACTGAAAACAGAGGGGGCAGAGGTGTAATTGGAGCAACTTTAAAATCTGTAGTAGTGAGAATGTGGACAGATCAGGAGAAATTGCCGTCCGCACAGCAGGGGAACAGCTGACGTTACCGAACCCCAATAACATGGCAGCAAGTGTTGACTGTGCAGACGGCACTTCCGAGCGCCAACTGGCGGTGTTGGAGCTCAGGGATAATACTGAAAACAGAGGAGCCAAAGGTGTATTTGGAGGAGGTTTTAAATCAGTAGTACAGTGGATGTGGACAGAGCAGGAGAAATTGCCGTCCGCACAGCAGGGGAACAGCTGACGTTACTGAACCCCAATAACACGGCAGCAAGTGTTGACTGTGCAGACGGCACTTCCGAGCGCCAACTGGCGGTGTTGAAGCTCAGGGATAATACTGAAAACAGAGGAGCCAGAGGTGTATTTGGAGGAGGTTTTAAATCAGTAGTACAGTGGATGTGGACAGAGCAGGAGAAATTGCCGTCCGCACAGCAGGGGAACAGCTGACGTTACTGAACCCCAATAACATGGCAGCAAGTGTTGACTGTGCAGACGGCACTTCCGAGCGCCAACTGGCCGTGTTGGAGCTTAGGGATAATACTGAAAACAGAGGAGCCAGAGGTGTAATTGGAGCAACTTTAAAATCTGTAGTAGTGAGAATGTGGACAGAGCAGGAGAAATTGCCGTCCGCACAGCAGGGGAACAGCTGACGGTACCGAACCCCAATAACATGGCAGCAAGTGTTGACTGTGTAGACGGCACTTCCGAGCGCCAACTGGCGGTGTTGGAGCTCAGGGATAATACTGAAAACAGAGGAGCCAGAGGTGTATTTGGAGGAGGTTTTAAATCAGTAGTACAGTGGATGTGGACAGAGCAGGAGAAATTGCCGTCCGTACAGCAGGGGAACAGGTGACGTTACTGAACCCCAATAACACGGCACCAAGTGTTGACTGTGCAGACGGCACTTCCGAGCGCCAACTGGCGGTGTTGGAGCTCAGGGATAATACTGAAAACAGAGGAGCCAGAGGTGTAATTGGAGCAACTTTAAAATCTGTAGTAGTGAGAATGTGGACAGAGCAGGAGAAATTGCCGTCCGCACAGCAGGGGAACAGCTGATGTTACTGAACCCCAATGACACAGCAGCAAGTGTTGACTGTGCAGACGGCACTTCCGAGCGCCAACTGGCGGTGTTGAAGCTCAGGGATAATACTGAAAACAGAGGAGCCAAAGGTGCAATTGGAGCAACTTTAAAATCTGTAGTAGTGAGAATGTGGACAGAGCAGGAGAAATTGCCGTCCGCACAGCAGGGGAACAGCTGACGTTACTGAACCCCAATGACACGGCAGCAAGTGTTGACTGTGCAGACGGCACTTCCGAGCGCCAACTGGCGGTGTTGGAGCTCAGGGATAATACTGAAAACAGAGGAGCCAGAGGTGTAATTGGAGCAACTTTAAAATCTGTAGTAGTGAGAATGTGGACAGAGCAGGAGAAATTGCCGTCCGCACACCCGGGGAACAGCTGACGTTACTGAACCCCAATGACACGGCAGCAAGTGTTGACTGTGCAGACGGCACTTCCGAGCGCCAACTGGCGGTGTTGGAGCTCAGGGATAATACTGAAAACAGAGGAGCCAGAGGTGTAATTGGAGCAACTTTAAAATCTGTAGTAGTGAGAATGTGGACAGAGCAGGAGAAATTGCCGTCTGCACAGCAGGGGAACAGCTGACGTTACTGAACCCCAATAACATGGCAGCAAGTGTTGACTGTGCAGATGGCACTTCCGAGCGACAACTGGCGATGTTGGAGCTCAGGGATAATACTGAAAACAGAGGAGCCAGAGGTGTATTTGGAGGAGGTTTTAAATCAGTAGTACAGTGGATGTGGACAGAGCAGGAGAAATTGCCGTCCGCACAGCAGGGGAACAGCTGACGTTACTGAACCCCAATAACATGGCAGCAAGCGTTGACTGTGCAGACGGCACTTCCGAGTGTCAACTGGCGGTGTTGGAGCTCAGGGTTAATACTGAAAACAGAGGAGCCAGAGGTGTAATTGGAGCAACTTTAAAATCTGTAGTAGTGAGAATGTGGACATAGCAGGAGAAATTGCCGTCCGCACAGCAGGGGAACAGCTGACGTTACTGAACCCCAATAACATGGCAGCAAGTGTTGACTGTGCAGACGGCACTTCCGAGCGCCAACTGGCGGTGTTGGAGCTCAGGGATAATACTGAAAACAGAGGAGCCAGAGGTGTATTTCGAGGAGGTTTTAAATCAGTAGTACAGTGGATGTGGACAAAGCAGGAGAAAGTGCCGTCCGCACAGCAGGGGAACAGCTGACGTTACTGAACCCCAATGACACGGCAGCAAGTGTTGACTGTGCAGACGGCACTTCCGAGCGCCAACTGGCGGTGTTGGAGCTCAGGGATAATACTGAAAACAGAGGAGCCAGAAGTGTATTTGGAGGAGGTTTTAAATCAGTAGTACAGTGGATGTGGACTGAGCAGGAGAAATTGCCGTCCGCACAGCAGGGGAACAGCTGATGTTACTGAACCCCAATAACGCGGCAGCAAGTGTTGACTGTGCAGACGGCACTTCCGAGCGCCAACTGGCGGTGTTAGAGCTCAGGAATAATACTGAAAACAGAGGAGCCAGAGGTGTAATTGGAGCAACTTTAAAATCTGTAGTAGTGAGAATGTGGACAGAGCAGGAGAAATTGCCGTCCGCACAGCAGGGGAACAGCTGATGTTACTGAACCCCAATGACACGGCAGCAAGTGTTGACAATGCAGACGGCACTTCCGAGCGCCAACTGGCGGTGTTGGAGCTCAGGGATAATACTGAAAACAGAGGAGCCAGAGGTGTAATTGGAGCAACTTTAAAATCTGTAGTAGTGAGAATGTGGACAGAGCAGGAGAAATTGCCGTCCGCACAGCAGGGGAACAGCTGACGTTACTGAACCCCAATGACACGGCAGCAAGTGTTGACTGTGCAGACGACACTTCCGAGCGCCAAGTGGCGGTGTTTGGAGCTCAGGTATAATACTGAAAACAGAGGAGCCAGAGGTGTAATTGGAGCAACTTTAAAATCTGTAGTAGTGAGAATGTGGACAGAGCAGGAGAAATTGCCGTCCGCACAGCAGGGGAACAGCTGACGTTACCGAACCCCAATAACATGGCAGCAAGTGTTGACTGTGCAGACGGCACTTCCGAGCGCCAACTGGCGGTGTTGGAGCTCAGGGATAATACTGAAAACAGAGGAGCCAAAGGTGTATTTGGAGGAGGTTTTAAATCAGTAGTACAGTGGATGTGGACAGAGCAGGAGAAATTGCCGTCCGCACAGCAGGGGAACAGCTGACGTTACTGAACCCCAATAACATGGCAGCAAGTGTTGACTGTGCAGACGGCACTTCCGAGCGCCAACTGGCGGTGTTGAAGCTCAGGGATAATACTGAAAACAGAGGAGCCAAAGGTGCAATTGGAGCAACTTTAAAATCTGTAGTAGTGAGAATGTGGACAGAGCAGGAGAAATTGCCGTCCACACAGCAGGGGAACAGCTGACGTTACTGAACCCCAATGACACGGCAGCAAGTGTTGACTGTGCAGACGGCACTTCGAGCGCCAACTGGCGGTGTTGGAGCTCAGGGATAATACTGAAAACAGAGGAGCCAGAGGTGTATTTGGAGGAGGTTTTAAATCAGTAGTACAGTGGATGTGGACAGAGCAGGAGAAATTGCCGTCCGCACAGCAGGGGAACAGCTGACGTTACTGAACCCCAATAACATGGCAGCAAGTGTTGACTGTGCAGACGGCACTTCCGAGCGTCAACTGGCGGTGTTGGAGCTCAGGGTTAATACTGAAAACAGAGGAGCCAGAGGTGTAATTGGAGCAACTTTAAAATCTGTAGTAGTGAGAATGTGGACATAGCAGGAGAAATTGCCGTCCGCACAGCAGGGGAACAGCTGACGTTACTGAACCCCAATAACATGGCAGCAAGTGTTGACTGTGCAGACGGCACTTCCGAGCGCCAACTGGCGGTGTTGGAGCTCAGGGATAATACTGAAAACAGAGGAGCCAGAGGTGTATTTCGAGGAGGTTTTAAATCAGTAGTACAGTGGATGTGGACAAAGCAGGAGAAAGTGCCGTCCGCACAGCAGGGGAACAGCTGACGTTACTGAACCCCAATGACACGGCAGCAAGTGTTGACTGTGCAGACGGCACTTCCGAGCGCCAACTGGCGGTGTTGGAGCTCAGGGATAATACTGAAAACAGAGGAGCCAGAAGTGTATTTGGAGGAGGTTTTAAATCAGTAGTACAGTGGATGTGGACTGAGCAGGAGAAATTGCCGTCCGCACAGCAGGGGAACAGCTGATGTTACTGAACCCCAATAACACGGCAGCAAGTGTTGACTGTGCAGACGGCACTTCCGAGCGCCAACTGGCGGTGTTAGAGCTCAGGGATAATACTGAAAACAGAGGAGCCAGAGGTGTAATTGGAGCAACTTTAAAATCTGTAGTAGTGAGAATGTGGACAGAGCAGGAGAAATTGCCGTCCGCACAGCAGGGGAACAGCTGATGTTACTGAACCCCAATGACACGGCAGCAAGTGTTGACAATGCAGACGGCACTTCCGAGCGCCAACTGGCGGTGTTGGAGCTCAGGGATAATACTGAAAACAGAGGAGCCAGAGGTGTAATTGGAGCAACTTTAAAATCTGTAGTAGTGAGAATGTGGACAGAGCAGGGGAAATTGCCGTCCGCACAGCAGGGGAACAGCTGACGTTACTGAACCCCAATGACACGGCAGCAAGTGTTGACTGTGCAGACGACATTTCCGAGCGCCAAGTGGCGGTGTTGGAGCTCAGGTATAATACTGAAAACAGAGGAGCCAGAGGTGTAATTGGAGCAACTTTAAAATCTGTAGTAGTGAGAATGTGGACAGAGCAGGAGAAATTGCCGTCCGCACAGCAGGGGAACAGCTGACGTTACCGAACCCCAATAACATGGCAGCAAGTGTTGACTGTGCAGACGGCACTTCCGAGCGCCAACTGGCGGTGTTGGAGCTCAGGGATAATACTGAAAACAGAGGAGCCAAAGGTGTATTTGGAGGAGGTTTTAAATCAGTAGTACAGTGGATGTGGACAGAGCAGGAGAAATTGCCGTCCGCACAGCAGGGGAACAGCTGACGTTACTGAACCCCAATAACACGGCAGCAAGTGTTGACTGTGCAGACGGCACTTCCGAGCGCCAACTGGCGGTGTTGAAGCTCAGGGATAATACTGAAAACAGAGGAGCCAAAGGTGCAATTGGAGCAACTTTAAAATCTGTAGTAGTGAGAATGTGGACAGAGCAGGAGAAATTGCCGTCCGCACAGCAGGGGAACAGCTGACGTTACTGAACCCCAATGACACGGCAGCAAGTGTTGACTGTGCAGACGGCACTTCGAGCGCCAACTGGCGGTGTTGGAGCTCAGGGATAATACTGAAAACAGAGGAGCCAGAGGTGTAATTGGAGCAACTTTAAAATCTGTAGTAGTGAGAATGTGGACAGAGCAGGAGAAATTGCCGTCCGCACACCCGGGGAACAGCTGACGTTACTGAACCCCAATGACACGGCAGCAAGTGTTGACTGTGCAGATGGCACTTCCGAGCGCCAACTGGTAATGTTGGAGCTCAGGGATAATACTGAAAACAGAGGAGCCAGAGGTGTATTTGGAGGAGGTTTTAAATCAGTAGTACAGTGGATGTGGACAGAGCAGGAGAAATTGCCGTCCGCACAGCAGGGGAACAGCTGACGTTACTGAACCCCAATAACATGGCAGCAAGTGTTGACTGTGCAGACGGCACTTCCGAGCGTCAACTGGCGGTGTTGGAGCTCAGGGTTAATACTGAAAACAGAGGAGCCAGAGGTGTAATTGGAGCAACTTTAAAATCTGTAGTAGTGAGAATGTGGACATAGCAGGAGAAATTGCCGTCCGCACAGCAGGGGAACAGCTGACGTTACTGAACCCCAATAACATGGCAGCAAGTGTTGACTGTGCAGACGGCACTTCCGAGCGCCAACTGGCGGTGTTGGAGCTCAGGGATAATACTGAAAACAGAGGAGCCAGAGGTGTATTTCGAGGAGGTTTTAAATCAGTAGTACAGTGGATGTGGACAGAGCAGGAGAAAGTGCCGTCCGCACAGCAGGGGAACAGCTGACGTTACTGAACCCCAATGACACGGCAGCAAGTGTTGACTGTGCAGACGGCACTTCCGAGCGCCAACTGGCGGTGTTGGAGCTCAGGGATAATACTGAAAACAGAGGAGCCAGAGGTGTATTTGGAGGAGGTTTTAAATCAGTAGTACAGTGGATGTGGACTGAGCAGGAGAAATTGCCGTCCGCACAGCAGGGGAACAGCTGATGTTACTGAACCCCAATAACACGGCAGCAAGTGTTGACTGTGCAGACGGCACTTTCGAGCGCCAACTGGCTGTGTTGGAGCTCAGGGATAATACTGAAAACAGAGGAACCAGAGGTGTAATTGGAGCAACTTTAAAATCTGTAGTAGTGAGAATGTGGACAGAGCAGGAGAAATTGCCGTCCGCACAGCAGGGGAACAGCTGATGTTACTGAACCCCAATGACACGGCAGCAAGTGTTGACAATGCAGACGGCACTTCCGAGCGCCAACTGGCGGTGTTGGAGCTCAGGGATAATACTGAAAACAGAGGAGCCAGAGGTGTAATTGGAGCAACTTTAAAATCTGTAGTAGTGAGAATGTGGACAGAGCAGGAGAAATTGCCGTCCGCACAGCAGGGGAACAGCTGACGTTACTGAACCCCAATGACACGGCAGCAAGTGTTGACTGTGCAGACGGCACTTCCGAGCGCCAACTGGCGGTGTTGGAGCTCAGGGATAATACTGAAAACAGAGGAGCCAGAGGTGTAATTGGAGCAACTCTAAAATCTGTAGTAGTGAGAATGTGGACAGAGCAGGAGAAATTGCCGTCCGCACAGCAGGGGAACAGCTGACGTTACTGAACCCCAATAACATGGCAGCAAGTGTTGACTGTGCAGATGGCACTTCCGAGCGCCAACTGGCGATGTTGGAGCTCAGGGATAATACTGAAAACAGAGGAGCCAGAGGTGTATTTGGAGGAGGTTTTAAATCAGTAGTACAGTGGATGTGGACAGAGCAGGAGAAATTGCCGTCCGCACAGCAGGGGAACAGCTGACGTTACTGAACCCCAATAACATGGCAGCAAGTGTTGACTGTGCAGACGGCACTTCCGAGCGTCAACTGGCGGTGTTGGAGCTCAGGGTTAATACTGAAAACAGAGGAGCCAGAGGTGTAATTGGAGCAACTTTAAAATCTGTAGTAGTGAGAATGTGGACATAGCAGGAGAAATTGCCGTCCGCACAGCAGGGGAACAGCTGACGTTACTGAACCCCAATAACATGGCAGCAAGTGTTGACTGTGCAGACGGCACTTCCGAGCGCCAACTGGCGGTGTTGGAGCTCAGGGATAATACTGAAAACAGAGGAGCCAGAGGTGTATTTCGAGGAGGTTTTAAATCAGTAGTACAGTGGATGTGGACAGAGCAGGAGAAAGTGCCGTCCGCACAGCAGGGGAACAGCTGACGTTACTGAACCCCAATGACACGGCAGCAAGTGTTGACTGTGCAGACGGCACTTCCGAGCGCCAACTGGCGGTGTTGGAGCTCAGGGATAATACTGAAAACAGAGGAGCCAGAAGTGTATTTGGAGGAGGTTTTAAATCAGTAGTACAGTGGATGTGGACAGAGCAGGAGAAATTGCCGTCCGCACAGCAGGGGAACAGCTGATGTTACTGAACCCCAATAACACGGCAGCAAGTGTTGACTGTGCAGACGGCACTTCCGAGCGCCAACTGGCGGTGTTGGAGCTCAGGGATAATACTGAAAACAGAGGAGCCAGAGGTGTAATTGGAGCAACTTTAAAATCTGTAGTAGTGAGAATGTGGACAGAGCAGGAGAAATTGCCGTCCGCACAGCAGGGGAACAGCTGATGTTACTGAACCCCAATGACACGGCAGCAAGTGTTGACAATGCAGACGGCACTTCCGAGCGCCAACTGGCGGTGTTGGAGCTCAGGGATAATACTGAAAACAGAGGAGCCAGAGGTGTAATTGGAGCAACTTTAAAATCTGTAGTAGTGAGAATGTGGACAGAGCAGGAGAAATTGCCGTCCGCACAGCAGGGGAACAGCTGACGTTACTGAACCCCAATGACACGGCAGCAAGTGTTGACTGTGCAGACGGCACTTCCGAGCGCCAACTGGCGGTGTTGGAGCTCAGGGATAATACTGAAAACAGAGGAGCCAGAGGTGTAATTGGAGCAACTCTAAAATCTGTAGTAGTGAGAATGTGGACAGAGCAGGAGAAATTGCCGTCCGCACAGCAGGGGAACAGCTGACGTTACTGAACCCCAATAACATGGCAGCAAGTGTTGACTGTGCAGACGGCACTTCCGAGCGCCAACTGGCTATGTTGGAGCTTAGGGATAATACTGAAAACAGAGGAGCCAGAGGTGTATTTGGAGGAGGTTTTAAATCAGTAGTACAGTGGATGTGGACAGAGCAGGAGAATTTGCCGGACACACAGCAGGGGAACAGCTGACGTTACTGAACCCCAATAACACTGGAGCAAGCGTTGAATGTGCAGACGGGACTTTCGAGCGCCAACTGGCGGTGTTGGAGCTCAGGGATAATACTGAAAACAGAGGGGGCAGAGGTGTAATTGGAGCAACTTTAAAATCTGTAATAGTGAGAATGTGGACAGAGCAGGAGAAATTGCCGTCCGCACAGCAGGGGAACAGCTGACGTTACCGAACCCCAATAACATGGCAGCAAGTGTTGACTGTGCAGACGGCACTTCCGAGCGCCAACTGGCGGTGTTGGAGCTCAGGGATAATACTGAAAACAGAGGAGCCAAAGGTGTATTTGGAGGAGGTTTTAAATCAGTAGTACAGTGGATGTGGACAGAGCAGGAGAAATTGCCGTCCGCACAGCAGGGGAACAGCTGACGTTACTGAACCCCAATAACATGGCAGCAAGTGTTGACTGTGCAGACGGCACTTCCGAGCGCCAACTGGCGGTGTTGGAGCTCAGGGATAATACTGAAAACAGAGGAGCCAGAGGTGTAATTGGAGCAACTTTAAAATCTGTAGCAGTGAGAATGTGGACAGAGCAGGAGAAATTGCCGTCCGCACAGCAGGGGAACAGCTGATGTTACTGAACCACAATGAAACGGCAGCAAGTGTTGACTGTGCAGACGGCACTTCCGAGCGCCAACTGGCGGTGTTGGAGCTCAGGGATAATACTGAAAACAGAGGAGCCAGAGGTGTAATTGGAGCAACTTTAAAATCTGTAGCAGTGAGAATGTGGACAGAGCAGGAGAAATTGCCGTCCGCACAGCCGGGGAACAGCTGACGTTACTGAACCCCAATGACACGGGAGCAAGTGTTGACTGTGCAGACGGCACTTTCGAGCGCCAACTGGCGGTGTTGGAGCTCAGGGATAGTACTGAAAACAGAGGAGCCAGAGGTGTAATTGGAGCAACTTTAAAATCTGTAGTAGTGAGAATGTGGACAGAGCAGGAGAAATTGCCGTCCGCACAGCAGGGGAACAGCTGACGTTACTGAACCCCAATGACACGGCAGCAAGTGTTGACTGTGCAGACGGCACTTCCGAGCGCCAACTGGCGGTGTTGGAGCTCAGGGATAATACTGAAAACAGAGGAGCCAGAGGTGTAATTGGAGCAACTTTAAAATCTGTAGTAGGGAGAATGTGGACAGAGCAGGAGAAATTGCCGTCCGCACAGCAGGGGAACAGCTGACGTTACTGAACCCCAATGACACGGCAGCAAGTGTTGACTGTGCAGACGGCACTTCCGAGCGCCAACTGGTGGTGTTGGAGCTCAGGGATAATACTGAAAACAGAGGAGCCAGAGGTGTAATTGGAGCAACTTTAAAATCTGTAGTAGTGAGAATGTGGACAGAGCAGGAGAAATTGCCGTCCGCACAGCAGGGGAACAGCTGACGTTACTGAACCCCAATGACACGGCAGCAAGTGTTGACTGTGCAGACGGCACTTCCGAGCGCCAACTGGCGGTGTTGGAGCTCAGGGATAATACTGAAAACAGAGGAGCCAGAGGTGTAATTGGAGCAACTTTAAAATCTGTAGTAGTGAGAATGTGGACAGAGCAGGAGAAATTGCCGTCCGCACAGCCGGGGAACAGCTGACGTTACTGAACCCCAATGACACGGCAGCAAGTGTTGACTGTGCAGACGGCACTTCCGAGCGCCAACTGGCGGTGTTGGAGCTCAGGGATAATACTGAAAACAGAGGAGCCAGAGGTGTAATTGGAGCAACTTTAAAATCTGTAGTAGTGAGAATGTGGACAGAGCAGGAGAAATTGCCGTCCGCACAGCAGGGGAACAGCTGACGTTACTGAACCCCAATGACACGGCAGCAAGTGTTGACTGTGCAGACGGCACTTCCGAGCGCCAACTGGTGGTGTTGGAGCTCAGGGATAATACTGAAAACAGAGGAGCCAGAGGTGTAATTGGAGCAACTTTAAAATCTGTAGTAGTGAGAATGTGGACAGAGCAGGAGAAATTGCCGTCCGCACAGCAAGGGAACAGCTGACGTTACTGAACCCCAATAACATGGCAGCAAGTGTTGACTGTGCAGATGGCACTTCCGAGCGCCAACTGGCGATGTTGGAGCTCAGGGATAATACTGAAAACAGAGGAGCCAGAGGTGTATTTGGAGGAGGTTTTAAATCAGTAGTACAGTGGATGTGGACAGAGCAGGAGAAATTGCCGTCCGCACAGCAGGGGAACAGCTGACGTTACTGAACCCCAATAACATGGCAGCAAGTGTTGACTGTGCAGACGGCACTTCCGAGCGTCAACTGGCGGTGTTGGAGCTCAGGGTTAATACTGAAAACAGAGGAGCCAGAGGTGTAATTGGAGCAACTTTAAAATCTGTAGTAGTGAGAATGTGGACATAGCAGGAGAAATTGCCGTCCGCACAGCAGGGGAACAGCTGACGTTACTGAACCCCAATAACATGGCAGCAAGTGTTGACTGTGCAGACGGCACTTCCGAGCGCCAACTGGCGGTGTTGGAGCTCAGGGATAATACTGAAAACAGAGGAGCCAGAGGTGTATTTCGAGGAGGTTTTAAATCAGTAGTACAGTGGATGTGGACAGAGCAGGAGAAAGTGCCGTCCGCACAGCAGGGGAACAGCTGACGTTACTGAACCCCAATGACACGGCAGCAAGTGTTGACTGTGCAGACGGCACTTCCGAGCGCCAACTGGCGGTGTTGGAGCTCAGGGATAATACTGAAAACAGAGGAGCCAGAAGTGTATTTGGAGGAGGTTTTAAATCAGTAGTACAGTGGATGTGGACAGAGCAGGAGAAATTGCCGTCCGCACAGCAGGGGAACAGCTGATGTTACTGAACCCCAATAACACGGCAGCAAGTGTTGACTGTGCAGACGGCACTTCCGAGCGCCAACTGGCGGTGTTGGAGCTCAGGGATAATACTGAAAACAGAGGAGCCAGAGGTGTAATTGGAGCAACTTTAAAATCTGTAGTAGTGAGAATGTGGACAGAGCAGGAGAAATTGCCGTCCGCACAGCAGGGGAACAGCTGATGTTACTGAACCCCAATGACACGGCAGCAAGTGTTGACAATGCAGACGGCACTTCCGAGCGCCAACTGGCGGTGTTGGAGCTCAGGGATAATACTGAAAACAGAGGAGCCAGAGGTGTAATTGGAGCAACTTTAAAATCTGTAGTAGTGAGAATGTGGACAGAGCAGGAGAAATTGCCGTCCGCACAGCAGGGGAACAGCTGACGTTACTGAACCCCAATAACATGGCAGCAAGTGTTGACTGTGCAGACGGCACTTCCGAGCGCCAACTGGCTATGTTGGAGCTTAGGGATAATACTGAAAACAGAGGAGCCAGAGGTGTATTTGGGGGAGGTTTTAAATCAGTAGTACAGTGGATGTGGACAGAGCAGGAGAATTTGCCGGACACACAGCAGGGGAACAGCTGACGTTACTGAACCCCAATAACACTGGAGCAAGCGTTGAATGTGCAGACGGGACTTCCGAGCGCCAACTGGCGGTGTTGGAGCTCAGGGATAATACTGAAAACAGAGGGGGCAGAGGTGTAATTGGAGCAACTTTAAAATCTGTAATAGTGAGAATGTGGACAGAGCAGGAGAAATTGCCGTCCGCACAGCAGGGGAACAGCTGACGTTACCGAACCCCAATAACATGGCAGCAAGTGTTGACTGTGCAGACGGCACTTCCGAGCGCCAACTGGCGGTGTTGGAGCTCAGGGATAATACTGAAAACAGAGGAGCCAAAGGTGTATTTGGAGGAGGTTTTAAATCAGTAGTACAGTGGATGTGGACAGAGCAGGAGAAATTGCCGTCCGCACAGCAGGGGAACAGCTGACGTTACTGAACCCCAATAACATGGCAGCAAGTGTTGACTGTGCAGACGGCACTTCCGAGCGCCAACTGGCGGTGTTGGAGCTCAGGGATAATACTGAAAACAGAGGAGCCAGAGGTGTAATTGGAGCAACTTTAAAATCTGCAGTAGTAAGAATGTGGACAGAGCAGGAGAAATTGCCGTCCGCACAGCAGGGGAACAGCTGATGTTACTGAACCCCAATGAAACGGCAGCAAGTGTTGACTGTGCAGACGGCACTTCCGAGCGCCAACTGGCGGTGTTGGAGCTCAGGGATAATACTGAAAACAGAGGAGCCAGAGGTGTAATTGGAGCAACTTTAAAATCTGTAGCAGTGAGAATGTGGACAGAGCAGGAGAAATTGCCGTCCGCACAGCCGGGGAACAGCTGACGTTACTGAACCCCAATGACACGGGAGCAAGTGTTGACTGTGCAGACGGCACTTCCGAGCGCCAACTGGCAGTGTTGGAGCTCAGGGATAGTACTGAAAACAGAGGAGCCAGAGGTGTAATTGGAGCAACTTTAAAATCTGTAGTAGTGAGAATGTGGACAGAGCAGGAGAAATTGCCGTCCGCACAGCAGGGGAACAGCTGACGTTACTGAACCCCAATGACACGGCAGCAAGTGTTGACTGTGCAGACGGCACTTCCGAGCGCCAACTGGCGGTGTTGGAGCTCAGGGATAATACTTAAAACAGAGGAGCCAGAGGTGTAATTGGAGCAACTTTAAAATCTGTAGTAGGGAGAATGTGGACAGAGCAGGAGAAATTGCCGTCCGCACAGCAGGGGAACAGCTGACGTTACTGAACCCCAATGACACGGCAGCAAGTGTTGACTGTGCAGACGGCACTTCCGAGCGCCAACTGGTGGTGTTGGAGCTCAGGGATAATACTGAAAACAGAGGAGCCAGAGGTGTAATTGGAGCAACTTTAAAATCTGTAGTAGTGAGAATGTGGACAGAGCAGGAGAAATTGCCGTCCGCACAGCAGGGGAACAGCTGACGTTACTGAACCCCAATGACACGGCAGCAAGTGTTGACTGTGCAGACGGCACTTCCGAGCGCCAACTGGCGGTGTTGGAGCTCAGGGATAATACTGAAACAGAGGAGCCAGAGGTGTAATTGGAGCAACTTTAAAATCTGTAGTAGTGAGAATGTGGACAGAGCAGGAGAAATTGCCGTCCGCACAGCCGGGGAACAGCTGACGTTACTGAACCCCAATGACACGGCAGCAAGTGTTGACTGTGCAGACGGCACTTCCGAGCGCCAACTGGCGGTGTTGGAGCTCAGGGATAATACTGAAAACAGAGGAGCCAGAGGTGTAATTGGAGCAACTTTAAAATCTGTAGTAGTGAGAATGTGGACAGAGCAGGAGAAATTGCCGTCCGCACAGCAGGGGAACAGCTGACGTTACTGAACCCCAATGACACGGCAGCAAGTGTTGACTGTGCAGACGGCACTTCCGAGCGCCAACTGGCGGTGTTGGAGCTCAGGGATAATACTGAAAACAGAGGAGCCAGAGGTGTAATTGGAGCAACTTTAAAATCTGTAGTAGTGAGAATGTGGACAGAGCAGGAGAAATTGCCGTCCGCACAGCAGGGGAACAGCTGACGTTACTGAACCCCAATGACACGGCAGCAAGTGTTGACTGTGCAGACGGCACTTCCGAGCGCCAACTGGTGGTGTTGGAGCTCAGGGATAATACTGAAAACAGAGGAGCCAGAGGTGTAATTGGATCAACTTTAAAATCTGTAGTAGTGAGAATGTGGACAGAGCAGGAGAAATTGCCGTCCGCACAGCAGGGGAACAGCTGACGTTACTAAACCCCAATAACATGGCAGCAAGTGTTGACTGTGCAGACGGCACTTCCGAGCGCCAACTGGCGATGTTGAAGCTCAGGGATAATACTGAAAACAGAGGAGCCAGAGGTGTATTTGGAGGAGGTTTTAAATCAGTAGTACAGTGGATGTGGACAGAGCAGGAGAAATTGCCGTCCGCACAGCAGGGGAACAGCTGACGTTACTGAACCCCAATAACATGGCAGCAAGTGTTGACTGTGCAGACGGCACTTCCGAGCGCCAACTGGCCGTGTTGGAGCTTAGGGATAATACTGAAAACAGAGGAGCCAGAGGTGTAATTGGAGCAACTTTAAAATCTGTAATAGTGAGAATGTGGACAGAGCAGGAGAAATTGCCGTCCGCACAGCAGGGGAACAGCTGACGTTACCGAACCCCAATAACATGGCAGCAAGTGTTGACTGTGTAGACGGCACTTCCGAGCGCCAACTGGCGGTGTTGGAGCTCAGGGATAATACTGAAAACAGAGGAGCCAGAGGTGTATTTGGAGGAGGTTTTAAATCAGTAGTACAGTGGATGTGGACAGAGCAGGAGAAATTGCCGTCCGTACAGCAGGGGAACAGCTGACGTTACTGAACCCCAATAACACGGCAGCAAGTGTTGACTGTGCAGACGGCACTTCCGAGCGCCAACTGGCGGTGTTGGAGCTCAGGGATAATACTGAAAACAGAGGAGCCAGAGGTGTAATTGGAGCAACTTTAAAATCTGTAGTAGTGAGAATGTGGACAGAGCAGGAGAAATTGCCGTCCGCACAGCAGGGGAACAGCTGATGTTACTGAACCCCAATGACACAGCAGCAAGTGTTGACTGTGCAGACGGCACTTCCGAGCGCCAACTGGCGGTGTTGGAGCTCAGGGATAATACTGAAAACAGAGGAGCCAGAGGTGTAATTGGAGCAACTTTAAAATCTGTAGTAGTGAGAATGTGGACAGAGCAGGAGAAATTGCCGTCCGCACAGCAGGGGAACAGCTGACGTTACTGAACCCCAATGACACGGCAGCAAGTGTTGACTGTGCAGACGGCACTTCCGAGTGCCAACTGGCGGTGTTGGAGGTCAGGGATAATACTGAAAACAGAGGAGCCAGAGGTGTAATTGGAGCAACTTTAAAATCTGTAGTAGTGAGAATGTGGACAGAGCAGGAGAAATTGCCGTCCGCACAGCAGGGGAACAGCTGACGTTACTGAACCCCAATGACACGGCAGCAAGTGTTGACTGTGCAGACGACACTTCCGAGCGCCAACTGGCGGTGTTGGAGCTCAGGGATAATACTGAAAACAGAGGAGCCAGAGGTGTAATTGGAGCAACTTTAAAATCTGCAGTAGTGAGAATGTGGACAGAGCAGGAGAAATTGCCATCCGCACAGCTGGGGAACAGCTGACGTTACTGAACCCCAATGACACGGCAGCAAGTGTTGACTGTGCAGACGGCACTTCCGAGCGCCAACTGGCGGTGTTGGAGCTCAGGGATTACAGTTCAGGTGGTAGAAACATGAACAGAACAGGAGACCTGGATACTTTTGCCAACAATTATTTATTCTGGAAGAGGACTGGCAAATTCATGAGTGATCCAGGCCTTGTTCATTTTGAGAAAAGTAAGCCGGTCAATGTTATCGGAGGATAGTCGCATGCGACGGTCTGTTAGTACACCACCTGCGGCACTAAAGACGCGTTCCGATAATACACTAGCAGCAGGGCAAGCTAGCACCTCCAATACATACTGACTTAGCTCTGGCCATGTATCTAGCTTACAGACCCAAAACTTGAAGGGAGAAGAGCCATCTGGGAGTACACTAAGAGGGCAAGACATGTAATCTGTCACCATCTGACGGAAACGTTGCCTCCTGCTGACTGGAGCCGTCTGTGATGGTGTAGACATTTGTGGCGGCGGGGACACAAAACTTTGCCACATTTCGGCCATACTGGTCTTGCCTTGTGCTGAGGCGCTGCTTCTGCTCCCTCTTTGTGCAGAGCTTCCTCCACTGCCTCGACGCACTGAGCTGCTTTGTAAAGCACTAGCAGCACTTCTCTCGGTTGGAATGGAGAACATGATGGAATGCACCAGTGCATCTTGGTACTCCCTCATTTTACGCTCCCGGTTCAACGGTATTATGAGGCTTTGTAAGTTGTCCCGGTAGCGAGGATCTAGGAGGGTGGACACCCAATAATCAGCCGTGTTGAGAATGTGGGCGATGCGGCGGTCGTTTCTCAGGCACTGCAGCATGAAATCAACCATGTGCTGCAGACTGCCAACTGGCCAAGAAACGCTGTCCCCTGCTTGAGGCGTGATCTCTGCCTGCTCTGCATCACCCCACCCTCGCTCTAGATACTGACTACTAGAGCATTGTGTACCTCCCTCCTCTGGACAGATGTCTTCCTCATCCATTGACTCCTCCTCATCCTCCTCACAAAGTGTCCCCTGCCTAGGCCTTTGTGAGGAACCACGTTGAGCAGACTGTAGAGAAGCAGATGGCATTTGTGACTCTTCATCCTCCACCTCTTCCAAAACCTCGTCCCTTAGTGCTTGCAGTGTTTTTTCAAGCAGGCAGATAAGGGGGATAGTCATGCTGACTAGTGCATCATCTGCACTCGCCATCCGCGTGGAATAATCGAAGGCACGCAAAACGTGGCAAATGTCCTTCATAGAGGCCCACTCAGTGGTGGTGAAGTGTGAACGGCGCGCACTGCGACTTGTTTGCGCCTGCTGCAGCTGGTACTCCATTACTGCTGCCTGCTGCTCACACAACCTCTCCAACATATGTAACTTTGAATTCCACCTGGTGGGTAGGTCACATATGATGCGATGTTCCGGAAGACGTAATCGGCGCTGCAGAGCTGCAATGCGTGATCTTGCATTGCTGGAACACCGCAAGTGAGCGCACTCTATGCGGACCTTGTGAAGCAGTGCATCAAGATCCGGATAGTCCCTCAAAAAACTCTGCACGACCAAGTTGAGCACATGTGCCAGACATGGGATGTGAGTGAGGTTGCCTAGGCCCAGAGCTGCCACCAGATTTCGGCCATTGTCACACACTACCATGCCTGGCTGGAGATTCGCTGGCACAAACCACACGTCGCTCTGCTGCTTGATGGCATTCCAGAGCTCCTGCGCTGTGTGGCTTCGATTCCCCAAAGAAATTAATTTTAATACGGACTGTTGACGTTTGGCCACGGCTGTGCTCATATTGGTCACCATAACAGGTAACCATTCACGGGTCGATGTGGAGGTAGACCGTGACGGCTCCTGCAGCGCTGATTCAGAGGAACTGGAGTATGAGGAGGAGTCAATGTGTACAGACTGGATTCCTGCAATCCTTGGTGTTGGCAGAACACGTACAGCGCCACTCTCAAGATCTGTACCCGGCTCCACAACATTTACCCAATGGGCAGTGAGGGAAAGGTATCGTCCCTGTCCATGCTTACTGGTCCACGCATCGGTGGTCAGGTGGACCTTGCTACTGACGGCGTTTTGTAGCGCATGTTTAATTTTTCCCTCCACATGATGTTGCAGGGCAGGGACGGCTTGCCTGCTGAAATAAAATCGGCTGGGCACGTTGTATTGTGGGACTGCCAATGCCATAAAGTTACGGAATGTGTCAGTCTCCACCAGCCTGAATGATAGCATTTCAAGGGCCAGTAGTTTAGCAATGCCAGCATTCAGAGCCTGTGCTCGGGGGTGGTTTGCCGAGTATGGGCGCCTTTTCTCCCATGCCTGTGCTAACGATGGCTGTAGACTGACCTGGGAGTGTGAGGATGACTGGGAAAGTGGTGCTGTGGGTGGAATTACACTGTGTCTCTGTACAACAGTGCCAGAGATTCTTCCATGGCGATCCGGTGAGGAAGCCGAACCAGCTGTGTGTGAGCTGGAGGAAGAGGCTACAACACGAGCTGAAGAGGTGGTAGGTGGCGCTGTAGGTTGGCCTAGGTCTTCAGTGTGTTTTTGTAACTCCACCACGTGCTTGGTCCGCACATGTTTCCACATATTTGTGGTATTGAGGTTGCTGACACTTTTCCCTCTTTTCACCTTCTGATTACACAGCTTGCATTTGACAAAGCAAATGTCATCTGCAACTGTGTCAAAAAAGGACCAGGCACTGCAAGTCTTGGGAGCGCCCGCTTTGGATTTTGGAAGAGCCATGCTCCTAATGGGTGCCGAAGTGGAGGCTACAGGCAACCAAGTCTGCCCCCTCCCTCTCCCTCCTTTTTGGGCTGTTCGGGGAATCTCTTCCTCAGAGCTGCTCCTACCATCTTCCTGTCCCTCACGCCATGATGGGTCAAGGACCTCATCATCTACACCACCCTCTTCAAACAACTGCTTCTCCTGGGTAGTCTCGACAGCACAGTACGCACCAGAAAGTGGCATCTGAGTCTCATCATCAGATGCGTACTGAGGTGTGCTGCTGACCATAGGCACTGGCCCACCCGCCTCTTCAGATTCAGAGAGACAAAACGGTTGCACATCACTGCATACTACCTCTTCTTCAAATTCTCGAATTCTGCTTGGCTGGCCCCCTCTTTCCAAGCCAAGAGATTCAGAGAACAGAAGTAGAGATGGCTCCTGTCCAGGGCTCTCTGACTGCCTGGGCAATTTGGCAGGTGGTGAAGAGACAGATGGGTGCTCTTCAGTGCTCAGGACCTGAGAGGATCTGGAACTAATTGAAGTCGATGTGTTAGCTGCCATCCATCCGACAACGGCTTCAATTTGGTCCTCCCGCAGCAGTGGGGTACGGCTAGCTCCTACAAAGCTGAGCATAAAGGACTGTTCCCTGGTAAAACTGGGGGATGCTGAGTCACTGGTGCCCACAGCAGGCACAGAATCCCCACGTCCTCTCCCCGCAGGCACAGAATCCTCACGTCCTCTCCCTGCAGAAACTCCACGCCCACGCCCACGACCACATGCCTTACTCCCTGCCTTCTTCATCTTGGTAGACTGATAAAGATAGGCAGAAAAGTACTAAGGGCTTAGTGTGCTTATTCCTGAACAGCTGCTAACAGGTATAAGAAACACTAATTTTATAAAGTGTGGACTAGACTTTACTATGAGCTAATGTGGCCTACATAACTGTAAAGTGGAGTGTTTGGTGAACTTTATTTAGGTTTTTTTTGTCACAAAAAGACACTGGATGTGCCTAAAGATGTAATAACGATAGTATCACAAACTTTTTGTAGCTATTACAATGTAGGAAGGTAACCTACAATGCAATAGATGAGGCTGCAAAAAATAGGCTAATACTAATCTGGCTGGGGCTGCAGGGCCCAATGCTGCAGAAAGGCTCCTCTAACTACTCCTATATAGTGTGTTTGGAACCAATTTAGCTGAATATGGATGGAACCACCACACTAATAGGAGAAATCAGGAAAAATTATGAATTGGCAAAAAAGGACAATGTATGAGGCAGTGACACACACTGAGTGCACTACAACCAGACGTGGTTGAAGCACACACTACAGGGTGAGCTGCACTCACACACCAGACCTTGCAGACCGCGGTGAACAGTACAGATGCAGAGCACTGTGCACTAGCGCTGCAAGACCAAAAAAATTTCTCTATCTACTCCTATATAGTGTGTTTGGAACAAATTTAGCTGAATACAGATGGAACCACCACACTAATAGGAGATATCAGGAAAAATTATGAATTGGCAAAAAAGGACAATGTATGAGGCAGTGACACACACTGAGTGCACTATAACCAGACGTGGCTGAAGCACACACTACAGGGTGAGCTGCACTCACACACAGAGACCTTGCAGACAGCGGTGAACAGCACAGAGAACTGTGCACTAGCACTGCAAGGCACAGCGATTTATAAAGTAGCTTGGGTAAAGCAGAATAGACCAAATAGGTAGCTAAAACTGTCCCTCAGAACAACAGCATCCTATCCCTAACTTAATTCACAGCAGAGTGAGCTCAAAATGGCGGCGGCGGCTTTTATAGTGCATCATGACATCATTTCAGCAGCCAATCACAGCCATGCCATTAGTTAAGATGCCTACATGCCTAACAGGATGTGCCCACACTTCTTAGGATCCTCATTGGCTGAATAAAATGAAAATGGCTCATTGCATTATGGGAACTTCCGATTCCGGTATACGATATTGCAAAAGTATCGGAATTAAGTATCGGAATTCCGATACCGCGAATATCGGCCGATACCCGATATTTCAGTATCGGAATGCTCAACACTAATTACCACATAAAATGACACTGTTCAGAATTGTTAATTTGGCCTCGTCATGAAAGTGAAAACAGGCTGAAGGGCTAAATGGTTGTCTGAGGAATGGTCTGCTACGATAAACCGACTTGGACATATAAATCATCAAGATCCACTGCTGCCAACTTGAAAAATATCTCTTGGGACACTTTGGACAAATGGCCATACTGGTTCCATGACCAAATAAATGTGACACCGATCTTTTAGTGTACTGGAATGAAGACTAAAGGAGTCTGGCTACCATACATTATGCCACCCAACAAAATAATCCTAGTAGTACGACCAGTATGACATTCCCTCATGAAGACCTCTTCATGGCCTCATGCAACTGTTCTCAAAGGCTATCATGATGTAGGGCAAGATAGCCCTGGAGACAATATTGGAGAGCTATCCTCTTCATCGATGAGTCCTGTTTTTGTCTTGGATGCAATGATAGTTGGAAATTGGTCTGGAGGCCATGAAGGCAACCAAAAGGCATGGGGGGACTGAAGCAAAGTAATAGAGACATAGAGGCAGAGATATAGAACAGAGGCGCACAGAACCAAATCAGACACACATGACTTAGGCAGAAGGACAGTGATGAAGCACTGAAGCAGGGTACATAGAAGAGGAAGCTGCAGCCATCAGAAAGAAGAGATGAGAGAAGGTCATTATATACACTGTATACAGCATATAAATATACATATACTCAATACATATACAGTACAGACCAAAAGTTTGGACACACCTTCTCATTTATAGATTTTTCTGTATTTTCATGACTATGAAAATTATACATTCACACTGAAGGCATCAAAACTATGAATTAACACATGTGGAATTATATACTTAACAAAAAAGTGTGAAACAACTGAAAATATGTCTTATATTCTAGGTTCTTCAAAGTAGCCACCTTTTGCTTTGATGACTGCTTTGCACACTCTTGGCATTCTCTTGATGAGCTTCAAGAGGTAGTCACCAGAAATGGCCTTCCAACAATCTTGAAGGAGTTCCCAGAGATGCTTAGCACTTGTTGGCCCTTTTGCCTTCACTCTGTGGTCCAGCTCACCCCAAACCATCTCGATTGGGTTCAGGTCTGGTGACTGTGGAGACCAGGTCATCTGGCGTAGCCCCCCATCACTCTCCCTCTTGGTCAAATAGCCCTTACACAGCCTGGAGGTGTGTTTGGGGTCATTGTCCTGTTGAAAAATAAATGATGGTCCAACTAAACGCAAACAGTATGAAATAGCATGCCGCTGCAAGATGCTGTGGTAGCCATGCTAGTTCAGTATGCCTTCAATTTTGAATAAATCCCCAACAGTGTCACCAGCAAAGCACCCCCACACCATCACACCTCCTCCTCCATGCTTCATGGTGCGAACCAGGCATGTAGAGTCCATCCATTCACCTTTTCTGCGTCGCACAAAGACACGGTGATTGGAACCAAAGATCTCAAATTTGGAATCATCAGACCAAAGCACAGATTTCCACTGGTCTAATGTCCATTCCTTCTGTTCTTTAGTCCAAACAAGTCTCTTCTGCCTGTTGCCTGTCCTTAGCAGTGCTTTCCTAGCAGCTATTTTACCATGAAGGCCTGCTGCACAAAGTCTCCTCTTAACAGTTGTTGTAGAGATGTGTCTGCTGCTAGAACTCTGTTTGGCATTGACCTGGTCTCTAATCTGAGCTGCTGTTAACCTGCGATTTCTGAGGCTGGTGACTCAGATAAACTTATCCTCAGAAGCAGAGGTGACTCTTGGTCTTCCTTTCCTGGGGTGGTCCTCATGTGAGCCAGTTTTTTTGTAGCCCTTGATGGTTTTTGCAACTGCACTTGGGGACACATTCAAAGTTTTCCCAATTTTTCGGACTGACTGACCTTCATTTCTTAAAGTAATGATGGCCACTCGTTTTTCTTTACTTAGCTGCTTTTTTCTTGCCATAATACAAATTCTAACAGTCTATTCAGTAGGACTATCAGCTGTGTATCCACCTGACTTCTGCACAACACAACTGATGGTCCCAACCCCATTTATAAGGCAAGAAATCCCACTTATTAAACCTGACAGGCCACACCTGTGAAGTGAAAACCATTTCCGATTACCTCTTGAAGCTCATCAAGAGAATGCCAAGAGTGTGCAAAGCAGTCATCAAAGCAAAAGGTGGCTACTTTGAAGAACCAAGAATATAAGACATATTTTCAGTTGTTTCACATTTTTTTGTTAAGTATATAATTCCACATGTGTTAATTCATAGTTTTGATGTATTCAGTGTGAATGTACAATTTTCAAAGTCATGAAAATACAGAAAAATCTTTAAATGAGAAGGTGTGTCCAAACTTTTGGTCTGTACTGTATATATTTTTTTAAACTCTGTCCTTTCTAGATTTCTCAGCTTGGCATTAGACAGCAGGCAAGTATGTTTGGTTTGATTGCTGTTAAATGGGGAATTCCACTTTCCCGTTTCTTTCTTTTATTGGCTAATGCTGTGTAAAAATAATAAAATCAGATGGTACTCACCATCCCTTGGTCCATTGCTGACTCACCGCTGCTTTGGCCTCTGTGTAGTGACTGCAGGGATGACGTCACCACTACAGCACACATCAACACTGCAGCCAATCAACTGAGTGTGATATGCATTACAGTCACGACTTCACTGCTACAGCCAATACACAGAGACTGAAGCCGCAGTAGAGAAACAGTTCTGGACCCCCAGAGGACAAGAACCATCTGACTTTATTATTTTAACACAATGCTGGCAAATAGAGGGGAGAAAGTTGGAAACCCCTTTCAACTATCCGTGCAGCCTGTAAAGTATTTGTTTAGGGAGGACAACTCCTTTAAATTCAAGTATTGCATTTGCATTTCTTTCCTGTTGATATCGAGCTAAATAATATGACAGAAAGTAAATCGCATAGCATTTAATAACATGAATGTGACATAGGAAGCAGCAGGAATTATAAATTCTGGAGGGTCACTTCAAACTGTTTCCCATTTTGCACATCAAAACAAATTTGCCATGGAAAATATGATTTTTACATATATTTTTGAGTTTATGCTTTAAAAAATTGTACAAAAGCAGATGCAGCTTCAATGACAACCTCAAGCATCCACTTCACGGTAAGTAGCAATTACATCAAGTAAACAGTATCATGTAATGCTTATATGAAACCACGTCTGTGATAAACAACTGCTAGGATGTCCTTTCTTTCTAGTACAACCGTTTCTCAGATTAAAGTGAATCTCTTCTTCAAACATTTAGTTCTCCTTTCATGTTTTAAAAGTGCCGCTGAACATATAATCAAAACATTGATAATCATATGCCTATGCAGGTCAATATATTGGTTATTGAATCTCATTGTAGAAGAAACATGCACTCCACTGTAATATGGAGACAAAAAAAAGAAAGTGAGAATCACTCTCTAATGTGATCCTGTGCATATACCAAGGCGAAAAAATAGAATGTTAGATGTCCTCACACCTGGGAGTAGTGTACTGCGAGTCCAATGCCATGGACAGTGTTTCAAGTGAATATCCCTCCTGTTGCTCCAAACCTCCCAATCCAAGTCCACCTGGAGGAAAAAAATAAGGATATAGGAAAGTAATGAGAAAAAAATCCTTCTTTTCTTTAAGAAAGATGTATATGTCACTTCAGGACAACAATTCTGAGGACTTTTTGATGGATGAGAAACAATTAACATGCTTATTTCTTCAACTGCAGTCATATGTAACACTAGTGATAATGCTTCTAGCTTCTTACAAAGTGTGAGTGAGATTCTCTCTTTTTAATGCCTTTTGAACCCCAAATTAATAAGATTTGTTTTATGAGCGCTTGGGAAATCAATATAGCACAACCTTGTATGGTGTACTCAGGATTTCTGCTCTATTACCACATGTAGGCACTTAAATAGTGTCACAGACAAAGCAAAAGTCCCCACCGAAATATGAGCCAATATGAACTTTAGGGACGTGAATAGAAATATGAAATTTCCCCTCCCATTAGTGTTATTTGATCACCATAACACAGGAGTTATAAGTCAAGATAGATACCACAGACACAAAATGGTAGTCTGTTCTCTCACAAAAGGAATAAAGCAG
The DNA here is from genome assembly GCF_046119375.1 of Phyllobates terribilis. Classification (NCBI taxonomy): domain Eukaryota; kingdom Metazoa; phylum Chordata; class Amphibia; order Anura; family Dendrobatidae; genus Phyllobates; species Phyllobates terribilis. Next base: position 278,254,183 of record NW_027362767.1, read on the forward strand.
AGTCTGCAGTGTCATCTACTGAAGGTAGAAATCTTTAAAGTCGATCTGCACTTGTACAAATCTGTTTTCAAAATATAGTTATATTAAAAATTGTAATCAACATTTCAAGTTAAAGTAAAATATTTAGATTTGAGAGTCCTCAGTGGTTGATACCTTTTAATGGCTAACTGAAAAGATGGTAACAAATTGCAAGCTTTCGAGACTACTACTTGCAATTTGTTACCATCTTTTCAGTTAGCCATTAAAAGATATCAACCACTGAGGACTCTCAAATCTAAATATTTTTCTATCTACTGGCTAACACGGTACAAGAATATATATTTTCCCTATATCAAGTTAAAGTACTAACATGTGCAACTTCTAAGTATGCATATTTTCATAACACTGTTCCCAGACCTTTATATCTGTTCAGAAGTTTTCACAAACTGGTTGTGCTTCACAGGAATGACACAAAACATAGGAAGTGTATATTCATTCCTCAGCATTAAAATTTCAGCATAAATAAAGAAATTCTTGGTATTAAGGAAATAACAACAATGATAGACATGTTAATGATAAGCTAGTAATGAAAACAATTAACACTAACTTTTCAAAATATCTTGATTAATTCGGTATCGAGTATACAGCCATGTGAAAAAATACACGCACATTATCAAAGAGGTTATCAATGGTAGTCTGTAGAATATTCTGCAATGCTGAATGCACTTGGGCACGAACAACATCAAGATCTGCTGCTGGCAGCTCCCTTTGCAGTTGCCGACCAATGATGTCCCAGATGTGCTCGATGAGATAAAAGTCCAGAGACACTTTAAGGCCTTGGTAGCACATTTAGGCCATGGAGGGGGCTTACAGTAGCACCAGCAACATGCAGTCCGGTACACTCGTTTTGGAAAATGGCTCCTGGGACACTCAGCCGAAATGATCATACCACTGGTATCACCAGTAAATTAATGTAACGATTAGCAGTTAGTGTACCTGGAATTAAGACTAGATGGGTCTATCTACTAGAGATGAGCGTTGTTCTACTCGAACTGTTCGCCAATCTCAAATTCGAGCTGTTTTGGCCAGTGTTCGAGCCGTTCGGAGAACACGAACAATTTGAGAAAAATTCAGCTGTTCGAGGTTATGTTCGATAACTGTTCGTGCACCAAAATCATAACTGGATTTTTTCTCAGTAATGATGAAAATTAATGTTAATACGCAGTTTGAGTGTACAGCGGGGTGGGGGGAGGGGCAGGGGATGGATCTCTGCAGGAACAATGAAGATCTCCATTTTTTTTTCTCTTTCCCGCATTTACAGTGGGGAGGTGCAATCTGTCAGCCTATCAGCAGCGCACACACGGAGCGAAGTGCTTTTTTTCACACAAGCAAGGGCATGTGTCATTGGCAGTGTATGTCACAAGTCCTTGCCCTATAAGACCAAGCCATTTTCCCCGTCGCCACCATTTTCTCACTGCTGCAGCTGCGTGTTAGATGGCACCGCTGTTGCTGTGTGCACTATACCTTGTTAATTTCAAGCCAATTTTCGCACAAATCTACAGATAGCTTGGGAGTAGGGAATAGTTGTGATTGCAGTCCTTTTAAGGACTAGGTTACAGCATTTCCTACGACTTTTATCAGGCAGGTCTGTGCTCTTAAATAGATAGGTTGTGGGAGTAAAGACTAATTGTAATTGGAGTCCTTTTCAGGACTAGGTTACATCAGTTCCTATCAGTTTTTGCCAGGCAGGTCTGTGCCAGTGCTGTGCAAGTTTTTTTCACAGCATTTGGCTGAATCTAGCAAAGCTAATCCTTTTTGGCCTATTGCAGAGTGTGTTAGTCAGTGGAGTAGCCTATCTGTGTTGCAAGATATACCACCTGTGTATAGAATACCAATTTTTTTACTGCACCTAGTGAAGTAAAATCTTTTGGGCATAGCATCATTCTATTAGTCCATCTATACTGACCTCCATCAGGTTGCAAATTGAATATAATTTTTTTCTGCATCTAGCTCTGAAAAAATATTGGGCTTCTAGCTGTGTGTGGGACTTGTTGTATTAGTCCATCTATACTGACCTCCATCAGGTTGCAAACTGCATATATTTTTTTCTTCATCTACCTCTGAAAAAATATTGGGCTTCTAGCTGTGTGTGGGACTTGTTCTATTAATCCATCTATACAGACCTCCATCAGGTTGCAAACTGAATATATTTTTTTCTGCATCTACCTCTGAAAAAATATTGGGCTTCTAGCTGTGTGTGGGACTTGTTGTATTAGTCCATCTATACTGACCTCCATCAGGTTGCAAACTGAATATATTTTTTTCTGCATCTACCTCTGAAAAAATATTGGGCTTCTAGCTGTGTGTGGGACTTGTTGTATTAGTCCATCTATACAGACCTCCATCAGGTTGCAAACTAAATATATTTTTTTCTGCATCTACCTCTGAAAAAATATTGGGCTTCTAGCTGTGTGTGGGACTTGTTGTATTAGTCCATCTATACTGACCTCCATCAGGTTGCAAACTGAATATATTTTTTTCTGCATCTACCTCTGAAAAAATATTGGGCTTCTAGCTGTGTGTGGGACTTGTTCTATTAATCCATCTATACAGACCTCCATCAGGTTGCAAACTGAATATATTTTTTTCTGCATCTACCTCTGAAAAAATATTGGGCTTCTAGCTGTGTGTGGGACTTGTTCTATTAATCCATCTATACAGACCTCCATCAGGTTGCAAACTGAATATATTTTTTTCTGCATCTACTTCTGAAATATCATTGGGCTTCTAGCTGTGTGTGGGACTTGTTGTATTAGTCCATCTATACTGACCTCCATCAGGTTGCAAACTGAATATATTTTTTTCTGCATCTACCTCTGAAAAAATATTGGGCTTCTAGCTGTGTGTGGGACTTGTTCTATTAATCCATCTATACAGACCTCCATCAGGTTGCAAACTGAATATATTTTTTTCTGCATCTACCTCTGAAAAAATATTGGGCTTCTAGCTGTGTGTGGGACTTGTTGTATTAGTCCATCTATACTGACCTCCATCAGGTTGCAAACTGAATATATTTTTTTCTGCATCTACCTCTGAAAAAATATTGGGCTTCTAGCTGTGTGTGGGACTTGTTCTATTAATCCATCTATACAGACCTCCATCAGGTTGCAAACTGAATATATTTTTTTCTGCATCTAGCTCTGAAAAAATATTTGGCCTTCTAGCAGTGTGTGGGACTTTCTCTATTAGTCCATCTATACTGACCTCCATCAGGTTGCAAATTGAATATAATTTTTTTCTGCATCTAACCCAGCCAATAGTTTTGGCCTAATACCACAGTTTGGCCACTCAGCTCTGCTCGGTTCCCATCCCTTGTTTTTTTTGTGCAAACAACTCCAGAGTTGTTAATTAGTTAACCACCAAAATGAGTGGAAAAAGGCCTGCTGCTGGTGGAAAGGGGAATAGGCGTGTTGGGAAGGGGAAAAAAGGTTGTGTCCGTGGGGTAGGTGTTAAAGCAACAGTAACATGTGCAGAAGAAAGACCATCTTCCAGCCAAACTAAAATGTCTACTTCTTTTAGCGGACAATGTGATAAGATCCCTTTCTTACGGCCACGCCAATCGCTACAAATTCCAGATGAGGCACAAAAACAGCAGGTGCTTCAACGGATATCAAGTGCTCCTTTAAGTGGGCTCTCCTCCACATCAACTTCAACATCACAAATACTCCAGTCCTCAAAGGTGTCACCCCAATCGCACTTGCTTCCTCACAGCTCCCAAATCTCCAGCTGCCCGTCTGAGTATGAGGTAGAACAGATGGTTGAGTCTGCAGAGCTGTTTACTCATACTATAGCCTGGGAATCAGAGGTCGACTCCAGCGCTTCTGTGAATCCAGACGAGGAAATGATCTGCACTGATGCCCAGAATCTTTATGAGTCGGATCCAGGACCAGACGCAGAAGGTTCTGACCATAATGTAGACCCTCATTCCCAAACTGTAACTCCTGTTGGTGGAGACAATGAGGAAGACGATGATAAGACTCAAATACCTGATTGGAGTGACAACTTTAGTTTTTTGTCAGGGCAGGAACAGGTTGGCTCTGAGGACGACGGGTGTGATAACGCACAGGGTGATGATAATGAGGTTGGAGATCCCACTTACTGTCAACCCACAGTCAGCCAAGAGATGAGGTCAGCAGAGGAGGTGGAGGAAGATGCTAGTGACGACGAGGTCAGGTTGCGCCATCCTGGACAGAGACGTAGTACTGGAAGCACGTCAACAACTGCATCCTCAAACACAACTCTGCCTCTCACCACAAGTCGTGGTGGCTCTTCAGGTCGCATGGGTGCTAAGCCTTGCATAGCCTGGGCATTTTTTCAGATCGATAAAGATGACCCAACTCGTGTTATCTGTAACATTTGTCAGCAAAAGCTAAGTAGAGGCCAAAAAATACATAGTTTGAGTACTTCATGCATGAACCGGCACATGGACATGAAGCATAAGTTGCAGTGGGAAGCTCAGTGTGCTACAATGCGGCCTAGCCGGCCGGGCCAACCACCGTCTGCCATATCTTGTGCATCCGCGGCCTCTTCATCCTCTGTGACTGGAGGGACAGCAGTCACACCTGTTTTGGGGCGCAGACCTGCCACCTCTTTACCCGCAACAGCCAGCGTGATTGGCAGGTCATCATTTTCTTTGGAGGTGGTAACACCAGCTGGTGTTGAGCGCTCTCCGACATCGATAGCACCACCTTTGGATCAAGGCAATCTAACATGTCCGCCTGCATCTTCCTCACAGACCGGCAGTTTGCCGGGGACACCCTTATCAACCCCGTCTAAGCACAATAGCCAGCCCTCGGTCCCTCAGATGTGGACAAGTAAAAGACCATTTCCTCCTAGCCATGAGAAAGCTAAGAGGTTGAATTTCACCATCTGCAAGTTCTTGGCTACAGAAATGCTGCCTTTCCGCCTGGTGGACACAGAGGATTTTCGAGACCTTATGTCCATCGCAGTGCCCCAGTACCAGATGCCCAGTCGGTACTACTTCTCAAAGAAAGGTGTGCCTGCGCTCCACCAGCATGTCGCACACAACATCACCGCTTCTTTGAGAAACTCTGTGTGTGACAGGGTGCATTTCACCACAGACACTTGGACGAGTAGGCATGGACAGGGGCGTTACATGTCGCTGACTGGGCACTGGGTAACTATGGTGACAGCAGGACAAGGGGCTGCTGTCCAAGTCTTGCCGTCCCCACGAGTTGTGCGTCAATCCTCTTTATGTCAAAGTTCCTCCACTGCTTCTGCCTCCTCAACCTCCTCTCGGTCTTCCACCTGCACCCAAAGCCTGTCTGGTCATGCCACAAGCTTTCTAACTGCGCAGAAGGGATCCTGCACACCTCCTTACTATGCTGGCAGTAGGGCTCAACGTCATCAGGCGGTTTTTACATTGAAATGTCTGGGAAATGTGAGTCACACAGCTGAGGAGTTGTGGTCAGCTCTGGAGAACCAATTTCATGAATGGTTGTCTCCACTGGACCTGAAACCAGGGAAGGCCGTGTGCGACAATGCTGCAAACCTGGGTGCGGCCCTTCGCCGGGGCAATGTCACACACGTGCCTTGTATGGCTCACGTGTTGAACCTGGTTGTCCAGCAATTTTTAGCCCACTATCCCAGACTAGATGGCCTTCTGCAGAGGGCACGGTCGCTGTGTGCTCACTTTCGCCGTTCGCATCCCGCAGCTCAGCGACTTACATCTCTACAGAAGTCGTTGGGCCTGCCACTTCACCGGCTAAAATGCGATGTGCCTACCCGGTGGAATTCAACTCTGCACATGTTGCAGCGACTGTGGCAGCACCGACAAGCCCTGGTGCAATACGTTCTGACGTATAGCCTGGGCCAACGAGATCCAGAGGTGGGGCAAATCACGCTGGAGGAGTGGTCTCAGATCAGGGACCTATGCACCCTTCTGCACAGTTTTGAAATGGCGACGAAGATGTTTAGTGCTGACGATGCCATTATCAGCATGACTATTCCGGTGATTTACATGCTGAAGCAAATGTTAAACAGAATTCGGAGTCAGGTGGTGGCACAAGAGGAGGTGGAGGAAGTAGAGGAGGAGGAGTTGTATGCGGAAGGGCTAACGTCTGCAAGGTCCAGACGGTCGGCAGCACCAAGGCGGCAGGCATGTGAGGGTGGGGGAGATGATTTTACCAGGGCGCATGGTAGCAGCCAAACTAGTGAGGAAGGTGCAGGAGCCCAGGAAGAAGTGGAGGACGAACTGATGGAAGACTCATCAGATGAGGGAGACCTTGATCACATTTCTGTTGTGCGAGGTTGGGGGGAGAGGACAGAGGAAGGAAGCATGATTGTTACCTCGCCACCAACACAACAGGGACTTGGTGCTCCTGGATGCGCAACACACATGAGTGCCTTCTTGCTGCACTACCTGCAACATGACCCTCGAATTGTGAGAATTAGAAATAATCCTGACTACTGGGTTGCCACACTGTTAGATCCCCGGTACAAAAGTAAATTTGCAGAAATTATTCCTGCCATAGAAAGGGATGCACGCATGCAGGAGTATCAGCAGAGACTGCTGCAGAATCTTACATGTGCTTTTCCACAAAATACCAGTGGTGCACGTAGTGAATCTCACAGTTCCAACTTGCCAACCGTGGGACCGTCAAGTGTTCAGCACTCAAACCATAACAGAACCACAGTATCTGCTGGTAACATCAATTTTGCGGAATCATTTCACCACTTTTTTAGCCCATCCTTTGCAAGGCCACAGGAGACAAGAAGTCTGACACATAGTCAACGCCTAGAGACGATGGTACAGGAGTATCTCCAAGTAAACATTGAAGCCATGACTGTGTCACTGGACCCTTGCTCTTTTTGGGCTTCCAATCTGGATAAATGGCCGGAGCTAGCCACTTACGCCTTGGAGATCTTGTCATGCCCCGCAGCCAGCGTTCTGTCTGAACGTGTGTTCAGCGCTGCTGGTGGTGTGCTGACAGATAAGCGCACGCGGCTCTCCACTGATAATGTAGACAGACTCACGTTCATAAAGATGAACAAATCATGGATCCGAAACGACTTTTCTACCCCTGTGTCATCCTGGGGAGAGTAAAAGCTTGATGATTGGTTAAAATCACCCTACCATCCATTTTAAGCTTTCAAATTACTAATCATGTTTATCTGTATCTTGGCTGGAAAATAATTTGGGCTTTGTAGCAGTGTGCAGCACTGATTCTATTAGGTCATCTATAATAAGCTCCACCAGATTTAAAATTACTAATCATGTTTATCTGTATCTTGACTGGAAAATAATTTGGGCTTTGTAGCAGTGTGCAGCACTGATCCTATTAGGCCATCTATACTAAAGCTTCACCAGATTTAAAATTAATAATAATTTTTAGCTGCATCTAGCCCGGAAAATAATTTTGGGGCTCCGAGATGCGCAAGACACATAAGTGCCTTCTTGCTGCACTACCTGCAGCATGACCCTCATATTGTCAGAATTCGAAGTAATCATGACTACTGGGTTGCCACACTCTTAGATCCCCAAACTTTTCGATCAACCTTTTCATTTTAATAAAGACCAAAAAAATGGTCATTTTTGAAATTATAAGCATTAGCAGGTTGTTAGAAACTGAAATCAAACAGTTTTCAACTCAAAACTTTATTCTAGGTGATGTTACATTTTCACATAGGACCCCTTGTTCGAAAGGAGCTTCTGAACTCTCTCGTCCATTGAATTTGTCAGGTTTTGGATGGTTTCTGCTTCAATTGTTTTGCATGAGGACAGAATACCCTCCCAGAGCTGGTGCTTAGATGTGAACTGCCTCCCGCCATCATAGACACTCCTTTTAATGATGCTCCAAAGGTTCTGAATGGGGTAGAGGTCAGGGGAGCATGGTGGTCACACCATAAGTTTGTCCCCTTTTATGCCCATATCAGCCAGAGATGCAGATGTTTTATGTGCAGCATGAGATGGTGCATTATCATGCAGAAAAATGATCTTGCTGTGAAATACACGGTTCTTCTTCTTGAACCATGGCAGGAAGTGCTGTTTGAGAAAATTCACATACATTATGGAGTTCATCTTTAGCGCCTTCAGGGATCCTAAAGGGGCCGACAATCTCTCTCCCCATGATTCCAGCCCAAAACATTACTCCACCTCCTCCTTGTTGGCGCTGTAGCCGTGTTTGCGTGGGGTGTCCATCAACCAGCCATGCTCCACTCCATCCATCTGGACCATCGAGCGCTGCACGGCACTCATCCGTGAACAAAACAGTTTTGAAATCAGTCTTCATGTAATGTTTGGCCCACTGGAGCCGTTTCTGCTTGTGTGAAGTGGATAGAGGAGGTCGACAGGATGGCGTATGCACAGCTGCAAACCTCTGAAGGACCCTGCATCTTGTTGTTCGGGGGACGTTGGAGGCACAAGCAGCTTCAAAAACTTGTCTGCTGCTATGACAAGGCTTTTTTGCCGCTGCTCTTTCAACCTGACGTAATTGCCTGTAGGAAAGAGTCCTCAATTTGCCCTTATCAGCACGCACACGTGTGTACTGTGAATCAGCTACATACTTCTTGATTGCCAAGACACTTCATCCTGATCATCGCACAATGTTGATTGTAGTCATGCCTTGACCTAAACACTCCACAATTTGTTGCTTCTCAGCAGCCGACACATCCTTTTTCTTTCCCATTTTGGCAGAAAATGTAGGCTGCTTAATAATGTGAGACAGCCTTCTTAAGTAGTCTTGCCTTTCATTGGACACACCTGCCAAACTAATTAGCACAGGTGTCTGCAATTGCTTACAGTGATATAAAGAGCCCTGACACACATCACCATCAATGAGTTTAACTGACAAACAAATTCTTCCCTTATCACTCCTAAACACTTTTTGCATAATAATTTGGAACACAGTGTACATGTGCTTTTCCACAAAACACCAGTGGTTCACGTAGTGAATCTTACAGTTCTAACTTGCCAACCGTGGTCTGTATGGAGTTGTTCAATAAAGGGCCCAAAATTAAGATAACATAGATGGGAGAGGTCTCTATGAATAGGAATTCCTAAGTATTTGATACCCTGTGAGGGCCAGGCAAAGGGAAAGTTGGACTGGATGGAATCCTATATGGATTTGGGGAGGGAGACATCGAGGGCCTCAGACTTCGCTGCATTGATTTTAAAATTTGACCATGTAACAAAGTGATCTATTTCAGCCATAACAGCATGGATGGATATATGTGATTGAGTGATATATACTAGGACATCATCAGCAAATAGAGAGCACTTGTACTCGGTGCCTCCCACCTCAATCCACCTAATATTGGGGTTATGGCGAATTGATGAGAGCAGGTGCTCCGTCACTAGGATGTATAAGAGAGGGGACAGAGAACATCCCTGCCTTGTCCCATTGGTGATTGTGAAAGGTGATGAAAATGTTCTGACGCGCCCCCTGGGCCTTGGGACACCCGGAGCCGGACCCTTTTTGGTGGATGCTGGTGGTTGTAGTCTCCGTGGCGGCAACCCGGTTCCGTGGCTCAGGGCGGTCAAACCAGTGGCGGAACTATTTATGTGGTTTTGATGTTTAAATGTCCGACTACGCCACCCGTGGATTGCGGTCAGAGTGAACCGCCGCTCCAGGGCAGACCGCTGAGGCTGGTGTTGTGGGTGCAGCAGAGCGTAGCATAACTCCCCACGGGAGGAGTATAGCCTCAGGGCAGTGTATGCGGAGGATGGGGGTGATGGTGCAGGGCAGCAGCAGTAATGACACGGAGTCAGTGATGCAGTCCAGGGCCTTTACTCACAGTTCTTATTATCCAGACCACGTCTGCAGGTAACGGCTGCCCACGTCGTACTGTGCTCACCAGGTGAGGGGCTCAGACAACTCCCAGATAACTTTGGAGTGCTTCACAGGACCCCCTTTGTGTGTCCTTTGTCTGGCCTTTCTTACCAACACTTCTGTCCGGCTGCCTCGGGCCTCCTCTTGGTAAACTTGGCGCCAGTTTCCCTGACCCTATGTGGTGCCTTCCTAGCGGGTGTAGCGAGGGGCTGCGCCACATAAAATGTCACAGCCTCCTGTTTCTAGCTGAGGGTCATTTCCTGCCTCCACTAGTTTCGGGGACCGGTCTCCCCCTTTGGCCTGACCCCTCCACGCAGGTGGATTCGGGCGTGCGGTGGCGACTCGCCCGTCCGCACCCCTGAGATCCCTTCGTTCCTCGTTCCTGGAGCCTTCTCCGCTCCTCTTCCTTCCTTCTCCCTCTTCCAGGCCTGGGCCTCTATTACTAGGCCCACCTCCGGAGCAGAGCTCATGCAGAGCCCCTGCTCCCTGCCACTTCTGCTCAGACTTCTCTGCACTGAACTAAGATGGTGCCCACCTTTTATACTCCCTTCTCAATGCACCCAGGAACTGCTTACTCCCTGCTCCTGCACTACAGGGTTCCCCTTCCTCAGTGTTCCCTCCCCCCACTCCAGCCAGGGACAGGGACTGTCGTGCCCATCTCAGGGGCATATTGGTCGCCCTGCCCCACGGCAATGTGGTGTAATGCATGCAGGTGTCGGGTCCTGATCCACACTCCATCCTTACCTGAGAGTGAGATATCACACCTCTGGGTGAGGTGCAATACCTCTGTAGCAACCGAGCCCTCAGGGTGCTACAGTTCCATTTATCTTCAGCCTAGGTGACGTATTGCGATACAGGGCCGTGATTTTGGCTATAAAAGGGTCCCCTAGACCCCTACCCCAAGCTTTTTAAGAGAATCATATATGGCGTGCCAGGAGACTCTATGGAATGCTTTCTCAGCATCCAACGAGAGTATCTAATTACAAATTTTTAACTGCATCTAGCCCAGGAAATACTTTGTGCCTAGTAGCAGGGTCTGCTAGTCAGCGGATTATCCCGGCTGTTAAGCAAGCTACACCACCTGTAGTTTGGACACTTCATTTTTTCAAAGGAAATGCTTCGGGACCACGGGATATTCAGTGAAGAGCATCAGGAGGCACCCCAAGGCATAGGGGCTCGGACTGGCAGTAGGATGCCTTGCGGTGGACAGCCGAGCTCGATCCTTATAAAAGCTTTTTAACTGCAGCAGCTTTAGTGGACGCTACTGGAGCTGGAATTACGCGGCTGCTGGCATGAGACTTGACCTCCAATAGATCCTTGTAAATGGATTTAAAGTGTATTTATTCAAATTAGAGAGACAATTTAAATTAAAAAGCTTAGAGCTGCCTCCACCACAGGGGGGCTCGCTCGACCCACCAGCGGACAGGCACCAGTATTGGGAGAGGGGGGCTGGCCGTCAGGGTTCACCGCGGCTCTGGCACAAACCCGGCGACACGGAGGTGGCACGGGCAGGAGCGGACTGAACGTTTCGGCTTCTCACTTTTTGGATTTTAGAAGGGCATGACATGCCTATATCTGTGTCTCCCCCTCCTTTTACTCCTCCACCTCTTTTCTTTTCGCATGACTATATGTACTTGTCACTTTTCCATGTGTTAGTTGTGTCTTCTGAGCAGTTTGTCAGTTTTTGGACACCTTTGAAGGTGTTTTCTATGTGTTTCTATGTGTTTTTGTTTGCCTGCCATTGGTTTTAATGGTGTTCGAAGGTGTTCGACGAACAGTTCAACGAACAGTTCGGCGAACACACGGGTGTTCGACGAACCGAACCGAACTCGAACACTACGGGGGTGGCTCAACACTACTATCTACCACATATTATGCCACCGCACATCATAATTCTAGAAGCGATTCTGGTGTTATGTTTCCTTGTGAAGGCCACTTCATAGCGTTGCCCAAACTAGCATCGATTTTTTTTATTTGAGTGATGAAAAACAAATTCCTGTTGTGCCCCCTTTTCCGAGGCCCATAGTGTTTTTTGATTTTTCTGTTAATTGAGCTGTGTTTGGGCTTGTTAAATTGATAACAATTTGGGGTACCCATTACTTTGATTGATTTTTATTGTATTTTTTAGGGAGGAATAGTGACTGATATAGCACAACAGTGGCAAATGATTTTTTTCCATTGCTGCTTTTGCCTTTATGAATTGATATAGCATTTTGAAAGACTGGGCTTTATGGATAAATATATTTATGCTGTGGCCGTGAGTATACATATCGCATACTTTGTGTCCCATGACCACTTGCTCCTGGCACCGAAAATCCTCACAGCTCGCAGTGCACCTGATGGGAAGATACACATGTCTGCAGTCACATGGAGAGCCAAATGCCATAATAATGAGAGAGAGAGAATGTTTTAAGGCATTTTTATTACTTACTGCAAAGTCAAAAGTTTGCATACACTAAGATAACTATGCCTTTAAACAATTCTGGACTGCCCATATGATGATGTCATGTGTTTAGAAGCTTCTGATAGATTTTTTGGCAACATCTGAGTTAATTAGAGACACACCTATGGGTGTATTTTAATGCACACCTGAAACACACTGCTGCTTTGTGTACCATCATGGGAAAGTCTAAAGAAATCAGCCAAGATATCAGGAAGAGAATTGAGAATTGTGGACTTGAACAAGTCTGGCTCATCCTTGGGTACAATTTCAAGATACCTGAAGGTGCCTCATTCATTCATCTGTACAAACAATTATATGCAAGTACAAGCAACATGGGAAAATCCAGCCATCATACTGCTCAGGAAGGAGACGGGTTCTGTGTCCCAGAGATGAACGTGCTTTGGTCCGACATGTGCTTATCAACCCAAGGACAAAAGCAAAAGACCTTGTGAAGATGATGGCGGAAGCTGGTAAGATTGTGTCAATAACCACAGTGAAACGAGTACTGTATCAACATAGGCTGAAAAGCCAATTTGCCAAGAAGAAGCCATTACTCCAAAAGAAACATAAAAAAGCCAGAATAATGTTTGCAAATGCACACAGGAACAAATATCTTAATTTTTGGAGCCATGTCCTCTGGTCTGATGAAAATAAAACTGAACTTTTTGGGCATAATGACCATCGTTACATTTGGAGGAAAACGGGAGAAGCTTAGAAGCCTAAGAACACCATCCCAACTGTGAAACACGGGGGTGGCAGCATCATGTTGTGGGGTTGTTTTACTGCAGGAGGGACTGGTGCACGTCATAAAATAGATGGCATCATGAGAAAAGAAGATTATGTGGCAATACTGAAGCAACATCTCAAGACATCAGCTAGGAAGATAAAGCTTGGGGGGAAATGGGTCTTCCAAATGTACAATGACCCAAAGCATACTGCCAAAATGGTAACAAAGTGGCTTAAAGATAACAAAGTCAATATTTTGGAATCACAAATCCTTGATCTCAATCCTATTGAAAATTTATGGGCAAAGCTGAAAAGGCAGGTGCGAACAAGGCGACCTACAAACCTGGATCACTTACACCAGTTTTGTCAGGAGGAATGGGCCCAAATTCCGACTAACTATTGTGAGAAGCTTGTGGAAGGATATCTCAAACGTTTGACCCAAGTCATTCAGTTTAAGGGCAATGGTACCAAATATTAATGAAATGTATGTAAACTTTTGACTTTGCAGTAAGTAATAAAAATGCCTTAAAACATTCTCTCTCTCATTATTCTGGCATTTGGCAAATATTAAAAATTATGGAAATCCTAATTGACCTAAAACAGGAAAGGTTTATTCTGATTTCATGTCAGATATTGAGAAAAACATGCATATGTGTCTTTTTATAAAGCGTATGTAAACTTCTGGTTTCAACTGTATATACATATTCAGTGACACTGATTAGCTTGTACTGTTATTGGATACAAACATCACACATTCATGTGCACGTACAATTACAAACACAGTCTCCACGTGTTTCAACAGTGAAGTAAAGCATGAGCACATCAGGAGAATACTCAACTCTGAAGGCCATGAAAAGAAATGTCCACGTATTAGGCTATGTGTCTATGATTAGGCTATAGTAGTGATTTGGAAGCAGCGTATTTTCGCTGCTTCCAAAACGCTGCGTTATAATCACGAGGATAAATCTGCATGTGTTCATTGAACAATGCGCAGTTACTGCACCCAATACATTCTATTGTTTTCGCAACAGAAATTGACATTCTGCGTCTCGTAAACCTGCTCCGCCGGTGAGTTTACGCAGTATCAAATAGAAGCACAGTGGGCATAGGATTTCTATAAATCCCATCCACTGTGCTTCTAATGTGGAATGCTGCGTTTTGGATACAACACAGGCTATTCCTAATCATGCATGCAACCTTATTAACCTTCATGCTAAATGCACATTGGCGGCATGGTTCCTTTTGCCCTGGTATTTTTGCTTCACTTTACTTTGGGACGAGGTAGTCTCCTCCTTGATGTTGTTTTTTTTATCCGCCATTACATTTAACCAATATAAAACCCAAGAAAAAAAACAAAAAAAATAAAAATGAGAATATTTCCTAAAGCAAGTAAAAAACCCTTACTTATGTTCAAATTTGTCTCCCCATAGGAGTATCCTCACATATTTATTGCTTTTGCTCTTGTATAATTTTTGTATTCATGACTCTTTTATGTGATTATTGCATCTAGCCGCATGTTTATTTAGTATCACTTATTACCCTCCTGGTATGAGATTTATTCTTTTTTCTATTTTTTCCATCCCCCATTTGTTGCTAGTGCACTTTTGGACTTTTTTAAATGTTTTTAAATCTGTCAGTGTTGTGTCTTTTTTTAATAAACTTTACAAATATATACTGTACATTTTATTATCTGATGTGCACTATGGAATTTTTCTGTGGAAATTTTTCTCTTTGGTTCATACAATTGTTCTTTGCACGGTATTAGTAGCACCCCATTCACACCTTCGCTATGCCCACGGTCCTTTGTTTTTTTCCTACTTCATAAATACTTTCTACTTTGTGTTGATATCACATAAAATTCAAATAAAATACATTTAAGTTTGTGGGTGTAACATGACAAAATGTGGAAAAGTTCACAGGGCATGAATTCTTTTTCAAGGCATTGTAGCTGTGTGGCTGAGCCCTTGAACTGTTGTTCTAGGGGCACTGGCAGTGGTAGATGCACTTTGAGCAAGGTTAAATCTCAAAGTGGAAATCAGGCAAGCTGTGTGTGTGTGTGTGTGTGTGTGTGTGTGTGTGTGTGTGTGTGTGTGTGTGTGTGTGTGTGTGTGTGTGTGTGTGGGTTAGGGCCAGGAATAATGTCTATTTCTTACAAAACCTGGGCTCCAGACAAGGGTGACAAGGAGGTTAGGTCTAGTGTTGAGCCACCCCCGTAGTGTTCGAGTTCGGTTCGGTTCGTCGAACACCCGTGTGTTCGCCGAACTGTTCGTCGAACTGTTCGTCGAACACCTTCGAACACCGTTAAAACCAATGGCAGGCAAACAAAAACACATAGAAACACATAGAAAACACCTTCAAAGGTGTCCAAAAGCTGACAAACTGCTCAGAAGACACAACTAACACATGGAAAAGTGACAAGTACATATAGTCATGCGAAAAGAAAAGAGGTGGAGGAGTAAAAGGAGGGGGAGACACAGATATAGGCATGTCATGCCCTTCTAAAATCCAAAAAGTGAGAAGCCGAGACGGCCAGTCCGCTCCTGCCCGTGCCACCTCCGTGTCGCCGGGTTTGTGCCAGAGCCGCGGTGAACCCTGACGGCCAGCCCCCCTCTCCCAATACTGGTGCCTGTCCGCTGGTGGGTCGAGAGAGCCCCCCTGTGGTGGAGGTAGCTCTAAGCTTTTTAATTTAAATTGTCCCTCTAATTTGAATGAATACACTTTAAATCCATTTACAAGGATCTATTGGAGGGCAAGTCTCATGCCAGCAGCCGCGTAATTCCAGCTCCAGTAGCGTCCACTAAAGCTGCTGCAGTTAAAAAGCTTTTATAAGGATCGAGCTCGGCTGTCCACCGCAAGGCATCCTAGTGCCAGTCCCAGCCCCTATGCCTTGGGGTGCCTCCTGATGCTCTTCACAAAGTATCCCGTGGTCCCGAAGCATTTCCTTTGAAAAAATTAAGTGTCCAAACTACAGGTGGTGTAGCTTGCTTAACAGCCGGGATAATCCGCTGACTAGCAGACACTGCTACTAGGCACAAAGTATTTCCTGGGCTAGATGCAGTTAAAAATTTGTAAGTAGATACTCTCGTTGGATGCTGAGAAAGCATTCCATAGAGTCTCCTGGCAAGCCATATATGATTCTCTTAAAAAGCTTGGGGTAGGGGTCTAGGGGACCCTTTTATAGCCAAAATCACGGCCCTGTATCACAATACGTCACCTAGGCTGAAGATAAATGGAACTGTAGCACCGAGGGCTCGGTTGCTACAGACGTATTGCACCTCACCCAGAGGTGTGATATCTCACTCTCAGATAAGGATGGAGTGTGGATCAGGACCTGACACCTGCATGCATTACACCACATTGCCGTGGGGCAGGGCGACCAATATGCCCCTGAGATGGGCACGACAGTCCCTGTCCCTGGCTGGAGTGGGGGGAGGGAACACTGAGGAAGGGGAACCCTGCAGTGCAGGAGCAGGGAGGAAGCAGTTCCTGGGTGCATTGAGAAGGGAGTATAAAAGGTGGGCACCATCTTAGTTCAGTGCAGAGAAGTCTGAGCAGAAGTGGCAGGGAGCAGGGGCTCTGCATGAGCTCTGCTCCGGAGGCGGGCCTAGTAACAGAGGCCCAGGCCTGCAAGAGGGAGAAGGAAGGAAGAGGAGCGGAGAAGGCTCCAGGAACGAGGAATGAAGGGATCCCAGGGGTGCGGACGGGCGAGTCGCCACCGCACGCCCGAATCCACCTGCGTGGAGGGGTCAGGCCAAAGGGGGAGACCGGTCCCCGAACTAGTGGAGGCAGGAAACGACCCTCAGCTAGAAACCGGAGGCTCTGACATTTTATGTGGCGCAGCCCCTTGCTCCACCCGCTAGGAAGGCACCACATAGGGTCAGGGAAACTGGCGCCAAGTTTACCAAGAGGAGGCCCGAGGCAGCCGGACAGAAGTGTTGGTAAGAAAGGCCAGACAAAGGACACACAAAGGGGGTCCTGTGAAGCGCTCCAAAGTTATCTGGGAGTTGTCTGAGCCCCTCACCTGGTGAGCACAGTACGACGTGGGCAGCCGTTACCTGCAGACGTGGTCTGGATAATAAGAACTGTGAGTAAAGGCCCTGAACTGCATCACTGACTCCGTGTCGTTACTGCTGCTGCCCTGCACCATCACCCCCATCCTCCGCATACACTGCCCTGAGGCTATACTCCTCCCGTGGGGAGTTATGCTACGCTCTGCTGCACCCACAACACCAGCCTTAGCGGTCTGCCCTGTAGCGGCGGTTCACTCTGACCGCAATCCACGGGTGGCGTAGTCGGACATTTAAACATCAAAACCACATAAATAGTTCCGCCACTGGTTTGACCGCCCTGAGCCACGGAACCGGATCGCCGCCACGAAGACTACAACCACCAGCATCCAGCAAAAAGGGTCCGGCTCCGGGTGTCCCAAGGCCCAGGGGGTGCGTCAGAACATTTTCATCACCTTTCACAATCACCAATGGGACAAGGCAGGGATGTCCTCTGTCCCCTCTCTTATACATCCTAGTGACGGAGCACCTGCTCTCATCAATTCGCCATAACCCCAATATTAGGTGGATTGAGGTGGGAGGCACCGAGTACAAGTGCTCTCTATTTGCTGATGATGTCCTAGTATATATCACTCAATCACATATATCCATCCCTGCTGTTATGGCTGAAATAGATCACTTTGTTACATGGTAAAATTTTAAAATCAATGCAGCGAAGTCTGAGGCCCTCGATGTCTCCCTCCCTAAATCCATATAGGGTTCCATCCAGTCCAATTTTCCCTTTGCCTGGCCCTCACAGGGTATCAAATACTTAGGAATTCCTATTCATAGAGACCTCTCCCATCTATGTTATCTTAATTTTGGGCCCTTTATTGAACAATTCCATACAGACCACGGTTGGCAAGTTAGAACTGTAAGATTCACTACGTGAACCACTGGTGTTTTGTGGAAAAGCACATGTACACCGCGTTCCAAATTATTATGCAAAAAGTGTTTAGGAGTGATAAGGGAAGAATTTGTTTGTTTGTCAGTTAAACTCATTGATGGTGATGTGTGTCAGGGCTCTTTATATCACTGTAAGCAATTGCAGACACCTGTGCTAATTAGTTTGGCAGGTGTGTCCAATGAAAGGCAAGACTACTTAAGAAGGCTCTCTCACATTATTAAGCAGCCTACATTTTCTGCCAAAATGGGAAAGAAAAAGGATGTGTCGGCTGCTGAGAAGCAACAAATTGTGGAGTGTTTAGGTCAAGGCATGACTACAATCAACATTGTGCGATGATCAGGATGAAGTGTCTTGGCAATCAAGAAGTATGTAGCTGATTCACAGTACACACGTGTGCGTGCTGATAAGGGCAAATTGAGGACTCTTTCCTACAGGCAATTACGTCAGGTTGAAACAGCAGCGGCAAAAAAGCCTTGTCATAGCAGCAGACAAGTTTTTGAAGCTGCTTGTGCCTCCAACGTCCCCCGAACAACAAGATGCAGGGTCCTTCAGAGGTTTGCAGCTGTGCATATGCCATCCTGTCGACCTCCTCTATCCACTTCACACAAGCAGAAACGGCTCCAGTGGGCCAAACATTACATGAAGACTGATTTCAAAACTGTTTTGTTCACGGATGAGTGCCGTGCAGCGCTCGATGGTCCAGATGAATGGAGTGGAGGATGGCTGGTTGATGGACACCCCACGCAAACACGGCTACAGCGCCAACAAGGAGGAGGTGGAGTAATGTTTTGGGCTGGAATCATGGGGAGAGAGATTGTCGGCCCCTTTAGGATCCCTGAAGGCGCTAAAGATGAACTCCATAATGTATGTGGATTTTCTCAAACAGCACTTCCTGCCATGGTTCAAGAAGAAGAACCGTGTATTTCACAGCAAGATCATTTTTCTGCATGATAATGCACCATCTCATGCTGCACATAAAACATCTGCATCTCTGGCTGATATGGGCATAAAAGGGGACAAAATTATGGTGTGACCCCCATGCTCCCCTGACCTCTACCCCATTCAGAACCTTTGGAGCATCATTAAAAGGAGTGTCTATGATGGCGGGAGGCAGTTCACATCTAAGCAACAGCTCTGGGAGGGTATTCTGTCCTCATGCAAAACAATTGAAGCAGAAACCATCCAAAACCTGACAAATTCAATGGACGAGAGAGTTCAGAAGCTCCTTTCGAACAAGGGGTCCTATGTGAAAATGTAACATCACCTAGAATAAAGTTTTGAGTTGAAAACTGTTTGATTTCAGTTTCTAACAACCTGCTAATGCTTATAATTTCAAAAATGACCATTTTTTTGGTCTTTATTAAAATGAAAAGGTTGATCGAAAAGTTTGGGGGATCTAAGAGTGTGGCAACCCAGTAGTCATGATTACTTCGAATTCTGACAATATGAGGGTCATGCTGCAGGTAGTGCAGCAAGAAGGCACTTATGTGTCTTGCGCATCTCGGAGCCCCAAAATTATTTTCCGGGCTAGATGCAGCTAAAAATTATTTTTAATTTTAAATCTGGTGAAGCTTATTATAGATGGCCTAATAGGATCAGTGCTGCACACTGCTACAAAGCCCAAATTATTTTCCAGTCAAGATACAGATAAACATGATTAGTAATTTGAAAGCTTAAAACGGTTGGTAGGGTGATTTTAACCAATCATCAAGCTTTTACTCTCCCCAGGATGACGCAGGGGTAGAAAAGTCGTTTCGGATCCATGATTTGTTCATCTTTATGAACGTGAGTCTGTCTACATTATCAGTGGAGAGCCGCGTGCGCTTATCTGTCAGCACACCACCAGCAGCGCTGAACACACGTTCAGACAGAACGCTGGCTGCGGGGCATGACAAGATCTCCAAGGCGTAAGTGGCTAGCTCCGGCCATTTATCCGGATTGGAAGCCCAAAAAGAGCAAGGGTCCAGTGACACAGTCGTGGCTTCAATGTTTACTTGGAGATACTCCTGTACCATCGTCTCTAGGCGTTGACTATGTGTCAGACTTCTTGTCTCCTGTGGCCTTGCAAAGGATGGGCTAAAAAAGTGGTGAAATGATTCCGCAAAATTGATGTTACCAGCAGATACTGTGGTTCTGTTACGGTTTGAGTGCTGAACACTTGACGGTCCCACGGTTGGCAAGTTGGAACTGTGAGATTCACTACGTGCACCACTGGTATTTTGTGGAAAAGCACATGTAAGATTCTGCAACAGTCTCTGCTGATACTCCTGCATGCGTGCATCCCTTTCTATGGCAGGAATAATTTCTGCAAATTTACTTTTGTACCGGGGATCTAACAGTGTGGCAACCCAGTAGTCAGGATTATTTCTAATTCTCACAATTCGAGGGTCATGTTGCAGGTAGTGCAGCAAGAAGGCACTCATGTGTGTTGCGCATCCAGGAGCACCAAGTCCCTGTTGTGTTGGTGGCGAGGTAACAATCATGCTTCCTTCCTCTGTCCTCTCCCCCCAACCTCGCACAACAGAAATGTGATCAAGGTCTCCCTCATCTGATGAGTCTTCCATCAGTTCGTCCTCCACTTCTTCCTGGGCTCCTGCACCTTCCTCACTAGTTTGGCTGCTACCATGCGCCCTGGTAAAACCATCTCCCCCACCCTCACATGCCTGCCGCCTTGGTGCTGCCGACCGTCTGGACCTTGCAGATGTTAGCCCTTCCGCATACAACTCCTCCTCCTCTACTTCCTCCACCTCCTCTTGTGCCACCACCTGACTCCGAATTCTGTTTAACATGTGCTCCAGCATGTAAATCACCGGAATAGTCATGCTGATAATGGCATCGTCAGCACTAAACATCTTCGTCGCCATTTCAAAACTGTGCAGAAGGGTGCATAGGTTCCTGATCTGAGACCACTCCTCCAGCGTGATTTGCCCCACCTCTGAATCTCGTTGGCCCAGGCTATACGTCAGAACGTATTGCACCAGGGCTTGTCGGTGCTGCCACAGTCGCTGCAACATGTGCAGAGTTGAATTCCACCGGGTAGGCACATCGCATTTTAGCCGGTGAAGTGGCAGGCCCAACGACTTCTGTAGAGATGTAAGTCGCTGAGCTGCGGGATGCGAACGGCGGAAGTGAGCACACAGCGACCGTGCCCTCTGCAGAAGGCCATCTAGTCTGGGATAGTGGGCTAAAAATTGCTGGACAACCAGGTTCAACACGTGAGCCATACAAGGCACGTGTGTGACATTGCCCCGGTGAAGGGCCGCACCCAGGTTTGCAGCATTGTCGCACACGGCCTTCCCTGGTTTCAGGTCCAGTGGAGACAACCATTCATGAAATTGGTTCTCCAGAGCTGACCACAACTCCTCAGCTGTGTGACTCACATTTCCCAGACATTTCAATGTAAAAACCGCCTGATGACGTTGAGCCCTACTGCCAGCATAGTAAGGAGGTGTGCAGGATCCCTTCTGCGCAGTTAGAAAGCTTGTGGCATGACCAGACAGGCTTTGGGTGCAGGTGGAAGACCGAGAGGAGGTTGAGGAGGCAGAAGCAGTGGAGGAACTTTGACATAAAGAGGATTGACGCACAACTCGTGGGGACGGCAAGACTTGGACAGCAGCCCCTTGTCCTGCTGTCACCATAGTTACCCAGTGCCCAGTCAGCGACATGTAACGCCCCTGTCCATGCCTACTCGTCCAAGTGTCTGTGGTGAAATGCACCCTGTCACACACAGAGTTTCTCAAAGAAGCGGTGATGTTGTGTGCGACATGCTGGTGGAGCGCAGGCACACCTTTCTTTGAGAAGTAGTGCCGACTGGGCATCTGGTACTGGGGCACTGCGACGGACATAAGGTCTCGAAAATCCTCTGTGTCCACCAGGCGGAAAGGCAGCATTTCTGTAGCCAAGAGCTTGCAGATGGTGAAATTCAACCTCTTAGCTTTCTCATGGCTATGAGGAAATGGTCTTTTACTTGTCCACATCTGAGGGACCGAGGGCTGGCTATTGTGCTTAGACGGGGTTGATAAGGGTGTCCCCGGCAAACTGCCGGTCTGTGAGGAAGATGCAGGCGGACATGTTAGGTTGCTTTGATCCAAAGGTGGTGCTATCGATGTCGGACAGCGCTCAACACCAGCTGGTGTTACCACCTCCAAAGAAAATGATGACCTGCCAATCACGCTGGCTGTTGCGGGTAAAGAGGTGGCAGGTCTGCGCCCCAAAACAGGTGTGACTGCTGTCCCCCCAGTCACAGAGGATGAAGAGGCCGCGGATGCACAAGATATGGCAGACGGTGATTGGCCCGGCCGGCTAGGCCGCATTGTAGCACACTGAGCTTCCCACTGCAACTTATGCTTCATGTCCATGTGCCGGTTCATGCATGAAGTACTCAAACTATGTATTTTTTGGCCTCTACTTAGCTTTTGCTGACAAATGTTACAGATAACACGAGTTGGGTCATCTTTATCGATCTGAAAAAATGCCCAGGCTATGCAAGGCTTAGCACCCATGCGACCTGAAGAGCCACCACGACTTGTGGTGAGAGGCAGAGTTGTGTTTGAGGATGCAGTTGTTGACGTGCTTCCAGTACTACGTCTCTGTCCAGGAAGGCGCAACCTGACCTCGTCGTCACTAGCATCTTCCTCCACCTCCTCTGCTGACCTCATCTCTTGGCTGACTGTGGGTTGACAGTAAGTGGGATCTCCGACCTCATCATCATCACCCTGTGCGTTATCACACCCGTCGTCCTCAGAGCCAACCTGTTCCTGCCCTGACAAAAAACTAAAGTTGTCGCTCCAATCAGGTATTTGAGTCTTATCATCGTCTTCCTCATTGTCTCCACCAACAGGAGTTACAGTTTGGGAATGAGGGTCTACATTATGGTCAGAACCTTCTGCGTCTGGTCCTGGATCCGACTCATAAAGATTCTGGGCATCAGTGCAGATCATTTCCTCGTCTGGATTCACAGAAGCGCTGGAGTCGACCTCTGATTCCCAGGCTATAGTATGAGTAAACAGCTCTGCAGACTCAACCATCTGTTCTACCTCATACTCAGACGGGCAGCTGGAGATTTGGGAGCTGTGAGGAAGCAAGTGCGATTTGGGTGACACCTTTGAGGACTGGAGTATTTGTGATGTTGAAGTTGATGTGGAGGAGAGCCCACTTAAAGGAGCACTTGATATCCATTGAAGCACCTGCTGTTTTTGTGCCTCATCTGGAATTTGTAGCGATTGGCGTGGCCGTAAGAAAGGGATCTTATCACATTGTCCGCTAAAAGAAGTAGACATTTTAGTTTGGCTGGAAGATGGTCTTTCTTCTGCACCTACCCCACGGACACAACCTTTTTTCCCCTTCCCAACACGCCTATTCCCCTTTCCACCAGCAGCAGGCCTTTTTCCACTCATTTTGGTGGTTAACTAATTCACAACTCTGGAGTTGTTTGCACAAAAAAACAATGGATGGTAACCGAGCAGAGCTGAGTGGCCAAACTGTGGTATTAGGCCAAAACTATTGGCTGGGCTAGATGCAGAAAAAAATTATTTTTAATTTGCAACCTGATGGAGGTCAGTATAGATGGACTAATAGAACAAGTCCCACACGCTGCTAGAAGCCCAAATATTTTTTCAGAGATGAATGAAGAAAAAAATTATTTTTAATTTGCAACCTGATGGAGGTCAGTATAGATGGACTAATAGACCAAGTCCCACACACTGCTAGAAGCCCAAATATTTTTTCAGAGCTAGATGCAGAAAAAAATTATTTTTAATTTGCAACCTGATGGAGGTCAGTATAGATGGACTAATAGACCAAGTCCCACACACTGCTAGAAGCCCAAATATTTTTTCAGAGCTAGATGCAGAAAAAAATTATTTTTAATTTGCAACCTGATGGAGGTCAGTATAGATGGACTAATAGACCAAGTCCCACACACCGCTAGAAGCCCAAATATTTTTTCAGAGCTAGATGCAGAAAAAAAATATTTTTAATTTGCAACCTGATGGAGGTCAGAATAGATGGACTAATAGACCAAGTCCCACACACTGCTAGAAGCCCAAATATTTTTTCAGAGCTAGATGCAGAAAAAAATTATTTTTAATTTGCAACCTGATGGAGGTCAGTATAGATGGACTAATAGACCAAGTCCCACACACTGCTAGAAGCCCAAATATTTTTTCAGAGCTAGATGCAGAAAAAAATTATTTTTAATTTGCAACCTGATGGAGGTCAGTATAGATGGACTAATAGACCAAGTCCCACACACCGCTAGAAGCCCAAATATTTTTTCAGAGCTAGATGCAGAAAAAAAATATTTTTAATTTGCAACCTGATGGAGGTCAGAATAGATGGACTAATAGACCAAGTCCCACACACTGCTAGAAGCCCAAATATTTTTTCAGAGCTAGATGCAGAAAAAAATTATTTTTAATTTGCAACCTGATGGAGGTCAGTATAGATGGACTAATAGACCAAGTCCCACACACTGCTAGAAGCCCAAATATTTTTTCAGAGCTAGATGCAGAAAAAAATTATTTTTAATTTGCAACCTGATGGAGGTCAGTATAGATGGACTAATAGAACAAGTCCCACACGCTGCTAGAAGCCCAAATATTTTTTCAGAGATAAATGAAGAAAAAAATTATTTTTAATTTGCAACCTGATGGAGGTCAGTATAGATGGACTAATAGACCAAGTCCCACACACTGCTAGAAGCCCAAATATTTTTTCAGAGCTAGATGCAGAAAAATTTTTTATTCAATTTGCAACCTGATGGAGGTCAGTATAGATGGACTAATAGACCAAGTCCCACACACTGCTAGAAGCCCAAATATTTTTTCAGAGCTAGATGCAGAAAAAAATTATTTTTAATTTGCAACCTGATGGAGGTCAGTATAGATGGACTAATAGACCAAGTCCCACACACTGCTAGAAGCCCAAATATTTTTTCAGAGCTACATGCAGAAAAAAATTATTTTTAATTTTCAACCTGATGGAGGTCAGTATAGATGGACTAATAGAACAAGTCCCACACGCTGCTAGAAGCCCAAATATTTTTTCAGAGCTAGATGCAGAAAAAAATTATTTTTAATTTGCAACCTGATGGAGGTCAGAATAGATGGACTAATAGACCAAGTCCCACACACTGCTAGAAGCCCAAATATTTTTTCAGAGCTAGATGCAGAAAAAAATTATTTTTAATTTGCAACCTGATGGAGGTCAGTATAGATGGACTAATAGACCAAGTCCCACACACTGCTAGAAGCCCAAATATTTTTTCAGAGCTAGATGCAGAAAAAAATTATTTTTAATTTGCAACCTGATGGAGGTCAGTATAGATGGACTAATAGAACAAGTCCCACACGCTGCTAGAAGCCCAAATATTTTTTCAGAGATAAATGAAGAAAAAAATTATTTTTAATTTGCAACCTGATGGAGGTCAGTATAGATGGACTAATAGACCAAGTCCCACACACTGCTAGAAGCCCAAATATTTTTTCAGAGCTAGATGCAGAAAATTTTTTTATTCAATTTGCAACCTGATGGAGGTCAGTATAGATGGACTAATAGACCAAGTCCCACACACTGCTAGAAGCCCAAATATTTTTTCAGAGCTAGATGCAGAAAAAAAATATTTTTAATTTGCAACCTGATGGAGGTCAGTATAGATGGACTAATAGACCAAGTCCCACACACTGCTAGAAGCTCAAATATTTTTTCAGAGCTACATGCAGAAAAAAATTATTTCTAATTTGCAACCTGATGGAGGTCAGTATAGATGGACTAATAGAACAAGTCCCACACGCTGCTAGAAGCCCAAATATTTTTTCAGAGATAAATGAAGAAAAAAATTATTTTTAATTTGCAACCTGATGGAGGTCAGTATAGATGGACTAATAGACCAAGTCCCACACACTGCTAGAAGCCCAAATATTTTTTCAGAGCTACATGCAGAAAAAAATTATTTTTAATTTGCAACCTGATGGAGGTCAGTATAGATGGACTAATAGAACAAGTCCCACACGCTGCTAGAAGCCCAAATATTTTTTCAGAGATAAATGAAGAAAAAAATTATTTTTAATTTGCAACCTGATGGAGGTCAGTATAGATGGACTAATAGAACAAGTCCCACACGCTGCTAGAAGCCCAAATATTTTTTCAGAGATAAATGAAGAAAAAAATTATTTTTAATTTGCAACCTGATGGAGGTCAGTATAGATGGACTAATAGACCAAGTCCCACACACCGCTAGAAGCCCAAATATTTTTTCAGAGCTAGATGCAGAAAAAAATTATATTCAGTTTGCAACCTGATGGAGGTCAGTATAGATGGACTAATAGAATGATGCTATGCCCAAAAGATTTTACTTCACTAGGTGCAGTAAAAAAATTGGTATTCTATACACAGGTGGTATATCTTGCAACACAGATAGGCTACTCCACTGACTAACACACTCTGCAATAGGCCAAAAAGGATTAGCTTTGCTAGATTCAGCCAAATGCTGTGAAAAAAACTTGCACAGCACTGGCACAGACCTGCCTGGCAAAAACTGATAGGAACTGATGTAACCTAGTCCTGAAAAGGACTCCAATTACAATTAGTCTTTACTCCCACAATCTATCTATTTAAGAGCACAGACCTGCCTGATAAAAGTCGTAGGAAATGCTGTAACCTAGTCCTTAAAAGGACTGCAATCACAACTATTCCCTACTCCCAAGCTATCTGTATATTTGTGCGAAAATTGGCTTGAAATTAACAAGGTATAGCGCACACAGCAACAGCGGTGCCGTCTAACACGCAGCTGCAGCAGTGAGAAAATGGTGGCGACGGGGAAAATGGCTTGGTCTTATAGGGCAAGGACATGTGACATACACTGCCAATCACACATGCCCTTGCTTGTGTGAAAAAAAGCACTTCGCTCCGTGTGTGCGCTGCTGATAGGCTGACAGATTGCACCTCCCCACTGCAAATGCGGGAAAGAGAAAAAAAAATGGAGATCTTCATTGTTCCTGCAGAGATCCATCCCCTGCCCCTCCCCCCGCCCCGCTGTACACTCAAACTGCGTATTAACATTAATTTTCATCATTACTGAGAAAAAATCCAGTTATGATTTTGGTGCATGAACAGTTATCGAACATAACCTCGAACAGCCGAATTTTTCTCAAATTGTTCGTGTTCGCCGACCGGCTCGAACACCGCCCAAAACAGCTCGAATTTGAGATTGGCGAACAGTTCGAGTAGAACAACGCTTATCTCTAGTTAGGTCATCAGAAAAGGAGGTTCTTGGCATTGGTGAGACAGAGCACAGGCAATATGCATCTAAAAGATCCACTAGTGCTAACTCATCTTTTTGTGCGGTAAGGTCCAGAGCAGGTGATGCCACATATGCTGTTCATGGAGGAGGCTCTCCAGCATCTGAATACCTTGGTGGTAGTTGTGGAAAGTCATATGTCCTGGCTTCTCATATGTGTGAGCAGTTTTGCATGTTGCCACAATATGGTTCTCAAGAATTCTGTAAGCTCTGCAAAAAGAAAATAAGCTGTGGATGTTCCGGCTCATAGAGACTCAGAACATCAGTTCTCCAGGACATGAAGTGACATTATGTCACGATGCTGTTGTCTGACAACCCGGCACCAGGGGCTCCTGCCCTGACACTAACACTAGGGGGGTCCTATCTCTCCCTGTTCCCCAGGTTATTTCTGATGGTGAAGATTCTGGGGCCATGTTCCTTGCTGTTTTCCTGAATCAGCTCTTATCAGTCCCCTCCCCCACATAGGGAAGTGGGGAGAAATACTGTATTTATATACACAAACCAGGCAAACAAGGAAGGATGTGCAAGGACAAATGAAAATACCAAACACAAAATATGCACTCACAGACAACAGCGGGAAACTCTGAAGGGATTGGGAAGGTAAACAAAAATAGAAGAGGACGGGACTATGCACACAACCAAAACTCCAAGCAACAGTCACAGAAAAACTCTCCTTAAATACCTGTACTGAACACCAACACCTCCACTCCACTCCTCACCAGGCTGTACAAGACATAACACTGGAAATCCCAGATAGCCTGAGCAGAGACTATATAGGAGAGGGGAGTGACTGATGCTGCACAGCTGAGAACTTCCAAATATAAGCTACAGAGACTCTTGCACCACTGAAAGAAACTAGTACCATATAATACGAGGGAGAAGTGCTTCTATTCATTTAGGAGTATGAAAACTCAGACGCTGCGGTCTTCTGACTCCTGCCGGTCACGGTAAACCGGTGACAGCACCCCCCTTCTACAAGGGACCTCCAGAACCTCAGGGCTGGGTTTATCAGGATGTGCCATATGAAAGGACTGGACCAACCTAACTGCATGGACGTCGGATGATGGTACCCACATTCTCTCTTCAGGACCGCAACCCTTCCAGTGTACAAAATACTGTAGAGGCCAACAAACCAAGCGTGAATCCATGATCTTAGCAGAAACTGCAAATTCCCATCAACCATGAATGAAGACAGAGGCAGTGGTGATGGTTCAGAGGACGCAATGTATTTTTTGAGCATCGACCAGTGAAACACATTATGAATCCTAAAAGTATGTGGCAACGCAAGGGGAAATGCTACCGGATTGATGACGACCACAATCTTGTAGGGACCGATGAATCTGGGACTCAGTTTTCAAGAGGAAACCTTTGACCTAATGTTCCTAGAGGGCAACCATACCAAGTCACTAACACACGGGTCTGGACCCATCACACATCTCCGATCAGCCACACTTATATTTGGATCCCGTATTCTTCAAATTATTAAGAACCCCTTGGCACACAGACGTAATAGATGATGAAAAACTTTCCTGTTTGGGTATTCCTGAGGAGCGATTCCTATTAAACAAGCTGAACTGAGGATGAAAACCGTAGGCCCCGAAGAATGGGAACTTACCAGTAGACTCATGGCAATGGTGTTTTACCGCAAATTCAGCTACAGGTAAATAAGTAACCCAATCCTCCTGATTCTCAGACATGAAACACCTAAGATAGGTCTCAAGATTCTGGTTAACGCGTTCATTTTGTCTATTAGACTGTGGACGAAAAGCTGAGGAAAACAACAGATGGATCCCAAACCGAGTGTAAAACGCTTTCCAAAACTTGGAAATAAATTGCACCCCCCAGTCAGAAACAATATTGGTAGGAACCTCATGTAACGTGCACACACACTACAGGCAGCAACCTACTCCCAAACATCCTGATGTGCCCCAGAACGCCAAAAATGGCAGGTTAGGAGATCTGTGGTGACTTTACTTCCAGGATGTCTGGCTTAGACCGAATCATGATGTTCACTTATAATCTTAAGATGTAGATTCACAGGTATGAACAGTTTACCTAAGGACAGACAGTTGGAGCTTCCCCTTGAGCCTCTATAACTTCTTTCTCAAGGTCAGAACTTATAGCAGCAATAACTACTCCTTTCTTTAGTATTGGTACCGGTTTACAATTTTTTCCTCCCCCAGGAAAACAACGGGATAAGGCATCCACCTTAACATCCTTATTACCCGGCCAATATGTCACGAAAAAGTTGAATCTGGCAAAGAATAGAGACCACCTTGCTTGCCTAGGCGTCAGATGCTTGGCAGATTCTAAATACAATAGATTTTTATAATCAGTGATTGCCATTACTGGATGTACTGCCCCTTCCAGAAAGTGACGCCACTCTTCAAAAGCCCATTAAATTGCCAATATGTAAAGAGAGGAGAGAACAAGGTGCAATGGGTGACTCAGTATTGCAATTGTTAGAGGGGTGTGGGAATGGCTACTAACCTTATGAAGTTGTGCACCTCTGCGCAACCCCAGTGTAAAGCTCCACAAGCTCCGCTCTGTTGGTGGCTGTCATCTAATTCCAGTGGCGTTCACAGATCCTGATCTCTCGGTGGTGGATCACGTGATCAGGTTAGTTGCATGTAACGCTGAGATGGACACCCAGCTTCACCAACACCCCCGGCAGCGTTCCGGAGGGGTTATGGCAGCGCAGCTTGGAAAACCAGGGTAGTAATTCTAATTAAATTCCTCCCACAGGTGAATGAACAATTAATTAAAGGCAGCTCTACCGCACCCCAACAGGGGGAAAGGGACAATCAGTAAATGTGAATAGCGGTACCAGAGCGCCAATAACAGGGCAAAAATATTAAAAGGACTGATTTATTAATACACACAACGCGTTTCGGTGGACACAGCCACCTTCATCTGATAAATCAGTCCTTTAATATTTTTGCCCTGTTATTGGCGCTCTGGTACCGCTATTCACATTTACTCATTAAATTGCCAAGACTGAGTTCCCTGTGACCAATGTCATAATTTTTCTCAGCAAATGATAGTTTCTTTGAAAAATATGCACACGGATGCCATTTACTAGGAGACGCATCCTGCAACAACACAGCCCCCAACCCCACTTCAGACGCATAAACTTTAACAATAAATGGCTGAGTGATGTCAGGCTGTATAAGGATTGACACAGATGCAAAACATTTTTTCAAGGTGTCAAAAGCCTCCCGGGCCAGACTGGACCAATTGGAAAAGTTTGTCCCTTTTCTGGTCATATCCATCAAAGATTTGGCCACCACTAAAAAACCTTTGATAAACTTTCGGTAGTAGTTGGCGAAACCCAAGTAAGGCTTTTAGGTCCTCAGGATGATCCCAATCCAGCACCACCCGGACTTTTGCTGGATCCATGTGAAAGCCGGTGGACAATAATCAATAACCCAGAAAAGGGATCTCCTGAACCGAGAACATGCATTTCGACAGTTTAACAAATAATTTATTGTCCCTGAGTATCTGAAGGACCTGAATGACATGAAACTGATGTGACTCGAGGGTAGGTGAATAAATTAAAATGTAATCAAGATAGATCACAACAAACCTGCCTGCCCGGTGACTAAAGATGTCATTAACAAAGTGTTGAAAGACGGCAGGAGCATTTATCAACCCAAATGTCATTACGAGGTTCTCATAGTGTCTCTCAAGGGTATTGAAAGCTGTCTTCCACTCATCCCCCCTCCTTGATGCGAATGAGATTATAAGCCCCCCTGAGGTATAGTTTAGAAAACTATTTTGCTCCCACAATCTGATTAAAGAGGTCTGGGATGAGAAGGAGAAGATATGGATCCGGGACTGTGATCCGACTAAGTTCGCAAAAGTTTAAGCAAGGGCGTAATCCCTCGTCTTTTTTCTTGACAAAGAAAAACCCTGCAGCAACAGGAGATGAGCATGGTCTAATATGACCCTTTCCCAGACTTTCAGCGATATAGTCGTTCATGGTCTGCCTCTCTGGAAGCAGAGATGTTGTATAACCTGCTTTTTGGCAGCATAGCCCCAGGAATAAGGTTAGCGGTGCAATCATAAGAACGATGTGGAGGAAGTTCCTGACACCCCTGTTCTGAAAACATATTAGTCAGGCAGGTATTCAGGCAGAGATGGGGTATCAACCTAATTTCATGTCAATAGCACCTTTAGAAATATGTTTACTTAAAAAATTGGTGACGCGTTGCATACTTATTTCACCCTGCTGCTGTTTATTACTCCTAATACATGACACACACATATCTGCATATCAATTTATATACAAATGCTTCTTACTAAATTAGAATATCATCAAAAAGTAAATTTATTTTAGTTCTTCAATACAAAAAGTGAAACTCATATATTATATAGAGTCATTACAAACAGAGTGATCTATTCCAAGTGTTTATTTCAGTTAATGTTGATGATTATGGCTTACAGCCAATGACAACACAAAAGTCATTATCTCAGTAAATTAGAATACTTTATAACAACAGCTTGAAATATGTTTTTAAAATCCGAAATGTTGTCCTACAGAAATGTATGTTCAGTAAATGCCCTCAATACTTGGTCGGGGCTCCTTTTGCATCAATTGCTCCATCAATGCAGCGTGGCATGGAGGCGATCAGCCTGTGGCACTGCTGAGGTGTTATGGAAGCCCAGGTTGATTTGATAGCAGCCTTCAGCTCGTCTGCATTGTTGGGTCTGGTGTCTCTCATCTTCCTCTTGATAAATCAACACGTGGATGAGAAGAAAATATATGTGCCTTGATATCCGCCCTTCTCCGTATAAGTAACGATCCAGTGTTTGTTTAAAATAAAATTTAAAAACTTTTTTTATTATAATAAATAACATGTATTGCAATAAGCGATGGTCAAACGCGTTTCACGGACGTCCTGTCCGCCTCTTCAGTAAATAGCTAATACATACAGACTCCTAGTGCAACTTATATATCCCCAGTTATAAAAAACTTGGCGCCAAAATGGCTAGCACGTTAAGAATTGTCCATATGATCAATGCTTTATAAATTATTGCTAAAACACATTTACATAAAAGTATTAATTACAGAAGTGCTTAAAAAACATATGGGATTTAGAAAATGAAAAAATAGAAACAGACAGCGTACACTTCTTGTGTGTGTGCACTGCGTATGGACCTGTAGTAAAAAATGAGCTACCTTGATGTGTTATGGTTTCGAACCCTTGGTTCTTACTCCGTTGGAGACACTAGTAGGAACCACCACTCCAACGGTCCTGATATAAACACATAAAAACTCTGACAGGATCAAATACCCGGGAGTGGTCACGGAATGAAGATTTAAACCATTTCTAGTCTCTTTGTTCTATCTGTTATTTATGTGGTGCCGACAGCTAGTGATCACGCTAGGAGTCCTCACCCAAATCTGTGCTACCGGACATTATGCCGAGCTGTGAATTAGATATAGTATCTTGTCTTTTCTGTCTTTTTACCAGATCTATAATTAGATAAGTAAATATTAAAAGAATCACCAAGGATAATTCAGAACGGTATATGTGTGTCTGGGTTAATCCACTGCGACCAGATTAGGTTGCTGGCCCCTCCATGAACCGTACATGTGTACATATATATACAATATATATGTACTTATCGATATGGTTTATACATATCAAATAAAATAATAATTATTAAAGCACGAGGTATTCATATTATTTAACGATGTCTGAATAGATATTTAAATAAATAACATAAGACGGTAAAAACTGTTCAAACAATTGAAACAATTGAAATTCAAACAATTGAATAATTGACACATCAAGGTAGCTCATTATTTACTACAGGTTCATACGCAGTGCACACACACAAGAAGTGAGCGCTGTCTGTTAATATTTTTTCTATTCTTTCATTTTCTAAATCCCATATTTTTTATAAGCACTTCTGTAATTAATACTTTTATGTAAATGTGTTTTAGCAATAATTTATAACGCATTGATCATATTCAAGCTGCACTAGGAGTCTGTATGTATTAGCTATTCACTGAAGAAGCGGACAGGATGTCCGTGAAACGCGTTTGACCATAGCTCATTACAATATATGTTATTTATTATAATAATTTTTTTTTTAAACAAACACTGGATCGTTACTTATACGGAGAAGTGCGGATATCAAGGTACATATATTTTCTTCTCATCTACGTGTTGATTTATCTGGACCCTGCCAGGGTTGGTGTCATCTGCAGCACTCCGCAAGCGTTTATATGTGTTGTGCATTATCACAGCACAATAAGGTGAGCATCATTTTTATATTCATCTATTGTCTACTGGGTAACGGCACTATTTGCGCCCCTATTCTATTTCTTGATTATCTGTGCTAAGTGGACTGGGGACAGTTCATTTCAGCCGCAGCATTCATTGCCATTGGGAGCAGCATTAGAGTCCGTGACCATTGATTATTATAATGGAATATTTTAACCAACGTCTTACGTCCAGGGAAAGACTAATCTTACAAGCTGTTGGACGCACATCCACACTTCCAGTTGTTTCACTTGCTGAGGATGTGGTTAATTTTAATGAAGAAGAGACTGAGAAAATGAAACACCTTTTTCATAGATTAGAAGGACATTTTAAAGAAGAATTACGACTAGAATTGGACATTCGTTTTCTTTCAATTTACATGGAAGAAGAAATATGCCCTCGAGGTCCGAGGATCAACATGTTACCTCCCTTTCAAGAGGACTCTGCTTTTACAAATGAATGGACTAATATTTTGGAAGTATGTATGCCGAATCTTTTGAAATGTTTACATAAGAAAAGATTGGACTTAGGTTTATAGGTCACAAACACTATTTTGAATCCACTCTTTGAAAAAATTAACAACATCACCACTAGTATACTGCAAAATGAGCATGAGATCATCATGCGCAAAGCAAAAAAACTTAATAGAGATAGAGATGATTATAAAACAGGTAACCAGAATTTGTATCTCAAATCATCTAGGTCCATTCCTGAAACAAAGCCAATTCTTACTAACAAAAAATCTACAGATTACCATAGATCCAACAGAAGTAGGATCTTTTCTAATAGCAAATACCACAATAAAGAAAAAACACTATTCAGCCCTCCGCTAAAAAAAATCATATTAGGGGTAGTAGCTCCAACAGCAGAGAGGAGAACCATAATGGTGAAACTTGCAGCACAGCAGCTAGCAATACTAACAATGATCCCATCACACTCAGCATCACTGAAAAAATGCCTACAGATAAACCAGGAACTATCCCCGATCAGCCTCACGGCCAAATGAGTCCGTTTTCTATATTTTCCCGTAGAACATGGAAAACCAACCAGAACACATCTAGGAACCTTCAGTCGCTGGCAGCCTACCAAACCCTAGCTAAAACTAAGAGAAATCTGGAAGAAATCAAAGAACAGATTAGTAGAGTTGAGCGGTGTTCGACTTGAACTGTTCGCCAATCTCAAATTCGAGCTGTTTTGGGCGGTGTTCGAGCCGTTCGGCGAACACGAACGATTTGAAAAAAATCCGGCTGTTCGAGGTTATGTTCGATAACTGTTCGTGCACCAAAATCATAACTGGATTTTTTCTCAGTAATGCTGAAAATTAATGTTAATACGCAGTTTGAGTGTACAGCGGGGCGAGGGGAGGGGCAGGGGATGGATCTCTGCATAAATAATGAAGATCTCCATTTTTTTTTCTCATTCCCGCATTTACAGTGGGGAGGTGCAATCTGTCAGCCTATCAGCAGCGCACACACGGAGCGAACTGCTTTTTTTCACACAAGCAAGGGCAAGTGTCATTGGTAGTGTATGTCACATGTCCTTGCCCTATAAGACCCAGCCATTTTCCACATAGCCACCATTTTCTCACTGCTGCAGCTGCGTGTTAGACGGCACCGCTGTTGCTGTGTGCGCTATACCTTGTTTATTTCAAGCCAATTTTCGCACAAATCTACAGATAGCTTGGGAGTAGGGAATAGTTGTGATTGCAGTCCTTTTGAGGACTAGGTTACATCATTTCCTACGACTTTTATCAGGCAGGTCTGTGCTCTTAAATAGATAGGTTGGGAGTAGGGACTAATTGTAATTGCAGTCCTTTTCAGGACTAGGTTACAGCATTTCCTAGGACTTTTTGCCACGCAGGTCTGTGCCAGTGCTGTGCAAGTTTTTTTCACAGCATTTGGCTAAATATACCTAAGCAAATCCTTTTAGGCCTCTTGCAGTGTGTGTTAGTCAGTGGAGTAGCCGATCTGTGTTGCAAGCTACACCACCTGTGTATAGAATACAAATTTTTTTACTGTACCTAGCCAGGTAAAACCTTTTGAGCATATCATCATTCTATTAGTCCATCTATACTAACCTCCACCAGGTTGCAAATTAAAAATATTTTTTATCTGCATCTAGCTCTGAAAAAAATTTGGGCTTGTAGCAGTGTGTGGGACTTGTTCTATTAGTCCATCTATACTAACCTCCATAAGGTTGCAAATTAAAAATAATTTTTATCTGCATCTAGCTCTGAAAAAAAATTTGGGCTTGTAGCAGTGTGTGGGACTTATTCTATTAGTCCATCTATACTAACCTCCACCAGGATGCAAATTAAAAATAATTTTTATCTGCATCTAGCTCTGAAAAAAACTTTGGGCTTGTAGCAGTGTGTGAGACTTGTTCTATTAGTCCATCTATACTAACCTCCACCAGGTTGCAAATTAAAAATAATTTTTATCTGCATCTAGCTCTGAAAAAAACTTTGGGCTTGTAGCAGTGTGTGGGACTTGTTCTATTAGTCCATCTATACTAACCTCCACCAGGTTGCAAATTAAAAATAATTTTTATCTGCATCTAGCTCTGAAGAAAATTTTGGGCTTGTAGCAGTGTGTAGGACTTGTTCTATTAGTCCATGTATACTAACCTTCACCAGGTTGCAAATGAAAAATAATTTTTATATGCACCTAGCTCTGAAAAAAAAATTGGGCTTGTAGCAGTGTGTGGGACTTGTTCTATTAGTCCATCTATACTAACCTCCACCAGGTTGCAAATTAAAAATAATTTTTATCTGCATCTAGCTCTGAAAAAAAATTGGGCTTGTAGCAGTGTGTGGGACTTGTTCTATTAGTCCATCTATACTAACCTCCACCAGGTTGCAAATTAAAAATAATTTTTATCTGCATCTACCTCTGAAAAAAAATTGGGCTTGTAGCAGTGTGTGTGACTTGTTCTATTAGTCCATCTATACTAACCTCCACCACCTGTGTATGTAATAAAATTGTTTTACTGCATCTAACCTAGCCAATACTTTTGGGCTAATACCACAGTTTGGCCACTTAGCTCTGCTTGGTTCCCATCCATTGTTTTTTGTGCAAACAACTCCAGAGTTGTCAATTAGTTAACCACCAAAATGAGTGGAAAAAGGCCTGCTGATGGTGGAAAGGGGAATAGGCGTGTTGGGAAAGGAAAAAAAGGTTGTGTCCATGGGGTAGGTGTTAAAGCAACAGTAACATCTGCAGAAGACAGACCATCTTCCAGCTAAACTAAGATGTCTACTTCTTTTAGCGGACAATGTGATAAGATCCTTTTCTTACTGCCACGCCAATCGCTACAAATTCCAGATGAGGCACAAAAAGAGCAGGTGCTTCAATGGATATC
Organism: Phyllobates terribilis; assembly: GCF_046119375.1. Classification (NCBI taxonomy): domain Eukaryota; kingdom Metazoa; phylum Chordata; class Amphibia; order Anura; family Dendrobatidae; genus Phyllobates; species Phyllobates terribilis. The sequence continues at coordinate 278,291,068 of NW_027362767.1, forward strand.
AAGTGCTCCTTTAAGTGGGCTCTCCTTCACCTCAACTTCAACATCACAAATACTCCAGTCCTCAGAGGTGTCACCCCAATCGCACTTGCTTCCTCACAGCTCCCAAGTCTCCAGCTGCCCGTCTGAGTATGGGGTAGAACAGATGGTTGAGTCTGGAGAGCTGTTTACTCATGCTATAGCCTGTGAATCAGAGGTCGGCTCCAGAGCTTCTGTGAATCCAGACGGGGAAATGATCTGCACTGATGCCCAGAATCTTTATGAGTCCGATCCAGGAACAGATGCAGAAGGTTCTGACCATAATGTAGACCCTCGGTCCCAAACTGTAACTCTTGTTGGTGGAGACAATGAGGAAGACGATTATGAGACTCAAATACCTGATTGGAGCGACAACTTGAGTTTTTTGTCAGGGCAGGAAGAGGTTGGCTCTGAGGACGACGGGTGTGATAACACACAGGGTGATGATGACGAGGTTGGAGATCCCACTTACTGTCAACCCACAGTCAGCCCGTCGATGAGGTCAGCAGAGGAGGTGGAGGAAGATGCTAGTGACGACGAGGTCAGGTTGCACCTTCCTGGACAGAGATGTAGTACTTTAAGCATGTCAATAACTGCATCCTCAAACACAACTCTGCCTCTGACCACAAGTCGTGGTGGCTCTTCAGGTCGCATGGGTGCTAAGCCTTGCATAGCCTGGGCATTTTTTCAGATCGATAAGGATGACCCAACTCGTGTTATCTGTAACATTTGTCAGCAAAAGCTAAGTAGAGGCCAAAAAATACATAGTTTGAGTACTTCATGCATGAACCGGCACATGGATATGAAGCATAAGTTGCAGTGGGAAGCTCACTGTGCTACAATGCGGCCTAGCCGGCCGGGCCAACCACTGTCTGCCACATCTTGTGCATCCGCGGCCTCTTCATCCTCTGTGACTGGAGGACAGCAGTCACACCTGTTTTGGGACGCAGACCTGCCACCTCTTTACCCGCAACGGCCAGCGTGATTGCCAGGTCATCATTTTCTTTGGAGGTGGAAACACCAGCTGGTGTTGAGCGCTCTCCGACATCGATAGCACCAGCTTTGGATCAAGGCAACCTAACATGTCCGCCTGCATCTTCCTCACAGACCGGCAGTTTGCCGGGGACACCCTTCTCAACCCCGTCTAAGCACAATAGCCAGCCCTCGGTCCCTCAGATGTGGTCAAGTAAAAGACCATTTCATCCTAGCCATGAGAAAGCTAAGAGGTTGAATTTCACCATCTGCAAGCTCTTGGCTACAGAAATGCTGCCTTTCCGCCTAGTGGACATAGAGGATTTTCGAGATCTTATGTTCGTCGCAGTGCCCCAGTACCAGATGCCCAGTCGGCACTACTTCTCAAAGAAAGGTGTGCCTGCGCTCCACCAGCATGTCATTTTTCTAATATTGGGTGTGCACGGTTGTATATCCTGAGTCTTTTTTCTTCCAAACTATATTATACAATTATATCAGGTTACTGTAGCACCCCGTTTTGCTCACTATTCTATAGCAGTGCCCACCTCCTTGCAAAGGATGACCACCAGCATGTCGCACACAACATCACAGCTTCTTTGAGAAACTCTGTGTGTGACAGGGTGCATTTCACCACAGACACTTGGACTAGTAGGCATGAACAGGGGCGTTACATGTCGCTGACTGGGCACTGGGTAACTATGGTGACAGCAGGACAAGGGGCTGTTGTCCAAGTCTTGCCGTCCCCACGAGTTGTGCGTCAATCCTCTTTATCTCGAAGTTCCTCCACTGCTTCTGCCTCCTCAACCTCCTCTCGGTCCTCCACCTGCACCCAAAGCCTGTCTGGTCATGCCACAAGCTTTCTAACTGCGCAGAAGGGATCCTGCACACCTCCTTACTATGCTGGCAGCAGGGCTCAACGTCATCAGGCGGTTTTTACTTTGAAATGTCTGGGAAATGTGAGTCACACAGCTGAGGAGTTGTGGTCAGCTCTGGAGAACCAGTTTCATGAATGGTTGTCTCCACTGGACCTGAAACCAGGGAAGGCCTTGTGCGACAATGCTGCAAACTTCGGTGCGGCCCTTCGCCGGGGCAATGTCACACACGTGCCTTGTGTGGCTCATGTGTTGAACTTGGTTGTCCAGCAATTTTTAGCCCACTATGCCGGACTAGATGGCCTTCTGTGGAGGGCACGGTCGCTTTGTGCTCACTTTCGCCGTTCGCATCCCGCAGCTCAGCAACTTACATCTCTACAGAAGTCGTTGGGCCTGCCACTTCACCGGCTAAAATGCGATGTGCCTACCCGGTGGAATTCAACTCTGCACATGTTGCAGCGACTGTGGCAGCACCGACAAGCCCTGGTGCAATATGTTCTGACGTATAGACTGGGCCAACGAGATCCAGAGGTGGGGCTAATCACGCTGGTGGAGTGGTCTCAGATCAGGGACCTATACATCCTTCTGCACAGTTTTGAAATGGCGACGAAGATGTTTAGTGCTGACGATGCCATTATCAGCATGACTATTCCGGTGATTTACATGCTGGAGCACATGTTAAACAGAATTCGGAGTCAGGTGGTGGGACAAGAGGAAGTGGAGGAAGTAGAGGAGGATGAGTTGTATGCGGAAGGGCTAACATCTGCAAGGTCCAGACGGTCGGCAGCACCAAGGCGGCAGGCATGTGAGGGTGGGGGAGATGGTTTTACCAGGGCGCATGGTAGCAGCCAAACTAGTGAGGAAGGTGCAGGAGCCCAGGAAGAAGTGGAGGACGAACTGATGGAAGACTCATCAGATGAGGGAGACCTTGATCACATTTCTGTTGTGCGAGGTTGGGGGGAGAGGGCAGAGGAAGGAAGCATGATTGTTACCTCGCCACCAACACAAAAGGGACTTGGTGCTCCTGGATGCGCAAGACACATGAGTGCCTTCTTGCTGCACTACCTGCAACATGACCCTCGAATTGTGAGAATTAGAAATAATTCTGACTACTGGGTTGCCACACTGTTAGATCCCCGGTACAAAAGTAAATTTGCAGAAATTATTCCTGCCATAGAAAGGGATGCACACATGCAGGAGTATCAGCAGAGACTGTTGCAGAATCTAACATGTGCTTTTCCACAAAACACCAGTGGTGCACCTAGTGAATCTCACAGTCCCAACTTGCCAACCGTGGGACCAGGGCCGGCGTCAGCACCCGGCGCACCCGGGCAAATGCCGGGGCCCTGAGCAGGCAGAGGGGCCCACTAGCGGTTGCGCACCCCGCCGGGCTATGGGCGGAGGAGAGCGGTGTCAGCGCCCGCCCTTCTCCACCGCTTGCTCAGGGCCCCGGCAGCTGGATACTTACCTCTCCCCGTGCCTCCGCAGATCAGCTGTCTTCCTGCTCTGCGCTCCCTGTGACACCTTTACACCGCGCCCTCCCCTGAGCCGTCACAGGGAGCGCTGAGCGGGAAGACACCGACAATGCTGGAGTTCGGACCCGAGCAGCGGGCAGTGGGCAGCAGGCAGCAGGCAGCAGGTAGCAGGTGAGGAGAAGGGAGGTGAGTATTTGATTTTTTTTTTTTTAATGTATGGAGGCATGGGGCAGTATAAAGAGAAGGGGGCACATCCTGCATGGGGCATTATAAAGAGGAGGGGGGGGTGACAGCCTGCGTGGGGCATTATAAAGAGGAGGGGTGACAGCATGCATGGGGCATTATAAGGTGGGGAACATCCTGCATGGGGCATTATAAAGAGGGGGGGGGACATCCTGCATGGGGCATTATAAAGAGGAGGGGTGAGAGCCTGCATGGGGCATTATAAGGTGGGGAACAGCCTGCATGGGGCATTATAAAGAGGAGGGGGGGACATCCTGCATGGGGCATTATAAAGAGGAGGGGTGACAGCATGCATGGGGCATTATAAGGTGGGGAACATCCTGCATGGGGCATTATAAAGAGGGGGGGTGACAGCCTGCATGGGGCATTATAAAGAGGAGGGGTGACAGCCTGCATGGGGCATTATAAGGTGGGGAACAGCCTGCATGGGGCATTATAAAGGGGGGGCAGCCTGTATGGGGCATTATGTGGGGGGTAACAGCCTGCATGGAGCATTAAAAGGGGGGGCCTGTATGGGGCATTATGTGGGGGGAACAGCCTGCATGGAGCATTATAAGGGGGGGGGGCAGCCTGTATGGGGCATTATGTGGGGGGTAACAGCCTGCATGGAGCATTAAAAGGGGGGGGCCTGTATGGGGCATTATGTGGGGGGTAACAGCCTGCATGGAGCATTATATGGGGGCCAGTATCCTGTATGGAGCGTTATAAGGGGACCGGTATCCTGTATGGAGCGTTATATGGGGGCCAGTATCCTGTATGGAGTTTTATAAGGGGACCAGTATCCTGTATGGAGCTTTATAAGGGGATCAGTATCCTGTTTGGAGCGTTATATGGGGGCCAGTATTCTGTATGGAGCCTTATATGGGGGCCAGTATTTCGTATGGAGCCTTATATGGGGGCCAGTATTCCGTATGGAGCCTTATATTGGGGCCAGTATTCCGTATGGAGCCTTATATGGGGGCCAGTATTCCGTATGGAGCCTTATATGGGGACCAGTATTCCGTATGGAGCCTTATATGGGGGCCAGTATTCTGTATGGGGCCTTATATGGGGGCCAGTATTCCGTATGGAGCCTTATATGGGGGCCAGTATTCCGTATGGAGCCTTATATGGGGGCAAGTATTCCGCATGGAGCCTTATATGGGGGCCAGTATTCCGCATGGAGCCTTATATGGGGGTCAGTATTCCGCATGAAGCCTTATATGGGGGCCAGTATTCCGCATGGGGCCTTATATGGGGGCGAGTATTCCGTATGGGGCCTTATATGGGGGCCAGTATTCCTTATGGGGCCTTATATGGGGGCCAGTATTCCGTATAGGGCCTTATATGGGGGCCAGTATTCCGTATGAAGCGTTATATGGGGGCCAGTATTCCGTATGGAGCCTTATATGGGGGCCAATATTCTGTGTGGAGCGATTCACCGGTTTCTGAGCTATTGTGGAATTTACAATAGATATCACTCATGTAAAGTAAGAAGTGAAATCTTTGCATTGTACTATATATATATATATATTTCTCCGCCGTATCTCTGCATCATGAATCGTGGTATGTGTTAAAGGGGCCCACTGAGACTCTTTCGCCCGGGGCCCAGAAAAACCTGGAGCCGGCCCTGCGTGGGACCGTCGAGTGTTCAGCCCTCAAAACGTAACAGAAACACAGTATCTGCTGGTAACAGCAATTTTGCGGAATCATTTCACCACTTTTTTAGCCCATCCTTTGCAAGGCCACAGGAGACAAGAAGTCTGACACATAGTCAACGCCTAGAGACGATGGTACAGGAGTATCTCCAAGTAAACATTGAAGCCATGACTGTGTCACTGGACCCTTGCTCTTTTTGGGGTTCCAATCTGGATAAATGGCGGGAGCTCGCCACTTATGCCTTGGAGATCTTGTCATGCCCCGCAGCCAGCGTTCTGTCTGAACGTGTGTTCAGAGCTGCTGGTGGTGTGCTGACAGATAAGCGCACGCGGCTCTCCACTGATAATGTAGACAGACTCATGTTCATAAAGATGAACAAATCATGGATCCGAAAGGAATTTTCTACCCCTGTGTCATCCTGGGGAGAGTAAAAGCTTGATGATTTGTTAAAATCACCTCACCAACCGTTTTAAGCTTTCAAATTACTAATCATGTTTATCTGTATCTTGGCTGGAAAATAATTTGGGCCTTGTAGCAGTGTGCAGTACTGATTCTATTAGGCCATCTATACTAAACTCCACCAGATTTAAAATTACTAATCATGTTTATCTGTATCTTGGCTGGAAAATAATTTGGGCCTTATAGCAGTTTGCAGTACTGATTCTATTAGGCCATCTATACTAAACTCCACCAGATTTCAAATTATTACTAATCATGTTTATCTCTATCTTGCCTGTAAAATAATTTTGGCCTTGTAGCAGTTTGCAGTACTGATTCTATTAGGCCATCTATACTAAGCTCCACCAGCTTTCAAATTAATAATAATTTTAGCTGCATGTAGCCCAGAAAATAATTTTGGGGCTCCTAGATGCGCAAGACACATGAGTGCCTTCTTGCTGCACTACCTGCAACATGACCCTCAGATTGTCAGAATTCTAAATAATCCTGACTACTGGGTTGCCACACTCTTAGATCCCCCACACTCTTCGATCAACCTTTTCATTTTAATAAAGAACAAAAAAATGGTCATTTTTGAAATTATAAGCATTAGCAGGTTATTAGAAACTGAAATCAAACAGTTTTCAACTCAAAACTTTATTCTAGGTGATGTTACATTTGCACATAGGACCCCTTGTTTGAAAGGAGCTTCTGAACTCTCTCGTCCATTTAATTAGTCAGGTTTTGGATGGTTTCTGCTTCAATTGTTTTGCATGAGGACAGAATACCCTCCCAGAGCTGTTGCTTAGATGTGAACTGCCTCCCGCCATCATAGACACTCCTTTTGATGATGCTCCAGAGGTTCTCAATGGGGTTGAGGTCAGGGGAGCATGGGGGTCACACCATAAGTTTGTCCCCTTTTATGCCCATATCAGCCAGAGATGCAGATGTGTTATGTGCAGCATGAGACGGTGCATTATCATGCATGAAAATGATCTTGCTGTGGAATACACGGTTCTTCTTCTTGAACCATGGCACGAAGTGTTGTTTGAGAAACTCCACATACATTATGGAGTTCATCTTTACCCCTTCAGGGATTCTAAAAGGGCCGACAATCTCTCTCCCCATGATTCCAGCCCAAAACATTACTCCACCTCCTCCTTGTTGGCGCCGTAGCCGTGTTTGCATGGGGTGTCCATCAACCAGCCATCCTCCACTCCATCCATCTGGACCATCGAGCGTTGCATGGCACTCATCGGTGAACAAAACAGTTTTGAAGTCAGTCTTCATGTATTGTTTGGCCCACTGGAGCAGTTTCTGCTTGTGTACAGTGGATAGAGGAGGTCGACATGATGGCTTACGCACAGCTGCAAACCTCTGAAGGACCCTGCAGTTTCAAAAACTTGTCTGCTGCTATGACAAGGCTTTTTTGCCACTGCTCTTTTAACCTGACGTAATTGCCTGTAGGAAAGAGTGCTCAATTTTCCCTTATCAGCACGCACACGTGTGTACTGTGAATCAGCTACATACTTCTTGATTGTGCGATGATCAGGATGAAGTATCTTGGCAATGTTGATTGTAGTCATACCTTGACCTAAACACTCCACAATTTGTTGCTTCTCAGCAGCCGACACATCCTTTTTCTTTCCCATTTTGGCAGAAAATGCAGGCTGCTTAATAATGTGGGACAGCCTTCTTAAGTAGTCTTGCCTTTCATTGGACACACCTGCCAAACTAATTAGCACAGGTGTCTGCAATTGCTTACAGTGATATAAAGAGCCCTGACACACATCACCATCAATGAGTTTAACTGACAAACAAAAAAATTCTTACCTTATCACTCCTAAACACTTTTTGCATAATAATTTGGAACACAGTGTACATGTGCTTTTCCACAAAACACCAGTGGTTCACGTAGTGAATCTTACAGTTCTAACTTGCCAACCGTGGTCTGTATGGAGTTGTTCAATAAAGGGCCCAAAATTAAGATAACATAGATGGGAGAGGTCTCTATGAATACGAATTCCTAAGTATTTGATACCCTGTGAGGGCCAGGCAAAGGGAAAGTTGGACTGGATGGAATCTTGTATGGATTTGGGGAGGGAGACATCGAGGGCCTCAGACTTCGCTGCATTGATTTTAAAATTTGACCATGTAACAAAGTGATCTATTTCAGCCATAACAGCAGGGATGGATATATGTGATTGAGTGATATATACTAGGACATCATCAGGAAATGCAGAGCACTTGTACTCGGTGTCTCCCACCTCAATCCACCTAATATTGGGGTTATGGCGAATTGATGAGAGCAGGTGCTCCGTCACTAGGATGTATAAGAGAGGGGACAGATGACATCCCTGCCTTGTCCCATTGGTGATTATGAAAGGTGATGAAAATGTTCCATTTATCTTCAGCCTAGGTGACGTATTGCAATACAGGGCCGTGATTTTGGCTATAAAAGGGTCCCCTAGACCCTTACCCCAAGCTTTTTAAGAGAATAATATATGGTGTGCCAGGAGACTCTATGGAATGCTTTCTCAGCATCCAACGAGAGTATCTAATTACAAATTTTTAACTGCATCTAGCCCAGGAAATACTTTGTGCCTAGTAGCAGTGTCTGCTAGTCAGCGGATTATCCCAGCTGTTAAGCAAGCTACACCACCTGTAGTATGGACACTTAATTTTTTCAAAGGAAATGCTTCGGGCCCCCAGGACACTCAGTGAAGAGCATCGGGGAGGCACCCCAAGCCACAGGGGCTGGGACTGGCGGTAGGACGCCTTGAAGTGGACCGCCAAGCTCGATCCTTATAAAAGCTTTTTAACGGCAGCTGCTTTAGTGGACGCTACTGGAGCTGTAATTCCCGCGGCTGCTGGCATCAGACTTGCCCTCCAATAGATCCTTGTAAAAGGATTTAAAGTGTACTCATTCAAATTAGAGAGACAATTTAAATTAAAAAGCTTAGACCTGCCTCCACCGCAGGGGTGCTCGCTCGACCCACCAGCGGACAGGCACCAGTATTGGGAGAGGGGGGCTGGCCGTCAGGGTCCACCGCAGCTCTCACACAAACCCGGCGACACGGAGGTCGCACGGGCAGGAACGGAGTGGCCGTGTCAGCTTCGCACTTTTTTGGTTTTAGTAGGGCATAACATGCCTATAGCAGTGTCTCCCCCTCCTTTTACTCCTCAACCTCTTTTCTTTTTGCATGACTATATGTACTTGTCACTTTTCCATGTGTTAGTTGTGTCTTCTGAGCAGTTTGTCAGCTTTTGGACACCTTTGAAGTGTTTTCTATGTGTTTTCTATGTGTTTCTATTTGTTTTTGTTTGCCTTCCATTGGTTTTAATGGTGTTCGAAGGTGTTCGACGAACGGTTCGACGAACAGTTCGGCGAACATAAGGGTATTCGACGAACCGAACCGAACTCGAACACTACGGGGGTGGCTCAACTCTGCAGATTAGTTTGGAAGTGCATTGAGGTGAAGGGTGCATTGCTGGAAAAGGGAAAAAAAAAAAACTCTTTAAATCTCTTAGTTTGCGATTGTAAATGAGCTGCGTGTGTCCGGAGCGTAAGTGCGAACGAAAGTAAGTGTGTGACTTGTTTTTCAGTGACTTTGTATTCAGGGAGTTTGGAAGGGAGGACTTTGGACTGAATTGCTGACTGTATTTCATTAATTTCTTTACTTTACTTTTTAGTTAACATTCTGTATATTGTAATCCCCATTAGGAAATGAGCTCCATTATTAACAATGCTATCCAGTGTACATCTTGCCACATGTATGTATTCCTTGAACAGCCGGTCGAGGTTGCTTACTGCTGCGCGAGATGTGTGCACGTTGTGCATTTGGAAGCCCAGATACTGGATCTAAATGAGCAGCTGGCAATACTGAGATCCATTGACAACATGGAAAGGAGTCTGCTGCTCACTGAGCAACAGCTCACTGGGGTAGATGTGGGGGAGGGTGGTAGTCGGGAGCTGCAGGACAGTGAGGTCGCTAGTTGGGTGACAATTAGAAGGGGTGGTAGAGGGAAGAGTGCCAGGGAGGCTAGTCCTGATCTGGCACACTCCAATAAGTTTGCAAAGTTGGCAGATGAGGTGAGTGACTGTACAGGGGTAGCACTACTGCAGCAAGGCATGTCCCCTGAAAGCCGGAGGAGTATCAGCTCCAGTAAAGAGGGAAATAGGAGAGTAGGGCAGGCCAGGCAGGTGCTGGTAGTGGGGGACTCAATTATTAGAGGAACAGATAGGGTAATCTGTCACAAAGACAGGGATCGTCGAACAGTGTGCTGTCTACCTGGCGCTCGAGTCCGGCACATCGCTGATCGGGTTGACAGATTACTGGGAGGGGCTGGTGAGGACCCAGCGGTCATGGTGCACAATGGCACAAATGACAAAGTTAGAGGTAGGTGGAAGGTCCTTACAGATGATTTCAGGGAATTAGGCTGCAAGCTGAAAGCAAGGACCTCCAAGGTGGTATTCTCTGAAATACTACCGGTCCCACGTGCCACGCCAGAGAGGCAACGGGAGATTAGGGAGATAAATAAGTGGCTCAAGAACTGGTGTAGGAAGGAGGGATTTGGGTTCCTGGATAACTGGGCCGACTTCTCAGTTGGCTACAGACTCTACGCTAGGGACCGGCTGCACCTTAATGGGGAGGGTGCAGCTGTGCTGGGGGAGAAAATGGCTAGAAGGTTGGAGGAGTGTTTAAACTAGGGATTGGGGGGAGGGTATTCATTTTATAGGTGGGGAAGATAGTGCAGATAGTGACCTGGGCACAAATAAAGAAATTGGGGGTGGGGTTAGAACAGTCAATAAAGTAAGAAGGAATAGAGGTACAGAGAGATGCATAAAATGCATGTACATTAATGCCAGAAGCCTCACCAACAAAATGGAGGAATTAGAATTAATTTTGGTGGAAAATAATTATGACATGGTAGGGATATCTGAGATGTGGCTGGGCGAGAGCCATGACTGGGCAGTTAATTTACAGGGCTACAGTCTGTTCAGAAATGACCGTACAAACTAGCGAGGGGGGGTGTGTGTGTTTATTTGTAAAATCATCCTTAAAACCTGTCTTGCGGGAGGATATATGTGAATTTAATGAAAATGTAGAGTCCCTGTGGGTGGAGATAAGGGGAGGGGGAAAAAATAATAAAATACTGATAGGAGTTTGTTATAAGTCTCCAAAAATAATGGAAGTAGCGGAGAATATCCTTGTAAAGCAAATAGATGAAGCAGCGACTCGAGGAGAAGTCATTATTATGGGAGACTTCAACTACCCTGAAATACATTGGGGGACAGAAACATGTAGTTCAAGCAAATGAAATAGGTTTTTGACTACTATGAGAGACAATTACCTTTCACAACTGGTTCAGGACCCAACAAGAAGGGGGGCACTGCTAGACCTAATATTAACCAATAGGCCAGACCGCATATCAAATATACGAGTTGGGGATCACTTGGGTAATAGTGATCACAAAATAACACGTTTTCATGTAACCTTTAATAAGATGTGTAGTAGAGGGGTTACAAGGACACTAAACTTCAGGAGGGCAAATTTCCAACGGTTAAGAGATGATCTTAGTGCAATAAACTGGGACGATATCCTGAGACATAAAACTACACAAAGCAAATGGGAGACATTTATTAACATCCTGAATAGGACCTGTGTACAATATATATCCTATGAGAATAAACATGCTAGAAATAGGAGGAAACCACTATGGCTAAATAGAGCTGTAAGGGGCGCAATAAGTGACAAAAAGAAAGCATTTAGAGAACTAAAGCAAGTAGGTAGTGATGAGGCATTAAATAAATATAGAAAATTAAATAAATTATGTAAAAACCAAATCAAGGCAGCAAAGATTGAGGCAGAGAGAATCATTGCCAGAGAAAGTAAAAATAACCCCAAAATATTCTTTAACTACATAAATAGTAAAAAACTAAAAAATGATAGTGTAGGCCCCCTTAAAAATAGTCTGGGTGAAATGGTGGATGAGGATGAGGAAAAAGCCAATATGCTAAATGATTTTTTTTCAACCGTATTTACACAAGAAAATCGCATGACAGAAAACATGATTAGTGATAACAAAAATTCTCCAGTAAATGTCACTTGTTTAACCCAGCAGGAAGTACGGCGGCGTCTAAAAATCATTAAAGTTGACAAATCCCCGGGCCCGGATGGGATACACCCGCGAGTACTGCAGGAATTAAGTAATGTCATAGATAGACCATTATTTTTAATCTTTAAAGATTCCATAATAGCAGGTTCTGTACCACAGGACTGGCGTATAGCAAATGTGGTGCCAATATTCAAAAAGGGGACAAATACTTGGAAATTATAGGTCGGTATGCTTAACCTCTACTGTGGGTAAAATCCTGGAGGGTTTCCTAAGAGATGCTATACTAGAGTATCTAAAGAAGAATAACCTCATGACCCAATATCAACATGGGTTTACGAGGGACCGTTCCTGTCAAACTAATCTGATCAGTTTTTATGAGGAGGCAAGTTCTGGACTGGACCAAGGAAATGCAGTGGATGTTGTGCATATGGACTTTTCAAAAGCTTTTGATATGGTTCCACACAAAAGGTTGATACATAAAATGAGAACAATGGGGATAGGGGAAAATATATGTATGTGGGTTAAGAATTGGCTCAGTGATAGGAAACAAAGGGTGGTTATTAATGGAAAACACTCAGACTGGGTTTCAGTTAACAGTGGGGTACCACATGGGTCAGTATTGGGCCCCCTTCTTTTTAACATATTTATTAATGACCTTGTAGGGGGCATACAGAGTAATATTTCAATATTTGCAGATGACACTAAATTTTGCAGGGTAATCAATACAGAGGAGGACAATTTTATATTACAGGAGGATCTATGTAAACTAGAAGCTTGGGCTGATAAATGGCAAATGAGCTTTAATGGGGATAAATGTAAGGTAATGCACTTGGGCAGAGGAAATAAAATGTATAATTATATGCTTAATTGTAAAACACTGGGCAAAACTGTAACTGAAAAAGACCTGGGTGTATTGGTGGACGACAAGCTCACGTTTAGTGGCCAGTGTCAGGCTGCTGCTGCAAAGGCAAATAAAATAATGGGATGCATTAAAAGAGGCATAGATGCTCATGAGGAGAACATAATTTTACCTCTATACAAGTCATTAGTGCGACCACACTTAGAATACTGTGTACAGTTCTGGTCTCCGGTGTATAAGAAAGACATAGCTGAACTGGAGCGGGTGCAGAGAAGAGCGACCAAGGTTATTAGAGGACTGGGGGGTCTGCAATACCAAGACAGGTTATTACACTTGGGGTTATTTACTGTCGAAAAAAGAAGGCTTAGGGGTGATCTTATTACTATGTACAAGTATATGAGGGGACAGTACAAAGACCTTTCTACTGATCTTTTTACTCTGAGGCCTGAGACGGGGACAAGGGGGCATCTTCTATGCCTGGAAGAAAGAAGGTTTAATCATAATCACAGACGGGGATTCTTTACTGTAAGAGCAGTGAGACTATGGAGCTCTCTGCTGCATGATGTTGTAATGAGTGATTCACTGTTAAAATTTAAGAAGGGCATGGATGCCTTTCTTGAAAAGTATAATATTACGGGTTATAAATACTAGATCCCTTGATAGGGCGTTGATCCAGGGAACTAGTCTGATTGTCGTATGGAGTCGGGAAGGAATTTTTTTCCCCAATGTGGAGCTTAGTGTTTGCCACATGGGTTTTTGTTGCCTTCCTCTGGATCAACAAGTTAGGCTATGGGTTGAACTAGATGGACTTAGTCTTCCTTCAACCTTAAAAACTATGTTACTATGTAATACAGGAAATCCCTTGTCTCACTTGATAACTCCACTAGGAGTGACAACTCACATGATTGAACTTCAGCAGATATCACAGATTTGCTTAATTTATCGGTACATCTTACTCCTGTGTTGACTACTTCTTCTCCGACACACAAGCATTCTGGCTCTTCATCCAGTACCTCTCACATACATGAGAGTTTTGGACACAGCATTTTGGTTGACAATACCAAAACCGATAGTTCTAAATGTCTAACGGATTTTTTACCGCAGGTCAATCACCGTGGTCCAGAGACACTAGACCACTACTTCAAAAGGGTAGGGAAAAGAAAAAACATACATGGGGTTGCAGAGGAGGAGGGCAATAAAAAAAGATTAATAAACAGGTAACATATAAAAACATCACTAGGATATATAATTTATCATCCTACAAACATAGCAAATATGAGCATATGGTTTTTGTCCAAAGGACTATCCTTCTGCCCTACATACAAATCAAAAGATTTTGACAACTTCCTAGACCTACAAACCTTTATCAGAAAAGTTAATCTTAAAATACATTTTGCTATTAACCCTATAGACACAACTGACAAGGCACTCTTGGAATCAAAGATTATGAAAGATGATACCATACATACTGTTTTAAAAAATAAATCTAGATTTTATCCGGTTGAAAGCAGGAGCCATCAAATAGATACTTTTAATGATATAACATTCCAGGATTTAAAAAAAAAATGGCAGGGGATCCATTCAATTATAATAAAGGGAACCTGAGTATATTGGAACAGAGGGCTCTCATGAATCTGAAGAACAATAAAAATATAATTATCAGATCAGCCGACAAGGGTGGGGGGATTGTTATTCAAAACTATTGTGACTATGTGAAGGAAGCCTATAGGATTCTTGGAGACACAAACTATTATAAAAAAGTTTATTATGACCCAATGGAAAGAAGCAGCTTAGCTTACAAGAATTTAATTAAAATGGGAAATGATAAAGGGTTATTAAATGATAACGAGAGGAAATTCTTGACGATACCACATCTTTGTATGCCTTTTTATTATTATCTCCCAAAGATTCATAAGAATGTCACCAACCTTCCAGGAAGACCCATCATATCGGGTATTGGGTCACTTACTAGCAATTTAGCTGAATATCTGGATAATCTCCTCCAGCCCTTTGTAAATAATTTAGATAACTACCTGCGCGATTCAGGCCATCTTATTAATTTAATAACAAATATAAAATGGAAAAGATCTTTTATATTTTTAAGTTTGGATGTCACCTCTCTCTGCACAAATATTGATTGGGACATTGGCCTCTTGTGTATTGAACATGCTATAAAGGGAGATAATGGATTGTCATCTTCTCATAAGTCTTTCCTAGGGGGCTATCTTTCATCCTCGAAAATAATTTTTTTTAGTTTCCTACAACATACCTTTCATCAGATTAAAGGGACCGCTATTGGGTGGAAAGTCGCACCTACTTTCGCCAACCTTTTCATGGGGGTTTTTGAACAAATATTTGTGTACCAAGGTTTATATAGCAAAGGTGTTGTTTTTTACAAACGTTATATTGACGACCTTATTTTTATCATTGATAGGGACTACACTGAACCAGCTACTCTTATTACTTATCTGAATCATAATCAGTGGGGCATCTCCTTTAATTCAGATATTAACGAAAGCAACATTAACTTCCTGGACTTGACACTTTACATTAAGGATATTATTATCTGCACAAAAACATTCTTTAAGAAAGTTTATGCTAATGGATATATCCATTATAGTAGTGGACACTACAAAAAATGGCTCAGAAATATACCGTATAATCAATTCCAAAGAATTAGGAGAAATTGCACTGCCAAAAGCGACTTTACTGAGCAATCAGAGATCCTCAAAGATACATTTTCAACAAGGTTTTACCCAAAGAAACTTATAGAAGAATCCTATAAAAAAGTGAGGGACACTTGTAGCCAAAACACTCTTTTAAAACAAACCAAACAAGATAACAAGTTATTTGAACAAACCTTAAAATTTATCACCACATTCAATTCTCAACAGAAGTGTATAAGAGAAATTTTACGGAAAAACTGGCACATTTTGCTCAATGATCCTATTCTTTGCAAGATCATACCTAAAAATCCTTCCATTGTGTATAAAAGAGCTCCTACTTTGAGGAACATCTTAGCCCCGAGTAGGATATATAATCCACGCTCCTCTGTTCACAAGGATACTCATAAAGGAAAAACTTACAGATGTGGCAAAACACATGGAGCAGAAACACTTGGTTCAGTCTCCACTGGAGAACGATTCAAGATAAACAAGGTTATGTCCTGCAGTACCGAGTTTGTAATATATTTAATTGAGTGTACCTGCCCCAAACATTACATAGGCAGAACAACACAACTACTCCATAAAAGGCTCAATTCACATAGGTACAACATTAACACGGGCTTTTTGAAACATGTCTTTCAAGACATGTAATTAAGTACCATAACAAAGATTTCAGCTGTCTTAGAATTACACCTATTGAACATATTCCCAGTAATACATCCAATAAGATTCAAACTCTAAACAGGAAAGAAGTATATTGGATATATAAATTAGATACCTTGAAGTCACGTGGTCTAAATGAAATTACAGAAGTTTTTATCTGAGCAGCTCACGTTGTGGGAATGGATGGCCAGTCCATGTTATAAGTTTCCGTCTCGGTTTTTCCAGTCCCTTTACTCCTTTTAGGGGAGCACGATTTTACCAAAAGCCTCACTACATGATGCAGCACTTTTATAAAATACAATAAAATACTACCTGAAAACACGTTTTGCCTTTATAGCGCACTACTCTTGCAAACTTGGTCTCATACAGGCATGGCAGCTCGTTTTTTCCTGGCCCAGCAGACCGACCCTTGCTCATATCTACTTATGTACGAATCCATTGATTTATTTCATTGCTGCAAATCATATACTCAATTATATACGAATTTAGCCATGCGGAGTTGACATCTTGGTTTTCTTCTCTCAGTGTATCCATCCATTCACATATCCATCTATGTATGAATCTTTAGCAATTTATAGTTACACCTTTCTAGTTTTCATTTATATCAATTAACTATACAAACCATAAAAATGTATAGTAATTCATACTACATAACTTCTTAAGCACTAATTTATTTGATTCACTTCAGCCACACGAAAAAAACGAGTATACTACTGCCATTTCATAAGATATATATACAGTTAATTGCGGAGCTGGCACCGTATTATTCTGGTTATAGTAGGTCAACCCTTGCATGTATTTATTGTATTACCTATACAGGAACCCTTGATTATCTATTCAATTATTCAATTGCTTGAACAGTTTTTACCGTCTTATGTTATTTATTTAAATATCTATCCAGACATAGTTAAATAATATGAATACCTCGTACTTTAATAATTATTATTTTATTTGATATGTATAAACCATATCGATAAGTACATATATATTGTATATACAGTACAGACCAAAAGTTTGGACATACCTTCTCATTTAAAGATTTTTCTGTATTTTCATGACTATGAAAATTGTACATTCACACTGAAGGCATCAAAACTATGAATTAACACATGTGGAATTATATACTTAACAAAAAAGTGTGAAACAACTGAAAATATGTCTTAAATTCTAGGTTCTTCAAAGTAGCCACCTTTTGCTTTGATGACTGCTTTGCACACTCTTGGCATTCTCTTGATGAGCTTCAAGAGGTAGTCACTGGAAATGGTCTTCACTTCACAGGTGTGCCCTGTCAGGTTTAATAAGTGGGATTTCTTGCCTTATAAATGGGGTTGGGACCATCAGTTGTGTTGTGCAGAAGTCAGGTGGAAACACAGCTGATAGTCCTACTGAATAGACTGTTAGAATTTGTATTATGGTAAGAAAAAAGCAGCTAAGTAAAGAAAAACAAGTGGCCATCATTACTTTAAGAAATGAAGGTCAGTCAGTCCGAAAAATTGGGAAAACTTTGAAAGTCTCCCCCAGTGCAGTTGCAAAAACCATCAAGCGCTACAAAGAAACTGGCTCACATGAGGACCGCCCCAGGAAAGGAAGAACAAGAGTCACCTATGCTTCTGAGGATAAGTGTCACGGTCTCCACACTTTCCTTGTCTGCTAGGTTACTATTGTGTGGAGGCTGTCAGTCTGTTTTGGGTTTGCTGGGTTGTTTCTGCAATCATCTGTGTTCACTTCCCTTGATTAGTCTTCTACTTAAGCATGCTAGCTCCTTCACCCAGTGTCAATTGTACACTTGGTATTACCTGTGTAGGACTGATCTCTCTGTGCTCTGTGCCTGACCCAGCCTGACTATTTTCCCTTACCTGGATTTTGACCATTTGCTTGTTATCTGACTACTCTTTTGTCTGCTCCCTTTGTACTGCGCCATCTTCCTGGACTTGACTTTGGATTGTTTGACCTCCCTATTTTTATCTAGTAAGTAGCTCTAATATTATATTTCTTTCAGTAATATTAGTCTTTTCTCTCCTCTTCTGAGACTGTTATTTCTGTAGTGACTCGCGTGACATTACAATTGACCGTTCACTTTTTTTTTTCCTTTTTCCCACCTATGGATCCATTACGTACTTTGTGTGATCAGGTGGCGAATCTGACTCAGTTAGTTCAGGATCTGGCCTTGGAACAACACAAACTGGCGTCCTCACAGGTTCAGTTACAAGACCAGATTTCTGGTACGTTTACAGTCCCTCAGAATCTTTCCTCTCCGACCACGTCATGACTTCTGAACCATCTGACATATCTTTGAGCCCCCCTGAACTGGCTATAGCACTCCCTGACAAATTTTTGGGGGAGAAAGATCAGTTCAGAACTTTCAAAGAAAGTTGTAAATTATTGTTTACCTTGCATCCTCGGTCATCAGGGAATGAGTCACAGCGGGTGGGAATTATAATGTCACTTCTGCGCAGGGGTCCCCAGACTTGGGCATTTTCTCTACCCCCTTTTTCTCCTGAATGTCTTTCTGTGGACGCTTTCTTTGACGCTTTAGGACAGATCTATGACGAACCTGACAGGGTCAAGGTGGCAGAGACAAGGATCATGAACCTGACACAGGGTAACCACACAGCAGAAGACTACTGTTCTGAATTTCGTCAGTGGTCTACTGAGGTTCTCTGGAATGACGCGGCTCTCAGGTGCCAATTCCTCAGGAGTCTTTTGGAGCCTCTAAAGGACGCTCTGGCTCTGCATGCTCCACCTGGTTGTTTGGGGGAGGCCATGACTCAGGCTATCCGCATTGATCGGAGGATGCGGGAGAGACGCAAGGTTCAACACGAGGTTCCATTTTGTCCACCGGGCCCGGGTCGTTTACCAGAGGTAGAACCTATGGAGGTTGGAGCTGCCAGCTCAAGGGTTAAGGAGAGGAGACGCCGCCTGGAACTTGGACTTTGTCTGTATTGTGGCCAATCTGGACATCTCTTAAAGGATTGCCCAGCACGGCCTGCAACGAATAAGCCGTCGGGAAACGCCTAGGTCTGGGTGATTGTCGAGAAGGTCACCCAGACTTACAGGTACCCTTTTACTCCTCTGATAAAGTGTTGTTGAATGCTGAACTTCTGTTTCAAAAACAGTGTCTATCAACATTTTCCTTTATTGACTGTGGAGCCGCGGCTAATTTCATTGATTCGGGATTTGTTCAGAAATTAGGATTAGGGACAGTTAAGTTAGAAGACCCTATTCAAATTGTGGCTATTGATAGAAAACCGTTGCTAAAAAATCTGGTTCAGTTAGTTACGGTGGAGTTCACACTCAAAGTGGGGTCACTGCATAAAGAATTAATCTCCTGTTATGTCCTGGACAATTTACCTGCTGGGATTGTGTTGGGTCTTCCTTGGCTGCGCATACATAATCCGATCATTGACTGGTATCAGAAAGATATTGTCACATGGGACCCTCATTGTATTGAAAAATGTCTTAAATCTGTGCATGCTTGCTCCGTTAGTCTGGAGGGTCTTCCGGAATACCTGAAGGACTTCGGAGATGTTTTTTCGGAAGTAGAGTCTGAGATCTTACCTCCTCACCGTCCCTAAGACTGTGCTATTAATCTCATTCCTAATGCCAAATTACCCAAAGCTCGCTTGTATAACTTGTCTGGCCCTGAGCGGGCATCCATGAAAGCTTATATTAACGAAAGTTTACGGAAAGGTCATATTCGTCCTTCCTCATCGCCGGTTGCAGCCGGATTCTTTTTTGTTAAAAAAAATATGGAGGTCTCCGTCCCTGCCTCGATTTCCGAGAATTAAACAAGATAACTGTTAAAAATACTTATCCGCTTCCACTTATCCCCGATCTATATAATCAACTTTCGGGGGCCAAATGGTTTTCCAAACTGGATCTTAGAGGGGCATATAAGCTGATACGTATTCGAGAGGGTGATGAGTGGAAGACAGCGTTTTTAACTTCTGAAGGTCTTTTTGAAAATCTCGTCATGCCTTTTGGGCTGACAAATGCACAGGCGGTCTTTCAGAATTTTATGAATGATATTCTCTCTGATTATATTGGGAGATTCATTGTGGTTTATTTAGATGATATTCAAATTTTTTCACCTGATCTGGATATTCATTATAAACATGTCCGTTTGGTTCTGCAAAGGTTAAGAGATAATTGTTTGTTTGCCAAGATTGAAAAATGTACCTTTTCTGTTTAAGAAATATCATTCTTGGGCTTCATTGTGTCAGCCTCCGGGTTTAAGATGGATCCTGGGAAGGTTCAGGCCATCATTGATTGGGTTCAACCCAGCGACCTTAAGGCTCTGCAGTGCTTTTTAGGGTTCGCAAATTATTACAGAAAATTTATTAAAGGTTTTTCTCAGATCGTCAAGCCTCTTCCGGACCTCACTCGCAAAGGGGCGGAGCTAAAGGTTTGGTCGTCAGAAGCAGTCAGGACTTTTGAAAACTTGAAGAAATGTTTTATGTCTGCTCCTGTACTTGTTCAACCAGATCTCCAGAGGCCGTTCATTGTGGAGGTGGATGCTTCCGAGGCTGGAGTGGGGGCTGTATTGTCTCAAGGTCCTAAAACTTTAACTAATCTGCGACCATGTGCCTTTTTCTCTAAGAAATTTTCTCCTGCTGAAAGAAACTATGATGTGGGTAATCGAGAGTTACTTGCTGTCAAATTGGCTTTTGAAGAATGGAGGCATTTTTTGGAGGGAGCCATTCATCTGGTCACCGTGGTGACAGATCACAAGAATCTAGCGTATATCGAATCTGCTAAGCGGTTGACACCTAGACAGGCCAGATGGTCTTTATTTTTTTCAAGATTTAATTTTTCTATTACGTTCAGGCCTGGGTCTAAGAACGTGAGGGCGGATGCCCTGTCTCGTAGCCTTGATTCTGTGTCCCCTCCGGAGCCTCCTTCCTCCATTCTTCCTCAGGGTATAGTTGTGGCCATGGTTTCCTCTGAGCTGGAAGCAGAAATTCGTACTGCTCAGTCCTTGGCTCCTTCCAATATTCCTGAATGCAAGTTGTTTGTCCCTGTGTATCTCAGATTACGCCTTTTGCAAGAATTCCATGATTCTGTGTTGAGTGGTCATCTGCCACCCAGAAGGCAGTTGCTAGACTCTTTTGGTGGTCTGCTATGCGTAGGGACATTAAAGATTTTGTGTCTGCTTGTGAAACTTGTGCACGCGCTAAAGTGCAACATTGCCGGCCGGCTGGGGAATTGGCTCCTTTCCCCATTCCAGAAAGACCATGGACTCATTTGTCCATGGATTTCATTTCTGATTTACCTCTGTCTGGGGGGATGACGGCTATTTGGGTGGTAGTCGATCGATTCAGCAAACAGGCTCACTTCGTTCCATTATCCGGGTTACCCAATTCAGAGACGCTCTCCAAACTGTTTATTACTCATGTGGTATGATTGCATGGGATTCCTCTTAATATTGTATCTGATAGGGGAGTACAATTCGTCTCTAAATTTTGGAGGGCTTTCTGCAGAAGGTTGGGGATTGATTTGTCCTTTTCTTCTGCTTATCATCCTGAAACTAACGGTCAGACCGAAAGGACAAATCAGTCTTTGGAACAAATTTTAAGATGTTTTGTCGCTGATCAGCAGGAGAATTGGTCATCCTTTCTTCCTCTGGCTGAGTTTGCCTTTAACAGTCGGGTTAATCAGTCCACAGGAACCTCTCCGTTTTTCTGTAATCATGGGTTTCATCCTCATTTTGGTGAGTTCTCCAGGATAAGTTCTGGGTGTCCTGGGGTAGATGTAACCATTCAAGAGTTGGGGGATGTCTGGAGGGAGGTTAAAAAGAATATTGGGGTGGCTCAGCATCTGCAGAAACAAAAGGCCGATAGGAAACGCTTGTCAGGTGCCGCCTTCAAGGTGGGGGATAAGGTATGGCTATCCTCTAAGAATATTAGATTGAAGATACCCTCTCTGAAGTTGGGTCCTAGATTCATTGGTCCATATGAGATTCTGGAGGTGGTCAATCCGGTTTCCTTTCGATTACGACTCCCTCAGTCTTTCCGTATTACTAATATGTTCCACAAGTCTTTGTTGAAGGAATTTATTCCCCCTGTTCTGTCTCCCTCGCCCCCGCCTCCTCCGGTGTCTATTAAGGGAAGCTTAGAATATGAGGTACAAAAGATCATTGATTCCCGTATGGTCCGGAATTCCCTTCAATATCTTGTACATTGGAAGGGGTATGGACCTGAGGAACGGTCCTGGGTTCCGGCTCATTCTGTGAGGGCTGATCGGTTGGTCCGGGCCTTTCATCGGTGGTTTCCTGGGAGACCTGGGGGTCCGGTGGCCCCCCCTTGAAGATGGGGTACTGTCACGGTCTCCACACTTTCCTTGTCTGCTAGGTTACTATTGTGTGGAGGCTGGCAGTCTGTTTTGGGTTTGCTGGGTTGTTTCTGCAATCATCTGTGTTCACTTCCCTTGATTAGTCTTCTACTTAAGCATGCTAGCTCCTTCACCCAGTGTCAATTGTACACTTGGTATTACCTGTGTAGGACTGATCTCTCTGTGCTCTGTGCCTGACCCAGCCTGACTATTTTCGCTTACCTGGATTTTGACCATTTGCTTGTTATCTGACTACTCTTTTGTCTGCTCCCTTTGTACTGCGCCATCTTCCTTGACTTGACTTTGGATTGTTTGACCTCCCTATTTTTATCTAGTAAGTAGCTCTAATATTATATTTCTTTCAGTAATATTAGTCTTTTCTCTCCTCTTCTGAGACTGTTATTTCTGTAGTGACTCGCGTGACAATAAGTTTATCCGAGTCACCAGCCTCAGAAATCGCAGGTTAACAGCAGCTCAGATTAGAGACCAGGTCAATGCCACACAGAGTTCTAGCTGCAGACACTTCTCTTCAACAACTGTTAAGAGGAGACTTTGTGCATCAGGCCTTCATGGTAAAATAGCTGCTAGGAAACCACTGCTAAGGACAGGCAACAAGCAGAAGAGACTTGTTTGGGCTAAAGAACACAAGGAATGGACATTAGACCAGTGGAAATCTGTGCTTTGGTCTGATGACTCCAAATTTGAGATCTTTGGTTCCAACCACCGTGTCTTTGTGCGACCCAGAAAAGGTGAACGGATGGACTCTACATGCCTGGTTCCCACCGTGAAGCATGGAGGAGGAGGTGTAATGGTGTGGGGGTGCTTTGCTGGTGACACTGTTGGGAATTTATTCAAAACTGAAGGCATACTAGACCAGCAAGGCTACCACAGCATCTTGCAGCGGCATGTTATTCCATCCGGTTTGCGTTTAGTTGGACCATCATTTATTTTTCAACAGGACAATGACCTCAAACACACCTCCATGCTGTGTAAGGGCTATTTGACCAAGAAGGAGAGTAATGAGGTGCTACGCCAGATGACCTGGCCTCCACAGTCACCAGACCTGAACCCAATCGAGATGATTTGGGGTGAGCTGGACCGCAGAGTGAAGGCAAAAGGGCCAACAAGTGCTAAGCATCTCTGGGAACTCCTTCTAGATTGTTGGAAGACCATTTCCGGTGACTACCTCTTGAATCTCATCAAGAGAATGCCAAGAGTATGCAAAGCAGTCATCAAAGCAAAAGGTGGCTACTTTGAAGAACCTAGAATATAAGACATATTTTCAGTTGTTGCACACTTTTTTGTTAAGTATATAATTCCACATGTGTTAATTCATAGTTTTGATGCCTTCAGTGTGAATGTACAATTTTCATAGTCATGAAAATACAGAAAAATCTTTAAATGAGAAGGTGTGTCCAAACTTTTGGTCTGTACTGTATATACACATGTACGGTTCATGGAGGGGCCAGCAACCAAATCTGGTCACAGTGGATTAACCCAGACACACATATACAGTTCTGAATTATCCTTGGTGATTCTTTTAATATTTACTTATCTAATTATAGATCTGGTAAAAAGACAGAAAAGACAAGATACTATATCTAATTCACGGCTCGGTTTGGCATAATGTCCAGTAGCACAGATTTGGGTGAGGACTCCTAGCGTGATCACTAGCAGTCGGCACCACATAAATAACAGATAGAACAAAGAGACTAGAAATGGTTTAAATCTTCATTCCGTGACCACTCCCGGGTATTTGATCCTGTCAGAGTTTTTATGTGTTTATATCAGGACCATTGGAGTGGTTGTTCCTACTAGCATCTCCAACAGATCAACTACGGAATAAGAACCAAGGGTTCGAAACCATAACACATCAAGGTAGCTCATTATTTACTACAGGTTCATACGCAGTGCACACACACAAGAAGTGTGCTCTGTCTATCTCTATTTTTTCTATTTTTTCATTTTCTAAATCCCATATGTTTTAAAAGCACTTCTATAATTAATACTTGTATGTAAATGTGTTTTAGCATTAATTTATAAAGCATTGATCATATGGACAGTTGTTAACGGACTAGCCATTTTGGCACCAAGTTTTTTATAACTGGGGATATATAAGTTGCTCTAGGAGTCTGTATGTATTAGCTATTCACTGAAGAAGAGGACAGGACATCCATGAAACGCGTTTGACCATAGCTTATTACAATATATGTTATTTTTTATAATAAATTTTTTTTTATTTTTTTTTAAACAAACACCGGATCATTACTTATACGGAGAAGTGCTTATATCAAGGTACACATATTTTCTTCTCATCCATGTGTTTATTTATCTGGACCCTGCCAAGGTTGGTGTCATCTGCAGCACTCCGCAAGCGTTTATATGTGTTGTGCATTATCACAGCACAATAAGGTGAGCATCATTTTTATATTCATCTATTGTGTACTGGGTAACCGTACTATTTACGCCCCTATTCTATTTCTAGATCATCTTCCTCTTGACAATACCCAGAATCTATGGGGTTAAAGTCAGGCGAGTTTCCTGGCCACTCAAGCACAGTGATACTGTTGTTTTTAAACCAGGTATTGGTACTTTTGGCAGTGTGGACAGGTGCCAAGTCCTGCAGGAGAATGAAATTTCCATCTCCAAAAAGCTTGTCGGCAGAGGGAAGCATGAAGTGCTGTAAATCTTCCTGCACTGACTTTGGTCTTGATAAAACACAGTGGACCTACACCAGCAGATGACATGGCTCCCCAAACCATCACTGATTGTGGAAACTTCACACTAGACCTCAAGCAGCTTGGATTGTGGCCTCTCCACTCTTCCTCCAGACTCTGGGACCTTGATTTCCAAATTAAATGCAAAATTTACTTTCATCTGAAAACAACACCTTGGACCACTGAGCAACAGCCCAGGTCTTTTTCTCCTTGGCCCAGGTAAGACGCTTCTGGCATTGTCTATTGGTCATGAGTGGCTTGACACAAGGAATGCGACACTTATAGCCCATGTCCTGGATACGTCTGTGTGTCGGGGCTCTTGAAGCAATGACTCCAGCAGCAGTCCACTCCTTGTTAATCTCCCCAAAATTTTTGAATGGCCTTTTCTTAACAATCCTTTCAAGGCTGCGGTTATCCCGGTTGCTTGTGCACCTTTTTCTACCACACTTTTTCCTTCCACTCAACTTTCCATTAATATGCTTGGATACAGCACTCTGTGAACAGCCAGCTTCTTTAGCAATGACCTTTTGTGGCTTACCCTTCTTGTGGAGTGTGTCAATGACTGCCTTCTGGACATCTGTCAAGTCAGCAGTATTCCCCATGATTGTGGAACCTACTGTAACAGACTAAGGGACCTTTTTAAACACATTGGAAGCCTTTGCAGGTGTTTTTTGTTAACTATTGTAATTTACTGAGATAATGACTTTTGTGTTTTCATTGGCTGTAAGCCATAATCATCAACATTAACAGAAATAAACACTTGAAATAGATCACTCTGTGTGTAATGACTCTATATAATATATAGGTTTCACTTTTTATACTGAAGAACTGAAATAAATTAACTTTTTGATGATATTCTAATTTTAGTGAAAAGCACTTGTATTTACAATCCTTTAAGTCCTGCTCATCATTATTGGCACCCATGAAGTTTAAGTACATAATATGGACTATCTCCTGAAAAAAAAAGAATAATGTGAATCAATTTTTTTGTATAGAACACTTGTGTCAAATACAAAAGAGCAAATTATAAACAATAATATAAAACCAGAAACAATGGGAGAGAAAAACAGAAAAACCTAAAGCTTGCTGTGACACTTGTATTGGCACTCTTTACATTAATTTAATATAAAAACACATTTTAACTTGCCTGTGGTAAATTACAAAAGAAATTAACCTATGATTAATTGTCGGTGCCCATGTGACATGAATTTGCCAATGAATGATGACTTCAGTGTTTTAAAAAGCCATATGGTAGGCCCTGTTCCTTTGTTACAATGGTGAAGACAAAGGAGCAGTCTGAGGACATCAGAACTGCTATTATTAGCAAACACAAGACTTTGAAAGGGTATAAGGCATTCTCCAAATACCTTGTTATCCCAATTTCATCAGTGCACAATGTTATTACGAAGTTTGCCAAGCATGGAACCGTCAAGAACCTTCCTGAACGTGGGGGAAACGGGAAAATTGATAAGAGATGTCTTCGAAGGTTGGTGTGAATGCTGGAAAAAACACCATGTCAAACATCCAAAGACCTGAAGGCTAACCTGGAACAGTCTGGGGTCATGGTTTCAAAAAGTACCATACGCCGCACACTAAACCAAGCAGAGTTTTATGGGCGAAGGCCAAGTAAGAAGCGATTGCTGAAGAAAAGACACAAAAAGGAATGACTAATCTTTGCCAAAGAGTACCTTGACTAACTACAATCCTTCTGGTAAAGTGTTCTGTGGACAGATGAAACAGAAATAGAGCTTTTTGGCAAAGCAAAGCAACAGTTTATTTTCAGACGGCGCAATGAAGCTCATAAGAAAAAGAACACCTTGCCAACAGTTAAGCATGGTGGAGGATCCATAATGCTGTGGGTTTGCTTTGCTGCGTCTTGTACTGGAGGGCTTGACCTTATCACAGGAATCATGAAATCAAAGAGTTATCAAGAGAGTTTAGCCCAAAATGTTCTACCCAGTGTAAGAAAACTTGGTTTGAGTCAAAGATCATGGGTCCTCCAGCAAGACATTGACCCAAAGCACACATCCAAAAGTAAACAGGAAAACCTGTGGTGTTAGCGTTTGTTTGGCGAATAGGAGAGGGGATCCGTGCTGATAAGGAGATATTCCCAATGAGGATCCAGAGAACATCATATAGGAATAATAAAACAGTTAATCTCAACATGTTTTAAAGTTGCACTAACTTTTTCATGAGTAGAACCACAGTAATAATGGGGTTGTCCTGATGAAGTACTTAGGATTTGGTGACACCTGCTTAGCCAAACATTTCTTGAGCGGGTAAACATCAGATCTCGTGGTGGGAAATATTAGAGGAAGTATATTTATCTGAGAGTAAGGATCCAACTATGAAGAAATTATGACAAAGAGAGGTGTTCTGGATGACTAAATTAGATAATGTAAAGCCTAGAGGGTTTAATGAAACATGAAGCTTTAATTTGTTTCTGTGATTGCGTAACAGCTCTTAATGTAAAATATCTAATATTTAGAAATATATGTTATTTAACAATTATTTAGGTAATTTCTGGTTAAGCAGTTGATCATTAAATGAAAAAGTTATCTGAAAGTGTACTTGGGATTGCACAATGGTATTTTATATAACAGATTTTGTATTCTGAACCATGTATATTGTTTAGGGAACTGCTATTTAAGCTGGTGTAATGCTGTTCAGTATTTTGATTAAGGACATTTGGTAGGTCCATTATGTTCCATAGGATGTTGTCATCACACATGAGGAATGGGTTGTGCCTCCAAAAGTAGCGTATCAGTGATACCAAAATTCAGTGAACATCGGAAATGCAATGAAAATAAATGTACAGGGTGGGCCATTTATATGGATACACCTAAATTAAATGGGAATGGTTGGTGATATCAACTTCCTGTTTGTGGCACATTAGTATATGGGAGGGGGAAAACTTTTCCAGATGTGTGGTGACCATGGCGGTGATTTTGAAGTTGGCCATTTTGGATCCAACTTTATTTTTTTCAATAGGAAGAGGGTCATGTGACACATCAAACTTATTGAGAATTTCATAAGAAAAACAATGGTGTGCTTGTTTTTAACGTAACTTTATTCTTTCATGAGTTTTTTACAAGTTTATGACCATTTATAAAATGTGTTCAAAGTGCTACCCATTGTGTTGGATTGTCAATACAACCCTCTTCTCCCACTCTTGACACACTGATAGCAACACCGCAGAAGAATTACTAGCACAGGCATCCATTGTTTCAGATGCTGCACATCTCGTATCTTGATGGTATGGTGTGGTATATGGGGTACAAAGAGAGTGGGGCCATTCTTCATCAATGGAAACCTCAATGCTACTGGATATCTGAAATTGCTGCATGATGATGTGTTGCCCTCTTTATGCACTGCGTTTTTCCAACAAGATGGTGCACTACCACATTATGAGTGTCAGGTCTGAGCATTCCTTCATGAACAGTTTCTTGGAAAGTGGATTGGTCATCGTGGGCCAGTTGAATGGCCACTAAGGTCTCCCAATCTGACCCCCTTAGACTTTTATCTTTGGGGTGATCTGAAGGCAATTGTCTATGCTGTGAAGATACGAGATGTGCAGCATCTGAAACAATGGATACTGGAAGCCTGTGCTAGCATTTCTTCTGCAGTGTTGCTATCAGTGTGTCAAGAGTGGGAGAAGAGGGTTGCATTGACAATCCAACACAATGGGCCAAGCATGCCATTGTTTTTCTTATGAAATTCTCAATAAGTTTGATGTGTCACATGACTCTCTTCCCATTGAAAAGAATAAAGTTGGATCCAAAATGACCTACTTCAAAATGGCCGCCATGGTCACCACCCATCTGGAAAAGTTTTGTGGCGCCCTGCTGTGCATTGGTGCCACAGATCCTAGAGGGGTGCATGGATGGATTCCTCCACAAAAGTCCCTCACAGCATACACACACCACCACCTTCCACCTCAGACCACCAGAGGGAGCCCGGATAGGAATATAAAAAGGGAAGGTGGAGCTAGGCAGGTCAGTCTGCTCTGAAGTCAAGCCTGTAAGGAGTTCAGTCACAGTCAGTCTGGAATCTACAGCCTGGAGTATGCAGCCAGTCTGCTGCAGCCAGTGAGAAAGTCTGTCCAGCTCAGACTCAGGGAGCTCAGGTTAGTGAGCCTAATGCGTGCCTACGCCGTAAGAGTGGTGAAGAGTAGTGAGGCCTACTGCCAGTGAGAAGCCTAGAGAGGGCCCCGAGCGTGGCCGAAGGCAAGTGGAGTAAGCGAGCTACATAGGGGGCAGAGGAGCTTAACCAGCTCACCCCACAACCATTTACCGGACACCGGGTCCGCATCTGCAGGGATCCCTAAGGCCCAGCAGAAACAACCGGAACCCCTGGCGAACTACATGTCCCAGGAACACCAAAAGCTGACTGTCATACCAGGGTCAGGAGTCACTGAGGCCCAAGAGACCAGGGAGTGTGATCTCCAACAGAAGGCCCTACCACCAGGTCAGCCGGTGCAAGACAGAGACCAAGTTAGGCCTAGCTCCAGGCAGGTCATAGACTTATCAGAAAAAAGGCAAGAAACAGGAGGCCCCACACCCGCTCACTGGGGAGAGTCCTGAAATGCACCCTTCACCCTACAGTGCCCTGGATTGTGCCTGAAACACCACCAGTAAAGGTACTGAAGTAAACTGTTGTGAGTGTGCCTATTCTTCTTCTTCTGACCCGGCTGGGTCCCCTCTATCCTGCACCCCCTTCTCCTACGCTGCCCTGAGGCCCTGCTCCACCTGTGGGGAGCCGCACCAACTAAGCTGCCTGACCACCTGCGTCAGAGGACTGTAGCAGCGCTGGTGAGTTTCACCAGACACTACGGGTGGCGTCACGAACTTTCCCTATCCCATACACCTTTCCCCCATAATTCCTTGCTTTTTAAGAGTGACCCCAGGGTACGGCCCCAGGAGCCGGCTACCGCGACATCCCCCAAAACTAACAACAAGGCCCCGGGCACCGAGTCGTCCCCATCCCCTGGGCGTCATCTCTTCCTGGCGTCACGAACAGGATTCCGTGCCCGCTGCAACGACGGAGTGTTGTGCCCATTGCCACCGGGTACTGTGCGCTTTTAATGAAAAACTGTGTATTTAACTGTTGCGAAGATCGCCGCCATTGTTGTACCGCCAAGCGGGAAGAAGGGCGTAACCGCGGGAAACTGAGAGGCGTACCTGCTGAAGCGCGCGAAGCCCCGTACATGCCCCATGCCTCGATGTCAAACCAGGAAGTGGCAGGTCCTGGAAGGAGTGCCAGTGAACGCTCTGACGTAGGACGCAAGTGACGCAAGGTCCTGAAGAAGACCGTCACCTGCGGAGCTGCGGCCTACCGGAAGAAAATAAAAGAAGGTAGGCCACGGTTCGCTAGGGGGGGGGCGCCAGAATGTCCGAAGAACAGCACAACGCAGGAATACCGGTTAACCGCCCTGATAATCAACCCGCGCTCAGCGCCGAGCAGGCCGAAGCAGCCACTCCACCAGAAGGGCTTGTAACCCCGGTCATACCCATGGCCCTACCGTACATCCCTGGAGCGAAGTAGCTCCCCCAGTACAGCGGCAAACCAGATACCCTCTCTGGATTCAAAAGGAAAATATGCGGTAGGCAAGCAAAGAGCCGCTGATGTATTGGGACAATTGACTGGTGCTGCGGAGCGAGAAGTAGAAACCTGGTTGGCCGCAGACCAGGAGTCAGTGTCCGCAATCTTTAAAAAGTTATAGACTGTCTTTGAGAATCGTACTGAGACAGACCTCCGGATGAGGTTCTACAACTGCTCTCAGCAACCGGAGGACAGTGTTCGGGACTATGCCTGGCGTTTACAAGGGGCCCTGCGAGCTCTGAAACAGGTTAGTCCAACCAGTATCGATAATGAAAATAAAATGCTGAAGGAACAGTTTATCCGGGGACTGAGGTCTCAAGAGGAGAGCAGGACTGTGCGTTGGTGGTCCCTGGATCATCCAGATGCCACCTTTGACACCCTTAAGGACATGGCTATAAAAGGACTGCAGCCCCTGGAAACGACTGCTATCCAATGGTACCAGGTTGGGGCCACCACAGTGCCTGCAGTGTCCACCTTTTCCCCGGTGGCTGCTGAAGTCAAGGTGCAAGCAACGTCCCCTAGTGAGCTGGACAGCCTGCGCTCTGAAGTGTGCAAGTTGAGTAAAACCCTGACCACTGTACTGAGTGCCCTGCAGCTGCGGACGGAGCCCGAGGCAGAAGAAAGGAT
This sequence comes from Phyllobates terribilis, assembly GCF_046119375.1. Taxonomy (NCBI): domain Eukaryota; kingdom Metazoa; phylum Chordata; class Amphibia; order Anura; family Dendrobatidae; genus Phyllobates; species Phyllobates terribilis. The sequence continues at coordinate 278,322,304 of NW_027362767.1, forward strand.
CCTGCTAGCCGACAGCCCTGAGGATATCCCCTGGATGAGAAAGAGGAGGAGGAAAATGCCACCCCCTGGGAGGACCAGCAACCAACGCCGCCCGCCGAAGGACCCTGTCTGCCACCACTGCCACAAGACAGGTCACGCCGTCCGGAGCTGTCCTTTAAACGAGCAAACCCTGGGGCCGAGGGCCCATCAAACTGGTACCGCAGGTTCGTGAGAGGAAGACCTCTTCTGTCCATCGTGCTAGATGGCCTCGGGACACCTGCTCTGCTGGACACAGGATCTCAGGTAACCATCCTGCCTCATGTCCTCTACAAAAGGTTCTGGTCCATAGACGAACTTCACCCACCAGATCCAAATCTTTCCGTGTATGCCTCAAACGGCCTCCCCCTTAGCCTAGTCGGGGTTAAGGATGTGGCAGTAAAGGTGGGAAGAGTGGAACTGAAGGACCAGGGACTAATTGTAGTAGAGACTAATCCTGATGATACAGACTTGTATATGGTACTTGGCACAAATATTGTTAGTAACTGTTTGGGAGAAGTGTTGTTCTTGCTCCAACAGATAGCTGACACTGCCAGACCCGGGCAGAGAAGGGCGCTCCAGAAAGAGATCCGAGCCCTTATTTACCAGCAACAGGTAAAGCTAACAGGTGGTGAAATTGGTAATGTAAGGGTGACAGACCCGATACCCATTGTGATTCCCCCAATGAGTGAAATGCTGATTTGGTGTAGAGCAGCAATAGGTCTCAAAGGACGGAGCTACCAGACGGTAGTAGAGCCCCTTAGCTCGGAACATAGACCTACACTCTTGACTGCCAGAGGGGTAGTGGATGTACGCAATGGGAGGGTGCCCGTACGCCTCCTAAACTATGGGGAGGACGTGGTTAGATTACCACGCTACGCCACCGTTGCCAAACTGTACACAGTAAATAACAACTCCATACACATGGTGGAGTCCTTAACCTCACCAGACAAAGTAGAGGATAATGACCCGGCAACCCAGGTGAAGGATTGGTGTCAACAGCTCCATGTTGGGACAGACACCACTCCTGCCCATCAGAAGCAGGGTGTACACCGGGTGGTTCAGGAATATGCGCAGGTATTCAGTAAACACCCACTTGACTTTGGGAGGATTAAGGGGGTTCAACACCATATCCCCACAGGTGACCATCCACCCATCAAAGAACGTTACAGGCCTATACCACAAGCACACTACCAGAAGGCGAAGGAGATGTTGCACGACATTAAGAAGGCAGGGGTAGTAAGGGATAGTTGTAGTCCCTGGGCAGCTCCCCTAGTTCTAGTTAGGAAAAAGGACGGAAGCATGAGAATGTGTGTAGATTACAGACAAGTAAATCGCATTACACATAAAGATGCATACCCTTTACCATGTATTGAGGAATCCCTGACTGCCTTGAAGTCTGCAAATTACTTCTCCACCCTTGACCTCACTAGTGGGTACTGGCAAGTAGCTGTTGCTGAGGAGGATAGGGAGAAGACGGCCTTCACCACCCCGATGGGACTCTGTGAGTTCAATAGTATGCCGTTTGGACTCTGCAACGCCCCCGGAACATTCCAGAGATTGATGGAGTGCTGCCTGGGACACCGCAACTTTGAGACTGTACCACTATACCTGGATGACGTGATAGTGTACTCCAAAACGTATGAGGACCACTGGAAGCACCTGGAGGAGGTATTTGAGTCGCTATGGGATGAAGCTGAAGCCCTCAAAGTGCCACCTGCTCAAACGAAAGGTACAGTACCTGGGGCACATCGTTAGTCCAGAGGGAGTAGCACCGGACCCGGAGAAGGTCACTGTCATCCAGAAATGGCAGGAGCCGAAGAGCCTCAAGGAGGTACGCCAGTTCCTGGGATTAGTCGGGTATTACTGGAGGTTTGTGAAGGACTATACCAAGAAAGCGGCGCCTTTGCAAGATCTCCTGGTAGGACAGTCCCCCAGAGGCAGAAACCCCCTGTTCCAATGGGGTAAGAAGCAAGCTGAATCCTTTGAGGAGATGAAGGGGATCCTGACCAGCGAAGAGATCCTAGCCTACCCTGACTACAGTCAACCGTTCCTGCTGTACACTGATGCCAGCAACAAAGGATTAGGAGCTGTACTGAGTCAGAAGCAGAATGGCCAAGAGAAGGTGATCACCTATGCAAGCAGGAAGCTCCGCCCGACTGAGAGGAACCCAGAGAACTATAGCAGCTTCAAGTTGGAGTTCCTGGCCCTGGTCTGGGCCATCACCGAGCGGTTCATGCACTACCTAGCCTCCAGTAAGTTCACTGCCTTCACTGATAGCAACCCCTTGACTCATCTAGAAACAGCCAAGCTAGGAGCCATGGAACAACGATGGATGGCTCGGCTGTCAAACTGCCTATTCACTATTAAGAACCGGGCGGGCCGCAAGAACGCCAACGCCGATGCCCTGTCCAGGATGCCTCACCAGTCGGACACTGAAGTAGAAGTGGATGACCTGGAGGAGATTGAACTACCTGCCTTTCATCGGAATGGGATGGTCCACGAGCAACGAGCCTCCAGGAGGCATCGCGGTAAGACGTTAAACCCCCTGCCTCACCACAGCTGGAAGGAGACCTAGGACAGCGACCCGGTTGTCAGCTGTATCAAAGAGCTGATAACCCAAGAAGCTTCCTCCCTGGAGAAGGACGTGTCTCTACAAGCCAAGCAGCTGTGGAATGAGAAGAGCCGGCTGTTCCTCTATAGAGAGAAGCTGAGCCGGAGATACGTCAACCCCAAAACCCATGAGATGGTATGGCAGATAGTGGTGCCCAAGACAGACATCCAGATGGTGTTGGAAGCCTACCACGATCAGGCGGGGCACTTTGGCTGGAAGAAGCTAGAAACCCTGCTGAAGTGTCGGTTTTATTGGGTAGGGATGCGCAGTTCCATTGAGAGGTGGTGCCGGAATTGTGGACCCTGTAGCCTCAGAAGAAAAGACTACAGCAGCCAGAAGGCACCCCTGCAACCCATCAAGGCGACTCGTCCCTGGGAGATCGTGGCCCTGGATCATGTCAAGCTGCCACCCAGCAGGTCAGGATATTCCTATGCCCTGACCATGGTGGATCACTACTCCCGGTTCCTGGTGGTCGCCCCCGTCAAGAATCAGATGGCAGAAACTGCGGCGAAGACTTTTCAGGCATACTTCTGCAGGCCCCATGGATACCCGGAGCAGGTGCTGACAGATCAAGGCTCAGCCTTTGAAGCCGAATTGTTCAAAGAGTTCTGCCATCTGTATGGGTGTAAAAAGATCCGGACTACACCGTACCACCCCCAAACCAACGGTCTCTGTGAAAAGATGAATAACATCATCATCGACCTGCTGAAGATCTTACCACTAGAGGAGAGAAATCAGTGGCCAGACCTACTACCTGACCTGGTAGATCTGTACAACCACATATCTGTGAGTTCCACCAATTGTACTCCAGCATATCTCATGGGAGCAAGACCCAGGAAGTTGCCCATGGACCTGGAGCTTGGTGTAGTAGAACCAGAAGCAGATATGTCCACTGAGGACTGGGACACGACCAGACAGGAGCAGTACAGAAGAGTACAGGCCTGTGTCGAAGACAGTCTCACTCAGGTGAGGGACAAGCAGGAAGCCCACTACAATAAAAATGTGCCTGCAGAACCCTTCACACCAGGAGAAGTGGTGTTAAAGAGGAAAAGGAGAAACCACAAACTTGATGACTAGTGGGAGAGAGAACCCTACACTGTGTTAAATTCAAGATTTGATAACAAGAAGACCTGTTTGATTAGCAAAAATGGAGGAATAACGACTGCAACGGTATCTAGAGACCATCTGAAGTTGTGTCCAGACCTGCTAAAGCCCCAAGAAGAAGTGCCTCTCACCATACCGGAGGAGCCTAAAGAAGCAGTACTCCATACTGACTTAGGAGATTTCCCGGCAGATTTGCCTCAACTAGGAGGAGTAGTAATAATACCTGTGATCCACTTCTTTCAACAGCCAGAAGACCCTCCACATCAAGTAGAACCTGTAAGTGCTTCAGAAGAGCCTGCTCAAGAAGAATCCCCGGAAGAAGGATTCCCGGTTGGAGCAGAGCAAGAAGGCCCAGCCAATGGTATACTTGCCAGTCCCGTAGAGAGGTTAAGGCAACCCTGCAGTTCCCCAACACTTAGAACTGACGGAATGGGAGGTAGTGCAAACACTAGTGCCTTACGCATCCCAGTACCACGTACAGTACAGACCAAAAGTTTGGACACACCTTCTCATTTAAAGATTTTTCTGTATTTTCATGACTATGAAACTTGTACATTCACACTGAAGGCATCAAAACTATGAATTAACACATGTGGAATTATATACTTAACAAAAAAGTGTGAAACAACTGAAAATATGTCTTATATTCTAGGTTCTTCAAAGTAGCCACCTTTTGCTTTGATGTCTGCTTTGCACACTCTTGACATTCTCTTGATGAGCTTCAAGAGGTAGTCACCGGAAATGGTTTTCACTTCACAGGTGTGCCCTGTCAGGTTTAATAAGTGGGATTTCTTGCCTTATAAATGGGGTTGGGATCATCAGTTGGTCTGGTAGATACACAGCTGATAGTCCTACTGAATAGACTGTTAGTATTTGTATTATGGTAAGAAAAAAGCAGCTAAGTAAAGAAAAACGAGTGGCCATCGTTACTTTAATAAATGAAGGTCAGTCAATACGAAAAATTGGGAAAACTTTGAAAGTGTCCCCAAGTGCAGTTGCAAAAACCATCAAGCGCTACAAAGAAACTGGCTCACATGAGGACCGCCCCAGGAAAGGAAGACCAAGAGTCACCTCTGCTTCTGAGGCTAAGTTTATCCGAGTCACCAGCCTCAGAAATCGCAGGTTAACAGCAGCTCAGATTAGAGACCAGGTCAATGCCACACAGAGTTCTAGCAGCAGACACATCTCTACAACTACTGTTAAGAGGAGACTTTGTGCAGCAGTCCTTCATGGTAAAATAGCTGCTAGGAAACCACTGCTAAGGACAGGCAAGAAGCAGGAGAGACTTGTTTGGGCTAAAGAACCCAAGGAATGGACATTAGACCAGTGGAAATCTGTGCTTTGGTCTAATGAGTCCAAATTTGAGATCTTTGGTTCCAACCACCGTGTCTTTGTGCGACGCAGAAAAGGTGAACGGATGGACTCTACATGCCTGGTTCCCACCATGAAGCATGGAGGAGGAGGTGTGATGGTGTGGGGGTGCTTTGCTGGTGACACTGTTGGGGATTTATTCAAAATTGAAGGCATACTGAACCAGCATGGCTACCACAGCGTCTTGCAGCGGCATGCTATTCCATCCGGTTTGCGTTTAGTTGGACCATCATTTATTTTTTAACAGGACAATGGCCCCAAACACACTTCCAGGCTGTGTAAGGGCTATTTGACCAAGGAGGAGAGTGCTAGGGTGCTACGCCAGATGACCTGGCCTCCACAGTCACCAGACCTGAACCCAATAGAGATGGTTTGGGGTGAGCTGTAACGCAGAGTGAAGGCAAAAGGGCCAACAAGTGCTAAGCATCTCTGGGAACTCTTTCAAGATTATTGGAAGACCATTTCCAGTGACTACATCTTGAAGCTCATCAAGAGAATGCCAAGAGTGTGCAAAGCAGTCATCAAAGCAAAAGGTGACTACTTTGAAGAACCTAGAATATAAGACATATTTTCAGTTGTTTCACACTTTTTTGTTAAGTATATAATTCCACATGTGTTAATTCATAGTTTTGATGCCTTCAGTGTGAATATACAATTTTCATAGTCATGAAAATACAGAAAAATCTTTAAATGAGAAGGTGTGTCCAAATTTTTGGTCTGTACTGTAGGTCGACACATAGCACACGAGGTCAGACCCTTGTCAGATACAGAGAGTAAAGAAGGAAACTCTGACAGTGTAAATAGTTGCCCTGGGGTATTATATTGTGTATTTTCCTGTATATGTATTTATTAACTTGTGTTTTGCTTTATAATGGACAATTTAAGTGATATGGACACTTCCCCTGTAACCTCTAGTTACCCATCAGGGTACATACAGAACTTTGTGGCTGAGGACTGTGTGCAGCTCAAAAACTGCTTCTTGTAAATAATTGCACTCCCTGGAGTGCCCCTTTAGGTGACCTCAGAAGAAAAACCTGTCTGGTGTGACACAAGCGGAGGTCCAACTCAGGATCGCCATGCCCTGCAGCCACCCCAGGGCCTACGTGGAGGGTTTGCTTTGGACAGGTCCCTCAAGCTACCAAGTACTCTACCCTGTGAGATGGACATCCTGTCGGGGAACCTCTCTGGAAGAGACTTGAATTCTGGAGTTGCTTACTAAATTGTACATATCTATTTATTATTTAGAATGTTTTATATGAAACTTTTAAGCAAAGTGCCTCCCATAAAGGAAAGAGTTATTGTGTTTTTGTTATAAAAAGTATTTCAGTCCGGGAGTACTGAGCTTTGCTAGGGGAGAATGTGGCGCCCTGCTGTTCATTGGTGCCACAGATCCTAGAGCGGTGCATGGACGGATTCCTCCACAAGAGTCCCTTACAGCATACACACACCTCCACCTTCCACCTCAGACCCCCAGAGGGAGCCCAGATAGGAATATAAAAAGGGAAGGTGGAGCTAGGCAGGTCAGTCTGGTCTGAAGTCAAGCCTGTAAGGAGTTCAGTCACAGTCAGTCTGGAATCTACAGCCTGGAGTATGCAGCCAGTCTGCTGCAGCCAGTGAGAAAGTCTGTCCAGCTCAGACTCAGGGAGCTCAGGTTAGTGAGCCTAATGCGTGCCTACGCCGTAAGAGCGGTGAAGAGTAGTGAGGCCTACTGCCAGTGAGAAGCCTAGAGAGGGCCCCGAGCGTGGACGAAGGCAAGTGGAGTAAGCGAGCTACATAGGGGGCAGAGGAGCTTAACCAGCTCACCCCACAACCATTTACCGGACACCGGGTCCGCATCTGCAGGTATCCCTAAGGCCCAGCAGAAACAACCGGAACCCCTGGTGAACTACATGTCCCAGGAACACCAAAAGCTGACTGTCATACCAGGGTCAGGAGTCACTGAGGTTCAAGAGACCAGGGAGTGTGATCTCCAACAGAAGGCCCTACCACCAGGTCAGCCTGTAGAACAAAGTCTAGTACTTTGACTACTAAATGTGAGTAGTTCATTTGTTAGATATTAATGATCCCTAAAATGTCTTGTGGATGATTAAGTACATGATAACAGGCTGCACATGGACTGACAGAGGGACAGATTATTTGTCACATGTTTAGGTGCTGATGCTGACATTGACCACAGTTTCTGAACAGTTAATCAATTTGAATTAGAAATGTTTCTGATCCTTGCTTTACATTGTAGTATGGCAATGTCATTCTACCAGTGGACCTACCATTACATCCTACTTTGCTAAGAATAGCCCATAATGAAATAATGATACATTCTTTTTCCAGCATGGTGTTAACGATTTCCTAAAAGGCTGTATTCACGTATATGCTTTATTTTAAGTGTCTAATTTCTAAAAAATAAATATTTTTTGTAACTTTTATAAAAAAATTCTATTCAAACCATGGCAAAAACGCTGCAAATCTGACACATGGTATTGCAATAGAACACTTGGGAGGCATTTAGCAGACGTTTATTATTTATACAAATTTGCATAATTTAAGTGAAGCATTTTCCTGTAAAATACAAATTTCATCTTTAAGTGACCCAGTGACAACCAAATCACCAGCTTTCCAGTTTTTTATGACAAACTCTAAAAGGGGTCAGCACTCCAGCAACAATCAGGCATTTTTTCTGACAAAGCGACACTTCACATTTCTGTTTTTTAAATATATTCTCTGCTTTCTCATGGAGAACATTATGGACATATCGAATCTGTAATTAGAACAATTATGTCATTAGTAAGCACCCCGCAGGAGCAAGGAGACATTAATAACTTCTCTGTGATTAAGAGATACTTGTATATTATATATGATATGATAGCCATCATTGTGATATTTACACTAGGGAAGTCGTATAGCGGGAATCTAAAGTGTGGTGTAATGGCAGATCGTGACCAAGACATCTTTTGCATAGTGACATTTTAAAAACAAGAACTGCATACTTTATATTGATGTAACCAGATATGTAGGGCTAGGTATGCTCTGCAATTATGGCCAAGGTTGGGTACATACATTTAGGAAGAATAGAGATGAGGAAATTCATGTTAAATATTTAAGATTTGCTAACCTGAGAAAATTCAAACCATTTGTGATGTGCTTCATGTGAATTGCCTAAAATGGTCACCACCATTCTACACATTGCAGAAGATTGCATCAGCCAGCAAAGAAGCTCATGACCATGGGTGGACTTCTCCAAATGCCTTGTAGCTATCATATCATATTGTATAGCACAGCACAATAAGAAAGGACTATCATAGTCAGTATAAAAGTGTTAGACTTTACTTGTGAGATGGATTCTTGAAACAGCAGGTCAGGGAACTCGCAAGGACCTAGGTCCTAGGACATTGGTGCAGATGGCTGGTGGGCACATGGAGGAACAAGTACTTGGACATTGTGGAACACCAAGCCCAGGAGGACAAATGATGAGGGAAACAACAAGTCTGGAGCAGCATACAGAGGAAGGCAGAAGCAATCCATTAACAGCACGGGAGATGTGCGACCGGGAAACTATCTGTAGCCCTGTTACTGCACAGGGACTACACTGGCGGCGCTAGGATGCGTGTGTGACTACGCCGATGGTACACGTGCCTCCAGCTGGCATGCTACCGGACTGAAGGGTACTACTCCACGTGGCAGACAGGCGATAGCCATGGATAGGACGTCTGCAGGCTGCTCGGGGTGTTAGGCGACCCCTTTGGCAGAGCCAGACTGCTAGACGAAGCTACCTGCCTATTTCCACTAGCCTGCCTATTTCCACTACACCTGCCTATGGAAACTACGTGGAACACAGTCATCCACACAACAGCAATACTTGCTCAATGATCAGAGTGCGCCGCCATGTTTGTGGGCGGGCCTTTTAAAGACTAAGCCCTGCCCACCGACACGCCATTGGTGACGCCACCCATGGACCAATCAGGCGGTGCCAGGTCACCGGGTCTGGTGGGTGCCAAACCACCAATCACGATCCGCCAGGTCACGGGAATGCTCAATGCGGCAAATCCTGGACTTAGACTCCAAAAGCCCTGTCTCCCTCCGCAACCTATGCTTAAAAATGCTAGGCACAAATACCTAGAAGACAATCTGTGCATCTAGTGGACCAGCTAGGCGTTGGGACTGACGACGATGCTAAGCAGCATCAGCCCTGGTTGGACCGAAATGGGAAACCACAGAAGGTTCTGAATCCAGCAACAGACCGACGCCTAACATTATCTCCCCTTCTAACATCCCCCTCCACTTGATGCTCATTTTCCCCCATGAGCAGGGGGGCATGAATGTGGTTCACAGGGAAGATTCTCAGATCCGTGACCCCTCTGGTGTACAGGGTACCCTTTTTCGAAGCGGAGGGCAAACTTAGTAGACTCCCTGCGTACTTTAGTATTGTGAGCCACACTCTGTCGCCCGGATAGGATATGGGAGCAGGACGACGAGAAGTGACAACCGACTCTCTATGTGTGGAGTCCGTCACGGGTAACAGATGGGGAAGACCAGCCGGACTTTGGCGGAAAGATTTATCTCTCGCACAGACGGGACACGCGAGAACAAAGTCCTTGACGTCCTGGCGCCACCGGGGCCACCAATAGGACCGTTGAAGGGACTTAGTGGTATGTTTGATCCCAGATGAGCTCCGATCTTAGGGGCATGAGCCCAGGAGAGCACCATCTTCTGTAGATTAGGGGAAACAAACGTCCTCCCCGACGGAACCTGGTTAGAGGACACTGGAGCCACACTCTCTACCTGAGAGTTCTTTTTGACATAGTCTGACAAGACCCGGGTCTTGGGGACAGACAAAGAATCTGTACCGGAAGCCACGACGGTAGAGGGATCAGAAACTACCCTCCAGGTGACAGTAACCATACACTGAGACACACAATTCTCACTCCAGGAAGAAATTCTCCCCGTATTCCAGTCAATGTGTGGAGTATGACAACGTAACCAGGGGAGACCCAATAACACCTCATCTAATCCACCGGAAATAATAAGAAAGTAGATGACCTCCCAGTGGCCCTGAGGAAAAGACATGGAGAGGGGAATCGACTGGTGGGTGATTTGCGTGTCCAGGAGTGAACCATTGACTACTCTAATATTCATGGGTCTTGGCAGTAACTCCATAGGGATGGCGTGCCTCTGGGCAAACGTAGATGACAAAAAATTGCCATCAGCACCAGAGTCCACCCACGCCTTGGCAGTAACTGCAGATGTACCAAAGGATAATGTCACCTCATACGATAATCTGGAGGAAGAAGCCCCAGAATCTAACACACCTCCTCCAACGGTGGTAAGACCTACTCGTTTTCCCGACTGCTTGGATCCCTTATAAATGGGGTACTCCAAGAGATGTGCAGGTCGGGAACGAGAGGGACTAGACTCCGTCCGGGATATATCCATAGCCTCAGGCTCCGGGTCAGTAGTCGCGGGTTTGGAAATGGGTCTACAGAAGGACGGTGCCAACCGACACTGGGGTCTGGGGACCTCCAGTTCTAATTTGTGTTCAGCATGACGCAAATCAATTCGGTTAGCAAGAGAGATTAACTCCTCCAGGGAGGTTGGAATCTCTCTGGTAGACAGAGCATTTTTAATATGCCCAGCCAGACCCTTCCAGAACACCGGGATAAGCGACCGCTCTGACCAATCCAGTTCAGCCGCTAGGGTTCTAAACTGGATGGCATAGTGGCTGGCGGTGGCCGAACCCTGGATCAACTCAAGAAGCGTAAGAGCCGTATCATGCGTGACCTGAGGACCTAGGAATACACTTTTTAGGGTCTTAAGGAAAAGACCCGCATTTGCTACAACTGGATCATTCCGCTCCCATAGAGGAGTAGCCCACTCCAGAGCCCTGTGGGAGAGTAATGAGATGACATAACCTACTTTGGCTCTTTCGGAGGGTAACCGTGCCTCCATCATCTCCAACTGAATGGAGCATAAATTAATAAAACCCCTGCAGGATTTACTGTCTCCAGAAAATTTTTCTGGGAGAGCAAAACGGTGTAATGGGGCAGTTTCAGCTGTCGCAGCATTTACCGCAGCTGAGTTAACCAGATTGACTGCTAGCGAAGCCGCCTGGGTAGCTACTGCAGTGATATCAGCGGCCGGAGCTTGTTCCAGAGACCTAAGTCTGGTCTCCAGTTGCTGTATGTAACGCTGCAGTTGCTGGTTGTCGGCCATGTTCGGCAAGACCCGGGCGCTCTGATACTGTTAGGAGGGCGGTTGCAAACAACTTTAATATAATGGAATGCAACCAACCCCGGGGTCCGCGATGCAGCCTGGTGGACTGCTGCCGAACACTTTCCGGGTGGAAAGGAAAGCAACAAAGTTAAATGTTAAACCCTTCCGTGTTTCTGCACACAGGAACGGGTATAGCGGTTCGCTCTATCTCCGTTAACAGCACGGGAGATGTGCGACCGGGAAACTATCTGTAGCCCTGTTACTGCACAGGGACTACACTGGCAGCGCTAGGATGCGTGTGTGACTACGCCGACGGGTACACGTGCCTCCAGCCGGCGTGCTACCGGACTTAAGGGTACTACTCCACGTGGCAGACAGGCGATAGCCGTGGATAGGACGTCTGCAGGCTGCTCGGGGTGTTAGGCGACCCCTTTGGCAGAGCCAGACTGCTAGAGGAAGCTACCTGCCTATTTCCACTACACCTGCCTATGGAAACTACGTGGAACACAGTCGTCCACACAACAGCAACACTTGCTCAATGATCAGAGTGCGCCGCCATGTTTGTGGGCGGGCCTTTTAAAGACTAAGCCCTGCCCACTGACGTGCTATTGGTGACGCCACCCGTGGACCAATCAGGCGATGCCAGGTCACCGGGTCAAGTGGGTGCCAAACCACCAATCACGATCCGCCAGGTCACGGGCATGCTCAGTGAGGCAAATCCTGGACTTAGACTCCAAAAGCCCTGTCTCCCTCCGCAACCTATGCTTAACATTGCTAGGCACAAATACCTGGGAGACAATCTGTGCATCTAGTGGACCAGCTAGGCGTTGGGCCTGACGACGATGCTGAGCAGCATCAGCCCCAGCTGGACCAAAATGGGAGACCACAGAAGGTTCTGGACCCATTTCAAATCCAGCAACAGACCGACACCTCACAGTCCTGTTCCCAAAGTCCCCTGGTCCCTTTGTGGCCAATGCCTGAACATTGTCCCCTGGTCCATTTTCATCCATTCCCAGAATCAGTATATGAGAGTCTGAATGTTTCCCTATCCAAGTATCCTGTGTATATGGACTGCTAAAACCTATCTCCGAATTACCCGTCTGAGTCTCTGTTTCTGTAACCATTCGGCATTGATCCCAAACCTATTAGTCTGATTGTAGCCTGAGTCTGTGTCAGTTAACATGACTCCTGGGGTCAGCAGCTGCAGTACTGGGATCTGCCTAGGAGTGGTACCTGGTGGCTACCTACAGTCTGTCTCCACCATCAGAAGCTCTAATGAACACCTGTAGCTGCTTAGCTACGTCCCTTTCTAGGCAGCCCTGGTCCTGTGGCACAGTGGGTCCACAATTCCACTTGTGCCACCATTTGGTGTAACACTGCAGAGTTCAATTGGGCTATTGGGTTAATCTAGGAGATGGCAAGCAGAGGTTTAACCTGCAAGACCAAGGTTATGCAGAATCTCAGAGGTTTTGCAAAACGATTGCACAATATGAAATTATTCTAATAGCAGTTCATTCTTTCTGTAACCGATGGGATAATCCAGGAGATGGCTAGCAGAGGATTAATCAGCAAGACTGATGATATGCAAGAGGTTTTTGCAGGATGTGTATTCATGGAGGATATGCAGGGGTTTTTCAAGATGAATACACAATATGAATGGATGGTGGAGCAATCCAAACAGCAGCTGAACTATAGAGTTTCAATACCAAGACAGAAGTGTATCTATAATTGGGCCTTAGGAGTCCTAGGGAGAAGATGTCACAAAGACATGCTAGGCAGCTTGCAAAACCCAACATAAAGCATATCAAAGGGCGACGGCCATTGAGGAAGAGCGCAGAACCTGTCCCACCCAGGACAGGTGGGCAACAAGAAGCAAGACTGCGTGATGCCATCCGTGCATTATGCTCTTCTCTAGTTGGGGCCTGTGGATTTGTTTTTTTTTTCATTCATTCATAGTCATAGCTGCCGGAACTTTCTCATTTTTATGTAGCTTCACTATAGGATATCTAGCTTTTTTGTGTCACATGTTGCATAAACACTGTGTTTTCTGCAGGTGTCCGTACCAAATTATGCAATAACAATCTTCTCTGGTTATTGCATTTTTCTGCATTTTTTTATGTCTGTTCCCCCTTATTTAATGCGTTTTTGGTGCAGAATGTGAAGCCGCGTTTTAATGTGTTTTTTTATAGTACAGAAAAGCTTTCATTCCACAGTTAATCAAGGGCTAACATTTCTCCTTGCGGAGAGTGACATGTTAAGCATGTCAAGGTGAGGAGACTTTTAAGCCGCAATGCTCCTCTGGGAAATATTTAAATTGTCTCTTTCAGAGAGGAAGAGGACTAGAAGTCTAATGCCACCTATAAGAAGTAGCAATCCTAAAAGTCAATATCGACTTAGGATAATAGCCAAAACCAAAATCTCAATTTTCAACACTGTGTTTCGGGGTACTGTCACTTGTCAGTGCAAAGTGTGAAATATGGTTTGGCTGGGTGAAAGGCCTTGAATACCGGTCAGACGCTTCTCACCCAGCCAAATCATATCTTACACTTTGCACTGATGAGAGGCAGTACCCCAAAATACAGTGTCTGCAAATTGAGATTTTGGTTTTGGCTATTACCCTAAGTCATGTGACAAGGCTCGTTAAAGAGTCGATATTGACTTTTAGGATTGCTACTTTTTATAGGTGGCACTAGCGTTCTAGTTCTCTTCTTCTCTGAAGGAGCATTGTGGCTTAAAAGTCTCCTCACCTTGACATGCTTAACATGTCACTCTCCACAAGTCATGTTATTTTTGCTAAAAGATTGGGGAACAATTATTAAAAAAAATCTTTAAAGAAAAATTTTTGCATATCTGTTTTACTAGTCTAATTTAGCAACCGTATTCACAGCAAAACTATTGCCGGCTTTTGCAGCATCTTTCTATGTGTGTATCTATCTAGCAACATAGCCTTTTAGGATTAAAGATTTTTTTCAACAGTAGGGAAGAATTAAAAATATATATATATAAATATGTATATATATATACATATATATATATAATGTCTATCTCTATATATCTACAGTAAATAGGTTATCATTTTGCAACCATACACTCCCCAGATATGCTGTAGGCTGTTGCCGAATCTGGAAGTTTTTTACCTACCTCCCTATATTTGTTAGTATATAGTCTCTTTTGGGCAGGGGGTGTTAATTTGCTTAACCAAAAATCTTTCAAGAAATTATTACACTAAATTAAGACAGTTAGTATTGCAGGTCTGTTTACGCACACCTGTTTAAGTTGTGCTATTGGTTTATTAAGGTTTTTCCAAGGTGGTGAAACCTCTCACCGATCTTACCCTTAAGGGGACAGATGTGTCTAATTGGGGACTGGAGGCCATAGGGCCTTTAATACACATAAGAAGGCCTTTTCCTCCGCTCCAGTTTTGGTCCAGCTTGATGTCAAAAATCCTTTTGTGGTGGAAGTGGATGCCTCTGAGGTAGGAGTGGGTGCGATACTCTTCCAGGGTTCCACCATTCTAATGCATTTGAGGCCTTGTGCATTTTTTTCTCAGAAATTCTCTCTTCCAGAGTTCAATTATGACATCGACAATCATGAACTTCTTGCCATAAAGTTAGCTCTGGAGGAGAGGAGGCATCTCCTTGAGGGAGTTAAGCACCCATTCACGGTGCTTACTGACCATAAGAATCTGTTTTTTAGAGAATGCGAAGAGACTGAACACGAGACATGCCCAATTGGCATTGTTTTTTATCAAATTCAATTTTTCAATCTCTTACCTCCCTGGGACCAAGAATGTTTGGGCAGATGCTCTCTCTCAGAGTCTTTGTCCTAGTGAATCTGAAATTACCAAACCCGATTTAATTCTTCTAAAGGGCATTGTAGTCTCTTCTGTCAATTTAACTTGGTAGGTGGTTACGGTTCAGGGGATGGATCCGTCCAGCACACCTCATGATAAATTATTAGTTTCGGTGCAGTTAAGGTTGGGCTTACAGAGAGAGTGTCATGACTCTGTCACAGCGGGCCACCTGGGCATTAAGAGGACTTGTCACCTGTTGAACAGAAAGCATTGGTGGCCGTCCTTGGGTAAGGAGGATGTTGAAGCTTATGTTAAGGAACGCTAGATCTGTGCCAGGAACAAGGTACCTCCCATAGCCCCAGCAGGGAAACTTCTCCCTTTGCCCATTCCTGTATGTCCTTGGTCCCACATATCCATGGACTTCATTACGGATCTCCCTGACTCCAAGGGTATGACAACTCCTTTGGCTCAGTTGCCCTGTGTGCAGTACCTGTTAGATTTGTTCCTTGTTCAGGTGGTAAGATTACTTGGGGTTCCTATTAATATTGTCTTCGATCATGGGTCCCAGTTTATCTCCAGATTCTGGAAGGTTTTCTGTAAATGCCTCAGGTCAGAACTCTCGCTTTCATCTGCATACCATCCTCAAACTAATGGGCAAACGAAGCGAACCAACCTGTGTCTTAAGTTCTATCTAAGATGTTTTTGCTCCTATACTCGGCATTATTGGGGATCATACTTAGCCTTGGCAGAGTTTTCCCTAAGCAATAGATACCACAAGGTCTTGGTAATGTCTCCCTTCTTCAGTTATCTAGGATTTCATCCTAGGTCTCCATGTTTTGAGGGAGGGGATGATGTACTTCCGGCAGCCTCTGCTACTTTCCACCACCTCCGTAAGGTTTGGAGGGAAGGCCGTATCTATGTCAAGAAAGCAGGGGAGAGCATGAAGAGACAGGCTGACAAGCGTCGTCAGCAAGGTTGCAACCCTGAGTGGGGGACAGAGTTTGGGTGTTTACTAAGAATCTCAAGATTAAGGTATCATCTCCTAAGCTCGAACCGAGGTTTATAGGACCATTTCCCATTATCGAGGTTGTCAATAAGGTGGCTTTTCGTGTAGGCCTGAATTCTATTATGCGGGTTCCGAATGTTTTTCACAAAACCTTATTAAAGAAGGTGGTTACTCCACTTCTGACCCAATATCCTCCTCCTATTCTGGTTAATAATAAGGAGGAATTTTAGATAGAAATAATGGTGGACTCTCGTAGAGTTCGGAACTCCATTCAATATTTGATTCATTGGAAGGGGTACGGTCCTGAGTAGAGATGAGCGGTGTTCGACTCGAACTGTTCGCCAATCTCAAATTCGAGCTGTTTTGGGGGGTGTTCGAGCCGTTCGGCGAACACGAACAATTTGAAAAAAATTCGGCTGTTCGAGGTTATGTTCGATAACTGTTCGTGCACCAAAATCATAACTGGATTTTTTCTCAGTAATGCTGAAAATTAATGTTAATACACAGTTTGAGTGCACAGCGGGGCGAAGGGAGGGGCAGGGGATGGATCTCTGCAGAAATAATGAAGATCTCCATTTTTTTTCTCTTTCCCGCATTTACAGTGGGGAGGTGCAATCTGTCAGCCTATCAGTAGCGCACTCACGGAGCGAACTGCTTTTTTTCACACAAGCAAGGGCATGTGTCATTGGCAGTGTATGTCACATGTCCTTGCCCTATAAGACCCAGCCATTTTCCCCGTCGCCACCATTTTCTCACTGCTGCAGCTGCGTGTTAGACCGCACCGCTGTTGCTGTGTGCGCTATACTTTGTTAATTTCATGCCAATTTTTGCACAAATCTACAGATAGCTTGGGAGTAGGGAATAGTTGTGATTGCAGTCCTTTTGAGGACTAGGTTACATCATTTCCTACGACTTTTATCAGGCAGGTCTGTGCTCTTAAATAGATAGGTTGGGAGTAAAGACTAATTGTAATTGCAGTCCTTTTGAGGGCTAGGTTACATCAGTTCCTATCACTTTTTGACAGGCAGGTCTGTGCCAGTGCTGTGCAAGTTTTTTTCACAGCATTTGGCTAAATCTAGCAAAGCAAATCCTTTTTGGCCTCTTGCAGTGTGTGTTAGTCAGTGGAGTAGCCTATCTGTGTTGCAAGCTACACCACCTGTGTATACAATACAAATTTTTTTACTGCACCTAGTGAAGTAAAACCTTTTGGGCATAGCATCATTCTATTAGTCAATCTATAATAACCCCCACCAGGCTGCAAATTCAATATAATTTTTATCTGCATCTAGCTCTGAAAAAATATTTCAGCATGTAGCAGTGTGTGGGACTTGTTCTATTAGTCCGTCTATACTAACCTCCACCAGGTTGCAAATTCAATATAATTTCTGCATCTAGCTCTGAAAAAATATTTTGGCTTGTAGCAGTGTGTGGGACTTGTTCTATTAGTCCATCTATACTAACCTCCACCAGGTTGCAAATTCAATATAATTTTTTTTTGCATCTAGCTCTGAAAAAATATTTCGGCTTGTAGCAGTGTGTGGGACTTGTTCTATTAGTCCATCTATACTAACCTCCACCAGGTTGCAAATTCAATATAATTTTTTTTTTGCATCTAGCTCTGAAAAAATATTTTGGCTTGTAGCAGTGTGTGGGACTTGTTCTATTAGTCCGTCTATACTAACCTCCACCAGGTTGCAAATTCAATATAATTTCTGCATCTAGCTCTGAAAAAATATTTTGGCTTGTAGCAGTGTGTGGGACTTGTTCTATTAGTCCATCTATACTAACCTCCACCAGGTTGCAAATTCAATATAATTTTTTTTTGCATCTAGCTCTGAAAAAATACTTCGGCTTGTAGCAGTGTGTGGGACTTGTTCTATTAGTCCATCTATACTAACCTCCACCAGGTTGCAAATTCAATATAATTCTTTTCTGCATCTAGCTCTGAAAAAATATTTTGGCTTGTAGCAGTGTGTGGGACTTGTTCTATTAGTCCATCTATACTAAACTCCACCAGGTTGCAAATTCAATATAATTGTTTTCTGCATCTAGCTCTGAAAAAATATTTCGGCTTCTAGCAGTGTGTGGGACTTATTCTATTAGTCCATCTATACTAACCTCCACCAGGTTGCAAATTCAATATCATTTTTTTCTGCATCTAGCTCTGAAGAAATATTTCGGCTTGTAGCAGTGTGTGGGACTTGTTCTATTAGTCCATCTATACTAACCTCCACCAGGTTGCAAATTCAATATAATTTTTTTATGCATCTAGCTCTGAAAAAATATTTCAGCTTGTAGCAGTGTGTGGGACTAGTTCTATTAGTCCATCTATACTAACCTCCACCAGGTTGCAAATTCAATATAATTTTTTTCTGCATCTAGCTCTGAAAAAATATTTTGGCTTGTAGCAGTGTGTGGGACTTGTTCTATTAGTCCATCTATACTAACCTCCACCAGGTTGCAAATTCAATATAATTTTTTTCTGCATCTAGCTCTGAAAAAATATTTCGGCTTCTAGCAGTGTGTGGGACTTGTTCTATTAGTCCATCTATACTAACCTCCACCAGGTTGCAAATTCAATATCATTTTTTTCTGCATCTAGCTCTGAAGAAATATTTCGGCTTGTAGCAGTGTGTGGGACTTGTTCTATTAGTCCATCTATACTAACCTCCACCAGGTTGCAAATTCAATATAATTTTTTTATGCATCTAGCTCTGAAAAAATATTTCAGCTTGTAGCAGTGTGTGGGACTAGTTCTATTAGTCCATCTATACTAACCTCCACCAGGTTGCAAATTCAATATAATTTTTTTCTGCATCTAGCTCTGAAAAAATATTTCGGCTTGTAGCAGTGTGTGGGACTTGTTCTAGTAGTCCATCTATACTAACCTCCACCAGGTTGCAAATTCAGTATAATTTTTTTCTGCATCTAGCTCTGAAAAACTATTTCGGCTTGTAGCAGTGTGTGGGACTTGTTCTATTAGTCCATCTATACTAACCTCCACCAGGTTGCAAATTCAATATAATTTTTTTCTGCATCTAGCTCTGAAAAAATATTTCGGCTTGTAGCAGTGTATGGGACTTATTCTATTAGTCCATCTATACTAACCTCCACCAGGTTGCAAATTCAATATAATTTTTTTCTGCATCTAGCTCTGAAAAAATAGTTCGGCTTATAGCAGTGTGTGGGACTTGTTCTATTAGTCCATCTATACTAATCTCCACCAGGTTGCAAATTCAATATAATTTTTTTCTGCATCTAGCTCTAAAAAAATATTTCGGCTTGTAGCAGTGTGTGAGACTTGTTCTATTAGTCCATCTATACTAACCTCCACCAGGTTGCAAATTCAATATAATTTTTTTCTGCATCTAGCTCTGAAAAAATATTTCGGCTTGTAGCAGTGTGTGGGACTTGTTCTATTAGTCCATCTATATTAACCTCCACCAGGTTGCAAATTCAAAATATTTTTTTTCTGCATCTAACCCAGCCAATACTTTTGGGCTAATACCACAGTTTGGCCACTCAGCTCTGCTCGGTTCCCATCCATTGTATTTTGTGCAAACAACTCCAGAGTTGTCAATTAGTTAACCACCAAAATGAGTGGAAAAAGGCCTGCTGCTGGTGGAAAGGGGAATAGGCGTGTTGGGAAGGGAAAAAAAGGTTGTGTCCGTGGGGTAGGTGTTAAAGCAACAGCAACATCTGCAGAAGAAAGACCATCTTCCAGCCAAACTAAGATGTCTACTTCTTTTAGCGGACAATGTGATAAGATCCCTTTCTTACGGCCATGCCAATCGCTACATATTCCAGATGAGGCACAAAAACAGCAGGTGCTTCAACGGATATCAAGTGCTCCTTTAAATGGGCTCTCCTCCACCTCAACTTCAACATCACAAATACTCCAGTCCTCAGAGGTGTCACCCCAATCGCACTTGCTTCCTCACAGTTCCCAAGTCTCCAGCTGCCCGTCTGAGTATGGGGTAGAACAGATGGTTGAGTCTGCAGAGCTGTTTACTCATACTATAGCCTGGGAATCAGAGGGGCGGCTTCCGAGCTTCTGTGAATCCAGACGAGGAAATGATCTGCACTGATGCCCAGAATCTTTATGAGTCGGATCCAGGACCAGACGCAGAAGGTTCTGACCATAATGTAGACCCTCATTCCCAAACTGTAACTCCTGTTGGTGGAGACAATGAGGAAGACGATGATGAGACTCAAATACCTGATTGGAGCGACAACTTTAGTTTTTTGTCAGGGCAGGAACAGGTTGGCTCTGAGGACAACGGGTGTGATAACACACAGGGTGATGATGATGAGGTTGGAGATCCCACTTACTGTCAACCCACAGTCAGCCAGTCGATGAGGTCAGCAGACGAGGTGGAGGAGGATGCTAGTGATGACGAGGTCAGGTTGCGCCTTCCTGGACAGAGACGTAGTACTGGAAGCACGTCAACAACTGCATCCTCAAACACAACTCTGCCTCTGACCACAAGTTGTGGTGGCTCTTCAGGTCGCATGGGTTCTAAGCCTTGCATAGCCTGGTCATTTTTTCAGAACGATAAGGATGACCCAACTCGTGTTATCTGTAACATTTGTCAGCAAAAGCTAAGTAGAGGCCAAAAAATACCTAGTTTGAGTATGCATGAACCGGCACATGGATATGAAGCATAAGTTGCAGTGGGAAGCTCACTGTGCTACAATGCGGCCTAGCGGGCCGGGCCAACCACCGTCTGCCACATCTTGTGCATCCGTGGCCTCTTCATCCTCTGTAACTAGGGGGACAGCAGTCACACCTGTTTTGGGACGCAGACCTGCCACCTCTTTACCCGCAACGGCCAGTGTGATTGGCAGGTCATCATTCTCTTTGGAGGTGGAAACACCAGCTGGTGTTGAGCGCTGTCCGACATCGATAGCACCACCTTTGGATCAAGGCAACCTATCATGCCCGCCTGCATCTTCCTCACAGACCGGCAGTTTGCCGGGGACTCCCTTCTCAACCCCGTCTAAGCACAACAGCCAGCCCTCGGTCCCTCAGATGTGGACAAGTAAAAGACCATTTCCTCCTAGCCATGAGAAAGCTAAGAGGTTGAATTTCAGCATCTGCAAGCTCTTGGCTACAGAAATGCTGCCTTTCCGCCTGGTGGACACAGAGGAAAAGTTTGGACACACCTTCTCATTTAAAGATTTTTCTGTATTTTCATGACTATGAAAATTGTATATTCACACTGAAGGCATCAAAACTATGACTTAACACATGTGGAATTATATACTTAACAAAAAAGTGTGAATCAACTGAAAATATGTCTTATATTCTAGGTTCTTCAAAGTAACCACCTTTTGCTTTGATGACTGCTTTGCACACTCTTGGCATTCTCTTGATGAGCTTCAAGAGGTAGTCATCGGAAATGGTTTTTACTTCATAGGTGTGCCCTGTCAGGTTTAGTAAGTGGGATTTCTTGCCTTATAAATGGGGTTGGGACCATCAGTTGTGTTGTGCACAAGTCAGGTGGATACACAGCTGATAGTACTACTGAATAGACTGTTAGAATTTGTATTATGACAAGAAAAAAGCAGCTAAGTAAAGAAAAACGAGTGGCCATCATTACTTTAAGAAATGAAGGTCAGTCAGTGCGAAAAATTGGGAAAACTTTGAAAGTGTCCCCAAGTGCAGTTGCAAAAACCATCAAGCGTTACAAAGAAACTGGCTCACATGAGGACCGCCCCAGGAAAGGAAGACCAAGAGTCACCTCTGCTTCTGAGAATAAATTTATCCGAGTCACCAGCCTCAGAAATCGCAGGTTAACAGCAGCTCAGATTAGAGACCAGGTCAATGTCACACAGAGTTCTTGCAGCAGACACATCTCTTCAGCAACTGTTAAGAGGAGACTTTGTGCAGCAGGCCTTCATGGTAAAATAGCTGCTAGGAAACCACTGCTAAGGACAGGCAACAAGCAGAATAGACTTGTTTGGGCTAAAGAACACAAGGAATGGACATTAGACCAGTGGAAATCTGTGCTTTGCTCTGATGAGTCCAAATTTGAGATCTTTGGTTCCAACCACCGTGTCTTTGTGCAGCGCAGAAAAGGTGAACGGATGGACTCTACATGCCTGGTTCCCACCGTGAAGCATGGAGGTGTGATGGTGTGGGGGTGCTTTGCTGGTGACACTGTTGGGGATTTATTCAAAATTGAAGGCATACTGAACCAGCATGGCTACCACAGCATCTTGTAGCGGCATGCTATTCCATCCGATTTGCGTTTAGTTGGACCATCATTTATTTTTCAACAGCACAATGACCCCAAACACACCTCCAGGCTGTGTAAGGGCTATTTGACCAAGAAGGAGAGTGATGGGGTGCTACGCCAGATGACCTGGCCTCCACAGTCACCAGACCTGAACCCAATCGAGATGGTTTGGGTTGAGCTGGACCGCAGAGTGAAGGCAAAAGGGCCAACAAGTGCTAAGCATCTCTGGGAACTCCTTCAAGATTGTTGGAAGACCATTTCCGGTGACTACCTCCTGAAGCTCATCAAGAGAATGCCAAGAGTGTGCAAAACAGTCATCAAAGCAAAAGGTGGCTACTTTCAAGAACCTAGAATATAAGACATATTTTCAGTTGTTTCACACTTTTTTGTTAAGTATATAATTCCACATGTGTTAATTCTTAGTTTTGATGCCTTCATTGTGAATGTACAATTTTCATAGTTATGAAAATACAGAAAAATCTTTAAATGAGAAGGTGTGTCCAAACTTTTGGTCTGTACTGTATGTGATTGAGTGATATATACTAGGACATCATCAGCAAATGGAGAGCACTTGTACTCGGTGCCTCCCACCTCAATCCACCTAATATTGGGGTTATGGCGAATTGATGAGAGCAGGTGCTCCATCACTAGGATGTATAAGAGAGGGGACAGAGGACATCCCTGCCTTGTCCCATTGGTGATTATGAAAGGTGATGAAAATGTTCAATTTATCTTCAGCCTAGGTGACGTATTGCGATACAGGGCCGTGATTTTTGCTATAAAAGGGTCCCCTAGACCCCTACCCCAAGCTTTTTAAGAGAATAATATATGGTGTGCCAGGAGACTCTATGGAATGCTTTCTCAGCATCCAACGAGAGTATCTAATTACAAATTTTTAACTGCATCTAGCCCAGGAAATACTTTTTGCCTAGTAGCAGTGTCTGCTAGTCAGCGGATTATCCCAGCTGTTAAGCAAGCTACACCACCTGTAGTTTGGACACTTAATTTTTTCAATGGAAATGGTTCGGGCCCCCGGGACACTCAGTGCAGAGCATCGGGGATGCACCCCAAGGCACAGGGGCTGGGACTGGCGGTAGGACGCCTTGCGGTGGACCGCCAAGCTCCATCCGTATAAAAGCTTTTTAACTGCAGCAGCTTTAGTGGACACTACTGGAGCTGGAATTAAGCGGCTGCTGGCATGAGACTTGCCCTCCAATAGATCCTTGTAAAAGGATTTAAAGTGTACTCATTCAAATTAGAGAGACAATTTAAATTAAAAAGATTAGACCTGCCTCCACCGCAGGGGGGCTCGCTCGACCCACCAGCGGACAGGCACCAGTCCCTTGCTCACGCTGATCGCAGCACTAGCAAGGAACAATGATGAGAGATGCCTTCAGCACCTGCTGGTTGGGAACAGTGCTAACTGTACCGCTGATTCCCAGGTGCCAGTATGTGTCACACTGATGACACATGGATGTCATCCGTGTGTCATCAAAGTGGGACATTTTGCTGCCCGTGCTGCTAATAAAAAATGGACATATCGTATTTAGCCCACAGATACACGGTCCGTGGAAGCACACTGACATGTGCGCAGGCCCATTCATTTGAATGGGTCTATTTGTGTAAGTATCTTCCGGTACGTGTGAAAACCGTTACCACACGTACCAGAGACACTGATGTGTGAAAGAGGCCAAAAAGTAATGTGTACCACAAAATGTTTTAATTAAAATTTAAATTCACCAAAAATGCCCTTGCATAGCTTTGTTGATGAAAAAATAAATAGCTTTAACGGTCAGATAATGGCATGTACGTTTGGTATCCTGTAGTTGTAAGGGCTTGCAGAATAAATATAGCATATTATATATGCATAAGAAAATATAATAAGCTCATAATGTTTGCATGGCAGTATTCCTCCAGGTGCCCAGCATTTTGTCATCACCATTTACATAGAACAATGAGAACCATAGCCAGTACATCCTTTTAATAAAAGATGTATAGTTTCTTCTTTATTTATTTGATTTATTTTATCTTCATCTTCACATGTACAGCAATACAAAAAAAAGCAATAAACTTGCGTATGCTCACAGAAAATGCATTTTGCACAGCAGTACATTACCAAGTCTACTGACCAAGTCAAAGTTCACTCTCTAAATCTTTCCCCCTTTTTGAACTGGAGTGTGGATGTTAATTTGCCAGGATTCAGCAAGGTTAATAGTTAACCATTTGTTTTCCATAAGCAATGACTTGTCTCCCATAGATAACAAAGATGAATTAAAAATAGTTACAAATATTAGAATGCATTATTCATTCTTGCCTGGACTATTGCAACTCTCTACTGATCGGCCTCCCTCTTACTAAACTCTCCCCTCTCCAATCCATCCGGAATTTAGCAGCCAGGATTATATTACTCTCCAACCGCTACACCGATGCCTCTTCCCTGTGCCAATCATTGCACAAGTTGCCCATCCGCTACTGAGTCCAATATAAGCCTATCAATTTCACCCATAAAGCTCTCCATGGTTCAACACCACCCTACATCTCCTCCCTCATCTCTGTCTATTACCCTACCTGTGCCATCCGTTCCGCTAATGACCTAAGACTAACATCCTCAATAAACGAACTTCCAACTCCTGTCTTCTCGTGAGCTGTGCCACTTCTCTGTAATGCACTATCCAGGACAATTCAATGAATTCCCAATACCTACAGTTTTAAGCGTGCCCTAAAAATGCATTTCTTTAGACTGGCCTATCGCCTTACCTCACTTACTTAATTTTTTTTTTCAAAATCTGGTCCCTTGTAGCATCTGGTTACACACCCTCCATGCACTTAAAGGGAATCTGTCACCCCCTGGGAGTTATCAGTCGTCTAATATGGGCATACAGGTTATAGAAATATAAATCTATACTTACCTGTTTGGCCCATGTTAGAGGACTGATAGCAGAGAAATATCTTTGTATTAAATCTGTTTTCCTGAGCTTGGCGTCCGGGAAACGCCAAGAAATGCCCGCCTATCTGTTACATTTAAATATTCCCCCCTCCCCTGCACGTCACAGGGCCTTCTGACGTGCAGTCTAGAGCTGAACATCCCGCGCATGCGCAATGTGCATATGGCAGAAGGCGCTTTTTTTTTCTCCCTGAGCTATTTTACTTATCTGCTCTAGTGTGCAGGCGCCCGAAGTCACTGTGACTTCCGCTTCAGTGACCTCCGGCGTGTGCAACAATGAGGTTTGGTCCCCACTTCCTCGCGGCATCCTGCTATTCGGGGCCATATAGGTACAGTTATGTGAAAAAGTTTGGGCACCCCTATTAATCTTAAGCTTATTGTTTTATAAAAATTGGTGTTTTTGCTACAGCTATTTCAGTTTGATATATGTAATAACTGTTGGACACAGTAATGTTTCTGCCTTGAAATGAGGTTTATTGTACTTACAGAAAATGTGCAATCTGCATTCAAACAAAATTTGACAGGTGCATAAGTATGGGCACCTCACCAGAAAAGTGACATTAATATTTAGTAGATCCTCCTTTTGCAAAAATAACAGCCTCTAGTCGCTTCCTGTAGCTTTTAATGAGTTCCTGGATCCTGGATGAAGGTATTTTTGACCATTCCTCTTTACAAAACAATTCCAGTTCAGTTAAGTTTGATGGTCGTCGAGCATGGACAGCCCTCTTCAAATGATCCCACAGATGTTCAATGATATTCAGGTCTGGGGACTGGGATGGCCATTCCCGAACATTGTAATTGTTCCTCTGCATGAATGCCTGAGTAGATTTGGAGCGGTGTTTTGGATCATTGTCTTGCTGAAAGATCCATCCCCTGCGTAACTTCAACTTTATCACTGATTCTTGAACATTATTGCCAAGAATCTGCTGATACTGAGTGGAATCCATGCGTCCCTCAACTTTAACAAGATTCCCGGTGCCGGCATTGGCCACACAGCCCCAAAGCATGATGGAACCTCCACCAAATTTTACTGTGGGTAGCAAGTGTTTTTCTTGGAATGCTGTGTTTTTTTGCTGCCATGCATAACGCCTTTTTGTATGACCAAACAACTCAATCTTGGTTTCATCAGTCCACAGGACCTTCTTCCAAAAAGAAATTGGCTTCTCCAAATGTGCTTTTGCATACCTCAGCCGACTCTGTTTGTGGCGTGCTTGCAGAAACGGCTTCTTTCGCATCACTCTCCCATACAGCTTCTCCTTGTGCAAAGTGCGTTGTATAGTTGACCGATGCACAGTGACACCATCTGCAGCAAGTTGATGCTTCAGCTCTCTGGAGGTGGTCTGAGGATTGTCCTTGACTGATCTCACCATTCTTCTTCTCTGCCTTTCTGATGTTTTTCTTGGCCTGCCACTTCTGGCCTTAACAAGAACTGTCCCTGTGTTCATACAGTCATGGCCAAAAGTTTTGAGAATGACACCAAAATTATATTTTCACATGATCTGCTGGCCTCTGGTTTTTATTAGTGTTTGTCTGATGTTTATATCACATACAGAAATATAATTGCAATCATATTATGAGTACCAATAGGTTATATTGACAGTTAGAATGAGTTAATGCAGCAAGTTAATATTTGCAGTGTTGCCCCTTCTTCTTCAAGACCTCTGTAATTCTCCCTGGCATGCTCTCAATCAACTTTTGGACCAAATCCTGACTGATAGCAGTCCATTCTTGCATAATCAATGCTTGCATTTTGCCAGAATTTGTTGGTTTTTGTTTGTCCACCCGTCTCTTGATGATTGACCACAAGTTCTCAATGGGATTAAGATCTGGGGAGTTTCCAGGCCATGGACCCAAAATCTCTATGTTTTGTTCCATGAGCCATTTAGTTATCACCTTTGCTTTATGGCAAGGTGCTCCATCATGCTGGAAAAGGCATTGTTGGGCGCCAAACTGCTCTTGGACTGTTGGGAGCAGTTGCTCTTGGAGGACATTCTGGTACCATTCTTTATTCATGGCTGTGTTTTTAGGCAAGACTGTGAGTGAGCCGATTCCCTTGGCTGAGAAGCAACCCCACACATGAATGCTTTCAGGATGCTTTACAGTTGGCATGAGACAAGACTGGTGGTAACGCTCACCTCTTCTTCTCCGAATAAGCTGTTTTCCAGATGTCCCAAACAATCAAAAAGGGGATTCATCAGAGAAAATGACTTTGCCCCAGTCCTCAGCAGTCCACTCCCTGTACCTTTTGCAGAATATCAGTCGGTCCCTGATGTTTTTTCTGGAGAGAAGTGGCTTCTTTGCTGCCCTCCTTGAAACCAGCCCTGGCTCAAAGAGTCTCCGCCTCACAGTGCGTGCAGAAGCACTCACACCAGCCTGCTGCCATTCCTGAGCAAGCTCGGCACTGCTGATAGTCCGATCCCACCGCTGAAACAGTTTTAAGATACGGTCCTGGCGCTTGCTTGTCTTTCTTGGGCGCCCTGGAGCCTTTTTGACAACAATGGAAGCTCTCTCCTTGAAGTTCTTGATGATGCGATAGATTGTTGACTGAGGTGCAATCTTTGTAGCTGCGATACTCTTCCCTGTTAGGCCATTTTTGTGCAGTGCAATGATGGCTGCACGTGTTTCTTTAGAGATAACCATGGTTAACTGAAGAGAAACAATGATACCAAGAACCAGCCTCCTTTTAAAGTGTCCAGTGATGTCATTCTTACTTAATCACGACTGATTGATCGCCAGCCCTGTCCTCATCAACACCCACACCTGTGTTAATGGATCAATCACTAAAACGATGTTAGCTGCTCCTTTTAAGGCAGGACTGCAATGATGTTGAAATGCGTTTTGGGGGTTAAAGTTCATTTTCTGGGCAAATATTGACTTTGCAAGTACAGTAATTGCTGTTAAGCTGATCACTCTTCGACATTCAGGAGTATATGCAAATTGCCATTACAAAAAATGAAGCAGTAAACTTTGGAAAAAATACTATTTGTCTTATTCTCAATACTTTTGGCCATGACTGTACATTTCCTTACTATGTTCCTCACAGTGGAAACTGACAGGTTAAATCTCTGAGACAGCTTTTTGTATCCTAACCCTGAACAACTATGTTGAATAATCTTTGTTTTCAGATCATTTGACAGTTGTTTTGAGGAGCCCATGATGCCACTCTTCAGAGGAGATTCAAACAGGAGAACAACTTGCAAGTGGCCACTTTAAGTAGCTTTTCTCATGATTGCATACACCTGGCTATGAAGTTCAAAGCTCAATGAGGTTACAAAACCAAAAAAAGTGCTTTAGTAAGTCAGTAAAAAGTAGGTAGGAGTATTTAAAACAAGAAAATGATAAGGGTGCCCATACTTATGCACCTGTCAAATTTTGTTTGAATGCAGATTGCACATTTTCTGTTAGTACAATAAACCTCATTTCAAGGCAGAAACATTACTGTGTCCAACAGTTATTACATATATAAAACTGAAGTAGCTGTTGCAAAAACACCAATTTTTATAAGACATTAAGCTTTAGATTAATAGGGGTGCCCAAACTTTTTCATATAACTGTATGTATAGATTTATATTTCTAAAACCTGTATGCCCATATTAGAGGTCTGATAACTCCCAGGGGGGTGACACATTCCCTTTAATAGGCGTCTGTGCCTGTACTGTACACTAGTGACCGGTTCATGCAGCATTATGTGCATACCCTATTTATTATATTTATGGCTGGAGCATACAATACAAGCACTTTTTAACATTTACAATTTGTGTCTTCTGTGTTTCCTCATAGATCGTAAGCTTGCGAGCAGGGCCCTCACTTCTTTGGTATCTGTGGAATTATATGTTTATTCTGTAATGTACTTATTATCTGTACAAGTCCTCTCTGAAATGTACAGTGCTGCGGAATATGCTGGTGCTATAGAAATGCAAATAATATAAATTATTAAATATTATAAAAAATATTATCATGCTAATCCAAAATGTATATATTTAGATTATAATATTGTATAGTCATGTATCTAGGAAATTATGAAATTATTTATAAACACATATATTTATATATATATATATATATATATATATATATATTATTCAAGAGGAAGGAGAAATACATTGTCCTAGTTTTAACATATTGAACGGAATAATGAGAAAATATCATGAGGAAATACATAAATGATTCAACAACAGACAAATGGGTGTAAGTGAATAATGTTACATATTATCGTATTTAATATTTAGACCATATGGCACTCTAGTTTTTCATGCAAAAATCCAGTATGCCTCTCTATTTAATGGATGGCATTTTTTATCCTCTCCTTTCTTTGTCCTTGTATGCCTTCTATCCTCATTACACGCACTAGAGGACATATCATTAGTGCAACCTGTGCGGCCGCACAGGGGCCCAAGAGGTCAGGGGCCCATTTCTACCTCCAAAGCAGGAGGAATTTTACATTTTAGGAGCTCTTGGACTGCAAGGGGCCCATATATTATTCTTGCACAGGGGTCCTTTTCTGTCTGTGTCCGCCAGTGATTACACATAAAGATGAAGTTTCACCTTGATGCTTTTCTACAGTGTAGTCGTACTGCTGATTTATCGTGAACACATTCATTCGTACTGTCTGGTGTTTCCTAAACCAGTTTTTAATTGACACAATGTACATCCAACATTTTGGATGTTACATCACACACAGATATAATCAGATAGATATAGAATAACAAATAAATTACGTTTTTATGGGATATCTTAACCCTTTTACTTACCAATGTAAAATCCTTCCCTACTGTTAACTTGTTGCAAGTCCACTGAATGGCCACATTTCTGACAACCTTTAGTTTGTAGCCATGTCCTCTTATTATTAGTACTGAAAAAACATCACAGAAAAAAACAGCCTTACCAACACTAGGTCAGATTACCAAAGCACAAGCAGGACGCGGCAGACCCTCTTGCATTGGGACTCGCAAGTATGAGGACCCTTGGCTTGGGTTGTGAGCTTGCATATTTTAGCCAAAATATCGACCAATACCTCATGTAATGTATTTATTATTATTTTTCATCTTTTTATTGCACATTTTCCATTTTTTGCAGGACGCGGCCATGCCCTTTATTATTGGTTGGGTGAATTGGGGCACCTATCCTGTGTGGTGCACGTATATAGTGCCGGTCAGCCTGCTTGATTTAAAATTATGGACGTCATTAATCACATGACCACTCATATCCAATTTTCAACCTTACAGTCATGTATAGAATTGAGCATATCAATAAAAATTTAAATATGCCCGTTCATGTTTTTTTTCTGCAAATTTAATGTTCATAATTGTGATCTGAGGTCTCTGCAGTCCCAATATGTTGACAGAAAATGACAAGTTCAGGTTTTTGTGTTCTATCAATAATATGCAACAACGATACAAAATTAATTAATACGTGAATTCCACTGTAGCTACATGCAGATGTCTGCAAATACAAGGATGACTCAAAAATTACTTAGATTTTGGCTGTACAATTTATTGGTTAAAATTTACAGAAAAGACAAATACATAATTTTTTACATAATCTCGCTGTTTTTCAATACACTTTTGATATCTGTCAACAAGCTTTAGTTTTTCACAGTAAAAATAATGTAAGCTAAGGTGCAAGCCAGGAATTTAACATGGTCTTCGCCTCTTCATCTGATGCAAATTTTTGTCCTTGTAGGGTTTCTTTAAAAGGACAAAAAGGTGATAGTCCTATCCAACAGAAACAGTTCAAGTGGACATTCAATGTTGTCATGGACATCGATGTGTTGTCTGGCTCTGTCTTCATGACACTTGACCGACTTTCCTTGAATTACTCTATCCATTCATACACACCTCTTTGTGACAAAAGACTTTCTCCATGATGTGCACAAAGGCCCTGATTCATCAAAGCAATTATGCCAGAATTCTGGTGTAAATTGCTTTGAAAAGTGGCAAAATGTTTGCTCAAAGTGTAGTTGTGCAAAAATTTAGCAACGTCTTGCTTTTCCACATCTTTATTACCCAGCTCTACCCTAATAGGAGAAGCTGATTGAGAAGGGGTCAAAACATGGACAGGATGCCACAGCTCGTCTAATTCACAAAGAGCTGGGGCATAGCTTACGCAAGAAATATTACTCCAGTCCCTCACTGTATTAATATTTGTTGCAAGGTGGCACAAGCCATTTCTCACACACACACCTGATTCATTAAGAGGTGAAAGTCATCACAGCATCTGGACAAGATGGAGGAGGAAAAAAAAAGTTTACTAATCTGAGAAGACATCGCCTGTAACGTACATGGATGTAATATTTATTTGTGAAACTGGCTATGTCTAATCAGCATGGTGGTTCCTGTTAGAGATGAGAAGATCAATCTGCTGAGGATGAAGATCAAGTCAAATTTCCGGAAAATCGTGGTTCCACGCAAATTCAAACATTTTGGGATTCGATTCGTGGTTCACAAAAAAAACTTGTCCGCCGCCATTGCCCACACTGCTGCAGAATCAGAGAGGAGGCTAAAATCATTTTGTGTCGCCATGCAGGTCTGTAGCGGATTATCATATCTTGTACAGTGGTGGTCAGTACCCGGGGGATCACAGATCTGCGATTCTCAGTGGAGCACAGTTTTTACGGTAGAGTCATTTTCCAACTTAAGAGTCACTAGGTAAGTTTCTCTCTCATGTAGAGTGTAAGCTCTTATGGTCAAGGTTAACTCTCTCATGTGTAGAGTGTAAGCTCTCATGGTCAGCAGGGTCCTCTATCTCTCCTGTTGAGTGTAATCTTTTATGATCTGCCGGGTACCCTCTCTCTCTTGCCTTATGGTCAGCAAGGTCCTCTCTCCTGAAGAGTTTAAAGAACATGAAAATAAGCAACTTTGTAATATATTGTTTAAGAGAGATTTTCTACTTTCTCTGCCAGAATCAGTCAGTCATTATCAAAATTCTCAGTTCTGAGATAAAATCTGTATTCAGTGTAGTTTTTGCATGGTTTCCCCAATATAGGAGGCATCTTTATTGGGGAAACCATGCAAAAACTACAAACAAGAATGAATCTACAGTACACAGACACACAATAAAGAATGAACTGGACATGCCTGTGGGAAAACATTTCTCTGGACCGGGACACTGTATGACTGGTTTAAAAGTCTTAATACTAAAAGGTCATTTTAAGCATGACAGAGAGAGAAGAATTTGGGGATTCAAACTGATAAGGAGGATGTTCAATTCTTTGACAATAGGACTCAATTTAACATCTGGATTTATGACTCACTACATTAATACAATTCACACCTCCACCAGAAGGACTCCAGATCACTAAGCCATCACTCCCACCACCTCTCCATTTGTAACAAAAACCTTAATTTGATTTCCATTGCTTATCTTTAGGAAGCATCACCCCTTCCACCTCATGAACAAATGTCCTGTGGTAATATCTTTGTGCTCTTGTCTTATTAATTCATTGCAAACCCGTCTGAGGAAGGAGCCTCTGTGCTCTGAAAACTTGCAACCATATTTTTTGTGGTTAGCCAATAAATGTATCACTCTAAGAATACTTTTGTCATTTTTGGGCATAAAAGTATTTACATCGAAAAACAGAACGGAAAAGAAAAAAAAGACGATAGGAGGCCACAAGTATTATATCAAAAAATATCCAAGTTTATTAAACATTCATGACAGATACATGGCGAAAAAGTGCAGGGTGCAAATGGTTAAAAACCATCAAGGACACACTACGTAGTAACCAAAGTATACTTGTATGTATACATATTTTATACATAAATCCACACAGGCAGTAGTGAAAGGTATTTTACCAATTATGGTCATACAATTATTACCAGGAGATTGTTAATATAAACCCATATACACAATTGCCTGTCAGTATGTTGACAACGCCCCCTATGACCATGCCTAAAATGGCTATGATAAATCAAATTCATATCAGCTTCCACCAAAGAAATATTTACACACAAACATAAAGTTAGTTACTAGTTGACCAATTGGCCACCGTAACCCTGTATATACATACCAGAATATTCGTGGGGAGGCCAATAAATTGGGGCAAGCAATAGGTAGGTTTCAAACGTGGCATGACCACCCCAATGCGCGTTTAGGTTTCCCTTCGTCAAGGGGCAAGCTATATGATGTAGTGCATGCTTTGCCAAGTAGAATGGTTTAAACGAACTGATACTTCCTTCTCCATAGGTACCATCTTCCTCAAGCAGGTAAATTTCAGAAAGAATTGGTGTTAAATTAAACTCAGGGTGTATGCCATGCAGGGAGCGTATTTTACCTTATTGTGAGTTACTATGAGTTAGTATTGTTGCTAATGACAGTTCCCAGCTGCAGTTTATGGGGAGCCAGGTAGTGTGACAATTGCCACTTGTATGGCTTTTCTCACCCCATGCTTTCAATCAGTAAAACCAATGGGAAGAACTTTACTTTGCATAATCAAAAATAATTGGTGCAGTGTGTGGAATCAAAGCTGTACCTGTTTGGGATGGGGTAACACTGTTAAGAAGAATATGGAGGAGGTATAGAAGACAGATAAATGTTGGGTCGTGGTTACAGTTGTTGCTTGTAATCATGGAGGCTTCACCACTTGTCCTTGTTTGGGTGGTGCTTGCTGCCGCTCAAAATATTAACACAGTGGGCTGTGAAACTCATGTATTTTCTCTGCCCACAATCGCTGCTCAGTAGTTCATAGTGCAGTGCACTTTGGAGAATAAGGATGTTTCAAGAAAGAGGCCTTTGTCCTGCATTTGATAGCATAGAGTGGGCATCCCTTTCTGTGAGAAATATTGGAGACTTGATATCTTCCAGCAAGGCTGAGTGCATGCCAAAATAACTCAAAAGGCATTTGACTCTACAAAGTAGTATGGCAGCAACTTCACCAACAGCAACTTGACCAGATGAGAGATTAGTTGACAACTCAGCAGATGATTGAGAGCATATGCCTGTTTACTGTACTCACAATCAGGAATAGATATTTGTCAGTACAACGGATAAGAAGGAAGAGGTGTACTCGCAGTACAACAAGCTGTTGTCGTGGATGACAATGATGACAACTTACCTCCACCGTTATCATACTTTTCAGGTGCTGTTGAGCCTCCTCGACAAACAAAACACGTGGCAACACTTGCTCCAGAGCTGACCACAGAATAGCAGACAATAGGACTCAATTTAATGTGGCCCAGACAACTTTTTAGCTGTATGTTGCCTGCGTTATTGCCAACACCCTGGTCCAACACAGCCTCTCCTGCTGTGCTGTGTTATGGTGGCCTTCATTTCACCCACACTCCTTGCCCTGGCAATAGATATGGTGGTGGTGTTGCTCTTTTCTTTTCTAACGACTGCATCTTCAAGTCAATCTCATCTCTGCCCTCCCTTATCCTCCCTTCTTTTGAAGTGCACTCTGTCCGCATCTACTTTCCCTCCAACCTCCAAGTAGCTATCACATACTGACCCCCAAGCCAGGTCACTGCCTTCATTGACCACTTTTTCATCTGGCTTCTACTCTTTCTCTCTGCTGACATTCCTAGCATTATCATGGATGACTTCAACATCCCCACTGACACTCACCAGTCAGTGTTCTCCAAACTCCTGTAGCTTGCTTAATCTTATACAATGGTCCTCCACAGCAACCCACACATATGGACATACACTGGACCTTATCTTGACCCACCTCTGCCCCCTAATTAACCTCGCAACCTCACCTCTTCCCCTATCTGACCACCATCTACTTTCATTCTCATCCCTGTCTTATTCACCTGTCCCCATGTCCAGCAACTAGCACACCCCCGCAGAAACCTTGCACACCTAGATACTCACACACTCTCTGACTCTATTCTACCACTGTCTTCCATATCTTCACTCAATGACACAGACAGTGCCATTGTTTTATGCAACATCACACACTAATCAACTATTGACAATGTCACCCTTCTTGTGCATGGCAGAGTGTGATGAATTAATAGACAACCGTGGCACACCAACCTCATTAAAAATCTTCGGCAAGTGTCCAGGGTTGTTGAGCGGCACTAGAAGAAAACACACTCATAGGAAGACTTTACCACATTCAAACAAGGAACTTTCACATTCAAATCTGCCCTCACCTCTGCTAAACAGGATTTCTTGACAACCCTCATATCTTCTTTATCCCACAACCCCAAACAGGTATTCAACACTTTTAACTCCCTCCTTAATCCACTGTTGCCTCTTCCAACCTCCCTCATTTCTATAGAAGATTTTGTCGCACATTTCAAAATCAAGACTGACCAGATGAGGCAAGTCTTTGCTAATCAACCACCACAACGCTTCCATATAACAGATCATTGTCCCGGAATATCCCTCGACTCTGCCTTGTCCTTCAAACCACTGCCCGAATAATCGGCTTCTCTCCTTACTACTCCTCCACTTCTCCCCTCTGAAAATCCTTTCACTGGCTTACAGTTCCCCAACGTATCCAGTTAAACAACTAACATTGACCTACAAAGCCATCCATACCCTCCATACATCTTTCAACTAATCTCCCACACATTATCTCCCATCCTCCCAAGACTTCCTTCTCTCCTCCACACTCGTACGTTTCTCATCAAATCACCTCGAAGACTTCTCCCGAGTCTCCCCCATCCTCTGCAATTCTGTGCCGCAACACATCCAATTAGCCACCACATTCAGAACTTTCAGATGGAACTTGAAAACCCATCTCTTCAAGAAAGATTACAGCGTGCAATGACCACTCTGCCACCTCACCACCACTGGAACTGCCACCTCACCACCACCGGAGTCGCAGCAACTCCCCAACTTACTGTCTCCTCCTCCATTAACCTGTAGACTGTAAGCCCACAGGGGCAGGGCCCTATCCCTTCTGTACCAGTCTGTCTTTGTTAGTTTGTTAATTGTAATCTATATTCATATTTTGTAACCCCTTTCTACATGTACAGTACCATCGAGTCAATGGTGCTTTAAAAATAAATAATAATAATATTCATGTAATGATGATACAATCAGTATTCATGTTCTGGCGATGCAGTCATGTATTGATGGTGATTCTGTATCCATGTATTGATGGTGATTCTGCATCCATGTACTAATGGTAGTCCTGGATTGATGTACTGATGGTGTCCCTGGTGCAAGATTCATGTACTGATGGTCGTTCTGGATTTATCCAGTGCTGGAATCATGGGCTGAAAGTGATGCATTAATATACTGATAATTGTTACTTTGCAGTATTCATATACTGATGATAGTTCTGGTGCTGCATTTGTGTACTTATGCTGGCTCTGGTGCTGTATTTTTGTATTAATGGTAGTTCTGGTGCTGTATTCATGTACTGATGATGTTTTTTGTGCTGTATTCATGTTCTTATGGTAGTTCTAGTGCTGTATTCATGTAGTGATGCTGGTTCTGGTGATGTATTAATGCAGTCATGTTGGTTCTGATTCATGCACTAATGTTGGTTCTGAGTATGTATTCATGCACTGATAGTGGTTCTGGTGAGGCAATAATGCACTGATGATGTTTCTGATATTTTACTCAAGTACTGATTGTGATGCTGAGGATGTATGCATGTAATGATGCTGGTTCTGGTGATGTACTTAGGTACTAATAGTGGGTATCTTAAAGTTTTATAAGAATAATATACAGGTTTAGATATAGTGTTTCAGCAAATAGTATCACATGCAAAATCTTAGGCAAGTTTCACTCGTGCACTTGAGCCTCAGTTGCAAGCTGTATTTGTCCCATGACACAAATGCAGTTAGGTGGATGCCCTTAACTATAATGATTTATGTTTTTTTCTCTTAGGGTATCTTTCAAATGTTGGACACCTAATTGAGGCCAAATGGACCTCATTATAGTTAAGCCATATTAGTTTCCATGACTAGTTTTGGGTTTGACATTAAAAATATAAAATGTCAGGGATGAATATCTCCATTCTCCCTGCTATCATGTTTATTGACTGTAAACAGTCTGAAAACAATTAGTAATTACTTCATCTAGCTGTAAAAATCACATCCCATTTTATGTGCACTATTTTTTATTCTGGCAGCCATTTTTTGTTAAAAAAAGGTGACAATCAAAGTAGAAGTGGTTGTTAGAGATTGTTAATTGGTTCACAGATCCATTAAGGGGTGATGCAATTGGGATCTTACTACCTATTCCTTTGCTGTATGGAGGGCGGCGAGATTGACCTCATCATCCTAGGACACCAAAATACCTTGTCCCAGGTATTGACTTTTTATTCCATAATCTGAAAAAAATAGAAATCTCGTATTTCACACTATTAACTGGGGCTTTTCTAGACTTCTACGTCCTATTTTTCAAGAAAATAAAAATCTACATTAGCAGCAAAAAACTGTCTTGGACCCCATCTTTCGTATTGAAGCATTTAATCAATGTGCGCAAAAGTAGTTATCAATGGGGGATTAGCAGAGGAACTGTGACATTGTAAATGCTGGAACCTGTGAAGGAACAGTAAGTATTTTTTTTAATACAAATTGTAGTATGAAAAAGTACATTTTTTGAAATACATTTATCACTAAAAGCCTGATTGAGATAGTGGGTCATTTTCTGATAATACATTCCTTTTAAGGGAAAAGATAATGATGGCAACTGGTGACATTCATGTCACATAAGATTGAGAAAAACAATTACATTTGCACCTGAAATATCTTGTGAGTTACAAGGTTATAGGGCATAGAATTGCAACTGGAAGAAAGTAACTTCACTGAAAATGATTTTAATGATCTCTTCCTAGAAACCATGTCTGCATCATAGACAGGCTGAAAATAAAACCTTTAAAATTTATACTTTTTATCATTCACTGTAGTGTTTTTATTCTTTACTAGAAAGACCCGTGGTAAACTGTTCTAAGTAGTTGCATACCTAGAAATATCTAATACATAATTGTCAATTTATCACATCGCAACGGGTGCAAAAAGAGAGATTTCTAAAAAACTTCATGAATATTTTTTTGTGTGTTTTCACAGTTTGATCTAAAACATTTTTTTATCACAATTTCCTAACATTTATATGATGCTTCTTGTTTAGAAGTTTTAAATCATACAAATCTGTAACTTTCAATAAATGGGTGGCTAACTAAATAGTTGAAAAGAGTAAATTTTTTCAAATTCGAATCCACCATCTTCTACAATTTTTTTCTCCTGATTTTTTTTTGCAGCAAATCAATTTGTTGTGCAAAAAGAGGATTCCAGTCCTCCATTAGGTACAAAGGTGAAGAGAGCGACAACAGAAACTACAGTAGCAAAAAAGTATCTTCTTCTTTATTAATACATCACATAATACAGGGAAATAGCAATGTTTGACCAAACAAAACAGATAGGTCTTTATCAAGCCTGGCTTGATAAAGACCTACCTGTCTTTTACAGTCATAATATTGTTGTCTCTCTGTATTACTGTATGATTTTGAGTTTTACTCCAAAAATATATACCCAACTATAAGATGAATCTAATAATTATATCTCTGATTTCCTAAACTGGATACCTCTCCCCCTTTTTTCTCTGCAAGTTAGGGGTCTCTTAAATGCTCCAACTACTGAAGCTGAGAGTTTTTTTGATCCTGCTACTAAGGTCCTTATGTTGGACAAAGGGCTTGACCCTGATGGGCTGACTACTCACAAACCTGGATCAGTTACACCAGTTTTGTCAGGAGGAATGGGCCCAAATTCCGACCAACTATTGTGAGAAGCTTGTGGAAGGATATCCCAAATGTTTGACCCAAGTCATTCAGTTTAAGGGCAATGGTACCAAATACTAATGAAATGAATGTAAATTTTTGACTTTGCAGTAAGTAAGAAAAATGCCTTAAAAGATTCTCTCTCTCTTATTATTCAGGCATTTGGCAAATATTAAAAATGATGGTAATCCTGATTGACCTAAAACGGGAAAGGTTTATTTTGATTTCATGTCAAATATTGAAAAAAACATGCTGATGTGTCTTTTTATATAGTGTATGTGTAGCACCCTGAGGATTCGGCTGCTACAGGGGTATTGCACCTCAGCCAGAGGTGTGATATTCCACTCCCGGGTAAGGATGGAGTGTGGAACTGAGCTCGGTTAGCTGCATGCACTACACACATCCCATTTCCGGAGGACGGACCAATGGTACTCCCACTTAATAATGTGCAGGTACGACCGAGTCTGTCCTTGGCTGGAGTGGGAGGGGGGTGGAATATCCCAGTAGTGTAGGGGCAGATAGGGGGAGCAGCCTGGGTAAAGCTAGGAGCTCATTGGGTGCTGGTCACCTGAGCTCACACATAGAGGGAGTATATAAGGTGGGCACCATCTTAGATCAGGGTCAGTCTGTGAGAAGTCAGTCAGTAAGTCTTTGCAGAGCAGTGGAGGAAAGCAGAGGAGCAGAGCAGCCCCAAGGCCCAGAGAGAGAGAGGAGAAAGAAAGACCCAGAGGGGGAGAAAGAAGGAACTCTGAGAGCCCAAACTAAATCTAAGGGTGAAGAGTTGGCAACAGGGTACCGGATCCCAAGCTGGCAGAGGCTACAGCACACCTTAGCCAGGAACCGGAGGTCGTGGGCAGGACTGATCTGCCACGATCACCCACTAAATCCACCCGGAAGGCAGACCACGAATAGGGTCAGGGAACCCAGAGACAAGGGTTTACCACCAAGAGGCCCGAGGGAGCCGGACATAGGTGGATCCCTGGTGGGGAAGGCCAGAGACGAGGACAGGACAGAAAGGGAGCTCAGAACCACGCTCCAGAATTACTTGGGGGTTGGCCGAGTCCAGGACCTGGTGGACGCAGCACGGCTCGGGTGGTCACTTAAGGCCGGAGTGACCGGTACAAGAACAGCAGTAAGTAAACAAACCCTGAACTGCACAGCCCGACTCTGACTCTCATTACCATCCTCACTGCACCTCCACAACCACCATCCTCTGCACCTGACCCCCTGAGGCTATACCCCTCCCGTTGGGGGTTATACTACCTGGGCTGCACAAACACCATCAGCCTCAGCGGACCCTGCTGCAGCGGCGGCCGTATTGACCGCAATTCAACGGGTGGCGTAGTCGACATAAAGAACTTTAGTAACATCAGTAAGGACTGCCACACACTGAGCTTGACACCCTGGGCACGGACCGGGTCACAGCCACTCGGAGACTACAACCCCCATCTGATCCAGCTCCGGGTATCCCCAACAACACTGGCCCAGGGGGCGCGTCAACTTTGGCGTAGTCGGCAGGATTACATGCCCGCAACAACCGGGTACTGCGTGCCTGAAGAAAAGTACATCGTTACCTCAAAAAGAAGTCTCCCGCCGGTTCCGGAGGGTCCCCGCCATCGGGCCCCATCACAGGTCGTTTCCCGCCGGTTGTCCGGCATTTGCAGCTTTTTCCCGCCATCCATGGAGTTTCCCGCCACTGGGAGACGATTCCCGCCATTTCCAAGGATTTCCCGCCTTGGGGGAGCGGACGCCATTATGGGCGTGCCAGAGGGTGGCAAGAGGCCACCTCCCATCGTGGGCCAGGTCGAAGAATGGTGCCAAAAGCGGAAACCGCGCCCACCAACAGAGACTGTGATGCTGGAAGTGTCCATCAGCGTAAGAGAACTGCCCCTGGAACTGAAGTTGCCCCGGGACCACCCTCGATGTGAGCGGAGACAGAAGAAGAGAACAAAGATGGGTGTCGCTTGGAGCAGTCTGGAGAGAGCGCACCCGGAGACAAGACGTCTGGAGGAGAGTCCAGAGAGAGCCTACCCGGAGATGGAGGGAGAGCCAGGCAGCACCGACCCAG
The DNA here is from genome assembly GCF_046119375.1 of Phyllobates terribilis. NCBI lineage: Eukaryota > Metazoa > Chordata > Amphibia > Anura > Dendrobatidae > Phyllobates > Phyllobates terribilis. The sequence goes on from NW_027362767.1 coordinate 278,363,343, forward strand.
CGGTCAGGAGCCTGATGCGGGCCGCCACTCCAGGCAGCACCGACCCAGTGGTCAGGAGCCTGTTGCAGGTCGCCACTCCAGAAGGCCTGCTGGAGATCCTAGCACAGCTCCCCCGAGACCGGGAGTGTGCACAGACCGCGCTGGAGGGCCTCGCACAGAGGTTGGCCCGGGTACAACGAGAGACGTTGGCGGAGTGGAGCCGAGAGATGGCCCATCAGACCGAGACTCGTCAGCGGAGCACGCCACCCGAGACGAGGAGACAGACCACCTCTGAGGATGGCGCAGGAGGAATGAAGGCAGGAGACGGCGCCGAGAAGGGAGCCGAACGAATGGAGGCAGGTAAAGGGGACGTCTCTACCCCGAGCCGGGAAACCGCGTGCCTGCCCCAGCTCCCCGTCGCAGAGCCCGAAGTACCCCCTGCCGTGCCCGTCGCTGCAACTTCACCGCCGCCGACTAGGCCTCAAACGGAAGCCGCGACCCCTGTGACGTCACACGCCTCGACCCCGAGCGTGGCCAAGCAGGAAGTACCATCGGCCTGGTCGCAAGGCCTAGTACCCCCGGGCGCCGCAATTCCAACAGCGCCCCCTACCTCCGCGGAGCCCCCGGCCTGGTCGCAGGGCCAAGTAACACAGGGCGCCGCCGTTCTTACGGTGCCCTTTACTTTCAAGGTGCCCCAGGCCTGGTCGCAAGGCCTGGTTAACCCGGGTGCCGCTACCACCACGGCGCCCATAACACCTAAAGTACCGCACCTGGGTGAGGACCTGTTCGCCCAGCATACGAGCCCGGATGGGCAGCCCTTCATATGGCCACCGGAGTTTCACCATCCCCGACTCCGGAAAGAAAGACCCCTAGATGAACCCCTGATTCCGGTTCCGAAGCCTGTAAAGAGGACCTCGCCCCCGCTAGAAGAGGCCCAGTTTGAGTGGGATCCCACCGGAGAAGACCTCATGGGGTTCACTCAGGAGACTCGGGCACCCGCAGCGGAGCGTGCAGAGTGCTGCCGCCAGCAGCTCGAGGTCTTTGAGAGGGAGCGGAGAGAGAGGCGGGTCCGGGAACAACAAGCCCAAATAAGGAGCGCGGAGCAGAAGAGCCGGACCAGGAGAAACCCCCGTGCAGCGCATGGTCCCCCTTCCACCGGGACTGTGATAAAGTTCAATCTGCAGCATGGGTGGGGTTTCATCAGGGATCACCGCACCCCAGGCGACGTCTTCGTGACCAGGAGAGACGTTGAGTCCCACCTACCGGAGGGACACAGAGGTCGTGACCTGTATTTAGGGGACGAGGTCACCTTCACCCGGCACAAGTGTGCCAAAGGACCCTACGCCCTCCATGTGCATCGCCTGACGGAGGAGGAGCTGCGGTGTGAGGAGGAGCAAGAGGACCCGGACGGGTCTGAAACTGAAACTGTCCACAAAGAAAGAGCAGGAGGACGCCGTCGTTGAGTACGGTAGTGAAGAGACTGTATAAAGTTACCCGTTAGGGTATATGCCATGCTGCTAATTTAAATATGGTCCCCGTGGGGACAAGTGTGAACTGTTCCAGTGTGTCCCTATTCCCACTGACCGAGGACTGAGAGCGGTCATTCCTTTCCTAATACCTGGCCGAGGACTGAGAGCGGCCATAGCCCCTTGTATATAGTTGCGCTTCCTAAGGCGCCCCCTACCGGTTTTATGGGAAACCATTTTTCTTCAAGAGACTGTCGCACTTTACCTGGTCACAAGTTGCACCGTGACCGGAGGTACCAGAAGACAAGAATGTTTTTATGAAAAGTTTTTATGAAAAGTTTTATATGATGTTTTATTATGTTGTTTATGCAAAAATTGTATGTTTTGGTGTTGTTTATATCTTACAGCCCGAGGACGTGCTGTGATTTACCAGGGGGGAATGTAGCACCCTGAGGATTCGGCTGCTACAGGGGTATTGCACCTCAGCCAGAGGTGTGATATTCCACTCCCGGGTAAGGATGGAGTGTGGAACTGAGCTCGGTTAGCTGCATGCACTACACACATCCCATTTCCGGAGGACGGACCAATGGTACTCCCACTTAATAATGTGCAGGTACGACCGAGTCTGTCCTTGGCTGGAGTGGGAGGGGGGTGGAATATCCCAGTAGTGTAGGGGCAGATAGGGGGAGCAGCCTGGGTAAAGCTAGGAGCTCATTGGGTGCTGGTCACCTGAGCTCACACATAGAGGGAGTATATAAGGTGGGCACCATCTTAGATCAGGGTCAGTCTGTGAGAAGTCAGTCAGTAAGTCTTTGCAGAGCAGTGGAGGAAAGCAGAGGAGCAGAGCAGCCCCAAGGCCCAGAGAGAGAGAGGAGAAAGAAAGACCCAGAGGGGGAGAAAGAAGGAACTCTGAGAGCCCAAACTAAATCTAAGGGTGAAGAGTTGGCAACAGGGTACCGGATCCCAAGCTGGCAGAGGCTACAGCACACCTTAGCCAGGAACCGGAGGTCGTGGGCAGGACTGATCTGCCACGATCACCCACTAAATCCACCCGGAAGGCAGACCACGAATAGGGTCAGGGAACCCAGAGACAAGGGTTTACCACCAAGAGGCCCGAGGGAGCCGGACATAGGTGGATCCCTGGTGGGGAAGGCCAGAGACGAGGACAGGACAGAAAGGGAGCTCAGAACCACGCTCCAGAACTACTTGGGGGTTGGCCGAGTCCAGGACCTGGTGGACGCAGCACGGCTCGGGTGGTCACTTAAGGCCGGAGTGACCGGTACAAGAACAGCAGTAAGTAAACAAACCCTGAACTGCACAGCCCGACTCTGACTCTCATTACCATCCTCACTGCACCTCCACAACCACCATCCTCTGCACCTGACCCCCTGAGGCTATACCCCTCCCGTTGGGGGTTATACTACCTGGGCTGCACAAACACCATCAGCCTCAGCGGACCCTGCTGCAGCGGCGGCCGTATTGACCGCAATTCAACGGGTGGCCATTTTGAAGTTGGCCATTTTGGATCCAACTTTATTTTTTTCAAGGTGAAGACGGTCATGTGACACATCAAATTTATTGAGAATTTCATAAGAAAAACAATGATGTGCTTGGTTGTAACATAACTTTATTCTTTCATGAATTTTTTACAAGTTCATGACCACTTATAAAACGTGTTCAAAGTGCTGCCCATTGTGTTGGATTTTCAATGCAACCCTCTTCTCCCACTCTTGACACACTGATAGCAACACCACAGAAGAAATGCTAGCACTGGCTTCCAGTATCCGTTGTTTCAGATGCTGCATATCTCGTATCTTCACAGCATAGACAATTGCCTTCAGATGACTCCAAAGGTAAAAGTCTAAGGGGGTGAGATCGGGAGACCTTGGTGGCCATTCAACTGGCCTGCGACGACCAATCTACCTTCCAGGAAACTGTTCATGTAGGAATGCTCGGACCTGACACCCATAGTGTGGTGGTGCACCATCTTGTTGGAAAAACTCAGGGCACGTGCCATCTTCAGTGCATAAAGAGGGCAACATATCATCATGTAGCAATTTCAGATATCCAGTGGCATTGAGGTTTCCATTGATGAAGAATGGCTCCGCTATCTTTGTACCCCATATACCACATCATACCATCAAGATACGAGATGTGCAGCATCTGAAACAACGGATACTGGAAGCCTGTGCTAGCATTTCTTCTGCGATGTTGCTATCAGTGTGTTAAGAGTGGGAGAAGAGGGTTGCATTGACAATCCAACACAATGGGCAGCACTTTGAACACATTTTATAAGTGGTCATAAACTTGTAAAAATCTCATGAAAGAATAAAGTTACATTAAAACCAAGCACATCATTGTTTTTCTTATGAAATTCTCAATAAGTTTGATGTGTTACATGACCCTCTTCTCGTTGAAAAAAATAAAGTTGTTTCCAAAATGGCCGACTTCAAAATGGCCACCATGGTCACCACCCATCTGGAAAAGTTTTCCCCCTCCCATATACTAATGTGCCACAAACAGGAAGTTGATATCACCAACTATTCCCATTTACTTTAGGTGTATCCATATAAATGGCCCACCCTGTAAATATATATTATAAAAAATATAAAAATGATTAGTGTTTTGAAACTGTTTTACTCCTAACATTGAACAGAGTACACTTATAAAAAAGGGATTCAGTGGCACTAACAAATGCAGTAAAATTATTCTTTATTTCAACACATAAAAGCACAAGTTACAGGCATGGGAAATATCAGTAACACATGTTCCGGAGATGGCTGTTTCACACCTACTGTTGCTTCTATGGACCTGGATATGTATTGGTATCTTTCCACTGTTATTTAGGCATATTCAACAATAAAGTCTTCTGAAGCACTGACTCAAACCATTTAGCCATTGAATAAACATAAAATCTATGCTTCAACCATTGAGAATATGGAAAAAATAAACCGATATTTAAAACATTACACAAATACTCCAAGATGATTTTTGTTATTAAAACCCAGAGGTCCTTGTGCTTTAATTCAGATGATCCACCTGATCTCTTTTTGCTGCAAACGCGTATGTCTATCGTCTTCATTAACAGGGATCAGCACACTTTCCTTACTTGCAAAGCCAAAGTCAGTATATGGCCACGGCCCCACTATCAGTATTTGATCAGTATTCGGTCAGTATTTTTCTCAGGAGCGGGAGCCAAAACCAGGAGTGGGTGATAAATGCAGAATTGGTGACTTTTTTCTATTACATTTTTTCTCTGATTGTGCCTCACCTGGTTTTGGCTCCCACTCCTGAGAAAAAATACTGACTGAATACTGGCCAAATACTGATAGTGGGGCCGTGGCCTAACATTGCAAAACATACCAGTGATCAGTTAAAGACCTATAGAGGGACTGAGTAAAAAAGTAAAAAAAAAGTTTAAATAAATGTTAAAAATATTAACAAAAAAATCATAAAATAAAGAAAAAAATGAAAAAAACATTATAACAATAAATACATATATTTATGTAAAAACAAAAATAAACAAAAAAGTTCACTAGTGATTCGCGAGAATGCTCAGATATCGAGTTATTTGAGCTTGCTCGGGTTCAGATTGAGTAGCTGGAGTGCTCTAGTCAAATTCTCGTGTACCCTCAGCCGCATGAATCATGGCTGATACACAGCCACTACACATGCAGAGGATGCGCGATACAAGGTCATTCTCCACATGTGCAGTGACTCAAGCACGCCGGCTACTCTATCCGAACCCAAGCAAGCTCGGAAAGCTCAATTGAAATTTAAAAACGCCATATTTTGAAATTATAGATTTCAAAATATTGTGTTTTTAAATGTGTGATAGTAGCCAAACATAAAAAAATGATATACATTTGGTATCACTGTAATTGCACAGACCCGAAGAATAAAGCCGTCTAATCACTTAAACTGCATGAGAAAAGGCATAAAAAATAAATAAACCCAACTCTTGAACTGATGTTGAATTCTTTATTCTGCCTTCCAAAGATCGCAGTAAGGCTCAGCGTAAATTTATCCTGTGCTCTACGCTGAGCGCTTACATTGGGGTTTCAGTGTAAATATTTGAAATATGTGATTCAGACAGAACCCCTGATGGAAGATTCCCTATAATGAGGCAGATGGAGACACTATGGATGTAGTCTGGCCTATGATCCGGTGGTGTCCATATTTTTAGCCATGCACAAAAGCGCAGTCGGCCACAGTTTTGTGAAGCTCTGAAAAGAAGGACACCTCTGAACAGAGGCCAGACAGAGTCCAGAGTAAGTCTGCTGTCTCATTATAGTGAATGGATCTGTCGGGGGTTTCATCTGAATCATATCATTTGCAGATTCAGATGGAAACCTTGATGTGAGTGTCAAGCGTAGAGCACAGGATAAATGTGATTTTTTTTCACTCCTAGTTGAGATGCAATTACTTATTTATTTTCAAAACAGCTAACCTGTTCCTTCTAGCTAAATAAATGGATTTGTTCTTGATGGCTTTTTTAAAAGCTATCACTTCTTCATTTATGAAAAAGCAAAGCTCTTCTCCCCAAACAGGGGTAATGTTTACTCTGCTCCTTTTCAAAAAGTCACAGCTTCTCCTGTTTGCACCACCTGTGTATAAAGATCAGCAAGGCAGGAATCTTCCCAAAAGTGATAATTTTTTGACAGTTTTTGTTTTATATAAATAACCTAAATAGTTTTATACTGCAGTGTGTTGTTAAATAGGCTGTTGAATACCATAGGTTAACATCCATTTTCCCCTTGCAGATAGGTTGAGTTGGACATTAATAAGGTTGTGTTTGCATTTTGAAGCTCAAATGGGGTTCAATATAGCCATAGGAATCCTCAGAGTGTTATACAAATCTTTACTAGGCAATTAGAAGCTTTGCAGTATTAATATTTTTTGCCTACATTTGTCAAAGCTGATGAGTTCCCATTTCAAAAGATTTGCTCATCTCTACTGTAAAAGGAGGCTAAATAGGGCAAAATTACTATTTTAGATTAATCTTGCCTCCAAAAGCAAGAACTAAGAATTATTCAAAAATTTGTATTCACTTCAAAATAGTATAATTAAAATCTAGAAGTCGTCCTCCAAAACAACAAGCCATCATACTGCTCATAAAAACTTTGTAGTTATTTGAATGCAACAACACAAAAAAATATTCGGGAAAAATGTTAATATTGTGCAATACTAGGTCTACAATAATGAAAAAAGTTATGGCTTTCAAATTGCAGGGTCGAAAACTTAAAAAGAAAAGTAAAATTGTATAGATCATAATTTTTTTTGTGTAGATCTTTTATTTTCAATTCTTTTTATATGAATTGAGTATCATTAAGTTCTTTAGAATGTTTCCTTTATACCCTCCAAAAGAAAAATGTTAGTAGGACAGATTATAGTGAAAAAAAATGTCATCCTGTCGCTTTTGCTTTGCTTTACTTGTTCCCGCTGTGGAAAAAAGATGATTTCTTTACTTGTGTAAGTTTCTTTTAATTTATTCTACCATTAATCTCTTTTCTAAAAATCCTTTCTGGATGTTTATCTCAATCAAACATAGACAAATGAAAGAATTATGCTAATGGCCATAATTGCTATGTATACGTATCTCTTAGCAATGTGAAAACCGTACATGATCAAAGCATTTCTCTTAAAGTGCAAGCCCTCTATATTACAGCATGCCAATTACCATATCTAACAACCAATATCTCTGAAGGTATTCTACAAGAATTTAATATCTATACTTTTTTCAGTTACCAATACATGTTTCAGAAACATACCAGTCTCGGCATTGAATGCTTGCTTCTGATTTTGATTGTTTGAGTAAACATAATTTCATACAGAACATTCTAGTATTGATCATTTTTCATTAGTTAATATAAAACATAGAATTTGTTCTAAGTGTTCAATTATCATTTCTCTAACTATACATTAACTTTAAGAGATAATCATTTTTTTTGTTAGAACTATTTTATCTATTTTAAAATGTCCTAAACCCAAAGAGTAAAATCTTGCATTGGTATTTTACAGTCAGGATTAAAAGTTTTGAGATTGACAGAAATTGTCTTTTTCATAATGTTTGCTGCTTCGGTTTTTATATTGTTAATTTGAATTAACTCTAAATTGTAATGAAGATGAAGAGTAATCAGATGAATTGCAAACATTTTCAAAGTCATTCCTTGCCATGAAAACTCAAGTTCCATTGAATTTTAGACGTGCCAGAAAAATTACCAGCCTACATTATTTCAGAAATGTTCTCCTTAGCTTAGGAGAAAGTGTTAATGAGGACAAGGCAGCTGATTTTACTCTGTCATGCTGATTGAATTATTAGAGTAGACTGGTTGCTATAGAAGGAGGCTGGTACTTGAAATAATTGTTTTCTTCTGTTCATTGTGTTTGCCTCCAAGGAAACACACGCAGTTATCATTGCTTTGCATCAAAAGGGGTTTAAAAGCAAGTTTATTTCTGCTTGAAAAATTGTTCCTAAATTAGCCATTAATCTGATCATCAAGAGCTTCAAAGACATATTCAATTGCTGTGAAGAAGGCTGAAGAGTAGTCCAGAGAATGCCAGGACTTTCTCTTAGGCTATGTGCCCACGATGCAGAAATGCTCCAGATTTTTTCCTGAGCGTTTCTGCATCTCCCTGCCAGAAAAAACGCATGCGGATTGTACATTCTTATTGTACATACGTTTTTCCTGCCAGGGACAAGCGGATGTGAAGCGTTCTTCACATGCATTTCCGCATGCGGGTTGACAAGCGCTTTCCAAGCGATTTTAGCATCACTTGGAAAGTGCTTGACAACTTGGTGACACTATGTAAATCCATGGAAACGGCATGGATTTATATAGTGTGACCGAAAGAATGGTAAAAAATAAAAGATAAATATATACTTACCTTTTGATGGCCCCCGTGTCTTTATCCGATGCGTCCTGGCTTGCCGGCAGATCGCGGTACACTAAAGGACCTGCCATGACGTCAGCGGTCGCGTGACCCGTCACATGACTAAATTACGTCATGGCAGGTCCTTTTCAGACCATCTCGAGCTGCCGGCAATCGAGGACGCATCGCTATGGAGACCGGGGGCCATCAGAAGGTGAGTATAATGTATATTTTTTATTTTATTCCTTTTTTTACAGGTTCTATGGTACCCAGGTCCGGAGGAGAGTCTCCTCTTCTCCAGACCTGGTACCATCTGCACATTGAAATGCATGGATTCTGCATCTGCAGATGCAGTGATGCGGATTCCATGCCTTCTATCAAGCGTTTTTTAAGTGTTTCTGCAGCGGAATTGCTGCTGCAGTAATGCTTAAAAAACGCATAGTGGGCACACAACCTTAAAGAGGATTTCGCTATGGGATTGATTCAACAACAATGCAGATTTTGCTCAGAAATGGCAGGATGCAAGTATCAGTGCATCCCCACGCACAGTGAGGTGAAGGCTTTGGAGGCTGGCCTGGTGTCAAGCATGGCAGCAAAGAAGACACTTTCTCCAAGAAAATCATCAAAGAAAGATTGATATTCTGCAAGAAGTACAGGCATTTTATTGCAGTGGACTGGGGTAAAGTTATTTACTCTTATGAAACCTCCTTCAGATCATTTAGAAAATCTGAAAAAAATATTGTTCATTGTATCATGCCAAAGTAGTAAAGCACACTGAGATCATTCATTTGTGGGGTTGCTTTTCATCCAAGATTGTGGGTAAACTCACAATTTTGCCTAAGAACACTGCCATAAAAAATTGGTATCAAAATATGTTACAAGAGTAACTTTTTCTAATGATCCATGTGTAATTTGATATTGAACAATGCTTTTTCCAGCAAGACTGAGCACTGTGTCACAATTCAAAAGTGATAACTAAATGGCTCGGTGAACAAAGCATTACAATTTTGTGACCATGGCCAGGAGACTCCTCAGATCTCAGTCCCATTGAGTACACATGGGTTCTTCTATCACGATTTGACTCAGATGCTGATATCCATCTGCCAGGGTGAAATTGCAAAATTGCATAAGTCTTGAAAAATTATGTTCAGCAATGTAAACATTGAATCTTTTCATAAACTTATTGTATTTGTCAATAACAGTTTCAAAACCTTCGAAATGCTTGTACTTCACTAAAAAGAGAAACATCTGACTAAATGATCCAAAAACAGTAAAGCAGCCTACTTTCTAAAAATCAAAATTCATATCAGTCTCAATACTTTTGGCAATGACTTTATGAGGGCTCTCATGTAGACAATACTAACATATTAAGAATAGCTTTGCTTTCTATATTGTACTGCAGTAAATGAAAAGACTATAGGCACAAAAATGTCTAAGTATTTGGTCAGTATTTTACATCAGTATTTGTAAACCAAAACCAGGAGTGGGTGTGAAATGCAGAAGGGGTGATGTGTTTCTATTATACTTTTCTTTTGATTTTTCCTCTCCTGATTTTGGATTGCAAATACTGCTGTAAAATACTGACCAAATACTGAACGTGTGAATGTGGCCTAAGACTATCACATGGAATTGACAGACATATTAAGAGGAGACGAGGAAACCTCAAATACGTGTGGGAATGACTTATCAAAAATATTCAGATCCATAACTTCAAAGTGTCAAACAATGTTGGTCACTTACTGGCCTCAAGCAAACTGTGTAAATCAGCTCTGGAGCTCTACAGCACAAACAGCACTCCAAGAATAACACTGCATGTATATGAAAATGCAATTTAAAGGGAACCTGTCATGTTCTAAAGTGCTATTAACCTGCAGATATGGGGTAATTTGCAGGATAATAGCATTATAAAGGTGTGTGGCACAGAGAAGATATTATTTTTTTTCCTCCTGGTAGCCTCCGGCTTTCAATCATTGAGGTGCGGCTTCAGTACATAGTAAGATGCAGCTTTAACCACGCCTCAGCACTGACTGACAGCCAGTTCTGCACTGTACTTCTAAGACGGATGTTAGTGTTGAAGTTGGGTTACAACTGTTGCTAATTATGTACTGAGCAGTAACTGAAGCTGCTCCAGCAACTTAAATAAATAAATAAAGCTAATTACCTCATGGCAGCCGGACTGTCAGTGCAGCGGCCACATGGCTTTAGAATGCTATTAAGCTGCAGATTAACCCCATATCTGCAGATTAATAGCGTTTTGGGACATGCCAGGTTGCCTTTAAGAACTAGTTCCTTTGATGGGATGATCTTTCAAAGTGGCTACTAACAAAAATATGTTGATGGTGCCTCAGAATGTGCAAGGATAGGTGCAGGCCAGGGGGCATCTAGGCCAGTGTCATGGACAGGAATTGGGTAGCACCTAGCTCACTGGAAGAGGCAGTGGTGTCATCTGCTGGCACCAATCGTGGACCCAGGCGTTTTGCCCACCGAGTCGGGTGCATAGATGACATGTGCCTGTTCATCCTTGTGGTGATTAGGCTATTAATGGTCAGGCCCCTGCCGATATTGACATGGCACAGGTTGCAAATGACCATTTTCTTGGTCTCAGAGCCCACTTTAACAAAGTCCCAGACTGGTGAACATCTGACTCTTTGACGAAGAAATTCACGAATGTTCGTGCTCTGCCGAACAGTTGCCCGCTTTCTCCCTCTGGTCACCCCACTGCCTCTTCCTGCCTGTTTCAGTGCTGCCTCCTCAGCGCTTCTGGCCTCACTCTGCATGCCAGCTTCCCAGGTTGGGCTGATGACTTTGTCATCCACCACCTCATCTCCCACAGCCGCACCCTGGTCCTCCTCACTTAACAACAACCTTACTTATCGGCAACTGTGTCTCATCATCAGCTTCCTCCTTAGACAAAATTTTCTGTTCTCCATTGTCATCTCCTTGTGGCTATGGCTGCGCTTAGTTTTGTGCATCACTAAACAGCATCTACTCCTGTCTCTCTTGGACAATGCAGGGTGAGAGGTCACAATCAAAAAATGATGTTGTAAAGAGCTGCTTGGAGAGTGTCCTAGTGTGGGATCACTAGTCTCCTGGGATTCAAAATGGTGGGAGGAAGGAGGATCAGGGTGAGAATTAAGTGATCCAGACTGTTGGCTGGTGAGACTAGACAATGTGGAAGACTGTCTGGTGCTGCCAAGCATACTGGAAGCATTATCTTCTGTCCAACCGACAACCTGTTTGCACTGGTGTGGCTTCAGAAGTGATGTACTATGCCTCCCTGCAAAGTGGGACAGGAACCTATGTGTCGTGGATGGGCTGTTTCTTGTGCTTCAGACACTTGCCCCATATCCTCGGCGTCTTCGTGCACCATCATCAGCACTTCCACTTCCCTGTCCCTTACCACACGCCTTATGCATTTTCTAATTGCTAGGTCTCAGGAAACCAAGTTTATTTTTAATAAAAACAAATTAGTCACCTGCAGCAGATAAAGTGCTTTATTGGAGTTTAATACCATCATGATGTAACACAAAGAACGTAAAAGTGTTTGGATGACAAATTCAATCTAGAAATACTTTTTTACGCTTTTTTGGAGTGTTATACACCACCGAAATGTAACATAAAGCACGTAATACTCTATTGATGGATAATTGAATACAGAAACATTTTTGAACACTTTTTGGGAGTGTATACCAGCGTAATGTTACAGAAATTACTTAATACTCTATAGATGACAAATTCAATCCAGAAAAAAATTTGAATGCTTTTTCAGAGTGTTGCATACCACCATAACGTAACACTAAGCACGCTAAACTGTATGGATGACAGTATAGTCAATTTTTTCACCCACTCCCCAAAAAAATTTGGTCAACTGCCGCAGCTAAATATTTAGCAATGGACTGCAGAGCCCTAAGCCCTGCCTACAAACTGTATTCACCTACTCTTCCCGCTCCGGCAACTGTCCCTCCCCAGGCTAAATTAAGAATGTGTATAACAAAAAGGTCACCAGTAATACTTCCTAGATAAATACATAGCACACAGAGACTAGAGCTAAATAAACTCAGGCTCAAGGAAGATACATAAAAAATATATTTTTATTAAGGCAATTTAAAAAAATATCACAATGTAAAAACAATATTAAAAATGTGGAAGGTTTCTGTTTTTAATATTGTTTTTACATTGTGATATTTTTTTAAATAAAAATATATTTTTTATGTATCTTCCTTGAGCCTGAGTTTATTTAGCTCTAGTCTCTGTGTGCTATAAATTAAGAATGTATCTGATATAAACAGCAAAGCACAGATTTAGCTCTTACAAGGACTGTTAGTATGATGGTTCAGCATCAGCACCAGTTTCAACACTGGAGGACTCTGATTCGTTAAACTGTACACACACAGGCCTGGACAACCACTTTATCCATCCAATAAGAACTGTCCCTAAGCTTTGCAATGGCGAGCGTGGCGGCGCCTGCTCTTTCATAACCCCTGATGATGTAATGTGTCCAGCAAATCACAGTAATGCCACTACCAGGATAGCTATAGCATTACAGTGACAGCCAATCATGTTTATTGGCTGTGCAACAGGCGCCAAATCCGAGCACCAGCCAATGCTCACCGAGTGCTGAGGAGCTTTTCGTGCTAAAAAGTGCGTCTTATAATTCACAAAATATGGTGTATATATATACATGCATTGTCATATATGCATTCCAGAATTCCAGAATTTATCTTCTAATATACGTCTGCATAATCAATGAACAGCTCTCCTCTATATGAGATTTTACATTTCATTCATAAAAAATTATTTTTGATCATCTACCATTTACAAATATCCATATACATTTTTTTGTATTTATTTTGATTCATATTATATGAATTCTTTCTGTTATTACGTCTTTGTGTCATTTATTTCTCCATACTCGAGAATCCATCCTTTTTTTTACTTTTTGCACTTGAGGTTTTCACTTTTGCTTTTTAAACTACTTTTTGATGTTTTTTTGTTTGTTTTACAATTGTGTAGCATGAAATATGTAGTATTATATATATTTTTATAATATTGGCTGCTATTGTGATTTTATAATTTAATATACTTTTTCTTACATTTCATTCTATTCATGCTCAATTGGTATTTTGCAACTATTACAGACTTCTTTATTATATATTCTTACTCTCCATATTCCCAATGTGATACAGCAAGAATTCGATTCTTTATAGTTGTAACATTTGTGCATAATTTTTACACCAGTACTCTTTCTGGCAACACAATTGTCTTTAATATCATTGCTATTTTTTGCTGTGACATAGTTTGATTTAATTTATTTGCTATTTCTATTATTTTATTCTATTCTGGGCATGGTGAAATGATGCACTGGTATACATTTGAGATAACTAGCAATATACAATCAAGAAGAAAATTGCGATTGCATAAATGGCTTTTAAATTCACTATCGATATACTTACTCCGCCTTTCTTATGATGTTGGTAGATGTCAATTATCCTTCCCTTTGAAAAGAGTGCTTATGCATTGATGCATGATTGATTACTCAATATTTCTTACAACGCAAAGGCACCGACGTTTTACCTTACTTACTATCTCGAAGCTCTGTCACTATATGAACTTTGTAAGTGAAGTCAGCACTGTTTAATGATATAATTATGTTCATATATGTCTCAATAGCTCTGATTGGTACAGCCACAGTTAAATAGTCTGTATTTTATATGTCATTCTCTTCTCATGTCATCTACACCTCAAAAACATCTCAAGAATAAGGACTTTTCTCACCTTTGACTCGGCAAAAACCCTTACCGTAGCTCTTATTCATTCCCGTCTGGACTACTGCAACTCTCTACTGATCGGGCTCCCTCTTACTAAACTCTCCCCTCTCCAATCCGTCCTTAACGCAGCAGCCAGGATCATATTCCTCGCCAACCGCTACACCGATGCCTCTTCCCTGTGCCAGTCATTGCAATGGTTACCCATCCAATATAGAGTTCAATTTAAACTTATCACGCTTACCCATAAAGCGCTCCATGCTTCAGTACCCCCCTACATCTCCTCCCTTGTCTCAGTCTACCACCCTACACGTGCCCTCCATTCTGCCAGTGACTTAAAACTAAAATCCTCCATAATCCGAACTTCCCACTCCCGTCTCCAAGATTTCTCGCGTGCTGCGCCAATTCTTTGGAATGCACTACCCAGGACAATTTGATTAATTCCCAATACCCACAGTTTCAAGCGGACCCTAAAAACCCATTTCTTTAGACTGGCGTATCGCCTCCACACACTATCTGTCCATCCCAGTTGTCCGCCCCAGTTTTCCCCCATATTATAATCTTCTTCAATTTGAGGTTCATACCAATCAAGATATTAAGGCTGCATTATACAATATATGTACATTAAACCTTTTGTGTCTCCCCCATTTCCTCATAGACTGTAAGCTTGCGAGCAGGGCCCTCACTCCTTTCGATATGAGATATGCTTATTCTCTATTGTCTGTATAAGTCCCCCCTAAAATTTGCAAAGTGCTGCGGAATATGTTGGCGCTATAAAAATAAACATTATTATTATTATTATTATATTATTATTATTATTATTCCCTGACAAAGCTATATGTCAAACACTCTTTGGATTCCTCTCTTCTAGGTGAGCATTAACTATTGTGTAAACACTTGGTTCATTGCTCCTATTGGTTAGCGTTTGAACAAACTTCCTGAGAGCATTCATCCTCAAAGCAGAATGCCTTGATTTACCATTCATCATATGCTATACATATCTGTATTTCTTTAGCTAGATATGTATCTATATGATGCTGTATGTTTTATAACCATTTTTATCTTTTTGATGCTTACTAGAGACGAGCGGATCTTTTGAAATTCGAATTTGTCAGCTTCTCTAAATTTTCCCAAACAGTTTGATTAGTAGTGAATACATTTGCATACATCACATGATTAAAAAGACTTTAATTGCTGGGAAAATGTGTGTAGAACACTGTGAGTTTTAACTGGAGTCAATTGAACTCATTTTGAGCTCTGTAATGCAAACAGAGCCTTTTTACTGTTCAAATGACTTCAACCTATCTGGCTATGGGAAAATGAATGCTAACCAACAGCATATTTAAGAATACATTGACGTAGCAGACTTTTTAGGCTACTTATATTGTATAAATGGTTTAAAAAATTATCCCTTTTGTAGGGCAAAACAGAAAAAAGTTGTGACATTGTTATATTTTGGGTGCAACAATTATCCCTGTTTTGAGCGTATAAAGAGCTTTTCAATATGCTAAATGAAGAAGTGATAGCTTTCTCAAGCCATCCAAAAATTATCCCCTAGTTTAGGAAAACAAAACAGTTGTACTGATTTGAATATAAAGAAGTTATGGCCTATGATTACGTGAAAAATAAATCCCATTTTGGGGGCCTGCTACTTCTTTGCTAATCACAAAATGATCAGGCAATTACAAAGGCTTTTTCTCAAGCCTTTCAAAAATTATCCTTTTTTTCTGGAGACCAAACAAGAGTAGTGTTTTGATGATGTTATGGGTTGCTGTCAGCAAGCTTTTTAAAAAATTAGTGCAATTTTAAGAGCTGTTTCTTGAGGGATCAAAAACACATCATTATGGACAGCATCATTAGTACTGTCCATAACCATAAAACACAGTGGATAACCAGGAGATATGTGACTGGCGTGCAATGACTGCAGCAGAAGATGCACAGTAGAGAGGTAAGACAGGGCAAGCAAGGAGAGTCTTGGCAATTTAAGGCAAACAATAGCTGCTCCAGCAGCAGCAGTGCAGTTTAGCACTATGAAACACAGTGAGAAGCCAGAAGATGTGTGGCTGGAATGGTTGTGCAGTGACTGTGACAGGAGAAGCACGATAAGGAGTTAAGACGTGGCAGGGAATGAGATGCTTGACAGTTTCAGACTAGCAATAGCCGCCCCAGCAGCAGCAGTACAGTCTAGTACTATGAAACACAGAGGGCAGCCAGGAGTTGTGTGGTTGGCTGTGAAAATGCAGCATGGTAAAGAGATAAGAGGAGCAGGTAAAGAAGTTGTTTGGCGGTTTCAGGCTAGTGACAATGCCCCTAGCAAAAGCAACATGACATTATAGATGACATGATGGACAGTGAGTAGATGCCTGGCAGAGTGTGGTCCATTGGCACCAGGGGCAGCAGAACAGTGTAGATAACAGTCAATGGACAGTCAGTCAGACAGATCGCATTACCAATTTAATCGTTGGCATCAGCCATCAGAAAATGAAAGCGTGCACTGATTCATGCCTGATTCATTTTGACAAATCTTAGCTTTTCCACGCTTGTGGCAGATATTCTGTTCCACTTTGCTGTGACACAGCCATTGGCCATACTGAGTACTCCCATAGCAAACTTTTCCAATTCTTGCCCCTAGTCCATATTTTGTGACCCAGGAATCCATGGGGATCACAGCTCAGGGTAGATGCCTGAGGAAGGACCCAGTTTAACTCCAACTTAAACTGACTGTTCAGATGCTGCATCTGTATTTGCTCTGAACTATGCCAGGTATTCACAATGGCCAAAAAAACATCTCGTCCATCATGTTGAATATAGTGTAGATGTTGCTGCTGCTGCTGCCTCAGCTACTTGTTTTAACCCTAATACTGGCACAATGTCACGCAAGGTGTGGGAAAGACTTAGTGCAGCACAATGGGAAGAGGGAGAGGGAGCCCAGACTCTAGGGAAAGGGGGGAAAGTGGAGACCTCCTAGGTTGATCTAGCATCACCCTGTCTCCCCTAACGTCCCTGTATTTGCTCTTAACCAATCGCCGCACGCGTACCTCGCCCTGTCTTTCCCTGGCATTTGGCTCAAGCTAGGGAAGGGAGGAGATGAGCACTAGTCGATCTCCACTAAACACTATAGACAACAAGGAAGGACAAACAGGGGAAAAGTGCTTAGCTTTACATGACTCCAGACAAATGCACAAACATGTCCTCAAGCTCCAAAGAGGAAAACGTACTGCTCTTGCTAAGCCTTCACAAGAAATAATGAATATCTCTGGCACCTCCCTCTAGAACAACCCAGGTATTTATACACCCAGGCCAGAGAGTTGATTAGCCAGAGGGAAGTAGCCGCTGGGTCCTAGAGACAGCCTCTAAGAAGATGTCTGTAATGCCAAACTTAGAGATCTCCTGCAACCAACTGCAGGGCGACTGTCTGTCACCTCTGACACACCCGTGACACACAGGCAGGAGAGCATTGTGTCAAGAATTGCAGATGAGTCATAACTTTCCTTCATATTAACAATATGCCTGTCCTCCCACAAGCAATGCAGCATACAGCTTGCCATGCCTGTTAGCATGTTGCATCATTGTGGTAACACCACTTTGATGGTTGGGTTGTCATCGCCAGCGTTAACATCGTTTTTGCTCTGATTATATGCCTCATTCTCTTTCTGTGATGCAACATCTACAGAATCAAATTTTGTCTGGTTTCAGTGTCAAAAACCAGATGGCACTCTGGCCGGCTGTTTTTTTTATAAACAGTACAGACCAAAAGTTTGGACACACCCTCTCATTTAAAGATTTTTCTGTATTTTCATGACTATGAAAATTGTACATTCACACTGAAGGCATCAAAACCATGAATTAACACATGTGGAATTATATACTTAACAAAAAAGTGTGAAACAACTGAAAATATGTCTTATATTCTAGGTTCTTCAAAGTAGCCACCTTTTGCTTTGATGACTGCTTTGCACACTCTTGGCATTCTCTTGATGAGCTTCAAGAGGTAGTCACAGGGAAATGGTCTTCCAATAATCTTGAAGGAGTTCCCAGAGATGCTTAGCACTTGTTGGCCCTTTTGCCTTCACTCTGCGGTCCAGCTCACCCCAAACCATCTCGATTGGGTTCAGGTGTGGTGACTGTGGAGGCCAGGTCATCTGGCATAGCACCCCATCACTCTCCCTCTTGGTCAAATAGCCCTTACACAGCCTGGAGGTGTGTTTGCGGTCATTGTCCTGTTGAAAAGTAAATGATGGTCCAACTAAACGCAAACCGGATGGAATAGCATGCCGCTGCAAGATGCTGTGGTAGCCATGCTGTTTCAGTATGCCTTCAATTTTGAATAAATCCCCAACAGTGTCACCAGCAAAGTACCCCACACCATCACACCTCCTCCTCCATGCTTCACGGTGGGAACCAGGCATGTAGAGTCCATCTGTTCACCTTTTCTGCGTCGCACAAAGACATGGTGATTGGAACCAAAGATCTCAAATTTGGACTCATCAGACCAAAGCACAGGATTTCCACTGGTCTAATGTCCATTCCTTGTGTTCTTAAGCCCAAACAAGTCTCTTCTGCTTGTTGCCTGTCCTTAGCAGTGGTTTCCTAGCAGCTACAGTATTTTACCATTCAGGTGAAACGCGCGTCGAGGCGCGTTGTTTATTTCCCGTTCTGCAGACCGTATACCTCTATATCTCAATATGACTCAAGGTAATGTGTGACCATATACTATGTGGACGTCTATGTGATTTTTGTAGTTATCTGGTTCTATTGACCAGATTGGTCACACTCTTTACTTGCTTATACCTAGTCATTGCACTTTCCTGTGTCCTTGTGTAGTCTAAGATCTGGGCATGAGCCCCAGGACTTGCACTTGGACACATTATACGGATAGCTGTCTGCAGGAGGGTTGAGTCCTCCTTTCTCTTTGTTGAGGTTTGCTTTTGCTCACCCCCGACCGTACCTTTTATCTTAGTCATCTATTTTCATATATATTCTCTATATTTATTTATTTTGGAATATTGTCTGTTATTTAATAAAATATCATTATATGTTTCATTCTTAATAGTATTCCTTTGTTTTTGTATTAGTGTGAGCAGTGTCCTTCACGATATTTTGTGGATATTGGTTTCACTTCTCCATTCTTGGCTCTTTTTTGGTTACAGTATTTTACCATGAAGACCTGCTGCACAAAGTCTCCTCTTAACAGTTGTTGAAGAGATGTGTCTGCTGCTAGAACTCTGTGTAGCATTGACCTGGTCTCTAATCTGAGCTGCTGTTAACCTGCGATTTCTGAGGCTGGTGACTCGGATAAACTTATCTTCAGAAGCAGAGGTGACTCTGGGTCTTCCATTCCTGGGGCGGTCCTCAAGTGAGCCAGTTTCTTTGTAGCGCTTGATGGTTTTTGCAACTGCACTTGGGGACACTTTCAAAGTTTTCCCAATTTTTCGCACTGACTGACCTTCATTTCTTAAAGTAATGATGGCCACTAGTGTTGAGCGAACACTAAAATGCTCGGGTGCTCGAAGCTCGGGTCGAGCTCACCGTGATACTCGGGTGCTCGACCCGAGCAACGAGCCCAATGTTAGTCTATGGGAGACCAGAGCATTTTTGCGGCGGCACCCCCGGCAGTCTGTAGAAAGCCTAAAAAGTGCCCAAAACGATAGTGACAGTGCTCAAATGACATGGGGACAGCATGGGGATCGCCCGAGGAAGCATTTCTGACCCCCAGGTCACTGCTGTCAACAACGTGGTCAGAGGTATTAAGCCACTTTTACGGGCTCTCAATAAAACATTCAAAAACGAAACTGAAACTGTTTTCCTGTGAAATATGTTAAGGAACATCCTTTCCTGGGTAAAGACTTGTGTATAAGGTAAAATAAATAACCAAAAACAAAAATACTCCTCCACACCTTTGGCTATGTTCACAAGTAGCATTTTTTATGCGTTTTTGCACTTTTGTATTGCTTTCAACCGTGACAAATGCATTCACTGGGAAATGTAATGTTAACATTTTACAACCTTATCTGGCCATGTGCTGTGTGACACATGCATACAGTGCTGAAAAGACATGGGAACAGCATGGGGAAGACCCCTGGAAGCATCTCTGACACCCAGGTCACTGCCTAAAAGTGTGCCCATCAGAAGTGATCCTTGCCGCATCAGAAGATGCAGACTTGCAACTATCCCCGTGCAAGTTCTTGTCTATCTGGGATGGATATTAGTCCTCAGAAGGACTGTTTGTTTGATTTTTCAGGCTTTAGAGACCCTACACTACCTATTTCGCAGTATAAATCTTTCCCTAGCTCAGCAGCACTCTCCCTACACTGTCTGATCCGAAGCGACTGTATCTAAGATGGCGGCGCCCGGTTTTAAATACTTGAGGTGACGCTGTGCGACTAGCCAATCATTGTAATGCCCACAACCAACATGGCTGCGGCATTACAGTGACTGGCTGGCAATCCCTGCATGCTCATTGGCTCTGTAAAGAGCGCCTAATATGCAGGGCAGAGACCAGAGCTCCCGCCCGAGTAACCCGAAAATGCTCAGTGCTCGCCGAACATCCTGAGCAGTGAGATGCTCGGGCGAATACCGAGCAGTGTCGAGCATGCTCGCTCAACACTAATGGCCACTCGTTTTTATTTACTTAGCTGCTTTTTTCTTTCCTTAATACAAATTCTAACAGTCTATTCAGTAGGACTATCAGCTGTGTATCCACCTGACTACTGCACAACACAACTGATGGTCCCAACCCCATTTATAAGGCAAGAAATCCCACTTATTAAACCTGACAGGGCACACCTGTGAAGTGAAAACCATTTCCGGTGACAACCTCTTGAAGCTCATCAAGAGAATGCCAAGAGTGTGCAAAGCAGTAATCAAATCAAAAGGTGGCTACTTTGAAGAACCTAGAATATAAGACATATTTTCAGTTGTTTCACACTTTTTTGTTAAGTATATAATTCCACATGTGTTAATTCATAGTTTTGATGCCTTCAGTGTGAATGTACAATTTTCATAGTCATGAAAATATAGAAAAATCTTTAAATGAGAAGGTGTGTCCAAACTTTTTGTCTGTACTGTATAAAGGAGAGTGTGATTTCACACATAAGACCTTTTGAAGTGGGTTGACAATTTTCCGGCCATAGCCGCCACATTTCTCAAACGTGTATTTTTGAAAAATAAATTTTTCCCCAAAAAATCAGGTCATGGGCCATGCCATGCGTTTGTTGGGGATAAGGTCATGTCAGTCATCACAGTTGAATTGGATCCTCAGGAGGTATAGGAGTAGACAGATAACTGCCATCTGGCAGTGGAAACAGACATGGTTCCCTGTGGCGGAGGCCTCACATTATGTCACAGATGCAATGTTACATCACTGCAGCTGAAAACATTCACCCATTGAGCTATGAAAGTCATGTAATTGTCCCAATCCATAGTGGCTGCTCCAGGTATCTATAGTAAAGTGTACTGTAGAGCTCAAAGACGAGTCTGGAGAGTGGCCTACTTTCTCCTGCTGTGACATCTGTATCAAGGCCTGCCCTTCCTGTCTTTGCTTCTGTTGCTAGGCAGTGATGCACTCTTGTTACAGATGATGCAAGGTGACAACTCTTGTTCTATGTCCTCTGGGATTTTTAGTTCTGTCTATGCTGGGAAATCAGGAATTAACTTTTGTCAGTGTTTACTTGCTTCTGTATGGCCTGAGCATAATTGCAAGCTATTTAAGCTCCAAAAAGCCTACTGCCCACTGCAAGTTATAATTTGATAAGCTCCTCTGAACATTTTCACATCCTGCTTTGCTTTCCAGGTGGCATTCCTGTTTTTTGACCTTGGCTTGTTTCTTGACTACTCTTCTACCTTACGATTTTTCCCTGCACTGACCTCTTGGCATTGGCTATGCTTAGGGTTCCCTATTAAGGGGTTACAGGGTGAAGGTTATGGCAGCCCCTGAGAACTGGAAAACTGAGTAGCTACCGCCAAGCCTTTCGCGGTAGCCATCTTTGGCTCTGCAGGTGATCATTTACAATGCCTGCTTTTGAGTATAACTGGCCCATATGGATCCCCTCCAAGCAGTGGTGGATCAAGTGCAAGACTGCCCCAGTTAGTTCAGGACCCTGCAGAGTGGTTCAGCATCAAGAAATCACTCGGGCCCAAGCCACAGCAGCATCTCCCTTGATTTCTTTTGAACCTAAGATTTACCTGCTGCCAGATTTTCATGTGATGGTAGAATTTTTTTTTTTACTTTAGGGAAAGCTGTCATCTGTATTCAAAGTCCACCCACTTTTGTCTGGTTCTTAGAACCAGAGTGTGGGACTCATCATCATATCCCACCGAACAGCAGCTAACTCTGTGGCCCCAGCCTTGGGGCCCCTGTTAAGTCCAAATCCCTGTATAGAGGTTGTAGGGTGAAGGCCAGGGCAACCCTTGGGATCGGGAAAATAGAATAGCTAGCGCCACATCTGTCTTTGGTTGCCATCTTTAGAGCTGCCAGGTGACCACAAACAGTGCCCCAGTTACACCTGCTCATGAAAACAGGCAGGCACCCTTCTCTGTGAGAAGTAAGGGCTGTTTATATTTCTCAAAAGGCTGCAAAATCCACAAGTTAGTAAGGCAGCGACTGCACCCACATATCCTCCCCAGCATTAGAGGTCCCTCAGGAGTAAAAAATACAAAATGGTGGGTATGCCATACAGGGACAATGCACAATGAAATGAACACTTAACTTTAGGGATATTGTAATGGCATGCTTCAGAGGTCTTTTATTTCATTGTGCATCATCCAAATATGGCAGCACCAACCACTGTGTATTTTTTTTACTCCTGAGGAACCTCTGATGCTGGAGGGGATACTTGTTGAGTATATAAGAGAAACATCAATTGTGCTGCTTATGGCTATCTGATGGAACACTATTATAGTGATTTACATCATTTTTTATTTTTTTTTAATAAAAAATTATGAGTCAAGAGAAATTCAAGGCTATTATAATGAATTATTTCAAAATATTAGAATAATCACTGTATATGTCTAAAACCACACGGCCGCCCCAAGTGCCAAGTCATGTGGAATAGACGTGCTCAGAGAAATAACATCATATGAAATCGACGTACTCAGACTACCAAGAAATATCTAAGAGGGTCAAAATATGCTTGGTGTCTCTCACAAATCCAGTAATATTTTTTTAAGGTGTTGTTGTAACATATTTTCTAGCCAGGCACTTAGATATTCATTTAATGACCTGCTACAATTAGTCTTAAAGGTGGTGGGAAAACTATTTTGTGCTATTTGGGCAATGATCCTTTTGCTAATTATTAAAAATCCCTGATTTAAATCCTTGATCCACCAGTTATATAAACATATTCTTATAGTTATTAGTGAGATTATATTTAAGCTTAGAGTAAGTGGCAGTGTCACTCAAAAGCTGTTCATTAACTTTTTTATACAAATTAATATCTAAGACAGCAATTGCTTTCTGATTATGATGTCAATATTCTGCTCCATATCCCTAAGCGCCAGGCTTTGTTTTTTTGTTAAATTAAAATGTTTAGGTTTTATAGAAATATTACTGTGGAGATCCGCAAGACCTCATTGCATCACCTCCTGAAAAAACATCAAGTGCCTCTTCCCTAGCCTGTATCGGATGAATCAGAATTCATAGGAGATCGTGATTTTCACTATACAGAGATGCACTGCTATGTACAGTACAAGCGATCAGACTATTGCAGCTTCAAGTCCCCTAAGAAGTCTATTAAATACAGCAAAAAGTAAAAAAAAGTTTTTAAAATGTGCAAAAAATAAAAAACACAAAAGTTCAAATCACCCCCCCCCTTGTCCCATTAAATATAAAACATTTAAAAATAAACAAAAGAATAGACAAATTTGGTAATTTTGCATTCGTAAAAGTCCAATGTATCAAAATATAAAATAAATTAATCTGATCAGTAAACGGCGTAACGAGAATAAAAATCGAAGCACCCGAATTTTGTTTTTTTTCTGCCGCAAAAATGCAACAAGAGGTGATCAAAACATTGTACCCAAAATTGTATAAGTAAAAACGTCTGCTCAGGGCGCAAAAAATAAACCTTTACAATGCCCCATAGACTTAAAATTTAAAATGTTATGGGTCTCGGAAAATGAAAACAATTTTTATTTTTTTTTACAAATTTACGAATTTGTATTCACTATTTAAATAAAAGAAAACCTACACTATACATATTGGTATCTGAGTAATATTACTGGCCTGTAGAATATATATGAACATATGTTAAAAAAAGCCCAAAAAAACAATTGTGGATTGCCCTTCTTTTTCAATTTCAAGGCACTTGGATTTTTTTCCAACTTTCGAGTGTGTCACTTGATAAAATGAAAGGTGTCTTTCAAATGTGCAACTTGTCCCGCAAAAAAAAACAGCCCTCATATGGCTATTTGAAAGGAAAAATATAAATGTTATGGCTCTTGGAAGATAGGGAGGAAAAAACTGAAACGAAAAAATGGAAAATAGCCCCATCCGAAAGGCTTTAACTTACAGATGTGGGTATAACATTTGTAAGTTGTCTAACTTTCTAATTATCTCAAAACAGTTTATGTCAACAGGGACAATTCATCCCATAAAATGTTATATAAACTGCAATGGTAAATTCCTTGCTTATTTATTTAATTCCAGAAAATGTATGATTTAATGTGTAGGCTGTACAAGAGGTCCATTAAAAGTCAGGATTAGCAGGTATATTTTGAATAGTAATAAAAAAGATAACAAGGGTATTTCAGGAGTGTCTCGACATTTGTCACGATTCACACAGTAGATAATAGTGGTTTGGAAGTCAGGGGTATTGATATGGTTAAAACCTGTGTAAGGCTTTGCTGATATACCTCTTTGCCTGTTCAGGCTGCTGTGCACACAAGCTGTCATTTTCTGTGTTTGCATTGCGAAAGTTGGTTTATAATAGCCAGCAATATCGTTATTTTCACTCTGTTAGCCTTGTCCCCCACCTGTGACAACTCTATGTCCCCCTTCACATATACCGGCTGCTCATTCTACCCCACCTCTTACAAATCCTGCTGCATGTAAAATGGACCTTGAGGGCACCCATCAGACACAGGACAGCAAAGAACATGTGCTGTTCTTCTTCCATCCCTTTTTTCATTCTGATGAGTGCTTTTTCCAGGATAAATTTGAGGGAGATGACATTGTTGATTTCACACTTGTCCTTACTGACAAATCTGATCACCTCTTCGAAGGGCTTCAGTGGGACTGGCTTTCTTCATCAGCTGTCAATGGCCGATCTCAAAGTAATGAACATTTCAGTTTGGCAGCTGCATGATACAGTCTGTCAATGCTTTGCACTGCTAATTATTAACTTATCTCTTGATCCTGTGATTTTCATAACTCCATTACTTTCTCTTCTTAGTGTTGCAATTTCAATGTTGGAGAGTGTATTTCGACCAATGAATGCTAGCTGATTTCTATGCCACATAGATCCAATGTTGCTATATGAGTTATTGCTAAATACTTATATTGAATTTCTCCCAAATTACATCCAGTATATTCAACATAAGCACTTAAAAACAGATCTGTAAGTCATTTTGAAATTTGTTTTAATGTCATCTGTGTTTTGGAGTCTATATCGTAGAGGTAGTATACAAATGAACAAGGTACATTAGCACCGGCGCTTCGTCTAAATAATCGTTTCAAATGATTTCCTGCTGCTGTTTGGTATTGCAACTTCCTCTTGTTGCTTAACCCCTTTCTGATGTGGGGCGTAATAATACGTATCTGTGCCCTGGGCCTATTGGACCAGATACATATTATTACGCCCTAGAGATCGCGCTCGCACAGAGGCTGTGCTGACTCGATCACCGCCGGGTGTCAGCTGATTGTCACAGCTGACACCCGGTACCATGTGCCAGGAGCTGTGCCGCACCACTCCTGGCACATTAACCCCCGAAATTCTGCGATCGAACTTGATCACAGCATTTCCGGGGCAATAATCGGTAAGAGCTCCCTCTCTTACCATCTATCCGGTGTCCCGCACTGTGTATGCCAGGTCTGGATAGTTGCCATGGTGACTCAGTGCACAATCTACCTAACTTGTATGTGCAGGGGCTGACAGCCTGCACAGCATAGAGGATGATGATTCATCCTTATGCTGTGAAAGCGATCAGCCTGCAAAAAATGAAAGTCCCATAGTGGGAAAAAGTGAAAAAGGTAAAAAAAAAGTCCCAGAAAGTGAAAAAATAACTGTAAACATATTTTAAAAAAATGAAAAAATAATCCAAAAAAAAAAAAATATCCTGCACTCATAAATACACTGTGTTCCAAATTATTATGCAAATAATATTCTCTCAGATTTTCTCAAATTACCTATATGAATTGCAGTCATTGTAATTTTCCAGTCAAATAACTATTAGAGTACAATTGAAAGGTTTTTGTACAAACTGCCTATGATAACAGTATATTTTTTAAAAAATAAAAAACTCAAACTGTACTCAAAATGCATGTTCCAAATTATTATGCACAGCAGAGTTTTCAACCTTTTCATTTTAATAAGGAACAAAAAAATGGTCATTTTTGAAATGATAAGCATTAGCAGGTTATTACAAACTGAAAACAAACAGTTTTCAACTCAAAACTTTATTCTAGGTGATGTTACATTTGCACATAGGACCCCTTGTTCGAAAGGAGCTTCTGAACTCTCTCGTCCATTGAATTTGTCAGGTTTTGGATGGTTTCTGCTTCAATTGTTTTGCATGAGGACAGAATACCCTCCCAGAGCTGTTGCTTAGATGTGAACTGCCTCCTGCCATCATAGACACTCCTTTTGATGATGCTCCAGAGGTTCTCAATGGGGTTGAGGTCAGGGGAGCATGGGTGCTACACCATAAGATTGTCCCCTTTTATGCCCATAGCAGCCAGAGATGCAGATGTGTTATGTGCAGCATGAGACGGGGCATTATCATGCATGAAAATGATCTTGCTGCGGAATGCACGGTTCTTCTTCTTGAACCATGGAAGGAATTGCTGTTTGAGAAACTCAACATACATTATGGTGTTCATTTTTACCCCTTCAGGGATCCTAAAAGGGCCGACAATCTCTCTCCCCATGATTCCAGCCCAAAACATTACTCCACCTCCTCCTTGTTAGCGCCGTAGCCATGTTTGCATGGGGTGTCCATCAACCAGCCATCCTCCACTCCATCCATCTGGACCATCGAGATCATTTTATGCATGAAAATGGCCTGTCTCATGCTGCACATAACACATCTGCATCTCTGGCTGCTATGGGCATAAAAGGGGACAAACTTATGGTGTGGCACCCATGCTCCCCTGACCTCAACCACATTGAGAACCTCTGGAGCATCATCAAAAGGAGTGTCTATGATGGCGGGAGGCAGTTCACATCTAAGCAACAGCTCTGGGAGGGTATTCTGTCCTCATGCAAAACAATTAAAGCAGAAACCATCCAAAACCTGACAAATTCAATGGACGAGAGAGTTCAGAAGCTCCTTTCGAACAAGGGGTCCTATGTGCAAATGTAACATCACCTAGAATAAAGTTTTGAGTTGAAAACTGTTTGATTTTAGTTTGTAATAACCTGCTAATGCTTATAATTTCAAAAATGACCATTTTTTTGTTCTTTATTAAATGAAAAGGTTGAAAACTCTGCTGTGCATAATAATTTGTAACATGCATTTTCAGTGCAGTTTGAGTTTTTTATTTTTTTAAAAATATACTGTTATCATAGGCAGTTTGTACAAAAACCTTTCAATTGTACTCTAATATTTATTTGACTGGAAAATTACAATGACTGCAATTCATGTAGGTAATTTGGGAAAATCTGAGAAAATATTATTTGTATAATAATTTGGAACACAGTGTAAGTATTATAATGAGAAAAAAAACAATAAAAGTACACATATTTGGTATTGCCGCATCCAGAACAACCTGATCTATAAAACTGTCCCACTAGTTAACCCCTCTAGTGAACAGGTAAAAAGAAAAAAAAAAAAAACTAAGCAAAAAACGATGATTTATCATCATACCGCCAAACAAAAAATGGAATAAAACACGATCAAAAAGACAAATGTAAATAAAAATGGTACCACTGAAAATGTCATCTTGTCCCAACAAGATGTTCAAAAAACAAGCTGCCATACAGTTCCATCAGCTGAAAAATAAAAAAGTTATAGGTCTCAGAATAAAGCAATGTAAAAAAGTTTTTTTCTATAAAATAGCTTTTATTGTGTAAAAGCGCCAAAACAAAAAAAAACTATATAAGTGTGGTACCGCTGTAAATATACTGACCCAAAGAATAAAACTGCTTTATCAATTTTACCACACACAGAACGGCATAAAAAAAAAAATAAAAAAAATGATTCCTGAATTGTTGTTTTTTGTTTATTCTGCCTCCCAGACATCGGAATAGAAAGCGATCAAAAAATGTCACATGACTGAAATTGGCACCTTAAAAAACGTCAACTTGTCCCGCAAAAAACAAGCCCTTCCATGACTCTGTCGGCCGAAATATGGAAACATTATAGCTCTCAAAATATGGCGATGCAAAAACTAGTCTTTGCAAAAAAAAGGTTTTCTTAGTGTGTGACAGCTGTCAATCATAAAAACCCGATATAAATCTGGTAACGCTGTAATCGCACTGACCCAGAGAATAAAGTCATCTAATCACTTATACCGCACGAGGAATGATGTAAAAAATAAACGCTAGGATTAGGATTGTGCTAGAGTTAGGGTTGTGCTATGGTTAGGGTTGTGCTATGGTTAGGGTTGTGCTAGGATTAGAATTGTGCTAGATTTAGGGTTGTGCTAGGGTTAGGGTTAGAGTTGTCCTAGGGTTAGGGTTATGCTAGGGTTAGGGTTAAGGTTGTGCTAGGGTTAGGGTTGTGCTAGGGTTAGGGTTGTGCTAGGGTTGGGTGTTTATTAGAGTTGGTGTTGTATTAGGGTTTGGGTTAGGGTTGTGTTGGGGGTCGGATTTTTTCAAAAGTAAAGAAAAAAGAAATGATGACAATATGGCAACTAGTGTTGAGTGCAAATGCTCGCTAATTGAGTTTGCATCAGGTCCTCGGGTATGCACCGAGTATCGCCGGTGCTCGATTCTCCGCCCATATGTTTCGCGGCTGTTATACAGCCAAAAAAACTCACGGGGATTGCCTGTCATGCACGAGCAATCCCCGCATGTTTTTTTTGGGTGTCTAGCAACCATGAAACATGTGGGGCGGGGACTCGAGCATGTCACTCAAGCACCTGCAATACATGGTGCATACCCGAGTAACCGGTGCAAACTCAAGTAGCGAGCACTTGCGCTCAAGACTAATGACAACTTATTCAACATGATGACCTAATGTTATCAAATTCTGTGTTGTACCTCTGGGTTCAAAATTTTCACTATATCTCTTGATAAAATCCTTGAGTGGTCTAATTTACAAAATGGTGTCCCTTGTGGGGGGTTTCCACTATTTAGGCACATCAGGGGCTCTCCAAACGCGAAAAGATCATTTTTGTGGAAAAAGTTTGATTTTTTTATTTTCACAGCTCTACGTTATAAACTTCTGTGAAACACCTTGGGGTTCAGGGTGCTCACCACACATCTAGAGAAGTTCATTGAGGGGTCTAGTTTCCAAAATGGGGTCAGTTGTGGGCAGTTTCTACTGTTTAGGCAATCAGGGTCTCTCCAAACACGACATGGCGTCCGCTAATTATTCAAGCAAATTTTACATTCAAAAAGTCAAATGGCGCTCCTTTCCTTCCGAACCTTGCCGTGTGCCCAAACAGTTGTTTTCTCACACATATGGGGTATCGGCTTACTCAGGAGAAATTGCACAACAAATTTTAGGGTCCATTTTTCCTTGTTACCATTGCGAAGACAAAAACATTTGGGTGTAAAGTAACATTTTTGTGAAAAAAGTTAAATGTTCATTTTTTTCTTCCATATTCCAAAAATTCCTGTGAAGAACCTAAAGGGTTAATAAACTTCTTGAATGTGATTTTGAGCACCTTGAGGGGTGCAGTTTTTAGAATGGTGTCACTTTTGGCTATTTTCTGTCATAAAGGCCCCTCAAAGTCACTTTAAATGTGATGTGGTCCCTAAAAAAAAAGGTTTTGTAAATTTTGTTGGAAAAATGAGAAGTCGCCGGTCAACTTTTAACTCCTACAACTTCCTAACAACAAAAAATTTTGGTTCCAAAATTGTGCTGACGTAAAGTAGACATGTGGGAAATGTTATTTATTAACTATTTTGCATGACATGACTCTCTGATTTAAGGGCATGAAAATTCAAATTTTGAAAATTAAATGTAAAAAATATATCTACTGCGCTGGTAAACTTACTCTAAAATGACACGAGAGGGTTAATGGTAAAAAGAAGAATTTATTTATACAAAGAATTATATAAAATATATGTTTAAAATACGAGGTTAAAATTCACAGAAGAAGTAGGGGTTCCTTTGAGGGATATGATCGGGATACCAGGTTTTCCTAGTTGGTTATTCTCGGTAGATCCGGGGCGTACGAGTACCTGTGAGGGGTATATATATACTATGGTAAACTTAGAGTCAGTTGGCAGATTACCTATTTAGTATATGGAGGTTCTATTACTTGGAAGGCAGTTAGGTGGTGAAAGAGTAATTACAGGAGTATGGAAGCCACTGGCTAGCTCTGCTGAAATGGTCACCTGTAAGTAAAGAAGGGACTAATTATACAAGGACAGGGTGTTAACGCGTTTAGAGGTTATGTTGGATATTTACCTGTTATAGTTGGGATCTGAGATAGGTGGTAAAGCCTGTTTACATCTGTTTGGACTAGAGAGTCACTGTCCTGGGTTTGCTAGAAGGACTATAGGGTATTATAAAATGGGAACTCAAGAAGATAAAACGTATATAGATATATAGTACACAGTTTTACACAGTTGAGTATCTTACCCGTGAGGAGGTGGTTGTGTGGATTCTAGATGGTAGTTGTTATCCAATGGTGGTGGATTGTAGTCACAATTTTGTCATCCACGTTAATTTAGCCATCAAG
Organism: Phyllobates terribilis; assembly: GCF_046119375.1. Lineage (NCBI taxonomy): Eukaryota > Metazoa > Chordata > Amphibia > Anura > Dendrobatidae > Phyllobates > Phyllobates terribilis. Next base: position 278,394,437 of record NW_027362767.1, read on the forward strand.
ATTAATTTTTCAACCTAGGGAAGCTATGTGTCAATAATAGTTAGTATAAAAATAAGTGAACATAGGGTTAAAAAAAGGGGGGGGTAGGATATTTTTATTATATTAATAAAATTACGTAGTACTACAATAGGGTGAGAGGTCTTACCACTGCTGGCTCTGTATGATGGATCAAATCTTGCCGTAAGGAAGATCAGGTTATTTGTAAATATCGTTATCTGTAGCAGGAGATAAAGCGCTACTGTCACTTTGTGGTAATTTCTTTAGAAAGTGATGGTAGCAGAAGTTTGTTGCTATAAGGAGCCCGGCTTCTTTGGGAAGAGAGAGTAGATCGTACCAAAAATGTATAGTCCCGGGAGTTACGTGCTGCTGAGGTTATTACCTTAGTCGGCGTCCTGTGGTAGAAGACTTGCTTCGTGGAGCCGGGACGGGTGGGTGTCGGGGCTGAGGGATGTCGGAGTCCCGGCCGGAGACTCCGGCATCAGCGTACAGCGCCCGGAAATAGAAAGACGGTTAACACACTAGGACCTGCGTAGCGTACGGTCCTGGTTAGTCACGTGACTTGGAGATGGAGAGCAGGAGAGGCCAAATTCCTACGCGTTTCGGATACTGCGGTATCCTTCGTCAAGATGGACTCATTAAGGCCAAGAGGCTTAAACAGCGGAATTGAACTTTTTGCTTTCAATGATAACTAATTACAAACACCTCCCACCAGCTATGACAGGTATATAATGAGAGCAGTGAGAATCATGACCATCCCTGACGAAGGATACCGCAGGTACGATCTACTCTCTCTTCCCAAAGAAGCCGGGCTCCTTATAGCAACAAACTTCTTCTACCATCACTATCTAAAGAAATTACCACAAAGCGACAGTAGCGCTTTATCTCCTGCTACAGATAACGATATTTACAAATAACCTGATCTTCCCTACAGCAAGATTTGATACATCATACAGAGCCAGCAGTGGTAAGACCTCTCACCCTATTGTAGTACTACGTAATTTTATTAATATAATAAAAATATCCTACCCCCCCCTTTTTTAACCCTATGTTCACTTATTTTTATACTAACTATTATGACACATAGCTTCCCTAGGTTGAAAAATTAATCTTGATGGCTAAATTAACGTGGATGACAAAATTGTGACTACAATCCACCACCATTGGATAACAACTACCATCTAGAATCCACACAGCCACCTCCTCATGGGTAAGATACTCAACTGTGTAAAACTGTGTACTATATATCTATATACGTTTTATCTTCTTGAGTTCCCATTTTATAATACCCTATAGTCCTTCTAGCAAACCCAGGACAGTGACTCTCTAGTCCAAACAGATGTAAACAGGCTTTACCACCTATCTCAGATCCCAACTATAACAGGTAAATATCCAACATAACCTCTAAACGTGGTAACACCCTGTCCTTGTATAATTAGTCCCTTCTTTACTTACAGCTAACCATTTCAGCAGAGCTAGCCAGTGGCTTCCATACTCCTGTGATTACTCTTCCACCACCTAACTGCCTTCCAGGTAATAGAACCTCCATATACTAAATAGGTAATCTGCCAACTGACTCTAAGTTTACCATAGTATATATATACCCCTCACAGGTACTCGCACGCCCCGGATCTACCGAGAATAACCAACTAGGAAAACCTGGTATCCCGATCATATCCCTCAAAGGAACCCCTACTTCTTCTGTGAATTTTAACCTCGTATTTTAAACATATATTTTATATAATTCTTTGTATAAATAAATTCTTCTTTTTACCATTAACCCTCTCGTGTCATTTTAGAGTAAGTTTACCAGCGCAGTAGATATATTTTTTACATTTAGGTTTTATTCTTATGTGGTATATGGTGCCCCTTACTACTTGCTGCAGGTAAACTAAACTATACCCACCAGCGCCCTTAATAAAACCCCCCTGAAATTTTGAAAATTGCTAAATTTTCAAAATTTTCGGCAAGTTTCCAATTTTTTTCACAAATAAACGCAAGTAATATCAATTAAATGTTACCACAATCATGAAGTACAATATGTCACGAAAAAACAATCTCAGGATCAGTGGGATCCGTTGAAGCGTTCCAGAGTAATTACCTCATAAAGTGACAGTGGTCAAAATTGTAAAACTTGGCCTGGTCATTAACGAGCAAACCACCTTTGGGGTAAAGGGGTTGAAGAAGGGTAAATTTATTTTGAATAGAGAATACCAATTTGCGCTGGAATTAGGTGTTACAGTGGTTTGCAGAAGACAGCTGCATGTTATTATTCCTCTTTGACTTAGTTAAGCTGTCAATACTTTCAATCCATTCAGAAACTATAATCTGATTTGTTTGAGTAGGCTAAATGATAGTAAATTCGATTGTAGATCTATTTGCAAGCTCCCTGTACAGCTAATCTTCCTTAGTGCTTACCCTATGTATGTACATGCACTGAGGGGGGTAGTAGTCCTTTCTCTCTCTTTCTGCCATTCGTGTACGGTGAGTAGGCAGTCAATACCTAGCGTTGTCAACCTAAGGAAGCGATTGGTATTGACTAACTGCTTACTCACCATGCACGAACTGCAGAAAGAGAAAGAACAGGGACCCAAAAATATAGGTAAGCTTTGACATTAGCTGTTGGGCTGATATACATTGGCCAATTTATGTGCTAAGTACTAGAGATGAGCGTTGTTCTACTCGAACTGTTCGCCAATCTCAAATTCGAGCTGTTTTGGGCGGTGTTCGAGCCGTTCGGCGAACACGAACAATTTGAGAAAAATTCGGCTGTTCGAGGTTATGTTCGATAACTGTTCGTGCACCAAAATCATAACTGGATTTTTTCTCAGTAATGATGAAAATTAATGTTAATACACAGTTTGAGTGTACAGCGGGGTGGGGGGAGGGGCAGGGGATGGATCTCTGCAGGAACAATGAAGATCTCCATTTTTTTTTTCTCTTTCCCGCATTTACAGTGGGGAGGTGCAATCTGTCAGCCTATCAGCAGCGCACACACGGAGCGAAGTGCTTTTTTTCACACAAGCAAGGGCATGTGTCATTGGCAGTAGTGTTGAGCCACCCCCGTAGTGTTCGAGTTCGGTTCGGTTCGTCGAACACCCGTGTGTTCGCCGAACTGTTCGTCGAACTGTTCGTCGAACACCTTCAAACACCGTTAAAACCAATGGCAGGCAAACAAAAACACATAGAAACACATAGAAAACACCTTCAAAGGTGTCCAAAAGCTGACAAACTGCTCAGAAGACACAACTAACACATGGAAAAGTGACAAGTACATATAGTCATGCGAAAAGAAAAGAGGTGGAGGAGTAAAAGGAGGGGGAGACACAGATATAGGCATGTCATGCCCTTCTAAAATCCAAAAAGTGAGAAGCCGAGACGGCCAGTCCGCTCCTGCCCGTGCCACCTCCGTGTCGCCGGGTTTGTGCCAGAGCCGCGGTGAACCCTGACGGCCAGCCCCCCTCTCCCAATACTGGTGCCTGTCCGCTGGTGGGTCGAGAGAGCCCCCCTGTGGTGGAGGCAGCTCTAAGCTTTTTAATTTAAATTGTCCCTCTAATTTGAATGAATACACTTTAAATCCATTTACAAGGATCTATTGGAGGGCAAGTCTCATGCCAGCAGCCGCGTAATTCCAGCTCCAGTAGCGTCCACTAAAGCTGCTGCAGTTAAAAAGCTTTTATAAGGATCGAGCTCGGCTGTCCACCGCAAGGCATCCTAGTGCCAGTCCCAGCCCCTATGCCTTGGGGTGCCTCCTGATGCTCTTCACTAAGTATCCCGTGGTCCCGAAGCATTTCCTTTGAAAAAATTAAGTGTCCAAACTACAGGTGGTGTAGCTTGCTTAACAGCCGGGATAATCCGCTGACTAGCAGACACTGCTACTAGGCACAAAGTATTTCCTGGGCTAGATGCAGTTAAAAATTTGTAAGTAGATACTCTCGTTGGATGCTGAGAAAGCATTCCATAGAGTCTCCTGGCACGCCATATATGATTCTCTTAAAAAGCTTGAGGTAGGGGTCTAGGGGACCCTTTTATAGCCAAAATCACGGCCCTGTATCACAATACGTCACCTAGGCTGAAGATAAATGGAACTGTAGCACCGAGGGCTCGGTTGCTACAGACGTATTGCACCTCACCCAGAGGTGTGATATCTCACTCTCAGATAAGGATGGAGTGTGGATCAGGACCCGACACCTGCATGCATTACACCACATTGCCGTGGGGCAGGGCGACCAATATGCCCCTGAGATGGGCACGACAGTCCCTGTCCCTGGCTGGAGTGGGGGGAGGGAACACTGAGGAAGGGGAACCCTGCAGTGCAGGAGCAGGGAGGAAGCAGTTCCTGGGTGCATTGAGAAGGGAGTATAAAAGGTGGGCACCATCTTAGTTCAGTGCAGAGAAGTCTGAGCAGAAGTGGCAGGTAGCAGGGGCTCTGCATGAGCTCTGCTCCGGAGGCGGGCCTAGTAACAGAGGCCCAGGCCTGCAAGAGGGAGAAGGAAGGAAGAGGAGCGGAGAAGGCTCCAGGAACGAGGAATGAAGGGATCCCAGGGGTGCGGACGGGCGAGTCGCCACCGCACGCCCGAATCCACCTGCATGGAGGGGTCAGGCCAAAGGGGGAGACCGGTCCCCGAACTAGTGGAGGCAGGAAACGACCCTCAGCTAGAAACCGGAGGCTCTGACATTTTATGTGGCGCAGCCCCTTGCTCCACCCGCTAGGAAGGCACCACATAGGGTCAGGGAAACTGGCGCCAAGTTTACCAAGAGGAGGCCCGAGGCAGCCGGACAGAAGTGTTGGTAAGAAAGGCCAGACAAAGGACACACAAAGGGGGTCCTGTGAAGCGCTCCAAAGTTATCTGGGAGTTGTCTGAGCCCCTCACCTGGTGAGCACAGTACGACGTGGGCAGCCGTTACCTGCAGACGTGGTCTGGATAATAAGAACTGTGAGTAAAGGCCCTGAACTGCATCACTGACTCCGTGTCATTACTGCTGCTGCCCTGCACCATCACCCCCATCCTCCGCATACACTGCCCTGAGGCTATACTCCTCCCGTGGGGAGTTATGCTACGCTCTGCTGCACCCACAACACCAGCCTTAGCGGTCTGCCCTGTAGCGGCGGTTCACTCTGACCGCAATCCACGGGTGGCGTAGTCGGACATTTAAACATCAAAACCACATAAATAGTTCCGCCACTGGTTTGACGGCCCTGAGCCACGAAACCGGATCGCCGCCACGAAGACTACAACCACCAGCATCCACCAAAAAGGGTCCGGCTCCGGGTGTCCCAAGGCCCAGGGGGTGCGTCAGAACATTTTCATCACCTTTCACAATCACCAATGGGACAAGGCAGGGATGTCCTCTGTCCCCTCTCTTATACATCCTAGTGACGGAGCACCTGCTCTCATCAATTCACCATAACCCCAATATTAGGTGGATTGAGGTGGGAGGCACCGAGTACAAGTGCTCTCTATTTGCTGATGATGTCCTAGTATATATCACTCAATCACATATATCCATCCCTGCTGTTATGGCTGAAATAGATCACTTTGTTACATGGTAAAATTTTAAAATCAATGCAGCGAAGTCTGAGGCCCTCGATGTCTCCCTCCCCAAATCCATATAGGATTCCATCCAGTCCAACTTTCCCTTTGCCTGGCCCTCACAGGGTATCAAATACTTAGGAATTCCTATTCATAGAGACCTCTCCCATCTATGTTATCTTAATTTTGGGCCCTTTATTGAACAATTCCATACAGACCACGGTTGGCAAGTTAGAACTGTAAGATTCACTACGTGAACCACTGGTGTTTTGTGGAAAAGCACATGTACACCGCGTTCCAAATTATTATGCAAAAAGTGTTTAGGAGTGATAAGGGAAGAATTTGTTTGTTTGTCAGTTAAACTCATTGATGGTGATGTGTGTCAGGGCTCTTTATATCACTGTAAGCAATTGCAGACACCTGTGCTAATTAGTTTGGCAGGTGTGTCCAATGAAAGGCAAGACTACTTAAGAAGGCTCTCTCACATTATTAAGCAGCCTACATTTTCTGCCAAAATGGGAAAGAAAAAGGATGTGTCGGCTGCTGAGAAGCAACAAATTGTGGAGTGTTTAGGTCAAGGCATGACTACAATTAACATTGTGCGATGATCAGGATGAAGTGTCTTGGCAATCAAGAAGTATGTAGCTGATTCACAGTACACACGTGTGCGTGCTGATAAGGGCAAATTGAGGACTCTTTCCTACAGGCAATTACGTCAGGTTGAAACAGCAGCGGCAAAAAAGCCTTGTCATAGCAGCAGACAAGTTTTTGAAGCTGCTTGTGCCTCCAACGTCCCCCGAACAACAAGATGCAGGGTCCTTCAGAGGTTTGCAGCTGTGCATATGCCATCCTGTCGACCTCCTCTATCCACTTCACACAAGCAGAAACGGCTCCAGTGGGCCAAACATTACATGAAGACTGATTTCAAAACTGTTTTGTTCACGGATGAGTGCCGTGCAGCGCTCGATGGTCCAGATGAATGGAGTGGAGGATGGCTGGTTGATGGACACCCCACGCAAACACGGCTACAGCGCCAACAAGGAGGAGGTGGAGTAATGTTTTGGGCTGGAATCATGGGGAGAGAGATTGTTGGCCCCTTTAGGATCCCTGAAGGCGCTAAAGATGAACTCCATAATGTATGTGGATTTTCTCAAACAGCACTTCCTGCCATGGTTCAAGAAGAAGAACCGTGTATTTCACAGCAAGATCATTTTTCTGCATGATAATGCACCATCTCATGCTGCACATAAAACATCTGCATCTCTGGCTGATATGGGCATAAAAGGGGACAAACTTATGGTGTGACCCCCATGCTCCCCTGACCTCTACCCCATTCAGAACCTTTGGAGCATCATTAAAAGGAGTGTCTATGATGGCGGGAGGCAGTTCACATCTAAGCAACAGCTCTGGGAGGGTATTCTGTCCTCATGCAAAACAATTGAAGCAGAAACCATCCAAAACCTGACAAATTCAATGGACGAGAGAGTTCAGAAGCTCCTTTCGAACAAGGGGTCCTATGTGAAAATGTAACATCACCTAGAATAAAGTTTTGAGTTGAAAACTGTTTGATTTCAGTTTCTAACAACCTGCTAATGCTTATAATTTCAAAAATGACCATTTTTTTGGTCTTTATTAAAATGAAAAGGTTGATCGAAAAGTTTGGGGGATCTAAGAGTGTGGCAACCCAGTAGTCATGATTACTTCGAATTCTGACAATATGAGGGTCATGCTGCAGGTAGTGCAGCAAGAAGGCACTTATGTGTCTTGCGCATCTCGGAGCCCCAAAATTATTTTCCGGGCTAGATGCAGCTAAAAATTATTTTTAATTTTAAATCTGGTGAAGCTTATTATAGATGGCCTAATAGGATCAGTGCTGCACACTGCTACAAAGCCCAAATTATTTTCCAGTCAAGATACAGATAAACATGATTAGTAATTTGAAAGCTTAAAACGGTTGGTAGGGTGATTTTAACCAATCATCAAGCTTTTACTCTCCCCAGGATGACACAGGGGTAGAAAAGTCGTTTCGGATCCATGATTTGTTCATCTTTATGAACGTGAGTCTGTCTACATTATCAGTGGAGAGCCGCGTGCGCTTATCTGTCAGCACACCACCAGCAGCGCTGAACACACGTTCAGACAGAACGCTGGCTGCGGGGCATGACAAGATCTCCAAGGCGTAAGTGGCTAGCTCCGGCCATTTATCCAGATTGGAAGCCCAAAAAGAGCAAGGGTCCAGTGACACAGTCGTGGCTTCAATGTTTACTTGGAGATACTCCTGTACCATCGTCTCTAGGCGTTGACTATGTGTCAGACTTCTTGTCTCCTGTGGCCTTGCAAAGGATGGGCTAAAAAAGTGGTGAAATGATTCCGCAAAATTGATGTTACCAGCAGATACTGTGGTTCTGTTACGGTTTGAGTGCTGAACACTTGACGGTCCCACGGTTGGCAAGTTGGAACTGTGAGATTCACTACATGCACCACTGGTATTTTGTGGAAAAGCACATGTAAGATTCTGCAACAGTCTCTGCTGATACTCCTGCATGCGTGCATCCCTTTCTATGGCAGGAATAATTTCTGCAAATTTACTTTTGTACCGGGGATCTAACAGTGTGGCAACCCAGTAGTCAGGATTATTTCTAATTCTCACAATTCGAGGGTCATGTTGCAGGTAGTGCAGCAAGAAGGCACTCATGTGTGTTGCGCATCCAGGAGCACCAAGACCCTGTTGTGTTGGTGGCGAGGTAGCAATCATGCTTCCTTCCTCTGTCCTCTCCCCCCAACCTCGCACAACAGAAATGTGATCAAGGTCTCCCTCATCTGATGAGTCTTCCATCAGTTCGTCCTCCACTTCTTCCTGGGCTCCTGCACCTTCCTCACTAGTTTGGCTGCTACCATGCGCCCTGGTAAAATCATCTCCCCCACCCTCACATGCCTGCCGCCTTGGTGCTGCCGACCGTCTGGACCTTGCAGATGTTAGCCCTTCCGCATACAACTCCTCCTCCTCTACTTCCTCCACCTCCTCTTGTGCCACCACCTGACTCCGAATTCTGTTTAACATGTGCTCCAGCATGTAAATCACCGGAATAGTCATGCTGATAATGGCATCGTCAGCACTAAACATCTTCGTCGCCATTTCAAAACTGTGCAGAAGGGTGCATAGGTCCCTGATCTGAGACCACTCCTCCAGCGTGATTTGCCCCACCTCTGAATCTCGTTGGCCCAGGCTATACGTCAGAACGTATTGCACCAGGGCTTGTCGGTGCTGCCACAGTCGCTGCAACATGTGCAGAGTTGAATTCCACCGGGTAGGCACATCGCATTTTAGCCGGTGAAGTGGCAGGCCCAACGACTTCTGTAGAGATGTAAGTCGCTGAGCTGCGGGATGCGAACGGCGGAAGTGAGCACACAGCGACCGTGCCCTCTGCAGAAGGTCATCTAGTCTGGGATAGTGGGCTAAAAATTGCTGGACAACCAGGTTCAACACGTGAGCCATACAAGGCACGTGTGTGACATTGCCCCGGCGAAGGGCCGCACCCAGGTTTGCAGCATTGTCGCACACGGCCTTCCCTGGTTTCAGGTCCAGTGGAGACAACCATTCATGAAATTGGTTCTCCAGAGCTGACCACAACTCCTCAGCTGTGTGACTCACATTTCCCAAACATTTCAATGTAAAAACCGCCTGATGACGTTGAGCCCTACTGCCAGCATAGTAAGGAGGTGTGCAGGATCCCTTCTGTGCAGTTAGAAAGCTTGTGGCATGACCAGACAGGCTTTGGGTGCAGGTGGAAGACCGAGAGGAGGTTGAGGAGGCAGAAGCAGTGGAGGAAAAATGACATAAAGAGGATTGACGCACAACTCGTGGGGACGGCAAGACTTGGACAGCAGCCCCTTGTCCTGCTGTCACCATAGTTACCCAGTGCCCAGTCAGCGACATGTAACGCCCCTGTCCATGCCTACTCGTCCAAGTGTCTGTGGTGAAATGCACCCTGTCACACACAGAGTTTCTCAAAGAAGCGGTGATGTTGTGTGCGACATGCTGGTGGAGCGCAGGCACACCTTTCTTTGAGAAGTAGTGCCGACTGGGCATCTGGTACTGGGGCACTGCGACGGACATAAGGTCTCGAAAATCCTCTGTGTCCACCAGGCGGAAAGGCAGCATTTCTGTAGCCAAGAGCTTGCAGATGGTGAAATTCAACCTCTTAGCTTTCTCATGGCTAGGAGGAAATGGTCTTTTACTTGTCCACATCTGAGGGACCGAGGGCTGGCTATTGTGCTTAGACGGGGTTGATAAGGGTGTCCCCGGCAAACTGCCGGTCTGTGAGGAAGATGCAGGCGGACATGTTAGGTTGCCTTGATCCAAAGGTGGTGCTATCGATGTCGGACAGCGCTCAAGACCAGCTGGTGTTACCACCTCCAAAGAAAATGATGACCTGCCAATCACGCTGGCTGTTGCGGGTAAAGAGGTGGCAGGTCTGCGCCCCAAAACAGGTGTGACTGCTGTCCCCCCAGTCACAGAGGATGAAGAGGCCGCGGATGCACAAGATATGGCAGACGGTGGTTGGCCCGGCCGGCTAGACCGCATTGTAGCACACTGAGCTTCCCACTGCAACTTATGCTTCATGTCCATGTGCCGGTTCATGCATGAAGTACTCAAACTATGTATTTTTTGGCCTCTACTTAGCTTTTGCTGACAAATGTTACAGATAACACGAGTTGGGTCATCTTTATCGATCTGAAAAAATGCCCAGGCTATGCAAGGCTTAGCACCCATGCGACCTGAAGAGCCACCACGACTTGTGGTGAGAGGCAGAGTTGTGTTTGAGGATGCAGTTGTTGACGTGCTTCCAGTACTACGTCTCTGTCCAGGAAGGCGCAACCTGACCTCGTCGTCACTAGCATCTTCCTCCACCTCCTCTGCTGACCTCATCTCTTGGCTGAGTGTGGGTTGACAGTAAGTGGGATCTCCGACCTCATCATCATCACCCTGTGCGTTATCACACCCGTCGTCCTCAGAGCCAACCTGTTCCTGCCCTGACAAAAAACTAAAGTTGTCGCTCCAATCAGGTATTTGAGTCTTATCATCGTCTTCCTCATTGTCTCCACCAACAGGAGTTACAGTTTGGGAATGAGGGTCTACATTATGGTCAGAACCTTCTGCGTCTGGTCCTGGATCCGACTCATAAAGATTCTGGGCATCAGTGCAGATCATTTCCTCGTCTGGATTCACAGAAGCGCTGGAGTCGACCTCTGATTCCCAGGCTATAGTATGAGTAAACAGCTCTGCAGACTCAACCATCTGTTCTACCTCATACTCAGACGGGCAGCTGGAGATTTGGGAGCTGTGAGGAAGCAAGTGCGATTTGGGTGACACCTTTGAGGACTGGAGTATTTGTGATGTTGAAGTTGATGTGGAGGAGAGCCCACTTAAAGGAGCACTTGATATCCGTTGAAGCACCTGCTGTTTTTGTGCCTCATCTGGAATTTGTAGCGATTGGCGTGGCCGTAAGAAAGGGATCTTATCACATTGTCCGCTAAAAGAAGTAGACATTTTAGTTTGGCTGGAAGATGGTCTTTCTTCTGCACCTACCCCACGGACACAACCTTTTTTCCCCTTCCCAACACGCCTATTCCCCTTTCCACCAGCAGCAGGCCTTTTTCCACTCATTTTGGTGGTTAACTAATTCACAACTCTGGAGTTGTTTGCACAAAAAAACAATGGATGGTAACCGAGCAGAGCTGAGTGGCCAAACTGTGGTATTAGGCCAAAACTATTGGCTGGGTTAGATGCAGAAAAAAATTATTTTTAATTTGCAACCTGATGGAGGTCAGTATAGATGGACTAATAGACCAAGTCCCACACACCGCTAGAAGCCCAAATATTTTTTCAGAGCTAGATGCAGAAAATTTTTTTATTCAATTTGCAACCTGATGGAGGTCAGTATAGATGGACTAATAGACCAAGTCCCACACACTGCTAGAAGCCCAAATATTTTTTCAGAGCTAGATGCAGAAAAAAATTATTTTTAATTTGCAACCTGATGGAGGTCAGTATAGATGGACTAATAGACCAAGTCCCACACACTGCTAGAAGCCCAAATATTTTTTCAGAGCTAGATGCAGAAAAAAATTATATTCAATTTGCAACCTGCTGGACGTCAGTATAGAAGGACTAATAGAACAAGTCCCACACACTGCTAGAAGCCCAAATATTTTTTCAGAGCTAAATGAAGAAAAAAATTATTTTTAATTTGCAACCTGATGGAGGTCAGTATAGATGGACTAATAGACCAAGTCCCACACACTGCTAGAAGCCCAAATATTTTTTCAGAGATAGATGCAGAAAAAAATTATTTTTAATTTGCAACCTGATGGAGGTCAGTATAGATGGACTAATAGAACAAGTCCCACACGCTGCTAGAAGCCCAAATATTTTTTCAGAGATAAATGAAGAAAAAAATTATTTTTAATTTGCAACCTGATGGAGGTCAGTATAGATGGACTAATAGACCAAGTCCCACACACTGCTAGAAGCCCAAATATTTTTTCAGAGCTAGATGCAGAAAAAAATTATTTTTAATTTGCAACCTGATGGAGGTCAGTATAGATGGACTAATAGACCAAGTCCCACACACCGCTAGAAGCCCAAATATTTTTTCAGAGCTAGATGCAGAAAAAAATTATATTCAATTTGCAACCTGCTGGAGGTCAGTATAGAAGGACTAATAGAACAAGTCCCACACACTGCTAGAAGCCCAAATATTTTTTCAGAGCTAAATGAAGAAAAAAATTATTTTTAATTTGCAACCTGATGGAGGTCAGTATAGATGGACTAATAGAACAAGTCCCACACGCTGCTAGAAGCCCAAATATTTTTTCAGAGATAAATGAAGAAAAAAATTATTTTTAATTTGCAACCTGATGGAGGTCAGTATAGATGGACTAATAGACCAAGTCCCACACACTGCTAGAAGCCCAAATATTTTTTCAGAGCTAGATGCAGAAAAAAATTATTTTTAATTTGCAACCTGATGGAGGTCAGTATAGATGGACTAATAGACCAAGTCCCACACACCGCTAGAAGCCCAAATATTTTTTCAGAGCTAGATGCAGAAAAAAATTATATTCAATTTGCAACCTGCTGGAGGTCAGTATAGAAGGACTAATAGAACAAGTCCCACACACTGCTAGAAGCCCAAATATTTTTTCAGAGCTAAATGAAGAAAAAAATTATTTTTAATTTGCAACCTGATGGAGGTCAGTATAGATGGACTAATAGACCAAGTCCCACACACAGCTAGAAGCCCAAATATTTTTTCAGAGCTAGATGCAGAAAAAAATTATATTCAGTTTGCAACCTGATGGAGGTCAGTATAGATGGACTAATAGAATGATGCTATGCCCAAAAGATTTTACTTCACTAGGCGCAGTAAAAAAATTGGTATTCTATACACAGGTGGTATATCTTGCAACACAGATAGGCTACTCCACTGACTAACACACTCTGCAATAGGCCAAAAAGGATTAGCTTTGCTAGATTCAGCCAAATGCTGTGAAAAAAACTTGCACAGCACTGGCACAGACCTGCCTGGCAAAAACTGATAGGAACTGATGTAACCTAGTCCTGAAAAGGACTCCAATTACAATTAGTCTTTACTCCCACAATCTATCTATTTAAGAGCACAGACCTGCCTGATAAAAGTCGTAGGAAATGCTGTAACCTAGTCCTTAAAAGGACTGCAATCACAACTATTCCAAGCCATTTTCCCCGTCGCCACCATTTTCTCACTGCTGCAGCTGCATGTTAGACGGCACCGCTGTTGCTGTGTGCGCTATACCTTGTTAATTTCAAGCCAATTTTCGCACAAATCTACAGATAGCTTGGGAGTAGGGAATAGTTGTGATTGCAGTCCTTTTAAGGCCTAGGTTACAGCATTTCCTACGACTTTTATCAGGCAGGTCTGTGCTCTTAAATAGATAGATTGTGGGAGTAAAGACTAATTGTAATTGGAGTCCTTTTCAGGACTAGGTTACATCAGTTCCTATCAGTTTTTGCCAGGCAGGTCTGTGCCAGTGCTGTGCAAGTTTTTTTCACAGAATTTGGCTGAATCTAGAAAAGCTAATCCATTTTGGCCTATTGCAGAGTGTGTTAGTCAGTGGAGTAGCCTATCTGTGTTGCAAGATATACCACCTGTGTATAGAATACCAATTTTTTTACTGCACCTAGTGAAGTAAAATCTTTTGGGCATAGCATCATTCTATTAGTCCATCTATACTGACCTCCATCAGGTTGCAAATTGAATATAATTTTTTTCTGCATCTAGCTCTGAAAAAATATTGGGCTTCTAGCTGTGTGTGGGACTTGTTGTATTAGTCCATCTATACTGACCTCCATCAGGTTGCAAACTGCATATATTTTTTTCTTCATCTACCTCTGAAAAAATATTGGGCTTCTAGCTGTGTGTGGGACTTGTTCTATTAATCCATCTATACAGACCTCCATCAGGTTGCAAACTGAATATATTTTTTTCTGCATCTACCTCTGAAAAAATATTGGGCTTCTAGCTGTGTGTGGGACTTGTTGTATTAGTCCATCTATACTGACCTCCATCAGGTTGCAAACTGAATATATTTTTTTCTGCATCTACCTCTGAAAAAATATTGGGCTTCTAGCTGTGTGTGGGACTTGTTGTATTAGTCCATCTATACAGACCTCCACCAGGTTGCAAACTGAATATATTTTTTTCTGCATCTACCTCTGAAAAAATATTGGGCTTCTAGCTGTGTGTGGGACTTGTTGTATTAGTCCATCTATACTGACCTCCATCAGGTTGCAAACTGAATATATTTTTTTCTGCATCTACCTCTGAAAAAATATTGGGCTTCTAGCTGTGTGTGGGACTTGTTCTATTAATCCATCTATACAGACCTCCATCAGGTTGCAAACTGAATATATTTTTTTCTGCATCTACCTCTGAAAAAATATTGGGCTTCTAGCTGTGTGTGGGACTTGTTGTATTAGTCCATCTATACTGACCTCCATCAGGTTGCAAACTGAATATACTTTTTTCTGCATCTACCTCTGAAAAAATATTGGGCTTCTAGCTGTGTGTGGGACTTGTTCTATTAATCCATCTATACAGACCTCCATCAGGTTGCAAACTGAATATATTTTTTTCTGCATCTACCTCTGAAAAAATATTGGGCTTCTAGCTGTGTGTGGGACTTGTTGTATTAGTCCATCTATACTGACCTCCATCAGGTTGCAAACTGAATATATTTTTTTCTGCATCTACCTCTGAAAAAATATTGGGCTTCTAGCTGTGTGTGGGACTTGTTCTATTAATCCATCTATACAGACCTCCATCAGGTTGCAAACTGAATATATTTTTTTCTGCATCTACCTCTGAAAAAATATTGGGCTTCTAGCTGTGTGTGGGACTTGTTGTATTAGTCCATCTATACTGACCTCCATCAGGTTGCAAACTGAATATACTTTTTTCTGCATCTACCTCTGAAAAAATATTGGGCTTCTAGCTGTGTGTGGGACTTGTTCTATTAATCCATCTATACAGACCTCCATCAGGTTGCAAACTGAATATATTTCTTTCTGCATCTACCTCTGAAAAAATATTTGGCCTTCTAGCAGTGTGTGGGACTTTCTCTATTAGTCCATCTATACTGACCTCCATCAGGTTGCAAATTAAAAATAATTTTTATCTGCATCTAGCTCTGAAAAAATATTTGGCCTTCTAGCAGTGTGTGGGACTTTCTCTATTAGTCCATCTATACTAACCTCCATCAGGTTGCAAATTAAAAATAATTTTTATCTGCATCTAGCTCTGAAAAAATATTTGGCCTTCTAGCAGTGTGTGGGACTTTCTCTATTAGTCCATCTATACTGACCTCCATCAGGTTGCAAATTGAATATAATTTTTTTCTGCATCTAACCCAGCCAATAGTTTTGGCCTAATACCACAGTTTGGCCACTCAGCTCTGCTCGGTTCCCATCCATTGTTTTTTTGTGCAAACAACTCCAGAGTTGTTAATTAGTTAACCACCAAAATGAGTGGAAAAAGGCCTGCTGCTGGTCGAAAGGGGAATAGGCGTGTTGGGAAGGGGAAAAAAGGTTGTGTCCGTGGGGTAGGTGTTAAAGCAACAGTAACATCTGCAGAAGAAAGACCATCTTCCAGCCAAACTAAAATGTCTACTTCTTTTAGCGGACAATGTGATAAAATCCCTTTCTTACGGCCACGCCAATCGCTACAAATTCCAGATGAGGCACAAAAACAGCAGGTGCTTCAACGGATATCAAGTGCTCCTTTAAGTGGGCTCTCCTCCACATCAACTTCAACATCACAAATACTCCAGTCCTCAAAGGTGTCACCCCAATCGCACTTGCTTCCTCACAGCTCCCAAATCTCCAGCTGCCCGTCTGAGTATGAGGTAGAACAGATGGTTGAGTCTGCAGAGCTGTTTACTCATACTATAGCCTGGGAATCAGAGGTCGACTCCAGCGCTACTGTGAATCCAGACGAGGAAATGATCTGCACTGATGCCCAGAATCTTTATGAGTCGGATCCAGGACCAGACGCAGAAGGTTCTGACCATAATGTAGACCCTCATTCCCAAACTGTAACTCTTGTTGGTGGAAACAATGAGGAAGACGATGATAAGACTCAAATACCTGATTGGAGCGACAACTTTAGTTTTTTGTCAGGGCAGGAACAGGTTGGCTCTGAGGACGACGGGTGTGATAACGCACAGGGTGATGATGATGAGGTTGGAGATCCCACTTACTGTCAACCCACAGTCAGCCAAGAGATGAGGTCAGCAGAGGAGGTGGAGGAAGATGCTAGTGAAGACGAGGTCAGGTTGCGCCTTCCTGGACAGAGACGTAGTACTGGAAGCACGTCAACAACTGCATCCTCAAACACAACTCTGCCTCTCACCACAAGTCGTGGTGTCTCTTCAGGTCGCATGGGTGCTAAGCCTTGCATAGCCTGGGCATTTTTTCAGATCGATAAAGATGACCCAACTCGTGTTATCTGTAACATTTGTCAGCAAAAGCTAAGTAGAGGCCAAAAAATACATAGTTTGAGTACTTCATGCATGAACCGGCACATGGACATGAAGCATAAGTTGCAGTGGGAAGCTCAGTGTGCTACAATGCGGCCTAGCCGGCCGGGCCAACCACCGTCTGCCATATCTTGTGCATCCGCGGCCTCTTCATCCTCTGTGACTGGGGGGACAGCAGTCACACCTGTTTTGGGGCGCAGACCTGCCACCTCTTTACCCGCAACAGCCAGCGTGATTGGCAGGTCATCATTTTCTTTGGAGGTGGTAACACCAGCTGGTGTTGAGCGCTGTCCGACATCGATAGCACCACCTTTGGATCAAGGCAACCTAACATGTCCGCCTGCATCTTCCTCACAGACCGGCAGTTTGCCGGGGACACCCTTATCAACCCCGTCTAAGCACAGTAGCCAGCCCTCGGTCCCTCAGATGTGGACAAGTAAAAGACCATTTCCTCCTAGCCATGAGAAAGCTAAGAGGTTGAATTTCACCATCTGCAAGTTCTTGGCTACAGAAATGCTGCCTTTCCACCTGGTGGACACAGAGGATTTTCGAGACCTTATGTCCGTCGCAGTGCCCCAGTACCAGATGCCCAGTCGGCACTACTTCTCAAAGAAAGGTGTGCCTGCGCTCCACCAGCATGTCGCACACAACATCACCGCTTCTTTGAGAAACTCTGTGTGTGACAGGGTGCATTTCACCACAGACACTTGGACGAGTAGGCATGGACAGGGGCGTTACATGTCGCTGACTGGGCACTGGGTAACAATGGTGACAGCAGGACAAGGGGCTGCTGTCCAAGTCTTGCCGTCCCCACGAGTTGTGCGTCAATCCTCTTTATGTCAAAGTTCCTCCACTGCTTCTGCCTCCTCAACCTCCTCTCGGTCTTCCACCTGCACCCAAAGCCTGTCTGGTCATGCCACAAGCTTTCTAACTGCGCAGAAGGGATCCTGCACAACTCCTTACTATGCTGGCAGTAGGGCTCAACGTCATCAGGCGGTTTTTACATTGAAATGTCAGGGAAATGTGAGTCACACAGCTGAGGAGTTGTGGTCAGCTCTGGAGAACCAATTTCATGAATGGTTGTCTCCACTGGACCTGAAACCAGGGAAGGCCGTGTGCGACAATGCTGCAAACCTGGGTGCGGCCCTTCGCCGGGGCAATGTCACACACGTGCCTTGTATGGCTCACGTGTTGAACCTGGTTGTCCAGCAATTTTTAGCCCACTATCCCAGACTAGATGGCCTTCTGCAGAGGGCACGGTCGCTGTGTGCTCACTTTCACCGTTCGCATCCCGCAGCTCAGCGACTTACATCTCTACAGAAGTCGTTGGGCCTGCCACTTCACCGGCTAAAATGCGATGTGCCTACCCGGTGGAATTCAACTCTGCACATGTTGCAGCGACTGTGGCAGCACCGACAAGCCCTGGTGCAATACGTTCTGACGTATAGCCTGGGCCAACGAGATCCAGAGGTGGGGCAAATCACGCTGGAGGAGTGGTCTCAGATCAGGGACCTATGCACCCTTCTGCACAGTTTTGAAATGGCGACGAAGATGTTTAGTGCTGACGATGCCATTATCAGCATGACTATTCCGGTGATTTACATGCTGGAGCACATGTTAAACAGAATTCGGAGTCAGGTGGTGGCACAAGAGGAGGTGGAGGAAGTAGAGGAGGAGGAGTTGTATGCGGAAGGGCTAACATCTGCAAGGTCCAGACGGTCGGCAGCACCAAGGCGGCAGGCATGTGAGGGTGGGGGAGATGGTTTTACCAGGGCGCATGGTAGCAGCCAAACTAGTGAGGAAGGTGCAGGAGCCCAGGAAGAAGTGGAGGACGAACTGATGGAAGACTCATCAGATGAGGGAGACCTTGATCACATTTCTGTTGTGCAAGGTTGGGGGGAGAGGACAGAGGAAGGAAGCATGATTGTTACCTCGCCACCAACACAACAGGGACTTGGTGCTCCTGGATGCGCAACACACATGAGTGCCTTCTTGCTGCACTACCTGCAACATGACCCTCGAATTGTGAGAATTAGAAATAATCCTGACTACTGGGTTGCCACACTGTTAGATCCCCGGTACAAAAGTAAATTTGCAGAAATTATTCCTGCCATAGAAAGGGATGCACGCATGCAGGAGTATCAGCAGAGACTGTTGCAGAATCTTACATGTGCTTTTCCACAAAATACCAGTGGTGCACGTAGTGAATCTCACAGTTCCAACTTGCCAACCGTGGGACCGTCAAGTGTTCAGCACTCAAACCGTAACAGAACCACAGTATCTGCTGGTAACATCAATTTTGCGGAATCATTTCACCACTTTTTTAGCCCATCCTTTGCAAGGCCACAGGAGACAAGAAGTCTGACACATAGTCAATGCCTAGAGACGATGGTACAGGAGTATCTCCAAGTAAACATTGAAGCCACGACTGTGTCACTGGACCCTTGCTCTTTTTGGGCTTCCAATCTGGATAAATGGCCGGAGCTAGCCACTTACGCCTTGGAGATCTTGTCATGCCCCGCAGCCAGCGTTCTGTCTGAACGTGTGTTCAGCGCTGCTGGTGGTGTGCTGACAGATAAGCGCACGCGGCTCTCCACTGATAATGTAGACAGACTCACGTTCATAAAGATGAACAAATCATGGAACCGAAACGACTTTTCTACCCCTGTGTCATCCTGGGGAGAGTAAAAGCTTGATGATTGGTTAAAATCACCCTACCAACCGTTTTAAGCTTTCAAATTACTAATCATGTTTATCTGTATCTTGGCTGGAAAATAATTTGGGCTTTGTAGCAGTGTGCAGCACTGATTCTATTAGGCCATCTATAATAAGCTCCACCAGATTTAAAATTACTAATCATGTTTATCTGTATCTTGACTGGAAAATAATTTGGGCTTTGTAGCAGTGTGCAGCACTGATCCTATTAGGCCATCTATACTAAAGCTTCACCAGATTTAAAATTAATAATAATTTTTAGCTGCATCTAGCCCGGAAAATTATTTTGGGGCTCCGAGATGCGCAAGACACATAAGTGCCTTCTTGCTGCACTACCTGCAGCATGACCCTCATATTGTCAGAATTTGAAGTAATCATGACTACTGGGTTGCCACACTGTTAGATCCCCCAAACTTTTCGATCAACCTTTTCATTTTAATAAAGACCAAAAAAACGGTCTTTTTGAAATTATAAGCATTAGCAGGTTGTTAGAAACTGAAATCAAACAGTTTTCAACTTAAAACTTTATTCTAGGTGATGTCACATTTTCACATAGGACCCCTTGTTCGAAAGGAGCTTCTGAACTCTCTCGTCCATTGAATTTGTCAGGTTTTGGATGGTTTCTGCTTCAATTGTTTTGCATGAGGACAGAATACCCTCCCAGAGCTGTTGCTTAGATGTGAACTGCCTCCCGCCATCATAGACACTCCTTTTAATGATGCTCCAAAGGTTCTGAATGGGGTAGAGGTCAGGGGAGCATGGGGGTCACACCATAAGTTTGTCCCCTTTTATGCCCATATCAGCCAGAGATGCAGATGTTTTATGTGCATCATGAGATGGTGCATTATCATGCAGAAAAATGATCTTGCTGTGAAATACACGGTTCTTCTTCTTGAACCATGGCAGGAAGTGCTGTTTGAGAAAATCCACATACATTATGGAGTTCATCTTTAGCGCCTTCAGGGATCCTAAAGGGGCCGACAATCTCTCTCCCCATGATTCCAGCCCAAAACATTACTCCACCTCCTCCTTGTTGGCGCTGTAGCCGTGTTTGCGTGGGGTGTCCATCAACCAGCCATCCTCCACTCCATCCATCTGGACCATCGAGCGCTGCACGGCACTCATCCGTGAACAAAACAGTTTTGAAATCAGTCTTCATGTAATGTTTGGCCCACTGGAGCCGTTTCTGCTTGTGTGAAGTGGATAGAGGAGGTCGACAGGATGGCGTATGCACAGCTGCAAACCTCTGAAGGACCCTGCATCTTGTTGTTCGGGGGACGTTGGAGGCACAAGCAGCTTCAAAAACTTGTCTGCTGCTATGACAAGGCTTTTTTGCCGCTGCTCTTTCAACCTGACGTAATTGCCTGTAGGAAAGAGTCCTCAATTTGCCCTTATCAGCACGCACACGTGTGTACTGTGAATCAGCTACATACTTCTTGATTGCCAAGACACTTCATCCTGATCATCGCACAATGTTGATTGTAGTCATGCCTTGACCTAAACACTCCACAATTTGTTGCTTCTCAGCAGCCGACACATCCTTTTTCTTTCCCATTTTGGCAGAAAATGTAGGCTGCTTAATAATGTGAGACAGCCTTCTTAAGTAGTCTTGCCTTTCATTGGACACACCTGCCAAACTAATTAGCACAGGTGTCTGCAATTGCTTACAGTGATATAAAGAGCCCTGACACACATCACCATCAATGAGTTTAACTGACAAACAAACAAATTCTTCCCTTATCACTCCTAAACACTTTTTGCATAATAATTTGGAACACAGTGTACATGTGCTTTTCCACAAAACACCAGTGGTTCACGTAGTGAATCTTACAGTTCTAACTTGCCAACCGTGGTCTGTATGGAGTTGTTCAATAAAGGGCCCAAAATTAAGATAACATAGATGGGAGAGGTCTCTATGAATAGGAATTCCTAAGTATTTGATACCCTGTGAGGGCCAGGCAAAGGGAAAGTTGGACTGGATGGAATCCTATATGGATTTGGGGAGGGAGACATCGAGGGCCTCAGACTTCGCTGCATTGATTTTAAAATTTGACCATGTAACAAAGTGATCTATTTCAGCCATAACAGCATGGATGGATATATGTGATTGAGTGATATATACTAGGACATCATCAGCAAATAGAGAGCACTTGTACTCGGTGCCTCCCACCTCAATCCACCTAATATTGGGGTTATGGTGAATTGATGAGAGCAGGTGCTCCGTCACTAGGATGTATAAGAGAGGGGACAGAGAACATCCCTGCCTTGTCCCATTGGTGATTGTGAAAGGTGATGAAAATGTTCTGACGCGCCCCCTGGGCCTTGGGACACCCGGAGCCGGACCCTTTTTGGTGGATGCAGGTGGTTGTAGTCTCCGTGGCGGCAACCCGGTTCCGTGGCTCAGGGCGGTCAAACCAGTGGCGGAACTATTTATGTGGTTTTGATGTTTAAATGTCCGACTACGCCACCCGTGGATTGCGGTCAGAGTGAACCGCCGCTCCAGGGCAGACCGCTGAGGCTGGTGTTGTGGGTGCAGCAGAGCGTAGCATAACTCCCCACGGGAGGAGTATAGCCTCAGGGCAGTGTATGCGGAATCATAGAATCATAGAATCATAGAATGGTAGAGTTGGAGGGGACCTCCTGGGTCATCTAGTCCAACCCCCTGCTCAAAGCAGGATTCACTAGATCATCTCAGACAGATGTCTGTCCAGCCTCTGTTTGAAGACGTCCATTGAAGGGGAACTCACCACCTCTCGTGGCAGCCTGTTCCACTCATTAATCACCCTAACTGTCAAAAAGTTTTTTCTAATATCTAATCTGTGTCTCCTCCCATTTAGTTTCATCCCATTGCTTCTAGTCTTTCCTTGTGCAAATGAGAATAAAGATGATCCTTCTACAATGTGACAGCCCTTGACATATTTGTAGACAGCTATTAAGTCTCCTCTCAGTCTTCTTTTTTGCAAGCTAAACATTCCCAAATCCTGCAACCGTTCCTCATAGGACAGGGTTTGCAGACCAGTCACCATTCTGGTCGGAGGATGGGGGTGATGGTGCAGGGCAGCAGCAGTAATGACACGGAGTCAGTGATGCAGGCCAGGGCCTTTACTCACAGTTCTTATTATCCAGACCACGTCTGCAGGTAACGGCTGCCCACGTCGTACTGTGCTCACCAGGTGAGGGGCTCAGACAACTCCCAGATAACTTTGGAGTGCTTCACAGGACCCCCTTTGTGTGTCCTTTGTCTGGCCTTTCTTACCAACCCTTCTGTCCGGCTGCCTCGGGCCTCCTCTTGGTAAACTTGGCGCCAGTTTCCCTGACCCTATGTGGTGCCTTCCTAGAGGATGTAGCGAGGGGCTGCGCCACATAAAATGTCACAGCCTCCTGTTTCTAGCTGAGGGTCGTTTCCTGCCTCCACTAGTTTCGGGGACCGGACTCCCCCTTTGGCCTGACCCCTCCACGCAGGTGGATTCGGGCGTGCGGTGGCGACTCGCCTGTCCGCACCCCTGAGATCCCTTCGTTCCTCGTTCCTGGAGCCTTCTCCGCTCCTCTTCCTTCCTTCTCCCTCTTCCAGGCCTGGGCCTCTGTTACTAGGCCCGCCTCCGGAGCAGAGCTCATGCAGAGCCCCTGCTCCCTGCCACTTCTGCTCAGACTTCTCTGCACTGAACTAAGATGGTGCCCACCTTTTATACTCCCTTCTCAATGCACCCAGGAACTGCTTCCTCCCTGCTCCTGCACTACAGGGTTCCCCTTCCTCAGTGTTCCCTCCCCCCACTCCAGCCAGGGACAGGGACTGTCGTGCCCATCTCAGGGGCATATTGGTCGCCCTGCCCCACGGCAATGTGGTGTAATGCATGCAGGTGTCGGGTCCTGATCCACACTACATCCTTACCTGAGAGTGAGATATCACACCTCTGGGTGAGGTGCAATACCTCTGTAGCAACCGAGCCCTCAGGGTGCTACAGTTCCATTTATCTTCAGCCTAGGTGACGTATTGCGATACAGGGCCGTGATTTTGGCTATAAAAGGGTCCCCTAGACCCCTACCCCAAGCTTTTTAAGAGAATCATATATGGCGTGCCAGGAGACTCTATGGAATGCTTTCTCAGCATCCAACGAGAGTATCTAATTACAAATTTTTAACTGCATCTAGCCCAGGAAATACTTTGTGCCTAGTAGCAGGGTCTGCTAGTCAGCGGATTATCCCGGCTGTTAAGCAAGCTACACCACCTGTAGTTTGGACACTTCATTTTTTCAAAGGAAATGCTTCGGGACCACGGGATACTCAGTGAAGAGCATCAGGAGGCACCCCAAGGCATAGGGGCTCGGACTGGCAGTAGGATGCCTTGCGGTGGACAGCCGAGCTCGATCCTTATAAAAGCTTTTTAACTGCAGCAGCTTTAGTGGACGCTACTGGAGCTGGAATTACGCGGCTGCTGGCATGAGACTTGCCCTCCAATAGATCCTTGCAAATGGATTGAAAGTGTATTTATTCAAATTAGAGAGACAATTTAAATTAAAAAGCTTAGAGCTGCCTCCACCACAGGGGGGCTCGCTCGACCCACCAGTGGACAGGCACCAGTATTGGGAGAGGGGGGCTGGCCGTCAGGGTTCACCGCGTCTCTGGCACAAACCCAGCGACACGGAGGTGGCACGGGCAGGAGCGGACTGAACGTGTCGGCTTCTCACTTTTTGGATTTTAGAAGGGCATGACATGCCTATATCTGTGTCTCCCCCTCCTTTTACTCCTCCACCTCTTTTCTTTTCGCATGACTATATGTACTTGTCACTTTTCCATGTGTTAGTTGTGTCTTCTGAGCAGTTTGTCAGCTTTTGGACACCTTTGAAGGTGTTTTCTATGTGTTTCTATGTGTTTTTGTTTGCCTGCCATTGGTTTTAACGGTGTTCGAAGGTGTTCGACGAACAGTTCGACGAACAGTTCGGCGAACACACGGGTGTTCGACGAACCGAACCGAACTCGAACACTACGGGGGTGGCTCAACACTACTAAGTACCTTCCTTAAACTGTAAATTTTCCTAGAGTAAAATGTTTTGCTGTTCCATTTTTCCAAAAATTCCGTATGTACATTATGTAGCACTTATCTATTTTTCATGGCAGTAATGCAGTTCCAATTGTCTAAATTTACCATTCTAGCAACCTAGAGTGCAGCTATATATATTTTGGATTGAAAGTATTGACAGCTTAACCAAGTCAAACAGCAGGTTGGAATAATACCATGTAGCTGTCTTCTACAAACCTATCTAACACCTATTCCAAATAAATATATCGTAGAGGTGTGGTTTTAGGCGAAGTCCAGAAAATGCCTACAGCATAGGACAAGTGAACAATGTAATTATTATTTCAAAATCATTCAAAAATAAAGTAATATAGATTCAATAAGGAATTTAATATGGAAGAAGGAAAAGATAAAATAATGAATCAATATTGATATCATACTGAATATTTACTTTCCGTAATAGATTCATATTGACAATCCATTTTACAGACAAAGAAAATAAACATGTTCAAATGAAGTTCGTCTAATATGTACAGTAGATTTCTCTGTATGGTGCAATACCAGTAAGTTCTGCAGTAACAAAGATAAAATTCTCAGTGACTAAGTTAATTTCTTAACGAAGAGTGTAAATGCTTTTTTTCACATTTCTAGTCATGTACTGACATTATAAAAATAAAGAAGAAAACAATAACTAAACTCACACTCAATTATGAGAGCTCATATTGACAGCGTCAAATATACTTATTTACAGCCAGTTGCCGTGGAACAAAGCTTGTGTACATTAGACATATAAGCTTTTTGCATAGAATAATTTGTCATATCTATAGAAAATCATTAATATGTTTAATATTAAGTGAACATTCTAGAGAACTCTTCATGGTCCACTTTAGATAAAGGAAACAGTTTATTTTATGTTTAAAGGGATTTTATTTAATATGACCTTTCATTATTCCATGTAACCTTGTCCAGTAAACAAGTGCAAGCGCTACTGGATACTGGTTAAAATGCCACAGGAAGGACATAAATTACAACTATGTGGCAGTAATTTTTCTGTTGTAAAGCAACTAAAACCAAAGACAGAAACAAAATGAACACATACCCTGCTGTAAGTAAATGAAATAGTGCATATATATATATATAACGTGATATGCTGAGTAAACACGGCTTTTGAACAAAAAAAGCATAACAGCCATCCCACCAGCATCAAGGTGTACCACAATCGGGATGGACCTAACCTCTAGTATTAAAACCATACTATGTGTCAAAGTGATGACAGTGTGAATAATGGCAGAGCAGGGCCGGGTCCCAAATATGGATACCCAGCAAATGGGAAGCTATATAAACGTTATGTACAGCTCAAAAAAAGGGAGGCCATACTCTTACCTGCAGAAACCTGAAACTTAACCGAAAAAATGAACTGGAGTTGGTATGTATGAAGAATAGGATCATGTTCTCACTGGTCATTAAACAGACAAAACCCAAGACAGAAACAAAAAGAACATGTACCCTGCTATAAGTAAATGAGTAAAATCAATAGTGCATATAAATAACTTAGGGTATTTAGTAAACACCATTTTTACACCAAGTGTAAAAGCCATCCTACCAGCTTCAAGGTGTACCCAAATACGGGATGGTCCTAACCTCTAGTATTAAAACCTTACCAGGTGTCAAAGTGACGTCAATGTGAATAAGGGAAGAGAGGGACCGGGTGCCGAATATGGATACCCAGCAAATGGGAAGCTATATAAACGTTATGTCCAGCTCAAAGAATGGAAGGCCGCACCCTTACCTGCACTAAATGGAGAAACCTGTTATAAGGTAATTGTAAAGCTGTCTAGAGCTGTAGAGAGCATGTAAGAGCATTTCGGGAAGTGTGAACATTTATCACTGAGGGAGAATCTTTCACATAGAATCTCGCATCGACTCAGTGATATAAAATGTGCCATACTTTTGAGATGACCTTGAACTATAGAGTCTTTTTCATGGTGTAACCTACTCAAGTTTACCCTAGGAGAGAAATTGTGAGAGATCAAAACTAAATATTATTTTAAATATTATTTTGCCCAAGAGATTCCGTTGAGAAAATCTTAAGGATAACATTATAACTTTTCAAAAATTTTGCACTTAAAAAAATATTTTATTGTAGGGTCCTTTTACTCGAACCACATCAGGTTATTTCTGTTGAAATAACTTTATACTCCTGTTTTACTTCCTCTACCTTCAATAAACTGGTAAATTGACATGAAAGGTGACAAAACTAGAAGAATATCTTCTCGGGAGAAAACTAAGCTAAAGAAATTTAGCTCATCATTTCAAATATAATAAAATTCTAATAATGTTTAATGAACTGTAAAAAAACTTGGAGACTTTTAAAGTTGCTCCCAAGAGTCTACCGGGCCTATGATTCAGCCATTTAATAGGAAACAGGATAAAAAAAAATGCATCTACTTTGGAGAAGATAGCGCGTGGAAAACTGTTCTCTGATCAATTAACTACTGAGTTAGAGGATACATGTGCCTATGAAAATTAAAAAATGGAATGGTGCCATTATGAATGTAAACTTCTAGGTGGGGGAAGTTAAGAATAAGATTGCTATATTTAGAATGGAGTTGCAAAGTTTCTTGACTTGAAAAACAAGTCTTAGCAATATAATATAAAATGTATTGGCTTTCCTTAGGACTGCGAAGAAAATAGATTGCCTTTTTAAAGAACTCTTTTTTGGAAAGATTTAGAAAGGATACCTTCTCTGAATGTTTTGGTTTTGTGTTGAAAAAGCACACATGATAACAATGAAAGCATGCCCTTCAAGGAAGTGCACCAAGGCCTTTGACTTTTACATTTTTTACTTTAATTGATTTGCAAAGTGGACAGAAATTGCTTACAACGAGAAAATAACGATATTCACAGATTAACCTCTATAGATCTGAAAAGGAAGTCAGAGGATTGTCAAGATCAAGAAAAGGCTTTGTTAACAACAAGTGAAATATTCATGAATTTACTCGGCAAATTATAAAGTAAAAATAAAGGACAAACCATTTTTTTTTTAAATCCAAAAGAGATCAAGGAGTGAATTGACTCAGTTGGTAGCGGAATATTATATTGTACTGATATTAATAAAACATTTCGTTTTTAATCCTAGGACTCGTTATTTTTATTTTTTTTGGTGATACATTGTTGAGACATGATGAGTACATATCTCAAAAATGATAAATTAAAAAGACTTGTATTAATGCAGCAGCTGCTTTGTAATGAATCAGGATAGTGAGGCGATGCCAAAACTTACAGCTTAGCAAAATAAATAAGGAGGAAAGGCTTTAAAAAACTGATGAACATTATGGATAATGTGTGACAAGATAGCAGTAAAATACAGCTTCCATCCATTTACCTATAGTGATATATGTAGAGGTCACCATGGCATTACTAAGTCTGTGTTTGTGTTAAAGAGCTTGAATTGTTCAGTACAGTCTTAGGAGACCGCAGATTGTTACACACGTGTTTTCAGGGCAATTGGAGGATTTTCAGTAGCGATTTTTCGTAAATCCTTTAGCTGTGAATATAATTTTAAAATCAAATAAATGAAGCCGATGAATTCAAAGGTCAAAAGATTCACTCATCTCTAATTCGATCACATCTTCTCAGAGTATGCTTGTGTGGCGCCCCTGAGGGTTCGGTCGCCACAAGGGGGGATACTGCAGCCTGTCAGCAGGTGTAGTGTTTCCTCACCCAGGTAAGGAAGGTGTACTAATCAGGACCCTGAATCTACATTCAACACTACACACTCCTGACCTATGGGAGGCAAGTATGCACCATAGTGCTGCCTCAGCAGGATCATGAGTGGGGGGGGAACCAAAAGTTAGGGGAACCATGTAGTGGGTGAAGGGTGTAGAACACACTTTTAGTTACACACATAGTTTCATATATAATAGCCAGCCATCTTAAGCACAAGGTTCTTGATTCCTAGTTCTTGGCTCCGTTCTTTGATTGTGGTCTTTGCAGCTGACAGTGGCCTTGTGTAGGAGCCTGCAGTGTGCTGAAGATGCACGTTCCTCGTGCTCTGACCTTGACACGAGGAGCGGGTATGAGTTAACAGTGTCTCTACCCCGGTCAAGTTCCCTTGCTTAAGAAGGTCGGGAGCTATAGTAACAGCTCCACAAGCAAAAAGATCCCAGGAGGATGCAGACGGAGTGGTATACGCCACCTGTCCTCGCTATACTGGCCCAGCCAGAGGGACTCCTGCTGCAAGAGGGGTACCGGCCCCCAATATCTGACTTTGTCACTATAAGTCTCTGTCAGAGAAGCCCGGTAGGCTACAGTGGATCCCGTCGGGTGACGGGCGGAACGGAATTGCCGCCTTACCCTATATCTGTGCATAGTCCAGAGGGAGACCCAGCCTTTGCACGCACAAGGACAGGAGAGGTTCAAAGGGGACTGTTAGGAACACTTTGAGGGTCCTGATCCAGGCACCTGAAGCACCTGGGTGCGCTGAGCCCTCATCCCTGGTGGCCGCAGTGATCCGTGAGGAGCAGGGAGAAGCCTTGCGGCTGAGCTAAAAGAACTGTGAGTAAAAACCCTGGAAGACTATCCCTATGGCCTCCGGACTCTTTATTACACACTGTACCATACTGCATCTGAGTGACCCAGGACTACTCTCCCCATCCTCCTGTCCCATCTGCCCTGAGGCACAGCTCCGCCTGTGGGGAGTTATACCATCGCAAGCTGCCACAACACCCGGCCTCAGAGGACTGCTAGCAGCACTGGTGGCTCATCACCAGACACCACAGGTGGCGTAGTCGTTAAAACCACTCAAGCCTGAATGCCCTAACATCCTTTTTAATGTGACGGCCCTGGGCACAGGACGGGTCCGGTCCACGACTGCATCCCCCAAACATCTGACCCGGTTCCGAGTACCCCCACCATCTTCCCAGGGCAGGGCTGCGAGCGTCACACTTGTTTGCAGGAATTACACCTTCTTCATGGGAGCATGAATGGACAGAGGAGTGAGCAGCGGCATGATGTATCATGGGTCAGGTGACTCCCATAATGTGTAACAGTGACTACCCATCATATCATGCTCTAGTTGGGATCTAAAAATATTTTATTTTAATTTTTTTTGACCATGTTTGTCATTTTATAACCATATAATCTTTAATTTTCCTTTTAGATCTCCTAAACCAGATCCATAGGACCGTTGCATCTACTATACCGCCATACATCATTATATTACCCGGCTGCTTCCCCATACAGGTAACTTTACCTTGGCTATAAGTACATCTTCATCCCAGATTGCCTGTCCTCTAAACTATTTCCTTGTTTCCTCTTTCCTCTTTATCTGCTGTAGGGGTTCAGCTCTCTGGTAGTCTCTTGAATATGCACAGGCAGAAGGTTTTAAATTTATAAACCAAAATAAATTTTATTTTTCTTCATAAACTTTACAGCTCCAAAATGAAAACAGCCTTTCTTCAGCCCATTTGAATAACACAAACAGTCTTTTCTTTAACCTAATACAACAAAGTTAATGTAGCAGGTGTCTCCAGTCTCGGTGTGGCAGGCAGTAGCTGCTAAAGTAGTTTTAAATTCTTTAAAAAAATACATCTCTATTCAGCTCCAGCACAACTCGCACTGTGAGTTACTCAGTGGTAACTCTTTGAGTAGTAAAGGTCACCTCTTTTCCTTTGTAACAATATTCACCCAACTCATCAACACGGCAATTTATATGCCAGTCTGGAAGAGTTTGCTGCAGTAAGAAGAGCCTAGTTCATTAAAAGGTATGCACCTCTTAATGAGTTTGATGCATCTTTAGACTACTATGCGCCACCACCAGGAATGTTCATACAGTCAGGGACAACAGTACTTTTCTTGCACAATTTACACCACTTCAATGAAGTAAGTTATGATGAATAAGATGGGCGCAATTGGTCCCATCCTGTCCCACCCCAGCTCTGCCCACTTTTCTAACTGGGAGTGGCATAAAAAATGCAAAAAAAGTCGCAAAAAATTCCGGTTGCCCAAAAATGTTGCAACATTTCAAGATGTTTTACGTGAGAAAACTGGTGAAAATACCTTGCTGAATCGGACCCTATATCTTCCTGTGTAGTGGATTCAGGAAATGCAGACAAGCATACAACAGAATTGAGGACTTCCTACCAGAGCTGATAACATCCTGTGTGCTGCCCACATGCAGCAGCATCACATGGCTCCAGCACGCTTTCCAACTGACTTATTTTGATTTGACATGTATATGTTGTCTCAATTGGGAAAGGGGGCCGTCTGTGGCTGTTGTTTGATTCATGATTCGTAGAATCGAGGACAGGGTTTCTCTTTAGTTTAGCGAACCAGCATTGATTTTAACAACCAGTTTGGCCAAATCACATTGTACCCTTCTAATCTTTCCAAGTTGGAGACACTTGATTTTGAGAAGGCTGATTCTATTTTCATCAAACCAGTCCCCAATTCTGATATGTATAGAACCAAGTACCTGCAACTGCTTAATGATATAACCTGTTACCTTGCAGGAAGATTTTGACACAAAGGTAAAGTGACATATTTCCCTCTCGTATTACCTAGATCACTTTGAGAGGAGACTTTCTGTTAAATGCTTAGTACTCAAGATACAGGCACAAATCTCCTTCTTGGCAGGCCCATATTGCATTAATATTGATGACTTTCCAAGGAACCAAGAATGAATATAGCAAATAGGCATTTTGAACTTTCCTGTGCTTTTAAAGCAATTCTGAAGCTGTTTAACATAATTTGAAATAAATTATGTGTGAATTACTTAACTAATTTTCAAAATCATTTCTTTCAGTGCCTTGTAAAATCACTCTGGGGAAATGTAATCTTCACTGAAGTAGGCTGGATGAGCAGCAAGACAAAGCCAATGTCTCTGTTCCCAGTTGGAAATATATATTTGAGTATGATTATAAAATAACTCTAGGAAAATAGGAGAGTATGGAAGTGATGATTATCTTTTTTGCTGCAATTTCTCAAGATAGATATTTTACTGATTTTTTTCTGGGTAAATCTCAGTGATTACTGTGAGTTTAGACATCAACTATTCTCGAGCAAATAAAAGTATTATGAAATGTTAAATGCATAGCTCCCAACTGTCCTGGATTCAGCGGGACAGTCTCGATTTGAGGGAGTTAGTCCCCATGTCTCGGCAGGTCAAAGAATGGTCACAAATTCCAGGGATTCTCTCACTTCTCTTCAGTGTCTTCATCGCTCCATAGTTCCTCCTTCTCTCTGGATGAGGCCGGCATCTCTGCATGCACTTACAATTAATTAAACATTTCTCTTGTCTTGTGTTCTGGTCTTCCCGGGAAACGCATCCACAGCCTCTATATTTGCAAGCAGTAGCTAAACCTAAGAGTCACAGCAAACATTACCAAGCATGGGAGGATTTTGTATACTGGAAGCTGCTGTGCAGATAGTGAACCTACAGGCAGATGATACTGGTACATGGAGATACATCTGTACATAGCATTGTCTTTCTATGTACCTGTATTCTAGAGGTAAAGAAAAAGTCAGATTTGTTTTTGTTCCTATAAAATTACTAAAAAATAATGAAAAACAATTACAACAAATTCAGATTATTTATGGTAATTGGTAAATGGTGTAAAAAATGGTGGATTGATTTTTTTCTCTATTAAACCCATAAAAAATGTAACAAAAATTTAACACTGAGGTTGTGGTCACATGTAGCATAAATGCTGTATTTTTTCTACTGCTTTTTTTCTGCATGTTTTTTGTAAGTGTCCGCACTACATGATGCAATAACAATCTTCTCTAATTAATGCTTGTTTCATGTGTTTTTTATGCTTTTTCCCCTTATTTAATGCATTTTTGCTGTTGATGTGAAGCAACGTTTTTAATTATTTTTTATTAATTCAAAAAAGCTTTGATTAAGCATTTAAAAATGCACCAATTTTTTTTATACTTGCGTTTTTTTCAGGCTTCACATAGGAGCCTATAGAGAAAAAATGCCCCAAAACCACACAGTACAACAGCGTCTTTAGATGCACAAAGCGTGCAGTTTTCATGAAATCACATTAACTTTGCTTAGATATTTAGGCTGTGTTCACATATAGCATAAATGCTGCATCTTTTCTGCTGCTGTTCTTGCACTGAAATTCTACTGTGTTTATCTGTCCAAGCAAAGTGGATGTGATTTCATGAAAACTGCGCTTCCTGTGTTTCTAAAGACGCTGCTAAACTGTGTGGTTTTGGTGCTTTTTTTCTATAGAGGCTTGTGAAGAAATGGCAAAAGAGAGACCCCGCCGAATCCCACCGCAGCCACCAATGTGAAGAAATGGCACCACAGGGAACCCTGTAGAATCCCACTGCTGCCACCAATGAGATGAAATGGCACCAGAGGGACCCCGCAGAATCCCACCTCTGCCAACAATGTGAAGAAATAGCACTGAGGGACCCCGCAGAATCCCACTGCTGCCACCCCTTGTGATGGATCTGACGCGCCCCTGGGCCTGTGTCGCGCTGCGTTGCGCACGCGGGAGCCTACCCGGAGCCGGATCAGTGGAGGGTTGTAGTCTCGTGGCGGTGACCCGGTCCGTGCCCAGGGAGTCAAACTAGACGGCAGTCTATTAGTAGTAAATAGTTGATGACTACGCCACCCGTTGAGTGCAGCCAGGAAGCTGCTGCTGCAGGGCAGACCGCTGAGGCCGGTGGTAGGATTGTGCAGCGTGATAGTATAACCCCCAACGGGAGGGGTATGGCCTCAGGGCAGCCGACGTGGATGATGGGGGTAGCAGGAACCACTCAGAGACGGTACGGTGTAGTTCAGGGTCTTTACTGGTAACAACGACAGACCCTCCCGGAGTACTTGCTAGCAAACGGGGCCTGGTCAGTCTTTGAGCAGATGGGATCTCCCCTGGCCAGGCGTAGTTATAGGCCTCCCAAACTGACTGTACTCTTCTGGCTACCTTGCTAGAAGCTGATGTAAGTAGCCCACGTCCCTGAGTGTACCGTGTGGTGCTCACCCGTATGGCCGGTGACTCGGGGCCTTCTAATGGCTTCCGCTCCATGATGGCGGTGCTGGTCCCACGCGTGTGACCGTGCCTTCGGGCTTCTGGGCCAGAGGACCTGAAATCCCCTGCCTGACGGATTCTGCTGCTGGGTAGGAGTTAGTCCCCACAGCCTCGGACTCCGGGTCCGGTAAAGAATCTTCTTAGTCAGGGCGAGCTCTGCAGCTGCCAGCCCCTGACTCCTTGTAACTCTGCTGTTTCCTATGCTGCTTCTTGTCTCCACTCTCCTTGTCTGACTCACCCTGCCTCAGCCCCGGGTTTATACAGGGGAAGTTCTTCCCCTCCCAAGACTGGGCAGGAGGTGTGGCATGCACAGGATCCCTGACCAAAGGACCTCCCACCTGCTCTCAGACATAACATTACATTACTGTGGAAAACCAGACCCCTGGGGTGCCACATTCCCCCCTAGTGAAATTTAGTACTCCGGGACTAAACACATTTAGAAAAACATAACAAAGTATAACAATAACAATACTATAAGAAAAACACATAAGATGGTTACGGCGTGTCCGCAACCGGATGCAGTCTTTGAAGAAAAGCAAAGGTGTCCATTTCACCAACACAGGGAGACGTAACCAGGTAGGGGTCTGTCCTACCCCGAGTCCTTAACAGTCTCTAGTCCATCCTGGGTTACGCTCCAACTATATACAAGGATTCCCGGTAAATCCACCAAGGTTTCCTAAAAACAACTGGAAACACAAAATTATACACAAGCAACAATACACAGATAAACATAAATAAAACTATTTTTACACTTCAAATTCTCCAGCGTGCGGGTAACTGGCCTCTAGTGGCCCTAGTGGACCTACGGAGCTGACTGTCTGGCCCTGAACTACAGGGTGTAGGAGCTGTCAAGGGTAAACTGGGCAGCTGTCTACCGGCTCTTTGTCTCACTAGGGGTACGGCAGGCTCACTATAAGCAGAGGGTTGATTCTCCTGTTCTACTCGTGTGGAGTCTTCTGCCTCCTGGACCGGCTGTTCTTCCAGCTCTACCCGTTGCTCCGTAGGTTCTTGGGATGATGGTTGGAGGAAGGTGAGTACGGGTACCACAACTGCACCATTGACTTGAGTCCAAGACCGAGGGAAGTCCCCGAGCACGGTACTAACCATATCTTCCCTTTCCTCTACGGGTCGATGGTCTTCTTGTTCTTCTTCAGGGTTCCTCAGTTGTTCGGGACACTTCTTCAGGTGGTCCCGGGATACAATGGCTGTGGTTTCCCCTCCGTCTTTACTGATGGTACAGACCTTCGGGTTCTCGTGGCTTGAGGGCAGTACGGTGTACGGGTCCTTCTCCCACTGGTCATCCAACTTGTGGAGCCATCTTTTCCTCTTCAAGACCTGCTCTCCGGGTACCAGGGGAACAGCGGGAGCATACTGGTTGTAAGTCTTCTCTTGTCTTTCCCTAGCCTGACAGAGACTTCGCTCCACGCTCTCTTGTACTCTCCGGTACTGCTGCTGCCTCTCTGTGTCCCAGTCTGTTTCTGGTGAAGTGTCCTCAGGTGTCAGGACTCCCATTTCCAGGTCAACAGGTAACTTACCAGGTCTCGCCCTCATTAGGTAAGCCGGGGTACAGTTGGTGGAACCTACCGGGATGTGGTTGTATAGGTCCACCAGATCGGGCAACTTCTCAGGCCACAGACTGCGTTCTTCCAGGGGCAATGTTTTTAGAAGATCCATTACCACCTGGTTCATTTTTTCACAAAGTCCATTAGTTTGCGGATGGTAGGGTGTCGTCCTTATCTTCCGGCAGCCATACAGATTGCAGAATTCCTGGAAGACCTCCGCTTCAAAGGCAGGTCCCTGGTCCGTCAGCACTTGGTCCGGGTACCCGTGTGGACGGCAGAAGTGCTGCTGGAAGGCTCTAGCTGCTGTTTGAGCCGTTAAGTCCTTGACGGGGACGACAACCAAGAACCGGGAGTAATGATCCACGATGGTTAACGCGTAGACGTAGCCACTTCTGCTTGGGGTCAGTTTTACATGATCCAAGGCTACCAGTTCCAACGGTTGCCGGGTGACGATGGACTGCAGGGGAGTCTTCTGGCTGGCCCGGTCCTTCCTTCTCAGATTGCACGGGCCACAGTCTCTGCACCACTTCTCGATGGTTCCCCTCATGCCTACCCAGTGGAACCGCTCGCGCAGCAGGAACTCCAGCTTTTTCCACCCGAAGTGTCCAGCTCCGTCGTGGTATGCCTCCATCACCATGGCTGCGTCTCTTCGTGGCACCACTACTTGCCAGAGTAGTTCATGCGTCCGGGAGTTGACCATTCTGCGGCACAACTTCCCCTTGTAAAGGAATAGTCGACTCTTCTCCGCCCATAGTTGTTTGGCTTCCTCCGGAGCGTCTGGTTCAAGGCGAGCCTCCGGCCGAGTCAGCATCTCCTTCACCAGTCGGACGGCAGGGTCGCTGTCTTGCGTTTCCGCCCAGTTGTAGTGGGGTAAGGGGTTCAACGTAGCAGCCTGCTTACCCCTTACCCGGTGGGAATACTGGATAGTCCCATGACGGTGGAACGCAGGGAGTTCAACTTCTTCCAGTCCCTCCGGATCTTCTCCTTCGTCCGGCAGGTTGGGCATCCTGGACAGGGCATCCGCGTTAGTATTGGAGCGTCCTGCCCGGTATTTGATTGTGAACTCGTAGTTGGACAGACGGGCCATCCACCTCTGCTCCAGGGCACCGAGTCTTGCCGTGTCCAGGTGTGTCAACGGGTTGTTATCCGTGTATACGGTGAACCGGGAAGAAGCGAGGTAATGCCTAAAGCGCTCGGTGACTGCCCATACCACGGCCAGGAACTCTAACTTAAATGAGCTGTAATTCTCGGGGTTCCTTTCGGTGGGTCGCAGTTTTCGGCTGGCATAGGAGATTACTCGTTCTCTCCCCTGCTGAATCTGGGACAGTACGGCTCCTAGCCCGATGTTACTGGCGTCGGTGTAGAGGATGAAGGGCTGGCTATAGTCCGGGTACGCCAAGATTTCATCCCCCGTGAGGGCCATCTTCAGCTGGCGGAAGGACTCTTCTTCTAGCTCTTCCCATTTGAAGGGCGGCTTCTGGTTCTTGGCCTTTCGGGACTGGCCTATCAGGAGGTCCTGCATAGGCGCTGCCTTTTTGGTGAAACCGGGAATAAACCTTCGGTAGTAGCCTACCAACCCTAGGAACTGCCGCACTTCTTTTACGCTGGAGGGGCTTGGCCATCCCTTAATTGCGGTGATCTTATCGGGGTCGGGAGCCACTCCGTCAGCGCTCACCACGTGTCCCAGGTATTGCACCTTTGGTTTCAGGAGGTGACACTTGGAGGGTTTCACCTTTAGGCCGTAACTCGCCAGAGCTTCGAACACCTCTGCCAGGTGTTTCAGGTGGTCCTCATAAGTTTTGGAGTATACGATGACATCGTCCAGGTACAACAGGACCGTCTCGAAGTTTCTGTGGCCCAGACAGCACTCCATTAATCGTTGGAAGGTTCCTGGGGCGTTGCAGAGTCCGAACGGCATGCAGGTGAACTCGCTAAGTCCCATCGGGGTGGTGAATGCGGTCTTCTCCCGGTCCGCCTCTGCTACAGGAACCTGCCAGTACCCGCTAGTGAGATCCAAGGTAGAGAAGAAGTTAGCAGATCTTAAAGCAGCCAATGACTCCTCTATCCTTGGTAAGGGGTACGCATCCTTGTGTGTGATACGGTTGATTTTCCGGTAATCTACACACATCCTCATGGTGTTGTCTTTCTTTTTGACTAAAACTAGTGGGGCTGCCCAGGGGCTACAGCTATCCCGGATTACCCCAGCCTCCTTCATGTCTCTAAGCATCCCCTTGGCGTGTTGGTAATGTGCAGGGGGTACGGGTCGATACCTCTCTTTTATGGGAGGATGATCTCCCGTGGGGATGCGGTGTTCTACCCCCTTGACTCGCCCGAAGTCTAACGGGTGTTTACTAAACACTCTCTCATACTCTTGAACCACCCGATAGACTCCTTGTTTCTGATGTGAGGGAGTGGAATCAGTACCCAAATGTAGTTGCTGACACCAGTCCTCCATGTCTTTCTTAGAGCCGTTACCTTCCTCCGGGTGAGATGGAGGCAAGGGTTCCACAGATTGTATAGAATTTTGATTAGTGGTATATAATTTGGCTAGCGTGGCATACCGGGGCAGGTACACTTCCCTCTCCCCGATATTTATTATGCGAATGGGCACCCTCCCATGGCGTACATTGACCACCCCCCGTGCTGTCAAAATGGTGGGCCTACTGTCTGAGTAAACTGGTTCTACCATTGCCTGGTAATCTCTACCTCTCAGACCAATAGCTGCCCGGCACCAAATCATCATTTCACTTTTTGGGGGCATGGCAATAGGAAAAGGGTCACACATTCTTACGCTACCAATCTCACCGCCGGAGAGTTCCACTTGTTGCCGTTGCATCAGTGCCCGGATCTCTTTCTGGAGCACCCGCTGCTCGCCGGAGCTGGCGTTCTTGGCAACCTGCTGTAAAAGGAAAATCACCTCTGCAAGACAATTTTCAATTACGTTAGTTCCTAGAGTTATTTTTGGGTGACTCTCATGTTTATCAATATCTACAATGATCAGTCCCTGTGCGGCCAGTTCGACTCTACCGATTTTGAGGGTCACCTCTTTAAATCCGATCTGTGGCACGGGCTGGCCATTGCTGGCGATGATACTCAAGTCGTCGTCAGGGTAGCGGGTAATATCCGAGTCATTCCAGTACTGCTTGAAGAGCACGTACGGGATGGTGGTGACCTGTGACCCGGTATCCAGTAGGGCACTCATGGGAATGCCATCCAGTACCACAGGCAAGACTGGACGTCCTCCCACATATCTGTCGCGCCAGTTCGATGGGCCTGGTGATCTTTTTCCTGGGGGTTGGCCCTCTACCCCAGGTTGTGCCCGTTTAAAGAACAGTACCTTTCCATATGTCCGGGTTGATTGCAGCGGCGGCAGATGGGTCGTCCGTCCTCGCTGTATCGGTCACTGGGTCTTCCTCTGGCCGGTGGGGTCCTCCTTGGTCGACGCCACGGGATGTCCTCCGGTCCGGATGCCAGCTGGATCTTCCCTGGGGTGGAAACCTGTAAAGACTGCACAGTTCGGGTTAGCGCAGCAACGCTCTTAGCTAGCTCTTGGACCTGATGGTGTAGGTCTGGAGCCGGGTCATTGTCCAAAGCCTGCGCATCAGCTCCCACAGGCCCTGCCGACAAGGGCGCCGCCTCCTGGTGGTAAGTGATAGCTGGGCGCCTGTGGGTAACAACGCCACCCGGTGCTGGTTCTCGGAGCACCCGGATAGCTCTATCCTTGAACTGTGCAAAGTCCAGATGGGGATCCTGTAAGGCCATTGCCCGCAACTGGGTTCGGTGGGCATTGCAATATAAACCCTCTATAAATTGTTCAGTCAATAGCCTGTCCTCGTTTCCCACCCCATCAGGGTCGGTCTGCTTTATGGCCCTCAGGGCCTCTTGTAGGTTTAGTGCATAGTCCCTTATACTCTCATGCGCTCGCTGCTTGCACCCGTAGAATCTAAGCTTAATCTCGGCTGAGGTGCGGGTATCAAAGGTGTCCTTCAGCCGGGTTAGTATCCCTGCGACAGTCTTCCTCCCAGGTGGCCAGGATTTTACTTCCCTTTTGGCTGCCCCGGTTAGTTGGGCCACCAGGATGCTCACTTTTTGCTCTTCTGTGAGGGGGTACACCTGGAAGAGGCTATCCAGCTTTTCTCTAAAGTCATGCAGGGTATGTGACTCCCCTGAGTACTGGGGTAGCCAAGCTGCTCCCGGGATATAGGGCATGGTGAAGGGCATAACTGCAGCA
The DNA here is from genome assembly GCF_046119375.1 of Phyllobates terribilis. NCBI lineage: Eukaryota > Metazoa > Chordata > Amphibia > Anura > Dendrobatidae > Phyllobates > Phyllobates terribilis. The sequence goes on from NW_027362767.1 coordinate 278,433,613, forward strand.
GCGGTAGCGCTGGCGGGGGTTGAGGCAGTGAAGCTCTCCTCCGTATCCGACATCTTCCTCCCCCCTAGTGGACCGTGGCCTACCTTGCGATGATCCTCTTCCGTAGGCCGCGGCTCCGCAGTGGATCGTCAGGGTTGAGGACCTTCCGTCGCGCTCCTGTGACGTCGGCGTCTGCTGGGCTCCTTCCAGGACCTTACGCAACGTCCGGACGTGAGGCGGGGCTTCAGTTCTCGCGCGCTTTCGGAGTCCACGCCCCTCTTCTTCCCGCGCGGTGTCCTCAAGATGGCGTCCAATGGCGGGAAAACTCCACGGATGGCGGGAAGAAGGTCGAAGATGGCGCCGGATGGCGGGAAGCCTCCACGGATAGCGGGAATCTTCACCACTGGTAAGTTTGAACAGTCTTTGCTTTTCAGGCACGCAGTACCCGGTGGTTGCGGGCACGAAATCCTGCCGACTACGCCAAAGTTGACGCGCCCCTGGGCCTGTGTCGCGCTGCGTTGCGCACGCGGGAGCCTACCCGGAGCCGGATCAGTGGAGGGTTGTAGTCTCGTGGCGGTGACCCGGTCCGTGCCCAGGGAGTCAAACTAGACGGCAGTCTATTAGTAGTAAATAGTTGATGACTACGCCACCCGTTGAGTGCAGCCAGGAAGCTGCTGCTGCAGGGCAGACCGCTGAGGCCGGTGGTAGGATTGTGCAGCGTGATAGTATAACCCCCAACGGGAGGGGTATGGCCTCAGGGCAGCCGACGTGGATGATGGGGGTAGCAGGAACCACTCAGAGACGGTACGGTTTAGTTCAGGGTCTTTACTGGTAACAACGACAGACCCTCCCGGAGTACTTGCTAGCAAACGGGGCCTGGTCAGTCTTTGAGCAGATGGGATCTCCCCTGGCCAGGCGTAGTTATAGGCCTCCCAAACTGACTGTACTCTTCTGGCTACCTTGCTAGAAGCTGATGTAAGTAGCCCACGTCCCTGAGTGTACCGTGTGGTGCTCACCCGTATGGCCGGTGACTCGGGGCCTTCTAATGGCTTCCGCTCCACGATGGCGGTGCTGGTCCCACGCGTGTGACCGTGCCTTCGGGCTTCTGGGCCAGAGGACCTGAAATCCCCTGCCTGACGGATTCTGCTGCTGGGTAGGAGTTAGTCCCCACAGCCTCGGACTCCGGGTCCGGTAAAGAATCTTCTTAGTCAGGGCGAGCTCTGCAGCTGCCAGCCCCTGACTCCTTGTAACTCTGCTGTTTCCTATGCTGCTTCTTGTCTCCACTCTCCTTGTCTGACTCACCCTGCCTCAGCCCCGGGTTTATACAGGGGAAGTTCTTCCCCTCCCAAGACTGGGCAGGAGGTGTGGCATGCACAGGATCCCTGACCAAAGGACCTCCCACCTGCTCTCAGACATAACATTACATTACTGTGGAAAACCAGACCCCTGGGGTGCCACAGATCCACACCCCGCCACCCACCCGACGTCACTGTTATGTCAGATGGATCACGTGATACGGATCTGCCCTTTGCACCAATGTGACGTTCCGCACCCCCTCGAGGACGTGTAAGGTCAGATTGGTACAGTTCTACACAGACACGCCCAGTCCACATGGGTATAGGAAGGCACCAGGGAGTGAGAAGAGGTGGCCCACTAAGTCACTGATGTGACACCACACTCGCTCAAACCCCTGACAGGCTGAGAGGCTCCTACACTAGCTCCAGTGAAGCAGAGCCTGGACAACCTGGGAAAGCTGCCACCAGTTTCTATTAGATATAATGCCCAGGATTAAATTATAGATTTAAACGCCATAAGGGCACACTAGACGTTACACTATGTAACATCCCTGGCGGCGTGCTGGCATGGCTTACCATCTTCCACCATATAAGACCGCCAACTTACCTATCAGTCCAGGCTCTGCACTCTGCTCCTTTGCTTGCTGTGTGCAAGGCTCTTGTCTGCTGGCTTAGGTCGGCAGCGCTGTTACTTCCTGATTCTTAAAGCTACAGAGTGCGCAGTCCCAATGTGTCCTCAGCCTATTGCTGTGAGTCACTGGATACTTAAACCTCCCCCACCCTGTGGGAGGTGCCTGAGCGTCACTTTCTTTCAGTGTGTTCTGTGCAACTGAGTTGCCAGGTCCTGTCCTGTGTTTTGTCTGTTTCCGCCACCCTGGGAGCTGAGTACCCAGGCCCGTTACCTGTATCTGTGACTTCTAGTCTTTTTCCGCCACCCTGGGGGCTGAGTACACAGGCTCGTTCCTGTATCTCGTTCCAGTGTCAATTCCTGTCTGAACTGTGTCCTAGCCCGTTACCTGTTTGTCTCTATGTCCGATCCTTCCCTTTTCCTGCAGTGTCTGAACCTGTACCTAACTCCAACTTGTTGTCTCTGTACTTCTGTTTGTGAGTTTTGTGTCCACTCGCTACTTCATTGCAAGTAACTTGTGTGTATCTGGTTCTGCTTGTCCCATTTCCCTGCCTCCGTATCTACCTCCTATTTTCTAGCTATCTTCCTGTGTTTCCCTGTCTGTTCCATGTGAAAAGATCTCTGTCCAGTCTGTCTTCACCTGCGGTTCCGCTCTGCTCTGCTTGTCCTTCGCACCTGCGGTTCTGCTCTGCTCCACTTGTCCTCCACGCCTGCGGTTCTGCTCTGCTCTGCTCCGCTTGACCTCCGCTTTGCGGTTCTGCTCTGCTCCGCTTGTCCTCTGTGCCTGCGGTTCTGCTCTGCTATGCTTGTCCTCCGTGCCTGCCATACTGCTCTGCTCTGCTTGTCCTCCGCGCCTGCTGTTCTGCTCTGCTCTGCTCTGCTTGTCCTCCGCGCCTGCGGTTCTGCTCTGCTCTACTGGTCTGCCGCACCTGCGGTTATGCTCTGCTCTGCTAATGTAGCACCCCGAGGGCTCGGCTGCTACAGGGGTATTGCACCTCAAACCAGAGGTGTGATTATTCCACTCCCGGGTAAGAATGGAGTGTGGACTAGGGCTCGGTAGGCTGCATGCACCACACACACCCCATTTCCGAGGGACAGCTCAACGGTGCTCCCACTAGACAGAAGTGCAGGCATGACAGCATCTGTCCCTGGCTGGAGTGGGGAGGGGAAAGTACACCCAGTGGTGTAGGAGCAGATAGGGGTGGGTCTCTGGGCATAGGTAGGAGCCCATTGGTTGCTAGTCACCTGGGCTCACACATAAGGGAGGTATATAAGGTGGGCACCATCTTAGTTCAGTCAGTGCAGTCTGAGGAGAAGTGACAGGGAGCAGAGCTGCTGCATGGGCTCTTCTCCACGGGCAGGCCTTGTCAGGAGGCCGGGGCCTAAGAGAGAGAGAGAAGAAAGAACAGAAAGGAAAGTAAGAAAGGAAACAAGGAACAGGAACACAGAGAAAGGCCCAGAGACACGAGGACAGAGGGAACCCTAAGGACCCAGGAGACTGCGGGTGATGGGTTGGCAGAACAGGGTACCAGAACCCAAATTGGTGGAGGCAACAGATTCCTCAGCCAAAGACCAGAGGTTGTGACCACATCTTGGTGCGACCCCTCACTACATCCACCAGGAAAGCATACCGCATAGGGTCAGGGAAACCGGAGATAGGTTTCGCCAACAGAAGGCCCGAGGGAGCTGGACAAAGGTGGGTCACTGGTGAGGACGGCCAGAGAAGGGAAGAGAAGGGAGCCCTGTGCCACGCTCTGGAATTGCCTGGGAGTTGACCGAGTCCCTCACCTGGTGGACGCAGCACGGCTTGGGCCGTCATCGCCTGCAGGATTGACACGAATAACAACTGTGAGTAAAGCATTGGAAACTGCAACCGCACGTCTCTGTGTTTCATCGCCGCACCAGCACCATTAGTACTGGGACGCTCACATCATCACTCCCATCATCCACATTAGCTGCCCTGAGGCAATACTTCTCCCGTGGGGAGTTATCCCATACTCGGCTGCGCAAACAACATCAGCCTCAGCGGTCTGCAGCGCAGCGGCGGTCCCCACTGACCGCAATCCACGGGTGGCGTAGTCGGACATTTGTTATTACCTAAGACTGCCACTGGTTTGACCGCCCTGGGCACGGACCGGGTCAGCCACATGGAGACTACAACCCCCAGCGATCCGGCTCCGGGTATCCCCCGCACAACACAGGCCCAGGGGGCGCGTCAACTTATCCTCTGTGCCTGTGGTTCTGCTCAGCTCCGCTTGTCCTCCACGCCTGTCGTTTTTCTCTGCTCCGCTTGTCCTCCACACCTGCGGTTCTGCTCTGCTCTGCTCCGCTTGTCCTCCGCACCTGCAGTTCTGCTCTGCTCTGCTCCACTTGTCCTCTGCGCCTGTGGTTCTGCTCTGCTCTGCTTCGCTTGTCCTCCACACCTGCGGTTCTGCTCTGCTTGTCCTCCGCACCTGCGGCTCTGCTCTGCTTGTCCACCGCACCTGCGCCTCTGTTGCTGTATCCCAGTCTGTACTGGTCCCTATCCAGCCTGTTTTCCTACCTGCCAGAACCGGCCTGTCAGTATACCAGCCATGCCTGTCAGTACCCGCCTGTCTGCATACCAGCTGTACTTGTCTATACCCGCCTGTCTGCATACCAGCCGTGTCTGCCAGTACCCACCTGTCTGCATACCAGCTGTGCCTGCCAGTACCTGCCTGTCTGCATGCCAGCCAAAGCTGCCCATTCCTGCATTCCCCGGTGGGGGTCAACAGCTGTGACCGGGGTCTGACCTGGAGTAGCACCTGGGCCACCTCCCACGTCCCTCCTCGGACCACGAAGTCGATTAAGCCGCCATGTGTTCATGGTCGGATTTGGCGAGTCCCCTAGTCACGCCCCTCCAGGCACTCATCGGTTCATGGCCCAGTGGGACCACTAACCACGCTCACGCCAGTCAGTCCGGGCGCGAGCGTAACACACTATATACATAAGGGTTATACACACAATGATTAAAGTTGCAAGCACAATAGTAGAGGTACAAAAGATATAAAGCAGTTATTAAGAGTCAGTTTCCAGTCAGATGGACGACCTGCCTTTCGGGGGAAGGGCTGCCACATGGGAGGCTTGTGGGCCCTCTCTTGGTTGACGGACTCCTTCCACACGACGTGACGTCACGGCCTCCCTAGGAAAAAAGACACTGGGCTCTAGCTGCAGGGACCTTTAAACTCTCTGGGTCACTCCTACTACTGCCCCCTGGTTGAGCTCAAGTCCTCACCCCTGGTCTAAACTCCAAAAAACTACAATGGGCTATACCTCCATAATAGACAGTCCCAGAGGGCCGGTTCTGGTGTCATTGGACCCAGCTGGGCCCCTGCTACACGTGGATACCAAGCACCAGGGCCCTAGATTTTAAGCCAATTTCATCTCCGACAATTTGTACAACCTCTCTGTCATATCACCTTTGGACAAATTTTTTAACAATCTTTTCTTTATTAGCCTCATAATCTCTTTCTTCACTGCATATTCTGTGAATTCTAATTAATTCACTCGTAGAGATATTCTTAAATATTTGTGAAGCATGAAAGCTATCCAGGTCTAAAAGATTATTGCGATCCATAGGTTTCGAACATAAAAATGTTGTCAAATGATTCCCATTGATCCTTACATCCACATCAAGGAAATGAACACAGCAGGTATCCATCTCCATGGAAAACTGCAAGAATGGATGGCAAATATTCAGATAAGTTTCCGATTGCATTTGTGTAGTCTCTGATCCTATCCATAGCTTAAAAACTTCATTAACCAATCTTAACCATACTCAGTATGGCATGACCAGTGTTGCCATTGTCTGTGTCAGGTTGTTCTGTGTGTAGCAGGTGCTACTTCAATGCAAATAAAGGGAAGGGAAAAGAATGATAGAATGTGACTCAGGATCTGGCTAAGGAATGCCAGAGTCTGGAGTCATCACAATGTCAGCTGCAGGGTCAGATAACTAATATAATGAAAATCTCAGATAGCCCTTCACTGCCGGCAGTCGCTGTGATGTCAGTACCCACTGATGTACAGTTGGTCTCTCCAGAACCTGTAATAGACCTCCCTGATAAATTTTCTGGAGAGAGAGACCAGTTTAGGGTCTTCAGGTAGAGCTGTAGGTTATTCTTTACCCTGCGCCCCCGATCGTCAGGGGAGGAGTTCCAGCGGGTGGGAATAATCATGTCCCTACTGCGAGAGGGGGCCCTCAGACCTAGGCATTTTCCTTGTCCCCCCTAGCCCCAGAACAGTTTTCTGTTGATGCCTTCTTTGACAGTTTAGGACTGATATAGGAAGAACTCGACCGGATCCAGGTCACTGAGGCTAAGATCACGTACCTGGCACAAGGGGGTCGCACAGCTGAGGACTACTGTACTGAGTTCCGGCAGTGGTCCACTGCAGTTCTGTGGAACGATGCAGCTGTCAGGTGCCTGTTCCACAAAGGTCTTTCTGAAACCCTTAAGGATGCCCTGGTCCTCCATGACGCTCCTTGTTCTCTGGCGGGGGTCATGACCCAGGCCAAACGAGTGGACCACAGAATCCGTGAGAGACGTGATGAACGGCGGGCTTCCCCTTACATTTCCCTGGAGCAAGACCATTTACCGGAGGTGGAACCATTGGAGATCACAGTTGCCAGTCTTGGTGTCGTGGAGAGAAGACGCAGACAAGATCTTGGACTCTGTCTGTACTGTGGTCTCTCTGGACATTTTCTCAAGGATTGCCCTACTCGTCCTCAGGCTACCAAACCATCAGGAGAATGTCTGAGTCTGGGTGATGGCTGAGGAGGTCACCCAGACTCCCAGGTAACTTTTTCTTCCTCCTCCTGGGTACTGATAAATACTGTGTTATCCTTCGAGAACCAGTTGTTATCAACCTGAGATCAGATTTCATAAAGCATGTAAAGTCAGGAAATAACTGGGAGGGAGGAGATTTTCTAATAATTTTGAGAGGCAAGAGAAACAAAACTAATTGAGCTGTGCCTATCAGATCAGCTGCGCCTGACGGAGGTTTAACTGTGAACTTGCTAGTTCTCCTCAATACAAATATTACACAGAGGTGTATCTAGTCTTTCTGGCACCCGGGTCAAGAGTTGAGATTGGTGCCCCCCCAGCACATATTGGATTTGCACACTTAGTCATATGCCGAGGAGCTGCTCTCTCTAATTCTCTCAATGTTCAGTGAAAAACTGAAAGAAGCAGAAAGAGAAGCTCGTTGTCACGTGACCGTAAGTATGAAAATCACATGTGAGTGAAGTGGCCATGAGATGACTGCTGGAACCAGCAAATAGAGATGAATCCTGACAGTGAGTATATTACACGCCGTTAGGATTGGCCACAGGGCTTCATTTATAATTAAAGGGATTGTCCAGGTTTGAGATGAAAGTCTGCAGTCACTCTATGTGACTGCAGGCTTCCGAATTCTCACAGCACATGCACTGCACACTTTTAGGATTCTGCCTTGCACAAGTATGTGATTTGTACACTTCTGGCCACATTCCGATTAAACGTGTCTGGCCTCACTCAATTCATTGTCCTTGAGTGAGGTCATGTATGTCTAGTTGGCATGCGACCGCATATATGCAAAGCGTCGGCACCAGAGAATCCTGACAGTGCAGTGAGCAGAAGTCTGCAATCACATAGAATGACTGCAGACTCATCACAAACTTGTACAACCCCTTTAATGCTCCTAACATAAAAATGTGAGAATTAGTCAGTATCATAAATAAAATTTACATCCGGGTAACTGGTAGATGACGTTGTCTCTGGAGTCGTTCTCTTTCTTTTCTTGTTCATCTTGTCCAGACTCTATGGTGACTTTTATAATCCACAGCTCGTCTGTGCAGACTTCCATCTTCTCCGGTCTTCTGCAGCACATCCCCACACGATGCCCTTAAAGATAGCAGTGTCATTATAATGCTCCTGAATAAAAATATCTGCCCTACACTGAGCCCCTGAATAAATAATTGCCCCTCACTATATTCCCTGCACAAAACATGACCTCCACACTGTCCCACTTATGGTACATGATCTCCACACTGCCCTCTCCTTTCCATACTGGGCCCTTACTTCACACTGTCCTGTCACACTGTGTCCCCCCTATAGGGCCCTGTCTCTATACTGTACCCCCTCATCACACTTCCCCTCCTTGGCATACTGTCTCCTCCTGGCTGTGACCTTACACTGTCCCCCCCATACTACCCCCCACACTACTCAGTCTCTACTACCCCCAGCCATACAAGAAATCACCCCCCAGCCATACAAGAAATCACCCCCCATAGTAAATCACCCCCCATCCATACAATAAATCACCCCCATAGTAAATTACCCCCCAGCCATACAATAAATCACCCCTATACAGTAAACAACCCCCCAGCCATACAATAAATTATCACCCAGCCATACCATAAATCACCCCCCATAATAAATCACCCCCCTATAGCAAATCACCCCCCATAGTAAATAACACACCATAGTAAATCACCCCCCACAATGAATCTTCACCTCCATTCCATCTTCGGTGTCTTCGGCTCTGAAGCACAGAGCACTTTCCACCAATAGTCGCCTCTGCAGCTGCAGCGCAGGTGAGTGACGTCAGCAGCATGATCCCATGACCTGTAACCTCAGGGTCACCCATCGCTGTGACCCTGAGGTCAGAGCTTCAATGCTGGGAGCTGGCACGCTGCAGCTTCTCTGAGAGCGGTGTCAGCTTGACACCCTGCTCAGAGAACTGCCGACTCCCAGTCCGGGGGGCAGCAGAACGCAGCTGCTGGGGGAGACACATCGGACCGCCACATTAGGCGACCCGACTGCGCCCCCCTGCCAGCTTGCCAGGGCCGGCATCAACATCCGGCGCATCCGGGCAAGTGCTTGGGCCCTGAGCAGACGGAGGGGCCCTCTCACTGTCGGGGACCCCTGCATGCTATGAGACCCGTAAGCGGTGTGGTGCCAGCGCCCGCTTCCTCCCGCTTGCTCAGGGCCCCGGCACAATACTTACCTCTTCCCGTGCCTCCACAGCAGGTCCGGTCTCTTCCGCAGCTGCTGCACTGTGACGTCTCAGGTCAGAGGGCGCGGTGACATCTTTACACCACGCCCTCTCCTGAGCCGTCAAAGCGCAGAGCGGGAAGACACCAGCACGGGTGAGAAGTCTGGAGCAGCGGCAGCAGGGGAGAAGGGAGGTGAGCATTTTTTTTTTTTTATATATGGAGGCATGGGGCATTATAAGGGGGGGACATGACATCCTGCATGGGGCATTATAAGGGGGGTGACATCCTGCATGGGGCATTATAAGAGGGGGTGACATCCTGTTAGGGGGACAGTTGCAAACACTTTATTAAATAGGAACGCAACCGACCCCGGGGTCCGCGATGCAGCCTGTTGGACTGCTGCCGAACTCTTCCCGGGTGAGAAGGGAAGACAACCAACTAAAGATAACCCTTCCGTGTTAACTTCACACTGGACAGGGTATAGCGGTACGTTCTATCTCCGTTAACTGCTTGGAGGGAGAGCGACCAGCGACGCACCTAACAACAATCTTAGCCCTTCGTGTTAAAGCACACGGAAGGGTAAGACGGTTCGCACAATCTCCAAGAACCGCAGGGAGACGTGTGACCGGACTAGGAGCAGTAGCCCTGTCTACGGTACAGGCGCTACGCTATAGGAGACGACGCTAGTGTGCGGGAGTGATTTCCGCCAGGTACTCGTGCACTCAGCCGGCGTGCTCCCGGACTGAGCCAACTCGCTCAATATGGCTCTTAGAGGAGCTCAGGAGATATGCATGCACAACCAAACAACTAGCTCAAATGATCTGAGCGCGCCACCATGTTTGTGGGCGGACCTTTTAAAAACTAAGCCCTGCCCCACTCTCGCACCATTGGTGACGTCGCCTGTGACCAATCAGGCGGTGCCAGGTCACCGGGTCAGCTGGTTCCTGAACCACCAATCACAGTGCGCCATGTCACGGGCATGCTCAGTGCGATGCATTTTAGACTTAGGCTGCGGTGGCCTAGTCTCTCTCCGCAACCTGTGCTTCATGTTGCTAGGCACAAATACATGAGATACCACTTGTACCTCCCGTGCATTGGCTAGGCATTGGGACCGACGGCGATGCTGAGCAGCATCAGCCCCAGCTGAACCAGAATGGGAGACCACAGAATCCACTGATGATTCAGAACCCATTTCTGATCCAGCAAGCGCCCGGCGCCTAACATTATCTCCCCTTCTAACCTCCCTCTCCACTTGACGCTCATATTCCTCAATGAGCAGGGGGGCATGAATGTGGTCCACAGGCTCCCAGGAGCGATCCTCAGATCCATGACCTCTCCAGTGTACGAGGTAAAATTTTTTCCCCCGAACTATCTTAGACCCCACAATCGCCTGTACCTCAAAATCATCACCCCTGGTGTCTGGAGCAGATTGGGGTTCCGAAAATTTGGTCAGACGAACCGGCTTGAGAAGCGACACATGAAAGGTGTCATGAATCCTCATGTGTCGAGGTAATTGTAACTGGTACACTACGGGGGTTTATTTGGGCCAGGATTCTGTAAGGACCAATAAAACGGGGAGCAAACTTAGCAGATTCCCCGCGTACCCTAATGTTGCCCGGGGAGAATACGGGGGCTGGACGACGATGAGCGTCAGCCGACTCTCCCATCCGATTCTTGGAAGCCAAAATAGCCTCCTGGGTATGATCCCAAACCTCCCGCGCCTCCTGAGCCCAATCTCTGACCCCAGGTTCCACAGAGGAAACCGGCATAGGAACCGGGACTCGCGGATGTTGGCCATTATTTAGGAGAAACGGAGTCTGACCCGTGGAATCCGCCACTGCGTTGTTTAAGGCAAACTCTGCCCAGGGAAGCAATATCGACCAGTCATTCTGGTTGGCCGAAACGAAATGGCGCAAGTATGTCACCAGCATCTGGTTAGTGCGTTCCACCAGACCATTGGTCTCTGGGTGATAAGCAGTGGAAAGATTTAGTTCAATGTCGAGTAAATTACACAATTCTCTCCAAAACCGGGAGGAAAACTGTGGTCCCCGATCACAGATAATCCTATCAGGCATCCCGTGGAGACGGAAAACGTGACGAATGAACAATGATGCCAGAACCCGGGAGGAAGGAACCCTAGGCAGAGGGACCAGGTGAACCATCTTAGAAGAAATGGTCAGACACCACCCATATAGTCGTGTTTCCCCGGGACTTAGGCAACTCCACAATAAAATCCATCCCAACCAGCTCCCAAGGTCTATCCGCCACGGGTAACGGATGAAGAAGACCAGCCGGCTTCTGACGGGATGGTTTATTTCTCGCACAGGAGACACATGCTTGGACATACTCCTTAACATCCTGGGATAGCCGAGGCCACCAATACGAGCGTTGGAGAAGCTCTGTGGTACGCTTGACCCCAAAATGACCTCCGATCTTAGAGGCATGTGCCCAAGACAGTACCTCATTCTGTAAATTTGGTGTAACAAATCTCCTCCCGGGAGGAATCTGGTTCAGGGACACTGGAGCCAGCGTCCGCATACACTCTGGCGGAACAATGAGCCTTGGCTCGTCCTCATCCTCAGCCATATCCATGGACCGGGACAAAGCGTCCGCCCGAGGGTTCTTCTCTCCTTTCAAGAAATGGATGGAGAAACTGAACCGAGAAAAGAAAAGAGACCACCTGGCCTGCCTCGGGTTAAGACGCTGCGCCGTCTGTAGGTATAACAGATTTTTGTGATCGGAATATACCACGAACGGATCCTTAGCTCCCTCCAAGAGGTACCTCCACTCTGAAAAAGCCATTTTAATGGCCAGCAATTCTTTGTCACCAATAGTATAATTCCTCTCTGCTGGAGAGAAGGTCTTGGAGAAGAAAAAACATGGTCTTGTCCGACCCTGTTCATTCTTTTGGGAGAGAACTGCTCCTGCTCCGACAGAAGAGGCCTCAACCTCCAGGAAGAATGGCTTGTCCACATCCGGGCGATGGAGAATGGGAGCTCTAGCAAAATAGGATTTAATCTCCCGGAACGCCTCGGATGTCTCCAGAGACCAGTCCTTGGGATTGTCACCCTTTCGGGTTAAAGCGGCTAAGGGAGCCACCAGGGTGGAAAAATGTGGTATGAACTGCCGGTAGTAGTTAATAAAGTCCATGAAGCGTTGTACCGCTTTAAGAGAATGGGGCTCCTGCCAGTTCTGTACCGCCACCAACTTTTGTGGATCCATAGCCAATCCCTTACTGGAAATGATGTAGCCCAGGAAAGGTAACGACTCTCGTTCAAATTAACACTTCTCCAGCTTACAGTACAAGGAATTTGCTCGCAATCGCTCGAAAACCCTGCGAACATCCTCTCGGTGTGTGGAGAGGTCCAGGGAAAAAATAAGAATATCATCAAGATAGACTATCACGGAAGATAGCAGCAAATCCCAAAAGATATCGTTGACAAAATCTTGAAAAACCGCGGGGGCATTGCATAATCCGAAAGGCATGACGAGATACTCGTAATGGCCATCACGAGTGTTAAAGGCTGTTTTCCACTCGTTGCACTCATGGATTCGCACCAGATTATATGCCCCTCGCAAGTCCAGTTTAGTGAAAATATGAGCCCCTCGCAACCTGTCAAACAGCTCAGAAATAAGGGGCAGAGGATATTTATTCTTGATGGTGATGGCATTTAATCATCTGTAATCAATGCAGGGACGCAAATCGCCCCCTTTTTTCTGAACGAAGAAAAACCCCGCTCCCGCAGGAGAGACCGATTTTCTGATAAACCCCCGAGCCAGATTCTCTTTGATATAATCAGACATGGCCTGGGTCTCGGGTACAGACAGGGGGTAGACCCTACTGCGAGGAGGCTCAGTACCGGGGACCAGGTCAATAGGGCAGTCATACGGTCGATGGGGAGGTAAAGTCTCAGCAGCCTTTTTAGAAAAGACATCCGCAAAGCTTCGGTATTGCACAGGCAGACCGGACAAGTCGGAAAGAGGCTCAGAGACTGCTCCTCGAGCAGCTGTAACCATACACTGGGGCACACAGTCTTACCCCAGGACGAAATTCTCCCTGTACACCAGTCAATGTGTGGAGAGTGATGGCGTAGCCAAGGAAGGCCCAATAACACCTCATCTAATCCCCCGGGGATAATAAGGAAGGAGATAACCTCCCGGTGACCCTGAGGAAACGACATGGTGAGAGGAACAGACTGGTGGGTAATTTGTGTATCCAGCAGGGACCCATTGACCACCCTGATGTTCATTGGCCTAGGCAGTAAGTCCATAGGAATGGCATATCTCTGGGCAAATGCTGCAGACAAAAAGTTGCCATCAGCTCCAGAATCCACCCACACCTTGGCTGTGACCACGGTTGTTCCGAAGGACAACGTCACCTCATAAAGTAATTTGGAGGACGAGACCCCTGAATCTAACACACCCCCTCCAACGGCGGTTAGACACTCCCGTTTCCCGACTGCTTGGAGACCTTATTAACGGGGTACTCCAGGGGATGTGTGAGTCGGGAACGAGAGGACTTAGATTTAGTCCGGGATATGTCCATAGCCTCAGGCTCCGGATTGGAAACCACGGGTTTGGAGATAGGCCTAGAGAAAGCGGGTGCCAACTGAAACCGAGGTCTGGAAAGCTCCAGCTCTAACTTGCGTTCTGCATGACGCAGATCAATTCGGTTAGCAAGTGTAATTAACTCTTCCAGAGAGGTTGGAATCTCTCTGGTAGCTAGAGCATCTTTAATGTGCCCAGCCAGCCCCCTTCAAAACATCAGGATCAGCGACCGCTCCGACCAATCCAGTTCAGCCGCGAAGGTTCTGAACTGAATGGCATAGTGGCTGGCGGTGACCGAACCCTGGGTCAACGCAAGCAGCTTAAGAGCCGTATCATGCGTGACCTGAGGCCCCAGAAAGACGCTTTTTAAGGTCCTAAGAAAAAGACCTGCATTAGCCACAACCGGGTCATTCCGCTCCCACAGTGGAGTAGCCCACTCCAGAGCCCTGTGGGAGAGCAACGAGATAACATAACCCACTTTGGCTCTCTCTGAAGGAAATCATGCCTCCATCATCTCCAAATGAATGGAGCATAAATTTATAAAACACCTGCAAAATTTACTGTCTCCGGGAGAGCAAAGCGGGGTAATGGAGCACTTGCAGCGGTGGCAGCCGAGTTTATCATGTTGGCTGCTAGAGAAGCCGCTTGGGTAGCTAGTGCAGTGGTATTAGCAACCGGGACTGTTTGTTCCAGAGACCTGAGTCTGGTCTCCAGTTGCTGTATATAACGCTGCAGCTGCTGGTTGTCGGCCATGTTCGGCAAGACCCTGGCGCTCAGATACTGTTAGGGGGACGGTTGCAAACACTTTATTAAAGAGGAACGCAACCGACCCCGGGGTCCGCGATGCAGCCTGGTGGACTGCTGCCGAACTCTTCCCGGGTGAGAAGGGAAGACAACCAACTAAAGATAACCCTTCCGTGTTAACTTCACACTGGACAGGGTATAGCGGTACGCTCTATCTCCGTTAACTGCACGGAGGGAGAGCGACCGGCGACGCACCTAACAACAATCTTAGCCCTTCGTGTTAAAGCACACGGAAGGGTAAGACGGTTCGCACAATCTCCAAGAACCGCAGGGAGACGTGCGACTGTGGGAACAGCAGTAGCCCTGTCTTTGATACAGGCACTACGCTATGGGGATTGGCGCTAAAGCGGTTCACACTATCTCCAAGAACCGCAGGGAGACGTGTGACTGGACTAGGAGCAGTAGCCCTGTCTACTGTACAGGCGCTACGCTATAGGAGACGACGCTAGTGTGCGGGAGTGATTTCCACCAGGTACTCTTGCACTCAGCCGGCGTGCTACCGGACTGAGCCGACGAGCTCAATATGGCTCTTAGAGGAGCTCAGGAGAGATGCGTGCACAACCAAACAACTAGCTCAAATTATCTGAGCGCGCCACCATGTTTGTGGGCGGACCTTTTAAAAACTAAGCCCTGCCCCACTCTCGCACCATTGGTGACGTCGCCTGTGACCAATCAGGCGGTGCCAGGTCACCGGGTCAGCTGGTTCCTGAACCACCAATCACGGTGCGCCATGTCACGGGCATGCTCAGTGCGATGCATTTTAGACTTAGGCTGCAGTGGCCTAGTCTATCTCCGCAACCTGTGCTTCATGTTGCTAGGCACAAATACATGAGATACCACTTGTACCTCTCGTGCATTGGCTAGGTGTTGGGACCGATGGTGATGCTGAGCAGTATCAGCCCTGGCTGAACCAGAATGGGAGACCACAGAATCCACTGATGATTCAGAACCCATTTCTGATCCAGCAAGTGCCTGGTGCCTAACAATTCTGCGTGGGGTATTATAAGAGGGGGTGACATCCTGCATGGGGCATTATATGGAGGAGGGGTGACATCCTGTATGGGGAATTAAATGAGGGGTGACATCCTGCATGCAGCATTATATGGGGCGAACAGCCTGCATAGGGCATTATTTGGGGGCCAGTATTCTGTATGGAGCTAATCGCCAGTTTCTGAGCTGTTGTGGAATTTACAATAGATATCGGTCATGTCATGTAATGTAAGAAGTGAAATCTTTGGCCTTGTACTATATATATATTTCTCTGCTGTATTTGTACATCATGAAGCGTGGTATGTGTTAAAGGGGCCCACAAAAACCTGGAGCCGGCCCTGTAGCTTGCTTCCCCATAGATGTGCCTCTGATATTACATAACAGTGGATAATATTGGTTATATGTTCAGGGAGCTTTGAGCAATGATGGTATTTTATCAATATATTAGTGGCAAAGTTAGAGGACAGGCTGTGTACGTGTTCTCAAATACCACTGACAGAGCATGGAATGTACAGTTACTTATTGTTAACTAGGAGAGCGCTGTCATTGGTGATAGACTTGCAAGATAGTTATAAGCAGGAGTGAAGAGACACATGGTAATTGTGCTGTAAATTGTAAATGTCAGCAAGCTATGTACATATGCTAGTTACCAGTAGCAGAGTTACTGTGAGCATGCCTGAGTTATTGTTATCAGTATAATCAGTACACAATTGCTGGCTATCAGCCTCAAGAGCACAGTCAAAGGCAATAAATCTGCATGGGAGTAAGAAGACATGCACTGTCAAAGGCAATAAATCTGCATGGGAGTAAGAAGACACACACTGTCAAAGGCAATAAATCTGCATGGGAGTAAGATGACACGCTGAGAGCGTGCAATCACTAGCTACTGTCAGTACATTAATTATATATAGTTTGATTGCATTAGACAGAAGATGCCACTCTCAATCTGTCCCTCCATTGATTCTATCCCTACATAAGTAATGGTATATCAGTCTCAACATGTATTTCGTCCGCATTACTGTCTTTCTCTACTGCCTCCTTCACACGTCTTGGTGATTCCTGTACAGGAAAAAAACAGTACTGGTGAGATCCGTGTCTGCGTGCCATCCGTATGTACGTATGTGACATCTGTGTGACATCCCCAGTTCATCAGCTTGCTTGTAGCTGTTCATTCTCCTCTGCTTTTTAACATGAATGGTCGCATTATGCTATTGTTAATTTTGAAAAGCACATGTTGCACAGATGGATTACGGTGTGGGACAGTATGGATTATCTTCACATCAGACAGGTGAGGGAGAGGGTTGTTTTTCTTTTTTTACAGGGGACATTGGCTTCAATTGATTAGGCATAAAGGTGAGTATAACTGTGTTTTTATTTTTAAATAAATGTGTAAAACAGGGTGTTGACTTTTCTTTCAAATAAAGTACTTTATTCTGAGTATTTTTTTAATAATATGACTATAGGGTTAGTAATGGGGGTGACTCCTCTCCATTACCAACCTCTGGGCTTGATGTCAGCTGCCAATACAAAGTTGACATCAATCTCAACCCTATTACTCAACTTGCCACTGCCACAGGGCAAGTTGGAAGAGGCAAGGCTAAGTGCCAGATTTGGTGTATCTTATTGATGCATCATTTCTGGGGCGACTGAGGGCTGATGTTATTAGCCTCAGAGGGGGCCAATATCCATGCCTCTTTCCTGACTATTAATATCAGCCCACAGCTGTCTGTTTAGCCTTTGCTGGTTAATTTTTTTCTGGGGTCCTCCTGAAATCTAGCCAGTAAATGCTAATCAAACAGCTGTCCCACAGTGAACTGAGGTAACCTTCATGAGTTCACCGCTAGTGAGAATTTTCTCGCAGTGCTAGCGGTGATCTCACTGAACTCAACGCAAGCAACGTGAGATTTTTCTCACAGTGACCTGCGGTGATCTCACTGAGGTCACCCCAATTCATCGGCCTGCTTGCAGCAGCTCATTCTCCCCTGCTTTTCAACATGAACAGTCACATCATGCAACCGTTCATTTGGAAAAACACATCACACAGATGGATTATGGCGCGGGACAGTATGGGTTATCTTCACGTCAGACAGGTGAGGGATATGGTTGTTTATTATTTTTGTTTTTTCACAAGGGACATTGGTTTCAGTGGATTATGCATTAAGGTGAGTATAAGGTTGCTTTTTTGTATTTGTTTTTTTTACAGGGCACATTGACATCAATGGATTAGGCGTAAAGGTGAATAAAACTGTTTTTTTATTTTTTAATAAATGTGTATGACGCGCCCCCTGGGCCTGTGTTGTGCAGGGAATACCCGGAGCCGGATCGCTGGGGGTTGTAGTCTCCGTGGCGCTGACCCGGTCTGTGCCCAGGGTGGTCAATTCAGTGGCAGTCTTAGTATTATGATAGTCCGACTACGCCACCTGTGGATTGCGGTCAGTGGGGACCGCCGCTGCAGGGCAGACCGCTGAGGCAGGTGTTATGTGTGCAGCTAAGAATGGGATGACTCCCCACGGGAGGAGTACAGCCTCAGGGCAGCTAGTGTGGATGATGAAAGTGATGGTGTGAGCGTCCCAGTACTGATGGTGCTGGTGCGGCGATGAAACACAGAGACGTGTGGTTGCAGTTTCCAATGCTTTACTCACAGTTCTCGTCCAGGTCACTTGTGCACATGAGGGACCGCCTGAGCCGTGCTGCATTCACCAGGCAAGGGGCTCGACCAACTCCCAGGCAATTCCAGAGCGTGGCACAGGGCTCCCTTCTCTTCCCTTCTCTGGCCGTCCTCACCAGTGACCCACCTTTGTCCAGCTTCCTCGGGCCTTCTCTTGGCGAAATCTATCTCCGGTTTCCCTGACCCTACGTGGTATGCTTTCCTGGTGGATGTAGTGAGGGGTCGCACCAAGATGTGGTCACAACCTCCGGTCCTTGGCTGAGGAATCTGTTGCCTCCACCAATTTGGGTCTCGGTACCCTGCTCTGCCAACTCTTCACCCGCAATCTCCTGGGCCTTTGGGGTTCCCTCTGCCTTCGTGTCTCTGGGCCTTTTTCTGTGTTCCAGTTCCTTGTTTCCTTTCTTACTTCCTTTGCTGTTCCTTCACCTCTCTCTCGCTCTCAGGCCCCGGCCTCCTGACAAGGCCTGCCCGTGGAGCAGAGCCCATCAGCAGCTCTGCTCCCTGTCACTTCTCTTCAGACTCAACTTCTTCTTCTTTCTCCTGACTGAACTGGACTCCTACTCTAAGATGGTGCCCACCTTATATACCTCCTTCTAGCACCCGAGCCCAGGTGACTAGCAACCAATGGGCTCCTACCTTTGCCCAGAGACCCACCCCTATCTGCTCCTACACCACTGGGTGTACTTTCCCCTCCCCACTCCAGCCAGGGACAGATTCTGTCATGCCTGCACTCCTGTCTCGTGGGAGCACCGTTGAACTGTCCCTCGGAAATGGAGTGTGTGTGGTGCATGCAGCCTACCGAGTCCTGGTCCACACTCCATCCTTACCCCGGAGTGGAATATCACACCTCTGGTTTGAGGTGCAATACCCCTGTAGCAGCCGAGCCCTCGGGGTGCTACATGTATAACAGGGAGCTGAGTTTTATTTCAAATAAAGGATTGTATTCTTGCTGTGTGCTTATTTAAAAACTTACTATGGGGTTAGTAATGGGGGCGTCTTGCATTGTATTGATGCACCATTTCTGGGGCCGATGAGGGCTAATGTTATTAGCCTCCGAGGGGGCCAATATCCATGGCCCCTTCCCTGGCTATTAGTATTATCCCACAGCTGTCTGTTTAGCCTTTGCTGGTTACAATTTATAGAGGGACCCTACATCAATTTTTTTTCTGGGGTCCCCCAGTAATCTAGCCAGTAAACACTAATCAAACAGCTGTGAGCTGATAGTAATAGCCAGGGAACATTTTTGGCTAATGGCTCCTTTTCTTGGCTAGTAATATCGGCCCCCAGTTCGCACCTTTCCCTCTGCTAGTTATAAATAATCGGCGGGAACCCACGCCTTTATTTTTATTTAGTTCTGCATTTTACACAGGATATACACAGCGGATGTTGAATACAACTCCCATCATTGTCTCCTGGTCACACTGATCTCAGCATGACCAGGCGGCAATGATGAGAGCTGCTTTCAGCAGCCGGCACCTGGGATCAGAGAGAACTGTACTACTTTTTCCCAGGTGCTGGTACATGTGACGCTGATGACACACGTATGTCATCCATGTGTCATCAGTGTCCACATGTGCGGCATGCAATTTGTCCATGCTGCGCAAAAAAAACTGACATGTCTGCGGGTTTTTCACATGGACACATGTCCGATTTTGAATACAATAGGTGTGCGTATGTCCTTATTTGCGGTCCTTAAAAAACGGAATCCATACGGACATAAAAAAAGGATGTGTGAAGGGGGCCTAAGGGATGGCAATTGTGTACTGATTACACTGACAATAATAATTAAGGCATGCTCACAGTAGCTGTGCTACTTGTGATTGACATATGTGCATAGTTTCCTGACAATTTGCTGACAACAATCATAAGGTCCCTAATAAACACAATAGGATAATGAAAAATATACACTTTCTTTATTACAGCCAAGAGGTGAGTAGTGGATGTTCAACAAAAGAGCGCACACCCGAAATATAAAAATAGATTCAATTGTCAAGTAAATATCACCAATGGGAAAAGGTGAGCAGTAAAGGGTAAAAAATCTGCACAGACAGAAGCCATCAAGATAACATATTATCTAACATGCTATAGGATTAAACAAATTGCATATAACCAGTAAACAAAGACTATCAGGTGAAATCACATAATATGTACATGTCATTATAGGAGACCTTACACCAATGTTTAAGTATCTGTGTTCCTGCAACAAAGATGTTGTATCATATACTGGGCAGGAATAATGAAGTATATACCTGGATATACAGTTGCATTCAAAAGTTTGAATGGACACCCCTGGTCAAAATTACTGTTATTGTGAACAGTTAAGCAAGTTGAAGATTAAATGATCTCTAAAAGGGCTAAAGTTAAAGCGCACCTGTCAGCAGGATTGTGCTCAATAAACTACATACACTGTCAGGTTGGTGACATTACACTTATTAAAATGATACTTTGCTTGATGAAATCCATCCTGTGGTTCTTGTTTAATCTTTACTTTCAGTTTGGAGATAATGATATGCTTGTCTTTTGGGGTGGTCTGTGGGGGGCACTCTATCTGGTGCTCTGCTTACATATTCATCTGTATGCTCTTATGACCGCTCACTGTGCCTTCACTGACCTGCCTCCTATTTTACCTAGCCCCGCACTACTAGATGCATTATGTAAAATAGGAGGCAGGTCAATGAAGGCACAGTGACCTGTCATAAGAGTATATAGCTTAATATGAAAGCAGAGCATCAGATGGAGTGCCCCCCACAGGCCGCCCTGAAGCACGAGCATATCGTTATCTCCAAACTGAAAGTAAAGATTACACAAGAACCACAGGACGGATTTAATCAACCAAGGTATCATTTTAATCAGTTTAATGTTACCCACCTAACAGTTTATGTAGTTTACTGAGCACAATCCTGCTGACAGGTGCGCTTTAAAGATGACACATTTCCTTTGTATTTTAGGCAAAAAAAAATATTTTGTCATTTTTTACATTTTAAAATTACAAAAAGGAAAATAGGCTGATGCAAATGTTTGGGCACCCTTGGAGATTTGTGTGCTCAGATAACTTTGACCAAGATTTCAGACCTTAATTAGCCTGTTAAGGTTATGGTTTGTTCACTATCATGGTTAGGAAAGGCCAGGTGATGCAAATATCCCAGCTTTATAAAATCCCAGCCTCCTCTAACCTTGTGCCAAAGCAGCAGCCATTGGTTCTTCTAAGCTGCTGGCTTGCACTCAGAAAATGAAAATGGTGGAGGCTCACAAAGCAGGAGAAGTCTATTGGAAGATAGCAAAGCATTTTTAAATTGCCATTTCCTCAGGTTGAAATGTAATGAAGAAATGGCAGTTGACAGAAACAGTGGAGGTCAAGATAAGATCTGGAAAATGAAGCAAAATTTCAATGAAAGCTGCTAATAGGGTTGCTAGAGAGGCAAATCAGAACCCCTGTTTGTCTGCAAAAGACCTTCAGGAAGATTTAGCAGACTCTGGAGCTGTGATATATTGTTCTACTGTTCAGAGACACCATCACAAATAAGGTCTTCATGGAAGAGTCATCAGAAGAAAACCTCTCCTGCGTCCTCGCCATAAAATTCAGGGTCCGAAGTATGCAAAAGAACATCTAAACAAGCCTCATGCATTTTGGAAACAAGTCCTGTGGATCAATAAGGTTAAAAAAGGAGAAAAAAGGTCACAGAATTTAAAGAAAAGAACATCTCGCCAACCATTAAGCATTAGGATGGATCAATCATACTTTGGGGTTGTGTTGCAGACAATGGCACGGGGAAATGTCAACAAATTATTCATGCAAACATAACACCATCTGTAAAAAAGCTGAAGTAGAAAAGAGGATGGCTTCTACAAATGGATAATGATCCTAAACACACGTCAAAATCCACAATAGACTACCTCAAAAGGCCCAAGCTGAAGGTTTTACAATGGCCCTCTGGGTCCCCTGATCTGAACATTATTGAAAATCTGTGGCTAGACCTCAAAATAGCAGTGCATGCTAGACGACCCAGGAATCTCACAGAACTGGAAGAATTTTCCAAGGAAGAATGGATGAAAATCCCTCAAACAAGAATTTAAAGACTCTTGTCTGGCTACAAAAAGTGTTTGCAAGCTGTGATGCTTGCAGAAGGGGGTGCTACTAGGTGCTAACCATGTAGGGTGCCCAAACTTTTGCATCGGTTCATTTTCCTTTTTGCAATTTTTAAAATGTAAAAGATGCAAATATTTTTTTTTTGCCAAAAATACAAAGGAAATGTGTCATCTTTAACCTTAGACCTTTTAGAGATCATTTCATCTTCAACTTGCTTAACTGTTGACACTAACAGTAATTTTGACTAGGGGTACCCAAACTTTTACATGCCACTGTAGTAGGAGCTCCCTTAGATGTGTGGCACCCACCCCAATGTGCGTTTCGGTGACACCATCGTTAGGGGGTACAGATTTCACAGACGACCATAACTCAGACTTGCTCACAGTAACTCTGCTACAAGCAACTAGTTCTGTCAGTGGTATTTGAGAACACATACACACGTACACGACCTGTCCTCTAACTTTGTCACTATCATATTGTTAAAGTTCCATCGTTGTTTTCCTTCATTAGGGATCCCTGATGGAAGAGGAGAAGGGGCAGGTATGACTGTATCTACCGTAATTGTTCAGATTCCATGTCTCTGTTTTTTTACAAATGTTGCCTCCCTTTATAAATAAATCATGGAAGAATCCCCTCCTCTTCTATTCATTTAAATGCAAGCTTCAGATTTCCACCAATTGCTACTAGATCAGTCTACAGTTTATTAGAGAGCAAGCAAAGAGCTTCAATGTTGTGCTTGATTGGCATATGGCAACTTACTATCATTTGCATATCGAGTCAGATTCTAGTTTTCTTAGAACCATTATTTCCTTGTCCTTGAATGTATCCACAACATGAAGTCAGACAGGTCTATTAAACAATTGGTTGAAGTTTGGCAAGTTATCAAAATATGATAATTCTTTGTACCATGAGTAGGCTCTGCTGGTTCCTTCAAGTTGCCACTAGTCAGGCTGCAACATGGCATAAAGTTATTATCTTTTTTAGGGTTCAAGCTTACTTCAAGAAGGGTACAGGTTTATCTCTGTTTTGTTCTTAAAAAGGACACCTAAAAGGTTTGTGCCTCAGGACAAAATTGGGCTTGGTTAATGTAGTAGAAATATGGAAGTTCAGCTTTGAACATTTTCTGACTTTATATTGTGCCTGTTAAGGGGACGGTTGCAAACAACTTTATTAAATAATGGAAAGCAACCGAACCCGGGGTCCGCGATGCAGCCTGGTGGACTGCGGCCGAACACCTTCCGGGTGAGAAGAAAACAACCAATTTAAATAACAATCCCTTCCGTGTTACAGCACACAGGAACGGGAATAGGGATTCGCACTATCTCCGCTAACTGCACGAGAGATGTGCGATAAATAATGTATCTGTAGTCCTGTTACAGCACAGGGACTACACAGCAGGCGCTAGGATGCGTGTGTGATACACGCCGGCGAATAAGTGCTCCCAGCCGGCGTGCTACCGGACTGAGGAGTATTTCTCCACGTGGCTTACAGGCGGTGCCGGGAATACGGCGTCTGCAGACTGCTCAGGGTATATGGTGACCCCTTTGTCGGAGCCAGACTGTCATACGAAGCTACCTGCCTCCCTCCATCTAAGGCTGCCTATCCCCCGCTAAACCTGCTTGAATCAAGCTGAAGCACACGTGGAGCTCAAACGACCAAGCGTCCACAAAACACCATCACTGCTCAATGATCAGAGCGCCCGCCATGTTTGTGGGTGGGCTATTTAAAGATTAAGCCCTGCCCACCGTCGCACTATTGGTGACGTCACCCGCGACCAATCAGGCGCTGCCAGGTCACCGGATCAGCTGACTCCCAAACCACCAATCACGGTCCGCCATGTGACGGGCATGCTCAGTGCAGTGAATCCTGGACTTAGGTTGTAGCAGCCCTGTTTCCCTCCGCAACCTACGCTTCATGTTGCTAGGCACAAAGACCCAAGAGACAACTTGTACATCTTGTGCACCAGCTAGGCATTGGGATTGACATTGATGCTGAGCAGCATCAGCCCCAGCAGGACCAGAATGGGAGCCCACAGAATCCACTGATGGTTCTGAACCCATTTCAAATCCAGCAAATGCCTGACATCATAATGTGCAAGCATAGGCACAATAATACCACAAAGCTAAATAAAAATTGGGATCAATGTAGATTGATGTCACAATCCTTCCTTGAGAGTTGCAAGGGTCAATAGATTCCTGTCAGACAGATGAAGTACCACAGGTTTGTTTTTAAGCTAACTAAGGTGAATTGACATCATGGGGATATTGCTTCAGCTTGGTTAGCTTAAAAACGAACGCAAGCTAATACATAATTGATCAGATCTATCATTATTACAGTTTACTATAGAATAATCCATTTGATTAATAAGAACTAAACTATTAAATGACTTACTGGTATGCTCTCTTGTCTTTCCCCTTTTCTCAAATCCTGTTTTGAATTCTGCTTTTCGGGCAATGATTGTCAGAACAGCCAAATCTGCTAGTGAGGCTTCCTGTGTTTAACACAAAGCCCTTGAGACTAGTGGTATCATTAATAGTGATCGTTAGTGATGAGCGAGCACTAAAATGCTCGGGTACTCGTTGCTCGGGTCGAGCAAGTTGGAATACTCGGGTGCTCGACCCGAGCAACGGGCCCAATGTAACAACTCTGCAGCGCTGGGCGGTTTGTCAATTAAGCATGTTATCTTCAGCACAGCCTGTTGCCGCTTGGCCAAGGCAGTGCTGCAGTGCTTTCAGCTTGTGACTGATGTGGTCATTTCAGAGATGGTGACGCTGTTTTTTATATTAAAGAAAGATCCTATTGTTTTGGTTTTTTTACGTTATTTTTTAAGACAAATGCATTTACCGGGAAACGTAATTTTAAAATTTTACAACCTTATCTGGCAATGTGGTGTGTGACACATCATCAGACACATCCTGTTTTATTTATGATGGAGTAACTCTGAAAGTCATAAAGCCTATTTTTATAGGGCCATCAGACGGCCCTTACTATTGTTAGAGAGCCATCAGCTGGCTATGCTTTGTTGTTCTCATTATTAACAAGTGGTTCTCCTATACTGTTATTGCGTATCCAGTGACTGCAAGGGATGCTAAAAATTTGGACGCAACCCAATACCCCTTTGAAGAGACATAGAGGAGGGTCTTAGTAAAAAAAATGTTCCCATTATAAAGGAGCGGGTCTCCTATAGTGGTCATGCCCATGCTGTGACTGCAAGGGCTGCCAAAATTTGGGAAAAACCCCACTAAGAATTTAAAGACACATAGAGCAGGGCCACAGTAACGACAAATTCCCATTAGAAAGGAGAGAGTCTGCTATACAGTTATAGGGTATACAGTGAGTCCAATGGCTGACCAATTTTAGGAAAAACCCCACTAAGAATTTAAAGACACATAGAGCACGGCCACAGTAACAAGTACGACATGTTCCCATTAGAAAGGAGAGGGTCTGCTATACAGTTATAGGGTATGCAGTGAGTCCAACGGCTGACCAATTTTAGTAAAAACCCCATTAAGAATTTAAAGACATATAGAGCAGGGCCACAGTAACGATAAATTCCCATTAGAAAGGAGAGAATCTCCCATAGTGTTGGCCTATGCAGTGAATGCAAGGGCTGCCAAAAATTTGGTGGCACCTCAATGCCCCTTGGAAGAGACATGGAGGCCAGAGGGCCTCCTCAAAACAATGTTCCCATTATTAGGAAGTGGGTCTCCCATAGTGTTGGCCTATGCAGTGAATTCAAGGGTTGCCAAAAATTTGGAGGCACTCCAATTGCCCCTTGGAAGAGATGTGGAGGAGGGCCTCATAAAAAATGTTCCCATTAGAAAGGAGCGGCCCTCCTATACTTGTAATGCCCATGCACTAAGTATATGGGCTGACAAACAATTACCCCTGGGGGGTATACATGAACATACTGTATAAAAAAAATTTTTTATGGGCATCATAAACACCCTTTAAAAAAAATATGTGGGTGTTGCATCACGGACTACGGTCACCCTGGTGATATGGTGGTGGAGGATGAGGAGATGGAGGAGGACAAGAGCAAATAGCCAAAATCAGGAAGCGTATACCTATGTCTGTGTGTGAAAAGGTGCATAGGAATACATCTCCCAAGAAAAGACACTGGATTTGAGTTTGTTATGCTGCTATCATTCGGTGGTGTTGAGAAGTCTGGCCCAATCCAGCCCTTGTTCATTTTTATAAGAGTCAGCCTGTCAGCATTTTCAGTTGACAGGCGGATGCGCTTATCAGTTATAATTCCACCAGCGGCACTAAAAACCCGCTCTGATAAAACGCTGGCGGCAGGGCAGGCCAGGACCTCCAAGGCATAGAGAGCCAGTTCATTCCACGTATCCAGCTTGGATACCCAATAATTATAAGGCACAGAGGAATCACGGAGGACGTTGGTACGGTCGGCAAGGTACTCCCTCAGCATCTTCCAAAACTTTGCACTCCTTGTGAGAGTACAATGCGCCTCAGGCCCTGTGCGATGGGAGGGTCTGAGAAAACTCTCCCAGAACTTTGACAGTGTTCCCCTGCCTCTGCTGGATTGAAGTTGTGTCTCTCTCGCCTGTACTCCTTGGTTAAAGAAATGAATCACTGCACGTCCTATACGTGGTGCACGAGCAGGGTCCAACGGCAGTAGGTATATAATGTTAACACTCGGCACTCAAGATAAATTCTCAAAGTTTTAATAAGCCAATCAATCAGGACTGTTAAATAACAACGTTTCGGTCAGATAGACCTTCATCAGAACACTCTGCAATAATGAAATCAAAAGAAAAAAATAATAAATACATTAAAAAATAATATTTATATTTCAATATTTATATTTCAGTCATGTATGTTTTTATCACAGCAAAAATTAATATATCTCAATAATAGGATGCATGGAATATATTGAAAGTACAATTCATACAGAACACAATAGCAAGGCTGTGATATGATCCCATACAATGCTTCCTATGGTTCAAAGAGAGGTAAGTAAATAGAATACAGGAGACATAGGAGTAAGAGAAGCGTACCTGTATGGCTGAGAGATAAAGGGAAAGTGTGGGACCCAATGCCTCACATGTGTAGAATTATTTCTGCAAAGTAATAAAGTGCCAGGTAAGTAACCCAAAGTATTATTAGCAGCCCCAGAAGAATAGAGGTAGACACCTATCAGGAAAGTCAAATCGCAGTGCTTATTCGATGTCCGGAATCCTAACGCGGTATCCACTGCTTGTTAGCATGCGGCGCCGTCGGTGTAAAGCACCCGGAAGACATAAATACGGGTCAAAGAGTGGGCGTGCACTGACCGCAACCAATAGAAAAAATCAGCGCTCACAGCACAAGTGACGTAGTTAGTTACTAGGTAGATTAAATTCGGTCATGTGATCTCTATTTGCGTTCCATATAAGCGGAATTGTGCGTTCCAAGGTAGTATGCGTGCCACTTACACCCACACTTATACTCCAAGGCTGTGTGAAGTTAAAGAAGTGAATGAAAACCGGAGTAAATAACAAAAGGAAGTGAAATGAGAGTTCCTTGTCTTTAGAGAAATCCTCTCTGGATTTCCAACCTTTTGACACTACTCTGGGTTCAATAGTGGTGTGCTGAGGTCCCCTAGAAATTGGGACAGGAAGGTCAGGCGAGAAGATGTGGGTGTTTGTTGTGGCACAACTTCAACTTGCTCACGGCCTAGTCCACGGCCTCTGCATGCACCATCACCATCACGTCCAGTTCCCCGTCCCTTGCCACGTGCCTTGCCCATTTTAAATGGAGGACAGTATCTTCCACGCTCACTACAAATCACTGAATTTGGAGCGAACTTATATGTGATCCGTGTGACAGAGAAAACAGAGTTTTAAATACCTGGCCTGTAGGGAAGTAGTTTGAACAGCAAACTGCGGTGAATTGCTTCAATGACACACTAAAGGAAATTTTTAATGGAGGCCAGAAATGGCAGTATTTTCTGACAACGTATATGTGATCCATTTGAAGGAGAAAATACGGTTTTAAATAGCTGGATTTCTAGCACTGTAATATGGAAAGGGCCTGGCTGTATTCAGCAGTGCCAACAAGCAAATGGCGCAGAAAAATGGTGTTCTCTGGATTGCTTTTTAAGCAAATAATGAGGATTAAGATCCAAAGAAAAGTATTCCTGGCCCCTGAGACCTGGGCCTTTGTATAGAAATATCTAACAGCAGCAGAAGGCAGAATTGGAATGGAGCCTCTTGTCCTATGTGCACTGCAGTCTGATATATACACTGCCTGCCTATATACACTGCCTGCCTGATATCTCTGCAGATGGATTAGTTATCCTCAAAAGGACTGTTTGTTAAGATGGATATGTGTAATGTACGTTTTTTTCTCCCTACACTACCTAATACACAAGCAAATCTCTCCCTGATGCAGCAGCACCTCTCCCTACACTGTCTAATTCCGGAGTGACTGTGACAGACATGGCGGCGCCAGGTCTGATATAGACCCGATGATGCTATGCGGCCTGTCTATCACTGTAATACCACAACCAACATGGCTACGGCATTACAGTGAGTGGCAGGCAATCCCTGCATGTTGATTGGCGCTCTAAAGAGCGCCAAACATGCAGGGAGGGGACCCGAGCACCCACCGATCAACCCCGGAAATACTCGGCGAGCGCCGAGCATCTCGACTAGTGAGATGCTCGGGCGAGCACCGAGCAGTAGCGAGCATGCTCGCTCATCACTAGTTATCGTTAAAAGGTTTTGTCCACTTTTTGGGATAATTTTATTTTAATTTAAATGCATATATTTGGGGCAAAAATTAATTTTGCTATTGGGTTTCCTTAAAAAAAATTGCACATTGTGACTTTTACAGACTCTTAATTTTGGCAGGTGACAGAAACTACCTCTACTATCTTCTGCCATAAGCATCAAAAGAGCTGAATTTGAAGTTTAACATCATCGATCTGTCTGCTGCAAGTATTAAACACAACTAAGCCCTGCTTGTGTCTAAGCTATGCCCTGCTTAGTGATTACAACTTTGTTTGCAGACAAAGCAGCCTAAGGCTGCGTTCACACATTGCGTATTTTCGCGCGCTTTTTTGCGCACACTTTTTGAAAATACGCAATGTGCTTTGTGTCTGCCAGCAAAGTGAATGGGAAATTCACTTTGCCGTTCAGACACTGTATAATTTTACGCAGCGGGAAAGCGCAGCTGCGTAAAGAATTGGCATGTCAATTCTTTACGCAGCTGCGTCCTGCGCTTTCTCTCTATTGTGCCCATTATAAGCGATGGAATTACGCAGCGGTGTTCACACACTGCGTAATTCCATCACTTTTTTACGGGGGCGCAGGATGGATACTCACTTACCCGATGTCAGGGGATAGGCGTCCGGTCCGGTCCGCTCCAATCCCGCGCTTCCAGCATCTGCCGGTGAAGCGATCAGCTGTAAGCTAACCGGCTTGTAACCGGCTTCCGGTCAGCTGATTACAAGCCGGTCACGTGACAGTCAGCTGATCGCTTCACGGCAGATGCTGCAAGCGCGGGACGGAGCAGACGCGTCTCTCATCCATCGGGTAGGTGAGTATCCATAGTCTGTACATACACTGCTAGGGACACACACACGACACAGACACACAGGACACATAGACACAGACAGTACACACACGACACACAGACACAGACAGTACACATGTCACCCTTCATTTTTCACACTGCGTTTTTTGCTGCGCTTTTTTACGCAGTGTGTGAATAGAGGTGCTTTTTTTACCTGCTTAAGGCTATGTGCCCACGATGCAGAAATGAAGCAGAAAATTTCTTCAGCATTTCTGCATCTCCCTGGCAGAAAAAACGCATGCAGATTGTGCATGCGCTTTTCCTGCAGAATACATGCGGATCCACATGCGGATTCACATGCGTTTCCGCATGCAGATTGACAAGCGCTTTCCAGGCAATAGCATCACTTGGAAAGTGCTTGACAACTAAAAACAAATAAAGCTATACTCACTCCCAAGGCCCCGGCGTGGCTGCAGCTCTCGTTCCTGTCTGGTTCCCGGCTGCCGGCATATCGCGAGACAGAGCGGTGAAGGGCCTGCGGTCACATGACTGTGACGTCACCGCAGGTCCTCAAGCGATGCCGGCATTCAGAGAGAAGACGCCGGACAGGTGAATATAACTTTATTTGTTATTTTATTCTTTTTTTACAGGTACAATGGTACCCAGGTCTGGATGAGAGTCTCCTCTCCTCCAGAACTGGGTACCATCCGCACATAGAAACGCATAGAAGCCGCTTGTACAAATGTACAGTCGCGGTTTCAATGCGTTTCAATGCAAGTCAATGGCGGGAGTTCCGCTGCGCTACCGCAAAATAAAATGACATGCTGCGGATTTTTGTACGCAGCATAAACGCTGCGGAAAAATCCGCAGCATGTGCATAGAACATGCGGAATCCCCTTGGGGACCATGGGGTGCGGATTACCTAGCGTTTAACAAGCGTTTATGCTGCGGAAATTCCGCAGCATAAACGCTTGAAAAACGCTATGTGGGCACCCAGCCTTAAAAAACGCAGGTAAAAAAAGCAGGAAAATACGCAGCGTAAAAAAACGCAGGGAAATACGCAATGTGTGAACGCAGCCTAAGAGCCAAAAAGGTAATCTTTTGGGAAAGGGGGGGAGGGGAGGGTAGGGGGATTTGTAAAACAGGGAGAATAATGAGTTTTATTGACACAACTGAATAAATATATGTATAGATTATTATAAAACCACTTAATGATTTTGGGAATACCTCCTTACTGCATTTCTCCATTTTTCCATTCAGTTCACATTTCACTTTTGATATGTCATGGTGACATTTCTAGAAACTATAAAGCTGAGTAGCTGTTGGATCACTCAACAACATGTCAATTACTTTACTATACATTGGTTTCACTGCAAGAAGAACCAACGTTTCTTATTTCAAAGAATTGTTTGTTACATTCATGGTATAATTGTTTTATCCTATATTTTCGATAAAAGGTGTCAGCTGTCAGTCGTGTTTTTGATGTTGCCAGACAAAAGATATCTATCACTCAGTCATTCAGTTGCATGAAGTACCGTAGTTTTCAGTATTACAGGAAAACATGGAGCAGTCAGCTTCTAAAAACCTTCTCAAGAAAAAATAATTATCTTCATAGTAATTACATTAAAAAATCTACAGTACATCTCAAAAGACTCTATCTGAAAAAAGCCATTTTGCTGGGAAGGGGTTATTATCCCATGGAGGAAATGTGAGAATAATCATGCAGACAATAAACCAGAAATTCAGCTCATGGATTTCATTTCCTGCTTCTTTTCCATTTTCAAAGTAATTGCATCTTGCATTTAACTGTTTTGCGAGTTCTGCAGCATTCTAGAGTTTTAGTACTATTTATTCTTTTATCTCACTCTTTTTATTTCCTCATTCTGTTTGGCATCCAGTAAAGAAAACGAAAGAATTCTGCAAAGACATTAAAAGTGCACATCTGTGAACTGTAGCTGAAAAAAATGTCATTCTCCTCAAACTTTATCTAGTAAGTGCGGTTATAAATCGAACTGTCATGAGAATGATTGGGGCAAAGGGATGACTGCCTGTCTAATTTTTAATGACCAGAAAGATGCTGCAGGAGTGACCATTGACAGCCCTGCTGTTCACACTCACAGTGAAATCATTGCCATGTCTTATCAGGCAGTTGTCAAAGATTAAGAGGATTGGAGTGGATTGGAGGAGGATATAGCCCTACATATTGGAATGACATTTTACATTTTTAAATTATATAGAGTAGACCTGGTCAAAGTGCGGCTCGCGGGCCACATCGGGCTACGTGGGGCTCACACTGTATATACAGAGGCTACGCGGGGCTCACACTATATGCAGAGGCTATGTGGGGCTCACACTGTATATAAAGAGGCTATATCTATATATGGGGGGCTATGTGGGGCTCAAAATAGAGAAGGTAGATGCCAGCTCACCTTTTTGCAGCTCAATTGAAGCTAAATTGGAGCACGGAAGACATCCTGTTCCAGACGTGGAACATGCAATAGAAAACAGCTTTTTTACAGCTCCAAATTAAAGTTTATTCAAAAAAATCTTAAAATGACATATCCACAATGGGAGAAAAAGGGTAGCAGTTTGATAAGTAGAGTTGATCATCAGCTTAAACAAAGCTGCTCCATTGTAAATGAGCAAACATTAAATACATTCATGATTAATTGCAAGTGAGGAATTTGAATCATGTGATCACTCAAACAAGGGAGCTAATCAGAATAACATCAATGAGTGTGCAGATATTATTGCCGTTTCACTCACTAATGTGAACTGCAACTGGGTGGTGGTGGTAATGGATATCCAAACATATAGGTTACAGATATTAGAGTAGTTAGCTGACACCTCTACCTATATTAAATTGCCACACAACCCCACCACCAATTTTCAAAAAGAGATCAACAAATTAATTGATGATGGTTTTTCATTGGGTGTCTTGAATACTAAACAGAGGAAATATCTAATTGTAGAATACCCTTTCACCCCATTTCTACATGCTTTACCTAAAGTTCACAAAGCCACGAATCCCCCCCCCCAATGAGACTGATCGTGTCAGGGATAGGCTCAATGACGGGACACTTGAGTGAGTGGCTGGATGCCATTCTCCAGCCTTTGGCTCAACAAACTCCTGGTTTTCTTAAGGACTCGTGTGACATTTTGAAAATAAAATCCGGTCTTCAGAATTTATTTGGTTAAGTTGTGATGTCGTGTCCTTGTACACATTAATACCACACAATATCGCAATAAGAGCATTACAATTTGTAATCTATCTATCCCTATATAGTAATTTTTCTATACATGTCACACATTATTTGATGATACATATTTTTTTTACATTTGACCAGTCATTTTATTTACAGAAAAGAGGAGTATCGCAAATTATTTCCCCTCATTAGCCAACCTAGTCATGGCTTATTGGGAATCTGAGTTGAAGAATAAATAATCAAATCCATTTTCAGAACATCTGAATTGGTATGGCAGATACATAGATGATCTCCTCTTTATTTGGGGGGCAGTGTATCTGCCATATCCCAATTCATGGAATACATTAATAGCAATATGTTCAACCTCAGTTTCATGTCTGCACATCATGCTACTCAAATTTTATTTTTAGATTTACAATTATTGAGTAAACCAGGCAATACAATTTCAACTTCCACACTTATTAAACTCATTACTGGTAACACACAGTAGTCATCCCCAATACACAATTCGTTCCATCCCTGTGGGAAAATTCAGTAAAATTAAAAGAAATTGTAATAACCAAGAAATTTTATACAAAGAATTGAGGGATTCTGGAGCTAGATTGGCTAATAAAAAGCTATCCCCCATGGACCCTGAACAGGTCGTCTGACATTGTTCATGGCAAGAATAGACGGAATCTTATCTCAAAAAAATGCCACGAAATCAAAAATGGTATCCAGAAAACCAGTTCTTTCAATTAAATACAGTCCTCAATTCAATAGTATTAAATACATTGTTTCAAAATTTCTTCCAATTCTACAACTTGATCCTATGTTGTTGTCTTTTTTGGAACTAGAATGTGCGATTGTAGCAAAGAGGGGGACAACTATTGGGAACATTGTCTCACCAAGTTTTTTGCCCTCTATAGTTAAATCTGAGACTTGGTTGTCATGCAGGGGCTTTTGCAAATGTGGAGGTAATAGATGAAGAATGTGTTTTCATGCTTTAGTGACTAAAAACTTCTATAATTATGATAGATCATCATGCAAGCATGTTATCAAAAATTACATCAACTATAATGCTAAGGATATAGTATATGTCATCAGTTGTTCCAGTTGTGACCTAATGTATGTTGGTTGCAGAACACATAAACTAAAGGTCTGTATATCGAAACATATTACTGACATCATTAGTACCAATGCTTCTAATCGCACTATTTCACAACCATCACAACATTTCATCACTCAACATAAGCAGATTGCTTCTTTCCAAGTTTACAGCATAGAGAGGGTTAGGAAACCAGAGAGGGGAGGAGACCATAGAAGACAACTACGCACTAGAGAAGCGTTATGGATCTATAATCTAGACACTTGTGCTCCTAATGGTCTTAACATGCGCAAAGAGGTTATGTTCCATTATCAATAATATATGTCTCTTTGCTTCTCTTTTGCCATGTTTTTGTGACTTTTTTGTCATTTTTTATTGTCATTATTGTCATTATTTTTAATTTGTGTCTTCCATTAATGATTGTTTTTATTGTATTTTTCATGATTGGTTTGCAGTTCACATTGGTGAGTGAAATGGCAATAATATCCGCACCCTCATTGATGTTATTCAGATCACCTCCCTTGTTTGGGTGATCAAATGATTCAAATTCATCAGGTGCAATTAATCGTGAATGTATTTAATGTTTTCTCACTTACAACGGGGCAGCTTTGATAAAGGACGCAGGAATCGTCAACTCTACTTATCAAACTGCTACCCTTTTTCTCCCATTGTGGATATGTCATTTTAAGCTTTTTTAAATAAACTCAAGTTTTTATTTGGAGCTGGAAAAAAGCTGTTTTCTATGTGGGGCTCACACTGTATATATTGGAGGCTATGTGGGGCACATACTGTATATATGGGAGGCTATGTGGGGCTCACACTGTATATACAGAGGCTATGTGGGGCTCATACTGTATATATGGGAGGCTATGTGGGGCTCATACTGTATATACAGAGTCTATGTGGGGCTTACATGATATATACAGAGGCTATGTGAGGCTCACACTGTATATACAGAGGATAAGTGGGGCACATACTGTAAATAGGGAGGCTATGTGGGGCTCACACTGTATATACAGAGGCTATGTGAGGCTCCCACTGTATATACAAAGGCAATGTGGGGCTCACACTGTACATAGGGAGACTATGTGGGGCTCACACTGTATATAGTGAGGCTCACACTGTATATACAGAGACTATGTGGGGCTCATGCTGTATATATGGGAGGCTATGTGGGGCTCATACTGTATATACAGAAGCTATGTGAGGCTCACACTGTATATATGGCAGGCTATGTGGGGCTCACACTGTATATAACGTAGTCTATTTGGGGCTCATGGATCATCACTGTTCTAGGCCCTGAAAAGCCTAGAACATCATGAAGAGAAAAGGTAATGTATATAAAATTAGAATCTTTATTGAAAAATATTAATTAAAAACACATGTATAAAACCATAATAATAAAAGGGAACCAAAATACCCGCACACTTTTAGATATCTGACAGCGCAAGTATAAAAAGCTACCAGCTTCAATATTTTGAGCTGTCACAAATGCCAAAATGGTTAACAAAATAGTGTGCCAACTCTCTGAGTGATGGCTATGCAGTACCTGGTAAGAAAATTAATGAACAAGAAAATAAGTGATATGGTGTATAGATATGAATAAAATCACTATGGAGCTGTCAAATAAGGTCCTAATAAAGTGCAAAGTGCAATAAATACATGACCTAACACAAACCATCAGTGAAAAATTATTGACAAATGATTCTCACTACAGGAGCAGTACAACTATAGGGTATTCTAAATAAGGTACATGCATGACAAAAGCTATGATTACAAAGTATAAAAAAGCCTCAGAGAAAACTCATAGCAATGCAGTGACACTTACGATCAGCTGTCAGGGCTAAGAGCGAGCGGACCCCAGACTACGCAGTTTCACCATAGCTTCTTCCGAGGGACGCTACGGAGATTTTTGCCAGCTCCTGGGGCAAAGTCTGCTCCATTTGGAAGTTGTAGGACTGCTGCATCCTGTGATTGTCTGCAGTGATCAGTTGAATAGAAGAGTGCATTATCAAATATTTTCCTGATGATGTACTTTTCTAGTCACTTGACTGCTATAGACAGTCATAGGCTGCAGTGGTCTCTTTAGCTCCTCCATAAAAATGATAGAAAAGATTTTTCAACTAGAGTTCACTGGATTGTTTGAAATTCAAATTCGCTGGCTGTACCGAATTTTCCTGAAAATTTCAATTTGCGGTGAACAGAGTGGCAAAAATCACATAATTAAACAGGCTCTAGTTGTCTGGAAAGTATGCATAACATGCTTTGAGTTGATCTTGAAGTCAATTTAACGTGTTTTGAGCTCTGTAATGCAAACACTGCCTTTTTAACATCAAAATAACTTCAACCTATCAGAGGTAACCACCTGCTTATTTAACAACCCACTGCAGTATTAGACTTTAGGGACACATAAATTGTAAAATGATACAAAAATGATCCCCTTTGGGAGGGAGCATTTTCATTGTTCATAGAAAGGCGGCACAAATTGAAGAATCCATGATATTTTCATATGGTTGGGCGCAATACTTATTCCTGTCTAAGAAGTATAAAGAGCTTTGTATCTTTCTAAGTGAAGAAGTGATAGCTTTTTAATAAGTCATCCAAAAATTATTGGACAAACCTAGCCTAGAAGTGAAAAAAAAAAAATTGTCCATTTTTTGGGTCCACAACTGGTTTGGTAATCACAAAATGATTGGGTAATTGCAAAGGATTTTTATCAAGTCTTTCAAAAATTATCCCCTTTTCTGAAAAAAAAAATAAGCAATGTTTTGAATGTGAAGAACTTCTGGCTTGTTGTCACCAAGCTTTTTAAAAAAATTAGCCCTAACTAGCTCAAAATAATATTTTACAACACCGTAGTAGTAAACAATTGTGTTTAAACTTCAGGATTATGTCGATTTCTCTTTTAAAAAAGAGCACACGCCTATAGAAATAGGGTTGGAATAGAAACTCTAGGTAGAATCACATCTCACTAGTAAGCATCAGAAACTGGCCACTGTATTCAGGTGGTGCATGTACACATCTTATATTAGACTATTGGAGCAATGAAGCAAGCTCAAAAATTAGTCTAAAGAATGCACACAGTTTGGTAGTAAAACACTTATATTTAAGCCTCAGGATTAGGGAGATTTCTCTTTAAAAAATAGTGCATCTTAAAAAACAGGAATCACACTTTCATTTACAAACAGAAACAAGCCTTGGATTCAAAATTTGGATTTAATTGCAAAATACTTAGTAAGTGAAGTGGTTTCATACTAACCTTGCTTGCTGTCACTGTGTGAAAAAAAACAGCTATTAAGGTCCTGCTGCACAATATCATAAATGTATTAATTCACAGTAACAGACTAAGTGGTGATGATGAGACGCTACAACAGTTCACTGTATAATACTTGAAGCTTGGATTTATTTTCACAGACTGAGACTATCACTCCCATTTTCAATCTGATACATCAGCACAAAAGTAGTACACCATAATTGCATTAAGCCTTTTTCTATCCTTAGCGCTGTGAACTCTGAACTCCTATCTCTATGCAATATAGAAATAAAATGCTGTTCCTTGGCAGGTCCCAATGTTTTATACTGTCTGTGATAGCCCTTCTGATTGGCTGGGTTATACAATGTGATTGCATTGGTGCAGTGCATTATAGGAAAACACAGACTGCAGTATATATGGCATTAGGAAACTCATTAACAATGCAGCATGTGTGAATAGGCATTGAATATTTTTTTGCTGATCTTTGTGAATCGAATCGCAGTTTGCAATTCGACTCAAATTTGATCCTCCGTGGATTGATCTACTTATCTCTATTGCCAACCATGCAATGAATTTGGAGATTTCCAACTTTCCCTTCACAGATGACGTTGGAGGATATAATGTTCTGACCATGAGAATTTTGATGGCCAAGTCTTTTTTTTTAGCATTGAGATAATCTTTCAGCGGTTCTGACATAGAGAGTACAGGAGCATATCTGTATTCAGAGAACATGGGAATGTTGCATGTAGACAGACATCTATTTAATCTGTATGGCCAGCCTTAGAAATTTTATGAGGATGGTGGAGACACAGGGGTCTCCCGTGGGCATTATACTACTCAGACAACACAGGGTGAGGGTAAAACAGTGTGGCAATACTTTATTGAACCCCCAAGAGACAATAAACATATAGTACAGTCCAAGCAAATACTCAAGATGGTGCAAAATTACAGAGTCTCACCCTTCCGCTGGCTCGCCTGGATTTGAGCAGTTGTGATTTTGAGGCTTCCAGGGCCAACTACCACAACCAGTGGCACCCAGGTTTGGGTGAGATCCCACAGAGAGGAGGTATCTGCAAGCTTAGGAAGCTGACAGTCCATTGAGGTATGTGACCAGGAGACCTGAAGATCCCAACCTGGCTTCTCCAAACATATCCATGGAACCAGGTGACTAGTGGGTCCCAACCTGGCATTCTCTGAGTATATCCATGGGTTCCATGTGACCGGTGGGTCCCAACCTGGCTACCCCAAACATCTCCACGGGACCAGGTAACCTGATTGTCCCAACCTGGTTTCCCGAAATATATCCATGGGTTCTGTGATAGTCAATGGAGCAGATCTCTATTTCTCTAGCCAGGGCCATGTTCCCTTAAGCTGTCATCCTGTAGAATCCAAATCTGTGTCCCTCTGTATAGAGCCATGTGTCCTAGCTGCTGTTCTGAAGAGTTACTCTGTATCTAAGAGTCTTTCTTGGCTGTGATTTTTGTTTAAAATACTGATGAGACAATCACTCACAACCTACCATTTCATGGAGGGGGTGACTGCTTAGTATTTGAATTGCGCAAAAAAGGCTTGTATAAGGTGCTGTTCACACTAGGGTAGTGCACAGTATCCGGCTTACAGCCTATTAGTTACGCCCATACTATTAGACTAGGCGGGCTGCCCGGTAATATTCAAGTGCACCATTTCTGGCCTCCATTAAAAAATGTTTTCAGTGTGTCAGCGAAGTTTTAGACACCGGTTACCTACAGGCCAGGTATTTAAAACTGTGATTTGTCTGTCACACAGATCACATATAACTTCGCTCCAAATTCAGCCATTTGTAGTGAGCG
Source organism: Phyllobates terribilis (assembly GCF_046119375.1). Lineage (NCBI taxonomy): Eukaryota > Metazoa > Chordata > Amphibia > Anura > Dendrobatidae > Phyllobates > Phyllobates terribilis. Next base: position 278,472,499 of record NW_027362767.1, read on the forward strand.
TGGAAAATATTGTCCTCCATTTAAAATGGGCAAGGCGAGAGGCAAGGGACGGGGAACTGGACGTGATGGTGATGGTGCATGCAGAGGCAGAGGCCAAGGCCGTGGGCAAGCTGAAATTGTGCCAAAACAAGCACCCACATCTTCTTGCCCGACCTTTCTGTCCCAATTCCTAGGGGACTGCAGCACATCACTATTGAACCCAGAGCAATGTCAAAAGGTTGTTGGTTGGATAGCGGATAATGTTTCAGTCACTTTGCCACCACCACCATCACCCTGTCTTCCACACAGTCAAGTCTCAGTAGCCGTGAGTCTGGACTGCATATTCCTCACCCTGATCCTCCTTCCTCCCACCATGCCGAGTGCCTGGAGACAACTGATCCCACTCTTGGACACTCCGAAGAGCTGTTCACTTTTCCATTTATAGATTCGGGCCTCTCGCCCCCGGTCCACTTGAAGCGGGGCAAGAGGAGATCGCGTGTAGCGATGCCCAAATATTTGAGCAGCCTCAGTCCCACGAAGGCGACAGTAGGAAAGTGTCACAAGAGGTGGACTATGATGAGATAAAATTGCCAGAAAGTCAGGAGGAGGACCAGGGTGCGGAAGTGGAAGATGAGATGGGGAATGATATATTAACTGACCCAACCTGGCAGGAGGACATGCAGAGTGAGGACAGCAGCACACAGGGGGAGGGAGGAGAGCACCCCAACAGGCAGGAAGAAGCAGTGTGGTGGCCACAGACAGAAGGCAGGCAACCGTTCCCTGTAACACCAACACGAAGGAAGTTGACAGTACAACTGTAGGTCTTCCCAAGTCTGATTGTTTTTAAAGACTCTGCCAATAACCCCAAAAAGGCCATTTGCACCACCTGCCAGGCCAGCATCAGCAGAGGTGACAAAACTACCAGCCTGACCACCACCAGCATGATCAGGCACATGGCAGCAAAGCACCCGACTTTGTGGACTGAGCCCCAGTGACTGAGGGTGGCACCACAGCTTTTTCTGCTGTTGTGTATGCAAGCCAATCCCCTGTCCATGGTGCATGTGAAGATGCCTCCTGCCCTGCACCTGTCGTTGCACACTCTCAAGTAGCAGCATCAGGAAGCACGTCCATTTCCTTGTCCCAGTGCAGCATTCAGTTGTCCATACCCCAGTCCTTGGAACGCAAGCTCAAATAAGCAGCCAACGCCCCACAGGCCACACTACTAAATTCCCACATATCACGACTGCTTGTGCTCGAAATGTTGCCTTTTAGGCTCATGGAAACGGAAGCATTCCAAAACCTGATGGTGGCAGCCATCCCTCAGTACTCGATCCCCAGCCGCCACTATTTCTCCCAGTGTGTCGTCCCCGCATTACACAAGCATGTGTCTCAAAACATTAACCGTGCCCTCAACAACGCAGTTATCGGGAAAGTCCACCTAACCACGGACAGGTGGAGAAGTGCTTGTGGGCATGGATGGTACATCTCGCTGATGGTACACTGGGTTAACATAGTGGAAGCTGGGACCCAGTCGGACTTTGGGACAGAACACATCCTCCCGACGCCAAGGATTGCGGGCCCTAAGTCAATCAGGGTTGCCCCCACAGTCTACAGCTCCTGCATCTCATCCTCTTCAGCCTCCATCTCCATAATGATCACATCAGTCACAAGCTGGAAGCACTGCAGCACTGCCTCAGCCAAGCGGCAACAGGCTGTGCTGAAGCTAATATGCTTAGGTGACAAACCGCACAATCCTGAAGAGTCGTGGACAGCTCTGATAGAGCAGGCAGATCTCTGGTTCACACTGCTGAACCTACAGCCAGGCATGGTCGCGTATGACAATGGTCGGAACCTGGTGGTGGCTCTGAGGCGAGGCGAGCTCGCACGTACCATGCCAGGCCCATGTGCTTAACCTCATGGTTCAGCGGGTTCTCAAATCCTGCCCGGATCTGCTTGTTAAAGTACGCCGCCTGTGTGCCCATTTTAGAAAGTTACCTACAGCTTCCGCCGGCCTTGCCATGTTTCAGCAGTGTTTGCAGCTTCCAGCTCACACACTGGTGTGTGATGTCCCCATGCATTGGAACTCTACACTGCAGATGTTGGGAAGGATATGTGAGCAGAAGAGGGCAGTTGTTGAATACCAGCATCAACAAGGCTGTTGGTATTCAGTTCAGACTGCACACATAAGACCTCAGGAGTAGACATGGATGTCAGACATATGTACCATCCTCCAAAACTTTGAGGACTCCACCAAGATGGTGAGCGGCGATGACACCATAATTAGCGTCACCATCCTGTTTCTCTGTTTTCTGAAACACTCTGCTCACAATCAAAGAGGATGCATTGCAGGTGGAGCACGATGAGATGGAGCAAGGAACCATACAGGGTGATTACACACAGTCCAGCCTCATCTCATCCCAACGTGGATTGGGTGACAATGAGGAAGAGGAGGAGGAGGAGGAAGGACAGGAGCTAGCTTCATGAGCTATAGACAGTACTACCTGCACAACTGTCATACCGTTTGTTCAACATGGATGGCCTGAGGACAGAGAGGAGGAGGAGGAGGGCATGGTCAGTCGTCCTCTTGGTGAGGACACGGAAGTCTTGCCTTTTAGCAGTCTGGCACTCGTGGCTGAGTCCATGTTAAGCTGCCTTTCCCATGACCCTCGCGTTCTCAAAATTTTGGGTGACTGTCATTACTGGTTGGTGACACTTTTAGACTCTCGCTACAAGGAGAACTTTCTATGTCTTATTCCTGAGGCGGACAGGTCTACAAAAATGGAGCTGTACCAGAAGGCTCTTGTTGCTGAACTATTAAAAACATTTCCATCTGAAAACGCTGGCGGCAGAGGTCACAGTATGTTGGACAACCAAGAACTACAAGCAAGAGAGACACAACTCCAATCCAGCAGAGGCAGGGGAACACTGTCAAAGTTCTGGGACAGTTTTCTCAGACCCTCCCATCGCACAGGCCCTGAGGCGCGGGGTACTCTCACAAGGAGTGCAAAGTTTGGGAAGATGCTGAGGGAGTACCTTGACGACTGTACCAACGTCCTCCGTGATTTCTCTGTGCCTTATAATTAATGGGTATACCATTTGGACTCGTGGAATGAACTGGCTCTCTATGCTTTGGAGATCCTGGCCTGCCCTGCCGCTAGCTTTTTATCAGAGCGGATTTTTAGTGCCGCTGGTGGAATTATAACTGAAAATGCTGACAGGCTGACTCTTATAAAAATGAACAAGGGCTGGATTGGGCCAGACTTCTCAACACCACCAAATGATAGCAGCGTAACATAAACTCAAATCCAGTGTCTTTTTTTGGGAGGTATATTCCCATGCACTTCTTCACACCCACACATGGGTATATGCTTCCTGATTTTGGCTATTTGCTCTTGTCCTCCTCCTTCTCCTCATCCTCATCCTCCACCACGATATCACCAGGGTGACCGTGGTCCATGATGCAACACCCACATAATTTTTTTAAAGGGTGTTTATGATGCCCATAAAAAAAAAAATTTATACAGTATGTTCATGTATACCCCCCAGGGGTAAATGTTTGTTAGCCCATACACTTTGTGCATGGGCATTACAAGTATAGGAGACCCGCTCCTTTCTAATGGGAACATTTTTTTATGAGGCCCTCCTCCACATCTCTTCCAAGGGGCATTGGAGTAGGTCCAAATTTTTGACAGCCCTTGCATTCACTGCATAGGCAAACAGTATGGGAGACCCACTTCCTAATAATGGAAACATTTTTTTGTGAGGCCCTCCTCCACATCTCTTCAAAGGGGTATTGGGGTGCGTCCAAATTTTCAAAGGGGTATTGGGGTGCGTCCAAATTTTGGGTATTTTGAAAATATTTGTCACGGTTGAAAGCAATACAAAGTATCAAAAACACTACTTGTGAACATAGCCTATGGTGTGGAGGAGTATTTTTGGTTTTGGTAATTTATTTTGCCTTATATACAAGTCATTACCCTGGAAAGGATGTTCCTTAACATATTTCCCAGGAAAATCCATTTTGTTTTTGTTTTTGTATGTTTTATTGTGAGTCTGTAAAAGTGGCGTAATACCTCTGACAACATTGCTGACAGCAGTGACCTGGGAGTCAGAAATGCTTCCAGGGGTCTTCCCCATGCTGTTCCCATGTCATTTGAGCACTGTTCCCATTGATTTGGGCAATTTTTAGGCCCTCTGCAGACCGCCGGGGGGAGCCACCTGAAAAGTGCTCAAGTTTCCCATAGACTTACATTGGGCTTGTTGCTCGGGTCGAGCACCCGAGTATTCCAATGTGCTCGACCCGAGCAACGAGCACCCGAGCATTTTAGTGCTCACCCATCACTAGTTATTTTGAATATACTCCTCAACATTAAAACTGCAACACCAAGGAGAAAAAGTCAAGAAATTATGAAAACTACAGGATCGATAGATATGTTAATGATAATAAACAAATTGTGAAAAAATGAAATCAAAATCTCTAAACATGGCTGCCCACTCACCCCAGTCCCTCAAGCTCGCTGCCTTGGGGTAACCCTGGACTCGGAACTCTCCTTCAAACCACATATCCAAGCCCTTTCCACTTCCTGCCGACTCCAACTCAAAAATATCTCCCTGATTCGCACATTCCTAAACCATGAATCTGCAAAAACACTAGTGCACGCCCTCATCATCTCCCGCCTTGACTACTGCAACCTCCTGCTCTGTGGCCTCCCCTCTAACACTCTCGCACCCCTCCAATCTATCCTAAACTCTGCTGCTTGACTAATCAACCTGTCCCCCCGCTATTCCCCGGCCTCTCCTCTCTGTCAATCTCTTCCCTGGCTCCCTATTGCTCAGAGACTCCAGTTCAAAACCCTAACCATGACATACAAAGCCATTCACAACCTGTCTCCTCCTTATATCTCCAACCTAGTCTCCCGTTACATACCTGCACGCAACCTCCGATCCTCACAAGATCTCCTGCTCTACTCCCCTCTTATCTCCTCCTCTCACAACCGTATACAAGATTTCTCCCGTGCTTCTGCCCTACTCTAGAACGCTCTACCCCAACGTATCAGACTCTAGCCTACCGTGGAAACCTTCAAAAGGAACCTGAAGACCCACCTCTTCCGACAAGCCTACAACCTGCAGTAACCACCGCTCCACCATACCGCTGCATGACCAGCTCTACCCTCACCTACTGTATCCTCACCCATCCCTCGTAGATTGTGAGCCCCCGCGGGCAGGGTCCTCGCTCCTCCTGTACCAGTCGCTGTCACATTGTGTTCAAGATTATTGTAATTGTTCTTGTATTATACCCCTTTTTCACATGTAAAGTGCCATGGAATAAATGGCGCTATAATAATAAATAATAATAAAACATCTCTACTATTCAGTATTGAGGATGAGCACCACATGCAGAAATACATATACTCATATGTCTTGTATGTGATCAATGAAGTTATTAATGGTTAAGAATGTTCTGTCACGATAAATGCAGTTGGACATGCAAAATATCAAGACCAGCTGCTGGCAACATCCCTTTCAACTGCGGACCAATGATGTCCCTGATGTGTTCAATGGGATACATGTTCTGAGAGGCTACAGGCAATGGTAGCACATCTAAGGCATGCAAGATGCTCAAAGTAGCACAAGAAACATGTGGCCTGGCATTGCCCTGTTGATATACAGGCTCCCAGAACAGTCTGGAGAAATTGCCGTACCAGTGTTTTCAAGATTGATCCATTCTATAATGGAAGTGAAATTGGACATAACATACCAAACCTAAAGTGTGAAAGGTAAATAAGACATTAACATAGAAAACACATTTTGTAAATTTTCTTGAAAAAGTTAATAACATTTGACATGGACATTTGAAAAATGACGCTGACATAAAATAGACATATGGAAATGTTATTAATAGTGTTGAGCCACCCCCGTAGTGTTCGAGTTCGGTTCGGTTCGTCGAACACCCGTGTGTTCGCCGAACAGTTCGTCGAACACCTTCGAACACCGTTAAAACCAATGGCAGGCAAACAAAAACACATAGAAACACATAGAAAACACCTTCAAAGGTGTCCAAAAGCTGACAAACTGCTCAGAAGACACAACTAACACATGGAAAAGTGACAAGTACATATAGTCATGCGAAAAGAAAAGAGGTGGAGGAGTAAAAGTAGGGGGAGACACAGATATAGGCATGTCATGCCCTTCTAAAATCCAAAAAGTGAGAAGCCGAGACGGCCAGTCCGCTCCTGCCCGTGCCACCTCCGTGTCGCCGGGTTTGTGCCAGAGCCGCGGTGAACCCTGACGGCCAGCCCCCCTCTCCCAATACTGGTGCCTGTCCGCTGGTGGGTTGAGAGAGCCCCCCTGTGGTGGAGGCAGCTCTAAGCTTTTTAATTTAAATTGTCCCTCTAATTTGAATGAATACACTTTAAATCCATTTACAAGGATCTATTGGAGGGCAAGTCTCATGCCAGCAGCCGCGTAATTCCAGCTCCAGTAGCGTCCACTAAAGCTGCTGCAGTTAAAAAGCTTTTATAAGGATCGAGCTCGGCTGTCCACCGCAAGGCATCCTAGTGCCAGTCCCAGCCCCTATGCCTTGGGGTGCCTCCTGATGCTCTTCACTAAGTATCCCGTGGTCCCGAAGCATTTCCTTTGAAAAAATTAAGTGTCCAAACTACAGGTGGTGTAGCTTGCTTAACAGCCGGGATAATCCGCTGACTAGCAGACACTGCTACTAGGCACAAAGTATTTCCTGGGCTAGATGCAGTTAAAAATTTGTAAGTAGATACTCTCGTTGGATGCTGAGAAAGCATTCCATAGAGTCTCCTGGCACGCCATATATGATTCTCTTAAAAAGCTTGGGGTAGGGGTCTAGGGGACCCTTTTATAGCCAAAATCACGGCCCTGTATCACAATACGTCACCTAGGCTGAAGATAAATGGAACTGTAGCACCGAGGGCTCGGTTGCTACAGACGTATTGCACCTCACCCAGAGGTGTGATATCTCACTCTCAGATAAGGATGGAGTGTGGATCAGGACCCGACACCTGCATGCATTACACCACATTGCCGTGGGGCAGGGCGACCAAAATGCCCCTGAGATGGGCACGACAGTCCCTGTCCCTGGCTGGAGTGGGGGGAGGGAACACTGAGGAAGGGGAACCCTGCAGTGCAGGAGCAGGGAGGAAGCAGTTCCTGGGTGCATTGAGAAGGGAGTATAAAAGGTGGGCACCATCTTAGTTCAGTGCAGAGAAGTCTGAGCAGAAGTGGCAGGGAGCAGGGGCTCTGCATGAGCTCTGCTCCGGAGGCGGGCCTAGTAACAGAGGCCCAGGCCTGCAAGAGGGAGAAGGAAGGAAGAGGAGCGGAGAAGGCTCCAGGAACGAGGAATGAAGGGATCCCAGGGGTGCGGACGGGCGAGTCGCCACCGCACGCCCGAATCCACCTGCGTGGAGGGGTCAGGCCAAAGGGGGAGACCGGTCCCCGAACTAGTGGAGGCAGGAAACGACCCTCAGCTAGAAACCGGAGGCTCTGACATTTTATGTGGCGCAGCCCCTTGCTCCACCCGCTAGGAAGGCACCACATAGGGTCAGGGAAACTGGCGCCAAGTTTACCAAGAGGAGGCCCGAGGCAGCCGGACAGAAGTGTTGGTAAGAAAGGCCAGACAAAGGACACACAAAGGGGGTCCTGTGAAGCGCTCCAAAGTTATCTGGGAGTTGTCTGAGCCCCTCACCTGGTGAGCACAGTACGACGTGGGCAGCCGTTACCTGCAGACGTGGTCTGGATAATAAGAACTGTGAGTAAAGGCCCTGAACTGCATCACTGACTCCGTGTCGTTACTGCTGCTGCCCTGCACCATCACCCCCATCCTCCGCATACACTGCCCTGAGGCTATACTCCTCCCGTGGGGAGTTATGCTACGCTCTGCTGCACCCACAACACCAGCCTTAGCGGTCTGCCCTGTAGCGGCGGTTCACTCTGACCGCAATCCACGGGTGGCGTAGTCGGACATTTAAACATCAAAACCACATAAATAGTTCCGCCACTAGTTTGACCGCCCTGAGCCACGGAACCGGATCGCCGCCACGAAGACTACAACCACCAGCATCCACCAAAAAGGGTCCGGCTCCGGGTGTCCCAAGGCCCAGGGGGTGCGTCAGAACATTTTCATCACCTTTCACAATCACCAATGGGACAAGGCAGGGATGTCCTCTGTCCCCTCTCTTATACATCCTAGTGACGGAGCACCTGCTCTCATCAATTCGCCATAACCCCAATATTAGGTGGATTGAGGTGGGAGGCACCGAGTACAAGTGCTCTCTATTTGCTGATGATGTCCTAGTATATATCACTCAATCACATATATCCATCCCTGCTGTTATGGCTGAAATAGATCACTTTGTTACATGGTAAAATTTTAAAATCAATGCAGCGAAGTCTGAGGCCCTCGATGTCTCCCTCCCTAAATCCATATAGGATTCCATCCAGTCCAACTTTCCCTTTGCCTGGCCCTCACAGGGTATCAAATACTTAGGAATTCCTATTCATAGAGACCTCTCCCATCTATGTTATCTTAATTTTGGGCCCTTTATTGAACAATTCCATACAGACCACGGTTGGCAAGTTAGAACTGTAAGATTCACTACGTAAACCACTGGTGTTTTGTGGAAAAGCACATGTACACCGCGTTCCAAATTATTATGCAAAAAGTGTTTAGGAGTGATAAGGGAAGAATTTGTTTGTTTGTCAGTTAAACTCATTGATGGTGATGTGTGTCAGGGCTCTTTATATCACTGTAAGCAATTGCAGACACCTGTGCTAATTAGTTTGGCAGGTGTGTCCAATAAAGGCAAGACTACTTAAGAAGGCTCTCTCACATTATTAAGCAGCCTACATTTTCTGCCAAAATGGGAAAGAAAAAGGATGTGTCGGCTGCTGAGAAGCAACAAATTGTGGAGTGTTTAGGTCAAGGCATGACTACAATCAACATTGTGCGATGATCAGGATGAAGTGTCTTGGCAATCAAGAAGTATGTAGCTGATTCACAGTACACACGTGTGCGTGCTGATAAGGGCAAATTGAGGACTCTTTCCTACAGGCAATTACGTCAGGTTGAAAGAGCAGCGGCAAAAAAGCCTTGTCATAGCAGCAGACAAGTTTTTGAAGCTGCTTGTGCCTCCAACGTCCCCCGAACAACAAGATGCAGGGTCCTTCAGAGGTTTGCAGCTGTGCATACGCCATCCTGTCGACCTCCTCTATCCACTTCACACAAGCAGAAACGGCTCCAGTGTGCCAAACATTACATGAAGACTGATTTCAAAACTGTTTTGTTCACGGATGAGTGCCGTGCAGCGCTCGATGGTCCAGATGAATGGAGTGGAGGATGGCTGGTTGATGGACACCCCACGCAAACACGGCTACAGCGCCAACAAGGAGGAGGTGGAGTAATGTTTTGGGCTGGAATCATGGGGAGAGAGATTGTCGGCCCCTTTAGGATCCCTGAAGGCGCTAAAGATGAACTCCATAATGTATGTGGATTTTCTCAAAAAGCACTTCCTGCCATGGTTCAAGAAGAAGAACCGTGTATTTCACAGCAAGATCATTTTTCTGCATGATAATGCACCATCTCATGCTGCACATAAAACATCTGCATCTCTGGCTGATATGGGCATAAAAGGGGACAAACTTATGGTGTGACCCCCATGCTCCCCTGACCTCTACCCCATTCAGAACCTTTGGAGCATCATTAAAAGGAGTGTCTATGATGGCGGGAGGCAGTTCACATCTAAGCAACAGCTCTGGGAGGGTATTCTGTCCTCATGCAAAACAATTGAAGCAGAAACCATCCAAAACCTGACAAATTCAATGGACGAGAGAGTTCAGAAGCTCCTTTCGAACAAGGGGTCCTATGTGAAAATGTAACATCACCTAGAATAAAGTTTTGAGTTGAAAACTGTTTGATTTCAGTTTCTAACAACCTGCTAATGCTTATAATTTCAAAAATGACCATTTTTTTGGTCTTTATTAAAATGAAAAGGTTGATCGAAAAGTTTGGGGGATCTAAGAGTGTGGCAACCCAGTAGTCATGATTACTTCGAATTCTGACAATATGAGGGTCATGCTGCAGGTAGTGCAGCAAGAAGGCACTTATGTGTCTTGCGCATCTCGGAGCCCCAAAATTATTTTCCGGGCTAGATGCAGCTAAAAATTATTTTTAATTTTAAATCTGGTGAAGCTTATTATAGATGGCCTAATAGGATCAGTGCTGCACACTGCTACAAAGCCCAAATTATTTTCCAGTCAAGATACAGATAAACATGATTAGTAATTTGAAAGCTTAAAACGGTTGGTAGGGTGATTTTAACCAATCATCAAGCTTTTACTCTCCCCAGGATGACACAGGGGTAGAAAAGTCGTTTCGGATCCATGATTTGTTCATCTTTATGAACGTGAGTCTGTCTACATTATCAGTGGAGAGCCGCGTGCGCTTATCTGTCAGCACACCACCAGCAGCGCTGAACACACGTTCAGACAGAACGCTGGCTGCGGGGCATGACAAGATCTCCAAGGCGTAAGTGGCTAGCTCCGGCCATTTATCCAGATTGGAAGCCCAAAAAGAGCAAGGGTCCAGTGACACATTCGTGGCTTCAATGTTTACTTGGAGATACTGCTGTACCATCGTCTCTAGGCGTTGACTATGTGTCAGACTTCTTGTCTCCTGTGGCCTTGCAAAGGATGGGCTAAAAAAGTGGTGAAATGATTCCGCAAAATTGATGTTACCAGCAGATACTGTGGTTCTGTTACGGTTTGAGTGCTGAACACTTGACGGTCCCACGGTTGGCAAGTTGGAACTGTGAGATTCACTACGTGCACCACTGGTATTTTGTGGAAAAGCACATGTAAGATTCTGCAACAGTCTCTGCTGATACTCCTGCATGCGTGCATCCCTTTCTACGGCAGGAATAATTTCTGCAAATTTACTTTTGTACCGGGGATCTAACAGTGTGGCAACCCAGTAGTCAGGATTATTTCTAATTCTCACAATTCGAGGGTCATGTTGCAGGTAGTGCAGCAAGAAGGCACTCATGTGTGTTGCGCATCCAGGAGCACCAAGTCCCTGTTGTGTTGGTGGCGAGGTAACAATCATGCTTCCTTCCTCTGTCCTCTCCCCCCAACCTCGCACAACAGAAATGTGATCAAGGTCTCCCTCATCTGATGAGTCTTCCATCAGTTCGTCCTCCACTTCTTCCTGGGCTCCTGCACCTTCCTCACTAGTTTGGCTGCTACCATGCGCCCTGGTTAAACCATCTCCCCCACCCTCACATGCCTGCCGCCTTGGTGCTGCCGACCGTCTGGACCTTGCAGATGTTAGCCCTTCCGCATACAACTCCTCCTCCTCTACTTCCTCCACCTCCTCTTGTGCCACCACCTGACTCCGAATTCTGTTTAACATGTGCTCCAGCATGTAAATCACCGGAATAGTCATGCTGATAATGGCATCGTCAGCACTAAACATCTTCGTCGCCATTTCAAAACTGTGCAGAAGGGTGCATAGGTCCCTGATCTGAGACCACTCCTCCAGCGTGATTTGCCCCACCTCTGAATCTCGTTGGCCCAGGCTATACGTCAGAACGTATTGCACCAGGGCTTGTCGGTGCTGCCACAGTCGCTGCAACATGTGCAGAGTTGAATTCCACCGGGTAGGCACATCGCATTTTAGCCGGTGAAGTGGCAGGCCCAACGATTTCTGTAGAGATGTAAGTCGCTGAGCTGCGGGATGCGAACGGCGGAAGTGAGCACACAGCGACCGTGCCCTCTGCAGAAGGCCATCTAGTCTGGGATAGTGGGCTAAAAATTGCTGGACAACCAGGTTCAACACGTGAGCCATACAAGGCACGTGTGTGACATTGCCCCGGCGAAGGGCCGCACCCAGGTTTGCAGCATTGTCGCACACGGCCTTCCCTGGTTTCAGGTCCAGTGGAGACAACCATTCATGAAATTGGTTCTCCAGAGCTGACCACAACTCCTCAGCTGTGTGACTCACATTTCCCAGACATTTCAATGTAAAAACCGCCTGATGACGTTGAGCCCTACTGCCAGCATAGTAAGGAGGTGTGCAGGATCCCTTCTGCGCAGTTAGAAAGCTTGTGGCATGACCAGACAGGCTTTGGGTGCAGGTGGAAGACCGAGAGGAGGTTGAGGAGGCAGAAGCAGTGGAGGAAAAATGACATAAAGAGGATTGACGCACAACTCGTGGGGACGGCAAGACTTGGACAGCAGCCCCTTGTCCTGCTGTCACCATAGTTACCCAGTGCCCAGTCAGCGACATGTAACGCCCCTGTCCATGCCTACTCGTCCAAGTGTCTGTGGTGAAATGCACCCTGTCACACACAGAGTTTCTCAAAGAAGCGGTGATGTTGTGTGCGACATGCTGGTGGAGCGCAGGCACACCTTTCTTTGAGAAGTAGTGCCGACTGGGCATCTGGTACTGGGGCACTGCGAGGAACATAAGGTCTCGAAAATCCTCTGTGTCCACCAGGCGGAAAGGCAGCATTTCTTTAGCCAAGAGCTTGCAGATGGTGAAATTCAACCTCTTAGCTTTCTCATGGCTAGGAGGAAATGGTCTTTTACTTGTCCACATCTGAGGGACCGAGGGCTGGCTATTGTGCTTAGACGGGGTTGATAAGGGTGTCCCCGGCAAACTGCCGGTCTGTGAGGAAGATGCAGGCGGACATGTTAGGTTGCCTTCATCCAAAGGTGGTGCTATCGATGTCGGACAGCGCTCAAGACCAGCTGGTGTTACCACCTCCAAAGAAAATGATGACCTGCCAATCACGCTGGCTGTTGCGGGTAAAGAGGTGGCAGGTCTGCGCCCCAAAACAGGTGTGACTGCTGTCCCCCCAGTCACAGAGGATGAAGAGGCCGTGGATGCACAAGATATGGCAGACGGTGGTTGGCCCGGCCGGCTAGACCGCATTGTAGCACACTGAGCTTCCCACTGCAACTTATGCTTCATGTCCATGTGCCGGTTCATGCATGAAGTACTCAAACTATGTATTTTTTGGCCTCTACTTAGCTTTTGCTGACAAATGTTACAGATAACACGAGTTGGGTCATCTTTATCGATCTGAAAAAATGCCCAGGCTATGCAAGGCTTAGCACCCATGCGACCTGAAGAGCCACCACGACTTGTGGTGAGAGGCAGAGTTGTGTTTGAGGATGCAGTTGTTGACGTGCTTCCAGTACTACGTCTCTGTCCAGGAAGGCGCAACCTGACCTCGTCGTCACTAGCATCTTCCTCCACCTCCTCTGCTGACCTCATCTCTTGGCTGACTGTGGGTTGACAGTAAGTGGGATCTCCGACCTCATCATCATCACCCTGTGCGTTATCACACCCGTCGTCCTCAGAGCCAACCTGTTCCTGCCCTGACAAAAAACTAAAGTTGTCGCTCCAATCAGGTATTTGAGTCTTATCATCGTCTTCCTCATTGTCTCCACCAACAGGAGTTACAGTTTGGGAATGAGGGTCTACATTATGGTCAGAACCTTCTGCGTCTGGTCCTGGATCCGACTCATAAAGATTCTGGGCATCAGTGCAGATCATTTCCTCGTCTGGATTCACAGAAGCGCTGGAGTCGACCTCTGATTCCCAGGCTATAGTATGAGTAAACAGCTCTGCAGACTCAACCATCTGTTCTACCTCATACTCAGACGGGCAGCTGGAGATTTGGGAGCTGTGAGGAAGCAAGTGCGATTTGGGTGACACCTTTGAGGACTGGAGTATTTGTGATGTTGAAGTTGATGTGGAGGAGAGCCCACTTAAAGGAGCACTTGATATCCGTTGAAGCACCTGCTGTTTTTGTGCCTCATCTGGAATTTGTAGCGATTGGCGTGGCCGTAAGAAAGGGATCTTATCACATTGTCCGCTAAAAGAAGTAGACATTTTAGTTTGGCTGGAAGATGGTCTTTCTTCTGCACCTACCCCACGGACACAACCTTTTTTCCCCTTCCCAACACGCCTATTCCCCTTTCCACCAGCAGCAGGCCTTTTTCCACTCATTTTGGTGGTTAACTAATTCACAACTCTGGAGTTGTTTGCACAAAAAAACAATGGATGGTAACCGAGCAGAGCTGAGTGGCCAAACTGTGGTATTAGGCCAAAACTATTGGCTGGGTTAGATGCAGAAAAAAAATATTTTTAATTTGCAACCTGATGGAGGTCAGTATAGATGGACTAATAGACCAAGTCCCACACACCGCTAGAAGCCCAAATATTTTTTCAGAGCTAGATGCAGAAAATTTTTTTATTCAATTTGCAACCTGATGGAGGTCAGTATAGATGGACTAATAGACCAAGTGCCACACACCGCTAGAAGCCCAAATATTTTTTCAGAGCTAGATGCAGAAAAAAATTATATTCAGTTTGCAACCTGATGGAGGTCAGTATAGATGGACTAATAGAATGATGCTATGCCCAAAAGATTTTACTTCACTAGGTGCAGTAAAAAAATTGGTATTCTATACACAGGTGGTATATCTTGCAACACAGATAGGCTACTCCACTGACTAACACACTCTGCAATAGGCCAAAAAGGATTAGCTTTGCTAGATTCAGCCAAATGCTGTGAAAAAAACTTGCACAGCACTGGCACAGACCTGCCTGGCAAAAACTGATAGGAACTGATGTAACCTAGTCCTGAAAAGGACTCCAATTACAATTAGTCTTTACTCCCACAATCTATCTATTTAAGAGCACAGACCTGCCTGATAAAAGTCGTAGGAAATGCTGTAACCTAGTCCTTAAAAGGACTGCAATCACAACTATTCCCTACTCCCAAGCTATCTGTATATTTGTGCGAAAATTGGCTTGAAATTAACAAGGTATAGCGCACACAGCAACAGCGGTGCCGTCTAACACGCAGCTGCAGCAGTGAGAAAATGGTGGCGACGGGGAAAATGGCTTGGTCTTATAGGGCAAGGACATGTGACATACACTGCCAATCACACATGCCCTTGCTTGTGTGAAAAAAAGCACTTCGCTCCGTGTGTGCGCTGCTGATAGGCTGACAGATTGCACCTCCCCACTGCAAATGCGGGAAAGAGAAAAAAAAATGGAGATCTTCATTGTTCCTGCAGAGATCCATCCCCTGCCCCTCCCCCCGCCCCGCTGTACACTCAAACTGCGTATTAACATTAATTTTCATCATTACTGAGAAAAAATCCAGTTATGATTTTGGTGCACGAACAGTTATCGAACATAACCTCGAACAGCCGAATTTTTCTCAAATTGTT
Source organism: Phyllobates terribilis (assembly GCF_046119375.1). NCBI lineage: Eukaryota > Metazoa > Chordata > Amphibia > Anura > Dendrobatidae > Phyllobates > Phyllobates terribilis. Next base: position 278,487,751 of record NW_027362767.1, read on the forward strand.
CGTGTTCGCCGACCGGCTCGAACACCGCCCAAAACAGCTCGAATTTGAGATTGGCGAACAGTTCGAGTAGAACAACGCTCATCTCTAGTTATTAATTAGTTTTAAAAAAAATTATAATTTTTTTAAAATTTTTGTGACATTTCTGACATTGTAATAAATAAATGCAGATCATATTGATCTAAATTTACTACTAACATAAAGTACAATATATCATGATAACACAGTCTTGTTGTAGAGTGCATCTTCTTATAGTCACCACTGTACTTACAAGAGCTTCAATCAGCAAGCTATCTTGAGTAAACAGTATTTACTTCATACTGGATAAACATGAGATGCAATTCAGTGTCACACAGTCCGTGTGCTGCTGACATAACACATTCAGGAAGGAAAAAAAAACACAGGAAGTAAAAAACAACCAACAATTGAGAGCTTCCCTCCCCACATTACAGCAAGCATATAACTTTACACACTATCGCCATCTGCTGTCTGGTTAGTATAAAGTCCTCCTTTCACTTATAATACGTCCTAATCTGTTGCATATGCCAACACCCTTTCTCAACAGTAAGGACTTATTCAATCAAACCCAACTTTTTTATTAGTCTCTGGTGTTTATCAGCATTCAATGCCTTCGTGAAGATGTCTGCTGTCATTTCTTCAGTAGGACAATACTCTAACTTCAAGACTCCTTGTTCCTGATGATCTCTCAAGAAATGATATTTCACATCAATATGCTTGGTTCTTGGATTGACTCTTTGCATCTGAGCAAGAACAAGACATCCTTGTAACTCTGTTTTGGGATCAAGGATTCTATATCCTTTGCAATTTTCACTATATCCAATAAATATTCCTTCCATGGATCTGTTTTGGAGTTTGGAACGTTTTTCTGTTGGAATGAATATAAAAACTTTACATCCAAAATCTTTTAAAGGATTGACACTTGGTTTCATACCTTGCCACAGTTCATATGGAGTTTTCGTCAGTTTTCTGGAAAAAAGTTGGTTCTGTAGATATGTAGCTGTCATTGCTGCCTCACCCCAATATTTCTCTGGTAGTTTGGAATCCGTCAGCATACATCTTATCATTTCTGTTAGAGTTCTGTTTTTCCTTTCTGCTACTCCATTTTGTTCAGGTGTGTATGGAACAGTTTTCAGGTGTTCTATTCCATTTTGTCTTAAGTAGTCTTCTATTCTGTGACCTGTAAATTCACCTCCATTATCACTTCTGATGACAATTGGCTTCCTTTGAAATTTGTTACTTGATCTTGTTACATAGTCTACAAGTTTATCAAAAACTTCACGTTTGTTTTTAATTAAGTATGTGAGTGTGTATCTTGAGTAGTCGTCTACAAAAGTCAACATGTATCTATTGCCTCCTGATGTAGTCACTTTCATGGGTCCACATACGTCAGTATGCACCAAATCAAGTGGTCTTTTGCTTTTCATCTCACTTTCTTTTGGAATAGATATCCTTATGGCTTTGGATTTTATACAACATTCACGTCTTACGGTAATTGAGCAATCTGATATCTTTAAATCCTTTGTCAATTATTTTCTCTGTAGTTCCCTTATACTGTCAGGGTGTCTATGTCCTAGACGTCTATGCCACATGTGAATACAGTTTTTGTGATCATGTGTACATACCGTGATCTGTTCCTTTGGTGTGTCAAAATGATATAATTGTTCATCTGCCTTGACTTTGGTTATCACCCTGTTTCCTGCAATAATTGCACACTCATTGTCTTTGAATTTTACTGTAAGTCCTTTTGCTGTTAAACGTTTCACAGATAATATTCCGCCTTCCAATTTTGGAACATACAACACATCCTGTACAAGTATCTTTGAATCTTGTCCGAACTCGTTTGAACAATTTAGCATACCTTGTCCTATACCTTCTGCGGTTATTTTACTTCCATCTGCAAGATAAAAGGCTTCTTTCTTATCTAAATCACGATCAGTAAAGAAATTCTTGTCACTTGTCATATGACTCGTTGCTCCTGAATCAATAAACCAACCAAGTGATGATTTCTTGTCTGTTACTTTAAATGTGCCATTCCAATTATTCTCACATGAATCAGAAATTGTGTTTTTTACTTTCTGTGTATGCTTTTTATGTTGTAATTTTTGTTGTTCTGCTTTCCATATGGTACAGTCTTTCTTTAAATGACCTTTTTTCTTACATCTGAAGCATTCTCTTGTCTCTTTTATTATAGGGTTTTTTAAATTCTGTAGCTTTAAGAGCGTTTTCACTGTCCTTTTCAGTAGAAGAATCATTTCTTTGTTCTTTTCTTCTCTGATATTCATCTATTAGCCTTGTTTTCACAAAATCTAATGTAATGTCAGTTTCTGGTCTCGTCTCAAGGACATTTATCAAGGCTGTATACGAATCTGGTAAACTGCACAATAATATAGCTGCTACATGACTTTCTTTAATGTCTTCACCTATAGATCTTAGCTGTGATATCACTTCCATCATTGAGAATATGTGCTTCTGCATGTCGTCATTTGCACTCAATCTCATACTGTAAAGCTTTCTTAATAAAAATAACTTGTGATTCAAGCTAGGTCTTTCATACAGTGTTCTTAATGCTTCCCACATTCCTTTCGCTGTTTCTTCATTTCTTATATGTATTAATTGAGCATCATCCACTAATAAGCTAATGGTGGCTCTCGCTTGTTTATTCTTCTTATCCCATGTCTGATTATCTTGATCTGGTCTTTCTGTAACAATTACTTCCCATAAATCATCCTTAGATAACAACATCTCTACTTTGAATTTCCATAACTGATAATTTTCACTATTCAGTTTAGCTACTGTGAATTTCAGTTCTGTGTTACTCATCATCTTTATATAGTCTTACTTGTTTAGAGAGTTGTACTGAAGATATTCTCCTGTTTTTTTCTTCTTGATAGTTCCTGTATGTCCTGCCTGTGTTGAATTCTCTGTAATTATAACCAGCTCCAGGGATCATGAATTCCTCTGTCACTCTGTATCTGGATTTATTTCCTTCTGTTTACAGAGCTTATCTGTGTGCTACGTTATCTGGGGTTATAAACCGGGATCCTGCTGCCTGGGCTTGTAGTGCGGGCCTGTAGTGCCTGGGCCCATAACCTGTCGCAGAGTGCATCTTCTTACAGTCACCACTGTACTTACGAGAGCTTCAATCAGCAAGATATCTTGAGTAAACAGTATTTACTTCATACTGGATAAACATGAGATACAATTCAGTGTCACACAGTCCTTGTGCTGCTGACATAACACATTCAGGAAGGAAAAAAAACACAGGAAGTAAAAATCAACCAACAATTGAGAGCTTCCCTCCCCACATTACAGCAAGCATATAACTTTACACACTATCGCCATCTGCTGTCTGGTTAGTATAAAGTCCTCCTTTCACTTATAATAAGTCCTAATCTGTTGCATATGCCAACAAGTCTCAGATCACTGAGATATGTAAAAGCATTCTAGAGTTATTACCACATAAAGTGGCACTGGTCAGATTTGAAAAATTGGGCTTGGTCACTAACTCATGCACATTACCTGCGGAGCTTTAGGCAGTTGCCTGGGGCACTGTCCTAATCAATAGGTAGCAACATATCTCCAGGTCTAATGTCAGACTTAAAGGAGTCTGTTAGCACAGAATGACTGATCAAAATAAGTATAGGCGCACGGTGCACCATGGTGTGGTCAAACTTTTAACTGCACCTTTCCACTTTGTTGTTCTCCCTCAATAGCCAGGGCCCCTTCTTCTTCTTTGATTGACAGCTCTGGCTTCATAGAGCCAGAGAAGGGCAGAGATAGATTGAATACAAACAGGTGGGAAGGTCTAGCTAAATGATTGGCCACGCCTTTGTGTGACTGTACTTGGTTTGAACAGTCATTTTTTGCAGACTGAGTCCCTTTAAGTGGAAAAGTGAGCATAAACCATTCAAGTTTTTTTTCTGGAACATACAAATGAAACCATCATATGCCTATAATAATCCCAAATGGCAAACTGATATTGTATGTATTGAACTAACTGAAATGATATTATAATTAGCTGTCGCTTTTTCATGCAATATTTTAAGAACTAAATACTTCTAATTAAGCTAGCATTCTACAGTAAAAACACGAGGCATCAATTACTTGATGTGTTTAATTAACATTCTTTCAGGCTGAATAATATAGTTTAGTTAATGATGTATCTTACTTTCTAAAACTAACACTAACAATCAAATATTCAGAAAAAATCTACATGGCTATAATCACAAACATGCCATACAATAAAATATTTATGTAGTTTCATAGTTTCATAGTCTTTAAGGTTGAAGGTAGACTTATTAATGACTTACTTTCCGCCAAACCTAATAGACAATTTTGTATACTCCTCCTTCTAGACCTGTCCTCTGCCTTTGACATAGTCGACCACTTCATCCTATTACAGATCCACTCTTCCCTTGGCATCAAAGTCCTTGCTCTCTCCTGGATCTCCTCATGCCTTACAAACCGCCCTCTTTCTGTCGCTGCCCCTCAAGACTCTGTCCCATATCCCAATGTGACTGCTCTATAACTAAGATCGGTGTGGGACACTCTGGATTACCTGAATTATGGCTGATAGGTGAGGAATGTAGTGGTTTATTATTTTTTCTTTTTTGCAGGTGACATGGGCATCGGGATTTAGGCGTAAAGGTGAGTATATGGTGTTTTTTTATTTTTTTTTATTTTTTTCAGGGGACAAGGGCATCGGGAATTTGGTGTAGATGAGTATAATGTGTTTTTATTTTTATTTGAATATTTATGTATTAATTTTTAGGGTTTTTTTTACTTGGAACAGAGGCGCTGGCTGATGAGAGACTACTCCTCCCATCAGCGGCACATGCACTCGCTGTTTACAGTGCCAGCAGGCATAGGCTGATGGGTGAAGTAGTCTTATTAGGCAACGCCTGTGACCCGAGGTAAGCTCTTTACCGCGGGTCACAGCTGCGGGATCACACTGACATCTGACAGCATGATCCTGCAGCGCTCTGACCAGCGGTAATGATGTTACCGCCGATCAGAACCCCTTTTTCCCGCACTGTCATGCAGATGACAGAGTGGGAAACCACTGATGTTTGGGGCTCCGTTAGGGTTGGGGTTCAGGTGCATGAACACAAACTTTTTTGGCTGTTCACCAAAAGTCGACGAACCCGAACATCAAAGGTTCGCTCATCTCTAATTATGATTAACCCTTCTTTCCTTTAGATGTAGAGAATACCCCCTTGTCACTGTTCAGGCCTGGGTGTAAAAAGATCTTTATAAAGATCATATATTTGTATATTGTAATAATATCATCCCTAAGCCTTTGTTTGGATAACTCGAAGCTTGATAACCTGTCTTGGTACTGCTGTTCAACTTTAATTTAGTATATTTAGTATATAACGATAAATGTCATTTCTGCTGCCCAAGTGCTTGCCCTTACATTTAACTACATTAAACTTCAATTGAGATTTCTCAAACAAGCCACCAGTTTAAATAAATCCCTCTGTAATATTAAATTATCCTCCTCTATTTTGATTACCTTGCAGACTTTGGTATCATCTGCAAATATTGAAATTCTATTCTGAATGACCTCTACAAGGTCATTCAAAATGTTAAAAAAGAGGGCCCAATACTGATCCCTATGGTACCCCCCAATGTTAACTGTGACCCAATCTGAGTGTGTTCCATTAAAAGCAACCCTCTGTTCCCTATCACTAAGCCAGTTATTAAAGGGAACCTGTCATATTCTTTTTAGCATGTAAGCTATCCGCAGTGCGTTATTAGTGATGCAATCTGCATCACTAACACGTTTTTTTCATTAAAAACGGTGGTCTAATCATGCGCAAAAAGCACTTTTTATAGTCAGATTGCACCTGCTCGTTTAGTCATAGAGGAGTACTTCATTTCATTCAGTCACGCTTGTTGCCGCCCACGTAATTTGAATGATGTTCCTGGGGTTGCGCCTACATCACTCAAATATGCTTTGAAAAATCTTGCGCTTGCAGTGTTGCGCTTGCAGTGTTGAACAGCCGCACAGTCAGTGAAGCTGGGTACTACACACAGTATAAGTGCACACGTGCGGGGAGCTGCTCGTCACAGCGCAAGCTCAGCTCTCCGATCGACACTGCTCAAGCGAGGCTCCCAGATTGACACTGCGCAAGTGCAGCATTTTTCTATGGATATTTGAGTGACGTAGGGAACATCATTCAGATTGTATAGGGTAGTGACAAGGGTGACTGAATGAAATGAAGCACATCCCTATGACTAAACAAGCAGGTACAATCTAACTATATAAATTGCTTTTTGCACATGGTTGGACCGCCGTTTTTAATGAAAAAAATGTGTTAGTGATGCACATTGCATCACTAGCAACTCACTCCGGATAGTTTACCTGCTAAAAAGGACATGACAGGTTCTCTTTAACCCAGTTACACGTTTACCCTAGTCCCATTACTCTCATTTCATGTACTTTTGTGTGGCACCAAATCAAAAGCCTTTGAAAAGTTCAGATAGACAATATTCATGGCATTACCTTGGTCCAGTCTGAAACTTACCTCTTCATAGAAGCTCATCAGATTACTTGGACAGGACCGATCCCTCATAAACCTATGATTATATTGACAACTATCAAAAGAATGTAAGTCACTTCCAAAACAGAAAACTGGTGTGTACAAGTGCTTATTAAGAGTAGCCATCTCCATATATAACCAACAAATAAAGTAGCATTCTTTAGCACTATAATTATACAAACATGAAATATATAAAATTTGAATTGCATTACTGCTCTAGAAAATAGAAATAAATAAGAATTCTTAGCACATAAATTGGCTAATTCATGTGTACCCGGCAGCCACGGTAAGGTGACTCTTGTTGCTGGGAACCTACCTAATGTGAATGCTACTTTATTTGTTGGTTATATATGAACATGGCTACTCTTAGTAAACACCTGTACACACCAGTTTTCTATTTTGGAATGACGGTCAGTCTTTTGATATTTGCAAACATAGGCTTTCTGACTAAGCACTCCACCTCAAGCTTCAAGCAGTTTTAATTATAGCAGGATCTTACCTTCCCATATACATGTAGACCTTAGTCTAAGAGAGAATTCACATTAAGTAGGCTCCTAGCAACAAAAGTCATCTTACCATGGCTGCCGGGTACACATGAATATAAGACCTGGTGATGCAATGCTCAGCACACTGTGTTTAGGAAGCAGTACAGAGAGAGTTGTTATAGGAGGAAGAGTGTTTTTTAGAGCAGGGATATAGTCTGGATTTAATATTGCTATTGCAGCATTTGTGTACTGCTGCTGAAGAAGCATTAAAACAGTCCTTTTCAGGGCTAAATATTTTCCTTTCTGTAGTAAAACCACTGTTACCTGCATTTAGTGGAGGGAAATTTTAGCATTAGAGACATCTAGGCAGGGATAAATATTGCTATTGCAATACTTGTATACTAGTGTTGAGCGAGCACTAAAATGCTTGGGTGCTCGAAGCTCGGGCCGAGCTCACCGTGATACTCTAGTGCTCGACCCGAGCAACGAGCCCAATGTTAGTCTATGGGAGACCGGAGCATTTTTGGGGAAAGCCTAAAAAGTGGCCAAAACGATAGTGACATTGCTCAATTGACATGGGGACAGCATGGGGATTGCCCCAGGAAGCATTTCTGACCCCCAGGTCACTGCTGTCAACAACATGGTCAGAGGTATTAAGCCACTTTTACGGGCTCACAATAAAACGTTCAAAAACTAAACTGAAACTGCTTTCCTGTGAAATATGTTAAGGAACATCCTTTCCAGAATAAAGACTTGTGTATAAGGTAAAATAAATAACCAAAAACAAAAATACTCCTTCACACCTTGGGCTATGTTCACAAGTAGCATTTTTTATGCGTTTTTGCACTTTTGTATTGCTTTCAACCGTGACAAATGCATTCACTGGGAAATGTCATTTTAACATTTTACAACCTTATCTGGCCATGAGCTGTGTGACACATGCATACAGTGCTGAAAAGACATGGGAACAGCATGGGGAAGACCCCTGGAAGCATCTCTGACACCCAGGTCACTGCCTAAAAGTGTGCCTATCAGAAGTGATCCTTGCCGCATCAGAAGATGCAGACTTGCAACTATCCCTGTGCAAGTCCTTGTCCCAGGGCAGTGTTCAATTGTACCTCCCCCATTCCTTGCAATGCAAGCGCAAGTATGCAGCCTGCCACCCACCCACCCCCAGGCTGTAATACCATACTGCTTGCTTGCACTTGAAATTGGGCCTTTTAGGCATGTGGAGGCAGAATCTGGCCACCACGTCATGGCTGCGTCGGTGGCCTGATATCCATACTCAGTCCCCAGCCGCCCGGCGGCCGGGTGTCCACGCTTGGTCCCCAGCCGCCAGGGGGCGGCCGGGTGTCCATGCTTGGTCCCCAGCCGCCCCGTGGCCGGGTGCCCACACACGGTCTCCAGCCACCTGGGGGCGGCCGGGTGTCCATATACGGTCCCCAGCCGCCCCTATTTGTCCTGGTGCGCCTTATACACAAGCGCGCATACCAAAACATTACCTGTGCCCTCCCCAGTGCATTTAGTGGGAAGTACAGCCTAACCCCAAACACGTGGACAAGTGAATGTGGCCAGGGATGGTCCATCTGACTGACGCCTTCACACTGGGTTAATATTGTGGAAGCTGGGACACAGTTGGACACTGGGATGCAACACGTCCTCCAGACATAGAGGATTGCGGGTCCTGGGTCAATCAGGCTTCAACACAAAGTTCAGAAGGAAGACAGCAGCAGTGGCGGCCTCCTACACAACGAGTAAATTATTCATGATCATGAGGTCATCCATCTCCTTAGCTTTCTGTTCCTTGGAATGCAAGCACATGTATGTAGTAGCGGCTAGGCTTGAGGTGGTCAGCGTTTTGGCGCATATCCTACCTCCGAGGATTTCTGAATGTTTTCCTGCTACTATCCCAGTTATGACTCCCATTAAAACAAAGCTTCAGGTGATGGATGGTGATGGATGATGTGGTGGCAAAGGAGAAAGAGCAGGAGGAACAGGGACCATTCACATCAATATCAGGCCAGTCAACCACACATGTCTTGTAGGATATGTTTCTGTACCAAAAGGAGCGGTTCGGCTACACCGTTATAGGGCATACAGTGAGTGCAATGCCTACCAAAAATTTCGAGGCTCTCCAATGCCCCTTGGAAGTGACATGGAGGTCAGAGGGCCTTAACTAAACAGTTTTTTCCATTTATAGCAACTGGGTCTCCTGTACACTGTTGGCCTAAGCAGTGAATAGAAGGCTTTCCAAAATTATGAGGAACTGCAATGCCCCTTGAAACAGACGTGGATTACAGCATACTAAAAACCTTCTACCCATTATTGGGGAGTGGGTCTCCCTTAGTGTTCGCCTATGCATTGAAAAGCAAAAGCTGACTAAAATTAGGAGGAAATGCAATGCCCGTTGGAAGAGTCGTGGAGGTTAGAGGTAATTAAAAACACCATTTCAATGCCCCTTGGATGAGCTGTGGAGTTCAGAGTGGTTTAACAAGACGGTTTTAATGCCCCTTAGAAGAGACGTGGAGTTCAGAGTGGTTTAACAAGACGGTTTTAATGCCCCTTGGAAGAGACGTGGAGTTCAGAGTGGTTTAACAAGTCGGTTTTAATGCCCCTTGGAAGAGACGTGGAGGTCCCAGTGGAATAAAAAGACAATATTAATGCCCATTGGAAGAGATGTGGAGGTCACAGTGTAATAAAAAGACAATATCAATACCCATTGGAAGAGACGTGGAGGTCACAGTGGAATAAAAAGACAATATCAATGACCCTTGGAAGAGACGTGGAGGTCACAGTAGCTTAACAAGACGATTTTAATGCCCCTTACAAGAGCCATGCAGTACAGCATATTAAAAACATTATTCCCATTATTGGGGAGTGGGTCTCCCATAGTCTTTGCCTATGCCTTCCAAGCAAAAGCTGCCAAAAATTAGGACGGAGGAACTTGCAATGCCCCTTACAAGAGCCATGCAGTAGAGCATATTAAAAAAATTATTCCCATTATTGGGGAGTGGGTCTCCCATAGTCTTTGCCTATGCCTTCCAATCAAAAGCTGCCAAAAATTAGAACGGAGGATCTTGCAATGCCCCTTACAAGAGCCATGCAGTACAGTATATTAAAAAATGTATTCCCATTATTGGGGAGTGGGTCTCCCATAGTCTTTGCCTATGCCTTCCAAGCAAAAGCTGCCAAAAATTAGGATGGAGGAATTTGCAATGCTGGCAACACGGACCACGCTCACCCTGGTGGTATAGTGGTGGTGGAGGCTGAGGATAAGGAGTAGAGCAAAAAACAGCCAAAATGAGGAAGCGTATACCCATGTGTCGGTGTGAAGCGGTGCATGGGAATACACCTCCCGAAATAACACAGTGGATTTGACTTTATGTTACTCTGCTGTCATTTGGTGGTGATGAGAAGTCTGGCCCAATCCAGCCCTTGTTCATTTTGATAAGGTTCAGCTTGTCAGCATTGTCAGTTGACAGGCGAGTGCGCTTATCAGTTATAATTCCCCCAGCGGCACTAAAAACACGCTCCGATAACACGCTAGCGGCAGGGCAGGCCAGGACCTCCAAGGCGTACATAGCGAGTTCATTCCAAGTGTCCAGCTTGGATACCCAATAATTAAAAGGCACAGAGGAATCACGGAGGACGCTGGTACGGTCGGCAAGGTACTCCCTCACCATCTTTTGAAACTTTCCACTCCTTGTGAGAGTACCCTGTGCCTCAGGGCCTGTAAGCTGGGAGGGTCTCAGAAAACTGTCCCAGAACATTGACAGTGTTCCCCTGCCTCTGCTGGATTGGAGTTACGTCTCTCTCGCCTGTACACCTTGGTTGGGCAACAAACTGTGACCTCTGCCGCAAGTGTGTTCAGATGGGAATTTTTTTAACAGTTCTGCAGCAAGGGCCTTCTGGTACTGCCCCATTTTTGTAGACCTCTCCACCTCAGGAATAAGAGAGTGAAAGTTCTACTTGTAGTGGGGGTCTAAAAGTGTCACCAACCACTAATGACTGTGTTATAGCAGAAGATGGAGTCCCTTAAGTTTAAAGACCCCATCTATGCTACATAAGCCTGACAGTTATTTTAGGTGAAAACAACAGCAAGCTGAAATGTTCCTTCTTGTATCAATAGAGTGTCCTTGCTATGAAGATAATGTGTCCTCCCTGGCCAGATGTTTCTTCTTGTAGCAATAATGTGTTCTTGCAAGAAGATAACGTGGCCTTGCTAGCCAGATACGTCTAATGAAATATTTTAAAGCATACAGAAACTAGCTTTCTCGCTTGTTCAGCTAAACTGTATAATCGAAACATATATGAAATATCCGTTTCCTGCCATCAGGGTGTATATCAACCCTGTGTTTTGTAATAAAGTTTAGAGCATGTTTAGACACATACATCCTTGTCCTGTGTCTCATTCTCTCCGATATCGTAATCCAAAGGATAGAAGACCCAGAATGCAGTGACGACAGCTGGCGCCTAGAACGGGGACCTTGAGTTAATCTACCCAGGGGTGCTCGACCAGTCCGAGACATGGGACGAGTGAAGCTCTCTGTTGGTGATATATACAGCGCTGAGGTAAGAATAACTGTTATATTCTACCTAATTATATCACTGCATAGAATAGACTCCCCCACCCCCGAGCGGTCGGCTCCCCAGGTAATTCACAGATTGTTGTCTGGCTCAGGTCCCTTTGAACCAGTAGAATCCCTCAGATAAATTGACAGTCCTGCCTTCTATCCTTTGGAAAACTTAAGAATGAAAGTATGGATCCAATGATTGTGTTATGGGTGTGTATCGGAATTGGTGTTTTTGGTCTGTTTTTCTGGATGGCGTATAAGTCCTGGAAGGCTAGTAGTGGAATGGTTCAGAAACCTTTGTGGCCCATTGTCTAAGTGACCATTGTCTAAGTGACTGAAAAGTCTCTTCTAGGTGAGGAGAACCGGAAAAAATGGGGAACCAAAATGCCAAGGAAGGCATTATAGTCAAAGACTTAGTAGTACGCAGAGAAGGGAAACAGGCACTGATTGGAATTGACAAAATATTGTGTAAAGCGGGAATGAATGAGAATAGAGAGATGAATGGAGAGAAATGGAAATCCTTCTCTAACTCCTATCATGGATGGCTGAAAGATAAGGGTCTGTTGAAGTCAGTGGATGTATGGATGAATGCATGCGCTTATTTTGAAGGAAAGATTGAAGAACTAGGAGACGGATGTTACAGACTGACAAAAACTGGAATGACAGATTATCCTCCCTGCCCCCCCCCCCACCCCGACGTCACCCCCACCCCAGTATCAGAATTCCCAGGAATCCAATTGCTGGGTTTGCCCCAGATGTGGACAGCAGAATCCCTTGACAGTAGACATCTGTGTGGCATGTGGAGGACCGAGACCCCACCCAGCTAGACTATTCCCAATGAGGACGGTAGTTGTGCCAGGAGCACCGGGAGCAGTAGCAGCAGCAGCAGCAGTAGGGGATGCAGTTGTTCCAGGTCAGGAAACTCGCACAATGTTAATGTATAGACCATGGAGTCCTTCAGAGCAGTTGGCGTTGATCTCCCAGCTGCCAGACCCGTCCCAGTCCCCTATGGGTTTTGCCAGAATGATAAGAACCATACAGGATACGTACAATGCAACTAGGTTGGATCTACAGGGGGTAATTAAGGGAAAATTGGCAGATGAAGCCCGTTATGATAGGTTGATAGATGAGACAAAAAACAGTATGCCAATAGGACCGGACCCGTAGATGCAGAATCTAATGATGCAGCAGCCGGGGTTCTGTACGTAAAAGCGTTGGTAAAAGCATGTAAAGACAGGCAAGCAGAAAAGCAAGTTACACTAGAAGATAGAGTGCAGGGGAAGGAGGAAGATCCTAAGGATTATTTCTATGCATTAAAGAAAACCTGGTCAGAAATGGAGTTCAACCCCGGGAATAAGACTAGTGAGAGGGTATTAGCAAGTGCTTTCATGAATGGACTAAAGAAGGAGATTGCAGAGAAGGTAAAAGCAAGTAGACCAGACTGGAGATCAGTGAAGGCAGAGGATTTGGCTAGAATAGCCCAGGGGGCACAGCATGACTTAGCGCAGGCAAAGAGAGCTGCCAGAGTACACATAGTAGAGACTACCCCTAGAAACAACAGAGACAGAGGACGGACTGCAGGAGGAGGACAGAGACTATGTTACAGGTGTAAAAAGCCAGGACATTTTAGAAAGGACTGTAGGACCAACCCGTATCCAAATGCTCAGAGTACGGGTCCTTCAGCCAACCAAACAACGCCCCCATAGGATGAGGGTAGCTTGCACATGAACCCCCTCATCTCCTTACCCCCAACTCCCAGTTGTATAGTGCAGGTGAACCTACCAGGGGGACATGAAATCGATTTCCAAGTAGATACGGGGGCCGACAATTCAGTAATTACGCAAGGTGATTGGCCATACACTGACACTGATTTTTCACATCATGTCATTGCCACCCCCTTCAATTCCCCGTCTATCCTGCTCCCTGTCACTAAGAGAATTCCCCTGAAAATTCAAGGAGCTACTGTACATAGCCAGCTCATGGTATCGGCCCGAGGCCAATGTAACCTTTTGGGAAATGATGTGTTGTCCCAATTACAAGCACATATTGAATATCATCCCGATGGCACTGTCACCATGACCCCAGGTTTAAAACCAAGCACCCTTTGCAAAATTATGTCACTAGATATTGCCAGCATAGAAGAGGCAAATGAGTTTCCCCCGATATTAGAGCAGGCTGTGCCACATGATTTTTGGGCCTCAGACAAAACAGATGTTGGTAGGTTAAGAGTTCAACCAGTAATGGTAAAATTAAAACCAGGAGCAATCTTGCCTCAACAGATGCAGTATCCCCTTAGCTCGGCTCAAGAGAATGCCATAGCCCAACAAGTCCAAAAATTACTACACAGAGGAGTCCTAGTCAAAACCCAGTCCCCTTGAAACACTCCCCTGTTCCCAGTAAAGAAAAAGAGTGTGCCAGGACAACCAGCCGCATATAGAATGGTCCATGACCTTCGGTTGGTTAACAAAGCCACAGAACTTCTAACACCAGATGTGCCCAACCCGCATACTCTCCTGTCACAGATACCTTCTAACTCTCTTTGCTTTTCAGTGGTCGATTTGGCAAATGCATTTTTCAGTGTACCATTACATACTGACTGCCAGTACTTGTTTGCTTTCACATTCCAGGGCAGTCAATATACATGGACAGTGTTGCCACAGGGTGCCCAGAATTCACCCACAATGTACACTGCAAGTCTGCAGGAAATACTGGAGGGATGGTCTGAACCACATATCGTTGTTTTGCAATATGTCGATGACCTGCTCATTTGTGCTCCCTCCAGGAAACAATGTCATAGTGCAACTATATCACTTATGTTGTTTCTCTATCACGCTGGCTGCAAGGCATCGAAAGATAAGCTTCAGTTTTGTAAATCTTCAGTCACCTTTTTGGGACATTGCATTTCACCAGGAGCCCGTCATTTAACAAATGCACGCAAACAAGCAGTACAGGCATTCACCGTCCCCATTAATGTTGCAGCCCTCAGAACTTTTCTTGGACTTGTTTTCTATTGCAGACAGTGGATTCATGTCGTCTCTGTTTTAATGCAGCCCCTCTATGACTGTCTTACCCCAACACCTTTTGTACTAACACCAGAGGCAATAGACTGTTTTTATTCTCTCAAAAACCGTATTTTGGCTGCTCCAGCTTTGGGTACCCCTAACTATGAGCTCCCATTTACTCTGTACCTTCATGAACAAGCTGGACATGCAGCAGGAGTTTTAACTCAAACACACTGTGATAATCAGAGACCTGTTGCCTACTTTAGTGGCAGATTAGATGCGGTAGCCAGAGGTGCACCATCCTGCGTACGTGCTCTGCATGCTGTTGGACTATTACTCCATAAATCCGCAGACATCGTTCTTGACCACCCGCTCACCGTCCTAACACCTCATGATGGCTACACTATATTGAACCAAGTGCAACCCGCTCACCTCTCAGCAGCACGTCATCTTAGGTTACAATGTGCACTGTTAATGCCTCCCAATGTTTCTTTACAGAGGTGTACTACTCTGAACCCAGCAACTTTGTTACCTCTCTCGGATCTAAAGGAGGGGTCAGGTACTGTGCTTTTTAAGGAAGATCCAAGAGAGGATGTTCCTCATGACTGTGTACAAATGATGGCACAAGAAACGGCAGGTTTACCTACTGCATTTGATCATGAATTAGAAAATGCAGATTTTGAATTTTTTGTAGATGGATCCCGTCACCAGGACGATTCAGGTACTTTCCATACTGGATATGCAGTTGTCTCCCTCAATGCAGTAATCGAGGCAGAACCAATGCTCCCACACCAATCGGCTCAAGAGGCCGAACTTAGGGCCCTAACCGAGGCCTGTAAACTAGCAGAAGGTAGTGTTGTTAACATTTAGACGGATTCTTCTAGGTACGCATTTGGTATAGCGCATGATTTTGGTCCCATATGGAAGTCAAGAGGTTTCCTGACGGCAGCAGGACACCCCATTAAGAATGCTGATGCGGTCCAGCAGTTAATTGATGCACTACAACTACCCAAAAAAGTAGCTGTCATAAAGGTAAGAACACATACCAGACGCACCGACCAGGTAAGCAGAGGTAACGCGATGACAGATGCAGCGGCAAAAACAGCAGCCTGTAAGCCTCAACAAGGGTCAACAGTACGTCAGCTAAGTGCCCCTAAAAACCCCTTTGTGTCGAAGGACATCTTATCCCAAATGCAGGCTCAGGCTAAGAAGGAGGAGGTTGATAAGTGGTTAAAGGAAGGTGCATGCCTGAATGAAGCAAATGGGGTATGGGGGAAAGGGACACGACGATGCCTTCCAAGGGCACTGTATCCAGCAGCTGCCCAGATACTACATGGGCCGACACACCCCCCGGTCCCTCTATCCATTCCAGAGACTGCAAATTGATTATATTCAGCTGCCAAAGTCAGGATCATGGGAATATGTGTTGGTCTGTATTGATTTGTTCTCAGGATTGCCAGAGGCTTTCCCGATTGCCGAAGCCACGGCTGCGGCAACCGCAAAGAAACTGCTTGTGGAGGTGGTCTGCAGGTATGGGGTACCAGAGGTAATTGAGAGTGACAGAGGTACACACTTCACAGGTGAAATAATGAATGAAGTCATGTCAGCTCTAGGAATTCAACAAGCATTCCACACCCCATATCACCCGCAAAGTAGTGGTAAAGTGGAAAGACTGAATGGGACATTGAAATTAAAAATTCAGAAAGCCATGGCTGAGACAGGAAAACCATGGCCGGACTGTTTACCGCTTGCTCTGTTTTCAGTAAGATACACACCTAATAAAAAGACTGGACTCTCTCCATATGAGATATTGTTTGGCAACGTACCCAGCCTAGGGTGTTTCTATCCGCAAGCATTAGAAATGAACAACCATGTGCTAAGTTCCTACGTGAGGGCTTTACACAAAAAGATTAAGCAAATACATGATAATGTCTTCAGTTCTCTTCCAGATCCAGATCAAGACTTTAGCAGCCATACGCTGCAACCTGCAGACTGGGTGGTTATAAAAAGACACGTGAGGAAAAGCCTAGATCCACGGTTTGACGGACCCTTTCAAGTTCTGCTGACCACAAGCACAGCCGTTAAGCTAGAGGGAAAAGAGACCTGGATCCACGCATCCCATTGCAAAAAGATACTAGGAGAACCAGCAGACAAAGAATGATGACATTGTTTATACTTACCTGCATACTTACAACCACAGGTGCATGGACTAGGTTGAGCACCACAGATGGAGACGACAATAGATTCATTAAACACCATCTTGCTCTAATCGATGGACTAAAGGAGCAAAACCAGACCATTGCTAACTGTTGGATATGTACACATGCCCCTGTGACGTCCACTAGCATACCCTTTCTCGCTGTCCCAGTCTCATGGGAAGAGATAAACTTTTGGGTGAACTGCTCAGATACTTTGGCCAATAATTCCACACAGAGATTTTGCTTTCTAAATCCCGCTAATTGGTTTAAAGGTATCGATGGGTGGTTGGCTGGTATAGTACAAGCTATTTTTCAGGTTTTGCTAATGTGCCTTGCGGTTTATTTGGTTTTTTAAGCTTTTCTAATGTGTATTCAGCGTTGTACTAAAAGAAAACATAGAGATTCATATTGATAAATGAAGGAACAAAAGGATGGAATGTTATAGCAGAAGATGAAGTCCCTTAAGTTTAAAGACCCCATCTATGCTACATAAGTCTGACAGTTATGTTAGGTGAAAACAACAGCAAGCTGAAATGTTCCTTCTTGTATCAATAGAGTGTCCTTGCTAAGAAGATAACGTGTCCTCCCTGGCCAGATGTTTCTTCTTGTAGCAATAATGTGTTCTTGCAAGAAGATAACGTGGCCTTGCTAGCCATATACGTCTAATTAAATATTTTAAAGCATACAGAAACTAGCTTTCTCGCTTGTTCAGCTAAACTGTATAATCGAACCATATATGGCAAATCCGTTTCCTGCCTTCAGAGTGTATATCAACCCTGTGTTTTGTAATAAAGTTTAGAGCATGTTTAGACACATACATCCTTGTCCTGTGTCTCATTCTCTCCGATATCGTAAGACCCAGAATGCAGTGACGACAACTGTCATCCAACATTTTGACAACGCGAGGGTCACGGTTAAGGCAGCGTAACATAAAGTCTGCCATGTGTGCCAGACTGGTAATGGGCAAGACTTCCGTGTCCTCACCAAGATGACGACTGACCATGCTCTCCTCCTCCTCCTCCTCCTCCCCCCTGTCCTCAAACCACCCATGCTGAACCGATGGTATGACAGTTGCACAGGTACTACAGTCTACAGCGCATAATACCAGCTCCTGTTCTTCCTCCTCCTCCTCCTCCTCTCCCTCATTGTCCCCCAATGCACGTTGGGATGAGATGAGGCTGGGCTGTGTGTAATTGCCCGTTACGTCTTCTTGATCCATCTCATCATACTCTGGCTGCAATGCCTCCTCTTTAATTCTCTGTAGAGAGCATTGCAAAAGACAGACAAGTGGGATGCTGATGCTAATGATGGCGTCATCGCCACTCACCATCTTGGTGGACTCCTCAAAGTTTGTCAGGATGGTACAAATGTCAGACATCCAGGTCCACTCCTGAGGTCTTATGTGTGGAGTCTGACATGAATATTGACGGCCTTGTTGCAGCTGGTACTCCACAACTGCTTTCTTCTGCTCACAAATCCTTTGCAACATTTGGAGGGTAGAGTTCCAACATGTGGGGACATCACACACCAGTTGCTGTGCCGGAAGCTGCAAACGCTGCTGCAACACAGCAAGGGCGGCGGAAGCTGTAGCCGACTTCCGAAAATGAGTTGACAGGTGGTGTACTTTGACGAGCAGATCTGGCAACTCGGGGTATGATTTAAGAAACCACTGCACCACGAGGTTAAGCACATGAGCCAGACATGGTACGTGTGTGATCTCGCCTCGCTTCAGAGCCGCCACCAGGTTACGACCATTGTCACACACGACCATGCCTGGAGGTAGGTTCAGTGGTCTCAGCCACAGATCTGCCTGCTCTTTCACAGCTGTCCACAACTCACAAGCAGTGTGAGGTTTCTCACCTAAGCTTATGAGTTTCAGCACAGCCTGTTGCCGCTTGGCGGAGGCAGTACTGCAGTGCTTCCAGCTTGTAACTGATGTGGTGATATCTGAGATGGAGGCTGAACATGAGGAGGAGGAGGATGATGCGCAGGAGCTGTACACTGTGGGGCAACTCTGACTGACATAGGGCCCGCAATCCTCGGTGTGGGGAGGATGTGTTCCGTCCCAAGGTCCGACTGGGTCCCGGCCTCCGCTATGCTTACCCAGTGTGCCATCAGGGAGATGTACCGTCCCTGGCCATAAGCACTTGTCCGTTGTCAGGTGGACTCTCCCAGTAACTGTGTTGTTGAGGGTACAGCAGATGTTTTGGGGCACGTGCTTGTGTAGTGCGGGGATGGCACACCGGGTAAAATAGTGTCGGCTGGGGACCAAGTACTGAGGGATGGCCACCGCCATAAGGTTGCAGAAGGATTCCGTCTCCACCAGCCTAAAAGGCAGCATTTCCAATGCAAGCAGTCGTGAAATGTGCGAATTTAGAACTGTGGCCTGTGGGGTGTTGGCTGCGAATTTGCGCTTTCGTTCAAAGGTCTGTGATATGGACAATTAAACGCTGCAGTGGGACGTGGACGTGGACGTTAATGCTGTTTCCTGAGAACTGCCATAACAAGTGAAGACTGAGAGGAGGGGGCATCTTTGCATGCAGTATGGACAGGGGATTGCCTTGCACGCACAACAGTGGGTCCTCTTACACGCACAACAGCGGAAGAAGCAGTGGTGACACCCGCTGACACTGGTCGTCGACCCTGGGGTTCACCCCACAAAGTTGGGTGCTTTGCTGACATGTGCCTGATCATGCTGGTGGTGGTCAGGCTGGTAGTTTTGTCACCCCTGCTGATGCTGGCCTGGCAGGTGGTACAAATGGCCTTTTTGGGGTTATCAGCAGAGTCTTTAAAAAAATTCCAGACTCTGGAAGACCTACCGGTTGTACTGGCAATGTCCCTCGTGTTGGTGTTACGGGGAACAGTTGCCCTCCTTCTGTCTGCGGCCACCACACTGCTTCTTCCTGCCTGTTGGGGTTTTCTGCCTCCCTCCCCCTGTGTGCTGCTGGCCTCGCTCTGCGTGTCCTCCTGCCACGTTGGGTCAGTTACTAGATTATCCACCACCTCCTCCTCTTCCACTTCCGCACCACGGTCCTCCTCCTCACTTCATGGCAATTTTGTCTCGTCATCGTCCACCTCTTGTGACAAATTGCCAGCGTCGCCTTTCTGTGGCCGTGGCTGTTCAAATATTTGGCCATCGCTACATGGGATCTCCTCTTCCACCACTTCAAGCGGAGCAGGCAAGGGGCCCAAATATGGAAATGGACCAGTGAACAGCTCTTCAGAGTGTCCAAGTGTGGGATCAGTTGCTGTCTGATGACACTCGGCATGGTGGGAGGAAGGAGCATCAGGGTGAGGAGGAGTATGCGGTCGAGACTCACGGCTACTAACACTTGACCGTGTGGAAGACAGACCAGAGGTGGTGGTGCCCAGGTGACTGGAAGTATTATCTGCTATCCAATTAATAACCTATTCACACTGATCAGTTGGCAATAGAGGTGTTGTCGTGTGCTTCCCTAGTAATTCGGTCAAGAACTGGAAGCGAGAAGATGTAGCTGTTGGTTGTGGCACATTTTCACCTTGGCCACAGCCCCGTCCTCAGCACGCACCATCACCAGAACGTCCAGTTCCACGTCCCTTGCTACGCGCCTTGCCCATTGTAAATGAAGTAAAATAACTTACACTCGCACTATCAATGGCAAAAGGGTAATAAAAAGGAGATTTGAACCGTGGAAGAGGAAAACCACATTCTAGTTCTCTGGCCTACACCAGAATCTTTTAAACAGATATATTTGTGTCTGAACAGTCAGCGAGACACTGAAACTGATTTTTTTTATGTAAAAAAGGCAAAAAGGTGGATTACACCCAGATTTGAACCGTGGAAGAGGAAAACCACAGTTCTAGTTCTCTGGCCTACACCAGAATCTTTTAAACAGATATATTTGTGTCTGAACAGTCAGCGAGACACTCAAATTGTTTTTTTTATGGAAAAAAGGCAAAAAAGTGGATAATACAGAGATTTGAACGGTGGAACTGCAAAACCATAGTTCTAGTTATCTGGCCGAAACCAGACTCTTTTGAACAGATTTATTTGTGTCTGAACACTCACAGACACACTAAATTTTTTTTTTGGGGGCGGGAAATACCAAAAGGTTAATACGATGGATATTTGTACAGTATGACTGAGGGAAAAAAAAAAGAGGATTTAGATGAAAAAAAAAGGATTTTTCCTGGCCCCTGAGACCTGGGGCTAAGTCTAGCAATTTGGGCAGCGGCAGCACACAGGACTGTAATGCAGTGTTTGTTGGTATAACCACTGCGTCTCCTATACAGCCTGCCTGCCTGCCAGCCTGATATCTGGGATGGATATTAGTCCTCAGAAGGACTGTTTGTTTGATTTTGCAGGCTTTAGAGACCCTACACTACCTATTTCGCAGTATAAATCTCTCCCTACCTCAGCAGCACTCTCCCTACACTGTGTGATCCGGAGCGACTGTGTCCAAGATGGCGGCCAACCAATCACTGTAATGCCCACAACCAACATGGCTGCGGCATTACAGTGACTGGCTGGCAATCCTTGCATGTTCATTGGCTCTGTAAGGAGCGCCAAACATGCAGGGCGGAGACCCAAGCTCCAGCCCGAGTAACCCGAAAATGCTTGGTGCTTGCCAAACATCCCGAGTAGTGAGATGCTCGGGCGAGTACCGAGCAGTGTCGAACATGCTCGCTCAACACTATTGTATACCACTGCCGCTCCACAACTAAAACAACAGTCATTGTCAGGGCTAAATATTTTCTTTTGCCTATTAATACCAGAAAGTTAGCAGACATTTATACTTAAGTTAAAATGTGCAAGGCGTGCAGTGAGGAATGGAGAAATGGACATGTTGCTGATGGTGCACGAAGAGGCTGAGCAAAACCTCATGTTGCTGATGGTGCATGTAGAGGCTGAAACTTTGACTGCTGTGGGAGCACAACAAACACATTCATCCACTAGACCTAGCTTCCTGTCTCACTTTGCAGGGGGGCATGGGACACCACCCTTGAAGCCAGAACAGTGCAAACAGGTGGTCGGTTGGAAGGCAGATAATGCTTCCAGTATGTTTCATGCAGAGAGAGGACAGCAGCACAGAGGGGGAGGGATCTGCAGCTCCGCAATAGGCAGGAAGAGACAGTGGGGTGACCAGAGGGAGAAGGCAGCCAACTGCTCCCCAGACCTCCCACACACTTCAAGTTCCCAGGCCAAGGGTTAGGTGTTTCCCAGTCTGGCTCTTTTTTAAATAAAGTGCGGACGAGAAAAAAAAGGTCATTTGCAATCTGTGCCATACCAAGGTCAGCAGGGGCCTGGCCACTACCAGCCTGACCACCAGCATGCTCAGCCACATGTCATCAAAGCACTCGACTAGGTGGGCCAAACGCCTTGTGTCTTCGAGTGACACCAATGCTTCTTCCCCTGTGCTATGTGCTTGTCATTCCTCTGTCTATGATGCAGGTGCCTCTCGCACTGCACGTGTCGTTGCACATTCACAAGTACCATCAGCACCCACGTCCATTTCCTTGTCCTAGCGCAGTGTTCAGTTGTCCCTACCCCAGGCTTTGGAACGCAAGAGAAAATACTCAGTCACTAGCGCAGTGTTCAGTTGTCCCTACCCCAGGCTTTGGAACGCAAGAGAAAATACTCAGTCACTCACCCAGAGGCCCAGACACTAAACATGCACATTTCCAGACTGCTTCCCCTGTGAAAGTTGCCCTTTAAGCTTGTGGACGCTGAGGCTTTCTGCAACCTCACCAGTTTTCCATCCCCTCCTTACACCAACACATGTCCCATAACATCACCTGTGCACTGACCAATGCAGTTACTGAGAAGGTCCACTTAACGACTGACACATGAACAAGTGCTTGTGGACAGGGAAGCACACTGGGTGAACCTTATGGAGGACTGGACCAAGTCGCACCCTGGGACGGCACACATGCTACCGATACCAAGGAATGAGGGCCCTTGTTCCATGAGGGTTTCCTCCACTTCCTAAACAAGTTCCTGCTCCACCTCTTCCTCCTTATCCTCCATCTCTGAATTATCATCTTGGAGTACGTAGTCCATATCAGTCGCAAGCTGACAGCACTGCCTCAGTGAAGTGGCAACAGGCTCTGCTGTAACTAATTTGTATAAGTGACAAACAGCACACCGCCGCAGAGTTGTTGAAAGGTGTATGTGGCACCCTTCTGCTCACAGGTACCACAAGACCCAAAAGGGTGCATGGACAGACTTCTCCACAAGAGGCCCTCATTACATACAAACACCTCCACCCTTCCACCTCATACCACCAGAGGGAGCCCGTTAGGGATATATATATATGGAGGGCGGAGCCAGGCAGTGCAGTCAGTCGGTTTAGAGTGTGCTGCCACTGAGAGCAGTGAAGACGCAGCACGTCTGCTGCTGTGTTCTGAGGGCCCCGAGTGTGGCCAAAGGAAAAGAGGAGAGGAGAGAGGAGTTGAGGTGGCAGAGGAGCATCATAGGCTCACCCTGAGTATACAAACCGGACACCGGGTCCGCACCTACAGGGTCCCTTTATACCCAGTAGGGATCACCGGCATACCAGGAGGACTACAAGTCCCTGGCCGACCTGAAGCTAAACTCATTACAGGACCAGGAACCACGAAGGCCCCGGCACACAGGAATAGTGGTTACCAGCGGAAGGTCCTACTAACAAGCGACAGTTGAAGAGAGCAACACGACACAGAAGCTAGGCCCAGTTACAGGCTGGCCAGGAGCTTAGAGAGAGGGAGACACGGACCAGGAGGCCCTATACCCGCTCACTGGGGAGAAGTTGTGAAGTGCACCCTTCCTACCGAGTACCCTGGACCATACCTGACATCCGCACCAGTAAAGGTATTGAAGCGAATCCCCTGTCTCTGTCAGTTACTCCTGCTGCGCCATCCCGACTGCACTACAAGCCCCAGCATCACCACTCACCATCAAACTCTACACTGCCCTGAGGCCCGCTCCACCTGTGGGGAGCTGTTCCATCCTAGCTGCCTATCAACTGCCTCAGAGGTCTGCAGCAGCGCTGGTACAAATTACCAGAAACCACAGGTGGCATCACGATCAAACTACAAATCCCATATAAACTATCCCCTTTTTGTTGACCGCCCTGGGCCACGGACCGAGCCAGCCACTGTGACATATTCCCCCCAGCATCCATAGGCCCGGACACCAAGTACCCCACTGCCCTGGGGGCGCGTCATATAACAGACCAGAAAGATCTTTGGTTCTTGTCACTGAACCTACAACCAGGCATGGACTTAACCTGGTGGCAGCTCTGAAACTTGGCAAGCTCGCACACGTACCTTACCTGGCCCGTATGCTCAACGTAGTGGTTCAGCAGTTTCAGAAAACCAACCAAGATTTGCCTGGGCTATTTGTGGAGGTACGCAGCGTGTGCACCCATTTCCGAAGTCAGCTACAGCTACCGCCGGTCTGGCAGAGCTGAAACAGCGCTTGCAAGTACCAGCACACCAACTGGTGTGCGACATGACCACAGGCTGGAACTTCACATTACATTTGTTAGCAAGGCTTTGTGAGCAGCAGAGGGCAGTAGTTGATTACCAACTACAACATGCACATTGGTATTCCGGTCAGCCTCTGCAAATAACAACCGACTAGTGGGCAAGGATTTCTGACATCTGTGAGGTTCTTCAAAACTTTTGAGGAATCAACCAAGATAATGAGCGGCGATGACGCCATAATCAGCGTAACCATCCTGCTTCTGTGTCTACTCAAACGCTCACTGCTCACAATTAAAGAGGAAGCTTTCCATGTGGACCAGGTGGAGATGGAAAAAGAAAGTACACAGGATGATACTACCCAGCACAGCATCATCTCATCTTCTCAGCACGGATTAGATGATAATGAGGAGAAGAAGGCTGAGGAGGAGAAGGAACAGGAGATGGTTGCCTGCGCTACAGAGAGTACTATACACACCACATTCATACCGTCTGTTCAGCGTGGATGGCCTGAAGAAGAGGAGGAGAGGGAGGAGGAGATGGAGAGCATCCTCCTGGTGTGGAGAGGGAAGTTTTGCCTGTTTAGAGACTGGCACACATGGCTGACTTTATGTCCCGCTGCCTTTCCCATGACCCTCACGTTACATGCATTTTGGCCAACATTGATTACTGGTTGTTCACCCTTCTCGATCCATGCTACAATGAGAACTTTCCATCTCTCTTTCCTGCAATGGAGAGAACTAGTAAAATGGTGCAATACTGGAATGCCCTAGTCGAACAATTAGGGCATGGCCCCACTATCAGTATTTGGTCAGTATTTGGGCAGTATTTTTTCTCAGGAGTGGGAGACAAAACCAGGAGTGGGTGATAAATGCAGAATTGGTGCACTTGTTTCTAGTATACCTTTTCTCTGATTGTTCATCTGGTTTTCGCTCCCACTCCTGAGAAAAAATACTGACCAAATACTGACTAAAATGCTGATAGTAGGGCTGTGGC
Source organism: Phyllobates terribilis (assembly GCF_046119375.1). Taxonomy (NCBI): domain Eukaryota; kingdom Metazoa; phylum Chordata; class Amphibia; order Anura; family Dendrobatidae; genus Phyllobates; species Phyllobates terribilis. The sequence goes on from NW_027362767.1 coordinate 278,513,012, forward strand.
CTTAGTAAAAAAAATTCCCATCTAACAATACAATGCTGGATTAGAGGTCATAGATCCTTGGGTAACCAAGGAGGACAGATGAGGGAGAAACACACCAGATCCAACAGAGGCAGGGGAACACTATCAAAGGTCTTGGACAGTTTCATTAGACACTCCCAGCACCCAGGCCCTGATGCATAGGGTACTCTGACAAGGAGGGAAAAGTTTTAGAAGATGGCCAAGGAGACCTAGCCAACAGTATCAGCATCCTCCGTGATTCCTATGTGGTACAACTATTGGGTATGGAAGCCACAGGGTTGGACATACCGCCGGTGCAGCCGGTGCAACTGCACCTTGGCCCGGTGGTCAGGGGGGCCCTTGCAGGGTGGATAATAATGAGGGCAATCTGGCCAGCTTCTCGGAGCCCCAGGCTCCGGGGGGCCCATGGCCTCATTGCCCTCATCCTGTGCGGCGATCCCTGCAACTCCGCTGCCTATAGGAGAAAATGGCAGCGGAGCTGCAGAGATCCGTCCTCTGCTTCCTGTCCGCCCGCACTTTCTGTGTGACAGCAATGATGGACATGGTGTGAGAAAACAATGATGAGGGTGGGGGAGAAGACACTAAGGTGTGGTGTGGGACAACAAAGATGGGAGGAGAGCAATGATGGGGGTAAGATGCATAGGACATTTTATAATGAATTGAAAGGTGGGAGAAGATGCTGTCAGGGGTTTGTAATGAATTGGGAGGTGGCGGATGATGCTCAGTACCTGATATCATCTTCTCCCACCTCCAAAGTGTGGGGGAGACACATGTATGTATACAATATATGTGACCTTGTTATTTTCTAGGCTGGAGATCATCGTGACAAGACGAGTCGTAGCTGGGAGATGTGGACATGAAGGTCTGACCAAATGGAGAAGAAGCAGCAGAAACCGACTCTGATCAGACGAGACGTCAGCGGTAAGTGCCTGGATGTAAATATTATTCTGTATCTGTACTGTGTGACTTGGAGCGATAATGTTATCTGTAAAATCCCTCAGGCTGCATTCTCACTTTTGTGTGAAAGGTCCATGGGCTGTCAGATTTTTTTATTAGACTGCACAAAGACTTGTAGAGTTTTATAGATTCATTCACACATCCATGAAAATCATGGATCTGAGAATGAGATCCGTGAGGGTCAGAGAATGTCCTGTTCTTATCCGATTTTGAGGATCAGAATAGGACATGCTCAATGCATCTGTAAAAGCGGGCAGCACACCGACACTGCACACAGATGCAGGAATGTAGCCTTATTATGTATAGCACAGTCCCTTAGTATATAGACTATATAAGGTGTATATATACTGTATGTGTTTGGCTATATGTATATCTGTCGTTTTGACGCAATAAAAGAGGGGGCCCATACACATTTCTTGCACAGCAGCCCCAAGCTGTCAGTGCTCGCCCCTGCCAAGCTGGACATGTGGCATGAACTGTCCCTCTAGGCCTTGAAGGTCCTGGCCTGCCCTACCGCTAGCATTTTTTCAGAGCGGGTTTTTAGTGCTGCAGGGGACAAAATAACTGATAGGTGCATCTGACTGTAAAAAACGCAGACAGGCTGACTCTTATCAAAATGAACAATGCCTGCATTGGCTCAGACTTCTCAACCCCACCGGATGACAGCAGCAGAACATAAAGCCAATTAAAATGTTCCTTTTTTTCTGGTGTATTCACATGCACCCCTTCCCACCCAAAATAGGGTGTACTGTTCATGGTTTCTTCTTTTTCTTGTCTTCCTCCTACACCATATCAACAGGGTCATCAGTAGACATGAGCGTTGTTCTACTCGAACTGTTCGCCAATCTCAAATTCGAGCTGTTTTGGGCGGTGTTCGAGCCGTTCAGCGAACACGAACGATTTGAGAAAAATTCGGCTGTTCGAGGTTATGTTCGATAACTGTTCGTGCACCAAAATCATAACTGGATTTTTTCTCAGTAATGATGAAAATTAATGTTAATACGCAGTTTGAGTGTACAGCGGGGTGGGGGGAGGGGCAGGGGATGGATCTCTGCAGGAATAATGAAGATCTCCATTTTCTTTTCTGTTTCCCGCATTTACAGTGGGGAGGTGCAATCTGTCAGCCTATCAGCAGCGCACACACGGAGCGAAGTGCTTTTTTTCACACAAGCAAGGGCATGTGTCATTGGCAGTGTATGTCACATGTCCTTGCCCTATAAGACCCAGCCATTTTCCCCGTCGCCACCATTTTCTCACTGCTGCAGCTGCGTGTTAGACGGCACCGCTGTTGCTGTGTGCGCTATACCTTGTTAATTTCAAGCCAATTTTCGCACAAATCTACAGATAGCTTGGGAGTAGGGAATAGTTGTGATTGCAGTCCTTTTAAGGACTAGGTTACAGCATTTCCTACGACTTTTATCAGGCAGGTCTGTGCTCTTAAATAGATAGGTTGTGGGAGTAAAGACTAATTGTAATTGGAGTCCTTTTCAGGACTAGTTTACATCAGTTCCTATCAGTTTTTGCCAGGCAGGTCTGTGCCAGTGCTGTGCAAGTTTTCTTCACAGCATTTGGCTGAATCTAGCAAAGCTAATCCTTTTTGGCCTATTGCAGAGTGTGTTAGTCAGTGGAGTAGCCTATCTGTGTTGCAAGATATACCACCTGTGTATAGAATACCAATTTTTTTACTGCACCTAGTGAAGTAAAATCTTTTGGGCATAGCATCATTCTATTAGTCCATCTATACTGACCTCCATCAGGTTGCAAATTGAATATAATTTTTTTCTGCATCTAGCTCTGAAAAAATATTTGGCCTTCTAGCAGTGTGTGGCACTTTCTCTATTAGTCCATCTATACTGACCTCCATCAGGTTGCAAACTGAATATATTTTTTTCTGCATCTACCTCTGAAAAAATATAGGGCTTCTAGCTGTGTGTGGGACTTGTTCTATTAATTCATCTATACAGACCTCCATCAGGTTGCAAACTGAATATAATTTTTTTCTGCATCTACCTCTGAAAAAATATTTGGGCTTCTAGCTGTGTGTGGGACTTGTTCTATTACTCCATCTATACTGACCTCCATCAGGTTGCAAATTGAATATAATTTTTTTCTGCATCTAGCTCTGAAAAAATATTGGGCTTCTAGCTGTGTGTGGGACTTGTTGTATTAGTCCATCTATACTGACCTCCATCAGGTTGCAAACTGAATATATTTTTTTCTGCATCTACCTCTGAAAAAATATTGGGCTTCTAGCTGTGTGTGGGACTTGTTCTATTAATCCATCTATACAGACCTCCATCAGGTTGCAAACTGAATATAATTTTTTTCTGCATCTAGCTCTGAAAAAATATTTGGCCTTCTGGCAGTGTGTGGGACTTTCTCTATTAGTCCATCTATACTGACCTCCATCAGGTTGCAAATTAAAAATAATTTTTATCTGCATCTAGCTCTGAAAAAATATTTGGGCTTCTAGCTGTGTGTGGGACTTGTTCTATTACTCCATCTATACTGACCTCCATCAGGTTGCAAATTGAATATAATTTTTTTCTGCATCTAGCTCTGAAAAAATATTTGGGCTTCTAGCTATGTGTGGGACTTGTTGTATTAGTCCATCTATACTGACCTCCATCAGGTTGCAAACTGAATATATTTTTTTCTGCATCTACCTCTGAAAAAATATTGGGCTTCTAGCTGTGTGTGGGACTTGTTCTATTAATCCATCTATACAGACCTCCATCAGGTTGCAAACTGAATATAATTTTTTTCTGCATCTAGCTCTGAAAAAATATTTGGCCTTCTAGCAGTGTGTGGGACTTTCTCTATTAGTCCATCTATACTGACCTCCATCAGGTTGCAAACTGAATATAATTTTTTTCTGCATCTAGCTCTGAAAAAATATTTGGCCTTCTAGCAGTGTGTGGGACTTTCTCTATTAGTCCATCTATACTGACCTCCATCAGGTTGCAAATTAAAAATAATTTTTATCTGCATCTAGCTCTGAAAAAATATTTGGGCTTCTAGCTGTGTGTGGGACTTGTTCTATTACTCCATCTATACTGACCTCCATCAGGTTGCAAATTGAATATAATTTTTTTCTGCATCTAGCTCTGAAAAAATATTTGGGCTTCTAGCTATGTGTGGGACTTGTTTTATTAGTCCATCTATACTGACCTCCATCAGGTTGCAAACTGAATATATTTTTTCCTGCATCTACCTCAGAAAAAATATTAGGCATCTAGCTGTGTGTGGGACTTGTTCTATTAATCCATCTATACAGACCTCCATCAGGTTGCAAACTGAATATAATTTTTTTCTGCATCTAGCTCTGAAAAAATATTTGGCCTTCTAGCAGTGTGTGGGACTTTCTCTATTAGTCCATCTATACTGACCTCCATCAGGTTGCAAACTGAATATAATTTTTTTCTGCATCTAGCTCTGAAAAAATATTTGGCCTTCTAGCAGTGTGTGGGACTTTCTCTATTAGTCCATCTATACTGACCTCCATCAGGTTGCAAATTAAAAATAATTTTTATCTGCATCTAGCTCTGAAAAAATATTTGGGCTTCTAGCTGTGTGTGGGACTTGTTCTATTACTCCATCTATACTGACCTCTATCAGGTTGCAAATTGAATATAATTTTTATCTGCATCTAGCTCTGAAAAAATATTGGGCTTCTAGCTGTGTGTGGGACTTGTTGTATTAGTCCATCTATACTGACCTCCATCAGGTTGCAAACTGAATATATGTTTTTCTGCATCTATCTCTGAAAAAATATTGGGCTTCTAGCTGTGTGTGGGACTTGTTCTATGAATCCATCTATACAGACCTCCATCAGGTTGCAAACTGAATATAACTTTTTTCTGCATCTAGCTCTGAAAAAATATTTGGCCTTCTAGCAGTGTGTGGGACTTTCTCTATTAGTCCATCTATACTGACCTCCATCAGGTTGCAAATTAAAAATAATTTTTATCTGCATCTAGCTCTGAAAAAATATTTGGGCTTCTAGCTGTGTGTGGGACTTGTTCTATTACTCCATCTATACTGACCTCCATCAGGTTGCAAATTAAATATATTTTTTTTCTGCATCTAGCTCTGAAAAAATATTGGGCTTCTAGCTGTGTGTGGGACTTGTTGTATTAGTCCATCTATACTGACCTCCATCAGGTTGCAAGCTGAATATATTTTTTTCTGCATCTACCTCTGAAAAAATATTGGGCTTCTAGCTGTGTGTGGGACTTGTTCTATTAATCCATCTAGACAGACCTCCATCAGGTTGCAAACTGAATATAATTTTTTTCTGCATCTAGCTCTGAAAAAATATTTGGCCTTCTAGCAGTGTGTGGGACTTTCTCTATTAGTCCATCTATACTGACCTCCATCAGGTTGCAAATTAAAAATAATTTTTATCTGCATCTACCTCTGAAAAAATATTTGGGCTTCTAGCTGTGTGTGGGACTTGTTCTATTACTCCATCTATGCTGACCTCCATCAGGTTGCAAATTGAATATAATTTTTTTCTGCATTTAGCTCTGAAAAAATATTGGGCTTCTAGCTGTGTGTGGGACTTGTTGTATTAGTCTATCTATACTGACCTCCATCAGGTTGCAAACTGAATATATTTTTTTCTGCATCTACCTCTGAAAAAATATTGGGCTTCTAGCTGTGTGTGGGACTTGTTCTATTAATCCATCTATACAGACCTCCATCAGGTTGCAAACTGAATATAATTTTTTTCTGCATCTAGCTCTGAAAAAATATTTGGCCTTCTAGCAGTGTGTGGGACTTTCTCTATTAGTCCATCTATACTGACCTCCATCAGGTTGCAAACTGAATATAATTTTTTTCTGCATCTAGCTCTGAAAAAATATTTGGCCTTCTAGCAGTGTGTGGGACTTTCTCTATTAGTCCATCTATACTGACCTCCATCAGGTTGCAAACTGAATATAATTTTTTTCTGCATCTAGCTCTGAAAAAATATTTGGCCTTCTAGCAGTGTGTGGGACTTTCTATATTAGTCCATCTATACTGACCTCCATCAGGTTGCAAATTAAAAATAATTTTTATCTGCATCTAGCTCTGAAAAAATATTTGGGCTTCTAGCTGTTTGTGGGACTTGTTCTATTACTCCATCTATACTGACCTCCATCAGGTTGCAAATTGAATATAATTTTTTTCTGCATCTAGCTCTGAAAAAATATTGGGCTTCTAGCTGTGTGTGGGACTTGTTGTATTAGTCCATCTATACTGACCTCCATCAGGTTGCAAACTGAATATATTTTTTTCTGCATCTACCTCTGAAAAAATATTGGGCTTCTAGCTGTGTGTGGGACTTGTTCTATTAATCCATCTATACAGACCTCCATCAGGTTGCAAACTGAATATAATTTTTTTCTGCATCTAGCTCTGAAAAAATATTTGGCCTACTAGCAGTGTGTGGGACTTTCTCTATTAGTCCATCTATACTGACCTCCATCAGGTTGCAAATTAAAAATAATTTTTATCTGCATCTACCTCTGAAAAAATATTTGGGCTTCTAGCTGTGTGTGGGACTTGTTCTATTACTCCATCTATACTGACCTCCATCAGGTTGCAAATTGAATATAATTTTTTTCTGCATCTAGCTCTGAAAAAACATTGGGCTTCTAGCTGTGTGTGGGACTTGTTGTATTAGTCCATCTATACTGACCTCCATCAGGTTGCAAACTGAATATATTTTTTTCTGCATCTACCTCTGAAAAAATATTGGGCTTCTAGCTGTGTGTGGGACTTGTTCTATTAATCCATCTATACAGACCTCCATCAGGTTGCAAACTGAATATAATTTTTTTCTGCATCTAGCTCTGAAAAAATATTTGGCCTTCTAGCAGTGTGTGGGACTTTCTCTATTAGTCCATCTATACTGACCTCCATCAGGTTGCAAACTGAATATAATTTTTTTCTGCATCTAGCTCTGAAAAAATATTTGGCCTTCTAGCAGTGTGTGGAACTTGTTCTATTAGTCCACCTATACTGACCTACATCAGGTTGCAAATTCAAAATAATTTTTTTCTGCATCTAGCTCTGAAAAAATATTTGGCCTTCTAGCAGTGTGTGGGATTTTCTCTATTAGTCCATCTATACTGACCTCCATCAGGTTGCAAACTAAATATATTTTTTTCTGCATCTACCTCTGAAAAAATATTGGGCTTCTAGCTGTGTGTGGGACTTGTTGTATTAGTCCATCTATACTGACCTCCATCAGGTTGCAAATTGAATATAATTTTTTTCTGCATCTAACCCAGCCAATAGTTTTGGCCTAGTACCACAGTTTAGCCACTCAGCTCTGCTCGGTTCCCATCCATTGTTTTTTTGTGCAAACAACTCCAGAGTTGTGAATTAGTTAACCACCAAAATGAGTGGAAAAAGGCCTGCTGCTGGTGGAAAGGGGAATAGGCGTGTTGGGAAGGGGAAAAAAGGTTGTGTCCGTGGGGTAGGTGTTAAAGCAACAGTAACATCTGCAGAAGAAAGACCATCTTCCAGCCAAACTAAAATGTCTACTTCTTTTAGCGGACAATGTGATAAGATCCCTTTCTTACGGCCACGCCAATCGCTACAAATTCCAGATGAGGCACAAAAACAGCAGGTGCTTCAACGGATATCAAGTGCTCCTTTAAGTGGGCTCTCCTCCACATCAACTTCAACATCACAAATACTCCAGTCCTCAAAGGTGTCACCCAAATCGCACTTGCTTCCTCACAGCTCCCAAATCTCCAGCTGCCCGTCTGAGTATGAGGTAGAACAGATGGTTGAGTCTGCAGAGCTGTTTACTCATACTATAGCCTGGGAATCAGAGGTCGACTCCAGCGCTTCTGTGAATCCAGACGAGGAAATGATCTGCACTGATGCCCAGAATCTTTATGAGTCGGATCCAGGACCAGACGCAGAAGGTTCTGACCATAATGTAGACCCTCATTCCCAAACTGTAACTCCTGTTGGTGGAGACAATGAGGAAGACGATGATAAGACTCAAATACCTGATTGGAGCGACAACTTTAGTTTTTTGTCAGGGCAGGAACAGGTTGGCTCTGAGGACGACGGGTGTGATAACGCACAGGGTGATGATGATGAGGTCGGAGATCCCACTTACTGTCAACCCACAGTCAGCCAAGAGATGAGGTCAGCAGAGGAGGTGGAGGAAGATGCTAGTGACGACGAGGTCAGGTTGCGCCTTCCTGGACAGAGACGTAGTACTGGAAGCACGTCAACAACTGCATCCTCAAACACAACTCTGCCTCTCACCACAAGTCGTGGTGGCTCTTCAGGTCGCATGGGTGCTAAGCCTTGCATAGCCTGGGCATTTTTTCAGATCGATAAAGATGACCCAACTCGTGTTATCTGTAACATTTGTCAGCAAAAGCTAAGTAGAGGCCAAAAAATACATAGTTTGAGTACTTCATGCATGAACCGGCACATGGACATGAAGCATAAGTTGCAGTGGGAAGCTCAGTGTGCTACAATGCGGCCTAGCCGGCCGGGCCAACCACCGTCTGCCATATCTTGTGCATCCGCGGCCTCTTCATCCTCTGTGACTGGGGGGACAGCAGTCACACCTGTTTTGGGGCGCAGACCTGCCACCTCTTTACCCGCAACAGCCAGCGTGATTGGCAGGTCATCATTTTCTTTGGAGGTGGTAACACCAGCTGGTGTTGAGCGCTGTCCGACATCGATAGCACCACCTTTGGATGAAGGCAACCTAACATGTCCGCCTGCATCTTCCTCACAGACCGGCAGTTTGCCGGTGACACCCTTATCAACCCCGTCTAAGCACAATAGCCAGCCCTCGGTCCCTCAGATGTGGACAAGTAAAAGACCATTTCCTCCTAGCCATGAGAAAGCTAAGAGGTTGAATTTCACCATCTGCAAGCTCTTGGCTACAGAAATGCTGCCTTTCCGCCTGGTGGACACAGAGGATTTTCGAGACCTTATGTACGTCGCAGTGCCCCAGTACCAGATGCCCAGTCGGCACTACTTCTCAAAGAAAGGTGTGCCTGCGCTCCACCAGCATGTCGCACACAACATCACCGCTTCTTTGAGAAACTCTGTGTGTGACAGGGTGCATTTCACCACAGACACTTGGACGAGTAGGCATGGACAGGGGCGTTACATGTCGCTGACTGGGCACTGGGTAACTATGGTGACAGCAGGACAAGGGGCTGCTGTCCAAGTCTTGCTGTCCCCACGAGTTGTGCGTCAATCCTCTTTATGTCAAAGTTCCTCCACTGCTTCTGCCTCCTCAACCTCCTCTCGGTCTTCCACCTGCACCCAAAGCCTGTCTGGTCATGCCACAAGCTTTCTAACTGCGCAGAAGGGATCCTGCACACCTCCTTACTATGCTGGCAGTAGGGCTCAACGTCATCAGGCGGTTTTTACATTGAAATGTCTGGGAAATGTGAGTCACACAGCTGAGGAGTTGTGGTCAGCTCTGGAGAACCAATTTCATGAATGGTTGTCTCCACTGGACCTGAAACCAGGGAAGGCCGTGTGCGACAATGCTGCAAACCTGGGTGCGGCCCTTCGCCGGGGCAATGTCACACACGTGCCTTGTATGGCTCACGTGTTGAACCTGGTTGTCCAGCAATTTTTAGCCCACTATCCCAGACTAGATGGCCTTCTGCAGAGGGCACGGTCGCTGTGTGCTCACTTCTGCCGTTCGCATCCCGCAGCTCAGCGACTTACATCTCTACAGAAGTCGTTGGGCCTGCCACTTCACCGGCTAAAATGCGATGTGCCTACCCGGTGGAATTCAACTCTGCACATGTTGCAGCGACTGTGGCAGCACCGACAAGCCCTGGTGCAATACGTTCTGACGTATAGCCTGGGCCAACGAGATTCAGAGGTGGGGCAAATCACGCTGGAGGAGTGGTCTCAGATCAGGGACCTATGCACCCTTCTGCACAGTTTTGAAATGGCGACGAAGATGTTTAGTGCTGACGATGCCATTATCAGCATGACTATTCCGGTGATTTACATGCTGGAGCACATGTTAAACAGAATTCGGAGTCAGGTGGTGGCACAAGAGGAGGTGGAGGAAGTAGAGGAGGAGGAGTTGTATGCGGAAGGGCTAACATCTGCAAGGTCCAGAAGGTCGGCAGCACCAAGGCGGCAGGCATGTGAGGGTGGGGGAGATGGTTTTACCAGGGCGCATGGTAGCAGCCAAACTAGTGAGGAAGGTGCAGGAGCCCAGGAAGAAATAATCCTGACTACTGGGTTGCCACACTGTTAGATCCCCGGTACAAAAGTAAATTTGCAGAAATTATTCCTGCCATAGAAAGGGATGCACGCATGCAGGAGCATCAGCAGAGACTGTTGCAGAATCTTACATGTGCTTTTCCACAAAATACCAGTGGTGCACGTAGTGAATCTCACAGTTCCAACTTGCCAACCGTGGGACCGTCAAGTGTTCAGCACTCAAACCGTAACAGAACCACAGTATCTGCTGGTAACATCAATTTTGCGGAATCATTTCACCACTTTTTTAGCCCATCCTTTGCAAGGCCACAGGAGACAAGAAGTCTGACACATAGTCAACGCCTAGAGACGATGGTACAGGAGTATCTCCAAGTAAACATTGAAGCCACGACTGTGTCACTGGACCCTTGCTCTTTTTGGGCTTCCAATCTGGATAAATGGCCGGAGCTAGCCACTTACGCCTTGGAGATCTTGTCATGCCCCGCAGCCAGCGTTCTGTCTGAACGTGTGTTCAGCGCTGCTGGTGGTGTGCTGACAGATAAGCGCACGCGGCTCTCCACTGATAATGTAGACAGACTCACGTTCATAAAGATGAACAAATCATGGATCCGAAACGACTTTTCTACCCCTGTGTCATCCTGGGCAGAGTAAAAGCTTGATGATTGGTTAAAATCACCCTACCAAACGTTTTAAGCTTTCAAATTACTAATCATGTTTATCTGTATCTTGACTGGAAAATAATTTGGGCTTTGTAGCAGTGTGCAGCACTGATCCTATTAGGCCATCTATAATAAGCTCCACCAAATTTAAAATGAAAAATAATTTTTAGCTGCATCTAGCCCGGAAAATAATTTTGGGGCTCCGAGATGCGCAAGACACATAAGTGCCTTCTTGCTGCACTACCTGCAGCATGACCCTCAAATTGTCAGAATTCGAAGTAATCATGACTACTGGGTTGCCACACTCTTAGATCCCCCAAACTTTTCGATCAACCTTTTCATTTTAATAAAGACCAAAAAAATGGTCATTTTTGAAATTATAAGCATTAGCAGGTTGTTAGAAACTGAAATCAAACAGTTTTCAACTCAAAACTTTACTCTAGGTGATGTTACATTTTCACATAGGACCCCTTGTTCGAAAGGAGCTTCTGAACTCTCTCGTCCATTGAATTTGTCAGGTTTTGGATGTTTTCTGCTTCAATTGTTTTGCATGAGGACAGAATACCCTCCCAGAGCTGTTGCTTAGATGTGAATCGCCTCCCGCCATCATAGACACTCCTTTTAATGATGCTCCAAAGGTTCTGAATGGGGTAGAGGTCAGGGGAGCATGGGGGTCACACCATAAGTTTGTCCCCTTTTATGCCCATATCAGCCAGAGATGCAGATGTTTTATGTGCAGCATGAGATGGTGCATTATCATGCAGAAAAATGATCTTGCTGTGAAATACACGGTTCTTCTTCTTGAACCATGGCAGGAAGTGCTGTTTGAGAAAATCCACATACATTATGGAGTTCATCTTTAGCGCCTTCAGGGATCCTAAAGGGGCCGACAATCTCTCTCCCCATGATTCCAGCCCAAAACATTACTCCACCTCCTCCTTGTTGGCGCTGTAGCCGTGTTTGCGTGGGGTGTCCATCAACCAGCCATCCTCCACTCCATCCATCTGGACCATCGAGCGCTGCACGGCACTCATCCGTGAACAAAACAGTTTTGAAATCAGTCTTCATGTAATGTTTGGCCCACTGGAGCCGTTTCTGCTTGTGTGAAGTGGATAGAGGAGGTCGACAGGATGGCGTATGCACAGCTGCAAACCTCTGAAGGACCCTGCATCTTGTTGTTCGGGGGACGTTGGAGGCACAAGCAGCTTCAAAAACTTGTCTGCTGCTATGACAAGGCTTTTTTGCCGCTGCTCTTTCAACCTGACGTAATTGCCTGTAGGAAAGAGTCCTCAATTTGCCCTTATCAGCACGCACACGTGTGTACTGTGAATCAGCTACATACTTCTTGATTGCCAAGACACTTCATCCTGATCATCGCACAATGTTGATTGTAGTCATGCCTTGACCTAAACACTCCACAATTTGTTGCTTCTCAGCAGCCGACACATCCTTTTTCTTTCCCATTTTGGCAGAAAATGTAGGCTGCTTAATAATGTGAGAGAGCCTTCTTAAGTAGTCTTGCCTTTCATTGGACACACCTGCCAAACTAATTAGCACAGGTGTCTGCAATTGCTTACAGTGATATAAAGAGCCCTGACACACATCACCATCAATGAGTTTAACTGACAAACAAACAAATTCTTCCCTTATCACTCCTAAACACTTTTTGCATAATAATTTGGAACGCGGTGTACATGTGCTTTTCCACAAAACACCAGCGGTTCACGTAGTGAATCTTACAGTTCTAACTTGCCAACCGTGGTCTGTATGGAATTGTTCAATAAAGGGCCCAAAATTAAGATAACATAGATGGGAGAGGTCTCTATGAATAGGAATTCCTAAGTATTTGATACCCTGTGAGGGCCAGGCAAAGGGAAAGTTGGACTGGATGGAATCCTATATGGATTTGGGGAGGGAGACATCGAGGGCCTCAGACTTCGCTGCATTGATTTTAAAATTTTACCATGTAACAAAGTGATCTATTTCAGCCATAACAGCATGGATGGATATATGTGATTGAGTGATATATACTAGGACATCATCAGCAAATAGAGAGCACTTGTACTCGGTGCCTCCCACCTCAATCCACCTAATATTGGGGTTATGGCGAATTGATGAGAACAGGTGCTCCGTCACTAGGATGTATAAGAGAGGGGACAGAGGACATCCCTGCCTTGTCCCATTGGTGATTGTGAAAGGTGATGAAAATGTTCTGACGCACCCCCTGGGCCTTGGGACACCCGGAGCCGGACCCTTTTTGGTGGATGCTGGTGGTTGTAGTCTTCGTGGCGGCGACCCGGTTCCGTGGCTCAGGGCGGTCAAACCAGTGGCGGAACTATTTATGTGGTTTTGATATTTAAATGTCCGACTACGCCACCCGTGGATTGCGGTCAGAGTGAACCGCCGCTACAGGGCAAACCGCTGAGGCTGGTGTTGTGGGTGCAGCAGAGCGTAGCATAACTCCCCACGGGAGGAGTATAGCCTCAGGGCAGTGTATGCGGAGGATGGGGTGATGGTGCAGGGCAGCAGCAGTAACGACACGGAGTCAGTGATGCAGTCCAGGGCCTTTACTCACAGTTCTTATTATCCAGACCACGTCTGCAGGTAACGGCTGCCCACGTCGTACTGTGCTCACCAGGTGAGGGGCTCAGACAACTCCCAGATAACTTTGGAGCACTTCACAGGACCCCCTTTGTGTGTCCTTTGTCTGGCCTTTCTTACCAACACTTCTGTCTGGCTGCCTCGGGCCTCCTCTTGGTAAACTTGGCGCCAGTTTCCCTGACCCTATGTGGTGCCTTCCTAGCGGGTGTAGCGAGGGGCTGCGCCACATAAAATGTCAGAGCCTCCGGTTTCTAGCTGAGGGTCGTTTCCTGCCTCCACTAGTTCGGGGACCGGTCTCCCCCTTTGGCCTGACCCCTCCATGCAGGTGGATTCGGGCGTGCGATGGCGACTCGCCCGTCCGCACCCCTGGGATCCCTTCATTCCTCGTTCCTGGAGCCTTCTCCGCTCCTCTTCCTTCCTTCTCCCTCTTCCAGGCCTGGGCCTCTGTTACTAGGCCCGCCTCCGGAGCAGAGCTCATGCAGAGCCCCTGATCCCTGCCACTTCTGCTCAGACTTCTCTGCACTGAACTAAGATGGTGTCCACCTTTTATACTCCCTTCTCAATGCACCCAGGAACTGCTTCCTCCCTGCTCCTGCACTACAGGGTTCCCCTTCCTCAGTGTTCCCTCCCCCCACTCCAGCCAGGGACAGGGACTGTCGTGCCCATCTCAGGGGCATATTGGTCGCCCTGCCCCACGGCAATGTGGTGTAATGCATGCAGGTGTCGGGTCCTGATCCACACTCCATCCTTACCTGAGAGTGAGATATCACACCTCTGGGTGAGGTGCAATACGTCTGTAGCAACCGAGCCCTCAGGGTGCTACAGTTCCATTTATCTTCAGCCTAGGTGACGTATTGCGATACAGGGCCGTGATTTTGGCTATAAAAGGGTCCCCTAGACCCCTACCCCAAGCTTTTTAAGAGAATCATATATGGCGTGCCAGGAGACTCTATGGAATGCTTTCTCAGCATCCAACGAGAGTATCTAATTACAAATTTTTAACTGCATCTAGCCCAGGAAATACTTTGTGCCTAGTAGCAGTGTCTGCTAGTCAGCGGATTATCCCGGCTGTTAAGCAAGCTACACCACCTGTAGTTTAGACACTTAATTTTTTCAAAGGAAATGCTTCGGGACCATGGGATACTCAGTGAAGAGCATCAGGAGGCACCCCAAGGCATAGGGGCTGGGACTGGCAGTAGGATGCCTTGCGGTGGACAGCCGAGCTCGATCCTTATAAAAGCTTTTTAACTGCAGCAGCTTTAGTGGACGCTACTGGAGCTGGAATTACACGGCTGCTGGCATGAGACTTGCCCTCCAATAGATCCTTGTAAATGGATTTAAAGTGTATTCATTCAAATTAGAGAGACAATTTAAATTAAAAAGCTTAGAGATGCCTCCACCACAGGGGGGCTCGCTCGACCCACCAGCGGACAGGCACCAGTATTGGGAGAGGGGGGCTGGCCATCAGGGTTCACCGCGGCTCTGGCACAAACCCGGCGACACGGAGGTGGCACGGGCAGGAGCGGACTGGCCGTGTCGGCTTCTCACTTTTTGGATTTTAGAAGGGCATGACATGCCTATATCTGTGTCTCCTGCTCCTTTTACTCCTCCACCTCTTTGATTTTCGCATGACTATATGTACTTGTCACTTTTCCATGTGTTAGTTGTGTCTTCTGAGCAGTTTGTCAGCTTTTGGACACCTTTGAAGGTGTTTTCTATGTGTTTCTATGTGTTTTTGTTTGCCTGCCATTGGTTTTAACGGTGTTCGAAGGTGTTCGACGAACAGTTCGACGAACAGTTCGGCGAACACACGGGTGTTCGACGAACCGAACTCGAACACTACGGTGGTGGCTCAACACTAGTGTTCGACGAACCGAACCGAACTCGAACACTACGGGGGTGGCTCTACACTAGTCATCAGGCGGATATCACTCAAAATCTTTATAGGGTCATCAGTAGAGATGAGCAGTGTTCGACTCGAACTGTTCCCCAATCTCAAATTCGAGCTGTTTTGGGCGGTGTTCGAGCTGTTCGGCGAACACGAACGATTTGAAAAAAATTCGGCTGTTCGAGGTTATGTTCGATAACTGTTCGTGCACCAAAATCATAATTGGATTTTTTCTCAGTAATGCTGAAAATTAATGTTAATACGCAGTTTGTGTATACAGCGGGGCGGGGGGAGAGGCAGGGGATGGATCTCTGCAGGAATAATGAAGATCTGCAGTGCACACACGGAGCGAACTGCTTTTTTTCACACAAGCAAGGGCATGTGTCATTGGCTGTGTATGTCACATGTCCTTGCTGTTATGATCTGCTACAAGCACTAAGGAAAGACAGGAGATCTGTCCCTACAATAGAACTAAACTGGAACCCTACGATGTAACGGGGAACCTGATACTGCGATCAGACCCGCTAAAGTCCTCAGCTAGTCTGTACGAAGACCTATAGATGCAAGGGAGGGATCCCTACAAGATCTAGGGACTGGGATAAAGTTGGACACCTCCTAGCAGAAATTGCAGCAGTAAAAGACAAACACACAACATAGAACATAGAGGTCAGAAGACCTAGAAAAACTAACAGAGAAAGGTAACAGAGCACCAAGCTAGCTCAAGAGTAGTAATACAATGAAGTCCAGCAAGGCCAGGAGGGCGGAGCCGGATTAAATAGGCAAAAAAGGTCATGTGACCAGCAAACTAGAAAAAAACCAACAGGAGAGTTCTAACAGTACCCCCTCTTCTAAGAGGATACTCCGGATCCCCTAGGCCCGGGCTTATCAGGAAACCTCCTGTGAAACGCTCTGACAAGTCTGGAAGCAGAAACATCATCCGCCCTCACCCATGAGTTATCCTCGGGTCCGAAACCCTTCTAAGCGACGAGATACTGCAAACTCCCTCTATACCGTCTAGAATTTAGGATGCGGGAAATTTCATATTCCCCGTCCTCCACCACCGGAGGAACAGTGGCAGAGGCGTCACCAACCGACACGTCAGCTCTTTTCAACAGAGAAACATGAAACACCGGATTAATCTTCCAGGAGGTAGGAACCTCCAACCTAACAGCAGATTGGTTAACTATCTGAAGCACCTTAAAGGGCCCTACAAACTTGGGACCCAATTTTTTAGAAGGAATCCTCAATCGCAGATTCTTAGAGGACAACCAAACCATGTCACCAATAGCAAACGAAACCTCTTGCCGTTTCCTATCAAAGTACCTCTTAGATTTTTTGTTAGCCTCCTGAAGATTATCACGCACATCCGTCCAAACTCTCTCCAAATCACCGCAAAAACTTTCCTCCTCCGGCACAGCCGATACCAATTTGGAGAATGACCCAAAAGACGGATGTCTCTCAGTACAACAAAAAAAAGGCGAACACCCAGCAGAAGAGGATGTATGGTTGTTAAGAGCAAATTCAGCAAGTGGCAGAAACTCAGACCACCCCTCTTGATTGTCTGCCACAAAGCAACGCAATAACTGCTCAACATCCTGGTTCTTTCTTTCTGTCTGGCCATTAGACTCAGGATGATATCCGGATGAAAACGACAAATGAACTCCCAACCTGTCACAAAAGGCACGCCAAAAACGAGCCACGATCTGAGGTCCCCTATCAGAAACAATGTCAGTAGGAACACCATGTAGTCTGACAATTTCCTTGACAAAGGCCTTAGCGAGTGTCTTAGCGCAAGGCAGTTTGATGAAGGGAACCAAGTGACACATCTTGCTAAAACGGTCCACGACCACCCAGATGACCGTGAAACCTTCAGAGGGGGGAAGGTCAGTAATAAAGTCCATAGCCAGATGTATCCAAGGTGCACTAGGAACCTCCAGAGGGCAAAGCAACCCCGCAGCAGGAGCATGCGAAGACTTAGATCTAGCACACAAAGTACATTGACGCACCCACTTAATGACTTCCTTCTGCCATCCAGGCCACCAAAAACTGCGACCCACAAGTCTCTTGGTCTCAGAAATTCCCGGATGACCTGCCAACCGAGACTCATGACACTCAACAAACAAATCTCTCCTAAAGGTCCTAGGCACAAACAACCTCCCATGGGGAGTGTTAGATGGGGCATTCTCCTGAGCTTTAATAATCTCATCCTCCAAAACGGAGTCCAAAGCAGCTATCACAACACCTTCTTGTAAAATGCTCTCCTCCTCCTCCTCAGCACCGACCATGGGAGAAAAGCTGCGAGTCAAAGCATCCGCTCTAACATTCTTGGTACCCGGGATGTAAGTAACGGAAAAATTAAACCGCGAGAAAAAAAGTGCCCACCTAGCCTGACGGGCATTCAAGCGCTTGGCAGCATCAAGATAGATCAGATTTTTATGATCAGTGAAAACCTGAATGGGAAATTCAGCACCTTCCAAGAGATGACGCCAGTGTTCGAATGCGAGTTTAATAGCCAGCAATTCCCGA
The DNA here is from genome assembly GCF_046119375.1 of Phyllobates terribilis. NCBI lineage: Eukaryota > Metazoa > Chordata > Amphibia > Anura > Dendrobatidae > Phyllobates > Phyllobates terribilis. The sequence goes on from NW_027362767.1 coordinate 278,530,889, forward strand.
TTACCAATATCGTAATTAAGTTCAGTCTCAGAAATTTTTTTTGAAAAAAAGGCACAGGGATGTACTCCATCCTTACTTTCCTGAGACAACACCGCACCGACCCCCACAGAAGAAGCATCAACCTCAACCAAAAACGGCTTAGTCACATCAGGCTGCATAAGGATGGGAGCAGAGGTGAACCTCTCCTTTAGAAACACAAAAGCTTCAATGGCCTTAGAAGTCCACTGAACCGCATTAGCACCTTTCCTGGTGAGATCGGTCAGCGGTTTGACAATAATAGAAATTTTTTTTATGAATTTTCTGTAATAACTGGCGAAACCCAAAAACCTCTGTATCGATTTCAAACCAATAGGCCTAGGTCATTCCTGCACAGCTTGAACTTTAACCGGGTCCATCTCAAAACCTTCACTGGAGATAATGTAACCCAAAAAACGAATTCTCTGTACAGCGAACTCACATTTCTCTAGCTTAGCAAAAAGCGAATTGTCCATTAATAACTGTAAAACCTCACGTACGCTCCGCCAATGAGACTCCAGATCCGGTGAATAAATCAAAATGTCATCCAAATACACAACCACATTTTTGCCGATCAAAGGTCTAAGGATGTCATTAATAAGATTCTGAAAAAATGCTGGAGCATTGGTAAGACCAAAAGGCATAACCAGATTCTCAAAATGACCCACAGGAGTGTTAAAAGCAGTCTTCCATTCATCACTCTCCTTCATGCGCAACAAATTGAATGCCCCCCGGAGATCAATTTTAGAGAACCACTTGGCCCCCACTAACTGGTTAAACAAATCAGGAATCAATGGCAGTGGGTAAGGATTGCGTACAGTAATTTTATTAATCTCACGAAAGTCCAGACAAGGATGTAAACCGCCATCTTTTTTTTTAACAAAAAAAAATCCAACAGCCACAGGAGACTTGGAAGGCCTAATGTGACCGACGGCCAAGCTTGTCTGTATGTATTCCTCCAAAGCCTTTCTCACAGGAAAAGTAAGATTAAATAAACGACTTTTAGGAAGAGTCGCTCCAGGGACAAATTCAATGGTACAATCATAGTCTCCATGGGGAGGCAATATTTGTGACTCCTCCTCAGAAAAAACTCTCCAAAAATCCTGAATAGGTACAGGTAATTCCCCTTTTTCCACCGCAGCAATACGTCCGTTACAACACTTGTCATAACATTTAGGGCTCCAGGACTTAATTTCATTGGTAGACCAATCCAGTACAGGATTGTGTAATTTTAACCAGGGCAACCCCAAAATTACTGGAGAAGGCAAATTATTTAATACTACCAAATCCAAATTCTCTTGATGAATACCATTAATAGTGAGGAGAAATTCACAGACCTTGTGAGTAACACTCTTCAAGGGAGAGCCATCAACAGAAACCACAGCAATAGGGGATGACAAAGGTTTAGGTTTTAATTTAAGTTTTTCCAAGAATCCCCCGTCGATCACATTCAGAGTAGAACCACAATCCACAAATACCCGAAATTCAATTAATTCTTCCTGAGCAGCGGTAGTAGCAGATAGGAATACTCCCTTAATATTTAAACAGGCTATACGTGCATGACTGACCTTTTTTTTTTTCTTTGTTCATACGAAGCACACAGTTCTTAATGAAATGACCAGAATTTCCGCAATAGAAGCACAAACCTCCGGAAAGCCTGCGGTCTTTTTCCTGAGAGCGGGGTGCCATCGCCCCAATCTCCATCGGCTCTCCTTTGTCAGCACAGACCATCTCAAGACTCGGAGCTGACATGGCAGAGGATTTACTCTCATTAACCCTTGCACGCAGTCTCCTGTCCACCCGTATAGCTAATTGCATTGCCTCCTGCAAGTTTCCAGGTGTGGGATAAGCAATCAGCAAATCCTTAACCCTTTCACCTAGCCCTGCAAGAAACAAATTTTTCAAAGCTGAATCGTTCCACCCCACCTGGGCAGACCACCGACGGAAGTGAGAACAATATTTTTCCACATTACCTGATCCCTGCCTCAGATGTCTCAATTCAGACTCAGCAGATGAGACACGATCAGGATCATCGTACAACAAACCCAAAGCAGAAAAAAAACTATCCACTGATCTAAAGCACGGATCACTAGGTTGGAGAGAAAAGGCCCATCCCTGAGGATCTTTGCGCAAAAGTGACATTATGAACCCTATGCGCTGTGATTCATCACCAGAGGATCTGGGTCTTAAACGAAAATACAATAAACAAGCATTTTTAAAAGAAAAAAAATCTTGTTGTTCACCAAAAAATAGATCAGGCAGACATACCTTTGGCTCCACAAAATGTGCTCCAGAGCAGCTACTCACGTGTTGTTGGAGCTCGGCCACCTCCAGAGAGAGTCCCTGCAAGCGTTGAGTCAAATCTTGAACCGAGACCATGATGGAAACTGGAGGTCTTTCCTTAGAGAAATTTTTTTTTTTAGGCTGGACTTACTGTTATGATCTGCTACAAGCACTAAGGAAAGACAGGAGATCTGTCCCTACAATAGAACTAAACTGGAACCCTACGATGTAACGGGGAACCTGATCCTGCGATCAGACCCGCTAAAGTCCTCAGCTAGTCTGTACGAAGACCTATAGATGCAAGGGAGGGATCCCTACAAGATCTAGGGACTGGGATAAAGTTGGACACCTCCTAGCAGAAATTGTAGCAGTAAAAGACAAACACACAACATAGAACATAGAGGTCAGAAGACCTAGCAAAACTAACAGAGAAAGGTAACTGTTAGAACTCTCCTGTTAGGTTTTTTCTAGTTTGCTGGTCACATGACCATTTTTGCCTATTTAATCCGGCTCCGCCCTCCTGGCCTTGCTGGACTTCATTGTGTTTACTACTCTTGAGCTAGCTTGGTGCTCTGTTACCGTTCTCTGTTAGTTTTGCTAGGTCTTCGGACCTCTATGTTCTTTGTTGTGTGTTTGTCTTTGACTGCTGCAATTTCTGCTAGGAGGTGTCCAACTTTATCCCAGTCCCTAGTTCTTGTAGGGATTCCTCCCTTGCATCTAAAGGTCTTCGTACAGACTAGCCGAGGACTTTAGCGGGTCTGATCGCAGGATCAGGTTCCCCGTTACATCGTAGGGATCCAGTTTAGTTCGATTGTAGGGACAGATCTCTTGTCTTTCCTTAGTGCTTGTAGCAGATCATAACAGTAAGTCCAGCCCAAAAAAAAAATTTTCTAAGGAAAGACCTCCAGTTTCCATCATGGTCTCGGTTCAAGATTTGGCTCAACGCTTGCAGGGACTCTCTCTGGAGGTGGCCGAGCTCCAACAACACGTGAGTAGCTGTTCTGGAGCACATTTGGTAGAGCCAAAGGTACGTCTGCCTGATCTATTTTTTGGTGAACAACAAGATTTTTTTTCTTTTAAAAATGCTTGTTTATTGTATTTTCGTTTAAGACCCGGATCCTCTGGTGATGAATCACAGCGCATAGGGTTCATAATGTCACTTTTGCGCAAGGATCCTCAGGGATGGGCTTTTTCTCTCCAACCTAGTGATCCGTGCTTTAGATCAGTGGATAGTTTTTTTTCTGCTTTGGGTTTGTTGTACGATGATCCTGATCATGTCTCATCTGCTGAGTCTGAATTGAGACGTTTGAGGCAGGGATCAGGTAATGTGGAAAAGTATTGTTCTCACTTCCGTCGGTGGTCTGCCCAGGTGGGGTGGAACGATTCAGCTTTGAAAAGTTTGTTTCTGGCGGGGCTAGGTGAAAGGGTTAAAGATTTGCTGATTGCTTATCCCACACCCGGAAACTTGCAGGAGGCTATGCAATTAGCTATACGGGTGGACAGGAGACTGCGTGCAAGGGTTAATGAGAGCAAATCCTCTGCTATGTCAGCTCCGAGTCTTGAGAGGGTCTGTGCTGACAAAGGAGAGCCGATGGAGATTGGGGCGATGACACCCCGCTCTCAGGAAAAAGACCACAGGCTTTCTGAAGGTTTGTGCTTCTATTGCGGAAATTCTGGTAATTTCATTAAGAACTGTGTGCTTCGTATGAACAAAGAAAAAAAAATGGTCAGTTATGCCCGTATTGCCTGTTTAAATACAAAGGGAGTATTCCTATCTGCTACTACCACTGCTCAGGAAGAATTAATTGAATTTCGGGTATTTGTGGATTGTGGTTCTACTCTGAATGTGATTGATGGGGGATTCTTGGAAAAACTTACATTAAAACCTAAACCTTTGTCATCCCCTATTGCTGTGGTTTCTGTCGATGGCTCTCCCTTGAAGAGTGTTACTCACAAGGTCTGTGAATTTCCCCTCACTATTAATGGTATTCATCAAGAGAATTTGGATTTGGTAGTATTGAATAATTTGCCTTCTCCAGTAATATTGGGGTTGCCCTGGTTAAAATTGCATAATCCTGTACTGGATTGGTCTACCAATGAAATTAAGTCCTGGAGCCCTAAATGTTATGACAAGTGTTGTAACGGACGTATTGCTGCGGTGGAAAAAGGGGAATTACCTGTACCTAGTCAGGATTTTTGGAGAGTTTTTTCTGAGGAGGAGTCACAAATATTGCCTCCCCATGGAGACTATGATTGTACCATTGAATTTGTCCCTGGAGCGACTCTTCCTAAAAGTCGTTTATTTAATCTTACTTTTCCTGTGAGAAAGGCTTTGGAGGAATACATACAGACAAGCTTGGCCGTCGGTCACATTAGGCCTTCCAAGTCTCCTGTGGCTGTTGGATTTTTTTTTGTTAAAAAAAAAGATGGCGGTTTACGTCCTTGTCTGGACTTTCGTGAGATTAATAAAATTACTGTACGCAATCCTTACCCACTGCCATTGATTCCTGATTTGTTTAACCAGTTAGTGGGGGCCAAGTGGTTCTCTAAAATTGATCTCCGGGGGGCATACAATTTGTTGCGCATGAAGGAGGGTGATGAATGTAAGACTGCTTTTAACACTCCTGTGGGTCATTTTGAGAATCTGGTTATGCCTTTTGGTCTTACCAATGCTCCAGCACTTTTTCAGAATCTTATTAATGACATCCTTAGACCTTTGATCGGCAAAAATGTGGTTGTGTATTTGGATGACATTCTGATTTATTCGCCTGATCTGGAGTCTCATTGGCGGAGCGTACGTGAGGTTTTACAGTTATTAATGGACAATTCGCTTTTTGCTAAGCTAGAGATATGTGAGTTCGCTGTACAGAGAATTAGTTTTTTGGGCTACATTATCTCCAGCGAGGGCTTTGAGATGGACCCTGTGAAGGTTCAGGCTGTGCAGGAATGGCCTAGACCTATTGGTTTGAAATCGATACAGAGGTTTTTGGGTTTCACCAATTATTACAGAAAATTCATAAAAAAAATTTCTATTATTGTCAAACCACTGACCGATCTCACCAGGAAAGGTGCTAAAGCGGTTCAGTGGACTTCTGAGGCCATTGAAGCTTTTGTGTTTCTAAAGGAGAGGTTCACCTCTGCTGCCATCCTTATGCAGCCTGATGTGACTAAGCCGTTTTTGGTTGAGGTTGATGCTTCTTCGGTAGGGGTCGGTGCGGTGTTGTCTCAGGAAAGCAAAGATGGAGTACATCCCTGTGCCTTTTTTTCAAAAAAATTTCTGAGACTGAACTTAATTACGATATTGGTAATCGGGAATTGCTGGCGATTAAACTCGCATTTGAACACTGGCGTCATCTCTTGGAAGGTGCTGAATTTCCCATTCAGGTTTTCACTGATCATAAAAATCTGATCTATCTTGATGCTGCCAAGCGCTTGAATGCCCGTCAGGCTAGGTGGGCACTTTTTTTCTTGCGGTTTAATTTTTCCGTTACTTACATCCCGGGTACCAAGAATGTTAAAGCGGATGCTTTGTCTCGCAGCTTTTCTCCTATGGTCAGTGCTGAGGAGGAGGAGGAGAGCATTTTACAAGAAGGTGTTGTGATTGCTGCTTTGGACTCCGTTTTGGAGGATGAGATTTTTAAAGCTCAGGAGAATGCCCCATCTAACACTCCCCATGGGAGGTTGTTTGTGCCTAGGACCTTTAGGAGAGATTTGTTTGTTGAGTGTCATGAGTCTCGGTTGGCAGGTCATCCAGGAATTTCTGAGACCAAGAGACTTGTGGGTCGCAGTTTTTGGTGGCCTGGATGGCAGAAGGAAGTCATTAAGTGGGTGCGTCAATGTACTGTGTGTGCTAGATCTAAGTCTTCGCATGCTCCTGCTGCGGGGTTGCTTTGCCCTCTGGAGGTTCCTAGTGCACCTTGGACACATCTGGCTATGGACTTTATTACTGACCTTCCCCCCTCTGAAGGTTTCACGGTCATCTGGGTGGTCGTGGACCGTTTTAGCAAGATGTGTCACTTGGTTCCCTTCATCAAACTGCCTTGCGCTAAGACACTCGCTAAGGCCTTTGTCAAGGAAATTGTCAGACTACATGGCGTTCCTACTGACATTGTTTCTGATAGGGGACCTCAGTTCGTGGCTCGTTTTTGGCGTGCCTTTTGTGACAGGTTGGGAGTTCATTTGTCGTTTTCATCCGGATATCATCCTGAGTGTAATGGCCAGACAGAAAGAAAGAACCAGGATGTTGAGCAGTTCTTGCGTTGCTTTGTGGCAGACAATCAAGAGGGGTGGTCTGAGTTTCTGCCACTTGCTGAATTTGCTCTTAACAACCATACATCCTCTTCTGCTGGGTGTTCGCCTTTTTTTTGTTGTACTGGGAGACATCCGTCGTTTGGGTCATTCTCCAAATTGGTATCGGCTGTGCCGGAGGAGGAGAGTTTTTGCGGTGATTTGGAGAGAGTTTGGACGGATGTGCGTGATAATCTTCAAGAGGCTAACAAAAAATCTAAGAGGTACTTTGATAGGAAACGGCAAGAGGTTTCGTTTGCTATTGGTGACATGGTTTGGTTGTCCTCTAAGAATCTGCGATTGAGGATTCCTTCTAAAAAATTGGGTCCCAAGTTTGTAGGGCCCTTTAAGGTGCTTCAGATAGTTAACCAATCTGCTGTTAGGTTGGAGGTTCCTACCTCCTGGAAGATTAATCCGGTGTTTCATGTTTCTCTGTTGAAAAAAGCTGATGTGTCTTTTGGTGACGCCTCTGCCACTGTTCCTCCGGTGGTGGAGGATGGGGAATATGAAATTTCCCGCATCCTAAATTCTAGACTGTATAGAGGGAGTTTGCAGTATCTCGTCGCTTGGAAGGGTTTCGGACCCGAGGACAACTCATGGGTGAGGGCGGATGATGTTTCTGCTTCCAGACTTGTCAGAGCATTTCACAGGAGGTTTCCTGATAAGCCCAGTCCTAGGGGATCCGGAGGATCCTCTTAGAAGAGGGGGTACTGTTAGAACTCTCCTGTTAGGTTTTTTCTAGTTTGCTGGTCACATGACCATTTTTGCCTATTTAATCCGGCTCCGCCCTCCTGGCCTTGCTGGACTTCATTGTATTTACTACTCTTGAGCTAGCTTGGTGCTCTGTTACCGTTCTCTGTTAGTTTTGCTAGGTCTTCGGACCTCTATGTTCTTTGTTGTGTGTTTGTCTTTGACTGCTACAATTTCTGCTAGGAGGTGTCCAACTTTATCCCAGTCCCTAGTTCTTGTAGGGATTCCTCCCTTGCATCTAAAGGTCTTCGTACAGACTAGCCGAGGACTTTAGCGGGTCTGATCGCAGGATCAGGTTCCCCGTTACATCGTAGGGATCCAGTTTAGTTCGATTGTAGGGACAGATCTCCTGTCTTTCCTTAGTGCTTGTAGCAGATCATAACAGTAACAGAGCACCAAGCTAGCTCAAGAGTAGTAATACAATGAAGTCCAGCAAGGCCAGGAGGGTGAAGCCGGATTAAATAGGCAAAAAAGGTCATGTGACCAGCAAACTAGAAAAAAACCAACAGGAGAGTTCTAACACTTGCCCTATAAGACCCAGCCATTTTCCCTGTCGCCACCATTTTCTCACTGCTGCAGCTGCGTGTTAGACGGCACCGCTGTTGCTGTGTGCGCTATACCTTGTTAATTTCAAGCCAATTTTCGCACAAATCTACAGATAGCTTGGGAGTAGGGAAGAGTTGTGATTGCAGTCCTTTTAAGGACTAGGTTACAGTATTTCCTATGACTTTTATCAGACAGGTCTGTGCTCTTAAATAGATAGGTTGGGAGTAAAGACTAATTGTAATTGCAGTCCTTTTCAGGACTAAGTTACATCAGTTCCTATCAGTTTTTGCCAGGCAGGTCTGTGCCAGTGCTGTGCAAGCTTTTTTCATAGCATTTGGCTAAATCTAACAAAGCAAATCCTTTTTGGCCTATTGCAGAGTGTGTTAGTCAGTGGAGTAGCCTATCTGTGTTGCAAGCTACACCACCTGTGTATAGAATACCAATTTTTTTACTGCACCTAGTGAAGTAAATCCTTTTGGGCATAGCATCATTCTATTAGTCCATCTATACTAACCTCCACCAGGTTGCAAATTGAATATAATTTTTTTCTGCATCTAGCTCTGAAAAAATATTTGGGCTTCTAGCAGTGTGTGGGACTTGTTCTATTAGTCCATCTATACTGACCTCCATCAGGTTGCAAATTCAATATAATTTTTTTATGCATCTAGCTCTGATAAAATATTTGGGCTTCTAGCAGTGTGCGGGACTTGGTCTATTAGTCCATCTATACTGACCTCCATCAGGTTGCAAATTAAACATAATTTTTATCTGCATCTAGATCTGAAAAAATATTTGGGCTTCTAGCAGTGTGTGGGACTTGGTCTATTAGTCCATCTATACTGACCTCCATCAGGTTGCAAATTGAATATAATTTTTTTCTGCATCTAGCTCTGAAAAAATATTTGGGCTTCTAGCAGTATGTGGGACTTGTTCTATAAGTCCATCTATACTAACCTCCATCAGGTTGCAAATTCAATATAATTTTTTTCTGCATCTAGCTCTGAAAAAAATATTTGGGCTTCTAGCAGTGTGTGGGACTTGGTCTATTAGTCCATCTATACTGACCTCCATCAGGTTGCAAATTCAATATCATTTTTTTCTGCATCTAGCTCTGAAAAAATATTTGGGCTTCTAGCAATGTGTGGGACTTGGTCTATTAGTCCATCTATACTGACCTCCATCAGGTTGCAAATTCAATATAATTTTTTTCTGCATCTAGCTCTGAAAAAATATTTGGACTTCTAGCAGTGTGTGGGACTTGGTCTACTAGTCCATCTATACTGACCTCCATCAGGTTGCAAATTAAAAATAATTTTTATCTGCATCTAGCTCTGAAAAAATATTTGGGCTTCCAGCAGTGTGTGGGACTTGATCTATTAGTCCATCTATACTGACCTCCATCAGGTTGCAAATTAAAAATCATTTTTATCTGCATCTAGCTCTGAAAAAATATTTCAGCTTGTAGCAGTGTGTGGGACTTGTTCTATTAGTCCATCTATACTGACCTCCATCAGGTTGCAAATTCAATATAATTTTTATCTGCATCTAACCGAGCCAATACTTTTGGCCTAATACCACAGTTTGGCCACTCAGCTCTGCTCGGTTCCCATCCATTGTTTTTTTGTGCAAACAACTCCAGAGTTGTGAATTAGTTAACCACCAAAATGAGTGGAAAAAGGCCTGTTGCTGGTGGAAAGGGGAATAGGCATGTTGGGAAGGGGGAAAAAGGTTGTGTCCGTGGGGTAGGTGTTAAAGCAACAGTAACATCTGCAGAAGAAAGACCATCTTCCAGCCAAACTAAAATGTCTACTTCGGACAATGTGATAAGATCCCTTTCTTACGGCCACGCCAATCACTACAAATTCCAGATGAGGCACAAAAACAGCAGGTGCTTCAACGGATATCAAGTGCTCCTTTAAGTGGGCTCTCCTCCACCTCAACTTCAACATCACAAATACTCCAGTCCTCAGAGGTGTCACCCCAATCGCACTTGCTTCCTCACAGCTCCCAAATCTCCAGCTGCCCGTCTGAGTATGGGGTAGAACAGATGGTTGAGTCTGCCGAGCTGTTTACTCATACTATAGCCTGGGAATCAGAGGTCGGCTCCAGAGCTTCTGTGAATCCAGACGAGGAAATGATCTGCACTAATGCCCAGAATCTTTGTGAGTCGGATCCAGGACCAGACGCAGAAGGTTCTGACCATAATGTAGACCCTCATTCCCAAACTGTAACTCCTGTTGGTGGAGACAATGAGGAAGACGATGATGAGACTCAAATACCTGATTGGAGCGACAACTTTAGTTTTTTGTCAGGGCAGGAACAGGTTGGCTCTGAGGACGATGGGTGTGATAACACACAGGGTGATGATGATGAGGTTGGAAAACCCACTTACTGTCAACCCACAGTCAGCCAAGAGATGAGGTCAGCAGAGGAGGTGGAGGAGGATGCTAGTGACGATGAGGTCAGGTTGCGCCTTCCTGGACAGAGACGTAGTACTGGAAGCACGTCAACAACTGCATCCTCAAAAACAACTCTGCCTCTGACCACAAGTCGTGGTGGCTCTTCAGGTCGCATGGGTGCTAAGCCTTGCATAGCCTGGGCATTTTTTCAGATCGATAAAGATGACCCAACTCGTGTTATCTGTAACATTTGTCAGCAAAAGCTAAGTAGAGGCCAAAAAATACATAGTTTGAGTACTTCATGCATGAACCGGCACATGGACATGAAGCATAAGTTGCAGTGGGAAGCTCACTGTGCTACAATGCGGCCTAGCCGGCCGGGCCAACCACCATCTGCCACATCTTGTGCATCCGCGGCCTCTTCATCCTCTGTGACTGGGGGGACAGCAGTCACACCTGTTTTGGGACGCAGACCTGCCACCTTTTTACCCGCAACAGCCAACGTGATTGGCAGGTCATCATTTTCTTTGGAGGTGGTAACAGCAGCTGGTGTTGAGCGCTGTCCAACATCGATAGCACCACCTTTGGATCAAGGCAACCTAACATGTCCGCCTGCATCTTCCTCACAGACCGGCAGTTTGCCGGGGACACCCTTATCAACCCCGTCTAAGCACAACAGCCAGCCCTCGGTCCCTCAGATGTGGACAAGTAAAAGACCATTTCCTCCTAGCCATGAGAAAGCTAAGAGGTTGAATTTCACCATCTGCAAGCTCTTGGCTACAGAAATGCTGCCTTTCCGCCTGGTGGACACAGAGGATTTTCGTGACCTTATGTCCGTCGCAGTGCCCCAGTACCAGATGCCCAGTCGGCACTACTTCTCAAAGAAAGGTGTGCCTGCGCTCCACCAGCATGTCGCACACAACATCACCGCTTCTTTGAGAAACTCTGTGTGTGACAGGGTGCATTTCACCACAGACACTTGGACGAGTAGGCATGGACAGGGGCGTTACATGTCGCTGACTGGGCACTGGGTAACTATGGTGACAGCAGGACAAGGGGCTGCTGTCCAAGTCTTGCCGTCCCCATGAGTTGTGCGTCAATCCTCTTTATCTCAAAGTTCCTCCACTGCTTCCGCCTCCTCAACCTCCTCTCGGTCCTCCACCTGCACCCAAAGCCTGTCTGGTTATGCCACAAGCTTTCTAACTGCACAGAAGGGATCCTGCACACCTCCTCAATATGCTGGCAGTAGGGCTCAACGTCATCAGGCGGATTTTACTTTGAAATGTCTGGGAAATGTGAGTCACACAGCTGAGGAGTTGTGGTCAGCTCTGAAGAACCAATTTCATGAATGGTTGTCTCCACTGGACCTGAAACCAGGGAAGGCCGTGTGCGACAATGCTGCAAACCTGGGTGCGGCCCTTCGCCGGGGCAATGTCACACACGTGCCTTGTATGGCTCACGTGTTGAACCTGGTTGTCCAGCAATTTTTAGCCCACTATCCCGGACTAGATGGCCTTCTGCAGAGGGCACGGTGGCTGTGTGCTCACTTCCGCCGTTCGCATCCTGCAGCTCAGCGACTTACATCTCTAAAGAAGTCATTGGACCTGCCACTTCACCGGCTAAAATGCGATGTGCCTACCCGGTGGAATTCAACTCTGCACATGTTGCAGCGACTGTGGCAGCACCGACAAGCCCTGGTGCAATACGTTCTGACATATAGCCTGGGCCAACGAAATCCAGAGGTGGGGCAAATCACGCTGGAGGAGTGGTCTCAGATCAGGGACCTATGCACCCTTCTGCACAGTTTTGAAATGGCGACGAAGATGTTTAGTGCTGACGATGCCATTATCAGCATGACTATTCCGGTGATTTACATGCTGGAGCACATGTTAAACAGAATTCGGAGTCAGGTGGTGGCACAAGAGGAGGTGGAGGAAGTAGAGGAGGAGGAGTTGTATGCAGAAGGGCTAACATCTGCAAGCTACAGACGGTCGGCAGCACCAAGGCGGCAGGCATGTGAGGGTGGGGGAGATGGTTTTACCAGGGTGCATGGTAGCAGCGAAACTAGTGAGGAAGGTGCAGCAGCCCAGGAAGAAGTGGAGGACGAACTGATGGAAGACTCATCAGATGAGGGAGACCTTGATCACATTTCTGTTGTGCGAGGTTGGGGGGAGAGGACAGAGGAAGGAAGCATGGTTGTTACCTCACCACCAACACAACAGGGACTTGGTGCTCCTGGATGCACAACACACATGAGTGCCTTCTTGCTGCACTACCTGCAACATGACCCTCGAATTGTGAAAATTAGAAATAATCCTGACTACTGGGTTGCCACACTGTTAGATCCCCAGTACAAAAGCAAATTTGCAGAAATTATTCCTGCCATAGAAAGGGATGCACGCATGCAGGAGTATCAGCAGAGACTGTTGCAGAATCTTGCATGTGCTTTTCCACAAAACACCAGTGGTGCATGTAGTGAATCTCACAGTTCCAACTTGCCAACCGTGGGACCGTCGAGTGTTCAGCACTCAAACCGTAACAGAAACACAGTATCTGCTGGAAACATCAATTTTGCGGAATCATTTCATCACTTTTTTAGCCCATCCTTTGCAAGGCCACAGGAGACAAGAAGTCTGACACATAGTCAACGCCTAGAGACGATGGTACAGGAGTATCTCCAAGTAAACATTGAAGCCATGACTGTGTCACAAGACCCTTGCTCTTTTTGGGCTTTCAACCTGGATAAATGGCCGGAGCTCGCCACTTACGCCTTGGAGATCTTGTCATGCCCCGCAGCCAGCGTTCTGTCTGAACGTGTGTTCAGCGCTGCTGGTGGTGTGCTGACAGATGAGCGCACGCGGCTCTCCACTGATAATGTAGACAGACTCACGTTCATAAAGATGAACAAATCATGGATCCGAAACGACTTTTCTACCCCTGTGTCATCCTGGGGAGAGTAAAAGCTTGATGATTGGTTAAAATCACCTCACCAACCGTTTTAAGCTTTCAAATTACTAATCATGTTTATCTGTATCTTGGCTGGAAAATTATTTGGGCTTTGCAGCAGTGTGCAGTACTGAATCTATTAGGCCATCTATACTAAGCTCCACCAGATTCAAAATTAATAATCATGTTTATCTGTATCTTGGCTGGAAAATAATTTGGGCTTTGTAGCAGTGTGCAGTACTGATTCTATTAGGCCATCTATACTAAGCTCCACCAGATTTCAAATTACTAATCATGTTTATCTGTATCTTGGCTGGAAAATAATTTGGGCTTTGTAGCAGTGTGCAGTACTGATTCTATTAGGCCATCTAAACTAAGCTCCACCAGATTTAAAATTAATAATAATTTTTAGCTGCATCTAGCCCGGAAAATAATTTTGGGGCTCCTAGATGCGCAAGACACATGAGTGCTTTCTTGCTGCACTACCTGCAACATGACCCTCAGATTGTCAGAATTCGAAGTAATCCTGACTACTGGGTTGCCACACTCTTAGATCCCCCACACCCTTCGATCAACCTTTTCATTTTAATAAAGAACAAAAAAATGGTCATTTTTGAAATTATAAGCATTAGCAGGTTATTAGAAACTGAAATCAAACAGTTTTCAACTCAAAACTTTATTCTAGGTGATGTTACATTTGCACATAGTACCCCTTGTTCGAAATGGGCTTCTGAACTCTCTCGTCCATTGAATTTGTCAGGTTTTGGATGGTTTCTGCTTCAATTGTTTTGCATGAGGACAGAATACCCTCCCAGAGCTGTTGCTTAGATGTGAACTGCCTCCCGCCATCATAGACACTCCTTTTGATGATGCTCCAGAGGTTCTGAATGGGGTAGAGGTCAGGGGAGCATGGGGGTCACACCATAAGTTTGTCCCCTTTTATGCCCATATCAGCCAGAGATGTAGATGTGTTATGTGCAGCATGAGACGGTGCATTATCATGCATGAAAATGATCTTGCTGTGGAATACACGGTTCTTCTTCTTGAACCATGGCAGGAAGTGCTGTTTGAGAAACTCCACATACATTATGGAGTTCATCTTTACCCCTTCAGGGATCCTAAAGGGGCCGACAATCTCTCTCCCCATGATTCCAGCCCAAAACATTACTCCACCTCCTCCTTGTTAGCGCTGTAGCCGTGTTTGCGTGGGGTGTCCATCAACCAGCCATCCTCCACTCCATCCATCTGGACCATCGAGCGTTGCACGGCACTCATCGGTGAACAAAACAGTTTTGAAGTCAGTCTTCATGTATTGTTTGGCCCACTGGAGCCATTTCTGCTTGTGTACAGTGGATAGAGGAGGTCGACAGGATGGCTTACGCACAGCGGCAAACCTCTGAAGGACCCTGCATCTTGTTTTTCGGGGGACGTTGGAGGCACCATCAGCTTCAAAAACTTGTCTGCTGCTATGACAAGGCTTTTTTGCCGCTGCTCTTTTAACCTGACGTAATTGCCTGTAGGAAAGAGTCCTCAATTTGCCCTTATCAGCACGCACACGTGTGTACTGTGAATCAGCTACATACTTCTTGATTGCCAAGACACTTCATCCTGATCATCGCACAATGTTGATTGCAGTCATGCCTTGACCTAAACACTCCACAATTTGTTGCTTTTCAGCAGCCGACACATGCTTTTTCTTTCCCATTTTGGCAGAAAATGTAGGCTGCTTAATAATGTGGGACAGCCTTCTTAAGTAGTATTGCCTTTCATTGGACACACCTGCCAAACTAATTAGCACAGGTGTCTGCAATTGCTTACAGTGTTATAAAGAGCCCTGCCACACATCACCATCAATGAGTTTAACTGACAAACAAAAAAATTCTTCCCTTATCACTCCTAAACACTTTTTGCATAATAATTTGGAACACAGTGGACATGTGCTTTTCCACAAAACACCAGTGGTTCACGTAGTGAATCTTACAGTTCTAACTTGCCAACCGTGGTCTGTATGGAATTGTTCAATAAAGGGCCCAAAATTAAGATAACATAGACAGGAGAGGTCTCTATGAATAGGAATTCCTAAGTATTTGATACCCTCTGAGGGCCAGGCAAAGGGAAAGTTGGACTGGATGGAATCCTGTATGGATTTGGGGAGGGAGACATCGAGGGCCTCAGACTTCGCTGCATTGATTTTAAAATTTGACCATGTAACAAAGTGATCTATTTCAGCCATAACAGCAGGAATGGATATATGTGATTGAGTGATATATACTAGGACATCATCAGCAAATAGAGAGCACTTGTACTCGGTGCCTCCCACCTCAATCCACCTAATATTGGGGTTATAGCGAATTGATGAGAGCAGGTGCTCCGTCACTAGGATGTATAAGAGAGGGGACAGAGGACATCCCTGCCTTGTCCCATTGGTGATTATGAAAGGTGATGAAAATGTTCTGACGCGCCCCCTGGGCCTTGGGACACCCGGAGCCGGACCCTTTTTGGTGGATGCTGGTGGTTGTAGTCTCCGTGGCGGCGACCCGGTTCCGTGGCTCAGGGCGATCAAACCAGTGGCGGAACTATTTATGTGGTTTTGATGTTTAAATGTCCGACTACGCCACCCGTGGATTGCCGTCAGAGTGAATCGCCGCTCCAGGGCAGACCGCTGACGCTGGTGTTGTGGGTGCAGCAGAGCGTAGCATAACTCCCCACGGGAGGAGTATAGCCTCAGAGCAGTGTATGCGGAGGATGGGGGTGATGGTGCAGGGCAGCAGCAGTAATGACACGGAGTCAGTGATGCAGTCCAGGGCCTTTACTCACAGTTCTTATTATCCAGACCACTTCTGCAGGTAACGGCTGCCCACATCGTACTGTGCTCACCAGGTGAGGGGCTCAGACAACTCCCAGATAACTTTGGAGCTCTTCACAGGACCCCCTTTGTGTGTCCTTTGTCGGGCCTCCTCTTGGTAAACTTGGCGCCAGTTTCCCTGACCCTGTGTGGTGCCTTCCTAGCAGGTGTAGCGAGGGGCTGCGCCACATAAAATGTCACAGCCTCCGGATTGTAGCTGAGAGTCGTTTCCCGCCTCCACTAGTTTCGGGGACCGGTCTCTCCCTTTGGCCTGACCCCTCCACGCAGGTGGATTCGGGCGTGCGGTGGCGACTCGCCCTTCCGCACCCCTGGGATCACTTCGTTCCTCGTTCCTGGAGCCTTCTCCGCTCCTCTTCCTTCCTTCTCCCTCTTCCAGGCCTGGGCCTCTGTTACTAGGCCCGCCTCCGGAGCAGAGCTCATGCAGAGCCCCTGCTCCCTGTCACTTCTGCTCAGACTTCTCTGCACTGAACTAAGATGGTGCCCACCTTTTATACTTCCTTCTCAATGCACCCAGGAACTGATTCCTCCCTGCTCCTGCACTACAGGGTTCCCCTTCCTCAGTGTTCCCTCCCCCCACTCCAGCCAGGGACAGGGACTGTCGTGCCCATCTCAGGGGCATATTGGTCGCCCTGCCCCACGGCAATGTGGTGTAATGCATGCAGGTGTCGGGGTCCTGATCCACACTCCATCCTTACCTGAGAGTGAGATATCACACCTCTGGGTGAGGTGCAATACCTCTGTAGCAACCGAGCCCTCGGGGGGCTACAGTTCCATTTATCTTCAGCCTAGGTGACATATTGGGAAACAGGGCCGTGATTTTGGCTATAAAAGGGTCCCCTAGACCCCTACCCCAAGCTTTTTAAGAGAATAATATATGGCGTGCCAGGAGACTCTATGGAATGCTTTCTCAGCATCCAACGAGAGTATCTAATTACAAATTTTTAACTGCATCTAGCCCAGGAAATACTTTGTGCCTAGTAGCAGTGTCTGCTAGTCAGCGGATTATCCCAGCTGTTAAGCAAGCTACACCACCTGTAGTTTGGACACTTAATTTTTTCAAAGGAAATGCCGGTATACTCAGTGAAGAGCATCAGGAGGCACCCCAAGGCATAGGGGCTGGGACTGGCGGTAGGACGCATTGCGGTGGACCGCCGAGCTCAATCCTTATAAAAGCTTTTCAACTGCAGCAGCTTTAGTGGACGCTACTGGAGCTGGAATTACACGGCTGCTGGCATGAGACTTGCCCTCCAATAGATCCTTGTAAAAGGATTTAAAGTGTATTCATTCAAATTAGAGAGACAATTTAAATTAAAAAGCTTAGACCTGCCTCCACCACAGGGGGGCTCGCTCGACCCACCAGCGGACAGGCACCAGTATTGGGAGAGGGGGGCTGGCCGTCAGGGTTCACCACGGCTCTGGCACAAACCCGGCGACACAGAGGTGGCACGGGCAGGAACGGACTGGCCGTGTCGGCTTCTCACTTTTTGGATTTTAGAAGGGCATGACATGCCTATATCTGTGTCTCCCCCTTCTTTTACTCCTCCACCTCTTTTCTTTTCGCATGACTATATGTACTTGTCACTTTTCCATGTGTTAGTTATGTCTTCTGAGCAGTTTTTCAGCTTTTGGACACCTTTGAAGGTGTTTTCTATGTGTTTCTATGTGTTTTTGTTTGCCTGCCATTGGTTTTAACGGTGTTCGAAGGTGTTCGACGAACAGTTTGACGAACAGTTCGGCGAACACAAGGGTGTTCGACGAACCGAACCGAACTCGAACACTACGGGGCTGGCTCATCACTAGTCATCAGGCAGCCCTCACTCAAAAACTTCATAGGGTCATCAGGCGTCCCTCACTCAAAATCTTTATAGGGTCATCAGGTGGCCCTCACTCAAATTTTTTAGAGGGTCATCATATGACCCTCGCTCTTAATTTTTACAGGGTGTGTATAATACCCTTCTTCATAATATTTACAGGATGTGTCTGAGGCCTATCTCTACAATTCTCTTGCATATATATATGTATAACCCTCAGGGGAAAATGTTTTTCAGCCCTTGCACTTAGTGCATAGGCTTTACCAGTCTACGAGTCTCACTCCTTAAAAATGGAAAAAAATGATTTCTGAGGCCCTCCTCTACATGTCTTCCAGGGTGTATTGCAGTCCCTCCTTCTAATTTTTGGCAGCCCTTGCACTTGCATTGGCTTTATGAGTCTCTGAGTGCCAATACCTAACAATTTTAACAGAATGAGGCCTTTCTTTATGTCTAATACAGGGTGTATCGGAGTCCCTCTTTCTTCCAATTTTTGGCAGTTCTTGTATTATCTGCATAGGGTTTGTGAGTTTCATAGTAGTGTTGAGCCACCCCCGTAGTGTTCGAGTTTGTGCCAGAGCCGCAGTGGACCCTGACGGCCAGCCCACCTCTCCAAATACTGGTGCCTGTCCGCTGGTTTGTCGAGCGAGCCCCCCTGCGGTGGAGGCAGGTCTAGTCTTTTTAATTTAAATTGTCTCTCTAATTTGAATGAGTACACTTTAAATCCTTTTACAAGGACCTATTGGAAGGCAAGTCTCATGCCAGCAGCCGCGAAATTCCTGCTCCAGTAGCATCCACTAAAGCTGCTGCAGTTAAAAAGCTTTTATAAGGATCGAGCTTGGCGGTCCACTGCAAGGCGTCCTACCGCCAATCCCAGCCCCTGTGCCTTGCGGTGCCTCCCTGATGCTCTTCACTGAGAGTCCCGGGGGCCCGAACCATTTCCTTTGAAAATATTAAGTGTCCAAACTACAGGTGGTGTAGCTTGCTTAACAGCTGGGATAATCCGCTGACTAGCAGACACTGCTACTAGGCACAAAGTATTTCCTGACCTAGATGCAGTTAAAAATTTGTAATTAGATACTCTCGTTGGATGCTGAGAAAGCATTCCATAGAGTCTCCTGGCACGCCATATATTATTCTCTTAAAAAGCTTGGGGTAGGGGTCTAGGGGACCCTTTTATAGAGAAAATCACGGCCCTGTATCGCAATACGTCACCTAGGCTGAAGATAAATGGAACATTTTCATCACCTTTCATAATCACCAATGGGACAAGGCAGGGATGTCCTCTGTCCCCTCTCTTATACATCCTAGTGACGGAGCACCTGCTCTCATCAATTCGCCATAACCCCAATATTAGGTGGATTGAGGTGGGAGGCACCGAGTACAAGTGCTCTGCATTTGCTGATGATGTCCTAGTATATATCACTCAATCACATATATCCATCCCTGCTGTTATGGCTGAAATAGATCACTTTGTTACATGGTCAAATTTTAAAATCAATGCAGCGAAGTCTGAGGCCCTCGATGTCTCCCTCCCCAAATCCATACAGGATTCCATCCAGTCCAACTTTCCCTTTGCCTGGCCCTCACAAGGTATCAGATACTTAGGAATTCGTATTCATAGAGACCTCTCCCGTCTATGTTATCTTAATTTTTGGCCCTTTATTGAACAACTCCATACAGACCACGGTTGGCAAGTTAGAACTGTAAGATTCACTACGTGAACCACTGGTGTTTTGTGGAAAAGCACATGTACACTGTGTTCCAAATTATTATGCAAAAAGTGTTTAGGAGTTATAAGGTAAGAATTTTTTTGTTTGTCAGTTAAACTCATTGATGGTGATGTGTGTCAGGGCTCTTTATATCACTGTAAGCAATTGAAGACACCTGTGCTAATTAGTTTGGCAGGTGTGTCCAATGAAAGGCAAGACTACTTAAGAAGGCTGTCCCACATTATTAAGCAACCTACATTTTCTGCCAAAATGGGAAAGAAAAAGGATGTGTCGGATGCTGAGAAGCAACAAATTGTGGAGTGTTTAGGTCAAGGCATGACTACAATCAACATTGCCAAGACACTTCATCCTGATCATCGCACAATCAAGAAGTATGTAGCTGATTCACAGTACACACGTGTGCGTGCTGATAAGGGAAAATTGAGGACTCTTTCCTACAGGCAATTACATCAGGTTAAAAGAGCAGCGGCAAAAATGCCTTGTCATAGCAGCAGACAAGTTTTTGAAGCTGCTGGTGCCTCCAACGTCCCTCGAACAACAAGATGCAGGGTCCTTCAGAGGTCTGCCGCTGTGCGTAAGCCATCCTGTCGACCTTCTCTATCCACTGTACACAAGCAGAAACGGCTCCAGTGGGCCAAACAATACATGAAGACTGACTTCAAAACTGTTTTGTTCACCGATGAGTGCCGTGCAACACTCGATGGTCCAGATGGATGGAGGGGAGGATGGCTGGTTGATGGACACGCCATGCAAACACGGCTATGGCGCCAACAAGGAGGAGGTGGAGTAATGTTTTGGGCTGGAATCATGGGGAGAGAGATTGTCGGCCCCTTTAGGATCCCTGAAGGGGTAAAGACGAACTCCATAATGTATGTGGAGTTTCTCAAACAGCACTTCCTGCCATTGTTCAAGAAGAACCGTGTATTCCGCAGCAAGATCATTTTCATGCATGATAATGCACCGTCTCATGCTGCACATAGCACATCTGCATCTCTGGCTGATATGGGCATAAAAGGGGACAAACTTATGGTGTGACCCCCATGCTCCCCTGACCTCAACCCCATTGAGAACCTCTGGAGCATCATCAAAAGGAGTGTCTATGATGGCGGGAGGCAGTTCACATCTAAGCAACAGATCTGGGAGGGTATTCTGTCCTCATGCAAAACAATTGAAGCAGAAACCATCCAAAACCTGACAAATTCAATGGACGAGAGAGTTCAGAAGCTCCTGTCGAACCAGGAGTCCTATGTGCAAATGTAACATCACCTAGATTAAAGTTTTGAGTTGAAAACTGTTTGATTTCAGTTTCTAATAACCTGCTAATGCTTATAATTTCAAAAATGACCATTTTTTTGTTCTTTATTAAAATGAAAAGGTTGATCGAAGAGTGTGGGGGATCTAAGAGTGTGGCAACCCAGTAGTCAGGATTATTTCGAATTCTGACAATCTGAGGGTCACGTTGCAGGTAGTGCAGCAAGAAGGCACGCATGTGTCTTGCGCATCTATGAGCCCCAAAATTATTTTCCGGGCTAGATGCAGCTAAAAATTATTATTAATTTTAAATCTGGTGGAGCTTAGTATAAATGGCCTAATAGAATCAGTACTGCAAACTGCTACAAGGCCCAAATTATTTTCCAGCCAAGATACAGATAAACATGATTAGTAATTTTAAATCTGGTGGAGTTTAGTATAGATGGCCTAATAGAATCAGTACTGCACACTGCTACAAGGCCCAAATTATTTTCCAGCCAAGATACAGATAAACATGATTAGTAATTTTAAATCTGGTGGAGTTTAGTATAGATGGCCTAATAGAATTAGTACTGCACACTGCTACAAGGCCCAAATAATTTCCAGCCAAGATACAGATAAACATGATTAGTAATTTTAAATCTGGTGGAGTTTAGTATAGATGGCCTAATAGAATCAGTACTGCACACTGCTACAAGGCCCAAATTCTTTTCCAGCCAAGATACAGATAAACATGATTAGTAGCGCTGAACACACGTTCAGACAGAACGCTGGCTGCGGGGCATGACAAGATCTCCAAGGCGTAAGTGGCGAGCTCTGGCCATTTATCCAGATTGGAAGCCCAAAAAGAGCAAGGGTCCAGTGACACAGTCATGGCTTCAATGTTTACTTGGAGATACTCCTGTACCATCGTCTCTAGGCGTTGACTGTGTGTCAGACATCTTGTCTCCTGTGGCCTTGCAAAGGATGGGCTAAAAAAGTGGTGAAATGATTCCGCAAAATTGATGTTACCAGCAGATACTGTGTTTCTGTTACGTTTTGAGTGCTGAACACTTGACGGTCCCACGGTTGGCAAGTTGGAACTGTGAGATTCACTACGTGCACCACTAGTGTTTTGTGGAAAAGCACATGTAAGATTCTGCAACAATCTCTGCTGATACTCCTGCATGCGTGCATCTCTTTCTATGGCAGGAATAATTTCTGCAAATTTACTTTTGTACCGGGGATCTAACAGTGTGGCAACCCAGTAGTCAGGATTATTTCTAATTCTCACAATTCGAGGGTCATGTTGCAGGTAGTGCAGCAAGAAGGCACTCATGTGTCTTGCGCATCCAGGAGCACCAAGTCCCTGTTGTGTTGGTGGCGAGGTAACAATCATGCTTCCTTCCTCTGCCCTCTCCCCCCAACCTCGCACAACAGAAATGTGATCAAGGTCGCCCTCATCTGATGAGTCTTCCATCAGTTCGTCCTCCACTTCTTCCTGGGCTCCTGCACCTTCCTCACTAGTTTCGCTGCTACCATGCGCCCTGGTAAATTCATCTCCACCACCCTCACATGCCTGCCGCCTTGGTGCTGCCGACCGTCTGGACCTTGCAGATGTTAGCCCTTCCGCATACAACTCCTGTTCCTCTACTTCCTCCACCTCCTCTTGTGCCACCACCTGACTCCAAATTCTGTTTAACATGTGCTCCAGCATGTAAATCACCAGAATAGTCATGCTGATAATGGCATCGTCAGCACTAAACATCTTCGTCGCCATTTCAAAACTGTGCAGAAGGGTGCATAGGTCCCTGATCTGAGACCACTCCTCCAGCGTGATTTGCCCCACCTCTGGATCTCGTTGGCCCAGGCTATACATCAGAACGTATTGCACCAGGGCTTGTCGGTGCTGCCACAGTCGCTGCAACATGTGCAGAGTTGAATTCCACCGGGTAGGCACATCGCATTTTAGCCGGTGAAGTGGCAAGCCTAACGACTTCTGTAGAGATGTAAGTCGCTGAGCTGCGGGATGCGAACGGCAGAAGTGAGCACACAGCGAACATGCCCTCTGCAGAAGGCCATCTAGTCCGGGATAGTGGGCTAAAAATTGCTGGACAGCCAGGTTCAACACGTGAGCCATACAAGGCACGTGTGTGACATTGCCCCGGCGAAGGGCCGCACCCAGGTTTGCAGCATTGTCGCACACGGCCTTCCCTGGTTTCAGGTCCAGTGGAGACAACCATTCATGAACCTGGTTCTCCAGAGCTGACCACAACTCCTCAGCTGTGTGACTCACATTTCCCAGACATTTCAAAGTAAAAACCGCCTGATGACGTTGAGCCCTGCTGCCAGCATAGTAAGAAGGTGTTATAACAAGCAATCCCAAAAACATATTGTTTGTGGGCACATGAATCCGTCTGGACCAACTGTGCACCAATACAAACAGATAACTCCACAAAGCAGTTACAAAAAGCGAACAACACTGAGTCTTTTTTAATTTTTCTATAAAGATAAATTCAATTTTATTAATACATATAATTAATTTAGTACAAAAATTGTAAAAATAAACAAGATGTGAGCAGGAGGGGAATGGAAAATAGCAGCAAGATTCGCAAACAATGACAAGGGAAAAAGTAACAGCACCTGGGAAAATATAAATTAAAAGGTGTCCGTGTGCACAAGCCTCTATAGAGCTACAATGCCTGAAACAGCTGGGAGGGTAAACGGTCAATATATGTATATTGCAATGTGATAAGCTGTGCAGGCAGTAGCAATATAGTCAGGGTTAGTGCCCTCAAAAACAATGGGAGCATGAACACACAAACATTGTGAGCCTCGGTACTGCTTACAAGAGATGAGCGTTGTTCTACTCGAACTGTTCGCCAATCTCAAATTCGAGCTGTTTTGGGCGGTGTTCGAGCCGTACGGCGAACACGAACAATTTGAGAAAAATTCGGCTGTTCGAGGTTATGTTCGATAACTGTTCGTGCACCAAAATCATAACTGGATTTTTTCTCAGTAATGATGAAAATTAATGTTAATACGCAGTTTGAGTGTACAGTGGGGTGGGGGGAGGGGCAGGGGATGGATCTCTGCAGGAACAATGAAGATCTCCATTTTTTTTTCTCTTTCCCGCATTTACAGTGGGGAGGTGCAATCTGTCAGCCTATCAGCAGCGCACACACGGAGCGAAGTGCTTTTTTTCACACAAGCAAGGGCATGTGTCATTGGCAGTGTATGTCACATGTCCTTGCCCTATAAGACCAAGCCATTTTCTCACTGCTGCAGCTGCGTGTTAGACGGCACCGCTGTTGCTGTGTGCGCTATACCTTGTTAATTTCAAGCCAATTTTCGCACAAATCTACAGATAGCTTGGGAGTAGGGAATAGTTGTGATTGCAGTCCTTTTAAGGACTAGGTTACAGCATTTCCTACGACTTTTATCAGGCAGGTCTGTGCTCTTAAATAGATAGATTGTGGGAGTAAAGACTAATTGTAATTGGAGTCCTTTTCAGGACTAGGTTACATCAGTTCCTATCAGTTTTTGCCAGGCAGGTCTGTGCCAGTGCTGTGCAAGTTTTTTTCACAGCATTTGGCTGAATCTAGCAAAGCTAATCCTTTTTGGCCTATTGCAGAGTGTGTTAGTCAGTGGAGTTGCCTATCTGTGTTGCAAGATATACCACCTGTGTATAGAATACCAATTTTTTTACTGCACCTAGTGAAGTAAAATCTTTTGGGCATAGCATCATTCTATTAGTCCATCTATACTGACCTCCATCAGGTTGCAAATTGAATATAATTTTTTTCTGCATCTAGCTCTGAAAAAATATTGGGCTTCTAGCTGTGTGTGGGACTTGTTGTATTAGTCCATCTATACTGACCTCCATTAGGTTGCAAACTGAATATACTTTTTTCTGCATCTACCTCTGAAAAAATATTGGGCTTCTAGCTGTGTGTGGGACTTGTTCTATTAATCCATCTATACAGACCTCCATCAGGTTGCAAACTGAATATATTTTTTTCTGCATCTACCTTTGAAAAAATATTGGGCTTCTAGCTGTGTGTGGGACTTGTTGTATTAGTCCATCTATACTGACCTCCATCAGGTTGCAAGCTGAATATATTTTTTTCTGCATCTACCTCTGAAAAAATATTGGGCTTCTAGCTGTGTGTGGGACTTGTTCTATTAATCCATCTATACAGACCTCCATCAGGTTGCAAACTGAATATATTTTTTTCTGCATCTACCTCTGAAAAAATATTGGGCTTCTAGCTGTGTGTGGGACTTGTTGTATTAGTCCATCTATACTGACCTCCATCAGGTTGCAAACTGAATATATTTTTTTCTGCATCTACCTCTGAAAAAATATTGGGCTTCTAGCTGTGTGTGGGACTTGTTCTATTAATCCATCTATACAGACCTCCATCAGGTTGCAAACTGAATATATTTTTTTCTGCATCTACCTCTGAAAAAATATGTGGCCTTCTAGCAGTGTGTGGGACTTTCTCTATTAGTCCATCTGTACTGACCTCCATCAGGTTGCAAACTGAATATAATTTTTTTCTGCATCTAGCTCTGAAAAAATATTTGGCCTTCTAGCAGTGTGTGGGACTTTCTCTATTAGTCCATCTATACTGACCTCCATCAGGTTGCAAATTAAAAATAATTTTTATCTGCATCTACAGTACCTCTGAAAAAATATTTTGGCTTCTAGCTGTGTGTGGGACTTGTTCTATTAGTCCATCTATACTGACCTCCATCAGGTTGCAAATTGAATATAATTTTTATCTGCATCTAGCTCTGAAAAAATATTTGGCCTTCTAGCAGTGTGTGGGACTTTCTCTATTAGTCCATCTATACTGACCTCCATCAGGTTGCAGATTGAATATAATTTTTATCTGCATCTTGCTCTGAAAAAATATTTGGCCTTCTAGCAGTGTGTGGGACTTTCTCTATTAGTCCATCTATACTGACTTCCATCAGGTTGCAAATTAAAAATAATTTTTATCTGCATCTACCTCTGAAAAAATATTTGGGCTTCTAGCTGTGTGTGGGACTTGTTCTATTACTCCATCTATACTGACCTCCATCAGGTTGCAAACTGAATATATTTTTGGCTGCATCTACCTCTGAAAAAATATTGGGCTTCTAGCTGTGTGTGGGACTTGTTGTATTAATCCATCTATACTGACCTCCATAAGGTTGCAAATTAAAAATAATTTTTATCTGCATCTACAGTACCTCTGAAAAAATATTTGGGCTTCTAGCTGTGTGTGGGACTTGTTCTATTAGTCCATCTATACTGACCTCCATCAGGTTGCAAATTGAATATAATTTTTATCTGCATCTAGCTCTGAAAAAATATTTGGCCTTCTAGCAGTATGTGGGACTTTCTCTATTAGTCCATCTATACTGACCTCCATCAGGTTGCAAAATAAAAATAATTTTTATCTGCATCTACCTCTGAAAAAATATTTGGGCTTCTAGCTGTGTGTGGGACATGTTCTATTAATCCATCTATACAGACCTCCATCAGGTTGCAAACTGAATATAATTTTTTTCTGCATCTAGCTCTGAAAAAATATTTGGCCTTCTAGCAGTGTGTGGGACTTGTTCTATTAGTCCATCTATACTGACCTCCATCAGGTTGCAAACTGAATATATTTTTTTTCTGCATCTACCTCTGAAAAAATATTGGGCTTGTAGCTGTGTGTGGGACTTGTTCTATTAATCCATCTATACAGACCTCCATCAGGTTGCAAACTGAATATATTTTTTTCTGCATCTACCTTTGAAAAAATATTGGGCTTCTAGCTGTGTGTGGGACTTGTTGTATTAGTCCATCTATACTGACCTCCATCAGGTTGCAAGCTGAATATATTTTTTTCTGCATCTACCTCTGAAAAAATATTGGGCTTCTAGCTGTGTGTGGGACTTGTTCTATTAATCCATCTATACAGACCTCCATCAGGTTGCAAACTGAATATATTTTTTTCTGCATCTACCTCTGAAAAAATATTGGGCTTCTAGCTGTGTGTGGGACTTGTTGTATTAGTCCATCTATACTGACCTCCATCAGGTTGCAAACTGAATATATTTTTTTCTGCATCTACCTCTGAAAAAATATTGGGCTTCTAGCTGTGTGTGGGACTTGTTCTATTAATCCATCTATACAGACCTCCATCAGGTTGCAAACTGAATATATTTTTTTCTGCATCTACCTCTGAAAAAATATGTGGCCTTCTAGCAGTGTGTGGGACTTTCTCTATTAGTCCATCTGTACTGACCTCCATCAGGTTGCAAACTGAATATAATTTTTTTCTGCATCTAGCTCTGAAAAAATATTTGGCCTTCTAGCAGTGTGTGGGACTTTCTCTATTAGTCCATCTATACTGACCTCCATCAGGTTGCAAATTAAAAATAATTTTTATCTGCATCTACAGTACCTCTGAAAAAATATTTTGGCTTCTAGCTGTGTGTGGGACTTGTTCTATTAGTCCATCTATACTGACCTCCATCAGGTTGCAAATTGAATATAATTTTTATCTGCATCTAGCTCTGAAAAAATATTTGGCCTTCTAGCATTGTGTGGGACTTTCTCTATTAGTCCATCTATACTGACCTCCATCAGGTTGCAAATTGAATATAATTTTTATCTGCATCTTGCTCTGAAAAAATATTTGGCCTTCTAGCAGTGTGTGGGACTTTCTCTATTAGTCCATCTATACTGACTTCCATCAGGTTGCAAATTAAAAATAATTTTTATCTGCATCTACCTCTGAAAAAATATTTGGGCTTCTAGCTGTGTGTGGGACTTGTTCTATTACTCCATCTATACTGACCTCCATCAGGTTGCAAACTGAATATATTTTTTGCTGCATCTACCTCTGAAAAAATATTGGGCTTCTAGCTGTGTGTGGGACTTGTTGTATTAGTCCATCTATACTGACCTCCATAAGGTTGCAAATTAAAAATAATTTTTATCTGCATCTACAGTACCTCTGAAAAAATATTTGGGCTTCTAGCTGTGTGTGGGACTTGTTCTATTAGTCCATCTATACTGGCCTCCATCAGGTTGCAAATTGAATATAATTTTTATCTGCATCTACCTCTGAAAAAATATTTGGGCTTCTAGCTGTGTGTGGGACATGTTCTATTAATCCATCTATACAGACCTCCATCAGGTTGCAAACTGAATATAATTTTTTTCTGCATCTAGCTCTGAAAAAATATTTGGCCTTCTAGCAGTGTGTGGGACTTGTTCTATTAGTCCACCTATACTGACCTCCATCAGGTTGCAAATTCAAAATCATTTTTTGTCTGCATCTAGCTCTGAAAAAATATTTGGCCTTCTAGCAGTGTGTGGGACTTTCTCTATTAGTCCATCTATACTGACCTCCATCAGGTTGCAAACTGAATATATTTTTTTTCTGCATCTACCTCTGAAAAAATATTGGGCTTGTAGCTGTGTGTGGGACTTGTTCTATTAATCCATCTATACAGACCTCCATCAGGTTGCAAACTGAATAAATTTTTTTTCTGCATCTACCTCTGAAAAAATATTTGGGCTTCTAGCTGTGTGTGGGACTTGTTCTATTAGTCCATCTATACTGACCTCCATCTGGTTGCAAATTGAATATAATTTTTTTCTGCATCTAACCCAGCCAATAGTTTTGGCCTAATACCACAGTTTGGCCACTCAGCTCTGCTCGGTTCCCATCCATTTTTTTTTGTGCAAACAACTCCAGAGTTGTGAATTAGTTAACCACCAAAATGAGTGGAAAAAGGCCTGCTGCTGGTGGAAAGGGGAATAGGCGAGTTGGGAAGGGGAAAAAAAGGTTGTGTCCGTGGGGTAGGTGTTAAAGCAACAGTAACATCTGCAGAAGAAAGACCATCTTCCAGCCAAACTAAAATGTCTACTTCTTTTAGCGGACAATGTGATAAGATCCCTTTCTTACGGCCACGCCAATCGCTACAAATTCCAGATGAGGCACAAAAACAGCAGGTGCTTTAACGGATATCAAGTGCTCCTTTAAGTGGGCTCTCCTCCACATCAACTTCAACATCACAAATACTCCAGTCCTCAAAGGTGTCACCCCAATCGCACTTGCTTCCTCACAGCTCCCAAATCTCCAGCTGCCCGTCTGAGTATGAGGTAGAACAGATGGTTGAGTCTGCAGAGCTGTTTACTCATACTATAGCCTGGGAATCAGAGGTCGACTCCAGCGCTTCTGTGAATCCAGACGAGGAAATGATCTGCACTGATGCCCAGAATCTTTATGAGTCGGATCCAGGACCAGACGCAGAAGGTTCTGACCATAATGTAGACCCTCATTCCCAAACTGTAACTCCTGTTGGTGGAGACAATGAGGAAGACGATGATAAGACTCAAATACCTGATTGGAGCGACAACTTTAGTTTTTTGTCAGGGCAGGAACAGGTTGGCTCTGAGGACGACGGGTGTGATAACGCACAGGGTGATGATGATGAGGTTGGAGATCCCACTTACTGTCAACCCACAGTCAGCCAAGAGATGAGGTCAGCAGAGGAGGTGGAGGAAGATGCTAGTGACGACGAGGTCAGGTTGCGCCTTCCTGGACAGAGACGTAGTACTGGAAGCACGTCAACAACTGCATCCTCAAACACAACTCTGCCTCTCACCACAAGTCGTGGTGGCTCTTCAGGTCGCATGGGTGCTAAGCCTTGCATAGCCTGGGCATTTTTTCAGATCGATAAAGATGACCCAACTCGTGTTATCTGTAACATTTGTCAGCAAAAGCTAAGTAGAGGCCAAAAAATACATAGTTTGAGTACTTCATGCATGAACCGGCACATGGACATGAAGCATAAGTTGCAGTGGGAAGCTCAGTGTGCTACAATGCGGCCTAGCCGGCCGGGCCAACCACCGTCTGCCATATCTTGTGCATCCGCGGCCTCTTCATCCTCTGTGACTGGGGGGACAGCAGTCACACCTGTTTTGGGGCGCAGACCTGCCACCTCTTTACCCGCAACAGCCAGCGTGATTGGCAGGTCATCATTTTCTTTGGAGGTGGTAACACCAGCTGGTGTTGAGCGCTGTCCGACATCGATAGCACCACCTTTGGATCAAGGCAACCTAACATGTCCGCCTGCATCTTCCTCACAGACCGGCAGTTTGCCGGGGACACCCTTATCAACCCCGTCTAAGCACAATAGCCAGCCCTCGGTCCCTCAGATGTGGACAAGTAAAAGACCATTTCCTCCTAGCCATGAGAAAGCTAAGAGGTTGAATTTCACCATCTGCAAGCTCTTGGCTACAGAAATGCTGCCTTTCCGCCTGGTGGACACAGAGGATTTTCGAGACCTTATGTCCGTCGCAGTGCCCCAGTACCAGATGCCCAGTCGACACTACTTCTCAAAGAAAGGTGTGCCTGCGCTCCACCAGCATGTCGCACACAACATCACCGCTTCTTTGAGAAACTCTGTGTGTGACAGGGTGCATTTCACCACAGACACTTGGACGAGTAGGCATGGACAGGGGCGTTACATGTCACTGACTGGGCACTGGGTAACTATGGTGACAGCAGGACAAGGGGCTGCTGTCCAAGTCTTGCCGTCCCCACGAGTTGTGCGTCAATCCTCTTTATGTCAAAGTTCCTCCACTGCTTCTGCCTCCTCAACCTCCTCTCGGTCTTCCACCTGCACCCAAAGCCTGTCTGGTCATGCCACAAGCTTTCTAACTGTGCAGAAGGGATCCTGCACAACTCCTTACTATGCTGGCAGTAGGGCTCAACGTCATCAGGCGGTTTTTACATTGAAATGTCTGGGAAATGTGAGTCACACAGCTGAGGAGTTGTGGTCAGCTCTGGAGAACCAATTTCATGAATAGTTGTCTCCACTGGACCTGAAACCAGGGAAGGCCGTGTGCGACAATGCTGCAAACCTGGGTGCGGCCCTTCGCCGGGGCAATGTCACACACGTGCCTTGTATGGCTCACGTGTTGAACCTGGTTGTCCAGCAATTTTTAGCCCACTATCCCAGACTAGATGGCCTTCTGCAGAGGGCACGGTGGCTGTGTGCTCACTTCCGCCGTTCGCATCCCGCAGCTCAGCGACTTACATCTCTACAGAATTCGTTGGGCCTGCCACTTCACCGGCTAAAATGCGATGTGCCTACCCGGTGGAATTCAACTCTGCACATGTTGCAGCGACTGTGGCAGCACCGACAAGCCCTGGTGCAATACGTTCTGACGTATAGCCTGGGCCAACGAGATCCAGAGGTGGGGCAAATCACGCTGGAGGAGTGGTCTCAGATCAGGGACCTATGCACCCTTCTGCACAGTTTTGACATGGCGACGAAGATGTTTAGTGCTGACGATGCCATTATCAGCATGACTATTCCGGTGATTTACATGCTGGAGCACATGTTAAACAGAATTCGGAGACAGGTGGTGGCACAAGAGGAGGTGGAGGAAGTAGAGGAGGAGGAGTTGTATGCGGAAGGGCTAACATCTGCAAGGTCCAGACGGTCGTCAGCACCAAGGCGGCAGGCATGTGAGGGTGGGGGAGATGGTTTTACCAGGGCGCATGGTAGCAGCCAAACTAGTGAGGAAGGTGCAGGAGCCCAGGAAGAAGTGGAGGACGAACTGATGGAAGACTCATCAGATGAGGGAGACCTTGATCACATTTCTGTTGTGCGAGGTTGGGGGGAGAGGACAGAGGAAGGAAGCATGATTGTTACCTCGCCACCAACACAACAGGGACTTGGTGCTCCTGGATGCGCAACACACATGAGTGCATTCTTGCTGCACTACCTGCAACATGACCCTCGAATTGTGAGAATTAGAAATAATCCTGACTACTGGGTTGCCACACTGTTAGATCCCCGGTACAAAAGTAAATTTGCAGAAATTATTCCTGCCATAGAAAGGGATGCACCAATGCAGGAGTATCAGCAGAGACTGTTGCAGAATCTTACATGTGCTTTTCCACAAAATACCAGTGGTGCACGTAGTGAATCTCACAGTTCCAACTTGCCAACCGTGGGACCGTCAAGTGTTCAGCACTCAAACCGTAACAGAACCACAGTATCTGCTGGTAACATCAATTTTGCGGAATCATTTCACAACTTTTTTAGCCCATCCTTTGCAAGGCCACAGGAGACAAGAAGTCTGACACATAGTCAACGCCTAGAGACGATGGTACAGGAGTATCTCCAAGTAAACATTGAAGCCATGACTGTGTCACTGGACCCTTGCTCTTTTTGGGCTTCCAATCTGGATAAATGGCCGGAGCTAGCCAGTTACGCCTTTGAGATCTTGTCATGCCCCGCAGCCAGTGTTCTGTCTGAACGTGTGTTCAGCGCTGCTGGTGGTGTGCTGACAGATAAGCGCACGCGGCTCTCCACTGATAATGTAGACAGACTCACGTTCATAAAGATGAACAAATCATGGATCCGAAACGACTTTTCTACCCCTGTGTCATCCTGGGGAGAGTAAAAGCTTGATGATTGGTTAAAATCACCCTACCAACCGTTTTAAGCTTTCAAATTACTAATCATGTTTATCTGTATCTTGGCTGGAAAATAATTTGGGCTTTGTAGCAGTGTGCAGCACTGATTCTATTAGGCCATCTATAATAAGCTCCACCAGATTTAAAATTACTAATCATGTTTATCTGTATCTTGACTGGAAAATAATTTGGGCTTTGTAGCAGTGTGCAGCACTGATCCTATTAGGCCATCTATACTAAAGCTTCACCAGATTTAAAATTAATAATAATTTTTAGCTGCATCTAGCCCGGAAAATAATTTTGGGGCTCCGAGATGCGCAAGACACATAAGTGCCTTCTTGCTGCACTACCTGCAGCATGACCCTCATATTGTCAGAATTCGAAGTAATCATGACTACTGGGTTGCCACACTCTTAGATCCCCCAAACTTTTCGATCAACCTTTTCATTTTAATAAAGACCAAAAAAATGGTCATTTTTGAAATTATAAGCATTAGCAGGTTGTTAGAAACTGAAATCAAACAGTTTTCAACTCAAAACTTTATTCTAGGTGATGTTACATTTTCACATAGGACCCCTTGTTCGAAAGGAGCTTCTGACCTCTCGTCCATTGAATTTGTCAGGTTTTGGATGGTTTCTGCTTCAATTGTTTTGCATGAGGACAGAATACCCTCCCAGAGCTGTTGCTTAGATGTGAACTGCCTCCCGCCATCATAGACACTCCTTTTAATGATGCTCCAAAGGTTCTGAATGGGGTAGAGGTCAGGGGAGCATGGGGGTCACACCATAAGTTTGTCCCCTTTTATGCCCATATCAGCCAGAGATGCAGATGTTTTATGTGCAGCATGAGATGGTGCATTATCATGCAAAAAAATGATCTTGCTGTGAAATACACGGTTCTTCTTCTTGAACCATGGCAGGAAGTGCTGTTTGAGAAAATCCACATACATTATGGAGTTCATCTTTAGCGCCTTCAGGGATCCTAAAGGGGCCGACAATCTCTCTCCCCATGATTCCAGCCCAAAACATTATTCCACCTCCTCCTTGTTGGCGCTGTAGCCGTGTTTGCGTGGGGTGTCCATCAACCAGCCATCCTCCACTCCATCCATCTGGACCATCGAGCGCTGCACGGCACTCATCCGTGAACAAAACAGTTTTGAAATCAGTCTTCATGTAATGTTTGGCCCACTGGAGCCGTTTCTGCTTGTGTGAAGTGGATAGAGGAGGTCGACAGGATGGCGTATGCACAGCTGCAAACCTCTGAAGGACCCTGCATCTTGTTGTTCGGGGGACGTTGGAGGCACCAGCAGCTTCAAAAACTTGTCTGCTGCTATGACAAGGCTTTTTTGCCGCTGCTCTTTTAGCCTGACGTAATTGCCTGTAGGAAAGAGTCCTCAATTTGCCCTTATCAGCACGCACACGTGTGTACTGTGAATCAGCTACATACTTCTTGATTGCCAAGACACTTCATCCTGATCATCGCACAATGTTGATTGTAGTCATGCCTTGACCTAAACACTCCACAATTTGTTGCTTCTCAGCAGCCAACACATCCTTTTTCTTTCCCATTTTGGCAGAAAATGTAGGCTGCTTAATAATGTGAGACAGCCTTCTTAAGTAGTCTTGCCTTTCATTGGACACACCTGCCAAACTAATTAGCACAGGTGTCTGCAATTGCTTACAGTGATATAAAGAGCCCTGACACACATCACCATCAATGAGTTTAACTGACAAACAAACAAATTCTTCCCTTATCACTCCTAAACACTTTTTGCATAATAATTTGGAACACAGTGTACATGTGCTTTTCCACAAAACACCAGTGGTTCACGTAGTGAATCTTACAGTTCTAACTTGCCAACCGTGGTCTGTATGGAGTTGTTCAATAAAGGGCCCAAAATTAAGATAACATAGATGGGAGAGGTCTCTATGAATAGGAATTCCTAAGTATTTGATTAACCTGTGAGGGCCAGGCAAAGGGAAAGTTGGACTGGATGGAATCCTATATGGATTTGGGGAGTGAGACATCGAGGGCCTCAGACTTCGCTGCATTGATTTTAAAATTTGACCATGTAACAAAGTGATCTATTTCAGCCATAACAGCATGGATGGATATATGTGATTGAGTGATATATACTAGGACATCATCAGCAAATAGAGAGCACTTGTACTCGGTGCCTCCCACCTCAATCCACCTAATATTGGGGTTATGGCGAATTGATGAGAGCAGGTGCTCCGTCACTAGGATGTATAAGAGAGTGGACAGAGGACATCCCTGCCTTGTCCCATTGGTGATTGTGAAAGGTGATGAAAATGTTCTGATGCACCCCCTGGGCCTTGAGACACCCGGAGCCGGACCCTTTTTGGTGGATGCTGGTGGTTGTAGTCTTCGTGGCGGCGACCCGGTTCCGTGGCTCAGGGTGGTCAAACCAGTGGCGGAACTATTTATGTGGTTTTGATGTTTAAATGTCCGACTACGCCACCCGTGGATTGCGGTCAGAGTGAACCGCCGCTGCAGGGCAGACCGCTGAGGCTGGTGTTGTGGGTGCAGCAGAGCGTAGCATAACTCCCCACGGGAGGAGTATAGCCCCAGGGCAGTGTATGCGGAGGATGGGGGTGATGGTGCAGGGCAGCAGCAGTAACGACACGGAGTCAGTGATGCAGTCCAGGGCCTTTACTCACAGTTCTTATTATCCAGACCACGTCTGCAGGTAACGGCTGCCCACGTCGTACTGTGCTCACCAGGTGAGGGGCTCAGACAACTCCCAGATAACTTTGGAGCGCTTCACAGGACCCCCTTTGTGTGTCCTTTGTCTGGCCTTTCTTACCAACCCTTCTGTCCGGCTGCCTCGGGCCTCCTCTTGGTAAACTTGGCGCCAGTTTCCCTGACCCTATGTGGTGCCTTCCTAGCGGGTGTAGCGAGGGGCTGCGCCACATAAAATGTCACAGCCTCCGGTTTCTAGCTGAGGGTCGTTTCCTGCCTCCACTAGTTTCGGGGACCGGTCTCCCCCTTTGGCCTGACCCCTCCACGCAGGTGGATTCGGGCGTGCGGTGGCGACTCGCCCGTCCGCACCCCTGGGATCCCTTCATTCCTCGTTCCTGGAGCCTTCTCCGCTCCTCTTCCTTCCTTCTCCCTCTTCCAGGCCTGGGCCTCTGTTACTAGGCCCGCCTCCGGAGCAGAGCTCATGCAGAGCCCCTGCTCCCTGTCACTTCTGCTCAGACTTCTCTGCACTGAACTAAGATGGTGCCCACCTTTTATACTCCCTTCTCAATGCACCCAGGAACTGCTTCCTCCCTGCTCCTGCACTACAGGGTTCCCCTTCCTCAGTGTTCCCTCCCCCCACTCCAGCCAGGGACAGGGACTGTCGTGCCCATCTCAGAGGCATATTGGTCGCCCTGCCCCACCGCAATGTGGTGTAATGCATGCAGGTGTCGGGTCCTGATCCACACTCCATCCTTACCTGAGAGTGAGATATCACACCTCTGGGTGAGGTGCAATACGTCTGTAGCAACCGAGCCCTCAGGGTGCTACAGTTCCATTTATCTTCAGCCTAGGTGACGTATTGTGATACAGGGCCGTGATTTTGGCTATAAAAGGGTCCCCTAGACCCCTACCCCAAGCTTTTTAAGAGAATCATATATGGCGTGCCAGGAGACTCTATGGAATGCTTTCTCAGCATCCAACGAGAGTATCTAATTACAAATTTTTAACTGCATCTAGCCCAGGAAATACTTTGTGCCTAGTAGCAGTGTCTGCTAGTCAGTGGATTATCCTGGCTGTTAAGCAAGCTACACCACCTGTAGTTTGGACACTTAATTTTTTCAAAGGAAATGCTTCGGGACCACGGGATACTCAGTGAAGAGCATCAGGAGGCACCCCAAGGCATAGGGGCTGGGACTGGCAGTAGGATGCCTTGCGGTGGACAGCCGATCTCGATCCTTATAAAAGCTTTTTAACTGCAGCAGCTTTAGTGGACGCTACTGGAGCTGGAATTACACGGCTGCTGGCATGAGACTTGCCCTCCAATAGATCCTTGTAAATGGATTTAAAGTGTATTCATTCAAATTAGAGAGACAATTTAAATTAAAAAGCTTAGAGCTGCCTCCACCACAGGGGGGCTCGCTCGACCCACCAGCGGACAGGCACCAGTATTGGGAGAGGGGGGCTGGCCGTCAGGGTTCACCGCGGCTCTGGCACAAACCCGGCGACGCGGAGGTGGCACGGGCAGGAGCGGACTGAACGTGTCGGCTTCTCACTTTTTGGATTTTAGAAGGGCATGACATGCCTATATCTGTGTCTCCCCCTCCTTTTACTCCTCCACCTCTTTTCTTTTCGCATGACTATATGTACTTGTCACTTTTCCATGTGTTAGTTGTGTCTTCTGAGCAGTTTGTCAGCTTTTGGACACCTTTGAAGGTGTTTTCTATGTGTTTCTATGTGTTTTTGTTTGCCTGCCACTGGTTTTAACGGTGTTCGAAGGTGTTCGACGAACAGTTCGACGAACAGTTCGGCGAACACACGGGTGTTCGACGAACCGAACCGAACTCGAACACTACGGGGGTGGCTCAACACTACTGCTTACCCCTTGTCAGTGATGCGCCTCCAAAAAGTGGTATGGTTGGTACTGGCTTCGCGACGCGCGTTTCGCGTGGAGTACCAAACAGCTTTCTCAAGGGAAGATGAATTGACTGCGTGACAGGACCTTAAAGTACCTAGGTCACCGGTCACGTGGTGCACCACGTGATCGGAGACCAGCCAGTAGGATTGCGTGTACGGCGCACGCGCACGGAGCAGAGCAGTCCCAGCACAAGACACCCGACGGTCACATCCGGGAGCGAGCAGCAAAAGGCTGCGCAGTCATGGACGAGAAGAACGTCGGATGCCCAGGCCAGGAAACTGAATGCGCCGGGCGCGCGCGCACAGCAAGCCAAGGCAAGTAAATATGACACACTACCATGGTAACATCTGACAAAGGGCATAAACAAAAAAGAAAGGAGGCATGACAAAGGGATGAGCTGTATAGTGAAAGGTGAGTCCAATCTGAATTGTAGCAAACTTGTAAGGACCAACCTAAACAACGAAAAATAAAGAAAATAGGCAAATATAATTAGTAAATAAAGAAAACAAAACAAAAAGCCAGTTGTACACAGAGACCATGGGAACACGCAGGCAGTATATAAAATTTACTGCAAGAACAACACTAGAAGATTAAAAGTTGATAAAAAACAAGAACAAAATACAGAAAAAAGAGTAAAAAAGAGGAATACAGGAGAGCAAGCGCACGTGGATGGAACCTATTATAAATATTGGGCAAAGCTAAGTGTTTCATTCAAACCCCTAGGGGACATAGTGTCCAGAGTCACTATCCATTTGGTTTCCCGCTGTGCTAAAATACGTTTAACATTGCCCCCCCTCAGCCCACAAACGTACCATATCAATAGCACGGATGGAGAGTGAAGACGCATCACAATTGTGGAATTGCCGGAAGTGGCGGGGGAGTGTCTTTAGCTCGGAGGGGTCTGTCACTGACTTGACTGCGGCAATGTCCCTAACGTGCTCCCGAACCCTAACTCTGAGCTCCCTGGATGTAAGACCAATATAAATTAGTGGACATCCACATGTGGCGTAGTAGATCACATTAGTGGAGCAGCAGGAGATACGATGTTGAATCTGGAACTGTCTGTCTCCTGCTGCAGAGTCAAAGGTTCGGGTACGTAGGACATTGGCGCAAGCCAAGCAGTGACCACAGGGGAAACAACCCAAAATGGGTTGACTGGCAGAGAGGAAGGTATTATTGATAGGGACATAGTGACTCCTGACAATCAAATCACCCAGGTTTCGGGCTCTCCTTGAGGTCATAGATGGAGACTCACTAATAGAGCCAATAAGGCAGGGTTCAGTCAGTAGTATTGGCCAATGTTTCCTCAGAATGGCATGCATATTATCCCATTCCGTATTGTATGTGGTAATGAATCGCGTCAGGCCTTCGGTCGGTTTGATTTGTTTATACCCATATAGGAGCTGGGACCGTGGTGTTGCCTTAGCCCTGTTATATCCTTTTTTAATTGATCTATTACTATAACCTCGTTGTACAAATCTCTGCCTGAGAGCTCTAGCCTGAGTTTCAAAACCCTGAGGGGAGGAGCAAATCCGCCTCACCCTCAGGAACTGTCCCACCGGGACGGCCCCTATGGTTGCGGGATTATGGGAGGAAGAAGCGTGAATCAACGAATTTACTGCTGTTGACTTTCTGAAAACGTCAGTACGAATGGAAAAGTCATCATCGACCTCCAAACTGATATCAAGAAAGTCAATTTTAGCAGCATCCGCCTTATATGTCAGGCGGATATTCATTTTGTTTGTATTAATTTCCCCCATAAATTTCTCAAGCTGCTGCACTGTACCCCTCCACAAAAATAAGATATCATCTATGTATCTATACCAGCACAGCACATGGTCAGCGGCCCACCTGCCCTCGCCACCAAAGAGGGATCTTTCCCATTGGCCCAGGAAGAGATTGGCATACGAGGGCTCGCAGGCCGCACCCATTGCTGTGCCGCGTTGTTGGAGGTAAAACTGATCCTTAAAGATGAAAAAATTATGAGTCAAATTATAGTGCAACAGCTCGAGAATAAACCCGCATAGGGGGCCGTCCAGGTGGGAGGCCCCGAGAAAGAGGCGGACAGCTTCCAATCCGTCTGTATGGGAAATACACGTGTACAAGGTCTCTACGTCAGCTGTAACTAATAAAGTATCTGCATCCACAAAGACGCCGTCAACCCAGGTAAGGACGTCCGTCGTGTCTTTAATATAAGATGGGAGAGTCTCAACCAGTGGTTTAAGATAAAAATCCACCAATTTACAAATTGGTTCACAGAGACTCTCTATCCCTGACACGATCGGACGTCCCGGTGGGTTGGCCGCGTCCTTGTGGATTTTGGGTAATAAATAAAAAGTAGAAATCTTTGGAAACTTAACTGTGAGTCCCTCAAGGACCTTTTTAGTGATGATATTTGTTTCAAATGCACTACCAAGAATGGATTGAAGTTCGGCCGAGAAGGAGGACAATGGATTAAACGGCAGTTTTTTGTAAGTTGTTTTATCCCGTAACTGGCGTAGTGCCTCCTTTTCATAAAGGGCCGATGGCCATATTACAATGTTCCCCCCCTTGTCCGCTTGTTTAAACACCAAATCAGGGTATGCCTGGAGCTTAGATATAGCTGCCCTCTGAGAATATGTAAAATTATCATATCTCCGTGCAGTGGAGAGCCTCCTAAACTCATCAGAGACAAGTCTAGTAAAGATCTCCACTGCAGGGCTAATTGACAGGGGGGGGAATCGTGTAGATTTCGGAAGTATCTGAGGAGGAAACCTACCTCTAACTGCCGGGACCTGCTCATCAAGAAGTTCTTCTATTGTTTGCAAAGCCTCCCTCTCGGCCGGATTCATCATGGGTGGAATAATTGTGTCCCTGGAGTGTAGTTTCTTTAAAATTAATTTTCGTGCAAAGAGATTTAGGTCCTGGAGGGCTGTAAAAAAATGAAACCCGTTAGAAGGTGAAAATGTTAGGCCCATACTAAGCACCTGTAATTCAGGTTCAGAGAATTTGTATGAGGAAAGATTGATCACCTGTAGCCCCCCCTGATTGTCACCTCCCGACTGTCCATTCACGGGTGCCTGACGCTTTGCGTTCTGTCGTGTTGTGACCCGTTGTGTTCCACTATTGGATCCAGATTTAGCATTTTTAGGGATAGATGGTGTTTGGTCACAGGAAATATCAGAGCGGAAAGACGAAGACCTTGATCTTGAGGACATATCATCCCTAAAGCGTGATCGTGATCGGTTTTGTGGATTTCTCCATTTGTAGACTCTGTTGACCTTTAAGTCATTAATGTCCCTCTGAAATTTCTTTGTTTTAACTTTTTGGAGTTCATCCGCTAAAGTTTGGATCTCTGCGTCAATCTCATCATTTAATTTCTTAAATGCAGATGTAGTAAGGTCTTTATTGAGGCAAGTCAGGAGGTCTTCGATCTCCTTTTCCATATCAGTTATTGAGGCATGATTCCTATCCCTAAGGAGTGAGAGAAAACCCCGGGAGCATACGTTGGCACATTCCTCCCATTTGTTTTTAAAAACATCATCCTCAATAGGGAAAGAAGGAAAAACCTGGACCCGAAGGCCCCTAGGAATGAGCCCCAGTTGTATATACCTATCGAGAAATGAGTGGTTCCACCACGTGCGCGTTCTCCTTCTAATTAAGTCCTTTAGCTGTGTCACCATAAATTGAGTATATGAACCAGTGTCAATAGTGTTGACATCCACACCCTCCTTACACACATCATTAAGGGAAGAGAGCCATGTGACGTCACGGGCCCTGTAGTCCATGGAAAAAACGGGATAAACTGTGAAAAACACAGGGAGAATAGTTATAACAAGCAATCCCAAAAACATATTGTTTGTGGGCACAAGAATCCGTCTGGACCAACTGTGCACCAATACAAACAGATAACTCCACAAAGCAGTTACAAAAAGCTAACAACACTGAGTCTTTTTTAATTTTTCTATAAAGATAAATTCAACTTTATTAATACATATAATTAATTTAGTACAAAAATTGTAAAAAATAAACAAGATGTGAGCAGGAGGGGAATGGAAAATAGCAGCAAGAGGCGCAAACAATTACAAGGGAAACAGTAACAGCACCTGGGAAAATATAAATTAAAAGGTGTCCGTGTGCACAAGCCTTTATAGAGCTACAATGCCTGAAACAGCTGGGAGGGTAAACGGTCAATATATGTATATTGCAATGTGATAAGCTGCGCAGGCAGTAGCAATATAGTCAGGGTTAGTGCCCTCAAAAACAATAGGAGCATGAGCACACAAACATTGTGAGCCTCGGTACTGCTTACCCCTTGTCAGTGATGCGCCTCCAAAAAGTGGTATGGTTGGTACTGGCTTCCCGACGCGCGTTTCGCGTGGAGTACCAAACAGCTTTCTCAAGGGAAGATGAATTGACTGCGTGACAGGACCATTTTTTTGTTCTTTATTAAAATGAAAAGGTTGATCGAAGAGTGTGGGGGATCTAAGAGTGTGGCAACCGAGTAGTCAGGATTATTTCGAATTCTGACAATCTGAGGGTCACGTTGCAGGTAGTGCAGCAAGAAGGCACTCATGTGTCTTGCGCATCTATGAGCCCCAAAATTATTTTCCGGGCTAGATGCAGCTAAAAATTATTATTAATTTGAAACCTGGTGGAGCTTAGTATAAATGGCCTAATAGAATCAGTACTGCAAACTGCTACAAGGCCCAACTTATTTTCCAGCCAAGATACAGATAAACATGATTAGTAATTTTAAATCTGGTGGAGTTTAGTATAGATGGCCTAATAGAATCAGTACTGCACAATGCTACAAGGCCCAAATTCTTTTCCAGCCAAAATACAGATAAACATGATTAGTAGCGCTGAACACATGTTCAGACAGAATGCTGGCTGTGGGGCATGACAAGATCTCCAAGGCGTAAATGGCGAGCTCCGGCCATTTATCCAGATTGGAAGCCCAAAAAGAGCAAGGGTCCAGTGACACAGTCATGGCTTCAATGTTTACTTGGAGATACTCCTGTACCATCGTCTCTAGGCGTTGACTATGTGTCAGACTTCTTGTATCCTGTGGCCTTGCAAAGGATGGGCTAAAAAAGTGGTGAAATGATTCCGCAAAATTGATGTTACCAGCAGATACTGTGGTTCTGTTACAGTTTGAGTGCTGAACACTCGACGGTCCAACGGTTGGCAAGTTGGAACTGTGAGATTCACTACGTGCACCACTGGTGTTTTGTGGAAAAGCACATGTAAGATTCTGCAACAGTCTCTGCTGATACTCCTGCATGTGTGCATCCCTTTCTATGGCAGGAATAATTTCTGCAAATTTACTTTTGTACCGGGGATCTAACAGTGTGGCAACCCAGTAGTCAGGATTATTTCTAATTCTCACAATTCGAGGGTCATGTTGCAGGTAGTGCAGCAAGAAGGCACTCATGTGTGTTGCGCATCCAGGAGCACCAAGTCCCTGTTGTGTTGGTGGCGAGGTAACAATCATGCTTCCTTCCTCTGTCCTCTCCCCCCAACCTCGCACAACAGAAATGTGATCAAGGTCTCCCTCATCTGATGAGTCTTCCATCAGTTCGTCCTCCACTTCTTCCTGGGCTCCTGCACCTTCCTCACTAGTTTGGCTGCTACCATGCGCCCTGGTAAAACCGTCTCCCCCACCCTCACATGCCTGCCGCCTTGGTGCTGCCGACCGTCTGGACCTTGCAGATGTTAGCCCTTCCGCATACAACTCCTCCTCCTCTACTTCCTCCACCTCCTCTTGTGCCACCACCTGACTCCGAATTCTGTTTAACATGTGCTCCAGCATGTAAATCACCGGAATAGTCATGCTGATAATGGCATCATCAGCACTAAACATCTTCGTCGCCATTTCAAAACTGTGCAGAAGGGTGCATAGGTCCCTGATCTCAGACCACTCCTCCAGCGTGATTTGCCCCACCTCTGGATCTTGTTGGCCCAGGCTATACGTCAGAACGTATTGCACCAGGGCTTGTCGGTGCTGCCACAGTCGCTGCAACATGTGCAGAGTTGAATTCCACTGGGTAGGCACATCGCATTTTAGCCGGTGAAGTGGCAGGCCCAACGACTTCTGTAGAGATGGAAGTCGCTGAGCTGCGGGATGCGAACGGCGGAAGTGAGCACACAGCGACCGTGCCCTCTGCAGAAGGCCATCTAGTCC
Organism: Phyllobates terribilis; assembly: GCF_046119375.1. Lineage (NCBI taxonomy): Eukaryota > Metazoa > Chordata > Amphibia > Anura > Dendrobatidae > Phyllobates > Phyllobates terribilis. Next base: position 278,574,025 of record NW_027362767.1, read on the forward strand.
GGGATAGTGGGCTAAAAATTATTTTTAATTTGCAACCTGGTGGAGGTTAGTATAGATGGACTAATAGAACAAGTCCCACACACTGCTACAAGCCGAAATATTTTTTCAGAGCTAGATACAGATAAAAATTATATTGAATTTGCAACCTGGTGGAGGCTAGTATAGATGTACTAATAGAACAAGTCCCACACACTGCTACAAGCCAAAATATTTTTTCAGAGCTAGATGCAGATAAAAATTATATTGAATTTGCAAGCTGGTGGAGGTTAGTATAGATGGACTAATAGAACAAGTCCCACACACTGCTACAAGCCGAAATATTTTTTCAGAGCTAGATGCAGAAAAAAATTATATAGAATTTGCAACCTGGTGGAGGTTAGTATAGATGGACTAATAGAACAAGTCGCACACACTGCTACAAGCCGAAATATTTTATCAGAGCTAGATGCAGATAAAAATTATATTGAATTTGCAACCTGGTGGAGGTTAGAATAGATAGACTAATATAACAAGTCTCACACACTGCTACAAGCCGAAATATTTTTTCAGAGCTAGTGCAGATAAAAATTATATTGAATTTGCAACCTGGTGGGGGTTAGTATAGATGGACTAATAGAACAAGTCCCACACACTGCTACAAGCCGAAATATTTTTTCAGAGCTAGATGCAGATAAAAATTATATTGAATTTGCAACCTGGTGGAGGCTAGTATAGATGGATGAATAGAACAAGTCCCACACACTGCTACAAGCCAAAATATTTTTTCACAGCTACGTGCAGATAAAAATTATATTGAATTTGCAACCTGGTGGAGGTTAGTATAGATGGACTAATAGAACAAGTCCCACACACTGCTACAAGCCGAAATATTTTTTCATAGCTAGATGCAGAAAAAAATTATATTGAATTTGCAACCTGGTGGAGGTTAATATAGATGGACTAATAGAACAAGTCCCACAAACTGCTACAAGCTGAAATATTTTTTCAGAGCTAGATGCAGATAAAAATTATATTGAATTTGCAACCTGGTGGAGGTTAATATATATGGACTAGTAGAACAAGTCCCACACACTGCTACAAGCCGAAATATTTTTTCAGAGCTAGATGCAGAAAAAAATTATATTGAATTTGCAACCTGGCGGAGGTTAGTATAGATGGACTAATAGAACAAGTCCCACACAGTGCTATCAGCCGAAATATTTTTTCAGAGTTAAATACAGATAAAAATTATATTGAATTTGCAACCTGGTGGAGGTTAGTATAGATGGACTTATAGAACAAGTCCCACACACTGCTACAAGCCGAAATATTTTTTCAGAGCTAGATGCAGATAAAAATTATATTGAATTTGCAACCTCGTGGAGGTTAGTATAGATGGACTAAAAGAACAAGTCCCACACACTGCTACAAGCCGAAATATTTTTTCAAATCTAGATGCAGATAAAAATTATTTTGAATTTGCAACCTCGTGGAGGTTAGTATAGATAGACTAATAGAACAAGTCCCACACACTGCTACAAGCCGAAATATTTTTTCAGAGCTAGATGCAGATAAAAATTATTTTGAATTTGCAACCTGGTGGATGTTAGTATAGATGGACTAATAGAACAAGTCCCACACACTGCTACAAGCCGAAATATTTTTTCAGAGCTAGATGCAGATACAAGTTATATTGAATTTGCAACCTGGTGGAGGTTAGTATAGATGGACTAATAGAACAAGTCCCACACACTGCTACAAGCCTAAATATTTTTTCAGAGCTAGTGCAGATAAAAATTATATTGAATTTGAAACCTGGTGGAGGTTAGTATAGATGGACTAATAGAACAAGTCCCACACACTGCTACAAGCCAAAATATTTTTTCAGAGCTAGATGCAGATAAAAATTATTTTGAATTTGCAACTTGGTGGTTAGTATAGATGGACTAATAGAACAAGTCCCACACACTGCTACAAGCCGAAATATTTTTTCAGAGCTAGATGCAGATAAAAATTATATTGAATTTGCAACCTGGTGGAGGTTAGTATAGATTGACTAATAGAACAAGTCCCACACACTGCTACAAGCTGAAATATTTTTTCAGAGCTAGATGCAGATAAAAATTATATTGAATTTGCAAGCTGGTGGAGGTTAGTATAGATGGACTAATAGAACAAGTCCCACACACTGCTACAAGCCGAAATATTTTTTCAGAGCTAGATGCAGAAAAAAATTATATAGAATTTGCAACCTGGTGGAGGTTAGTATAGATGGACTAATAGAACAAGTCGCACACACTGCTACAAGCCGAAATATTTTATCAGAGCTAGATGCAGATAAAAATTATATTGAATTTGCAACCTGGTGGAGGTTAGAATAGATAGACTAATATAACAAGTCTCACACACTGCTACAAGCCGAAATATTTTTTCAGAGCTAGTGCAGATAAAAATTATATTGAATTTGCAACCTGGTGGGGGTTAGTATAGATGGACTAATAGAACAAGTCCCACACACTGCTACAAGCCGAAATATTTTTTCAGAGCTAGATGCAGATAAAAATTATATTGAATTTGCAACCTGGTGGAGGCTAGTATAGATGGATGAATAGAACAAGTCCCACACACTGCTACAAGCCAAAATATTTTTTCACAGCTACGTGCAGATAAAAATTATATTGAATTTGCAACCTGGTGGAGGTTAGTATAGATGGACTAATAGAACAAGTCCCACACACTGCTACAAGCCGAAATATTTTTTCATAGCTAGATGCAGAAAAAAATTATATTGAATTTGCAACCTGGTGGAGGTTAATATAGATGGACTAATAGAACAAGTCCCACAAACTGCTACAAGCTGAAATATTTTTTCAGAGCTAGATGCAGATAAAAATTATATTGAATTTGCAACCTGGTGGAGGTTAATATATATGGACTAGTAGAACAAGTCCCACACACTGCTACAAGCCGAAATATTTTTTCAGAGCTAGATGCAGAAAAAAATTATATTGAATTTGCAACCTGGTGGAGGTTAGTATAGATGGACTAAAAGAACAAGTCCCACACACTGCTACAAGCCGAAATATTTTTTCAAATCTAGATGCAGATAAAAATTATTTTGAATTTGCAACCTCGTGGAGGTTAGTATAGATAGACTAATAGAACAAGTCCCACACACTGCTACAAGCCGAAATATTTTTTCAGAGCTAGATGCAGATAAAAATTATTTTGAATTTGCAACCTGGTGGATGTTAGTATAGATGGACTAATAGAACAAGTCCCACACACTGCTACAAGCCGAAATATTTTTTCAGAGCTAGATGCAGATACAAGTTATATTGAATTTGCAACCTGGTGGAGGTTAGTATAGATGGACTAATAGAACAAGTCCCACACACTGCTACAAGCCTAAATATTTTTTCAGAGCTAGTGCAGATAAAAATTATATTGAATTTGAAACCTGGTGGAGGTTAGTATAGATGGACTAATAGAACAAGTCCCACACACTGCTACAAGCCAAAATATTTTTTCAGAGCTAGATGCAGATAAAAATTATTTTGAATTTGCAACTTGGTGGTTAGTATAGATGGACTAATAGAACAAGTCCCACACACTGCTACAAGCCGAAATATTTTTTCAGAGCTAGATGCAGATAAAAATTATATTGAATTTGCAACCTGGTGGAGGTTAGTATAGATTGACTAATAGAACAAGTCCCACACACTGCTACAAGCTGAAATATTTTTTCAGAGCTAGATGCAGATAAAAATTATATTGAATTTGCAACCTGGTGGAGGTTAATATATATGGACTAGTAGAACAAGTCCCACACACTGCTACAAGCCAAAATATTTTTTCAGAGCTAGAGGCAGAAAAAAATTATATTGAATTAGCAACCTGGTGGAGGTTAGTATAGATGGACTAATAGAACAAGTCCCACACATTGGTACAAGCCGAAATATTTTTTCAGAGTTAGATACAGATAAAAATTATATTGAATTTGCAACCTGGTGGAGGTTAGTATAGATGGACTTATAGAACAAGTCCAACACACTGCTACAAGCCGAAATATTTTTTCAGAGCTAGATGCAGATAAAAATTATATTGAATTTGCAACCTGGTGGAGGTTAGTATAGATGGACTAATAGAACAAGTCCCACACACTGCTACAAGCCGAAATATTTTTTCAGAGCTAGATGCAGATAAAAATTATTTTGAATTTGCAAACTCGTGGAGGTTAGTATAGATGGACTAATAGAACAAGTCCCACACACTGCTACAAGCCGAAATATTTTTTCAGAGCTAGATGCAGATAAAAATTATTTTGAATTTGCAACCTCGTGGAGGTTAGTATAGATGGACTAATAGAACAAGTCCCACACACTGCTACAAGCCGAAATATTTTTTCAGAGCTAGATGCAGATAAAAATTATATTGAATTTGCAACCTGGTGGACGTTAGTATAGATGGACTAAAAGAACAAGTCCCACACACTGCTACAAGCCGAAATATTTTTTCAGAGTTAGATGCAGATAAAAATTATTTTGAATTTGCAAACTCGTGGAGGTTAGTATAGATGGACTAATAGAACAAGTCCCACACACTGCTACAAGCCGAAATATTTTTTCAGAGCTAGATGCAGATAAAAATTATTTTGAATTTGCAACCTGGTGGATGTTAGTATAGATGGACTAATAGAACTAGTCCCACACACTGCTACAAGCCGAAATATTTTTTCAGAGCTAGATGCAGATACAAGTTATATTGAATTTGCAACCTGGTGGAGGTTAGTATAGATGGACTAATAGAACAAGTCCCACACACTGCTACAAGCCTAAATATTTTTTCAGAGCTAGTGCAGATAAAAATTATATTGAATTTGAAACCTGGTGGAGGTTAGTATAGATGGACTAATAGAACAAGTCCCACACACTGCTACAAGCCGAAATATTTTTTCAGAGCTAGATGCAGATAAAAATTATTTTGAATTTGCAACTTGGTGGTTAGTATAGATGGACTAATAGAACAAGTCCCACACACTGCTACAAGCCTAAATATTTTTTCAGAGCTAGTGCAGATAAAAATTATATTGAATTTGAAACCTGGTGGAGGTTAGTATAGATGGACTAACAGAACAAGTCCCACACACTGCTACAAGCCGAAATATTTTTTCAGAGCTAGATGCAGATAAAAATTATTTTGAATTTGCAACTTGGTGGTTAGTATAGATGGACTAATAGAACAAGTCCCACACACTGCTACAAGCCGAAATATTTTTTCAGAGCTAGATGCAGAAAAAAATTATATTGAATTTGAAACCTGGTGGAGGTTAGTATAGATTGACTAATAGAACAAGTCCCACACACTGCTACAAGCCGAAATATTTTTTCAGAGCTAGATGCAGATAAAAATTATATTGAATTTGCAACCTGGTGGAGGTTAGTATAGATTGACTAATAGAACAAGTCCCATACTCTGCTACAAGCCGAAATATTTTTTCAGAGCTAGATGCAGATAAAAATTATATTGAATTTGCAACCTGGTGGAGGTTAATATATATGGACTAGTAGAACAAGTCCCACACACTGCTACAAGCCAAAATATTTTTTCAGAGCTAGAGGCAGAAAAAAATTATATTGAATTAGCAACCTGGTGGAGGTTAGTATAGATGGACTAATAGAACAAGTCCCACACATTGGTACAAGCCGAAATATTTTTTCAGAGTTAGATACAGATAAAAATTATATTGAATTTGCAACCTGGTGGAGGTTAGTATAGATGGACTTATAGAACAAGTCCCACACACTGCTACAAGCCGAAATATTTTTCAGAGCTAGATGCAGATAAAAATTATATTGAATTTGCAACCTGGTGGAGGTTAGTATAGATGGACTAATAGATCAAGTCCCACACACTGCTACAAGCTGAAATATTTTTTCAGAGCTAGATGCAGATAAAAATTATTTTGAATTTGCAACCTCGTGGAGGTTAGTATAGATGGACTAATAGAACAAGTCCCACACGCTGCTACAAGCCGAAATATTTTTTCAGAGCTAGATGCAGATAAAAATTATTTTGAATTTGCAACCTGGTGGAGGTTAGTATAGATGGACTAATAGAACAAGTCCCACACACTGCTACAAGCCGAAACATTTTTTCAGAGCTAGATGCAGATAAAAATTATATTGAATTTGCAACCTGGTGGAGGTTAGTATAGATGGACTAATAGAACAAGTCCCACACACTGCTACAAGCCGAAATATTTCTTCAGAGCTAGTGCAGATAAAAATTATATTGAATTTGAAACCTGGTGGAGGTTAGTATAGATGGACTAATAGAACAAGTCCCACACACTGCTACAAGCCGAAATATTTTTTCAGAGCTAGATGCAGATAAAAATTATTTTGAATTTGTAACCTGTTGGAGGTTAGTATAGATGGACTAATATAATAATGCTATGCCCAAAAGGTTTTACTTGGCTTGGTGCAGTAAAAAAAATGTATTCTATACACAGGTGGTGTAGCTTGCAACACAGATAGGCTACTCCACTGACTAACACACACTGCAAGAGGCCAAAAAGGATTTGCTTTGCTAGATTTAGCCAAATGCTGTGAAAAAAACTTGCACAGCACTGGCGCAGACCTGCCTGGCAAAAAGTGATAGGAACTGATGTAACCTAGCCCTCAAAAGGACTTCAATTACAATTAGTCTTTACTCCCAAACTATCTATTTAAGAGCACAGACCTGCCTGATAAAAGTCATAGGAAATGATGTAACCTAGTCCTCAAAAGGACTGCAATCACAACTATTCCCTACTCCCAAGCTATCTGTAGATTTGTGCGAAAATTGGCTTGAAATTAACAAAGTATAGCGCACACAGCAACAGCAGTGCAGTCTAACACGCAGCTGCAGCAGTGAGAAAATGGTGGTGACGGGGAAAATGGCTGGGTCTTAAAGGGCAAGGACATGTGACATACACTGCCAATGAAACATGCCCTTGCTTGTGTGAAAAAAAGCAGTTCGCTGCGTGTGTGCGCTGCTGATAGGCTGACAGATTGCACCTACCCACTGTAAATGCGGGAAAGAGAAAAAAAAATGGAAATCTTCATTATTCCTGCAGAGATCCATCCCCTGCCCCTCCCCCCGCACCGCTGTGCACTCAAACTGCGTATTAACATTAATTTTCAGCATTACTGAGAAAAAATCCAGTTATGATTTTGGGGCACGAACAGTTATCGAACATAACCTCGAACAGCCAAATTTTTTTCAAATTGTTCGTGTTCGCCGAACGGCTCGAACACCGCCCAAAACAGCTCGAATTTGAGATTGGCGAACAGTTCGAGTCGAACACCGCTCATCTCTATTTCAGAGTTCCTCCTTCATAAATTAAACATGATGTGTCTGACCATGTCACACACCACATGCCCAGATAAGGTAGTAAAATGTTAAAATTACATTTACCGCTGACTGCCGGTGGGTGTAATTTTATTTCCCCCTCTACTATGTCAAATACTGTAGTCATAGGCAATGGGGAAATATAGTGAGAGATGTCCCTGATATTAAGGGGTGGAGGAGGTGTTTTTTTTTTCTTTTGCCTTATAAAGTCACTAATTATACAAGAAAAAATGTTTCCTAACATTTTTTCCTGTTAAATCCATTTTATCTCTGGCTTTGTATGTTTTATTGTCAGACTGTAAAGGGGGAGTAATACTCTGACAACATTCTTCCCAGCAGTGACCTGGGAGTCAGAGATGCGTCCAGGTGTCTTCCCCATGCTGTTCCCATTCCATTTAAAAACTGTTTCCATCCATCCGAGTGATTTTACTGCCTTCCAAGCCCTCCTGTTAGGGTCTTCCGGAAAAATGCTCGAGTTTCCCATTGACTTCCATTATACTTGGTACTCGAGGGGAGCCTATCATGCCAGGGGTGGGAAAGACTTAGTGCAACTCAGAGGGAAGAGGGAAAGGGAGTCCAGCCACAAGAGAAAGGGGGAAGTGGAGACCTCCTAGTCTGATCTACCGTCACCCTGTCTCAACTATCGTCCCTATATTGCCTCTTCAGCAATCGCTGCACGCGTGCCTCGCCCTACTCTCCCTGGCGTATGGCTATGGCTAGGGATGGGGGGAGATGAACTCCAAATAAGCTCCAGAGAGGATGAAGTACTGCCCCTGCTAAGCTTCTCAAGTAGAAATGAGTATAACCGGCGACTCTCTCTCAGACACACCAGGTATATATACACCCAGGCCAGAGAGTTAATTAGCAAGAGAGAGGTATCCGCTCAGTCCTAAAGACAGCCTCTTATCTAAGCAGCTGTCTGCAATGCCAAACGTAGAGATCTCCTGCAACCCACTGCAGGGCGACTGTCCGTCACCTCTGACACACCCGTGACAGAGCCTGTCCGACCTGCATGATGTAAGTACTGAGCACTCGAGCATTTTAGTGTTCGATCATCACTACTGCTGACAAGTGGAATCATTTTTGGAGAAATAGACTAAGAGCGTTCCGATCATTTAAACCTCCAGGACCCTGAGCTTCCGACCATAATAACAATTTAGATTCCTTCATCTAATTTATGTTTTTCACCTCTATCACATGGCACCGACAAAAAAATTACATATAGTGTGAATTACTGGCTTGACCCTCCTCCATGTGTTGGATTTACATAGCAGAACCCTTTCCTGTCTGAAGGTATTTAACTTGTCTATGGAATAAAACAGTACCATGATGATGTTAAAATTTGAAAACCTATATAAGGCCAAGAAAAGCCAGGACACTTCCAAAACCCAAGAATTACCAAAAAAAGGTACACCCCCAGTAACAAGCTAACGTGAAACGCGAGAGATACCGGTCCCTTGCTCTCCAGGCCTCATTACACATTATTATGTACCTTTTGATTTACCGTGCTTTCTTTCTATGTACATTGACCATTAGAGGGCATTATTAGCATGTTTTTTTGTCTTATATCCTACTGTGGATGAATCTGGGTCCACTTGGACATTCAATTATCCCCACGTTTATCATATTCTGGATTCTACCATTATAGGATTTCTTTTCCCTCCTGGTTAATTTATTTACATTTGCATTTTGGGCTAATTTGGTCAATCTGGCATGATAACCACTTATGTTCTTATTCTTATTTCATGCATGGTATAATTACTTATCTGTATATTTGTGGTCTTGAACTAAAGGGATTGCTACTATTCTACACTCCCTTTATGAGTTTAATTGATCTTATTGCATTTGTCTACTTTTCAAATTAATAAACTTTGTTACCTTATTCTAACATGGGCTTCTGTGGCTTCCAATTTTTTTTAAGTTAACATTTGCAACAAATGGAAAAGATTGGATGTTGAACACTCCCTACAACTAATCAATTTGGCGCTTAAAGGGAATTTGTCAGCAGATTTTTGCTACCTTATCTGAGAGCAGTATGATGTAGGCAAAGAGACCCTGAATCCAACAATGTATCACTTAGCTTGCTGGGTGCAGAAGTTCTGACACAATCAGAGTTCTTAGATTTAGCAATGCATCAGTGCTGAGAAAGCTAACCCCGCCCCCACCAGGCTCTATAGGTATATTGTCTGTTGACAGTAAGCTGCTTATCACAGGAGGGGGTGGAGTCGGACAACCTGTTGTAGGTGCTGTAGTCCAGACAATTATAATCACCAGGTGATAAAACTTTCAGTTTAAGTAAACAAGAACACACAGCCAGACATGTGACACATCCTTGAAATCTGTGTTTTAACCCCTACCTAACGCTGTCCTCACATTACGCATAAATCTGCTGACAGACTGAAAGAGAATATGTGAAAATAACAGATGATTGGTTAAGGGCAAAGAAAGAGTTAAAAATGAGGCTTACTGAAAATCTGTTTTTAACTATTCTTAAAAAAGTTGGATAAAAGAGTTTCAAGAAAGAAGAAATAAAAGAAAGAAAAAAAGACAAATCTCTGTGGGACAAACAGGACTTTGACCATGGAAAGAAATTTCAGTGGAACGATAATAGAAATAGAAGAATATCGGAGTAAGACAACCCAAGAATGTGAAATATTGGACCACGAATTCCAGCTCGATTTTGAGTCATGGAGAAGAAATTGCTCGACATCAAGCACAGGTGGAAAGCTCCAGTAATCAAACAACAAATGAGAGGCATACCCCTTTATATGGTGTAATATAAGGAGGAGGCAAAGGGAAAAATTACCAGACATCAGGCCTGACATCAAACAGAAGCAAGGATCCTGGAGAACATGCAAGCAAATCCAGTAAAGTAGATGACAGATAAGTAAAATGATCATAAAGTGTTAACTAGTGTTGAGCGAACATGCTCGACACTGCTCGGTACTCGCTCGAGCATCACGCTACTCGGGATGTTCAGCGAGCACCGAGCATTTCCGGGTTACTCGGGCGGGAGCTCGGGTCTCCACCCTGCACGTTTGGCGCTCTTTACAGAGCCAATGAACATGCAGGGATTGCCAGCCAGTCACTGTAATGCCGCAGCCATGTTGTTTGTGGGCATTACAGTGATTTGCTGGCCGCACAGCGTCACCTCGAGTATTTAAAACAGGGCGCCGCCATCTTGGACACAGTCGCTCCGGATCAGACAGTGTAGGGACAGCGCTGCTGATTTAGGGAGAGATATATCCTGCGAAATAGTTAGTGTAGGGTCTGTAAAGGCTGCCAGATCAAACAAACAGTACTTTTCAGGACTAATATCCATCCCAGATGTCAGGCAGGCAGGCATGCAGGCTGTATAGGAGACGCAGTGGTTATACCAGCAAACGCTGCATTACAGTCCTGTGTGCTCCTGTTGCTGAAATTGCTGGACTTAGCTCCAGGTCTCGGGGGCTAGGAGAAATCCTTTTTTTTATGTAAATCCTCTTTTTTATTTCCTCCTTCACACTGTACAAATACCTGTCTTATTAAACTTTTGGTGTCCCCCCAACCCCCCTCCAAAAAAAAAAAAAGTGTGTCTCTGATTTTTCAGACACAAATATATCTGTTGAAAATAGTCTGGTGTAGGCCAGAGAAACAGAAGTGTGGTTTTGCAGTTCCACGGTTCAAACCTCTGTATTATCCACTTTTGGGCCATTTGTATCTAAAAAAAAACAGTTTGAGTGTGTCGCTCACTGTTCAGCCGCAAATATATATATTTAAAAAAGTCTGGTATACACCAGTAAATTATAACTGTGATTTTGCTGTTCCACGGTAAAAAATCTCTATTATCCTGCTTTTTTGCATTTTTTGCCGTAAAGAAAAACAGTAGTGTCTCCTGATTGTTCAGACACAAATATATCTGTTGAAAATAGTCTGGTGTAGGCCAGATTACAAGAACTGTGGTTTTGCAGTTCCACGGGTCAAATCTCTGTATTATCCTGCTTTTTGCATTTTTTGCCATAAAAAAAAACAGTAGTGTCTCCTGATTGTTCAGACACAAATATATCTGTTGAAAATAGTCTGGTGTAGGCCCGAGAAATACAAGTGTGGTTTTGCAGTTCCACGGGTCAAATCTCTGTATTATCCTGCTTTTTTGCATTTTTTGCCATAAAGAAAAACAGTAGTGTCTCCTGACTGCTCAGACACAAATATATCTGTTGAAAATAGTCTGGTGTAGGCCCGAGAAATACAAGTGTGGTTTTGCAGTTCCAAGGGTCAAATCTCTGTATTATCCCGCTTTCTTGTATTTTTTGCTGTAACGAAAAACAGTAGTGTCTCCTGATTGTTCAGACACAAATATATCTGTTGAAAATAGTCTGGTGTAGGCCCGAGAAATACAAGTGTGGTTTTGCAGTTCCACGGGTCAAATCTCTGTATTATCCTGCTTTTTTGCATTTTTTGCCGTAAAAAAAAAACAGTAGTGTCTCCTGATTGTTCAGACGCAAATATATCTGTTGAAAATAGTCTATTGTAGGCCCGAGAAATACAAGTGTGGTTTTGCAGTTCCACGGGTCAAATCTCTGTATTATCCTGCTTTTTTGCATTTTTTGCCGTAAAGAAAAACAGTAGTGTCTCCTGATTGTTCAGACACAAATATATCTGTTGAAAATAGTCTATTGTAGGCCCGATAAATACAAGTGTGGTTTTGCAGTTCCACGGGTCAAATCTCTGTATTATCCTGCTTTTTTGCATTTTTTGCCATAAAGAAAAACAGTAGTGTCTGCTGATTGTTCAGACACAAATATATCTGTTGAAAATAATCTAGTGTAGGCCCGAGAAATACAAGTGTGGTTTTGCAGTTCCACAGTACAAACCTCTGTATTATCCACTTTTGGGCCATTTTTACCTAAAAAAAAAAACAGTTTGAGTGTGTCGCTCACTGTTCAGCCGCAAATATATCTATTTAAAACTGTCTGGTATACACCAGTAAACAATAACTGTGGTTTTGATATTCCACGGTAAAAAATCTCTATTATTCAGCTTTTGGTATTTTTTCCGTAAAGAAAAACAGTAATAGTTTCTCTGCGATTGTTTAGATTGTTTAAAAGAGTCGGGTGTAGGCCAGAGAAATAGAACTGTGGTTTTCCTCTTCCACGGTTCTAATCTACTTTTTATTACCCTTTTTCCATTGATAGTAAGTGTAGCACCCCGAGGACTCGGCTGCTACAGGGGTATTGCACCTCGAACCAGAGGTGCGGTATTCCACTCCCGGGTAAGGATGAAGTGTGGAACGGGGCTCAGTTAGCTGCATACACTACACTCACCCCATTTCCGGGGGACAGATCAACGGTACTGCCACCAGATAGATGTGCAGGTACGACAGCGTCTGTCCCTGGCTGGAGTGGGGAGGGGGGAGGAATATCCCAGTGGTGTAGGAGCAGACAGGGGAGGGACTCTGGGCATAGGTAGGAGCCCATTGGGTGCTGGTCACCTGGGCTCGGGTGTCAGAAGGGAGTATAAAAGGTGGGCACCATGATAGAACGGGGGGAGAGGTGCAGAGGAGTGCAGTCTGAGAGAGTTCAGCCAGAGAGGGCTGACAGGGAGCTGTGGCTCAGTCCGGGCCCAGCTCCAGAGCCAGGCCTGAAGTGGAGGTCTGAAGCAGAGAGAGAGAGAAGTAAGAGGAAGAAGGAACATAAACACCAGGAAAGGCCCAGAGACGCAAGAAAAGAGGGAACCCTAAGATCCCACGGAATAACGGGTGAAGGGTTGGCAGAACAGGGTACCGGATCCCAAACTGGTGGAGGCCAATTATCCTTAGCCAGGAACCGGAGGTCGTGGTCAAGTCTTGGCGCGACCCCTCACCATATCCATCAGGAAGGCATACCGTATAGGGTCAGGGAAACCGGGAAAGGCTTCGCCACCAGAAGGCCCGAGGGAGCCGGACAAAGGTGGGTCCCTGGTGGGGACGGCCAGTAGGAAGGAAGAGAGGGGAGCTCTGGACCACGCTCTGGAATTGCCTGGGAGTTGGCCGAGTCCCTGACCTGGTGGACGCAGCATGACTCGGGCGGTCTTGACTGCGCACAAGGGACCTGATAAAGAACTGTGAGTAAAGCATTGAAAACTGCAGCTGTACGTCTCACTGATTCCTTGTCGCATTAGCACTATTAGGACGGGGACTACTATAACATTACTACCATCATCCCCTCTTCGCCTGCTGCCCTGGGGCCATACCCCTCCCGTTGGGGGTTATACTATCCACGCTGCACACCCGTACCACCGGCCTCAGCGGTCTGCCCTGCAGCGGCGGCTTCATAGCCGCAATCAACGGGTGGCGTAGTCGAACAATATAACATCTTATTCTAAGTTCTGCCACTTGGTTTGACACCCTGGGCACGGACCGGGTCACCGCCACGAGGACTACTACCCCTATCCGATCCGGCTCCGGGTATTCCCCGCATGCGCAACGCTGCACAACATGGCCCAGGGGGTGCGTCATAAGCTATTTTACTTCCTTTACAATGGGCAAGGCGCGTGGCAAGGGACGTGGAACTGGACGTTCTGGTGATGGTGCATGCAGAGTACGGGGCTGTGGCCAAGGTGAAAATGTGCCACCACCAACAGCCACATCTTCTCGCTCCCACTTCTTGACCGAATTACTAGGGAAGCACAGAACAACACCAGTATTGCGAACTGATCAGTGTGAACAGGTTATTAATTGGATAGCAGATAATACTTCCAGTTACCTGGGCACCACCACCTCCGGTCGGTCTTCCACACGGTCAACTCTTAGTAGCCGTGAGTCTCGACCGCATACTCCTCCTCACCCTGATGCTCCTTCCTCCCACCATGCCGAGTGTCGTCAGACAGCAACTGATCCCACACTTGGACACTCTGAAGAGCTGTTCACTGGTCCATTTCCAGATTTGTGCCCCTCGCCTGCTCCACTTGAAGTGGTGGAAGAGGGGATCCCATGTAGCGATGCCCAAATATTTGAACAGCCACGGCCACAGGAAGTTGACGCTGGCAATTTGTCACAAGAGGTGGACGATGACGAGACACAATTGCCAGGAAGTGAGGAGGAGGATTGTGGTGCGCAAGTGGAAGAGGAGGAGGTGGTGGATGATCTAGTAACTGACCCCACGTGGCAGGAGGACATGCAGAGTGAGGCCAGCAGCACACAGGGTGAGGGAGGCAGAGTACCCCAACAGTCAGGAAGAAGCAGTGTGGTGGCCGCACACAGAAGGCGGGCAACAGTTCCCCGTAACACCAACACGAGGGGCGTTGCCAGTACAACCGGTAGGTCTTCCAGAGTCTGGAATTTATTTAAACACTCTGCTGATAACCCCAAAAAGGCCACTTGTACCACCTGCCATGCCAGCATCAGCAGGGGTGACAAAACTACCAGCCTGACCACCACCAACATGATCAGGCACATGGCAGGAAAGCACCATACTTTGTGGGGCGAACCCCAGGGACCACGACCAGTGTCATCAGGTGTCACCACTGCTTCTTCTGCTGTTGTGCATGCAATAGAACCCCCTGTTGTGTGTGCAAGGCAATCCCCTGTCCATACTGCATGCAAAGATGCCCCCTCCTCTCAGTCTTCACTTGTTATGGCAGTTTCTCAAGAAACAGCATCAACGTCCATGTCCACGTCCCACAGCAGCGTTCAATTGTCCATATCCCAGACCTTTGAACGAAAGCGGAAATTTGCAGCTAACGCCCCGCAGGCCACAGTCCTAAAGTCACACATTTCACGACTGCTTGCGTTGGAAATGCTGCCTTTTAGGCTGGTGGAGACGTAATCCTTCCGCAACCTTATGGCGGTGGCCGTCCCTCGTTATTCGGTCCCCAGCCGACACTATTTTGCCCGGTGTGCCATCCCTGCACTACACAAGCACGTGTCCCAAAACATCTGCCGTGCCCTCAACAACGCAGTTACTAGGAGAGTCCACCTGACAAAGGACACGTGGACTAATGCTTGTGGCCAGGGATGGTACACCTCCCTGACAGCACACTGTGTAAACATAGTGGAAGCCGGGACCCAGTCGGACCTTGGGACGGAACACATCCTCCCCACACCGAGGATAGCGGGCCCTATGTCAGTCAGAGTTGCCCCCACAGTGTACAGCTCCTGCGCATCATCCTCCTCCTCATGTTCAGCCTCCATCTCAGATATCACCACATCAGTTACAAGCTGGAAGCACTGCAGTACTGCCTCCGCCAAGCGGCAACAGGCTGTGCTGAAACTCATAAGCTTAGGTGAGAAACCTCACACTGCTTGTGAGTTGTGGACAGCTGTGAAAGAGCAGGCAGATCTGTGGCTGAGACCACTGAACCTACATCCAGGCATGGTCGTGTGTGACAATGGCCGTAACCTGGAGGCAGCTCTGAGGCGAGGCGAGATCACACACATACCATGCCTGGCTCATGTGCTTAACCTCGTGGTTCAGGGGTTTCTTAAATCGTACCCAGAGTTGCCAGATCTGCTCGTCAAAGTACGCCGCCTGTCAGCTCATTTTCGCAAGTAGGCTACAGCTTCGCCGCCCTTGCTGTGTTGCAGCAGCGTTTGCAGCTTCCGTCACACCAACTGGTGTGTGATGTCCCCACACGTTGGAACTCTACCCTCCACATGTTGCAAAGGATTTGTGAGCAGAAGAGAGCAGTTGTGGAGTACCAGCTGCAACAAGGTCATTGATATTCAGGTCAGACTCCACACATAAGACCTCAGGAGTGGACCTGGATGTCTGACATATGTACCATCTTGACAAACTTTGAGGAGTCCACCAAGATGGTGAGTGGCGATGATGCCATTATTAGTGTCAGCATTCCACTTGTCTGTCTTTTGCAACGCTCTCTGCAGAGAATTAAAGAGGAGGCATTGCAGCCAGAGTATGATAAGATGGATCAAGAAGCCGTAGCGCTCGATTACACACAGCCCAGCCTCATCTCATCCCAACATGCATTGGGGGACAATGAGGGAGAGGAGGAGGAGGAGGAAGAACAGGAGCTGGTATCATGCGCTGTAGACCCCTAGTACCTGTGCAACTGTCATACCGTCGGTTCAGCGTGGGTGGCCTGAGGACAGGGGGGAGGAGGAGGAGGAGGAGGAGATCATGGTCAGTCGTCATCTTGGTGAGGACACGGAAGTCTTGCCCGTTACCAGTCTGGCACGCATGGCTGACTTTGTTACGCTGCCTTAACCGTGACCCTCGCGTTGTCAAAATGTTGGGTGACAGTCATTACTGGTTGGTGACACTTTTAGACCCCCGCTACAAGGAGAACTTTCACTCTCTTATTCCTGAGGTGGAGAGGTCTACAAAAATGGGGCAGTACCAGAAGTCCCTTGCTGCAGAACTGTTAAAAAAATTCCCATCTGAACACGCTAGCGGCAGAGGTCACAGTTCGTTGCCTAACCAAGGCGTACATGCGAGAGAGATGCAACTCCAATCCAGCAGAGGCAGGGGAACACTGTCAACGTTCTGGGACAGTATTCTCAGACCCTCCCTTCGGACAGACCCTGAGGCGCGGGGTACCCTCACAAGGAGTGGAAAGTTTCAAAGATGGTGAGGGAGTACCTTGCCGACTGTACCAGCATCCTCCGTGATTCCTCTGTGCCTTTTAATTATTGGTATCCCAGCTGGACTCTTGGAATGAACTCGCTCTGTGCGCCTTGGAGGTCCTGGCCTCCCTGCCGCTAGCGTGTTATCGGAGCGTGTTTTTAGTGCCGCTGGAGGAATTATAACTGATAAGCACACTCGCCTGTCAACTGACAATGCTGACCCTTATCAAAATGAACAAGGGCTGGATTGGGCCAGACTTCTCATCACCACCAAATGACAGCAGAGTAACATAAAGTCAAATCCACTGTGTTATTTCGGGAGGTGTATTCACATGCACCGCTTCACACCCACACATGGGCATACGCTTCCTCATTTCGGCTGTTTTATGTTCTTCTCCTTATCCTCAGCCTCCACCACCACTATACCACCAGCGTGACCGTGGTCCGTGTTGCCATTATTGAAAGTTCCTCCGTCCTTATTTTTGTCAGCTTTTGCTTGGAAGGCATAAGCAAAGACTATGGGAGACACACTCCCCAATAATGGGAATAATGTTTGTAATATGTTGTACTGCATGGCTCTTATAAGGGGCATTGCAAGTTCCTCCGTCCTAATTTTTGGCAGCTTTTGCTTGGAAGGCATAAGCAAAGACTATGGGAGACACACTCCCCAATAATGGGAATAATGTTTGTAATATGCTGTACTGCATGGCTCTTGTAAGGGGCATTGCAAGTTCCTCCGTCCTAATTTTTGGCAGCTTTTGCTTGGAAGGCATAAGCAAAGACTATGGGAGACACACTCCCCAATAATGGGAATAATGTTTGTAATATGCTGTACTGCATGGCTCTTGTAAGGGGCATTGCAAGTTCCTCCATCCTAATTTTTGGCAGCTTTTGCTTGGAAAGCATAAGCAAATACTATGGGAGATCCACTCCCCAATAATGGGAATAATGTTTGCAATATGCTGTACTGCATGGCTCTTGTAAGGGGCATTGCAAGTTCCTCCGTCCTAACTTTTGGCAGCTTTTGCTTGGAAGGCATAAGCAAATACTATGGGAGACACACTCCCCAATAATGGGAATAATGTTTTTAAGATGCTGTACTGTATGGCTCTTGTAAGGGGCATTTAAACCGTCTTGTTAAGCTACTGCAAACTCCACCATTTTTCCGAGGGGCATTAAAACTGTCTTGTTAAGCTACTGTGACCTCCATGTCTCTTCAAAGGGGCATTAAAAGCGTCTTCTTAAGCCACTCTGAACTCCACAGCTCTTCCAAGGGGCATTGAAATGTTGTTTTTAATTACCGTATTTTTCGGACTATAAGACGCACCGGACCATAAGACTCACCTAGGTTTTAGAGGAGGAAAATAAAAATTTAAGCAAAAAATGTGGTCATGAAGCACTTTTAAGGGGGAGGGGGTCTTTTGCTGACATTGGTATAGGGGTAATGTCCCCCAATTCTGACAATATCCCCCATCCTGGTATATATGCCGCCCCCCTTTCTTTTATATGTGGTCCCCATCCCCATCCTGGTATGCCCGGCATCCCTCCATCCTGGTATTCATGGCACCCCTCATCCTTATCCTGGTATGCATGGCACCCCTCATCCCCTTCCTGATATGCATGGCTCCCTCATCCTTATCCTGGTATGCATGGCACCCCTCATCCCCAATCCTGGTATGCATGGCACCCATCATCCCTGTCCTGGTATGAATGGCACCCCTAATCCCTATCCTGGTATGCATGGCACCCCTAATCCCTGTCCTGGTATGCATGGCACCCCTCATCCCTATCCTGGTATGAATGGCACCCCTAATCCCTATCCTGGTATGCATGGCACCCCTAATCCCTGTCCTGGTATGCATGGCACCCCTCATCCCTGTCCTGGTATGCAGGCACCCCTAATCCCTATCCTGGTATGCATGGCACCCCTCATACCTGTCCTGGTATGCATGGCACCCCTCATCCCTATCCTGGTATGCATGGCACCTCTAATCCCTGTCCTGGTATGCATGGCACCCCTCATCCCTATCCTGGTATGCATGGCACCCCTCATCCCTATCCTGGTATGCATGGCACCCCTAATCCCTGTCCTGGTATGCATGGCACCCCTCATCCCTGTTCTGGTATGCAGGCACCCCTAATCCCTATCCTGGTATGCATGGCACCCCTCATCCCTGTCCTGGTATGAATGGCACCCCTCATCCTTGTCCTGGTATGCTTGGCACCCCTCATCCCTGTCCTGGTATGCAGGGCACCCCTAATCCCTATCCTGGTATGCATGGCACCCCTAATCCCTGTCCTGGTATGCAGGCACCCCTCATCCCTGTCCTGGTATGCATGGCACACCTCATCCCTGTCCTGATATGCATGGCACCCCTAATCCCTGTCCTGGTATGCATGGCACCCCTAATCCCTGTCCTAGTATGCATGGTCCCCCTAATCCCCATCAGGCTGCACATTAAAAAAAATAAACACTCATACTGACCTCTCTTCTCTCTCCTCCAGCACTGCGTCCGGTCTGCCTGCACTGATCTCTCCATGTGAGCCGCGCATGACGTCACTGCCATGCGCGGCTCACAAGGACAGATCAGCTGCCGGAAGTCACTGCTCCCCACGCCGGGTCTGTGTGCGCGGGGAGTAGTGACTTCACTCTCCTTCATAGCCGGCACACAGCGAAGCCGCGCTGCGGCTGCTGCTGCCGGCTATCTCCTGTGCCCACTCATTAAAGGGCATGAATATTCACCCCCTCCCCACTCCCATGGGTGTGGAGAGAGGTTGAATATTCATTTCATTTAACAGCTGGCACAGGAGATAGCCGGCAGCAGCAGCCACAGCGCGGCTACACTGTATACCGCTATTAAGGAGCATGAATATTCAGTGCTCCCCACGCCTCATGGGCGTGGGGAGCAGTGAATATTCATTTTCTTTAGCAGCGGGGACAGTGTAGGCTGCAGCGGGCAGCTGCTGCCTCCTGTGTCCCGCTGCTCTACTGATACCGTTCCCCCCACACCCCACATAAATATACACCCCACCCCCAACATTCGGACTATAAGACGCACCCCCCATTTTCCTCCAAAATTTTGGAGGAAAAAAGTGCGTCTTTTGGTCCGAAAAATACGGTACCTCTAACCTCCACGTCTCTTCCAACGGGCATTGCATTTCCTCCTAATTTTTGTCAGATTTTGCTTTTCAATGCAAAGGCGAGAACTAAGGGAGACCCACTCCCTAATAATGGGTAGAAGGTTTTTAGTACGCTGTAATCCACGTCTGTTTCAAGGGGCATTGCAGTTTCTTATAATTTTTGGAAAGCCTTCCATTCACTGCTTAGGCCAACAGTGTACAGGAGACCCAGTTGCTATAAATGGAAAAAACAGTTTAGTTAAGGCCCTCTGACCTCCATGTCATTTCCAAGGGGCATTGGAGTGCCTCAAAATTTTTGGTAGGCATTGCACTCACTGTATGCCCTATAACTGTGTAGCCGAACCCCTCCTTTTGTTACAGAAACATATCTTACAAGACATATGTGGTTGACTGGCCTGATATTGATGTGAATGGTCCCTGTTCCTCCTGCTCTTTGTCCTTTGCCACTACCTCATCCATCATTTATCACCTGAAGCTTTGTTTTAACGGGAGTCATAGAACTGGGATAGCAGCGGGAAAACATCCAGCAATCCTCGGAGGAGGGAGGATATGCACCAAAATGCTGACCACCTCAGGCCTAGCCGCTACTACATACATGCGCTTGCATTCCAAGAAAACAAAGCAGATGCTAACTTCTATCATCATCATCATGCTCCTCACCTTGGCACTCTCAACTCCCCTGATGGAGAAGCCAGGGCCCACCGGAGGAGTCTGGTTCTCTGGTGGGCTCGTCCAATGCTGCCCTATAGCAGGCCGGGCTAAGAAAAGTGTGTGGGGGGGAAGTTGACAGGAGAAATAGGGGCGGCTGGGGACCGTTTATGGACACCCGGCTGCCCCCAGGTGGCTGGGGACCGTGTGTGGACACCCGGCCGCAGGGCGGCTTGGGACCGAGTATGGACACCCGGCCACCCCCTGGTGGCTGGGGACCGAGTGTGGACACCCGGCCGCCGGGCGGCTGGGGACTGAGTATGGATACCAGGCCGCCAACACAGCCATGACGTGGTGGCCAGATTCCGCCTCCACATGCCTAAAAGGCCCAATTTCAAGTGCAAGCTAGCAGTATGGTATTGCAGCCTGGGGGTGGGTGGGTGGCAGGCTGCACACTTATGCTTGCATTCCAAGAAAACAAAGCAGATGCTAACTTCTATCATCATCATCATTCTCCTCACCTTGGCACTCTCAACTTCCCTGATGGAGAAGCCAGGGCCCACTGGAGGAGTCTGGTTCTCTGGTGGGCTCGTCCAATGCTGCCCTAAAGCAGGCCGGGCTAAGAAAAGTGTGTGGGGGGAAGATGACTGGAGAAATAGGGGTGGCTGGGGACCGTTTATGGACACCCGGCTGCCCTCAGGCGGCTGGGGACCGGGCGTGGACACCCGGCCGCAGGGTGGCTGGGGACCGAGTATGGACTCCCGGCCACCCCCTGGCGGCTGGGGACTGAGTGTGGACACCCGGCCGCCAGGCGGCTGGGGACTGAGTATGGATACCAGGCCGCCAATGCAGCCATGATATGGTGGCCAGATTCCGCCTCCACATGCCTAAAAGGCCCAATTTCAAGTGCAAGCAAGCAGTATGGTATTGCAGCCTGGGGGTGGGTGGGTGGTAGGCTGCACACTTACGCTTGCATTCCAAGAAAACAAAGCAGATGCTAACTTCTATCATCATCATCATTCTCCTCACCTTGGCACTCTCAACTTCCCTGATGGAGAAGCCAGGGCCCACTGGAGGAGTCTGGTTCTCTGGTGGTCTCATCCAATGCTGCCCTAAAGCAGGCCGTGCTAAGAAAAGTGTGTGGGGGGAAGTTGACAGACGAAATAGGGGCGGCTGGGGACCGTTTATGGACACCCGGCTGCCCCCAGGCGGCTGGGGACCATGTGTGGACTCCCGGCCGTGGGGCGGCTGGGGACCGAGTATGGACACCCGGCCGCCGGGCAGCTGGGGACTGAGTATGGATACCAGGCCGCCAACGCAGCCATGACGTGGTGGTCAGATTCCGGCTCCACATGCCTAAAAGGCCAAATTTCAAGTGCAAGCAAGCAGTATGGTACTGCAGCCTGGGGGTGGGTGGGTGGTTGGCTGCATATTTGCGCTTGCATTGCAAGGGATGGGGGAGGTACAATTGAACATTCCCCTGGGACAAGAACTTGCACGGTGATAGTTACAAGTCTGCATCTTCTGATGCGGCAAGGATCACTTCTGATGGGCACACTATTAGGCAGCGACCTGGGTGTCAGAGATGCTTCCAGGGGTCTTCCCCATGCTGTTCCCATGTCTTTTCAGCATTGTATGCATGTGTCACACAGCACATGGCCAGATAAGATTGTAAAATGTTAAAATGACATTTCCCAGTGAATGCATTTGTCACGGTTGAAAGCAATACAAAAGTGCAAAAACGCTTAAAAAATGCTACTTGTGAACATAGCCCAAGGTGTGGAGGAGTATTTTTTTGGGGGGTTATTTATTTTACCTTATACACAAGTCTTTACCCTGGAAAGGAACTTCCTTAACATATTTCACAGGAAAGCAGTTTCAGTTTCGTTTTTGAACGTTTTATTGTGAGCCCTTAAAAGTGGCTTAATACCTCTGACCACGTTGTTGACAGCAGTGACCTGGGGGTCAGAAATGCTTCCTGGGGCGATCCCCATGCTGTCCCCATGTCATTTGAGCACTGTCACTATCGTTTTGGGCACTTGTTAGGCTTTTAAAAGACTGCCGGGGGTGCCACTGCAAAAATGCTCGGGTCTCCCATAGACTAACATTGGGTTCGTTGCTCGGGTTGAGCACCCGAGTATCACGGCAAGCTCGGCCCGAGCTTCGAGCACCCGAGCATTTTAGTGCTCGCTCAACATTAGTGTTAACCCTTGGTGACATTGAGCAAAGGACTGTATTTCGGTATTGTCTCATGGGCTAATTTTTGTATTATTGAAGAGTTTGATTTTTGTCAATTCCAAATAGACCTGTATAAAACAATCCTCAGAATGAATCTTTACCATACTTGTGCTAATAATTTTGACAAAAAGAAATTAGTTAAGGTGGGTGGTAAAACAATAACTGCTAACCCCTTTAAGCATAAGCCCATTTTTTTCTTATACAGATAGAGATTTTATGTGCATGGCTAGATGAACCAAGCAAAATGATTGAACAAACAAATAAGAGAGTATTTTTTGGCGGTGCGACTTTTATGCTGAATCTCCGCTTGCCAGCTGGCTCAACCATGGATCTTTTTTCTAAACAGATACTAAAAGAAGTAAAATCATTGATATAGCCAAAAACTTAAAACATTTTAAATATCAAAGAGAGTATGGCTTTGAGTTGTTTAAGTAATTATGAAGATGTCATAGTTAGACCAGCTGACAAGGGGGCAATATTGTGGTGCTGTCCAAGACTTGTTATCTTTACTAAGTTGTGCGTCAGCTTAATGATTTTAGTGTTTATATCCCCTTTAAATTGTGTCTTTTAATAAAGGAATAATTGTTTATTATTAAAAAAGCACTCCCATCAAAGTTTTTATCCTCTTAATATGTTGCAGACAGCATATTATATATCACTTGTGATGCAGCAGACATCCCTTTAATGGTTCAGTGTAGCTTGAATGACCATGTACCTTCCCCTTTAACTGACTGGTCACATGACCGTGACATCACACAGGTCCTTATGCACACAGTTAAGGTCCTATCTGTGGGTGTGTGTGTGTGCTGCAGTATATATAAACCTTGTGTGTTCCTGTGTGGGTGTGTTCCGGTGTGTAGGAGTTCCTGGGTGTTGGGAGCTCCAGTGTGGGCACCGTGTGAGGGGCACGAGGTTGTTCCCTGTGTGTGTGGGGGAACACTGCTCGTGTGAGGCCTGGAGTGGCCTAGTGGACTCCGGTGGAGGTGAAGCCTGGATCCCTGTGTGAGAGTGTGGGGGATGCCAGTAAGCCTCGGAGTGCCACACAAGCGTCCTGGATCCTTGTATGAGAGTGTAAGGGACGCCAGTAAGCCTCGGAGTGCGAGACAAGCGTCCTGGAGGGCAGAGCCTGGATCTGAGTATGTGAGAGATGCCAGTGGCCTTGGACGGGAGGAGGGCTGGAGACCACGCTTGGTAAGCCCTAGAGCCACAGTGGTGGCGGAACAAAGCGGACTGAAGCAGCTACAACCCGGGCAAAGGTAAAACACATCTTGATATGGACATTGATGTGGACATTGATATAAGTGACTTTGCGGAGGGATGTAACTGAGAGCCAAGAGGGCCTGTCTGCTAGTTGCAGGGCTCCTGGATATTATTTGTGTAATATGCCGGTGAGCCACTAAGATGGACTGAGTGGTCAGCAGTTTATGGAGTTAATAAACTGCTGAGTTGAGAAATACCGAAAAATATGGCTGGTATGTTTTAAATTGACGCAGCGAAGCGAGTATCCCCCAGGATGATGACAAGCGCTGCCTTACACACTGTGTACTTACAATTGCTCATTTTGCCTTTCTACCCAGTTAATTATTCTGTTTTCTCTGCTCTATGTAGAAACAGGAAGTCTCTTTTCCCTGCATAAATCATTCCCCTCTTCACCTCCTGACCCAGCTGCTCCGCTCCTCCCCCTGCCAGGGACTTTTGCAGTGACTTATGAGTCATGCAAGGAAAATTGACTTCTTGTTTCTACATAGAGCTTAGATATATTCAACTAGTCAGTATTTAATCACATAATGTCATAGACCTAATGGAGAGAAGAATTAGCTGGGTAGAAAGGCAACATGAGCAACTGTAAGCACACTGTGCTGCATGATACAATGATTGCAATATATTAAGAGGATAAAAATTTTGATGGGAGGAGTGCTTCTTTAAGAAGAGGAGTAGAGAAAGATATGTTTTTGTGACACCCCAGGGGTCTGGTTGCCACAGTGATAGAGATATTACGTCTGAGAGCAGGTGGGAGGTCCTTTGGTCAGGGATCCTGTGCATGCCACACCTCCTGCCCAGTCTTGGGAGGGGAAGAACTTCCCCTATATAAACCCGGGGCTGAAGCAGGGTTAGTCAGTCAAGGAGAGTAGAGACAGAGAAGCAGCATAGGAAGAAACAGCAGAAGCTCAGTGGGAGCAATACTACTACAAGTCAGGGGCTGGCAGCTGCAGAGCTCGCCCTGACTGAGAAGATTTCTTACCGGACCCGGCGTCCGAGGCTGTGGGGACTAACTCTTACCCAGCAGCAGAAGCCGACCGGCAGGGGATTTCAGGTCCTCAGGCCCAGAAACCCGAAGGCACGGTCACACGCGTGGGACCAGCACCGCCATCGTGGAGCGGAAGCCATTAGAAGGCCCCGAGTCACCGGTCATACGGGTGAGCACCACACGGTACACTCAGGGACGTGGGCTACTTATATCCGCTTCTAGCAAGGTAGCCAGAAGAGTACAGTCAGTTTGGGAGGCCTACAACTCCGCCTGGCCAGGGGAGATCCCATCTGCTCAAGGACTGACCAGGCCCCGTTCGCTAGCAAGTACTCCGGGAGGGTCTATCGTTGTTACCAGTAAAGACCCTGAATTACACCGCACCGTCTCTGAGTGGTTCCTGCTACCCCCATCTTCCACGTCGGCTGCCCTGAGGCCATACCCCTCCCGTTGGGGGTTATACTATCACGCTGCACAAGTCTACACCGGCCTCAGCGGTCTGCCCTGCAGCGGCAGCTCCATAGCTGCAAATCAACGGGTGGCGTAGTCGACACTCAAATAACATCTATCAAGACTGCCACACACTGAGTCTGACTCCCTGGGCACGGACCGGGTCCCCGCCACTCGGAGACTACAACCCTCATCTGATCCGGTTCCGGGTAAGCCCCCGTGCACGAGACGCTGCGCGACACAGCAGGCCCAGGGGCGCGTCAACTTTGGCGTAGTCGGCCGGATTTCGTGCCCGCAACCACTGGGTACTGCGTGCCTGAAAAGCAAAGACTGTTCAAACTTACCAGTGGTGAGGTTTCCCGCCATCCGGCGCCATCTTCTGCCTTCTTCCCGCCATCCGCGAAGTTTTCCCGCCATCCGGCGCCATCTTCGGCCTTCTTCCCGCCATCCGTGGAGTTTTCCCGCCATTGGACGCCATCTTGAGGACGCCGCGCGGGAAGAAGAGGGGCGTGGACTTCGAAAGCGCGCGAGAACTGAAGCCCCGCCTCACGTCCGGGCGTTGCGTAAGGTCCTGGAAGGAGCCCAGCAGACGCCGACGTCACCGGAGCGCGACGGAAGGTCCTCAACCCTGACGATCTACTGCGGAGCCGCGGCCTACGGAACAGGATCATCGCAAGGTAGGCCACGGTCCACTAGGGGGGAGGAAGATGTCGGATACGGAGGAGAGCTTCACTGCCTCAACCCCCGCCAGCGCCACCGCTGCTGCAGTTATGCCCTTCACCATTCCCTATATCCCGGGAGCCGCTTGGCTACCCCAGTACTCAGGGGAGTCACATACCCTGCATGACTTTAGAGAAAAGCTGGATAGCCTCTTCCAGGTGTACCCCCTCACAGAAGAGCAAAAAGTGAGCATCCTGGTGGCCCAACTAACCGGGGCAGCCAAAAGGGAAGTAAAATCCTGGCCACCTGGGAGGAAGACTGTCGCAGGGATACTAACCCGGCTGAAGGATACCTTTGATACCCGCACCTCAGCCGAGATTAAGCTTAGATTCTACGGGTGCAAGCAGCGAGCGCATGAGAGTATAAGGGACTATGCACTAAACCTACAAGAGGCCCTGAGGGCCATTAAGCAGACCGACCCTGATGGAGTGGGAAACGAGGACAGGCTGTTGACCGAACAATTTATAGAGGGACTGTATTGTAATGCCCACCGAACTCAGTTGCGGGCGATGGCCTTACAGGATCCCCATCTGGGCTTTGCACAGTTCAAGGACAGAGCCATCCGGGTGCTCCGAGAACCGGCACCGGGTGGCGTTATGACCCACAGGCGCCCAGCTATTACTTACCACCAGGAGGCGGCGCCCTTGTCGGCAGGGCCTGTGGGAGCTGATGCGCAGGCTTTGGACAATGACCCGGCTCCAGACCTACACCATCAGGTCCAAGAGCTAGCTAAGAGCGTTGCTGCGCTAACCCGAACTGTGCAGTCTTTACAGGTTTCCACCCCAGGGAAGATCCAGCTGGCATCCGGACCGGAGGACATCCCGTGGCGTCGACCAAGGAGGACCCCACCGGCCAGAGGAAGACCCAGTGACCGATACAGCGAGGACGGACGACCCATCTGCCGCCGCTGCAATCAACCCGGACATATGGCAAGGTACTGTTCTTTAAACGGGCACAACCTGGGGTAGAGGGCCAACCCCCAGGAAAAAGATCACCAGGCCCATCGAACTGGTGCGACAGATATGTGGGAGGACGTCCAGTCTTGCCTGTGGTACTGGATGGCATTCCCATGAGTGCCCTACTGGACACCGGGTCACAGGTCACCACCATCCCGTACGTGCTCTTTAAGCAGTACTGGAATGACTCGGATATTACCCGCTACCCTGACGACGACTTGAGTATCATCGCCAGCAATGGCCAGCCCGTGCCACAGATCGGATTTAAAGAGGTGACCATCAAAATCGGTAGAGTCGAACTGGCAGCACAGGGACTGATCATTGTAGATATTGACAAACATGAGAGTCACCCAAAAATAACTCTAGGAACTAATGTAATTGAAAATTGTCTTGCAGAGGTGATTTTCCTTTTACAGCAGGTTGCCAAGAACGCCAGCTCCGGCGAGCAGCGAGTGCTCCAGAAAGAGATCCGGGCACTGATGCGACGGCAACAGGTGGAACTCTCCGGCGGTGAGATTGGTAGCGTAAGAATGTGTGACCCTTTTCCTAATGCCATGCCCCCAAAAAGTGAAATGATGATTTGGTGCCGGGCAGCTATTGGTCTGAGAGGTAGGGATTACCAGGCAATGGTAGAACCAGTTTACTCGGACAGTAGGCCCACCATTTTGACAGCACGGGGGGTGGTTGATGTACGCCATGGGAGGGTGCCCGTTCGCATAATAAATATCGGGGAGAGGGAAGTGTATCTGCCCCGGTATGCCACGCTAGCTAAATTATATACCATTAACCAAAATTCTATACAATCTGTGGAACCCTTGCCTCCATCTCACCCGGAGGAAGGTAACGGCTCTAAGAAAAACATGGAGGACTGGTGTCAGCAACTACATCTGGGTACTGACTCCACTCCCGCACACCAGAAACAAGGAGTCTATCGGGTGGTTCAAGAGTACGAGAGAGTGTTCAGTAAACACCCGTTAGACTTCGGGCGAGTCAAGGGGGTAGAACACCACATCCCCACGGGAGACCATCCTCCTATAAAAGAGAGGTATCGACCCGTACCCCCTGCCCACTACCAACACGCCAAGGGGATGCTTAGAGACATGAAGGAGGCTGGGATGATCAGGGATAGCTGTAGCCCCTGGGCAGCTCCACTAGTCTTAGTCAGAAAAAAAGACAACACCATGAGGATGTGTGTAGATTACCGGAAAATCAACCGTATCACACACAAGGATGCGTACCCCTTACCAAGGATAGAGGAGTCATTGGCTGCTTTAAGATCTGCTAACTTCTTCTCTACCTTGGATCTCACTAGCGGGTACTGGCAGGTTCCTGTAGCAGAGGCGGACCGGGAGAAGACCGCATTCACCACCCCGATGGGACTTAGCGAGTTCACCTGCATGCCGTTCGGACTCTGCAACGCACCAGGAACCTTCCAACGACTAATGGAGTGTTGTCTGGGCCACAGAAACTTCGAGACGGTCTTGTTGTACCTGGACGATGTCATCGTATATTCCAAGACGTATGAGGACCACCTGAAACACCTGGCGGAAGTGTTCGAAGCTCTGGCGAGTTACGGCCTAAAGGTGAAACCCTCCAAGTGTCACCTCCTGAAACCAAAGGTGCAGTACCTGGGACACGTGGTGAGCGCTGACGGAGTGGCTCCCGACCCTGATAAGATCACCGCAATTAAGGAATGGCCAAGCCCCTCCAGCGTAAAAGAAGTGCGGCAGTTCCTCGGGTTGGTAGGCTACTACCGAAGGTTTATTCCCGGTTTCACCAAAAAGGCAGCACCTATGCAGGACCTCCTGATAGGCCAGTCCCGGAAGGCCAAGAACCAGAAGCCGCCCTTCAAATGGGAGGAGCTGGAAGAAGAGTCCTTCCGCCAGCTGAAGATGGCCCTCACGGGGGACGAAATCCTGGCGTACCCGGATTATAGCCAGCCCTTTATCCTCTACACCGACGCCAGTAACATCGGGTTAGGAGCCGTACTGTCCCAGATCCAGCAGGGGAAGGAACGAGTAATCGCCTACGCCAGCCGAAAACTGCGACCCACCGAAAGGAACCCCGAGAATTACAGCTCATTTAAGCTAGAGTTCCTGGCCGTAGTATGGGCAGTCACCGAGCGCTTTAAGCATTACCTCGCTTCTTCCCGGTTCACCGTGTACACGGATAACAACCCGTTGACACACATGGACACGGCAAGACTCGGTGCCCTGGAGCAGAGGTGGATGGCCCGTCTGTCCAACTACGAGTTCACAATCAAATACCGGGCCGGACGCTCCAATACCAACGCGGATGCCCTGTCCAGGATGCCCAACCTGCCGGACGAAGGAGAAGATCCGGAGGGACTGGAAGAAGTTGAACTCCCTGCGTTCCACCGTCATGGGACTATCCAGTATTCCCACCGGGTAAGGAGTAAGCAGGCTGCTACGTTGAACCCCTTACCTCACTACAACTGGGCGGAAACGCAAGACAGCGACCCTGCCGTCCGACTGGTGAAGGAGATGCTGACTCGCCCGGAGGCTTGCCTTGAACCAGACGCTCCGGAGGAAGCCAAACAACTATGGGCAGAGAAGAGTCGACTGTTCCTTTACAAGGGGAAGTTGTGCCGCAGAATGGTTAACTCCCGGACGCATGAACTACTCTGGCAAGTAGTGGTGCCACGAAGAGACGCAGCCATGGTGATGGAGGCATACCACGACGGAGCTGGACACTTCGGGTGGAAGAAGCTGGAGTTCCTGCTGCGCGAGCGGTTCCATTGGGTAGGCATGAGGGGAACCATTGAGAAGTGGTGCAGAGACTGTGGCCCGTGCAACCTGAGAAGGAAGGACCGTGCCAGCCAGAAGACTCCCTTGCAGTCCATCGTCACCCGGCAACCGTTGGAACTGGTAGCCTTGGATCATGTAAAACTGACCCCAAGCAGAAGTGGCTACGTCTACGCGTTAACCATCGTGGATCATTACTCCCGGTTCTTGGTTGTCGTCCC
Organism: Phyllobates terribilis; assembly: GCF_046119375.1. NCBI lineage: Eukaryota > Metazoa > Chordata > Amphibia > Anura > Dendrobatidae > Phyllobates > Phyllobates terribilis. The sequence continues at coordinate 278,604,324 of NW_027362767.1, forward strand.
CGTCAAGGACTTAACGGCTCAAACAGCAGCTAGAGCCTTCCAGCAGCACTTTTGCCGTCCACACGGGTACCCGGACCAAGTGCTGACGGACCAGGGACCTGCCTTTGAAGCGGAGGTCTTCCAGGAATTCTGCAATCTGTATGGCTGCCGGAAGATAAGGACGACACCCTACCATCCGCAAACTAATGGACTTTGTGAGAAAATGAACCAGGTGGTAATGGATCTTTTAAAAACGTTGCCCCTGGAAGAACGCAGTCTGTGGCCTGAGAAGTTGCCCGATCTGGTGGACCTATACAACCACATCCCGGTAGGTTCCACCAACTGTACCCCGGCTTACCTAATGAGGGCAAGACCTGGTAAGTTACCTGTTGACCTGGAAATGGGAGTCCTGACACCCGAGGACACTTCACCAGAAACAGACTGGGACACGGAGAGGCAGCAGCAGTACCGGAGAGTACAGGAGAGCGTGGAGCGAAGTCTCTGTCAGGCTAGGGAAAGACAAGAGAAAACTTACAACCAGTATGCTCCCGCTGTTCCCCTGGTACCCGGAGAGCAGGTCTTGAAGAGGAAGAGACGGCTCCACAAGTTGGACGACCAGTGGGAAAAGGACCCGTACACCGTACTGCCCTCAAGCCACGAGAACCCGAAGGTTTGTACCATCAGTAAAGACGGAGGGGAAACCACAGCTATTGTATCCTGGGACCACCTGAAGAAGTGTCCCGAACAACTGAGGAACCCTGAAGAGGAACAAGAAGACCATCGACCCGTAGAGGAAAAGGAAGATATGGTTAGTACTGTGCTCGGGGACTTCCCTCGGTCTTGGACTCAAGTCAATGGTGCAGTTGTGGTACCCGTACTCACCTTCCTCCAACCAGCATCCCAAGCACCTACGGAGCAACAGGTAGAGCTGGAAGAACAGCCGGTCCAGGAGGCAGAAGACCCCACACCCGCAGACCAGGAGGATCAACCCTCTGCTTGCAGTGAGCCTGCCATATCCCTAGTGAGCCAAAGAGCCGGTAGACAGCTGCCCAGTTTACCCTTGACAGCTCCTACACCCTGTAGTTCAGGGCTAGGCAGTCAGCTCCGTAGGTCCACTAGGGCCACTAGAGGCCAGTTACCCGCACGGTGGAGGATTTGAAGTGTATAAATTGTTTTATTTATGTTTACCTGTGTATTGTTGCTTGTGTATAATTTTGTGTTTCTAGTTATTTGTAGGAGTCCTTGGTGGATTTACCGGGAATCCTGTGTACATAGTTGGAGCGTAACCCAGGATGGACTAAAGACTGTTAAGGACTCGGGGTAGGACAGACCCCCTACCTGGTTACGTCTCCCTGTTTTGGTGAAATGGACACCTTGCTTTTCTTCAAAGACTGCACCCGGTTGCGGACACGCCGTAACCATCTTATGTGTTTTTCTTATTGTATTGTTATTGTTATACCTTGTTATGTTTTTCTAAAAATATGTTTAGTCCCGGAGTACTAAATTTCACTAGGGGGGAATGTGACACCCCAGGGGTCTGGTTGCCACAGTGATAGAGATATTACGTCTGAGAGCAGGTGGGAGGTCCTTTGGTCAGGGATCCTGTGCATGCCACACCTCCTGCCCAGTCTTGGGAGGGGAAGAACTTCCCCTATATAAACCCGGGGCTGAAGCAGGGTTAGTCAGTCAAGGAGAGTAGAGACAGAGAAGCAGCATAGGAAGAAACAGCAGAAGCTCAGTGGGAGCAATACTACTACAAGTCAGGGGCTGGCAGCTGCAGAGCTCGCCCTGACTGAGAAGATTTCTTACCGGACCCGGCGTCCGAGGCTGTGGGGACTAACTCTTACCCAGCAGCAGAAGCCGACCGGCAGGGGATTTCAGGTCCTCAGGCCTAGAAACCCGAAGGCACGGTCACACGCGTGGGACCAGCACCGCCATCATGGAGCGGAAGCCATTAGAAGGCCCCGAGTCACCGGTCATACGGGTGAGCACCACACGGTACACTCAGGGACGTGGGCTACTTATATCCGCTTCTAGCAAGGTAGCCAGAAGAGTACAGTCAGTTTGGGAGGCCTACAACTCCGCCTGGCCAGGGGAGATCCCATCTGCTCAAGGACTGACCAGGCCCCGTTCGCTAGCAAGTACTCCGGGAGGGTCTATCGTTGTTACCAGTAAAGACCCTGAATTACACCGCACCGTCTCTGAGTGGTTCCTGCTACCCCCATCTTCCACGTCGGCTGCCCTGAGGCCATACCCCTCCCGTTGGGGGTTATACTATCACGCTGCACAAGTCTACACCGGCCTCAGCGGTCTGCCCTGCAGCGGCAGCTCCATAGCTGCAAATCAACGGGTGGCGTAGTCGACACTCAAATAACATCTATCAAGACTGCCACACACTGAGTCTGACTCCCTGGGCACGGACCGGGTCCCCGCCACTCGGAGACTACAACCCTCATCTGATCCGGTTCCGGGTAAGCCCCCGTGCGCGAGACGCTGCGCGACACAGCAGGCCCAGGGGCGCGTCATTTTCATCCAATTTTAAAAAAAAAATCCTTATGGTAGATATCCCCCAAAAAACCTGACAGGTACTTCATTCTGAAGATTCACAAATCAGTTGTTAATACGCCAAATCGTCCAATGGTTGTGATGGTTGTGGCTCTGTTATAGAGCTTCGGTCACAGTTCTCGGCTATTAAGACCATTAGTTAGGAATACTCCTTCATATTCAGTGTAGCAAGGAATTTTTACTGATTCTATCAGAGTTTGAATGGCAGGATGGTTTTATTCTGGCTTCAGTTTGATGTTGAGAGTCTATTAGACGCAAACTGTAAAATACAGGAATTTATATTAGAGCCATTGAATTTATTTGTGAATCAATATTTTTTGTTCTTGCCCATATTTTTTTTCAGCTTAATAATAACATCAAATGAATATGTCTTTCACTAGCAAAAGTGGAGTTGGTCATATTGATTTTTTGGATGTCAAAGTATTTATTTATGATGGCGCTTTGTTTTTGAAAACCAACATCAATTAACTCTCTCATCCATAGTGATAGTTATCATCTGGGTCATGTAAAGAAATCTTTACCATATGGACAGTTTTCATGTCTTAGCAGGATCAATAACAGCGACGAGACATTTATCCGACAATTATAAGAACGTAGTGATAGATTAATAAGTCGAGGTTATCAATAATAAATTGAAAAAGAGGTCTTTCAGAGAGCTAATAATTGGAATTGCAACTCACTATTGAGAAAAAAAAGAATAATAAAAAAGAGGAACACTCTTTATTTTTCTTTAAATATAGCCCTTGGAATTAGCTATAAGAATAATATTTAAAAATATCTGGCATACAGTCATGGCCACAAGTGTTGACACCCTGAAATTGTTCCAGAAAATGAAGCATTTCTGCCCAAAAATTATTGCAATTACACATGTTTTGTTATGCACATATTTATTTACTTTGTGTATTGGAACATCACAAAAAAAGAGGGAAAAAGGGCAAATTGGATATCATTTCCCACAAAACCCCAAAAATGGTCCGGACAAAATTGTTGGCACCTTTCCAAAATTGTGAGTAAATAACTTTTTTTCAGTCATGTGATGCTCGTTCAAACTCACCTGTGACAAGTAACAGGTGTGGGCAATATGAAAATCACACCTGAAACCAGATAAAAAAGGGAGAAGTTGACTCTATGTTTGCATTGTGTGTCTGTGTGTTCCACACTAAGCATGGAGAAAAGAAAAAGGAGAAGAGAATTGTCTGAAGACTTGAGAACCAAAATTGTTGAAAAATATCAATAATCTCAAGGTTACAAGTCCAACTCCAGAGATCTTGATGTTCCTTTGTCCACAGTGCATTACATAATCAAGAAGTTTACAACCCATGGCATTGTATCTAATCTCCCTGGATGTGGATGGCAGAGAAAAAATGATGAAAAGTTTCAATGAAGGATAGTCCAGATGGGGATAAGCAGTCCCAATCAAGTTCCAAATAAATTAAAGAGGTCCTGCAAGCTCAGGGTGCATCAGTGTCAGTGTAAACTATCCGTTGCGATTCAAATTAAATGAAATGCTATGGCAGGAGACCCAGAAGGACCCCATTGCTGACACAGAGACATAAAAAAGAATGCAGTTTGTAAAAATGTAGGTGATTAAGCCAAAATCCTTCTATATATAAAGCATCTTGGGGACAGATGAGACCAAGATAGAGCTTTTTGGTAAAGCACATCAATCTACTGTTTACCGAAAATGGAATGAGGCCTTCAAAAAGTACCTACAGTCAAAAATGGTGGAGATAGAAAGATGTTTTGGGGTTGTTTCATTGCCTCTGGCACTGGGTGCTTTGACTGTGTGCAGGGAATCATGAAATCTAAAGATTACCAAAGGATTTTGGGTCACAATGTAGTGCCCAGTGTCAGAAAGCTGGGATTGAATCCTAGGGCATGGGTCTTCCAGCAGGACAATGACCCCAAACATACTTCAAGATGCACCTAGAAATGGATGGAAAAAAGCACTGGAGAGTTCTGAAGTGGCCAGCAATTAGTCCAGATCTAAATCCCAATGAACACCTGGGGAGAGATCTTAAAATTGCTGTTGGAAGAAGGCACCCTTCAAACATGAGATACTTGGAGCAAACTGCTCCAAGTATCTCATATTTGAAGGGCGCCTTCTTCCAACAGCAATTTTAGCAAATTTAGCAATTTAGCAAAAGAAAAGTTGTCCAAAATTCCAGTTGAGAGGTGTAAGAAGCTTGTTGATGGTTATAGTAAAATATTGATTACAGATAGTTATTCAAAAGGGTATGTAATGTAACCAAATATTAAGTTAAGGGTGCCAACTATTTTGTCCGGCCAATTTTTGGGGTTTTGTGTGAAATTATGCCTTATCCAATTTGCCTTTTTGTTTCTGTTTTTCTTGTGTTGTTCCAATATACACAAAAGAAATAAACATGTGTATAACAAAACATGTGTAATTTCAAACATTTTCTGTGAGACATACTTTATTTTCTGGAACAATTTCAAGGGTGCCAAGATATTCGGCCATGACCTGATTTGGTCAGAGGTGGCATATAGGAAACCTATTATTTCATTAAGTCAGTGTAAAAAACATAAAGGACATAGTAATAAAAGAATGATAGAAAGAGAACATGCATAAGGCGAACTGGTTTGAAACAAAGAGCATTGAAAGGGAACTTTAGATGTATGCACAGTAATTAGTGTGTTTACCTGAGCGGGGTTAACCAAATTTCTTTGGTTGGCTTTGTTTGTCAGATACATCAGTAGGATGTCAGAAGGATTCTACTAGGTTATTCCAACACTTGCAGGAGTGTCATTCTAGTAATCCACACTATATGCATTTTTTTAGCCTGTTTCATGTATCACATGGTGATGGTGATAGACATAACCCAATGAAGGAAGCTAAATTGATATTAAGCTCAGAAGAGCAGGTTCCTGGAGGTTTAGGCTACGTTCATATGTTGCGTTTTTGCTGCATTTTTTTCTTCAGGCAAAACCTGCTCTCTTAGCAGTAAAGAACCTGTTTAAAAAGCAGGTTTTGCTGCTTTTTTTGAAGCGTTTTTTGGTGCATTTTTCAGGATCCCAAAATTTAGCTTTGCTTCCACCCCAGGAACATGAACACATTTCAAGACATTTGTGAAGCCATAAAACCATTTTTGGAAAAAAGGGCAATTTGATCAAATTATTGGTGGAAAAAGATTTTTATGTCTGAAAAAACAGTGACTATTCTGAGCAAAAAAGATCATATGAGTGCATGAAAAAATACACAATTGCAAATGTAACAGCGGGGGAAGTTGAATTGGTCGGGAATAGTTTACCTAAGGCATTGGCAGAGCATTGAGTTTGTAAAACACTGTTTATTTTCACACTTTGGTCAGCCCTTGAGTTCATCAGGTATTATTCAATTTCACACAGTGGTCAGCCAATATTTACTGTGCACATATCACTAATTTATTCAAATTGTACTAACTCTAATTAAATTCTAATAATACTAAACTGCCATTCTCAGGTGAAGAGACCAAAACATTATGGTTTAAACTTGGGAATATCACAAAAATAAATGCATTTCACATACTGCTGTCCCTGCTTTTTTCACTAAAAACGCAGCAAAACCTGATACCTACATTTTTTGCTGCGTTTTTGCTGCATTTTTTGGTCTTATTCATTACTTTCTATGGGTGAAAAAACACTGAAAGAAGTGACATGCTGCAGTTTTCAAAATTGCAGCAGTTTTCCAATTCAGTCAGGAAAAAAAAAAACAATGTGTGTTGTAAGGCAGCGCTATTCAAAATGCTGGGGGACACTCACTTCACACATGCAACGTCTTTCCGGTATTTCACAATCCAGCAGTTTATTACATATCATAACTGCTTATCACACAGTCCATCTCAGTGGCTCACCGGCATGTTTACACACATAACATCCAAGAGCCTTTCAAGTGGCAGACAGGCCCACTTGGCTCCAGTTACAGCCTTCAGCAAAGTAACTATATCAATGTCCATATAATGCAGCATTTTTACCTTTGCCGGGTCGTAGCTGATACCTACATGAGATTTGTTCTGCCACAGCTGTGGCTTTACGGCTTCCCAGATGGGGGTCTCCAGCCCTCGAACCTTCCAAAGCTACTGGGATCCCCCACACACACAGGGATCCAGCCTCTGCCTTTCAGGCTTCACCAGGCTTCACCAGGCTTCACCAGGCCTCTCTAGGCCTCACTAAGCCTCTCCAGGCTAACTGTGTCCCATACACGGGAAACAGGCCTCACGCCTTTCACACTGTCTCAAAAGCACCAAGATTTATATATCCTTCAGTGCATACAGGACCTGTGCTGATGTCCCAGTCATGTGATCAGTCCTTCTGTATGCACAGGACCTGTGCTGATGTCAGTCTTGTGATCAGTCACCTGAGGGAGTGGTACATGGTCATCGAGAACACACCCTGGACCATTACAGTAATGCCGCAAGCCACTGCATTACAGTGTGCATGAGATTTCTGAAATCTCATAGCTTTAGGTAGTACTGTAAAACGCAGCTTTTAATTCGCAGATATTTGCTTAAAAAGGCTGCAAAAAAAAAAAATGCATCAAAAACGCAACTTGTGAACATAGCCTAAAATGATCGGAATGATCTTAGTCCATTTCTTCAACAATGATTTTGACGCGTCCCTAGGGCTGTGGGGTACTCGGCAGCCGGGCCTCTGAATGCTGGTTGACGAGGAATATCGCGGTGGCTGGCCCGGTCCATGACCCAGGGCGGTCAGTGCAAAAGGGGGTTATTTTTAGAAAGTTCGTGACGCCACCTGTGGTGTCTGGTGAGGATCACCAGCGCTGCAACAGTCCTCTGAGACAGATATCAGGGCAGCTTGTGATGGGACGGCTCCCCACAGGTGGAGCAGGCCTCAGGGCAGTGAAGTGATGGAGAGTGGGTTGCGCTGGGCATTGTAGTGCAGGGGGAATAGGGGCGCCGATGAAAGAATGGACAGAGGCAGTACAGTGCAGTCATCCAAGATTTTACTCACAATTCTTCAGACAGTCCACAGGTGCACTGTGCAGGTGCAGGCCTCCCGCGTTGCGCTGCGTTCACCGGGCAGGGGTTCAATCCTTCCTCAGGCAGCTTGGGGATACCTGGCAGAAACCCACTTTCTCGTGTTCCTATTTTGACCGTCTTCACACTAGGTCCTTCTCCCTCCTGCTCTGCGCTGCCCACTCTCAGTCCAGTTCGGGTACTCTGAAGTCCCTCCTGTCCGTCGGAGTTACACAGACTTGCTTGACCCTCAGGGGACTAGAATGCGGCTGCGATCACTCTGTCTTCTGACAGATGCGGGGCGTACGGGTGCCGTCCTGCATGCGCCGTACCCCCTGGGATCCTTTCTTAGAACAGAGCCTACTCCCTGCTCCCCTCCTGGACCTCTTGACTTGGCCCTACTTGTGGAGCAGATCTCCTAATGAGACTCTGCTCCCGGACTGTTCTTCTGAACTGCTCCCACTCACTAGTGTGCCACCCCAAGATGGCTTCCCTATTTTATACTCCTACCAAAGTGCTCCCTCTAACTACTTCCTCCACCCACACCCACTCCTGGTTCCCTCTACCTTTGGGTTCCCCCCACTCCAGCTAGGGTCAGGGCTCAACAGCTGCGCTCTGCATGTTGCCCCTCCAGCCTGCCTGGAGTAGTGTAGTGGTGGATGCAGGTGTTTGGGGTTCCGTGCAGCACTCCCTCCTTACCTGAGAGAAGGGCGATACCACACCTCTGGGTGAGGTGCAGTACCTCTGTGGCGACTGAACCCTCAGGGGCGCCACAATTTCACTTGTTAGCAGCTGTTGCAATAGAAATAAGCACTGGGAATTTTTTTTTTACCTGTTTCATATCTTTTGCATTGAATAATAAAGTTGTGTATATGTGGAGGTAGTGATGTATATTCTCATAGGTCAGAGGAAGCAAAATGGCTGTTGCCCAGATTGTCTCTACAATCCCTGTTTTTATATGGAACTGCAAATAAAAAATGCATTTCATGGCAAGCAGCGAGTGCCCCACTTGATTTCCTGTTTCTATCCATAGCTGTATGAGCGCTTGATTTTTCAGTATGAGTTGTAGCTGTGTATGACACCATACATTTTACCATATAATGTACTGAAATACAGGAAAAATGGCGCAATTTCTTTTTTGGTCTTATTTTTACTGCATTGTTTGTGCATTAAAAATTACCAAGTAACATCATTTTCTAGGTCTGTACAATTATGGTGTTACCAAACTTGTCCATTTTTTGTTGTTTTAGTTGTGGAAAAAATCTGAAAGCTTTTAAAAAAAAAATTTCTGCAATTTTGCCATCTGTGTGGAGCTAAGTTGGGATTTGTCTTTTGCATGATGAGCCGACATTTTTATTTATACGATTTTGGGGTACACATATTGTTTTTATTATATTTTGGTTAGAAGTGCGACCGAATAGTGGCAATTCTTTGTTTCATTATTTTTTTCTTTTCGCCATTTAATAAATGCTTCCAATAATTTTATGTTTTGATATATTGGACTTTTTGAACTTGGCAATACCAAATATATATATTTTTTAAATATGGGGAAGAAGGCAAGATTAAAATTTTTGTATTGTAATTTATTTTTTACATTTTTTTGAAACTTTTTTTTTTAGTCCCCATTGCGCATTTGAATGGGCATTCCATCCCCATAATGTATACTGCAATACTTCTATATTGCTATTCATAGAACAATCATGGTTATTCTAAGGAGCTCAGTCTATGGAGGAGATTCACAGAAGGACCCAGGTAAGCAAAAACAGAAAGGGGGCAAGTAGACACTTCCTTGTGCAATGTCATCTGAGGTAGATAGATTGTGAAATAAACTGTAGATACCAACCTTGGTTGGTTGTGCAAGTTTAGGCACAACTCTAGTATAAACTTAGCTGCGATAATTGCACCTGCCAGCAAGTACAATCTACTGCTCCATAGGGCTTTAAACCTCCACCAATCACTGCCATCAGCTGTCAGGCACATGCCATATCAATATAAAATTTAAAAAAAATGTTTTTTTTGGGGTGAAAAATCTAAAAACAATGTGCTTCATTGCAGCATTTGCACCATCCAAAGGTTTTTAGTATTAATGAAAGTACACATAATTGTATACATACTTGCTAACCATTTCTTTTTCAACGGCATTCAGCTCGATTTCGAGCCATGGTGACTCGATGGATGAATGCTCTGTTGGAAGATCGATCTTGTTCAAGTTTAGATAGGTTCACTAGGGCCTTCTCCACCGTTATCTTGATTGTATCAAGCCATCGGGTTGCTGGTCTTCCTCTTCGCCTTATTCCTTCTAGTCTTCCGACCATGATGTCCTTCTCCAGTGATTGAGGTCTTCATTTGATGTGTCCAAAGTAGGCAAGTCGTAGCCCGGTGATCCTTGCTTCAAGTGACATGCCTGTCTTGATTTGTTCCAATATTGATTTGCTTGTTCTTCTTGCCATCCATGGTATTGATAATATTCTTCTCTAGCACCACATTTCAAAGGTGTTGATTCTTCTTCTGTCTTGTAAACCATTGCAAACTATTACCATCGCAAAAAATTGTAAACCTTGCAAACCAGTACCTGATGGAATATCTATGGACCCACCCTTATGAAGGCATGGTCCCAAGACTGTTCAGGACATTGAACACCAAAGCAGAGAACAGAATGATTCCTGACTAGCATTGCAAGTAAATACACCCTCATGTGGTAAATAGTTTAATCATGAAGGTATTCATCCCCTTTAAATTACACACCATTAATCTAACAGGATATCCATGAGCACGCCCAAATGGAGGCATGATCCTGAGACTGCCCTGGATAGCAATTATCCAAAACAATGAGGAGGAAAAAAAAATACCACGGACTAGGTGAGCGCTGCCAGTGCCAGGTGGATGAGCACCAAGGGTGAGATAAAAAAAACTTTTAATTCAGACTATGTGTTTCGGAGCAGATCTGGCTCCTTCTTCAGGTACATGGTAACAGGATATTTGTCATACTTTTTATAAAGGTCATGGCGTAATAAAATATTTGACACAAGTGTGTCAAAGCGTGGACGCAAAATAGGTTTTATATTACAGTATGCTTTGCAATGTATTGTATATATTTGTTCACATGTTTTATGTATGTATAATTGTTAAATATTTTATTACATCATCACTGATCTTATAAAAAGGTAATGACCAGTATCCTGTTATCATATATTGATAAAGGTCCTCATTCTCCTTGCAGTACTGATGTAGTCCACTGTAATCTTTTTATTCTCCTTATTACCCTTCCGAGTCCTGGTGCTCCTGCCTAGGGCTTTGCGGATGCAGCTGCAGTCGTTGGAGAGAGTCTATCCATGCCCTTGCCAGTGTTGTGCCTTCTGCACAATATATTCAGGTGAGTGTAACAACTCACAGCTCTCCACCTTGTGTCATGTGGTTGTTTGCACTAGGAGCGCTTTATCTTGTCCCTTCTCTTGCAATCACCCCAAATAGACACTGGAAATATATCTGAACAAGGAGGTGCACAAGGGAGCACAACTCCAAAAAAAGTTTAAATTTCTCACATTGAACTTTACTTGACTTTCCCAGATAATTATTTGGCAACATAAATGATTTGTCTTCATAAGAACCTACCAAATGGTGGAATAAAGCAGATTTATTTCTCTTCAGGGATGTTTTTGGTATGTGACTTGCGGCTACAATATTCTTTTTTTTTAACTCATTTTATTGAAGGATACTTCATAATAAACATTACAAATATACAGGAAAATAAAAGTAAGTTAAGGTCATATCATGAACATATACAGGTTTATACATCATAGACAGAAATGAGAATATTATAGTATACAATTAGCAAGGCTAATTGAAATAGATTAAGGTATGTACAGAGGGGAAAAAAGTATTTAGTCAGCCACCAATTGTGCAAGTTCTCCCACTTAAAAAGATGAGAGAGGCCTGTAATTGACATCATAGGTAGACCTCAACTATGAGAGACAAAATGAGACAACAAATCCTGAAAATCACGTTGTCTGATTTGGAAAGAAATTTTTTTCAAATTTTGGTGGAAAATAAGTATTTGGTCAATTACAAACAAGCAAGATTTCTGGCTCTCACAGACCTGTAACTTCTTCTTTAAGAGGCTCCTCTGTCCTCCACTCATTACCTGTAGTACTGGCACATGTTTGAACTTGTTATCCGTATAAAAGACACCTGTCCGCAACCTCAAACAGTCACACTCCAAACTCCACTATGGTGAAGACCAAAGAGCTGTCGAAGGACACCAGAAACAAAATTGTAGCCCTGCACCAGGCTGAGAAGATTGAATCTGCAATAAGCAAGCAGCTTCATGTGAAGAAATCAACTGTGGGAACAATAATTAGAAAATGAAAGACATACAAGACCACTGATAATCTCCCTCGATCTGGGGCTCCACACAAGATCTCACCCCGTGGGGTCCAAATGATCTCAAGAACGGTGAGCAAAAATCCCAGAACCACACAGGAGGACCTGCAGAGAGCTGGGACCAACGTTACACAGGCTACCATCAGTAATGTGGCACCCAGGGGATGGGGACTACTCGGCGCCCGGGCCTTAATGCCTGGCCTTGGGGGATGTCGCGGTGGTCGGCTCCCCGGCCCGTACCCTGGGGTCTCTCTTAAAAAAAAAAAAAGGGGGGTTAAATGGAAAAAAAGTTTGTGACGCCACCTGTGGTGTCTGGTGAGGACCACCAGCGCTGCGGCAGTCCACTGAGGCCGGTGTTACGGCAGCTATGATGGGGTAGCTCCCCACAGGTGGAGCTAGGCCTCAGGGCAGCGGTGTTCGGTAAGGTGCACTATATGGCGGTGACCCAGCCGGGTCCAAGGAAAAATGGGAGACACACTCACGTTTGGCTTCAGTACCTTTTTACTGGTGGAGTTGCGGTACCGCCCGGAGCACTGTAGGGTGAGGGGTGCACTGCAGGTCTCTCCCCAGTGAGCAGGTATAGGGCCTCCTGTATCCTTGCCGCTTGTGTAGTTTATGGCCTATCTGAAACTAGGCCTAACTTAGTCCTTGTGTTGAGCCGGCTGACCTGGTGTTAGGGCCTTTTGCTGAAGAGCACGCTCCTGGTATGGCGGAGCCTCCGTGCCTCCTGGTCCTGTTACGTGTCAGCTCCTGGGCTATCCTGAGACCTGAAGTCTTCCAGGAAAGATCCGGTTGTTTTCCACAGAGGGTATACTGCTCTGCAGACTCGGAGCCGGTGTCCGGTATATTTCTGGGGTGAGCTTATGAAGCTCCTCGGTCCCCGATGCTACTGTTCCACTAGCCTTCGGCCTACTCTGGGCCCTCACTAGGCTATACACACTGGCAGTAAGCTGGCTGCCTCTTCTGCCGCTCTTTAGAGCGTCGGCAATGCTCCTAGCTGTCTCTCTCTGAGCTGCTTGCAGCAGACTCCAAACAACTCCTCTCAGCAGAAACCTGCTGAGTCACTAACCTTCTGTGTCTCAGCAGAGACTCCTGACTGGACTCACTCCTTAGACAACTGACTGAACTCCCTCTCTTCCTGCCTCCTCCCTCCTTTATATATTCACTAAAGGGCTTCCTCTGGTGGTTCTGAGGTACGGTGGAGGTGTGTGAATGCTCTGAGGGCCTCTTGTGGAGAAAACCTGAAATGCACCCCCCTTTGGTCTGTGACTCCATGCACAGCAGGGCGTCACAAGTAACACACTATGGCGCCAGGGACTCAGATCCTGCAGTGCCAGACGTGTCCCCATACTTAAGCCAATACATGTCCGGGCCCATCTGAAGTTCGCTAGAGAGCATTTGGATAATCCAGAAGAGTATTGGGAGAATGTCATGTGGTCAGATGAAACCAAAGTTGAACTGTTTGGTAGAAACACAACTCGTCGTGTTTGGAGGAGAAAGAATGCTGAGTTGCATCCAAAGAACACCATACCTACTGTGAAGCATGGGGGTGGCAACATCATGCTTTGGGGCTGTTTCTCTGCCAATGGACCAGGATGACTGATCCGTGTACATGAACGTATGAATGGGGCCATGTATCTTGAGATTTTGAGTGCAAACCTCCTTCCATCAGCATGACAATGATGCCAAGCACACCGCCAGGGCAACGAAGGAGTGGCTTTGTAGAAAGCATTTCAAGGTCCTGGAGTGGCCTAGCCAGTCTCCAGATCTAAACCCTATAGAAAACCTTTGGAGGGAGTTGAAAGTCTGTGTTGCCCAGCGACAGCCCCAAAACATCACTGCTCTAGAGGAGATCTGCATGGAGGAATGGGCCAACATACCAGCAACAGTGTGTGCCAACCTCGTGAAGACTTACAGAAAATGTTTGACCTCTGTCATTGCCAACAAAGGATATATAACAAAGTATTGAGATGAACTTTTGTAAATGACAAAATACTTATTTTCCACCAAAATTTGAAGATAAATTTCTTTCCAAATCAGACAATGTGATTTTCAGGATTTGTTTTCTCATTTTGTCTCTCATAGTTGAGCTCTTAATATGATGTCAATCACAGGCCTCTCTCATCTTTTTAAGTGGGAGAACTTTCACAATTGGTGGCTGACTAAATACTTTTTTTTTCCCACTGTATAGCTATAAGGCTCTGCACACATCTGAAACAGAATTACATGAATGTAACAGAAGTCTAAGTATTAGCGATGGGCGAGCACTAAAATGCTCAGGTACTCATTGTTTGAGTCAAGGAAATGGAAATGCTCGAATGCTCGATCTGAGCAACAAGCTCAATGTAAGTCTATGGGAAACTTGAGCATTTTTCCGGCAGCTCCCCCCGGCGGTCTGCAGACTCCCAGGTCACGGCTGTCAACAATGTTGTCAGAGGTATTATGCCACTTTCACAGACTCACAATAAAACATACAAAAACGAAACCAAAATGGATTTTCTTGGGAAATATATTAAGGAACATCCTTTCCAGGACAATGACTTGTATATAAGGCAAAATAAATATACAAAAACAAAAATGCTCCTCCACACCTTGGGCTATGTTCACACGTAGTGTTTTCGATGCGTTTTTGCACTTTTGCATTGCTTTCAACGGTGGAAAATGCACGGTCATTTTAACATTTTACTACCTAATCTGGCCATGCGGTATGTGAGACATGATCAGACACATTCATACAGTGCTGAAAAAACATGGAAACAGCATGGGGAAGACCTCTGGAAGCATCTCTGACTCCCAGGTCACTGCCTAAAACTGTGGTCATCTCATCAGATGTGATACTATACCGCTTGTAGAATTATTAGGCAAATGCGGATTTTGATCACTTTGATACTTTTTATACATATTGTCCTACTCCAAGTTGCATAGGCTTGAGAGCCAACTACCAATTAAGTAAATCTGGTGATCTGCATCTCTGTAATGAGGAGGGGTGTTGACTAATGACATCAACACTCTATATAAGGTGTGCTTAATTATTAGGCAACTTCCTTTCCTTTGGCAAAATGGGTCAGAAGAGAGATTTGACGGGCACTGAAAAGTCCAAAATTGTGAGATGTCTTGCAGAGGGATGCAGCAGTCTTGAAATTTCCAAACTTTTGAAGCGTGATCACCGAACAATCAAGCGTTTCATGGCAAATAGCCAACAGGGTCGCAAGAAGCGTGTTGGCCAAAAAAGGCGCAAAATAACTGCCCATGAATTGAGAAAAATCAAGCGTGAAGCTGCCAAGATGCCATTCGCCACCAGTTTTGCCATATTTCAGAGCTGCAACGTTACTGGAGTATCAAAAAGCACAAGGTGTGCGATTCTCAGGGACATGGCCAAGGTAAGGAAGGCTGAAAAATGACCACCTTTGAACAAGAAACATAAGATAAAACGTCAAGAATGGGACAAGAAATATCTTAAGACTGATTTTTCAAAGGTTTTATGGACTGATGAAATGAGAGTGACTCTTGATGGGCCAGATGGATGGGCCAAAGGCTGGATCTGTAAAGGGCAGAGAGCTCCACTTCGACTCAGATGCCAGCAAGGTGGAGGTGGGGTATTGTTTTGGGCTGGTATCATCAAAGATGAACTTGTGGGACCTTTTCGGTTGAGGATGGAGTGAGGCTCAACTCCCAGACCTACTGCCAGTTTCTGGAAGACAACTTCTTCAAGCAGTGGTACAGGAAGAAGTCGGTATCGTTCAAGAAAAACATGATTTTCATGCAGGACAATGCTCCATCACATGCATCCAACTACTCCACAGCGTGGCTGGCCAGTAAAGGTCTAAAAGAAGAAAAAATAATGACATGGCCCCCTTGTTCACCTGATCTGAACCCCATAGAAAACCTGTGGTCCATCATAAAATGTGAGATCTACAGGGAGGGAAAACAGTACACCTCTCGGAACAGTGTCTGGGAGGCTGTGGTGGCTGCCGCACGCAATGTTGATCGAAAACAGATCAAGCAACTGACAGAATCTATGGATGGAAGGCTGTTGAGTGTCATCATAAAGAAAAGTGGCTATATTGATCACTAATTATTTTTGTTTTTGCATGTCATAAATGTTTATTTCTAAATTTTGTGCACTGATATTGGTTTACCTAGTGAAAATAAACAAGTGAGATGGGATTATACTTGGTTTTTATTAAGTTGCCTAATAATTCTGCACAGTAATAGTTACCTGCACAAACAGATATCCTCCTAAGATAGCCAAATCGAAAAAAAGCCCACTTCAACTTCCAAAAATATTAAGCTTGGATATTTATGAGTCTTTTGGGTTGATTGAGAACATAGTTGTTGATCAATAATAAAAATAATCCTCTAAAATACAACTTGCCTAATAATTCTGCTAGATTCTGTTACCTAATAATTCTGCACACAGTGTATATTACTGCGGTAACAATACAGACATTTTTGGCAACGTGACAAATATTAAACTCCATTTAAAATGGGCAAGGTGTGTGGCAAGGGACGGCGAAGTGGACGTTATGGTCATGGTGCACGCAGAGGTCGTGGGCAAGATGAAACTGTGCCTGCTGAGGGAGCACAACAAACACCCACATCATGTCGAACTTCCTTCCTGTCCCAATTTCTAGGGGGCCATGGAACAGCACTATTGAAGCCAGAGCAGTGTGAAAAGGTTGTTGGTTGGATAGCAGATAAAGCTTACAGTCAGTTTGCCACCACACCACCCTGTGTTCCACATGGTCCAGCTGTGAGTCTGGCCCACATTATTATTATTACTTTATCGCCATTTATTCCATGGCGCTTTACATGTGAAAAAGGGGTATATATCGCAAAAACAATTGCAATAATCTTGAACATAAATGTGACAGTGACTGGTACAGGAGAGGAGAGGACCCTGCCCACGAGGGCTCACAGTCTACAATGGATGGGTGAGGATACAGTAGGTGATGATAAAGCTGGTCGTGCAGCAGTATGGTGGAGCGAGGGTTACTGCAAGTTGTATGCATGTCGGAAGAGGTGGGTCTTCGGGTGTTTTTAGAAAGTTTCAACAGTAGGGGAGAGTGAGAAATGCTGGGGTAGAGAGTTCAAGAGAAGGGGGGATGCACGGGAGAAATCTTGTATGTGATTGTGGGAAGAGGAGAAAAGAGGGAGTAGAGAAGGAGATCTTGTGAGGATTGGAGGTTGCGTGCAGGTAAGTACCGGGAGACTAGGTAACAGATGTATGGAGAGACAGGTTGTGGATGGCTTTGCATGCCAAGGTTAGGGTTTTGAACTGGAGTCTCTGGGCAATGGGGAGCAAGTGAAGGGATTGACAGAGAGGAGAGGGGGGCAATTGGGGGCACTGCTAATACCATGGCGTCGTGCTATAATTCACTGGAAATATTCCAGGCTAGTTGGAGCCAAGCTATTTCCCACAGAAAAGTTCCAGCAGCAAACTAAGGAGATGGTGGCCTCTATCATCATGAATAATTTGCTTGTTGACTAGGAGACTGACTACTGCAGCTGTCTACCTTGTTAAAATTGTGTTGTAGTTTGATTGATCTAGGGTCCGCAATCCTATCCGTCGGGAAGTCGTGGCTGGAGACCGAGTACCAAGGGCCAGCCGCCGTCATGAGGTTTAGGCTCCACGAGCCTAAAAGGCAAAAATTTCTAGTGCAAGCAGTCGAGAAATGTGGCAGTTTAGTATTGTGGTTGGCTGCGTATTTGTGCTTGCGTTCAAAGGACTGAGGGAGGGACAACTGAACGCTGCACTGGGACAAGGACGTGGACGTGGTTGCTGATGATGATGGTTGCAAGTGTGCAACGACAGGTGCATAGTGGGAGGCATTTTTGCCTGCATCATGAATGGAGGCTTGGCGTGCATGTACAACAGGGGAAGAGGCAGTGATGTCACCGGCAGACACTGTTCTGGACCCTGGCGTTCAGTTGATCGACTTCATCTTCCACCACCTCGTCTTCCACTTCCGCACCCTGGTCCTCCTCCTGACTTTCTGTCCATTATGTCTCATCGTTATCCACCTCTTGCGACAGTAATTGCACTTTCCCACAGTCACCTTCGGGTGACCATGGCTGCTCAAATATTTGGGCATCGATACATGCAATCTTCTGTTTCACCGCTTGAGGCCCGTATCTATAAATGGAAAAGTGAACAGCTCTTGGGGTAACCCTGGACTCTAATCTCTCCTTCAAACCACATATTCAAGCTCTTTCCACTACCGAGCAGACCGAACCGAGAGGTCAGAATCTATAAATGGAAAGATAAACAAAACAGCTCTTCGGAGTGTCCAAGTGTGGGATCAGTTGTCTCAGGGCACTCGGAATGGTGGTAGGAAGGAGAATCAGGGTGAGGAAGATGTCGACTCCAAGTAAAAAAAAATCTCCCAGATCCGCACATTCCTCAACCATGAATCTACAAAAACACTAGTGCACGCCCTCATCATCTCCCAACTCGACGATTGCAACCTCCTACTGTGTGGCCTCTCTTTTAACACTCTCGCATTCCTCCAATCTATCCTAAACTCTGTTGCCCTACTAATTCACATGTCCCCTTGCTATTCCCTGGCTGCTCCTCCCTGTCAAACCCTTCACTGGCTCCCCATTGCTAAGAGACTCCAGTTCAAAACCTAACCATGGCATACAAAGCCATCCACAACCTGTCTCCTCCATATATTTGCGACCTAGTCTCCCGGTACATACCGGCACGCAACCTTCGATCCTCACAAGATCTCCTTCTCTACTCCCCTCTTATCTCCTCTTCCCACAATCGCATGCAAGATTTCTCCCGTGGATCCCCCCATCTGGAACTCTCGCATACTGTTGAAACCTTCAAAAGGAAGCTGAAGACCCACCTCTTCCAACAAGCTTACAACCTGCAGAAACCCTCGCACCAACATACCGCTACATGACCAGCTCTACCCTTACCTACTGTATCCTCATCCATATGCATAAGGGGGCCTTCATTTTTAAATGATCGTGGCAAAAACGCCAGTTAAAGAATGCATGGCTAGTAATTACCACAAGCCTACTCAGCATTAAATATAATAATAGGAGAAACAGAGTACGTATGGGCATAAAAACAGTATAGCTTTATTAGATATCAAATATAAAAAGGGCCACGACAGGTGGCGACATAAAGTAGTAATAGATTACAAAATGCAGCACATAGTCATATAAATACAGGATATATATACTTTGAGAAAAATTTCCTCAGGAAAAAAGAGGAAAAGAGGGCAAGCACAAAAGGATATAAGACACACCATTCATGATGCCTCTTGAGAAAGCCCTCTATCTAGGGGCGAAACGCGCGTCGAGGCTCTAATTAGGGCCACCTGGTATCTCTGTCTCTCCTGGTCCTTGGCCTGTCTCTCACTTTTATCCATTATTGCGTTTGGTAAGCGACATCTGATATTTACATTGACACTGCATATTTACCCGTACACTTGTATGGAGCTGTGCATTTGCATGGTGTGTCTTATATCCTTTTGTGCTTGCCCTCTTTTCCTCTTTTTTCCTGAGGAAATTTTTCTCAAAGTATATATATCCTGTATTTATATGACTATGTGCTGCATTTTGTAATCTATTACTACTTTATGTCGCCACCTGTCGTGGCCCTTTTTATATTTGATATCTAATAAAGCTATACTGTTTTTATGCCCATACGTACTCTGTTTCTCCTATTATTATATTGTATCCTCATCCATCCCTTATAGATTGTTTGTGCGCCCTCACGGGCATGGTCCTCTCTCCTCTTGTGCTAGTCAGTGACCTCTTTTCACATGTAAAGCACCATGGAATAAATGCTGCTATAATAATTGTACTAGCTGTACTCTGGGTCAATTGATGGCACTTTCCTGGTGTCTGCCCCTAAATTGATGTGTTTTAGCAGCTTTTTTAGCAGGTCCTGTTTAAAGGTGTTGTGTATGCTTTTGGTTTTGGCCCCCATTGAATCCAATTGCGCTCGGCAATGTTCGGCGAATATTTGACAAATACATCAGAGAATATTGCAAAAATGGCGATTGTAATCTGAAACTAATATTGAAATATTTGCTCTAATCAGAAACACCCTTAAAAAATTATGTGGGTGTTGCATCACGGTCTCCCTGGTGATATGGTGGTGGAGGATGAAGAGAAGGAGGAGGGCGACATAAAATAGAACAATTCCTGAAGTGTATACCCATCTCTGGGTGTGAAGGGTTGCAAAGGAATAGATTACCTCCCCAAAAAAAGACACTGGATTTGAGTTTATGTTCCGATTCTATCATCTGATGGTGTTGAGAAGTCTGGCCCAATCCAGCTCTTGTTCATTTTGAAAAGAGTCAGCCTGTCAGCATTGTCAGTTGACAGGCGGATGCGCCTATTAGTTATATTAGTTATAATGCCTCCAGCGGCACTAAAAACCATCTCTGACAAAACGCTAGCGATCATGATCTCCAAGGCGTACAGAGACAGTTCATGCCACATGTCCAGCTTGGATACCCAACAGTCGTAAAGCACCGAGAGGATTCATGGAGGATGCTGGTACGGTCATCAAGGTAGTCCTTCAGCATCTTCCAAAACTTTTCCCTCCTTGTCAGATACTCTGTGTATCAGGGCCTGGGATCTGGGAGGGTCTGAGGAAACTGTCCCAGACCTTTCACAGTGTTCCCCTGCCTCTGCAGCATCTGGTTTGTGTCTCCCTTGCCTGTTCTCCTTGGTTATCCAATGAACTGTCTGTGACCTCTGCCGCCAGTGTTAGTCGATGGGATTTTTTTTTTAATAATTCTTCAACAGGGGCCTGAACCGAATGTCTCCAAAAATGAACTCCTTCGGTTTCCTCCCTCTACTAACCTACCTATACCTGACTTTTACTAATCTACCTATATCTGACGGTTACTAGCCTACCTTTACCTGACTTTTACTAACCTACCTATACCTGAATTTGCAATTTCCTTTAGGTGGTGTCACCATAACTTCAACTTGGCACGCCTGCTGTCTTAGAGTCATATTTGACATGTGACGCCCTGCGGCTGCAGGCTGTCACAGAACTCCTGGGTGTTGCACAGACTGATACTCCCCAGTGGCCTCAATACATGCAGACACCTCCACCCAAGTCCACTAAATGGAGCCCTGTCATGTATATATATACTGGGGGGTGGAGTTCAGGAAGTCAGTCAGTGGGAAGCAGTGAGTGTGACACGATGCTGCAGCACCAGACAAGCTGAAGTCTGTGTGGCTGAAAGCCAGGCTAGGCCCAAGCTGTGGGCTAGTCTGGCCCATGAGAGCCTAGAGTGGGCTAGAAGGCAAGGAGAAGAGAAGAGCCATGAGGGACAGAGGAACCACAGAGGGTTCATCCCCTGATGCAAGCCGGGCACCGGGCCCAAGCCTATTGGGATCTCTATGCCCAGTAGAGAATCCGGCATACTGAGGAGGATTTCATATCCCTCAGTCCACCCGTGAATACCGCATATTCAGAGGACTAGGTACCACGAAGGCCCCAGCATCCAGGGATCGTGGTAACCAGTGGGAAAGCCCTCGCCGCCAAGCAAGACGGGTGAGAGAAACATCAAGGAAGCTAGACCCTGTTCCAGGCAGGTCAGAAGCTCCAGGGAGAGAGACAGGAAGATGCAGAAAGGAGGCCTTACACCCACTCACTGGGGAGCAAGTCCAGAAGTGCACACCACCTACAAGTACCCAGGACCATACCTGACTACCATCATCAGTAAAGGTACTGAAGCGAACCCCTGTGTGCGTGTCTGTTCTTCCTCTGACCCGGCTGGGTCCCCTCTCTCCTGCATCCCTTCACACCATCCCTGCCCCGGGGACCCGCTCCACCTGTGGGGAGCAGAAACACCTCAGCTGCCATCCCAACACCCCCGGAGGTCTGAAGCAGCGCTGGTAATCATTACCAGGTACCACAGGTGGCGTCACAAACTGTTTATTTATTTTTATCCAAGTTTCAATCCCTTTTTTCAAGAGTGACCCCAGGGTACGGGCCTGGGAGCCGACCACTTCGACATCCCCCAACCAGGTAAAGGCCCGGGTACCGAGTCATCCCCATCCCCTGGGCGCGTCAGACACACAACTTTTCTTTATTCAATGTGGAAAGTACCTCATTCGCTCATGTCACCTACACCTTAAAAACATATCCAGAGTTCGACCTTTTCTCACCTTTGTTACTGCAAAAACGCTTACTGTCATTCTTATTCACTACTGCAACTCTCTTCTAATCGGTCTCCCTCTAAACAAACTGTCTCCTCTCCAATCCCTTCTGAATGCAGCAGCCAGGGTCGTATTTCTATCAAGCTGCTTCACCAACTCCTCTACCCTGTGCCAGTCATTGCACTTGTGAGGTTACACAATCACTACAGAATACAATACAAACTCATCTCTCTCACCCACCAAGCTCTCCACAGTTCTGCACCGCCCTATATCTCATCCCTTATTTCTTTGTATCACCCCTCCTGTACCCTCCATTCTGTAACTGATCTAAGACTGACATTCTCCTTAATCAGAACCTCACACCTCCGTCTCCAAGACTCTCTCCTGCCACACCAGTTTTCTGTAATAATGCCCAAAATGTGTACAACGCAAGGGTCACGATAAAGGCAGCGGAACATAAAGACTGCCATGTGTGCCAGACTGCCAACAGCCGAGACTTCCCTGTTTTCACTAAGAGGGAAGAGGACAACTGTCCATGTTCTCTTCCTCCTCCTCATTATCACCTAATCCTCATTGAGATGAGATGACATGAGGCTGGGCTGAGTAGCATCACCCTGTATAGTTCCTTGCTCTACCTGCAATGCCTCTCTTTAATTGTGAGCAGCGAGCGTTTCAGCAGACAGAGAAGCGGAATAGTGATGCTAATTATGCCATCATCGCCGCTCATCATCTTGGTAGAGTCCTCAAAGTTTTGAAGGATGGTACAGATGTCAGACATCCATGCCCACTCATCAGCTTTTATGTGCAGAGACTGACCTGAATGCCGACGGACATGTTGAATCTGGTACTCAACAACTGCTCTCTGCTGCTCAAAATCATTCCAAACATCTTCAATGTTGATTTCCAACGCGTGGTCACATCACACTTCAGTCGGTGAGCTGCAAGCTGCAAACGCTGCTGAAGCCCTGCCAGGGCAGCAGAAGCTGTAGCTGACTTTCTGATATGGGCACACACATGGCGTACTTTTACAAGCCACTCTGACAGATCTGGGTAGGTTTTGAGAAACCGCTGAACCACTAAGTTGAGCACATGGGCCAGGCATGGTACATGAGCGAGCTTGCCTAGCTTCAGAGCTGCCACCAGATTCCAGCTATTGTCACACACGACCATGCCTGATTGTATGTTCAGCGGTGAGAGCCACAGATCTGCCTTCTCTGTTACTGCTTTCAACAAATCTGCAACAGCTTGCAGTTTGTCACCTAAGCATACAGTCCTGCTTTTTGTTATTGGCACCTATGAAGTTTAATTACATAATCTGGAATATCTCCTAAAAAAAATTAATCAAGTGATGGAAATGGAGGTTGAAGAGGAGGTGCAGGACCTGTAGATGTGGACTCGCCATCCTCTGCGTCGGGAGGACGTGTTCTGTCCCAGGGTCCGACTGTGTCCCGGCTTTCACAATATTAACCCATTGAAACGTCAGTGAAATGTACCATCCCTGGCCACATTCACTTGTCCACGTGTTTGTGGTTAGATGGTCCTTCCCAATACCTGCATTTGTGAGGGCACTGGAAATGTTCTGGGACACATGCTTGTGAAAGGTGTGGATGCCACACTGGGAGCAATAGTGGGGGATGGGGAAGAGGCAGTGGTGTCACCCGCAGACACTGTTTCTGGACCCTGGTGTTCTTCCCAGCTGTTCAGGTGCTTTGCTGTCATGTGCATGAGCATGCTGATAGTGGTCAGGCTAGTAATTTTGCTATTCTTGCTTATGCTGGCCTGGCAGATGTTGCAAATGGCCTTTTAGGGGTTATCTAAACAGTCTTTAAAAAAGAACCAGACTCGGGAAGACTTAAAAGTTGTACTGGCAACTTCCATCGTGTTGTTGTTCTTGGGAACAGTTGCCCGCCTTGTGTCTGTGGCCACCACATTGCTTGTTCCTGCCTGTTGTGGTGCTCTGCCTCCCTCCCCCTGTGTGCTGCTGTCCTCACTTTGCATGTCCCCCTTGCCAGGTTGGGTCAGTGACTTCATTGTCCACCGTCTCGTCTTCCACTTCCATACCCTGGTCCTCCTTCTGACTTTCTATCCATTGTGTCTCATCATCAGCCACCTTTTGCAACAGTAATTACACTTTCCCACCATCACCTTCGTGTGACCATGGCTGCTGAAATAGTTGGTTATCGCTACATGTGATCTCCTGTTGCCTCAGTTGAAGTCGACCGAGTGAGAGGCCAGAATCTATAAATGGAAAGATGAATAAAATAGCTCTTCGTAGTGTCCAAGTGTGGGATCAGTTGTCTCAGGGCACTCTGAATGGTGGGAGGAAGGAGGATCAGGGTGAGGAATATGCCAACTCCAAGTAAAAAAAAATCTCACGGATCCGCACATTACTCAACCACGAATCTGCAAAAACATTAGTGCACGCCCTCATCATCTCCTGCCTCGACTACTGCAACCTCCTGCTCTGTGGCCTCCCTTCTAACACTCTCACACCCCTCCAATCTATCCTAAACTCTGTTGCCTGACTATTCCACCTGTCCCCCTGCTATTTCCCAGCCTCTCCTCTCTGTCAATCTCTTTACTGGCTCCCCATTGACCAGAGACTCCAGTTCAAAACCCTAACCTTGGCATGAAAAGCCATCCACAACCTGTCTCCTCCATATATCTGAGACCTAGTCTCCTGATACTTACCTGCATGCAACCTCCAATCCTCACAAGATCTCCTTCTCTACTCCCCTCTTATCTCCTCTTCCCACAATCGCATGCAAAATTTCTCCCATGCATACCCCTACTCTGGAACTCTACTCCAACACATCAGACTTTCGCCTACCGTGGAAACCTTCAAAAGGCATGTGAAGACCCACCTCTTGTGACAAGCGTGCAACTTGCAGTAACCCTCACTCCACCATACCGCTGCATGACTAGTTCCACCCTCACCTACTGTATCCTCACCCATCCCTTTTAGACTGTGAGCCCTTGGGGGCAGGGTCCTTTCCTCTCCTATACCAGTCGCCATCACATTTTTGTTCAAGATTATTGTAATTGTTTTTGCAATGTATACCAATTTTTCACATGTAAAGTGCCATGGAATAAATAGTGCTTAAGTAATAGTAATAATGTGGTCCAGACTCATGGCTACTGAGACTGGACCATGTGGAAGACAGGGTGGTGGCAAACTGACTGGAAGCATTATCTGCTATCCAACCAACAACTTTTTCTCACCGCTCTGGCTTCAATAGTGATGTTCTGTGGACCCCTAGAAATTGGGACATGAAGGTAGTTCGACATGATGTGGTTGTTTGTTGTGCTTCCTCAGCAGGCACAGTTTCATCTTGCCCAGAGCCTCGGACTCTGTGTGCACCATCACCATTATGTTCACTTCCCCCACCTTGCCACCAGCCTTGCCCATTTTAAATGGAGTTTATTATTTGTCACGTTGCCAAAAATGTGTGTATTATTACCGCAGTAATATAAGATCTCGTCTGGTGACCAGTTTTAGGTAGTGACCTGGGAGTCAGAGATGCTTCCAGGGGTCTTCCCCCTTCCCATGTCTTTTCAGCACTGTATGGGTGTGTCTGATCATATCTCACACACCACATGGCCAGATAAGGTAGTAAATTGTTAATATTACATTTACCGGTGAATGTATTTTTCACCTTTGAAACTTATGTAAAGGTGCAAAAACGCATCAAAAATGCCAGGTGTGAACATAGCCCAAGGTGTGGAGGATCATTTTTGTTTTTGGTTATTTATTTTGCCTTATATACAAGTCATTACCTTGGAAAGGATGTTCCTTAAGATTTCTCCCAGGAAAATCCATTTTGGTTTCATTTTTGAACGTTTTATTGTGAATCCGTAAAAGTGGCATAATACCTCTGACAGTATTGTTGACAGCAGTGACCTGGGAGTCAGAGATGCTTCCCATATCCCATATTATATGTTCCCATATAATTTGTGCATTGTTCTCCTCGATTTGGACAATTGTTAGGCCCCCTGCAGACCTCCGTGGGGAGGGGGGGTTGGGCGCCGGAAAAATGCTTGAGTTTCCCATAGACTTACATTGGGCTCATTGATCGAGCACCCGAGCATTCCAATTTACTCGACCCGATCAACGAGCACCTGAGCATTTTAGTGCTCGCTCATTACTAATACCGATGTGTTTGATGGTCCACCAATTCGGCAGCTTATCAAAGAAGAACATTTCAGAGGGACAATGTCAGAACTCCAAAAGAATGCTATGCTATCATTCATAGACCTTATCAAGGACTTTCCTGGAAATACACGAGCAAACAATAACCCCGAAATTGTCCAGAAACTCTTGGAGATCTACAAAATACGTTGTTGCAACTTGAACATCAAGGTGCATTTTCTGCATAGCTATCTTGCTGTTACGCTCATGCTTGGACTTGTTAAGCATGAGCATGGATCGTGGCCCCACTGTGCTGTGGACAGAGCAGAGCCTGAAGGGGCATGACTAAGTGCCACACACAGACTGACTTTGGATGCACGCAACTGATGGTGCCACGATCTGAGGAGCTTGGGGGGGGGGGGGGGCAAGACCAGGTGTTACTCCAGGGTAAACGTCGGACATACAGCAACTGACCCTCACAGAGGAATACAGGCTGGCACGGCTGATTTACAGACAGGCGGGTACAGGGAGACATGGCTGGTATATTGGCATGCAGGTACTGGAAGACACAGCTGATATACAGGCAGGTGTAGGATCCAGTTCAGACTGGACAGACAGGAACAGCTTCAGGAAGAACTGGGTTGCTGGCACATACGACTGGAATACAGGAACGGGTAGGACCCAGTTCTGACTGGATGAAATGGCTTCAGGAGGGTTCAGGCCAGGGTATTCAGCCCCCAGGGTGGTAGGAACAGCTTCAGAAACAACTGGTTCTCTGGCAAGGGGATACTGGACCGCAGGTGCGGACAGGCTGGGAAATGCAGGTTCGCACTGGACAAACAGGAGCAGGTTCACATAGAACAGACAGGGTCAAGTTCACACAGGACAGGTACACACAAGACAGAGCCATATTCACACAAGGTACTTACAATGACATAGTAAGTGAACACACAAACCACTAATGTTGCACAGAGGTAACAGATTTGACCTGTTACGGCCAATACGGTTTCTTAACTGATACCTTTTTTCTCAATCCAA
Organism: Phyllobates terribilis; assembly: GCF_046119375.1. Classification (NCBI taxonomy): domain Eukaryota; kingdom Metazoa; phylum Chordata; class Amphibia; order Anura; family Dendrobatidae; genus Phyllobates; species Phyllobates terribilis. Next base: position 278,631,531 of record NW_027362767.1, read on the forward strand.
TGTAACCAGAGATCCCCCTGATCCCTTCCCTGAAATAAAAAACTCCACCACAAGTTATCTGTTGGAAATATTTTGGCCACAGCGGCCGTTTATTAACAAACAACAAATAACAATAACATAAATATATATATATATATATGAATAAATGGAGGGAGGGTTCTTGGAGCTAATAGATCTGGCTTTAAATAACTCAAAATTAAAACCGCCATTTTACCCTCAGCCATTCAGCACCAGCTCGAGGGCACCAAAACTTCCACATTCCGTGGAAGCCCAACCAACAAATTGCTCCCGAGGTAAAACCCCGTCCAGAGCCCATAACCGACTGCCAGATCACCCCCACTCAATTTAAACCAACTCCAAGAACCCCACCCCCCCCCGCCACCACGAACAGCCCTGAAACCTTAGGCTCGTGAGTGCCCAAAAGCCACCAGCGCCCTTTCAATTCCTTCCTGTATTGAAAGGGCCCAAATATCCATACCTATATCATTGAGATGCACCCCGTCCTTCCTCCACAAATTTCCAACCCCTACTTCCAACTCCAAATGCCTAATACTTATGCCCCCATTCATTACCACGAAGCCAGACACTGCCCTATTCAATTTTATTCGTGCCCTGTTTATGCCTTTTTCCGATCGAACCGCCCGCCATTTTTTCCTGGGCACTATATCCGACCAGACCGTCAAAATCCCCGGAAATGAGGTCCACAATCTCAATAGATCAAAACGAATATCCCAATCAACTCCCTCACTGGACGTGCCCCCAAATCATTTCCTCCCAAATGCACCACTAAAATATCCGGTGTTCCATCTAACCTCGCCGCTTTATGAAATTCCGACAAAAAACGCCCCCATACCATGCCCCTAAAACCGAGCCACCTTATTACCGCTTGTGCCCTTGGAAAACCTAATTGCCTACCATCCCTCCTTACGTCGGCGCGCAGCGCCCTCCAATTCACACATGAGTGTCCAATGATCCAGACTAACGAGGGAACATCACCTAAAAGAATAATAAACAAGCAGGTTAGCAACTATTCCACATCTAGCAAAGTTTTTGCGGCAATTAACTGCGAGCATATGACAAATAATGGTCCGAACTCCATCTTGTGATCCGTTTTATCGTCTCAGCCCCTAAACCGCGTCTATTAGCCTCCAACGCTGCACCGATCCTAAAGGAATGCGAACTGTAAATCTCGGGACTGAGACCCAACTCCTGCACCCCCTTTTTTAAGACCGCTGTAAACTGAAAACGGGAAAGAAATGACCCGTCGCGATGCCGTAATAGTGGGCCCGTTCTATTTGACCACAATTGCCAGTAGGCCTCTAAGTACCTTCTAGGGCACATCAGAGCCCCTTCCACTCTACCTAACACGACACGCTTCCCTTTCCCAAACTGATCCGTTTTAGACAGTCTGATTCAAAAATCGATCCCCCAGGCCCAGCAGCTCACGTCTTTGGCTAATAGCCCTCCCTCTCTATTCCTACTAGGGGCTACCAATTCACCCACTCTCATAGCCCCAAAAAAAGCTAGTGCAAATGCCAACTTAAACAATGCCGCCTTGAAATTGGAACAACAAATGGTTTCCAAAACCAGACCCAACCTTTCCAATATGCTAAATGTGACTGGCCTACACTTATCCAAACTCTTGTTTCCTCTTTGAAAACCCCTGAGAGCCTGCCTGACCAAGAAGGATTTTGTAACGTCAGTCAAACCCTGTAACTTAAAACCAAAAGCAAGCCCGGCTATAAATTTACTCACTCTGGATGCTGACCACCCTGAATCCGCTGCTTTACCAACAAAAAACAATATCGCCAACGTCCTATCCCTGTCACTCTCTAGTGCCCCCCACTGTGACACCCAACTTTGCCATATGTTCCACGATGCCTCATAAGCAGCCCAGGTTGAACTCGCCACCGACTCTTGGATCAATCTTCCGGCTCGTCCAAAACCAGCTGCCACAACTGCGAAGGGCATTCCACTCCTGCGACTTCTGCCTCTGGTGCCAATGAACGGAAACGCTCCCACTGGAAACGAGACAAAGCATCCGCTATAGAGTTTTTGACACCTGGCACATGTACAGCCGAAATCCATGCATTAAGCTCCAAGCAGCGGAGCACCAATTCCCTGACCAACTTGATGACTGGAGGAGACGAGGCCGATAGGCTATTAATCACTTCCACCACGCCCATATTGTCGCAATGGAACCTGACTCTCCGATTCGAAAAAGACTCGCCGCAAATCCAGACCGCGACTACAATTGGGAACAGTTCCAAAAGAACCAGATTTTTTGTGAAACCCCTCTCTTTCCAGGAATTGGGCCATTTGCCTACGCTCCACTTTCCCTTACAGAAAACTCCATATCCTGCTCCGCCAGCCGCGTCGGTATAAATCTCTCAATCAAAGCTGTTCAGGAAATCCTGCTGAATCAACGACCTGCCATTGTACGTGTCCAAAAATTGCTTCCACACCAACAAGTCCTCTCTATGCTTTCTATTCAAACGAATAAAGTGATGCGATGCCTGCACTCCTGCCGTTGCCCTTGACAACCTAAGACAAAATATTCTACCCATAGGCATGATCCTACAGGCAAAGTTCAGTCTCCCCAGCAGTGATTGAAGCTCCTTCAAAGTCGTCTTATGCAATTTTACCATTCTCACAACCTCCTGTCTAAGTAACAGCAACTTTTCTTCGGGCAGTCGACACTCCATAAGTTCCGAATCAATCAAAATGCCTAAAAAAGTCAATACTGTACAAGGACCTTCGGTCTTTTCTTTTGCCAGAGGAACCCCAAAACGTTCCGCAACCCACACCATGGCTGCTAGCAAATTATTACAAACAAACGAATCAGGTGGGCCTATGAACAAAAAATCGTCCAGGTAGTGGATAACAGACTGGACACCTGCAACATCCCTGACGGCCCATTAGAGAAAAGTACTAAACATTTCAAATAATGAACAAGAAATAGAGCAGCCCATGGGCTAGCACCTATCCAAGTAGTAACCATTGTTCCAAAAACAACCCAACATTGAAATGCTGTCCGGGTGAACCGGAAGGAGCCGAAAAGCTGACTCAACATCCGTTTTTGCCAGCAGTGACCCATGCCCGTACCTGCGAACCCAAGCCACAGCCGCATCAAATGAAGTATATTCCACAGAACATAATTCTGGGGCTATACCATCATTGACTGAACAACCTTTTGGGTACGACAGATGCTGAATCAGACCAAATTTGTTCGGCTCCTTCTTAGGCACAACCCCCAACGGAGAAATGATCACGCCTTCCACTGGTAAACTATCAAAAGGCCCTGCCATGCGACCCAACTCAACTTCTTTTGCCAACTTAACACTAACAACCTCTGGATGCAACAAAGCAGACCTAAGATTCTTAACCGAAAAGGGGACTGTATGCTCAGGAGGCGGGATCCTGAAACCTTCTAAAAACCCATCCCTAATAATTCTGGCCCTCGCTTGATCAGGGTATCTATTTAGAAAGGGGGCCATCCTTGGAAGATTCACCGGAGTCGCCCCCTTGACCAGAACCCACCGAGGTTCGTCCCTTTCCTTTTTTGAAACATTTTGCCGCCCCGTGGGAGCTCCCGTTGCAATGGGAGCAAACGTGCTTGAACTTACAGCCATTCCCAAATTTACACTGGCCATCATTAAACTGCCAGCACGTTCCTGACTTATCTTTTCCTCCCTGTGCTCCCTGGCTGCCTCCGCCCGTTCCTGATGAGTAACTCCCGCTCCCCCCCGCTCCCGTGAAAGGACTGCCCGTATCTAGCAGGAGCCATTACTTTTAACCAAAGCCCTATGTCTTTTTGGTCCCACCTGATTTCCGGCCGTACAGCCTTCCTCTGTCTGAATTGCTCATCATACCTAAGCCATGTTTGTCCCCCATAAGTACGATGCGCTTCCCCAATCACATCTAAATAGCAGAATAAACCCGAGCAATTCTCAGGAAACTTCTCCCCAATGACCCCGGCTAATATAGCAAAAGCTTGAAGCCAATTCGCAAAAGTCTGAGGAATCAAGCGCCACCTCCGCTTCTCCTCCTCCTCCTCCTTCTTGCTATCATCCTTCTTCCCCTTGTCTAAATTAAACTTCTCCAGGGGAAGAAGGGAGAAAATTTCCACGTATTCATCACGCCAAATTTTCTCCTTCACTTCTTTCTTTAAGTGTGCCCCCAGCGGCCCCTCGAAGCACACATACACCTCCCCTTTTGCCCTGTCATCAAGCTTCACGGTATCACCTTATCCTTTTCCGTCAGTACCGAGACTGAAACCCCAGTCGCTACTCCCTCAGCGCCCGCCGCTGATCCTACCTCTACCCCAGTAGGCTGCGGCGACAACCCTTGCCCTGGTAACCAGGCATCCACGGGGGATCCTCTTGACCCGCCCGCTGCCGCGCTCTCCATTCTCATCAAAACCTGTGACATGCTATATAATATATCTCTAATTCCGGATACCCCTGCCGCATCCGGACCAGCTAAACCCCTCCCCCTCGATGCTACCTCCCAATCGCTACCTTCATCACTCAAAACTGCCCCCACGGGCCCCAAACACGCTGTACGATCATACTCACGCCGCTGCGCAGGTGCTGTGTCCCCGCCAGCTGGAAATCCTGAATCCAGATGCTCGCTCCTTCCATCACGGTCGCTACTGTAGTCGGATCCATTGGTGTCCATTCGCTCCTCCAGGCCCGCGCCCCTGGCCTCCTCGTCACTAGGGGGGACCTGAACGGATACAGCTGGCCGTTGTCGTCTCGGCGACCGTATTCCACCATCTCGCCTTGGAATCTTGGATGTCGCTCCGATCCTCCTCCGACTCCTGGACCCAGACCCATGGGCCTGGTCCGTGCTTCCCGAACCGGCGCTGCCAGGCAGCTCGATGCTGCCCGCCGCTCCTTCCCTTCCACGTCGTCCACTTGAGCCACGCGGCAGTGGGTCCCATGACTGCTTCCTGCCCGTGGGTGCTTGCCTCCCCGTCTTCCTCGTGTTTGTCCCAGCAGGCACCCCGACAGGAGCAGCGCCAGTGGTGCCTGACGTCCTCCGCACTGTTCCCTCGATGGTTCCGGTTCTTCTCCAGTCCTGCTGGGCCCTGCCGCTGCCGGCAGGCGCGATGCGCGTCGCAGGCGCGCAGCGCTACGCTGGTGCGCCGCGCGTCGCAGATGCGTTACGCGCCGCAGCCGCGCCACGCTTCGCAGATGCGCCATGCACACACCCCCCAGCTACGGCTTGAACTTCCGTGTCTCGCGATGCTTGTTCCGTCGGCTGTGTATCTGGTGCGTCCCTCACCTCTTGTGTAGGCCGCACTCCGCGCTCAACGGCGGCAACAGACCGGCTGGGTGGATTCCTGCCGGGGCGAGAGCGTCAGGCAGGGACCACCCTATCTTGCTCTCCCCCCGCAGGGTCCCCGGAGGGGCTCCGAAGCCTGTGCCTGTTCCGCATGGGTACCTCGGGTGACAGTCTCTCCGGGGGCCGTGGCCTCCTCCTCCTGCTCCTTCTTACAGATACAGGCTGCACTTCTGCATCTGCGGCTGTTCCCAGCAAGGCAGATAGCTGGGCCTCCTGCCATCCCTCTCTCCGTGATCGTGCTGCAACTTGAAGCTGGCCCACCAGGGATTGAATGGACGCCATTGCAGGTAACTCTCTCCGTTATTCCTAAGGGAATGGCGGTTTTCCCGCACTTTTCCTTATATATACCCCCCCCTTCTTCACTACCCGCCCCCCTGCTTCCCGTTACCCAATCCCCAACCTGCTCCATTCAAACTACCAGACCTGGGAGGGGAATGAAACCTCCAGGCCAACCCCGGTCATGGGTGGCTTCCCCCTAGCTCTGCTGTCTCCAGCCCCCTCCTAGAAATAGGTACTGATTAAGACACTGCAGGTTTTAGTGATAGGTACAGATTCAGACACAGGGAATTCAGGAAAAGATCCAGACTTCGATGCAAACAGGTTCAGGGATTGGTCCAAATTTAGACAAGGACAGATACAGGTACAGGTTCACGGTAAAATTCAAGAGTTTATTTCATCCAAATATAAAAGCAGAATATTCCACAAATGAATTCATATATTACAAAGGTCCTCTGGCATGAGGAAAGAGGAAGAAGGGGGAACCTGGGGTACCATGGACAAAAGTAAAAATCAGGTGTATGAATGGGGACAATGGAACCAACAATATACACCATTGAAATCTATATTGAAATCCCGGAAAGGTCCATACATAAATAAAAAATCTCCTCAGAATCAGGTTACCTTTTCATCATCTGACATGGAAACATCCGATTTCTCAAATGATCTATCAGATGGAGATTCTACAGCTACTAAATCACAAAATTACTAGTATAAAAAAACAGAAAGAAACAAAAAAACATATAGGAAAGCGGGCAGGAAGCACCGCAAGGGAAAAAGATCCATCTTGTCTCAGGAATGGCAAGCGATTCCAACATTGGATGTGATTAAATTGTCTTCTACTACACTAAATGATGCAGAAATACATTTATTATCTAGAGGTTTAAATTTTGCACCAATGAATAATAACTTGGACATTTTTTCAACACTCAAAGATATTAATACATTTGTAAGGGATTTGATTGTAAAAAAAACATTTTTGGAACAATAATGAATTAAACAGTGACAAAGAATCAGATATGGAAAGAAATGCAATAAATAATAATGATTAATTTTTTGTACTGGACAATGAATGAACAGGGGATGAATTGTACAAAACAATCAAGTTTATTATGTTTAATGGACCTTGATCAAAATGAAACAACAGTACAAGATATACAATCTATACCTATGTTTTCTACCAAAAATGTTTCATTCTATCATGATGGATAGATTTCAAGAGAATGTGAAGCGAGATTTGAAGTCCTTACAACAGAACTCGGACTATTTTCAGAAACAACATAATCTAACCAAATCTTAACAGAAAGCATTGAACAACCTCCAAAAAAATCTGATATTGTTATTAAAAGATCTGATAAGGGGGGGTTCTATTGTGGTTTTAAAAAGCAATTATTATGCCAATGCTATTAATGATATGTTAGCAGATAACACCATATACACGGCCCTATCTAATGATCCTACTCCTTTTTTTCTGGAGAAATTTAAAAAATTAATTAATGAAGGTTTTTCTATGAATATATTTTCCAAAAAAGAATCAGAATATTTAATAGTAGATCACCCAGTGATACCTATTTTATACACGCATTCCCAAAAACGCATAAAGTGAGTACACACTTATCTATGCGCCCTATCATTGCAGGCATTGGATCATTTGGAGAACGTATAGGACAATGGTTAGATCTATGTTTACAACCTTTAGTCCATTGTATCCCTGGTTATATACAAGATTCTTGTGATGTCCTTGATACCCTTAAAGACACTGTTTGGCTTAGGGAGTGGTCTTGGGTTACATGTGACGTTATTGCATTATACACCAGTATCCCCCACCATGTAGCTATTTCAGCAGTTCACCATCACCTTTTGAAATTCAGTCGCTATTCTCATGAATTACAATCATTTATTAAAACAGTTCTAACTTTTTTGTTGACACATAATTATTTTTTGATTAATAAATTTTTTTTTTACTGAATAGTTGGGTTTCCATGGGGGTGAAATTTTCCCCCTCAGTTGCAAACCTAGCAATGGCATGGTGGGGGGAATCCTTTGTGTATAATGTGCATAATCCTTTTAATTCATCTATTTTTCTATACCTTAGATTTATTGATGATATATTGCTTGTTTGGAAGGGTTTAACATCACAAATTCCTCTCTTTATTCAATATTTTAATGACAATCAATTTAACTTAAGATTCACATATACTACTATCAATACTGAAAATATTACCTTTCTAGATCTTGAATTAAGTGGAGAACACAATTCATTAATACAGTAATTCAGAAATACTATTCTCCATACTAAAAGTTTCCACACACACCATACAATGAAACCTATCCCTGTTGGGGAACTAACGAGGGCTAAAAGAAATTGTAGCAATGATAGATTTTATAATGAAGAAGTGAAAACCATCAAATGTAGACTACATAATAGAAATTTTCCAACATGGACATTAAGTCGTGCGATAAACATCATAGATAAAAAAAAGCAGATGTAACCTATTAAATAAAAAGTAACAAAATCATATAGCTAAATGTAACTTACTTTGGTGCTCACTTACAGCACATTTTTTTCAGCTATTGCAGATATAGTAAAGAAAAACATCAATATTCTGAGAAATGATGATACAATGGATCCGATCTTGAATAAAGGAATCAGAGTAGTTTCTCTTAAAGCTCCAACAATAGGACACAAACTTTCTCCAAGTCTCTACAAACCAAATTCATTTACTACACAAAAAAACTGGCTTTCATTAATGCGGTTCCACAGGGTGCAGAACATGTCCCTATACGAATATTAAAAATCTACCTGTTCCAATAATGATAATACTCTAAATTTTGATATAAAGAATTTCCTGAATTGCAACACTGACCATATTATTTATATAATTGAATCTACTGCACGTGATTTGAAATATATCGGTTCCACAACAAGAAAATTAAAAAAGTTGTCCACTACTTTTACATTGATGTCCTATCCGTAGGATACGGCATCAATCTATGATCGGCTGGAGTCCCGCACGTGGCACCCCCGCCGATAAGCTGCCATCGGTGAATTCAATTGAATAGGAGGCGGATGTGCAGTACACCGCGGCGGCCACTACCACTTGACGGCGGAGCCCCGCAGGTGAGCACTTCCAGCCGGTGGCAGCTGATCGGCGGGGTTGCCGCGTGATGGACCCCGGCCGATCATACATTGATACCCTATCTTACGGATAGGGCATCAATGTAAAAGTAGTGGATAACCCCTATAGAACATTCTTCCACTAGAAATATTTCAGATGTTTCAAAACATTTTAATAATATTCATAACAGATCAATAAATAACTTTTCAGTGTTCGGTATAGAGCATATCTCTAAAAACCCTCGTAGTGGAGATAGGGAGAAAATGCTTCGGAACAGAGAAGCATATTGGATATTTGTATTGAATACCAGCGTCCCTTTGGGTCTTAATTTAAGAAAAGAAATGATGCTATATTATTAAATTAATAATGTCACATTATTTAAAGGATTTAAGGTATAATTCTTCTTGTTTTTATTTTTATCTTAGTGTTGCTTTTATATGTGTGGTTTAAATACTTAAATGTGTTTTTCTATATATTTGTAGCGCCCCGAGGGTTCAGTTGCTACAGGGGTATTGCACCTCAACCAGAGGTGTGATATTCCACTCCCAGGTAAGGATGGAGTATGGACCAGGGCTCAGTTAGCTGCATACACACACTCCTCATTTCCGGGGGACAGTTCGCAGATGCTCCCATTTATTGCAGGCACAACTGACCATGTCCCTGGCTGGAGTGGGGAGGGGGGAGAGAACCCAGTGATGTAGGAGCAGAAGGGTACGGTTTCTGGAGCATAGGAAGGAGCTCATTGGTTGCAGGTCACCTGAGCTCAGACACAGAGAAGCAGATAAAAGGTGGGGGCCATCTTAGCAGTTAGTGAGTTCAGTCAGAGCAGGAGGGAGAGCTGACAGGGAGCTGTGGCTCAGCCTGAGCTCAGCTCCACGAGGCAGGCCTAGGGTGAAGGCCGGAGCCAGAAGGGAGAAGAGGAGAAGGAGAAGGAAGGAAGAAAGGTGGAGAGAAAGAGGAGTAGAAAGGCTCCAGAAACAAGAAGGCAGAAGGGACCCTAAGAACCCACGAGATATCGGGTGAAGGGTCAGGCAGAATAAGGGTACCGGATGCCCAAGTTGGTGGAGGTAAATTATCCCTCAGCAAAAGACCGGAGGTCGTGATCATCTATTGGTGCGACCCCCTGCTACACCCACTAGAAAGGCACCACATAGGGTCAGGGAAACCGGTGACAGGTTTCACCAAGAGAAGGCCCGAGGCAGCTGGACAGAAGTGTGGTCACTGGTGGGGCACGAGAGGCCAGAGAGGATAAAAGGGGGTCCTGTGCCATACTCCTGAATTGCCTGGGGGTTGACCGAGCTCCTCACCTGGTGGATGCAGCACGGCTTGGGCAGTCATTGCCTGCAGAAGTGACTCGGATAACAACTGTGAGTAAAAGACCCTGGACTGCATCACTGACTCTGTGTGATTAATGCTGTGTCTGCACTATCACCCCCAGCATCCCACCACACTGCCCTGAGGCTACACTCTTCCCGTGGGGAGTTATACTATCTCTGCTGCACACACCATCAGCCTCAGTGGACTGCCTTGCAGCGGCGGTTTATAATAGTCGCAATCCACGGGTGGCGTAGTCGGACATTTTAAAGCTCTAAATATAGACTGCCACTGTATTTGGTCTGACCACCCTGAGCCACGGGATCGGGTTGCCACTACTACTCCCATCATTGCCCTGAAGCCCGGTTCCGAGTGCCCCAAGGCCCAGGGGGTGAGTCATATTTGTTGCACTATGAGGTGAATTTTCCCCTCCCTCACACATCTGTCACATAATCAATGTCTAATTAATGGTATATATAGAACCATGTCTGATCCCATATTATATACCTATACCAAGTCTAACAACACATGCTGTTCAAAACGCGTCCAGTAAACCGGCATTGTACCCCAGGTTCCACATTCTTCCTCATTCCTCATGCCAGAGGACCTTTGTAATATATGAATTCATTGGAAGAATATTCTGCTGTCACGTACCCGCTCCTCAGCACGTGACTTGGGGTTGCGCCTGCAAGGGTTAATCTCTCTCCTCTCACTCAATCCAGCACTCGACCTCTATCCTATGCTGAAGGGAGAATCAATCACACCCCAACTCAGACTGCGCACCCCGCTTCACACACGCTGCCACCACCCACCGGATTTGGGGCCGATGGGTCCCCTAAACTAAGACTATCGGACAATCAACAAAATCACACCCTTCCTAGGGTTATGGGTTCTTTAGCGCATACAAGATTCAGGCTTATTAAAGTTTTAAGCTTTAATAGAAAAGGTACAGTGCTTATAATAAAAATATGTTAAAAAAATAGAAATAAAAAGTGACATACAGATATGCAAACAGTATGAAAATAAACAGGAGAACTTACAGAACCCTAAACTTGTTCTTCTGTAGCCCGATGGGGAAGGCGGAAATATGGGATGATGATCACAGCAGTGCTCGGCTGCCCCATCTCTGTGACAAAAGATTTTAGCCTGGAGGATCCAGTTATAGACCCAGACTGGGGGTCAGATCTCTACACCAGCCTTCCATTTAAACATTCTAATTCTGAGTCTATGATTGGACCCTCACTAATTTAGCCGTGCATATATTATGTTGTACAAATGTTCCTTGTCCCTCTAACTAGGTCTCTTGGACTTTGTTTGAAGTTCACTATTTGAGATGGCTTCTCTCTCTTATCAATTCTCTTCCTCTTTGAGGCTCCCTCTAGGTGAGATTTATTGCCCTGGCGGTAGGACGCCCCCTGGTGGTAGGACGCCCCCTGGGGAGACTGGAGTCAGTGTGACTGGGAAGATGGCTTGTGCTTAGATTGTGACCTATGTGTGTTGTTGAATTAACCCTTAGCTTGTATCCAATCCCCTCAGATACATATTTCACTACACCTTCCCCCTTATGAACGAGCATGGGGGCTGACTTACAGGTCGGCTCCCTAGCACGTATCTGTCTCCGGACCACCTTGGCGTGATAAGCCATCAGCGTTGCCGTGATCAATCCCTTTCTTATGTTGGATGGTGAAATCATATTGCTGTAATATCAGGCTCCATCTAAGCAATTTCCCGTTGTCCCCCGCTACTCTGTTGAGCCAGCTCAGCGGGTTATGATCTGTGATCACGGTGAAGTTGCGCCCATATAGATAGGGTTGTAGTTTTTGCAGGGCCCACACAATTGCTAAACACTCCTTCTCTATTGTGGCAGACGCTACCTCTCTGGGCAGGAGTTTCCTGCTTAGGTACAGGATTGGGTGCTCCTCACCTTGCTGGTTCACCTGGCTGAGAACGGCACCTAGCTTATAAGTGCTGGCATCTGTGTGCACCACGAACCTGCGAGTGAAATCTGGGGCCTGAAGGACGGGTGAACTGGCCAATGCTGACTTTAGGGCAGAGAATGATTCCTCACACTGAGGAGTCCAGGACACAATTTGGGGAAGCTTCCTCCTGGTCAGGTCAGTTAATGGCTTAGCCAGGGCACTGTAGGCGGGCACAAACTTCCTGTAATAGCCAGCCGTACCCAGGAAGGACAGTACCTGTTTCTTGGTTCGTGGGGTGGGCCAGGCTGTAATGGCTTCTACCTTCCCTGGTTCAGGTTTTAGCAGACCTCCCCCCACCCGGTGTCCGAGGTATTGTACTTCCCTCATGGCTACCTGACACTTCCCAGGCTTCACAGTCAGACCTGCCGTGTGAAGCCTCTGCAACACCTGAGAAAGATGTGCAAGATGTTCCTCCCAGGAGTTACTAAAAATTGCTATATCATCCAGATAAGCAACGGCAAACCCCTCAAATCCTTCCAATAGGTGATTTACCAGCCCCTGGAAGGTGGCAGGGGCATTCTTCATCCCAAATGGCATCACCAAAAATTCAAATAGCCCAAATGGCGTTATAAAGGCCGACCTTTCCTGAGCTTCTTTGGTCATGGGTATCTGCCAATATCCCCTACTCAGGTCCATGATAGTGAGATATGATGCATTAGCTAGCTGCTCCAACAGCTCATCTATCCTCGGCATGGGGTAGACAGTAGATGTAGTAAGGAGGTTTAACTTCCTATAGTCTACGCAGAACCTGGTCGTGCGGTCCTTTTTTGGGACAAGAACTACAGGTGAGGCTCAGGCACTCTGGGATTTTTGTATTACCCCGAGGTTCAGCATCTCGTCTACCTGCTCCTTCATGTGTGCCTTCACCTCTGCGGACACCCGGCATGCAGACTGCCTTACAGGGGGATTAGTACCAGTGTCCACATGGTGAGTGGCTAAGTGAGTCCTCCCAGGTTTTTCTGTGAAGACTCCTGTGACCTCACTGAGCACCTCCATCAGCTCGGACCTCTGACTGTGGGAGAGCTCAGGGTTAAACTCTGCAGACTCCAGGGACTCCATATACTGAGCCCCAGCCCCCACATCTAGTAACACATCAGCCTCCCCCTCTTCAGGCATGCTACAGACAGGTAAGACACAAGTCTCCCTGTCATGATGAGCCTTCAACATATTGACATGAAATACTTTGCGACGCTTTTCAGGTTCATCTAGAGTCACCACATAGTTAACATCATTTAGCCGCTTGTGCACAGTGTATGGTCCCTCCCATGCGGCCTGTAGTTTGTTCTGTAACATAGGGACCAACACCCAAACCTTTTGCCCCTCTTCATAGGCCCTCAGTCTGGCATTACGGTCATACCAGACCTTCTGGTTGATTTGGGCCTGGGTTGCATTCTCATGGGCAAGGTTGCTTAGTTTTTGCATTCTGTCCCGGAGTCGCAGTACATATTCAACCACTGGGACTCCTGTAGTGTTGGGATCACCCTCCCAACAGTCCTTAATCAAGTCCAGGGGTCCTCTGACCCTCCTCCCATAAACCAGTTCGAAGGGGGAGAATCCTGTGGAGGCCTGGGGTACCTCTCGGTACGCAAACAACAGATTAGGAAGGAAACGCTCCCAGTCCCTTCCTTCAGTCTCCACCAGCATTTTCAGCATTTGTTTTAATGTCCCATTGAAACGTTCGCAGAGTCCATTTGTTTGGGGATGATAAGCGCTGGCCACAACATGCTGCACCTGTATTTTTTCGCAGAGACTATCCATCAAGTTGGACATGAATTGGGTTCCCTGATCGGTTAACATCTCCCTGGGAAAACCCACACGAGAAAACACCGTCAGTGAAGCATCCGCCACCTTGTCCGCTCGGATGGAGGACAGTGCCACAGCTAGAGATGAGCGGTGTTCGACTCGAACTGTTCGCCAATCTCAAATTCGAGCTGTTTTGGGCGGTGTTCGAGCCGTTCGGCGAACACGAACGATTTGAAAAAAATTTGGCTGTTCGAGGTTATGTTCGATAACTGTTCGTGCACCAAAATCATAACTGGATTTTTTCTCAGTAATGCTGAAAATTAATGTTAATACACAGTTTGAGTGTACAGCGGGGCGGGGGGAGGGGCAGGGGATGGATCTCTTCAGGAATAATGAAGATCTCCATTTTTTTTTTCTCTTTCCCGCATTTACAGTGGGGAGGTGCAGTCTGTCAGCCTATCAGCAGCGCACACACGGAGCGAACTGCTTTTTTTCACACAAGCAAGGGCATGTGTCATTGGCAGTGTATGTCACATGTCCTTGCCCTATAAGACCCAGCCATTTTCCCCGTCGCCACCATTTTCTCACTGCTGCAGCTGCGTGTTAGACGGCACCGCTGTTGCTGTGTGCGCTATACTTTGTTAATTTCAAGCCAATTTTCGCACAAATCTACAGATAGCTTGGGAGTAGGGAAGAGTTGTGATTGCAGTCCTTTTAAGGGCTAGGTTACAGCATTTCCTACGACTTTTATCAGGCAGGTCTGTGCTCTTAAATAGATAGGTTGTGGGAGTAAAGACTAATTGTAATTGCAGTCCTTTTCAGGGCTAGGTTACATCAGTTCCTATCACTTTTTGCCAGGCAGGTCTGTGCCAGTGCTGGGCAAGTTTTTTTCACAGCATTTGGCTGAATCTAGCAAAGCAAATCCTTTTTGGCCTATTGCAGTGTGTGTTAGTCAGTGGAGTAGCCTATCTGTGTTGCAAGCTACACCACGTGTGTATAGAATACAATTTTTTTTACTGCACCTAGTGAAGTAAAACCTTTTGAGCATAGCATCATTCTATTAGTCCATATATACTAACCTCCACCAGGTTGCAAATTCAATATAATATTTTTCTGCATCGAGCTCTGAAAAAATATTTGGCCTTCTAGCAGTGTGTGGGACTTGTTCTATTAGTCCATCTATACTAACCTCCACCAGGTTGCAAATTCAATATAATATTTTTCTGCATCTAGCTCTGAAAAAATATTTAGGCTTCTAGCAGTGTGTGGGACTTGTTCTATTAGTCCATCTATACTGACCTCCATCAGGTTGCAAATTCAATCTAATTTTTTTCTGCAACTAGCTCTGAAAAAATATTTGGGCTTCTAGCAGTGTGTGGGACTTGTTCTATTAGTCCATCTATACTAATCTCCACCAGGTTGCAAATTCAATATAATATTTTTCTGCATCTAGCTCTGAAAAAATATTTAGGCTTCTAGCAGTGTGTGGGACTTGGTCTATTAGTCCATCTATACTAACCTCCACCAGGTTGCAAATTAAAAATATTTTTTATCTGCATCTAGCTCTGAAAAAATATTTCAGCTTGTAGCAGTGTGTGGGACTTGTTGTATTAGTCCATCTATACTGACCTCCATCAGGTTGCAAATGCAATCTATTTTTTTTCTGCATCTAACCCAGCCAATACTTTTGGGTTAATACCACAGTTTGGCCACTCAGCTCTGCTCGGTTCCCATCCATTGTTTTTTGTGCAAACAACTCCAGAGTTGTCAATTAGTTAACCACCAAAATGAGTGGAAAAAGGCCTGCTGCTGGTGGAAAGGGGAATAGGCGTGTTGGGAAGGGAAAAAAAGGTTGTGTCCGTGGGGTAGGTGTTAAAGCAACAGTAACATCTGCAGAAGAAAGACCATCTTCCAGACAAACTAAGATGTCTACTTCTTTTAGCGGACAATGTGATAAGATCCCTTAATTACGGCAACGCCAATCGATACAAATTTCAGATGAGGCACAAAAACAGCAGGTGCTTCAACGGATATCAAGTGCTCCTTTAAGTGGTCCTCCTCCACATCAACTTCAACATCACAAATACTCCAGTCCTCAGAGGTGTCAGCCCAATCGCACTTGCTTCCTCACAGCTCCCAAGTCTCCAGCTGCCCGTCTGAGTGTGGGGTAGAACAGATGGTTGAGTCTGCAGAGCTGTTTACTCATACTATAGCCTGGGAATCAGAGGTCGGCTCCAGAGCTTCTGTGAATTCAGACGAGGAAATGATCTGCACTGATGCCCAGAATCTTTATGAGTCGGATCTAGGACCAGACGCAGAAGGTTCTGATCATAATGTAGACCCTCGTTCCCAAACTGTAACTCCTGTTGGTGGAGACAATGAGGAAGACGATGATGAGACTAAAATACCTGATTGGAGCGACAACTTTAGTTTTTTGTCAGGGCAGGAACAGGTTGGCTCTGAGGACGACGGGTGTGATAACACACAGGGTGATGATGACGATGTTGGAGATCCCACTTACTGTCAACTCATAGTCAGCCAAGAGATGAGGTCAGCAGAGGAGGTGGAGGAGGATGCTAGTGACAACGAGGTCAGGTTGCGCCTTCCTGGACAAAGACGTAGTACTGGAAGCATGTCAACAACTGCATCCTCAAACACAACTCTGCCTCTGACCACAAGTCGTGGTGGCTCTTCAGGTCGCATGGGTGCTAAGCCTTGCATAGCCTGGGCATTTTTTCAGATCGATAAAGATGACCCAACTCGTGTTATCTGTAACATTTGTCAGCAAAGGCTAAGTAGAGGCCAAAAAATACATAGTTTGAGTACTTCATGCATGAACCGGCACATGGATATGAAGCATAAGTTGCAGTGGGAAGCTCACTGTGCTACAATGCGGCCTAGCCGGCCGGGCCAACCGCCGTCTGCCACATCTTGTGCATCCGCGGCCTCTTCACCCTCTGTGACTGCAGTCACACCTGTTTTGGGACGTAGACCTGCCACCTCTTTAGCCGCAACAGCCAGCGTGATTGGCAGGTCATCATTTTCTTTGGAGGTGGAAAAACCAGCTGGTGTTCAGCGCTGTCCGACAACGATTGCACCACCTTTGGATCAAGGCAACCTAACATGTCTGCCTGCATCTTCTTCACAGACCAGCAGTTTGCCGGGTACACCCTTCTCAACCCCCTCTAAGCACAACAGCCAGCCCTCGGTCCCTCAGATGTGGACAAGTAAAAGACCATTTCCTCCTAGCCATGAGAAAGCTAAGAGGTTGAATTTCACCATCTGCAAGCTCTTGGCTACAGAAATGCTTCCTTTCTGCCTGGTGGACACAGAGGATTTTCGAGACCTTATGTCCGTCGCAGTGCCCCAGTACCAGATGCCCAGTCGGCACTACTTCTCAAAGAAAGGTGTGCCTGCGCTCCACCAGCATGTCGCACACAACATCACCGCTTCTTTGAGAAACTCTGTGTGGGACAGGGTGCATTTCACCACAGACACTTGGACGAGTAGGCATGGACAGGGGCATTACATGTCGCTGACTGGGCACTGGGTAACTATGGTGACAGCAGGAAAAGGGGCTGCTGTCCAAGTCTTGCCGTCCCCACGAGTTGTGCGTCAATCCTCTTTATCTCAAAGTTCCTCCACTGCTTCTGCCTCCTCAACCTCCTCTCGGTCCTCCACCTGCACCCAAAGCCTGTCTGGTCATGCCACAAGCTTTCTAACTGCGCAGAAGGGATCCTGCACACCTCCTTACTATGCTGGCAGCAGGGCTCAACGTCATCAGGCGGTTTTTACTTTGAAATGTCTGGGAAATGTGAGTCACACAGCTGAGGAGTTGTGGTCAGCTCTGGAGAACCAGTTTCATGAATGGTTGTCTCCACTGGACCTGAAACCAGGGGAGGCCGTGTGCGACAATGCTGCAAACCTGGGTGCGGCCCTTCGCCGGGGCAATGTCACACACGTGCCTTGTTTGGCTCACTTGTTGAACCTGGTTGTCCAGCAATTTTTAGCCCACTATCCCGGACTAGATGGCCTTCTGCAGAGGGCACGGTCGCTGTGTGCTCACTTCCGCCGTTCGCATCCCGCAGCTCAGCGACTTACATCTCTACAGAAGTCGTTGGGCCTGCCACTTCACCGGCTAAAATGCGATGTGCCTACCCGGTGGAATTCAACTCTGCACATGTTGCAGCGACTGTGGCAGCACCGACAAGCCCTGGTGCAATACGTTCTGACGTATAGCCTGGGCCAACGAGATCCAGAGGTGGGGCAAATCACGCTGGAGGAGTGGTCTCAGATCAGGGACCTATGCTCCCTTCTGCACAGTTTTGAAATGGCGACGAAGATGTTTAGTGCTGACGATGCCATTATCAGCATGACTATTCCGGTGATTTACATGCTGGAGCACATGTTAACCCCTTTAGAGGCCATGCCGTATTAGTACGCACATTTGCGTACTGCCCGTTTAGTGAGGGCTGCTGCGCTGAGCCCTCACTGAATGGAGCACATGTCAGCTGATTCTTACAGCTGACATGTGCCCGCAACAGACGCGGGTGGAATCCTGTTAAATGCCGCTGTCAATCTCCGACAGCGGCATTTAACGCTCGCTTCCTGGAAGCGCGTTCTAAGCCCCGCCCACCGGTGACCCCGTCACGTGATCGCGGGTCGCCGATGGGCGTGCTTGACAACCCAGGGTCTGCAGCAGACGCCTGTGGTTGTCATGATCTGGTCGCTATGAGCGCCACCTAGTGGTCGGCGCTCATAGCACAGGACCAATTCTGCTATATGCAGGGGATCTGCTGGTCCCCTGTATGTAGCAGAACCGATCAGACAACTGCTGCTTCTAGTCTCCTATGGAGACTATTGAAGCATGCAGTCAGTGAAAAAAAAAAAGTTTTTAAAAAAATACAAAAGTTTAAATCACCCCCCTTTTGCCCCATTCAAAATAAAATAATAAAAAATAAACCCCACATACACATATTTGGTATCGCCGCGTTTAGAATCGCCCGATCTATCAATATAAAAAAAGAATCAATCCGATCGGTAAACGGCGTAACGAGAAAAAAATTCTAAATGGCAGAATTACGTTTTTTGGTCGCCGCAAAATTGCATTAAAATGCAATAACGGTTGATCACAACATCGGATCTACACCAAAATGGTATCAATAAAAACGTCAGCCAGGCACACAAAAAATAAGCCCTCACCCAGCCCCAGATCACGAAAAGTGGAGACGCTACAGGTCTCAGAAAATGGCGCTTTTTTTTTTTTTTACCAAATTTTCGAATTTTTTTTCACCACTTAAATATAAAATAACCTATACATGTTTGGTGTCTATGAACTCGCAATGACCTGTAAAATAAGAATAGCGGACAGTTTTAGCATTCAGTGAACGTGGTAAAAAAAATAAGTAAAAAACAACTGTGGTATTGCACTTTTTTTGCAATTTTACCGCACTTGGAATTTTTTTCCTGTTTTCCCGTACATGATATGGAAAAACTAGTAAAGCGTTAAAAAGTACAACTCGTCCCGCAAAAAATAAGCCCTCACATGGCCATATTGACGAAACAATACAAACGCTATGGCTCTGGGAACAAGGGGAGCAAAAAACGAAAAAGCAAAAACGACAAAACCCAAGGTTGCGAAAGGGTTAAACAGAATTCGGAGTCAGGTGGTGGCACAAGAGGAGGTGGAGGAAGTAGAGGAGGAGGAGTTGTATGCGGAAGGGCTAACATCTGCAAGGTCCAGACGGTCGGCAGCACCAAGGCGGCAGGCATGTGAGGGTGGGGGAGATGGTTTTACCAGGGCGCATGGTAGCAGCCAAACTAGTGAGGAAGGTGCAGGAGCCCAGGAAGAAGTGGAGGACGAACTGATGGAAGACTCATCAGATGAGGGAGACCTTGATCACATTTCTGTTGTGCGAGGTTGGGGGGAGAGGGCAGAGGAAGGAAGCATGATTGTTACCTCGCCACCAACACAACAGAGACTTGGTCCTCCTGGATGCGCAAGACACCTGAGTGCCTTCTTGCTGCACTACCTGCAACATGACCCTCGAATTCTAAGAATTAGAAATAATCCTGACTACAGGGTTGCCACACTGTTAGATCCCCGGTACAAATGTAAATTTGCAGAAATTATTCCTGCTATAGAAAGAGATTCCACGCATGCAGGAGTATCAGCAGAGACTGTTGCAGAATCTTACATGTGCTTTTCCCCAAAACACTAGTGGTGCACGTAGTGAATCTCACAGTTCCAACTTGCCAACCGTGGGACTGTCGAGTGTTCAGCACTCAAGCCGTAACAGAAACACAGTATCTGCTGGTAACATCAATTTTGCGGAATAATTTCACCACTTTTTTAGCCCATCCTTTGCAAGGCCACAGAAGACAAGAAGTCTGACACATAGTCAACGCCTAGAGACGATGGTACAGGAGTATCTCCAAGTAAACATTGAAGCCATGACTGTGTCACTGGACCCTTGCTCTTTTTGGGCTTCCAATCTGGATAAATGGCCGGAGCTCGCCACTTACGCCTTGGAGATCTTGTCATGCCCCGCAGCCAGCGTTCTGTCTGAACGTGCGCTGCTGGTGGTGTGCTGACAGATAAGCGCACGCGGCTCTCCACTGATAATGTAGACAGACTGAACAAATCATGGATCCAAAACGACTTTTCTACCCCTGTGTCATCCTGGGGAGAGTAAAAGCTTGATTATTTGTCAAAATCACCTCACCAACCGTTTTAAGCTTTCAAATTACTAATCATGTTTATCTGTATCTTGACTGGAAAATAATTTGGGCTTTGTAGCAGTTTGCAGTACTGATTCTATTAGGCCATCTATACTAAGCTCCACCAGCTTTCAAATTAATAATAATTTTTAGCTGCATCTAGCCCAGAAAATAATTTTGGGTCTCCTAGATGCGCAAGACACATGAGGGCCTTCTTGCTGCACTACCTGCAACATGACCCTCAGATTGTCAGAATTCGAAATAATCCTGACTACTGGGTTGCCACACTCTTAGATCCCCCACACTCTTCGATCAACCTTTTCATTTTAATAAAGAACAAAAAAATGGTCATTTTTGAAATTATAAGAATTAGCAGGTTATTAGAAACTGAAATTAAACAGTTTTAAACTCAAAACTTTATTCTAGGTGATGTTACATTTGCACATAGGACCCCTTGTTCGAAAGGAGCTTCTGAACTCTCTCGTCCATTGAATTT
Organism: Phyllobates terribilis; assembly: GCF_046119375.1. Lineage (NCBI taxonomy): Eukaryota > Metazoa > Chordata > Amphibia > Anura > Dendrobatidae > Phyllobates > Phyllobates terribilis. The sequence goes on from NW_027362767.1 coordinate 278,652,527, forward strand.
GTCAGGTTTTGGATGGTTTCTGCTTCAATTGTTTTTCATGAGGACAGAATACCCTCCCAGAGCTGTTGCTTAGATGGGAACTGCCTCCCGCCATCATAGACACTCCTTTTGATGATGCTCCATAGGTTCTCAATGGGGTTGAGGTCAGGGGAGCATGGGGGTCACACCATAAGTTTGTCCCATTTGATGCCCATATCAGCCACAGATGCAGATGTGTTATGTGCAGCATGAGACGGTGCATTATCATGCATGAAAATGATCTTGCTGTGAAATACACGGTTCTTCTTCTTGAACCATGGCAGGAAGTGCTGTTTGAGAAACTCCACATACATTATGGAGTTCATCTTTACCCCTTCAGGGATCCTAAAGGGGCCGACAATCTCTCTCCCCATGATTCCAGCCCAAAACATTACTCCACCTCCTCCTTGTTGGCGCCGTAGCCGTGTTTGCATGGGGTGTCCATCAACCAGCTATCCTCCACTCCATCCATCTGGACCATCGAGCGTTGTACGGCACTCATCATTGAACAAAACAGTTTTGAAGTCAGTCTTCATGTATTGTTTGGCCCACTGGAGCCGTTTCTGCTTGTGCGAAGTGGATAGAGGAGGTCGACAGGATGGCTTACGCACAGCTGCAAACCTCTGAAGGACTCTGCATCTTGTTGTTCGGGGGATGTTGGAGGCACCAGCAGCTTCAAAAACTTGTCTGCTGCTATGACAAGGCATTTTTGCCGCTGCTCCTTTAACCTGACGCAATTGCCTTTAGGAAAGAGTCCTCAATTTTCCCTTATCAGCACGCACACGAATCAGCTACATACTTCTTGATTGTGCGATCATCAGGATGAAGTGTCTTGGCAATGTTGATTGTAGTCATGCCTTGACCTAAACACTCCACAATTTGTTGCTTCTCAGCAGCCGACACATCCTTTTTCTTTCCCATTTTGTCAGAAAATGTAGGCTGCTTAATAATGTGGGACAGCCTTCTTAAGTAGTCTTGCCTTTCATTGGACACACCTGCCAAACTAATTAGCACAGGTGTCTGCAATTGCTTACAGTGATATAAAGAGCCCTGACACACATCACCATCAATGAGTTTAACTGACAAACAAAAAAATTCTTCCCTTATCACTCCTAAACACTTTTTGCATAATAATTTGGGACACAGTGTACATGTGCTTTTCCACAAAACACCAGTGGTTCACGTAGTGAATCTTACAGTTCTAACTTGCCAACCGTGGTCTGTATGGAGTTGTTCAATAAAGGGCCCAAAATTAAGATAACGGGAGAGGTCTCTATGAATAGGAATTCCTAAATATTTGATACCCTGTGAGGGCCAGGCAAAGGGAAAGTTGGACTGGATGGAATCCTGTATGGATTTGGGGAGGGAGACATTGAGGGCCTCAGACTTCGCTGCATTGATTTTAAAATTTGACCATGTAACAAAGTGATCTATTTCAGCCATATCAGCAGGGATGGATATTTGTGATTGAGTGATATATACTAGGACATCATCAGCAAATGCAGAGCACTTGTACTCGGTGCCTCCCACCTCAATCCACCTAATATTGGGGTTATGGCGAATTGATGAGAGCAGGTGCTCCGTCACTAGGATGTATAAGAGAGGGGACAGAGGACATCCCTGCCTTGTACCATTGGTGAATATGAAAGGTGATGAAAATGTTCCATTTATCTTCAGCCTAGGTGACATATTGCGATACAGGGCCGTGATTTTGGCTATAAAAGGGTCCCCTAGACCCCTACCCCAAGTTTTTTAAGAGAATAATATATGGCGTGCCAGGAGACTCTATGGAATGCTTTCTCAGCATCCAACGAGAGTATCTAATTACAAATTTTTAACTGCATCTAGCCCAGGAAATACTTTGTGCCTAGTAGCAGTGTCTGCTGGTTAGTGGATTATCCCAGCTGTTAAGCAAGCTACACCACCTGTAGTTTGGACACTTAATTTTTTCAAAGGAAATGGTTCGGGCCCCCAGGACACTCAGTGAAGAGCATAGGGGAGGCACCCCAAGGCATAGGGGCTGGGACTGGCGGTAGGACGCCTTGCGGTGCACCGCCAAGCTTGATCCTTATAAAAGCTTTTTAACTGCAGCAGCTTTAGTGGACGCTACTGGAGCTGGAATTACCGTGGCTGCTGGCATGAGACTTGCCCTTCAATAGATCCTTGTAAAAGGATTAAAGTGTACTCATTCAAATTAGAGAGACAATTTAAATTAAAAAGATTAGACCTGCCTCCACCGCAGGGGGGCTCGCTCGACCCACCAGCGGACAGGCACCAGTATTGGGAGAGGGGGGCTGGCCGTCGGGGTCCAACGTGGCTCTGGCACAAACCCGGCGACACGGAGGTCGCACGGGCAGGAACGGACTGTCCGTGTCGGCTTCACACTTTTTTGGTTTTAGAAGGGCATGACATGCCTATATCTGTGTCTCCCCTCCTTTTACTCCTCCACCTCTTTTCTTTTCGCACGACTATATGTACTTGTCACTTTTCCTTGTGTTAGTTGTGTCTTCTGAGCAGTTTGTCAGGTTTTGGACACCTTTTGAAGGTGTTTTCTATGTGTTGCTATGTGTTTTTGTTTGCCTGCCATTGGGTTTAACGGTGTTCGAAGGTGTTCGTCGAACAGTTCGACGAACAGTTCGGCGAACATACGGGTGTTCGACGAACCGAACCAAACTCGAACACTACGGGGGTGGCTCAACACTAGCCACAGCCTCTGGATATCATGTAGCATAGTCCACCACTGTGAGGATGTACTCTTTGCCCGAGCTGCTAGGTATTGCAAGTGGCCCTATTATATCCACAGCCACTCGCTGGAACGGCTCATCAATCACTGGCAGGGGTATCAATGGGGCTTTCTGTATAGTCCCAGACTTTCCGACCCTCTGACACACTACACAGGATCGACAGTAGTTGGCTACATCCGTCCCCATCTTTGGTCAATAAAAGTTATGAGCAAGGCGAGCTTTAGTTTTTTGTACTCCAAGGTGTCCGCCCAGAGGAATTTCATGAGCAATTCTGAATAATTGTTCCCTAAAAGATAAGGAACCACCAGCCGCTTCTCACAGTCCCAATGTTCTGTGTTATCAATGGGGAGAGTCTCCCAGTAGATTCTCTCTTTGTCAGAAGCAGTAGGGGGTTGGTCAGCACGACATTGGAGCTTCTCCAGACTGGCATCTTCCAGCAGGGTCTCCTGGAAGCTCTGGCTGTCAGTCTGCAGGCCCTGGCCTAGTGTGAACACGAGTCTCTGGTCGGAAGCAGAGTCCTCCGGGTCTGTGGTCAGGGACCTCGGTGGATCTGGCATGTGAGGGGGCTCCTGGGCCAGAGGAGGGCCCTCCTGTTCTGGCAGTTCTATCTGAGACGCATCCTCTAGTCTCTGGGGTTGAGTCTGAGCCGCAGACTGACTCCGGGTCACAACGGCCACATACGTACAGTCCTGCACATGGGTACATTTTCCCTCTTGGCACAAGGTCTCAGGTGGGACACGGGCTTCCACCTTCTCAGTGGCATTTACGTTCAGTGGAGGAATATAGTGGGACACCATCCTTCCCAGGTCGGTGCCTAGCAGCACATTGGTGGGAATAGCCTCTGATACTCCCACTTCCCTTACACCCTTCCCTGCTCCCCAGTGCAGATACACACAGGCCATGGGCACGGCAGGGCTGACCCCTCAACCCCGGTACCAATTCGGGACGCATCAGAGTTACTTGTGCTCCAGTGTCTCTGAGACCAATGGTAACTTTATCGCCAACAGTGACAGATTGACAGTTCTCATTAGTCCGCACATCAGTGCCGGCCACAAATAGGACAGAAGGTGGGGGCCCAGACAGCTTTGTGGTGGTAGAGGGGCGTTTCTCCCTATCCGGGCAGACTGCACTAACATGTCCCACTTTCTTGCACGTGAAGCATTGGTGTGAATGACCTGAAGGATATCTGGTCCCCGGGGCCCCATAGGAGGTGGGTTTGGACAGCACTGATGACCGGCTGGCAGAGAGGGAGGGGTCCCCGTTTGGCTTACCTCCCTTCCAGCTGAATCCCGATGGCTTCCGCACCTCTGGCATCCTGTTGGCTACGTAGCGGTCCGCAATCTTTGCAGCCTCATCGGCAGATTGTGGCTCTCGATCACACACAAATTGTCGTACATCCGTTGGGCACATATGGAGAAATTGATCCTTGACCATAAGATCTGTTAAGGCCTCGAAGCTGCTAACAGAAAGTCCCCTGATCCATTGGTGGAAGGTGCTCCTCAATGTGCTCACAAAATCCGCATAGCTGTCAGCTGACCCACGTTGTAAGTTCCGGAACTTTCTCCGATACACTTCTGGGGTTAGGTTGTATTTCCTGACCAGAGCCTCTTTGATTGCCTCATAGTTCCCATCCAGGTCGGATGGGAGGTCAACAAACACCTCTGCAGCTTTGCCTCTCAACCCCGGGGCTAGGTACAGCGCCCATTGCTCAAGGGGTAGATGATATTGTTTGCAGGTTTTCTCAAACCCCCGAAGAAAAGTATCCAAGTCCGTGTCCTTTTCCATCACAGGGAAGTTTTCCAAACGAGGCCTCCTTGGATTTATGTCCTGGGAGGGGGTTAGCTGAAGATTGCTACCCCGCTCTACTTGGGCTATCCGGAGCTTGAACTCTCTCTCAGCCTGGCGTTCTGCAGCAGCCGCCTCTCTCTCGGCTCGGCGTTCTGCAGCCGCTTTCTCGGCCCGGCGTTCTGCAGCCTCTCGGTACTGTAGAACAAGCTGCAGGCGCAGAGCGGGATCACTTGCTCCCAGCTGTTGTAAGGCCATTTGTAACGTAAAGTCCACAGGCTCCTCAGAACTGGCGTTGCTGGCACCTTCAGAGGACATCTCCGGTGCAAGGACTGGCATTTCTGGGCCTATCGGAGGTGGACTCTCTCTTTGTCCGGCTGCTTCAGCATTTTGCGCCAACTCGTGCTCCGCCAAGTTGTGCATCAGCATCTCCTTGGATCTGTCGGCAGTCTCTATTCCTCTTTGCTCGCAGAGGTCGATCAGAGCATCCTTACTCAGCTTCTTGTATCGGGCTGCCATATTAATGAACAGCCTTTGCCAAATAAAAGATAGAAAATAAAAACGGGGAAGGGGAAACTGTTTGCAAGTCTGTCTAAGTAAGCACTGAGCCGAATCTTGTAGAACTGGTGGCTGCTCGTAAGGACACAAATTCTTTAGTACAGGGAATAATTTCTTAAACCCTGCACTAATGCGCTAATAAAAATAAATTCTATCCCACCGCTGCCACCAATTTGTCACGTACCCGCTCCTCAGCACGTGACTTGGGGTTGCGCCTGCAAGGGTTACTCTCTCTCCTCTCACTCAAACCAGCACTCGACCTCTATCCTATGCTGAAGGGAGCATCAATCACACCCCAACTCAGACTGCGCACCCCGCTTCACACACGCTACCACCACCCACCGGATTTGGGGCCGATGGGTCCCCTAAACTAAGACTATCGGACAATCAACAAAATCACACCCTTCCTAGGGTTATGGGTTCTTTAGCGCATACAATATTCAGGCTTATTAAAGTTTTAAGCTTTAATAGAAAAGGTACAGTGCTTATAATAAAAATATGTTAAAAAAATAGAAATAAAAAGTGACATACAGATATGCAAACAGTATGAAAATAAACAGGAGAACTTACAGAACCCTAAACTTGTTCTTCTGTAGCCCGATGGGGAAGGCGGAAATATGGGATGATGATCACAGCAGTGCTCGGCTGCCCCATCTCTGAGACAAAAGATTTTAGCCTGGAGGATCCAGTTATAGACCCAGACTGGGGGTCAGATCTCTACACCAGCCTTCCATTTAAACATTCTAATTCTGGGTCTATGATTGGACCCTCACTAATTTAGCCGTGCATATATTATGTTGTACAAATGTTCCTTGTCCCTCTAACTTGGTCTCTTGGACTCTTTGTTTGAAGTTCACTATTTGAGATGGCTTCTCTCTCTTATCAATTCTCTTCCTCTTTGAGGCTCCCTCTAGGTGTGATTTATTACCCTGGCGGTAGGACGCCCCCTGGTGGTAGGACGCCCCCTGGGGAGACTGGAGTCAGTGTGACTGGGAAGATGGCTTGTGCTTAGATTGTGACCTGTGTGTGTTGTTGAGTTAACCCTTAGCTTGTATCCAATCCCCTCAGATACCTATTTCACTACATCTGCTTTTATATTTGGATGAAATAAACTCTTGAATTTTACCTATGATGATGTCCGGTGAGCTGAATCTACACCTTCACTTCATTGTACCTGAGTGCCCGTAGAGCGCTGATTGCGAGCTCCTGGATTAATCAAGCCTATGGAGGGTGAGCAGGTTACCTTTTCTTCTTTTACCTACAGGTTTAGAGTACAGGCCTAGGTATTCAGCCCCCAGGGTGGCAGGAAACAGGGAAGATCAGATACAGGTACAGGTTGAGGGTTCAGGCATGGTATTCAGCCCCCAGGGTGGCAGGTACAGGAAAGATCAGATACAGATTCAGAATTCAGGGTTCAGGCCTAGGTATTCAGCCCCCAGGGAGGCAGGAAACAGGTAAGATCAGATACAGGTACAGGTTCAGGGTTCAGGCCTGGGTATTCAGGCCACAAGGTGGCAGGTATAGAAAACAAACAGGACAGGACCTGGCAACTTAGTAGTTACACAGACACACTGAGAGAAAATATTGCTCAGGCACCTCCCAACACGTGGAGGTGCTTTAAGTACCCAGTGCCTCTCAGCAACAAGCTGGGGACACATTAGGAATGTGGACACTGTTTCTTTAAGAATCAGGAAATGTATGCACTGCCGCCCTGCATGGTGTGGGATGGGAAGCCATGCAAGGATGCAGGCAGTGGTGTTACACTTGCTAACTTCCCTGAAAACCTTAGTGCAGTCAGTAATGAGCGAGGTGAATGATTCCACCCACATTTGAAGATCATGGAATGACAGTATCAGTGTAGATGTGATGTACATATGATGGTTGACTATTGTTGGAGCATCAGGTGAGATTGTTCACAGACTGAACACTCCAGGAAAAGCAATCAGCATACATTTTTACATTAGCTGTTACCTAACTTTACTACTTGCACACAATTTGACTTACAGTAATAATATATCCTTTGTATAAAGTAAATAGCTTTAAATAAACATTACATTTAGGTTATTTTTTGGATTTTTTTCCATTGTATGTACATTTTGTATGGTTTGGAGACAAAGCGAGGATATCCTGTAGCTTAAAAAGTTGTGATAGAGAGAAACAGGGGTCACTTTTAGATTCAGAAGCCAAAGTTATTCAAAATCAAATGTCAGATCGAACTTAGCGAAAATTGTGTGTTAGTATAAAAGTCTAGGTAGGGAATGCAGCAGCTCTTTTAGGGTGATTTTAAGACGGGAAGCGAAAGGTCTAAAACAATAGATAAATACTAAAAACAGTAATATGTTGTATAATTGCAGCACTGAAGAAGATGAGTGTGATAGTCTATGAAAAATATAGAAATTCAATTGATAGGAAAGATGCCAGCAGCAGTGCTAGATTCAGTGTTTGATCAGTGATATGGTGTAGCTGGCATCTGTTCTACTGTATCTGAATTAAAGACATTAAATACAAATTTATCAGGAAAAAAAAAAGCAAGAACATACAAATTTGAAATTTGTCTGATTCGCTCATCTCTAGTGATCATCCTTGCTTGCTAACCAAGGATATAGTTTTGTTTGAGTGGCCTGGTTTGAAACAGTGATTTTTGTGTTATCGTATCAATAGGCTTATTTATTCAGTATTATACTGCACCCATAACTCTGATGGTGGTAAATAAAGGGTTAGAAAAAACAGATATGAATATATAAAAAATGTAGCCTAAACTAATTATCATTTAGCAGCATTCATAATTTATTTAATTGGTTCTGTAATTTCCATTATAGTGCTCCTCTGGATCTTTTTACAATTTGTTCTGTTATATCATTGCAAAATGACTGTGTGGGTGGTGGTAACTTTGCTTTCATAGAAGTGTATTGAAATGCCCTTTACAACTGAATAGATCTGATTATTCATTTTTCCTTGCCTAACCCAACCTGCATTTAATGCCAATAACATAATGTCATGCCTCGCAAGAATAATAATTAATATATATATATATATAAGCATGTTGGCGAAATTACAAGCTGCAACAAAAAGCTAAAACACGCCTTAGTATATCCATATTACTCATTTAAGGGCTGCAGATACACATTGGGTTGTTATTTACTAAGAGTGAAGGGAAAGCAACGGGAAGAAAGTCATTTAGTACTTTCCAAGCAGAACATGCTAAATAAAAAGGTTGTTAGTAATTATTACACTTGCAGGAAAGAAAGGTCAGACATTTCAATACAGTTTGAAAAGTTTAAGTTAATCCTATATAATTAAAATAAAACAATTGTGAAATGATGAATAATTAGTAATTTAGTGAAGAACAGCTTCACAAGTAAAGTAATACCCCATAGAGTAAAATTGCACTATTATCATTGAGAACACTGAGCTGCTAGGTGTTAAATATATCATATTAATGTTATATGTTATAAATTGTGTAGGATTCCCTAATGCCATCTCACTAGCATAGCAAGAAACAGCTATTCGGACTTGTAGTGGCATTGTTTTTTATTTTATGTTTTAATTTTTCCTGCTTTTATTTTATTTTTTGATTTATTCCACACATTGCGCCCTCTATAAGGTCATAAGAGACATTTTTGTTATTGCCGATTTCCCATGTAACTGGGGCTGACCCCAGTTAAAGAGCAAATTCAGACTCCTGAGAACGCTGCTGAGCTGATCTGGGTCTTCAATCCAGCAACTCATGGTAGCATATATAGCAAATATTCTGTTGAATAAATTCTACAGTATATATACTTGGCAATAATGTAATATCAAGAAATGATAAATCATATTTATAATTCATACCACATGGCTGTCTTGCATCTAACTTTGGAATCCACAATGCTTCGCGTAGCAGCAGCTGCCTCTGCCTATCTTTACCCCTTGGTGGTCGATTGACTCTATCAATGCCATAGAAAACCAAAGAATCTAAAATAATCTACTGTATATTAGATTTGTATGCTTCAACAAGATATTTAGCTGCTTCTGAATATTTTGTAATTTTTTAAGAAATATTTGCAAGATGTTCATTAATCCTTTTCTTTAAATTTAGAATAGTGCAACCTATAAATGTAATGTTACATGTACGTCAAATGTCATGTCCCTGACTTTGATGCGGGCGTGCACAATGAGCCCACATCTTTCCAGGCGCATGATTGCTGATTTATTCTGTCATTATGTGGCTTTAACATCTATAGGGTGAGCTGAGCACCGCCCACGGCTATTAACATGTTAAATACTGCTGTTAATCTCTGATTGCGGGGTGTTGATGGGTTGCCATGACAGACAGGGGTCTGCTGATGACCTCCGTGCCACTACTGTGACCCCTGTGTCATTACGATGCTCCTGTGAAAGCCAGCGTTTAGCTGTCGTTCATAGGAGATCGTGATTTTATCTATGCATAATAGTGCTGATGTGTAGCGCCCCGAGGGTTCGGCCCCTACAGGGGTATTGCACCTCAGACCAGAGGTGTGATATTCCACTCCCGGGTAAGGATGGAGTATGGACCAGGGCTCAGTTAGCTGCATACAGCACACACACCCCATTTCCGAGGGACAGCTCAACGGTGCTCCCACTAGACATAAGTGCAGGCACGACCGACCATGTCCCTGCTGGAGTGGGGAGGGAGGGGTGGAACACCCAGTGCTGTAGGGGCAGATAGGGGGCGGTTCCTGAGCGTAGGAAGGAGCTCATTGGTTGCTGGTCACCTGGGCTCATGGCTAGAGGGAGGTATAAAAGGTGGGCACCATCTTAGATCTAGGTTCGTTCAGTTCTGTGGAGAGGAGAAGACAGGGAGCAGCAGCTCAGGCTGAGTGCTGCTCCAGAGGCAGGCCTAGGGAAGAGGCCAGGGCCTGAGAGGAGAAGGAGAAGTGGGCCTGGAGAAGAGGCCGAGGAGGAGGTGAAGGGGAGCTGAGATTCTGGCTCATCTCAGCTCCAAGAGAAAGGAACAGAAACAGAAAGGAACTGCAAAGAAGGAGAGACAGAGAAACAGAAGGGCTCAGGAACAAGAAGGTGGAAGGGACCCTAAGAACCCACAAGAATCCAGGGTGCAGGGTCAGGCAGATTAAGGGTACCGGATCCCAAGTTGGTGGAGGAGAAACTACCCTCAGCCAAAGACCGGACGTCGCGATCATTTATTGGTGCGACACCTCATCAAACCTGCTAGGAAGGCACCATATAGGACAGCGGAGGACGGGGCCCACGTTTAACCGCACAGGTCCGCGGCAGCTGGACAAAAGTGGGTCACTGGTGAGGCAGGCCAGAGAAAGGATAAAAGGGGGTCCTGTGCCATGCTCCTGAACTGCCTGGGAGTTGACCGAGCTCCTCACCTGGTGGACGCAGCACGGCTCGGGCGGTCACTGCTGGCCGAAGTGACCTGGAACAAACGAACTGTGAGTAAAGACCCTGGACTGTAACTTGTTGTCTGTGTGCTCCTTCGCGCCTCCAGCACTATCAGCACCGGGACCCGCACTACCATCACTCCCAACATCCACTACACTGCCCTGGGGCTGCACTCTTCCCGTGGGGAGTCACATCACCTCAGCTGCACCCATCATCAGCCCCAGCGGACTGCCTTGCAGCGGCGGTTCCTAATAACCGCAATCCACGGGTGGCGTAGTCGGACATTATTTGGAGCGCATAGCAGACTACCATTGGCCTGACCACCCTGAGCCGCGGGACCGGGCCGCCACTACTACTACCCCCATCGTTCCCCTGTCGCCCGGATCCGCGTGCCCCACGGCCCAGGGGGCGAGTCAGATGCACTGCCATGTATAGTATGTGATCAGACAATCACAGCTTTAAGTCGCCTAAGGGGACTATTAAATGTAGTATGTAGTAAAAAAAAGTTTTTAAAAGTATGAAGACAATAAAAATACAAAAGTTCAAATCAGCTTCTTTTTGCAACATTAAAAATAAGACAATAATGATTAAACAATTTAAAAAAATTAAAAATACACATATTTGGTATTGCTGCATTTGTCTGATATATGAAAATATAATGCAAATTAATCTAATTGGTATACGATGTACCGAAAAATAAATCAAAAAGCCAGAATTATGTTTTTTTGGCAGCTACAACATTGCAATAAAATGCAATAAGAGGCGATCAAAACATTGTATCTATCCCAGAATGGTATCAGTAAAAAGATCAGATCATGGCACATAAAATAAGCTTCACACAGCTCCAAATCCTGAAAAATGAAAATATTACTGGTCTAGGAAAATAGCTACAAAAGCAACATTTTACACATTTCTGAAAAAATTTTCACCACTTATATAATAAAAGAACTATACGTGATTGGTATCTGTGTACTCACACTGACTTGGAGAATCACATTGCCTGGTCAGTTTTACCGTATAGTTAAAATGGGAAATAAAAAACAAAAAACAATTGTGAAATTGCATGTTTTTTGTAGCTTCAATGCACCTGGAATTTTTTTTTCTCCTGCTTTCCAGTGTATCAGATGTTGATAAAATGAATGGTGTCATTCAAAAGTACAACTCATCCCACGAAAAACAAGATCTCATAGGGTGTTGTGGATGGAAAAATAAAAAAGTTATGGCTCTTGGAAGAAGGGGAAGAAAAAACAAAAATGAAAAAAAAAAATGGAAAGTCGCCCGAATGTGAAGGGGTTAATGTTCGTGTGAAACTACAGACATGGTAAGTTCACATATGACTTTCTTATGCATAAGACCGCAACCATACTGCCATTGTTGCCACATATTTGTTACCGGTCAAGAACCTACATGTAGCAACTTCGCAACCTAGCTTGTTAAGATTCAGTAACTTACTTTTCTTTTTATTTGATCATTATTATTTAAAAACAATTTTTTGAAAAAAACAAAAAAAACAATAAAAGGTTAAGGTTTTGCAACTGTTTGACTAGTTGCATTTAACAATTGTAGGCACCACAGCAATACTACTGCTGGTGCTGCAAATTGCTTCCTACGCACGTACTTACATAGCAAACTTTTGATTTAAAGCTAAGCTTTTTTTGTCAAGGGTGGAAGAATTTTAAACCAAAAATTTGTTAAGTTTGTTCACAGAGTTTAGCAAACTTAACCAATGTATACTAAATCCAAAGATGGCACAGGTGACGGATATGGAAGGGTGATAGAAAAAAATATATATTTCATGGATAACAATGTGTTTGCCGCTAGCAGCAACTCTAACATCACCTTTAGTGATGGCAGAAACCATTCCGGCAATAGTAATACCAAACAAAAGCCACATTTGACCTCCTTTGCAAACCCTGCCAATGGCATTAGCAGGGACAAAGAGGAGGGCATAATGCAGTATGTGTCATCACTAGTGTTGAGCATTCCGATACTGAAATATCGGGTATCGGCCGATATTCATGGTATCGGAGTTCTGATACTTAATTCCGATACTTTTACAATATTGTATACCGGAATCGGAAGTTCCCATAATGCAATGAGCCAGTTTAATTTTATTCAGCCAATGAGGATCCTAAGAAGTGTGAGCACATCCTGTTAGGCATGTAGGCATGTTAACTAATGGCATGGCTGTGATTGGCTGCTGAAATGATGTCATGATGCACTATAAAAGCCGCCACCGCCATTTTGAGCTCACTCTGCTGTGAATTCAGTTAGGGATAGGACGCTGTTGTTCTGAGGGACAGTTTTAGCTACCTCTTTGCTCTATTCTGCTTTACCCAAGCTACTTTATAAATCGCTGTGCCTTGCAGCACTAGTGCACAGTTCTCTGTGCTGTTCACCACTGTCTGCAAGGTCTGGTGTGTGAGTGCAGCTCACCCTGTAGTGTGTGCTTCAGCCACGTCTGGTTGTAGTGCACTCAGTGTGTGTCACTGCCTCATACATTGTCCTTTTTTGCTAATTAATAATTTTTCCTGATTTCTCCTATTAGTGTGTTGGTTCCATCCGTATTCAGCTACATTGGTTCCAAACACACTATATAGGAGTAGATAGAGGAGCCTTTCTGCAGCATTGTGCCCTGCAGCCCCAGCCAGATTAGTATTAGCCTATTTTTTGTAGCCTCATCTATTGCATTGTAGGTTACCTTCCTACATTGTAATAGCTACAAAAAGTTTGTGATACTATCGGTATTACATCTTTGGGCACATCCAGTGTCTTTTTGTGACAAAAAAAACCTAAATAAAGTTCACCAAACATTTCACTTTACAGTTGTGTAGGCCACATTAGCTCATATTAAAGTCTAGTCCACACTTTATAAAATTAGTGTTTCTTATACCTGTTAGCAGCTATTCAGGAATAAGCACACTAAGCCCTTAGTGCTTTTCTGCCTATCTTTATCAGTCTACCAAGATGAAGAAGGCAGGGAGTAAGGCATGTGGTCGTGGGCGTCGATTTTCTGCAGGGAGAGGACGTGAGGATTCTGTGCCTGCAGGGAGAGGACGTGGGGATTCTGTGCCTGCTGCGGGCACCAGTGACTCAGCATCCCACAGTTTTACCAGGGAACAGTCCTTTATGCACAGCTTTGTAGGAGCTAGCCATACCCCACTGCTGCGGGAGGACCAAATTGAAACCGTTGTCGGATGGATGGCAGCTAACGCATCGACTTCAATTAGTTACAGATCCTCTCAGGTCCTGAGCACTGAAGAGCACCCATCTGTCTCTTCACCACCTGCCAAATTGCCCAGGCAGTCAGAGAGCCCTGGACAGGAGCCATCTCTACTTCTGTTCTCTGAATCTCTTGGCTTGGAAAGAGGGGGCCAGCCAAGCAGAATTCGAGAATTTGAAGAAGAGGTAGTATGCAGTGATGCGCAACCGTTTTGTCTCTCTGAATCTGAAGAGGCGGGTGGGCCAGTGCCTATGGTCAGCAGCACACCTCAGTACGCATCTGATGATGAGACTCAGGTGCCACTTTCTGGTGCGTACTGTGCTGTCAAGACTACCCAGGAGAAGCAGTTGTTTGAAGAGGGTGGTGTAGATGATGAGGTCCTTGACCCATCATGGCGTGAGGGACAGGAAGGTGGTGGGAGCAGCTCTGAGGAAGAGATTCCCCGAACGGCCCAAAAAGGAGGGAGAGGGAGGGGGCAGACTTGGTTGCCTGTAGCCTCCACTTCGGCACCCATTAGGAGCATCGCTCTTCCAAAATCCAAAGCGGGCGGTCCCAAGACTTGCAGTGCCTGGTCCTTTTTTGACACAGTTGCAGATGACATTTGCTTTGTCAAATGCAAGCTGTGTAATCAGAAGGTGAAAAGAGGGAAAAGTGTCAGCAACCTCAATACCACAAATATGTGGAAACATGTGCGGACCAAGCACGTGGTGGAGTTACAAAAACACACTGAAGACCTAGGCCAACCTACAGCGCCACCTACCACCTCTTCAGCTCGTGTTGTAGCCTCTTCCTCCAGCTCACACACAGCTGGTTCGGCTTCCTCACAGGATCGCCATGGAAGAATCTCTGGCACTGTTGTACAGAGACACAGTGTAATTCCACCCACAGCACCACTTTCCCTGTCATCCTCACACTCCCAGGCCAGTCTACAACCATAGTTAGCACAGGCATGGGAGAAAAGGCGCCCATACTCGGCAAACCACCCCCGAGCACAGGCTCTGAATGCTGGCATTGCTAAGCTACTGGCCCTTGAAATGCTATCATTCAGGCTGGTGGAGACTGACACCTTCCGTAACTTTATGGCATTGGCAGTCCCACAATACAACGTGCCCAGCCGATTTTATTTCAGCAGGCAAGCCGTCCCTGCCCTGCAACATCATGTGGAGGGAAAAATTAAACATGCGCTACAAAACGCCGTCAGTAGCAAGGTCCACCTGACCACCGATGCGTGGACCAGTAAGCATGGACAGGGATGATACCTTTCCCTCACTGCCCATTGGGTAAATGTTGTGGAGCCGGGTACATATCTTGAGAGTGGCGCTGTACGTGTTCTGCCAACACCAAGGATGGCAGGAATCCAGTCTGTACACATTGACTCCTCCTCATACTCCAGTTCCTCTGAATCAGCGCTGCAGGAGCCGTCACGGTCTACCTCCACATCGACCCGTGAACGGTTACCTGTTATGATGACCGATATGAGCACAGCCGTGGCCAAACGTCAACAGGCCGTATTAAAATTAATTTCTTTGGGGAATCGAAGCCACACAGCGCAGGAGCTCTGGAATGCCATCAAGCAGCAGAGCGACGTGTGGTTTGTGCCAGCAAATCTCCAGCCAGGCATGGTAGTGTGTGACAATGGCCGAAATCTGGTGGCAGCTCTGGGCCTAGGCAACCTCACTCACATCCCATGTCTGGCATATGTGCTCAACTTGGTCGTGCAGAGTTTTTTGAGGGACTATCCGGATCTTGATGCACTGCTTCACAAGGTCCGCATAGAGTGCGCTCACTTGCGGCGTTCCAGCAACGCAAGATCGCGCATTGCAGCTCTGCAGCGCCGATTACGTCTTCCGAAACATCGTATCATATGTGACCTACCCACCAGGTGGAATTCAACGTTACATATGTTGGAGAGGTTGTGTGAGCAGCAGGCAGCAGTAATGGAGTACCAGCTGCAGCAGGCGCAAACAAGTCGCAGTGCACGCCGTTCACACTTCACCACCACTGAGTGGGCCTCTATGAAGGACATTTGCCACGTTTTGCATGCCTTCGATTATTCCACGCGGATGGCGAGTGCAGATGATGCACTAGTCAGCATGACTATCCCCCTTATCTGCCTGCTTGAAAAAACACTGCAAGCACTAAGGTCCCTCAAGCTCGCTGCCTTGGGGTAACCCTGGACTCGGAACTCTCCTTCAAACCACATATCCAAACCCTTTCCACTTCCTGCCGACTAGTGTTGAGCCACCCCCGTAGTGTTCGGGTTCGGTTCGGTTCGTCGAACACCGGGATGTTCGAGGAACTGTTCGTCGAACTGTTCGTCGAACACCTTAGAACACCGTCGAACACCGTTAAAACCAATGGCAGGCAAACAAAAACACATAGAAACACATAGAAAACACCTGCAAAGGTGTCCAAAAGCTGACAAACTGCTCAGAAGACACTCTGTTTAAAAAAGCCGGCCGGCAATTCAGCAGCGGCATACACCGGTACCCGACAATTTAGACAAGAAGGAATAGAGCATCACACATAGATTAGATAGATAGAAACATGTCAGTCACACATATAAGAAGCACAGTGACAGTGTTGGTTACTGCATTTGTCATTTAGTGTAAAGGATTTATTAAAAAAAATATTAGTGTTTTCATGCACCGTCTCTTTAAAAAAGCCGGCCGGCAATTCAGCATCTGTACCCGACAATTTAGAACAGAAAGAATAGAGCTTCACACATAGATTAGATAGATAGAAACATGTCAGTCACATATATAATAAGTACAGTGATAGTGTTGCTTACTGTACTTGTCATTTAGTGTAAAGGATTTATTTAAAAAAATAATAGTGTTTTCATGCACTGTCTCTTTAAAAAAGCCGGCCGGCAATTCAGCAGCGGTACCCGACAATTTAGAACAGAAAGATAGAGCATCACACATAGATTAGATAGATAGAAACATGTCAGTCACATATATATGAAGTACAGTGATAGTGTTGGTTACTGTACTTGTCATTTAGTATTAAAATAAAGGATTTATTATTAAAAAAATTGGCGTGGGGTTCCCCTTAATTTTAGGCTCTAGCGGAGGTTAAGCAGACGGCTGGGGCAGATGTTTGAAGCCTGGGAAGGGGGTAATACCCACGGAGCTTCCCAGGCTACTAATATCAGCCCCCAGCTGAATACATAGCCTTTACTAGCTATTAAAATGGGGGACCCCCCAAAAAAAATGACGTGGGGTCCCCCTTAATTTAATAGCTAGCAAAGGCTAGGCAGACAGCTGGGGGCTGATATTAATAGCCCAGGAAGGGAGCCATGAATATTGGCCCCCTCCCAGGCTAGAAACACCAGCCGTCAGCCGCCCCAGAAATGGCGCATTCATAGGATGCGCCAATTCTGGCACTTAGCCTCGCTCTTCCACGCTGCCCTGGTGCGGTGGCAGGGGGTAATAGGGTTGGGGTTGATGTCAGCTTATAATGCCAGCTGACATCAAGCCCAGGTTAGTAATGGAGAGGCGTCTATAAGACACCCCCATTACTAACCCCATAGTCAAAGTTAAAAAAAACACAAACACCCAGAATAAAGTCCTTTAATTGAAATAAAGACACAATCCTTTATTGTTCTAAATTAAACCATACCTACCATCACGCCCATTCCAGCTGAAGCCAACGATCTCCTGCAATAAAAGAAAAATAATAAAGCAACCTCATCCTTACCTTTCCATGGTTCCCACGACAGCTTCAGCTCTGCTACATCGAGATGACAGGCTGGACCGCAGCAGAACGCCGCCATCCAGCCTGTCATCCCGCAGACACTGAGAAGCGCAGGCTTGCTTGCGCTGCTCAGCGTCTCTCTGTGACGACATCCAGATGAGCCGAGTTCATGTCCAATGAACTCGGCTCACCTCATGCACGTCACTGACAGCGTGGGAAAATTCTCACGCTGAAGCGCTGATTGCAGGAGAATTTTCCCACGCTGTCAGTGACGTGCAGGAGGTGAGCTGAGTTCATTGGACATGAGCTCACCTCATGCACATCACTGACAGCGTGGGAGAATTCTCCTGCACTCAGCACTTCAGCGTGAGAATTTTCCCACGCTGTCAGTGACGTGCATGAGGTGAGCCGAGTTCATTGGACATGACCTCGGCTCATCTGGATGCCGTCACAGCGAGACAGTGAGGAGCGCAAGCATGCCTGCGCTTCTCAGTGTCTGCGGGATGACAGACTGGATGGCAGCGTTCTGCTGCGGTCCAGCCAGTCATCTCGATGTAGCAGAGCTGAAGCTGTCGTGGGAACCATGGAAAGGTAAGGATGAGGTTGGTTTATTATTTTACTTTTATTGCAGGAGATCGTTGGCTTCAGCTGGAATGGGTGTGATGGTAAGTATGGTTTAATTTAGAACAATAAAGAATTGTGTCTTTATTTCAATTAAAGGACTTTATTCTGGGTGTTGTGTTTTTTTTAAATACTTTACTAGAAATTCATGGCGGTCATGTCTAATACTGGCGTGACCCCATGAATTTTGGGCTTGGGGCCAGCTGATAATACCAAGCTGGCCCTAACCCCTTTATTACCCAGTGAGCCACCGCACCAGGGCCCTGGATGAGTTGGGTACAGCGCCAGAAGATGGCGCTTCTATGAACGCGCCATTTTCCGGGGTGGCTGCGGACTGCAATTTGTAGCGGGGGGGGGCCCAGAAAGCTTGGGCCTCCCTGCGCTGCAGATTCCAGCCCCCAGCTGCCTAGTTGTACCTGGCTGGACACAAAAATAGGGCGAAGCCCCACGTACTTTTTTTTTAATTATTTCATGAATTTCATGAAATAATTAAGAAAAAAAGGCCTTCCCTATATTGTTGTGTCCGGCCAGGTACAAATAGGCAGCTGGTGGTTGGGGGCAGCCCGTTCCTGCCTGCTGTACCTGGCTGGACACAAATATAGTGCGAAGCCCCACTTCAATTTTTTTTAATTATTTCATGAAATTCATGAAATAATTAAGAAAAAAAGGGCTTCCCTATATTGTTGTGTCCGGCCAGGTACAAATAGGCAGCTGGTGGATGGGGGCAGCCCGTTCCTGCCTGCTGTACCTGGCTGGACACAAATATAGTGCGAAGCCCCACTTCAATTTTTTTAAATTATTTCAGGAAATTCATGAAATAATTAAAAAAAAATTGACGTGGGGCTTCGCACTATATTTGTGTCCAGCCAGGTACAGCAGGCAGGAACGGGCTGCCCCCAACCACCAGCTGCCTATTTGTACCTGGCCGGACACAACAATATAGGGAAGCCCTTTTTTTCTTAATTATTTCATGAAATAATTTAAAGAAAATTGACGTGGGGCTTCGCCCTGTTTTTGTGTCCAGCCAGGTACAACTAGGCAGCTGGGGGCTGGAATCCGCAGCGCAGGGAGGCCCAAGCTTTCTGGGCCACCCCCGCTGCAAATTGCAGTCCGCAGCCACCCCGGAAAATGGCGCGTTCATAGAAGCGCCATCTTCTGGCGCTGTACCCAACTCATCCAGGGCCCTGAAGCGGTGGCTCACTGGGTAATAAAGGGGTTAGGGCCAGCTTGGCATTATCAGCTGGCCCTAAGCCCGAAATTCATGGGGTCACGCCAATATTAGACATGACCACCATGAATTTCTAGTAAAGTATTTAAAAAAAACACAACACCCAGAAAAAAGTCCTTTAATTGAAATAAACACACAATTCTTTATTGTTCTAAATTAAACCATACTTACCATCACGCCCATTCCAGCTGAAGCCAACGATCTCCTGAAATAAAAGAAAAATAATAAAGCAACATCATCCTTACCTTTCCATGGTTCCCATGACAGCTTCAGCTCTGCTACATCGAGATGACAGGCTGGACCGCAGCAGAACGCTGCCATCCAGCCTCTCATCCCGCAGACACTGAGAAGCGCAGGCTTGCTTGCGCTCCACAGTGTCTCTCTGTGAGGGCATCCAGATGAGCCGAGTTAATGTCCAATGAACTCGGCTCACCTCATGCACGTCACTGACAGCGTGGGAAAATTCTCCTGCACTCAGCGCTTCAGCGTGGGAGAATTCTCACACTGAAGCGCTGAGTGCAGGAGAATTCTCCCACGCTGTCAGTGACGTGCAGGAGGTGAGCTGAGTTCATTGGACATGAGCTCACCTTATGCACGTCACTGACAGCGTGGGAAAATTCTCCTGCACTCAGCGCTTCAGCGTGGGAGAATTCTCACGCTGAAGCGCTGAGTGCAGGAGAATTCTCCCACGCTGTCAGTGAAGTGCAGGAGGTGAGCTGAGTTCATTGGACATGAGCTCACCTTATGCACGTCACTGACAGCGTGGGAGAATTCTCCTGCACTCACCGCTTCAGCGTGAGAATTTTCCCACGCTGTCAGTGACGTGCATGAGGTGAGCCGAGTTCATTGGACATGAACTCGGCTCATCTGGATGTCGTCACAGAGAGACGCTGAGCAGCGCAAGCAAGCCTGCGCTTCTCAGTGTCTGCGGGATGAGAGGCTGGATGGCAGCGTTCTGCTGCGGTCCAGCCTGTCATCTCGATGTAGCAGAGCTGAAGCTGTCGTGGGAACCATGGAAAGGTAAGGATGAGGTTGCTTTATTATTTTTCTTTTATTGCAGGAGATCGTTGGCTTCAGCTGGAATGGGCGTGACAGTAAGTATGGTTTAATTTAGAACAATAAAGGATTGTGTCTTTATTTCAATTAAAGGACTTTATTCTGGGTGTTTGTGTTTTTTTTAACTTTGACTATGGGGTTAGTAATGGGGGTGTCTTATAGACGCCTCTCCATTACTAACCTGGGCTTGATGTCAGCTGGCATTATAAGCTGACATCAACCCCAACCCTATTACCCCCTGCCACCGCACCAGGGCAGCGTGGAAGAGCGAGGCTAAGTGCCAGAATTGGCGCATCCTATGAATGCGCCATTTCTGGGGCGGCTGACGGCTGGTGTTTCCAGCCTGGGAGGGGGCCAATATTCATGGCTCCCTTCCTGGGCTATTAATATCAGCCCCCAGCTGTCTGCCTAGCCTTTGCTAGCTATTAAATTAGGGGGGACCCCACGTCATTTTTTTTGGGGGGTCCCCCATTTTAATAGCTAGTAAAGGCTATGTATTCAGCTGGGGGCTATTAGTAGCCTGGGAAGCTCCGTGGGTATTACCCCCTTCCCAGGCTTCAAACATCTGCCCCAGCCGTCTGCTTAACCTCCGCTAGAGCCTAAAATTAAGGGGAACCCCACGCCAATTTTTTTAATAATAAATCCTTTATTTTAATACTAAATGACAAGTACAGTAACCAACACTATCACTGTACTTCATATATATGTGACTGACATGTTTCTATCTATCTAATCTATGTGTGAAGCTCTATTCTGTCTGTTATAAATTGTCGGGTACCGCTGCTGAATTGCCGGCCGGCTTTTTTAAAGAGACAGTGCATGAAAACACTATTATTTTTTTTGATAAATCCTTTACGCTAAATGACAAGTACAGTAAGCAACACTGTCACTGTACTTAGTATATATGTGGCTGACATGTTTCTATCTATCTAATCTATGTGTGAAGCTCTATTCTGTCTGTTATAAATTGTCGGGTACCGCTGCTGAATTGCCGGCCGCTTTTTTAAAGAGACGGTGCATGAAAACACTATTATTTTTTTTGATAAATCCTTTACGCTAAATGACAAGTACAGTAAGCAGCACTTTCACTGTACTTCGTATATATGTGGCTGACATGTTTATATCTATCTAATCTATGTGTGAAGCTCTATTCTTTCGGTTCTAAATTGTCGGGTACCGGTGTATGCCGCTGCTGAATTGCCGGCTTTTCATGTTTCACTGTTGGCACTGTTCCCATCGATTTGGGCAACCACTGTAATGCCACAACCACCATGGCTATGGAATTACAGTGAGTGGCAGACAATCCCTGCATGATTGGTGCTCTAAATAGCGCCAGACATGCAGGACACGCTTTTGGTGCATGAACAGTTATCGAACATAACCTCGAACAGCCGAATTTTTTGCAAATCGTTCGGGTTCGTGGAACAACTCGAACACCGCCCAAAACAGCTCGAATTTGAGATTGGCGAACAGTTCTAGTCGAACACCGCTCATCTCTACTGCCGACTCCAACTCAAAAATATCTCCAGAATCCGCACATTCCTAAACCATGAATCTGCAAAAACACTAGTGCACGCCCTCATCATCTCCCGCCTTGACTACTGTAACCTCCTGCTCTGTGGCCTCCCCTCTAACACTCTCGCACCCCTCCAATCTATCATAAACTCTGCTGCTCGACTAATCCACCTGTCCCCCTGCTATTCCCCGGCCTCTCCTCTCTGTCAATCTCTTCACTGGCTCCCCATTGCTCAGAGACTCCAGTTCAAAACCCTAACCATGACATACAAAGCCATTCACAACCTGTCTCCTCCATATATCTCCGACCTAGTCTCCCGTTACATACCTGCACGCAACCTCCGATCCTCACAAGATCTCCTTCTCTACTCCCCTCTTATCTCCTCCTCCCACAACCGTATACAAGATTTCTCCCGTGCTTCCGCCCTACTCTGGAACTCTCTACCCCAACGTATCAGACTCTCGCCTACCGTGGAAACCTTCAAAAGGAACCTGAAGACCCACCTCTTCCGACAAGCCTACAACCTGCAGTAACCACCGCTCCACCATACCGCTGCACGACCAGCTCTACCCTCACCTACTGTATCCTCACCCATCCCTCGTAGATTGTGAGCCCTCGCGGGCAGGGTCCTCGCTCCTCCTGTACCAGTCGCTGTCACATTGTGTTCAAGATTATTGTAATTGTTCTTGTATTATACCCCTTTTTCACATGTAAAGCGCCATGGAATAAATGGCGCTATAATAATAAATATATATATATATATATATATATATATTAAGGGACGAGGTTTTGGAAGAGGTGAAGGATGAGGAGTCACAAATGTCATCTGCTTCTCTACAGTCTGCGCAACATGGTTCCTCACAAAGGCCTAGGCAGGGGACACTTTGTGAGGAGGATGAGGAGGAGTCAATGGAGGAGGAAGACATCTGTCCAAAGGAGGGAGGTACACAATGCTCTAGTAGTCAGTATCTAGAGCGAGGGTGGGGTGATGCAGAGCAGGCAGAGATCATACCTCAAGCAGGGGACAGCGTTTCTTGGCCAGTTGGCAGTCTGCAGCACATGGTTGATTTTATGCTGCAGTGCCTGAGAAACGACCGCCGCATCGCCCACATTCTCAACACGGCTGATTATTGGGTGTCCACCCTCCTAGATCCTCGCTACCGGGACAACTTACAAAGCTTCATAACACCGTTGAACCAGGAGCGCAAAATGCAGGAGTACCAAGACGCACTGGTGCATTCCATCATGCACTCCATTCCAACCGAGAGCATTGCTGCTAGTGCTTTACAAAGCAGCTCAGTGCGTCGAGGCAGTGGAGGAAGCTCTGCACAAAGAGGGAGCAGAAGCAGCGCCTCAGCACAAGGCAAGACCAGTATGGCCCATATGTGGCAAAGTTTTGTGACCCCGCCTCCACAAAAGTCTACACCATCACAGACGGCTCCAGTCAGCAGGAGGCAACGTTTCCGTCAGATGGTGACAGACTACATGTCTTGCCCTCTCAGTGTACTCCCAGACGGCTCTTCTCCCTTCATGTTTTGGGTCTGTAAGCTGGATACATGGCCAGAGCTTAGCCAGTATGCATTGGAGGTGCTAGCTTGCCCCGCTGCTAGTGTATTATCGGAACGCGTCTTTAGTGCCGCAGGTGGTGTACTAACAGACCGTCGCATGCGACTATCCTCCGATAACGTTGACCGGCTTACTTTTCTCAAAATGAACAAGGCCTGGATCTCGCATGAATTTGCCAGTCCTCTTCCAGAATAAATAATTGGTTGGCAACAGTATCCAGGTCTCCTGTTGTGTTCATGTTTCTACTACCTGAACTGTAATCACTGACCTTCAACACCACCAGTTGCTGCTCAGAAGTGCCGTCTGCACAGTCAACGCTTGCTCCAGTGTTATTGGGGTTCAGTAACGTCAGCTGATCCCCAGCTGTGTGTCTGGCAAATTCTCCTGCTCTGTCCACATCCACTGTACTGCTGATTTAAAACTTGCTCCAATTACACCTCTGGCTCCTCTGTTTTTAGTATTTACCCTGGGCTCCAATACTGCTAGTTGCTGCTCAGAAGTGCCGTCTGCACAGTCAACGCTTGCTCCAGTGTTATTGGGGTTCAGTAATGTCAGCTGATCCCCAGCTGTGTGTCCGGCAAATTCTCCTGCTTTGTCCACATCCACTGTACTACTGATTTAAAACTTGCTCCAATTACACCTCTGGCTCCTCTGTTTTTAGTATTTACCCTGGGCTCCAATACCGCTAGTTGCTGCTCAGAAGTGCCGTCTGCACAGTCAACGCTTGCGCCAGTGTTATTGGGGTTCAGTAACGTCAGCTGATCCCCAGCTGTGTGTCCAGCAAATTCTCCTGCTTTGTCCACAACCACTGTACTACTGATTTAAAACTTGCTCCAATTACACCTCTGGCACCTCTGTTTTCAGTATTTACCCTGGGCTCCAATACCGCTAGTTGCTGCTCAGAAGTGCCGTCTGCACAGTCAACGCTTGCTCCAGTGTTATTGGGGTTCAGTAACGTCAGCTGATCCCCAGCTGTGTGTCCGGCAAATTCTCCTGCTCTGTCCACATTCACACTACTAAAGATTTTAAAGTTGCTCCAATTACGCCTCTGGCTCCACTCTGTTTTTAGTATTTACCCTGGGTTCCAGCACCGCCAGCTGTTTCCCAGCAGTGTCTTTGGCACGGGTACTCCCTCCTGCCCAGCCTGGTTCCAGCACGCCAGCTGTTTCCGGGTAGTGTCAACGTCACTTTGCCTCCAATGCGATGTCCTGTCGTGTTGCGGTCGGGTTAGCCGACTCTATGGTGCCTGCAGTTTAGGTGACTCCTATGTGGGCTGCGGGATCTGGCAATGAAGGCTGGTTCCATAGTGCCAATAAGACAAGCACCCCCTGTAGGACTGTGGGTTTCGGTAACTGCGGCCGGCTCGCGGCCTTGCAACTTTTTTTTACATTGGTACCTTCTGCTACCCATCCGGGTTCCAGTACCGTCAGCTGGTTCTCGGCAGTGCCTTTGGCTTAGGTGCCTCCTTCTCGGTATCCAAGTTCCACCAATGTCTGCTGGTCCTTGGTAGTGCTTTCTGGCACAGGTACCTCCTTCTTAGTAACCGAGTTCCAGTACCGTCAGCTGGTCCTCGGTAGTTCCATTGGCTCTTGTACCTTCTGCTACCCATCCGGGTTCCAGTACCATCAGCTAGTTCTCGGCAGCTCCTCAGCCTTCTTGTACCTTCTGCTACATTTCCAAGTTCAAGCTTTTTGAAATGGTTCTTGGTAATCACTCTGGATCTCCCTGATGAGGACCGTGAAGACGAGGACCCTGAAGACCACCCCGAAGAAGACGAGGACCCTGAAGACAAGGACCCTGAAGACCAACCCGAAGAAGACGAGGACCCCGAAGACTACGACCCTGAAGACCACCCCGATGAAGACGAGGACCCCGAAGACGAGGACCCTGAAGACCACCCCGAAGAAGACAACGACCCCAAAGACGACGACCCTGAAGACGACGACCCTGAAGACCACCCCGAAGAAAACGACCCCGAAGAAAACGACCCCGAAGACGACGACCCTGAAGACGACCCCGAAGAAGACGAGGACCCTGAAGACAACAACCCTGAAGACGACGACCCTGAAGACCACCCCGAAGACGAGGACCCCGAAGACGACGACCCTGAACACGAGGACCCTGAAGACCACCCCTAAGAAGACGAGGACCCCCGAAGACGATGACCCTGAAGACGACTACCCTGAAGACCACCCCGAAGAAGACCAAGAAGATGACCCTGAAGAAGTTGACCAAGAGGACAAAGAACAAGAAGACAACCACCAAGATACAGAAGAACAAGAGACAGAAAACCAAGAAGCAGAAGTACAAGAAGCTGCAGAACAAAAAGCAGAAGAACATTAAGCTTAAGACTAAAAATCAGAGCAAAAGATATTATCTAAATTATAAGCAGAAGATCACTAAGCAGTGTATGGGGGTGAGTCCGTTCCTCCTCGTGGTGCCCCTGGAAAAGACCTGCTGCTGCAGGCCAAACTGAACGCGGACAAATCCTGTTGTAAATCTTTTGTGACGGGCAGAACGAAAGGTGTAATGTTCAAACTTTTATAGATAACAACTACAGGAATGCCTGTCACAAATAAGAATATGATGAAGAAGAAGAATATGAAGAAGATGAAGAAGTAGAATATGAAGAAGAAGAATAGTTGAATAAGAAGAATATGAAGAATGTAAAAAAAAAAGAATAATACGAAGAAGGTGAAGAAGAAGATGAAGAAGGTGAAGAGGAAGTTGATGAAAAAGATGCTGATGCTGAGGATGATGAAGGAGAAAATGTGGGAGAAGTAAAAAAGAAGGTGAAGAGCATGGAAGTAGTGAAACATAAATATCTGACAAAATATAAAAAAATTTAACATAGTCAATATTTCCGTAACTCAGAACGTCTTAAAAAAATATTAATTCCTGCTATTCCATTTGATTGGGCTAAACCTCTATGCCTTTATTGTCTCCCCCACCTCCCCCCAATACATTCTACATTATTCTTAGTTGTTTTCCTTCATGTACAATTAACCTACAAGGAAAGAAAGGGTTTATTTTTATTCCGATATTTGTGTCCCATTGACTTGCATTGGGTTCCGGTATCGGAATCGGCGATATCCGATACTTTTTGGGTATCGGTCCGATCCAATCCGATCCGATATTTCCCGATATTGGAAGGTATCGCTCAACACTAGTCATCACTCATCTCAATCACAGCAGGATGATGTAGCTTCTGACAGCGACATCATCAGCTGGAGTGAGCACCTCCTCCGCTGCCATAGTGGTTAATGTTGTGCAAAGTGAAATAGAAACTTGTTTCTATTCTGCCCCAAAGTCCCCCAAACCAGAGCATCCTGGGAACTAAGGTACATACTACACTAGAAAAACTTCTCCCAGTTAATATTTTGGAAGTCATGAACAGTCAGCATTTGTTCTCAGAAGACATGGTGCCTGAGGGGAAGGACAACATGATTCTAATACCAATCTGTGTTGCAGGCTCTGCAAGCCGAGATTGTAGGGGCACTGTCTGTGGTATTAGCACTCTGAGCCAAGGCAAACCTTGGGGTGGAAATCAGGAGAGGGGCAAGGATTGCTGGATGATGATTGCTGGATGATGATTGCTGATGATGATTGATGATTGATGGATGATGATTGTTGATGGATGATGATGATTTATGATGATGATGATTGATGGATGGTGATGATTGATGGATGATGATGATGATTGATGGATGATGGTGATTGATGATGGATGATGATGATGATGATGATGATGATGATGATTCTATATTGAACAAAACCTGGTAACCAGACAGGTGTGACGAGGAGTTGAGATAATCAGAGGAGGAGGTTGCTGGCAATAGTCATATAGAGTTCATTTAAAAAAAAAACAGCCTCCATAACAGCATGTCCTATTTGGTGTGTCAGAGTGGACTCACACTCTCTAAAACCCCATATAATTTGAAATATAGACAAATGTATTATTCAAATAGAAATATTTCTATGCAATAAAGAGCAAAATACAGTCCATCAATGATATATACAAAAAATGAGTTCACTTTTGTTGCATACTGCTACCTTAAATGGACATTGCTATAGATCTATAGGAGAAACTCCTACATGCTGAGACACTGCGAGGAGGAACAAGACGCCCCCCGCACCTGTGTGACATTTGGGCACTCCCCCTTCTTAAAGCATACTATGCAGGTATAAAGGGAATCAGTCAGTAGGATCACTCCTCCTATGTAGTCTATATGGGCATGTAGGTCATAGAATCTGAATAGGACGGCACCTTGATATCTGCGATCCGATGACTTAGGCTGTGTGCCCACGTAGCATTTTTCAAGCGTATATGCTGCGGAATTTCCGCAGCGTAAACGCTTGAAAAACGCATGTATATCCGCACCCCATGGTCCCCAATGGGATTCCGCAAGTTCTATGCACATGCTGCGGATTTTTCCGCAGCGTTTATGCCGCGTTCAAAAATCCGCAGCATGTCATTTAATTTTGCGTTTCCGCAAGCGGAATTGCCTTAGTCCAATGCATAAAAAACGCAAGGCAATTCCGCATGTGGAAAACGCGTGATAAATGCGCGAAAAATGCACGATAAACGCGTGCGGAATTCCGCAGGCGTTTTTCCGGGAGAGGACTTGCATTTATGCAGCAGAAATTTTCTGCTGCATAAATGCAACGTGGGCACATAGCCTTATTCTAGAGAAATCCATGTTTTCTTCTATGTAGATGAGCTGTTCAGGGCTATGGGCTGGACACTGATCTGCATGAGGATCTGCAGTCAGATTATTTTTAAGAAACGGAGGAGTTGCCAGTGTTAGGCTGTGTGCCCACGTAGCATTTTTCAAGCGTATATGCTGCGGAATTTCCGCAGCGTAAACGCTTGAAAAACGCATGTATATCCGCACCCCATGGTCCCCAATGGGATTCCGCAAGTTCTATGCACATGCTGCGGATTTTTCCGCAGCGTTTATGCCGCGTTCAAAAATCTGCAGCATGTCATTTAATTTTGCGTTTCCGCAAGCGGAATTGCCTTTGTCCAATGCATAAAAAACGCAAGGCAATTCCACATGTGGAAAACGCGTGATAAACGCGCGAAAAACGCGTGCGGAATTCCGCATGCGTTTTTCCGGGAGAGGACTTGCATTTATGCAGCAGAAATTTTCTGCTTCATAAATGCAACGTGGGCACATAGCCTGAGGCTGAGTGCCCACGTAGCATTTTTCAAGCGTTTATGCTGCGGAATTTCCGCAGCGGAAACGCTTGTGAAACGCTAGGTAATCCGCACCCCATGGTCCTCAATGGGATTCCGCATGTTCTATGCACATGCTGCGGATTTTTCCGCAGCGTTTAGGCTATGTGCCCACGTTGCATTTATGAAGCAGAAAATTTCTGCTGCATAAATGCAAGTCCTCTCCCGGAAAAACGCATGCGGAATTCCGCACGCGTTTATCGCGCATTTTTCGCGCGTTTATCACGCGTTTTCCACATGCGGAATTGCCTTGCGTTTTTTATGCATTGGACAAAGGCAATTCCGCTTGCGGAAACGCAAAATTAAATGACATGCTGCGGATTTTTGAACGCGGCAAAAACGCTGCGGAAAAATCCGCAGCATGTGCATAGAACTTGCGGAATCCCATTGGGGACCATGGGGTGCGGATATACATGCGTTTTTCAAGCGTTTACGCTGCGGAAATTCCGCAGCATATACGCTTGAAAAATGCTACGTGGGCACACAGCCTTATGCCGCGTTCAAAAATCCGCAGCATGTCATTTAATTTTGCGTTTCCGCAAGCAGAATTGCCTTTGTCCAATGCATAAAAAACGCAAGGCAATTCCGCATGTGGAAAACGCGTGATAAACGCGCGAAAAATGCGCGATAAATGCGTGCGGAATTCCGCATGCGTTTTTCCGGGAGAGGACTTGCATTTATGCAGCAGAAATTTTCTGCTTCATAAATGCAACGTGGGCACATAGCCTTAGGCTATGTGCCCACGTAGCAGATTTGATGCAGAGCGTTTTTGCCTCTCTCTGGCAGAAAAAAACGCATGCAGATTTACATGCGTTTTTTCTGCCAGAGAGAAGCGTTTTTTCAGCGTTTTTACATGCGTTTTTTCAAGCAGTTTTCCAAGTGATTTTGAGCATCACTTGGAAAAGTGCTTGATAAGTTGGTCACACAATATAAATCCATGCAACCGGCATGGATTTATATAGTGAGACCAAGTAATAGTTAAAAAAAAAGAATAAGAATTGTAAAAAAAAAAAAAAAAAGATTATACTCACCTTCCGATGTCTTCCCGGTGTCATCTCTGCTGCGTCCGGTCTCTTGCAATGCTCGCGCTGTTGTGAAGGACCTGCGGTGACGTCATTGAGTCATGTGCAGGCCTTGCAAGAGACCGAACGGCGTGGACAAAACACCGGGAGGACACCGGAAGGTGAGTATAAACTTTATTTTTAATTTTAAATTCTTTTTTTTACAGATTCTATGGTACCCGGGTCTGGATGAGAGTCTCCTCTCCTCCAGACTTGGGTACCATCCGCACATTAGAACGCGCCAATTACGCAAGTACAGATGCAGTCTTGCGTAATTGGCACGTTCTAATGCAAGTCAATGGCGGCGATTACGCTGCGTGTCCGCAAAATTAATGGACATGCTGCGTATTTTTGAGCGCAGCATAAATGCTGCGGAAAAATACGCAGCGTGGCCATTGAAAGTGCGGATTTGCATTGGAGACCATGGGGGAAGGTTTACCAAGCGTTTCCCAAGCGTTTACGCTGCGGAAATTCCGCAGCATAAACGCTTGAAAAACGCATCGTGGGCACACAGCCTAAGGCTCAGTGCCCACGATGCAGAAATGAAGCAGAAATTTTCCTGAGCATTTCTGCATCTCCTTGGCAGAAAAACGCATGCGGTTTTTCCATGCGTTTTTGACGCGTATTTGACACGTTGTTGCCTAAGGCTGTGTGCCCACGATGCGTTTTTGGTGCGTTTTTTGGTGCGTATTTGCAGCGCGTAAACGCTCCAGAAACGCATTGCATACCTTATCCCATGACTTCCTACGACATTCTGCAAGTTCTGTGCACATGGTCAGGATTTTTTCTGCGCAGATTTTACTCACAGAAAAAATACGGACATGACCAATTCTTGTGCGTTTCTGCATGCGTATTTGCCGATACAATGCATTGGAAAAACGCATGGCAAATACGCATGCAAAAACGCGTCAAATACGCATCAGAAACGCATGGAAAAACTGCATGCGTTTTTCTGCCAAGGAGATGCAGAAATGCTCAGGAAAATTTCTGCTTCATTTCTGCATCGTGGGCACTAAGCCTAATGACGCTGCTGAACTGTTTTGGTGCTTTTTTTTCCTTTATAGCCTTCTATGTGGAGCTTGAAAAAAATACATGAAAAAAAAAACACTTTTGCATTTTTAAGTGCAGAATCAAAGCTTTTCTGTACTATTAACCCCTTTACAACCCAAGGTTGTTTGCACGTTAATGACCAGGCCAATTTTTACAATTCTGACCACTGTCAATTTATGAGGTAATTACTCTGGAACGCTTCAACGGATCCCCCTGATTCTGAGACTGTATTTTTGTGACATATTGTACTTCATTATTGTGGTAAAATTTCTTCGATATGACTTGCGTTTATTTGTGAAAAAAAGCGGAAATTTGGCGAAAATTTAAAAAATTTTGCAATTTTCAAAATTTTAATTTTTATGCCTTTAAATCAGAGAGATATGTCACACAAAATAGTTAATAAATAACATTTCCCACATGTCTACTTTACATCAGCACAATTTTGGAACCAAATTTTTTTTTTATTGGGGAGCTATAAGGGTTAAAAGTTGACAAGCGATTTCTCATTTTTCCAACAAAATTTACAAAACCATTTTTTTAGGGACCACATCATATTTGAAGACACTTTGAGGGGTCTTTATGACAGAAAATACCCAAAAGTGACACCATTCTAAAAACTGCACCCCTCAAGGTGCTCAAAACCACATTCAAGAACTTTATTAACCCTTCAGGTGCTTCACAGGAATTTTTGGAATGTGGAAGAAAAAAATTAACATTTAACTTTTTTCACAAAAATGTTACTTTAGACCCAGTTTTTTTAATTTTCTCGGGCGTAACAGGAAAACATGGACCCCAAAATTTGTTGTGCAATTTCCCCTGGGCACGCAGATAATCCATATGTGGGGAAAAAAAACACTGTTTGGGCGCACGGCAGGGTTCGGAAGGGAAGGAGCGCCATTTGACTTTTTGAATGTAAAATTTGCCTGAATAATTAGCGGATGCCATGTTGCATTTGGGGAGCCCCTGATGTGCCTAAACAGTGGAAACTCCCCACAAGTGACACCATTTTGGAAACCAGACCCCTCAGGGAACTTATCTAGATGTGTGGTGAGCACCTTGAACCCCCAGGTGCTTCACAGAAGTTTATAAATTGAGCCGTAAAAATAAAATTTTCACATTTTTCCCACAAAAATGTTTTTCAGTCCCCACTTTTGCATTTTCATAAGGGTAACAGGAGAAATTGCACCATGCAGTTTGTTGTGCAATTTCTCCTGAGTAAGCAGATACCCCATATGGGGGGAAAACCACTGTTTTGGGCGCACGGCAGGGTTCGGAAGGGAAGGAGTGCCATTTGACTTTTTGATTGTAAAATTTGCTTGAATAATTAGCGAACGCCATGTTGCATTTGGGGAGCCCCTGATGTGCCTAAACAGTGGAAACCCCCCACAAGTGACACCATTTTGGAAACTAGACCCCTCAGGGAACTTATCTAGATGTGTGGTGAGCACCTTGAACCACAAGGTGCTTCACAGAAGTTTATAACATTGAGCAGTAAACATAAAATTTTCACATTTTTCCCTCAAAAATGTTTTTCAGCCCCCACTTTTGCATTTTTATAAGGGTAACAGGAGAAATTACACCATGCAGTTTGTTGTGCAATTTCTTCTGAGTAAGCAGATACCCCATATGTGGGGGAAAACCACTGTTTGGGCGCACGGCAGGGTTCGGAAGGGAAGGAGCGCCATTTGACTTTTTGATTGTAAAATTTGATTGAATAATTAGTTGATGTGCCACTGATGTGCCTAAACAGTGGAAACCCCCCACAAGTGACACCATTTTGGAAACTAGACCCCTCAGGGAACTTATTTAGATGTGTGGTGAGCACCTTGAACCCCCAAGTCCTTTACAGAAGTTTATAACATGGAGCTGTGAAAATAAAAAAATCTAACTTTTTCCACAAAAATGATGTTTTAGCCCCAATTTTTTTATTTTTACAAGTGTAAGAGGAGAAAATGGACCCCAAAAACTTTTGTGCAATTGCTCCTGAGTACGCCAATACCCCATATGTGGGGAAAATACAGTGTTTGGGCGCACGGCAGAGTTCAGAAGGGAAGGAGCATTGTGTGACTTTTTGAACGTAAAATCGGCTGGAATCGAGAGCGGACGCCATGTCGCGTTTGGAGAGCCCCTGATGTGCCTAAATAATGGAAACCCCCCACAAGTGACCCCATTTTGGAAACCACACCCCTCAAGGATTTTATCAAGGGGTATAGTGAACATTTTGAACCCAGAGGTACGACACAGAATTTGATAACATTAGGTCATCATATTGAATAAGTTGTCATTAGTCTTGAGCGCAAGTGCTCGCTACTTGAGTTTGCATCAGGTACTCAGGTATGCACCATGTATCGTGGGTGCTCGAGTCCCCACTCGCATGTTTCATGGTTATTAGACACCCAAAAGAAAACATGCGGGGATCGCTCGTGCATGGCAAGTAATCCCCGCGAGGTTTTTTTGGCCGCGAAGCAAATGGGGCGGAGACTCGAGCATGTCACTCGAGCACCCACGATACTCAATGCATACCCAAGCACCCGATGCAAACTCAAATAACGAGCACTTGCGCTCAACACTAGTTGCCATATCGTCATGTTTTTTTTCTTTTTTTTTTTACTTTTGAAAAAAAAAACAACCCTAACCCTAGCACAACCCTAACCCCAACCCTAGCCCTAGCGTTTATTTTTTACGTCGTTCCTAGTGCGGTATAAGTGATTAGACGACTTTATTCTTCGGGTCGGTGCGACTACAGAGATGCCAGAATCATATCGGGTTTTTATGATTGACAGCTGTCACACACTAAAAGAAGCATTTTTTTTGTAAAATCTAGTTTTTGCATCGCCATATTTTGAGAGCTATAATTTTTCCATATTTTGGCCGACAGAGTCATGTAACATAGTAACATAGTACCATAGTTTTTAAGGTTGAATGAAGACTAAGTCCATCTAGTTCAACCCATATCCTAACTAGAGATGAGCGTTGTTCTACTCGAACTGTTCGCCAATCTCAAATTCGAGCTGTTTTGGGCGGTGTTCGAGCCGGTCGGCGAACACGAACAATTTGAGAAAAATTCGGCTGTTCGAGGTTATGTTCGATAACTGTTCATGCACCAAAATCATAACTGGATTTTTTCTCAGTAATGATGAAAATTAATGTTAATACGCAGTTTGAGTGTACAGCGGGGTGGGGGGAGGGGCAGGGGATGTATCTCTGCAGGAACAATGAAGATCTCCATTTTTTTTTCTCTTTCCCGCATTTGCAGTGGGGAGGTGCAATCTGTCAGCCTATCAGCAGCGCACACACGGAGCGAAGTGCTTTTTTTCACACAAGCAAGGGCATGTGTCATTGGCAGTGTATGTCACATGTCCTTGCCCTATAAGACCAAGCCATTTTCCCCGTCGCCACCATTTTCTCACTGCTGCAGCTGCGTGTTAGACGGCACCGCTGTTGCTGTGTGCGCTATACCTTGTTAATTTCAAGCCAATTTTCGCACAAATATACAGATAGCTTGGGAGTAGGGGATAGTTGTGATTGCAGTCCTTTTAAGGACTAGGTTACAGCATTTCCTACGACTTTTATCAGGCAGGTCTGTGCTCTTAAATAGATAGATTGTGGGAGTAAAGACTAATTGTAATTGGAGTCCTTTTCAGGACTAGGTTACATGAGTTCCTATCAGTTTTTGCCAGGCAGGTCTGTGCCAGTGCTGTGCAAGTTTTTTTCACAGCATTTGGCTGAATCTAGCAAAGCTAATCCTTTTTGGCCTATTGCAGAGTGTGTTAGTCAGTGGAGTAGCCTATCTGTGTTGCAAGATATACCACCTGTGTATAGAATACCAATTTTTTTACTGCACCTAGTGAAGTAAAATCTTTTGGGCATAGCATCATTCTATTAGTCCATCTATACTGACCTCCATCAGGTTGCAAACTGAATATAATTTTTTTCTGCATCTAGCTCTGAAAAAATATTTGGGCTTCTAGCAGTGTGTGGGACTTGGTCTATTAGTCCATCTATACTGACCTCCATCAGGTTGCAAATTAAAAATAATTTTTTTCTTCATTTAGCTCTGAAAAAATATTTGGGCTTCTAGCAGTGTGTGGGACTTGTTCTATTAGTCCTTCTATACTGACCTCCAGCAGGTTGCAAATTGAATATAATTTTTTTCTGCATCTAGCTCTGAAAAAATATTTGGGCTTCTAGCGGTGTGTGGGACTTGGTCTATTAGTCCATCTATACTGACCTCCATCAGGTTGCAAATTAAAAATAATTTTTTTCTGCATCTAGCTCTGAAAAAATATTTGGGCTTCTAGCAGTGTGTGGGACTTGGTCTATTAGTCCATCTATACTGACCTCCATCAGGTTGCAAATTAAAAATAATTTTTTTCTTCATTTATTTCTGAAAAAATATTTGGGCTTCTAGCAGCGTGTGGGACTTGGTCTATTAGTCCATCTATACTGACCTCCATCAGGTTGCAAATTAAAAATAATTTTTTTCTGCATCTAGCTCTGAAAAAATATTTGGGCTTCTAGCAGTGTGTGGGACTTGGTCTATTAGTCCATCTATACTGACCTCCATCAGGTTGCAAATTAAAAATAATTTTTTTCTGCATCTAGCTCTGAAAAAATATTTGGGCTTCTAGCAGTGTGTGGGACTTGGTCTATTAGTCCATCTATACTGACCTCCATCAGGTTGCAAATTAAAAATAATTTTTTTCTTCATTTATCTCTGAAAAAATATTTGGGCTTCTAGCAGCGTGTGGGACTTGTTCTATTAGTCCATCTATACTGACCTCCATCAGGTTGCAAATTAAAAATAATTTTTTTCTTCATTTATCTCTGAAAAAATATTTGGGCTTCTAGCAGCGTGTGGGACTTGTTCTATTAGTCCATCTATACTGACCTCCATCAGGTTGCAAATTAAAAATAATTTTTTTCTGCATCTAGCTCTGAAAAAATATTTGGGCTTCTAGCAGTGTGTGGGACTTGGTCTATTAGTCCATCTATACTGACCTCCATCAGGTTGCAAATTAAAAATAATTTTTTTCTGCATCTAGCTCTGAAAAAATATTTGGGCTTCTAGCAGTGTGTGGGACTTGGTCTATTAGTCCATCTATACTGACCTCCATCAGGTTGCAAATTGAATAAAAAAATTTTCTGCATCTAGCTCTGAAAAAATATTTGGGCTTCTAGCGGTGTGTGGGACTTGGTCTATTAGTCCATCTATACTGACCTCCATCAGGTTGCAAATTAAAAATAATTTTTTTCTGCATCTAACCCAGCCAATAGTTTTGGCCTAATACCACAGTTTGGCCACTCAGCTCTGCTCGGTTACCATCCATTGTTTTTTTGTGCAAACAACTCCAGAGTTGTGAATTAGTTAACCACCAAAATGAGTGGAAAAAGGCCTGCTGCTGGTGGAAAGGGGAATAGGCGTGTTGGGAAGGGGAAAAAAGGTTGTGTCCGTGGGGTAGGTGCAGAAGAAAGACCATCTTCCAGCCAAACTAAAATGTCTACTTCTTTTAGCGGACAATGTGATAAGATCCCTTTCTTACGGCCACGCCAATCGCTACAAATTCCAGATGAGGCACAAAAACAGCAGGTGCTTCAACAGATATCAAGTGCTCCTTTAAGTGGGCTCTCCTCCACATCAACTTCAACATCACAAATACTCCAGTCCTCAAAGGTGTCACCCAAATCGCACTTGCTTCCTCACAGCTCCCAAATCTCCAGCTGCCCGTCTGAGTATGAGGTAGAACAGATGGTTGAGTCTGCAGAGCTGTTTACTCATACTATAGCCTGGGAATCAGAGGTCGACTCCAGCGCTTCTGTGAATCCAGACGAGGAAATGATCTGCACTGATGCCCAGAATCTTTATGAGTCGGATCCAGGACCAGACGCAGAAGGTTCTGACCATAATGTAGACCCTCATTCCCAAACTGTAACTCCTGTTGGTGGAGACAATGAGGAAGACGATGATAAGACTCAAATACCTGATTGGAGCGACAACTTTAGTTTTTTGTCAGGGCAGGAACAGGTTGGCTCTGAGGACGACGGGTGTGATAACGCACAGGGTGATGATGATGAGGTCGGAGATCCCACTTACTGTCAACCCACAGTCAGCCAAGAGATGAGGTCAGCAGAGGAGGTGGAGGAAGATGCTAGTGACGACGAGGTCAGGTTGCGCCTTCCTGGACAGAGACGTAGTACTGGAAGCACGTCAACAACTGCATCCTCAAACACAACTCTGCCTCTCACCACAAGTCGTGGTGGCTCTTCAGGTCGCATGGGTGCTAAGCCTTGCATAGCCTGGGCATTTTTTCAGATCGATAAAGATGACCCAACTCGTGTTATCTGTAACATTTGTCAGCAAAAGCTAAGTAGAGGCCAAAAAATACATAGTTTGAGTACTTCATGCATGAACCGGCACATGGACATGAAGCATAAGTTGCAGTGGGAAGCTCAGTGTGCTACAATGCGGTCTAGCCGGCCGGGCCAACCACCGTCTGCCATATCTTGTGCATCCGCGGCCTCTTCATCCTCTGTGACTGGGGGGACAGCAGTCACACCTGTTTTGGGGCGCAGACCTGCCACCTCTTTACCCGCAACAGCCAGCGTGATTGGCAGGTCATCATTTTCTTTGGAGGTGGTAACACCAGCTGGTCTTGAGCGCTGTCCGACATCGATAGCACCACCTTTGGATCAAGGCAACCTAACATGTCCGCCTGCATCTTCCTCACAGACCGGCAGTTTGCCGGGGACACCCTTATCAACCCCGTCTAAGCACAATAGCCAGCCCTCGGTCCCTCAGATGTGGACAAGTAAAAGACCATTTCCTCCTAGCCATGAGAAAGCTAAGAGGTTGAATTTCACCATCTGCAAGCTCTTGGCTACAGAAATGCTGCCTTTCCGCCTGGTGGACACAGAGGATTTTCGAGACCTTATGTCCGTCGCAGTGCCCCAGTACCAGATGCCCAGTCGGCACTACTTCTCAAAGAAAGGTGTGCCTGCGCTCCACCAGCATGTCGCACACAACATCACCGCTTCTTTGAGAAACTCTGTGTGTGACAGGGTGCATTTCACCACAGACACTTGGACGAGTAGGCATGGACAGGGGCGTTACATGTCGCTGACTGGGCACTGGGTAACTATGGTGACAGCAGGACAAGGGGCTGCTGTCCAAGTCTTGCCGTCCCCACGAGTTGTGCGTCAATCCTCTTTATGTCAAAGTTCCACCACTGCTTCTGCCTCCTCAACCTCCTCTCGGTCTTCCACCTGCACCCAAAGCCTGTCTGGTCATGCCACAAGCTTTCTAACTGCGCAGAAGGGATCCTGCACACCTCCTTACTATGCTGGCAGTAGGGCTCAACGTCATCAGGCGGTTTTTACATTGAAATGTCTGGGAAATGTGAGTCACACAGCTGAGGAGTTGTGTTCAGCTCTGGAGAACCAATTTCATGAATGGTTGTCTCCACTGGACCTGAAACCAGGGAAGGCCGTGTGCGACAATGCTGCAAACCTGGGTGCGGCCCTTCGCCGGGGCAATGTCACACACGTGCCTTGTATGGCTCACGTGTTGAACCTGGTTGTCCAGCAATTTTTAGCCCACTATCCCAGACTAGATGGCCTTCTGCAGAGGGCACGGTCGCTGTGTGCTCACTTCCGCCGTTCGCATCCCGCAGCTCAGCGACTTACATCTCTACAGAAGTCGTTGGGCCTGCCACTTCACCGGCTAAAATGCGATGTGCCTACCCGGTGGAATTCAACTCTGCACATGTTGCAGCGACTGTGGCAGCACCGACAAGCCCTGGTGCAATACGTTCTGACGTATAGCCTGGGCCAACGAGATTCAGAGGTGGGGCAAATCACGCTGGAGGAATGGTCTCAGATCAGGGACCTATGCACCCTTCTGCACAGTTTTGAAATGGCGACGAAGATGTTTAGTGCTGACGATGCCATTATCAGCATGACTATTCCGGTGATTTACATGCTGGAGCACATGTTAAACAGAATTCGGAGTCAGGTGGTGGCACAAGAGGAGGTGGAGGAAGTAGAGGAGGAGGAGTTGTATGCGGAAGGGCTAACATCTGCAAGGTCCAGACGGTCGGCAGCACCAAGGCGGCAGGCATGTGAGGGTGGGGGAGATGGTTTTACCAGGGCGCATGGTAGCAGCCAAAATAGTGAGGAAGGTGCAGGAGCCCAGGAAGAAGTGGAGGACGAACTGATGGAAGACTCATCAGATGAGGGAGACCTTGATCACATTTCTGTTGTGCGAGGTTGGGGGGAGAGGACAGAGGAAGGAAGCATGATTGTTACCTCGCCACCAACACAACAGGGACTTGGTGCTCCTGGATGCGCAACACACATGAGTGCCTTCTTGCTGCACTACCTGCAACATGACCCTCGAATTGTGAGAATTAGAAATAATCCTGACTACTGGGTTGCCACACTGTTAGATCCCCGGTACAAAAGTAAATTTGCAGAAATTATTCCTGCCATAGAAAGGGATGCACGCATGCAGGAGTATCAGCAGAGACTGTTGCAGAATCTTACATGTGCTTTTCCACAAAATACCAGTGGTGCACGTAGTGAATCTCACAGTTCCAACTTGCCAACCGTGGGACCGTCAAGTGTTCAGCACTCAAACCGTGACAGAACCACAGTATCTGCTGGTAACATCAATTTTGCGGAATCATTTCACCACTTTTTTAGCCCATCCTTTGCAAGGCCACAGGAGACAAGAAGTCTGACACATAGTCAACGCCTAGAGACGATGGTACAGGAGTATCTCCAAGTAAACATTGAAGCCACGACTGTGTCACTGGACCCTTGCTCTTTTTGGGCTTCCAATCTGGATAAATGGCCGGAGCTAGCCACTTACGCCTTGGAGATCTTGTCATGCCCCGCAGCCAGCGTTCTGTCTGAACGTGTGTTCAGCGCTGCTGGTGGTGTGCTGACAGATAAGCGCACGCGGCTCTCCACTGATAATGTAGACAGACTCACGTTCATAAAGATGAACAAATCATGGATCCGAAACGACTTTTCTACCCCTGTGTCATCCTGGGGAGAGTAAAAGCTTGATGATTGGTTAAAATCACCCTACCAACCGTTTTAAGCTTTCAAATTACTAATCATGTTTATCTGTATCTTGACTGGAAAATAATTTGGGCTTTGTAGCAGTGTGCAGCACTGATCCTATTAGGCCATCTATACTAAAGCTTCACCAGATTTAAAATTAAAAATAATTTTTAGCTGCATCTAGCCCGGAAAATAATTTTGGGGCTCCGAGATGCGCAAG
The DNA here is from genome assembly GCF_046119375.1 of Phyllobates terribilis. NCBI lineage: Eukaryota > Metazoa > Chordata > Amphibia > Anura > Dendrobatidae > Phyllobates > Phyllobates terribilis. Next base: position 278,692,544 of record NW_027362767.1, read on the forward strand.
GCACATAAGTGCCTTCTTGCTGCACTACCTGCAGCATGACCCTCATATTGTCAGAATTCGAAGTAATCATGACTACTGGCTTGCCACACTCTTAGATCCCCCAAACTTTTCGATCAACCTTTTCATTTTAATAAAGACCAAAAAAATGGTCATTTTTGAAATTATAAGCATTAGCAGGTTGTTAGAAACTGAAATCAAACAGTTTTCAACTCAAAACTTTATTCTAGGTGATGTTACATTTTCACATAGGACCCCTTATTCGAAAGGAGCTTCTGAACTCTCTCGTCCATTGAATTTGTCAGGTTTTGGATGGTTTCTGCTTCAATTGTTTTGCATGAGGACAGAATGCCCTCCCAGAGCTGTTGCTTAGATGTGAACTGCCTCCCGCCATCATAGACACTCCTTTTAATGATGCTCCAAAGGTTCTGAATGGGGTAGAGGTCAGGGGAGCATGGGGGTCACACCATAAGTTTGTCCCCTTTTATGCCCATATCAGCCAGAGATGCAGATGTTTTATGTGCAGCATGAGATGGTGCATTATCATGCAGAAAAATGATCTTGCTGTGAAATACACGGTTCTTCTTCTTGAACCATGGCAGGAAGTGCTGTTTGAGAAAATCCACATACATTATGGAGTTCATCTTTAGCGCCTTCAGGGATCCTAAAGGGGCCGACAATCTCTCTCCCCATGATTCCAGCCCAAAACATTACTCCACCTCCTCCTTGTTGGCGCTGTAGCCGTGTTTGCGTGGGTGTCCATCAACCAGCCATCTTCCACTCCATCCATCTGGACCATCGAGCGCTGCACGGCACTCATCCGTGAACAAAACAGTTTTGAAATCAGTCTTCATGTAATGTTTGGCCCACTGGAGCCGTTTCTGCTTGTGTGAAGTGGATAGAGGAGGTCGACAGGATGGCATATGCACAGCTGCAAACCTCTGAAGGACCCTGCATCTTGTTGTTCGGGGGACGTTGGAGGCACAAGCAGCTTCAAAAACTTGTCTGCTGCTATGACAAGGCTTTTTTGCCGCTGCTCTTTCAACCTGACGTAATTGCCTGTAGGAAAGAGTCCTCAATTTGCCCTTATCAGCACGCACACGTGTGTACTGTGAATCAGCTACATACTTCTTGATTGCCAAGACACTTCATCCTGATCATCGCACAATGTTGATTGTAGTCATGCCTTGACCTAAACACTCCACAATTTGTTGCTTCTCAGCAGCCGACACATCCTTTTTCTTTCCCATTTTGGCAGAAAATGTAGGCTGCTTAATAATGTGAGAGAGCCTTCTTAAGTAGTCCTGCCTTTCATTGGACACACCTGCCAAACTAATTAGCACAGGTGTCTGCAATTGCTTACAGTATATAAAGAGCCCTGACACACATCACCATCAATGAGTTTAACTGACAAACAAACAAATTCTTCCCTTATCACTCCTAAACACTTTTTGCATAATAATTTGGAACGCGGTGTACATGTGATTTTCCACAAAACACCAGCGGTTCACGTAGTGAATCTTACAGTTCTAACTTGCCAACCGTGGTCTGTATGGAATTGTTCAATAAAGGGCCCAAAATTAAGATAACATAGATGGGAGAGGTCTCTATGAATAGGAATTCCTAAGTATTTGATACCCTGTGAGGGCCAGGCAAAGGGAAAGTTGGACTGGATGGAATCCTATATGGATTTGGGGAGGGAGACATCGAGGGCCTCAGACTTCGCTGCATTGATTTTAAAATTTTACCATGTAACAAAGTGATCTATTTCAGCCATAACAGCATGGATGGATATATGTGATTGAGTGATATATACTAGGACATCATCAGCAAATAGAGAGCACTTGTACTCGGTGCCTCCCACCTCAATCCACCTAATATTGGGGTTATGGCGAATTGATGAGAGCAGGTGCTCCGTCACTAGGATGTATAAGAGAGGGGACAGAGGACATCACTGCCTTGTCCCATTGGTGATTGTGAAAGGTGATGAAAATGTTCTGACGCACCCCCTGGGCCTTGGGACATCCGGAGCCGGACCCTTTTTGGTGGATGCTGGTGGTTGTAGTCTTCGTGGCGGCGACCCAGTTCCGTGGCTCAGGGCGGTCAAACCAGTGGCGGAACTATTTATGTGGTTTTCATGTTTAAATGTCCGACTACGCCACCCGTGGATTGCGGTCAGAGTGAACCGCCGCTACAGGGCAGACCACTGAGGCTGGTGTTGTGGGTGCAGCAGAGCGTAGCATAACTCCCCACGGGAGGAGTATAGCCTCAGGGCAGTGTATGCGGAGGATGGGGGTGATGGTGCAGGGCAGCAGCAGTAACGACACGGAGTCAGTGATGCAGTTCAGGGCCTTTACTCACAGTTCTTAGTATCCAGACCACGTCTGCAGGTAACGGCTGCCCACGTCGTACTGTGCTCACCAGGTGAGGGGCTCAGACAACTCCCAGATAACTTTGGAGCACTTCACAGGACCCCCTTTGTGTGTCCTTTGTCTGGCCTTTCTTACCAACACTTCTGTCCGGCTGCCTCGGGCCTCCTCTTGGTAAACTTGGCGCCAGTTTCCCTGACCCTATGTGGTGCCTTCCTAGCGGGTGTAGCGAGGGGCTGCGCCACATAAAATGTCAGAGCCTCCGGTTTCTAGCTGAGGGTCGTTTCCTGCCTCCACTAGTTCGGGGACCGGTCTCCCCCTTTGGCCTGACCCCTCCACGCAGGTGGATTCGGGCGTGCGGTGGCGACTCGCCCGTCCGCACCCCTGGGATCCCTTCATTCCTCGTTCCTGGAGCCTTCTCCGCTCCTCTTCCTTCCTTCTCCCTCTTCCAGGCCTGGGCCTCTGTTACTAGGCCCGCCTCCGGAGCAGAGCTCATGCAGAGCCCCTGCTCCCTGCCACTTCTGCTCAGACTTCTCTGCACTGAACTAAGATGGTGCCCACCTTTTATACTCCCTTCTCAATGCACCCAGGAACTGCTTCCTCCCTGCTCCTGCACTACAGGGTTCCCCTTCCTCAGTGTTCCCTCCCCCCACTCCAGCCAGGGACAGGGACTGTCGTGCCCATCTCAGGGGCATATTGGTCGCCCTGCCCCACGGCAATGTGGTGTAATGCATGCAGGTGTCGGGTCCTGATCCACACTCCATCCTTACCTGAGAGTGAGATATCACACCTCTGGGTGAGGTGCAATACGTCTTTAGCAACCGAGCCCTCAGGGTGCTACAGTTCCATTTATCTTCAGCCTAGGTGACGTATTGCGATACAGGGCCGTGATTTTGGCTATAAAAGGGTCCCCTAGACCCCTACCCCAAGCTTTTTAAGAGAATCATATATGGCGTGCCAGGAGACTCTATGGAATGCTTTCTCAGCATCCAACGAGAGTATCTAATTACAAATTTTTAACTGCATCTAGCCCAGGAAATACTTTGTGCCTAGTAGCAGTGTCTGCTAGTAAGCGGATTATCCCGGCTGTTAAGCAAGCTGCACCACCTGTAGTTTAGACACTTAATTTTTTCAAAGGAAATGCTTCGGGACCATGGGATACTTAGTGAAGAGCGTCAGGAGGCACCCCAAGGCATAGGGGCTGGGACTGGCAGTAGGATGCCTTGCGGTGGACAGCCGAGCTCGATCCTTATAAAAGCTTTTTAACTGCAGCAGCTTTAGTGGACGCTACTGGAGCTGGAATTACCGCGGCTGCTGGCATGAGACTTGCCCTCCAATAGATCCTTGTAAATGGATTTAAAGTGTATTCATTCAAATTAGAGAGACAATTTAAATTAAAAAGCTTAGAGCTGCCTCCACCACAGGGGGGCTCGCTCGACCCACCAGCGGACAGGCACCAGTATTGGGAGAGGGGGGCTGGCCGTCAGGGTTCACCGCGGCTCTGGCACAAACCCGGCGACACGGAGGTGGCACGGGCAGGAGCGGACTGGCCGTGTCGGCTTCTCACTTTTTGGATTTTAGAAGGGCATGACATGCCTATATCTGTGTCTCCCCCTCCTTTTACTCCTCCACCTCTTTTATTTTCGCATGACTATATGTACTTGTCACTTTTCCATGTGTTAGTTATGTCTTCTGAGCAGTTTGTCAGCTTTTGGACACCTTTGAAGGTGTTTTCTATGTGTTTCTATGTGTTTTTGTTTGCCTGCCATTGGTTTTAACGGTGTTCGAAGGTGTTCGACGAACAGTTCGACGAACAGTTCGGCGAACACACGGGTGTTCGACGAACCGAACCGAACTCGAACACTACGGGGGTGGCTCAACACTAATCCTAACATGTTGATCCAGATGAAGGCAAAAAAAAACATGTGGCAAACACTAAGCTTCACATCGGGGAAAAAAATTCCTACCCGACTCCATACGACAATCAGACTAGATCCCTGTATCAACGCCCTATCAAGGAATCTAGTATATATAACCTGTAATATTATACTTTTCAAGAAAGGCATCCATGCCCTTCTTAAATTTTAATAGTGAATCACTCATTACAACATCATGCGGCAGAGAGTTCCATAGTCTCACTGCTCTTACAGTAAAGAATCTGACTCGACCCCTGGGCCGTGGGGCACTCGGAGCCGGGCAATCGGGGAACGATGGGGGTAGTAGTGGCAACCCAGTTCCGTGGCTTAGGGTGGTCAGACCATTGGTAGTCTGCGACGCGCTGTTGATGTGTCCGACTACGCCACCCGTGGATTGCGGTCAGTGCGGACCGCCGCTGCCAGGTAGACCGCTGGGGCTGATGATGTATGCAGCTGGGATAGTGTGACCCACCACGGGAAGAGTGCGGCCCCAGGGCAATATAATGGAAGATGGGGGTGATGGTGCAGGACGTCCCAGTACCGTTAGTGCTGGAGGAGCAAGGAGCACACAGACAACAGGTTGCAGTCCAGGGTCTTTACTAGAACAGGTGAACTGACCCACAAACAGGCCCGGCTAGGAGGGGGCCTGGACGTCTGAGAGCAAACGGGAAATTGGCCCTGGTCAGGGTGAGGGTGTAGGCCTACCGTGCTCTCTGCGCTCCTTCTGGCTATCTCCTCCTGGTAGGGTAACAGCCCACGGTCCCGAGCTCACCGTGTCCTCTCACCCGTATGGTTTGCAACGTGGGTTCCTTTCTACTCCCGGCCTGGTACGGCTCTGCTGGTCCCTTCTGCTGTGGCGGAGCCTCCGGGCTTCTTAGGCCAAGGAACGTACAGTCCCCTGCGGACTGGTTATCTGCTGTAGGACGTGGAATCCTCACAGCCTCAGACACCAAAGTCTGGTAGAGTAGTCTCTTTGTCTGCCAGGACAGGCGTACTTCACCTCTTGTCCCTGGCTTGTGGCTCTCCTACTGCCACACATCCTCTTAGGGTGCAATACAACTGTCCCTCTCTGCTCTGGGACACCTCTCAGTCCAGAGACTGGTCGTCCAGTTCTCCCTAACCCTGCCCCCAGTTCCAGCTTTTATAGGGGCAGCCTGCTCCCCCTACTGGCCTGAGACAGGAGGTATTGCATGCTAATGTTCCCCTGACCAGAGAACCTCCCCCTTGCTCTCAGACACAGCTTTATTATATTTGTGGCATCCATGCCAGGGTGACACAAATCCGCGTCTGTGATTATGATTAAACCTTCTTTCCTCCAGACATAGAAGATGCCCCCTTGTCCCCGTCTCTGGCCTCAGAGTAAAAAGATCAGTAGAAAGGTCTTTGTACTGTCCCCTCATATACTTGTACATAGTAATAAGATCACCCCTAAGCCTTTGTTTTTCCATACTAAATAACCCCAAGTGTAATAACCTGTCTTGGTATTGCAGACCCCCCAGCCCTCTAATAACCTTGGTCGCTCTTCTCTGCACCCTCTCTAGTTCAGCTATGTCTTTCTTATACAGCGGAGACCAAAACTGTACACAGTATTCTAAGTGTGGTCGCACTAATGACTTGTATAGAGGTAAAATTATGTTCTCCTCATGAGCATCTATGCCTCTTTTAATGCATCCCATTATTTTATTTGCCTTTGCAGCAGCTGCCTGACACTGGCCACTAAACGTGAGCTTGTCGTCCACCAATACACCCAGGTCTTTTTCAGTTACAGTTTTGCCGAGTGTTTTAAAATTAAGCATATAATTATACATTTTATTTCCTCTGCCAAAGTGCTTTACCTTACATTTATCCCAATTAAAGCTCATTTGCCATTTATCAGCCCAAGCTTCTAGTTTACATAGATCCTCCTGTAATATAAAATTGTCCTCCTCTGTATTGATTACCCTGCAGAGTTTAGTGTCATCTGCAAATCTGAAATATTACTCTGTATGCCCCCTACAAGGTCATTAATAAATATGTTAAAAAGAAGGGGGCCCAATACTGACCCCTGTGGTACCCCACTGTTAACTGAGACCCAGTCTGAGTGTTTTCCATTAATAACCACCCTTTGTTGCCTATCACTAAGCCAATTCTTAACCCACATACATATATTTTCCCCTATCCCCATTGTTCTCATTTTATGTATCAACCTTTTGTGTGGAACCGTATCAAAAGCTTTTGAAAAGTCCATATACACAACATCCACTGCATTTCCTTGGTCCAGTCCAGAACTTGCCTCCTCATAAAAACTGATCAGATTAGTTTGACAGGAACGGTCCCTCGTAAACCCATGTTGATATTGGGTCATGAGGTTATTCTTCTTCAGATACTCTAGTATAGCATCTCTTAGGAAACCCTCCATGATTTTACCCACAGTAGAGGTTAAGCTTACTGGCATATAATTTCCAAGTTCAGTTTTTGTCCCCTTTTTTAATATTGGCACCACATTTGCTATACGCCAGTCGTGTGGTACAGACCCTGTTATTATGGAATCTTTAAAGATTAAAAATAATAGTCTATCTATGACGTTACTTAATTCCTGCAGTACTCGCGGGTGTATCCCATCCGGGCCCGGGGATATGTCAACTTTAGTGATTTTTAGACGCCGCCATACTTCCTGCTGGGTTAAGCAAGTGACATTTAATGGAGAATTTTTGTTATCTCTAATCATGTTTTCTGTCATGCGATTTTCTTGTGTAAATAAGGTTGAAAAAAAATCATTTAGCATATTGGCTTTTTCCTCATCCTCATCCACCATTTCACCCAGACTATTTTTAAGGGGGCCAACACTATCATTTTTTAGTTTTTTTACTATTTATGTAGTTAAAGAATATTTTGGGGTTATTTTTACTTTCTCTGGCAATGATTCTCTCTGCCCCAATCTTTGCTGCCTTGATTTGTTTTTTACATAATTTATTTAATTTTCTATATTTATTTAATGCCTCATCACTACCTACTTGCTTTAGTTCTCTAAATGCTTTTTTTTGTCACTTATTGCGCCCCTTACAGCTCTATTTAGCCATAGTGGTTTCCTCCTATTTCTAGCATGTGTATTCCCAAAGGGTATATATTGTGCACAGGTCCTATTCAGGATGTTAATAAATGTCTCCCATTTGCTTTGTGTAGTTTTATGTCTCAGGATATCGTCCCAGTTTATTGCACTAAGATCATCTCTTAACCGTTGGAAATTTGCCCTCCTGAAGTTTAGTGTCCTTGTAACCCCTCTACTGCACATCTTATTAAAGGTTACATGAAAACGTATTATTTTGTGATCACTATTACCCAAGTGACCCCCAACTCGTATATTTGATATGCGGTCTGGCCTATTGGTTAATATTAGGTCTAGCAGTGCCCCCCTTCTTGTTGGGTCCTGAACCAGTTGTGAAAGGTAATTGTCTCTCATAGTAGTCAAAAACCTATTTCATTTGCTTGAACTACATGTTTCTGTCCCCCAATGTATTTCAGGGTAGTTGAAGTCTCCCATAATAATGACTTCTCCTTGAGTCGCTGCTTCATCTATTTGCTTTACGAGGATATTCTCCGCTACTTCCATTATTTTTGGAGACTTATAACAAACCCCTATCAGTAATTTATTATTTTTTCCCCCTCCCCTTATCTCCACCCACAGGGAATCTACATTTTCATTAGATTCACATATATCCTCCCGCAAGAGGGGTTTTAAGGATGACAACTTGTTTTTTGAGGGATGAGTTGACGTTTTTATTGGTGCCATTTTCAAGCACATGATATTTTTTGATCGCTTTCTATTCTGATTTTTGGGAGGCAGACTAAACAAAAAGCAACAATTCAGGAATTGTGTTTTTTTACATTTTTTTATTCTGCTCCGCGTGTGGTAAAATTGCTAAGGTAGCTTTATTCTTTGGGTCAGTACGTTTACAGCGGTACCACATTTATATCGTTTTTCTATGTTTTGGCGCTTTTACACAATAAAAGCTATTTTATTGAAAAAATTATTTTTTTGCATCGCTTTATTCAGAGAGCTATAACTTTTTGATTTTTCAGATGATGGAGCTGTATGGCGGCTTGTTTTTTAAGGGACAAGATGACGTTTTCAGCGGTTTCATTTTTATTTATATTCGTATTTTTGATCGCGTGTTATTCCATTTTTTGTTTGGCAGTATGATGATAAAGCATTGTTTTTTGCTTCGTTTTTTTTGCTTCTTTTTTACCGTGTTCACTGAAGGGGTTAACTAGTGGGAAAATTTTATAGGTCAGGTCGTTCTGGACGTGGAGATACCAAATATGTGTACTTTTATTGTTTGTTTGTTTTTTTTTCATAATAATTTTTATTGATGGGTACATTATATTTTTATTTTTGGTGGATTATTATTATTTTTTTTTTTATATATTTTTACAATTTTTTTTTTTTTTCACTTTCTGACAGTTTTTTTATTTTTATACTTTGTCCCACTATGGGACTTTCACTTTTTTTATTCTGATCGCCTGCATAGCACAGGAATGGAGCACCATCCCGGTGCTATGCAGGCTGTCAGCACTGCACAGTGAGAAGATAGTTTGGTCATGCACTGCGCATGACCAAAAAATCTTCCTGCTGTCTGGTGACCCGGATGTTGTCATGACGACATCGGGTCGTCATGGCAACATCCGGGAAGCCGCGGCAGACAGCGCTGGAGGCCAGAAGAGGAGGTGAGTATTCCGATCACCTCCCCTTAGCCACTGCAATGCTGCGATCGACTTCAATCGCAGCATTGCGGGGGTTAATGTGCCGGGAGTGGTGCGGGACCGCTCCCTGCACATAGTACCGGATGTCAGCTGTGACAATCAGCTGACACCCAGCGGCGATCGCGCCCGCACAGCCTGTGTGCGCGCGCGATCGCCATGACGTATTAACACGGGTCAGGCTCTTAAAGCCCAGGGCACAGATGCGTATTAATACATCATGGGCTTTAAAGGGGTTAAAAAAGCATTAAAAATGCAGATTTACATCTGCACCAAAATGCATCAAATAAGGGGCAAAATGCATAAAAGAAACAGCAAAAACACAATAATTAGAGAACATTGTTATTGCATTGTGTGTTGCGGACAGCTGAAGAGAATGGACAGAAAAAAAGCAGCATTTACACTATTTGTGAATACGGCCTGAGTGTTACATTTTTATTACATTTACATTTTTTATGGGTTTAATAGAGAAAAAAAATCAATAATGCCTTTTTACCCACCATTTACTGATCACCTTAAATAATCTGATCGCTTTGTTGTGCGAGTTATTACGATTAGAGGGACACCAAATATGTCCATGTTATTTGCTGATTTGTGATGTTTATTATTTTGTTTAAAAGTGCAGTAACAATCTCTTTATTGTAATTGTTTTTAATTCTTTTTTAGTAATTTTATAGGAAGAAAAAAATCTCTTTTATTCTCCCTCTAGAATACAGGGACATATAAATACACTGCTATATACAGTTGTATTTCTATGTACCTGTGTCATCTGCTTCTGGGTTTACTGCCTGCAACACACATCAAGTATATTAAATTCTCCCAGTGATGTCAGTGGAGCCTCTGGCTCATGTCTTCAGCTACTTCATGCAATGTTGTAGCTTATGAGTCCCTGGGAGACTCAAAAAATGAGAAAATTAAATTTTTGTAATTGGTTTTCATTATTTTTAGTAGTTTTATAGGAACAAAAAAATCTGTCTTTTTCTTCACCTCTAGAATACTGGGATATCGAGATATACTGCTATAAAGATGTATCTCTATGCACCTATATCATCTGCTTCTGGGTTCACGACCTGCAATACAACTTAAGATTACTAAATTCCTTGGTGTGTCTCATTGAGGACTGTGGTTCATAGCTTAAGATGCAGCCTGCCAACATGGAGGTCATGAGTTTGCGTGTCAGGGAGATCTATAAAGAAGGGAATGGTTTATTTAAATGCAGAGAGTTGAGTTAATGGCCCTGTCCCTGAGGAGTAGATAGAGTGATGATGATGTTGGAGAGAGTTGAGTATTGGAAGTCGGACTCGGGACAAAGCCCTGATGTGCTGGCACAGCAGAACTGAGCCCTCAAATTGGGACAGTCCTGCTGAATCTGGGTATGCCTTAAAAGTAGCAGTATGAAGATGGTGTGCGGTCAGCCTTGTTGGAAGATATCAGCATTTATTGCTGAAAGGTGCTCAGACTCTCTGTTTTCATGTGCAGGAGAATGAAGGACACTTTTTTGGACTTTGAGCTCCAAAGTGCACTGCACTATAGATACCTGGAGCAGCAATCTGTGGTATACTGTAATAACTAATAGCAGCAGACCATGTGTCCACTATGGGGTGCATGAGTTGTGGGGCCCGGTGCCAGTGCTGGTGCCAGTGCCAAGCCCCCTGACCTCAGAATTGCACTTTTGAACCATATCAGCATCCTGGATGTCAATACAGTTGAAAGCAATGATGGAAGAGGGAGCCGTCCTCCCTCCTCCATCATCCTCCCTGCACATCTGAGCTCTGATGTCTTAGCACAGCTCTGATATCCTGACATCATTGCACTCGCTCTGCAGAGGTGTACAAAGTTTAAGAACACACACTATGGAGACCGGAGCAGCGGGGGAATGATGATAGGTGAGTATTTTTCTATATATTCTTTGGGGGCCATTATACTATTTGGAGGGATATGTGGAGGTCCTTGTATAATTTGCAGGACTGTGGGGGGGGGGCTTATACAGTTTGCTGGACTTTGTGGGGGCCATTCTACAGTTTGGAGGGCTATGTAGGAGTCCATCATACAGTTTGGAGGGCTATTTGGGGGCCATTATACTGTTTGGAGGGCTATGTGGTGGTCATTATACTGTCTGGAGGGCTATGTGGGGGGCTTTATACTGCTTGGAGGGCTACATGGGGCCATTGTATTGTTTGTAGGACTATGTGGTACGTTATTCTGTTTTACGGGTTATGTGGGGGTCATTTTCCTGTTTGGATGACTATGTGGGGACCATTATACTGTTTGAAGGACTATTTAGGGGTAATTATACTGTGTGCAGGCCATTATACAATGTGGGTAGTTGTATAGAGGCCATCATAATGTGTGGTGTCTATTATACTGTATGGCGTGTCATTATACTGTATGGAGGGCTGTGTTGGGGCCATCATACTGTGTTGGGATCACCGTGGGGGTATCATACTTTGAGGGGGGTACCATAGCATCATCATAATGTGTGTGTGTGTGTGTGTGGAGTGTACTGTGTAGAAATTCACTGTGGGGGTAACATACTGTGTTTTGGGGGCACTTTTGTTAGCATAATACTTTATGGGGTTTTTGATAGAGGTATCTTAATTCATGGGAACACTAAGGGGATTCAATAGGAGGGAAATTACTTTGTAAGGGCTGAAAAGTTATGGGTTAGTGAACCTAGTCACAGTAGCAGTGACTAGTGATAGTACTAGTGAAAGTAATAGTGACATAATGGTAGGGACAGTAGTTGTGACTTTGTGATAGTGACTTCTGTGACCCCACTGAATATTTTTTCTTGTAGGGGGTCCAATTTGGACTTCTGCTATGGGGCCCTATGATTTCTATGTATGCCCCTGACAACAGCTATGTCCTGGGACTCTGTTTTCACTGTCAGGCAGTGGTTATCTGTCTCCTACACCTCCTCCAGATCCTGCTCAACTGACATGACCTTTTCCCCAGAATCACAGGGTACATCACTGATTCCACACAGTTCCCTCATTCTTTTTGCTCATGCAAGGCAATGCCCTGCTAAGCAGCTTTATAGCTTGAGAGCCTGGTGGAGAAAAGCCACTGAGCATTGAGAGGCAACTGGCCCGCTGGCTGGCTCCTTGTGAAGTTCAACTTGGAACTGTTGTGGCTGCCTTACGGTCAGGCAAAATAACATATGCTCCATGCATGGCCAATGTCCTGAATTTAATAGGGAAATATTTATTTTGGTACTCTGTTACCTGCTCTGTGAAGCATTTGCCAACAAACACCTGCCGCTTGCATGACTGACCAGTAGACTCTTCTATAATCCACGCAGAGACATCATTCCACCGCCTATGCCAATGTTAGGGCTATAACAAGTAGCAGATGCAACAGCAACAACATTTACAGTATATTTGACTAGATGGACCAGATTTTTTTTCTACCGTTACGACAACCTAGAGCGCTATAGAAAATACAGATGCACCGTCTAAACATCCTGGTTTAGTCGCACCAAGACTGAGTTCTTTCTCAGGCATATTCCCTCAGCCCCGATCCCATGGATTTCTGAGTCAACTGATTCGTCCATTGGCCAGAACTGGCCCAGTTTTCTGTGGGAGTATTGTTACGTCCAACCTTTAGTGTAATGTCAATTAGGGTACTCGGTGCAGCTGGTGGATTTGTCACACAAAAGTGGACAAGGTTATCTGCCACAAGCATAGAAAACCTAACGTTTGTCAAAATGAATCAGGCAGCAATACCTGAAGCCAATGATTACATGGACCATACCACCTGTCTGCCTGCCTGTCCAATGATTGTCATCAAGAACATTCTGCTGCCGCTAGTGCCGATGGGCCACACTTTGCGAGGCATCTACTCACTGTCCATCATGTCATCTATACACTAGTACTACCGCTGTCGAGGCTGTTGTAGGGGGTTGGCCTCTAGTCAGACTACCAACTGAATTACACTTTTACTTTAAGAGACAATACTCCCCTCTGATTTGTGCGTACGTGGACTAGTCCTTTCCCCCCTGCAGCCTGCTGTGTTGGTTGGGACGTGGGGCAGTTTGTGTCGGTTGACCAACAGACGAGGGGGACTGGTGGATGCTGTGAGAGACTTTTGCCATGGTGAGCCGACTGCTGTCCTGAGAAAGAGTCAGGCAAGACATTAAGTAACAAGAGAAAAGATAGTGCCCGTTTACCACAGGATCGATCTCCAGGACCGTGTCAGAAGGAGAAAGGCTCATTGCATATCCAGGGTAATTCTCCCCGAGTGCCTGTAATCTGATGGAGGAAAACTACTCTGAGGTACCAGTAATCCTTCAACATTGAAAGTGGGAACGAAACTTGCCCGGATCTGGAAGAGGACGGATCTATTAACCTGAAGGAAGAGCTCAACACAATAAACTCTGCTTCATCACATCTGGACCAAGTAGCAGTTATAAGACCTTCTTCTAAGACTACAAAACTGTGAGTGACACCGGTGTCAAACTGTGTTAGGGTTTAGAGCAGGTTTCTCTAGTTAGGGTGCTCTAGAAGCGCGGCCCCATTATCGGAAGCCAGATAGGGAATTAGCGGAGAGTAGTTGATAGAAATTGTTTATTCTGTTTGTAATGTAATTTGCATTGCCATAGCTGGAGCACGGCGTGTGTGACGCGCTCCAGCTATCTCTTCTTGTAACCACCATTGTATTTCTGTTAGTCTTATTTTCCGGCATATAATCTTCGGTCTCTGAATAAAGCTGGTGTTTTGTTTCTGTTTCCTCGTCTACTGTACCGTATCTGAGACCTGCCCGGCGGTGTCGTTCAGGCACCGCTACACTGTTATTACTGGCCCTAAATTGCTTAGCATCTCATTGTCTGCCCCATCTTAACTCTCTACCGTGTTGATCCTGCCGCAGCCACTGCACAGGTACTCCAGCTACACACCTCCTGGCTGCCCATTGTGTTTTAGGCCACATTCACACGTTCAGTATTTGGTCAGTATTTTACCTCTGCATTGTTAAATGAAAACCAAGAGTGAAACAATCAGCAGAAAAGTATAATAGAAACACGTCACCATTTCTGCATTATTCACCCACTCCTGATTTTGTCTTACAAATACTGATGTGAAATACTGACCAAATACTGAATGTGTGAACGTGGCCTTATAGTGCTTCACTGTACTGCTGCTGCCAAGGCTGCCGTTGCTGACCCTTAACGGCCAAGCATCTCCTTATTTACCCTACCTTAACTCTCAACTGTACTGCTACTGCCACCGAAACTTCACAGCCATTCTAGCCACAGACTTCCTGGCTGCCCATTGTGTTTCAAAGTGTTTGACTTTATTACTTATGCAGGGGTTGCCATTACATACAGCGCTTAGCGTAAGTGAGTATACCCCCTGTAGTCTCAGTACGTTATATAAACAGAGCTCAGCATAAGTGAGTACACCCCCTGTATTCTCAGTACGTTATATATACATCGCTCAGCGTAAGTGATTACACCCCCTGTAGTCTCAGTACGTTATATATACATCGCTCAGCGTAAGTGATTACACCCCCTGTAGTCTCAGTACGTTATACATACACCGTTCAGTGTGAGTACACCCCCCTGTATTCTCAGTATGTTATATATATAGCGCTCAGCGTAAGTGATTACACCCCCCCTGTATTCTCAGTATGTTATATATACAGCGCTCAGCGTGAGTAGACCCCCTGTATTCTCAGTACGTTATACATACACCGTTCAGTGTGAGTGAGTACACCCCCTGTATTCTCAGTATGTTATATATACAGCGCTCAGCGTGAGTGATTACACCCCCCCTGTATTCTCAGTATGTTATATATACAGCGCTCAGCGTGAGTAGACCCCCTGTATTCTCAGTACGTTATATATATAGCGCTCAGCGTAAGTGATTACATCCCCCCTGTATTCTCAGTATGTTATATATACAGCGCTCAGCGTGAGTGATTACACCCCCCTGTATTCTCAGTACGTTATACATACACCGTTCAGTGTGAGTACACCCCCTGTATTCTCAGTATGTTATATATACAGCGCTCAGCGTGAGTAGACCCCCTGTATTCTCAGTACGTTATATATATAGCGCTCAGCGTAAGTGATTACATCCCCCCTGTATTCTCAGTATGTTATATATACATCGCTCAGCGTGAGTAGACCCCCTGTATTCTCAGTACGTTATACACACACCGTTCAGTGTGAGTACACCCCCCTGTATTCTCAGTATGTTCTATATATAGCGCTCAGCGTAAGTGATTACACCCCCCCTGTATTCTCAGTACGTTATATATACAGCGCTCAGAATAAGTGAGTTCACCCCTCTGTATTCTCAGTAAGTTATACATACAGAGGTCAGCGTAAATGAGTACACCCTTCTGTATACTCAGTACGTTATATATGCTGGATGCTTCCTTCTGTCCGAAGCCGGGATGGGTTGCGCCTGTGCAGTGAGGCGCCGGAGTCAGCACGTGTGCAAACCGCACTACGGCGCCATTTTATTGAAGACGCTGTATATACGAATTTGCACAGTGTCTTTAAAAAATGGAGCAGGATAGCGCTGTATGCGCACATGCTTACTCCAGCGCCATTAATAAAATTAAAAATGTACCAATAAAATGCTCGCCACCCGGGCGTAGAACAGGTTCAATAGCTAGTTCTGATATATTGACACTATGTCTGTATTTTGAATATAGGGGTAATCTCTTTGTAGTATTTACACTGTGTCAAATATTTATTTTACCAGGTGTACCCACCTTTTCTTCATCTGTACCCCCCATCTTGTGATATTCTTTGTTATACTGATTGAATAATTTTTATGATTTATAAATAAAGATATTTTTAGACCTAATTAAGAAGTTCCTTTTTGTGGTTGTGTTGTAATTATATGATTTGCATGAATTTATTTGCAGCAAATACATTTTTTTGGTAGGATACTCCTCTCTCTGCCTATAAGCCTTAGTTTTTCCAAACTGAACAATCCCAAGTTTGATAACCTGACTTAGTATTGCATTTTGCTCATTCCCTTAAAGGGTGTGTCCATTACTAGGACAACCCCTTGTCACCCCCCATGCTTGGCCTCGATAAAATAAAAAAACACATATACTCACCTCCAGTGCTGGCGCTGTTCCCGCGGTGTCTGCACCCCTGGGCTCTTGTACAGTGTTGGGACATGTGACTACAGTGCCCAGGTCCCCGCCTTCGTATGAATTAAACATGAAGAGGAAGTCAGAGATCACCTGCAGCCCGAACTTCCTCTTCATGTTCAATTCGACAGCAGGTGGGGACCGTGACGCCAGTGCTGATTGGGCACCGGCATCAGATGTCACAACACTGCATGAGAGCCCAGGTGAGAGCGAGTGCCGACACCGCGGGAACAGCGCCAGCAGGGGAGGTGAGTATATGTGTTTTTATTTTATTGAGGCCAAGCATGAAGTATGAGAAGGGCTTGTCCTAGTAGTGGACAACCCCTTTAATAATCTTGCATTATGTCAATTATGACGGTCTTATAAACTGTACACAGTGCAGTTCATCTTAATAACAAATAACAAAGTTGTTATTCTTCATGGGATGGAATATTATCAAATCAGCATTTCTGTCACTTTTTTGCATTTTAAATTTTACATTTTATGCTATCAACCATGTGGCACAAATTAAGTGTTACAATTATTAGGTGGGTAAGTACAAATAATTTGATACTAATTTTTTTTTATTCATATTTCATTAGTTTTGTAAAATAAATACAATCTTTGAAATAAAAAAATATTTGTTTTTGATGTGCCATGCTATGACAGCCATATGTTTTACAATTTTCTATCAGCTGTATGAAGGCTTATTTTTTGTTTGGCAAGATGTAATTTTCATTAGTATCCTTTTATGGTACATATAACTTTTTGATCATTTTCATGACACTCTTTGGGAGGCAAAATGAACAAAAAAACAACAATTCTAGATTTTTCATTAACTTTTATGCACCTTTTTTTCACGTATAATTATCTTTATTCTGCTGGCTGGTATGATTACACTGACGTCAAATTTACATACAGTAGTTTTCTTTTCTGTGAGTGTTGATAGGGTGACAGAGAAAGCACTTTTCCTGTCTTAATTCCTCACATGAAATTTTGTGACTATTGGCTGGAATTTTGGGAGTTCAGCTTCTGAGATCATAGCTGGCTCCAGGCCCAGCACATGCAGCAGCAGCAGCTGGAATGGTGCAGGGTCAACTCTTGTGTCTTTGCCATCCGATAACATCACCTGTCATGTGATCGCGGCGCACCGATGGATTGTTATGACAGCCAGAGGTCTACTGATGACCCCGTATCTATCATTATGATCCGCCTGTAATTTCTACTATACATAGCACAGGCGATTATACTATCACAGTTTCAAGTCACCTAAGGAGACTATTAAATAAAGTAAAAAAAAAAAAAAGTTTTTAAAAATCTGAAAAAAGAAAAAAAAAAGCACAAAAGTTCAAATCAACCCCCTTTTGCCCAATTGAAAATAAAACAATATGATTCCCCAGGTCAGTACGAGTACGCAGATACCAAACATATATGGTTTATTTTTTATTTAAGTGATGAAAAAAAATGAAAAAATTCCGAAATTTGTATGAAAAAAAGTTTCACGAGCCGGTATTAATAGGAGAATTGTCATAACAAGCATGGGGGTCTTCTGCAAATCCCAGGCTGTCATGAGAACCCATCGGCATCCCGCGATCACGTGACAGGGGCATTGATGGGCGGCCGGAATGACACACTTCCGGATGACGCAAGTTAAATCCCGCTGTCAGAAATTGACAGCAGAATTCAACTGGTTAACAGCCGAGGGTACATCAGATTAAATCAGCTGTCATATGGGGGGAAAGATGAGGGCTCAGTGCATCAAAGTAAGGGACATGACATAGGATGTAAATAGATGTCCTATGTCATGAAGGGGTTAAGGTTTTTGTTCCGTCATCAGTCATGAAATTCCGGAGTTCAACTTCGGTGCGTTGGCAGATATTATGCCAAGGCACTGAACATGGGACCATGGGAAACGGCATGTAAGCCACTGCACAATACCACCCACCCTCACTGACCTGCGGCTCCCATACTGCTTCCCATGTGCAGTGCTGGTGCAGATACATTGACGACCTTTTTATTATTGGGCATTATCACTGCATGCATATACTGTGATTGCAAAGTTTAAAAACAGCCTGTTTCTTACTGTATCTACAATTTATTTGAGGGTTGATATATAATAAAAATAAGATCCTGGCTCACGCTGATAGGATTCACGTCCTCTATTGTATACATTTACAACAAAGTCATACTGGTGGCATGTAAAAGTTTTGGCACCCTTGGTCGAAATTACTGTTATTGTGAACAGTTAAGCAAGTTGAAGATGAAATGATCTCTAAAAGGGCTAAAACTAAAGATGACACATTTTTTTTATTTTAGGCAAAAAAAATATATTTTTAATCTTTTACATTTTAAAGACACATTTCCTTTGTATTTTCGGCAAAAAATATATATACAGTACATACCAAAAGTTTGGACACACCTTCTCATTTAAAGATTTTTTCTGTATTTTCATGACTTTGAAAATTGTACATTCACATTGAAGGCAGCAAAACTATGAATTAACACATGTGGAATTATATACTTAACAAAAAAGTGTGAAACAACTGAAAATATGTCTTATATTCTAGGTTCTTCAAAGTAGCCACCTTTTGCTTTGATGACTGCTTTGCACACTCTTGGCATTCTCTTGATGAGCTTCAAGGGGTAGTCACCGGAAATGGTCTTCACTTCACAGGTGTGCCCTGTCAGGTTTAATAAGTGCTTCACGGTGGGAACCAGGCATGTAGAGTCCATCCGTTCACCTTTTCTGCGTCGCACAAAAGATCTCAAATTTGGACTCATCAGACCAAAGCACAGATTTCCACTGGTCTAATGTCAATTCCTTGTGTTCTTTAGCCCAAACAAGTCTCTTTTGCTTGTTGCCTGTCCTTAGCAATGGTTTCCTAGCAGTTATTTTACCATGAAGGCCTGCTGCACAAAGTCTCCTCTTAACAGTTGTTGTAGAGATGTGTCTGCTGCTAGAACTCTGTGTGGCATTGACCTTGTCGCTAATCTGAGCTGCTGTTAACCTGCGATTTCTGAGGCTGGTGACTCGGATAAACTTATCCTCAGAAGCAGAGGTGACTCTTGGTCTTCCTTTCCTGGGGCGGTCCTCATGTGAGCCAGTTTCTTTGTAGCCCTTGATGGTTTTTGCAACTGCACTTGGGGACACTTTCAAAGTTTGTCCAATTTTTCAGACTGACTGACCTTCATTTCTTAAAGTAATGATGGCCACTCGTTTTTCTTTACTTAGCTGCTTTTTTCTTGCCATAATACAAATTCTAACAGTCTATTCAGTAGAACTATCAGCTGTGTATCCACCTGACTTCTGCACAACACAACTGATGGTCCCAACCCCATTTAGAAGGCAAGAAATCCCACTTATTAAACCTGACAGGGCACACCTGTGAAGTGAAAACCATTTCCGGTGACTACCTCTTGAAGCTCATCAAGAGAATGCCAAGAGTGTGCAAAGCAGTCATCAAAGCAAAAGGTGGCTACTTTGAAGAACCTAAAATATAAGACATATTACCAGTTGTTTCACACTTTTTTGTTAAGTATATAATTCCACATGTGTTAATTCATAGTTTTGATGCCTTCAGTGTGAATGTACAATTTTCATAGTCATGAAAATACAGAAAAATCTTTAAATGAGAAGGTGTGTCCAAACTTTTGGCCTGTACTGTAGATTAGGACAGAGGACATTATTCCAGGATGGGGGACATCATTACAGGATGTAGATTAGGACAGAGGACATTATTACAAGATGGGGGACATCATTACAAGATGTAGACTAGGACAGAGGACATTATTACAGGATGGGGGACATCATAACAAGATGTAGATTAGGACAGAGGACATGATTACAGGATGGGGAACATTATAGGATGGAGGTCGGGTAGGAGGACATTATTACCGGATGGGGTACATCATTACAGGATGTAGATTAGGACAGAGGACATTACTACAGGATGGGGGACATCATTACAGGATGTAGATTAGGACAGAGGACATTATTACAGGATGGGGAACATTATAGAATGGAGGTCGGGTAGGAGGACATTATTACCGGATGGGGTACATCATTACAGGATGTAGATTAGGACAGAGGACATTATTCCAGGATGGGGGACATCATTACAGGATGTAGATTAGGGCAGAGGACATTATTACAGGATGGGGGACATCATTACAGGATGTAGATTAGGACAGAGGACATTATTACAGTATGGGGGACATCATTACAGGATGTAGATTAGGACAGAGGACATTATTCCAGGATGGGGGACATCATTACAGGATGTGGATAGGACAGAGGACATTATTATCGGATGGGGTACATCATTACAGGATGTAGATTAGGACAGAGGACATTATTACAGGATGGGGGACATCATTACAAGATGTAGATTAGGACAGAGGACATTATTACAGGATGGGGGACATCATTACAGGATGTGGATAGGACAGAGGACATTATTATCGGATGGGGTACATCATTACAGGATGTAGATTAGGACAGAGGACATTATTACAGGATGGGGGACATCATTACAAGATGTAGATTAGGACAGAGGACATTATTACAGGATGGGGAACATTATAGGATGGAGGTCGGGTAGGAGGACATTATTACCGGATGGGGTACATCATTACAGTATGTAGATTAGGACAGAGGACATTACTACAGGATGGGGGACATCATTACAGGATGTGGATAGGACAGAGGACATTATTATCGGATGGGGTACATCATTACAGGATGTAGATTAGGACAGAGGACATTATTACAGGATGGGGGACATCATTACAGGATGTAGATTAGGACAGAGGACATTATTACAAGATGGGGGACATCATTACAAGATGTAGACTAGGACAGAGGACATTATTACAGGATGGGGGACATCATAACAAGATGTAGATTAGGACAGAGGACATTATTACAGGATGGGGAACATTATAGGATGGAGGTCGGGTAGGAGGACATTATTACCAGATGGGGTACATCATTACAGGATGTAGATTAGGACAGAGGACATTATTACAGGATGGGGGACATCATTACAGGATGTGGATAGGACAGAGGACATTATTATCGGATGGGGTACATCATTACAGGATGTAGATTAGGACAGAGGACATTTTTACAGGATGGGGGACATCATTACAAGATGTAGACTAGGACAGAGGACATTATTACAGGATGGGGGACATCATTACAGGATGTAGATTAGGACAGAGGACATTATTACAGGATGGGGGACATCATTACAGGATGTAAATTAAGACAGAGGACATTATTACTGGATGGGGGACATCATTACAAGATGTAGATTAGGACAGAGGACATTATTACAGGATGGGGGACATCATTACAGGATGTGGATAGGACAGAGGACATTATTACAGGATGGAGGACATCATAACAGGATGTAGATTGGACAGAGGACATTATTACAGGATGGGCGACATTACTACAAGATAAGGGCCAGGATGGTAGACATTAATACAGGATGGAGGACATTATTACAATATGGGGACAAGAATAGAGGTCATTTTTACAGAATAGGGGATACTATTACAATATGGGAAACATTATTACAGGATGGGGGACATTATTGTGGCACAGACAGCCACCTGTTCCCTGCATTGCAATAGCCATACATGCCACTAGACAATCAGAGGCCAGCAACTGGCACGCCTGATGTCACTGCCATGCACCATTCGTTTCATTCCCCCTTGCACCTGCTATGGACAAGAGAGAGGAGGCTGTTTGTCATGAGAGAGGGGACAGGTGAGAAAAAAAATATATATATTTTTATTTTAAATGTATGTGAAGAGTGCCAGTATGGGACATTAATACAGGGTAGGGAGCATCATTTCACAATGGGGGGCATTTATACAGAATGGGGGACATTATTATAGGATGGAGGACAGGTGTGGAACATTATAATAGGATGCAGTACATTATACAGGATAGGGGCCAGGATGAGAGGCACTATTTCAGGATGGGTGCCAGGATGGGGGACATTATTACAGGTTGGGGGCCAAGATAGGCGACATTGTTTCAGGATGGAGGCCAGGATTGAGGGCATTATTACAGGATGAGGGAATACAGGATGAGGGCCAGGATAGAGGATATTATTACAAGATGGGGACATTATTACAGGATGGGGGACATTATTACGGGTTGGAGGCCAGGATGGTAGACATTACTAAATGATGGGGGCCAGATCAGAGGACATTATTACAAGATGGGGGACAGGATGGTAGACATTATTAGAGTATAGGAGACATTATTACAGGATGGGAGCCAGAATGGAGGATATTATTATTACAGGGTGGGGGTCATTATTACAAGATGGGAGACATTATTACTGGATTCTAGCCATGACAGGGGACATTATTAGAATAATAATGTCAGGATGGGGGACATTATTACAGTATAGGGGCCAGAAAGGGGAACGTTATTACAGGAGGGGGTCCAGGACAGATGACATTATTACAGGATGGGAGGCAGGATAGGGGACATTATTACAGTACAGGGGCCAGAAAGGGAATGTTATTACAGGATGGGGGCCAGGACAGAGGACATTATTATATGATTGGGGCCAGGATGTGGATCATTATAATAGGATGCAGTACATTATAGTCATAGTGGATTTTGTTCAGTAACAGGATGATTGGTAAATTAAGACACTATGTTGTAATAATATATGGTCATTGTGTGGAGGTATTTATCCCTTTATGTGGTTTATTATTGGTATATTACTTTTGGAATAGCAGACTTGTTTAGTAACAATATTGTATTTGTTTATTGGTAACTGTATGACTGCTATTCAGAAGTATTACATAGAAAATTATCTCATTACAGGAAGAGGATAGGATGGATGACATTTTTTATAAGAAGGTTTCAAGATGGGGGACATTATAATAGTGAGGGGGTGCAAGATGGGGGACATTATTACAGGAAGGGACCAGAATGATGGACATTATTAAAAGGGGCCCAAGACAAGGAACATTATTACAGAAAGGGGGCCATGATGGGGGACATTATTAGAGGATATGGGCCATTACTGCAGGATATGGGCAATGACAGGGGACATTACTACATGGTGGGGGCTAGAATAGGGGACATTATTACAGGTTGGGGGCCAGGATGGAGGACGCTATTTCAGGATGGGGGGTAGAGTGGAGGACAATATTACAGGATGGGTGGCAGGATGGAGGACTCTATTACTGGAAGGCGGCATACTAGTGCACATTATTACAGGATGGGGCCAAGGTAGGGAACATCATTACAGGAATGTGGTCAGGACAAGGGACATTATTACTGGATGCGGACATTATTACAGGATGAGGGACATTCATTACAGGTTGGAGGCCAAGATGGTAGCCATTATTAGAGGATGTGGACCATTATTACAGGATGGAAGATAGGACAGTGGACATTATTACAGGATGAAAGACATTATTTCAGGATGAGGGGACAAAACAAAGGACATTATTACAGTTGGGGACGTTATTACAGGACGATTGAGCTGTGTTTTTGGATAATTCACTGCCAACATCAACCCCAAGCCCCATCACCCTGACTGCCAAAACACGAGGACACCGAGAAGAGCCAGAATTGGAGCATCTCATGTGATGTGCCAATTCTGGGGCGGCTGCAGGCTGGTATTTTTAGGTAAGGAAGGGCCTAATAACCATGTAGTTTCCCAGCCTGATTATCTATCTATCTATATCTTTGCATATCTTTAACACATAATAGTCATTTCTATTCTGTATTCTATTCCGGTATGTATCAGACGCACGGCACACGGATGTCATCTGTGTGCTGTACGTGTTTACATGGTCCCATGGATTTTTATTAGTCCTCGTCATCCATGCTGTCGGAAAAAAACCTGATATGTCTATGTGTGGGTAACACGGCCACATGTGAAGGAGGCCTAACGCTGTACACTTTATTAGTTTTACAGTGATTACCCTTTATTTGTAAAGTTTCGTACATAAATAAAAACTGCACAATCTCATCCCAATGTCATGGCTCCTGGGGCCCACGTAAAATGCCATCGGAGTGGTTTCTATAAATTAGGACACACTGATCTTCTGGCACCTGAACACGGCATAGACTCAAAAGCAACAATCACATTCTTTCATAAGTGAAACATTGTTTTATATCATAGTTGAAGTAATAATCCAGCATGTTAAAAAGAATATTTTATTAAATTAAAGACCATATAAAACAAAAGTAACAAACATTACTACAAAAAACATCAAAAAACGAATGATCATATAGGAAACAAGTACTAACATTCACGTATAACACAGCGATCAACAAGCAGGTGATCCTGTGCCTAAACGTCCTGCTTTCTATGTCTGGCAGACATTTTCACTGAGTTTTATTTCTTTTTTTTTTTTAATGCCATATACAGAATACAAACACCCAGTAATAAACGATTGCCCCCTACTAAGCCCCCTACTATAGTGAGTCCTGAGCATTTACTAGATGCTCATTACTGCACAAAAGAAATCTCTAAGCTGTACAGTGAAATACTAAGTGGCAAACAATGGCAGCTAATAACCAGTGCTCGTCTATGGAGAGACAATAGGTTGTGTTCCTAAATCACATTCAAAATGGAAGAAAGATTTTGATTTCCTTTCTAATTTTTATTTGTTTTAATCAGCGGACACCTCGGTTCTCTCTTCAGGCTTCAGCTTCTTGTCTAGTAAAATCCCACATCGTTTCTAGTTTATCCAGAGCTAGATTATCTGTTGCCAAAGTAAAGGAATTTCACTGAATTTACAAATACTTACAATATATGAATGTGTATGGAGCTGTCAGATTCCCCTTTAAATTGTAATCTTCTCAATCATACGGGACACCTTACACAATATTGTACTTTGTGCATTTATATTAGGGTACAATCCCACGGGACCATTCTGCGGTGGAAAATCTGCTGCTAAAGTTGCAGTGGTAAACACCACGGTGGATTTTGCAGATTTTCCACACATTTCACCACTTGCATTGCACTTGTCATGCTGCAAATTTGAAATTCACAGCATTGATCTTAGGCCACGTTCACATGTTCAGTATTTGGTCAGTATTTTACATCAGTATTTGTAGCCAAAACCAGGAGTGGAACAATCAGAGGAAAAGTATAATAGAAACACGTCACCACTTCTGTATTTATCACCCACTCCTGGTTTTGGCTTATAAATACTGATGAAAAAACTGACCAAATACTGAATGTGTGAATGTGGCCTTACACTGGAGATTTCCCCTTCAGTACATTATTGAGATTTAGGGGAACCTGTCACAATGAAAATGCAGTCTAAGCTACAGGCACCATGCTATATACCAGGGGGGGCTGAGCAGACTGATGTATAGTTTTGTGAGAAAAGATTTGGTATAACCTGTGTTTTAATCATTTAAAGGGAACCAGTCACATGAAAACCTGCAGCTATGGGGTTAATCTGCAACTTAATAGCATTTTGAACCAGCACGGCACCCGCACTTAGACCCCCCCTGCCAGGAGGAAATTAATTTTATTCCTCCCGGTAGCGTTCCGGTTTCAGTCACGGGGGCTGCACCAGAGCTGATTCAGTCACTGCTCTGTGTATAGAGAGTGGCAGCTGTAACCGCTCCCCCGGCACTGACTGACAGCAGGATCAGCATTAGACCCCGCTGTCAGTCAGTGCCAGGGGCACGGTTACAGCCGCCACTCTCAATATACAGAGCGGTGACTGAACCCGCAGCGGTACTGCCCGTGACTGAAACTGGAATGCTACCGGAAGGAATAAAGTTCATTTCCTCCTGGCAGTGGGGGTCTAAGTGCGGGGCCGAGCAGGTTCAAAACACTATTAACCTGCAGACTAATCCCCCATGTGCAAATTAATAGTGTTTTTTCAAGTGACAGGTTCCCTTTAATCCTCTGTTCTTCATTGGATTTTCGGTCTAGTGGGCGGTCCGATCAGTGACTGACAGCTTTCTTTGTATAACTGTGCATGTAGAGGCAGCTGTCAGTCACTACTAGGCCCGCGCACTGGACCGAAAATTTCAGAAACAGCAGAGATTTAACTGAATAAATCACAGGTTATACTGAGACTTTACTCACTAAACTATGTGTCCATCTACTCCTCTCCCCCTGCTCTATTACATGATGGCAGCAGATTGGACGACATTTTCATGGTGACAGGTCCACTTTAAGCCCCCATTAACATTACAAAGCTGTCAGCAGAACAATGGTTTGTTCGCTCATTTAGCCGGCAGCTATCTCGTCTGACTCTCCCATACTCAGGATTCTTGTTTTGCTAGGCGCTCCTGTGTTCTCTATGAGAAAGGGGTAACATTTCTCCTTGTGGAGAGTGTCATGCCAGGCCTGGCATGCCAATGTGAGGAGACTTTTAAGCCTCGCAATGCTCCTCTGGGAAATTAAATATGCAAGTTGCCTCTTCAGAGAGGAAGAAGACAAGAACTCTACCGCCACCCACTGGAAGTAGCAATATTAAAGTGACTTTTAGGATTGCTGCTTCCAATAGGTGGCAGTAGAGTTCTAGTCTTCTTAATCTCTCAAGAGGCAACTTGCATATTTAAACTCTATGAGAAAGTCGCAGCCTGACTCATCTGGCAGAGGCTTATCTCCACGAGAACAGTAAGAGGGACGTGTTAGCTCCTTATCTCCCCCGACATCATTTGTCATGGGACGCCATACACATTAGACCAAACCCATTAAGAATGGACAATGTTAGTCCAATGTGAACCGGGGCCCTTAGTGAAATCTTATTTACTGTAATACATGGTGGGAGATGCTAGGAAACCATCATAATCTTTACAAAAATAAAAAATATTAAAGGACCACAATCTAGATACTTACAGTTTTCAGACCCGGTCTATCCCCCTGCACCGATGCTGCCACCTGCCATTTACAGTTCTCTCACTACATAGTAATAGCGGGTGATATACGGGCACTGTGTTGGCAATGGTAGAAACTGGCAGAACATTACTGGGTGCATCTCAGGGAAAAGGGGACCCCGCTTCCAGTACAGCTCCATCTACACCATAAGACCACAAGTAATATTAACACTGTTCTGCATTACTGCCACACACAAGAGAAATGTAAAGGAGACGTATAACAATGGCAGACGGTTTGATTCATTGTACATTTCAGAAGTTAATGTGAATATAGTGGATTATTTACATGTAGCAGAGCGCAATTTGTCATCTGTTTTATTCACTTGGTTAAGACTTGTAATTCTATGGACAATCAGCAATAAAACACTGCGATATGATGAAGAAATGGCGACCCACAACAAACTCAGCTCTGCTACACCATACCAGTAATCTGACGCACAGCACAGTTAGACGCTGTTAAATTCGCTTTAGTCGATAACTGACTGATTGTAAATCAACATTTCATTGAAATAGGAATCTCAAGTGTCAATTTATCTATGTCCCTAAATAATACCTTGTTACAGTGCAATCAACGCCACATTAAAGAAATGGCAATAAAAAGGACCGGCACATTTTAAGACCAATATTATGAAAAGGTTAGAAGATGCCCTTTACATAATGTTAGCACAAGCTGCATCCAGCATCATGTTGTGCCATGAGCAGGGATGCACTGCCATCTGCTGGACCATGGGAGGCATTACAATTCACTAACCAGAAATGATTACTGCACAGCCCAGCTGCCATCATTCATCTGGTCACTGTGGCTGTTTCATATTCAACAATATAAAGAATTGGACAATAATAGTCAGCAGTCAAATCACAGAAACAATTAAATACAAAATAATTTCAGCATTCTTCTAGACCCAGCTGAGGACCAATTCGTGGATTCTCCCTGTCATCCAGGCGGATCATCCAGGCGGATGAGGCGTCTCCTCAGTGAGACCTACTCCCGCCCCAGATCCGGTAAAACTGTAGTTCCAGCAGGGGCTCTGTACAATAATACCTCTTGTAGGATGACTACCCAGGAGGAAGCAGCCGGTGTGATGTATCTGCACCCAGCCATCGTAATGGACTTTCAGAACAGCCGACCATTACTGGCCGAAATGTGAACAAATCACGGCCAAGGCGTCTCTGCACTGCAGCCTCTGAAGAGTGTGCACCAGGTGCAGGAGCGTACACGGCAGGTCAGAGGACAGATGAGCGTGCAATGCCTGAAATCCTGCCATTCCCTCCACAAGATGTGGCTGAACCCCCAGAGCAATTCCAATATCCCGGAAATCTTTGGCTCCAGGAGTCACAGCGTCCAGTTTTTGTGCAAGTAACAGAAGCAAAGACTCTGGAATTTGAGAGATGGAAAGACCTGGTGGAAAAGGAAATAACATTACTTGTTAGAGCCAGGCAAGAACGCTTCAGACACTAACAGTCATGATCATCACTTTATTTACTGATTTGTGTCGATTCATATCATCCATTAGTTTTAGGCCACGTTCAGTATTCGGTCAGTATTTACATCAGTATGTGTAAGCCAAAACCAGGAGAGGAACAATCAGAGAAAACGTATAATAGAAACACGTCACCACTTCTGGATTTATCACCCACTCCTGGTTTTGTCTTACAAATACTGATGTAAAATACTGACCAAATACTGAACGTGTGAACGTGGCCTATAATTGATGAAAGTAAAGCTTTGAAGTGTCCGATTTCCTTGACAGTGGGGGCTAAATAGGCAGGACAATCATTTCATAGAGACCGGAAGATGTATGTAGGTCCAAGTATAGGTCACCTTTTTTTTGTACTAGACGGCACCTTATATGTTATATTACATGTGATGTACCTAGATCACGCTGATTGTCATACTCCCGCTGCTTAACTCCACATTAGAGCCTTTTTGGCCATATATGTATTGTGTATTTCACAGATTGTGAGGCCCTCAGCTTCATCATTTCATTTTAAATGGCTGCATGATTTTAAGACTTATTTGATATAGCGTCCCATCCCCTGATGACGCCGCACATGCGGTGAAACACGTTGGGGAGACGTGTGGCTTAAACACAACTTGTCCTATTCTACTATACAAATGGTGGCACCCTCGAGTTCATCAAATTAATCAATATAGGTGGCTACTAAAAAAAAACACAATAATTGTAGGCAGATTAGGGACAATATTTTAAATACTCTTTAACTATAAATAATAAATGTTTTATGGCCCGAAAGAGAGGGATTTCTATATGGGGGTTCTTCCCTTTTTGTCAATTTTGTTTGATACATGTCAGACTCATAACCAATAAAATAATTTATTAATTTCTATCTATCGCATTGTGTGAGGCCTGATTCATGAAGGTTATTTTGCATAAGAATTTGCTCAAAAACGAAGAGAACGAGGAGTCAAACAAATTGATAATAACCAAATGACACAATGTAAGGCAATTGATCCAAGATAAGACCACCAGAAAACAACAGGTGACAGCAAAGATTGGAAAGAGGTACATATTTATAATCCTGAAAAGTGCCTGTAATAAAGTGCATGGAGATTACAATATGGAATACAAGTGGATCATGTCTCTCCATCAGTATTCTAGAGGTAATGTAGAATAGAAGTGCTCCATGCCCTTACAGTATATCAGCATTTTAGGCGGCCATATCCATCATGCGTTTCCCAATTACAACCTGCCAGTGGTTGTATCCGTATCGCTGTATCATATCGTATTGTTGGTAATCACAGTCACATTATTGTTCATATGTTTTTGACTTATTTTGTTTTTCTCACTCATTGAATATTTTAATCCATTCATGGCTTCAGTTTCACTTACACTTGCTTGTCACTTACATATTCCACTGGTAGCGCTTTAATATTGACAGGATCATGGTCAACATTGTGATAATGGTGCGGCAGTTGTCTAAGATCCGATCATATGATCAGATTGGTGCACTACTTAACATAGCACAGGAATAATCCTAACTGCCCCCTGAAGAAGCTATACATGCGAAACGCGCATTTGGACTAGTGGCAAGTGAGACTTTTGCAAGGCCATCTTAAATACTGACATAAAGGCATGGTGCTCTTGTATTGTAAATTACCTTTATAATAGATACACTTGTATTCTATATTGTAATCTCCATGCACTTTAATACAGGCACTTTTGTGGATGTCTTTATAAATATGTACCTCTTTCTCAATTTCTGCTGTCACCTGTTGTTTCCTGGTGGTCGTATCTTTGATAAATTCTGTATATCAGACAATAGGATACATATATTTTCTATTACTGAAAACTTCCCTGATGGTGCAAATATGAAAAAGGGTCAATATCAATAAGGGGGTCAATATTACCCTGAGATAAAGTGCACTGGAGAGCTTTATACAGAGGTAATATTGGGAGCTTACAGTCAGGTTCAGTTACCTTTTGTTAGTGTTTCTCTGCAGCAATCACATTATGCACACAACTCTGCTACATGAACAGTGCAAATACATACAACTCGACAGCACCTACATCACTGCTGTATGCACATACATACACACCCACAATAATGTATATACAGTGCCTTGAAAAAGCATTCGCACTGCTGCAAGTTGCGGCGCAATTTGGATGCCACTTGCGCTTTCAAGTGTATGGGTGCATGGAAAACATCGGACTGCACTCGGATGACATCCAAGTGCAGCCTGGTTTCCCCAGACTCACACAATGGAAAAGATAGAGAAATTTTGTTTTCCATCTTCTCCTCCCCTGTGCTACGATACTCTTATCCGAGAGAATCAGATCACACTAAGCTGACACTCTGATCAATCTCAAATCAGTGTGTCATTACCATAATCGATCCGATTCACCTACATTAGATAATCTACGCTGGTGCAAGTGAGCCCTAAATCACAGGATTTATCCAGGATTACACACAGTCTTCTGTTCTGAGTAAATGAGACACTTTCAGGTTCGTATTCACACTTCCACCAGAGTGTCTTCTCAGGGTATTAGGAAGAAGTTGTAATGGCGAAACGGAGTCGGGTGGATGGTCACCTCACCGCCAGTATTTTTATGTGCTATGTATCAAGTATTCATCTTGGGAGTATAGTAAAAGTCTTTTTGCGATCGTGTAATTCCATGAAGCGTCACTATTAGAGGACGTGTCCCCCTTTTATCTTATTTTCTGTTAGGTGAGATGGGGGGTGAGTGCAATGTGGGTAAAGAAAAGACTTGATATCTGTTTGCAGACACTGGTGGGAGTGTGAATATGATCGGAAATTGTCTTTGTAAATCTACTAATTAATTTTAACTATTAAGTGGCAGCTAGCCCACCCAATTCCATACAACTCAGTATATTGTTTGGACTGCAATATCAATAAAATCAATCAGTAGCGCTACAAAAAGCCAAAGTGTAGCCCAAGCCTTAAAGAATTGTCAAACTAACACACAAAGGGTTCGCTCTCACTTGTGATTAAATCGGACGAACGCAATCCGATAATAAAATCGGATTGCATTCGGACCAATTTAGTCCTATGATGGTGTGTTCAGTGGCGTTTTTTTTTTTCCAGCTCCGATCGGATTGCGATAGGGCTGAAAAAAATTCGCAGCATTCTGCGATTGCATGATGGATTCGGATCACACGCACCCATATAATCTATGGGTGCATGTGAAACATCGCACTGCACTCGGATATCACCCGAGTGCAGTGCGATTCCCGCCGATGCCAGCAACAGAGGAGATGGAGAAATTACTTTCTCCGTCCCCTCCGCAGCTGTGGTGGGATTCTCTCTGTGCGAGAGGCTCCGACTTGCAGCAGAGCAGAGTGTCATTAGCATATCGCATCCGATGCCATACGCTAGTGGGACCCCGGCCTAATTGAGGAATACACATGTTGGGCTGTCACCTTTAATTAACTCATTTAACACTTACCTAAAGTGGTAGTATTCAAGCAAGACATGAGATCATCACTTGTCTATGAAAAGAAAGAAATGAAAAAAAGTTTTAAATATTTATTTTATCAGAAAATATTGTTACAAATCCACATTTGACACATTAAATATTTATTCAAATATGTCATTACTTTAGAATTACAAGAAAGACTCCATGCATTTATAACTTATAGTTAGGATATCACCATATTTTGGGCCTTACGGATGATTTATCAACATTTGTAGAAAGGGAAAGTAGAGTAGTTGCTCATTGCGTCCCCTTAGATTACATCCTTTGGCCTCATTCAGTCGTCAGAGTATCATGTATGTGTTCATGTCTATATTATACAGCTCAAACCCACTTCAGTCTGTGGTGCAGTTCACATGTCTAGGCTTTTTTTTTGGACCGTGTATACACACAAAAAATCCTGAGGGCATGCCTGATCAGAGTCTGACAGCAAATCCGCAACATGTCATCTTCTCTTGCGGCTACGCTGAATTTTATGTGTGGATTTTTCCCATACACTTGTATTAGATTCAGAAAGTATGCAAGTAAAAAACACACATGCATTTGTAGTGTATTTCCACGGCGGAAACGTATCAAATAACGCATGTAATCCGTACATGATTATGCCAAAATTTTTTTGTCAAAGCCAAATACCAGGAAGTATCAAAACAAAGGATCTTTGTTTAAAACATGACACCAACAAGAGAAAAAAAACTGGAGCATCAAAAATGCAATAAAAACACATGTAAAAAAAATCACTCAATCTGATCTAAGCTAAAGGCACTGAGATAGCTCGAAGAAGTCCACTCTGTCTTACAGATATAATACTTGAGATACCAGGAGTGCTGAGGTAAGAAGAGGCTGCTCACACTGCTGTCCAACCCTGTCTTACAGATATAATACTGGATATACCAGGAGTGCTGAGGTAAGAAGAGGCTGCTCACACTGCTGTCCACACTCTCTATTTGATCTAATACTCAAGATACCAGGAGTATTGAGGTAGGAAAGGGCTGCTCACACTGCTGTCCATCCTGTCTATCTGATCTAAGACTTGTGCTGAGGTAAGAAGAGGCTGCTCACACTGCTGTCCACCCTGTCTTACAGATATAATACTGGATATACCAGGAGTGCTGAGGTAAGAAGAGGCTGCTCACACTGCTGTCCACCCTGTCTTACAGATATAATACTGGATATACCAGGAGTGCTGAGGTAAGAAGAGGCTGCTCACACTGCTGTCCACCCTGTCTTACAGATATAATGCTGGATATACCAGAAGTGCTGAGGTAAGAAGAGGCTGCTCACATTGCTGTCCACCCTGTCTTACAGATATAATGCTGGATATACCAGGAGTGCTGAGGTAAGAAGAGGCTGCTCACATTGCTGTCCACCCTGTCTTACAGATATAATACTGGATATACCAGGAGTGCTGAGGTAAGAAGAGGCTGCTCACACTGCTGTCCACCCTGTCTTACAGATATAATGCTGGATATACCAGGAGTGCGGAGGTAAGAAGAGGCTGCTCACATTGCTGTCCACCCTGTCTTACAGATATAATACTGGATATACCAGGAGTGCTGAGGTAAGAAGAGGCTGCTCACACTGCTGTCCACACTCTCTATTTGATCTAATACTCAAGATACCAGGAGTATTGAGGTAGGAAAGGGCTGCTCACACTGCTGTCCATCCTGTCTATCTGATCTAAGACTTGTGCTGAGGTAAGAAGAGGCTGCTCACACTGCTGTCCACCCTGTCTTACAGATATAATACTGGATATACCAGGAGTGCTGAGGTAAGAAGAGGCTGCTCACACTGCTGTCCACCCTGTCTTACAGATATAATACTGGATATACCAGGAGTGCTGAGGTAAGAAGAGGCTGCTCACACTGCTGTCCACCCTGTCTTACAGATATAATGCTGGATATACCAGAAGTGCTGAGGTAAGAAGAGGCTGCTCACATTGCTGTCCACCCTGTCTTACAGATATAATACTTGATATACCAGGAGTGCTGAGGTAAGAAGAGGCTGCTCACACTGCTGTCCACCCTGTCTTACAGATATAATGCTGGATATACCAGGAGTGCGGAGGTAAGAAGAGGCTGCTCACATTGCTGTCCACCCTGTCTTACAGATATAATACTGGATATACCAGGAGTGCTGAGGTAAGAAGAGGCTGCTCACACTGCTGTCCACCCTGTCTTACAGATATAATGCTGGATATACCAGGAGTGCTGAGGTAAGAAGAGGCTGCTCACATTGCTGTCCACCCTGTCTTACAGATATAATACTGGATATACCAGGAGTGCTGAGGTAAGAAGAGGCTGCTCACACTGCTGTCCACCCTGTCTTACAGATATAATGCTGGATATACCAGGAGTGCGGAGGTAAGAAGAGGCTGCTCACATTGCTGTCCACCCTGTCTTACAGATATAATACTGGATATACCAGGAGTGCTGAGGTAAGAAGAGGCTGCTCACACTGCTGTCCACCCTGTCTTACAGATATAATACTGGATATACCAGGAGTGCTGAGGTAAGAAGAGGCTGCTCACATTGCTGTCCACCCTG
The DNA here is from genome assembly GCF_046119375.1 of Phyllobates terribilis. Lineage (NCBI taxonomy): Eukaryota > Metazoa > Chordata > Amphibia > Anura > Dendrobatidae > Phyllobates > Phyllobates terribilis. Next base: position 278,727,044 of record NW_027362767.1, read on the forward strand.
TCTTACAGATATAATACTAGATATACCAGGAGTGCTGAGGTAAGAAGAGGCTGCTCACATTGCTGTCCACCCTGTCTTACAGATATAATACTGGATATACCAGGAGTGCTGAGGTAAGAAGAGGCTGCTCACACTGCTGTCCACCCTGTCTTACAGATATAATACTGGATATACCAGGAGTGCTGAGGTAAGAAGAGGCTGCTCACACAGCCTTCCACCCTGTCTTACAGATATAATACTGGATATACCAGGAGTGCTGAGGTAAGAAGAGGCTGCTCACACTGCTGTCCACCCTGTCTTACAGATATAATACTGGATATACCAGGAGTGTTGAGGTAGGAAAGGGCTGCTCACACTGCTGTCCACCCTGTCTTACAGATATAATACTGGATATACCAGGAGTGTTGAGGTAGGAAAGGGCTGCTCACACTGCTGTCCATCCTGTCTATCTGATCTAAGACTTGTGCTGAGGTAAGAAGAGGCTGCTCACACTGCTGTCCACCCTGTCTATCTGATCTAATACTGGAGATATCAGGAGTGCTGAGGTAAGAAGAGGCTGCTGACACTGCTCTCCACATTGTTTTATGAATATAATACTAGAGATGCCAGGGGTGCTGAGATAAGAAGAGGCTGATCATACTGCTGTCCAAACTGTCTTTTTGATATAAAACTGCAGATAACAGGAGTGCTGAGGTAAGAAGAGTCTGCTCACATTGCTGTTCACGCTGTATTTTGGGATAGTAAATTTCTGCTGTGAGCAGGAAACAGCATGGTATGGGTTATTTCCAGGTCACATGAGATGAGCTTCCTACTACACATGCTCGACAGGCACCTGTCCTATTAGCATGCTTAGGAAGCCTTTGCAGGTGTTTTTTGTTAATTATTCTAATTTACTGAGATAATGACTTTTGTGTTTTCATTGGCTGTAAGCCATAATCATCAACATTAACCGAAATAAACACTTGAAATAGATCACTCTGCTTGTAATAACTCTATATGATATGTGAGCTTTACTTTTTATACTGAAGAACTAAAATAAATTAACTTTTTGATGATATTCTAATTTAGTGAGATGCACCAGTACTTACAAATTCAGGTTATGAACAAATCTATTGAACCCTTCTAGTCTATAACCCAGGGACTACCTGTACCTACAGTAATATGCACTAAAGTTCAGCTTGAAACACTCCTGGTATATACATCTGATGTTCCCATTGGCCAAGTATATGCCAACAAAGAGTGCTCCTTTGTCATACTTTAGGTATGTGATCATCAAGTCACCTTTGTCTCAAAGGTACTGACCTCCACAATTGGCTGTGAGGCTGTTAGTTCAGGTCAGAAGATCTGCAGTTGAACCAGACACTGCGACCATAACATGGACTATAAAATAAGGTTGTGTGAATGCCCCTTTATCCAACATAAGAATTTCATACAGAATAATACAAAATCTGTTACACTGGACTAATCTAGGATTTCTCACAGCAGTCCAATACTCCAGAAGACTTTAAGGGGTTTTCTTTTTTTTCAGGAAACAAACTCTTTACTTATCCTCCCTCGGTCCAGTGCTAAGTGTCTGCCGCTGCTTCCTGTGTCTGTTATTGTCACACCAACAGCGCTGCAGCTAATCAGTGAGGTCAGCTGCTCTAAGTGACTCATATCTTACCTCATCCTGGGCACTTGTGCTGGATGTGGCGGGTGGGGTACAGGAACAGGTTTGCTGGCTCATGCTCATTCTTGAGTGAGACTGATTGGGGTCTTCTGAGGAGAAGTTCTCTAAATCCAGCTCGGTGCATTCAACTGGTGCATGAGACCAGTGCTGCTTCTCTGATGCACAGGAATGAGTCTGGGCTGGAAGCGGCTCTACCACACCTTGGTTGGACTCCGCAGAAGCTCCACAGCCAGAGAAGCAGTCACTGCAACCTGAGTTTCGGATCAATGGTTGAGTCTCCGATACACTTCGGGAATAGTGAGACTTCACAGGTGGAGGAGGTATGGCATAAATCTCCACGGATGGTGGCAGGGAACATGACGCGGTGGAAACAGTGCAGGGGTTTGAGGTATTGCTCTTTGATATCACATTTACTTCTTCTACTTGCCCTGCTATGAAACACATTAAAACATTTTTAAAATCTTTACAATAAATTTCCATTTCCTCTCTTGTATTACTGCTAAAAGATCAAATTCATTTCATACTCTAGATGGGGCCTCTGCACATTTAAAGGGAACCTGTCAGGTCTGATAATGCTATTAGCCTGTAGATATAGGGTCAATCTATAGGTTATGAAGGTGCATGGCCGCTGAACTGAAAGTGCGGCACCTGAGAGAAAAAATTATTTCTCCCATGACCCGCCAGCTTTCAGTCATGGAGGCATGCCCAGAGTTACAGTCACAGCACTGACTGACAGTCGGCTCTACAGTGCAGGTGGCTGTCAGTCAGTGTTGGTGCGTGCTCACATCCGCCATTCTCATTGCAATCAGCTGTGACTGTTATTCCTCCGTACACGCCTCCATGACTGAAAGCCAGGAGAAATAATGTTCATTTTCTCCCAGGGGCTGCACTTTCAGTACTGCGGCCGGGGCACCTTCATAACGCCTGCAGATTAACCAATTTAAAAGTTGCCCGTATCTCTGGACCTGTATGGAGGATTTACAAAGAAAGAAAAAAAAAAAAAATCAAGGGAGCAACAGGTATAAAATAAGAGTAAAAACTGTCAGCTTCTGACCTGGTAACAGGTCCTCTTTAGAGAGGTTTTGTTGTATGCTGTTTATTGCAAAAGAGCCCCAGCCACATAGGGTTTAGCTGCAATAACGAAGACAAATGTAATAATATGTTTAGTAAAAAGAAAAAATAACACATTTTTGTAATTTCTCAAACCGCCTTTTGCTGACTGATGTTGCAGATAGATCATTCCATTCTAACTCCCCCACCTCCCAAAATGTAAAGGGGTTGTCTCATCCCAAACAATGGGGATCAATGGGGATAAGAATAACTTCTTTTATTCGACAACCCTATTACACAGATGTGATAGCTAACACTATAGTAGACCACAGAGTCCAAAACACATTGCGGAGAAGTCAATTCTGCCTTTCTCATGTAGTATATGACGTGTAGTGCAGTTGTGAAGACCTCAGAAATGCTTGGAATGGGCAAGAGAAAAGTGAAAGCCTCACCTAGTACTTGTCCAGAAATGCCAGCTGTTCCAAAACAGCATGGGGGGATTTGTTCACTAGGGCTGTGTGCACACTCCCCTCGCCCTTCATCCAACTGACCAGGTTGCCCTACAAAATCCTGTGACCTTCGGAAAGCTGCAAAATAATATGCTGAACAGTGTAAGTTTACTCAGGTCATGACATCTTTTACAAGGTTACAATTGTTCAATGCAAAAAAGGATACCCAAAAGAAAGTACTAGTAACAAAGAGGTCATTTTATGGAGATAAAGACCATAACTCAGAGCCACGTTATTGTATGTAATCCATATGTATAATAAGATGCGTTATGGCCATGATTGCAGCAGGGAAATAGGTAGGGAGGACAATGTGAGGGGCTTAAGAAGGACACACAGATTCACACAAAACCAGAGTCTATCATCTGAGCACAAGCCGACCTCGTCACCAGCTGACCTTGTCTGCTACATGTCCTCTACTAGATATCTACATCCGTGCTGGCCCAAACAATGACACAACGCTATTCAAATATGTATATATATATACATACATACACACACGCGCGCATACATATATACACACATACAGTTGAAACCAGATATTTCCATACACTATATAAAAAGACACAGATCCATGTTTTTCTCAATATCTGACATGAATTCAGAATAAACCTTTCCAGTTTAGAATAATGAGAGAGAGAGAATGTTTTAAGGCATTTTTATTACTTACTGCAAAGTCAAAAGTTTACATACACTAAGATTACTATGCCTTTAAACAATTCTGGACTGACCATATGAAGATGTCATGTGTTTGGAAGCTTCTGGCTTTTTTGGCAACATCTGAGTTAATTACAGACACACCTGTGGATGTATTTTAATGCACACCTGAAACACTCTGCTTCTTTGTGCAGCATCATGGGAAAGTCTAAAGAAATCAGCCAAGATATCAGGAAGAGAATTGTGGACTAGCACAAGTCTGGCTCATCCTTGGGTACAATTTCAGGATACCTAAAGGTGCCTCATTCATCTGTACAAACAATTATATGCAAGTACAAACAAGATGAGAATGTCCAGCCATCATACCACTCAGGAAGGAGACGGGTTCTGTGTCCCAGAGATGAGCATGCTTTGGTCCGACAAGTGCATATCAACCCAAGGACAAAAGCAAAAGACCTTGTGAAGATGATGGTGGAAGCTGATAAGATTGTATCAATAACCACAGTGAAACGAGTACTGTATCAACATGGGCTGAAAGGCCACTCTGCCAGGAAGAAGCCATTACTTCAAAAGAAACATAAAAAGCCAGTTAATGTTTGCAAATGCACACAGGAACAAAGTACTTAATTTTTGGAGAAATGTCCTGTGGTCTGATGAAACTAAAATTTAACTTTTTGGGCATAATGACCATCGTTACATTTTGAGGAAAAAGAGAGAAGCTTGGAAGCCTAAGAACACCATCCCAACTGTGAAACACGGGGGGTGGAAGCATCATGTTGTGGGGTTGTTTTGCTGCAGGAGGGACTGGTGCACTACACAAAATACATACGCATCTCACTAAATTAGAATATCATCAAAAAGTTAATTTATTTCGGTTCTTCAATGCAAAAAGTGAAACTCATATTATATAGAGTCATTACAAACAGAGTGATCTATTTCAAGTGTTTATTTCTGTTAATGATTATGGCTTACAGCCAATGAAAACACAAAAGTCATTATCTCAGTAAATTAGAATACTTTATAACACCAGCTTGAAAATTTATTTTAAAATCCGAAATGTTGGCCCACTAAAATGTATGTTTAGTAAATTCCCTCAATACTTGAATCAATTACTGCATGAATGCGGCGTGGCATGGAGGTGATCAGCCTGTGGCACTGCTGAGGTGTTATGGAAGCCCAGGTTGCTTTGATAGCAGCCTTCAGCTCGTCTGCATTGTTGGGTCTGGTGTCTCTCATCTTCCTCTTGTCAAAACCCATTGATTCTCTATAATAGATTCTCTATGGTGTTAAGGTCAGGCAAGTTTATTGGCCAATCAATTATTGTGGAGCCTACTGAAACAGACTAAGGGACCTTTTTAATGCTTTGGAAGCCTTTGCATGTATTTTTTGTTAATTATTTTGATTTACTGAGATAATGACTTCTGTGTTTTCATTGGCTGTAAGCCATAATCATCAACATTAACAGAAATAAACACTTGAAACAGATCACTTTGTTTGTAATGACTCTATAGAATATATGAGTTTCACTTTTTGTATTAAAGAACTGAAATAAATTAACTTTTTGATGATATTCTAATTTAGTGAGATGCACCTGTAGATGGCATAATGAGGAAAGAAGATTATGGGGCAATACTGAAGAAACATCTCAAGACATCAGCCAGGAAGTTAAAGCTTGGGCGGAAATGGGTCTTCCAAATGGACAATGACCCGAAGCATACTGCCAAAATGGTAACAAAGTGGCTTAACACTAGAACTACTGATGGAGTCATTTTGACTCCTTTCGTTTTTTATTTCTCTTCTGTGACTACATTGTTCAGAATTCCGGCTTGAAACTCGGTGACTTTTCCTCAAATATGATGTGAAAAAAGATTTTGTGAGAATAAATAATTTTGGTGAAAAATTTGCGCGTTTTTTTCAAAATTTACCAAGAACTACTGAAGGGAGTCATTTTGACTCCCTACTATATTTTGAGGTCCTTTTGTCACTAAATGTTGCTATAAAGTTTTGTGCATAATTTTTTCACTCTGTCTTATTTACCCTGATGTTCATATAGATGTAGTTCAATTTACATGTCAACTTTTCACATTTTCCTTGTGTTTTACCTGCTTGTATTACTGTGTAATGCTGAACAAAATAGCTTGTTTACTCTAGGCTCTTATCTTATGCTAATGAAGGGTGGTGTTTTTCTAAGGTCCTAGCAGGAGACAGTATTCTGGATAGTAACTTTACTTTCAGTTCAGCTGAAGAGACAAAGAGAACAGACGCAGACATACGAGCTCTGAAGACTCATACAGGTATGAATTGTTATGAAATAGTTTAGCTGTCTGTCAACTGATTCAGCCCACCTACTTTTGAAGGTGGCAGAACAGTTATTATTTCTTTTAGTTTTCATTTCATTTCTATTTTTCAGCAGGGAACTATATAGAATTATGGAATTTGTGAGGAATATGGAGAGAAGACGTTTGATAAAGCCTCAGGATATTCTGGCTACTTTGTAATCCATACCGGAGGATGAATCGGAATCCGAATTGCAGGAACATGTATTTGATTCTGACAGTGATGAAGATTTCATTCCTCAGAACATATCAAGTGAATCTGAAGACTCAGAAGGAACAAATCCAGAAGGTAAGTAGTTATGTGTATTTATTTGTTCTTCCACACACTGAGTTAGGGCCTGTGCACACTAGCAGAATTCTGGCTGAATAGCCATCTGGATATTCTTGCCGCAATACAGGCCGTACCTGCCCGCTCATGCCTGAAGCTCCGCTCCAAACCCCGGGCTGGAGCCGCTGTCAGGGAAAGAGCAGCGCTTGCTTACGCGCTAGCACGGCTCCGTCCCAGACAGCGGCTCCAGCCCGGGGTTCGGAGCGGAGCTTCAGGTATGAAACTCCACTCTGTACCTGAGCGGGCAGGTACGGGCCGGATTGTGGTGAGAATATCCGGTCGGATATTCCGCCGCTAATCCAGCCAGTGTGCACGGACCCTTACAAAACAAAAATTCTAAATATTCATCAACTTTTTTACAGATATTCCAAGCACATCAACTGGGGATCGGGCTCATGCAGTTATGTTGCCTCGTGACCATCCTCCTGGTCGTGGACAGAAAAAATCAGCAAAACGTCCCAGAAATGAAAGAACAACAGATAACGATGGCGGCGAAGGTAATGCAACAACAAACACCAGAGAAGGCGAATCTGAAGGAATACTAGTTTCAGCAGATGGTATTCAATGGAAACCTGTTGAAATTGGAGAACACTTGCCTGCTAGGCGTGACAGCCAAAATATTCTTCGAGAAGCACCTGGCCCTACAGGATACGCCAGAAGAAATATCATTATCGATAGTCCTTTGAGCGCATGGCGTTTATTTTTTGATTCATATATATTGACACATATAAAGAACTGTACGCTTGCAGAAGCATGCAGGAACAATAATTTACAGTTTACTCTATCTGATGAGGAGCTAGATGCATTCATTGCGATATTCTATGCTCGTGGAATATCTGGCACGAACCGTCACTCGATTAGCAGTATTTGGTGTAATGACTGGGGAATACCGTTTTGCAAAGCGACAATGTCTAGGGACCGCTTTGTTGAAATTATGAGGTTTCTCAGATTTGATGAGAAATCTACTCGATCGGAGAGACTGCAAACGGACAAGTTTGCTCTATTTTCTACTGTGTGGGACAGGTTTATTGAAAATTGTATTGCGTGTTACAAACCTGGCCCATACATAACAGTGGATGAGCAACTTTTCCCAAGCAAAACTAGGTGTCCATTCACGCAGTACATGCCTTCCAAACCAGATAAATATGGCCACAAATATTGGCTAGCTGTTGATAAGAGGAGCAAATATCTGGCAAATGGCTTCCCTTATCTAGGCAAAGATGACACACGCCGTGCTGAGGACCGTTTAGCTGACCATGTGGTAATGAAGTTATTGGATCCGTTTTTGAAAAAAGGTCGCAATGTTACAACCGATAATTATTTTACTTCAGTAAAATTAGCTAAACAGCTAAAAAGCAAAGGAACAACCATCGTGGGAACACTGAACAAGATAAGGCGAGAAGTGCCTAAAGAAATAAAATCCATGAAAGAGGAATTGTACAACACTAAAGTGTTTAGAAATGAAGACAATTTTACACTTACAGTATATCAAGGAAAGCCCAACAAAAATGTTGTCATTTTGAGTTCCGTCCATCCAGATGTTGTTGTTGCGTCTGATTCCGCTAAAAAAACTCCAGAAACGGTAAAGTTTTACAATGAAACAAAATATGGAGTAGATGTAGTGGATCAGATGGCACGGAAATATACCACACGAACATGCACAAGGAGATGGCCTGTTCATGCATTTGAAAATGCCTTAGACTTTGCGGGTATAAATGCATGGATAATATTCAAGGAGATTACCCACCAAAAAATGTCACGCAAGGCATTTTTGCAAACGCTTGTGAGAGAGTTGAGTGGTCCTTATGTCACAGATAGGGAAAAGGGTTCCACGTCCCAAGTTTCTACATGCTCAGAAGTGATGGTTCAAACAAAATTTTGCCAGATCAAAGAAAAGTGCAAGAAAAATAGATCTGTCGGAAATTGTAAGACTTGTGGTAAGTCTTTGTGTGGGCAATGTACTGCCATAAATCAAAGGCAATGCCTAAAATGCGAAACACCAAATGTTTAGAAGGTGAATTCTGCGCCATATTTTCATTTTTATGCTCCTCCACCTACATTTTCTCTGCTTTTTGTTCTTCAGTTGTTGTTTATATGTGTGCACTTGAATAAAAAAAAATGTTTGAAAAACGTCTATTATAATTATTGTTATTTTCTGTAGAAAAATAAGAAAAGCAGAAAAAAAACAATCAAAAGCATTACTGTTGGATCTCACAATAATAATACATTACAAAAAATATAATTATTAATAAATAACCACAAATGAAACTCTAAAAATAAACGAAAACAAGCAAGGAGTCAAAATGACTCCTTTCAGTAGTTCTAGGCGGGGTCACGAGTCCAGTAGTCCTAGTGTTAAGGATAACAAAGTCAATGTTTTGGAGTGGCCATCACAAAGCCCTGATCTCAATCCTATTGAAAATTTATGGGCAAAGCTGAAAAGGCAGGTGCAAGCAAGGCGACCTACAAACCTGGATCTGTTACACCCGTTTTGTCAGGAGGAATGGACCCAAATTCCGACCAACTATTGTGAGAAGCTTGTGGAAGGATATCCCAAAAGTTTGACCCAAGTCATTCAGTTTAAGGGCAATGGTACCAAATACTAATGAAATGTATGTAAACTTTTGACTTTGCAGTAAGTAATAAAAATGCCTTAAAACATTCTCTCTCTCTCATTATTCTGGCATTTGGCAAATATTAAAAATTATGGTAATCCTAATTGACCGAAAACGAGAAAGGTTTATTCTGATTTCATGTCAGATATTGAGAAAAACCTGCATATGTGTCTTTTTATATTGTGTATGTAAACTTCTGGTTTTCACTGTATATACAAACATACATATATATATATATACTGCTCAAAAAAATAAAGGGAACACTTAAACAACAGAACATAACTCCAAGTAAATCAAACTTCTGTGAAATCAAATTGTCAACTTGGGAAGCAACACTGATTGACAATCAATTTCACATGCTGTTGTGCAAATGGAATAGACAATAGATGGAAATTATTGGCAATTATCAAGACACCCTCAATAAAGGAGTGGTTCTGCAGGTGGGGACCACAGGCCACATCTCAGTACCAATGCTTTCTGGCTGATGTTTTGGTCACTTTTGAATGTTGGTTGTGCTTTCACACTCGTGGTAGCATGAGATGGACTCTACAACCCACAGAAGTTGCTTATGTAGTGCAGCTCATCCAGGATGGCACATCAATGCGAGCTGTGGCAAGAAGGTTTGCTGTGTCTGTCAGCGTAGTGTCCAGAGGCTGGAGGCGCTACCAGGAGACAGACCAGTACACCAGGAGACGTGGAGGGGGCCGTAAGAGGGCAACAACCTAGCAGCAGGACCGCTACCTCTGCCTTTGTGCAAGGAGGAACAGGAGGAGCACTGCCAGAGCCCCGCAAAATGACCTCCAGCAGACCACAAATGTGCATGTGTCTGCACAAACGTTTAGAAACCGACTCCATGAGGGTGGTATGAGGGCCCGACGTCCACAGATGGGGGTTGTGCTCACAGCCCAACACCGTGCAGGACGCTTGGCATTTGCCACAGAACACCAGGATTGGAAAAGTCGCCACTGGCACCCTGTGCTCTTCACAGATGAAAGCAGGTTCACACTGAGCACGTGTGACAGACGTGACAGAGTCTGGAGACACCGCGGAGAGTGATCTGCTGCCTGCAACATCCTTCAGCATGACCGCTTTGGCAGTGGGTCAGTAATGGTGTGGGGTGGCATTTCTTTGGAGGGCTGCACAGCCCTCCATGTGCTCGCCAGAGGTAGCCTGACTGCCATTAGGTACTGAGATGAGATCCTCAGACCCCTTGTGAGACCATATGCTGGTGCCGTTGGCCCTGGATTCCTCCTAATGCTGGACAATGCCAGACCTCATGTGGCTTGAGTGTGTCAGCAGTTCCTGCAAGATGAAGGCATTGAAACTATGGACTGGCCCGCCCGTTCCCCAGACCTGAATCCGATTGATCACATCTGGGACATCATGTCTCGCTCCATCCACCAACGTCACATTGCATCACAGACTGTCCAGGAGTTGGTGGATGCTTTAGTCCAGGTCTGGGAGGAGATCCCACAGAAGACCATCCGCAACCTCATCAGGAGCATGTCCAGGCGTTGTAGGGAGGTCATACAGGCACGTGGAGGCCACACACAATACTGAGCCTCATTTTGACTTGTTTTAAGGACATTACATCAAAGTTGGATCAGTCTCTAGTGTGTTTTTCCACTTTAATTTTGGGGGTGACTCCAAATCCAGGCCTCCATTGGTTAATAAATTTGATTTTCATTGATTATTTTTGTGTGATTTTCTTGTCAGCACATTCAACTTTGTATAGAACAAAGTATTCAATGAGAATATTTCATTCATTCAGATCTAGGATGTGTTATTTGAGTGTTCACTTTATTTTTTTGAGCAGTGTATATTATATATATATATATATATATATATATATATATATATATATATATTATATATACACACACACACACACATATATACACACAAACACACGCTCATATAAATATATTTGCATTTCAGCTCAGCGGGTGAGAAGGTCAGCTTGTGCTTAGTTGACAGACTCTGGTACAGTGAGATTTCAAGGTTCAGCAACACATTGTATGGGTTTGTGTGAATATTATATATATATATATATATATATATATATATATATATATATATATCCTAGATGTATGTACTGTTACAGAGCTAACGCAGGGGGCTGGTCCCAGGAACAGGATGGGCCCCATATACCTATCATGTCACTCCTCCTACTCCATTTGTTTTTCATCATTGTTTATTCTTTTGATGTAATTACTTGTTTGTTATATTTCGTAATATGTTGGCAGAATATGTTGGAGCTATAAAAATATGAAATATCATTCTAATATCAATATTTAGATTTCACACACACTAAATATACTTTTTTTTACTGTATAACTGATTAGTGCACGTTTTAGGGACAGGCTGTCTTTCTTTGGTTAACAAGTAGCACAAATATAATAAGGATGCAAATTTCTGAAAGTGGAATCATAAAAGAAGTGTTTTTAAAAAGTGTTTCAACAATGTCTCTTCTCATTTTGTATAGCCAGGCATCTACCAAATATTATGGCTTTTTCTGTACAGTTTGATACTGCTGTAGGGCATGCCAAAGATTATTTGCCATCATGCCATAATCATGTATGAAAGTCTATTTACTTTTCTAATGTGTGAAAGCATCAACACTTCATAACAGGCCTATGGGGATTTAGGTGTGTAAGCACTGTGCCTTTTTGCTAGTTATAGAGTCCTATTAGAGGTTTTTATGTCCTACCACAGACTGACTGATAACCTTGATTAATGCAGCTTAAATGTGAACAGTGACTGGCGAGCAATATTTTGGTACGCAGAAACAACTCCACTAGAACATCGCACAAAACATAATAATATAACTTACCGCGGTGGAACTGACTTTTCAAGAAGCGTCCACAACAAATGACTGAGAAGGTCACCAAAGTAACCAAAATTAATGACAGGGCCACCATTATAACAGCCACGAGAAGTATAGGATCCCGAGGAGGAGGGGTAGTACTGGTAGTACTGATAGGCTGCCCTGGCCCAGACTTAGGATAACCTGAAATATTACAAATGATTCAGACGTCAGTCTTATAATGTAATCCCACGATTAGTCCATTATACATAGATAGAGTACTTACACTGACTCTCTGTACGAGGAGTGTGAGCTGTACATGGGAAGCACTCAAGCTCACGAAATCCACCAATCCGGGTTTTACTATAAAACCTGAAAAAAAAAATGAAATTAGGTCTAAAAGGTGTAATCCATACTCAAATGTGAGCTTTCTAAACATCACCACATTTTTGATGTACAAGCCACAGTGGCGGACCATGCAGCTGCTCTGGGTCCCCTGGGTGGGGGGATCCAGACCTTTTTTACAGCTGGGTTACCCGGCTAAAAAAAAATTAGTTACTAAAGCTATAAACTCTGATTGCTGGCAGGTCCTCAGTTTCTATCTGACAAAGGACAGTGTTCCAAGTGTCGGCACTTAAAAAGAGCAGTGTGTGGATGCATCTAGCAATACTTACTGATTAAAGGACATTAATCTACAATTTTTTCAATAGGGTAACCCTTGTAATAATATCTCATTTTCTATTAATATTGAAACCGAATCGGAAAAAGAGCGGTAATTCCCGGGCGTGCCTGAGCAGTGGAATCGGAGATCTGCGCAGGCGCGCGTCATGGTACCCTACACGTCATCTACTTACATACAGTTAAAACAGGCGGCGTTTAAAGGACCAGGGTGGCTTTGAAAGGACCGGGGCGGCACTGATCACAATCTCGAAACACCCATCGGACCAGACCACACAATTTACATGCAGTGCGTGACAAGTATAAAACACTTTTTCTGAGGTATGCAGGGCACGTCTAAGGATGTAAAGGGGTTGCAGGAACCCCATTCTTATGATCTTAAAGGTGATGGGCAGGGTTTATAAGTGACAAAACTGGTGACAGGATCCCTTTAAAGGTGATTTGCTGGAAATACAGGGAGGTATAATATCTACAAAATAGACTTAGTTGATATTTTCAAATTCTGAAATTAATGTGTAAATTTTTACTTAGTTCAATGTAAGTAGTAAAAGTAGTGGTGGCTGCAAGTTCTGCAAGCAGCCAAGTTGTCCAAACTTATCTTCCTGTTCGGATATGGCGACTGACTAAGCTGGGACAGCACCATTTAACTCCTATGGTAGGGATTTGGAGCTCAGTAAAAAAAACAAAAACAGTGCTCTTATCCTTTTATAATGTATTACAAAATTAGCAAAAAACGTAAAAAAAACAAGGAGCCGAAAGCAGAACGATAATTAAAATGTATGAAAAGTGATCCTTACCCTGGCAGACAATCTCCACAGATAGCGTTAGACAGTAAGGAGCAGTTCGCTTTCAGACTGCGGTTAATTACTGCACAATTGAGGCAGCGCAGGCAGTGGTGATGTCCTCGCTCTTCTTTGTATCTCCCTGGTCTACAAGGCAAACACTGACTTTCTCTCCCACTGCCGCAGTCCTACAAGTAGACAGGCAAACAGTAATACACGTGAGAGTGCCGCAATACACGTGAGAGTGCCGCAATACACGTGAGAGTGCCGCAATACACGTGAGAGTGCCGCAATACACGTGAGAGTGCAGCAATACGTGTGAGAGTGCAGCAATACATGTGAGAGTGCAGCAATACATGTGAGAGTGCAGCAATAAAAGTGTGAGTGCAGGAATACGTGTGAGAGTGGAGGAATACATGTGAGAGTGCAGCAATACATGTAAGTGAGAGTTAAATATTTATTTAGGTTGAAAACAGAAGCCGTACATCCATCAAGTTCAACCTTTCTCCACTAGAATTATTTATAATGCCATTTGTTGTGAGTAAAGCATCTAATTTTTTTTAAATGCTGTTATAAATCTGCCATTACTACCACTTGAGGTAGGGCATTCCACTGCGCTAACTGTAAAGAATCCTTTCTTGTCTACATGCCTTTCTTCCACAGGTAATGGAATGTCCCGTGGTTCTTTGCAAAGTATTTGGCTACTACTTTGTATAGCCACAACATGCATTTCTACATGTAAATGATATCCCCTCTGAGGTGTTGTTTTTCTAAGCTAAACAAGCCCAACTTTTTCAACCTCTCATCATATGAGAGGCCTTCCATCCCTTGTAAAAATCTAGTTGCCCGCCTTTGAACTCACTTTAACATCTCAACATCATTTTTAAAATGTGGAGCCCAAAACTGGATCCCATATTCCAGATGTGGCCTCATAAGTGATTTACAGAGAGTTAATAAAACATTTGGATCGTGAGACTTTATTTTTTTTTATATACCCTATTATCTTGTTTGCTTTTGCAGCTGCTGCTTGACATTGAGTATTGCTGCTCAGCTTACTTGTAACCAGAATACCCAAGTCCTTCTCCTGTTCTGTAGTCCCGAGTATAATCCCAATTAATGTGTATGCAGCAATAGGATTGCTCCATCTGTGGTGTATCACTACATTTTTCAACATTAAACCTCATCGGCCAAGTGTTTGCCCAAGCAGACATCTTATCCAGATCATTTTGTAATATTACACAATCTCTCTCAGTTTTAATTATCCTATATAGTTTTGTGTCATCAGCAAATACTGATAATATACTCTCAATTGAATCCAGAAGGTCGTTAAAAAAACAGATTAAAAAGAATTGGTTCTAACATAGATCCTCGTGGTCCCTCACTGCTCCTTGTACAGATCCTTGTGGTCCCCACTGCTCCTTGTACAGATCCTTGTGGTCCCCACTGCTCCTTGTACAAATCCTCGTGGTCCCCACTGCTCCTTGTACAAATCCTCGTGGTCCCCACTGCTCCTTGTACAGATCCTCGTGGTCCCCACTGCTCCTTGTACAGATCCTCGTGGTCCCCACTGCTCCTTGTACAGATCCTCGTGGTCCCCACTGCTCCTTGTACAGATCCTCGTGGTCCCCAATGCTCCTTGTACAGATCCTCGTGGTCCCCAATGCTCCTTGTACAGATCCTCGTGGTCCCCAATGCTCCTTGTACAGATCCTCGTGGTCTCCAATGCTCCTTGTACAGATCCTCGTGGTCCCCACTGCTCCCTGTACAGATCCTCGTGGTCCCCACTGCTCCCTGTACACATCCTCGTGGTCCCCACTGCTCCTTGTACACATCCTCATGGTCCCCACTGCTCCTTGTACACATCCTCGTGGTCCCTACTGCTCCTTGTACAAATCCTCGTGGTCCGCACTGCTACTTGTACACATCCTCGTGGTCCCCACTGCTCCTTGTACACATCCTCGTGGTCCCCACTGCTCCTTGTACACATCCTCGTGGTCCCCACTGCTCCTTGTACACATCCTCGTGGTCCCCACTGCTCCTTGTACACATCCTTGTGGTCCCCACTGCTCCTTGTACACATCCTTGTGGTCCCCACTGCTCCTTGTACACATCCTTGTGGTCCCCACTGCTCCTTGTACACATCCTTGTGGTCCCCACTGCTCCTTGTACAGATCCTTGTGGTCCTCACTGCTCCTTGTACAGATCCTTGTGGTCCCCACTGCTCCTTGTACAGATCCTTGTGGTCCTCACTGCTCCTTGTACAGATCTTTGTGGTCCCCATTGCTCCTTGTACAGATCTTTGTGGTCCCCACTGCTCCTTGTACAGATCTGTGTGGTCCCCACTGCTTCTTGTACAGATCCTTGTGGTCCCCACTGCTCCTTGCACAGATCCTTGTGGTCCCCACTGCTCATTGTACAGATCCTTGTGGTCCCCACTGCTCCTTGTACAGATCATTGTGGTCCCCATTGCTCCTTGTACAGATCATTGTGGTCACCATTGCTCCTTGTACAGATCTTGGTGGTCCCCATTGCTCCTTGTACAGATCTTGGTGGTCCCCACTGCTCCTTGTACAAATCTGTGTGGTCCTCACTGCTCCTTGTACACATCTTTGTGGTCCTCACTGCTCATTGTACAGATTCTTGTGGTCCTCAATGCTGACTTCATCCCATTTAGAGAATGTAGCATTTACAACTGTTTATTTCCTGTCCCTTAACCAGTTTTTTACCCATCTACATACAGTGCCCCCTAGTCCCTGCTTCTGGAGCCTCAGTATAAGGCTGTTATGGACACATCTGATGTATGTACAAGGCACTTTCCTGGTCTGGCGCATACAACAAGAATCTCTGCAACCTCCATCTGAAAAGAGACTTTGATAGTCTTTCAATAAGATACAAGTATCTACTGTACATGCACGTGGTCTACAGAATCCTTACCTCAGAAAGCTCATAACCTGCTCCACATTGCTTGCATGGGACACATTTTCCTTGGTCATTCTCAAATTCACCTTCCATACAGTCTGCGGCTTCTGAAGTGACCATGTACAGCTGTAATAAAACAAGAAATAGGTTGTACCTTTAGTGTCTAGTCTGCCAACTCAAGCAAGTCTGAATTTATCCTCAAGATGTAACCACCCATGGTAACTCAGAACAGGGTCAATGGTGACTCAGAAAAAAATAGGTTGATTGCTGGGACCCCATACTGTAGATGATTTAAAGGGACCCTGTCAGCACAGAATGACTGTTCAAACTAAGTCCCGCCGCTAGTGCTCAACAGCGGGGCCAATCATTTACACATGTGGTCAAAATTGTTGGTACCCCTCGTTTAATGAAAGAAAAACCCACAATGGTCACAGAAATAACTTGAATCTGTCAAAAGTAATATTAAATTAAAAATCTATGAAAATGAACAAATGAAAGTCAGACATTGCTTTTCAACCCTGATTCCACAGAATTTAAAAAAAAATTAAACTCATGAAATAAGACAGAAATGATGGTACCCCTGAAAATAATGTGACAAAGGGGACATGTTAAATCAAGTTGTGTCCACTAATTAGCATCACAGGTGTGAATCTTGTAATCAGTCAGTGGGCCTGTATATAGGGCTACAGATACTCCATGTGCTGTTTGGTGACATGATGTGTACCACACTCAACATGGACCAGAGGAAGCAAAGGAAAGAGTTGTCTCAGGAGATTAGAAAGAAAATTATAGACAAGCATGTTAAAGGTAAAGGTTATAAGACCATCTCCAAGCAGCTTGATGTTCCTGTGACTACAGTTGCACATATTATTCAGAAATAAGATCCATGGGACTGTAGCCAACCTCCCTGGACGTGGCTGCAGGAGGAAAATTGATGACAAATCAAAGAGACGGAAAATAAAAATGGTAACAAAAGAGCCCAGGAAAACTTCTAAAGAGATTAAAGGTGAACTTCAAGCTCAAGGAACATCAGTGTCAGATCGCACCATCCGTCGTTGTTTGATCCAAAGTGGACTTCATGGGAGACGACCAAGGAGAACACCATTGTTGAAAAAAATCATAAAAAGCCAGACTGGAATTTGCCAAACTACATGTTGACAAGCCACAAAGCTTCTGGGAGAATGTCCTATGGACAGATGAGACAAAAATGGAAGTTTTTGGCAAGGCACATCAGCTCTATGTTCACAGACGGAAAAATGAAGCATATCAAGAAAAGAACACTGTTCCTACTGTGAAACATGGCGGAGGCTCTGTTATGTTCTGGGGCTGCTTTGCTGCATCTGACACAGGGTGTCTTGAATCTGTGCAGGGTACAATGAAATATCAAGACTATCAAGGGATTCTAGAGAGAAATGTGCTGCCCAGTGTCAGAAATTTTGGTTTCAGTCGCAGTTGATGGGTCTTGCAACAGGATAATGACCCAAAACACACAGCTAAAAACACCCAAGAATGGCTAAGAGGAAAACATTGGACTATTCTGAAGTGGCCTTCTATGAGCCCTGACCTAAATCCTATTGAGCATCTTTGGAAAGAGCTGAAACATGCCGTCTGGAAAAGGCAACCTACAAACACGAGACAACTGGAGCAGTTTGCTCATGAGGAGTGGGCCAAAATACCTGTCTAGAGGTGCAGAAGTCTCATTGACAGTTACAGGAATCGTTTGATTGCAGTGATTGCCTCAAAAGGTTGTTCAACAAAATATTAAGTTAAGAAGAACCATCATTTCTGTCCAGGCCTACTTCAGGAGTTGATTTTTTTTTTTAAATTCTGTGGAAGCAGGGCTGAAAAGCAATGACTGACTTTCATTTGTTCATTTTCATTTTGTAAATATTTTCCCAGCAATATGCGCTCCTGAAGGATAATGATGGAACTCAATATTTGGATTCGAAGATAATTTTTATTTCAAACTAGAATACAACCGGTTTCGACTTCTTTGAGCCTTCCTCAGGTATAATATCATGCATATAAACAGATCTATCTAAACACATTTTATAGGAGATATCCCTGCTTGTTATTTTGGGTGGGGACTGAAACATCTATTTTTTAGACACACCCAGATACTCAGATATGCAGGATTTTGCACTCTGAGGAATCTAACAAAACCCATATACTAAATGACTTTTATGCACATTTTTTCCCCTTCCCCTTTAGAAAAGAAAAAACTTTCTGTGTGAAAATTTTTTGTGCAAAAAAATTTTTTCAGAGAAAAAAAGGAAAAGGAAGGGAAGAAAAAGAGGGAAAAAAAGGGAAGGGGGAAAAACTTAATTTATTATTACTTTTGTCAGATTCAAGTTATTTCTGTGACCATTGTGGGTTTTTCTTTCATTAAACGAGGGGTACCAACAATTTTGACCACATGTGTATATTCACCTTCCCGCTTGCTTGTTTTCCTTCTACCTCCACTCCCCTCGTCTTTGATTGACAGCTCTGTCTTCATAGAGCCAGAGAAGGGTGGAGATAGATGGAAACCAAGCAGGATGGAAAAGATTGGCTCCACCATGAAGGACCGAGCACCTGGACTTGGCCTGAACAGTCATATTCTACTCTACATATTCTTAGATCTAGAGTGGCCACTGTGTTCTCACTGAAACCACAAGACAGACGTGAAGATAGCATCAGAAATCTCAAGTTCAGCCAGCAGAGCCAATACTTTGGTAATGCTAGTAGCCACCATGACCCCCCCGTGTCAGAAGCAGCTGCCCTATCAGTTTTCTGTACCTATATGGGTATTACTTAAAGGGGTTGACTCATTTTCATGAAAAGGTAAAATTGGAAATGACTTGTACAAACAACCAACTTTGCAATCCACCTCTTATTAAAATTTCTCTCTGTTCTCAAGATTGGGCAGGATTTGTAATTCTGTTGTGTATAGCTTATTTCCTAGTTCACCAGCCAACCTGCGGTCTCAAAAGGGCGGGTCTCCTAGGCGAGGCGAGGGCGCCACTTGCAGGCAGTTGGCTTTAGCTCCTGAAAGCGCCACTCTGAAGCTGGTCAGATCACTAGGTCCGGCCAGTATCCGCGCCTTTGCACTTTGCTGCACTCCAGAAAAAGAGAAGATGAGACAACGCATTTAAGCGTGGGTGGGACATGGGAGCCACATTTAAGATTCAGGTCTGTATTAGGGCTAGGTTTTGATATCATAATCTCATAGATTGGAGACTGTTCACATACGTAGACCATCCATACCTGAAAGATGAGAAGAATAAAGATCAGCTGATAGAAATGGGCCATGTTCCAGGGGTATAAGGATTTGAAGAGCCAGACGGGAACTCAGCAGAGAAAATCCACGATGATCTCTGTCTAAATCTGTAAATATCAAAGAACACTATATAGAAAAACGTTCCACATAATTCCAATCTCTTCACCCCTTACACATAAAGCTGACTTCAAAGGGGGATTCCAATCTGAGTAAGTGATAACATTTCGCAATGATATGATCGCTGGGTGACTTACCTCTGGGACGCCCACTGACACTGAGAATAAAGGGGCTATAGAGTAGCTTCAGCGCAGCTTCCCCTTCCAAATTTATACTTTGCACATGGGTGTTGCTGGCCACCCACTGCAGTGTGGCTCCATACAAGTGAATGCCGGATGGTCAGGAGCGCTGCAATGCAGGGATGAGGCTGATGTTGTTCCCACTGAAATTGTGGTTTTGATGGACTTTCAAGGGAACCTGTCATCAAGATTTACACTAGGAGTCATTAGGATCACTCTATCAGCCTCCTTATACCCTCCTTAACCCCTTTACCCCCGAGGATGGTTTGCACGTTAATGACCAGGCCAATTTTTACAATTCTGACCACTGTCACTTTATGAGGTAATTACTCTGGAACGCTTCAACGGATCCCCCTGATTCTGAGACTGTTTTTTCGTGACATATTGTACTTCATGATTGTGGTAAAATTTCTTCGATATCACTTGCGTTTATTTGTGAAAAAAAACGGAAATTTGACGAGAATTTTTAAAATTTAGCAATTTTCAAAATTTGAATTTTTATGCCCTTAAATTAGAGAGATATGTCACACAAAAGAGTTAATAAATAACATTTCCCTCATGTCTACTTTACATCAGCACAATTTTGGAGCCAAAATTTTTTTTTGTTAGGGAGCTATAAGGGTTAAAAGTTGACCAGCGATTTCTCATTTTTCCAACAAAATTTACAAAACCATTTTTTTAGGGACCACATCATATCTGAAGTGACTTTGAGGGGCCTTTATGATAGGAAATACCCAAAAGTAACACTATTCTAAAAACTGCACCCCTCAAGGTGCTCAAAACCACATTCAAGAACTTTATTAACCCTTCAGGTGCGTCACGGGAATTTTTGGAATGTGGAAGAAAAAAATTAACATTTAACTTTTTTCACAAAAATGTTACTTTAGACCCAATTTTTTTTATTTTCGCAGGGGTAACAGGAAAAAATGGACCCCAAAATTTGTTGTGCAATTTCCCCTGGGCACGCAGATACCCCATATGTGGGGAAAAAAACACTGTTTGGGCGCACAGCAGGGCTCGGAAGGGAAGGAGCGCCATTTGACTTTTTGATTGTAAAATTTGCTTGAATAACTAGCGGACGCCATGTTGCGTTTGGAGAGCCCCTGTGTGCCCAAACATTGGAGCTCCCCCACAAGTGACCCCATTTTGGAAACTAGACCACCCAAGGCACCTATCTAGATGCATAGTGAGTACTTGGAACCCCTAGGTGCTTCCCAAATTGATTCGTAAAAATGAAAAAGTGTTTTTTTTTTCAGTTTTTCATTTTTACGAATCAATTTGTGAAGCACCTAGGGGTTCCAAGTGCTCACTATGCATCTAGATAGGTGCCTTGGGGAGTCTAGTTTCCAAAATGGGGTCACTTGTGGGGGAGCTCTAATGTTTGGGCACACAGGGACTCTCCAAATGCAACATGGTGTCCGCTAACAAATTGAATGGAAAATCGGCTCAAATTGTTAGCGGACACCATGTTGTGTTTGGAGAGACCCTGTGTGCCCAAACATTGGAGCTCCCCCACAAGTGACCCCATTTTGGAAACTAGACCCCCCAAGGCACCTATCTAGATGCATAGCGAGCACTTGGAACCCCCAGGGGCTTCACAAATTGATTCATAAAAATGACAATCAGCTGACACCCGGCGGCGATCGCGCCCGCACAACCTGTGTGCGGGCGAAATCGCCAGGGCGTACTAATACGTATCAGGTCCATAAGTCCCAGGGCAGATACGTATTAGTACGCCTTGGGTCAGAAAGGGGTTAAAGGGGTTTTCCCATGGCCAAAAGTTCATTTTAATCAATAAATCTTGGATTAGTAATAATTTCCACAATTGGATGTGTTTAAATAAAATGTTCCTGTGCTGAGATAATCTTATAAATGTGCCCCTGCTGTGTACTGTGTAATGGCTGTGTCTAACCATGCAGGAACATGGTCTGATCATACCACAGCTCCTGAGAAAGGATGGTTGAGGGGGGGGGTAAAAACCTATACAGACAGGACAGCAGGGGATCACAGCTGATTCTTTTTGTGAGGTAAAACATTTTCCTGCCTGTTTTCAAACAATGTTTTACCTCCAAGAAAGAATCAGCTGTGATCTCGAGCTGTCCTGTCTGTATACTCTTTTGCTTCCTGTGGTATGATCAGACCACGTTCCCGTATGGTCAGACACAGCAATTACACAGTAGGGACATTTATAAGATTATCTTAGCACAGGGACATTTTTTTTAAACACATCCAATTGTGGAACTTATTATTATTCCAAGATCTATTAATTAAAATTAACTTTTGTTCATGGGAAAATCCCTTTAATGATGTATTTATTAGACTTAGACACTAAATTTAAGTGTTTAAAAATCAAAGTTTAATTGCATCTGCTGTACCTGCCTGTGGTCACCAGACTAGTCCAGGACTGCTGTCAATCAATGCCACTGCATGGGGGGAGCACGCCACAGCAAAGTGACTGACATCCCACTCGTGTGCAGAGAGAGCTGGAGAAAAAAAAACAAACTATCTCTCTTCTGATCCTCCGTCCCCGAAACACATAATTGCAAAGGGTCTATACTTATGCCACCTTAGCACTCAGAATTTGCAGCAGCAATATACAACTCTGAACAACTTTTGGTAGTATATACAAGTATAAGGTTATGTTCACACATCATGTTTTTTTTTGCGTCACAAATCTGCAGCGCAACTTTATCTTCAGGGGGCATTTTATTCAGTGTTTTTCTTGCAGTTTTGGTGCTTTTTTGATGCGTTTTTTCAGCGCTTTTTTCACTGTCTCTCTGTCTCTATTTATGAATGTACATCAAGTTCTGTCTAAAAAAAGAACCCTATTCCATTTTGCCAACAAAATGTTTCTACTTTTCCTTACACCTACATCATTATTATAGGTAACCTGTTATTTCTCACCGTACACACCGAAATGTCGCAGCCATTGTGAGAACAGATGATAATATTCAATCTTAAAGTGACACAGGGATTGTACCTGTAACATATCCTAATCCAGGGCTTTCTGGTTGCTGGGTCTCAATGTTCTGGGTTCACAAGTGTAGGCAGCGGAAAGCCAAGAAAGAGGTGAAAGGACTGCAATGGATATGTTTTAAAAGTTTGTGTAGGCGACGCAGGCTATGTACTAATTCTATACTGCCAAAGGCTTTATA
This sequence comes from Phyllobates terribilis, assembly GCF_046119375.1. Taxonomy (NCBI): domain Eukaryota; kingdom Metazoa; phylum Chordata; class Amphibia; order Anura; family Dendrobatidae; genus Phyllobates; species Phyllobates terribilis. The sequence goes on from NW_027362767.1 coordinate 278,750,100, forward strand.
ATCTTATTACTAAATATCTGGATATCTATGGACATTTATAAATGGTCTAGAACAATTCACCCAAAATGATGCTAAATACTAGTTTTCATCCTAGACTGTCTAAGGCTGTGTGCCCACGATGCGTTTTTTAAGCATTTCCGCAGCAGCAATTCCGCTGCAGAAACACTTAAAAAGTGCATGATATAAGGCCTGCAATGTTCCCCAATGATAATCCGCATGTGTTGTGCACATGCTGCGGAAATTTCCGCTGCGGATTATTGTGGAAAAAAACGCAGCACTACCAATTATTTTGCGTAAACGCAGCGTTTTCGCCACCATTGACTTGCATTAGAACGCATGGATTACTCATCACTGGATTTGCAGGTGCGGATACCATGCGTTTCAATGTGCGGATGGTACCCGGGTCTAGAGGACAGGAGACTCTACTCCAGACCAGGGTACCATAGAAAACTGTAAAAAACAGAATAAAATAAAAAATAAATGTTATATTTACCTTCTGATGGCCCCCGGTCTCCTTGTCTTCTCTTGTCGGCAGCTCGCGGTAGACTAAAGGACCTGCGTTGATGTCATTTAGTCATGTGACGGCAGGTCCTTCAGTGTACCGCGGGCTGCCAGCAAGCCAGGAAGGAGCAAAGCAAGACTTCGGGGGCCATCAGAAGGCAAGTATAGATTTATTTTTTTATTTTTTACCATTCTTTACGGTCACACTATATAAATCCATGCATGGATTTATATAGTGTGACCAAGTTGACAAGCACTTTCCAAGTGATGCTAAAATCGCTTGGAAAGCGCTTGTCAACCCGCATGCAGAAATGGATGTGAAGAACGCTTCACATCCGCATGTCCCTGGCAGGAAAAACACATGTACAATCCGCATGTACAATCCGCATGTACAATCTGCATGCGTTTTTTCTGCCAGGGAGATGCAGAAACGCTCAGGAAAAAATCCTGAACATTTCTGCATCGTGGGCACATAGCCTAAGGCACAAGAAAAGTGTGTGAAGCAACTAAATACTGCTGGTATACTGAAGTTACTATATAAAAAGCATTACTAGAGCACTAATGGCAAAAGGCACACACTGCCGGCACATGTTAAAAGGCTCCAATGCCAATCTCAAATGCAGAGGTTCCATAGCTGTATACCGTCATACCCTCCCATAAATTAATAAAAGGATCTGCATTTCTAAATAGTAATTACACTTACTTTCAAAGATAAACTATAATGACATTTATTAAAGAAAAATGCCTCTTTCCCAATTTATAAGTCCTTTTATGTGTCCTCAACTGATACTTCACTCTCAAATATTGCTCAAGTCTGTCTACAAATCTGTCTGCAGAGTAGGATCAAAGAGCTCCACTACACTGGCTGGGGTTTGGGTGGTCTGTCAGGTGCCATCAGCCTAGCATTAATGTCCTTGGCTGAGCTGACCGAGGTGTGGTTTCCCTTGAATTTCAAAGTTCAATTTTTGTAGAGCAGAATATATAGTGCTCAGTATAAAAGAGCACACCCCAAAAGATTTGTCAGAAAACCTTTAGAGTTTCCTTTCAGAATCAACATTTTTCTATGGAATACCATACTACAAAATACCACCATAAATGTGGGTTATTGATTGCAAACAAGATTTGTTATTTGCACACCCAAAAAAGGTAATTTTCCTAACAAGTTCATTCCAGACCATGCTGCAAAAGCGATCACAATGAAAGTCTTAGGAGCAAAGCTAAAGTTTAGACTACACAATTCCAATTAAGAAGAATTCAACCACCGATAAGTCTAATTATTTATTAAACAGGTGTCCAGCCGACAGGTGACTTATGTCATGTGACAAAGTATCTCAAAAAGGGCATTACTTAGCATTAAATGGGATGGGTTTTTTATTGTTATCAGCAATGGCACCACATGGAAGAGAAATGTCACAAGACCTCAGAAGGAAACTAATTTCTTTACACAAGAAAGGTGAAGGCTAGAAGAAGATCAGCAAAGCTTTACTTATCAGAATACTGTAGCAAAAGGGATACAAAAATGTAACAAAGCTGGAACTGCAACCAACTCACAGAGACGTCCAGGCTGACCATGGAAGCAAACACCTAAACAAGAGCATCTTCTGATGAGAAGGGTTGAAGAAAGTCAACATGGAAGCTCTTAAAAATTATGGCGGTCAAAGAAAATACTGATGTATTAGTTTATGATGTGGGGTGCATTCAGTGTTGCATCAATTAATTTGGAGCAAACTGATGATTTTATAATGAAAGTTATATTATTAACCATATTTTCATGTTAGGAGTTAAAAAAATGTTTTATGAAACTCAGTCTTGTCAAAATTTTGGAAATTGGTTCAGTGATATGTTGAATCTTACTTTTCAAAGGGGTATACTAACAGTCATGTGGCAAAGTATCTCAGGAAGTGTAGAGTGAAGCAACCGCTGATTGGCTGCAGGGCTCACATGACATAATAACGTCACATGAGCCCTCGTGCTGCTGGCACGGCTAATGGCTAAATTGTTGCAGATTTAAGATGCAGATTACTCAGCGCCAATCCACCGAAATTTACAGTAAATACAAGTAGCTGGGATTTCAATGCCACAACCAAATGCAGCATTAACATTTTAAGGCTGGGAACAGTCTAGCGTATGCCATGAGAAAATAATCACAGTTATGAGCCGCCCTATAAAATAACACTGGTCCGAGTGCTATGCGATGTTGTTATATGGTAGAGTGACTCCGGCCTAAAATGAAACATTTGTATGCTAGTCTTCATTTCATTAGGACATACAGTTATATGAAAAAGTTTGGGCACCCCTATTAATCTTAAGCTTATTGTTTTATAAAAATTGGTGTTTTTGCAACAGCTATTTCAGTTTGATATATGTAATAACTGTTGGACACAGTAATGTTTCTGCCTTGAAATGAGGTTTATTGTACTAACAGAAAATGTGCAATCTGCATTCAAACAAAATTTGACAGGTGCATAAGTATGGGCACCTCACCAGAAAAGTGACATTAATATTTAGTAGATCCTCCTTTTGCAAAAATAACAGCCTCTAGTCGCTTCCTTTAGCTTTTAATGAGTTCCTGGATCCTGGATGAAGGTATTTTTGACCATTCCTCTTTACAAAACAATTCCAGTTCAGTAAAGTTTGATGGTCGCCGAGCATGGACAGCCCTCTTCAAATGATCCCACAGATGTTCAATGATATTCAGGTCTGGGGACTGGAATGGCCATTCCAGAACATTGTAATTGTTCCTCTGCATGAATGCCTGAGTAGATTTGGAGCGGTGTTTTGGATCATTGTCTTGCTGAAAGATCCATCCCCTGCGTAACTTCAACTTTATCACTGATTCTTGAACATTATTGTCAAGAATCTGCTGATACTGAGTGGAATCCATGCGTCCCTCAACTTTAACAAGATTCCCGGTGCCGGCATTGGCCACACAGCCCCAAAGCATGATGGAACCTCCACCAAATTTTACTGTGGGTAGCAAGTGTTTTTCTTGAAATGCTGTGTTTTTTTGCCGCCATGCATAACTCCTTTTTGTATGACCAAACAACTCAATCTTGGTTTCATCAGTCCACAGGACCTTCTTCCAAAAAGAAATTGGCTTCTCCAAATGTGCTTTTGCATACCTCAGCCGGCTCTGTTTGTGGCGTGCTTGCAGAAACGGCTTCTTTCGCATCACTCTCCCATACAGCTTCTCCTTGTGCAAAGTGCGTTGTATAGTTGACCGATGCACAGTGACACCATCTGCAGCAAGTTGATGCTGCAGCTCTCTGAAGGTGGTCTGAGGATTGTCCTTGACTGATCTCACCATTCTTCTTCTCAGCCTTTCTGATGTTTTTCTTGGCCTGCCACTTCTGGCCTTAACAAGAACTGTCCCTGTGTTCTTCCATTTCCTTACTATGTTCCTCACAATGGAAACTGACAGGTTAAATCTCTGAGACAGCTTTTTGTATCCTTCCCCTGAACAACTATGTTGAATAATCTTTGCTTTCAGATCATTTGACAGTTGTTTTGAGGAGCCCATGATGCCACTCTTCAGAGGAGATTCAAACAGGAGAACAACTTGCAAGTGGCCACTTTAAGTAGCTTTTCTCATGATTGCATACACCTGGCTCTGAAGTTCAAAGCTCAATGAGGTTACAAAACCCAAAAAAGTGCTTTAGTAAGTCAGTAAAAAGTAGGTAGGAGTATTTAAAACAAGAATATGCTAAGGGTGCCCATACTTAAGCACCTGTCAAATTTTATTTGAATGCAGATTGCACATTTTCTGTTAGTACAATAAACCTCATTTCAAGGCAGAAACATTACGGTGTCCAACAGTTATTACATATATCAAACTAAAATAGCTGTTGCAAAAACACCAATTTTTATAAAACATTAAGCTTTAGATTAATAGTGGTGCCCAAACTTTTTCATATAATTGTATGTGTCAAACTCTGACCCGTGGTCCAAATGTCGCCGGCAGGGTGATTAAACTTGGCTTGCGACGCAGTCACGGCCTTCCCCCCACCTGGCATTGCGCTTTCAATTATATTGGCATCCTGGATACCAATACAGTTGCAAGCAATGATGGAAGAGGGAAGCAATCATCTCCCCCATCATTCTCCCTCTGCATCTGACGTCTCAGTGCAGCGCGTACAATGAAGTCACTATTTCATGCCCGCTGCGCAGAGCAATGAAGAGCTTCAGAGCACTCGCTGCTGAGACCAGAGCAGCGGGGGAACTAGGAGAGTATTTTTTTTTTTTAATGTGGATCTAATTATATTATATGGAGGACTATGTGAGGCCCATTATTCTGTATGAAGGACTATGTGAGGCCGATCATTCTGTATGGAGGACTATGTGAGGCCATTATTCTGTATGGAGGACTATGTGGGACCATTAGTTTGTATGGAGGACTATATGAGGCCCATCATTCTGTATGGAGGACTATGTGGGGCCATTATTCTGTATGGAGGACTATGTGAGGCCCATTATTCTGTATGGAGGACTATGTGGGCACCATTATTCTGTATGGAAGACTATGTGAGGCCCATCATTCTGTATGGAGGACTATGTGAGGCCCATCATTCTGTATGGAGGACTATGTGAGGCCATTATTCTGTATGGAGGATTATGTGGGGCCCATTATTCTGTATGGAGGACTATGTGGGGCCATTATACTGTATGGAGGACTATGTGAGGCCATTATTCTGTATGGAGGACTATGTGGTGCCAATTGTAGACATTTTTTTAAATAAATATCAAGGTTGGCTAGTGACTTTGCAAAGTTTTTAATTTTGGTCTTTTGTGTAATTGAGTTTGATATCCCTGCATTAAGACTAAAATTCAATAAAAAAATCGTCAAAAAAAACAGTACATTCCTGCAAAAAAGTTTCAAAATACAGTGGCACAAACCACACAAAACTTTCATTTTTCAATCCACATAGCCGACTGAGGGCTTGATTATTGGGGCACAAGTTGTAGTTTTAATGATGTCATTTACCGTAATTTACCATTTAATGAACTGGAAAATGAGAAAAAAAATTCCAAGTGCTGTAAAATTTTGTAAAAAATGTAATTCCACAATTTTTATTTTCCAGCATTCATTGCGCGATAAAAATAATTAGGCAACATAATTCTCCAGGTTAGCACAATTACGGCGATACCAAATGTATAGTTTTTTTGTTTTTTTCAAGTGGTGAAAAACAAAATCAAAAGTTCATAAAAAGAAAAAAAATTGCTTGTGTCGCCGAGCTAGGAGAACCATAATGTACTTTTCATTTTTCACTTCATTATGTGGCATAATGACGTTTTTATTGATACCTCATACATACTTCCAAGCGACAGCCTCAAAATCTGAATGATTTAGAGATGATCTGCAAAGAGGAGTGGACCAAAATTCCTCCTGACGTGTGCAAAACCCTCATCATAAACTACAAAAAACATCTGATTGCAAGGGTTTCGCTACCAAGTATTGTTTGCCAGAGGAATCAAATACTTATTTCTCACTGCAAAATGCAAAGAAATGTATCTAATTTATACAATGTGATTTTCTTGATTTTTTTGGGGGATATTCTATCTCTCAATGTTAAAATTAACCTACCCTTAAAATTATAGACTGTTCATGTCTTTGTCAGTGGGCAAACTTACAAAAACAGCAAGGGATCAAATATTTTTTTCCTTCACTGTATGTACCAATATGGTATCAACAAAAAGTCAGCTCAGGGCGCAAGAAAATAAGCCATCACCAAGCCCCAGATCAGGAAAAATGAAAATGCTACGGGTCTCAGAAGATTTCTTTACGCCACTTAAATAAAAAAAACTAATCTATACATATTTGGTATCTGCATACTCGTACTGACCTGGAGAATCACACTGCCTGGTCAGTTTTACTATGTAGTTAACATGGTAAATAAAAAAAACTCAAAAAACAATTGTGATTTTTTTTCCCGCTTTCCAGTGCATCACATGATACTGTAAGATGAATGGTGCCATTCAAAAGTACAACTTGTCTCGCAAAAAAAACAAGCCATGTGGCTATATTGTCGGAAAAATAAAAAAAGTTATGGCTCTTGGAATAAAGGGAGATAAAAATGAAAGCACAAAAACAGAAAATCGCAAGGTTACGAAGGGGTTAACTGATCCTCTCCGCCCTCTCCTCCTCTCTAAAGCCACTCACTTCATCTCTGGGTGGCGTCTGTCAGGAGGCAATGACCTCATAGATTGTGAGCCCTCGTGAGCAGGGTCCTCGCTCCTCCTGTACCCATCGGTGACTCGTTTTGTTAAGATTATTGTAAGTGTTTTTTCTATGTGTTTCCCCCTTTTTCACATGTAAAGTGCCATGGAATAAATGGCACTATAATAATAAATAATAATAATGAAAGGGGAGCCCACCTTTGATTCACTCATAGCCAGGGTAAGCGAGCGCTAACAATCAGAGTCAGAGGAATTGCTCAGCATGCAAATTGAGGGGGGGCATAAAGATGGCCACATGAATGGTGCACCAAATCCCCCTCAGCTGCATACAGGATAAAAGAAGATTTAAAAGTAATTACAGTAATGGGCAGCACGGTGACTCAGTGGTTAGCACTGCAGCCTTGCAGCGCTGGGGTCCTGGGTTCAAATCCCACCAAGGACAACATATGCAAGGAGTTTATATGTTCCAACTGTTTGTGTAGGGGTTCTCCGGTTTCCTCCCACACTCCAAAGACATACTGACAGGGAGTTTAGATTGTGAGCCCCAATGGGGACAGTGCCCTTAATGCCTGTAAAGCGCTGTGGAATTAATGGCGCTATACAAGTGAGCATAATGAAATATATATTGCTTATATGATTTTTAAATAGACTAAATTCCCCATATAACTGTTTAATCAGTTTAGTTTGTATTTCAGGAGTAAGAGACGCCGGCGTGCATAGGCACAACGAAGATTGGTGGTAAGATCTCCGGACCAATGGAGCTGAAGATTTAGTGTAACCGGGGAGATTTAGTGTAACGTGGGAGGGGATTATTTAGTGTAACGGGGGGAATGTATGAGAGGAGGATGGGTGCAGACACAGTATGGTGAGTGGGGGATTGGTGGGGACACAGAATGGGGAGGATGGGTGCAAACGCAGTATTGGGAACAAAGGGGGGGAATGTATGCGGACACAGTAGGGGAAGCAAGTGGGGAGATGGGTGCAGACACAATATGGTGAGTGGAGAGGATGTGTGAGGAGGTAGCATGAGTAGCGAGGGGAAAAATGTATGAGGACATAGTATGGAAAGCGAGGGTGATGGGATGTGTGCAGACACAGTATGGGGAGCGAGGGTGATTAGATGTGTGCAGACATAGTATGGGGAGTTGGAGGGATGTTTGAGGAGGCAGTATGGAGAGTGAGGGGTAAATATATGAGGAGACAGTATGGTTAGCAGGGGGGGATGTGAGAGGAGACAGTATGAGGAGGGAGGGGGAATAATGTGAAGAGACAGTATGGGGAGAGAAAAGTGTGAGTGGGCACAGAATAGAGACTGAGTAGTGTTGGGGGGGGGGTAGCATGGGGGGACAGTGTAAGGGCACAGCCAGGAGGGGACAGTAAGCCAAGGAGGGGGGAGCTTGATGAGGGGGCACAGTATAGAGACTGGGCCTTATAGGGGGGACACAGTGTGAGAGGACAGTGTGAAGAGGGGGCCCAGTATGAAAATGAGAGGGCAGTGTGGAAGGCATGTACCATAAGACGGACAGTGTGGGGGCCATATATTGTGCAGAGAATCTGGTGAGGGGAAATTATCTATTCAGGGGCTCAGTGTAGGGCAGATATTTTTATTCAGGAGCATTATAATGACACTGCTATCTTTAAGGGCATTGTGTGGGGATGTGCTGCAGAAGACCGGAGAAGATGGAAGTCTGCTGAGACGAGCTGTGGATGAGAAAACTCATCATGGAATCTGGACAAGATGAAGAAAAGAAAGAGAACGACTCCTGATACAACATCATCAGGTACCTGGATGTTATTGTTTTTTGTGATACTAATTCTCGTATTTTTATTTATGTTAGGAACATTAAAGGGGTTGTCCAGGTTTGTGATGAGTCTGCAGTCATTGTGACTGCAGACTTCTGAATTCTCACAGTGCGCACTGCACGCTGTCAGGATTCTCTCGTGCCAGCGATTTCTATACAAGCGGTCACATGCTGACTAGAAATGCGTGGCCTCACTCAATGAAAATGAATAGAGCGAGGCCGGACACGTCTAGTCAGAATGTGGCCAGAAGTATACAAATCTCATACTTGTTGTGACACGACCGTCCACTCTTGCCACTGGCAAGGGAGGATCCTAAAAGTGTGCAGTGCATGCGCTGTGAGAATTCAGAAGCATGCTGTCACATAAGAGTGACTGCAGACTTTCATCTTAAACCTGGACAAGTCCTTTAATTATAAAATGAAGCCCTGTGGCCAATCCTAACGGCGTGTAATATACTCACTGTCAGGATTCAGCTCTGCTTGCAGGTCCCAGTCATCACATGGCCACTTCACTCATATGTGATTTTCATACTTACGGTCACGTGACAACGAGCTTTTCTTTCTGCTTCCCTCAGTTTTTCACTGAACATTGAGAGAATTAGGGAGAGCAGCTTGTCAGCACGAGACTAAGTGTACAAATCGCATATGTGCTTAGGGGGGGACCCCAAACTGAATTCTTGCCCCGGTGCCAGAAAACCTAGATACACCTCTGAAAGAGGGAAATGGTTTCCTCATTAACTTCATCTGCCCAAGACTGTGATTGTGTGGTCCTGTATGTTACCATGGTAATCCAAGGTGCGGTAATGGCCACAGGGTCTCCCCTCTATGGTGGCCAGTTAGAAAGTTAGAAACACTGGCGTTAATTCCTATGAAGTCTGAACACTTTGAAGAGTGCAGTTTTGAAAGTGGTATCACTTTTGGGGGTTTCCAATACATAGACCTGCCTTAAAGACACTTCAAAACTGGTCTCTAAAAATATATGCTTTGTATATTTCTTTGAAAAAAAATTGCTGTTAAACTTTTAAGGCTGCGTGCCCACCATCAGGAATAGTAGCGTTTTGGACGCAGCGTATTTTCGTTGCATCCAAAACGCTGCGTTATACATTGCATCCATAGTGGAAGGGATTTATAGAAATCTTCTGCCCACTGTGCTTCTTCTTTACGCGGTGCGGGTTTCCAAGCCGCAGCATGTCAATTTCTCTAGTGGGAACGTTCTGTCGTCTATGCGAGCTTTCCCCATAAACTTGCATTAGGTGCGGTAAATACTTCATGTCTCATGCGCAATGACGCTATTTTGTTACTGACGTCATCGCTCGTGAGACATGACCGGGAGAGACCTGTGAACTGTCGTTCTCAGAAAGACGCTCCGTAGGTTGCTGTACAGAATCGCTGGACGTCGTTGGAACCCCAATGGATTATGTCGGAGCTGCGGGGATTATTACTAATAATAAATTGGTGAATGAGGGAGTGTTTCTTGTTTTTATTTAATTCTCTTCTTAGGTCTTTCAAGTTCCCATTTTTGGACTACTTCGGATTCGCTGGATTACGTCGGATCTTCATGTTTTTTTTTGCTTTTTAATAAATTGGTGAACGAGGTATGGGAGAGTGTTTTTAAAATAATCCATTTCCTGTGTGTGTGTTTTTATTTTTTGATTACTGGGTTAGTAATGGGGATGTCTGATAGACACGTCTCCATTACTAACCACTAGGCTTGATGCCAGTTGACACTGCAACGCTGACATCAACCCCACACCACAAACTATTAGCCCGATTGCCACGACACTAGCGCAATCGGGAAGAACTGGGCAAAGTGCCCTAAGTGGCACATCTAATGGATGCGCCATTTCTGGGGCGGCTGCGATCTTGTATTTTTAGGCTGGGAAGGGTCCAATAACCAGGGACCTTCCCAGCCTGATAATACAAGCCCGCACCTGTCTGCTTTACCTTGCCTGGTTATCAAAAACGCAAACGTCTTGAAAAAGGTTCTCAGTTTAACCGAAACATCGCTGAGCCTCAATGGGCTATTAAAATCACAATTTCTTCTTTTTTCTAAATGGTGTGCTGCCTTCATATTTTTGGAATTATCTATCTCATATTTATGTATCCCATATCTATCTATCTATACTATACCACATGCGGCAAAAACTCAAGCAGAATTCAAACGGAAATTCACCTGCGTCAAAGACTGAACAAACACTGATTGTGTGCATATACCCTAAAACTTCCAACATTCTAACAAAATAAAAGGTGAAAAATGATGCTGATGTAAAGTAGACACGTGGGAAATGTTGTCTATTAAAGCACCACTCCAGTGTGTTTCTTTTACTTTACACCTGGAGTGGTGCTTCTAAGTCCCCTCCCCTTTGTGTTATGCTCACCTTCGGGCGTCTTCATCGGTTATCACTGCTGCACCCATTGGAGTTTGTGACCTGATGGCTGCTCTAGTGTTTGCTGGGCGATCCGGAGGTAACAACTGAATACAAGTCTATGAGACCCTTGTTCTGGCTGTCATAGACTTACATTTAGAGCTTGTGAAGTTCAGGTGCATCTCACAAAATTAGAATATCATCAAAAAGTTAATTTATTTCAGTTCTTCAATACAAAAAGTGAAACTCCTATATTATATAAAGTCATTACAAACAAAGTGATCTATTTCAAGTGTTTATTTCTGTTAATGTTGATGCTTATGGCTTACAGCCAATGAAAACACAAAAGTCATTATCTCAGTAAATCAAAATAATTAACAAAAAATACCTGCAAAGGCTTCCTAAGTGTTTAAAAAGGTCCCACAGTCTGTTTCAGTAGGCTCCACAATCATGGGGAAGACTGCTGACTTGACAGATGTCCGGAAGGCAGTCACTGACACACCCCACAAGGTCCTAGAGTCTGAAGGAAGGGTGGAGAGGCCACAATCCCAGCTGCTTGAGGACTAGTGTGAAGTGTCCACAATCAGTGATGGTTTGGGGAGCCATGTCATCTGCTGGTGTAGGTACACTGTGTTTTATCAAGACCAAAGTCAGCGCAGCAGTCTACCTGGAAATTTTAGAGCACTTCATGCTTCCCTCATTCTCCAGCAGGACTTGGCACCTGTCCACACTGCCAAAAGTACCAATACCAGTACCAATGATAATACGCATGTGCTGTGCACATGCTGCGGAAATTTCCACTGCGGATTATCATTGCGGAAAAAAACGCAGCACTACCAATTATTTTGCGGAAGTGCTGCGTTTTCGCCGCCATTGACTTGCATTAGAAGGCATGGATTAAGCTGCATCTGTATTCCATGCGTTCTAATGTGCAGATGGTACCCAGGTCTAGAGAAGAGGAGACTCTCCTCCGGACCTGGGTACCATAGAACCTGTAAAAAAAAAAAGAATAAAATAAAAAATAAATATATATTTACCTTCTGGCAGCCCGCGGTGCGCTCCTCCTCGCATGCTGGCAGTTCGCGATGGACTGAAGGACCTGCACTGACGTCATAGTCATGTGACGGGTCACGCGACGCTGACGTCGGCAGGTCCTTCAGTGTACCGCTGCCGGCAAGGGAGAACGGAGGGAAGCAAGACTCCGAGGGACATCAGAGGGTAAGTATATATTTATTTTTTTATTTTTTACCATTCTTTCGGTCACAGTATATAAATCCATGCCGTTTGCATGGATTTATATAGTGTGACCAAGTTGACAAGCACTTTCCAAGTGATGCTAAAATCGCTTGGAAAGCGCTTGTCAACCCGCATGCGGAAATGCATGTGAAGAACGCTTCACTTCCGCATGTCCCTGGAAGGAAAACGCATGTACAATCCACATGTACAATCCGCATGCGTTTTTTTCTGCCAGGGAGATACAGAAACGCTCAGGAAAAAATCCTGAGCATTTCTGCATCGTGGGCACATAGCTTCACTTGGTCACACTATATATGCTGGTTGCATGGATTTATATAGTGTGACCAAGTTGTCAAGCACTTTCCAAGTGATGCTAAAATCGCTTGGAAAAGTGCCTGATAACCCGCATGCAGAAATGCATGTGAAGAACGCTTGAGGCTGTGTGCCCACGTAGCGTTTTACAAGCGTTTTTGATGCGGAATTTCCGCAGCAGAAACGCTTGTAAAACGCTTGGTAACCCGCACCCCATGATCCCCAATGGGTTTCCGCAACTTCTATGCACATGCTGCGGATTTTTCCGCAGCGTTTATGCTGCGTTCAAAAATCCGCAGCATGTCATTTAATTTTGCGTTTCCGCAAGCGGAATTGCCTTTGTCCAATGCATAAAAAATGCAAGGCAATTCCGCATGTGGAAAACGCGTGATAAACGCGCGAAAAATGCGCGATAAACGCGTGCGGAATTCCGCATGCGTTTTTCCGGGAGAGGACTTGCAGAAATGAAGCAGAAATTTTCTGCTTCATAAATGCAACGTGGGCACATAGCCTTATGCAGCAGAAATTTTCTGCTTCATAAATGCAACGTGGGCACATAGCCTGACAAACGCTTCTACCTGGCAGGAAAAACGCATGTACAATCCGCATGTACAATCCGCATGCGTTTTTCCTGCCAGGGAGAAGCGGAAAAAATATGCAGCATTTCTGCATCGTGGGCACTTAGCCTAAGGCTATGTGCCCACGTTGCATTTATGAAGCAGAAAATTTCTGCTGCATAAATGCAAGTCCTCTCCCGGAAAAACGCATGCGGAATTCCGCACGCGTTTATCGCGCATTTTTCGCGCGTTTATCAAGCGTTTTCCACATGCGGAATTGCCTTGCGTTTTTTATGCATCGGACAAAGGCAATTCCGCTTGCGGAAACGCAAAATTAAATGACATGCTGCGGATTTTTGAACGCGGCATAAACGCTGCGGAAAAATCCGCAGCATGTGCATAGAACTTGCGGAATCCCATTGGGGACCATGGGGTGCGGATATACATGCGTTTTTCAAGCGTTTACGCTGCGGAAATTCCGCAGCATATACGCTTGAAAAATGCTACGTGGGCACACAGCCTTACGCTGCGGAAATTCCGCAGCATATACGCTTGAAAAATGCTACGTGGGCACACAGCCTAAGAGTAGGGGCAGGGTTTTAGGTTTAAAGCATCACTCCGCTAAAAAAAACAAAAAACTCATTGGAGTGGTGCTTTATCTTTATTTTGAAGTATGACTATCTGGTTTACAAGTATAGATATTTAAAGTTTGAAAATTTTTATTTGTTTATGTTTTTGTCAAATTTCTAACATTTTCATAAGTAACTACAAAACGCATGTGTTGTGTCCGGGAAAATAACAGATACCACCCGTACGGGAAACATGGACGTCTGAGTGAGGCCTTACAGAAAGTACAACATGTCACAAATCATCAGTCTCAGGATCGCTGCGATATGTGGAAGCTTTCCAGCGGTATTGATAAGCAGTAATAATGGTCAGATTTTAAAAAAGTGTTTTGCAATTTTGTAATCAGAAATATATCGGCTACAATTGACCCACACAAAAAGACAACAAGAAACACAACTGTTACTAAGGCCTTGTTCACACACCAGGCTTGCATGTTTCCCCTGATCACACACGGACATGTTATATTACTAGAGGACTATTCACACGTCCGGTGTTTCCTTGTTGCTGCCGAGTGCTGGAGACCTCCATGTGTACGCAAGAAAAACCGATGACACAAGGATGGTGAAAATGGAAACAGACCAAAAATGAATGAAAATTGGTCTGTTTTTTGGCTGATGAGAAAAAAAATACAAGCAGTCCAATACACTAGTAATGTCCCATACACCAGTTATGTCCCCGTACGCCAGTAATGTCCCATACACCAGTAATGACCCATACACCAGTAATGTCCCCGTACGCCAGTTACATCTCCGTACGCCAGTAATGTCCCCGTACACCAGTAATGTCCCATACACCAGTAATGTCCCATACACCAGTAATGACCCATACACCAGTAATGTCCCCGTACGCCAGTTACATCTCCGTACGCCAGTAATGTCCCCGTACACCAGTAATGTCCCATACACCAGTAATGTCCCCGTACGCCAGTTACATCTCCGTACGCCAGTAATGTCCCCGTATGCTAGCTACGTCCCCGTACGCTAGTAATGTCCCCGTACGCTAGTAATGTCCCCGTAAGCCAGTAATGTCCCCGTAAGTCAGTAATGTCCCCGTACGCTAGTTACGTCCCCATACGCCAGTTACGGCCTCCTTACGCCAGCTACGGCCCTATACAACAGTAATGTCCCCGTAAGTCAGTAATGTGCCCGTACGCCAGTTACGTCCCCGTACGCCAGTAGTGTCCCCGTACGCCAGTTACGTCCCCATACACCAGTAATGTCTCCATACACCAGTTACTTCCCCGTACGCCAGTTACGTCCCGGTACACCAGTAATGTCCCCATACGCCAGTTACGTCCCCATACGCCAGTTACGTCCCCGTACACCAGTAATGTCCCTGTACGCTCGTTACGTCCCCGTACGCCAGTAATGTCCCCGTACGCTAGTTACGACCCCGTACGCCAGTAATGTCCCCGTACGCTAGTTACGTCCCCGTACGCTAGTTACGTCCCCATATGCCAGTAATGTCCCCATACGCCAGTAATGTCCCCGTACGCCAGTAATGTCCCCGTACGCCAGTTACGTCCCCGTACGCCAGTTACGTCCCTGTACGCCAGTGTTGTCTGGCCCGTTTATGCTGGAGTTCTGGATTTGTCTCCAGGCGCAGTCCAGTACTAACCTGGGAACAGAATAGAAAAACCAGGTCCACAGAAACGTGGCCAAAGTGCCCCCTGCCCAGGCTTCCATGCCCAGACAGGTGACACAAGAAGAAGCGGGTGCCCCCAGGACGCCTCCCCATCTGTCTATATATATCTGCTCAGCAGCCCCCACAGGTCCCCACATACTTCACATGTTTGCCCACACGCCCACCACCTTCCATGCCAGGCAGGCACATAGCTGAGCAGTGGCTCACAGCCGCCTGCCATCATCCTGAGCGCAGCGCCGGCACCAGCCGCCTACAAGCCCCGACTTGTCCACAGCACATGTCCCGACCCCGCCGCCGCCTCCTCAGCCTAAAAATACCGGCCCGCAGGACGGAGCCCGGGCACATGAGTCAGCAGCCCGGCACATGCTGTACTGGACCAGCCGGGCATTCACTGTACTGTACCAGCCTGGCACACCGGGCATTCACTGTATACCGAGCAGCCTGGCACCGCGGGCATACACTGTACCGTACCAGCCTGGCACCCCGGGCATACACTGTATACCGAGCAGCCTGGCACCCCGGGCATTCACTGTATACCGAGCAGCCTGGCACCCCGGGCATTCACTGTATACCGAGCAGCCTGGCACCCCGGGCATACACTGTATACCGAGCAGCCTGGCACCCCGGGCATTCACTGTATACCGAGCAGCCTGGCACCGCGGGCATACACTGTACCGTACTCGGACCACACCACACTGACCACCTGGCACAGTAAGCACTGCACAGTACTAGTCTATGGTGGCACACAGGTGACTGGCAAACTGGTGACTGACACCTCTGCAAATTCAGGGCACACGTCCACCATCCATGGCACACAGGTGACTGGCACACACACACACACACGTACCAGTGACTGGCACACAGGTGGTGCACGGTCCGGGCATGTCCCTCGCTGCGCTGCCCCATGGCATTACTTTGCGCACTCCCGGGCACACTGTCACGTACCTGGGGGAGGAGGCGGCGGAGCTCGGAGCCTCGGGGGATCCCGGTCACTGCTGGTTGATGAAATCCCAAGAAATCGTCAGACATTGGAGTCACATGGACAACACAGACCACGCCCCCGTGCGAGGGAATGGGCGGGGCTATTTAGATAGGACAGGAGGCTGTGTAAACAGTAAACAAAGAAGCGTGGTGCGGTGAGGGGAGGGCGGAGCCTGCGTCACTACACGGGGGACACACAGCACTCAGTGCACAGCATACACAGCATACACAGCATACACAGCATACACAGCATACACAGCATACACAGCATACACAGCCTCCATCCACAGCACACACAGCATACACAGCCTCCATCCACAGCACACACAGCATACACAGCCTCCATCCACAGCATACACAGCCTCCATCCACAGCATACACAGCCTCCATCCACAGCATACACAGCCTCCATCCACAGCACACACAGCATACACAGCCTCCATCCACAGCATACACAGCCTCCATCCACAGCATACACAGCCTCCATACACAGCCTCCATCCACAGCATACACAGCCTCCATCCACAGCACACACAGCATACACAGCCTCCATCCACAGCAAACACAGCCTCCATACACAGCCTCCATCCACAGCATACACAGCCTCCATCCACAGCACACACAGCCTCCATCCACAGCATACACAGCCTCCATCCACATCACACACAGCCTCCATCCACAGCACACACAGCCGCCATCCACAGCGTACACAGCCTCCATCCACATCGTAAACAGCCTCCATCCACATCACACACAGCCTCCATCCACATCATACACGGCCTCCATCCACAGCACACACGGCCTCCATCCACATCACACACAGCCTCCATCCACATCACACACAGCCTCCATCCACATCACACACAGCCTCCATCCACAGCATACACAGCCTCCATCCACAGCATACACAGCCTCCATCCACAGCATACACAGCCTCCATCCACATCACACACAGCCTCCATCCACATCACACACAGCCTCCATCCACAGCGTACACAGCCTCCATCCACATCACACACAGCCTCCATCCACAGCATACACAGCCTCCATCCACATCACACACAGCCTCCATCCACATCACACACAGCCTCATCCACATCATACACAGCCTCCATCCACATCACACACAGCCTCATCCACAGCATACACAGCCTCCATCCACAGCATACACAGCCTCCATCCACATCACACACAGCCTCCATCCACAGCGTACACAGCCTCCATCCACATCACACACAGCCTCCATCCACAGCAAACACAGCCTCCATCCACATCATACACAGCCTCCATCCACATCACACACAGCCTCCATCCACATCATACACAGCCTCCATCCACAGCATACATAGCCTCCATCCACATCACACACAGCCTCCATCCACATCATACACAGCCTCCATCCACAGCATACACAGCCTCCATCCACATCACACACAGCCTCCATCCACATCATACACAGCCTCCATCCACAGCATACACAGCCTCCATCCACAGCATACACAGCCCTCCATCCACATCATACACAGCCTCCATCCACAGCATACACAGCCTCCATCCACAGCATACACAGCCCTCCATCCACATCATACACAGCCTCCATCCACAGCATACACAGACTCCATCCACATCACACACAGCCTCCATCCACAGCATACACAGCCTCCATCCACAGCACACACAGCCTCCATCCACATCACACACAGCCTCCATCCACAGCATACACAGCCCTCCATCCACATCATACACAGCCTCCATCCACAGCATACACATCCTCCATCCACATCACACACAATCTCCATCCACATCACACACAGCCTCCATCCACAGCATACACAGCCTCCATCCACAGCACACACAGCCTCCATCCACATCACACACAGCCTCCATCCACATCATACACAGCCTCCATCCACAGCATACACAGCCTGCATCCACAGCATACACATCCTCCATCCACATCACACACAACCTCCATCCACATCACACACAGCCTCCATCCACATCACACACAGCCTCCATCCACAGCGTACACAGCCTCCATCCACATCACACACAGCCTCCATCCACAGCATACACAGCCTCCATCCACATCACACACAGCCTCCATCCACATCACACACAGCCTCATCCACATCATACACAGCCTCCATCCACATCACACACAGCCTCATCCACAGCATACACAGCCTCCATCCACAGCATACACAGCCTCCATCCACATCACACACAGCCTCCATCCACAGCGTACACAGCCTCCATCCACATCACACACAGCCTCCATCCACAGCAAACACAGCCTCCATCCACATCATACACAGCCTCCATCCACATCACACACAGCCTCCATCCACATCATACACAGCCTCCATCCACAGCATACATAGCCTCCATCCACATCACACACAGCCTCCATCCACATCACACACAGCCTCCATCCACATCATACACAGCCTCCATCCACAGCATACACAGCCTCCATCCACAGCATACACAGCCCTCCATCCACATCATACACAGCCTCCATCCACATCATACACAGCCTCCATCCACAGCATACACAGACTCCATCCACATCACACACAGCCTCCATCCACAGCACACACAGCCTCCATCCACATCACACACAGCCTCCATCCACAGCATACACAGCCCTCCATCCACATCATACACAGCCTCCATCCACAGCATACACATCCTCCATCCACATCACACACAACCTCCATCCACATCACACACAGCCTCCATCCACAGCATACACAGCCTCCATCCACATCATACACAGCCTCCATCGAGAGCATACACAGCCTCCATCCACATCACACACAGCCTCCATCCACATCACACACAGCCTTCATACACAGCCTCCATCCACAGCATACAGAGCCCTCCATCCACATCATACACAGCCTCCTTCCACATCACACACAGCCTCCATCCACAGCATACACAGCCTCCATCCACAGCATACACAGCCCTCCATCCACATCATACACAGCCTCCATCCACAGCACACACAGCCTCCATCCACATCACACACAGCCTCCATCCACAGCACACACAGCCTCCATCCACAGCATACACAGCCTCCATCCACAGCATACACAGCCTCCATCCACAGCACACACAGCCTCCATCCACAGCATACACAGCCTCCATCCACATCACACACAGCCTCCATCCACAGCACACACAGCCTCCATCCACAGCACACACGGCCTCCATCCACAGCACACACGGCCTCCATCCACATCACACACGGCCTCCATCCACATCACACACAGCCTCCATCCACAGCATACACAGCCTCCATCCACAGCATACACAGCCTCCATCCACATCACACACAGCCTCCATCCACAGCGTACACAGCCTCCATCCACATCACACACAGCCTCCATCCACAGCATACACAGCCTCCATCCACATCACACACAGCCTCCATCCACATCACACACAGCCTCATCCACATCATACACAGCCTCCAGCCACAGCATACACAGCCTCCATCCACATCATACACAGCCTCCATCCACATCACACACAGCCTCATCCACATCATACACAGCCTCCATCCACAGCATACACAGCCTCCATCCACATCATACACAGCCTCCATCCACATCACACACAGCCTCCATCCACATCATACACAGCCTCCATCCACAGCATACATAGCCTCCATCCACATCATACACAGCCTCCATCCACAGCATACACAGCCTCCATCCACATCACACACAGCCTCCATCCACATCATACGCAGCCTCCATCCACAGCATACACAGCCTCCATCCACAGCATACCCAGCCCTCCATCCACATCATACACAGCCTCCATCCACAGCATACACAGCCTCCATCCACAGCATACACAGCCCTCCATCCACATCATACACAGCCTCCATCCACAGCATACACAGCCTCCATCCACATCACACACAGCCTCCATCCACAGCATACACAGCCTCCATCCACAGCACACACAGCCTCCATCCACATCACACACAGCCTCCATCCACAGCATACACAGCCCTCCATCCACATCATACACAGCCTCCATCCACAGCATACACATCCTCCATCCACATCACACACAACCTCCATCCACATCACACACAGCCTCCATCCACAGCATACACAGCCTCCATCCACATCATACACAGCCTCCATCGACAGCATACACAGCCTCCATCCACATCACACACAGCCTCCATCCACATCACACACAGCCTTCATACACAGCCTCCATCCACAGCATACACAGCCTCCATCCACAGCATACACAGCCCTCCATCCACATCATACAGAGCCTCCATCCACAGCACACACAGCCTCCATCCACATCATACACAGCCTCCATCCACAGCATACATAGCCTCCATCCACATCACACACAGCCTCCATCCACATCATACACAGCCTCCATCCACAGCATACACAGCCTCCATCCACATCACACACAGTCTCCATCCACATCATACACAGCCTCCATCCACAGCATACACAGCCTCCATCCACAGCATACACAGCCCTCCATCCACATCATACACAGCCTCCATCCACAGCATAAACAGCCTCCATCCACAGCATACACAGCCCTCCATCCACATCATACACAGCCTCCATCCACAGCATACACAGACTCCATCTACATCACACACAGCCTCCATCCACAGCATACACAGCCTCCATCCACAGCACACACAGCCTCCATCCACATCACACACAGCCTCCATCCACAGCATACACAGCCTCCATCCATATCATACATAGCCTCCATCCACATCATACACAGCCTCCATCCACAGCATACACATCCTCCATCCACATCACACACAACCTCCATCCACATCACACACAGCCTCCATCCACAGCATACACAGCCTCCATCCACATCATACACAGCCTCCATCGACAGCATACACAGCCTCCATCCACATCACACACAGCCTCCATCCACATCATACACAGCCTCCATCCACAGCATACACATCCTCCATCCACATCACACACAACCTCCATCCACATCACACACAGCCTCCATCCACAGCATACACAGCCTCCATCCACATCATACACAGCCTCCATCGACAGCATACACAGCCTCCATCCACATCACACACAGCCTCCATCCACATCACACACAGCCTTCATACACAGCCTCCATCCACAGCATACACAGCCTCCATCCACAGCATACACAGCCCTCCATCCACATCATACAGAGCCTCCATCCACAGCACACACAGCCTCCATCCACATCATACACAGCCTCCATCCACAGCATACATAGCCTCCATCCACATCACACACAGCCTCCATCCACATCATACACAGCCTCCATCCACAGCATACACAGCCTCCATCCACATCACACACAGTCTCCATCCACATCATACACAGCCTCCATCCACAGCATACACAGCCTCCATCCACAGCATACACAGCCCTCCATCCACATCATACACAGCCTCCATCCACAGCATAAACAGCCTCCATCCACAGCATACACAGCCCTCCATCCACATCATACACAGCCTCCATCCACAGCATACACAGACTCCATCTACATCACACACAGCCTCCATCCACAGCATACACAGCCTCCATCCACAGCACACACAGCCTCCATCCACATCACACACAGCCTCCATCCACAGCATACACAGCCTCCATCCATATCATACATAGCCTCCATCCACATCATACACAGCCTCCATCCACAGCATACACATCCTCCATCCACATCACACACAACCTCCATCCACATCACACACAGCCTCCATCCACAGCATACACAGCCTCCATCCACATCATACACAGCCTCCATCGACAGCATACACAGCCTCCATCCACATCACACACAGCCTCCATCCACATCACACACAGCCTTCATACACAGCCTCCATCCACAGCCCTCCATCCACATCATACACAGCCTCCATCCACAGCATACACAGCCTCCTTCCACATCACACACAGCCTCCTTCCACATCACACACAGCCTCCTTCCACATCACACACAGCCTCCATCCACATCACACACAGCCTCCATCCACAGCATACACAGCCCTCCATCCACAGCATACACAGCCTCCATCCACATCACACACAGCCTCCATCTACATCACACACAGCCTCCATCCACATCATACATAGCCTCCATCCACATCATACACAGCCTCCAACCATATCATACACAGCCTCCATCCACAGCATACACAGCCTCCATCCACAGCATACACAGCCTCCATCCACAGCATACACAGCCTCCATCCACATCACACACAGCCTCCATCCACAGCATACACAGCCTCCATCCACAGCATACACAGCCTTCATCCACAGCATACACAGCCTCCATCCACAGCACACACAGCCTCCATCCACAGCATACACAGACTCCATCCACATCACACACAGCCTCCATCCACATCACACAGAGCCTTCATACACAGCCTCCATCCACAGCATACACAGCCTCCATCCACATCACACACAGCCTCCATCCACAGCATACACAGCCTCCATCCACATCACACACAGCCTCCATCCACATCATACACAGCCTCCATCCACATCATACACAGCCCTCCATCCACATCATACACAGCCTCCATCCACATCACACACAGCCTCCATCCATATCATTAAAGGCAGTGCACACAGCCTCCATCCACACCATACACAGTCTCCATTCACATCATACACAGCCTCCATCCACATCATACACAGCCCTCCATCCACATCATACACAGCTTCCATCCACATCACACACAGCCTCCATCCACATCATGCACAGCCTCCATCCACAGCATACATAGCCTCCATCCACATCATACACAGCCTCCATCCACATCATACACAGCCTCCATCCACAGCATACACAGCCTCCATCCACATCATACACAGCCTCCATCCACAGCATACACAGCCTCCATCCACATCATACACAGCCTTCATCCACAGCATACACAGCCCTCCATCCACATCATACACAGCCTCCATCCACAGCATACACAGCCTCCTTCCACATCACACACAGACTCCATCCACAGCATACACAGCCTCCATCCACAGCATACACAGCCTTCATCCACAGCATACACAGCCTCCATCCACAGCACACACAGCCTCCATCCACATCACACACAGCCTCCATCCACATCACACACAGCCTCCATCCACATCACACACAGCCTTCATACACAGCCTCCATCCACAGCATACACAGCCTCCATCCACATCACACACAGCCTCCATCCACAGCATACACAGCCTCCATCCACATCACACACAGCCTCCATCCACATCATACACAGCCTCCATCCACATCATACACAGCCCTCCATGCACATCATACACAGCCTCCATCCACATCACACACAGCCTCCATCCATATCATTCAAGGCAGTGCACACAGCCTCCATCCACACCATACACAGTCTCCATTCACATCATACACAGCCTCCATCCACATCACACACAGCCTCCATCCATATCATTCAAGGCAGTGCACACAGCCTCCATCCACACCATACACAGTCTCCATCCACATCATACACAGCCTCCATCCACATCATACACAGCCCTCCATCCACATCATACACAGCTTCCATCCACATCACACACAGCCTCCATCCACATCATACACTGCCTCCATCCACATCACACACAGCCTCCATCCACATCATGCACAGCCTCCATCCACAGCATACACAGCCTCCATCCACATCATACACAGCCTCCATCCACATCATACACAGCCCTCCATCCACAGCATACACAGCCTCCATCCACATCATGCACAGCCTCCATCCACATCATACACAGCCTCCATCCACATCATGCACGGCCTCCATCCACATCATACACGGCCTCCATCCACATCACACACAGCCTCCATCCATATCATACACAGCCTCCATCCATATCATTCAATGCAGTGCACACAGCCTCCATCCACATCATACACAGTCTCCATCCACATCATACACAGCCTCCACCATATTATACACAGCCTCCATCCATATCATACACAGCCTCCATCCACATCATACACAGCCTCCATCCATATCATTCAAGGCAGTGCACACAGCCTCCATCCACATCATGCACAGCCTCCATTCCACATCATACACGGCCTCCATCCACATCACACACAGCCTCCATCCATATCACACACAGCCTCCATTCACATCACACACAGCCTCCATCCATATCATACACAGCCTCCATCCATATCACACACAGCCTCCATCCACATCACACACAGCCTCCATCCACATCACACACAGCCTCCATCCATATCATACATAGCCTCCATCCACATCATACACAGCCTCCATTCACATCATACACAGCCTCCATCCACATCACACACAGCCTCCATCCACAGCATACACAGCCTCCATCCACATCACACACAGCCTCCATCCACAGCATACACAGCCTCCATCCACATCATGCACAGTCTCCATCCACATCATGCACAGCCTCCATCCATATCATACACAGCCTCCATCCACATCATACACAGCCTCCATCCATATCATTCAAAGCAGTGCACACAGCCTCCATCCACATCATACACAGCCTCCATCCACATCATACACGGCCTCCATCCACATCACACATGGCCTCCATCCACATCACACACAGCCTCCATCCACATCACACACAGCCTCCATCCACATCATACACAGCCTCCATCCACATCATACACAGCCTCCATCCACATCATACACAGCCTCCATCCACATCATACACAACCTCCATCCACATAATACACAGCCTCCCATCCACATCATACACAGCCCTCCATCCACATCATACACAACCTCCCATCCACATCATACACAGCCTCCATCCACATCATACACAGCCTCCCATCCACATCATACACAGCCCTCCATCCACATCATACACAGCCCTCCATCCACATCATACACAGCCTCCATCCACATCACACACAGCCTCCATCCACATCATACAGAGCCTCCATCCACAACACACACAATCTTCATCCACACCATACACAGTCTCCATCCACATCATACACAGCCTCCATCCACATCATACATAGCCTGCATCCACATCATACACAGCCTCCATCCACATCATACACAGCCTCCATCCACATCAAACACAGCCCTCCATCCACATCATTCACAGCCTCCATCCACATCATACACGGCCTCCTTCCACATCGCACACAGCCTCCATCCACATCACACACAGCCTCCATCCACATCATACACAGCCTCCAACCATATCACACACAGCCTCCATCCACATCATACACAGCCTCCATCCACATCACACACAGCCTCTATCCACAGCATACACAGCCTCCATCCACATCACACACAGCCTCCATCCACAGCATACACAGCCTCCATCCACAGCATACACAGCCTCCATCCACAGCATACACAGCCTCCATCCACATCATACACAGCCTCCATCCACATCATACACAGCCTCCATCCACATCATACATAGCCTCCATCCACAGCATACACAGTCTCCATCCACAGCCTCCATCCACAGCATAAACAGCCTCCATCCACATCATACACAGCCTCCATCCACATCATACACAGCCTCCATCCACATCATACACAGCCTTCATCCACAGCATACACAGCCCTCCATCCACATCATACACAGCCCTCCATCCACATCATACACAGCCTCCATCCACAGCATACACAGCCTCCATCCACATCACACACAGACTCCATCCACAGCATACACAGCCTCCATCCACAGCACACACCGCCTCCATCCACAGCATACACAACCTCCATCCACATCACACACAGCCTTCATACACAGCCTCCATCCACAGCATACACAGCCTCCATCCATATCACACACAGCCTCCATCCACAGCATACACAGCCTCCATCCACATCACACACAGCCTCCATCCACATCATACACAGCCTCCATCCACATCATACACAGCCCTCCATCCACATCATACACAGCCTCCATCCACATCACACACAGCCTCCATCCATATCATTCAAGGCAGTGCACACAGCCTCCATCCACACCATACACAGCCTCCATCCACATCATACACAGCCTCCATCCACATCATACACAGCCCTCCATCCACATCATACACAGCCTCCATCCACATCACGCACATCCTCCATCCACAGCATACACAGCCTCCATCCACATCATACACAGCCTCCATCCACATCATACACAGCCTCCATCCACATCATACACAGCCTCCATCCATATCATACACAGCCCTCCATCCACATCATACACAGCCTCCATCCACATCACACACAGCCTCCATCCCCATCATGCACAGCCTCCATCCACAGCATACATAGCCTCCATCCACATCATACACAGTCTCTATCCACATCAAACACAGCCTCCACCATATCATACACAGCCTCCATCCACATCATACACAGCCTCCATCCACATCATACACAGCCTCCATCCATATCATTCAATGCAGTGCACACAGCCTCCATCCACATCATACACAGTCTCCATCCACATCATACACAGCCTCCACCATATCATACACAGCCTCCATCCACATCATACACAGCCTCCATCCACATCATACACAGCCTCCATCCATATCATTCAAGGCAGTGCACACAGCCTCCATCCACATCATACACAGCCTCCATTCCACATCATACACGGCCTCCATCCACATCACACACAGCCTCCATCCATATCACACACAGCCTCCATCCACATCACACACAACCTCCATCCATATCATACACATCCTCCATCCACATCATACACAGCCTCCGTCACATCATACACAGCCTCCATCCACATCATACACAGCTGTGCACACAGCTTCCATCCACATCATACACAGCCTCCATCCACATCACACACAGCCTCCATCCACATCATACACAGCCTCCATCCACATCATACACAGCCTCCATCCACATCACACACAGCCTCCATCCACATTATACACAGCCTCCATCCACATTATACACAGCCTCCATCCACAGCATACACAGCCTCCATCCACATCATACACAGCCTCCATCCACATCATACACAGCCTCCATCCACATCATACACAGCCTCCATCCACATCATACATAGCCTCCATCCACAGCATACACAGCCTCCATCCACAGCATACACAGCCTCCATCCACAGCATACACAGCCTCAATCCACATCATACACAGCCTCCATCCACATCATACACAGCCTCCATCCACATCATACACAGCCTCCATCCACATCATACATAGCCTCCATCCACAGCATACACAGCCTCCATCCACAGCATACACAGCCTCCATCCACAGCATACACAGCCTCAATCCACATCATACACAGCCTCCATCCACATCATACACAGCCTCCATCCATATCATACACAGCCCTCCATCCACATCATACACAGCCTCCATCCACATCACACACAGCCTCCATCCCCATCATGCACAGCCTCCATCCACAGCATACATAGCCTCCATCCACATCATACACAGTCTCTATCCACATCAAACACAGCCTCCATCCACATCATACACAGCCTCCATCCACATCATACACAGCCTGCATCCACATCATACACAGCCCTCCATCCACATCATACACAGCCTCCATCCACATCACACACAGCCTCCATCCATATTATACATAGCCTCCATCCACATCATACACAGCCTCCATCCACATCATACACAGCCTCCATCCATATCATACACAGCCTCCATCCACATCACACACAGCCTCCATCCATATCATACACAGCCTCCATCCATATCATTCAATGCAGTGCACACAGCCTCCATCCACATCATACACAGTCTCCATCCACATCATACACAGCCTCCACCATATCATACACAGCCTCCATCCACATCATACACAGCCTCCATCCACATCATACACAGCCTCCATCCATATCATTCAAGGCAGTGCACACAGCCTCCATCCACATCATACACAGCCTCCATTCCACATCATACACGGCCTCCATCCACATCACACACAGCCTCCATCCATATCACACACAGCCTCCATCCACATCACACACAACCTCCATCCATATCATACACATCCTCCATCCACATCATACACAGCCTCCGTCACATCATACACAGCCTCCATCCACATCATACACAGCCGTGCACACAGCTTCCATCCACATCATACACAGCCTCCATCCACATCACACACAGCCTCCATCCACATCATACACAGCCTCCATCCACATCATACACAGCCTCCATCCACATCATACACAGCCTCCATCCACATTATACACAGCCTCCATCCACATTATACACAGCCTCCATCCACAGCATACACAGCCTCCATCCACATCATACACAGCCTCCATCCACATCATACACAGCCTCCATCCACATCATACACAGCCTCCATCCACATCATACATAGCCTCCATCCACAGCATACACAGCCTCCATCCACAGCATACACAGCCTCCATCCACAGCATACACAGCCTCAATCCACATCATACACAGCCTCCATCCACATCATACACAGCCTCCATCCACATCATACACAGCCTTCATCCACAGCATACACAGCCCTCCATCCACATCATACACAGCCTCCATCCACATCACACACAGCCTCCATCCACAGCATACACAGCCTCCATCCACAGCACACACAGCCTCCATCCACAGCATACACAACCTCCATCCACATCACACACAGCCTTCATACACAGCCTCCATCCACAGCATACACAGCCTCCATCCACATCACACACAGCCTCCATCCACAGCATACACAGCCTCCATCCACATCACACAACGCCTCCATCCATATCATACACAGCCTCCATCCACATCATACACAGCCCTCCATCCACATCATACACAGCCTCCATCCACATCGCACACAGCCTCCATCCACATCATACACAGCCTCCATCCACATCATACACAGCCTCCATCCACATCATACACAGCCTCCATCCACATCACACACAGCCTCCATCCACATCATGCACAGCCTCCATCCACAGCATACACAGCCTCCATCCACAACATACACAGCCTCCATCCACATCATACACAGCCTCCATCCACATCATACACAGCCTCCATCCATATCATACACAGCCCTCCATCCACATCATACACAGCCTCCATCCACATCACACACAGCCTCCATCCCCATCATGCACAGCCTCCATCCACATCATACACAGCCTCCATCCACATCATACACAGCCTCCATCCACATCACACACAGCCTCCATCCACATCACACACAGCCTCCATCCACATCACACACAGCCTCCATCCACATCATGCACAGCCTCTATCCACAGCATACACAGCCTCCATCCACATCATACACAGCCTCCATCCACATCATACACAGCCCTCCATCCACATCATACACAGCCTCCATCCACATCACACACAGCCTCCATCCATATTATACATAGCCTTCATCCACATCATACACAGCCTCCATCCACATCATACACAGCCTCCATCCACATCATACACAGCCTCCATCCACATCATACACAGCCTCCATCCTCATCATACACAGCCTCCATCCACATCATACACAGCCTCCATCCTCATCATACACAGCCTCCATCCACATCATACACAGCCTCCATCCACATCATACACAGCCTCCATCCACATCATACACAGCCTCCATCCTCATCATACACAGCCTCCATCCACATCATACACAGCCGTGTACACAGCCTCCATCCACATCATACACAGCCTCCATCCTCATCATACACAGCCTCCATCCACATCATACATGGCCGTGCACATGACGCTCCCAGGGGATGAGGATGACTCGGCGCCCGGGCCTTGTTATTGCCTGATCTTGGAGGATGTCGCGGTGGTCGGCTCTCGGGCCCGTACCCTGGGGTCACTCTTAAAAGAAAGGGGGAAGTTATATTGGATAGGGGAATGTTCGTGACGCCACCTGTGGTGTCTGGTGAGGATCACCAGCGCTGCGACAGTCCTCTGAGGCTGGTGTTCAGGCAGCTTGGTTGGTGCGGCTCCCCACAGGTGGAGCAGGCCTGAGGGCAGTGTAGAGAGGGTGTAGAGTAGAGCGTTGGCGGCTGCAGAGCCGCGGAGGAAAGAACAGACAGAGGCGGTAGTTGAAGTCATCCAAGTCTTTACTCACTTTGTTGTTTAGTCAGCTAATAGCTTCTCTCTGCTGTCACACGGCGAGCTGCGGCCGCCTTGGTGGGGTTCAGCACTCTCCAGATAGTTCAGGGGCACTTGACAGGACCCCCGCTCTAGTGTGTTCCTCTCTTGTTGAACTTCTCCCGCCTTGTGTCCCCCACTGAGTCCCGTACAGGTACTGTGATGTCCCTTGTGGGTAATGTGTAGTTCCCGGACCGACAGGGTGCCCTTTTTGGTGGCTTGTGGTGAGAACGTGGCGTAAGGCTGGATCACTCTTGATAAACTCAGATTAGGGCATACAGGTGGCGACTCCGCTCCGTCCGTATCCCCCTGGGATCCACATAAGCATCCGACAGAGACGTGAAGTTCAAAGTCAGATAATCGGGGACCGGTACCCCCCCTCTTGCGGCAGGGTCTCTCTGGCTGGGCCAGAATAAGGTATGCAGGTGGCGACTCCGCTCCGTCCGCACCCTCCTGGGATCCTTTCGCCTGTGGAGCCCATCTCCTCTGCTCCCCTCTTGGGCATTCTTGCTTGGACCCTGACCGGGGACAGAGCCGGTTATAACTCTGCCCTGACCCCCCGTATCGAGGCCTGAGACCGGGAACCGTGGACCCTCAGTCGGCTGCAGCCTTGTGCCGACTTGCCATCCCAAAGACCCACAACCAAAGACCTTGTTATTAAGATGGCCTCCAGTTATATAGAATTCTAATAAAGTGCTTAGGTAAATGCTTCCTCCACCCTCAGTCACTACGTGGTTCCCCCTAACTTTGGTTCCCCCCAACTCCTCCACTCAGGCCCGGAGCAGCACTATGGTGCTTTAGGCCCCCTTCAGAACTGGAGTGGTGTAGTGTTGGTGTGTGGTTGGGGTCCTGTGAAGTACTCCATCCTTACCTGGGAGAGGAGATACCACACCTCATTCTGAGGTGCAGTACCCCTGTGGCGACTAAACCCTCAGGGGCGCCACACACACAGACTCTATCCACACCATACATTGCCATTTGGGCAATGCAGGATATGTTAGCTTTCCGTGATGCGTTAGTTCGGTGCTGGTATATGCTGTGGTGTGTATGTATATTTGTCGCTTTGCAGAGCGGGTCTTGCTCTGCTCACACCCCTTTTATAAGTCGTATCTTCAATTTGCCTTTACCTGCCCCACAGACCCGTCTCCATGGTACACTGGGCCACAAGAAACATTCCCGCACTGTTGCTATTCAGAAGGGCCCAGCACATCCAGATGGCGGGATGCGGATGGGGCTCGATCATAAACCCATGGGTGTAGAGGCAGCTGCCAGGCACAGTCCGCACCCTCAGTCACGGCACCCAACAACCACACTTTTCCACGTCTCATTTGCAATGCAGTCTCAGTGTCCCTGCAGCACTGCCGTCATATAGATTGTGGCTCCCTTGTGTCTGATTTAATTGAACATTTACTCTTTGAAAGTACAGCGGAAAATGCTGGCACTATATAACTAAAAATACACCCGATGGACAAAAGTATTAGGACACAAACCCTACAACACCTGACCATTGAATTCAGTTCATTCACTCAGTCCCATTGTCACCTGTGTATATCATTCAGCCCCTGGCTGTGCTGTCTGCCTTCAATAACCATAGCTAAAGCATGGAGCATTCTCAAGAGCACCACAAAAATCTTCTAAAACCTCTTCTGTGCACACACCCTTACCTCTGGTGTGAGGCCATGGATTTATGTTGGGTAGTTGGTAGTATGCTATCTGTACATTCAGGGTTACTGCTCAGTTGAGTTAGTAGAGATGAGTAGATCGATTCACGGAGGATTAAGTTCAAGTCTCATTTCCTGAAATCCGCGGTTTCATGCCAATTAGAACAATTTGAGATTTGATTCACAGTTCGCAAAAAAAAATTGCCAGCACCATTTCTCACTCTGCTGAAGCGTCAGAGAGCAGACAAACGTGATTTTGCATTGCTGCGCTGCTCTTCCCATTATGCCCTGCAGCTATGACATTTGGTGGATTATCACACCTTGTACAGTGGTGCTCAGTACTGGGGCCATCACAGATCAGCGGTTCCCAGTGGAGCAGAGTTTGTACGGCATAGTCGTTTTCCATCTCCTGAGTCACTGGGTAAGTCTCTCTATTCTGTAGAGTGTAAGCTCTTAGGGCTTGCTCATCCAAGAAAATCTGGTCGATTATGCTAATGTCACTATGATCAAACTATGATCCGAGTTTGATCAGAGTGTCAGCTTGTTGTGATCCGATTCTCTCAGATGAGAAAATTGTAGCACAGGTGAAGAGAAAATGGAGAACAAGATTTCTCCATCTTCTCCATTCTGTGAGTCTGCGGAAATCGGACTGCACACAGATATTATCCGAGTGTAGTCTGCTGTAGAGTGTAAGCTCTTATGGTAAGTGGCCGTGGCGTACCGCAGACCACGCCACTGCTATTGGGCCCGTGACCACTGGGGGCCCGTGAGCCGAGGGGCCCCAAGCAGAGGGGGGACCCAAGCAGCGTGGGGACGAGTTGTATTGGTGGATAGTGGTGTGGGGAGGGAGGTTGCGGCGGAGCGGAGCACACACAGTAGCCGCTGAAGCAGCTATCATGTTTGCCCGCTGCTAAAGGGACATGAATATTCCCTCTTCTTCACTCCCATGGGCGTGGAGAAGAGGGAATATTCATTCTCTTTAGAAGTGGGCACGGAGGAGCGCTGAGTCGCAGCTCCTGCTGACAGTGCCTGCTACTAAAGAGAATGCATTTTCACACTTCTCCACGCCCATAATCCTGGCGTGGAGAGGAGTGAATATGGTGGCAGCAGCAGCTCACCTCGGGATCTGAGAATGCGCGTTGCTCAGATGCCGACATGAGCTGCAGCAGACAGGACGCAGCGCTGGAGGAGAGGTGAGGAAGGAAGGTGAGTATTAGTGTTTAATTTTTTTGTGTGTGCAGTGATTGGGGGATGAGGGGGCCATATATACCAGGATTGTGGGTTTGGGGGGGCCACACATACCAGGATTGGGGGATTGAGGAGGCCACACATACCAGGATTGGGGGATTGAGGAGGCCATACATACCAGTATTAGGGGATTGAGGAGACCACACATACCAGAATTAGATGATTGAGGAGGCCACATATACCAGTATTGGGGAATTGAGGAGGCCACACATACCAGGAGTGAATATGCTGGCAGCAGCAGCTCACCTCGGGATCTGAGAATGCGCGTTGCTCAGATGTCGACATGAGCTGCAGCAGACTGGACGCAGCGCTGGAGGAGATGTGAGGAAGGAAGGTGAGTATTAGTGTTTATTTTTTTTTGTGTGTGCAGTGATTGGGGGATGAGGGGGCCATATATACCAGGATTGGGGGTTTGGCGGGGCCACACATACCAAGATTGGGGACTTGAGGGGACCACATATACCAGGATTGGGGGAATGAGGGGGCCACGCATACCAGGATTGGGGGATTGAGGAGACCACACATACCAGGATTAGGTGATTGAGGAGGCCACACATACCAGTATTGGGGAATTGAGGAGGCCACACATACCAGGATTGGGGGATTGAGGAGGCCACACATACCAGGATTGGGGGATTGAGGAGACCACGCATACCAGGATTAGATGATTGAGGAGGCCACATATACCAGTATTGGGAAATTGAGATGCCACACATACCAGGAGTGAATATGCCGGCAGCAGCAGCTCACCTCGGGATCTGAGAATGCACGTTGCTCAGATGCCAACATGAGCTGCAGCAGACAGGACACAGCGCTGGAGGAGAGGTGAGGAAGGAAGGTGAGTATAAGTGTTTATATTTTTTGTGTGTGCAGTGATTGGGGGATGAGGGGGCCATATATACCAGGATTGGGGGTTTGGCGGGGCCACACATATCAAGATTGGGGGATTGAGGAGACCACACATACCAGGATTAGGTGATTGAGGAGGCCACACATACCAGTATTGGGGAGTTGAGGAGGCCACACATACCAGGATTGGGGGATTGAGGAGGCCACACATACCAGGATTGGGGGATTGAGGAAACCACACATACCAGGATTAGGTGATTGAGGAGGCCACACATACCGGTATTGGGGAATAGAGGAGGCCACACATACCAGGATTGGGGGATTGAGGAGGCCACACATACCAGGATTGGGGGATTGAGGAGGCCACACATACCAGGATTGGGGGATTGAGGAGGCCACACATACCGGGATTGGGGGATTGAGGAAGCCACACATACCTGGATTGAGGGATTGAGGAGGTCACACATACCAGGATTGGGGGATTGAAGAGGCCACACATACCAGGATTGGGGAATTGAGGAGGCCACACATACCAGGATTGGGGGATGAGGGGTGTCATACATACCAGGATTGGGGGATGAGGGGTGCCATACGTACCAGGATTGGGAAATTTACTATTAGCTGCTGCATTTCCCACCCTAGGCTTACACTCGAATCAATACGTTTTCCAGTTTTTTTGTGGTAAAATTAGGGGCCTCGGCTTATACTCGGTCAGCTTATTTAAAATATACAGTATTTTAAAAATCAGTGAGTACGTGGTGCCCATAATACTGCAGGACTGTGGGGTGCATTATACTATATGGGGGCCGCATTTTACCCTATGGGGTGTGTAGTATACTGTATGGAGGACTGTGGGGAGTGAATTATATTCTACGGAGGACCATGGGAAGTTCATTATACTATATGGAGGATTATGGGGGGCGCATTATACTATATGGAGGATTATGGGGGCGCATTATACTATATGGAGGATTATCAGTGGCGTATTATACTATATGGAAGGCTATGTGGGGCCATTATAATATTTGGAGGGCTAGAGCAGGCCATTATACTGTATGTAAGCCCATTATAGTGTATGGATGTTATGTTCTGCTACCAGAGCTAAGGAAAGAGAGGAGATCTGTCCCTACGATAGAACTCAGCTTAATCCCTACGATGTAACAGGGGACCTGATCCTGCGATCAGACCTGCTAAAGTCCTAAGCTAGTCTGTACGGAGACCTATAGATGTGGGGAAGGAATCCCTACAAGTACTAAGGACTGGGAGGAAAATGGGACACCTCCTAACAGAAATAGTAGCAGACAGACGAACAAACAAAATATATAGAACATAGAGGTCCGTAGACCAAGCAAACTAACAGAGTTAGATACAGAGCACAGGCTAGCTAGAAAGTAGATATACAATGAAGTCCAGCAAAGCCAGAAGGGCGGAGCAGGACTAAATAGGCCAAACAAGGTCATGTGACCAACAATAGAAAAAACCTAAGAGCAAGGTTCTAACAGTACCCCCTCTTCTAAGAGGATCCTCCGGATCCCCTAGGACCAGGCTTATCAGGAAATCTCCTGTGAAACGCTCTGATAAGTCTGGACGCGGAAACATCATCCGACCTCACCCAAGAGTTATCCTCGGGTCCGAAACCTTTCCAGGCCACAAGATACTGCATACTACCTCTATACTGTCTAGAGTTAAGGATGCGAGAAATTTCATATTCCCCGTCCTCCACCACCGGAGGAACAGAGGCAGAGGCGTCACAATCCGATACAACAGCTTTTTTCAACAGAGAGACATGAAATACTGGATTAATTCTCCAGGAGGTAGGAACCTCCAACCTAACCGCAGATTGGTTGACAACCTGAAGCACCTTAAAGGGCCCTACAAACTTGGGACCCAATTTCTTAGAAGGAATCCTCAACCGCAGATTCCTAGAGGACAACCAAACCATGTCACCAACAGCGAACAAAACCTCCTGTCGTTTCCTATCAAAGTAGTCTTTAGATTTTCTGTTGGCCTCCTGAAGATTACCACGCACATCCGTCCAAACTCTCTCCAAATCACCGGAAAAATTCTCCTCCTCAGGCACGGCAGATCCCAACTTGGAGAACGACCCAAACGACGGATGTCTCCCAGAACAACAAAAAAAAGGCGAACAACCAGCAGAAGAAGATGTATGATTGTTCAGAGCAAATTCAGCAAGTGGCAGAAACTCAGACCACCCCTCTTGATTGTCTGCCACAAAACAACGCAAGAACTGCTCAACATCCTGGTTTTTCCTTTCTGTCTGGCCATTAGATTCAGGATGATATCCGGACGAGAACGACAAATGAACTCTCAACCTATCACAAAAGGCACGCCAAAAACGAGCCACGAACTGAGGACCCCTATCAGAAACAATGTCAGTAGGAACGCCATGAAGTCTGACAATTTCCTTGACAAAGGCCTTAGCGAGAGTTTTAGCGCAGGGCAGTTTGACGAAGGGAACCAAGTGACACATCTTGCTAAAACGGTCCACGACCACCCAGATGACAGTAAAACCCTCAGAGGGGGGAAGGTCAGTTATAAAGTCCATAGCCAAATGTGTCCAAGGAGCACTGGGAACCTCCAAAGGACAAAGCAACCCCGCAGCAGGAGTATGTGAGGACTTAGATCTAGCACATATAGTACATTGACGCACCCACTTAATGACTTCCTTCTGCCATCCAGGCCACCAAAAACTGCGACCCACCAGTCTCTTGGTCTCAGAGATTCCGGGATGACCTGCCAACCGAGATTCGTGACACTCAACAAACAAATCTCTCCTAAAGGTCCCAGGCACAAACAACCTCCCATGAGGAGTGTTAGATGGGGCATTCTCCTGTGCTTTAAGAATCTCATCTTCCAAAACGGAGTCCAAAGCAGCTATCACAACACCTTCTTGTAAAATGTTCTCCTCTTTCTCAGCACCGACTATGGGAGAAAAACTGCGAGACGAGGCATCCGCCTTAACATTCTTAGTACCAGGGATGTAAGTAACGGAAAAATTAAACCGCGAGAAAAACAGTGCCCACCTAGCCTGACGGGCATTCAGGCGCTTGGCAGCATCAAGATATATCAGATTTTTATGATCCGTAAGAACCTGAACGGGAAATTCCGCACCTTCCAAGAAGTGGCGCCAGTGTTCAAATGCGAGTTTAATAGCCAATAATTCCCGATTACCAATATCGTAATTCAGTTCAGTCTCCGAAAATTTTTTTGAAAAAAAAGGCACAGGGATGTAATCCATCCCCGTTATCCTGAGACAATACTGCCCCAACCCCCACAGAGGAAGCATCAACCTCAACCAAAACGGCTTAGTCACATCAGGCTGCATAAGGATGGGAGCAGAGGTGAACCTCTCCTTGAGATACACAAAAGCTTCAATGGCCTCAGAAGACCACTGAACCGCATCAGCACCTTTCCTGGTGAGATCGGTCAGAGGTTTGACAATACTAGAAAATTTTTTTATGAATTTTCTGTAATAATTGGCAAAACCTAAAAACCTCTGTATCGATTTCAAACCAATAGGCCTAGGCCATTCCTGTACAGCTTGAACTTTAACCGGGTCCATCTCAAAACCTTCGCTGGAGATAATGTAGCCCAAAAAACTAATTCTCTGTACAGCGAACTCACATTTCTCCAGCTTAGCAAAAAGCGAATTGTTCATTAATAACTAATACCTCACGTACGCTCCGCCAATGAGACTCCAAATCCGGCGAATAAATCAAAATGTCATCCAAATACACAACCACATTTTTGCCGATCAAAGGTCTAAGGATGTCATTAATAAGATTCTGAAAAAATGCAGGAGCATTAGTAAGACCAAAAGGCATAACCAGATTCTCAAAATGACCCACAGGAGTGTTAAAAGCAGTCTTCCATTAGTCACCCTCCTTCATGCGCAACAGATTGTATGCCCCCTTAAGGTCAATTTTAGAGAACCACTTGGCCCCCATTAACTGGTTAAACAGATCAGGAATCAATGGCAGTGGGTAAGGATTGCGTACAGTAATTTTGTTAATCTCACGAAAATCCAGACAAGGACGTAAACCGCCGTCCTTTTTTTTTACAAAAAAAAATCCAACCGCCACAGGAGACTTAGAGGGCCTAATGTGACCGGCGGCCAAACTTGTCTGTATGTATTCCTCCAAAGCCTTTCTCTCAGGAATAGTAAGGTTAAATAAACGACTTTTAGGAAGAGTCGCTCCAGGGACAAATTCAATAGAACAATCATAGTCTCTATGGGGAGGCAAAACCTGCGATTCCTTCTCAGAAAAAACTCTCCAAAAATCCTGAATAGGAACAGGCAATTCTCCCCTATCCAAAGCTGCAATACGCCCGTTACAACACTTGTCATAACATTTATGGCTCCAGGATTTAATTTCACTGGTAGACCAATCCAGTACAGGATTGTGAAATTTTAACCAGGGCAATCCCAATATTACTGGAGAAGGCAAGTTATTCAACACTACCAAATCCAATTTCTCATGGTGAACACCATTAATAGTGAGAGGAAATTCACAGACCTTGAGAGTAATATTCTTCAAAGGGGAACCATCCACAGAAACCACAGCAATGGGGGATGATAAAAGTTCGGGTTTTAAATTGAGTCTTTCCAAGAATCCCCCATCAATAACATTCAGAGTAGACCCACAATCAACAAACACCCGAAATTCCATTAATTTTTCCTGAGCAATCGTGGAAGCAGCTAAAAATACACCCTTGGAATTTAAACAGGCAATACGGGCATGACTGACCATTTTTTTTTTCTTTCTTGATACGAAGCTCACAGTCTTTAATCAAATGACCAGATTTTCCGCAATAGAAACACAAGCCTTCAGAAAATCTGCGATCTTTTTCTTGAGAGCGAGGTGCCATCACTCCAATCTCCATCGATTCACCACTGTTAGTACACACATTCTCATAACCAGAAACTGACAAAGCAGAGGATTTGCTCTCATTAACCATTGCACGCAGTCTCCTATCCACCCGTATGGCTAATTGCATAGCCTGTTGCAAATCTTCAGGTGTAGGATAAGCAATTAGCAGGTCTTTAACCCTTTCACTGAGCCCAGCAAGAAATAGACCTTTCAGAGCAGAATCGTTCCACCCTGTTTGAGTAGACCATCGACGGAAATGAGTACAATATTTTTCCACATTACCTGATCCCTGTCTCAAACGTCTTAACTCAGTCTCAGCTGATGAGACACGGTCAGGATCATCATATAATAGTCCCAAAGCAGAAAAAAAATTATCCACTGAACTGAAGCATGTATCACTAAGTTGCAAAGAAAAGGCCCACTCCTGAGGCTCTTTGCGCAAAAGTGACATTATAAACCCTACGCGCTGGGAATCATCCCCAGAGGACTTGGGTCTCAAACGAAAATACAATAAGCAAGCATTTTTAAATGAAAAAAATTCTCGGTGTTCACCAAAAAATAAATCCGGCAAACGTACCTTAGGCTCCAAGAAATGTGCTCCAGGACAGTTACTCACATGCTGACGGAGCTCAGTCACCTCCAAAGAGAGTCCCTGCAGTTGTTTAGCCAAATCCAGAACCGACACCATGATGGAACAGAAAAAATCTTTCCTTAGAGCATTTGCTGGGCTGGACTTACTGTTATGTTCTGCTACCAGAGCTAAGGAAAGAGAGGAGATCTGTCCCTACGATAGAACTCAGCTTAATCCCTACGATGTAACAGGGGACCTGATCCTGCGATCAGACCTGCTAAAGTCCTAAGCTAGTCTGTACGGAGACCTATAGATGTGGGGAAGGAATCCCTACAAGTACTAAGGACTGGGAGGAAAATGGGACACCTCCTAACAGAAATAGTAGCAGACAGACGAACAAACAAAATATATAGAACATAGAGGTCCGTAGACCAAGCAAACTAACAGAGTTAGATACAGAGCACAGGCTAGCTAGAAAGTAGATATACAATGAAGTCCAGCAAAGCCAGAAGGGCGGAGCAGGACTAAATAGGCCAAACAAGGTCATGTGACCAACAATAGAAAAAACCTAAGAACAAGGTTCTAACAATGGAGGGCTCTGTGGGGGTTACAGTTGGGGGATCATACTGTGTTGGTGTCACCATACTTTGCCTTGGGAGTTGAAGTGGGATACTGTAGGTTCATTATACTGTGCATGTGGAGGCTAATGTGGAGGAATGCACCATGGGGGTATCATACTGTGTTTGGGGGGCAGGTTTGTTGGCATCATATTTTATGGGGAAATGAAAGAGGGATCTAGGACTTAAGCAGGAGGAAAATTACTATGTAAAGGCTGGAAAGTTGTGAGATCTGCTCTTCTGTGACACAGACAAATATAGAGTGTAAGCTCTTATGATAAATGGGGTCC
Organism: Phyllobates terribilis; assembly: GCF_046119375.1. Classification (NCBI taxonomy): domain Eukaryota; kingdom Metazoa; phylum Chordata; class Amphibia; order Anura; family Dendrobatidae; genus Phyllobates; species Phyllobates terribilis. Next base: position 278,790,626 of record NW_027362767.1, read on the forward strand.
TCTCTCTGCTGTAAAGTGTAAGCTTTTATGGTAAGTGGGGTCCTCTCTCTGCTGTAGAGTATAAGCTCGTATGGTAAGTGGGGTCCTCTCTCTGCTGTAGAGTGTAAGCTCTTATGGTAAGTGAGGTCCTCTCTCTGCTGTAGAGTGTAAGCTCTTATGGTAAGTGGGGCCCTCTCTCTACTGTAGAGTGTAAGCTCTTATGGTAAGTGGGGTCCTTTCTCTGCTGTAGAGTGTAAGCTCTTATGGTAAGTGGGGTCCTTTCTCTGCTGTAGAGTGTAAGCTCGTATGGTAAGTGGGGTCCTCTTTCTGCTGTAGAGTGTAAGCTCTTATGGTAAGTGGGGTCCTCTATCTGCTGTAGAGTGTAAGCTCTTATGGTAAGTGGGGTCCTCTCTCTGCTGTAAAGTCTAAGCTCTTATGATCAGTAGGGTCCTCTCTCTGCTGTAGAGTGTAAGCTCTTATGGTCAGCGGGGTCTTCGCTCTCTCTCTCTCCTGTAGAGTGTAAGCTCTTATCATCAATGGGGTCCTCTCTCTCCTGTATAGTGTAAGAGCTTATGATTAGCGGGGTCCTCTCTCTCTCTCTCCTGTAGAGTGTAAGTTCTTATGATCAGCAGGGTCCTCTCCTGTAGAGTGTAAGCTCTTATGAACAGCGGGGTCCTCTTTCTCCTGTAGAGTGTAAGCTTTTTTGAACAGTGGGGTCCTCTTTCTCCTGTAGAGTGTAAGCTCTTATGAACAGTGGGGTCCTCTTTCTCCTGTAGAGTGTAAACTCTTATGAACAGTGGGGTCCTCTTTCTCCTGTAGAGTGTAAGCTCTTATGATCAGTAGGGTTCTCTCTCTCTCCTGTAGAGTGTAAGCTCTTGTGATCAGTGGGGTCCTCTCTCCTGTAGAGTGTAAGCTGTTATGATCAGCGGGGACCTCTCTCTCCTGTAGAGTGTAAGCTTTTATGATCAGCGGGGTCTTCTCTCTCTCTCCTGTAGAATGTAAGTTCTTGTGATCAGTGGGGTCCTCTCTCATGTAAAGTGTAAGCTCTTATGATCAGCAGGGACCTCTCCCTCCTGTAGAGTGTAAGCTTTTATGATCAGCAGGGTTCTCTCTCCTGTAGAGTGTAAGCTCTTGTGATCAGTGGTGTCCTCTCTCATCTAAAGTGTAAGCTCTTATGATCAGCGGGGACCTCTCCCTCCTGTAGAGTGTAAGCTTTTATGATCAGCAGGGTTCTCTCTCTCTCCTGTAGAGTGTAAGCTCTTGTGATCAGTGGGGTCCTCTCTCATGTAAAGTGTAAGCTCTTATGATCAGCGGGGACCTCTCTCTCCTGTAGAGTGTAAGCTTTTAGGATCAGCAGCGTTCTCTCTCTCTCCTGTAGAGTGCAAGCTCTTGTGATCAGTGGGGTCCTCTCTCATGTAAAGTGTAAGCTCTTATGATCAGCGGGGACCTCTCTTTCCTGTAGCGTGTAAGCTTTTAGGATCAGCAGGGTTCTCTCTCTCTCCTTTACAGTGTAAGCTCTTGTGATCAGTGGGGTCCTCTCTCATGTAAAGTGTAAGCTCTTATGATCAGCGGGGTCCTCTCTCTCCTGTAGAGTGTAAGCTTTTATGATCAGCAGGGTTCTCTCTCTCCTGCAGAGTGTAAGCTCTTGTGATCAGTGGGGTCCTCTCTCATGTAAAATGTAAGCTCTTATGATCAGCGGGGACCTCTCTCTCCTGTAGAGTGTAAGCTTTTAGGATCAGCAGGGTTCTCTCTCTCCTTTACAGTGTAAGCTCTTATGATCAGCGGGGTCCTCTCCCTCCTGTAGAGTGTAAGCTTTTATGATCAGCAGGGTTCTCTCTCTCCCCTGTAGAGTGTAAGCTCTTGTGATCAGTGGGGTCCTCTCTCATGTAGAGTGTAAGCTCTTATGATCAGCGGGTCCTTTCTCTCTCGTCTGTAAATTGTTAGTGGATATGGTCAGCGGAGTCCTCTCTCACCTCCCTCTCTCACTTTCCTTCTCTCTCACTCTGTAGAATGTAAGCTCTCATGGCAAGCAGGTTTCTCTCTCTTCTCTGTATTTTACAAGCAATTACAGGCTTTGTAGTATTGAAATTCCCACAGATTTATTTGCCACAAATTACATTTTTGGGGAAAATTTGTTCAAGTCAGCTAATTTGAATTTTGAAAGATGCTCTCATTTCTACCAATTAGTGTTTGGGAGAGCAAAGTTAATTCATGTATTGTGTCTGAATGTAAAGGCTTTGCTTTTATTTACCTAAAAATAATGTACTGCTTGATCAGAATGTTTGTGCCACTGTCTCTGACTGCATTAAGTACAGATTGCCTAGCACTGCAGAGCTAATCTTTCGCAATGTGTACAAGAGCACTGCTAAACTTGCAAATTGCCTCTTCAGAGCGCAAGAGGACTTGAACTCTATGGCGCCACCTGCTGGAAGCAGCAATCCTACAAGTCACTATTGACCCTTTAATGAGTGTTGCAATATGACTTAAGATAAAAGCCAAATCAGAATCTCAATTTTCAGACACGGTGTTTCAGGGTATTGCCCCTCATCAGTGCAAAGTATGAGAACTGATTTAACTAGATGAGAGTCTCTGGACTGAGGTCTAAGGGGTAACGTTTCTCCTTGTGGAGAGTGACATACTTGCTCTAGCATGTCATGGCAAGGAGGCTTATTCGCAGGTTTTATCCTAAGTCATATTACAAGGCTCGTTAAAGGGTCGATAGTGATTTGTAGGATAGCTGCTTCCAACAAGTGGCACTATAGAGTTTAAGTCCTCTACCTCTTTGAAGGAATTTGCAGATTAAATTTCCCAGAGGAGCATAACACAGCAAATAAGCCTCCTTACATTGGCATGCCAGAGCCTGTATGTCACTCTCCACAAGGAGAAACATTACCCTTAGACCTCAGCTAAATATGAAAACTCATCACCCGAACTCACAATCCCAAATGCTTGTCCTAGCCTGAGAGTGGGTTCCACTTCTCATACTTCAGTCTATGTCCAACTTTCATAGGCAAAGAAAGGTGACAGTTTGTCACACTCTAATGTCCTGAAGTCCCAAGCACCCAAGAGAAGAATCCACTAACACCTACACCCATATGTGTATCCATATACCGTACAGACCAAAAGTTTGGACACACCTTCTCATTTAAAGATTTTTCTGTATTTTCATGACTATGAAAATTGTACATTCACACTGAAGGCATCAAAACTATGAATTAACACATGTGGAATTATATACTTAACAAAAAAGTGTGAAACAACTGAAAATATGTCTTATATTCTAGGTTCTTCAAAGTAGCCACCTTTTGCTTTGATGACTGCTTTGCACACTCTTGGCATTCTCTTGATTAGCTACAAGAGGTAGTCACCGGAAATGGTTTTCACTTCACAGGTGTGCCCTGTCAGGTTTAATAAGTGGGATTTCTTGCCTTATAAATGGGGTTGGGACCATCAGTTGTGTTGTGCAGAAGTCAGGTGAATACACAGCTGATAGTCCTACTGAATAGACTGTTAGAATTTGTAGTATGGCAAGAAAAAAGCAGCTAAGTAAAGAAAAACTAGTGGCTATCATTACTTTAAGAAATTAAGGTCAGTCAGTCCGAAAAATTGGGCAAACTTTGAAAGTGTCCCCAAGTGCAGTTGCAAAAACCATCAAGCGCTACAAAGAAACTGGCTCACATGAGGACCGCCCCAGGAAAGGAAGACCAAGAGTCACCTCTGCTTCTGAGGATAAGTTTATCCGAGTCACCAGCCTCAGAAATCGCAGGTTAACAGCAGCTCAGATTAGAGACCAGGTCAATGCCACACAGAGTTCTAGCAGCAGACGACACATCTCTTCAACAACTGTTAAGAGGAGACTTTGTGCAGCAGGCCTTCATGGTAAAATAGCTGCTAGGAAACCACTGCTAAGGACAGGCAACAAGCAGAAGAGACTTGTTTGGGCTAAAGAACACAAGGAATGGACATTAGACCAGTGGAAATCTGTGCTTTGGTCTGATGAGTCCAAATTTGTTCGACGCAGAAAAGGTGAACGGATGGACTCTACATGCCTGGTTCCCACCATGAAGCATGGAGGAGGAGGTGTGATGGTGTGGGGGTGCTTTGCTGGTGACACTGTTGGGGATTTATTCAAAATTGAAGGCATACTGAACCATCATGGCTACCACAGCATCTTGCAGCGGCATGCTATTCCATCCGGTTTGCGTTTAGTTGGACCATCATTTATTTTTCAACAGGACAATGACCCCAAACACACCTCCAGGCTGTGTAAGGGCTATTTGACCAAGAGGGAGAGTGATGGGGTGCTACGCCAGATGACCTGGCCTCCACAGTCACCAGACCTGAACCCAATCGAGATGGTTTGGGGTGAGCTGGACCGCAGAGTGAAGGCAAAAGGACCAACAAGTGCTAAGCATCTCTGGGAACTCCTTCAAGATTGTTGGAAGACCATTTCTGGTGACTACCCCTTGAAGCTCATCAAGAGAATGCCAAGAGTGTGCAAAGCAGTCATCAAAGCAAAAGGTGGCTACTTTGAAGAACCTAGAATATAAGACATATTTTCAGTTGTTTCACACTTTTTTGTTAAGTATATAATTCCACATGTGTTAATTCATAGTTTTGATGCCTTCAGTGTGAATGTACAATTTTCATAGTCATGAAAATACAGAAAAATCTTTAAATGAGAAGGTGTGTCCAAACTTTTGGTCTGTACTGTATACATTTACAAGTGATATAAAAATGAATGTACAATTATCATAGCCAACAAAATGTAAGCTGTCTATATGGGCATGTAGGTCATAGGAAGATGAATAAAGTGATACCTTGATATCTGAAATTCAATGTCATATTCCAGAGAGATACACATTTTTCTTATACGTAAATGAGCTGTTCTGGCATAGGTCTCCCAGGACTCCGCTCCTAGAGCTTATTTATAATTATAAATGACAGAGGGCATTACTAGTGTGATGTGTAATGGCCGCTTTCTGCTCTCCTGATCTCACTGCAGAGTTGTGTGTGATTATACCTAATACATCTGCAGGTTCCTCTCAGCTTCCAGCTCACAGGCAGCCTGTGTCCCAATACAGCAGAGCTGTGAGAGCTGCAGCAAATGTGTTTTGCAAGAAGACAAAGTTCAGTTCTGCTGTTTGGTGTTAGTTACATGTCTCACACTGGTAATGCCACCTTTCATGTAAAATAAGCTCTGGAGGCCGATTCTCAGAGAGATCTTTGTGCGGCCCATAGTCCTGAATATCTCATTTACATATATGAAAAATGTGGATGTCTCCAGAATAAAACATCGGATCACATTTATGAAGGTGTTATTTTATTAAACTTCCTATAACCTACAAGCCCATATACAGTAGATGGCTCAGGAGAGTTGATCCTACTGACAGATTCCCTTTAATGCAAACACAGCCTTAGTAATGTCAAAGTGACCTCAACATATATTCCTATGGGTAAACGTGTGGTGACTGGTAATAACCAACAACCTGTTTGATAACACACTGCATCTTACTTTTTATGCCTTTTAAAATTAAACAAACATTAGAAAGATGATCTCTGTTTGGGGGCAGATGCCTGCTGTGCCAATGTTTATACACTGGCAAGGTATATGGAAGAAGCCATGGCCTTTTAACATTGGTTGTCGAAATATTATCTCTTTTTGGGGAGAAGTAACAAGTTTGGTGTTTGAAAAGTGATGAAGCAATGGCTTGCCTTCTTTTAGCTGTCAAGCTGGGAGTAGCAACCGGTTTGGTGTTTGGAAAGCGATGAAGCAATGGCTTGCCTTCTTTTATCTGTCAAGCTGGGAGTAGCAACCGGTTTGGTGTTTGCAATATGGAAGTGCTACAGGTCAGACAGTATGGCCAATGAGGAAACAATTGGAAGCACAAGTCCAAAGCACAGTCAGAAAGGCCCATAGAAAAGCAATGGCTTGTTGTTATTTTAGCCTTAATGACATATTTTTCATTATGGCAACTGAAAAAAGATTTTTTTTCTTGTCTGCAATATACAGTATGATCATCCTCACTTTCACAACAAATGCAGAAGAATCAATATCTTATTGCAACGGCCTGTGACAATGAAATTGAAAAAATATTGGTTCACAGTAAACTTTAAGTTAGAAATTTTTAAATATCTTTGAGATAGTGGGAACCTCGAGAAGCAATAGTTTATCTTAGCCAGTCCATAACAATTTACTAAATATTTTCTCACAGCAGTAAATTTCAGAGTTTTTGCCAGTTGCAGCAGGATATTATAGTCATCCTCAATGATTTTCAACATTTTTATTTATTTTAGCAGCAGTAAAAAATATTTAAAGAGTTTTTTTCTCGTTTTTCTCGTGTAGCATACAATGTTGTGCCCACCACACCATGACTTCATGGTTATCCTTACTTACCAAAAAATGATGATGAATTAATTGTTTATTTCAGTGGCCCATGAAAATCTTGAGGTATCTGTAAACTTTTACTTAAAAAAAGAAATTAACATTTCCTACCTGCTGCGCAAAGACAGTGGAGCTGTCACCACTACCAACTGGTCTGGTTGCTGTGGTCCATCGTTGGAGCTTAAAACATTGACCCAGTGTGCTGTGAAAATATGTACTGATCATAGCCATAATTGCAGCAGGCAATGGTAACATGCACATTGCTGCACAGTGACAATTATATAGAGCGTCCCACCATGCCAAGTGAAAGTACACTGCAAGGGTATGTGCACACGGTCAGGAGCCACTGCGGGTTTGAAGCTGCGTTTTATTCAGCTGGGGGCTGATATTAGCAGCCTGGGAAGCTCCGTGGGTATTACCCCCTTCACAGGCTTCAAACATCTGCCCCAGCCGTTTTCTTAACCTCCGCTAGAGACTAAAATTACAGGGGATCCCACGCCAATTTTTTTTTTTACTAAATCCTTTATTTTAACATTAAATGACAAGTACAGTAACCAACACTGTCACTGTACTCATTATATATGTGACTGACATATTTCTATCTATCTAATCTATGTGTGATGCTCTATTCTTTCTGTTCTATATTGTCGGGTACCGGTGTCTGCCGCTGATGAATTGCCGGGCAGCTTTTTTAAAGAGACGGGTGCATGAAAATCGGAGGGCACTAGTGTGTTTCAAGTGCCCTGCTATGTTTTTCATGCTCCCTCCTATATACCCTGCCTGCCTGCCTGTCTGCCTATATATTCTGCCTGCCTGATGTTTAATTGAGCACTGTTCCCATCGATTTAGACAATTTTGTACATCAGGGAGCGGGGAGCGCAGCACCGAACGGGAAAGCCGGCGGTGAAGTCTTTTCACTGCCGGCTTCCCCACACGGGTCCTTCGCTCCCCACTCCCTGGTGCTGTACTCCCCGCCCGGTCCTAACTTAGGATCGGGATGGGAGGCGGCGGGGGAGCGGAGGATCAGGATAGGAGGCTGTGAGGAAGCGAGTATGGGGCTGAGTGATTGTTTAAAAGTCGGCGGCTTTTTACCGACGGCTTTTAAACAATCATGCATCCATTTCAGCCTTTTCCTCAGCCCCCAGACCGCTTTATAGGCTCCAGCAGGCACTTACTCGGCTTACTTGCTTTTCCCATTGACTTACATTGGACTCACTACTTGTAACGAGTACCTGAGTTTTGAGACCTACTCGTTACAAGTATAGCAAGTCCGATTATTTCACTACTCTCTCATCCCTACTCTCCATCCTGCCCCCAATGTCTCTCCATCCTGCCCCCAATGTCTCCATATCTCCATTCTACCCCCATGCTTCCATTCTGCCTCTGACGCGCCCCCTGGGACATATTCCTTTTTGAGGGGAATACCCGGCACCGGATCAGATGGGGGGTTGTAGTCTCCGAGCGGCTGTGACCCGGCCCCGTGCCCAGGGCGTCAAGCTCAGTGTTATGTGGCAGTCCTACAGATGTTATTAAGAGTTCTTTTGTGTCGACTACGCCACCCGTTGTGATGCGGTCACTGTGGCCGCCGCTGCAGCAGGGTCCGCTGAGGCTGATGGTGGGTGCGCAGCTTGGTGGGATAACCCCCAACGGGAGGGGTATAGCCTCAGGGAGGACAGGTGCAGAGGATGGGGGTTGTGGTGGTGCAGTGCAGACGGCAATGAAGACAGAGTCGGGTTGTGCAGTTAAGGGTGTTTACTTACTGCAGATGTTGTACTGGTCACTCCAGCTCCGAGTGACCACCCGAGCCGTGCTGCGTCCACCAGGTCCTGGATCCAGCCAACCCCCAAACAAGTCCGGAGCGTGGCCCTGAGCTCTCCTTCTGTCCCGTTCTCTGGCCGTCCCCACCAGTGATCCACCTAGGTCCAGCTCCCTCGGGCCTTCTGTTGGGACACCCTTGGCCTTGGGTTCCCTGACCCTTCATGTGGTGTGCCTTCGGGGTGGATGTGATGGGTGGCCGTGGCAGATGCTGCCCACGGCCTCCGGTCTCTGGCTAGGGTGTGTTTTCTGCCCCCACCAGCTTGGGTTCCGGTACCCTGTGCCGACTCCTCACCCGGTGCTTTAATTTGGGTTCTTGGGTCCTCTCTGTTCTCCCCTCTGGGTACTCCTTCTCTGCTCCTCTCTCACTCAGGGTCTCTCTTCTCCCTTGCTGCAGGCTGACTTCCTCTCTGCTTGCTGTCTGCTCCTCTGCAGCTGTCTTGCTGTCTCCAACTGACTTGTTCTCTGCATCTGACCCTGATCTTTGATGGTGCCCACCTTATATACACCCTCTATGTGTGAGCTCAGGTGACCAGCACCCAATGAGCTCCTATCTTTACCCAGGCTGCTCCCCCTATCTGCCCCTACACTACTTGGGATGTACCACCCCCCTCCCACTCCAGCCAGGAACAGACTCGGTCGTACCTGCACATTTCTAAGTGGGAGTACCGTTGGTCTGTTCCCCGGAAATGGGATGTGTGTAGTGCATGCAGCCTACCGAGCTCAGATCCACACTCCATCCTTACCCGGGAGTGGAATATCACACCTCTGGGTTGAGGTGCAATACTCCTGTAGCAGCCGAATCCTCAGGGTGCTACATTCCCCCCTGGTAAATCACAGCACGTCCTCGGGCTGTAAGACATAAATAACACCAAAAACATACAAAATTTTTTTTTTTCATATAAAACATATATAAATAACATATCTTAGCAGATAAAACTTTCTCGTCGTCTCTTGTTTCAGGTTCCTCCTCCGGACACTGTGCAACGTGTGTCCGGGAAAAGTGCGACAGTCTCTTAGAAAAACTGGTTTTCCTATAAAACCGGTAGGGGGCGCTTTAGGAAGCGCAACTATATACAGGGGAAGTTGGCCGCTCTCAGTCCTCGGCCAGGTAGAGGGAAGGGAATGGCTGCTCACAGTCCTCAGCCTGGTATGGATTAAGGGGTTAACGGGTAAACAGTTCACTCAGCTGGTCCCAACGGGGACTATATATATGTATCAACAGTTTCTTTGGTACCCGGTCGGGTAACTATTTACATCACTGCTCTGCCGCACTCAACGGCGTCTTCCTCCTGCTCTTTGCTTATAGCTGGTTGTAACTTCAGACCCGTCCGGGTCCTCTTGCTCCTCCTCCTCGCACCGCAACTCCTCCTCCGTCAGGCGGTGTACGTGGAGGGCATAAGGTCCCTTGGCACACTTGTGCCGGGTAAAGGTGACCTCATCTCCGATGTAGAGGTCACGACCTCTGTGCCCCTCCGGCAGATGGGACTCCACGTCTCTGCGCGTGACAAAGACGTCGCCGGGGGTGTTGTTGTCTCGAATGAAGCCCCACCCATGCTGCTGGTTGAACTTGATTACAGTCCCGGTGGTACGGGGACTGTGCGCTGCACGGGGGTCCCTCCTGGTCCGGCTCTTTTGCTCGGCGCTCCTTATTTGGGCCTGTTGTTCCCGGACCCGCCTCTCTCTCCGCTCCCTCGCAAACTCCTCGAGCTGTTGGCGGCAGCACTCCGCACGCTCTGCTGCAGCTGCCCTAGTTTCCTGAGTGAACCCCATTAGATCTTCTCCGGTGGGGTCCCACTCAAACTGTGCTTCCGCTAGCGGGGGCGAGATCCTTATTACGGGCTTCGGAGCCGGAATCAGGGGTGCACACATGGCCCCAACCCTCCTCTGGTGCTCCAGTTCGTAATACTTCTGGGGCCAGATGAAAGGCTGCCCGTCCGGCCACGTGTGTTGGGCAAACAAGTCCTCTCCCAGACGCGGCACCCTTGGTTTTACGGGTGCGGGCGCGGTGGTGGTGGCGCCCGGGTTGCCCAGGCCTTGCGGCCAGGCCTGGGGCACCTGGAAGGTGAAGGGCACCGTTAGGACGGCGGCGCCCTGGGCTACCTGGCCTTGCGGCCAGGCCGGAGGCTCCGCGGAGGTAGGGGGCGCTGTTGGTGATTCGGCGCCCGGGGGTACTAGGCCTTGCGACCAGGCTGGTGGTATTTCCTGCTTTGTCACGCCCCGGGTCGAGGCGCGTGACGTCACAGGGGTCGCGGCGGCGGCTTCCGGTTGGGGCCTAGTCTGCGTTGGTGACATGGCGTTTTCGGGCACAGCAGGGGGACTTTCGGGCTCTGCGACGGGGAGCTGGGGCAGGTAAGCGGTGTCACGGCTTGGGGTATAGGCGTCCCCTTTACCTGCCTCCATGCGTTCGGCTCCCTTCTCGGCGCCGTCTCCGGCCTTGGGTCCTCCCGCGCCATCCTCAGAGGCGGTCTCCTTCCTCATCTCGGCTGGCGTGCTCCGGGTCTTGGTTTCAGCTTGCGTCTTGGTTTCAGCTTGCTGGGCCATCTCCCGGCTCCATTCCGCCAATATCTTGCGCTGTACCCGGGCCATCCTCCGTGCGAGGCCCTCCAGGGCAGTCTGCGCACACTCCCGGTCTCGGGGGAGCTGTGCAAGGACCTCCACTAGGCCTAGTGGGGTCGTGGTGTCCAGCAGGCTCCTGACCAACGGGTCGGTGCTGCTCTGCTCTTCTTCCAGCAGGCTCCTGGCCAGCGGGCCGGTGCTGCTCTGCTCTCTGGACATCTCCGGGTGAGCTTTTCTGCTGCTCCTCTCCAGGCTTCCTGCCTCCGGGTGCGCTCGCTCCAGACTGCTCCAGGCGGCACCCATCTTTGCTCTTTTCTTTCGTCTCCTCCCACTTCGAGGGCGGTCCCGGGGCAACTCGGTGACTGTCAGCTCCAGGGGTAGTTCTTTCACGCTGACAGACACCTCCAGCATCACAGTCTCTGTTGGTGGGGGCGGTTTCCACTTTTGGCGCCATTTTCTGTCCCGGCCCACGATGGGAGGTGGCCTCTTGCCCTCCTTTGGCACGCCCATAATGGCGTCCGCTGCTCTTCCAAGGCGGGAAATCTGCGGTTTTGGCGGGAAGCGTCGCCCAGTGGCGGGAAACTCTGCAGATGGCGGGAACAAGCTGGAAATGGCGGACAATCGGCGGGAAACGACTTGTGATGGGGTCCGATGGCGTGGACCCTCCGGAACCGGCGGGAGACTTCTTTCTGAGGTAAACTTGCACTTTTCTTCAGGCACGCAGTACCCGGGTGTTGCGGGCACGTAATCCTGCCGACTACGCCAAAGTTGACGCGCCCCCTGGGACATATTCCTTTTTGAGGGGAATACCCGGCACCGGATCAGATGGGGGGTTGTAGTCTCCGAGCGGCTGTGACCCGGCCCCGTGCCCAGGGCGTCAAGCTCAGTGTTATGTGGCAGTCCTACAGATGTTATTAAGAGTTCTTTTGTGTCGACTACGCCACCCGTTGTGATGCGGTCACTGTGGCCGCCGCTGCAGCAGGGTCCGCTGAGGCTGATGGTGGGTGCGCAGCTTGGTGGGATAACCCCCAACGGGAGGGGTATAGCCTCAGGGAGGACAGGTGCAGAGGATGGGGGTTGTGGTGGTGCAGTGCAGACGGCAATGAAGACAGAGTCGGGTTGTGCAGTTAAGGGTGTTTACTTACTGCAGATGTTGTACTGGTCACTCCAGCTCCGAGTGACCACCCGAGCCGTGCTGCGTCCACCAGGTCCTGGATCCAGCCAACCCCCAAACAAGTCCGGAGCGTGGCCCTGAGCTCTCCTTCTGTCCCGTTCTCTGGCCGTCCCCACCAGTGATCCACCTAGGTCCAGCTCCCTCGGGCCTTCTGTTGGGACACCCTTGGCCTTGGGTTCCCTGACCCTTCATGTGGTGTGCCTTCGGGGTGGATGTGATGGGTGGCCGTGGCAGATGCTGCCCACGGCCTCCGGTCTCTGGCTAGGGTGTGTTTTCTGCCCCCACCAGCTTGGGTTCCGGTACCCTGTGCCGACTCCTCACCCGGTGCTTTAATTTGGGTTCTTGGGTCCTCTCTGTTCTCCCCTCTGGGTACTCCTTCTCTGCTCCTCTCTCACTCAGGGTCTCTCTTCTCCCTTGCTGCAGGCTGACTTCCTCTCTGCTTGCTGTCTGCTCCTCTGCAGCTGTCTTGCTGTCTCCAACTGACTTGTTCTCTGCATCTGACCCTGATCTTTGATGGTGCCCACCTTATATACACCCTCTATGTGTGAGCTCAGGTGACCAGCACCCAATGAGCTCCTATCTTTACCCAGGCTGCTCCCCCTATCTGCCCCTACACTACTTGGGATGTACCACCCCCCTCCCACTCCAGCCAGGAACAGACTCGGTCGTACCTGCACATTTCTAAGTGGGAGTACCGTTGGTCTGTTCCCCGGAAATGGGATGTGTGTAGTGCATGCAGCCTACCGAGCTCAGATCCACACTCCATCCTTACCCGGGAGTGGAATATCACACCTCTGGGTTGAGGTGCAATACTCCTGTAGCAGCCGAATCCCTAGGGTGCTACACCTCCATGTTTCCTATTCTGCCCCCATGTCTCCATTCTGCCCCCCACGTCTCTCCATCCTGCCCCCATGTCTCCATTCTGCCGCCATTGTCTCCATTCTGCCCCCATTGTTTCCACCCTGCCCCCAATGTCTCTCCATTCTGCCCCATGTCTCCATTTGCCTCCATTCTGCCCCCATGTCTCCACCCTGCCCCATGTCTCCATTCTGCCACCATGTCTTCATTCTGCCCCCATTGTCTCCATTCAGCCCCCAATATCTCTCCATCCTGCCCCAAGTGTCTCTCCATCCTGCCCCCAATATCTCCATGCCTTAATTCTGCCTCCATGTTTCCGATTCTGCCCCATGTTTCCATTCTGCCTCCATGTTTCCCCTTCTGCCCCCATGTCTCCATTCTGCCCCATGTCTCCATTCTGCCCCATGTCTCACATTCTGCCCCATGTTTCAATCCTGCCTCCAATGTCCCCCTTTCCGCCCCAATGTCTCACATTCTGCCCCCATGTCTCACATTCTGCCCCCATATTTCCATTCTGCCCCCAATGTCCCACATTATGCCACAAATGTCTCACATTCTGCCCCCAATGTATCTCATTCTACCCCCATGTTTCCACCCTCCCCCCATGTTTCCATCCTGCCCCCAATGTCACCCATGTTTTCTGCCCCAATGTCACCCATTTTTTCATCCTGCCCGCATGTTTTCTGCCCCAATGTCACACGTTTTTATCCTGCCTCCGTGTTTTCTGCCCCAATATCACCCATATTTATTGCCCCCAATTTCACCCATTCCGCCCCCATGTTTTTATCCTGTCCCCATGTTTTCTGCCCTTATGTTTCCATCTTGTCCCCATAATGCGGCTTTAAAAAAAAAAAGTTTCTTCTTACCTTGTGACGCTCCAGTGGTGTCCGGCTCTGCCATCACTGGAAGCACGATCGTTGGCGCATGACAGTGACGTCATACACCAGAAACATGCGCACTGACTATTATGATCTGCAACATGTACTAAGGAAAGATAAGGGAAAACTGTCCCTAAAGTAAAACTAAGCTGAATCCCTACGATGTAGCGGGCTGCCTGTTCCTAGTGAACAGACCCGCCTAAGTCCTCGGCTAGTCTGAACGAAGACCTATAGCATAAGGGGAAGGGTCCCTAAAAGAACTAAGGACTGGGACAAAAATGGGACACCTCCTAAACAGAGAAGTTGTTGCAGAACACAAAAAGACAAACAGACAAAAAAGTACTAGAGGTCCCAGAAGGACAAAACAAACTGACAGAGAAAGGCACAGAAGCACCTCCTCTGGATCAACTTTAGCAATTACAGAACTAACAGGTCGAACTTGATGGACGCAAGTCTTTATTCGGCTTTACAAACTATGTTACTATGTTACCTGGCAAGAGAAACAGTCAAACACTGAAGTCCAGCACACCCAGGAGGGCGGACCTTGAATATAAAGGCAGATGGAAAACACAAGATGGAAAAACAAACAGGAGGGTTTTAACAGTATCCCCTCTTTTATGAGGATCCTCCGGATCCTCCAAGCCCAGGCCTATCCGGAAACCTCCTGTGGAAAGCTCTAACAAGCCTAGGAGCAGAGACATCATCCGCCCTTACCCAAGAGTTATCTTCGAGACCGAAACCCTTCCAGGAGAAAAGATACTGTAATCTCCCTCTATGCCATCTAGAATTCAGGATACAAGAAATTTCATATTCGCCGTCTTCCACCACAGGAGGAACTATGACAGTGGAATCCCTATCTGATACATCAGCCTTTTTCCACAAGGAAAAATGAAACACAGGATTAATCTTCCAGGAAGTAGGGACATCCAACCTAACCGCAGACAGGTTAACAACCTGAAGCACTTTAAATGGACCCACAAACTTAGGACCCAGTTTTTAGAGGGAATCCTCAACCGCAGGTTCTTTGAGGACAACCAAACCATGTCACCCACAGTAAACAAAACCTCCTTACATTTCCTGTCAAAATCATTCTTGGACTTCTTGTTAGCCTCTTGAAGGTTGCAACGTACATTAGTCCAAACTATCTCAAAATCACCGGAAAAATTCTCCTCCTCTGGCACCACCGACCCCAATTTGGAGAAAGAACCAAAAAACGGATGTCTCTCAGTACAACAAAAAAAAGGAGAACACCCAGCACAGGAGGATGTATGATTGTTAAGAGCAAATTCTGTGAGAGGCAGAAACTCAGACCACACCTCGTGATTGTCCGCCACAAAACAACGCAAAAACTGTTCTACATCCTGGTTCTTTCTTTCAGTCTGTCCATTAGACTCAGGATGATAACCAGACGAAAATGACAAATGGACTAACAACCTGTCACAAAAAGCACGCCAAAAGCGAGCCACAAACTGAGGTCCTCTATCAGAAACAATATCCGTGGGAATGCCATGAAGCTTGACAATCTCCTTAACAAACGCCTTAGAGAGTGTCTTGGCGCAGGGCAACTTAATGAATGGAACCAAATGACACATCTTACTAAAACGGTCCACGACCACCCAGATGACAGTAAAACCCTCAGACACAGGCAGATCAGTAATAAAATCCATTGTGAGATGCGTCCAAGGCGCACTAGAAACCTCCAGAGGGCAAAGCAACCCCGCAGCAGGAGTATGTGAAGCCTTTGACCTAGCACACACAGTACATTGACGCACCCACTTTATGACTTCCTTCTGCCATACAGGCCACCAAAAACTGCGACTGATAAGTCTCTTAGTCTCCGAAATTCCTGGATGACCTGCCAATCGAGACTCATGACACTCCAAAAACAAATCTCTCCTAAAGGTTCTAGGCACGAACAACCTCCCATGGGGAGTGTTAGATGCAGCATCACCTTGAGCTTTCAGAATCCCATTCTCCAAAACGGAGTCCAATGCCGCCACTACAACTCTTTTCTGTAAAATGCTCTCCTCCTCCTCGGCACTAACCGTAGGAGAGAAGCTGCGAGATAAAGCATCGGCTTTAACATTCTTAGTACCAGGGATATAGGTAACAGAAAAATGAAACCGAGAACAAAAAAGTGCCCACCTAGCTTGACGGGCATTCAAGCGCCTGGCAGCATCCAGATAGCTCAAATTCTTATGATCTGTGAACACCTGAATAGGAAATTTAGCGCCTTCCAAAAAATGATGCCAATGTTCAAACGCAAGATTAATAGCGAGCAACTCCGGATTTCCAACATCATAATTCAGTTCGGTTTCCGAAATTTTTTTCGAAAAGAAGGCACAAGAATGTACTCCATCCTTGTTCTCCTGAGACAAAACTGCTCCGACCCCCAACAATGAAGCATCGACCTCGACCAAAAAAGACTTGGTCTCATCAGGCTGCATAAGGATAGGGGCAGAACTGAGCCTTTCTTTGAGATACTCAAACGCTTCAATGGCCTCAGTAGTCCACTGGACCGTATTCGCACCTTTCCTGGTGAGATCGGTCAGAGGCTTAACAATTACAGAAAAATTCTTAATGAATTTCCTGTAATAATTGGCAAAACCCCAAAATCTCTGTATAGATTACAAACCAATAGGCCTAGGCCATTCCTGCACAGCCTGAGCCTTCACCGGGTCCATCTCAAAGCCCTCGCTGGAGACAATGTAGCCCAAAAAACAAATTTTCTGCACAGCAAACTCACATTTCTCCAGCTTAGCAAAGAGTGAATTATCACTCAATAACTGCAAAACTTCATGTACACTCTGCCAATGGGACTCTAGATCTGGTGAATAAATCAAAATGTCATCCAAATACACAACCACATTCTTACCAATCAAAGGTCTCAGGATGTCATTAATAAGGTTCTGAAAAAATGCAGGTGCATTGGTAAGACCAAAAGGCATCACCAGATTGACCTACCGGAGTGTTAAAAGCAGTTTTCCATTCATCACCCTCTTTCACTCGTAACAAATTGTATGCCCCTCGGAGATCAATTTTAGAGAACCACTTGGCCCCCAACAACTGGTTAAACAAGTCAGGAATTAACGGCAATGGGTAGGAATTGCGTACGGTAATCTTATTAATTTCACGAAAATCCAGACATGGACCTAAACCCGTGTCCTTTTTTTTAACAAAGAAAAATCCAACTGCCACAGGCGACTTAGAAGGTCTAATGTGACCAGCAGCCAGGCTAGTCTGTATGTACTCCTCCAAGGCCTTTCTTTGAGGGATAGTCAGATTAAACAAGCGACTCTTGGGAAGAGTAGCTCCAGGAACAAACTGTTATGTTCTGCTACCAGAGCTAAGGAAAGAGAGGAGATCTGTCCCTACGATAGAACTCAGCTTAATCCCTACGATGTAACAGGGGACCTGATCCTGCGATCAGACCTGCTAAAGTCCTAAGCTAGTCTGTACGGAGACCTATAGATGTGGGGAAGGAATCCCTACAAGTACTAAGGACTGGGAGGAAAATGGGACACCTCCTAACAGAAATAGTAGCAGACAGACGAACAAACAAAATATATAGAACAAAGAGGTCCGTAGACCAAGCAAACTAACAGAGTGAGATACAGAGCACAGGCTAGCTAGAAAGTAGTTAAACAATGAAGTCCAGCAAAGCCAGAAGGGCGGAGCAGGATTAAATAGGCCAACAAGGTCATGTGACCAGCAAAGGAAAAAAAACCTAAGAGCAAGGTTCTAACAGTACCCCCCCTTCTAAGAGGATCCTCCGGATCCCCTAGGACCAGGCTTATCAGGAAATCTCCTGTGAAACGCTCTGATAAGTCTGGACGCGGAAACATCATCCGACCTCACCCAAGAGTTATCCTCGGGTCCGAAACCTTTCCAGGCCACAAGATACTGCAAACTACCTCTATACAGTCTAGAGTTAAGGATGCGAGAAATTTCATATTCCCCGTCCTCCACCACCGGAGGAACAGAGGCAGAGGCGTCACAATCCGATACAACAGCTTTTTTCAACAGAGAGACATGAAATACCGGATTAATTCTCCAGGAGGTAGGAACCTCCAACCTAACAGCAGATTGGTTGACAACCTGAAGCACCTTAAAGGGCCCTACAAACTTGGGACCCAATTTCTTAGAAGGAATCCTCAACCGCAGATTCCTAGAGGACAACCAAACCATGTCACCAACAGCGAACAAAACCTCCTGTCGTTTCCTATCAAAGTAGTCCTTAGATTTTCTGTTGGCCTCCTGAAGATTACCACACACATCCGTCCAAACCCTCTCCAAATCACCGGAAAAATTCTCCTCCTCAGGCACGGGAGATCCCAACTTGGAGAACGACCCAAACGACGCATGTCTCCCAGAACAACAAAAAAAAGGCGAACAACCAGCAGAAGAAGATGTATGATTGTTCAGAGCAAATTCAGCAAGTGGCAGAAACTCAGACCACCCCTCTTGATTGTCTGCCACAAAACAACGCAAGAACTGCTCAACATCCTGGTTTTTCCTTTCTGTCTGGCCATTAGATTCAGGATGATATCCGGACGAGAACGATAAATGAACTCCCAACCTGTCACAAAAGGCACGCCAAAAACGAGCCACGAACTGAGGACCCCTATCAGAAACAATGTCAGTAGGAACGCCATGAAGTCTGACAATTTCCTTGACAAAGTCCTTAGCGAGAGTTTTAGCGCAGGGCAGTTTGACGAAGGGAACCAAGTGACACATCTTGCTAAAACGGTCCACGACCACCCAGATGACAGTAAAACCCTCAGAGGGGGGAAGGTCAGTTATAAAGTCCATAGCCAAATGTGTCCAAGGAGCACTGGGAACCTCCAAAGGACAAAGCAACCCCGCAGCAGGAGTATGTGAGGACTTAGATCTAGCACATATAGTACATTGACGCACCCACTTAATGACTTCCTTCTGCCATCCAGGCCACCAAAAACTGCGACCCACCAGTCTCTTGGTCTCAGAGATTCCGGGATGACCTGCCAACCGAGATTCGTGACACTCAACAAACAAATCTCTCCTAAAGGTCCCAGGCACAAACAACCTCCCATGAGGAGTGTTAGATGGGGCATTCTCCTGTGCTTTAAGAATCTCATCTTCCAAAACGGAGTCCAAAGCAGCTATCACAACACCTTCTTTTAAAATGTTCTCCTCTTTCTCAGCACCGACTATGGGAGAAAAACTGCGAGACAAGGCATCCGCCTTAACATTCTTAGTACCAGGGATGTAAGTAACGGAGAAATTAAACCGCGAGAAAAACAGTGCCCATCTAGCCTGACGGGCATTCAGGCGCTTGGCAGCATCAAGATATATCAGATTTTTATGATCCGTAAGAACCTGAACGGGAAATTCCGCACCTTCCAAGAAGTGGCGCCAGTGTTCAAATGCGAGTTTAATAGCCAATAATTCCCGATTACCAATATCGTAATTCAGTTCAGTCTCCGAAAATTTTTTTGAAAAAAAGGCACAGGGATGTAATCCATCCCCGTTATCCTGAGACAATACTGCGCCAACCCCCACAGAGGAAGCATCAACCTCAACCAAAAACGGCTTAGTCACATCAGGCTGCATAAGGATGGGAGCAGAGGTGAACCTCTCCTTGAGATACACAAAAGCTTCAATGGCCTCAGAAGACCACTGAACCGCATCAGCACCTTTCCTGGTGAGATCGGTCAGAGGTTTGACAATACTAGAAAAATTTTTTATGAATTTTCTGTAATAATTGGCGAAACCTAAAAACCTCTGTATCGATTTCAAACCAATAGGCCTAGGCCATTCCTGTACAGCTTGAACTTTAACCGGGTCCATCTCAAAACCTTCGCTGGAGATAATGTAACCCAAAAAACTAATTCTCTGTACAGCGAACTCACATTTCTCCAGCTTAGCAAAAAGCGAATTGTCCATTAATAACTGTAATACCTCACGTACGCTCCGCCAATGAGACTCCAGATCCGGCGAATAAATCAAAATGTCATCCAAATACACAACCACATTTTTGCCGATCAAAGGTCTAAGGATGTCATTAATAAGATTCTGAAAAAATGCAGGAGCATTAGTAAGACCAAAAGGCATAACCAGATTCTCAAAATGACCCACAGGAGTGTTAAAAGCAGTCTTCCATTCGTCACCCTCCTTCATGCGCAACAGATTGTATGCCCCCTTAAGGTCAATTTTAGAGAACCACTTGGCCCCCATTAACTGGTTAAACAGATCAGGAATCAATGGCAGTGGGTAAGGATTGCGTACAGTAATTTTGTTAATCTCACGAAAATCCAGAAAAGGACGTAAACCGCCGTCCTTTTTTTTTACAAAAAAAATCCAACCGCCACAGGAGACTTAGAGGGCCTAATGTGACCGGCGGCCAAACTTGTCTGTATGTATTCCTCTAAAGCCTTCCTCTCAGGAATAGTAAGGTTAAATAAACGACTTTTAGGAAGAGTCGCTCCAGGGACAAATTCAATAGAACAATCATAGTCTCTATGGGGAGGCAAAACCTGCGATTCCTTCTCAGAAAAAACTCTCCAAAAATCCTGAATAGGAACAGGCAATTCTCCCCTATCCAAAGCTGCAATACACCCGTTACAACACTTGTCATAACATTTATGGCTCCAGGATTTAATTTCACTGGTAGACCAATCCAGTACAGGATTGTGAAATTTTAACCAGGGCAATCCCAATATTACTGGAGAAGGCAAGTTATTCAAAACTACCAAATCCAATTTCTCATGGTGAACACCATTAATAGTGAGAGGAAATTCACAGACCTTGAGAGTAATATTCTTCAAAGGGGAACCATTCACCGAAACCACAGCAATGGGGGATGATAAAGGTTCGGGTTTTAAATTGAGTCTTTCCAAGAATCCCCCATCAATAACATTCAGAGTAGACCCACAATCAACAAACACCCGAAATTCCATTAATTTTTCCTGAGCAATCGTGGAAGCAGCTAAAAATACACCCTTGGAATTTAAACAGGCAATACGGGCATGACTGACCATTTTTTTTTCTTTCTTGATACGAAGCTCACAGCCTTTAATTAAATGACCAGATTTTCCGCAATAGAAACACAAGCCTTCAGAAAATCTGCGATCTTTTTCTTGAGAGCGAGGTGCCATCGCTCCAATCTCCATCGGTTCACCACTGTTAGTACACACATTCTCATAACCAGAAACTGACATAGCAGAGGATTTGCTCTCATTAACCCTTGCACGCAGTCTCCTATCCACCCGTATAGCTAATTGCATAGCCTGTTGCAAATCTTCAGGTGTAGGATAAGCAATTAGCAGGTCTTTAACCCTTTCACTGAGCCCAGCAAGAAATAGACTTTTCAGAGCAGAATCGTTCCACCCTGTTTGAGTAGACCATCGATGGAAATGAGTACAATATTTTTCCACATTACCTGATCCCTGTCTCAAACGTCTTAACTCAGTCTCAGCTGATGAGACACGATCAGGATCATCATATAATAGTCCCAAAGCAGAAAAAAAACTATCCACTGAACTGAAGCATGTATCACTAGGTTGCAAAGAAAAGGCCCACTCCTGAGGCTCTTTGCGCAAAAGTGACATTATGAACCCTATGCGCTGGGAATCATCCCCAGAGGACTTGGGTCTCAAATGAAAATACAATAAGCAAGCATTTTTAAATGAAAAAAATTCTCGGTGTTCACCAAAAAATAAATCCGGCAAACGTACCTTAGGCTCCAAGAAATGTGCTCCAGGACAGTTACTCACGTGTTGACGGAGCTCAGTCACCTCCAAAGAGAGTCCCTGCAGGTGTTTAGCCAGATCCAGAACCGACACCATGATGGAACAGAAAAAATCTTTCCTTAGAGCATATGCTGGGCTGGACTTACTGTTATGTTCTGCTACCAGAGCTAAGGAAAGAGAGGAGATCTGTCCCTACGATAGAACTCAGCTTAATCCCTACGATGTAACAGGGGACCTGATCCTGCGATCAGACCTGCTAAAGTCCTAAACTAGTCTGTACGGAGACCTATAGATGTGGGGAAGGAATCCCTACAAGTACTAAGGACTGGGAGGAAAATGGGACACCTCCTAACAGAAATAGTAGCAGACAGACGAACAAACAAAATATATAGAACAAAGAGGTCCGTAGACCAAGCAAACTAACAGAGTGAGATACAGAGCACAGGCTAGCTAGAAAGTAGATATACAATGAAGTCCAGCAAAGCCAGAAGGGCGGAGCAGGATTAAATAGGCCAACAAGGTCATGTGACCAGCAAAGGAAAAAAAACCTAAGAGCAAGGTTCTAACACAAACTCAATGGCGCAATCATAATCCCTATGAGGGGGTAAAACTTGCGACTCCTCCTCTGAAAAAAAACTCCAAAAATCTTGAATAGGTACAGGTAATTCCCCTTTTTCCACAGCCGCAATGCGACCATTGCAACAGTTATCATAGCACTTCGGACTCCAAGACATAATCACATTAGTAGACCAGTCCACCAAAGGATTGTGCAGTTTTAACCAAGGCAAACCTAAAACGACCGGAGAGGGAAAATTATCTAATACAACCAAGTCCAATATTTCTTGGTGAACTCCATTGATAGTGAGGGGAAATGCAGCAACCTTGTGAGTAATGCATTTCAAGGGAGTGTTATCAATTGCAATCACAGAAATAGGTGATGACAAAGGTTTGGATTTCAATTTAAGTTTTTCCAAAAACCCTTTATCAATCACATTAAGTGTTGAACCACAATCCACAGCTACCTGAAATTCAATCAAATTTTCCTGTAAAGTAGTACTCCCAGAAAGAAATACTCCTGCAGAGCGTAAACAAGCTATACGGGCGTAACTGACCTTTTTTTTTCTTTACTTAAACGAAGCTCACAATACTTAATCAAATAGTCAGCTTTACCACAAAAAAGACACAATCCCTCGGCGAACCTCCGGTCTCTTTCCTGAGAGGGGAGCGACTGCGGCCCAACCTCCATCGGCTCTCTGCGGTCAGAGCAGATTTTCTGGGGACTAGGACCTGGCATTACAGGAGTCTTTACTAGAGATGAGCGTTGTTCGACTCAAACTGTTCGCCAATCTCAAATTCGAGCAGTTTTGGGCGGTGTTCGAGCCGTTCGGCGAACACGATCGATTTGAGAAAAATTCGGCTGTTCGAGGTTATGTTCGATAACTGTTCGTGCACCAAAATCATAACTGGATTTTTTCTCAGTAATGATGAAAATTAATGTTAATACGCAGTTTGAGTGTACAGCGGGGCGGGGGGAGGGGCAGGGGATGGATCTCTGCAGGAATAATGAAGATCTCCATTTTTTTTTCTCTTTCCCGCATTTACAGTGGGGAGGTGCAATCTGTCAGCCTAACAGCAGCGCACACACGGAGCGAAGTGCTTTTTTTCACACAAGCAAGGGCATGTGTCATTGGCAGTGTATGTCACATGTCCTTGCCCTATAAGACCAAGCCATTTTCCAAGTCGCCACCATTTTCTCACTGCTGCAGCTGCGTGTTAGACGGCACCGCTGTTGCTGTGTGCGCTATACCTTGTTAATTTCAAGCCAATTTTCACACAAATCTACAGATAGCTTGGGAGTAGGGAATAGTTGTGATTGCAGTCCTTTTAAGGACTAGGTTACAGCATTTCCTACGACTTTTATCAGGCAGGTCTGTGCTCTTAAATAGATAGGTTGTGGGAGTAAAGACTAATTGTAATTGCAGTCCTTTTCAGGACTAGGTTACATCAGTTCCTATCAGTTTTTGCCAGGCAGGTCTGTGCCAGTGCTGTGCAAGTTTTTTTCACAGCATTTGGCTGAATCTAGCAAAGCTAATCCTTTTTGGCCTATTGCAGTGTGTGTTAGTCAGTGGAGTAGCCTATCTGTGTTGCAAGATATACCACCTGTGTATAGAATACCAATTTTTTTACTGCACCTAGTGAAGTAAAATCTTTTGGGCATAGCATCATTCTATTAGTCCATCTATACTGACCTCCATCAGGTTGCAAATTGAATATAATTTTTTTCTGCATCTAGCTCTGAAAAAATATTTGGGCTTCTAGCAGTGTGTGGGACTTGTTCTATTAGTCCATCTATACTGACCTCCATCAGGTTGCAAACTGAAAATAATTTTTTTCTGCATCTAGCTGTGAAAAAATATTTGGGCTTCTAGCTGTGTGTAGGACTTGTTCTATTAGTCCATCTATACTGACCTCCATCAGGTTGCAAACTGAATATAATTTTTTTCTGCATCTAGCTCTGAAAAAATATTTGGCCTTCTAGCAGTGTGTAGGACTTTCTCTATTAGTCCATCTATACTAACCTCCATCAGGTTGCAAACTGAATATATTTTTTTTCTGCATCTAGCTCTGAAAAAATATTTGGGCCTCTAGCAGTGTGTGGGACTTGTTCTATTAGTCCATCTATACTGACCTCCATCAGGTTGCAAACTGAATATAATTTTTTTCTGCATCTAGCTCTGAAAAAATATTTGGCCTTCTAGCAGTGTGTGGGACTTGTTTTATTAGTCCATCAGTCCATCTATACTGACCTCCATCAGGTTGCAAATTAAAAATTATTTTTATCTGCATCTAGCTCTGAAAAAATATTTGGCCTTCAAGCAGTGTGTGGGACTTTCTCTATTAGTCCATCTATACTGACCTCCATCAGGTTGCAAATTAAAAATAATTTTTTGTCTGCATCTAGCTCTGAAAAAATATTTGGCCTTCTAGCAGTGTGTGGGACTTGTTCTATTAGTCCATCTATACTGACCTCCATCAGGTTGCAAATTGAATATAATTTTTTTCTGCATCTAGCTCTGAAAAAATATTTGGCCTTCTAGCAGTGTGTGGGACTTTCTCTATTAGTCCATCTATACTGACCTCCATCAGGATGCAAACTGAATATATTTTTTTTCTGCATCTAGCTCTGAAAAAATATTTGGGCTTCTAGCAGTGTGTGGGACTTGTTCTATTAGTCCATCAGTCCATCTATACTGACCTCCATCAGGTTGCAAACTAAAAATAATTTTTATCTGCATCTACCTCTGAAAAAATATTTAGGCTTCTAGCAGTGTGTGGGACTTGTTCTATTAGTCCATCTATACTGACCTCCATCACGTTGCAAATTCAAAATAATTTTTTGTCTGCATCTAGCTCTGAAAAAATATTTGGCCTTCTAGCAGTGTGTGGGACTTTCTCTATTAGTCCATCTATACTGACCTCCATCAGGTTGCAAATTAAAAATAATTTTTATCTGCATCTACCTCTGAAAAAATATTTGGGCTTCTAGCTGTGTGTGGGACTTGTTCTATTAGTCCATCTATACTGACCTCCATCAGGTTGCAAACTAAATATAATTTTTTTCTGCATCTAGCTCTGAAAAAATATTTGGCCTTCTAGCAGTGTGTGGGACTTTCTCTATTAGTCCATCTATACTAACCTCCATCAGGTTGCAAACTGAATATATTTTTTTTCTGCATCTAGCTCTGAAAAAATATTTGGGCTTCTAGCAGTGCGTGGGACTTGTTCTATTACTCCATCTATACTGACCTCCATCAGGTTGCAAACTGAATATAATTTTTTTCTGCATCTAGCTCTGAATAAATATTTGGCCTTCTAGCAGTGTGTGGGACTTGTTTTATTAGTCCATTAGTCCATCTATACTGACCTCCATCAGGTTGCAAATTAAAAATAATTTTAACTGCATCTAGCTCTGAAAAAATATTTGGCCTTCGAGCAGTGTGTGGGACTTGTTCTATTAGTCCATCTATACTGACCTCCATCAGGTTGCAAATTAAAAATAATTTTTATCTGCATCTACCTCTGAAAAAATATTTGGGCTTCTAGCTGTGTGTGGGACTTGTTCTATTAGTCCATCTATACTGACCTCCATCTGGTTGCAAACTGAATATAATTTTTTTCTGCGTCTAGCTCTGAAAAAATATTTGGCCTTCTAGCAGTGTGTGGGAATTTCTCTATTAGTCCATCTATACTGACCTCCATCAGGTTGCAAATTAAAAATAATTTTTATCTGCATCTAGATCTGAAAAAATATTTGGCCTTCTAGCAGTGTGTGGGACTTGTCCTATTAGTCCATCTATACTGACCTCCATCAGGTTGCAAACTGAATATAATTTTTTTCTACATCTACCTCTGAAAAAATATTTGGGCTTATAGCTGTGTGTTGGACTTGTTCTATTAGTCCATCTATACTGACCTCCATCAGGTTGCAAACTGAATATATTTTTTTTCTGCATCTACCTCTGAAAAAATATTTGGGCTTCTAGCTGTGTGTGGGACTTGTTCTATTAGTCCATCTATACTGACCTCCATCAGGTTGCAAACTGAATACTATTTTTTTCTGCATCTACCTCTGAAAAAATGTTTGGCCTTCTAGCAGTGTGTGGGACTTTCTCTATTAGTCCATCTATACTGACCTCCATCAGGTTGCAAATTAAAAATAATTTTTATCTGCATCTAGATCTGAAAAAATATTTGGCCTTCTAGCAGTGTGTGGGACTTGTCCTATTAGTCCATCTATACTGACCTCCATCAGGTTGCAAACTGAATATAATTTTTTTCTGCATCTACCTCTGAAAAAATATTTGGGCTTATAGCTGTGTGTTGGACTTGTTCTATTAGTCCATCTATACTGACCTCCATCAGGTTGCAAACTGAATATAATTTTTTTCTGCATCTACCTCTGAAAAAATATTTGGGCTTCTAGCTGTGTGTGGGACTTGTTCTATTAGTCCATCTATACTGACCTCCATCAGGTTGCAAACTGAATACTATTTTTTTCTGCACCTACCTCTGAAAAAATGTTTGGTCTTCTAGCAGTGTGTGGGACTTTCTCTATTAGTCCATCTATACTGACCTCCATCAGGTTGCAAATTAAAAATAATTTTTTGTCTGCATCTAGCTCTGAAAAAATATTTGGCCTTCTAGCTGTGTGTGGGACTTGGTCTATTAGTCGATCTATACTGACCTCCATCAGGTTGCAAACTGAATATAATTTTTTTCTGCATCTAGCTCTGAAAAAATATTTGAGCTTCTAGCTGTGTGTGGGACTTGTTCTATTAGTCCATCTATACTGACCTCCATCAGGTTGCAAACTGAATATAATTTTTTTCTGCATCTACCTCTGAAAAAATATTTGGGCTTCTAGCTGTGTCTGGGACTTGTTCTATTAGTCCATCTATACTGACCTCCATCAGGTTGCAAACTGAATACTATTTTTTTCTGCATCTACCTCTGAAAAAATGTTTGGCCTTCTAGCAGTGTGTGGGACTTTCTCTATTAGTCCATCTATACTGACCTCCATCAGGTTGCAAATTAAAAATAATTTTTTGTCTGCATCTAGCTCTGAAAAAATATTTGGCCTTCTAGCTGTGTGTGGGACTTGGCCTATTAGTCGATCTATACTGACCTCCATCAGGTTGCAAACTGAATATAATTTTTTTCTGCATCTAGCTCTGAAAAAAATATTTGAGCTTCTAGCTGTGTGTGGGACTTGTTCTATTAGTCCATCTATACTGACCTCCATCAGGTTGCAAACTGAATATAATTTTTTTCTGCATCTAGCTCTGAAAAAATATTTGGCCTTCTAGCAGTGTGTGGGACTTGTTCTATTAGTCCATCTATACTGACCTCCATCTGGTTGCAAACTGAATATAATTTTTTTCTGCATCTACCTCTGAAAAAATATTTGGGCTTCTAGCTGTGGGTGGGACTTGTTCTATTAGTCCATCTATACTGACCTCCATCAGGTTGCAAACTGAATACAATTTTTTTCAGCATCTACCTCTGAAAAAATATTTGGGCTTCTAGCTGTGTGTCGGAATTGTTCTATTAGTCCATCTATACTGACCTCCATCAGGTTGCAAATTGAATATAATTTTTTTCTGCATCTAACCCAGCCAATAGTTTTGGCCTAATACCACAGTTTGGCCATTCAGCTCTGCTCGGTTCCCATCCATTGCTTTTTTGTGCAAACAACTCCAGAGTTGTGAATTAGTTAACCACCAAAATGAGTGGAAAAAGGCCTGCTGCTGGTGGAAAGGGGAATAGGCGTGTTGGGAAGGGGAAAAAAGGTTGTGTCCGTGGGGTAGGTGTTAAAGCAACAGTAACATCTGCAGAAGAAAGTCCATCTTCCAGCCAAACTAAAATGTCTACTTCTTTTAGCGGACAATGTGATAAGATCCCTTTCTTACGGCCACGCCAATCGCTACAAATTCCAGATGAGGCACAAAAATAGCAGGTGCTTCAACGGATATCAAGTGTTCCTTTAAGTGGGCTCTCCTCCACATCAACTTCAACATCACAAATACTCCAGTCCTCAAAGGTGTCACCCCAATCGCACTTGCTTCCTCACAGCTCCCAAATCTCCAGCTGCCTGTCTGAGTATGAGGTAGAACAGATGGTTGAGTCTGCAGAGCTGTTTACTCATACTATAGTCTGGGAATCAGAGGTCGACTCCAGCGCTTCTGTGAATCCAGACGAGGAAATGATCTGCACTGATGCCCAGAATCTTTATGAGTCGGATCCAGGACCAGACGCAGAAGGTTCTGACCATAATGTAGACCCTCATTCTCAAACTGTAACTCCTGTTGGTGGAGACAATGAGGAAGACGATGATGAGACTCAAATACCTGATTGGAGCGACAACTTTAGTTTTTTGTCAGGGCAGGAACAGGTTGGCTCTGAGGACGACGGGTGTGATAACGCACAGGGTGATGATGATGAGGTTGGAGATCCCACTTACTGTCAACCCACAGTCAGCCAAGAGATGAGGTCAGCAGAGGAGGTGGAGGAGGATGCTAGTGACGACGAGGTCAGGTTGCGCCTTCCTGGACAGAGACGTAGTACTGGAAGCACGTCAACAACTGCATCCTCAAACACAACTCTGCCTCTCACCACAAGTCGTGGTGGCTCTTCAGGTCGCATGGGTGCTAAGCCTTGCATAGCCTGGGCATTTTTTCAGATCGATAAAGATGACCCAACTCGTGTTATCTGTAACATTTGTCAGCAAAAGCTAAGTAGAGGCCAAAAAATACATAGTTTGAGTACTTCATGCATGAACCGGCACATGGACATGAAGCATAAGTTGCAGTGGGAAGCTCACTGTGCTACAATGCGGCCTAGCCGGCCGGGCCAACCACCGTCTGCCATATCTTCTGCATCCACGGCCTCTTCATCCTCTGTGACTGGGGGGACAGCAGTCACATCTGTTTTGGGGCGCAGACCTGCCACCTCTTTACCCACAACAGCCAGCGTGATTGGCAGGTCATCATTTTCTTTGGAGGTGGTAACACCAGCTGGTGTTGAGCGCTGTCCGACATCGATAGCACCACCTTTGGATCAAGGCAACCTAACATGTCCGCCTGCATCTTCCTCACAGACCGGCAGTTTGCCGGGGACACCCTTATCAACCCCGTCTAAGCACAATAGCCAGCCCTCGGTCCCTCAGATGTGGACAAGTAAAAGACCATTTCCTCCTAGCCATGAGAAAGCTAAGAGGTCGAATTTCACCATCTGCAAGCTCTTGGCTACAGAAATGCTGCCTTTCCGCCTGGTGGACACAGAGGATTTTCGA
The DNA here is from genome assembly GCF_046119375.1 of Phyllobates terribilis. Lineage (NCBI taxonomy): Eukaryota > Metazoa > Chordata > Amphibia > Anura > Dendrobatidae > Phyllobates > Phyllobates terribilis. The sequence goes on from NW_027362767.1 coordinate 278,819,856, forward strand.
GACCTTATGTCCGTCGCAGTGCCCCAGTTCCAGATGCCCAGTCGGCACTACTTCTCAAAGAAAGGTGTGCCTGCGCTCCACCAGCATGTCGCACACAACATCACCGCTTCTTTGAGAAACTCTGTGTGTGACAGGGTGCATTTCACCACAGACACTTGGACGAGTAGGCATGGACAGGGGCGTTACATGTCGCTGACTGGGCACTGGGTAATTATGGTGACAGCAGGACAAGGGGCTGCTGTCCAAGTCTTGCCGTCCCCACGAGTTGTGCGTCAATCCTCTTTATCTCAAAGTTCCTCCACTGCTTCTGCCTCCTCAACCTCCTCTCGGTCCTCCACCTGCACCCAAAGCCTGTCTGGTCATACCACAAGCTTTCTACCTGTGCAGAAGGGATCCTGCACACCTCCTTACTATGCTGGCAGTAGGGCTCAACGTCATCAGGCGGTTTTTACTTTGAAATGTCTGGGAAATGTGAGTCACAGAGCTGAGGAGTTGTGGTCAGCTCTGGAGAACCAATTTCATGAACGGCTGTCTCCACTGGACCTGAAACCAGGGAAGGCCGTGTGCGACAATGCTGCAAACCTGGGTGCGGCCCTTCGCCGGGGCAAAGTCACACACGTGCCTTGTATGGCTCACGTGTTGAACCTGGTTGTCCAGCAATTTTTAGCCCACTATCCCGGACTAGATGGCCTTCTGCAGAGGGCACGGTCGCTGTGTGCTCACTTCCGCCGTTCGCATCCCGCAGCTCAGCGACTTACATCTCTACAGAAGTCGTTGGGCCTGCCACTTCACCGGCTAAAATGCGATGTGCCTACCCAGTGGAATTCAACTCTGCACATGTTGCAGCGATTGTGGCAGCACCGACAAGCCCTGGTGCAATACGCTCTGACATATAGCCTGGGCCAACGAGATCCAGAGGTGGGGCAAATCACGCTGGAGGAGTGGTCTCAGATCAGGGACCTATGCACCCTTCTGCACAGTTTTGAAATGGCGACGAAGATGTTTAGTGCTGACGATGCCATTATCAGCATGACTATTCCAGTGATTTACATGCTGGAGCACATGTTAAACAGAATTCGGAGTCAGGTGGTGGCACAAGAGGAGGTGGAGGAAGTAGAGGAGGAGGAGTTGTATGCGGAAGGGCTAACATCTGCAAGGTCCAGACGGTCGGCAGCACCAAGGCGGCAGGCATGTGAGGGTGGGGGAGATGGTTTTACCAGGGCGCATGGTAGCAGCCAAACTAGTGAGGAAGGTGCCGGAGCCCAGGAAGAAGTGGAGGACGAACTGATGGAAGACTCATCAGATGAGGGAGACCTTGATCACATTTCTGTTGTGCGAGGTTGGGGGGAGAGGACAGAGGAAGGAAGCATGATTGTTACCTCGCCACCAACACAACAGGGACTTGGTGCTCCTGGATGCGCAACACACATGAGTGCCTTCTTGCTGCACTACCTGCAACATGACCCTCGAATTGTGAGAATTAGAAATAATCCTGACTACTGGGTTGCCACACTGTTAGATCCCCGGTACAAAAGTAAATTTGCAGAAATTATTCCTGCCATAGAAAGGGATGCACGCATGCAGGAGTATCAGCAGAGACTGTTGCAGAATCTTACATGTGCTTTTCCACAAAACACCAGTGGTGCACGTAGTGAATCTCACAGTTCCAACTTGCCAACCGTGGGACCGTCGAGTGTTCAGCACTCAAACTGTAACAGAACCACAGTATCTGCTGGTAACATCAATTTTGCGGAATCATTTCACCACTTTTTTAGCCCATCCTTTGCAAGGCCACAGGAGACAAGAAGTCTGACACATAGTCAACGCCTAGAGACGATGGTACAGGAGTATCTCCAAGTAAACATTGAAGCCATGACTGTGTCACTGGACCCTTGTTCTTTTTGGGCTTCCAATCTGGATAAATGGCCGGAGCTAGCCACTTACGCCTTGGAGATCTTGTCATGCCCCTCAGCCAGCGTTCTGTCTGAACGTGTGTTCAGCGCTGCTGGTGGTGTGCTGACAGATAAGCGCACTCGGCTCTCCGCTGATAATGTAGACAGACTCACGTTCATAAAGATAAACAAATCATGGATACGAAACGACTTTTCTACCCCTATGTCATCCTGGGGAGAGTAAAAGCTTGATGATTGGTTAAAATCACCTCACCAACCGTTTTAAGCTTTCAAATTACTAATCATGTTTATCTGTATCTTGGCTGGAAAATAATTTGGGCTTTGTAGCAGTGTGCATCACTGATTCTATTAGGCCATCTATAATAAGCTCCACCAGATTTAAAATTACTAATCATGTTTATCTGTATCTTGGCTGGAAAATAATTTGGGCTTTGTAGCAGTGTGCAGTACTGATTCTATTAGGCCATCTATACTAACCTCCACCAGTTTTAAAATTACTAATCATGTTTATCTGTACCTTGGCTGGAAAATAATTTGGGCTTTGTAGCAGTGTGCAGCACTGATTCTATTAGGCCATCTATACTAAGCTCCACCAGATTTAAAATTAATAATAATTTTTAGCTGCATCTAGCCCGGAAAATAATTTTGGGGCTCCGAGATGCGCAAGACACATAAGTGCCTTCTTGCTGCACTACCTGCAACATGACCCTCATATTGTCAGAATTCGAAGTAATCCTGACTACTGGGTTGCCACACTCTTAGATCTCCCAAACTTTTCGATCAACCTTTTCATTTTAATAAAGACCAAAAAAATGGTCATTTTTGAAATTATAAGCATTAGCAGGTTATTAGAAACTGAAATCAAACAGTTTTCAACTCAAAACTTTATTCTAGGTGATGTTACATTTTCACATAGGACCCCTTGTTCGAAAGGAGCTTCTGAACTCTCTCGTCCATTGAATTTGTCAGGTTTTGGATGGTTTCTGCTTCAATTGTTTTGCATGAGGACAGAATACCCTCCCAGAGCTGTTGCTTAGATGTGAACTGTCTCCCGCCATCATAGACACTCCTTTTGATGATGCTCCAGAGGTTCTGAATGGGGTAGAGGTCAGGGGAGCATGGGGGTCACACCATAAGTTTGTCTCCTTTTATGCCCATATCAGCCAGAGATGCAGATGTTTTATGTGCAGCATGAGATGGTGCATTATCATGCATAAAAATGATCTTGCTGTGGAATACACGGTTCTTCTTCTTGAACCATGGTAGGAAGTGCTGTTTGAGAAACTCCACATACATTATGGAGTTCATCTTTACCCCTTCAGGGATCTTAAAGGGGCCGACAATCTCTCTCTCCATGATTCCAGCCCAAAACATTACTCCACCTCGTCCTTGTTGGCGCTGTAGCCGTGTTTGCGTGGGGTGTCCATCAACCAGCCATCCTCCACTCCATCCATCTGGACCATCGAGCGTTGCACGGCACTCATCCGTGAACAAAACAGTTTTGAAATCAGTCTTCATGTAATGTTTGGCCCACTGGAGCCGTTTCTGCTTGTGTGAAGTGGATAGAGGAGGTCGACAGGATGGCGTATGCACAGCTGCAAACCTCTGAAGGACCCTGCATCTTGTTGTTCGGGGGACGTTGGAGGCACCAGCAGCTTCAAAAACTTGTCTGCTGCTATGACAAGGCTTTTTTGCCGCTGCTCTTTTAACCTGATGTAATTGCCTGTAGGAAAGAGTCCTCAATTTGCCCTTATCAGCACGCACACGTGTGTACTGTGAATCAGCTACATACTTCTTGATTGCCAAGACACTTCATCCTGATCATCGCACAATGTTGATTGTAGTCATGCCTTGACCTAAACACTCCACAATTTGTTGCTTCTCAGCAGCCGACACATCCTTTTTCTTTCCCATTTTGGCAGAAAATGTAGGCTGCTTAATAATGTGGGACAGCCTTCTTAAGTAGTCTTGCCTTTCATTGGACACACCTGTCAAACTAATTAGCACAGGTGTCTGTAATTGCTTACAGTGATATAAAGAGCCCTGACACACATCACCATCAATGAGTTTAACTGACAAACAAACAAATTCTTCCCTTATCACTCCTAAACACTTTTTGCATAATAATTTGGAACACAGTGTACATGTGCTTTTCCACAAAACACCAGTGGTTCACGTAGTGAATCTTACAGTTCTAACTTGCCAACAGTGGTCTGTATGGAGTTGTTCAATAAAGGGCCCAAAATTAAGATAACATAGATGGGAGAGGTCTCTATGAATAGGAATTCCTAAGTATTTGATACCCTGTGAGGGCCAGGCAAAGGGAAAGTTGGACTGGATGGAATCCTGTATGGATTTGGGGAGGGAGACATCGAGGGCCTCAGACATCGCTGCATTGATTTTAAAATTTGACCATGTAACAAAGTGATCTATTTCAGCCATAACAGCATGGATGGATATATGTGATTGAGTGATATATACTAGGACATCATCAGCAAATAGAGAGCACTTGTACTCGGTGCCTCCCACCTCAATCCACCTAATATTGGGGTTATGGCGAATTGATGAGAGCAGGTGCTCCGTCACTAGGATGTATAAGAGAGGGGACAGAGGACATCCCTGCCTTGTCCCATTGGTGATTGTGAAAGGTGATGAAAATTTTCTGATGCACCCCCTGGGCCTTGGGACACCCGGAGCTGGACCCTTTTTGGTGGATGCTGGTGGTTGTAGTCTCCGTGGCGGCGACCCGGTTCCGTGGCTCAGGACGGTCAAACCAGTGGCGGAACTATTTATGCGGTTTTGATGTTTAAATGTCCGACTACGCCACCCGTGGATTGCGGTCAGAGTGAACCGCCGCTGCAGGGCAGACCGCTGAGGCTGGTGTTGTGGGTGCAGCAGAGCATAGCATAACTCCCCACTGGAGGAGTATAGCCTCAGGGCAGTGTATGCGGAGGATGGGGGTGATGGTGCAGGGCAGCAGCAGTAACGACACGGAGTCAGTGATGCAGTCCAGGGCCTTTACTCACAGTTCTTATTATCCAGACCACGTCTGCAGGTAACGGCTGCCCACGTCGTACTGTGCTCACCAGGTGAGGGGCTCAGACAACTCCCAGATAACTTTGGAGCACTTCACAGGACCCCCTTTGTGTGTCCTTTGTCTGGCCTTTCTTACCAACCCTTCTGTCCGGCTGCCTCGGGCCTCCTCTTGGTAAACTTGGCGCCAGTTTCCCTGACCCTAGCGGGTGTAGCGAGGGGCTGCGCCACATAAAATGTCACAGCCTCCGGTTTCTAGCTGAGGGTCGTTTCCTGCCTCCACTAGTTTCGGGGACCGGTCTCCCCCTTTGGCCTGACCCCTCCACGCAGGTGGATTCAGGCGTGCAGTGGCGACTTGCCCGTCCGCACCCCTGGGATCCCTTCGTTCCTCATTCCTGGAGCCTTCTCCGCTCCTCTTCCTTCCTTCTCCCTCTTCCAGGCCTGGGCCTCTGTTACTAGGCCCACCTCCAGAGCAGAGCTCATGCAGAGCCCCTGCTCCCTGTCACTTCTGCTCAGACTTCTTTGCACTGAACTAAGATGGTGCCCACCTTTTATACTCCCTTCTCAATGCACCCAGGAACTGCTTCCTCCCTGCTCCTGCACTACAGGGTTCCCCTTCCTCAGTGTTCCCTCCCCCCACTCCAGCCAGGGACAGGGACTGTCGTGCCCATCTCAGGGGCATATTGGTCGCCCTGCCCCACGGCAATGTGGTGTAATGCATGCAGGTGTCGGGTCCTGATCCACACTCCATCCTTACCTGAGAGTGAGATATCACACCTCTGGGTGAGGTGCAATACCTCTGTAGCAACCTAGCCCTCGGTGCTGCAGTTCCATTTATCTTCAGCCTAGGTGACGTATTGCGATACAGGGCCGTGATTTTGCCTATAAAAGGGTCCCCTAGACCCCTACCCAAAGCTTTTTAAGAGAATCATATATGGCATGCCAGGAGACTCTATGGATTGCTTTCTCAGCATCCAACGAGAGTATCTAATTACAAATTTTTAACTGCATCTAGCCCAGGAAATACTTTGTGCCTAATAGCAGTGTCTGCTAGTCAGCGGATTATCCCGGCTGTTAAGCAAGCTACACCACCTGTAGTTTGGACACTTAATTTTTTCAAAGGAAATGCTTCGGGACCACGGGATACTCAGTGAAGAGCATCAGGAGGCACCCCAAGGCATAGGGGCTGGGACTGGCAGTAGGATGCCTTGCGGTGGACAGCCGAGCTCGATCCTTATAAAAGCTTTTTAACTGCAGCAGCTTTAGTGGACGCTACTGGAGCTGGAATTACGCGGCTGCTGGCATGAGACTTGCCCTCCAATAGATCCTTGTAAATGGATTTAAAGTGTATTCATTCAAATTAGAGAGACAATTTAAATTAAAAAGCTTAGAGCTGCCTCCACCACAGGGGGACTCGCTCGACCCACCAGCGGACAGGCACCAGTATTGGGAGAGGGGGGCTGGCCGTCAGGGTTCACCGCGGCTCTGGCACAAACCCGGCGACACAGAGGTGGCACGGGCAGGAGCGGACTGGCCGTGTCGGCTTCTCACTTTTTGGATTTAAGAAGGGCATGACATGCCTATATCTGTGTCTCCCCCTCCTTTTACTCCTCCACCTCTTTTCTTTTCGCATGACTATATGTACTTGTCACTTTTCCATGTGTTAGTTGTGTCTTCTGAGCAGTTTGTCAGCTTTTTGAAGGTGTTTTCTATGTGTTTCTATGTGTTTTTGTTTGCCTGCCATTGGTTTTAACGGTGTTCGAAGGTGTTCGACGAACAGTTCGACGAACAGTTCGGCGAACACACGGGTGTTCGACGAACCGAACCGAACTCGAACACTACGGGGGTGGCTCAACACTAGTCTTTACCTCATACTGTCTAAATCTCAGTCTCCTATCCACACGAACAGCTAATTGCAAGGCATCCTGCAGAGTCTCAGGTCCGGGGAATTCAATTAGCAAATCCTTAACCCTTTCACTCAGACCAGCAAGAAATAAACATGTCAGAGCAGGATCATTACATCTAACTTCCGAGGCCCATCTTCTGAAGTGTGTGCAATAATTTTCAACATCACCTGACCCCTGATTCAAACTCAAAAATGAGTTCTGCCTCAGCAGATGAGACTCGATCAGGATCATCATATAATCGCCCCATAGCAGAAAAAAATTCTTCTACAGACCTTAAACATGGATCATTAGGTTGGAGAGAAAAGGCCCACCCCTGTGGTTCTTTGTGCAAAAGTGACATAATAAAACCAATGCGCTGTGATTCATTCCCAGAGGACCTTGGTCTCAAATGAAAATATAACAAACAAGCATTTTTAAAGGAAAAACAATCTTGCTGTTTACCATAAAAAACATCAGGCAGTCCTACCTTGGGTTCAAAAAAATGCGCTTCAGAACACCTACTCACGTGTTGCTGGAACTTGGCTACCTCCAGAGACAATCCCTGCAGGCGTTGAGCCAAATCCTGGATGGAAACCATACTGATCCCCGAATTTCTTTCCTTTTAGTTTTTTTTTTTTTTTGGCTGGACTTACTGTTATGATCTGCAACATGTACTAAGGAAAGATAAGGAAAAACTGTCCCTACAGTAAAACTAAGCTGAATACCTACAATGTAGCGGGCTGCCTGTTCCGCCTAAGTCCTCAGCTAGTCTGAATGAAGACCTATAGCATAAGGGGAGGGGTTCCTAAAAGAACTAAGGACTGAGACAAAAATGGGACACCTCCTAAACAGAGAAGTTGTTGCAGAACACAAAAATACAAACAGACAAAAAAGTACGAGAGGTCCCAGAAGGACAAAACGAACTGACAGAGAAAGGCACAGAAGATCCTGGCTAGAGAAACAATCTAACACTGAGGTTCAGCACAGCCAGGAGGGCGGAGCTGGAACATAAAGGCAGGTGGTCACTTGACCGCAAAACACAAGATGGAAAAAACAAACAGGAGGGTTCTTACACTGACGTCAGCTCCCGGCCTCTGATTGGCTGGCGGCTTTTAACTATTGCCATGCGGGAAGTTTCCCGCATGGCAATAGATTTAAAGTGAACATGCGTGCAAGGACACATGTTCACAGTAAGTGAGCAGACAGAAGGCTGCCGCTGGGGCCCGGTGAGCAGAAGAACGGGCCCCCTCTACTCACCAGGCCCCATACGCCAGTAAGGACACTAATGCCCTGATGGCGGCCCTGTGTGTCAGGGCATCAGTACTGGCAGCAGCAGAGCAGTATAGAACATAATGAACAAGCAGGGAGATACTACATATGATCTAATCATTGACATCAGGTGAAAATGAATGAAAATCCTTACTGATTCATGTCGCATTCATTTTCACAAATGTTAGCCTTTTCTCACTCACCGAGAACAATCTAGTCCGCTTGGGCATGACAAAGCCACCTGCTGCACTGAATATCCTTTCTAACAGTACACTGGAGGCTGGACAAGACAGTATGCCCTTGGCAAACTTGGCCTCAGTAGAAGAAAGCGTCCGACATCAGCTATCAATGGCGGATTCCAAAGTATCATATTTCAATGAATAAACCCTAAATGTGTTTTCTAGGATGAAAATATTTACAGCCAATCCTAAGAGGATCAGTCCCCCACCAAAAAAAAGTGTCTGGAGCATTGCTTTCACTTCATACTATTTTGGCTGTATCTAATGCAGTGGCTATGTCCCACTCACTGAATGTTTCTGCAATGCCAGACACAGCCACCTATACAGATGAGCCCTGTTATCAGTGTAACCAATTACAGGGAGGTTCTGCATTCAGCCAGAAACACTAAGCATAGAAAATGAACAAATATGAAAATATATCATAGTCATTTCTTGTATATTCAACTTTACTCATATTTTATTCTATGATTTTTACCTTTTCTCAAATTTTGTGTTTTTTATGTTATGACCTGGCTAAATACTTTCCACAAGTTCATGTTACTGCAGAAACCACTGATTGTTGAGCAGCTTCATGTCAATGGAATGTTCCAATGGATCAAGGTTGTACAAATCAGACAATAAAAAACATTAGCAATATGTACAGTAAATAATATTTGTATTATCAGATATTAGCAGAAATAGGTCTGTGCATCTTTGGAGTAGAGTGTAGAAGAAAAACAAGGAACCAACAGAAGCTGCTGGAAAAGATGGCAGCTCATAGGTAAAAGTATCCTGCTAGGCCCTTATTCACATTTACGTCATTTGACATATGGTAAGGTTATAATACTAGAGTTTAGGACCGGTCTGAATAGGGTCACCATGACGTGCTGGGATGACTTTTACTTTTTTTTTTTGCTCAAAATTATATTAACCAAGTACCATATGTTATTTTCATGCACTATTGCTACTTATTTATTTACTGCAGGGTATTTGCTGACTTTGTTTTTATCTTAGGTTTTGTCATAGGTAAAAGTAGTTTTGTTGGGGCTATGCGTTTCAACACCAATCGGTTGCCGTCATCAGGCAATATTACATGATACGGTCTGATGAAGCACTTCGGTACTGAAATATGTAGCTTCAAAAAAGTGACCATAATTTTATGAGCTGTTTTTGTTTCCAGCAGCAGCCAGTGGTTTCTTCTTTTTCTTCTACACTCTTCTTCTGCACTTACTATAGTTACCATCTAATATATATAATCGTCTTATCCCGTCTGTCTGTCTGTCCGTCTGTCCAGGAAATCCCGCATCGCTGATTGGTCCGGCCGCGGCCAATCAGCGACGCGGGATTTCAGAAAAAGATGGCCGCCGTTAGCGGCTCATCTGCCGGACGGAGGTCAGCGGCGATGCAGCCGGGAGATGAGCGGCACTAGCAAATTTAAACACCGCTCTGCTGATTTGTCGCGGCCAGGGGCCACGACCAATCAGCGATTTTGGCGCCAAATGTAAACACCGCTCTGCTGATAGCGCCTGGTCGGCCGCTTACATGTTCTAGAATACCCGATGCGTTAGAATCGGGCCACCATCTAGTCATGCATAACTGGCTCAAGGAGGAGCAGCAGCTGCTCCACGCTTCACAAGCTTTTGGACAGAGTTGTGCCTATTACACTGTGTTCCAAATTATTATGCAAATAATATTTTCTCAGATTTTCCCAAATTACCTATATGAATTGCAGTCATTGTAATTTTCCAGTCAAATAACTATTAGAGTACAATTGAAAGGTTTTTGTACAAACTGCCTATGATAACTGTATATTTTTTAAAAAATAAAAAACTCAAACTGCACTCAAAATGCATGTTCCAAATTATTATGCACAGCAGAGTTTTCAACATTTTCATTTTAATAAAGAACAAAAAATGGTCATTTTTGAAATTATAAGCATTAGCAGGTTATTACAAACTGAAATCAAACAGTTTTCAACTCAAAACTTTATTCTAGGTGATGTTACATTTGCACATAGGACCCCTTGTTCGAAAGGAGCTTCTGAACTCTCTCGTCCATTGAATTTGTCAGGTTTTGGATGGTTTCTGCTTTAATTGTTTTGCATGAGGACAGAATACCCTCCCAGAGCTGTTGCTTAGATGTGAACTGCCTCCCGCCATCATAGACACTCCTTTTGATGATGCTCCAGAGGTTCTCAATGGGGTTGAGGTCAGGGGAGCATGGGGGTCACACCATAAGTTTGTCCCCTTTTATGCCCATAGCAGCCAGAGATGCAGATGTGTTATGTGCAGCATGAGACGGGGCATTATCATGCATGAAAATGATCTTGCTGTGGAATGCACGGTTCTTCTTCTTGAACCATGGAAGGAAGTGCTGTTTGAGAAACTACATTATGGAGTTCATCTTTATCCCTTAAGGGATCCTAAAAGGGCCGACAATCTCTCTCCCCATGATTCCAGCCCAAAACATTACTCCACCTCCTCCTTGTTAGCTCCGTAGCAGTGTTTGCATGGGGTGTCCATCAACCAGCCACCCTCCACTCCATCCATCTGGACCATCGAGATCATTTCATGCATGATAATGCCCCGTCTTATGCTGCACATAACACATCTGCATCTCTGGCTGCTATGGGCATAAAAAGGGACAAACTTATGGTGTGGCCCCCATGCTCCCCTGACCTCAACCCCATTGAGAACCTCTGGAGCATCATCAAAAGGAGTGTCTATGATGGCAGGAGGCAGTTCACATCTAAGCCACAGTTCTGGGAGGGTATTCTGTCCTCATGCAAAACAATTGAAGCAGAAACCATCCAAAACCTGACAAATTCAATGGACGAGAGAGTTCAGAAGCTTCTTTCGAACAAGGGGTCCGATGTCCAAATGTAACATCAACTAGAATAAAGTTTTGAGTTGAAAACTGTTTGATTTCAGTTTGTAATAACCTGCTAATGCTTATAATTTCAAAAATGACCATTTTTTTGTTCTTTTTTAAAATGAAAAGGTTGAAAACTCTGCTGTGCATAATAATTTGGAACATGCATTTTGAGTGCAGTTTGAGTTTTTTATTTTTTAAAAAATATACTGTTATCATAAGCAGTTTGTACAAAAACATTTCAATTGTACTCTAATAGTTATTTGACTGGAAAATTACAATGACTGCAATTCATATAGGTAATTTGGGAAAATCTGAGAAAATATTATTTGCATAATAATTTGGAACACAGTGTATAAGCATATATTGCCAAAGTGAGATTTGTTTTTCACCCTAAACCACAATACTAGGGAGTCCTGTTTTTAAATCTTTTTCCTTTAGATTCTGAGTATCTTGGCAGATAAGCAAGGGAATGGACCATACATTGTTCTTGCATAAGAGCCCCCAAATGGTTGTGTTTGCACTTAACCCTATTATGTTACTATTGCTCTAAAGTTTTGTATCAGTGTAACAATGAGTGTAACAAGATTTACCAATTGTTAATGCTTAATTATATTTTTCTATTATGAACTAATTAATTATATTCTGCAGTATTTTTACTGTGCTTGCAGTGCAGACACTTGGTTTATAAAATTATATAGTCATCCTTGCTTTGAGGACAGTGCTAAGCTTATACATTAGGTATATAGGCAGCTGGGAGCAATTGATAGTAATGTGTGGGCATGCTCTACATTTCCTGCAATAATCCCTACAATACTTTCACACCCACCCAGCCCTCTTCCTGCAGGAATACTGCTGGACGCAGTCCAAAATATTTCTCTGATAGAGTTTCTGTGCCCACACAGTGCGGTGTTATATACTTCAGTTAAAACTCAGAGATGTGAATTACATGTCTATAACTCAGATACTCAAATCCATAGTCTTGTAAAGTTTACTGCACATGAGAACATTCAGGAAAACCTCAGTAAAACTTGGAGTGCCATGTGTCTAGTTTATTATAACATCCGGTAAACTTAAATTTAATCAATTTATACATATAGGCAGAGCTTCTTCTGCCATGAGGTGAGATGAGCATGTCGCGGAACTGTCTCTTAGAACAGTGGTTTAGGTTGCCTCTCAGGTGGCTTCGTTTTGTCGACCCAAATAATTGGAATCTCAGCTGGTTCCTGCTTTCTGCACTCAATCAATATATAAATGTCGTCACTACAGGACCAAAGGATCACGAAGCAGCTCCCTGCATCGACACACAGCAGCATGATGAGGTCATCTCAGTGCTGATGTCACTGCAGCCCCCCTGAGGCCGCAAGAAAGGTGAACGCTCTATAAGCAGGTACCTGAATGCAGCAACAAAGACACATGATATTTCTTTTATTTAACAACTAATATCAATTATAAAACACGTATTATATGGTAACAATTTATTTACAATGTTTGACAGTAAATTAAGCAGGAAATCACATAACAGAATAAATTATCAGAATACACTAGAATTCAGGGGCTGGTAGTTTAAAATGATCTACTGGAGGGAAGGGGAACTAGATTGTCATTCACTATAGTGGGTAAGGGGCAGTCTTTTAAAGCCTTGGCAATACTCTGTTCCTATCACAACTCACTGCCCGTTTCCCCCGTAACTCTCTATCCACTTTCGCGATGCCGCTCTGGCGTCTGCTGGTCCCCGTCTGACTACTGTCTTTCCCTCTATCCGTGCCCGTTACCATATGTCTCTGTCAGAGGTAACGGCCAGTCTCGCGCGTCCTTCCTGGTCATCGGCCCGACAGTGAATCTCCGATCTGACACCTCCGGAGCTTCTGCGACGTCCTGTCACTGGCGCACACGTCTGAGAGTCGTGCCGCCACAACATGCTCCCGTCCTGACAACCGACATCACCCGGGTGAGGAACCTTGACTGGCGTAGCTCGGATCTTCGGGGCTTGACGTCAGGGCTGGGAACCTTGACTGGCATCGCTCGGGTCTTTGGGGCTTGACCGTCAACGTCTGGACTGGGCGGATACGCAGCACATTTCTTCCTGACAGGAACTTTGGACGCTGCTGTTGCTCCTCCCTTCTCTCTCCTCATGCCAGGTCAAGGAGACAAGACACTGTGGAACCAGAACAGCATGGAGGTGTGGCAGAGGGGAGGCATTTCATGAGGCATCTGGGTACAGCGTTGTCAAGGAAATGAGCTGAGGAGAAAAACAGCACGTATGCAAGTTCTGAGGTGATTCTGACGGTTCAGAGAGAGACGGGAGGAGCAACAGCAGCGTCCGGAGCTTCTGTTAGGAAGAAAGGGACCGCGTATCTGCCCAGCCCAGACGTCGACAGTCAAGCCAAAATATCCGAGCGATGTCAGCCAAGGTTCCTCACTTGGGTGACATTGGTCGACAGAACGGGAACAGGTTGTGGCGGCATGGTTCTCAGACGTGTGCGCCAGTGACAGGATATCGCAGAAGCTCCGGATGTGTTAGATCGGAGATTCACGGTCAGGTCGGTAACCAGGAAGGACGCGCGAGGCAGGCCAATACCATCTTGGTATTGCAGATCCCCCAGTCCTTTAATAACCTTGGTCGCTCTTCTCTGCACCCGCTCTAGTTCAGCTATGTCTTTCTTATACACCGGAGACCAGAACTGTACACAGTATTCTAAGTGTGGTCGCACTAGTGACTTGTATAGAGGTAAAATTATGTTCTCCTCGTGAGCATCTATGCCTCTTTTAATGCATCACATTATTTTATTTGCCTTTGCAGCAGCTGCCTGACACTGGCCACCAAACGTGAGCTTGTCCTCCACCAATACACCCAGGTCTTTTTCAGTGACAGTTTTGCCCAGTGTTTTACAATTAAGCATATAGTTATACATTTTATTTCCTCTGTCCAAGTGCATTACCTTACATTTATCCCCATTAAAGCTCATTTGCCATTTATCAGCCCAAGCTTCTAGTTTACATAGATCCTCCTGTAATATAAAATTGTCCTCTGTATGGATTACCCTGCAGAGTTTAGTGTCATCTGTAAATATTGAAATACTACTCTGTATGCCCCCTACAAGTTCATTAGTAAATATGCTAAAAACAAGCAGGCCCAATACTGACCCCTGCGGTACCCCACTGTTAACTGTGACCCAGTCTGAGTGTGTTCCATTAATAACCATCCTTTGTTTCCTATCACTGAGCCAGTTTTTAACCCACTTACATATATTTTACCCTATCTCCATAGTTCCCCTTCCCTCCAGTAGATCATTTTAAACTACCAGCCCCTGAATTCTAGTGTATTCTGATTTATTCTGTTATGTGATATATTGCTTATTTTACTGTCAAACGTTGTAAAGAAATTGTTACCATATAATACATGTTTTACAGTTTATATTTGTTGATAAATAAAATAAATTGACTGTTGTTCTGCCTGTGTCTCTGCTGTTGCATACTGTTTACCTGCATTATATTCCTCACTGTGGCAAGAGTTCTGGCGACCAGGAGCCCAGGTATTGTTTTGTCTCCTTCTATGGGCTCAATTTGCACCTCTACCCCCTCGATTGGTACACAGGCCCTTACAGGGAGGATGAGTATAGTTTGTCCAATGGGTAGAGTCACAGCAGCCTCCAGGGGTATAATCACTTTGCCAAGAAGCTGAGAGGTGTCCGGTAAGTTCTGGACTTGACTCACTCGGATTAGTTGCTAAAAGACCCTTCATCTAGCGTGATGCCTGGTTATGCGATTCCGGTTGCCTCTTTGTGATTCACCAATCAGGAACTTCCCTACTTCCTTCAAGATATTCATTTCCAACGTCACTATGGGCAGGGGCTTATTGGGTCTTTCACCAACACAAGCCCTTTGCTCATCTCAAAAATGCAAAGTTAGGAGCGCTGGAACAAAGGTGGGTTGCCAGAATGTCCAAGTACCGGTACAGAATCGTGTATCGGTCAAAAACTCAAAATACCCACGCCGATCCCAGATTTCACTTTTTTCGCAGCCACCGTGGTGGCTGCTCAAGAAAAAGAAGGACAGTGGCAGAAGATCAGAAAATGAGGTGGCCTGAGTTTGTCTCCGAGCTGGTGTGGGTGTATAACAATCGGGTTCATGCGACCACTGGATACACACCCTACACATTACTCTTTGGGTGAGGTGGTCAAGAAATTCATGAATTAGGACTAGTTAGAGGATCAATATCCGGGAAGTCACCCAACTACCTGGGTTCGGGGACATCGTCATCGACTTCAAATGATAAAACGCTTGGTGGAACAGAGACTTAAGGAGATAGAATACCAAGTCAAAAATCCAACACAGGAAGAACCCCTTCGGGCAGGAGAGCAGGTGTTAATACGAGCCAAGCGACCCAAGAATAAGTTAGATTACCGGTGGGAAGAAGTGCCCTATCGAATTGTGAGGCGAGTCCACCCAAATAGCCCGGTTTATGAAGTTCGACCCGAAGGTGAAGAGTGTGCATCGACGTAAGTGTTGCACAGAAATATGCTTCGCCCATGCCTTTCTGAGGCGGAAAAACGGGAAAAGGTGCTCCCCTTGAAGACCCCACTAGAAACAGTTACTGAACCGGAGGTCGATGATGATGAAGGGTGGATCAACGTAACGACGGAACTACTGGGGCCAACGCCCAGTGAACCAACTAGAACCTCAGATCTCTCAGAAGAACCTCTGTCTGGAGAACCGTGCAGGACAGAATGAGCCAATGCAGGCATTCCTCCTAGGTGACATGCACAAGATGAGTTCATCTGGACGCAAATACAACAGAAAACTCAGGAATGTGTGCGGTTCTTGGCAGAAGTTGGACTACCCTTAAAGAAGCAACACACATTTGTAAACTTCCCTCGCCCAGGGACTGGCGAGATAAAAGAAGGGAGGAATGTAAGGAAGCAAGACACTGTGGAACCAGAACAGCATAGAGGCATGGCAGAGAAGAGGAGCTTTTAATCAGGCCTCTGGGGACAGAATTGTCAGGGAAATGAGCTGAGGAGAAAAAACTGCACATTTGCAAGTTCTGAGGTGATTCTGATGCAACAGGGAAAGACGGGAGGAGCAACAGTAGCGTCTGGAGCTCCTGTCAGGAAGAAAGGTGCTGCGTATCTGCCCAGTCCAGACATCGACGGTCAAGCCCTGAAGACCCACGCCAGTCAAGGTTCCTCACCCGGGTGACGTCGGTCGACAGAACGGGAACAAGTTGCGGCGGCACGGTTCTCAGCCTGTGACAGGACGCAGCAGAAGCTTAGGAGGTGTCAGATCGGAGATTCGCGGTCCAGTTGGTGACCAGGAAGAACGCGTGAGGTGGGCCGTTACCTCTGACAGAGACATATGGTACCTGGTACCGTGCACGGATAGAGGGAAAGACAGTAGTCAGACGGGGACCAGCAGACGCCAGAGCGGCATCGCAAAAGTGGATAGAAAGCTACAGGGGAAACAGGCAGCGAGTTATGATAGGAAAAGAGTATTGCCAAAGCTTTAAAAGACTGCCCCTTGCCCACTATAGTTAATATAGTTCCCCTTCCCTCCAGTAGATCATTTTAAATTACCAGCCCCTGAATTCTAGTGTACTCTGATTTATTCTGTTATGTGATATATTGCTTATTTTACTGTCAAACGTTGTAAAGAAATTGTTTGCATAAAATACGTGTTTTATAATTAATATTAGTTGTTAAATAAAATAAATATCCTGTTGTTCTGCCTGCATCTCCGCTGTAGCATACTGTTTACCTGCATTATACCAGAATCACCTCAGAACTTGCGCACGTCCTGTTTTTCTCCTTAGCTTGTTTCCCTGACAATGCTGTCCCCAGAGTCCTGATCAAACTCCCCACCTCTGCCACGCCTCCATGCTGTTCTGGTTCCACAGTGTCTTGTCTCCTTACAGCTCCATGGAGCCAAAGATTCATTAGACGTAGTGATGAGTGAGTGTATTTGTGACACCCCAGGGGTCTGGTTGCCACAGTAACGTAATGTTATGTCTGAGAGCAGGTGGGAGGTCCTTTAGTCAGGGATCCTGTGCATGCCACACCTCCTGCCCAGTCTTGGGAGGGGAAGAACTTCCCCTATATAAACCTGGGGCTGAGGCAGGGTGAGTGAGTAGAAGAAGAGAAGAAGTAGAGACAGCATAGGAAGAAACAGCAGTTACAAGGAGTCAGGGGCTGGCAGCTGCAGAGTTCGCCCTGACTAAGAAGACTTTTTACCGGACCCGGAGTCCGAGGCTGTGGGGACTAACTCCTACCCAGCAGCAGAATCCGTCAGGCAGGGGATTTCAGGTCCTCTGGCCCAGAAGCCCGAAGGCACGGTCACACGCGTGGGACCAGCACCGCCATCGTGGAGCGGAAGCCATTAGAAGGCCCCGAGTCACCGGCCATACGGGTGAGCACCACACGGTACACTCAGGGACGTGGGCTACTTACATCAGCTCCTAGCAAGGTAGCCAGAAGAGTACAGTCAGTTTGGGAGGCCTACAACTACGCCTGGCCAGGGGAGATCCCATCTGCTCAAGGACTGACCAGGCCCCATCCGCTAGCAAGTACTCCGGGAGGGTCTTTTGTTGTTACCAGTAAAGACCCTGAACTACACCGTACCGTCTCTGAGTGGTTCCTGCTACCCCCATCATCCACGTCGGCTGCCCTGAGGCCATACCCCTCCCGTTGGGGGTTATACTATCACGCTGCACAATCCCACCATCGGCCTCAGCGGTCTGCCCTGCAGCAGCAGCCCCCTGGCTGCACTCAACGGGTGGCGTAGTCATCAACCATTTACTACTAATGGACTGCCGTCTAGTTTGACTCCCTGGGCACGGACCGGGTCACCGCCACGAGACTACAACCCTCCACAGATCCGGGTAAGCTCCCGCATGCGCAGCGCAGCGCGACACAGGCCCAGGGGCGCGTCATATTCGTTACTATTCGCTATTTGCACGGATAGTATGGTATTCGGGTTACTCGTTATATTGCGAGCATTTGTGTACTCGCCTCGCTATATGTCCCGCCCTGCAGTTTTGGTGCCTCCTTTGCAGCCACTGAACATACTGGGTTTCTTAACCAATCACAGTAATGCCGCAGACATCTTGGTTGTGGCATTACTGTGATTGGCTGGCCGCCCAGCGTCATAGGGTCTATTTAAGCCATGTCACCGCCATTTTGTGCACATTGCGTCTGGAGCTTGCGTTCTGCAAGCAAAGGGAGAGATCTCTGAGCTGCTAGGGAGAGTGTTTATGTGGCGCCCCTGAGGGTTCAGTCGCCACAGAGGTACCGCACCTCACCCAGAGTTGTGGCATCTCCTTCTCTCAGGTAGGGATGGAGTACTGCCCGGGACCCCAACACCTGCACTCAACACTACACTACTCCAGGCCAGTTGGAAGGGCATTATGCACTTCTTTTGCTGCCCTGTCCCTGGCTGGAGTGGGGGGAACCAAATGTGAGGGGGAACCAGTAGTGGGTGTGGGTGGATGATGTAGACCAGGGGAGCACTTGAAGAGGAAGATATAAAAGGGGAAGCCATCTTAGTTAGCGAGTTAGAGTGTGAGTAGTGAGTCAGAGGAGCAGAGGCTCTGCAGGAGCTCTGCTAGGCAGGCAGGCTCGGCCTGTCATTCCCAAGAAGGGGAGAGGAGTGGGAGCAAGGGAGGAATGCTCCAGGAACTGAAGGGATCCCAGGGGGTACGGTGAGTGCAGGACAGCACCCGTACGCCCGAATCTGCCAAGTGTCAGAGGGATGAGGCCGCAAGAAGGGAACCGGTCCAAGGACTAGCCGAGTTACTTCAGGTCTCGGCTGGAAAACCGGAGGCTTCTGCACTTTCATGGTGCAGTTGCCACAACCGCACCCAAGCCGCCGTGGATGGCACCAAGCCAGGTCCGGGAACTTCAAGTTGCCCAGAGGGATCTCGAGGTAGCTGATCAGGACTTTGTGTGGCGGGGCGCAGGGCAGGAGGGAGAAGACGCAGCGCGGGAAGTCGGCTAAGAAAGGAACACACAGAAAAGGGGTCCCGGTAAGTGCTCTTGAGATACTTGAGAGAGTGCTGAACCTCTGCCTGGTAAACGCAGCGCGACGTGGGAGGCTGACACCTGTACAGTGCACCTGAGGAACCTAAAGAACTGTGAGTAAACTCGGATGACTGCACCCCCACTGTTTCTGTCAGCTATTTCTACCACGCTATCGCTCCTGCACCACAACGCCCAGCATCACCATCTGCACCTATACTGCCCCGGGGGCCCGCTCCGCCTGTGGGGAGCAGAAACATCTCAGCTGTCACCCCCGGAGGTCTGCAGCAGCGCTGGTACCCATTACTAGGAGCCACAGGTGGCGTCACGAGACAAAACTGTTAACAAACCCCTTTTTAAAGAGTGACCCCAGGGTACGGGCCCGGGAGCCGTCCGCCGTGACATGCCACGAAGGTAAAGGCCTGGGTACCGAGTCCCCCATATCCCCCTGGGCGAGTCATTTAGGCCTCTTGATAAAACTAAAGTCCTTTTAAGGGCTACCTGCAGTGTGTACTAGTTCAGTGTAGAGTAGGGAGGGAGAGATATGACTCGCCCCCTGGGCCGTGGGGCACTCGGATCCGGGCAGTAGGGGAACAATGGGAGTAGTAGTGGCAACCCGGTTCCGTGGCTCAGGGTGGTCAGGCCAGTGGTAGTCTGTTATGCGCTGATGATTATGTCCGACTACGCCACCCATGGATTGCGGTTATTAGGAACCGCCGCTGCATGCAGACTGCTGGGGCTGATGAGGTGTGCAGCTAGGGTAGTGTGACTCCCCACGGGAAGAGTGCGGCCCCAGGGCAGTATAATGGATGGTGGGAGTGATGGTGGTGAGAGTTCCAGTACCGGTAGTGCTGGAGGCGCGAAGGAGCACACAGACAACAGGTTGCAGTCCAGGGCCTTTACTAAAACAGGTAAACTGACCCATAAACAGTCCCGGAGGGGACCTGGATGTCTGAGAGCAATGGGGAAATTGGCCCTGGTCAGGGTGAGGGTGTAGGCCTACCGTGCTTTCTGTGCTCCTTCTGGCTATCTCCTCCTTATAGGGTAACAGCCCACGTTTCCGAGCTTTCCGTGTACTCTCGCCTGTATGGCCTGCGACGTGGGTTCCTTTCTGCTCCCGGCCTGGTACGGCTTTACTGGTCCCTTCTGTTGTGGCAGAGCCTCCAGGTTTCTTAGGCCAAGGAACATACAGTCCCCTGTGGACTGGTTATCTGCTGTGGGATGTGAAATCCTCCCAGCCTCAGACACCAAAGTCTGGTAAATTAAGTCCTTTATCTGCTAAGACAGGCTCACTTCGCCTCTTGTCTCTGGCTTGTGGCTCTCCTCCTGCCACACTTCCTCTTAGGTGCAATACAACTTTCTGTCCCTGCTCTGCTCCGGGACACGTCTCAGTACTGAGACAGGTCATCCAGTTCTCTCTAACCCTGCCCCCAGTTCCAGCTTTTATAGGGGCAGCCTGCTCCCCCTACTGGCTTGAGACAGGAGGTACTGCATGCTAATGTTCCCCTGACTAGAGAACCTCCCCCCTGCTCTCAGACACAGCTTTATTACATTTTGTGGCATCCAGGCCAGGGTGACACAGATACTCGAGCAGGGACAGTTTAAAGGAGCCACTCACTAGCTCAATAATACCACCAAAAAATATCTCTTTCCGGAGCTGAAGACTCACAACAAAGTCAGAGTACAGGGAAGGAGAGATTGTGTATTAGGTAGGGAGGGGTTAAAGTGTTCTTCCAGTGTCCATCTTAAAACAGCTCTGTCAGAGGCAAAGCAATATTTTTCCAGCACACAGAGTAGTAGCATTTTGTGCTTGTTTTTTTTTTAAAAAGCACCAATCTATTTTCCCCGCTGTTTTAGGGGTCAGAGCCTGGTTTCTGCTGTCCACATTAGTCCACTTAAAAAGGTGGTTAGTGCCCAATGCAAAGCAGTAGTCCAAACATTTCCTACTGCCTGCTACAAAGCACGCACCAGCCGATTTTCCACGGTCTTTTTGGGGTGATAGACTGTCTTCTGTCCACATTAGTCCTCTTAAAAAGGCGTTTAGTGTCCTACACAAAGCAGTAGTCCAAACATTTCCTACTGCCTGCTACCAAGCACACACCAGGCCATTTTCCCCGCTGTTTTTGGAGTGACAGTGAAGTGACCGCGGGCAAGGCCGCGCGTTGGTATCCATGATCTGGCCCAGCAAGATCCCCACACACAGACTCTATCTTGATAACCGTATCTTTACTCGTATACATTTTTAACACAGCAAAGAAAAACAGTAAATGACAACCGTAAATATGCACAGTAATAACGTGTACTGATAAGCTGACCCTCACTGTCCCTACTCACACGTTACCAGTCCTTTACTCCAGAAGGATGTGTCCCCCGTCGCAGGCCTGTCTGTCTTTGCAGGAGGGCGTCCCAGACGAAAAAAAAAACAGGAACAGCAGAATTCGCGGAAAGAAAGGAAGGTATACTTCGGCCTCTCGCCAGAGGTCCCGCTTACAGTCTCTCTGATCTGGATAGAAGCTCTGGTGGGTCCCCTTATGTAGTCCACACTCCAGTAGCAGGGAGTATAACAGCTGAGTCCTTCAGCAGTGCAGAAGCTGGGGAAGGCTCCGAGGATAAGGTGTCAGATAGAAGAAATCACGTTGAGAGTCTCTTCTGCGCCACACACGAGGGCCTGCACACCGTCCTGGCTCTTTTCACAGACCACAGCAGACTCTACGCGCGCTTTTTCCTGCTTCCCACTTTGGTCACGTGACTCTCTAGGGCGGGACACAGGAGGCTCAGTCTCTTTCTCTGTCATCACACCCTGCGCAGGTGCAACCTCTGGCCACAAGGTGGCAACATCATCCTGCGTAATCACTTCTGTAACAGACTCTATTTCAATGATCACAGAACAGCCAGAGCCTGCCAGCTCACTACAACAGCCTGCCTTCTGTCCACATTAGTCCACTTAAAAAGGCGTTTAGTGCCCTATGCAAATCAGTAGTCCAAACATTTCCCACTGCCTGCTACCAAGCATGCACCAGGTGATTTTACCAACTATTTTGGCTGTGACAGCTAGCTTGGCTTGTGCCATCAACGTCTCTAAATCTGTCAACAAAACCCAAATTGCCAAAAAAGCCTGTTGCTAAAGGATGTGGACGTGGTGTTGTCAGTGGTGCGCGAGAAGGCACTCAGTCTGTGTCAGGTCAGAAGAAGCTTGATGCATCCACTATTTTCCCGGAAAAATTTCCCGGTCTGGAATGTAAACGTGTGTGGAAGCCAGAAGAGTGAGAGCAGATTCTGTCTTGGATAGCAGACAAAGCCTCTACGCATTTGTCAAGCAGCAACAAAGCTTCCACAACCACACAGTCTATAGTCGATACGCAGAAGGCCGGCCCATCCAATCCTGAAGCTGGTCCTCCTTCCTCCCGCCATTATCAGTCACAGGAGATATATGACCCCAAGCTTGGCCACTCCGAGGATCTGTTTGGTACGTATCCTTTGGTTGGCTCTGGCCTATCACAGTGCAGCATTGAAGAAGGACAAGAGGAGGAGGCGCGCGTTGATGCTCAAGTATTTGAGGACCTACGGCCAGAAAAAAGCCACTTGAAGGAACGTCATTTACTGCTTCCAGAGGTGGAGGCTGATAATGATGAGACACAGTTGCCATCAGGTCAGCCTACAATGTCAACTGGGAAGGAGGATAAGATGAAAGACAAGGTGGTCGATGATGAGTCCACTGATCCGACCTGGACCGTTGGCATGCATAGCCATGACAGCAAAACAGAGGAAGATGGATATGTAGCACTAACACAGGCACCAAGGGGTCGTGGTTTGCCCAGAGTGAGAACTGGGTCAACTGTTCCTAAGAGTACACCCACAGTGCGCCAAGTCAGGGCAAGGGAGCATTCAGCTGCTGTGTGGAATTTTTTTTCTGAAAGTCCTTGAGAGAAAAATGTTGTAGTCTGTAGCATTTGCCATACCAAGTTAAGCAGAGGCCAGGGCAAAGGCAACCTGAGCACCACCAGTATGCGAAACCACATGGCAGCCAAGCACTCCAGTAGGTGGGCGGAACACCAGGGTACCAAATCTGAGTCTGCGGGTCAAACCAATGCCATGTCGCCTGGGCTATGTCCTTCAGAATCTGCTGTTCAGGAAGCAGGCGCTCATACCTCCTATCCACAAGCTGCGGTTGCTCACACACAACAAACATCAACCACATCCACTTCCTTTTCCCAGCAAAGCGTCCAATTGTGCGTGCCTGAGAGTTTGGAAAGAAAGAGTAAATACCCTGCCACGAACCCACAGGCACAAATACTAAATTCGCACATTGCCAAATTACTAGCTGTGGATATGTTTCCGTTTAGGGTTGTGGGAACACAGTCTTTCCGTGATCTCTTGGCTGTGGCTGCCCCATGATACAGTGTTCCCAGCAATTTTGCCTGGTGTGCCATCCCTGCATTACACAAGCACGTGCTAAACAATCTGAACCGTGTTTTTACCAATGCTGTAACCGGGAAGGTCCACCTAACAACAGACACCTGGACAAGTTGTTGTGGACAGGGATGATACATTTCTGTCACGGCACACTGGGTGAACCTGGTGGAGGATGGGACAAAGGCGCAAACTGGAACATCACACATCCTACCCATGCCAAGAATAGTGGGCCTAACTTCTGTCAGGGTTTCCTGGGACCTGTGCAGCAGTGAATCGGCACAGCGGCAACACGCTCTGCTGGAACTGATCTGTTTAGATCAGAAAGCACACACTGCAGCAGAGCTGTGGCAAGCTTTAAAACAACAGACCGATTAGTGGCTCTCCTCGCTGCACCTCCTACCCGGTCTGGTCGTCTGCGATAATGGGCGTAACCTGGTGGCGGCTTTAAAGGTTGGCAAGCTGGTACACATGCCATACATGGCTCACGTGCTGAACCTAGTTGTTCAGAAATTTCTGAAAACTTTCTATGACTTGCCGTACCTACTTGAGAAGGTGCGCCGTATTAGTGCCCATTTCCGCCATTCCTCTACCGCTTTTGCTGCTCTTACAGCGCTGCAAAAGCGCTTGATTTCGCCAAGTCACTGACTCATTTGCGACCTGCCCACGCGGTGGAACTCCACCTATCATATGTTGGCGAGGATTAGTGTACAGCAGAGGACAATAGCTGAATACCAGCTTCAACATGCCAGTCAGACGGAGAGTCAGCCACCACACATAACGACTATCGAATGGGTGTGGATCACTGACATTTGGGAGGTTCTTTAGAATAGTGTTGAACGAATTTGTTTGGCGAATGTTCGAAAGTTTCAAATTGAATATGGCACATTCGGATTCATGATCACAAAGGCGAGCAAATTTTCTTAAAAGTTCAACGAATTTGCGTGGGACCGCGAATACAGGGCAACCATGGCATTTTGAACAGTTTTGTTAGCATAGTGCAAGTGTATGATGAGTGGTGACATGTGCCAGGTGAGTGTGGGGGCTGCGAAGAGCTTAGAACAGGTCAGATCAGCGACGCACTGTTTTTTTTTTCTTTTTCTTCCTGTGGGCAGTAACTTTAACTTAGGAAAGCGTGACCAGCCAATCATAGCGCAAGTAGCATCTACACTGTCCAGACATAGGGCTTCAGCAATTGGCTGCATAAATCACATGTCCTCTCAATATAAAAAGCAGCCATGTTCCCTCAGCGCCATTATATCCATTTCACTGCTGGAGACAGACGCAGCTCAGTGTGCTCCTGTGTAATGAGAGATATTAGCTAGATAGATGGGCACTTGTGTGGTAGTCAGATAGTGTAGATAATTCCTGGCCTGTGTACCTCGGCAACCTCTGGTGCAGCACATTTTTGGTGTTCTTGTGCAAGTACTGAGATTCTGACAGAAACAGAGGGCCCATGCCATACATAGTGCTGTGCACCGCTAGTATAGAGCTCCATGTCTCGGTATACCTTGAATCTTTTTTTTGCACTTGCTAATGTGATCAAGCAAGCGCAGTGCACCTTTTCATTTAGTGGGGTTGAAATTGTGCTCTTCACAGTCTGCAGAGCTTCTTATTGCAGAGCACAAAATCTGTTTTTTTTCTGTGGTTATTGTGATATTGAAAGCTGTGTGCACTAAAGTTTTTTTAGCGTCAGATACTATTTTAGTGGAGTTGAACTTCAGGTGGTTTCAGAGTAAAAAATATACATTTTTTCTCTTTCTACACCCAGTCCAAAAAATATTTTTCCTGTGCCAAAAGTCATACAGTGCTATAAGCCAGCTACTACAGTACAGACCAAAAGTTTGGACACACCTTCTCATTTAAAGATTTTTCTGTATTTTCATGCCTTCGAAAATTGTACATTCACACTGAAGGCATCAAAACTATGAATTAACACATGTGGAATTATATACTTAACAAAAAAGTGTGAAACAACTAAAAATATGTCTTATATTCTAGGTTCATCAAAGTAGCCACCTTTTGCTTTGATGACTGCTTTGCACACTCTTGGCATTCTCTTGATGAGCTTCAAGAGGTAGTCACCGGAAATGGTTTTCACTTCAAAGGTGTGCCCTGTCAAGTTTAATAAGTGGTATTTTTTGCCTTATAAATGGGGTTGGGACCATCAGTTGTGTTGTGCAGAAGTCTGGAGGATACACAGCTGATAGTCCAACTGAATAGACTGTTAGAATTTGTATCATGGCAAGAAAAAAGCAGCTAAGTAAAGAAAAACGAGTGGCCATCATTACTTTAAGAAATTAAGGTCAGTCTGTTCGAAAAATTGGGAAAAGTTTGAAAGTGTCCCCAAGTGCAGTTGCAAAAACCATCAAGCGCTACAAAGAAACTGGCTCACATGAGGACCGCCCAGGAAAGTAAGACCAAGAGTCACCTCTGCTTCTGAGGATAAGTTTATCCGAGTCACCAGCCTCAGAAATCGCAGGTTAACAGCAGCTCAGATTAGAGACCAGGTCAATGCATACAGAGTTCTAGCAGCAGACGACACATCTCTTCAACAACTTTTAAGAGGATACTTTGTGCAGCAGGCCTTCATGGTAAAATAGCTGCTAGGAAACCGCTGCTAAGGACAGGCAACAAGCAGAAGAGACTTGTTTGGGCTTAAGAACTCAAGGAATGGACATTAGACCAGTGGAAATCTGTGCTTTGGTCTGATGAGTCCAAATTTGAGATCTTTAGTTCCAACCACCGTGTCTTTGTGCGACGCAGAAAAGGTGAACGGATGGACTCTACATGCCTGGTTCCCACCGTAATGCATGGAGGTGGAGGTGTGATGGTGTGGGGGTGCTTTGCTGGTGACACTGTTGGGGATTTATTCAAAATTGAAGGCATACTGAACCAGCATGGCTACCACAGCATCTTGCAGCGACATGCTATTACATCCGGTTTGCATTTAGTTGGACCATCATTTATTTTTCAACAGGACAATGACCCCAAACACACCTCCAGGCTGTGTAAGGGCTATTTGACCAAGAAGGAGAGAGATGGGGTGCTATGCCAGATGACCTGGCCTCCACAGTCACCAGACCAATCGAAATGGTTTGGGGTGAGCTGGACCGCAGAGTGAAGGCAAAAGGGCCAACAAGTGCTAAGCATCTCTGGGAACTCTGTCAAGATTGTTGGAAGACCGTTTCCGGTGACTACCTCTTGAAGCTCATCAAGAGAATGCCAAGAGTGTGCAAAGCAATCATCAAAGCAAAAGGTGACTACTTTGAAGAACCTAGAATATAAGACATATTTTCAGTTGTTTCACACTTTTTTGTTAAGTATATAATTCCACATGTGGAATTCATAGTTTTGATGCCTTCAGTGTGAATGTACAATTTTCGTAGTCATGAAAATACAGAAAAATCTTTAAATGAGAAGGTGTGTCCAAACTTTTGGTCTGTACTGTACGTCAGTGGTGGTCAAATTCAGCTTGTACGCACAGTCAAACCTATATATATTTTTGGTTGGCAAGCAGAGTCCACCAAAGTTTTTTTATGGTGGCAAAGTTTATCCAGTCTGCTAAAAGGCAGATCCTATTTTAGTGGCGTTGAACTTGTCCTTGTTTCACAGTAAAAAAAACAAAAAAACTTCTCTTACTAGGCCCAGTCCAAAAAATATGTTTTCCTGTGCCAAAAGTCATACAGTGCTATAAGCCAGCTACTACGTCAGTGGCGGTCAAATTCAGCTTGTACGTACAGTCAAACCTATATATATATTTTTGGTTGGCAGGCAGAGTCCACCAAAGGTTTTTTACAGTGGCAAAGTTGATCCAGTCTGCTAAAAGGCAGATCCTATTTTAGTGGTGTTGAATTTGTCCTGGTTTCAAAGTAAGAAAGAAAAAAACTTCTCTTACTAGGCCCAGTCCAAAAAATATTTTTTCCTGTGCCAAAAGTCATACAGTGCTATAAGCCAGCTACTATGTCAGTGGCGGTCAAATTCAGCTTGTACGCACAGTCAAACCTACAGTGGGTACGGAAAGTATTCAGAACCCCTTAAATTTTTCATTCTTTGTTTCATTGAAGCCATTTGGTAAATCCTAAAAAGTTCATTTTTTTCTCATTAATGTATACTTTTGCAAATTTATTAAAAAAGAAAAACTGAAATATCACATGGTCATAAGTATTCAGACCTTTTGCTCAGTATCGAGTAGAAGCACCCTTTTGTGCTAGTACAGCCATGAGTCTTCTTGGGAATGATGAAACAAGTTTTTCACACCTGGATTTGGGGATCCTCTGCCATTCTTCCTTGTAGATCCTCTTCAGTTCCGTCAGGTTGGATGGTGAACGTTGGTGGACAGCCATTTTCAGGTCTCTCCAGAGATGCTCAATTGGGTTTAGGTCAGGGCTCTATGGTCACAGATTTGTTCTGAAGCCACTCCTTTGTTATTTTAGCTGTGTGCTTAGGGTCATTGTCTTTTTGGAAGGTGAACCTTTGGCCAAGTCTGAGGTCCAGAGCACTCAGGAAGAGGTTTTCATCCAGGATATCTCTGTACTTGGCAGCATTCATGTTTCCTTCAATTGCAACCAGTCGTCCTGTCCCTGCAGCTGAAAAACACCCCCATAGTATGATGCTGCCACCACCATGTTTCACTGTTGGGATTGTATTGGGCAGGTGATGAGCAGTGCCTGGTTTTCTCCACACATGCTGCTTAGAATTATCACCAAAAAGTTCTTTTTTCATCTCATCAGACCAGAGAATCTTATTTCCCATAGTCTGGGAGTCCTTCATGTGTTTTTGAGCAAACTCTATGCAGGCTTTCATATGTCTTGCACTGAGGAGAGGCTTCTGTCGGGCCACTCTGCCATAAATGCCCGACTGGTGGAGGGCTGCAGTGATAGTTGACTTTGTGGAACTTTCTCCCATCTCCCTGCTGCATCTCTGGAGCTCAGCCACAGTGATCTTGGGGTTCTTCTTTACCTCTCTCACCAAGGCTCTTCATCCACGATTGCTCAGTTTGGCTGGACGGCCAGGTCTAGGAAGACTTCTGGTGGTCCCAAACTTCTTCCATTTAAGGATTATGGAGGCCACTGTGCTCTTAGGAACCTTGAGTAATGCAGAAATTCTTTTGTAACCTTGGCCAGACTATGCCTTGCCACAATTCTGTCTCTGAGCTCCTTGGCAGTTCCTTTGAGCTCATGATTCTCATTTGGTGTGACATGCACTGTGAGCTGTGAGGCCTTATATAGACAGGTGTATGCCTTTCCAAATCAAGTCCTATCCATTTAATTAAACACAGCTGGACTCCAATGAAGGAGTAGAACCATCTCAAGGAGGATCAAAAGGAAATGGACAGCATGTGACTTAAATATGAGTGTCTGAGCAAAGGGTCTGAATACTTATGACCATGTGATATTTTAGTTTTCTTTTTTAATAAATTTGCAAAAATGTCTACATTTGTTTTTTTCAGTCAAGATGGAGTGCAGAGTGTATATTAATGAGAAAAAAATGAACTTTTTAGAATTTACCAAATTGCTGCAATGAAGCAAAGAGTGAAAAATTTAAAGGGGTCTGAATACTTTCCGTATCCGCTGTTTATATATTTTT
Source organism: Phyllobates terribilis (assembly GCF_046119375.1). Lineage (NCBI taxonomy): Eukaryota > Metazoa > Chordata > Amphibia > Anura > Dendrobatidae > Phyllobates > Phyllobates terribilis. Next base: position 278,849,057 of record NW_027362767.1, read on the forward strand.
GGTTGGCAGCCAGAGTCCACCAAAGGTTTTTTACTGTGGCAAAGTTGATCCAGTCTGCTAAAAGGCAGATCCTATTTTAGTGGCGTTGAACTTGCCCTGGTTTCACAGTAAAAAAAAAAAAAAACTTCTCTTACTATGCCCAGTCCAAAAAATATGTTTTCCTGTGCCAAAAGTCATACAGTGCTATAAGCCAGCTACTACGTCAGTGGCGGTCAAAGTCAGCTGCACGCAGAGCTTATGCAGAGTAACCCAAAAATATTTTTTGCTCTGAGTAAAGTGATACAGCTGGCTAGATCTGAGTTTGAACTATTTTGGAGCATACAGTACAGACCAAAAGTTTGGACACACCTTCTCATGTAAAGATTTTTCTGTATTTTCATGACTATGAAAATTGTACATTCACACTGAAGGCATCAAAACTATGAATTAACACATGTGGAATTATATACTTAACAAAAAAGTGTGAAACAACTGAAAATATGTCTTATATTCTAGGTTCTTCAAAGTAGCCACCTTTTGCTTTGATGACTGCTTTGCACACTCTTGGCATTCTCTTGATGAGCTTCAAGAGGTAGTCATCGGAAACGGTCTTCCAACAATCTTGAAGGAGTTACCAGAGATGCTTAGCACTTGTTGGCCCTTTTGCCTTCACTCTGCGGTCCAGCTCACCCCAAACCATCTCGATTGGGTTCAGGTCTGGTGACTGTGGAGGCCAGGTCATCTGGCGTAGCACCCCATCACTCTCCTTCTTGGTCAAACAGCCCTTACACAGCCTGGAGGTGTGTTTGGGGTCATTGTCCTGCTGAAAAATAAATAATGGTCCAACTAAACGCAAACCGGATGGAATAGCATGCCGCTGCAAGATGCTGTGGTAGCCATGCTGGTTCAGTATGCCTTCAATTTTGAATAAATCCCCAACAGTGTCACCAGCAATGCACCCCCACACCTAGACACATCCTCCTTCATGCTTCACGGTGGGATCCAGGCATGTAGAGTCCATCCGTTCATCTTTTCTGCGTCGCACAAAGACACGATGGTTGGAACCAAAGATCTCAAATTTGGACTCATCAGAACAAAGCACAGATTTCCACTGGTCAAATGTCCATTCCTTGTGTTCTTTAGCCCAAACAAGTCTCCTCTGCTTGTTGCCTGTCCTTAGCAGTGGTTTCCTAGCAGCTATTTTACCATGAAGGCCTGCTGCACAAAGTCTCCTCTTAGCAGTTGTTGAAGAGATGTGTCTGGTGCTAAAACTCTGTGTGGCATTGACCTGGTCTCTAATCTGAGCTGCTGTTAACCTGCGATTTCTGAGGCTGGTGACTCGGATAAACTTATCCTCAGAAGCAGAGGTGACTCTTGGTCTTTCTTTCCTGGGGCGGTTCTCATGTGAGCCCGTTTCTTTGTAGCGCTTGATGGTTTTTGCAACTGCACTTGGGGACACTTTCAAAGTTTTCCCAATTTTTCGCACTGACTTACCTTCATTTCTTAAAGTACTGATGGCCACTCGTTTATCTTTACTTAGCTGCTTTTTTCTTGCCATAATAACAGTATATTCAGTAGGACTATCAGCTGTGTATCCACCTGACTTCTGCACAACACAACTGATGGTCCCAACCCCATTTATATGGTAAGAAATCCCACTTATTAAACCTGACAGGGCACACCTGTGAAGTGAAAACCATTTCCGGTGACTACCTCTTGAAGCTCATCAAGAGAATGCCAAGAGTGTGCAAAGCAGTCATCAAAGCAAAAGGTGGCTACTTTGAAGAACCTAGAATATAAGACATATTTTCAGTTGTTTCACACTTTTTTGCTAAGTATATAATTCCACATGTGTTAATTCATAGTTTTGATGCCTTCAGTGTGAATGTACAATTTTCATTGTCATGAAAATACAGAAAGATCTTTAAATGAGAAGGTGTGTCCAGTTGGACAGGGCAGGAGACAGGTAAGACATGCAAGACAATTAAACAAACTTGCTTCCAGGTCATCTTTTTGGCAAACAGTATTCACCATTTGTATCTGTGCCATTTATACTCTGGTTGCTACAATCATCCACATTCACCGTTCACCCACAAATGCGGCACACTTCATCCATATTAATCCCTCACTCCTCTCTTCTCCTATGTACAGTTGTCATGCTCTCTTCACAATGTTATACCAACCAGATCCATTCATTCCCACCATACAACGCAGGAAACGCTCTCACAAATCACTCAATCATCTGCTCACTCTCTGTATCTTCCTTCTATTAGTCGCAGGTGATATTTCTCCCAACCCAGGACCCTCCAGTAATAATAACACTAACTCTTTCCCTGTTACATTCAGAAACCCTGCTAATCTCATTAATATTCCCTGCATATCTTCTGTCTCATTCAACTGTGCCCTTTGGAATGCACGCTCAGCTTGTAATAAACTCTCTTACATCCATGACTTTTTCCTCTCTAATTCCCTCAACCTTCTGGCTCTCACTGAAACCTGGATCCAGCAGTCGGACACCACCGCCGCTGCAGCTCTCTCCTATGGTGGCCTACATTTCTCTCATACCCCGCGACCTGACAACAGATCAGGTGGAGGTGTTGGTCTGCTTCTTTCAACAAAATGTACTTTTCAGGTTATCCCCCCTGTACCCTCCCTTATCTTCCCGTCCTTTGAGGCCCACACAGTCAGACTCTACCGGCCCTTCTCCCTGCGAGTGGCGGTTGTCTATCGCCCCCCAGGTCCCCCCCGTCAATTCCTGGATCACTTTGCTGCCTGGCTTACAAATTTTCTATCCTGCGACATCCCCACGATAATCATGGGAGACTTTAACATCCCAATTGGCGATCCTCTTTCCCCATCTGCCACGCATCTTTTATCATTAACCTCCTCCTTCGGCCTTTCACAGCTTGCTAATTCTCCTACACATGAGGACGGGAACACATTGGACCTGATCTTCTCCCGGCTTTGCTCAGTACATGACTTTACTAACTCTCCCCTTCCACTCTCTGACCATAATCTTCTTTCATTCTCTGTCAAGAACTGTGACTTTACTCAAGACACTCCCACCGTCCACACTTATAGAAATTTACGCGCCATTAACACCCAGAAATTTATAAAAAGGTTGCAATCATCATTGGCCCCACTCTCCTCCCTCTCATGTCCCGAATCTGCATTGAAGCATTATAACAAAATAATGCTATGCGCCCTGGATGAAGCCGCACCTCCTACACAAAGAACAATTCGGCATAGACGGCGACAACCCTGGCACACGCCTCAAACACGTCTTCTCCAGAGGTACTCCAGGTGCGCTGAACGGCTGTGGAGAAAATCAAATCTGCCCGAAGATTTCCTCCACTATAAATTTATGCTGAAAACATATAACTCTGCCCTTCACCTCTCCAAACAAACCTACTTTAACAACCTCATCATCTCACTTTCCAATAATCCTAAACGACTCTTTGACACGTTTCATTCTCTCCTCAATCAAACAGCACAGGCCCCGACCACCGACCTCAGCGCTGACGATCTGGCTAACTATTTCAAAGAAAAAATTGACCATATCCGACAGGAAATTTTCTCCCAATCCCCAAATGTTATGCATGCTCCCCCCCGCCACATTGTATCTTGCTCATTTTCTGACTTCTAACCAGTCACGGAAGATGAAGTGATCAGGCTCCTTGCATCTTCTCGCCCTACCACCTGCACCAGCGACCCTATTCCCTCACATCTCCTTCAGTCCCTTGCTCCAGCTGTCACCTCTCACCTAACTAAAATTTTCAACCTTTCCCTCTCATCTGGTATCTTTCCCTCTTCTTTTAAACACGCCAGCATACAACCATTACTTAAAAAACCATCCCTCGACCAGAACTGCACGGCCAACTACAGACCTGTTTCCAATCTTCCCTTTATCTCTAAACTCCTGGAACGCCTGGTCCACTCCCGTCTAATCCGCTATCTCTCAGACAACTCTCTTCTTGACCCTTTACAATCTGGTTTCCGCTCTTTACATTCTACTGAAACTGCCCTCACTAAAGTCTCTAATGATCTACTAACAGCTAAATCTAATGGTCACTACTCCCTGCTGATTCTCCTGGATCTCTCTGCAGCATTTGACACTGTGGATCACCAGCTCCTCCTCACTATGCTCCGCACTATTGGCCTCAAGGACACGGTTCTCTCCTGGTTCTCCTCTTATCTCTCTGACCGCTCCTTCTCTGTGTCTTTTGCCGGCTCCTCCTCCTCCCTACTTCCTCTTACTGTCGGGGTTCCTCAAGGATCAGTCCTAGGCCCCCTTCTTTTCTCCTTATACACCGCTCCTATTGGACAAACAATCAGTAGATTCGGTTTTCAGTACCATCTCTATGCTGATGACACCCAATTATACACCTCTGCTCCGGACATCACCCCTGCATTACTACAAAAGACCAGTGATTGTCTTTCTGCTGTGTCTAACATTATGTCCTCCCTCTACCTAAAACTGAATCTGTCAAAAACTGAACTACTCGTCTTTCCTCCCTCCACTAACCTACCTGTGCCCGATATTGCCATCTCCGTTTGTGGCTCAACCATTACTCCCCAGCTACAAGCCCGCTGTCTTGGGGTCATTTTTGATTCAGATCTTTCTTTCACTCCTCACATCAAATCACTCGCTCGTTCATGTCATCTACACCTCAAAAACATCTCAAGAATCAGGACTTTTCTCACCTTTGACTCGGCAAAAACTCTTACTGTCGCTCTTATTCATTCTCGTCTTGACTATTGCAACGCTCTACTAATCGGTCTCCCTCTTACTAAACTCTCCCCTCTCCAATCCGTCCTGAACGCAGCAGCCAGGATCATATTCCTCGCCAACCGCTACTCAGATGCCTCTTCCCTGTGCCAGTCATTGCATTGGTTGCCCATCCAATATAGAGTTCGTTTTAAACTTATCACGCTTACCCACAAAGCGCTCCATGCTTCAGTACCCCCCTACATCTCCTCCCTTGTCTCAGTCTACCACCCTACACGTGCCCTCCGTTCTGCAAATGACTTGAAACTAAAATCCTCCATAATCCGAACTTCCCACTCCCGTCTCCAAGATTTCTCGCGTGCTGCGCCAATTCTCTGGAATGCACTACCCAGGACAGTTCGATTAATTCCCAATACCCACAGTTTCAAGCGAACCCTAAAAACACATTTCTTTAGACTGGCGTATCACCTAAACACACTCTGTCCATCCCAGCTTTCCCCCATATTAAAATCTTCTTCAACTTCGGGTTCAAACCAACCATGCACATAAAAGCCTCTGTCAGGACTGCACACATACTGGCTGGCGACCAGTCCATGTATTATTATTTATCCTATTCAGTATATCAAGGCTGCATTATACAATATATGTACTTTTACCTTTTGTGTCTCCCCCACTTCCTCATAGACTGTAAGCTCGCGAGCAGGGCCCTCACTCCGTTCGATATGAGATATGCTTATTCTGTATTGTCTGTATAAGTCCCCCCTAAAATTTGTAAAGTGCTGCGGAATATGTTGGCGCTATAAAAATAAACTATTATTATTATATTATTATTATAAGCACTCACAGACACACTCATTTTTTTTTTTTTTTTTGGGGGGGGGTGGGGGAATACCAAAAGGTTAATAAGACGGGTATTTGTACAGTCTGACTGAGGAAAAAAAAAAAAAGAGGATTTAGATGAAAAAAAAAAGATTTTTCCTGGCCCCTGAGACCTGGGGCTAAGTCTAGCAATTTGAAAAGCAGCACACAGGACTGTAATGCCTGCCTGATATCTGGGATGGATATTAGTCCTGAGAAAGACTGTTAGTTTGATTTTGCAGGCTTTAGAGACCCTACACTACCTATTTCGCAGTATAAATCTCTCCCTAGCTCAGCAGCACTCTCCCTACACCGTCTGATCCGGAGCGACTGTGTCCAAGATGGCGGCGCCCGGTTTTAAATACTTGAGGTGACGCTGTGCGACCAGCCAATCACTGTAATGCCCACAACCAACATGGCTGTGGCATTACAGTGACTAGCTGGCAATCCCTGCATGTTCATTGGCTCTGTAAAGAGCGCCAAACATGCAGGGTGGAGACCCGAGCTCCCGCCCGAGTAACCCGGAAATGCTCAGTGCTCGCCGAACATCCCGAGTAGTGAGATGCTCGGACGAGTACCAAGCAGTGTTGAGCAGGCTCGCTCAACACTGACACCTTTCCAAAAATTTCTGCATTATTATGGCAGTAATATGGGATCAATTCTGATATTTCATCTGTCACACAGAACATTTTCCCAGAAGGATTGTGGTTTGTCAAAGTACTCTTTGGCAAATATCAGTCGTTCCTTTTTATGTCTTCGGCAATGTTTTTTTTCCATGGCCTTTGCCCATAAAGATCTGCTTGGTTCTTTGTGAGTCATATGGTACTTGTTGTAACCATGACCCCAGACTGTTCCAGGTTGGCCTTCAGGTCTTTGGATGTTTGACGTGGTGTTTTTTCCACTATTCGCACCAACCTTCGAAGACATCTCTTGTCAGTTTTCCTCTTTTCCGCACGTCTAGGAAGGTTCTTGACAGTTCAATGCTTGACAAACTTCTTAATAACATTGTTGAAATAGCACTCTTGAAACTGATATAACAAGGTCTTTGGAGATATCCTTATACCATTTGGAAGTCTTGTGTTTGCTAATAATTGCAGTTCTGACGTCCCCAGACAGCTCCTTGGTCTCCACCATTGTGACAAAGGAACAGGGCCTACCATGTTGCTTTTTAAAACACTGAAGTCATCATTCACTGGCTAATTAATGTCACATGGGCACCGAAAATTAATTACAGGTGAATCTCTTTTGTGATTTATCACAAGCGAGTCAAAATGTGTTTCCATGCTAAATTAATGTAAAGGGTGCCAATAGCAATGCCACAGCACGCTTTAGGTTTTTCTATTTTCCCTTTCATTGTTTTTAGCTTTAAATTACACTTGATTCATTTTTTTCAGTAGATATTCCACATTATGTACTTAAACTTCATGGGTGCCAATAACGATGAGCAGGACTGTACATACTGACTACATATTGTCAAATCTACACACTCATTACATACATTTGCTAATTTTACACAAAAAACACATCTATCCATGTGCATGCAAATAGAAAGTCTTTACCTTTACTGTAAGAGAGCAGGGCAGTAATGTCAGTGATGACAGCAGACATGGGGAATGGGAAAACAAGCAGGAGTATGCAGCTTGGATAGTTCATAGAAAAAAACACTGCGTGTAGGACCACTGGCCACTAGATGTCAGTATAACACATGGCAATTACACAGCCACTAGTTTGTTGTGACATGTTCCTGCACATAAAAACTCTTAAGGGGAGGTATGAGTGATGCACAGGGCCATTTCTGTACACTTCTCCCCCCACTTCCACTTTAGAACAGGTAGAGGTGCAGCATGCAGTGCTGTCCTGGCCATGTCAGGCAGTAAGCGGGGCTTCTCTGCTTGCTTAGCTTGCTGCTTCCACCGTAAGCTTAGCATGTTCATCACTTACCTTTTCAGAGACCCCACACTGTAGTTAGTCCTTGCTGTGATTTCTTTCTTTTCTTTAAGAGCTTGTGCTAGTACTGTAAACAGCCTTTTTTTGCAGAAATTGCTGCTCATCACACTGCAACCCATACTGCCCTACAGGAGTACTCAAGTACCAGCTTAGAAAGCATATGCCCACTGCTCCAGCCCACTCGTTGTGTCAGGTAACATTTTTTATGTCACATGACTACTGCTGCCAATCAGCGCCCCCTGACTGGAAACATAGTGCTCTGATATAATGTGACATGACCACATGGAGACACATTGTCGACATCTCAGGCACATCACCAGTCCAGGAGGTGAGCATTATTTTTTTCTTTCTGTGTTGCTGAGCTAAGGAAATATTATTCTTTCACCTTTTGTCTATGAGCACCTTTTTACATTCTTGTACAGACTCTATCAACAGGTTTTTACACATTGCTGTTAAGATCAGAAAATAAACAACAAAAGACAACTTTAAAAGTGGTTGTAGCTTCGGCGTCTCTGCCCCCTGACAGGCAGAGATGCCGTCCCCCTTACCGCCGCGCTCCTGGCCCGGCTTCTTCCGGCCCTCCTGCTGCTTCTGCTGCCGGCGGCGCGCAGCTTCCCGAGCACTGTGCTTAGGGCGCGCACATGCTCCCTCCCTCTTAAAGGGGCTGTACGCGCCGTCCTAAGGAGTCCCCGGCCAATGGCCGGAGGACCTCTCATATAAAAGGTTGTAGCTCTGTGTTCTAACTCTGCTTCAGCCCTCAGGTCCCGCTGCTAGTCTGACTACCAGTCCAGTCCGCCAGCCTGACTATCAGTCCAGTCCGCCAGCCTGACGTCCAGTCCGCCAGCCTGACTACCAGTCCAGCCCGCCAGCCTGACTACCAGTCCAGTCCGCTAGCCTGACTACCAGTCCAGTCCGCCAGCCTGACTGCCAGTCCAGTCCGCCAGCCTACCAGTCCAGTCCGTCAGCCTGACTACCAGTCCAGTCCGTCAGCCTGACTACCAGTCCAGTCCACCAGCCTGACTACCAGTCCAGTCCGCCAGCCTGACTACCAGTCCAGTCCGCCAGCCTGACTACCAGTCCAGTCCGCCGCCGTGCGACCTTGGTCAGTCCGAGTTGATACCTAGTTACGCCCCTCTGGTCCCTCCTTGCACCACAGCACAGAGGTTCCACCACCCGTATCCGTAACAGTTTGCATGGGCCATGGAACCCGGTGGCCCCCAGGCGCCTTCGCTTGCTGACCTGTACCAGGAGGTTTCTCGTCAGAGATCCCAACAGGAAACCATCCTGACCTACCTGCAGTCTGTCAACTCTTGCCTGGACATGCTGTCCATCCCACCTGTGTCTGCCTTGAGCCGAGCGACACCCGCTCCGGCGGCGCCTCTGCCTACCAGTGCCACGGCACCCAGCTCAGGACCCCGGCTCTCTGCGCCTCCTCGTTTTGGGGGTGACCCCGTCTTATGTCGGGGTTTTCTGAACCAGTGCATGCTGCACTTTGAACTACTGGCAAATCAGTTTCCCTCCGACCGGGCCAAGGTGGCGTTCATCATGTTTCACCTTACCGGGGAAGCATTGGCATGGCTAAACCCTCTATGGGAGAGAAGGGATCCCCTGGTGTCCGATCTTCTGGCTTTCCTCACTGCCTTCCGGAAGGTCTTCAATGAGCCCGGATGAAGGACTTCTACTGCCTCCTCATTGCTCCGTCTCTGCCAAGGGAGTCTCACCGTGGGCCAGTATGCCATACAGTTCCGTACCCTCGCTTCTGAGCTTGCCTGGAACAACGAGGCCCTGGTGTCCACCGTCTGGGAGGGTCTTTCCAGACGGATCAAGGACGAGCTAGCCGGCCAGGACATTCCTACCACCCTGGATGACCTGGTGTCACTAGCTACCCGGATTGGCATCCGTTTCCTGGAACGAGCTAAGGAGACTACGCGGAAGAGAAGATTTCCTCGTCTTGCTCCTGTTTCCCAGAAACCTGCCTTCCAACCAGCAACTCCCCGGGCACGCTCGCCCGAACCCTTGCAGATCGACCAGACCAAGATGGTCAAATCTTGCCTAGAAACACGCCGAGCCGAGGGGAGCTGTTTCTACTGTGATAGTAAGGAGCATCTGATCCGTTCCTGTCCGGTGAAGCCGGGAAACTCCAGTGTCTAGGACCGTTTGGAGAGGTCATCCTAGGCAAGAGTAAATCCTCTCCGTACTTGACTCTATCTGTTTCTATTTCCTGTGGAGAGAACTGCTTCTTTGAAACCGCCCACCTGGATTCTGGAGCCGCTGGGAATCTCATTTGTCAGTCCCTTGTAGAGAAGTGTCAGATTCCCACCAAACTTCTGGCTGAACCATTGGCAGTCGCTTCCGTGGATGGAAGACTCCTTCCGGTGACCATCTTGCTCGTCACAGAACCTGTAACCCTTCAGGTGGGAATGCTGCTCTCGGACAGGATCTCCTTCCATGTGCTATCCGGACTCTCTCACTCCCTTTTGCTAGGTCTACCCTGGCTACAGAGATATGAACCCGTTCTGAATTGGCGATCCGGTGAGGTGCTCCGTTGGGGGCTGAATTGCCATGAGACCTGCCTGGTTCCGGTTCGCCCGGCTCGACCTCTGTCTACTCCGGCTAATTTACCTGGTCTACCGACACCTTACTGGTTGTATGTTGATGTCTTCGACAAGAAGGAAGCAGAGACACTGCCACCTCATAGGCCATATGATTGCCCTATCGACCTGGTACCTGTTGCCACTCCACCCCGTGGGCGTATCTACCCCTTGTCGCTGGCCGAAACCCGGGCCATGTTGGAGTACATCGAAGAGAATCTGGCTAGGGGATTCATCCAGAAATCTACCTCCCCAGCTGGAGCTGGATTCTTCTTCGTAAAAAAGAAAGACGGTTTACTACACCCCTGTATCGATTATAGGGGACTCAACCAGATTACAAAAATAAATACCCCCTGACGCTCATCTCAGAGCTGTTCGACTGCCTTAAAGGCGCGAAGATCTTCACCAAGCTCGATCTTCGTTTGGCGTATAACTTGGTCCGGATCCGCCAAGGAGACGAATGGAAGACGGCATTCAATATCCGGGACGGCCACTATGAATACCGTGTGATGCCCTTCAGCCTCTGTAATGCTCCAGCCATCTTCCAAGAACTAGTTAACTACATCTTCCGTGACCTCTTATATTCATGTGTGGTGGTGTACCTGGAAGACATCTTGGTCTTCTCTCCGGATCTACCCTCACACCGGAGGGATGTTCGTCAGGTCCTGCTTAGGCTCAGGCAGAATCACTTATACGCAAAATTTGAGAAATGCCTCTTCGAGCAGACCTCTCTTCCGTTCCTGGGCTATATTATCTCTAAGACTGGTCTACGGATGGACCCCGAGAAGGTCTCTGCCGTCTTAAAGTGGCCCCGACCGGAGGGGTTGAAGGCGATTCAGTGATTCCTGGGCTTCGCTAACTATTACCGCCTCTTCATCCCGCATTTCTCTTCCCGGGTGCTAATCCTAAGGAATGGACGTCCGAAGCGGAGGAGGCCTTCCTCTCCTTAAAACAAGCCTTCTCTTCTGCCCCGGTGCTGCACCGTCCAGATTGCAACAAACAGTTCCTTCTGGAGGTTGATGCTTCCTCTTCCGGAGCCGGAGCGCTGCTCACCCAGAAATCTCCGTCCGGGAGAATGGTAACCTGTGGCTTCTTCTCCAAACTCTTCTCCTCGTCCTAGCGCAACTACTCCATAGGAGACTGAGAACTGCTAGCCATCAAATTGGCGCTGGAGGAGCGGCATTACCTGCTAGAGGGGGCTCTGCACCCGGTGGTCATCTACACTGACCACAAAATCTGGCATATCTATAAAATGCCCAAAGACTCAATCCGCTTCAGGCCCGGTGGTCTTTGTTCTTTGCCCATTTCAACTTTACCCTACATTACTGCCCTGCAGACAAGAACGTTAAAGCCGACGCTTTGTCCCGATCCTTCCTGTCTTCCGATCAAGAGGAGGAGCCTATGCATGTCATCGATCCCTCCAGAGTGATGAATGTGGCTCCCTTGGACCTGTCTCGTCTCCCACCCGGTAAGACGTTTGTAGCGGTTCCGAATCGTAAGAAGGTTCTTCACTGGGGTCATTCATCTAAGCTAGCCAGCCATGCTGGTCGGAGGAAGACCTTCCTGCTCATTACCCGGCATTACTGGTGGCCTTCCCTGCGCAAGAATGTTGTAGACTTCGTCACGGCCTGTTCATCCTATGCCCCCAACAAGGTTCACAGACATCTTCCAGCCGACCGTCTCCTGCCTCTTCCCGTACCTGCTGCCCCGTGGCAACACATTGCTATGGACTTTATTACTGATCTCCCTGTTTCTGCCGGTTGTACTGTCATTTGGGTGGTCGCTGACCGCTTTTCTAAAATGGTCCACTTTATCCCTCTGCCTGGTCTCCTGTCTGCATCTGTGCTAGCTAAGGACTTCATCCATCACATCTTTCATCTCCACGGCCTACCCCTCCACACTGTGTCTGATCGAGGGGTCCAGTTCACTTCGCGCTTCTGGAGAGCTACGTGTAAGCTGTTGAATGTCACCCTGGATTTCTCCTCTGCTTATCATCCTCAGTCCAATGGCCAAGTGGAACGTATCAACCAGATCCTTACCAGCTTCCTCCGGCACTTCGTCAACGCTCACCATACTGATTGGGTAGAGCTCCTACCATGGGCCGAGTTCTCCTATAATATGAGAGCGAATCTTCTTCCAAGTCCCCGTTCTTTGTGGCCTACAGTCAACACCCCCAGATTCCGTTTCCCATCTCCGCTTCAGTGGACAATCCTGCCGTGGAGTCTCTGGTCAGCGAATTTTCCACCATTTGGGAGGACACTAGATCTGCACTTCTTCAATCCTCCGAGCGGATGAAGAGACATGCTGATAAGAGATGTCTAGATCCGCCTCAATTCCGTCCGGGAGACAAGGTTTGGCTCTCCTCCAAACATGTTCGTCTCAAAATACCCTCCTCTAAGTTGGGTCCACGGTTCATCGGTCCATTTGAAGTCCTCAAGCAAATCAATCCAGTGGCCTACAAGTTAAAACTCCAAGCCACCTTACAGATTCCCAACTCCTTCCACGTATCTCTCCTCAAACCGGTTGTTCTTAATTCTTTTTCCGACGATCCAGGTACCTCCCCAGCTCCGGTCTCCGCTGAGGACGTCTATGAGGTAGAGAACATTCTGGCCACCAAGAGGGTAAGAGGAAAAACCTTTTTTCTGGTGGATTGGAAGGGGTTTGGCCCAGAGGAGAGAACTTGGGAACCCAGGGAGAACATCTTCTTAAAAATTTTTTTTCAGGCCTAATAAAAAGGGGACGTAAAGGGGGGGGGGGGTACTGTAGCTTCGGCGTCTCTGCCCCCTGACAGGCTGAGACGCCATCCCCCTTACCGCCGCGCTCCTGGCCCAGCATCTTCCGGCCCTCTTGCTGCTGCTGCTGCCGGCGCGCGCAGCTTCCCGAGCACTGTGCTTAGGGTGCGTGCACACTCCCTCCCTCTTAAAGGGGTCATGCGCGCCGTCCTAATGAGTCCCCGGCCAATGGCCGGAGGACCTCTCATATAAAAGGCACCTCCTCCAAAATGGAGGTACCCGTGCAAGGTTGTAGTTCTATGTTCTAGCTCTGCTTCAGCCCTCAGGTCCCGCTGCTAGTCTGACTACCAGTCCAGTCCGCCAGCCTGACTATCAGTCCAGTCTGCCAGCCTGATGTCCAGTCCGCCAGCCTGACTACCAGTCCCGTCCGCCAGCCTGACTACCAGTCCAGTCCGCCACCCTGACTACCAGTCCAGTCCGCCAGCCTGACTACCTGTCTCCGCCAGCTAAGTACACTCTCCTGCCCGACGGTCTGCCTACGGTTCAAACCAACCAGTCTGTCTATGGGCCAGGCTTGCCTGCCTACCCAGAGAACGTACTAGTTACCTGCCGTGCCTACCAGCCAGCCTACCTGGAGGCTCCTGCCAGTTACCCGTGGTGTCTGACAGGCCGTATTCCCAGATCACCCATCAGCCTGCCTGCCGTGCTCATCTGGTGTACTGGTCAGTCCCTGCCTTCTGACCCGTGGGAGTCACCTACTCTCATACAAGGACTGGTTCAGAGTAGCACCTGGTCCCTCTGCTCGGTCCTTCCCTGGTTCACGGAGTCGATTGAGCCGCCGTGCGACCTTGGTCAGTCCGAGTTGATACCTAGTTACGCCCCTCTGGTCCCTCCTTGCACCGCAGCACAGAGGTTCCACCACCCGGATCCGTAACAGTGGTGCAAAAAAAGACCACTTTAAAAGTGTCGCAATTCGTTTTATGAATTTGTCACAAGTAAAAGTCATTAATTGAGAGTTATTCATGCCAAAAAATGGCAAAAATGATATCATGAACTGGGTTATATTTATTTATTTTACGATAGATTGAGTTTTTATTATTTTTTCATTGCAGCATTCAATAAGCCCTGATATGCGTTTTACTCAACATTCTTGATGAGGGGGTGTGGTGGAGTCAGACACTCCTGATTGAAGATGTGCATGCCTCTTGATGAATCTGTAGCATCTGACGAGTGGCATGTGCCGCCATATGCCACGCCAGAAATTTTCCTCCAGTCCCTGACAGAAGTAAGATTTTTGAGGTAGGGAACACCACAGTTCATCATGAATCAATTGAGTAGTTGCGTCACAACCCACCATGGCCCACGTCCCACCCCATTTTTTTCAGAACTGGGAGAAACTGTGATGAAAATCCCAAAATTCACAAAATTTTTGAGCTCTTCAGACTTTTAAAAAAAATTGTGACTTTTCAAAGCAATTTACACCATAGTTCTGGTGAAATTGCTTTGAAAAATCAGTGGCTTATGTTTTTAGTTTTTTTAGTTTACATATCTGTATGATCGCCTGAAAAGGGAAATATGGAGAAAAGCAATTCTGCTATAGTTTATGGGATCTTTTATGCCATATACTAGAAAATATAGTAGTGCATGTCATTATTATTGTTGCAATGCTAAATATATTACTTTTCTTTTGATTTTCTACTTCTCCACTATAAAAATAGCTTGCATAATAGAACTTTTGTCTATTTTAGGGTTTTTGTATGGTGGGTATCATATCTTTAAGGACATCTGTGTACTGTTACAAATCTAAGGTTTTAAATTTGCTATAAAGTTATGTTTCTTATGATAGTATTGTGACTCTAGGATTTCTGTGTGAGAAGACCATATCAGTGTTACTTATAAAATCACTACCATTAAGTTTCCCCTAAACCAGTGTAAATGTTAGTATAGTGCAGTGTCAGTGTGTTAATAATCACAGCAATTGCTGTCTTCTCTTGTATCCAGTGCAATTTTCTGCTCCTCTTCTGAGCCTTTTGATGGCGACACCGACTCTCCCGATCGCACTGCATTTTGGGTGATCCGGAAGAAGCTTTTACAATGTGTCTGTGGAGGGCTAGACTATGGCTCCATAGGATTACACTGTTAGGCTATGTGCCCACGATGCAGAAATGAAGCTGAAAATTTCTGCAGCATTTCTGCATCTCCCTGGCGGAAAAAGCGCATGCAGATTGTGCATGCGTTTTTCCTGCAGAATACATGCGGATCCACATGCGTATCCACATGTGTTTCCGCATGTGGACTGACAAGCACTTTCCAGGCGATAGCATCACTTGGAAAGTGCTTGACAACTAGGTCACACTATATAAATCCATGCAAACAGCATGGATTTATATAGTGTGACCGTAAAAATAAAAAAATAAAGCTATACTTACCCCCGATGCCGCCGCCGCGTGTGCTGTCGCGCTCGTCCTGGCTTCTTCCGGGTTGCCGGCATCTCGCGAGACAGCCTGCGGTCACATGACCGCGACGTCATCTCAGGTCCTGGAAGATAAGCGCTGCAGGGGCCGCCGGACAGGTGAATATAAACTTTATTTGTTATTTTATTCTTTTTTTTACAGGTACAATGGTACCCAGGTCTGGATGAGAGTCTTCTCTCCTCCAGAACTGGGTACCATCTGCACACTGAATCGCATATAATCCGCGTGTACAAATGTACAGACACGGATATTATGCGTCTCAATGCAAATGAATGGCGGCCATTCCGCTGCGCTTCCGCTAAATTAATGAACATGCTGTGGATTTATGAGCGCAGCAGAAACGCTGCAGAAAAATCCGCAGCATGTGCATTGACATTGCGGAATGCCATTGGGTACCATGGGGTGCGGATATACATGCGTTTGTGATGCGTTTCCACTGCGGAAATTCCGCAGCTGAAACGCATGAAAAACACATCGTGGGCACGCAGCCTAAAAGAGGCTTCCCGTTCCGGAGAGTCTGAACTGCCGTCACGTGACTCCGAAGAGGATCGAAACACTGCTGTGCACTGGAGAAATTGGCGATTTGTGAGTTTATTGACACACTGACACTACACTAACATTTACACATGTTTACTACTGCTTCTTTAAGCTGATTTTTTGGAAAGACATTAAATATGACAATCCCTGATATATGAATGTGCCTGCTGAATATTGATTTAATTCTCCATAATAAAATCACAATTTATGGGGAAAAAAAAGATAATTCTGTCACAATTTATCAGAATGTTCTATTTACACAATTATTTGATGTAATGAGTAATAAATAATAATGAATTCCTTAATGGGTCAATAAGATTGCAGCAATAGTAACTTGTATGTTCAAATGCCTCAACCTACTATGTGCTTCAATGTATATGAACATTTAAATACATAAATGGTTAAAGTGAAATATTCTGGGTGTCATAAATAACTGGAAGTTCTTGGTTTTAAAGAAATTTGATCAAATCCCTTATATATCCTTCTGACAGCTGAAACAATTTATAAATTAACATCAACTATAATTTACATTTACCATACATGACAGGTGATTTAACATCCCCTAGATGTCATATTCTATTTTGAAATGCCAGAACATATACAGTATAGAATATAAAATAAAACAACCAAACAACCTTTAACGAAAAAATAGTAATACATATTCCAGGATATGAAGAGATTCCAGCAGTATTAATTAAAAGTATATTTTTATTAAGTAAATCCATAAAATAACATACTAAATAAAATGATAGGAAAAACGCCCCCGCCCCCAGAAGAAGCGAGGCGAAACGGCGTCGGGGTGGTGGGACACAGAGCCTGGGATCTTTTAGGTGATGAATTTGTTTTCTGTATTATACCATTTATATATTGTTTTTAATGCATGCTACCTTGATGCAACACTATATATGAGACCACTGCATAGTTAGCCATTTGGGTGGGACAATTTCACCCTCCTAATAGTATAGCACTAGCACTTTAGACATCAATACCCTTGGCTCCTCTATGTTAATGGATCTGTATACTATATATTCATAAGCTTTGTAGGAATTTCTGTGTCTCTGTTTGGAGGTTTCTTTTCCTTGTCATTTTATTTAGTATGTTATTTTATGGATTTAATTAAATAAAAATATACTTTTAATTAATAATCCCTTCATATCCTGGGACAGGAATTACAATTTTTTTTGTCACAGGTTGTTTAATTGTTAGCATTTGTTGCGATTTCTCATTGGGACTATTGTGATTGATAGAATATTAAATGTTTGAATACCAAAGTTACTTCTTAAGAAAAAAAAAAGTAGTTTTCTTAACAAAATTTTACAATTAAAGAAGCTGTATGTGCTAAACATTCACGGCAACCCTAAGATAATCTATCATTTACTGATGTAGTTAAGAGGCACTAAGCTGTAATACACAAGAACAGCGCATTAGCAGCTACTCTATTACACTTTTTCAAGGTCAGTGCGAGTACCATCAGTCTCCTATGCCACCAATATGGAAAAGTATGAAAGATTTTGCAAAATATTTGCTTCCTTTCTCTTCTGCAGGTCTTTAACGATATTTTATTAATACCATTTTTCAAATATAGATAACAAACATTCAATATTAGAAGAGAAACAAAATAGAGAAAGAAAATTCATTGCCTGGTGATGTGACTATAAGGAAGAAAAAGACAGACAAGTATGAATATAATATGTATAAAACATACCACAGTCTAGATGGAGAATCGCTCTGTTCTGACACAACAATCATGGAAAACAAACAAATTATTTAGGTCCAGGACAAAGAAAAGTGAGGTTTAGCAGAGATTTTAGGTCTTATTAGTGTTGGCTATTCAGCGTCACCCACAATCATTATAAATTAATCAAGTAATGGCAGATTGGGTACCCACCAGATTTAACATCTAGAAAATAGAATTAATTTATTGATTCATATTCGGCTTGTATCTTCGTAAGCCGACCATGAAGAACGTTCCCATTTAAATAGTTTTTCTAAAAGAGCGAAGAGCTAGAATTTCTATCAAGTGCCATTGAATGTTATCAGTCTACATATCTTATTTAACGAGGGCGTTTTTCTATTTTTTTTTTTTGGGCTATGGCTGAACAAAATGCACTTCCCAGAACTAAATTTATAGAACTGGAAACTCTGCAATAGCAAAAGTATCTATCGCTTTACTATCCTGTGATCTATGTCTCCACCCATTCTGCAAAAAAATGACCCCTCAATTCCAAATCCCACATCACGATTTCTAGAAATGCTTTAGGATTATGGAGAATCTTTTAGAGATTTTGAACAATATGTTGATGTTATTTTAGCAGCAATTTTTTTTTTCTTATATAAAACCCATAGGTCATAATGTATAATTTACATCTGAGTTATCGGGTTTACTTTCATAGTTGCAAAATATCCAGGAACAGTTCCAATTAATAAATTTGTGTCCGTAATTTTTCTTTTGCCAAATACATTCTGCCTTTGAATATTCATCAGCTACAAAATGATCTTTCTCTATATTTTATGTTTACCTGCTGACAAATATTTATATCCTCAGGCCATTTAAAGCTAAGCTCCACTTTACGGAGTCTATAAAGATCATGTGTAGGGACAATGACATCAGCAATTCCCTAATGTAATTATTAGAATGGTTATTACAGGATTAGTTACTGGGCAAAGACAGGAAGATCTAGATGCCGGGAGCGCAGAGGATACTGTGCGTGTCCGTAAACTTCTCACTTTACTAAATGTAACAGATAGTAAAGACTCGTTCACATCTGTGTTCTTGTTTCCATATTTCTGTTATATGTACAGTCTTATAAAAGTATTGGAAGTGTCAGACCCCTGAGCACCCAAGGAGCCCACTGACTAGAACAAGTCTGTCTGGTTTCCTTCATGACGTTCTGCATCTTACCGGATAAAATGGTGTTGCATTCCACGCTATTTTGTCCAGTACTTTCCACCAGATCTTTGAGGGAGGCCCTGAAGAGAGTCACAATGAAGTATGTGAGCAGAGCCAAAGGCTACTGGGACCCCTGTAACACAGCCTCCATCTACAGTACCAGGAGCCTTTTATAATACTGATATCTTCATATGTGACCGATGGTCTTTGCACCCCCCTTAGAGGCATCCCCTCCACCTCTGCAATCCCGATTCACTAAAACTACATTCCTGAATACCGGCTGCGACAAACAATATCTTCTTTCTCTGGATTGTAACCGCATGGAATTTGATTAAAGTGGAACTCAGCATAAATAAAGCATATTCATTTTATGAAAAGGAAGGCAATTTTCTATTATCCTTTTGTCTGTATCATTTTTATGGTTTGCAAGATGTCTGTATGTAGTTATAAAATGGAAACTTCCGTTGCTCCAGGGAATGAAGAACAGTCCTACTTATGTGACCACACAGAGGCCCAGTCCGCTGATCAGAGATCATTCTCTACTGTACCAAGCGCTAATCCTACGGAAGTTTTTTGTTTTCAAGACCACTGTTTGCAGTCGACAAATGGCAGCATTCAGTAGGTTTCAGTTTGACAACAGCAAACAGAGATCTTGAAAGCAACGACATTGGAACACATTAAAGGGGTTGTCCGGTCCAAATCAATAAGTCTGCAGACGCTCTGTGTGACTTCAGACTTGTGACTCCTCCCAGAGCACGCACTGTGTGCTGTGGGGATTGGCGATTGGCCAGCTTCTGAGTTGGAATCGGAGGGTATGTATAAGGCCAGTCTAGTGGATGTGGCCTCGCTCCATTCACTTGTATTGAGCCCCAGCTAGTGAAGCGGACGACCAGTGGGTGTGGACGACTAGAGGATGCGGCCTCGCTCCATACTAGCGTATAGAAGCGAGGCCGCACCCACTGGCCAGGAGTATGTATACCCTCCGATCTCAGGTCAGAAACTGGCGAATCCCCACAGAGCACAGTTTGTACGCTGGGGGATTCATAAGTCTGCAGTCACACTGAGTGATTGCGGACTTTTCGGTTTGGACCTGACAACCCCTTTAAGAATTGTTGCTTGTTTAACTGCATAACACTCTATGACAGAGACTCATGGAGCCCCAAGTTTGTGTCCACGAGAAATATATCTGTCATGTATTCTTTATCAGCTCTATCAGAAGCCATACATGACATACATAGCCAGGCTCCCACCCTAACTGCTAGGATCGGTGTTCTCACCGAACCCAGCAGTTTAACCCCTCACTTGAAGGGAGCTCTCTCTCCTTCAGACCAATGGCACTCCCTCAGCACCATCATTGGTTAGGCCTAACAATGGCCTCCAGGTCTGCCATACACCACAGCCTCATTATGCAAGAACCAGGGTCTGATAGGCTACCTGACAGTCTGGTCAGTACTGCATAAGTATTGCAGTATATTACCTACAGTATATGATCAAAGAATCAGATATTCAAGTATCAATAAGTATCATAAAAAAAAGTTTAAAGTGTTTGAAAAAGTATTTCAACTAGACTAACTCCAGATCACCAAACTCCTAAGCCATCCCTCCCGACTCCTCTTTATTTGTAACAAAGATCTTAAAGGAAACCTGACGTGTCCCCCAAGCCCACTAACCCACCAGCACTTGTATATTCCTTTATATATGCCCTGCCTCACAAGCCCTTTATCCTGGATGACACATTATCAGATGTTTAAAAAAGTATTTTTAAAGTCCGTTTTTAATATGCAAATGATCTTTTGACTAGTCGATGGGGAGTTTGTTTCCCCAGACTAATTGTCCCACTCCGGTGGGCATGATAACATGATTTGCAGACATGCTCGCAACTTTCTTTGCGTGCAACTACTCGTCATTGAGCCTTTGAAGCCGGGTGTTCGCTTTCCTACTTCAGAGGCGCATTGTGCTCTAAAAGCGGCAAATATAATTCTTCTGGTTACTTTTGTCTTGTCTGGGCATCAAGGTATTTACATAGATTTTTCTGGCTGACACGGTACCACAATATAATTTTTTTATTGTACATTATAACTAAAAGTAACAAACCCTTCCCCATTTTCCCAAAATAAAATTGATTAATCTGGAAAAATAATCAAAGGCCCTCCAAAAATGAAATATTTTCTGTTACCACATTCGTGGCGACCTGAACTATAAAACTATATCATTATTTATCCTACTGTATCAAAAGTAAATAAAAATAATACCGGGATTTCAGGATTTTTTTTATCCATTCTCACAGAATGAAATAAACTAAATTAAATGATTAAAAAGTTGTATTTCCCAAAAAATTACACTGCTCCCATAACAAATATGCTCTCACGTAATTCTCTCTATGAGAAAATAACAAAGGTTCTGGGTCCTGCTATAAGGCAATCACTATGTCATTTTTATCAAAGAGTATTTTTACTACACAAAGTATTATAACATAAAACTATATAAGTTAATTTTAGCCATAATCATGTTGACCCACAGAATAAGGCCACGTTCACACGTTCAGTATTTGCTCAGTATTTTACATCAGTATTTACTAAGCCAAACCAGGAGTGGGTGATAAATACAGAAGTGGTGACGTGTTCCTATTATACTTTTCCTATGATTGTCCCACTCCTGGCTTATAAATACTGATGTAAAATACTGACCAAATACTGAACATGTGAACGCGGCCTAAAGTTAACATTTTATTTGTGCAGCTCATAAATAGTGTTAAATTCAGAACGTCAAAAAACAGCTGTTTTATTCTATTTCTTCTCATTAATAGATAATATAACTTAAGTAATAAGTTATATGTATCTTATAATGGCGCCACTGCCAATTACAACTCATCCTACAAAAAAACAAACTACATTGATGAAAAATAAATATATTACGGCTCCTAGAATAAGAAAACGAAGGAGAAAAGGGAGAAAAAATGCTTTCTCCTAAAGTTTCAAAATGAGTAGTCCTCAAGGGGTTAAGACACAGTGCACATTTTCACTTACTTTTACATGGTGCTTTAAAAACACAGCAGAAAATACTACTTATCTCCACCAGAGGGCATAAAAGCTCTTCAGTACAGTAACTTTGAGCCCCGTTTTTTAGTAAGTCATGGAAACACACATAGTAAGTTTATTCTTGTTTTTTTACTTAATGTAAATCAGTATAGTTAAATACCAGCGCAACAGAGCTTTTGCTGGCAATAATGACAATGTTTTTGCCTAAAGGAACTATTTTGTCAAAGAACATAAAATGTAGTTCTCTCCTCATATCTACAACTAGAACTTTTGAAATTCTACAATAAAAAAAACAGATTGTAAGTAATTTTGGTTAGCTACTTTAATATTGAGGAAAACGTTACAAAGAGAGACAGGGCCTAAATAGCAAATTATGAGTGCATGAAGCATAATAAAAAGAAAGTTCACCAGTGATGTAGACTGGAGGAGAGAGGAAGAAGGAAAAGTGGGTTTACAACAAAGAAAAAAAAAGTAATACCTTATAGAATATAGGAAAATGTTATGGATCAACAATGTAAAGAGAGAGGTGGTGTCCGTATTCTGTCATTGACACTGGATCTCTGGAGGTCATGGTACGTAGGAAAATCTTATATATGTCATCGCTTTTTACTCTAGCTATCATCTATCTCTTTATCTATCACCTATCTATCTCATATTTATCTCATATCTATCATCTATCTATATCTATCAATCTCCTATCTAACATCTATCTATTCCATATCTATCTCATATCTATCTATCTTATCTTTCTATTATCTATCTATCATCTATTTATCCATCCATCTATCTATTATCTATCTATTCATATATCATCTATCATATATCTGTCTATTATCTATCTATATATCTATCTATCTATCCATATATTATCTATCTATTATCTATCCATCCATCCATCTATTATCTATCATATATCTGTCTATTATCTATCTATCTTTCTATCTATCTATCCATATATCATCTATCTATTATCTATCTATCTATTATCTATCTATCCATATATCATCTATCTATCTATTATCTATCATATATCTGTCTATTATCTATCTATCTTTCTATCTATCTATCTATCTATCTATCCATATCATCTATCTATCTATTATCTATCTATCCATTCATCTATCTATTATCTATCTATCTATCATCTATCTATCTATTATCTATCTATCTATCCATTATATATCCATATATTTATTATCCATCTATCCTGTAAAAGCTCATGTAAAATACTTGTACCGTACCTGTCATGTAGGCATGTTGTCATTTCTTTTCTGACATTATGAATAGAGCTTTTGATGCCATTTCGTTTAACTAAAAAGATGTAAAAGTTAATTAAATAGAATAGAAGAAATTGTTAAAAAAAATCAATAATAGTTTTGTTATTCTTAACTTCATTTTCAAACTATTAAGTCATCCCATAATATTTGGTTATGGACTGGTAATATATTTATTTGTATTCAGATTTTTTCCTTGGACTTACTGTACTATTCATATTTTTAATATTTTGCTCTTAAAAAACTAAACTAACCTAAAAACTATTGCATTGGTGGATTCCCTAAGCACAATAATGAATACGATATATAGCTATCTATACTTAGAGCTCCAAATAGGAAACTTAATAAGATAGCATTCCTTTCAAACTCTTCTTTTCCAAAATATAAAATAATATGTGTAATACACCTAAAATATTAACCTTTATATGAGTTAAAATATAGTTCTGGGTAAATCACTACAATTTGTAAGAAAACATTTTTTTTCAGTTAAAAATAAGTGTAGTAAAAATATTGTACATATAAAATCTTACTATCCAATGTTCACATGTATGTGGCCTTAAAAATGTGAACATTTCTATTTGTAAGTTAAAATTAGCAAAAAATATGTTAAGAAGTGAATATTTATTAAATGTATTTGGAATATTTACATTTGCAAAGGGAGTGTATCACCTATGCTACTTCTACTAATTAACAACAGACATTGAAATGTATTTTTTTCTAATCTCTTTTTTGTAGATTTTATTTTATGTACATGATTATAGAGACTGCTTATTGCCTAAGCTATTAACCACATTTACAGATATAATAATGATAGATAGATCTAGATAAATAGATACTAGATAGATATTAGATAGATAGATAGATATGGGATAGATAATGGATAGATAGATATGAGATAGATAGATGATAGATAGATAGATAGATATGAGATAGATAGATGATAGATAGATATGAGATAGATAGATGATAGATAGATATGAGATAGATAGATGATAGATAGATAGATAGATAACGGAGAGATAATAGATAATAGATAGATAGTAGATAGAAAATAGATAGAGATAGATACTAGATAGATGGAGAGATAGATAGATATATATGGGATAGATAGATGTATGGATGGATAGATAGATATATAGTTAGATAAATGATAGATAGATATGGGATAGATAGATAAAAGATAGATAATAGATAGATAAAAGATAGATATATGGATAGATAGATATACAGATGCATAGATAATAGAAAGATAATAGATAGATAATATACAGATATATAGATAGATAATAGATATATAATAGATAGATATATGATAGATAGATACATGATAGAAGATAGATAGATGATAGATAATATATAGATAATAGATAGATAGATAGATAACAGATATATAGATAGATGATAGATAGATATATGATAGATATATGGATAGATAGATAATAGACAGATATATGATAGATAATAGATATATATATAGATAGATAGATTAGATAGTGGCCCAAGTGTCACAATAGAAAGGGTAGGGATGAACTGTACATGTCAAATCTGTTGGCGAATATTTTACGTTGGTTCCATCCATCTAAACGGATCATGCATAAAGCCAAGTCCTCGTTGTGGAGGTAACTACGTTTAGTAGAACACACCAGACTTTTAGACACCGGTCTGTTTTTGTAGTTGTGTTCCCACTCCCTGATTAGAAGACTCGTTACTTTGGCAGGAGTGATGGCGACTTACCGTCATTCTACTTCTTGTACAGTAACTACCACAAATTATCGGAGACACATGGGCTATGAATGTTTATGTGATGTGGCCCTTGGGGACCGCACTCCGTGTTTGATGTAAAATATTAAATGCACTTCATGTTCCGGCTTATGATGCTTCTGGCTTGCTGCTTTGGCAAATGTTGAACATTATATCAATTAGAAAGTCTGCACTTTACAAATATTCTGACAAATTATAGTTTTTAAAAAAATAAATAAATTTTTTTACCAAATATGTTAAGAAATAATAAATCAAATAACACGAATCTGTGCTGGGCAGGTAAGCTATTTACTAACCCTTTCTTACATAGGGTGTGTAATGAGTAAGGACACAAAATGCAGTTGTCCTATTTCCAGAAGAACATATAGGCTCTACTTCCATTTCATATGAAATAATGATTCATTTTGCTGCTATTGATGTATAGGATAATATCTAAACCAAGGCAAGTTGGAGCCCCCCCATCACCCTGGGCACATGACCACAAAAGTCCTTGCTATTTTTTCCAAAAAAGAGATGAACTTTACGTTTTCAATTGTAATATTTTAATGACATTTTTAATAATTGCTTTGCTTGTCCGAATTTTGATTAAAAAAATAAATAAAAAATCTTTCTTTGATTGTTTGTTTTCATTCTTTCCATCTTTCGATCATTGCTTAGTAAAATAAGGACATCTTCTGTCAAAATAGCTTGTAAAATGATTCTTATTCGGGAAATCATTTCAACTATGAAAATACAATTATCTGTGGCCAGCAACCTGCTGGTATCTCAGCTGAGATGTCACTATTCCATAGCTGTCAGATGATACCCATTCAAATAAGGTTTTCTTAGCAGGATACTGAATATATGTTACTGAATATTTATGGAAACTAAAAGTAGAGAACAATGTATCTCTAGAAGCAGCGATGATCAGTACATGGGAAATAATTGTCCAATGTTCTTCTAAGGGCTCTTGAATAACTTCAATATATCAAAGTCAACAGTGGAACCACTATTCTGTAAGTTATGTACTTCATTTGGCTTTAGCTGTGAAAACGTTGAATGCGTTAATTCAGATTTAAATTCTTTTGAAAATCACTTTTTTTTCCCTGTTGTCAGCAATATAGTAAAAAACATGACTGCAAACTGAAATCCACCATATGTGTAAAGAGTTGACCACCTACGGTAAAAACCTTTGTGTGTATAACACTAGGCACCCTGATATTGGACTTATATATACATCCTACACAATAGTTTTCTGCGATAGATCTTAGCTATAACATAATGTGTTTGGCTTTGTTCCTATAGGAAGTTAATGGGCTTATCGTGATATTCTTTCGAAAATTGACTTGGCATTGCTGTCATAGCTCTATTATAAATATAAGCCATAGTAAGTGCATTTCTGCAGAATAAGGCTGGTTTTTCATGTAGTGTTTGGAAAGAGTTAGTGTGCTGTGCAGCCAAGAAGCTTATAGCAAAACCACCAGCATATATGCCACAGTTCAACCATGTGAATACTTTGGGTATCAGAGATAATTGAATCGATCTGCAGAGAAACGATTTTGAGTCATATATCCTGGAATTTTGGCAAAGCTGAGAATATCACGATGCGTGGGCTGCACTCACAGAGCTGATGAGATCCAGAGAGTATTAGCAAGGTTTTTTATTCACACCAATGCATTTTGGTGCCTTTCAGAAGGTAAAAACACTTGTTTTTTTACCTTGAGAAAGGCATCAGTCCAGTGCCGAAATGTGTTGGTTGAATATAAAACCTTGCTTATACTCTCCAGATCTCATCCTTTCAGTGAGCACAGCCGGCACAATGTAATATTCTCCATTTTGCCAAACTGCTATCTGGACTATACAGAGCACTGCCATCACTCTCACCTCCATCTTGTTCCTTACAGTACTGCACTATCTGCGCATTTGTCCTATCCAGGTCTTCCCATTCTTCCTGGAATTAAGAGATGCTCGTAAAATTTAAACTGATTGTTTTTCGATTCGCGTGGATCGGCAAAAAAAAAAAAAAAATGCTCAGTGCCACTTTATACATGGCTGAAGGGTCACAAAGCTAGTTAATGACATCAACCATGGCCAGGCAGATTTCCCAATAATGCTCTACAACTATCACATCACAGTTTCGTGTGCAGCCAATCAGGGGGGACTATTAATGGCAGTATAAAAGATGAGGGTTGGCCATGAGGCGCCATTTTATGCTTTTACACTATAGGGATAAGAAATCAGAATGTACAGCTCATTCCACATTAGGACAGAAAAAAGCCAAAATTGGATTGTCTTGTACTATTGAGCTAGTGTTGAAACACATTTAAAATGGGAGTGGTATTCAGTCTATAAATAGCAGTCCAAAGATTCAAGTGAGATAGGGAGGTGCTGTACCTGCATAGGTATGTGACTGTGAATTGATCTAATTGATCTGCGATATACTGCAGTAACAGTACATTAATAACATCTTTTTTTTAAATCTTCACATACTGCAATTGCAAAAAAAGGAGGGCAGTGTAATAACCTGTGTCCTAATATTGCTAGTGAAGAAGAATCCTGAAACCTAGGCTTGTGTGTCTCATGCAGTAGGGCCATGAATATACATACACAATATATATATATGCATATACATACAGGGTGGTCCAAAAGTAGGTGGCCAGAAAATAATAACATTTATTTTGATTTATATATAAAATTATATTTACTAACACAAGCATAACATTGACAATTAAATTTTATTCTGAACAATAATACAAAAGCTCTTAAATTTTATCAACGCAGGTGTTCAAACTGTTTTCCATTACAATTTGCACAGCTTTGAAGTCTGCCTCTTACACTTCGACAAACTTTTTTGCACAAGTCTCTTTGCGTATTAATTTCTTGAAATGCATCTCTTATGTAATTTTTCAAATCACTGACACTTTTTGGTTTTCGACTATAAACTTTGTCCTTGAGTACTCCCCAAAAGAAAAAATCCATTAAGGTCAAGTCTGGTGAATGTGCCGGCCAATCCATTTATTAGGAAATGTTTAATCAAGATACTCGCGGACTACTCTTGAATAATGTGGAGGGGCCCATCTTGTTAGAAATAAAGGTCATTTCAATTAGGCTGTTGCTGTAACTGGGGAACAACTTGATTCATTAGAATTTCGAGATACTTATCTCCTGTGACTGTTCCATAACCTTCAATACCTTATTATACTTTCTGTCCACCTACTTTTGGACCACCCTGTATGTATGTATGTATGTATGTATGTATATATATATATATATATATATATATATATACGTGTATATGTGTCACCCTGGCCTGGATGCCACAAGTGTAATTAAAGCTGTGTCTGAGAGCAAGGGGGAGGTTCTCTAGTCAGGGGAACATTAGCATGCAATTCTTCAATCAACACGCCCCTACTGGTCCCCTAGAACCTGGTGAGCAAGTACTAAAGCGAAAAAGAAGGCTACATAAGTTGGACGACCAGTGGGAAAGGGAACCCTACACCGTACTGCAGTCTGACCACGACAACCCAAAGGTGTGCGTGATCACCAAGGACGGAGGAGAAACCACTAGTACCGTCTCCAGAGACCACCTCAAAAGGTGCCCCGAGCAACTCCGTAGTGCAGAAGAGGATCAGAGTGACCTTGAACCCGCAGAGGACAAGGAAGAAATGATCAGCACCGTTCTCGGAGAGTTCCCTCAGTCCTGGACTCGCATAAATGATGCCATAGTGGTACCTGTCCTGCATTTCCTGCAACCGGCACAGCAACAACCAACACCAGAGCCGGAAGGTGAAGAGGAGCAAGCGGTTCCAGAGGCAGAAGAGCCTGTACCAGCAGCCCAGGAGAGTCAACCCTCTGCTGACAGTGAGCCTGCCATGCCTGCGGTAAGCCAAAGGACCCGCAGACAGCTGCCTGCCCTACCTGTACATCCAGCTGGTAGCTGTACCCCTAACGCTAGTGGGGAAAGCCAGGTTGGTCCACCACCAGACAGAGGGCTACGTAGGTCAACCAGGAGCACAAAGGGGCAGATACCCGCTCTCTGGAAAATATAGGATGCACTAAGATTGTAAATAACCCTGTTGTTAAATGTTGAATTGTTTGCCAAGTTACATACATGTTTGGTAATTCTGTGCTTCAGTTTCTTGCAGCAACCGTAAGGACTCACAGGTTATGGAATTTTTATAGCTGGGACCTTGTATGGACTGCGTTCGGAGCCTAACCAAGTAATGAACTAAGACTGTGAAGGACTTGGGGTAGGACAGACCCCCACCTGGTTAAGGCTCCCCATTGTATTGGTGATATGGACACACGGTCACAGACCACATTGTGACCTTAAGAACTCAATTTGTGCGTCACTTTCCTGATAATGTTTTATAGTTATGCATATTGTCTTTGTGTATTGTTTAGTCCCGGAGTACTACATTTCACTAGGGGGGAATGTGTCACCCTGGCCTGGATGCCACAAGTGTAATTAAAGCTGTGTCTGAGAGCAAGGGGGAAGTTCTCTAGTCAGGGGAACATTAGCATGCAATACCTCCTGTCTCAGGCCAGTAGGGGGAGCAGGCTGCCCCTATAAAAGCTGGTGCTGGGGGCAGGGTTAGGGAGAACTTGAAGGCCTGTCTCAGGACTAAGACTTGTCCCAGAGCAGAGCAGGGACAGACAGTTGTATTGCACCTAAGAGGAAGTGTGGCAGGAGGAGAGCCACAAGCCAGAGACAAGAGGCGAAGAGAGCCTGTCTTGGCAGATAAAGGACTTAATTTACCAGACTTTGGTGTCTGAGGCTGGGAGGATTCCACATTCTCCAGCAGATAACCAGTTCGCAGGGGACTGTATATTCCTTGGCCTAAGAAGCCTGAAGGCCCTGCCACAACTGAAGGGACTAGCAAAGCCGTACAAGGCTGGGAGCAGAAAGGAACCCACGTCGCAGGCCATACAGGCGAGAATACACGGAAAGCTCGGAAACGTGGGCTGTTACCCTATAACGAGGAGATAGCCAGAAGGAGCACAGAAAGCACGGTAGGCCTACACCCTCACCCTGACCAGGGCCAATTTCCCCGTTGCTCTCAGACATCCAGGTCCCCTCCTAGCTGGGACTGTTTGTGGGTCAATTTACCTGTTCTAGTAAAGACCCTGGACTGCAACCTGTTGTCTGCGTGCTCCTTGCTCCTCCAGCACTATCAGCACTGGGACTCTCACTACCATCACTCCCACCATCCATTATACTGCCCTGGGGCCGCACTCTTCCCGTGGGGAGTCACACTGCCCTAGCTGCACACCTCATCAGCCCCAGCGGTCTGCATGCAGCGGCAGTTCCTAATAACCGCAATCCACGGGTGGCGTAGTCGGACATAATCATCAAAACATAACGGACTACCACTGGCC
Organism: Phyllobates terribilis; assembly: GCF_046119375.1. Taxonomy (NCBI): domain Eukaryota; kingdom Metazoa; phylum Chordata; class Amphibia; order Anura; family Dendrobatidae; genus Phyllobates; species Phyllobates terribilis. The sequence continues at coordinate 278,879,225 of NW_027362767.1, forward strand.
TGACCACCCTGAGCCACGGAACCGGGTTGCCACTACTACTCCCATTGTTCCCCCTATTGCCCGGATCCGAGTGCTCCACGGCCCAGGGGGCGAGTCAGCTTTGGCGTAGTCGGCAGGATTGCAACCAACCCGCCACAAACGGGTATTGCGCGCCTGAAAAAGACTTTGCACTTACGTGAAAAGAGGTTTCCCGCCATCCGGAGCCGTTTCCCGCCATTTCAGGCCGTCTCCCGCCATCTTCCATCGGTTCCCGCCATCTTCAGCCGTTTTCCCGCCATCGGACGCCATCTTCAGGACGCCGCGTGGGAAGAAGAGGGGCGTGGACGTCCAAACCACGCGAGATCCGAAGCTCCGCCCCACGCACCGACGCTGCGCAAGGTCCTGGAAGGGAGAGAGAGCGACGCTGACGTCATCAGGACGCGACGCAAGGTCCTCGTCCAGAGCAGCAGCAGCGGAGCCGCGGCCTACAGAAGAGGATCGTCGGAAGGTAGGCCACGCTTAACTAGGGGGGAGGAAGATGTCGGATACAGAGGCGCCCACTACCACCAACGCAGCTGCAGCAGCGGTGATGCCCTTTTCCCTGCCCTACATCCCTGGAGCGGCCTGGCTGCCCAAGTACTCAGGCGAGCCCCATGCCCTAACTGACATTAAGGAAAGGCTGTTCAGTTTGTTCCAGGTTTACCCCCTGACAGAGGAACAGAAGGTCAGCATATTGACAGGGCAGTTAACTGGCGCAGCCCAAAGGGAGGTAAAGTCATGGCCCACTGAGGAGAAAAGGACCGTGAAGGGTATTCTGGCCCGGCTGCGGGGTACCTTTGACACACGTACCTCCGCTGAAATTAAAATGAGGTTCTATGGATGTAAGCAGCGGGCACAGGACAGCATCAGAGACTATGCCCTAAATCTGCAGGAAGCCCTAAGGGCTATCCAACAAACTGACCCTGGCAGTGTGCAGGAAACGGATAAGCTACTAACAGAACAATTCATAGAAGGTCTGCTGTCCAGCGCCCACAGGGCCCAACTGCGCCTCATGTTCTTTCAGAACCCTGATCTGACCTTTGCCCAATTTAAGGACAGGGCCATAAGGGTGCTCCGTGAATCTGCAACCAGTGGCGCTATAAACCCCCGGCGCCCTGCTCTCACCTACCACCAGGAGGCGGTGCCCTCCTCTATGGACCCTGTGGGGGCTGATGCACAGGCCCTGAACCAAGCCCCGTCAAAAGACCTGCACCACCAAGTCCAGGAGCTGACCAGGAGCGTCGCGGCGTTGACCAGGACCATCCAGGCATTGCAAGTGGACCCGTCAAGACCCATCGAGCTGGCTTCAAGTCCGGAGGATGTCCCGTGGCGTCGACAGAGGAGGATCCCGTCGTTCCGAGGGAGGCCCACAGACCGCTACGCAGAGGATGGACAGCCCATTTGCCGTCGATGCAACCAGCCCGGACACATTTCCAGGTACTGTAATTTAAACGGGTCAAACCTGGGGCAGAGGGCCAACCCCCAGGCATAAGATCACCAGGCCCTTACAATTGGCGCAATAAGTACGTTGGGGGGCGCCCGGTTTTACCCGTGGTGCTGGACTGTATCCCCATGAGCGCCTTGCTGGATACTGGGTCGCAAGTAACCACTATCCCTTATGTACTTTTTAAGCAGTATTGGACTGATGCTGATATCACACGGTATCCAGACAGTAACTTGAGCATCATCGCCAGTAATGGCTTACCCGTGCCGCAGATGGGGTTCAAGGAGATGACCATTAAAATTGGTAAAGTTGAACTACCGGCACAGGGAGTGATTATTGTGGACATTGACCGTCGTGAAAGTCACCCTAAAATAACTGTGGGTACTAACGTGATCGAAAATTGTCTTTCAGAAGTAATTGTAATTCTACAACAGGTGGCGGTGAATGCTAGCCAACAGAGAGTCCTCAACAAGGAGATAAAAGCCCTGATGAGACGGCAGCAGGTAGAACTGTCTGGTGGTGAGATCGGTAGCGTAAGACTGAGTGACCCATTCCCCATTTCCATGCCTCCCAAAAGTGAAATGATGATCTGGTGTCGGACTGCAATCGGGTTGAGAGGTAGAGACTACCAAGCCATGGTAGAACCCGTGTACTCAGACAGCAGGCCCACCATTTTGACAGCCCGGGGGGTGGTTGATGTCCGTCATGGGAGGGTGCCCGTCCGCATCCTCAACATTGGGGAGAGGGAAGTACACTTACCCAGGTACGCTACACTCGCCAAACTGTTTGTTGTCGAACACAAAGCTATCAGGGCCGTGGAACCCTTGCCTCCATCTCCACAGGCGGAGGGTAATGGCTCCCAGAAACAAAAGGAGGACTGGTGCCAGAAACTCCATGTGGGTGCTGACTCCACTCCCCTGCACCAAAAACAAGGAGTCTACCCGGTGGTACAGGAGTACGAGAGAGTTTTTAGTAAGCACCCGCTAGACTTCGGCAGAGTAAAAGGGATAGAACACCACATCCCCACAGGGAGCCACCCACCAATAAAAGAAAGACACCGACCTGTACCCCCTGCACATTATCAGAACGCAAAGGGCATGCTAAGAGAAATGAAAGAAGCTGGGGTCATTCGAGATAGCTGTAGCCCCTGGTCAGCCCCTTGGTTCTGGTGAAAAAGAAAGACGGCACCATGAGAATGTGCGTAGACTATAGACAAATCAACCGTATCACCCACAAAGACGCATATCCGCTGCCTAGAATAGAAGAGTCTTTAGCCGCACTAAAATCAGCTAACTTCTTCTCTACTTTGGACCTTACTAGCGGGTACTGGCAGGTTCCTGTGGCAGAGGCTGACAAGGAGAAGACCACCTTCACCACCCCGATGGGACTAAGCGAATTCAACAGCATGCCTTTCGGGCTCTGCAACGCACCAGGGACCTTCCAGCGGCTGATGGAATGCTGTCTAGGGCACCGAAACTTCGAGACGGTCCTCCTTTACCTGGACGACGTGATCGTCTATTCGAAGACCTACGAGGACCATCTCAAGCACCTGGCCGAGGTGTTCGAAGCCCTGGCAGGCTATGGCCTGAAGGTGAAACCATCGAAGTGTCACCTGCTGAAACCAAAGGTCCAGTACCTAGGGCACGTGGTAAGTGCGGAAGGAGTAGCCCCCGTCCCTGACAAGGTCACGGCAATCAAGAGCTGGCCAAGCCCCTCGAACATCAAAGAGGTGAGACAGTTTCTCGGGTTGGTAGCCTACTACCGAAGGTTCATCCCCGGGTTCACTAAGATGGCAGCTCCTATGCAGGACCTCCTGATCGGACAGTCTAAGTCCAGCAGTCAAAAGCCACCCTTCAAGTGGGATAAACCGGAAGAGGAGTCCTTCCGCCAGTTGAAGATGGCCCTCACGGGGGATGAGATCCTGGCCTACCCTGATTATGGCCAGCCTTTTATTCTCCACACGGACGCCAGTAATGTGGGACTGGGAGCCGTACTGTCCCAAAACCAACAGGGCAGAGAACGGGTGATCGCGTACCCCAGCTGGAAGCTGAGGCCCACCGAGAGGAACCCGGAGAATTTCAGCTCCTTCAAGCTAGAATTCTTGGCGGTGGTGTGGGCCGTGACGGAACGCTTCAAGCATTACCTGGCCTCCGCAAAGTTCACCGTGTACACGGACAACAACCCATTGACACACCTGGACAATGCAAGACTGGGTGCCCTAGAACAGCGGTGGATGGCCCGTCTCTCCAACTATGACTTCGTGATCAAGTACCGGGCCGGCAAAACCAATGCCAACGCTGACGCCCTATCGAGGATGCCCCACTTACCTGAAGGTGACGAAGACCCAGAAGAGCTGGAGGAGGTAGAACTCCCCGCGTTTCACTGGTATGGAGCCGCTCAATACTCCCACCGCGTGAAGGAGGAGGATCTAACAACCGTGATGATAAATCCCCTACCTCACCACAGCTGGGCCGAGACCCAAGATAGTGACCCTGCCATCCGCCTGGTGAAAGATCTGCTGACCCAGGAAGATGCCCGCATAGATCCAGATGCCCCAGAGGAAGCCAAGCAGCTATGGAAAGAGAAGAGCAAGCTGTTCCTCTACGAAGGCAAGTTGTGCAGAAGGATTGTCAACCACCGGACGCACGAGCTGACCTGGCAAGTCGAGATCCCAAGGCGGGATGCAGCTATGGTCCTGGGGGCTTACCATGACAGAGCGGGGCACTTCGGTTGGAAGAAACTGGAGTTCCTGCTAAGAGGAAGGTTCTTTTGGGTCGGCATGAGAGGAGCTGTAGAAAAGTGGTGCAGAGACTGTGGCCCTTGTCACCTGAGGAGAAAGGACCGCACCAGCCAGAAGACACCCTTGAGGCCCATCGTCACCACGCAGCCTCTTGAGCTGGTAGCTCTGGACCACGTCAAATTGGCTCCAAGCCGGTCTGGATACATCTATGCCCTGACAATCGTGGACCACTATTCCCGTTTTCTAGTGGTGGTCCCGGTAAAGGACTTGACAGCCCAAACAGCGGCCAGAGCCTTCCAGCAATATTTCTGCCGTCCACACGGGTATCCGGAACAGGTCCTGACAGACCAGGGTCCAGCATTCGAGGCTGAAATCTTCCAGGAGTTCTGCAACCTCTATGGCTGTAAGAAGATTCGTACAACGCCTTACCACCCCCAAACCAACGGGATGTGTGAGAAGATGAACAATATAGTCATTGATCTCCTGAAGACATTGCCCCTGCAGGAACGCAGCCTGTGGCCAGAAAAACTGCCGGACCTGATAGACCTATACAACAATATCCCGGTGAATGCCACAAACTGCACCCCGGCTTACCTGATGCGAGCCAGACCAGGTAAGCTGCCCGTAGACCTGGAGATGGGAGTCCTAATACCTGAGGACACCTCCCCGGATGCGGACTGGGATACGGAAAGGCAACTGCAGTACAAGAAGGTACAGGAGAGTATGGAGAAGAGCCTGGCCCAGGTGAGAGAGAGGCAAGAAAAATTCTTCAATCAACACGCCCCTGCTGGTCCCCTAGAACCTGGTGAGCAAGTACTAAAGCGAAAAAGAAGGCTACATAAGTTGGACGATCAGTGGGAAAGGGAACCCTACACCGTACTGCAGTCTGACCACGACAACCCAAAGGTGTGCGTGATCACCAAGGACGGAGGAGAAACCACTAGTACCGTCTCCAGAGACCACCTCAAAAGGTGCCCCGAGCAACTCCGTAGTGCAGAAGAGGATCAGAGTGACCTTGAACCCGCAGAGGACAAGGAATAAATGATCAGCACTGTTCTCGGAGAGTTCCCTCAGTCCTGGACTCGCATAAATGATGCCATAGTGGTACCTGTCCTGCATTTCCTGCAACCGGCACAGCAACAACCAACACCAGAGCCGGAAGGTGAAGAGGAGCAAGCGGTTCCAGAGGCAGAAGAGCCTGTACCAGCAGCCCAGGAGAGTCAACCCTCTGCTGACAGTGAGCCTGCCATGCCTGCGGTAAGCCAAAGGACCCGCAGACAGCTGCCTGCCCTACCTGTACATCCAGCTGGTAGCTGTACCCCTAACGCTAGTGGGGAAAGCCAGGTTGGTCCACCACCAGACAGTGGGCTACGTAGGTCAACCAGGAGCACAAAGGGGCAGATACCCGCTCTCTGGAAAATATAGGATGCACTAAGATTGTAAATAACCCTGTTGCTAAATGTTGAATTGTTTGCCAAGTTACATACATGTTTGGTAATTCTGTGCTTCAGTTTCTTGCAGCAACCGTAAGGACTCACAGGTTATGGACTTTTTATAGCTGGGACCTTGTATGGACTGCGTTCGGAGCCTAACCAAGGAATGAACTAAGACTGTGAAGGACTTGGGGTAGGACAGACCCCCACCTGGTTAAGGCTCCCCATTGTATTGGTGATATGGACACCCGGTCACAGACCACATTGTGACCTTAAGAACTCAATTTGTGCGTCACTTTCCTGATAATGTTTTATAGTTATGCATATTGTCTTTGTGTATTGTTTAGTCCCGGAGTACTAAATTTCACTAGGGGGGAATGTGTCACCCTGGCCTGGATGCCACAAGTGTAATTAAAGCTGTGTCTGAGAGCAAGGGGGAAGTTCTCTAGTCAGGGGAACATTAGCATGCAATGCCTCCTGTCTCAGGCCAGTAGGGGGAGCAGGCTGCCCCTCTAAAAGCTGGTGCTGGGGGCAGGGTTAGGGAGAACTTGAAGGCCTGTCTCAGGACTGAGACTTGTCCCAGAGCAGAGCAGGGACAGACAGTTGTATTGCACCTAAGAGGAAGTGTGGCAGGAGGAGAGCCACAAGCCAGAGACAAGAGGCGAAGAGAGCCTGTCTTGGCAGATAAAGGACTTAATCTACCAGACTTTGGTGTCTGAGGCTGGGAGGATTCCACATTCTCCAGCAGATAACCAGTTCGCAGGAGACTGTATATTCCTTGGCCTAAGAAGCCTGAAGGCCCTGCCACAACAGAAGGGACCAGCAAAGCCGTACAAGGTTGGGAGCAGAAAGGAACCCACGTCGCAGGCCATACAGGCGAGAATACACGGAAAGCTCGGAAACGTGGGCTGTTACCCTATAACGAGGAGATAGCCAGAAGGAGCACAGAAAGCACGGTAGGCCTACACCCTCACCCTGACCAGGGCCAATTTCCCCGTTGCTCTCAGACATCCAGGTCCCCTCCTAGCTGGGACTGTTTGTGGGTCAATTTACCTGTTCTAGTAAAGACCTTGGACTGCAACCTGTTGTCTGCGTGCTCCTTCCTCCTCCAGCACTATCAGCACTGGGACTCTCACTACTATCACTCCCACCATCCATTAAACTGCCCTGGGGCCGCACTCTTCCCGTGGGGAGTCACACTACCCTAGCTGCACACCTCATCAGCCCCAGCGGTCTGCATGCAGCGGCGGTTCCTAATAACCGCAATCCACGGGTGGCGTAGTCAGACATAATCATCAGCACATAACGGACTACCACTGGCCTGACCACCCTGAGCCACGGAACCGGGTTGCCACTACTAATCCCATTGTTCCCCCTATTGCCCAGATCCGAGTGCCCCACGGCCCAGGGGGCGAGTCATATATGAATTGTAAGGCAGCGCTTGTCATTATCCTGGGGAATACTCGCTTCGCTGCGTCAATTTAAAACACACCAGCCATATTTTCCGGTATTTCTCAACTCAGCAGTTTATTAACTCCATAAACTGCTGATTTCCGGGTCCAACTCCGTGGCCCACCGACACACATATAAAGTCCACGAGCCCAAGTGGCAGACCGGCCCACTTGGCTCTAGTTACAGCCTCCCGCAAGGTAATAATAAAACAATGTCCATGAAAATGTCCATAACACAAATAGTATTACCTCCGTCGGGCTTTAGCTGCTTTGGTCCATTTGTTTCCCAGATGGGGTCTCTAGCCTCTGGCCCTCCAAGGCTTACTGACATCCACACAGGATCCAGGCTTAACCCGGCCTCACTAGGCTTCAGACAAACAGTGTCCCACCCACCCGGGGAACAGGCCTCATGCCTCTCTCACAGGAACACTGCACACCTGCACCACTCACACTGCACAAATCACCAGGGTTTTATATCCTGTAGAAACAGCCACAGGACCTGTGCTTATCTCACAGTCACGTGTCCATACCTTCTGTGAGCAAAAGGACCTGTGTGATGTCACAGCTGAGGGGGGAGGAAATAGCATAAACAGACATACTTGATCATTATAGCAATGCCGCTGCACCACATATTCCCCCCCTCTGTTCAAACCTGTGGGGTTGAACACACAATATACACAACAGTTTATAACCCACAGTTCACACAGAGACCATCTACTGGACAATTGCACTGCTCAGTCCCTGGAACATTAGTCAGCGACATTAGCCCATCCCTTAGGGACCTACCATCTGTCATTGTCACTGACTTCATCAGGTCACATTTCCAGGTCGTAAACTTGTCCGACCTCCCCCGCTCCCAGCGGTCAGTCGAAACCCTGTCAGGTCTCCCCCGCTCCCAGCGGTCAATACGGCAGTGCGACTCACATGTCCTTGTACCTAAGGTCCGGTTCGACTCCATATTGTCCAGTCCTCTATTGGGTCGTTTGTATGGGCCACCCAAACCTGAGTTACTGGAGGTCTCACTACCACTAAACCCACGCCCACTACTCTCAGGACACCTTGAAGGGTCCCCAACTTCAGGTGTTCTGTTATCTAGGGGCCCCCTTCTCTGTCGGGTCCCACCATTTCCAGACGGCTGCCATCCTCTACTGCTCAGATGATGCTGTCCATCTACTCGCAGTCTAGCGAGATTCAATTGCTCCACCTCTCGCAGGTAGGTCACTCGGTACTCCACCAGCATGCTCATATATGCCAGACTTTCTTCCGTTCCTATAGCGTAGAATGACACCATGCCGTCTTCATCCAGTATCCAGTCCTGACGATCACGTGGACTGCTTACTTTCACCACACCAGACTTCTTCACCATTATCTGCATGGCTCGGCCATTTCTCCCAATGAGCTCTCTCACCAGAACACGAGGCACCCGGATGACCTCTTCTCGCAGACTGTGAGCCTTTCTCATCAGCTCCAGTTGTCTAGTGGCTTGCTCCGTCTTCAACCGGAGAAACCGCTTCGTGCGAATACATCGCCAATGTATGTCACTCAGGATTGCCACCCTCTTCACCGTGACTTCGGTTGTGGACAGGACCACCAGCTGTTTGGCCTCTGAGGTCAAGTACACCTTCCAGGCTCCCACGGCCTTCTTAAACTCCTCATGCACGAACTCACGGGTGCATTCTTCCCTCAAGTCCTCGGGTACATCTACGAGGCACTTGTACCGAGACGTTTCGGTCTCACCAGTGGTTTCCAGACGATCAACCAGCTCAGGTTTCAGGGACAACTGACTTCCAGCTTCTTCACCCTGGATGCTTCCCCTGAGCGGACTCACAGCTACAACTTCACAACTTTTCGTCTTGACCACCTCCACTTCACCATTATCTTCCAACACCATACTCTTAGCTCTCCTCAGGTCCACCTTCTAATGGTCTAAGGGAGTAAGTGCAACTTGTTTGCCTTTTCCCTTCTCCAAGGAGACCTCGTTCACCGCGTGACACTTTGCTAGGCGACCTTTGAGCTCTAAAACTTCACCTTCTAGCTCAGCTACTCGCCTCTCAGCAGCCCATCTCTGAAGCTCTTCCTGCTTCAACTGCTCTTCCAGCAGCAGAGCTCTCTCAGACCTCTCCGTCTCCAATGCGCCCACTCGGCTCTCAATAGCCAGTTTCTCACGCTTCTCTTGCGTCCACTGGGCTTGTAGCAACTCCTTGAGCTGCTTGATCTCGGCTCCGACATCCACCGAATCATCCGAGCTCACATCACTCGAGGAGGTATCTGCTTCATACCTCCCATCACCAGCGGTCAACTCCTGGCTCTGGTCTGTGGCTTTTCCGATGGACTCCTCCATCTTCTCTCGCTCAGCCTCCATCTTGCTGACTGTTTCCCTAAGGTACATCTCCGCCTTCTGGAGAGTATCACAGGAGATCTGTAGCTCCTTCACCTGAGCTTTCAGATCTAGGGTCTTTCCCCGGAGATCATCATTCTCCTCACGGATATCTTGCAGAGTGGTCTCAACCACTTGGCGCTCTTGCTCTGCATCCGCCTTACCCTCCTCTAGTTTTTCTTTAACCTTGAGGAGGTCCTCATAATCTCTCCTAATCTGTTGCAGTTCCTCACTGAACCTTTCATGCCTCTTTTTTGCCTCATGGTCGTGAGCAGACACTTAAACTTTTATTGCTTCTTTCAGGGCGGATAGCTCCTGGTCTTGCTGGTACAGAGAGTCCTCCAGCCGCTCCTTCTCCTGCTTTAGAGGCTTTACTTGGTCCTGGAACTGCTGCAGCTCCCTCATGAGTTCATCATACTCCTTTTTAGATTTACACAGCTCCTTGTTGAATGGTTCGCGCAGTTGTTCTAGTTCCTGATGACGTCCAGAAACTCCATCCTGCCGCGTCTCCTTCTCAAGTTTCAACTGCAAAACCTCCTCCTTAATTTTGCGGCGGTCCTCCTTCATTGCGTGGAACATCTCCTTCCACTGGACAACTTCCTCGTTGCTTTCCTTTAGACCACGCTGTAAGTCCTTCACAACCTGGTATACCCTCTGCCGTTCAGACTGCAGGCTCCGCTGGTCTGAGGACACGTTCTCCAGGTCCGTCACCTCCTCTTCTGCCTCTGAAGGAGGATCCACCCTTGTAACAACGGCACACACCATTAAATTTTCTTTATTTTCACTTTTAGTCAAGACCACAGGAGCAACCTTTTTGTTGCCCTTGCGCCGTCTACGCGAAGTTGACTTTCTCACCTCATCTATCCCCTCCTGACTGACCTCTCCTTCTACTTCCGTAGTGTCACCGTCAGCTACGGGGTCTGTGTCACTCCCCATGGTGTTGTGGACTAACAGGTCTCCTTCCACTTTGACATCAACCCCCTCCACTGGAGTCACCCCGTTCTCAACGGTCAAATTGTCATTTTTAGGAGGTACCAACCCACCATCAGCAACAATTTTAAGTTTTCTACCCTCCATGCTCTTGTGAAAATCCGCCCCCTTTTGAGACTCCGCCCCCTTTTGTACAACAACCACACCTGTAAGGGAATTTTTACAAAAAACATCAGCGACAGTCTTAGGACTCAGTTCACAAGACCTCTTACCACCTCCCCGGGCACTCTGGGACAACACGGGCGCCCCCGGAGAGTCCATAGAATGGTCCACGGCCGCCATTCTATACGGTGCCCACAGCTCCTGCGGTTCCCGCACCATGTCCAGTAACAGTTTCTCAAATACCTGCTTCAGACCCAACCGGCCCTTCAAACGCTCATTAGCTCCAGATACCTCTGTTGCTTGGCACACAGCCATCACGGTACACTGTTCACACTTGAACTTCACCGCTCTCCCCGAAAAAATCTTCGTGGCCCCGCCGAGCCACCGCAAAACAGGATTTGAGAGCAATGTCAATCTTCGCAACCCCGCCGAGTTGCAGCAAGATGCTTTGACTTCGTGAGCCCCGCCGAGCCACAGCAAACCAGGTTTGAGTGCGACAACGACCTTCACAACCCCGCCGAGTTGTAGCCAGATGCTTTGACCTTCGTGAGCCCCGCCGAGCCACAGCAAACCAGGTTTGAGTGCGACGACGACCTTCACAACCCCGCCGAGTTGTAGCCAGATGCTTTACCACACTCGTCGACCTGTACAGTTGCTCCCAGCAACCAGACTGCAGATGCTCCCAGCAACCAGACTGCAGATGCTCCCAGCAACCAGACTGCAGATGCTCCCAGCAACCAGACTGCAGATGCTCCCAGCAACCAGACTGCAGCTGCCCGCACTCTCCACCACATGTAAGGCAGCGCTTGTCATTATCCTGGGGGATACTCGCTTCGCTGCGTCAATTTAAAACACACCAGCCATATTTTCCGGTATTTCTCAACTCAGCAGTTTATTAACTCCATAAACTGCTGATTTCCGGGTCCAACTCCGTGGCCCACCGACACACATATAAAGTCCACGAGCCCAAGTGGCAGACCGGCCCACTTGGCTCTAGTTACAGCCTCCCGCAAGGTAATAATAAAACAATGTCCATGAAAATGTCCATAACACAAATAGTATTACCTCCGTCGGGCTTTAGCTGCTTTGGTCCATTTGTTTCCCAGATGGGGTCTCTAGCCTCTGGCCCTCCAAGGCTTACTGACATCCACACAGGATCCAGGCTTAACCCGGCCTCACTAGGCTTCAGACAAACAGTGTCCCACCCACCCGGGGAACAGGCCTCATGCCTCTCTCACAGGAACACTGCACACCTGCACCACTCACACTGCACAAATCACCAGGGTTTTATATCCTGTAGAAACAGCCACAGGACCTGTGCTTATCTCACAGTCACGTGTCCATACCTTCTGTGAGCAAAAGGACCTGTGTGATGTCACAGCTGAGGGGGGAGGAAATAGCATAAACAGACATACTTGATCATTATAGCAATGCCGCTGCACCACATATTCCCCCCCTCTGTTCAAACCTGTGGGGTTGAACACATAATATACACAACAGTTTATAACCCACAGTTCACACAGAGACCATCTACTGGACAATTGCACTGCTCAGCCCCTGGAACATTAGTCAGCGACATTAGCCCATCCCTTAGGGACCTACCATCTGTCATTGTCACTGACTTCATCAGGTCACATTTCCGGGTCGTAAACTTGTCCGACCTCCCCCGCTCCCAGCGGTCAGTCGAAACCCTGTCAGGTCTCCCCCGCTCCCAGCGGTCAATACGGCAGTGCGACTCACATGTCCTTGTACCTAAGGTCCGGTTCGACTCCATATTGTCCAGTCCTCTATTGGGTCGTTTGTATGGGCCACCCAAACCTGAGTTACTGGAGGTCTCACTACCACTAAACCCACGCCCACTACTCTCAGGACACCTTGAAGGGTCCCCAACTTCAGGTGTTCTGTTATCTAGGGGCCCCCTTCTCTGTCGGGTCCCACCATTTCCAGACGGCTGCCATCCTCTACTGCTCAGATGATGCTGTCCATCTACTCGCAGTCTAGCGAGATTCAATTGCTCCACCTCTCGCAGGTAGGTCACTCGGTACTCCACCAGCATGCTCATATATGCCAGACTTTCTTCCGTTCCTATAGCGTAGAATGACACCATGCCGTCTTCATCCGGTATCCAGTCCTGACGATCACGTGGACTGCTTACTTTCACCACACCAGACTTCTTCACCATTATCTGCATGGCTCGGCCATTTCTCCCAATGAGCTCTCTCACCAGAACACGAGGCACCCGGATGACCTCTTCTCGCAGACTGTGAGCCTTTCTCATCAGCTCCAGTTGTCTAGTGGCTTGCTCCGTCTTCAACCGGAGAAACCGCTTCGTGCGAATACATCGCCAATGTATGTCACTCAGGATTGCCACTCTCTTCACCGTGACTTCGGTTGTGGACAGGACCACCAGCTGTTTGGCCTCTGAGGTCAAGTACACCTTCCAGGCTCCCACGGCCTTCTTAAACTCCTCATGCACGAACTCACGGGTGCATTCTTCCCTCAAGTCCTCGGGTACATCTACGAGGCACTTGTACCGAGACGTTTCGGTCTCACCAGTGTTTTCCAGACGATCAACCAGCTCAGGTTTCAGGGACAACTGACTTCCAGCTTCTTCACCCTGGATGCTTCCCCTGAGCGGACTCACAGCTACAACTTCACAACTTTTCGTCTTGACCACCTCCACTTCACCATTATCTTCCAACACCATACTCTTAGCTCTCCTCAGGTCCACCTTCTAATGGTCTAAGGGAGTAAGTGCAACTTGTTTGCCTTTTCCCTTCTCCAAGGAGACCTCGTTCACCGCGTGACACTTTGCTAGGCGACCTTTGAGCTCTAAAACTTCACCTTCTAGCTCAGCTACTCGCCTCTCAGCAGCCCATCTCTGAAGCTCTTCCTGCTTCAACTGCTCTTCCAGCAGCAGAGCTCTCTCAGACCTCTCCGTCTCCAATGCGGGCACTCGGCTCTCAATAGCCAGTTTCTCACGCTTCTCTTGCGTCCACTGGGCTTGTAGCAACTCCTTGAGCTGCTTGATCTCGGCTCCGACATCCACCGAATCATCCGAGCTCACATCACTCGAGGAGGTATCTGCTTCATACCTCCCATCACCAGCGGTCAACTCCTGGCTCTGGTCTGTGGCTTTTCCGATGGACTCCTCCATCTTCTCTCGCTCAGCCTCCATCTTGCTGACTGTTTCCCTAAGGTACATCTCCGCCTTCTGGAGAGTATCACAGGAGATCTGTAGCTCCTTCACCTGAGCTTCCAGATCTAGGGTCTTTCCCCGGAGATCATCATTCTCCTCACGGATATCTTGCAGAGTGGTCTCAACCACTTGGCGCTCTTGCTCTGCATCCGCCTTACCCTCCTCTAGTTTTTCTTTAACCTTGAGGAGGTCCTCATAATCTCTCCTAATCTGTTGCAGTTCCTCACTGAACCTTTCATGCCTCTTTTTTGCCTCATGGTCGTGAGCAGACACTTAAACTTTTATTGCTTCTTTCAGGGCGGATAGCTCCTGGTCTTGCTGGTACAGAGAGTCCTCCAGCCGCTCCTCCTCCTGCATTAGAGGCTTTACTTGGTCCTGGAACTGCTGCAGCTCCCTCATGAGTTCATCATACTCCTTTTTAGATTTACACAGCTCCTTGTTGAATGGTTCGCGCAGTTGTTCTAGTTCCTGATGACGTCCAGAAACTCCATCCTGCCGCGTCTCCTTCTCAAGTTTCAACTGCAAAACCTCCTCCTTAATTTTGCGGCGGTCCTCCTTCATTGCGTGGAACATCTCCTTCCACTGGACAACTTCCTCGTTGCTTTCCTTTAGACCACGCTGTAAGTCCTTCACAACCTGGTATACCCTCTGCCGTTCAGACTGCAGGCTCCGCTGGTCTGAGGACACGTTCTCCAGGTCCGTCACCTCCTCTTCTGCCTCTGAAGGAGGATCCACCCTTGTAACAACGGCACACACCATTAAATTTTCTTTATTTTCACTTTTAGTCAAGACCACAGGAGCAACCTTTTTGTTGCCCTTGCGCCGTCTACGCGAAGTTGACTTTCTCACCTCATCTATCCCCTCCTGACTGACCTCTCCTTCTACTTCCGTAGTGTCACCGTCAGCTACGGGGTCTGTGTCACTCCCCATGGTGTTGTGGACTAACAGGTCTCCTTCCACTTTGACATCAACCCCCTCCACTGGAGTCACCCCGTTCTCAACGGTCAAATTGTCATTTTTAGGAGGTACCAACCCACCATCAGCAACAATTTTAAGTTTTCTACCCTCCATGCTCTTGTGAAAATCCGCCCCTTTTGAGATTCCGCCCCCTTTTGTACAACAACCACACCTGTAAGGGAATTTTTACAAAAAACATCAGCGACAGTCTTAGGACTCAGTTCACAAGACCTCTTACCACCTCCCCGGGCACTCTGGGACAACACGGGCGCCCCCGGAGAGTCCATAGAATGGTCCACGGCCGCCATTCTATACGGTGCCCACAGCTCCTGCGGTTCCCGCACCATGTCCAGTAACAGTTTCTCAAATACCTGCTTCAGACCCAACCGGCCCTTCAAACGCTCATTAGCTCCAGATACCTCTGTTGCTTGGCACACAGCCATCACGGTACACTGTTCACACTTGAACTTCACCGCTCTCCCCGAAAAAATCTTCGTGGCCCCGCCGAGCCACCGCAAAACAGGATTTGAGAGCGATGTCAATCTTCGCAACCCCGCCGAGTTGCAGCAAGATGCTTTGACTTCGTGAGCCCCGCCGAGCCACAGCAAACCAGGTTTGAGTGCGACAACGACCTTCACAACCCCGCCGAGTTGTAGCCAGATGCTTTGACCTTTGTGAGCCCCGCCGAGCCACAGCAAACCAGGTTTGAGTGCGACGACCACCTTCACAACCCCGCCGAGTTGTAGCCAGATGCTTTACCACACTCGTCGACCTGTACAGTTGCTCCCAGCAACCAGACTGCAGATGCTCCCAGCAACCAGACTGCAGATGCTCCCAGCAACCAGACTGCAGATGCTCCCAGCAACCAGACTGCAGATGCTCCCAGCAACCAGACTGCAGCTGCCCGCACTCTCCACCACATGTAAGGCAGCGCTTGTCATTATCCTGGGGGATACTCGCTTCGCTGCGTCAATTTAAAACACACCAGCCATATTTTCCGGTATTTCTCAACTCAGCAGTTTATTAACTCCATAAACTGCTGATTTCCGGGTCCAACTCCGTGGCCCACCGACACACATATAAAGTCCACGAGCCCAAGTGGCAGACCGGCCCACTTGGCTCTAGTTACAGCCTCCCGCAAGGTAATAATAAAACAATGTCCATGAAAATGTCCATAACACAAATAGTATTACCTCCGTCGGGCTTTAGCTGCTTTGGTCCATTTGTTTCCCAGATGGGGTCTCTAGCCTCTGGCCCTCCAAGGCTTACTGACATCCACACAGGATCCAGGCTTAACCCGGCCTCACTAGGCTTCAGACAAACAGTGTCCCACCCACCCGGGGAACAGGCCTCATGCCTCTCTCACAGGAACACTGCACACCTGCACCACTCACACTGCACAAATCACCAGGGTTTTATATCCTGTAGAAACAGCCACAGGACCTGTGCTTATCTCACAGTCACGTGTCCATACCTTCTGTGAGCAAAAGGACATGTGTGATGTCACAGTCATGTGACCAGTCAGCTGAGGGGGGAGGAAATAGCATAAACAGACATACTAGATCATTATAGCAATGCCGCTGCACCACAGTATATACACACAAATTTTTATATATACAATAGATATATATATCTATATATATATTTTTTTATTTGTTTATTTATTTTGTAATACAGATCACAAATTTCCAGAATCCAGAAATCTAAAATCAGCTTGTTGTTGAAATCTTTCTTTTTTTTGCACACTTATTTGTTGTTGTAGTCCAATTTTAGACTTATACATGCCACCCATGCCTACTTTCAGTTAGCCAAATTGGTTGAGATCACTTGGACCTTAATAAGGCTGTGTTTGTATTACAAAGCTCAAATGAGGTACAATATGTTACGGATCCGGGTGGTGAAACCTCTGTGCTGCGGTGCAAGGAGGGACCAGAGGGGCGTAACTAGGTATCAACTCGGACTGACCAAGGTCGCACGGCGGCTCAATCGACTCCGTGAACCAGGGAAGGACCGAGCAGAGGGACCAGGTGCTACTCTTGGCCTGTCCTTGTATGAGAGCAGGTGACTCCCACGGGTAACTGGCAGGGGCCTCCGGGTAGGCATGGCAGGTAGCTGGTAGGAGCCTCCAGGTAGGCTGACTGATAGGCACGGCAGGTAACTGGTAGGAGCCTCCAGGTAGGCTGACTGATAGGCACAGCAGGTGACTGGTGCGTTCTCCTGGTAGGCAGGCAAGCATGGCCCATAGACAGACTGGCCGGTTTGGATCGTAGGCAGACCATCGGGCTGGAGAATACACTTGGCTGGCGGAGACAGGTAGTCAGGCTGGCGGACAGGACTGGTAGTCAGGCTGGCGGACTGGACTGGTAGTCAGGCTGGCGGACTGGACTGGTAGTCAGACTAGCAGCGGGACCTGAGGGCTGAAGCAGAGTTTAGGACACAAAGTTACAACCTTGCACGGGCACCTCCATTTTGGAGGAGGTGCCTTTTATATGAGAGGCCATTGGCCGGGGACTCCTTAGGATGGTGCGCGCGGCCCCTTTAAGAGAGAGGGAGCGCGTGCCCTAAGCACAGTGCCCAGGAAGCTGTGCGCGCTGTAGCGTTGGCGTCCCTGCCTCCTGCTAGGCAGGGACGCTGTTCCCCTCACCTCTCCACTCCGTGCCCAGCGTCCTCCTCCCGCTCTGCTGGCAGTGTGCGCTGCTTCCCGGCCACTGTGCTTAGGGTGCGTGCGCTCCCCCTCTCTTAAAGGGGCCGCGCGCGCCGTCCTAAGGTGTCCCCGGCCAATGGCCGGAGGACCTCACCATATATAAGGCACCTCCTCCAAAATGGAGGTGCCTGAGCAATGTTGTTGCAAAGCCTTCACTCTGCTTCAGCCCTGAGGTCCCGTTACCAGTTACCTGCCAGTCACCTGCCAGATTCCTGCTTGATACCTGCCTGATATCCGTTTACCTGCTAGCAAGCCTGCGGTCCGACGGTCTGCCTTCCGACACCTGTCAGTCTGCCTATGGACCAGCCTGCCCGCTCACCTGGGAGCGCTCATCTTCTACCTGCCTGCTAGCCTACCTGGAGGCTCCGCTGTCACTTGCCGTGACCACCTGCCTGTCCAGAGACTCTTGCCTGCTCACCTGGGAGCGCTCACCTGCTACCTGCCTGCTAGCCTACCTGGAGGCTCCGCTGTCACTTGCCGTGACCACCTGCCTGTCCAGAGACTCTTGCCTGCTCACCTGGGAGCGCTCACCTGCTACCTGTCTGCTAGCCTACCTGGAGGCTCTGCTGTCACTTGCCGTGACCACCTGCCTGTCCAGAGACTCTTGCCTGCTCACCTGGGAGCGCTCACCTGCTACCTGTCTGCTAGCCTACCTGGAGGCTCTGCCGTCACTTGCCGTGACCACCTGCCTGTCCAAAGACTCTCGCCCGCTCACCTGGGAGCGCTCACCAGCCACCTGCCTGCTGTCCTTCTACCCAGAGACTGTCCCTGTCACTTGCCGTGAGTACCCGTCCTTCTACTCAGAGACTGTCCCTGTCACTTGCCGTGACTACCTGCCCTTCTACCCAGAGACTGTCCCTGTCACTTGCCGTGACTACCTGCCCTTCTACCCAGAGACTGTCCCTGTCACTTGCCGTGACTATCTGCCCGTCTTCCCCGGGAGCCACCCGCTTCCTTACAAGGACCGCCCCCTTGTATAGTTGCTCAGAGGTTCCGCCTCCCAGACCCGTTACAGTTTGCTCGGGCCAGGGAACCCAGTGGCACCCAAGCTCCCTCGCTCTGGGACCTATGTCATGAACTGTCCCGTCAGAGGTCCCAACAGGAGTCCATCCTGAGTCATCTGCGGAATGTCAACTCTCGCCTGGACACTCTGACTGCTCCACCAGCAACCACCGCTAGTGTCATGACTCGCAGCCCGGCAGCGCTGCTGCCCACCAATACCATGGCATCCTGCCCCGGTCCCCGGCTTTCTGCACCTCCTCGCTTCGGAGGCGACCCCGCTCAAGCTCGGGGCTTCATAAACCAGTGCACCCTGCATTTTGAACTCCTGTCCCACCAGTTTATCTCCGACCGGGCCAAAGTAGCCTTCATCATGTCCCATCTCACGGGGGAGGCACTGGCTTGGCTAAATCCTCTATGGGAGAGAGGAGACCCCCTGGTGTCCAACCTGCCAGCCTTTCTCACGGCTTTCCGGAAAGTCTTCGACGAACCCGGACGGAAGACCTCATCCGCATCATCTCTGCTACGTCTCCATCAAGGAAATCTCACCGTGGGCCAATATGCCATACGGTTCCGTACCCTTGCTTCGGAGCTGGCCTGGGATAATGACGCCCTGGTGTCTGTCTTTTGGGAGGGTCTGTCCGGCCGTATTAAAGATGAACTCGCCGGTCGGGACATACCTACCACTCTCGACGACTTAATAACTCTTGCCACCCGGATTGACATCCGGTTCCAGGAACGCGCCAAAGAGGTCACCCGTGAGAGGAGGTTTCCACGTCTAGCCCCTACCTTTCAGAAACCTGTCACTTCTCCTGCTACTCCCCAGGCGCACTCACCCGAGCCTATGCAGGTCGACCAGACCAAGATGGTCAAAACCCGTCAAGAGTTACGCCGTGCCGAGGGGAGCTGCTTCTACTGTGGCAGTAAGGAGCACCGGATCCGTTCCTGCCCGGAGAGGTCGGGAAACGCCTGTGTCTAGGATCGCTCAGAGAGGTCATCCTAGACAAGAGTAAACCCTCTCCATCTCTGTTGCTGTCGGTCTCTATCATCTGCGGGGAGAACCGTTATTTTGAACTAGCCCAACTTGACTCTGGAGCTGCCGGAAATCTCATTTCTCAGTTTCTGGTAGAGAAATACCGCATTCCCACCAAACCTCTAGCTGTACCCTTATCTGTCGCTGCCGTGGATGGGGGCCTCTTACCACATCCCATCCAACTCATCACTGAATCCATAACCCTGCAGGTGGGAATGCTGCACTCTGAGAGCATCTTCTTTCATGTTCTGCCTGGACTCTCTCACGCCCTATTGCTAGGCCTACCTTGGCTTCAGAAACATGCACCGTGCTTGATTGGCAGACCGGAGAAGTCCTTCGCTGGGGACAAGACTGCCATAAGACTTGTTTAGTTCCCGTCCATCCTGTCCGTCCTTCTCCTACTCCAGCCAATCTACCTGGTCTTCCGGCTCCTTATTGGTTGTATGCGGACGTCTTTAATAAAAAGGAGGCAGAGACATTACCCCCTCATAGACCATACGACTGCCCAATCGACCTGATGCCCGGCGCTACTCCTCCCCGTGGGCGCATTTACCCTTTGTCCGCTGCTGAGACCCGATCTATGTCAGAATATATTGAGGAGAATCTGGCCCGGGGATTCATCCGGAAATCTACTTCCCCGGCGGGAGCAGGCTTCTTCTTCATCAAAAAGAAGGATGGCTCACTCCGTCCCTGTATAGACTATAGAGGCCTTAACCAGATCACGGTGAAGAATAAGTACCCCCTTCCGCTCATTCCGGAATTATTTGACCGTCTGAGAGGGGCTAGAATCTTCACCAAGCTGGACCTCCGTGGGGCGTATAACCTGGTCCGTATCCGTCAGGGGGATGAATGGAAGACGGCATTCAACACCCGGGACAGCCACTATGAATACCTGGTAATGCCCTTTGGTCTCTGTAACGCTCCCGCCGTCTTTCAAGAGTTGGTCAATGACATCTTCCAGGACCTTCTCTACTCCTGCGTAGTGGTGTACCTGGACGACATCTTGGTCTTCTCTCCGGATCTCCCCACACACCGGAGGGATGTTCGTCAGGTTCTGCTCAGGCTCAGGCAGAACCACCTCTACGCTAAATATGAGAAGTGCCTCTTTGAGCAGACCTCACTTCCGTTTTTGGGCTACATAATTTCTCAGACCGGCCTACGAATGGATCCTGAGAAACTGTCTGCCATCGAGAAGTGGCCTCGGCCAGAGGGGTTGAAGGCTATTCAGCGGTTCCTGGGCTTCGCCAACTACTACCGCCTCTTCATACCGCACTTCTCTTCCCGGACTGCCCCAATTTCTGCGCTCACCCGTAAGGGCACTAATCCCAGAGAATGGCCACCCGAAGCTGAGGAAGCCTTTCTTTCCTTAAAACAGGCTTTCTCTTCCGCCCCGGTGCTGCATCGCCCGGACGGCAACAAGCAATTCTTCCTGGAAGTTGACGCCTCCTCCTCTGGAGCCGGAGGGGTACTTACCCAAAAATCGTCTTCCGGGAGAATGGTAACTTGCGGCTTCTTCTCTAAACTCTTCTCCTCTTCCGAGCGCAACTATTCTATAGGAGACCGAGAATTATTAGCCATTAAGCTGGCATTGGAGGAGTGGCGTTACCTGCTCGAGGGGGCTCTTCACCCAGTAATAATTTACACGGACCACAAGAACTTGGCTTACCTCCAGAGTGCCCAGAGACTTAACCCGCGCCAAGCCCGGTGGTCCTTGTTTTTTGCTCGCTTTGATTTTGTTCTTCATTTTCGCCCGGCTGACAAAAACATCAAAGCTGACGCCTTGTCCCGACCCTTCCTGGTGTCTGATCTTGAGGAGGAACCTAAACACATCATCGATCCCGCCAGAGTAATGCAGGTGGCCCCCGTGAGTCTAAATAGTCTCCCTCGTAACGGTACCTGATCGGGAGAAGATCCTACACTGGGGTCACTCGTCTAAGCTTGCTGGCCATGCCGGTCAGAAAAAGACCCTCCAGCTTATTACCCGGCACTACTGGTGGCCTACCCTGCACAAGGACGTAATAGACTTTGTTTCTGCCTGTGTGTCCTGCGCCCGCAACAAGGTTCCGAGACACCTGCCAGCCGGTCGCCTCCTTCCTCTTCCAGTACCTGCTGCCCCCTGGCAGCATATAGCTATGGACTTCATAACAGATCTCCCTGTCTCTGCCGGTTGTACGGTCATTTGGGTGGTCGCTGACCGCTTTTCCAAAATGGCTCATTTCATTCCCCTGCCAGGCCTCCCGTCTGCACCCGAGCTGGCTAAAGACTTTATCCGCCACATCTTCCGTCACTATGGCCTGCCCCTCCACATCGTGTCAGATCGTGGGGTTCAGTTCACCTCACGCTTCTGGAGAGCCACATGTAAGCTGCTAGACGTCACCCTGGACTTCTCCTCCGCATACCACCCACAGTCCAATGGTCAAGTGGAGCGGATCAATCAGATCCTGACCAGTTACCTCCGGCACTTCGTTAATGCCCACCATTCAGACTGGGTGGATCTCCTGCCATGGGCCGAATTCTCTTACAATAATCACAAGAGCGAATCTTCCTCCAGATCCCCGTTTTTTGTAGTCTTCGGTCAGCATCCTCGGATCCCATTTCCCGTCTCCACCTCGGTGGACAATCCGGCTGCGGAATCTCTCGTTAGCAAATTTTCCTCCATTTGGGAGAGTACCCGATCCGCACTCCTTCAGTCGTCCGAGCGGATGAAAAAACACGCTGACAAAAAACGCCTGGATCCTCCACAATTCCGTCCTGGAGATAAAGTCTGGCTCTCGTCCAAGTATGTCCGGCTCAAGATTCCTTCCTACAAGTTAGGGCCTCGGTTCATCGGCCCACTAGAAGTTATCAAACAAATCAACCCAGTGGCCTATAAATTGAAACTCCCGGCCAACTTGCGGATCCCTAACTCCTTCCATGTATCTCTCCTCAAACCCGTGGTACTTAACTCTTTTTCCAAGTCTACAGGTACGCCTCCTGCTCCGGTTTCCACTGAAAACGAGTTTGAGGTAGAGAACATTCTGGCCACCAAAAGGGTAAGAGGAAAAACCTTTTTTCTGGTAGATTGGAAGGGGTTTGGTCCTGAGGAGAGAACGTGGGCGCCCCGGGAGAACATCCATGCCCCTCTCATCCTTGATAAATTTCTGTCTGGCCTAAAAAAGGGGGGGCCTAAAGAGGGGGGTACTGTAGCGTCGGCGTCCCTGCCTCCTGCTAGGCAGGGATGCTGTTCCCCTCACCTCTCCACTCCGTGCCCGGCGTCCTCCTCCCGCTCTGCTGGCAGCGCGCGCTGCTTCCCGGCCACTGTGCTTAGGGCGCGCGCGCTCCCCCTCTCTTAAAGGGGCCGCGCGCGCCGTCCTAAGGAGTCCCCGGCCAATGGCCGGAGGACCTCACCATATATAAGGCACCTCCTCCAAAATGGAGGTGCCCGAGCAATGTTGTTGCAAAGCCTTCACTCTGCTTCAGCCCTCAGGTCCTGTTACCAGTTACCTGCCAGTCACCTGCCAGATTCCTGCTTGATACCTGCCTGATATCCGTTTACCTGCTAGCAAGCCTGCGGTCCGACGGTCTGCCTTCCGACACCTGTCAGTCTGTCTATGGACCAGCCAGCCCGCTCACCTGGGAGCGCTCATCTGCTACCTGCCTGCTAGCCTACCTGGAGGCTCCGCTGTCACTTGCCGTGACCACCTGCCTGTCCAGAGACTCTTGCCTGCTCACCTGGGAGCGCTCACCTGCTACCTGCCTGCTAGCCTACCTGGAGGCTCCGCTGTCACTTGCCGTGACCACCTGCCTGTCCAGAGACTCTTGCCTGCTCACCTGGGAGCGCTCACCTGCTACCTGTCTGCTAGCCTACCTGGAGGCTCTGCTGTCACTTGCCGTGACCACCTGCCTGTCCAGAGACTCTTGCCTGCTCACCTGGGAGCGCTCACCTGCTACCTGTCTGCTAGCCTACCTGGAGGCTCTGCCGTCACTTGCCGTGACCACCTGCCCGTCCAAAAACTCTCGCCCGCTCACCTGGGAGCGCTCACCAGCCGCCTGCCTGCTGTCCTTCTACCCAGAAACTGTCCCTGTCACTTGCCGTGAGTACCCGTCCTTCTACTCAGAGACTGTCCCTGTCACTTGCCGTGACTACCTGCCCTTCTACCCAGAGACTGTCCCTGTCACTTGCCGTGACTACCTGCCCTTCTACCCAGAGACTGTCCCTGTCACTTGCCGTGACTATCTGCCCGTCTTCCCCGGGAGCCACCCGCTTCCTTACAAGGACCGCCCCCTTGTATAGTTGCTCAGAGGTTCCGCCTCCCAGACCCGTTACACGCGCCAGCAGCAGCAGGAGAGCCGGGAGCGCGGCGGTAAGGGGAATGGCGTCTCTGCCTGTCAGGGGGCAGAGACGCCGATACTACAGTACCCCCCTCTTTACCCTCCCTCTTTTTTAGGCCGGAAAGAAATTTTTTAAGGAGAAGCGGGGCGTGGATGTTCTCCCTGGGTTCCCAAGTTCACTCCTCTGGGCCAAACCCCTTCCAATCCACCAGAAAAAAGGTTTTTCCTCTTACCCTCTTGGTGGCCAGAATGTTCTCTACCTCATAGACGTCCTCAGAGGAGACCGGAGCTGGGGAGGTACCTGGATTGTCGGAAAAAGAATTAAGCACAACTGGTTTGAGGAGAGATACGTGGAAGGAGTTGGGAATCCGTAAGGTGGCCGGGAGTTTTAACTTGTAGGCTACTGGGTTGATTTGCTTGAGAACTTCAAATGGACCGATGAACCGTGGACCCAACTAATAGGAGGCTATTTTGAGACAAACATGTTTGGAAGAGAGCCAAACCTTGTCTCCTGGACGGAATTGAGATGGGTCCAGGCTTCTCTTATCAGCATGTTTCTTCTTCCGCTCGGAGGATAGAAAAAGTGCGGATCGAGCGTCCTCCCAAATGGTGGAAAATTCGCTGACCAGAGACTCCACGGCAGGGTTGTCCACTGAAGCGGAGACGGGAAACGGAATCTGGGAATGTTGACCGCAGACCACAAAGAACAGGGACTTGGAAGAAGATTCGCTCTCATGGTTGTTAAAGGAGAACTCGGCCCATGGTAGGAGCTCTACCCAATCCGTATGGTGAGCGTTGACGAAGTGCCGGAGGTAGCTGGTAAGGATCTGGTTAATACGTTCCACTGGCCATTGGACTGCGGATGGTAAGCAGAGGAGAAATCCAGGGTGACATCCAGCAGCTTACACGAAGCTCTCCAGAAACGCGAAGTGAACTGGACCCCGCGATCAGACACAATGTGGAGGGGTAGGCCGTGGAGACGAAAGATGTGATGGATGAAGTCCTTAGCTAGCACAGATGCAGACGGGAGACCAGGCAGAGGGATGAAGTGGGCCATTTTAGAAAAGCGGTCAGCGACCACCCAAATGACAGTACAACCGTCAGAAACAGGGAGATCAGTAATAAAGTCCATAGCAATGTGTTGCCAAGGGGCAGCAGGTAGGGGTAGAGGCAGGAGACGACCGGCTGGAAGATGTCTGGGAATCTTGTTGCGGGCACAGGACGAACAGGCCGTGACAAAGTCTACCACATCCTTGCGCAGGGTAGGCCACCAGTAATGCTGGGTAATGAGCAGGAAGGTCTTCTTCTGGCCAGCATGGCTGGCTAGTTTAGATGAATGACCCCAGTGAAGAACCTTCTTACGATCCGAAACTGCTACAAACGTCTTACCGGGTGGGAGAGGAGACAGGTGCAAGGGGGCCACATTCATCACTTTGGAGGGATCGATGATATGCATAGGCTACTCCTCTTGATCAGAAGACAGGAAGGGTCGGGACAAGGCGTCGGCTTCAACGTTCTTGTCCGCAGGGCGGTAATGTAGGGTAAAGTTGAAGCGGGCGAAGAACAAAGACCACCGGGCCTGATGCGGATTGAGTCTTTGGGCATTCTGTAGATATGCCAGGTTTTTGTGGTCAGTGCAGAGCCCCCTCTAGCAGGTAACCCCACTCCTCCAGCGCCAATTTGATGGCTAGCAGTTCTCGGTCTCCTATGGAGTAGTTGCGCTCAGACGAGGAGAAGCGCTTGGAGAAGAAGCCGCAGGTTACCATTCTCCCGGACGGAGATTTCTGGGTGAGCACCGCTCCACCTCCGGAAGAGGAAGCATCAACCTCCAGAAAGAACTGTTTGTTGCAATCTGGACGGTGCATCACTGGGGCAGAAGGGAAGGCTTGTTTTAAGGAGAGGAAGGCCTCCTCCGATTCGGACGGCCATTCCTTAGGATTTGCTCCCTTACGGGTGAGCGCAGAGATGGGAGCAGTCCGGGAAGAGAAATGTGGGATGAAGAGACGGTAATAGTTGGCGAAGCCCAGGAATCGCTGAATCGCCTTCAACCCTTCCTGACGGGGCCACTTTAAGACGGCAGAGACCTTCTCGAGGTCCATCCGTAGACATGTCTTAGAGATAATATAGCCCAGGAACGGAAGAGAGGTCTGCTCGAAAAGGCATTTCTCAAATTTTGCGTATAGGTGATTCTGCCTGAGCCTAAGCAGGACCTGACGAACATCCCTCCGGTGTGTGGGAAGATCCGGAGAGAAGACCAAGATGTCGTCCAGGTACACCACCACGCAAGAATATAAGAGGTCATGGAAGATGTCGTTAACTAATTCTTGGAAGACGGCTGGAGCAATATTGAATGCCGTCTTCCACTCGTCTCCTTGGGGGATCCGGACCAAGTTATACGCCCCACGAAGATCGAGCTTGGTGAAGATCTTTGCGCCTTTAAGGCGGTCGAACAGCTCAGAGATGAGCGGCAGGTGGTATTTGTTTGTGATAGTAATCTGATTGAGTCGTAGTGAACCGTCTTTCTTTTTAACGAAGAAGAATCCGGCTTCAGCCCAGGAGGTAGATTTCTGGATGAATCACCTAGCCAGATATTCTTTGATGTACTCTGACATAGCCCGGGTTTCGGCCAATGACAATGGGTAAATACGCCGACGGGGTGGAGTGGTACAGGGTACCAGGTCGATAGGGCAATCATATGGCCTATGAGGTGGCAGTGTCTCTGCTTCCTTCTTGTCAAAGACATCTGCATAGGATTAGTGTTGAGCAAGCACTAAAATGCTCGAGTGCTCGAAGCTCGGGCCGAGCTCACCGTGATACTCGGGTGCTCGACCCGAGCAACTAGCCCAATGTTAGTCTATGGGAGACCCGAGCATTTTTGCGGCGACACCCCCGACCGTCTGTAGAAAGCCTAAAAAGTGCCCAAAGCGATAGTGACAGTACTCAAATGACATGGGGACAGCATGGGGATCGCCCCAGGAAGCATTTCTGACCCCGAGGTCACTGCTCTCAACAACGTGGTTAGAGGTATTAAACCACTTTTACGGGCTCACAATAAAACGTTCAAAAACGAAACTGAAACTGTTTTCCTGTGAAATATGTTAAGGAACATCCTTTCCAGGGTAAAGACTTGTGTATAAGGTAAAATAAATAACCAAAAATAAAAATACTCCTCCACACCTTGGGCTATGTTTACAAGTAGCATTTTTTATGCGTTTTTGCACTTTTGTATTGCTTTCAACCGTGACAAATGCATTCACCGGGAAATGTCAATTTAACATATTGCAACCTTATCTGGCCATGTGCTGTGTGACACATGCATACAGTGCTGAAAAGCCATGGGAACAGCATAGGGAAGACCCCTGGAAGCATCTCTGACACCAAGGTCACTGCCTAAAAGTGTGCCCATCAGAAGTGATCCTTGGCGCATCAAAAGATGCAGACTTGCAACTATCCTCGTGCAAGTCCTTGTCACAGGGCAGTGTTCAATTGTACCTCCACCATTCCTTGCAATGCAAGCGCAAATATGCAGCCAACCACCCACCCACCCGCAGGCTGCAATACTACACTGCTAGCTTGCACTTGTAATGGGGCCTTTTAGTTTAGAGAAGGCCGAAGCTGGCCACTACCTCATGGCTGCTTCGGCAGCGAGGTCTCCATACTCAGTCCCCAGCCGCCACTATTTGTGCCGGTAATCTTCCCCACACTTTTCTTAGCCTGGTCTGCTTTAGGGCAGCATTGGACGAGCTCACCAGACAAGCAGACTCCTCCGGGGAGTTGAGAGTGCCAAGGTGAGGAGCATGATGATGATGATAGAAGTTTGCATCTGCTTTGTTTTCTTAGAATGCAAGCGTAAGTGTGCAGCCTGCCACCCACCCACCCCCAGGCTGCAATACCATACTGATAACTTGCTTGCACTTGAAATGAGGCCTTTTAGGCTTGTAGAGGCAGACTCCGGCCACCATATCATGGCTGCGTCGGCGGCCTGGTATCCATACTCAGACCCCAGCCGCCCGGCGGCATGGTGTCCACACTCGGTCCCCAGCCGCCAGGGGGCGGCCGGGTGTCCATACTCGGTCCCCAGCCGCCCCTATTTGTCCCGGTGCACCTTATACACAAGCGCGCATACCAAAACATTACCTGTGCCCTCCCCAGTGCATTTAGTGGGAAGGACAGCCTATTCCGCTGTAGTGTGTGCACACCAACCCCCTGTTCATGGCATATGCGAAGATGCCTCCCGCCCTGCACCTGTCGTTGCAGACTTGCAACTATCCCCGTTCAAGTCCTTGTCCCAGGGCAGTGTTCAATTGTACCTCCCCAATTCCTTGCAATGCAAGGGCAAGTATGCAGCCTGCCACCCACCCACCCCCAGGCTGCAATACCATACTGCTTGCTTGCACTTGAAATTGGGCCTTTTAGGCATGTGGTGGCAGAATCTGGCCACCACGTTATGGCTGCGTTGGCGGCCTGGTATCCATACACAGTCCCCAGCCGCCCGGCGGCCGGGTGTCCACGCTTGGTCCTCAGCCGCCCCGCGGCCGGGTGCCCACACACGGTCCCCAGCAGCCTGGGGGCAGCCGGGTGTCCATAAACGGTCCCCAGCCGCCTCTATTTGTCTCGGTGCGCCTTATACACAAGCGCGCATACCAAAACTTTACCTGTGCCCTCCCCAGTGCATTTAGTGGGAAAGACAGCCTAACCACAAACATGTGGACAAGTGAATGTGGCCAGAGATTGTCCATCTCACTGACGCCTTCACACTGGGTTAATATTGTGAAAGCCGGGACACAGTTGGACACTGGGAGGCAACACATCCTCCAGACATAGTGGTTTGCGGGTCCTGGGTCAATCAGGCTTCAACACAAAGTTCAGAAGGTAGACAGCAGCAGTGGTCGGCCTCCTACACAACGAGTAAATTATTCATGATCATGAGGCCATCCATCTCCTTAGCTTTCTGTTCCTTGGAATGCAAGCGCATGTATGTAGTAGCGGCTAGGCCTGAGGTGGTTAACGTTTTGGCGCATATCCTACCTCCTCCGAGGATTGCTGGATGTTTTCCTGCTACTATCCTAGTTCTATGACTCCCGTTAAAACAAAGCTTCAGGTGATGAATAATGGATGAGGTGGTAGCAAAGGAGAAAGAGCAGGAGGAACAGGGACCATTCACATCAATATCAGGCCAGTCAACCACACATGTCTTGTAGGATATGTTTCTGTACCAAAAGGAGCAGTTCAACTACACAGTTATAGGGCATACAGTGAGTGCAATGCCTACCAAAAAGTTCGAGGCACTCCAATGCCCCTTGGAAGTGACATGGAGGTCAGAGGGCCTTAACTAAACCGTTTTTTCCATTTATATCAACTGGGTCTCCTGTACACTGTTGGCCTAAGCAGTGATTGGAAGGCTTTCCAAAAATTATGAGGAACTGCAATGCCCCTTGAAACAGACGTGGATTACAGCGTACTAAAAACCTTCTACCCATTATTGAGGAGTGAGTCTCCCTTAGTGTTCGCCTATGCATTGAAAAGCAAAAGCTGACTAAAATTAGGAGGAAATGCAATGCCCGTTGGAAGAGTCGTGGAGGTTAGAGGTAATTAAAAACAACATTTCAATGCCCCTTGGAAGAGCTGTGGAGTTTAGAGTGGTTTAACAAGACGGTTTTAATGCCCCTTTGAAGAGACGTGGAGGTCACAGTTGCTAACAAGACTGTTTTAATGCCCCTTGGAAGAGTGGTGGAGGTTACAGTGGAATAAAAAGACAATATCAATGCCCCGTGGAAGAGACGTGGAGGTCACAGTAGCTTAACAAGACGGTTTTAATGCCCCTTGGAAGAGTGGTGGAGGTCCCAGTGGAATAAAAAGACAATATCAATGACCCTTGGAAGAGACGTGGAGGTCACAGTACCTTAACAAGACAATTTTTATGCCCCTTACAAGAGCCATTGTAATGCACACGCCGGGACTGACTGGTGTGTGCGTGATTAGTGATTCCACTGTGCCATGAACCGGAGAGTGCCTGGAGGGGCGTAACTAAGTATCTGCCATATCCGACCAAGGTCGCACGACGGCATACGACGCCAGTGCATCAGGGAGAAACCGAGCAGAGGGACCAGGTGCCACTCCAGGTCAGACCTCGGACACGGCTGTTGACCCACACTGGGGAATACAGGAACAGGCAGGCTAGAGTGCAGGCTGGGAAGGGTCCAGTACAGACTGGGAGACGGGTTCAGAGCCGCAGATGCGGTAATCAAGCAGAGCAAAGCGAAACCGCAGGTGCGGTGGACAAGGCTGAGCAGAGCAAAACTGCAGACGCGGTGGACAGGGCTGAGCAGAGCAAAACCGCAGACGCGGTAGACAAGGCTGAGCAGAGCGAAACCGCAGACGCGGTAGACAAGGCTGAGCAGAGCGAAACCGCAGACGCGGTAGACGAGGCTGAGCAGAGCGAAACTGCAGACACGGTAGACAAGGCTGAGCAGAGCGAAACCGCAGACGCGGTAGACAAGGCTGAGCAGAGCGAAACCGCAGACGCGGTAGACAAGGCTGAGCAGAGCGAAACCGCAGATGCGGTAGACAAGGCTGAGCAGAGCGAAACCGCAGACGCGGTAGACAAGGTTGAGCAGAGCGAAACCGCAGACGCAGTAGACAAGGCTGAGCAGAGCGAAACCACAGACGCGGTAGACGAGGCTGAGCAGAGCGAAACCACAGACACGGTAGACGAGGCTGAGCAGAGCGAAACCGCAGATGCGGTAGACAAGGCTGAGCAGAGCGAAACCGCAGACGCGGTAGACAAGGCTGAGCAGAGCGAAACCGCAGACGCGGTAGACAAGGCTGAGCAGAGCGAAACCGCAGACGCCGTAGACAAGGCTGAGCAGAGCGAAACCGCAGACGCGGTGGACAAGGCTGAGCAGAGCAAAACCTCAGACGCGGTGGACAAGGCTGAGCAGAGCAAAACCGCAGACGCGGTGGACAAGGCCGAGCAGAGCAAAACCGCAGACGCGGTGGACAGGGCTGAGCAGAGCAAAACCGCAAGTGCGGTGGACAAGGCTGAGCGGGCAGGAACCTCTGAAGCGGTAAGTAAGACAGGACAGAGAAAAATCGCCGAAGCGGTAAACAAAGACAAAGCATAGGGGACAGAGCTCTGTTCACACGGAACAGACTGGAAAAGAAAGGCAGAACCAGATACACACAAAGTACTTGCAAATAAGTAGCGAAAGGACTCCAACTCACAAACGGAAGTAAAAAGACAACGAGTAGAAGTTAGGTGCAGGTTCAGACTCTACAGAAAAAGGGAGCAAACGGACATAAAGCCAAAACAGGTAAGAAGCTAGGAGACAGTTCAGACAAGAACAGTTGCTGCAACAAAATGCAGGAATGAGCCTAGGTAAAGCCAAGTGCTGGTTCAGACACTGCAGAAAAAGGGAGCAAACGGACATAAAGACAAAACAGGTAAGAAACTAGGAGACAGTTCAGACAAGAACTGTACTGCAACAAATACAGGAGCGAGTCTGGGTATGCGGCCCCCAGAGGGCGAGACGAACAGGCTAGGAGCGTGTTCAGACAGGCCGGGAAATACAGCCTCCAGGAAGGCAGACAGACAGCTGGCTAGAGTGCACAGACAGGACACAGTTCAGACACGGGAACTGATACCGTAAAGCAGGAAACATAGACAGGACCTGGCACATCAGTGACAAGAAGCCAACTGACGGAACAAGATGCTCAGGCAAGGATTCCAAGGAGGAGCTGGTTTAAATGCCAAGTGACAGACAGCAATAGGCTGAGGATGAATTAGGGGTGTGTCTGCAGCAGCTACAAGAAACAGGAAGTCCGGCGGGCGTCGCCCTAAGCAGCCAGAGCAGAGCATAGCAGACAGTATGGAAAGAAGCCAGAGTGGCACTTTGGACTGGAAATCAAGTGCGCGCTCTTGCACAGTGGGAGATGGACAACTATGCAAGCACGCCGCCAGGTATGTTACAGCCATGCAGTACAGCATATTAAAAACAATATTCCCATTATTGGGGAGTGGGTCTCCCATAGTCTTTGCCTATGCCTTCCAAGCAAAAGCTGCCAAAAATTAGGACGGAGGAACTTGCAATGCCCCTTTCAAGAGCCATGCAGTACAGCATATTAAAAACATTATTCCCATTATTGGGGAGTGGGTCTCCCATAGTCTTTTCCCATGCCTTCCAAGTAAAAGCTGCCAAAAATTAGGATGGAGGAACTTGCAATGCCCCTTTCAAGAGCCATGCAGTACAGCATATTAAAAACATTATTCTCATTATTGGGGAGTGGGTCTCCCATAGTCTTTGCCTTTGCCTTCCAAGCAAAAGCTGCCAAAAATTAGGAGGGAGGAACTTGCAATGCCCCTTACAAGAGCCATGCAGTACAGCATATTAAAAACATTATTCCCATTATTGGGGAGTGGGTCTCCCATAGTCTTTGCCTATGCCTTCCAAGCAAAAGCTGCCAAAAAATAGGACGGAGGAACTTGCAATGCTCCTTACAAGAGCCATGCAGTACAGCATATTAACATTATTCCCATTATTTGGGAGTGGGTCTCCCATAGTCTTTGCCTATGCCTTCCAAGCAAAAGCTGCCAAAAATTAGGACGGAGGAATTTGCAATGCCCCTTACAAGAGCCATGCAGTACAGCATATTAAAAACATTATTCCCATTATTGGGGAGTGGGTCTCCCATAGTCTTTTCCTATGCGTTCCAAGCAAAAGCTGCCAAAAATTAGGACGGAGGAACTTGCAATGCCCCTTACAAGAGCCATGCTGTACAGCATATTAAAAACATTATTCCCATTATTGAGGAGTGGGACTCCAATAGTCTTTGCCTATGCCTTCCAAGCAAAAGCTGCCAAAAATTAGGACGGA
Source organism: Phyllobates terribilis (assembly GCF_046119375.1). Lineage (NCBI taxonomy): Eukaryota > Metazoa > Chordata > Amphibia > Anura > Dendrobatidae > Phyllobates > Phyllobates terribilis. The sequence goes on from NW_027362767.1 coordinate 278,911,856, forward strand.
GGAACTTGCAATGCCCCATACAAGAGCCATGCAGTACAGCATATTAAAAACATTATTCCCATTATTGGGGAGTGGGTTTCCCATAGTCTTTGCCTATGCCTTTCAAGCAAAAGCTTCCAAAAAATAGGATGGAGGAACTTGCAATGCTCCTTACAAGAGCCATGCAGTACAGCATATTAACATTATTCCCATTATTGGGGAGTGGGTCTCCCATAGTCTTTGCCTATGCCTTTCAAGCAAAAGCTGCCAAAAATTAGGATGGAGGAACTTGCAATGCCCCTTACAAGAGCCATGCAGTACAGCATATTAAAAACATTATTCCCACTATTGGGGAGTGGGTCTCCCATAGTCTTTGCCTATGCCTTCCAAGCAAAAGCTGCCAAAAATTAGGACGGAGGAACTTGCAATGCCCCTTACAAGAGCCATGCAGTACAGCATATTAAAAACATTATTCCCTTTATTGGGGAGTGGGTCTCCCATAGTCTTTGCCTATGCCTTCCAAGCAAAAGCTGCCAAAAATTAGGACGGAGGAACTTGCAATGCCCCTTACAAGAGCCATGCAGTACAGCATTTTAAAACATTATTCCCATTATTGGGGAGTGGGTCTCCCATAGTCTTTGCCTATGCCTTCCAAGCAAAAGCTGCCAAAAATTAGGACGGAGGAACTTGCAATGCTGGCAACACGGACCACGGTCACCCTGGTGGTATAGTGGAGGTGGAGGCTGAGGATAAGGAGAAGAGCAAAAAACAGCCGAAAAGAGGTAGAGTATACCCATGTGTGGATGTGAAGCGGTGCATGGGAATACACCTCCCGAAATAACACAGTGGATTTGACTTTATGCTATTCTGCTGTCATTTGGTGGTGATGAGAAGTCTGGCCCAATCCAGCCCTTGTACATTTTGATAAGGGTCAGCTTGTCAGCATTGTCAGTTGACAGGCGAGTGCGCTTATCAGTTAGAATTCCCCCAGTGGCACTAAAAATACGCTCCGATAACACGCTAGCGGCAGGGCAGGCCAGGACCTCCAAGGCATACAAAGCAAGTTCATTCCAAGTGTCCAGCTTGGATACCCAATAATTAAAAGGCACAGAGGAATCACGGAGGACGCTGGTACGGTCGGCAAGGTACTCCCTCACAATCTTTTGAAACTTTCCACTCCTTGTGAGAGTACACCACGCCTCAGGGCCTGTAAGCTGGGTGGGTCTCAGAAAACTGTACCAGAACTTTGACAGTGTTCCCCTGCATCTGCTGGATTGGAGTTGCGTCTCTCTCGCCTGTACGCCTTGATTGGGCAACGAACTGTGACCTCTGCCGCTAGCGTGTTCAGATGGGAATTTTTTTAACAGTTCAGCAGCAAGGGCCTTCTGGTACTGCCCCATTTTTGTAGACCTATCCACCTCTGGAATAAGAGAGTGAAAGTTCTCCTTGTAGCGGGGGTCTAAAAGTGTCACCAACCAGTAATGACTGTCACCCAACATTTTGACAACGCGAGGGTCACGGTTAAGGCAGCGTAACATAAAGTCAGCCATGCGTGACCGACTGGTAATGGGCAAGACTTCCGTGTCCTCACCAAGATGACGACTGACCATACTCTCCTCCTCCTCCTCCCTCCTGTCCTCAGGCCACCCACGCTGAACTGACGGTATGACAGTTGTACAGGTACTACCATCTACAGCGCATGATACCAGCTCCTGTTCTTCCTCCTCCTCTCCCTCATTGTCCCCCAATGCACGTTGGGATGAGATGAGGCTGGGCTGTGTGTAATCGCCCGCTATGGCTTCTTGATCCATCTCATCATACTCTGGCTGCAATGCCTCCTCTTTAATTCTCTGCAGAGAGCATTGCAAAAGACTGAAAAGTGGGATGCTGACGCAAATGATGGCGTCATTGCCACTCACCATCTTGGTGGACTCCTCAAAGTTTGTAAGGATGGTACATATGTCAGATATCCAGGTCCACTCCTGAGGTCTTATGTGTGGAGTCTGACCTGAATATCGACGGCCTTGTTGCAGCTGATACTCCACAACTGCTCTCTTCTGCTCACAAATCCTTTGCAACATGTGGAGGGTAGAGTTCCAAACGCTGCTGCAACACAGCAAGGGCGGCGGAAGCTGTAGCCGACTTGCGAAAATGAGCTGACAGGCGGCGTACTTTGATGAGAAGAACTGGCAACTCGGGGTACGATTTAAGAAACTGCTGAACCACGAAGGTTAAGCACATGAGCCAGGCATGGTACGTGTGTGATCTCACCTCACCTCAGAGCCGCCACCAGGTTACGGCCATTGTCACACATGACCATGCCTGGATGTAGGTTCAGCGGTCTCAGCCACAGATCTGCCTGCTCTTTCACAGCTGTCCACTACTCACAAGCAGTGTGAGGTTTATCACCTAAGCTTATGAGTTTCAGCACTGCCTGTTGCCGCTTGGCTGAGGCAGTACTGCAGTGCTTCCAGCTTGTAACTGATGTGGTGATATCTGAGATGGAGGCTGAACATGAGGAGGAGGAGGAGGATGATGTGCAGGAGCTGTACACTGTGGGGGCAACTCTGACTGACATAGGCCTGCAATCCTCGGTGTGGGAAGGATGTGTTCCGTCCCAAGGTCCGACTGGGTCCCGGCTTCCACTATGTTTACCCAGTGTGCCGTCAGGGAGATGTACCTTCCCTGGCCACAAGCACTTGTCCACGTGTCCTTTGTCAGGTGGACTCTCCCAGTAACTGCGTTGTTGAGGGCACGGCAGATGTTTTGGGACACGTGCTTGTGTAGTGTGGTGATGGCACACCGGGCAAAATAGTGTCGGCTGGGGACCGAGTACCGAGGGACAGCCACCGCCATAAGGTTGCGGAAGGATTCCGTCTCCACCAGCCTAAAAGGCAGCATTTCCAGTGCAAGCAGTCGTGAAATGTGCGAATTTAGGACTGTGGTCTGTGGGGCGTTGGCTGCGAATTTGCTCTTTCGTTCAAAGGTCTGGAATATGGACAACTGAACGCTGCGGTGGGATTTAGATGAAAAAAAAGGATTTTTCCTGGCCCATGAGACCTGGGCCTAAGTCTAGCAATTTGAGCAGCAGCAGCACACAGGACTGTAATGCAGTGTTTGTTGGTATAACCACTGCGTCTACTATACAGCCTGCCTGCCTGCCTGATATCTGGGACGGATATTAATCCTCAGAAGGACTGTTTGTTTGATTTTGCAGGCTTTAGGGACCCTACACTACCTATTTCGCAGTATAAATCTCTCCCTAGCTCAGCAACACTCTCCCTACACTGTCTGATCCGGAGAAACTGTGTCCAAGATGGCGGCGCCCGGTTTTAAATACTCGAGGTGATGCTGTGCGGCCAGCCAATCACTGTAATGCCCACAACCAACATGGCTGTGGCATTACAGTGACTGGCTGGCAATCCCTGCATGTTCATTGGCTCTGTAAAGAGCGCCAAACATGCAGGGCGGACACCCTGGTTCCCGCCAGAGTAACCCGAAAATGCTCGGTGCTCGCCGAACATCCCGAGTAGTGAGAGCATGCTCACTCAACACTACATATGACCAGTAAGGTGACGGTAGAGCAGGTAAATTAGCCGGAGTAGAGGTCGAGCCGGGCGAACCGGGACCAGGCAGGTCTCATGGCAATCCTGCCCCCAACGGAGCACCTCACCGGATTGCCAATTCAGAACAGGTTCATGTCTTTGTAGCCAGGGTAGACCTAGCAAAAGGGAGTGAGAGAGTCCGGAAAGCACATGGAAGGAGATCTTCTCTGAGTGCAGCATTCCCACGGGAAGGGTTACGGGCTCAGTGACGAGCAAGATGGTCACCGGAAGGAGTATTCCATCCACGGAAGCGACTGCCAATGGTTCAGCCAGAGGTTTGGAAGGAATCTGATACTTCTCTACAAGGGACTGGGAAATGAGATTCCCAGCGGCTCCGGAATCCAGATGGGCGGTTTCAAAGAAGCGGTTCTCTCCACAGGAAATAGAGACAGATAAAGTCAAGAAAGGAGGGGATTTACTCTTGCCTAGGACGACCTTTCCAAACGGTCCTAGACACTGGAGTTTCCCGGCTTCACCGGACAGGAGCGGATCAGGTGCTCCTTACTACCACAGTAGAAACAGCTCCCCTCGGCTCAGCGTGTTTCTTGGAGAGACTTGACCATCTTGGTCTGGTCGATCTGCATGGGTTCGGGCGAGCGTGCTGGTTGGGAGGCAGGTTTCTGGAAAACAGGAGTAAGACGAGGAAATCTTCTCTCCCGGGAAGTCTCCTTAGCACGTTCTAGGAAACGGATGTCAATCCGGGTAGCTAGTGACACCAGGTCATCCAGGGTGGTAGGAATGTCCCGGTCGGCTAGCTCATCCTTAATCCGACCGGAAAGACCCTCCCAGAAGGTGGACACCAGGACCTCGTTGTCCCAGGCAAGCTCGGAAGCGAGGGTACGGAACTGTATGGCATACTGGCCCACGGTGAGACTCCCTTGGCGGAGACGGAGCAATAAGGAGGCAGTAGAAGTCCTTCGTCCGGGCTCATCGAAGACCCTCTGGAAGGCAGCGAGGAAAGCCAGAAGATCGGACACCAGGGAATCCCCTCTCTCCCATAGAGGGTTAAGCCATGCCAATGCTTTCCCAGTGAGGTGAGACATGATGAATGCCACCTTGGCTCGGTCGGAGGGAAACTGATGTGCCAGTAGTTCAAAGTGCGGCATGCACTGGTTCAGAAAACCCTGACATAAGACGGGGTCTCCCCCAAAGCGAGGAGGCACAGAAATCCGGGGTCCTAAGCTGGATGCCGTGGTATTGGTAGGCAGCGGTGCCGCAGGAGCGGGTGTCACTTGGCTCGAGGCGGGCACAGGTGGGACAGACAGCGTGTCCAGGCGAGAGTTGACAAACCGCAGGTAGGTCAGGATGGTTTCCTGTTGGGATCTCTGACGAGAAATCTCCTGGTACAGGTCAGCAAGCGATGGCGTCTGGGTGTCACCGGGTTCCATGGCCCGTGCAAACTGTTACGGATCCGGGTGGTGGAACCTCTGTGCTGCGGTGCAAGGAGGGACCAGAAGGGCGTAACTAGGTATCAACTCGGACTGACCAAGGTCGCACGGTGGCTCAATCGACTCCGTGAACCAGAGAAGGACCGAGCAGAGGGACCAGGTGCTACTCTGGGCCTGTCCTTGTATGAGAGCAGGTGACTCCCACGGGTAACTGGCAGGGGCCTCCGGGTAGGCACGGCAGGTAACTGGTAGGAGCCTCCAGGTAGGCTGGCTGATAGGCACGGCAGGTACCTGGTAGGAGCCTCCAGGTAGGCTGGCTGATAGGCACAGCAGGTGACTGGTGCGTTCTCCGGGTAGGCAGGCAAGCCAGGCCCATAGACAGACTGGCAGGTTTGGATCGTAGGCAGACCATCGGGCTGGAGAGTACACTTGGCTGGCGGAGACAGGTAGTCAGGCTGGCGGACAGGACTGGTAGTCAGGCTGGCGGACTGGTAGTCAGGCTGGCGGACAGGACAGGTAGTCAGGCTGGCAGACTGGACTGGTAGTCAGGCTGGCGGACTGGACTGGTAGTCAGACTAGCAGCGGGACCTGAGGGCTGAAGCAGAGTTTAGGACACAAAGCTACAACCTTGCACGGGCACCTCCATTTTGGAATAGGTGCCTTTTATATGAGAGGTCCTCCGGCTATTGGCCGGGGACTCCTTAGGACGGCACGCGCGGCCCCTTTAAGAGGGAGGGAGCGCGCGCGCGCCCTAAGCACAGTGCCCGGGAAGCTGCGCGCATCAGGAGAGCCGGAAGACGCCGGGCCGGGAGCGCGGCGGTAAGGGCAACGGCCTCTCTGCCTCTCAGGGGGCAGAGACGCCGATACTACACAATACCCATGAGACCTCTGAGTGATCTACCTCTTTTCAGGTAGAGGCTTTGCAGTATGGATAAACCAGTCAATTTGCAGTGAATCAACTATTGGGGGAAAATTCGGCAAAGCTGATGGATTTGAATTTCATCTTTGAATGGTTTGATCATCTCTATTGGGTATGTAAAACAATTAATTTAGCTCTTTGTCTTATTTATTAACATCATCATCTACAATATAACATATGCACAGATTCCTCTTTGTTTTTTGCCTACATGGAACCATTCTTGACAAGTGGCTTAGTGGGAATTGCAACACAACCCCCAGATTGCACATTTATTTTTCAGAAAAATGATCAAATGATTTTGTACGACATGATATACATGCCAAGATAAACTAAAATTAGTGGCTTGGTGTAGATCTGAAGAATGCAAATCTGGAATACCACCTCACAGACACAGCACATTGTTGTTAACATATATCAGGATTAGCTGACTACCAGAGGTTGGACTTCTGTAATGAGGTCTATAAGGGGTAACTCCAAAAAAGAATGATCCTGCTTAATGAATGTAAATTAACATTTTTTCAACGCTTTATTCCAAAATGTTTACAAGTGCCCTTACTCATCATCATCCTATACTATGTGTAAGGGCACTTGATGCAAGAAACGTATTGGTGGTATTGGAATAAAGGGTTAAATAATTTTAATATACATTGGTTGAGCCTGATCATTCTTTCTTTAGATTTACAAGGCACGCCAGGACAGTGTAGAGGTTCCAAGTCCTGAGTACCTATTTATGGTTAGTTGGATATTTTCACCTTAATAAAAAGAGTCACATCTCTCTATGTAGAGAGTGCTACCAAGCTGGTGGAAGGAGACTTAGAGGACCATGCAATGCATCACTGGGAAATTAAATATGGAAATTGTTTATTGTTAAATAAGATTTGAACTCTAGCGCCATCTTTTAAAAGTAGTTTTCCTAAAAATAAATATCAACCCTTTAATGATCCTTGACACATGACTTAGGATAAAAACTAAACCAGACACTCTATTTGCATACACATGTTTTGGGGTGTTTGATCTCCATCATTGTAAAGCAAAAGGTTTGACTCGATGAGAAGCCTCTGATGGAGGTCTACAGGGTAAAACCTTTCCTTTTTGGAGAGTGCCAAGTCGATGTAAGATAAAAACAACAAAGGTGTGCTCTCCAAAACTAATCAGGACAAGTTTGATTTAGTCCTGAAGAAGTTAGTTAACTTCGAAATGCGTCGACTGCACAACCATTTAATAAAGATCCTTTATTGGATTTCTTCTCCTCGTGAGTTCATCTTTCCACGTGGGCTTGCCAGCAGCGCAGAGAAAACCGCTTTGAATATGCACAGCTATTCTATCCAGTCTGATGACCTGTGGTTTGCAACAGCTGTTATATGCATAGAGATTGTTGCAATTGCAACTTTTCAAGGTGAGTGTGCATCCTCTTTTTCCTACTTGTTTTTAATCAGTTAAAACCCTATTTGCACTTTTCTTACATTCCTGTCCCTTCTGAAGCCAGTGTAAGGAGACATATAGGCCATGCAATGCTCTTCTGGGAAATTAAATATGTAAATTGCCTCTACAGAGAGGTAAAGTACTTGAATTTTAGTGTCACCTATTGGAAGTAATAAGCCTACAATATAGCACTTTTAACGAGCATTGACTCATGACTTAAGATAAATGCAAAACCAGACACTCTATTTCTAGAAATGTGCTTGGGGGTCTTTTCCCTTCATCAGTGCAAAGCAAGAGGTCTGATTTGGCTGGATGAAAGAGAGCATGGTAAGTGGATCTGTCATGATTCCTAAGTTAGAGGTTCATGCTTCTCATCCAGCAAAACTTGTGATAATAGTAACTAACTCCTAAACGTCAATATAATACCATTGCAAGATTTTTAGTGACAGTTCAACTATTACAGTAGATGACACATTTGGTTTGCCTTGTATGTCTTGCTGGAATATATTGATGCCGATGAACTCTTTGCAGAGATACGTCTTAAAGGGAATTTGTCACCTCGTTTTTAAACTGGCCACAGTGTGGTATTAGTGATGCAATGTGCATCACTAACTTTTTGCCACAGAAAACCTCCCAGTATTAGGTTTAAAAAAACACTATATCATTAGGAGATCCCCTCACATACCTTTTCATTTAGTCATGGGGTGGCGACTTTATCTTTTCAGTTACGGACACGTCATGTAACCACAGACTCAGAGCGGTTCCGGTGCATGCGCGCATCTGCCATGAAGCTGGGGCTGTACATCCAGAGTCAGTGCGCATGCCTGGGGAGCAGATGGGCAGTGCGCACGGCTGGGATATACTACATGCGCACTGACTCTGGGTGTACAGCCCCAACTTCATGTCAGATGCGCACGTGCGCCGGAGCCGCTCTGAGTTAGTGCCTCTGTGCGGGCGCGATCGATAGGGCATAATAATACGTATCTGTTACAATAGGCCCAGAGCGCAGACACGTATTATTACGCCCGACGTCAGGAAGGGGTTAAATAAAAATTATATTATATAATTTAAAGAGGTTGTTATTTAGTGAAATTTTTTCTTTACTTAAATATATGTAATTAGGGCAAAAAAAAATATTGGCAATTAAGCTTTATTAAAAATGTTACATTGCCTTCTATACCCTCTGTTAGGCATTCCCTATTTTTGGCTTCAGAATGAGTTAACTGAGAATCCGTCAGCCCGCCTTGACAATCTGATGGTATTGTGGCTAAAAATAATTTTTGCAATTAGGTTTCATAAAATTTTTTAACTAGTTGCCTTTATAACCTTTTTGTCTCCCTGCACTTTCAACTTTGATGTGGTCTGTGGTCAAAAAATCTCTGTCAGACCTTCGTAGCACACTGACTGATTCTCTATTAACTAATTCTCCAGCCAGCAATACATAGTACAGCACAGAGGCTTTAAAGGACAAGCACTGCAAATTTTTAATAAAACATGATTGCAAAAATGATTTTTACACTAGCTTACAAAAAGGTAGATATGTGAGAGAATCTAAAAGTAACTAACACTGGAAAAAAATCCCCAATTTTAAAGTGAAAAGTTTAAAGGGTGGCGACTTTATATTTTCAGTTACGGACACGGACTTAGAGTGGCTCCGGTGCATGCGCACATCTGACATGAAGCTGGGGCTGTACATCCAGAGTCAGTGCCCATGCCTGGGGAGCAGATGGGCAGTGCGCACGGCCGGGATATACTACATGCTCACTGACTCTGGGTGTACAGCCCCAGCTTCATGTCAGATGCGCGCATGCTCCGGAGTCGCTCTGAGTTAGTGCTTGCATGATGTGTCAGCGTGGACGCTATGCGCGTCACTGTGTTCCACCTCCACTCTGTGCTCCGGTGCATGAAGCTGGGGCTGTAAACCCAGAGTCAGTGCACATGCTCGGGGAGCGGATGGGCATGTAGGCACTGACTCAGAGCGGCTCCGGCGCATGCGCGCATCTGACATGAAGCTGGGGCTGTACACCCAGTGTCAGTGCGCATGTAGTATATCCCGCATGTGCGCACTGCCCATCCGCTCCCCGGAGCCGCTCTGAGTCCGTGGCTACATGATGTGTCCGTAACTGAAAGTATTAAGTTGCCACCCCTATGACTAAATGAAAAGGTGTGTGAGGGGATCCCCTAATGATATAAAGTGTTTTTTAAACCTAATACTGGGAGGTCTTCTTTTGCAAAAACTTGTTAGTGATGCAAATTGCATCACTAACCGCACACTGGGGCCAATTTAATAGCTAAAAACAAGGTAACAGGTTCCCTTTAAAGTGAAGGTAAGAGTTTTGATCTTCCACAGTTTTTTCTCCAGTACTGCTAATTGTCAGACATGGTTTGATATTTAAACAATTCTCAATAATCTCTGAACAACTAAGTTTCCACAATCGCTTGGGGATCCTGCAGGTCTCACAAGTTCTGAATTTTCTGTAGAAATACAGTAGAGAGCACTTTGTGAAACTTTTATATCTGAAACATTTAAACTACATAAACCTCTGTTATTTTAATTAGAAAATATACTACTTTTTATCCTTATGTGCCCCTGCCAATGGAAAATATATTGATTAATATTATCTTGTACATTTTATTAGGATTTACAGTACTTTTATGCTGAAAAGCTGTCGTTTTATTAAACGCAACTGTAAATTAGAGAATGTTCATATTTCAGACAAGCTGGTTACATTATTTACTGCTTCAATCAATAAGTTAAGGAGAGTGGGTTATTGTGTAAAGGCTTAAATTTACAGCTGGATCTTTTAAAGTAAAGTTCAATAAGCTGGGCGGTTGGAACTTTTCCTAATATCAGTACACAGCAGGCCCTTTCTTTTGTAAAGTGAATTTCGAAATAGTGTACAACTTTAATTAAGGAAGCACAAACATAACGACTTCAGTTTACACTGCGAGACTGTTCTTAAATACAGTTAGTGGTCAAACTCATCTAACATGTTCTTTCTCTATGCATCTCACTCTAACTCTTACTTGTTTAAAATATTTGCCCCACAGGTCATATGGCAGCATCTTATTACATTGAGTAGCTTCATCTTCATAGCTTCAGTTATAGACATGAGAGTTTTAATGGCTCCATTGTGTAATGAAACCTAATGGATCCTATTGGCAACCTTCATTTTTTTTTTCTTAAAGGAGAGGATAGGCTACACTACTCTGGCCATCAAAAAGCAAACGGAAATGTAAGAGATACTAAGCAATATCTTGCCAAGTGAATTAAAATCTTATTCTCTACGAAAGCCAAAAAGAGAGACTTAAAAGCATAATATTGGGGTTAAAAATAATTTTTGAAACTAACACTGGATAAATTCCCCATTTTAAAGGTAAAAGAGTAAATCTTTCATGGATATTTGTTAAAAAGGCGAAAAACGAAAACGAAAGAAAAACAGAACGCAAACAAGTGAGAATCGATTCAGTGATTTAACAACATAGTCAGTAAGATTGGTGACAATCCCATTAAGAAATCACTAGACGGCCCTAATTGGCCCCGTCTGGCCTCAGGGTTGGCACCCTAAAAAGGCAATGCAAGAGATGGCGCCCCCGCTCAACGTTGTCCAGGCCCTATTAGCTCCTAATAATGCTTAGAATATGTGTAACTCATGTAAGCAGATACTGTCAAATATTGTCAAATGTACCACAAAGGACAACTAAAACGCAAAAGGGTCATGTAACCATAGAAATACCAGTGCCAAAATATAACAAATTGTTTTTGTTTGCCTAGTTAATGCATAATGATTAAAACTTTTAACTTTAAAATTGGGGATTTTTTTCCAGTGTTAGTTCCTTTTTGGTTCTCTCACATATCTACCTTTTTGTAAGCTAGTGTAAAAATCATTTTTGCAATCGTGTTTTATTAAAAAATTTGCACTGCTTGTCCACTAAAGCCTCTGTGTTGTACTATGTATTGCTGGCTGGAGAATTAGTTAATAGAGAATCTATCAGTCAGTGTGCTACAAAGGTCTGACAGAGAATTTTTGACCACAGATCACATCAAAGTTTAACATGCAGGGAGACAAAAAGGCTCTTAAGGCAACTAGTTAAAATTTTTCAAGAAACCTAATTGCAAAATTGATTTTTAGTTCAGTGCACATTCTACCTAACTTGTGTCTGGAGGACTGACAGCCTGCATATCACTGAGATGCTGCTGCAACTCTATACTATGCAAGCAATCAGCCTGCAAAAAAATGAAAGTATGAAAGTGAAAAAAAGTGTCAGAAAGTGAAAAAAATAATCCAAAAAAATATATATATACTGTACCCATAAATAAATATTAGTATGAAAAAAAACAATATAAGTACACATATTTTGTATTGCCGCGTCCGGAAAAACCTGACCTATAAAACTGTCCCACTAGTTAACCCCTTTAGTGAACACGGTAGAAAAAATAAATAGAAAACGAAGCAAAAAACGATGCTTGATCATCATACCGCCAAACAAAATATGGAATAAAACGCAATCAAAAAGACGAATGTAAATAAAAATGGTACTGCGAAAAATGTCATCTTGTCATGCAAAAAACAAGCCACCACACAGCTCCATCAGCCGAAAAATAAAAAATTATAGCTCTCAGAATAAAGTGAAACAAAAAAATATTTTTTCTATAAAATAGTTTTTATTGTGTAAAAGTGCCAAAACATAGAAAAGATATAAATGTTGTATCGCTGTACACATACTGACCCAAAGAATATAGCTCAATTTTACCACACGTAGAACGGCATATAAAAAAAAACAATTCCTGAATTGTTGGTTTTTGTTTATTCTGCCTCCCAAAAATCAGAATATAAAGCGATCAAAAAAATGTAATTTGCCCGAAAATGGTAACAATAAAAACGTCAACTCTTCCTGCAAAAAACAAGACCTTACATGACTCTGTCGGCCGAAATATGGAAAAATGATTGCAAAAACTAGTCTTTGTAAAAAACGACGTATTTTAGTGTGTGACAGTTGCCAAACATAAAAACCCGATATGGATCTGGTATCGCTGTAATTGCACCGACCCGAAGAATAAAGTCGTCTAATCACTTATACCACACAAGGAACAGGGTAAAAAATAAACTCTATGGTTAGGGTTGTGTTAGGGTTAGGGTTGTGCTAGGGTTAGAGTTGTGCTAGGGTTAGGGTTGTGCTAGGGTTAGGGTTGTGTTAGGATTAGGGTTGTGCTAGGGTTAGGGTTGTGCTAGGGTTGGGGTTGTGCTAGGGTTGGGGATGTGCTAAAGTTGGGGTTGTGTTAGGGTTGGGGTTGTATTAGGGTTGGGGTTGTATTAGTGTTGGGATTGTATTACGGTGGGGTTGTGTTAAGGTTGGGATTTTTTCAAAAGTAAAGAAAAAAAATGATGACGATATGGCGACTAGTGTTGAGCGCAAGTGCTCGCTACTTATATTTGTATCGGGGACTAGGATATGTACTGAGCATCGTGGGTGCGCAAGTGAAATGTTCGAGTCCCCATGTTTTGTGGCTGTTATACAGCCAGAAAAACCTCTCGGGGATTGCCTGCCATGCACGAGCGATCCCCGCATGTATTTTTTTGGGTGTCTAACAACCATGAAAAAAGCAGGGCGGGGACTCAAGCATGTCACTCGAGCACCCGCAATACATGGTGCATACCCGAGCACCTGATACAAATTTAAGTAGCGAGCACTTGCGCTCAAGACTAATGACAACTTACTCAATAGGATGACATAATGTTATCAAATTCTGTGTCATACCTCTGGGTTCAAAATGTTCACTATACCCCTTGATAAAATCCTTGAGGGGTCTAGTGTTCAAAATGCGGTCACTTGTGGGGGTTTCCACTGTTTAGGCGCATCAGGGGCGACATGGCGTCCGCTCTCAATTCAAGACAATTTTGCGTTTAAAAAGTCACACAGTGCTCCTTCCCTTCTGAACCCTGCAGTGCACACAAACAGTGTATTTTCCCCACATATGGGGTATCGGCGTACTCAGGAGAAATTGTGCAACAGGTTTTGGGGTCAATTTTCTCCTCTTACCCTTGTGAAAATAAAAAAAATGGGGCTAAAAGATAATTTTTGTGGAAAAAGTTTGATTTTTTTATTTTCATGGCTCTACTTTATAAACTTCTGTGAAGCACCTGGGGGTTCAGGGTGTTCACCACACATCTAGAGAAGTTCCTTGAGGGGTCTAATTTCCAAAATGGTGTCAGTTGTGGGCGGTTTCCACTGTTTATTCAAGCAAATGTTACATTCAAAAAGTCAAATGGCGCGCCTTTCCTTCCGAACCCTACCATGTGCCCAAACTGGTTTTCTCCCACATATAGGGTATCGGCTTACTCAGGAGAAATTGGACAACAAACTGCATGATGCAATTTGTCCTGTTACCCTTATGAAAATGCAAAATTTGGGGCTGAAAAACATTTTTGTGGGAAAAAAATGAAAATTTTATTTTTACTGCTCAATGTTATGAACTTCTGTGAAGCACCTGGGGGTTCAAGGTGCTCACTACACATCTAGATAAGTTCCCTGAGAGGGCTAGTTTCCAAAATGGTGTCACTTGTGGGTGGTTTCCACTTTTTAGGCACATCAGGGGCTCCCCAAACGCAACATGTCATCCCCTAATTATTCAAGAAAATTTTATATTCAAAAAGTCAAATGGCACGCCTTCCTTTCCGAACCCTGCCGTGTACCAAAACAGAGGTTTTCCCCCCATATGGGGTATTGGCGTGCTCAGGAGAAAATGCACAACAAATTTTGAGTTCCATTTTTTCCTGTTACCATTGCAAAAATAAAAAAAAATAAGGTCTAAAGTAACTTTTTGTGATAAAAAGTTAAATGTTCATTATTTTCTTCCACATTCCAAAAATTCCTGTGAAGCACCTGAAGGATTAATAAACTTCTTGAATGTGGTTTTGGGCATCTTGAGGGCTGCAGTTTTTAGAATGGTGTCATTTTTGGATATTTTCTGTCATAAAGGTCCCTCAAAGTCACTTCAAATGTGATGTGGTCCCTAAAAAAATGGTTTTGTAAATTTCGATGGAAAAATGAGAAATCGCTGGTCAACTTTTAACCCTTATAACTTCCTATAAAAAAAAAATTTTGGTTCCAAAATTGTGCTGATGTAAATAGACATGTGGGAAATGTTATTTATGAACTATTTTGTGTGACATATCTCTCTGATTTAAGAGCATGACAATTAAAATTTTCAAAATTGGGAAAGTCATATCGAAGAAATTTTACCACTATCATGAAGTACAATGTCTTGAAAAAACTATGGCTCATGGCTGTAGTAGCTCAAAAGGGTGCTTCTACTCAATACTGAGCAAAGGGTCTGAATACTTATGACCTTGTGATATTTCAGTTTTTCTTTTTTAATAAATTTGCAAAAATGTCTACATTTCTTTGTTTTTTTCAGTCAAGATGGGGTGCAGAGTGTACTTTAATGTGAAAAAAATGAACTTTTTAGAATTTACCGAATGGCAGCAATGAAACAAAGAGAGAAAAATTTAAAGGGGTCTGAATACTTTCCGTACCCACTGTATTACCATATAATATATACATTAAACTTTCAAACTTATAATATAAAATGTGGGAGTATTCTTTAGAATTCATAATAACTGCATTTATTAAAAAGTAACCTATTTTGTAAGGAAGAAATAGACTTAATTTGTCCTTAAAAATCATACTGCTTATTTAATATCATACTTGGTAATAGAGAAAATCAATCTTTTGATATTCTAATTTGCCGCATTCAATGAATGTTTAAAAAAATATTTGATTTGCAGCAATTTAATTTGCAGTGAATATCGACACTGCAAAATTATCTGTAAAAGATATGTGTAACACTCTAAGGTCTAAGTGAAGTGCAATAGAGCAGCAAGCAAAATTCTGATAAGGTACATATTTCTGATTATTTACTTACTTTTGATGCAGTCACTGACAATGAAGCAGTGGAGCAGCAGTGAAAACTCTTTTCATGAAGTGAAGTGATGTCCCCGGTTGCAGCACATACAGTATCATTCTCTCTGCATTAAGCAGTGAGATCTCGTAATAATTTGCAATATCTCTCTGTTTAGTGAGGAGTAGAGATGAGCGAACATTTCAATGTTCGGTTTAGTTTACGATCGTCAAATTTGCAATATTCGCCGATTGATTTGTCAAACATTCGTCAAACACCATTGGATTCAATGGGAGGCTAAACCAAACGCATACACAACACCTTCATACCTGCCCAAAGGCTGCCAAAACAGATGAAATTAGGGGCAGACACCTGGAAAGTGGCATTAATTGACCCAGAGTACAAGTAGTATAAGTATTATTATTTATTATTATAGCACCATGATGCTTAACATGTGAAAAGGGGTCACCGACTGGTACAAGAGGAGAGAGGACCCTGCCCATGAGGGCGCACAAGTAATCTACAAGAAATGGGTGAGGATACAGTAGGTGAGGGTACAACTGGTCATGCAGCGGTATGGTAGAGCGAGGGTTACTGCAGATTGTATGCTTGTCGGAAGAAGTGGGTCTTCAGCTTCCTTTTGAAGGTTTCTATGGTAGGCGAGAGTCTGATATGATAAGGTAGAGAGTTCCACAGTTGGGGAGATGCATGGGACAAATCTTGTATGCAATACTGGCAAGAAAAGATAAGAGGGAAGTAGAGAAGGAAATCTTGTAAGGATGGGAGGTTGCGCGCAGGTAAGTACAGGGAGACTAGGTCACAGATGTATGGAGGAGACAGGTTTTGGATGGCTTTGTATGCCAAAGTTAGGCTTTTCAACTGGAGTCTCTGGGCAATGGGGAGTCAGCGAAGGGATTGACAGAGGGGAGAAGCCGTGGAATAACGGGGTGACAGGTGGATTAGTCCACCAGCACAGTTTAAGAAATATTGAAGGGGTGCAAGAGTGGTAGAAGGGAGGTCACAGACCAGGAGGCTGCAATAGTCGAGATGAGAGATGATGAGGGTGTACACTGATGTTTTTGTAGATTCATGGTTGAGGAATGTGCGGATCCCGGAGATTTTTTGCAGTAGGAGTCGGCAGCAAGTGGAAAGGACTTGGATCTGATGTTTGAGAGATCAGAGTCAAATTGCAAGACTGGGGAAAGTGGGCATCCATTGACTTTGATGAATAGGTCATTTAAGAGGGATGAATGAGGTGGTGGAATGATGATGAATTCGGTTTTATCCATGTTAAGTTTTACAAATCTAGCAGAGAAGAAAGATGAAATAGTGAACATGCACTGTGGAATTCTAGTTAGTAAGGAGGTTATATCAGGTCCAAAGAGGTAGACCTGTGTGTCATAAGTATAGAGGTGATACTGAAAGCCGTGAGACTCTACGAGCTTTCCCAGGCCGCAGGTGTAGATAGAGAAGTGCAGAAGTCCTACAACTGAACCTTGGAGGACACAAACACTTAGGGGGTGAGATGAGGAGGTGGTTTGCGAGTGTGAGACACTGAATTTCCTGTCTGTTAGGTACGAGGAGATACAACAAAGGGCCAAGTCTGTAATGCCAAGAGATCAGAAAGTCTGTAGTAAGAGGGAATGGTCGACTGTGTCGAAGGCAAATGCCAGATTCAGGAGGATGAGGACATACTAGACTCACATGGATTTGGCGAGTAGTAGGTTGTTGGTGACTTTAGTCAGGGCAGTTTCAGTGGAGTGGTGCGGTCGGAAGCCAGATTGTAAGTGGTCAAAGAGGGAGCAGGAGGAGAGGTGGGATGACAGTTCAAAATGAACCTGTTGTTCCAGTAGTTTGGAGGCATAGGGGAGAAGTGAGATGGGGCGATAGCTAGACACAGAGGGTGGGTCAAGGGAGGGCTTTTTGAGGATGTGTGTGAGATGAGCGAATATTTCAATATTCAGTTGTTATTACGATCGACGAATTTCCAATATTCTCCGATTTATTCATCGGGTATTTACCGAACATAGCCGAACGCCATTGGATTCAATGGGGGGCAAAACCAAACCCATACACAACACCTTCAAACGGGCCGAAAAGCTGCCAAAACACATCAAATTAGGGGCAGACACCAGGAAAGTGCCATCAATTGACCCAAAGTACAAGTAGTATAATTGTTATTATTTATTATCATGGCGCCATTTATTCCATGGTGCTTTACATGTGAAAAGGGGTCTCTGACTAGTACAAGATGAGAGAGGACCATGCCCGCGAGGGCGCACAAACAATCTACAATGGATGGGTAAGGATACAGTAGCTGAGGGTACAGCTGGTTGTGCAGTGGTATGGTGGAGCGAGGGTTACTGCAGATTGTATGCTTGTCAGAAGAAGTGGGTCTTCTTCAGCTTCCTTTTCAAGGTTTCCACTGTAGGCAACAGTCTGATGTGTTGGGGTACAGAGTTCCACAGTAGGGGAGATGCACGGGACAAAACTTGTATGAGATTGTGACAAGAAGACATAAGAGGGAAGTAAAGAATGAGATTTTGGAAGGATGGGAGGTTGCGCACAAGTAACCACAGAGAGACTAGGTCACAGATGTATGGAGGAAACCAGTTTTTGATGGCTTGGTATTAGTGATGAACGAGTATGTTCTGTTAACACTTTTGGCGAGCATGCTTGGGTGCTTGCTGAGTATCTTCAGCGTGCTCGGGTGTTATGTTTTAGTCACTCCGTGCACATGATTTGCGACTATTTGACAGCTTTAATATATGTGAGGAATACCTAAGAAACAGGCATTCCTCACATTTATTAAAGCTGTCAAACAGTCGCAAATCATGTGCACAGCGTGACTCAAACATAACACCCAAGCACGCTGAAGATACTCGGGACACACCCGAGCATTCTCGTAATTATTGAGTAACGAGCATGCTCACTCATCACTATTTGGTATGCCAAAGTTAGGCTTTTGAACTGGAGTCTCTGGGCAATGGGAAGCCAGAGCAGGCATTGATAGAGGGGAGAAGCCGGGGAATAGAGGGGTGACAGGTGGATTAGTCCACCAGCACAGTTTAGGGTAGATTGGAGGGGTGCGAGAGTGGTAGAAGGGAGGCCACAGAGCAGGATCTTGCGGTAGTCCAGGCGGGAGATGATGAGAGCGTGCACTGGGGGTTTTGTAGATTCAGGACTGAAGAATGTGCGGATTCCGGAGATATTCTGGAGTTGGGGTCAGCAGCAACTGCAAAGGACTTGGATCTAATGCTTGAAGGACAGATCAGAGTCAAGCTTGGGAGACTGGAGAGAGTGGGCAGCCATTGACTTTGATGGATAGGTCAGTTGGGGGGGATAAATGAGATGGTGGAAAGATGATGAATTCGGTTTTATCCATGTTAAGTTTTACAAATCTATCAGAGAAGAAAGATGAAATAGTGAACACACATTGTGGGATTCTGGTTAGTAAGTACTGGAGGTGGTATCAGGTCCAGAAAAGTAGATCTTTGTGTAGTGATGGGCGAGCACTAAAATGCTCGGGTGCTCGACCCGAGCAACGAGCCCAATGTAAGTGTATGGGAAACTCGAGCATTTTTCAGGCGACTCCCCCTGGCGGTCTGCAGAGGGCCTAAAAATTGCCCAAATCGATGGGAAGAGTGCTCAAATGACATAGGAAGAACATGGGGAAGGCCCTGGGAAGCATTTCTGACTCCCAGGTCACTGTTGTGAGCAACGTTGTCAGAGGTATTGCGCCACTTTTATGGACTCACAATAAAACATACAAAAACGAAACCAAAATGGATTTTCCTGGGAAATATGTTAAGGAACATCCTTTCCAGGGTAATGACTTGTATATAAGGCAAAATAAATAACCAAAACCAAAAATACTCCTCCACACCTTGGGCTATGTTCACACGTAGCGTTTTTGATGCGTTTTTGCACTTTTGCATTGCTTTCAGCCGTGACAAATGCCTTCACCGGGAAATGTAATTTTAACATTTTACAACCTTATCTGGCCATGAGGTGTGTGAGACATGATCAGACACATCCTGTTTCATTTATGAAGGAGGGACTCTGAAAGTCACAAAGCCTATTTTTATAGGGCCATCAAGCGGCCTTTACTATTCTCAAAGGGCCAGCAGTTGGCCCTCGCTATTCTTAGAGAGCTATCAGCCGGCTATGCTTTGTTGTTACCATTACTGAAGAGTGAGTCTCCTATACTGTTATTGCATATGCAGTGAGTGGCAGGGCTGCCCAAAAATTGGATGCACCCCAATACCCCTTTGAAGAGACTTAGAGGAGGGCCTCCTGAAAACAATGTTTCCATTATTAGGCAGTGGGTCTCCCATACTGTTTGCCAATGCAGTGAATGCAAGGGCTGCCAAAAATTTGAACCTACTCCAATGCCCCTTGGAAGAGACGTAGAGGAGTGCCTCCTGAAAAAAAATGTTCCCATTATTAGAAAGTGGGTCTCCCATTGTGTTTGCCTATGCAGTGAATGCAAGGGTTACCAAAAATTTGGAGGTACTCCAATGCCCCTTGGAAGAGACATGGAGGTCAAAGTGCCTCCTGAAAACAATGTACCCATTATTAGGAAGTGGGTCTCCCATAGTGTTGGCCTATGCAGTGAATGCAAGGGTGGCCAAAAATTGGGAGGCACCCCAATGCCCCTTGAAAGAGACATAGAAGGCCTCATGAACAAAATGTTCCCATTATTAGGAAGTGAGTCTCCCATATTGCTGGCCTATGCAGTGAATGCAAAGGCTGCCAAAAATTTGGACCTACTCCAATGCCCCTTGGAAGAGACGTAGAGGAGGGCCTCCTGAAAAAAAGTTCCCATTATTAGGAAGTGGGTCTCCCATTGTGTTTGCCTCTGCAGTGAATGCAAGGGTTGCCAAAAATTTGGAGATACTCCAATGCCCTTTGGAAGAGACGTGGAGGTCACAGGGCCTCCTGAAAACAATGTTTCCATTATTAGGAAGTGGGTCTCTCATTGTGTTTGCCTATGCAGTGAATGCAAGGGTTGCCAAAAATTTGGAGGCACTCCCATGCCCCTTGGAAGAGACGTGGAGGTCAGAAGGACTCCTGAAAACAATGTTACCATTATTAAGAAGTGGGTCTCCCATAGTGTTGGCCTATGCAGTGAATGCAAGGGTTGCCAAAAATTGGAAGCACTCCAATGCCCCTTGGAAGAAATGTGGAGGTCAGAGGGCCTCCTGAAAACAATGTTCCCATTATTAGGAAGTGGGTCTCCCATAGTGTTTGCCTATGCAATGAATGCAAGGGTTGCCAAAAATTGGGAGGCACTCCAATGCACCTTGGAAGAGACGTGGGGGTCAGAGGGCCTCCTGAAAACAATGTTCCCGTTATTAGAAAGTGGGTCTCCCATAGTGTTGGCCTATGCAGTGAATGCAGGGGTTGCAAAAAATGGGAGGTACTCCAATGCACCCTGGAAAAGAAGTAGAGGGCCTCATGAGCAAAATCTTCCCATTATTAGGAAGTGAGTCTCCCATATTGTTGGCCTATGCAGTGAATGCAAGGCCTGCCAAAAATTTGGAGGTACTCCAATGCACCTTGGAAAAGACGTGGAGGAGGGCCTCATAAAAAATGTTCCCATTAGAAAGGAGCGGGTCTCCTATACTTGTTATGCCCATGCACTAAGTGTGTGGGCTGACAATCATTTTCCCCTGGGCGGTATACATGAACATACTGTATAAAAAAATTTTTTTACGGACATCATAAACACCCTTTAAAAAACTTATGTGGGTGTTGCATCACGGACCACGGTCACCGTTTTGATATGGTGGTGGAGGATGAGGAGAAGGAGGAAGGCAAAAGCAAATAGCCAAAATCAGGAAGCGTATATGACGCGCCCCCTGGGCCATGTTGTTAGGGATACCTGGAGCCGGATCAGATGGGGGTTGTAGTCTCCGAGTGGCGGTGACCCGGTCCGTGCCCAGGGCGTCAAGCTCAGTGTGTGGCAGTCTTTACAGATGTTATTAGTTCTTAGTGTCGACTACGCCACCCGTTGATTTGCGGTCAATACGGCCGCCGCTGCAGCAGGGTCCGCTGAGGCTGGTGGTATGTGTGCAGCTTCGGGTAGTATAACCCCCAATGGGAGGGGTATAGCCTCAGGGGGTCAGGTGTAGAGGATGGTGGTAGTGGTGGTGCAGTGTGGATGGTAAGAAGACTCAGAGTCGGGCTGTGCAGTTCAGGGTTTTTACTTACTGCTGTTCTGTTGGTCACTCTGGCCTTGAGTGACCGCCCGAGCCGTACTGCGTCCACCAGGTCCTGGACTCGGCCAACTCCCAAGCAATTCTGGAGCGTGGTCCTGAGCTCCCTTTCTGACTGTCCTCTCTACTGGCCTTTCTCACCAGGGGTCCACTTATATCCGGCTCCCTCGGGCCTCTTGGTGGGTGCACCTCTTCGGGGTTCCCTGACCCTATACCTGGTATGCCTTCTTAGTGGACTTAGTGAGGGGCTGCTCCACATGTAATGTCGCAGCCTCCGGTTCTTAGCTGAGGGTTGTTTCTCTCCTCCACTAATTTGGGATCCGGTTCCCTTGCGTGCCAACCCTTCACCCTTCTGGTTTAATTCTGGGTTCTTGGGGTTCCTTCTTCTCCCCCTCTGGGTCCTTCTCTTCTCCTCTCTCTCTTCTCTCTGCAGGCGCTCCTGGACCTCTCTCAGGACTGACTGACTCTCTACAGAAGACTGACCCTGATCTAAGATGGTTCCCACCTTATATACTCCCTCTATGTGTGAGCTCAGGTGACCAGCACCCAATGAGCTCCTAGCATTACCCAGACTGCTCCCCCTATCTGCCCCTACACTACTGGGATGTTCCACCCCCCTCCCACTCCAGCCAGGGACAGACACTGTCGTACCTGCACATATACTTAGTGGGAGTACCATCGGTCTGTCCCTCGGAAATGGGATGTATGTAGTGTATGCAGCTAACTGAGCTCAGTTCCACACTCCATCCTTACCCGGGAGTGGAATATCACACCTCTGGCTTGAGGTGCAATACCCCTGTAGCAGCCGAATCCTCAGGGTGCTACATTCCCCCCTGGTAAATCACAGCACGTCCTCGGGCTGTAAGAGAATAAACATCCAAAAACATACAATTTTTTTTTTTTTTTCATAACAACATAAACATATAAAACATTATATATATATCATAAACTTTCTTGTTCCTCCGGCCACGGTGCTACTTGTGACCGGGTAAAGTGCAACAGTCTCTTGTAGAAAAACAACAGTTTCCTATAAAACCGGTAGGGGGCGCCTTAAAAAGCGCAACTATATACAAGGGGAGATATGGCCGCTCTCAGTCCTCGGCCAGGTATTAGGAAAGGAATGACCGCTCTCAGTCCTCGGTCAGTGGGAATAGAGACACACGGGTTTCAGTTCAATTTGCTGGTCCCAACGGGGACTATATTTTAACTAGCAGCAGTAACAGTTCTTATACCCTGACGGGTAACTATGTACAGTCTCTTTACCGTACTTTAATGACGGCGTCCTCCTGCTCCTTCTCTGTCTTCAGACCCGTCCGGGTCCTCTTGCTCCTCCTCACACCGCAGCTCCTCCTCCGTCAGGCGATGCACATGGAGGGCGTAGGGTCCTTTGGCACACTTGTGCCGGGTGAATGTGACCTCGTCCCCTACGTATAGGTCACGACCTCTGTGTCCCTCCGGCAGATGGCTTTCTACGTCTCTGCGGGTTACAAAGACGTCGCCGGGGGTATGATGGTCTCTGATGAAACCCCAACCGTGCTGCAGTTGGAATTTAATTACAGTCCCGGTGGCACGGGGACCGTGGGCTGCACGGGGGTTCCTCCTGGTCCGGCTCTTCTGCTCTGCGCTCTGTTCCTGCAGCCGCTGCTCTCGGACCCGCCTCTCTCTCCTCTCCCGGTCGAAGGCTGCCAACTGCTGGCGGCAGCACTCCACTCGCTCTGCTGCGGCTGCCCGCGTTTCTTGAGTGAACCCCATGAGGTCTACTCCGGTGGGGTCCCACTCGAACTGCGCTTCTTCCAGCGGGAGCGGGGTCCTCTTAACGGGCTTCGGAGCCGGAATCAGGGGCTCGCACAGGGACCTTGCTTTTTGGAGTTCCAGCTGGTAGTACTCCGGTGGCCATATGAAGGGCTGCCCATCCGGGCACGTGTGCTGGG
Organism: Phyllobates terribilis; assembly: GCF_046119375.1. Lineage (NCBI taxonomy): Eukaryota > Metazoa > Chordata > Amphibia > Anura > Dendrobatidae > Phyllobates > Phyllobates terribilis. The sequence continues at coordinate 278,935,224 of NW_027362767.1, forward strand.
CAAATAGATCTTCGCCCAGGTGCGGTACTCTAGATGTTGAGGGCGCGGTGGTGGAAGCGGCGCCCGGGTTCGCCAGGCCTTGCGACCAGGCCTGGGGCACCCTAAAGGTAAAGGGCACCGTGAAGACGGCGGCGCCCGGGTGTTCCTGGCCTTGCGACCAGGCCGGTGGCTCCGCGGAGGTAGGGGGCGCTGTTGGAATTGCGGCGCCCGGAGGTACTAGGCCTTGCGACCAGGCCGATGGTATTTCCTGCTTCGCCGCGCTCAGGGTTGAGGCGCGTGACGTCACAGGGGTCGCGGCCGCGGCTTCTGCTTGAGGCCTAGTCTGGCACGGTGACGATGCAGCGACGGGCACGGCAGGGGGAATTTCGGGCTCTGCGACGGGGAGCTGGGACAGGTACACGGTTTCTCGGCTCGGGGTAGAGACGTCCCCTTTACCTGCCTCTGTCCGTTCAGCTCCCTTCTCGGCGCCGTCTCCGGCCTTCATTCCTCCTGCGCCATCCTCAGAGGCGGTCTGTCTCCTCGTCTCGGGTGGCGTGCTCCTCTGACGGGTTCCGGTCTGCTGGGCCATCTCACGGCTCCACTCCGTCAGCGTGTCTTGCTGCACCTGGGCCATCCTCCGTGCGAGGCCCTCCAGCGCGGTCTGTGCACACTCCCGGTCTCGGGGGAGCTGTGCTAGGATCTCCACTAAGCCTAGTGGGGTTGTTGCTTGCAGCAGGCTCCTGACCACTGGGTCGGTGCTGCCTGTCTCTCCCTCCATCTCCGGGTACGCTTTCTCTGGACTCCTCTCCAGACTTCTTGTCTCCGGGTGCGCTCTCTCCAGACCCCTCCAAGCTGCACCCATCTTCGTTCTTTCGTTCTGTCTCCGCCCACATTGAGGGTGGTCCCGGGGCAACTTAGTGATTGTCAGTTCCAGGGGCAGTTCTCTCACGCTGATGGACACTTCCAGCATCACAGTCTCTGTTGGTGGGCGCGGTTTCCGCTTTTGGCGCCATTCTTCGACCTGGCCCACGATGGGAGGTGGCCTCTTGCCACCCTCTGGCACGCACATAATGGCGTCCGCTCTTCCAAGGCGGGAAATCTTTGGAAATGGCGGGAATCGTCTCCCAGTGGCGGGAAACTCCATGGATGGCGGGAAAAAGCTGCAAATGGCGGACAACCGGCGGGAAACGACCTGTGATGGGGTCCGTTGGCGGGGACCCTCTGGAACCGGCGGGAGACTTCTTTTTGAGGTAACGGTGAACTTTTCTTCAGGCACGCAGTACCCGGTTGTTGCGGGCACGTGATCCTGCCGACTACGCCAAAGTTGACGCGCCCCCTGGGCCATGTTGTTAGGGATACCTGGAGCCGGATCAGATGGGGGTTGTAGTCTCCGAGTGGCGGTGACCCGGTCCGTGCCCAGGGCGTCAAGCTCAGTGTGTGGCAGTCTTTACAGATGTTATTAGTTCTTAGTGTTGACTACGCCACCTGTTGATTTGCGGTCAATACGGCCGCCGCTGCAGCAGGGTCCGCTGAGGCTGGTGGTATGTGTGCAGCTTCGGGTAGTATAACCCCCAACGGGAGGGGTATAGCCTCAGGGGGTCAGGTGTAGAGGATGGTGGTAGTGGTGGTGCAGTGTGGATGGTAAGAAGACTCAGAGTCGGGCTGTGCAGTTCAGGGTTTTTACTTACTGCTGTTCTGTTGGTCACTCTGGCCTTGAGTGACCGCCCGAGCCGTACTGTGTCCACCAGGTCCTGGACTCGGCCAACTCCCAAGCAATTCTGGAGCGTGGTCCTGAGCTCCCTTTCTGACTGTCCTCTCTACTGGCCTTTCTCACCAGGGGTCCACTTATATCCGGCTCCCTCGGGCCTCTTGGTGGGTGCACCTCTTCGGGGTTCCCTGACCCTATACCTGGTATGCCTTCTTAGTGGACTTAGTGAGGGGCTGCTCCACATGTAATGTCGCAGCCTCCGGTTCTTAGCTGAGGGTTGTTTCTCTCCTCCACTAATTTGGGATCCGGTTCCCTTGCGTGCCAACCCTTCACCCTTCTGGTTTAATTCTGGGTTCTTGGGGTTCCTTCTTCTCCCCCTCTGGGTCCTTCTCTTCTCCTCTCTCTCTTCTCTCTGCAGGCGCTCCTGGACCTCTCTCAGGACTGACTGACTCTCTACAGAAGACTGACCCTGATCTAAGATGGTTCCCACCTTATATACTCCCTCTATGTGTGAGCTCAGGTGACCAGCACCCAATGAGCTCCTAGCATTACCCAGACTGCTCCCCCTATCTGCCCCTACACTACTGGGATGTTCCACCCCCCTCCCACTCCAGCCAGGGACAGACACTGTTGTACCTGCACATATACCTATTGGGCGTACCATCGGTCTGTCCCTCGGAAATGGGATGTATGTAGTGTATGCAGCTAACTGAGCTCAGTTCCACACTCCATCCTTACCCGGGAGTGGAATATCACACCTCTGGCTTGAGGTGCAATACCCCTGTAGCAGCCGAATCCTCAGGGTGCTACATATACCCATGTGTGGGTGTGAAAAAGTGCATGGGAATACACCTCCCAAAAAAATACACTGTATTTGAGTTTGCTACGCTGCTATCATTCGGTGGTGTTGAGAAGTCTGGCCCAATCCAGGCCTTGTTCATTTTTATAAGAGTCAGCCTGTCAGCATTTTCAGTTGACAGGCGGATGCACTTATTAGCTATAATTCCAGCAGCGGCACTAAATACCCGTGCTGATAAAACGCTAGCGGCAGGGCAGGCCAGGACCTCCAAGACATAGATTGCTAGTTCATTCCACGTATCCAGCTTGGATACCCAATAATTATAAGGCACAGAGGAATCACGAACAACATTGGTACGGTCGGCAAGGTACTCCTTCAGCATCGTCTCAAACTTTGCACTCCTTGTGAGGGTACCCCACGCCTCAGGGCCTGTGCGATGGGAGGAGCGGAGAAAACTCTCCCAGAACTTTGACAGTGTTCCCCTGCCTCTGCTGGATTTGAGTTGTGTCTCTATTGCCTTTACTCCTTGGTTGTCCAACGAACTGTGACCTCTGCCGCCAGCGTTTTCAGATGGGAGTTTTTTTAATAATTCCGCAACAAGGGCCTTCTGGTACAGCCCCATTTATGTAGACCTGTCCGCCTCAGGAATAAGAGATATAAAGTTCTCCTTGTAGTGTGGGTTAAGAAGTGTCACCAAACAGTAATGAATGTCACCCAAAATTTTGAGAACGCGAGGGTCACGGGAAAGGCAGCGTACCATAAACTCAGCCATGCTTGCCAGACTATTAACAGGCAGGACTTCTGTGTCCTCACCAAGAGGATGACTGACAATGCTCTCCTCCTCCTTCTCCTCTCTGTCCTCTGGCCATCCACGCTGAACAGACGGTATGACAGCTGTGCAGGTAGTACCGTCTATAGCGCATGAAACTAGCGCCTGTTCTTCCTCCTCCTTCTCCTTTTCCTTATTGTCACCCAATCCATGTAGGAATGAGATGAGGCTGGGCTGTGTCTAATCACCCTGTATGGTTCCTTGCTCCATCTCATTGTGCTCCGCCTGCAATGCATCCTCTTTGATTGTGAGCAGAGAGCGTTTCAGAAGACAAAGAAGTGGGATGGTGACGCTAATTATGGCATCATCGCCGCTCACCATCTTGGTGGAGTCCTCAAAGTTTTGGAGGATGGTACAGATGTCTGACATCCATGTCCACTCCTAAGGTCTTATGTGTGCAGTCTGAACTGAATACCGATGACCTTGTTGATGCTGGTAGTCAACAACTGCCCTCTTCTGCTCACAAATCCTTCCCAACATCTGCAGTGTAGAGTTCCAATGTGTGGAGACATCACACACCAGTCGGTGAGCTGGAAGCTGCAAATGCTGCTGAAGCACAGCAAGGGCGGCGGAAGCTGTAGATGACTTTCCCGGCAGCTCCGGATAGGTTTTGAGAAACTGTTGAACATACGAAGTTAAGCACATGGGCCAGGCATGGTACATGTGTGAGCTCACCTCGCCTCAGAGCCGCCACTAGGTTCTTGCCATTGGTACACACGACCATGCCTGGCTGTAGGTTCAGCGGTGTCAGGCACAGATCTGCCTGCTCTTTCAGAGCTTTCCACAACTCTTCAGCATTGTGCGGTTTGTCACCTAAGCCTATTAGCTTCAGCACAGCCTGTTGCCGCTTGGCTGAGGCAGTGCTGCATTGCTTCCAGCTTGTGACTGATGTGGTCATTTTGAAGATGGAGGCTGAAGAGGAGGAGGAGGCAGAGGAGGATGAGATGCAGGAGCTGTAGACTGTGGGGGAACCCTGATTGACCCAGGGGCCCGCAATCCTCAGTGTTGGGACGATGTATTCCGTCTCAAGGTCCGACTGGGTCCCTTCTTCCACGATGTTAACCCAGTGTGCTGTCAGCGAGATGTACCATCCCTGCCCACAAGTACTTGTCCACGTGTCCGTGGTTAAGTGGACTTTCCCAGTAACTGCATTGTTGAGGGCACAGCTAATGTTGTGGGACACGTACTTGTATAATGCGGGGACGGCTCACAGGGAGAAATAGTGGCATCTGGGGACCGCGTACCGAGGGATGGCCGCCGCCATCAGGTTGCTGAAAGCTTCCGTCTCCACAAGCCTAAAAGGCAACATTTTGAGCGCAAGCAGTCGCGAAATGTGGGAATTAAGTAGTGTGGCTTGCAGGGCATTGGCTGCGTATTTGCGCTTGCGTTCCAAGGCCTGGGGAATGGACAACTGAATGCTGCACTGGGACAAGGACGAGCTTACTGATGGTGCCAGTTGAGAGTGTGCAACGACAGGTGCAGGGCAGGAGGTATCTTTGCATGCACTATGAACAGGGGATTGGCTTGCACGCACATCAGCTGAAGAAGCAGTGGTGTCACCCGCAGGCACTGTTCCTGGACCCTGGGGTTTGGCCCACAAAGTTGGGAGCTTTGCTGCCATGTGCCTGATCATGCTGGTGGTGGTCAGGCTGGTAGTTTTGCAAACCCTGCTGATGCTGGCCTGGCAGGTGGTGCAAATGGCCTTTTTGGGGTTATCGGCAGAGTCTTTAAAAAACAACCAGACTCGTGAAGACCTAACAGTTGTTCTGGCAACTTCCATCGTGTTGGTGTTACGGGGAATGGTTGCCCGCTTTCTGTCTTGGCCGCCACACTGCTTCTTCCTGCCTGTTGGGGTGCTCTGCCTCCCTCCCCCTGTGTGCTGCTGTCCTTGGTCTGCATGCCCTTCTGCCAGGTTCGGTCAGTTACTATATCATCCACCACCTCGTCTTCCACTTCCGCACCCTGGTCCTCCTCCTAACTTTCTGGCAATTGTGTCTCATCATCGTCCACCTCTTGTGACACTTTACCACCGTCGCCTTCATATGACCGTCGCTGCTCAAATATTTGGGCATCGCTACATGCAATCTCCTCTTGCCCCGCTTCAAGTGGACCAGGCGAGAGTCCCGAATTCATAAATGGAAAAGTGAACAGCTCTTTAGAGTGTCCAAGTGTGGGATCAGTTGTCTTTGGGCACTTGGCATGGTGGGAGGAAGGAGGATCAGGGTGAGGAATATGCAGTCCAGACTCACGGCTACTGAGACTTGACCATGTGGAAGACAGGGTGGTGGTGGTGGCTAAGTGACTGGAAGCATTATCTGCTATCCAACCAATAACCTCTTCACACTGCTCTGTGTTCAATAGTGGTGTTCTGCGGTCCCCTATTAATTGGGACAGCAAGGTCGAGCGATAAGATGTGGGTGTTTGTTGTGGCACAATTTCAGCTTGCCAACGGCCTCTGCATCTGCATGCACCATCACGTCCAATTCCCCGTCCCTTGTCACGTGCCTTGCCCATTTTAAATGGAGGACAATATCTTCCACACTCACTACAAATGGCTGAATTTGGAGCGAACTTATATGTGATCCGTGTGACGGACAAACCACAGTTTTAAATAGCTGGCCCGTTGGTAACTTTTTTTAACAGCAAACTGGTGTCAATAACTTTGCTGACACACTGAAACAAAATTTTAATGGAGGCCCGAAATGGCAGAATTTTCAGCGCAATTATATGTGATCCGTGTGATGGACAAACCACAGTTTTAAATAGCTGGCCTGTAGGTATCTATTTTTAACAGCACCGACCTCATGTGAATAAGTTCACTGACACACTGCAGCAAAATTTCAGTTAAGGCCAGAAATGGCAATACTTTCAGCGCAATTACATGTGATCCGTGTGACGGACAAACCATAGTTTTAAATAGCTGGCCTGTTAGTAACTATTTTTAACAGCAAACTAGTGTCAATAACTTCGTTGACACACTGAAACAAAATTTTGATGGAGGCCAGAAATGGCAGAATTTTCAGCGCAATTATATGTGATCCAGGTGACGGACAAACCACAGTTTTAAATAGTTTGCCTATAGGTAACTATTTTTAACAGTGCTGACCTCGTGTCAATAAGTTCACTGACACACTGCAACAAAATTTCAATGGAGGCCAGAAATGGCAATATTTTTAGCGCAGTTATATGTGATACATGTGACGGACAAACCACAGTTTTAAATAGCTGGATTTTTAGCGCTGTAATATGGAAAGGACCTGGCTGTATTCTGCAGTGCCAACAAGCAAATGGCGCCGAAAAAACAGTGTAGTCTGGATTGATTTTAAGCAAATAATAAGGATTAAGATAAAAAAACAATAATTCCTGGCCCCTGATACCTGGGGCTATTTCTACAAATATCTGTAAAAGCACCAGCAGACAAAACTGGAATGGACCATCATGCTATGTGCTCTGCAGTTTGCTATATACTCTTAGTGCCTGCCTAGCACTGATATCTCTGCAGCTGGATTAGTCCTCAGAAGGACTGTTAGTTGAGATGGATATGTAGAGAATCTTGTAGAATACCTGCACTAAGTAATAAACAACCAAATCTCTCCCTAGCTCAGCAGCACCTCTCCCTACACTGCCTGATTGCGAGGTAGACTGTGACGAGCACGGCGGCACCAGGTCTGAAATAGACCTGATGACGCTGTGCGGCCAGCCAATCACTGTAATGCCACAACTAACATGGCTGTGGCATTACAGTGTGTGGCAGACAATCCCTGCATGTTGATTGGTGCTCTAAAGAGCGCCAAACATGCAGGGAGGGGACCCTAGCTCCCGCCGAGCAACTCCGGAAATATTCGGCGAGCACTGAGCATCTCGAGCAGTGAGATGCTCGGGCAAGCACAGAGCAGTAGTGAGCATGATCGCTCATCACTATCTGTGTGTCATCAGCATACAGGTGATACTGAAAGCTGAACCTTGGGAGACATCGACACATAGGGGGCGAGATGAGGAGATGGTGTGTGAGTGGGAGACTCTGTCCGGTCGGTTAGGTATGAAGAGATCCAAGATAGGGCCAAGTCTGTGATGCTGAGACAGCGTACGCTTTGCAGATGAGGGCCAGAAAGAACATGTCCTCCTTTAGATGACAAGCTCTACATCAAGTGGCTTCTGCTCCTCTCCCTCCACCTTAACATCACACACAGTACAATCCTCAGAGGTGGCACCCCAATTACCTTTATTTTCACCCGCGTCACAACTCTCCAACTGCCCAACTGACTGTGGGGAACCACAGATGGGTGAGTCTGCAGAGCTGTTCACACATTCTATTTCGGGGCATCAGATGTCTGATCCAAAGCTTCACAGACTCAAGAGGGGGAAAGCATGTGCAGTGATGCCCAAAAATTTTTCAGTTGATCTGGGGCCGGATGAAGTAGGGTCCATGCAGAATCCTGACCCTCATCACCAGATGTTAACCTCTGGGGGTGGGCATGGATGGGCTGGAGAATGAAACAAATACACACCAAAACGTGGAGAACTAACTAATAGACAACAAGGGTCGGAGAACTAAACTACTAAACAACTAGGGTTGCAGTACGAAACAAATACACACCATAACATGGAAAACTAAACTAATAGCCAAAAGGGGTAGGAAAACTAAACTACTAAACAGCTAGGGTTGGGGAGCTAAACTACTACACACCAGAGGATGGAGAAGTAAGCCACTAGACACCAAGGTGCCACTAGACAGCAAGTGTTGGAATCCCCAAGACTTGTGGGATAAACCTCTGTATCTAACACTTCCTCCAGTGCTGCTCCCTCCTCCATCTCCTCTAGGGCCTCCACCTGTGCCCTTAACCTCTGCCTTAATGAAACAAACATTCCAACAGTGCAGATAGAATCCCCCCACCCAGGGCCGGCGTCAGCACTCGGCGCACCCGCGCAAGTGCCGGGGCCCTGAGCAAGCGGGGGACCCACTCGCTGTCGGGCACCCCGGCACGCTATGGGACCTGTGAACGGAGGAGAGCGGTGCTAGCGCCCCCCCCCCGCTTGCTCAGGGCTGCGGCAGCCGGATACTTACCCCTCCAGATCCGCTGTCTTCCTGCTGTGCGCTTCCTGTGACGTCTCAGGTGAGAGGGTGTGGTGACGTCTTTCCACCGCGCCCTCTTCTCAGTGTCACAGGAAGCGCAGAGCGGGAAGACGCTGGCGACGCTGAAGTCCGGTCCTGAGCAGTGGCAGCAGGTGAGGAGGAATGAGGTGAGTATTTGATTTTTTTTTTTTTTAATATATGGAGGCATGGGGAATTAAAAAGGGGGGGGGTTGACATCCTGCATGGGGCATGAAAAGGGGGGTGAGTGACATACTGAATGGGGCATTATAAGGGGGGGTGACATCCTGCATGGGGCATTATTTGGGGGGGGTGACATACTACATGGGGCATCAAAAGGGGGATGGGAGTGACATACTGTATGGGGCATTATAAAAAGCGGTATCTGTGCATCATGAATCGTGGTATGTGTTTAAGGGGCCCACTGAGACTCTTTCACCCAAGGCCCAAAAAAACCTGGAGCCGGCCCTGCCCCCACCTCCGTACTGCGCAGCCAGGGCTCAATCAGGCAGTGTTAAAATGAATATCCCTTGGAGATCGCAGTCATACAGCTGAAGAGTTGTGGACTGCTCTCCAGACCTACTTTGAGCAATGGCTGTCTCCACTGAACCTGGTGCCAGGGAAGGCCATGTGCGATAATGGCGCTAGCCTGATGGTGGCCCTACACCGGGACAACCTCACACACGTGCCTTGCATGGCTCACATCCTCAACCTGAGGCCTGGATGCGCTGCTGCAGACACCACGGTCTCTGTGTACTCACTTAAAATTATAAAAATGAGCAGGATCTTTAGTATAAAAACTAGACTGCTAAACAATAAGCTAACTCCTTAATGATTATAGAGGCCACCATCTGTTTAGCATGCTGGTTGTCACAAATAATTTGGAGGTTCGTGGCAGCTCTGGTTATGCTGTAATTTAAATGTAGTTTTTTTCCTTTTGGTCCAGCAAGGGTTAATGTTAGTCTCTTGCTGGCAGCCTTTGTTAGCAGTCTGCTGATGTTGGTTGGTGCCACTCCCACCTCCCTTTAAATAGCCACATGATCCATCAGCTGACCACCTGTTATAGTTCATTCTTTGCTGACCTCATTGAAGGAGCCAGTCTCTGGAGAAGCTGTGGTGTTTGTTGCTATTGCAGCGGTGAAGTTTTCTGTTGGAGAGATGTATTTTATGTTGTTATCTTCCCATTGTTTGTCTTCCCTTCCTTGTGTTGTCCTATTGTAGTGGTGAGACTAGTGTTTCACTGGCCTTCGCACTAGCCAGGTTAAGTCCAGGGCCAGCGAGGGCTTAGGTACGTGATCGCTCACGGGGGGAAGTACCCATCCAGTGACGATAGGGGTGCTTAGGGACAGACACAGGTTGGTGTCAGGAGGTGTCCCTTTCCTTTGTTCCGTACCGCTAGGGCCCTCCTTCCCCCTCTATCTCCCGTTGCATCCTTGTGTTGACACTAGTACTTCTCTGTGGGAATGAGCTTGTCTCCAACCAGCCTGGAACATTTCCAGTGAATTATGGCACTCCATGGTTTGCTATTATCATCCAGTACCAGAAGCGAAGCCATCCACAATTTCTTTCTCAGGAATTTTATTTGGTAGACTGAGTGGCTGCCCAAACATTAGTTTCTCACAAAGGAGCTGAAGACACTGAGTGGCAGTAGGTACAAGTTTCTCCAGCATGACCTGTTTGTTATTGTTAGATATCACAGGGAGAACAGAGAGGGCAGCATGGTGGCTCAGTGGTTAGCACTGCAGCCTTGCAGCGCTGGGGTCCTGGATTCAAGTCCCACCAAGGAAAACATCTGCAAGGAGTTTATATGTTCTCCCGTGTTTGCGTGGGGTTCCCTCTCAGTAAAAAAGCAGTCATAGAGTGTCCGGGAACCTTCACACAGACTTTTCTTAGGCAGGGTTGCTTCTCTGCAGGGTTGGAATCCTCCGGTGGGCCCAGGCTTCTCCATCAGGAGAGTTAATATAGCGTAAACTTTGTAGCTGCTATGGGGCTCTTGAGTGGGAGAGAAAGGTGGGCCCTCAGAATCAAATCCTCTGGTGGGCCCAATATTCTTCAGTCTGACACTGCTTCTCGGTGTGAGTTGTATTTTACCACAGCCATATTCTTTAGCTTGGTGAAAGGACTGGCATAGAGGGAAACCGTATCTACTCCGGCTGTCATTTCTCCTTGTAAGTCCTCTAATGCAGCTGGTTCCATAAGCAATGGCAGCCCGTCCAACATAAGCTCACACTTCTCGGTGGTGCTTCGACACACAAAGATCTTTCTTTGCGCCTTGAATTTCATTCAATTTCATCATACAGAGTTGGGCAATGGCTTAATCTGCAATGCGGTTTGAAAAATAACATGCATGAGCAGCACATCCAATCCACAGTAAAATAGCAGCCATAGAGTGTCCAGGAACCTTCACACAGACTTTTCTTAGCCAGGGCTGCTTCTCAGAGAGAGTTGTATTTCACCACAGCCATATTCTTTAGGTCGGATGAAAAGACTGGCATACAGGGAAATCGTATCTACTACGGCTGTCATTTCTCCGCCACCAGGTTCTGGGCATTGTCACACACGACCATGCCTGGCTGCATTTTCAGCAGTGAGAGCTACAGATCTGCCCGCTGTGTTACAGCTTACAACAACTCTGCAGCGGTGTGCGGTTTGCTATGTAGGCATTAAGCATATTAGCTTCAGCACAGCCTGTTGCCGCTTGGCCAAGGCAGTGCTGCAGTGCTTCCAGCTTGTGACTGATGTGGTCATTTCGGAGATGGAGGCCAAACAGGAGGAGGAGGTGCAGGAGCTGAACGATGTGATTACATTGAGGTTACATTGGCGAGTCTGGTTTTTATACTAAGGAAAGATCCTACTGTGTTTTTATTTATTTATTTATTTTTACGTCTCTTCAAATATGTATTGGAGTGCATCCTAATTTTTGGCAGCCTTTGAAATTGATGCATATGCAATAACAGTATAGGAGACCCACTCTTTAATAATGGGAAGGACGATTCGAATAGATTCTATATTCTAGAATATTAACTGTTTTATCTGAAATTCGTTTACGGGTGAGGTATCGCAGTATGGATAGCATATTACACTGATCCAGCCAGGTATTCTTGCCTTATACTGCATGCTGCTTGTGCTGTCCAAAAAAAATTGAAATCTATTCTATTCCCTATCGATAACGCTGTTAGATGCATTTACAATAGGGACAGGTGCTAGGTGGTATCATCAGATTCAGATGAGTGTTCATTCTGGTCATATCTTCCACAGTCCATAACTTTTTTTTTAGTATTTCGCTGGCCTTATATACAAGTCATTACCCTAGTCCATAAAAGTGGCGTAATACTCTGACAACATTGTTCACAGATATGCTATTTGTCAGCGACCAACTGTGAATAGGTTTGAACCCACAACTGCAATACTTTAAATGGAGTGTAATATTTGACATGCTCACAAAAATTGCTGGATTAGTACGTCAGTCATATGGAATCACGTCTCATGGCCACGGTTTCAGTCAGTCGCCTAATAGTATGGTATTTGTCAGCGACCAAGTGCCAATTGGTTCAACAAAACACAGCTGACTGACTTTAAATTCAGTGGAATATTTGGCACGTTCCACAAAATTTCTGTATTATTACGGCAGTCATATGGGAAAAAGTTTCTCTGCTTCCACAATACAGTAATGTTAATAAAATAAAAAAAAATCTGGCTGTATTCTGCAAACAAGCAAATGGAGCAGTAAAATGGTGTACACTGACACACTGCTACAAACTCTAAATGGAGGACAATATTTTCCACATTCACTACAAATGGCTGGATTTGTACCGCAGCTACAGTACAGACCAAAAGTTTGGACACACCTTCTCATTTAAAGATTATTCTGTATTTTCATGACTATGAAAATTGTACATTCACATTGAAGGCATCAAAACTATGAATTAACACACGTGGAATTATATACTTAACAAAAAAGTGTGAAACAACTGAAAATATGTCTTATATTCTAGGTTCTTCAAAGTAGCCACCTTTTGCTTTGATGACTGCTTTGCACACTCTTGGCATTCTCTTGATGAGCTTCAAGAGGTAGTCACCGGAAATGGTTTTCACTTCACAGGTGTGCCCTGTCAGGTTTAACAAGTGGGATTTCTTGCCTTATAAATGGGGTTGGGACCATCAGTTGTGTTGTGCAGAAGTCAGGTGGATACATAGTGAATGTTACTGTATGTGAATGTATTTTTCACTGTTAAAAGCAATGCAAAAGTGCAAAAATGCATAAAAAAACCGCTATGTGTGAACATAGCCCAAGGTGTAGAGGAGCATTTTTTTTGGGGGGGGGGGGTATTTATTTTGCCTTTTATGCAAGTCATTACCCTGGAAAGAATGTTCAAAATTCTACCAATTTTAGTCGATTTTAAGAAAAAATTTTAAATTTGCAATCGGTTTTCAAACAAATACGTTCATCACCAGTATGTACCTCCGGCAGAGTTTTTAAATCATTCCTTGACTATAATTTATTCAGGTTTTGAGTAAGAAACATTATGCTTCACAAGCTGTCAACCAAAATGCTCTCTTAAGGGACTTTTTACTTTTGGATTTTTGATGTACCATCCTTGTATTTCTATTTTATTCAGTTTTTGTTCCGTTTTTGAGATGTGCTGGATCTGCCTTTTTCGGACTGTTATATTTGCTGTGGATTTAATATCCTTTGCAGTCATCAAGACAGGTGAGCAGGTTACTCTATTTACCTCAGCCTAAAAATTACTTTGTTATATATGCGTTTGTTAATATTTTGTATCCTTAAGAATTTAATCACATTTTATTCTAGAGTGATAACAAAACCATAAATCTGGATGTTTATTGTTTATGTTAAATGGTAAGTAGTGATGAGCGAGCGTGCTCGCAACTGCTCGGTACTCACCAGAGCATCTCACTGTTTGAGATGCTCGGCACTCGGCGAGTACTTCCAGGATGCTCGGGCGGGAGCTCGAGTTCCCGCCCTGCATGTTTGGCGCTGTTTAAACAGCAAATAAACATGCGGGGATTGCCTGCCAGTCACTGAAATTTATTGGGAACCTGCCAGATATTATACACCATTGAAAGTCTGCCAGTTGTGTGTTATTCAAATTTATTCACACTTGGTCGCTGACGAATACCATACTAATAGGCCACTGCCTAAAACCGTGGTCATCAGACGTGATTCGATATTACTGAAGTAATAATCCTGACATTTTTGGGAGCGTGACAAATATTACACTCCATTTAAAGTCTGCCAGTTGTGTGTTGTTTAAACTTATTCACATTTGGTCGCTGACCAATACCATATTATAAGGCCAATGTCTAAAACCATGGTCATCAGACGTGATTCGATATTACTGCGGTAATAATCCTGACATTTTTGGGAGCGTGACAAATATTACACTCCATTTAAAATCTGCCAGCTGTGTGTTGTTCAAACCTATTCACACTTGGTCGCTGACCAATACCATATACCATATGATGAAGTCACTCACCAAACCTGGCAAGGTGACAGGCATAGCGATGACAGCAGCACAGAGGAGTAGGGAGGCATAGTACCACAACAGGCTGGAACAAGCAGTTGGGTGGCCACAGACACAAGGCGGGCAACTGTTCCCCAGAACACAAGGGAAGTTGCCAGTCCAACTGTTTGGTCTTTCCGAGTCTGACTCCTTTTTTAAAGACTGTCAAGTTAACCACAAAAAGGCCATTGGCAACATCTGCCATGCCGGCATCAGCAGGGACAGCAAAACTACCAGTCTGACCACCACCAGCATGCTCAGGAACATGACAGCAAGGCACCCAACTAGTTTGGCTGTACGCCAAGGTCCAGAAACAGTGTATGCGGGTGACACCAATGCCTGTTTCACTGTTGTGCGTGCACGCCAATCCCCTGACCATGGCGCAGGTAAAGATGCCTCCCGCCCTGCACCTGTCATTGCACATTTGCAACCACCACCATCAGCAACCATGTCCATGTCCTTGTCCCAGATCAGTGTTCAGTTGTTCCTACCCCAGTCCTTTGAACGTAAGCGCAAATACGCTGCCAACCACCCACAGTACTAAACTGTCACATTTATTGAATGCTTGCACTTAAAACATTGCCTTTTAATCTCATGGAGATGGAATCTTTCTGCAACCTCATGGCAGCGGCCGTCCCTCAGTACTCGGTTCCCAACTGCCACTATTTCTCCCGGTGTGCCATCCCCACCTTACACAAGCACGTGTTCCAGAACATAACCCGTGTCCTCACAAATGCAGTTACTGGGAAGGTCCACCTTACCATGGACACGTGGACAAGTGCTTGTGGCCAGGGATGGTACATCTCACTGATGGCACACTGGGTTAATATAGTGGAAGCCGAGATCCAGTCAGATCCTGGGACGAAACACATACTCCCGACGCCGAGGATTTCAGGCCCTGGGTCAATCAGGTTGCCCCCACATTCTAAAGCACCTGCATCTCCTCCTTTTCAGCCTCCATCTCCGAAATGACCACATCAGTCGGAAGCTGGAAGCACTGTAGCACTGCCTCAGCCAAGAGGCAACAGGCTGTACTGAAGCTATTATGCTTAGGTGACAAACCGCACACTGCTACAGAGTTGTTGACAGCTGTAACAGAGCAGGCAGATCTGTGTCTGTCATCGCTGAACCTACAGCCAGGCATGGCCATGTGTGACAATGGCCGGAACCTGGTGGCTGCACTGAAGCTTTGCAAACTCGCACACGTACCATGCCTGGCCCATGTGCTCAACCTAGTGGTTCTGCGGTTTCTCAAAACCTACCTGGATCTGCCTGAGCTGCTTGTGAAAGTATACCGCGTTTGTGCCCATTTCAGGAAGTCACCTACAGATTCCGCTCTTGCCGTGATTCCACAGCGTTTGCATCTTCCAGCTCACTGACTGGAGTGCAATGTCACCACGCATTGGAACTCAATGTTGCATGTGTTGGGAAGGATTTGTGAGCAGCAGAGGGCAGTTGATGAGTACCAGCTTCAACATGACCGTCGGTATTCAGGTCAGCCTCCGCACATTAGAGCTGATGAGTGGGAATGCATGTCTGACATCTGTACCATTCTCAAATACTTTGAGAGGAGACCAAGATGGTGAGCGGCAATGACGTCATAATTTTCATCACCATCCCGCTTCTCTGTCTACTGAAATGCTCACTGCTCACAATTAACCCCTTTACAACCCAAGGTGATTTGCACGTTACCAATTTTTAGAATTCTGACCACTGTCACTTTATGAGGTAATTACTCTGGAACGCTTCAACGGATCCCTCTGATTCTGAGACTGTTTTTTCGTGACATATTGTACTTCATTATTGTGGTAAAATTTCTTCGATATCACTTGCGTTTATTTGTGAAAAAAATGGAAATTTGGCAAAAATTTTGAACATTTTGCAATTTTCAAAATTTGAATTTTTATGCCCTTAAATCAGAGAGATATATCACACAAAATAGTTAATAAATAACATTTTCCACATGTCTACTTTACATCAGCACAATTTTGGATCCAAATTTTTTTTTTTTTATTAGGGAGCTATAAAGGTTAAATTTGACCAGCGATTTCTCATTTTTACAACAAAATTTTCAAAACCATTTTTTTTAGGGACCACATCACATTTGAAGTCACTTTGAGGGGTCTATATGACAAAAAATACCCAAAAGTGACACCATTCTAAAAACTGCACACCTCAAGGTGCTCAAAACCACATTCAAGAACTTTATTAACCCCGTCAGGTGCTTCACACCAATTAATTGAACATGAAAGGAAAAAATGAACATTTAACTTTTTTTCACTAACATTTTAATTTAGACCTCAATTTTTTTATTTTCACAAGGGTACCAGGAGAAATTGGACTCCAAAAGTTGTTGTGCAATTTCTACTGAGTACGCCGATACCTCATATGTGGGGGTAAACCATTGTTTGGGTGCACGGCAGGGCTCGAAAGGGAAGGAGCGCCAATTGACGTTTTCAATGTAAAACTTGCTGGAATTGACAGCGGACCCCATGTCGTATTTGGAGAGCCTCTGATGTGCCTAAACAGTGGAAACCCCCCATAAGTGACCCAATTTTGGAAACTAGACCCCTTAAGGAACTTATTTAGATGAGTGGTGAGCACTTTGAACCCCCAAGTGTTTTGCAAAAGTTTATGACGTAGAGCCAAAATCATTTTTTTTCCACAAAAACGATCTTTGAGTCACAATATTTTTATTTTCACAAGGGCACTAGGAGAAATTGGACACCAAAAGTTGTTCTCAAATTTCTCTTGAGTATTCTGATACCTCATATGTGGGGGAAAGCCATATTTTGGGCGCACGGCAGGGCTCGGAAGGGAAGGAGCTCCATTTGACGTTTTCAATGCAAAACCTCTTGGAATTACCAGCGGACCCCATGTTGCGTTTGGAGAGCCCCTGATGTGCCTAAACAGTGGAAACCCTCCACAAGTGATCCCATTTTGGAAACTAGACCCTTCAGGGAACTTATTTAGATGTGTGGTGAGCACTTTGAACCCCCAAGTGTTTTGCAAAGGTTTATGACGTAGAGCCGTGAAAAAAAAAAAACGTTTTTTTCCATAAAATCTATCTTTTAGCCGCAATATTTTTATTTTCACGAGGGTACTAGGAGAAATTGGACACCAAAAGTTGTTGTGCAATTTCTACTGAGTACGCCGATACCTCATATGTGGGGGTAAACCATTGTTTGGGTGCACGGCAGGGCTCGGAAGGGAAGGAGCGCCAATTGACATTTTCAATGTAAAACTTGCTGGAATTGACAGCGGACCCCATGTCGCATTTGGAGAGCTCCTGATTAGAGATGAGCGTTGTTCTACTCGAACTGTTCGCCAATCTCAAATTCGAGCTGTTTTGGGCGGTGTTCGAGCCGTTCGGCGAACAAGAACAATTTGAGAAAAATTCGGCTGTTCGAGGTTATGTTCGATAACTGTTCGTGCACCAAAATCATAACTGGATTTTTTCTCAGTAATGATGAAAATTAATGTTAATACGCAGTTTGAGTGTACAGCGGGGTGGGGGGAGGGGCAGGGGATGGATCTCTGCAGGAACAATGAAGATCTCCATTTTTTTTTCTCTTTCCCGCATTTACAGTGGGGAGGTGCAATCTGTCAGCCTATCAGCAGCGCACACACGGAGCAAAGTGCTTTTTTTCACACAAGCAAGGGCATGTGTCATTGGCAGTGTATGTCACATGTCCTTGCTAGTGTTGAGCCACCCCCGTAGTGTTTGAGTTCGGTTCGTCGAACACCCGTGTGTTCGCCGAACTGTTCGTCGAACTGTTCGTCGAACACCTTCGAACACCGTTAAAACCAATGGCAGGCAAACAAAAACACATAGAAACACATAGAAAACACCTTCAAAGGTGTCCAAAAGCTGACAAACTGCTCAGAAGACATAACTAACACATGGAAAAGTGACAAGTACATATAGTCATGCGAAAATAAAAGAGGTGGAGGAGTAAAAGGAGGGGGAGACACAGATATAGGCATGTCATGCCCTTCTAAAATCCAAAAAGTGAGAAGCCGAGACGGCCAGTCCGCTCCTGCCCGTGCCACCTCCGTGTCGCCGGGTTTGTGCCAGAGCCGCGGTGAACCCTGACGGCCAGCCCCCCTCTCCCAATACTGGTGCCTGTCCGCTGGTGGGTCGAGCGAGCCCCCCTGTGGTGGAGGCAGCTCTAAGCTTTTTAATTTAAATTGTCTCTCTAATTTGAATGAATACACTTTAAATCCATTTACAAGGATCTATTGGAGGGCAAGTCTCATGCCAGCAGCCGCGGTAATTCCAGCTCCAGTAGCGTCCACTAAAGCTGCTGCAGTTAAAAAGCTTTTATAAGGATCGAGCTCGGCTGTCCACCGCAAGGCATCCTACTGCCAGTCCCAGCCCCTATGCCTTGGGGTGCCTCCTGATGCTCTTCACTAAGTATCCCATGGTCCCGAAGCATTTCCTTTGAAAAAATTAAGTGTCTAAACTACAGGTGGTGCAGCTTGCTTAACAGCCGGGATAATCCGCTGACTAGCAGACACTGCTACTAGGCACAAAGTATTTCCTGGGCTAGATGCAGTTAAAAATTTGTAATTAGATACTCTCGTTGGATGCTGAGAAAACATTCCATAGAGTCTCCTGGCACGCCATATATGATTCTCTTAAAAAGCTTGGGGTAGGGGTCTAGGGGACCCTTTTATAGCCAAAATCACGGCCCTGTATCGCAATATGTCACCTAGGCTGAAGATAAATGGAACTGTAGCACCCTGAGGGCTCGGTTGCTACAGACGTATTGCACCTCACCCAGAGGTGTGATATCTCACTCTCAGGTAAGGATGGAGTGTGGATCAGGACCCGACACCTGCATGCATTACACCACATTGCCGTGGGGCAGGGCGACCAATATGCCCCTGAGATGGGCACGACAGTCCCTGTCCCTGGCTGGAGTGGGGGGAGGGAACACTGAGGAAGGGGAACCCTGTAGTGCAGGAGCAGGGAGGAAGCAGTTCCTGGGTGCATTGAGAAGGGAGTATAAAAGGTGGGCACCATCTTAGTTCAGTGCAGAGAAGTCTGAGCAGAAGTGGCAGGGAGCAGGGGCTCTGCATGAGCTCTGCTCCGGAGGCGGGCCTAGTAACAGAGGCCCAGGCCTGGAAGAGGGAGAAGGAAGGAAGAGGAGCGGAGAAGGCTCCAGGAACGAGGAATGAAGGGATCCCAGGGGTGCGGACGGGCGAGTCGCCACCGCACGCCCGAATCCACCTGCGTGGAGGGGTCAGGCCAAAGGGGGAGACCGGTCCCCGAACTAGTGGAGGCAGGAAACGACCCTCAGCTAGAAACCGGAGGCTCTGACATTTTATGTGGCGCAGCCCCTCGCTACACCCGCTAGGAAGGCACCACATAGGGTCAGGGAAACTGGCGCCAAGTTTACCAAGAGGAGGCCCGAGGCAGCCGGACAGAAGTGTTGGTAAGAAAGGCCAGACAAAGGACACACAAAGGGGGTCCTGTGAAGTGCTCCAAAGTTATCTGGGAGTTGTCTGAGCCCCTCACCTGATGAGCACAGTACGACGTGGGCAGCCGTTACCTGCAGACGTGGTCTGGATAATAAGAACTGTGAGTAAAGGCCCTGGACTGCATCACTGACTCCGTGTCGTTACTGCTGCTGCCCTGCACCATCACCCCCATCCTCCGCATACACTGCCCTGAGGCTATACTCCTCCCGTGGGGAGTTATGCTACGCTCTGCTGCACCCACAACACCAGCCTCAGCGGTCTGCCCTGTAGCGGCGGTTCACTCTGACCGCAATCCACGGGTGGCGTAGTCGGACATTTAAACATCAAAACCACATAAATAGTTCCGCCACTGGTTTGACCGCCCTGAGCCACGGAACCGGGTCGCCGCCACGAAGACTACAACCACCAGCATCCACCAAAAAGGGTCCGGCTCCGGGTGTCCCAAGGCCCAGGGGGTGCGTCAGAACATTTTCATCACCTTTCACAATCACCAATGGGACAAGGCAGGGATGTCCTCTGTCCCCTCTCTTATACATCCTAGTGACGGAGCACCTGCTCTCATCAATTCGCCATAACCCCAATATTAGGTGGATTGAGGTGGGAGGCACCGAGTACAAATGCTCTCTATTTGCTGATGATGTCCTAGTATATATCACTCAATCACATATATCCATCCCTGCTGTTATGTCTGAAATGGATCACTTTGTTACATGGTAAAATTTTAAAATCAATGCAGCGAAGTCTGAGGCCCTCGATGTCTCCCTCCCCAAATCCATATAGGATTCCATCCAGTCCAACTTTCCCTTTGCCTGGCCCTCACAGGGTATCAAATACTTAGGAATTCCTATTCATAGAGACCTCTCCCATCTATGTTATCTTAATTTTGGGCCCTTTATTGAACAATTCCATACAGACCACGGTTGGCAAGTTAGAACTGTAAGATTCACTACGTGAACCACTGGTGTTTTGTGGAAAAGCACATGTACACTGCGTTCCAAATTATTATGCAAAAAGTGTTTAGGAGTGATAAGGGAAGAATTTGTTTGTTTGTCAGTTAAACTCATTGATGGTGATGTGTGTCAGGGCTCTTTATATCACTGTAAGCAATTGCAGACACCTGTGCTAATTAGTTTGGCAGGTGTGTCCAATGAAAGGCAAGACTACTTAAGAAGGCTCTCTCACATTATTAAGCAGCCTACATTTTCTGCCAAAATGGGAAAGAAAAAGGATGTGTCGGCTGCTGAGAAGCAACAAATTGTGGAGTGTTTAGGTCAAGGCATGACTACAATCAACATTGTGCGATGATCAGGATGAAGTGTCTTGGCAATCAAGAAGTATGTAGCTGATTCACAGTACACACGTGTGCGTGCTGATAAGGGCAAATTGAGGACTCTTTCTTACAGGCAATTACGTCAGGTTGAAAGAGCAGCGGCCAAAAAGCCTTGTCATAGCAGCAGACAAGTTTTTGAAGCTGCTTGTGCCTCCAACGTCCCCCGAACAACAAGATGCAGGGTCCTTCAGAGGTTTGCAGCTGTGCATACGCCATCCTGTCGACCTCCTCTATCCACTTCACACAAGCAGAAACGGCTCCAGTGGGCCAAACATTACATGAAGACTGATTTCAAAACAGTTTTGTTCACGGATGAGTGCCGTGCAGCGCTCGATGGTCCAGATGGATGGAGTGGAGGATGGCTGGTTGATGGACACCCCACGCAAACACGGCTACAGCGCCAACAAGGAGGAGGTGGAGTAATGTTTTGGGCTGGAATCATGGGGAGAGAGATTGTCGGCCCCTTTAGGATCCCTGAAGGCGCTAAAGATGAACTCCATAATGTATGTGGATTTTCTCAAACAGCACTTCCTGCCATGGTTCAAGAAGAAGAACCGTGTATTTCACAGCAAGATCATTTTTCTGCATGATAATGCACCATCTCATGCTGCACATAAAACATCTGCATCTCTGGCTGATATGGGCATAAAAGGGGACAAACTTATGGTGTGAGCCCCATGCTCCCCTGACCTCTACCCCATTCAGAACCTTTGGAGCATCATTAAAAGGAGTGTCTATGATGGCGGGAGGCAGTTCACATCTAAGCAACAGCTCTGGGAGGGTATTCTGTCCTCATGCAAAACAATTGAAGCAGAAACCATCCAAAACCTGACACATTCAATGGACGAGAGAGTTCAGAAGCTCCTTTCGAACAAGGGGTCCTATGTGAAAATGTAACATCACCTAGAATAAAGTTTTGAGTTGAAAACTGTTTGATTTCAGTTTCTAACAACCTGCTAATGCTTATAATTTCAAAAATGACCATTTTTTTGGTCTTTATTAAAATGAAAAGGTTGATCGAAAAGTTTGGGGGATCTAAGAGTGTGGCAACCCAGTAGTCATGATTACTTCGAATTCTGACAATACAGGTAGTGCAGCAAGAAGGCACTTATGTGTCTTGCGCATCTCGGAGCCCCAAAATTATTTTCCGGGCTAGATGCAGCTAAAAATTATTTTTAATTTTAAATCTGGTGAAGCTTTAGTATAGATGGCCTAATAGGATCAGTGCTGCACACTGCTACAAAGCCCAAATTATTTTCCAGTCAAGATACAGATAAACATGATTAGTAATTTGAAAGCTTAAAACGGTTGGTAGGGTGATTTTAACCAATCATCAAGCTTTTACTCTCCCCAGGATGACACAGGGGTAGAAAAGTTGTTTCGGATCCATGATTTGTTCATCTTTATGAACGTGTCTGTCTACATTATCAGTGGAGAGCCGCGTGCGCTTATCTGTCAGCACACCACCAGCAGCGCTGAACACACGTTCAGACAGAACGCTGGCTGCGGGGCATGACAAGATCTCCAAGGCGTAAGTGGCTAGCTCCGGCCATTTATCCAGATTGGAAGCCCAAAAAGAGCAAGGGTCCAGTGACACAGTCGTGGCTTCAATGTTTACTTGGAGATACTCCTGTACCATCGTCTCTAGGCATTGACTATGTGTCAGACTTCTTGTCTCCTGTGGCCTTGCAAAGGATGGGCTAAAAAAGTGGTGAAATGATTCCGCAAAATTGATGTTACCAGCAGATACTGTGGTTCTGTTACGGTTTGAGTGCTGAACACTTGACGGTCCCACGGTTGGCAAGTTGGAACTGTGAGATTCACTACGTGCACCACTGGTATTTTGTGGAAAAGCACATGTAAGATTCTGCAACAGTCTCTGCTGATACTCCTGCATGCGTGCATCCCTTTCTATGGCAGGAATAATTTCTGCAAATTTACTTTTGTACCGGGGATCTAACAGTGTGGCAACCCAGTAGTCAGGATTATTTCTAATTCTCACAATTCGAGGGTCATGTTGCAGGTAGTGCAGCAAGAAGGCACTCATGTGTGTTGCGCATCCAGGAGCACCAAGTCCCTGTTGTGTTGGTGGCGAGGTAACAATCATGCTTCCTTCCTCTGTCCTCTCCCCCCAACCTCGCACAACAGAAATGTGATCAAGGTCTCCCTCATCTGATGAGTCTTCCATCAGTTCGTCCTCCACTTCTTCCTGGGCTCCTGCACCTTCCTCACTAGTTTGGCTGCTACCATGCGCCCTGGTAAAACCATCTCCCCCACCCTCACATGCCTGCCGCCTTGGTGCTGCCGACCGTCTGGACCTTGCAGATGTTAGCCCTTCCGCATACAACTCCTCCTCCTCTACTTCCTCCACCTCCTCTTGTGCCACCACCTGACTCCGAATTCTGTTTAACATGTGCTCCAGCATGTAAATCACCGGAATAGTCATGCTGATAATGGCATCGTCAGCACTAAACATCTTCGTCGCCATTTCAAAACTGTGCAGAAGGGTGCATAGGTCCCTGATCTGAGACCACTCCTCCAGCGTGATTTGCCCCACCTCTGAATCTCGTTGGCCCAGGCTATACGTCAGAACGTATTGCACCAGGGCTTGTCGGTGCTGCCACAGTCGCTGCAACATGTGCAGAGTTGAATTCCACCGGGTAGGCACATCGCATTTTAGCCGGTGAAGTGGCAGGCCCAACGACTTCTGTAGAGATGTAAGTCGCTGAGCTGCGGGATGCGAACGGCGGAAGTGAGCACACAGCGACCGTGCCCTCTGCAGAAGGCCATCTAGTCTGGGATAGTGGGCTAAAAATTGCTGGACAACCAGGTTCAACACGTGAGCCATACAAGGCACGTGTGTGACATTGCCCCGGCGAAGGGCCGCACCCAGGTTTGCAGCATTGTCGCACACGGCCTTCCCTGGTTTCAGGTCCAGTGGAGACAACCATTCATGAAATTGGTTCTCCAGAGCTGACCACAACTCCTCAGCTGTGTGACTCACATTTCCCAGACATTTCAATGTAAAAACCGCCTGATGACGTTGAGCCCTACTGCCAGCATAGTAAGGAGGTGTGCAGGATCCCTTCTGCGCAGTTAGAAAGCTTGTGGCATGACCAGACAGGCTTTGGGTGCAGGTGGAAGACCGAGAGGAGGTTGAGGAGGCAGAAGCAGTGGAGGAACTTTGACATAAAGAGGATTGACGCACAACTCGTGGGGACGGCAAGACTTGGACAGCAGCCCCTTGTCCTGCTGTCACCATAGTTACCCAGTGCCCAGTCAGCGACATGTAACGCCCCTGTCCATGCCTACTCGTCCAAGTGTCTGTGGTGAAATGCACCCTGTCACACACAGAGTTTCTCAAAGAAGCGGTGATGTTATGTGCGACATGCTGGTGGAGCGCAGGCACACCTTTCTTTGAGAAGTAGTGCCGACTGGGCATCTGGTACTGGGGCACTGCGACGGACATAAGGTCTCGAAAATCCTCTGTGTCCACCAGGCGGAAAGGCAGCATTTCTGTAGCCAAGAGCTTGCAGATGGTGAAATTCAACCTCTTAGCTTTCTCATGGCTAGGAGGAAAAGGTCTTTTACTTGTCCACATCTGAGGGACCGAGGGCTGGCTATTGTGCTTAGACGGGGTTGATAAGGGTGTCCCCGGCAAACTGCCGGTCTGTGAGGAAGATGCAGGCGGACATGTTACGTTGCCTTGATCCAAAGGTGGTGCTATCGATGTCGGACAGCGCTCAACACCAGCTGGTGTTACCACCTCCAAAGAAAATGATGAGGTGGCAGGTCTGCGCCCCAAAACAGGTGTGACTGCTGTCCCCCCAGTCACAGAGGATGAAGAGGCCACGGATGCACAAGATATGGCAGACGGTGGTTGGCCCGGCCGGCTAGGCCGCATTGTAGCACACTGAGCTTCCCACTGCAACTTATGCTTCATGTCCATGTGCCGGTTCATGCATGAAGTACTCAAACTCTGTATTTTTTGGCCTCTACTTAGCTTTTGCTGACAAATGTTACAGATAACACGAGTTGGGTCATCTTTATCGATCTGAAAAAATGCCCAGGCTATGCAAGGCTTAGCACCCATGCGACCTGAAGAGCCACCACG
This sequence comes from Phyllobates terribilis, assembly GCF_046119375.1. Taxonomy (NCBI): domain Eukaryota; kingdom Metazoa; phylum Chordata; class Amphibia; order Anura; family Dendrobatidae; genus Phyllobates; species Phyllobates terribilis. The sequence goes on from NW_027362767.1 coordinate 278,960,087, forward strand.
ACTTGTGGTGAGAGGCAGAGTTGTGTTTGAGGATGCAGTTGTTGACGTGCTTCCAGTACTATGTCTCTGTCCAGGAAGGCGCAACCTGACCTCGTCGTCACTAGCATCTTCCTCCACCTCCTCTGCTGACCTCATCTCTTGGCTGACTGTGGGTCGCCACCATTTTCTCACTGCTGCAGCTGCGTGTTAGACGGCACCGCTGTTGCTGTGTGCGCTATACCTTGTTAATTTCAAGCCAATTTTCGTACAAATATACAGATAGCTTGGGAGTAGGGAATAGTTGTGATTGCAGTCCTTTTAAGGACTAGGTTACAGCATTTCCTACGACTTTTATCAGGCAGGTCTGTGCTCTTAAATAGATAGGTTGTGGGAGTAAAGACTAATTGTAATTGGAGTCCTTTTCAGGACTAGGTTACATCAGTTCCTATCAGTTTTTGCCAGGCAGGTCTGTGCCAGTGCTGTGTAAGTTTTTTTCACAGCATTTGGCTGAATCTAGCAAAGCTAATCCTTTTTGGCCTATTGCAGAGTGTGTTAGTCAGTGGAGTAGCCTATCTGTGTTGCAAGATATACCACCTGTGTATAGAATACCAATTTTTTTACTGCACCTAGTGAAGTAAAATATTTTGGGCATAGCATCATTCTATTAGTCCATCTATACTGACCTCCATCAGGTTGCAAACTGAATCTAATTTTTTTCTGCATCTAGCTCTGAAAAAATATTTGGCCTTCTAGCAGTGTGTGGGACTTGTTCTATTAGTCCACCTATACTGACCTCCATCAGGTTGCAAACTGAATATATTTTTTTCTGCATCTACCTCTGAAAAAATATTGGGCTTCTAGCTGTGTGTGGGACTTGTTGTATTAGTCCATCTATACTGACCTCCATCAGGTTGCAAACTGAATATATTTTTTTCTGCATCTACCTCTGAAAAAATATTGGGCTTCTAGCTGTGTGTGGGTCTTGTTCTATTAATCCATCTATACTGACCTCCATCAGGTTGCAAACTGAATATAATTTTTTTCTGCATCTAGCTCTGAAAAAATATTTGGCCTTCTAGTAGTGTGTGGGACTTTCTCTGTTAGTCCATCTATTCTGACCTCCATCAGGTTGCAAACTGAATATATTTTTTTCTGCATCTACCTCTGAAAAAATATTGGGCTTCTAGCTGTGTGTAGGTCTTGTTCTATTAATCCATCTATACTGACCTCCATCAGGTTGCAAACTGAATATAATTTTTTTCTGCATCTAGCTCTGAAAAAATATTTGGCCTTCTAGAAGTGTGTCGGACTTTCTCTATTAGTCCATCTATACTGACCTCCATCAGGTTGCAAATTAAAAATAATTTTTATCTGCATCTACAGTACCTCTGAAAAAATATTTGGGCTTCTAGCTGTGTGTGGGACTTGTTGTATTAGTCCATCTATACTGACCTCCATCAGGTTGCAAACTGAATATAATTTTTTTCTGCATCTAGCTCTGAAAAAATATTTGGCCTTCTAGTAGTGTGTGGGACTTTCTCTGTTAGTCCATCTATACTGACCTCCATCAGGTTGCAAACTGAATATAATTTTTTTCTGCATCTAGCTCTGAAAAAATATTTGGCCTTCTAGCAGTGTGTGGGACTTGTTCTATTAGTCCACCTATACTGACCTCCATCAGGTTGCAAATTCAAAATAATTTTTTGTATGCATCTAGCTCTGAAAAAATATTTGGCCTTCTAGCAGTGTGTGGGACTTTCTCTGTTAGTCCATCTATACTGACCTCCATCAGGTTGCAAACTGAATCTAATTTTTTTCTGCATCTAGCTCTGAAAAAATATTTGGCCTTCTAGCAGTGTGTCGGACTTTCTCTATTAGTCCATCTATACTGACCTCCATCAGGTTGAAAATTAAAAATAATTTTTATCTGCATCTACAGTACCTCTGAAAAAATATTTGGGCTTCTAGCTGTGTGTGGGACTTGTTGTATTAGTCCATCTATACTGACCTCCATCAGGTTGCAAACTGAATATATTTTTTTCTGCATCTACCTCTGAAAAAATATTGGGCTTCTAGCTGTGTGTGGGTCTTGTTCTATTAATCCATCTATACAGACCTCCATCAGGTTGCAAACTGAATAAAATTTTTTTCTGCATCTACCTCTGAAAAAATATTGGGCTTCTAGCTGTGTGTGGGACTTGTTGTATTAGTCCATCTATACTGACCTCCATCAGGTTGCAAACTGAATATATTTTTTTCTGCATCTACCTCTGAAAAAATATTGGGCTTCTAGCTGTGTGTGGGACTTGTTCTATTAATCCATCTATACAGACCTTCATCAGGTTGCAAACTGAATATATTTTTTTCTGCATCTACCTCTGAAAAAATATTGGGCTTCTAGCTGTGTGTGGGACTTGTTGTATTAGTCCATCTATACTGACCTCCATCAGGTTGCAAACTGAATATATTTTTTTCTGCATCTACCTCTGAAAAAATATTGGGCTTCTAGCTGTGTGTGTCTGACTTGTTGTATTAGTCCATCTATACTGACCTCCATCAGGTTGCAAATTGAATATAATTTTTTTCTGCATCTAACCCAGCCAATAGTTTTGGCCTAATACCACAGTTTGGCCACTCAGCTCTGCTCGGTTACCATCCATTGTTTTTTTGTGCAAACAACTCCAGAGTTGTGAATTAGTTAACCACCAAAATGAGTGGAAAAAGGCCTGCTGCTGGTGGAAAGGGGAATAGGCGTGTTGGGAAGGGGAAAAAAGGTTGTGTCCGTGGGGTAGGTGTTAAAGCAACAGTAACATCTGCAGAAGAAAGACCATCTTCCAGCCAAACTAAAATGTCTACTTCTTTTAGCGGACAATGTGATAAGATCCCTTTCTTATGGCCACGCCAATCGCTACAAATTCCAGATGAGGCACAAAAACAGCAGGTGCTTCAACGGATATCAAGTGCTCCTTTAAGTGGGCTCTCCTCCACATCAACTTCAACATCACAAATACTCCAGTCCTCAAAGGTGTCACCCAAATCGCACTTGCTTCCTCACAGCTCCCAAATCTCCAGCTGCCCGTCTGAGTATGAGGTAGAACAGATGGTTGAGTCTGCAGAGCTGTTTACTCATACTATAGCCTGGGAATCAGAGGTTGACTCCAGCGCTTCTGTGAATCCAGACGAGGAAATGATCTGCACTGATGCCCAGAATCTTTATGAGTCGGATCCAGGACCAGACGCAGAAGGTTCTGACCATAATGTAGACCCTCATTCCCAAACTGTAACTCCTGTTGGTGGAGACAATGAGGAAGACGATGATAAGACTCAAATACCTGATTGGAGCGACAACTTTAGTTTTTTGTCAGGGCAGGAACAGGTTGGCTCTGAGGACGACGGGTGTGATAACACACAGGGTGATGATGATGAGGTTGGAGATCCCACTTACTGTCAACCCACAGTCAGCCAAGAGAAGAGGTCAGCAGAGGAGGTGGAGGAAGATGCTAGTGACGACGAGGTCAGGTTGCGCCTTCCTGGACAGAGACGTAGTACTGGAAGCACGTCAACAGCTGCATCCTCAAACACAACTCTGCCTCTCACCACAAGTCGTGGTGGCTCTTCAGGTCGCATGGGTGCTAAGCCTTGCATAGCCTGGGCATTTTTTCAGATCGATAAAGATGACCCAACTCGTGTTATCTGTAACATTTGTCAGCAAAAGCTAAGTAGAGGCCAAAAAATACATAGTTTGAGTACTTCATGCATGAACCGGCACATGGACATGAAGCATAAGTTGCAGTGGGAAGCTCAGTGTGCTACAATGCGGCCTAGCCGGCCGGGCCAACCACCGTCTGCCATATCTTGTGCATCCGCGGCCTCTTCATCCTCTGTGACTGGGGGGACAGCAGTCACACCTGTTTTGGGGCGCAGACCTGCCACCTCTTTACCCGCAACAGCCAGCGTGATTGGCAGGTCATCATTTTCTTTGGAGGTGGTAACACCAGCTGGTGTTGAGCGCTGTCCGACATCGATAGCACCACATTTGGATCAAGGCAACCTAACATGTCCACCTGCATCTTCCTCACAGACCGGCAGTTTGCCGGGGACACCCTTATCAACCCCGTCTAAGCACAATAGCCAGCCCTCGGTCCCTCAGATGTGGACAAGTAAAAGACCATTTCCTCCTAGCCATGAGAAAGCTAAGAGGTTGAATTTCACCATCTGCAAGCTCTTGGCTGCAGAAATGCTGCCTTTCCGCCTGGTGGACACAGAGGATTTTCGAGACCTTATGTCCGTCGCAGTGCCCCAGTACCAGATGCCCAGTCGGCACTACTTCTCAAAGAAAGGTGTGCCTGCGCTTCACCAGCATGTCGCACACAACATCACCGCTTCTTTGAGAAACTCTGTGTGTGACAGGGTGCATTTCACCACAGACACTTGGACGAGTAGGCATGGACAGGGGCGTTACATGTCGCTGACTGGGCACTGGGTAACTATGGTGACAGCAGGACAAGGGGCTGCTGTCCAAGTCTTGCCGTCCCCACGAGTTGTGCGTCAATCCTCTTTATGTCAAAGTTCCTCCACTGCTTCTGCCTCCTCAACCTCCTCTCGGTCTTCCACCTGCACCCAAAGCCTGTCTGGTCATGCCACAAGCTTTCTAACTGCGCAGAAGGGATCCTGCACACCTCCTTACTATGCTGGCAGTAGGGCTCAACGTCATCAGGCGGTTTTTACATTGAAATGTCTGGGAAATGTGAGTCACACAGCTGAGGAGTTGTGGTCAGCTCTGGAGAACCAATTTCATGAATGGTTGTCTCCACTGGACCTGAAACCAGGGAAGGCCGTGTGCGACAATGCTGCAAATCTGGGTGCGGCCCTTCGCCGGGGCAATGTCACACACGTGCCTTGTATGGCTCACGTGTTGAACCTGGTTGTCCAGCAATTTTTAGCCCACTATCCCAGACTAGATGGCCTTCTGCAGAGGGCACGGTCGCTGTGTGCTCACTTCCGCCGTTCGCATCCCGCAGCTCAGCGACTTACATCTCTACAGAAGTCGTTGGGCCTGCCACTTCACCGGCTAAAATGCGATGTGCCTACCCGGTGGAATTCAACTCTGCACATGTTGCAGCGACTGTGGCAGCACCGACAAGCCCTGGTGCAATACGTTCTGACGTATAGCCTGGGCCAACGAGATTCAGAGGTGGGGCAAATCACGCTGGAGGAGTGGTCTCAGATCAGGGACCTATGCACCCTTCTGCATAGTTTTGAAATGGCGACGAAGATGTTTAGTGCTGACGATGCCATTATCAGCATGACTATTCCGGTGATTTACATGCTGGAGCACATGTTAAACAGAATTCGGAGTCAGGTGGTGGCACAAGAGGAGGTGGAGGAAGTAGAGGAGGAGGAGTTGTATGCGGAAGGGCTAACATCTGCAAGGTCCAGACGGTCGGCAGCACCAAGGCGGCAGGCATGTGAGGGTGGGGGAGATGGTTTTACCAGGGCGCATGGTAGCAGCCAAACTAGTGAGGAAGGTGCAGGAGCCCAGGAAGAAGTGGAGGACGAACTGATGGAAGACTCATCAGATGAGGGAGACCTTGATCACATTTCTGTTGTGCGAGGTTGGGGGGAGAGGACAGAGGAAGGAAGCATGATTGTTACCTCGCCACCAACACAACAGGGACTTGGTGCTCCTGGATGCGCAACACACATGAGTGCCTTCTTGCTGCACTACCTGCAGCATGACCCTCATATTGTCAGAATTCGAAGTAATCATGACTACTGGGTTGCCACACTCTTAGATCCCCCAAACTTTTCGATCAACCTTTTCATTTTAATAAAGACCAAAAAAATGGTCATTTTTGAAATTATAAGCATTAGCAGGTTGTTAGAAACTGAAATCAAACAGTTTTCAACTCAAAACTTTATTCTAGGTGATGTTACATTTTCACATAGGACCCCTTGTTCGAAAGGAGCTTCTGAACTCTCTCGTCCATTGAATTTGTCAGGTTTTGGATGGTTTCTGCTTCAATTGTTTTGCATGAGGACAGAATACCCTCCCAGAGCTGTTGCTTAGATGTGAACTGCCTCCCGCCATCATCGACACTCCTTTTAATGATGCTCCAAAGGTTCTGAATGGGGTACAGGTCAGGGGAGCATGGGGGTCACACCATAAGTTTGTCCCCTTTTACGCCCATATCAGCCAGAGATGCAGATGTTTTATGTGCAGCATGAGATGGTGCATTATCATGCAGAAAAATGATCTTGCTGTGAAATACACGGTTCTTCTTCTTGAACCATGGCAGGAAGTGCTGTTTGAGAAAATCCACATACATTATGGAGTTCATCTTTAGCGCCTTCAGGGATCCTAAAGGGGCCGACAATCTCTCTCCCCATGATTCCAGCCCAAAACATTACTCCACCTCCTCCTTGTTGGCGCTGTAGTCGTGTTTGCGTGGGGTGTCCATCAACCAGCCATCCTCCACTCCATCCATCTGGACCATCGAGCGCTGCACGGCACTCATCCGTGAACAAAACAGTTTTGAAATCAGTCTTCATGTAATGTTTGGCCCACTGGAGCCGTTTCTGCTTGTGTGAAGTGGATAGAGGAGGTCGACAGGATGGCGTATGCACAGCTGCAAACCTCTGAAGGACCCTGCATCTTGTTGTTCGGGGGACGTTGGAGGCACAAGCAGCTTCAAAAACTTGTCTGCTGCTATGACAAGGCTTTTTTGCCGCTGCTCTTTCAACCTGACGTAATTGCCTGTAGGAAAGAGTCCTCAATTTGCCCTTATCAGCACGCACACGTGTGTACTGTGAATCAGCTGCATACTTCTTGATTGCCAAGACACTTCATCCTGATCATCGCACAATGTTGATTGTAGTCATGCCTTGACCTAAACACTCCACAATTTGTTGCTCCTCAGCAGCCGACACATCCTTTTTCTTTCCCATTTTGGCAGAAAATGTAGGCTGCTTAATAATGTGAGACAGCCTTGTTAAGTAGTCTTGCCTTTCATTGGACACACCTGCCAAACTAATTAGCACAGGTGTCTGCAATTGCTTACAGTGATATAAAGAGCCCTGACACACATCACCATCAATGAGTTTAACTGACAAACAAACAAATTCTTCCCTTATCACTCCTAAACACTTTTTGCATAATAATTTGGAACGCAGTGTACATGTGCTTTTCCACAAAACACCAGTGGTTCACGTAGTGAATCTTACAGTTCTAACTTGCCAACCGTGGTCTGTATGGAGTTGTTCAATAAAGGGCCCAAAATTAAGATAACATAGATGGGAGAGGTCTCTATGAATAGGAATTCCTAAGTATTTGATACCCTGTGAGGGCCAGGCAAAGGGAAAGTTGGACTGGATGGAATCCTATATGGATTTGGGGAGGGAGACATCGAGGGCCTCAGACTTCGCTGCATTGATTTTAAAATTTGACCATGTAACAAAGTGATCTATTTCAGCCATAACAGCATGGATGGATATATGTGATTGAGTGATATATACTAGGACATCATCAGCAAATAGAGAGCACTTGTACTCGGTGCCTCCCACCTCAATCCACCTAATATTGGGGTTATGGCGAATTGATGAGAGCAGGTGCTCCGTCACTAGGATGTATAAGAGAGGGGACAGAGGACATCCCTGCCTTGTCCCATTGGTGATTGTGAAAGGTGATGAAAATGTTCTGATGCACCCCCTGGGCCTTGGGACACCCGGAGCCGGACCCTTTTTGGTGGATGCTGGTGGTTGTAGTCTTCGTGGCGGCGACCCGGTTCCGTGGCTCAGGGTGGTCAAACCAGTGGCGGAACTATTTATGTGGTTTTGATGTTTAAATGTCCGACTACGCCACCCGTGGATTGCGGTCAGAGTGAACCGCCGCTGCAGGGCAGACCGCTGAGGCTGGTGTTGTGGGTGCAGCAGAGCGTAGCATAACTCCCCACGGGAGGAGTATAGCCTCAGGGCAGTGTATGCGGAGGATGGGGGTGATGGTGCAGGGCAGCAGCAGTAACGACACGGAGTCAGTGATGCAGTCCAGGGCCTTTACTCACAGTTCTTATTATCCAGACCACGTCTGCAGGTAACGGCTGCCCACGTCGTACTGTGCTCACCAGGTGAGGGGCTCAGACAACTCCCAGATAACTTTGGAGCGCTTCACAGGACCCCCTTTGTGTGTCCTTTGTCTGGCCTTTCTTACCAACCCTTCTGTCCGGCTGCCTCGGGCCTCCTCTTGGTAAACTTGGCGCCAGTTTAACTGACCCTATGTGGTGCCTTCCTAGCGGGTGTAGCGAGGGGCTGCGCCACATAAAATGTCACAGCCTCCGGTTTCTAGCTGAGGGTCGTTTCCTGCCTCCACTAGTTTCGGGGACCGGTCTCCCCCTTTGGCCTGACCCCTCCACGCAGGTGGATTCGGGCGTGCGGTGGCGACTCGCCCGTCCGCACCCCTGGGATCCCTTCATTCCTCGTTCCTGGAGCCTTCTCCGCTCCTCTTCCTTCCTTCTCCCTCTTCCAGGCCTGGGCCTCTGTTACTAGGCCCGCCTCCGGAGGAGAGCTCATGCAGAGCCCCTGCTCCCTGCCACTTCTGCTCAGACTTCTCTGCACTGAACTAAGATGGTGCCCACCTTTTATACTCCCTTCTCAATGCACCCAGGAACTGCTTCCTCCCTGCTCCTGCACTACAGGGTTCCCCTTCCTCAGTGTTCCCTCCCCCCACTCCAGCCAGGGACAGGGACTGTCGTGCCCATCTCAGAGGCATATTGGTCGCCCTGCCCCACGGCAATGTGGTGTAATGCATGCAGGTGTCGGGTCCTGATCCACACTCCATCCTTACCTGAGAGTGAGATATCACACCTCTGGGTGAGGGGCAATACCTCTGTAGCAACCGAGCCCTCAGGGTTCTACAGTTCCATTTATCTTCAGCCTAGGTGACGTATTGTGATACAGGGCCGTGATTTTGGCTATAAAAGGGTCCCCTAGACCCCTACCCCAAGCTTTTTAAGAGAATCATATATGGCGTGCCAGGAGACTCTATGGAATGCTTTCTCAGCATCCAACGAGAGTATCTAATTACAAATTTTTAACTGCATCTAGCCCAGGAAATACTTTGTGCCTAGTAGCAGTGTCTGCTAGTCAGCGGATTATCCCGGTTGTTAAGCAAGCTACACCACCTGTAGTTTAGACACTTAATTTTTTCAAAGGAAATGCTTCGGGACCATGGGATACTCAGTGAAGAGCATCAGGAGGCACCCCAAGGCATAGGGGCTGGGACTGGCAGTAGGATGCCTTGCGGTGGACAGCCGAGCTCGATCCTTATAAAAGCTTTTTAACTGCAGCAGCTTTAGTGGACGCTACTGGAGCTGGAATTACGCGGCTGCTGGCATGAGACTTGCCCTCCAATAGATCCTTGTAAATGGATTTAAAGTGTATTCATTCAAATTAGAGAGACAATTTAAATTAAAAAGCTTAGAGCTGCCTCCACCACAGGGGGGCTCGCTCGACCCACCAGCGGACAGGCACCAGTATTGGGAGAGGGGGGCTGGCCATCAGGGTTCACCGCGGCTCTGGCACAAACCCGGCGACACGGAGGTGGCACGGGCAGGAGCGGACTGGCCATGTCGGCTTCTCACTTTTTGGATTTTAGAAGGGCATGACATGCCTATATCTGTGTCTCCCCCTCCTTTTACTCCTCCACCTCTTTTATTTTCGCATGACTATATGTACTTGTCACTTTTCCATGTGTTAGTTATGTCTTCTGAACAGTTTGTCAGCTTTTGGACACCTTTGAAGGTGTTTTCTATGTGTTTCTATGTGTTTTTGTTTGCCTGCCATTGGTTTTAATGGTGTTCGAAGGTGTTCGACGAACAGTTCGGCGAACACACGGGTGTTCGACGAACCGAACCGAACTCGAACACTACGGGGGTGGCTCAACACTACTCCTGATGTGCCTAAACAGTGGAAACCCCCCACAAGTGACCCCATTTTGGAAACTATACCCCTTAAGGAACTTATTTAGATGAGTGGTGAGCACTTTGAACCCCCAAGAGTTTTGCAAAAGTTTAGAACGTATATCCGTGAAAAAAAACAACACATTTTTTTTCCACAAAAACAATCTTTTAGCCGCAATATTTTCATTTTCACGAGGGTACTAGGAGAAATTGGACACCAAAAGTTCTTGCGCAATTTCTCCTGAGTATGCCGATACCCCATGTGTTGGAGAAAACTACTGTTTGGGCGCATGTCAGGGCTCGGAAAGGAAGGAGTGACGCTTTTGAACGCAGACTTTGATTTAATGGTCTGCGGGCGTCATGTCACGTTCTCAGAACCCCTGATGTGCCTAAACAGTGGAAATGCCCAACAAGTGCCCCCTTTTTGGAAACTAGACCCCCAATGAATTTATCTAGATGTGTGGTGAGCCCATTGAACCCCCAGGTGCGTCACAGAAAATTATAATGTTGACTTGTGAAAATAAAAAAAACATTTTTTCCACAGAAATGCAAAAAAAAATATTTTTACAAGGGTACCAGGAGAAATTGCACCCCATAAGTTGTTGTGCAATTTCTCCTGAGTACGCAGATACCCCATATGTTGGAGAAAACTACTGTTTGGGTGCATGTCAGGGCTCGGAAGGGAAGGAGTGACGCTTTTGAATGCAGACTTTGATGGAATGGTCTGCGAGCGTCATGTCACGTTCTCAGAACCCCTGATGTGCCTAAACAGTGGAAATGCCCAACAAGTGCCCCCTTTTTGGTAGTGGTAGTTGATTTTTGAATTTTATAATGTAGTGTTATACATCAGTTGTGTAGGACAACCTGACGAACACTACACAACTGACATATGACAACCTGACGAACACTACGTCAGTTGTGTAGTGTTCGTCAGGTTGTCATACGTCAGAAATTAATTTAATAGTCCATCGAAGTATGGTACCTTTTGAAGCATGGTATGTATGGTACCTTTCATACACAGGCCAGGTTTGTCAGGGCAGGTGTCACATTGATAAATGGTGTCCTTGCGTATTCCACTTTTATAACACACTCGGAGCCTCTTTAGTGACTTTCCTTTTTTTCCGCTGTGAGGGATCTGCCCTGGGAAATGCTGGCCTGGTACAATTCTTGGTCCTTCAATTCCGGAACTACTAGGGCCTGCTCCGTCACCGCTGCCAAATATTAGGGCCTGGATAACAGTCTCCTGGAAGTGAAGATATGACGTAGAAGTCTGGCCTGCACATTGTGACAGAAGGAAAGCGTTGTGCATTGCCATCTGTACAATGTGCATGGCCAGCTTCTTATACCATACCTTCGCCTTTCTCAAAGCACTGTACGGCTGGAGGATTTGATCTGAAAGATCAACTCCCCCCATGTACTTGTTGTACCCCATTACACAGTCTGGTTTGGCGACCTGTGCAGTGGAACCTCGTACAGAGCTGAGGGTGCTGCCATCACTATGTATGGTGGTCAACAAAAGGACATCCCTTTTGTCCTTGTACTTGACCATCAGCAGGTGGTCACTACATTGGGCTCTGGTCTCGCCCCTTCTGAGCAGCTGCCCAATTAGCATCTTTGGGAGGCCTTTCTGATTTTTGCGGACAGTACCGCAGGCTGCAGTACGTCGCGCAGAGAGGGACTTGAAGAGCAGGATACTTGTATAAAAGTTATCCACGTAGAGGTGATAACCTTTATCCAGCAGTGGGTGCACCAAGTCCCACACAATTTTCCCACTCACTCCCAGAACGGAGGGGCATTCAGGGGGTTCAATCCGGGAGTCCTTCCCTTCATAAACTCTAAACTTGTGAGTGTACCCTGAGGTACTCTCACAAAGTTTATACAGCTTGATCCCGTACCTGGACCTCTTACTGGGCAGGTACTGCCGGAATCCAAGCCGCCTCTTAAAAGAGATTAAGGACTCATCCACACAGATGTCCCTTTGGGGCACGTACACTTCAGCAAACTTGTTGAAGTGTTCGATGACAGGCCGAACTTTGAAAAGACGATCAAAGTTCGGGTCATCGCGTGCAGGACGCCTTGCATTATCTTGGTAATGCAAGAACTTGTGGGTGGCCTGAAAGCGTCTCCGGATCATGACCATTCGGAACACTGGAGTGTTATACAAAACGTCAACACTCCAGTATTGCCGAAGCTCGGGCTTCTTCAGGATCCCCATAAGAAGGACCAGGCCCCAAAACTTCATCATTTCTACTGTGTCTACAGGAGACCAGTTAGAAAATGATGAAGAGGGGTTTTGTTCCAAAAATTGATGAGCGTATAAATTAGTTTGGCCCACCATGAGGTTTACAAAATCCTCAGAGAAAAAGACTTTGAAAAGTCTATTTCTGTGAGGCCGGTGGTGTCAAACTTGATTCCTGATTCCGCCACGAAATCAGGAATCAGTGGCTCATAATTTTCGGGGGGCGAGGTCCACATGGGATCAGTAGTGGGGAGCGCTGGATCATTGTCTCTTCTGCGACGACGGCGGGGCGGTTCAGCAGAACAGGAGGAACAGGAGGAAGAGGAGGAAGAGGAGGAAGAAGAGGAAGAAGAGGAAGACGAGGAGGAGTCGGAAGAATAAAGAAATGTGGGATCCTCGCCCTCGCTGTCAGTGTCGGTGTCAAGACAGCGGCTGAATAGCGAGTTTGGGATGAGTTTTAAGTCGCGGTGCCGCATTAAAGATATGACGTACTAATACGGATCAGGCTCTTAAGTCCCAAGGCACAGACGCGTATTAGTACGTCATGGGCTGTAAAGGGGTTAAAGAGGAGGCATTGCAGGCAGAGCACTGTAAGATGGAGCAAGGAACTATACAAGGTGATGCCACACAGCCCAGCCTCATCTCATCTCAACGCAGATTGGGTGATAATGAGGAGGAGGAGGAACAGTAGCTGTTTTCCTTCGCTACAGATGGTACTACCCACACAACTGTCATAACGTTTGTTCAGCGTGGATGCCCTGAGGAGAAGGAGAATGAGGAGGAGGACCAGGAGGAGGAGGAAGAGAACATGGACAGTCGTCCTCTTGGTCAGGACAGGGAAGTCTTGTCTGTTGGCAGTCTGGCACACATGGCTGACTTTATGTTCCGCTGCCTTTCCTGTGACCCTTGCTTTGTACGTATTTTGGCCAACACTAATTACTGGTTGGTCACACTTCTAGACCCACGCTACAAGGATAACTTTCTATCTCTTCTTCCCATGGTGGAAAGGTCTAATAAAATATTGCAGTACCAGAAGGCCCTTGTTGAAGAATTATTAAAAAAATTCCCATCTAAAATCACTGGCGGCAGAGGTCACAGTTTGTTGGACAGCCAAGGAGTACAGGTGAAGGAGACACAAATACGATGCAGCAGAGACAGGGGAACACTGTCAAAGGTCTGGGACAGTTTTCTCAGATCCTCCCAGCGTCCAGGCCCTGATGCGCGGGGTACTCTGACAAGGAGAGAAAAGTTTTGGAAAATGCTGAAGGAGTACCTTGTCAACTGTACCAACGTCCTCCGTGATTCCTCTGCGCCTTATAACTATTGGGTATCCAAGCTGGACACATGGCATGAAGTGGCTCTCTACGCCTTGGAGGTCCTGGCTTGCCCTGCAGCTAGCGTTTTGTCAGAGCGGGTTTTTAGTGCCGCCGGGGGCATTATAACTGAAAAGCGCATCTGCCTGTCAACTGAAAATGCTGACAGGCTGACTCTTATCAAAATGAATAAGTGTTGGATTAGGCAAGTCTTCTCAACACCACAGGATGATAGCAGCGGAATAAAAAGTCAAATCTAGTGGGTTTTTTTTTGGGGGGGGGGTCTATTCCCATGCACCTCTTCACACCCAGACATGGGTATACGCTTCAGGATTTCATCTATTTTATGTTGTTCTCCTCCTTCTCCTTATCCTCCAACACCACTATATCACCAGGGTGACTGTGATGCAACACTCACATAATTTTTTTAAGGGTGCCTATGATACTCATGGGAAATTTTTTTAGAGGCCTACCTCTAACATTCTGTATGTTATACAGTATGTTCATGTATACTCCCCAGGGGTAAATGCTTTTCAGCTCATGCACTTAGCTCATGCGTTTGCTCTTGTCCTCCTCCTTCTCCTCATCCTCCACCACCATATCACCAGGGCGACCGTGGTCCGTGATGCAACACCCACATAATATTTTTAAAGGGTGTTTATGATGCCCGTAAAAAAAATTTTTTCTACAGTATGTTCATGTATACCCCCCAGGGTTAAATGTTTGTGAGCCCATACACTTAGTGCATGGGCATTACAAGTATAGGAGGCCCTCTCCTTTCTAATGGGAAAAATTTTTTATGAGGCCCTCCTCCACGTCTCTTCCAAGGGGCATTGAAGTGCCTCCAAATTTTTGGCAGCCCTTGCATTCCCTGCATAGGCAAACACTATGGGAGACTCTCTCCTTTCTAATGGGAATTTGTCGTTAGGGTGGCCCTGCTCTGTGTGTCTTTAAATTCTTAGTGGGGTTTTCCCTAAAATTGGTCAGCCGTTGGACTCACTGCATACCCTATAACTGTATAGCAGACCCTCTTCTTTCTAATGGGAACATGTCGTAGCTTGTTACTGTGGCCCTGCTCCATGCATCTTTAAATTCTTAGTGGGGTTTTCCCTAAAATTGGTCAGCTGTTGGACTCACTGCATACCCTATAACTGTATAGCAGACTCTCTCCTTTCTAATGGAAACATGTCGTACTTGTTACTGTGGCCCTGCTCTGTGTGTCTTTAAATTCTTAGTGCGGTTTTTCCTAAAATTGGTCAGCCGTTGGACTTACTGCATACCCTATAACTGTATAATAGCACACCCTCTCCTTTCTAATGGGAACATGTATTACATGGTTACCGTGGCCCTGCTCTATGTGTCTTTAAATTGTTAGTGGGGGTTTTTCCCCAATTTTGGCAGCCCTTGCAGTCACAGCATGGGCCTTACCACTATAGGAGACCCGCTCCTTTATAATGGGAACATTTTTTTTACTGAGACCCTCCTCTATGTCTCTTCAAAGGGGTATTGGGTTGCGTCCAAATTTTTGGCAGCCCTTGCAGTCACTGGATATGCAATAACAGTATAGGAGACCCACTTGTTAATAATGGGAACAACAAAGCATAGCCGGCAGATGGCTCTCTAACAATAGCTAGGGCCTACTGCTGGCCTTTTAAGAATAGTAAGGGCCCTCTGATGTCCCTATAAAATAGGCTTTATGACTTTCAGAGTCCCTCCATCATAAATAAAAAAGGATGTGTCTGATGATGTGTCACACACCACATTGCCAGATAACGTTGTAAAATGTTAAAATGACCTTTCCCGGTGAATGCATTTGTCTTAAAAAATAACGTAAAAAAAACAAAACAATAGGATCTTTCTTTAGTATAAAAAACAGTGTCACCAATTTAACCTCAATGTAATCACATTGTTCAGCTCATGCACGTCCTCCTCCATCTCCGAAATGACCATATCAGTCACAAGCTGACAGCACTGCAGCACTGCCTTGGCCAAGCGGCAACAGGCTGTGCTGAAGATAACATGCTTAATGCTTAATTGACAAACCGCCCAGCGCTGCAGAGTTGTTGAAGCTGTAACACAGCAGCCTGATCTGTGGCTCTCGCCGCTGAACATACAGCCAGGCATGGTCGTGTGTGACAATGGGCGGAACCTGGTGAAGGAGAAATGACAGCCGGGGTAGATATGGTTTCCCTCTATGCCAGTCCTTTCACCGAGCTAAAGAATATGGCTGTGGTGTAATTCAACTCCCAGAAGCTGTTTCAGATTGAAAAACATTGGGCCCACCAGAGGATTTGATTCTGAGGGCTAACCTTTCTCACCCACTTAAGAGCCCCATAGCAGCTGCAAAGTTAGTGCTATCATGAACTCTCCTGAGGTAGAAGTCAAGGCACACCAGAGGATTCTCTGGTGGGACCGTCCAACCCTGCTGAGAAGCAGTCCTGGCTAAGAAAAGTGTGTGGGAAGGTTCCCGGACACTATATGGCTGCTTTTTTACTGAGGAGGAAACACACGCAAACACGGGGAGAACATACAAAGACCTTGCAGATGTTGTCCTTGCTGGGATTTGAACCCAGTATCCCAGCTCTGCAAGGCTTCAGTGCTAACCACTAATGCAATGTGCTGACATTCACCCTCTAATATCTAACAGGCTGGAGAAACTTGCACCTACTGCCACTCTATCCTCCACTCCTTTGCGAGAAAATGTATTTGGGCAGCCACGCAGTCTACCAAAAAAAATTCCTGAGAAGGAAATTGGGGATGGCTTCGCTACTGGTACTGGGGGCAGTGCTAATACCATGGCGTCGTACCATAGTTTGCTGGAAATATTCCAGGCTGGTATGAGGCAAGCAAATTCCCACAGAAAAGTACCAGCAGTAATGTTCAGGCCACATTTCAACTGTAAGCAGCTTTAGAGGACTTCCTGGGAGAAATGACACGCAGGGTAGATACGGTTTCCCTCTATGCCAGTCCTTTCACTGAGCTAAATACAACTCTTAGCAAAAAAAGTTGTGGACTAGCTCTGTACCGTCCCTGGCCACATTCACCTGGCCAGATGTTTGTGCTTAGGCGGTCCTTCCCAGTAAGTGCACTTGGGGTGGCACGGGTAATGCTGAGGGACCCGTGCTTGTGGAAGGCGGAGGCGATACCGGGAAATATAGTGGCGGCTGTGGACCGAGTATGGACACCTGGCCGCCCCCGACATGAGGTTGTGAAAAGCTACCGCCTCCACGAGCTTAAAAGGCCATATTTCAAGTGCAAAGAGCTGCCAAGAAATCTGGCAGTTTAGTGTTGCGGCCTGTGGGTGGATGGGTGGCTGGCTGCATACTTGCACTTGCATTCCAAGTAACAGAAAACTAAGCAGATGGTGGCCTCTATCATCATCATGGCCTCACCTCGGCACTATGAACTCTCCTGAAGGAGAAGCCAGGGCCCGCCGGAGGAGTCTCTGGTTCTCTGGTGGGCCCGTCCAACCCTGCCGAAAAGCAGCCCTGGCTAAGAAAAGTGTGGGGGAAGGTTCCCGGACACTCTATGGCTGCTTTTTTAATGTGGATCGGCCATGCATATGCATGTTATTTCTCAAAACGCATTACAGATCAGGCCATTGTCCAGCTCTGTATTCAAGAAATTAAATGCGCAAAGAAAGATGTGTATGTGTCAAAGCACCACCCACAAGTGCGAGTTGATGTTGGACGGGCTGCCATTGCTTCTGCAACAAGCTCAGTTACAGGACTTCCTGGGAGAAATGACACGCAGGGTACATACGGTTTCCCTCTACGCCAGTCCTTTCACCGAGCTAAATACAACTCTTAGCAAAAAAAGTTGTGGACTGGCTCCATACCGTCCCTGGCCACATTCACCTGTCCACATGTTTGTGGTTAGGCAGTCCTTCCCAGTAAGTACACTGGGGAGGGCACGGGTAATATTGTGGGACTCGTGCTTGTGGAAGGTGGAGGCGATACCGGGAAATATAGTGGCGGCTGGGGACCAAGTATGGACACCCGGCCACCGCCGGCATGAGGTTGTGAATAGCTTCCGCCTCCACAAGCCTAAAAGGCCACATTTCAAGTGCAAGCAGCTGTCAAAAATTTGGCAGTATAGTATTGCAGCCTGTGGGTGGGTGGCTGCCGGCATACTTGTGCTTGTGACGCGCCCCCTGGGCCAGTGTTGTTGGGGATACCCGGAGCCGGATCAGATGGGGGTTGTAGTCTCCGAGTGGCTGTGACCCGGTCCGTGCCCAGGGTGTCAAGCTCAGTGTGTGGCAGTCCTTACTGATGTTACTAGATGTTCTTTTGTGTCGACTACGCCACCCGTTGAATTGCGGTCAATACGGCCGCCGCTGCAGCAGGGTCCGCTGAGGCTGGTGATGTATGTGCAGCTCAGTTAGTATAACCCCCGACGGGAGGGGTATAGCCTCAGGGGGTCAGTTGCAGAGGATGGGGGTTGTGGTGGTGCAGCGGGGATGGAAATGAGACTCAGAGTCGGGCTGTGCAGTTCAGGGTTTGTTTACTTACTGCAGTTGTTCTGGTCACTCCGGCCTTAAGTGACCACCCGAGCCGTGCTGCGTCCACCAGGTCCCGGACTCGGCCAACCCCCAGGTGATTCTGGAGCATGGTCCTGAGCTCCCTTTCTGTCCTGTCCTCTTCTCTGGCCTTCCCCACCAGGGATCCACCTATGTCCGGCTCCCTCGGGCCTCTCGGTGGTAAACCCTTGTCTCTGGGTTCCCTGACCCTATTCCTGGTCTGCCTTCCGGGTGGATTTAGTGGGTGATCGTGGCAGATCAGTCCTGCCCACGACCTCCGGTTCCTGGCTAAGGTGTGCTGTAGCCTCTGCCAGCTTGGGATCCGGTACCCTGTTGCCAACTCTTCACCCTCTGGTCTAATTTGGGCTCTTGGAGTTCCTTCTTTCTCCCCCTCTGGGTCTTTCTTTCTCCTCTCTCTCTCTCTTGGCCTTGGAGCTGCTCTTCTCCTCTGCTCTGACAGACTGACCTCACTCTGCAAAAGACTGACCCTGATCTAAGATGGTTCCCACCTTATATACTCCCTCTATGTGTGAGCTCAGGTGACCAGCACCCAATGAGCTCCTAGCACTACCCAGACTGCTCCCCCTATCTGCCCCTACACTACTGGGATGTTCCACCCCCCTCCCACTCCAGCCAGGAACAGACACTGTCGTACCTGCACATTTCTCTAGTGGGAGTACCGTCGGTCTGTTCCTCGGAAATGGGATGTGTGTAGTGCATGCAGCTAACTGAGCTCAGTTCCACACTCCATCCTTACCCGGGAGTGGAATACCACACCTCTGGATTGAGGTGTAATACCCCTGCAGCAGCCGAATCCTCAGGGTGCTACATTCCCCCTTGGTAAATCACAGCACGTCCTCGGGCTGTAAGATATAAAAACATCCAAAACATACAATTTTTTTTTCATAAACATAAACATATAAAACATATAAAACATCATATACATCATCAGCAGCAATAAACTTTTCATATAAACATTCTTGTTTCTGGTTCCTCCGGTCACGGTGCAACTTGTGACCGGGTAAAGTGCGACAGTCTCTTGAAGAAACACGGTTTCCTATAAAACCGGTAGGGGGCGCTTTAGGAAGCGCAACTATATACAAGGGAATTATGGCCGCTCTCAGTCCTCGGCCAGGTATTAGGAACTAGGGACACACGGGGTTAACAGTTCACTCTTGGCTGGTCCCAACGGGGAACATATTTTAAATAAGTAACAGTTCTTGGTACCCCGACGGGCAACTTTATACAGTCTCTCTCTACCGTACTTCAACGACGGCGTCCTCCTGCTCCTTCTTTAGATTCCCCAGACCCGTCCGGGTCCTCTTGCTCCTCCTCACACCGCAGCTCCTCCTCCGTCAGGCGATGCACATGGAGGGCGTAGGGTCCTTTGGCACATTTGTGCCGGGTGAAGGTGACCTCGTCCCCTACATACAGGTCACGACCTCTGTGTCCCTCTGGCAGATGGCTTTCTACGTCTCTGCGGGTTACAAAGACGTCGCCGGGGTTCTGATGGTCTCTAATAAAGCCCCATCCGTGCTGCATGTTGAATTTTATCACAGTCCCGGTGGAAGGGGGACCATGAGCTGCACGGGGATTCCTCCTGGTCCGGCTCTTCTGCTCCGCGCTCCTTATCTGCGCTTGCTGTTCCCGGACCCGCCTCTCTCTCCGCTCCCTCTCGAAGACCTCGAGCTGCTGCCGGCAGCACTCTGCACGCTCTGCTGCGGCCGCCCGAGTCTCCTGAGTGAACCCCATGAGGTCTTCTCCAGTGGGGTCCCACTCGAACTGTGCCTCCTCCAGCGGGGGCGAGGTCCTCTTTACGGGCTTCGGAGCCGGAATCAGGGGCTCACACATGGGCCTTGCTCTCTGGAGTTCCAGCTGAATGTACTCCTGAGGCCATATGAAGGGCTGCCCATCCGGGCACGTATGCTGGGCAAATAGATTTTCACCCAGGTGCGGCACTCTAGATGTTGAGGGCGCGTTGATGGTAGTGGCGCCCGGGTCGACCAGGCCTTGCGACCAGGCTTGGGGCACCCTAAAGGCAAAGGGCACCGTAAGAACGGCGGCGCCCGTGGTTACTCGGCCCTGCGGCCAGGCCGGTGGCTCCGCGGAGGTAGGGGGCGCTGTTGGTATTGCGGCGCCCGGAGGTACTAGGCCTTGCGACCAGGCCGGTGGTATTTCCTGCTTGGCCACGCTCGAGGTCGAGGCGTGTGATGTCACAGGGGTCGTGGCCGCGGTTTCCGGTTGAGGCCTAGTCGGCGGCGGTGACGATGCAGCGACGGGCACGGCAGGGGGAATATCGGGCTCTGCGACGGGGAGCTGGGGCAGGTACACGGTTTCTCGGCTCGGGGTAGAGACGTCCCCTTTACCTGCCTCCATTCGTTCGGCTCCCTTCTCGGCGCCGTCTCCTGCCTTCATTCCTCCTGCGCCATCCTCAGAGGCGGTCTGTCTCCTCGTCTCGGGTGGCGTGCTCCGCTGACGGATTTCGGTCTGCTGGGCCATCTCTCGGCTCCACTCCGCCAACGTCTCTCGCTGTACCCGGGCTATCCTCCGTGCGAGGCCCTCCAGCGCGTTCTGTGCACACTCCCGGTCTCGGGGGAGCTGTGCTAGGATCTCCAGCAGGCCTTCTGGAGTGGCGACCTGCAACAGGCTCCTGACCACTGGGTCGGTGCTGCCTGACTCTCCCTCCATCTCCGGGTAGGCTCTCTCTGGACTCTCTTCCAGACGTCTTGTCTCCGGGTGCGCTCTCTCCAGACTGCTCCAGGCGACACCCATCTTTGTTCTCTTCTTCTGTCTCCGCCCACATCGAGGGTGGTCCCGGGGCAACTTCAGTTCCAGGGGCAGTTCTCTCACGCTGATGGACACTTCCAGCATCACAGTCTCTGTTGGTGGGTGCGGTTTCCGCTTTTGGCGCCATTCTTCGACCTGGCCCACGATGGGAGGTGGCCTCTTGCCACCCTCTGGCACGCCCATAATGGCGTCCGCTCTTCCAAGGCGGAAAATCTTTGGAAATGGCGGGAATCGTCTCCCAGTGGCGGGAAACTCCATGGATGGCGGGAAAAAGCTGCAAATGGCGGACAACCGGCGGGAAACGACCTGTGATGGGGCCCGATGGCGGGGACCCTCCGGAACCGGCAGGAGACTTCTTTTTGAGGTAACGGTGTACTTTTCTTCAGGCACGCAGTACCCGGTTGTTGCGGGCACGTAATCCTGCCGACTACGCCAAAGTTGACGCGCCCCCTGGGCCAGTGTTGTTGGGGATACCCGGAGCCGGATCAGATGGGGGTTGTAGTCTCCGAGTGGCTGTGACCCGGTCCGTGCCCAGGGTGTCAAGCTCAGTGTGTGGCAGTCCTTACTGATGTTACTAGATGTTCTTTTGTGTCGACTACGCCACCCGTTGAATTGCGGTCAATACGGCCGCCGCTGCAGCAGGGTCCGCTGAGGCTGGTGATGTATGTGCAGCTCAGGTAGTATAACCCCCAACGGGAGGGGTATAGCCTCAGGGGGTCAGTTGCAGAGGATGGGGGTTGTGGTGGTGCAGCGGGGATGGAAATGAGACTCAGAGTCAGGCTGTGCAGTTCAGGGTTTGTTTACTTACTGCAGTTGTTCTGGTCACTCAGGCCTTAAGTGACCACCCGAGCCGTGCTGCGTCCACCAGGTCCCGGACTCGGCAACCCCCAGGTGATTCTGGAGCGTGGTCCTGAGCTCCCTTTCTGTCCTGTCCTCTTCTCTGGCCTTCCCCACCAGGGATCCACCTATGTCCGGCTCCCTCGGGCCTCTCGGTGGTAAACCCTTGTCTCTGGGTTCCCTGACCCTATTCCTGGTCTGCCTTCCGGGTGGATTTAGTGGGTGATCGTGGCAGATCAGTCCTGCCCACGACCTCCGGTTCCTGGCTAAGGTGTGCTGTAGCCTCTGCCAGCTTGGGATCCGGTACCATGTTGCCAACTCTTCACCCTCTGGTCTAATTTGGGCTCTTGGAGTTCCTTCTTTCTCCCCCTCTGGGTCTTTCTTTCTCCTCTCTCTCTCTCTTGGCCTTGGAGCTGCTCTTCTCCTCTGCTCTGACAGACTGACCTCACTCTGCAAAAGACTGACCCTGATCTAAGATGGTTCCCACCTTATATACTCCCTCTATGTGTGAGCTCAGGTGACCAGCACCCAATGAGCTCCTAGCACTACCCAGACTGCTCCCCCTATCTGCCCCTACACTACTGGGATGTTCCACCCCCCTCCCACTCCAGCCAGGAACAGACACTGTCGTACCTGCACATTTCTCTAGTGGGAGTACCGTCGGTCTGTTCCTCGGAAATGGGATGTGTGTAGTGCATGCAGCTAACTGAGCTCAGTTCCACACTCCATCCTTACCCGGGAGTGGAATACCACACCTCTGGATTGAGGTGTAATACCCCTGCAGCAGCCGAATCCTCAGGGTGCTACATTCCCCCTTGGTAAATCACAGCACGTCCTCGGGCTGTAAGATATAAAAACATCCAAAACATACAATTTTTTTTTCATAAACATAAACATATAAAACATATAAAACATCATATACATCATCAGCAGCAATAAACTTTTCATATAAACATTCTTGTTTCTGGTTCCTCCGGTCACGGTGCAACTTGTGACCGGGTAAAGTGCGACAGTCTCTTGAAGAAACACGGTTTCCTATAAAACCGGTAGGGGGCGCTTTAGGAAGCGCAACTATATACAAGGGAATTATGGCCGCTCTCAGTCCTCGGCCAGGTATTAGGAACTAGGGACACACGGGGTTAACAGTTCACTCTTGGCTGGTCCCAACGGGGAACATATTTTAAATAAGTAACAGTTCTTGGTACCCCGACGGGCAACTTTATACAGTCTCTCTCTACCGTACTTCAACGACGGCGTCCTCCTGCTCCTTCTTTAGATTCCCCAGACCCGTCCGGGTCCTCTCGCCTCTCCTCACACCGCAGCTCCTCCTCCGTCAGGCGATGCACATGGAGGGCGTAGGGTCCTTTGGCACATTTGTGCCGGGTGAAGGTGACCTCGTCCCCTACATACAGGTCACGACCTCTGTGTCCCTCCGGCAGATGGCTTTCTACGTCTCTGCGGGTTACAAAGACGTCGCCGGAGGTCTGATGGTCTCTAATAAAGCCCCATCCGTGCTGCATGTTGAATTTTATCACAGTCCCGGTGGAAGGGGGACC
The DNA here is from genome assembly GCF_046119375.1 of Phyllobates terribilis. Taxonomy (NCBI): domain Eukaryota; kingdom Metazoa; phylum Chordata; class Amphibia; order Anura; family Dendrobatidae; genus Phyllobates; species Phyllobates terribilis. Next base: position 278,983,270 of record NW_027362767.1, read on the forward strand.
ATGAGCTGCACGGGGATTCCTCCTGGTCCGGCTCTTCTGCTCCGCGCTCCTTATCTGCGCTTGCTGTTCCCGGACCCGCCTCTCTCTCCGCTCCCTCTCGAAGACCTCGAGCTGCTGCCGGCAGCACTCTGCACGCTCTGCTGCGGCCGCCCGAGTCTCCTGAGTGAACCCCATGAGGTCTTCTCCAGTGGGGTCCCACTCGAACTGTGCCTCCTCCAGCGGGGGCGAGGTCCTCTTTACGGGCTTCGGAGCCGGAATCAGGGGCTCGCACATGGGCCTTGCTCTCTGGAGTTCCAGCTGAATGTACTCCTGGGGCCATATGAAGGGCTGCCCATCCGGGCACGTATGCTGGGCAAATAGATTTTCACCCAGGTGCGGCACTCTAGATGTTGAGGGCGCGTTGATGGTAGTGGCGCCCGGGTCGACCAGGCCTTGCGACCAGGCTTGGGGCACCCTAAAGGCAAAGGGCACCGTAAGAACGGCGGCGCCCGTGGTTACTCGGCCCTGCGGCCAGGCCGGTGGCTCCGCGGAGGTAGGGGGCGCTGTTGGTATTGCGGCGCCCGGAGGTACTAGGCCTTGCGACCAGGCCGGTGGTATTTCCTGCTTGGCCACGCTCGAGGTCGAGGCGTGTGACGTCACAGGGGTCGCGGCCGCGGTTTCCGGTTGAGGCCTAGTCGGCGGCGGTGGCGATGCAGCGACGGGCACGGCAGGGGGAATTTCGGGCTCTGCGACGGGGAGCTGGGGCAGGTACACGGTTTCTCGGCTCGGGGTAGAGACGTCCCCTTTACCTGCCTCCATTCGTTCGGCTCCCTTCTCGGCGCCGTCTCCTGCCTTCATTCCTCCTGCGCCATCCTCAGAGGCGGTCTGTCTCCTCGTCTCGGGTGGCGTGCTCCGCTGACGGATTTCGGTCTGCTGGGCCATCTCTCGGCTCCACTCCGCCAACGTCTCTCGCTGTACCCGGGCCATCCTCCGTGCGAGGCCCTCCAGCGTGGTCTGTGCACACTCCCGGTCTCGGGGGAGCTGTGCTAGGATCTCCAGCAGGCCTTCTGGAGTGGCGACCTGCAACAGGCTCCTGACCACTGGGTCGGTGCTGCCTGACTCTCCCTCCATCTCCGGGTAGGCTCTCTCTGGACTCTCTTCCAGACGTCTTGTCTCCGGGTGCGCTCTCTCCAGACTGCTCCAGGCGACACCCATCTTTGTTCTCTTCTTCTGTCTCCGCCCACATCGAGGGTGGTCCCGGGGCAACTTCAGTTCCAGGGGCAGTTCTCTCACGCTGATGGACACTTCCAGCATCACAGTCTCTGTTGGTGGGCGCGGTTTCCGCTTTTGGCGCCATTCTTCGACCTGGCCCACGATGGGAGGTGGCCTCTTGCCACCCTCTGGCACGCCCATAATGGCGTCCGCTCTTCCAAGGCGGGAAATCTTTGGAAATGGCGGGAATCGTCTCCCAGTGGCGGGAAACTCCATGGATGGCGGGAAAAAGCTGCAAATGGCGGACAACCGGCGGGAAACGACCTGTGATGGGGCCCGATGGCGGGGACCCTCCGGAACCGGCAGGAGACTTCTTTTTGAGGTAACGGTGTACTTTTCTTCAGGCACGCAGTACCCGGTTGTTGCGGGCACGTAATCCTGCCGACTACGCCAAAGTTGACGCGCCCCCTGGGCCAGTGTTGTTGGGGATACCCGGAGCCGGATCAGATGGGGGTTGTAGTCTCCGAGTGGCTGTGACCCGGTCCGTGCCCAGGGTGTCAAGCTCAGTGTGTGGCAGTCCTTACTGATGTTACTAGATGTTCTTTTGTGTCGACTACGCCACCCGTTGAATTGCGGTCAATACGGCCGCCGCTGCAGCAGGGTCCGCTGAGGCTGGTGATGTATGTGCAGCTCAGGTAGTATAACCCCCAACGGGAGGGGTATAGCCTCAGGGGGTCAGTTGCAGAGGATGGGGGTTGTGGTGGTGCAGCGGGGATGGAAATGAGACTCAGAGTCAGGCTGTGCAGTTCAGGGTTTGTTTACTTACTGCAGTTGTTCTGGTCACTCAGGCCTTAAGTGACCACCCGAGCCGTGCTGCGTCCACCAGGTCCCGGACTCGGCCAACCCCCAGGTGATTCTGGAGCGTGGTCCTGAGCTCCCTTTCTGTCCTGTCCTCTTCTCTGGCCTTCCCCACCAGGGATCCACCTATGTCCGGCTCCCTCGGGCCTCTCGGTGGTAAACCCTTGTCTCTGGGTTCCCTGACCCTATTCCTGGTCTGCCTTCCGGGTGGATTTAGTGGGTGATCGTGGCAGATCAGTCCTGCCCACGACCTCCGGTTCCTGGCTAAGGTGTGCTGTAGCCTCTGCCAGCTTGGGATCCGGTACCCTGTTGCCAACTCTTCACCCTCTGGTCTAATTTGGGCTCTTGGAGTTCCTTCTTTCTCCCCCTCTGGGTCTTTCTTTCTCCTCTCTCTCTCTCTCTTGGCCTTGGAGCTGCTCTTCTCCTCTGCTCTGACAGACTGACCTCACTCTGCAAAAGACTGACCCTGATCTAAGATGGTTCCCACCTTATATACTCCCTCTATGTGTGAGCTCAGGTGACCAGCACCCAATGAGCTCCTAGCACTACCCAGACTGCTCCCCCTATCTGCCCCTACACTACTGGGATGTTCCACCCCCCTCCCACTCCAGCCAGGAACAGACACTGTCGTACCTGCACATTTCTCTAGTGGGAGTACCGTCGGTCTGTTCCTCGGAAATGGGATGTGTGTAGTGCATGCAGCTAACTGAGCTCAGTTCCACACTCCATCCTTACCCGGGAGTGGAATACCACACCTCTGGATTGAGGTGTAATACCCCTGCAGCAGCCGAATCCTCAGGGTGCTACACTTGCATTCCAAGGAATGGGGTAGGGACAACTGAACGCTGCAGTGGGATAAGGACGTGGATGGTGATTGTTGCAAGTCTGCAGCGACAGGTGCATGGCGGGAGGCATCTTCGCATGCGCCAAGGATCACTTATGATGGGCACACTTTTAGGCAGTGTCCTGGGAGTCAGAGATGCTTCCAGAGGTCTTCCCCATGCTGTTCCCATGTCTTTTCAGCATTGTATGCATGTGTCTTATGATGTGTCACACATCACATGGTCAGATAAGGTTGTAAAATGTTAAAATGACATTTCCTGGTGAATGCATTTGTCTTGGTTGAAAGCAATTCAAAAGTGCAATAGCGCATCAAAAACGCTACGTGTGAACATAGCCCAAGTTGTGGAGGAGTGTTTTGGTTTTGGTTATTTATTTTGCCTTATATACAAGTCATTACCCTGGAAAGGATGTTCCTTAACATATTTCCCAGGAAAATCCATTTTGGTTTCGTTTTTGTATGTTTTATTGTGAGTCCGTAAAAGTGGCGTAATACTCTGACCACGTTGCTGACAGCCGTGATCTGGGTGTCAGAGATGCTTCCAGGGGTCTTCCCCATGCTGTTCCCATGTCATTTGAGCACTGTTCCCATCGATTTGGGCAATTTTTAGGCCCTCTGCAGACCGCCCGGGGGAGCCACCTGAAAAATGCTCGAGTTTCCCATAGACTTACATTGGGCTCGTTGCTCGAGTACCCGAGCATTTTAGTTCTTGATAATCACTAAAAGCGATGCAAAAATATGTATTTTATCTCTAAAAAAGTTTTTATGTAAAAGCGCCCCCAAAAAATATACAAATGTGGTACCACTGTAAGCATACTGACCAGAAGAATAAAGCTGCCTTATCAATTTTACCACTCGCAGAACGGCATAAAAAAAAACAAAAAACAATTCCTGAATTGATGGGTTTTGTTTATTCTGCCACACAAAAATTGGAATAGAAAGCGATCAAACAATGTCACGTGCGTGAAAATGGTACCAAGAAAAACGTCAACTTGTCCCACAAAAAACAAACCGTCACATGACTCTGTTGGCCAAAATATGGAAAAATTATCGCTCTCAAAATATGGCGATGCAAAAAACAGTGTTTGCAAAAAAAAGGGTTTTTTTTAGTGTGTGACAGCTGTCAATCATAAAAAGCCAATATAAATCTGGTATCGCTATAATCGCACCGACCTGATGAATAAAGTCGTCTAATCAATTATACCACACGAGGAAAGGCGTAAAAAATAAACTCTAGGTTTAGAGGCTGTGCTAGGTTTAGGGTTGTGCAAGGGTTAGGGTTGTGATAGGGTTAGGGTTGTGCTAGGGTTAGGGTTATGCTAGGGTTAGAGTTGTGCTAGGGTTAGAATTGTGTTAGGGTTACAGTTAGGATTGTGCTAGGGTTAGGGTTGTGCTAGGGTTATGCTAGGGTTAGGGATGTGCTAGGGTTAGGGTTTTGCTAGGGTTGTGCTAGGGTTAGGGATGTGCTAGTGTAGCACCCTGAGGGCTTGGTTGCTGCAGGGGTATTGCACTTCATCCAGAGGTGTGATATCTCACTCTCAGGTAAGGATGGAGTGTGGATCAGGACCCCGACACCTGCATGCATTACACCACATTTCCGGGGGGCAGGGCGACCGATATGCTCCAAGTAGAGCATGACAGTCCCTGTCCCTGGCTGGAGTGGGGGGAGGAAACACCTAGGAAGGGGGAACCCTGTAGTGCAGGAGCAGGGAGGAAGCAGTTCCTGGGTGCACCTAGAGGGAGGTACAAAAGGTGGGCACCATCTTAGATCAGGGTGGAGTTCAGTCAGAGAGAAGATGTGACAGAGCAGGACTCTGTGGAGCTCTGCTCCGGACGCGGGTCCAGTCAGCACTAAAGGAAAAGAGAGAGAGAGTTGGGGAAGAAGAGAAATGAAGAGGAGCAGAGGGGGCTCCAGGAACATAGAGGAAAGAAGGGGCCCCAGGGGTGTGGACCGGCTGGTAGCCACCATACGCCCGCATCTACCTGAGTAGATGGATCAGGCCAAGGGGGAGACCGGTCCCAGAAACTAGTGGAGGCGGGGAACTACCCTCAGCTAGAAACCGGAGGCTGTGACATTTCATGTGGCGCAGCCCCTCACTATACCCGCTAGGAAGGCACCACATAGGGTCAGGGAAACTGGCGCCAAGGTTTACCCAGAGAATTCCCGAGGCAGCCGGTCAGAAGCGTGGTCACTGGTGGGGTATGACAGGCCAGAGGAAGGATACGCAAAGGGGGTCCTGCGAAGCGCTCCAAAATCATCTGGGAGTTGGCCGAGCCCCCTCACCTTGTGAACATGGTGCGACGCGGGAAGTTACAGCCGGCCGAAGTAATGTGGAATAACGAACTGTGAGTAAAGATCCTGGACTGCATTACAAAGACTCTGAGTCATCATTCCCAAGCACCATCACCCCCATCATCCACCTACACTGCCCTGGGGCTACACTCCTCCCGTGGGGGGTTATACCATTCCTGTGCAGTTCACCAACACCAGCCCCAGCGGTCTGTCCTGCAGCGGCGGTTCACTCTGACCGCAATCCACGGGTGGCGTAGTGGGTCGGACATTTGAAAATAATGAAAACCACCTCAATAGACTGCCATTGGTTTGACCACTCTGAGCCACGGGACCGGGTCATCGCCACGGTGACTACAACCCCCAGCATCCCACAAAAGGTCCGGTTCCGGGTTCCCCACATGGCCCGGGGGGCGAGTCACTAGCGTTAGGTTTGTGCTAGGGTTAGGGTTACTGTTAGGGTTGTATTAGGGTTGGGGTTGGGATTTTTTCAAAAGTAAAGATAAAAAATGCTGACAATATGGCAACTAGTGTTGAGCGCAAGTGCTCGCTACTTGAGTTTGCATCGGGTGCTCAGGTATGCAATGAGTTTCGTAGGTGCTCAAGTGAAATGTTTGAGTCTCTGCCCCATATGTTTTGTGGCTGTTATACAGCCAAAAAAAACACGCGGGGTTTGCCTGCCATGAACGGGTAATCCCCACGTGTTTTATTTTGGGTGTCTAACAACGTGAAACATGCGGGGCGGGGACTCGAGCATGTCACTTGAGAACCCGCGATACTTGGTGCATACCTGAGTACCCGATGCAAACTCAAGTAGCGAGCACTCAAGACTAATGACAACTTATTCAATATGATGATCTATCATATTCTGATGTGTTATCAAATTCTGTGTCGTACCTCTGGGTTCAAAATATTCACTATACCCCTTGATAAAATCCTTGAGGGGTCTAGTTTCCAAAATGTTGTCACTTGTGGGGGGGTTTCCACTGTTTAAGCACATCAGGGGCTCTCCAAACGTGACATGGTGTCCACTCTCGATTCCAGCCAATTTTGTGTTCAAAAAGTCACACAGTGCTCCTTCCCTACTGAACCCTTCCGTGCGCCCAAACAGTGTTTTTTCCCCACATATGGGGTGTCAGCATACTCAGGAGAAATTGCACAACAAATTGCATGGTGCAATTTCTCCTGTTACCCTTAAGAAAATGCGAAGTTTGGGCTAAAAAACATTTTTGTGGGAAAAATGTGAAAATTTTATTTTTACTACTCAATGTTATAAACTTCTGTGAAGCACTTAGGGGGTTCAAGGTGCTCACTACACATCTAGATAAGTTTCCTGAGGGGTATAGTTTCCAAAATGGTGTCACTTGTGGGGGGATTTAAACTGTTTAGGCCAATAAGGGGCTCCCCAAACACGACATGGCGTCCGCTAATTAGTCAAGCAAATTTTACATTCAAAAAGTCAAATGGCGCTCCTTCCCTTCTGAATCCTGCTGTGTGCCCAAACAGGGGTTTTCCCCCACATACGGGGCATCGACTTACTCAGAAGAAATTGCTTAACAAATTTTGTGGTCCAATTTTTCCTATTACCCTTGTGAAAATAAAAAAATTGGGGTCTAAAGTAACATTTTTGTGAAAAAAGTTAAATATTCATTTTTTTCTTTCACAATCCAAAAATTCCTGTGAAGCACCTGAAGGGTTAATAAACTTTTTAAATTTGGTTTTGAGCACCTTGAGGAGTGCAGTTTTTAGAAAGGTGTTACTTTTAGGTATTTTCTGTCATAAAGGCCCCTCAAAGTCACTTCAAATGTGATGTGGTCCCTAAAGAAATAGTTTTGTAAATATTGTTGGAAAAACGAGAAATCGCCGGTCAACTTTTAACCCTTATAACTTCCTAACCCAAAAGAATGTTAGTTCCAAAATTGTGTTGATGTAAAGTAGACATGTGGGAAATGTTATTTATTATCTATTTTGTGTGACAGATCTCTCTGATTTAAGGGCATGAAAATTAAAATTTTGAAAATTGTGAAATTTTCTGAATGTTCGCCAAATTTCTGATTTTTTCACAAATAAACGCAAGTCATATCAAAGAAATGTTACCACTATCATGAAGTACAATATGTCGTGAAAAAACATTCTCAGAATAAGTGGGATCCGTTGAAGCGTTCCAGAGTTATTACCTCATTAATTGACAGTGGTCAAAATTGTAAAAATTGGCCCTATCATTAACATGCAAACCACCTTCGGGATAAAAGGGTTAAAATTGATTACATTAATAGAATTTAAAATGCATCAAAAAACCCATGTGCACAATGGATAACCACCCACTAATGCCTGATTATGTATACAAATTCAGCCTGCACGGCAGTATAAAAGAATCAGTGACACAGAGACAGCCTGTGCCGCAATATAGTATGATAAAGGCAAATATCATACAGCAATGATTCAATAGATTTCTTTTGCCCAGAGGTAATGATATTACTGGGGACAGTCAAAATGACGAATCAATCAATAAATGCTATCAGCACAAGGACCCCTGTTAGATATCCATTCAAATCATCAGAGTCCAGATATTGGGACAATAAAAAATCAACAGACTCTATGTAAACCAGAAAAGTTCAAATTGCTGGTTTAGCACATAATATATGGTCAAAGCTGTAATTCAGATAAAACAAAAAGAAAATCCCAGGTCATATCACAGATAAGCGACCTATAATTCCCTAGGATAGACACTAGGCTATCGCTGTTACCCTAGATAGACGGGATTTGGTGCCCCCGCTCCATGGCGGCTGTCCCTCACTTTCCTTAGCTTGCCCTGCTAGACATAGAAATCTAAATAAATCACTTGTCAAGACAAAATGTTTCCTAATCTAAGAGGGACATATAGGGCATGCCGTAAAGTAGAAAGATGACTTATCGTTTTAGATATCAGTCATAATATGCTGATGTGATATCTCTGTTTCTCATGCCTCAATGCGTTTCTCCATTGCACGGATCATCAGGAGGCCCAGATATAGGTCGAGATAGCCAGAGTGATATGGGAAAAGTAATAAGCCCATTGTGATATGTTCTTGGCATGAGCAGCTTTTAATGCATCCCATGATTAATTTTTCAATAACATCAAAAGAGTTTGTATGTTCTCTTGTGTTTGAGTGAGCTTCCTCCGGGTTCTCTAGTTTACTCCAACACTCCAAAAAAAAAAAATACTGATAGGAAATTTAAATTGTGAGTAGCAATATGGACAGTAATGATGATGTCTGTACAGTGCGGTGGAATTAATAACTATATATAAGTAAAATGAATAAATAAATATTTTCCCACATAGTCATAAAGTTTCTATGTAGTGTCCACCAGAGGTTAGGTTGCACAATTAGTTGCGCAGTGTGCACACGGGGCTTTGACAATAAATGCTGAGCTTGGAAGGATTGGAAGGATTGTGTGAATGATTTTACATACAGATGCAATCAAAATTCTTGAACCACCATTGTAAGTTCAGCTTATTACTAAAATTTGCAAATTGTACTAATAAACTGAATATGCAATATGGGTTGATTCATTTTAGTTTTTGATCACTTATCACCCAGAAAAAAATGCAATTAAAAGTGTTAAAAAAGTAGTTTGTCCCACAAAATGAGGGGTTACATCAATGTTTCCCAAACTCCAGTTCTCACGGCCCCCAACAGATCAGGTTTTCAGTATTTCCTTAATATTACACAGTTTCTGATGTCTTGATGATAAATCCAATATGACCTGTGCAATACTGAGGAAATTTCTGAAAACATGATCTGTCGGAGACCGTGAGAACTGGAGTTTGGGAAAAACTGTGTTAAATTAATCTTAGACTGCAGTAGTCTTTAAAAGTGTCATTTTGTGTTGAATTTGGAGACACCACTTATTGTATTAGTTATTTTGAGCTACTTAAATTGTTCTGTTTTGATTGATTTTTTTTGTAAAGAGCAAAAGAACATAACCAAATCCACCCAAGGCACCCTGTGCATCTAACACCCGTGAGTGGCGCAAACTCGGATCCTGTTAAATAACCTGTTAAACGCCAACATCAATCACTTACTGCGTCATTTAAATCACGCAATCCTACCAGACATCCGTCCTGGGTGCCCATCACGCCTCTGCAATGTGATTAACATGACGAAAAAAAATGTTACTAAAACTTTGCGTGCAATAAACAAGACTTCACAGTTCTCTATAAACAATACAATTAAAAAAGTAATTGGTATCGGAAAATTGCAATCCCTTTTTTTTTTTTTTTTACAAAGTTCTGAATTTTCTTAAACCTTTGAAATAGCAAATAAAAAAAGCAGAAAAATAAACAGCTACAAACAAAAAACTATGCATACTGTTACCAGGTAAATTTTTGCTGAACAATTATTGCAGTAAATACAAAGCCCAAAATATTTTGACAGAATTGCATTTTTTTTATCCTTACACATCACTTGGATTTTTTTTTTTCGAGTTTCTTAGCAAATTATAAGGTAAAATGAATACTGTCAATGAAAACTACAACTTATCCAGAAAAAAAGTCCTCATACAGCAATGTTAATGGGAAAATAAAATAGTTATGGGTCTTTTAAGGAAGGAAAAATAAAAGTGCAAAAAATTAAAATTGGTCACATTCTCATGGGGTTCATTAAATTCTTAATTTCCCAATAAAAGGGAAATGTGGCTTTACGGTAAGGAAAATTGCAAAAATGTAATTCTTTTGAAAGTCAATTGGGAAGAAAAATTGCAAAAATTATAAAGCCAAAGGTGACGTAGACCTCTATCATAGGGCTGTCACCACTTATCATCGCCTTGCAACTGCGCTTAAAAAAACACTTTGCCAGTTTCTAGGACCTGCAAGACTCCATGATATGGTAGATGAGGGTCAGCACTTTAATTCCAGGATGTTTCAGGCCTGAGGAAAGGTAATCAGAGAATATTTAAAATAGTGTTGTTTATGTAAGTGAAACTATGCTAAGTATAGCTTCATAACTCTGTAATTTATTTTATTTGTTCGCTGCTTTTTTATGAAGCAGTGACGAGCTTGAGATTTCAGATGTTTTTTATGTCAAGTTTATTTTTCTCAAAGCGTTAAGAAGCAGGTGTGTGACATAATTATAGTCAAGTGTACTAAAACAATGTGTTCCATGGTTTGTGTCTTTTTCTTTCCTCTATACTTAAAATTTATATCACACGCTTATAAAAGATTTGTTTACATGTTTACACTTTAGAATAATTGAATATAAGAATAAAGCATGTTGGGAGAGCTGCCTTTATAAAGCATATTTCAATGAGATTTAATAGGAAGGTTTATTAGAATAATAAAGGGTTATGTAACTAAGTGTGTACTAAGGACAGGTTACAAAAGACACATACGCAAGTCTCAAAATTCAACAATAGATATTGTTGCTCATTTGATATCTTATTTTTTTTAAGCATGATAAAGGGGCCCTGTTACAGATTGTTGTAATTTTATGCAAACTTAAAGAGGTTGTCCAATACTTTTTCAATGATGACCTATCCTCAGGATAGGCCATCAATGTCTGATCAGTCCGACACCTGGCAAAACCGCCAATCAGCTGTTCTCGGTGCTGGCGGCGGTGGCCGCCGACTGGAATTGCTCAATTGCAGAGCCGCTCCATCATCTCCACCTCATATTCAAATGACTAAGAGGCGGATGTGTAGTAACTCTGCCGCCATCAGAAGATGGAGCTGCTCCGCAATTGAGCAGAGATCAGCTGATTGGTGGGGATGCCGAATGTTGGACCCCGACCTGTCAGACATTGATGACCTATCCTAATGATAGGTGTTATGATGCTGTTGTCTGACAACCCAGGACCAGGGGCTCCTACCCTGTCCCTAACACTGGGGTGCCCTATCTATTCTTGTTTCCCAGGTTACTTCTGATGGTGAAGATTCTGGGGCCATGTTCCTTGCTGTTCTCCTGAATCAGCCCTTATCTGTCCCCTCACCCACCCTGGGAAGTGGGGAGGAATAGTGTATGTGTGAAATAAACTAGCACCATTTAATAAGAGGGAGAGGTGCTTCTACTCAATGCAGGAGTATGTGAACTTAGATGCTGCAGTCTTCTGTCTCCTCTCTGTTGTGGTAAACCCAAGACAGTAGGTCATCAATGAAAAAGTAGTGGACAACCTCTTTAAGGCTGAGTTCACACGATGCGTTTTTAATGCGTTTCCACGGCGTTTTTGCAGCTGCGGAAACGCTGCGGAAACGCATTAAAAACGCATGGTAGAAGGGCAGCAATGTTTCCCAATTGAAATCCGCATGTGCTGTGCCCATGATGCGGATTTTTCCGCAGCGTAAACGCTGCACTCAAAAATCCGCAGCATGTCAATTAATTTTGTGTAAACGCAGCGTTTTCGCCGCCATTGACTTGCATTAGAACGCGCCAATTCCGCAAGACTGCATTTGTACTTGCATTATTGGCGCGTTCTAATGTGCGGATGGTACCCGAGTGTGGAGAAGATGAGACTCTCCTCCACACCCAGGTACCATAAAAAGCTGTAAAAACAAGAATAAAATAAAAAATAAAGATATATTCACCTTCTGACGGCCCCCGGTCTCCTTCCCTCTGATCGCGTGCAAGACTGAAGGACCTTCGGTGACGTCACAGTCATGTGACCGCAGGCCCTTCAGCGCAGTGTCTCGCGATATCCCGGCAGCCAGGAACAAGCCAGGAAGCAGCGCTGCAGCACACACCGGGCCATCAGAGGGTAAGTATAGCTTTATTTTTTTATTTTTAAACATTCTTATACGGTCACACTATATAAATCCATGCCGTTTGCATGGATTTATATAGTGTAACCTAGTTGTCAAGCACTTTCCAAGTGATGCTAAAATCGCCTGGAAAGCGCTTGTCAATCCGCATGCCGAAACGCATGTGAATCCGCATGTATTCCACAGGAAAAACGCATGTACAATCCGCATGCGTTTTTTCTGCCAGGGAGATGCAGAAATGATGCAGAAATTTTCTGCTTCATTTCTGCATCGTGTGCACATACCCTAACATTAATTCCATCCTACATAAACTACTTGTTTATCAAAAACAAAAATTTGACAATCTTCCATTAACTATATTTCTTTTTATATGACTGAATAACAAAAGATTAGAGATGAGAGGATCGATCTCCTGAAGACTTGACTCTGAGTCAAATTTCCTGAAATTTCCAAGTTGCCAAGATTCAAACAAACTGCAATTTGTTTTATGAGGTTCTCACAAAAAATGTCAGGCTCCATTTCACACACTGCTGATGACTGCAGCAGCCAGAGAGCAAGCTAACAACTTCTCCATGATGCCTTGCAGGTATCACATCATATGGTCTAGTGCAGCCAGACAGGGGGGGACTGTCAAAGCCACTATAAAAGGTGAGGGCTGGAAAAGCAACATCATTTTAGTGATTTTAGAGGTGAGGAATAGGAAATCAAAGCATACAGCTCATCATTACACATAGCAATGGGAAAAAAAGTTAAAGACCACATTCACACCGTTCAGTATTTGGTCAGTATTTTACATAAGTAGTTGTAAGCAAAAACCTGGAGAGGGTGAAAAATACAGAAGTGGTGACGTGTTTCTATTATACTTTTCCTCTGACTGTTCCACTCCTGTTTTTTTTACTTACAAATACTGAGGTAAAATACTGACCAAATGCCCAACATGTGAACGTGGTCTCAATCTGATTGTGGTGTTCTGTGGCGCGCCTGAGGGTTCAGTCGCCACAGAGGTACTGCATCTCACCCAGAGGTGTGGTATCTCACTCTCAGGTAAGGATGGAGTACTGCCCGGGACCCTAACACCTGCATCCTACACTACACTACTCCAGACCAGCACGAGGGGCAAGATGCATTGCTGCGCTGCTGAGCCCTGACCCTGGCTGGAGTGGGGGGAACCAAGAGAGGGGGAGCCATGTAGTGGGTGTGGGTGGAGGAAGCAGTTAAGGGGAGCACTAGAGAAGAAGGATATAAAAAGGGGAAGCCATCTTGGATGTGTGTGTCAGTCTGGGAGAACAGTGCGTGGAGCAGGAGCTCTGGAGGAGCTCTGCTCAGGGAAGAGGGCCTAGTGAGAGAGGCCCAGGACAGACTGAAGAGAGGCGAGGAGTGAGAAGAGAGGCTACAGTAAAGCAGAAAGGATCCTAGGGGCACGGGTAGTGCGGATGCCACCCGTGCGCCCGAACCCACCAGGAGTGAAAGGATCAGGCTGCAGAGAGAGGGGACCGGCCCCTAAACTAGCAGAGTTCTTCAAGTCTCAACTAGATAACCGGAGGGTGCAGCATTTCAGGTGCTGCAGCCAAAAGCCGCATCTAAATCGCCAAAAAGGTGGCCATAGAGGACCCAGGGGACAGAGAAAATGTCGCCCAACAAAGTCTGCGGTCACTGGCTTGGGACACTGGGTGTGAGGTGCAGGGAGACGGCCAGAAGGAAGACATAGAATGGAGTCCCGCTAAGTACTCTGGAATTGCCTGAGGGTTTGCTGAACCCCTCCCTGAGTAAGCACAGGACGACGTGGGAAGTTACCATGGCCCAGTTAACTTGGAGTCTAAAAATCGTGAGTAAAACCCTGAAGACTGCACCCCACTGTCTCTGCAAATTATTACTGCGCCATCATCCCCTGCACCACTCTACACACCTACTTCTTCTATAACATCCCTGCAACGCCCTGGAGCTAAGCTCTACCTGTGGAGAGCTAAACCAACTCTGCGGCACTAACAGCAGCTCCAGAGGACCTGCTCCGCAGCGGCGGCCCCCTTTTGCCGCATACCACAGGTGGCGTCACGAACATTTCATAAAAACTATAAATCTCCTGTAAATAACCCCTTTAATTGACCGCCCTGGGTCACGGACCGGGTCGCCGCTACTGTGACATCTCCCTTAGCAACAACCGGCCCGGCTACCAAGTACCCCACGGCCCAAGGGGCGCGTCAGTTCTACTGCAGTGCTGCAGCATGTGAAAATCGGGTTGGTACCTTCAGTCTGTGAATAATAATCCAAATATTCACGTGATATAGGGAGGTTCTGTTCCTGCATAATTAGTGTTACTGTGTATTGATTCATCTGTAAAATATTGCGCTAACAGCGTCTTTTTAATGTGTCTGCTTTGCTACTTTATTGAGGCTTCCCTCCAATGACCCTCCCTATTTATTATTTGTTATCTTTATTGAGTGAGTTTTTTGGCAAAACTAATTTTTCCTTCCCTTCCTTGATATTGACCCTGCTTTTTTTACTTCACTACCCCGCAGCATGATATCACATATCTCTATGCCTTCATCCATTCACACTTATCTCTTGCGCTGTTCTCATTTACGTACACATTATTATTCCAAGGCCCCTCTTCTGCATCACCTATCTGCTTTTCCACCATCCAGTTCCTATTATCATATGACTTTATGCACCAGGTCTTCCACTCCCACCCTGATCTTAGTTCACATCTGCGTACCTTTTATTTTTTACCAAAACCACCTCTCTTACTACTCTATTCAACACTCATTTTTTCCTTTTTGCTATCCCTTGTTTAGCACATTATTCTTCACTAGAGATGAGCGTTGTTCTACTCGAACTGTTCGCCAATCTCAAATTCGAGCTGTTTTGGGCGGTGTTCGAGCCGTTCGGCGAACACGAACAATTTGAGAAAAATTCGGCTGTTCGAGGTTATGTTCGATAACTGTTCGTGCACCAAAATCATAACTGGATTTTTTCTCAGTAATGATGAAAATTAATGTTAATACGCAGTTTGAGTGTACAGCGGGGTGGGGGGAGGGGCAGGGGATGGATCTCTGCAGGAACAATGAAGATCTCCATTTTTTTTTCTCTTTCCCGCATTTACAGTGGGGAGGTGCAATCTGTCAGCCTATCAGCAGCGCACACACGGAGCGAAGTGCTTTTTTTCACACAAGCAAGGGCATGTGTCATTGGCAGTGTATGTCACATGTCCTTGCCCTATAAGACCAAGCCATTTTCCCCATCGCCACCATTTTCTCACTGCTGCAGCTGTGTGTTAGACGGCACCGCTGTTGCTGTGTGCGCTATACCTTGTTAATTTCAAGCCAATTTTCGCACAAATATACAGATAGCTTGGGAGTAGGGAATAGTTGTGATTGCAGTCCTTTTAAGGACTAGGTTACAGCATTTCCTACGACTTTTATCAGGCAGGTCTGTGCTGTTAAATAGATAGGTTGTGGGAGTAAAGACTAATTGTAATTGGAGTCCTTTTCAGGACTAGGTTACATCAGTTCCTATCAGTTTTTGCCAGGCAGGTCTGTGCCAGTGCTGTGCAAGTTTTTTTCACAGCATTTGGCTTAATCTAGCAAAGCTAATCCTTTTTGGCCTATTGCAGAGTGTGTTAGTCAGTGGAGTAGCCTATCTGTGTTGCAAGATATACCACCTGTGTATAGAATACCAATTTTTTTACTGCACCTAGTGAAGTAAAATCTTTTGGGCATAGCATCATTCTATTAGTCCATCTATACTGACCTCCATCAGGTTGCAAACTGAATATAATTTTTTTCTGCATCTAGCTCTGAAAAAATATTTGGCCTTCTAGCAGTGTGTGGGACTTGTTCTATTAGTCCACCTATACTGACCTCCATCAGGTTGCAAACTGAATATATTTTTTTCTGCATCTACCTCTGAAAAAATATTGGGCTTCTAGCTGTGTGTGGGACTTGTTGTATTAGTCCATCTATACTGACCTCCATCAGGTTGCAAACTGAATATATTTTTTTCTGCATCTACCTCTGAAAAAATATTGGGCTTCTAGCTGTGTGTGGGTCTTGTTCTATTAATCCATCTATACAGACCTCCATCAGGTTGCAAACTGAATATAATTTTTTTCTGCATCTAGCTCTGAAAAAATATTTGGCCTTCTAGTAGTATGTGGGACTTTCTCTGTTAGTCCATCTATACTGACCTCCATCAGGTTGCAAACTGAATATATTTTTTTCTGCATCTACCTCTGAAAAAAATATTGGGCTTCTAGCTGTGTGTGGGTCTTGTTCTATTAATCCATCTATACTGACCTCCATCAGGTTGCAAACTGAATATAATTTTTTTCTGCATCTAGCTCTGAAAAAATATTTGGCCTTCTAGTAGTGTGTCGGACTTTCTCTATTAGTCCATCTATACTGACCTCCATCAGGTTGCAAATTAAAAATAATTTTTATCTGCATCTACAGTACCTCTGAAAAAATATTTGGGCTTCTAGCTGTGTGTGGGACTTGTTGTATTAGTCCATCTATACTGACCTCCATCAGGTTGCAAACTGAATATATTTTTTTCTGCATCTACCTCTGAAAAAATATTGGGCTTCTAGCTGTGTGTGGGACTTGTTGTATTAGTCCATCTATACTGACCTCCATCAGGTTGCAAACTGAATATATTTTTTTCTGCATCTACCTCTGAAAAAATATTGGGCTTCTAGCTGTGTGTGGGTCTTGTTCTATTAATCCATCTATACAGACCTCCATCAGGTTGCAAACTGAATATAATTTTTTTCTGCATCTAGCTCTGAAAAAATATTTGGCCTTCTAGCAGTGTGTGGGACTTGTTCTATTAGTCCACCTATACTGACCTCCATCAGGTTGCAAACTGAATATATTTTTTTCTGCATCTACCTCTGAAAAAATATTGGGCTTCTAGCTGTGTGTGGGACTTGTTGTATTAGTCCATCTATACTGACCTCCATCAGGTTGCAAATTGAATATAATTTTTTTCTGCATCTAACCCAGCCAATAGTTTTGGCCTAATACCACAGTTTGGCCACTCAGCTCTGCTCAGTTACCATCCATTGTTTTTTTGTGCAAACAACTCCAGAGTTGTGAATTAGTTAACCACCAAATTGAGTGGAAAAAGGCCTGCTGCTGGTGGAAAGGGGAATAGGCGTGTTGGGAAGGGGAAAAAAGGTTGTGTCCGTGGGGTAGGTGTTAAAGCAACAGTAACATCTGCAGAAGAAAGACCATCTTCCAGCCAAACTAAAATGTCTACTTCTTTTAGCGGACAATGTGATAAGATCCCTTTCTTACGGCCACGCCAATCGCTACAAATTCCAGATGAGGCACAAAAACAGCAGGTGCTTCAACGGATATCAAGTGCTCCTTTAAGTGGGCTCTCCTCCACATCAACTTCAACATCACAAATACTCCAGTCCTCAAAGGTGTCACCCCAATCGCACTTGCTTCCTCACAGCTCCCAAATCTCCAGCTGCCCGTCTGAGTATGAGGTAGAACAGATGGTTGAGTCTGCAGAGCTGTTTACTCATACTATAGCCTGGGAATCAGAGGTCGACTCCAGCGCTTCTGTGAATCCAGACGAGGAAATGATCTGCACTGATGCCCAGAATCTTTATGAGTCGGATCCAGGACCAGACGCAGAAGGTTCTGACCATAATGTAGACCCTCATTCCCAAACTGTAACTCCTGTTGGTGGAGACAATGAGGAAGACAATGATAAGACTCAAATACCTGATTGGAGCGACAACTTTAGTTTTTTGTCAGGGCAGGAACAGGTTGGCTCTGAGGACGACGGGTGTGATAACGCACAGGGTGATGATGATGAGGTTGGAGATCCCACTTACTGTCAACCCACAGTCAGCCAAGAGATGAGGTCAGCAGAGGAGGTGGAGGAAGATGCTAGTGACGAAGAGGTCAGGTTGCGCCTTCCTGGACAGAGACGTAGTACTGGAAGCACGTCAACAACTGCATCCTCAAACACAACTCTGCCTCTCACCACAGGTCGTGGTGGCTCTTCAGGTCGCATGGGTGCTAAGCCTTGCATAGCCTGGGCATTTTTTCAGATCGATAAAGATGACCCAACTCGTGTTATCTGTAACATTTGTCAGCAAAAGCTAAGTAGAGGCCAAAAAATACATAGTTTGAGTACTTCATGCATGAACCGGCACATGGACATGAAGCATAAGTTGCAGTGGGAAGCTCAGTGTGCTACAATGCGGCCTAGCCGGCCGGGCCAACCACCGTCTGCCATATCTTGTGCATCCGCGGCCTCTTCATCCTCTGTGACTGGGGGGACAGCAGTCACACCTGTTTTGGGGCGCAGACCTGCCACCTCTTTACCCGCAACAGCCAGCGTGATTGGCAGGTCATCATTTTCTTTGGAGGTGGTAACACCAGCTGGTGTTGAGCGCTGTCCGACATCGATAGCACCACCTTTGGATCAAGGCAACCTAACATGTCCGCCTGCATCTTCCTCACAGACCGGCAGTTTGCCGGGGACACCCTTATCAACCCCGTCTAAGCACAATAGCCAGCCCTCGGTCCCTCAGATGTGGACAAGTAAAAGACCATTTCCTCCTAGCCATGAGAAAGCTAAGAGGTTGAATTTCACCATCTGCAAGCTCTTGGCTACAGAAATGCTGCCTTTCCGCCTGGTGGACACAGAGGATTTTCGAGACCTTATGTCCGTCGCAGTGCCCCAGTACCAGATGCCCAGTCGGCACTACTTCTCAAAGAAAGGTGTGCCTGCGCTCCACCAGCATGTCGCACACAACATCACCGCTTCTTTGAGAAACTCTGTGTGTGACAGGGTGCATTTCACCACAGACACTTGGACGAGTAGGCATGGACAGGGGCGTTACATGTCGCTGACTGGGCACTGGGTAACTATGGTGACAGAAGGACAAGGGGCTGCTGTCCAAGTCTTGCCGTCCCCACGAGTTGTGCGTCAATCCTCTTTATGTGAAAGTTCCTCCACTGCTTCTGCCTCCTCAACCTCCTCTCGGTCTTCCACCTGCACCCAAAGCCTGTCTGGTCATGCCACAAGCTTTCTAACTGCGCAGAAGGGATCCTGCACACCTCCTTACTATGCTGGCAGTAGGGCTCAACGTCATCAGGCGGTTTTTACATTGAAATGTCTGGGAAATTTGAGTCACACAGCTGAGGAGTTGTGGTCAGCTCTGGAGAACCAATTTCATGAATGGTTGTCTCCACTGGACCTGAAACCAGGGAAGGCCGTGTGCGACAATGCTGCAAACCTGGGTGCGGCCCTTCGCCGGGGCAATGTCACACACGTGCCTTGTATGGCTCACGTGTTGAACCTGGTTGTCCAGCAATTTTTAGCCCACTATCCCAGACTAGATGGCCTTCTGCAGAGGGCACGGTCGCTGTGTGCTCACTTCTGCCGTTCGCATCCCGCAGCTCAGCGACTTACATCTCTACAGAAGTCGTTGGGCCTGCCACTTCACCGGCTAAAATGCGATGTGCCTACCCGGTGGAATTCAACTCTGCACATGTTGCAGCGACTGTGGCAGCACCGACAAGCCCTGGTGCAATACGTTCTGACGTATAGCCTGGGCCAACGAGATTCAGAGGTGGGGCAAATCACGCTGGAGGAGTGGTCTCAGATCGGGGACCTATGCACCCTTCTGCACAGTTTTGAAATAGCGACGAAGATGTTTAGTGCTGACGATGCCATTATCAGCATGACTATTCCAGTGATTTACATGCTGGAGCACATGTTAAACAGAATTCGGAGTCAGGTGGTGGCACAAGAGGAGGTGGAGGAAGTAGAGGAGGAGGAGTTGTATGCGGAAGGGCTAACATCTGCAAGGTCCAGACGGTCGGCAGCACCAAGGCGGCAGGCATGTGAGTGTGGGGGAGATGGTTTTACCAGGGCGCATGGTAGCAGCCAAACTAGTGAGGAAGGTGCAGGAGCCCAGGAAGAAGTGGAGGACGAACTGATGGAAGACTCATCAGATGAGGGAGACCTTGATCACATTTCTGTTGTGCGAGGTTGGGGGGAGAGGACAGAGGAAGGAAGCATGATTGTTACCTCGCCACCAACACAACAGGGACTTGGTGCTCCTGGATGCGCAACACACATGAGTGCCTTCTTGCTGCACTACCTGCAACATGACCCTCGAATTGTGAGAATTATAAATAATCCTGACTACTGGGTTGCCACACTGTTAGATCCCCGGTACAAAAGTAAATTTGCAGAAATTATTCCTGCCATAGAAAGGGATGCACGCATGCAGGAGTATCAGCAGAGACTGTTGCAGAATCTTACATGTGCTTTTCCACAAAATACCAGTGGTGCACGTAGTGAATCTCACAGTTCCAACTTGCCAACCGTGGGACCGTCAAGTGTTCAGCACTCAAACCGTAACAGAACCACAGTATCTGCTGGTAACATCAATTTTGCGGAATCATTTCACCACTTTTTTAGCCCATCCTTTGCAAGGCCACAGGAGACAAGAAGTCTGACACATAGTCAACGCCTAGAGACGATGGTACAGGAGTATCTCCAAGTAAACATTGAAGCCACGACTGTGTCACTGGACCCTTGCTCTTTTTGGGCTTCCAATCTGGATAAATGGCCGTAGCTAGCCACTTACGCCTTGGAGATCTTGTCATGCCCCGCAGCCAGCGTTCTGTCTGAACGTGTGTTCAGCGCTGCTGGTGGTGTGTAGAGATGAGCGTTGTTCTACTCGAACTGTTCGCCAATCTCAAATTCGAGCTGTTTTGGGCGGTGTTCGAGCCGGTCGGCGAACACGAACAATTTGAGAAAAATTCGGCTGTTCGAGGTTATGTTCGATAACTGTTCGTGCACCAAAATCATAACTGGATTTTTTCTCAGTAATGATGAAAATTAATGTTAATACGCAGTTTGAGTGTACAGCGGGGCGGGGGGAGGGGCAGGGGATGGATCTCTGCAGGAACAATGAAGATCTCCATTTTTTTTTCTCTTTCCCGCATTTGCAGTGGGGAGGTGCAATCTGTCAGCCTATCAGCAGCGCACACACGGAGCGAAGTGCTTTTTTTCACACAAGCAAGGGCATGTGTGATTGGCAGTGTATGTCACATGTCCTTGCCCTATAAGACCAAGCCATTTTCCCCGTCGCCACCATTTTCTCACTGCTGCAGCTGCGTGTTAGACGGCACCGCTGTTGCTGTGTGCGCTATACCTTGTTAATTTCAAGCCAATTTTCGCACAAATATACAGATAGCTTGGGAGTAGGGAATAGTTGTGATTGCAGTCCTTTTAAGGACTAGGTTACAGCATTTCCTACGACTTTTATCAGGCAGGTCTGTGCTCTTAAATAGATAGATTGTGGGAGTAAAGACTATTTGTAATTGGAGTCCTTTTCAGGACTAGGTTACATCAGTTCCTATCAGTTTTTGCCAGGCAGGTCTGTGCCAGTGCTGTGCAAGTTTTTTTCACAGCATTTGGCTGAATCTAGCAAAGCTAATCCTTTTTGGCCTATTGCAGAGTGTGTTAGTCAGTGAAGTAGCCTATCTGTGTTGCAAGATATACCACCTGTGTATAGAATACCAATTTTTTTACTGCACCTAGTGAAGTAAAATCTTTTGGGCATAGCATCATTCTATTAGTCCATCTATACTGACCTCCATCAGGTTGCAAACTGAATATAATTTTTTTCTGCATCTAGCTCTGAAAAAATATTTGGGCTTCTAGCGGTGTGTGGGACTTGGTCTATTAGTCCATCTATACTGACCTCCATCAGGTTGCAAATTAAAAATAATTTTTTTCTGCATCTAGCTCTGAAAAAATATTTGGGCTTCTAGCAGTGTGTGGGACTTGGTCTATTAGTCCATCTATACTGACCTCCATCAGGTTGCAAATTAAAAATAATTTTTTTCTGCATCTAGCTCTGAAAAAATATTTGGGCTTCTAGCAGTGTGTGGGACTTGGTCTATTAGTCCATCTATACTGACCTCCATCAGGTTGCAAATTAAAAATAATTTTTTTCTTCATTTATCTCTGAAAAAATATTTGGGCTTCTAGCAGCGTGTGGGACTTGTTCTATTAGTCCATCTATACTGACCTCCATCAGGTTGCAAATTAAAAATAATTTTTTTCTGCATCTAGCTCTGAAAAAATATTTGGGCTTCTAGCAGTGTGTGGGACTTGGTCTATTAGTCCATCTATACTGACCTCCATCAGGTTGCAAATTAAAAATAATTTTTTTCTGCATCTAGCTCTGAAAAAATATTTGGGCTTCTAGCAGTGTGTGGGACTTGGTCTATTAGTCCATCTATACTGACCTCCATCAGGTTGCAAATTAAAAATAATTTTTTTCTTCATTTATCTCTGAAAAAATATTTGGGCTTCTAGCAGCGTGTGGGACTTGTTCTATTAGTCCATCTATACTGACCTCCATCAGGTTGCAAATTAAAAATAATTTTTTTCTGCATCTAGCTCTGAAAAAATATTTGGGCTTCTAGCAGTGTGTGGGACTTGGTCTATTAGTCCATCTATACTGACCTCCATCAGGTTGCAAATTAAAAATAATTTTTTTCTGCATCTAGCTCTGAAAAAATATTTGGGCTTCTAGCACTGTGTGGGACTTGGTCTATTAGTCCATCTATACTGACCTCCATCAGGTTGCAAATTAAAAATAATTTTTTTCTGCATGTAGCTCTGAAAAAATATTTGGGCTTCTAGCAGTGTGTGGGACTTGGTCTATTAGTCCATCTATACTGACCTCCATCAGGTTGCAAATTGAATAAAAAAAATTTCTGCATCTAGCTCTGAAAAAATATTTGGGCTTCTAGCGGTGTGTGGGACTTGGTCTATTAGTCCATCTATACTGACCTCCATCAGGTTGCAAATTAAAAATAATTTTTTTCTGCATCTAGCTCTGAAAAAATATTTGGGCTTCTAGCAGTGTGTGGGACTTGGTCTATTAGTCCATCTATACTGACCTCCATCAGGTTGCAAATTAAAAATAATTTTTTTCTTCATTTATCTCTGAAAAAATATTTGGGCTTCTAGCAGCGTGTGGGACTTGTTCTATTAGTCCATCTATACTGACCTCCATCAGGTTGCAAATTAAAAATATTTTTTTTCTGCATCTAGCCCAGCCAATAGTTTTGGCCTAATACCACAGTTTGGCCACTCAGCTCTGCTCGGTTACCATCCATTGTTTTTTTGTGCAAACAACTCCAGAGTTGTGAATTAGTTAACCACCAAAATGAGTGGAAAAAGGCCTGCTGCTGGTGGAAAGGGGAATAGGCGTGTTGGGAAGGGGAAAAAAGGTTGTGTCCGTGGGGTAGGTGCAGAAGAAAGACCATCTTCCAGCCAAACTAAAATGTCTACTTCTTTTAGCGGACAATGTGATAAGATCCCTTTCTTACGGCCACGCCAATCGCTACAAATTCCAGATGAGGCACAAAAACAGCAGGTGCTTCAACGGATATCAAGTGCTCCTTTAAGTGGGCTCTCCTCCACATCAACTTCAACATCACAAATACTCCAGTCCTCAAAGGTGTCACCCAAATCGCACTTGCTTCCTCACAGCTCCCAAATCTCCAGCTGCCCGTCTGAGTATGAGGTAGAACAGATGGTTGAGTCTGCAGAGCTGTTTACTCATACTATAGCCTGGGAATCAGAGGTCGACTCCAGCGCTTCTGTGAATCCAGACGAGGAAATGATCTGCACTGATGCCCAGAATCTTTATGAGTCGGATCCAGGACCAGACGCAGAAGGTTCTGACCATAATGTAGACCCTCATTCCCAAACTAACTCCTGTTGGTGGAGACAATGAGGAAGACGATGATAAGACTCAAATACCTGATTGGAGCGACAACTTTAGTTTTTTGTCAGGGCAGGAACAGGTTGGCTCTGAGGACGACGGGTGTGATAACGCACAGGGTGATGATGATGAGGTCGGAGATCCCACTTACTGTCAACCCACAGTCAGCCAAGAGATGAGGTCAGCAGAGGAGGTGGAGGAAGATGCTAGTGACGACGAGGTCAGGTTGCGCCTTCCTGGACAGAGACGTAGTACTGGAAGCACGTCAACAACTGCATCCTCAAACACAACTCTGCCTCTCACCACAAGTCGTGGTGGCTCTTCAGGTCGCATGGGTGCTAAGCCTTGCATAGCCTGGGCATTTTTTCAGATCGATAAAGATGACCCAACTCGTGTTATCTGTAACATTTGTCAGCAAAAGCTAAGTAGAGGCCAAAAAATACATAGTTTGAGTACTTCATGCATGAACCGGCACATGGACATGAAGCATAAGTTGCAGTGGGAAGCTCAGTGTGCTACAATGCGGCCTAGCCGGCTGGGCCAATCACCGTCTGCCATATCTTGTGCATCCGCGGCCTCTTCATCCTCTGTGACTGGGGGGACAGCAGTCACACCTGTTTTGAGGCGCAGACCTGCCACCTCTTTACCCGCAACAGCCAGCGTGATTGGCAGGTCATCATTTTCTTTGGAGGTGGTAACACCAGGTGGTGTTGAGCGCTGTCCGACATCGATAGCACCACCTTTGGATCAAGGCAACCTAACATGTCCGCCTGCATCTTCCTCACAGACCGGCAGTTTGCCGGGGACACCCTTATCAACCCCGTCTAAGCACAATAGCCAGCCCTCGGTCCCTCAGATGTGGACAAGTAAAAGACCATTTCCTCCTAGCCATGAGAAAGCTAAGAGGTTGAATTTCACCATCTGCAAGCTCTTGGCTACAGAAATGCTGCCTTTCCGCCTGGTGGACACAGAGGATTTTCGAGACCTTATGTCCGTCGCAGTGCCCCAGTACCAGATGCCCAGTCGGCACTACTTCTCAAAGAAAGGTGTGCCTGCGCTCCACCAGCATGTCGCACACAACATCACCGCTTCTTTGAGAAACTCTGTGTGTGACAGGGTGCATTTCACCACAGACACTTGGACGAGTAGGCATGGACAGGGGCGTTACATGTCGCTGACTGGGCACTGGGTAACTATGGTGACAGCAGGACAAGGGGCTGCTGTCCAAGTCTTGCCGTCCCCACGAGTTGTGCGTCAATCCTCTTTATGTCAAAGTTCCTCCACTGCTTCTGCCTCCTCAACCTCCTCTCGGTCTTCCACCTGCACCCAAAGCCTGTCTGGTCATGCCACAAGCTTTCTAACTGCACAGAAGGGATCCTGCACACCTCCTTACTATGCTGGCAGTAGGGCTCAACGTCATCAGGCGGTTTTTACATTGAAATGTCTGGGAAATGTGAGTCACACAGCTGAGGAGTTGTGGTCAGCTCTGGAGAACCAATTTCATGAATGGTTGTCTCCACTGGACCTGAAACCAGGGAAGGCCGTGTGCGACAATGCTGCAAACCTGGGTGCGGCCCTTCGCCGGGGCAATGTCATACACGTGCCTTGTATGGCTCACGTGTTGAACCTGGTTGTCCAGCAATTTTTAGCTCACTATCCCAGACTAGATGGCCTTCTGCAGAGGGCACGGTCGCTGTGTGCTCACTTCCGCCGTTCACATCCCGCAGCTCAGCGACTTACATCTCTACAGAAGTCGTTGGGCCTGCCACTTCACCGGCTAAAATGCGATGTGCCTACCCGGTGGAATTCAACTCTGCACATGTTGCAGCGACTGTGGCAGCACCGACAAGCCCTGGTGCAATACGTTCTGACGTATAGCCTGGGCCAACGAGATTCAGAGGTGGGGCAAATCACGCTGGAGGAGTGGTCTCAGATCAGGAACCTATGCACCCTTCTGCACAGTTTTGATATGGCGACGAAGATGTTTAGTGCTGACGATGCCATTATCAGCATGACTATTCCGGTGATTTACATGCTGGAGCACATGTTAAACAGAATTCGGAGTCAGGTGGTGGCACAAGAGGAGGTGGAGGAAGTAGAGGAGGAGGAGTTGTATGCGGAAGGGCTAACATCTGCAAGGTCCAGACGGTCGGCAGCACCAAGGCGGCAGGCATGTGAGGGTGGGGGAGATGGTTTTACCAGGGCGCATGGTAGCAGCCAAACTAGTGAGGAAGGTGCAGGAGCCCAGGAAGAAGTGGAGGACGAACTGATGGAAGACTCATCAGATGAGGGAGACCTTGATCACATTTCTGTTGTGCGAGGTTGGGGGGAGAGGACAGAGGAAGGAAGCATGATTGTTACCTCGCCACCAACACAACAGGGACTTGGTGCTCCTGGATGCGCAACACACATGAGTGCCTTCTTGCTGCACTACCTGCAACATGACCCTCGAATTGTGAGAATTAGAAATAATCCTGACTACTGGGTTGCCACACTGTTAGATCCCCGGTACAAAAGTAAATTTGCAGAAATTATTCCTGCCATAGAAAGGGATGCACGCATGCAGGAGTATCAGCAGAGACTGTTGCAGAATCTTACATGTGCTTTTCCACAAAATACCAGTGGTGCACGTAGTGAATCTCACAGTTCCAACTTGCCAACCGTGGGACCGTCAAGTGTTCAGCACTCAAACCGTAACAGAACCACAGTATCTGCTGGTAACATCAATTTTGCGGAATCATTTCACCACTTTTTTAGCCCATCCTTTGCAAGGCCACAGGAGACAAGAAGTCTGACACATAGTCAACGCCTAGAGACGATGGTACAGGAGTATCTCCAAGTAAACATTGAAGCCACGACTGTGTCACTGGACCCTTGCTCTTTTTGGGCTTCCAATCTGGATAAATGGCCGGAGCTAGCCACTTACGCCTTGGAGATCTTGTCATGCCCCGCAGCCAGCGTTCTGTCTGAACGTGTGTTCAGCGCTGCTGGTGGTGTGCTGACAGATAAGCGCACGCGGCTCTCCACTGATAATGTAGACAGACTCACGTTCATAAAGATGAACAAATCATGCATCCGAAACGACTTTTCTACCCCTGTGTCATCCTGGGGAGAGTAAAAGCTTGATGATTGGTTAAAATCACCCTACCAACCGTTTTAAGCTTTCAAATTACTAATCATGTTTATCTGTATCTTGACTGGAAAATGCCTTGCGGTGGACAGCCGAGCTCGATCCTTATAAAAGTTTTTTAACTGCAGCAGCTTTAGTGGACGCTACTGGAGCAGGAATTACGCAGCTGCTGGCATGAGACTTGCCCTCCAATAGATCCTTGTAAATGGATTTAAAGTGTATTCATTCAAATTAGAGAGACAATTTAAATTAAAAAGCTTAGAGCTGCCTCCACCACAGGGGGGCTCGCTCGACCCACCAGCGGACAGGCACCAGTATTGGGAGAGGGGGGCTGGCCATCAGGGTTCACCGCGGCTCTGGCACAAACCCGGCGACACGGAGGTGGTACTGGCAGGAGCGGACTGGCCGTGTCGGCTTCTCACTTTTTGGATTTTAGAAGGGCATGACATGCCTATATCTGTGTCTCCCCCTCCTTTTACTCCTCCACCTCTTTTATTTTCGCATGACTATATGTACTTGTCACTTTTCCATGTGTTAGTTATGTCTTCTGAGCAGTTTGTCAGCTTTTGGACACCTTTGAAGGTGTTTTCTATGTGTTTTTATGTGTTTTTGTTTGCCTGCCATTGGTTTTGACGGTGTTCGAAGGTGTTCGACGAACAGTTCGACGAACAGTTCGGCGAACCTCACAGCAAGATCATTTTTCTGCATGATAATGCACCATCTCATGCTGCACATAAAACATCTGCATCTCTGGCTGATATGGGCATAAAAGGGGACAAACTTATGGTGTGACCCCCATGCTCCCCTGACCTCTACCCCATTCAGAACCTTTGGAGCATCATTAAAAGGAGTGTCTATGATGGCGGGAGGCAGTTCACATCTAAGCAACAGCTCTGGGAGGGTATTCTGTCCTCATGCAAAACAATTGAAGCAGAAACCATCCAAAACCTGACAAATTCAATGGACGAAAGAGTTCAGAAGCTCCTTTCGAACAAGGGGTCCTATGTGAAAATGTAACATCACCTAGAATAAAGTTTTGAGTTGAAAACTGTTTGATTTCAGTTTCTAACAACCTGCTAATACTTATAATTTCAAAAATGACCATTTTTTTGGTCTTTATTAAAATGAAAAGGTTGATCGAAAAGTTTGAGGGATCTAAGAGTGTGGCAACCCAGTAGTCATGATTACTTCGAATTCTGACAATATGAGGGTCATGCTGCAGGTAGTGCAGCAAGAAGGCACTTATGTGTCTTGCGCATCTCGGAGCCCCAAAATTATTTTCCGGGCTAGATGCAGCTAAAAATTATTTTTAATTTTAAATCTGGTGAAGCTTTAGTATAGATGGCCTAATAGGATCAGTGCTGCACACTGCTACAAAGCCCAAATTATTTTCCAGTCAAGATACAGATAAACATGATTAGTAATTTTAAATCTGGTGGAGCTTGTTATAGATGGCCTAATAGAATCAGTGCTGCACACTGTTACAAAGCCCATTTCGGATCCATGATTTGTTCATCTTTATGAACGTGAGTCTGTCTACATTATCAGTGGAGAGCCGCGTGCGCTTATCTGTCAGCACACCACCAGCAGCGCTGAACACACGTTCAGACAGAACGCTGGCTGCGGGGCATGACAAGATCTCCAAGGCGTAAGTGGCTAGCTCCGGCCATTTATCCAGATTGGAAGCCCAAAAAGAGCAAGGGTCCAGTGACACAGTCATGGCTTCAATGTTTACTTGGAGATACTCCTGTACCATCGTCTCTAGGCGTTGACTATGTGTCAGACTTCTTGTCTCCTGTGGCCTTGCAAAGGATGGGCTAAAAAAGTGGTGAAATGATTCCGCAAAATTGATGTTACCAGCAGATACTGTGGTTCTGTTACGGTTTGAGTGCTGAACACTTGACGGTCCCACGGTTGGCAAGTTGGAACTGTGAGATTCACTACGTGCACCACTGGTATTTTGTGGAAAAGCACATGTAAGATTCTGCAACAGTCTCTGCTGATACTCCTGCATGCGTGCATCCCTTTCTATGGCAGGAATAATTTCTGCAAATTTACTTTTGTACCGGGGATCTAACAGTGTGGCAACCCAGTAGTCAGGATTATTTCTAATTCTCACAATTCGAGGGTCATGTTGCAGGTAGTGCAGCAAGAAGGCACTCATGTGTGTTGCGCATCCAGGAGCACCAAGTCCCTGTTGTGTTGGTGGCGAGGTAACAATCATGCTTCCTTCCTCTGTCCTCTCCCCCCAACCTCGCACAACAGAAATGTGATCAAGGTCTCCCTCATCTGATGAGTCTTCCATCAGTTCGTCCTCCACTTCTTCCTGGGCTCCTGCACCTTCCTCACTAGTTTGGCTGCTACCATGCGCCCTGGTAAAACCATCTCCCCCACCCTCACATGCCTGCCGCCTTGGTGCTGCCGACCGTCTGGACCTTGCAGATGTTAGCCCTTCCGCATACAACTCCTCCTCCTCTACTTCCTCCACCTCCTCTTGTGCCACCACCTGACTCCGAATTCTGTTTAACATGTGCTCCAGCATGTAAATCACCGGAATAGTCATGCTTATAATGGCATCGTCAGCACTAAACATCTTCGTCGCCATTTCAAAACTGTGCAGAA
Organism: Phyllobates terribilis; assembly: GCF_046119375.1. Lineage (NCBI taxonomy): Eukaryota > Metazoa > Chordata > Amphibia > Anura > Dendrobatidae > Phyllobates > Phyllobates terribilis. The sequence continues at coordinate 279,012,716 of NW_027362767.1, forward strand.
GGGTGCATAGGTCCCTGATCTGAGACCACTCCTCCAGCGTGATTTGCCCCACCTCTGGATCTCGTTGGCCCAGGCTATATGTCAGAACGTATTGCACCAGGGCTTGTCGGTGCTGCCACAGTCGCTGCAACATGTGCAGAGTTGAATTCCACCGGGTAGGCACATCGCATTTTAGCCGGTGAAGTGGCAGGCCCAACGACTTCTGTAGAGATGTAAGTCGCTGAGCTGCGGGATGCGAACGGCGGAAGTGAGCACACAGCGACCGTGCCCTCTGCAGAAGGCCATCTAGTCTGGGATAGTGGGCTAAAAATTGCTGGACAACCAGGTTCAACACGTGAGCCATACAAGGCACGTGTGTGACATTGCCCCGGCGAAGGGCCGCACCCAGGTTTGCAGCATTGTCTCACACGGCCTTCCCTGGTTTCAGGTCCAGTGGAGACAACCATTCATGAAATTGGTTCTCCAGAGCTGACCACAACTCCTCAGCTGTGTGACTCACATTTCCCAGACATTTCAATGTAAAAACCGCCTGATGACGTTGAGCCCTACTGCCAGCATAGTAAGGAGGTGTGCAGGATCCCTTCTGCGCAGTTAGAAAGCTTGTGGCATGACCAGACAGGCTTTGGGTGCAGGTGGAAGACCGAGAGGAGGTTGAGGAGGCAGAAGCAGTGGAGGAACATTGACATAAAGAGGATTGACGCACAACTCGTGGGGACGGCAAGACCTGGACAGCAGCCCCTTGTCCTGCTGTCACCATAGTTACCCAGTGCCCAGTCAGCGACATGTAACGCCCCTGTCCATGCCTACTCATCCAAGTGTCTGTGGTGAAATGCACCCTGTCACACACAGAGTTTCTCAAAGAAGCGGTGATGTTGTGTGCGACATGCTGGTGGAGCGCAGGCACACCTTTCTTTGAGAAGTAGTGCCGACTGGGCATCTGGTACTGGGGCACTGCGACAGACATAAGGTCTCGAAAATCCTCTGTGTCCACCAGGCGGAAAGGCAGCATTTCTGTAGCCAACAGCTTGCAGATGGTGAAATTCAACCTCTTAGCTTTCTCATGGCTAGGAGGAAATGGTCTTTTACTTGTCCACATCTGAGGGACCGAGGGCTGGCTATTGTGCTTAGACGGGGTTGATAAGGGTGTCCCCGGCAAACTGCCGGTCTGTGAGGAAGATGCAGGCGGACATGTTAGGTTGCCTTGATCCAAAGGTGGTGCTATCGATGTCGGACAGCGCTCAGCACCAGCTGGTGTTACCACCTCCAAAGAAAATGATGACCTGCCAATCACGCTGGCTGTTGCGGGTAAAGAGGTGCAGGTCTGCGCCCCAAAACAGGTGTGACTGCTGTCCCCCCAGTCACAGAGGATGAAGAGGCCGCGGATGCACAAGATATGGCAGACGGTGGTTGGCCCGGCCGGCTAGGCCGCATTGTAGCACACTGAGCTTCCCACTGCAACTTATGCTTCATGTCCATGTGCCGGTTCATGCATGAAGTACTCAAACTATGTATTTTTTGGCCTCTAGTTAGCTTTTGCTGACAAATGTTACAGATAACACGAGTTGGGTCATCTTTATCGATCTGAAAAAATGCCCAGGCTATGCAAGGCTTAGCACCCATGCGACCTGAAGAGCCACCACGACTTGTGGTGAGAGGCAGAGTTGTGTTTGAGGATGCAGTTGTTGACGTGCTTCCAGTACTACGTCTCTGTCCAGGAAGGCGCAACCTGACCTCGTCGTCACTAGCATCTTCCTCCACCTCCTCTGCTGACCTCATCTCTTGGCTGACTGTGGGTTGACAGTAAGTGGGATCTCCAACCTCATCATCATCACCCTGTGCGTTATCACACCCGTCGTCCTCAGAGCCAACCTGTTCCTGCCCTGACAAAAAACTAAAGTTGTCGCTCCAATCAGGTATTTGAGTCTTATCATCGTCTTCCTCATTGTCTCCACCAACAGGAGTTACAGTTTGGGAATGAGGGTCTACATTATGGTCAGAACCTTCTGCGTCTGGTCCTGGATCCGACTCATAAAGATTCTGGGCATCAGTGCAGATCATTTCCTCGTCTGGATTCACAGAAGCGCTGGAGTCAACCTCTGATTCCCAGGCTATAGTATGAGTAAACAGCTCTGCAGACTCAACCATCTGTTCTACCTCATACTCAGACGGGCAGCTGGAGATTTGGGAGCTGTGAGGAAGCAAGTGCGATTGGGGTGACACCTTTGAGGACTGGAGTATTTGTGATGTTGAAGGTGATGTGGAGGAGAGCCCACTTAAAGGAGCACTTGATATCCGTTAAAGCACCTGCTGTTTTTGTGCCTCATCTGGAATTTGTAGCGATTGGCATGGCCGTAAGAAAGGGATCTTATCACATTGTCCGCTAAAAGAAGTAGACATTTTAGTTTGGCTGGAAGATGGTCTTTCTTCTGCAGATGTTACTGTTGCTTTAACACCTACCCCACGGACACAACCTTTTTTCCCCTTCCCAACACGCCTATTCCCCTTTCCACCAGCAGCAGGCCTTTTTCCACTCATTTTGGTGGTTAACTAATTCACAACTCTGGAGTTGTTTGCACAAAAAAACAATGGATGGGAACCGAGCAGAGCTGAGTGGCTAAACTGTGGTACTAGGCCAAAACTATTGGCTGGGTTAGATGCAGAAAAAAATTATATTCAATTTGCAACCTGATGGAGGTCAGTATAGATGGACTAATACAACAAGTCCCACACACAGCTAGAAGCCCAATATTTTTTCAGAGGTAGATGCAGAAAAAAATATATTCAGTTTGCAACCTGATGGAGGTCAGTATAGATGGATTAATAGAACAAGTCCCACACACAGCTACAAGCCCCATATTTTTTCAGAGGTAGATGCAGAAAAAAAATATATTCAGTTTGCAACCTGATGGAGGTCAGTATAGATGGACTAATAGAGAAAGTCCCACACACTGCTAGAAGGCCAAATATTTTTTCAGAGCTAGATGCAGACAAAAAATTATATTAAGTTTGCAACCTGATGGAGGTCTGTATAGATGGATTAATAGAACAAGTCCCACACACAGCTAGAAGCCCAAATATTTTTTCAGAGGTAGATGCAGATAAAAGTTATATTCAATTTGCAACCTGATGGAGGTCAGTATAGATGGACTAATAGAACAAGTCCCACACACAGCTAGAAGCCCAAATATTTTTTCAGAGGTACTGTAGATGCAGATAAAAATTATTTTTAATTTGCAACCTGATGGAGGTCAGTATAGATGGACTAATACAACAAGTCCCACACACAGCTAGAAGCCCAATATTTTTTCAGAGGTAGATGCAGAAAAAAATATATTCAGTTTGCAACCTGATGGAGGTCAGTATAGATGGAGTAATAGAACAAGTCCCACACACAGCTAGAAGCCCAAATATTTTTTCAGAGGTAGATGCAGATAAAAATTATTTTTAATTTGCAACCTGATGGAGGTCAGTATAGATGGACTAATAGAGAAAGTCCCACACACTGCTAGAAGGCCAAATATTTTTTCAGAGCTAGATGCAGATAAAAATTATATTCAATTTGCAACCTGATGGAGGTCAGTATAGATGGACAAATAGAGAAAGTCCCACACACTGCTAGAAGGCCAAATATTTTTTCAGAGCTAGATGCAGATAAAAATTATATTCAATTTGCAACCTGATGGAGGTCAGTATAGATGGACTAATAGAACAAGTCCCACACACTGCTAGAAGGCCAAATATTTTTTCAGAGCTAGATGCAGAAAAAAATTATATTCAGTTTGCAACCTGATGGAGGTCAGTATAGATGGACTAATACAACAAGTCCCACACAGAGCTAGAAGCCCAATATTTTTTCAGAGGTAGATGCAGAAAAAAAATATATTCAGTTTGCAACCTGATGGAGGTCAGAATAGATGGACTAATACAACAAGTCCCACACAGAGCTAGAAGCCCAATATTTTTTCAGAGGTAGATGCAGAAAAAAATATATTCAGTTTGCAACCTGATGGAGGTCTGTATAGTTGGATTAATAGAACAAGTCCCACACACAGCTAGAAGCCCAATATTTTTTCAGAGGTAGATGCAGAAAAAAATATATTCAGTTTGCAACCTGATGGAGGTCTGTATAGATGGATTAATAGAACAAGTCCCACACACAGCTAGAAGCCCAATATTTTTTCAGAGGTAGATGCAGAAAAAAATATATTCATTTTGCAACCTGATGGAGGTCAGTATAGATGGACTAATACAACAAGTCCCACACACTGCTAGAAGCCCAATATTTTTTCAGAGCTAGATGCAGAAAAAAATTATATTCAATTTGCAACCTGATGGAGGTCAGTATAGATGGACTAATAGAATGATGCTATGCCCAAAAGATTTTACTTCACTAGGTGCAGTAAAAAAATTGGTATTCTATACACAGGTGGTATATCTTGCAACACAGATAGGCTACTCCACTGACTAACACACTCTGCAATAGGCCAAAAAGGATTAGCTTTGCTAGATTCAGCCAAATGCTGTGAAAAAAACTTGCACAGCACTGGCACAGACCTGCCTGACAAAAACTGATAGGAACTGATGTAACCTAGTCCTGAAAAGGACTCCAATTACAATTAATCTTTACTCCCACAATCTATCTATTTAAGAGCACAGACCTGCCTGATAAAAGTCGTAGGAAATGCTGTAACCTAGTCCTTAAAAGGACTGCAATCACAACTATTCCCTACTCCCAAGCTATCTGTATATTTGTGCGAAAATTGGCTTGAAATTAACAAGGTATAGCGCACACAGCAACAGCGGTGCCGTCTAACACGCAGCTGCAGCAGTGAGAAAATGGTGGCGACGGGGAAAATGGCTTGGTCTTATAGGGCAAGGACATGTGACATACACTGCCAATGACACATGCCCTTGCTTGTGTGAAAAAAAGCACTTCGCTCCGTGTGTGCGCTGCTGATAGGCTGACAGATTGCACCTCCCCACTGTAAATGCGGGAAAGAGAAAAAAAAAATGGAGATCTTCATTGTTCCTGCAGAGATCCATCGACTGCCCCTCCCCCCACCCCGCTGTACACTCAAACTGCGTATTAACATTAATTTTCATCATTACTGAGAAAAAATCCAGTTATGATTTTGGTGCACGAACAGTTATCGAACATAACCTCGAACAGCCGAATTTTTCTCAAATTGTTCGTGTTCGCCGAACGGCTCGAACACCGCCCAAAACAGCTCGAATTTGAGATTGGCGAACAGTTCGAGTAGAACAACGCTCATCTCTATTCAGAAGCTCCTTTCGAACAAGGGGCCCTATGTGCAAATGTAACATCACCTAGAATAAAGTTTTGAGTTGAAAACTGTTTGATTTCAGTTTGGAATAACCTGCTAATGCTTATAATTTCAAAAATGACCATTTTTTGTTCTTTATTAAAATGAAAAGGTTGAAAACTCTGCTGTGCATAATAATTTGGAACATGCATTTTGAGTGCAGTTTGAATGTTTTATTTTTTTAAAAATATGCTGTTATCATAGGCAGTTTGTACAAAAACCTTTCAATTGTACTCTAATAGTTATTTGACTGGAAAATTACAATGACTGCAATTCATATAGGTAATTTGGGAAAATCTGAGAAAATATTATTTGCATAATAATTAGGAACACAGTGTACATATATGTAAACCCTGTTTGTTACTGTGCTGTGCATACTTGTTTATTTACCTTTAGAAAGGCGCTGGTCTGGTGTCAAAACGCGTTTGACAAATAAAGAGCCATTTTGGAACACAAAAAGCTTCTCATTTACCGCTGCACAGATCGTTCATTGTTATATTTTCCTCTACTATTAATGAAAGAAGCAGAAAAAGGAAAACGCTCCTTGTGCAGATCAACGGGGTTAGACAAATCACAGTGAGGAGTGTTGCTCACCTGGATGAGTTGTGAGGCTCCAGGCACAACTCTGGGAATGACAGAAATGGCTCTCCAGTGGCTGCAGCTCTGCTCACTGAAACCAGATGATTAGAAGAAAAAAGCTATGAAAAAAACCGGGCTCAAAATAGCGCTGCCAAGGGATTGCAAAATTGGAAATGGGTAACTTAAAAAATGATTTATTGTTTATTAAAATGCTGCGCGTTTCTGAGTTGATCCAGCTCCTTCATCAAGCTCATACATGCAAATGATACATCATGGTTGTTTTATACCATCTGAAGTGAGGTTCTCACACCAGTTGGTTAATTAATTATCACCTATGGTACATAATTACTAAATACCATCACTAACCATTGTTATCTAAAAATCATTATAAATGAAGTATAGATACTGGGAATATACCGTATTTTTCAGACTATAGGATGCACTTTTTTCTTCCTTCGTCTTATAGTCCGGATGTACGGTCCTGCTGTGGATGGTTGGTTGGTGTGGGGGGAGTGGCAGCGGCTGAGAAGCGGGGCACAGGAGACAGGAGCCACCTTCTGCAGATAACACTGTGCCCGCTGTTAAAAGAAAATTAATATTCACTTCTCCCCACGGCCATGGGCGTGTGGAGCACTGAATATTCATTCTCCTTTTAGCGCGTGTCAGCCGCAGATGCTGACTCCTTCTGTGACTCAGCTATCATGTGTGCCCGCTACTAAAGAGCATGAATATTTACTACAGTCCACTCCCATGGGCGTGGGGAGTATTAAATATTCATTCTCTTTAATAGTGGGCACATGTGATCACCGAGCCGTTGCAGGAGCCAGCGGCTGCAGCTGACACTGTGCACTGTATTAAGAAGAATGAGTATTCACTACTCCCCACCCCCATAGTCCAGTGAATCTTCCGGTTGCTGAACTTGGCATGTGAGGGCGCATGGCAGTGACGTCATGCACTGCTCACACTGTGAGATCAGCTGCTGGCAGCAGAACAGGATGTGTGACACCCCAGGGGTCTGGTTGCCACAGTGATAGAGATATTACGTCTGAGAGCAGGTGGGAGGTCCTTTGGTCAGGGATCCTGTGCATGCCACACCTCCTGCCCAGTCTTGGGAGGGGAAGGACTTCCCCTATATAAACCCGGGGCTGAGGCAGGGTTAGGGAGAAAGAAGACAGAACAAGAGTAGAGAAGAGAAGCAGCATAGCAAGAAACATCAGGAGCTCTGTGGGGAGCAGTGTTACAACGAGTCAGGGGCTGGCAGCTGCAGAGCTCGCCCTGACTGAGAAGATTTCTAACCGGACCCGGAGTCCGAGGCTGTGGGGACTAACTCCTACCCAGCAGCAGAAACCGTCCGGCAGAGGATTTCAGGTCCTCTGGCCCAGAAGCCCGAAGGCACGGTCACACGCGTGGGACCAGCACCGCCAGCGTGGAGCGGAAGCCATTAGAAGGCCCCGAGTCACCGGCCATACGGGTGAGCACCACACGGTACACTCAGGGACGTGGGCTACTTATTCCCGCCTCTAGCAAGGTAGCCAGAAGAGTACAGTTAGTTGGGAAGGCCTACAACTCCGCCTGGCCAGGGGAGATCCCATCTGCTCAAGGACTGACCAGGCCCCTATCACTAGCAAGTACTCCGGGAGGGTCTATCTTTGTCACCAGTAAAGACCCTGAACTACACCGCACCGTCTCTGAGTGGTTCCTGCTACCCCCATCATCCACGTCGGCTGCCCTGAGGCCATACCCCTCCCGTTGGGGGTTATACCATCCACGCTGCACCATCCTTCCACCGGCCTCAGCGGTCTGCCCTGCAGCGGCAGCTCCATAGCTGCATTCAACGGGTGGCGTAGTCACCAACCATCTACTGCTAGTACATCGCCGCTCAGTTTGACTCCCTGGGCACGGACCGGGTCGCCGCCACGAGACTACAACCCTCAAGAGATCCGGCTCCGGGTAAGCTCCCGCGTGCGCAACGCAGCGCGACACAGGCCCAGGGGCGCGTCAACTTTGGCGTAGTCGGCAGGATCTCGTGCCCGCAACCACCGGGTACTGCGTGCCTGAAAAGCAAAGACTGTTCAAACTTACCAGTGGTGAAGATTCCCGCCATCCGCGAAGTTTTCCCGCCATCCGGCGCCATCTTCGACCTTCTTCCCGCCATCCGTGGAGTTTTCCCGCCATTGGACGCCATCTTGAGGACGCCGCGCGGGAAGAAGAGGGGCGTGGACTCCGAAAGCGCGCGAGAACTGAAGCCCCGCCTCACGTCCGGACGTTGCGTAAGGTCCTGGAAGGAGCCCAGCAGACGCCGACGTCACCGGAGCGCGACGGAAGGTCCTCAACCCTGACGATCCACTGCGGAGCCGCGGCCTACGGAACAGGATCATCGCAAGGTAGGCCACGGTCCACTAGGGGGGAGGAAGATGTCGGATACGGAGGAGAGCTTCACTGCCTCAACCCCCGCCAGCGCCACCGCTGCTGCAGTTATGCCCTTCACCATGCCCTATATCCCGGGAGCAGCTTGGCTACCCCAGTACTCAGGGGAGTCACATACCCTGCATGACTTTAGAGAAAAGCTGGATAGCCTCTTCCAGGTGTACCCCCTCACAGAAGAGCAAAATGTGAGCATCCTGGTGGCCCAACTAACTGGGGCAGCCAAAAGGGAAGTAAAATCCTGGCCATCTGGGAGGAAGACTGTCGCAGGGATACTAACCCGGCTGAAGGACACCTTTGATACCCGCACCTCAGCCGAGATTAAGCTTAGATTCTACGGGTGCAAGCAGCGAGCGCATGAGAGTATAAGGGACTATGCACTAAACCTACAAGAGGCCCTGAGGGCCATAAAGCAGACCAACCCTGATGGGGTGGGAAACGAGGACAGGCTGTTGACTGAACAATTTATAGAGGGTTTATATTGCAATGCCCACCGAACCCAGTTGCGGGCAATGGCCTTACAGGATCCCCATCTAGACTTTGCACAGTTCAAGGACAGAGCCATCCGGGTGCTCCGAGAACCGGCACCGGGTGGCGTTGTGACCCACAGGCGCCCAGCTATCACTTACCACCAGGAGGCGGCGCCCTTGTCGGCAGGGCCTGTGGGAGCTGATGCGCAGGCTTTGGACAATGACCCGGCTCCAGACCTACGCCATCAGGTCCAAGAGCTAGCTAAGAGCGTTGCTGCGCTAACCCGAACTGTGCAGTCTTTACAGGTTTCCACCCCAGGGAAGATCCAGCTGGCATCCGGACCGGAGGACATCCCGTGGCGTCGACCAAGGAGGACCCCACCGGCCAGAGGAAGACCCAGTGACCGATACAGCGAGGACGGACGACCCATCTGCCGCCGCTGCAATCAACCCAGACATATGGAAAGGTACTGTTCTTTAAACGGGCACAACCTGGGGTAGAGGGCCAACCCCCAGGAAAAAGATCACCAGGCCCATCGAACTGGCGCGACAGATATGTGGGAGGATGTCCAGTCTTGCCTGTGGTACTGGATGGCATTCCCATGAGTGCCCTACTGGACACCGGGTCACAGGTCACCACCATCCCGTACGTGCTCTTTAAGCAGTACTGGAATGACTCGGATACTACCCGCTACCCTGACGACGACTTGAGTATCATCGCCAGCAATGGCCAGCCCGTGCCACAGATCGGATTTAAAGAGGTGACCATCAAAATCGGTAGAGTCGAACTGGCAGCACAGGGACTGATCATTGTAGACATTGACAAACATGAGAGCCACCCAAAAATAACTCTAGGAACTAATGTAATTGAAAATTGTCTTGCAGAGGTGATTTTCCTTCTACAGCAGGTTGCCAAGAACGCCAGCTCCGGCGAGCAGCGAGTGCTCCAGAAAGAGATCCGGGCACTGATGCGACGGCAACAGGTGGAACTCTCCGGCGTTCTTTTTAGGAGTCCTTGGTGGATTTACCGGGAATCCTTGTACATAGTTGGAGCGTAACCCAGGATGGACTAAAGACTGTTAAGGACTCGGGGCAGGACAGGCCCCTACCTGGTTACGTCTCCCTGTTTTGGTGAAATGGACACCTTGCTTTTCAAAACTGCACCCGGTTGCGGACACGCCGTAACCATCTTATGTGTTTTTCTTATTGTATTGTTATTGTTATACCTTGTTATGTTTTTCTAAAAAAAATATGTTTAGTCCCGGAGTACTAAATTTCACTAGGGGGGAATGTGACACCCCAGGGGTCTGGTTGCCACAGTGATAGAGATATTACGTCTGAGAGCAGGTGGGAGGTCCTTTGGTCAGGGATCCTGTGCATGCCACACCTCCTGCCCAGTCTTGGGAGGGGAAGGACTTCCCCTATATAAACCCGGGGCTGAGGCAGGGTTAGGGAGAAAGAAGACAGAACAAGAGTAGAGAAGAGAAGCAGCATAGCAAGAAACATCAGGAGCTCTGTGGGGAGCAGTGTTACAACGAGTCAGGGGCTGGCAGCTGCAGAGCTCGCCCTGACTGAGAAGATTTCTAACCGGACCCGGAGTCCGAGGCTGTGGGGACTAACTCCTACCCAGCAGCAGAAACCGTCCGGCAGAGGATTTCAGGTCCTCTGGCCCAGAAGCCCGAAGGCACGGTCACACGCGTGGGACCAGCACCGCCAGCGTGGAGCGGAAGCCATTAGAAGGCCCCGAGTCACCGGCCATACGGGTGAGCACCACACGGTACACTCAGGGACGTGGGCTACTTATTCCCGCCTCTAGCAAGGTAGCCAGAAGAGTACAGTTAGTTGGGAAGGCCTACAACTCCGCCTGGCCAGGGGAGATCCCATCTGCTCAAGGACTGACCAGGCCCCTATCACTAGCAAGTACTCCGGGAGGGTCTATCTTTGTCACCAGTAAAGACCCTGAACTACACCGCACCGTCTCTGAGTGGTTCCTGCTACCCCCATCATCCACGTCGGCTGCCCTGAGGCCATACCCCTCCCGTTGGGGGTTATACCATCCACGCTGCACCATCCTTCCACCGGCCTCAGCGGTCTGCCCTGCAGCGGCAGCTCCATAGCTGCATTCAACGGGTGGCGTAGTCACCAACCATCTACTGCTAGTACATCGCCGCTCAGTTTGACTCCCTGGGCACGGACCGGGTCGCCGCCACGAGACTACAACCCTCAAGAGATCCGGCTCCGGGTAAGCTCCCGCGTGCGCAACGCAGCGCGACACAGGCCCAGGGGCGCGTCAGATGCAGCGCTGGAGCAGAGGGGAGGTGAGAAGAATCCTTTATTTTTTTATGTCTGCAGCATGATGGGGATGAGGGTGCCATGCATACTAACATGGGGGTACCATGTGTAGCACCCTGAGGATTCGGCTGCTACAGGGGTATTGCACCTCAACCCAGAGGTGTGGTATTCCACTCCCGGGTAAGGATGGAGTATGGAACTGAGCTCAGTAGGCTGCATGCACTACATACATCCCATTTCCGGGGGACAGAACAACGGTACTCCCACCAGTATATGTGCAGGTACGACAGCGTCTGTCCCTGGCTGGAGTGGGAGGGGGGTGGAACATCCCAGTAGTGTAGGGGCAGATAGGGGGAGTAGTCTGGGTAAATGTAGGAGCTCATTGGGTGCTGGTCACCTGAGCTCACACATAGAGGGAGTATATAAGGTGGGCACCATCTTAGGACAGGGTCAGTCAGTCAGTCAGAGAGCCTGAGGAGAAGGAAGAGGGACCCAGAGGCGCAGGACGAGAGGGGACCCCAAGAGCCCGTATCAGAACTAATAAGGGTGAAGGGTCGGCAAAAGGGTACCGGATCCCAAGCTGGCGGAGGCCAAAGCACACCTTAGCCAGGAACCGGAGGTCGTGGGCAGGATCTGCCACGACCCTCACCAAATCCACCAGAATGGCACACCGAGCATAGGGTCAGGGAAGCCAGAGAAGGTTCAACCACCAAGAGACCCGAGGGAGCCGGACACAGGTGGATCCCTGGTGGGAACGACCAGAAGAAGGGAGAGTCAGAAAGGAGCTCAGGACCATACTCAGGAATTGCCCGGGAGTTGGCCGAGTCCAGGACCTGGTGGACGCAGCACGGCTTGGGTGGTCACTGCTGTACAGAGTGACCCGAGCAACACCAGTGAGTAAAAACCCTGAACTGCATTTCATGCCTCTGAGTCTCCTTGCTGCACCTTCACAACCACCATCCTCCACGTCTGACCCCCTGAGGCTATACCCCTCCCGTTGGGGGTTATACTACCACAGCTGCACGCACCACCAGCCTCAGCGGACCATCTTGCAGCGGCGGCCTTTTGACCGCAAATCAACGGGTGGCGTAGTCGACACTAAAAACATCTATAAGGACTGCCGCACACTGAGTTTGACACCCTGGGCACGGACCGGGTCACAGCCACTCGGAGACTACAACCCCCATCTGATCCGGCTCCGGGTATCCCTAACAACATGGCCCAGGGGGCGCGTCAACTTTGGCGTAGTCGGCAGGATCACGTGCCCGCAACAACCGGGTACTGCGTGCCTGAAGAAAAGTTCGTATTTACCTCAAAAAGAAGTCTCCCGCCAATTCCAGAGGGTCCCCGCCATCGGACGCCATCTCGGATCAGTTCCCGCCATTTGCCCGTCATCTGCAGTCTTTTCCCGCCATCCACAGAGTTTCCCGCCATTGGGAAGCGATTCCCGCCATCAGAAAAGATTTCCCGCCTTGGCAGAGCGGACGCCATTATGGGCGTGCCAGAGGATGGCAAGAGGCCACCTCCCATCGTGGGCCAGGACCGAAAATGGCGCCAAAAGTGGAAACCGCCCCCACCAGCAGAGACTGTGATGATTGATATGTCCATCAGCGTGAGGGAACTGCCCCTGGAACTGGCAATCACAAAGTTGCCCCAGGACGACCCCCAATGTGGGCGGAGACAGAACAAAAGGAAGAAGATGGGAGCAGGCTGGGGGAGTCCAGAGAGAACACACCCGGAGATGGAGGGAGAGTCAGGCAGCACCGAACCAGTGGTCAGGAGCCTGTTGCAGGCCGCCACTCCAGAAGGCCTGCTGGAGATCCTGGCGCAGCTCCCCGGAGATCGGGAGCGTGCACAGACCACACTGGAGGGTCTAGCACGAAGGATGGCCCGGGTGCAGCAGGAAACACTGGCGGAGTGGACCCGAGAGATGGCCCAGCAGGCTGGAGCCCGCCAGCGAAGCATGCCACCCGCAGCGAGGAGCAAGTCCATCTCTGAGGACGGCGAAGGAGGGACGACGGCCGGAGACGACGCCGCGGAGGGAGCCGAAGAGATGAAGGCAGGTAATGGGGACGACAGCATCCCGTGCCCAGAAGCCGTAAACCTGCCCCAGCTCCCCGTCGCAGAGCCCGAAGCCCCACTCACCGCTCCCGTAGCCGCTGTGTCATCGCTCCAAGCTAGGCCTCAAGCGGCCGGAGCCGCGGCCACGCCCCCTGCTATGTCACGCGCCTCGATCCAGAGCGCGGCCAAGCAGGAGACGCCACCGGCCTGGTCGCAAGGCCGAGTGCCCCCGGGCGCCGCAGTACCAACAGCGCCCTCTACCTCTGCCGAGCCACCGGCCTGGTCGCAAAGTCAAGTACACCCGGGCGCCGCCGTCTTCACGGTGCCCTTCACCTTCAGGGTGCCCCAGGCCTGGTCGCAAGGCCTGGTGAACCCGGGCGCCGCCACCACCACCGCGCCCTCAACTTTCACTGTGCCGCACCTGGGTGAGGACTTGTTGGCCCAGCATACTTGCCCGGATGGGCAGCCCTTTGTGTGGCCACCGGAGTACCACCATCCCCGACTCCGGAATGAAAGACCCCTGTGCGAACCCCTGATCCCGGCTCCGGCGCCCGCCAAGATCACCCCACTCTCATTGGAGGAGGCGCAGTTCGCGTGGGACCCCACTGGAGAAGACCTCATCGGGTTCACACAAGAGGACCCGGACGGGTCTGAAGAGTACACGGAGGAAGCATCAGGAGGACGTCGCCACTGATGTACAGTAGGAGCACTGTAAAATAGTTACCCGTGAGGGTACAGAAACTGTTACCATTATAGTCCCCGTTGGGACCAGCAAATTGAACTGTTCCAGTATGTTCCTTCTTCCCACTGACCGAGGACTGAGAGCGGTCATTCTTTCCTTTTTCCCACTGGTCGAGGACTGAGAGCGGCCATATTCCCCTTTTGTACATAGTTGCGCTTTCTAAGGCGCCCCCTACTGGTTTTGTAAGGAACTGTGTTTTTCCAGAAGAGACTGTTGCACTTTACCCGGTCACAAGTTGCACCGTGGCCGGAGGAACAAGAAGGTTTATATGAAAAGTTTTATGCTGCTGATAATGTTTATATGTTCTATATGTTTATGTTATGAAAAAAAATTGTATGTTTTTGGATGTTTTTATTCTTTTACAGCCCGAGGACGTGCTGTGGTTTACCAGGGGGGAATGTAGCACCCTGAGGATTCGGCTGCTACAGGGGTATTGCACCTCAACCCAGAGGTGTGGTATTCCACTCCCGGGTAAGGATGGAGTATGGAACTGAGCTCAGTAGGCTGCATGCACTACATACATCCCATTTCCGGGGGACAGAACAACGGTACTCCCACCAGTATATGTGCAGGTACGACAGCGTCTGTCCCTGGCTGGAGTGGGAGGGGGGTGGAACATCCCAGTAGTGTAGGGGCAGATAGGGGGAGTAGTCTGGGTAAATGTAGGAGCTCATTGGGTGCTGGTCACCTGAGCTCACACATAGAGGGAGTATATAAGGTGGGCACCATCTTAGGACAGGGTCAGTCAGTCAGTCAGAGAGCCTGAGGAGAAGGAAGAGGGACCCAGAGGCGCAGGACGAGAGGGGACCCCAAGAGCCCGTATCAGAACTAATAAGGGTGAAGGGTCGGCAAAACGGTACCGGATCCCAAGCTGGCGGAGGCCAAAGCACACCTTAGCCAGGAACCGGAGGTCGTGGGCAGGATCTGCCACGACCCTCACCAAATCCACCAGAATGGCACACCGAGCATAGGGTCAGGGAAGCCAGAGAAGGTTCAACCACCAAGAGACCCGAGGGAGCCGGACACAGGTGGATCCCTGGTGGGAACGACCAGAAGAAGGGAGAGTCAGAAAGGAGCTCAGGACCATACTCAGGAATTGCCCGGGAGTTGGCCGAGTCCAGGACCTGGTGGACGCAGCACGGCTTGGGTGGTCACTGCTGTACAGAGTGACCCGAGCAACACCAGTGAGTAAAAACCCTGAACTGCATTTCATGCCTCTGAGTCTCCTTGCTGCACCTTCACAACCACCATCCTCCACGTCTGACCCCCTGAGGCTATACCCCTCCCATTGGGGGTTATACTACCACAGCTGCACGCACCACCAGCCTCAGCGGACCATCTTGCAGCGGCGGCCTTTTGACCGCAAATCAACGGGTGGCGTAGTCGACACTAAAAACATCTATAAGGACTGCCGCACACTGAGTTTGACACCCTGGGCACGGACCGGGTCACAGCCACTCGGAGACTACAACCCCCATCTGATCCGGCTCCGGGTATCCCTAACAACATGGCCCAGGGGGCGCGTCACATGCATACCAGGATGGGGGTGCCATGCATACTAAGATGGGGATGGGGGTGCCATGCATACCTGTATGGGGATGAAGATGCCATGCATACCTGGGTGGGGGTGCCATTTATACCAGGATGGGGTGGCATGCATACCAGGATGGGGGTGCCATTCATACCAGGATGGGGTGCCATTTATACCAGGATGGGGGTGCCATGCATACTTGGATTGAGGGCCATCCATGCCTGGATGGGGGACCAAGTATACCAAAATGGTGATGGGGGAACCATGTATACCAGGATGAGGGGCCATGCATACCAGGATGGGGATGGGGGTGCAATACATACTTGGATTGGGGGCCATGTATACCAGGATGGGGGTGCCATTCATACCAGGATGGGGGCCATGTATAACAGGAAGCGGGGCCATATATACCAGGATGGAGGCATATATATACCAGGATGGAGGATATTAGTACAGAATTGGGGGACATTACCCCTATAACAGTGTCAGCAGCAGACTCCCTCCCCCAAAACAGTGCATCATGACCACATATTTTGCTTCAATTTTTTTTCTATTTTCCTCCTCTAAAACCTAGGTGCGTCTTATGGTCCGGCGCATCTTATAGTCCAAAAAAAACGGTACATGCTAGAAAATATCAATATAAAAATACTCACATTAAAAATGTTAATAGTATGTATATTTCATTTATAATATTTTTTAGATTATAATGGTTAGTGATTGTTAGGCATCAGTCTGGTGCTGGATTTAAAATTGTTCCAGGACCTTCTGTGGTCTCCCATTTTGGTCCAGCCAGGGATGATGCTGCTCAGCATCATCATCAGCCCCAACACCTAGCTGGTCCACGAGCACTGTTAATCTCCCAGGTAGTTGTGCCTAACAATGTTAAGCCTGGGTTGCAGCGAGAGACAGTGCTTGCGGAGTCTAAGTCCAGAGTTTGCCGTTCTGAGCATGTCCGTGACCTGGCGGATCATGATTGGTGGTTTGGCACCCACCTGACCCGGTGATCTGGCACCGCCTGATTGGTCCACGGGTAACGTCACCAATGGTGCGTTTGTGGGCAGGGCTTAGTCTTTAAAAGGCCCGCCCACAAACATGGCGACGCGCTCAGATCATTTGAGCTGGTTGTTTGTGGTGTGCACGCTTAAACTCTCGGGATCCTCTAAGAGCCATAGCTTTATGCAGGCAGGTAGCTTGAACCATATAGAGCGGGTCTGCTCAGTCCGGTTGCACGCCGGCTGAGTGCATGAATACCCGGCGGGTATCACACCCACATACTAGCGCCGTCTCCTATAGCATAGAGCCTGTACCGAAGACAGGGCTACTGCTTCTTCTCCGGTCACACATCTCCCTGCGGTTCTTGGAGATTGTGTGAATCGCTTTAGCGCCATTCCCCATAGCGTAGCGCCTGTATCAAAGACAGAGCTACCGCTTCTCCCACGGTCGCACGTCTCCCTGCGGTTCTTGGAGATTGTGCGAACCGTCTTACCCTTCCGTGTGCATTAACACAAAGGGCTAAGATAGTTGATAGGTGCGTCGCCGGTCGCTCTTCCTCCGTGCAGTTAGCGGAGATAGAGCGTATCGCCTTACCCGGTCCGGTGTGCTGTTAACACGGATGGGTTATCAGTTTAGTTGTCGCTTTCCTTTCCACCCGGAAAGTGTTCGGCAGCAGTCCATTATGCTGCATTGCGGACCCCGGGGTTGGTTGCGTTCCATTAAAATAAAGTTGTCTGCAACCGCCCTCCTAACAGTGATGGTATTTAGTAATTATGTACCATAGGTGATAATTAATTAACCAACTGGTGTGAGAACCTCACTTCGTTACCCATTTCCAATTTTTTAATCCTTGTCAGCGCAATTTGAGCCCCCAGTTTTTTTCATAGTTATTTATTCCTCTACTATTAAAGCACCAATCCAGTGTTTTTTTTATTGCACTGCTGAAGTGGTACTTTAAGTATAAGTCCCCTGCCCCTTG
Organism: Phyllobates terribilis; assembly: GCF_046119375.1. Classification (NCBI taxonomy): domain Eukaryota; kingdom Metazoa; phylum Chordata; class Amphibia; order Anura; family Dendrobatidae; genus Phyllobates; species Phyllobates terribilis. Next base: position 279,030,111 of record NW_027362767.1, read on the forward strand.
CCTCATACTCACCTTCTGCCACCTTCATCAGTTTCCCCAACTCTCCTGTCTGTCTCCTGTGAAAAGTGACCAGTGACCTGCCAGCTGGATGATTTCCTCGATACACGTAACATTGTGGGTTATAGTTAAATTAGTGACAAGATGTACAATTGGTGGAGGATTGTTGAACTTGATGGACCTAGGTCTTTTTTAACCTCTGTAACTATGTAACTATGTAATATTAGGTGATGTACAATTGTGTAATAAGGGAGGGATTGACCTTAAAATATCAACACCCTTTATCAAGGTGTGCAGAATTATTAGGCAAAAAAGAGATTTAACTGACTCTGAAAAATCTAAATTTTTAAAAGTTTATTTTAACCCCTTTACAGCCTGTGCCGTATTAGTACGCACAGACTGTAATCCCCCGGTTCAGTGAGGGCTCCGGCGCTGAGCCCCCTCTGAGCCCGCACTGAACCGGGCACATGTCAGCTGATTATCACAGCTGACGTGCCCGCAACAGCCGCGGGTGGAATTGCGATCCACCCGCGGCTGTTAACATGTTAAATGCCGCAGTCAATGGACTCGCCCCCAGGGCCGTGGGGTACTCGGCAACCGGGCCTCTGGCTGCTTGCAGGGGATATCATGGTGGCTGGCCCGGTCCGTGAAGATGGTGGAATGGTGTGCTGGGCGTTGTAGTGTGGTGAGGATCAGTGATGCCGGTGAAGAAACAGACAGAGGCTGTTCGATGCAGTCGTCCAAGGTTTTACTTACAGTTCTTAGGCAAATCACAAGTGCACTTTACAGGTGAAGGCCTCCCTCGTCGCGTTGCGTTCACCGGGCAGGGGTCCAGTCCTTCTTCAAGCAGCTTAGGAATGCCTAGCGGAACCCCACTTTCTTGTGTACCTATCTTGACCTTTTTTACACTCGGTTCTTCTCACCGCTGCCCTACGCTGCTCACTCTCATTCCCGCTCGGGTATGCTGAAGTCCTTCCTGTACGTCGGATCTGGGACCAACCTGACCCACTGGGGTTTCGAGTGTAGCAACCGATCCCTCCTGATCGCCTGGCAGGAGCGGGGCGTACGGATGCTGTCCTGCACGCGCCGTACCCCCTGGGATCGTTTAAGCAGAATGGAGCCTGCTCCCTGCTCCCCTCCAGGGCCTCTATCCTGGGCCCTAACTTGTGGAGCAGAGCTCTGACTGAGCCTCTGCTCCTGGACTTTTCCACTGAGCAGCCCTCACTAGAACTCCCCTCACTTCACCTCTTACTACCCTGATCTGAACTAAGATGTCTTCCTTTTATATCTTCTGTATAAGTGCTCCATGTATCTGTTTCCTCCACCCACACCCACTATTGGTTCCCCCTACCTTTGGGTTCCCCCCTACTCCAGCCAGGGCCAGGGCTCAGCAGAAAACTACATTGCGTCTTGCCCCTCCTGCTGGCCTGGAGCAGTGTTGTGTTGGATGTAGGTGGCTGGGGTTCGTGCAGCACTCCCATCTTTACCTGTGGCGACTGAACCCTCAGGAGCGCCACACAATCTCTGACAGCGGCATTTAACAGCGCCATGCCGGAACCGTGTCTCTTACCCCGCCCATCGGTGACCCCGTCACGTGATCGCGGCTCACCGATGGGTGGGAATGACAACCCTGGGTCTGCAGCAGACTCCAGTGGTTGTCATGAGCTGGTCGCTATGAGCGCCACCTAGTGGTCCGTGCTCATAGCACAGGACCATTTCTGCTACATACAGGTGATCTGCTGATCATCTGTATGTAGCAGAGGCGATCAGACAAGTGCTGCTTCTAGTCTCCTATGGAGACTATACAAGCAAGCAAAATGTGAAAAACAAATGTTTTTAAAAATATAAAAAAAATATAAAAGTTTAAATCATCCCCCTTTCGCCCCATTCAAAATAAAATAATAATAAAAAAAACCCACATACACATATTTGTTATCGCCGCATTCAAAATCGCCCGATTTATCAATATAAAAAAGAATTAATCCGATCGGTAAATGGCGTAGCGATAAAAAAATAATAAATGCCAGAATTATGTTTTTTGTTCGGCGCAACATTGCAATAAAATGCAATAACGGGCGATCAAAACATCGGATCTACCCCAAAATGGTATCAATAAAAACATTATCTCTGTGCGCAAAAAATAAGCCCTCACCTGGCCCCAGATCCCGTAAAATGGAGACGCTACGGGTCTTGGAAAATGGCGCCATTTTTTTTTTTTTTTACCAAACTTTGGAATTTTTTTTTACCACTTAAATAAAAAGAACTCATACATGTTTGGTATCTTCGAACTTGTAATGACTTGGAGAATAATAATGGCAGGTCAGTTTTAGCATTCAGTGAACGTGTTAAAAAAATAAAAAAAAAACATCTGTGGTATTGCACTTTTTTTGCAATTTCACCGCACTTGGAATTTTTTTCCTGTTTTCCCGTGCACGATATGGTAAAACTAGTAATGACATTGAAAAGTACAACTCGCCCCGCAAAAAATAAGCCCTCACACAGCTATATTGACGAAAAAATAAAAACGCTATGGCTCTGGGAACAAGGGGAGCAAAAAACTAAAATGCAAAAATGGAAAATCCCAGGGTTGCGAAGGGGTTAAAATTCTTACAGAGGGATGCATCGCTCTGGAAATTACTAAGAGATTAGGGAAAGATCACAGAACCATCAAAAGTTTTGTTGCAAATAGTGTCAACATGGTCGAAAAAACGTGTTGAGAAAAAAATGATGCAAATTAACAGCTAAATATTTGAGAAGAACCAACCATGAAGCTACCAGGAACCCATTATCCTCCTGTGCTGACATATTCTGTAAGTGTAACCTCCCTAGAGTGCCCAAAAGTACAAGGTGTTTAGTGCTCAGAAACACAGCCAAGGTAAGGAAAGCTGAAAATTGACCACTACTGAACAAGACACAGAAGTTGAAATGCCAAAACTGGGAAAAGATATATCTGAAGACAGATTTTTCAAATATTTTATAGACTGATACTATTAGAGTGATTCTTGACAGACCAAATGGATGGACTTGTGACTGGATCAGTGATTGGCACAGACTTCCACTCATGCCAGCAAGGTGGAGGTGGGGTACTGGTATGACATGGTATTATTAAAGATGTGCTAGTTGTATCTTTTCAGGTTGAAGATGGGCTTAAAATCAACTTGCAAACCTACTGCCAGTTTTTAGAAGACACTTTCTTCAAGCAGTAGTACAGCAAAAAGTCTATATTTTTCAAGAAATCCATGATTTGTATGCAGGACAGTGCACCATTGCATGCATCAAAGTACTCCACGTTGTCTCTAGCCATTTCATGGCCCAGTCTTGACTGAGAAAAACAAGCTGTCTAATAGCTCTACACACTTTGATAAAGGGTTTTGATATCCTTAAGCCATATCCTGCCTCATTAAACAAATACACATCACCTGATATGCTTCAAATCAATAATTATTTAAGTTCTTACAGCTATGAAGTTGGAAAGTATGGATAAAAATGATAATATAGTGAAAAAAACTCATTTGTCTAATAATTGTACACACAGTGTATATTAGTTTAAAATTTCAATACAAATGCACATCACAATTTATAGATTTCTGTTTTTAAAATAATTAGAAAACCATGTATCATTTCCTTTGCACTTCATATATACTTGCTGCTTTGTGTTGGTATATCACTTAAAATCCAAATAAAACCAAATTACGCTTGTGACTGTAATGAGAAAAAATGTGGAAAAGTTCATAGGGTATGAATATGACTCGCCCCCTGGGCCGTGGGGCACTCGGATCCGGGCAGTAGGGGAACGATGGGAGTAGTAGTGGCAACCCGGTTCCGTGGCTCAGGGTGGTCAGGCCAGTGGTAGTCCGTTATGCGCTGATGATTATGTCCGACTACGCCACCTGTGGATTGCGGTTATTAGGAACCGCCGCTGCATGCAGACCGCTGGGGCTGATGAGGTGTGCAGCTAGGGTAGTGTGACTCCCCACGGGAAGAGTGCGGCCCCAGGGCAGTATAATGGATGGTGGGAGTGATGGTGGTGAGAGTCCCAGTACCGGTAGTGCTGGAGGCACGAAGGAGCACACAGACAACAGGTTGCAGTCCAGGGTCTTTACTAAAACAGGTAAACTGACCCATAAACAGTCCCGGCTAGGAGGGGACCTGGATGTCTGAGAGCAATGGGGAAATTGGCCCTGGTCAGGGTGAGGGTGTAGGCCTACCATGCTTTCTGTGCTCCTTCTGGCTATCTCCTCCTTATAGGGTAACAGCCCACGTTTCCGAGCTTTCCGTGTACTCTCGCCTGTATGGCCTGCGACGTGGGTTCCTTTCTGCTCCCAGCCTGGTACGGCTGTGCTGGACCTTCTGTTGTGGCAGAGCCTCCAGGCTTCTTAGGCCAAGGAATATACAGTCCCCTGCGGACTGGTTATCTGCTGTAGGATGTGGAATCCTCCCAGCCTCAGACACCAAAGTCTGATAAATTAAGTCCTTTATCTGCCAAGACAGGCTCACTTCGCCTCTTGTCTCTGGCTTGTGGCTCTTCTCCTGCCACACTTCCTCTTAGGTGCAATACAACTTTCTGTCCCTGCTCTGCTCTGGGACAAGTCTCAGTCCTGAGACAGGTCGTCCAGTTCTCCCTAACCCTGCCCCCAGTTCCAGCTTTTATAGGGGCAGCCTGCTCCCCCTACTGGCCTGAGACAGGAGGTACTGCATGCTAATGTTCCCCTGACTAGAGAACCTCCCCCTTGCTCTCAGACACAGCTTTATTAGATTTTGTGGCATCCAGGCCAGGGTGACACAAATACTTTTTCAAGGCACTCTAACAAATTGCATACGAAATCATGATCAGAAATTCACATATTGAACTTATAAAAAAGAGGTCACTTGGTCAGACAGTGCTCTAGCCCAGATATCTCAGAAATGGAAAAGCTGAATATAGATAAGAACATGAAAAGGGAAAAAATTCATATTTAGATTTGTTAGTTTCCAAGAATAGAAAAGTAATTGAACAATGTCACTATATTGGGATATATTTTAGATAATGTAAAATGTTTGACATTATTTTTCATTATTTTGTGATGTCATTTAGTGATGTCTATGAAGGATAGGATATTTGAGGGGTTATCTGTGGGAGTCCAGTGCTATCATTGCCAAACTCATTTTCTAGAGTACTCTGACTCAACCTGTCCTACTTATGGTGATGCTGGATTTGAGGAATGTCTCCAGCAAACAAAGTATAATAAAAATAAACTAATATGAAATAAATTAAATTGAAGGGAAAATAATCATAAAGTAACTTCTTAACTTCTTTAAAATGTTTTTCTGACTTTATAAAATTTCTATATAAAATGTGTAAGGCTCTTTTACATATTCCCTGTGTTTTTAAATTCTTGATCTTGCCAGCACTTTTATAGTGCCATTGTTTAATAGTGTCGATACTTCATAGAGGGCAATACTAAGGTGCCGCTAGAGGAAAGGTAAGGAAAGAGACATCTGTTTGCTTTTCGAAAATGGTTAACCCTTTTGGTCAACGCATAATTTGTATTGTCACATCCAAAGACCCAAACTATAAGATTATCATATTTTTAACCCACATAATGAATAACCATAATAATAGAAGAAATGTAGTTAAATTAAATAGAATTTCTGGCACCATCTCCAAAAAAGAGAAAGTGACTAAAAAGTCATAAGTACCACCAAATGGTACTAATGAAAACAGAAGCTCAACCTACAAAAACAAGCCCACAAAACAGATATTGGGATGCAAAAAATATAAGCAAACGATGGCACTAAAAACAATATGTTTATTATTTTTTACAAAAAAAGGTTCTTATTGTGCAAGAAGTGAAATAAGTAAAAACAAAAAAGAGCATGCTCACTTTTAGTATTAAATATGCAAGTGGCATGAATACTAACGGTATGTGCATGCTATTTTTTTGTTGTTGTTGTTTGTACTGGGGATTTGTGTGCACCCTTATCCACTCATCTTTCTCAAAAAAGGCTCCATTATGAATTAAGCCTGGATTCTTATCTCCTCCCATTTCATTTGAGGCCTGTCTGGGCACATAGATAGGTGATTCATTAGAGCTAAGGAGCATCCATTATGAGGTGCACCTTGTTGTGGTAGGATTTTTACAATTTTTAATCAAAAATTGTGAACAAAATACCTCACATTTTTCATGTTTATATCAATAGTGGAGGTCATTTATTGTAATGAGCTGACACCCAGTACATGTATATATGACCCATCCCACCTGTATTTCTACAAACTATCAGTGCTTATATGTCCTCTATTTCTAATGTCATGTCCCTACATCTGAAACTGAATCTATCCAAAATTAAATTCCTTATGTCTCTGCCCTCTACTAATCTACCTAAACCTGAAATTGCTATTTCTGTTGGTGGTTCTACCAAAACTCCGAAGCTGCACACATGCTGTCTTGGGGTTATATAGTCAAGGCCAAAAGTGTTGGCACCATTGAAATTGTTCCAGAAAATGAAGTATTTCAGCAAGAAAATTATTGCAATTACACATTTTGTTATACATATGTTTATTTCCTTTGTGTGTACTGGAACAATACATAAAAAACAGACAAAAAAGGTAAATTGGACATAATTTTACACACAACCCCCAAAATGGGCCAGACAAAATTGTTAGCACCCTCATCTTAATATTTGGTTGCACACCCTTTGTAATAAATAACTGCAATCAATCGCTTACTATAATCATCAACAAGCTTCTCACACTTCTCAATTGGAATTTTGGACCACTCTTCTTTTGCAAACTGCTCCAGGTCTCTCATATTTGAAGGTGCCTTCTCCCAACAGCAATTTTAACATCTCTCCGCAGGTATTCAATGGAATTTAGATCCGGACTCATTGATGGCCACTTCAGAACTCTCCAGCACTTTGTTTCCATCCATTTCTGGATGCTTCTTGAAGTATGTTTGGGGTCATTGTCGTACTGGAAGACTCATGACCTAGGACGCAAACCCAGCTTTCTGACACAGGGCACAACATTGCGACCCAAAATCCTTTGGTAATCTTCAGATTTCATGATGCCTTGAACACAGTCAAGGCACCTAGTACCAGTGGCAGCAAAACAACCCCAAAACAGCTTTGAACCTCCATCATATTTGACTATAAGTACTGTGTTCCTTTCTTTGTAGGCCTCATTCCTTTTTCGGCAAACAGTAGAATGATGTGCTTCACCAAAAAGCTCTATTTTGGTCTCATCTGTCCACAAGACACTTTCCTAGATGGATATTGGCTTACGTACATTTTGACAAACTGCAATCTAGTTTTTTTATGTCTCTGTGTCAGCAGTGGGGTCCTCCTTGGTCTCCTGCCATAGCATTTAATTTCATTCAATTGTTGACGGATAGTTCATGATTACACTGATGCAAGCCAAGCCTTCAGGACAGCTTGAATAACTTTGATACTTAATTGGGGCTGCTTATCCACCATCTGGACTATCCTGCGTTACAACCTTACATCAATTTTTTTATACCGTTCCCGTCCAGGGAGATTAGCTTACAGTGTCATGGATTGTAAACTTCTTGATTATGTTGCACACTGTGGACAAAGGAACATCAAGATCTCTGGAGATGGACTTATAACCTTGAGATTGTTGATATTTTTCAACAATTTTGGTTCTCAAGTCCTCAGAAAGTTCTATGCTCTTTCTATTCTCCATGCATAGTGTGGCATACACAGACACACAATGCAAAGATTGAGTCAACTTCTTGCCTTTTTATCTGGTTTCAGGTGTTATTTTCATATTGTCCACACCTGTTACTTGCCACAGGTGAGCTTAAACGAGCATCACATGCTTGATACAAAATTGTTTATTCGCAATTTTGGAAAGGTGCCAACAATTTTTTCTGGCCCTTTTTGGGGTGTTTGTGTGAAATGATGTCCAATTTGCCCTTTTTTTTCTCTATTTTTTTGTGTTGTTCCAATAGACACAAAGGAAATAAACGTGTATAACAAAACATATGTAATTGCAATAATGTTCTTGGAGAAATACTTCATTTTCTCAAACAATTTAAATAGTGCCAACACTTTTGACCATGACTGTATATCACTTAGAGCTTTGCTTCTGCCTCTACTGTATATCTAATCACTTGTTTGCTCATGTCACCTGTACCTTAAAAGCATCTTGATAATCTGTCCTTTCCTTAAATTTGACACTACAAAAACTCTTTCTGTTGCTTGATTCATTCTCCCCTGGATTTCTGCAACTCTTTATTAATCGGTCTTCCTCTTACTAATCTCCCCCCTTTTCAATCTGCCCTGAATGAAGCAGCCTGGGTCATATTTCTGTGTAGCCACTACACAGATGCCTCCTCCCTGTGCCAGTCATTACCCTGTTTGCCCATCCACTACAGAATACAATATAAACCTATCATCCCTCATCCATGAAGCTCTCCATAGTTCCACACCACCATACATCTTCTCCCTCATCTCTATCTACCTCCAAATCTATTCTGCAAATGATCCAAGACTAACATCCTCTATAATTCAAACTACAATCTCCTTTCTTCAGAATTTCTCTCTTGCTGCTCAAGTTCTCTGGAATTCACTATCCCAGAAAATCTAATTAATTCCCAGTATCCACAGTATTATGCGTGTTATTAAAACAGATATATTTTGACTGTCCCATCACCTCACCTCACTAATCTACAGTTAGGTCCATATATATTTGGATAGAGACAACATTTTTCTAATTTTGGTTCTAGACATTACCACAATGAATTTTAAACAAAACAATTCAGATGCAGTTGAAGTTCAGACTTTTAGCTTTCATTTGAGGGTATCCACATTAAAATTGGATGAAGGGTTTAGGAATTTCAGCTCCTTAACATGTGCCACCCTGTTTTTAAAGGAACCTAAAGTAATTGGACAGATTAAATAATTGTAAATAAAATGTTCATTTCTAGTACTTGGTTGAAAACCCTTTGTTGGCAATGACTGCCTGAAGTCTTGAACTCATGGACATCACCAGACGCTGTTTCCTCCTTTTTGATGCTCTGCCAGGCCTTCACTGCAGTGGTTTTCAGTTGCTGTTTGTTTGTGGGCCTTTTTATCAGAAGTTTAGTCTTTAACAAGTGAAATGCATGCTCAATAGGGTTGAGATTAGAGATGAGCGTTGTTCGACTCGAACTGTTTGCCAATCTCAAATTCGAGCTGTTTTGGGCGGTGTTCGAGCCGTTCGGCGAAAACGAACGATTTGAGAAAAATTCGGCTGTTCGAGGTTATGTTCGATAACTGTTCGTGCACCAAAATCATAACTGGATTTTTTCTCAGTAATGATGAAAATTAATGTTAATACGCAGATTGAGTGTACAGCGGGGCGGGGGGAGGGGCAGGGGATGGATCTCTGCAGGAATAACGAAGATCTCCAGTTTTTTTCTCTTTCCCGCATTTACAGTGGGGAGGTGCAATCTGTCAGCCTATCAGCAGCGCACACACGGAGCGAAGTGCTTTTTTTCACACAAGCAAGGGCATGTGTCATTGGCAGTGTATGTCACATGTCCTTGCCCTATAAGACCAAGCCATTTTCCCCGTCGCCACCATTTTCTCACTGCTGCAGCTGCGTGTTAGACGGCACCGCTGTTGCTGTGTGCGCTATACCTTGTTAATTTCAAGACAATTTTCGCACAAATCTACAGATAGCTTGGGAGTAGGGAATAGTTGTGATTGCAGTCCTTTTAAGGACTAGGTTACAGCATTTCCTACGACTTTTATCAGGCAGGTCTGTGCTCTTAAATAGATAGGTTGTGGGAGTAAAGACTAATTGTAATTGCAGTCCTTTTCAGGACTAGGTTACATCAGTTCCTATCAGTTTTTGCCAGGCAGGTCTGTGCCAGTGCTGTGCAAGTTTTTTTCACAGCATTTGGCTGAATCTAGCAAAGCTAATCCTTTTTGGCCTATTGCAGAGTGTGTTAGTCAGTGGAGTAGCCTATCTGTGTTGCAAGATACACCACCTATGTATAGAATACCAATTTTTTTACTGCACCTAGTGAAGTAAAATCTTTTGGGCATAGCATCATTCTATTAGTCCATCTATACTGACCTCCATCAGGTTGCAAATTGAATATAATTTTTTTCTGCATCTAGCTCTGAAAAAATATTTGGGCTTCTAGCAGTGTGTGGGACTTGTTCTATTAGTCCATCTATACTGACCTCCATCAGGTTGCAAACTGAATATAATTTTTTTCTGCATCTAGCTCTGAAAAAATATTTGGCCTTCTAGCAGTGTGTGGGACTTTCTCTATTAGTCCATCTATACTGACCTCCATCAGGTTGCAAATTAAAAATTATTTTTTGTCTGCATCTAGCTCTGAAAAAATATTTGGCCTTCTAGCAGTGTGTGGGATTTTCTTTATTAGTCCATCTATACTGACCTCCATCAGGTTGCAAACTGAATATATTTTTTTTCTGCATCTACCTCTGAAAAAATATTTGGGCTTCTAGCTGTGTGTGGGACTTGTTCTATTAGTCCATCTATACTGACCTCCATCAAGTTGCAAACTGAATATAATTTTTTTCTGCATCTAGCTCTGAAAAAATATTTGGCCTTCTAGCAGTGTGTGGGACTGGTTCTATTAGTCCACCTATACTGACCTCCATCAGGTTGCAAATTCAAAATAATTTTTTGTCTGCATCTAGCTCTGAAAAAATATTTGGCCTTCTAGCAGTGTGTGGGACTTTCTCTATTAGTCCATCTATACTGACCTCCATCAGGTTGCAAATTGAATATAATTTTCTTCTGCATCTAACTCTGAAAAAATATTTGGCCTTCTAGCAGTGTGTGGGACTTTCTCTATTAGTCCATCTATACTGACCTCCATCAGGTTGCAAATTAAAAATAATTTTTATCTGCATCTAGCTCTGAAAAAATATTTGGCCTTCTCGCAGTGTGTGGGACTTGTTCTATTAGTCCATCTATACTGACCTCCATCACGCTGCAAATTCAAAATAATTTTTTGTCTGCATCTAGCTCTGAAAAAATATTTGGCCTTCTAGCAGTGTGTGGGACTTTCTCTATTAGTCCATCTATACTGACCTCCATCAGGTTGCAAATTAAAAATAATTTTTATCTGCATCTAGCTCTGAAAAAATATTTGGCCTTCTAGCAGTGTGTGGGACTTTCTCTATTAGTCCATCTATACTAACCTCCATCAGGTTGCAAATTAAAAATAATTTTTATCTGCATCTACCTCTGAAAAAATATTTGGGCTTCTAGCTGTGTGTGGGACTTGTTCTATTAGTCCATCTATACTGACCTCCATCAGGTTGCAAACTGAATATAATTTTTTTCTGCATCTAGCTCTGAAAAAATATTTGGCCTTCTAGCAGTGTGTGGGACTTTCTCTATTAGTTCATCTATACTGACCTCCATCAGGTTGCAAATTAAAAATAATTTTTATCTGCATCTAGCTCTGAAAAAATATTTGGCCTTCTAGCAGTGTGTGGGACTTGTTCTATTAGTCAATCTATACTGACCTCCATCACGTTGCAAATTCAAAATAATTTTTTGTCTGCATTTAGCTCTGAAAAAATATTTGGCCTTCTAGCAGTGTGTGGGACTTTCTCTATTAGTCCATCTATACTGACCTCCATCAGGTTGCAAATTAAAAATTATTTTTATCTGCATCTAGCTCTGAAAAAATATTTGGCCTTCTAGCAGTGTGTGGGACTTTCTCTATTAGTCCATCTATACTGACCTCCATCAGGTTGCAAATTGAATATAATTTTTTTCTGCATCTAACCCAGCCAATAGTTTTGGCCTAATACCACAGTTTGGCCACTCAGCTCTGCTCGGTTCCCATCCATTGTTTTTTTGTGCAAACAACTCCAGAGTTGTGAATTAGTTAACCACCAAAATGAGTGGAAAAAGGCCTGCTGCTGGTGGAAAGGGGAATAGGCGTGTTGGGAAGGGGAAGAAAGGTTGTGTCCGTGGGGTAGGTGTTAAAGCAACAGTAACATCTGCAGAAGAAAGACCATCTTCCAGCCAAACTAAAATGTCTACTTCTTTTAGCGGACAATGTGATAAGATCCCTTTCTTGCGGCCACGCCAATCGCTACAAATTCCAGATGAGGCACAAAAACAGCAGGTGCTTCAATGGATATCAAGTGTTCCTTTAAGTGGGCTCTCCTCCACATCAACTTCAACATCACAAATACTCCAGTCCTCAAAGGTGTCACCCCAATCGCACTTGCTTCCTCACAGCTCCCAAATCTCCAGCTGCCCGTCTGAGTATGAGGTAGAACAGATGGTTGAGTCTGCAGAGCTGTTTACTCATACTATAGCCTGGGAATCAGAGGTCGACTCCAGCGCTTCTGTGAATCCAGACGAGGAAATGATCTGCACTGATGCCCAGAATGTTTATGAGTCGGATCCAGGACCAGACGCTGAAGGTTCTGACCATAATGTAGACCCTCATTCCCAAACTGTAACTCCTGTTGGTGGAGACAATGAGGAAGACGATGATGAGACTCAAATACCTGATTGGAGCGACAACTTTAGTTTTTTGTCAGGGCACGAACAAGTTGGCTCTGAGGACGACGGGTGTGATAACGCACAGGGTGATGATGATGAGGTTGGAGATCCCACTTACTGTCAACCCACAGTCAGTCAAGAGATGAGGTCAGCAGAGGAGGTGGAGGAGGATGCTAGTGACGACGAGGTCAGGTTGCGCCTTCCTGGACAGAGACGCAGTACTGGAAGCACGTCAACAACTGCATCCTCAAACACAACTCTGCCTCTCACCACAAGTCGTGGTGGCTCTTCAGGTCGCATGGGTGCTAAGCCTTGCATAGCCTGGGCATTTTTTCAGATCGATAAAGATGACCCAACTCGTGTTATCTGTAACATTTGTCAGCAAAAGCTAAGTAGAGGCCAAAAAATACATAGTTTGAGTACTTCATGCATGAACCGGCACATGGACATGAAGCATAAGTTGCAGTGGGAAGCTCACTGTGCTACAATGCGGCCTAGCCGGCCGGGCCAACCACCGTCTGCCATATCTTGTGCATCCGCGGCCTCTTCATCCTCTGTGACTGGGGGGGACAGCAGTCACACCTGTTTTGGGGCGCAGACCTGCCACCTCTTTACCCGCAACAGCCAGCGTGATTGGCAGGTCATCATTTTCTTTGGAGGTGGTAACACCAGCTGGTGCTGAGCGCTGTCCGACATCGATAGCACCACCTTTGGATCAAGGCAACCTAACATGTCCGCCTGCATCTTCCTCACAGACCAGCAGTTTGCCGGGGACACCCTTATCAACCCCGTCTAAGCACAATAGCCAGCCCTCGGTCCCTCAGATGTGGACAAGTAAAAGACCATTTCCTCCTAACCATGAGAAAGCTAAGAGGTTGAATTTCACCATCTGCAAGCTCTTGGCTACAGAAATGGTGCCTTTCCACCTGGTGGACACAGAGGATTTTCGAGACCTTATGTCCGTCGCAGTGCCCCAGTAGCAGATGCCCAGTCGGCACTACTTCTCAAAGAAAGGTGTGCGTGCGCTCCACCAGCATGTCGCACACAACATCACCGCTTCTTTGAGAAACTCTGTGTGTGACAGGGTGCATTTCACCACAGACACTTGGACGAGTAGGCATGGACAGGGGCGTTACATGTCGCTGACTGGGCACTGGGTAACTATGGTGACAGCAGGACAAGGGGCTGCTGTCCAAGTCTTGCCGTCCCCACGAGTTGTGCGTCAATCCTCTTTATCTCAAAGTTCCTCCACTGCTTCTGCCTCCTCAACCTCCTCTCGGTCCTCCCCCTGCACACAAAGCCTGTCTGGTCATGCCACAAGCTTTCTAACTGCGCAGAAGGGATCCTGCACACCTCCTTACTATGCTGGCAGTAGGGCTCAAAGTCATCAGGCGGTTTTTACTTTGAAATGTCTGGGAAATGTGAGTCACACAGCTGAGGAGTTGTGGTCAGCTCTGGAGAACCAATTTCATGAATGGTTGTCTCCACTGGACCTGAAACCAGGGAAGGCCGTGTGCGACAATGCTGCAAACCTGGGTGCGGCCCTTCGCCGGGGCAATGTCACACACGTGCCTTGTATGGCTCACGTGTTGAACCTGGTTGTCTAGCAATTTTTAGCCCACTATCGAGGACAAGATGGCCTTCTGCAGAGGGCACGGTCGCTGTGTGCTCACTTCCGCCATTCGCATCCCGCAGCTCAGCGACTTACATCTCTACAGAAGTCGTTGGGCCTGCCACTTCACCGGCTAAAATGCGATGTGCCTACCCGGTGGAATTCAACTCTGCACATGTTGCAGTGACTGTGGCAGCACCGACAAGCCCTGCTGCAATACGTTCTAACGTATAGCCTGGGCCAACAAGATCCAGAGGTGGGGCAAATCACGCTGGAGGAGTGGTCTGAGATCAGGGACCTATGCACCCTTCTGCACAGTTTTGAAATGGCGACGAAGATGTTTAGTGCTGACGATGCCATTATCAGCATGACTATTCCGGTGATTTACATGCTGGAGCACATGTTAATCAGAATTCGGAGTCAGGTGGAGGCACAAGAGGAGGTGGAGGAAGTAGAGGAGGAGGAGTTGTATGCGGAAGGGCTAACATCTGCAAGGTCCAGACGGTCGGCAGCACCAAGGCGGCAGGCATGTGAGGGTGGGGGAGATGGTTTTACCAGGGCGCATGGTAGCAGCCAAACTAGTGAGGAAGGTGCAGGAGCCCAGGAAGAAGTGGAGGACGAACTGATGGAAGACTCATCAGATGATGGAGACCTTGATCACATTTCTGCTGTGCGAGGTTGGGGGGAGAGGACAGAGGAAGGAAGCATGATTGTTACCTCTCCACCAACACAACAGGGACTTGGTGCTCCTGGATGCGCAAGACACATGAGTGCCTTCTTGCTGCACTACCTGCAACATGACCCTCGAATTGTGAGAATTAGAAATAATCCTGACTACTGGGTTGCCACACTGTTAGATCCCCGGTACAAAAGTAAATTTGCAGAAATTATTCCTGCCATAGAAAGGGATGCACGCATGCAGGAGTATCAGCAGAGACTGTTGCAGAATCTTACATGTGCTTTTCCACAAAACACCAGTGGTGCACGTAGTGAATCTCACAGTTCCAACTTGCCAACCGTGGGACCTTTGAGTGTTCAGCACTCAAACCGTAACAGAACCACAGTATCTGCTGGTAACATCAATTTTGCGGAATCATTTCACCACTTTTTTAGCCCATCCTTTGCAAGGCCACAGGAGACAAGAAGTCTGACACATAGTCAACGCCTAGAGACGATGGTACAGGAGTATCTCCAAGTAAACATTGAAGCCATGACTGTGTCACTGGACCCTTGCTCTTTTTGGGCTTCCAATCTGGATAAATGGCCGGAGCTAGCCACTTACGCCTTGGAGATCTTGTCATGCCCCGCAGCCAGCGTTTTGTCTGAACGTGTGTTCAGCGCTGCTGGTGGTGTGCTGACAGATAAGCGCACGCGGCTCTCCACTGATAATGTAGACAGACTCACGTTCATAAAGATGTCATCCTGGGGAGAGTAAAAGCTTGATGATTGGTTAAAATCACCTCACCAACCGTTTTAAGCTTTCAAATTACTAATCATGTTTATCTGTATCTTGGCTGGAAAATAATTTGGGCTTTGTAGCAGTGTGCAGCACTGATTCTATTAGGCCATCTATAATAAGCTCCACCAGATTTAAAATTACTAATCATGTTTATCTGTACCTTGGCTGGAAAATAATTTGGGCTTTGTAGCAGTGTGCAGCACTGATTCTATTAGGCCATCTATACTAAGCTCCACCAGATTTAAAATTAATAATAATTTTTAGCTGCATCTAGCCCGGAAAATAATTTTGGGGCTCCGAGATGCGCAAGACACATAAGTGGCTTCTTGCTGCACTACCTGCAACATGACTCTCATATTGTCAGAATTCGAAGTAATCCTGACTACTGGGTTGCCACACTCTTAGATCCCCCAAAATTTTCGATCAACCTTTTCATTTTAATAAAGACCAAAAAAATGGTCATTTTTGAAATTATAAGCATTAGCAGGTTATTAAAAACTGAAATCAAACAGTTTTCAACTCAAAACTTTATTCTAGGTGATGTTACATTTTCACATAGGACCCCTTGTTCGAAAGGAGCTTCTGAACTCTCTCGTCCATTGAATTTGTCAGGTTTTGGATGGTTTCTGCTTCAATTGTTTTGCATGAGGACAGAATACCCTCCCAGAGGTGTTGCTTAGATGTGAACTGCCTCCCGCCATCATAGACACTCCTTTTGATGATGCTCCAGAGGTTCTGAATGGGGTAGAGGTCAGGGGAGCATGGGGGTCACACCATAAGTTTGTCCCCTTTTATGCCCATATCAGCCAGAGATGCAGATGTTTTATGTGCAGCATGAGATGGTGCATTATCATGCAAAAAAATGATCTTGCTGTGAAATACACGGTTCTTCTTCTTGAACCATGGCAGGAAGTGCTGTTTGAGAAAATCCACATACATTATGGAGTTCATCTTTAGCGCCTTCAGGGATCCTAAAGGGGCCGACAATCTCTCTCCCCATGATTCCAGCCCAAAACATTACTCCACCTCCTCCTTGTTGGCGCTGTAGCCGTGTTTGCGTGGGGTGTCCATCAACCAGCCATCCTCCACTCCATCCATTTGGACTATCGAGCGTTGCACGGCACTCATCCATGAACAAAACAGTTTTGAAATCAGTCTTCATGCAATGTTTGGCCCACTGGAGCCGTTTCTGCTTGTGTGAAGTGGATAGAGGAGGTCGACAGGATGGCGTATGCACAGCTGCAAACCTCTGAAGGACCCTGCATCTTGTTGTTCAGGGGACGTTGGAGGCACCAGCAGCTTCAAAAACTTGTCTGCTGCTATGACAAGGCTTTTTTGCCGCTGCTCTTTTAACCTGACGTAATTGAGTGTAGGAAAGAGTCCTCAATTTGCCCTTATCAGCACGCACACATGTGTACTGTGAATCAGCTGCATACTTCTTGATTGCCAAGACACTTCATCCTGATCAACCCACAATGTTGATTGTAGTCATGCCTTGACCTAAACACTCCACAATTTGTTGCTTTTCAGCAGCCGACACATCCTTTTTCTTTCCCATTTTGGCAGAAAATGTAGGCTGCTTAATAATGTGGGACAGCCTTCTTAAGTAGTCTTGCCTTTCATTGGACACACCTGCCAAACTAATTAGCACAGGTGTCTGCAATTGCTTACAGTGATATAAAGAGCCCTGACACACATCACCATCAATGAGTTTAACTGACAAACAAACAAATTCTTCCCTTATCACTCCTAAACACTTTTTGCATAATAATTTGAAACACAGTGTACATGTGCTTCCACAAAACACCAGTGGTTCACGTAGTGAATCTTACAGTTCTAACTTGCCAACCGTGGTCTGTATGGAGTTGTTCAATAAAGGGCCCAAAATTAAGATAACATAGATGGGAGAGGTCTCTATGAATAGGAATTCCTAAGTATTTGATACCCTGTGAGGGCCAGGCAAAGGAAAGTTGAACTGGATGGAATCCTGTATGGATTTGGGGAGGGAGACATCGAGGGCCTCAGACTTCGCTGCATTGATTTTAAAATTTGACCATGTAACAAAGTGATCTATTTCAGCCATAACAGCATGGATGGATATATGTGATTGAGTGATATATACTAGGACATCATCAGCAAATAGAGAGCACTTGTACTCGGTGCCTCCCACCTCAATCCACCTAATATTGGGGTTATGGCGAATTGATGAGAGCAGGTGCTCCGTCACTAGGATGTATAAGAGAGGGGACAGAGGACATCCCTGCCTTGTCCCATTGGTGATTGTGAAAGGTGATGAAAATGTTCTGATGCACCCCCTGGGCCTTGGGACACCCGGAGCCAGACCCTTTTTGGTGGATGCTGGTAGTTGCAGTCTCCGTGGCGGCGACCCGGTTCCGTGGCTCAGGACGGTCAAACCAGTGGCGGAACTATTTATGTGGTTTTGATGTTTAAATGTCCGACTACGCCACCCGTGGATTGCGGTCAGAGTGAACCGCCGCTGCAGGGCAGACCGCTGAGGCTGGTGTTGTGGGTGCAGCAGAGCGTAGCATAACTCCCCACGGGAGGAGTATAGCCTCAGGGCAGTGTATGCGGAGGATGGGGGTGATGGTGCAGGGCAGCAGCAATAACGACACGGAGTCAGTGATGCAGTCCAGGGCCTTTACTCACAGTTCTTATTATCCAGACCACGTCTGCAGGTAACGGCTGCCCACGTCGTACTGTGCTCACCAGGTAAGGGGCTCAGACAACTCCCAGATAACTTTGGAGCGCTTCACAGGACCCCCTTTGTGTGTCCTTTGTCTGGCCTTTCTTACCAACCCTTCTGTCCGGCTGCCTCGGGCCTCCTCTTGGTAAACTTGGCGCCAGTTTCCCTGACCCTATGTGGTGCTTTCCTAGCGGGTGTAGCGAGGGGCTGCGCCACATAAAATGTCACAGCCTCCGGTTTCTAGCTGAGGGTCGTTTCCTGCCTCCACTAGTTTCGGGGACCGGTCTCCCCCTTTGGCCTGACCCCTCCACGCAGGTGGATTCGGGCGTGCGGTGGCGACTCGCCCGTCCGCACCCCTGGGATCCCTTCGTTCCTCGTTCCTGGAGCCTTCTCCGCTCCTCTTCCTTCCTTCTCCGCTCCTCTTCCTTCCTTCTCCCTCTTCCAGGCCTGGGCCTCTGTTACTAGGCCCGCCTCCGGAGCAGAGCTCATGCAGAGCCCCTGCTCCCTGTCAGTTCTGCTCAGACTTCTCTGCACTGAACTAAGATGGTGCCCACCTTTTATACTCCCTTCTCAATGCACCCAGGAACTGCTTCCTCCCTGCTCCTGCACTACAGGGTTCCCCTTCCTCAGTGTTCCCTCCCCCCACTCCAGCCAGGGACAGGGACTGTCGTGCCCATCTCAGGGGCATATTGGTCGCCCTGCCCCACGGCAATCTGGTGTAATGCATGCAGGTGTCGGGTCCTGATCCACACTCCATCCTTACCTGAGAGTGAGATATCACACCTCTGGGTGAGGTGCAATACCTATGTAGCAACCGAGCCCTCAGGGTGCTACAGTTCCATTTATCTTCAGCCTAGGTGACGTAATGCGATACAGGGCCGTGATTTTGGCTATAAAAGGGTCCCCTAGACCCCTACCCCAAGCTTTTTAAGAGAATCATATATGGCGTGCCAGGAGACTCTATGGAATGCTTTCTCAGCATCCAACGAGAGTATCTAATTACAAATTTTTAACTGCATCTAGCCCAGGAAATACTTTGTGCCTAGTAGCAGTGTCTGCTAGTCAGCGGATTATCCCGGCTGTTAAGCAAGCTACACCACCTGTAGTTTGGACACTTAATTTTTTCAAAGGAAATGCTTAGGGACCACGGGATACTCAGTGAAGAGCATCAGGAGGCACCCCAAGGCATAGGCGCTGGGACTGGCAGTAGGATGCCTTGCGGTGGACAGCCGAGCTCGATCCTTATAAAAGCTTTTTAACTGCAGCAGCTTTAGTGGTCGCTACTGGAGCTGGAATTACGCGGCTGCTGGCATGAGACTTGCCCTCCAATAGATCCTTGTAAATGGATTTAAAGTGTATTCATTCAAATTAGAGAGACAATTTAAATTAAAAAGCTTAGAGCTGCCTCCACCACAGGGGGGCTCGCTCGACCCACCAGCGGACAGGCACCAGTATTGGGAGAGGGGGGCTGGCCGTCAGGGTTCACCGCGGCTCTGGCACAAACCCGGCGACACGGAGGTGGCACGGGCAGGAGCGGACTGGCCGTGTCGGCTTCTCACTTTTTGGATTTTAGAAGGGCATGACATGCCTATATCTGTGTCTCCCCCTCCTTTTACTCCTCCACCTCTTTTCTTTTCGCATGACTATATGTACTTGTCACTTTTCCATGTGTTAGTTGTGTCTTCTGAGCAGTTTGTCAGCTTTTGGACACCTTTGAAGGTGTTTTCTATGTGTTTCTATGTGTTTTTGTTTGCCTGCCATTGGTTTTAACGGTGTTCGACGAACAGTTCGACGAACAGTTCGGCGAACAGTTCGGCGAACACACGGGTGTTCGACGAACCGAACCGAACTCGAACACTACGGGGGTGGCTCAACACTAGTTGAGATCAGGTGACTGACTTGGCCATTCAAGAATATTCCACTTCTTTTCTTTAATAAACTCCTGGGTTGCTTTGGCTTTATGTTTTGGGTCATTGCCCATCTGTAGTATGAAACGATGACCAATTAGTTTGGCTGCATTAGGCTGGATCTGAGCACACAGAATGGCTCTGAATAAATCAGAATTCATTCGGTTGCTTCTGTCCTTTGTCACATCATCAATAAGCACTAGTGACCCAGTGCCACTGGCAGCCATGCATGCCCAAGCCATCACACTGCCTCCTCCGTGTTTTACAGATGATGTGGTATGCTTTGGATCATGAGCTGTACCACTCCTTCGCCATACTTTTCTCTTTCCATCATTCTGGTAGAGGTTGATCTTGGTTTCATCTGTCCAAAGAATGTTCTTCCAGAACTGTGCTGGCTTTTTTAGATGTTTTTTTAGCAAAGTCCAGTGTAGTCTTTTTATTCTTGATGCTTATGAGAAGCTTGCACCGTGCAGTGAACCCTCTGTATTTACTTTCATGCAGTCTTCTCTTTATGGGAGATTTGGATATTGATACACCTACCTCCTGGAGAGTGTTGTTCACTTGGTTGGCTGTTGTGAACGGGTTTCTCTTCACCATGGAGATTATTCTGCGATCATCCACCACTGTTGTCTTCCGTGGGCGCCCAGGTCTTTTTGCATTGATGAGTTCACCAGTGCTTTCTTTTTTTCTCAGGATGTACCAAACTGTAGATTTTGCCACTCCTAATATTGTAGCAATTTCTCAGATGGGTTTTTTCTGTTTTTGCAGCTTAAGGATGGCTTGTTTCACCTGCATGGAGAGCTCCTTTGACGGCATGTTTACTTCACAGCAAAACCTTCCAAATGCAAGCACCGCACCTCAAATCAACTCCAGGCCTTTTATCTGCTTAATTGAGAATGACATAACGAAGGGATTGCCCACACATGTCCATGAAATAGCCTTGGAGTCAATTGTCCAATTACTTTTGGTCCCTTTAAAAACAGGGTGGCACATGTTAAGGAGCTGAAACTCCTTAACCCTTCATCCAATTTTAATGTGGATACCCTCAAATAAAAGCTGAAAGTCTGAACTTCAACTGAATCTGAATTGTTTTGTTTAAAATTCATTGTGGTAATGTCTAGAACCAAAATTAGAAAAATGTTGTCTCTGTCCAAATATATATGGACCTAACTGTATCTACTCTATGTTCTTCTTTCTTAAATTTTCTACAGAGTCGGTCATTTATATAATCTTTTCTTACTCTATCCAAGCACTTGATTTGGAAGGGTTAATATTTTCTTCTAGATTGAATATTTTTTTAGTACTAACAAGTCTCATAGTCTTAGATTTATTTAAATATTTTTCTTAAGATTTCACATGTGGACTAAAGTTTTCCTGTCTCGTATGCAATATTTTGAGAAAACTGTGTGCTATGGGTAGTACACTGAGGAAGACATAATAGCTAAAAATCTCATGATATGTTTGTGAAAAGTTGGCAGACAGGGAAAATTTCCAATGGGAACTACATTTGTCTGTAAATGGTATAAGAAAATAACAGGGTAATTAATAGAGATGAGCGTTGTTCTACTCGAACTGTTCGCCAATCTCAAATTCGAGCTGTTTTGGGCGGTGTTCGAGCCGTTCGGCGAACACGAACAATTTGAGAAAAATTCGGCAGTTCGAGGTTATGTTCGATAACTGTTCGTGCACCAAAATCATAACTGGATTTTTTCTCAGTAATGATGAAAATTAATGTTAATACGCAGTTTGAGTGTACAGCGGGGTGGGGGGAGGGGCAGGGGATGGATCTCTGCAGGAACAATGAAGATCTCCATTTTTTTTTCTCTTTCCCGCATTTACAGTGGGGAGGTGCAATCTGTCAGCCTATCAGCAGCGCACACACGGAGCGAAGTGCTTTTTTTCACACAAGCAAGGGCATGTGTCATTGGCATTGTATGTCACATGTCCTTGCCCTATAAGACCAAGCCATTTTCCCCGTCGCCACCATTTTCTCACTGCTGCAGCTGCGTGTTAGACGGCACCGCTGTTGCTGTGTGCGCTATACCTTGTTAATTTCAAGCCAATTTTCGCACAAATATACAGATAGCTTGGGAGTAGGGAATAGTTGTGATTGCAGTCCTTTTAAGGACTAGGTTACAGCATTTCCTACGACTTTTATCAGGCAGGTCTGTGCTCTTAAATAGATAGGTTGTGGGAGTAAAGACTAATTGTAATTGGAGTCCTTTTCAGGACTAGGTTACATCAGTTCCTATCAGTTTTTGCCAGGCAGGTCTGTGCCAGTGCTGTGCAAGTTTTTTTCACAGCATTTGGCTGAATCTAGCAAAGCTAATCCTTTTTGGCCTATTGCAGAGTGTTAGTCAGTGGAGTAGCCTATCTGTGTTGCAAGATATACCACCTGTGTATAGAATACCAATTTTTTTACTGCACCTAGTGAAGTAAAATCTTTTGGGCATAGCATCATTCTATTAGTCCATCTATACTGACCTCCATCAGGTTGCAAACTGAATCTAATTTTTTTCTGCATCTAGCTCTGAAAAAATATTGGGCTTCTAGCTGTGTGTGGGTCTTGTTCTATTAATCCATCTATACTGACCTCCATCAGGTTGCAAACTGAATATAATTTTTTTCTGCATCTAGCTCTGAAAAAATATTGGGCCTTCTAGCAGTGTGTGGGACTTGTTCTATTAGTCCACCTATACTGACCTCCATCAGGTTGCAAACTGAATATATTTTTTTCTGCATCTACCTCTGAAAAAATATTGGGCTTCTAGCTGTGTGTGGGACTTGTTGTATTAGTCCATCTATACTGACCTCCATCAGGTTGCAAACTGAATATAATTTTTTTCTGCATCTAGCTCTGAAAAAATATTGGGCTTCTAGCTGTGTGTGGGTCTTGTTCTATTAATCCATCTATACTGACCTCCATCAGGTTGCAAACTGAATATAATTTTTTTCTGCATCTAGCTCTGAAAAAATATTGGGCCTTCTAGCAGTGTGTGGGACTTGTTCTATTAGTCCACCTATACTGACCTCCATCAGGTTGCAAACTGAATATATTTTTTTCTGCATCTACCTCTGAAAAAATATTGGGCTTCTAGCTGTGTGGGGGACTTGTTGTATTAGTCCATCTACACTGACCTCCATCAGGTTGCAAACTGAATATAATTTTTTTCTGCATCTAGCTCTGAAAAAATATTGGGCTTCTAGCTGTGTGTGGGTCTTGTTCTATTAATCCATCTATACTGACCTCCATCAGGTTGCAAACTGAATATAATTTTTTTCTGCATCTAGCTCTGAAAAAATATTGGGCCTTCTAGCAGTGTGTGGGACTTGTTCTATTAGTCCACCTATACTGACCTCCATCAGGTTGCAAACTGAATATATTTTTTTCTGCATCTAGCTCTGAAAAAATATTGGGCTTCTAGCTGTGTGTGGGTCTTTCTCTATTAATCCATCTATACTGACCTCCATCAGGTTGCAAACTGAATATAATTTTTTTCTGCATCTAGCTCTGAAAAAATATTGGGCTTCTAGCTGTGTGTGGGTCTTGTTCTATTAATCCATCTATACTGACCTCCATCAGGTTGCAAACTGAATATAATTTTTTTCTGCATCTAGCTCTGAAAAAATATTGGGCTTCTAGCTGTGTGTGGGTCTTGTTCTATTAATCCATCTATACTGACCTCCATCAGGTTGCAAACTGAATATAACTTTTTTCTGCATCTAGCTCTGAAAAAATATTGGGCTTCTAGCTGTGTGTGGGTCTTGTTCTATTAATCCATCTATACTGACCTCCATCAGGTTGCAAACTGAATATAATTTTTTTCTGCATCTAGCTCTGAGAAAATATTGGGCCTTCTAGCAGTGTGTGGGACTTGTTCTATTAGTCCACCTATACTGACCTCCATCAGGTTGCAAACTGAATATATTTTTTTCTGCATCTACCTCTGAAAAAATATTGGGCTTCTAGCTGTGTGTGGGACTTGTTGTATTAGTCCATCTATACTGACCTCCATCAGGTTGCAAACTGAATATAATTTTTTTCTGCATCTAGCTCTGAAAAAATATTGGGCTTCTAGCTGTGTGTGGGTCTTGTTCTATTAATCCATCTATACCGACCTACATCAGGTTGCAAGCTGAATATAATTTTTTTCTGCATCTAGCTCTGAAAAAATATTGGTCCTTCTAGCAGTGTGTGGGACTTGTTCTATTAGTCCACCTATACTGACCTCCATCAGGTTGCAAACTGAATATATTTTTTTCTGCATCTACCTCTGAAAAAATATTGGGCTTCTAGCTGTGTGTGGGACTTGTTGTATTAGTCCATCTATACTGACCTCCATCAGGTTGCAAACTGAATATAATTTTTTTCTGCATCTAGCTCTGAAAAAATATTGGGCTTCTAGCTGTGTGTGGGTCTTGTTCTATTAATCCATCTATACTGACCTCCATCAGGTTGCAAACTGAATATAATTTTTTTCTGCATCTAGCTCTGAAAAAATATTGGGCCTTCTAGCAGTGTGTGGGACTTGTTCTATTAGTCCACCTATACTGACCTCCATCAGGTTGCAAACTGAATATATTTTTTTCTGCATCTACCTCTGAAAAAATATTGGGCTTCTAGCTGTGTGTGGGACTTGTTGTATTAGTCCATCTATACTGACCTCCATCAGGTTGCAAACTGAATATAATTTTTTTCTGCATCTAGCTCTGAAAAAATATTGGGCTTCTAGCTGTGTGTGTGTCTTGTTCTATTAATCCATCTATACTGACCTCCATCAGGTTGCAAACTGAATATAATTTTTTTCTGCATCTAGCTCTGAAAAAATATTGGGCCTTCTAGCAGTGTGTGGGACTTGTTCTATTAGTCCACCTATACTGACCTCCATCAGGTTGCAAACTGAATATATTTTTTTCTGCATCTACCTCTGAAAAAATATTGGGCTTCTAGCTGTGTGTGGGACTTGTTGTATTAGTCCATCTATACTGACCTCCATCAGGTTGCAAACTGAATATAATTTTTTTCTGCATCTAGCTCTGAAAAAATATTGGGCTTCTAGCTGTGTGTGGGTCTTGTTCTATTAATCCATCTATACTGACCTCCATCAGGTTGCAAACTGAATATAATTTTTTTCTGCATCTAGCTCTGAAAAAATATTGGGCTTCTAGCTGTGTGTGGGTCTTGTTCTATTAATCCATCTATACTGACCTCCATCAGGTTGCAAACTGAATATAATTTTTTTCTGCATCTAGCTCTGAAAAAATATTGGGCTTCTAGCTGTGTGTGGGTCTTGTTCTATTAATCCATCTATACTGACCTCCATCAGGTTGCAAACTGAATATAATTTTTTTCTGCATCTAGCTCCGAAAAAATATTGGGCTTCTAGCTGTGTGTGGGTCTTGTTCTATTAATCCATCTATACTGACCTCCATCAGGTTGCAAACTGAATCTAATTTTTTTCTGCATCTAGCTCTGAAAAAATATTGGGCTTCTAGCTGTGTGTGGGTCTTGTTCTATTAATCCATCTATACTGACCTCCATCAGGTTGCAAACTGAATATAATTTTTTTCCGCATCTAGCTCTGAAAAAATGTTGGGCCTTTTAGCAGTGTGTGGGACTTGTTCTATTAGTCCACCTATACTGACCTCCATCAGGTTGCAAACTGAATATATTTTTTTCTGCATCTACCTCTGAAAAAATATTGGGCTTCTAGCTGTGTGTGGGACTTGTTGTATTAGTCCATCTATACTGACCTCCATCAGGTTGCAAACTGAATCTAATTTTTTTCTGCATCTAGCTCTGAAAAAATATTGGGCTTCTAGCTGTGTGTGGGTCTTGTTCTATTAATCCATCTATACTGACCTCCATCAGGTTGCAAACTGAATATAATTTTTTCTGCATCTACCTCTGAAAAAATATTGGGCCTTCTAGCAGTGTGTGAGACTTGGTCTATTAGTCCATCTATACTGACCTCCATCAGGTTGCAAATTAAAAATAATTTTTTTCTGCATCTAACCCAGCCAATAGTTTTGGCCTAATACCACAGTTTGGCCACTCAGCTCTGCTCGGTTACCATCCATTGTTTTTTTGTGCAAACAACTCCAGAGTTGTGAATTAGTTAACCACCAAAATGAGTGGAAAAAGGCCTGCTGCTGGTGGAAAGGGGAATAGGCGTGTTGGGAAGGGGAAAAAAGGTTGTGTCCGTGGGGTAGGTGTTAAAGCAACAGTAACATCTGCAGAAGAAAGACCATCTTCCAGCCAAACTAAAATGTCTACTTCTTTTAGCGGACAATGTGATAAGATCCCTTTCTTACGGCCACGCCAATCGCTACAAATTCCAGATGAGGCACAAAAACAGCAGGTGCTTCAATGGATATCAAGTGCTCCTTTAAGTGGGCTCTCCTCCACATCAACTTCAACATCACAAATACTCCAGTCCTCAAAGGTGTCACCCAAATCGCACTTGCTTCCTCACAGCTCCCAAATCTCCAGCTGCCCGTCTGAGTATGAGGTAGAACAGATGGTTGAGTCTGCAGAGCTGCTTACTCTTACTATAGCCTGGGAATCAGAGGTCGACTCCAGCGATTCTGTGAATCCAGACGAGGAAATGATCTGCACTGATGCCCAGAATCTTTATGAGTCGGATCCAGGACCAGACGCAGAAGGTTCTGACCATAATGTAGACCCTCATTCCCAAACTGTAACTCCTGTTGGTGGAGACAATGAGGAAGACGATGATAAGACTCAAATACCTGATTGGAGCGACAACTTTAGTTTTTTGTCAGGGCAGGAACAGGTTGGCTCTGAGGACGACGGGTGTGATAACACACAGGGTGATGATGATGAGGTTGGAGATCCCACTTACTGTCAACCCACAGTCAGCCAAGAAATGAGGTCAGCAGAGGAGGTGGAGGAAGATGCTAGTGACGACGAGGTCAGGTTGCGCCTTCCTGGACAGAGACGTAGTACTGGAAGCACGTCAACAACTGCATCCTCAAACACAACTCTGCCTCTCACCACAAGTCGTGGTGGCTCTTCAGGTCGCATGGGTGCTAAGCCTTGCATAGCCTGGGCATTTTTTCAGATCGATAAAGATGACCCAACTCGTGTTATCTGTAACATTTGTCAGCAAAAGCTAAGTAGAGGCCAAAAAATACATAGTTTGAGTACTTCATGCATGAACCGGCACATGGACATGAAGCATAAGTTGCAGTGGGAAGCTCAGTGTGCTACAATGCGGCCTAGCCGGCCGGGCCAACCACCGTCTTCCATATCTTGTGCATCCGCGGCCTCTTCATCCTCTGTGACTGGGGGGACAGCAGTCACACCTGTTTTGGGGCGCAGACCTGCCACCTCTTTACCCGCAACAGCCAGCGTGATTGGCAGGTCATCATTTTCTTTGGAGGTGGTAACACCAGCTGGTGTTGAGCGCTGTCCGACATCGATAGCACCACCTTTGGATCAAGGCAACCTAACATGTCCGCCTGCATCTTCCTCACAGACCGGCAGTTTGCCGGGGACACCCTTATCAACCCCGTCTAAGCACAATAGCCAGCCCTCGGTCCCTCAGATGTGGACAAGTAAAAGACCATTTCCTCCTAGCCATGAGAAAGCTAAGAGGTTGAATTTCACCATCTGCAAGCTCTTGGCTACAGAAATGCTGCCTTTCCGCCTGGTGGACACAGAGGATTTTCGAGACCTTATGTCCGTCGCAGTGCCCCAGTACCAGATGCCCAGTCGGCACTACTTCTCAAAGAAAGGTGTGCCTGTGCTCCACCAGCATGTCGCACACAACATCACCGCTTCTTTGAGAAACTCTGTGTGTGACAGGGTGCATTTCACCACAGACACTTGGACGAGTAGGCATGGACAGGGGCGTTACATGTCGCTGACTGGGCACTGGGTAACTATGGTGACAGCAGGACAAGGGGCTGCTGTCCAAGTCTTGCCGTCCCCACGAGTTGTGCGTCAATCCTCTTTATGTCAAAGTTCCTCCACTGCTTCTGCCTCCTCAACCTCCTCTCGGTCTTTCACCTGCACCCAAAGCCTGTCTGGTCATGCCACAAGCTTTCTAACTGCGCAGAAGGGATCCTGCACACCTCCTTACTATGCTGGCAGTAGGGCTCAACGTCATCAGGCGGTTTTTACATTGAAATGTCTGGGAAATGTGAGTCACACAGCTGAGGAGTTGTGGTCAGCTCTGGAGAACCAATTTCATGAATGGTTGTCTCCACTGGACCTGAAACCAGGGAAGGCCGTGTGCGACAATGCTGCAAACCTGGGTGCGGCCCTTCACCGGGGCAATGTCACACACGTGCCTTGTATGGCTCACGTGTTGAACCTGGTTGTCCAGCAATTTTTAGCCCACTATCCCAGACTAGATGGCCTTCTGCAGAGGGCACGGTCGCTGTGTGCTCACTTCCGCCGTTCGCATCCCGCAGCTCAGCGACTTACATCTCTACAGAAGTCGTTGGGCCTGCCACTTCACCGGCTAAAATGCAATGTGCCTACCCGGTGGAATTCAACTCTGCACATGTTGCAGCGACTGTGGCAGCACCGACAAGCCCTGGTGCAATACGTTCTGACGTATAGCCTGGGCCAACGAGATTCAGAGGTGGGGCAAATCACGCTGGAGGAGTGGTCTCAGATCAGGGACCTATGCACCCTTCTGCACAGTTTTGAAATGGCGACGAAGATGTTTAGTGCTGACGATGCCATTATCAGCATGACTATTCCGGTGATTTACATGCTGGAGCACATGTTAAACAGAATTCGGAGTCAGGTGGTGGCACAAGAGTAGGTGGAGGAAGTAGAGGAGGAGGAGTTGTATGCGGAAGGGCTAACATCTGCAAGGTCCAGACGGTCGGCAGCACCAAGGCGGCAGGCATGTGAGGGTGGGGGAGATGGTTTTACCAGGGCGCATGGTAGCAGCCAAACTAGTGAGGAAGGTGCAGGAGCCCAGGAAGAAGTGGAGGACGAACTGATGGAAGACTCATCAGATGAGGGAGACCTTGATCACATTTCTGTTGTGCGAGGTTGGGGGGAGAGGACAGAGGAAGGAAGCATGATTGTTACCTCGCCACCAACACAACAGGGACTTGGTGCTCCTGGATGCGCAACACACATGAGTGCCTTCTTGCTGCACTACCTGCAACATGACCCTCGAATTGTGAGAATTAGAAATAATCCTGACTACTGGGTTGCCACACTGTTAGATCCCCGGTACAAAAGTAAATTTGCAGAAATTATTCCTGCCATAGAAAGGGATGCACGCATGCAGGAGTATCAGCAGAGACTGTTGCAGAATCTTACATGTGCTTTTCCACAAAATACCAGTGGTGCACGTAGTGAATCTCACAGTTCCAACTTGCCAACCGTGGGACCGTCAAGTGTTCAGCACTCAAACCGTAACAGAACCACAGTATCTGCTGGTAACATCAATTTTGCGGAATCTTTTCACCACTTTTTTAGCCCATCCTTTGCAAGGCCACAGGAGACAAGAAGTCTGACACATAGTCAACGCCTAGAGACGATGGTACAGGAGTATCTCCAAGTAAACATTGAAGCCACGACTGTGTCACTGGACCCTTGCTCTTTTTGGGCTTCCAATCTGGATAAATGGCCGGAGCTAGCCACTTACGCCTTGGAGATCTTGTCATGCCCCGCAGCCAGCGTTCTGTCTGAACGTGTGTTCAGCGCTGCTGGTGGTGTGTAGAGATGAGCGTTGTTCTACTCGAACTGTTCGCCAATCTCAAATTCGAGCTGTTTTGGGCGGTGTTCGAGCCGGTCGGCGAACACGAACAATTTGAGAAAAATTCGGCTGTTCGAGGTTATGTTCGATAACTGTTCGTGCACCAAAATCATAACTGGATTTTTTCTCAGTAATGATGAAAATTAATGTTAATACGCAGTTTGAGTGTACAGCGGGGCGGGGGGAGGGGCAGGGGATGGATCTCTGCAGGAACAATGAAGATCTCCATTTTTTTTTCTCTTTCCCGCATTTGCAGTGAGGAGGTGCAATCTGTCAGCCTATCAGCAGCGCACACACGGAGCGAAGTGCTTTTTTTCACACAAGCAAGGGCATGTGTGATTGGCAGTGTATGTCGCATGTCCTTGCCCTATAAGACCAAGCCATTTTCCCCGTCGCCACCATTTTCTCACTGCTGCAGCTGCGTGTTAGACGGCACCGCTGTTGCTGTGTGCGCTATACCTTGTTAATTTCAAGCCAATTTTCGCACAAATATACAGATAGCTTGGGAGTAGGGAATAGTTGTGATTGCAGTCCTTTTAAGGACTAGGTTACAGCATTTCCTACGACTTTCATCAGGCAGGTCTGTGCTCTTAAATAGGTAGATTGTGGGAGTAAAGACTAATTGTAATTGGAGTCCTTTTCAGGACTAGGTTACATCAGTTCCTATCAGTTTTTGCCAGGCAGGTCTGTGCCAGTGCTGTGCAAGTTTTTTTCACAGCATTTGGCTGAATCTAGCAAAGCTAATCCTTTTTGGCCTATTGCAGAGTGTGTTAGTCAGTGGAGTAGCCTATCTGTGTTGCAAGATATACCACCTGTGTATAGAATACCAATTTTTTTACTGCACCTAGTGAAGTAAAATCTTTTGGGCATAGCATCATTCTATTAGTCCATCTATACTGACCTCCATCAGGTTGCAAACTGAATATAATTTTTTTCTGCATCTAGCTCTGAAAAAATATTTGGGCTTCTAGCAGTGTGTGGGACTTGGTCTATTAGTCCATGTATACTGACCTCCATCAGGTTGCAAATTAAAAATAATTTTTTTCTTCATTTAGCTCTGAAAAAATATTTGGGCTTCTAGCAGTGTGTGGGACTTGGTCTATTAGTCCTTCTATACTGACCTCCAGCAGGTTGCAAATTGAATATAATTTTTTTCTGCATCTAGCTCTGAAAAAATATTTGGGCTTCTAGCGGTGTGTGGGACTTGGTCTATTAGTCCATCTATACTGACCTCCATCAGGTTGCAAATTAAAAATAATTTTTTTCTGCATCTAGCTCTGAAAAAATATTTGGGCTTCTAGCAGTGTGTGGGACTTGGTCTATTAGTCCATCTATACTGACCTCCATCAGGTTGCAAATTAAAAATAATTTTTTTCTTCATTTAGCTCTGAAAAAATATTTGGGCTTCTAGCAGCGTGTGGGACTTGTTCTATTAGTCCATCTATACTGACCTCCATCAGGTTGCAAATTAAAAATAATTTTTTTCTGCATCTAGCTCTGAAAAAATATTTGGGCTTCTAGCAGTGTGTGGGACTTGGTCTATTAGTCCATCTATACTGACCTCCATCAGGTTGCAAATTAAAAATAATTTTTTTCTTCATTTAGCTCTGAAAAAATATTTGGGCTTCTAGCAGTGTGTGGGACTTGTTCTATTAGTCCTTCTATACTGACGTCCAGCAGGTTGCAAATTGAATATAATTTTTTTCTGCATCTAGCTCTGAAAAAATATTTGGGCTTCTAGCGGTGTGTGGGACTTGGTCTATTAGTCCATCTATACTGACCTCCATCAGGTTGCAAATTAAAAATAATTTTTTTCTGCATCTAACCCAGCCAATAGTTTTGGCCTAATACCACAGTTTGGCCACTCAGCTCTGCTCGGTTACCATCCATTGTTTTTTTGTGCAAACAACTCCAGAGTTGTGAATTAGTTAACCACCAAAATGAGTGGAAAAAGGCCTGCTGCTGGTGGAAAGGGGAATAGGCGTGTTGGGAAGGGGAAAAAAGGTTGTGTCCGTGGGGTAGGTGCAGAAGAAAGACCACCTTCCAGCCAAACTAAAATGTCTACTTCTTTTAGCGGACAATGTGATAAGATCCCTTTCTTACGGCCACGCCAATCGCTACAAATTCCAGATGAGGCACAAAAACAGCAGGTGCTTCAACGGATATCAAGTGCTCCTTTAAGTGGGCTCTCCTCCACATCAACTTCAACATCACAAATACTCCAGTCCTCAAAGGTGTCACCCAAATCGCACTTGCTTCCTCACAGCTCCCAAATCTCCAGCTGCCCGTCTGAGTATGAGGTAGAACAGATGGTTGAGTCTGCAGAGCTGTTTACTCATACTATAGCCTGGGAATCAGAGGTCGAATCCAGCGCTTCTGTGAATCCAGACGAGGAAATGATCTGCACTGATGCCCAGAATCTTTATGAGTCGGATCCAGGACCAGACGCAGAAGGTTCTGACCATAATGTAGACCCTCATTCCCAAACTGTAACTCCTGTTGGTGGAGACAATGAGGAAGACGATGATAAGACTCAAATACCTGATTGGAGCGACAACTTTAGTTTTTTGTCAGGGCAGGAACAGGTTGGCTCTGAGGACGACGGGTGTGATAACGCACAGGGTGATGATGATGAGGTCGGAGATCCCACTTACTGTCAACCCACAGTCAGCCAAGAGATGAGGTCAGCAGAGGAGGTGGAGGAAGATGCTAGTGACGACGAGGTCAGGTTGCGCCTTCCTGGACAGAGACGTAGTACTGGAAGCACGTCAACAACTGCATCCTCAAACACAACTCTGCCTCTCACCACAAGTCGTGGTGGCTCTTCAGGTCGCATGG
The DNA here is from genome assembly GCF_046119375.1 of Phyllobates terribilis. NCBI lineage: Eukaryota > Metazoa > Chordata > Amphibia > Anura > Dendrobatidae > Phyllobates > Phyllobates terribilis. The sequence continues at coordinate 279,062,873 of NW_027362767.1, forward strand.
GTGCTAAGCCTTGCATAGCCTGGGCATTTTTTCAGATCGATAAAGATGACCCAACTCGTGTTATCTGTAACATTTGTCAGCAAAAGCTAAGTAGAGGCCAAAAAATACATAGTTTGAGTACTTCATGCATGAACCGGCACATGGACATGAAGCATAAGTTGCAGTGGGAAGCTCAGTGTGCTACAATGCGGTCTAGCCGGCCGGGCCAACCACCGTCTGCCATATCTTGTGCATCCGCGGCCTCTTCATCCTCTGTGACTGGGGGGACAGCAGTCACACCTGTTTTGGGGCGCAGACCTGCCACCTCTTTACCCGCAACAGCCAGCGTGATTGGCAGGTCATCATTTTCTTTGGAGGTGGTAACACCAGCTGGTCTTGAGCGCTGTCCGACATCGATAGCACCACCTTTGGATCAAGGCAACCTAACATGTCCGCCTGCATCTTCCTCACAGACCGGCAGTTTGCCGGGGACACCCTTATCAACCCCGTCTAAGCACAATAGCCAGCCCTCGGTGTTAGAACCTTGCTGTTAGTTTTTTTTTCCTTTGCTGGTCACATGACCTTGTTGGCCTATTTAATCCTGCTCCGCCCTTCTGGCTTTGCTGGACTTCATTGTATATCTACTTTCTAGCTAGCCTGTGCTCTGTATCTTGCTCTGTTAGTTTGCTTGGTCTACGGACCTCTATGTTCTATCTATTTTGTTTGTTCGTCTGTCTGCTACTATTTCTGTTAGGAGGTGTCCCATATTCCTCCCAGTCCCTAGTACTTGTAGGGATTCCCTCCCCACATCTATAGGTCTCCGTACAGACTAGATTAGGACTTTAGCAGGTCTGATCGCAGGATCAGGTTCCCTGTTACATCGTAGGGATTCAGCTGAGTCCTATAGTAGGGACAGATCTCCTCTCTTTCCTTAGCTTTGGTAGCAGAACATAACAGTAAGTCCAGCCTGCAAATTCTCTAAGGAAAGATTTTTTTTTTTTTTTTTTTTTTGTTCCATCATGGTGTCGGTTCAGGATTTGGCTAAACACCTGCAGGGACTCTCTCTGGAAGTGGCCGAGCTCCGTCAGCACGTGAGTAACTGTCCTGGAGCATATTTCTTGGAGCCTAAGGTATGTTTGCCGGATTTATTTTTTGGTGAACATCGAGAATTTTTTTCATTTAAAAATGCTTGCTTATTGTATTTTCGTTTGAGACCCAAGTCCTCTGGGGATGAATCCCAGCGCGTAGGGTTCATAATGTCACTTTTGCGCAAAGAGCCTCAGGAGTGGGCCTTTTCTTTGCAACCTAGTGATACATGCTTCAGTTCAGTGGATAGTTTTTTTTCTGCTTTAGGACTATTATATGATGATCCTGACCGTGTGGCATCAGCTGAGACTGAGTTGAGACGTTTAAAACAAGGATCAGGTAATGTCGAAAAATATTGTACTCATTTTCGTCGTTGGTCCACTCAAACAGGGTGGAACGATTCTGCTCTGAAAAGTCTATTTCTTGCTGGGCTCAGTGAAAGGGTTAAAGACCTGCTAATTGCTTATCCTACACCTGAGGATTTGCAACAGGCTATGCAATTAGCTATACGGGTGGATAGAAGACTGCGTGCTAGGGTTAATGAGAGCAAATCCTCTGCTATGTCAGTTTCTGGTTATGATAATGTGTGTACTAACAGTGGTGAACCGATGGAGATTGGATCGGTGGCACCTCGCTCTCAAGAAAAAGACCGTCGTTTTTCGGAAGGCTTGTGCTTCTATTGCGGAAAATCTGGTCATTTGATTAAAGGCTGTGAGCTTCGTATGAAGAAAGAAAAAAAAATGGTCAGTCACGCCCGTATTGCCTGTTTAAATTCCAAGGGTATATTTTTAGCTGCTTCCACGATTGCTCAGGAAAAATTAATGGAATTTCGGGTGTTTGTTGATTGCGGGTCTACACTGAATGTAATTGATGGGGGATTCGTGGAAAAACTCAATTTAAAACCTGAACCTTTATCATCCCCCATTGCTGTGGTTTCTGTGGATGGCTCCCCTTTGAAGAATATTACTCTCAAGGTCAGTGAATTTCCTCTCACTATTAATGGTGTTCACCATGAGAAATTGGATTTGGTAGTGTTGAATAACTTGCCTTCTCCAGTAATATTGGGTTTGCCCTGGTTAAAATTTCACAATCCTGTACTGGATTGGTCTACCAGTGAAATTAAATCCTGGAGCCATAAATGTTATGACAAGTGTTGTAACGGGCGTATTGCAGCTTTGGATAGGGGAGAATTGCCTGTTCCTATTCAGGATTTTTGGAGAGTTTTTTCTGAGAAAGAATCGCAGGTTTTGCCTCCCCATAGAGACTATGATTGTTCTATTGAATTTGTCCCTGGAGCGATTCTTCCTAAAAGTCGTTTATTTAACCTTACTATTCCTGAGAGGAAGGCTTTGGAGGAATACATACAGACAAGTTTGGCCGCCGGTCACATTAGGCCCTCTAAGTCTCCTGTGGCGGTTGGTTTTTTTTTTTGTAAAAAAAAAGGACGGCGGTTTACGTCCTTGTCTGGATTTTCGTAAGATTAACAAAATTACGGTACGCAATCCTTACCCACTGCCATTGATTCCTGATCTGTTTAACCAGTTAATGGGGGCCAAGTGGTTCTCTAAAATTGACCTTAAGGGGGCATACAATCTGTTGCGCATGAAGGAGGGTGATGAATGGAAGACTGCTTTTAACACTCCTGTGGGTCATTTTGAGAATCTGGTTATGCCTTTTGGTCTTACTAATGCTCCTGCATTTTTTCAGAATCTGATTAATGACATCCTTAGACCTTTGATCGGTAAAAATGTGGTTGTGTATTTGGATGACATTTTGATTTATTCGCCAGATCTGGAGTCTCATTGGCGGAGCGTGCGTGAGGTATTACAGTTATTAATGGACAATTCGCTTTTTGCTAAGCTGGAGAAATGTGAGTTCGCTGTACAGAGAATTAGTTTTTTGGGCTACATTATCTCCAGCAAAGGTTTTGAGATGGATCCGGTTAAGGTTCAGGCTGTGCAGGAATGGCCTAGGCCTATTGGTTTGAAATCGATACAGAGGTTTTTGGGTTTCGCCAATTACTATAGAAAATTCATAAAAAAATTTTCTAGTATTGTCAAACCTCTGACTGATCTCACCAGGAAAGGTGCTGATGCGGTTCAGTGGTCTTCTGAGGCCATTGAAGCTTTTGTGTATCTCAAGGAGAGGTTCACCTCTGCTCCCATCCTTATGCAGCCTGATATTACTAGGCCGTTTTTGGTTGAGGTTGATGCTTCCTCTGTGGGGGTTGGCGCAGTATTGTCTCAGGATAACGGGGATGGATTACATCCCTGTGCCTTTTTTTCAAAAAAATTTTCGGAGACTGAATTGAATTACGATATTGGTAATCGGGAATTATTGGCTATTAAACTCGCATTTGAACACTGGCGCCACTTCTTGGAAGGTGCGGAATTTCCCGTTCAGGTTCTTACGGATCATAAAAATCTGATATATCTTGATGCTGCCAAGCGCCTGAATGCCCGTCAGGCTATGTGGGCACTGTTTTTCTCGCGGTTTAATTTCTCCGTTACTTACATCCCTGGTACTAAGAATGTTAAGGCGGATGCCTTGTCTCGCAGTTTTTCTCCCATAGTCGGTGCTGAGAAAGAGGAAAACATTTTACAAGAAGGTGTTGTGATAGCTGCTTTAGACTCCGTTTTGGAAGATGAGATTCTTAAAGCTCAGGAGAATGCCCCATCTAACACTCCTCATGGGAGGTTGTTTGTGCCTGGGACCTTTAGGAGAGATTTGTTTGTTGAGTGTCACGAATCTCGGTTGGCAGGTCATCCCGGAATCTCTGAGACCAAGAGACTGGTGGGTCGCAGTTTTTGGTGGCCTGGATGGCAGAAGGAAGTCATTAAGTGGGTGCGCCAATGTACTATATGTGCTAGATCTAAGTCCTCACATACTCCTGCTGCGGGGTTACTTTGTCCTTTGGAGGTCCCCAGTGCTCCTTGGACACATTTGGCTATGGACTTTATAACTGACCTTCCCCCCTCTGAGGGTTTTACTGTCATCTGGGTGGTCGTGGACCGTTTTAGCAAGATGTGTCACTTGGTTCCCTTCGTCAAACTGCCCTGCGCTAAAACTCTCGCTAAGGCCTTTGTCAAGGAAATTGTCAGACTTCATGGCGTTCCTACTGACATTGTTTCTGATAGGGGTCCTCAGTTCGTGGCTCGTTTTTGGCGTGCCTTTTGTGACAGGTTGGGAATTCATTTGTCGTTTTCGTCCGGATATCATCCTGAATCTAATGGCCAGACAGAAAGGAAAAACCAGGATGTTGAGCAGTTCTTGCGTTGTTTTGTGGCAGACAATCAAGAGGGGTGGTCTGAGTTTCTGCCACTTGCCGAATTTGCTCTGAACAATCATACATCTTCTTCTGCTGGTTGTTCGCCTTTTTTTTGTTGTTCTGGGAGACATCCGTCGTTTGGGTCGTTCTCCAAGTTGGGATCTGCCGTGCCTGAGGAGGAGAATTTTTCCGGTGATTTGGAGAGAGTTTGGACGGATGTGCGTGGTAATCTTCAGGAGGCCAACAGAAAATCTAAAGACTACTTTGATAGGAAACGACAGGAGGTTTTGTTCGCTGTTGGTGACATGGTTTGGTTGTCCTCTAGGAATCTGCGGTTAAGGATTCCTTCTAAGAAATTGGGTCCCAAGTTTGTAGGGCCCTTTAAGGTGCTTCAGGTTGTCAACCAATCTGCTGTTAGGTTGGAGGTTCCTACCTCCTGGAGAATTAATCCGGTCTTTCATGTCTCTCTGTTAAAAAAAGCTGTTGTGTCGGATGGTGACGCCTCTGCCTCTGTTCCTCCGGTGGTGGAGGACAGGGAATATGAAATTTCTCGCATCCTTGACTCTAGACGGTATAGAGGTAGTTTGCAGTATCTTGTGGCCTGGAAAGGTTTCGGACCCGAGGATAACTCTTGGGTGAGGTCAGATGATGTTTCCGCGTCCAGACTTATCAGAGCGTTTCACAGGAGATTTCCTGATAAGCCTGGTCCTAGGGGATCCGGAGGATCCTCTTAGAAGGGGGGGTACTGTTAGAACCTTGCTGTTAGGTTTTTTTTCCTTTGCTGGTCACATGACCTTGTTGGCCTATTTAATCCTGCTCCGCCCTTCTGGCTTTGCTGGACTTCATTGTATATCTATTTTCTAGCTAGCCTGTGCTCTGTATCTTGCTCTGTTAGTTTGCTTGGTCTACGGACCTCTATGTTCTATCTATTTTGTTTGTTCGTCTGTCTGCTACTATTTCTGTTAGGAGGTGTCCCATATTCCTCCCAGTCCTTAGTACTTGTAGGGATTCCCTCCCCACATCTATAGGTCTCCGTACAGACTAGATTAGGACTTTAGCAGGTCTGATCGCAGGATCAGGTTCCCTGTTACATCGTAGGGATTCAGCTGAGTCCTATAGTAGGGACAGATCTCCTCTCTTTCCTTAGCTTTGGTAGCAGAACATAACACTCGGTCCCTCAGATGTGGACAAGTAAAAGACCATTTCCTCCTAGCCATGAGAAAGCTAAGAGGTTGAATTTCACCATCTGCAAGCTCTTGGCTACAGAAATGCTGCCTTTCCGCCTGGTGGACACAGAGGATTTTCGAGACCTTATGTCCGTCGCAGTGCCCCAGTACCAGATGCCCAGTCGGCACTACTTCTCAAAGAAAGGTGTGCCTGCGCTCCACCAGCATGTCGCACACAACATCACCGCTTCTTTGAGAAACTCTGTGTGTGACAGGGTGCATTTCACCACAGACACTTGGACGAGTAGGCATGGACAGGGGCGTTACATGTCGCTGACTGGGCACTGGGTAACTATGGTGACAGCAGGACAAGGGGCTGCTGTCCAAGTCTTGCCGTCCCCACGAGTTGTGCGTCAATCCTCTTTATGTCATTTTTCCTCCACTGCTTCTGCCTCCTCAACCTCCTCTCGGTCTTCCACCTGCACCCAAAGCCTGTCTGGTCATGCCACAAGCTTTCTAACTGCGCAGAAGGGATCCTGCACACCTCCTTACTATGCTGGCAGTAGGGCTCAACGTCATCAGGCGGTTTTTACATTGAAATGTCTGGGAAATGTGAGTCACACAGCTGAGGAGTTGTGGTCAGCTCTGGAGAACCAATTTCATGAATGGTTGTCTCCACTGGACCTGAAACCAGGGAAGGCCGTGTGCGACAATGCTGCAAACCTGGGTGCGGCCCTTCGCCGGGGCAATGTCACACACGTGCCTTGTATGGCTCACGTGTTGAACCTGGTTGTCCAGCAATTTTTAGCCCACTATCCCAGACTAGATGGCCTTCTGCAGAGGGCACGGTCGCTGTGTGCTCACTTCCGCCGTTCGCATCCCACAGCTCAGCGACTTACATCTCTACAGAAGTCGTTGGGCCTGCCACTTCACCGGCTAAAATGCGATGTGCCTACCCGGTGGAATTCAACTCTGCACATGTTGCAGTGACTGTGGCATCACCGACAAGCCCTGGTGCAATACGTTCTGACGTATAGCCTGGGCCAACGAGATTCAGAGGTGGGGCAAATCATGCTGGAGGAGTGGTCTCAGATCAGGGACCTATGCACCCTTCTGCACAGTTTTGAAATGGCGACGAAGATGTTTAGTGCTGACGATGCCATTATCAGCATGACTATTCCGGTGATTTACATGCTGGAGCACATGTTAAACAGAATTCGGAGTCAGGTGGTGGCACAAGAGGAGGTGGAGGAAGTAGAGGAGGAGGAGTTGTATGCGGAAGGGCTAACATCTGCAAGGTCCAGACGGTCGGCAGCACCAGGGCGGCAGGCATGTGAGGGTGGGGGAGATGATTTTACCAGGGCGCATGGTAGCAGCCAAACTAGTGAGGACGGTGCAGGAGCCCAGGAAGAAGTGGAGGACGAACTGATGGAAGACTCATCAGATGAGGGAGACCTTGATCACATTTCTGTTGTGCGAGGTTGGGGGAAGAGGACAGAGGAAGGAAGCATGATTGTTACCTCGCCACCAACACAACAGGGACTTGGTGCTCCTGGATGCGCAACACACATGAGTGCCTTCTTGCTGCACTACCTGCAACATGACCCTCGAATTGTGAGAATTAGAAATAATCCTGACTACTGGGTTGCCACACTGTTAGATCCCCGGTACAAAAGTAAATTTGCAGAAATTATTCCTGCCATAGAAAGGGATGCACGCATGCAGGAGTATCAGCAGAGACTGTTGCAGAATCTTACATGTGCTTTTCCACAAAATACCAGTGGTGCACGTAGTGAATCTCACAATTCCAACTTGCCAACCGTGGGACCGTCAAGTGTTCAGCACTCAAACCGTAACAGAACCACAGTATCTGCTGGTAACATCAATTTTGCGGAATCATTTCACCACTTTTTTAGCCCATCCTTTGCAAGGCCACAGGAGACAAGAAGTCTGACACATAGTCAACGCCTAGAGACGATGGTACAGGAGTATCTCCAAGTAAACATTGAAGCCACGACTGTGTCACTGGACCCTTGCTCTTTTTGGGCTTCCAATCTGGATAAATGGCCGGAGCTAGCCACTTACGCCTTGGAGATCTTGTCATGCCCCGCAGCCAGCGTTCTGTCTGAACCTGTGTTCAGCGCTGCTGGTGGTGTGCTGACAGATAAGCGCACGCGGCTCTCCACTGATAATGTAGACAGACTCACGTTCATAAAGATGAACAAATCATGGATCCGAAACGACTTTTCTACCCCTGTGTCATCCTGGGGAGAGTAAAAGCTTGATGATTGGTTAAAATCACCCTACCAACCGTTTTAAGCTTTCAAATTACTAATCATGTTTATCTGTATCTTGACTGGAAAATAATTTGGGCTTTGTAGCAGTGTGCAGCACTGATCCTATTAGGCCATCTATAATAAGCTTCACCAGATTTAAAATTAAAAATAATTTTTAGCTGCATCTAGCCCGGAAAATAATTTTGGGGCTCCGAGATGCGCAAGACACATAAGTGCCTTCTTGCTGCACTACCTGCAGCATGACCCTCATATTGTCAGAATTCGAAGTAATCATGACTACTGGGTTGCCACACTCTTAGATCCCCCAAACTTTTCGATCAACCTTTTCATTTTAATAAAGACCAAAAAAATGGTCATTTTTGAAATTATAAGCATTAGCAGGTTGTTAGAAACTGAAATCAAACAGTTTTCAACTCAAAACTTTATTCTAGGTGATGTTACATTTTCACATAGGACCCCTTGTTCGAAAGGAGCTTCTGAACTCTCTCGTCCATTGAATTTGTCAGGTTTTGGATGGTTTCTGCTTCAATTGTTTTGCATGAGGACAGAATACCCTCCCAGAGCTGTTGCTTAGATGTGAACTGCCTCCCGCCATCATAGACACTCCTTTTAATGATGCTCCAAAGGTTCTGAATGGGGTAGAGGTCAGGGGAGCATGGGGGTCACACCATAAGTTTGTCCCCTTTTATGCCCATATCAGCCAGAGATGCAGATGTTTTATGTGCAGCATGAGATGGTGCATTATCATGCAGAAAAATGATCTTGCTGTGAAATACACGGTTCTTCTTCTTGAACCATGGCAGGAAGTGCTGTTTGAGAAAATCCACATACATTATGGAGTTCATCTTTAGCGCCTTCAGGGATCCTAAAGGGGCCGACAATCTCTCTCCCCATGATTCCAGCCCAAAACATTACTCCACCTCCTCCTTGTTGGCGCTGTAGCCGTGTTTGCGTGGGGTGTCCATCAACCAGCCATCCTCCACTCCATTCATCTGGACCATCGAGCGCTGCACGGCACTCATCCGTGAACAAAACAGTTTTGAAATCAGTCTTCATGTAATGTTTGGCCCACTGGAGCCGTTTCTGCTTGTGTGAAGTGGATAAAGGAGGTCGACAGGATGGCGTATGCACAGCTGCAAACCTCTGAAGGACCCTGCATCTTGTTGTTCGGGGGACGTTGGAGGCACAAGCAGCTTCAAAAACTTGTCTGCTGCTATGACAAGGCTTTTTTGCCGCTGCTCTTTCAACCTGACGTAATTGCCTGTAGGAAAGAGTCCTCAATTTGCCCTTATCAGCACGCACACATGTGTACTGTGAATTAGCTACATACTTCTTGATTGCCAAGACACTTCATCCTGATCATCGCACAATGTTGATTGTAGTCATGCCTTGACCTAAACACTCCACAATTTGTTGCTTCTCAGCAGCCGACACATCCTTTTTCTTTCCCATTTTGGCAGAAAATGTAGGCTGCTTAATAATGTGAGAGAGCCTTCTTAAGTAGTCTTGCCTTTCATTGGACACACCTGCCAAACTAATTAGCACAGGTGTCTGCAATTGCTTACAGTGATATAAAGAGCCCTGACACACATCACCATCAATGAGTTTAACTGACAAACAAACAAATTCTTCCCTTATCACTCCTAAACACTTTTTGCATAATAATTTGGAACGCGGTGTACATGTGCTTTTCCACAAAACACCAGTGGTTCACGTAGTGAATCTTACAGTTCTAACTTGCCAACCGTGGTCTGTATGGAATTGTTCAATAAAGGGCCCAAAATTAAGATAACATAGATGGGAGAGGTCTCTATGAATAGGAATTCCTAAGTATTTGATACCCTGTGAGGGCCAGGCAAAGGGAAAGTTGGACTGGATGGAATCCTATATGGATTTAGGGAGGGAGACATCGAGGGCCTCAGACTTCGCTGCATTGATTTTAAAATTTTACCATGTAACAAAGTGATCTATTTCAGCCATAACAGCAGGGATGGATATATGTGATTGAGTGATATATACTAGGACATCATCAGCAAATAGAGAGCACTTGTACTCGGTGCCTCCCACCTCAATCCACCTAATATTGGGGTTATGACGAATTGATGAGAGCAGGTGCTCCGTCACTAGGATGTATAAGAGAGGGGACAGAGGACATCCCTGCCTTGTCCCATTGGTGATTGTGAAAGGTGATGAAAATGTTCTGACGCACCCCCTGGGCCTTGGGACACCCGGAGCCGGACCCTTTTTGGTGGATGCTGGTGGTTGTAGTCTTCGTGGCGGCGATCCGGTTCCGTGGCTCAGGGCGGTCAAACCAGTGGCGGAACTATTTATGTGGTTTTGATGTTTAAATGTCCGACTACGCCACCCGTGGATTGCGGTCAGAGTGAACCGCCGCTACAGGGCAGACCGCTAAGGCTGGTGTTGTGGGTGCAGCAGAGCGTAGCATAACTCCCCACGGGAGGAGTATAGCCTCAGGGCAGTGTATGCGGAGGATGGGGGTGATGGTGCAGGGCAGCAGCAGTAACGACACGGAGTCAGTGATGCAGTTCAGGGCCTTTACTCACAGTTCTTATTATCCAGACCACGTCTGCAGGTAACGGCTGCCCACGTCGTACTGTGCTCACCAGGTGAGGGGCTCAGACAACTCCCAGATAACTTTGGAGCGCTTCACAGGACCCCCTTTGTGTGTCCTTTGTCTGGCCTTTCTTACCAACACTTCTGTCCGGCTGCCTCGGGCCTCCTCTTGGTAAACTTGGCGCCAGTTTCCCTGACCCTATGTGGTGCCTTCCTAGCTGGTGGAGCAAGGGGCTGCGCCACATAAAATGTCAGAGCCTCCGGTTTCTAGCTGAGGGTCGTTTCCTGCCTCCACTAGTTCGGGGACCGGTCTCCCCCTTTGGCCTGACCCCTCCACGCAGGTGGATTCGGGCGTGCGGTGGCGACTCGCCCGTCCGCACCCCTGGGATCCCTTCATTCCTCGTTCCTGGAGCCTTCTCCGCTCCTCTTCCTTCCTTCTCCCTCTTGCAGGCCTGGGCCTCTGTTACTAGGCCCACCTCCGGAGCAGAGCTCATGCAGAGCCCCTGCTCCCTGCCACTTCTGCTCAGACTTCTCTGCACTGAACTAAGATGGTGCCCACCTTTTATACTCCCTTCTCAATGCACCCAGGAACTGCTTCCTCCCTGCTCCTGCACTGCAGGGTTCCCCTTCCTCAGTGTTCCCTCCCCCCACTCCAGCCAGGGACAGGGACTGTCGTGCCCATCTCAGGGGCATATTGGTCGCCCTGCCCCACGGCAATGTGGTGTAATGCATGCAGGTGTCGGGTCCTGATCCACACTCCATCCTTATCTGAGAGTGAGATATCACACCTCTGGGTGAGGTGCAATACGTCTGTAGCAACCGAGCCCTCGGTGCTACAGTTCCATTTATCTTCAGCCTAGGTGACGTATTGTGATACAGGGCTGTGATTTTGGCTATAAAAGGGTCCCCTAGACCCCTACCCCAAGCTTTTTAAGAGAATCATATATGGCGTGCCAGGAGACTCTATGGAATGCTTTCTCAGCATCCAACGAGAGTATCTACTTACAAATTTTTAACTGCATCTAGCCCAGGAAATACTTTGTGCCTAGTAGCAGTGTCTGCTAGTCAGCGGATTATCCCGGCTGTTAAGCAAGCTACACCACCTGTAGTTTGGACACTTAATTTTTTCAAAGGAAATGCTTCGGGACCACGGGATACTTAGTGAAGAGCATCAGGAGGCACCCCAAGGCATAGGGGCTGGGACTGGCACTAGGATGCCTTGCGGTGGACAGCCGAGCTCGATCCTTATAAAAGCTTTTTAACTGCAGCAGCTTTAGTGGACGCTACTGGAGCTGGAATTACGCGGCTGCTGGCATGACACTTGCCCTCCAATAGATCCTTGTAAATGGATTTAAAGTGTATTCATTCAAATTAGAGGGACAATTTAAATTAAAAAGCTTAGAGCTGCCTCCACCACAGGGGGGCTCTCTCGACCCACCAGCGGACAGGCACCAGTATTGGGAGAGGGGGGCTGGCCGTCAGGGTTCACCGCGGCTCTGGCACAAACCCGGCGACACGGAGGTGGCACGGGCAGGAGCGGACTGGCCGTCTCGGCTTCTCACTTTTTGGATTTTAGAAGGGCATGACATGCCTATATCTGTGTCTCCCCCTCCTTTTACTCCTCCACCTCTTTTCTTTTCGCATGACTATATGTACTTGTCACTTTTCCATGTGTTAGTTGTGTCTTCTGAGCAGTTTGTCAGCTTTTGGACACCTTTGAAGGTGTTTTCTATGTGTTTCTATGTGTTTTTGTTTGCCTGCCATTGGTTTTAACGGTGTTCGAAGGTGTTCGACGAACAGTTCGGCGAACACACGGGTGTTCGACGAACCGAACCGAACTCGAACACTACGGGGGTGGCTCAACACTATTCTTGACCAAGTTTGCACACACTGCAGCAGGGATTTTGGCCCACTACTCCATACAGATCTTCTCCAGATATTTCAGGTTTCGGGGCTGTCACTGGGCAACATTGAATTCAGCTCCTTCCAAAGATATTCTATTGGGTTCAGGTCCTGAGACTGGCTAGGCCACTCAAGGACCTTGAAATACTTCTGACGGAGCCACTCCTTAGTTGCCCTGGCTGTGTGTTTCGGGTCATTGTAATGCTGGTAGACCCATCTATGACCCATCTTCAATACTCTTACTGAGGAAAGGACGTTGTTGCCCAAAATTTTGCAATACATGACCCCATCCATTCTCCCTATGGTGTCCACTTTGCAGAAAAGCGCCCCCAAAGTATGATGTTTCCTCCACCATGCTTAACGGTTGGGACAGTGCTCTTGGGGTTGTACTAGGTGACGGACTGGGGTGCAAAGGGCCCACCAATACCCAGCTACAGGGTCCCACTTTTCAGTTACATGCAAATGTGACAGTATCCTCAATCACAAATTTATATAATAATGAACTGGGTGGATTGTTAAATGAATAAGATGCTGCCTTTGTATGTACAGAGTGATTCAAGTGTATAGTGCCAAGTACTGCTCATATAAGATGTTCGTGGCCCACTCCTGCACAGGGGCCCACTGGAGGATTCACCTGTTCTCCTTAGGGCCAGTCCAAGCCTGGTTGTACTCATCTTTTTTCTTCCTCCAAACACGGCGAGTGAAGTTGATACCAAAAAGTTCTATTTTGGTCTCATCTGACCACACGACCTTCTCCTATGCCTCCTTTGGATCATTCAGATGGTCATTGGCGAACTTCTAACGGGCCTGGTCATGTGCTAGCGTGATCAAAAGCTTCACCATTTAGGGGATGCATATTTGCAAGACATCTCGGAAAATGCCGAGGAGACCCACATCACCATTCTAATACCAATCTGTGTTGATGGCTATGCGAGCCGAGGTGGTAGGGACAATGCCCATAGTAGTAGGACTTTAAGCCATGGTAAACCTTGGGGTGAGAATAAGGAGGTGGGGCAACTGTCAGCTGAATCATGACTGACAATGAAAATGATAATGAGGAGTTGAGGTCATGAAAGGAGGAGATTGCTGGCATTGGCAATACTCAGCACAGGTGCCATGCATTAAAAATATCTTCTGGGGCCGAATCAGCTATTTCCCTTGGTCACCTGTGGAGAAGGTGATGCCACATGTACTGTTGGTGGAGATGGCTGTACAGCGCCTTAAAGATATGATCAGGGTGGTGGTGAGTTGTACAGGTGGGCTTCTTGTGTGTGGGAATTCTTTTCCATGTTGCTAGAGGACCAAACTATTGCATTGTGAAGGCTGTGCTGTTGGAAAATAAGCCGGTTACATCCTGGCACACATCGAATAGGAACTATGTCATTTCATCAGCACATAAAATGGCATCACCTGTTTATGTGGAGAAAGCAAGCTGACCAGCAAGATTAGCAATGCTCAAGCTGTTCTCATTCCTCTTTTCATGATCATGTTTCTGGTAGCCAGTCTACACCTGCAAGTAGTACCTTTTCGTCACCATCAGCCCCGTCATCATCCTGCTCCTGCTTTTCATACACTTCTTCCTCTACTACCTTTGCATCATCAGTAGTGTTGAGCGATACCTTCCGATATCGGGAAATATCGGATCGGATTGGATCGGACCGATACCGAAAAAGTATCGGATATCGCCGATTCCGATACTGGAAACCAATGCAAGTCAATGGGACAGAAATATCGGAATGAAAATAAACCCTTTCTTTCCTTGTAGGTTAATTCTACATGAAGGAAAACAACTAAGAATAATGTAGAATGTATTGGGGGAGGTGGGGGAGACAATAAAGGCATAGAGGTTTAGCCCAATCAAATGGAATAGCAGGAATTAATATTTTTTTTTAAGACGTTCTGAGTTACGGAAATATTGACTATGTTAAGTATTTTTATATTTTGTCAGATATTTATGTTTCACTACTTCCATGCTCTTCACCTTCTTTTTTACTTCTCCCACACTTTCTCCTTCATCATCCTCAGCATCTTTTTCATCCACTTCTTCTTCACCTTCATCTTCTTCTTCTTCACCTTCTTCGTATTATTCTTTTTTTTTACATTCTTCATATTTTACTTCTTCATCTTCTTCATCTTCTTCATCTTCTTCTTCTTCATCATATTCTTATTTGTGGCAGGCATTCCTGTAGTTGTTATCTATAAAAGTTTGAACATTACACCTTTCGTTCTGCCCGTCACAAAAGATTTACAACAGGATTTGTCCGCGTTCAGTTTGGCCTGCAGCAGCAGGTCTTTTCCAGGGGCACCACGAGGAGGAACGGACTCACCCCCATACACTGCTTAGTCATCTTCTGCTTATAATTTAGATATTATCTTTTGCTCTGATTTTTAGTCTTATGCTTAATGTTCTTCCGATTTTTGTTCTGCAGCTTCTTGTATTTCTGCTTCTTGGTTTTCTGTCTCTTGTTCTTCTGTATCTTGGTGCTTGTCTTCTCTTCTTTGTCCTCTTGGTCAACTTCTTCAGGGTCATCTTCTTGGTCTTCTTCGGGGTGATCTTCAGGGTCGTCGTCTTCGGGGGTCCTCATCTTCGGGGTCCTCGTCTTCTTTGGGTTGGTCTTCTGGGTCCTCGTCTTCGGGGTCCTCGTCTTCGGGGTCCTCGTCTTCTTCGGGGTGGTCTTCAGGGTCCTCGTTTTCTTCGGGGTGGTCTTCAGGGTCCTCGTCTTCTTCGGGGTGGTCTTCTGGGTCCTCGTCTTCAGGGTCGTCGTCTTCGGGGTCCTCGTCTTTTTAGGGTTGGTCTTCAGGGTCCTCGTCTTCAGGGTCCTCGTCAGGGAGATCTAGAGTGATTACCAAGAACCATTTCAAAAAGCTTGAACTTTCAATGTAGCAGAAGGTACAAGAAAGCTGAGGAACTACCGAGGACCAGCTGACGGTACTGGAACCCGGATGGGTAGCAGAAGGTACAAGAGCCAATGGAACTGCCGAAGACCAGCTGACGGTACTGGAACTCAGTTACTAAGCAGGAGGTACCTGTGCCAGAAAGCACTACCAAGGACCAGCAGATGTTGGTGGAACTTGGATACCGAGAAGGAGGCACCTAATCCAAAGGCACTGCCGAGAACCAGCTGACGGTACTGGAACCTGGATTGGTAGCAGAAGGTACCCATGTAAAAAAAAGTTCAAGGCCGCGAGCCGGCCGCAGTTACCAAAACCCACAGTCCTACAGGGGGTGCTTGTCCTATTGGCACTATGGAACCAGCCTTCATTGCCAGATTCCGCAGCCCACATAGGAGTCACCTAAACTGCAGGCACCATAGAGTCGGCTAACCCGACCGCAACACGACAGGACAACTCATTGGAGGCAAAGTGACGTTGACACTACCCGAAAACAGCTGGCGTGCTGGAACCAGGCTGGGCAGGAGGGAGTACCCGTGCCAAAGTCACTGCCGAGAACCAGCTGACGGTACTGGAACCCGGATGGGTAGTAGAAGGTACAAGAGCAAATGGAACTACCGAGGACCAGCTGACGGTACTGGAACCCGGATGGGTAGCAGAAGGTACAAGAGCCAATGGAACTGCCGAAGACCAGCTGACGGTACTGGAACTCGGTTACTAAGCAGGAGGTACCTGTGCCAGAAAGCACTACCAAGGACCAGCAGACGTTGGTGGAACTTGGATACCGAGAAGGAGGCACCTAATCCAAAGGCACTGCCGAGAACCAGCTGACGGTACTGGAACCCGGATGGGTAGCAGAAGGTACCCATGTAAAAAAAAGTTCAAGGCCGCGAGCCGGCCGCAGTTACCAAAACCCACAGTCCTACAGGGGGTGCTTGTCCTATTGGCACTATGGAACCAGCCTTCATTGCCAGATCCCGCAGCCCACATAGGAGTCACCTAAACTGCAGGCACCATATAGTCGGCTAACCCGACCGCAACATGACAGGACAACGCATTGGAGGCAAAGTGACGTTGACACTACCCGGAAACAGCTGGCGTGCTGGAACCAGGCTGGGCAGGAGGGAGTACCTGTGCCAAAGTCACTGCCGAGAACCAGCTGACGGTACTGGAACCCGGATGGGTAGTAGAAGGTACAAGAGCAAATGGAACTACCGAGGACCAGCTGACGGTGCTGGAACCCAGGGTGAATACTAAAAACAGAGTGGAGCCAGAGGTGTAATTGGAGCAAGTTTTAAATCCGTAGTACAGTGGATGTGGACAAAGCAGGAGAATTTGCCGGACACACAGCTGGGGATCAGCTGACGTTACTGAACCCCAATAACACTGGAGCAAGCGTTGACTGTGCAGACAGCACTTCTGAGCAGCAACTAGCGGTATTGGAGCCCAGGGTAAATACTAAAAACAGAGGAGCCAGAGGTGTATTTGGAGGAGGTTTTAAATCCGTAGTACAGTGGATGTGGACAAAGCAGGAGAATTTGCCGGACACACAGCTGGGGATCAGCTGACGTTACTGAACCCCAATAACACTGGAGCAAGCGTTGACTGTGCAGACGGCACTTCTGAGCAGCAATTAGCGGTATTGGAGCCCAGGGTAAATACTAAAAACAGAGGAGCCAGAGGTGTATTTGGAGGAGGTTTTAAATCCGTAGTACAGTGGATGTGGACAAAGCAGGAGAATTTGCCGGACACACAGCTGGGGATCAGCTGACGTTACTGAACCCCAATAACACGGCAGCAAGTGTTGACTGTGCAGACGGCACTTCCGAGCGCCAACTGGCGGTGTTGGAGCTCAGGGATAATACTGAAAACAGAGGAGCCAGAGGTGTAATTGGAGCAACTTTAAAATCTGTAGTAGTCAGAATGTGGACAGAGCAGGAGAAATTGCCGTTCGCACAGCAGGGGAACAGCTGACGTTACTGAACCCCAATAACACGGCAGCAAGTGTTGACTGTGCAGACGGCACTTCCGAGCGCCAACTGGTGGTGTTGGAGCTCAGGGATAATACTGAAAACAGAGGAGCCAGAGGTGTAATTGGAGCAACTTTAAAATCTGTAGTAGTGAGAATGTGGACAGAGCAGGAGAAATTGCCGTCCGCACAGCAGGGGAACAGCTGACGTTACTGAACCCCAATAACACGGCAGCAAGTGTTGACTGTGCAGACGGCACTTCCAAGCGCCAACTGGCGGTGTTGGAGCTCAGGGATTACAGTTCAGGTGGTAGAAACATGAACACAACAGGAGACCTGGATACTGTTGCCAACCAATTATTTATTCTGGAAGAGGACTGGCAAATTCATGAGAGATCCAGGCCTTGTTCATTTTGAGAAAAGTAAGCCGGTCAACGTTATCGGAGGATAGTCGCATGCGATGGTCTGTTAGTACACCACCTGCGGCACTAAAGACGCGTTCCGATAATACACTAGCAGCAGGGCAAGCTAGCACCTCCAATGCATACTGACTAAGCTCTGGCCATGTATCCAGCTTACAGACCCAAAACTTGAAGGGAGAAGAGCCGTCTGGGAGTACACTAAGAGGGCAAGACATGTAGTCTGTCACCATCTGACGGAAACGTTGCCTCCTGCTGACTGGAGCCGTCTGTGATGGTGTAGACATTTGTGGCGGCGGGGACACAAAACTTTGCCACATTTCGGCCATACTGGTCTTGCCTTGTGCTGAGGCGCTGCTTCTGCTCCCTCTTTGTGCAGAGCTTCCTCAACGCACTGAGCTGCTTTGTAAAGCACTAGCAGCACTGCTCTCGGTTGGAATGGAGAACATGATGGAATGCACCAGTGCGTCTTGGTACTCCCGCATTTTACGCTCCCGGTTCAACTGTGTTATGAGGCTTTGTAAGTTGTCCCGGTAGCGAGGATCTAGGAGGGTGGACACCCAATAATCAGCCGTGTTGAGAATGTGGGCGATGCGGCGGTCGTTTCTCAGGCACTGCAGCATGAAATCAACCATGTGCTGCAGACTGCCAACTGGCCAATAAACGCTGTCCCCTGCTTGAGGCGTGATCTCTGCTTGCTCTGCATCACCCCACCCTCGCTCTAGATACTGACTACTAGAGCATTGTGTACCTCCCTCCACTGGACAGATGTCTTCCTCATCCATTGACTCCTCCTCATCCTCCTCACAAAGTGTTCCCTGCCTAGGCCTTTGTGAGGAACCACGTTGCGCAGACTGTAGAGAAGCAGATGGCATTTGTGACTCCTCATCCTCCACCTCTTCCAAAACCTCGTCCCTTAGTGCTTGCAGTGTTTTTTCAAGCAGGCAGATAAGGGGGATAGTCATGCTGACTAGTGCATCATCTGCACTCGCCATCCGCGTGGAATAATCGAAGGCACGCAAAACGTGGCAAATGTCCTTCATAGAGGCCCACTCAGTGGTGGTGAAGTGTGAACGGCGCGCACTGCGACTTGTTTGCGCCTGCTGCAGCTGGTACTCCATTACTGCTGCCTGCTGCTCACACAACCTCTCCAACATATGTAACGTTGAATTCCACCTGGTGGGTAGGTCACATATGATGCGATGTTCCGGAAGACGTAATCGGTGCTGCAGAACTGCAATGCGTGATCTTGCATTGCTGGAACGCCGCAAGTGAGCGCACTCTATGCGGACCTTGTGAAGCAGTGCATCAAGATCCGGATAGTCCCTCAAAAAACTCTGCACGACCAAGTTGAACACATGTGCCAGACATGGGATGTGAGTGAGGTTGCCTAGGCCCAGAGCTGCCACCAGATTTCAGCCATTGTCACACACTACCATGCCTGGCTGGAGATTCGCTGGCACAAACCACACGTCGCTCTGCTGCTTGATGGCATTCCAGAGCTCCTGCGCTGTGTGGCTTCGATTCCCCAAAGAAATTAATTTTAATACGGCCTGTTGACGTTTGGCCACGGCTGTGCTCATATTGGTCACCATAACAGGTAACCGTTCACGGGTCGATGTGGAGGTAGACCGTGACGGCTCCTGCAGCGCTGATTCAGAGGAACTGGAGTATGAGGAGGAGTCAATGTGTACAGACTGGATTCCTGCAATCCTTGGAGTTGGCAGAACACGTACAGCGCCACTCTCAAGATCTGTACCCGGCTCCACAACATTTACCCAATGGGCAGTGAGGGAAAGGTATCGTCCCTGTCCATGCTTACTGGTCCACGCATCGGTGGTCAGGTGGACCTTGCTACTGACGGCGTTTTGTAGCGCATGTTTAATTTTTCCCTCCACATGATGTTGCAGGGCAGGGACGGCTTGCCTGCTGAAATAAAATCGGCTGGGCACGTTGTATTGTGGGACTGCCAATGCCATAAAGTTACGGAATGTGTCAGTCTCCACCAGCCTGAATGATAGCATTTCAAGGGCCAGTAGTTTAGCAATGCCAGCATTCAGAGCCTGTGCTCGGGGGTGGTTTGCCGAGTATGGGCGCCTTTTCTCCCATGCCTGTGCTAACGATGGCTGTAGACTGGCCTGGGAGTGTGAGGATGACTGGGAAAGTGGTGCTGTGGGTGGAATTACACTGTGTCTCTGTACAACAGTGCCAGAGATTCATCCATGGCGATCCTGTGAGGAAGCCGAACCAGCTGTGTGTGAGCTGGAGGAAGAGGCTACAACACGAGCTGAAGAGGTGGTAGGTGGCGCTGTAGGTTGGCCTAGGTCTTCAGTGTGTTTTTGTAACTCCACCACGTGCTTGGTCCGCACATGTTTCCACATATTTGTGGTATTGAGGTTGCTGACACTTTTCCCTCTTTTCACCTTCTGATTACACAGCTTGCATTTGACAAAGCAAATGTCATCTGCAACTGTGTCAAAAAAGGACCAGGCACTGCAAGTCTTGGGAGCGCCCGCTTTGGATTTTGGAAGAGCCATGCTCCTAATGGGTGCCGAAGTGGAGGCTACAGGCAACCAAGTCTGCCCCCTCCCTCTCCCTCCTTTTTGGGCTGTTCGGGGAATCTCTTCCTCAGAGCTGCTCCCACCACCTTCCTGTCCCTCACGCCATGATGGGTCAAGGACCTCATCATCTACACCACCCTCTTCAAACAACTGCTTCTCCTGGGTAGTCTCGACAGCACAGTACGCACCAGAAAGTGGCACCTGAGTCTCATCATCAGATGCGTACTGAGGTGTGCTGCTGACCATAGGCACTGGCCCACCCGCCTCTTCAGCTTCAGAGAGACAAAACGGTTGCGCATCACTGCATACTACCTCTTCTTCAAATTCTCGAATTCTGCTTGGCTGGCCCCCTCTTTCCAAGCCAAGAGATTCAGAGAACAGAAGTAGAGATGGCTCCTGTCCAGGGCTCTCTGACTGCCTGGGCAATTTGGCAGGTGGTGAAGAGACAGATGGGTGCTCTTCAGTGCTCAGGACCTGAGAGGATCTGGAACTAATTGAAGTCGATGCGTTAGCTGCAATCCATCCGACAACGGCTTCAATTTGGTCCTTGCGCAGCAGTGGGGTACGGCTAGCTCCTACAAAGCTGCGCATAAAGGACTGTTCCCTGGTAAAACTAGGGGATGCTGAGTCACTGGTGCCCACAGCAGGCACAGAATCCCCACGTCCTCTCCCTGCAGGCACAGAATCCTCACGTCCTCTCCCTGCAGAAACTCCACGCCCACGCCCACGACCACATGCCTTACTCCCTGCCTTCTTCATCTTGGTAGACTGATAAAGATAGGCAGAAAAGTACTAAGGGCTTAGTGTGCTTATTCCTGAACAGCTGCTAACAGGTATAAGAAACACTAATTTTATAAAGTGTGGACTAGACTTTAACATGAGCTAATGTGGCCTATACAACTGTAAAGTGGAGTGTTTGGTGAACTTTATTTATGTTTTTTTTGTCACAAAAAGACACTGGATGTGCCTAAAGATGTAATAACGATAGTATCACAAACTTTTTGTAGCTATTACAATGTAGGAAGGTAACCTACAATGCAATAGATGAGGCTGCAAAAAATAGGCTAATACTAATCTGGCTGGGGCTGCAGGGCCCAATGCTGCAGAAAGGCTCCTCTAACTACTCCTATATAGTGTGTTTGGAACCAATTTAGCTGAATACGGATGGAACCACCACACTAATAGGAGATATCAGGAAAAATTATGAATTGGCAAAAAAGGACAATGTATGAGGCAGTGACACACACTGAGTGCACTACAACCAGACGTGGTTGAAGCACACACTACAGGGTGAGCTGCACTCGCACACATAGACCTTGCAGACAGCGGTGAACAGCATAGAGAACTGTGCACTAGCGCTGCAAGGCACAGCGATTTATAAAGTAGCTTGGGAAAAGCAGAATAGACCAAATAGGTAGCTAAAACTGTCCCTCAGAACAACAGCGTCCTATCCCTAACTGAATTCACAGCAGAGTGAGCTCAAAATGGCGGCGGCGGCTTTTATAGTGCATCATGACATCATTTCAGCAGCCAATCACAGCCATGCCATTAGTTAAGATGCCTACATGCCTAACAGGATGTGCCCACACTTCTTAGGATCCTCATTGGCTGAATAAAATGAAAATGGCTCATTGCATTATGGGAACTTCCGATTCCGGTATACGATATTGCAAAAGTATCGGAATTAAGTATCGGAATTCCGATACCGCGAATATCGGCCGATACCCGATATTTCAGTATCGGAATGCTCAACACTAATCATCAGTTCTCATTTTGTGCGCCCAATAAACATGCGTTCATTCAATTGTCCAATTCCATGTAAATTGTACTCTCATATGTACAAGTTCACTAGAGTTGATGCCAGACCTCATGGATTATATTGCCTTTTGCCTCAGGCTCAATGAAAAATACCTAGCCACCATTATTTATTGTACCAAAAAGCCGATTCTGCCAGGTTTGGGAACAAAATGCAACCTTAAGTCAACCAATATAGGGATGCAATGATGTGTGGAAACACACGGTTCATGCGCACTATGCACTTAGGAGTTAAGGAAGCCATTTTTAAGTGAGGGAGATAGTCATACGACTAGGGAGAAAGGTGCACATGTGCCGGGATGCTGGAAGCTCCAACTTTAAAAAGGGAGGATGTTAGCTGTATTGCCCAAAGACTATATTGTCATCGAAAAAAAGAGCAAATAAATGTATATTAAAGATAAGAAGCATTGGGAAGAGGTCGTTATAATGAATCATTCAGATTGCTAACTCTAACCACAGGTCACTTTAACCATTTCCATCTCAGAGATGGAGGATGATAGATGTAATGCTCAAAGGCTTTATTGCCATAGAAAAAAAGAGTGAATAGGCATACCATATTAAAGATAGGAGGTATTGGGTAATGGTCACCATAAGGAATCATTTATATTGATAACCCTCTCCACAGGTCACTTTGACCATCTACATCTTCATGTCTCAGACGTGACAGTTTCCCTTTAAATAACAAAAACATACATATGAGTGACGCGCCCCTGGGCCTGTGTCGCGCAGCGTTGCGCACGCGGGAGCTTACCCGGAGCCGGATCTGTTGAGGGTTGTAGTCTCGTGGCGGTGATCCGGTCCGTGCCCAGGGAGTCAGACTAAGTGGCGCTGTTTTAGCGGTGATGTTGGACGACTACGCCACCCGTTGAGTGCAGCCAGGGAGCTGCTGCTGCAGGGCAGACCGCTGAGGCCGGTGGTAGGATTGTGCAGCGTGATAGTATAACCCCCAACGGGAGGGGTATGGCCTCAGGGCAGCCGACGTGGATGATGGGGGTAGCAGGAACCACTCGGAGACGGTACTGTGTAGTTCAGGGTCTTTACTGGTAACAAAGATAGACCCTCCCGGAGTACTGGCTAGCGATTGGGGCCTGGTCAGTCCTTGAGCAGATGGGATCTCCCCTGGCCAGGCGGAGTTGTAGGCCTCCCAAACTAACGATACTCTTCTGGCTACCTTGCTAGAGGCGGGTATAAGTAGCCCACGTCCCTGAGTGTACCGTGTGGTGCTCACCCGTATGGCCGGTGACTCGGGGCCTTCTAGTAGCTTCCGCTCCACGACGGCGGTGCTGGTCCCACGCGTGTGACCGTGCCTTCGGGTTTCTTGGCCAGAGGACCTGGAATCCCCTGCCTGACGGATTCTGCTGCTGGGTAGGAGTTAGTCCCCACAGCCTCGGACTCCGGGTCCGGTAAGAAATCTTCTCAGTCAGGGCGAGCTCTGCAGCTGCCAGCCCCTGACTCCTTGTAACACTGCTCCCACAGAGCTCCTGATGTTCTGTTCCTATATTTGCTTCTTTTCTCTGTCTCTACTTCTTCTCTACTCACTAACCCTGCCTCAGCCCTAGGTTTATATAGGGGAAGTTCTTCCCCTCCCAGGACTGGGCAGGAGGTGTGGCATGCATAGGATCCCTGACCAAGAGACCTCCCACCTGCTCTCAGACGTAATATCTCTATCACTGTGGCAACCAGACCCCTGGGGTGTCACATTCCCCCCTAGTGAAATTTAGTACTCCGGGACTAAACATATTTTAGAAAAACATAACAAGATATAACAATAACAATACAATAAAGAAACACATAAAGGTGGTCACGGCATGTCCGTAACCGGGTGCAGTCTTTGAAGAAAGCAAGGTGTCCATTTCACCAAAACAGGGAGACGTAACCAGGTAGGGGTCTGTCCTGCCCCGAGTCCTTAACAGTCTTTAGTCCGTCCTGGGTTACGCTCCAACTATGTACACAGGATTCCCGGTAAATCCACCAAAGACTCCTATAAACAACTAGAAACACATAATTATACACAAACAACAAGAAAAACAGGTAACCACAAATAAAACAATTTATACATTTCAAATCCTCCAACGTGCGGGTAACTGGCCTCTAGTGGCCCTTGTGGACCTACGGAGCTGACTGTCTAGCCCTGAACTACAGGGTGTAGGAGCTGTCAAGGGTAAACTGGGCAGCTGTCTACCGGCTCTTTGGCTCACTAGGGGTACGGCAGGCTCACTATAAGCAGAGGGTTGATCCTCCTGTTCTGCTTGTGTGGAGTCTTCTGCCTCCTGGACCGGCTGCTTTTCCAGCTCTACCTGTCGCTCCGTAGGTGCTTGGGATGCTGGTTGGAGGAAGGTGAGTACGGGTACCACAACTGCGCCATTGGCTTGAGTCCAAGACCGAGGGAAGTCTCCGAGCACAGTACTAACCATGTCTTCCCTTTCCTCTATGGGTAGAGGGTCTTCTTGTTCCTCTTCAGGGTTCCGTAGCTGTTCGGGACACTTCTTCAGGTGATCCCGGGATACAATGGTTGTGGTTTCCCCTCCGTCTTTACTGATGGTACAGACCTTTGGGTTGTCGTGGCTTGAGGGCAGTACGGTGTACGGGTCCTTCTCCCACTGGTC
The DNA here is from genome assembly GCF_046119375.1 of Phyllobates terribilis. NCBI lineage: Eukaryota > Metazoa > Chordata > Amphibia > Anura > Dendrobatidae > Phyllobates > Phyllobates terribilis. The sequence continues at coordinate 279,087,407 of NW_027362767.1, forward strand.
GTCCAACTTGTGGAGCCGTCTTTTTCTCTTCAAGACCTGCTCTCCGGGTACCAGGGGAACAGCGGGAGCATACTGGTTGTAAGTTTTCTCTTGTCTTTCCCTAGCCTGACAGAGACTTCGCTCCACGCTCTCCTGTACTCTCCGGTACTGCTGCTGCCTCTCTGTGTCCCAGTCTGCTTCTGGTGAAGTGTCCTCGGGTGTCAGGACTCCCATTTCCAGGTCAACAGGTAACTTACCAGGTCTCGCCCTCATTAGGTAAGCCGGGGTACAGTTGGTGGAACCTACCGGGATGTGGTTGTATAGGTCCACCAGATCGGGCAGCTTCTCAGGCCACAGACCGCGTTCTTCCAGGGGCAACGTTTTCAGAAGATCCATTACCACCTGGTTCATTTTCTCACAAAGTCCATTAGTTTGCGGATGATAGGGTGTCGTCCTTATCTTCCGGCAGCCATACAGAGTGCAGAATTCTTGGAAGACCTCCGCTTCAAAGGCAGGTCCCTGGTCTGTCAACACTTGGTCCGGGTACCCGTGTGGACGGCAGAAATGCTGCTGGAAGGCTCTAGCTGCTGTTCGAGCTGTTAAGTCCTTGACGGGGACGACAACCAAGAACCGGGAGTAGTGATCCACGATGGTTAGTGCGTAGACGTAGCCACTTCTGCTTGGGGTCAGTTTTACATGATCCAAGGCTACCAGTTCCAACGGCTGCCGGGTGACGATGGACTGCAGGGGAGTCTTCTGGCTGGCACGGTCCTTCCTTCTTAGGTTGCACGGGCCACAGTCTCTGCACCACCTCTCGATGGTTCCCCTCATGCCTACCCAGTGGAACCGCTCGCGCAGCAGGAACTCCAGCTTCTTCCATCCGAAGTGTCCAGCCCCGTCGTGGTATGCCTCCATCACCATGGCTGCGTCTCTTCGTGGCACCACTACTTGCCAGATTAGTTCATGCGTCCGGGAGTTAACCATTTTGCGGCACAACTTCCCCTTGTAAAGGAACAGTCTACTCTTTTCTGCCCACAGTTGCTTGGCTTCCTCCGGAGCGTCTGGGTCAAGGCGAGCCTCTGGCCGAGTCAGCATCTCCTTCACCAGCCGGACGGCAGGGTCACTGTCCTGCGTTTCCGCCCAGTTGTAGTGAGGTAAGGGGTTAAGCGTAGCGCCTTGCTTACTCCTTACCCGATGGGAATACTGGATAGTCCCATGACGGTGAAACGCGGGGAGTTCGACTTCTTCCAGTCCCTCTGGATCTTCTCCTACGTCCGGTAGGTTTGGCATCCTGGACAGGGCGTCCGCGTTGGTATTGGAGCGTCCTGCCCGGTATTTGATGGTGAACTCGTAGTTGGACAGGCGGGCCATCCATCTCTGCTCTAGGGCACCGAGTCTTGCCGTGTCCAGGTGTGTCAACGGGTTGTTATCCGTGTACACGACGAACCGGGAAGAAGCGAGGTAGTGCTTAAAGCGTTCGGTGACTGCCCACACCACTGCCAGGAACTCTAGCTTAAATGAGCTGTAATTCTCAGGGTTTCTTTCGGTGGGTCGCAGTTTTCGGCTGGCGTAAGCGATTACTCGCTCTTACCCCTGCTGGATCTGGGACAGCACGGCTCCTAGCCCGATGTTACTTGCGTCGGTGTAGAGGATAAAGGGCTGGCTGTAATCCGGGTACGCCAGGATTTCATCCCCCGTGAGGGCCATCTTCAGCTGGCGGAAGGACTCTTCTTCCAACTTCTCCCATCTGAAGGGCGGCTTCTGGTTCTTGGCCTTCCGGGACTGGCCTATCAGGAGGTCTTGCATAGGAGCTGCCTTTTTGGTGAAACCGGGGATGAACCTGCGGTAGTAGCCTACCAACCCGAGGAACTGCCGCACTTCTTTTACACTGGAGGGACTTGGCCATTCCTTAATTGCGGTGATCTTATCAGGGTCGGGAGCCACTCCGTCAGCGCTCACCACGTGTCCCAGGTACTGCACCTTTGGTTTCAGGAGGTGACACTTGGAGGGTTTCACCTTTAGGCCGTAGCTTGCCAGAGCTTCGAACACTTCCACCAGGTGTTTCAGGTGGTTCTCATAAGTCTTAGAATATACGATGACATCGTCCAGGTACAACAGGAGCGTCTCGAAGTTTCTGTGGCCCAGACAGCACTCCATTAATCGTTGGAAGGTTCCTGGTGCGTTGCAGAGTCCGAACGGCATACAGGTAAACTCGCTAAGTCCCATCGGGGTGGTGAATGCGGTCTTCTCCCGGTCCGCCTCTGCTACAGGAACCTGCCAGTACCCACTAGTGAGATCCAAGGTAGAGAAGAAGTTAGCAGATCTTAAAGCAGCCAAAGACTCCTCTATCCTTGGTAAGGGGTACGCATCCTTGTGTGTGATACGGTTGATTTTCCGGTAATCTACACACATCCTCATGGTGTTGTCTTTCTTTTTGACTAAGACTAGTGGAGCTGCCCAGGGGCTACAGCTATCCCTGATCACCCCAGCCTCCTTCATGTCTCTAAGCATCCCCTTGGCGTGTTGGTAGTGTGCAGGGGGTACGGGTCGATACCTCTCTTTTATGGGAGGATGGTCTCCCGTGGGGATGTGGTGTTCTACCCCCTTGACTCGCCCGAAGTCTAACGGGTGTTTACTAAACACTCTCTCGTACTCTTGAACCACCCGATAGACTCCCTGTTTCTGGTGTGAGGGAGTGGAGTCAGTACCCAAATGTAGTTGCTGACACCAGTCCTCCATTGTTTTCTTAGAGCCGATACCTTCCTCCGGGTGAGATGGAGGCAAGGGTTCCACAGATTGTATAGCATTTTGGTTGATGGTATATAATTTGGCTAGCGTGGCATACCGGGGCAGGTACACTTCCCTCTTCCCGATATTGATTATGCGAACGGGCACCCTCCCATGGCGCACATTAACCACCCCCCGTGCTGTCAAGATGGTGGGCCTATTGTCTGAGTAAACTGGTTCTACCATTGCCTGGTAATCTCTACCTCTCAGACCAATAGCTGCCCGGCACCAAATCATCATTTCACTTTTTGGGGGCATGGCAATAGGGAAAGGGTCACACATTCTCACGCTACCAATCTCACCGCCGGAGAGTTCCACCTGTTGCCGTCGCATCAGTGCCCGGATCTCTTTTTGGAGCACTCGCTGCTCGCCGGAGCTGGCGTTCTTGGCAACCTGCTGTAAAAGGAAAATCACCTCTGCAAGACAATTTTCAATTACATTAGTTCCTAGAGTTATCTTTGGGTGACTCTCGTGTTTGTCAATGTCTACAATGATCAGTCCCTGTGCTGCCAGTTCAACTCTACCAATTTTAATGGTCACCTCTTTAAATCCGATCTGTGGCACGGGCTGACCATTTCTGGCGATGATACTCAAATCGTCGTCAGGGTAGCGGGTAATATCCGAGTCATTCCAGTACTGCTTGAAGAGCACGTACGGGATGGTGGTGACCTGTGATCCGGTGTCCAGTAGGGCACTCATAGGAATGCCATCCAGTACCACAGGCAAGACTGGACGTCCGCCCACATATTTGTCGCGCCAGTTCGATGGGCCTGATGATCTTTTTCCTAGGGGTTGGCCCTCTACCCTAGGTTGTGCCCGTTTAAAGGACAGTACCTTGCCATATGTCCGGGTTGATTGCAGCGGCGGCAGATGGGTTGTCCGTCCTCGTTGTATCGGTCGCTGGGTCTTCCTCTGGCCGGTGGGGTCCTCCTTGGTCGACGCCACGGGATGTCCTCCGGTCCGGATGCCAGCTGGATCTTCCCTGGAGTGGAAACCTGTAAAGACTGCACAGTTCGGGTTAGTGCAGCAACGCTTTTAGCCAGCTCTTGGACCTGATGGTGCAGGTCTGGAGCCGAGTCATTGTTCAAAGCCTGCGCATCAGCTCCCACAGGCCCTGCCGACAAGGGCGCCGCCTCCTGGTGGTAAGTGGTAGTGGGGCGTCTGTGGGTCACAACGCCACCTGGTGCCGGTTCTCGGAGCACCCGGATGGCTCTGTCCTTGAACTGTGCAAATCCCAGATGAGGGTCCTGTAAGGCCATTGCCCGCAACTGGGTTCGGTGGGCATTGCAATATAAACCCTCTATAAATTGTTCAGTTAACAGCCTGTCCTCGTCTCCCACGCCGTCAGGGTCGGTCTGCTTAATGGCCCTCAGGGCCTCTTGTAGGTTCAGGGCATAGTCCCTTATACTCTCATGTGCCCGCTGTTTGCACCCGTAGAATCTAAGCTTGATCTCGGCTGAGGTGCGGGTATCAAAGGTGTCCCTCAGCCGGGTTAGTATCCCTGCGACAGTCCTCCCCCCAGGTGGCCAGGACTTTACCTCCCTTTGGGCTGCCCCGGTTAATTGGGCCACCAGGATGCTCACTTTTTGCTCTTCTGTGAGGGGGTACACCTGGAAGAGGCTATCCAGTTTTTCTCTAAAGTCCTGCAGGGTATGTGACTCCCCTGAGTACTGGGGTAGCCAGGCTGCCCCCGGGATATAGGGCATGGTGAAAGGCATGACCGCCACAGCGGTGGCGCTGGCGGGGATTGGAGCGGTGAAGCTCTCCTCCGTATCCGACATCCTTCTCCCCCCTAGTGGACCGTGGCCTACCTTGCGATGATCCTCTTCCGTAGGCCGCGGCTCCGCAGTGGATCGTCAGGGTTGAGGACCTTCCGTCGCGCTCCTGTGACGTCGGCGTCTGCTGGGCTCCTTCCAGGACCTTACGCAATGTCCGGACGTGAGGCGGGGCTTCAGTTCTCGCGCGCTTTCGGAGTCCACGCCCCTCTTCTTCCCGCGCGGCGTCTTCAAGATGGCGGCCAACGGCGGGAAAACTCCACGGATGGCGGGAAGAAGGCTGAAGATGGCGCCGGATGGCGGGAAAACCTCACGGATGGCGGGAAGAAGGCTGAAGATGGCGCCGGATGGCGGGAATCTTCACGGATGGCGGGAAGAAGGCTGAAGATGGCGCCGGATGGCGGGAAAACTTCACGGATGGTAAGTTTTAAAAGTCTCTTTTTCAGGCACGCAGTACCCGGTGGTTGCGGGCACGAAATCCTGCCGACTACGCCAAAAGTTGACGCGCCCCTGGGCCTGTGTCGCGCAGCGTTGCGCACGCGGGAGCTTACCCGGAGCCGGATCTGTTGAGGGTTGTAGTCTCGTGGCGGTGATCCGGTCCGTGCCCAGGGAGTCAGACTAAGTGGCGCTGTTTTAGCGGTGATGTTGGACGACTACGCCACCCGTTGAGTGCAGCCAGGGAGCTGCTGCTGCAGGGCAGACCGCTGAGGCCGGTGGTAGGATTGTGCAGCGTGATAGTATAACCCCCAACGGGAGGGGTATGGCCTCAGGGCAGCCGACGTGGATGATGGGGGTAGCAGGAACCACTCGGAGACGGTACTGTGTAGTTCAGGGTCTTTACTGGTAACAAAGATAGACCCTCCCGGAGTACTGGCTAGCGATTGGGGCCTGGTCAGTCCTTGAGCAGATGGGATCTCCCCTGGCCAGGCGGAGTTGTAGGCCTCCCAAACTAACGATACTCTTCTGGCTACCTTGCTAGAGGCGGGTATAAGTAGCCCACGTCCCTGAGTGTACCGTGTGGTGCTCACCCGTATGGCCGGTGACTCGGGGCCTTCTAGTAGCTTCCGCTCCACGACGGCGGTGCTGGTCCCACGCGTGTGACCGTGCCTTCGGGTTTCTTGGCTAGAGGACCTGGAATCCCCTGCCTGACGGATTCTGCTGCTGGGTAGGAGTTAGTCCCCACAGCCTCGGACTCCGGGTCCGGTAAGAAATCTTCTCAGTCAGGGCGAGCTCTGCAGCTGCCAGCCCCTGACTCCTTGTAACACTGCTCCCACAGAGCTCCTGATGTTCTGTTCCTATATTTGCTTCTTTTCTCTGTCTCTACTTCTTCTCTACTCACTAACCCTGCCTCAGCCCTAGGTTTATATAGGGGAAGTTCTTCCCCTCCCAGGACTGGGCAGGAGGTGTGGCATGCATAGGATCCCTGACCAAGAGACCTCCCACCTGCTCTCAGACGTAATATCTCTATCACTGTGGCAACCAGACCCCTGGGGTGTCACATGAGTATGTATCCAAACAGCTAGAATAGCCTGAAGGTATCCCTATTAAGACTCTCCCCTCTGCCCTAAGTCCAGAGCACATTGCAACAAATTCTGACATGCCATGGTTTGAGGGTAGAGTGAAACACTGAGGAGATGACCCAAGGTGAGAGAGGAACACTGAGAAGAATGAGGAGACAGCCTGGGAACAGAAAGCAATGCTAAGGAGACAGCCCAAGAGCAAAGAGAAATACTGAGGAGACAGCGTGAGATCAAAAAGGAGCACCAATGAGATGGCCTGTTTTCAGAGAGGAGTGCCAAAGAGACAGCCTAAGGGCACAGATCAGCACTGAGGACTAGTGTTGAGCCAGCCCCGTAGTGTTCGAGTTCGGTTCGGTTCGTCGAACACCCGTGTGTTCGCCGAACTGTTCGTCGAACTGTTCGTCGAACACCTTCGAACACCGTTAAAAACAATGGCAGGCAAACAAAAACACATAGAAACACATAGAAAACACCTTCAAAGGTGTCCAAAAGCTGACAAACTGCTCAGAAGACATAACTAACACATGGAAAAGTGACAAGTACATATAGTCATGCGAAAATAAAAGAGGTGGAGGAGTAAAAGGAGGGGGAGACACAGATATAGGCATGTCATGCCCTTCTAAAATCTAAAAAGTGAGAAGCCGACACGGCCAGTCCGCTCCTGCCCGTGCCACCTCCGTGTCGCCGGGTTTGTGCCAGAGCCGCGGTGAACCCTGACGGCCAGCCCCCCTCTCCCAATACTGGTGCCTGTCCGCTGGTGGGTCGAGCGAGCCCCCCTGTGGTGGAGGCAGCTCTAAGCTTTTTAATTTAAATTGTCTCTCTAATTTGAATGAATACACTTTAAATCCATTTACAAGGATCTATTGGAGGGCAAGTCTCATGCCAGCAGCCACGTAATTCCAGCTCCAGTAGCGTCCACTAAAGCTGCTGCAGTTAAAAAGCTTTTATAAGGATCGAGCTCGGCTGTCCACCGCAAGGCATCCTAATGCCAGTCCCAGCCCCTATGCCTTGGGGTGCCTCCTGATGCTCTTCACTAAGTATCCCATGGTCCCGAATAATTTCCTTTGAAAAAATTAAGTGTCTAAACTACAGGTGGTGTAGCTTGCTTAACAGCCGGGATAATCCGCTGACTAGCAGACACTGCTACTAGGCACAAAGTATTTCCTGGGCTAGATGCAGTTAAAAATTTGTAATTACATACTCTCGTTGGATGCTGAGAAAGCATTCCATAGAGTCTCCTGGCACGCCATATATGATTCTCTTAAAAAGCTTGGGGTAGGGGTCTAGGGGACCCTTTTATAGCCAAAATCACGGCCCTGTATCGCAATACGTCACCTAGGCTGAAGATAAATGGAACTGTAGCACCCTGAGGGCTCGGTTGCTACAGACGTATTGCACCTCACCCAGAGGTGTGATATCTCACTCTCAGGTAAGGATGGAGTGTGGATCAGGACCCGACACCTGCATGCATTACACCACATTGCCGTGGGGCAGGGCGACCAATATGCCCCTGAGATGGGCACGACAGTGCCTGTCCCTGGCTGGAGTGGGGGGAGGGAACACTGAGGAAGGGGAACCCTGTAGTGCAGGAGCAGGGAGGAAGCAGTTCCTGGGTGCATTGAGAAGGGAGTATAAAAGGTGGGCACCATCTTAGTTCAGTGCAGAGAAGTCTGAGCAGAAGTGGCAAGGAGCAGGGGCTCTGCATGAGCTCTGCTCCGGAGGCGGGCCTAGTAACAGAGGCCCAGGCCTGGAAGAGGGAGAAGAAAGGAAGAGGAGCGGAGAAGGCTCCAGGAACGAGGAATGAAGGGATCCCAGGGGTGCGGACGGGCGAGTCGCCACCGCACGCCCGAATCCACCTGCGTGGAGGGGTCAGGGCAAAAGGGGAGACCGGTCCCCGAACTAGTGGAGGCAGGAAACGACCCTCAGCTAGAAACCGGAGGCTCTGACATTTTATGTGGCGCAGCCCCTCGCTACACCCGCTAGGAAGGCACCACATAGGGTCAGGGAAACTGGCGCCAAGTTTACCAAGAGGAGGCCGGAGGCAGCCGGACAGAAGTGTTGGTAAGAAAGGCCAGACAAAGGACACACAAAGGGGGTCCTGTGAAGTGCTCCAAAGTTATCTGGGAGTTGTCTGAGCCCCTCACCTGGTGAGCACAGTACGACGTGGGCAGCCGTTACCTGCAGACGTGGTCTGGATAATAAGAACTGTGAGTAAAGGCCCTGGACTGCATCACTGACTCCGTGTCGTTACTGCTGCTGCCCTGCACCATCACCCCCATCCTCCGCATACACTGCCCTGAGGCTATACTCCTCCCGTGGGGAGTTATGCTACGCTCTGCTGCACCCACAACACCAGCCTCAGCGGTCTGCCCTGGAGCGGCGGTTCACTCTGACCGCAATCCACGGGTGGCGTAGTCGGACATTTAAACATCAAAACCACATAAATAGTTCCGCCACTGGTTTGACCGCCCTGAGCCACGGAACCGGGTTGCCGCCACGGAGACTACAACCACCAGCATCCACCAAAAAGGGTCCGGCTCCGGGTGTCCCAAGGCCCAGGGGGCGTGTCAGAACATTTTCATCACCTTTCACAATCACCAATGGGACAAGGCAGGGATGTTCTCTGTCCCCTCTCTTATACATCCTAGTGACGGAGCACCTGCTCTCATCAATTCGCCATAACCCCAATATTAGGTGGATTGAGGTGGGAGGCACCGAGTACAAGTGCTCTCTATTTGCTGATGATGTCCTAGTATATATCACTCAATCACATATATCCATCCCTGCTGTTATGGCTGAAATAGATCACTTTGTTACATGGTCAAATTTTAAAATCAATGCAGCGAAGTCTGAGGCCCTCGATGTCTCCCTCCCCAAATCCATATAGGATTCCATCCAGTCCAACTTTCCCTTTGCCTGTCCCTCACAGGGTATCAAATACTTAGGAATTCCTATTCATAGAGACCTCTCCCATCTATGTTATCTTAATTTTGGGCCCTTTATTGAACAACTCCATACAGACCACGGTTGGCAAGTTAGAACTGTAAGATTCACTACGTGAACCACTGGTGTTTTGTGGAAAAGCACATGTACACTGCGTTCCAAATTATTATGCAAAAAGTGTTTAGGAGTGATAAGGGAAGAATTTGTTTGTTTGTCAGTTAAACTCATTGATGGTGATGTGTGTCAGGGCTCTTTATATCACTGTAAGCAATTGCAGACACCTGTGCTAATTAGTTTGGCAGGTGTGTCCAATGAAAGGCAAGACTACTTAAGAAGGCTCTCTCACATTATTAAGCAGCCTACATTTTCTGCCAAAATGGGAAAGAAAAAGGATGTGTCGGCTGCTGAGAAGCAACAAATTGTGGAGTGTTTAGGTCAAGGCATGACTACAATCAACATTGTGCGATGATCAGGATGAAGTGTCTTGGCAATCAAGAAGTATGTAGCTGATTCACAGTACACACGTGTGTGTGCTCATAAGGGCAAATTGAGGACTCTTTCCTACAGGCAATTACGTCAGGTTGAAAGAGCAGCGGCCAAAAAGCCTGGTCATAGCAGCAGACAAGTTTTTGAAGCTGCTTGTGCCTCCAACGTCCCCCGAACAACAAGATGCAGGGTCCTTCAGAGGTTTGCAGCTGTGCATACGCCATCCTGTCGACCTCCTCTATCCACTTCACACAAGCAGAAACGGCTCCAGTGGGCCAAACATTACATGAAGACTGATTTCAAAACAGTTTTGTTCACGGATGAGTGCCGTGCAGCGCTCGATGGTCCAGATGGATGGAGTGGAGGATGGCTGGTTGATGGACACCCCACGCAAACACGGCTACAGCGCCAACAAGGAGGAGGTGGAGTAATGTTTTGGGCTGGAATCATGGGGAGAGAGATTGTCGGCCCCTTTAGGATCCCTGAAGGCGCTAAAGATGAACTCCATAATGTATGTGGATTTTCTCAAACAGCACTTCCTGCCATGGTTCAAGAAGAAGAACCGTGTATTTCACAGCAAGATCATTTTTCTGCATGATAATGCACCATCTCATGCTGCACATAAAACATCTGCATCTCTGGCTGATATGGGCATAAAAGGGGACAAACTTATGGTGTGACCCCCATGCTCCCCTGACCTCTACCCCATTCAGAACCTTTGGAGCATCATTAAAAGGAGTGTCTATGATGGCGGGAGGCAGTTCACATCTAAGCAACAGCTCTGGGAGGGTATTCTGTCCTCATGCAAAACAATTGAAGCAGAAACCATCCAAAACCTGACAAATTCAATGGACGAGAGAGTTCAGAAGCTCCTTTCGAACAAGGGGTCCTATGTGAAAATGTAACATCACCTAGAATAAAGTTTTGAGTTGAAAACTGTTTGATTTCAGTTTCTAACAACCTGCTAATGCTTATAATTTCAAAAATGACCATTTTTTTGGTCTTTATTAAAATGAAAAGGTTGATCGAAAAGTTTGGGGGATCTAAGAGTGTGGCAACCCAGTAGTCATGATTAGTGTTGAGCCACCCCCATAGTGTTCGGGTTCGGTTCGGTTCGTCGAACACCTTAGAACACCGTCGAACACCGTTAAAACCAATGGCAGGCAAACAAAAACACATAGAAACACATAGAAAACACCTGAAAAGGTGTCCAAAAGCTGACAAACTGCTCAGAAGACACTCTCTTTAAAAAAGCCGGCCGGCAAATTCAGCAGCGGCATACACCGGTACCCGACAATTTAGACAAGAAGGAATAGAGCATCACACATAGATTAGATAGATAGAAACATGTCAGTCACACATATAAGAAGCACAGTGACAGTGTTGGTTACTGCACTTGTCATTTAGTGTAAAGGATTTATTAAAAAAAATATTAGTGTTTTCATGCACCGTCTCTTTAAAAAAGCCGGCCGGCAATTCAGCATCTGTACCCGACAATTTAGAACAGAAAGAATAGAGCTTCACACATAGATTAGATAGATAGAAACATGTCAGTCACATATATAATAAGTACAGTGATAGTGTTGCTTACTGTACTTGTCATTTAGTGTAAAGGATTTATTTAAAAAAATAATAGTGTTTTCATGCACTGTCTCTTTAAAAAAGCCGGCCGGCAATTCAGGAGCGGTACCCGACAATTTAGAACAGAAAGATAGAGCATCACACATAGATTAGATAGATAGAAACATGTCAGTCACATATATATGAAGTACAGTGATAGTGTTGGTTACTGTACTTGTCATTTAGTATTAAAATAAAGGATTTATTATTAAAAAAATTGGCGTAGGGTTCCCCTTAATTTTAGGCTCTAGCGGAGGTTAAGCAGACGGCTGGGGCAGATGTTTGAAGCCTGGGAAGGGGGTAATACCCACGGAGCTTCCCAGGCTACTAATATCAGCCCCCAGCTGAATACATAGCCTTTACTAGCTATTAAAATGGGGGACCCCCCAAAAAAAATGACGTGGGGTCCCCCCTAATTTAATAGCTAGCAAAGGCTAGGCAGACAGCTGGGGGCTGATATTAATAGCCCAGGAAGGGAGCCATGAATATTGGCCCCCTCCCAGGCTAGAAACACCAGCCGTCAGCCGCCCCAGAAATGGCGCATTCATAGGATGCGCCAATTCTGGCACTTAGCCTCGCTCTTCCACGCTGCCCTGGTGCGGTGGCAGGGGGTAATAGGGTTGGGGTTGATGTCAGCTTATAATGCCAGCTGACATCAAGCCCAGGTTAGTAATGGAGAGGCGTCTATAAGACACCCCCATTACTAACCCCATAGTCAAAGTTAAAAAAAACACAAACACCCAGAATAAAGTCCTTTAATTGAAATAAAGACACAATCCTTTATTGTTCTAAATTAAACCATACTTACCATCACGCCCATTCCAGCTGAAGCCAACGATCTCCTGCAATAAAAGAAAAATAATAAAGCAACCTCATCCTTACCTTTCCATGGTTCCCATGACAGCTTCAGCTCTGCTACATCGAGATGACAGGCTGGACCGCAGCAGAACGCTGCCATCCAGCCTGTCATCCCGCAGACACTGAGAAGCGCAGGCTTGCTTGCGCTGCTCAGCGTCTCTCTGTGACGACATCCAGATGAGCCGAGTTCATGTCCAATGAACTCGGCTCACCTCATGCACGTCACTGAAAGCGTGGGAAAATTCTCACGCTGAAGCGCTGATTGCAGGAGAATTTTCCCACGCTGTCAGTGACGTGCAGGAGGTGAGCTGAGTTCATTGGACATGAGCTCACCTCATGCACATCACTGACAGCGTGGGAGAATTCTCCTGCACTCAGCACTTCAGCGTGAGAATTTTCCCACGCTGTCAGTGACGTGCATGAGGTGAGCCGAGTTCATTGGACATGACCTCGGCTCATCTGGATGCCGTCACAGCGAGACAGTGAGGAGCGCAAGCATGCCTGCGCTTCTCAGTGTCTGCGGGATGACAGACTGGATGGCAGCGTTCTGCTGCGGTCCAGCCAGTCATCTCGATGTAGCAGAGCTGAAGCTGTCGTGGGAACCATGGAAAGGTAAGGATGAGGTTGGTTTATTATTTTTCTTTTATTGCAGGAGATCGTTGGCTTCAGCTGGAATGGGTGTGATGGTAAGTATGGTTTAATTTAGAACAATAAAGAATTGTGTCTTTATTTCAATTAAAGGACTTTATTCTGGGTGTTGTGTTTTTTTTAAATACTTTACTAGAAATTCATGGTGGTCATGTCTAATACTGGCGTGACCCCATGAATTTTGGGCTTGGGGCCAGCTGATAATACCAAGCTGGCCCTAACCCCTTTATTACCCAGTGAGCCACAGCACCAGGGCCCTGGATGAGTTGGGTACAGCGCCAGAAGATGGCGCTTCTATGAACGCGCCATTTTCCGGGGTGGCTGCGGACTGCAATTTGTAGCGGGGAGGGGGCCCAGAAAGCTTGGGCCTCCCTGCGCTGCAGATTCCAGCCCCCAGCTGCCTAGTTGTACCTGGCTGGACACAAAAATAGGGCGAAGCCCCACGTACTTTTTTTTTAATTATTTCATGAAATTCATGAAATAATTAAGAAAAAAAGGCCTTCCCTATATTGTTGTGTCCGGCCAGGTACAAATAGGCAGCTGGTGGTTGGGGGCAGCCCGTTCCTGCCTGCTGTACCTGGCTGGACACAAATATAGTGCGAAGCCCCACTTCAATTTTTTTTAATTATTTCATGAAATTCATGAAATAATTAGGAAAAAAAGGGCTTCCCTATATTGTTGTGTCCGGCCAGGTACAAATAGGCAGCTGGTGGATGGGGGCAGCCCGTTCCTGCCTGCTGTACCTGGCTGGACACAAATATAGTGCGAAGCCCCACTTCAATTTTTTTAAATTATTTCAGGAAATTCATGAAATAATTTAAAAAAAATTGACGTGGGGCTTCGCACTATATTTGTGTCCAGCCAGGTACAGCAGGCAGGAACGGGCTGCCCCCAACCACCAGCTGCCTATTTGTACCTGGCCGGACACAACAATATAGGGAAGCCCTTTTTTTCTTAATTATTTCATGAAATAATTTAAAGAAAATTGACGTGGGGCTTCGCCCTGTTTTTGTGTCCAGCCAGGTACAACTAGGCAGCTGGGGGCTGGAATCCGCAGCGCAGGGAGGCCCAAGCTTTCTGGGCCACCCCCGCTGCAAATTGCAGTCCGCAGCCATCCCGGAAAATGGCGCGTTCATAGAAGCGCCATCTTCTGGCGCTGTACCCAACTCATCCAGGGCCCTGATGCGGTGGCTCACTGGGTAATAAAGGGGTTAGGGCCAGCTTGGCATTATCAGCTGGCCCTAAGCCCGAAATTCATGGGGTCACGCCAATATTAGACATGACCACCATGAATTTCTAGTAAAGTATTTAAAAAAAACACAACACCCAGAAAAAAGTCCTTTAATTGAAATAAACACACAATTCTTTATTGTTCTAAATTAAACCATACTTACCATCACGCCCATTCCAGCTGAAGCCAACGATCTCCTGAAATAAAAGAAAAATAATAAAGCAACATCATCCTTACCTTTCCATGGTTCCCATGACAGCTTCAGCTCTGCTACATCGAGATGACAGGCTGGACCGCAGCAGAACGCTGCCATCCAGCCTGTCATCCCGCAGACACTGAGAAGCGCAGGCTTGCTTGCGCTCCACAGTGTCTCTCTGTGAGGGCATCCAGATGAGCCGAGTTAATGTCCAATGAACTCGGCTCACCTCATGCACGTCACTGACAGCGTGGGAAAATTCTCCTGCACTCAGCGCTTCAGCGTGGGAGAATTCTCACACTGAAGCGCTGAGTGCAGGAGAATTCTCCCACGCTGTCAGTGACGTGCAGGAGGTGAGCTGAGTTCATTGGACATGAGCTCACCTTATGCACGTCACTGACAGCGTGGGAGAATTCTCCTGCACTCACCGCTTCAGCGTGAGAATTTTCCCACGCTGTCAGTGACGTGCATGAGGTGAGCCGAGTTCATTGGACATGAACTCGGCTCATCTGGATGTCGTCACAGAGAGACGCTGAGCAGCGCAAGCAAGCCTGCGCTTCTCAGTGTCTGCGGGATGAGAGGCTGGATGGCAGCGTTCTGCTGCGGTCCAGCCTGTCATCTCGATGTAGCAGAGCTGAAGCTGTCGTGGGAACCATGGAAAGGTAAGGATGAGGTTGCTTTATTATTTTTCTTTTATTGCAGGAGATCGTTGGCTTCAGCTGGAATGGGCGTGACGGTAAGTATGGTTTAATTTAGAACAATAAAGGATTGTGTCTTTATTTCAATTAAAGGACTTTATTCTGGGTGTTTGTGTTTTTTTTAACTTTGACTATGGGGTTAGTAATGGGGGTGTCTTATAGACGCCTCTCCATTACTAACCTGGGCTTGATGTCAGCTGGCATTATAAGCTGACATCAACCCCAACCCTATTACCCCCTGCCACCGCACCAGGCCAGCGTGGAAGAGCGAGGCTAAGTGCCAGAATTGGCGCATCCTATGAATGCGCCATTTCTGGGGCGGCTGACGGCTGGTGTTTGTAACCTGGGAGGGGGCCAATATTCATGGCTCCCTTCCTGGGCTATTAATATCAGCCCCCAGCTGTCTGCCTAGCCTTTGCTAGCTATTAAATTAGGGGGGGACCCCACGTCATTTTTTTTGGGGGGTCCCCCATTTTAATAGCTAGTAAAGGCTATGTATTCAGCTGGGGGCTGATATTAGTAGCCTGGGAAGCTCCGTGGGTATTACCCCCTTCCCAGGCTTCAAACATCTGCCCCAGCCGTCTGCTTAACCTCCGCTAGAGCCTAAAATTAAGGGGAACCCCACGCCAATTTTTTTAATAATAAATCCTTTATTTTATTACTAAATGACAAGTACAGTAACCAACACTATCACTGTACTTCATATATATGTGACTGACATGTTTCTATCTATCTAATCTATGTGTGAAGCTCTATTCTGTCTGTTATAAATTGTCGGGTACCGCTGCTGAATTGCCGGCCGGCTTTTTTAAAGAGACGGTGCATGAAAACACTATTATTTTTTTTGATAAATCCTTTACGCTAAATGACAAGTACAGTAAGCAGCACTGTCACTGTACTTCATATATATGTGACTGACATGTTTCTATCTATCTAATCTATGTGTGATTCTCTATTCTTTCTATTCTAAATTGTCGGGTACCGGTCTATGCCGCTGCTGAATTGCCGGCTTTTCATGTTTCACTGTTGGCACTGTTCCCATCGATTTGGGCAATCACTGTAATGCCACAACCACCATGGCTGTGGCATTACAGTGAGTGGCAGACAATCCCTGCATGATTGGTGCTCTAAATAGCGCCAGACATGCAGGACACGCTTTTGGTGCACGAACAGTTATCGAACATAACCTCGAACAGCCGAATTTTTTGCAAATCGAACAACTCGAACACCGCCCAAAACAGCTCGAATTTGAGATTGGCGAACAGTTCTAGTCGAACACCGCTCATCTCTAGTCATGATTACTTCGAATTCTGACAATATGAGGGTCATGCTGCAGGTAGTGCAGCAAAAAGGCACTTATGTGTCTTGCGCATCTCGGAGCCCCAAAATTATTTTCCGGGCTAGATGCAGCTAAAAATTATTTTAAATTTTAAATCTGGTGAAGCTTTAGTATAGATGGCCTAATAGGATCAGTGCTGCACACTGCTACAAAGCCCAAATTATTTTCCAGTCAAGATACAGATAAACATGATTAGTAATTTGAAAGCTTAAAACGGTTGGTAGGGTGATTTTAACCAATCATCAAGCTTTTACTCTCCCCAGGATGACACAGGGGTAGAAAAGTCGTTTCGGATCCATGATTTGTTCATCTTTATGAACGTGAGTCTGTCTACATTATCAGTGGAGAGCCACGTGCGCTTATCTGTCAGCACACCACCAGCAGCGCTGAACACACGTTCAGACAGAACGCTGGCTGCGGGGCATGACAAGATCTCCAAGGCGTAAGTGGCTAGCTCCGGCCATTTATCCAGATTGGAAGCCCAAAAAGAGCAAGGGTCCAGTGACACAGTCGTGGCTTCAATGTTTACTTGGAGATACTCCTGTACCATCGTCTCTAGGCGTTGACTATGTGTCAGACTTCTTGTCTCCTGTGGCCTTGCAAAGGATGGGCTAAAAAAGTGGTGAAATGATTCCGCAAAATTGATGTTACCAGCAGATACTGTGGTTCTGTTACGGTTTGAGTGCTGAACACTTGACGGTCCCACGGTTGGCAAGTTGGAACTGTGAGATTCACTACGTGCACCACTGGTATTTTGTGGAAAAGCACATGTAAGATTCTGCAACAGTCTCTGCTGATACTCCTGCATGCGTGCATCCCTTTCTATGGCAGGAATAATTTCTGCAAATTTACTTTTGTACCGGGGATCTAACAGTGTGGCAACCCAGTAGTCAGGATTATTTCTAATTCTCACAATTCGAGGGTCATGTTGCAGGTAGTGCAGCAATAAGGCACTCATGTGTGTTGCGCATCCAGGAGCACCAAGTCCCTGTTGTGTTGGTGGCGAGGTAACAATCATGCTTCCTTCCTCTGTCCTCTCCCCCCAACCTCGCACAACAGAAATGTGATCAAAGTCTCCCTCATCTGATGAGTCTTCCATCAGTTCGTCCTCCACTTCTTCCTGGGCTCCTGCACCTTCCTCACTAGTTTGGCTGCTACCATGCGCCCTGGTAAAACCATCTCCCCCACCCTCACATGCCTGCCGCCTTGGTGCTGCCGACCGTCTGGACCTTGCAGATGTTAGCCCTTCCGCATACAACTCCTCCTCCTCTACTTCCTCCACCTCCTCTTGTGCCACCACCTGACTCCGAATTCTGTTTAACATGTGCTCCAGCATGTAAATCACCGGAATAGTCATGCTGATAATGGCATCGTCAGCACTAAACATCTTCGTCGCCATTTCAAAACTGTGCAGAAGGGTGCATAGGTCCCTGATCTGAGACCACTCCTCCAGCGTGATTTGCCCCACCTCTGAATCTCGTTGGCCCAGGCTATACGTCAGAACGTATTGCACCAGGGCTTGTCGGTGCTGCCACAGTCGCTGCAACATGTGCAGAGTTGAATTCCACCGGGTAGGCACATCGCATTTTAGCCGGTGAAGTGGCAGGCCCAACGACTTCTGTAGAGATGTAAGTCGCTGAGCTGCGGGATGCGAACGGCGGAAGTGAGCACACAGCCACCGTGCCCTCTGCAGAAGGCCATCTAGTCTGGGATAGTGGGCTAAAAATTGCTGGACAACCAGGTTCAACACGTGAGCCATACAAGGCACGTGTGTGACATTGCCCCGGCGAAGGGCCGCACCCAGGTTTGCAGCATTGTCGCACACGGCCTTCCCTGGTTTCAGGTCCAGTGGAGACAACCATTCATGAAATTGGTTCTCCAGAGCTGACCACAACTCCTCAGCTGTGTGACTCACATTTCCCAGACATTTCAAAGTAAAAACCGCCTGATGACGCTGAGCCCTACTGCCAGCATAGTAAGGAGGTGTGCAGGATCCCTTCTGCGCAGTTAGAAAGCTTGTGGCATGACCAGACAGGCTTTGGGTGCAGGTGGAAGACCGAGAGGAGGTTGAGGAGGCAGAAGCAGTGGAGGAACTTTGACATAAAGAGGATTGACGCACAACTCGTGGGGACGGCAAGACTTGGACAGCAGCCCTTTGTCCTGCTGTCACCATAGTTACCCAGTGCCCAGTCAGCGACATGTAACGCCCCTGTCCATGCCTACTCGTCCAAGTGTCTGTGGTGAAATGCACCCTGTCACACACAGAGTTTCTCAAAGAAGCGGTGATGTTGTGTGCGACATGCTGGTGGAGCGCAGGCACACCTTTCTTTGAGAAGTAGTGCCGACTGGGCATCTGGTACTGGGGCACTGCGACGGACATAAGGTCTCGAAAATCCTCTGTGTCCACCAGGCGGAAAGGCAGCATTTCTGTAGCCAAGAGCTTGCAGATGGTGAAATTCAACCTCTTAGCTTTCTCATGGCTAGGAGGAAATGGTCTTTTACTTGTCCACATCTGAGGGACCGAGGGCTGGCTATTGTGCTTAGACGGGGTTGATAAGGGTGTCCCCGGCAAACTGCCGGTCTGTGAGGAAGATGCAGGCGGACATGTTAGGTTGCCTTGATCCAAAGGTGGTGCTATCGATGTCGGACAGCGCTCAACACCAGCTGGTGTTCCCACCTCCAAAGAAAATGATGACCTGCCAATCACGCTGGCTGTTGCGGGTAAAGAGGTGGCAGGTCTGCGCCCCAAAACAGGTGTGACTGCTGTCCCCCCAGTCACAGAGGATGAAGAGGCCGCGGATGCACAAGATATGGCAGACGGTGGTTGGCCCGGCCGGCTAGGCCGCATTGTAGCACACTGAGCTTCCCACTGCAACTTATGCTTCATGTCCATGTGCCGGTTCATGCATGAAGTACTCAAACTATGTATTTTTTGGCCTCTACTTAGCTTTTGCTGACAAATGTTACAGATAACACGAGTTGGGTCATCTTTATCGATCTGAAAAAATGCCCAGGCTATGCAAGGCTTAGCACCCATGCGACCTGAAGAGCCACCACGACTTGTGGTGAGAGGCAGAGTTGTGTTTGAGGATGCAGTTGTTGACGTGCTTCCAGTACTACGTCTCTGTCCAGGAAGGCGCAACCTGACCTCGTCGTCACTAGCATCTTCCTCCACCTCCTCTGCTGACCTCATCTCTTGGCTGACTGTGGGTTGACAGTAAGTGGGATCTCCAACCTCATCATCATCACCCTGTGTGTTATCACACCCGTCGTCCTCAGAGCCAACCTGTTCCTGCCCTGACAAAAAACTAAAGTTGTCGCTCCAATCAGGTATTTGAGTCTTATCATCGTCTTCCTCATTGTCTCCACCAACAGGAGTTACAGTTTGGGAATGAGGGTCTACATTATGGTCAGAACCTTCTGCGTCTGGTCCTGGATCCGACTCATAAAGATTCTGGGCATCAGTGCAGATCATTTCCTCGTCTGGATTCACAGAAGCGCTGGAGTCGACCTCTGATTCCCAGGCTATAGTATGAGTAAACAGCTCTGCAGACTCAACCATCTGTTCTACCTCATACTCAGACGGGCAGCTGGAGATTTGGGAGCTGTGAGGAAGCAAGTGCGATTTGGGTGACACCTTTGAGGACTGGAGTATTTGTGATGTTGAAGTTGATGTGGAGGAGAGCCCACTTAAAGGAGCACTTGATATCCGTTGAAGCACCTGCTGTTTTTGTGCCTCATCTGGAATTTGTAGCGATTGGCGTGGCCGTAAGAAAGGGATCTTATCACATAGGCCGCTAAAAGAAGTAGACATTTTAGTTTGGCTGGAAGATGGTCTTTCTTCTGCAGATGTTACTGTTGCTTTAACACCTACCCCACGGACACAACCTTTTTTCCCCTTCCCAACACGCCTATTCCCCTTTCCACCAGCAGCAGGCCTTTTTCCACTCATTTTGGTGGTTAACTAATTCACAACTCTGGAGTTGTTTGCACAAAAAAACAATGGATGGTAACCGAGCAGAGCTGAGTGGCCAAACTGTGGTATTAGGCCAAAACTATTGGCTGGGTTAGATGCAGAAAAAAATTATATTCAATTTGCAACCTGATGGAGGTCAGTATAGATGGACTAATACAACAAGTCCCACACACAGCTAGAAGCCCAATATTTTTTCAGAGGTAGATGCAGAAAAAAATATATTCAGTTTGCAACCTGATGGAGGTCAGTATAGGTGGACTAATAGAACAAGTCCCACACACTGCTAGAAGGCCAAATATTTTTTCAGAGCTAGATGCAGAAAAAAATTATATTCAGTTTGCAACCTGATGGAGGTCAGTATAGATGGATTAATAGAACAAGACCCACACACAGCTAGAAGCCCAATATTTTTTCAGAGGTAGATGCAGAAAAAAATATATTCAGTTTGCAACCTGATGGAGGTCAGTATAGATGGACTAATACAACAAGTCCCACACACAGCTAGAAGCCCAATATTTTTTCAGAGGTAGATGCAGAAAAAAATATATTCAGTTTGCAACCTGATGGAGGTCAGAATAGGTGGACTAATAGAACAAGTCCCACACACAGCTAGAAGCCCAATATTTTTTCAGAGCTAGATGCAGAAAAAAATTATATTCAGTTTGCAACCTGATGGAGGTCAGTATAGATGGATTAATAGAACAAGACCCACACACAGCTAGAAGCCCAATATTTTTTCAGAGCTAGATGCAGAAAAAAATTATATTCAGTTTGCAACCTGATGGAGGTCAGTATAGATGGATTAATAGAACAAGACCCACACACAGCTAGAAGCCCAATATTTTTTCAGAGCTAGATGCAGAAAAAAATTATATTCAGTTTGCAACCTGATGGAGGTCAGTATAGATGGATTAATAGAACAAGACCCACACACAGCTAGAAGCCCAATATTTTTTCAGAGCTAGATGCAGAAAAAAATTATATTCAGTTTGCAACCTGATGGAGGTCAGTATAGATGGATTAATAGAACAAGACCCACACACAGCTAGAAGCCCAATATTTTTTCAGAGCTAGATGCAGAAAAAAATTATATTCAGTTTGCAACCTGATGGAGGTCAGTATAGATGGATTAATAGAACAAGACCCACACACAGCTAGAAGCCCAATATTTTTTCAGAGCTAGATGCAGAAAAAAATTATATTCAGTTTGCAACCTGATGGAGGTCAGTATAGATGGATTAATAGAACAAGACCCACACACAGCTAGAAGCCCAATATTTTTTCAGAGCTAGATGCAGAAAAAAATTATATTCAGTTTGCAACCTGATGGAGGTCAGTATAGATGGATTAATAGAACAAGACCCACACACAGCTAGAAGCCCAATATTTTTTCAGAGCTAGATGCAGAAAAAAATATATTCAGTTTGCAACCTGATAGAGGTCAGTATAGATGGACTAATACAACAAGTCCCACACACAGCTAGAAGCCCAATATTTTTTCAGAGGTAGATGCAGAAAAAAATATATTCAGTTTGCAACCTGATGGAGGTCAGTATAGGTGGACTAATAGAACAAGTCCCACACACTGCTAGAAGGCCAAATATTTTTTCAGAGCTAGATGCAGAAAAAAATTATATTCAGTTTGCAACCTGATGGAGGTCAGTATAGATGGATTAATAGAACAAGACCCACACACAGCTAGAAGCCCAATATTTTTTCAGAGGTAGATGCAGAAAAAAATATATTCAATTTGCAACCTGATGGAGGTCAGTATAGATGGACTAATACAACAAGTCCCACACACAGCTAGAAGCCCAATATTTTTTCAGAGGTAGATGCAGAAAAAAATATATTCAGTTTGCAACCTGATGGAGGTCAGAATAGGTGGACTAATAGAACAAGTCCCACACACTGCTAGAAGGCCAAATATTTTTTCAGAGCTAGATGCAGAAAAAAATTATATTCAGTTTGCAACCTGATGGAGGTCAGTATAGATGGATTAATAGAACAAGTCCCACACACAGCTAGAAGCCCAATATTTTTTCAGAGCTAGATGCAGAAAAAAATTATATTCAGTTTGCAACCTGATGGAGGTCAGTATAGATGGATTAATAGAACAAGACCCACACACAGCTAGAAGCCCAATATTTTTTCAGAGCTAGATGCAGAAAAAAATTATATTCAGTTTGCAACCTGATGGAGGTCAGTATAGATGGATTAATAGAACAAGACCCACACACAGCTAGAAGCCCAATATTTTTTCAGAGCTAGATGCAGAAAAAATTATATTCAGTTTGCAACCTGATGGAGGTCAGTATAGATGGATTAATAGAACAAGACCCACACACAGCTAGAAGCCCAATATTTTTTTAGAGCTAGATGCAGAAAAAAATTATATTCAGTTTGCAACCTGATGGAGGTCAGTATAGATGGATTAATAGAACAAGACCCACACACAGCTAGAAGCCCAATATTTTTTCAGAGCTAGATGCAGAAAAAAATTATATTCAGTTTGCAACCTGATGGAGGTCAGTATAGATGGATTAATAGAACAAGACCCACACACAGCTAGAAGCCCAATATTTTTTCAGAGCTAGATGCAGAAAAAAATTATATTCAGTTTGCAACCTGATGGAGGTCAGTATAGATGGATTAATAGAACAAGACCCACACACAGCTAGAAGCCCAATATTTTTTCAGAGCTAGATGCAGAAAAAAATATATTCAGTTTGCAACCTGATGGAGGTCAGTATAGATGGACTAATACAACAAGTCCCACACACAGCTAGAAGCCCAATATTTTTTCAGAGGTAGATGCAGAAAAAAATATATTCAGTTTGCAACCTGATGGAGGTCAGTATACATGGACTAATAGAATGATGCTATGCCCAAAAGATTTTACTTCACTAGGTGCAGTAAAAAAATTGGTATTCTATACACAGGTGGTATATCTTGCAACACAGATAGGCTACTCCACTGACTAACACACTCTGCAATAGGCCAAAAAGGATTAGCTTTGCTAGATTCAGCCAAATGCTGTGAAAAAAAACTTGCACAGCACTGGCACAGACCTGCCTGGCAAAAACTGATAGGAACTGATGTAACCTAGTCCTGAAAAGGACTCCAATTACAATTAGTCTTTACTCCCACAACCTATCTATTTAAGAGCACAGACCTGCCTGATAAAAGTCGTAGGAAATGCTGTAACCTAGTCCTTAAAAGGACTGCAATCACAACTATTCCCTACTCCCAAGCTATCTGTATATTTGTGCGAAAATTGGCTTGAAATTAACAAGGTATAGCGCACACAGCAACAGCGGTGCCGTCTAACACGCAGCTGCAGCAGTGAGAAAATGGTGGCGACGGGGAAAATGGCTTGGTCTTATAGGGCAAGGACATGTGACATACACTGTCAATGACACATGCCCTTGCTTGTGTGAAAAAAAGCACTTCGCTCCGTGTGTGCGCTGCTGATAGGCTGACAGATTGCACCTCCCCACTGTAAATGCGGGAAAGAGAAAAAAAAATGGAGATCTTCATTGTTCCTGCAGAGATCCATCCCCTGCCCCTCCCCCCACCCCGCTGTGCACTCAAACTGCGTATTAACATTAATTTTCATCATTACTGAGAAAAAATCCAGTTATGATTTTGGTGCACGAACAGTTATCGAACATAACCTCGAACAGCCGAATTTTTCTCAAATTGTTCGTGTTCGCCGAACGGCTCGAACACCGCCCAAAACAGCTCGAATTTGAGATTGGCGAACAGTTCGAGTAGAACAACGCTCATCTCTACTGAGGACTCTCCCTTTGGTCTGAGAGATGCATCGATGTAATGGCAGTGAGGAGTGCCGAAGAGACGGCCTGAGGGCAGAGAGGAGCGCTAAAGAGATGACCCAAGGGCAGAGGCATACTGAGAAGACACCTGATGGCAGAAAAGAGTGATGAGAAGATGGCCTGAGGAAATAGAGGAGCTCCAAGAAGACGGCCTGTGGGCAGAGTGGAGAGCCCAGGAGACTGCCTGAGGGTACAGAGCAGACAGCCTTAGAGCAGAGCTCTGATAAGGAGACAGCCTAAAAGTGGAACAATAGTAACAAAAAGGTGACTTTAGGTTTACATATTTATCTCTCCCCATCCTCCAGCGCTGGTCTCGAAAGGTGAAGTGTCTAAAGATAAGAGTGAGATCGTTCCAATCTATTATACCTGCACTGCTGATGCCATGGGCACCTTATGCAATACCGTTTTCCATTTTTGGCTATATGTGCAATATGTATTGTCTGTTGGTTTTAATCTACATCTGATACCCAATTGGGGGTTTTAGTAGGATCACTTAAAGGTTAAGTTTTATGGTATTTTTGCTTTGTATATATAGCCCAGGAGACTGCCTGAGGGCACAGAGCAGATGGCCTTAGAGAAGAGCTCTGATGAGGAGACAGCCTAAAAGTAGAACAATAGTAACAAGAACTTAGGTTTGAAATGTGAAAGACACCTGGACAGAAAGTTGACAGAGCTCATTATAGTCAGTGGGGACAGTCTGAATCTGCTGTGCATTCAATGATAAATCTGTCCTCAGCAGTTTACTGTTGTTCTGCTCCTATAATGAATAGGACAACAAAAAGGTTTACCAGTAGTTTGAAAACAGCCGTCTAGAGGTTGGCCATCACTTTCTAAATGTTTTTCAATGTGGCCATGTGAGAATGAAATGGTAAATGGGTGTGACTGTCGGTGTGCTTAAGGGCAAGTCCTAAAATTTGCCACATATTCTGTCCCTCTTTCTCTATTTCAAAAGTTTTGAGGTATGACCAAAATAACCCACTGTAAGGACATGTATACTGAATGGTATATGTTTCTTTGCATTGGCCTTCTGAATAGGAAAATGCAGTCTACTGCATATTTCTATAGAGTTAAAAAAACGTTATGCAGTTGAAAACAGGACAGATACAGACTGAAAAAAAACACTGCTCTCTTATGGCCACTTTACAGTTTATGTTGTGAAAAGCTCTCAACATAGACAATAGGGTAGGTGAACAGAAACATAGTGCACCTAGCTTAAAGCTCAGTTTTATAGTCAATGATGAGGCCTAATTTAAGGGTTTGTTAACATAACCTAATGCAGTCTTATAGCTTTTTCAGTATTGTATGGCTTTTCTGCCCTTTCTCCCTGGTTACACTGTGACCTGCGACGTTCTGTTTTATCTAGATTCACTACAAAATGGCTGCTTTATTTTTTTCTTCTGCTTTAATACAGCTAATGAGAGCTCCTCCTGACAATACCATACCATGTGATGCAATAGCTGCAAAGGTTTATGGGTAAGCCTGCCAGAGGTCATGTGATCATTCTCTGACCTATGCAATGTTTGGCGATGTATAAAATAGCGTTTGACATTTTAAGTATTTTTAAAATTGTAAATTGTTCACCTTCCTAAAAATCTGACACAAATTAGATTCACACCGAATCACTAATCTCTAATGAAGGTCTATTATACCACTCTGCATAACATTATAAAATATATATTTGAGTTCACTACGCTTTAGCTTAATCCTTTTGGACATATAAATTCTAGGCCATGTCACCATTTGTATAATAATCATGGGCTTTACTGTTAACAATATTTCTTCCATTTTTACCCAAAGCAAATGTAAGACGACTTTATAATGCAGCCAGAATAATAACTATGCAAATAAAAGTCATCATCTCATTCTCCAGAGCTGAACATTTTGAGCTGCATAATTTTGCCCTTAAAACAAACACACAGCACTTTACAGTTATTTTATTTGCACTGTAATGTAAAAATTGTCTTATTTCTCCTATGTAACCTGCTGTTACTATACGTTCTGTACTATGTGTGTCCATTATTATGCATCAAAGAAAAAATTGCAGGAAAAAAAAACACTTACTGAGTTAAATTCCTTTTTCTGAAACTTAGAACATTAAATAAATATTTGTACAAGAAAACTGTAGAAGCAAAATCAAGAACAACTATAGATGAGTGGATCTTTTGAAATTCGAATCTGTCAGGTTAGCCGACTTTCCCCCAAAAATTTGATTTTGCTGTAAATAAATTTGCTGTGAATATCTTGATTTAAAAACCTTGACATGCCTGAAAAATATTTGTATAATACTTTGAATGTCCCTTAAAGTCTATGAAACCTCTTTTGAGCTCTAAAATTCAAACACAGGATTTTAAATGTCATAGTGACCTCAACCAAATTGCTTAGTCAAAAATGGATGACAATCGGTGATAACCAGCAGTCTGTTTAACCACAAAGTGCAGTTCCATAATTTGTAGGCTACTTGTATTCTAGAAAGGGTCTAAAAATTATCCATTTTTAGGGACAGATGCTAGCCTTCTGTTGTATTAACACAGGTTATGCAAACATAAAATTATGTGGTATTTTCACATAGTTGAGTGCAAAAATGATCCCTGTTTGTATCAAGAGATTTGTGCTTTGCTAAATGATGAAGCGATTGCTTTTTGCACAATACTGTATTCAAAGTGAAGAAGCTATGACTTGTCACAAAACCTTTCAAAAAGTTAGTGATATTTTGGGACCTGTTAAATGTCTGTGTACTCTCAAGAGAGTAAATTTCTCAGGATCAGTAATTCTGGCTAGCACTATGAAACACAGTGGGCAGACAGCTGATGTGTGGCTAGCGTGGTTGTGCAGTGACGGCAGCAGTAGCAGCATGGTAGAGTTACGAGTCACGACAGGTCAGGCAAGAAGATGTGTATCAGTTTAGGGCGAACAATAACAGCAGCTGGTACAGTCTAGTACTATGAAACACAGTGGCCAGTCAGGAGATGTGTGGGTGGCTTGGCTGTACATTGGCTGCAGCAGAAGCAGCATGGTAGAGAATAAAGATTGGACAGGCAAGGAGATGTGTGGCAGTTTAGGGCAACTAAGGTGCTGTTACTGCAGTATCCTATCCCACCAGAGTATAAGCATCAAATGGTTTTCCTTGGCAGGCCCCTATTTTTATACTGACTATGATAACCCCCATGAATAACTGGGCTATACCATGTGAATTGATTGCCACAGTGTTATGGGGAAGCCTGCAAGGCTGCACCTGACACAATTTGCACGCTCACTGCGTCTTCAGCAGTGTGTGAAACGGTGTCTGGCTGTAGAACCACAATTTTTTGAAAATTCAACTCAAACTTGATCCTCTGCAAATTGATCCACTCATTTCCACGAAAAACAAATCCCATGTGATCCATTGTTCACCTATAGTTGTTAATCACTATGATAGTTGTATAAAAAAACAATTTCTGTCAATGCATTAAAGACTATCGCTTGCTTCTTCCAATGTCGTCTCCTCATGGAGTAGCTTATGGTTTCAAAATTAAATTTTACATTGTTGAATTATTGAGTCAGCTCAGAACCACAAATAAATACGATTTTCTCAGGTCACTGACCAGAAGTAAATGGCCATGAAACTCTTAATGGACACAGAATTAATTATTTCATTAAATTTTTTTTCATTCCACATAGTATTTTGAGATCGATACCAGGGCCGGCCCGAGAGATTACAGCGCCCTAAGCGAAACTATTTTATTGTGCCCCTACTATTCTTGGCAGTAGATGAAAACTTGGGATATAAATTTAGGAGCAAAATAAACCACAACAACAATGATTAATTAACTCTCTCCTAACTCTTTAATCTTCTGAGAAGTTGTATAGGACAGATATATACAAAGTAATCAATAACACAAAACAAAAACGACCATAGGTAATTAAAATTTTTGTTTCCTTGCCTTTTTTTTGAAAAGGATGACACTAAGTCACCGAGATTAATTTGTTTAGCAACTTCAGATTCTATCGAAATTGTTGCCAACCCAACCAACCACTCTTGAGTCATATTTGCCCTTAAATATGTTTTAATTAGCTTTAGTTTTGAGAAGCTTCTCTCTCCTGAGGCCACAGACACAGGCAGAGTCAAAAGAATTCTTAGAGCCACCACCAGGTTGGGGACACTTTCTTTCAAGTCGGATTTAAGCAAAAGTTCAAGAACGTCTTTTGGTGATGAATCTTCTGGAACACGTCTTGACATTGCCTGCAGTTGACCACATAGCTCTATGGCATTGATGTCTTTTACTTCGTTGTGTGTAAGAGACTTTTCCAGAGCTTTACACTTATCCAGAACAAATTTGCTTGGTTTTCCCTCAAGTGAACGGATGTGGTACAAAAATCCAAATTTCAATTCCATTTCTTTCAGCTGAGTGAACCGCTCATCAACTGAATTTATAGCAGTTTCTAAGATCGCAAAGTAAAAGTTAATTTTGAAACTCTGTTTCTCATCTCTTATGGGCTCATCTTTCCCTTCATAAGAGAACTGTCTGGTTTTTTTCTTTAAACGTTTTGGTGCAGAACTTGACTCAAAATTAGCTGGTATGCCAAGCTCTTCTGCGATTTCCCTCGCATCAACTAACAGCTTCTCAAACTCTTCATCGCTTCTTAATGATTGCAGATATTTCTTTGTTTTGTCAAGGTGTTGAGAAGCAGCAGCTAAATCGAATTCTTGTGACTGAAGTAACTTACTTGTCAAATTGATTTCGTACAAAATGTTGAACCATACTAGAAAAGATGTAACAAAAGAAAAGGTTCCAACTTGTTTAGCAACACCTTGAGCTTCTAGCCGGGAGACATTTCCAGAGCTTCCTGTGAGACTAATATTTTCTGCTATGTCCATTAGGGCATCATGGACTTCGCTCAATTGGTAACGGAGGGGGGCCAGAGCTTCAATTCTACTTTCCCACCTTGTTTCGCTTAGAGGTTTTAGAGTTAGAGATGGCAAATGACGCACGAGTACTTCCCAACGCTGAGTTGACGAAGAGAAAAATACGTAGAGATTTTGAACTAACAGGAAAAAGTTGTTGCTCCAAAACAACATTTAGCGGCATCGTTGACGACTAAGTTTAGAGAATGGGAGCTGCAAGGCACAAAGAATGCACGTGGGTTTATGTCCAAAAATTCGTCTTTGTAGTCCAATGTTTTTTCCCTTCATGTTGCTCCCATTGTCGTAGCCTTGCCCTCGTAAGTTGTCCACAGAGAGCGACAGTCCTTCAAATTTGTTCAAGACAGCGGCTGTCAAACCACCTCCAGTTGTATCAGAAACAGGAATGAATCCCAAGAAGTGCTCTTTAATTTCAAACTTTTTGTCTTCTGATGTGGAAACAAACCGAACAATGATAGTCATTTGTTCAACATGAGACACGTCAGAAGTACAATCCAGCACTACAGAAAAGTATTTTGCAGTTTTGACATCGTCAAGAATCTTTTCCTGAATACCATTACTTAGCAGTTGAATCATCTCATTCTGTATTGTTTTTCCCAAATAATGTGCATGAATCTCTTTGTCCCGGATTTTTCGAATGTGCTCACACATGACGGGATCGAACATAGCCAAATACTCCACAAATTTCAAAAAGTTCCCATTATTAGATGCAAACAATGCATCATTTGATCCACGGAAAGCTAAGTTTTGCGTACCTAGTACCCTCACTAGAGCTATCAACCTTTCTAAAATTTGATGCCAGTATTTTTCTTGCTCTTCAATTTTGCGTAAGTGTTCTTTGTCAATGGTCTTGTTCATCTTAAGTCTATTTTCGAGTTCCTTCCATTTTTGAAAGCTAATCATGTGATCTTTGCTTTTTCCGTGGCTGGCTAAAATAGCAGATATGTTTTTCCAGTCATTTACACCATCAGTACCTAAGGCTGAGCGTTTGATGATTCCTAGTTGAAGTGATGAGTCTGGAAGCAACGTCCAGAAAAAACAAAAAACTGAATTTTTCTGAATAGAATACGTTAGCCAATTGCGTTCAAGACTTTCACCATTGACAAGACGACGTTTATAGTGAACACAAGAAAATTTTCTACGATTAGTGTCCAAAGGAAAATCGAAATCTTTAACTTGTGTGGGGCCGAGTTTTACTACATCTAGGCGTAAGTCATCATTGATTACGGTCCACGTAGCGGGATAGTCCGAATAGTCTTTGCGTAGTATTTCTATAGATGTACCAGGCTCCATGTCAGTACTGGTACTTTGATCAGATCTACCACCAGATATTGATGGTTGTAGTTCACTATTTTCAGCATGAGAAACAAATTCTATTTCCACATTCGATATTTCCGAGGCAACAGAAGCCTGTTGTTCCAACGTTTGGAATTCCGCGTCTTCATTTCTATTGCTTAGATATTTTAAAAATGACCCTTTGATTTTTGAAAGTGATTTCTCCTCCTCAGCTTTTCTTTTACGGTTCTGAAACCCCGAAAGTTTTTTCTTCTTATCAGCCATGACTCGTTACAACACACAGCATTTACCTAAAAGTTAACGCGCTGATTAAAATTGTTATCTGAACATTATATAATACGATTTTACTTTTAAGACAAAAAACACATTTCTTTAACAATTTCCAATGTTTCCAATATTTTTCAAAATCAAAACAATATACCTACCTCGCAGCGCCTAACACTTTAGAACCTTGGCCAAAAATTTACTAAAAACCTCCTATTTTCTATTTACATTCATGAAACCTCATGGAACAATGAATCTAATGAATATACAAAATAACAGCAATGGCTCACATGATAAAGCATGCAAACAGTAGAGACATACCTCGAAAATATTATAATCGAGCGCCGATATGCAAAAAACGTAGATACTATCTCCCTTGCCTTAGCTGGCCTGACTGGCAGTCCAGGCAGTCTACGCCAATGCGTGAAAACAGACTCCTCCCACTAGCCGCATTGACTGCTGATGACATCTATCAATATAATCGCCAACTAATACCTAAAGTCAAAACTACGTATAAATAGGCCATATGGTATACCTACCTTTTAAGTATACGTATTTTTTTCTCTCGGGCGCCCCCTTAGTGTAGTGTGTGCATTTTTTGTTGTTTGCTTTGCTTTGCCAACATTTGAAAACTTAGGAGCAAAATAAACGCGCGGGATCAAACACCTGTCAGCAGACGATGCAAACGACTCACGTCCGTAGTTTAGCGCCTCCTTTCCGTGCGTAAATTGAAGCTCAACGGTTTTTCTTTTAAATTTATGGTAAAAAAAATTATGTACACTTTTCTTTCCATCCCTAAAACTTTTTGACTTTTGAAAAGATTTTTTATAATTTTTTCTATTTTTTCTCTGGCGCCCTCTTAGGGTCGGCGCCCTAGGCGGCCGCCTAGTTCGCCTATACGTTCGGGCCGGCCCTGATCGATACATGAAGTCATGGCCGAAAGTGTTAGCACCCTTGAAATTGTTCCACAAAATAAAATATTTCTCCTAGAAAATTATTGCAATTACATATGTTTTGTAATACACGTTTATTTCCTTTGTTTCATAAGGTTAATACATAGACAATTAATAAAAGCATATATAAATGCATGCACATATTCAGATTATATGTAAAAATGTATCCTTTGATTGTGTCATTAAAATACATCGGTGACCTCATTCAAACCATGGGGTTTTAGGCTGCTGAGCCGATAGATCTAATAAATCTCTTTTCTGTTTAATTGTTTGCTTCGATTTTGCTTATCTGAGTAGATATGTTCGATGGGACTAATTCGTAGTTATTTATAAAAACTATAAAGAACTACAAATTAGTCCTATTGATATTTTTTCCCTTCTTTTTTTCTCCCATCCATTTATCTTTCTCCCCTTTTTTCTCCTTTATTACATCCTAGGTTATCCCAAAACTTAGCGTATAATTATATATATGCTGAAAGGAAGAAAAATATTTTTCAATCAAATCATACACTTCTTTCTTTCAGAACCTACTGCCAATAATATTTCACCATGGCACAACACTTTAGTCACCTCAAATAAATATTTATGTCGGACAACCTCACAAACACTGGTTTGAATTCTATTTCCACATTGGTATGTAAACTAATTTAATTACATATTTTTATATATTATATTTCCATCGCTTACATAATTTATTTATTTTCAATTTTATTAGAATGTTTATTCATTCACGTCCATTTTTACTTTCATGTCATTCTACAATTTCTCATTTAAATATCAACCTATTTTATTTTATAAATGTAGTCTATTCCTGAAACCATTTTGGTACATCCATTCTCCATGGCTCACTTAATAGCACCACTCATTGACGCCAGAATCCAAAAAAAAA
This sequence comes from Phyllobates terribilis, assembly GCF_046119375.1. Classification (NCBI taxonomy): domain Eukaryota; kingdom Metazoa; phylum Chordata; class Amphibia; order Anura; family Dendrobatidae; genus Phyllobates; species Phyllobates terribilis. The sequence goes on from NW_027362767.1 coordinate 279,119,601, forward strand.
CATCTGTTCGAATGCATCAGTTCATTTGGTTTCATTTTTATTTATATAATTTTTCTTTCATTTATACAAAAAAAAACAAAAGATTTCAAAACATGATAGACTACTTTTGAGTTTTGCCTCAAACAAAATCCTTTAACATATGACTATATTTTATACTGGGATAATTGTAATTTTTTTTTCATCAGAAAGGTTAAGAGACAAACTCTCACATGTCATGTGCTTTTTTGCGCCTTTATTTGAATACCATTCCTTTAAAGCTGTTTTTTCTGTCAGTGTATCTATATGTGGTTGTATCTTGAAGAGGAAGTGTGTTGTATGCTTCAAAATGCGTCGATAATAAAACCGCAAAAATAAAGCTCCTTGTATCCTGGATCCTTATCATTTCTCCAGTAGTGCGAAATAATCCAAACTTTTCCTTCATTACTTTGTGTTGGTATCACATTCAATCCAAATAAAATACATTTAAGTTTGTGGGTGTAATATGAAAAAATGAGGAAAAGTTCACAGGGTATGAATAGTTTTTCAAGGCACTGTATACAATTCTGCTCAGCTTCTTATTTTCTATACACCATGCTGTCTACAGATCAAGCCAAATGTACAACACGAGAGTTTCCCTTTTAAGTTAGAAAGTTTTGGCAGAGTAATGTTTTGACGGGTCAGAGACGGGTGCAGACAAGGGGGCTGTCTTAGCTCCTAAGCTCACACAGAGTGAATGGAAGCTCCCTTTCAGTGTTGGACTAAATCCAGAAGTGGCATTAACCTTGTCTAAAGTCAAAACATTGTGGCCCATATTATAAGGAAAAATACATTAACAAGCTTAATCAATATACATTTCTAAGTGGGCGACCAGGACAAAAGAATGCTTAACTCTTAAGTACTATTGTTACTTACTGTTATATTTCTCTTTAATCCTTTCTCTTAGCAAGACACTGGTGAACATACAGTACCGTGCAAAAGTTTTAGGCAGGTGTGGAAAAAGGTTACAAAGTAAAAATGGTTTCAAAAATAGAATTGTTGATAGTATATATTTATTAATTAACAAAATGTAAAGTGAAAGAAACAAAAGATAAACTACAGGTACTATGGTACCCGGGTCTGGAGGAGAGTCTCCTCTTCTCCAGACCCGGGTACCATCCGCGCATTGAATTGCATAACATCCGCATGCATACTTGTATGCATGCGGATGTTATGCGGTTCAATGCAAGTCAATGGCGGCGATTTCGCCGCGATTCCGCAAAACGAATGGTAGTGTTGCGGATTTTTCCGCAATGATAATCCGCAGCGGAAATTTCTGCAGCATGTGCACAGCACATGAGGATTATCATTGGGAAGCATGGCAGACAACTTAACATGCGTTTTTAATGCCTTTTCGCGGCGGAAATGCAGCCGCGGAAATGCATTAAATCCGCATCGTGGGCACGCAGCCTTAATGATAATGAGAGCAGGGTTCTGTAGGAACCATATCATCACTTCCAGGGCTCATTGTTCTTCTTTATGCTAAAGATTGTTCTGAGTGACTTTGGTTGGATGTTTGGGGTTGTTGCCTTGCTATAGAATAAATTTGGAATCAATGAGACGCCTCCCTGATGGTACTGCATGAGGAATAATTACCTGCCTGTATTTATCAGCATTGAGGACACCATTTATCTTGACTAAATTACCTACTCCATTTTCTAAAACAGAGCCTTAAGTGTCAGTGTTGCCTGCAAACACTCATTATTGTACCACTCTCAAGCTCTTCAAAAACAAACCCTATTCTGTTACAGCCAAATATTTAAAAATTTGATTCATCCAGATCACCCGCTGCCTTTTTTCTGCACATTATTTCCTATGTGTTTGTGCATATTTGAGTCTCTTGGCCTTGCTTCCATGTTGAAGGTATGGTTTTTGGCCACAATTCATCCATGAAGACCATTTATGGCCAGACTTCTCCTAACAACTAGTTGTAGCTGGCTCTGGTTGATCTTAGTTGTAAGCTCTTAGCCAACTTCTGATCTTGAAGGGAAGTAAGCATTGACTGTGGATTTCTGTAGTCCGAACTATTTAGAGATGATTTTGTAACCTTTTCCAGTCTGTTGAACATCAACAACTCCTCTACTAAGGTCCTCAGAAATCTCTTTTGTTCGTTGGTGAACAAAAATAAGTGAATTTTTAAAAATTAGTTTTGGATTTGACTAATCTCCATTCATCTTGAAACAAAGCTTTGTTTAGAAGCTAAATTATTTGCCACAGTCAAAAGTACTCCAAAGCCTTCAATTGCCCTGAAAAAGTTATGTATGACACTCTGAATCCTCCTTATGCTGTATCTAACCATTTCAAGCTCTATAATGCAAACACAGCCTTAGTTATGTCAAAGTGACCTCAACATACATGGTTCGGATTCTAGGTATGCCTATTATATCAGTGGTAATAAACAACCTGTATGCTAACACAATGTACTGTCAGAACTTTTTTTGTTTTTTAAAAATAGCATGCTCCCAAAATCCTCCCTTTTTAGCAGGGGCTGCAGTCACACCAGGGTTCTGGAGTGTAGGGGGGTCAATATATCCCTTTGATTGATCTGAGAAGACCTATACTTGTAAAGACTCGTGAAAGTAGGAAGTCCTGTTATACATTTTGCATAGTAGGTTCCACGAGCTTCAAGTTACGCCGCTGTTTCTTACCCTATATTATCCATCTGAAAAAGACCAGTGGATCTTGCTTGTGTTTTTCAATGACAATTTGAAACTGAATGTGACTGCCCTTGTAAGAGTGCAGCTTTTACTATGTTTGAGGTTTGGCAAATACTATCATGGGAATTGGCTTGGAATCCCTGGTTCATTTGATTCTTTTGTCTTTCATTTTTAAGGTTTTTCCTCCTGTATTATCCATCTGAAAAAGACTAGTGGATTGGAGTTGGGTTTGTCAATGGACATTTTAAGTTGAATGTTACTACACTCGTCAGATCACAGAAGTTACACAGCTTGAGGCTTGGCAAGTACCAGGATTGAAAACTGGATGGAAATCCCTTGTTCCTTTAAGCATTTTGGCATTCTAAGCTTTTTTTCTCCTATAATATCTATCTTAAAAAGACCAGAGAATCTGCCTTGTACTTTTCAAAGGCCATTGTAAGCGTAGTGTGCCTTCCTTTGCCATATTTCTAATGCTACACAGCTTGAGGTCTGGCAAGTAACAGCATAAGAGATTGTTGGGAAGCCTTGGTTCCATTGACTCTTTCTTCTTGGCACATTTAAGCTTTTGCTTCCTATATTATTCATCTTAAAAAGATTAGTCGATGTAGCTTGTGCTTGTTAACAGCCATTCTAAGCTTAATTTGCCTGTACTTGTCAACTTGCAGACAGTACACGGCTTGGCAAGTCCTAGCATGGAGACTGGCTGGGTATGATTGGTTTCATTGATTCCTTTACCTTGGATTTTTAGGCTTTCTTTTCCTAAATTATTTATCTTAAAAAGACCAGTAGATGTGGTTTGCTCCTGTCAATGGCCATTCTAAGCAAAATGTTTCTGCACTAGTCAGATCACAGAAGTTACACATCTTTAAGCCTGACAAGTACCAGCAAGGCAGATGCTGCTGCCTGCAGAGCCTGCATAATATCATGGTATTGTTATTCAGCAATGTAGAAACAATGTCTTATACAGGAGATGTCTGCACATAATCACCAATAGTGAGGCTCAACACACAACAGCTTCTGACTCTACAGCAAGAGCATCTATGGTATCTTCTGTTCCCAATCTGACTACAGTAAAAGCTGATCTTTTAACCATACATAGCCTTTGTGATGTAGAACAAGCTAAAAAGCTTGTAACAGAACTTCAACATGACGTTTCAAGGATGGAGCGAGACTGCCATCTACTGGCCAGAGACAGTCAAGCGGAACCAAAATACACAAAGGAAGTTGCAGGCAGGGCAGATTCAGAGGCTGGACCCGATCAGGTGACTTCCAGGAAGGAGTTCAGAGAGATAAGAGGCCAGCGCGCCAAACCTGAGGGGTCTTTGGCGCCAAGCAGCAGAGAGGAGCAGACATGCTCCCTGCGTCCTGAGAAACCCCGCGTGACAGGCCAAATCCAGAGGCCTGAGAGGTGCTCCAGCCGGGCACCGGTAAAAGAGCTCCGGATCCCTCACAGTTGTGACTCGAGTGCTGTGCCTGCTGAGGATACTAGGAACCTGATCGCTGTGCTGAGTGAGTTCGCGGAACCCGACGTCGGCCGCCGACAGACGAGGCCTGGACCCCCCTATCCAAGGCTCGAGAGACTGCCCCCAACAGCCAAGCAGAGAGGAGCTGCATACGTGAGCAGGGCCGTCACTTCCACTGCTCACCCACGGTACCGGGGACAATTGGGTTTAAGTACTCAGGTTGGGAGGGGGACGGTTGGGGCTAAAGTAGCACAACGTGATTTAATTGAATTCATCCGGAAAGAGACTCACGGCCTAGCGGGAATAACCGGTGACCCCCGCTAGGGCCAAATTCACGGTTAAAGAACTTGTGTGGTGCTTCTCATGCTTGAGGGCATCACCTTACTTTAAGAGACTGCGCCTTACTTTAAGAGACTGCGCCTTATTTTAAGAGACTGCGCCTTATTTTGAGAAATTTCGTATTTTTCCGATATTTCAAACCACTGTTCTTTACCCTTGTTGCTAATCCCTTGTTTCAGTATACCTGTTGTATAAAACTGTTTACAAACATCTCTGACTGTTCTCGCCTTGTGTCTCTGTGCGTTGCATTCCGGCACCTGCATTACATTGACAAGAGGCTTTTCCATTCAGCAAAGTGAATTGAAAACAAAAATACTGAGTGGAGTGCCCTGAGTGACCTAACACCATTGCTACAAATGGCTTTACCACTCCCCCAGCTGACAGTTCTTTTACCATTACCAACAACACAGCAATGCATCACACTCATGTTCTCCAACTCCAAGTAATCCTCAGCCTCAACTTAGTCCAAACACTGACTAACAGGAAAATATTATTAAGGGTGCAGTCAGACATTCATATAACTAAGACCAAGATCGCATAGAAATATAGAAATATATGAAGTATGTCACACTTGGGTTGGGAGAGCCACCGACCAGTCTGTGCATTGCAGTCCGATTTAACGGCTTTCTGACTGCGCCCTAAGAAGTAGCTTCCTTACTATCTGAAGTGCTGTCTCTTAGGAGAAAAGGCCCTTTGCTAGGGTTCAGGATAGGGAAATATATCACTGATGAAGTGGAAAAGCAGCTCTGGAAATTAAGTTTGACATGACTGAAACTCATGGTGTCAGTGACTGAGATGTGTGATGAGCCAGGTAGTCCACAATGTCTTCCACTTCTTTCTCAGTCATATGCGAACTGTAGACAAAAAAGGTGGAGGAGAAAGACAATTGTGACCTGAGTTTTGTGCTGACAGTGCTGCTGATACATATGGCTCCCACAAGTGTTTCTTTAACATTACGTGGCAAAATAAAGTGGCCTTGGCCCACTTTCAGCTAAATGGTTTCTGAATGTGAGACTGTACCCCTGCCTTTCTGATGCTTGAGTTTATAAATTAATGTTGGTGTAAGTTATAGCATTGTGTTGAACATTGTGTTTCTGAGAATTACCAGAAATTGCCAAACTGCACAAAAAGTATAAGTACCAAACTAAAGGTCAATTTCTGTAGCTGCTACTATTTGTGCCCCTTCCAGAGAAAAGATAAGTGTGTCTACAAATGTGTAGGGTAACGTGAAAAAGGCTTCAAGAACTTAACCACTGACCCTCATACATTTTCAGGACTTTCCATTTGGTTGGACAACCCCTTTTAACACTAGTGCAGTTTACATCTTCTATTTTTAAGAAGCCTTGAAGCAGAAATATTATTTTTGCTGTAAGGGAGATTAGAACTATTAGTCCTATGAGAAATTACATTGCCAAACATGTACGGCACAGGTAGAGCTGTCGTCATTATCAGCGGGTGTCAGCTGTATATCATAGCTGACATAATACTGCACTGGCTGTGATTGGTGCTACCACCGATCGTTGCTGTTTAACGACTTAGATGACACTGTCAGTATCGACAGCAGCATCTAGATGGTTATATGGAGGTACCATTTTAACCACAACAGCACCCTGTTATAGCAATCATGCGGTGCTAATGGTTGCCATGGGGACTTTAGGCCAAGTAATTACCTTGAAGTCAGCCATCTACGGTGGCTCATAGCATGCCTCATGTCAGTATTACAGTGAAAGGTTCAGTACCCTCAAATCCATAGTTATTGTGGGTTATTAGACCAGTGAAAGTCAAAATCTCACATGGGGACTATGGGAAAAAAGTTAAATAAAATACAATAAAATTTGCAAAAATATAAAAAAATACAACGCAAAAAAGCACAATACAGCTAAGCAAAAACAAATGATTTACTCTAAAAAATTATTTTTAGCATGCAAAAGTAGCAAAACAAAAAAACCCTTTATAAATGTGAAATCATTTTGCTGATACTGGCCATAAAAAATATTTTTTCTAAATAACTTTTACCTCCCACACTCCAAAGACATACTAATAGGGAATGTAGATTGGGAGCCCCAAATGGGGACAGAGCCCATAATGTCTGTAAATTCTCTGAATTGTAAAGCGCTGCGGAATATGTTGGCACTACATAAATAAAAAGATTATTATTTATATACAGGGTAATTTTTTCTATTGTAAAAAAGTAAAATTTTGAGCTGAAACTACTTATTATTGTAATAAATTAAATGTTTCACTTTCACATAGCCGTATGGTAAAGAAATCAATGAAAGACTTATGCTGTAAAAATTCTAATTGCACCCCTAGATGAATTCCATAATGCGCGTAATTTCTAAAATGCAGTCACTGTGAGCGTGTTCTGCTATTGTATCACTTTGGTGGATTCTGCAAGTGGCGCTCCCAAACTATTACTGTAAATTTTGCGTTCCAAAAGCCAAATGGAAATTCTTACTTTCTAGCCCCACCATGTGCAAAAAGAGTAGTTTACAACCACATATGGGATATTGGCACACTCCGGAGAAACTGCTTTACAAACTGGTCCATTTCCTCATACTACCCCCTGTGAAAGTGATACATTTGTGGCTAAACTTACATCTCAGTGAAAAAAATATTATTTTTTGTTTCAACAATCCAGCAATATACAATTATGTAAAGCACATGTGGGTTCAAAATTCTCACCACACCCCTAGTAGAATTTCTTGAGGGTTATAGTTTCACATATGGGGTCATTTTCATAGTTTTCTGCTGTTCTGACATTCCACACAAATTTGTCCTCTAAAATCCAAATAGCAATGATTACTGAGCCTTGCTGTGTCTGAAAACAATAGTTTTATCACATGCAGTGCATTGAAAAAGTATTCATACCCTGTGACCTTTTCCACAATTTTTGCTGCTTTGGTACCTTGGGGGCATTGTAAATGTGACATGACTATCACAATGCATTTCATCAAAAATGGCACTCCAAAAATCAAAGTGCGCTCATTGTCTTGTGTCCAAACAGAAATATCTAAACAACAGTGGGTCCTAAAAAGGTCACTACACATCTAGATCAGGGCCTCTTTTGCCATGAGGTGAGATGAGCATCTTGCCTCAGGCAGCAGTGTGCAATGTAAGGGGGCTGCACCAACAGTGTTAGAACCCTCCTGTTTTTTCCATCTTGTGTTTTGCAGTCACATGACCATCTGCCTATATATTCCAGCCCCGCCCTTTTGGCTGTGCTGGACTTCAGTGTTGTTTGACTGTTTTGCTAGCCAGGTGCTTTTGTGCCTACCTCTGTCTGTTTGCTTGGTCCTTCTGGGACCTGTAGTATCTTTTTGTCAGTTTATATTTTTTGTGTTCTGCAGCAACCTTCTGTGTTCAAGAGGTGTCTGTAGTGCCGGCGTCCCTGCCCTCTGCTAGGCAGGGACGCTGTTCCCCTCACCGCTCTGCTCCGTGCCCGGCGTCCCTCTCCCGCTCTGCTGGCAGCGCGCGCTCCTTCCCGGCCACTGTGCTTAGGGCGCGCGCGCGCGCCCTCCCTCCCTTTTAAAGGGGCCGCGCGCGCCGTCCTAAGGAGTCCCCGGCCAATGGCCGGAGGACTTTACCATATATAAGGCACCTCCTCCAAAATGGAGGTGCCCGAGCAATGTTGTTGCACCGTTCTACTCTGCTTCAGCCCTCAGGTCCCGTTGCCAGTTACCTGCCAGTTACCTGCCAGATTCCTGCCAGCTTGCTGTCCTAATCCTGCCTGATTTCCTGTTACCTGCCTGCCTGCCTGAGGTCCGACAGTCTGCCTTACAACTCCGGTCAGTCTGTCTAAGGACCAACTTGCCCGCTCACCTGGGAGCGCACATCAGCTACCTGCCTGCTTGCCTGAGGTCCGACGGTCTGCCTTACAACTCCGGCCAGTCTGTCTATGGACCAGCTTGCCCGCTCACCTGGGAGCGCTTCTCCGCTACCTGCCTGCTTGCCTGCCCGGAGGCTCCGCTGTCACGTGCTGTGACCACCAGCTATTCCAGACTCTTGCCCGCTCACCTGGGAGCGCTTCTCCGCTACCTGCCTGCTTGCCTGCCCGGAGGCTCCGCTGTCACGTGCTGTGACCACCAGCTATTCCAGACTCTTGCCCGCTCACCTGGGAGCGCTTCTCCGCTACCTGCCTGCTTGCCTGCCCGGGGGCTCCGCTGTCACGTGCTGGGACCACCAGCTATTCCAGAGACTCTTGCCCGCTCACCTGGGAGCGCTTCTCCGCTACCTGCCTGCTTGCCTACCTGGAGGCTCCGCCGTCACGTGCTGTGACCACCTGCTATTCCAGAGACTCTCGCTTGCTCACCTGGGAGCACACATCCTCCATCTGCCTTGCTAGCCTACCTGGAGGTTCAGCCATCACAGGTCGTACCTACCCTTTACCTAGAGACTGCCCCGGTCACTTGCCGTGACCTCCAGCCCGTTCTTCCAGAGACTGCCCCGGTCACTTGCCGTGACCTCCAGCCCGTTCTTCCAGAGACTGCCCTGATCACGTGCCGTGACTTCCTGCCCGTACACCCAGAGACTGTCCCGGTCACCTGCTGTGACTGCCTGCCTGGTCGCCACCCGCTCCCTTACAAGGACCGCTCCCTTGTATAGTAGCCCAGAGGTTCCGCCTCCCAGACCCGTTACAGTGTCCCATTTTTGTTCCAGTCTTAGTTCTTTTAGGAACCCCTTCCTTTATGCTATAGGTCTTCGTTCAGACTAGCCGAGGACTAAGGCGGGTCTGTTCGCAAGGAAACATCGTAGGGATTTAGCTTAGTCTTACTGTAGGGATAGCTTTCCCCTTTCTTTCCTTAGTACTTGTTGCAGATCATAACAGTAAGTCCAGCCCAAAAAAACTAAAAGGAAAGAAATTCGGGGATCAGTATGGCTTTCGTCTGGGATTTGGCTCAATGCTTTCAGGGATTGTCTCTGGAGGTGGCCGAGCTCCAGCAACGTGTGAGTGTATTTCTGAGTGAGTTCTGGAGCGCATTTTTGGGGAACCCAAGGTAGGACTGCCTGATGTTTTTTATGGTAAAGAGCAAGATTTTTTTTCCTTTAAAAATGCTTGTTTGTTATATTTTCGTTTGAGACCAAGGTCCTCTGGGAATGAATCACAGTGCATTGGGTTTATTATGTCACTTTTGCGCAGTGAACCACAAGGGTGGGCCTTTTCTCTCCAACCTAATGATCCATGCTTAAGGTCGGTAGAAGAATTTTTTTCTGCTATGGGTCTATTATATGATGATCTTGATCAAATCTCATCTGCTGTGGCAGAACTCAGGCATTTGAATCAGGGGTCAGGTGATGTTGAAAATTATTGCACACACTTTAGAAGATGGGGTTCAGACGTCAAATGGAATGATCCTGCTCTGAAATGTCTATTTCATGCTGGTCTGAGTGAAAGGGTTAAGGATCTGCTAATTGCATTCCCCGCACCTGAGACTCTGCAGGATGCCATGCAATTAGCTGTTCCTGTGGATAGGAGGCTGAGATCTAGGCAGAATGAGGTAAACACTCCTGTAATGCCAGTTCCTAGCCCCCAGAAAATCTGGTCAGACAGCAGAGAACCGATGGAGGTTAGGGCGATGTCGCTCCGCTCTCAGGAAAGAGACCGGAGGTTTGCCGAGGGGTTGTGTCTTTATTGTGGTAAAGCTGACCATTTGATTAAGTATTGTGAGCTTCGTTTATGTAAAGAAAAAAAAAGGTCAGCTACGCCTGGTTTACGCTTCTGCAGGAGTATTTCTTTCAAGGAGTACTACCTTGCAGGGAAATTTGATTGAATTTCAGGTATTTGTGGATTGTGATTCAACACTTAATGTGATTGATAAAGGGTTTTTGGAAAACCTTAAATTGAAATCCAAACCTTTGTCATCACCTATTTCTGTGATTGCAATTGATAACACTCCCTTGAAATGTATTACTCACAAGGTTGCTGCATTTCCCCTCACTATCAATGGACTTCACGAAGAAATTTTGGACTTGGTTGTATTAAATAATTTACCCTCTCCGGTCGTTCTAGGATTGCCGTGGTTAAACTGCACAATCCATTGCTGGACTGGTCTACTAATATGATAAAGTCTTGGAGTCCGAAGTGCTATGATAAATGTTGTAATGTTTGCATTGCGGCTGTGTAAAAAGGGGAATTACCTGTACCTATTCAAGATTTTTGGAGGTTTTTTTCGGAGGAGGAGTCGTAAGTTTTACCTCCTCATAGGGATTATAATTGCGCCATTGAGTTTGTTCTGGGAGCTACTCTTCCCAAGAGTCGCTTGTTTAATCTGACTATCCATGAAAGAAAGGCCTTGGAGGAGTACATACAGACTAGCCTGGCTGCTGGTCACATTAGACCTTCTAAGTTGCCTGTGGCAGTTGGATTTTTCTTTGTTAAAAAAAAGGACGGGGGTTTATGTCCATGTCTGGATTTTCATGAAATTAATAAGATTACCGTATGCAATTCCTACCCATTGCCGTTAATTCCTGACTTGTTTATCCGGTTAGTGGGGGCCAAGTGGTTCTCTAAGATTGATCTCCGGGGGGCATACAATTTGTTGCGAGTGAAGGAGGGTGACGAATGGAAAACTGCTTTTAACACCCCGGTAGGTCATTTTGAGAATCTGGTGATGCCTTTTGGTCTTACCAATGCACCTGCATTTTTTCAGAACCTTATTAATGACATCCTGAGACCTTTGATTGGTAGGAATGTGGTTGTGTATTTAGATGACCTTTTGATTTATTCTCCCGATCTGGAGTCCCATTGGCAGAGTGTATGTGAAGTTTTGCAGTTATTGAGTGATAATTCACTCTTTGCTAAGCTGGAGAAATGTGAGTTTGCTGAGCAGAAAATTATTTTTTTGGACTACATTGTCTCCAGCGAGGGCTTTGAGATGGACCCGGTGAAGGTTCAGGCTGTGCAGGAATGGCCTAGGCCTATTGGTTTGAAATCTATACAGATATTTTTGGGTTTTGCCAATTATTACAGGAAATTCATTAAGAATTTTTCTGTAATTGTTAAGCCTCTAACCGATCTCACTAGGAAAGGTGCGAATACGGTCCAGTGGACTACTGAGGCCATTGAAGCGTTTAAGTATCTCAAAGAGAGGTTCAGTTCTGCCCCTATCCTTATGCAGCCTGATGAGATCAAGCCTTTTTTGGTCGAGGTCGATGCTTCATCGTGGGGGTCGGAGCAGTTTTGTCTCAGGAGAACAGGGATGGAGTACATCCTTGTGCCTTCTTTTCGAAAAAAATTTCGGAAACCGAACTGAATTGTGATGTTGGTAATCGGGAGTTGCTGGCTATTAAACTCGCGTTTGAACATTGGCATCATTTTTTGGGAGGCGCTGGATTTCCTATTCAGGTTTTCACAGATCATAAGAATTTGATCTATATGGATGCTGCCAAGCGCTTGAATGCCCGTCAAGCTAGGTGGGCACTTTTTTTTCTCGGTTTCATTTTTCTGCTACCTATATCCCTTGTATTAAGAATGTTAAAGCTGATGCTTTATCTCGCAGCTTCTCTCCTACGGTTGGTGCCAAGGAGGAGAAGAGCATTTTACAGAAAGGAGTTTTGGTGGCGGCATTGGATTCCGTTTTAGAGAATGGGATTCTGAAAGCTCAACACGATGCTCCATCTAACACTCCCCATGGAAGGTTGTTTGTGTCTAGAACCTTTAGGAGAGATTTGTTTCTGGAGTGTCATGAGTCTCGGTTGGCAGGTCATCCAGGAATTTCTGAGACTAAGAGACTTATCAGTTGCAGTTTTTGGTGGCCTGGATGGCAGAAAGTAGTCATCAAGTTGGTGCGTCAATGTACTGTGTGTGCTAGGTTAAAGGCTTCACATACTCCTGCTGCGGGGTTGCCTTGCCCTCTGGAGGTTCCTAGTGCGCCTTGGACGCATCTCACAATGGATTATATTACTGATCTGCCTGTGTCCGAGGGTTTTACTGTCATCTGTTAGGTCGTGGACTGTTTTAGTAAGATGTGTCATTTGGTTCCATTCATTAAGTTGCCCTGCGCCAAGACACTCGCTAAGGCGTTTGTTAAGGAGATTGTCAAGCTTCATGGCGTTCCCACGGATATTGTTTCTGATAGAGGACCTCAGTTTGTGGCTCGCTTTTGGCATGCTTTTTGTGACAGGTTGGGAATCCATTTGTCATTTTCATCTGGGTATCATCCTGAGTCTAATGGACAGACTGAAAGAAAGAACCAGTATGTAGAACAGTTTTTGCGTTGTTTTGTGGCGTACAGTCAAGAGGTGTGGTCTGAGTTTCTGCCTCTTGCAGAATTTGCTCTTAACAATCATACATCCTCCTCAGCTGGGTGTTCTTTTTTTTGTTGTACTGGGAGACATCCGTCTTTAGGTTCATTCTCCAAATTGGGGTCGGAGGTACTGGAGGAGGAGAATTTTTCCGGTGATTTGGAGAGAGTATGGACTAATGTACGTTGCAACCTTCTGGAGGCTAACAAGAAGTCCAAGAAGTATTTTGACAGGAAACGTAAGAAGGTTTTGTTTACTGTGGGTGACGTGGTTTGGTTGTCCTCAAGGAACTTGCGGTTGAGGATTCCCTCTAAAAAACTGGGTCCTAAGTTTGTGGGTCCATTTAAAGTGCTTCAGGTTGTTAACCCATCTGCGGTTAGGTTGGATGTCACTACTTCCTGGAAGATTAATCCTGCGTTTCATGTTTCCTTGTTGAAAAAGGCTGATGTATCAGATAGAGATGCCAATGTCACAGTTCCTCCTGTGGTGAAGACGGCGAATATGAAATTTCTTGTATCTTGAATTCTAGATGGCATAGAGGGAGATTACAGTATCTCGTCTCCTGGAAGGGTTTCGGTCCCAAAGATAACTCCTGGGTAAGGGTGGATGATGTCTCTGCTCCTAGGCTTGTTCGAGCTTTCCACAAGAGGTTTCTGGATAGGCCTGGGCCTGGAGGATCCGGAGCATCCTCATAAAAGAGGGGGTACTGTTAGAACCCTCCTGTTTGTTTTTTCCATCTTGTGTTTTCGGTCACGTGACCATCTGCCTATATATTCCATCTCCGCTCTTTTGGCTGTGCTGGACTTCAGTGTTGTTTGACTGTTTTGCTAGCCAGGTGCTTCTGTGCCTATCTCTGTCAGTTTGCTTGGTCCTTCTGGGACCTCTAGTACCTTTTTGTCAGTTTATCTTTTTGTGTTCTGCAACAAACTTCTCTGTTCAGGAGGTGTCCCATTTTTGCTCCAGTCCTTAGTTCTTTTAGGGACCCCTTCCTTTATGCTATAGGTCTTCGTTCAGACTAGCCGAGGACTAAGGCGGGTCTGTTCGCAAGGAACAGGCAGCCCACTACATCGTAGGGATTCAGCTTAGTCTTACTGTAGGGATAGCTTTCCCATTTCTTTCCTTAGTGCTTGTTGCAGATCATAAGAAACAGGACCCACCTCACCAGTCTCAGTAGCTGCGGTATATATCTCTGTAAACTGACATACAGCTAGGGAACAGTGTGTGTGGTGCACATCTATTGCAAACCCCCTCTCTCTCTTCAGCTTGAGAAAGGGGGACCTCTACAGAAAGAATTCCTGTGGATCCCACCTCCCAAACAGAGACTGTCATCGGAAGAAGGGATGATGATCCCAGGTTCTGAAATAGCTGGAGGAGATCAGAAGCTTGTTGGACTGAGAAAAGAAGAGAATCGAGTGGAAAACTGGTAAAGGAAGTTGTGGAGTACAGTATAGAGAAGCAAGGTCACCATCAGGGCAGTATAGCATACTAAAGACCATTTAGAGAAGAGCACATTTATTCAAGTGGATTTGAATTATTCTCAAAAATACACTTTGCTAAACTGTAAATGGCTGTCAAAAGTAAAAAAAAATGTATGCACACCACTCATCTGTCTAGCCCCTCTGCTACTCACTGCCATTTGTCCAGTCTTCAGAGCCTCTTTTTCCTTACTCCATCATGAGTTGCATCTCCTGGGCTGCTTACTCTAGGCTAGGACTTTCAGCTACAACCAGGCATCGGAGCTCATTACGCATCACTCGTCATGATGTCACATATCTATGACGTACCCAGTGACTTTTGAGGCTTGGGCGCAGTTAGAAGTCTCGGCCTAGAGTGAACAGTTTAAAGGTGCAAAAGCGGAAAGTACAAGACCAGAAGGCAGGAAGTACTGCTTGATCCATGACACCTTTATATCTTCTATAAAATTAGCATTTTAATTCATGCAATATGCAAATAAGGCATTAAATTCTCTGGGCATAACAAAGCACTTCCAGAACTTCTGCCTGCCTAGGTTTTTTCCCTGCCCAGTACCAGCTTCTTTTGCTTGATAGATAGCGCACAGTCTGATTTCCTTGCCTGACGTCACACAGACAGTGAGCTATCAATCAAGCTATAGTCACGTTTACATCTCACCTGCTGCATCCTACTTACATGAAGAGGGAGTCTCAGGCCATGTGCCCACGTAGCGTTTTTGTAGCGTTTTTGCTGCGTTTTTACGGCCGCGAAAACGCTTGTAAAACCATCTGCCATGCAAAGCAATGTGAATTCGGATGTGCTGTGCACATGATGTGTTAACTAGCGTGCCGAATTCACAGCATGACCATTTCTACCGCGATTACGCTGCAAATTCGCGGCCATTGAGGAACATTGAAACGCAGCAAACCCGCAGGTATATGTGGATTTGCTACATTTCAATTAAATTCAATGGCCGCAAATTTGTAGCGTAATCGCGGTGCGTGTGGTACCCAGGATGAAGAGGAGACTACAACTCCTCTTCATTCCGGCTACCACGCAGTGAAAAAAAGAAATAAAAAAGTTAAAAATAATAAAAACCTATATACTCACCTTTCCAGTCTCCTCCCGGCGGCGATCCTCTCTCTTCGGCGTCCCGCGGTGTACTGGCAGGACCTGCGTTGACGTCATTTAGTCAGCTGATGGTCACAAGACCGCTAACGTCAGCGGTCAGGTGATGGTCGCGTGACCATCAGCTGACTAAATGACGTCACCGCAGGTCCTGCCAGTACACCGCGGGACGTCGAAGAGAGAGGATCGCCGCCGGGAGCAGACTGGAGGAGACCGGAGAGATGAGTATACAGGTTTTTTTTATTTTTAACTTTTTAATTCTTTTTTTTTTTACTATAGATGCAGCATTTAAAGCATCTAAGTTCGTCACACAATATAAATCCATGTCGGTT
Source organism: Phyllobates terribilis (assembly GCF_046119375.1). Classification (NCBI taxonomy): domain Eukaryota; kingdom Metazoa; phylum Chordata; class Amphibia; order Anura; family Dendrobatidae; genus Phyllobates; species Phyllobates terribilis. The sequence goes on from NW_027362767.1 coordinate 279,135,231, forward strand.
GCATGGATTTATATTGTGTGACCAACTTGTCAAGCACTTTTCCAAGTGATGCTCAAAATCGCTTGGAAAAGTGCTTGAAAAAACGCATGCAAAAACGCTGAAAAAACGCTTCTCTCTGGCAGAAAAAACCCATGTACATCTGCATGCGTTTTTTTCTGCCAGAGAGAGGCAAAAACGCTCTGCATCAAATCTGCTACGTGGGCACATAGCATTAGACTGGAACTTGTGCTGCACATGATGTTACAGGGGGCACAGGGGCAGCTAAACAGCAGGAGCACCATTCACCTGGTTTTTCCACCCTAATTATCTACATGCATGTATAGGCAGAGACCTGTCAGTGCAGGTCAGTGGGCAGAGAGAAGCTTTAGTGGCGGCTTCGGTTGCTTCAGCGGCTATTAAAGTATGTTTTTCACTGAAATGCTGCAGTGTTTTAGAGTCAGACATACCTGGCTGAGTTCATACAGCCAGTGACTGATCTATGCTGTCTGATCCATGGTTATTAGATGTCAGGTAAATTTTAAAAGATTTTTGGGTGCATTTTTTTTCTCATTAAAGCTTGTAGAAATTTATAATTTTTCATTTTTTCATTTCAGTTTAATTTAATCCCTGTAAAGCAACTTAAGTGTTAACAAACTTTTTGGATGCTGTTTTAAATACTTTAAGGGGTGCAGTTTTTAAAATGGTATAGCTTTTTTGGGATTTTCTGTTACACAGGCCCCTAAAAATGACAGAATAGGTCTGTAAAAAAAATAGATTTTTGTAAAATTTGCTGAAAAATAAAATGAAAAATTGCTGCTAAACTTTTAATCCTTCTATCATTAAGCAAAATAAGAGAGCTTCAAAAATGATGCTCATGAAAATTAGACATGTAGGAAAAGTTATGCATTAACTATTTTGTGTGGCATTTTTCCTTTATGTTCATAAATAAACACAAATATTATCAGTTTAAAGTTATCACTTTAATGAAGCACAAAAGTATATAATCTCAGAATCACTGGGATTGAAAAAAAACAGTCCAAAGCAAAGCAGTTTCAGGTCTGCAATGGAAGTCAAGTTCAACAGTACATTTAATTAAAGGCTTTTATTGCAAAGCAAATTAAGTCATGGTTACATATTACTGGCCGCAATCTAACTGCTTTATTAACTATTAATCATACATTTAGCATGTTATTAGTAAAAAATATATATATAATAAGCAAATATAACCAAGAACATTCCCACAGAGAGAACATTATGGATCCGGTTATACCCAGATATTCAGGTTGTCTGATGCATTCATAATGGGAGGCTCAAATTATGAAAGTGATTAGTCTCCTTGCTGCTTCAATCCTTACACATTGTTAATGATATTTTGCAATAGTACAGGAGTAAGAAAAGATATAAATCTTTTATTAATAAAATGTAACATGCTGCCTTCAGTCACTTCTCTAATTCTCCCTAGAGCTTGTTTACTTCTTCAAGATAACAATGCACAGATTATAAATGATAAAATGATTCAGTGACATTAATGGGTTAGTTAGAAATGAGTGGGATATTTCCTACTGTGTCAGGAGGAAGCACGTGTATTGAAGCCTATCTGAATATTAATATAATAGGTTTTAATGCTCAGACTCATAGCACTTAGTATTTAGTTCACCTGTGGATAATTTTATCGTGCTAAAAAATAGATTGGCTACAATATTGTAATTATGATACTGAGACAAACTGAATACTGATTAAAGCTTGCAATAAAGAATGCAAAACTTTGTATATTAATGGGTTTTCCCACAAATGACATTTATCACCTATGTAGGACATAAATATCTTATTGCTGGGGTCCCCACCCTTTGACACCCCGTCAATCCCTATTACCGAGTCATAAGCTCCCATTTTCTCCACATGGGAGGATTTTAAATAAAGTAGTGTTACACATATTGGACTGATGGAGATAGATTTTGAATTGAATTCAATGACAATATTTAAATTTCTAATTATTGCAGGATATGTTTGTAACATGCATCAAACACAAGTGATTTACTTTAAAGAGCCAAAACAATAACAGATCAAATAAAGCCAACCAGTCCAATTTTACCGAACATGGCTGTAAATATATAGGGTGGACCATTTATATGGATACACCTAAATAAAATGGGAATGGTTGGTGATATCAACTTCCTGTTTGTGGCACATTAGTATATGGGAGGGGGAAAACTTTTCTAGATGGGTGGTGACTATGGTGGCCATTTTGAAGTTGGCCATTTTGGATCCAACTTTATTTTTTTCAATGGGAAGAGGGGCATGTGACACATCAGACTTATTGAGAATTTCATAAGAAAAACAATGGTGTACTTGGTTTTAACGTAACTTTATTCTTTCATTAGTTATTTACAAGTTTATGACCACTAATAAAATGTGCTCAAAGTGCGGCCCATTGTGTTGGATTGTCAATGCAACTCTCTTCTCCCACTCTTGACACACTGATAGCAACACCGCAGAAGAAATGCTAGCACAGGCTTCCAGTATCCGTTGTTTCAGATGCTGCACATCTCGTATCTTCACAGCGTAGCACTCGCCGCATGTCACTGGAGAGTGGTATCAGTCGAACATCCCTTCGGTGGATATTAGCTACTCAGAAATGGCACCCTTACAAAATCCAGCTGCTGCAGCATCTCAACAAGGATGACCAAGATCGGCGCATTGAATTTGCAGAATGGGCAAAACAAAAATTGGAACAGGACCCTCAGTTTACACAGAATATTATGTTCAGTGATGAGGCAAACTTTTTTGTGAATGGTGAAGTTAACGAACAAAACCACTGCTATTGGTCTGACACTAGCCCACAGTGGATAGATCCCTCCAAGACTGTTGGAACACAAAAATTGATGGTATGGTGTGGTATATGGGGTACAAAGATAGTGGGGCCATTCTTCATCGATGGAAACCTCAATGCCACTGGATATCTGAAATTGCTATATGATGATGTGTTGCCCTTTTTATGCACTGAAGATGGCACGTTCCCTGAGTTTTCCCAACAAGTTGGTACACCACCACATTATGGGTGTCAGGTCCGAGCATTCCTACATGAACAGTTTCCTGGAAAGTGGATTGGTCATCGTGGGCCAGTTGAATGACCACCAAGGTCTCCCAATCTGACCCCCTTAGACTTTTATCTTTGGGGTCATCTGAAGGCAATTGTCTATGCTGTGAGGATACGAGATGTGCAGCATCTGAAACAATGGATAATGGAAACCTATGCTAGCATTTCCTCTGCGGTGTTGCTATCAGTGTGTCAAGAGAGGGAGAAGAGGGTTGCATTGACAATCCAACACAATGGGCAGCACTTTGAACACATTTTATAAGTGGTCATAAACTTGTAAATAGCTAATAAAAGAATAAAGTTACGTTAAAACCAAGCACACCATTGTTTTTCTTATGAAATTCTCAATAAGTCTGATGTGTCACACGCCCCTCTTCCCATTGAAAAAAATAAAGTTGGATCCAAAATGGCCAACTTCAAAATGGTTTTCCCCCTCCCATATACTAATGTGCCACAAACAGGAAGTTGATATCACCAACCATTCCCATGTTATTTAGGTGTATCCATATAAATGGCCCATCATGTAGAGACTTGATCAAAGAAAATTTGATGATGATCAAAGCTTTTTCCACCATGATAGAGATCATGTCTCAAATCAAAAAGGATAACTAAGTTGTTTGATAAGCAAACATTACAATTTGGGGTCCGTGGGCAGAAAATCCCCCAGACCCTTACTGATGTCCATTATTCTTTCTCCCTATTTTACACATACAGTACATACAAAAAGTTTGGACACACCTTCTCATTTAAAGATTTTTCTGTATTTTCATGACTATGAAAATTGTACATTCACACTGAAGGTATCAAAACTATGAATTAACACATGTGGAATTATATACTTAACAAAAAAGTGTGAAACAACTGAAAATATGTCTTATATTCTAGGTTCTTCAAAGAAGCCATCTTTTTCTTTGATGACTGCTTTACACGCTCTTGGCATTCTCTTGATGAGCTTCAAGAGGTAGTCACTGGAAATGGTTTTCACTTCACAGGTGTGCCCTGTCAGGTTTAATAAGTGGGATTTCTTGCCTTATAAATGGGGTTGGGACCATCAATTGTGTTGTGCAGAAGTCAGGTGGATACACAGCTGATAGTCCTACTGAATAGACTGTTAGAATTTGTATTATGGCAAGAAAAAAGCAGCTAAGTAAAGAAAAACGAGTGGCCATCATTAATTTCAGAAATGAAGATCTGTCAGTCCGAAAAATTGGGAAAACTTTGAAAGTGTCCCCAAGTGCAGTTGCAAAAACCATCAAGCGCTACAAAGAAACTGGCTCACATGAGGACCGCCCCAGGAAAGGAAGACAAAGAGTCACCTCTGCTTCTGAGGATAAGTTTATCTGAGTCACCAGCCTCAGAAATCGCAGGTTAACAGCAGCTCAGATTAGAGACCAGGTCAATGCCACACAGAGTTCTAGTAGCAGACACATCTCTTCAACAACTGTTAAGAGGAGACTTTGTGCAGCAGGCCTTCATGGTAAAATAGCTGCTAGGAAACCACTGCTAAGGACAGGCAACAAGCAGAAGAGACTTGTTTGGGCTAAAGAACACAAGGAATGGACATTAGACCAGTGGAAATCTGTGCTTTGGTCTGATGAGTCCAAATTTGAGATCTTTGGTTCCAACCACCGTGTCTTTGTGCGACGCAGAAAAGGTGAACGGATGGACTCTACATGCCTGGTTCCCACCGTGAAGCATGGAGGAGGAGGTGTGATGGTGTGGGGGTGCTTTGCTGGTGAGATTGTTGGGGATTTATTCAAAATTGAAGGCATACTGAACCAGCATGGCTACCACAGCATCTTGCAGCGGCATGCTATTCCATCCAGTTTGCGTTTAGTTGGACCATCATTTATTTTTCAACAGGACAATGACCCCAAACACACCTCCTGGCTGTGTAAGGGCTATATGACCAAGAAGGAAAGTGATGGGGTGCTACGCCAGATGACCTGGCCTCCACATTCACCAGACCTGAACCCAATCGAGATGGTTTGGGGTGAGCTGGACCGCAGAGTGAAGGCAAAAGGGTCAACAAGTGCTAAGCATCTCTGCGAACTCCTTCAAGATTGTTGGAAGACCATTTCCGGTGACTACCTCTTGAAGCTCATCAAGAGAATGCTAAGAGTGTGCAAAGCAGTCATCAAAGCAAAAGGTGGCTACTTTGAAGAACCTAGAATATAAGACATATTTTCAGTTGTTTCACACTTTTTTGTTAAGTATATAATCCCACATGTGTTAATTCATAGTTTTGATGCCTTCAGTGTGAATGTACAATTTTCATAGCCATGAAAATACAGAAAAATCTTTAAATGAGAAGGTGTGTCCAAACTTTTGGTCTGTACTGTACATAAAAACAAAAAGATTGTTTTTGTTTTTTCTTCATGCTGAATACTGATCATTGGTTACAGTAAATTCTTTGATTAGACTCCACCTTTTCCTATTACTTTTTAAGCCCTCACTTCATATCCCTCTAGAATAGCTATGAGCAAGGGTTGCTAACCCGAAACGCATAAGCTTTTGATTCCTCTTTTGAAAATACTTTGCCTTCCCAAATACTTCTGTGCCTGAGCTGCTCTCCTGGTCACATAATCAGTGACGGAGAATCCTCTAACTTCCTGTGACATCACTTTCATGCTCTGTGGGGGACAGGGGTCTATTCAGAAGAGCTCAGTCACTGCTTTTGTGTATATGACTGCAGACACTCTCCCATTTCCTTGCACATTTCTTCCTCCAGATCTCTCCCTTGTTATCTCTATGTATATAAATGTGTACAATTGTGTGTATGAGTGTATATATGTAACACAGGTACTGGAATGCAATGCACAGAGTCCAAGAGGCGGAAACAGTCAGGATTGATATAACCACTTTATATAAAAAATTATTTTAAAGGGGTTAGTAACAATGGAAATCAACCGGAACTTGAAATAACAAAAAGGAGTGTTTCAGTAAGTAGCAGTAAAGTTATTTTAAAAAATGTGATGCACTCAGTCATGGAAGTCACCACATAAGTTCTCTTTCTCTCTATATAGCCCTAGCGAGGGTCACCAGTTCTTCCTGCTAGGCCGCAAGTCTCTTTCAGATATAAACAATCAAGTCCTGTTGAGCCTCCCACATACCAGTCAGCCCCCTCCTAACCTGAAGTCTTAACCCCAGCTGTACCCGATACCGTAGTTGAAATCTAGAAGAGACGGCCCTACTCACTCGCGTTGTTCCTACGCTATCACTGGTGCACCTCTCCTGTCGCAGTCTTCTCTTAGCTCTTCTTGGCTTGACTGTCAATAGTAGTCTCTCATGCTTGGGGCAGGTGGGTCCAGACCTCGGTTCTTGACAGGCGACGTCGGGTTCCAGAAGCTTAATCAGCGCAGAGCACGGGTCCTGATCCTGACCAGCGTAGGTGGAGCTTGCAGTTCTCCTGTGAGGGGCCTGGACTTTGTCAGGCGATGTATGGCACCCGAGTGGTGAGGCCTCACACTGAGGCCTACCACATTGGGCTCCGCGCCGTTTCTAGAGCAAGTCTGCTCTGGTCTCCTGCTTGGCGCCAAATCTGTCTGTGGTTTGGCACGCAGGGCTTTTACACCCAGGAAGTCCTTCCTGTGGGTCACCTGATCAGGTCCAGCACTCAAAGTTATTCCTCCTGCAAATCTTCCTGAACCGTTTGGTTCTTCTTGATTTTGCCTGGCCAGCAGATGGCAGTTTTTTCTCACTAACAGCACATCCTGCAAGAGTTCTTCTGTGATTTTACGGCCTCTTATTACACACACACACCCTGCTCTATACCCACTTCAATATTTATACACTGTGCTGTATTGCTGTATTCCCTCTATTATATACATGCATTCCTACATCTCCTCCTTCCCATCCATACATCCATTCATCCAATTACATTAGAACATGATTAGTTAGTGAGGGTGAGTAGGGAATAATATTTATTGCCAGAGCTGGTGTTCTGGTACTTTGTACTACTTCTATTCAGTGTGTTAGTGACTTGACTACAGCAGTGTGCTGGACAGGATGTTATTTTTAGGCTGTGTGTGACGATTGGAGAGGAGTGGGAGGGTTTTAGGTGGAGTTACTAAGGGTGTGCTCACTTCTGGCTTGCAGCCCAGTGCAAGAGCTGATGGTAAATGCAGTCGGAAGGGAGCAGGGGATTCTGAAAAGGAAGTGATGGCTGTGGTAGCAGAGTTGATGACAGGGAATAGGAAGTGAAGCAGAATGGCATACAGCAACAAGAAAATTGGCAGAAAATGGATATGGGGATTTTTAGGAGCATTAATCTAAGGCATTTATGGCAAAAACAGTAATTGAGTAAGGGTTGTGGATAACCTCTTTAATGGTTGTCTTAATAAGTTTTGCCACATTGAATAGTGGACAGACAAATCATGAAGATCCACTGCTGGCAGCTCTGTTTGCAAAAATAATGAATGAATGTGCAAATTGCCTCTTCAGACAGGAAGAGGACTCTACTACCACCTATTGGAAGTAGCAATCCTAAAAGTCAATATCGACCCTTTAATGAGCCTTGCCACATGACTTAGGATAAAAACCAAATCGGAATCTCAATTTTCAGACACAAAGTTTCAAGGTTATGATTGGAAGAATACTTTCTCACAGTTGGAGACTAAATGAATCATGAAAATAGGCTGTTTTCACTTAAATGGACTCAATGTAGTCCTCAATTTTGCTCCTTTCCTGTAAACTACTTCTTGATTTAAGGGTTTTTTATTTGTACATGTTGTTTGTCATTTTATTTTTTCAGGCACTCTTTGTTGTTCCTTGACCGGATTTCACTTTGGCCTTCCCTTCGTGCTGGAATCCCCCTTTTATTCCACTCATGGAGGTTCTGGACGACTCACCATCCTATTCAACTTGGGGACCTTGTTTTCTTTTTTCATCCAATTTATTTATTTAGGCCTGTTTAAGTTAGTATTTATTATATTGTTTATCTCGTAATTGGATTTTCTATCATCATATTTTCACAGTCATTGTTTTGTGAGCTTAGGATCCCATATTTCATGGGGTTGTATTTTGCAAATATACATAATCATATACAGCTAGGTCCATATATATTTGGACAGAGACAACATTTTTCTAATTTTGGTTCTAGACATTACCACAATGAATTTTAAACAAAACAATTCAGATGCAGTTGAAGTTCATACTTTCAGCTTTCATTTGAGGGTATCCACATTAAAATTGGATGAAGGGTTTAGGAGTTTCAGCTCCTTAACATGTGCCACCCTGTTTTTAAAGGGACCAAAAGTAATTGGACAGATTAAATAATTGTAAATAAAATGTTCATTTCTAGTACTTGGTTGAAAACCCTTTGTTGGCAATGACTGCCTGAAGTTTTGAACTCATGGACATCACCAGACGCTGTGTTTCCTCCTTTTTGATGCTCTGCCAGGCCTTCACTGCGGTGGTTTTCAGTTGCTGTTTGTTTGTGGGCCTTTCTGTCTGAAGTTTAGTCTTTAACAAGTGAAATGCATACTCAATTGGGTTGAGATCAGGTGACTGACTTGGCCATTCAAGAATATTCCACTTCTTTGCTTTAATAAACTCCTGGGTTGAGTTGTTCTGGAGCATATATAATACATCTATAATTCTATATACTCACTTTACCTTTGTTTACGTTATTTATGTGAAAAGAGGACATCATTAAAGATCAATAATTCTGATTATACAGTAATGTTACACTTTTAACCTCCCTGTCACGGTCTCCACACTTTCCTGGTCTGCTTTGTTACTATTGTGTGGAGGCTGTCAGTCTGTTTTGGTTTTGCTGGGTCGGTTCTGCAATCATCTATGTTCACTTCCCTTGATTAGTCTTCTACTTAAGCATGCTAGTGTGGCACCCCAGGAGTCCGGTTGCCACAGTGGCATTGCCTCCCTCACAAGGGGTGATGCCATGCCCGGAAGCAAGCAGGGGTCACTGAATCAGGTATACTAGCATGCAACACTTTCCTGGCTCCAGACCAGCAAGGGGAGCTCCTCCCCTTAGCAACTGGAATCTGGAGGCGGGGTTAGTTAGAGTTAGTGAGAGGAGTTGAATACGAGGAAAGACTTGGGGAGTGGAGCTGCATGGCAGTTCACCCCAGAGAGGAGCGAAGAAGAAGAAGAATCGGACAACGGAGTCTGAGGTTGTGGGGCACTGAAGGCCCAGCAGCAGAAACCGGAGGGCAGAAGACTGCAGGTCTCCTGGCCCCATCAGACGCCCAGAGGCTCAGCAGCACGATAGGGCCCAGCACCGCCACGTGGGAGCGACACACCAGGAAGGCCCGAGCTGCCTGCCATATGGGTGAGCACAAAGACTTTTACTCAGGGACGAGGGCCACAGCAGCAGGGCCAAAAAGATTAGCACAAAGGGAAGGCCTCCAACTTCACCTGGTGAGGTGAAATCCCTACTTGCTTCCTGGCCGCCCGGACCTCTACTACCAGCTAGTACTCGTGCCCCAGTCTGCCTAACTACAGCAAGTAAAGATAAGAGGAAACCGCCATTAAGTTGTGGACTGGTCATTATTTGCACCATCCCCTGCACTACACCGCCCAGCATCATCTATAATGTTACCATTTCCTGACCTGGAGCTAAGCTCTGCCTGTGGAGAGCTGAACCAACTCTGCTGCGTCACCATCAGCTCCAGAGGATCTGCACTGCAGTGGCGGCTTCATATAGCCGCATACCACAGGTGGTGTCACGAACATTATATATAAAAACTTCATTCCCATTTTACTTCTCCCGTTTTATTGACCGCCCTGGGTCACGGACCGGGTCACTGCCACTGTGACATCCCTCAGCATCACCCGGCCCAGCTACCGAGTACCCCATGGCCCAGGGGGCGCGTCACTAGCTCCTTCACCCAGTGTCAATTGTACACTTACTATTGCCTGTGTAGGTCTGATCTCTCTGTGCTCTGTGCCTGACCCAGCCTGACTATTTGCCGTTACCTGAATTTTGACCATTTGCCTGTTATCTGACTGCTCCCTGTGTACTGCCTTGTCTTTCTGGTTTTCCTGACCCCGGCTTGTGTAGTGGATTACGTCTCTGCCTTTACCTTGTTGTACTGCGCCATTTTCCCGGACTTGACTTTGGATCGTTTGACCTCCCTCTATTTATCCAGTAAGTAGTACTTACATAATATTTCTTTCAGTAATATTAGTCTCTTCTCTCCTCTTCTGAGACTTATTTCTGTTGTGACTCGCGTCACATTACAATTGACCGTTAATTTTTTCTTTTTCTCACCTATTGATCCGTTACATACTTTGTGTCATCAGGTGGCGAATCTGACTCAGTTAGTTCAGGATCTGGCCTTGGAACAACACAAACTGGCGTCCTCACAGGCTTAGTTACAAGACCAGATTTCTGGTAAATATACTGCTCCTCAGAATCTTTCCTCTCCGACCGCTGTCATGACTTCTGAACCATCTGACGTATCTTTGAGCCCCCCTGAACTGGCTATAGCACTCCCTGACAAATTTTCGGGGGAGAAAGATCAGTTCAGAATTTTCAAAGAGAGTTGTAAATTATTGTTTACCTTGCGCCCTCGGTCATCAGGGAATGAGTCACAGCGGGTGGGAATTATAATGTCACTTCTATGGGGGGGTCCCCAGACTTGGGCATTTTCTCTACCCCCTTTTGCTCCTGAATGTCTTTCTGTGGACGCTTTCTTTGACGCTTTAGGACAGATCTATGACGAACCTGACAGGGTCAAGGTGGCAGAGACAAGGATCATGAACCTGACACAGGGGAACCACACAGCGGAAGACTATTGTTCTGAGTTTCGTCAGTGGTCTACTAAGGTTCCCTGGAATGACGCAGCTTTCAGGTGCCAATTCCTCAGGGGTCTTTCGGAGTCTCTAAAGGACGCTCTGGCTCTGCATGCTCCACCTGGTGTTAGGAGGGCGGTTGCAGACAACTTAATTTTAATGGAACGCAACCGACCCCGGGGTCCGCAATGCAGCCTAAGGACTGCTGCCGAACACTTTCTGGGTGGAAAGGAAAGCGACAACTAAATTGATAACCCGTCCGTGTTAACAGCACACCGGACCGGGTAAGGCGATACGCTCTATCTCCGTTAACTGCACGGAGGGAGAGCGACCGGCGACGCACCTATCAACTATCTTAGCCCTTCGTGTTAATGCACACGGAAGGGTAAGACGGTTCGCACAATCTCCAAGAAACGCAAGGAGACGTGCGACCATGGGAGAAGCAGTAGCCCTGTCTTTGATACAGGCGCCACGCTATGGGGAATGGCGCTAAAGCAGTTCACACAATCTCCAAGAACCGCAGGGAGACATGTGACCGGAGAAGAAGCAGTAGCCCTGTCTTCGGTACAGGCGCTACGCTATAGGAGATGGCGCTAGTATGTGGGTGTGATGCCCGCCGGGTATTCGTGCACTCAGCCGGCGTGCTACCGGACTGAGTAGACCCGCTCTATATGGCTCAAGCTACCTGACTGCATAAAGCTATGGCTCTTAGAGGAGCCCAAGAGTTTAAGCGTGCACGCCACAAACAACCAGCTCAAATGATCTGAGCGTGTCGCCATGTTTGTGGGTGGGCCTTTTAAAGACTAAGCCCTGCCCACCGACGCGCCATTGGTGACATTACCCATGGACCAATCAGGCGGTGCCAGGTCACCGGGTCAGGTGGGTGCCAAACCACCAATCATGATCCGCCAGGTCACGACGGACATGCTCAGTACGTCAAACTCTGGACTTAGACTCCACAAGCACTGTCTCTCTCTGCAACCCAGGCTTAACATTGTTAGGCACAACTACCTGGGAGATAAACAGTGCTCGCGGACCAGCTAGGCGTTGAGGCTGATGATTATGCTGAGCAGCATCAGCCCTGGCTGGACCAAAATGGGAGACCACAGAAGGTCCTGGACCCAGTTCGAATCCAGCACCAGACTGACGCCTAACACCTGGTTGTTTTAGTGGAGGCCATGACTCAGGCTATCTGCATGGATCAGAGGATGCGGGAGAGATGCAAGGTGTTATGATCTGCAACACGTACTAAGGAAAGATAAGTGAAAACTGTCCCTACAGTAAGACTAAGCTGAATCCCTACGATATAGCGGGCTGCCTGTTCCTCGGCTAGTCTGAGTGAAGACCTATAGCATAAGGGGAGGGTCCCTAAAAGAACTAAGGACTGGAACAAAAAAGGTACTAGAGGTCCCAGAAGGACCAAGCAAACTGACAGAGATAGGCACAGAAGCACCTGGCTAGAAAAACAGTCAAACACTGAAGTCCAGCACAGCCAGAATGGCGGAGCTGGAATATAAAGGCAGGTGGTCACGTGACCGCAAAACACAAGATGGAAAAAACAAACAGGAGGGTTCTAACACAAGGTTCAACAAGAGGTTCCATTTTGTCCACTGGGCCTGGGTCATTTACTTGAGGTGAACCTATGGAGGTTGGAGCTGCCAGCTCAAGGGTTAAGGAGAGGAGACGCCGTCTGGAACTTGGACTCTGTCTGTATTGTGGTCAAGCTGGACATCTCTTAAAAGATTGCCTGGCACGACCTGCAACGAAAAAGCTGTTGGGAAACGCCTAGGTCTGGGTGATTGTCGAGGAGGTCACCCAGACTTACAGGTACCCTTTTACTCCTCCGATAAAGAGTTGTTGAATGCTGAACTTCTGTTTCAAAAACAGTGTTTGTCAACATTTGCCTTTATTGACTGTGGATCCGCGGCTAATTTCATTGATTCGGCAATTGTTCAGAAGTTAGGATTAGGGACAGTTAACCCATTTAAAGCCCATGATGTACTAATACGCATCTGTGCCCTGGGACTTAAGAGTCTGACCCGTATTAGTACGTCATCGCGATCGGGCGTGCACACAGGCTGTGCGGGCGCGATCGCCGCCGGGTGTCAGCTGATTGTCACAGCTGACACCCGGTACTATGTGCAGGGAGTGGTCCCGCACTGCTCCCGGCACATTAACCCCCGCAATGCTGCGATCGAAGTCGATCGCAGCATTGCGGTGGCTAAGGGGAGGTGATCGGTATGCTCACCTCCTCTTCCGGCCTCCAGCGCTGTCTGCCGCGGCTTACCGGGTGTTGCCATGATGACCCGATGTCGTCATGACAACATCCGGGTCACCAGACAGCAGGAAGATTGTTTGGTCATGCGCAGTGCATGACCAAACAATCTTCTCACTGTGCAGCGCTGACTGCCTGCATGGCACAGGGATGGTGCTCCATCCCTATGCTATGCAGGAGATCAGAATAAAAAAAGTGAAAGTCCCAGAGTGGGAAAAATTAAAAAAGTAAAAAAAACTTTCAGAAAGTGAAAAAAAAAATAAAAATTGTAAAAAAAAAAAAATAATAATCCACCAAAAATAAAAATATAATCTACCCATCAATAAATATTATTATGAAAAAAAACAAACAAACAATAAAAGTACACATATTTGGTATAGCCACGTCCGTAATGACCTGACCTATAAAACTGTCCCACTAGTTAACCCCTTCAGTGAACACTGAAAAAAAAAAAACGCAAAAAACAATGCCTTATCATCATACCGCCAAACAAAAAATGGAATAACACGCGATCAAAAGGATGAATATAAATAAAAATGGTACCGCTGAAAACGACATCTTGTCCAGCAAAAAACAAGCCACCATACAGCTCCATCATCTGAAAAATCAAAAAGTTATAGCTCTCAGAATAAAGCGATGCAAAAAAATAATTTTTTCTATAAAATAGCTTTTATTGTGTAAAAGCGCCAAAACATAGAAAAACGATTTAAATGTGGTACCGCTGTAAACGTACTAACCTGAAGAATAAAGCTGCCTTATCAATTTTACCACACGCAGAGTAGAATAAAAAAAAAATAAAAAAAAAATTCCTCAATTGTTGGTTTTTGTTTATTCTGCCTCCCAAAAGCTGGAATAGAAAGCAATCAAAAAATGTCACGTGCCTGAAAATGGCACCAATAAAAACAAGAACTCATCCCGCAAAAAACAAGCCATCACATGACTCTGTCGGCCAAAATATGGAAAAATTATAGCTCTCAAAATATGGCGATGCAAAAACTAGATTTTACAAAATATGTGTCTTTTAGTGTGTGACAGTTGTCAATCATAAAAACCCGATATCATTCTGGTATCTCTGTAGTCGCACCAACCCGAAGAATAAGGTCGTCTAATAACTTATACCGCACTAGGAACGGTGTAAAAAATAAATGCTAGGGCTGGGGTTGGGGTTAGGGTTGTGCTAATGTTAGGGTTGGGGTTAGGGTTTTTTTTTTTCTTTCAAAAGTAAAAAAAAATAAAAAAAAAAGATGACGATATGGCAACTAGTGTTGAACGCAAGTGCTGGCTACTTGAGTTTGCATCGGGTGCTCGGGTATGCATTGAGTATCGCGGGTGCTCGAGTCTCCACCCCATATGCTTCACGGCCAAAAAAACCTCGCGGGAATTGCCTGCCATGCACGAGCGATCCCCACATGTTTTTTTTGGGGTGTCTAATAACCGTGAAACATGCGGGCGGGGACTCGAGCATTTCACTTGAGCACCCATGATGCATGGTGCATACCTGAGTACCCGATGCAAACTCAAGTACCGAGCACTTGCGCTCAAGACTAATGACAACTTATTCAATATGATGACCTAATGTCATCAAATTCTGTGACGTACCTCTGGGTTCAAAATGTTCACTCTACACCTTGATAAAATCCTTGAGGGGTGTAGTTTCCAAAATGGGGTCACTTGTGGGGGGTTTCAACTATTTAGGCACATCAGGGGCTCTCCAAACGCGACATGGTGTCCGCTCTCGATTCCAGCCGATTTCGCGTTCAAAAAGTCACACAGTGCTCCTTCCCTTCTGAACTCTGCCGTGCACCCAAATACTGTATTTTCCCCACATATGGGGTATTGGCGTACTCAGGAGAAATTGCACAAAAGTTTTTGGGGTCCATTTTCTCCTCTTACCCTTGTGAATATAAAAAAATTGGGGCTAAAACATCATTTTTGTGGAGAAAGTTTGATTTTTTTATTTTCACGGCTCCATGTTATAAACTTCTGTAAAGGACTTGGGGGTTCAAGGTGCTTACCACACATCTAGATAAGTTCCCTAAGGGGTCTAGTTTCCAAAATGGTGTCACTTGTTGGGGGTTTCCACTGTTTAGGCACATCAGGGGCACATCCACTAATTATTCAAACAAATTTTGCAATCAAAAAGTCAAATGGTGCTCCTTCCCTTTCGAACCCTGCCGCGCGCGCAAACAGTGGTTTTCCCCCACATATGGGGTATCTGCTAACTCAGGAGAAATTGCACAACAAACTGCATAGTGCAATTTGTTCTGTTACCCTTATGAAAATGCAAAAGTAGGGGCTGAAAAACATTTTTGTGGGAAAAATGGGAAAATTTTATTTTTACGACTCAATGTTATAAACTTCTGTGAAGCACCTTGGGGTTCTTGAATGTGGTTTTGAGCACCTTGAGGGGTGCAGTTTTTAGAATGGTGTCACTTTTGGGTATTTTCTGTCATAACGACCCCTCAAAGTGACTTTAAATATGATGTGGTCCCTAAAAAAATGGTTTTGTAAATTTTGTTGGAAAAATGAGAAATCGCTGGTCAACTTTCAACCCTTATAGCTCCCCAATAAAAAAAAAATTTTGGTTCCAAAATTGTGCTGATGTAAAGTAGGCATGTGGGAAATGTTATTTATTAACTATTTTGTGTGACATATCTCTCTGATTTAAGGGTATAAAAATTCAAATTTTGAAAATTGCAAAATTTTCAAAATTTTTGCCAAATTTCCATTTTTTTCACAAATAAACGCAAGTGATATCGAAGAAATTTTACCATATCATGAAGTACAATATGTCACGAAAAAACATTCTCAGAATCAGGGGAATCCGTTGAAGCGTTCCATAGTAATTACTTCATAAAGTGACAGTAGTCAGAATTGTAAAAATTGACCTGGTCATTAACGTGCAAACCACCTTGGGTTGTAAAGGGGTTAAGCTAGTTGCTAAAAAATCAGGTTCAGTTAGTTACGGTGGAGTTCACACTCAAGGTGGGGTCACTTCATACGGAATTTATCTCCTGTTATGTCTTGGACAATTTACCTGTTGGGATTGTGTTGGGTCTTCCTTGGCTGCGCATGCATAATCCGATCATTGACTGGTATCAGAAAGATATTGTCACATGGGGCCCTCATTGTATTGAAAGATGTCCTAAATCTGTGCATGCTTGCTCCGTTAGTCTGGAGGGTCTTCCGGAATACATGAAGGACTTCAGAGATGTTTTTTCGGAAGTAGAGTCTGAGATCTTACCTCCTCACCGTCCCTATGACTGTTCTATTAATCTCATTCCTAACACCAAATTACCAAAAGCTCGCTTGTATAACTTGTCTGGCCCTGAGTGAGCAGCCATGAAGGCTTATATTAACGAAAGTTTACGGATGGGTCATATTCGTCCTTCATCATCGCTGGTTGCCGCCGGATTCTTTTTTGTTAAAAAAAAAGATGGAGGTCTCCGTCCCTGCCTCGATTTCCGAGAATTAAACAGGATAACGGTTAAAAATACTTATGCGCTTCCACTTGTCCCCGATCTATATAATCAGCTTTCGGGGGCCAAATGGTTTTCCAAACTGGATCTCAGAGGGGCATATAACCTGATACGTATTCGAGAGGGTGATGAGTGGAAGACAGCGTTTTTAACCTCTGAAGGTCTTTTTGAAAACCTCGTTGTGACTTTTGGGATAACAAATGCACCCGCGGTCTTTCAGAATTTTATTAATGATATTCTCTCTGATTATATTGGGAGATTTATTGTGGTTTATTTAGATGATATTCTAATTTTTTCACCTGATCTGGATCTATCTATATAATTGTCTTATCCCGTCTGTCTGTCTTTCTGTCGGTCTGTCTGTCCAGGAAATCCCGGGTCGCTGATTGGTCCGGCCGCGGCCAATCAGCGACGCGGCATTTCAGAAAGACATGGCGGCTCATGTGCGGCACGGAGGTCAGCGGCGATGCAGCCGGGAGATGCAGCCGGCTGCTCGCAGCATAAGTCCCCCGACCGCAGGCGCCGCTGACCTACATGCAGCTATCGTCGGAAGATCAGCGGCTACGGCCACTTATCTCCCGAGGACAAGTGTGACGCCTCTCCCCTCCCCTCCTCTCCCCTCCCCTCCCCTCCCCTCTCCTCTCCTCTCCTCCCCTCTCCTCTCCTCCCCTCTCCTCTCCTCCCGTCCCTCCCCCCGCTCGATCAGGACCCCGGCACCCGGCGTCATACTTACCCCTCCCCGTGACTGCGCAGCAGCTCCTGTGTCTTCCGCTGATGCTCTGTGACGTCTCAGGTCAGAGGGCGCGGTGACATCTTTACACCGCGCTCTCTCCTGAGCGGTCACAGCGCACAGCGGCAAGATGCCGGCTATGCTGGAGTCCAGAGAAGCAGTGAGGTGAGTATTGGATTTTTTTTTTTTGTATGGGGCCATAGGGGACCTGCATGGGGCACTATGCGGGGATGTGACATCCTGCATGGGGTATTATATATGGGGGATGTGACAGCCTGCATGGGGCACTATGGAGAGATGTGACATCCTGCATGGGGTATTATATAGGGGGGATGTGACATCCTGCATGGGGCACTATGGAGAGATGTGACAGCCTGCATGGGGCACTATGGAGAGATGTGACATCCTGCATGGGGTATTATATAGGAGGGATGTGACATCCTGCATGTGGCACTATAGTGGGATGTGACATCCTGCATGGGGTATTATATAGGGGGGATGTGACAGCCTGCATGGGGTATTATATAGGGGGGATGTGACAGCCTGCATGGGGCACTATGGAGAGATGTGACATCCTGCATGGGGTATTATATAGGGGGGATGTGACATCCTGCATGGGGCACTATAGTGGGATGTGACATCCTGCATGGGGTATTATATAGTGGGGATGTGACTTCCTGCATGGGGAATTATATAGGGGGGATGTGACATCCTGCATGGGGTATTATATATGGGGGATGTGACATCCTGCATGGGGTATTATATAGGGGGATGTGACTTCCTGCATGGGGCATTATATAGTGGGGATGTGACATCCTGCATGGGGTATTATATAGGGGGGATGTGACATCCTGCATGGGGCACTATAGTGGGATGTGACATCCTGCATGTGGTATTATATAGGGGGGATGTGACTTCCTGCATGGGGCATTATATAGGGGGGATGTGACATCCTGCATGGGGTATTATATACGGGGGATGTGACATCCTGCATGGGGTATTATATGCATGGGGTATTATATACGGGGGATGTGACATCCTGCATGGGGTATTATATAGGGGGGGATGTGACTTCCTGCATGGGGCATTATAAGGGAGGGGGGGGATGTGACATCCTGCATGGGGCATTATAAAGGAGGGTCGGGAGGCATATGCTAAAATACCTGATGCGTTAGAATCGGGCCACCATCTAGTATTCATTATAAACATGTTCGTTTGGTTCTGCAAAGGTTAAGAGATAATTGTTTGTTCGCCAAGATTGAAAAATGTACCTTTTCTGTTCAAGAAATATCATTCATGGGCTTCATTGTGTCAGCCTCCGGGTTTAAGTTGGATCCTGGGAAGGTTCAGGCCATCATTGATTGGGTTCAACCCAGCGACCTTAAGGCTCTGCAGCCCTTTTTAGGGTTCGCAAATTATTACAGAAAATTTATTAAAGGTTTTTGTCAGATCGTCAAGCCTCTTACGGACCTCACTCGCAAAGGGGCGGAGCTAAAGATTTGGTCGTCAGAAGCAGTTGGGGCTTTTGAAAACTTGAAGAAATGTTTTATGTCTGCTCCTGTACTTGTTCAACCAGACCTCCAGAGGCCGTTCATTGTGGAGGTGGATGCTTCTGAGGTTGGGGTGGGGGCTGTATTGTCTCAAGGTCCTAAGACTTTAACTAATCTGTGACCATGTGCCTTTTTCTCTAGGAAATTTTCTCCTGCTGAAAGAAACTATGATGTGGGTAATTGAGAGTTACTTGCTGTCAAATTGGCTTTTGAAGAATGGAGGCATTTTTTGGAAGGAGCCGTTCATCTGGTCACCGTGGTGACAGATCACAAGAATCTAGCATATGTCGAATCTGCTAAACGGTTGACACCTAGACAGGCCAGATGGTCTTTATTTTTTTCAAGATTTAATTTTTCTATTACGTTCAGACCTGAGTCTAAGAACGTGAGGGCGGATGCCCTGTCTTATAGCCTTGATTCTGTGTCTCTTCTGCAGCCTCCTTCCTCCATTCTTCCTCAGGGTATAGTTGTGGCCATGGTTTCCTCTGAGCTGGAAACAGAAATCCGTACTGCTCAGTCCTTGGCTCCTTCCAATATTCCTGAATGCAATTTGTTTATCCCTGTGTATCTCAGATTACGCCTTTGGCAAGAATTCCATGATTCTGTGTTGAGTGGTCATCCTGGAGTTTCTGCCACCCAGAAGGCAGTTGCTAGACTCTTTTGGTGGTCTGCTATGCGTAGGGACATTAAAGATTTTGTGTCTGCTTGTGAAACTTGTGCACACGCCAAAGTGCAACATTGCCGGCTGGCTGGGGAATTGGCTCCTTTGCCCATTCGAGAAAGACCATGGACTCATTTGTCCATGGATTTCATTTCCGATTTACCTGGGGGGATGATGGCTATTTGGGTGGTAGTCGATCGATTCAGCAAACAGGCTCACTTCGTTCCATTATCTGGGTTACCCAATTCTGAGACTCTCTCCAAACTGTTTATTCCTCATGTGGTACGATTGCATGGGATTCCTCTTAATATTGTATCTGATAGGGGAGTACAATTCGTCTCTAGATTTTGGAGGGCTTTCTGCAGAAGGTTGGGGATTGATTTGTCCTTTTCCTCTGCTTATCATCCTGAAACTAACGGTCAGACAGAAAGGACAAATCAGTCTTTGAAACAAATTTTAAGATGTTTTGTCGTCGATCAGCAGGAGAATTGGTCATCCTTTCTTCCTCTGGCTGAGTTTGCCTTTAACAGTCGGGTTAATCAGTCCACGGGGACCTCGCCATTTTTCTGTAATTATGGGTTTCATCCTCATTTTGGTGAGTTCTCCAGGATAAGTTCTGGGTGTCCTGGGGTAGATATAACCATTCAAGAAGTTGGGGGATGTCTGGAGGGAGGTTAAAAAGAATATTGGGGTAGCTCAGCATCGGCAGAAACAAAAGGCCGATAGGAGACGCTCGTCAGACTCAGGTGCCGCGTTCAAGGCGGGAGATAAGGTATGGCTATCCTCTAAGAATATTAGATTGAAGATGCCCTCGCTGAAGTTGGGTCCTAGATTCATTGGTCCATATGAGATTCTGGAGGTGGTCAATCAGGTTTCCTTCCGATTACGATTCCCTCAGTCTTTCCGTATTCCTAATGTGTTCCACAAGTCTTTGTTGAAGGAGTTTATTCCCCCTGTTCTGTCTCCCTCGCCCCCGCCTCCTCCGGTGTCTATTGAGGGAAGCTTAGAATATGAGGTACAAAAGATCATTGATTCCCGTATGGTCCGTAATTTCCTTCAATATCTTGTACATTGGAAGGGGTATGGACCCGAAGAACGGTCCTGGGTACCGGCTCATTCTGTGAGGGCTGATCGGTTGGTCCGGGCCTTTCATCGGCGGTTTCCTGGGAGACCGGTGCCCTCCCCCCTTGAAGAGGAGGTACTGTCACGGTCTCCACACTTTCCTGGTCTGCTTTGTTACTATTGTGTGGAGGCTGTCAGTCTGTTTTGGTTTTGCTGGGTTGGTTCTGCAATCATCTGTGTTCACTTACCTTGATTAGTCTTCTACTTAAGCATGCTAGCTCCTTCACCCAGTGTCAATTGTACACTTGCTATTGGCTGTGTAGGACTGATCTCTCTGTGCTCTGTGCCTGACCCAGCCTGACTATTTGCCCTTACCTGGATTTTGACCATTTGCCTGTTATCTGCCTACTCTTTTGTCTGCTCCCTGTGTACTGCCTTGTCTTTCTGGTTTTCCTGACCCCGGATTGTGTAGTGGATTACGTCTCTAACTTCTCCTTGTTGTACTGCGCCATTTTCCTGGACTTGACTTTGGATCGTTTGACCTCCCTCTATTTATCCAGTAAGTAGCACTTACATAATATTTCTTTCAGTAATATTAGTCTCTTCTCTCGTCTTCTGAGACTGTTATTTCTGTTGTGACTTGCGTCACTCCCCCTTTTTATACTACAGAAATTGATATATAACTGCTGGTGTTCCCACTATTCATTATGACACATTATATTTCTTTACTTGTTCTGAGGTCTTTTTCCATAATGGGGTTATAATTGACCTTTTTAACTTCTCTTAATTATATCAATGTGATAGAAATGTGATTGACACATTATTCATATACATATGTCATCTCATTACCATCTAAGACGTGATACATTATCCACTCAAATGGATCATCGCCATAATACACGTTTGTTTTCATGACTAACATCAATACACTATATGTTTCTTTATATTTTTTTATATTTGGTTTTCATGTTTTCACTCTTATCACATTGTGTTCACTTGTTTTATTTTATCCACAAACTGTCAATACAAATATACTGTAGATATCTCAGCGTATATTTGTCCATACCCCTGCACTCCATTGTAAATGTATAATGCCAATCCAAATGTGTAACTTTTTTTACGCATATTTTATCTATATTTTATACATATATACAGTATATGTATTTTACATTCACACACAGCTTTCTCTATATGTTTGGTAACGTTTTCACAGTAGTCCATTTTTTACATATATAACTATTCTTTTATATTTTTTATCTTTGAATTCATATTTTTATATAGCCTTTGTGTGTTGCATGTATCTGATTTTCACTGCATCACCTGCTAAAAATAATAATCTTTATTTTTATAGCGCCAACATATTCCGCAGCACTTTACAATTTTACACCTGTTGTGTGTTTCTTTTTTTTATTGTTTACTACAGTGTCACATCACTCTTGCACTTTATTATGATTAGTCTTATTATTATCAGTATTGGCCTTTTGGTTCACACTTTAATTACTTATTTATATGTACTAGCCGAACCACGGTTTTACTTGCTGCTCGTAACCTTAGTTATTTGTCCTCAAATATATATCTACTCTTATTATAATCACTGCTTGAATCTCCCCAGGAACTGGTTTGAGCCACTCAACACGCTTAGGCCAACACAATAAAGTGATAATCCTGTTTTTCAATGCCTAGGATGCTATCCAGGGGTGAGCGCTCACGCCACCAGCCCCACCCCAGGTCTCCATGATGATGTGTCTTTTGGCCTTGACTTTTTATGTCCATACCTTGATGCATCTGGTGTGGGTGGGTAGTGGTGACATCAAATGCTTTGGTCCTGGAGTTCCAGCCTCGGCATAGGCGACAGGAGCACCACACAGAGCCACTAAACTATTTTTTTTTACTATAGTTTACTATTGGAGGTTGTGACTATCTCCTTTCTGACTCTGCACTCCTCCCATTAACCCGCAGGTGATTTTAATCAGCTCTACTTGCCCTTAAAGTGTAGGCTCATAGCCCAGTTGAGACATGTTTGTCCATTTAAATGTAGGCTCATAGTCCGAGAGTGGCATATTTAGTAGGATAGGACCCATTAGAGGTAGGTCACCTTGTCGTGGTTGATGGGAGTATTAGATAGGAGCACCTAGTGATTTTTAATTTAAATTCTATATATAAATTACAGTAAACCCACTAACAGACTGGTACAAAGGGGAAGTGGAACTTGTCCTCATGGACTTACAATCTACAGGGATATATATTGTGATCTGCATAAATGAGTACACCCCTTTTGAAAAGTAAGATTTCAGTCAACATCTCATTGAACACAAAACAATTTCCAAAATTTTGACAAGGCTGAGTTTCATAGAACATTTTTTAACCCATAACACGAAAGTAAAGTTAATAATATAACTTTCATTCAGTCATTCATTCAACTTTTGTTTTACTAAAATTAATTGATGCAAAAATAAATACACCCCACATTAAAAACAATTACATCTAGTATTTTCTATTACCTCCATGATTTTTAAGGACAGTATCAAGTCATCTAGGCATGAAATGAAAAAGTTGGTGACATATTGCCACTTTTGTCTTTTTCCATTCTTCAAGAACGACAGCTTTTACAGCCTGGATCCTGGATGGAGAGTGGTGCTCAGCTTGTCTCTTCAGAATTCCCCGTAGGTGTTTGATTGGGCTCATATCAGGAGTAGAGATGAGCGTTGTTCGATTCGAACTGTTCGCCAATCTCAAATTCGAGCTGTTTTGGGCGGTGTTCGAGCCGTTCGGCGAACACGAACGATTTGAAAAAAATTCGGCTGTTCGAGGTTATGTTCGATAACTGTTCGTGCACCAAAATCATAACTGGATTTTTTCTCAGTAATGATGAAAATTAATGTTAATACGCAGTTTGAGTGTACAGCGGGGTGGGGGGAGGGGCAGGGGATGGATCTCTGCAGGAACAATGAAGATCTCCATTTTTTTTTCTCTTTCCCGCATTTACAGTGGGGAGGTGCAATCTGTCAGCCTATCAGCAGTGCACACACGGAGCGAAGTGCTTTTTTTCACACAAGCAAGGGCATGTGTGATTGGCAGTGTATGTCACATGTCCTTGCCCTATAAGACCCAGCCATTTTCCCCGTCGCCACCATTTTCTCACTGCTACAGCTGCGTGTTAGACGGCACCGCTGTTGCTGTATGTGACGCACCCCCTGGGCCATATTCTTTAGGGGAATACCCGGAGCCGGATCAGATGGGGGTTGTAGTCTCCGAGTGGCTGTGACCCGGTCCGTGCCCAGGGTGTCAAGCTCAGAGTATGTGGCAGTCCTACAGATGTTACAAAGTTCGTTATGTCGACTACGCCACCCGTTGGATTGCGGTCACTACGGCCGCCGCTGCAGCAGGGTCCGCTGAGGCTGATGGTGTTGGTGCAGCTTTAGATAGTATAACCCCCAACGGGAGGGGTATGGCCTCAGGGGGTCAGGTGCAGAGGATGGGGGTTGTGGTGGTGCAGCGTAGATGATAATTAAAGACAGAGTCGGGTTGTGCAGTTCAGGGTGTTTACTTACTGCAGATATTCCGGTCACTCCGGCCTTGAGTGACCACCCGAGCCGTGCTGCGTCCACCAGGTCCTGGATTCAGCCAACCCCCAAGCAAGTCCGGAGCGTGTCCCTGAGCCCTCCTTCTTGTCCTTTCTTCTGGCCGTCCCCACCAGGGATCCACCTAGGTCCAGCTCCCTCGGGCCTTCTGTTGGGAGACCCTTGGCCTTGGGTTCCCTGACCCTACACGTGGTTTGCCTTCAGGGTGGATGTGGTGGGTGGCCGTGGCAGATCCTGCCCACGGCCTCCGGTCTCTGGCTGAGGTATGCTTTAGCCCCCACCAGTTTGGGATCCGGTACCCTGCTGCCAACTCTTCACCCTAGGGTTGTACTTGGGTTCTCAGAGTTCCTTCTGTCTCCCCCTCTGGGTCTTTCTTGCTCTCCTCTCTCTCTCTCTCTGGGCCTGGGGCTGCTCTTCTCCTCTGCTCTGCTCTTCAGGTTATACTCTGACAGACTGACTGACCTCTCACAGACTGACCCTGATCTTAGATGGTGCCCACCTTAAATACTCCCTCTATGTGTGAGCTCAGGTGACCAGCACCCAATGAGCTCCTAACTTTACCCAGGCTGCTCCCCCTATCTGCCCCTACACTACTGGGATGTACCACCCCCCTCCCACTCCAGCCAGGAACAGACTCGGTCGTACCTGCACATTTCTAAGTGGGAGTACCGTTGGTCTGTTCCTCGGAAATGGGATGTGTGTAGTGCATGCAGCTAACCGAGCTCAGTCCCACACTCCATCCTTACCCGGGAGTGGAATATCACACCTCTGGGTTGAGGTGCAATACCCCTGTAGCAGCCGAATCCTCAGGGTGCTACATTCCCCCCTGGTAAATCACAGCACGTCCTCGGGCTGTAAGATATAAAAACACCAAAACATACAATTTTTGCATAAACAACATAATAAAAACATATAAAACATATATATCAGCAATAAAACTTTTTTTTTCATAAATAACATTCTCGTAGACTTCTCTTGCTTCTAGCTCCTCCTCCGGACACTGTGCAACGTGTGCCCGGGAAAAGTGCAACAGTTTCTCTAGAAAAATGGTTTTCCTATAAAACCGGTAGGGGGCGCTTTAGGAAGCGCAACTATATACAAGGGGATATGGCCGCTCTCAGTCCTCGGCCAGGTATTAGGAAAGGGATGACCGCTCTCAGTCCTCGGTCAGTGGGATTAAGGGAAATACGGGTTAACAGTTCAGTTCTCTGGTCCCAACGGGGACTATATTAGCAGCAACGGTTCACTGTGCCCCGACGGGCAACTATATACAGCTTCTACTCCGCTGTACTCAACGACGACGTCCTCCTGCTCTTTCTTTGTGATTAACTTTAGCTTCAGACCCGTCCGGGTCCTCTTGCTCCTCCTCACACCGCAGCTCCTCCTCCGTTAGGCGATGCACATTGAGGGCGTAGGGTCCTTTGGCACACTTGTGCCGGGTGAAGGTGACCTCGTCCCCTATATAAAGGTCACGACCTCTGTGTCCCTCCGGTAGGTGGGACTCAACGTCTCTTCTTGTCACGAAGACGTCACCTGGGGTGCGGTGATCTCGGATGAAGCCCCACCCGTGCTGCATATTGAACTTGATCACAGTCCCGGTGGAAGGGGGACCATGAGCTGCACGGGGACTCCTCCTGGCCCGGCTCTTCTGCTCCGCGCTCTTTATTTGGGCTTGTTGTTCCCGGACCAGCCTCTCTCTCCGCTCCCTCTCAAAGACCTCGAGCTGCTGCCGGCAGCACTCTGCACGCTCCGCTGCAGCTGCCCGGGTCTCCTGAGTGAACCCCATGAGATCTTCTCCGGTAGGGTCCCACTCAAACTGTACCTCCTCCAGCGGGGGCGAGGTCCTTTTTACGGGCTTCGGAGCCGGGATCAGGGGCTCGTCTAGGGGTCTCTCTTTCCGGAGTCGAGGATGGTAAAACTCCGGTGGCCATATAAAGGGCTGCCCGTCCGGCCATGTGTGTTGGGCGAACAGATCTTCTCCCAGATGCGGCACTCTTGGTTTTATGGGCGCGGTGGTGGTGGCGCCCGGGTTGCCCAGGCCTTGCGGCCAGGCCTGGGGCACCTGGAAAGTGAAGGGCACCGTAAGGACGGCGGCGCCCTGGGCTACTTGGCCCTGCGACCAGGCCGGTGGCTCCGCGGAGGTAGGGGGCGCTGTTGGTATTGCGGCGCCCGGGGGTACTAGGCCTTGCGACCAGGCTGGTGGTACTTCCTGCTTGGTCACGCTCGGGGTCGAGGCGTGTGACGTCACAGGGGTCGCGACTGCGGCTTCCGGTTGAGGCCTAGTCTGTGGCGGTGACGTTGCGGTTACGGGCACGGCAGGGGGTACTTCGGGCTCTGCGACGGGGAGCTGGGGCAGGTACGCGGTTTCCCGGTTTGGGGTAGAGACGTCCCCTTTACCTGCCTCCTTTCGTTCGGCTCCCTTCTCGGCGCTGTCTCCGGCCTTCAGTCCTCCTGCGCCATCCTCAGAGGCGGTCTGTCTCCTCGTCTCGGGTGGCGTGCTCCGCTGACGAGTTCTTGTCTGCTGGGCCATCTCACGGCTCCATTCTGCTAACGTCTCTCGTTGCACCCGGGCCAACCTCTGTGCGAGGCCCTCCAGCGCGGTCTGTGCACACTCCCGATCTCGGGGAAGCTGTGCCAAGACCTCCACTAAGCCTAGTGGGGTCGTTGCTTCTAGCAGGCTCCTGACCAACGGGTCGGTGCTGCTCTGCTCTCCTCTCGTTGTCTCCAGCAGGCCTTCTGGAGTGGCGACCGGCAACAGGCTCCTGACCACTGGGTCGGTGCTGCCTGGAGTGGTGGCCCGCATCAGGCTCCTGACCACTGGGTCGGTGCTGCCTGGCTCTCCCTCCATCTCCGGGTAGGCTCTTTCTGGACTCTGCTCCAGGCTTCTTGTCTCCGGGTGCGCTCTCTCCAGACTGCTCCAGGCGACACCCATCTTTGCTCTCTTCTTCTCAGTCCTCCCACTTCGAGGGCGGTTCCGGGGCCTCTTGGTGATTGTCAGCTCCAGGGGCAGTTCTTTCACGCTGACAGACACCTCTAGCATCACAGTCTCTGTTGGTGGGGGCGGTTTCCACTTTTGGCGCCATTTTCGGTCCTGGCCCACGATGGGAGGTGGCCTCTTGCCACCCTCTGGCACGCCCATAATGGCGTCCGCTCTTCCAAGGCGGGAAATCTTCGGAAATGGCGGGAATCGTCTCCCAGTGGCGGGAAACTCTGCAGATGGCGGGAAAAAGCTGTTAATGGCGGACAACCGGCGGGAATCGATCTGTGATGGGGTCCGATGGCGGGGACCCTCCGGAACCGGCGGGAGACTTCTTTTTGAGGTAAACTTGTTCTTTTCCTCAGGCACGCAGTACCCGGGTGTTGCGGGCACGAGATCCTGCCGACTACGCCAAAGTTGACGCACCCCCTGGGCCATATTCTTTAGGGGAATACCCGGAGCCGGATCAGATGGGGGTTGTAGTCTCCGAGTGGCTGTGACCCGGTCCGTGCCCAGGGTGTCAAGCTCAGAGTATGTGGCAGTCCTACAGATGTTACAAAGTTCGTTATGTCGACTACGCCACCCGTTGGATTGCGGTCACTACGGCCGCCGCTGCAGCAGGGTCCGCTGAGGCTGATGGTGTTGGTGCAGCTTTAGATAGTATAACCCCCAACGGGAGGGGTATGGCCTCAGGGGGTCAGGTGCAGAGGATGGGGGTTGTGGTGGTGCAGCGTAGATGATAATTAAAGACAGAGTCGGGTTGTGCAGTTCAGGGTGTTTACTTACTGCAGATATTCCGGTCACTCCGGCCTTGAGTGACCACCCGAGCCGTGCTGCGTCCACCAGGTCCTGGATTCAGCCAACCCCCAAGCAAGTCCGGAGCGTGTCCCTGAGCCCTCCTTCTTGTCCTTTCTTCTGGCCGTCCCCACCAGGGATCCACCTAGGTCCAGCTCCCTCGGGCCTTCTGTTGGGAGACCCTTGGCCTTGGGTTCCCTGACCCTACACGTGGTTTGCCTTCAGGGTGGATGTGGTGGGTGGCCGTGGCAGATCCTGCCCACGGCCTCCGGTCTCTGGCTGAGGTATGCTTTAGCCCCCACCAGTTTGGGATCCGGTACCCTGTTGCCAACTCTTCACCCTAGGGTTGTACTTGGGTTCTCAGAGTTCCTTCTGTCTCCCCCTCTGGGTCTTTCTTGCTCTCCTCTCTCTCTCTCTCTGGGCCTGGGGCTGCTCTTCTCCTCTGCGCTGCTCTTCAGGTTATACTCTGACAGACTGACTGACCTCTCACAGACTGACCCTGATCTTAGATGGTGCCCACCTTAAATACTCCCTCTATGTGTGAGCTCAGGTGACCAGCACCCAATGAGCTCCTAACCTTACCCAGGCTGCTCCCCCTATCTGCCCCTACACTACTGGGATGTACCACCCCCCTCCCACTCCAGCCAGGAACAGACTCGGTCGTACCTGCACATTTCTAAGTGGGAGTACCGTTGGTCTGTTCCTCGGAAATGGGATGTGTGTAGTGCATGCAGCTAACCGAGCTCAGTCCCACACTCCATCCTTACCCGGGAGTGGAATATCACACCTCTGGGTTGAGGTGCAATACCCCTGTAGCAGCCGAATCCTCAGGGTGCTACATATGCGCTATACCTTGTTAATTTCAAGCCAATTTTCGCACAAATCTACAGATAGCTTGGGAGTAGGGAATAGTTGTGATTGCAGTCCTTTTAAGGACTAGGTTACAGCATTTCCTACGACTTTTATCAGGCAGGTCTGTGCTCTTAAATAGATAGGTTGGGAGTAAAGACTAATTGTAATTGCAGTCCTTTTCAGGACTAAGTTACATCAGTTCCTATCAGTTTTTGCCAGGCAGGTCTGTGCCAGTGCTGTGCAAGTTTTTTTCACAGCATTTGGCTAAATCTAGCAAAGCTAATCCTTTTTGGCCTATTGCAGAGTGTGTTAGTCAGTGGAGTAGCCTATCTGTGTTGCAAGCTACACCACCTGTGTATAGAATACCAATTTTTTTACTGCACCTAGTGAAGTAAAACCTTTTGGGCATAGCATCATTCTATTAGTCCATCTATACTGACCTCCATCAGGTTGCAAATTGAATATAATTTTTTTCTGCATCTAGCTCTGAAAAAATATTTGGGCTTCTAGCAGTGTGTGGGACTTGTTCTAGTAGTCAATCTATACTGACCTCCATCAGGTTGCAAATTGAATATAATTTTTTTCTGCATCTAGCTCTGAAAAAATATTTGGGCTTCTAGCAGTGTGTGGGACTTGTTCTAATAGTCCATCTATACTGACCTCCATCAGGTTGCAAATTGAATATAATTTTCTTCTGCATCTAGCTCTGAAAAAATATTTGGGCTTCTAGCAGTCTGTGGGACTTGTTCTATTAGTCCATCTATACTGACCTCCATCAGGTTGCAAATTGAATATAATTTTTTTCTGCATCTAGCTCTGAAAAAATATTTGGGCTTCTAGCAGTTTGTGGGACTTGTTCTAATAGTCCATCTATACTGACCTCCATCAGGTTGCAAATAGAATATAATTTTTTTCTGCATCTAGCTCTGAAAAAATATTTGGGCTTCTAGCAGTGTGTGGGACTTGTTCTAATAGTCCATCTATACTGACCTCCATCAGGTTGCAAATTGAATATAATTTTTTTCTGCATCTAGCTCTGAAAAAATATTTGGGCTTCTAGCAGTGTGTGGGACTTGGTCTATTAGTCCATCTATACTGACCTCCATCAGGTTGCAAATTGAATATAATTTTTTTCTGCATCTAGCTCTGAAAAAATATTTGGGCTTCTAGCAGTGTGTGGGACTTGTTCTAATAGTCCATCTATACTGACCTCCATCAGGTTGCAAATTGAATATAATTTTTTTCTGCATCTAGCTCTGAAAAAATATTTGGGCTTCTAGCAGTCTGTGGGACTTGTTCTATTAGTCCATCTATACTGACCTCCATCAGGTTGCAAATTGAATATAATTTTTTTCTGCATCTAACCCAGCCAATAGTTTTGGCCTAATACCACAGTTTGGCCACTCAGCTCTGCTCGGTTACCATCCATTGTTTTTTTGTGCAAACAACTCCAGAGTTGTGAATTAGTTAACCACCAAAATGAGTGGAAAAAGGCCTGCTGCTGGTGGAAAGGGGAATAGGCGTGTTGGGAAGGGGAAAAAAGGTTGTGTCCGTGGGGTAGGTGTTAAAGCAACAGTAACATCTGCAGAAGAAAGACCATCTTCCAGCCAAACTAAAATGTCTACTTCTTTTAGCGGACAATGTGATAAGATCCCTTTCTTACGGCCACGCCAATCGCTAGATGAGGCACAAAAATAGCAGGTGCTTCAACGGATATCAAGTGCTCCTTTAAGTGGGCTCTCCTCCACCTCAACTTCAACATCACAAATACTCCAGTCCTCAGAGGTGTAACCCCAATCGCACTTGCTTCCTCACAGCTCCCAAATCTCCAGCTGCCCGTCTGAGTATGAGGTAGAGCAGATGGTTGAGTCTGCAGAGCTGTTTACTCATACTATAGCCTGGGAATCAGAGGTCGGCTCCAGCGCTTCTGTGAATCCAGACGAGGAAATGATCTGCACTGATGCCCAGAATCTTTATGAGTCGGATCCAGGACCAGACGCAGAAGGTTCAGACCATAATGTAGACCCTCATTCCCAAACTGAAACTCCTGTTGGTGGAGACAATGAGGAAGACGATGATGAGACTCAAATACCTGTTTGGAGCGACAACTTTAGTTTTGTTGTCAGGGCAGGAACAGGTTGGCTCTGAGGACGATGGGTGTGATAACACACAGGGTGATGATGATGAGGTTGGAGATCCCACTTACTGTCAACCCACAGTCAGCCAAGAGATGAGGTCAGCAGAGGAGGTGGAGGAGAATGCTAGTGACGACGAGGTCAGGTTGCGCCTTCCTGGACAGAGACATAGTACTGGAAGCACGTCAACAACTGCATCCTCAAACACAACTCTGCCTCTCACCACAAGTCGTGGTGGCTCTTCAGGTCGCATGGGTGCTAAGCCTTGCATAGCCTGGGCATTTTTTCAGATCGATAAAGATGACCCAACTCGTGTTATTTGTAACATTTCTCGGCAAAAGCTAAGTAGAGGCCCAAAAATACATAGCTTGAGTACTTCATGCATGAACCGTCACAAGGAGATGAAGCATAAGTTGCAGTGGGAAGCTCACTGTGCTACAATGCGGCCTAGCCGGCCGAGCCAACCACCGTCTGCCACATCTTGTGCATCCGCGGCCTCTTCATCCTCTGTGACTGGGGGGACAGCAGTCACACCTGTTTTGGGACGCCGACCTGCCACCTTTTTACCCGCAACAGCCAGCATGATTGGCAGGTCATCATTTTCTTTGGACGTAGTAACACCAGCTGGTGTTGAGCGCTCTCCGACATCGATAGCACCACCTTTGGATCAAGGCAACCTAACATGTCCGCCTGCATCTTCCTCACAGACCGGCAGTTTGCCGGGGACACCCTTATCAACCCCGTCTAAGCACAACAGCCAGCCCTCGGTCCCTCAGATGTGGACAAGTAAAAGACCATTTCCTCCTAGCTATGAGAAAGCTAAGAGGTTGAATTTCACCATCTGCAAGCTCTTGGCTACAGAAATGCAGCCTTTCCGCCTGGTGGACAAAGAGGATTTTCGAGACCTTATGTCCGTCGCAGTGCCCCAGTACCAGATGCCCAGTCGGCACCACTTCTCAAAGAACGGTGTGCCTGCGCTCCACCAGCATGTCGCACACAACATCACTGCTTCTTTGAGAAACTCTGTGTGTGACAAGGTGCATTTCACCACAGACACTTGGACGAGTAGGCATGGACAGGGGCGTTACATGTCGCTGACTGGGCACTGGGTCCAAGTCTTGCCGTCCCCACGAGTTGTGCGTCAATCCTCTTTATCTCAAAGTTCCCCCACTGCTTCTGCCTCCTCAACTTCCTCTCGGTCCTCCATCTGCACCCAAAGCCTGTCTGGTCATGCCACAAGCTTTCTAAGTGTGCAGAAGGGATCCTGCACACCTCCTTACTATGCTGGCAGTAGGGCTCAACGTCATCAGGCGGTTTTTACTTTGAAACGTCTGGGAAATGTGAGTCACACTGCTGAGGAGTTGTGGTCAGCTCTGGAGAACCAATTTCATGAATGGTTGTCTCCACTGGACCTGAAACCAGGGAAGGCTGTGTGCAACAATGCTGCAAACCTGGGTGCGGCCCTTCGCCGGGGCAATGTCACACACGTGCCTTGTATGGCTCAAATGTTGAACCTGGTTGTCCAGCAATTTTTAGCCCACTATCCCGGACTAGATGGCCTTCTGCAGAGGGCACGGTCGCTGTGTGCTCACTTCCGCCGTTCGCATCCCGCAGCTCAGCGACTTACATCTCTACAGAAGTCGTTGGGACTGCCACTTCACCGGCCAAAAAGTGATGTGCCTACCCAGTGGAATTCAACTCTGCACATGTTGCAGCGACTGTGGCAGCACCGACAAGCCCTGGTGCAATACGTTCTGACATATAGCCTGGGCCAACGAGATCCAGAGGTGGGGCAAATCACGCTGGAGGAGTAGTCTCAGATCAGGGACCTATGCACCCTTCTGCA
The DNA here is from genome assembly GCF_046119375.1 of Phyllobates terribilis. Classification (NCBI taxonomy): domain Eukaryota; kingdom Metazoa; phylum Chordata; class Amphibia; order Anura; family Dendrobatidae; genus Phyllobates; species Phyllobates terribilis. The sequence goes on from NW_027362767.1 coordinate 279,168,008, forward strand.
CAGTTTTGAAATGGCGACGAAGATGTTTAGTGCTGATGATGCCATTATCAGCATGACTATTCTGGTGATTTACATGCTGGAGCACATGTTAAACAGAATTCGGAGTCAAGTGGTGGCACAAGAGGAGGTGGAGGAAGTAGAGGAGGAGGAGTTGTATGCGGAAGGGCTAACATCTGCAAGGTCCAGACGGTCGGCAGCACCAAGGTGGCAGGCATGTGAGGGTGAGGGAGATGGTTTTACCAGGGCACATTGTAGCAGCCAAACTAGTGAGGAAGGTGCAGGAGCCCAGGAAGAAGTGGAGGACGAACTGATGGAAGACTCATCAGATGAGGGAGACCTTGATCACATTTCTGTTGTGCGAGGTTGGGGGGAGAGGACAGAGGAAGGAAGCATGATTGTTACCTCGCCACCAACACAACAGGGACTTGGTGCTCCTGGATGCGCAAGACACATGAGTGCCTTCTTGCTGCACTACCTGCAACATGACCCTCGAATTGTGAGAATTAGAAATAATCCTGACTACTGGGTTGCCACACTGTTAAATCCCCTGTACAAAAGTAAATTTGCAGAAATTATTCCTGCCATAGAAAGGGATGCACGCATGCAGGAGTATCAGCAGAGACTGCTGCAGAATCTTATATGTGCTTTTCCACAAAACACCAGTGGTGCACGTAGTGAATCTCACAGTTCCAACTTGCCAACCGTGGGACCGTCGAGTGTTCAGCACTCAAACCGTAACAGAACCACAGTATCTGCAGGTAACATCAATTTTGCGGAATCATTTCACCACTTTTTTAGCCCATCCTTTGCAAGGCCACAGGAGACAAGAAGTCTGACATATAGTCAACGCCTAGAGACGATGGTACAGGAGTATCTCCAAGTAAACATTGAAGCCATGACTGTGTCACTGGACCCTTGCTCTTTTTGGGCTTCCAATCTGGATAAATGGCCGGAGCTAGCCACTTACGCCTTGGGAATCTTGTCATGCCACGCAGCCAGCGTTCTGTCTGAACGTGTGTTCAGCGCTGCTGGTGGTGTGCTGACAGAGAAGCACACGCGGCTCTCCACTGATAATGTAGACAGACTCACGTTCATAAAGATGAACAAATCATGGATCAGAAACGACTTTTCTACCCCTGTGTCATCCTGGGGAGAGTAAAAGCTTGATGATTGGTTAAAATCACCTCACCAACCGTTTTAAGCTTTCAAATTACTAATCATGTTTATCTGTATCTTGGCTGGAAAATAATTTGGGCTTTGTAGCAGTGTGCAGTACTGATTCTATTAGGCCATCTATACTAAGCTCCACCAGATTTAAAATTAATAATAATTTTTAGCTGCATCTAGCCCGGAAAATAATTTTGGGGCTCCGAGATGCGCAAGACACATAAGTGCCTTCTTGCTGCACTACCTGCAACATGACCCTCAGATTGTCAGAATTCGAAGTAATCCTGACTACTGGGTTGCCACACTCTTAGATCCACCACACTCTTCGATCAACCTTTTCATTTTAATAAAGACCAAAAAAATGGTCATTTTTTACATTATAAGCATTAGCAGGTTATTAGAAACTGAAATCAAACAGTTTTCAACTCAAAACTTTATTCTAGGTGATGTTACATTTGCACATAGGACCCCTTGTTCGAAAGGAGCTTCTGAACTCTCTCATCCATTGAATTTGTCAGGTTTTGGATGGTTTCTGCTTCAATTGTTTTGCATGAGGACAGAATACCCTCCCAGAGATGTTGCTTAGATGTGAACTGCCTACCGCCATCATAGACACTCCTTTTGATGATGCTCCAGAGGTTGTGAATGGGGTAGAGGTCAGGGGAGCATGGGGGTCACACCATAAGTTTGTCCCCTTTTATGCCCATATCAGCCAGAGATGCAGATGTGTTATGTGCAGCATGAGACGGTGCATTATTGTGCATGAAAATGATCTTGCTGTGGAATACACGGTTCTTCTTCTTGAACCATGGCAGGAAGTGCTGTTTGAGAAACTCCACATACATTATGGAGTTCATCTTTACCCCTTCAGGGATCCTAAAGGGGCCGACAATCTCTCTCCCCATGATTCCAGCCCAAAACATTACTCCACCTCCTCCTTGTTGGCGCTGTAGCCGTGTTTGCGTGAGGTGTCCATCAACCAGCCATCCTCCACTCCATCCATCTGGACCATCGAACGTTGCACGGCACTCATCCGTGAACAAAACAGTTTTGAAATCAGTCTTCATGTAATGTTTGGCCCACTGGAGCCGTTTCTGCTTGTGTGCAGTGGATAGAGGAGGTCGACAGGATGGCGTACGCACAGCTGCAAACCTCTGAAGGACCCTGCATCTTGTTATTCGGGGGACGTTGGAGGCACCAGCAGCTTCAAAAACTTGTCTGCTGCTATGACAAGGCTTTTTTGCCGCTGCTCTTTTAACCTGACGTAATTGCCTGTAGGAAAGAGTCCTCAATTTGCCCTTATCAGCACGCACACGTGTGTACTGTGAATCAGCTACATACTTCTTGATTGCCAAGACACTTCATCCTGATCATCGCACAATGTTGATTGTAGTCATGCCTTGACCTAAACAATCCACAATTTGTTGCTTCTCAGCAGCCGACACATCCTTTTTCTTTCCCATTTTGGCAGAAAATGTAGGCTGCTTAATAATGTGGGACAGCCTTCTTAAGTAGTCTTGCCTTTCATTGGACACACCTGCCAAACTAATTAGCACAGGTGTCTGCAATTGCTTACAGTGATATAAAGAGCCCTGACACACATCACCATCAATGAGTTTAACTGACAAACAAACAAATTCTTCCCTTATCACTCCTAAACATTTTTTGCATAATAATTTGGAACACAGTGTACATGTGCTTTTCCACAAAACACCAGTGGTTCACGTAGTGAATCTTACAGTTCTAACTTGCTAACCGTGGTCTGTATGGAGTTGTTTAATAAAGGGCCCAAAATTAAGATAACATAGATGGGAGAGGTCTCTATGAATAGGAATTCCTAATTATTTGATACCCTGTGAGGGCCAGGCAAAGGGAAAGTTGGACTGGATGGAATCCTGTATGGATTTGGGGAGGGAGACATCGAGGGCCTCAGACTTCGCTGCATTGATTTTAAAATTTGACCATGTAACAAAGTGATCTATTTCAGCCATAACAGCAGGGATAGATATATGTGATTGAGTGATATATACTAGGACATCATCAGCAAATAGAGAGCACTTGTACTCGGTGCCTCCCACCTCAATCCACCTAATATTGGGGTTATGGCGAATTGATGAGAGCAGGTGCTCCGTCACTAGGATGTATAAGAGAGGGGACAGAGGACATCCCTGCCTTGTCCCATTGGTGATTATGAAAGGTGATGAAAATGTTCTGACGCGCCACCTGGGTCTTGGGACACCCGGAGCCGGACGCTTTTTGGTGGATGCTGGTGGTTGTAGTCTCCGTGGCGGCGACCCGGTTCCGTGGCTCAGGGCGGTCAAACCAGTGGCGGAACTATTTATGTGGTTTTGATGTTTAAATGTCCGATGGACATTTAAACAGTGAGCAGTGCATCAGAGATTGAAGCTTCAGAGACTGGGAGTTCTGTGGAAACTGTTTGGGTAAGAATACAAGGAGAGAACAACGGAAAGGACACCATTGTAGGCATTTACTACAGGCCACCTGGGCAAGCTGAAGATATGGATGAACTCTTTATGTATCAAATGACCAAGTTCTCCAAAAAATATGACGTAGTGGTCATGGGAGATTTCAACTATCCAGACATTTGTTGGGAATCTCTCTCAAGTAAAACTAACAGGTCAAGCAAATTCTTATCCTCTCTTGCTGACAACTTTATCTTCCAAAAGGTAGGGGAGAAAACAAGGGGATCTGCTACTTTGGATCTAATCCTTATAAACAGGCAGGAAATGGTTGAGGAGGTAAAGGTGACTGGGACCCTAGGAGGCAGCGATCATGCTATTATAGAATTTTGGATAACTAGAGGAGGAAGACATGTGAAGACTCAAACTTCAAGGCTAGATTTTAGAAAGGCAGATTTTAAGAGACTCAGAAAGAGAATAGGAGGGATCCAATGGCTGGATGTTCTTAAGGACAAAAATGTCCAGGAAGGATGGGAAATTTTTAAAAATGAGATTCTCAAAGCACAATTGTTAACAATCCCGAAAAGTAGGAAGAATGGGAAGCATTTAAGGAAACCAGGATGGATGAACACAGAACTTAAACACATGCTAAAAAGAAAGAAAGAAATGTTTATTAAATGGAAAGAGGGAGGCATATCTAAAGAAGATTATAATGCAGTCTGCAGATCCTGCAGGGCACGTATCAGGTTAGCTAAAGCTGACAATGAATTAAGGCTTGCAAGAGATGTCAAAAGCAATAAAAAAGGATTTTGGGGGTATGTCAAAAGTAAAAGAAAAGTCAAAGATGCTATAGGATTTTTACAGGATGAAAATGGAGAAATGGTAAGAGAGGATGTTGAGAAGGCCGAACTTTTTAATTCCTATTTTGCATCTGTTTTCTCTCAGAAAGAAAATGTAACATCAACTGATCTTCACTGTCCTTTTAAAGGAATAGAGGAATCCAAGTTATCTGTAAACAGAAAGATTGTGAGGGAATATTTAGCTAACATAAATGAGTTCAAGTCTCCAGGTCCAGATGAATTACACCCCAGAGTACTGAAGGAGATCGTAGAAGAAATTTTAGAACCACTCTCCATAATCTTTGAAAATTCTTGGAGAACAGGAGAAGTCCCAGAAGACTGGAGAAGAGCAAATGTTGTTCCTATCTTCAAAAAGGGGAAGAAGGTGGACCCAGGGAACTATAGGCCAGTGAATCTGACTTCTATACCAGGAAAGATCTTTGAACAAATTATTAAACAACATGTATGTAAGTACATGGATAAGAATGAAGTGATTAACCAGAGTCAGCATGGGTTTGTAACTAACAAGTCATGTCAGATTAACTTAATTTCCTTCTATGACAGAATCACTGACTGGGTGGATCAGGGAAATGCTGTAGATATAGTATATCTTGACTTCAGCAAAGCATTTGACAAAGTATCTCACACCATCCTTATTGAAAAAATGACCAAGTATGCAATGGACCAGGCAACTGTTAGGTGGATTCATAACTGGCTTAGTGATCGGACTCAAAGGGTGGTTGTAAATGGCTTCACATCCAGCTGGATGAATGTCTCAAGTGGGGTACCACAGGGCTCCGTCCTGGGACCTGTATTGTTCAACATCTTTATCAATGATTTAGATGAAGGAATTGAGGGTAAACTGATTAAATTTGCTGATGACACAAAGCTAGGAGGGATAGCTAATACTAGAGAAGAGAGAGAGAGGATTCAAAAAGACCTAACTATACTGGAGCAGTGGGCAGCAACCAACAGAATGGTTTTTAACAGGGAAAAATGCAAAGTACTACATCTGGGCAATAAAAATGAAAAAAGCATATACAGAATGGGAGGAAGAGAGCTAAGCAACAGTACATGTGAAAAAGACTTAGGTATACTAATAGATCATAGACTGAACATGAGTCAACAGTGTGATGCAGCAGCAAAAAAGGCAAATACAATTCTGGGATGTATTAACAGAAGCATACAGTCTAGATCACGTGAAGTCATTATCGGTCTTTACTCCTCTTTGGTCAGACCTCATCTGGAATACTGTGTACAGTTTTGGGCACCACATTTTAAAAAAGACATAGACAAACTGGAGCAAGTTCAGAGAAGAGCGACCAGAATGGTGACTGGTCTGCAAACCATGTCCTATGAGGAACGGTTGCAGGATTTGGGAATGTTTAGCTTGCAAAAAAGAAGACTGAGAGGAGACTTAATAGCTGTCTACAAATATGTCAAGGGCTGTCACATTGTAGAAGGATCATTTTTATTCTCATTTGCACAAGGAAAGACTAGAAGCAATGGGATGAAACTAAATGGGAGGAGACACAGATTAGATATTAGAAAAAACTTTTTGACAGTTAGGGTGATTAATGAGTGGAACAGGCTGCCACGAGAGGTGGTGAGTTCCCCTTCAATGGACGTCTTCAAACAGAGGCTGGACAGACATCTGTCTGAGATGATCTAGTGAATCCTGCTTTGAGCAGGGGGTTGGACCAGATGACCCAGGAGGTCCCTTCCAACTCTACCATTCTATGATTCTATGATTCTATGACTACGCCACCCGTGGATTGCGGTCAGAGTGAACCGCCGCTGCAGGGCAGACCGCTGAGGCTGGTGGTGTGAGTGCAGCAGAGCGTAGCATAACTCCCCACGGGAGGAGTATAGCCTCAGGGCTGTGTATGCGGAGGATGGGGGTGATGGTGCAGGGCAGCAGCAGTAACGACACGGAGTCAGTGATGCAGTCCAGGGCCTTTACTCACAGTTATTATTATCCAGACCACTTCTGCAGGTAACGGCTGCCCACGTCGTATTGTGCTCACCAGGTGAGGGGCTCAGACAACTCCCAGATAACTTTGGAGCGCTTCACAGGACCCCCTTTGTGTGTCCTTTGTCTGACCTTTCTTACCAACCCTTCTGTCCGGCAGCCTCAGGCCTCCTCTTGGTAAACTTGGCGCCAGTTTCACTGACACTATGTGGTGCCTTCCTAGCGGGTGTAGCGAGGGGCTGCGCCACATAAAATATCACAGCCTCCGATTTCTAGCTGTGGGTCGTTTCCCGCCTCCACTAGTTTCGGGCACCGGTCTCCCCCTTTGGCCTGACCCCTCCACGCAGGTGGATTCGGGCGTGCGGTGGCGACTCGCCCGTCCGCACCCCTGGGATCCCTTCGTTCCTCGTTCCTGGAGCCTTCTCCGCTCCTCTTCCTTCCTTCTCCCTCTTCCAGGCCTGGGCCTCTGTTACTAGGCCCGCCTCCGGAGCAGAGCTCATGCAGAGCCCCTGCTCCCTGTCACTTCTGCTCAGACTTCTCTGCACTGAACTAAGATGGTGCCCAACTTTTATACTCCCTTCTCAATACACCCAGGAACTGCTTCCTCCCTGCTCCTGCACTACAGGGTTCCACTTCCTCAGTGTTCCCTCCCCCCACTCCAGCCAGGGACAGGGACCGTCGTGCCCATCTCAGGGGAATATTGGTCGCCCTGCCCCATGGCAATGTGGTGTAATGCATGCAGGTGTCGGGTCCTGATCCACACTCCATCCTTACCTGAGAGTGAGATATCACACCTCTGGGTGAGGTGCAATACCTCTGTAGCAACCGAGCCCTCAGGGTGCTACAGTTCCATTTATCTTCAGCTTAGGTGACGTATTGCGATACAGGGCTGTGATTTGGGCTATAAAAGGGTCCCCTAGACCCCTACCCCAAGCTTTTTAAGAGAATAATATATGGCGTACCAGGAGACTCTATGGAATGCTTTCTCAGCATCCAACGAGAGTATCTAATTACAAATTTTTAATTGCATCTAGCCCAGGAAATACTTTGTGCCTAGTAGCAATGTCTGCTAGTCAGCGGATTATCCCGGCTGTTAAGCAAGCTACACCACCTGTAGTTTGGACACTTAATTTTTTCAAAGGAAATGCTTCGGGTCCACGGGATACTCAGTGAAGAGCATCAGGAGGCACCACAAGGCATAGGGGCTGGGACTGGCAGTAGGATGCCGAGCTCGATCCTTATAAAAGCTTTTTAACTGCAGCAGCTTTAGTGGACGCTACTGGAGCTGGAATTACGCGGCTGCTGGCATGAGACTTGCCCTCCAATAGATCCTTGTAAAAGGATTTAAAGTGTATTCATTCAAATTAGAGAGACAATTTAAATTAAAAAGCTTAGACCTGCCTCCACCACAGGGGGGCTCGCTCGACCCACCAGCGGACAGGCACCAGTATTGGGAGAGGGGGGCTGGCCGTCAGGGTCCACCGCGGCTCTGGCACAAACCCGGCGACATGGAGGTGGCATGGGCAGGAACGGACTGGCCGTGTCGGCTTCTCACTCTTTGGATTTTAGAAGGGCACGACATGCCTATATCTGTGTCTCCCCCTCCTTTTACTCCTCCACCTCTTTTCTTTTCGCATGACTATATGTACTTGTCACTTTTCCATGTGTTAGTTGTGTCTTCTGAGCAGTTTGTCAGCTTTTGGACACCTTTGAAGGTGTTTTCTATGTGTTTCTATGTGTTTTTGTTTGCCTGCCATTGGTTTTAACGGTGTTCGAAGGTGTTCGACGAACAGTTCGGCGAACACACGGGTGTTCGACGAGCCGAACCGAACTCGAACACTACGGGGGTGGCTCAACACTAATCAGGAGACATAATTGGCCATTGAATCACTTTCACCGTGTTCTACTTCAGAAATGTAACAGTGGCCTTACAATGAATGTTTTGGATCATTGTCATGTTGGAAAAGTACACATTTACCAAGGTGAAAGTAGCATCTTCTCTTTCAATATACAATATGGAGCAGTGCATCTATAAATTAATGATGCCATGAATGAAATGTTGCTCCCTGACATTGTGCAGCACTCATTCAGTCCTACATAATGACACTGCCACCACGATGTTTCAGTGCAGGCACCATGTATTTTTCTTTGTACTCCTCACCTATACAACAATATACAGTTTTGAAGCCATCAGTTCCAAAAACATTTATCAAGGTCTCATTATTCCAGAATATAGAGTCCCAGAAGTCTTCATATTTTTAAGCACGGACCCCGGCAAATTGTAAGCAAATTTTTTTGTGCATGAGCTTTAGGAAAGGCTTCCTTTGTGGATGACACCCATGCATGCCATTCCTCTGCAGTGTACACAGTATTGTGTCGCAGGAAACACCCCAGTTAGGCTTCTTACATCTTAACTAACTATTGTTATCTTGCATTTCAATTTTCTTAAACTCTTCTCATCAGAAAATGCTCCTGTTTAGATGTTAACTTCATGGTCAGCCTGGATGTCTCTGTGAGATGGTTACAATCCCGTCTTTGTGACATTTTTGGACCTATAGCTTTCTCATATAAAGAAATTAATTCCTTTCTTAGGTCTTGTGACATTTCTCTTCCATGTGGTGCCATTGCTGACAGCATGAGATGGGAAGGAGTTTTCTTTATTAATTAATGCCCTTTTACAGTCAACTGTCTGCTGAACACCCATTTAATGAATAATTAGACTTACTGGTGGTTGAATTCTTGTTAATTAGAATTTTGTAGTCTAAACTTTACCTTTGCTCTATGACTTTCATTGGGGTGTATATCATTTTTGCAACTTGGTCTTGAATGAATTTGTTAGGGAAATTATTTTTTTGGGTGTGCAAAACAACAAATCTTGTTTGCAATCAATGGCTCACATTTGTGGGAGTATTTTGTAGTATGTTATCCAATAGAAAATGTTTATTCTTAAAGGACACTAAAAGTTTTCTGACAAATCTGTTAGAGTGTACTAAACTATATTTTGCTCTATGCATTCACATACATATATACTGTATATATTATCTTAGCAAACTTAAGTCCTTCAAGTGATATTCAGCTAAATGCATATATAATCAGTAGAGAGATGCAGATGGGTCTGCTGCAGATTGACTTTGAGATGAATTTCCTCAAATTTGCAGGTTCCCATGAAATCAAAAACATTGCTATTCGATTTGTGTGGTTCATAAAAATAAGTAGCACCATTTCACACACTGCTGCAAACTGCAGCAGCCAAAGAGTGCAATAATGATGTCAGGCATGACAGCATGGGCTTCCCCATAATGCTTTGCAACTATCACATCACAACCAATCAGGGGGACGATCACAGTTAGTATAAAAGATGAGGGTCATCCAAGGAGTGCCATTTCAGGATTTTACAGCATAGTGACAGTAGGTCAGAGCCTACAGCTTATGCCATCTAGGGATAGAAAAAGTCCTAATCTGATTATACAGTAGTACTGTAGTGCTGAAGAACAATGAAAATAAGTGTGGTAGTCTCAGTTTTTGAATAAAAATATAAAGATTAAAGTGATATAGGAAGGTGATGCAACTGCATACGCAGTCAGTGTGATTGAAAATTGATTAATCTTTGATATACTGCAGTAAAAGAACCATAATAACAACATTATTATTATTATTATTATCATTACTATTATTATCACACTGCAAACAAGGATGGTTGTTTAATATTCCTTTTTACTAATATTGCTGCTGAAGAAAAATTCTGAAACCAAGGCTTGTTTTTAAAAGAAATTGTGTGTCTTAATTATTTTTAAGACAAACAAAAAATTTCCACAATCCAGAAATTTAAACACAGCTGCCTACCTCTCAAAGTGTTCACATTGTAAACAATATTATTTTGCACATTTCCTTGTTGTAATAGTCCAACCAATTTAAACATGTAATTAAAGAGTAAATAGTTCTGTTTAAATTCTGCTATGGTTACCATTGGCTAGCATCCATGTTCCCCTAGCCAGATAAGTTGAGGTCACTTGGACATTAGTAAGACTGTGATTATGTTAAAGAGCTGAAAACTGTTTCAGTAGAGTCTTAAAAGACCTCAGAGTATTATACATGTATTTTCCTGGCAATCAGAGGCTCTGCAGTATTGAGATTCAGGACGAATGTATTTAATGCAAGTCAATTTTTTTGGTAAAATTTAGAGAAGCTGTTAATTAAAATTGCAAACAATCTGTTCATTTCTAATAATCACCACACAGTATGCAAGAAAAAGGGTTTCTCTACTTCATTTTTCTTATAGATTTAGGTATAATTTTGTTGCTACTGAATGTTTAAGGATTTTTGTATAAATACATTCAACTTGTAAACATATGTAAAATCTGACTTGAATCATGCAGGGTCATTCAATAAATTTCAGACTCTTTAACCTCTACCCTTATTTCTACAAACCCACCTTTTCTCCCTAAAATATGATTTTTTTAACCATATTGTCAATCATTTCAAAATTCCTTTCCATGGTTCCAAAACCTCCTTATTCTTTCTGAAATGCTGAACCTTTTGCTTATACTATTGTATTTTTCTAGCAGCAACAATTCATAAAGCTCTGGAACATATTGGCACTGTCTTTTTTTTACATTTTTTTGTAAGAAATATAGTCAGATGTTGATTCCATATTATTTATAGCTTAGTTTCATAGTTTCAGTTATAATAGAATAGGAGCAGTTATAAATATCCCACAGCAATCGGTAATTAAATACCTGCATCTTACACTCATTAAACAGGAACATTAAAGTAAATTGTGAAGAAGTGGATTAAACTAAGATTCTTACTATAATAAAATAATAACACTAAAGAGAAAGGAGAACAAGATGATTACAGCTGAGAAAATCAAATCCCTATGCAAGTTTGCTTTTTATGCCACAGTCTAGTCCCTCTTTGACTTTGGGCAACTTTCCATAATAAATCTTTTCACACTTTGTTCTGCCTGGAAACATTTAAAGGCCTTTTATTAAATAATGGCCGTCAGCCCTGCTCCTGAACACATGCCAAGATAAAAGAGTTCTAGGAATTGCATTTTGTTTGAAACCAAGATGTGAGATCACTAGAGCGGTCTCCAATCACAGGCTGAGAAAATGAAACATTTCCACTAAGCATAAAGCAGCCTATTTTATCTTTGACCTTATTTTGTTATGTTTCTTGGGAAAAATACATTAGCACCATGCCATTTATATTACACTTTATGGGCACATGCTTAATTTATGGCCTTTTTTTTTCAAGTGTTACCTATCTGAAATTGTTATTTTGACATTTTAATAAACATATGTTTGGATCTGTTCTTATTAGATGGAAATATATTCTTAAATAAAAAGTCTGGGTTATGGCCAACTCTTTGATTGAGAGTTTAATGTATTCTGGAATTGTGTTTTTAAGTTTTACATTTGGCAGTTGGGAAGTTATATGCATTTGTGTACAATCGGTAAAGAACACTGCAGCAATGCAGAAAATATAAATGCAAAGCTTGTTTTGGAGATAGATTGGTAATGCTTCCATGCTGTAAAGAATACCATTACTTTTAAAAACATTAAATACATTTTTTGACTAAGCATTAGCCTTTGATTGATAGTAGGGCGGGGACTACACTTGTCAATAGGCCAAAAATCACACTATGCTGCTACATCGCAGAAAGCTGCTACAACCAGGACATGCAGATGGCAAAAAAAATAAAATAGATTAATTACATTTTTGGAAATTTATGCAAAGCAATCACAGCTACTTGCTGGTCAAAACATAAACATATTCACTTATATTATGGTGCAATAGAGCAGCAGTATGATGCTATATTTAGTTGTGACAAAACGTCATGTTGTTTCGGTGTGGGCTGCATCCTTTGCATGATCAGAACTCTCTAGGGGGCATATCAAATCCAAAAGTCCCTGCATAGCATGAGATGAGAGGAATGGGGATGTGCTACAGGTAGGAGCCCTAGATGGGGGACATTATTAAATAAAGAGGCCAAGATAGAGGACATTATTATAGAATGGGGCCAATGATAGGGGACTTTATTATAGGATTTGGCTCAGGATGAGGGCAGGGCTTGTTTTGGGAGAAAATTGCCCAGGTCCCCTTCAACAAAGGATGTGTCCTCTACATGAAGTGGACAGAGGATGTACAGCATTACTTCCAGCGTATACATGCTGTACATCCTCTGTAGTCCTAGCACATCTTTTTCTGCTTTCTGCCGGTGTAGGGTCAGAGGTTGAGAGGGAGAGGCCTGTCCTGTCTGTTCTGGGTCCTCTTCCTCATCATCATGTCTGACCCCTCCACGAATGTCCTGGGATCTGCACAAGTGAAGCAGAACATGGCAAGCGGAGTGACAGATCTAAAAAGGAGGATAGTTGTGTGACTATATACAGTATGTACACTGCATTTTAAATTGTTATGCAAATGCTATTTTTCTCTTATTTTCCTAAATGGTTGATGCAAATGAATTAGTACAATGTTCAAATCATCAACCATTAGAGTATAAATAAAATTTTATTGGACAAACCTCCCAATGATAACAGTATTTTAGGCAAAACTAAAGACACTCAAAATGCACCACATTATTATGCACAACAGAGTTTACAAATATTTTATAGGTTGTAAAGAACTGAAAATAGTCATTTATTGAATTTGCAGCATTAAAAGGTCACATTAACTGAAATCAAAAGCTTTTTCAATCAAAAACATCTTAACAGACCAAGTTACATGTTAACATAGGACCTCTTCTGTCACAACTCTCTTGTCAGGTATCCCGGGCCAGGGGCTTCTTCCTTATCCCTAACGATACTGGCGCCCTAGCTGGCCCTGTTCCCCGGATTACTTCTGAAGGTGAAGACGCCAGGGCCACGTACCTTGTTTGAGCTCCTCAATCTGCCCTCAGTCTGTTCCCTTCCCCTACACAGGGAAGAGAAGAGTAATAGTGTATGGCAGTTCACCAACCCGACTAACAAGGTAATAAAAACAGGGCTAAAGGAAAATACTAATCATACAAATATATGCACACAAACAACAGAGGTAAACACCTGGGAGTGTTGGATGGAGAAAAAAACAAAATAGGAGAAGAAGACGATTACACACAACCTAAACCACTCAACAGTCTTCGTTTAAATCCTCCAAACGCCTTCTTAAACATCAACACTCCACCACACTCCTAGAACCATGCAGCATATGTTATGATCTGCAACATGAACTAAGGAAAGATAGGGGAAAGCTGTCCCTACAGTAAGACTAAGCTGAATCCCTACGATGTAGCGGGCTGCCTGTTCCTAGCGAACAGACCCGCCTTAGTCCTCGGCTAGTCTGACCAAAGACCTATAGCATAAAGGGAGGGGTCCCTAAAAGAACTAATTACTGGGACAAAAAATGGGACACCTCCTAAACAGAGAAGTAGTTGCAGAACACAAAAAGACAAACTGACAAAAAGGTACTAGAGGTCCCAGCAGGACCAAGCGAACTGACAGAGAAAGGCACCGAAGCACCTGGCTAGAGAAACAGTCAAACACTGAAGTCCAGCACAGCCAAAAGGGCGGAGCTGGAATATAAAGGCAGATGGTCACGTGACCGCAAAACACAAGATGGAAAAAACAAACAGGAGGGTTCTAACAGTACCCCCTCTTTTATGAGGATCCTCCGGATCCTCCTGGCCCAGGCCTATCCGGAAAGCTCTTGTGGAAAGCTTTAACAAGCCTAGGAGCAGAGACATCATCCGTCCTTACCCAGGAGTTGTCTTCAGGACCGAAACCCTTCCAGGAGACGAGATACTGTAATCTCCCTTTATGCCATCTAGAATTCAAGATACGAGAAGTTTCATATTCGCCGTCTTCCACCACAGGATTAACTGTGACAGTGCCGTCCCTATCAGATACATCAGCCTTTTTCAACAAGGAAACATGAAACACAGGATTAATCTTCCAGGAAGTAGGGACATCCAACCTAACAGCAGACGGGTTAACAACCTGAAGCACTTTAAATGGACCCACAAACTTAAGACCCAGTTTTTTAGAGGGAATCCTCAACCGCAGGTTCTTCGAGGACAACCAAACCATGTCACCCACAGTAAACAAAACCTCCTTACGTTTCCTGTCAAAATACTTCTTGGACTTCTTGTTAGCCTCTTGAAGGTTGCAACGTACATTAGTCCAAACTCTCTCCAAATCACTGGAAAAATTCTCCTCCTCCAGCACCTCCGACCCCAATTTGGAGAATGAACCAAAAGACGGATGTCTCCCAATACAACAAAAAAAAGGAGAACACCCAGCAGAGGAGGATGTATGATTGTTAAGAGCAAATTCTGTGAGAGGCACCACACCTCTTGATTGTCCACCACAAAACAATGCAAAAGCTGTTCAACATCCTGGTTCTTTCTTTTAGTCTGTCCATTAGATTCAGGATGATAACCAGATGAAAATGACAAATGGACTCCCAACCTGTCACAAAAACCACGCCAAAAGTGAGCCACAAACTGAGGTCCTCTATCAGAAACAATTTCCGTGGGAACGCCATGGAGCTTGACAATCTCCTTAACAAACGCCTTAGCGAGTGTCTTGGTGCAGGCCAACTTAATGAATGGAACCAAATGACACATCTTACTAAAACGGTCCACGACCACCCAGATGACAGTAAAACCCTCGGACACAGGAAGATCAGTAATAAAATCCATTGTGAGATGCGTCCAAGGCGCACTAGGAACCTCCAGAGGGCAAAGCAACCCCGCAGCAGGAGTATGTGAAGCCTTTGATCTAGCACACACAGTACATTGATGCACCCACTTGATGACTTCCTTCTGCCATCCAGGCCACCAAAAACTGCGACTGATCAGTCTCTTAGTCTCCGAAATTCCTGGATGACCTGCCAACCGAGACTCATGACACTCCACAAACAAATCTCTCCTAAAGGCTCTAGGCACGAGCAACCTCCCATGGGGAGTGTTAGATGGAGCATCATCTTGAGCTTTCAGAATCCCATTCTCCAACACTGAGTCCAATGCCGCCACCACAACTCCTTTCTGTAAAATGCTCTCCTCCTCGGCACCGACTGTAGGAGAGAAGCTGCGAGATAAACATTCTAAGTACCAGGGATATAGGTAACAGAAAAATGAAACCGAGAAAAAAAAAGTGCCCACCTAGCTTGACGGGCATTCAAGCGCTTGGCAGAATCCAGATAGATCAAATTCTTAAGATCTGTGAAAACCTGAATAGGAAATCTAGCGCCTTCCAAAAAATGACGCCAATGTTCAAAAGCGAGTTTAATAGCCAGCAACTCCCGATTTCCAGCTTCATAATTCAGTTTGGTTTCCGAAAATTTTTTCGAAAACAAGGCACAAGGATGTACTCCACCCTTGTTCTCCTGAGACAAAACTGCTCCGACCCCCACCGATGAAGCATCGACCTCGACCAAAAAAGGCTTGGTCTCATCAGGCTGCATAAGGATAAGGGCAGAACTGAACCTCTCTTTGAGATACTCAAACGCTTCAATGGCCTCAGTAGTCCACTGGGCCGTATTCGCACCTTTCCTTGAGAGATCGGTTAGAGGTTCAACAATTACAGAAAAATTCTTAATGAATTTCCTCTAATAATTGTCAAAACCCCAAAATCTCTGTATAGATTTCAAACCAATAGGCCTAGGCCATTCCTGCACAGCCTGAACCTTCACAGGGTCCATCTCAAAGCCCTCACTGGAGACAATGTAGTCCAAAAAAATAATTTTCTGCACAGCGAACTCCTATTTCTCCAGCTTAGCAAAGAGTGAATTATCACTCAATAACTGCAAAACTTCACGTACACTCTGCCAATGGGACTTTAGATCTGGTGAATAAATCAAAATGTCATCCAAATACACAACCACATTCTTACCAATGAAAGGTCTCAGGATGTCATTAATAAGGTTCTGAAAAAATGCATGTGCATTGGTAAGACCAAAAGGCATCACCAGATTCTCAAAATGACCTACCGGATTGTTAAAAGCAGTTTTCCATTCATCACCCTCCTTCACTCGTAACAAATTGTATGCCCCCGGAGATCAATTTTAGAGAACCACTTGGCCCGAACTAACTGGTTAAACAAGTTAGGAATTAACGGCAATGGGTAGGAATTGCGTACGGTAATCTTATTAATTTCACGAAAATCCAGACATGGACGTAAACCGCCATCCTTTTTTTTAACAAAGAAAAATCCAACTGCCACAGGCGACTTAGAAGGTCTAATGTGACCAGCAGCCAGGCTAGTCTGTATGTATTCCTCCAAGTCCTTTCTTTCAGGGATAGTCAGATTAAACAAGCGACTCTTGGGAAGAGTAGCTCCCGGAACAAACTCAATGGCGCAATCATAATCCCTATGAGGAGGTAAAACTTGCGACTCCTCCTCCGAAAAAACCCTCCAAAAATCTTGAATAGGTACACGTAATTCCCCTTTTTCCACAGCCGCAATGCAACCATTGCAACATTTATCATAGCACTTCGGACTCCAAGACTTAATCACATTAGTAGACCAGTCCAGTAAAGGATTGTGCAGTTTTAACCAAGGCAATCCTAGAACAACTGGAGAGGGTAAATTATCTAAAACAACCAAGTCCAAAATTTCTTGGTGAACTCCATTGATAGTGAGGGGAAATACAGCAACCTTGTGAGTAATACATTTCAAGGGAGTGTTATCAATTGCAATCACAGAAATAGGTGATGACAAAGGTCTAGATTTCAATTAAAGGTTTTCCAAAAACCCTTTATCAATCACGTTAAGTGTTGAACCACAAGCCACAAATACCTGAAATTCAATTAAACCTCCCTGCAAAGTAGTACTCCCAGAAAGAAATACTCCTGCAGAGCGTAAACAAGCTATACAGGCGTAACTGACCTTGTTTTTTTCTTTATTTAAACGAAGCTCACAATACTTAATCAAATGGTCAGCTTTACCACAATAAAGACACAATCCATCGGCGAACCTCCAGTCTCTTTCCTGAGAGCGGAGTGACATCGCCCCAACCTCTATCGGTTCTCCGCCGTCTGAGCAGATTTTCTGGGGACTAGGAACTGACATTACAGGAGTCTTTACCTCATTCAGCCTGAACCTCAGCCTCCTGTCCACACGAACAACAAATTGCATGGCATCCTGCAAAGTCTCAGGTGCAGGGAATGTAATTAGCAGATCTTTAACCCTTTCACTCAGACCAGCAAGAAATAAACATTTCAGCGCAGGATCATTCCATTTAACTACTGAGGCCCATCTCCTGAAGTGTGTGCAATAATTTTCAACATCACCTGACCCCTGATTCAAACGCCTGAGTTCTGCCTCAGCAGATGAGATTCGATCAGGATCGTCATATAATAGCCCCATAGCAGAAAAAATTCTTCAACAGACCTTAAACACGGATCATAAGGTTGGAGATAAAAGGCCCACCCCTGTGGTTCATTGCGCAAAAGTGACATAATGAAACCAATGCGCTGTGATTCATTCCCAAAGGACCTTGTTCTCAAACGAAAATATAACAAATAAGCATTTTTAAAGGAAAAAAATCTTGCTGTTTACCATGAAAAACATCAGGCAGTCCTACCTTAGGTTTGACAAAATGCGCTCCAGATTAGCTACTCACGTGTTGCTGAAGCTCGGCCACCTCCAGAGACAATCCCTGCAGGCGTTGACCAAATCCTTGGCGGAAACCATACTGATCACCGAATTTCTTTCCTTTTAGTTTTTTGGCCTGGACTTACTGTTATGATCTGCAACATGAACTGAGGAAAGATAGGGGAAAGCTGTCCCTACAGTAAGACTAAGCTGAATCCCAACGATGTAGCGGGCTGCCTGTTCCTAGCGAACAGACCCGCCTTAGTCCTCGGCTAGTCTGAACAAAGACCTATAGCATAAAGGGAGGGGTCCCTAAAAGAACTAGGGACTGGGACAAAATATGGGACACCTCCTAAACAGAGAAGTAGTTGCAGAACACAAAAAGACAAACTGACAAAAACGTACTAGAGGTCCCAGAAGGACCAAGCAAACTGACAGAGAAAGGCACAGAAGCACCTGGCTAGAGAAACAGTCAAACACTGAAGTCCAGCACAGCCAAAAGGGTAGAGCTGGAATATAAAGGCAGATGGTCACGTGACCGCAAAACACAAGATGGAAAAAACAAACAGGAGGGTTTTAACAGCATAAGGTAGTTCTGGCAATGACTCCAAGCCAAAGTCCAGAATATATAGGAGTGGAAAGGAGCTAACACTGGACAGCTGAAAGCCTTAATACAGGTAAGCTTCCAGGAGCTCAGAACTGAGCAGATTAACCCCTGCACTGCTGAAAGAAACCTGCACCATCTAATATGAAAGTGTAAGTCTTCTAGTGAGTGCAGGAGTGGGAGGAATCAGATGATGCGGTCTTCTGGCTCCTCTCTGTCTCAGTAAACCTGTGCCAACTTCTTTGTATCACCTTCACAATTCTTGCATCTGTTGAACTTGTGAGTTTTTGAATAGTTTCTGCTTGAATTTCTTTGCAGGATGACAGAATAACCTCCCAGAGCTGCTGTTTTGATATGAATTTCCTACCACACTCATACACTGATGAGTAAAAGAGTAACAATGTTTTTAACTTTTGTCTTTCAGGCTTCATATCTCACCATCCAGTGCTGCTTCAAATGTGAGACTACCATCATTTTATAGATAATCAACTTTGCTATCTTGTACATACATTTGACTTGCAACTATTTTGTATATGATTAGTTATGCAGATTCTTGTCATGTCTCTGCATTGTTACTGTTTTGCTCCTAAACGTCTAAATTTTAATTTGGATTATTTTATTAGTATTTTGTAAATCCACCTTTTGCTTTTAACACTGCCTGAATCTTTCTGGAAATGCTCTCAAATTCAACCAAAATCTGATCCCAGGTCTCTTCTACACGTTCCCAAAGTTTGTGCATACTAGTCGACTCACTTGGGTATGTATATTGCTTGTTCTTCAACTCTACCCACAAGTGTTTGATTGGGTTGATGTCTGGGAACTGTAAGGGCCAATTCAGCACCATAACTTCATTGTCATTGAACCATTTCTTCACCACTCTTGACTTATCTTTGGGTCATTGTGCTGCTGGAAAACTATGTCATCCTTTTCATACCCATAGTACTCGAATGTATGAAGTAACTCCTCTTGTAGGATACTCACATATAGCTCAGCATTAAGACCACCATTGATCCTGATCAAGTATCCAATGCCTTTGACTGTGAAACAACCCCATATCATCAATCTTCCTTCACCGAACTTGACATTTACTCCAATTTATTAATCCGTTAGCCCCTTTATCCCCTTGTTTCTTCCAGACCCATTTGCACCCATCGGAGCCGAGGCTCAGCGCTCCAAATCACCCATTTACAATCTTCTACTGTCGACATTTCATTCTTTTTTGCATACTCGAGTCGACGCTTCTTATAACGATATTGAAGATGAGGCTTATTCAACTTTTTTCAGGCCACCACTCCAGACTTGTGTAACATGCGTCGCTTGGTGCTTGCATGAATGTCTGTGGTCTCACTATTACGAAGCATACGAACCACCTCCACTGCCCTGTTTGTCCCGACAGAACTGATTGACCTTGTGATCAGCTGACTTGTTGACTCTGATATTTAGCCTCAACGTCCACCTCTTGGCTTTTGAATTGATGGACAGACTTCATTTCATATTCTTTCAACTATTATGGCACTCACATGATGCAGCTGGGCAATTTTTTTTACCGAGAGACTGCTATCGATGAGTTGGATGATGCTGTTTCTCTTTTAATGGGAAATCCTCTTCATGGCTGCCCCTCGATTCAAACCAGCTACCTTTCGCTTGGGAATCAACCTAATAACACACTGAGCTATTAGGAAATGTGAGTACAGGTTGTAATTTTCAGTTTACAGGAAAAAAAATGTTTCGACCACCAGAAACAAAACAGTAATAATGCAGTGACATGACAAGAATCTGCATATCTAATCATATGCAAAATCGTTGCAAGTAAAATTTATGTATGAGATAGCCAAGAAGATTGTCTATAAAATGATAGTTTTCTCATGTTTGAAGCAGTAGTGGATGGTGAGATATGAAGCCTGAAAGTCAAAAGTTTAAAATATTGTTACCCTTTTGCTCATCAGTGTAAATCATTTTTTTGATGTTGTAGCCTTTTTGAGGCATGGTAGTGTAACGTGGCTAATGGTCGCATAGTTGATGGGAGGTATGTGTCACAGACATGGCTGTCCTCTGTGATGTAACCTGGAGTGTTTCCCTAGTGCACGTAAGCACTAACAGGATCATTTGGTGCACCTGGGACTAGGTTATGGGTAGCTAGGATAGTTGGGCGGGTCCAGCTACTCACATACAGTACAGACCAAAAGTTTGGACACACCTTCTCATTTAAAGATTTTTCTGTATTTTCATGACTATGAAAATTGTACATTCACACTGAAGGCATCAAAACTATGAATTAACACATGTGGAATTATATACTTAACAAAAAAGTGTGAAACAACTGAAAATATGTCTTATAGTCTAGGTTCTTCAAAGTAGCCACCTTTTGCTTTGATGACTGCTTTGCACACTCTTGGCATTCTCTGGATGAGCTTCAAGAGATAGTCACCGGAAATGGTCTTCCAACAATCTTGAAGGAGTTCCCAGAGATGCTTAGTACTTGTTGGCCCTTTTGCCTTCACTCTGCGGTCCAGCTCACCCCAAACCATCTCGATTGGGTTCAGGTCTGGTGACTGTGGAGGCCAGGTCATCTGGCGTAGCACCCCATCACTCTCCCTCTTGGTCAAATAGCCCTTACACAGCCTGGAGGTGTGTTTGGGGTCATTGTCCTGTTGAAAAATGAATGATGGTCCAACTAAACGCAAACCGGATAGAATAGCATGCCATTGCAAGATGCTGTGGTAGCCATGCTGGCTCAGTATACTTTCAATTTTGAATAAATCCCCAACAGTGTCACCAGCAAAGCACCCCCACACCATCACACCTCCTCCTCCATGCTTCACGGTGGGAACCAGGCATGTAGAGTCCATCCGTTCACCTTTTCTGCGTCACACAAAGAAACGGTGGTTGGAACCAAAGATCTCAAATTTGGACTCATCAGACCAAAGCACAGATTTCCACTGGTCTAATGTCCATTCCTTGTGTTCTTTATCCCAAACAAGTCTCTTCTGCTTGTTGCCTGTCCTTAGCAGTGGTTTCTTAGCAGCTATTTTACCATGAAGGCCTGCTGCACAAAGTCTCCTCTTAACAGTTGTTGTAGAGATGTGTCTGCTGCTAGAACCCTTTGTGGCATTGACCTGGTCTCTAATCTGAGCTGCTGTTAACCTGCGATTTCTGAGGCTGGTGACTCGGATAAACTTATCCTCAGAAGCAGAGGTGACTCTTGGCCTTCCTTTCCTGGGGCGGTCTCCTTGTGAGCCAGTTTCTTTGTAGCGCTTGATGGTTTTTGCAACTGCATTTGGGGACACTTTCAAAGTTTTCCCAATTTTTCGGACTGACTGACCTTCATTTCTTAAAGTAATGATGGCCACTCGTTTTTCTTTACTTAGCTGCTTTTTTCTTGCCATAATACAAATTCTAACAGTCTATTCAGTAGGACTATCAGCTGTGTATCCACCTGACTTCTGCACAACACAACTGATGGTCCCAAACCCATTTATAAGGCAAGAAATCCCACTTATTAAACCTGACAGGGCACACCTGTGAAGTGAAAACCATTTCCGGTGACTACCTCTTGAAGCTCATCAAGAGAATGCCTAGAGTGTGCAAAGCAGTTATCAAAGCAAAAGATGGCTACTTTGAAGAGCCTAGAATATAAGACATATTTTCAGTTGTTTCACACTTTTTTTTATTAAGTATATAATTCCACATGTGTTAATTCATAGTTTTGATGCCTTCAGTGTGAATGTACAATTTTTAAAGTCATGAAAATACAGAAAAATCTTTAAATGAGAAGGTGTGTCCAAACTTTTGGTCTGTACTTTACCTGTGTTGCCAAGTTTTTAGCAATAAGGTTCGGATACGGCTTTAAAGAAGGCAACCACTTGTAATATAACGCAATTTTATTTATAACAGTTAATTTGAAAGATAAAATACAGAATCAAAGGAATAGTATGATATTATGATATTGCGTACACTTTTGTAGATTCTAAGTACAAAGGTTAAATACTTATAAAGGTTACATACTTACTATTAGATAGAAGAAGAAAAAGATTTCCCTAGTAGCATGTACATCATCTCTCCAGAAACTTAAGCTGGAGAAGTGTTCAGCGATGGGCAGAGAATGCGTCCTAGGTCCTACACTGTGAAGGGCATCCTCTTCACAGGTCCACAATGCTTCTGCCATAACAGAATTCTTGAACAGCTTTTATATTTTAGAAAAAGGCTTACCCAACCTAATATTACATAAGCATGAAAGTTCATAGGTTATTGTCCAACATTCCAATCCCGTGACAGTGGCCAGCTATCACAGATAAGCAATGCCGAACAAGACCTGTTCACGGACCATTGTACTTCTGTCATAATGTTTACATATAATAAGAGTAAATCCTACACCGGGTTATAAATCAGAACAAGGTTTACTTCCCAGACAGTATATTGTGTTAAGAAGCTATGTATCAGTGAGATACATTCACAGATAAAGTATGCCTTAACACAGAATATATAATCAGAATATTAATTAAAGGTTGGATACATCATAATGGGTTTCAGATAGCCACTTATATTTTTGGTACTACAATAAGCTTTTCCATCTTAAGCCATATGCTTGTAGTCTTATTTACAATATTTTGCAATAGTCTGTGTCTAGTTCTACCTTGGATCTCTCATGGCGTATACAAAGGCTAATTCCCTTCAGTAATAAAGATTAAACCTCAGACTGTTAGCAAACTCAACCTAAAGCCATGTTTTTTAGTATGTCTGAACTAATGACCCCTAGTCTACTGAGATAGGATACCTACAAATGCTGACATGTCTGGTTCCTATTTTATTTCAGTATGGATTTGAATTATAAAATAGCCATTTTTAATGTTCATACTACAATACCTCAGCTTTGGGTGTGGTTAACAGCCTTTAAAATGGATGCCGTTGTTTGGCACATGGTTTGTGTGTCTGGAGGGAGAAGGCCTCCTGTGTGTGGTTGTCTTCAGATTGGGCAGTGTACTGGATGCCTACCAGCCTGTGTGACCACAACGCTGGCTAACCAGAGACGTTGCTCAAAGGACTGTTTTCTTTGTTTTTCCTGCACTAAAGGCTGTTTGTTTGCATTTTGCTTTTGACCGGTTTATTAAGCAAATAAACCGTTATAGACATTTAAAGGAACATGCCTCCTGTTTGCATCTCATCGCCCCCAAGTGAGTACAATCCTTATATTAGCCATGCAGGGTTACATGTGACTCATCAGTAAATAAGTCTGTTTTAAAATTAGTCTTCAAGTATGTCTGGGCCCACTCGAACCGTGTCTGCTTCTAAGCCTTGTTTAGATATGGCCGAGTAGTAGGTTTATGCACAACTGCTGACATTTCGAGGATTCTACACCTTGAGGTTCAAAGGACTCCAGATGCACAAACAGCTTCAAATACTTATTTGTTGCCTTGTAATGGTATTTTAGCAGCTCTTAATCTAATGAATTTGTCTGGCAGAAACATTCCTCATTATGCCGTTATCTGCACAATCCCATCTCTGCTCTGTATCAGCCACTAATCTCTTCACAGTACGATTATCGCACTTAGGTTTTCATGAAATATCTAATGTTTTCATACCTTGTCCAAGG
Source organism: Phyllobates terribilis (assembly GCF_046119375.1). NCBI lineage: Eukaryota > Metazoa > Chordata > Amphibia > Anura > Dendrobatidae > Phyllobates > Phyllobates terribilis. The sequence goes on from NW_027362767.1 coordinate 279,192,176, forward strand.
CATTGAACTATTTGACGCTTTTCAGCCTGCTTAATAATGTGGAAAGTAATTGAATTTGGGCTCACCTAGCAAACTAATTATCACAGGTTTTTGAGATTGATTTCTGTGATCCAAAGAGCCTCAGACACATCTATGAGTTTTTTTGAAAAACAAAAAACTACATCTTTATGACATATGAATAAAATTTGCATAATAATTTGGAATGCGGTATAGCATGTGTCTGTATCTGTATACTGTATGTATGTATATATCTATAACATAACCAGGGATGTGTTCATCTGTCCAAAGCTTCTATAGACTGAGCATGCTCAGAATGGAGCAATAACGACATTATGTCCAGGATGAGAGAGAGAGAAAGATAGAGACATATTCGTCAGTGAGTGCACCACCGTATTATCAGTACATTATATATACAAGGCAAAGCATAAGTGAGTACACCCCTGTATTATCAGTATATTATATATAAGGCAAAGCATAAGTGAGTACACCCCTGTATTATCAGTACATTATATATAAGGCAAAGCATAAGTGAGTACACCCCTGCATTATCAGTACATTATATATACAGTACATCGCTCAGCGTAATTGAGTACACCTCCTATATTCTCAGTACGTTATGCATACAGCGCTCAGCATAAGTGAGTACACTCCCTGTATTATTAGTATACTATATATAGAGCACTCAGCATAAGTGAGTACACCCCCTGCATTCTCAGCACATTATAAATACTGTTAGAACTCTCCTGTTAGGTTTTTTTGAGTTTGCTGGTCACATGACCATTTTTGCCTATTTAATCCGGCTCCACCCTCCTTGCCTTGCTGGACTTCATTGTATTTACTACTCTTGAGCTAGCTTGGTGCTCTGTTTCCGTTCTCTGTTAGTTTTGCTAGGTCTTCTGACCTCTATGCTTTTTGTTGTGTGTTTGTCTTTGACTGCTACTATTTCTGCTAGGAGGTGTCCAACTTATCCCAGTCCCTAGTTCTTGTAAGGATACCTCCCTCACATCTATAGGTCTTCGTACAGACTAGCCGAGGACTTTAGCGGGTCTGATCGCAGGATCAGGTTCCCCGTTACATCGTAGGGATCTAGTTTAGTTCTATTGTAGGGACAGATCTCCTGTCTTTCCTTAGTCTCTGTAGCAGATCATAACACATACAGTGCTCAGCGTAAGTGAGTACACCCCCCTGTATTCTCAGTACCTTAAATCTACAGCGCTCAGCATAAGTGAGTATACCCCCTCTAGTCTCAGTACGTTACATATACAATGCTCAGCGTAAGTGAGTACACCCCCTGTATTCTCAGTACATTACATATGCAGCACTCAGCGCAAGTGAGTAAACTCCCCTGTATTCTCAGTATGTTGCATCTTCAGCGCTCAGCGTCAGTGAGTACACCCCCTGTATTCTCAGTACGTTATATATACAGCACTTAGCGTAAGAGTACACCCTCCTCTATTTTCAGCACATTATATATAGAGCAGTCAGCGTAAAGTGAGTACACCCCCTGTATTCTCTATTCTATGAACTCTGAGCTTTAGTTCCTTCCATACAGTTTCTATTGGATTCAGGTAAGGTGATTGGCTGGGTCATTCTAGCAGCTTTATTTTATTACATTATTTTATTACTCTAAAACCCATTAGAGTTTCCTTGGCTGTGTGTTTGGGATCATTGTCTTGCTGAAATGTTCACCCTTGTTGCATCTTCATCATCCTGGTAGATGGCAGCTGAATTTTATCAAGAATGTCTCGATACATTTGTCCATTTATCAATACTTCAATCATAGGAAATTTGCCAGTGCTGTATGCTGAAAAACAGCCTCAAACCATGATATTCCCACTTCCAAACTTCACTGTTGGTATGGTGTTTTTGGGGTGATATGCAGTGCCTTTTGGCCTCCAAACATGGTGTGTATTATGGCATCCAAAGAGTTAAATTTTGGTCTCATCTAACCAGACAAAATTCTCCCAGTATTTCACAGGCTTGTCTAAATGTTGTTGAGCAAACTTTAAACTCACTTGAACATGCTTTTTATTCAGCAATGGAGTCTTGCATGGTGAGCGTGCATACAAGCCATGTAGGTTGAGAGCATTACTTATAGTTTTCTTTGAAAAAATTGTAACTGCTGATTCCATGTCTTTTTGTAGCGCTACATAAGTAGTCCTTGGCTCTCGGACAACTCTTCTGATAATTCTTTTCACTCCTCTGTCTAAAATGTTGCGGGGAGCACCGGGTCGTGGCCAGTTTATGGTGAAAGGATGTTCTTTGCACTTCCAGATTATGACCCCAACAGTGATCATCGGAACCTTCAGTAGTTTAGAAACTGGTTTTCTCTCTTGCTTCAAAAAGACAGAACTCACCTTGTGCAATTCACAATTAACCCCTTCATCATCTTGTGATTTTCTGTTTTTGTGCATTCATTTTTTCCACTCCTTCTTCCAAGATCCATAACTTTTTTATTTTTCTGTAAACATACTATAGCCATATGATGGCTTGTTTTTTGTGGGACGAGTTGTACTTTTGAATGACACCATTTATTTTACCATATAGCGTACTGAAAAACAGGGAAAAAAATTTCAAGTGCGGTGAAATTGAAAAAAAATTTCAATTCCACAATTGATTTTTCCATTTAATTTACCATGTTCACTATATGGCAAAACTGACCTGCAATATGATTCTCCAGGTCAGTAGGAGTACACAGATACCAAACATGTATAGCTTCTTTTTTATGTGGTGAAAAAAATTCAGAAATTTGTAACAATCACGTGACAGGGCGGGATTAATGACGCGATTCTGGCCAGCGCGTGTTAAAACCCGCTGATTGACATTGGGATTTAACAGGTTATCAGCCACAGTCGAAATGCCAAATAGCGCTCCTTCCTATCCAATCACTGCCGTGTGCTCAAACAATAGTACACAACTACATATGGGGTATCACTGCATTCAATAATAATAGCATAACAAATTATGGGGCCATTTTCTCCTATTACCCATCATGGAAATTATAAACTTGGTGCTAAAACAGTATTTTAGTGGAAAAAAAATTATTTTTTTGTTTTCAGATCTAAATGTCATAAAGTTTTATGAATCACCTGTAGGTCAAAAATGCTCACTACACCCCTAGATGAATTCCTTGAGGGGTCTAGTTTACAAAATGGGGTCTCTTGTGGGGGGCTTCTGCTGTTTTGGCATGTCAGGGGCTCTGCAAATGTGACATGGCATTCACAATCTAGTCCAGTCAAATTCACACTCCAAAAATCAAATAGCGCTCTTCCCTTTCCGAGCCTTGCCGTGCGCCCAAACAGCAGTTTTTGACCACATAGGGGGTCAATTTTATCCTATCATCCATTTTAGTGGAAAAAAAAAACATAATTTTCATTTCACATTGACATTTTAAAAAGTTCTGTGAAGCACCTATAATTTCAACATGCTTAACACAGCCCTAGATGAATTCCTTGATGGGTCTAGTTTCCAAAATGGGGTCACTTGTAGAGATTTCTGCTATTTTGGTATTCAGGAGCTCTGCAAATAAGTCTGCAATCTGTTCCAGCCAAATTTACATTCAAAATACCAAATGTCGCTTTCTCCCTTCCGAGCCCTGTCATGTGTCTAAACAGGACTTTTTGACTACATGTGGGATATTGCAACTTTCAGAAGAAAGTGGGTAACAAACTATGCGGTCCACTTTTTCATGTTACCTCTTGCAAAAATGAAAAATTTGGATCTAAACAACATTTTCACTGTACCACAATATAAAATTTTATTGTACATCATAAAAAATGAAAATTTTCAATATGACAACTTAATGTTATTACATTCTGAGTAGTACCTGTGGGTTCAAAATGAAAATCTATTTCAGCCAAATTTGTGTTCCAAAATGTAAATATTGTTCCTTCCATTCTAAGCCCTGATGTCTGTCCAAATAGAGGTTCCTGACCACATGTGGGTATCAGCGCACTCATAAGAAACTGGGTAGCAAATTTTCTGGTCCATTTTGTCATGCTATCCCTTGTAAAAGTGAAAAATTCGGGCAAAAGCAACATTTTAGAGATATTTTTTTTTCAGTTCACATTGTATTAATTCACGTGTTGCACCTGAAGGATTGAAACATTTCCTAACAGCAGTTTTGAAGTATTTAAGGGTAAGGATTTTAAAATGGTATTACTTTTAGAAAGTTTCCAATGAATAGGCCCCTCAAAGTCTATTTAAATCTGAGTAGGTCCCTAAAGAAACAGGTTTTGAAATTTTTTTTTAAAAAATGATAAATTGCTGCTAAACTTTTAACGCCTCTAACATCCCAACAAAATAAAATGATGTTTGAAAAGTGATGCAGATGTAAAGTAGACATATGGGAAATGTATTTTTTATTAATTATTTTGTACAGCATGATTAACTGGTTTAAGGATATTAAAATTGAAAATTTGAATATTGCGAATTTTCCAAAATTTTCGCCAAAAGAACAATTTGTAATGAAAATCGCATGGATACGTTGAAGCGCTCCAGAGTTATTACCTCTAAAGTGACACTGGTCAGAATTAAAAAAAATTGGCCTTGTCATTAAGGTTAAAATTGACTCCATCACTAGGGGGTTAAACTTTCTGTTATTTTCACCAAATTAGTGACTGTCACATCGTTTTGGGACATTCACTACATCCTAAACCCCACATCATTTGCCCATTACATCTCCAAGACAGATTAGGCCAGAGGTGAACAAAAAAAGCAGAAACCTGTGAGGTATTAATGCAGAAATTGCATTTTATTGGAAGATTGTATCACTTTTTATTATACAGAGAATAACCTTTATTTGTTGAAACTACAATAGCTCTTTACCAATTCAAACTGAATAAAAATCAAACATTTATACATACAGTGATATATTCTTAATAATTCATTTCATGGTTTACAATATTTTCTTTTAAGAAATATGTACTGTATGTCTTGGGCTAATGGTGCCCTAGGGGTGATATATGACTCAAGAATCAAAAGCTTATAACTTTAAAATAAATGTCAAAAATACAATATAGAACTCTATTTTTTATTATTATTCACTATTTTATAGGATTTTGGAGAAAAACAAATTGCTTCTAGAGTAGAATATAAAGCTGAATTCTCTTTATCACATTCATTATGCATCTTTTGATGACTCGCTTAAAGGGAACCTGAGACTAGAAAAAACGCTATTAAGCTGCAGATATGTGGTCAATATGCAGGTTAGTAGCGTTATTAAGCTGTCCAGTGCACGCACTTAGCCGACAACTGTGGGGGCAGCGCCGGTGCGGGTTCAGTCACCGAGCGGCGGCTGTAACAGCACGCCTGGCCCTGAATGACACTGATTCTGCATTGGGGCCAATTGTCAATCAGGGCCGGGGCACGGTTACAGCCGCCACTCCATTTAATCAGGGCGGTAATTGAGCCCGCGCCGGGGCCACCCCCGTGACTGAAACCGGAACACTGCCGGAGCGAATAAAATTCATTTTCTACCTGAAACATTCTGCTAAGTGCGGGCACCGGGCAGTTTAGTAAAGCTATTAAACTGCAGATTAACCCTATATCTGCAGAGTAATTGTAATTTTTCTGGTGACCGGTAGCCTTTAAAGGGAATCTGTCAGTAGGTTTTTGCTACATCTTATGAGAGCAGCATCATGTAGGCAAAGAGACACTGAATCCAACGATGTATCACTAAATTTACTGGGTGCAACAGATGTGACACAATCAGAGTATTTATATGTAAAATGCAGCAGAACTGAGAATGCTAACCCCGCCCACACCAGGCTAGCTATGTACATAGTGTATAGACAGTGAGCTGCTTATAACAAGAAGGGACAGAGTCAGACAAGTGTTCGTGTGGCCAGCTAGTCACAGCAATGATAATGTACTAGTGATAAAACCTTCACTTTAAGTAAACAGCACACATCTTGATAAGTGACTCATTAATGAATTCAGTGTTTTAACCCTACCTTGTGCTGTCCTCAGAATACACTGCAAAAACCTGCTGACAGATTCCGAATGCATTCAGAATTGCTTTCAATTTAAAAAGAAAAGTAACTTTCAAAGGCCTATGTGAGGCACATCTAAAAAGATATCATGTCCTCTTTAAATGTACCTTAAATGTTGCATTGTGATAAAATAAGCTGATCAAAAATCTCAAAGATTTCTTTTCTCTTGTCAATTTTTACTTGTTTTTAATAGTAGGTTTCAGCTGACATTTTTCCTGTCAGGTCAAGTCAGAAGAGACATCGCATCAGCATTATTACTGGATTCGCCCTCCCTTGACAGTTAGATTTACCGGCCAAGTTCATATACGTCTTGAATGCCTATGCATGTCAGAATACAGGTACTTAATTTAGGCCTAACACTCACATGTAATAGTTATATTGTATATAAACACTTTAACATGAAATACTGTATGGATAACACAGTTTAACATGAATAACTTCTTTATCTACATTTTTTCTGAACAAAAACTAAGCAACAATGTGATAAAGTGAACAGAAATCAGATTAAGGGCTCACACTCATCAGCATCAATAAAATCGCTCCGATGTTGTTCCTGAAAAGTAGGACGAGTGTTATGAGAGTACAATGCGATTTTTATCAAGTAACAACCGTATGACATGCGTATGCAATCTGTATGCAATGCGTTTTTAACATCAGCTTTTACATACAGTAATTTTCTGTAATTTCAAGCTAGTATTCTAATTAATAAAGGAATCTTAAATACATACAGTATATAGATAGAAATATGTAATTGAGATACAGTATATAATCAGTGCTTTGTGTATGTAGCTTACTGTACATGTATTTAGCTAATAAATAAAAGAAAAACTGCCATGGGGTCCCCCTCATTTTTCTTAACCAGCTGAGAGAAAGCAGACAGCTGGGGGCTGGTGTTATTATTCTGTGAAGGGTCCACTATCCATGGATCTTCTCAGCTTATTATTAGCAGCTCACTAGTGATGAGCGAGCATGTTCGCTACTGCTTGGTGCTCGCCCGAGCATCTCACTGCTCGAGATGCTCGGCGCTCGCCGAGTATTTCCGGGGTTTTCTCGGCGGGAGCTCGAGTCTCCTCCCTGCATGTTTAGCGCTCTTTAGAGCGCCAATCAACAAGCAGGGATTGTCTGCCACACACTGGAATTCTGCAGCCATGTTGGTTGTGGCATTACAGTGATTGGCAAGCCGCACAGCGTCATCAGGTCTATATCAGACCTGGCACCGCCATGCTCGTCACAGTCACTCCGGAATCAGACAGTGTAGGGAGAGCTGCTGCTGAGCTAGGGAGAGATTTGCTTGTTTCTAGTTAGTGTAAGTATACCAGACTATATGAGAGACACATATCCATCTCAACTAACAGTCTTCTGAGGACTAATCCAGCTGCAGAGATATCAGTGCTAGGCAGTCAGGCAGTGTATGTGCAGACTGCAGTGCGCATAGCAAGAGGGTCCATTCCAGTTCTGTCTGCTGGTGCTTTTACAGATATTTGTAGAAATAGGTCCAGGTATCAGGGGACAGGAATATATATATTTTTTTATCTTAATCATAATTATTTGCTTAAAAAGCAATCCAGAGAACATCGTTTTTCTGCAAAATTTGCTTGTTGGCACTGCAGAATACAGCCAGGTCCTTTCCATATTACAGCGCTAAAAATCCAGCTATTTAAAACTGTGGTTTCTCTATCACACGTTTCACATATAACTGCGCTGAAAATTCTGCCATTTCTGGCCTCCATTGAAATTTTGTTGCAGTGTGTCAGTGAATTTATTGACATGAGGTTGGTGCTGTTAAAAATAGTTACCTACAGGCCAGTTATTTAACCCCTTTGTAGCCTAGAGCGTATTAGTACTCCCTAGGCTACCACCCCTGGTTCAGCACTTGCGCACTGAACCGGGCACATGTCAGCTAATTCTTACAGCTGACATGTGCCCGCAACAGCCGTGGGTGGAATCGCGATCCACATGCTGCTTTTAACCAGTTAAACACCGCTGTCAATCTCTGACAGCGGCATTTAACATGTCTCGCTAGCTATGAGTGCCACCTAGTGGTCGGCGCTCATAGCGCAGGATCATTTCTCCTGCATACAGGCGATCTGCTCGTCGCCTGTATGCAGTAGAAACGATCAGGAAACTGCAGCTTCTAGTCTCCTATGGAAACTATTGAAGCACGCAGAAAGTGTAAACAAAATGGTTTTAAAATGGTTTTAAAAATTAAAAAAAATAAAAATAAATAAACATTTCAATCACCTCCCTTTCGCCCCATTCAAAAAGCATTCAGAATCGCCTGATCTATCAATATAAAAAAATAATTAATCAAATCGGTAAACCGCGTAACGAGAAAAAAAATTTTGAAAGCCAGAATTACGTTTTTTTTGGTCGTTGCAACATTGCAATAAAATGCAATAATGGGCAATCAAAACATCGTATTTATCTGGTATCTATAAAAACCTCAGTTCAGCATGCAAAAAATAAGCACCCACCCGGCCCCAGATCACGAAAAATAGCGATGCTATGGGTCACGGAAAATGCCGCCATTTTTTTCTTTTAACAAACTTTGGATTTTTTTTTCACCACTTAAATAAAAAATTACCTATACATGTTTGGTGTCTATGAACTCATAATGACCTGGAGAATAATAATGGCAGGACAGTTTTAGCATTCAGTGAATGTGGTAAAAAAACAAAAAAACAAATGTGGAATTGCATTTTTTTTGCAATTTCACCACACTTGGATTTTTTTTCCCATTTTCTAGTACACAATATGGTAAAACCAGTGATAGCGTTTAAAAGGACAACTCATCCCGCAAAATATAAGCCCTCACATGGCAATATTGACTGAAAAATAAAAAGTCTATGGCTCTGGGAAGAAGGGGAGCAAAAAACAAAAACGCAAAAACGGAAAAACCCAAGATCCTCAAGGGGTTAAAACTGTGGTTTGTCCATCACACGGATCACATATAATTGCGCTGAAAATATTGCCATTTTTAGCCTCGATTGAAATTTTATTGCAGTGTGTCAGCCAACTTATTGACACGAGGTCGGCGCTGATAAAAATAGTTACCTACAGGCCAGTTATTTAAAACTGTGGTTTGTCCATCACATGGATCACATAAAATTGCACTGAAAATATTGCGATTTCTGGCCTCCATTGAAATTTTGTTGCAGTGTGTTAGCGAACTTATTGACACGAGGTCGGCGCTATTAAAAATAGTTACCTACAGGCCAGGTATTTAAAACTGTGGTTTGTCCGTCACACGGATCACATATAATTGCGCTCAAAATTCTGCCATTTCTGGCCTCCATTAAAATTGTTTCAGTGTGTCAGTGAAGTTATTGACACCAGTTTGCTGTTAAAAATAGTTACCTACAGGCCAGCTATATAAAACTGTGGTTTGTCCATCACACGGATCACATATAAGTTCGCTCCAAATTCAGCCATTTACACCGCTTGCAGAATTATTAGGAAAATGAGTATTTTGATCGCATGATACTTTTTATACATGTTGTTCTACTCCAAGCTGCATAGGCTTGAGAACCAACTACCACTTAAGTAAATCTGGTGATGTTCATCTCTGTAATGAGGAGGGGTGTTGACTAATGACATCAACACTCTATATAAGGTGTGCTTAATTATTAGGCAACTTCCTTTCCTTTGGCAAAATGGGTCAGAAGAGACGGGCTCTGAAAAGTCCAAAATTGTGAGATGTCTTGCAGAGGGATGCAGCAGTCTTGAAATTTCCAAACTTTTGAAGCGTTATCACTGAACAATCAAGCATTTCATGGCAAATAGACAACAGGGTCGCAAGAAGCATGTTGGCCAAAAAAGGCGCAAAATAACTGCCCATGAATTGAGGAAAATCAAGCGTGAAGCTGCCAAGATGCCATTCACCACCAGTTTAGCCATATTTCATAGCTGCAACGTTACTGGAGTATCAAAAAGCACAAGGTGTGCGATACTAAGGGACATGGCCAAGGTAAGGAAGGCTGAAAAATGACCACCTTTGAATAAGAAACATAAGATAAAACGTCAAGAATGGTACAAGAAATATCTTAAGACTGATTTTTCAAAGGTTTTATGGACTGATGAAATGAGAGTGACTCTTGATGGGCCAGGTGGATGGGCCAGAGGCTGGATTAGTAAAGGTCAGAGAGCTCCACTCCAACTCAGACGCCAGCAAGGTGGAGGTGGGGTACTGGTATGGGCTGGTATCATCAAAGATGAACTTGTGGGACCTTTTCGGGTTGAGGATGGAGTGAAGCTCAACTCTCAGACCTACTGCCAGATTCTGGAAGACAACTTCTTCAAGCAGTGGTACAGGAAGAAGTCGGTATCGTTCAAGAAAAACATGATTTTCATGCAGGACAATGCTCCATCACATGCATCCAACCACTCCACAGCGTGGCTGGCCAGTAAAGGTCTAAAAGAAGAAAAAATAATGACATGGCCCCCTTGTTCACCTGATCTGAACCCCATAGAGAACCTGTGGTCCATCATAAAATGTGAGATCTACAGGGAGGGAAAACAGTACACCTCTCGGAACAGTGTCTGGGAGGCTGTGGTGGCTGCTGCACGCAATGTTGATTGAAAACAGATCAAACAACTGACAGAATCTATGGATGGAAGGCTGTTGAGTGTCATCGTAAAGAAAGGTGGCTATATTCATCATTAATTTTTTTTGTTTTTGCATGTCAGAAATGTTTATTTCTAAATTTTGTGCACTGATATTGGTTTACCTGCTGAAAATAAACAAGTGAGATGGGATTATATTTGGTTTTTATTAAGTTGCCTAATAATTCTGCACAGTAATAGCTACCTGCACAAACAGATATCCTCCTAAGATAGCCAAATCGAAAAAAAGCCCACTCCAACTTCCAAAACTATTAAGCTTGGATATTTATGAGTCTTTTGGGTTGATTGAGAACATAGTTGTTGATCAATAATAAAAATAATCCTCTAAAATACAATTTGCCTAATAATTCTGCACACAGTGTATAGTGAGCGTGGAAGATATTGTCCTTCATTTAAAATGGGCAAGGCACGTGTCAAGGGACGGGGAACTGGACGTGATCGTGATGGTGCATTCAGAGGCCGAGGCCGTGGGAAGCTGAAATTGTGCCACAACAAACACGCACATCTTCTCGCTCGACCTTCCTGTCCCAGTTAATAGGAGACCGCAGAACACAACTATTGAACACAGAGCAGTGTCAAAAGGTTATTGGTTGGATAGCAGATAATGCTTCCAGTCACTTAGCCACCACCCTGTCTTCCACACAGTCAAGTCTCAGTAGCCGTGAGTCTGGACCGCATATTCCTCCTTCCTCCCACAATGCTGAGTGCCCAGAGACAACTGTTCCAACACTTGGACACTCTGAAGAGCTGTTCACTTTTTCATTTATAGATTCAGGCCTCTCGCCTGGTCCATTTGAAGCGGGGCAAGAGGAGATCGCATGTAGCGATGCCCAAATATTTGAGCAGCCACGGTCATACGAAGGCAACAGTGAGAAAGTGTCACAAGAGGTGAACGATGATGAAACAGAATTTCCAAAAAGTCAGGAGGAGGACCAGGGTGCAGAAGTGGAAGATGAGGTGGTGGATGATACAGTAACTAACCCAACCTGGCAGGAGGACATGCAGAGCGAGGACAGCAGCACACAGGGGAGGGGGGGGCAGAGCACCCTAACAGGCAGGAAGAAGCAGTGTGGTGGCCGCAGACACAAGGTGGGCAACAGTTCCATGTAGCACCAACACGGCGAAAGTTGCCAGCACAACTGTTAGGTCTTCACGAGTCTGGTTGGTTTTAAAGACTCTGCCGATAACCCCAGAAAGGCCATTTGCACCACTTGCCAGGCCAGCATCAGCAGGGGTAGCAAAACTAGCAACCTGACCACCACCAGCATGATCAGGCACATGGCAGCAAAGCACCGGACTTTGTGGGCCGAACCCCAGGGTCCAGGAACAGTGTCTGCGGGTGACAACACTGTGTTATGCTGGCGTGTCCTTAAATACAATAAAATAAAATAGAACTCAAAGGACACTTCGGGGTCCACCAGACTGCAGAGGAGCTGCAGCAGCTGAGTCCCAGAGGAATGTTCAGCTAAGCACAGAGAAAGAAATAACCATTCACTTTCTGACTCCGGAGGGTGTGGACATGCCTGCCTGCCTCTCTGCTAGATTGTGGAGACAATACGGCGCCGGACTACTGGCAGCCCATTGCAGCAGCAGAAGCTTCTACTTTATTTCAGTTACAGTTTTGTTACAGTTATTTTATTTTATTATTTTATTTTATTTTCTTACCTTCTCTGGATTACAACGTTCCTGTATACTCGTCTATTGGGGATGGAAGATACAACACTTCCCACACTATCAACTGCTGCTGGGCACACAGCACGAGATCTGCACCTGGATCTTCCTCCACCACTTACAAGTCTCCTGCAGGTACAGACACTCTGGGGCACGCAATACGGACCATCTCAGCTAATGCTACTGAAGGATGCATGCTGCTACCCACAGCCTGTGACAGGGATACAGCCATATGTGAGCGGTGGAGGTCACTGCATACGATCTGCCATGGAGAGGACTGGTGTGACGGGTGGAAACAATGACGGGATGGTGGACCCTAGGTCTGTTGCTAAACGAGCAGTGTATTCTAGGGATCGTCTTCTGGAACTGCGCAGGATAAAGTCTTCTCCAGCAGTGGCAATACGGAATGTTCCACGGGAAATAAGGAGACCTTTCAGAGGCAGCAGAGCAGGCAAGAAGATCAAGTCCTGGAGGAGAAGGTTTAAACCAGTGGTCCCATCCATTATCATGGGTAACGTATGATCGCTGGGAAATAAGTCGGATGAACTGCTGGCTCTGAGTAAGACCCAGAAGGAGTTTAGGGAATGCAGTCTCATGTGCTTTACAGAAACCTGGCTGCATGAGGAGGTCCCAGATTCATGTGTCTCGGTACCAGGGTTTCAAATGGTTCGGGCTGATAGAGAGAGAGTTAGATGCGGCAAGAAAAAAGGTGGAGGAGTGATACTCTACATTAACAACAGATGGTGCAATCAGGGGCATGTAACTGTTAAGGAGAAACATTGCTGTCCAAATATTGAACTGTTAGCAGTGGGCCTCAGGCCTTACTATCTGCCTAGAGAATTCACTCTTGTTATTGTAGTTGTGCTGTATATACCACCATCTGCGAACCCAGGGGCTGCTGGGGATGTGTTGTCAGGGGTGATGGCCCGGCTTCAGACTAAACACCCAAACTCTCTAACTGTAATTTCTGGGGATTTCAATCGAGTTAAGATCTCATCTGCAATACCAAAGTTCTATCAATATGTCAAATGTCCTACACGGGACAACAACACACTGGATCTCCTCTTTGCTAATGTTAAGAATGCTTATTCATCGGCTGCATTACCCCCCCTGGGGAAATCTGACCACAACCTCATACTATTGTCTCCTACTTACCAACCAGACGTCCGCAAACAACCAGTGACAATTAAAAAGATAAGGAATTGGTGTCCAGCAGCAGAGGAGGCGTTACAAGACTGCTTTGATTGTACAGACTGGGAGGTGTTGTGTACCATGAAAGAGAATTGTGATGTTAATGAGATTACTGGCAGAGTTACTGATTACATCAACTTCTGTATGGACATTGTAGTACCTGTTCAAGAGATTCGGTGTTATGCAAACAATAAGCCATGGATTACAAAAGAGTTGAAACATTTACTAAACATGAAAAAACTGGCTTTTAAAAGGAAGGACAAGGAGGCATTGAAAATTATACAGCGAGACCTAAAGGGGAAAATTAAGATTGCCCGTGAGGCATTCAGAGTTAAATTAGAAAATCAATTTGCACAAAAAAGCTCCAGAGAGGTGTGGGCTGGAATGAAGCTAGTGACTGGGTTTAAGGCAAGGTCGGAGCAGGGGGTTGGTGGACTTAGAATGGCTAATGAAATGAATGAGTTCTTCAATAGATTCAGCAATAAAGGTGCGGTAGCAGCAGGGAAGGGGGAGGAGGCCGGGGAACAACTAGCTAAATTAACAGGGGGTGAAATAGATCATTTCTCGGTCTCCAAAAATGATGTGAGGGACCAGTTTAGTAAGCTGGCCATTGGCAAAGCAGCAGGGCCTGACGGTCTCAGTCCACGTGTCCTCAGAGTGTGTGCAAATGAGTTGTGTACTGTCTTCCAGCATCTCTTTAACCAGAGCTTACAATCAAAGAGAGTACCAGTGCTATGGAAGACTTCCTGCCTGGTGCCAGTTCCCAAGACTACCTTCCCGGCTTCCCCGGGGGACTATAGACCGGTGGCCTTAACATCGCATGCGATGAAGTCCTTGGAGAGAATAGTACTTGCTCACTTGTGTCCGAGGGTGATGGCGCATACTGATGCTCTTCAGTTTGCGTACCGGCAGGGACTGGGGGTGGACGATGCTGTAGCGTCTCTGCTACAAACAGTACATTCCCTTTTGGACAATGATGGAACCACAGTGCGTGCTTTGTTCTTTGATTTCTCTAGTGCGCTCAACACATTACAGCCACTCTTACTGCGTGGAAAGTTGATTAAAATGGCGGTGGATGAGGGACTTGTGAATTGGATAATTGACTACCTGTCGGATAGGCCACAGTTTGTTAGGTGGGGGACGGCTACATCAGATAGTGTACTGAGCAGTGTCGGAGCCCCGCAGGGAACAGTGCTGTCGCCATTCCTCTTTACATTGTACACAGCTGACTTTCAGTATAAATCAGACCGTTGTCACCTCCAGAAGTACTCGGATGACTCTGTGATAGTTGGCGGTATTGGGAAGGACCAGGATGAAGAGGAATATAGAAGGGTGGTTGCGGACTTTGTAGTATGGTGCCAGGCTAACCATCTAGAACTAAATGTTAAGAAAACCAGGGAGTTGGTGATGAGCTATGGAAGGTGCAAGAAGGTATGCCTACCTGTTACCATTGACGGTCAGGATGTGGAGATGGTGGACAGTTTCAAATATTTGGGGGTTTACCTGGATAGCAAGCTAGACTGGAAGTGCCACATGGAGAAGGTCTACAAGAAGGGGATGAGTAGATTGTACTTCCTAAGGAAGTTAAGGTCGTTTAATGTGTGTGGCAAAATGCTTGAGGTGTTCTACCAATCCATTGTGGCTAGTGCCACCTTTGCGGCAATAATTTGCTGGGGTAACAGTGTGCGTGTTGCTGACGCCAACAAGCTCAACAAACTTATCAAGAAGGCTAGCGCGACGGTGGGCCTACAGCTTGGGACTTTTGAAGAGGTGGTAGAGGATAGGATTAAGAAGAAGTGCAGAGCTATAATGGGCAACAACACACACCCGCTTTATGAACTGCTTGCGAAACAGAAGAGCACATTCAGCAATCGCCTAGTACAACTAAGGTGTAAAAAGGAAAAATACAGGAAATCGTTTGTTCCAACAGCTATGGGGGTGTTTAACAAATGTCTGAAAAGCAATGTCTAAAGCATTCCAAATGTTATGTTATCATATGTGTCATGTTCGAGATCTGTGTTCTGCTGCTGTGATACCGCAATTTCCTCCGGGATAAATAAAGTATATCTTATCTTATCTTAGTGTGTTAAGTGCACACACAAGTAGTAACTAAACAAGGTACCATGCTGGAAGTTAACAACACTCCAAAAACAAAACTAATAAACTTCTGCAATGCAAGCCACTGCTGTGCAGAGCAGGAAGGATTTGGCAGCATGAAACGCCCGAGCACTAGATGGCGGCGTATCGAGCTGCAGATAGCAGTAGGCCAGGAAAGGCCTGGAACCTAAGTTCCTAAAGAGGGGGAGGATCTCTGCAGCACCCAACACATGGGTGTAAAAGCGACAGTGTAACCACACATACAATGGCGGAGACCTGGAATGCTGGATCGGTAGCAAGGACGCCTCCGTGGCGTGAACACCAACCGGTGAACCAACACGGTAGAGCGTGCTGCTCACAGCATTCCCCTAGCCCTAATTTATGGCTAGGATGACTAGGGAGCACACAACAGGAACCCTTGACAATGACTTACACACACTGCATTTACTGCCAGAGACTTCACCCTAGGTTAGAAAGAGATAGACTAGGCACCGGGCGGAGCCCACGGAGCCCTTAAATACACTAGAGACAGCCCCAGCCCCCCAGGACAACCAACCACACTGTACCAGACCACAGGGGGCGTGGCTTAGTGGCACATGACCACAAGGGGGTGTGACTTAGAGGTACATGACCACAAGAGGGCATGGCTTAGCGGCACATGACTGAAAGGGGGGGTGGCTTAGCGGCACATGAGCAGAAATGCAGAAACCACACTTAGAATCCCTAGAACTGAACCTAAATGCTGAAAATTACTGACCAGCAGGAAAGGGCCAGGCCGGGCGCCGTGAGAAAGCCCTTCTCCTGCGTACCGGCCTAACACACTGCTTCTTCCGCCGTTGTGCGTGCAAGTCAATTCCCTGTCCATAGTGCATGCGAAGATGCCTCCTGCCCTGCACTTGTTGTTGAACACTCTCAACTAGCACCATCAGCAAGCACGTCCTTGTCTCAGCACAGCATTCAGTTGTCCATACCCCAGTCCTTGGAACGAAAGCGCAAATACGCAGTCAACACCCCCACAGGCCACACTACTAAATTCCCACATTTTGAGACTGCTTGCGCTCTAAAGGTTACCTTTTAGGCTCGTGGGGATGGAAGCTTTCCGCAACCTGATGGTGGTGGCCATCCCTCAGTACTCGGTCCCCAGCCACCACTATTTCTCCCGGTGTGCCGTCCCTACATTACAAAAGCACGTGTCCCACAACATTAGCCGTGCCCTCAACAATGCAGTTACAGTGAAAGTCCACCTAACCATGGACACGTGGACAAGTGCTTGTGGGCAGGGACGGTACATCTCACTGATGGCACACTGGGTTAACATAGTGGAAGCCGGAAGCCAGTCGGACCTTGGGATGGAACACATCCTCCCGATGCAGAGGATTGCGGGCCCTAGGTTAATCAGAGTTGCCCCCCCAATCTACAGCTCCTACACCTCATCCTTCTCAGACTCCTCCTCCTCTTCAGCCTCCATCACCGAAATGACCAAATCAATCACAAACTGGAAGCACTGCAGCACAGCCTCAGCCAAGGGGCAACAGGCTGTGTTGAAGCTAATATGCTTAGGTGACAAACCGCACAATGCTGAAGAGAGTTGTGGACAGCTCTGAAAGAGCAGGCAGATCTGTGGCTGACATCGCTGCACCTATAGCCAGGCATGGTCGTCTGTGACAATGGCTGGAGCCTGGTGGCGGCTCTGAGGCGAGCTCACACATGTATCATGCCTAACCCATGTGCTTAACCTCGTGATTCAGTGGTTTCTCAAAACCTACCCCGAGCTGCCGGATTTACTTGTCAAAGTACGCTGCCTGTGTGCCCATTTTAGAAAGTCAGCTACAGCTTCCGCCGCCCTTGCCATGCTTCCGGCTCACCGACTGGTGTGTGATGTCCCCAAATGTTGGAACTCTACACTGCAGATGTTGGGTAGGATTTGTAAGCAGAAGAGGGCAGTTCTTGACTACCAGCATCAACAAGGCCGTCAGTATTCAGTTCAGACTTCACACAAGTCCTCAGGAGTGGACATGGATGTCAGACATCTTTACCAGCCTCCAAAACTTTGAGGACTCCACCAAGATGGTGAGCGGTGATGACACCATAATTAGCATCACCATCCCGCTTCTCTGTCTTCTGAAACGCTCTCTGCTTACAATTAAAGAGGATGCATTGAAGGCGGAGCACGATGAGATGGAGCAAAGAACCATACAGGGTGATTCCACACAGCCCAGCCTCATCTTATCCCAATGTGGATTGGGTGACAATGAGGAAGAGGAGGAGGAGGAAGAACAGGAGCTAGTTTCCTGCGCTATAGACGGTACTACCTGCACAACTGTCATACCATCTGTTCAGCGTGGATAGCCTGAGGACAGGGAGGAGTAGGAAGAGGAGGAGGAAGAGGAGGAGAGCATGGTCAGTCGTCCTCTTAGTGAGGACACGGAAGTCTTGCCTCTTTGCAGTCTGGCACACATGGCTGAGGTTATGTTACGCTGCCTTTCTCGTGACCCTCGCGTTGTCCAAATTTTGGGTGACAATCATTATTGGTTGGTGACACTTCTAGACCCACACTAAAATGAGAACTTTCTGTCTCTTATTCCCACGCAGGACAGGCATAATAAAATGGTGCAATATGAGAAGGCCCTTGTTGCGGAATCTATATATATAATCGTCTTATCCCATCTGTCTGTCTGTCTTGGAAATCCCGCGTCGCTCATTGGTCCGGCAGCGGCCAATCAGCGCCGCGGGATTTCTGAAAAAAGATGGCGGCCGTTAGCGGCTCATCTGCGGGACGGAGATGCAGCCGGGAGATGCAGCCGCTGTGCTGATTGGTCGCGGACACTGCCCGCGACCAATCACCGATTTGGGCGCCACATTTAAATAGCGGCCGCGACCAATCACCGATCTTGCAGACACATTTAAACACCGCTGTGATGATTGGTCTCGGACATTATTTAAATGTGGCGCCCAAATCGGTGATTGGTCGCGGGCAGTGTCCACGACTAATCAGCACAGCGGTGTTTAAATGTGTCTGCAAGATCGGTGATTGGTTGCGTCCACTATTTAAATGTGGCGCCCAAATCGGTGATTGGTCGCGGGCAGCATCTGCGACCAATCAGCACAGTGGTGTTTAACTTTTGCGCCAAGATCAGTGATTGGTCGCTGCCGCGACCAATCAGTGAGATTAGCGCCAGATTTAAACAACGCTCTGCTGATTGCCAGCCGCGACCAATTAGCGATTTTGGCGCCAAATTTAAACACCCCTCTGCTGATTGGTCGCGTTTGGAGGCCGCGACAAATCAGCATTATTGGCGCCAAATTTAAACACCGCTTTGCTGATTGGTCGCGACTAATCAGCGATTTTGGCGCCAAATTTAAACACGCTCTCCAGTTCTCACTAACACGGTTCGCTGATTGGTCACGGCAGCCGCCCGTGACCAATCACCGTTATTGCCGCCAAATTTAAACACCGCTTTGCTGATTGGTCGCGGTTGCCGGCCGCGACCAATCAGCGATTTTGGCGCCAAATTTAAACACCGCCCGGTCGGCCACATACATATTCTAGAATACCCGATGCGTTAGAATCGGGCCACCATCTAGTTATTAAAAAAAATCCAATCTGAAAACGCTGGTGGCAGAGGTCACAGTTCGTTGGACAACTAAGTAGTACAGGTGAGAGAGACACAAATGCAATCCAGAAGAGGCAGAGGAACACTGTCAAAGTTCTGGGTCAGTTTTCTCAGACCCTCCCATCACACAGTTCCTGATGTGCGGGGTACTCTCCCAAGGAGGGAAAATTTGCAGAAGATGCTGAGGGAGTACCTTGCCGACCGTACCAACGTCCTCTGTGATTCCTCTGTGCCTTATAATTATTGGGTATCCAAGCTGGACATGTGGCATGTACTGGCTCTCTACGCCTTGGAGGTCCTGGCCTGCCCTGCCACTATCATTTTGTCAGAGCGGGTTTTTAGTGCCGCCAGTGGAATTATAACCAATAAACTGTCAACTGAAAATGCTGACAGGGTGACTCTTTTAAAAATGAACAAGGGCTGGATTGGGCCAGACTTCTCAACATGAGAAAAAAGGAAGGGATGATCCAGCGTATCAGGCTAGTTTCTTAAAATAAGACATAGCTTTTATTGTGCCCATTAAAACATTGCTCCACACCAATTAATCATCACGATGATTGGAGCAATGTTTTAATGGGCACAATAAAAGCTATGTTTTATTTTAAGAAACTAGCCTGATACGCTGGATCATCCTTTCCTTTTTTCTCATCTAAGTTACTGCGGCTTCTCTGACCCGATCAGAGTGAGGCGATTTGGCTCCACACTCTGAATGGTGAGCGGACTCAGTTGCTCATTTGTTGCAGACTTCTCAACACCACAGAATGATAGCAGCGTACCATAAACTTAAATACAGTGTCTTTTTTTGGGAGGTCTAACTCTATTCCCATGCACCTCTGTCTTCACACCCAGACATGGGTATACGCTTCCTGATTTTGTCTATTTTCTGTTGTCCTCCTCCTTCTCCGCATCCTCATCCTCCACCACCATATCACCACCATATGTACCACATCAACATATCTACGTTCCTCTAAATTTTTGGCAGCCGTTGCTTCACTGCATAGGCAAACAGTATGGGAGACCCACTTCCTAATAATGGTAACATTGTTTTCAGAAGGCCCTCTGACCGCTACGTCTCTTGCAAGGGGCATTGGAGTTCTTCCAAAAGTTTGGCAGCCATTGCAGACACTGCATAGGCAAACAGTATCCTTTCTAATGGGAATATGTTGTTACTGAGGTCCACCTATGTCTATGTGTCTTTAAATTGTTAGTGGGTTTTTTCCTAAATTTTGGCAGCTATTGGACTCACTGCATACCCTATAACTGTATAGCAGACCCTCTCCTTTCTAATGGGAACATGTCGTACTCGTTACTGTGGCCCAGCTCTATGTGTCAAATTGAAATACTCGTGTGCTCAGTCCGAGTAACGAGCCCAATGTAAGTGTTATGGGGATGGCTGCAAACAACTTTATTAATAATGGAAAGCAACCGAACCCGGGGTCCGCGATGCAGCCTAGAAGACCTTCCGGGTAAGAAGGTAAAACAACCAACTAATATATAACTCCCTCCAGTGTTACTGCACACCGAGACGGGAAAAGGGATTCACACTATCTCCAATAACTGCACGAGAGATGTGCGACAAATAATGTAGCCGTAGCCCTGTTAACTGCACAGAGGCTACGCAGCAGATGCTAAGAAGTGTGTATGACTCACGCTGGCGTATAAGTGCTCCCAGCCGGTGAGCTACCAGACTGCAGAGTAACTCTCCACGTGGCTAACAGGTGGTGCCAGGAATACGGAGTCCGCAGTCTGCTCGGGGTGTATAGCGACCCCCTTGTCGGAGCCAGACTGTCAAACTGAACTACCTGCCTCCCTCCAGCTAAGACTGCCTATCCCCAGCTAAACCTGCCTGTCCGAAGCTAGAGCAGCAAGAGAGCAAGTGGCGCTCAAACAGACAAGCGTTCACACATGAACACAACCTTAGCTCAATGATCAGAGCGTGCCGCCATGCTTGTGGGCAGCCAATTTAAAGACTAAGCCCTGCCCACTGTTGCATTATGGGTCGCACTACTGATGACGTCACCCGCGGCCAATCAGGCGGTGCCAGATCACCGGGTCAGCTGACACTAAAGCACCAATCACGGTCCGCCTTGTCATGGGCATGCTCAGTGCAGTGCATCCTGGACTTAGGCTGTAGCAGCCCTCGTTCCCCTCCGCAACCTATGCTTAACACTACTAGGAACAAGGACCTGTACTTCTCATGCACTGGCTAGGCATTGGGACTGATGGCTATGCTAAGCAGCATCTGCCCTGGCTGGACCTGAATGGGAGACCACAGATGATTCTGACCCAATTTAAGGTCCAGCAACTGCCTGACACCTAAGAGTAAGTGTACGGAAAACTGAAGCATTTTTCTGGCAGCTCCCCCCTGGCGGTCGGCAGAGGGCCTAAAAATTGAGCAAATCAATTGAAACAGTGCTGAAATTACAAGGGAACAGCATGTGGAAGACCCCTGGAAGCATTTTTGACTCCCAGGTCACTGCTGTCAACAACATTGCCAGAGGTATTACGCCACTTTTACGGGCTCACAATAAAAAAGTACAAAAAGTAAACCAAAATGGAGTTTCCTGGGAAATATGTTAAGGAACATCCTTTCCAGGGTAATGACTTATATATAAGGCAAAATAAATAACCAAAAATAAAAGTGCTCCTCCACACCTTGGGCTATGCTCACACGTAGCGTTTTTGATGCGTTTTTACACTTTTGCATTGCTTTCAACTGTGACAAATGCATTCACCGGGAAATGTCATTTTAGCATTTTACAACTAGTGATGAGTGATTGTATTCGTTACTATTTGCTATTCGCACGGATAGTACGGTATTCGGGTTACTCATTATATTGCGAGTATTTGTGTACTCACCTCGCTATATTCGGATGTCCCGCCCTGCAGTTTTGGCGCCTCCTTTGCAGCCACTGAACATGCTGGGCTTCTTAACCAATCACAGTAATGCCGCAGACATCTTGGTTGTGGCAATACTGTGATTGGCTGGCCACCCGGCATCATACGGTCTATTTAAGCCCTGCCGCCGCCATTTTGTGCACATTGAGTCTAGAGCTCGCGTTCTGCAAGCAAAGGGAGAGATCGCTGAGCTGCTAGGGAGAGTGTTTAGGCCTCTTGATAAAATGAGATCCCTTTTAAAGGCTACCTGCAGTGTATACTAGTTCAGTGTATAGTAGTGAGGGAGAGATACTTGAGCAGGGACAGTTTAAAGGAGCCACTCACTAGCTCCATAATACCACCAAAAAATAGCTCTTTTCAGAGCTGAAGACACGCAAGAAAGTCAGAGTACAGAGAGGTAGAGATTGTGTATTAGGTAGGGAGAGATTAAAGTGTTCTTCCAGTGTCCATCTTAAAACAGCTCTTGTCAGAGGCAATGCAATATTTTTCCAGCACACAGAGTAGTAGCATTTTGTGCTGCCTTTTTTTTAAAAGCACAGGTCTATTTTCCCCTGTGTTTTAGGGATCAGAGCCTGGCTTCTGCTGTCCTCATTAGTCTACTTAAAAAGGCGATTAGTGCCAAACGCAAAGCAGTAGTCCAAATATTTCCTACTGCCTGCTACAAAGCATGCACCAGTCCATTTTCCCCGCTGTTTTTGGGGTGACAGCCTGCCTTCTGTGGTCGAGGTTGTGGTCGAGGTGGTTGATGATAAGTCCACTGATCCAACCTGGACCGTTGGCATGCACAGCCATGACAGCAACACAAAGGAAGATGGATATGTAGCACCAACACAGGCGCCAAGGGGTCGTGGTTTGCCCAGAGTGATAACTGGGTCAACTGTTCCCAAGAGCACCTCCGCTGTGTGCCAAGTCAGGGCAAGGGGGCGTTCAGCTGCTGTGTGGATTTTTTTTTCTGAAAGTCCTTCAGAGAAAAACATTGTAGTCTGTAGCATTTGCCATACCAAGTTAAGCAGAGGCCAGGGCAAAGGCACCAACTGAGCACCACCAGTATGTGAAACCACATGGCAGCCAAGCACCCCAGTAGGTGGGCGGAACACCAGGGTATCAAATCTGCATCTGCGAGTCAAATCAATGCCATGTCGCCTGTGCTATGTCCTTCAGAATCTGCTGTCCAGGAAGCAGGCGCTCATACCTCCTGCCCATAAGCTGCAGTTGCTCACACACAGCAAACATCAACCACATCCACTTTCTTGTCCCAGCGAAGCGTCCAATTGTTCGTGCCTGAGAGCTTAGAAAGAAAGCGTAAATACCCAGCCACGCACCCACAGGTACAAATACTAAACTCGCACATTGCCAAATTGCTAGCTGTGGAGATGTTGCCGTTTAGGCTTGTGGGAACACAGTCCTTCTGTGATCTCTTGGCTGTGGCTGCCCCACGATACAGTGTTCCCAGCCGCCAGTATTTTGCCCGATGTGCCATCCCTGTGTTACACAAGCACGTGTTAAACAATCTGAACCGTGCTCTCACCAACGCCATAATCAGGAAAGTCCACCTAAAAGCAGACACCTAAACAAGTTGTTGTGGACACAGGGATGATACATTTCTGTCACGGCACACTGGGTGAACCTGGGGGAGGATGGGACAAAGGCACAAACTGGAACATCACACATCCTACCCACGCCAAATATAGCGGGCCCAAATTCTGTCAGGGTTTCCGCCTCTTCATATTCCACTTCCTCTCTTCCCTCCTCCTGCTCCTCATCCTCTGGTGAATTACCCTCCCCATCACTGCCAAACTGGGACCTGTGCAGCAGCACATTCGCAAAGCGGCAACATGCTGTGCTGAAGCTGATCTGTTTAGGTCAGAAAGCACACACTGCAGCAGAGTTGTGGCAAGCTTTAAAACAACAGACTGATCAGTGGCTCTCCCCGCTGCACCTACAACCCGGTCTGGTCATCTGCGATAATGGGCGTAACCTGGTGGCGGCTTTAAAGGTCGGCAAGCTGGTACACGTGCCATACATGGCTCACGTGCTGAACCTAGTTGTTCAGAAATTTCTGAAAACTTACACATGACTTGCCGTACGTACTTGAGAAGGTGCGTCGTATTAGCGCCCATTTCCGCCATTCATCTACTGCTTTTGGTGCTCTTACAGCGCTGCAAAAGCGCTTGAATTTGCCAAGTCACTGACTCATTTGCGACCTGCCCACGTGGTGGAACTCAACCTATCATATGTTGGCAAGGTTTAGTGACCAGCAGAGGGCAGTAGCTGAATACCAGCTTCAACATGCCCGTCAGACTGAGAGTCAGCCACCACACATAACAACTGTCAAGTGGGTGTGAATCGCTGACATTTGTGAGGTTCTTGAGAACTTTGAGTACTGCACCAACCTCGTGAGCGGTGATCAGGCTATTAACAGCGAAACCATCCTGCTGCTGTGTCTCTTGAAACAATCACTACATAATCTCAAAGAGGAAGCTTTGAGTGCCCAGCATGTTGGTATGGTGCCAAATTTGACAATGGGTGATACTACCCAGCCCAGCCAATATTCTGAGGCAACATTGGGTGATGAGTGTAACATCCCTGGCGGCGTGCTGGCATAGTGCACCAACTCCCACTATGCAAGACCGCAATCTTACCTGTCAGTCCAGCCTGCAAATCTTGCTCCAGTTCATGCTGTGTGCATGTCTCTTGACTGACTGCTTAGGGTGGCGGCCCGGTTACTTCCTGATTCTTATACAGTGCCTACAAGTAGTATTCAACCCCCTGCAGATTTAGCTGGTTTGATAAGATGCAAATAAGTTAGAGCCTTCAAACTGCAAACGAGAGTAGGTTTTATGAACAGAAGCATAAATCTTACAAACCAAAAAGTTATGTTGCTCAGTTGAATTTTATTAAATTTTAAACATAAAAGTGTGGGTCAATTATTATACAACCCCTATGTTTAATATTTTGTGGAATAACCCTTGTTTGCAATTACAGCTAATAATCGTCTTTTCTAAGACCTGATCAGGCCGGCACAGGTCTGTGGAGTTATCTTGGCCCACTCCTCCATGCAGATCTTCTCCAAGTTATCTAGGTTCTTTGGGTGTCTCATGTGGACTTTATTCTTGAGCTCCTTCCACAAGTTTTCAATTGGGTTAAGGTCAGGAGACTGACTAGGCCACTCCAACACCTTGACTTTTTCCCTCTTGAACCAGGCCTTGGTTTTCTTGGCTGTGTGCTTTGGGTCGTTGTCTTGTTGGAAGATGAAATTACGACCCATCTTAAGATCCTTGATGGAGGAGCGGAGGTTCTTGGCCAAAATCTCCAGGAAGGCCGTGCTATCCATCTTCCCATGGATGCGGACCAGATGGCCAGGCCCCTTGGCTGAGAAACAGCCCCACAGCATGATGCTGCCACCACCATGCTTGACTGTAGGGATGGTATTCTTGGGGTCGTATGCAGTGCCATCCAGTCTCCAAACGTCACGTGTGTGGTTGGCACCAAAGATCTCGATCTTGGTTTCATCAGACCATAGAACCTTGAACCAGTCTGTCTCAGAGTCCTCCAAGTGATCATGAGCAAACTGTAGACGATCCTTGACATGACGCTTTGAAAGTAAAGGTACCATACAGGCTCGTCTGGAACGGAGACCATTGCGGTGGAATACGTTATTTATGGTATTGACTGAAACCAATGTCCCCACTGCCATGAGATCTTCCCGGAGCTCCTTCCTTGTTGTCCTTGGGTTAGCCTTGACTCTTCGGACAAGCCTGGCCTCGGCACGGGAGGACACTTTCAAAGGCTGTCCAGGCCTTGGAAGGCTAACAGTAGTTCCATAAGCCTTCCACTTACGGATGATGCTCCCAACAGTGGAGACAGGTAGGCCCAACTCCTTGGAAAGGGTTTTGTACCCCTTGCCAGCTTTGTGACCCTCCACGATCTTGTCTCTGATGGCCTTGGAATGCTCCTTTGTCTTTCCCATGTTGACCATGTCTGAGTGCTGTTCACAAGTTTGGGGAGGGTCTTAAATAGTCAGACAAGGCTGGCAAAAGATATCTTTAATCCACACATGTGAAGCTCATTATTCTTGGTGCCTGAACTATTTCTTAATACTTTAGGGGGACCAAACAGAATTCTTGTGGTTTGAGGGGTTGAATAATAAATGACACTCTGAATTAACTTTTAACGTTTTTAAAAAAAAAAAAAAAAAAAATTTGCTGCAGTGCATTTCCCACTTCCAGGCTGATCTACAGTACAAATATCACAATGCCAAGTTAATTCCGCATTTGTCAACCAGCTAAATCTGCAGGGGGTTTAATACTACTTGTAGGCACTGTAGCTGCTATGGGCGCACCGCTAATGCGTCTCCAGCCTATTGCTGTGAGGCACTGCATATTTAAACCCCCTCCACCCAGTAGGAGGTGCCTGAGCAGCGCTAACATTCAGTGTGCTCCTTGACTCTGAAGTTGCCAGGTCCAGTTCTGCTTCTTTTCTGTTTCCGCCATCTCTGGGGGCTGCATACCCAGACCTGTTATCTGTGACTTCTTGTCAATTTCCTCCATCTCTGGGGGCTGTATACCCAGGCCTGTTCTTGTATCTCATTGCAGTAGCAGTTCCTGTCTGAACTGTATCCTAGCCTGTTACCTGTTTGTCTCTATGTCCGTACCTTCCATTTTCCTGCTGTATCTGAGCCTGCACCTAACTCCAACTCGTTGTCTCTGTACTTCTGTTTGTGAGTTTTCTGTCCACTCGCTGCTTCATAGGAAGTACCTTGTGTGTATCTGGTTCTGCTTGTCCCTTTTCCCTTCCTCCATATCTTCCTGTATTTTCCAGTCTGTTCCATGTGAACAGAGCCCTGTCCTCTCCGCCTTGTCGACCGCACCTGCGGTTTCTCTCTGCTCTGACTTGCCCACCGCTGCGGCGGTTTCCCTCTGCTCTGACTTGCCCACCGCTGCGGCGGTTTCCCTCTGCTCTGCCTTACCCACCGCTCCGGCGGCTTCTCTCTGCTCTGTCTTGCTCACCGCACCAGCGGTTTCTCTCTGCTCTGCCTTGCCTACCGCTCCGGCGTCTTCTCTCTGCTCTGCCTTGCCCACCGCTTCGGCGGCTTCTCTCTGCTCTGCCTTTCCCACTGCTCAGGCTATTCCGCTCTGCTCTGCCTTGTCCACCGCACCTGCGTTTTCTCTCTGCTCTGCCTTGTCCACCGCTCCGGCGGTTCCGCTCTGCTCTGCCTTGCCCACCGCACCTGCGGTTTTCGCTCCGCTCTGCTTGCTCACCGCACCAGCAGTTCCTCTCTGCTCTGCCTTGCTCACCGCACCAGCGGTTTCTCTCTGCTCTGCCTTGCCCACCGCTCCGGCGGCTTCTCTCTGCTCTGCCTTGCCCACCGCTTCGGCGGTTCCGCTCTGCTCTGCTTTGTCCACCGCACCTGCGGTTTCTCTCTGCTCTGCTTGCTCACCGCACCAGCAGTTCCTCTCTGCTCTGCCTTGTCCTTCGCTCCGGTGATTTCGCTTTACTCTGCTCGTCTACTGCATCTGCGGCTCTGTGCCTGTCTCCCAGTCTGTACTGGAGCGTATCCAGCCTGCGCTCCAACCTGCTAGTACCTCCCGGTCTGCACTCCAGCCGTGCTTGCCAGTATCTCCCTGTCTGCATACCAGCCGTGCTTGCCAGTGCCCACCTGTCTGCATACCAGCCGTGCTTGCCAGTGCCCACCTGTCTGCATACCAGCCGTGCTTGCCAGTGCCCACCTGTCTGCATACCAGCCGTACTTGCCAGTACCCACCTGTCTGCATACCAGCTGTACTTGCTAATACCCACCTGCCTGTATGCTAGTCTAACCTGCCTGTTCCTGCATTCCCCGGTGTGGGTCAACAACTGTGACTGGGGTCTGACCTGGAGTCGCACCTGGTCCCTCTGCTCGGTTCCTCCTTGGTCCACGGAGTCGACTAGCCGCCGTGCAACCTTGGTCGGATCGGGTTGATACTTAGTTACGCTCCTCCAGGCACTCCACGGTGCATGGTACAGTGGGATCACTAATCACGCTCACGCCAGTCAGTCCGGGCGCGAGCGTAACAGTTTGCTCAGGCCATGGTTCCCATTGAGCCCCATGGCCTTTCGCTCTCAGAGACATTTTGAATCCTTGTCTGGCGAATACGTGCACCAAGAAAATTTTTTTTTCTCAAGCTATGGCCCAGGCGATTTATGCACCAGCCCAAATAGATCTATCAGCACTCGTTCCTGTGGATCCACCACGGTACTATGGGGATCCAAAACGAAGCCGCTCATTTGTGGAGCAATGCATGCTGCATTTCAAGTTCTATGCTCACTATTTTCCTACTGATCGGGTTAAAGTAGCATTCATGATGTCCTACCTAGCGGGTAATGCCTTGAAATGGATCACCCCCCTATGGGAAGCATGGGATCCTATCATCTTTGACCTGCAGGCCTTCCTGGTGGCCTTTCTAATGGTCTTCGATGACCCTAATCCTGAAGCCTCTGCTAAAGCTTCTGTGGCGCCCCTGAGGGTTCGACCGCCACAGGGATGCTGCACCTCTTTAATGGGGTGTGGTATCTCTCCTTCGAGGTAAGAACGGTGCAATGGTCAGGACCCCACCTCTACATCCAACACCACACTTCTCCCACCAATAGGGGGGGCTAATAGGCACCAGTGTGCTGCCCCTCCCGGGATAATGGGAGACTGGGGAACCAAAAGATAGGGGGAACCATGTAGAGGGTGAGGGTGGAGGACGCACATTTAGGTTACACTTAATAATTCACATTTAATAAACAGCCATCTTGGGCTCATAGTCTTTGATTGTGATCTTCATCACTGAACGTGGCTTTCTGTGTGAACCTGCAGTTGATGGGGACACGGTCCTCGTACTCTGGCCTCGAGTCGAGGAGCGGGTTTGAGTTAACGGCTGTCTCATCCCAGTCAAGGTCCCTGCCCAAGAAGGCCTGGAGCTTAGGAGCGTAGCTCCATCGCAAAAGGATCCCAGGGGGATGCAGACGGAGCGGTGTACGCCACCTGTCATCACTATTCTGGCCTAGTCAGAGGGATTCCGGCTGCAAGAGGGGTACCGGTCCTCGACACCTGACTTTGCTACTCTATGTCCTAGTCAGGGAAGCCGACAGGCACAGAGGATCCCACCAGGTAAAGGAAGGAGCGGAGTCACCACCCGTACCCTTGTTCTGAGCGTAGTCCAGAGGGAGACCCGGCCTTTCTACACACACAGACAGGAGAGGACTCAGTCTGAAGTCTAGGACCACTCTGGTGCGGGATCCTGATTAAGCACTTGAATTACTCGGAGGTTGTCGGACCCCGGTTGCTGGTGACCGCAGAACTCCGTGAGGAGCAGGCAGAAGCCTTTCAGCTGCACGCTCTACCGTGAGTAAACACTCTGGAAGTCGACCCCTATGGCCTCTGGACTCTTTATTCCTGCACCGCACAGCGCCAGACCACCTTCACTACGACTCCCTCCATCCTCGTCTCTGCCCTGAGGCCCTGCTCCGCCTGTGGGGAGTAGTATCAACGTCGGCTGCCACAACATCCTGCCTCAGAGGACTGCAGCAGCGCTGGTGGCCTTCACCAGGTACCACAGGTGGCGTAGTCGATAGCAACCACTCAACCCTGATAGCCCGTACACCCTTTTTAATGTGACAGCCCTGGGCACGGAACGGGTCCAGGCCATGGCTACAACCCTACCAAACATCTGACCCGGCTCCGAGTAACCCCCCATCTTCCCAGGGTAGGGCTGCGAGCGTCACACTTCCCTTCCCTATATCCCGAAGCAGCCACGATGGGTAATGTGTGTAGGTAGGCTACCAGTCCTCCAGCCCGAAGAGACTGCTGCCCACCCAGAATCCACACAGGATGACTATGCTCCACAGAATACTTCTCTTCCCAACCTCAAGAGGCAGTCCAGACGTGCAAGGTGTAGAGGTAAACCGTCACGCCAGGTTCTGTCCTCCCATAGACCTCCTGTTCCCCAGCCGGTAGAGGCAGCTTTCCGCACAGAATCCATGAAGGATGACTATGTTCGTCAGGCAAAGCAGAAGCCAGAACTCAGTCACAAAGTCGGATTGCGGTCCCGCTGCGGTGGTTTGGGACCCCCTGACGGTCTTTGTCCAGCGAAGGTTGGAGAATCCCAAGACATTAGGCCTGTAGGAGAGGCTGCCCTTGGCGTTAGTGTTTCCTCTCCACAGATGACCATGACTGTCTCCGTGGCAAGTGAAGGCCTCGGATTAACCGGAAGTTTCGGGCTTAAAGCCTTGAAGAGTCGGTGTCTGATTCCCGTCCGACAACTCCAGAAGCCGGTTTGGGCATTGTCAGCAGACGGATGAGTCCTACTCAGAAACAGTCAAAATATGTCTGTACAAATTAAGCTCCAGATTGGAGCATTACATATGAAGAAGTTCATATTCCAGGTGCTGACTGGCTTACCCACAGGTCGTCCAGAGCCGAGAGATCTAGTGCCTGCTCAGGTCTGGAGATCCTGCATGGTGTATCCTGGGGGACTGCTAAGGTACAAGGGGTGTCCAGTCCCCACATCTTCAGGACAGTCAGCAGTTTCTTCTTCTTCTTCACCAGATCTGCTAGTCGCTGACTCGCTGTGCGCTGAAGTCTCCGAAGGAAGAGAAGCGGAGGCATTGTCCCCACACAGTCTCAACGATTGTACCAATGATCTGGCTTCAGGTACCGTCCCGCCTTACAGACAAGTCATCTCTGAAACCAGTCTGAAGATGGTCCTAAAGCAAGGATCCTTCATCTCTAATAAATCTGGTCCTACGTCCATCAAGGCGGTGTTTACCCCCGAGTCTCTGCACCCCTCCAACCAGGCGGAGGACCTCCAGTTGTCTCCTGAATCCTCCGGGGTGCTACCTGATAACAAAGGGAGAGAGACTTTCCTACACCCTGTTCCTGGTACTTCGCCCACTTCATCCAGTAGGCTTGGCAAAGTGTACATCAAAGCAGTGATTACCCAAGAGTTTCTGCACCCCTCCAACCAGGCGGAGGACCTCCAGTTGTCTCCTGAATCCACCAGGGTGCTGCCCGATAACAAACGGAGAGAGACTTTCCTGTGTGCTGTTCCTGGTACTTCACTCACTTCATCTGTTGCTGAGGATGGCTTGATAGGAGGAAGCATCCTAGTCACCAAGATGATGAGATCAGTTTTGTATCCTCTAATGGAATAGAAGAGGTAATCCTCTTGAAGAGAAGGATTGGCCTCCAAATTCTCTGCAGAAGACCCTTGCAGGCTTGAAGAAGAGGGGGCGTAAAGGGGGGGTACTGTAACATCCCTGGCGGCGTGCTTGCATAGTGCACCACCTCCCACTATGCAAGACCGCAATCTTACCTGTCAGTCCAGCCTGCAAATCTTGCTCCAGTTCGTGCTGTGTGCATGTCTCTTGACTGACTGCTTAGGGTGGCGGCCCGGTTACTTCTTGATTCTTATAGCTGCTGTGGGCGCACTCCTAGTGCGTCTCCAGCCTATTGCTGTGAGGCACTGTATATTTAAACCCCCTCCACCCAGTAGGAGGTGCCTGAGCAACACTAACATTCAGTGTGCTCCTTGACTCTGAAGTTGCCAGGTGCAATTCTGCTTCTTGTCTGCTTCCGTCATCTCTGGGGGCTGCATACCCAGACCTGTTATCTGTGACTTCTTGTCCATTTCCGCCATCTCTGGGGGCTGTATACCCAGGCTTGTTCTTGTATCTCATTGCAGTAGCAGTTCCTGTCTGAACTGTATACTAGCCTGTTACCTGTTTGTCTCTATGTCCGTACCTTCCATTTTCCTGCTGTATCTAAACCTGCACCTAACTCCAACTCGTTGTGTCTGTACTTCTGTTTGTGAGTTTTGTGTCCATTCGCTACTTCATAGGAAGTACCTTGTGTGTATCTGGTTCCGCTTGTCCCTTTTCCCTTCCTCCGTATCGTCCTGTATTTTCCAGTCTGTTCCATGTGAACAGAGCCCTGTCCTCTCTGCCTTGTCGACCGCACCTGCGGTTTCGCTCCGCTCTGTCTTGCCCACCGCTCCGGCGGTTTCTCTCTGCTCTGTCTTGCCCACCGCTCCGGCGGTTTCTCTCTGCTCTGCCTTACCCACCACTCCGGCGGCTTCTCTCTGCTCTGCCTTGCTCACCGCACCAGCGGTTTCTCTCTGCTCTGCCTTGCCCACCGCTCCGACGTCTTCTCTCTGCTCTGCCTTGCCCACCGCTTCGGCGGTTCCGCTCTGCTCGGCCGTGTCCACCGCACCTGCGGTTTCTCTCTGCTCTGCTTTGCCCACCACACCTGCGGTTTTCGCTCTGCTCTGCTTGCTCACCGCGCCAGCAGTTCCTCTTTGCTCTGCCTTGTCCTTCGCTCCGGTGATTTCGCTTTACTCTGCTTGTCTACCGCATCTGCGGCTCTGTGCCTGTCTCCCAGTCTGTACTGGAGCGTATCCAGCCTGCGCTCCAACCTGCTAGTACCTCCCGGTCTGCACTCCAGCCGTGCTTGCCAGTATCTCCCTGTCTGCATACCAGCCGTGCTTGCCAGTGCCCACCTGTCTGCATACCAGCCGTGCTTGCCAGTGCCCACCTGTCTGCATACCAGCCGTACTTGCCAGTACCCACCTGTCTGCATACCAGCTGTACTTGCTAATACCCACCTGCCTGTATGCTAGTCTAACCTGCCTGTTCCTGCATTCCCCGGTGTGGGTCAACAACTGTGACTGGGGTCTGACCTGGAGTCGCACCTGGTCCCTCTGCTCGGTTCCTCCTTGGTCCACGGAGTCGACTAGCCGCCGTGCAACCTTGGTCGGATTGAGCTGATACTTAGTTACGCCCCTCCAGGCACTCCTCGGTACATGGTACAGTGGGATCACTAATCACGCTCACGCCAGTCAGTCCGGGCGCGAGCGAAACAGTGAGGAGAAAGATGAGGAGTATGAGGGAGAGGACTTTTTTTTCTGTGCTACCAAGGGGACTCATAAAGCTACAGAGGGGATACCCAGCCCAAGCTTCATGTCTGTCCAGCCTGGATGGGCTGGAGAGGAGGAGGTGGAGGAGGAGGAGGAGGCGAGTCAGCGTGAGGAGAGGATGGGTACTGTTTCTACTGTTGGGGACACAGAACATTTGCCTTTTTGCAGCTTGGCCCACATGGCACAGTTCTTGTGTAAGTGTCTGTGACAAGACCCTCGCATGATACACATTTTATGCAACAACTTATACTGGTTGGCCACCTTTCTCGATCCACAGTACAAGGAGAAATTTCCTTCTCTCCTTTTGGAGTCACCAAAGAGTTTTACAATGGAATCGTTCAAGAGGGTCATTGTAGATCAGTTGCTGAAAACATCACCCTCAGACAATGCTGGTGGCAGAGGTACAGGCTCTTTTCAACACCAAGGGATAATGGGGAGAGACACGAACACCAGCTACAACAGAGGTGAGGGGAAAATGTGCACAAATTGGGCAATTTTCAATAAATCAGCACAACAGAAAGGGCTATCTGTGCCTGTAACAATGCCAAGAAGGGATATTTTGCACAACATGGTCAAGGGGTACTTAAGCAACCATACGTGCGTCCTTTCTGACTCTTCAGTTCCCTTTAATTATTGGGTGCCTAAGCTGAACACTTGGCCCGACCTCTCCTTATATGCCTTTGAGGTGCTGGCCTGCCCGGCTGCTAGTGTGGTGTCAGAGCATGTTTTCAGTTTCGCTGTGGCAATCATCACTGCTAGGTGCACAAGCCTCTCCACGGAAAACGCAGACAGCCTTTTAAATTCTACAAGGACTGGATATATCCACAGATTGTAATCCCTCCAGATGAGAGAAGCCAGCCTAAATTCACCAAAAATGCTAATTCATGCTACTGCTGTTACCGTTACCCCCTTCCCATAAAAATCAGTTTCCTTCTTTTGTCAACCATGACTCAGCCCATAGGGCTAAGTTTTACAAACTCTATGCACATTGTGCAGTGGACAAACCAGGACAGTATTCATACTCCAGACTAACTACTATTTGTGATTGGAGGCCCTTGGGATGGTGGCTTCCTGTGTCAACCATGACTCAGCCAATAGGGCTAATTTTTACAAACCCTATGCACATTGTGCGGTGGACAAATCTGGAATGTACCAGTGGTCCTACCAAACTAATATTTGTCATTGGAGGCCCTTGTCACAGGTAGTGCCACTTTGTGACTGAGATAGGGGATACATATTCAATAGAAATGTACTGTCAGTCACCCTA
This sequence comes from Phyllobates terribilis, assembly GCF_046119375.1. Lineage (NCBI taxonomy): Eukaryota > Metazoa > Chordata > Amphibia > Anura > Dendrobatidae > Phyllobates > Phyllobates terribilis. Next base: position 279,226,467 of record NW_027362767.1, read on the forward strand.
TTTGGTAAAAAAACATGCCTGGCTTGTGCCGCATTGTGACTGAGATAGGGGATACATATTCAATAGAAATTTACACTGACTGTTGATAACCGACTGATGGCCCTCTGAAAACTTGAATAGAGGGCCACAACTACTACAGTACGCCATCGTAGATAATGTTTGTCAAGGGAGGCCCTTATCATGGAATCTTCCTGCACCTATGACACAGCGCCCAGGAGTAATTTTTGGAAATACGATGCACATTCTACACTGGACCAAATAGTATAGTATCAAGAAGTCTTCTATTCCTATATAATCTGGGGAATATTGACAATCAAAATCTCTGAGCCATTTGGAGAAGCTTCTCCAACCCATCCTGGAGGGGGGGCACCATATATCCTTTGTCCATTGACTTGCACAAGTGATATATTTGAGATCGTCATCCAGTTGACTAGTGCAGCTTTATTTTTCCGGTTCACAGAGTTAAGCCAAACCTGAGGATTGCAGGCCGCACTCACTTCTACCTTCTAGTACTCCATGTCTCTTGGCCTTTTTCTCTGTAGTCTCTGCCCTTAAATGAGTTAAATAATAGAGTGAGGGTCTTACAATATGAATAAGTGAGGGCACTCTCAAATATACACAAGAGGCACCTCCAAAATTTCTAGAGGAGGGCACTTCAAAACATGTGTTACAGGGCCACACGAGGGCTCTCACAAAACTCAGCTTTCCTGCCTACTGCATGCCCGCTGAATATTTGAATTTAGGGCCGCAGTATCACATAGTGGTGGTGGAGGAGGAGGAGGGTCAAGCCGAACGCTACAATGGGCACATTGTAAACTGCTGTCGAATATATGTATTCCACTATCTTAGTGTCAATGATGGAGGGATCGCCCGAATGTCTAAGTAACAGCTGTCCCTCCAAAACGCATGTTACAGAGCCATCTGATGCCTCTCAAGTCAAAGATCAATATACCTACTGGTACATTCTAGCTGTGCTTGTAAAGTTCTGCGGAATAGCAAACTAAAAATGATGTATGACAGAGGGACCTACAAAATGTATATGTCAGGGCCATCCCAATTGTAAAAGGCGAAAAAAAGTCACAACAGTAGGGGTGAACAAACGCTAAAAGGGATATTTTTTTGGTTTCTCTGGTTTATTAGGCCTTGTATACAAGTGATTATGCAGGAAAAAACTGTTTAAACTTTTTGGCCTGTTAACCCCTTAAGCCCCGAGGGTGGTTTGCACGTTAATGACCAGGCCAATTTTTACAATTCTGACCACTGTCACTTTATGAGGTAATTACTCTGGAACGCTTCAACGGATCCCTCTGATTCTGAGATTGTTTTTTCATGACATATTGTACTTCATGATTGTGGTAAAATTTCTTCGATATCACTTGCGTTTATTTGTGAAAAAAATGGAAATTTGGCGAAAATTTTGAAAATTTAGCAATTTCCAAAATTTGAATTTTTATTCCCTTAAATCAGAGAGATATGTCACACAAAAGAGTTAATAAGTAACATTTCCCACATGTCTACTTTACATCAGCAAATTTTGGAATCAAAATTTTTTTTTGTTAGGGAGCTATAAGGGTTAAAAGTTGACCAGCGATTTCTCATTTTTCCAACAAAATTTACAAAACCATTTTTTTAGGGACCACATCACATTTGAAGTCACTTTGAGAGGTCTTTATTAGTGTTGAGCCACCCCCGTAGTGTTCGGGTTCGGTTCGGTTCGTCGAACACCGGGATGTTCGAGGAACTGTTCGTCGAACTGTTCGTCGAACACCTTAGAACACCGTCGAACACCGTTAAAACCAATGGCAGGCAAACAAAAACACATAGAAACACATAGAAAACACCTGCAAAGGTGTCCAAAAGCTGACAAACTGCTCAGAAGACACTCTCTTTAAAAAAGCCGGCCGGCAAATTCAGCAGCGGCATACACCGGTACCCGACAATTTAGACAAGAAGGAATAGAGCATCACACATAGATTAGATAGATAGAAACATGTCAGTCACACATATAAGAAGCACAGTGACAGTGTTGGTTACTGCACTTGTCATTTAGTGTAAAGGATTTATTAAAAAAAATATTAGTGTTTTCATGCACCGTCTCTTTAAAAAAGCCGGCCGGCAATTCAGCAGCGGTACCCGACAATTTAGAACAGAAAGAATAGAGCTTCACACATAGATTAGATAGATAGAAACATGTCAGTCACATATATAATAAGTACAGTGATAGTGTTGCTTACTGTACTTGTCATTTAGTGTAAAGGATTTATTTAAAAAAATAATAGTGTTTTCATGCACTGTCTCTTTAAAAAAGCCGGCCGGCAATTCAGCAGCGGTACCCGACAATTTAGAACAGAAAGATAGAGCATCACACATAGATTAGATAGATAGAAACATGTCAGTCACATATATATGAAGTACAGTGATAGTGTTGGTTACTGTACTTGTCATTTAGTATTAAAATAAAGGATTTATTATTAAAAAAATTGGCGTGGGGTTCCCCTTAATTTTAGGCTCTAGCGGAGGTTAAGCAGACGGCTGGGGCAGATGTTTGAAGCCTGGGAAGGGGGTAATACCCACGGAGCTTCCCAGGCTACTAATATCAGCCCCCAGCTGAATACATAGCCTTTACTAGCTATTAAAATGGGGGACCCCCTAAAAAAAATGACGTGGGGTCCCCCCTAATTTAATAGCTAGCAAAGGCTAGGCAGACAGCTGGGGGCTGATATTAATAGCCCAGGAAGGGAGCCATGAATATTGGCCCCCTCCCAGGCTAGAAACACCAGCCGTCAGCCGCCCCAGAAATGGCGCATTCATAGGATGCGCCAATTCTGGCACTTAGCCTCGCTCTTCCACGCTGCCCTGGTGCGGTGGCAGGGGGTAATAGGGTTGGGGTTGATGTCAGCTTATAATGCCAGCTGACATCAAGCCCAGGTTAGTAATGGAGAGGCGTCTATAAGACACCCCCATTACTAACCCCATAGTCAAAGTTAAAAAAAACACAAACACCCAGAATAAAGTCCTTTAATTGAAATAAAGACACAATCCTTTATTATTCTAAATTAAACCATACTTACCATCACGCCCATTCCAGCTGAAGCCAACGATCTCCTGCAATAAAAGAAAAATAATAAAGCAACCTCATCCTTACCTTTCCATGGTTCCCACGACAGCTTCAGCTCTGCTACATCGAGATGACAGGCTGGACCGCAGCAGAACGCCGCCATCCAGCCTGTCATCCCGCAGACACTGAGAAGCGCAGGCTTGCTTGCGCTGCTCAGCGTCTCTCTGTGACGACATCCAGATGAGCCGAGTTCATGTCCAATGAACTCGGCTCACCTCATGCACGTCACTGACAGCGTGGGAAAATTCTCACGCTGAAGCGCTGATTGCAGGAGAATTTTCCCACGCTGTCAGTGACGTGCAGGAGGTGAGCTGAGTTCATTGGACATGAGCTCACCTCATGCACATCACTGACAGCGTGGGAGAATTCTCCTGCACTCAGCACTTCAGCGTGAGAATTTTCCCACGCTGTCAGTGACGTGCATGAGGTGAGCCGAGTTCATTGGACATGACCTCGGCTCATCTGGATGCCATCACAGCGAGACAGTGAGGAGCGCAAGCATGCCTGCGCTTCTCAGTGTCTGCGGGATGACAGACTGGATGGCAGCGTTCTGCTGCGGTCCAGCCAGTCATCTCGATGTAGCAGAGCTGAAGCTGTCGTGGGAACCATGGAAAGGTAAGGATGAGGTTGGTTTATTATTTTTCTTTTATTGCAGGAGATCGTTGGCTTCAGCTGGAATGGGTGTGATGGTAAGTATGGTTTAATTTAGAACAATAAAGAATTGTGTCTTTATTTCAATTAAAGGACTTTATTCTGGGTGTTGTGTTTTTTTTAAATACTTTACTAGAAATTCATGGCGGTCATGTCTAATACTGGCGTGACCCCATGAATTTTGGGCTTGGGGCCAGCTGATAATACCAAGCTGGCCCTAACCCCTTTATTACCCAGTGAGCCACCGCACCAGGGCCCTGGATGAGTTGGGTACAGCGCCAGAAGATGGCTCTTCTATGAACGCGCCATTTTCCGGGGTGGCTGCGGACTGCAATTTGTAGCGGGGGGGGGGCCCAGAAAGCTTGGGCCTCCCTGCGCTGCAGATTCCAGCCCCCAGCTGCCTAGTTGTACCTGGCTGGACACAAAAATAGGGCGAAGCCCCACGTACTTTTTTTTAAATTATTTCATGAAATTCATGAAATAATTAAGAAAAAAAGGCCTTCCCTATATTGTTGTGTCCGGCCAGGTACAAATAGGCAGCTGGTGGTTGGGGGCAGCCCGTTCCTGCCTGCTGTACCTGGCTGGACACAAATATAGTGCGAAGCCCCACTTCAATTTTTTTTAATTATTTCATGAAATTCATGAAATAATTAAGAAAAAAAGGGCTTCCCTATATTGTTGTGTCCGGCCAGGTACAAATAGGCAGCTGGTGGATGGGGGCAGCCCGTTCCTGCCTGCTGTACCTGGCTGGACACAAATATAGTGCGAAGCCCCACTTCAATTTTTTTAAATTATTTCAGGAAATTCATGAAATAATTTAAAAAAAATTGACGTGGGGCTTCGCACTATATTTGTGTCCAGCCAGGTACAGCAGGCAGGAACGGGCTGCCCCCAACCACCAGCTGCCTATTTGTACCTGGCCGGACACAACAATATAGGGAAGCCCTTTTTTTCTTAATTATTTCATGAAATAATTTAAAGAAAATTGACGTGGGGCTTCGCCCTGTTTTTGTGTCCAGCCAGGTACAACTAGGCAGCTGGGGGCTGGAATCCGCAGCGCAGGGAGGCCCAAGCTTTCTGGGCCCCACCCGCTGCAAATTGCAGTCCGCAGCCACCCCGGAAAATGGCGCGTTCATAGAAGCGCCATCTTCTGGCGCTGTACCCAACTCATCCAGGGCCCTGATGCGGTGGCTCACTGGGTAATAAAGGGGTTAGGGCCAGCTTGGCATTATCAGCTGGCCCTAAGCCCGAAATTCATGGGGTCACGCCAATATTAGACATGACCACCATGAATTTCTAGTAAAGTATTTAAAAAAAACACAACACCCAGAAAAAAGTAATTTAATTGAAATAAACACACAATTCTTTATTGTTCTAAATTAAACCATACTTACCATCACGCCCATTCCAGCTGAAGCCAACGATCTCCTGAAATAAAAGAAAAATAATAAAGCAACATCATCCTTACCTTTCCATGGTTCCCATGACAGCTTCAGCTCTGCTACATCGAGATGACAGGCTGGACCGCAGCAGAACGCTGCCATCCAGCCTGTCATCCCGCAGACACTGAGAAGCGCAGGCTTGCTTGCGCTCCACAGTGTCTCTCTGTGAGGGCATCCAGATGAGCCGAGTTAATGTCCAATGAACTCGGCTCACCTCATGCACGTCACTGACAGCGTGGGAAAATTCTCCTGCACTCAGCGCTTCAGCGTGGGAGAATTCTCACACTGAAGCGCTGAGTGCAGGAGAATTCTCCCACGCTGTCAGTGACGTGCAGGAGGTGAGCTGAGTTCATTGGACATGAGCTCACCTTATGCACGTCACTGACAGCGTGGGAAAATTCTCCTGCACTCAGCGCTTCAGCGTGGGAGAATTCTCACGCTGAAGCGCTGAGTGCAGGAGAATTCTCCCACGCTGTCAGTGACGTGCAGGAGGTGAGCTGAGTTCATTGGACATGAGCTCACCTTATGCACGTCACTGACAGCGTGGGAGAATTCTCCTGCACTCACCGCTTCAGCGTGAGAATTTTCCCACGCTGTCAGTGACGTGCATGAGGTGAGCCGAGTTCATTGGACATGAACTCGGCTCATCTGGATGTCGTCACAGAGAGACGCTGAGCAGCGCAAGCAAGCCTGCGCTTCTCAGTGTCTGCGGGATGAGAGGCTGGATGGCAGCGTTCTGCTGCGGTCCAGCCTGTCATCTCGATGTAGCAGAGCTGAAGCTGTCGTGGGAACCATGGAAAGGTAAGGATGAGGTTGCTTTATTATTTTTCTTTTATTGCAGGAGATCGTTGGCTTCAGCTGGAATGGGCGTGACGGTAAGTATGGTTTAATTTAGAACAATAAAGGATTGTGTCTTTATTTCAATTAAAGGACTTTATTCTGGGTGTTTGTGTTTTTTTAACTTTGACTATGGGGTTAGTAATGGGGGTGTCTTATAGACTCCTCTCCATTACTAACCTGGGCTTGATGTCAGCTGGCATTATAAGCTGACATCAACCCCAACCCTATTACCCCCTGCCACCGCACCAGGGCAGCGTGGAAGAGCGAGGCTAAGTGCCAGAATTGGCGCATCCTATGAATGCGCCATTTCTGGGGCGGCTGACGGCTGGTGTTTCTAGCCTGGGAGGGGGCCAATATTCATGGCTCCCTTCCTGGGCTATTAATATCAGCCCCCAGCTGTCTGCCTAGCCTTTGCTAGCTATTAAATTAGGGGGGACCCCACGTCATTTTTTTTGGGGGGTCCCCCATTTTAATAGCTAGTAAAGGCTATGTATTCAGCTGGGGGCTGATATTAGTAGCCTGGGAAGCTCCGTGGGTATTACCCCCTTCCCAGGCTTCAAACATCTGCCCCAGCTGTCTGCTTAACCTCCGCTAGAGCCTAAAATTAAGGGGAACCCCACGCCAATTTTTTTAATAATAAATCCTTTGTTTTAATACTAAATGACAAGTACAGTAACCAACACTATCACTGTACTTCATATATATGTGACTGACATGTTTCTATCTATCTAATCTATGTGTGAAGCTCTATTCTGTCTGTTATAAATTGTCGGGTACCGCTGCTGAATTGCCGGCCGGCTTTTTTAAAGAGACGGTGCATGAAAACACTATTATTTTTTTTGATAAATCCTTTACGCTAAATGACAAGTACAGTAAGCAGCACTGTCACTGTACTTATTATATATGTGACTGACATGTTTCTATCTATCTAATCTATGTGTGATTCTCTATTCTTTCTATTCTAAATTGTCGGGTACCGCTGCTGAATTTGCCGGCCGGCTTTTTTAAAGAGACGGTGCATGAAAACACTATTATTTTTTTTGATAAATCCTTTACGCTAAATGACAAGTACAGTAAGCAACACTGTCACTGTACTTCGTATATATGTGGCTGACATGTTTATATCTATCTAATCTATGTGTGAAGCTCTATTCTTTCGGTTCTAAATTGTCGGGTACAGGTGTATGCCGCTGCTGAATTGCCGGCTTTTCATGTTTCACTGTTGGCACTGTTCCCATCGATTTGGGCAATCACTGTAATGCCACAACCACCATGGCTGTGGCATTACAGTGAGTGGCAGACAATCCCTGCATGATTGGTGCTCTGAATAGCGCCAGACATGCAGGACACGCTTTTGGTGCACGAACAGTTATCGAACATAACCTCGAACAGCCGAATTTTTTGCAAATCGTTCGGGTTCGTCGAACAACTCGAACACCGCCCAAAACAGCTCGAATTTGAGATTGGCGAACAGTTCTAGTCGAACACCGCTCATCTCTAGTCTTTATGACAGAAAATACCCAAAAGTGACACCATTCTAAAAACTGCACCCCTCAATGTGCTCAAAACCACATTCCAATACTTTATTAACCCTTCAGGTGCTTCACAGGAATTTTTTGAATGTGGAAGAAAAAAATGAACATTTAACTTTTTTCACAAAAATGTTATTTTAGACCCAATTTTTTTTATTTTCACAGAGGTAACAAGAAAAAATGGATGCCAAAATTTGTTGTGCAATTTCCCCTGGGCACGCAGATACCCAACATGTGGGGAAAAAACACTGTTTGGGCGCACGGCAGGGCTCGGAAGGGAAGGAGCGCCATTTGACTTTTTGATTGTAAAATTTGCTTGAATAATTAGCAGACGCCATGTTGTGTTTGGAGAGCCCCTGTGTGCCCAAACATTGGAGCTCCCCCACAAGTGACCCCATTTTGGAAACTAGACCCCCCAAGGCATCTATCTAGATGCATAGTAAGCACTTGGAACCCCCAGGTGCTTCACAAATTGATTCGTAAAAATGAAAAAGTGAAAAAAAAACACTTTCATATTTATGAATCAATTTGTGAAACACCTGGGGGTTCCAAGTGCTCACTATGCATCTAGATAGGTGCCTTGGGGGGTCTAGTTTCCAAAATGGGGTCACTTATGGGGGAGCTCCAATGTTTGGGCACACAGGGACTCTCCAAATGCAACATGGTATCCGCTAGCAAATTGTCGGCTCAAATTGTTAGCGGACATCATGTTGCGTTTGGAGAGCCCCTGTGTGCCCAAACATTGGAGCTCCCCCACAAGTGACCCTATTTTGGAAAATAGACACCCCAAGGCACCTATCTAGATGCATAGTGAGCACTTGGAATCCCCAGGTGCTTCACAAATTGATTCGTAAAAATGAAAAAGTGAAAAAAAAACACTTTTTCATATTTATGAATCAATTTGTGAAACACCTGGGGGTTCCAAGTGCTCACTATGAATCTAGATAGGTGCCTTGGGGGGTCTAGTTTCCAAAATGGGGTCACTTGTGGGGGAGCTCCAATGTTTGGGCACACAGGGGCTCTCCAAACGCAACATGATGTCCGCTAACAATTTGAGCCGACAGTTTGTTAGCGGATACCATGTTGCATTTGGAGAGTCCCTGTGTGCCCAAACATTGGAGCTCCCCCACAAGTGACCCCATTTTGGAAACTAGACCCCCCAAGGCACCTATCTAGATGCATAGTGAGCACTTGGAACCCCCAGGTGTTTCACAAATTGATTCATAAATATGAAAAAGTGTTTTTTTTTCACTTTTTCATTTTTACGAATCAATTTGTGAAGCACCTGGGGATTCCAAGTGCTCACTATGCATCTAGATAGGTGCCTTGGGGGGTCTAGTTTCCAAAATGCGGTCACTTGTGGGGGAGCTCCAATGTTTGTGCACACAGTAGCTCTCCAAACGCAACATGGCGTCCGCTAACAATTTGAGCCGATTTTCCATTCAATTTGTTAGCGGACACCATGTCGCGTTTGGAGAGCCCGTGATGTGCCTAAACAGTGGAGCTCCCCCACAAGTGACCCCATTTTGGAAACTATACCCCTCAAGGATTTTATTAAGGTGTATAGTGAACATTTTGAACCCAGAGGTATGACACAGAATTTGTTTACATTAGGTCATCATATTGAATAAGTTGTCATTAGTCTTGAGCACAAGTGCTCGCTACTTGAGTTTGCATCGGGTACTCAGGTATGCACCATGTACAGCGTGTGCTCGAGTGACATGCTCGAGTCCCTGCTCCGCATGTTTCACGGTTATTAGACACCCAAACGAAACCATGCGGGGATCGCTCGTGCATGGCAGGCAATCCCCGTAAAGTTTTTTTGGCCGCGAAGCATATGGGGCAGAGACTCGAGCATGTCACTCAAATACCCACGATACTCAATGCATACCAGAGCACACGATGCAAACTCAAATAGCGAGCACTTGCGCTCAACACTAGTCGCCATATCGTCATCTTTTTTCTTACTTTTGAAAAAAATCCCAACCCCATCACAACCCTATCCCCAACCCTAACCCCAACCCCAGCCCTAACCCCAACCCCAGCCCTAACCGTAGCACAACCCTAACCGTAGCACAACCCTAACCGTAGCACAACCCTAACCGTAGCACAACTCTAACCCTAGCACAACCCTAACCCTAGCAAAACCCTAACCCTAGCACAACCCTAACCCCAAACCCAGCCCTAACCCTAGCCCAATCCTAATCCAAGAGTTTATTTTTGACGCCGTTCCTCGTGCGGTATAAGTGATTAGACGACTTTATTCTTCGGGTCGGTGTGATTACAGCAATACCAGAATCATATGGGGTTTTTATGACTGACAGCTGTCACACACAAAAAGACGCATTTTTTGTTAAATCTAGTTTTTGCATCGCCATATTTTGAGAGCTATCATTTTTCCAGATTTTGGCAGACAGTCATGTGATGGCTCGTTTTTTGCGGGATGAGTTGACGTTGTTATTGGTGCCATTTTCAGGCACGTGACATTTTTTGTTCGCTTTCTATTCCGATTTTTGGGAGGCATAATAAACAAAAACCAACAATTCAGGAATTGTTTTTTTTTTTTTTATTCTGTTCTGCGTGTGGTAAAAGTGATAAGGCAGCTTTATTCTTCGGGTCAGTATGTTTACAGCGGTACCACATTTATATCGTTTTTCTATGTTTTGCACTTTTACATAATAAAAGCAATTTTATAGAAAAAAATATTTTTTAGCATAGCTTTATTCTGAGAGCTATAACTTTTTTATTTTTCGGCTGATGGAGCTGTTTCTGTTTGTCAGCTTGTTTTTTGCGGGACGAGTTGACGTTTTCAGCGGTATCATTTTTATTTATATTCGTCCTTTTGATCGCGTGTTATTCCATTTTTTATTTGGCGGTATGGTGATAAAGCATTGTTCTTTGCTTCGTTTTTTTTTTTTACCGTGTTCACTGAAGGGGTTAACTAGTGGGACAGTTTTATAGGTCAGGTTGTTCCGGACGCGGCGATACCAAATATGTGTACTTTTATTGTTTTTTTTTTTTTTTTTTATAATAATATTTATTGATGGGTACATTATATTTTTATTTTTGGTGGATTATTTTATTTTTTTTTTTTATATTTTTGCAATTTTTTTTTTTTTTTCACTTACTGACAGTTTTTATACTTTATTACTTTGTCCCACTATGGGACTTTCACTTTTTTTTCTCTGATCGCCTGCATGGCACAGGAATGCAGCACCATCCCTGTGTCATACAGGCTATCAGCGCTGCACAGTGAGAAGATTGTTTGGAGATGCACTGCGCATGTCCAAACAATCTTCCTGCTGTCTGGTGACCCGGATGTTGTCAAGGCGACATCGGGTCGTCATGGCAACACCCGGGAAGCCTTTGCAGACAGCGCTGGAAGCCGGAAGAGGAGGTGAGTATCGGCGATCACCTCCCCTTGCCCCCGCAATGCTGCGTTCGGCTGCGATCGACTTCGATCGCAGCATCGCAGGGGTTAATGTGCTGGGAGCGGTCCAGGACCGCTCCCTGCACATAGTACCGGGTGTCAGCTGTGACAATCAGCTGACACCCAGCGGCGATCGCGCCCGCACAGACTGTGTGCGCGCGCGATCGAGCGGACGTACTAATACGGGTCTGGCTCTTAAGTCCCAGGGCACAGACACGTATTAGTACGTCAGATGTTATTAAGGGGTTAAATGCAATTTACGTTAGGTTTGGTAGTTGTTATTGTGTGCCGGTAAAAGTGCGTAATACTGCAACAAACTTATTCCCAGAAACCATATGTGAGTCAGAAATGCATGCAGGCATATTCTCCAGGCTCTTCCCATTCTGTTTCATCACTTTCCCATCCATTTCAGCCTTTTCCTCAGGCCCCCAGATGCCTTTGTAGGGTCCAGCAGAAAATTACTCGCATTTCACATTGACTTACATTGTACTCGCTATTCGGAACGAATACGCGATTATTACAAAGTACTCATTACGAGTACACTCCCTGACAGAAGTTATGTCGCTTTTCCATGTTATGTAAATAAAAGCTTATAACCTGACGTTAAATTCATCCATTGGTTTATAAATTACTCTTTTGAAAGCTGAAACCCTCCCAAATTTGGTTTAGGTTAAGAAAATAAATTGGCATCAATGCTGAAATATTGATCATTTAATAATGAAAATTTAGGAAAAGCCCCACTAGCAATTTAAAGACAAATAGAGCTGGGCAACAGTGATGACATGTTCCCATTAGAAAGGAGAAGGTCTGCTATCCAGTTATAGGGTATGCAGTGAGTCCAACGGCTGCCAAAATTTAGGAAAAACCCTACTAACAATTTAAAGACACATAAAGCTGGGCCACCATAACGACATGTTCCCATTAGAAAGAAGAGGGTCTGCTACACAGTTATAGGGTATGCAGTGAGTCCAACGGCTGACAAAATTTAGGAAAAACCCCACTAACAATTTAAAGACACATAGAGCTGATCTACAGTAATGACATGTTCCCATTAGAAAGGAGAGGGTCTGCTATACAGTTATAGGGTATGCAGTGAGTCCAATGGCTGCCAAATTTAGGAAAAACCATACTAACAATTTAAAAACACATGGAGCTGGGTTACAGTAATGAGTACGACATGTTCCCATTAAAAAGGAGTGGGTCTCCCATACTGTTTTCCTATGGATTGAATGCAATGGCTGCCAAAAATATGGAGGAATTCCAGTGTGCTTTGCAAGAGACGTAAAGGTCGGAGGGCCTATTGAAAACAATGTTCCCATTATTAGGAAGTGGGTCTCCCATACTGTTTACCTATGCAGTGAATGCAACGGCTGCCAAAAATTTGGAGAAACTCCAATGCCCCTTACAAGAGACATAGAGGTTGGAGAGTCTCCTGAAAACAATGTTCCCATTATTAGAAAGTGGGTCTCCCATGCTGTTTGCCTATGCAGTGAATGCAACAGCCACCAAAAATATGGAAGCACTCCAATGCCCCTTGCAAGAGACGTAGATATGGTGATATGGTAGATATGGTGGTGATATGGAGGAGGATGTGGAGGACAAGGATGAGAAGGAGGAGGACAGGAGCAAATAGACAAAATCAGGAAGCATATACCCATGTCTGGGTGTGAAGACAGAAGTGCATGGAAATAGAGTTAGACCTCCCCAAAAAAAACACTGTATTTGAGTTTATGTTACGCTGCTATCATTCGGTGGTGTTGAGAAGTCTGGCCCAATCCAGCCCTTGTTCATTTTTATAAGAGTCAGCCTGTCAGCATTTTCAATTCACAAGCGGATGCGCCTATTCCAGCCACTCTTACTAAACGCTAGTGTGGAGCCCCTGAGGGTTCGACCGCCACAGGGATGCTGACCAAGAAGGCCTGGAGCTTAGGAGTGTAGCTCCACAGCAAATGGATCCCAGGGGGATGCAGACGGAGCGGTATACGCGACCTGTCCTCACCAACCTGATCTATTCAGAGGGATTCCGGCTGCAAGAGAGGTACCGGCCCCCGACACATGACCTTGCTACTCTACGTCCTGGTCGGAGAAGTCCGGTAGTCCCTGAGGATCCCACCGGGTATCGGAAGGAGAGGAGCTGCCACCCGTACCTTTTTTCTGAGAGAAGTTCAGAGGGAGACCCAGCCTATCTACTCACACACAGACAGGAAAGGACCCAGTCTGAAGTCTAGGAACACTCTGGTGCGGGGCCCTGATTGAACACTGGACTTACTCGGAGGTTGTCGGAATCCCCCGTCTCTGGTGACCGCAGAACTCCGCGAGGAGCAGGGAGATGCCTTCCAACTGCCATCTCCATCGTGAGTAAACAAACCCTGGAAGTTAACCCTTATGGCCTCCGGACTCTTTATTCTGCATTACAAAACATTACACAGCACCAGACCTCCTAGATAGTGTTGAGCCACCCCCGTAGTGTTCGAGTTCGGTTCGGTTCGTCGAACACCCGTGTGTTCGCCGAACTGTTCGTCGAACTGTTCGTCGAACACCTTCGAACACCGTTAAAACCAATGGCAGGCAAACAAAAACACATATAAACACATAGAAAACACCTTCAAAGGTGTCCAAAAGCTGACAAACTGCTCAGAAGACACAACTAACACATGGAAAAGTGACAAGTACATATAGTCATGCGAAAAGAAAAGAGGTGGAGGAGTAAAAGGAGGGGGAGACACAGATATAGGCATGGTATGGCCTTCTAAAAACCAAAAAGTGAGAAGCCGACACGTTCAGTCCGCTCCTGCCCGTGCCACCTCCGTGTCGCCGGGTTTGTGCCAGAGCCGCGGTAAACCCTGACGGCCAGCCCCCCTCTCCCAATACTGGTGCCTGTCCGCTGGTGGGTCGAGCGAGCCCCCCTGTGGTGGAGGCAGCTCTAAGCTTTTTAATTTAAATTGTCTCTCATTTGAATGAATACACTTTAAATCCATTTACAAGGATCTATTGAAGGGCAAGTCTCATGCCAGCAGCCGCGTAATTCCAGCTCCAGTAGCGTCCACTAAAGCTGCTGCAGTTAAAAAGCTTTTATAAGGATCGAGCTCGGCTGTCCACCGCAAGGCATCCTACTGCCAGTCCCAGCCCCTATGCCTTGGGGTGCCTCCTGATGCTCTTCACTGAGTATCCCGTGGTCCCGAAGCATTTCCTCTGAAAAAATTAAGTGTCCAAACTACAGGTGGTGTAGCTTGCTTAACAGCCGGGATAATCCGCTGACTAGCAGACACTGCTACTAGGCACAAAGTATTTCCTGGGCTAGATGCAGTTAAAAATTTGTAATTAGATACTCTCGTTGGATGCTGAGAAAGCATTCCATAGAGTCTCCTGGCACGCCATATATGATTCTCTTAAAAATCTTGGGGTAGGGGTCTAGGGGACCCTTTTATAGCCAAAATCATGGCCCTGTATCACAATACGTCACCTAGGCTGAAGATAAATGGAACTGTAGCACCCTGAGGGCTCGGTTGCTACAGAGGTATTGCACCTCACCCAGAGGTGTGATATCTCACTCTCAGGTAAGGATGGAGTGTGGATCAGGACCCGATACCTGCATGCATTACACCACATTGCCGTGGGGCAGGGCGACCAATATGCCTCTGAGATGGGCACGACAGTCCCTATCCCTGGCTGGAGTGGGGGGAGGGAACACTGAGGAAGGGGAACCCTGTAGTGCAGGAGCAGGGAGGAAGCAGTTCCTGGGTGCATTGAGAAGGGAGTATAAAAGGTGGGCACCATCTTAGTTCAGTGCAGAGAAGTCTGAGCAGAAGTGGCAGGGAGCAGGGGCTCTGCATGAGCTCTGCTCCGGAGGTGGGCCTAGTAACAGAGGCTCAGGCCTGGAAGAGGGAGAAGGAAGGAAGAGGAGCGGAGAAGGCTCCAGGAACGAGGAATGAAGGGATCCCAGGGGTGCGGACGGGCGAGTCGCCACCGCACGCCCGAATCCACCTGCGTGGAGGGGTCAGGCCAAAGGGGGAGACCGGTCCCCGAAACTAGTGGAGGCAGGAAACGACCCTCAGCTAGAAACCGGAGGCTGTGACATTTTATGTGGCGCGGTCCCTCGCTACACCCGCTAGGAAGGCACCACATAGGGTCAGGGAAACTGGCGCCAAGTTTACCAAGAGGAGGCCCGAGGCAGCCGGACAGAAGGGTTGGTAAGAAAGGCCAGACAAAGGACACACAAAGGGGGTCCTGTGAAGCGCTCCAAAGTTATTTGGGAGTTGTCTGAGCCCCTCACCTGGTGAGCACAGTACGACGTGGGCAGCCGTTACCTGCAGACGTGGTCTGGATAATAAGAAGTGTGAGTAAAGGCCCTGGACTGCATCACTGACTCCGTGTCGTTACTGCTGCTGCCCTGCACCATCACCCCCATCCTCCGCATACACTGCCCTGAGGCTATACTCCTCCCGTGGGGAGTTATGCTACGCTCTGCTGCACCCACAACACCAGCCTCAGCGGTCTGCCCTGCAGCGGCGGTTCACTCTGACCGCAATCCACGGGTGGCGTAGTCGGACATTTAAACATCAAAACCACATAAATAGTTCCGCCACTGGTTTGACCACCCTGAGCCACGGAACCGGGTCGCCGCCACGAAGACTACAACCACCAGCATCCACCAAAAAGGGTCCAGCTCCGGGTGTCCCAAGGCCCAGGGGGTGCATCAGAACATTTTCATCACCTTTCACAATCACCAAAGGGACAAGGCAGGGATGTCCTCTGTCCCCTCTCTTATACATCCTAGTGACGGAGCACCTGCTCTCATCAATTCGCCATAACCCCAATATTAGGTGGATTGAGGTGGGAGGCACCGAGTACAAGTGCTCTCTATTTGCTGATGATGTCCTAGTATATATCACTCAATCACATATATCCATCCATGCTGTTATGGCTGAAATAGATCACTTTGTTACATGGTCAAATTTTAAAATCAATGCAGCGAAGTCTGAGGCCCTCGATGTCTCCCTCCCCAAATCCATATAGGATTCCATCCAGTCCAACTTTCCCTTTGCCTGGCCCTCACAGGGTATCAAATACTTAGGAATTCCTATTCATAGAGACCTCTCCCATCTATGTTATCTTAATTTTGGGCCCTTTATTGAACAACTCCATACAGACCACGGTTGGCAAGTTAGAACTGTAAGATTCACTACGTGAACCACTGGTGTTTTGTGGAAAAGCACATGTACACTGTGTTCCAAATTATTATGCAAAAAGTGTTTAGGAGTGATAAGGGAAGAATTTGTTTGTTTGTCAGTTAAACTCATTGATGGTGATGTGTGTCAGGGCTCTTTATATCACTGTAAGCAATTGCAGACACCTGTGCTAATTAGTTTGGCAGGTGTGTCCAATGAAAGGCAAGACTACTTAAGAAGGCTGTCTCACATTATTAAGCAGCCTACATTTTCTGCCAAAATGGGAAAGAAAAAGGATATGTCGGCTGCTGAGAAGCAACAAATTGTGGAGTGTTTAGGTCAAGGCATGACTACAATCAACATTGTGCAATGATCAGGATGAAGTGTCTTGGCAATCAAGAAGTATGTAGCTGATTCACAGTACACACGTGTGCGTGCTGATAAGGGCAAATTGAGGACTCTTTCCTACAGGCAATTACATCAGGTTAAAAGAGCAGCGGCAAAAAAGCCTTGTCATAGCAGCAGACAAGTTTTTGAAGCTGCTGGTGCCTCCAACGTCCCCCGAACAACAAGATGCAGGGTCCTTCAGAGGTTTGCAGCTGTGCATACGCCATCCTGTCGACCTCCTCTATCCACTTCACACAAGCAGAAACGGCTCCAGTGGGCCAAACATTACATGAAGACTGATTTCAAAACTGTTTTGTTCACGGATGAGTGCCGTGCAGCGCTCGATGGTCCAGATGGATGGAGTGGAGGATGGCTGGTTGATGGACACCCCACGCAAACACGGCTACAGCGCCAACAAGGAGGAGGTGGAGTAATGTTTTGGGCTGGAATCATGGGGAGAGAGATTGTCGGCCCCTTTAGGATCCCTGAAGGTGCTAAAGATGAACTCCATAATGTATGTGGATTTTCTCAAACAGCACTTCCTGCCATGGTTCAAGAAGAAGAACCGTGTATTTCACATCAAGATCATTTTTTTGCATGATAATGCACCATCTTATGCTGCACATAAAACATCTGCATCTCTGGCTGATATGGGCATAAAAGGGGACAAACTTATGGTGTGACCCCCATGCTCCCCTGACCTCTACCCCATTCAGAACCTCTGGAGCATCATCAAAAGGAGTGTCTATGATGGCGGGAGGCAGTTCACATCTAAGCAACAGCTCTGGGAGGGTATTCTGTCCTCATGCAAAACAATTGAAGCAGAAACCATCCAAAACCTGACAAATTCAATGGACGAGAGAGTTCAGAAGCTCCTTTCGAACAAGGGGTCCTATGTGAAAATGTAACATCACCTAGAATAAAGTTTTGAGTTGAAAACTGTTTGATTTCAGTTTCTAATAACCTGCCAATGCTTATAATTTCAAAAATGACCATTTTTTTGGTCTTTATTAAAATGAAAAGGTTGATCGAAAAGTTTGGGGGATCTAAGAGTGTGGCAACCCCGTAGTCATGATTACTTCGAATTCTGACAATATGAGTATCATGTTGCAGGTAGTGCAGCAAGAAGGCACTTACGTGTCTTGCGCATCTCGGAGCCCCAAAATTATTTTCCGGGCTAGATGCAGCTAAAAATTATTATTAATTTTAAATCTGGTGGAGCTTAGTATAGATGGCCTAATAGGATCAGTGCTGCACACTGCTACAAAGCCCAAATTATTTTCCAGTCAAGATACAGATAAACATGATTAGTAATTTTAAATCTGGTGGAGCTTATTATAGATGGCCTAATAGAATCAGTGCTGCACACTGCTACAAAGCCCAAATTATTTTCCAGCCAAGATACAGATAAACATGATTAGTAATTTGAAAGCTTAAAACGGTTGGTAGGGTGATTTTAACCAATCATCAAGCTTTTACTCTCCCCAGGATGACACAGGGTTAGAAAAGTCGTTTCGGATCCATGATTTGTTCATCTTTATGAACGTGAGTCTGTCTACATTATCAGTGGAGAGCCGCGTGCGCTTATCTGTCAGCACACCACCAGCAGCGCTGAACACACGTTCAGACAGAACGCTGGCTGCGGGGCATGACAAGATCTCCAAGGCGTAAGTGGCTATCTCCGGCCATTTATCCAGATTGGAAGCCCAAAAAGAGCAAGGGTCCAGTGACACAGTCATGGCTTCAATGTTTACTTGGAGATACTCCTGTACCATCGTCTCTAGGCGTTGACTATGTGTCAGACTTCTTGTCTCCTGTGGCCTTGCAAAGGATGGGCTAAAAAAGTGGTGAAATTATTCCGCAAAATTGATGTTACCAGCAGATACTGTGGTTCTGTTACGGTTTGAGTGCTGAACACTTGACGGTCCCACGGTTGGCAAGTTGGAACTGTGAGATTCACTAAGTGCACCACTGGTGTTTTGTGGAAAAGCACATGTAAGATTCTGCAACAGTCTCTGCTGATACTCCTGCATGCGTGCATCCCTTTCTATGGCAGGAATAATTTCTGCAAATTTACTTTTGTACCGGGGATCTAACAGTGTGGCAACCCAGTAGTCAGGATTATTTCTAATTCTCACAATTCGAGGGTCATGTTGCAGGTAGTGCAGCAAGAAGGCACTCATGTGTGTTGCGCATCCAGGAGCACCAAGTCCCTGTTGTGTTGGTGGAGAGGTAACAATCATGCTTCCTTCCTCTGTCCTCTCCCCCCAACCTCGCACAACAGAAATGTGATCAAGGTCTCCCTCATCTGATGAGTCTTCCATCAGTTCGTCCTCCACTGCTTCCTGGGCTCCTGCACCTTCCTCACTAGTTTGGCTGCTACCATGCGCCCTGGTAAAACCATCTCCCCCACCCTCACATGCCTGCCGCCTTGGTGCTGCCGACCGTCTGGACCTTGCAGATGTTAGCCATTCCGCATACAACTCCTCCTCCTCTCCTTCCTCCACCTCCTCTTGTGCCACCACCTGACTCCGAATTCTGTTTAACATGTGCTCCAGCATGTAAATCACCGGAATAGTCATGCTGATAATGGCATCATCAGCACTAAACATCTTCATCGCCATTTCAAAACTGTGCAGAAGGGTGCATAGGTCCCTGATCTGAGACCACTCCTCCAGCGTGATTTGCCCCACCTCTGGATCTCGTTGGCCCAGGCTATACGTCAGAACGTATTGCACCAGGGCTTGTCGGTGCTGCCACAGTCGCTGCAACATGTGCAGAGTTGAATTCCACCGGGTAGGCACATCGCATTTTAGCCGGTGAAGTGGCAGGCCCAACGACTTCTGTAGAGATGTAAGTCGCTGAGCTGCGGGATGCGAACGGCGGAAGTGAGCACACAGCGACCGTGCCCTCTGCAGAAAGCCATCTAGTCTGGGATAGTGGGCTAAAAATTGCTGGACAACCAGGTTCAACACGTGAGCCATACAAGGCACGTGTGTGACATTGCCCCGGCGAAGGGCCGCACCCAGGTTTGCAGCATTGTTGCACACGGCCTTCCCTGGTTTCAGGTCCAGTGGAGACAACCATTCATGAAATTGGTTCTCCAGAGCTGACCACAACTCCTCAGCTGTGTGACTCACATTTCCCAGACATTTCAAAGTAAAAACCGCCTGATGACATTGAGCCCTACTGCCAGCATAGTAAGGAGGTGTGCAGGATCCCTTCTGCGCAGTTAGAAAGCTTGTGGCATGACCAGACAGGCTTTGGGTGCAGGTGGAAGACCGAGAGGAGGTTGAGGAGGCAGAAGCAGTGGAGGAACTTTGACATAAAGAGGATTGACGCACAACTCGTGGGGACGGCAAGACTTGGACAGCAGCCCCTTGTCCTGCTGTCACCATAGTTACCCAGTGCCCAGTCAGCGACATGTAACGCCCCTGTCCATGCCTACTCGTCCAAGTGTCTGTGGTGAAATGCATCCTGTCACACACAGAGTTTCTCAAAGAAGCGGTGATGTTGTGTGCGACATGCTGGTGGAGCGCAGGCACACCTTTCTTTGAGAAGTAGTGCCGACTGGGCATCTGGTACTGGGGCACTGCGACAGACATAAGGTCTCGAAAATCCTCTGTGTCCACCAGGCGGAAAGGCAGCATTTCTGTAGCCAAGAGCTTGCAGATGGTGAAATTCAACCTCTTAGCTTTCTCATAGCTAGGAGGAAAAGTTCTTTTACTTGTCCACATCTGAGGGACCGAGGGCTGGCTATTGTGCTTAGACGGGGTTGATAAGGGTGTCCCCGGCAAACTGCCGGTCTGTGAGGAAGATGCAGGCGGACATGTTAGGTTGCCTTGATCCAAAGGTGGTGCTATCGATGTCGGACAGCGCTCAACACCAGCTGGTGTTACCACCTCCAAAGAAAATGATGACCTGCCAATCACGCTGGCTGTTGCGGGTAAAGAGGTGGCAGGTCTGCGCCCCAAAACAGGTGTGACTGCTGTCTCCCCAGTCACAGAGGATGAAGAGGCCGCGGATGCACAAGATATGGCAGACGGTGGTTGGCCCGGCCGGCTAGGCCGCATTGTAGCACACTGAGCTTCCCACTGCAACTTATGCTTCATGTCCATGTGCCGGTTCATGCATGAAGTACTCAAACTATGTATTTTTTGGCCTCTACTTAGCTTTTGCTGACAAATGTTACAGATAACACGAGTTGGGTCATCTTTATCGATCTGAAAAAATGCCCAGGCTATGCAAGGCTTAGCACCCATGCGACCTGAAGAGCCACCACAACTTGTGGTGAGAGGCAGAGTTGTGTTTGAGGATGCAGTTGTTGACGTGCTTCCAGTACTACGTCTCTGTCCAGGAAGGCGCAACCTGACCTCGTCGTCACTAGCATCTTCCTCCACCTCCTCTGCTGACCTCATCTCTTGGCTGACTGTGGGTTGACAGTAAGTGGGATCTCCAACCTCATCATCATCACCCTGTGCGTTATCACACCCGTCGTCCTCAGAGCCAACCTGTTCCTGCCCTGACAAAAAACTAAAGTTGTCGCTCCAATCAGGTATTTGAGTCTCATCATCGTCTTCCTCATTGTCTCCACCAACAGGAGTTACAGTTTGGGAATGAGGGTCTACATTATGGTCAGAACCTTCTGCGTCTGGTCCTGGATCCGATTCATAAAGATTCTGGGCATCAGTGCAGATCATTTCCTCGTCTGGATTCACAGAAGCGCTGGAGTCGACCTCTGATTCCCAGGCTATAGTGTGAGTAAACAGCTCTGCAGACTCAACCATCTGTTCTACCTCATACTCAGACGGGCAGCTGGAGATTTGGGAGCTGTGAGGAAGCTAGTGCGATTGGGGTGACACCTTTGAGGACTGGAGTATTTGTGATGTTGAAGTTGATGTGGAGGAGAGCCCACTTAAAGGAGCACTTGATATCCGTTGAAGCACCTGCTGTTTTTGTGCCTCATCTGGAATTTGTAGCGATTGGCGTGGCCGTAAGAAAGGGATCTTATCACATTGTCCGCTAAAAGAAGTAGACATTTTAGTTTGGCTGGAAGATGGTCTTTCTTCTGCAGATGTTACTGTTGCTTTAATACCTACCCCACGGACACAACCTTTTTTCCCCTTCCCAACACGCCTATTCCCCTTTCCAACAGCAGCAGGCCTTTTTCCACTCATTTTGGTGGTCAACTAATTCACAACTCTGGAGTTGTTTGCACAAAAAAACAATGGATGGGAACCGAGCAGAGCTGAGTGGCCAAACTGTGGTATTAGGCCAAAACTATTGGCTGGGTTAGATGCAGAAAAAAATTATATTCAATTTGCAACCTGATGGAGGTTAGTATAGATGGACTAATAGAACAAGTCCCACACACAGCTAGAAGCCCAAATATTTTTTCAGAAGTAGATGCAGAAAAAATTGTATTCAGTTTGCAACCTGATGGAGGTCTGTATAGATGGATTAATAGAACAAGTCCCAC
Organism: Phyllobates terribilis; assembly: GCF_046119375.1. NCBI lineage: Eukaryota > Metazoa > Chordata > Amphibia > Anura > Dendrobatidae > Phyllobates > Phyllobates terribilis. Next base: position 279,248,514 of record NW_027362767.1, read on the forward strand.
ACACAGCTAGAAGCCCAATATTTTTTCAGAGGTAGATGCAGAAAAAAAATATATTCAGTTTGCAACCTGATGGAGGTCAGTATAGATGGACTAATAGAGAAAGTCCCACACACTGCTAGAAGGCCAAATATTTTTTCAGAGCTAGATGCAGACAAAAAATTATTTTTTATTTGCAACCTGATGGAGGTCAGTATTAGAGATGAGCGTTGTTCTACTCGAACTGTTCGCCAATCTCAAATTCGAGCTGTTTTGGGCGGTGTTCGAGCCGTTCGGCGAACACGAACAATTTGAGAAAAATTCGGCTGTTCGAGGTTATGTTCGATAACTGTTCGTGCACCAAAATCATAACTGGATTTTTTCTCAGTAATGATGAAAATTAATGTTAATACGCAGTTTGAGTGTACAGCGGGGTGGGGGGAGGGGCAGGGGATGGATCTCTGCAGGAACAATAAAGATCTCCATTTTTTTTTCTCTTTCCCGCATTTACAGTGGGGAGGTGCAATCTGTCAGCCTATCAGCAGCGCACACACGGAGCGAAGTGCTTTTTTTCACACAAGCAAGGGCATGTGTCATTGGCAGTGTATGTCACATGTCCTTGCCCTATAAGACCAAGCCATTTTCCCCGTCGCCACCATTTTCTCACTGCTGCAGCTGCGTGTTAGACGGCACCGCTGTTGCTGTGTGCGCTATACCTTGTTAATTTCAAGCCAATTTTCGCACAAATATACAGATAGCTTGGGAGTAGGGAATACTTGTGATTGCAGTCCTTTTAAGGACTAGGTTACAGCATTTCCTACGACTTTTATCAGGGAGGTCTGTGCTCTTAAATAGATAGGTTGTGGGAGTAAAGACTAATTGTAATTGGAGTCCTTTTCAGGACTAGGTTACATGAGTTCCTATCAGTTTTTGCCAGGCAGGTCTGTGCCAGTGCTGTGCAAGTTTTTTTCACAGCATTTGGCTGAATCTAGCAAAGCTAATCCTTTTTGGCCTATTGCAGAATGTGTTAGTCAGTGGAGTAGCCTATCTGTGTTGCAAGATATACCACCTGTGTATAGAATACCAATTTTTTTACTGCACCTAGTGAAGTAAAATCTTTTGGGCATAGCATCATTCTATTAGTCCATCTATACTGACCTCCATCAGGTTGCAAATTAAAACTAATTTTTATCTGCATCTACAGTACCTCTGAAAAAATATTTGGGCTTCTAGCAGTGTGTGGGACTTGTTCTATTAGTCCATCTATACTGACCTCCATCAGGTTGCAAACTGAATATATTTTTTTCTGCATCTACCTCTGAAAAAATATTGGGCTTCTAGCTGTGTGTGGGTCTTGTTCTATTAATCCATCTATACTGACCTCCATCAGGTTGCAAACTGAATATAATTTTTTTCTGCATCTAGCTCTGAAAAAATATTTGGCCTTCTAGTAGTGTGTCGGACTTTCTCTATTAGTCCATCTATACTGACCTCCATCAGGTTGCAAATTAAAAATAATTTTTATCTGCATCTACAGTACCTCTGAAAAAATATTTGGGCTTCTAGCTGTGTGCGGGACTTGTTGTATTAGTCCATCTATACTGACCTCCATCAGGTTGCAAACTGAATATATTTTTTTCTGCATCTACCTCTGAAAAAATATTTGGCCTTCTAGTAGTGTGTCGGACTTTCTCTATTAGTCCATCTATACTGACCTCCATCAGGTTGCAAATTAAAACTAATTTTTATCTGCATCTACAGTACCTCTGAAAAAATATTTGGGCTTCTAGCAGTGTGTGGGACTTGTTCTATTAGTCCATCTATACTGACCTCCATCAGGTTGCAAACTGAATATATTTTTTTCTGCATCTATCTCTGAAAAAATATTTGGCCTTCTAGTAGTGTGTCGGACTTTCTCTATTAGTCCATCTATACTGACCTCCATCAGGTTGCAAATTAAAACTAATTTTTATCTGCATCTACCTCTGAAAAAATATTGGGCTTCTAGCTGTGTGTGGGTCTTGTTCTATTAATCCATCTATACTGACCTCCTTCAGGTTGCAAACTGAATATATTTTTTTCTGCATCTACCTCTGAAAAAATATTTGGCCTTCTAATAGTGTGTCGGACTTTCTCTATTAGTCCATCTATACTGACCTCCATCAGGTTGCAAATTAAAACTAATTTTTATCTGCATCTACAGTACCTCTGAAAAAATATTTGGGCTTCTAGCAGTGTGTGGGACTTGTTCTATTAGTCCATCTATACTGATCTCCATCAGGTTGCAAACTGAATATAGTTTTTTCTGCATCTACCTCTGAAAAAATATTGGGCTTCTAGCTGTGTGTGCGTCTTGTTCTATTAATCCATCTATACTGACCTCCATCAGGTTGCAAACTGAATATATTTTTTTCTGCATCTACCTCTGAAAAAATATTTGGCCTTCTAGTAGTGTGTCAGACTTTCTCTATTAGTCCATCTATACTGACCTCCATCAGGTTGCAAATTAAAACTAATTTTTATCTGCATCTACAGTACCTCTGAAAAAATATTTGGGCTTCTAGCTGTGTGTGGGACTTGTTGTATTAGTCCATCTATACTGACCTCCATCAGGTTGCAAACTGAATATATTTTTTTCTGCATCTACCTCTGAAAAAATATTTGGCCTTCTAGTAGTGTGTCGTACTTTCTCTATTAGTCCATCTATACTGACCTCCATCAGGTTGCAAATTAAAAATAATTTTTATCTGCATCTACAGTACCTCTGAAAAAATATTTGGGCTTCTAGCTGTGTGCGGGACTTGTTGTATTAGTCCATCTATACTGACCTCCATCAGGTTGCAAACTGAATATATTTTTTTCTGCATCTACCTCTGAAAAAATATTTGGCCTTCTAGTAGTGTGTCGGACTTTCTCTATTAGTCCATCTATACTGACCTCCATCAGGTTGCAAATTCAAAATAATTTTTTTCTGCATCTAACCCAGCCAATAGTTTTGGCCTAATACCACAGTTTGGCCACTCAGCTCTGCTCGATTACCATCCATTCTTTTTTTGTGCAAACAACTCCAGAGTTGTGAATTAGTTAACCACCAAAATGAGTGGAAAAAGGCCTGCTGCTGGTGGAAAGGGGGAATAGGCGTGTTGGGAAGGGGAAAAAAGGTTGTGTCCGTGGGGTAGGTGTTAAAGCAACAGTAACATCTGCAGAAGAAAGACCATCTTCCAGCCAAACTAAAATGTCTACTTCTTTTAGCGGACAATGTGATAAGATCCCTTTCTTACGGCCACGCCAATCGCTACAAATTCCAGATGAGGCACAAAAACAGCAGGTGCTTCAACGGATATCAAGTGCTCCTTTAAGTGGGCTCTCCTCCACATCAACTTCAACATCACAAATACTCCAGTCCTCAAAGGTGTCACCCAAATCGCACTTGCTTCCTCACAGCTCCCAAATCTCCAGCTGCCCGTCTGAGTATGAGGTAGAACAGATGGTTGAGTCTGCAGAGCTGTTTACTCATACTATAGCCTGGGAATCAGAGGTCGACTCCAGCGCTTCTGTGAATCCAGACGAGGAAATGATCTGCACTGATGCCCAGAATCTTTATGAGTCGGATCCAGGACCAGACGCAGAAGGTTCTGACCATAATGTAGACCCTCATTCCCAAACTGTAACTCCTGTTGGTGGAGACAATGAGGAAGACGATGATAAGACTCAAATACCTGATTGGAGCGACAACTTTAGTTTTTTGTCAGGGCAGGAACAGGTTGGCTCTGAGGACGACGGGTGTGATAACGCACAGGGTGATGATGATGAGGTCGGAGATCCCACTTACTGTCAACCCACAGTCAGCCAAGAGATGAGGTCAGCAGAGGAGGTGGAGGAAGATGCTAGTGACGACGAGGTCAGGTTGCGCCTTCCTGGACAGAGACGTAGTACTGGAAGCACGTCAACAACTGCATCCTCAAACACAACTCTGCCTCTCACCACAAGTCGTGGTGGCTCTTCAGGTCGCATGGGTGCTAAGCCTTGCATAGCCTGGGCATTTTTTCAGATCGATAAAGATGACCCAACTCGTGTTATCTGTAACATTTGTCAGCAAAAGCTAAGAAGAGGCCAAAAAATACATAGTTTGAGTACTTCATGCATGAACCGGCACATGGACATGAAGCATAAGTTGCAGTGGGAAGCTCAGTGTGCTACAATGCGGTCTAGCCGGCCGGGCCAACCACAGTCTGCCATATCTTGTGCATCCGCGGCCTCTTCATCCTCTGTGACTGGGGGGACAGCAGTCACACCTGTTTTGGGGCGCAGACCTGCCACCTCTTTACCCGCAACAGCCAGCGTGATTGGCAGGTCATCATTTTCTTTGGAGGTGGTAACACCAGCTGGTCTTGAGCGCTGTCCGACATCGATAGCACCACCTTTGGATCAAGGCAACCTAACATGTCCGCCTGCATCTTCCTCACAGACCGGCAGTTTGCCGTGGACACCCTTATCAACCCCGTCTAAGCACAATAGCCAGCCCTCGGTCCCTCAGATGTGGACAAGTAAAAGACCATTTCCTCCTAGCCATGAGAAAGCTAAGAGGTTGAATTTCACCATCTGCAAGCTCTTGGCTACAGAAATGCTGCCTTTCCGCCTGGTGGACACAGAGGATTTTCGAGACCTTATGTCCGTCGCAGTGCCCCAGTACCAGATGCCCAGTCGGCACTACTTCTCAAAGAAAGGTGTGCCTGCGCTCCACCAGCATGTCGCACACAACATCACCGCTTCTTTGAGAAACTCTGTGTGTGACAGGGTGCATTTCACCACAGACACTTGGACGAGTAGGCATGGACAGGGGCGTTACATGTCGCTGACTGGGCACTGGGTAACTATGGTGACAGCAAGACAAGGGGCTGCTGTCCAAGTCTTGCCGTCCCCACGAGTTGTGCGTCAATCCTCTTTATGTCAAAGTTCCTCCACTGCTTCTGCCTCCTCAACCTCCTCTCGGTCTTCCACCTGCACCCAAAGCCTGTCTGGTCATGCCACAAGCTTTCTAACTGCGCAGAAGGGATCCTGCACACCTCCTTACTATGCTGGCAGTAGGGCTCAACGTCATCAGGCGGTTTTTACATTGAAATGTCTGGGAAATGTGAGTCACACAGCTGAGGAGTTGTGGTCAGCTCTGGAGAACCAATTTCATGAATGGTTGTCTCCACTGGACCTGAAACCAGGGAAGGCCGTGTGCGACAATGCTGCAAACCTGGGTGCGGCCCTTCGCCGGGGCAATGTCACACAAGTGCCTTGTATGGCTCACGTGTTGAACCTGGTTGTCCAGCAATTTTTAGCCCACTATCCCAGACTAGATGGCCTTCTGCAGGGGGCACAGTCGCTGTGTGCTCACTTCCACCGTTCGCATCCCGCAGCTCAGCGACTTACATCTCTACAGAAGTCGTTGGGCCTGCCACTTCAACGGCTAAAATGCGATGTGCCTACCCGGTGGAATTCAACTCTGCACATGTTGCAGCGACTGTGGCAGCACCGACAAGCCCTGGTGCAATACGTTCTGACGTATAGCCTGGGCCAACGAGATTCAGAGGTGGGGCAAATCACGCTGGAGGAGTGGTCTCAGATCAGGGACCTATGCACCCTTCTGCACAGTTTTGAAATGGCGACGAAGATGTTTAGTGCTGACGATGCCATTATCAGCATGACTATTCCGGTGATTTACATGCTGGAGCACATGTTAAACAGAATTCGGAGTCAGGTGGTGGCACAAGAGGAGGTGGAGGAAGTAGAGGAGGAGGAGTTGTATGCGGAAGGGCTAACATCTGCAAGGTCCAGAAGGTCGGCAGCACCAAGGCAGCAGGTATGTGAGGGTGGGGGAGATGGTTTTACCAGGGCGCATGGTAGCAGCCAAACTAGTGAGGAAGGTGCAGGAGCCCAGGAAGAAGTGGAGGACGAACTGATGGAAGACTCATCAGATGAGGGAGACCTTGATCACATTTCTGTTGTGCGAGGTTGGGGGGAGAGGACAGAGGAAGGAAGCATGATTGTTACCTTGCCACCAACACAACAGGGACTTGGTGCTCCTGGATGCGCAACACACATGAGTGCCTTCTTGCTGCACTACCTGCAACATGACCCTCGAATTGTGAGAATTAGAAATAATCCTGACTACTGGGTTGCCACACTGTTAGATCCCCGGTACAAAAGTAAATTTGCAGAAATTATTCCTGCCATAGAAAGGGATGCACGCATGCAGGAGTATCAGCAGAGACTGTTGCAGAATCTTACATGTGCTTTTCCACAAAATACCAGTGGTGCACGTAGTGAATCTCACAGTTCCAACTTGCCAACCGTGGGACCGTCAAGTGTTCAGCACTCAAACCGTAACAGAACCACAGTATCTGCTGGTAACATCAATTTTGCGGAATAATTTCACCACTTTTTTAGCCCATCCTTTGCAAGGCCACAGGAGACAAGAAGTCTGACACATAGTCAACGCCTAGAGACGATGGTACAGGAGTATCTCCAAGTAAACATTGAAGCCACGACTGTGTCACTGGACCCTTGCTCTTTTTGGGCTTCCAATCTGGATAAATGGCCGGAGATAGCCACTTACGCCTTGGAGATCTTGTCATGCCCCGCAGCCAGCGTTCTGTCTGAACGTGTGTTCAGCGCTGCTGGTGGTGTGCTGACAGATAAGCGCACGCGGCTCTCCACTGATAATGTAGACAGACTCACGTTCATAAAGATGAACAAATCATGGATCCGAAACGACTTTTCTACCCCTGTGTCATCCTGGGGAGAGTAAAAGCTTGATGATTGGTTAAAATCACCCTACCAAACGTTTTAAGCTTTCAAATTACTAATCATGTTTATCTGTATCTTGACTGGAAAATAATTTGGGCTTTGTAGCAGTGTGCAGCACTGATCCTATTAGGCCATCTATAATAAGCTCCACCAGATTTAAAATTAAAAATAATTTTTAGCTGCATCTAGCCCGGAAAATAATTTTGGGGCTCCGAGATGCGCAAGACACATAAGTGCCTTCTTGCTGCACTACCTGCAGCATGACCCTCATATTGTCAGAATTCGAAGTAATCATGACTACTGGGTTGCCACACTCTTAGATCCCCCAAACTTTTCGATCAACCTTTTCATTTTAATAAAGACCAAAAAAATGGTCATTTTTGAAATTATAAGCATTAGCAGGTTGTTAGAAACTGAAATCAAACAGTTTTCAACTCAAAACTTTATTCTAGGTGATGTTACATTTTCACATAGGACCCCTTGTTCGAAAGGAGCTTCTGAACTCTCTCGTCCATTGAATTTGTCAGGTTTTGGATGGTTTCTGCTTCAATTGTTTTGCATGAGGACAGAATACCCTCCCAGAGCTGTTGCTTAGATGTGAACTGCCTCCCGCCATCATAGACACTCCTTTTAATGATGCTCCAAAGGTTCTGAATGGGGTAGAGGTCAGGGGAGCATGGGGGTCACACCATAAGTTTGTCCCCTTTTATGCCCATATCAGCCAGAGATGCAGATGTTTTATGTGCAGCATGAGATGGTGCATTATCATGCAGAAAAATGATCTTGCTGTGAAATACACGGTTCTTCTTCTTGAACCATGGCAGGAAGTGCTGTTTGAGAAAATCCACATACATTATGGAGTTCATCTTTAGCGCCTTCAGGGATCCTAAAGGGGCCGACAATCTCTCTCCCCATGATTCCAGCCCAAAACATTACTCCACCTCTTCCTTGTTGGCGCTGTAGCCGTGTTTGCGTGGGGTGTCCATCAACCAGCCATCCTCCACTCCATCCATCTGGACCATCGAGCGCTGCACGGCACTCATCCGTGAACAAAACAGTTTTGAAATCAGTCTTCATGTAATGTTTGGCCCACTGGAGCCGTTTCTGCTTGTGTGAAGTGGATAGAGGAGGTCGACAGGATGGCGTATGCACAGCTGCAAACCTCTGAAGGACCCTGCATCTTGTTGTTCGGGGGACGTTGGAGGCACAAGCAGCTTCAAAAACTTGTCTGCTGCTATGACAAGGCTTTTTTGCCGCTGCTCTTTCAACCTGACGTAATTGCCTGTAGGAAAGAGTCCTCAATTTGCCCTTATCAGCACGCACACGTGTGTACTGTGAATCAGCTACATACTTCTTGATTGCCAAGACACTTCATCCTGATCATCGCACAATGTTGATTGTAGTCATGCCTTGACCTAAACACTCCACAATTTGTTGCTTCTCAGCAGCCGACACATCCTTTTTCTTTCCCATTTTGGCAGAAAATGTAGGCTGCTTAATAATGTGAGAGAGCCTTCTTAAGTAGTCTTGCCTTTCATTGGACACACCTGCCAAACTAATTAGCACAGGTGTCTGCAATTGCTTACAGTGATATAAAGAGCCCTGACACACATCACCATCAATGAGTTTAACTGACAAACAAACAAATTCTTCCCTTATCACTCCTAAACACTTTTTGCATAATAATTTGGAACGCGGTGTACATGTGCTTTTCCACAAAACACCAGCGGTTCACGTAGTGAATCTTACAGTTCTAACTTGCCAACCGTGGTCTGTATGGAATTGTTCAATAAAGGGCCCAAAATTAAGATAACATAGATGGGAGAGGTCTCTATGAATAGGAATTCCTAAGTATTTGATACCCTGTGAGGGCCAGGCAAAGGGAAAGTTGGACTGGATGGAATCCTATATGGATTTGGGGAGGGAGACATCGAGGGCCTCAGACTTCGCTGCATTGATTTTAAAATTTTACCATGTAACAAAGTGATCTATTTCAGCCATAACAGCATGGATGGATATATGTGATTGAGTGATATATACTAGGACATCATCAGCAAATAGAGAGCACTTGTACTCGGTGCCTCCCACCTCAATCCACCTAATATTGGGGTTATGGCGAATTGATGAGAGCAGGTGCTCCATCACTAGGATGTATAAGAGAGGGGACAGAGGGCATCCCTGCCTTGTCCCATTGGTGATTGTGAAAGGTGATGAAAATGTTCTGACGCACCCCCTGGGCCTTGGGACACCCGGAGCCGGACCCTTTTTGGTGGATGCTGGTGGTTGTAGTCTTTGTGGCGGCGACCCGGTTCCGTGGCTCAGGGCGGTCAAACCAGTGGCGGAACTATTTATGTGGTTTTGATGTTTAAATGTCCGACTACGCCACCCGTGGATTGCGGTCAGAGTGAACCGCCGCTACAGGGCAGACCGCTGAGGCTGGTGTTGTGGGTGCAGCAGAGCGTAGCATAACTCCCCACGGGAGGAGTATAGCCTCAGGGCAGTGTATGCGGAGGATGGGGGTGATGGTGCAGGGCAGCAGCAGTAACGACACGGAGTCAGTGATGCAGTCCAGGGCCTTTACTCACAGTTCTTATTATCCAGACCACCTCTGCAGGTAACGGCTGCCCACGTCGTACTGTGCTCACCAGGTGAGGGGCTCAGACAACTCCCAGATAACTTTGGAGCACTTCACAGGACCCCCTTTGTGTGTCCTTTGTCTGGCCTTTCTTACCAACACTTCTGTCCGGCTGCCTCGGGCCTCCTCTTGGTAAACTTGGCGCCAGTTTCCCTGACCCTATGTGGTGCCTTCCTAGCGGGTGTAGCGAGGGGCTGCGCCACATAAAATGTCAGAGCCTCCGGTTTCTAGCTGAGGGTCATTTCCTGCCTCCACTAGTTCGGGGACCGGTCTCCCCCTTTGGCCTGACCCCTCCACGCAGGTGGATTCGGGCGTGCGGTGGCGACTCGCCCGTCCGCACCCCTGGGATCCCTTCATTCCTCGTTCCTGGAGCCTTCTCCGCTCCTCTTCCTTCCTTCTCCCTCTTCCAGGCCTGGGCCTCTGTTACTAGGCCCGCCTCCGGAGCAGAGCTCATGCAGAGCCCCTGCTCCCTGCCACTTCTGCTCAGACTTCTCTGCACTGAACTAAGATGGTGCCCACCTTTTATACTCCCTTCTCAATGCACCCAGGAACTGCTTCCTCCCTGCTCCTGCACTACAGGGTTCCCCTTCCTCAGTGTTCCCTCCCCCCACTCCAGCCAGGGACAGGGACTGTCGTGCCCATCTCAGGGGCATATTGGTCGCCCTGCCCCACGGCAATGTGGTGTAATGCATGCAGGTGTCGGGTCCTGATCCACACTCCATCCTTACCTGAGAGTGAGATATCACACCTCTGGGTGAGGTGCAATACGTCTGTAGCAACCGAGCCCTCAGGGTGCTACAGTTCCATTTATCTTCAGCCTAGGTGACGTATTGCGATACAGGGCCGTGATTTTGGCTGTAAAAGGGTCCCCTAGACCCCTACCCCAAGCTTTTTAAGAGAATCATATATGGCGTGCCAGGAGACTCTATGGAATGCTTTCTCAGCATCCAACGAGAGTATCTAATTACAAATTTTTAACTGCATCTAGCCCAGGAAATACTTTGTGCCTAGTAGCAGTGTCTGCTAGTCAGCGGATTATCCCGGCTGTTAAGCAAGCTACACCACCTGTAGTTTAGACACTTAATTTTTTCAAAGGAAATGCTTCGGGACCATGGGATACTCAGTGAAGAGCATCAGGAGGCACCCCAAGGCATAGGGGCTGGGACTGGCAGTAGGATGCCTTGCGGTGGACAGCCGAGCTCGATCCTTATAAAAGCTTTTTAACTGCAGCAGCTTTAGTGGACGCTACTGAAGCTGGAATTACGCGGCTGCTGGCATGAGACTTGCCCTCCAATAGATCCTTGTAAATGGATTTAAAGTGTATTCATTCAAATTAGAGAGACAATTTAAATTAAAAAGCTTAGAGCTGCCTCCACCACAGGGGGGCTCGCTCGACCCACCAGCGGACATGTACCAGTATTGGGAGAGGGGGGCTGGCCATCAGGGTTCACCGCGGCTCTGGCACAAACCCGGCGACACGGAGGTGGCACGGGCAGGAGCGGACTGGCCGTGTCGGCTTCTCACTTTTTGGATTTTAGAAGGGCATGACATGCCTATATCTGTGTCTCCCCCTCCTTTTACTCCTCCACCTCTTTTATTTTCGCATGACTATATGTACTTGTCACTTTTCCATGTGTTAGTTGTGTCTTCTGAGCAGTTTGTCAGCTTTTGGACACCTTTGAAGGTGTTTTCTATGTGTTTCTATGTGTTTATGTTTGCCTGCCATTGGTTTTAACGGTGTTCGAAGGTGTTCGACGAACAGTTCGACGAACAGTTCGGCGAACACACGGGTGTTCGACGAACCGAACCGAACTCGAACACTACGGGGGTGGCTCAACACTAGTCAGTATAGATGGACTAATAGAGAAAGTCCCACACACTGCTAGAAGGCCAAATATTTTTTCAGAGCTAGATGCAGAAAAAAATTATATTCAGTTTGCAACCTGATGGAGGTCAGTATAGATGGACTAATAGAACAAGTCCCACACAGAGCTAGAAGCCCAGATATTTTTTCAGAGGTAGATGCAGAAAAAAATTATATTCAGTTTGCAACCTGATGGAGGTCTGTATAGATGGATTAATAGAACAAGTCCCACACACAGCTAGAAGCCCAATATTTTTTCAGAGGTAGATGCAGAAAAAAAATATATTCAGTTTGCAACCTGATGGAGGTCAGTATAGATGGACTAATAGAGAAAGTCCCACACACTGCTAGAAGGCCAAATATTTTTTCAGAGCTAGATGCAGTCAAAAAATTATTTTTAATTTGCAACCTGATGGAGGTCAGTATAGATGGACTAATAGAGAAAGTCCCACACACTGCTAGAAAGCCAAATATTTTTTCAGAGCTAGATGCAGATATAAATTATTTTTAATTTGCAACCTGATGGAGGTCAGTATAGATGGACTAATAGAGAAAGTCCCACACACTGCTAGAAGGCCAAATATTTTTTCAGAGCTAGATGCAGACAAAAAATTATTTTGAATTTGCAACCTGATGGAGGTCAGTATAGATGGACTAATAGAGAAAGTCCCACACACTGCTAGAAGGCCAAATATTTTTTCAGAGCTAGATGCAGACAAAAAATTATTTTTAATTTGCAACCTGATGGAGGTCAGTATAGATGGACTAATAGAGAAAGTCCCACACACTGCTAGAAGGCCAAATATTTTTTCAGAGCTAGATGCAGATAAAAATTATTTTTAATTTGCAACCTGATGGAGGTCAGTATAGATGGACTAATAGAGAAAGTCCCACACACTGCTAGAAGGCCAAATATTTTTTCAGAGCTAGATGCAGAAAAAAATTATATTCAGTTTGCAACCTGATGGAGGTCAGTAAAGATGGACTAATAGAAGTAGTCCCACACACAGCTAGAAGCCCAAATATTTTTTCAGAGGTAGATGCAGATAAAAATTATTTTTAATTTGCAACCTGATGGAGGTCAGTATAGATGGACTAATAGAGAAAGTCCCACACACTGCTATAAGGCCAAATATTTTTTCAGAGCTAGATGCAGACAAAAAATTATTTTGAATTTGCTGCGTGATGGAGGTCAGTATAGATGGACTAATAGAACAAGTCCCACACACTGCTAGAAGGCCAAATATTTTTTCAGAGCTAGATGCAGAAAAAAATTATATTCAGTTTGCAACCTGATGGAGGTCAGTATAGATGGACTAATAGAACAAGTCTCACACACTGCTAGAAGCCCAAATATTTTTTCAGAGCTAGATGCAGAAAAAAATTATATTCAATTTGCAACCTGATGGAGGTCAGTATAGATGGACTAATAGAATGATGCTATGCCCAAAAGATTTTACTTCACTAGGTGCAGTAAAAAAATTGGTATTCTATACACAGGTGGTATATCTTGCAACACAGATAGGCTACTCCACTGACTAACACACTCTGCAATAGGCCAAAAAGGATTAGCTTTGCTAGATTCAGCCAAATGCTGTGAAAAAAACTTGCACAGCACTGGAACAGACCTGCCTGGCAAAAACTGATAGGAACTGATGTAACCTAGTCCTGAAAAGGACTGCAATTACAATTAGTCTTTACTCCCACAATCTATCTATTTAAGAGCACAGACCTGCCTGATAAAAGTCGTAGGAAATGCTGTAACCTAGTCCTTAAAAGGACTGCAATCACAACTATTCCCTACTCCCAAGCTATCTGTAGATTTGTGCGAAAATTGGCTTGAAATTAACAAGGTATAGCGCACACAGCAACAGCGGTGCCGTCTAACACGCAGCTGCAGCAGTGAGAAAATGGTGGCGACGGGGAAAATGGCTTGGTCTTATAGGGCAAGGACATGTGACATACATTGCCAATGACACATGCCCTTGCTTGTGTGAAAAAAAGCACTTCGCTCCGTGTGTGCACTGCTGATAGGCTGACAGATTGCACCTCCCCACTGTAAATGCGGGAAAGAAAAAAAAAATGGAGATCTTCATTATTCCTGCAGAGATCCATCCCCTGCCCCTCCCCCCACCCCGCTGTACACTCAAACTGCATATTAACATTAATTTTCATCATTACTGAGAAAAAATCCAGTTATGATTTTGGTGCACGAACAGTTATCGAACATAACCTCGAACTGCCGAATTTTTCTCAAATCGTTCGTGTTCGCCGAACGGCTCGAACACCGCCCAAAACAGCTCGAATTTGAGATTGGCGAACAGTTCGAGTCGAACAACGCTCATTTCTACTGACAGCGTGGGAGAATTCTCCTGCGCTCAGCACTTGAGCAGGAGAATTCTCCCACGCTGGGATGGCATTGAGATGACAGGCTGGATCGCAGCTGAGCGCTGCCATCCAGCATGCTATCCTTCATAGACACTGCAGAGCGCAGGCATACTTGCGCTCTGCAGTGTCTCTGAAGGATGACAAGCTGGATGGCAGCGCTCAGCTGCGATCCAGCCTGTCATCTCAATGCCATCCCAGCATGGGAGATGAACTCGGCTCATCTGGATACCGTCACAGCGAGACACTGAGGAGCGCAAGCATGCCTACCCTTCTCAGTGTCTGCGGCATGGCAAGTAGAGATGAGCTTTGTTCTACTTGAACTGTTCGCCAATCTCAAATTCGAGCTGTTTTGGGCGGTGTTCGAGCCGTTCGGCGAACACGAACGATTTGAGAAAAATTCGGCTGTTCGAGGTTATGTTCAATAACTGTTCGTGCACCAAAATCATAACTGGATTTTTTCTCAGTAATGATGAAAATTAATGTTAATATGCAGTTTGAGTGTACAGCGGGGTGGGGGGAGGGGCAGGGGATGGATCTCTGCAGGAATAATGAAGATCTCCATTTTTTTTTCTCTTTCCTGCATTTGCAGTGGGGAGGTGCAGTCTGTCAGCCTTTCAGCAGCGCACACACGGAGAGAACTGCTGTTTTTCACACAAGCCATGGCATGTGTCATTGGCAGTGTATGTCACATGTCCTTGCCCTATAAGACCAAGCCATTTTCCCCGTCGCCACCATTTTCTCACTGCTGCAGCTGCGTGTTAGACGGCACCGCTGTTGCTGTGTGCGCTATACCTTGTTAATTTCAAGCCAATTTTCGCACAAATCTACAGATAGCTTGGGAGTAGGGAATAGTTGTGATTGCAGTCCTTTTAAGGACTAGGTTACAGCATTTCCTACGACTTTTATCAGGCAGGTCTGTGCTCTTAAATAGATAGATTGTGGGAGTAAAGACTAATTGTAATTGCAGTCCTTTTCAGGACTAGGTTACATCAGTTCCTATCAGTTTTTGCCAGGCAGGTCTGTGCCAGTGCTGTGCAAGTTTTTTCACAGCATTTGGCTGAATCTAGCAAAGCTAATCCTTTTTGGCCTATTGCAGAGTGTGTTAGTCAGTGGAGTAGCCTATCTGTGTTGCAAGATATACCACCTGTGTATAGAATACCAATTTTTTTACTGCAGATAGTGAAGTAAAATCTTTTGGGCATAGCATCATTCTATTAGTCCATCTATACTGACCTCCATCAGGTTGCAAATTGAATATAATTTTTTTCTGCATCTAGCTCTGAAAAAATATTTGTGCTTCTAGCAGTGTGTGGGACTTGTTCTATTAGTCCATCTATACTGACCTCCATCAGGTTGCAAATTAAAAATTTTTTTTTTTCTGCATCTACCTCTGAAAAAATATTGGGCTTCTAGCTGTGTGTGGGACTTGTTCTATTAATCCATCTATACAGACCTCCATCAGGTTGCAAACTGAATATAATTTTTTTCTGCATCTACCTCTGAAAAAATATTTGGGCTTCTAGCTGTGTGTGGGACTTGTTCTATTAGTCCATCTATACTGACCTCCATCAGGTTGCAAACTGAATATAATTTTTTTCTGCATCTAGCTCTGAAAAAATATTTGGCCTTCTAGCAGTGTGTGGGACTTGTTCTATTAGTCCACCTATACTGACCTCCATCAGGTTGCAAATTCAAAATAATTTTTTGTCTGCATCTAGCTCTGAAAAAATATTTGGCCTTCTAGCAGTGTGTGGGACTTTCTCTATTAGTCCATCTATACTGACCTCCATCAGGTTGCAAACTGAATATATTTTTTTTCTGCATCTACCTCTGAAAAAATGTTTGGGCTTCTAGCTGTGTGTGGGACTTGTTCTATTAGTCCATCTATACTGACCTCCATCAGGTTGCAAATCGAATATAATTTTTTTCTCCATCTAACCCAGCCAGTAGTTTTGGCCTAATACCACAGTTTGGCCACTCAGCTCTGCTCGGTTCCCATCCATTCTTTTTTTGTGCAAACAACTCCAGAGTTGTGAATTAGTTAACCACCAAAATGAGTGGAAAAAGGCCTGCTGCTGGTGGAAAGGGGAATAGGCGTGTTGGGAAGGGGAAAAAAGGTTGTGTCCGTGGGGTAGGTGTTAAAGCAACAGTAACATCTGCAGAAGAAAGACCATCTTCCAGCCAAACTAAAATGTCTACTTCTTTTAGCGGACAATGTGATAAGATCCCTTTCTTACGGCCACGCCAATCGCTACAAATTCCAGATGAGGCACAAAAACAGCAGGTGCTTCAACGGATATCAAGTGCTCCTTTAAGTGGGCTCTCCTCCACATCAACTTCAACATCACAAATACTCCAGTCCTCAAAGGTGTCACCCCAATCGCACTTGCTTCCTCACAGCTCCCAAATCTCCAGCTGCCAGTCTGAGTATGAGGTAGAACAGATGGTTGAGTCTGCAGAGCTGTTTACTCATACTATAGCCTGGGAATCAGAGGTCGACTCCAGCGCTTCTGTGAATCCAGACGAGGAAATGATCTGCACTGATGCCCAGAATCTTTATGAGTCGGATCCAGGACCAGACGCAGAAGGTTCTGACCATAATGTAGACCCTCATTCCCAAACTGTAACTCCTGTTGGTGGAGACAATGAGGAAGACGATGATGAGACTCAAATACCTGATTGGAGCTACAACTTTAGTTTTTTGTCAGGGCAGGAACAGGTTGGCTCTGAGGACGACGGGTGTGATAATGCACAGGGTGATGATGATGAGGTTGGAGATCCCACTTACTGTCAACCCACAGTCAGCCAAGAGATGAGGTCAGCAGAGGAGGTGGAGGAAGATGCTAGTGACGACGAGGTCAGGTTGCGCCTTCCTGGACAGAGACGTAGTACTGGAAGCACGTCAACAACTGCATCCTCAAACACAACTCTGCCTCTCACCACAAGTCGTGGTGGCTCTTCAGGTCGCATGGGTGCTAAGCCTTGCATAGCCTGGGCATTTTTTCAGATCGATAAAGATGACCCAACTCGTGTTATCTGTAACATTTGTCAGCAAAAGCTAAGTAGAGGCCAAAAAATACATAGTTTGAGTACTTCATGCATGAACCGGCACATGGACATGAAGCATAAGTTGCAGTGGGAAGCTCAGTGTGCTACAATGCGGCCTAGCCGGCCGGGCCAACCACCATCTGCCATATCTTGTGCATCCGCGGCCTCTTCATCCTCTGTGACTGGGGGGACAGCAGTCACACCTGTTTTGGGGCGCAGACCTGCCACCTCTTTACCCGCAACAGCCAGCGTGATTGGCAGGTCATCATTTTCTTTGGAGGTGGTAACACCAGCTGGTGTTGAGCGCTGTCCGACATCGATAGCACCACCTTTGGATCAAGGCAACCTAACATGTCCGCCTGCATCTTCCTCACAGACCGGCAGTTTGCCGGGGACACCCTTATCAACCCCGTCTAAGCACAATAGCCAGCCCTCGGTCCCTCAGATGTGGACAAGTAAAAGACCATTTCCTCCTAGCCATGAGAAAGCTAAGAGGTTGAATTTCACCATCTGCAAGCTCTTGGCTACAGAAATGCTGCCTTTCCGCCTGGTGGACACAGAGGATTTTCGAGACCTTATGTCCGTCGCAGTGCCCCAGTACCAGATGCCCAGTCGGCACTACTTCTCAAAGAAAGGTGTGCCTGCGCTCCACCAGCATGTCACACACAACATCACCGCTTCTTTGAGAAACTCTGTGTGTGACAGGGTGCATTTCACCACAGACACTTGGACGAGTAGGCATGGACAGGGGCGTTACATGTCGCTGACTGGGCACTGGGTAACTATGGTAACAGCAGGACAAGGGGCTGCTGTCCAAGTCTTGCCGTCCCCACGAGTTGTGCGTCAATCCTCTTTATGTCAAAGTTCCTCCACTGCTTCTGCCTCCTCAACCTCCTCTCGGTCTTCCACCTGCACCCAAAGCCTGTCTGGTCATGCCACAAGCTTTCTAACTGCGCAGAAGGGATCCTGCACACCTCCTTACTATGCTGGCAGTAGGGCTCAACGTCATCAGGCGGTTTTTACATTGAAATGTCTGGGAAATGTGAGTCACACAGCTGAGGAGTTGTGGTCAGCTCTGGAGAACCAATTTCATGAATGGTTGTCTCCACTGGACCTGAAACCAGGGAAGGCCGTGTGCGACAATGCTGCAAACCTGGGTGCGGCCCTTCGCCGGGGCAATGTCACACACGTGCCTTGTATGGCTCACGTGTTGAACCTGGTTGTCCAGCAATTTTTAGCCCACTATCCCAGACTAGATGGCCTTCTGCAGAGGGCACGGTCGCTGTGTGCTCACTTCCGCCGTTCGCATCCCGCAGCTCAGCGACTTACATCTCTGCAGAAGTCGTTGGGCCTGCCACTTCACTGGCTAAAATGCGATGTGCCTACCCGGTGGAATTCAACTCTGCACATGTTGCAGCGACTGTGGCAGCACCGACAAGCCCTGGTGCAATACGTTCTGACGTATAGCCTGGGCCAACGAGATCCAGAGGTGGGGCAAATCACGCTGGAGGAGTGGTCTCAGATCAGGGACCTATGCACCCTTCTGCACAGTTTTGAAATGGCGACGAAGATGTTTAGTGCTGACGATGCCATTATCAGCATGACTATTCCGGTGATTTACATGCTGGAGCACATGTTAAACAGAATTCGGAGTCAGGTGGTGGCACAAGAGGAGGTGGAGGAAGTAGAGGAGGAGGAGTTGTATGCGGAAGGGCTAACATCTGCAAGGTCCAGACGGTCGGCAGCACCAAGGCGGCAGGCATGTGAGGGTTGGGGAGATGGTTTTACCAGGGCGCGTGGTAGCAGCCAAACTAGTGAGGAAGGTGCAGGAGCCCAGGAAAAAGTGGAGGACGAACTGATGGAAGACTCATCAGATGAGGGAGACCTTGATCACATTTCTGTTGTGCGAGGTTGGGGGGAGAGGACAGAGGAAGGAAGCATGATTGTTACCTCGCCACCAACACAACAGGGACTTGGTGCTCCTGGATGCGCAACACACATGAGTGCCTTCTTGCTGCACTACCTGCAACATGACCCTCGAATTGTGAGAATTAGAAATAATCCTGACTACTGGGTTGCCACACTGTTAGATCCCCGGTACAAAAGTAAATTTGCCGAAATTATTCCTGCCATAGAAAGGGATGCACGCATGCAGGAGTATCAGCAGAGACTGTTGCAGAATCTTACATGTGCTTTTCCACAAAACACCAGTGGTGCACGTAGTGAATCTCACAGTTCCAACTTGCCAACCGTGGGACCGTCAAGTGTTCAGCACTCAAACCGTAACAGAACCACAGTATCTGCTGGTAACATCAATTTTGCAGAATAATTTCACCACTTTTTTAGCCCATCCTTTGCAAGGCCACAGGAGACAAGAAGTCTGACACATAGTCAACGCCTAGAGACGATGGTACAGGAGTATCTCCAAGTAAACATTGAAGCCATGACTGTGTCACTGGACCCTTGCTCTTTTTGGGCTTCCAATCTGGATAAATGGCCGGAGATAGCCACTTACGCCTTGGAGATCTTGTCATGCCCCGCAGCCAGCGTTCTGTCTGAACGTGTGTTCAGCGCTGCTGGTGGTGTGCTGACAGATAAGCGCACGCGGCTCTCCACTGATAATGTAGACAGACTCACGTTCATAAAGATGAACAAATCATGGATCCGAAACGACTTTTCTACCCCTGTGTCATCCTGGGGAGAGTAAAAGCTTGATGATTGGTTAAAATCACCCTACCAACCGTTTTAAGCTTTCAAATTACTAATCATGTTTATCTGTATCTTGTCTGGAAAATAATTTGGGCTTTGTAGCAGTGTGCAGCACTGATTCTATTAGGCCATCTATAATAAGCTCTACCAGATTTAAAATTACTAATCATGTTTATCTGTATCTTGGCTGGAAAATAATTTGGGCTTTGTAGCAGTGTGCAGCACTGATCCTATTAGGCCATCTATACTAAGCTCCACCAGATTTAAAATTAATAATAATTTTTAGCTGCATCTAGCCCGGAAAATAATTTTGGGGCTCCGAGATGCGCAAGACACATAAGTGCCTTCTTGCTGCACTACCTGCAACATGACCCTCATATTGTCAGAATTCGAAGTAATCATGACTACTGGGTTGACACACTCTTAGATCCCCCAAACTTTACGATCAACCTTTTCATTTTAATAAAGACCAAAAAAATGGTCATTTTTGAAATTATAAGCATTAGCAGGTTATTAGAAACTGAAATCAAACAGTTTTCAACTCAAAACTTTATTCTAGGTGATGTTACATTTTCACATAGGACCCCTTGTTCGAAAGGAGCTTCTGAACTCTCTCGTCCATTGAATTTGTCAGGTTTTGGATGGTTTCTGCTTCAATTGTTTTGCATGAGGACAGAATACCCTCCCAGAGGTGTTGCTTAGATGTGAACTGCCTCCCGCCATCATAGACACTCCTTTTGATGATGCTCCAGAGGTTCTGAATGGGGTAGAGGTCAGGGGAGCATGGGGGTCGCACCATAAGTTTGTCCCCTTTTATGCCCATATCAGCCAGAGATGCAGATGTTTTATGTGCAGCATGAGATGGTGCATTATCATGCAAAAAAATGATCTTGCTGTGAAATACACGGTTCTTCTTCTTGAACCATGGCAGGAAGTGCTGTTTGAGAAAATCCACATACATTATGGAGTTCATCTTTAGCGCCTTCAGGGATCCTAAAGGGGCCGACAATGTCTCTCCCCATGATTCCAGCCCAAAACATTACTCCACCTCCTCCTTGTTGGCGCTGTAGCCGTGTTTGCGTGGGGTGTCCATCAACCAGCCATCCTCCACTCCATCCATCTGGACCATCGAGCGCTGCACGGCACTCATCCGTGAACAAAACAGTTTTGAAATCAGTCTTCATGTAATGTTTAGCCCACTGGAGCCGTTTCTGCTTGTGTGAAGTGGATAGAGGAGGTCGACAGGATGGCGTATGCACAGCTGCAAACCTCTGAAGGACCCTGCATCTTGTTGTTCGGGGGACGTTGGAGGCACCAGCAGCTTCAAAAACTTGTCTGCTGCTATGACAAGGCTTTTTTGCCGCTGCTCTTTTAACCTGACGTAATTGCCTGTAGGAAAGAGTCCTCAATTTGCCCTTATCAGCACGCACACATGTGTACTGTGAATCAGCTACATACTTCTTGATTGCCAAGACACTTCATCCTGATCGCACAATGTTGATTGTAGTCATGCCTTGACCTAAACACTCCACAATTTGTTGCTTCTCAGCAGCCGACACATCCTTTTTCTTTCCCATTTTGGCAGAAAATGTAGGCTGCTTAATAATGTGAGACAGCCTTCTTAAGTAGTCTTGCCTTTCATTGGACACACCTGCCAAACTAATTAGCACAGGTGTCTGCAATTGCTTACAGTGAAGCCCTGACACACATCACCATCAATGAGTTTAACTGACAAACAAACAAATTCTTCCCTTATCACTCCTAAACACTTTTTGCATAATAATTTGGAACACAGTGTACATGTGCTTTTCCACAAAACACCAGTGGTTCACGTAGTGAATCTTACAGTTCTAACTTGCCAACCGTGGTCTGTATGGAGTTGTTCAATAAAGGGCCCAAAATTAAGATAACATAGATGGGAGAGGTCTCTATGAATAGGAATTCCTAAGTATTTGATACCCTGTGAGGGCCAGGCAAAGGGAAAGTTGGACTGGATGGAATCCTATATGGATTTGGGGAGGGAGACATCGAGGGCCTCAGACTTCGCTGCATTGATTTTAAAATTTGATCATGTAACAAAGTGATCTATTTCAGCCATAACAGCATGGATGGATATATGTGATTGAGTGATATATACTAGGACATCATCAGCAAATAGAGAGCACTTGTACTCGGTGCCTCCCACCTCAATCCACCTAATATTGGGGTTATGGCGAATTGATGAGAGCAGGTGCTCCGTCACTAGGATGTATAAGAGAGGGGACAGAGGACATCCCTGCCTTGTCCCATTGGTGATTGTGAAAGGTGATGAAAATGTTCTGATGCACCCCCTGGGCCTTGGGACACCCGGAGCTGGACCCTTTTTGGTGGATGCTGGTGGTTGTAGTCTTCGTGGCGGCGACCCGGTTCCGTGGCTCAGGGTGGTAAAACCAGTGGCGGAACTATTTATGTGGTTTTGATGTTTAAATGTCCGACTACGCCACCCGTGGATTGCGGTCAGAGTGAACCGCCGCTGCAGGGCAGACCGCTGAGGCTGGTGTTGTGGGTGCAGCAGAGCGTAGCATAGCTCCCCACGGGAGGAGTATAGCCTCAGGGCAGTGTATGCGGAGGATGGGGGTGATGGTGCAGGGCAGCAGCAGTAACGACACGGAGTCAGTGATGCAGTCCAGGGCCTTTACTCACAGTTCTTATTATCCAGACCACGTCTGCAGGTAACGGCTGCCCACGTCGTACTGTGCTCACCAGGTGAGGGGCTCAGACAACTCCCAGATAACTTTGGAGCGCTTCACAGGACCCCCTTTGTGTGTCCTTTGTCTGGCCTTTCTTACCAACCCTTCTGTCCGGCTGCCTCGGGCCTCCTCTTGGTAAACTTGGCGCCAGTTTCCCTGACCCTATGTGGTGCCTTCCTAGCAGGTGTAGCGAGGGGCTGCGCCACATAAAATGTCACAGCCTCCGGTTTCTAGCTGAGGGTCGTTTCCTGCCTCCACTAGTTTCGGGGACCGGTCTCCCCCTTTGGCCTGACCCCTCCACGCAGGTGGATTCGGGCGTGCGGTGGCGACTCGCCCGTCCGCACCCCTGGGATCCCTTCATTCCTCGTTCCTGGAGCCTTCTCCGCTCCTCTTCCTTCCTTCTCCCTCTTCCAGACCTGGGCCTCTGTTACTAGGCCCGCCTCCGGAGCAGAGCTCATGCAGAGCCCCTGCTCCCTGCCACTTCTGCTCAGACTTCTCTGCACTGAACTAAGATGGTGCCCACCTTTTATACTCCCTTCTCAATGCACCCAGGAACTGCTTCCTCCCTGCTCCTGCACTACAGGGTTCCCCTTCCTCAGTGTTCCCTCCCCCCACTCCAGCCAGGGACAGGGACTGTCGTGCCCATCTCAGAGGCATATTGGTCGCCCTGCCCCACGGCAATGTGGTGTAATGCATGCAGGTGTCGGGTCCTGATCCACACTCCATCCTTACCTGAGAGTGAGATATCACACCTCTGGGTGAGGTGCAATACCTCTGTAGCAACCGAGCCCTCAGGGTGCTACAGTTCCATTTATCTTCAGCCTAGGTGATGTATTGTGATACAGGGCCGTGATTTTGGCTATAAAAGGGTCCCCTAGACCCCTACCCCAAGCTTTTTAAGAGAATCATATATGGCGTGCCAGGAGACTCTATGGAATGCTTTCTCAGCATCCAACGAGAGTATCTAATTACAAATTTTTAACTGCATCTAGCCCAGGAAATACTTTGTGCCTAGTAGCAGTGTCTGCTAGTCAGCAGATTATCCCGGCTGTTAAGCAAGCTACACCACCTGTAGTTTGGACACTTAATTTTTTCAAAGGAAATGCTTTGGGACCACGGGATACTCAGTGAAGAGCATCAGGAGGCACCCCAAGGCATAGGGGCTGGGACTGGCAGTAGGATGCCTTGCGGTGGACAGCCGAGCTCGATCCTTATAAAAGCTTTTTAACTGCAGCAGCTTTAGTGGACGCTACTGGAGCTGGAATTACGTGGCTGCTGGCATGAGACTTGCCCTCCAATAGATCCTTGTAAATGGATTTAAAGTGTATTCATTCAAATTAGAGAGACAATTTAAATTAAAAAGCTTAGAGCTGCCTCCACCACAGGGGGGCTCGCTCGACCCACCAGCGGACAGGCACCAGTATTGGGAGAGGGGGGCTGGCCGTCAGGGTTCACCGCGGCTCTGGCACAAACCCGGCGACACGGAGGTGTCACGGGCAGGAGCGGACTGAACGTGTCGGCTTCTCACTTTTTGGATTTTAGAAGGGCATGACATGCCTATATTTGTGTCTCCCCCTCCTTTTACTCCTCCACCTCTTTTCTTTTCGCATGACTATTTGTACTTGTCACTTTTCCATGTGTTAGTTGTGTCTTCTGAGCAGTTTGTCAGCTTTTGGACACCTTTGAAGGTGTTTTCTATGTGTTTCTATGTGTTTTTGTTTGCCTGCCATTGGTTTTAACGGTGTTCAAAGGTGTTCGACGAACAGTTCGACGAACAGTTCGGCGAACACACGGGTGTTCGACGAACCGAACCGAACTCGAACACTACGGGGGTGGCTCAACACTAATGGCAAGCTGGATGGCAGCTTTCGGCTGCGATCCAGCTTGTCATGTGAATGTAGCAGAGCTGAAGCTGTCCTGGGAACCATGGAAAGGTAAGGATGAGGTTGCTTTATTATTTTACTTTTATTGCAGAAGACATTGGCTTCAGCTGGAATGGGCGTGACGGTAAGTATGGTTTAATTTAGAACATTAAAGAATTGGGTGTTTATTTCAATTAAAGGACTTTATTCTGGGTGTTTGTGTTTTGTTTAACTTAGACTATGGGGTTAGTAATGGGGGTGTGTTATAGACGCCTCTCCATTACTAACCTGGGCTTGATGTCAGCTGGCATTATAAGCTGACATCAACCCCAGCCCTATTACCCACTGCCACCGCTACAGGGCAGTGGGAAGATCGAGGCTAAGTGCCAGAATTGGCGCATCCTATGGATGCGCCATTTCTGGGGCAGCTGACGGCTGGTGTTTCTAGCCTGGGAGGGGGCCAATATTTATGGCGCTCTTCCTGGGCTATTAATATCATCCCCCAGCTCTCTGCCTAGCCTTTGCTAGCTATTAAAATAGGGGGGACCCCACATCATTTTTTTGGGGGTCCCCCATTTTAATAGCTAGTAAAGGCTAGGTATTCAGCTGGGGGCTGATATTAGTAACCTGGGAAGCTCCGTGGGTATTACCCCCTTCCCAGGCTTCAAACATCTGCCCCAGCCGTCTGCTTAACCTCCGCTAGAGACTAAAATTATGGGGAACCCCACGCCAATTTTTTTTTTAATAAATCCTTTATTTTAACACTAAATGACAAGTACATTAATCAACACTATCACTGTACTTCTTATATATGTGACTGACATGTTTCTATCTATCTAATCTATGTGTGATGCTCTATTCTTTCTGTTCTAAATTGTCGGGTACCGATGCTGAATTGCCGGCCGGATTTTTTAAAGAGACAGTGCATGAAAACACTATTATTTTTTTTAATAAATCCTTTAACACTAAATGACAAGTACAGTAACCAACACTGTCACTGTACTTCTGATATATGTGACTGACATGTTTCTATCTATCTAATCTATGTGTGATGCTCTATTCTTTCTGTTCTAAATTGTCGGGTACTGGTGTATGCCGCTGCTGAATTGCCGGCTTTTCATGTTTCACTGTGAGCACTGTTCCCATCGATTTGGGCAACCACTTCAATGCCACAACCACCATGGCTGTGGCATTACAGTAAGTGGCAGACAATCCCTGCATGATGTGAAAAAATCCAGTTACGTTTTTGGTGCACGAACAGGTATCGAACTTAACCTCAAACAGCCGAATTTTTTGCAAATCGTTCACGTTCGACGAACGACTCGAACACCACCCAAAACAGCTCGAATTTGAGATTGGCGAACAGTTTTAGTCGAACACCGCTCATCTCTATTCCTAACAACTCATGATAAGAAATTTGTAGTGAAAATAACGCCAGTGGAGGAGAATCCTTCAGATGAACCTGATAGAATCCATCAATTGAATAGGAAAGAGGCCTTCTGGATATACTGTATAGGCTACGCTGTCTATATCCAGACGGCCTCAATGATAAAACCGAAAACGTGTAAAAGTTTTTATTTTTATTTTTTATTTATTTATGTCAGATTTTTTTTTTTATTATTATTATTATTATTTTTAGTTATTTTTTTAGTATTTTTTGTACTTTTTTTTAATTATTTTTTGTACTTTTATTTGTATCATTTTTTTATTATTTTTATATTTGATCATATTTTGCATTCGATGGCGATTCTAATGCTACATACGGAGAACCAATTGGATATTGAAATATTAGAGATACCTATATAAGCTTCCTAGAGTAAAGAAAGAAAAGTATGGAGGGGGAATAATGGAATAATAAAAAGAAAATAAATTTTATGGATAATGTATGAAAACTAGTGTTGAGCGAGCACTAAAATTCTCGGGTGCTCGAAGCTCGGGCCGAGCTCACCGTAATACTCGGGTGCTCGACCCGAGCAACGAGCCCAATGTTAGTCTATGGGAGACCCGAGCATTTTTGTGGCGGCACCCCCGGCAGTCTGTAGAAAGCCTAAAAAGTGTCCAAAACGATAGTGACAGTGCTCAAAAGAATGGGGGCAGCATGGGGATCGCCCCAGGAAGCATTTCTGACCCCCAGGTCACTGCTGTCAACAACGTGGTCATAGGTATTAAGCCACTTTTACGGGCTCACAATAAAACGTTCAAAAACAAAACTGAAACGGTTTTCCTGTGAAGTATGTTAAGGAATTTCCTTTCCAGGGTAAAGACTTGTGTATAAGGTAAAATAAATAACCAAAAACAAAAATACTCCTCCACACCTTGGGCTATGTTCACAAGTAGCATTTTTCATGCATTTTTGCACTTTTGTATTGCTTTCAACCGTGGCAAATGCATCCACCGGGAAATGTCATTTTAACATTTTACAACCTTATCTGGCCATGTGCTGTGTGACACATGCATACAGTGCTGAAAAGACATGGGAACAGCATGGGGAAGACCCCTGGAAGAATCTCTGACTCCCAGGTCACTGCCTAAAAGTGTGCCCATCAAAAGTGATCCTTGACGCATCAGAAGATGCAGACTTGTGTAATGCACACGCCCGGACTGACTGGCGTGTGCGTGTTTATGTAGTGATTCCACTGTGCCATGAACCGGAGAGTGCCTGGAGGGGCGTAACTAAGTATCTGCCCGATCCGACCAAGGTCGCACGACGGCATACGACGCCAGTGCACCAGGGAGGAACCGAGCAGAGGAACCAGGGTCTACTCCAGGTCAGACTCCGGACACGGCTGTTGACCCACACCGGGGAATACAGGAACAGGCAGACTAGAGCACAGGCTGGGTAGGGTCCAGTACAGACTGGGAGACAAATTCGAAATCGCAGACGTGGTAGACAGAGCTGAGCAAAGCGAAAACCGCAGACGCGGTGGACAGAGCTGAGCAAAGCGAAAACCGCAGACGCGGCGGACAGAGCTGAGCAAAGCAAAAACCGCAGACGCGGTAGACAGAGCTGAGCAAAGCAAAAACCGCAGACGCGGCGGACAGAGCTGAGCAAAGCGAAAACCGCAGACGCGGCGGACAGAGCTGAGCAAAGCGAAAACCGCAGACGCGGAGGGAACAGGGCTCTGTTCACACGGAACAGACTAGAAGGGAAAGGCAGAACCAGATACCCACAGGGTACTTCCAGAGAAGTAGCGAGTGGACCACAAACTCACAAACGGAAGTACAGTGACAACGAGCAGGAGTAGGTACGAGTTCAGACTCTGCAGAAAAAGGAAAGGAACGGACATAGAGAAAAAACAGGTAAAAGATAGGAGAGAGTTCAGACTGGAACTGAGTGTACGGAGGAGACCGACACTGCAGCGGGATACAGGAGCGGGTCTGGGAATACGGCCCCCAGAGAGGCGGGACGAACAGGCAAGGAGTGTGTTCAGGCTGGCCTGGAAATACAGCCTCCAGGAAGGCGGAACGAACAGGCAAGGAACGAGTACAGACTGCAGGTTAAGGTACACAGATAGGACACAGTACAGACATGGGAACAGATACTGCAAGAAAGGTAACATAGACAGGACCTGGCATGTCAGAGATAAAAGCCAACTGACAGGGCAAGATGCTCAGGCATGGGTTAATTGGAGCAGCTGTTTTAAATACCAGGTGACAGACAGCAATAGGCTGAGGACGCACAAGGGGTGTGCCTGCAGCAGGTACAAAAAGCAGGAAGTGATCGGGCGCCACCCTTAAGCAGCAGACACAGAGGCAAACAGACAGCATGGAGGGAAGCCAGAGAGACATTCTGGACTGGAGATCAAGTGCGCGCTCTTGCACAGTGGGAGATGGACCACTATGCAAGGACGCCGCCAGGTATGTTACAACTTGCAACTATCCCCGTGCAAGTCCTAGTCCCAGGGCAGTGTTCATTTGTACCTTCCCCATTCCTTGCAATGCAATGCAAATATGCAGCCAACCACCCACCCACCAGCAGGCTGCAATACCATACTCCTAGCTTTCACTTGAAATGGGGCCTTTTAGTTTGGAAGAGGCCGAAGCTGGCCACTACCTCATGGCTGCTTCGGCAGCGAGGTATCCATACTCAGTTCCCAGCCGCCCGGCGGCTGGGTGTGCACGCTCTGTCCCCAGCTGCTAGGGGGCGGCCAGGTGTCCATACTCGGTCCCCAGCCGCCCCATGGCTGGGTGTCCACACACGGTCCCCAGCCGCCTGGGGGCGGCCGGGTGTCCATAAACGGTCCCCAGCCACCCCAATTTCTCCTGTCACCTTCCCACACTCTTTTCTTAGCCAGGCCTGCTTTAGGGCAGCATTGGACTAGCCCACCAGAGAACCAGACTCCTCCGGTGTTCCCTGGCTTCTCCATCAGGGGAGTTGAGAGTGCCAAGGTGAGGAGCATGATGATGATGATAGAAGATAGCATCTGCTTTGTTTTCTTTTAATGCAAGCGTAAGTGTGCAGCCTGCCACCCACCCACCCCCAGGCTGCAATGCCATACTGTTAGCTTGCACTTGAAATGGGGCCTTTCAGTTTGGAGGAGGCCGAAGCTGGCCGCTACCTCATGGCTGCTTCAGCAGCGAGGTATCCATACTCAGTCCCCAGCCGCCCCTATTTGTCCCGGTGCGCCTTATACATAAGATTAAGCGCGCATACCAAAACATTACCTGTGCCCTCCCCAGTGCATTTAGTGGGAAAGACAGCCTATTCCACTGTAGTCTGTGCATGCCAACCCCCTGTTCATGGTACATCCGAAGATGCCTCCCACCCTGCACCTGTCGTTGCAGACTTGCAACTATCCCCGTTCAAGTCCTTGTCCCAGGGCAGTGTTCAATTGTACCTCTCCCATTCCTTGCAATGCAAGCGCAAGTATGCAGCCTGCCACCCACCCGCCCCCAGGCTGCAATACCATACTGCTTGCTTGCACTTTAAATTGGGCCTTTTAGGCATGTGGAGGCGGAATCTGGCCACCACGTCATGGCTGCGTTGGCGGCCTGGTATCCATACTCAGTCCCCAGCCGCCCGGCGGCCGAGTGTCCACACTCGGTCCCCAGCTGCCAGGGGGCGGCCGGGTGTCCATACTCGGTCCCCAGCCGCCCCGCTGGGAGGTCACAGTGGCTTAACAAGACCGTTTTAATGCCCCTTGGAAAAGTGGTGGAGGTCACAGTAGTCTTCGCCTTCCAAGCAAAAGCTTCCAAAAATTAGGACGGAGGAACTTGCAATGCCCCTTACAAGAGCCATGCAGTACAGCATATTACAAACATGATTCCCATTATTGGGGAGTGGGTCTCCCATAGTCTTTGCTTATGCCTTCCATGCAACATCTGCCAAAAATTAGGACGGAGGAACTTGCAATGCCCCTTACAAGAGCCATGCAGTACAGCATATTACAAACATTATTCCCATTATTGGGGAGTGGGGCTCCCATAGTCTTTGCTTATGCCTTCCAAGCAAAATCTGCCAAAAATTAGGATGGAGGAACTTGCAATGCCCCTTACAAGAGCCATGCAGTACAGCATATTACAAACATTATTCCCATTATTGGGGAGTGGGTCTCCCATAGTCTTTGCTTATGCCTTCCAAGCAAAATCTGCCAAAAATTAGGACGGAGGAACTTGCAATGCCGCTTACAAGAGCAATGCAGTACAGCATATTACAAACATTATTGCCATTATTGGGGAGTGGGGCTCCCATAGTCTTTGCTTATACGTTCCAAGCAAAATCTGCCAAAAATTAGGACGGAGGAACTTGCAATGCCCCTTAAAAGAGCCATGCAGTACAGCATATTACAAACATGATTCCCATTATTGGGGAGTGGGTCTCCCATAGTCTTTGCTTATGCATTCCAAGCAAAAGCTGCCAAAAATTAGGAGGGAATGCAATGCCCGTTCGAACAGTCGTGGAGGTTAGAGTTAATTAAAAGCAACATTTCAATGCCCCTTGGAAGAGCTGTGGAGTTCAGAGTGGTTTAACAAGATGCTTTTAATGCCCCTCGGAAGAGACGTGGAGGTCACAGTAGCTTAACAAGACAGTTTTAATGCCCCTTGAAAAAGTGGTGGAGGTCGCAGTAGCTTAACAAGGCGATTTTAATGCCCCTCGGAAGAGGCATGGAGGTTGCAGTAGCTTAACAAGACAGTTTTAATGCCCCTCGGAAGAGACGTGGAGGTCGCAGTAGCTTAACAAGATGGTTTTAATGCCCCTTGGAAAAGTGGTGGAGGTCACAGTAGCTTAACAAGACGGTTTTACTGCCCCTTACAAGAGCCATACAGTACAGCATCTTAAAAATATTATTCCCATTATTGGGGAGTGGGTCTCCCACAGTCTTTGCTTATGCCTTCCAAGCAAAAGCTGACAATAATTAGGACGGTGGAACTTTCAATAATGGCAACACTGACGACGGTCACCCTGGTGGTATAGTGGTGGTGGAGGCTGAGGATAAGGAGAAGAACATAAAACAGCTGAAATGAGGAAGCGTATACCCATGTGTGGGTGTGAAGCGGTGCATGTGAATACACCTCCCGAAATAACACAGTGGATTTGACTTAATGTTACTCTGCTGTCATTTGGTGGTGATGAGAAGTCTGGCCCAATCCAGCCCTTGTTCATTTTGATAAGGGTCAGCTTGTCAGCATTGTCAGTTGACAGGCGAGTGCGCTTATCAGTTATAATTCCCCCAGCGGCACTAAAAACACGCTCTGATAACACGCTAGCGGCAGGGCAAGTCAGGACCCCCAAGTTGTACAGATCGAGTTCATTTCAAGTGTCCAGCTTGGATACCAAATAATTAAAAGGCACAGAGGAATCACGGAGGACGCTGGTACGGTCAGCAAGGTACTCCCTCACCATCTTTTGAAACTTTCCGCTCCTTGTGAGAGTACCCCACGCCTCAGGGTCTGTCCGAAGGGAGGGTCTGAAAAACTGTCCCAGAACGTTGACAGTGTTCCCCTGCCTCTGCTGGATTGGAGTTGCGTCTCTCTCGCATGCACGCCTTGGTTGGACAACGAACTGTGACCTCTGCTGCTAGCGTGTTCAGATGGGAATTTTTTTAACAGTTCTGCAGCAAGGGCCTTCTGGTACTGCCCCATTTTTGTAGACCTCTCCACCTCAGGAATAAGAGAGTGAAAGTTCTCCTTGTAGTGGGGGTCTAAAAGTGTCACCAACCAGTAATGGCTGTCACCCAACATTTTGACAACGCGAGGGTCACGGTTAAGGCAACGTAACATAAAATCAGCCATGCGTGCCAGACTGGTAATGGGCAAGACTTCCGTGTCCTCACCAAGATGATGACTGACCATGCTTTCCTTCTCCTCCTCCTCCTCCCCCCTGTCCTCAGGCCACCCACGCTGAACCGACGGCATGACAGTTGTACAGGTACTACCGTCTACAGCGCATGATACCAGCTCCTGTTCTTCCTCCTCCTCCTCCTCTCCCTCATTGTCCCCCAATGCACGTTGGGATGAGATGAGCCTGGGCTGTGAGTAATCGACCGCTACGGCTTCTTGATCCATCTCATCATACTCTGGCTGCAATGCCTCCTCTTTAATTCTCTGCAGAGAGCGTTGCAAAAGACAGACAAGTGGAATGCTGACGCTAATGATGGCGTCATCGCCACTCACCATCTTGGTGGACTCCTCAAAGTTTGTCAAGATGGTACATATGTCAGACATCCAGGTCCACTCCTGAGATCTTGTGTGTGGAGTATGACCTGAATATCGACGGCCTTGTTGCAGCTGGTACTCCACAACTGCTCTATTCTGCTCACAAATCTTTTGCAACATGTGGAGGGTAGAGTTCCAACGTGTGGGGAAATCACACACCAGTCGGTGTGACGGAAGCTGCAAACGCTGCTGCAACACAGCAAGGGAGGCGGAAGCTGTAGCCGACTTGCGAAAATGAGCTGACAGGCGGCATACTTTGACGAGCAGATCTGGCAACTCAGGGTACGATTTAAGAAACCGCTGAGCCACGAAGTTAAGCACATGAGCCAGGCATGGGACATTTGTGATCTCGCCTCGCCTCAGAGCCGCCATCAGGTTACGGCCATTGTCACACACGACTATGCCTGGATGTAGGTTCAGCGGTCTCAGCCACAGATCTGCCTGCTCTTTCACAGCTGTCCACAACTCACAAGCAGTGTGAGGTTTATCACCTAAGCTTATGAGCTATAGCACAGCCTGTTGCCGCTTGGCGGAGGCAGTACTGCAGTGCTTCCAGCTTGTAACTGATGTGGTGATATCTGAGATGGAGGCTGAACATGAGGAGGAGGATGACGTGCAGCAGCTGTACACTGTGGGGGCAACTCTGACTGACATAGGGCCCACAATCCTCGGTGTGGGGAGGATGTGTTCCATCCCAAGGTCCGACTGGGTCCCGGCTTCCACTATGTTTACCCAGTGTGCCATCAGGGAGACGTACCGTCCCTGGCCACAAGCACTTGTCCACATGTCCGTTGTCAGGTGGACTCTCCCAGTAACTGCGTTGTTGAGGGCACAGCAGATGTTTTGGGACATGTGCTTGTGTAGTGCGGGGATGGCACACCGGACAAAATAGTGTTGACTGGGGACCGAGTACCGAGGGACGGCCACCGCCATAAGGTTGCGGAAGGATTCCGTCTCCACCAGCCTAAAAGGCAGCATTTCCAACGCAAGCAGTCATGAAATGTGCAAATATAGGACAGTGGCCTGTGGGGCGTTGGCTGCGTATTTCCGCTTTCGTTCAAAGGTCTGGGATATGGACAATTGAACGTTGCGGTGGGACATGGACGTGGACATCGATGCTGTTTCTTGAGAAACTGCCATAACAAGTGAAGACTGAGAGGAGGGGGCATCTTTGCATGCTGTATGGACA
This sequence comes from Phyllobates terribilis, assembly GCF_046119375.1. Classification (NCBI taxonomy): domain Eukaryota; kingdom Metazoa; phylum Chordata; class Amphibia; order Anura; family Dendrobatidae; genus Phyllobates; species Phyllobates terribilis. Next base: position 279,281,368 of record NW_027362767.1, read on the forward strand.
GGGGATTGCCTTGCACACGCAGCAGAGGATTCTATTGCACGCACAACAGTGGAAGAAGCAGTGGTGACACCCGCTGACACTGGTCGTGGACCCTGGAGTTCACCCCACAAAGTCGGGTGCTTTGCTGCCATGTGCCTGATCATGCTGGTGTTGGTCAGGCTGGTAGTTTTGTCACCCCTGCTGATGCTGGCTTGGCAGGTGGTACAAATGACCTTTTTGGGGTTATCAGCAGAGTCTTTAAAAACATTCCTGACTCTGGAAGACCTGCAGGTTGTACTGGCAACTAGTGTTGAGCCACCCCCGTAGTGTTCGAGTTCGGTTCGGTTCGTCGAACACCTGTGTGTTCGCCAAACTGTTCGTCGAACTGTTCGTCGAACACCTTCGAACACCGTTAAAACCAATGGCAGGCAAACAAAAACACATAGAAACACATAGAAAACACCTTCAAAGGTGTCCAAAAGCTGACAAACTGCTCAGAAGACACAACTAACACATGGAAAAGTGACAAGTACATATAGTCATGCGAAAAGAAAAGAGGTGGAGGAGTAAAAGGAGGGGGAGACACAAATATAGGCATGTCATGCCCTTCTAAAATCCAAAAAGTGAGAAGCCGACACGTTCAGTCCGCTCCTGCCCGTGCCACCTCCGTGTCGCCGGGTTTGTGCCAGAGCCGCGGTGAACCCTGACGGCCAGCCCCCCTCTCCCAATACTGGTGCCTGTCCGCTGGTGGGTCGAGAGAGCCCCCCTGTGGTGGAGGCAGCTCTAAGCTTTTTAATTTAAATTGTCCCTCTAATTTGAATGAATACACTTTAAATCCATTTACAAGGATCTATTGGAGGGCAAGTCTCATGCCAGCAGCCGCGTAATTCCAGCTCCAGTAGCGTCCACTAAAGCTGCTGCAGTTAAAAAGCTTTTATAAGGATCGAGCTCGGCTGTCCACCGCAAGGCATCCTAGTGCCAGTCCCAGCCCCTATGCCTTGGGGTGCCTCCTGATGCTCTTCACTAAGTATCCCGTGGTCCCGAAGCATTTCCTTTGAAAAAATTAAGTGTCCAAACTACAGGTGGTGTAGCTTGCTTAACAGCCGGGATAATCCGCTGACTAGCAGACACTGCTACTAGGCACAAAGTATTTCCTGGGCTAGATGCAGTTAAAAATTTGTAATTAGATACTCTCGTTGGATGCTGAGAAAGCATTCCATAGAGTCTCCTGGCACGCCATATATGATTATCTTAAAAAGCTTGGGGTAGGGGTCTAGGGGACCCTTTTATAGCCAAAATCACGGCCCTGTATCACAATACGTCACCTAGGCTGAAGATAAATGGAACTGTAGCACCGAGGGCTCGGTTGCTACTGACGTATTGCACCTCACCCAGAGGTGTGATATCTCACTCTCAGATAAGAATGGAGTGTGGATCAGGACCCGACACCTGCATGCATTACACCACATTGCCGTGGGGCAGGGCGACCAATATGCCCCTGAGATGGGCACGACAGTCCCTGTCCCTGGCTGGAGTGGGGGGAGGGAACACTGAGGAAGGGGAACCCTGCAGTGCAGGAGCAGGGAGGAAGCAGTTCCTGGGTGCATTGAGAAGGGAGTATAAAAGGTGGGCACCATCTTAGTTCAGTGCAGAGAAGTCTGAGCAGAAGTGGCAGGGAGCAGGGGCTCTGCATGAGCTCTGCTCCGGAGGCGGGCCTAGTAACAGAGGCCCAGGCCTGCAAGAGGGAGAAGGAAGGAAAAGGAGCGGAGAAGGCTCCAGGAACGAGGAATGAAGGGATCCCAGGGGTGCGGACGGGCGAGTCGCCACCGCACGCCCGAATCCACCTGCGTGGAGGGGTCAGGCCAAAGGGGGAGACCGGTCCCCGAACTAGTGGAGGCAGGAAACGACCCTCAGCTAGAAACCGGAGGCTCTGACATTTTATGTGGCGCAGCCCCTTGCTCCACCCGCTAGGAAGGCACCACATAGGGTCAGGGAAACTGGCGCCAAGTTTACCAAGAGGAGGCCCGAGGCAGCCGGACAGAAGTGTTGGTAAGAAAGGCCAGACAAAGGACACACAAAGGGGGTCCTGTGAAGCGCTCCAAAGTTACCTGGGAGTTGTCTGAGCCCCTCACCTGGTGAGCACAGTACGACGTGGGCAGCCGTTACCTGCAGACGTGGTCTGGATAATAAGAACTGTGAGTAAAGGCCCTGAACTGCATCACTGACTCCGTGTCGTTACTGCTGCTGCCCTGCACCATCACCCCCATCCTCCGCATACACTGCCCTGAGGCTATACTCCTCCCGTGGGGAGTTATGCTACGCTCTGCTGCACCCACAACACCAGCCTTAGCGGTCTGCCCTGTAGCGGCGGTTCACTCTGACCGCAATCCACGGGTGGCGTAGTCGGACATTTAAACATCAAAACCACATAAATAGTTCCGCCACTGGTTTGACCGCCCTGAGCCACGGAACCGGATCGCCGCCACGAAGACTACAACCACCAGCATCCACCAAAAAGGGTCCGGCTCCGGGTGTCCCAAGGCCCAGGGGGTGCGTCAGAACATTTTCATCACCTTTCACAATCACCAATGGGACAAGGCAGGGATGTCCTCTGTCCCCTCTCTTATACATCCTAGTGACGGAGCACATAACCCCAATATTAGGTGGATTGAGGTGGGAGGCACCGAGTACAAGTGCTCTCTATTTGCTGATGATGTCCTAGTATATATCACTCAATCACATATATCCATCCCTGCTGTTATGGCTGAAATAGATCACTTTGTTACATGGTAAAATTTTAAAATCAATGCAGCGAAGTCTGAGGCCCTCGATGTCTCCCTACCTAAATCCATATAGGATTCCATCCAGTCCAACTTTCCCTTTGCCTGGCCCTCACAGGGTATCAAATACTTAGGAATTCCTATTCATAGAGACCTCTCCCATCTATGTTATCTTAATTTTGGGCCCTTTATTGAACAATTCCATACAGACCACGGTTGGCAAGTTAGAACTGTAAGATTCACTACGTGAACCACTGGTGTTTTGTGGAAAAGCACATGTACACCGCGTTCCAAATTATTATGCAAAAAGTGTTTAGGAGTGATAAGGGAAGAATTTGTTTGTTTGTCAGTTAAACTCATTGATGGTGATGTGTGTCAGGGCTCTTTATATCACTGTAAGCAATTGCAGACACCTGTGCTAATTAGTTTGGCAGGTGTGTCCAATGAAAGGCAAGACTACTTAAGAAGGCTCTCTCACATTATTAAGCAGCCTACATTTTCTGCCAAAATGGGAAAGAAAAAGGATGTGTCGGCTGCTGAGAAGCAACAAATTGTGGAGTGTTTAGGTCAAGGCATGACTACAATCAACATTGTGCGATGATCAGGATGAAGTGTCTTGGCAATCAAGAAGTATGTAGCTGATTCACAGTACACACGTGTGCGTGCTGATAAGGGCAAATTGAGGACTCTTTCCTACAGGCAATTACGTCAGGTTGAAAGAGCAGCGGCAAAAAAGCCTTGTCATAGCAGCAGACAAGTTTTTGAAGCTGCTTGTGCCTCCAACGTCCCCCGAACAACAAGATGCAGGGTCCTTCAGAGGTTTGCAGCTGTGCATACGCCATCCTGTTGACCTCCTCTATCCACTTCACACAAGCAGAAACGGCTCCAGTGGGCCAAACATTACATGAAGACTGATTTCAAAACTGTTTTGTTCACGGATGAGTGCCGTGCAGCGCTCGATGGTCCAGATGAATGTAGTGGAGGATGGCTGGTTGATGGACACCCCACGCAAACACGGCTACAGCGCCAACAAGGAGGAGGTGGAGTAATGTTTTGGGCTGGAATCATGGGGAGAGAGATTGTCGGCCCCTTTAGGATCCCTGAAGGCGCTAAAGATGAACTCCATAATGTATGTGGATTTTCTCAAACAGCACTTCCTGCCATGGTTCAAGAAGAAGAACCGTGTATTTCACAGCAAGATCATTTTTCTGCATGATAATGCACCATCTCATGCTGCACATAAAACATCTGCATCTCTGGCTGATATGGGCATAAAAGGGGACAAACTTATGGTGTGACCCCCATGCTCCCCTGACCTCTACCCCATTCAGAACCTTTGGAGCATCATTAAAAGGAGTGTCTATGATGGCGGGAGGCAGTTCACATCTAAGCAACAGCTCTGGGAGGGTATTCTGTCCTCATGCAAAACAATTGAAGCAGAAACCATCCAAAACCTGACAAATTCAATGGACGAGAGAGTTCAGAAGCTCCTTTCGAACAAGGGGTCCTATGTGAAAATGTAACATCACCTAGAATAAAGTTTTGAGTTGAAAACTGTTTGATTTCAGTTTCTAACAACCTGCTAATGCTTATAATTTCAAAAATGACCATTTTTTTGGTCTTTATTAAAATGAAAAGGTTGATCGAAAAGTTTGGGGGATCTAAGAGTGTGGCAACCCAGTAGTCATGATTACTTCGAATTCTGACAATATGAGGGTCATGCTGCAGGTAGTGCAGCAAGAAGGCACTTATGTGTCTTGCGCATCTCGGAGCCCCAAAATTATTTTCCGGGCTAGATGCAGCTAAAAATTATTTTTAATTTTAAATCTGGTGAAGCTTATTATAGATGGCCTAATAGGATCAGTGCTGCACACTGCTACAAAGCCCAAATTATTTTCCAGTCAAGATACAGATAAACATGATTAGTAATTTGAAAGCTTAAAACGTTTGGTAGGGTGATTTTAACCAATCATCAAGCTTTTACTCTCCCCAGGATGACACAGGGGTAGAAAAGTCGTTTCGGATCCATGATTTGTTCATCTTTATGAACTTGAGTCTGTCTACATTATCAGTGGAGAGCCGCGTGCGCTTATCTGTCAGCACACCACCAGCAGCGCTGAACACACGTTCAGACAGAACGCTGGCTGCGGGGCATGACAAGATCTCCAAGGCGTAAGTGGCTAGCTCCGGCCATTTATCCAGATTGGAAGCCCAAAAAGAGCAAGGGTCCAGTGACACAGTCGTGGCTTCAATGTTTACTTGGAGATACTCCTGTACCATCGTCTCTAGGCGTTGACTATGTGTCAGACTTCTTGTCTCCTGTGGCCTTGCAAAGGATGGGCTAAAAAAGTGGTGAAATGATTCCGCAAAATTGATGTTACCAGCAGATACTGTGGTTCTGTTACGGTTTGAGTGCTGAACACTTGACGGTCCCACGGTTGGCAAGTTGGAACTGTGAGATTCACTACGTGCACCACTGGTATTTTGTGGAAAAGCACATGTAAGATTCTGCAACAGTCTCGGCTGATACTCCTGCATGCGTGCATCCCTTTCTATGGCAGGAATAATTTCTGCAAATTTACTTTTGTACCGGGGATCTAACAGTGTGGCAACCCAGTAGTCAGGATTATTTCTAATTCTCACAATTCGAGGGTCATGTTGCAGGTAGTGCAGCAAGAAGGCACTCATGTGTGTTGCGCATCCAGGAGCACCAAGTCCCTGTTGTGTTGGTGGCGAGGTAACAATCATGCTTCCTTCCTCTGTCCTCTCCCCCCAACCTCGCACAACAGAAATGTGATCAAGGTCTCCCTCATCTGATGAGTCTTCCATCAGTTCGTCCTCCACTTCTTCCTGGGCTCCTGCACCTTCCTCACTAGTTTGGCTGCTACCAGGCGCCCTGGTAAAACCACCTGCCGCCTTGGTGCTGCCGACCTTCTGGACCTTGCAGATGTTAGCCCTTCCGCATACAACTCCTCCTCCTCTACTTCCTACACCTCCTCTTGTGCCACCACCTGACTCCGAATTCTGTTTAACATGTGCTCCAGCATGTAAATCACCGGAATAGTTATGCTAATAATGGCATCGTCAGCACTAAACATCTTCGTCGCCATTTCAAAACTGTGCAGAAGGGTGCATAGGTCCCTGATCTGAGACCACTCCTCCAGCGTGATTTGCCCCACCTCTGAATCTCGTTGGCCCAGGCTATACGTCAGAACGTATTGCACCAGGGCTTGTCGGTGCTGCCACAGTCGCTGCAACATGTGCAGAGTTGAATTCCACCGGGTAGGCACATCGCATTTTAGCCGGTGAAGTGGCAGGCCCAACGACTTCTGTAGAGATGTAAGTCGCTGAGCTGCGGGATGCGAACGGCGGAAGTGAGCACACAGCGACCGTGCCCTCTGCAGAAGGCCATCTAGTCTGGGATAGTGGGCTAAAAATTGCTGGACAACCAGGTTCAACACGCGAGCCATACAAGGCACGTGTGTGACATTGCCCCGGCGAAGGGCCGCACCCAGGTTTGCAGCATTGTCGCACACTGCCTTCCCTGGTTTCAGGTCCAGTGGAGACAACCATTCATGAAATTGGTTCTCCAGAGCTGACCACAACTCCTCAGCTGTGTGACTCACATTTCCCAGACATTTCAATGTAAAAACCGCCTGATGACATTGAGCCCTACTGCCAGCATAGTAAGGAGGTGTGCAGGATCCCTTCTGCGCAGTTAGAAAGCTTGTGGCATGACCAGACAGGCTTTGGGTGCAGGTGGAAGACCGAGAGGAGGTTGAGGAGGCAGAAGCAGTGGAGGAAAAATGACATAAAGAGGATTGACGCACAACACGTGGGGACGGCAAGACTTGGACAGCAGCCCCTTGTCCTGCTGTCACCATAGTTACCCAGTGCCCAGTCAGCGACATGTAACGCCCCTGTCCATGCCTACTCGTCCAAGTGTCTGTGGTGAAATGCACCCTGTCACACACAGAGTTTCTCAAAGAAGCGGTGATGTTGTGTGCGACATGCTGGTGGAGCGCAGGCACACCTTTCTTTGAGAAGTAGTGCCGACTGGGCATCTGGTACTGGGGCACTGCGACGGACATAAGGTCTCGAAAATCCTCTGTGTCCACCAGGTGGAAAGGCAGCACTTCTGTAGCCAAGAGCTTGCAGATGGTGAAATTCAACCTCTTAGCTTTCTCATGGCTAGGAGGAAATGGTCTTTTACTTGTCCACATCTGAGGGACCGAGGGCTGGCTATTGTGCTTAGACGGGGTTGATAAGGGTGTCCCCGGCAAACTGCCGGTCTGTGAGGAAGATGCAGGCGGACATGTTAGGTTGCCTTGATCCAAAGGTGGTGCTATCGATGTCGGACAGCGCTCAAGACCAGCTGGTGTTACCACCTCCAAAGAAAATGATGACCTGCCAATCACGCTGGCTGTTGCGGGTAAAGAGGTGGCAGGTCTGCGCCCCAAAACAGGTGTGACTGCTGTCCCCCCAGTCACAGAGGATGAAGAGGCTGCGGATGCACAAGATATGGCAGACGGTGGTTGGCCCGGCCGGCTAGACCGCATTGTAGCACACTGAGCTTCCCACTGCAACTTATGCTTCATGTCCATGTGCCGGTTCATGCATGAAGTACTCAAACTATGTATTTTTTGGCCTCTACTTAGCTTTTGCTGACAAATGTTACAGATAACACGAGTTGGGTCATCTTTATCGATCTGAAAAAATGCCCAGGCTATGCAAGGCTTAGCACCCATGCGACCTGAAGAGCCACCACGACTTGTGGTGAGAGGCAGAGTTGTGTTTGAGGATGCAGTTGTTGACGTGCTTCCAGTACTACGTCTCTGTCCAGGAAGGCGCAACCTGACCTCGTCGTCACTAGCATCTTCCTCCACCTCCTCTGCTGACCTCATCTCTTGGCTGACTGTGGGTTGACAGTAAGTGGGATCTCCGACCTCATCATCATCACCCTGTGCGTTATCACACCCGTCGTCCTCAGAGCCAACCTGTTCCTGCCCTGACAAAAAACTAAAGTTGTCGCTCCAATCAGGTATTTGAGTCTTATCATCGTCTTCCTCATTGTCTCCACCAACAGGAGTTACAGTTTGGGAATGAGGGTCTACATTATGGTCAGAACCTTCTGCGTCTGGTCCTGGATCCGACTCATAAAGATTCTGGGCATCAGTGCAGATCATTTCCTCGTCTGGATTCACAGAAGCGCTGGAGTCGACCTCTGATTCCCAGGCTATAGTATGAGTAAACAGCTCTGCAGACTCAACCATCTGTTCTACCTCATACTCAGACGGGCAGCTGGAGATTTGGGAGCTGTGAGGAAGCAAGTGCGATTTGGGTGACACCTTTGAGGACTGGAGTATTTGTGATGTTGAAGTTGATGTGGAGGAGAGCCCACTTAAAGGAGCACTTGATATCCATTGAAGCACCTGCTGTTTTGTGCCTCATCTGGAATTTGTAGCGATTGGCGTGGCCGTAAGAAAGGAATCTTATCACATTGTCCGCTAAAAGAAGTAGACATTTTAGTTTGGCTGGAAGATGGTCTTTCTTCTGCACCTACCCCACGGACACAACCTTTTTTCCCCTTCCCAACACGCCTATTCCCCTTTCCACCAGCAGCAGGCCTTTTTCCACTCATTTTGGTGGTTAACTAATTCACAACTCTGGAGTTGTTTGCACAAAAAAACAATGGATGGTAACCGAGCAGAGCTGAGTGGCCAAACTGTGGTATTAGGCCAAAACTATTGGCTGGGTTAGATGCAGAAAAAAATTATTTTTAATTTGCAACCTGATGGAGGTCAGTATAGATGGACGAATAGACCAAGTCCCACACACCGCTAGAAGCCCAAATATTTTTTCAGAGCTAGATGCAGAAAATTTTTTTATTCAATTTGCAACCTGATGGAGGTCAGTATAGATGGACTAATAGACCAAGTCCCACACACTGCTAGAAGCCCAAATATTTTTTCAGAGCTAGATGCAGAAAAAAATTATTTTTAATTTGCAACCTGATGGAGGTCAGTATAGATGGACTAATAGACCAAGTCCCACACACCGCTAGAAGCCCAAATATTTTTTCAGAGCTAGATGCAGAAAAAAATTATTTTTAATTTGCAACCTGATGGAGGTCAGTATAGATGGACTAATAGACCAAGTCCCACACACCGCTAGAAGCCCAAATATTTTTTCAGAGCTAGATGCAGAAAATTTTTTTATTCAATTTGCAACCTGATGGAGGTCAGTATAGATGGACTAATAGACCAAGTCCCACACACTGCTAGAAGCCCAAATATTTTTTCAGAGCTAGATGCAGAAAAAAATTATTTTTAATTTGCAACCTGATGGAGGTCAGTATAGATGGACTAATAAACCAAGTCCCACACACCGCTAGAAGCCCAAATATTTTTTCAGAGCTAGATGCAGAAAAAAATTATTTTTAATTTGCAACCTGATGGAGGTCAGTATAGATGGACTAATAGACCAAGTCCCACACACCGCTAGAAGCCCAAATATTTTTTCAGAGCTAGATGCAGAAAAAAATTATATTCAATTTGCAACCTGCTGGAGGTCAGTATAGAAGGACTAATAGAACAAGTCCCACACACTGCTAGAAGCCCAAATATTTTTTCAGAGCTAAATGAAGAAAAAAATTATTTTTAATTTGCAACCTGATGGAGGTCAGTATAGATAGACTAATAGACCAAGTCCCACACACTGCTAGAAGCCCAAATATTTTTTCAGAGCTAGATGCAGAAAAAAATTATTTTTAATTTGCAACCTGATGGAGGTCAGTATAGATGGACTAATAGACCAAGTCCCACACACCGCTAGAAGCCCAAATATTTTTTCAGAGCTAGATGCAGAAATTTTTTTTATTCAATTTGCAACCTGATGGAGGTCAGTATAGATGGACTAATAGACCAAGTCCCACACACTGCTAGAAGCCCAAATATTTTTTCAGAGCTAGATGCAGAAAAAAATTATTTTTAATTTGCAACCTGATGGAGGTCAGTATAGATGGACTAATAGACCAAGTCCCACACACCGCTAGAAGCCCAAATATTTTTTCAGAGTTGCATGCAGAAAAAAATTATTTTTAATTTGCAACCTGATGGAGGTCAGTATAGATGTACTAATAGACCAAGTCCCACACACCGCTAGAAGCCCAAATATTTTTTCAGAGCTAGATGCAGAAAAAAATTATATTCAATTTGCAACCTGCTGGAGGTCAGTATAGAAGGACTAATAGAACAAGTCCCACACACTGCTAGAAGCCCAAATATTTTTTCAGAGCTAAATGAAGAAAAAAATTATTTTTAATTTGCAACCTGATGGAGGTCAGTATAGATAGACTAATAGACCAAGTCCCACACACTGCTAGAAGCCCAAATATTTTTTCAGAGCTAGATGCAGAAAAAAATTATTTTTAATTTGCAACCTGATGGAGGTCAGTATAGATGGACTAATAGACCAAGTCCCACACACTGCTAGAAGCCCAAATATTTTTTCAGAGCTAGATGCAGAAAAAAATTATATTCAGTTTGCAACCTGATGGAGGTCAGTATAGATGGACTAATAGAATGATGCTATGCCCAAAAGATTTTACTTCACTAGGTGCAGTAAAAAAATTGGTATTCTATACACAGGTGGTATATCTTGCAACACAGATAGGCTACTCCACTGACTAACACACTCTGCAATAGGCCAAAAAGGATTAGCTTTGCTAGATTCAGCCAAATGCTGTGAAAAAAACTTGCACAGCACTGGCACAGACCTGCCTGGCAAAAACTGATAGGAACTGATGTAACCTAGTCCTGAAAAGGACTCCAATTACAATTAGTCTTTACTCCCACAATCTATCTATTTAAGAGCACAGACCTGCCTGATAAAAGTCGTAGGAAATGCTGTAACCTAGTCCTTAAAAGGACTGCAATCACAACTATTCCCTACTCCCAAGCTATCTGTATATTTGTGCGAAAATTGGCTTGAAATTAACAAGGTATAGCGCACACAGCAACAGCGGTGCCGTCTAACACGCAGCTGCAGCAGTGAGAAAATGGTGGCGATGGGGAAAATGGCTTGGTCTTATAGGGCAAGGACATGTGACATACACTGCCAATCACACATGCCCTTGCTTGTGTGAAAAAAAGCACTTCGCTCCGTGTGTGCACTGCTGATAGGCTGACAGATTGCACCTCCCCACTGCAAATGCGGGAAAGAGAAAAAAAAATGGAGATCTTCATTGTTCCTGCAGAGATCCATCCCCTGCCCCTCCCCCCGCCCCGCTGTACACTCAAACTGCGTATTAACATTAATTTTCATCATTACTGAGAAAAAATCCAGTTATGATTTTGGTGCACGAACAGTTATCGAACATAACCTCGAACAGCCGAATTTTTCTCAAATTGTTCGTGTTCGCCGACCGGCTCGAACACCGCCCAAAACAGCTCGAATTTGAGATTGGCGAACAGTTCGAGTAGAACAACGCTCATCTCTACTGGCAACGTCCCTCGTGTTGGTGTTACGGGGAACTGTTGCCTGCCTTTTGTGTGCGGCCACCACACTGCTTCTTCCTGCCTGTTGGGGTACTCTGCCTCCCTCACCCTGTGTGCTGCTGGCCTTGCTCTATATGTCCTCCTGCCACGTTGGGTCAGTTATTAGATCATCCACCACCTCCTCCTCTTCCACTTGCACACCACGATCCTCCTCCTCACTTCCTGGCAATTGTGTCTCTTCATCGTCCACCTCTTGTGACAATTTGCCATCGTCGACTTCCTGTGGCTGTGGCTGTTCAAATATTTGGGCATCGCTACATAGGATCTCCTCTTCCACCACTTCAAGCGGAGCAGGCGAGGGGCACAAATCTGGAAATGGACCAGTGAACAGCTCTTCAGAGTGTCCAAGTGTGGGATCAGTTGCTGTCTGACGACACTCGGCATGGTGGGAGTAAGGAGCATCAGGGTGAGGAGGAGTATGCGGTCGAGACTCACGGCTACTAAGATTTGACCGTGTGAAAGACAGACTGGAGGTGGTGTTGCCCAGGTAACTGGAAGTATTATCTGATATCCAATTAATAACCTGTTCACACTGATCAGGTCGCAATACTGGTGTTGTTCTGTGCTTCCCTAGTAATTCGGTCAAGAACTGGGAGTGACAAGATGTGGCTGTTGGTTGTGGCACATTTTCACCTTGGCCACGGCCCTGTCCTCTGCACGCTCCATCACCAGAACGTCCAGTTCCACGTCCCTTGCCACGCGCCTTGCCCATTGTAAATCTAGTAAAATAGTTTACACTCACACTATCAATGGGAAAAGGGTAATAAAAAGGAGATTAGAACCGTGGAAGAGGAAAACCACAGTTCAATTTCTCTGGCCTACACTCGACTCTTTTAAACAACCTGAACAATCAGGGAGAAACTATTACTGTATTTCTTTACGGAAAAAATACCAAAAGCTGGATAATAGAGAAATTATTAACGCGGAACGGCATAACCACAGTTATAATTTACTGGTGTATACCAGACTCTTTGAAACAGATATATTTGTGTCTGAACAATCAGGAGACACTATTAATGTTTTTCTTTACGCCAAAAAATGCTAAAAGCAGGATAATACAGAGATTTGACACGTGGAACTGCAAAACCACACTTCTATTTTTCAGGCCTACACCAGACTCTTTTAAACGGATATATTTGTGTCTGAACAATCAGGAGACACTAATACTGTTTTTCTGTACGGCAAAAAAATGCCAAAAGCAGGATAATAGAGATTTTTGACCGTGGAACGGCAAAACCACAGTTTTAATTTACTGGTGTATACCAGACTATTTTAAAGAGACATATTTGTGTCTGAACAATCAGGAGACACTATTACTGTTTTCCTTTACGGAAAAAATACCAAAAGCTGGATAATAGAGGTTTTTTTTACTGAGGAACGACAAAACCATAGTTATAATTTACTGGTGTATACCAGACTCTTTGAAACAGATATATTTGTGTCTGAACAATCAGGAGACACTATTAATGATTTTCTTTACGCCAAAAAATGCTAAAAGCAGGATAATACAGAGATTTGACCCTTGGAACTGCAAAACCACACTTCTATTTCTCATGCCTACACCAGACTCTTTTAAACGGATATATTTGTGTCTGAACAATCAGGAGACACTATTACTGTTTTTCTTTACGGCAAAAAATGCCAAAAGCAGGATAATAGAAATTTTTTACCGTGGAACGGCAAAACCACAGTTTTAATTTACTGGTGTATACCAGACTCTTTGAAATAGATATATTTGTGTCTGAACAATCAGGAGACACTATTAATATTTTTCTTTTCGGCAAAAAATGCCAAAAGCAGGATAATACAGAGATTTGACCCTTGGAACTGCAAAACCACACTTCTATTTCTCAGGCCTACACCAGACTCTTTTAAACAGAAATATTTGTGTCTGAACAATCAGGAGACACTATTAATGTTTTTCTTTATGGCAAAAAATGCCAAAAGCAGGATAATACAGAGATTTGACCCCTGGAACTACAAAACCACACTTCTATTTCTCAGGCCTACACCAGACTCTTTTAAACAGATATATTTGTGTCTGAACAATCAGGAGACACTATTACTGTTTTTCTTTACGCCAAAAAATGCCAAAAGCAGGATAATAGAGATTTTATACCGTGGAACGGCAAAACCACAGTTGTAATTTACTTTTGTAGACCAGACTATTTTAAATAGGTATATTTGTGTCTAAACAATCAGGAGACACTATTACTGTTTTTCTTTACGGAAAAAATACCAAAAGCAGGATAATAGAGTTTTTTTTACTGAGGAACGGCAAAACCACAGTTGTAATTTACTGGTGTATACCAGACTCTTGAAACAGATATATTTGTGTCTGAACAATCAGGAGACACTATTAATGTTTTTCTCTTCGGCAAAAAATGCCAAAAGCAGGATAATAGAGATTTTATACCGTGAAATGGCAAAACCACAGTTATAATTTACTGGTGTAGACCAGACTATTTTAAATAGTTATATTTGTGTCTGAACAATCAGGAGACACTATTAATGTTTTTCTTTTGGTAAAAAATGTCAAAAGCAGGATAATACAGAAATTTGACCCGTGGAACTGCAAAACCACACTTCTATTTCTCAGGCCTGCACAAGACTCTTTTAAACAAATATATTTGTGTCTGAACAATCAGGAGACACTATTATTGTTTTTCATTAAGACAAAAAATGCCAAAAGCAGGATAATACAGAGATTTGACCCGTGGAGCTGCAAAACCACACTTCTATTTCTCAGGCCTACACCAGACTCTTTTAAATGGATATATTTGTGTCTGCACAATCAGGAGACACTATTACTGTTTTTCTTTACGGAAAAAATACCAAAAGCTGGATAATAGAGTTTTTTTACCAAGGAACGGCAAAACCACAGTTATAATTTACTGGTGTATACCAGACTTTTTTAAATAGATATATTTGCAGCTGAACAGTGAGCGACACACTCAAAATGTTTTTTTTTAGGTAAAAATGGCCCAAAAGTGGATAATACAGAAGTTTGATCTGTGGAACTGCAAAACCACACTTCTATTACTCTGGCCTACACCAGACTCTTTTAAGCAGATATATTTGTGTCTGAAAAATCAGGAGACACTATTACTGTTTTTCTTTACGTCAAAAAATGCCAAAAGCAGGATAATAGAGATTTTTTACCGTGCAACGGCAAAACCACAGTTATAATTTACTGGTGTATACCAGACTCTTTGAAACAGATATTTTTGTGTCTGAACAATCAGGAGACACTATTAATGTTTTTCTTTACGCCAAAAAATGCTAAAAGCAGGATAATACAGAGATTTGACACGTGGAACTGCAAAACCACACTTCTATTTCTCAGGCCTACACCAGACTCTTTTAAACAGATATATTTTAGTCTGAACAATCAGGAGACACTATTACTGTTTTTCTTTACAGAAAAAATGCCAAAAGCAGGATAATACAGAGATTTGACCCCTGGAACTTCAAAACCACACTTCTATTTCTCAGGCCTACACCAGACTCTTTAAAACTGATATATTTGTGTCTGAACAATCAGGAGACACTATTACTGTTTTTCTTTACGGCAAAAAATGCCAAAAGCAGGATAATACAGAGATTTCACGCGTGGAAATGTAAAACCACACTTCTATTTCTCAGACCTACACCAGACTATTTAAAACAGATAAATTTGTGTCTGAACAATCAGGAGAAACTATTACTGTTTTTCTTTACGCCAAAAAATGCCAAAAGCAGGATAATAGAGATTTTATACCGTGGAACGGCAAAACCACAGTTGTAATTTACTTTTGTAGACCAGACTATTTTAAATAGGTATATTTGTGTCTGAACAATCAGGAGACACTATTACTGTTTTTCTTTACGGAAAAAATACCAAAAGCAGGATAATAGAGTTTTTTACTGAGGAACGGCAAAACCACAGTTATAATTTACTGGTGTATACCAGACTCTTGAAACAGATATATTTGTGTCTGAACAATCAGGAGACACTATTAATGTTTTTCTCTTCGGCAAAAAATGCCAAAAGCAGGATAATACAGAGATTTTATACCGTGGAATGGCAAAACCACAGTTATAATTTACTGGTGTAGACCAGACTATTTTAAATAGTTATATTTGTGTCTGAACAATCAGGAGACACTATTAATGTTTTTCTTTTGGTAAAAAATGTCAAAAGCAGGATAATACAGAAATTTGACCCGTGGAACTGCAAAACCACACTTCTATTTCTCAGGCCTGCACAAGACTCTTTTAAACAAATATATTTGTGTCTGAACAATCAGGAGACACTATTACTGTTTCTCATTACGGCAAAAAATGCCAAAAGCAGGATAATACAGAGATTTGACCCGTGGAACTGCAAAACCACACTTCTATTACTCTGGCCTACACCAGACACTTTTAAACAGATATTTTTGTGTCTGAACAATCAGGAGACACTATTACTGTTGTTCTTTACGACAAAAAATGCCAAAAGCAGGATAATAGAGATTTTTTACCGTGCAACGGCAAAACCACAGTTATAATTTACTGGTGTATACCAGACTCTTTGAAACAGATATTTTTGTGTCTGAACAATCAGGAGACACTATTAATGTTTTTCTTTACGCCAAAACATGCTAAAAGCAGGATAATACAGAGATTTGACACGTGGAACTGCAAAACCACACTTCTATTTCTCAGGCCTACACCAGACTCTTTTAAACGGATAAATTTGTATCTGAACAATCAGGAGACACTCTTTCTGTTTTTCTTTACGGCCAAAAATAGCAAAAGCAGGATAATAGAGATTTTTTACCGTGGAACCGCAAAACCACAGTTTTAATTTACTGGTGTATACCAGACTATTTTAAACAGAAATATTTGTGTCTGAACAATCAGGAGACACTATTACTGTTTTTCTTTACGGAAAAAACACCAAAAACTGGATAATACAATGATTTGACCCGTGGAACTGCAAAACCACACTTCTATTTCTCAGGCCTACACCAGACTCTTTTAAACAGATATATTTTTGTCTGAACAATCAGGAGACACTATTAATGTTTTTCTTTATGGTAAAAATGCAAAAAGCAGGATAATACAGAGATTTGAACCGTAGAACTGCAAAACCACACTTCAATTTCTCAGGCCTACACCAGACTCTTTTAAACAGATATATTTCAGTCTGAACAATCAGGAGACACTATTACTGTTTTTCTTTACAGAAAAAATGCCAAAAGCAGGATAATACAGAGATTTGACCCGTGGAAATGCAAAACCACACTTCTATTTCTCAGGCCTACACCAGACTCTTTTAAACAGATATATTTGTGTCTGAACAATCAGGAGACACTATTACTGTTTTTCTTTACGGCAAAAAATGCCAAAAGCAGGATAATAGAGATTTTTTACCGTGGAACGGACAAACCTCAGTTTTAATTTACTGGTGTATACCAGACTATTTTAAACAGAAATATTTGTGTCTGAACAATCAGGAGACACTATTACTGTTTTTCTTTATGGAAAAAATACCAAAAGCTGGATAATAGAGTTTTTTTTACTGAGGAACGGCAAAACCACAGTTATAATTTACTGGTGTATACCAGACTCTTTGAAACAGATATATTTGTGTCTGAACAGTCAGGAGACACTATTAATGTTTTTCTTTTCGGCAAAAAATGCCAAAAGCAGTATAATTCAATGATTTGACCCGTGGAACTGCAAAACCACACTTCTATTTCTCAGGCCTACACCAGACTCTTTTAAACAGATATATTTTTGTCTGAACAATCAGGAGACACTATTAATGTTTTTCTTTATGGTAAAAAATGCCAAAAGCAGGATAATACAGAGATTTGACCCGTGGAACTGCAAAACCACACTTCAATTTCTCAGGCCTACACCAGACTCTTTTAAACAGATATATTTCAGTCTGAACAATCAGGAGACACTATTACTGTTTTTCTTTATGGCAAAAAATGCCAAAAGCAGTATAATACAGAGATTTGACCCGTGGAAATGCAAAACCACACTTCTATTTCTCAGGCCTACACCAGACTATTTTAAACAGATAAGTTTGTGTCTGAACAATCAGGAGACACTATTACTGTTTTTTTTACGGAAAAAATACCAAAAGCTGGATAATAGAGTTTTTTTTAACGAGGAACGGCAAAACCACAGTTATAATTTACTGGTGTATACCAGACTCTTTGAAACAGATATATTTGTGTCTGAACAATCAGGAGACACTATTAATGTTTTTCTTTACGCCAAAAAATGCTAAAAGCAGGATAATACAGAGATTTGACCCGAGGAACTGCAAAACCACACTTCTATTTCTCAGGCCTACACCAGACTCTTTTAAACAGATATATTTGTGTCTGAACAATCAGGAGACACTATTACTGTTTTTCTTTATGGAAAAAATACCAAAAGCTGGATAATAGAGTTTTTTTTACTGAGGAACGTCAAAACCACAGTTATAATTTACTGGTGTATACCAGACTCTTTGAAACAGATATATTTGTGTCTGAACAATCAGGAGACACTATTAATGTTTTTCTTTTTGGCAAAAAATTCCAAAAGCAGTATAATACAGAGATTTGACCCGTGGAACTGCAAAACCACACTTCAATTTCTCAGGCCTACACCAGACTCTTTTAAACAGATATATTTCAGTCTGAACAATCAGGAGACACTATTACTGTTTTTCTTTATGGCAAAAAATGCCAAAAGCAGTATAATACAGAGATTTGACCCGTGGAAATGCAAAACCAGACTTCTATTTCTCAGTCCTACACCAGACTATTTTAAACAGATAAATTTGTGTCTGAACAATCAGGAGACACTATTACTGTTTTTCTTTACGCCAAAAAATGCCAAAAGCAGGATAATAGAGATTTTATACCGTGGAACGGCAAAACCACAGTTGTAATTTACTTTTGTAGACCAGACTATTTTAAATAGGTATATTTGTGTCTAAACAATCAGGAGACACTATTACTGTTTTTCTTTACGGAAAAAATACCAAAAGCAGGATAATAGAGTTTTTTTTACTGAGGAACGGCAAAACCACAGTTGTAATTTACTGGTGTATACCAGACTCTTGAAACAGATATATTTGTGTCTGAACAATCAGGAGACACTATTAATGTTTTTCTCTTCGGCAAAAAATGCCAAAAGCAGGATAATAGAGATTTTATACCGTGAAATGGCAAAACCACAGTTATAATTTACTGGTGTAGACCAGACTATTTTAAATAGTTATATTTGTGTCTGAACAATCAGGAGACACTATTAATGTTTTTCTTTTGGTAAAAAATGTCAAAAGCAGGATAATACAGAAATTTGACCCGTGGAACTGCAAAACCACACTTCTATTTCTCAGGCCTGCACAAGACTCTTTTAAACAAATATATTTGTGTCTGAACAATCAGGAGACACTATTATTGTTTTTCATTAAGACAAAAAATGCCAAAAGCAGGATAATACAGAGATTTGACCCGTGGAGCTGCAAAACCACACTTCTATTTCTCAGGCCTACACCAGACTCTTTTAAATGGATATATTTGTGTCTGCACAATCAGGAGACACTATTACTGTTTTTCTTTACGGAAAAAATACCAAAAGCTGGATAATAGAGTTTTTTTACCAAGGAACGGCAAAACCACAGTTATAATTTACTGGTGTATACCAGACTTTTTTAAATAGATATATTTGCAGCTGAACAGTGAGCGACACACTCAAAATGTTTTTTTTTAGGTAAAAATGGCCCAAAAGTGGATAATACAGAAGTTTGATCTGTGGAACTGCAAAACCACACTTCTATTACTCTGGCCTACACCAGACTCTTTTAAGCAGATATATTTGTGTCTGAAAAATCAGGAGACACTATTACTGTTTTTCTTTACGTCAAAAAATGCCAAAAGCAGGATAATAGAGATTTTTTACCGTGCAACGGCAAAACCACAGTTATAATTTACTGGTGTATACCAGACTCTTTGAAACAGATATTTTTGTGTCTGAACAGTCAGGAGACACTATTAATGTTTTTCTTTTCGGCAAAAAATGCCAAAAGCAGTATAATTCAATGATTTGACCCGTGGAACTGCAAAACCACACTTCTATTTCTCAGGCCTACACCAGACTCTTTTAAACAGATATATTTTTGTCTGAACAATCAGGAGACACTATTAATGTTTTTCTTTATGGTAAAAAATGCCAAAAGCAGGATAATACAGAGATTTGACCCGTGGAACTGCAAAACCACACTTCAATTTCTCAGGCCTACACCAGACTCTTTTAAACAGATATATTTCAGTCTGAACAATCAGGAGACACTATTACTGTTTTTCTTTATGGCAAAAAATGCCAAAAGCAGTATAATACAGAGATTTGACCCGTGGAAATGCAAAACCACACTTCTATTTCTCAGGCCTACACCAGACTATTTTAAACAGATAAGTTTGTGTCTGAACAATCAGGAGACACTATTACTGTTTTTTTTACGGAAAAAATACCAAAAGCTGGATAATAGAGTTTTTTTTAACGAGGAACGGCAAAACCACAGTTATAATTTACTGGTGTATACCAGACTCTTTGAAACAGATATATTTGTGTCTGAACAATCAGGAGACACTATTAATGTTTTTCTTTACGCCAAAAAATGCTAAAAGCAGGATAATACAGAGATTTGACCCGAGGAACTGCAAAACCACACTTCTATTTCTCAGGCCTACACCAGACTCTTTTAAACAGATATATTTGTGTCTGAACAATCAGGAGACACTATTACTGTTTTTCTTTATGGAAAAAATACCAAAAGCTGGATAATAGAGTTTTTTTTACTGAGGAACGTCAAAACCACAGTTATAATTTACTGGTGTATACCAGACTCTTTGAAACAGATATATTTGTGTCTGAACAATCAGGAGACACTATTAATGTTTTTCTTTTTGGCAAAAAATTCCAAAAGCAGTATAATACAGAGATTTGACCCGTGGAACTGCAAAACCACACTTCAATTTCTCAGGCCTACACCAGACTCTTTTAAACAGATATATTTCAGTCTGAACAATCAGGAGACACTATTACTGTTTTTCTTTATGGCAAAAAATGCCAAAAGCAGTATAATACAGAGATTTGACCCGTGGAAATGCAAAACCAGACTTCTATTTCTCAGTCCTACACCAGACTATTTTAAACAGATAAATTTGTGTCTGAACAATCAGGAGACACTATTACTGTTTTTCTTTACGCCAAAAAATGCCAAAAGCAGGATAATAGAGATTTTATACCGTGGAACGGCAAAACCACAGTTGTAATTTACTTTTGTAGACCAGACTATTTTAAATAGGTATATTTGTGTCTAAACAATCAGGAGACACTATTACTGTTTTTCTTTACGGAAAAAATACCAAAAGCAGGATAATAGAGTTTTTTTTACTGAGGAACGGCAAAACCACAGTTGTAATTTACTGGTGTATACCAGACTCTTGAAACAGATATATTTGTGTCTGAACAATCAGGAGACACTATTAATGTTTTTCTCTTCGGCAAAAAATGCCAAAAGCAGGATAATAGAGATTTTATACCGTGAAATGGCAAAACCACAGTTATAATTTACTGGTGTAGACCAGACTATTTTAAATAGTTATATTTGTGTCTGAACAATCAGGAGACACTATTAATGTTTTTCTTTTGGTAAAAAATGTCAAAAGCAGGATAATACAGAAATTTGACCCGTGGAACTGCAAAACCACACTTCTATTTCTCAGGCCTGCACAAGACTCTTTTAAACAAATATATTTGTGTCTGAACAATCAGGAGACACTATTATTGTTTTTCATTAAGACAAAAAATGCCAAAAGCAGGATAATACAGAGATTTGACCCGTGGAGCTGCAAAACCACACTTCTATTTCTCAGGCCTACACCAGACTCTTTTAAATGGATATATTTGTGTCTGCACAATCAGGAGACACTATTACTGTTTTTCTTTACGGAAAAAATACCAAAAGCTGGATAATAGAGTTTTTTTACCAAGGAACGGCAAAACCACAGTTATAATTTACTGGTGTATACCAGACTTTTTTAAATAGATATATTTGCAGCTGAACAGTGAGCGACACACTCAAAATGTTTTTTTTTAGGTAAAAATGGCCCAAAAGTGGATAATACAGAAGTTTGATCTGTGGAACTGCAAAACCACACTTCTATTACTCTGGCCTACACCAGACTCTTTTAAGCAGATATATTTGTGTCTGAAAAATCAGGAGACACTATTACTGTTTTTCTTTACGTCAAAAAATGCCAAAAGCAGGATAATAGAGATTTTTTACCGTGCAACGGCAAAACCACAGTTATAATTTACTGGTGTATACCAGACTCTTTGAAACAGATATTTTTGTGTCTGAACAATCAGGAGACACTATTAATGTTTTTCTTTACGCCAAAAAATGCTAAAAGCAGGATAATACAGAGATTTGACACGTGGAACTGCAAAACCACACTTCTATTTCTCAGGCCTACACCAGACTCTTTTAAACAGATATATTTTAGTCTGAACAATCAGGAGACACTATTACTGTTTTTCTTTACAGAAAAAATGCCAAAAGCAGGATAATACAGAGATTTGACCCCTGGAACTTCAAAACCACACTTCTATTTCTCAGGCCTACACCAGACTCTTTAAAACTGATATATTTGTGTCTGAACAATCAGGAGACACTATTACTGTTTTTCTTTACGGCAAAAAATGCCAAAAGCAGGATAATACAGAGATTTCACGCGTGGAAATGTAAAACCACACTTCTATTTCTCAGACCTACACCAGACTATTTAAAACAGATAAATTTGTGTCTGAACAATCAGGAGAAACTATTACTGTTTTTCTTTACGCCAAAAAATGCCAAAAGCAGGATAATAGAGATTTTATACCGTGGAACGGCAAAACCACAGTTGTAATTTACTTTTGTAGACCAGACTATTTTAAATAGGTATATTTGTGTCTGAACAATCAGGAGACACTATTACTGTTTTTCTTTACGGAAAAAATACCAAAAGCAGGATAATAGAGTTTTTTACTGAGGAACGGCAAAACCACAGTTATAATTTACTGGTGTATACCAGACTCTTGAAACAGATATATTTGTGTCTGAACAATCAGGAGACACTATTAATGTTTTTCTCTTCGGCAAAAAATGCCAAAAGCAGGATAATACAGAGATTTTATACCGTGGAATGGCAAAACCACAGTTATAATTTACTGGTGTAGACCAGACTATTTTAAATAGTTATATTTGTGTCTGAACAATCAGGAGACACTATTAATGTTTTTCTTTTGGTAAAAAATGTCAAAAGCAGGATAATACAGAAATTTGACCCGTGGAACTGCAAAACCACACTTCTATTTCTCAGGCCTGCACAAGACTCTTTTAAACAAATATATTTGTGTCTGAACAATCAGGAGACACTATTACTGTTTCTCATTACGGCAAAAAATGCCAAAAGCAGGATAATACAGAGATTTGACCCGTGGAACTGCAAAACCACACTTCTATTACTCTGGCCTACACCAGACACTTTTAAACAGATATTTTTGTGTCTGAACAATCAGGAGACACTATTACTGTTGTTCTTTACGACAAAAAATGCCAAAAGCAGGATAATAGAGATTTTTTACCGTGCAACGGCAAAACCACAGTTATAATTTACTGGTGTATACCAGACTCTTTGAAACAGATATTTTTGTGTCTGAACAATCAGGAGACACTATTAATGTTTTTCTTTACGCCAAAACATGCTAAAAGCAGGATAATACAGAGATTTGACACGTGGAACTGCAAAACCACACTTCTATTTCTCAGGCCTACACCAGACTCTTTTAAACGGATAAATTTGTATCTGAACAATCAGGAGACACTCTTTCTGTTTTTCTTTACGGCCAAAAATAGCAAAAGCAGGATAATAGAGATTTTTTACCGTGGAACCGCAAAACCACAGTTTTAATTTACTGGTGTATACCAGACTATTTTAAACAGAAATATTTGTGTCTGAACAATCAGGAGACACTATTACTGTTTTTCTTTACGGAAAAAACACCAAAAACTGGATAATACAATGATTTGACCCGTGGAACTGCAAAACCACACTTCTATTTCTCAGGCCTACACCAGACTCTTTTAAACAGATATATTTTTGTCTGAACAATCAGGAGACACTATTAATGTTTTTCTTTATGGTAAAAATGCAAAAAGCAGGATAATACAGAGATTTGAACCGTAGAACTGCAAAACCACACTTCAATTTCTCAGGCCTACACCAGACTCTTTTAAACAGATATATTTCAGTCTGAACAATCAGGAGACACTATTACTGTTTTTCTTTACAGAAAAAATGCCAAAAGCAGGATAATACAGAGATTTGACCCGTGGAACTGCAAAACCACACTTCTATTTCTCAGGCCTACACCAGACTCTTTTAAACAGATATATTTGTGTCTGAACAATCAGGAGACACTATTACTGTTTTTCTTTACGGCAAAAAATGCCAAAAGCAGGATAATAGAGATTTTTTACCGTGGAACGGACAAACCTCAGTTTTAATTTACTGGTGTATACCAGACTATTTTAAACAGAAATATTTGTGTCTGAACAATCAGGAGACACTATTACTGTTTTTCTTTATGGAAAAAATACCAAAAGCTGGATAATAGAGTTTTTTTTACTGAGGAACGGCAAAACCACAGTTATAATTTACTGGTGTATACCAGACTCTTTGAAACAGATATATTTGTGTCTGAACAGTCAGGAGACACTATTAATGTTTTTCTTTTCGGCAAAAAATGCCAAAAGCAGTATAATTCAATGATTTGACCCGTGGAACTGCAAAACCACACTTCTATTTCTCAGGCCTACACCAGACTCTTTTAAACAGATATATTTTTGTCTGAACAATCAGGAGACACTATTAATGTTTTTCTTTATGGTAAAAAATGCCAAAAGCAGGATAATACAGAGATTTGACCCGTGGAACTGCAAAACCACACTTCAATTTCTCAGGCCTACACCAGACTCTTTTAAACAGATATATTTCAGTCTGAACAATCAGGAGACACTATTACTGTTTTTCTTTATGGCAAAAAATGCCAAAAGCAGTATAATACAGAGATTTGACCCGTGGAAATGCAAAACCACACTTCTATTTCTCAGGCCTACACCAGACTATTTTAAACAGATAAGTTTGTGTCTGAACAATCAGGAGACACTATTACTGTTTTTTTTACGGAAAAAATACCAAAAGCTGGATAATAGAGTTTTTTTTAACGAGGAACGGCAAAACCACAGTTATAATTTACTGGTGTATACCAGACTCTTTGAAACAGATATATTTGTGTCTGAACAATCAGGAGACACTATTAATGTTTTTCTTTACGCCAAAAAATGCTAAAAGCAGGATAATACAGAGATTTGACCCGAGGAACTGCAAAACCACACTTCTATTTCTCAGGCCTACACCAGACTCTTTTAAACAGATATATTTGTGTCTGAACAATCAGGAGACACTATTACTGTTTTTCTTTATGGAAAAAATACCAAAAGCTGGATAATAGAGTTTTTTTTACTGAGGAACGTCAAAACCACAGTTATAATTTACTGGTGTATACCAGACTCTTTGAAACAGATATATTTGTGTCTGAACAATCAGGAGACACTATTAATGTTTTTCTTTTTGGCAAAAAATTCCAAAAGCAGTATAATACAGAGATTTGACCCGTGGAACTGCAAAACCACACTTCAATTTCTCAGGCCTACACCAGACTCTTTTAAACAGATATATTTCAGTCTGAACAATCAGGAGACACTATTACTGTTTTTCTTTATGGCAAAAAATGCCAAAAGCAGTATAATACAGAGATTTGACCCGTGGAAATGCAAAACCAGACTTCTATTTCTCAGTCCTACACCAGACTATTTTAAACAGATAAATTTGTGTCTGAACAATCAGGAGACACTATTACTGTTTTTCTTTACGGCAATAAATGCCAAAAGCAGGATAATAGAGATTTTTTACCGTGGAAGGCCAAAACCACAGTTATAATTTACTGGTGTAGACCAGACTATTTTAAACAGATATATTTGTGTCTGAACAATCAGGAGACACTATTACTGTTTTTTTTTATTGAAAAAATACCAAAAGCAGGATAATAGAATTCTTTTTAACGAGGAACGGCAAAATCACAGTTATAATTTACTGGTGTATACCAGACTCTTTGAAACAGATATATTTTTGTCTGAACAATCAGGAGACATTATTAATGTTTTTCTTTATGGTAAAAAATGCCAAAAGCAGGATAATACAGAGATTTGACCCGTGGAACTGCAAAACCACACTTCAATTTCTCAGGCCTACACCAGACTCTTTTAAACAGATGTATTTCAGTCTGAACAATCAGGAGACACTATTACTGTTTTTCTTTATGGCAAAAAATGCCAAAAGCAGGATAATACAGAGATTTGACTGGTGGAAATGCAAAACCACACTTCTATTTTTCAGGCCTACACCAGACTATTTTAAACAGATACATTTGTGTCTGAACAATCAGGAGACACTATTACTGTTTTTCTTTACGGCAAAAAATGCCAAAAGCAAGATAATAGAGATTTTTTACCGTGGAACGGCAAAACCACAGTTATAATTTATTGGTGTAGACCAGACTATTTTAAACAGATATATTTGTGTCTGAACAATCAGGAGACACTATTACTGTTTTTTTTATGGAAAAAATACCAAAAGCAGGATAATAGAGTTTTTTTTTAACGAGGAACGGCAAAACCACAGTTATAATTTACTGGTGTATACCAGACTCTTTGAAACAGATATATTTGTGTCTGAACAATCAGGAGACACTATTAATGTTTTCTTTACGCCAAAAAATGCTAAAAGCAGGATAGTACAGAGATTTGACCCGTGGAACTGCAAAACCACACTTCTATTTCTCAGGCCTACACCAGACTCTTTTAAACAGATATATTTGTGTCTGAACAATCAGGAGACACTATTACTGTTTTTCTTTACGGCAAAAAATGGCAAAAGCAGGATAATAGAGATTTTTTACCGTGGAACGGCCAAACCTCAGTTTTATATTTCTGGTGTATACCAGACGATTTTAAACAGAAATATTTGTGTCTGAACAATCAGGAGACACTATTACTGTTTTTCTTTATAGAAAAAATACCAAAAGCTGGATAATAGAGTTTTTTTTACTGAGAAACGGCAAAACCACAGTTATAATTTACTGGTGTATACCAGACTCTTTGAAACAGATATATTTGTGTCTGAACAATCAGGAGACACTATTAATATTTTTCTTTTCGGCAAAAAATGCCAAAAGCAGGATAATTCAATGATTTGACCCGTGGAACTGCAAAACCACACTTCTATTTCTCAGGCCTACACCAGACTCTTTTAAACAGATATATTTTTGTCTGAACAATCAGGAGACACTATTACTCTTTTTCTTTACAGCAATAAATGCCAAAAGCAGGATAATAGAGATTTTTTACCGTGGAACGGCAAAACCACAGTTATAATTTACTGGTGTAGACCAGACTATTTTAAACAGATATATTTGTGTCTGAATAATCAGGAGACACTATTACTGTTTATTTTTACGGAAAAAATACCAAAAGCTGGATAATAGAGGTTTTTTTTAACGAGAAACGGCAAAACCACAGTTATAATTTACTGGTGTATACCAGACTCTTTGAAACAGATATATTTGTGTCTGAACAATCATGAGACACTATTAATGTTTTTCTTTACGCCAAAAAATGCTAAAAGCAGGATAATACAGAGATTTGACCCGTGGAACTGAAAAACAACACTTCTATATCTCAGGCCTACACCAGACTCTTTTAAACAGATATATTTGTGTCTGAACAATCAGGAGACACTATTACTGTTTTCTTTAAGGAAAAAATGCCAAAAGCAGGATAATACAGAGATTTGACTGGTGGAAATGCAAAACCACACTTCTATTTCTCAGGCCTACACCAGACTATTTTAAACAGATACATTTGTGTCTGAACAATCAGGAGACACTATTACTGTTTTTCTTTATGGAAAAAATACCAAAAGCAAGATAATAGAGATTTTTTACCGTGTAACGGCAAAACCACAGTTTTAATTTACTGGTGTATAGCAGTCTGTTTTAAACAGATATATTTGTGTCTGAACAATCAGGAGACACTATTACTGTTTTTCTTTATGGAAAAAATACCAAAAGCTGGATAATAGAGTTTTTTTTACTGAGGAATGTCAAAACCACAGTTATAATTTACTGGTGTATACCAGACTCTTTGAAACAGATATATTTGTGTTTGAACAATCAGGAGACACTATTAATGTTTTTCTTTTTGGCAAAAAATTCCAAAAGCAGGATAATTCAACTATTTGACCCGTGGAACTGCAAAACCACACTTCTATTTCTCAGGCCTACACCAGACTCTTTTAAACAGATATATTTCAGTCTGAACAATCAGGAGACACTATTACTGTTTTTCTTTACAGAAAAAATGCCAAAAGCAGGATAATACAGAGATTTGACCCGTGGAAATGCAAAACCACACTTCTATTTCTCAGGCCTACACCAGACTCTTTTAAACAGATATATTTGTGTCTGAACAATCAGGAGACACTATTACTGTTTTTCTTTACGGCAAAAAATGCCAAAAGCAGGATAATAGAGATTTTTTACCGTGGAACGGACAAACCTCAGTTTTAATTTACTGGTGTATACCAGACTATTTTAAACAGAAATATTTGTGTCTGAACAATCAGGAGACACTATTACTGTTTTTCTTTATGGAAAAAATACCAAAAGCTGGATAATAGAGTTTTTTTTACTGAGGAACGGCAAAACCACAGTTATAATTTACTGGTGTATACCAGACTCTTTGAAACAGATATATTTGTGTCTGAACAGTCAGGAGACACTATTAATGTTTTTCTTTTCGGCAAAAAATGCCAAAAGCAGTATAATTCAATGATTTGACCCGTGGAACTGCAAAACCACACTTCTATTTCTCAGGCCTACACCAGACTCTTTTAAACAGATATATTTTTGTCTGAACAATCAGGAGACACTATTAATGTTTTTCTTTATGGTAAAAAATGCCAAAAGCAGGATAATACAGAGATTTGACCCGTGGAACTGCAAAACCACACTTCAATTTCTCAGGCCTACACCAGACTCTTTTAAACAGATATATTTCAGTCTGAACAATCAGGAGACACTATTACTGTTTTTCTTTATGGCAAAAAATGCCAAAAGCAGTATAATACAGAGATTTGACCCGTGGAATTGCAAAACCACACTTCTATTTCTCAGGCCTACACCAGACTATTTTAAACAGATAAGTTTGTGTCTGAACAATCAGGAGACACTATTACTGTTTTTTTTACGGAAAAAATACCAAAAGCTGGATAATAGAGTTTTTTTTAACGAGGAACGGCAAAACCACAGTTATAATTTACTGGTGTATACCAGACTCTTTGAAACAGATATATTTGTGTCTGAACAATCAGGAGACACTATTAATGTTTTTCTTTACGCCAAAAAATGCTAAAAGCAGGATAATACAGAGATTTGACCCGAGGAACTGCAAAACCACACTTCTATTTCTCAGGCCTACACCAGACTCTTTTAAACAGATATATTTGTGTCTGAACAATCAGGAGACACTATTACTGTTTTTCTTTATGGAAAAAATACCAAAAGCTGGATAATAGAGTTTTTTTTACTGAGGAACGTCAAAACCACAGTTATAATTTACTGGTGTATACCAGACTCTTTGAAACAGATATATTTGTGTCTGAACAATCAGGAGACACTATTAATGTTTTTCTTTTTGGCAAAAAATTCCAAAAGCAGGATAATTCAACGATTTGACCCGTGGAACTGCAAAACCACACTTCAATTTCTCAGGCCTACACCAGACTCTTTTAAACAGATATATTTCAGTCTGAACAATCAGGAGACACTATTACTGTTTTTCTTTATGGCAAAAAATGCCAAAAGCAGTATAATACAGAGATTTGACCCGTGGAAATGCAAAACCAGACTTCTATTTCTCAGTCCTACACCAGACTATTTTAAACAGATAAATTTGTGTCTGAACAATCAGGAGACACTATTACTGTTTTTCTTTACGGCAATAAATGCCAAAAGCAGGATAATAGAGATTTTTTACCGTGGAAGGCCAAAACCACAGTTATAATTTACTGGTGTAGACCAGACTATTTTAAACAGATATATTTGTGTCTGAACAATCAGGAGACACTATTACTGTTTTTTTTTATTGAAAAAATACCAAAAGCAGGATAATAGAATTCTTTTTAACGAGGAACGGCAAAATCACAGTTATAATTTACTGGTGTATACCAGACTCTTTGAAACAGATATATTTTTTTCTGAACAATCAGGAGACACTATTAATGTTTTTCTTTATGGTAAAAAATGCCAAAAGCAGGATAATACAGAGATTTGACCCGTGGAACTGCAAAACCACACTTCAATTTCTCAGGCCTACACCAGACTCTTTTAAACAGATGTATTTCAGTCTGAACAATCAGGAGACACTATTACTGTTTTTCTTTATGGCAAAAAATGCCAAAAGCAGGATAATACAGAGATTTGACTGGTGGAAATGCAAAACCACACTTCTATTTTTCAGGCCTACACCAGACTATTTTAAACAGATACATTTGTTTCTGAACAATCAGGAGACACTATTACTGTTTTTCTTTACGGCAAAAAATGCCAAAAGCAAGATAATAGAGATTTTTTACCGTGGAACGGCAAAACCACAGTTATAATTTATTGGTGTAGACCAGACTATTTTAAACAGATATATTTGTGTCTGAACAATCAGGAGACACTATTACTGTTTTTTTTATGGAAAAAATACCAAAAGCAGGATAATAGAGTTTTTTTTTAACGAGGAACGGCAAAACCACAGTTATAATTTACTGGTGTATACCAGACTCTTTGAAACAGATATATTTGTGTCTGAACAATCAGGAGACACTATTAATGTTTTCTTTACGCCAAAAAATGCTAAAAGCAGGATAGTACAGAGATTTGACCCGTGGAACTGCAAAACCACACTTCTATTTCTCAGGCCTACACCAGACTCTTTTAAACAGATATATTTGTGTCTGAACAATCAGGAGACACTATTACTGTTTTTCTTTACGGCAAAAAATGGCAAAAGCAGGATAATAGAGATTTTTTACCGTGGAACGGCCAAACCTCAGTTTTATATTTCTGGTGTAAACCAGACTATTTTAAACAGAAATATTTGTGTCTGAACAATCAGGAGACACTATTACTGTTTTTCTTTATAGAAAAAATACCAAAAGCTGGATAATAGAGTTTTTTTTACTGAGAAACGGCAAAACCACAGTTATAATTTACTGGTGTATACCAGACTCTTTGAAACAGATATATTTGTGTCTGAACAATCAGGAGACACTATTAATATTTTTCTTTTCGGCAAAAAATGCCAAAAGCAGGATAATTCAATGATTTGACCCGTGGAACTGCAAAACCACACTTCTATTTCTCAGGCCTACACCAGACTCTTTTAAACAGATATATTTTTGTCTGAACAATCAGGAGACACTATTACTCTTTTTCTTTACAGCAATAAATGCCAAAAGCAGGATAATAGAGATTTTTTACCGTGGAATGGCAAAACCACAGTTATAATTTACTGGTGTAGACCAGACTATTTTAAACAGATATATTTGTGTCTGAATAATCAGGAGACACTATTATTGTTTTTTTTTACGGAAAAAATACCAAAAGCTGGATAATAGAGGTTTTTTTTAACGAGAAACGGCAAAACCACAGTTATAATTTACTGGTGTATACCAGACTCTTTGAAACAGATATATTTGTGTCTGAACAATCATGAGACACTATTAATGTTTTTCTTTACGCCAAAAAATTCTAAAAGCAGGATAATACAGAGATTTGACCCGTGGAACTGAAAAACAACACTTCTATATCTCAGGCCTACACCAGACTCTTTTAAACAGATATATTTGTGTCTGAACAATCAGGAGACACTATTACTGTTTTCTTTAAGGAAAAAATGCCAAAAGCAGGATAATACAGAGATTTGACTGGTGGAAATGCAAAACCACACTTCTATTTCTCAGGCCTACACCAGACTATTTTAAACAGATACATTTGTGTCTGAACAATCAGGAGACACTATTACTGTTTTTCTTTATGGAAAAAATACCAAAAGCAAGATAATAGAGATTTTTTACCGTGTAACGGCAAAACCACAGTTTTAATTTACTGGTGTATAGCAGTCTGTTTTAAACAGATATATTTGTG
This sequence comes from Phyllobates terribilis, assembly GCF_046119375.1. Lineage (NCBI taxonomy): Eukaryota > Metazoa > Chordata > Amphibia > Anura > Dendrobatidae > Phyllobates > Phyllobates terribilis. The sequence continues at coordinate 279,313,085 of NW_027362767.1, forward strand.
TCTGAACAATCAGGAGACACTATTACTGTTTTTCTTTATGGAAAAAATACCAAAAGCTGGATAATAGAGTTTTTTTTACTGAGGAATGTCAAAACCACAGTTATAATTTACTGGTGTATACCAGACTCTTTGAAACAGATATATTTGTGTCTGAACAATCAGGAGACACTATTAATGTTTTTCTTTTTGGCAAAAATTCCAAAAGCAGGATAATTCAACTATTTGACCCGTGGAACTGCAAAACCACACTTCTATTTCTCAGGCCTACACCAGACTCTTTTAAACAGATATATTTTTGTCTGAACAATCAGGAGACACTATTAATGTTTTTCTTTATGGTAAAAAATGCCAAAAGCAGGATAATACAGAGATTTGACCCGTGGAACTGCAAAACCACACTTCAAATTCTCAGGGCTACACCAGACTCTTTTAAACAGATATATTTCATTCTGAACAATCAGGAGACACTATTACTGTTTTTCTTTATGGCAAAAAAAGGCCAAAAGCAGTATAATACAGAGATTTGACCCGTGGACATGCAAAACCACACTTCTATTTCTCAGGCCTACACCAGACTATTTTAAACAGATAAATTTGTGTCTGAACAATCAGGAGACACTATTACTGTTTTTCTTTACGGCAATAAATGCCAAAAGCAGGATAATAGAGATTTTTTACCGTGGAAGGCCAAAACCACAGTTATAATTTACTGGTGTAGACCAGACTATTTTAAACAGATATATTTGTATCTGAACAATCAGGAGACACTATTACTGTTTTTTTTTATTGAAAAAATACCAAAAGCAGGATAGTAGAGTTCTTTTTAACGAGGAACGGCTAAACCACAGTTATAATTTACTGGTGTATACCAGACTCTTTGAAACAGATATATTTTTGTCTGAACAATCAGGAGACACTATTAATGTTTTTCTTTATGGTAAAAAATGCCAAAAGCAGGATAATACAGAGATTTGACCCGTGGAACTGCAAAAGCACACTTCTATTTCTCAGGCATACACCAGACTATTTTAAACAGATAAATTTGTGTCTGAACAATCAGGAGACACTATTACTGTTTTTTTTTACGGAAAAAATACCAAAAGCTGGATAATAGAGTTTTTTTTTAATGAGGAACAGCAAAACCACAGTTATAATTTACTGGTGTATACCAGACTCTTTGAAACAGATATATTTGTGTCTGAACAATCAGGAGACACTATTAATGTTTTTCTTTACGCCAAAATATGCTAAAAGCAGGATAATACAGAGATTTGACTGGTGGAAATGCAAAACCACACTTCTATTTCTCAGGCCTACACCAGACTCTTTTAAACAGACATATTTGTGTCGGAACAATCAGGAGACACTATTACTGTTTTTCTTTATGGCAAAAAATGCCAAAAGCAGGATAATACAGAGATTTGACTGGTGGAAATGCAAAACCACACTTCTATTTCTCAGGCCTACACCAGACTCTTTTAAACAGACATATTTGTGTCTGAACAATCAGGAGACACTATTACTGTTTTTCTTTATGGCAAAAAATGCCAAAAGCAGGATAATACAGAGATTTGACTGGTGGAAATGCAAAACCACACTTCTATTTCTCAGGCCTACACCAGACTCTTTTAAACAGACATATTTGTGTCTGAACAATCAGGAGACACTATTACTGTTTTTCTTTACGGCAAAAAATGCCAAAATCAAGATAATAGAGATTTTTTACCGTGGAACGGCAAAACCACAGTTATAATTTATTGGTGTAGACCAGACTATTTTAAACAGATATATTTGTGTCTGAACAATCAGGAGACACTATTAATGTTTATCTTTACGCCAAAAAATGCTAAAAGCAGGATAGTACAGAGATTTGACCCGTGGAACTGCAAAACCACACTTCTATTTCTCAGGCCTACACCAGACTCTTTTAAACAGATATATTTGTGTGTGAACAATCAGGAGACACTATTACTGTTTTTCTTTACAGCAATAAATGCCAAAAGCAGGATAATAGAGATTTTTTACCGTGGAACGGCAAAACCACAGTTATAATTTACTGGTGTAGACCAGACTCTTTGAAACAGATATATTTGTGTCTGAACAATCAGGAGACACTATTAATATTTTTATTTTCGGCAAAAAATGCCAAAAGCAGGATAATTGAATGATTTGACCCGTGGAACTGCAAAACCACACTTCTATTTCTCAGGCCTACACCAGACTCTTTTAAACAGATATATTTTTGTCTGAACAATCAGGAGACACTATTACTGTTTTTCTTTACAGCAATAAATGCCAAAAGCAGGATAATAGAGATTTTTTACCGTGGAACGGCAAAACCACAGTTATAATTTACTGGTGTAGACCAGACTATTTTAAACAGATATATTTGTGTCTGAACAATCAGGAGACACTATTACTGTTTTTTTTTATGGAAAAAATACCAAAAGCTGGATAATAGAGGTTTTTTTTAACGAGAAACGGCAAAACCATAGTTATAATTTACTGGTGTATACCAGACTCTTTGAAACAGATATATTTGTGTCTGAACAATCATGAGACACTATTAATGTTTTTCTTTACGCCAAAAAATGCTAAAAGCAGGATAATACAGAGATTTGACCCGTGGAACTGCAAAACCACACTTCTATTTCTCAGGCCTACACCAGACTCTTTTAAACAGATATATTTGTGTCTGAACAATCAGGAGACACTATTACTGTTTTCTTTAAGGAAAAAATGCCAAAAGCAGGATAATACAAAGATTTGACTGGTGGAAATGCAAAACCACACTTCTATTTCTCAGGCCTACACCAGACTATTTTAAACAGATACATTTGTGTCTGAACAATCAGGAGACACTATTACTGTTTTTCTTTACGGCAAAAAATGCCAAAAGCAAGATAATAGAGATTTTTTACCGTGGAACGGCAAAACCACAGTTTTAATTTACTGGTGTATAGCAGACTGTTTTAAACAGATATATTTGTGTTTGAATAATCAGCAGACACTATTACTGTTTTTCTTTATGGAAAAAATACCAAAAGCAGGATAATAGAGTTTTTTTACTGAGGAACGGCAAAACCACAGTTATAATTTACTGGTGTATACCAGACTCTTTGAAACAGATATATTTGAGTCTGAACAATAAGGAAACACTATTAATGTTTTTCTTTTCGGCAAAAAATGCCAAAAGCAGGATAATACAGAGATTTGACCCGTGGAACTGCAAAACCACACTTCTATTTCTCAGGCGTACACCAGACTCTTTGAAACAGATATATTTGTGTCTGAACAATCAGGAGACACTATTACTGTTTTTCTTTATGGCAAAAAATGCCAAAAGCAGGATAACAGAGATTTGACCCGTGGAACTGAAAAACCACACTTCTATTTCTCAGGCCTACACCAGACTCTTTTAAACAGATATATTTGTGTCTGAACAATCAGGAGACACTATTACTGTTTTTCTTTACGGAAAAAATGCCAAAAGCATGATAATACAGAGATTTCACGCGTGGAAATGCAAAACCACACTTCTATTTCTCAGGCCTACACCAGACAATTTTAAACAGATAAATTTGTGTATGAACAATCAGGAGACGCTATTATTGTTTTTCATTACGGCAAAAAATGCCAAAAGCAGGATAATAGAGATTTTATACCGTGGAACGGCAAAACCACAGTTGTAATTTACTTTTGTAGACCAGACTATTTTAAATAGGTATATTTGTGTCTGAACAATCAGGAGACACTATTACTGTTTTTCTTTACGGAAAAAATACCAAAAGCAAGATAATAGAGTTTTTTTTACTGAGGAACGGCAAAACCACAGTTATAATTTACTGGTGTATACCAGACTCTTTGAAACAGATATATTTGTGTCTGAACAATCAGGAGACACTATTAATGTTTTTCTCTTCGGCAAAAAATACCAAAAGCAGGATAATAGAGATTTTAAACCGTGGAATGGCAAAACCACAGTTATAATTTACTGGTGTAGACCAGACTATTTTAAATAGTTATATTTGTGTCTGAACAATCAGGAGACATTATTAATGTTTTTCTTTTGGCAAAAAATGCCAAAAGCAGGATAATACAGAAATTTGACCCGTGGTACTGCAAAACCACACTTCTATTTCTCAGGCCTGCACAAGACTCTCTTAAACAAATATATTTGTGTCTGAACAATCAGGAGACACTATTACTGTTTTTCATTACGGAAAAAAATGCCAAAAGCAGGATAATAGAGACTTTTTACCGTGGAACAGCAAAACCACAGTTATAATTTACTGGTGTATACCAGACTCTTTGAAACAGATATATTTGTGTCTAAACAATCAGGAGACACTATTACTGCTTTTCTTTACGCAAAAAATGCCAAAAGCAGGATAATACAGAGATTTGACCCGTGGAACTGCCAAACCACACTTCTATTTCTCAGGCCTACACCAGACTATTTTAAATGGATATATTTGTGTCTGAACAATCAGGAGACACTATTACTGTTTTTCTTTACGGAAAAAATACCAAAAGCTGGATAATAGAGTTTTTTTACCTAGAAACGGCAAAACCACAGTTATAATTTACTGGTGTATACCAGACTTTTTTAAATAGATATATTTGCGGCTGAACAGTGAGCGACGCACTCAAAATGTTTTTTTTAGGTAAAATTGGCCCAAAAGTGGATAATACAGAAGTTTGAACTGTGGAACTGCAAAACCACACTTCTATTTCTCTGGCCTACACCAGACTCTTTGAAACAGATATATTTGTGTCTGAACAATCAGGACACACTATTAATGTTTTTCTTTTCGGCAAAAAATGCCAAAAGCAGATAACACAATGATTTGACCCGTGGAACTGCAAAACCACACTTCTATTTCTCAGGCCTACACCAGACTTTTTTAAACAGATATATTTTTGTCTGAACAATCAGGAGACACTATTAATGTTTTTCTTTATGGTAAAAAATGCCAAAAGCAGAATAATAGAGATTTTTTACCGTGGAACGGCAAAACCACAGTTATAATTTACTGGTGTAGACCAGACTATTTTAAAGAGATATAACACAATGATTTGACCCGTGGAACTGCAAAACCACACTTCAATTTCTCAGGCATACACCAGACTCTTTTAAACAGATATATTTCAGTCTGAACAATCAGGAGACACTATTACTCTTTTTCTTTACGGAAAAAATGCCAAAAGCAGGATAATACAGAGATTTGACCGGTGGAAATGCAAAACCACACTTCTATTTCTCAGGCCTACACCAGACTATTTTAAACAGATAAATTTGTGTCTGAACAATCAGGAGACACTAATACTGCTTTTATTTACGGCAATAAATGCCAAAAGCAGAATAATAGAGATTTTTTACCGTGGAACGGCAAAACCACAGTTATAATTTACTGATGTAGACCAGACTATTTTAAAGAGATATATTTGTGTCTGAACAATCAGGAGACACTATTACTGTTTTTCTTTACGGAAAAAATACCAAAAGCAGGATAATAGAGTTTTTTTACTGAGGAACGGCAAAACCACAGTTATAATTTACTGTTGTATACCAGACTCTTTGAAACAGATATATTTTTATCTGAACAATCAGGAGACACTATTATTGTTTTTCTTTACGGAAAAAATGCCAAAAGCAGGATAATACAGGGATTTGACCGGAGGAAATGCAAAACCACACTTCTATTTCTCAGGCCTACACCAGGCTATTTTAAACAGATAAATTTGTGTCTGAACAATCAGGAGACACTATTACTGTTTTTTTTTACGGAAAAAATACCAAAAGCTGGATAATAGAGTTTTTTTTTTAAGAAGGAACGGCAAAGCCACAGTTATAATTTACTGGTGTATACTAGACTCTTTGAAACAGATATATTTGTGTCTGAACAATCAGGAGACACTATTAATGTTTTTCTTTACGCCAAAAAATGCTAAAAGCAGGAAAATACAGAGATTTGACCCGTGGAACTGCAAAACCACACTTCTATTTCTCAGGCCTACACCAGACTCTTTTAAACAGATATATTTGTGTCTGAACAATCAGGAGACACTATTACTGTTTTTCTTTACGGCAAAAAATGCCAAAAGCAGGATAATAGAGATTTTTTACCGTGGAACGGCCAAACCTCAGTTCTATTTTACTGGTGTATACCAGACTATTTTAAACAGAAATATTTGTGTCTGAACAATCAGGAGACACTATTACTGTTTTTCTTTACGGAAGAAATACCAAAAGCAGGATAATAGAGTTTTTTTTAACGAGAAACGGCAAAACCACAGTTATAATTTACTGGTGTATACCAGACTCTTTGAAACAGATATATTTGTGTCTGAACAATCAGGAGACACTATTAATGTTTTTCTCTTCGGCAAAAAATGCCAAAAGCAGAATAATAGAGATTTTAAACCGTGGAACGGCAAAACCACAGTTATAATTTACTGGTGTAGACCAGACTATTTTAAATAGTTATATTTGTGTCTGAACAATCAGGAGACACTATTAATGTTTTTCTTTTGGCAAAAAATACTAAAAGCAGGATAATACAGAAATTTGACCCGTGGTACTGCAAAACCACATTTCTATTTCTCAGGCCTGCACAAGACTCTTTTAAACAAATATATTTGTGTCTGAACAATCAGGAGACACTATTACTGTTTTTCATTACGGCAAAAAATGCCAAAAGCAGGATAATACAGAGATTTGACCCGTGGAAATGCAAAACCACACTTCTACTTCTCAGTCCTACACCAGACTATTTTAAACAGATATATTTGTGTCTGAACAATCAGGAGACACTATTACTGTTAATCTTTAAGGAAAAAAATGCCAAAAGCAGGATAATAGAGACTTTTTACCGTGGAACAGCAAAACCACAGTTATAAATTACTGGTGTATACCAGACTCTTTGAAACAGATATATTTGTGTCTGAACAATCAGCAGACACTATTACTGCTTTTCTTTACGCCAGAAAATGCTAAAAGCAGGATAATACAGAGATTTGATGCGTGGAACTGAAAAACCACACTTCTATTTCTCAGGCCTACACCAGACTCTTTTAAACAGATATATTCGTGTCTCAACAATCAGGAGACACTATTACTGTTTTCTTTACGGCAAAAAATGCCAAAAGCAGGATAATAGAGGATATTTTACCGTGGAACGGCAAAAACCACAGTTTTAATTTACTGGTGTATACCAGACTCTTTTAAACAGATATATTCGTGTCTGAACAATCAGGAGACACTATTACTGTTTTCTTTACGGAAAAAATGCCAAAAGCAGGATATTACAGAGATTTGACCGGTGGAAATGCAAAACCACACTTCTATTTCTCAGGCCTACACCAGACTATTTTAAACAGATAAATTTGTGTCTGAACAATCAGGAGACACTATTACTGCTTTTCTTTATGGAAAAAATACCAAAAGCAGGATAATAGAATTTTTTTACTGAGGAACGGCAAAACCACAGTTATAATTTACTGTTGTATACCAGACTCTTTGAAACAGATATATTTGTGTCTGAACAATCAGGAGACACTATTAATGTTTTTCTTTTCGGCAAAAAATGCCAAAAGCAGGATAATACAGAGATTTGACCCGTGGAACTGCAAAACCTCACTTCTATTTCTCAGGCCTACACCAGACTATTCTAAACAGATATATTTGTGTCTGAACAATCAGGAGACGCTATTACTGTTTTTTTTTTTGCAGAAAATATACCAAAGGCTGGATAATAGAGTTTTTTTTACCAAGGAACAGCAAAACCACAATTATAATTTACTGATGTATACCAGACTCTTTGAAACAGATATATTTGTGTCTGAACAATCAGGAGACACCATAAATGTTTTTCTTTACGCCAAAAAATGCTAAAAGCAGGATATTACAGAGATTTGACGCGTGGAACTGCAAAACCACACTTCTATTTCCCAGGCCTATACCAGACTCTTTTAAACAGATGTATTCGTGTCTGAACAATCAGGAGATACTATTAGTGTTGAGCCACCCCCGTAGTGTTCGGGTTCGGTTCGGTTCGTCGAACACCGGGATGTTCGAGGAACTGTTCGTTGAACTGTTCGTCGAACACCTTAGAACACCGTCGAACACCGTTAAAACCAATGGCAGGCAAACAAAAACACATAGAAACACATAGAAAACACCTGCAAAGGTGTCCAAAAGCTGACAAACTGCTCAGAAGACACTCTCTTTAAAAAAGCCGGCCGGCAAATTCAGCAGCGGCATACACCGGTACCCGACAATTTAGACAAGAAGGAATAGAGCATCACACATAGATTAGATAGATAGAAACATGTCAGTCACACATATAAGAAGCACAGTGACAGTGTTGGTTACTGCACTTGTCGTTTAGTGTAAAGGATTTATTAAAAAAAATATTAGTGTTTTCATGCACCGTCTCTTTAAAAAAGCCGGCCGGCAATTCAGCATCTGTACCCGACAATTTAGAACAGAAAGAATAGAGCTTCACACATAGATTAGATAGATAGAAACATGTCAGTCACATATATAATAAGTACAGTGACAGTGTTGCTTACTGTACTTGTCATTTAGTGTAAAGGATTTATTTAAAAAAATAATAGTGTTTTCATGCACTGTCTCTTTAAAAAAGCCGGCCGGCAATTCAGCATCTGTACCCGACAATTTAGAACAGAAAGATAGAGCATCACACATAGATTAGATAGATAGAAACATGTCAGTCACATTTATAATAAGTACAGTGACAGTGTTGGTTACTGTACGTGTCATTTAGTGTTAAAATAAAGGATTTATTAAAATAAAAATTGGCGTGGGTTCCCCCATAATTTTAGGCTCTAGCGGAGGTTAAGCAGACGGCTGGGGCAGATGTTTGAAGCCTCGGAAGGGGGTAATACCCACGGAGCTTCCCAGGCTACTAATATCAGCCCCCAGCTGAATACATAGCCTTTACTAGCTATTAAAATGGGGGACCCCCCAAAAAAAATGACGTGGGGTCCCCCCTAATTTAATAGCTAGCAAAGGCTAGGCAGACAGCTGGGGGCTGATATTAATAGCCCAGGAAGGGAGCCATGAATATTGGCCCCCTCCCAGGCTAGAAACACCAGCCGTCAGCTGCCCCAGAAATGGCGCATTCATAGGATGCGCCAATTCTGGCACTTAGCCTCGCTCTTCCACGCTGCCCTGGTGCGGTGGCAGGGGGTAATAGGGTTGGGGTTGATGTCAGCTTATAATGCCAGCTGACATCAAGCCCAGGTTAGTAATGGAGAGGCGTCTATAAGACACCCCCATTACTAACCCCATAGTCAAAGTTAAAAAAAACACAAACACCCAGAATAAAGTCCTTTAATTGAAATAAAGACACAATCCTTTATTGTTCTAAATTAAACCATACTTACCGTCACGCCCATTCCAGCTGAAGCCAACGATCTCCTGCAATAAAAGAAAAATAATAAAGCAACCTCATCCTTACCTTTCCATGGTTCCCAGGACAGCTTCAGCTCTGCTGCATCGAGATGACAGGCTGGACCGCAGCAGAACGCTGCCATCCAGCCTGTCATCCCGCAGACACTGAGAAGCGCAGGCTTGCTTGCGCTGCTCAGCGTCTCTCTGTGACGACATCCAGATGAGCCGAGTTCATGTCCAATGAACTCGGCTCACCTCTTGCACGTCACTGACAGCGTGGGAAAATTCTCACGCTGAAGCGCTGAGTGCAGGAGAATTTTCCCACGCTGTCAGTGACGTGCAGGAGGTGAGCTGAGTTCATTGGACATGAGCTCACCTCATGCACATCACTGACAGCGTGGGAGAATTCTCCTGCACTCAGCACTTCAGCGTGAGAATTTTCCCACGCTGTCAGTGACGTGCATGAGGTGAGCCGAGTTCATTGGACATGACCTCGGCTCATCTGGATGCCGTCACAGCGAGACAGTGAGGAGCGCAAGCATGCCTGCGCTTCTCAGTGTCTGCGGAATGACAGGCTGGATGGCAGCGTTCTGCTGCAGTCCAGCCTGTCATCTCGATGTAGCAGAGCTGAAGCTGTCGTGGGAACCATGGAAAGGTAAGGATGAGGTTGGTTTATTATTTTTCTTTTATTGCAGGAGATCGTTGGCTTCAGCTGGAATGGGTGTGATGGTAAGTATGGTTTAATTTAGAACAATAAAGAATTGTGTCTTTATTTCAATTAAAGGACTTTATTCTGGGTGTTGTGTTTTTTTTAAATACTTTACTAGAAATTCATGGCGGTCATGTCTAATACTGGCGTGACCCCATGAATTTTGGGCTTGGGGCCAGCTGATAATACCAAGCTGGCCCTAACCCCTTTATTACCCAGTGAGCCACCGCATCAGGGCCCTGGATGAGTTGGGTACAGCGCCAGAAGATGGCGCTTCTATGAACGCGCCATTTTCCGGGGTGGCTGCGGACTGCAATTTGCAGCGGGGGGGGGGGGCCCAGAAAGCTTGGGCCTCCCTGCGCTGCGGATTCCAGCCCCCAGCTGCCTAGTTGTACCTGGCTGGACACAAAAATAGGGCGAAGCCCCACGTATTTTTTTTTTAATTATTTCATGAAATTCATGAAATAATTAAGAAAAAAAGGCCTTCCCTATATTGTTGTGTCCGGCCAGGTACAAATAGGCAGCTGGTGGTTGGGGGCAGCCCGTTCCTGCCTGCTGTACCTGGCTGGACACAAATATAGTGCGAAGCCCCACTTCAATTTTTTTTAATTATTCATGAAATTCATGAAATAATTAAGAAAAAAAGGGCTTCCCTATATTGTTGTGTCCGGCCAGGTACAAATAGGCAGCTGGTGGTTGGGGGCAGCCCGTTCCTGCCTGCTGTACCTGGCTGGACACAAATATAGTGCGAAGCCCCACTTCAATTTTTTTAAATTATTTCAGGAAATTCATGAAATAATTAAAAAAAAATTGACGTTGGGCTTCGCACTATATTTGTGTCCAGTCAGGTGCAGCAGGCAGGAACGGGCTGCCCCCAACCACCAGCTGCCTATTTGTACCTGGCCGGACACAACAATATAGGGAAGCCCTTTTTTTCTTAATTATTTCATGAAATAATTTAAAGAAAATTGACGTGGGGCTTCGCCCTGTTTTTGTGTCCAGCCAGGTACAACTAGGCAGCTGGGGGCTGGAATCCGCAGCGCAGGGAGGCCCAAGCTTTCTGGGCCACCCCCGCTGCAAATTGCAGTCCGCAGCCACCCCGGAAAATGGCGCGTTCATAGAAGCGCCATCTTCTGGCGCTGTACCCAACTCATCCAGGGCCCTGATGCGGTGGCTCACTGGGTAATAAAGGGGTTAGGGCCAGCTTGGCATTATCAGCTGGCCCTAAGCCCGAAATTCATGGGGTCACGCCAATATTAGACATGACCACCATGAATTTCTACTAAAGTATTTAAAAAAAACACAACACCCAGAAAAAAGTCCTTTAATTGAAATAAACACACAATTCTTTATTGTTCTAAATTAAACCATACTTACCATCACGCCCATTCCAGCTGAAGCCAACGATCTCCTGAAATAAAAGAAAAATAATAAAGCAACATCATCCTTACCTTTCCATGGTTCCCATGAGAGCTTCAGCTCTGCTACATCGAGATGACAGGCTGGACCGCAGCAGAACGCCGCCATCCAGCCTGTCATCCCGCAGACACTGAGAAGCGCAGGCTTGCTTGCGCTCCACAGCGTCTCTCTGTGAGGGCATCCAGATGAGCCGAGTTAATGTCCAATGAACTCGGCTCACCTCATGCACGTCACTGACAGCGTGGGAAAATTCTCCTGCACTCAGCGCTTCAGCGTGGGAGAATTCTCACACTGAAGCGCTGAGTGCAGGAGAATTCTCCCACGCTGTCAGTGACGTGCAGGAGGTGAGCTGAGTTCATTGGACATGAGCTCACCTTATGCACGTCACTGACAGCATGGGAGAATTCTCCTGCACTCAGCGCTTCAGCGTGAGAATTTTCCCACGCTGTCAGTGACGTGCATGAGGTGAGCCGAGTTCATTGGACATGAACTCGGCTCATCTGGATGTCGTCACAGAGAGACGCTGAGCAGCGCAAGCAAGCCTGCGCTTCTCAGTGTCTGCGGGATGACAGGCTGGATGGCAGCGTTCTGCTGCGGTCCAGCCTGTCATCTCGATGTAGCAGAGCTGAAGCTGTCGTGGGAACCATGGAAAGGTAAGGATGAGGTTGCTTTATTATTTTTCTTTTATTGCAGGAGATCGTTGGCTTCAGCTGGAATGGGCGTGACGGTAAGTATGGTTTAATTTAGAACAATAAAGGATTGTGTCTTTATTTCAATTAAAGGACTTTATTCTGGGTGTTTGTGTTTTTTTTAACTTTGACTATGGGGTTAGTAATGGGGGTGTCTTATAGACGCCTCTCCATTACTAACCTGGGCTTGATGTCAGCTGGCATTATAAGCTGACATTAACCCCAACCCTATTACCCCCTGCCACCGCACCAGGGCAGCGTGGAAGAGCGAGGCTAAGTGCCAGAATTGGCGCATCCTATGAATGCGCCATTTCTGGGGCGGCTGACGGCTGATGTTTCTAGCCTGGGAGGGGGCCAATATTCATGGCTCCCTTCCTGGGCTATTAATATCAGCCCCCAGCTGTCTGCCTAGCCTTTGCTAGCTATTAAATTAGGGTGGACCCCACGTCATTTTTTTTGGGGGGGTCCCCCATTTTAATAGCTAGTAAAGGCTATGTATTCAGCTGGGGGCTGATATTAGTAGCCTGGGAAGCTCCGTGGGTATTACCCCCTTCCCAGGCTTCAAACATCTGCCCCAGCTGTCTGCTTAACCTCCGCTAGAGCCTAAAATTAAGGGGAACCCCACGCCAATTTTTTTAATAATAAATCCTTTATTTTAATACTAAATGACAAGTACAGTAACCAACACTGTCACTTTACTTCATATATATGTGACTGACATGTTTCTATCTATCTAATCTATGTGTGAAGCTCTATTCTGTCTGTTCTAAATTGTCGGGTACCGGTGTATGCCGCTGCTGAATTGCCGGCCGGCTTTTTTAAAGAGACAGTGCATGAAAACACTATTATTTTTTTTGATAAATCCTTTACGCTAAATGACAAGTACAGTAAGCAGCACTTTCACTGTACTTCGTATATATGTGGCTGACATGTTTATATCTATCTAATCTATGTGTGAAGCTCTATTCTTTCGGTTCTAAATTGTCGGGTACCGGTGTATGCCGCTGCTGAATTGCCGGCTTTTCATGTTTCACTGTTGGCACTGTTCAAATCGATTTGGGCAATCACTGTAATGCCACAACCACCATGGCTGTGGCATTACAGTGAGTGGCAGACAATCCCTGCATGATTGGTGCTCTAAATAGCGCCAGACATGCAGGACACGCTTTTGGTGCACAAACAGTTATTGAACATAACCTCGAACAGCCGAATTTTTTGCAAATCGTTCGGGTTCGTCGAACAACTCGAACACCGCCCAAAACAGCTCGAATTTGAGATTGGCGAACAGTTCTAGTCGAACACCGCTCATCTCTAGATACTATTACTGTTTTTCTTTACGGCAAAAAATGCCAAAAGCAGGATAATAGAGGATTTTTTACCGTGGAACGGCAAAACCACAGTTTTAATTTACTGGTGTATACCAGACTATTTTAAACAGATATATTTGTGTCTGAACAATCAGGAGACACTATTACTGTTTTTATTTACGGAAAAAATACCAAAAGCTGGATAATAGAGGGTTTTTTTTACTGAGGAACGGCAAAACCACAGTTATAATTTACTGGTGTATACCAGACTCTTTGAAACAGATATATTTGTGTCTGAACAATCAGGAGACACTATTAATGTTTTTCTTTATGGCAAAAAATGCCAAAAGCAGGATATTACAGAGATTTGACCCGTGGAACTGCAAAACCACACTTCTATTTCTCAGGCCTATACCAGACTCTTATAAACAGATATATTTGTGTCTGAACAATCAGGAGACACTATTACTGTTTTCTTTACGGAAAAATGCCAAAAGCAGGATAATACAGAGATTTGACCGGTGGAAATGTAAAACCACACTTCTAGTTCTCAGGCCTACACCAGACTATTTTAAACAGATAAATTTGTGTCTGAACAATCAGGAGACACTATTACTGTTTTTCTTTATGGCAAAAAATGCCAAAAGCAGGATAATAGAGATCTTTTACCGTGGAACGGCAAAACCACAGTTATAATTTACTGGTGTAGACCAGACTATTTTAAACAGATATATTTGTGTCTGAACAATCAGGAGACACTATTACTGTTTTTCTTTACGGAAAAAATACCAAAAGCAGGATAATAGAGTTTTTTTACTGAGGAACGGCAAAACCACAGTTATAATTTACTGTTGTATACCAGACTCTTTGAAACAGATATATTTTTATCTGAACAATCAGGAGACACTATTATTGTTTTTCTTTACGGAAAAAATGCCAAAAGCAGGATAATACAGGGATTTGACCGGAGGAAATGCAAAACCACACTTCTATTTCTCAGGCCTACACCAGGCTATTTTAAACAGATAAATTTGTGTCTGAACAATCAGGAGACACTATTACTGTTTTTCTTTACGGCAAAAAATGCCAAAAGCAGGATAATAGAGATTTTTTACCGTGGAACGGCAAAACCACAGTTATAATTTACTGGTGTATACCAGACTCTTTGAAACAGATATATTTGTGTCTGAACAATCAGGAGACACTATTAATGTTTTTCTTTTTGGCAAAAAAATGGCAAAAGCAGGATAATACAGAGACTTGACCCGTGGAACTGCAAAACCACACTTCTATTTCTCAGGCCTACACCAGACTCTTTGAAACAGATATATTTGTGTCTGAACAATCAGGAGACACTATTACTGTTTTTCTTTACGGCAAAAAATGCCAAAAGCAGGATAACAGAGATTTGACCCATGGAACTGAAAAACCACACTTCTAATTCTCATGCCTTCACCAGACTCTTTTAAACAGATATATTTGTGTCTGAACAATCAGGAGACACTATTACTGTTTTTCTTTACGGAAAAAATACCAAAAGCTGGATAATAGAGTTTTTTTTACTGTGGAACGGCAAAACCACAGTTATAATTTACTGGTGTATACCAGATTCTTTGAAACAGATATATTTGTGTCTGAAAAATCAGGAGACACTATTACTGTTTTTCTTTACGGCAAAAAATGCCAAAAGCAGGATAATAGAGATTTTTTACCGTGGAACGGCAAAACCACAGTTTTAATTTACTGGTGTATACCAGACTGTTTTAAACAGATATATTTGTGTCTGAACAATCAGGAGACACTATTACTGATTTTCTTTACGGAAAAAATACCAAAAGCAGGATAATAGAGGTTTTTTTACTGAGGAACGGCAAAAACACTGTTATAATTTACTGTTGTGTACCAGACTCTTTGAAACAGATATATTTGTGTCTGAACAATCAGGAGACACTATTACTGTTTTCTTTACGGAAAAATGCCAAAAGCAGGATAATACAGAGATTTGACCGGTGGAAATGTAAAACCACACTTCTAGTTCTCAGGCCTACACCAGACTATTTTAAACAGATAAATTTGTGTCTGAACAATCAGGAGACACTATTACTGTTTTTCTTTACGGCAAAAAATGCCAAAAGCAGGATAATAGAGATCTTTTACCGTGGAACGGCAAAACCACAGTTATAATTTACTGGTGTAGACCAGACTATTTTAAACAGATATATTTGTGTCTGAACAATCAGGAGACACTATTACTGTTTTTCTTTACGGAAAAAATACCAAAAGCAGGATAATAGAGTTTTTTTACTGAGGAACGGCAAAACCACAGTTATAATTTACTGTTGTATACCAGACTCTTTGAAACAGATATATTTTTATCTGAACAATCAGGAGACACTATTATTGTTTTTCTTTACGGAAAAAATGCCAAAAGCAGGATAATACAGGGATTTGACCGGAGGAAATGCAAAACCACACTTCTATTTCTCAGGCCTACACCAGGCTATTTTAAACAGATAAATTTGTGTCTGAACAATCAGGAGACACTATTACTGTTTTTCTTTACGGCAAAAAATGCCAAAAGCAGGATAATAGAGATTTTTTACCGTGGAACGGCAAAACCACAGTTATAATTTACTGGTGTATACCAGACTCTTTGAAACAGATATATTTGTGTCTGAACAATCAGGAGACACTATTAATGTTTTTCTTTTTGGCAAAAAAATGGCAAAAGCAGGATAATACAGAGACTTGACCCGTGGAACTGCAAAACCACACTTCTATTTCTCAGGCCTACACCAGACTCTTTGAAACAGATATATTTGTGTCTGAACAATCAGGAGACACTATTACTGTTTTTCTTTACGGCAAAAAATGCCAAAAGCAGGATAACAGAGATTTGACCCATGGAACTGAAAAACCACACTTCTAATTCTCATGCCTTCACCAGACTCTTTTAAACAGATATATTTGTGTCTGAACAATCAGGAGACACTATTACTGTTTTTATTTACGGAAAAAATGCCAAAAGCAGGATAATACAGATATTTCACCCGTGGAAATGAAAAACCACACTTCTATTTCTCAGGCCTACACCCGACTCTTTTAAACAGATATATTTGTGTCTGAACAATCAGGAGACACTATTACTGTTTTTCTTTACGGAAAAAATACCAAAAGCTGGATAATAGAGTTTTTTTTACTGTGGAACGGCAAAACCACAGTTATAATTTACTGGTGTATACCAGATTCTTTGAAACAGATATATTTGTGTCTGAAAAATCAGGAGACACTATTACTGTTTTTCTTTACGGCAAAAAATGCCAAAAGCAGGATAATAGAGATTTTTTACCGTGGAACGGCAAAACCACAGTTTTAATTTACTGGTGTATACCAGACTGTTTTAAACAGATATATTTGTGTCTGAACAATCAGGAGACACTATTACTGATTTTCTTTACGGAAAAAATACCAAAAGCAGGATAATAGAGGTTTTTTTACTGAGGAACGGCAAAAACACTGTTATAATTTACTGTTGTGTACCAGACTCTTTGAAACAGATATATTTGTGTCTGAACAATCAGGAGACACTATTAATGTTTTTCTTTTCGGCAAAAAATGCCAAAAGCAGGATAATAGAGATTTTATACAGTGGAACGGCAAAACCACAGTTATAATTTACTGGTGTAGACCAGACTATTTTAAATAGTTATATTTGTGTCTGAACAATCAGGAGACACTATTAATGTTTTTCTTTTGGCAAAAAAATGCCAAAAGCAGGATAATACAGAAATTTGACCCGTGGAACTGCAAAACCACACTTCTATTTCTCAGGCCTGCACAAGACTCTTTTAAACAAATATATTTGTCTCTGAACAATCAGGAGACACTATTACTGCTTTTCTTTATGCAA
The DNA here is from genome assembly GCF_046119375.1 of Phyllobates terribilis. Classification (NCBI taxonomy): domain Eukaryota; kingdom Metazoa; phylum Chordata; class Amphibia; order Anura; family Dendrobatidae; genus Phyllobates; species Phyllobates terribilis. The sequence goes on from NW_027362767.1 coordinate 279,330,540, forward strand.
AAAATGCCAAAAGCAGGATAATACAGAGATTTGACCCGTGAAACTGCAAAACCACACTTCTATTTCTCAGGCCTACACCAGACTCTTTGAAACAGATATATTTGTGTCTGAACAATCAGGAGACACTATTACTGTTTTTCTTTACGGCAAAAAATGCCAAAAGCGGGATAACAGAGATTTGACCCGTGGAAATGCAAAACCACATTTCTATTTCTCAGGCCTACACCAGACTATTTAAACAGATAAATTTGTGTCTGAACAATCAGGAGACACTATTACTGTTTTTCTTTATGGCAAAAAATGATAAAAGCAGGATAATAGAGATTTTAGATCGTGGAACGTCAAAACCACAGTTGTACTTTACTTTTGTAGACCAGACTATTTTAAATAGGTATGTTTGTGTCTGAACAATCAGGAGACACTATTACTGTTTTTCTTTAAGGGAAAAATACCAAAAGCAGGATAAGGGAATTTTTTTTTGCTGAGGAACGGCAAAACCACAGTTATAATTTACTGGTGTAGACCAGACTATTTTAAATTGTTATATTTGTGTCTGAACAATCAGGAGACACTATTAATGTTTTCATTATGGCAAAAAATGCCAAAAGCAGGATAATACAGAGATTTTACTCGTGGAAATGCAAAACCACACTTCTATTTCTCAGGCCTACACCAGACTATTTTAAACAGATATATTTGTGTCTGAACAATCAGGAGACACTATTAATGTTTTTCTCTTCAGCAAAAAATGACAAAAGCAGGATAATAGAGATTTTATACCGTGGAACGGCAAAACCACAGTTATAATTTACTGGTGTAGACCAGACTATTTTAAATAGTTATATTTGTGTCTGAACAATCAGGAGACACTATTAATGTTTTCATTACGGCAAAAAATGCCAAAAGCAGGATAATACAGAGACTTGACCCGTGGAAATGCAAAACCACACTTCTATTTCTCAGGCCTACACCAGACTATTTTAAACAGATATATTTGTGTCTGAACAATCAGGATACACTATTACTGTTTATCTTTATGGAAAAAAATGCCAAAAGCAGGATAATAGAGATTTTTTACTGTGGAACGGCAAAACCACAGTTATAATTTACTGGTGTATACCAGACTCTTTGAAACAGATATATTTGTGTCTGAACAATCAGGAGACACCATTACTGCTTTTCTTTACGCAAAAAATGCCAAAAGCAGGATAATACAGAGATTTGACCCGTGGAACTAAAAAACCACACTTCTATTTCTCAGGCCTACACCAGACTCTTTGAAACAGATATATTTGTGTCTGAACAATCAGGAGACACTATTACTGTTCTTCTTTATGGCAAAAATGCCAAAAGCAGGATAATAGAGATTTTTTACCGTGGAACGGCAAAACCACAGTTATAATTTACTGGTGTATACCAGACTATTTTAAACAGATATATTTGTGTCTGAACATTCCGGAGACACTATTACTGTTTTTCTTTACAGAAAAAATACCAAAAGCTGGATAAAAGAGTTTTTTTACCGAGGAACAGCAAAACCACAGTTATAATTTACTGGTGTATACCAGACTTTTTTAAATAGATATATTTGCGGCTGAACAGTGAGCGACACACTAAAAATGTTTTTTTTTAGGTAAAAATGACCCAAAAGTGTATAATACAGAGGTTTGAACTGTGGAACTGCAAAACCACACTTCTATTTCTCTGGCCTACACCAGACTCTTTTAAACAGATATATTTGTGTCTGAACAATCAGGAGACACTATTACTGTTTTTCTTTACGACAAAAAATGCCAAAAGCAGGATAATAGAGATTTTTTACCGTGGAACCGCAAAACCACAGTTATAATTTACTGGTGTATACCAGACTCTTTGAAACAGATATATTTGTGTCTAAACAATCAGGAGACGCTATTAATGTTTTTCTTTACGCCAAAAAATGCTAAAAGCAGGATAATACAGAGATTTGACACGTGGAACTGCAAAAAAACACTTCTATCTCTCAGGCCTACACCAGACTCTTTTAAACGGATATATTTGTGTCTGACCAATCAGGAGACACTATTACTGTTTTTCTTTACGGCAAAAAATGCCAAAAGCAGGATAATATAGATTTTTTACCGTGGAACGGCAAAACCACAGTTTTAATCTGCTGGTGTATACCAGACTATTTTAAACAGATATATTTGTGTCTGAACAATCAGGAGACACTATTACTGTTTTTCTTTTCGGCAAAAAATGCCAAAAGCAGGATAGTACAGAGATTTGACCCGTGGAACTGCAAAACCACACTTCTATTTCTCAGGCCTACACCAGACTCTTTTAAACACATATATTTTTGTCTGAACAATCAGGAGACACTATTAATGTTTTTCTTTTTGACAAAAAATGCCAAAAGCATTATAATGCAGAGATTTGACCCGTGGAACTGCAAAACCACACTTCTATTGCTCAGGCCTACACCAGACTCTTTTAAACAGATATATTTGTGTCTGAACAATCAGGAGACACTATTACTGTTTTTCTTTATGGAAAAAATGCCAAAAGCAGGATAATACAGGGATTTGAATGGTGGAAATGCAAAACCACACTTCTATTTCTCAGGCCTACACCAGACTATTTTAAATAGATAAATTTGTGTCTGAACAATCAGGATACACTATTACTGTTTTTCTTTACGGCAAAAAATGCCAAAAGCAGGATAATAGAGATTTTTTACCCTGGAACGGCAAAACCACAGTTATAATTTACTGGTGTAGACCAGACTATTTTAAATAGTTATATTTGTGTCTGAACAATCAGGAGACACTATTAATGTTTTCATTACGGCAAAAAATGCCAAAAGCAGGATAATACAGAGATTTGACCCGTGGAAATGCAAAACCACACTTCTATTTCTCAGGCCTACACAGACTATTTTAAACAGATATATTTGTGTCTGAACAATCAGGAGACACTATTACTGTTTATCTTTATGGAAAAAAATGCCAAAAGCAGGATAATAGAGATTTTTTACCGTGGAACGGCAAAACCACAGTTATAATTTACTGGTGTATACCAGACTCTTTGAAACAGATATATTTGTGTCTTAACAATCAGGAGACACCATTACTGCTTTTCTTTAAGCAAAAAATGCCAAAAGCAGGATAATACAGAGATTTGACCCATGGAACTACAAAACCACACTTCTATTTCTCAGGCCTACACCAGACTCTTTTAAAAAGATATATTTGTGTCTGAACATTCAGGAGACACTATTACTGTTTTTCTTTACAGAAAAAATACCAAAAGCAGGATAAAAGAGTTTTTTTACCGAGGAACAGCAAAACCACAGTTATAATTTACTGGTGTATACCAGACTTTTTTAAATAGATATATTTGCGGCTGAACAATGAGCGACACACTCAAAATGTTTTTTTTTAGGTAAAAATGACCCAAAAGTGTATAATACAGAGGTTTGAACTGTGGAACTGCAAAACCACACTTCTATTTCTCTGGCCTACACCAGACTCTTTTAAACAGATATATTTGTGTCTGAACAATCAGGAGACACTATTACTGTTTTTCTTTACGACAAAAAATGCCAAAAGCAGGATAATAGAGATTTTTTACCGTGGAACCGCAAAACCACAGTTATAATTTACTGGTGTATACCAGACTCTTTGAAACAGATATATTTGTGTCTAAACAATCAGGAGACGCTATTAATGTTTTTCTTTACGCCAAAAAATGCTAAAAGCAGGATAATACAGAGATTTGACCCGTGGAACTGCAAAACCACACTTCTATTTCTCAGGCCTACACCAGACTCTTTTAAACAGATATATTTTTGTCTGAACAATCAGGAGACACTATTAATGTTTTTCTTTATGACAAAAAATGCCAAAAGCATTATAATGCAGAGATTTGACCCGTGGAACTGCAAAATCACACTTCTATTTCTCAGGCCTACACCAGACTCTTTTAAACAGATATATTTGTGTCTGAACAATCAGGAGACACTATTACTGTTTTTCTTTATGGAAAAAATGCCAAAAGCAGGATAATTCAGGGATTTGAATGGTGGAAATGCAAAACCACACTTCTATTTCTCAGGCCTACACCAGACTATTTTAAATAGATAAATTTGTGTCTGAACAATCAGGATACACTATTACTGTTTTTCTTTACGGCAAAAAATGCCAAAAGCAGGATAATAGAGATTTTTTACCCTAGAACGGCAAAAGCACAGTTATAATTTACTGGTGTAGACCAGACTATTTTAAATAGTTATATTTGTGTCTGAACAATCAGGAGACACTATTAATGTTTTCATTACGGCAAAAAATGCCAAAAGTAGGATGATACAGAGATTTGACCCGTGGAACTGCAAAACCACACTTCTATTTCTCAGGCCTACACCAGACTCTTTGAAACAGATATATTTGTGTCTGAACAATCACGAGACACTATTACTGTTTTACTTTGCGGCAAAAAATGCCAAAAGCAGGATAAAAGAGATTTGACCCATGGAACTGAAAAACCACACTTCTATTTCTCAGGCCTACACCAGACTATTTTAAACAGATAAATTTGTGTCTGAACAATCAGGAGACACTATTACTGTTTTTCTTTATTGGAAAACATGCCAAAAGCAGGATAATAGAGTTTTTATACTGTTTAACAGCAAAACCACAGTTATAATTTACTGGTGTATACCAGACTCTTTGAAACAGATATATTTGTGTCTGAACAATCAGGAGACACTATTAATGTTTTTCTTTTGGCAAAAAATGCAAAAAGCAGGATAATACAGAAATTTGACCCGTGGAACTGCAAAACCACACTTCTATTTCTCAAGCCTGCACAAGACTCTTTTAAACAAATATATTTGTGTCTGAACAATCAGGAGACACTATTACTGTTTTTCATTATGGTAAAAAATGCCAAAAGCAGGATAATACAGAGATTTGACCCGTGGAAATGCAAAACCACACTTATATTTCTTAGGCCTACACCAGACTATTTTAAACAGATATATTTGTGTCTGAACAATCAGGAGACACTATTACTGTTTATCTTTATGGAAAAAAATGGCAAAAGCAGGAAAATAGAGATTTTTTTACCGTGGACCGGCAAAACCACAGTTATAATTTACTGGTGTATACCAGACTCTTTGAAACAGATATATTTGTGTCTGAACAATCAGGAGACACTATTACTGCTTTTCTTTACGCAAAAAATGCCAAAAGCAGGATAATACAGAGATTTGACCCGTGAAACTGCAAAACCACACTTCTATTTCTCAGGCCTACACCAGACTCTTTAAACAGATATATTTGTGTCTGAACAATCAGGAGACATTATTACTGTTTTTCTTTACGGCAAAAAATGCCAAAAGCAGGATAATAGAGATTTTTTACCATGGAATGGCAAAACCACAGTTATAATTTACTGGTGTATACCAGACTATTTTAAACAGATATATTTGTGTCTGAACATTCAGGAGACACTATTACTGTTTTTCTTTACGGAAAAAATACCAAAAGCTGGATAATAGAGTTTTTTTTACCGAGGAACGGCAAAACCACAGCTATAATTTACTGGTGTATACCAGACTTTTTTAAATAGATATATTTGCGGCTGAACAGTGAGCGACACACTCAAAATGTTTTTTTTTAGGTAAAAATGACCCAAAAGTGTATAATACAGAGGTTTGAACTGTGGAACTGCAAAACCACACTTCTATTTTTCTGGCCTACACCAGACTCTTTTAAACAGATATATTTGTGTTTGAACAATCAGGAGACACTATTACTGTTTTTCTTTACGACAAAAAATGCCAAAAGCAGGATAATAGATATTTTTTACCGTGGAACCGCAAAACCACAGTTATAATTTACTGGTGTATACCAGACTCTTTGAAACAGATATATTTGTGTCTGAACAATCAGGAGACACTGTTACTGTTTTTCTTTACGGAAAAAATACCAAAAGCTGGATAATACAGAGATTTGACCCGTGGAACTGCAAAACCACACTTCTATTTCTCAGACCTACACCAGACTCTTTAAAACAGATATATTTTTGTCTGAACAATCTGGAGACACTATTAATGTTTTTCTTTATGACAAAAAATGCCAAAAGCATGATAATGCAGAGATTTGACCCGTGGAACTGCAAAACCACACTTCTATTTCTCAGGCCTACACCAGACTCTTTGAAACAGATATATTTGTGTCTGAACAATCAGGAGACACTATTACTGTTTTTCTTTACGGAAAAATGGCAAAAGCAGGATAATACAGGGATTTGACCGGTGGAAATGCAAAACCACACTTCTATTTCTCAGGCCTACACCAGACTATTTTAAACAGATAAATTTGTGTCTGAACAATCAGGAGACACTATTACTGTTTATCTTTATGGAAAAAAATGGCAAAAGCAGGAAAATAGAGATTTTTTTACCGTAGACCGGCAAAACCACAGTTATAATTTACTGGTGTATACCAGACTCTTTGAAACAGATATATTTGTGTCTGAACAATCAGGAGACACTATTACTGCTTTTCTTTACGCAAAAAATGCCAAAAGCAGGATAATACAGAGATTTGACCCGTGAAACTGCAAAACCACACTTCTATTTCTCAGGCCTACACCAGACTCTTTAAACAGATATATTTGTGTCTGAACAATCAGGAGACACTATTACTGTTTTTCTTTACGGCAAAAAATGCCAAAAGTAGGATAATAGAGATTTTTTACCATGGAACGGCAAAACCACAGTTATAATTTACTGGTGTATACCAGACTATTTTAAACAGATATATTTGTGTCTGAACATTCAGGAGACACTATTACTGTTTTTCTTTACGGAAAAAATACCAAAAGCTGGATAATAGAGTTTTTTTTACCGAGGAACGGCAAAACCACAGTTATAATTTACTGGTGTATACAAGACTTTTTTAAATAGATATATTTGCGGCTGAACAGTGAGCGACACACTCAAAATGTTTTTTTTTAGGTAAAAATGACCCAAAAGTGTATAATACAGAGGTTTGAACTGTGGAACTGCAAAACCACACTTCTATTTCTCTGGCCTACACCAGACTCTTTTAAACAGATATATTTGTGTCTGAACAATCAGGAGACACTATTACTGTTTTTCTTTATGGAAAAAATGCCAAAAGCAGGATAATACAGGGATTTGAATGGTGGAAATGCAAAACCACACTTCTATTTCTCAGGCCTACACCAGACTATTTTAAATAGATAAATTTGTGTCTGAACAATCAGGATACACTATTACTGTTTTTCTTTACGGCAAAAAATGCCAAAAGCAGGATAATAGAGATTTTTTACCCTGGAACGGCAAAACCACAGTTATAATTTACTGGTGTAGACCAGACTATTTTAAATAGTTATATTTGTGTCTGAACAATCAGGAGACACTATTAATGTTTTCATTACGGCAAAAAATGCCAAAACAGGATAATACAGAGATTTGACCCGTGGAAATGCAAAACCACACTTCTATTTCTCAGGCCTACACAGACTATTTTAAACAGATATATTTGTGTCTGAACAATCAGGAGACACTATTACTGTTTATCTTTATGGAAAAAAATGCCAAAAGCAGGATAATAGAGATTTTTTACCGTGGAACGGCAAAACCACAGTTATAATTTACTGGTGTATACCAGACTCTTTGAAACAGATATATTTGTGTCTTAACAATCAGGAGACACCATTACTGCTTTTCTTTAAGCAAAAAATGCCAAAAGCAGGATAATACAGAGATTTGACCCATGGAACTACAAAACCACACTTCTATTTCTCAGGCCTACACCAGACTCTTTTAAAAAGATATATTTGTGTCTGAACATTCAGGAGACACTATTACTGTTTTTCTTTACAGAAAAAATACCAAAAGCAGGATAAAAGAGTTTTTTTACCGAGGAACAGCAAAACCACAGTTATAATTTACTGGTGTATACCAGACTTTTTTAAATAGATATATTTGCGGCTGAACAATGAGCGACACACTCAAAATGTTTTTTTTTAGGTAAAAATGACCCAAAAGTGTATAATACAGAGGTTTGAACTGTGGAACTGCAAAACCACACTTCTATTTCTCTGGCCTACACCAGACTCTTTTAAACAGATATATTTGTGTCTGAACAATCAGGAGACACTATTACTGTTTTTCTTTACGACAAAAAATGCCAAAAGCAGGATAATAGAGATTTTTTACCGTGGAACCGCAAAACCACAGTTATAATTTACTGGTGTATACCAGACTCTTTGAAACAGATATATTTGTGTCTAAACAATCAGGAGACGCTATTAATGTTTTTCTTTACGCCAAAAAATGCTAAAAGCAGGATAATACAGAGATTTGACCCGTGGAACTGCAAAACCACACTTCTATTTCTCAGGCCTACACCAGACTCTTTTAAACAGATATATTTTTGTCTGAACAATCAGGAGACACTATTAATGTTTTTCTTTATGACAAAAAATGCCAAAAGCATTATAATGCAGAGATTTGACCCGTGGAACTGCAAAATCACACTTCTATTTCTCAGGCCTACACCAGACTCTTTTAAACAGATATATTTGTGTCTGAACAATCAGGAGACACTATTACTGTTTTTCTTTATGGAAAAAATGCCAAAAGCAGGATAATTCAGGGATTTGAATGGTGGAAATGCAAAACCACACTTCTATTTCTCAGGCCTACACCAGACTATTTTAAATAGATAAATTTGTGTCTGAACAATCAGGATACACTATTACTGTTTTTCTTTACGGCAAAAAATGCCAAAAGCAGGATAATAGAGATTTTTTACCCTAGAACGGCAAAAGCACAGTTATAATTTACTGGTGTAGACCAGACTATTTTAAATAGTTATATTTGTGTCTGAACAATCAGGAGACACTATTAATGTTTTCATTACGGCAAAAAATGCCAAAAGCAGGATGATACAGAGATTTGACCCGTGGAACTGCAAAACCACACTTCTATTTCTCAGGCCTACACCAGACTCTTTGAAACAGATATATTTGTGTCTGAACAATCACGAGACACTATTACTGTTTTACTTTGCGGCAAAAAATGCCAAAAGCAGGATAAAAGAGATTTGACCCATGGAACTGAAAAACCACACTTCTATTTCTCAGGCCTACACCAGACTATTTTAAACAGATAAATTTGTGTCTGAACAATCAGGAGACACTATTACTGTTTTTCTTTATTGGAAAACATGCCAAAAGCAGGATAATAGAGTTTTTATACTGTTTAACAGCAAAACCACAGTTATAATTTACTGGTGTATACCAGACTCTTTGAAACAGATATATTTGTGTCTGAACAATCAGGAGACACTATTAATGTTTTTCTTTTGGCAAAAAATGCAAAAAGCAGGATAATACAGAAATTTGACCCGTGGAACTGCAAAACCACACTTCTATTTCTCAAGCCTGCACAAGACTCTTTTAAACAAATATATTTGTGTCTGAACAATCAGGAGACACTATTACTGTTTTTCATTATGGTAAAAAATGCCAAAAGCAGGATAATACAGAGATTTGACCCGTGGAAATGCAAAACCACACTTATATTTCTTAGGCCTACACCAGACTATTTTAAACAGATATATTTGTGTCTGAACAATCAGGAGACACTATTACTGTTTATCTTTATGGAAAAAAATGGCAAAAGCAGGAAAATAGAGATTTTTTTACCGTGGACCGGCAAAACCACAGTTATAATTTACTGGTGTATACCAGACTCTTTGAAACAGATATATTTGTGTCTGAACAATCAGGAGACACTATTACTGCTTTTCTTTACGCAAAAAATGCCAAAAGCAGGATAATACAGAGATTTGACCCGTGAAACTGCAAAACCACACTTCTATTTCTCAGGCCTACACCAGACTCTTTAAACAGATATATTTGTGTCTGAACAATCAGGAGACATTATTACTGTTTTTCTTTACGGCAAAAAATGCCAAAAGCAGGATAATAGAGATTTTTTACCATGGAATGGCAAAACCACAGTTATAATTTACTGGTGTATACCAGACTATTTTAAACAGATATATTTGTGTCTGAACATTCAGGAGACACTATTACTGTTTTTCTTTACGGAAAAAATACCAAAAGCTGGATAATAGAGTTTTTTTACCGAGGAACGGCAAAACCACAGCTATAATTTACTGGTGTATACCAGACTTTTTTAAATAGATATATTTGCGGCTGAACAGTGAGCGACACACTCAAAATGTTTTTTTTTAGGTAAAAATGACCCAAAAGTGTATAATACAGAGGTTTGAACTGTGGAACTGCAAAACCACACTTCTATTTTTCTGGCCTACACCAGACTCTTTTAAACAGATATATTTGTGTTTGAACAATCAGGAGACACTATTACTGTTTTTCTTTACGACAAAAAATGCCAAAAGCAGGATAATAGATATTTTTTACCGTGGAACCGCAAAACCACAGTTATAATTTACTGGTGTATACCAGACTCTTTGAAACAGATATATTTGTGTCTGAACAATCAGGAGACACTGTTACTGTTTTTCTTTACGGAAAAAATACCAAAAGCTGGATAATACAGAGATTTGACCCGTGGAACTGCAAAACCACACTTCTATTTCTCAGACCTACACCAGACTCTTTAAAACAGATATATTTTTGTCTGAACAATCTGGAGACACTATTAATGTTTTTCTTTATGACAAAAAATGCCAAAAGCATGATAATGCAGAGATTTGACCCGTGGAACTGCAAAACCACACTTCTATTTCTCAGGCCTACACCAGACTCTTTGAAACAGATATATTTGTGTCTGAACAATCAGGAGACACTATTACTGTTTTTCTTTACGGAAAAATGGCAAAAGCAGGATAATACAGGGATTTGACTGGTGGAAATGCAAAACCACACTTCTATTTCTCAGGCCTACACCAGACTATTTTAAACAGATAAATTTGTGTCTGAACAATCAGGAGACACTATTACTGTTTATCTTTATGGAAAAAAATGGCAAAAGCAGGAAAATAGAGATTTTTTTACCGTGGACCGGCAAAACCACAGTTATAATTTACTGGTGTATACCAGACTCTTTGAAACAGATATATTTGTGTCTGAACAATCAGGAGACACTATTACTGCTTTTCTTTACGCAAAAAATGCCAAAAGCAGGATAATACAGAGATTTGACCCGTGAAACTGCAAAACCACACTTCTATTTCTCAGGCCTACACCAGACTCTTTAAACAGATATATTTGTGTCTGAACAATCAGGAGACACTATTACTGTTTTTCTTTACGGCAAAAAATGCCAAAAGTAGGATAATAGAGATTTTTTACCATGGAACGGCAAAACCACAGTTATAATTTACTGGTGTATACCAGACTATTTTAAACAGATATATTTGTGTCTGAACATTCAGGAGACACTATTACTGTTTTTCTTTACGGAAAAAATACCAAAAGCTGGATAATAGAGTTTTTTTACCGAGGAACGGCAAAACCACAGTTATAATTTACTGGTGTATACCAGACTTTTTTAAATAGATATATTTGCGGCTGAACAGTGAGCGACACACTCAAAATGTTTTTTTTTAGGTAAAAATGACCCAAAAGTGTATAATACAGAGGTTTGAACTGTGGAACTGCAAAACCACACTTCTATTTCTCTGGCCTACACCAGACTCTTTTAAACAGATATATTTGTGTCTGAACAATCAGGAGACACTATTACTGTTTTTCTTTACGACAAAAAATGCCAAAAGCAGGATAATAGATATTTTTTACCGTGGAACCGCAAAACCACAGTTATAATTTACTGGTGTATACCAGACTCTTTGAAACAGATATATTTGTGTCTGAACAATCAGGAGATACTGTTACTGTTTTTCTTTACGGAAAAAATACCAAAAGCTGGATAATACAGAGATTTGACCTGTGGAACAATCAGGAGACACTATTACTGTTTTTCTTTGCGACAAAAAATGCCAAAAGCAGGATAATAGAGATTTTTTACCGTGGAACGGCAAAACCACAGTTATAATTTACTGGTGTATACCAGACTATTTTAAACAGATATATTTGTGTCTGAACAATCAGGAGACACTATTACTGTTTTTCTTTACGGAAAAAATACCAAAAGCTGGATAATAGAGTTTTTTTACTGAAAAAAAAAAAAAAAAGCGAAGCAAAAAACAATGCTTTATCATCATACCGCCAAACAAAAAATGGAATAACACGCGATTAAAAAGACGAATATAAATAAAAATGGTACCGCTATAAACATCATCTTGTCCCGCAAAAAACAAGCTGCCATACAGCTCCATCATCCGAAAAATCAAAAAATTTATAGCTCTCAGAATAAAGCGATGCAAAAAAATATTTTTTTCTCTAAAATAGCTTTTTTTTGTGTAAAAGCGCCAAAACATAGAAAACGATATAAATGTGGTACCGTTGTAAACGTACTGACCCGAAGAATAAAGCTACCTCATCAATTTTACCACACGCAGAGTAGAATAAAAAAAAATTTAAAAAAACAATTACTGAATTGTTGGTTTTTGTTTATTCTGCCTCCCAAAAGCTGGAATAGAAAGCAATCAAAAAATGTCACATGCCTGAAAATGGCACCAATAAAAACGTCAACTCATCTCGCAAAAAAACAAGCCATCACATGACTCTGTCGGCCAAAATATGGAAAACTTATAGCTCTCAAAATATGGCGATGCAAAAACTAGATTTTACAAAATATGTGTCTTTTAGTGTGTTACAGCTGTCAATCATAAAAACGCGATATGATTCTGGTATCTCTGTAGTCGCACTGACCCGAAGAATAAGGTTGTCTAATCACTTATACCGCACTAGGAACGGCGTAAAAAATAAACGTTAGGGCTGGGGTTGGGGTTGTGCTATTGTTAGGGTTGGGGTTAGGGTTGGGCTAGGGTAGGGTTAGGGCTAGGGTAGGGTTAGGGCTAGGGTAGGGTTAGGGTTGGGGTTAGGGTTGATTTTTTTTTCAAAAGTAAAAAAAAAAAAAAAAAAAAAAAAAGATGACGATATGGCAACTAGTGTTGACCGCAAGTGCTCGCTATTTAAGTTTGCATTGGGTGCTCAGGTATGCATTGAGTCTCCGCCCCATATGCTTCTCGGCCAAAAAAACCTCACGGGGATTGCCTGCCAGGCTCAAGCAATCCCCGCATGTTTTTTTGGGGTGTCTAATAAGTGTGAAACATGAGGGCGGGGACTCGAGCATTTCACTTGAGCACCCGTGATACATGGTGCATACCTGAGTACCCAATGCAAACTCAAGTAGCGAGCACTTGCACTCAAGACTAATGGCAACTTATTCAATATGATGACCTAATGTTATCAAATTCTGTGTCGTACCTCTGGGTTCAAAATGTTAACTATACCCCTTGATAAAATCCTTAAGGGGTGTAGTTTCCAAAATGAGGTCACTTGTGGGGAGTTTCCACTATTTAGGCACATCAGGGACTCTCCAAATGCGACATGGCGTCCGCTCTCGATTCCAGACGATTTTGCGTTCAAAAAGTTACACAGTGCTCCTTCCCTTCTGAACTCTGCCGTGCACCCAAACACTGTATTTTCCCCACTTATCGGGTATTGGCATACTCAGTAGAAATTGCACAAAAGTTTTTGGGGTCCATTTTCTCCTCTTACCCTTGTGAAAATAAAAAAATTGGGGCTAGAACATCATTTTTGTGGAAAAAGTTTGATTTTTTTATTTTCACGGCTCCATGTTATAAACTTCTGTAATGGACTTGGGGGTTCAAGGTGCTCACCACACATTTAAATAAGTTCCCTGAGGGGTCTAGTTTCCAAAATGGTGTCACTTGTTGGGGCTTTCCACTATTTGGCACATCAGGGGCACATCCGCTTATTATTCAAGCAAATTTAACAATCAAAAAGTCAAATGGCGCTCCTTTACTTCCGAACCCTGCCGCGCGCCCAAAAAGTGGTTTTCCCCCACATATGGGGTATCTTCTAACTCAGGAGAAATTGCACAACAAACAGCATAGTGCAATTTCTTCTATTACCCTTATGAAAATGCAAAAGTTGGGGCTGAAAAACATTTTTGTGGGAAAAATGTGAAAATTTTATCTTTATGGCTCAATATTATAAACTTCTGTGAAGCACCTGGGGGTTTAAGGTGCTCACCGCACATCTAGATAAGTTCCCTGAGGGGTCTAGTTTCCAAAATGGTGTCACTTGTGGGGGGTTTCCACTGTTTAGGCACATCAGGGGCTCCCCAAATGCAACATGGCATCCGCTAATTATTCAAGCAAATTTTACGTTCAAAAAGTCAAATGGCGCTCCTTTCCTTCCGAACCCTACCGTGCGCCCAAACAGTGGGTTTTCCCCACATATGGGGTATCTGCGTGCCCAGGAGAAATTGCACAACAAATTTTGGTGTCTATTTTTTCCTGTTACCCCTGTGAAAATAACAAAAATTGGGTCTAAAGTAACATTTTTGTGAAAAAAGTTAAATGTTAATTTTTTTCTTCCACATTCCAAAAATTCCTGTGAAGCACCTGAAGGGTTAATAAAGTTCTTGAATGTAGTTTTGAGCACCTTGAGGGGTGCAGTTTTTATAATGGTGTCACTTTTGGGTATTTTCTGTCATAAAGACCCCTCAAAGTGACTTTAAATATGATGTGGTAACTAAAAAAATGGTTTTGTAAATTTGGTTGGAAAAATGAGAAATCGCTGGTCAAATTTTAACCCTTATATCTCCCCAATAAAATAAAATTTTGGTTCCAAAATTGTACTGATGTAAAGTGGACATGTGGGAATTGTTATTTATTAATTATTTTGTGTGACATATCTCTCTGATTTAAGGGCATAAAAATTAAAATTTTGAAAATTGCAAAATTTTCAATATTTTTGCCAAATTTCCATTTTTTTTTCACAAATAAACGCAAGTGATATCGAAGAAATTTTACCACAATCATGAAGCACAATATGTCATGAAAAAACAATCTCAGAATCAGGGAGGTCTGTTGAAGCGTTCCAGAGTAATTACCTCATAAAGTGACAGTGGTCAAAATTCTAAAAATTGGCCTGGTCATTAACGTGCAAACCGCCTTGGGTTGTAAAGGGGTTAAAGGTGAGCTTAAAACCTTTTCTCTATTTCTAATCTATAGAAAATCTACACTTAGATCTGTGCTTGTTCTTCGGCCTCCCCATATCTTTTAGACCCCACAGCCTTGAGGTTGAAACTGTTGTTAAACATACAGGGAGGGGACCTGAGTTCCCGCCGGAGAAACCTGGAAATACTCGCCGAGTGCCAAGCTTGTCGAGCACCATGATGCTCGGGTGAGTACCGGGCAGTGTCGAGCACATTCGCGCATCACTAGTAATGATATAAGTCTCTATAGGTTACGTGCCAATCTACAACTCTGAACTGATAACAATCTTGATTTTACAGGTGCTAAAGTGGTGTGAGGTTTGATAACAGACCCAGTGGAATACAGAGCAGTCATCCAGTTTCTTTACTTGAAAGGCTGCACACCAAAGGAGACGTTCTCTTATACTGCTGTTAGCAGTAGTCAGGGAGAGATTGTGCTGGAGGCAGAGTGTAGGACAGGGTAGGGTTTATTGCACATCCTTTCTGCTGCTGCAACTCATATTAATAGCCCCCCTCAGGACTACTAATATTCTTTTTGCTCTTATTTCTGCAAATTGTTGTGAAAATAGGTATTATTATACACCATTTATACTGCTCAAGTAGTGCATTAAAAGCATACAGCCAGACTTGGTTGATTGGAATAGCATTTTCATATAGTCCAAGCAGTGGAAAAGTCCATCTGAGGTGTGCTAAATTTGCTGCGATTCAAATACTGCAAAGTTTTCTCAGCCTCAGAATATTATACACGAACACACATACATCCAGACTTTACCAGTAACCAATAGCATCGCTATATTGCTACTGCAGTGTATGAAGTCCATCTGAGGGGGACAAATTTAACTCCAATAATAATCCTGAAACCAACAAAATAATTATATGCCTTATAAACTGTGACAGTTGTGCTGTTAAAAATACATCCAGACTTGGCCAGTAACCAATAGCATCACTATATTGCTACTGCAGTCCATTTGAGGTGGACAAACTTAAGGCTGTGTGCCCACTATGCGTTTTTCAAGCATTTTTGCTGCGGAATTTCGGCAGCGTAAACACTTGCAAAATGCTTGGTAATCTGTGCCCCATGATCCCCAATGAAAATCTGCATGTTCTGTGCCCATGCTGCGGAATTTTCCACAGCCGATTTTCCATGCGGAAAAATCCGCAGCATGTCCATTATTTGTGCGTTTCTGCATGCGGATTTGAGGTCCCAATGCATTTGAAAAACGCTGCAAAAATGAGTCAAAAATGCGTGGAAAATCCACAAGTGTTTTTAACTGCGAAGAACATGCAGAAACGCTGCAGAAATTTTCTGCTTCATTTCTGCATTGTGGGCACATACCCTTACTGCAATAATAATACAGCAAAGTTTTTAAAGCAGCAGAATTTCATATGCCATTTAAACTGCGCCAGTTGTGCATTGAAAACATACATCCAGACTTGGCCGGTAGCCAATAGCATTGCTATATTGTTACTGCAGTGTAACAAGTCTATCTGAGGTGGGCACATTTTACTGCAATAATCCTGAAATTTTTTTGAAACAACAAAATATTATACGCCATTTAAACTGTGCCAGTTGTGCGGTAAAAACATACAGCCAAACTTGGTTGGTTAGCAATAGCATCCCTATATTGCTACTGCAGTGTTATGAGTCCATCTGAGGTAGACAAATTTTCCTGTGATACTAATCCTGTAAAGTTTTTTCAGCAGGGAAATATCATATGTAAATTAAAATGAGCAAGGTGAGTGGTAAGGGATGAGGAAATGGACGTGATGCTGATGGTGAGCACAGAGGCCGAGGCCGTGGGCAAGGTGAAACTGTGCATGCTGCTGGAGAACAACAAACACACCCATCATGTTGACCTAGCTTCCTGTCCCACTTTGTAGAGGGGCACTGAACACCACTCTTGAAGCCAAACCAGTGTGAAAATGTTGTTGGATGGATAGCAGATGATGCTTCCAGTCAGTTTGCCAGCACCACCCTGTCTTCCACATGGCCCAGTCTCAGTAGTCGTGATTCTGGACCACATAATCCTCACCCTGATCCTCCTTCCTCCCACCATGCCGAGTGCCTGGAGACAAGTGAGCCCACAATTGGCCACTCTGAAGATCTGTTCACATTTCCATTTATAGATTCTGGCCTCTCGCCCTGCCCCTTTCAAGCGGGACATGAGATCGCATGTAGCAATGCCAAAATATTTGAGCAGAGACTCTCACAAAAAGGCAATAGTGGGAACCTGTAATTACTGTCGCAAGAGGTGGATGATGATGAGACACAATTACCAGCAAGTGATGTTATTAAGTCAGCAAGGCAAGAGGAGGACCAGGGTGCAGAAGTGAAAGAGGAGGTGGTGGACAATGAAGTCACTGACCCAACCTGGAAAGGTGACATGCAGACTGAGGACAGCAGCACAGAGGAGGAGGGATCCGTAGCACCACAACAGGCAGGAAGAGGCAGTAAGGTGGCCAAAGACACATATCGGACAACTGTTCCCCAGAAAACCTACACAAGGAAGGTTGTCAGTCCAAGGGTTAGGTCTTCCCGAGTCTGGCGCTTTTTTAAAGCCCGTCTAGTTAACCCAAAAAATTAATTTGCAACATCTGCCATGCCAGTTTGGCACCCGTGTCTGTAGCGCCACAAAATGCATGCATGTGTAATATAATTTCATATGTATTGCCACCTGGTGAGAGCTGGTTTCTCTGCTATTATACTACATCCATACATTGTACCCGATCCCTTACTGAAGTACTGTGCACTTTTATCTAAACCAGGAAGTTGTGCATGATTCCTCAGAGTGGAGGAGGTGCTTCTGAAGTTGTAGTGTGAGGAGAAGTAGCAACATGGAGGTCCAGATGATGAAGAGCAGCGAGCTCTCTGCAAAGGACAGGCTGCATGAGGTAGGGTTTCAATCCCTAGGGTCACAGAAACTTCCAGAGTCTGTGGTAAACAATCTCCATGTAACGAGTAGTGAAGTGTTTTGCCCGGGAGCTCAGCAACTACATGGAATCAGGGACACTGATGAAAGAAGAAGTAAGTGTTCTGACAGGATTCACGCTCTTTGCCAACTGGACGGGATTACGGATCCAGTAACTGTTCAACTTGGACCATTGGGGATCCAATAAATCATTTACCAGAGATATAATTAGCAGCAAGAAGAATACATACCTCACAGCAGAGCGACTGAACCCTTACCATGCAGGTCCGTCCAAAATCTTTTGTGAGAGTTTTATGGAATCTTCTGGAACTGTTCTCATAACTTCAGTAAAAGGTACAAACTGATTATCATCCCGTCCAACACTGATTATTCTCTGCTGCGCCATTCCTGCTCCATCCCCCCTGGGAGCCAGCCCTGGTTAGGAAGGGTTAATCATGTGGCACTGTTCATAGCCACCTAATTCCCAGGGACCTTCATTGGTGCCATACCAAGCCTAACATCCCAACTGGCATCACAAACCTTTTTATTATTTGATTATTAACCCCTAGTAATGGGCGAGCACTAAAATGCTCGGTTGCGCGATGCTTGGGTCGAGCTCATTGGATTACTCAGGTGCTCGACCCGAGCAATGAGCCCAATGTAAGTCTAAGGGAAACTCGAGCATTTTTCAGACGGCTCCCCCGGCGGTCTGCAGGGGGCCTAAAAATTGCCCAAATCGATGGTAACAGTGCTCAAATGACATGGGAACAGCATGGGAAAGACCCCTGGAAGCATTTCTGACTCCCAGGTCACTTCTGTCAACAACATTGTCAGAGGTATTATGCCACTTTTACGGATTCACAATAAAACATACAAAAAAAAACAAAATGGATTTTCCTGGGAAATATGTTAAGGAACATCATTTCCAGGGTAATGACTTGTGTATAAAGCAAAATAAATAGCCAAAAACAAAAATGCTGCTCCACATCTTGGGCTATGTTCACACGTAGCGTTTTTGATGCGTTTTTTCACTTTTGCATTGCTTTCAAACGTGACAAATGCATTCACCAGGAAATGTAATTTTAACATTTTACAACCTTATCTGGCCCTGTGGTGTGTGAGATATCATCAGACACATTGTGTTTCATTTATGAAGGAGGGACTCTGAAAGTCACAAAGTCTATTTTTATAGGGCCATTAGGCGACCTTTACTATTCTTAAAGGGCCAGCAGTCGGCCCTCACTACTCTTAGAGAGCCATCAGCCGGCTATGTTTTATTGTTCCCATTACTAAAGAGTGGGTCTCCTATACTGTTATTGCATATGCAGTGGGTGGCAGGGCTGCCCAAATTTGTACGCACCCCAATACCACTTTGAAAATTTGGATGCACCCCAATACCCCTTTGATGAGACTTAGAGGAGGGCCTCCTGAAAACAATGTTCCCATTATTAGGAAGTGGGTCTCCCATTGTGTTTGCCTATGCAGTGAATGCAAGGGTTGTCAAAAATTTGAAGGAACTCCAATGCCCTTTGGAAGAGACGTGTAGGTCAGAGGGCCTCTTGAAAACAATGTTCCCATTATTAGGAAGTGGGTCTCCCATTGTGTTTACCTATGCAGTGAATGAAAGGGTTGCCAAAAATTTGGAGGCACTCCAATGCCTCTTGGAAGAGACGTGTAGGTCAGAGGGACTCCTGAAAACAATGTTCCCATTATTAGGAAGTGGGTCTTCCATTGTGTTTGCCTATGCAGTGAATGCAAGGGCTGCCAAAAATTGGGAGGAACTCTAATGCCCTTTAAAAGAGACGTGGAGGAGGGCCTCATAAAAAAACGTTCCCATTAGAAAGGCGCGGGTCTCCTATACTTGTAATGTCCATGCACTAAGTGTATGGGCTGACAAACATTTACACCTGGGGGGGTATACATGAACATACTGTATAAAAAAATTTTTTTACGGGCATTATAAACACCCTTTAAAAAAATTATGTGGGTGTTGCATCATGGACCACGGTCACCCTGGTGATATGGTGGTGGAGGATGAGGAGAAGGAGGAGGACAAGAGCAAATAGCCAAAATCAGGAAGCATATACCCATGTGTGGGTGTGAAGAGGTGCATGTTAATACACCTCCCAAAAAAGATGCTAGATTTGAGTTTATGTTACGCTGCTATCATTCAGCGGTGTTGAGAAGTATGGCCCAATCCAGCCCTTGTTCATTTTTATAAGAGTCAGCCTGTCAGCATTTTCAGTTGACAGGCGGATGCACTTATCAGTTATAATTCCACCAGCGGCACTAAAAACCCGCTCTGATAAAACGCTGGCAGCAGGGCAGGCCAGGACCTCCAAGGCATATAGAACCAGTTCATTCCACGTAACCAGCTTGGATACCCAATAATTATAAGGCACAGAGGAATCACGGAGGACGCTGGTACGGTCGGCAAGGTACTCCTTCAGGATCTTCCCAAACTTTACATTCCTTGTGAGAATACCCCACGCCTCAGGGCTTGTGCGATGGGAGGAGCTGAGAAAAGTCTCCCAGAACTTTGACAGTGTTCCCCTGCCTCTGCTGGATTGAAGTTGTGTCTCTCTCGCTTGTACTCCTTGGTTGTCCAACAAACTGTGACCTCTGCCGCCAGCGTTTTCAGATGGTAATTTTTTTAATAGTTCCGCAACAAGGGCCTTCTGGTACAGCCCTATTTTTGTAGACCTGTCCGCCTCAGGAATAAGAGATATAAAGTTCTCATTGTAGCATGGGTCTAGAAGTGTCACCAACCAGTAATGACCCAAAATTTTGAGAACGCAAGGGTCATGGGAAAGGCAGCGTAACATAAACTCAGCGATGTGTGCCAGACTGCTAAGAGGCAAGACTTCCGTGTCCTCACCAAGAGGATGACTGACCATGCTCTCCTCCTCCTCCTCTTCTCTGTCTTCTGGCCATCCACGCTGAACAGATGGTATGACAACTGTGCAGGTAGTACCATGTATAGCGCATGAAACTAGCTCCTGTTCTTCCTCCTCTTCCTCATTGTCACCCAATCCACGTTGGGATGAGATTAGTGTTGATCGAGCACTAAAATGCTCGAGTGCTCGAAGCTCGGGCCGAGCACATCGTGATACTTGGGTGCTCGACCCGAGCAATGAGCCCCATGTAAGTGTATGGGAAACTCGAGCATTTTTCTGGCGGCCCCCCCCGGCGGTCTGCAGAAGGTAAAAAATTGTCTATCGATGGGAACAGTGCTCAATGAAACATGTCAGGCAGGCAGGCAGAATATATAGGCAGACAGGCAGGCAGGGTATATAGGAGGGTGCAAGTAAACCATAGCTGGGCACTCGGAACACACTAGTGCCCTCCGATTTTCACACACCCGTCTCTTTAGAAAAGCCAGCAATTCAGCAGCCGCATACAGTTATAACATCGGTATCCGACAATTTAGAACAGAAAGAATAGAGCATCACACATAGACTAGATCGATAGAAACATGTCAGTCATATATAATGAGTACAGTGACAGTGTTGGTTACTGTACTTGTCATTTAGTTTTAAAATAAAGGATTTATAAAAAAAAATTGGCGTGGGGTTCCCCGTAATTCTAGTCTCTAGCGGAGGTTAAGCAGACGGCTGGGGCAGATGTTTGAAGCCTGGGAAGGGGGTAATACCCACAGAGCTTCCCAGGCTACTAATATCAGCCCCCAGTTGAATACCTAGCCTTTACTGGCTATTAAAATGGGGAACCCCCCAAAAAAATGAAGCGGGGTCCCCTTATTTTAATAGCTAGCAAAGACTAGGCAGACAACTGGGGGCTGATATTAATAACCCAGGAAGGATGCCATGAATATTGGCCCCCTCCCAGGCTACAAACACCAGCCCTCAGCCGCTCCAGAAATGGCGCATCCATTGCTACGCTCCTTGCCCATTTTAAATGGAGGACAATATCTTCCACGCTCACTACAAATGGCTGAATTTGGAGCGAAGTTATATGTAATCCGTATGATGGAGAAAACATAGTTTTAAATACCTGCCTTTAGATAACTAGTTTGATCAGCAAACCGGTGGCAAAAACTTTGCTGACACACTGAAAAAAAATTTGAATGGAGGCCAAAAATGGCAGTATTTTCAGCGCAATTATATGTGAATGTGATCCGTGTGACTGAGAAAACAGTTTTAAATACCTGGCATGTAGGTAACTACTTTGAACAGCAAACCGGTGCCAAAAACTTTCCTGACACACTGAAAAAAAATTAGAATGGAGGTCAGAAATGGCAGAATTTTCAGAAAACGTATATGTGATCCATGTGACAGACAAACCACAGTTTTAAATACCTGGCCTGTTGGTAACTATTTTGAACAGCAAACCGGTGTCAAAAACTTTGCTGACACACTGAAAAAAAATTTGAATGGAGGCCAATAAATGATGGTCCAACTAAACGCAAACCGGATGGAATAGCATGCCGCTGCAAGATGCTGTGGTAGCCATGCTGGTTCAGTATGCCTTCAATTTTGAATAAATCCCCAACAGTGTCACCAGAAAAGCACCCCCACACCATCACACCTCCTCCTCCATGCTTCATGGTGGGAACCAGGCATGTAGAGTCCATCTGTTCACCTTTTCTGCATCGCACAAAGACACGATGGTTGGAACCAAAGATCTCAAATTTGGACTCATCAGACCAAAGTACAGATTTCCACTGGTCTAATCTCCATTCCTTGTGTTCTTTAGCCCAAACAAGTCTCTTCTGCTTGTTGCCTGTCCTTAGCATTGGTTTCCTAGCAGCTATTTTACCATGAAGGCCTGCTGCACAAAGTCTGCTCTTAACAGTTGTTGAAGAGATGTGTCTGCTGCTAGAACTCTGTGTGGCATTGACCTGGTCTCTAATCTGAGCAGCTGTTAACCTGCGATTTCTGAGGCTGGTGACTCGGATAAACTTTTCCTCAGAAGCATAGGTGACTCTTTGTCTTCCTTTCCGGGGGCGGTCCTCATGTGAGCC
The DNA here is from genome assembly GCF_046119375.1 of Phyllobates terribilis. Classification (NCBI taxonomy): domain Eukaryota; kingdom Metazoa; phylum Chordata; class Amphibia; order Anura; family Dendrobatidae; genus Phyllobates; species Phyllobates terribilis. The sequence continues at coordinate 279,353,596 of NW_027362767.1, forward strand.
AGTTTCTTTGTAGCGCTTGATGATTTTTGCAACTGCACTTGGGGACACTTTCAAAGTTTTCCCAATTTTTCACACTGATTGACCTTCATTTCTTAAAGTAATGATGGCCACTCGTTTTTCTTTACTTAGCTGCTTTTTTATTGCCGTAATACAAATTTAAAGTCTATTCAGTAGGACTATCAGCTGTGTATCCACCAAGTCTATTCAGTAGGACTACAGCTGTGTATCCACCAGACTTCTGCACAACACAACTGATGGTCCCAACCCCATTTATAAGGCAAGAAATCCCACTTATTAAACCTGACAGGGCACACCTGTGAAGTGAAAACCATTTCCGGTGACTACCTCTTGAAGCTCATCAAGAGAATGCCAAGAGTGTGCAAAGCAGTCATCAAAGGAAAAGGTGGCTACTTTGAAGAACCTAAAATATAAGACATATTTTCAGTTGTTTCACACTTTTTTGTTAAGTGTATAATTCCACATGTGTTAATTCATAGTTTTGATGCCTTCAGTGTGAATGTACAATTTTCATAGTCATGAAAATACAGAAAAATCTTTAAGTGAGAAGGTGTGTCCAAACTTTGGGTCTGTACTGTATTCGGCGAGCTCCAAGCACCTCGAGTACTGAGATGCTCGGGCGAGTAGTGAGTACTTGCGAGTATGCTCACTCATCACTATTAACCCTACAATTGACAAAGACTGTCGCGCACCCCCGGTTGTACCTGATCAGCACTCGGACCACTGTGCACCAGTACCGTGACCACAGCAGCCAGCCGAGGCAGCACACTAGCATTAGCAGGGGCAGCACAACTACCAGCCTGACCACCACCAGCATGCTCAGGCACATGACAGCAAAGCACCTGACTAGTTTGGTCGAATGCGAGGGTCCAGAAACAGTGCCTGAGGGTGGCATCACTGCATCTTCCCCCGTTCTACGTCCATGCCAATCCCCTGTCCATGATGTTGGCAAAAATGCCTCCCACCCTGCACCTGTCGTTGCACACTTGTAACCACCATCAGCAATCAAGTCCAAATCCTTGTTCCAGCACAATGTTCAGTTGGCCCTACCGCAGTCCTTGGAACACAAGTGTAAATACGCAGCCACCCACCCACAGACCACCATACTAAACGGCCACATTTCCAGACTGCTTGCACTGGAAATGTTGCCATTTAGGCTTGTACAGATGGAAGCTTTCTGCAACCTCATGGTGGCAGCCGTCTCTCGGTACTCATTCCCCGGCCGACACTATTTCTCCCGATGTGCCGTCCCTGCCTTGCACAAGCATATGTCTCATAACCTCAGCTGTGCCCTGACAAACACTGTTGTTATTGGGAAGGTCCACTTAACCACGGACATGTGGACAAGTGCTTGTGGCCAGGAATGCTACATTTCCCTGATGACACACTGGGTGAATATTGTGGAAACCGGGACCCGGTTGGACCATGGGACGAAACATATGCTACCGACACCGAGGATTGCGGGCCCTGGTTCAATCAGGGTTGCCCCACCTTCAACAGCAGTTACTGCACCTCCTCCTACTTCTCAACCTCCATCTCCAAAACGTCAACATCAGTCGCAAGCTGGAAGCACTGTAGCACTGCCTCGGCCAAGCGGCAACAGGTTCTGCTGAAGCTAATATGCTTAGGTGACAAACCGTACACCGCCGCAGAATTGTTCAAAGGTCTAACAAACCAGACTGATATGTGGCTCTCACCCCTGAACCTACAGCCAGGCATGGTTGTGTGTGGTAATGGCCGAAACCTGGTGGCGGCTCTGAAGATTGACAATCTCACACACCTACCATGCTTGGCCCACATGCTCAACTTAGTGATTCAGCGGTTTCTCAAAACCTACCAAGATCTTCCTTAGCTACTTGTGAAAGTACACCATGTGTGTGCCCATTTCCACAAGTCAGCTACAGCTTCCACCGCCCTGGCAGTGCTGCAGCAGCGGTTGCAACTTCCAGCTCACAGACTGGTGTGTGATGTCACCAGACTCATCACATATTGGAAGTCAATGTTATATATATTGGCAAGGCTTTGTGAGCATCAGACGGCAGTAGTTGAATACCAGCTCCAAAATGTCCGTCGGTATTCCAGTCAGCCTCCGCACATAAGAGTTGATGAGCGGGCATGGATATCTGACATCTGTGTGGTCTTCAAAACTTTGAGGACTTGACCAAGATGGTGAGCAGCGATGATGCCATAATCAGCTTGAGCCCACGGCTTCACTATCAGTATTTGGTCAGTATTCAGTCAGTATTTTTTCTCAGGAGTGGGAGACAAAACCAGGAGTGGGTGATAAATGCAGAATTGGTGCACTTGTTTCTATTATACCTTTTCTCTGATTGTTCCTCAACTGGTTTTGGCTCTCACTCCTGAGAAAAAATATTGAATGAATACTGACCAAATACTGACCAAATACTGATAGTGGGGCCGTGGCCTTACCTTACCCGCTTCTTTGTCTACTGAAATGCTCGTTGCTCACAATTAAAGAGGAGGCTTTGCAGGTGGAGCAAGTTTAGATGGTGCAAGAAACTATACAGGGTGATGCTACACAACCCAGCCTCATCTTATCTTCTCAATGCGGATTGAGTGATAACGTGGAAGAGGAGGAGGAACAGCAGCTGGTTGCTTGCACCACAGATGGTACTACCCACATCACCTTCATCCCATCTGTTCACCATGGATGGCCTGAAGTTGTGGAGGAGAGGGAGAAAGAGGAGGAGATGGACAGTTATCCTCTTTGTGGGGACAGCGAAGTCTTGGCTGTTGACAGTCTGGCACACATGACTGAGTTTATGTGCTGCTGCCTTTCCCGTGACCCACGCTACAAAGAGAACTTTCAATCTCTCCCTCCCGTGTTGGAGAGGTCTACAAAAATATTGCAGTACCACAAGGCCCTAGTTGAAGATTTATTAAAATAATTCCCGTCTGACAATGCTGGCAGCAGACGTCATAGTTCTTTGGACAACCAAGGTGTACAGGCAAGGGAGACACACACCAGATGCAGCAGAGGCAGGGGAACACTATCAAAGGTCTGGGACAGTTTTTTCAGACTCTCCCGCCGCCCAGGCCCTGATGTGAGGGGTACTCTGACAAGGAGGGAAAAGTTTTGGAAGATACTGAAGAAGTACCTTGGTGACCATACCAGTGTCCTCCGTGATTCCTCTGTGCCTTACAACTATTGGGTATCCAAGCTGGACACGTGGCATGAACTGTCTCTTTATGTCTTGAAAGTCCTAGCCTGCCCTGCCATTAGTGTATTGTTAGAGCTGGTTTTTAGTGCTACCTTGGGTATTACAACTGATAGGCTTATCCACGCCTGTCAACTGAAAATGCTGACAGGCTGACTCTTATCAAAATTAACAAGGACTGGAATGGCCCAGACTTCTTAACACCACCGGATGACAGCAGCGGAACATAAACTCAAATCCAGTGTTTTTTTTTTCTGGTCTATTCCCATGCATCCCTTCCCACACAAACATGAGTATACGCTTCAGGATTTCATCTTGTTTTGTTTCATCCTCCTCCTTCTCCTTTTCCTCTTCCTCCTCCACCACTATATCAACAGGGTGATCATGCTACTCTCACTATACATTTTTTAAGGATGTTTATTCGCATTACCAGTCTAGGATACCCACTCCTTAAAAATGGGAAAAAAAATATTTTCTGAGGCCCTTTACTACATCTCTTCAAAGGGGTATTGGAGTGCCTCCTTCTGATTTTTGGCATCCCTTGCACTTAGTTGCATACGCATTACCAGTCTAGATGACCCACTCCTTAGTAATGGGAAAAAATGCTTTTCTGAGGCTCCACCTTCTAGTTGAGGGAACCTTTTTGGAAACCAAAGGAGCTGGTGGGTTCTATTAGTATATGATCTAGTGCCTTGTTGTGGGCTGTCAGATGGTCACCACATAGGGAGTTCTCACACTGAATACAGGATTTATTTCATAGCTGGGACAGGATATTTTGTACAGTAAGTACAGAAAATCCTGGTCTCCTCCATATCAGACTGAGTCGATGCGAAACGCTCCACTATATTCCCCAGCAGGGTTGATGAAGTAACAGTCCATGGTGTTGCTACATTAAACTAATAACTTTTTTTAGGGGTAATTCAAACAGATTCTATTCTCTAATAATACCGCTCTTATCTGCAATTTGTGTAGGGTGAGCTGTTGCAGTAGGGATAGCATATTACAGACATTTAGTCAGGGATTATTGCCTTGCAGTCCTTGATGCTGCAACTGATAAAAAAATATATTTTATTCCCTATTAATACTAGCTTCATTTAGTATAGGGATAGGTGCTAGGTATCATCTGCTAGAAATAAGTGTTCATTGTGGTCATCTCTTCCACTGTCTACAACTTGATTGCGTTTTTCAAAACACTCATTGACAAATTCATAATTTTACCGGTGATCTGTACTCACAGTTTGGTGCAGCTACATACGAAAAAAAACTCTTTTCATGGCCGATTCAAATCTATTATATTCTTTACAATATTTCCTCTCTTATCTGCAATTCGTATACATTCAATTCACACAATGAATAGCACGTTGCAGGCATCTAGTCAGAAATTATTGCCTTATAGTCCGTGCTGCTGCAACCAAAAAAAAAAAAGAGAAAAAAAAGTCTATTCTATTCCCCATTAATACTACTGTTAGCTATGTTTAGTATAGGGATAGGTGCTAGGTGGTATCATCTGCTGGAAATGAGTGTTCATTCTGGTGACATACATCTTTTCCACTGTTCATAACTTGATTGTTTTTTTCAAAAAACTCATTGATAGATTTGTGATTTTTACAATGATCTTTACTCAGAAATTCATTAATGCAGTCAAAATGAAATGATTTAATGTGTGCATTCGCAGTTTCTGTGCAGCATCTGTATGTAAGAGATGGCGGTGGGAGACTTTACGCTACTCGAGCTGGAATTACCACTTCAGAACTCTCCAGTGCTTTTCCATTTCTGGGTGCTTCTTGAAGTAGGTTTGGGGTCATTTTCTGCTGTAAGACCCATGACCTAGGATGCTAACCCAGCTTTCTCACACTGGGCACTACATTGCGACCCAAAATCCTTTGGGAATCTTCACATTTAATGATGCGTTGAACACAGGTAAGGCACCCAGTGCCAGAGGCAGTAAAACAGCCCCTAAATATCTTTAAACCTCCACCATATTTGAGTGTAAGTACTGTGTTCTTTTATTTGTAGGCCTCATTCCACTTACAGTAAACATTTGAATGATGTGCTTTAACAAAAAGCTCTATCTTGGTCCCATCTGTCCACAAGACAACTGCTAGGCCTCTAAAAATAGGCGGGCCACGCTATAAATTGTGAGTACCTCCTGCTGGCTCTCCAAGTTTTAAACTTTACAGTTTTAATACAAAAAAACAAAATTTGACCACCTCAGATGGATAAATTACATTGCAGTAGCAATATTCGCTTTGCAAAGCTGCTGGCCCTTCAAAAATGCTTAGTGAGGGCCGGCTGCTGGCCCTCTAAAATTAGACTGAGGGCCTCCTGATTGGTCTCTAACAATAGTGAGTGCCGAGTGATGGCCCTGAAAAAATAGGCTTTGTGACATTCAGAGTCCCTCCTTCATAAATGAAAAAGGATGTGTCTGATCATGTCTCTCACACCACATGGCCAGATAAGGTATTAAAATGTTAAAATTACACTTACTGGTGATTGTTTTTTTCATCATTGAAAGCAATGTGAACGTTCAAGAACGCAGCAAAAACACTATGTGTGAACATAGCCCAAGGTTTTCACTTATTTATTTTGCCTTATATACATGTCATTATCCTGAAAAGAATATTATAGAAAATTCTTTCCAGTAAAATCCATTTTATCTTTGGTTTTGTTTGTTTTATTGTCAGTCTGTAAAAGTGACATAATACTCTTCTGACAACATTGTTCGCAGCAGTGACCTGGGAGTCAGAGATGCTTCCAGGGCTCTACCCCATTGCTTTTTTTTCGTGATTCCATCCTGCTGTACTTGGAATCTTTTCAGTGTTTGGCTATGTGCCCAAGTAGTGTTCTTGTAGCATTTTTGCTGCTTTTTTCCGGCCGTGAAAACGCCACAAAAATGCTTGTAAAACCGTCTGCCATGCAAAGCAATGTCAATTCGGATGTGCTGTGAACATGATGCGCTAATTAGCGCGCCAAATTCGCATTGTGTTGCAAAACGCAGCATGACCATTTCTACCACGATTACGTCGCAAATTTGCGGCCATTGAGGTACATTGAAACACAGGAAACCCGCAGGTATATGTGGATTTGCTGCATTTCAATTAAATTCAATGGCCGCGAATTTGCGGCGTAATCGCGGTGCGTGTGGTACCCAGGATGAAGAGGAGACTACAACTCCTCTTTATCCCAGCTACAACGCGGTAAAAAAAATAAAAAAAAGTTCAAAATAAAAAAACCCTGTATTCTCACCTCTCAGGTCTCCTCCCGGCGGCGTCCTCTCTCCTCAGCGTCCCGCGGTGTACTAGCAGGACCTGCAGTGACGTCATTTAATCAGCTGATGGTCACGCGACCGCTGACGTCTGCGGTCAGGTGATGGTGGCATGTAAATCTGCATGCGTTTTTTCTGCCAGGGAGAGGCAAAAACGCTCTGCATCAAATCTGCATCGTGGGCACAAACCCTTTGAGTACATTATATCATAAAATGGATAGTATCTTTCAAAACTAGGACTTGCCCAACACAAAAATCCTGATATAGCTATTTGAAGGAAAAACAAAAATTTTCATTGCTCTTTGAAGAAGGGGAGGGAAAATGCAAATGGAAAATGTAAGTTGGCTGCGGAGGCAAGTGGTAAATAGATTGACTGTCTTATAATGATCCTTTTGTCTGTAAATTTCAATCATTTTTACACTCAAAAGTGCCTCATAGAAAAATATTTGTGGTAGCTGAAAATTCAACATTGAATAATAGCTTTGCCTGGATACAGTTAGAATTCAATTTCCTAAGCAGACGGGCAAAATAATTGTTTAAATGTTTGCCAAATTTTAAGGGTAAATTATTATTAGAAAGAACCTTTTTAAAAATGGTAACCAGATGGTATCATCTCCAAATAGGCTTAATGCATATTGTTTCCTTTGTTAACCCTTTGTTGCAATGCTTTTATAATTCTGAAGTGTGAAAATCTATAGATATGTTTTGTTGATATTCCAGGAGAAAAGTGACTAGTAGATCATTCCGTCCCCATACAGTATAATGTTATCAGCAGCACATCTGTAGTTTACACTTGGCGATGTGTTAGCGAGAACAATGATTTTTGTTCCACCATAAAGAATCCAATTACCCAATGAATGGGCAGCATTTAACTCATTCATTCGGCGATTGCCGATGTGTACACCTATGAACTCTCGTCTGTGCTGCCGGTATTTTAGAAATGTGGGTGCGATATACACACAATATGTGACAAAACCATTGTATGTTACACACACATATATGGACAATGCATTTTACACACACATACAGTATGTATAAACACATAGCATATACACGTATACACGTATACACAAAGCACACACATACATATATGCATACAGAGAACACATACAGTTACATGCATACACAGAGCAAATACATACAGATACATGTATACAGAGCACCTACATACAGATACATACTACATGGAGCACTTATATATAGACACATGCAGAGCACATACTGTACATACAGATACATGCATAAATAGAGCACATACATACAGATACATGCATCCATGGAGCACATACATAGACATATACCTACATAAAGCACATACATACAGACACATGCATGCAGGAAGCACCTACATACAGATGCATGTATACACAGAGCATCTACAAACAGACACATGCATACATGGAGCACCTACATACAAATGCATGCACACGTGGAGCACCTACATGCAGATGCATGCATACACAGAGCACTTACATACAAACACATGCAAACATGGAGCATGTGCATACAGACATATATGTATTCAAGGAGCACCTACATACAAAAATATATGTATACACAAAGCACCTACAGTACGTACAGAGACACGCATACACGGAGCACATACATACAGATAGATGCATACATGGAGCACCTACATGCAGGCATATATGCATATACGGAGCACCTACATACAGACACATTCTGCATACACAGATCACATACATACTTTGATGACGAAAAGGGAATGTTTGACTTTCAGGCTCCATATCTCACCACCCAATACTGCTTTAAACATGAGACTACCATCATTTTATAGACAATCATCTTGTCTATCTCATACATAAATTTGACTTTCAACTATTTTGCATATGAATATTTATGTAGATTATTTTCATGTCACTGCATTGTTACCGTTTTGCTCCTAATAATCTAAATTTTAATTTTTATTATTTTGTTAGTACCGTATTTTTCGGTTTATAGGATGCACTTTTTCCCCCAAATGAGTAAAATGTGGGTACATCTCATAATCTGAATGTAACTTACCAAGGAGGAGGGGGGTTAGGTAGATCAGGGGTCACAGGGGGGCAGCTGCGGTGGAGTGGGGTCACCCTTCCTCCTGTAACCCCACTCCAAAGCAGCCGCCATCCCCACCCCACCCCCGGTAAGCCAATGTAAAATTGTACTATAAGACGCACCATAATTTGATTTAAAAAAAAAATAATCCTATTTTCCTCATCAAAATTTGGGGTGCGTCTTTTGGTCTGGTGCGTCTTATAGTCCGCAAAATATGGCATTTTGTTGTCATTTGTCGGGATTCAAACTCTTGAGCCCGTGCTTTGTGGTCGGCTTCTCGGTCCGCTGAGCCACAGCAGATACACCTTTTGTCCATGTGTTCAGTTTCTGTTATCCTTCCTTCAGTCTGTTTAGGGTAACAGGTGTTTTCATTTACTCGTTTGTCTGCCCTATCACCTTTCGGTTGTGGCTTTATATACTTTCCCCCTGCTAGTATTTCCTGTTGGTTACAGTCTCATTTGGATGTCCAGCCATACTGCTGTAGTTTAAGCCAGTCAGTGAATGACCAGTTTGGGTTTATTTCTCTGCTGTTCATGTTATTTACCCTGCACCTATCTTCTGTTTATTTTTAGGAAGTAGGCGCCATATTCTCTAACAGTATTTGCTTAATCCTTTATTTTGTATTTCAAGGTTTGTTTTACTTACTCTGGGATCTCTTTCTATTTCAGCACACTTTCCCTTCTGGAGGTAATTTGCTCTCTGCTCTGCCCTCCAATTCTTTAGGAGGAACGTGAAGCGCTCAATGGACTTTCAGGCAGCAGAGATTCAAGTTGCCATCATGTAGTCTGTGATTAAGGCTATCTCAGCCAGGGACTGCAGGGTCAGGATCTCTAGTCTGTACAGGAAATGGCAGGCTCAGTTGCAGTTTTTAGTGTGTTACCCATTTTCCTGAGTGAGTTGCTACACTATCATAGCATTTGTAAATCCACCTTTGGCTTTCAACACTGCCTGAATACTTCTTGGCATACTCTTGATCAGATTCAAGCATGTCTCGATCGAAATCTGATCCCAAGTCTCTTCTACACATTCCTAAATTTGGTGCATACCAGTCTACTCACTTGGATATGTATACAGCTTTTTCTTCAACTCTACTCACAAGGGTTTGATTGGGTTGAGATCTGGCAACTGTGGGGGCCAATCCAGCACCTCTATTTCATCGTCATTGAACCATTTTTTTGTCAATCTCGACCTATGCTTTGGATTGTTGTCCTGCTGAAACACTATGTTGTCCTTTTCATACCCATACACTTGAGTATACAAAGTAACTTGTTTTGTAGGATACTTACATATAGCTCAGAATTGACCCTATCCTGGTCAAGTATCCATTGACTCTTATTGTGAAACAACCCTATACCATCAGGCTTCCTTCACCGAACTTGACATTTCATTCAATTTTTTGATCCGTTAGCCCCTTTTTCTCTTGTTTCCCCCAGACCCATTTAGACTCATCAGAGACTAGTCTATTGACGTTTGTCTCATCACTCCAAATCACTTGTTTCCAATCTTTGTCTGTCCACTTTTTGTACTTTTTTGCAAACTCGAACCGACGCTTCTTATGATGATATTGGAGTCAAGGCTTCTTCATCTTTTTTTCGGCCACCATTTCAAACTTGTGTAATGTGCATCGCACGGTGCTTTTGTGGATTTCTGTGATCTCACTATTGCAAAGCATACGAGCCACCTCCACTGCAGTGTTTGTCACACCAGAACTGATAGACCTTGTAATCAGCAGACTTGTTGTCACATGATGCAATTTGGAAATTTTCTTGGCCAAGAGACCGCTATTGATGAGCTGGATGATGCTGTTACTCTTTTCTTGGGAAATCTTCTTAATGGCTGCTCCTCGAACCAGTGACCTTTCACTTGGGAATCAACCTAATAACACATTGAGCTATTAAGTAATGTGAGAACTGACTGTAATTTGTAGTATACAGGAAGTAAAAGATTTTTCCGCCACAAGGAGCAAAATAGTAACATATGCTAAATAGTTGCAAGTCAAATTTATGTATGAGATAGCCAAAATGATTGTCTATAAAATGATGGTAGTCTCACATTCGAAGTAGTAGTGTATCATAAGATATGAAGCCTGAAAGTCAAAAGTTCAAAACATTATTACTAGAGATGAGGAAGCATTAAAATGCCTGATGAGCGTTACTCAAGTCGAGCAATTTCTAATGCTCGGGTGCTCGTTTCGAGTAACGAATATAATGGGAGTCAATGGGAAATCCGAGCATTTTTCCTGCACACTCTACAAGGAGGTCTGGGGGGGCAATGTAAATGTTTAATTAGATGGAAAAAGTGCTGAATGAAAGTTGAACAGCATGGGGAAGACCCCTGGAAGCACCTGTGACTCCCAGATCGCTGCTGAGAATACTAGTGTCATATTTTTATTCCACTTTAAAGACTCACATCAAAACATTCAAAACTGCCGAGAAATTGGAGTTTGCAGTAAAAAAAAGTTAAGAAACATTTTTTCCTGTATAATCACTTGTATACAAGTCAAAATTTTAAAAGGATTTAAAAAACATATAATTTAAGTAAACCAAAATTTATTGTTTTATTAAAAAATTGGAAATTTCAGTGTAACTTATGAAGGAAGCCAGAAGTATCAAAAATTAGGGACTCAGAGGGATTCAGATGCATCCTGTATTAGACATAAAGCAGGGCCTAATACACATTCTGTTCAAATTGCAATGTAGTGGTACTTCTAGACTCATAAAGGCTATGCACTTTTTCACTAAGTGTAAATCCTGCGTAAAATTGTAAAATTACAAGCAGGGCCATCCATACACCCTTGAAAGCACCAATTATAGTGCCTCAATCAAATATTGTGAACAAAGTGTAGATGTGGTACTCCTACACTAACAAAAGCTCTGCACACAGTGCAAAGCCTGCAAATAATTACAAGCAGGGTCATCCATACACCCTTGAAGGCACCAATTGTAATGCTTCATAAAAAAAATAATAATGAGTGTAGAAGTACTATAGCAACACTTTAAGGTTTTGCACAAAGTGTAAAGGCAGGTACAAATTATAAGTAGGGTCAACCAGTTATTTATAGACCCTAGAAGGTAACAATTGGAGGTCCTCATTAAAATATTAAGCATTAAAAAACATTTTATGTGCTGCTGTCATTTGGTGGTGTGTAAAAGTCATGTCTAATCCAGGCTTTGTTCATTGTTATTAGAGTGAGCCTGTCAGCACTTTTTGTTAACAGGTGAAAGTGCCTGTCTGTTATGACTCCCCCAGTGGCACTAAAAACCCACTCAGATAAGACACTAGCGGCAAGGCAGCACAACATCTCCAAGGCATAGAGGGATAGCTCATGCTAGGTGTCCATCTTTGAGACCCAATGCTAAGATTCATGTTTAATTGTCAGCAACTATATATATAGGCACAGAAGCGGGATCGTTGAGCTGATAATGGGGTCATTGCCGCTCACCATCCTTGTGGAGTCCTCAAAGTCTTGGAGAACTGCACAAATATCAAACATCCATGCCCACTCTTCAGATGTTATGTGTGGATGCTGACCAGAATACCGATGGGCGTGTTGGAGCTAGTATTCCACAACTGGCCTTTGCTGCTCACAAAGCCTTGCCAGCATGTGCAGTGTGAAGTTCCAACACGTGGGAACATCGCACACCAGTCAGTGAGCTAGCACTTGCATGCACTGCAGAACTACAAGAGAGGCGGTAGCTGTAGTTAACTTGCTGAAATGGGTGCTGACGTGGCATACCTTTACCATAAGCTTAGGTTTTCAGAAAATACTGAACTACCAAGTTGAGCACATGTGCTGAGCATGGTACGTGTGTGAGCTTGCCAAGCTTCACAGCTACCCCCAGGTTATGCCCATTGTCACTCACGACCATGCCTGGTTGGAGGTTCAGTGGTAAAAGTACCAGATTTATCTGGTCAGTTATTCCTTTAAGTAACTCTGCCACGGTGTGTGGTTTGTCTTATAGACAAATTAGCTTCAGCAGAGCCTGTTGCTGCTTCGCTGAGGCATTGCTGCTGAGCTTCCAGCTTTCGGCTGATGTGAGATAGCACATTGGAGATGAAGGATGAAGAGGAACAGGAGGAGGTGCAGAAACTTGTGTAGGAGGTGGAGGAAACCCTGATTGAAGTAGGATCATCAATTCTCAGCATCGGGAACACATGTGCCATGGCTCGACCCCGGCCTCCACAATGTTCACTCAATGTGCCATCAGGGAAATGTAAAGTCCTTGGCCACATGTCGGACGTTAAGTGGACAAAGCCAGTAAGTGCATTGGTAAGGACACGGGTGATGTTCTTGGACACATGCTGGGACAAAAAGGGGGCGCCACACCAAGAGAAAAAGTGGCAGCTGGGGACCATGTATACCAGCCTAAATGGCAACATTTCTATGGCAAGCAGCCTGGAAATGTGCCAGTTTAGTGTTTGGGCCTATGAGTGGGTGGCCGGGCAACATTCTTTTTCATTCCAAGGCCTGGGGTAGAGACAGCTGAATGCTGTGCTGGGAGAAGGATTTTTAAATGCCTGATGATGGTGCCTCAGAATGTGCAAGGACAGGTGCAGGGTGAGAGACGTCTGTGCCAGTGTCATGAACAGGGAATTGGGAATCACAGGGGACCAAGGTGTTTGTCCCACTGAGTCGGGTACTTAGATGACATGTGCCTCATGATGCTGGTGGTTAGGCTCTTAGTGGTCAGGTCCCTGCTGATCTTGGCATGGCACAGGTTGTAAATGACCATTTTATTTGTCTCAGAGCTCTCTTTAGAAAACTCTCAGATGGTGAACACCTTACTCTTTGACGGTGAAATTCATGAGTGTCGGTGCTCTGTGGAACAGTTTCCCGCTTTTTCCCTCTGGTCACCCCACTGCCTTTTCCTGCCTATTTCGGTGCTTCAGATCCCTCCCCCTTAGCGCTGCTGGCCTCGCTCTGCATGCCAGATTGCAAGGGTTGGGTCGGAGACTTCGTCATCCAGCACCTCGTCTTCCACCCCCGCACCCTGGTCCTCCTCACTTCACGACTTAACAACAACAAGACTTAGCAGCAACTGTGTCTCAGCATCATCTTCCTCCTTATCCAAAATGTGCCATTCCCCACCGTCATGTTCTTGTGGATCACTAAATAGCATATCCTCCTGTCCCTCTTGCAGCTTGTTGGTTGAGATGTCATAATCAAGAAATGATGTTGTAAAGAGCTCCTCAGAGTGTCCTAGTGTGGGATCACTAGTCTCCAGAGACTAAACATGGTGGGAGGAAGAAGGATCAGGGTGAGAATTGAGTGATCCAAACTGTAGTCTGGTGAAAGTGGATTGTGTGGAAGACTGGGTGGTGCTGCCAAGCCTGCTGGAAGCATTATCTGCTATTCAACCGATCACCTGTTCGCACTGCCATGGCTTCAGAAGAGGTGCACCGTGCCTCCCTGCAAACTGGGACAGGAATGTGCCATGGATGGGCGTGTTTCTTGTGCTCCAGCAACAAGTGTGGTTGCACCTGCCCCACATTCTCAGCGTCTGTGTGTACCATCATCAGCTCTTGAACTTTCCCGTCCCTTACCACAAGCCTTATGCATTTTGTAATTGCTAGGCTTCTTGAAACGAAGTTTATTTTTAACAAAAGAAAAAAATTGGTCACATGCAGCAGAAAAAGCGTTTTTTGGGAGTTTAATACATATAACATAGTAACATAGGTCGAATAAAGACCTAGGTCAATCCAATTCAACCTTTCTCCCTCAATTGCACTCACTACAGTAACATACTAACTTACTGGAACTAGGCCTCACAAATGTATTATTACCATTTTTATTATTGCTGCACTATTCCAATTAAAAATTAACCAGTTTATATTTTTTTTGATTAGTTTTATATTTTGTATTACTCTTGTGATTCTAATAATGGTATTACTAAAATCCCTATGCCTAAATCTGCTGATCCAGAAGAAGGCAAAAACCCCAGGACACATTCGGCCACTTTGCATCACGGGAAAAAATTCCTTCTTAACCCCGAGAAAAGGCGATCAGTCCTAGAACCCTGGATCAAACCTAATTATGATACTAGTTATGTAATTACTATTATCGTATTAAATGTACTACTATAGGTGTAACATTTTGTCTAATTTAACTGTAACCCATAATATTATATGTATCGAGGAAATCATCCAGCCCTTTTTTGAAAGCTGTTAAAATGTCTGCCATTACTACCTCTTGTGGTCGGCATTCCACAGTCCGACTGCTCTGACTGTAAAGAACCCTTTCCTGTTTAGGTGCCGGAATCGCCTTTCTTCCACCTGTAATGAGTGCCCCCTGATCCTTAGGAATAAGTCATGATTCATGATTATTGATGGTGATGATTCATGATTCATGATGGTGGTCATGTTGACCACCGTAATGTAACAAAAAGAACGCAAAAGTGTATGGATAACAAATTAAATCCAGAAAAATGTTTCAACACTTTTTTGGAGTGTTATATGAAACAGAAATGTACCCCATACCACAGAATACTGTATAGGTGAGTAATTTAATCCAGAAACAATGTTTTTTGGGAGTGTTATAGGGCACAGAAATGTACCCCAGAGCACAGGCTACTGTATGGGTGAGTAATTTAATTCAGTCCAAAATTTTCAACCCTCTTTTGAACACAAAAATGTACCCCAGATCACAGAATACTGTATAGGTGAACAAATCTAAACCAGAAACAAATTTCAACGCTTTTTCGGAGTGTTATATGGCACAGAAATGTACCCTAGAGCACGAACAACTGTATGGGGTAGTAATTTAATGCAGCCCAAAATTTTCAACACTCTTTTGGAGTGTTGTATAATACAAAAATGTACGACAAAGCACGTAATACTCTATGAGTGAGAAATTTAAACCAGGAAAAAATTGTAACACTTTTTTGGAGTGTTGTATATCACAGAAATGCACCCCAGACCACAGAATACTGTATAGATGAGTAATTTAATCCAGAAACAAATTTCAACGCTTTTTCGGAGTGTTATGTGGCACAGAAATGCACCGCAGAGCACGGACTACTGTATGGGTGAGTAATTTAATCCAGCCCAAAATTTTCAACACTCTTTTGGAGTGTTACATAACACAGAAATGTACCACAAAGCATGTAATACTCGATGGATCAAAGTATATTTAATTTTTTTCCCCACCCAAAAAAAAGCTGCAGCTATATATTTTGCAAGGGACTGCACAGCCCTAATCCCTGTCTATAGACTGCATTCTGTCACTCTCCCTGCTCCTGCAACTCTCTCTCCCTCCCTAGACTAAATGCAGAATGTATATGATACAAACAGCAAAGCAAAGGATTAGCCCTGACAAGGGCTCTTAGTATGATGATGGTTCTGCTTCAGCACCAGTATCAACAGTACAGGACTCTGATTCGTTATATTGTGCAGGAACACACCTGGACAAGCACTCTCTCCCTCCAATACAAACTGTTACTGAGCTGTGCAATGGCATCAGTGTATCAAGCCTGGTGCTGCCTGTCCTTTTATAACCTCTGATGATGTCATACCAATCACAGTAATGCCACTACTAAGATGGCTACCACATTGCAGTCACTCAGGCAATCCCAGCATGCTTATTGGCTGTGTAGCAGGCACCAAAGTGAGGGGAGGGGATTCGAGTTTGAAATCGAGCACTGCCCAATGCTCGCCGAGTAACGAGCACATCCGAGCACCCAGATACTCGAGTAATATCCAAGTATCACCAAGCACATTCGCTAATTATTACCCTTTTGCTCGTCAGTGTATATATATATGACGCGCCCCCTGGGCCAGTGCTGTTGGGATACCCGGAGCCGGATCAGATGGGGGTTGTAGTCTCCGAGTGGCTGTGACCCGGTCCGTGCCCAGGGTGTCAAACTCAGTGTGTGGCAGTCCTACAGATGTTATTAGAGTTCTTTGTGTCGACTACGCCACCCGTTGATTTGCGGTCAAAAGGCCGCCGCTGCAAGATGGTCCGCTGAGGCTGGTGGTGTGTGTGCAGCTGCGGTGGTATAACCTCCAACGGGAGGGGTATAGCCTCAGGGGGTCAGCCGTGGAGGATGGTGGTTGTGAAGGTGCAGCAAGGAGACTCAGAGGCATAAAATGCAGTTCCAGGGTTTTACTTACTGGTGTTGCTCGGGTCACTGTGTACAGCAGTGACCACCCAAGCCGTGCTGCGTCCACCAGGTCCTGGACTCGGTCAACTCCCAGGCAACTCCGGAGTGTGGTCCTGAGCTCCTTTCTGACTCTCCCTTCTTCTGGCCGTTCCCACCAGGGATCCACCTAAGTCCGGCTCCCTCGGGCCTCCTGTTGGTAAACCCTTGTCTCTGGGTTCCCTGACCCTATTCTTGGTCTGCCTTCCGGGTGGATTTAGTGGGTGGTCGTGGCAGATCCTGCCCACGACCTCCGGTTCCTGGCTAAGGTGTGCTGTAGCCTCTGCCAGCTTGGGATCCGGTACCCTTTTGCCGACCCTTCACCTTTTGTCCTTATTTTGGGATCTTGGGGTCCCCTCTGCGCCTCTGGGTCTCTCTTCCTTCTCCTCTGCTCTGCTTCTCAGGCTCTCAGACAGACTGTCTGACTGGCTGACTGACAACTGACTGACGTCTCACAGACTGACCCTGATCTAAGATGGTGCCCACCTTATATACTCCCTCTATGTGTGAGCTCAGGTGACCAGCACCCAATGAGCTCCTAGCTTTACCCAGGCTGCTCCCCCTATCTGCCCCTACACTACTGGGATGTTCCACCCCCCTCCCACTCCAGCCAGGAACAGACACTGTCGTACCTGCACATTTCTCTAGTGGGAGTACCATCGGTCTGTTCCTCGGAAATGGGATGTGTGTAGTGCATGCAGCTAACTGAGCTCAGTTCCACACTCCATCCTTACCCGGGAGTGGAATATCACACCTCTGGGTTGAGGTGCAATACCCCTGTAGCAGCCGAATCCTCAGGGTGCTACATTCCCCCCTGGTAAATCACAGCACGTCCTCGGGCTGTAAAATATAAACATCCAAAACATACAATTTTTTTTTTTTTCATAAACATAAACATAGAAAACATCATATATATATATCAGCAATAAACTTTTCATATAAATAACATTCTTGTTTCTGGTTCCTCCGGTCACGGTGCAACTTGTGACCGAGTAAAGTGCGACAGTCTCTCTTGGAATAAAACAGTTCCCTATAAAACCGGTAGGGGGCGCTTTAGGAAGCACAACTATATACAAGGGAAATATGGCCGCTCTCAGTCCTCGGCCAGGTAATGGGAATAGGGACACACGGTTTAACAGTTCAATTGGCTGGTCCCAACGGGGACTATATTTCAACTAGAACAGTTCTTATACCCTGACGGGTAACTATGTACAGTCTCTCTCTACCGTACTTCAACGACGGCGTCCTCCTGCTCCTTCTTTAGATTCTTCAGACCCGTCCGGGTCCTCTTGCTCCTCCTCACACCGCAGCTCCTCCTCCGTCAGCCGGTGTACATGGAGGGCGTAGGGTCCTTTGGCACACTTGTGCCGGGTGAAGGTGACCTCGTCCCCTACATACAGGTCACGACCTCTGTGTCCCTCCGGCAGATGGCTTTCTACGTCTGTGCGAGTCACAAAGACGTCGCCGGGGGTATGATGGTCTCTAATGAAGCCCCACCCATGCTGCATGTTGAATTTTATCACAGTCCCGGTGGAAGGGGGACCATGAGCTGCACGGGGATTCCTCCTGGTCCGGCTCTTCTGCTCCGCGCTCCTTATCTGCGCTTGCTGTTCCCGGACCCGCCTCTCTCTCCGCTCCCTCTCGAAGACCTCGAGCTGCTGCCGGCAGCACTCTGCACGCTCCGCTGCGGCCGCCCGAGTCTCCTGAGTGAACCCCATGAGGTCTTCTCCAGTGGGGTCCCACTCGAACTGTGCCTCCTCCAGCGGGGGCGAGGTCCTCCTTGCGGGCTTCGGAACCGGAATCAGGGGTTCATCTAGGGGTCTCTCTTTCTGGAGTCGGGGATGGTGAAACTCCGGTGGCCATATGAAGGGCTGCCCATCCGGGCACGTATGCTGGGCGAACAGGTCCTCACCCAGGTGCGGTACTTTAGGTGCTATGGGCGCTGTGGTGGTAGCGGCGCCCGGGTTGACCAGGCCTTGCGACCAGGCTTGGGGCACGCTAAAGGAAAAGGGCACCGTAAGAACGGCGGCGCCCGTGGTTACTCGGCCCTGCGGCCAGGCCGGTGGCTCCGCGGAGGTAGGGGGCGCTGTTGGTATTGCGGCGCCCGGAGGTACTAGGCCTTGCGACCAGGCCGGTGGTATCTCCTGCTTGGCCACGCTCGAGGTCGAGGCGTGTGACGTCACAGGGGTCGCGGCCGCGGTTTCCGGTTGAGGCCTAGTCAGCGGCGGTGACGATGCAGCGACGGGCACGGCAGGGGGAATTTCGGGCTCTGCGACGGGGAGCTGGGGCAGGCACACGGTTTCCCGGCTCGGGGTAGAGACGTCCCCTTTACCTGCCTCCGTCCGTTCAGCTCCCTTCTCGGCGCAGTCTCCTGCCTTCATTCCTCCTGCGCCATCCTCAGAGGCGGTCTGTCTCCTCGTCTCAGGTGGCGTGCTCCGCTGACGGGTTTCGGTCCGCTGGGCCATCTCTCGGCTCCACTCCGCCAACGTCTCTCGCTGCACCCGGGCCATCCTCCGTGCGAGGCCCTCCAGCGCAGTCTGTGCACACTCCCGGTCTCGGGGGAGCTGTGCCAGGATCTCCACTAGGCCTAGTGGGGTTGTGGCTTGTAGCAGGCTCCTGACCACTGGGTCGGTGCTGCCTGACTCTCCCTCCATCTCCGGGTAGGCTTTCTCTGGACTCTCTTCCAGACGTCTTGTCTCCGGGTGCGCTCTCTCCAGACTGCTCCAGGCGACACCCATCTTTGCCCTCTTGTTCTGTCTCCGCCCACATTGAGGGTGGTCCCGGGGCAACTTCAGTTCCAGAGGCAGTTCTCTCACGCTGATGGACACTTCCAGCATCACAGTCTCTGTTGGTGGGCGCGGTTTCCGCTTTTGGCGCCATTCTTCGACCTGGCCCACGATGGGAGGTGGCCTTTTGCCACCCTCTGGCACGCCCATAATGGCGTCCGCTCTTCCAAGGCGGGAAATCTTTGGAAATGGCGGGAATCGTCTCCCAGTGGCGGGAAACTCCATGGATGGCGGGAAAAAGCTGCAAATGGCGGACAACCGGCGGGAAACGACCTGTGATGGGGTCCGTTGGCGGGGACCCTCCGGAACCGGCGGGAGACTTCTTTTTAAGGTAACGATGAACTTTTCTTCAGGCACGCAGTACCCGGTTGTTGCGGGCACGTGATCCTGCCGACTACGCCAAAGTTGACGCGCCCCCTGGGCCAGTGCTGTTAGGGATACCCGGAGCCGGATCAGATGGGGGTTGTAGTCTCCGAGTGGCTGTGACCCGGTCCGTGCCCAGGGTGTCAAACTCAGTGTGTGGCAGTCCTACAGATGTTATTAGAGTTCTTTGTGTCGACTACGCCACCCGTTGATTTGCGGTCAAAAGGCCGCCGCTGCAGATGGTCCGCTGAGGCTGGTGGTGTGTGTGCAGCTGCGGTGGTATAACCTCCAACGGGAGGGGTATAGCCTCAGGGGGTCAGCCGTGGAGGATGGTGGTTGTGAAGGTGCAGCAAGGAGACTCAGAGGCATAAAATGCAGTTCCAGGGTTTTACTTACTGGTGTTGCTCGGGTCACTGTGTACAGCAGTGACCACCCAAGCCGTGCTGCGTCCACCAGGTCCTGGACTCGGTCAACTCCCAGGCAACTCCGGAGTGTGGTCCTGAGCTCCTTTCTGACTCTCCCTTCTTCTGGCCGTTCCCACCAGGGATCCACCTAAGTCCGGCTCCCTCGGGCCTCCTGTTGGTAAACCCTTGTCTCTGGGTTCCCTGACCCTATTCTTGGTCTGCCTTCCGGGTGGATTTAGTGGGTGGTCGTGGCAGATCCTGCCCACGACCTCCGGTTCCTGGCTAAGGTGTGCTGTAGCCTCTGCCAGCTTGGGATCCGGTACCCTTTTGCCGACCCTTCACCCTTTTGTCCTTATTTTGGGATCCCCTCTGCGCCTCTGGGTCTCTCTTCCTTCTCCTCTGCTCTGCTTCTCAGGCTCTCAGACAGACTGTCTGACTGGCTGACTGACAACTGACTGACGTCTCACAGACTGACCCTGATCTAAGATGGTGCCCACCTTATATACTCCCTCTATGTGTGAGCTCAGGTGACCAGCACCCAATGAGCTCCTAGCTTTACCCAGGCTGCTCCCCCTATCTGCCCCTACACTACTGGGATGTTCCACCCCCCTCCCACTCCAGCCAGGAACAGACACTGTCGTACCTGCACATTTCTCTAGTGGGAGTACCATCGGTCTGTTCCTCGGAAATGGGATGTGTGTAGTGCATGCAGCTAACTGAGCTCAGTTCCACACTCCATCCTTACCCGGGAGTGGAATATCACACCTCTGGGTTGAGGTGCAATACCCCTGTAGCAGCCGAATCCTCAGGGTGCTACATATATATATATATATATATATATATATATATATATATATGCGCTATAAAATACTCACAAGTCTCTTCTTCAGCACTCTTAAACTACTGCACAGTCCAGGACATGGGGTGACATCATGGTGACATGACAGTGATGTCACCAAAGGTCCTTAAGCAGTCTGAACATTGGAAATGTTTGAGAGCCAAACTCTCAAATCTATACCTATCTCAGCAAAATAGAATAGGAATAGTAGTATTACCGAAACAGCGACATCATTGCTGGACATTCTGTAATCACGTCCAGTGTTTTATAATCACTATAAATATGGATTAAGCCTTATGATAATAAAGTAATTTAAAATCATGTGTTTATTATTCTCTACATTGATATAAATATGTTTCCCTCTTTTGCTTATAATGTGCGATCACAAAACATGATTTTAATATACTGATTACTTTAATTTTAATTAAAACCTTACATATATATTTTATAAATGTATATGTTTTATACACTTTGTAAGTGAAATCCATTTCGCCCACAGCTCTGTGTGGGGATTATGCTGAGCCATTCCTTATTTATTTATTTTTTTTCAATATTAATATTTATTTTAGCTATTTGC
This sequence comes from Phyllobates terribilis, assembly GCF_046119375.1. Lineage (NCBI taxonomy): Eukaryota > Metazoa > Chordata > Amphibia > Anura > Dendrobatidae > Phyllobates > Phyllobates terribilis. Next base: position 279,375,216 of record NW_027362767.1, read on the forward strand.
TATTTATTAGTCTTCTGAAAGGGTACATATTTTGAGTATATAACTTATTCCTTCCTCCTTGTTCATGTACATTTTAACATTTCTATTCTTCTGTGTTAATGTATGTCAATATATATTAGCATCTGATCTCTCATCTGTAGCTGTAGTAATATGGAAGTAAACCTCATCTTGGAGGTGTTTTTGACCTTGATCATCAGCAATTGTGGTGGAAATTTTAAATTTCTAAATGGTTTAAAGGGAATCTGTCACTACATTTGACTTATCTACACTATTACTATGGGCATACAGGTTATAGACTGCTGAGGACAGTGATCCCTGTATGTCTCATATCAGATGACTTCTTGTTGATAAATCATCTATTATCACTTTTTAGAAATGACTTCTTCCGGGTTCAAGGGAGGAGGCTGCCTCCAGTGTGGGCTGTGAGGTTACCCTGATGCCAGCAGCGAGTCCAAGTGGTCATGTTACCCCAAGTAGGTGAAATACATACTCCCGGCCACATTCTGACTAGATGTGCACGGCCTCGCTCAATTTACCTGTATGGAGTAAGGCCACACATGTCTAATTGGAATGTGGCCGGAAGTATGTATATTACATACTTGCTTTCACATGACCACTCAGTCGTGCTGCCGACACCCAAGACACTTCGCAGCATGCACTGTGCTCAATGTAAGGATTCACAAGTGCAGTCACATAGACTGACTGCAGACTTTTGTGATAAACCTGGACAGCCCCATTCTCTGAACAATGTAAAATTATGAGAACAGAAGAAATAATAGCAGAAGACCATGATTGTTCTGAAGCTTTCATTAGCATTGGTATTCATGGCAAGCATACATGGATTCCCCTGAATACTTATTTTTGTGGCGTAAAAGCTTTGATGAATCGGACTCTATGTATTTTTATTGTCTCACTGTTTGTTCAGGATATTAAATGAGAATTCATTAGTCATGTTGCAAAAATTTTATATGTTTTGTAATTTTACTGCAAATATGGTACATTGAGATTTTTTTTTATTGCATAAAACAATAAAAATAGATTAAACATAAAAATGTCTCCTGCTGACAATAATCATCATAAGATCCTACTCAACACAAATTTGAAGGATATATTTAATAGGCAAATATAACTAAGTATCTATTCTAAAACTATCATGTCCTCTATCCATAAGTTTCTTTGGGCCTAAAGAATTTCAAAAGAGTAGAATGTTTTTGATTTATGTGGCTATTTAAAGGGAACCTGTCAGGTCACTGAAGCCTCAGAAATTGCATCTAGTACAAGATTGAATATGAATCCTGTTTCCCAACAATGTCTCTGATACCAGAGACAATAACTCCTGTTATAGGAAAAATATACTTTTAATTCAATCCTGGACATGTGCAAATATAGCTGTCTAGTCTGTTTCTTTACTTAGAGCAGTCCACTACACACTGCAATCACATCCCCCTGGGCATGGTTGACATCCTCCTGACTGGCTTCATCTTCTCTTCTGCACATAGGAAGCAAATACATTGCTCAAACTTGTCTTGGACACTAAAATTTGTACATCAGACATGTAATATTACATACAGCCATTTAAATGAATGGGTAATTTAATACATAGACAGCCAAGAATTCCAAGATAAAGGGCACGATTCATCAATAACAGCATAGTTTCTGCCGATCTTGATGAGGGGGTGTACTAGAGTCTGACGTTCTTGATTCATGAAGAGATGCATTCCCCGGCATGAATTTATAGTGTCTGACAAGCAGGGGTGGATTAAGAGTAGCCAGGGCCCCAGGCAGTTTAGAAGGCGTGGGCCCCCCAGATACCGGATGTATCACGTGACATGTCACATGATCCCATTTGATAAATCATGTGATAGGTCATGTTAGTAACACACGCAAATTTTTCTCTTATGTACAGCGCCATACATAATAGAGCAGGGGTGAGAGACCGTGACTGTTCTGGAGGCCGAACCAATAGGCTGAAATTAATTCTGCTCAATATTACCATAGTATCCTTAATATACTTACCTTGTAATGTCTTCACATCCTGTTCCGTCCAGATGTGTCCGGATCCCAGAATTCCAAGCAGTGGAAGTTCGTCGACCGCCATATTGGGACATCCAAGTGATGGGTATCTCAATATGGAAACCGCTGGTGGTAACACCAGCGGAACACCGTCGCGAACACACAGTACACACCGCCGCCGGGATCAGCCGAATGATTCACTGACCGCCGCCATCTTTGTACAGGAGGAGCGCATGCGCAGTTTTAATGTGACCACTGCTATCTGCCTGCACAAAGATGGCGGAGGTCTGATTTACTGTGCGGGGAGACAGCTCAAACAAGAGAACACATGAGGGGAGAAGACAGCACAGGGGTGGAGAGAGAGAGCCGACAAGGAGGAGAGCACATGGGGTATACAGGTCAAAGAAGAGATCACATGAGAGGAGAAGACAGCAGATGGGGAGAAAGAAAGGGCATAGGGGGGAGAGAGACAAAGCACAGAGGGGAGACAGCTCAAACGGGACAGCACATGAGGGGAGAACACAGCAAAGGAAGGAGAGAGACAGCAGACAAGGGGGATAGTACATGGGGTAGGTCAAAGAAGAGAGCACAGATGGGAGAAGTCAGCACATGGGGGAAAGAAAGTGGATAGGTGGGTGAGCACATAGGGGGGAGAGATTCTCAACACTGCAAAGCCTGCCCCCATTGTGATATCACTGCATCGGGCCTCCATCTAGTAAAAAATAATGATTATTCATAATTGTATGACTTAATATTGAGCAGAATTAAGTATCCTGACATCCCCCTATATACAATATGAGACCCCACATAGCCCCCTCAATAAACAACCAAAGTGATCAACCTAAGGGGCCCTTATACATGTAAGCCCTAACAAAAAAACTTGAAAAATTCTCCTTTTATTTAGTTTAAAAACCCCAAAACATACAAACATAAATACACACACATAGCACAGAAAAACAGTGATAAAAAAGAGCAGAAATGTGGGGAGTTGGGGACTAGTTTTGTCCTTCACAATTCCCTTCCTGACAGTGGAGGTTGGCACCCTAAGTTTACATGGTATGGCGCCCCTGCTCCTCGTCGACTGCCCCTCTGTAGGCCGACCACCACTCTAACTGACCAGGTATTCTCAATAGGTGATCAGATAATATTTAATGAACATTTATAAAATATAGATACTAGCGGTGCGCGCCACAGCAGCAGGGGAGCTGGAAGACGCAGGACCACGACAACGGCAGTGAGGGTAACGGCGTCCCTGCTCGGCAGGAGGCAGAGATGCTGATACTACACCCTACATAGAGTATGAGCCCCCACACAGCCATGTGCATACTGTTTGAGCCTCCACAAAGCTACCTAGATTCAGTATGAGAACTCATTTAACTACCTATATACAGTATAAGTCCCACATAGCTCTCTGCACAGCCCCAGCATGCATCCCCACACAAGTAACATCACCCCCTTCACCACACAGGCACTCAGCATGCAGCCCTACATGAGTGACATTATCCCCTTCACTATGCAGCCCCATGTGAGTAGCATCACTCCCTTCACAACACATCCCGCAGCCTCACGCAGCCACCTTGCATGTAGCCTCACAAGAGTGACATTACCCATTTGCCCTTGCAGCCATTCAGCATCAACCACCCTTCCCCACACAGCCCCACATCACTCCCCCCCACAGCCCCATTCTCCTCATGGCCCCCCATCATCATCATCCCCCCTCATCATCATCATCCCCCTCCTCACAGCCCCCCATCATCATCATCATCCCCCCTCCTCACAGCCCCCATCATCATCCCCCCTCCTTACAGCCCCATCATCATCCCCCCTCCTCACAGCCCCCATCATCATCATCATCCCCCCTCCTCAAAGCCCCCATCATCATCACCATCCCCCCTCCTCACAGCCCCCATCATCATCATTATCATCATCCCCCCTTCTCACAGCCCCCATCATCATCATCATTATCACCATCCCCCCTTCTCACAGCCCCCATCATCATCACCATCCCCCCTCCTCACAGCCCCCATCATCATCATCACCATCCCCCCTCCTCACAGCCCCAACATCATCATCATCATCCCCCCTCCTCACAGCCCCCATCATCATCATCATCCCCCTTCTCACAGCCCCCATCATCATCATCATCCCCCCTCCTCACAGCCCCATCATCATCATCATCCCCCCCTCCTCACAGCCCCATCATCATCATTATCATCATCCCCCCTCCTCACAGCCCCCATCATCATCAGCCCCCCTCACAGCCCCATTGTCATCATCATCATCATCCCCCTCCTCACAGCCCCATCATCATCATCATCATCATCCCCCCTCCTCACAGCCCCCATCATCATCATCATCACCATTCCCCCTCCTCATAGCCCCCATCATCATCATCATTCCCCCTCCTCACAGCCCCATTGTCATCATCATCATCCCCCCTCCTCACAGCCCCCATCATCATCATCATCCCCCCTCCTCACAGCCCCCATCATCATTATGATCATCATCCCCCTCCTTACATCCCCATGATCATCATCATCGCCCCCCTCCTCACAGCCCCCATCATCATCATCATCCCACCTCCTCACAGCCCCCATCATCATTATCATCATCATCCCCCCTCCTCACAGCCCCATCATCATCATCATCCCCCCTCCTCACAGCCCCATCATCATCATCATCCCCCCTCCTCACAGCCCCCATCATCATCATCATCCCCCTCCTCACAGCCCCCATCATCATCATCATCCCCCTCCTCACAGCCCCATCATCATCATCCCCCTATTCACAGCCCCCATCATCATCATCATCATCCCCCTTCCTCACAGTCCCCATCATCATCGTCATCACCCCCCTCCTCACAGCCTCCATTATCATCATCATCCCCCTCCTCACGGCCCCCATCATTATCATCATCATCCTCCCTCCTCACAGCCCCCATCATCATCCCCCCTCCTCACAGCCCCATCATCATCATCATCCCCCTCCTCACAGCCCCCATCATCATCATCATCCCCTCTCCTCACAACCCCCATCATCATCATCATCCCCCTCCTCACAGCCCCCATCATCATCATCATCCCCCCTCCTCACAGCCCCCATCATCATCATCATCCCCCTTCTCACAGCCCCCGTCATCATCATCATCCTCCCTCCTCACAGCCCCCATCATCATCCCCCCTCCTCACAGCCCCCATCATCATCATCCATCCTCCTCACAGCCCCCATCATCATCATCCATCCTCCTCACAGCCCCCATTACCATCATCTTCCCCCCTCCTCACAGCCCCCATCATCATCATCCCCCCTCCTCACAGCCCCCATCATCATCCCCCCTCCCCACAGTCCCATCATCATCATCATCCCCCTCCTCACAGCCCCCATCATCATCATCATCCCTTCTCCTCACAGCCCCCATCTTCATCATCATCATCCCCCCTCCTCACACCCCCCGGCATTATCATCATCATCCCCCCTCCCCACAGCCCCATCATCATCATCATCATTCCCCCTCCTCACAGCCCCCAACATCATCATCTTCATCCCCCTCCTCACAGCCCCATCATCATCCCCCTCCTCACAGTCCCCATCATCATTATCATCCCCCTCCTCACAGCCCCATCATCATCATCATCCCCCCTCCTCACAGCCCCATCATCATCATCATCCCCCCTCCTCACAGCCCCCATCATCATCCCCCCTCCTCACAGCCCCCATTACCATCATCATCCCCCCTCCTCACAGCCCCCATCATCATCATCATCCCCCTCCCCACAGCCCCCATCATCATCATCATCCCCCCTCCTCACAGCACCCATCATCATCATCAACCCCCCTTCTCACAGCCCTCATCATCATCCCCTCTCCTCACAGCCCCTATATTCATCCCCCTCCTCACAGCCCCCATTATCATCATCATCATCCCACCTCCTCACGGCCCCCATCATTAACATCATCATCGCCCTCCTCACAGCCCCATCATCATCATCATCATCCCCCCTCCTCACAGCCCCCATCATCATCAACATCCCCCCCTCCTCACAGCCCCCATCATCATCATCCACCTCCTCACAGCCCATCATCATTATCCCCCTTCTCACAGCCCATCATCATCATCCCCCCTCTCCACACAGACCCTCATCATCCCCCTCTTCTCTATATAGCCCATCATCACCTTTCCCATGCAGCCACACGCATACACCATAAACTCTTTTCCTGTGAAAGCCCCCCCATAAGCAGCCTGATACCAGTAGCAGTGGCCATTTCCCCATGCAACCCCTCCTCACAGCCCCATCATTATCATCATCATCCTCCCTCCTACAGCCCCATCATCATCATCCCTCCTCACAGCCCCCATCATCATCATCCCCCCTCCTCACAGCCCCCATTATCATCACCCCCCCTCCTCACAGCCCCCATCATCATCATCATCCCCCTCCTCATAGCCCCCATCAACATCATCCCCCCTCCTCACAGCCCCCATCATCATCATCCACCTCCTCACAGCCCATCATCATCCACCTCTCCACAGCCCATCATCATCATACCCCCTCTCCACACAGACCCTCATCATACCCCCTCTTCTCATACGGCCCATCATCACCTTTCCCATGCAGCCACACGCATATAACATAAACCCTTTGCCTGTGAAAGTCCCCCCCATAAGCAGCCCCATACAAGTAGCAGTGGCCATTTCCCCATGAAACCTTTCATCATGCAGCCCCCATACAATACCATCATCCACACTTCTTTACACTCAAAATTAATCCTCAGCCCACTCACACTGAACCCTGTGTCCTCATTCCCACCTGCACACAGCTCCATCATGCAGCCTCTCTGTCTGTTTCAGCAGCCACAGCTCCATGTTGCTTCCTGCTATCGGGTCTTCACTGGATTGAAGGAATCCCCGCCCCTTCCGATGACATCATCTCTCAAAAAATCAACTCCACTCTAGACGCTACCAAGCTGCAGATGTCGGTGCACAATGGATTATATGAGGGCAGTCTGGCTATGGGCCCCCCAGAGCCCCGGGCCACCAGGAGCATTGGGCCCCGGGCGGTAGCCCAGATTGCCCTCATTATAATCCACCCATGCTGACAAGAGGTGCCCGCTTCCGTGTACTATGCCATAGGTAATGCCACAGCTCATCATGAATTAGATGGGCTGTGGCATCACGCCTCTGCTGCACCCCCATCCCACCCCAGCTCTGCCCATTCTTAGACTCTCTGGTAACAGGTTGGTGCCATAGGATTGGAGGATAGCTCACCTGATACCGATATTTAAGAACGGTAAGAAGGTGGATCCAGGTAACTACCGTCCGGTAAGTCTGACATCAGCAGTGTGTAAAGTTTTTGAGGGCATTATAACAGATGATCTGCAGAAATATATTGCAGAGAATAATGTAATAACTGACAACCAACACGGATTCATGAAAGATAAGTTGTGTCTAACCAACATGTTGGGCTTCTATGAGGAGGTAAGTGCAAATCTGGATGTTGGTAATGCAGCTGTTGTGATTTATCTGGACTTTGCAAAGGCATTTGATACTGTACCACATAGCAGCCTTATACTGAAGGTACAGAAGCAAGGACTTGGGGGAACTATATGCAGATGGGTAAGGAATTGGCTAAATCAGGGGCGTACATAGGAATCATGGGGCCCCATAGCAGAAGTTCTAACTGCCCCCCCCCCAAAAAAAAAATTTAAATAATTGTCGTGGTCACACAAGAGCAGATCTCACAACTTTCCATCCGTTACATAGTAATTTTCCCCCTGCTGTAGTCTTAGATCCCTCTTTCATTGCCCCATAAAGTGTCATGCCAACAAAAGTGTCCTTCAAACACAGTATGATACCCCCATGGTGAATTCCTCCACATGCGCAGTATAATGTCCCTACTGTACCCCACCTCAACTCCCAGGGCAAAGTATGGTGACCCCAACACAGTATGATCCCCCAACTGTGACCCCATAGAGCTAGAGAGGATGATACGTAATGAGGGAGGGTGTTATACATAAAAAAAGGTGAAACTATATAACTAAGGATGGCGCTATACATAATAAGTGAGTACACTATATACTGAGTATGCTATACATAATACGGCTACATTCCTGCATCTGTGTGGAGTGTCGGTGTGCTGCCCACTTTTACAGATGCATTGAGCATGTCCTATTCTGATCCTCAAAATCGGATCAGAACAGAACAGTCTCTGACCCTCACAGATCTTATTCTCAGATCCGTGATTTTCATGGATGTGTTATGTATCTATAAAACTCTAGGAGTCCATGGACCATGCGATAAAAAATTCTGGCAGAACACGGACATTTCACACAAATGTGAGAATGCAGCCTAAGGGATTTTACAGATAACATTATCACTCCAAGTCACATAGTGCAGATACAGAATAATATTTACATCCAGGAACTTTCCGCTAACATCTCATCTGATCAGAGTCAGTTTCCGCTGCTTCTTCTCTATCTGGTCAGACCTTCATGTCGACATCTCCCAGCCACGACTCATCTTGTCACGATGATCAGTACAGCCCTAAAAATAACAAGGTCACATATATTGAATATATACTTGTGTCTCCCCCACACTGTACCCCACCATTAATATACTATTAGCCACTTAGTAATCAAAATACAAAGTGATCAGCAGCACTTTGCCTCCCATTAACTATAATCTCTGCCGCCCAATAATATAAATTATTCAGTCTCTGTGACTCTCCCCAATTAACTGTAAAGCTATGTGCACACGGAAAATATGCAAGGCTTTGCAGAACAAGCAAAGTGAAACCCCCATCATTGCTCTCTCCCAGCACCCCCATCATTGCTCTCTCCTAGCACTCCCATCATTGCTCTCTCCAGCCCCATCATTGCTCTCTCCATTGCCACCATCTCCATCATTGCTAGTCCCACATCCCCATCATTGCTTTCCCCAGCCCCATCATTGCTCTCCCCAGCCCCAACATCCCCATCATTGCTCTCCCCAGCCCCATCAGCCCCATCATTTCTTTCCCCAGCCCCACCATCCCCATCATTGCTCTCCCCAGCTCCACCAGCCCCATCATTGCTCTCCCCAACCTCACCATCCCCATAATTGCTCTCCCCATTGCCACCATCCCCATCATTGCACTCCCCAGTCCCACCATCCCCATCATTGCTTTCCCCAGCCCCATCAGCCCCATCATTGCTCTCCCCAGCCCCACCATCCCCATCATTGCTCTCCCCAGCCCCATCAGCCCCATCATTGCTTTCCCCAGCCCCACCATCCCCATCATTGCTCTCTCCAGCTCCATCAGCCTCATCATTTCTCTCCCCAGCCCCACCATCCCGATAATTGCTCTCCCCAGTCCCACAATCCACATCATTGATCTCCTCAGCCCCATCAGCCCCATCATTGCTCTCCCCATCGCCACCATCCCCATCATTGCTCTCCCCAGTCCCACCATCCCCATCATTGCTCTCCCCAACTCCATTAGCCCCATCATTGCTCTCCCGAGCCCCATCAGCCCCATCACTGCTCTCCCCAGCACCACCATCCCCATCATAGCTCTCTCCAGCTCCATCAGCCCCATCATTGCTCTCCCCAGACCCACCATCCCCATCATTGCTCTCCCCAGCCACACCATCCCCATCATTGCTCTCCCCAGCTCCATCAGCCTCAACATTGCTCTCCCCAGCCCCACATCACCATCATTGCTCTCCCCAGCCCCATCATCCCCATCATTGCTCCCCCAGCCCCATCATTGATCTCCCCAGCACCACATCCCCATCATTGCTCTCCCCAGCCCCATCATCCCCATCATTGCTCTCCCCATCCCCCTCCTTGCTCTCCCCAGCCCCACCATTGCTCTCCCCCACCTCCCCTCATTCTCCTGTTCCTCTTCCCAGGGTTTTAAGGAAAAAAAAAAAAAAACTTACCTCTCAGCATGCTCTCCTGCAGCGTCCTCCTAGTTGCTGGCAACTTTCTTCCTGACCCAGGCGAGCGCTGCATGATGATGTCATCAAGCTATGCGCGTCTATGTCAAGGTGGAAGCAGAGAACGGATCCCTCCAGCTCCGCTGCCATTTTCCTCCTGTCAGCAGCAGAGTTGCAGGGATCGCTCCATGCCCACCGCGTGCAAGGAGCAGCTGCACCGGCGGCGGTATGTCCTCCCCTGGACTGCTATGGGGCCCCCTCGCGTCATGGGCCCCATAGAAGTCGCGTGGCCTGCCGCCATTGGCGGTACGCCACTGGGCTAAATGATATGAAGCAAAGAGTCGTCATAAATGGTACGTACTCTAAATGGGATATAGTCAGCAGTGGGGACCACAGTGATCGGTGCTAGGACCAATTCTTTTTAACCTCTTTACTAATGTCCTTGGGGATGGGATTGAGAGTAAAGTGTCAGTCTTTGCTGATGACACCAAACTATGTAGGATATTAAAATCTGATCTTGACATTAAAATATTGCAGAATGATCTGGATAAGATATCTGAATGGGCAAACACTTGGCAGATGAGGTTTAATGTAGATAAATGTAGAGTAATCCACCTAGGACGGAGTAATCGTATTTCTACATGTACATTAAATGGGAGTATACTTGGGACTACAGAACAGGAGAAGCACTTGGGTATTCTGGTTACAAGTAAACTGAGCAGCAGTACTCAATGTCAAGCAGCAGCCGCAAAAGCAAACAAGATTTTAGGATGTATAAAAAGAGAGTTAAAATCCCGCGATCCCAACGTAGTGGTACCCCTTTATAATTCACTGGTAAGGTCACATCTGGAATATGGGATCCAGTTTTGGGCTCCACATTTTAAAAAGGATGTTCAGAAGTTGGAGTCAGTTCAAAGACAGGCAACTAGATTATTACAAGGGATGGAAGCCTCTCATATGAGGAGAAGTTGGAAAAGTTGGGCTTATTTAGCTTAGAAAAATGACACCTCAGAGGTGATATCATTTACATGTATAAATACAGTACAGACCAAAAGTTTGGACACACCTTCTCATTTAAAGATTTTTCTGTATTTTCATGACTATGAAAATTGTACATTCACACTGAAGGCATCAAAACTATGAATTAACACATGTGGAATTATATACTTAACAAAAAATGTGAAACAACTGAAAATATGTATTATATTCTAGGTTCTTCAAATTGGCCACCTTTTGCTTTGATGACTGCTTTGCACACTCTTGGCATTCTCTTGATGAGCTGCAAGAGGTAGTCACCGGAAATGGTTTTCACTTCACAGGTGTGCCCTGTCAGGTTTAGTAAGTGGGATTTCTTGCCTTATAAATGGGGTTGGGACCATCAGTTGTGTTGTGCAGAAGTCAGGTGGATACACAGCTGATAGTCCTACTGAATAGACTGTTAGAATTTGTATTATGGCAAGAAAAAAACAGCTAAGTAAAGAAAAATGAGTGGCCATCATTTCTTTAAGAAATGAAGGTCAGTCAGTCAGAAAAATTGGGCAAACTTTGAAAGTCTCCCCAAGTACAGTTGTAAAAACCATCAAGCGCTACAAAGAAACAGGCTCACATGAGGACCGCTCCAGGAAAGGAAGACCAAGAGTCACCTCTGCTTCTGAGGATAAGTTTATCCGAGTCAACAGCCTCAGAAATAGCAGATTAACAGCAGCTCAGATTAGAGACCAGATCAATGCTACACAGAGTTCTAGCAGCAGACACATCTCTACAACAACTGTTAAGAGGAGACTTTGTGCAGCAGGCCTTCATGGTAAAATAGCTGCTAGGAAACCACTGCAAAGGACAGACAACAAGCAGAAAAGACAATTTTGGGCTAAAGAACACAAGGAATGGACATTAGACCAGTGGAAATCTGTGCTTTGGTATGATGAGTCCAAATTTGAGATCTTTGGTTCCAACCACCGTGTCTTTGGGCGACGCAGAAAAGGTGAACGGATGGACTCTACATGTCTGGTTCCCACCGTGAAGCACGGAGGAGGAGGTGTGATGGTGTGGGGGTGCTTTGCTGGTGACACTGTTGGGCATTTATTCAAAATTGAAGGCATACTGAACCAGCATGGCTACCACAGCATCTTGCAGCGGCATGCTGTTCCATCCGGTTTGTGTTCAGTTGGACCATCATTTATTTTTCAACAGGACAATGACCCCAAACACACCTCCAGGCTGTGTAAGGGCTATTTGACCAAGAAGGAGAGTGATGGGGTGCTACGCCAGATGACCTGGCCTCCACAGTCACCAGACCTGAACCTAATCGAGATAGTTCAGGGTGAGCTGGATCGCAGAGTGAAGGCAAAAGGGCCAACAAGTGCTGAGCATCTCTGGGAACTCCTTCAAGATTGTTGGAAGACCATTTCCAGTGACTACCTCTTGAAGCTCATCAAGAGAATGCCAAGAGTGTGCAAAGCAGTCATCAAAGCAAAAGGTGGCTACTTTGAAGAACCTAGAATATAAGACATATTTTCAGTTGTTTCACACTTTTTTGTTAAGTATATAATTCCACATGTGTTAATTCATAGTTTTGATGCCTTCAGTGAGAATATACAATTTTCATAGTCATGAAAATACAGAAAAATCTTTAAATAAGGTGTGTCCAAACTTTTGGTCTGTACTGTATGTGTGGTCAATATAAAGGACTGGCACATGACTTCTGTCAATGACCATACTAAGGACCAGGGGGCACTCATTACGGGTGGAAGAAAGGTGATTCCGACAGCTTACTAGGAAAGGGTTCTTTACAACTAGAGCAGTCAGACTGTGGAATTCCGACCACAAGAGGTAGTGACGGCCGACACTATAACAGCTTTCAAAAAAGGGCTGGATGATTTCCTCAGTAAACAACATTGTGAGTTATAGTTAAATTAGTGACAAAATGTACAATTGGAGGAAGGGTGAACTGGATGGACCTAGGCTTTTTTTAAACCTATGTAACTATACAACTAGGTAACATTTCTGCAAAGCTGGGAGAAACTAGCGTGAAGATGCCAAAATCCGGTGGAGAAAGTTTTGATGAATTGGACCCACAGTATTTGTTAGCGGCATCCACTTTAGAGCATAGCAAATGTGGCACCCCAGGAGTCTGGTTGCCACATTGGCATTGCCTCCCTCACAGGGGGTGATGCCATGCCTGGAAGCAAGGAGGGATCCACTTATCAGGTAATACCAGCATCCAATACTTTTCCTGGCTCCAGACCAGAAGGGGGAGCTCTAACCCGGTTTCAGGGGAGCTTCCCCTTTAAATTGTGGCTCGGAGGCGGGGGGTAGGAGAGTCAGTTGGAGACGGAGGAGAGTCAGTTGGAGACGTAGGAGAGTCAGTTGGGGACCGAGGAGAGTGAGTGAGAGACGAGGGAGAACCTGGGGAGGAGAGCTGTGACCAAGCTCGCCCCAGAGAGAAGCGCCAGAAACTGAACCCCAGAGCCGCCACAAAGGAGCGACACCTGTAAAAGGCTGGAGCTGCCTGCCATACGGGCTAGGATTTAATGATCACTCAGGAAAGAGGGCCGCAGCATAGCTTTAGGCAGCAGGGCCAAAGAGGACAACGCAGAAGGAAGGCCTACAACTCCACCTGGCGAGGTGGATCCCAAATTGTTTCTAGGCTGCCCGGATCTCCATTGCCTTCTGTTACCAGTGCCCCGGTCTGCACCATCAAACATCAAGTAAAGGTCTGGTCATTGTCTGCACCCTCAGTCCTGCACCCCAACATCCACAATCCCCTACATAAACCGTACCAGTAGCCCTGGGGCCCCGCTCTACCCGTGGGGAGCAAATCCATTCCAGCTGCGTTACCAATGGCCCCAGCGGTCTCTTTCAGCAGCGGCGGCCACCTATAGCCACATACCACTGGTGGCGTCACAAAACTTTTCCCCTAAATAAACTGTCCTTTTTATTGACCGCCCAGGGCCCCGGACCAGGTCACGCCCCCGTGACTATCCCAAGGAACCGACCAACCCGGTGGCGAGTACCCCACAGTCCTAGGGGGCGCGTCACATTCCTAAATGTTGGTTCCTTTTCATGACATGCCCACCTTGCAGAGATTAAAAATCCCAAGAAATTGCTTGTGCATACTGATGAGATATCTTCCCTGGGTAAGCAATCCACATAATCTAGAAGACAATAAAATGATTTATCAGATCTGACTATCTTTTTTCATTGTTCCATAGTCTAGTCTAATGCACATATGCTCATTGTAGTCATTTTTGGCAGTGGAAAGGTGTCATAATATGTTTCAAAATTGTGCAACCATCGGCATATCATGGTGAGTGAAGATTCGGCGGCATGAAGCCAGACACGGCATGTGATATCACCCTGACATGTACCATTGTAACAATAGTCAAGGTCATTTACTTCATCTGTCAGTGTTTTTAATCTTATATACTTTGTCTATATAATCTAAATGCTTTGAAAATGAGTAAACTCAGAAACTCGTTCATCTCTATGTTGAAGTCAATTTTTTATTATTTCTGGCTATCTGGGCTTGAGTCATAAATTGGATTATTTATGTGAGACTTAAGCCAAAGTCTTCCTAAATGGCCTCACTTAATAATACTTCCACAAGGATGTCAGTCACACATTTTCAATCACTGTCTTTTTGGATAATAACTTTGTACAGACATAAAAAATACATTCTTAATTTTCTCACATGTTTTACAGGGAGTGCTAATGTAAGGTAAGTGTTAAATGTTTAAACCTACTACACCAAACTATATTATTTTATGATCCACACTTAATTGTAATGGAATTTCATAAATTATAATATCATTTCAGATTTGTTCAAATGATTAACTTACGGTGAAATATCAAAATACATCTGGCATATGAAACTATACATGTGGCTGTATTTTACTCTAATATATATACTGTATGCATTAAACTTGAGAACTGCAAACACAGAACACAAAATATAATAATATTAGCTAATAAAAATTCCTTTGCAGTTTCATTTCCGGAATATTAGATACAAAAAAATTGAGCTTAATGTGCATAGAAGTCCAGACATACTGTAGGGGTGGGAGAAATCACATTTTTAAAAATGATTTCCTGGATTTTTTTTTGCTAAGTGGAAAGTAAAACATGTGGATGCAGTTATAACATACTTCTGCATATTTGCATTCATCAGTACGGTTGGCAAGGTCTTAGAAGAGGCAAGCTTCCAAATAGTCATTAACACAGAAATGCTTTTGTGTAGATGCTTTACAATGTAAAGTATGCTGTTTTGGCTAGCAACTCTGCTAGAGTACAATCATGCTAACCAGTGGCATGACTAGAGTCCAATGGGCCCCAGTGCAAAATTTGGACCTGGGCTCCCGCCTGCAGGTTTGTCAGATTTACGTGTCCTTGTAGCATTCTAGATCCTATAAAAACACACGTGCCTTGCCCCCAATGTAATAATGTTCCCCGTCCTGGCTCCTTCTTGTAATAATTTCCCCCATCCTGGGCCCCATGCTATAACATTTTTCCCCATCCTGGACCCTTCCTGGTATAATGTCTCCTATCCTGGTATAATGTTCCCATTCTGGTATAATGCTTTTCATCATGGTATAATTTCCCCCATTCTGGTATAATGTCCCCATGCTGATATATTGCTGGTATAATTTCCCCTATCCTGGTATGATATCGTCCGTTCTGGTATAATGTCCCTATTCTGGTATAATATCCCTATCGTCGTATAATGTCCCCCCATCCTGGTATAATGTTCCCTATCTTGGTATAATGTCACCATTCTGCTATAATGTCCCCATTTTGGTATTATATCTCCATGCTGGTATATTGTTCTTATCCTGGTATAATGTCCCCTATCCTGGTATAATGTCCCCCATCCTGGTATAATATCACCCATTCTGGTATAATATCCCCATCCTGGTATATTCCAGGAAAAAAATTGTGGACTTGTTTGCGCTGCTGATTATAGAAGACGCCAATTTCAGAAAGTTAAATTGACATGCAGTTTTATTTGATGCGTTTCAAAGTATAATACAATTCTTCCTTAGGAAAAACTATACAACATGTCTGTGTCTAGGTGTCTGTGAAGACAGGCCTGCTATTTAAAACTGTGGTTCTCTGTCAGACATATCACCTATAAGACTGTTCTAAAATCAGACATTTCTTCCATTTTCATTTCGTTGCAATGTGTCGGTCAAGCTATTCACACTAGGTCTCTGTGTAGAATAGTATTAGTAAATCACAGGTCTGCTATTTAAAACCGTAGTTCTCTGTCAGACATATCACCTGTAAGACTATTTCAAAATCAGACGTTTCTTCCATTTTCATTCCGTTGCAGTGTGTCAGTCAAGCTATTCACACTAGGTGTCTGTGAAGAATAGTATTAGCAAATTACAGGCTTGCTATTTAAAACCGTGGTTCTCTGTCAGACATAACACCTATAAGAGTGTTCCAAAATCAGCCATTTCTTCCATCTCCATTCTGTTGCAGTGTGTCAGTCAAGCTATTCACACTAGGCCTCTGTGTGGAAAAATATTAGTAAATTACAGGCAAGCTATTTAAAACCGTGGTTCTCTGTCAGACGAATCACATATAACTGTGTTCCAAAATCAGCCATTTCTTGTGAACGTTGAAAATATTGTCCTCCATTAAAAATGGGCAAGGTGCATGGCAAGGGACGGGGAAGTGGACGTGATGGTGCATGCGAGGCCGAGGCAGAGGACATGGCCATGGGCAAGCTGAAATTGTGCCACAACAAACACCTACATCTTGTCGCTCGACCTTCCTGTCTCAATTACTAGGTGACCACAGTACACCACTATTGAACCCAGAGCAGTGTCAAAAGGTTGTTGGTTGAATAGCAGATAATGCTTCCAGTGACTCTGCCACCACCACCACCCTGTCTTTCACACAGTCAAGTCTCAGTAGCCATGAGCCAGGACCGCATATTCCTCACCCTGATCCTCCTTCCTTCCACCATGCTGAGTGCCCGGAGACAACTGATCCCACACTTGGACACTCAGAAGAGCTCTTCACTTTTCCATTTGTAAATTCGGGGCTCTCGCCCGGCCAGCTTCAAGAGAGTAAAGAGGAAAACGTGGGTAGCGATGCCAAAATATTGGAGCAGCCACCGTCACACGGGGGCGATGGTGGGAAAGTGCAATTACTGTCGCAAGAGGTGGATGATGATGATGATGGGACACAACTGCCAGAAAGTCAGGAGGAGGACCAGGGTGCGGAAGTGGAAGATGAGGTGGTGGATGATATAGTAACCGACCTAACCTGGCAGATGGACATACAGAGAGAGGACAGCAGCACACAGGGGGAGGGAGGCATAGCACCACAACAGGCAGGAAGAAGCTGTGTGGTGGCCGCAGACACAAGGCAGGAAAGCGTTCCTCATAACGCCAACACAATGGAAGTTGCCAGTACAACTGTTAGGTCTTCCCGCGTCTGGTTATTTTTTAAAGACTCTGCAGATAACCCCAAAAAGGCAATTTGTACCACCTGCCAGGCCAGCATCAGCAGGAGTAGCAAAACTAGCAGCCTGACCACCACCAGCATGATCAGGCACATGGCAGCAAAGCACCCGACTAAGTGGGCCAAACCCCAGGGTCCAGCAAAAGTGTCTGCAGGTGACACCACTGCTTCTTCAGCTGTTGTGCGTGCACGCCAATCCCCTGTCCATGGCACATGCCAAGATGCCTCCCGCCCTGCACTTGTCATTGAACACTCTCAATTAGCACCTTGGAACGCAAGCGCAAATACATAACGCCCCACAGGCCGCACTACTAAATTCACACATTTTGCGAATGCTTGTGTTCGAAATGTTGCCTTTTAGGCTCGTGGAGATGGAAGCTTTCCGCAACCTGACGGTGGCGGCCGTCCCTCGGTACTTGGTCCCCAGCCGCCACTATTTCTACCAGTGTGCCGTCCCTGCATTACACGAGCACGTGTCCCACAACATGAGCCGTGTCCACATCAACGCAGTTACTGGGAAAGTCCACCTAACTATGGACATGTGGACAAGTGCTTGTGGGCAGGGATGGTACATCTCGCTGACAGCACACTGGGTTAATATAGCGGAAGCCAGGACCCAGTCGGACTTTGGGACAGAACACGTTTTCCCGACGCCGAGGATTGCGGATCCTGGCTCAATCAGGGTTGCCCCCACATTCTACAGCTCCTGCACCTCCTCCTCTTCAGCCTCCATCTACAAAATGACCACATCAGTCGCAAGCTGGAAGCACTGCAGTACTGCCTTGGCCAAGCGGCAACAGGCTGTGCTGAAGCTAATATGCTTAGGTGACAAACTGCACAACGCTGAAGAGTTGTGGACAGCTGTGAAAGAGCAGGCAGATCTGTGTCTGACTCCGCTGACCCTACAGCCAGGCATGATTGTGTGTGACAACGTCTGGAAGCTAGTGGCAGCTCTGAGGCATGGCGAGCACACACACGTACCATGCCTTGCCCATGTATTTAACCTTGTGGTTCAGCGGATCTGTCGGATCTGCTTGTCAAAGTACGCCGCCTGTGTGCCCATTTTAGAAAGTCAGCTACAGCTTCCGCCGCCCTTGCCGTGCTTCAGTAGTGTTTGCAGCTTCCTGCTTACCGACTGATCTGCGATGTCCCCACGCATTGGAACTCTACATTGCAGATGTTGGGAAGGATTTGTGAGCAGAAGAGGGCAGTTGTTGACTACCAGCATCAACTACCAGCATTCAGGTCAGACTCCAGACATAAAACCTCAGGGTTGGAAATGAATGTCAGACATATGTACCATCCTCCAAAACTTTAAGGACTCCACCAAGGTGGTGAGCAGCAATGACACCATAATTAGCGTCACCATGCCGCTTCTCTGCTTTCTGAAATGCTCTCTGCTCACAATTAAAGAGGATGCATTGCAGGCAGAGCATGATGAGATGGAGCAAGGAACCATACAGAGTGATTACACACAGCCCAGCCTCATCTCATTCCAACGTGGATTGGGTGACAATGAGGAAGAGGAGGAGGAGGAAGAACAGGAGCTAGGTTCCTGCGCTATAGACGGTACTACCTGCACAACTGTCATACCGTCTGTTCAGCGTGGATGGCCTGAGGACAGGGAGGAGAAGGAAGAGGAGGAGGATGAGGAGGAGAGCATGGTCAGTCGTCCACTTGGTGAGGACACGGAAGTCTTGCCTCTTTGCAGTCTGGCACACATGGCTGAGTTTACGTTGCGCTGCCTTTCCCGTGACCCTCGCGTTGTCCAAATTTTGGGTGACAGTCATTATTGGTTGGTGACACTTCTAGACCCACGCTACAAGGAGAACTTTCTGTCTCTTATTCCCTTGCAGGACAGACCTAATAAAATGGTGCAGTACGAGAAGGCCCTAGTTGCGGAATTATTAAAAAAATTCCCATCTGAAAACGCTGGTGGCAGAGGTCATAGTTCGTTGGACAACCAAGGAGTACAGGCGAGACAGACACAAATGCAATCGAGCAGAGGCAGAGGAACACTGTCAAAGTTCTGGGACAGTTTTCTCAGACCCTCCCATGTTATGATCTGCAACAAGTATTAAGGAAAGATAGGGGAAAGCTGTCCCTACAGTAAGACTAAGCTGTATCCCTACGATGTAGCGGGCTGACTGTTCCTAGCGAACAGACCCACCTTAGTCCTTGGCTAGTCTGAATGAAGACTCATTTTCTGCACAGCGAACTCACATTTCTCCAGCTTAGCAAAGAGTGAATTATCACTCAATAACTGCAAAACTTCACGTACACACTGCCAATGGGACTCTAAATCTGGTGAGTAAATCAAAATGTCATCCAAATACACAACAACATTCTTACCAATGAAAGGTCTCAGGATGTCATTAATAAGGTTCTGAAAAAATGCAGGTGCATTGGTAAGACCAAAAGGCATCACCAGATTCTCAAAATGACCTACCAGAGTGTTAAAAGCAGTTTTCCATTCATCACCCTCCTTCAATTGTAACAAATTGTATGCCCCCCGGAGATCAAACTCAATGGCGCAATCATAATCCCTATGAGGAGGTAAAACTTGCGACTCCTCCTCTGAAAATACCCTCCAAAAATCTTGAATAGGTACAGGTAATTCCCTTTTTTCCACAGCCGCAATGCGACCATTACAACATTTATCATAGCACTTCGGACTCCAAGACTTAATCACATTAGTAGACCAGTCCAGCAAAGGATTGTGCAGTTTTAACCAAGGCAAACCTAGAACGACCGGAGAGGTTAAATTATCTAAAACAACCAAGTCCAAAATTTCTTGGTGAACTCCATTGATAGTGAAAGGAAATGCTGCAACCTTGTGAGTAATACGTTTCAAGGGAGTGTTATCAATTGCAATCACAGAAATAGGTGATGACAAAGGTTTGGATTTCAATTTAAGGGTTTCCAAAAACCCTTTATCAATCACATTAAGTGTTGAACCACAATCCACAAATACCTGAAATTCAATCAAATTTTCCTTCAAAGTAGTACTCCCAGAAAGAAATACTCCTGCAGAGCGTAAACAAGCTATACTGGCGTAACTGACTTTTTTTTTCTCTTTACTTAAACGAAGCTCACAATACTTAATCAAATGGTCAGCTTTACCACAATAAAGACACAATCCCTCGGCGAACCTCCAGTCTCTTTCCTGAGAGCGGAGTGACATCGCCCCAACCTCTATCGGTTCTCTGCCGTCAGAGCAGATTTTCTGGGGACTAGGACCTGACATTACAGGAGTCTTTATCTCATTCACCCTGGACCTCAGTCTCCTGTTCACAGGAACAGCTAACTGCATGGCATCCTGCAGAGTCTCAGGTGCGGGGAATGCAATTAGCAGATCCTTAACCCTTTCTCTCAGACCAGCTAGAAATAAACATTTCAGCACAGGATCATTCCATTTGACTTCTGAGGCCCATCTCCTGAAGTGTGTGCAATAATTTTCAACATCACCTGACCCCTGATTCAAACGCCTGAGTTCTGCCTCAGCAGATGAGATTCGATCAGGATCGTCATATAATAGCCCCATAGCAGAAAAAAATTATTTTACAGACCTTAAACATGGATCATTAGGTTGGAGAGAAAGGGTCTACCCCTGTGGTTCATTGCGCAAAAGTGACATAATAAAACCAATGTGATTCATTCCCAGAGGACCTTGGTCTCAAATGAAAATATAACAAACAAGCATTTTTAAAGGAAAAAAAATCTTGCTGTTTACCATAAAAAACATCAGGCAGTCCTACCTTGGGTTCCACAAAATGCGCTCCAGAACAGCTACTCACGTGTTGCTGTAGCTTGGCCACCTCCAGAGACAATCCCTGCAATCCCGAGCCAAATCCTGGACGGAAACCATACTGATCTCCGAATTTGTTTCCTTTTAGTTTTTTGGGCTGGACTTACTGTTATGATCTGCAACAAGTACTAAGGAAAGATAGGGGAAAGCTGTCCCTACAGTAAAACTAAGCTGAATCCATACAATGTAGTGGGCTGCCTGTTCCTAGCGAACAGACCCGCCTTAGTCCTCGGCTAGTCTGAACGTAGACCTATAGCATAAGGGGAGGGGTCCCTAAAAGAACTAAGGACTTAGACAAAAATGGGACACCTCCTAAACAGAGAAGTTGTTGCAGAACACAAAAAGACAAACTGACAAAAAGGTACTAGAGGTCCCAGAAGGACCAAGCGAACTGACAGAGAAAGGCACCGAAGCACCTGGCTAGAGAAACAGTCAAACACTGAAGTCCAGCACAGCCAAAAGGGCGGAGCTGGAATATAAAGGCAGATGGTCACGTGACAGCAAAATACAAGATGGAAAAAACAAACAGGAGAGTTATAACATCCCATCGCACAAGCCCTGATGCGCGGGGTTCTCTCTCAAGGAGGGAAAAGTTGTGGAAGATGGTGCAGGAGTACCCTGCCGACCGTACCAACGTCCTCTGTGATTCCTCTGTGCCTTATAATTATTGGGTATCCAAGCTGGACATGTGGCAATAACTGGCTCTCTACGCCTTGGAGGTCCTGGCCTGCCCTTCCGCTAGCGTTTTGTCAGAGCCGGTTTTTAGTGCCGCCGGTGGAATTATAACCGATAGGCGCATCCATCTATCAACTGAAAATGCTGACAGGCTGACTCTTATAAAAATGAACAAGTGCTGGATTGGGCCAGACTTCTCAACACCACCGAATGATAGCAGCGTAACATAAACTCAAATACAGTGTCTTTTTTTGAGGAGGTCTAACTCTATTCCCATGCACCTCTGTCTTCACACCCAGACATGGGTATACGCTTCCTAATTTTGTCTATTTGCTCTTGTCCTCCTCCATCTCCGCATCCTTATCCTCCACCACCATATCACCACCATATGTACCATATCAACATATCTACGTCTCTTGCAAGGGTCATTGGAGTTCCTCCAAATTTTTGGCAGCCGTTGCTTCACTGTATAGGCAAACAGTATGGAAGACACACTTCCTAATAATGGGCATATTGTTTTCAGGAGGCCCTCCGACCTCTACGTCTCTTGCAAGGGGCATTGTAATCCCTCCAAATTTTTGACAGCCGTTACTTCACTGCATAGGCAAACAGTATGTGGGACACATTTCCTAATAATGGGAATATTGTTTTTAGGAGGCCCTCCAACCTCTACATCTCTTGCAAGGGGCATTGGAGTTCGTCCAAATTTTTGGCAGCCATTGATTCACTGCATAGGCAAACAGTATGGGAGACCCTCTCCTTTCTAATGGGAATATGTCATTATTGAGGTCCACCTCTATGTGTTTTTAAATTGTTAGTGGGGTTTTTCCTAAATTTTGGCAGCCATTGGACTCACTGCATACCCCATAACTGAATAGCAGACCCTCTCCTTTCTAATGGGAACATGTCATTACTGTGGCCCAGCTGTATTTTTCTTTAAATTGTGAGTGGGGTTTTTCCAAAATGTTGGCAGCCGTTTGACTCACTGCATTCCCTTTAACTGAATAGCAGACCCTCTCCTTTCTAATGGGAACATGTCATACTCGTTACTGTGGCCCAGCTCTATGTGTCTTTAAATTGTTAGTAGGGTTTTTCCTAAATTTTGGCAGCCGTTGCACTCACTGCATACTCTATAACTGAGTAGCAGACCCTCTCCTTTCTAATGGGAAGATGTCATACTCATTACTGTGGCCCAGCTCTATGTGTCTTTAAATTGTTAGTGGGGTTTTTCCCAAATTTTGGCAGCCCTTACAGTCACAACACGGGCATTACCACAATAGGAGACCCGCTCCTTTATAATGGGAACATTTTTTTTACTGAGACCCTATAGCGAGGGCCGACTGCTGGCCCTTTAAGAATAGTAAGGCTGTAAAAATAGCATTTGTGACTTTCACAATCCCTCCTTCATAAATGAAACAGGATGCGTCTGATGATGTTTCACACACCACATGGCCAGATAACGTTGTAAAATGTTAAAATTATATTTCCCAGTGAATGCATTTGTCTTGGTTAAAAGCAATGCAAAAGTGCAAAAACGCATCAAAAACGCTACGTGTGAACAAAGCCCAAGGTGTGGAGGAGCATTTTTGTTTTTGGTAATTTATTTTGCCTTATATACAAGTCATTTTCCTGGAAAGGATGTTCCTTAACATATTTCCCAGTAAAATCATTTTGTTTTTGTTTTTGAATGTTTTATTGTGAGTCCGTAAAAGTGGCGTAATACTCTGACAACGTTGTTGACAGCAGTGACCTGGGAGTCAGAAATGCTTCCAGGGGTCTTCCCCATGCTGTCCCCATGTCATTTGAGCATTGTTCCCATCGATATGGGCAATTTTTAGGCCTTCCACAGACCGCTGGGGGGAGCCGCTGGAAAAATGCTTGAGTTTCCCATAGACTTACATTGGGCTCGTTACTCGGAACGAGCATTCGAGCATTACAATTTGCTCGACTCGAGGAACGAGTACCCGAGCATTTTAGTGCTCTCTCATCACTAAATGACACACATTCTGGTATAATGCTCCCATTCAGGTATAATATCTAGTAATGAGCGAGCACTAAAATGTTTGAGTGCTTGGTACTAAAAATCAAGCAGGTTGTAAGCTCAGGGGGACTCGACTCAAGTAACAAGTATAATGGAAGTCAATGGGAAACTCAAGCATTTTTCCATGATACCCTAACAGGAGGGCTGGGGGGGGAGCCAGGAAATAAATTGGATGGAAACAGAGCTCAAATGGACTGGGAACAACATGGGGAAGATGCCTGGACGCATCTCTGACTCCCAGGTTGCTGCTGGGAACAATGTTATCAGAGTATTACTCCACTTTTATGGACTGAGAATAAAACATATAAAACCAAAGATAAAATGGATTTTACAGTAAAAAAATGTTAGAAAGCATTCTTTCCTGTATAATGACTTGGATATACAGCAAAATTAAAAAGAGAAAATAAAAACATCTCCTCCACCCCTTAATAGCTGTGCCATCTCTCACCGTACTTACCCATTCCCTATGACTACAGTAAATGACATAGCAGAGTGGGAAATAAAGCTTCATCCACTGTCACCAATAAGTGTAATTTTAACATTTTAGTACCTTATCTGGAAACTCACAAAGCCAATGTGGACAATGCATGAACTGCCAAAAATTAGAAGTAAGAGGGACTCCAATACACCCTGCATTAGGTATAAAGGAGGGCGCCTCATACACATTCTATTAAAATTGTTAGGTAGTGGGACTCCTAGACTCATAAAGCCCATGCACTAAATGCAAGAGCTGCCAAAACTTAGAAGGAGGGATTGCAATACACCCTGGAAGACACGTAAAGAAGGGCCTCAGAAATCATTTTTTCCATTTTTAAGGAGTGGGACTCCTAAACTGGTAAAGCCTATGCAGTAACTGAAAGGGCTGAAAAACATTTACCCCTGGGGGGTATACATATACATATGTAAGAGAATTGTAGAGGTTGGCCTCATACACATCCTGTAAAAATGATGAAGGAAGGTATCATACATACCCTGAAAAAATTAAGAGCAAGGGTCACCTGATGACCCTCTAAAAAATTTGGAGCAAGTGCCACTTGATGACCCTCTAAAAATTTGGTGCAAGGACCGTATAATGACCTTCTAAAAATTTGGAATGAGTGCCGCATGATGACGCTCTATAAATTTGGAGCAAGGGCCGCATGATGACCCTCTAAAATTTTGGAGCGAGAGCCTCATAATGACCTTCTAAATATTTGGAGCGAGTGTCACATAATGACCCTCTTTAAATTTGGAGGGAGTGCCGTATGATGACCCTCTAAAAATTTAAAGCGAGTACTGCATAATGACCCTCTATTAATTTGGAGCGAGTGCCGCATGATCACCCTCTATAAGTTTTGAGTGAAGTCCACATGATGACCCTCTAAAAATTTGGACCGAGTGCCCCCTGATGATTCTCTATAAATTTAAAACGAGTGCCACATGGTGACCCTCTAAAAATTTTAAACGAGTGCTGCATGGTGACTCTATAAAAATTTGGAGCAAGTACCGCATGATGACACTCTAAAAATTTGGAATCTGTGCTACATGATGACCCTCTAAAAATTTGGAGTAAGCGCTGCATGATGACCCTCTAAAACTTTGAAGCGAGTACTGCATGATGACCCTCTATTAATTTGGAATGAGTGCTGCATGATGACCCTCTATAAATTTGGAGCGAGGGCCACATCATAACTAGTGTTGAGCCACCCCCGTAGTGTTCGAGTTCGGTTCGGTTCGTCGAACACCCGTGTGTTCGCCGAACTGTTCGTCGAACTGTTCGTCGAACACCTTCGAACACCGTTAAAACCAATGGCAGGCAAACAAAAACACATAGAAACACATAGAAAACACCTTCAAAGGTGTCCAAAAGCTGACAAACTGCTCAGAAGACACAACTAACACATGGAAAAGTGACAAGTACATATAGTCATGCGAAAAGAAAAGAGGTGGAGGAGTAAAAGGAGGGGGAGACACAGATATAGGCATGTCATGCCCTTCTAAAATCCAAAAAGTGAGAAGCCGAGACGGCCAGTCCGCTCCTGCCCGTGCCACCTCCGTGTCGCCGGGTTTGTGCCAGAGCCGCGGTGAACCCTGACGGCCAGCCCCCCTCTCCCAATACTGGTGCCTGTCCGCTGGTGGGTCGAGAGAGCCCCCCTGTGGTGGAGGCAGCTCTAAGCTTTTTAATTTAAATTGTCCCTCTAATTTGAATGAATACACTTTAACTCCATTTACAAGGATCTATTGGAGGGCAAGTCTCATGCCAGCAGCCGCGTAATTCCAGCTCCAGTAGCGTCCACTAAAGCTGCTGCAGTTAAAAAGCTTTTATAAGGATCGAGCTCGGCTGTCCACCGCAAGGCATCCTAGTGCCAGTCCCAGCCCCTATGCCTTGGGGTGCCTCCTGATGCTCTTCACTAAGTATCCCGTGGTCCCGAAGCATTTCCTTTGAAAAAATTAAGTGTCCAAACTACAGGTGGTGTAGCTTGCTTAACAGCCGGGATAATCCGCTGACTAGCAGACACTGCTACTAGGCACAAAGTATTTCCTGGGCTAGATGCAGTTAAAAATTTGTAAGTAGATACTCTCGTTGGATGCTGAGAAAGCATTCCATAGAGTCTCCTGGCACGCCATATATGATTCTCTTAAAAAGCTTGGGGTAGGGGTCTAGGGGACCCTTTTATAGCCAAAATCACGGCCCTGTATCACAATACGTCACCTAGGCTGAAGATAAATGGAACTGTAGCACCGAGGGCTCGGTTGCTACAGACGTATTGCACCTCACCCAGAGGTGTGATATCTCACTCTCAGATAAGGATGGAGTGTGGATCAGGACCCGACACCTGCATGCATTACACCACATTGCCGTGGGGCAGGGCGACCAATATGCCCCTGAGATGGGCACGACAGTCCCTGTCCCTGGCTGGAGTGGGGGGAGGGAACACTGAGGAAGGGGAACCCTGCAGTGCAGGAGCAGGGAGGAAGCAGTTCCTGGGTGCATTGAGAAGGGAGTATAAAAGGTGGGCACCATCTTAGTTCAGTGCAGAGAAGTCTGAGCAGAAGTGGCAGGGAGCAGGGGCTCTGCATGAGCTCTGCTCCGGAGGCGGGCCTAGTAACAGAGGCCCAGGCCTGCAAGAGGGAGAAGGAAGGAAGAGGAGCGGAGAAGGCTCCAGGAACGAGGAATGAAGGGATCCCAGGGGTGCGGACGGGCGAGTCGCCACCGCACGCCCGAATCCACCTGCGTGGAGGGGTCAGGCCAAGGGGGGAGACCGGTCCCCGAACTAGTGGAGGCAGGAAACGACCCTCAGCTAGAAACCGGAGGCTCTGACATTTTATGTGGCGCAGCCCCTTGCTCCACCCGCTAGGAAGGCACCACATAGGGTCAGGGAAACTGGCGCCAAGTTTACCAAGAGGAGGCCCGAGGCAGCCGGACAGAAGTGTTGGTAAGAAAGGCCAGACAAAGGACACACAAAGGGGGTCCTGTGAAGCGCTCCAAAGTTATCTGGGAGTTGTCTGAGCCCCTCACCTGGTGAGCACAGTACGACGTGGGCAGCCGTTACCTGCAGACGTGGTCTGGATAATAAGAACTGTGAGTAAAGGCCCTGAACTGCATCACTGACTCCGTGTCGTTACTGCTGCTGCCCTGCACCATCACCCCCATCCTCCGCATACACTGCCCTGAGGCTATACTCCTCCCGTGGGGAGTTATGCTACGCTCTGCTGCACCCACAACACCAGCCTTAGCGGTCTGCCCTGTAGCGGCGGTTCACTCTGACCGCAATCCACGGGTGGCGTAGTCGGACATTTAAACATCAAAACCACATAAATAGTTCCGCCACTGGTTTGACCGCCCTGAGCCACGGAACCGGATCGCCGCCACGAAGACTACAACCACCAGCATCCACCAAAAAGGGTCCGGCTCCGGGTGTCCCAAGGCCCAGGGGGTGCGTCAGAACATTTTCATCACCTTTCACAATCACCAATGGGACAAGGCAGGGATGTCCTCTGTCCCCTCTCTTATACATCCTAGTGACGGAGCACCTGCTCTCATCAATTCGCCATAACCCCAATATTAGGTGGATTGAGGTGGGAGGCACCGAGTACAAGTGCTCTCTATTTGCTGATGATGTCCTAGTATATATCACTCAATCACATATATCCATCCCTGCTGTTATGGCTGAAATAGATCACTTTGTTACATGGTAAAATTTTAAAATCAATGCAGCGAAGTCTGAGGCCCTCGATGTCTCCCTCCCTAAATCCATATAGGATTCCATCCAGTCCAACTTTCCCTTTGCCTGGCCCTCACAGGGTATCAAATACTTAGGAATTCCTATTCATAGAGACCTCTCCCATCTATGTTATCTTAATTTTGGGCCCTTTATTGAACAATTCCATACAGACCACGGTTGGCAAGTTGGAATTGTGAGATTCACTACGTGCACCACTGGTATTTTGTGGAAAAGCACATGTAAGATTCTGCAACAGTCTCTGCTGATACTCCTGCATGCGTGCATCCCTTTCTATGGCAGGAATAATTTCTGCAAATTTACTTTTGTACCGGGGATCTAACAGTGTGGCAACCCAGTAGTCAGGATTATTTCTAATTCTCACAATTCGAGGGTCATGTTGCAGGTAGTGCAGCAAGAAGGCACTCATGTGTGTTGCGCATCCAGGAGCACCAAGTCCCTGTTGTGTTGGTGGCGAGGTAACAATCATGCTTCCTTCCTCTGTCCTCTCCCCCCAACCTCGCACAACAGAAATGTGATCAAGGTCTCCCTCATCTGATGAGTCTTCCATCAGTTCGTCCTCCACTTCTTCCTGGGCTCCTGCACCTTCCTCACTAGTTTGGCTGCTACCATGCGCCCTGGTAAAATCATCTCCCCCACCCTCACATGCCTGCCGCCCTGGTGCTGCCGACCGTCTGGACCTTGCAGATGTTAGCCCTTCCGCATACAACTCCTCCTCCTCTACTTCCTCCACCTCCTCTTGTGCCACCACCTGACTCCGAATTCTGTTTAACATGTGCTCCAGCATGTAAATCACCGGAATAGTCATGCTGATAATGGCATCGTCAGCACTAAACATCTTCGTCGCCATTTCAAAACTGTGCAGAAGGGTGCATAGGTCCCTGATCTGAGACCACTCCTCCAGCGTGATTTGCCCCACCTCTGAATCTCGTTGGCCCAGGCTATACGTCAGAACGTATTGCACCAGGGCTTGTCGGTGCTGCCACAGTCGCTGCAACATGTGCAGAGTTGAATTCCACCGGGTAGGCACATCGCATTTTAGCCGGTGAAGTGGCAGGCCCAACGACTTCTGTAGAGATGTAAGTCGCTGAGCTGCGGGATGCGAACGGCGGAAGTGAGCACACAGCGACCGTGCCCTCTGCAGAAGGCCATCTAGTCTGGGATAGTGGGCTAAAAATTGCTGGACAACCAGGTTCAACACGTGAGCCATACAAGGCACGTGTGTGACATTGCCCCGGCGAAGGGCCGCACCCAGGTTTGCAGCATTGTCGCACACGGAATTCCCTGGTTTCAGGTCCAGTGGAGACAACCATTCATGAAATTGGTTCTCCAGAGCTGACCACAACTCCTCAGCTGTGTGACTCACATTTCCCAGACATTTCAATGTAAAAACCGCCTGATGACGTTGAGCCCTACTGCCAGAATAGTAAGGAGGTGTGCAGGATCCCTTCTGCGCAGTTAGAAAGCTTGTGGCATGACCAGACAGGCTTTGGGTGCAGATGGAAGACCGAGAGGAGGTTGAGGAGGCAGAAGCAGTGGAGGAAAAATGACATAAAGAGGATTGACGCACAACTCGTGGGGACGGCAAGACTTGGACAGCAGCCCCTTGTCCTGCTGTCACCATAGTTACCCAGTGCCCAGTCAGCGACATGTAACGCCCCTGTCCATGCCTACTCGTCCAAGTGTCTGTGGTGAAATGCACCCTGTCACACACAGAGTTTCTCAAAGAAGCGGTGATGTTGTGTGCGACATGCTGGTGGAGCGCAGGCACACCTTTCTTTGAGAAGTAGTGCCGACTGGGCATCTGGTACTGGGGCACTGCGACGGACATAAGGTCTCGAAAATCCTCTGTGTCCACCAGGCGGAAAGGCAGCATTTCTGTAGCCAAGAGCTTGCAGATGGTGAAATTCAACCTCTTAGCTTTCTCATGGCTAGGAGGAAATGGTCTTTTACTTGTCCACATCTGAGGGACCGAGGGCTGGCTATTGTGCTTAGACGGGGTTGATAAGGGTGTCCCCGGCAAACTGCCGGTCTGTGAGGAAGATGCAGGCGGACATGTTAGGTTGCCTTGATCCAAAGGTGGTGCTATCGATGTCGGACAGCGCTCAAGACCAGCTGGTGTTACCACCTCCAAAGAAAATGATGACCTGCCAATCACGCTGGCTGTTGCGGGTAAAGAGGTGGCAGGTCTGCGCCCCAAAACAGGTGTGACTGCTGTCCCCCCAGTCACAGAGGATGAAGAGGCCGCGGATGCACAAGATATGGCAGACGGTGGTTGGCCCGGCCGGTTAGACCGCATTGTAGCACACTGAGCTTCCCACTGCAACTTATGCTTCATGTCCATGTGCCGGTTCATGCATGAAGTACTCAAACTATGTATTTTTTGGCCTCTACTTAGCTTTTGCTGACAAATGTTACAGATAACACGAGTTGGGTCATCTTTATCGATCTGAAAAAATGCCCAGGCTATGCAAGGCTTAGCACCCATGCGACCTGAAGAGCCACCACGACTTGTGGTGAGAGGCAGAGTTGTGTTTGAGGATGCAGTTGTTGACGTGCTTCCAGTACTACGTCTCTGTCCAGGAAGGCGCAACCTGACCTCGTCGTCACTAGCATCTTCCTCCACCTCCTCTGCTGACCTAATCTCTTGGCTGACTGTGGGTTGACAGTAAGTGGGATCTCCGACCTCATCATCATCACCCTGTGCGTTATCACACCCGTCGTCCTCAGAGCCAACCTGTTCCTGCCCTGACAAAAAACTAAAGTTGTCGCTCCAATCAGGTATTTGAGTCTTATCATCGTCTTCCTCATTGTCTCCACCAACAGGAGTTACAGTTTGGGAATGAGGGTCTACATTATGGTCAGAACCTTCTGCGTCTGGTCCTGGATCCGACTCATAAAGATTCTGGGCATCAGTGCAGATCATTTCCTCGTCTGGATTCACAGAAGCACTGGAGTCGACCTCTGATTCCCAGGCTATAGTATGAGTAAACAGCTCTGCAGACTCAACCATCTGTTCTACCTCATACTCAGACGGGCAGCTGGAGATTTGGGAGCTGTGAGGAAGCAAGTGCGATTTGGGTGACACCTTTGAGGACTGGAGTATTTGTGATGTTGAAGTTGATGTGGAGGAGAGCCCACTTAAAGGAGCACTTGATATCCGTTGAAGCACCTGCTGTTTTTGTGCCTCATCTGGAATTTGTAGCGATTGGCGTGGCCGTAAGAAAGGGATCTTATCACATTGTCCGCTAAAAGAAGTAGACATTTTAGTTTAGCTGGAAGATGGTCTTTCTTCTGCACCTACCCCACGGACACAACCTTTTTTCCCCTTCCCAACACGCCTATTCCCCTTTCCACCAGCAGCAGGCCTTTTTCCACTCATTTTGGTGGTTAACTAATTCACAACTCTGGAGTTGTTTGCACAAAAAAACAATGGATGGTAACCGAGCAGAGCTGAGTGGCCAAACTGTGGTATTAGGCCAAAACTATTGGCTGGGTTAGATGCAGAAAAAAATTATTTTTAATTTGCAACCTGATGGAGGTCAGTATAGATGGACTAATAGACCAAGTCCCACACACCGCTAGAAGCCCAAATATTTTTTCAGAGCTTGATGCAGAAAATTTTTTTATTCAATTTGCAACCTGATGGAGGTCAGTATAGATGGACTAATAGACCAAGTCCCACACACTGCTAGAAGCCCAAATATTTTTTCAGAGCTAGATGCAGAAAAAAATTATTTTTAATTTGCAACCTGATGGAGATCAGTATAGATGGACTAATAGACCAAGTCCCACACACCGCTAGAAGCCCAAATATTTTTTCAGAGCTAGATGCAGAAAAAAATTATTTTTAATTTGCAACCTGATGGAGGTCAGTATAGATGGACTAATAGACCAAGTCCCACACACCGCTAGAAGCCCAAATATTTTTTCAGAGCTAGATGCAGAAAAAAATTATATTCAATTTGCAACCTGCTGGAGGTCAGTATAGAAGGACTAATAGACCAAGTCCCACACACTGCTAGAAGCCCAAATATTTTTTCAGAGCTAAATGAAGAAAAAAATTATTTTTAATTTGCAACCTGATGGAGGTCAGTATAGATGGACTAATAGACCAAGTCCCACACACTGCTAGAAGCCCAAATATTTTTTCAGAGCTAGATGCAGAAAAAAATTATTTTTAGTTTGCAACCTGATGGAGGTCAGTATAGATGGACTAATAGACCAAGTCCCACACACTGCTAGAAGCCCAAATATTTTTTCAGAGCTAGATGCAGAAAAAAATTATTTTTAATTTGCAACCTGATGGAGGTCAGTATAGATGGACTAATAGACCAAGTCCCACACACCGCTAGAAGCCCAAATATTTTTTCAGAGCTAGATGCAGAAAAAAATTATATTCAATTTGCAACCTGCTGGACGTCAGTATAGAAGGACTAATAGAACAAGTCCCACACACTGCTAGAAGCCCAAATATTTTTTCAGAGCTAAATGAAGAAAAAAATTATTTTTAATTTGCAACCTGATGGAGGTCAGTATAGATGGACTAATAGACCAAGTCCCACACACTGCTAGAAGCCCAAATATTTTTTCAGAGCTAGATGCAGAAAAAAATTATTTTTAATTTGCAACCTGATGGAGGTCAGTATAGATGGACTAATAGACCAAGTCCCACACACCGCTAGAAGCCCAAATATTTTTTCAGAGCTAGATGCAGAAAATTTTTTTATTCAATTTGCAACCTGATGGAGGTCAGTATAGATGGACTAATAGACCAAGTCCCACACACTGCTAGAAGCCCAAATATTTTTTCAGAGCTAGATGCAGAAAAAAATTATTTTTAATTTGCAACCTGATGGAGGTCAGTATAGATGGACTAATAGACCAAGTCCCACACACTGCTAGAAGCCCAAATATTTTTTCAGAGCTAGATGCAGAAAAAAATTATTTTTAATTTGCAACCTGATGGAGGTCAGTATAGATGGACTAATAGAACAAGTCCCACACGCTGCTAGAAGCCCAAATATTTTTGAAGAGATAAATGAAGAAAAAAATTATTTTTAATTTGCAACCTGATGGAGGTCAGTATAGATGGACTAATAGACCAAGTCCCACACACTGCTAGAAGCCCAAATATTTTTTCAGAGCTAGATGCAGAAAAAAATTATTTTTAATTTGCAACCTGATGGAGGTCAGTATAGATGGACTAATAGACCAAGTCCCACACACCGCTAGAAGCCCAAATATTTTTTCAGAGCTAGATGCAGAAAAAAATTATATTCAATTTGCAACCTGCTGGAGGTCAGTATAGAAGGACTAATAGAACAAGTCCCACACACTGCTAGAAGCCCAAATATTTTTTCAGAGCTAAATGAAGAAAAAAATTATTTTTAATTTGCAACCTGATGGAGGTCAGTATAGATGGACTAATAGACCAAGTCCCACACACTGCTAGAAGCCCAAATATTTTTTCAGAGCTAGATGCAGAAAAAAATTATATTCAGTTTGCAACCTGATGGAGGTCAGTATAGATGGACTAATAGAATGATGCTATGCCCAAAAGATTTTACTTCACTAGGTGCAGTAAAAAAATTGGTATTCTATACACAGGTGGTATATCTTGCAACACAGATAGGCTACTCCACTGACTAACACACTCTGCAATAGGCCAAAAAGGATTAGCTTTGCTAGATTCAGCCAAATGCTGTGAAAAAAACTTGCACAGCACTGGCACAGACCTGCCTGGCAAAAACTGATAGGAACTGATGTAACCTAGTCCTGAAAAGGACTCCAATTACAATTAGTCTTTACTCCCACAATCTATCTATTTAAGAGCACAGACCTGCCTGATAAAAGTCGTAGGAAATGCTGTAACCTAGTCCTTAAAAGGACTGCAATCACAACTATTCCCTACTCCCAAGCTATCTGTATATTTGTGCGAAAATTGGCTTGAAATTAACAAGGTATAGCGCACACAGCAACAGCGGTGCCGTCTAACACGCAGCTGCAGCAGTGAGAAAATGGTGGCGACGGGGAAAATGGCTTGGTCTTATAGGGCAAGGACATGTGACATACACTGCCAATCACACATGCCCTTGCTTGTGTGAAAAAAAGCACTTCGCTCCGTGTGTGCGCTGCTGATAGGCTGACAGATTGCACCTCCCCACTGCAAATGCGGGAAAGAGAAAAAAAAATGGAGATCTTCATTGTTCCTGCAGAGATCCATCCCCTGCCCCTCCCCCCGCCCCGCTGTACACTCAAACTGCGTATTAACATTAATTTTCATCATTACTGAGAAAAAATCCAGTTATGATTTTGGTGCACGAACAGTTATCGAACATAACTTCGAACAGCCGAATTTTTCTCAAATTGTTCGTGTTCGCCGACCGGCTCGAACACCGCCCAAAACAGCTCGAATTTGAGATTGGCGAACAGTTCGAGTAGAACAACGCTCATCTCTAATCATAACCCTCTAAAAATTTTGAGCGAGTGTCGCTTGTTGACCCTCTAAAAATTTGGAGCGAGTGCCGCATAATGACTCTCTAAAAATTTGGAGTGAGTGCCACATGATGATGACCCTCTATAAATTTGGAGTGAGGGCCGCCTGATGATCCTCTAAAAATTTGGAGTGAGGGCCATATGTTGACCCTCTAAAAATTTGGAGCAAGGGCCATATGATGACCCTGTTGATATGGTAGAGGAGAAGGACAAGAAAAAGAAGAATCCATGAACCGTATACCCTTTTTTAGATGGAAAGAAGTGCATGGGAATATTCTAGAAAAAAAAGGAACATTTGAATTCGCTTTATTTTGCACTGCTGTCATCCGGAGGAGTTGAGAAGTCTGGGCCAATCCAGGTCTTGTTCATTTTGATGAGTCAGCCTGTCAGCATTTTCAGTTGACAGGCAGATGCGCCCATCAGTTATTATGCCTCCAGCGACTCTAAAAACCCGCTCTGACAAAACACTAGCAGCAGGGAAAGCCAGCACCTCCAAGACGTAGAGGGACAGTTCATGTCACGTGTCCAGCTTGGACACCCAATAGTTTTATGGCACAGAGGAATCACAGAGGATGCTGATATGGTTGGCTAGGTACTCCTTCGCCATCTTCCAAAATTCTTCTCTCCTTGTCAAGACTACCCCGCAAATCAGGGTCTGGGTGCTGCGAGGGTCTAATGAAACTGTGCCAGACCTTTAATAGTGTTCCCTGCCTCTGTTGGACCTGGTGTGTGTCTTCCCTTGTCTCTCCTTACTGGTTGCCCAAGGAGCTATGATCTCTGCTGCCAGCATTGTCGGATGGAAATTTTTGTATTAATTGTTCGACTAGGGCCTTCTAGTGTTCCACCATTTTTCTAGCCCTCTCCACTGTAGGAAAGGGAGATGGTAAGTTTTCCTTGTAGTGTGGATCGAGAAGGGTGAACAATCAGTAATCAGTGTTGGCCAAAATGCGCATAATGTGAAGGTCACGGGAAACGCAGCGAGACATAAAGTCAGCCATATGTACCAGACTCTCAATAGGCAAGACTTCCCTGTCCCCACCAGGAGGACGACTCTCCATCTCCTCCTCCTCACTCTCTTCCTCAGCCCATCCAGGCTGAACAGATGGGATGAAGTTGGTGTGGGTAGTACTCTCTGTAGCTCAAGCAATCTCCTGTTCCTCCTCATCCTCAGCCTCTCCTCCCAATTATCACTCAATCTGCGAGGAGAAGATAAGATGAGGCAGGGCTGGGTAGTATCACCCTGTCTACTTTCTTCCTCCATCTCCATCTCCACCTGGTCCACATGCAAAGCTTCCTCTTTAATTGTGAGCAGTGAGCATTTGTGTAGACATAGTAGTGGGATCGTTATGCTGATTATGCCCACTCACCGGGTATTATTTGTGGAGGCTGACTGGAATACCGATTGCATATTGCAGCTGGTATTCAACTGCTGCTTTCTGCTGCTCACAAAGCTTTGCCAACAAGTGTAATGTGGAGTTCCAGCGTGTAGTCACATCGCACCCCAGTTAGTTAGCTGGCACTTATAAGCACTGCTGCAGCACTGCCAGACTGGCGGCAGCTGTAGCTGACTTGTAGAAGTGAGTGCACATGCGATGTATCTTCACAAGTACCTCAAGCAAATTGAGGTAGGTTTTCAGAAACTGTTGAACCACTAAATTGAGCACATGGACCAGGTATGGTACGTGGGCGAGCTTGCCAAGCTTCAGAATTGACACAATTATCACACACGACCATGCCTGGTTGTAGGTTCAGTGGCGAAAACCACAGATCTCTCTGATCTGCTATACCTTTCTACAAGTCTTTGTTGTAGACAAACTCGCTGTTTGTCACCTAAACAAATTACAAGACTCCCTCAAATAAACAATGAACAACCACACGATCATTTTAAAATTATTCATTTAATAGATTTATATGAAAATATACATACATATATAAATCAAAAAACATAATTACAGAAAAACAGACTCAAGGATATATAGTATAATAAATACCCAATAGTTCATTTGTTGTGGGGCATAGGTCAATGAATGGAAGAATATAAATGGCAAATCCAGACTATGTGTTAAAGTGCATAGTGCAAATAAATACATATAGTAGCAGCCCAAAAATATAAATAAATTAAATCACAGTGGATATATATAAATTAGAGTGCTAAAATAAATGTGACGCGCCCTGGGCCTATGTGATGTAGCGTTGCGCACGCAGGGACTACCCGGAGCCGGATCTGATAGGGGTAGTAGTCTCGTGGCGGTGACCCGGTCCGTGCCCAGGGAGTCAGACTAAGTGGCGGTATATTAGCAGTAGATGTAGGACGACTACGCCACCCGTTGAATGCAGCTATGGAGCTGCCGCTGCAGGGCAGACCGCTGAGGCCGGTGGAAGGATGGTGCAGCGTGGATGGTATAACCCCCAACGGGAGGGGTATGGCCTCAGGGCAGCCGACGTGGATGATGGGGGTAGCAGGAATCACTCAGAGACGATGCGGTGTAGTTCAGGGTCTTTACTGGTGACAAAGATAGACCCTCCCGGAGTACTGGCTAGCGGTCGGGGCCTGGTCAGTCCTTGAGCTGATGGGATCCCCCTTGGCCAGGCGGAGTTGTAGGCCTCCCCAACTAATTGTACTCTTCTGGCTACCTTGCAAGAGGCGGGTAAAGGTAGCCCACGTCCCTGAGTGTACCGTGTGGTGCTCACCCGTATGGCCGGTGACTCGGGGCCTTTTAGTAGCTTCCGCTCCACGACGGCGGTGCTGGTCCCACTCTTGTGACCGAGCCTTCGGGTTTCTGGGCCAGAGAACCTGAAATCCCCTGCCGGTCGGTTTCTGCTGCTGGGTAGGAGTTAGTCCCCACAGCCTCGGACTCCGGGTCCGGTAAGAAATCTTCAATCAGGGCGAGCTCTACAGCTTCCAGCCCTGACCTCCTCTTAGCACGACTCCCACAGAGCTCCTGATCTTTCTTTCCTATTACTGCTTCTCTTCTTCTCTCTACTCTTCTGACTAACCCTGCCTCAGCCCCAGGTTTATATAGGGGAAGTCCTTCCCCTCCCAGGACTGGGCAGGAGGTGTGGCATGCATAGGATTCCTGACCAAGAGACCTCCCACCTGCTCTCAGACATAACATTGCTGTTACTGTGGAAACCAGACCCCTGGGGTGCCACATTCCCCCCTAGTGAAATTTAGTACTCCGGGACTAAACATATTTTTAGAAAAACATAACCAATACAAACAGAAACGGTACAATAATAAAAAAAAACATATTAGAATGGTCACGGCGTGTCCGCAACCGGGTGCAGTTTTTGAAGAAAAGCAAGGTGTCCATTTCACCAAAACAGGGAGACGTAACCAGGTAGGGGTCTGTCCTGCCCCGAGTCCTTAACAGTCTTTAGTCCATTCCTAAGTTACGCTCCAACCAATTGTACAAGGATTCCCGGTAATCCACCAAGGACTCCTAAAAATAACTAGAAACACATAATTATTTACAAGTAACAGACAGGTGACCACAAATAAAACAATTTAAACACTTCAAATCCTCCAACGTGCGGGTAACTGGCCTCTAGTGGCCCTAGTGGACCTACGGAGCTGACTGTCTGGCCCTGAACTACAGGGTGTAGGAGCTGTCAAGGATAAACTGGGCAGCTGTCTATGGGCTCTTTGGCTCACTAGGGGTATGGCAGGCTCACTATAAGCAGAGGGTTGATCCTCCTGATCTGCTTGTGTGGAGTCTTCTGCCTCCTGGACCGGCTGTTCTTCCAGCTCTACCGGTTGCTCCGTAAGTACTTGGGATGCTGGTTGGAGGAACGTGAGGACGGGTACCACAACTGCACCATTGACTTGAGTCCAGGACCGAGGGAAGTCTCCGAGCACAGTACTAACCACATCTTCCCTTTCCTCTACGGGTCGAGGGTCTTCTTGTTCCTCTTCAGGGTTCCGTAGCTGTTCGGGACACTTCTTCAGGTGATCCCGGGATACAATGGTTGTGGTTTCCCCTCCGTCTTTACTGATGGTACAGACCTTTGGGTTGTCGTGGCTTGAGGGCAGTACGATGTACGGGTCCTTCTCCCACTGGTCGTCCAACTTGTGGAGCCGTCTTTTCCTCTTCAAGACCTGCTCTCCGGGTACCAAGGGAACAGCGGGAGCATACTGGTTGTAAGTTTTCTCTTGTCTTTCCCTAGCTAGACAGAGACTTCGCTCCACGCTCTCCTGTACTTTCCGGTACTGCTGCTGCCTCTCTGTGTCCCAGTCTGCTTCCGGTGAAGTGTCCTCGGGTGTCAGGACTCCCATCTCCAGGTCAACAGGTAGCTTACCGGGTCTTGCCCTCATTAGGTAAGCCGGGGTACAGTTGGTGGAACCTACAGGGATGTAGTTGTATAGGTCCACCAGGTCGGGCAGCTTCTCAGGCCACAGACTGCGTTCTTCCAGGGGCAATGTTTTTAGAAGATCTATCACCACCTGGTTCATTTTCTCACAAAGTCCATTAGTTTGCGGATGATAGGGTGTCGTCCTGATCTTCCGGCAGCCATACAGAGTACAGAACTCTTGGAAGACCTCCGCTTCAAAGGCAGGTCCCTGGTCCGTCAGCACCTGCTCTGGGTAGCCGTGTGGACGGCAGAAGTGCTGCTGGAAGGCTCTAGCTGCTGTTTGAGCTGTTAAGTCCTTGACGGGGACGACAACCAAGAACCGGGAGTAGTGATCCACGATGGTTAATGCGTAGACGTAGCCACTTCTGCTTGGGGTCAGTTTTACATGATCCAAGGCGACCAGTTCCAACGGCTGCCGGGTGACGATGGACTGAAGGGGGGTCTTCTGGCTGGCACGGTCCTTCCTTCTTAGGTTGCATGGGCCACAGTCTCTGCACCACCTCTCGATGGTTCCTCTCATGCCTACCCAATGGAACCGCCCGCGCAGCAGGAACTCCAGCTTCTTCCATCCGAAGTGCCCAGCCCCGTCGTGGTATGCCTCCATCACCATAGCTGCGTCCCTTCTTGGCACCACTACTTGCCAGATCAGTTCATGCGTCCGGGAGTTAACCATTCTGCGGCACAACTTCCCCTTGTAAAGGAACAGTCGACTCTTCTCTGCCCACAGTTGCGTCTGGGTCAAGGCGAGCTTCTGGCTGAGTCAGCATCTCCTTCACCAGCCGGACGGCAGGGTCACTGTCTTGCGTTTCCGCCCAGTTGTAGTGAGGTAAGGGGTTGAACGTAGCGGCTTGCTTACCCCTTACACGGTGGGAATACTGGATAGTCCCATGACGGTGGAACGCAGGGAGTTCGACCTCTTCCAAGTCTTCTGAATCCTCACCCTCGTCCGGTAGGTTTGGCATCCTGGACAGGGCGTCCGCGTTGGTATTGGAGCGTCCTGCCCGGTATTTGATTGTAAACTCATAGTTGGACAAGCGGGCCATCCATCTCTGCTCTAGGGCACCGAGTCTTGCAGTGTCCAGGTGTGTCAACGGGTTGTTATCTGTGTACACGGTGAACCGGGAAGAAGCGAGGTAGTGCTTAAAGCGTTCGGTGACTGCCCACACCACTGCCAGGAACTCTAGCTTAAATGAGCTGTAATTCTCAGGGTTTCTTTCGGTGGGTCGCAGTTTTCGGCTGGCGTAAGCAATTACCCGTTCTTTCCCCTGCTGGATCTGGGACAGTACGGCTCCTAGCCCGATGTTACTGGCGTCGGTGTAGAGGATAAAGGGCTGGCTATAATCAGGGTACGCCAGGATTTCATCCCCCGTGAGGGCCATCTTCAGCTGACGGAAGGACTCTTCTTCCAGCTTCTCCCATCTGAAGGGTGGCTTCTGGTTCTTGGCTTTCCTGGACTGGCCTATCAGGAGGTCCTGCATAGGGGCTGCCTTTTTGGTGAAACCGGGAATGAACCTTCGGTAGTAGCCTCCAACCCGAGGAACTGCCTCACTTCTTTTACGCTGGAGGGGCTTGGCCATTCCTTAATTGCGGTGATCTTATCAGGGTCGGGAGCCACTCCGTCCGCACTCACCACGTGTCCCAGGTACTGCACCTTTGGCTTCAGGAGGTGACACTTGGAGGGTTTCACCTTTAGGCCGTAGCTTGCCAGAGCTTCGAACACTTCCGCCAGGTGTTTCAGGTGGTCCTCATAAGTCTTGGAATATACGATAACATCGTCCAGGTACAACAAAACCGTCTCAAAGTTTCGGTGTCCCAGACAGCATTCCATCAATCGTTGGAAGGTTCCTGGTGTGTTACAGAGCCCGAACGGCATGCAGGTAAACTCACTACGCCCCATCGGGGTGGTGAATGCAGTTTTCTCCCGGTCCGCCTCTGCTACAGGAACCTGCCAGTACCCGCTAGTGAGATCCAAGGTAGAGAAGAAGTTAGCAGATTTTAAAGCAGCCAAAGACTCCTCTATCCTTGGTAAGGGGTACGCATCCTTGTGTGTGATACGGTTGATTTTCCGGTAATCTACACACATTCTCATGGTGTTGTCTTTCTTTTTGACCAAGACTAGTGGAGCTGCCCAGGGGCTACAGCTATCTCTGATTACCCCAGCCTCCTTCATGTCTCTAAGCATCCCCTTGGCGTGTTGGTAGTGTGCAGGGGGTACGGGTCGATACCTCTCTTTTATGGGAGGATGGTCTCCCGTGGGGATGTGGTGTTCTACCCCCTTGACTCGCCCGAAGTCTAACGGGTGTTTACTAAACACTCTCTCATACTCTTGAACCACCCGATAGACTCCCTGTTTCTGGTGTGATGGAGTGGAGTCAGTACCCAAATGTAGTTGCTGACACCAATCCTCCATTTGTTGTTTAGAGCCGTTACCTTCCTCCGGAGAAGATGGAGGCAAGGGTTCTACGGACTGTATGGAATTCTGATTGATAGTATGCAATTTGGCTAGCGTGGCATACCGGGGCAGGTACACTTCCCTCTTCCCGATATTTATTATGCGAACGGGCACCCTCCCATGGCGTACATTGACCACCCCCCGTGCTGTCAAAATGGTGGGCCTACTGTCTGAGTAAACTGGTTCTACCATTGCCTGGTAATCTCTACCCCTCAGACCAATAGCCGCCCGGCACCAAATCATCATTTCACTTTTTGGGGGCATGGCAATAGGAAAAGGGTCACACATTCTCACGCTACCAATCTCACCGCCGGAGAGTTCCACCTGTTGCCGTCGCATCAGTGCCCGGATCTCTTTTTGGAGCACTCGCTGCTGGCCGGAGCTGGCGTTCTTGGCAACCTGCTGTAAAATAAAAATCACCTCTGCAAGACAATTTTCAATTACATTAGTTCCTAGAGTTATCTTAGGGTGACTCTCGCGCTTGTCAATGTCCACAATGATCAGTCCCTGGGCTGCCAGCTCGACTCTACCGATTTTAATGGTCACCTCTTTAAATCCGATCTGTGGCACGGGCTGACCATTGCTGGCGATGATACTCAAGTCGTCGTCAGGGTAGCGGGTTATATCCGAGTCATTCCAGTACTGCTTGAAGAGCACGTACGGGATGGTGGTGACCTGTGACCCAGTGTCCAGTAGGGCACTCATAGGAATGCCATCCAGTACCACAGGCAAGACTGGACGTCCTCCCACATATTTGTCACGCCAGTTTGATGGGCCTGATGATCTTTTTCCTAGGGGTTGGCCCTCTACCCTAGGTTGTGCCAGTTTAAAGGACAGTACCTTGCCATATGTCCGGGTTGATTGCAGCGGCGGCAGATAGGTTGTCCGTCCTCGTTGTATCGGTCGCTGGGTCTTCCTCTGGCCGGTGGGGTCCTCCTTGGTCGGCGCCACGGGATGTCCTCCGGTCTGGATGCCAGCTGGATCTTCCCTGGAGTAGAAACCTGTAAAGACTGCACAGTTCGGGTTAGCGCAGCAACGCTTTTAGCTAGCTCTTGGACCTGATGGTGCAGGTCGTGAGCCGGGTCATTGTTCAAAGCCTGCGCATCAGCTCCCACAGGCCCTGCCAACAAGGGCGCCGCCTCCTGGTGGTAAGTGGTAGTGGGGCGTCTGTGGGTCACAACGCCACCTGGTGCCGGTTCTCGGAGCACCCGGATGGCTCTGTCCTTGAACTGTGCAAATCCCAGATGAGGGTCCTGTAAGGCCATTGCCCGCAACTGGGTTCGGTGGGCATTGCAATATAAACCCTCT
Organism: Phyllobates terribilis; assembly: GCF_046119375.1. NCBI lineage: Eukaryota > Metazoa > Chordata > Amphibia > Anura > Dendrobatidae > Phyllobates > Phyllobates terribilis. Next base: position 279,417,974 of record NW_027362767.1, read on the forward strand.
ATAAATTGTTCAGTCAACAGCCGGTCCTCGTCTCCCACGCCGTCAGGGTCAGTCTGCTTAATGGCTCTCAGGGCCTCTTGTAGGTTTAGTGCATAGTCCCTTATACTCTCTTGTGCTCGCTGCCTGCACCCGTAGAATCTAAGCTTGATCTCGGCTGAGCTGCGGGTATCAAAGGTGTCCTTCAGCCGGGTTAGTATCCCTGCGACAGTCCTCCCTCCAGGTGGCCAGGACTTTACCTCCCTTTGGGCTGCCCCAGTTAATTGGGCCACCAGGATGCTCACTTTTTGCTCTTCTGTGAGGGGGTACACCTAGAAGAGGCTATCCAGCTTTTCTCTAAAGTCATACAGCGTATGTGACTCCCCTGAGTACTGGGGTAGCCAGGCCGCTCCCGGGATATAGGGCATGGTGAAAGGCATGACTGCAGCAGCGGTGGCGCTGGCGGGGGTTGAGGCAGTGAAGCTCTCCTCCGTATCCGACATCTTCCTCCCCCCTAGTGGACCGTGGCCTACCTTGCGATGATCCTCTTCCGTAGGCCGCGGCTCCGCAGTGGATCGTCAGGGTTGAGGACCTTCCGTCGCGCTCCTGTGACGTCAGCGTCTGCTGGGCTCCTTCCAGGACCTTACGCGACGTCTGGACGTGAGGCGGAGCTTCAGTTCTTGCGCGCTTTCGGAGTCCACGCCCCTCTTCTTCCCGCGCGGCGTCTTCAAGATGGCATCCAACGGCGGGAAAACTCCACGGATGGCGGGAAGAAGGCAAAAGATGGCGCCGGATGGCGGGAATCTTCACGGATGGCGGGAAGAAGGCTGAAGATGGCGCCGGATGGCGGGAATCTTCACCACTGGTAAGTTTGAACAGTCTTTTTCAGGCACGCAGTACCCGGTGGTTGCGGGCACGAAATCCTGCCGACTACGCCAAAAGTTGACGCGCCCTGGGCCTATGTGATGTAGCGTTGCGCACGCAGGGACTACCCGGAGCCGGATCTGATAGGGGTAGTAGTCTCGTGGCGGTGACCCGGTCCGTGCCCAGGGAGTCAGACTAAGTGGCGGTATATTAGCAGTAGATGTAGGACGACTACGCCACCCGTTGAATGCAGCTATGGAGCTGCCGCTGCAGGGCAGACCGCTGAGGCCGGTGGAAGGATGGTGCAGCGTGGATGGTATAACCCCCAACGGGAGGGGTATGGCCTCAGGGCAGCCGACGTGGATGATGGGGGTAGCAGGAATCACTCAGAGACGATGCGGTGTAGTTCAGGGTCTTTACTGGTGACAAAGATAGACCCTCCCGGAGTACTGGCTAGCGGTCGGGGCCTGGTCAGTCCTTGAGCTGATGGGATCCCCCTTGGCCAGGCGGAGTTGTAGGCCTCCCCAACTAATTGTACTCTTCTGGCTACCTTGCTAGAGGCGGGTAAAGGTAGCCCACGTCCCTGAGTGTACCGTGTGGTGCTCACCCGTATGGCCGGTGACTCGGGGCCTTCTAGTAGCTTCCGCTCCACGACGGCGGTGCTGGTCCCACTCTTGTGACCGAGCCTTCGGGTTTCTGGGCCATAGAACCTGAAATCCCCTGCCGGTCGGTTTCTGCTGCTGGGTAGGAGTTAGTCCCCACAGCCTCGGACTCCGGGTCCGGTAAGAAATCTTCAATCAGGGCGAGTTCTACAGCTTCCAGCCCTGACCTCCTCTTAGCACGACTCCCACAGAGCTCCTGATCTTTCTTTCCTATTACTGCTTCTCTTCTTCTCTCTACTCTTCTGACTAACCCTGCCTCAGCCCCAGGTTTATATAGGGGAAGTCCTTCCCCTCCCAGGACTGGGCAGGAGGTGTGGCATGCATAGGATTCCTGACCAAGAGACCTCCCACCTGCTCTCAGACATAACATTGCTGTTACTGTGGAAACCAGACCCCTGGGGTGCCACAAATGCATTAAAGGTGACCAAGTAAACACATAGGAAGGAATAAATTCCATATAAATACCATATAGATAGGCCCCACCACCTCCAACGTCGTTTCGCCGGATGGCTTTCTCAAGGAGTATATGATGGAAAAAAGCAGGGATAATGTTATATTGGCCAATCATAGAGGATATGGGATGAACTCATCAATTAAGGGCAGGTGTACAAAGAATCCCTCTATATTGCTTTAACATCATTGGTGAATAGTGGATCTCATACCTAATGGTGTATGTATTCCAGCATGGAACGCATGCCCGGACCGCGCCACCCGGAACCGGAAGTGGAATGAGCCATGCGTTCCACCCTGGAACGCATAGATGACAGGCCCCGCAGGAAGCAGAAATGACGTGCTCCCGGAACGCACCGCACTCAAGTAATACCTCCAGAGCAGATTTTCTGGTCCATAGTCACTATGTTAACAAATCAAAAAAATCTAAATATCTCTTTGGGTCAAAGGGTCAAAAGGGTCCCACCTGGGGCTGTCGTCCTTGTGGTGCATGTATGGCATGTCCCAATATAGTAAGATGTACTACCTTTTCAGATGCAAAAGAAGAACGGACTTTTAAAATATTACATCCAATCACATGTACCACAATGGCGGTGATTTATTGTGCCGTATGTCCATGTAATCTGAAATATGTTGGTTTAACATCACGCGAATTAAGACGCAGAGTCAGAGAACATGTGCTTGACATTAGGGCAACTGAGTCGGTTATTGATGTGGACACATTGAAAACCTTACCTAAACATTTTAAGCTATTTCATCAGTGCAATGTATCTCTACTAAAAGTGAGTGGTATTGACCACATAACTTTAAATTCAAGGGGTGGGAACATAAAGAACCGCTTGGCTCAGATCGAAGCCAGGTGGATCTTTAGACTCAACACCCTTGTTCCCCATGGTCTCAATGAACAGATTTCATATAATTCCTTTCTCCAATAAGATTTTTGTATGTTTGTTTTTCTAGGATTTTAATTCTTTTCTTTTGTTTTTTTTAGTTCTTGTTCCTCTGTCCTCAATTTGATATTGAAATTTTATTCCTGCTTCAACAACTTCTTCCGACAAATACATGTATACCTTTTTTTATTGTTTTGTATTTATTTAATTCCCATGTATTTATTATTTTATATATTAACATGTGGACCCTCAATTGAATATATACATTGTTTATATGCATTCTTACTTGTCATCACTTTGCACTATGTCACTTAATAATGACCTTTTTTGGTCTCGTACGTTTGTTTATTTATTTATTTATTCACTTATAATCATTTTTCTCTTGTTATTTTTTGTCACTTTTTATTTGGCTTGGTGTGTTCCAAATGGTACCTTGGAACACAACATGCCCTTATTTATTAATTTATATACGTATATATACATTTTTTATGTCTTCATTATTCATATTTTTTATGTATACTTTTTTCATGATTTTTTCACTCATTATTTATGTATGTATAATTATATATTGATATCATGTTTTTGGATTCACATTATTATTTATGACTATGTATGTATTATATTTATGTTCTGTCTGTGATTATATGTAATGAGGACTATGTTCCCTATGTGATCCCTTTGATTTTGTATTATTGTTTGATTTGGTGGTTTCCCTCGACGTGTGTCCCATAGGGACTATAGCACTGTACACTTTAGAATGTTCCACCTTGGTATTCTGGTGTGAGAGCTATTTGAGCGTTCCAACGGTGGAACGCATCATCTATATATATGGGACGTATGTTCCCTTTGATGGCGTCACGTCCGCTGCTCTGGAGGTATTACTTGAGTGCGGTGCGTTACGGGAGCATGTCATTTCCGCTTCCGGCGGGGCCTGTCATCTATGCGTTCCAGGGTGGAACACATGGCTCATTCCTGTGAGACGCGCGCGTCACTTCTGGTTCCGGGTGGCGGGGTCCGGGCGTGTGTTCCACGCTGGAATACACACATCATTAGGTATGAAATCCACTACCCATCAATGATGTTAAAGCAATATAGAGGGATCCTTTGTACACCTTCCCTTAATTGATGAGTTCATCCCATATCCTCTATGATTGGCCAGAGGGATATATATATAACATTACCCCTGCTTTTTACCATCATATACTCCTTGAGAAAGCCATCCGGCGAAACGACGTTGGAGGTGGTGGGGCCTAGCTATATGGTATTTATATGGAATTTATTCCTTCCTATGTGTTTACTTAGTCACCTTTAATGCATTTATTTTAGCACTCTAATTTGTATATATCCACTGTGATTTAATTTAATAATATTTTTGGGCTGCTACTATATGTATTTATTTGCACTATGCACCTTAACACATAGTCTGGATTTGCCATTTATATTCTTCCTTTCACTGACCTAAGCCCCACAACAAATGAACTATTGGGTATTTATTATACTATATATCCTTGAGTCTGTTTTTCTGTAATTATGTTTTTTGATTTATATATGTATGTATATTTTTTAGATAAATTGATTAAATGAATAATTTTAAAATGATCGGGTGGTTGTTCATTGTTTATTTGAGGGAGTCTGGTATTTAAGATTAATAGAGATGAGCGTTGTTCGACTCGAACTGTTCGCCAATCTCAAATTCGAGCTGTTTGGGGCGATGTTCGAGCCGTTCGGCGAACACGAATGATTTGAAAAAAATCCGGCTGTTCGAGGTTATGTTCGATAACTGTTCGTGCACCAAAATCATAACTGGATTTTTTCACAGTAATGCTGATAATCAATGTTAATACGCAGTTTGAGTGTACAGCGGGGTGGGGGGAGGGGCAGAGGATGGATCTCTGCAGAAATAATGAAGATCTCCATTTTTTTTTCTCTTTCCCGCATTTACAGTGGGGAGGTGCAATCTGTCAGCCTATCAGCAGCGCACACACGGAGCGAACTGCTTTTTTTCACACAAGCAAGGGCATGTGTCATTGGCTGTGTATGTCACATGTCCTTGCCCTATAAGACCCAGCCATTTTCCCCGTCGCCACCATTTTCTCACTGCTGCAGCTGCGTGTTAGACGGCACCGCTGTTGCTGTGTGCGCTATACTTTCAGTGTTAATTTCAAGCCAATTTTCTCTGAAATATACAGATAGCTTGGGAGTAGGGAATAGTTGTGATTGCAGTCCTTTTGAGGACTAGGTTACAGCATTTCCTATGACTTTTAGCAGGCAGGTCTGTGCTCTGAAATAGATAGGTTGGGAGTAGGGACTAATTGTAATTGCAGTCCTTCTGAGGACTATTTTACAGCATTTCCTAGGACTTTTTGCCAGGCAGGTCTGTGCCAGTGCTGTGCAAGTGTTTTTCACAGCATTTGGCTAAATCTAGCAAAGCAAATCCTTTTTGGCCTCTTGCAGTGTGTGTTAGTCAGTGGAGTAGCGTATCTGTGTTGCAAGCTACACCACCTGTGTATAGAATACAATTTTTTTTACTGCACCTAGCCAAGTAAATCCTTTAGGGCATAGCATCATTCTGTTAGGCCATCTATACTAAGCTCCACCAGCTTGCAAATTAGTAATAATTTTTATCTGCATCTAGCTCGGAAAATAATTTTGGGCTTATAGCAGTGTGTGGGACTTATTCTTAGTCCATCTATACTAAGCTCCTCCAGCTTGCAAATTACAAATAATTTTTATCTGCCTCTAGCTCGGAAAATAATTTTGGGCATAGCAGTAGTGTGTGGTACTCATTGTAATAGGCCATCTATACCAAGCTCCACCAGCTTTGAAATTAATAATAATTTTTAGCTGCATCTTGCCTGAAAAATAATTTTGGGCATATTAGCAGTGTGTGGTACTCATTCTATTAGGCCATCAATACTAAGCTCCACCAGCTTTCAAATTACTAATAATTTTTAGCGGCATCTTGCCTGGAAAATAATTTTGGGCATAGTAGCAGTGTGTGGTACTAATTCTATTAGGCCATCTATACTAAGCTCCACCAGCTTTCAAATTACTAATAATTTTTAGCTGCATCTTGCCTGGAAAATAATTTTGGGCATAGTAGCAGTGTGTGGTACTCATTGTATTAGGCCATCTATACCAAGCTCCACCAGTTTTGAAATTAATAATAATTTTTAGCTGCATCTTGCCTGGAAAATAATTTTGGGCATAGTAGCAGTGTGTGGTACTCAATGTATTAGGCCATCTATACCAAGCTCCACCAGTTTTGAAATTAATAATAATTTTAATCTGCATCTTGCCTGGAAAATAATTTTGGGCATAGTAGCAGTGTGTGGTACTCATTCTATTAGGCCATCTATACTAAGCTCCACCAGCTTTCAAATTACTAATAATTTTTAGCTGCATCTTGCCTGTAAAATAATTTTGGGCATATTAGCAGTGTGTGGCACTCATTCTATTAGGCCATCTACACTAAACTCCACCAGCTTTCAAATTACTAATAATTTTTAGCTGCATCTTGCCTGGAAAATAATTTTGGGCATAGTAGCAGTGTGTGGTACTCATTGTATTAGGCCATCTATACCAAGCTCCACCAGTTTTGAAATTACTAATAATTTTTAGCTGCATCTTGCCTGGAAAATAATTTTGGGCATAGTAGCAGTGTGTGGTACTCATTCTATTAGGCCATCAATACTAAGCTCCACCAGCTTTCAAATTACTAATAATTTTTAGCGGCATCTTGCCTGGAAAATAATTTTGGGCATAGTAGCAGTGTGTGGTACTAATTCTATTAGGCCATCTATACTAAGCTCCACCAGCTTTCAAATTACTAATAATTTTTAGCTGCATCTTGCCTGGAAAATAATTTTGGGCATAGTAGCAGTGTGTGGTACTCATTGTATTAGGCCATCTATACCAAGCTCCACCAGTTTTGAAATTAATAATAATTTTTAGCTGCATCTTGCCTGGAAAATAATTTTGGGCATAGTAGCAGTGTGTGGTACTCAATGTATTAGGCCATCTATACCAAGCTCCACCAGTTTTGAAATTAATAATAATTTTAATCTGCATCTTGCCTGGAAAATAATTTTGGGCATAGTAGCAGTGTGTGGTACTCATTCTATTAGGCCATCTATACTAAGCTCCACCAGCTTTCAAATTACTAATAATTTTTAGCTGCATCTTGCCTGTAAAATAATTTTGGGCATATTAGCAGTGTGTGGCACTCATTCTATTAGGCCATCTACACTAAACTCCACCAGCTTTCAAATTACTAATAATTTTTAGCTGCATCTTGCCTGGAAAATAATTTTGGGCATAGTAGCAGTGTGTGGTACTCATTGTATTAGGCCATCTATACCAAGCTCCACCAGTTTTGAAATTACTAATAATTTTTAGCTGCATCTTGCCTGGAAAATAATTTTGGGCATAGTAGCAGTGTGTGGTACTCATTCTATTAGGCCATCTATACTAAGCTCCACCAGCTTGCAAAGTACAAATAATTTTTATCTGCATCTAGCTCGGAAAATAATTTTGGGCTTGTAGCAGTGTGTGGGACTTATTCTTAGTCCATCTATACTAAGCTCCTCCAGCTTGCAAATTACAAATAATTTTTATCTGCATCTAGCTCGAAAAATAATTTTGGGCTTGTAGCAGTGTGTGGGACTCATTCTATTAGTTCATCTATACTAAGCTCCACCACCTGTGTATGTAATAAAATTGTTTTACTGCATCTAACCCAGCCAATCCTTTTGGGCTAATACCACAGTTTGGCCACTCAGCTCTGCTCGATTCCCATCCATCGTTTTTTGTGCAAACAACTCAAGAGTTGTCAATTAATTAACCACCAAAATAAGTGGAAAAAGGCCTGCTGCTGGTGGAAAGGGGAATAGGCATGTTGGGAAGGGAAAAAAAGGTTGTGTTAAAGCAACAGTAACATCTGCATAAGAAAGACCATCTTCCAGCCAAACTAAGATGTCTACTTCTTTTAGCGGACAATGTGATACGATCACTTTCTTACGGCCACGCCAATCGCTACAAATTCCAGATGAGGCACAAAAACAGCAGGTACTTCAACGGATATCAAGTGCTCCTTTAAGTGGGCTCTCCTCCACCTCAACTTCAACATCACAAATACTCCAGTCCTCAGAGGTGTCACCCCAATCACACTTGCTTCCTCACAGCTCCAAAGTCTCCAGCTGCCTGTCAGAGTATGGGGTAGAACAGATGGTTGAGTGTGCAGAGCTGTTTACTCATAATGTAGCCTGGGAATCAGAGGTCGGCTCCAGAGCTTCTGTGAATCCAGACGAGGAAATGATCTGCACTGATGCCCAGAATCTTTATGAGTCAGATCCAGGACCAGACGCAGAAGATTCTGACCATAATGTAGACCCTCGTTCCCAAACTGTAACTCCTGTTGGTGGAGACAATGAGGAAGACGATGATGAGACTCAAATACCTGATTGGAGCGACAACTTGAGTTTTTTGTCAGGGCAGGAACAGGTTGGCTCTGAGGACGACGGGTGTGAGAACACACAGGGTGATGATGACGAGGTTGCAGATCCCACTTACTGTCAACCCACAGTCAGCCAGTCGATGAGGTCAGCAGAGGAGGTGGAGGAGGATGTTAGCGACGACGAGGTCAGGTTGCGCCTTCCTTGACAGAGACGTAGTACTGGAAGCACGTCAACAACTGCATCCTCAAACACAACTCTGCCTCTGACCACAAGTCGTGGTGGCTCTTCAGGTCGCATGGGTGCTAAGCCTTGCATAGCCTGGGCATTTTTTCAGATCGATAAGGATGACCCAACTCGTGTTATCTGCAACATTAGTCACCAAAAGCTAAGTAGAGGCCAAAAAATCCATAGTTTGAGTACTTCATGCATGAACCGTCACATGGATATGAAGCATAAGTTGCAGTGGGAGCTCACTGTGCTACAATGCGGCCTAGAGGGCCGGGCCAACCACTGTCTGCCCCATCTTGTGCATCCGCGGCCTCTTCATCCTCTGTGACTAGGGGGACAGCAGTCACACCTGTTTTGGGACGCAGAACTGCCACCTCTTTACCCGCAACAGCCAGCGTGATTGGCAGGTCATCATTTTCTTTGGAGGTGGAAACACCAGCTGGTGTTGAGCGCTCTCCGACATCGAGAGCACCACCTTGGATCAAGGCAACCTAACAAGTCCGCCTGCATCTTCCTCACAGACCGGCAGTTTGCTGGGGACACACTTCTCCACCCTGTCTAAGCACAACAGCCAGCCCTCGGTCCCTCAGATGTGGACAAGTAAAAGACCATTTCCTCCCAGCCATGACAAAGCTAAGAGGTTGAATTTCACCATCTGCAAGGTCTTGGCTACAGAAATGCTGCCTTTCCGCCTGGTGGACAGAGAGGATTTTCGAGACCTTATGTCCGTCGCAGTGCCCCAGTACCAGATGCCCAGTTGGCACTACTTCTCAAAGAAAGGTGTGCCTGCGCTCCACCAGCATGTCGCACACAACATCACCGTTTCTTTGAGAAACTCTGTGTGTGACAGGGTGCATTTCACCACAGACACTTGGACGAGTAGACATGGACAGGGGCGTTACATGTCGCTCACTGGGCACTGGGTAACTATGGTGACAGCAGGACAAGGGGCTGCTGTCCAAGTCTTGCCATCCCCACGAGTTGTGCGTCAATCCTCTTTATCTCGAAGTTCCTCCACTGCTTCTGCCTCCTCAACCTCCTCTCGGTCCTCCACCTGCACCCAAAGCCTGTCTGGTCATGCCACCCGCTTTCTAACTGCGCAGAAGGGATCCTGCACACCTCCTTAATATGCTGGCAGCAGGGCTCAACGTCATCAGGCGGTTTTTACTTTGAATTGTCTAGGAAATGTGAGTCACACAGCTGAGGAGTTGTGGTCAGCTCTGGAGTACCAGTTTCATGAATGGTTGTCTCCACTGGACCTGAATCCAGGGAAGGCCGTGTGCAACAATGCTGCAAACCTGGGTGCGGCCCTTCGCCGGGGCAATGTCACACACGTGCCTGGTATGGCTCATGTGTTGAACCTGGTTGTCCAGCAATTTTTAGCCCACTATCCCGGACTAGATGGCCTTCTGCAGAGGGCATGGTCGCTGTGTGCTCACTTCCGCCGTTCGCATCCCGCAGCTCAGTGACTTACATCTCTACAGAAGTCGTTGGGCCTGCCACTTCACCGGCTAAAATGCGATGCGCCTACCCGGTGGAATTCAACTCTGCACATGTTGCAGCGACTGTGGCAGCACCGACAAGCCCTGGTGCAATACGTTCTGACGTATAGCCCGGGCCAACGGGATCCAGAGGTGGGGCAAATCACGCTGGAGGAGTGGTCTCAGATCAGGGACCTATGCACCCTTCTGCACAGTTTTGAAATGGCGACGAAGATGTTTAGTGCTGACGATGCCATTATCAGCATGACTATTCCGGTGATTTACATGCTGGAGCACATGTTAAACAGATTTCGGAGTCAGGTGGTGCGACAAGAGGAGGTGGAGGAAGTAGAGGAGGAGGAGTTGTATGCGGAAGGGCTAACATCTGCAAGGTCCAGACGGTCGGCAGCACCAAGGCGGCAGGCATGTGAGGGTGGGGGAGATGATTTTACCAGGTCGCATGGTAGCAGCCAAACTAGTGAGGAAGGTGCAGGAGCCCAGGAAGAAGTGGAGGACGAACTGATGGAAGACTCATCAGAGGAGGGAGACCTTGATCACATTTCTGTTGTGCGAGGTTGGGGGGAGAGGGCAGAGGGAGGAAGCATAATTGTTACCTCGCCACCAACACAACAGGGACTTGGTGCTCCTGGATGCGCAAGACACATGAGTGCCTTCTTGCTGCACTACCTGCAACATGACCCTCGAATTGTCAGAATTCGAAATAATCCTGACTACTGGGTTGCCACACTCTTAGATCCCCGGTACAAAAGTAAATTTGCCGAAATAATTCGTGCCATAGAAAGGGATTCACGCATGCAGGAGTATCAGCAGAGACTGTTGCAGAATCTTACATGTGCTTTTCCACAAAACACCAGTGGTGCATGTAGTGAATCTCACAGTTCTAACTTGCCAACCGTGGGACTGTCGAGTGTTCATTACTCAAACCATAACAGAACCACAGTATCTGCTGGTAACCTCAATTTTGCGGAATCATTTCACAGCTTTTTTAGCCCATCCTCTGCAAGGCCACAGGAGACAAGAAGTCTGACACATAGTCAACGCCTAGAGACGATGGTACAGGAGTATTTCCAAGTAAACATCGAAGCCATGACTGTGTCACTGGACCCTTGCTCTTTTTGGGCTTCCAATCTGGATAAATAGCTGGAGCTCGCCACTTACCCCTTGGAGATCTTGTCATGCCCTGCAGCCAGCGTTCTCTCTGAACGTGTGTTCAGCGCTGCTGGTGGTGTGCTGACAGATAAGCGCATGCGGCTGTCCACTGAGAATGTAGACAGACTCACGTTCATAAAGATGAACAAATCTTGGATCCGCAAGGACTTTTCTACCCCTGTGTCATCCTGGGGAGAGTAAAAGCTTGAGGATTTTGGAAAATCACCTCACCAACTGTTTTAAGCTTTCAAATTACTAATAATTTTTAGCTGCATCTTGTCTGGAAAATAATTTTGGGCCTGTAGCAGTGTGCGGTACTCATTCTATTATGCCATCTATACTAAGCTCCACCAGCTTGCAAATTACTAATAATTTTTAGCTGCATCTTGTCTGGAAAATAATTTTGGGCCTTTAGCAGTGTGCGGTACTCATTCTATTATGCCATCTATACTAAGCTCCAGCAGCTTGCAAATTACTAATAATTTTTAGCTGCATCTTGTCTGGAAAATAATTTTGGGCCTGTAGGAGTGTGCGGTACTCATTCTATTATGCCATCTATACTAAGCTCCACCAGCTTGCAAATTTCTTATAATTTTTAGCTGCATCTTGTCTGGAAAATAATTTTGGGCATAGTAGCAGTGTGTGGTACTCATTCTAACCAACCATTTTAAGCAACTCTGGGGCAATTGATGCCACTTAAGTGGTGTCTGTGCCACAAATTTTTGGAAAAAATGGAGACTCTATTTGGAGTCCCCTTGCTTTGTTTTACGTGACGTTGCCATCGTCAATTAGAGGTGGGTTGGGTCTGAGGTGGGTTGGGTCTCCCCCCCCCTTTTAACCATAAGAAAATACATACACTATGGCTTGGGGTAACACAGATGGTTGAGTCTGAAGAGCTGTTTACTCAGAGGTCTGCTCCAAAGCTTCAGTGTCTGCTAGTCAGCGTAGTAACCCAGCTGCGAAGCAAGCTGCACCGCCTGTGTATCTAATAATGATTTTTAAGTGCTTCTAGCCTAGGCAGACTGTGGGGAGCCCCTAACCAAACCCAGACGCTCAGCCCCCTAACGCCCCCCTTTCGTTGACAATACAATCATGTAACTCTTACAACTGGATGGGTGAGGATCGGTCACAGCTTTATTAACTGTTTATACTCATTCCATTAGCAATGCATTTTATTTCTAAAATAATTCAGCTTGTTGCAGCATGCCCTGTGTCTCCAGTCACCACAACGGCAAGTTGGCCAACAAGTGTAACTCTCCAACATGTCCTTTCTATTTCCAGGCTTACTCGTATGCAGGACTCCGACCCCCATCCATCACTCTTAACGCTTGTTTCACTCCGTCTTGGAGTCCTGACAGGAATATGTCCAGTCCAATATCCATTAAGTGAACACTGTCGGGCCGTATGAGGCCTGCTTTATCTCCCTCCAGTTGTCGGTGTCATATCACTACACAGCCTCTGTCTCTTATAAATTTTGCCATCCGAATTTTTATTACCTGCCTTGTCCGTTCGATGGCCGTGATGTCTCACGCATCTTGCCATACCGTTCTCGGCACAATCTCTGACCATACTATAGTTAGTTTTGTGAAAAATTCTCTGAAGCGCTCAGTGTCTAGTTTCATTATTGCCATTAGTTATGCGCTCTTGTGATAAGCTATGTCGTTTCCCCCGGCCTGTATAACTAAGATGACCGGACCTCTTGCCTCTCTCCCTACCTTGATTACCTCCATTAGTACCTGTGGCCATTGCAGGCCTCTAATACCTCTCCAGTTCAAATATGTGTTATGAAATTCCAATTTCCTCCCGCCTGGGCGGACTTTCACCCTTCTTTCTGCACAATATATATACAAGTTCTTAATCATTGCATAGCAAAAAAACAGCAAGGAAGTGGTATTTATATGTCATGTCCTGCTATGCACCTGTTCAAGGCTAAGTAAATCAGAAATTTAAAGACACATACCATGTTAAAATCGTATAGCATAGAAAGCATAGAAACAATGCATATAAATGTAAATAATCAAAAAGAAAAAGAAAAGAAAAAAGGAACATATATAATAATAATCTTTAAATGATCACTCATAATGATACATCAAATCATGTCTGATGTTTAAACCCGCTGGTACACATGTATTTAAAGTATAAATCCACCAACTTTCTCTATTAAGGAGCTTTCTCCTATAATCATCCACCAAATCTCCACCAATCGCCACGGCCCACGGAGGGGCCACCACAGTCAGTGAATCCTTCCTTATTTAGTATAGAGTCTACCAATACTTTGGACGTAATAGCACAACTGCGAAGCAAGCTGCACCGCCTGTGTATCTAATGAGAATTTTTAACTGCATCTAGCCTAGGCACACTGTGGGAACCCCCAACCAAACCCAGACGCTCTGCATGTAACCCAGCCAATCATTTGATAGTATTGCTAGTAGCAGAGTCGCATGGGCTCTAAACCTTGCATAGCCTGTGCATTTTTTCCGATCGCTAAGGATGACCCAACTCGTGTTATCTGTAACATTTGTCACCAAAAGCTAAGTAGAGGCCAAAAAATCCATAGTTTGAGTACTTCATGCATGAATCGTCACATGGATATGAAGCATAAGTTGCAGTGCGAAGCTCTCTGTGCTACAATGCGGCCTAGCGGGCCGGGACAACCACCATCTGCCCCTCCTGTGTCATCCTGGGGAGACTAAAAGCTACTGCGTAGTCTTTTCCTAAAATTTGAGGGAATTACCACGGGAATGGTTTGGAAAAAGTATAAGAGTTTATGTAGGACTTTCATTTTTAGTATACTTATTCTGCCGAACCAGGAAAAATCCTTCACCGTCCAAGAAGTAAGATCTTTATGGAGTTGTTCAATAAAGGGCCCAAAATTAAGATATAATAGAGGTCTCTATGAATACGAATTCCTAAGTATTTGATACTCTGTGAGGGCCAGGCAAAAGGAAAGTTGGACTGGATGGAATCCTGTATGGATTTGGGGAGGGAGCCATCGAGGGCCTCAGACTTCGCTGCATTGATTTTAAAATTTGACCATGTAACAAAGTGATCTATTTCAGCCATAACAGCAGGGATGGATATATGTGATTTAGTGATATATACTAGGACATCATCAGCAAATGCAGAGCACTTGTACTCGGTGCCTCCCACCTCAATCCACCTAATATTGGGGTTATCGCGAATTGATGAGAGCTGGTGCTCCATCACTAGGATGTATAAGAGAGGGGACAGAGGACATCCCTGCCTTGTCCCATTGGTGATTATGAAAGGTGATGAAAATGTTTCATTTATCTTCAGCCTAGCTGACGGATTGCGATACAGGGCCATGATTTTGGCTATAAAAGGGTCCCCTAGACCCCTACCCCAAGCTTTTTAAGAGAATAATATATGGCATGCCAGGAGACTTTATGGACTGCTTTCTCAGCATCCAACGAGAGTATCTAATTACAAATTTTTAACTGCATCTAGCCCAGGCAATACTTTGGGCCTAGTAGCAGTGTCTGCTAGTCAGCGGAGTAGCCACCGCCTGTAGATATAATTACAAATTTTTAACTGCATCTAGCCCAGGAAATAATTTGGACCTAGTAGCAGTGTCTGCTAGTCAGCGGATTATCCCATCTGTTAAGCAAGCTACACCACCTGTAGTTTAGACACTTAATTTTTTCAAAGGAAATGCTTCGGGCCTCCGGGACACTCAGTGAAGAGCATCGGGGAGGCACCCCAAGGCACAGGGGCTGGGACTGGCGGTAGGACGCCTTGCGGTGGACCGCCAAGCTCGACCCTTATAAAAGCTTTTTAACTGCAGCAGCTTTAGTGGACGCTACTGGAGCTGGAATTCCCGCGGCTGCTGGCATCAGACTTGACCTCCAATAGATCCTTGTAAAAGGATTTAAAGTGTACTCATTCAAATTATAGAGACAATTTAAATTAAAAAGCTTAGACCTGCCTCCACCGCAGGGGGGCTCGCTCGACCCACCAGCGGACAGGCACCAGTATTGGGAGAAGGGGGCTGGCCTTCAGGGTCCACCGCAGCTCTGGCACAAACCCGGCGACACGGAGGTTGCACGGGCAGGAACGGACTGGCCGTGTCAGCTTCGCACTTTTTTGGTTTTAGAAGGGCATGACATGCCTATACCTGTGTCTCCCCCTCCTTTTACTCCTCCACCCCTTTTCTTTTCGCATGACTATATGTACTTGTCACTTTTCCATGTGTTAGTTGTGTCTTCTGAGCAATTTGTCAGCTTTTGGACACCTTTGAAGGTGTTTTCTATGTGTTTCTATGTGTTTTTGCTTGCCTGCCATTGGTTTTAACGGTGTCCCACGGTGTTCGACGAACAGTTCGACGAACAGTTCGACGAACATACGGGTGCTCGACGAACCGAACCGAACTCGAACACTACGGGGGTGGCTCAACTCTAAAGATTAATGAATTACCTAGCATAATATACTATACCATTTCTAGTTAGTTGTGTTACCTAAACAAATTAGTTTCATCAGAGCCTGTTGCCACTTCACCCAGACAGTGCTTCAGTACTTCCAGCTTGCGACTGGTATGGATGACAGTTTAGAGATGGAGGATGAGGATGAGGAGGAGGAGAGGGTGTAGGAACTGGTCTAGGAGGTGGAGGAAACTCTGATGAAACTGGAACCCACAACCCTTGGAGTCAGTAGCACACGTGCTGTCCCAGGGTCCCAGTCTGGAAATGTGCCCATTTAGTGCTTGGACCTGTGGATGGGTGGCTGTTTATTGCTGAGTATTTGTGTTTGCTTCCAAGGCCTGGGGTAGGGGCAGCTGAACGCTGTCCTGGGATTCATAATTGGACATGGCTGCTGATGGTGCTTGTGAATGTGCAACGACAGGGAATTGGCAAGCATGTAGCACAGGGGAAGAGGCAATGGTGTCACCTGCAGACACTGATTGTGTACCCAGGCGTTTGGCCCACTTAGTCGGGTGTTTTAATGACATGTGACTGAGCATGCTGATGGTGGTCAGGCCCTTCTGATCTTAGTATGGCACATGTTTCAAATGAGTGTTCTTTTATAGTCCGCACTTTCTTTAAAAAAGTGCCAAACTGGGGATCATCTAACCCTTGGCCTAGGAACTTGCCGCGTGTGGGTCCTTTGGGGAACAGCTGCCCCCCTTCTCCCTGGCACCCCACTGCCTCTTCCTGCCTGTTGCTGTTCTGTGGATCCCTCCCCTACTGTGCTGCTGTCCCTGCTCTGCATGGCTCCTTCCCAGGTTGGGTCTGTGACTTCATTGTCCACCACCTCATCTTCCACTCTGGTCTTCCTTACTTGTTGACTTTACAACTTGTTGGCAACTGTGTCTCATCATGATCTACATCTTGAGACATTAATTGCTATTCACCACCATCGTCTTCACTACACATGATCTCCTCATGTCCCTCTTGAAACACGCAGGGTGAGAGGCCAGAATCAATAAATGGAAATGTAAAGAGCTCCTTGGAGTTTCCCAGTGTTGGATCACTTGTCTCCTGGGACTCACCATGGTGGTAGGAAGGAGGATCAGGGTGAGGATTATGTGGTCCAGACTCATGGCTAGTGAGACTGGACCATGATGAAGACAAGGTGGTGCTGGAAAAAATACTGGAAGCATTGTATGCCATCCAACCAATCAGCTGTTCGCACTGTGCTGGCTTCAAGAGTGGTGTCCCGTGCCGCCCTGCAAAGTGGGACAGAAAGCTAAGTTTTGTGAATGAGCGTGTTTGTTGTGATCCTACAGCTGACACAGTTTCAGCTGTCCCACTTCCACGGCCTCTGTGTGCACCATCAACAGCACGTCCACTTCCCCATTCCTTACCGCACACCTTGCGCATTTTAAATTAGGTATATTATATATGCCTGCAAACTTTCCAGTATTAGTGGGGGAAAATAAAATATGTAGCCCTGAAAAGGACTTTTGTTTTTAGGATGAAGCAGCATTATACCTATAAAAGGACTGTAAGGTAATAAACCCTGCCTATATGCCTCTAATACAAAACTATACTTCCTCCACTATGCAGGTATCAGTGGTTTTACTAGAGAAAGAACAATATGTAGCCCAGAAAAGCACTTTTGTTTTAATGGTGCAGCAGCGGTATACAAGTGCTGCAATACCAATTAAACACTGCCTATATGCCTGATCTAATCTCAGCTCTCCCTCCTAGATTAAAGCCCCCGTCTCACAGAGCGAGATCGCTAGCGAGATCACTGCTGTGTCACGGTTTTGGTGACGCAACAGCGACCTCTCCAGCTATGTCGCTATGTGTGACACTTTGCAGCGATCAGGCCCCTGCTGTGAGGTCGCTGATCGCTGCAAAGTGTCCTGGACCATTTTTGGGTCGTTGCCCTCCCGCTGGTCAGCACACATCGCTGTGTGTGACCAGCGGGAGCAGCGATCAGGCTGGTAACCATGATAAACATCGGGTTACTAGGTGAGCGTGTGCCCCTAATAACCCGATGTTTATCATGGTTACCAGCCTGCTAAAGTGAGCGGTAACCTCCCGCTCACTGTAGCAGAGTGGTAGCCATGCTAAACATTGGGTTACTAGGAGCGCGTGTGCCACTAGTAACCCGATGTTTACCATGGTTACCAGCCTGATCCTGCTTCAGCAGCAGGCTGGTAACCAGGAGCAGGACATCGTGGAAAGATTCTTTCCACGATGTCGCTGCTCCCCTGATCGTTGGTGAGCCTGCCTGTTTGACAGCTCACCAGCGACCACATAGCGACGCAGCAACGATCCCTGACAGGTCATATCGTTGTCGGGATTGTTGCAGCGTCGCTAAGTGTGACGGGGCCTTAACTCTCCCTGAACTGCTTCCAGGGGAGAGTGTGCTGAGCATCATGTCACCGCGTCTTATACAAGACCCGATGATGCGATGCAGCAGCCAACCACAGTAATGCTAGTAGCCAACATGGCTATGGCATTGCCGTGTATGGGAGGCAATCCACGCATGTTTATTGGATGTTTAACAGCTGCAAAACATGCGGGGCTGGGTCTCAAGTATACGCGATACTCGATAGAGTTACGAGTAGAGATGAGCGTTGTTCGACTCGAACTGTTCGCCAATCTCAAATTCGAGCTGTTTTGGGCGGTGTTCGAGCCGTTCGGCGAACACGAACGATTTGAGAAAAATTCGGCTGTTCGAGGTTATGTTCGATAACTGTTTGTGCACCAAAATCATAACTGGAGTTTTTCTCAGTATGATGAAAATTAATGTTAATACGCAGTTTGAGTGTACAGCGGGGTGGGGGGAGGGGCAGGGGATGGATCTCTGCAGGAATAATGAAGATCTCCATTTTTTTTTCTCTTTCCCGCATTTACAGTGGGGAGGTGCAATCTGTCAGCCTATCAGCAGCGCACACACGGAGCGAAGTGCTTTTTTTCACACAAGCAAGGGCATGTGTCATTGGCAGTGTATGTCACATGTCCTTGCCCTATAAGACCAAGCCATTTTCCCCGTCGCCACCATTTTCTCACTGCTGCAGCTGCGTGTTAGACGGCACCGCTGTTGCTGTGTGCACTATACCTTGTTAATTTCAAGCCAATTTTCGCACAAATCTACAGATAGCTTGGGAGTAGGGAATAGTTGTGATTGCAGTCCTTTTAAGGACTAGGTTACAGCATTTCCTACGACTTTTATCAGGCAGGTCTGTGCTCTTAAATAGATAGATTGTGGGAGTAAAGACTAATTGTAATTGCAGTCCTTTTCAGGACTAGGTTACATCAGTTCCTATCAGTTTTTGCCAGGCAGGTCTGTTCCAGTGCTGTGCAAGTTTTTTTCACAGCATTTGGCTGAATCTAGCAAAGCTAATCCTTTTTGGCCTATTGCAGAGTGTGTTAGTCAGTGGAGTAGCCTATCTGTGTTGCAAGATATACCACCTGTGTATAGAATACCAATTTTTTTACTGCACCTAGTGAAGTAAAATCTTTTGGGCATAGCACCATTCTATTAGTCCATCTATACTGACCTCCATCAGGTTGCAAATTGAATATAATTTTTTTCTGCATCTAGCTCTGAAAAAATATTTGGGCTTCTAGCAGTGTGTGGGACTTGTTCTATTAGTCCATCTATACTGACCTCCATCAGGTTGAAAACTGAATATAATTTTTTTCTGCATCTAGCTCTGAAAAAATATTTGGCCTTCTAGCAGTGTGTGGGACTTGTTCTATTAGTCCATCTATACTGACCTCCATCACGCTGCAAATTCAAAATAATTTTTTGTCTGCATCTAGCTCTGAAAAAATATTTGGCCTTCTAGCAGTGTGTGGGACTTTCTCTATTAGTCCATCTATACTGACCTCCATCAGGTTGCAAATTCAAAATAATTTTTTGTCTGCATCTAGCTCTGAAAAAAAATTTGGCCTTCTAGCAGTGTGTGGGACTTTCTCTATTAGTCCATCTATACTGACCTCCATCAGGCTGCAAATTCAAAATAATTTTTATCTGCATCTACCTCTGAAAAAATATTTGGCCTTCTAGCTGTGTGTGGGACTTGTTCTATTAGTCCATCTATACTGACCTCCATCACGCTGCAAATTCAAAATAATTTTTTGTCTGCATCTAGCTCTGAAAAAATATTTGGCCTTCTAGCAGTGTGTGGGACTTTCTCTATTAGTCCATCTATACTGACCTCCATCAGGTTGCAAATTAAAAATAATTTATATCTGCATCTAGCTCTGAAAAAATATTTGGCCTTCTAGCAGTGTGTGGGACTTTCTCTATTAGTCCATCTATACTGACCTCCATCAGGTTGCAAATTAAAAATAATTTTTTGTCTGCATCTAGTTCTGAAAAAATATTTGGCCTTCTAGCAGTGTGTGGGACTTTCTCTATTAGTCCATCTATACTGACCTCCATCAGGTTGCAAACTGAATATATTTTTTTTCTGCATCTACCTCTGAAAAAATATTGGGCTTCTAGCTGTGTGTGGGACTTGTTCTATTAATCCATCTATACAGACCTCCATCAGGTTGCAAACTGAATATAATTTTTTTCTGCATCTACCTCTGAAAAAATATTTGGGCTTCTAGCTGTGTGTGGGACTTGTTCTATTAGTCCATCTATACTGACCTCCATCAGGTTGCAAACTGAATATAATTTTTTTATGCATCTAGCTCTGAAAAAATATTTGGCCTTCTAGCAGTGTGTGGGACTTTCTCTATTAGTCCATCTATACTGACCTCCATCAGGTTGCAAATTAAAAATAAATTTTATCTGCATCTAGTTCTGAAAAAATATTTGGCCTTCTAGCAGTGTGTGGGACTTTCTCTATTACTCCATCTATACTGATCTCCATCAGGTTGCAAATTAAAAATAAATTTTTGTCTGCATCTAGCTCTGAAAAAATATTTGGCCTTCTAGCAGTGTGTGGGACTTTCTCTATTAGTCCATCTATACTGACCTCCATCAGGTTGCAAATTCAAAATAATTTTTTTTCTGCATCTAGCTCTGAAAAAATATTTGGCCTTCTAGCAGTGTGTGGGACTTTCTCTATTAGTCCATCTATACTGACCTCCATCAGGCTGCAAATTAAAAATAATTTTTATCTGCATCTACCTCTGAAAAAATATTTGGCCTTCTAGCTGTGTGTGGGACTTGTTCTATTAGTCCATCTATACTGACCTCCATCAGGTTGCAAACTGAATATAATTTTTTTCTGCATCTCGCTCTGAAAAAATATTTGGCCTTCTAGCAGTGTGTGGGACTTTCTCTATTAGTCCATCTATACTGACCTCCATCAGGTTGCAAACTGAATATATTTTTTTCTGCATCTACCTCTGAAAAAATATTTGGGCTTCTAGCTGTGTGTAGGACTTGTTCTATTAGTCCATCTATACTGACCTCCATCAGGTTGCAAACTGAATACAATTTTTTTCTGCATCTACCTCTGAAAAATATGTAGGCTTCTAGCTGTGTGTGGGACTTGTTCTATTAGTCCATCTATACTGACCTCCATCAGGTTGCAAATTGAATATAATTTTTTTCTGCATCTAACCCAGCCAATAGTTTTGGCCTAATACCACAGTTTGGCCACTCAGTTCTGCTCGGTTCCCATCCATTGTTTTTTTGTGCAAACAACTCCAGAGTTGTGAATTAGTTAACCAACAAAATGAGTGGAAAAAGGCCTGCTGCTGGTGGAAAGGGGAATAGGCGTGTTGGGAAGGGGAAAAAAGGTTGTGTCCGTGGGGTAGGTGTTAAAGCAACAGTAACATCTGCAGAAGAAAGACCATCTTCCAACCAAACTAAAATGTCTACTTCTTTTAGCGGACAATGTGATAAGATCCCTTTCTTACGGCCACGCCAATCGCTACAAATTCCAGATGAGGCACAAAAACAGCAGGTGCTTCAAAGGATATCAAGTGCTCCTTTAAGTGGGCTCTCCTCCACATCAACTTCAACATCACAAATACTCCAGTCCTCAAAGGTGTCACCCCAATCGCACTTGCTTCCTCACAGCTCCCAAATCTCCAGCTGCCCGTCTGAGTATGAGGTAGAACAGATGGTTGAGTCTGCAGAGCTGTTTACTCATACTATAGTCTGGGAATCAGAGGTCGACTCCAGCGCTTCTGTGAATCCAGACGAGGAAATGATCTGCACTGATGCCCAGAATCTTTATGAGTCGGATCCAGGACCAGACGCAGAAGGTTCTGACCATAATGTAGACCCTCATTCCCAAACTGTAACTCATGTTGGTGGAGACAATGAGGAAGACGATGATGAGACTCAAATACCTAATTGGAGCGACAACTTTAGTTTTTTGTCAGGGCAGGAACAGGTTGGCTCTGAGGACGACGGGTGTGATAACGCACAGGGTGATGATGATGAGGTTGGAGATCCCACTTACTGTCAACCCACAGTCAGCCAAGAGATGAGGTCAGCAGAGGAGGTGGAGGAAGATGCTAGTGACGACGAGGTCAGGTTGCGCCTTCCTGGACAGAGACATAGTACTAGAAGCACGTCAACAACTGCATCCTCAAACACAACTCTGCCTCTCACCACAAGTTGTGGTGGCTCTTCAGGTCGCATGGGTGCTAAGCCTTGCATAGCCTGGGCATTTTTTCAGATCGATAAAGATGACCCAACTCGTGTTATCTGTAACATTTGTCAGCAAAAGCTAAGTAGAGGCCAAAAAATACATAGTTTGAGTACTTCATGCATGAACCGGCACATGGACATGAAGCATAAGTTGCAGTGGGAAGCTCAGTGTGCTACAATGCGGCCTAGCCGGCCGGGCCAACCACCGTCTGCCATATCTTGTGCATCCGCGGCCTCTTCATCCTCTGTGACTGGGGGGACAGCAGTCACACCTGTTTTGGGGCGCAGACCTGCCACCTCTTTACCCGCAACAGCCAGCGTGATTGGCACGTCATCATTTTCTTTGGAGGTGGTAACACCAGCTGGTGTTGAGCGCTGTCCGACATCGATAGCACCACCTTTGGATCAAGGCAACCTAACATGTCCGCCTGCATCTTCCTCACAGACCGGCAGTTTGCCGGGGACACCCTTATCAACCCCGTCTAAGCACAATAGCCAGCCCTCGGTCCCTCAGATGTGGACAAGTAAAAGACCATTTCCTCCTAGCCATGAGAAAGCTAAGAGGTTGAATTTCACCATCTGCAAGCTCTTGGCTACAGAAATGCTGCCTTTCCACCTGGTGGCCTCAGAGGATTTTCGAGACCTTATGTCTGTCGCAGTGCGCCAGTACCAGATGCCCAGTCGGCACTACTTCTCAAAGAAAGGTGTGCCTGCGCTCCACCAGCATGTCGCACACAACATCACCGCTTCTTTGAGAAACTCTGTGTGTGACAGGGTGCATTTCACCACAGACACTTGGACGAGTAGGCATGGACAGGGGCGTTACATGTCGCTGACTGGGCACTGGGTATCTATGGTGACAGCAGGACAAGGGGCTGCTGTCCAAGTCTTGCCGTCCCCACGAGTTGTGCGTCAATCCTCTTTATGTCAAAGTTCCTCCACTGCTTCTGCCTCCTCAACCTCCTCTCGGTCTTCCACCTGCACCCAAAGCCTGTCTGGTCATGCCACAAGCTTTCTAACTGCGCAGAAGGGATCCTGCACACCTCCTTACTATGCTGGCAGTAGGGCT
Source organism: Phyllobates terribilis (assembly GCF_046119375.1). Classification (NCBI taxonomy): domain Eukaryota; kingdom Metazoa; phylum Chordata; class Amphibia; order Anura; family Dendrobatidae; genus Phyllobates; species Phyllobates terribilis. The sequence continues at coordinate 279,441,260 of NW_027362767.1, forward strand.
CAACGTCATCAGGCGGTTTTTACATTGAAATGTCTGGGAAATGTGAGTCACACAGCTGAGGAGTTGTGGTCAGCTCTGGAGAACCAATTTCATGAATGGTTGTCTCCACTGGACCTGAAACCAGGGAAGGCCATGTGCGACAATGCTGCAAACCTGGGTGCGGCCCTTCGCCTGGGCAATGTCACACACGTGCCTTGTATGGTTCACTTGTTGAATCTGGTTGTCCAGCAATTTTTAGCCCTCTATCCCAGACTACATGGCCTTCTGCAGAGGGCACGGTCGCTGTGTGCTCACTTCCGCCGTTCGCATCCTGCAGCTCAGCGACTTACATCTCTACAGAAGTCGTTGGGCCTGCCACTTCACCGGCTAAAATGCGATGTGCCTACCCGGTGGAATTCAACTCTGCACATGTTGCAGCGACTGTGGCAACACCGACAAGCCCTGGTGCAATACGTTCTGACGTATAGCCTGGGCCAACGAGATCCAGAGGTGGGGCAAATCACGCTGGAGGAGTGGTCTCAGATCAGGGACCTATGCACCCTTCTGCACAGTTTTGAAATGGCGACGAAGATGTTTAGTTCTGACGATGCCATTATCAGCATGACTATTCCGGTAATTTACATGCTGGAGCACATGTTAAACAGAATTCGGAGTCAGGTGGTGGCACAAGAGGAGGTGGAGGAAGTAGAGGAGGAGGAGTTGTATGCGGAAGGGCTAACATTTGCAAGGTCCAGACGGTCGGCAGCACCAAGGCGGCAGGCATGTGAGGGTGGGGGAGATGGTTTTACCAGGGCGCATGGTAGCAGCCAAACTAGTGAGGAAGGTGCAGGAGCCCAGGAAGAAGTGGAGGACGAACTGATGGAAGACTCATCAGATGAGGGAGACCTTGATCACATTTCTGTTGTGCGAGGTTGGGGGGAGAGGACAGAGGAAGGAAGCATGATTGTTACCTCGCCACCAACACAACAGGGACTTGGTGCTCCTGGATGCGCAACACACATGAGTGCCTTCTTGCTGCACTACCTGCAACATGACCCTCGAATTGTGAGAATTAGAAATAATCCTGACTACTGGGTTGCCACACTGTTAGATCCCCGGTACAAAAGTAAATTTGCAGAAATTATTCCTGCCATAGAAAGGGATGCACGCATGCAGGAGTATCAGCAGAGACTGTTGCAGAATCTTACATGTGCTTTTCCACAAAACACCAGTGGTGCACGTAGTGAATCTCACAGTTCCAACTTGCCAACCGTGGGACCGTTGAGTTTTCAGCACTCAAACAGTAACAGAACCACAGTATCTGCTGGTAACATCAATTTTGCGGAATCATTTCACCACTTTTTTAGCCCATCCTTTGCAAGGCCACAGGAGACAAGAAGTCTGACACATAGTCAACGCCTAAAGACGATGGTACAGGAGTATCTCCAAGTACACATTGAAGCCATGACTGTGTCACTGGACCCTTGCTCTTTTTGGGCTTCCAATCTGGATAAATGGCCGGAGCTAGCCACTTACGCCTTGGAGATCTTGTCATGCCCCGCAGCCAGCGTTCTGTCTGAACGTGTGTTCAGCGCTGCTGCTGGTGTGCTGACAGATAAGCGCACGCGGCTCTCCACTGATAATGTAGACAGACTCACGTTCATAAAGATGAACAAATCATGGATCCGAAACGACTTTTCTACCCCTGTGTCATCCTGGGGAGAGTAAAAGCTTGATGATTGGTTAAAATCACCCTACCAACCGTTTTAAGCTTTCAAATTACTAATCATGTTTATCTGTATCTTGGCTGGAAAATAATTTGGGCTTTGTAGCAGTGTGCAGCACTGATTCTATTAGGCCATCTATAATAAGCTCCACCAGATTTAAAATTACTAATCATGTTTATCTGTATCTTGACTGGAAAATAATTTGGGCTTTGTAGCAGTGTGCAGCACTGATCTTATTAGGCCATCTATACTAAGCTCCACCAGATTTAAAATTAATAATAATTTTTAGCTGCATCTAGCCCAGAAAATAATTTTGGGGCTCCGAGATGCGCAAGACACATAAGTGCCTTCTTGCTGCACTACCTGCAACATGACCCTCATATTGTCAGAATTCGAAGTAATCATGACTACTGGGTTGCCACACTCTTAGATCCCCCAAACTTTTCGATCAACCTTTTCATTTTAATAAAGACCAAAAAAATGGTCATTTTTGAAATTATAAGCATTAGCAGGTTATTAAAAACTGAAATCAAACAGTTTTCAACTCAAAACTTTATTCTAGGTGATGTTACATTTTCACATAGGACCCCTTGTTCGAAAGGAGCTTCTGAACTCTCTCGTCCATTGAATTTGTCAGGTTTTGGATGGTTTCTGCTTCAATTGTTTTGCATGAGGACAGAATACCCTCCCAGAGCTGTTGCTTAGATGTGAACTGCCTCCCGCCATCATAGACACTCCTTTTGATGATGCTCCAGAGGTTCTGAATGGGGTAGAGGTCAGGGGAGCATGGGGGTCACACCATAAGTTTGTCCCCTTTTATGCCCATATCAGACAGAGATGCAGATGTTTTATGTGCAGCATGAGATGGTGCATTATCATGCAAAAAAATGATCTTGCTGTGAAATACACGGTTCTTCTTCTTGAACCATGGCAGGAAGTGCTGTTTGAGAAAATCCACATACATTATGGAGTTCATCTTTAGCGCCTTCAGGGATCCTAAAGGGGCCGACAATCTCTCTCCCCATGATTCCAGCCCAAAACATTACTCCACCTCCTCCTTGTTGGCGCTGTAGCCGTGTTTGCGTGGGGTGTCCATCAACCAGCCATCCTCCACTCCATCCATCTGGACCATCGAGCGCTGCACGGCATTCATCGGTGAACAAAACAGTTTTGAAATCAGTCTTCATGTAATGTTTGGCCCACTGGAGCCGTTTCTGCTTGTGTGAAGTGCATAGAGGAGGTCGACAGGATGGCGTATGCACAGCTGCAAACCTCTGAAGGACCTTGCATCTTGTTGTTCGGGGGACGTTGGAGGCACCAGCAGCTTCAAAAACTTGTCTGCTGCTATGACAAGGCTTTTTTGCCGCTGCTCTTTTAACCTGACGTAATTGCCTGTAGGAAAGAGTCCTCAATTTGCCCTTATCAGCACGCACACGTGTGTACTGTGAATCAGCTACATACTTCTTGATTGCCAAGACACTTCATCCTGATCATCGCACAATGTTGATTGTAGTCATGCCTTGACCTAAACACTCCACAATTTGTTGCTTCTCAGCAGCTGACACATCCTTTTTCTTTCCCATTTTGGCAGAAAATGTAGGCTGCTTAATAATGTGAGAGAGCCTTCTTAAGTAGTCTTGCCTTTCATTGGACACACCTGCCAAACTAATTAGCACAGGTGTCTGCAATTGCTTACAGTGATATAAAGAGCCCTGACACACATCACCATCAATGAGTTTAACTGACAAACAAACAAATTCTTCCCTTATCACTCCTAAACACTTTTTGCATAATAATTTGGAACACAGTGTACATGTGCTTTTCCACAAAACACCAGTGGTTCGAATCTTACAGTTCTAACTTGTCAACCGTGGTCTGTATGGAGTTGTTCAATAAAGGGCCCAAAATTAAGATAACATAGATGGGAGAGGTCTCTATGAATAGGAATTCCTAAGTTTTTGATACCCTGTGAGGGCCAGGCAAAGGGAAAGTTGGACTGGATGGAATCCTATATGGATTTGGGGAGGGAGACATCGAGGGCCTCAGACTTCGCTGCATTGATTTTAAAATTTGACCGTGTAACAAAGTGATCTATTTCAGCTATAACAGCATGGATGGATATATGTGATTGAGTGATATATACTAGGACATCATCAGCAAATAGAGAGCACTTGTACTCGGTGCCTCCCACCTCAATCCACCTAATATTGGGGTTATGGCGAATTGATGAGAGCAGGTGCTCCGTCACTAGGATGTATAAGAGAGGGGACAGAGGACATCCCTGCCTTGTCCCATTGGTGATTGTGAAAGGTGATGAAAATGTTCTGATGCACCCCCTGGGCCTTGGGACACCCGGAGCCGGACCCTTTTTGGTGGATGCTGGTGGTTGTAGTCTTCGTGGCGGCGACCCGGTTCCGTGGCTCAGGGTAGTCAAACCAGTGGCGGAACTATTTATGTGGTTTTGATGTTTAAATGTCCGACTACGCCACCCGTGGATTGCGGTCAGAGTGAACCGCCGCTGCAGGGCAGACCGCTGAGGCTGGTGTTGTGGGTGCAGCAGAGCGTAGCATATCTCCCCACGGGAGGAGTATAGCCTCAGGGCAGTGTATGCGGAGGATGGGGGTGATGGTGCAGGGCAGCAGCAGTAACGACACGGAGTCAGTGATGCAGTCCAGGGCCTTTACTCACAGTTCTTATTATCCAGACCACGTCTGCAGGTAACGGCTGCCCACGTCGTACTGTGCTCACCAGGTGAGGGGCTCAGACAACTCCCAGATAACTTTGGAGCGCTTCACAGGACCCCCTTTGTGTGTCCTTTGTCTGGCCTTTCTTACCAACCCTTCTGTCCGGCTGCCTCGGGCCTCCTCTTGGTAAACTTGGCGCCAGTTTCCCTGACCCTATGTGGTGCCTTCCTAGCGGGTGTAGCGAGGGGCTGCGCCACATAAAATGTCACAGCCTCCGGTTTCTAGCTGAGGGTCATTTCCTGCCTCCACTAGTTTCGGGGACCGGTCTCCCCCTTTGGCCTGACCCCTCCACGCAGGTGGATTCGGGCGTGCTGTGGCGACTCGCCCGTCCGCACCCCTGGGATTCCTTCATTCCTCGTTCCTGGAGCCTTCTCCGCTCCTCTTCCTTCCTTCTCCCTCTTCCAGGCCTGGTCCTCTGTTACTAGGCCCGCCTCCGGAGCAGAGCTCATGCAGAGCCCCTGCTCCCTGCCACTTCTGCTCAGACTTCTCTGCACTGAACTAAGATGGTGCCCACTTTTTATACTCCCTTCTCAATGCACCCAGGAACTGCTTCCTCCCTGCTCCTGCACTACAGGGTTCCCCTTCCTCAGTGTTCCCTCCCCCACTCCAGCCAGGGACAGGGACTGTCGTGCCCATCTCAGAGGCATATTGGTCGCCCTGCCCCACGGCAATGTGGTGTAATGCATGCAGGTGTCGGGTCCTGATCCACACTCCATCCTTACCTGAGAGTGAGATATCACATCTCTGGGTGAGGTGCAATACCTCTGTAGCAACCGAGCCCTCAGGGTGCTACAGTTCCATTTATCTTCAGCCTAGGTGACGTATTGTGATACAGGGCCGTGATTTTGGCTATAAAAGGGTCCCCTAGACCCCTACCCCAAGCTTTTTAAGAGAATCATATATGGCGTGCCAGGAGACTCTATGGAATGCTTTCTCAGCATCCAACGAGAGTATCTAATTACAAATTTTTAACTGCATCTAGCCCAGGAAATACTTTGTGTCTAGTAGCAGTGTCTGCTAGTCAGCGGATTATCCCGGCTGTTAAGCAAGCTACACCACCTGTAGTTTGGACACTTAATTTTTTCAAAGGAAATGCTTCGGGACCACGGGATACTCAGTGAAGAGCATCAGGAGGCACCCCAAGGCATAGGGGCTGGGACTGGCAGTAGGATGCCTTGCGGTGGACAGCCGAGCTCGATCCTTATAAAAGCTTTTTAACTGCAGCAGCTTTAGTGGACGCTACTGGAGCTGGAATTACGCGGCTGCTGGCATGAGACTTGCCCTCCAATAGATCCTTGTAATTGGATTTAAAGTGTATTCATTCAAATTAGAGAGACAATTTAAATTAAAAAGCTTAGAGCTGCCTCCACCACAGGGGGGCTCGCTCGACCCACCAGCGGACAGGCACCAGTATTGGGAGAGGGGGGCTGGCCGTCAGGGTTCACCGCGGCTCTGGCACAAACCCGGCGACACGGAGGTGGCACGGGCAGGAGCGGACTGAACGTGTCGGCTTCTCACTTTTTGGATTCTAGAAGGGCATGACATGCCTATATCTGTGTCTCCCCCTCCTTTTACTCCACCTCTTTTCTTTTCGCATGACTATATGTACTTGTCACTTTTCCATGTGTTAGTTGTGTCTTCTGAGCAGTTTGTCAGCTTTTGGACACCTTTGAAGGTGTTTTCTATGTGTTTCTATGTGTTTTTGTTTGCCTGCCATTGGTTTTAACGGTGTTCGAAGGTGTTCGACGAACAGTTCGGCGAACACACGGGTGTTCGACGAACCGAACCGAACTCGAACACTACGGGGGTGGCTCAACACTAGTTACGAGCATCCTGATGCTCTATCGAGTATTGAGCAGTGGCAAGCACGCTCGCTCATCACTAATCAGAATATGTAAAAGTGAAAAGATGGGAAGTTTAAAATAAGCTTGAGGCAGAAGTTGAGCAGAGAACTCATAAGCATCAAACAAAAGTCATCAATAGCCAAGATAGGGTATTAAACTTGGGGTTATTCAGTTTGAAAAAACGAATGCTTCTGGGCAATCATATTACAATGTACAAATATATGAGGGGACAGTGCAGAGATCTTTCTAATGATCTTTTTACACAGAGAAAAGGGGGCATCCTCTACATCAAAAGGAAAAAAGATTTACTCATAAATCACAGATGCTGATTCTTTACTGTAAGAGCAGTGAGACTATGGAACTCTCTGCCACATTATGTTGTAATGGTTGATTCACTTCTAAAATTCAAGAAGCATCTGGATGCCTATTAAATATAATATTACAGGTTATGGGCACTAGATTCTGTGATGGGGTGTTGATCCAGAGAACTAATCTGATTGCTGTATTTGGAGTCGGGAATGAATTTTCCCCTAATGTGGAGATATTAATGACTACCCCATGAGGTTTTTGCCTTCCTCTGGATCAACATTCTAGGCCAGGGGTCTCAAACTCGGCTGGGTATATGGGCCGCACATGGAAAAAAATTGAATTTGGGGGGCCGCATACTTTGCAGGTCAAAGTGACATTTTTAGTGATACCATTTTTTTTGTATACACCGTCTGAACATTTTTGCTGTGTTTATTTTATTTTTTTATAGCTTGAGTCGTTACGGATGTGGCAATAATAAACGTGCACTTTTTTGTGTTTACTTTAGTTTATATATAAAACAGCATTTTTAGTGGCAAAATATTTTTTCATGCTTTATTTTTAATTTTTTTTTTCATTTTTACGATTTTGTTTCCTCCAATTGGCCACATATAGTAATATTGTTTTACAATTAGCACCATATAATAATTCTGGCAAACATGTAGTAATGTGCCCCATCCTGGTGGTCCCAATCTTGCAGTAATGTGCTCCATCCTTGTGGTCCCAATCTTGTACTAATGTGCCCCATCCTGGTCCCCATCTTGTAGTAATATGTTCCATCCTGGTGGTCCCCATCTTGTAGTAATATGCCCCATCCTGGTGGTCCCCATCTTGCAGTAATGTGCCCCATCCTGGTCCTCGTTTTGGAGTAATGTGCCCTATCCTGGTGGTCCCCATCTTGCAGTAATGTGCCCCAACCTGGTGGTCCCCATCTTGCAGTAATGTGCCACATCTTGGTGGTCCCCATCTTGCAGTAATGTGCCCCATCCTGGTGGTCCCCATCTTGCAGTAATGTGCCCCATCCTGGTCCTCGTCTTGGAGTAATGTGCCCCATCCTGGTGGCCCCCATCTTGCACTAATATGCCCCATCCTGTTGGTCCCCATCTTGTAGTAATATACCCCATCCTGGTGGTCCCCATCTTGTAGTAATATGTTCCATCCTGGTGGTTCACATCTTGCAGTAATGTGCCCCATCCTGGTGCTCGTCTTGGAGTAATGTGCCCCATCCTGGTGGTCCCCATCTTGCAGTAATGTGCTCCATCCTGGTGGTCCCAATCTTGTACTAATGTGCCACATCCTGGTCCCCATTTTGTAGTAATATGTTCCGTCCTGGTGGTCCCAATCTTGTAGTAATATGCCCCATCCTGGTGGTCCCCATCTTGTAGTAATATGTTCCATCCTGGTGGTTCCCATCTTGCAGTAATGTGCCCCATCCTGGTCCTCGTCTTGCAGCAATGTGCCCCATCCTGGTCCTCGTCTTGGAGTAATGTGCCCTATCCTGGTGGTCCCCATCTTGCAGTAATGTGCCCCATCCTGGTGGTCCCCATCTTGCAGTAATGTGCCTCATCCTGGTGACCCCCATATTGCAGTAATGTGCCCCATCCTGGTGGTCCCCATCTTGCAGTAATGTTCCCCATCCTGGTCCTCGTCTTGGAGTAATGTGCCCCATCCTGGTGGTCCCCATCTTGCACTAATGTGCCCCATCCTGTTGGTCCCCATCTTGCAGTAATGTGCCCTATCCTGGTGGTCCCCATCTTGCAGTAATGTGCCCTATCCTGGTGGTTCCCATCTTGCAGTAATGTGCCGCATCCTGGTGGTCCCCATCTTGCTGCAATGTGCCCTAACCTGATCCCCACCTTGTAGTAATGTGCCCCTTCCTAGTGGTCCCCATCTTGCAGTAATGTGTCCCTTCCTGGTGGTCCCCATCTTGTAGTAATGTGCCCCATCCTGGTGGTCCCCATCTTGTAGTAATATGCCCCATCCTAGTGATCCCCATCTTGTAGTAATATGCCCCATCCTGGTGGTCCCCTTCTTATAGTAATGTGCCCCATCCTGGTGGTCTCTATCTTGTAGTAATGTGCCCCATCCTGGTGGTCCCCATCTTGCAGTAATGTCCCCCATCTGGTAGTAATACCCCATCCAGGTCCCCATCTGGTATAATTGTCCCCTGCACTGTTCTTCACACACATAAAAAAGTAAAAAAAAAGATTCTTCTCACCTGTCCTCCATTCCCTCGGTGTCCTCTGTGCACATGCGGCCCGCAGGCACAGACCCCTTGACGATCCCGACCTGGTCCAGGAGGAGCCGCCGACAGCAGCGCTGCATTGTCGCGCAGAGACCGGCTCTCTGCACAGCATTTCCAATGCCAGCCACCGGCCAATCAGAGGCCAGCAGCTGATGTCTGCGCATGGCAGTGACGTCATATGCTGCTGCGCTGGGACACATATCAGCTGCTGGCTTCTGATTGGCCAGCGGCTGGCATTGGAAATGCTGTGCAGAGAGCTGGTCTCTGTGCGGCAATGCAGCGCTGCTGTCGGCGGCTCCTCCTGGACCAGGTCGGGATCGTCAAAGGGTCTGTGCCTGCGGGCCGCATAAAGCAGCCTCAGGGGCCGCATGCGCCCGAGGGCCACGTGTTTGAGACCTCTGTTTTAGGCTATAGGATCTGAAAAATCTCCTGAAGAAACTGGCACAAATGAATAGCAACATTTTCTTTCTATCCAGATGCAAAAAGGAAAACTTAATCCCCAAAGGCCTCATAATAAGGAATCCGACTCAGTTTACCCACAATACCTACTTTTCACAGAAACTTTGCTACAGATCATCTGAGAGACTGCGGAATAACCTCATTGGATTTTTCTACAACAAGAAGAGGATCATCCATGAGGAGATAACTTCTCTACAGGACTGAATACAAGGACCAGATTCATGTGTATTCAAGGAGACGTTACAGGTAGAGATGAGCGAGTATGTTCGGTTAACCCTTTCAGCGAGTATGCTCGGGCGAGTACTGAGTATCTTCAGCGTACTCAGTGATATGTTTGAATCACTCCCGTGTGCATGATTTGCGACTGTTTGACAGCTTTGATACCTGTGAGGAATGCCTGTTTCTTAAGCATTCCTCACATGTACTAAAGCAGTCAAGCAGTCGCAAATCATGCACACGGGAGTGAATCAAATATATCACCGAGCACTCTGAAGATACTCGGTACTCGCCCGAGCATACTCGCCGAAAGGGTTAACCGAACATACTCGCTAATCACTAGTTACAGGATTTTTACAAAAAATTACAACATCACCTTATTGTCAATAAGAAAAAGAAACTTCACAGACTCAGGAAGAAAGCAGGTCTCAATGTAGTTGAAGGTAAGCCCAATTTACACAATCAGTAAAATCTGACATTTTGGACAGACACCACAAAGTGCCACACAATATCAGTATGGAGGAAAGAAAAGCCATACAAGAAAAGCGAACAACAATATCATCATCAAACCAGCAGACAAAGGAGGAGCTGTAGTCATTATGAACATATCAGATTACATCCAGGAAGCACACAGACAACTCTTGGATATAAAATACTGCACTCCACTTAAAGAAGATCCCACCAAAAAAACAGAGGAACTAACACGTATCATCAATGGGTTTGATTCTACTTCATCCTCACTACTGGAGCTAATACCAGACAATCCCCAAACAGGTACCTTCTACGTGTTACCTAAAATACAAAAAGAAGCTAATCCTTTCTGGCATTGGGATATTAACGGAAAATATCTCAGGCTGGGTGAAGAACATTCTGAAACCCTTGTTGAGATGCACATCCAGCTATATCCAGGACACCACGGATATTCTCTGCAAGTTGTCAGCCCTGGACCCACTTCAGCAGGACACAATACTAGCCACCATGGATGTTGAGTCTCTCTACTCCAACTTTCCTCATGAGGATGAGATTGCAGCATGCAAACATTTCCTACAAAAAACAATCTGGCCACAGAACCAACTCTGCAATTTATCAGGTTTGTGCTCCATCACAATTATTTCTCCTTTGGGAACAATTTATGCCAACAATGTATGGGCAGCGCCATAGGAAGCAAAATTTCCCCACAATATGTTAACCTATTTATGGCTAAACTACAGGAGGAGTTTTTGTCATCTTGCTCTATTAAACCTCTAGCATTCTTCCGCTACATTGATGATCTGCTAATAATCAGGACAGGCTCAAAATATGATCTGCTGACCTCCCATGATAACTTCAACAGGTTCCACCCAACAATCAAGCTCGCCCTCAACTTCTCAAAATCCCAAATACATTTTCTGGACATGACTATATACATCAAAGACAACACCATACAAACATGGATTTACCATAAGCCAACAGGACGTCCGATATATCTTAGATGGAACAGCTTTCATCCAAGACACACAAAAAAATCCATCATCTACAGTCAAGCTCTGAGGTACATTTGAATCTGTTCAGAGAACAAGGACAGAAAACTGCAACTGCTATCACTGAGGAATACATTCCTACAACAAGGATACCATCCACTGGTAATAGATGAACAGATCCACAGAGCTACAAGAATCCCAAGAAGTAGCCTCCTGAATTACAGACAGAGGGAGGACAAGAACACATACAACCACAACATGAACATCTTGAGGAAAATTGGTGCTGATCTCCAACCCATATTCCACACAGACCACAAACTGAAAGAGATATTCCCAGAACTACTACTTCTTTCCTACAAACAGCCCCCTAACTTCAAGGGGTATTCCCATATCCAAGATCCTATCCCAATATGTAGTAGGTGTAATAATAATAATATTAGCAAATATCTCCAATTAGAAATGTAGTATATTTTTTCTGAGTTGCTATCTCTTTCCTCATGTGCAGGCATCGCAGGTCCTTGGGTATCCATGGTTACGTCCACTGATAAAGTCACAGTTAGTTAGCTAGTTGCTAGTGGTCATAGCCATGGATACCTAAGGTCCTGCGATACCTGCACATGAGGTAAGAGAGATAGTGAATCAAAAATACTATACTACATTTCTAATTGGAGATATTTGCTAAAATTATTATTATTATTACACCTACTACACATTGGGATAGGATCTTGGAGATGGTAATACCCCTTTAAGGAATCTCCTTGTCAGAAGTGTCCTCTCATCACCATCAGTGTCGGGCACATTCCTGTGTAAAGACAAAAAATGCAAAACTTGTACCCACATATTACCATCAAATACAGTCTGTATACCTAACACAAATCAGGACTACAAAATCATGGATGTCTTTTCATGTACATCCTCCAATGTGGTGTACATGATACAATGTACAAGGTGCCCAAAAGGAGTTTATATTGGAGAAACTATGCAAAAACTGCAAATGAGAATACACACAATTAAGAATGAACTGGACACGCCTGTGGGAGAAGATTTCTCTAGTCAGGGACACTGTATGAAAGATCTAAAAGTTTTAGTACTTAAAGGTCACTTCAAAGGCAACAGGGAGAGAAGAATCTGGGAATTCAAACTGATAAGGATGTTCAATTCACTGACAACAGGAATCAGTCTAACACCTGGGTTTTTGACTCACTACATGGAGACAATGCACACCTCCACCAGATGGTCTCCAAATAATTAAGCATTCCCACAGACATACCTTGAACTTATCATTAGGAGGCATCACCCCCTCCTCCTCACAACAAATGTCGTACATTAACATCTCTTAAATGTTGTGCCCCTTGTCTTATGAATTCATTTGTAATATTGCCTGGCGAAGGAGCTTCTGTGCTCTGAAAGCTTGCACATATATATTTTTTTCTGGTTAGCCAATAAAGGTATCACTCCAAGATTACTTTTGTTATTTTTGGGCATAAAAGTATTTACATCAATTTTTCTGGCTAACACGGTACCACAATATAACTTGATATTGTACATTAGGCTATAGGTTGAACTCGATGGACTTAATTCTACCTTGAACCTTAATAGCTATTAACTAAAAGTTTCAGATTAGCCTATTCTACACAAAACATCAAATAAGTATGTCCATGAAATGCAATCAGATGCTTTCTCTATATTTAGAGCCAACATGGTGAGAGAGGTATTGGTAGAATTAGCTCAGTGAATGTTATGTAAAATCTTTCTAATATTATCTGCCTACAAGGTATAAAACCAACCTCGTCTTAAAGTATGAGACGATTCAGAAAGGAATTTAAACATCAAGCCAAAATAGAGGAGAACATTTTAGTATCCAGGTTAGAGATGAGCGTTGTTCTACTCGAACTGTTCGCCAATCTCAAATTCGAGCTGTTTTGGGCGGTGTTCGAGCCGTTCGGCGAACACGAACAATTTGAGAAAAATTCGGCTGTTCGAGGTTATGTTCGATAACTGTTCGTGCACCAAAATCATAACTGGATTTTTTCTCAGTAATGATGAAAATTAATGTTAATACGCAGTTTGAGTGTACAGCGGGGTGGGGGGAGGGGCAGGGGATGGATCTCTGCAGGAACAATGAAGATCTCCATTTTTTTTTTCTCTTTCCCGCATTTACAGTGGGGAGGTGCAATCTGTCAGCCTATCAGCAGCGCACACACGGAGCGAAGTGCTTTTTTTCACACAAGCAAGGGCATGTGTCATTGGCAGTGTATGTCACATGTCCTTGCCCTATAAGACCAAGCCATTTTCCCCGTCGCCACCATTTTCTCACTGCTGCAGCTGCGTGTTAGACGGCACCGCTGTTGCTGTGTGCGCTATACCTTGTTAATTTCAAGCCAATTTTCGCACAAATCTACAGATAGCTTGGGAGTAGGGAATAGTTGTGATTGCAGTCCTTTTAAGGACTAGGTTACAGCATTTCCTACGACTTTTATCAGGCAGGTCTGTGCTCTTAAATAGATAGATTGTGGGAGTAAAGACTAATTGTAATTGGAGTCCTTTTCAGGACTAGGTTACATCAGTTCCTATCAGTTTTTGCCAGGCAGGTCTGTGCCAGTGCTGTGCAAGTTTTTTTCACAGCATTTGGCTGAATCTAGCAAAGCTAATCCTTTGTGGCCTATTGCAGAGTGTGTTAGTCAGTGGAGTAGCCTATCTGTGTTGCAAGATATACCACCTGTGTATAGAATACCAATTTTTTTACTGCACCTAGTGAAGTAAAATCTTTTGGGCATAGCATCATTCTATTAGTCCATCTATACTGACCTCCATCAGGTTGCAAATTGAATATAATTTTTTTCTGCATCTAGCTCTGAAAAAATATTGGGCTTCTAGCTGTGTGTGGGACTTGTTGTATTAGTCAATCTATACTGACCTCCATCAGGTTGCAAACTGCATATATTTTTTTCTTCATCTACCTCTGAAAAAATATTGGGCTTCTAGCTGTGTGTGGGACTTGTTCTATTAATCCATCTATACAGACCTCCATCAGGTTGCAAACTGAATATATTTTTTTCTGCATCTACCTCTGAAAAAATATTGGGCTTCTAGCTGTGTGTGGGACTTGTTGAATTAGTCCATCTATACTGACCTCCATCAGGTTGCAAATTGAATATAATTTTTTTCTGCATCTAGCTCTGAAAAAATATTGGGCTTCTAGCTGTGTGTGGGACTTGTTGTATTAGTCCATCTATACTGACCTCCATCAGGTTGCAAACTGCATATATTTTTTTCTTCATCTACCTCTGAAAAAATATTGGGCTTCTAGCTGTGTGTGGGACTTGTTCTATTAATCCATCTATACAGACCTCCATCAGTTTGCAAACTGAATATATTTTTTTCTGCATCTACCTCTGAAAAAATATTGGGCTTCTAGCTGTGTGTGGGACTTGTTGTATTAGTCCATCTATACTGACCTCCATCAGGTTGCAAATTGAATATAATTTTTTTCTGCATCTAGCTCTGAAAAAATATTGGGCTTCTAGCTGTGTGTGGGACTTGTTGTATTAGTCCATCTATACTGACCTCCATCAGGTTGCAAACTGCATATATTTTTTTCTTCATCTACCTCTGAAAAAATATTGGGCTTCTAGCTGTGTGTGGGACTTGTTCTATTAATCCATCTATACAGACCTCCATCAGGTTGCAAACTGAATATATTTTTTTCTGCATCTACCTCTGAAAAAATATTGGGCTTCTAGCTGTGTGTGGGACTTGTTGTATTAGTCCATCTATACTGACCTCAATCAGGTTGCAAACTGAATATATTTTTTTCTGCATCTATCTCTGAAAAAATATTGGGCTTCTAGCTGTGTGTGGGACTTGTTCTATTAATCCATCTATACAGACCTCCATCAGGTTGCAAACTGAATATATTTTTTTCTGCATCTACCTCTGAAAAAATATTGGGCTTCTAGCTGTGTGTGGGACTTGTTGTATTAGTCCATCTATACTGACCTCCATCAGGTTGCAAACTGAATATATTTTTTTCTGCATCTACCTCTGAAAAAATATTGGGCTTCTAGCTGTGTGTGGGACTTGTTCTATTAATCCATCTATACAGACCTCCATCAGGTTGCAAACTGAATATATTTTTTTCTGCATCTACCTCTGAAAAAATATTGGGCTTCTAGCTGTGTGTGGGACTTGTTGTATTAGTCCATCTATACTGACCTCCATCAGGTTGCAAACTGAATATATTTTTTTCTGCATCTACCTCTGAAAAAATATTGGGCTTCTAGCTGTGTGTGGGACTTGTTGTATTAGTCCATCTATACTGACCTCCATCAGGTTGCAAACTGAATATATTTTTTTCTGCATCTACCTCTGAAAAAATATTGGGCTTCTAGCTGTGTGTGGGACTTGTTCTATTAATCCATCTATACAGACCTCCATCAGGTTGCAAACTGAATATATTTTTTTCTGCATCTACCTTTGAAAAAATATTTGGCCTTCTAGCAGTGTGTGGGACTTTCTCTATTAGTCCATCTATACTGACCTCCATCAGGTTGCAAATTAAAAATAATTTTTATCTGCATCTAGCTCTGAAAAAATATTTGGCCTTCTAGCAGTGTGTGGGACTTTCTCTATTAGTCCATCTATACTGACCTCCATCAGGTTGCAAATTGAATATAATTTTTTTCTGCATCTAACCCAGCCAATAGTTTTGGCCTAATACCACAGTTTGGCCACTCAGCTCTGCTCGGTTCCCATCCATTGTTTTTTTGTGCAAACAACTCCAGAGTTGTTAATTAGTTAACCACCAAAATGAGTGGAAAAAGGCCTGCTGCTGGTGGAAAGGGGAATAGGCGTGTTGGGAAGGGGAAAAAAGGTTGTGTCCGTGGGGTAGGTGTTAAAGCAACAGTAACATCTGCAGAAGAAAGACCATCTTCCAGCCAAACTAAAATGTCTACTTATTTTAGCGGACAATGTGATAAGATCCCTTTCTTACGGCCACGCCAATCGCTACAAATTCCAGATGAGGCACAAAAACAGCAGGTGCTTCAACGGATATCAAGTGCTCCTTTAAGTGGGCTCTCCTCCACATCAACTTCAACATCACAAATACTCCAGTCCTCAAAGGTGTCACCCCAATCGCACTTGCTTCCTCACAGCTCCCAAATCTCCAGCTGCCCGTCTGAGTATGAGGTAGAACAGATGGTTGAGTCTGCAGAGCTGTTTACTCACACTATAGCCTGGGAATCAGAGGTCGACTCCAGCGCTTCTGTGAATCCAGACGAGGAAATGATCTGCACTGATGCCCAGAATCTTTATGAGTCGGATCCAGGATAAGACGCAGAAGGTTCTGACCATAATGTAGACCCTCATTCCCAAACTGTAACTCCTGTTGGTGGAGACAATGAGGAAGACGATGATAAGACTCAAATACCTGATTGGAGCGACAACTTTAGTTTTTTGTCAGGGCAGGAACAGGTTGGCTCTGAGGACGACGGGTGTGATAACGCACAGGGTGATGATGATGAGGTTGGAGATCCCACTTACTGTCAACCCACAGTCAGCCAAGAGATGAGGTCAGCAGAGGAGGTGGAGGAAGATGCTAGTGACGACGAGGTCAGGTTGCGCCTTCCTGGACAGAGACGTAGTACTGGAAGCACGTCAACAACTGCATCCTCAAACACAACTCTGCCTCTCACCACAAGTCGTGGTGGCTCTTCAGGTCGCATGGTTGCTAAGCCTTGCATAGCCTGGGCATTTTTTCAGATCGATAAAGATGACCCAACTCGTGTTATCTGTAACATTTGTCAGCAAAAGCTAAGTAGAGGCCAAAAAATACATAGTTTGAGTACTTCATGCATGAACCGGCACATGGACATGAAGCATAAGTTGCAGTGGGAAGCTCAGTGTGCTACAATGCGGCCTAGCCGGCCGGGCCAACCACCGTCTGCCATATCTTGTGCATCCGCGGCCTCTTCATCCTCTGTGACTGGGGGGACAGCAGTCACACCTGTTTTGGGGCGCAGACCTGCCACCTCTTTACCCGCAACAGCCAGTGTGATTGGCAGGTCATCATTTTCTTTGGAGGTGGTAACACCAGCTGGTGTTGAGCGCTGTCCGACATCGATAGCACCACCTTTGGATCAAGGCAACCTAACATGTCCGCCTGCATCTTCCTCACAGACCGGCAGTTTGCCGGGGACACCCTTATCAACCCCGTCTAAGCACAATAGCCAGCCCTTGGTCCCTCAGATGTGGACAAGTAAAAGACCATTTCCTCCTAGCCATGAGAAAACTAAGAGGTTGAATTTCACCATCTGCAAGTTCTTGGCTACAGAAATGCTGCCTTTCCGACTGGTGGACACAGAGGATTTTCGAGACCTTATGTCCGTCGCAGTGCCCCAGTACCAGATGCCCAGTCGGCACTACTTCTCAAAGAAAGGTGTGCCTGCGCTCCACCAGCATGTCGCACACAACATCACCGCTTCTTTGAGAAACTCTGTGTGTGACAGGGTGCATTTCACCACAGACACTTGGACGAGTAGGCATGGACAGGGGCGTTACATGTCACTGACTGGGCACTGGGTAGCTATGGTGACAGCAGGACAAGGGGCTGCTGTCCAAGTCTTGCCGTCCCCACGAGTTGTGCGTCAATCCTCTTTATGTCAAAGTTCCTCCACTGCTTCTGCCTCCTCAACCTCCTCTCGGTCTTCCACCTGCACGCAAAGCCTGTCTGGTCATGCCACAAGCTTTCTAACTGCGCAGAAGGGATCCTGCACACCTCCTTACTATGCTGGCAGTAGGGCTCAACGTCATCAGGCGGTTTTTACATTGAAATGTCTGGGAAATGTGAGTCACACAGCTGAGGAGTTGTGGTCAGCTCTGGAGAACCAATTTCATGAATGGTTGTCTCCACTGGACCTGAAACCAGGGAAGGCCGTGTGCGACAATGCTGCAAACCTGGGTGCGGCCCTTCGCCGGGGCAATGTCATACACGTGCCTTGTATGGCTCACGTGTTGAACCTGGTTGTCCAGCAATTTTTAGCCCACTATCCCAGACTAGATGGCCTTCTGCAGAGGGCCTGGTCGCTGTGTGCTCACTTTCGCCGTTCGCATCCCGCAGCTCAGCGACTTACATCTCTACAGAAGTCGTTGGGCCTGCCACTTCACCGGCTAAAATGCGATGTGCCTACCCGGTGGAATTCAACTCTGCACATGTTGCAGCGACTGTGGCAGCACCGACAAGCCCTGGTGCAATACGTTCTGACGTATAGCCTGGGCCAACGAGATCCAGAGGTGGGGCAAATCACGCTGGAGGAGTGGTCTCAGATCAGGGACCTATGCACCCTTCTGCACAGTTTTGAAATGGCGACGAAGATGTTTAGTGCTGACGATGCCATTATCAGCATGACTATTCCGGTGATTTACATGCTGGAGCACATGTTAAACAGAATTCGGAGTCAGGTGGTGGCACAAGAGGAGGTGGAGGAAGTAGAGGAGGAGGAGTTGTATGCGGAAGGGCTAACATCTGCAAGGTCCAGACGGTCGGCAGCACCAAGGCGGCAGGCATGTGAGGGTGGGGGAGATGGTTTTACCAGGGTGCATGGTAGCAGCCAAACTAGTGAGGAAGGTGCAGGAGCCCAGGAAGAAGTGGAGGACGAACTGATGGAAGACTCATCAGATGAGGGAGACCTTGATCACATTTCTGTTGTGCGAGGTTGGGGGGAGAGGACAGAGGAAGGAAGCATGATTGTTACCTCTCCACCAACACAACAGGGACTTGGTGCTCCTGGATGCGCAACACACATGAGTGCCTTCTTGCTGCACTACCTGCAACATGACCCTCAAATTGTGAGAATTAGAAATAATCCTGACTACTGGGTTGCCACACTCTTAGATCCCCGGTACAAAAGTAAATTTGCAGAAATTATTCCTGCCATAGAAAGGGATGCACGCATGCAGGAGTATCAGCAGAGACTGTTGCAGAATCTTACATGTGCTTTTCCACAAAATACCAGTGGTGCACGTAGTGAATCTCACAGTTCCAACTTGCCAACCATGGGACCGTCAAGTGTTCAGCACTCAAACCGTAACAGAACCACAGTATCTGCTGGTAACATCAATTTTGCGGAATCATTTCACCACTTTTTTAGCCCATCCTTTGCAAGGCCACAGGAGACAAGAAGTCTGACACATAGTCAACGCCTAGAGACGATGGTACAGGAGTATCTCCAAGTAAACATTGAAGCCACGACTGTGTCACTGGACCCTTGCTCTTTTTGGGCTTCCAATCTGGATAAATGGCCGGAGCTAGCCACTTACGCCTTGGAGATCTTGTCATGCCCCGCAGCCAGCGTTCTGTCTGAACGTGTGTTCAGCGCTGCTGGTGGTGTGCTGACAGATAAGCGCACGCGGCTCTCCACTGATAATGTAGACAGACTCACGTTCATAAAGATGAACAAATCATGGATCCGAAACGACTTTTCTACCCCTGTGTCATCCTGGGGAGAGTAAAAGCTTGATGATTGGTTAAAATCACCCTACCAACCGTTTTAAGCTTTCAAATTACTAATCATGTTTATCTGTATCTTGTCTGGAAAATAATTTGGGCTTTGTAGCAGTGTGCAGCACTGATTCTATTAGGCCATCTATAATAAGCTCCACCAGATTTAAAATTACTAATCATGTTTATCTGTATCTTGACTGGAAAATAATTTGGGCTTTGTAGCAGTGTGCAGCACTGATCCTATTCGGCCATCTATACTAAAGCTTCACCAGATTTAAAATTAATAATAATTTTTAGCTGCATCTAGCCCGGAAAATAATTTTGGGGCTCCGAGATGCGCAAGACACATAAGTGTCTTCTTGCTGCACTACCTGCAGCATGACCCTCGTATTGTCAGAATTCGAAGTAATCATGACTACTGGGTTTCCACACTCTTAGATCCCCCAAACTTTTCGATCAACCTTTTCATTTTAATAAAGACCAAAAAAATGGTCATTTTTGAAATTATAAGCATTAGCAGGTTGTTAGAAACTGAAATCAAACAGTTTTCAACTCAAAACTTTATTCTAGGTGATGTTACATTTTCACATAGGACCCCTTGTTCGAAAGGAGCTTATGAACTCTCTCGTCCATTGAATTTGTCAGGTTTTGGATGGTTTCTGCTTCAATTGTTTTGCATGAGGACAGAATACCCTCCCAGAGCTGTTGCTTAGATGTGAACTGCCTCCCGCCATCATAGACACTCCTTTTAATGATGCTCCAAAGGTTCTGAATGGGGTAGAGGTCAGGGGAGCATGGGGGTCACACCATAAGTTTGTCCCCTTTTATGCCCATATCAGCCAGAGATGCAGATGTTTTATGTGCAGCATGAGATGGTGCATTATCATGCAGAAAAATTATCTTGCTGTGAAATACACGGTTCTTCTTCTTGAACCATGGCAGGAAGTGCTGTTTGAGAAAATCCACATACATTATGGAGTTCATCTTTAGCGCCTTCAGGGATCCTAAAGGGGCCGACAATCTCTCTCCCCATGATTCCAGCCCAAAACATTACTCCACCTCCTCCTTGTTGGCGCTGTAGCCGTGTTTGCGTGGGGTGTCCATCAACCAGCCATCCTCCACTCCATCCATCTGGACCATCGAGCGCTGCACGGCACTCATCCGTGAACAAAACAGTTTTGAAATCAGTCTTCATGTAATGTTTGGCCCACTGGAGCCGTTTCTGCTTGTGTGAAGTGGATAGAGGAGGTCGACAGGATGGCGTATGCACAGCTGCAAACCTCTGAAGGACCCTGCATCTTGTTGTTCGGGGGACGTTGGAGGCACCAGCAGCTTCAAAAACTTGTCTGCTGCTATGACAAGGCTTTTTTGCCGCTGCTCTTTCAACCTGATGTAATTGCCTGTAGGAAAGAGTCCTCAATTTGCCCTTATCAGCACGCACACGTGTGTACTGTGAATCAGCTACATACTTCTTGATTGCCAAGACACTTCATCCTGATCATCGCACAATGTTGATTGTAGTCATGCCTTGACCTAAACACTCCACAATTTGTTGCTTCTCAGCAGCCGACACATCCTTTTTCTTTCCCATTTTGGCAGAAAATGTAGGCTGCTTAATAATGTGAGACAGCCTTCTTAAGTAGTCTTGCCTTTCATTGGACACACCTGCCAAACTAATTAGCACAGGTGTCTGCAATTGCTTACAGTGATATAAAGAGCCCTGACACACATCACCATCAATGAGTTTAACTGACAAACAAACAAATTCTTCCCTTATCACTCCTAAACACTTTTTGCATAATAATTTGGAACACAGTGTACATGTGCTTTTCCACAAAACACCAGTGGTTCACGTAGTGAATCTTACAGTTCTAACTTGCCAACCGTGGTCTGTATGGAGTTGTTCAATAAAGGGCCCAAAATTAAGATAACATAGATGGGAGAGGTCTCTATGAATAGGAATTCCTAAGTATTTGATACCCTGTGAGGGCCAGGCAAAGGGAAAGTTGGACTGGATGGAATCCTATATGGATTTGGGGAGGGAGACATCGAGGGCCTCAGACTTCGCTGCATTGATTTTAAAATTTGACCATGTAACAAAGTGATCTATTTCAGCCATAACAGCATGGATGGATATATGTGATTGAGTGATATATACTAGGACATCATCAGCAAATAGAGAGCACTTGTACTCGGTGCCTCCCACCTCAATCCACCTAATATTGGGGTTATGGCGAATTGATGAGAGCAGGTGCTCCGTCACTAGGATGTATAAGAGAGGGGACAGAGAACATCCCTGCCTTGTCCCATTGGTGATTGTGAAAGGTGATGAAAATGTTCTGACGCGCCCCCTGGGCCTTGGGACACCCGGAGCCGGACCCTTTTTGGTGGATGCTGGTGGTTGTAGTCTCCGTGGCGGCAACCCGGTTCCGTGGCTCAGGGCGGTCAAACCAGTGGCGGAACTATTTATGTGGTTTTGATGTTTAAATGTCCGACTACGCCACCCGTGGATTGCGGTCAGAGTGAACCGCCGCTCCAGGGCAGACCGCTGAGGCTGGTGTTGTGGGTGCAGCAGAGCGTAGCATAACTCCCCACGGGAGGAGTATAGCCTCAGGGCAGTGTATGCGGAGGATGGGGGTGATGGTGCAGGGCAGCAGCAGTAATGACACGGAGTCAGTGATGCAGTCCAGGGCCTTTACTCACAGTTCTTATTATCCAGACCACGTCTGCAGGTAACGGCTGCCCACGTCGTACTGTGCTCACCAGGTGAGGGGCTTAGACAACTCCCAGATAACTTTGGAGTGCTTCACAGGACCCCCTTTGTGTGTCCTTTGTCTGGCCTTTCTTACCAACCCTTCTGTCCGGCTGCCTCGGGCCTCCTCTTGGTAAACTTGGTGCCAGTTTCCCTGACCCTATGTGGTGCCTTCCTAGCGGGTGTAGCGAGGGGCTGCGCCACATAAAATGTCACAGCCTCCTGTTTCTAGCTGAGGGTCGTTTCGGGGACCGGTCTCCCCCTTTGGCCTGACCCCTCCACGCAGGTGGATTCGGGCGTGCGGTGGCGACTCGCCCGTCCGCACCCCTGAGATCCCTTCGTTCCTCGTTCCTGGAGCCTTCTCCGCTCCTCTTCCTTCCTTCTCCCTCTTCCAGGCCTGGGCCTCTGTTACTAGGCCCGCCTCCGGAGCAGAGCTCATGCAGAGCCCCTGCTCCCTGCCACTTCTGCTCAGACTTCTCTGCACTGAACTAAGATGGTGCCCACCTTTTATACTCCCTTCTCAATGCACCCAGGAACTGCTTCCTCCCTGCTCCTGCACTACAGGGTTCCCCTTCCTCAGTGTTCCCTCCCCCCACTCCAGCCAGGGACAGGGACTGTCGTGCTCATCTCAGGGGCATATTGGTCTCCCTGCCCCACGGCAATGTGGTGTAATGCATGCAGGTGTCGGGTCCTGATCCACACTACATCCTTACCTGAGAGTGAGATATCACACCTCTGCGTGAGGTGCAATACCTTTGTAGCAACCGAGCCCTCAGGGTGCTACAGTTCCATTTATCTTCAGCCTAGGTGACGTATTGCGATACAGGGCCGTGATTTTGGCTATAAAAGGGTCCCCTAGACCCCTACCCCAAGCTTTTTAAGAGAATCATATATGGCGTGCCAGGAGACTCTATGGAATGCTTTCTCAGCATCCAACGAGAGTATCTAATTACAAATTTTTAACTGCATCTAGCCCAGGAAATACTTTGTGCCTAGTAGCAGGGTCTGCTAGTCAGCGGATTATCCTGGCTGTTAAGCAAGCTACACCACCTGTAGTTTGGACACTTCATTTTTTCAAAGGAAATGCTTCGGGACCACGGGATACTCAGTGAAGAGCATCAGGAGGCACCCCAAGGCATAGGGGCTCGGACTGGCAGTAGGATGCCTTGCGGTGGACAGCCGAGCTCGATCCTTATAAAAGCTTTTTAACTGCAGCAGCTTTAGTGGACGCTACTGGAGCTGGAATTACGCGGCTGCTGGCATGAGACTTGCCCTCCAATAGATCCTTGTAAATGGATTTAAAGTGTATTTATTCAAATTAGAGAGACAATTTAAATTAAAAAGCTTAGAGCTGCCTCCACCACAGGGGGGCTCGCTCGACCCACCAGCGGACAGGCACCAGTATTGGGAGATGGGGGCTGGCCGTCAGGGTTCACCGCGGCTCTGGCACAAACCCGGCGACACGGAGGTGGCACGGGCAGGAGCGGACTGAACGTGTCGGCTTCTCACTTTTTGGATTTTAGAAGGGCATGACATGCCTATATCTGTGTCTCCCCCTCCTTTTACTCCTCCACCTCTTTTCTTTTCGCATGACTATATGTACTTGTCACTTTTCCATGTGTTAGTTGTGTCTTCTGAGCAGTTTGTCAGCTTTTGGACACCTTTGAAGGTGTTTTCTATGTGTTTCTATGTGTTTTTGTTTGCCTGCCATTGGTTTTAACGGTGTTCGAAGGTGTTCGACGAACAGTTCGACGAACAGTTCGGCGAACACACGGGTGTTCGACGAACCAAACCGAACTCGAACACTACGGGGGTGGCTCAACACTAATCCAGGTTAATAAGAGAGATGGGATAGTAATTTGTGGGGAGACAAAAGATTTTTGTGGGGTTTAGGGATTACTGTAGTTAATTTGCCTAGCTGAATAGCTTGGTAAGATGAGGAGCCAGACGGGTGCCAAATTTTGTTATAATAAACTTTAGAAAGACCATCTGGACCCAAGGTTTTGCCAAGGTTTTAGCGTTTACGCATTAGTTGTATTCCTTCCTCGATTACTGATGCATTCAATAAGTTCCTTGCTTGTTAAGAGTGGTTGTTGATGAGCTGAGGGTTTGTTGTAAAGTTTGGCATAAAACTCATTGAATGCATCATATATATAAAAAGGATGGGCTGATACATCTTCTGGCCTATGTTGTATATTAGGAATTTGATTTATTTTCTGTTTGTTGAATGAAATCTGAGCTAATAAACAATTGGGCTTACTGGCCCAAATATAACACATTGCTTACATCCATCTAATGTACCAAAGTGAGAAATGTGGGTGTGCTAAGCTGCTGGTAAGGAATTTACAGGATTCAGATGAATATACATAGATTGTAGTTTATTCCCAAAAGCGTGTCTAGGTCAAATGCACCTCTTCCTCAGGAAAACCACAATAAAGATCTTAATCATGTAATCATGTGAATTTGTTACCAGCAGCACAGCACACCCTCATTGCTCCCTTTGGTACATATCAATGTTGGTTTATCCAACCGGCAGAGCAGCAGCAGCTGAGGTATTGCTGTCTAAGGCAATTCAATTGCTGAGGTTTCACAACGTCACAAGGTGAGCGAAAAAAACCACAGTAAAATCAGATGCTCTTTGGTTAATGCTCTGTGTGCGATTTTTGTCAGCCCCTAGTCAATTGCATCCATCTAAGCTTTTGTGGCGCCCCTGAGGGTTCGACCGCCACAGGGATGCTGCACTTCTCTAATGGAGTGTAGTGTTCCTCCTCTGAGGTAAGAACAGTGTGATAGTCGTGACCCAACCTTTGCATCCAACACCACATTTCTCCACCAGAGGGGGCTAGTATGCACTAGGTGCTGCTCCCCTGGTTACAGGGAGACTGGGGAACCAAGAGTTAGGGGAACCAGTTAGTGGGTGAGGGTGGAGGACTAACAAGTTAGTTACACTTTAAATTTCATATTTAATAAAAAGCCATCTTGGTTCGTGGTCTTCCGCTGGTCCTTGTGGTCTAGTTCTTTGACGGTCCTGGTTAGTCAACTGGCCTGGCTGTCATGTACTGTGAACTCCTACCCTGAAAGTGGATCCTGTGTGGGCCTGCAGCAGATGGGGACACAACCCTCGTACCTTGGCCTTGGGTCGAGGGGCAGGTTGCAGACGGGGAATGTCTCAACCCAGTCAAGGACCACGACCAAGAAGGCCCGGAGCTTAAGGGTGTAGCTCCACAGCAAATGGATCCCGGGGAGGATGCAGACGGAGTGGTGTACGCCACCTGTCCTCACATATCTGATATATTCAGAGGGAGTCCGGCTGCAAGAGGGGTACCGGCCCCCGACACCCGACCTTGCTACTCTATGTCCTGGTCGGGAAAGTCCGGTAGGCCCTGAGGATCCCACCGGGTATCGGACGGAGCGGAGCTGCCACCCGTGCCCTTGTTCCGAGAGGAGCTCAGAGGGAGACCCGGCCTATCTACACACACAGACAGGAAAGGATACGGTCTGTAGTTCAGGAACACTCTGGTGTAGGGTCCCGATTGAACACTGGACTTAGTCAGAGGTTGTCGGACCCCCGTCCCTGGTGACCGCAGGACTCCACGGGGAGCAGGGAGTCACCTTCCTTCTGCCATCTCTAAAGTGAGTAAAGCCTTGGAAGTTCAACCCTATGGCCTCGGGACTGTTTATTCTGCGCTACACCGCATGACGCGGCGCCCGTCTTCCTCTACTACTACCCCCTCCATCCTGTCCCTCTGCCCTGAGGCCTTGCTCCACCTGTGGGGAGTAGTAATAACTATGGTCGCCATACCACCATGCCTCAGCGGACAGAAGCGGCGCTGGTGACCTTCACCAGGTGCCACAGGTGGCGTAGTCGTAAATCAGCCACTCAACCCGGATAAGCCCACACCATCCTTTTAATGTGACGGCCCTGAGCACGGGTCGGGTCCGGGCAACGGCTGCACTCCATCTCTCCATCATAGGACCCGACTCCGAGTCCCCCATCTCCCAGGGTAAAATAAAGGGCTTTTAGAGTAGAGGCGTCACACTTTTCTATATGGTTAGATGATACGACACCATGCTAAAGCATAGTCTCCTTAACAGTTTTATATATGAAAATAGTAGGCAAATTTTAAAAGCCTGAGTTCGTCATTTTCTAATATAGCCTAAAGGCCCCGTCACACTAAGCGACGCTACAGCGATCCCGACAACGATACGACCTGTCAGGGATCGTTGCTGCATCGCTATGTGGTCGCTGGTGAGATGTCAAACAGTCAGATCTTCCCAACGACGCAGCAACGATGCGGCGACCCGTAATGATCTGTATAACGATGCACGCCTATGTGTTTCTGTGTCTGGGTCGTTAACAAAGTCGTTGGTAAGGTGTCAAACACACCGATTCATGCTAGCCAGCGGGGCTTCAACGATCAAATATATGTCCAGACCATTCCGACACGACCAGCGATCTCACAGCAGGGGCCTGGTCGCTGCTAAGTGTCAAACGTGCGAGATCGCTGCTGAGGTCGCTGTTGCGTCACAAAACTTGTGACTCAGCAGCTTACTCGCTAGCGATCTCGCTTAGTGTGACGGGGGCTTTAGCTATAGTCCAATCTTCTTAAACTCCTAAAGCAGTTTAAATAATCTTTCCCCTGATGAAGGCCTTATGAGCCATCTAGACCCATCCTGGTTCTGAATGATCTTAGTTATCTTTAAAAAAGGTGGATAAGTGTTGGTTTATTCAAGATAAAAGAAAAGACTAAAAAGTAAGGACTCATTCAATCTTCATTTAAATGGGATGAAGGGGTCTGGGGTGAATCTAATTCAGAAAAGGCTATGTTGTGGTCAGAACATGCACAGTGACCGTGACTTTCATAAAATAAACTAGGCAGGGTTATTGCATTGAAGGATATCCAATCAGTATGAGTGTAATGGAGGAGAGAAGGATACAAATGAGTATCCCTTTGATAGGCCATTATTCTCCCGCCAGACATTTGCCAATGAGAGCTGATCACAATAGGAATAAATGTTCTCTTGATGCGCACCTGTTCTTTCCAAAAGGATAGAGTGGGATCCGTTTAACTTGCCATTATATACAAAATTATGATCCCTACACACATTTTAGTACAAAAACATTTGGGCCTTCAGTTGGTACAAAAGTATTCATTACGCAAATCTTCCTGTCATAGAGATAACCTTCAAGTAAAATATAATGCTTCTGTGGGTCATAGATTTTGGGACAAAGGGACATGGATTGTGGAGTAGAATCCACAATTTATGTTCACAGTAACTCATCTGTTGGTGTCCATGGAAGGAAGAAGGGTCATTGTGCGATTTATAGATGCAAATAAAATCAGGCCATAATTTTACATGATCAAGAAATGTTTTCCTACATTTAATAAGAGAATTAAAACCTCAAACATTGTGTGAGATTACTCTACAAATATTAATATAGAACAAGTTACACTAATCCTTTTAAACATACAGTATGATTTTCAAGTGAGCATAGAAAAGAAATGTAAAACAGCAGCCATTGCACAGGTGATTACCATCAAACTTGAATAAAACAACACAACCATTGTGACCCATTGCTCAAAGCACAGGACTATGATAAAGAAACCATTTATATAAGTAACAAGCTAAGCTTGCTAAAGTAGAAAAAAAACTAAGTAAATTGGAGACAGCCTGACCAAGCTACTCAGCTGTCTTTCCTGCAGTAAGAGCGTACAAAATGCTGGGGTAGACCGGCATTCTGCACTACGAGTGGGCTTCTTTTAAAGTTGTTCAAATTCAAATACCAAAAATTGCTGCCGTTGGGCTAGAATTTGAAAAAAATGAACAGCATTCTCAAGATTCGATCATAGTTTGCTTCAAAAACAGACTAGAATGACATAATAACAATCATGTGAAGGCCACTTAGCCTTTAAAGCATTTAGGGAAAGATCTTTTCCTCCAGGTGAAAGGGTCAGCAACATTTTTCTTATTGGAGATAGATCTTGCTTTAATCTAGGTTTTCACTAGATGTTGTGGCTTATGAGGGTATAAAAAATTTGTCCGAAAGGCAATAGTTTCCTTAAAGCATACATGTCAAACTCTGGCCTGTGGCCCAAATCTGGCCCACAGGGTGGTTTTATTTGGCCCGTGACACCAGAATCACCACCCCTATGTGGGGCCATTATTTTGTATGGAGTACTATGTAGGGCCCATTATTTTGTATGGAGGACTATGTGGTGCTCATAATACTGCATGGAGGACTAGGTGGAGCCCATTATTCTGAATGGAGGACTATTTGGAGCCCATTATTCTGTATGGAGGACTATGTGCGGCCCATTATACTGTATACTAGTTGGCCAGCAACTTAGTTTTTAATTTTGGCCCTCTGTGTGTTTGAGTTTGACATCCCTGTCTTAAAGGAACCCAGCACAAAATGACTATTCAAGCTAAGTTCTGCTCCTCAGTGGGGGGCAAATCATCTAAATACACCTTCACACTTGCTTGTTTAGCCTCAATCTCCATCCCCACTTTGATTGACAGCTCTGACTTCATAGAGCCAGAGAAGGATAGAGATAAATGAAAACCAAGCAGGTGGGAAAGTATATTTAAATGATTGGCCCTGCCGTGAAGCACTGAGCTCCTGTACGCAGTTTGAACAGTCATTCTGTGCTGACTGAGTCCCTTTAAGCAGTATATTCTTCGCTTCTTTCAGGATTTTCACCAAATAAGAGTGGGCATGTATTTGTAAGTTAAGACTAAAAGGAAAGCCCATTAGTATTTGATTTGTTCCCTCTGAAGTTGACTGGGCAAAGAAAACATCACCATTCCAATGCCAATTAGGCGAAGTCAGCATATAGAAGAACTGATGCAGGCAGTTTTGTATCAGACAGGGAGATGGATCCTCAATGTCGTTGGTGCCAATGAGCAGATGACTTGACTTACAGTATGGGCTGATGACATTCATGCAGTTAGGTGAAACGGTTGAAGCAACGATAGCTGTAGCGTCTGGATAGCAGCTGGAAGAAATAAGGCTGTAGAGACTGGATGATAGCTGGAGGAATCGAGAATGTATATACTAAAGAAGCAATGCACAGTAAAGTAGTCCCAAAGATGCAGCAGTACTGAGAAGGTAAGATGACACACAATAAAGATGGATTAGTGTGCTGTAACAGAGCCCAATGGAACAGCATAGCTGGGCTTGTAGTTACCCTCATTTTGGAATGTAGCAGAAACCAGCAATTGTAGCAGAGTTGGCTAAATCAAGAGACTCAATCAGCAAAGTTATAGCAGAGCCCAGCATCATAGCAGCACTGGTTTAGGAAAGAGTGAAGTTAAAGAAGACTCCAGCATTGTAACAGAGGTGGATTAGTCAGTACACAGTAAGCACACTTAGGAAATGCAAGAGCAGGTGAGCAGCAGATGGTGTGGTTGCCAACTACCTGACTATTAAGACAGCAAACTGCCACCTGAGTTGGCTTGTAAGGCTTTAGAGCATGATGATAGAGGGTCACACTGGTTTGCCATTTCATACTGGCGAAGCAAAGAGTGGAGAGTAGAGAAGACGTGCCTGGTGCTGGAGTCAGAATATATAAATGAAATGTAATAGGAAGAACAGGTTGCATGCAGCTGACAAAAGACGATCTCTAACTTCTATATAATGAAAGTAGCGTATGACATATTTAGGGGTTTTAGTATTCAGCAGCTTAAATAGAGCGTGATGGAAGCAAACCAAATGCAACCTCCTGCTCTATGGCCTCCCTTCCAACACTCTTGCGCCCCTCCAATCTATCCTAAACTCTGCTGCTCGACTAATCCACCTATCCCCCCGCTATTCCCCAGCCTCTCCCCTCTGTCAATCCCTTCACTGGCTCCCCATTGCCCAGAGACTCAAGTTCAAAACCCTAACCATGGCATACAAAGCCATCCACAACCTGTCTCCTCCATACATCTGTGATCTAGTCTCCCGATACTTACCTGCACGCAACCTCAGATCCTCACAGGATTTCCTTCTCTACTCCCTCTTATCTCCTCTTCCCAGAATCTTCCCACCTACTGTATCCTTACCCATCCCTTGTAGACTGTGAGCCCTCACGGGCAGGGTCCTCTCTCCTCCTGTACCAGTCGCTGACTCATTTTGTTAAGATTATGTAAATGTTTTTGCTATGTACAGTACAGACCAAAAGTTTGGACACACCTTCTCATTTAAAGATTTTTCTGTATTTTCATGACTTTGAAAATTGTACATTCACACTGAAGGCATCAAAACTATGAATTAACACATGTGGAATTATATACTTAACAAAACAGTGTGAAACAACTGAAAATATGTCTTATATTCTAGGTACTTCAAAGTAGCCACCTTTTGCTTTGATGACTGCTTTGCACACTCTTGGCATTCTCTTGATGAGCTTCAAGAGGTAGTCACTGGAAATGGTTTTCACATCACAGGTGTGCCCTGTCAGGTTTAATAAGTGGGATTTCTTGACTTATAAATGGGGTTGGGACCATCAGTTGTGTTGTGCAGTAGTCTGGTGGATACACAGCTGATAGTCCTACTGAATAGACTGTCAGAATTTGTATTATGGCAAGAAAAAAGCAGCTAAGTAAAGAAAAACGAGTGGCCATCATTGCTTTAAGAAATGAAGGTCAGTCAGTCTGAAAAATTGGGAAAACTTTGAAAGTGTCCCCAAGTGCAGTTGCAAAAACCATCAAGCGCTACAAAGAAACTGGCTCACATGAGGACCGACCCTGGAAAGGAAGACCAAGAGTCACCTCTGCTTCTGAGGATAAGTTTATCTGAGTCACCAGCCTCAGAAATTGCAGGTTAACAGCAGCTCAGATTAGAGACCAGGTCAATGCCACACAGAGTTAGGCATCCTCCTTTGCATATTGGGGCCCTTCTTTCGCTTCTGATTGACAGTGCTCACTTCCAGAGCAAGCACTGTCTGAAACCTGCCAGAGTATGTGCGACATACACACACACAGTGACTGCGCATGTTCTCCTCCCTGTCACCATTCTTCTGATGCCACTAGCTACACTTCTTGGTGTAACAGTGTAGCAATCGACAACAAAAGAAAGAAGACAGGGAGGAGGATACACCCCGCCACTGTGTGTAAGTGTGGTTGCACACACACTGGCAGCATTCAGACAATGCTCACTCTGGGAAGTGAGCACTGTCACTCAGAAATGGAGAAACGGCCCCAATATACAAATGAGGAGACGTAGCAATGCAGTCAATTCTTGGCCATGCCGAGCGTGCACCGAAACCTCTTCATTTGCATATTAATTATAGTTATTTTCTCAGGCACTGTACCAGTAACAGGTACAATGCTAGTATGGTTGGTATAGGGACCAAGTTCCCTACAACACTACATAGCCCATCTAAAGTGTATTTTGGGGGTGACAGACTCCCTTTAAGTTCCAGAGCCCCCATATAGGTGGAATATTTGTCAGTAGCTTTTCTGTACCCCTCGAGACCTTCAATTATCTCATCCTGTTTAGCCTCCATATCTGAAACTCTCTGATCCTGATAGGGTACTAGCCTGGAGATGTTCTGAATGGCATGTGAGATTCCTCTTTAAACATATGTTTCATTTTTCTTCATAGTTCTGAGGAATTCAGAATCTCTTCATTCAGTGCTGGCGAGAGTTGAGTGTCCAGAGCTTCATTCTCAAAAATTGCCTGCTATAAATGAGCTGCGTTTTCAGATGTGAAGTTGGATTTAGAAAATCTTAGGAATGGTCTCAGAAAGGAGCTGGGACTGCCTGTCTGCAGTTCTCTTTCTGAACTTGGGCATCTTGTCTACAGACCAAATAATTTTTTGTGATTTGAAGATGCTACACATGATGACATAGCCTGGAAAAGTAGCTGTCAGCGTAGACCCTGCATCAGACACATTTGACCTGGTGAGATGCCCCCTCACTTTCTTTTATTTCTTCAGGCTAAAGTAAAAAAACATCCAATAAAATTATTTTTGAAACTACTTTAAAACCTTTTGTATTTTGTTTGACTTAGTAAAAGAATGATTATGAAAGTTTTCTTTTGTGCCAAAAAGTTTTACTGTGGCCAAAACCAAGAAAAGTCAGCTGATGAAAACCATGAAAAAGATTCAGGATTTCTTCACCACATGAGATTGAACTATAATGGCTATTTGTACACTGTTGGCCTTGTGTTATCTCTTTGTTGCCTCTTGTTTAGTTCGAGCACTTTTGTCTTAATAAAAGAAATTCCACACACTTTATGCTTAACCTTAGCGTTGGTGGCTATGTACCAAACGCCCAAGACTACTCATTTTTGCAGCAAATTGATTTGAAAAGATTTCTTTGTAAAGGTGCCACTGTGTGTTTACACTGCTTGATCCTGCTAAGCGTTTTCCTAAATAACAACTCATTACTTTTCCCTGGCCCAAAGCTAAAAGCTTTATTTGTAATTTTACATTGTTATGGAAGGCTGAGAGTTTGTTAGCTTGAATTCAATTAGGAGAAAAGGGTTGCTAATTGTACTGATGCCATGCAGGGCCATTCTCAATTTTTATTTCCTTTTCTTCCTTTTTTAATTTTTATTTTTTTTTAACAAGACATTTTTAAATATATTTTTGTGTATATTGGTCACTTTATACTTTTTGGTATAGTATATTCTTATGTGTTAACTACATACTTACAAATCTATTGTAGATATCCACCAGGTTTGACGACAGTTGACACTTTCCAGAATTAATAATTCGGTTATGGAAGTGTTTGAACCTTAGAAGTTGAACATCTGGGGTATCTGTTTTTTGTCTAATCTCTGGCTGTGGTCCATTTGATCATTGATGTAAGTTAGCACAGTCCAGAGGCATGACAATTATATATGATTCAAAGCATATTGCTTGACTCTTTCATGTCTTCAAGTAATTCTACAGAAGGGCATTAGGTAATTCTAATAAAAATTAGTGAAATCTAAGTAGCTAACTCTAATGGTGTAATTTGTATTTCAGTTTGTGCTTTATTGTATTGGTTGCAAATCATTTTTGAGTATACCGGAATTAAAAGGAAAGGTATCAATTAATATTACAGTATATAACAGAAAGCAACAAAGATTGAATACACTGTCTATAAAACTTTGCGATACAAATTGCAATAAAAGGTTTGTGTCATTTAACCCCTTTTAAAAAAAGCTGCTTGTAAGAAATCCTGAATGTTTGTTCTATTTTTTTTTTACGGCGAGCTGTAACTTTCAATGATTCCATTTAGGGGTACATAAGCTGTTTTTGCATTATTTTATTCTTGTGGGGAGCTGCCGAAACGGAAAAAAAAAATTTGGAGTTTAATTTTTTTTATTTGTGATGTTTACCTAATGTTTTCATTTTGTATTTTTAAAGATCAGACTATTAGGCATGTGGCAATAGTGAATATGGAATTTTTAAAACATTTTTTTTAATATTTCATATTAAATGGGTAAAAGGGGGTGGTCATTTTTATTTATTTTTATTTTTAACTTTTGTTTCCCCCCATTTCCTTTTAGATTGTAAGCTTATGAACAGGCCCCTCACTCCTAATGTAACTGTTTAAACTGTCTCACCTTGTATTGAATTTATTGTCTGTATATGTCCTCGCTTAATTATAAAGTGCTGCGGAATATGTTGGCGCTATACAAATAAAAAAAATATTATTATTATTAGTCTCAGTAGAGGATTTGAACCCGCGACTGTTTGGGGGCTTATTTGATATACTGTATTGCAATACTAGTAACATTTTTATTACTTCAATATTGCTGTATATTTTAAAAATGTAAAAACCATAGTCTCCTATGAAACCCAGCCTGTGACTTCACAGCCGTAACAACATGGCGGTAATGGGGGCCATCAATGATTTACAGCAGCATTTAATGGGTTAAATAGTAACTGTAATTTACATTTTTAAGCCGCCACATATTAAGAGCTATTTTTTACTTTAGCTCTGATGGGGGCTTGCTTTTTTTTGAGGGATGAGTTAACATTTCAATCTGGATCAGTTTTTGCTACATACGTCTTTTTGATCACATTGTTTTTTTTTTTTTTGTTTTACACGTTTTACAGTTCTCTCTGCAAGTTATAATTAATATGCTAACTTTGTTCTGCGTATCAATGCACTTCTGATAATGCTAAATTTATATGTGTTTTACTACTTTTGCACAATAAATTTACTTGATAAAAAATGTGTCGTACATTCTAAAAGCCATAACGTTTTTATTATTCTAGCAGCCGTGCTGTATGAGAACTTTTCTTGAGGGAGAAGCTGTAGTTTCTAATGACACCTTTCTATAATAACTGCATATTTTTTATTGTATTTTTTGGGCATAGGTGACCAATGGCAGCATTTTTGCCATAATTATTTCTATTTCTTCTACTGCTCAGAAGTAATTATATGCTAACTTTGCTCTGTGCCTCAATACACTTGTATCGATACCATATTTCTATTTTTTTTTTGTGCAGTGATTTTTCACAATAAATTTATCCTTTAAAAATATTTTTGGGTGTTGTGATAACAGAACTATATGAGATCTTGATTTTTTTGCGGGATGAACTGCAAAAAAATTCATCGGGATTTCTAATGGTATCGGTTTGGGGATTGTGCAGTCTTTTGATATCTTCTGTTCTATTTCTGTGGACGAGATGTAAGTCATCCCAAAAATCATCAATTGTGGTATAACTTTTCTCTTTTTATGTGAAGTTCACTAAGCTGAATAATTATAGGGCTCAATTCATGAAGACATTTTTGCCAGAATTCAGATTTAAAACAGCTGAAAACCTTTTGTGCAATTCAAAATTTAGCAAAAAAGTTGTGACTTTTAGCGTTTTCACAATAGTCTCAACCAGATGCACCAAAATGTACAGAGCTGGGGATGGGAGAGGGCATGACAAAGTTCACCAAAAAAATTCTTCACATTTTTGATACTTGAGTGGCGTAAATTACACCAGAAGTGCATACCACTTCCTGACTGGAGTAACATTTATAGCAATGGCACAAGATATGTCAAGAATTTGGTGCATCTTTCCTTGCCTCAGCCTTAGGGCCATATTCATTAAGATTGGCATCTTAATGATGGGTGTGCATGAGTAAGAAACACCTAATTTATTAAGAGGCGCAAGCCTCTGAATGTATTAGATTTATCCTATCAATGGCATGTGCCTCACCAGAAGTGTTACCTCACGAGAGGACTGGAGTACATTTCTGGCGTAAGTTCTGCCACTAAAGTTGCATAATGTTTGAAAAACCTATCATGTGGACTTTGTCACAACTTGCACCTACCTTGGTGTTCCTGGCCTGGATTAACTGAAAATCTACTTCATAATTTAAAAAATGCAATTTTTTTAACTTTGGATGTTCATATTTTTGTAACATGTTTTTTGCATTTTTTTACTTTTATACTTAGTCTCACTTTGAGAACTGAAAATATAGTAATCTAATCGTTGGTATAACAATAGCATTTTCATCTCCTCAGGGATCTGCTCCTGTGACATCTGTTTCTGTCATCAGGCACTGTCCTATTCATTCTGCAGGTGATGGAAGACACATCGGTGCCAGAAATTCTAGGTTGCACAGGCCGGGACCTGTAGTGTTATCCAGTCTATCAATATGGGTGTGTGCTGTACAGCTTCCTGTTTTGTCAAATGGGACAACCATACCCTGCTAACCTCTCAGCTTACTGCTCAGAGCTGCTAGATATAGTTTTACTAGCCCTGGTGCACATCTTTAGTCCAGATACTTTTTAGCCTGTTATTCCAATTTCAATATTGGCCTATTTCTTGATTATTCCTCTGACTTTCCATTTTTTCCTTGTCTGCCCTCAGGTTCCGACCCGGTGACCTGACCATTCCTGCCAACCCACTTCATTGGCCAGTGACTGCGCCAAGGACTTAACCCAGAGACCCTGTGTAAGTCCTCATCCCTGCATAGGGAATTGAAAGATGAAGGCCAAGGAATTCCTGGAACCTGATAGAATAACCTGTGCAAATCCTGTCTGTGACAGCCCTAATGAGAGCAGCCATGCGACTACAGACAAAGCCACATTACATGCATAATATCTGTAAGATTTATAATGTGTATTATTACTGTCAGTTTTACACTTACACACAGCCTATTAGGCCTTACTTCTAACAGGGCCCAATAGGCTCCCGTACATGGCAGGCCCAGAGGCCATTGTTTGATTTACGGTTGCCATGGGAAACATCAGTGCCTTGCAGCTGCATCAAGGGGATGAAGATGGGGTATAATGGAGCCCCATGGATATAGCTGTCACTATCATGGCCATTGCAGCAAACGTCAGCTATAATGTAAAACTGACACCCACTGCTAATGGCGTTGGCTCAGCTCCTGAGCTAGTGCCATCTCTGTGCCAAACAACTACAGCAGGTTGTGTGTATACTTTGTGCTGGTGCTGTATATAGATGGTGGTCATCTACAAGCAGGTTCACCCTTTATTTGCTGTGATTAATAGTGACCAGGACATCGAAGGTGTTTGACAAAGGGAGAATATTCCCTCTGCAATCCCATTGTCTCCCTGAGTTGCAAAGGTAACATGATTATCACAGGAAACCAAACCCATTGCTTAGCATCTAGTGTTAAGCAGCCCAGTTACTTTCTTATACTCAGTCTTCTACCTTATTACAATTTATAATATTGCAGTAGTTGGTGTAGTTGGTGTCTCTTTGATCTGTTCCTGGATTTCTGGCTACATAACAATTATGATTATACTATTATAATCTGCGAGGGCTTGCAATTTACCTCTTGCAGCTGTTTAGGGTTCCTTTCAATTGGCTCCATGCTATTTTAATATGCTTTCATGGGATTATAAATAAGCTTTAATTACTCAAATGATAAGTGTTGCACAATTATTTATAGAATGGACAGTTAAACAGAAAGCCAGAAAGATGAGAACTTATTTCTTTTAATATAATTTACATTTTGGTTTAATGTTTTTCCATCATTGTTCCTGGGAAACTTGCTTTCACTTCAAAGACAATTGTAGTAATATTTTATTATGCTTTATTAAGCATGTGTGCTTGGAATAATCATCTTCATCTAGATTGAGCATTTTACAAACATTTTCCAGATGATTTTGCACAATTTATTAATTGTTTTTATTTTCAAAAATTCACGGTGTCATCATTAAAAAAAATACTAAATTTTTAGTGATCCATAAAAATGCTAACCAGTTTTGTTGCAGTATTGCACATTCTCCTCTTTTGCATCCATTTTCTTTTCCCAGTAACATATTTTCTATTTGAACGGATACAAATTTTCACAATAAAACGAAGGACAGAAACATCAGTGGGATATTTTTTTATTATCTGAAGTTCCAAGGGAGATTGATTTTCTCATATAATCATTTTTCAGATTCAAAAGCATTATCCTTAACTTATGGCCTCTGGATTACAATGCGAAAACAAAGTAAGGATATGGATAAATGTTAAAAATATTCCAAAAAGAAAGCAATAGGGATGAGCGAACATGCTTAGTGATATTTGGATATCACTCGAATATCTGGGTGCTCAGATGTGCTTGTTACTCGTATCGCATTGGATGGTGCTTGATTTCAAACTAGAATCCATGTTTGGCACCTGTTAAACAGTCAATAAGCATGCGGAGATTGTCTGTGAGTCACTGTAAAGCCGTAGCCATCTTAGTAGTGGCATTACTGTCATTGGCTGACTGTCTGACATCATCAGGGATTATAAAAGAACAGTCGCCACTCAACTCGGCACACTGACACAATTGTACAGCTCTGTGACAGTTCATATTGGAGGCAGGGTTATAGGAAGTTTCTCCCGCAGCAGTTCACCCCCAGCAATTTGCCCCCAGCAGTTCGCCCCCATCTGTTCGCCCCAGGTACATTTCGCCCCCGCACATTTCGCCCCTATCATTTCGCCCCCAGGAAGATTCGCCCCCGCACATTTCACCCCCGCATGTTTCGCCCCCGGATGGGGGCGAACTGGGGGCGATATGTGCGGGGGTGAGATGTGCAGGGGCAAAACATCCTGGGGGCCAAATGCTGGGGACGAAATGTGCGGGGGCAAAATGTACCCGGGGGTGAATTGCTGGGAGCGAACTGCTGGGGGCGAAACATCCAATTCCCGAAGAGAGAGAGTGTTTGTCCAGGAGTATGTGTGCACAGTATAACGAATCAGAGTCCTGTACTGTTGATACTGGTGCTGAAGCAGAATCATCATACTAAGACCCCTTGTTAGGGCTAATCCTTTGATTTTCTGTTTTTATCACATATATTCGGCATTTAATGTAGGGAAGGAGAGAAAGTTGCAGGAGCAGGGAGAGTGACAGAATACAGTATGTAGACAGGGCTGTGCAGTCTCTTGCAAAATATATAGCTGCAGCTTTTTTTGGGGGGTGAAAAAATTTAATATATTTTGATCCATCAAGTATTACGTGCTTTGAGATACATTTTTGTGTTATATAACATTCCTAAAAATAGAGAAACATTTTCCTGGGCTAAATCTATTACCCATACACTATTCTGCGTTTTGGGGTACATTTTTTGATATATAACACTCTCAAAAATTTTCAAAAATCCCACTGGGCTAAATTTCTTACCTATTCAGTATTCTGTGTTCTGGAGTAATTTTTTTTTATATATAACACTCCAAAAAGTGTTTAAAAGTTTGTCAGGGTTAAATTTCTCACCCATACATTATTCCTTGGTGTGGGATCCATTTCTGTGATTTATAAAACTGAAAACGTGTTAAAAAGTTTTTCAGGGTTAAATTTCTCAGCCATATAGTATTCTGTCGTCTGGGGTACATTTCTGTGATATCTAGCACTACAAAAAAGCATTAAAAAAATTGGCTGGATTACATTTCTCACCCATACACTATTCCATGGTGTGGGGTACATTTCTGTGATCTATAAAACTGAAAAGGCTTTAAAAAGTTTTCAGTGTTAAATTTCTCAGCCATATAGTATTCCGTGGTCTGGGATACATTTCTGTGATAAATAATACTCCAAAAAAGTGTTACATTTTTATACTGTATTCAATTAGTCATCCATACAGTGTAATGTGCTTAATGAGCAGCAAAGATGACAGAACCACACAAAATTCTCGAGGGAGTGACTGTCATGCTAGGTATGGGAAGGATCCAGTGTACAATGATGGAAAAAGGGGAGAAGCCCAACAACTAGGGAAATGGAGCTTGGAGACCCCTAGGCAGATATAACAACACCCTGACTCCCCTATCGTCCCTAAATAGGTTCCGCACCTATTGTCGAGCAGGATACCTTATCCCTGACTGACCCGAGAGCTAAGCCCTAGGTAGGGAGGGGAAAGGGTGAGCACTAGTCAGCTACACTGCTACTAAAGAAAAACAAGGCAAACAGACAAGGGGATATGATGCGCCCCCTGGGCCGTGGGGTACCCGGTGCCGGGCCGGTAGATGCTGGGGGTTGTAGTCACAGTGGCGGTGACCCGGTCCGTGACCCAGGGCAGTCAATCCAGGGGAAATTATATATGGGTTTTATTAAAGAGTCCGACTATGCCACCTGTGGCTAAAAGGGGGCCGCCGCTGCGGAGCAGTCCTCTGAAGCTGGTGGTTTTGCAGCAATGATGGTATAACTCCCCACAGGAAGAGTTAGCTTCACGGCAGTGTGTGGATGATGGTGGTTGTGCATGTTGTGCTGGGCATTGTAGTGCAGTGAGGGATGGCGCAACAAGGAACACAGAGACGAGATAGTGTAGTCCCAGGGTCTTTACTCACAGTTATTGCAGTTCAAGTTACAGGTACCAGTGCAACTTCCCTCGGCGTGCTGCGCTTACTCAGAGTGGGGTTCAGTCCACCCTCAGGTATTTCCCAAGCACTTAACAGGACCCCTTTCTATGTGCCTTCCTCAGCCGTCTTCCTGTGCTGGCTCTCACCCTCCTGCCCTGCGCCTCACAGTCAGTGTCCCAATCCGTTGGTCTCGGGTCTTGGCGGGTGACCTGCTGTCCCCTGGGCCCTCTGTGACCACCTTTTCGGCAAGTATTAACTGTGGTAGTGGGTATCTGCACCCTGAAAGTACAGCCACCTCCGGTTGCTAGATGGACTTGAAGTATCCATGCTAGTTAAGGGATCGATCCCATCTGCGGCTTAATCCTTCCACTGTCTTGTAGATTTGGGCGTACGGGTGGCCTCCAGCACTGCCTGTACCCCTAGGATCCCTTCTCTTCTACTCCTGGAGCCTTTCCTGCTCTTTCTCCTCTCTTCTCCTCTCAGACTTGGGCCTCACTGTCCAGGCCCGCCTCTGGAGCAGAGCTCATGCAGAGCCTCTGCTCCTGTAACTTTCCTCCTCTGACTGGACACTGAACTAAGATGCTTCTCTCTCTATATACTACTCCTACTCAAGTGCTCCCAGGATCTACTTTCTCCACCCCATCCACTACATGGTTCCCCCTCTCTAAGTGGTTCCCCCCACTCCAGCCAGGGACCAGGGACTGTGCTCTCCCTTAGGAGCAATCTCGCCCTGTCCCCCGGAAATGTGGTGTAGTGAATGCAGGTGTTAGGGTCCTGAGCTGCACTCCTTCCTTACCTGAGAGTGAGGCACCACACCTCTGGATGAGATGCAATACCTCTGTGGCAACCGAACCCTCAGGGGCGCCACAGATACACTTAGCTTTGAGAAAACAACAGAGCGATCACGACAATAATCCACCAAGGAACTTCAAGAAGACACTAGCAGACTGCTAGAACTCCAGGCCTGAACAGAGGAAAATACTTCTATCACTGGCGACTCTCTGGAGACACTGAGGGTTTTGTAAAGACCAGGCAAGGGTGTGGTAATTAGCAGCAGAAGGTGGAGATCGCCGCTGGGTTCTAGTGAGAGAAAAATGATGAAAAGATCAAGAAGGTGTCTGCAAAGCCAAGCGCAGAGACCTTCTACAGCCGGATCCAGAATTACTGTCTGTCAAACCTGATACACCCGCGACAGTGACCAAAGGAATATTGGAGCCAGAGGAAGCTGGCGCAACAGCAGAGATGGCAGGAACCTGTGGTCAATTTCCCAGAACCACCAAGCCCCTGAAATCAGCCTGCATCCTTTACCACTGGGGCTCTTGCGGACAGCCGATGGGAGAGCCAGGATCCAGGAACTGTTGAGCAGAATGTGGAGCCTAGGCTGGTCAGATGAGACAAGGAGGCGAGCCAGGACGAGGTCTGGAGAAATTTTATGGGGCCCGCTAGCCGCAAGGTACCGAGAGTTGGCATCCCAGGGGGTGGTCCCTACTTATGACCGTCAGCTGAGAATTGGGTGCATTGAAGAGTAGTGTTGAGCCACCCCCGTAGTGTTCGAGTTCGGTTCGGTTCGTCGAACACCGGTTTGTTCGCCGAACTGTTCGTCGAACTGTTCGTCGAACACCTTCGAACACCATTAAAACCAATGGCAGGCAAACAAAAACACATAGAAACACATAGAAAACACCTTCAAAGGTGTCCAAAAGCTGACAAACTGCTCTGAAGACACAACTAACACATGGAAAAGTGACAAGTACATATAGTCATGCGAAAAGAAAAGAGGTGGAGGAGTAAAAGGAGGGGGAGACACAGATATAGGCATGTCATGCCCTTCTAAAATCCAAAAAGTGAGAAGCCGACACGTTCAGTCCGCTCCTGCCCGTGCCACCTCCGTGTCGCCGGGTTTGTGCCAGAGCCGCGGTGAACCCTGACGGCCAGCCCCCCTCTCCCAATACTGGTGCCTGTCCGCTGGTGGGTCGAGCGAGCCCCCCTGTGGTGGAGGCAGCTCTAAGCTTTTTAATTTAAATTGTCTCTCTAATTTGAATGAATACACTTTAAATCCATTTACAAGGATCTATTGGAGGGCAAGTCTCATGCCAGCAGCCGCGTAATTCCAGCTCCAGTAGCGTCCACTAAAGCTGCTGCAGTTAAAAAGCTTTTATAAGGATCGAGCTCGGCTGTCCACCGCAAGGCATCCTACTGCCAGTCCCAGCCCCTATGCCTTGGGGTGCCTCCTGATGCTCTTCACTGAGTATCCCGTGGTCCCGAAGCATTTCCTTTGAAAAAATTAAGTGTCAAAACTACAGGTGGTGTAGCATGCTTAACAGCCGGGATAATCCGCTGACTAGCAGACACTGCTACTAGGCACAAAGTATTTCCTGGGCTAGATGCAGTTAAAAATTTGTAATTAGATACTCTCGTTGGATGCTGAGAAAGCATTCCATAGAGTCTCCTGGCACGCCATATATGATTCTCTTAAAAAGCTTGGGGTAGGGGTCTAGGGGACCCTCTTATAGCCAAAATCACGGCCCTGTATCGCAATACGTCACCTAGGCTGAAGATAAATGGAACTGTATTACCCTGAGGGCTCGGTTGCTACAGAGGTATTGCACCTCACCCAGAGGTGTGATATCTCACTCTCAGGTAAGGATGGAGTGTGGATCAGGACCCGACACCTGCATGCATTACACCACATTGCCGTGGGGCAGGGCGACCAATATGCCCCTGAGATGGGCACGACAGTCCCTTTCCCTGGCTGGAGTGGGGGGAGGGAACACTGAGGAAGGGGAACCCTGTAGTGCAGGAGCAGGGAGGAAGCAGTTCCTGGGTGCATTGAGAAGGGAGTATAAAAGGTGTGCACCATCTTAGTTCAGTGCAGAGAAGTCTGAGCAGAAGTGGCAGGGAGCAGGGGCTCTGCATGAGCTCTGCTCCGGAGGCGGGCCTAGTAACAGAGGCCCAGGCCTGGAAGAGGGAGAAGGAAGGAAGAGGAGCGGAGAAGGCTCCAGGAACGAGGAATGAAGGGATCCCAGGGGTGCGGACGGGCGAGTCGCCACCGCACGCCCGAATCCACCTGCGTGGAGGGGTCAGGCCAAAGGGGGAGACCGGTCCCCGAAACTAGTGGAAGCAGGAAACGACCTTCAGCTAGAAACCGGAGGCTGTGACATTTTATGTGGCGCAGCCCCTCGCTACACCCGCTAGGAAGGCACCACATAGGGTCAGGGAAACTGGCGTCAAGTTTACCAAGAGGAGGCCCGAGGCAGCCGGACAGAAGGGTTGGTAAGAAAGGCCAGACAAAGGGCACACAAAGGGTGTCCTGTGAAGCGCTCCAAAGTTATCTGGGAGTTGTCTGAGCCCCTCACCTGGTGAGCACAGTACGTCGTGGGCAGCCGTTACCTGCAGACGTGGTCTGGATAATAAGAACTGTGAGTAAAGGCCCTAGACTGCATCACTGACTCC
This sequence comes from Phyllobates terribilis, assembly GCF_046119375.1. Taxonomy (NCBI): domain Eukaryota; kingdom Metazoa; phylum Chordata; class Amphibia; order Anura; family Dendrobatidae; genus Phyllobates; species Phyllobates terribilis. The sequence continues at coordinate 279,484,668 of NW_027362767.1, forward strand.
GTGTCGTTACTGCTGCTGCCCTGCACCATCACCCCCATCCTCCGCATACACTGCCCTGCGGCTATACTCCTCCCGTGGGGAGTTATGCTACGCTCTGCTGCACCCACAACACCAGCCTCAGCGGTCTGCCCTGGAGCGGCGGTTCACTCTGACCGAAATCCACAGGTGGCGTAGTCGGACATTTAAACATCAAAACCACATAAATAGTTCCGCCACTGGTTTGACCGCCCTGAGCCACGGAACCGGGTCGCCGCCACGGAAACTACAACCACCAGCATCCACCAAAAAGTGTCCGGCTCCGGGTGTCCCAAGGCCCAGGGGGCGCGTCAGAACATTTTCATCACCTTTCACAATCACCAATGGGACAAGGCAGGGATGTTCTCTGTCCCCTCTCTTATACATCCTAGTGACGGAGCACCTGCTGTCATCAATTCGCCATAACCCCAATATTAGGTGGATTGAGGTGGGAGGCACCGAGTACAAGTGCTCTCTATTTGCTGATGATGTCCTAGTATATATCACTCAATCACATATATCCATCCATGCTGTTATGGCTGAAATAGATCACTTTGTTACATGGTCAAATTTTAAAATCAATGCAGCGAAGTCTGAGGCCCTCGATGTCTCCCTCCCCAAATCCATATAGGATTCCATCCAGTCCAACTTTCCCTTTGCCTGGCCCTCACAGGGTATCAAATACTTAGGAATTCCTATTCATAGAGACCTCTCCCATCTATGTTATCTTAATTTTGGGCCCTTTATTGAACAACTCCATACATACCACGGTTGGCAAGTTAGAACTGTAAGATTCACTACGTGAACCACTGGTGTTTTATGGAAAAGCACATGTACACTGTGTTCCAAATTATTATGCAAAAAGTGTTTAGGAGTGATAAGGGAAGAATTTGTTTGTTTGTCAGTTAAACTCATTGATGGTGATGTGTGTCAGGGCTCTTTATATCACTGTAAGCAATTGCAGACACCTGTGCTAATTAGTTTGGCAGGTGTGTCCAATGAAAGGCAAGACTACTTAAGAAGGCTGTCTCACATTATTAAGCAGCCTACATTTTCTGCCAAAATGGGAAAGAAAAAGGATGTGTCGGCTGCTGAGAAGCAACAAATTGTGGAGTGTTTAGGTCAAGGCATGACTACAATCAACATTGTGCGATGATCAGGATGAAGTGTCTTGGCAATCAAGAAGTATGTAGCTGATTCACAGTACACACGTGTGCGTGCTGATAAGGGCAAATTGAGGACTCTTTCCTACAAGCAATTACGTCAGGTTAAAAGAGCAGCGGCAAAAAAGCCTTGTCATAGCAGCAGACAAGTTTTTGAAGCTGCTGGTGCCTCCAACGTCCCCCGAACAACAAGATGCAGGGTCCTTCAGAGGTTTGCAGCTGTGCATACGCCATCCTGTCGACCTCCTCTATCCACTTCACACAAGAAGAAACAGCTCCAGTGGGCCAAACATTACATGAAGACTGATTTCAAAACTGTTTTGTTCACGGATGAGTGCTGTGCAGCGCTCGATGGTCCAGATGGATGGAGTGGAGGATGGCTGGTTGATGGACACCCCACGCAAACACGGCTACAGCGCCAACAAGGAGGAGATGGAGTAATGTTTTGGGCTGGAATCATGGGGAGAGAGATTGTCGGCCCCTTTAGGATCCCTGAAGGCGCTAAAGATGAACTCCATAATGTATGTGGATTTTCTCAAACAGCACTTCCTGCCATGGTTCAAGAAGAAGAACCGTGTATTTCACAGCAAGATCATTTTTTTGCATGATAATGCACCATCTCATGCTGCACATAAAACATATGCATCTCTGGCTGATATGGGCATAAAAGGGGACAAACTTATGGTGTGACCCCCATGCTCCCCTGACCTCTACCCCATTCAGAACCTCTGGAGCATCATCAAAAGGAGTGTCTATGATGGCGGGAGGCAGTTCACATCTAAGCAACAGCTCTGGGAGGGTTTTCTGTCCTCATGCAAAACAATTGAAGCAGAAACCATCCAAAACCTGACAAATTCAATGGACGAGAGAGTTCAGAAGCTCCTTTCGAACAAGGGGTCCTATGTGAAAATGTAACATCACCTAGAATAAAGTTTTGAGTTGAAAACTGTTTGATTTCAGTTTCTAATAACCTGCTAATGCTTATAATTTCAAAAATGACCATTTTTTTGGTCTTTATTAAAATGAAAAGGTTGATCGAAAAGTTTGGCGGATCTAAGAGTGTGGCAACCCAGTAGTCATGATTACTTCGAATTCTGACAATATGAGGGTCATGTTGCAGGTAGTGCAGCAAGAAGGCACTTATGTGTCTTGCGCATCTCGGAGCCCCAAAATTATTATCCGGGCTAGATGCAGCTAAAAATTATTATTAATTTTAAATCTGGTGGAGCTTAGTATAGATGGCCTAAAAGGATCAGTGCTGCACACTGCTACAAAGCCCAAATTATTTTCCAGCCAAGATACAGATAAACATGATTAGTAATTTGAAAGCTTAAAACGGTTGGTAGGGTGATTTTAACCAATCATCAAGCTTTTACTCTCCCCAGGATGACACAGGGGTAGAAAAGTCGTTTCGGATCCATGATTTGTTCATCTTTATGAACGTGAGTCTGTCTACATTATCAGTGGAGAGCCGCGTGCGCTTATCTGTCAGCACACCACCAGCAGCGCTGAACACACGTTCAGACAGAACGCTGGCTGCGGGGCATGACAAGATCTTCAAGGCGTAAGTGGCTAGCTCTGGCCATTTATCCAGATTGGAAGCCCAAAAAGAGCAAGGGTCCAGTGACACAGTCATGGCTTCAATGTTTACTTGGAGATACTCCTGTACCATCGTCTCTAGGCGTTGACTATGTGTCAGACTTCTTGTCTCCTGTGGCCTTGCAAAGGATGGGCTAAAAAAGTGGTGAAATGATTCCGCAAAATTGATGTTACCAGCAGATACTGTGGTTCTGTTACGGTTTGAGTGCTGAACACTTGACGGTCCCACGGTTGGCAAGTTGGAACTGTGAGATTCACTACGTGCACCACTGGTGTTTTGTGGAAAAGCACATGTAAGATTCTGCAACAGTCTCTGCTGATACTCCTGCATGCGTGCATCCCTTTCTATGGCAGGAATAATTTCTGCAAATTTACTTTTGTACCGGGGATCTAACAGTGTGGCAACCCAGTAGTCAGGATTATTTCTAATTCTCACAATTCGAGGGTCATGTTGCAGGTAGTGCAGCAAGAAGGCACTCATGTGTGTTGCGCATCCAGGAGCACCAAGTCCCTGTTGTGTTGGTGGCGAGGTAACAATCATGCTTCCTTCCTCTGTCCTCTCCCCCCAACCTCGCACAACAGAAATGTGATCAAGGTCTCCCTCATCTGATGAGTCTTCCATCAGTTCGTCCTCCACTTCTTCCTGGGCTCCTGCACCTTCCTCACTAGTTTGGCTGCTACCATGCACCCTGGTAAAACCATCTCCCCCACCCTCACATGCCTGCCGCCTTGGTGCTGCCGACCGTCTGGACCTTGCAGATGTTAGCCTTTCCGCATACAACTCCTCCTCCTCTACTTCCTCCACCTCCTCTTGTGCCACCACCTGACTCCGATTTCTGTCTAACATGTGCTCCAGCATGTAAATCACCGGAATAGTCATGCTGATAATGGCATCGTCAGCACTAAACATCTTCATCGCCATTTCAAAACTGTGCAGAAGGGTGCATAGGTCCCTGATCTGAGACCACTCCTCCAGCGTGATTTGCCCCACCTCTGGATCTCGTTGGCCCAGGCTATACGTCAGAACGTATTGCACCAGGGCTTGTCGGTGCTGCCACAGTCGCTGCAACATGTGCAGAGTTGAATTCCACCGGGTAGGCACATCGCATTTTAGCCGGTGAAGTGGCAGGCCCAACGACTTCTGTAGAGATGTAAGTCGCTGAGCTGCGGAATGCGAACGGCGGAAGTGAGCACACAGCGACCGTGCCCTCTGCAGAAGGCCATCTAGTCTGGGATAGTGGGCTAAAAATTGCTGGACAACCAGGTTCAACACGTGAGCCATACAAGGCACGTGTGTGACATTGCACCGGCGAAGGGCCGCACCCAGGTTTGCAGCATTGTCGCACACGGCCTTCCCTGGTTTCAGGTCCAGTGGAGACAACCATTCATGAAATTGGTTCTCCAGAGCTGACCACAACTCCTCAGCTGTGTGACTCACATTTCCCAGACATTTCAAAGTAAAAACCGCCTGATAACGTTGAGCCCTACTGCCAGCATAGTAAGGAGGTGTGCAGGATCCCTTCTGCGCAGTTAGAAAGCTTGTCGCATGACCAGACAGGCTTTGGGTGCAGATGGAAGACCGAGAGGAGGTTGAGGAGGCAGAAGCAGTGGAGGAACTTTGACATAAAGAGGATTGACGCACAACTCGTGGGACAGCAGCCCCTTGTCCTGCTGTCACCATAGTTACCCAGTGCCCAGTCAGCGACATGTAACGCCCCTGTCCATGCCTACTCGTCCAAGTGTCTGTGGTGAAATGCACCCTGTCACACACAGAGTTTCTCAAAGAAGCGGTGATGTTGTGTGCGACATGATGGTGGAGCACAGGCACACCTTTCTTTGAGAAGTAGTGCCGACTGGGCATCTGGTACTGGGGCACTGCGACGGACATAAGATCTCGAAAATCCTCTGTGTCCACCAAGCGGAAAGGCAGCATTTCTGTAGCCAAGAGCTTGCAGATGGTGAAATTCAACCTCTTAGCTTTCTCATGGCTAGGAGGAAATGGTCTTTTACTTGTCCACATCTGAGGGACCGAGGGCTGGCTATTGTGCTTAGACGGGGTTGATAAGGGTGTCCCCGGCAAACTGCCGGTCTGTGAGGAAGATGCAGGCGGACATGTTAGGTTGCCTTGATCCAAAGGTGGTGCTATCGATGTCGGACAGCGCTCAACACCAGCTGGTGTTACCACCTCCAAAGAAAATGATGACCTGCCAATCACGCTGGCTGTTGCGGGTAAAGAGGTGGCAGGTCTGCGCCCCAAAACAGGTGTGACTGCTGTCCCCCCAGTCACAGAGGATGAAGAGGCCGCGGATGCACAAGATATGGCAGACGGTGGTTGGCCCGGCTGGCTAGGCCGCATTGTAGCACACTGAGCTTCCCACTGCAACTTTTGCTTCATGTCCATGTGCCGGTTCATGCATGAAGTACTCAAACTATGTATTGTTTGGCCTCTACTTAGCTTTTGCTGACAAATGTTACAGATAACACGAGTTGGGTCATCTTTCTCGATCTGAAAAAATGCCCAGGCTATGCAAGGCTTAGCACCCATGCGACCTGAAGAGCCACCACGACTTGTGGTGAGAGGCAGAGTTGTGTTTGAGGATGCAGTTGTTGACGTGCTTCCAGTACTACGTCTCTGTCCAGGAAGGCGCAACCTGACCTCGTCGTCACTAGCATCTTCCTCCACCTCCTCTGCTGACCTCATCTCTTGGCTGACTGTGGGTTGACAGTAAGTGGGATCTCCAACCTCATCATCATCACCCTGTGCGTTATCACACCCGTCGTCCTCAGAGCCAACCTGTTCCTGCCCTGACAAAAAACTAAAGTTGTCGCTCCAATCAGGTATTTGAGTCTCATCATCGTCTTCCTCATTGTCTCCACCAACAGGAGTTACAGTTTGGGAATGAGGGTCTACATTATGGTCAGAACCTTCTGCTTCTGGTCCTGGATCCGACTCATAAAGATTCTGGGCATCAGTGCAGATCATTTCCTCGTCTGGATTCACAGAAGCGCTGGAGTCGACCTCTGATTCCCAGGCTATAGTATGAGTAAACAGCTCTGCAGACTCAACCATCTGTTCTACCTCATACTCAGACGGGCAGCTGGAGATTTGGGAGCTGTGAGGAAGCAAGTGCGATTGGGGTGACACCTTTGAGGACTGGAGTATTTGTGATGTTGAAGTTGATGTGGAGGAGAGCCCACTTAAAGGAGCACTTGATATCCGTTGAAGCACCTGCTGTTTTTTTGCCTCATCTGGAATTTGTAGCGATTGGCGTGGCCGTTAAAAAGGGATCTTATCACATTGTCCGCTAAAAGAAGTAGACATTTTAGTTTGGCTGGAAGATGGTCTTTCTTCTGCAGATGTTACTGTTGCTTTAACACCTACCCCACGGACACAACCTTTTTTCCCCTTCCCAACACGCCTATTCCCCTTTCCACCAGCAGCAGGCTTTTTCCACTCATTTTGGTGGTTAACTAATTCACAACTCTGGAGTTGTTTGCACAAAAAAACAATGGATGGGAACCGAGCAGAGCTGAGTGGCCAAACTTTGGTATTAGGCCAAAACTATTGGCTGGGTTAGATGCAGAAAAAAATTATATTCAATTTGCAACCTGATGGAGGTCAGTATAGATGGACTAATACAAAAAGTCCCACACACAGCTAGAAGCCCAATATTTTTTCAGAGGTAGATGCAGAAAAAAATTATATTCAATTTGCAACCTGATGGAGGTCAGTATAGATGGACTAGTATAGAAAGTCCCACACACTGCTAGAAGGCCAAATATTTTTTCAGAGCTAGATGCATTAAAAAATTATATTCAGTTTGCAACCTGATGGAGGTCAGTATAGATGGACTAATAGAGAAAGTCCCACACACTGCTAGAAGGCCAAATATTTTTTCAGAGCTAGATGCAGAAAAAAATTATATTCAGTTTGCAACCTGATGGAGGTCTGTATAGATGGATTAATAGAACAAGTCCCACACACAGCTAGAAGCCCAATATTTTTTCAGAGGTAGATGCAGAAAAAAATATATTCAGTTTGCAACCTGATGGAGGTCAGTATCGATGGACTAATACAACAAGTCCCACACACAGCTAGAAGCCCAATATTTTTTCAGAGCTAGATGCAGAAAAAAATTATATTCAATTTGCAACCTGATGGAGGTCAGTATAGATGGAGTAATAGAACAAGTCCCACACACAGCTAGAAGCCCAAATAGTTTTTCAGAGCTAGATGCAGATAAAAATTATTTTTAATTTGCAACCTGATGGAGGTCAGTATAGATGGACTAATAGAGAAAGTCCCACACACTGCTAGAAGGCCAAATATTTTTTCAGAGCTAGATGCAGAAAAAAATTATACTCAGTTTGCAACCTGATGGAGGTCTGTATAGATGGATTAATAGAACAAGTCCCACACACAGCTAGAAGCCCAATATTTTTTCAGAGGTAGATGCAGAAAAAAATATATTCAGTTTGCAACCTGATGGAGGTCAGTATAGATGGACTAATACAAGTCCCACACACAGCTAGAAGCCCAATATTTTTTCAGAGCTAGATGCAGAAAAAAATTATATTCAATTTGCAACCTGATGGAGGTCAGTATAGATGGAGTAATAGAACAAGTCCCACACACAGCTAGAAGCCCAAATATTTTTTCAGAGCTAGATGCAGATAAAAATTATCTTTAATTTGCAACCTGATGGAGGTCAGTATAGATGGACTAATAGAGAAAGTCCCACACACTGCTAGAAGGGCAAATATTTTTTCAGAGCTAGATGCAGAAAAAAATTAGATTCAATTTGCAACCTGATGGAGGTCTGTATAGATGGATTAATAGAACAAGTCCCACACACAGCTAGAAGCCCAATATTTTTTCAGAGGTAGATGCAGAAAAAAATATATTCAGTTTGCAACCTGATGGAGGTCAGTATAGATGGACTAATACAACAAGTCCCACACACAGCTAGAAGCCCAATATTTTTTCAGAGCTAGATGCAGAAAAAAATTATATTCAATTTGCAACCTGATGGAGGTCAGTATAGATGGAGTAATAGAACAAGTCCCACACACAGCTAGAAGCCCAAATATTTTTTCAGAGGTAGATGCAGAAAAAAATTATATTCAGTTTGCAACCTGATGGAGGTCTGTATAGATGGATTAATAGAACAAGTCCCACACACAGCTACAAGCCCAATATTTTTTCAGAGGTAGATGCAGAAAAAAATATATTCAGTTTGCAACCTGATGGAGGTCAGTATAGATGGACTAATAGAGAAAGTCCCACACACTGCTAGAAGGCCAAATATTTTTTCAGAGCTAGATGCAGAAAAAAATTATATTCAATTTGCAACCTGATGGAGGTCAGTATAGATGGACTAATAGAATGATGCTATGCCCAAAAGATTTTACTTCACTAGGTGCAGTAAAAAAATTGGTATTCTATACACAGGTGGTATATCTTGCAACACAGATAGGCTACTCCACTGACTAACACACTCTGCAATAGGCCAAAAAGGATTAGCTTTGCTAGATTCAGCCAAATGCTGTGAAAAAAACTTGCACAGCACTGGCACAGACCTGCCTGGCAAAAACTGATAGGAACTGATGTAACCTAGTCCTGAAAAGGACTGCAATTACAATTAGTCTTTACTCCCACAATCTATCTATTTAAGAGCACAGACCTGCCTGATAAAAGTCGTAGGAAATGCTGTAACCTAGTCCTTAAAAGGACTGCAATCTCAACTATTCCCTACTCCCAAGCTATCTGTAGATTTGTGCGAAAATTGGCTGGAAATTAACAAGGTATAGCGCACACAGCAACAGCGGTGCCGTCTAACACGCAGCTGCAGCAGTGAGAAAATGGTGGCGACGGGGAAAATGGCTTGGTCTTATAGGGCAAGGACATGTGACATACACTGCCAATGACACATGCCCTTGCTTGTGTGAAAAAAAGCACTTTGCTCCATGTGTGCGCTGCTGATAGGCTGACAGATTGCACCTCCCCACTGTAAATGTGGGAAAGAGAAAAAAAAATGGAGATCTTCATTATTCCTGCAGAGATCCATCCCCTGCCCCTCCCCCCACCCCGCTGTACACTCAAACTGCGTATTAACATTAATTTTCATCATTACTGAGAAAAAATCCAATTATGATTTTGGTGCATGAACAGTTATCGAACATAACCTCGAACAGCCGAATTTTTCTCAAATCGTTCGTGTTCGCCGAACGGCTCGAACATCGCCCAAAACAACTCGAATTTGAGATTGGTGAACAGTTTGAGTAGAACAACGCTCATCTCTATTGAAGAGTTTGGGACCCATCATCGCATCTTGTTCAACCATCGGGCAGTAGAGACAGAACAATTGCCTCGAAACCTGCAAGAGCTGATGGCTGGAACCAGGGTAACGTTCCTCAAAATGGAGGGGCAACATAGCTGTGTGCAGTGGGTGTAATCCCAGAAGAAAGGGAGCCAGATGAACCCTTCTTGAGGAATGAACATGCCTGGGAGAGGTTCCTTGAGGCTGCTTAAGACAGGGCTACTACCAACCTCAAGAGATCGTACTACCCTTGGGGTTCCCCACCTCCTATGTGGGAGCAGGCAATGATACAGGTGACTCAGGGGGCTGTTTCCCATTTCTATATGTTGGGGCCTCTGGCACTACCGGAAGCTGGTCACTTACAGAGAATTACTGTATTACCCTCCTTAGAATTTTTTACTGGCTTTTCACTTTGCGCAAAGCCTTTATGAGTGTAGAAGTACATAAACTACACTTTCAAAATATTTACATTCAAAAACAATTTCTGGATTAAATTAGTCACCCATACAGTTTAACCCCTTAAGGACCGGAGCATTTTCCGTTTTTGCGTTTTCGTTTTTTGCTCCCCTTGTTCCCAGAGCCATAGCGTTTTTATTTTTTGGTCAATATGGCCATGTGAGGGCTTATTTTTTGCAGGACGAGTTGGACTTTTCAACGCATTTACTAGTTTTACCATATCTTGTACGGGAAAACGGGAAAAAAATTCCAAGCGCCGTGAAATTGCAAAAAAAGTGCAATACCACAGATGTTATTTTTTTTACGATGTTCACTGAATGCTAAAACTGACCTGCCATTATTATTCTCCAGGTCATTATGAGTTCGTAGACACCAAACATGTACAGGTTCTTTTTTATTTAAAAGGTGAAAAAAAATTCCAAAGTTTGGTAAAAAAAACAAAAAAAAAAAAGGTGCCATTTTCCGAGACCCGTAGCATCTCCATTTTTTGAGATCTGGGGCCAGGTGAGGGCTTATTTTTTGTGCACCAAGCTGAAGTTTTTACTGATGATATTTTGGGGTAGATCTGATGTTTTGATCGCCCATTATTGCATTTTATTGCAATTTTGCAGCGACCAAAAAACGTAATTCTGGCGTTTAGAATTTTTTTCTCGTTACGCCGTTTACCGATCAGATTAATTCTTTTTTTATATTGATATATCGGGCGATTACAAATATGTGTATGTGGTTTTTTTTCTTTATTATTTTATTTTGAATGGGGCGAAAGGGGGGTGATTTAAACTTTTATATTTTTTAATATTTTTTAAAACATTTTTTTTTTCACTTTTTGCTTGCTTCTATAGTCTCCATAGGAGACTAGAAGCAGCACTCATTTGATCGGCTCTGCTGTATACAGGGGACGAGCCGATCCTCTGCATGTAGCAGAAATGGTCCTGTCCTCATAGCGACCAGCTCATGACAACCACTGTTGTCTGCTGCAGACCCAGGGTTGTCATGACCACCCATCGGCGACCCGCGATCATGTGACGGGGTCGCCGATGGGCGGGGTAAGTGACGCGCTTCCCGGAAGCGCGAGTTAAATGCCGATGTCGGAGATTGACAGCGGCATTTAACATGGTAACAGCCGCGGGTGGATCGAGATTCCACCCGCGGCTGTTGCGGGCACATGTCAGCTGTAAGAATCAGCTGACATGTGCTAGGTTCAGTGTGGGCTCAGCGCCGGAGCCCTCACTGAACCGGGGGTGATGGCCTAGGGCGTACTAATACGCCCTATGTCGTAAAGGGGTTAACGTGGTTATTGGTACATTACAGTGGTATGTAAAACTCAAAAAAAGTGTTAAAAAATTTTGCTGGGTTAAATTTCTTACCTATACAGTATTACGTACTTTGAGGTCAATTTCTGTGGCATAAAACACTCCAAAAAAGCGTAAAAAATTGTCTGGGTTAAATTTCTCACCCATACACTATTCTGAGTTCTGTGGTACATTTTTGTAATATATAACACTCAAAAACAGCATTTAAAAAAATTGCTGGGTTAAATTTCTTACCCATACACTATTACATGCTTTGTGGTCCATTTCTGTGGCATATAACACTCCAAATGAGAGTTAAAAAATTTAGCTGGATTACATTTCTCACCCATACACTATTCCATGCATTGTCTTGGGTACATTTCTGTGATATAAAACAGTCAAAAAAAGCGTTAAAAAAGTTTTCTGGGTTAAATTTATCATCCATATAGTATTCCGTCGGCTGGGGTACATTTCTGTTATCACTAAAACGAGAAAAAAGCGTTTAATAATTTTGCAGGCTTAAACTTCGCAGCCATACCATTTTCTGTTGTCTGGGGTACATTTTGTTGGTATATAGCCATCAAAAAACTTGTTTAAAAATTTATCGGTATTATATCGCTCACCCATAGACTATTCTGTGGTCTGGGGTACATTTCATTGGTATATAACCCTCAAAAAACTTGTTAAAAAATGTATCTGTAAATTTCTCACCCATAGAGTATTCCGTGTTCTTGGGTACATTTTGTTGGTATTTAACCCTCAAAAAACATGTTAAACTATTTATTAGTGTTGAGCGAGCATGCTCGACACTGCTCGGTACTCGCACGAGCATCTCACTACTTGGGATGTTCGGCGAGCACTGAGCATTTCCGGGTTACTCGGGCGGGAGCTCGGGTCTCTGCCCTGCATGTTTGGCGCTCTTTACAGAGCCAATGAACATGCAGAGATTGCCAGCCAGTCACTGTAATGCCGCAGCCATGTTGTTTGTGGGCATTACAGTGATTGGCTGGCCGCACAGCGTCACCTCGAGTATTTAAAACAGGGCGTCGCCATCTTGGACACAGTCGCTCTGGATCAGACTGTGTAGGGTCAGTGCTGCTGAGCTAGGGAGAGATTTATAATGCGAAATAGATAGTGTAGGGTCTCTAAAGCCTGCCAAATCAAACAAACAGTCCTTCTCAGGACTAATATCCATCCCAGATATCAGGCAGGCAGGCAGGCTGTATAGGAGACGCTGTGGTTATACCAACAAACACTGCATTACAGTCCTGTGTGCTAGACTTAGCCCCAGGTCTCAGGGGACAGGAAAAATCATTTTTTCTCATCTAAATCCTCTTTTTTTTTTTTTTTCCTCAGTCAGACTGTACAAATACCCATCTTATTAACCTTTTGGTATTCCCCCCCCCCCAAAAAAAAAATTGAGTGTGTCTGTGAGTGTTCAGACACATATATATCTGTTTAAAAGAGTCTGGTGTAGGCCAGAAAACTAGAGCTGTGGTTTTACAGTTCCACGGCTCAAATCTCTGTATTATCCACTTTTTTGCCTTTTTTCCATTAAAAAAAACATTTTGAGTGTCTCGCTGACTGTTCAGACACAAATATATCTGTTTAAAAGATTCTGGTGTAGGCCAGATAACTAGAACTGTGGTTTTCCTCTTCCACGGTTCAAATCTCCTTTTTATTACCCTTTTTCCATTGATAGTGCGAGTGTAAGCTATTTTACTTCATTTACAATGGGCAAGGCGCGTGGCAAGGGACGTGGAACTGGACGTTCTGGTGATGGTGTGTGCAAAGGACGGGGCGTGGCCAAGGTGAAAATGTGCCACAACCAACAGCCACATCTTCTCGCTCCCAGTTCTTGACCGAATTACTAGGGAAGCACACAACAGCACTACTATTGCGAACTGATCAGTGTGAACAGGCTATTAATTGGATAGCAGATAATACTTCCACTCACCTGGGCACCACCACCTCCGGTCTGTCTTCCACACGGTCAAGTGTTAGTAGCTGTGAGTCTCAACTGCATACTCCTCTTCACCCTGATGCTCCTTCCTCCCACCATGCCGAGTGTCGTCAGCCAGCAACTGATCCCACAGTTGGACAATCTGAAGGACTGTTCACTGGTCCATTTCCATATTTGGGCCCCTCACCTGCTCTGCTTGAAGTGGTGGAAGAGGAGACCCCATGTAGCGATGGCCAAATATTAGAACAGCCACGGCCACAGGAAAGCAACGCTGGCAATTTGTCACAAGAGGTGGACGATGACGAGACACAATTGCCACGAAGTGAGGAGGAGGACCGTGGTGCGGAAGTGGAAGAGGAGGAGGTGGTGGATGATCTAGTAACTGACCCAACGTGGCAGGAGGACACGCAGAGCGAGGCCAGCAGCACATAGGGGGAGGGAGGCAGAGTATCCCAAAAGGCAGGAAGAAGCAGTGTGGAGGCTGCAGACAGAAGGCGGGCAACTGTTCCCCGTAACACCAACACGAGGGAAGTTGCCAGTACAACCGGTAGGTCTTCCAGAGTCTGGAATTTTTTTAAAGACTCTGCTGATAACCCCAAAATGGCCATTTGTACCACCTGCCAGGCCAGCATCAACAGGGGTGACAAAACTACCTGCCTGACCACCACCAGCATGATCAGGCACATGTCAGCAAAGCACCCGACTTTGTGGGGCGAACCCCAGGGTCCACGACCAGTGTCAGCGGGTGTCACCACTGCTTCTTCCGCTGTTGTGCGTGTAAGAGAACCCCCTGTTGTGCGTGCAAGGCAATCTCCTATCCATACTGCATGCAAAGATGCCCCCTCCTCTCAGTCTTCGCTTGTTATGGCAGTTTCTCGAGAAACAGCATCAATGTCCACGTCCACATCCCACCGCAGCGTTCAATTGTCCATATCCCAGACCTTTGAACGAAAGCGCAAATTCGCAGTCAACGCCCCACAGGCCACAGTCCTAAATTCGCACATTTCACGACTGCTTGCGTTGGAAATGCTGCCTTTTAGGCTGGTGGAGACGGAATCCTTCCGCAACCTTATGGCGGTGGCCGTCCCTCGGTACTCGGTCCCCAGCCGACACTATTTTGCCCGGTGTGCCATCCCCGCACTACACAAGCACGTGCCCCAAAACATCTGCCGTGCCCTCAACAACGCAGTTACTGGGAGAGTCCACCTGACAACAGACACGTGGACAAGTGCTTGTGAGCAGGGACGGTACATCTCCCTGAAGGCACGCTGGGTAAACATAGTTGAAGCCGGGACCCAGTCAGACCTTGGGACGGAACACATCCTCCCCACACCGAGGATGGCGGGCCCTATGTCAGTCAGAGTTGCCCCCTACGTGTACAGCTCCTGCGTGTCATCCTCCTCCTCCTCCTCCTCATGTTCAGCCTCCATCTCAGATATCACCACATCAGTTACAAGCTGGAAGCACTGCAGTACTGCCTCAGCCAAGTGGCAACAGGCTGTGCTGAAACTCATAAGCTTTGGTGATAAACCTCACACTGCTTGTGATTTGAGGACAGCTGTGAAAGAGCAGGCAGATCTGTGGCTGAGACCGCTGAACCTACATCCAGGCATGGTCGTGTGTGACAATGGCCGTAACCTGGTGGCGGCTCTGAGGTGAGGTGAGATCACACACGTACCATGCCTGGATCATGTGCTTAACCTCGTGGTTCAGCGGTTTCTTAAATCGTACCCCGAGTTGCCAGATCTGCTCGTCAAAGTACGCCGCCTGTCAGCTCATTTTCGGAAGTCGGCTACAGCTTCTGCCGCCCTTGCTGTGTTGCAGCAGCGTTTGCAGCTTCCGGCACACTGACTGGTGTGTGATGTCCCCACACGTTGGAACTCTACCCTCCACATGTTGCAAAGGATTTGTGAGCAGAAGAGAGCAGTTGTGGAGTACCAGCAGCAACAAGGCAGTCGATATTCAGGTCAGACTCCACACATAAGACCTCAGGAGTGGACTTGGATGTCTGACATATGTACCATCCTGACAAACTTTGAGGAGTCCACCAAGATGGTGAGTGGCGATGACGCCATCATTAGCGTCAGCATCCCACTTGTCTGTCTTTTGTAACGCTCTCTGCAGAGAATTAAAGAGGAGGCATTGCAGCCAGAGTATGATGAGATGGATCAAGAAGCCGTAGCGGGTGATTACACATAGCCCAGCCTCATCTCATCCCAATGTGCATTGGGGGACAATGAGGGAGAGGAGGAGGAGGAAGAACAGGAGCTAGTATCATGCGCTGTAGATGGTAGTACCTGTACAACTGTTATACCGTCGGTTCAGCGTGGGTGGCCTGAGGACAGGGGGGAGGAGGAGGAGAGCATGGTCAGTCGTCATCTTGGTGAGGACACGGAAGTCTTGCCCGTTACCAGTCTGGCACGCATGGTCGGCTTTATGTTACGCAGCCTTAACTGTGACCCTCACATTGTCAAAATGTTGGGTGACAGTCATTACTGGTTTGTGACACTTTTAGACCCCCACTACAAGGAGAACTTTCACTCTCTTATTCCTGAGGTGGAGAGGTCTACAAAAATGGGGCAGTACCAGAAGGCCCTTGCTGCAGGACTGTTAAAAAAATTCCCATCTGAACACGCTAGCGACAGAGGTCACAGTTCGTTGCCCAACCAAGGCGTACAAGCGAGAGAGACGCAACTCCAATCCAGCAGAGGCAGGGGAACACTGTCAACGTTCTGGGACAGTTTTCTGAGACCCGCTCAGCTTACAGGCCCTGAGGCGCGGGGTACTCTCACAAGGAGTGGAAAGTTTCAAAAGATGGTGAAGGAGTACCTTGCCGAGCGTACCAGCTTCCTCCGTGATTCATCTGTGCCTTTTAATTATTGGGTATCCAAGCTGGATACTTGGAATGAACTCGCTCTGTACGCCTTGGAGGTCAGCCATAGCCGCTAGCGTGTTATCGGAGCGTGTTTTTAGTGTCGCTGGGGGAATTATAACTGATAAGCGCACTCGCCTGTCAACTGACAATGCTGACAAGCTGAACCTTATCAAAATGAACAAGGGCTGGATTGGGCCAGACTTCTCATCACCACCAAATGACAGCAGAGTAACATAAAGTCAAATCCACTGTGTTATTTCGGGAGGTGTATTCCCATGCACCGCTTCACACCCACACATCATTATACGCTTCCTCATTTTGGCTGTGTTTTGCTCTTCTCCTTATCCTCAGCCTCCACCACCACTATACCACCAGGGTGACCATGGTCCGTGTTGCCAGCATTGCAAGTTCCTCTGTCCTAATTTTTGGCAGCTTTTGCTTGGAAGGCATAAGCAAAGACTATGGAAGACCCACTCCCCAATAATGGGAATATTGTTTTTAATATGCTGTACTGCATGGCTCTTGTAAGGGGCATTGCAAGTTCCTCCGTCCTAATTTTTGGCAGCTTTTGCTTGGAAGGCATAGGCAAAGACTATGGGAGACCCACTCCCCAATAATGGGAATAATGTTTTTAATATGCTGTACTGCATGGCTCTTGTAAGGGGCATTAAAATCGTCTTGTTAAGCTACTGTGACCTCCATGTCTCTTCCAAGGGTCATTGATATTGTCTTTTTATTCCACTGGGACCTCCACCACTCTTCCAAGGGGCATTGATACTGTCTTTTTATTCCACTGGGACCTCCATGTCTCTTCCAAGGGGCATTAAAACCATCTTGTTAAACCACTCTGAACTCCATGTCTCTTCCAAGGGGCTTTAAAACCATCTTGTTAAGCTACTGCGACCTCCACGTCTCTTCCAAGGGGCATTAAAACCATCTTGTTAAACCACTCTGAACTCCACAGCTCTTCCAAGGGGCATTGAAATGTTGTTTTTAATTACCTCTAACCTCCACGACTCTTCCAACGGGTACATAAATGGAAAAAACAGTTTAGTTAAGGCCCTCTGACCTCCATGTCACTTCCAAGGGGTATTGGAGTGCCTCGAAATTTTTGGTAGGCATTGCACTCACTGTATGCTCTATAACTGTGTAGCCGAACTGCTCCTTTTGGTACAGAAACATATCCTACAAGACATGTGTGGTTGACTGGCCTGATATTGATGTGAATGGTCCCTGTTCCTCCTGCTCTTTCTCCTTTGCCACCACCTCATCCATCATTCATTACCTGAAGCTTTGTTTTAACGGGAGTCATAGAACTGGGATAGTAGCAGGAAAACATCCAGCAATCCTCGGAGGAGGTAGGATATGCGCCAAAACGCTGACCACCTCAGGCCTAGCCGCTACTACATACATGCGCTTGCATTCCAAGGAACAGAAAGCTAAGGAGATGGATGGCCTCATGATCATGAATAATTTGCTTGTTGTGTAGGAGGCCGACCACTGTTGCTGCCTACCTTCTGAACTTTGTGTTGAAGCCTGATTTACCCAGGACCCGCAATCCTCTATGTCTGGAGGACTTGCTGCATCCCAGCGTCCAACTGTGTCCCGGCTTCCACAATATTAACCCCGTGTGAAGGCATCAGTGAGATGGACCATCCCTGGCCACATTCACTTGTCCACGTGTTTGTGGTTAGGCTGTCTTTCCCAATAAATGCACTGGGGAGGGCACAGGTAATGTTTAGGTATGCGCGCTTGTATATAAGGCGCACCAGGACAAATAGGGGTGGCTGGTGACCGTTTATGGACACCCGGCTGCCCCCAAGTGGCTGGGGACCGTGTGTGGGCACCCGGCCACGGGGAGGCTGGGGACCGAGTATGGACATCCGGCCGCACCCTGGCGTCTGGGGACCAAGCGTGGACACCCGGCCTACGGGCGGCTGGGGACTGACTATGGATACCAGGCCGCCGGCGCAGCCATGACGTGGTGGTCAGATTCCGCCTCCACATGCCTAAAATCCCAATTTCAAGTGCAAGCAAGCAGTATGGTATTGCAGCCTGGGGGTGGGTGGGTGGCAGGCTGCATGCTTGCGCTTGCATTGCAAAGAATGGGGGAGGTACAATTGAACACTGCCCTGGGACAAGGACTTGCACGGGGATAGTTGCAAGTCTGCATCTTCTGATGCGGCAAGGATCACTTCTGATGGGCACACTTTTAGGCCGTGACCTGGGTGTCAGAGATGCTTCCAGGGGTCTTCCCCATGCTGTTCCCATGTCTTTTCAGCAATGTATGCATGTGTCACACAGCACATGGCCAGATAAGGTTGTAAAATGTTAAAATGACATTTCTCGGTGAGTGCATTTGTCACGGTTGAAAGCAATACAAAAGTGCAAAAACGCATAAAAAATGCTACTTGTGAACATAGCCCAAGGTGTGGAGGAGTATTTTTTTTATGGTTATTTATTTTACCTTATACATAAGTCTTTACCCTGGAAAGGATGTTCCTTATCATATTTCACAGGAAAGCAGTTTCAGTTTCGTTTTTGAACGTTTTATTGTGAGCCCGTAAAAGTGGCTTAATACCTCTGACCACGTCGTTGACAGTAGTGACCTGGGGGTCAGAAATGCTTCCTGGGGCGATCCCCATGCTGTACCCCTTTCATTTGAGCACTGTCACTATCGTTTTGGGCACTTTTTAGGCTTTCTACAGACTGCCGGGGGTGCTGCCGCAAAAATGCTCGGGTCTCCCACAGACTAACATTGGGCTCGTTGCTCGGGTCGAGCACCCGAGTATCACGGTGAGCTCGGCCCGAGCTTCGAGCACCCGAGCATTTTAGTGCTCGCTCAACACTAATAATCATCAACATAAACAGAAATAAACACTTGAAATAGATCACTCTGTTTGCAATGACTTTATATATGAGTTTCACTTTTTGTATTGAACTGAACTGAAATAAATTAACTTTTTGATGACATTCTAATTTAGTGAGATGCACCTGTATATTTATATGTTGTGGAATACCTATATTAACTATAAAGAAGCAAATCTCTCCCTGATGCAGCAGCACCTCTCCCTACTCTGCCTGATTCCGGGGTACACTGTGACGAGCATAGCGGCGCCAGGTCTTATATAGACCTGATGACGCTGTACGGCCAGCCAATCACTGTAATGCCCACAACCAACATGGCTATGGCCTTACAGTGCATGGCCGGCAATCCCTGCATGTTCATTGGCTCTCTAAAGACCGCCAAATATGCAGGGAGGGGACCCGAGTTCCTGCCCGAGCAATCCGGAAATACTCGCTGAGCTAGTCGAGCACCATGATTCTCAGGCGAGTACCGAGCAGTGCCGAGCATGTTTGCTCATCACTATTGAAGATACCTTCACATCAAGCGACACTTAAGCACTTTATCCACATCTTTTTCAATGGACATTTTGCCATCCTCACCAGGAAGAGGTCAGAATGTTGCATCAAATATCGTATAGAATTACCCCTAGTCATCTACAACCAGGCAACCTAGCAAGCGACAATACCAGAAAAACTGTGGTTGCCATGCAATTAAATGAGGTAACTCATGCTTGCTGCATGGTGCACAAACGCAATTTGATTGTGTAACTTTTTTTGTAAATATACTCATTGGAACAGATTTCCAGAAAAGTGTTTGGGAACATAAACCATTCTTAGGTGGCGAAGAACGGCCTTTAGAATTTGCAGAGACAGAGTTGTATGGCTGAGCCACCAGCCCATTTACAAAATTGCAATGTCACTGAATAAGTTTATTGTTATTATCCATATGGATGGATGCCAAACTAAACTTTAGTGACCGGTGCCAAGCAACTGCTGGCCAGGCAAATAAAATAGATACATTAAAAGAGTCATAGATGCTCATGATAAGAACATAGTTTTCTCTATATACAAGTCACTAATGTGGCCCCACTTAGAATACTGTGTACAATTTTGGGCTCCAGAATATAAGAAGACATATCTGAACTAGAGCGCATGCAGAGAAGAGTGACCAAGGGTATTAACGGAATTGGTGAACTGCAATACCAAGTCAGGTTATCAAACTTGGGACTATTCAGTTTGGAAAAACAAAGACTTGGAGGCGATCTTATTACAATGTACAAATATCTGGGGTTAAGTACAGAGATCTTTCTCATGATCATTTTAAATATAGGTCTGCAATCATGACTAGGAGGCATTCTCTAGAACATGATGCTGCCACCACCATGTTTGATGGTGGGAATGTTGTTTTTAATGTGATGTGCAATGTTAATTTTCCGCCACACACAGCGTTTTACATTTAGCCTAAAACGTTCTACTTTTGTCTCATCTGACCAGAGCACCTTCTTCCACATGCTAGCTGTGTTCCCTACATGGCTTTTTCCAAACTGGGACATTTTATGGTTTGCTTTCAAAAATGGCTTTCTTCTTACCACTATTCCAAAAGGGCCAGATTTGTGGAGTATACAAATAATAATTGTCATGTGTGCAGATTCTCCAACCTGAGCTGTGGGCCTCTGCAGCTATTCCAAAGTGACTATGGTTCTCTTGGCTGCCTCTTTAATTAGTGCTCCTCTTGCTCTGGATGTCAGATTAGTTGTCTTGGTAGGTTTGCAGTTGAGCTATACTCCTTCCATTTGGGGTGATGGATTGAATAGTTCTCCTACAGATGTTCAGAGCTTGGGCTATTTTTTGTAATGTAACCTTGCTTTACTCTTCTCCACAACTTTATCCCTGACCTGTATGGTTTGTTCCTTGGTTTTCATGATGCTGTTTGATTCCTAATGTTCTCACACAAACATCTGAGGCCTTCACAGAGCAGCTGTAGTTATATTGAGAATAAATTATACACAGGTGGACTCAATTTACTAATTATGTGACTTCTAGAGGCAATTGATCACTTAGGATTTTATTTAGGGGTATCAGACTACAAGGGGCAGAATACAAAAGCATGTCACAATTCTCATATTTATATTTTTAAAATGTTAAGAAAACCCTATATCATTTCCTTTACATTTCACAAATAATTGCTACTTTATGTTGGTATATCACATAAAATCCCAATAAGATACATTTAAGTTTGTGGGTGTAATGTGAAAAATTGTGGAACATATCACACAGTATGAATACTTTTTCAAGGCACTGCAATAATAAAATATTACTTTATAATACCAAGTAGCATTGAAAATGAGTGTCAGAACATGATAATTCAACATATGAGGAAGATGATATAATATCAGAAGCTGACCTCAGAAGTCCGATTTCTGGTTCTCATCATTTTCCATGTTCCCTCAGTGCATACATAAGGAAAAAGTATTTTAAAATTGAATAGATTTCTTTATATCTCCAGCCAGTTAGACTATGAGTTAGTGAATAGTTTGACTGATCTGAAATTCAATCTCATGTCATCCATGGCTTTGTTCTCAATAAGAGGAAAGGAGAGCACAGATACTTTTTTTCAATTAGTATCTGACCTAACTAACCTTATGATATTTCTTCAGCTGCAAAGAATTAAGAAATATTGCTGATAAATTAATTTATAGTGAAATTGCTTTGTGACTCAGAACAAGGCACATTCTAGTTACGTAGAAGTTTCTACAAAGTTGGTAAGTTTGTTCTCTTTGTGTCCTGGTTGTGCAAAGGTGAGCGTTAGCATGTTTCTTTGTTTTACGTGTCATTTAGTATGGCAGAAAATGGTTTCTTACTCCTTTAATACTATGACGTTGTCCGAATTTTGGCATTCCTGACCAAGCCTCATTTTTCAAATCTGACACATCTCATTTTATGTGGCAACAACTATGGAATGCAATTTTGGAATGTAGACCTGTAAAGGAATTCATTTAGGGGTATATTGAGAATTTTGACACCACAGTTGTTTCATAAAATTTTATTATTTTGGCCCATGAAAATAATCATTAAATTGTTGTTTTAAAGACCAAATTTTACACTTTTTCAAGCGGCAATAAGACGAAAAATGCCCCCAAAATATCCTCCTTTATGAGTTTGAAAACTACTGTTTTGGCACACGGAAGGGCTTAGAAGTGAAGGAACATCATTTCAAAGTACAGATTTTGCTGAAATGGTTTGTAGGTGCTATGTTACTTTGCAGAGCCACTGTGTGGTCAAAACAACAGAATTCCCCAAAAAGTGACCCATTATACTAGCCTAAGTCCCACATCAAACTGATCTAGGTGTGTTTTTATAAGTCTGACCCACAAAGGATATATAGAAAATTAATGAACCATAGATGACTAAATATTTCTTCTCATGGATAATTGTCACGCCAGATGTGGGAAAGACTTAATGCAACACAGAGGGAAAAGGGAAAGGGAGCCCAGACACTAGGGAAAGGGGGAAAGTGGAGACCTCCTAGTCTGGTCTAGCATCACCCTGTCTCAACTACCGTCCCGATATTGCCTCTTCAGCAATCGCCGCATGCATGCCTCGCCCTACTCTCCCTGGGCTATGGCTATGGCTAGGGATGGAAGGAGATGAGCACTAGTCAACCTTCACTAAACTCAATAGACAAATAGACAACAAGGGTGGACAAAACAGGGGAAATGGGTTAGCTTTAGATGAACTCCACATAAGCACACAACCTCAAGCTCCAGAGAGGACGAAGTACTGCTCCTGCTAAACTTCACAAGCCAGCGACTCCCTCTCAGACACACCAGGTATATATACACCCAGGCCAGAGATCTAATTAGCAAGAGAGAGGTAGCCGCTCGGTCCTAAAGACAGCCTTTTATCTAGGAAGCTGTCTGCAATGCCAAACGTAGAGATCTCCTGCAACCCATTGCAGGGTGACTGTCTGTCACCTCTGACACACCCGTGACAGTACCCACCCCCCCATCTACGAGTGGCCTCCGGACACTCAGGACCGGGTTTCTCAGGAAAAGAGGTGTGGAATGAGCGTTCCAGTTTGGGAGCATTCACCTCTGTCTTGGAAACCAACATCCTCTCCTCTGGACCATAGCCTTTCCAGTGCACCAAGTATTGTAGAGAACGACGTTGGAGACGAGAATCTACAATCCTCGAAATCTGGAACTCCAGATTACCATCAACCATTACTGGGGGTGGTGGTAGAGGTGAGGGCTCAAGAGGTTCCACATACCTTTTGAGAATGGACCTGTGGAATACATTGTGGATCTTAAGGGCCTGAGGACATTCAAGACAAAACGCTGCTGGGTTAATGACGGCGGTTATTTTGTAGGGACAAATAAACCTAGGTCCCAGCTTCCAAGACGGAACTTTCAATCTTATATTGCTGGTAAACAACCACACAAAGTCATTCACATTCAGGTCCGGACCTGGCAATCGTTTTCTGTCAGCCATGCGTTTATACCTGTCTCCCATGTTCTTTAAAATATACAGAACACCCTGCCATACCGAGGAGAGCAACGAAGCAAACCGCTCCTCCTCAGGAACTCCTGAAGCTCCTCCCCCACTGAAGGTACCAAACTGTGGATGATAACCGTATGCACCGAAGAACAATGACCTGCCAGTGGATTCTTGACGATGATTATTGATGGCAAATTCTGCCAGCGGTAAGTAGGATGCCCAATCCTCTTGATTTTCGGAGACGAAACACCTGAGATATGTCTCCAAGTTCTGATTGACACGCTCGGTCTGACCATTCGACTGAGGGTGGAAGGCAGAGGAAAAGGACAGCTGCACCCCCAGTCGAGAACAGAATGCCTTCCAGAACTTGGAAACAAACTGGATCCCCCAATCAGACACCACATTGGAGGGAACCCCGTGAAGCTTCACAATCTCATTCACCTGAGCAAGTGTCTTGGCATTGGGAAGTGCAGGTAATCCAACGAAGTGAACCATTTTACTGAACCTATCTACTACGGCCAAAACCACCGCTTTGCCTGCAGAAACTGGTAGGTCAGTAATAAAATCCATGGACAAGTGTGTCTATGGCCTACTAGGGATAGGTAGCAGAAGAAGAGTACCAGATGGATGGATATGCGAAACCTTAGAATGCGTGCAAATACTACAAGCAGCTACATGTTCAATTACATCCCAATGCAACCCCGGCCACCAAAAATGATGAGAGAGGAGGTCCGCGGTTACCACTTGGAAGCCCAGCAAGCACAGAGTTATGATGTTCCTTGATCACTTTGCGGCGCAGATCAGATGGTACCAATAACTTTCCTGAAGGGCAAGAGGCAGAGGCGTCCCCCTGAGCCTCCAACACATCACCCTCCAGTTCAGGATAAAGAGCCAAAATGACTACCCCTTTCTATAATATCGGGGCCGAGTTCTCATGGTCACCACCACCAGGGAAGCTCCGGGACAAAGCATCAGCCTTGACATTTTTGACCCCTGGACGAAAAGAGACAACACAATTGAACCTAGTAAAAAACAAGGACCATCTGGCTTGTCTAGGGTTGAAACTTTTAGCTAACTGGAGATAAGACAGGTTCTTATTGTCAGTAATAACAGTAACAGGGTGGACAGCCCCCTCCAACCAATTTCGCCATTCCTCGAATGCCAATTTGATCGCCAAAAGTTCCCTATTACCCACATCATAATTTCTCTCAGACGAAGACAATTTTTTAGAAAATAAAGCGCATTGACGCCATTTACCAGGGGACGAACCCTGATAATTTCTCTCAGACGAAGACAATTTTTTAGAAAAGAAAGTGCATGGACGCCATTTACCAGGGGACGAACCCTGAGACAACACAGCCCCTACCCCGACATCTGAAGCATCGACCTCCACAATAAAGGGTTCAGAAACATCGGGTTGACTGAGTAGAGGTGCAGTGGCAAAATGATTCTTTAAGGAAGAAAAAGCCTGGAGGGAAGCATCTGACCATTTAGAAAAATCAGACCCCTTCTTAGTCATATCAGTAAAGGGTTTCACTATAACAGAGTAATTTTGGATGAATTTTTAGTAAAAATTAGTAAAGCCCAGAAAACGTTGTAGAGCCTTCAGGTTCCCAGGATGTTCCCAGTCAAGAATTGCACGGATCTTCTCTGGATCCATCCGAAAACCTGAAGATGACAACAAGTACCCCAAAAACTGCACCTCCTGAACAGCAAAAACACATTTTTCTAGTTTGGCATAGAGTTTGTTATCCCTTAATATCTGGGGCACCTGCTCAACATGCCGGCGATGAGTTTCAAAATCAGGTGAATAAACCAAAATTTCATCCAGATAGACCACCACAAACCTCCCCACCATATGATGGAAAATGTAATTTATGAAATGCTGGAATACTGCAGGTGCATTGGTCAAACCTAAAGGCATAACCAGACTCTCGAAATGTTCTTCCGGGGTATTGAATGCTGTCTTACATTCGTCCCCTTCTCTGATTCTAACCAGATTGTAGGCTCCCCTTAAATCCAACTTGGAGAATACCTTAGCTCCCACAACCTGGCTGAACAAATCAGGAATCAGAGGAAGAGGGTATGGATCACGGATGGTAATTTGATTCAATTCCCGGAAATCTAAACAGAGACCTGGACTGACATCTTTTTTCTTCACAAAGAAGTACCCTGCCGCCACGAGCGAAGATGAGGGTCTAATATATCCAGGGCCAGCTCCAGGTTTTTGTAGGCCCTGGGTGAAAGTGTCTCAGGGGGCCTCTTTAACACATACCACGATTCATGATGCACAGATACGGCAGAGAAATATATATAATACAATGCCGAAGATTTCACTTCTTACACTATATCACCGATATCTATTGTAAATTCCACAATAGCTCAGAAACCGGCGAATCGCTCCATACAGAATACTGGCCCCCATAAAATGCTCCATACTGGATACTGGCCCCCATAAAATGCTCCATACAGGATACTGGCTTCCGTATAACGCTCCATACAGGATACTGGCCCCCATATAACGCTCCATTACCACCACATAATGTTCCTTGCAGGCTCTTCCCCCCACATAATGCCTCATGCAGGCTGTTTTCCTCACATAATATAACACACAGGCTGTTCCGCCCTTATAATGCCCCATGCAGGCTGTTCCCCCCATATAATGCCTCATGCAGGATGTCACCCTCCTTATAATGCCCCATGCATTATGTCACCCCCATTATAATGGCCCATGCAGGATGTCACTCCCCCCTTTTAATGCCCCATGCAGGATGTCACCGCCCTTATAATGCCCCATGCAGGATGTCATCCTCCTTATAATGCCCCATGCAGGATATCACACCCCCCTCCCTTATAATGCCCCTTGCAGGATGTCACTCCCCCCCTTTTAATGCCCCATGCAGGATGTCACTTCCCCCCCTTTTAATACCCCATACAGGATGTCACACCCCCTCCTTATAATGCCCCAAGCATGATGTCACTTCCCACCCCTTTTAATGCCCCATGCAGGATGTCACTTCCCCCCTTTTAATGCCCCATGCAGGATGTCACACCCCCCTCCCTTAAAATGCCCCATGCAGGATGTCACTCCCCCCCTTTTAATGCCCCATGCAGGATATCACTCCCCTCCCTATAATGCTCCATGCAGGATGTCACTTCCCCCCTTTTAATGCCCCATGCAGGATGTCACACTCCCCTCCCTTATAATGCCCCATGCAGGATGTCACACCCCCCTCCCTTATAATGCCCCTTGCAGAATGTCATTCCCCCACCTTTTAATGCCCCATGCAGGATGTCACTCCCCCCCCTTTTAATGCCCCCCATGCAGGATGTCACTTGGTTCCCCCCAATATAATGCCCCATGCCTCCATATATTAAAAAAAAATCAAATACTCACTTCACTTCTCACCTGCTGCCGCTGCTCCGGACTCCTCACCCGCAACGGTGTCTTCCCGCTCTGCACTGTGATGGCTCAGGAGAGAGCGCAGTGTAAAGACGTCACTGCTACCTCTGACCTGAGACGTCACAGTCAGAGGACGCGGAAGAGACCAGAGCTTCTGCGGAGGCATGGGGAGAGGTAAGTATTGTGCCGCCGGCTGCCGGGGCCCTGAGCAAGCCGGGGAGAGCGGGCGCTAACACCGCACTCCTCTGCTCACGGGTCCCATAGCACAGCGGGGTGCCCGACGGTGAGTGGGCCCCCTCGCCTGCTCAGGGCCCCGACACTCGCCGGGTGCTGATGCCGGCCCTGGATATATCCCTTCTCCAGACTATCCTTCATGGCTTGTCTCTCAGGGCCAGAAAGATTATGCAGTCTGGACTTCGGTAGTTTAGCTCCGGGGGTCTGGTTAATAGAACAGTCATAAGCATAATGAGGAGGCAAATCCTGACACCCCTTCTCAGAAAAAATGTCCTCAAAACCAGTCAGAAAGTCAGGTAATATTTCCATAGAGACAGTCACAATGGAAATATATAGACAGTTCTCATGGCAGTAATCTCCCCATTCAATAATCTCCCTGGCTTGCCAATCCACCAACGCATTATGTTTAACAAGCCAAGGTATACCAAAGACAATCGGAGTAAGAAGATTGTCCAGAACATAGCAAGGGATGATTTCACAATGAACTGACCCCTCCCTCAGTTTTACAGTGGGTACGGAAAGTATTCAGACCCCTTTAAATTTTTCACGCTTTGTTTCATTGCAGCCATTTGGTAAATTCTAAAAAGTTCATTTTTCTTCTCATTAAAGTACACACTGCACCCCATCTTGACTGAAAAAAAACAGAAATGTAGAAATTTTTGCAAATTTATTAAAATAGAAAAACTGAAACATCACATGGTCATAAGTTTTCAGACCCTTTGCTCAGTAGTGAGTAGAAGCACCCTTTTAAACTCCAAATAAGCACACAACCTCAAGCTTCAGAGAGGACGAAGTACTGCTCCTGCTAAGCTTCACAAGTAGAAATGGATATAGTCGGAGACTCCCTCTCAGACACACCAGGTATATATACACTCAGGCCAGAGAGCTAATTAGCAAGAGAGAGGTAGCCGCTCGGTCCTAAAGACAGCCTCTTAAATAGGAAACAGTAAAATGCATCCAATTTTTTTTATAAAACTGTAAAAACCACCTGACACTTACTAATATCCCTAGTCCTTAAATATTTAGAGTGGCAACATTTTCTACAATAAATTTGCAGTACTGTACAAAAAATTCAGGGTGGTGTGGAGAATGCTAGAAAGTAAGAAAACTTTTAAAAATATAAATCTTAATAGTTTATATTTATCCATCATCAAAATGTTAAGTGATAAACAAAAAGGAAATCTAAATCATATCAATATTACATGTTATGATGGTGTTATAGCAGAAGATGAGGCCCCTCAAGTTCAAAGACCCCATCTATGCTATATAAGCTTGACAGTTACTTTAGGTCAAAATAACAGCGGCTGAATGTTCCTTCCTTGTATCAATAATGTGTCCTTGCTAGAAGATAACGTGGCCTTGCTAGCCAGATACGCCTAATTAAATGTTTCAAAGCATACAGAAACTAGTTTTTTGCTTGTGCAGCTAAATTGTATAATCGAACCATATATGGTAAATCCGTTTCCTGCCTTCAGGGTGTATATTAACCCTGTGTTTGTAATAAAGTTTAGAGCTTGTTGACACATACATCCTGTCCTGTGTCTCATTCTCTCCGATATCGTAATCCAAGGATAGAAGACCCAGAATGCAGTGACGACAATGGTGTGGCCTGGACATAGCATTGAGCATGAGCAGACACATTTACTGAAAGTAATTTGCTCTGGCCTGGTTCCTGGGGGCTTTATCAGCCTTCACCAGCCTTTATATATCGCCTCTCATGGGTAAAAGAACAAAGAGACCGGACACCAGCTCACATCCTCTCCTCCTTCTGCCATGAGTGGTATGCATTGCTTTCTTTCTCAAGGCACCTCTTCGTATTCTCATGCAGTCCCCGCCATCACGGCTACAACTCAATGTGAATCAAGAGTCAGCCTTTGTAGCACTAAAATACATCACATTGTAAGTTTTTAATCTGTTTCTCCTTGTTCCTCAACACAGGACTCTCAAGTTACTACTCTTGCGGCCCCTCTAGATGTTTGTCAAATCCACATTCTTGGTGGCACTTTGACCACAAGGAGTTTAATCTTTCTCAGTCATGTATGACTCCGCTATGGGGACACCATTAATAAGCTGAAACAACAAATGGCAGCTATTCTCATTAAATAGGGCATGAATCAATATATAGGAAGGCTGGAAACCACCTATGAAGGTAAAATATACTTACTCACTTCTAACTTATTTTAAATTTCTGGTAAAGTGAAAAAATTAGGGGATATTATTACTCAAGTTTCAGGACATCAGAATGCGCATCAAGAAATCCTGGATTTGCACAATCAGCAAATAAATATGGTAATTAATATTGTTGATGACTAGTGTTGAGTGAGCACTAAAATGCTCGGGTGCTCGAAGCTCGGGCCGAGCTCACCGTGATACTCGGGTGCTCGACCCGAGCAACGAGCCCAATGTTAGTCTATGGGAAACCCGAGCATTTTTGCGGTGGCACCCCCGGCAGTCTGTAGAAAGCCTAAAAAGTGCCAAAAACGATAGTGACAGTGTTTAAATGACATGGGGACAGCATGGGGATCGCCCCAGGAAGCATTTCTGACCCCTAGGTCACTGCTGTCAACAACATGGTCAGAGGTATTAAACCACTTTTACGGGCTCACAATAAAATAAAAAGTTGAAAAACGAAACTGAAACTGCTTTCCTGTGAAATATGTTAAGGAACTTCCTTTCCAGGGTAAAGACTTGTGTATAAGGTAAAATAAATAACCAAAAACAAAATACTCCTCCACACCTTGGGCTATGTTCAAAAGTAGCATTTTTTATGCGTTTTTGCACTTTTGTATTGCTTTCAACCGTGACAAATGCATTCACCGGAAAATGTCATTTTAACATTTTACAATCTTATCTGGCCATGTGCTGTGTGACAATTGCATACAGTGCTGAAAAGACATGGGAAAAGCATTGGGAAGACCCCTGGAAGCATTTCTGACACCCAGGTCACTGCCTAAAAGTGTACCTGTTAGGCGTCGGTCTGGTTCTGGATTCAAAATGGGTCCAGGACCTTCTGTGGTCTCCCATTTCAGTCCAGCAGGGGCTGATGCTACTCAGTATCGTCGTCAGCCCCAATGCCTAGCTGGTCCACGAGACATACAGATTGCCTCCCATGTATTGGCACCTAGCAAGGTTAAGCATAGGTTGCAGAGGGAGACAGGGTGCTTGGAGTTTAAGTCCAGGATTCGCCGTACTGAGCATGCCCGTGACCTGGCGGATTGTGATTGGTGGTTTGGCACCCACCTGACCCGGTGACCTGGCACCGCCTGATTGGTCCACGGGTAACGTCACCAATGGGGCGTCGGTGGGCAGGGCTTAGTCTTTAAAAGGCCCACCCACAAACATGGCAGCGCGCTTGGATCATTGAGCATGATGCTGTTGTGTGGACGACTGTGCTCCACATGTAGTTTCCTCAGGCAGGTCTAGTGAAAGTAGGCAGGCTAGTGAAAGTAGGCAGGTAGCTTCGCCTTGCAGTCTGGCTCTGTCAGAGGGGGTCGCCTTACACCCCGAGCAGCCTGCAGACGTCCTACTCCCTGTAGACACCTGTGGACCACGTGAAGAAATACTCCTCTGTCCGGTAGCATGCCGGCAGAGGGCACGTACCCGTCAGCGTGAGTGACACACGCATCTTAGCGCCAACTCCTACTGCATAGCGCCTGTATTGAAGACAGGGCTACTGCTTTTCCCCCGGTCGCACGTCTCCCTGCGGTTCTTGGAGATTGTGTGAACCGCTGAAATCCACTCCGTGTGCTTTAACACGGAGTGGTTTATCAGTTAAGTAGGTGCTATCCCGGACGCTCTTCTCCCGTGCAGTTAACGGAGATAGAGCGAACCGCTATACCCGTTCTTGTGTGCAGAAACACGGAAGGGTTTAACATTTAAGTTTGTCACTTTCCTTTCCACCCGGAAAGTGTTCGGCAGCAGTCCACCAGGGGTCGGTTGCATTCCATTTTTTAAAGTTGTTTGCAACCGCCCTCCTAACAGTATCCGAGTGCCATGGTCTTGCCGAACATGGCCGACAATCAACAACTGCAGCGTTATATACAGCAACTGGAGACCAGACTTAGAACTCTGGAACAAACTGCCCCGGTCGCTGATATCACTGGAGTAGCTTCCCAGGCAGCAACTCTAGCAGCCAATATTATTGACTCAGCTGCGGTGAATACTGCAACCACTGCAAGTGCCCCATTACCCCGGTTTGCTCTCCCGGAGAAATTTTCTGGGGATAGTAAACTCTGCAGGGGTTTTATTAATGTATGCTCCATTCATTTGGAGATGATGGAGGCACGGTTCCCCTCCGAAAGAGCCAAAGTGGGATATATCATCTCATTGCTTTCTCACAGGGCTCTGGAGTGGGCTACTCCTCTATGGGAGCGGAAAGACCCGGTTGTAGTAAATGCGGGTCTTTTCCTTAAGACCCTAAAAAGTGTTTTCCTGGGTCCTCAGTAGAGATGAGCGGTGTTCGACTAGAACTGTTCGCCAATCTCAAATTCGAGCTGTTTTGGGCGGTGTTCGAGTTGTTCGACGAACCCGAACGATTTGCAAAAAATTCGGCTGTTCGAGGTTATGTTCGATAACTGTTCGTGCACCAAAAGCGTGTCCTGCATGTCTGGCGCTATTTAGAGCACCAATCATGCATGGATTGTCTGCCACTCACTGTAATGCCACAGCCATGGTGGTTGTGGCATTACAGTGATTGCCCAAATCGATGGGAACAGTGCTCACAGTGAAACATGAAAAGCCGGCAATTCATCAGCGGCATACACCTGTACCCGACAATTTAGAACCGAAAGAATAGAGCTTCACACATAGATTAGATAGATAGAAACATGTCAGCCACATATATACGAAGTACAGTGAAAGTGCTGCTTACTGTACTTGTCATTTAGCGTAAAGGATTTATCTCTTTAAAAAAGCCGGCCGGCAATTCAGCAGCGGTACCCGACAATTTATAACAGACAGAATAGAGCTTCACACATAGATTAGATAGATAGAAACATGTCAGTCACATATATATGAAGTACAGTGATAGTGTTGGTTACTGTACTTGTCATTTAGTATTAAAATAAAGGATTTATTATTAAAAAAATTGGCGTGGGGTTCCCCTTAATTTTAGGCTCTAGCGGAGGTTAAGCAGACGGCTGGGGCAGATGTTTGAAGCCTGGGAAGGGGGTAATACCCACGGAGCTTCCCAGGCTACTAATATCAGCCCCCAGCTGAATACATAGCCTTTACTAGCTATTAAAATGGGGGACACCCCAAAAAAAATGACGTGGGGTCCCCCCTAATTTAATAGCTAGCAAAGGCTAGGCAGACAGCTGGGGGCTGATATTAATAGCCCAGGAAGGGAGCCATGAATATTGGCCCCCTCCCAGGCTAGAAACACCAGCCGTCAGCCGCCCCAGAAATGGCGCATTCATAGGATGCGCCAATTCTGGCACTTAGCCTCGCTCTTCCACGCTGCCCTGGTGCGGTGGCAGGGGGTAATAGGGTTGGGGTTGATGTCAGCTTAATAATTAAAAAAAAAGTACGTGGGGCTTCGCCCTATTTTTGTGTCCAGCCAGGTACAACTAGGCAGCTGGGGGCTGGAATCCGCAGCGCAGGGAGGCCCAAGCTTTCTGGGCCACCCCCGCTGCAAATTGCAGTCCGCAGCCACCCCGGAAAATGGCGCGTTCATAGAAGCGCCATCTTCTGGCGCTGTACCCAACTCATCCAGGGCCCTGGTGCGGTGGCTCACTGGGTAATAAAGGGGTTAGGGCCAGCTTGGTATTATCAGCTGGCCCCAAGCCCAAAATTCATGGGGTCACGCCAGTATTAGACATGACCGCCATGAATTTCTAGTAAAGTATTTAAAAAAAACACAACACCCAGAATAAAGTCCTTTAATTGAAATAAAGACACAATTCTTTATTGTTCTAAATTAAACCATACTTACCATCACACCCATTCCAGCTGAAGCCAACGATCTCCTGCAATAAAAGAAAAATAATAAACCAACCTCATCCTTACCTTTCCATGGTTCCCACGACAGCTTCAGCTCTGCTACATCGAGATGACAGGCTGGACCGCAGCAGAACGCTGCCATCCAGTCTGTCATCCCGCAGACACTGAGAAGCGCAGGCATGCTTGCGCTCCTCACTGTCTCGCTGTGACGGCATCCAGATGAGCCGAGGTCATGTCCAATGAACTCGGCTCACCTCATGCACGTCACTGACAGCGTGGGAAAATTCTCACGCTGAAGTGCTGAGTGCAGGAGAATTCTCCCACGCTGTCAGTGATGTGCATGAGGTGAGCTCATGTCCAATGAACTCAGCTCACCTCCTGCACGTCACTGACAGCGTGGGAAAATTCTCCTGCAATCAGCGCTTCAGCGTGAGAATTTTCCCACGCTGTCAGTGACGTGCATGAGGTGAGCCGAGTTCATTGGACATGAACTCGGCTCATCTGGATGTCGTCACAGAGAGACGCTGAGCAGCGCAAGCAAGCCTGCGCTTCTCAGTGTCTGCGGGATGACAGGCTGGATGGCGGCGTTCTGCTGCGGTCCAGCCTGTCATCTCGATGTAGCAGAGCTGAAGCTGTCCTGGGAACCATGGAAAGGTAAGGATGAGGTTGCTTTATTATTTTTCTTTTATTGCAGGAGATCGTTGGCTTCAGCTGGAATGGGCGTGATGGTAAGTATGGTTTAATTTAGAACAATAAAGGATTGTGTCTTTATTTCAATTAAAGGACTTTATTCTGGGTGTTTGTGTTTTTTTTAACTTTGACTATGGGGTTAGTAATGGGGGTGTCTTATAGACGCCTCTCCATTACTAACCTGGGCTTGATGTCAGCTGGCATTATAAGCTGACATCAACCCCAACCCTATTACCCCCTGCCACCGCACCAGGGCAGCGTGGAAGAGCGAGGCTAAGTGCCAGAATTGGCGCATCCTATGAATGCGCCATTTCTGGGGCGGCTGACGGCTGGTGTTTCTAGCCTGGGAGGGGGCCAATATTCATGGCTCCCTTCCTGGGCTATTAATATCAGCCCCCAGCTGTCTGCCTAGCCTTTGCTAGCTATTAAATTAGGGGGGACCCCACGTCATTTTTTTTGGGGGGTCCCCCATTTTAATAGCTAGTAAAGGCTATGTATTCAGCTGGGGGCTGATATTAGTAGCCTGGGAAGCTCCGTGGGTATTACCCCCTTCCCAGGCTTCAAACATCTGCCCCAGCCGTCTGCTTAACCTCCGCTAGAGCCTAAAATTAAGGGGAACCCCACGCCAATTTTTTTAATAATAAATCCTTTATTTTAATACTAAATGACAAGTACAGTAACCAACACTATCACTGTACTTCATATATATGTGACTGACATGTTTCTATCTATCTAATCTATGTGTGATGCTCTATCTTTCTGTTCTAAATTGTCGGGTACCGCTGCTGAATTGCCGGCCGGCTTTTATAAAGAGACAGTGCATGAAAACACTATTATTTTTTTAAATAAATCCTTTACACTAAATGACAAGTACAGTAAGCAACACTATCACTGTACTTATTATATATGTGACTGACATGTTTCTATCTATCTAATCTATGTGTGAAGCTCTATTCTTTCTGTTCTAAATTGTCGGGTACCGCTGCTGAATTGCCGGCCGGCTTTTTTAAAGAGACGGTGCATGAAAACACTAATATTTTTTTTAATAAATCCTTTACACTAAATGACAAGTGCAGTAACCAACACTGTCACTGTGCTTCTTATATGTGTGACTGACATGTTTCTATCTATCTAATCTATGTGTGATGCTCTATTCCTTCTTGTCTAAATTGTCGGGTACCGGTGTATGCCGCTGCTGAATTTGCTGGCCGGCTTTTTTAAAGAGAGTGTCTTCTGAGCAGTTTGTCAGCTTTTGGACACCTTTGCAGGTGTTTTCTATGTGTTTCTATGTGTTTTTGTTTGCCTGCCATTGGTTTTAACGGTGTTCGACGGTGTTCTAAGGTGTTCGACGAACAGTTCGACGAACAGTTCCTCGAACATCCCGGTGTTCGACGAACCGAACCGAACCCGAACACTACGGGGGTGGCTCAACACTAGTCCTCAGGTCACGCATGATACGGCTCTTAAGCTCCTTGCGTTGGTCCAGGGTTCGGCCACTGCCAGTCACTATGCCGTCCAGTTCAGAACCTTAGCGGCTGAACTGGATTGGTCTGAACGGTCGCTTATCCCGGTGTTCTGGAAGGGTCTGGCTGGGCATATTAAAGATGCTTTATCTACCAGAGAGTTTCCAACCACTCTGGAGGAGTTAATATCTCTCGCTGACCGTATAGACTTGCGTCATGCAGAACACAAGTTAGAGCTAGAGGTTGGCAGACCTCAGTATCTGTTGGCACCAGGCGTCTTTAGATCCAAACCCAACACTCTCGACCCGGAGCCTGAGTCTATGGATATATCCCGGACTGAGTCTAGTGCCTCTCATTCCTGACCTGCACATCTCTTGGAGCACCCCGTAAATAAGGGTTCCAAGCAGTCGGTAAAACGAATAGGCCTTACCACCGTTGGTGGAGGTATATTAAATTCCGGGACTTCGTCCTCGAAGTTATCATATAATGTGACATTGTCCTTTGGTAAATCTGCAGTTACTGCCAAGGCGTGGGTGGACTCTGGTGCTGAGGGCAATTTTTTATCATCTACATTTGCCCAGAGGCATGCCATCTCTATTGAGCTACTCTCTAGTCCAATGACCATTAGTGTTGCCAATGGTTCACTCCTGGATGTGCAAATCACCCATCAGTCGATCCCTCTCACCATGTCATTTCCTCAGGGCCACCGGGAGGTTCTCTCTTTTCTTATTATTCCCGGTGGATTAGACGAGGTGTTATTGGGTCTCCCCTGGTTACGTTGTCATACTCAACACATTGACTGGAATACGGGGAGAATTTCTTCCTGGAGTGAGAATTGTGCATCTCAGTGTTTGGTCAAAGTCACCCAGAGGGTAGTCTCTGATCCTCCTATCATTGCGACATCCGGTACAGATTCCTTGTCTGTTTCCAGGACCCGGGTCTTGTCAGATTATGTCGCAAAGAACTCTCAGGAAGAGAGGGTGGCTGCAGTGTCCTCCAACCCGGTTCCGTCGGGGAGGACGTTTGTTTCCCCTAATCTACGGAGTATGGTGCTCTCCTGGGCTCATGCCCCTAAAACCGGAGCTCATCTGGGGGTCAAACGTACCACTAAGTCCCTTCAACAGTCCTATTGGTGGCCCCGTGGCGCCAGGACGTCAAGGACTTTGTTCTCGCGTGTCCCGTCTGTGCGAGAGATAAATCTTTCCGCCAGAGACCGGCGGGTCCTTTCCCTCTGTCACCCGTGAAGGATCCCACACATAGAGAACCAGTTGTCACTTCTTGCCATCCTGCTTCCCGCCCTAAAAAAGGGTATCCTGTACAACGGAGGGGTCACAGTTTCGTGAATCCTCTCTGTGACCCGATGGACCACATCCTTGCCCCCCTGCTCATGGAGGAAAATGAGCGTCAAGTGGAGGGGGATGTTAGAGGGGCGGATAATGTTAGACATCGGTCTGGTTCCGGATTCAAAATGGGTCCAGGACCTCCTATGGTCTCCCATTTCAGTCCAGCCAGGGCTGATGCTGCTCAGCATCGTCATAAGCCCCAACGCCTAGCTGGTCCACGAGACATACAGATTGTCTCCCATGTATTGGCACCTAGCATAGTTAAGCATAGGTTGCAGAGGGAGACAGGGTGCTTGGAGTTTAAGTCCAGGATTGGCCGTACTGAGCATGCCTGTGACCTGGCGGATCGTGATTGGTGGTTTGGCACCCACCTGACCCTGTGACCTGGCGCCGCCTGATTGGTCCACGGGTAACGTCACCAATGGTGGGCAGGGCTTAGTCTTTAAAAGGCCCGCCCACAAACATGGCAGCGCGCTTGGATCATTGAGCATGATGCTGTTGTGTGGACGACTGTGCTCCACATGTAGTTTCCTCAGGCAGGTCTAGTGAAAGTAGGCAGGCTAGTGAAAGTAGGCAGGTAGCTTCGCCTTGCAGTCTGGCTCTGTCAGAGGGGGTCGCCTTACACCCCGAGCAGCCTGCAGACGTCCTACTCCCTGTAGACACCTGTGGACCACGTGAAGACATACTCCTCTGTCCGGTAGCACGCCGGCAGAGGGCACGTACCCGTCGGCGTGAGTCACACACGCATCTTAGCGCCAACTCCTACTGCGTAGCGCCTGTATCAAAGACAGGGCTACTGCTTTTTCCCCGGTCGCACGTCTCCCTGCGGTTCTTGGAGATTGTGTGAACCGCTGAAATCCACTCCGTGTGCTTTAACACGGAGTGGTTTATCAGTTAAGTAGGTGCTATCCCGGATGCTCTTCTCCCGGGCAGTTAACGGAGATAGAGCGAACCGCTATACCGGTTCCTGTGTGCAGAAACACGGAAGGGTTTAACATATAAGTTTAAGCTTTCCTTTCCACCTGGAAAGTGTTCGGCAGCAGTCCACCAGGCTGCATTGTGGACCCCGGGGTCGGTTGCATTCCATTTATTTAAGTTGTTTGCAACCGCCCTCCTAACAGTGCCCATCAGAAGTGATCCTTGCCACATCAGAAGATGCAGACTTGCAACTATCCCCGTGCAAGTCCTTGTCCCAGGGCAGTGTTGTATTGTACCTCCTCCATTCCTTGCAATGCAAGCTCAAGTATGCAACCTGCCACCCACCCACCCCCAGGCTGCAATACCATACTGCTAGCTTGCACTTGAAATGGGGCCTTTTAGTTTGGAGGAGGCCGAAGCTGGCCACTACCTCATGGCTGCTTCGGCAGCGAGGTATCCATTCTCAGTCCCCATCCGCCCGGCGGCCGGGTGTCTACGCTCGGTCCCCAGCTGCCAGGAGGCGGCTGGGTGTCCATAAACGGTCCCCAGCCACCCATATTTCTCCTGTCAACTTTCCCCACACTTTTCTTAGCCTGGCCTGGGGAGTTGAGAGTGCCAAGGTGAGGAGCATGATGATGATGATAGAAGTTAGCATCTGCTTTGATTCCTTTGAATGCAAGCGTAAGTGTGCAACCTGCCACCCACCCACCCCCAGGCTGCAATACCATACTGCTAGCTTGCTTGCACTTGAAATTGGGCCTTTTAGGCATGTGGAGGCAGACGCCAGCCACCATATCATGGCTGCATCAGCATCCTGGTATCCATACTCAGTCCCCAGCCGCCCGGCGGCCGGGTGTCCACACATGGTCCCCAGCCGCCTGGGGGTGGCCGGGTGTCCATAAACGGTCCCCAGCCGCCCCTATTTCTCCTGTCAACTTCCCCCACACTTTTCTTAGCCTGGCCTGCTTTAGGGCAGCATTGGACGAGCCCACCAGAGAACCAGACTCCTCCGGTGGGCCCTGGCTTCTCCATCAGGGGTGATGAGAGTGCCAAGGAGAGGAGCATGATGATGATGATAGAAGTTAGCATCTGCTTTGTTTTCTTGGAATGCAAGCGTAAGTGTGCAACCTGCCACCCACCCACCCCCAGGCTGCAATACCATACTGCTAGCTTGCTTGCACTTGAAATTGGACCTTTTAGGCATGTGGAGGCAGACGCTGGCCACCATGTTATGGCTGCGTTGGCAGCCTGGTATCCAAACTCAGTCCCCAGCCGCCTGGAGGCCGGGTGTCCACGCTCGGTCCCCAGCCGCCAGGGGGCGGCTGAGTGTCCATACTCGGTCCCCAGTCGCCTCTCGACCGGCTGAGTGTCCATACTCAGTCCCCAGCTGCCCAGCGGCCATGTCTCCACGCTCGGTCCCCAGCCGCCATGGGGCGGCCGGGTGTACG
Source organism: Phyllobates terribilis (assembly GCF_046119375.1). Lineage (NCBI taxonomy): Eukaryota > Metazoa > Chordata > Amphibia > Anura > Dendrobatidae > Phyllobates > Phyllobates terribilis. The sequence goes on from NW_027362767.1 coordinate 279,523,134, forward strand.
TACTCGGTCCCCAGCCGCCCCGTGGCCAGGTGTCCACACACGGTCCCCAGCCGCCTGGGGGTGGCCAGGTGTCCATAAACGGTCCCCAGCCACCCCTATTTCTCCTGTCAACTTCCCCCACACTTTTCTTAGCCTGGCCTGCTTTAGGGCAGCATTGGACGAGCCCACCAGAGAACCAGACTCCTCCGGTGGGCCCTGGCTTCTCCATGAGGGGAGTTGAGGAGCATGATGATGATGATAGAAGTTAGCATCTGCTTTGTTTTCTTGGAATGCAAGCGCATGTATGTAGTAGCGGCTAGGCCTGAGGTGGTCAGCGTTTTGGCGCATATCCTACCTCCTCCGAGGATTGCTGGATGTTTTCTTGCTACTATCCCAGTTCTATGACTCCTGTTAAAACAAAGCTTAAGGTGATGAATGATGGATGAGGTGGTGGCAAAGGAGAAAGAGCAGGAGGAAGAGGGACCATTCACATCAATATAAGGCCAGTCAACCACACGTCTTGTAGGATATATTTCTGTACCAAAAGGAGCGGTTCGGCTACACAGTTATAGGGCATACAGTGAGTGCAATGCCTACCAAAAATTTCGAGGCACTCCAATGCCCCTTGGAAGTGACATGGAGGTTAGAGGGCCTTAACTAAACCGTTTTTTCCATTTATAGCAACTGGGTCTCCTGTGCACTGTTGGCCTAAGCAGTGAATGGAAGGCTTTCCAAAAATTATGAGGAACTACAATGCCCCTTGAAACAGACGTGGATTACAGCATAGTAAAAACCTTCTACCCAGTATTGGGGAGTGGGTCTCCCTTAGTGTTCGCCTATGCATTGAAAAGCAAAAGCTGACTAAAATTAGAAGGAAATGCAATGCCCGTTGGAAGAGTCGTGGAGGTTAGAGTTAATTAAAAACAACATTTCAATGCCCCTTGGAAGAGCTGTGGAGTTCAGAGTGGTTTAACAAGACGGTTTTAATGCCCCTTGGAAGAGACGTGGAGGTCGCAGTAGCTTAACAAGAAGGTTTTAACGCCCACTTGGAAGAATGGTGGAGGTCGCAGTAGCTTAACAATATGGTTTTAAAGCCCCTTGGAAGAGACGTGGAGGTCGCAGTAGCTTAACAAGATGGTTTTAATGCCCCTTGGAAGAATGGTGGAGGTCGCAGTGGAATAAAAAGACAATATCAATGCCCCTTGGAAAAGTGGTGGAGGTCGCAGTAGTTTAACAAGACGGTTTTAATGCCCCTTGGAAGAATGGTGGAGGTCGCAGTAGCTTAACAAGACAGTTTTAATGCCCCTTGGAAGAGACGTGGAGGTCGCAGTAGCTTAACAAGACGGTTTTAATGCCCCTTGGAAAAGTGGTGGAGGTCGCAATAGCTTAACAAGATGGTTTTAATGCCCCTTGGAGGAGACGTGGAGGTCGCAGTAGCTTAACAAGACGGTTTTAATGCCCTTTGGAAGAATGGTGGAGGTCGCAGTAGAATAAAAAGACAATATCAATGCCCCTTGGAAAAGTGGTGGAGGTCGCAGTAGCTTAACAAGATGGTTTTAATGCCCTTTGGAAGAATGGTGGAGGTCGCAGTAGTTTAACGAGACGGTTTTAATGCCCTTTGGAAGAGACGTGAAGGTCGCAGTAGCTTAACAAGACGGTTTATTGCCCCTTGGAAGAATGGTGGAGGTCGCAGTGGAATAAAAAACAATATCAATGCCCCTTGGAATAGTGGTGGAGGTCGCAGTAGCTTAACAAGACGGTTTTAATGCCCCTTGGAAAAGTGGTGGAGGTCGCAGTAACTAAACAAGACGGTTTTAATTCCCCTTGGAATAGACGTGGAGGTCGCAGCAGCTTAACAAGATGGTTTTAATGCCCCTTGGAAAAGTGGTGGAGGTCGCAGTAGTTTAACGAGATGGTTTTAATGCCTTTTGGAAGAGACGTGGAGGTCGCAGTAGCTTAACAAGACGGTTTTAATGCCCCTTGGAAGAATGGTGGAAGTCGCAGTAGCTGAACAAGATGGTTTTAATGCCCCTTGGAAAAGACGTGAAGGTCGCAGTAGCTTAACAAGACGGTTTTAATGCCCCTTGGAAGAATGGTGGAGGTCGCAGTGGAATAAAAAAACAATATCAATGCCCCTTGGAATAGTGGTGGAGGTCGCAGTAGCTTAACAAGACGGTTTTAATGCCCCTTGGAAAAGTGGTGGAGGTCGCAGTAGCTAAACAAGACGGTTTTAATTCTCCTTGGAATAGACGTGGAGGTCGCAGCAGCTTAACAAGACGGTTTTAATGCCCCTTGGAAAAGTGGTGGAGGTCGCAGTAGTTTAAGAGACGGTTTTAATGCCCCTTGGAAGAGACGTGGAGGTCACAGTAGCTTAACAAGATGGTTTTAATGTCCCTTGGAAGAATGGTGGAAGTCGCAGTAGCTTAAGAAGACGGTTTTAATGCCCCTTGGAAGAATGGTGGAAGTCACAGTAGCTTAACAAGATGGTTTTAAAGCCCCTTGGAAGAGACGTGAAGGTCGCAGTAGCTTAACAAGACGGTTTTAATGCCCCTTGGAAGAATGGTGGAGGTCGCAGTAGCTTAACAAGACTGTTTTAATGCCCCTTGGAAGAATGGTGGAGGTCGCAGTGAAATAAAAAGACAATATCAATGCCCCTTGGAAAAGTGGTGGAGGTCGCAGTAGCTTAACAAGACGGTTTTAATACCCCTTGGAAGAGACGTGGAGTTCAGAGTAGCTTAACAAGACGGTTTTCATGCCCCTTACAAGAGCAGGGCAGGCCAGGACCTCCAAGGCGTACAGAGCGAGTTCATTCCAAGTGTCCAGCTTCGATACCCAATAATTAGAAGGCACAGAGAAATCACGGAGGATGCTGGTACGGTCGGCAAGGTACTCCCTCACCATCTTTTGAAAATTTCCACTCCTTGTGAGAGTACCCCGCGCCTCAGGGCCTGTAAGCTGGGCGGGTCTCAGAAAACTGTCCCAGAATGTTGACAGTGTTCCCCTTCCTCTGCTGGATTGGAGTTGCGTCTCTCTCGCCTGTACGCCTTGGTTGGGCAACGAACTGTGACCTCTGCCGCTAGCGTGTTCAGATGGGAATTTTTTTAACAGTTCTGCAGCAAGGGCCTTCTGATACTGCCCCATTTTTGGAGACCTCTCCACCTCAGGAATAAGAGAGTGAAAGTTCTCCTTCTAGCGGGGGTCTGAAAGTGTCACCAACCAGTAATGAATGTCACCCAACATTTTGACAACGCGAGGGTCACGCATAAAGTCAGCCATGCGTGCCAGACTGGTAACGGGCAAGACTCCCGTGTCCTTACCAAGATGACGACTGACCATGCTCTCTTCCTCCTCCTCCCCCCTGTCCTCAGGCCACCCACGCTGAACCGACTGTATGACAGTTGTTCAGGTACTACCGTGTACAGCGCATGATACCAACTCCTGTTCTTCCTCCTCCTCCTCCTCTCCCTCCTCTCTGTCATTGTCCCCCAATGCACGTTGGGATGAGATGAGGCTGGGCTGTGTGTAATCGCCCATTACGGCTTCTTGATCCATCTCATCATACTCTAGCTGCAATGCCTCCTCTTTAATTCTCTGCAGAGAACGTTTCAAAAGACAGAGTTTCAGCTCAGCCTGTTGCCGCTTGGCTGAGGCAGTACTGCAGTGCTTCCAGCTTGTAACTGATGTGGTGATATCTGAGATGGAGGCTGAACATGAGGAGGAGGAGGATGATGCACAGGAGCTGTACACTGTGGAGGCAACTCTGACTGACATAGGGCCCGCAATCCTCGGTGTGGGGAGAATGTGTTCCGTCCCAAGGTCCGACTGGGTCCCAGCTTCCACTATGTTTACCCAGTGTGCCAACAGGGAGATGTACCGTCCCTGGCCACAAGCACTTTTCCACGTGTCCGTTGTCAGGTGGATTCTCCCAGTAACTGCGTTGTTGAGGGCACGGCAGATGTTTTGGGACACATGCTTGTGTAGTGCGGGGATGGCACACCGGGCAAAATAGTGTCGGCTGGGGATCAAGTACCGAGGGACGGCCACCGCCATAAGGTTGCGGAAGGATTCCATCTCCACCAGCCTAAAAGGCAGCATTTCCAACGCAAGCAGTCGTGAAATGTGCGAATTTAGGACTGTGGCCTGTGGGGCGGTGGCTGCGAATTTGAGCTTTCATTCAAAGGTCTGGGATATGGACAATTGAACGCTGCGGTGGGACGTGGACGTTGATGCTGTTTCTTGAGAAACTGCCATAACAAGTGAAGACTGAGAGGAGGGGGCATCTTTGCATGCAATATGGACAGGGAATTGCCTTGCACGCACAACAGGGGATTTTATTACACCCTACCGGTTGTACTGGCAATGTCCCTCGTGTTGGTGTTATGGGGAACTGTTGCCCGCCTTCTGTGTGCGGCCACCACACTGCTTCTTCCTGCCTGTTGGGGTACTCTGCCTCCGCCCCCCTGTGTGCTGCTGGCCTTGCTCTGCGTTTCCTCCTGCCACGTTGGGTCAGTTACTAGATCATCCACCACCTCCTCCTCTTCCACTTCCGCACCACGATCCTCCTCCTCACTTCCTGGCAATTGTGTCTCGTCATCGTCCACCTCTTGTGACAAATTGCCAGCGTCGACTTCCTGTGGCCGTGGCTGTTCAAATATTTGGGCATCACTACATGGGATCTCCTCTTCCACCACTTCAAGCGGAGCAGGAGAGAGGCACAAATATGGAAATGGACCAGTGAACAGCTCTTCAGAGTGTCCAACTGTGGAATCAGTTGCTCTCTGACGACACTTGGCATGGTGGGAGGAACGAGCATCAGGGTGAGGAGGAGTATGCGGTCGAGACTCACGGCTACTAAAACTTGACCATGTGAAAGACAGACTGGAGGTGGTGGTGCCCAGGTAACTGGAAGTATTATCTGCTATCCAATTAATAACCTGTTTACACTGATCAGTTCGCAATACTGGTGTTGTAGTGTGCTTCCCTAGTAATTCAATCAAGAAGTGGGAGCGAGATGTGGCTGTTGGTTGTGGCGCATTTTCACCTTGGCCACGGCCCCATCCTCTACACGCACCATCACCAGAACGTCCAGTTCCACATCCCTTGCCACGCGCCTTGCCCATTGTAAATGAAGTAAAATAGCTTACACTCGCACTATCAATGGAAAAAGAGTAACAAAAAGGAGATTAGAACCGTGGAAGAGGAAAACCACAGTTCTATTTCTCTGGCCTACACTAGACTCTTTTAAACAGATATATTGGTGTCTGAACAGTCAGGGAGACACTATTACAGTTTTTTATTACGGCAAAAAATGCCAAAAGCAGGATAATACAGAGATTTGACCCGTGGAACTACAAAACCACAGTTCTATTTCTCTGGCCTACACCAGACTCTTTTAAACAGATATATTTGTGTCTGAACAGTCACAGACACACTCAATTTTTTTTTTGGGGGGGGGGGGTGATACCCAAAGGTTAATAAGACGCGTATTTGTACAGTCTGACTGAGGAAAAAAAAAATACAGGGTTTAGATGAAAAAAAAGGATTTTTCCTGGCCCCTTAGACCAGGGGATAAGTCTAGCAATTTGACCAACAGGAGCACACAGGACTGTAATGCAGCGTTTGCTGGTATAACCACTGCGTCTCCTATACAGCCTGCCTGCCTGCCTGATATCTGGGATGGATATTAGTACTGAGAAGGACTGTTTGTTTGATTTGACAGGCTTTAGAAACCCTACACTACCTATTTCGCACTATATATCTCTCCCTAACTCAGCAGTACTCTCCCTACACTGTCTGATCCGGAGCGACTGTGTCCAAGATGGCGGCGCCCAGTTTTAAATATTCGAAGTGACGCAGTGCGGCCAGCCAATCACTGTATTGCCCACAAACAGCATGGCTGCGGCATTCCAGTGACTGGCTGGCAATCCCTGCATGTTAATTGGCTCTGTAAAGAGCGCGAAACGTGCAGGGCGGAGACCCAAGCTCCCACCCGAGTAACCCGGAAATGCTCGGTGCTCGCTGTTCATCCCAAGTAGTGAGATGCTCGGGCGAGTACCGAGCAGTGTTGAGCATGCTCGCTCAATACTGTTGATGACCAAAAAAAATTGGAACCACAGTAAAAATATCTGAATAATTGGAGTATCTGAAAACATTATTGCACAATCCCTTATCCTTATCCTAACACTCCGAGCGTTACTCAATAACATTCTTGGCTGTCCTGGTAAGGAGGAATTGGAAATTGTTAGGCTCACTCAAGTGAGGACCCCATAACCATAATCCCGGGCATCCAAGGTACATTATTTGTTGCATACATTTCTTTAATGTGAAAGAAACTATTTTGCGTAGTTTTGTGTAAATAAAATGGAGACCAAATGTCTCAGTCAGTGTCTGTGTCTGGAGATTAGTGTTGAGCGATACCTTCCGATATCGGGAAATATTGGATCGGATTGGATCGGACCAATACCCAAAAAATATCGGATATCGCCGATTCCGATACTGGAAACCAATGCAAGTCAATGGGACACAAATATCGGAATGAAAATAAACCCTTTCTTTCCTTGTAGGTTAATTCTACATGAAGGAAAACAACTAAGAATAATGTAGAATGTATTACATGAAAAGCCGGCAATTCAGCAGCGGCATGCACCGGTACCCGACAATTTAGAACAGAAAGAATAGAGCATCACACATAGATTAGATCAGAGGTCTCAGACACGTGGGCCGCGGGCCGCATGCGGCACAGACTCCTTGACGATCCCGACAAGCTCTCTGCACAGCATTTCCAATGCCATGCGCAGATGTCAGCTGCTGGCCTCTGATTGGCCGGCGGCTGGCATTGGAAATGTTGTGCAGAGAGCCGGTCTCTGCGCGACAATGCAGCGCTGCTGTCGGCGGCTCCTCCTGGACCAGGTCGAGATCGTCAAGGGGTCTGTGCCTGTGTGCCGCATGTGCACAAAGGACGCCGAGGGAACGGAGGACAGGTGAGAAGAATCTTTTTTTTTTTTTTTTTCATGTGTGTGAAGAACAGTGCAGGGGACAATTCTACAAGATGGGGCACATTACTGCAAGATGGGGACCACTAGGATGGGGCATATTACTACAAGATGGGGACTACCAGAATGGGGCACATTACTGCAAGATAGGGACCACCAGGATGGGGCACATTGCTGCAAGATGGGAACCACCAGGATGGAACATATTACTACAAGATTGGGACCACCAAGATGGGGCACATTACTACAAGATGGGGACCACAAGGATGGGGCAAATTATTACACGATTGGGACCACCAGGATGGGGCACATTACTACAAGATTGGGACCACCAAGATGGGGCACATTACCAGATGTTTGCCAGAATTATTATATGGTGCTAATTGTAAGACAATATTACTGTATGTGGCCAATTGGAGGAAACAAAATGGTAAAAATGAAAAAAAAAAATTTTAAATAAAGCATGAAAAAATATTTTGCCACTAAAAATGCTGTTTTATATATAAACTAAAGTAAACACAAAAAAGTGCACGTTTATTATCGCCACATCCGTAACGACCCAAGCTATAAAAAAATAAAATAAACACAGCAAAAATGTTTTGTGTATACAAAAAAAAATGGTATCACTAAAAATGTCACTTTGACCTGCAAAGAATGCGGCCCCCCAAATTCAATTTTTTTTCATGTGCGGCCCATATACCCAGCTGAGTTTGAGACCCCTGGATTAGATAGATAGTAACATGTCAGTCACATATATAAAAAGTACAGTGACAGTGTTGCTTACTGTACTTGTCATTTAGTGTTAAAGGATTTATTAAAAAAAAAAAAGTGCTTTCATGCACCATCTCTTTAACCCCTTAACCCCCGAGGGTGGTTTGCACGTTAATGATCAGGCCAATTTTTACAATTCTGACCACTGTCACTTTATGAGGTGATTACTCTGGAACGCTTCAACGGATCCCCCTGATTCTGAGATTGTTTTTTCGTGACATATTGTACTTCATGATTTTGGTAAAATTTCTTCGATATCACTTGCGTTTATTTGTGAAAAAAACGGAAATTTGCCGAAAATTTTGAAAATTTTGCAATTTTCAAAATTTGAACTTTTATGCCCTTAAATCAGAGAGATATGTCATACAAAATACTTAATAAATAACATTTCCCTCATGTCTACTTTACATCAGCTCAATTTTGGAACCAAATTTTTTTTTTGTTATGGAGCTATAAGGGTTAAAAGTTGACCAGCGATTTCTCATTTTTCCAACAAAATTTACAAAACCATTTTTCTAGGGACCACATCACATTTGAAGTCACTTTGAGAGGTCTTTATGACAGAAAATACCCAAAAGTGACACCATTCTAAAAACTGCACCCCTCAAGGAGCTCAAAACCACATTCAAGAACTTTATTAACCCTTCAGGTGCTTCACAGGAATTTTTGGAATGAGGAAGAAAAAAATTAACATTTAACTTTTTTCACAAAAATGTTAATTTAGACCCAATTTTTTTTATTTTGACAGGGGTAACAAGAAAAAATGGACCCCAAAATTTGTTGTGCAATTTCCTCTGGGCACGCAGATACCCCATATATGGGGAAAAAACACTGTTTGGGCGCACGGCAGGGCTCGGAAGGGAAGGAGCGCCATTTGACTTTTTGATTGTAAAATTTGCTTGAATAATTAGCGGACGCCATGTTGCGTTTGGAGAGCCCCTGATGTGCCTAAACATTGGAGCTCCCCCACAAGTGACCCCATTTTGGAAACTAGACCCCCCAAGGCACCTATCTAGATGCATAGTGAGCACTTGGAGCCCCCAGGTGCTTCACAAATTGATTCATAAAATGAAAAAGTGAAAAAAAAACACTTTTTCATTTTTACGAATCAATTTGTGAAGCACCTGGGGGTTCCAAGTGCTCACTATGCATCTAGATAGGTGCCTTGGGGGGTCTAGTTTCCAAAATGGGGTCACTTGTGGGGGAGCTCCAATGTTTGGGCACACAGGGACTCTCCAAATGCAACATGGTGTCCGCTAACAAATTGAATGGAAAATCGGCTCAAATTGTTAGCGGACACAATGTTGCGTTTGGAGAGCCTCTGTGTGCCCAAACATTGGAGCTCCCCCACTAGTGACCCCATTTTGGAAACTAGACCCCCCAAGGCACCTATCTAGATGCATAGTTAGCACTTGGAACCCCCAGGTGCTTCACAAATTGATTTGTAAAAGTGAAAAAAAAAACACTTTTTCATTTTTATGAATCAATTTGTGAAGCACCTGGGGGTTCCAAGTGCTCACTATGCATCTAGATAGGTGCCTTGGGGGGTCTAGTTTCCAAAATGGGGTTACTTGTGGGGAGCTCCAATGTTTCGGCACACAGGAGCTCTCCAAATGCAACATGGTGTCCGCTAACAATTTGAGCCGATTTTCCATTCAATTTGTTAGCGGACACCATGTTGCATTTGGAGAGCTCCTGTGTGCCCAAACATTGGCGATTTTCCAATTCAATTTTTTAGCGGACACCCAAAAAAAAACATGCAGGGATCGCTCGTGCATGGCAGGCAATCCCCGCAAAGTTTTTTGGGCCGTGAGACATATGGGGCGGAGACTCGAGCATGTCACTGAAATACCCACGATACTCAATGCATACCAGAACACTCGATGCAAACTCAAGTAGCGGGCTCTTGCGCTCAACACTAGTCGCCATATCGTCATCTTTTTTTCTTACTTTTGAAAAAAATCCCAACCCCATCACAACCCTAACCCCAACCCTAACCCCAACTCCAGCCCTAACCCTAACACAACCCTAACCGTAGCACAACCCTAACCCTAGCACAACCCTAACCCGAGCACAACCCTAACCCTAGCACAACCATAACCTGAGAGTTTATTTTTTACGCCATTCCTCATGCGGTATAAGTGATTAGACGACCTTATTCTTCGGGTCGGTGAGACTACAGCGATACCAGAATCATATGGGGTTTTTATGACTGACAGCTGTCACACACTAAAAGACGCATTTTTTGTAAAATCTAGTTTTTGCATCGCCATATTTTGAGAGCTATAATTTTTCCAGATTTTGGCAGACAGTCATTTGATGGCTTGTTTTTTGCGGGATGAGTTGATGTTGTTACTGGTGCCATTTTCAGGCACGTGACATTTTTTGATCGCTTTCTATTCCGATTTTTAGGAGGCAGAATAAACAAAAACCAACAATTCAGGAAATGTTTTTTTATTTTTTTTATTCTGTTTCGCGTGTGGTAAAATTGATAAGGCAGCTTTATTCTTCGGGTCAGTACGTTTAAAGCGGTACCACATTTATATCGTATTTCTATGTTTTGCACTTTTACATAATAAAAGCAATTTTATAGAAACAATTATTTTTTAGCATACCTTTATTCTGAGAGCTATAACTTTATTTTTCAGCTGATGGAGCTGTATGGTGGCTTGTTTTTTGCGGGATGAGATGACGTTTTCAGCGGTACCATTTTTATTGATATTTGTCTTTTTGATCGCGTGTTATTCCATTTTTTGCTTGGCGGTATGGTGATAAAGCATTGTTTTTTGCTTCGTTTTTTATTTTTATTTTTTACCGTGTTCACTGAAGGGGTTAACTAGTGGGACAGTTTTATAGGGCAGGTTTTTCTGGACGCGGCGATACCAAATATGTGTACTTTTATTGTTTTTTTTTTTTTTATAATAATATTTATTGATGGGTACATTATATTTTTATTTTTGGTGGATTATGTTTTTTATTTATTTTTTAATATTTTTACAATTTTTTTTTTATTTTTTTTTCACTTTCTGATAGTTTTTATACTTTATTACTTTGTCCCACTATGGGACTTTCACTTTTTTTTCTCTAATCGCCTGCATGGCACAGGAATGCAGCACCATACCTGTGCCATGCAGGCTGTCAGCGCTGGACAGGGAGAAGATTGTTTGGAGATGCGCTGCGCATGTCCAAAAAATCTTCCTGCTGTCTGGTGACCTGGATGTTGTCATGACAACATCTGGTCGTCATGGCAACATCCTGGAAGCCACGGCAGACAGTGCTGGAAGCCGGAAGAGGAGGTGAGTATCTGCGATCACCTCCCCTTGCAGCATCGCGGGGGTTAATGTGCTGGGAGCGGTGCGTGACCGCTTCCTGCACATAGTACCGGGTGTCAGCTGTGACAATCAGCTGACACCCGGCGGCGATCGCGCCCGCACAGCCTGTGTGCGCGCGCGATCGTCATGACGTACTAATACGGGTCTGGCTCTTAAGTCCCAGGGTACAGACGCGTATTAGTATGTCTAATGTTGTTAAGGGGTTAAAAAAGCCAGCCGGCAATTCAGCATCGGTACCCAACAATTTAGAATAGAAAGAATAGAGCATCACACATAGATTAGATACATAGAAACATGTCAGTCACATATATAAGAAGTACAGTGATAGTGTTGATTACTGTACTTGTCATTTAGCGTTAAAATAAAGGATTTATTTAAAAAAAAATTGACGTGGGGTTCCCTGTAATTTTAGTCTCTAGCGGAGGTTAAGCAGACGGCTAGGGCAGATGTTTGAAGCCTGGGAAGGGTGTTATACCCATGGAGCTTCTCAGGCTACTAATATCAGCCCCTAGCTGTATATCTAGCCTTTACTAGCTATTAAAATGGGGGACCCCCAAAAAAATGACGTGGGGTCCCCCCTATTTTAATAGCTAGCAAAGGCTAGGCAGACAGCTGGGGGCTGATATTAATAGCCCAGGAAGGGTGACATGAATATTGGCCCCCTCCCAGGCTAGAAACACCAGCCGTCAGCTGCCCCATAGGATGCACCAATTCTGGCACTTAGCCTCGATCTTCCCACTGCCCTGTAGCGGTGGCAGTGGGTAATAGGGCTGGGGTTGATGTCAGCTTATAATGCCAGCTGACATCAAGCCCAGGTTAGTAATGGAGAGGCGTCTATAAGACACCCCCATTACTAACCCCATAGTCAAAGTTAAAAAAATACCACAAACACCCAGAATAAAGTCCTTTAATTGAAATAAACACACAATTCTTTATTGTTCTAAATTAAACCATACTTACCATCACGCCCATTCCAGCTGAAGCCAATGACTTCTGCAATAAAAGTAAAATAATAAAGCAACCTCATCCTTACCTTTCAATGGTTCCCACGGCGGCTCCAGCTCTGCTAAATTCACATGACAGGCTGGATCGCAGCCGAAAGCTGCCATCCAGCTTGCCATGCCGCAGGCACTGAGAAGCGCAGGCATGCTTGCGATCCTCAGTGTCTGGCTGTGACGGCATAAAGATGAGCCGAGGTCATGTACAATGAACTCAGCTCACCTCTTGCACGTCACTGACAACGTGGGAGAATTCCCTGCGCATGCGGTGAGCGTGAGAGAACTCTCCTGCTGAAGCGCTGAGCGCAGGAGAATTTTCCCACGCTGTCAGTGACGTGCATGAGGTGAGCTCATGTCCTAGCATGCCTGCGCTCTGCAGTGTCTATGAAGGATGGCATGCTGGATGGCAGCGCTCAGCTGCAATCCAGTCTGTCATCTCAATGCCATCCCAGCGTGGGAGAATTCTCCTGCTGAAGCGCTAAGCGCAGGAGAATTTTCCCACGCTGTCAGTGACATGCATGAGGTGAGCTGAGTTCATTGGACATGAACTCGGCTCATCTAGATGCCGTCACAGCCAGACACTGAGGAGCGCAAGCATGCCTGCGCTTCTCAGTGTCTGTGGCATGGCAAGCTGGATGGCAGCTTTCGGCTGCGATCCAGCCTGTCATGTCAATGTAGCAGAGCTGGAGCCGTCCTGGGAACTTTTATTGCAGAAGACATTGGCTTCAGCTGGAATGGGCGTGATGGTAATTTTGGTTTAATTTAGAACATTAAAAAATTGTGTGTTTATTTCAATTAAAGGACTTTATTCTGGGTGTTATGTTTTTTTAAATACTTTACAAGAAATTCATGGCGGTCATGTCTAATATTGGCGTGACCCCATGAATTTCGGGCTTAGGGCCAGCTGATAATGCCAAGCTGGCCCTAACCCCTTTATTACCCAGTGAGCCACCGCACCAGGGCCCTGGATGAGTTGGGTACAGCGCCAGAAGATGGCGCTTCTATGAACGTGCCATTTTCTGGGGTGGCTGCGGACTGCAATTTGCAGAGGGGGGGGGGGGGGCCCAGAAAGCTTGGGCCTCCCTGCGCTGCGGATTCCAGCCCCCAGCTGCCTAGTTGTACCTAGCTGGACACAAAAATAGGGCGAAGCCCCACATATTTTTTTTTTCATTATTTCATGAAATTCATGAAATAATTTAAAAAAAAAGGGCTTCCCTATATTGTTGTGTCCGGCCAGGTTCAAATAGGCAGCTGGTGGTTGCGGGCAGCCCGTTCCTACTTGCTGTACCTGGCTGGACACAAAAATAGGGTGAAGCCCAACATATTTTTTTTTAATTATTTCATGAAATTCATGAAATAATAATAATAAAAAAAAAAAAAGGGTTACCTATATTGTTGTGTCCGGCCAGGTACAAATAGGCATCTGGTGGTTTAGGGCAGCCCGTTCCTGGATGCTCTCTGAAGGATGACAAGCTGGATGGCAGCGTTCAGCTGCGATCCAGCCTGTCATCTCAATGCCATCCCAGCGTGGGAGAATTCTCCTGCTCAAGCGCTGAGCGCAGGGAAATTCTCCCACGCTGTCAGTGACATGCATGAGGTGAGCTGAGTTCATTGGACATGAGCTCACCTCATGGATGTCACTGACAGCATGGGAAAATTCTCCTGCGCTCAGTGCTTCAGCAGGAGAATTCTCTCACGCTCACCGCATGCTCAGGAGAATTCTCCCACGCTGTCAGTGACGTGCATGAGGTGAGCTGAGTTCATTGGACATGAGCTCACCTCATGCACGTCATTGATAGCGTGGGAAAATTCTCCAGCGCTCAGCGCTTCAGCAGGAGAATTCTCTCACGCTCACCGCATGCACAGGAGAATTCTCCCACGCTGTCAGTGACGTGCATGAGGTGAGCTGAGTTCATTGGACATGACCTCGGCTCATCTTTATGCCATCACAGCCAGACACTGAGGAGCGCAAGCATGCCTGCGCTTCTCAGTGTCTGCGGCATGTCAAGCTGGATGGTAGCTTTCGGCTGCGATCCAGTCTGTCATGTGAATGTAGCAGAGCTGGAGCCATAGTGGGAACCATCGAAAGGTAAGGATGAGGTTGGTTTATTATTTTACTTTTATTGCAGGAGATTGTTGGCTTCAGCTGGAATGGGCGTGATGGTAAGTATGGTTTAATTTAGAACAATAAAGAATTGTGTGTTTATTTCAATTAAAGGACTTTATTCTGGGTATATGTTTTTTTTTAACTTTGACTATGGGGTTAGTAATGGAGGTGTCTTATAGACGCCTCTCCATTACTAACCTTGGCTTGATGTCAGCTGGCATTATAAGCTGACATCAACCCCAGCCCTATTACCCCACAGCCACCGCTACAGGGCAGTGGGAAGAGCGAGGCTAAGTGCCAGAATTGGCGCATCCTATGGATGCTCCATTTCTGGGGCGGCTGACGGCTGGTGTTTCTAGCCTGGGAGGGGGCCAATATTCATGTCACCCTTCCTGGGCTGTTAATATAAGCCCACAGCTGTCAGCCTAGCCTTTGCTAGCTATTAAAATAGGGGGGACCCCACGTCATTTTTTTGGGGGTCCCCCATTTTAATAGCTAGAAAAGGCTAGGTATTCAGCTGGGGGCTGATATTAGTAGCATGGGAAGCTCCGTGGGTATTACCCCCTTCCCAGGCTTCAAACATCTGCCCCAGCCATCTGCTTAACCTCCGCTAGAGATTAAAATTCAGAGAACCCCACGCCAAATCCTTTATTTTAACACTAAATGACAAGTACAGTAATCAACACTATCACTCTACTTCTTATACATGTGACTGACATGTTTCTATGTATCTAATCTATGTGTGATGCTCTATTCTTTCTATTCTAAATTTTCTGGTACCGATGCTGAATTGCCGGCCGGCTTTTTTAAAGAGACGGTGCATGAAAACACTATTATTTTTTTAAATAAATCCTTTAACACTAAATGACAAGTACAGTAAGCTGAGCGCTGCCATCCAACTTGTCATCCTTCAGAGACACTGCAGAGCGCAGGCATTATGGGAACTTCCTATTCTGGTATTCGATATTATAAAAGTATCGGAACTCAGTATTGGAACTCCGATACCGCGAATATCGGTCGATACCCGATATTTCAGTATCGGAATGCTCAATGTGTTAGGACCTAAGGACTGCACACTAACCTGAGCAGGTGAATCCGCAACGTTGTATGGACATTTTACTTTCTGTTTCCACTTTGTGGCGGAAAAGGCTGTTTTTGTTTTGCTTCCTGAGTGGTTTATGCTGTTTAATTAACCGGCCTGGATTTCACTGAAAATGCTTCTGTGCCTACCTCAACCGCAGTCGAGTGAGTACCAAACCCTACACCGAGAACATTGGCATCTGTGGATACTATCACAAAACTGGTAGCAATGAACCCAATACCTCTCGGAGTAGTGGATATATCATATTCATGTTTGGTGTGTATATAAATTCTTAAGGTGTGATCAGTAACATAACTGCTGTATTATTTCTCTGGGAGGTTCCTAGGGGAAAATATGACCCACATTGGAAATTAGAACCAAATCTGCGTTTCAATTGCATCTAATCAGTTGTCCTCCTTTTACCTGGGCTGAGGGAGGAGTGAGGGTTCTGGTGAGACCCTTAATAACATATCATCTACCGAATATCAGTGTTAGACTCCAGGGGAAGCAATGTATTTTACAAATCTGAACATATTTTCTGCAACGATTTACTTCAACAGAAGTTCTAATGGTTTAAAATTCTTAAAATGTATCTCTATTAGTGATGAGTAGTGATGAGAGAGTATGTTTTGTTAACCCTTTCACCGAGTATGCTCTGCCGAGCACTGAGTATTTATAGTGTGCTCAGCCCGAGTTTTCGTCAAATGATTTGCGACTGTTTGACAGATTTAATACATGTGAGGAATGGCTGTTTTTCCAGCATTCCTCACATGTATTAAATCTTTCAAACAGTTGCAAATCATGTTCACGGAGCGACGAAAATTTAAAGCCCGAGCACACTATAAATACTCGGTGCTCGGCCGAGCATACTCGGCGAAAGGGTTAACAAAACATACTCGCTCATCACTAGTGATGAGTGAGCACTAAAATGCTCGGGTACTCGTTGCTCGGGTCGAGCAAATTGGAATACTCGGGTGCTCGACCCGAGCAACGAGCCCAATGTAAGTCTGTGGGAAACTCGAACATTTTTCAGGCGGCTCCCCCCGGCGGTCTGCAGAGGGCCTAAAAATTGCCCAAATCGATGGGAACAGTGCTCAAATGACATGGGGACAGCATGGGGAAGACCCCTGGAAGCATCTCTGACTCCCAGATCACTGCTGTCAATAACGTTGTCAGAGTATTACACCAAAACGAATTTTCTTGGGAAATATGTTAAGGAACATCCTTTCCAGGGTAATGACTTGTATATAAGGCAAAATAAATAACCAAAAACAAAAATACTCCTCCACACCTTGGGCTATGTTCACACGTAGCATTTTGATGCGTTTTTGCACTTTTGCATTGCTTTCAACCAAGACAAATGCGTTCACCAGGAAATTTCATTTTAACATTTTACAACCTTATCTGGCCATGTGGTGTGTGACACATCTTAAGACACATGCATACAGTGCTGAAAAGTCATGGGAACAGCATGGGGAAGACCTCTGGAAGCATCTCTGACTCCCAGGTCACTGCCTAAAAGTGTGCCCATCACAAGTGATCCTTGGCGCATACGAAGATGCCTCCCGCCATGAACCTGTCGTTGCAGACTTGCAACAATCACCATCCATGTCCTTGTCCCACTGCAGCGTTCAGTTGTCCCTACCCCATTCCTTGGAATGCAAGCGCAAGTATGCAGGCAGCCAGCCACCCACCCACCCACAGGCTGCAATACTATACTGCCAAATTTTTGACAGCTGCTTGCACTTGAAATGTGGCCTTTTAGGCTCGTGGAGGCGGAAGCTTTTCACAACCTCATGCCGACGGCAGCCGGGTGTCCATACTCGGTCCCCAGCCGCCACTATATTTCCCGGTATCGCCTCCGCCTTCCACAAGCACGGGTCCCACAACATTACCCATGCCCTTCCCAGTGCACTTACTGGGAAGGACAGCCTAACCACAAACACGTGGACAGGTGAATGTGGCCAGGGACGGTACGGAGCCAGTCTACAACTTTTTTTGCTGACAGTTGAATTTAGCTCGGTGAAAGGACTGGCATAGAGGGAAACCCTATCTACCCTGCATGTCATTTCTCACAGGAAGTCCTGTTATGCAGCTTGTTGCAGAAGCAATGGCAGCCCGTCCAACATCAATTCGCCCTTGTCGGTGGTGCTTTGACACACACACATCTTTCTTTGCGCATTTAATTTCTTGAATTCAGAGTTGGACAATGGCCTGATCTGTAATGCGTTTTGAAAAATAACATGCATAAGCATGGCCGATCCACATTAAAAAAGCAGCCATAGAGTGTCCGGGAACCTTCCCCCACACTTTTCTTAGTCAGCGCTGCTTTTCGGCAGGGTTGGACGGGCCCACCAGAGAACTGGAGACTCCTCCGGCGGGCCCTGGCTTCTCCTTCAGGAGAGTTCATAGTGCTGAGGTGAGGCCATGATGATGATAGAGGCCACCATCTGCTTAGTTTTCTGTTACTTGGAATGCAAGTGCAAGTATGCAGCCAGCCACCCACCCACAGGCCGCAACACTAAACTGCCAGATTTCTGGGCAGCTTTTTGCACTTGAAATATGGGCTTTTAAGCTTGTGGAGGTGGGAGATTTTCACAAACTCATGCTAGCGGCGGCCGGGTGTCCATACTCGGTCCCCAGCCGCCACTATATTTTCCGGTATCGCCTCCGCCTTCCACAAGCACGGGTCCCACAACATTACCAGTGCCCTCCCCAGTGCACTTACTGGGAAGGACCGCCTAACCACAAACATGTGGACAGGTGAATGTGGCCAGGGATGGTACGGAGCCAGTCCACACCTTTTTTTGCTGACAGTTGTATTTAGCTAGGTGAAAGGACTAGCATAGAGGGAAACCCTATCTACCCTGCGTGTCATTTCTCACAGGAAGTCCTGTAAAGCTGCTTTCAATTGAAATGTGGCCTTTTAGGCTCGTGGAGGTGGAAGATTTTCACAGCCACATGCCTCATGCCTCGTGTCCATACTCGGTCCCCAGCCATCACTATTTCTCCCGGTGTTGTCTCCGTCTTCTACAAGCGCGGGTCCCTGAACATTACTGCTGGTACTTTTCTGTGGGAATTTGCTTGCCTCCTACCAGCCTGGAATATTTCCAGCAAACTATGGTACGACGCCATGGTATTAGCACTGCCCCCAGTACCAGTAGCAAAGCCATCCCCAATTTCCTTCTCAGGAATTTTATTTGGTAGACTGAGTGGCTGCCCAAATATATTTTCTCTCAAAAGAGCTGAAGATAGAGTGTCAGTAGGTGCAAGTTTCTCTAGCCTGTTAGATATTAGAGGGTGAACGGCAGCACATTGGATCAGTGGTTAACTTAGCACTGAAGACTTGCAGCGCTGGGATCCTGGGTTCAAATCCCAGCAAGGACAACATCTGTAAGGACTTTGTATGTTCTCCCCGTGTTTGCGTGTGTTTCCTCCTCAGTAAAAAAGCACCCATAGAGTGTCCGGGAACCTTTCCACACACTTTTCTTAGCCAGGACTGCTTCTTGGCAGGGTTAGAGAATCCTCTGGTGTGCCTTAGCTTCTACCTCAGGAGAGTTCATGATAGCGCTAACTTTGCAGCTGCTATGGGGCTCTTGAGCAGGGGAGAAAGGTTAGCCCTCAGAATCAAATCCTCTGGTGGGCACAATGTTTTTCAATCTGAAACAGCTTCTCAGTGGGAGTTGTATTTCACCACAGCCATATTCTTTAGCTCGGTGAAAGGACTGGCATAGATGGAAGCCGTATCTACCCCGGCTGTCATTTCTCCGTCACCAGGTTCCGCCCATTGTCACACACGACCATGCCTGGCTGTATGTTCAGCGGTGAGAGCCACAGATCAGGCTGCTGTGTTACAGCTTTCAACAAATCTGCAGCGCTGGGCGGTTTGTCAATTAAGCATTAAGCATGTTATCTTCAGCACAGCCTGTTGCCGCTTGGCCAAGGCAGTGCTGCAGTGCTGTCAGCTTGTGACTGATGTGGTCATTTTGGAGATGGAGGAGGAGATGCATGAGCTGAACTATGTGATTACATTATTGTTAAATTGGTGACGCCGTTTTTTATACTAAAGAAAGATCCTATTGTGGCGCCCCTGAGGGTTCGACCGCCACAGCGATGCTGCACCTCTTTCATGGGGTGTGGTATCCCTCCTCTGAGGTAAGAACGGTGCAATGATCAGGACCTCACCTCCACATCCAACACCACACTTCTCCCACCAGAGGGGGGCTAGTAGGCACTAGGTGCTGCCCCTACTGGGAATTGGGAGACTGGGGAACCAAAAGATAGGGGGAACCACGTAGTGGGTGAGGGTGGAGGACTCACATTTAGTTACACTTAATATTTCATATTTAATACACAGCCATCTTGGTTCTTGGTTCTTTGATTGTGATCTCCCTCCCTGAACGTGGATCCTGTGTGGACCTGCAGTGGATGGGGATACGGCCCTCGTACCCTGGCCTTGGGTTGAGGGGCTGGTTCGAGTTAACGTATGTCTCAACCCGTTCAAGGACCATGACCAAGAAGGCCCGGAGCTTATGAGTGTAGCTCCGCCGCAAAAGGATCCCAGGGGAATGCAGACGGAGCGGTATACGCCACCTGTCCTCGCTAATCTGATATAGTCAGAGGGATTCCGGCTGCAAGAGGGGTACCGGCCCCCGACACCTGACTTTGCTACTCTACCTCCTAGTCAGGAAAGCCCGGCAGGCCCTTAGGATCCCACTGGGTAACGGAAGGAGTGGTGTTGCCACCCGTACCCTGTTTCTGAGCTTAGTCCAGAGGGAGACCCGGCCTATTTACACAAAAAGACAGGAGAGGACTCAGTCTGAAGTTTAGGAACACTCTGGTGCGGGGTCCTGATTGAGCACTTGAATTACTCGGAGGTTGTCAGACCCCCGTCCCTGGTGACCGCAGAATGCTGTGAGGAGCAGGGAGAAGCCTTGCAGCTGCACTCTCCACCGTGAGTAAACAACCCTGGAAGTCGACCCCTATGGCCTCCGGACTCGTTATTTCTTCACCACACCGCGCAGCACCAGACACCCTACACTACGACTTCCTCCATCCTTCTCCTCTGCCCTGAGGCCCTGCTCCACCTGTGGGGAGTAGTAACAACTTCGGCTGCCACAACATCCCGCCTCGGAGGACTGCTGCAGCGCTGGTGGCCTTCACCAGGTACCACAGGTGGCGCAGTCGATAGCAACCACTCAACCCTGATAGCCCTAACATCCTTTTTAATGTGATGGCCCTGGGCACGGGACGGGTCCAGGCCACGGCTGCACCCCACCTTCCATAGGACTCGGCCCCGAGTATCCCCCCATCTTCCCAGGGCAGGGCTGCGAGCATCACACTATTGTTTTGGTATTTTTACATCTTTTTTTAAGACAAATGCATTCACCGGGAAATGTCATTTTAACATTTTACTACCTTATCTGGCAATGTGTTGTGTGACGCATCATCAGACACATCCTGTTTTATTCATGATGGAGGGACTCGGAAAGTCATAAAGCCTATTTTTATAGGGACATCAGACGGCCCTTACTGTTCTTAAAAGGCCAGCAGTCGACCCTAGCTATTGTTAGAGAGCCATCAGCCGGCTATGCTTTGTTATTCCCATTATTAACAAGTGGGTCTCCTATACTGTTATTGCATATCCAGTGACTGCAAGGGCTGCCCAAAATTTGGACGCAACCCAATATTCTTTTGAAGAGACATAGAGGAGGGTCTCAGTAAAAAAATGTTCCCATTATAAAGGAGCAGGTCTCCTATAGAGATGAGCGTTGTTCTACTCGAACTGTTCGCCAATCTCAAATTCGATCTGTTTTGGGCGGTGTTCGAGCCATTCGGCGAACACGAACAATTTGAGAAAAATTCGGCTGTTCGAGGTTATGTTCGATAACTGTTCGTGCACCAAAATCATAACTGGATTTTTTCTCAGTAATGATGAAAATTAATGTTAATACGCAGTTTGAGTGTACAGCGGGGTGGGGGGAGGGGCAGGGGATGGATCTCTGCAGGAACAATGAAGATCTCCATTTTTTTTTTCTCTTTCCCGCATTTACAGTGGGGAGGTGCAATCTGTCAGCCTATCAGCAGCGCACACACGGAGCGAAGTGCTTTTTTTCACACAAGCAAGGGCATGTGTCATTGGCAGTGTATGTCACATGTACTTGCAGTATAAGACCAAGCCATTTTCCCCGTCGCCACCATTTTCTCACTGCTGCAGCTGCGTGTTAGACGGCACCGCTGTTGCTGTGTGCGCTATACCTTGTTAATTTCAAGCCAATTTTCGCACAAATCTACAGATAGCTTGGGAGTAGGGAATAGTTGTGATTGCAGTCCTTTTAAGGACTAGGTTACAGCATTTCCTACGACTTTTATCAGGCAGGTCTGTGCTCTTAAATAGATAGATTGTGGGAGTAAAGACTAATTGTAATTGGAGTTCTTTTCAGGACTAGGTTACATCAGTTCCTATCAGTTTTTGCCAGGCAGGTCTGTGCCAGTGCTGTGCAAGTTTTTTTCACAGCATTTGGCTGAATCTAGCAAAGTTAATCCTTTTTGGCCTATTGCAGAGAGTGTTAGTCAGAGGAGTAGCCTATCTGTGTTGCAAGATATACCACCTGTGTATAGAATACCAATTTTTTTACTGCACCTAGTGAAGTAAAATCTTTTGGGCATAGCATCATTCTATTAGTCCATCTATACTGACCTCCATCAGGTTGCAAATTGAATATAATTTTTTTCTGCATCTAGCTCTGAAAAAATATTGGGCTTCTAGCTGTGTGTGGGACTTGTTGTATTAGTCCATCTATACTGACCTCCATCAGGTTGCAAACTGAATAAATTTTATTCTGCATCTACCTCTGAAAAAATATTGGGCTTCTAGCTGTGTGTGGGACTTGTTCTATTAATCCATCTATACAGACCTCCATCAGGTTGCAAACTGAATAGATTTTTTTCTGCATCTACCTCTGAAAAAATATTGGGCTTCTAGCTGTGTGTGGGACTTGTTCTATTAATCCATCTATACAGACCTCCATCAGGTTGCAAACTGAATATATTTTTTTCTGCATCTACCTCTGAAAAAATATGTGGCCTTCTAGCAGTGTGTGGGACTTTCTCTATTAGTCCATCTATACTGACCTCCATCAGGTTGCAAACTGAATATAATTTTTTTCTGCATCTAGCTCTGAAAAAATATTTGGCCTTCTAGCAGTGTGTGGGACTTTCTCTATTAGTCCATCTATACAGACCTCCATCAGGTTGCAAATTAAAAATAATTTTTATTTGCATCTACCTCTGAAAAAATATTGGGCTTCTAGCTGTGTGTGGGACTTGTTCTATTAATCCATCTATACAGACCTCCATCAGGTTGCAAACTGAATAGATTTTTTTCTGCATCTACCTCTGAAAAAATATTGGGCTTCTAGCTGTGTGTGGGACTTGTTGTATTAATCCATCTATACTGACCTCCATCAGGTTGCAAACTGAATATATTTTTTTCTGCATCTACCTCTGAAAAAATATTGGGCTTCTAGCTGTGTGTGGGACTTGTTCTATTAATCCATCTATACAGACCTCCATCAGGTTGCAAACTGAATAGATTTTTTTCTGCATCTACCTCTGAAAAAATATTGGGCTTCTAGCTGTGTGTGGGACTTGTTGTATTAGTCCATCTATACTGACCTCCATCAGGTTGCAAACTGAATATACTTTTTTCTGCATCTACCTCTGAAAAAATATTGGGCTTCTAGCTGTGTGTGGGACTTGTTCTATTAATCCATCTATACAGACCTCCATCAGGTTGCAAACTGAATATATTTTTTTCTGCATCTACCTCTGAAAAAATATGTGGCCTTCTAGCAGTGTGTGGGACTTTCTCTATTAGTCCATCTATACTGACCTCCATCAGGTTGCAAACTGAATATAATTTTTTTCTGCATCTAGCTCTGAAAAAATATTTGGCCATCTATCAATGTGCGGGACTTTCTCTATTAGTCCATCTATACTGACCTCCATCAGGTTGCAAATTAAAAATAATTTTTATCTGCATCTACAGTACCTCTGAAAAAATATTTCGGCTTCTAGCTGTGTGTGGGACTTGTTCTATTAGTCCATCTATACTGACCTCCATCAGGTTGCAAATTGAATATAATTTTTATCTGCATCTAGCTCTGAAAAAAATATTTGGCCTTCTAGCAGTGTGTGGGACTTTCTCTATTAGTCCATCTATACTGACCTCCATCAGGTTGCAAATTGAATATAATTTTTATCTGCATCTAGCTCTGAAAAAATATTTGGCCTTCTAGCAGTGTGTGGGACTTTCTCTATTAGTCCATCTATATTGACCTCCATCAGGTTGCAAATTAAAAATAATTTTTATCTGCATCTACCTCTGAAAAAATATTTGGGCTTCTAGCTGTGTGTGGGACTTGTTCTATTACTCCATCTATACTGACCTCCATCAGGTTGCAAACTGAATATATTTTTTTCTGCATCTACCTCTGAAAAAATATTGGGCTTCTAGCTGTGTGTGGGACTTGTTGTATTAGTCCATCTATACTGACCTCCATCAGGTTGCAAATTAAAAATAATTTTTATCTGCATCTACAGTACCTCTGAAAAAATATTTGGGCTTCTAGCTGTGTGTGGGACTTGTTCTATTAGTCCATCTATACTGACCTCCATCAGGTTGCAAATTGAATATAATTTTTATCTGCATCTAGCTCTGAAAAAATATTTGGCCTTCTAGCAGTGTGTGGGACTTTCTCTATTAGTCCATCTATACTGACCTCCATCAGGTTGCAAATTAAAAATAATTTTTATCTGCATCTAGCTCTGAAAAAATATTTGGCCTTCTAGCAGTGTGTGGGACTTTCTCTATTAGTCCATCTATACTGACCTCCATCAGGTTGCAAATTAAAAATAATTTTTATCTGCATCTACAGTACCTCTGAAAAAATATTTGGGCTTCTAGCTGTGTGTGGGACTTGTTCTATTAGTCCATCTATACTGACCTCCATCAGGTTGCAAATTAAAAATAATTTTTATCTGCATCTACCTCTGAAAAAATATTTGGCCTTCTAGCAGTGTGTGGGACTTTCTCTATTAGTCCATCTATACTGACCTCCATCAGGTTGCAAATTAAAAATAATTTTTATCTGCATCTACCTCTGAAAAAATATTTGGGCTTCTAGCTGTGTGTGGGACTTGTTCTATTAATCCATCTATACAGACCTCCATCAGGTTGCAAACTGAATATAATTTTTTTCTGCATATAGCTCTGAAAAAATATTTGGCCTTCTAGCAGTGTGTGGGACTTGTTCTATTAGTCCACCTATACTGACCTCCATCAGGTTGCAAATTCAAAATAATTTTTTGTCTGCATCTAGCTCTGAAAAAATATTTGGCCTTCTAGCAGTGTGTGGGACTTTCTCTATTAGCCCATCTATACTGACCTCCATCAGGTTGCAAACTGAATATATTTTTTTTCTGCATCTACCTCTGAAAAAATATTGGGCTTGTAGCTGTGTGTGGGACTTGTTCTATTAATGCATCTATACAGACCTCCATCAGGTTGCAAACTGAATAAAAAAATTTTCTGCATCTACCTCTGAAAAAATATTTGGGCTTCTAGCTGTGTGTGGGACTTGTTCTATTAGTCCATCTATACTGACCTCCATCAGATTGCAAATTGAATATAAATTTTTTCTGCATCTAACCCAGCCAATAGTTTTTGCCTAATAACACAGTTTGGCCACTCAGCTCTGCTCGGTTCCCATCCATTGTTTTTTTGTGCAAACAACTCCAGAGTTGTGAATTAGTTAACCACCAAAATGAGTGGAAAAAGGCCTGCTGCTGGTGGAAAGGGGAATAGGCGTGTTGGGAAGGGGAAAAAAGGTTGTGTCCGTGGGGTAGGTGTTAAAGCAACAGTAACATCTGCAGAAGAAAGACCATCTTCCAGCCAAACTAAAATGTCTACTTCTTTTAGCGGACAATGTGATAAGATCCCTTTCTTACGGCCATGCCAATCGCTACAAATTTCAGATGAGGCACAAAAACAGCAGGTGCTTCAACAGATATCAAGTGCTCCTTTAAGTGGGCCCTCCTCCACATCAACTTCAACATCACAAATACTCCAGTCCTCAAAGGTGTCACCCCAATCGCACTTGCTTCCTCACAGCTCCCAAATCTCCAGCTGCCCATCTGAGTATGAGGTAGAACAGATGGTTGAGTCTGCAGAGCTGTTTACTCATACTATAGCCTGGGAATCAGAGGTCGACTCCAGCGCTTCTGTGAATCCAGACGAGGAAATGATCTGCACTGATGCCCAGAATCTTTATGAGTCGGATCCAGGACCAGACGCAGAAGGTTCTGACCATAATGTAGACCCTCATTCCCAAACTGTAACTCCTGTTGGTGGAGACAATGAGGAAGACGATGATGAGACTCAAATACCTGATTGGAGCGACAACTTTAGTTTTTTGTCAGGGCAGGAACAGGTTGGCTCTGAGGACGACGGGTGTGATAACGCACAGGGTGATGATGATGAGGTTGGAGATCGCACTTACTGTCAACCCACAGTCCGCCAAGAGATGAGGTCAGCAGAGGAGGTGGAGGAAGATGCTAGTGACGACGAGGTCAGGTTGCGCCTTCCTGGACAGAGACGTAGTACTGGAAGCACGTCAACAACTGCATCCTCAAACACAACTCTGCCTCTCACCACAAGTCGTGGTGGCTCTTCAGGTCGCATGGGTGCTAAGCCTTGCATAGCCTGGGCATTTTTTCAGATCGATAAAGATGACCCAACTCGTGTTATCTGTAACATTTGTCAGCAAAAGCTAAGTAGAGGCCAAAAAATACATAGTTTGAGTACTTCATGCATGAACCGCACATGGACATGAAGCATAAGTTGCAGTGGGAAGCTCAGTGTGCTACAATGCGGCCTAGCCGGCCGGGCCAACCGCCGTCTGCCATATTTTGTGCATCCGCGGCCTCTTCATCCTCTGTGACTGGGGGGACAGCAGTCACACCTGTTTTGGGGCGCAGACCTGCCACCTCTTTACCCGCAACAGCCAGCGTGATTGGCAGGTCATCATTTTCTTTGGAGGTGGTAACACTAGCTGGTGTTGAGCGCTGTCCGACATCGATAGCACCACCTTTGGATCAAGGCAACCTAACATGTCCGTCTGCATCTTCCTCACAGACCGGCAGTTTGCCGGGGACACCCTTATCAACCCCGTCTAAGCACAATAGCCAGCCCTCGGTCCCTCAGATGTGGACAAGTAAAAGACCATTTCCTCCTAGCCATGAGAAAGCTAAGAGGTTGAATTTCACCATCTGCAAGCTCTTGGCTACAGAAATGTTGCCTTTCCGCCTGGTGGACACAGAGGATTTTCGAGATCTTATGTCCGTCGCAGTGCCCCAGTACCAGATGCCCAGTCGGCACTACTTCTCAAAGAAAGGTGTGCCTGCGCTCCACCAGCATGTCGCACACAACATCACCGCTTCTTTGAGAAACTCTGTGTGTGACAGGGTGCATTTCACCACAGACACTTGGACGAGTAGGCATGGACAGGGGCGTTACATGTCGCTGACTGGGCACTGGGTAACTATGGTGACAGCAGGACAAGGGGCTGCTGTCCAAGTCTTGCCGTTCCCACGAGTTGTGCGTCAATCCTCTTTATGTCAAAGTTCCTCCACTGCTTCTGCCTCCTCAACCTCCTCTCGGTCTTCCACCTGCACCCAAAGCCTGTCTGGTCATGCCACAAGCTTTCTAACTGCGCAGAAGGGATGCTGCACACCTCCTTACTATGCTGGCAGTAGGGCTCAACGTCATCAGGCGGTTTTTACATTGAAATGTCTGGGAAATGTGAGTCACACAGCTGAGGAGTTGTGGTCAGCTCTAGAGAACCAATTTCATGAATGGTTGTCTCCACTGAACCTGAAACCAGGGAAGGCCGTGTGCGACAATGCTGCAAACCTGGGTGCGGCCCTTCGCCGGGGCAATGTCACACACGTGCCTTGTATGGCTCACGTGTTGAACCTGGTTGTCCAGCAATTTTTAGCCCACTATCCCAGACTAGATGGCCTTCTGCAGAGGGCACGGTCGCTGTGTGCTCACTTCCGCCGTTCGCATCCCGCAGCTCAGTGACTTACATCTCTACAGAAGTCGTTGGGCCTGCCACTTCACCGGCTAAAATGCGATGTGCCTACCCGGTGGAATTCAACTCTGCACATGTTGCAGCGACAGGCGGCAGGCATGTGAGGGTGGGGGAGATGGTTTTGCCAGGGCGCATGGTAGCAGCCAAACTAGTTAGGAAGGTGCAGGAGCCCAGGAAGAAGTGGAGGACGAACTGATGGAAGACTCATCAGATGAGGGAGACCTTGATCACATTTCTGTTGTGCGAGGTTGGGGGGAGAGGACAGAGGAAGGAAGCATGATTGTTACCTCGCCACCAACACAACAGGGACTTGGTGCTCCTGGATGCGCAACACACATGAGTGCCTTCTTGCTGCACTACCTGCAACATGACCCTCGAATTGTGAGAATTAGAAATAATCCTGACTACTGGGTTGCCACACTGTTAGATCCCCGGTACAAAAGTAAATTTGCAGAAATTATTCCTGCCATAGAAAGGGATGCACGCATGCAGGAGTATCAGCAGAGACTGTTGCAGAATCTTACATGTGCTTTTCCACAAAATACCAGTGGTGCACGTAGTGAATCTCACAGTTCCAACTTGCCAACCGTGGGACCGTCAAGTGTTCAGCACTCAAACCGTAACAGAACCACAGTATCTGCTGGTAACATCAATTTTGCGGAATCATTTCACCACTTTTTTAGCCCATCCTTTGCAAGGCCACAGGAGACAAGAAGTCTGACACATAGTCAACGCCTAGAGACGATGGTACAGGAGTATCTCCAAGTAAACATTGAAGCCACGACTGTGTCACTGGACCCTTGCTCTTTTTGGGCTTCCAATCTGGATAAATGGCCGGAGCTAGCCACTTACGCCTTGGAGATCTTGTCATGCCCCGCAGCCAGCGTTCTGTCTGAACGTGTGTTCAGCGCTGCTGGTGGTGTGCTGACAGATAAGCGCACGCGGCTCTCCACTGATAATGTAGACAGACTCACGTTCATAAAGATGAACAAATCATGGATCCGAAACGACTTTTCTACCCCTGTGTCATCCTGGGGAGAGTAAAAGCTTGATGATTGGTTAAAATCACCCTACCAACCGTTTTAAGCTTTCAAATTACTAATCATGTTTATCTGTATCTTGGCTGGAAAATAATTTGGGCTTTGTAGCAGTGTGCAGCACTGATTCTATTAGGCCATCCATAATAAGCTCCACCAGATTTAAAATTACTAATCATGTTTACCTGTATCTTGACTGGAAAATAATTTGGGCTTTGTAGCAGTGTGCCGCACTGATCCTATTAGGCCATCTATACTAAAGCTTCACCAGATTTAAAATTAATAATAATTTTTAGCTGCATCTAGCCCGGAAAATAATTTTGGGGCTCCGAGATGCGCAAGACACATAAGTGCCTTCTTGCTGCACTACCTGCAGCATGACCCTCATATTGTCAGAATTCGAAGTAATCATGACTACTGGGTTGCCACACTCTTAGATCCCCCAAACTTTTCGATCAACCTTTTCATTTTAATAAAGACCAAAAAAATGGTCATTTTTGAAATTATAAGCATTAGCAAGTTGTTAGAAACTGAAATCAAACAGTTTTCAACTCAAAACTTTATTCTAGGTGATGTTACATTTTCACATAGGACCCCTTGTTCGAAAGGAGCTTCTGAACTCTCTCGTCCATTGAATTTGTCAGGTTTTGGATGGTTTCTGCTTCAATTGTTTTGCATGAGGACAGAATACCCTCCCAGAGCTGTTGCTTAGATGTGAACTGCCTCCCGCCATCATAGACACTCCTTTTAATGTTGCTCCAAAGGTTCTGAATGGGGTAGAGGTCAGGGGAGCATGGGGGTCACACCATAAGTTTGTCCCCTTTTATGCCCATATCAGCCAGAGATGCAGATGTTTTATGTGCAGCATGAGATGGTGCATTATCATGCAAAAAAATGATCTTGCTGTGAAATACACGGTTCTTCTTCTTGAACCATGGCAGGAAGTGCTGTTTGAGAAAATCCACATACATTATGGAGTTCATCTTTAGCGCCTTCAGGGATCCTAAAGGGGCCGACAATCTCTCTCCCCATGATTCCAGCCCAAAACATTACTCCACCTCCTCCTTGTTGGCGCTGTAGCCGTGTTTGCGTGGGGTGTCCATCAACCAGCCATCCTCCACTCCATCCATCTGGACCATCGAGCGCTGCACGGCACTCATCCGTGAACAAAACAGTTTTGAAATCAGTCTTCATGTAATGTTTGGCCCACTGGAGCCGTTTCTGCTTGTGTGAAGTGGATAGAGGAGGTCGACAGGATGGCGTATGCACAGCTGCAAACCTCTGAAGGACCCTGCATCTTGTTGTTCGGGGGACGTTGGAGGCACCAGCAGCTTCAAAAACTTGTCTGCTGCTATGACAAGGCTTTTTTGCCGCTGCTCTTTCAACCTGACGTAATTGCCTGTAGGAAAGAGTCCTCAATTTGCCCTTATCAGCACGCACACGTGTGTACTGTGAATCAGCTACATACTTCTTGATTGCCAAGACACTTCATCCTGATCATCGCACAATGTTGATTGTAGTCATGCCTTGACCTAAACACTCCACAATTTGTTGCTTCTCAGCAGCCGACACATCCTTTTTCTTTCCCATTTTGGCAGACAATGTAGGCTGCTTAATAATGTGAGACAGCCTTCTTAAGTAGTCTTGCCTTTCATTGGACACACCTGCCAAACTAATTAGCACAGGTGTCTGCAATTGCTTACAGTGATATAAAGAGCCCTGACACACATCACCATCAATGAGTTTAACTGACAAACAAACAAATTCTTCCCTTATCACTCCTAAACACTTTTTGCATAATAATTTGGAACACAGTGTACATGTGCTTTTCCACAAAACACCAGTGGTTCACGTAGTGAATCTTACAGTTCTAACTTGCCAACCGTGGTCTGTATGGAGTTGTTCAATAAAGGGCCCAAAATTAAGATAACATAGATGGGAGAGGTCTCTATGAATAGGAATTCCTAAGTATTTGATACCCTGTGAGGGCCAGGCAAAGGGAAAGTTGGACTGGATGGAATCCTATATGGATTTGGGGAGGGAGACATCGAGGGCCTCAGACTTCGCTGCATTGATTTTAAAATTTGACCATGTAACAAAGTGATCTATTTCAGCCATAACAGCATGGATGGATATATGTGATTGAGTGATATATACTAGGACATCATCAGCAAATAGAGAGCACTTGTACTCGGTGCCTCCCACCTCAATCCACCTAATATTGGGGTTATGGCGAATTGATGAGAGCAGGTGCTCCGTCACTAGGATGTATAAGAGAGGGGACAGAGAACATCCCTGCCTTGTCCCATTGGTGATTGTGAAAGGTGATGAAAATGTTCTGACGCGCCCCCTGGGCCTTGGGACACCCGGAGCCGGACCCTTTTTGGTGGATGCTGGTAGTTGTAGTCTCCGTGGCGGCGACCCTGTTCCGTGGCTCAGGGCGGTCAAACCAGTGGCGGAACTATTTATGTGAATTTGATGTTTAAATGTCCGACTACGCCACCCGTGGATTGCGGTCAGAGTGAACCGCCACTCCAGGGCAGACCGCTGAGGCTGGTGTTGTGGGTGCAGCAGAGCGTAGCATAACTCCCCACGGGAGGAGTATAGCCTCAGGGCAGTGTATGCGGAGGATGGGGGTGATGGTGCAGGGCAGCAGCAGTAACGACACGGAGTCAGTGATGCAGTCCAGGGCCTTTACTCACAGTTCTTATTATCCAGACCACGTCTGCAGGTAACGGCTGCACACGTCGTACTGTGCTCACCAGGTGAGGGGCTCAGACAACTCCCAGATAACTTTGGAGCGCTTCACAGGACCCCCTTTGTGTGTCCTTTGTCTGGCCTTTCTTACCAACCCTTCTGTCCGGCTGCCTCGGGCCTCCTCTTGGTAAACTTGGCGCCAGTTTCCCTGACCCTATGTGGTGCCTTCCTAGCGGGTGTAGCGAGGGGCTGCGCCACATAAAATGTCACAGCCTCCTGTTTCTAGCTGAGGGTCGTTTCCTGCCTCCACTAGTTTCGGGGACCGGTCTCCCCCTTTGGCCTGACCCCTCCACGCAGGTGGATTCGGGTGTGCGGTGGCGACTCGCCCGTCCGCACCCCTGGGTTCCCTTCGTTCCTCGTTCCTGGAGCCTTCTCCGCTCCTCTTCCTTCCTTCTCCCTCTTCCAGGCCTGGGCCTCTGTTACTAGGCCCGCCTCCGGAGCAGAGCTCATGCAGAGCCCCTGCTCCCTGCCACTTCTGCTCAGACTTCTCTGCACTGAACTAAGATGGTGCCCACCTTTTATACTCCCTTCTCAATGCACCCAGGAACTGCTTCCTCCCTGCTCCTGCACTACAGGGTTCCCCTTCCTCAGTGTTCCCTCCCCCCACTCCAGCCAGGAACAGGGACTGTCGTGCCCATCTCAGGGGCATATTGGTTGCCCTGCCCCACGGCAATGTGGTGTAATGCATGCAGGTGTCGGGTCCTGATCCACACTACATCCTTACCTGAGAGTGAGATATCACACCTCTGGGTGAGGTGCAATACCTCTGTATCAACCGAGCCCTCAGGGTGCTACAGTTCCATTTATCTTCAGCCTAGGTGACGTATTGCGATACAGGGCCGTGATTTTGGCTATAAAAGGGTCCCCTAGACCCCTACCCCAAGCTTTTTAAGAGAATCATATATGGCGTGCCAGGAGACTCTATGGAATGCTTTCTCAGCATCCAACGAGAGTATCTAATTACAAATTTTTAACTGCATCTAGCCCAGGAAATACTTTGTGCCTAGTAGCAGTGTCTGCTAGTCAGCGGATTATCCCGGCTGTTAAGCAAGCTACACCACATGTAGTTTGGACACTTAATTTTTTCAAAGGAAATGCTTCGGGACCACGGGATACTCAGTGAAGAGCATCAGGAGGCACCCCAAGGCATAGGGGCTGGGACTGGCAGTAGGATGCCTTGCGGTGGACAGCCGAGCTCGATCCTTATAAAAGCTTTTTAACTGCAGCAGCTTTAGTGGACGCTACTGGAGCTGGAATTACGCGGCTGCTGGCATGAGACTTGCCCTCCAATAGATCCTTGTAAATGGATTTAAAGTGTATTCATTCAAATTAGAGAGACAATTTAAATTAAAAAGCTTAGAGCTGCCTCCACCACAGGGGGGCTCGCTCGACCCACCAGCGGACAGGCACCAGTATTGGGAGAGGGGGGCTGGCCGTCAGGGTTCACCGCGGCTCTGGCACAAACCCGGCGACGCGGAGGTGGCACGGACAGGAGCGGACTGAACGTGTCGGCTTCTTACTTTTTGGATTTTAGAAGGGCATGACATGCCTATATCTGTGTCTCCCCCTCCTTTTACTCCTCCACCTCTTTTCTTTTCGCATGACTATATGTACTTGTCACTTTTCCATGTGTTAGTTGTGTCTTCTGAGCAGTTTGTCAGCTTTTGGACACCTTTGAAGGTGTTTTCTATGTGTTTCTATGTGTTTTTGTTTGCCTGCCATTGGTTTTAACGGTGTTCGAAGGTGTTCGACGAACAGTTCGACGAACAGTTCGGCGAACAGTTCGACTAACAGTTCGGCGAACACACGGGTGTTCGACGAACCGAACCGAACTCGAACACCACGGGGGTGGCTCAACACTAGTCTCCTATAGTGGTAATGCCCATGCTGTGACTGCAAGGGCTGCCAAAATTTGGGAAAAACCCCACTAAGAATTTAAAGACACATAGAGCAGTGCCACAGTAACAAGGTACGACATGTTCCCATTAAAAAGGAGAGAGTCTGCTATACAGTTATAGGGTATGCAGTGAGTCCAACGGCTGACAATTTTAGGAAAAACCCCACTAACAATTTAAAGACACATGGAGCAGTGCCACAGTAACAAGGTACGACATGTTCCCATTAGAAAGGAGAGAGTCTGCTATACAGTTATAGGGTATGCAGTGAGTCCAACGCCTGACAATTTTAGGAAAAACACCACTTAGAATTTAAAGACACACAGAGCAGGGCCACAGTAACAAGGTACGACATGTTCCCATTAGAAAGGAGAGAGTCTGCTATACAGTTATAGGGTATGCAGTGAGTAAAACGGCTGAACAATTTTAGGAAAAACCCCACTAAGAATTTAAAGACACACAGAGCAGGGCCACAGTAACGAAAAATTCCCATTAGAAAGGAAAGAGTCTCCCATAGTGTTGGCCTATGCAGTGAACGCAAGGGCTGCCAAAAATTTGGAGGCACTTCAATGCCCCTTGGAAGAGACGTGGAGGAGGGCCTCATAAAAAAATGTTCCCATTAGAAAGGAGCGGGCCTCCTATTCTTGTAATGCCCATGGACTAAGTGTATAGGCTGACAAACATTTACCCCTGGGGGGTATACATGAACATACTGTATAAAAAATTTTTTTTACAGGCATCATAAACACCCTTTAAAAAAATTAGGTGGGTGTTGCATCACGGACCACGGTCACAATGGTGATATGATGGTGGAGGATGAGGAGAAGGAGGAGGACAAGAGCAAATAGCCAAAATCAGGAAGCGTATACCCATGTGTGGGTGTGAAAAGGTGCATGGGAAAACACCTCCCAAGAAAAGACACTGGATTGGAGTTTATGTTACGCTGCTATCATTCGGTGGTGTTGAGAAGTCTGGCCCAATCCAGCCCTTGTTCATTTTTATAAGAGTCAGCCTGTCAGAATTTTCAGTTGACAGGCAGATGCGCTTATCAGTTATAATTCCACCAGCGGCACTAAAAACCCGCTCTGATAAAAAGGCTGGCAGCAGGGCAGGCCAGGACCTCCAAGGCGTAGAGAGCCAGTTCATTCCACGTATCCAGCTTGGATACCCAATAATTATAAGTCACAGCGGAATCGCGGCAGACGTTGGTACGGTAGGCAAGGTACTCCCTTAGCATCTTCCAAAACTTTGCACTTCTTGTGAGAGTACCCCGTGCCTCAGGGCCTGTCCGATGGGAGGGTCTGAGAAAACTCTCCGAGAACTTTGACAGTGCTCCCCTGCTTCTGCTGGATTGAAGTTGTGTCTCTCTGGCCTGTATTCCTTGGTTGTCCAACGAAGTGTGCCCTCTGCCGCCAGCGTTTTCAGATGGGAATTTTTTTAAAAGTTCCGCAACAAGGGCCTTCTGGTACAGCCCCATTTTTGTAGACCTGTCTGCCTCAGGCATAAGAGATATAAAGTTCTCCTTGTAGCGTGGGTCTAGAAGTGTCACCAACCAGTAATGACTGTCACCCAAAATTTTGAGAACGCGAGGGTCATGGGAAAGGCAGCGTAACATAAACTTGGCCATGCGTGCCAGACTACTAACAGGCAAGACTTCCGTGTCCTCACCAAGAGGATGACTGACCATGCTTTCCTCCTCCTCCTCCTCCTCTCTGTCCTCTGGCCATCCACGCTGAACAGACGGTATGACAGCTGTGCAGGTAGTACCGTCTATAGTGCATGAAACTAGCTCATGTCCTTCCTTCTCCTCCACTTCCTCATTGTCACCCAATCCACGTTGGGATGAGATGATGAGATGAGACTGGGCTGTGTGTAATCACCCTGTATAGTTCCTTGCTCCATCTCATCGTGCTCCGCCTGCAATGCATCCTCTTTGATTGTGAGCAGAGAACATTTCAGAAGACAGAGAAGCGGGATGGTGATGCTAATTATGGCGTCATTGCCGCTCACCATCTTGGTGGAGTCCTCAAAGTTTTGGAGGATGGTACATATGTCTGACAACCATGTCCACTCCTGAGGTCTTATGTGTGAAGTCTGAACTGAATACCAACGGCCTTGTTGATGCTGGTACTTAACAACTGCCCTTTTCTGCTCACAAATCCGACCCAACATCTGCAGTGTAGAGTTCCAACGCGTGGGGACATCGCACACCAGCCTGTGAGCCAGAAGCTGCAAATGCTGCTGAAACATTGCAAGGGCGGCGGAAGCTGTAGCTGACTTTCTAAAATGGGCACACAGGTGGCGTACTTTAACAAGCAGATCTGGCAGCTCCGGGTAGGATTTGAGAAACCGCTGAACCAAGAGGTTAAGCACATGAACCAGGCATGGTATGTGTGTGAGCTCGCCTCGCCTCAGAGCCGCCACCAGGTTCCGGACATTGTCACACACGACCATGCCTGGCTGTAGGTTCAGCGCTGTGAGCCACAGATCTGCCTGCTCTTTCAGAGCTGTTCACAACTCTTGAGCATTGTGCGGTTTTTCACCTAAGCATATTAGCTTCAGCACAGCCTGTTGCCGCTTGGCTGAGGCAGTGCTGCAGTTATTCCAGCTTGTCACTGATGTGGTCATTTCGAAGATGGAGGCTGAAGAGGAGGAGGAGGCTGAGGGGAATGAGGTGCAGGAGCTGTAGACCCTGGGGGCAACCCTGATTGACCTAGGGACCGCAATCCTTGGCATTGGGAGGACGTCTTCCGTCCCATGGTCCGACTGGGTCCCGACTTCCACTATGT
Source organism: Phyllobates terribilis (assembly GCF_046119375.1). Classification (NCBI taxonomy): domain Eukaryota; kingdom Metazoa; phylum Chordata; class Amphibia; order Anura; family Dendrobatidae; genus Phyllobates; species Phyllobates terribilis. The sequence continues at coordinate 279,559,027 of NW_027362767.1, forward strand.
TAACCCAGTGTGCTGTTAGCCAGATGTACTGTCCCTGCCCACAAGCACTTGTCACGTGTCCGTGGTTAGGTGGACTTTACCGGCAACTGCGTTGTTGAGAGCACGGCTAATGTTTTGGGACACGTGATTGTGTAATTCGGGGACGGCACACCGGGAGAAATAGTGGTGGCTGGGGACCGAGTACCGAGGGATGGCCGCCGCCATCAGGTTGCGGAATGCTTCCGTCTCCACGAGCCTAAAAGGCAACATTTCGAGCGCAAGCAGTCGTGAAATGTGAGAATTTAGTAGTGTGGCCTGTTGGCTGCATATTTGCGCTTACGTTCCAAGGGCTGGGGTATGCACAACTGAACGCTGCGCTGGGACAAGGACATGGACGTGCTTCCTGATGCTGCTACTTGAGAGTGTGAAACGACAGGTGCAGGGCAGGAGGCATCTTCGCATGCACCATGGACAGGGGATTGGCTTGCATGCACAACAGCGGAAGAAGCAATGGTGCCACCCGCAGACACTGTTCCTGGACCCTGGGGTTCGGCCCACAAAGTTGGGTGCTTTGCTGCCGTGTGCCTGATCATGCTGGTGGTGGTCAGGCTGGTCGTTTTGCCACCCCTGCTGATGCTGGCCTGGCAGGTGTTGCAACTGGCCTTTTTGGGGTTATTGGCAGAGTCTTTAAAAAACAACCAGACTCAGGAAGACCTAACAGTTGTACTGGCAACTTCCTTCGTGTTGGTGTTACGGGGAACGGTTGCCTGCCTTCTGTCTGCGGCCACAACACTGCTTCTTCCTGCCTGTTGGGGTGCTCTGCCTCCCTCCCCGTGTGTGCTGCTGTCCTCGCTCTGCATGTCCTCCCGCCAGGTTGGGTCAGAAACTATATCATCCACCACCTCGTCTTCCATTTGCGCAACCTGGTCCTCCTCCTGACTTTCTGGCATCTGTGTCTCATCATCGTCCACCTCTTGTGACACTTTCCCACCGTCGCCTTCGTGTGACCGTAGATGCTCAAATATTTGGGCATCGCTACACGCGATCTCCTATTGCCCCGCTTCAATGGACTGGGCGAGAGGCCCGAATCTATAAATGGAAAAGTGAACAGCTCTTCAGAGTGTCCAAGTGTGGAATAAGTTGTCTCTGGGTACTCGGCATGGTGGGAGGAAGGAGGATCAGGGTGAGGAATATGCAGTCCAGACTCATGGCTACTGAGACTTGACCGTGTGGAAGACAAGGTGGTGGTGGTGGTGGCTAAGTGACTGGAAGCATTATCCGCTATCTAACCAACAACCTTTTGACACTGCTCTGGGTTCAATAGTGGTGTGCTGCGGTCCCCTAGACATTAGAACAGGAAAGTCAGGCGAGAAGATGTGGGTATTTGTTGTGGCACAATTTCGGCTTGCCCACGGCCTTGTCCTCGGCCTCTGCATGCACCATTACCATCACGTCCAGTTTCCCGTCCCTTGCCACGTGCCTTGCCCATTTTAAATGGAGGACAGTATCTTCCACGCTCACTACAAATGAGTGAGTTTGGAGCGAATTTATATGTGATCCATGTGACGGAGAAAACAGAGTTTTAAATACCTGGCCTGGAGGTAACTGTTTTGAACAGCAAACCAGTGTCAAAAACTTTGCTGACACACTAAAATAAAATTTAAATGAGGCCAGAAATGGCAGTATTTTCTGACAACGTATATGTGAGCCGTGTAACAGAGAAAACACAGTTTTAAATACCTGGCCTGTAGGTAACTATTTTGAACAGCAATCTGGTGTCAATTGCTTCACTGACACACTGAAATTTTTTTTTAATGGGGGTCAGAAATGACAGTATTTTCTGAAAACGTATATGTAATCCGTGTGATGGAGAAAACACATTTTTAAATACCTGGCGTGTAGGTAACTGTTTTGAACAGCAAACCAGTGTCAAAAACTTTGCTGACACACTGAAAAAATTTTTTAATGGAGGTCAGAAATGGCAGTATTTTCTGAAAACGTATATGTAATCCCTGTGATGGAGAAAACACAGTTTCAAATAGATGGATTTTTAGCGCTGTAATATGGAAAGGACCTGGCTGTATTCTGCAGTGCCAACAAGCAAATGGCGCCGAAAAACCGTGTTCTCTGGATTGCTTTTTAAGCAAATAATGAGGATTAAGATGCAAAAAAATTATTCCTGGCCCCTGAGACCTCGGCCTATTTCCAGAAATATCTAACAGCAGCAGCCAACAGAAGTAGAATGGAGCCTCTTGTGCTATGTGCACTGCAGTCTGCTATATACACTGCCTGCCTGCCTATATACACTGCCTGCCTGATATCTCTGCAGATGGATTAGTCCTCAGAAGGACTGTTTGTTAAGATGGATATGTGTAATGTACGGTTTTTCTCCCTACACTACCTAATACACAAGCAAATCTCTCCCTGACACAGCAGCAGCTCTCCCTACACTGTCTGATCCGGAGTGACTGTGACGAGCATGGCGGCGCCAGGTCTGATATACACCTGATGACGCTGTGTGGTCAGCCAATCACTGTAATGCCCACAACCAACATGGCTACGGCATTACAGTGCATGGCAGGCAATGCCTACATGTTCATTGGCTTTCTAAAGAGCGCCAAACATGCAGGGAGGTGACCTGAGTTCCCGCCCGAGCAACCCGGAAATACTCGCCGAGCGCCGACCTTGTCGAGCACCCTGATGCTCGGGAGGGTACCGAGTAGTGGCGAGCACGTTCGCTCATCACTAATCTCTATTTTATCTCTTTCATTTTATACTCTTTTTATTTGCATGTATTTTTAGTATTTCATCTTTTTTAACCTTTTTAAGTAAAGTACTCCATTTTGTATATTAAATCTAAAATATAATATTTTGTCCTTTATTGCCCTAAACATATTTAAACCCTGAAGATGGTGAGTAGAGCTTAGCTGTATTACCCTTTGTATGCCAGAGTGCAAGAAAAATACCTATCAGATGCTTTTTAAAACGTGGTGGCATGTGTGCTAGTGTATGACTGAGTGCAGGCATCTTGCAGGCCTATCAAAATGTTCACAATGAAAAGTGTGGTGTGGATGTGTGAACTAGCTGTTTGGTGCACTTACAGAATCTCACAAAAGTGAATTCATCCCTCACATTTTTGTAAATATTTTATTATATCTTTTCATGGGACAACACTGAACATATGACACTTTGATACAATGTAAAGTAGTTAGTGTACAGCTTGTATAACAGTGTACATTTGGTGTGCCCTCTAAATAAAAAGTGAGTACACCCCTAAGTGACAATGGCCAAAATGTGCCCAACAAGCATGTCATATAAAATATTAAGAATTTCTCCCTCCCAGACCCCTCTTCATCCTCGCCTCCTATATAGTATTTGTCAAAAGAAAAGAGCTGACACTTTGGCCAGTGGCTCCTATGCAAATTAACACACACAGGAGAAATAGCTTGTAGACAAATGCTAGCACAAAAGGTGCTACCAAACCCATTTAGCATGCGAGTGTGTTTTCCAGTGACACAAGCTTGTGATAAATTTACATCTTGCTGAGGAAGAATAATCCCACACTTCAAAAGAATTCAACAGAAATCTGTAGCCAGGCCAGCGCTGACACGAAATATAGAATATCTGGAGTTCTATGCTTCCGATAATAATGGGGCCCATATTTTTAGTGGCAGGGTAAGCTAAGGAAGAATATGCTTATTTTCCCATAGCTGCAAGCCCCTTCAGTGAGCTGTGGCGCAAAAGTACCAGAATAACAGACCGCAGCCAGGTCATGTATGGTCTCTGGAGAAAGGTAAATTCATAATAGAAAATACGGTACCACTTTCGGGCTTCTGCGATCAACCAGCGATTAGTTATCCCAGAAGTTAGAGATTCTAACAAAAATATGAAGGCTGGAGACCAGCCCACGCGAGATCCTTACAGGGCGGTGGGGGCAGGCCTCTCCCTTCAGCATAAAAGACAGCGGAAGGGGGGGCAGTATTCATTGCCGGGGGATATAGAGACTATAAGCAAAGTATCACGCTCGATAATGGTCAAATTGGCGTGCCCCCCTCCAGCTATACTGCGTCGTCTCTGTGAACGTTATAGTAATTTTCTTCTTTAATCCTGTTTTATTTGTGTAACTGTATACTCTGTACTGTAAATGTCCATTTGTAAAATCTTTATATATTTTTCCTAAACACTGCCTCCCTTTTGGTTTAAATATAAAATGTAATAGTTCTGCTTCTTTCGTGATCGTATGGGGGCGTATACACATATTCCACGCATTGGAATCCGGAGGTGTGTATGCCATATGCTTTCTGCTCGCTTGCCGATAGCTACGTAGTGAGTAATCGGGATCGTGTGTGCGCGAATCCCTGCTCCATCCTGACAGAGTGACGGCAGTGGTGAGATATTGTGTGATCACCCCGGTGTCGTCGCTGTGAATCCTGACGGTCCTGACAAATTGGTGGCAGCGGTGGGATATTGTGTGATCTCCCTAGTGTCGTCGACGACAGTTTTTGACAAATTGGTGGCAAGCAGTGGGATATTACAGAACATCATTCCTGTCACTGAAAGCTTGCACAGTTCTTGCGAGAATTCTGTGCAGTTTTAAGAAACCAGACTCAGTGTTTTAATATTCTTTATCTGGGACATTACTGTATGTGTAGCAGTTACATCCCCCCTTCTCTTTTTTTTCTGTCCTATCTTTTATTTGACAATGATGGCTCTACACGTGGAGAGCCGTGGTATACCCAGCAGTCAGAGGCCACTCTCCCTGCCCTCTGTGAGCTGAGACAGATTGACCCCACCGGCAAAAACAAGGCCCAAAATATTGCTGAACTGTTGCAAGGTGCCGCACAGCCAGTCCGACAGCAGAGCCCTGATGAGGGGGCAGCCAGCCAATGCCCGGATGGTGCTGCTGCTGGGGTCCCACTTGTGATTGCCAGCCAGATCCGCAGCCAGGGTAGTGTGGACCCCACCTGCAGATGGTCTTGGAGCAGCTCGCCACAGACGATTGTGACGGACGACTGCAGCTGATCCTGAAATTCCAGGAGCGGGCTGAGCAATGGGCCCAAGCTGACCGACCTGAGTGACAGGCCCAGGCTGAGAGAGCAGAGCAACGGGCCCAAGTTGACCGAGAAGCTGCTGAGCAATGGGCCCAAGCTGACTGAGAGGAGCGACAGGCCCAGGCTGAGAGACCTGAGCGCCAGTCCCAAGCTGACCGAGAGGAGCGACAGGCCGAAGAGGAGTGACAGTACCAGCTTGAGCTAGCCCAGATTTAGAAGGAGTCATCTCCCACACAGACCCGTGAGTCCAACAGTGCCAACTGTTTTAAACCGTCTTGAGCATTTTCCTGTAATGGGGAAAGACGGAGACTTGGACATATTTCTGTGAGGGTTTGAAAAAGCCTGCAGACAGTACCAGCTGCCCGCGGACCAGTGGGCCAGGTACTTAACCCCAGGGCTCAGAGGAAAAGCTCTGGAAGTGTTTGCTTCTCTCCCTCGAGACCAAGATGGAGACTATGAGGCCGTCAAGCAGGCCCTGTTAAAAAGGTACCAGCTGACTCCGGAGGTTTACTGGAAAAAGTTCAGAGCCCTCCAGCGTGGACCACATGACAGCTACAGCGATGTGGTAGATTGGTTCCGGACCAACTTTAAGCAGTGGGTTCAAGGACTGTCAGTCACTACTTTCGAGGACCTGAAGGATCTGATGGTGAAGGACCAGTTTCTTCATCTTTGCCCAGTGGAAGTGCGACAGTTTGTGCTGGACCAGGAGCCAAAGGAGGCCGCCAAAGCAGCCCAGATCGCAAATGCCTATGAGGCCAACCGCACACCAGGGGTGCAGAAGTTGGCAGCCGCCAGCTGGAAAGGGGGTAAGCTTACAACCACCCCCAGTGTTCCAGCCAGCCGGCCCTCAGCGGGTTTGGCCCCATCTTCCAGCACCCGGTCTGCATTTGACTCCCATAAGTGTTATATACCATGGTATCTAAGTAACTGATGCAATGTAAATCACTGGACATTGTGAAACGTAGTCCGGGCCAGGTCCTGTTCTAAAGAGCTCCATATGAATGGAGCAAATGTGAGCATGTTAACCTCCATTCTTCATTTTTTCTTAACGGGACAATCAAAAGTACGTACTGTGCTTGGCTGTTTTTTTGCCAGTCCGATTAAGAATGAATGGAGTGGTGGTTAGTGATGAGCGAATATGTTCATAATCCAATCTCCAAGCTTAACTTTGACACGTATGTGGCACATTTGGATTCGTGATCGGAAAGTCAAGCAAAATTTCTTAAATTCGGGAAAAATCGGCAACAGTCGGCGAATTTGAGCCGGAACGTGATTGTGGGGCAAGTATAGCTTTTTAACACTTTTGATAGCATAGTGCTTGTGTATGATGAGCGGCGGCGCGTGGTAGATGATTAGGGGGGATGGTGATAGCTCAGAACAGGTCAGATCAGCAGCGCACTTTTTTCCCCTGTAGTCGGTAACTTTAAGTCAGGAAAGCGTGGCTAGCCAATCAGAGCGCAGGCAGCATCCACAGTGTCCAGACACAAGGGCTTCTGCAATTGGCTTCTGAAATCACATGTCCTCTCTATATAAAAAGCAGCCATGTTCCCTCAGCTCCATTAGATCCATGTTTCTGCTGGTGACAGACGCTGCTGAGTGTGCGCCTGTGTACTGAGAGATATTAGCTACATGGGCACTTGTGTGGAAGTTAGATACTGTAGAAAAGTCTTGTGCTGTGTTCAATAGACCTTGCAGCACATTTTTTTCTTGTGCAATTACTGAGATTCTGACAGAAAGAGCAGGACCCATGCCATAGAACAGTTTTGTGTTCCGGTTGTACTGTGCTCCATGCATGAGTATACCTTCAATCTATTTTTGCATTAGCTAATGTGATAAAGCAAGCAAGCCCTTGTAGGCCACTTTTTGATTTTGTGGGGTTGAAATTCAGCTACCTGCAGAGCTTCTGAGTGCAGAGCACAAAAACATTTTTTTTTTCATTTGCTAATGTGATAGTGCAAGCTGTGTTAGCCCAGTTTGTCATTTTTTTGGTGGGTGAACAGCTGTATGCACAGTAAAACAAATATATTTTTTCTGTTGGCAGGCAGAGTCCACAAAAAGTTTTTTTTGTGTCGCAAACGTGATACACTCTGCTATATGTCAGTTACTACTTTAGTGGGGTGAACTTCAGCTAGCTTCAGAGTAAAAAATTGGACTTTTTTGTCTTGCTAGGCAGAGTTCACAAAAGTTTTTTTTGTGTCGCAAACGTGATACACTGCTATACATCAGCTACTACATTAGTGGCGGTGAAGTTCAGCTGTTTTCAGAGTAAAAAAATATTTTTTTTTTGCTGCTAGCCTCAGTCCACCAAATATATTTTTGTGTGGCGAAAGTGATACACTCTGCTAAAAGCCATCTACTATCTTAGTGGATCTTTGTCTTGCTAGGCAAAGTCCACCAAAGATTTTTTTTGTGTGGCATATGTCATACACTCTGCAAAACGTCAGCTACTATGTTAGTGGTGGTGAACTTCAGCTGTTTTCAGAGTAAAAAAAATATTTTTTCTGTTGCTAGGCAGAGTGCAAAAAAATTTTTTTTTTCTGTCGCAAACGTGTTACACTCTGCTATAAGCCACCTAGTCCTTTTAGTGGCGGTGAAATTCAGTTGTATTCAGAGCTTGTGCAGAGTAAAAAAAAATCTATTTTTTGCTGTTCTTAACATGATACAGCAAGCTAGATCTGAGTTTGAAATGGTTTGGAGAATCCACAGTAAAGAAAATCTTTGTTCGGTTCCTCACATTGTACAGCAGTGAAATCTCAGTTTGAAATAGTTTGGAGACTATCTTCTATGTTATACTGGCCTCATCCACTCTAAAAAAAATCCTTTGTTCGGTTCCTAACGTTATACAGCAGGGACATCTTACTTTGAAATAGTTTGACGAATATCTCCTATGTTAAACAGGCCTCATCCACAGTAAAGAAAGTACTTTGTTCGGTTCCTAACGTTATACAGCAGGGACATCTCAGTTTGAAAGAGTTTGGAGAATATCTCCTATGTTATACAGGCCTCATCCACACTGAAAGAATACTTTGTTCTGTTAGTAACATTATACAGCAAGCCATATCTTACATTGTCATTTAATGCCGATGAAATTCAGGTGTGTACAGAGCACTTGCAGAGGAAAAAAATCTAAGTTTGTTTTGCTAATAGCGTGCTCCTACCACAGTATCTGAGCAACATGAGTGGGAAAAAGAGAGGTCGTGGTGAAAGGGGGAATAGGCTTGGTGTTCAAGGTATACGTGGGGTAGGTGGTAGTGTTAGTGAAAGCCCTGGTGAACCAACACCGTCATGTCCTATCCGAAGACAACTGACAACTTCTGTTACTGGATGGGCTACTCCACTCCCTTTCTTTGGTAGCCGCACAGCCATACACCTTGTTGATAAGAATCAGAAAGAGCAGGTGCTCCAGTGGATGGCAAGCACTGCTTCGATTGGCCTCCCCTCTTCTTCCTCCACCTCAATATCACACACAATACAGTCCACAGAGGTGGCACCCCCATTACCCTTGCTTCTCCCCGTGTCACAACTGTCCAAATGCCCAACTGACTGTAGCGAACCACAGATGGGCGAGTCTGTAGAACTTTTCTCCCATTCTATACCATGGGCATCAGAAATGTACTCCAAACATTCACAGAGTCAAGAAGAGGAGAAAATCATCTGCACCGATGCCCTATTTTTTTTAGGTTGGATTCGGGGCAGGACGGAGTAGGGTCCGAACAGGTTCCTGGCCCTCGTCAACAGACATTAACCACTGGGGAGAGTGGTGGTCATGATGAGACTCAGATACCTAAGGCTCATGCAGACTGTACTGTGCTGTCAGGGCAACAAGAGAAGATGGGTCTCTCTGAGGGCGAGGAATGGGATAACATATTGGCTGATGACAAGGTTGAAGATCCTACTTGGTGTGAACCCAGAGTCACGCAGCTGAGTAGCTCATCTGAGGAGGAGGTGGAGGAGAAAGACGAGGAGGTTACCTTCCGCCCTACGGAGCAGACACAGAGTGATAAAAGCATGAGGAGCACTGCATACTAAGTCACAACTGTGGTTGTGGCCAGCAGCGGTCGCGGGTCTGGAGCTTTCAGGGTGGCAAGGGTTGCCTAGCCTGTGCCTTTTTTGAGACCGCAAAGGATGAGCCAACTCACGTTATCTGCACACTTTGCAAGAAAAAACTCAGAAGAGGGAAAAACTGCAATAATTTGACTACTACATGCATGAACCTTCACATGTGCAATCAACATGCGTTACTCTGGCAAACTCACTGTGATAAAGTGCGGACCAGTGGACCTCAACAACCATCAGCTGCCCCATCAACCGCATCCGCTGCCCCATCAACCGCATCTGCTGCTTCTTCCTCCTCCTCTGTTACCGTGCCAAGTATTGGCATGCAGGTCTTTCATCACAGAACTTCTTGTTCTCTATCCATTCCAGTCAGCCTGAGTGAGAGCCCGTCAGCTGTAACGGAAGCGGACATGCCTGCTGTGTTTGTTTCACCGAGCACACCACATGTTTCTCAATCCACCGTAACATCTGCACATGCACATCACTCACAGTCCAGCAGTTTGTCCGTTTCACCGTACTCCGCCCTCTCTCAGCACTGCAGCCAGCCCTCAGTCCCCCAGTTGTGGTCACGTAAAAGATTGCTTCATCCTACACATGAAAAAGCTAAGAGGCTGAACCATCTCCAATCTGTTGGCCACGGAAATGCTGCCTTTCCACCTGGTAGATATAGACGGTTTCCGAAAGCTGATGGCCGTCGCAGTCCCCCAGTACCAGTTGCCCAATCGCCATTACTTCTCTAAGAAAGCTGTGTCTGCACTAAACTAGCATGTCGCAAACAACATCACCTGTTCTTTGACTAAGTCTATGTCTGCCAGGGTGCATTTCACCACAGACACCTGGATGAGTAGGCATGACCAAGGGCGTTACATCTCGCTGATTGGGCACTGGGTGACTCTGGTGGCTGTGGGGGTAGGCGGGAAAGGGGCTGCTCCACAAATCTTGAAATCCCCAATGCTTGCAGAACAAACCACTGTAGTTCCCACTGCCTCCACTGCTTCTGCATCCTCCACTTCCTCTAGGGCCTCCACCTGCACACTCAACCTCTGCCTTAACGAGACACGCATTCCAACAGTGCAGAGCAAATCCATACCACCTCCGTACTGCGCAGCCAGGGCTCACCCCAATCAGTCAGTCTTCAAATTAATATGCCTTGGAGATCGCAGTCATACACCTGAAGCATGGTGGACAGCTCTCCAGGCTCAGTTTGAGCAATGGCTGTCTCAGCTGAACCTGGAGCAAGGGAAGGCCGTGTGCGATAACTGTGCGAACCTGTTGACGGCCCTATGCCAAGGCAAGCTCACACACGTGCCTTGCATAGCTCACGTCCTCAATCTGGTGGTTCAGCGATTTCTACGCCACTATCCCAGCCTGGATGAGCTGCTTCACAAAGTAAGCTGTGTGCTTACTTCCTCCATTCGCAGCCCTCATGTCATCGACTTGCATCGATACAGAGTTTTTTCTCCATGCCAGTTAACAGGTTGATATGCGATATGCCAACATGGTGGAATTCTACTCTACACATGTTGCAGCGACTGTGGCAGCAGCAACAAGCCCTGACGAAGTATGGCATGTCGTATGCCTGGGTCAATGCAGTACGGACGTGGGGCATATTATGTTTATGGAGTGGGAACAGATAAAGGACCTCTGCACCCATCTGCACAGATTTGAAATGGCTACTAAACTAGTTAGCGCTGACGATGCCATCATCAGCATCACTATTACGGTCATCTACTTGCTGGAGCAGACTTTGAATAGCATGCGGCACAAATTGGTTGTCCCAGAAGAAGAGGAGGATGTGGAAGGGGTAAGAATGTCTCAAAATTCCAGGCTTTTGTCAGACAGGTGGATGCCAAGTGACAGTGGCTTCCTACAATCATGGGGGTTTGGTGATACCAGACATACTGTTATTGAAGGTGCAAGAGCCGAGGAACAAATTGAGGAGGAAGAGGTGATGGGCGAGCAACGGTCAGAAGATGAAGAGGATAATCATCCCCTCTCTGTTGAACGTGGTTGGCAGGAGGGGACGGGGGAAACATGCATCAGTGTTATGCAGCCAGCGATAAAGTCTGGCTTTGGACCACCTGAAAGAGCCCGACATATGAGTGCCTTCTTGCTGCACTATCTGCAACATGATCCCTGTATAGTTATGATTCAAAATAATGCTGACTACTGGGTTGCCACTCTATTAGATCCATGTTATAAAAGTGAATTTTGCCAGATGCTTCCCGCCCTGGAAAGGGACCAGCTAATGTTGGAGTATCGAAACAAGCTTTTAAGCAACCTCTCCAGCTCGTCAGTTCGTCAACGCCAAAACATTAGCAGCAGCAGTGAAAGTGGCAGAAGCAATTTCTGTGAATCCTTTCATACAATTTTTAGACCAGCTCATGCACCAGCATAACAGAGTACAAGTCTGACACATGGAGAACGAATGGAGAGGATGGTGGAGGAGTATCTATAGCTCAATATGAATACCATCAGGGAGGATTTTGACCCTTTTACATTTTGGTTTTCAAAAATGGATGAATGGCCTGGGCTCGCCTGTCACGCCTTGGAGGTTTTATCATGCCCGGCAGCCAGCGTTCTCTCAGAACGTGTGTTCAGCGCTGCTGGTGGTGTCCTGACGGATAAGCGCACCCGGTTGTCCCATGAAAGTGTTGACTGCCTAACTTTCATCAAGATGAACAAGTCATGGATCTCAAGGGACTTTTGCACCCCAATTGCAGACTGTACTGAGTAGGTGATGTAGTTTTTAGTGTGCTGCATTGATCTTGAGGAATTGCAGTCTGTGATATGGCTTGTGTGCCTGCTCTTGCTGCTGCTGCAGGTTTTAGTCCCAAATTTTTTGAAATGTGGAGAATACAGATTTGGTCTCTCAATACATTGGGTTGGCTGCGGTAGAACAGGTGTCGTTCCTAATTCTGCAATTTCTACTGTACTCAAATGGATGCCACTTTGCTGGTGTTAGGCCCTATTTTAGGGAAACGTGAACATTCCAGGTTAGGTCTCCATCTCCTCGGTTGGCTGTAGTGGAAAAGGTGTCATTCCTAATTCTACAATTTCTACTGTACTGAAATTGATGCCACTTTGTTGGTGTCTGCCAGTAATTTTTGGAAATGTGGGGAATCCTGATTGGGTCTCAGTCTATTGGGTTGGCTGTAGTGGAAGAGGTGTCGGTCCCAATTATACTACTTATACTCTAGTGTAATTGATGCCACTTTGGTGGTTTTAGGCCCAAATGTTTTCAAATAAGAACACTCCTGATTGGGTCTCCATCTACTGGGTTGGCTGTAGGGGAAGAGGTGTCATTTCTAATTCTACAATTTCTACTGGAGTGAAATTGATGCCACTTTGTTGGTGTCTGCCAGTAATTTTTGAAAATGTGTGGAATCCTGATTGGTTCTCCATCTATTGGTTTGGCTGTAGTGGAAGAGGTATCATTCCTAATTCTACAATTTCTACAGTACTCAAATTGATGCTACTTTGTTGGTGGTAGGCCCTATTTTAGGTAAACGTGAACACTCCAGGTTAGGTCTCCATATCTTGGGTGGGCTGTAGTGGAAGAGGTGTCAGTCCCCATTATACTACTTATACTCTAGTAAAATTGATGCCACTTTGGAGGTTTTAGGCCCAAATGTTTTCAAATGGGAACACTTCTGATTGGGTCTCCATCTACTGGGTTGATTGTAGGGGAAGAAGTGTTGGTCCTAATTATACTATTTCTACTGTAGTGAAATTGATGCCACTTCGGTGGTGTTAGGCCCTAATTTAGGGAAATGTGAACACTCATAATTGGGTCTCCATGTGCTGGGTTCACTGAAGTGGAAGAGATTTTGGTCTCCTTTACAATAGTTATACTCTAGTGAAAATAATTTTTTGGTGCAGATATTGTTCTACACACAGGGGTACTCAGACCTGATAAACTCAAAATTGGTGTATAAAGCAGACTACATCTCTGCTTAAAATTGCTTGGGGCAGATATTCTTCTCCACACAGGGGTACACAGACCTGATAAACTCAAAATGAGTATATAAAGCAGACTACATCTCAACTTAAAATTGGGGAAAAAAAGGGAAAAAAAAACATTGGGTCCAAGCAGCTACCTGACCCTTGACTGTACTGTGCTGTCAGGGCAAGAAGAGGAGGAGAGTGACTCTGAGGGTGTGGAATGGGATAACATATTGAATGATGATGAGGTTGTACATCCAACTTGGTGTGAACCCAGAGGCACGCAGCTGAGTAGCTCATCTGAGGAGGTGGAAAAGAAGGAATACGAGGAGGTTACGTTGCGCCCTATGGCGCAGACATGGAGTGATGCAAGCACGAGGAGCACTGCATCCTTAGCGACAACCGTGGCAGTGACCAGTAGCGGTTGCGGGTCTGCAGCTTGCAGGGGCGGCAAGGGTTGCCTAGCCTAGGCCTTTTTTGAGACCACAAAGGATGAGCCAGTTCACGTTATCTGCAAACTTTGTGATAAAATACTCAGTAGAGGGAAAAACTGCAATAATTTGACTACTATATGCATGAACCTTTACATGCGAAATCAACATGCGTTACTCTGGCAATCTCACTGCAATAAAATGCGGACCAGGGGACCTCAACAACCATCAGCTGCCCATCAACCTCATCCACTGCTTCTTCCTCCTCCTGTTACCGTGCCAAGTATTGGCACGCAGGTCTCCCACCACAGAACCTCTGCTTCTCTAGACCGCTCCAGTCAGATTAAGTGAGAGCCTGTCAGCTGTAGTGGAAGTGGTCATGCCTGCTGTGTTTGTTTCACCAAGCACACCACATGTTTCTCAATCCACCGTAACATGTCCCCCTGCACCTCACTCATAGTCCAGCAGTTTGTCCGTTTCACCGTACTCCGCCCTTTTTCAGCACTGCTGTTAGCCACGGAAATGGTGGTGCTAGGCTCTAAGTCTTTGAACTGTGAACACTCCTGTATGGCAGCTTTTTTACTGAGGAGGTAACTGGAGATCCTGGGGGAAACCCCTGCAAACATGGGGAGAACATACAAACTACTTGCAGATGTTGTCCTCTATCATCATAAAAGAGCTAGCTCGTTGTCTAGGAGACCGATCACCGCTACTGTCTACCTTGTGAACATTGTGTTGAAGCTTGCAAGGTGTCACGGGTTTACCATGACAGAAAGGAGCCAGAAGACAGTAGCGTCTGATTCCTCCCTCTCCTGCAGTCATTAGAAGCCTTTCACCTTCATATTAATCGGTGCAGGGGTTAATCTACTCAGTTGTGAGCTCCTGGAAGCTTACCGTGATTTAGGCTCTCAGCAGATTTGTCCTGTGCATCTCCCCTACTGTGATAATGCTGTAGCCCAACACATCAGACTGTCGCCTACCATGGAAACCTTAAAAAGGAAGCTGAAGACCCATTTCTTGTGACAAGCGTACAATCTGCGGTATGCCTTTCTCCAGCATAACGCTGCACGACTAGCTGTACCCTGACCTACTGTACCCTCACCCATCCCTTCTAGATTGTTTATGCGCCCTTGCGGGCAGCGTCCTCTCTCCTCTTGTACTAGTCGGTGACCCCTTTTAACATGTAACGTGCCACGGAATAAATGTCGCTGTAATAGTAATTATAATACTTGTACTCTGGGTCAATTGATGGCATTTTCCAGGTGTCTACCCCTAATTTGATGTGTTTTGGCAGCTTTTGGGCCCATTTGAAGTTGTTGTGTATCCGTTTTTTTTTTGCCCCATTGAATCTTATGGCGTTCGGTAGCGTTAAGCGAATATTCAATGATTAAATCAGCGAATATTGCTAATTTGACAATCGTAACATCGTTCATCTCTAGCGGTGGTGCTTATTCTTGACATTACAGTTGGTACGGAAAGTATTCAGACCCCTTTAAATTATTTACTCTTTGTTTCATTGCAGCCATTTGGTAAATTCTAAAAAGTTCATTTTTTTCTCATTAAATTACACTCTGCACCCCATCTTGACTAAAAAAACAGAAATGTAGACATTTTTGCAAATTTATTAAAAAAGAAAGACTGAAATATCACATGGTCATAAGTATGCAGACCCTTTGCTCAGACACTCATATTTAAGTCACATGCTGTCTATTTCCTTGTGATCCTCCTTGAGATTGTTCTACTCCTTCAGTGGAGTCTAGCTGTGCTTAATTAAACTGATAGGACTTGATTTGGAAAGGTAAAAAAAGGAGAGAACAGGGCGCAATGGGTGACTCAGTAATGCAATTTGTAGAGGGGTGTGGGAATTGCTACTAACCTTATGGAGTTGTGCACCTCTGCACAACCCCAGTGTAAAGCTCCACAAGCTCTGCTCTGTTGGTGGCTGTCATCTGCTTTCAGCTGCGTTCACAGATCCTGAACTCGCAGTGGTGGGTCACTTGATCAGGTTAGTTGTGCATACTGCCGAGATGGACGCCCAGCTTCACCAACACTCACGGCAGTGCTCCAGACGGGTTAGGGCAGCGCAGCTTGGAAACCAGGGTAGTAACTCTTAGTTAACTTCATCCCACAGGTGGTTGAACAAGTAAATAAAGGCAGCTCTACCGCACCCCAGCAGGGGGAGAAAGACAATCAGTGAATGTGAATAGCGGTATCAGAGCGCCAATAACAGGGCAAAAATTAATTAAAATGACTGATTTATTAATACACACAATGCGTTTCGGTGGACAAGGCCACCTTCATCAGGTGTGACAATTTCTATTTTCTATTGAGGGGTATAACTTTCATTCTTGAGAACAATGTATTCTCTTTTGAGGGGGTGATGTATCGGCAGCTGAGGGGCTGCGCGATGGGGACGAGGTTTGCCCCCAGTTATGCAAATCTATATATGAGGGCATTCGAGTCTATCAACATCGCGCAATCCCTCGGCGCCTATAAACCCATCATCATGTACCGCCGCTTTATAGATGATTTGTTTATCATATGGAGGGGGAATACTGTAGAGGCTGTCAAATTTATTGATTAATTAAATACCAATGACTGGGGTCTTTCCTTTACCTCTACCATATCCGAGAGTAATATCCAATATCTTGATCTTCAGATAAATATAGACAATTCGGGCAAAATATCCACATCTACCCACTGCAAGGAAGTGGATGTAAATAGTTTTCTTGAATTTGACAGTGGCCATTTGCCCAGTTGGATTAGAAATATTCCATACAGTCAATATTGGCGTGTCAGAAAAAATTGTACACATGATTCGGATTTTTTTCTGGAATCTAAGGTTTTACAAAAACGCTTTAGAGCTAAGGGATACCCCCAGAAATTATTAAAGGATGCTTTCTCCAAAACCAGATCCTTATCACCGAACTTGTGTATCAATAAATCTAAGAATACCAGTCAAGAACCAAGTGATGATTTCAGTTTAAATCTGATTACTACCTATGGTAAACCTATGCAATCGTTATCCAGTTTATTAAAAAAATACTGGTTCATTTTAAGGAACGATCCGGTATTGACTGGTCATTTACCGGAATTTCCCCATGTCATATATCGGAGGAGTAAAAATCTAGGAAATTATATAGCCCCCAGCAACACAACTATTGGTAGAAGACTTAACCATTCAAATTTAGCTCCTAGTAGCAACAATGGATGTTATAAATGTAATGTTCCTAAATGCTTATGCTGTCATTCCATTGATAACAGAGCTGAAACATTTGTCTCTGCGGTCACTGGAGAGATATATCTCATCTGCTTTAGACTTACATGTCAGGTCTCATATGTGATATATCTGCTCCAGTGCACCTGCGGCCTGCAATACATTGGCCGCACTATCCAGGAAATGCACTCCAGACTAAATAAACATCGCCAAAATATTAGAAACGGCTTTCCTTTACATAGCGTTTCTAATAATTTCTTAAAAGAACATCAGAAAAATCCTAATAATCTGAAACTAACTATCATTGATCATATAGTTCATACACATCATGATAGATTAAATCGCCTTATTACACGTGAAAATTATTGGATTTTCAAAATGGGAACTCTGTCTCCTGAGGGTTTGAATCTTAATATAGAAAAGACAACTTTTTAAACAATTGTTTTTATGTTTAGCAATTTCATTATATAATTTTTACAAAAATATTTTTTTTTCCTTTTTTTTTTTTTTTTTAATTTTTTAAAAAAAACAAATTAAAAAAATTTTTTACATTTTTTTTCTTTTTTTAATTTTTTTTTTTTTCCGTTATTATATTTTCCTAATTGTAAAGATAGAAACAGTAAGGGAGCTTTTGGTTCCTCTCCTACCCCTTTTCCCCTACCTATATCTGGTGATTGTAATTTTTATATTCACATATTGTTCTATGTTGTATGTAATTTTTTATAATATAAAATATAGGGTGTTAGATAACAATATATCCTATTAAGTATTATGATTATAGGATTCGCAAGTTCTTATACTGCGAATCCTATTTATGAGAACCCTATATGTTTCATTAGGTACTAATTTATAAAAATCCTGTTTACTCTATTGGGCATAAATTAACTCAAGGGGTTAATATAGAGATATCACTCTGTATTAGGCCCCGCCCTTCTGAAGTAATTGTATAGCTGGTTAAATGTATATAAGGATCATTTGTTTGCTGCTTGTCACACCAGATGAAGGTGGCCTTGTCCACCGAAACGCGTTGTGTGTATTAATAAATCAGTCATTTTAATTAATTTTTGCCCTGTTATTGGCGCTCTGATACCGCTATTCACATTCACTGATTGATTTGGAAAGGCACACACCTGTCTATTTAAGACCTACAGCACACAGTGCTTGTCAGACCAAATGAGAATCATGAGCTCAAACGAACTGCCCAAAGAGCTCAGCGACAGAATTGTGGCAAGTCACAGATCTGGCCAATGTTACAAAAGAATTTCTGCATTATGCCAGGTTCCTAACAGCCCAGTAGCCTCCATAATCCTTAAATGGAAGAAGTTTGAGACCACCAGTAGTCTTCCTAGACCTGTCCGTCCAGCCAAACTGAGCAATCGTGGGAGAAGAGCCTTGGTGAGAGAGGTAAAGAAGAACCCCAAGATCACTGTGGCTGAGCTCCAGAGATGCAGTAGGGAGATGAGAGAAAGTTCCACAAAGTAAACTATGACTGCAGCCCTCCACTAGTCGGGCCTTTATGGCAGAGTGGCCCAGCGGAAGCCTCTCCTCAGTGCTAGACATATGAATGCCCTCATAGAGTTTGCTCAAAAACACAAGAAGGACTCACAGACTATGAGAAATAAGATTCTCTGGTCTGATGAGATGAAATTAGAACTTTTTGGTGATAATTCTAAGCGGTATGTGTAGAGAAAACCAGGCACTGCTCATCACCTGCCCAATACAATCCCAACAGTAAAACATGGTGGTGGCAGCATCATGCTATGGGGGTGTTTTTCAGCTGCAGGGACAGGACGACTGGTTGTAATTGAAGGAAACATGAATGCGGCCAAGTACAGAGATATCCTGGATGAAAACCTCTTCCAGAGTGCTCTGGACCTCAGACTTGGCCAAAGGTTCACCTTCCAACAAGACAATGACCCTAAGCACACAGCTAAAATAACAAAGGAGTGGATTCAGAACAACTATGTGACCATTCTTGACAGGCCCAGCCATAACCTCATCTAAACCCAATTGAGCATCTCTGGAGAGACCTGAAAATGGCTGTTGTCAGAACCCTCCTGTTAGTTTTTTTCTATTTTGTGGTCACGTGACCTGCTGCCTATTTATTCCAGCTCCGCCCTTCTGGCTTTGATGGACTTCAGTGTTACTTTGACTGTTAATCTAGCCAGGTGCTTTGTACCTATCTCTATAGTTTGCTTGGTCCTTGGACCTCTAAGTATTTTTGTCTGTTTGTCTTTTTGCTCCGCTACAACTTCTGCTAGGAGGTGTCCAACTTTGTCCCAGTCCTTAGTACTTTTAGGGACCCCTCCCTTATATCTATAGGTCTGCGTTCAGACTAGCTGAGGACGAAGGCGGGTCTGTTCACAAGGAACAGGTTGCCCGCTGCATCGTAGGGAATCAGCTTAGTCCTATTGTAGGGACAGTTTTCCTATATTTCCTTAGTTCTTGTAGCAGATCATAACAGTAAGTCCAGCCCAAAATCAAAAGAAAAAAATCCTAAGGAACGAGATCCGGAGATCAGCAAGGTGTCTGTTCAGGAATTGGCTCAACGCCTACAGGGATTGTCTCTTGAGGTAGCAACACGTGAGTTGCTGTCCTGGAGCGCATTTTGCTGAACCGAAGGTAGGACTGCCTGATTTTTTTTATGGTAAACAACAAGATTTTTTTTCCTTTAAAAATGCTTGTTTATTATATTTTCGTTTGAGACCCAGGTCCTCTGGGAATGAATCACAGCGCATTGGGTTTACATGTCACTTTTGCGCAAGGAACCACAGGGATGGGCCTTCTCTCTCCAACCTAATGATCTGTGTTTTAGATCAATGGAAGATTTTTTTTCTGCTATGGGGTTGTTGTATGACGATCCTGATCGAGTCTCTTCTGCTGAGACACAACTGAGACGTTTAAAGCAGGGGTCAGGTGATGTTGAAAATTATTGTACACACTTCAGAAGGTGGTCTTCTGAAGTGAGAAGGAATGATTCGGCGTTAAAATGTTTGTTTCTTGCTGGTCTAAGTGAAAGGGTTAAGGATCTGCTGATTGCTTTCCCTGCACCTGGAAACTTGCAAGAAGCCATGCAATTAGCTATACGGGTGGACAGGAGACATGCGTGCCAGGGTTAATGAGGAGAAAACTCCTGCTATGGCAGCTCCTAGTCACCAGAGGGTCTGCTCGGACGACGGAGAACCGATGGAGATTGGGGCGATGCCACTCCGCTCTCAGGAAAAAGACCGCAGGTTTTCCAAGGGATTGTGGTTTTACTGTGGTAAATCTGACCATTTTGTTAAGAACTGTGAGCTTCTGTTAAACAAAGAAAAGAAAAAGGTCAGTTACGCCCGTATTGCTTGTTTAAACTCTAAGGGAGTATTTCTTTCAGGGAGTACCTCATTGCAGGAGGAGTTGATTGAATTTCAGGTTTTTGTGGATTGTGGTTCTACACTGAATGTGATTGGTAAGGGATTTTTGGAAAAACTTAAATTGGAACCTAAACCTTTGTCATCTCCTATTTCTGTGGTTGCTGTTGATAACACTCCTTTGAAATGTGTTACTCACAAGGTTTTTGAATTTCCCCTCACTATTAATGGTATTCACCAAGAGAATTTGGATTTAGTGGTATTAAATAATTTACCTTCTCCAGTAGTGTTAGGTTTGCCTTGGTTAAAACTGCACAATCCTTTACTGGACTGGTCTACTAATGAGATTAAATCTTGGAGTCCTAAGTGTTATGATAAATGTTGTAACGGTCGCATTGCTGCTGTGGAAAGAGGGGAATTACCTGTGTAATGCAGGTGCCGGGATGCAACGCACAGAGACACAAGGCGAGAACAGTCAGAGATGTTTGTAAACAGTTTTGTACAACAGGTATACTGAAACAAGGGATTAGCAACAAGGGTAATGAACAGTGGTTTGAAATATCAGAAAAAATACGAAATTTCTCAAAGTAAGGCGCAGTCTCTTAAAATAAGGCGCAGTCTCTTAAAGTAAGGTGATGCCCTCAAACATGAGAAGCGCCACACAAGTTCTTTAACCGTGAATTTGGCCCTAGTGGGGGTCACCGGTTATTCCCGCTAGGCCGTGAGTCTCTTTCCGGATGAATTCAATTAAATCACGTTGTGCTACTTTAGCCCCAACCGTCCCCCTCCCAACCTGAGTACTTAAACCCAATTGTCCCCGGTACCGTGGGTGAGCAGTGGAAGTGACGGCCCTGCTCACGTATGCAGCTCCTCTCTGCTTGGCTGTTGGGGGCAGTCTCTCGAGCCTTGGATAGGGGGGTCCAGGCCTCGTCTGTCGGCGGCCGACGTCGGGTTCCGCAAACTCACTCAGTACCGCGATCAGGTTCCTAGTATCCTCAGCAGGCACAGCACTCGAGTCACAACTGTGAGGGATCCGGAGCTCTTTTACCGATGCCTGGCTGGAGCACCTCTCAGGCCTCTGGATTTGGCCTGTCACGCGGGGTTTCTCAGGACGCAGGGAGCACGTCTGCTCCTCTCTGCTGCTTGGCGCCAAAGACCCCTCAGGTTTGGCGCGCTGGCCTCTTATCTCTCTGAACTCCTTCCTGGAAGTCACCTGATCGGGTCCAGCCTCTGAATCTGCCCTCCCTGCAACTTCCTTTGTATATTTTGGTTCCGCTTGACTGTCTCTGGCCAGTAGATGGAAGTCTCGCTCCATCCTTAAAACGTCATGTTGAAGTTCTTTTACAAGCTTTTTTTGCTCGTTCTACACCTGTACCTATTCAGGATTTTTGGAAGGTTTTTTCAGAGGAGGAGTCGCAAATTCTACCTCCTCATAGGGACTATGATTGCACCATTGAGTTTGTTCCTGGAGCTACTCTTCCCAAGAGTCGCTTATTTAATCTTACTATCCCTGAAAGAAAAGCCTTGGAGGAATACATACAGACGAGCTTGGCGGCTGGTCACATTAGACCTTCTAAGTCACCTGTGGCTGTTGGATTTTTTTTGTAAAAAAAAAAGACGACGGTTTACGTCCATGTCTGGACTTTCGCGAAATTAATAAAATTACCATACGCAATTCCTACCCACTGCCGTTAATTCCTGACTTGTTTAACCAGTTAGTGGGGGCCAAGTGGTTCTCTAAAATTGATATCCGGGGGGCATACAATTTGTTGCGAATGAAGGAGGGTGATGAATAGAAGACTGCTTTTAACACTCTGGTGGGTCATTTTGAAAATCTGGTTATGCCTTTTGGTCTTACCAATGCACCAGCGTTTTTTCAGAACCTTATTAATGACATCCTGAGACCTTTGATTGGTAAGAATGTGGTGGTGTATTTGGATGACATTTTGATTTATTCGCCAGATCTGGAGTCTCATTGGCAGAGTGTACGTGAGGTATTGCAGTTATTAAGTGACAATTCACTTTTTGCTAAGCTGGAGAAATGTGAGTTCGCTGTGCAGAGAATTAGTTTTTTGGGCTACATTATCTCCAGCGAGGGCTTTGAGATGGACCCGGTGAAGGTTCAGGCTGTGCAGGAATGGCCAAGGCCTATTGGTTTAAAATTGATACAGACATTTTTGGGTTTCGCCAATTATTACAGAAAATTAATTAAAAATTTTTCTATAATTGTTAAGCCGCTGACCGATCTCACCAGGAAAGGTGCGAATACGGTCCAGTGGACTACTGAGGCCATTGAAGCTTTTGTGTATCTCAAGGAGAGGTTCAGTTCTGCCCCCATCCTTATGCAGCCTGATGAGACCAAGCCTTTTTTGGTCGAGGTTGATGCTTCTTCGGTGGGGGTCAGTGCGGTTTTGTCTCAGGAGAACAAGGATGGGGTTCATCCCTGTGCTTTTTTTTCGAAAAAAATTTCTGAAACCGAACTTAATTACGATGTTGGTAATCGGGAATTGCTGGCTATCAAACTCGCATTTGAACATTGGCGTCATTTCTTGGAAGGTGCTAAATTTCCCATTCAGGTTTTCACTGATCATAAGAATCTGATCTATCTAGATGCTGCCAAGCGCTTGAATGCCCATCAGGCTAGGTGGGCACTGTTTTTTTCACGGTTTAATTTTTCTGTTACATCCCGGGTACTAAGAATGTTAAAGCTGATGCTTTATCTCGCAGCTTTTCTCCCATGGTTGGTACCGAGGAGGAGGAGAGCATTTTACAGGAAGGAGTTGTGATAGCAGCATTGGACTCCGTATTGGAAGATGGGATTCTGAAATCCCAGGAGGATGCCCCATCTAACACTCCCCATGGGAGGTTGTTTGTACCTAGAACCTTTAGGAGAGAGTTGTTTGTGGAGTATCATGAGTCTCGGTTGGCAGGTCATCCAGGAATTTTTGAGACTAAGAGACTGGTATGTCACAGTTTTTGTTGGCCTGGGTGGCAGAAGGAAATCATTAAATGGGTGCGTCAATGTACAGTGTGTGCTAGATCAAAGGCTTCACATGCTCCTGCTGCGGGGTTGCTTTGCCCTCTGGAGGTTCCTAGTGCACCTTGGACGCATCTTGCAATGGATTTTATTACTGACCTTCCTGTGTCCGAGGGTTTCACTGTCATCTGGGTGGTCGTGGACCGTTTTAGCAAGATGTGTCACTTGGTTCCTTTCATTAAACTACCCTGCGCTAAGACACTCGCTAAGGCTTTTGTCAAGGAAATTGTCAGACTCCATGGCGTTCCCACTGACATTGTTTCTGATAGGGGACCTCAGTTTGTGACTCGTTTTTGGCGTGCCTTTTGTGACAGGTTGGGAGTCCATTTGTCATTTTCATCTGGGTATCATCCTGAGTCTAATGGACAGACAGAAAGAAAGAACCAGGATGTTGAGCAGTTTTTGCGTTGTTTTGTGGCAGACAATCAAGAGGGGTGGTCTGAGTTTCTGCCACTTGCTGAATTTGCTCTTAACAACCATACATCCTCTTCTGCTGGGTGTTCTCCGTTTTTTTGTTGTACTGGGAGACATCCGTTGTTTAGTTCGTTCTCCAAATTGGTATCGGATGTGCCGGAGGAGGAGAATTTTTCCGGTAATTTGGAGAGAGTTTGGACTGATGTACGTTGTAACCTTCAAGAGGCTAACAAAAAGTCTAAGAAGTATTTTAACAGGAAACGTCAAGAGGTTTTGTTTACGGTTGGTGACACCTCAAAGATTCTGCGGTTGAGGATCCTTCTAAGAAATTGGGTCCGAAGTTTGTGGGACCATTTAAGGTGCTTCAGGTGGTTAACCAGTCTGCTGTTAGGTTGGAGGTTACCTCCTCCTGGAAGATTAATCAGGTGTTTCATGTTTCCTTGTTGAAAAAAGCTGATGTATCGGATAGGGATGCCACTGTCACAGTTCCTCCGGTGGTGGAGACGAAATTTCTCGTATCCTGAATTCCAGAAGACATAGAGGGAGATTGCAGTATCTCGTCGCTTGGAAAGGTTTCAGTCCTGAGGATAATTCCTGGGTAAGGGCAGATGATGTCTCTGCTCCTAGACTTATCAGAGCATTTCACAGGAGGTTTCCTGATAGGCCTGGGCCTGGAGGATCCGGAGGATCCTCATAGAAGAAGGGGTACTGTTAGAACCCTCCTGTTAGTTTTTTTCTATTTTGTGGTCACGTGACATGCTGCCTATTTATTCCAGCTCCGCCCTTCTGGCTTTGCTGGACTTCAGTGTTACTTTGACTCTTAATCTAGCCAGGTGCTTTGTACCTATCTCTATAGTTTGCTTGGTCCTTGGACCTCTAAGTATTTTTGTCTGTTTGTCTTTTTGCTCCGCTACAACTTCTGCTAGGAGGTGTCCAATTTTGTCCCAGTCCTTAGTACTTTTAGGGACCCCTCCCTTGTATCTATAGGTCTGCGTTCAGACTAGCTGAGGACGAAGGCGGGTCTGTTCACAAGGAACAGGTTGCCCGCTGCATCGTAGGGAATCAGCTTAGTCCTATTGTAGGGACAGTTTTCCTATCTTTCCTTAGTTCTTGTAGCAGATCATAACAGCTGTCCACCAACGTTCACCATCCAACCTGATGGAACTGTATAGGATCTTGCAAGGAATCCAGGTGTGAAAAACTTGTTACATCATTCCCAAGAAGACTCATGGCTGTACTAGCTCAAAAGGGTGCTACTACTCAATACTGAGCAAAGGATCTGAATACTTATGACCATGTGATATTTCAGTTTTTCTTTTTTAATAAATTTGCAAAAATTTCTACATTTCTGTTTTTTTTCAGTCAAGATGGGGTGCAGAGTGTACTTTAATGAGAAAAAAAAATGAAATTTTTAAAATTTACCAAATGGCTGCAATGAAACAAAGAGTGAAAAATGAAAAGGGGTCTGAATACTTTCCGTACCCACTGTAAATCCATTCAGATGTGGCCGTGACTCTTCTGGACCTCGATCTCCCAATCGGTGGGGATCCCAGTGGTTGAACCCTCAGTGATCGGGAAGTTATCCACTATCCTGTTGAGAAAAAGAAAACTTCCAAACTTGGTATAACTTCTTTAAGGAAGTGTGTAAGTGCACACAATGCAGACTGCCCCAATTAAGGCTGTATTAACCCCCAAAATGTCATATTTCAGGTCCCCTCTGACACTGCATTCTTTCATCCTACTACAGCTGAATGTACATAGCAGTATACTCTTTATACCCCTATGATTAATTTCTGGATTTGATGGTCCCAATGGTCCGTGGGAACACACACGCACCCAAGAATAAGGACAAGACAGTATTGCTCATAGAGATGCAATAAGGGAGGATGTTTCTTGACATCACAGCCCTATTCTATGTGTTATCTGCATAACTTCTTGTCACACACAAAAGGGGGGAGCACTCTCTTCCCTTATCTTCTAGTGAGCAGGTGAAGCACTAGTAATATGACCACTCATGTAGTTCTGCTGTCCCTAAAGGAGACGTTGGAGTGAAGAGATTTTCCACACCTCACAGTATATGGAGAGTCATCTTTTATGCAGTGTCTTTACATCTATATATTTACTTTTCTTCCTTATCACTTTAAGAGAAAAATAAAGGTTTTCAAACTTTGCATGTGAAGATATTTACTTCAATTTTAAAATACAAAATGCTTACAATACTACATATATTTTATATGGCAAGTCAATACAACCTCCGCATGGATCATTGTAGAGATTATTTCAATTTGATGTATAATAGATTTCATCAGCTCATGAAGATGAATAGTATATTTTTAGAGCCTTATTTAAATCAGAAGAAAGGCAAGTTATGTTAAATTATAGACAAAATATTGTTGGGGCTAACATTTTTGGAGGCCATCCACAAATGAGAGTGACTACATATTTTAATTTGATTCAGTACAGAGAAATAAAATCTAAGTGCTTTACTTTACTGAAGTGATCAACCTATTGGTTCTGAGATTGTCAGCATAATATATGAATTTTCTTACCATAATGAGTTCTTGACGTCAATTGCATTACATTCTTTGGAAAACTGCTAATAAAAAAAGGGTCTGCTGCTTGTGCTTTTTCTACTTTGATAAATTGGAAAATAGTCCTATAACAATAATTATCATGCTGTCTTATAAAAACTAAAATAGTTAAAGGTCTATAGAAAGTTGCCAAATGGGGAATAAGACTGAAAAATCAGAAAACTCATAAGTAGAGACGATTAAATTAATCTGATACAAGCTGACTTCAAATCAAATTTAAATGAAATTCATAGGTCCCGGAAAATTTTAACACTTTGCCACTGTATTCACACAAATTACTAAATAAATGCCCAGCATCATTTCACACATTGCTGAAAATTGAATCAGCTGAAGAGCAATCACACATGACATCAAGCCGATATTACATCTCATGGTCTAGTGCAGCCAATCAAGGAGGACTTATCAGTGCCACTATAAAAAATCAAGCAAGGAAAGCAGCGGCCATTTTTAAGGTTTTACAGGCTAGACAGAGAAGGATAGAGTACATAGCTCATTATTAGAGATAGGGATAGAAGGCCTAAAACAGAGTGTGGTGTTTTACTGTAGTGATGAAAAACATAGAAAATGGGAGAGGTAATTTTAGTCTGTGAATAATAATAATAATAATTTTTATGCAGGATTCAGCTGGGCCCTTTAGTGTTGGTTGGGTGAGTTGGGGTGTCTGTCCTTGTGGGGTGCACTTATATTTTGCTTATATAGTGTTGGGCAGCCCACCTGATCTAATAGTGTGGGTGTGATCAACAGACTGTAAGCATCACACGTACCTGTTTAACTGTCATCTAGTGTGTAAAAAACCATTGATTTTTATTGCAATATATCACAAATCACTCAATTCACAGTCACACTGACTCTGCAGGTCCTGAACATCCCTATCACTTGAATTTTTGAATTATTATTTGCAGACTGAAATTACTACCCTCATTTTAAATGTTCTTCAGTGTAAGGGTGTCCCCGTCGGGGCATACGTCCTAAAATTCCCTGCAAAACGGGTTCCTGACTATGTCTGAGTGTCCGCCTCCTATGGGAGTACACTCCTGAAAAAAGTGCCCAGCAGAGCTCACGTTCGCTCTGCCGTCATCATTGCAGTCTATGACCCCCATCACAGCATACGTTCGGATCCCGTTTTGCGGGGAATTTTAGGACGTATGCCCTGTCGGGGACACAGAACGCAATGTGAAAGCACCCTTACAGTAGTACACCACAATCAAACTTAGACCTTTCTATTCCTATCTGTAATAATGAGTTGTGCGTTCTAACTAGAGATGAGCGTTGTTCTACTCGAACTGTTCGCCAATCTCAAATTCGAGCTGTTTTGGGCGGTGTTCGAGCCGGTCGGCGAACACGAACAACTTGAGAAAAATTCGGCTGTTCGAGGTTATGTTCGATAACTGTTCGTGCACCAAAATCATAACTGGATTTTTTCTCAGTAATGATGAAAATTAATGTTAATACGCAGTTTGAGTGTACAGCGGGGCGGGGGGAGGGGCAGGGGATGGATCTCTGCAGGAACAATGAAGATCTCCATTTTTTTTTCTCTTTCCCGCATTTGCAGTGGGGAGGTGCAATCTGTCAGCCTATCAGCAGCGCACACACGGAGCGAAGTGCTTTTTTTCACACAAGCAAGGGCATGTGTGATTGGCAGTGTATGTCACATGTCCTTGCCCTATAAGACCAAGCCATTTTCCCCGTCGCCACCATTTTCTCACTGCTGCAGCTGCGTGTTAGACGGCACCGCTGTTGCTGTGTGCGCTATACCTTGTTAATTTCAAGCCAATTTTCGCACAAATCTACAGATAGCTTGGGAGTAGGGAATAGTTGTGATTGCAGTCCTTTTAAGGACTAGGTTACAGCATTTCCTACGACTTTTATCAGGCAGGTCTGTGCTCTTAAATAGATAGATTGTGGGAGTAAAGACTAATTGTAATTGGAGTCCTTTTCAGGACTAGGTTACATCAGTTCCTATCAGTTTTTGCCAGGCAGGTCTGTGCCAGTGCTGTGCAAGTTTTTTTCACAGCATTTGGCTGAATCTAGCAAAGCTAATCCTTTTTGGCCTATTGCAGAGTGTGTTAGTCAGTGGAGTAGCCTATCTGTGTTGCAAGATATACCACCTGTGTATAGAATACCAATTTTTTTACTGCACCTAGTGAAGTAAAATCTTTTGGGCATAGCATCATTCTATTAGTCCATCTATACTGACCTCCATCAGGTTGCAAACTGAATATAATTTTTTTCTGCATCTAGCTCTGAAAAAATATTTGGGCTTCTAGCAGTGTGTGGGACTTGGTCTATTAGTCCATCTATACTGACCTCCATCAGGTTGCAAATTAAAAATAATTTTTTTCTTCATTTAGCTCTGAAAAAATATTTGGGCTTCTAGCAGTGTGTGGGACTTGTTCTATTAGTCCTTCTATACTGACCTCCAGCAGGTTGCAAATTGAATATAATTTTTTTCTGCATCTAGCTCTGAAAAAATATTTGGGCTTCTAGCGGTGTGTGGGACTTGGTCTATTAGTCCATCTATACTGACCTCCATCAGGTTGCAAATTAAAAATAATTTTTTTCTGCATCTAGCTCTGAAAAAATATTTGGGCTTCTAGCAGTGTGTGGGACTTGGTCTATTAGTCCATCTATACTGACCTCCATCAGGTTGCAAATTAAAAATATTTTTTTTCTTCATTTATCTCTGAAAAAATATTTGGGCTTCTAGCAGCGTGTGGGACTTGTTCTATTAGTCCATCTATACTGACCTCCATCAGGTTGCAAATTAAAAATAATTTTTTTCTGCATCTAGCTCTGAAAAAATATTTGGGCTTCTAGCAGTGTGTGGGACTTGGTCTATTAGTCCATCTATACTGACCTCCAGCAGGTTGCAAATTAAAAATAATTTTTTTCTGTATCTAGCTCTGAAAAAATATTTGGGCTTCTAGCAGTGTGTGGGACTTGGTCTATTAGTCCATCTATACTGACCTCCATCAGGTTGCAAATTGAATAAAAAAAATTTCTGCATCTAGCTCTGAAAAAATATTTGGGCTTCTAGCGGTGTGTGGGACTTGGTCTATTAGTCCATCTATACTGACCTCCATCAGGTTGCAAATTAAAAATAATTTTTTTCTGCATCTAGCTCTGAAAAAATATTTGGGCTTCTAGCAGTGTGTGGGACTTGGTCTATTAGTCCATCTATACTGACCTCCATCAGGTTGCAAATTAAAAATAATTTTTTTCTTCATTTAGCTCTGAAAAAATATTTGGGCTTCTAGCAGTGTGTGGGACTTGTTCTATTAGTCCTTCTATACTGACGTCCAGCAGGTTGCAAATTGAATATAATTTTTTTCTGCAACTAGCTCTGAAAAAATATTTGGGCTTCTAGCGGTGTGTGGGACTTGGTCTATTAGTCCATCTATACTGACCTCCATCAGGTTGCAAATTAAAAATAATTTTTTTCTGCATCTAGCTCTGAAAAAATATTTGGGCTTCTAGCAGTGTGTGGGACTTGGTCTATTAGTCCATCTATACTGACCTCCATCAGGTTGCAAATTAAAAATAATTTTTTTCTGCATCTAGCTCTGAAAAAATATTTGGGCTTCTAGCAGTGTGTGGGACTTGGTCTATTAGTCCATCTATACTGACCTCCATCAGGTTGCAAATTAAAAATAATTTTTTTCTTCATTTAGCTCTGAAAAAATATTTGGGCTTCTAGCAGTGTGTGGGACTTGTTCTATTAGTCCTTCTATACTGACCTCCAGCAGGTTGCAAATTGAATATAATTTTTTTCTGCATCTAGCTCTGAAAAAATATTTGGGCTTCTAGCAGTGTGTGGGACTTGTTCTATTAGTCCTTCTATACTGACCTCCAGCAGGTTGCAAATTGAATATAATTTTTTTCTGCATCTAGCTCTGAAAAAATATTTGGGCTTCTAGCGGTGTGTGGGACTTGGTCTATTAGTCCATCTATACTGACCTCCATCAGGTTGCAAATTAAAAATAATTTTTTTCTGCATCTAGCTCTGAAAAAATATTTGGGCTTCTAGCGGTGTGTGGGACTTGGTCTATTAGTCCATCTATACTGACCTCCATCAGGTTGCAAATTAAAAATAATTTTTTTCTGCATCTAACCCAGCCAATAGTTTTGGCCTAATACCACAGTTTGGCCACTCAGCTCTGCTCGGTTACCATCCATTGTTTTTTTGTGCAAACAACTCCAGAGTTGTGAATTAGTTAACCACCAAAATGAGTGGAAAAAGGCCTGCTGCTGGTGGAAAGGGGAATAGGCGTGTTGGGAAGGGGAAAAAAGGTTGTGTCCGTGGGGTAGGTGCAGAAGAAAGACCATCTTCCAGCCAAACTAAAATGTCTACTTCTTTTAGCGGACAATGTGATAAGATCCCTTTCTTACGGCCACGCCAATCGCTACAAATTCCAGATGAGGCACAAAAACAGCAGGTGCTTCAACGGATATCAAGTGCTCCTTTAAGTGGGCTCTCCTCCACATCAACTTCAACATCACAAATACTCCAGTCCTCAAAGGTGTCACCCAAATCGCACTTGCTTCCTCACAGCTCCCAAATCTCCAGCTGCCCGTCTGAGTATGAGGTAGAACAGATGGTTGAGTCTGCAGAGCTGTTTACTCATACTATAGCCTGGGAATCAGAGGTCGACTCCAGCGCTTCTGTGAATCCAGACGAGGAAATGATCTGCACTGATGCCCAGAATCTTTATGAGTCGGATCCAGGACCAGACGCAGAAGGTTCTGACCATAATGTAGACCCTCATTCCCAAACTGTAACTCCTGTTGGTGGAGACAATGAGGAAGACGATGATAAGACTCAAATACCTGATTGGAGCGACAACTTTAGTTTTTTGTCAGGGCAGGAACAGGTTGGCTCTGAGGACGACGGGTGTGATAACGCACATGGTGATGATGATGAGGTCGGAGATCCCACTTACTGTCAACCCACAGTCAGCCAAGAGATGAGGTCAGCAGAGGAGGTGGAGGAAGATGCTAGTGACGACGAGGTCAGGTTGCGCCTTCCTGGACAGAGACGTAGTACTGGAAGCACGTCAACAACTGCATCCTCAAACACAACTCTGCCTCTCACCACAAGTCGTGGTGGCTCTTCAGGTCGCATGGGTGCTAAGCCTTGCATAGCCTGGGCATTTTTTCAGATCGATAAAGATGACCCAACTCGTGTTATCTGTAACATTTGTCAGCAAAAGCTAAGTAGAGGCCAAAAAATACATAGTTTGAGTACTTCATGCATGAACCGGCACATGGACATGAAGCATAAGTTGCAGTGGGAAGCTCAGTGTGCTACAATGCGGTCTAGCCGGCCGGGCCAACCACCGTCTGCCATATCTTGTGCATCCGCGGCCTCTTCATCCTCTGTGACTGGGGGGACAGCAGTCACACCTGTTTTGGGGCGCAGACCTGCCACCTCTTTACCCGCAACAGCCAGCGTGATTGGCAGGTCATCATTTTCTTTGGAGGTGGTAACACCAGCTGGTCTTGAGCGCTGTCCGACATCGATAGCACCACCTTTGGATCAAGGCAACCTAACATGTCCGCCTGCATCTTCCTCACAGACCGGCAGTTTGCCGGGGACACCCTTATCAACCCCGTCTAAGCACAATAGCCAGCCCTCGGTCCCTCAGATGTGGACAAGTAAAAGACCATTTCCTCCTAGCCATGAGAAAGCTAAGAGGTTGAATTTCACCATCTGCAAGCTCTTGGCTACAGAAATGCTGCCTTTCCGCCTGGTGGACACAGAGGATTTTCGAGACCTTATGTCCGTCGCAGTGCCCCAGTACCAGATGCCCAGTCGGCACTACTTCTCAAAGAAAGGTGTGCCTGCGCTCCACCAGCATGTCGCACACAACATCACCGCTTCTTTGAGAAACTCTGTGTGTGACAGGGTGCATTTCACCACAGACACTTGGACGAGTAGGCATGGACAGGGGCGTTACATGTCGCTGACTGGGCACTGGGTAACTATGGTGACAGCAGGACAAGGGGCTGCTGTCCAAGTCTTGCCGTCCCCACGAGTTGTGCGTCAATCCTCTTTATGTCATTTTTCCTCCACTGCTTCTGCCTCCTCAACCTCCTCTCGGTCTTCCACCTGCACCCAAAGCCTGTCTGGTCATGCCACAAGCTTTCTAACTGCGCAGAAGGGATCCTGCACACCTCCTTACTATGCTGGCAGTAGGGCTCAACGTCATCAGGCGGTTTTTACATTGAAATGTCTGGGAAATGTGAGTCACACAGCTGAGGAGTTGTTGTCAGCTCTGGAGAACCAATTTCATGAATGGTTGTCTCCACTGGACCTGAAACCAGGGAAGGCCGTGTGCGACAATGCTGCAAACCTGGGTGCGGCCCTTCGCCGGGGCAATGTCACACACGTGCCTTGTATGGCTCACGTGTTGAACCTGGTTGTCCAGCAATTTTTAGCCCACTATCCCAGACTAGATGGCCTTCTGCAGAGGGCACGGTCGCTGTGTGCTCACTTCCGCCGTTCGCATCCCGCAGCTCAGCGACTTACATCTCTACAGAAGTCGTTGGGCCTGCCACTTCACCGGCTAAAATGCGATGTGCCTACCCGGTGGAATTCAACTCTGCACATGTTGCAGCGACTGTGGCAGCACCGACAAGCCCTGGTGCAATACGTTCTGACGTATAGCCTGGGCCAACGAGATTCAGAGGTGGGGCAAATCACGCTGGAGGAGTGGTCTCAGATCAGGGACCTATGCACCCTTCTGCACAGTTTTGAAATGGCGACGAAGATGTTTAGTGCTGACGATGCCATTATCAGCATGACTATTCCGGTGATTTACATGCTGGAGCACATGTTAAACAGAATTCGGAGTCAGGTGGTGGCACAAGAGGAGGTGGAGGAAGTAGAGGAGGAGGAGTTGTATGCGGAAGGGCTAACATCTGCAAGGTCCAGACGGTCGGCAGCACCAAGGCGGCAGGCATGTGAGGGTGGGGGAGATGATTTTACCAGGGCGCATGGTAGCAGCCAAACTAGTGAGGAAGGTGCAGGAGCCCAGGAAGAAGTGGAGGACGAACTGATGGAAGACTCATCAGATGAGGGAGACCTTGATCACATTTCTGTTGTGCGAGGTTGGGGGGAGAGGACAGAGGAAGGAAGCATGATTGCTACCTCGCCACCAACACAACAGGGACTTGGTGCTCCTGGATGCGCAACACACATGAGTGCCTTCTTGCTGCACTACCTGCAACATGACCCTCGAATTGTGAGAATTAGAAATAATCCTGACTACTGGGTTGCCACACTGTTAGATCCCCGGTACAAAAGTAAATTTGCAGAAATTATTCCTGCCATAGAAAGGGATGCACGCATGCAGGAGTATCAGCAGAGACTGTTGCAGAATCTTACATGTGCTTTTCCACAAAATACCAGTGGTGCACGTAGTGAATCTCACAGTTCCAACTTGCCAACCGTGGGACCGTCAAGTGTTCAGCACTCAAACCGTAACAGAACCACAGTATCTGCTGGTAACATCAATTTTGCGGAATCATTTCACCACTTTTTTAGCCCATCCTTTGCAAGGCCACAGGAGACAAGAAGTCTGACACATAGTCAACGCCTAGAGACGATGGTACAGGAGTATCTCCAAGTAAACATTGAAGCCACGACTGTGTCACTGGACCCTTGCTCTTTTTGGGCTTCCAATCTGGATAAATGGCCGGAGCTAGCCACTTACGCCTTGGAGATCTTGTCATGCCCCGCAGCCAGCGTTCTGTCTGAACGTGTGTTCAGCGCTGCTGGTGGTGTGCTGACAGATAAGCGCACGCGGCTCTCCACTGATAATGTAGACAGACTCACGTTCATAAAGATGAACAAATCATGGATCTGAAACGACTTTTCTACCCCTGTGTCATCCTGGGGAGAGTAAAAGCTTGATGATTGGTTAAAATCACCCTACCAACCGTTTTAAGCTTTCAAATTACTAATCATGTTTATCTGTATCTTGACTGGAAAATAATTTGGGCTTTGTAGCAGTGTGCAGCACTGATCCTATTAGGCCATCTATAATAAGCTTCACCAGATTTAAAATTAAAAATAATTTTTAGCTGCATCTAGCCCGGAAAATAATTTTGGGGCTCCGAGATGCGCAAGACACATAAGTGCCTTCTTGCTGCACTACCTGCAGCATGACCCTCATATTGTCAGAATTCGAAGTAATCATGACTACTGGGTTGCCACACTCTTAGATCCCCCAAACTTTTCGATCAACCTTTTCATTTTAATAAAGACCAAAAAAATGGTCATTTTTGAAATTATAAGCATTAGCAGGTTGTTAGAAACTGAAATCAAACAGTTTTCAACTCAAAACTTTATTCTAGGTGATGTTACATTTTCACATAGGACCCCTTGTTCGAAAGGAGCTTCTGAACTCTCTCGTCCATTGAATTTGTCAGGTTTTGGATGGTTTCTGCTTCAGTTGTTTTGCATGAGGACAGAATACCCTCCCAGAGCTGTTGCTTAGATGTGAACTGCCTCCCGCCATCATAGACACTCCTTTTAATGATGCTCCAAAGGTTCTGAATGGGGTAGAGGTCAGGGGAGCATGGGGGTCACACCATAAGTTTGTCCCCTTTTATGCCCATATCAGCCAGAGATGCAGATGTTTTATGTGCAGCATGAGATGGTGCATTATCATGCAGAAAAATGATCTTGCTGTGAAATACACGGTTCTTCTTCTTGAACCATGGCAGGAAGTGCTGTTTGAGAAAATCCACATACATTATGGAGTTCATCTTTAGCGCCTTCAGGGATCCTAAAGGGGCCGACAATCTCTCTCCCCATGATTCCAGCCCAAAACATTACTCCACCTCCTCCTTGTTGGCGCTGTAGCCGTGTTTGCGTGGGGTGTCCATCAACCAGCCATCCTCCACTCCATTCATCTGGACCATCGAGCGCTGCACGGCACTCATCCGTGAACAAAACAGTTTTGAAATCAGTCTTCATGTAATGTTTGGCCCACTGGAGCAGTTTCTGCTTGTGTGAAGTGGATAGAGGAGGTCGACAGGATGGCATATGCACAGCTGCAAACCTCTGAAGGACCCTGCATCTTGTTGTTCGGGGGACGTTGGAGGCACAAGCAGCTTCAAAAACTTGTCTGCTGCTATGACAAGGCTTTTTTGCCGCTGCTGTTTCAACCTGACGTAATTGCCTGTAGGAAAGAGTCCTCAATTTGCCCTTATCAGCACGCACACGTGTGTACTGTGAATCAGCTACATACTTCTTGATTGCCAAGACACTTCATCCTGATCATCGCACAATGTTGATTGTAGTCATGCCTTGACCTAAACACTCCACAATTTGTTGCTTCTCAGCAGCCGACACATCCTTTTTCTTTCCCATTTTGGCAGAAAATGTAGGCTGCTTAATAATGTGAGAGAGCCTTCTTAAGTAGTCTTGCCTTTCATTGGACACACCTGCCAAACTAATTAGCACAGGTGTCTGCAATTGCTTACAGTGATATAAAGAGCCCTGACACACATCACCATCAATGAGTTTAACTGACAAACAAACAAATTCTTCCCTTATCACTCCTAAACACTTTTTGCATAATAATTTGGAACGCGGTGTACATGTGCTTTTCCACAAAACACCAGTGGTTCACGTAGTGAATCTTACAGTTCTAACTTGCCAACCGTGGTCTGTATGGAATTGTTCAATAAAGGGCCCAAAATTAAGATAACATAGATGGGAGAGGTCTCTATGAATAGGAATTCCTAAGTATTTGATACCCTGTGAGGGCCAGGCAAAGGGAAAGTTGGACTGGATGGAATCCTATATGGATTTAGGGAGGGAGACATCGAGGGCCTCAGACTTCGCTGCATTGATTTTAAAATTTTACCATGTAACAAAGTGATCAATTTCAGCCATAACAGCAGGGATGGATATATGTGATTGAGTGATATATACTAGGACATCATCAGCAAATAGAGAGCACTTGTACTCGGTGCCTCCCACCTCAATCCACCTAATATTGGGGTTATGGCGAATTGATGAGAGCAGGTGCTCCGTCACTAGGATGTATAAGAGAGGGGACAGAGGACATCCCTGCCTTGTCCCATTGGTGATTGTGAAAGGTGATGAAAATGTTCTGACGCACCCCCTGGGCCTTGGGACACCCGGAGCCGGACCCTTTTTGGTGGATGCTGGTGGTTGTAGTCTTCGTGGCGGCGATCCGGTTCCGGGGCTCAGGGCGGTCAAACCAGTGGCGGAACTATTTATGTGGTTTTGATGTTTAAATGTCCGACTACGCCACCCGTGGATTGCGGTCAGAGTGAACCGCCGCTACAGGGCAGACCGCTAAGGCTGGTGTTGTGGGTGCAGCAGAGCGTAGCATAACTCCCCACGGGAGGAGTATAGCCTCAGGGCAGTGTATGCGGAGGATGGGGGTGATGGTGCAGGGCAGCAGCAGTAACGACACGGAGTCAGTGATGCAGTTCAGGGCCTTTACTCACAGTTCTTATTATCCAGACCACGTCTGCAGGAAACGGCTGCCCACGTCGTACTGTGCTCACCAGGTGAGGGGCTCAGACAACTCCCAGATAACTTTGGAGCGCTTCACAGGACCCCCTTTGTGTGTCCTTTGTCTGGCCTTTCTTACCAACACTTCTGTCCGGCTGCCTCGGGCCTCCTCTTGGTAAACTTGGCGCCAGTTTCCCTGACCCTATGTGGTGCCTTCCTAGCGGGTGGAGCAAGGGGCTGCGCCACATAAAATGTCAGAGCCTCCGGTTTCTAGCTGAGGATCGTTTCCTGCCTCCACTAGTTCGGGGACCGGTCTCCCCCTTTGGCCTGACCCCTCCACGCAGGTGGATTCGGGCGTGCGGTGGCGACTCGCCCGTCCGCACCCCTGGGATCCCTTCATTCCTCGTTCCTGGAGCCTTCTCCGCTCCTCTTCCTTCCTTCTCCCTCTTGCAGGCCTGGGCCTCTGTTACTAGGCCCGCCTCCGGAGCAGAGCTCATGCAGAGCCCCTGCTCCCTGCCACTTCTGCTCAGACTTCTCTGCACTGAACTAAGATGGTGCCCACCTTTTATACTCCCTTCTCAATGCACCCAGGAACTGCTTCCTCCCTGCTCCTGCACTGCAGGGTTCCCCTTCCTCAGTGTTCCCTCCCCCCACTCCAGCCAGGGACAGGGACTGTCGTGCCCATCTCAGGGGCATATTGGTCGCCCTGCCCCACGGCAATGTGGTGTAATGCATGCAGGTGTCGGGTCCTGATCCACACTCCATCCTTATCTGAGAGTGAGATATCACACCTCTGGGTGAGGTGCAATACGTCTGTAGCAACCGAGCCCTCGGTGCTACAGTTCCATTTATCTTCAGCCTAGGTGACGTATTGTGATACAGGGCCGTGATTTTGGCTATAAAAGGGTCCCCTAGACCCCTACCCCAAGCTTTTTAAGAGAATCATATATGGCGTGCCAGGAGACTCTATGGAATGCTTTCTCAGCATCCAACGAGAGTATCTACTTACAAATTTTTAACTGCATCTAGCCCAGGAAACACTTTGTGCCTAGTAGCAGTGTCTGCTAGTCAGCGGATTATCCCGGCTGTTAAGCAAGCTACACCACCTGTAGTTTGGACACTTAATTTTTTCAAAGGAAATGCTTCGGGACCACGGGATACTTAGTGAAGAGCATCAGGAGGCACCCCAAGGCATAGGGGCTGGGACTGGCACTAGGATGCCTTGCGGTGGACAGCCGAGCTCGATCCTTATAAAAGCTTTTTAACTGCAGCAGCTTTAGTGGACGCTACTGGAGCTGGAATTACGCGGCTGCTGGCATGAGACTTGCCCTCCAATAGATCCTTGTAAATGGATTTAAAGTGTATTCATTCAAATTAGAGGGACAATTTAAATTAAAAAGCTTAGAGCTGCCTCCACCACAGGGGGGCTCTCTCGACCCACCAGCGGACAGGCACCAGTATTGGGAGAGGGGGGCTGGCCGTCAGGGTTCACCGCGGCTCTGGCACAAACCCGGCGACACGGAGGTGGCACGGGCAGGAGCGGACTGGCCGTCTCGGCTTCTCACTTTTTGGATTTTAGAAGGGCATGACATGCCTATATCTGTGTCTCCCCCTCCTTTTACTCCTCCACCTCTTTTCTTTTCGCATGACTATATGTACTTGTCACTTTTCCATGTGTTAGTTGTGTCTTCTGAGCAGTTTGTCAGCTTTTGGACACCTTTGAAGGTGTTTTCTATGTGTTTCTATGTGTTTTTGTTTGCCTGCCATTGGTTTTAACGGTGTTCGAAGGTGTTCGACGAACAGTTCGACGAACAGTTCGGCGAACACACGGGTGTTCGACGAACCGAACCGAACTCGAACACTACGGGGGTGGCTCAACACTAGTTCTAACCTTACATACCTAGGCTGTAAAATCCCAAAATGGCCATTTTTCTTGCCTCACCTTTTATTGCCGCTGTGATATTATGCCTTTATCACTGTGCTACACCATGTAATGTGTTAGCTGAAAGACTTTATGGGGAAGCCATATTGTCACACTTGACATGGCATTGGTCATGGTTTTTTTTTTGTGTCTTGTGAATCGAATCACGTATTGTTCAAATTCACAGGAACCTGTGAATGTCAGGAAGTTCTGCTCAATGTTAACTCACTGTAGATCTATCTGCTCATCTTTAGTAAGCAGTTAAACTGTTATAATCTTATGAATCCAACACATAGGCTGGTGTCATTCAGAATGTCAACTTAGCCCTTATATATGACCTTGGAGGAACAACAAAGTACTAATTTGGATTTTTTTGTTACAGATTTAATAACTATATCTTGTACTTGATTTGAAGAAATGTATCCTAGTTATTACAATAGTACACTTTAATTTGGTTGATTTTATGAAGCACAATGCACAGCTATTAAATATTATTTTGGGTCATATTTGTCATTCGTGTATTAGAAGTAAAGGATCTTGGAGATCATCCTCTAACTGTAATGATTCCATAATTTTTCTATGGACTGTAAATAGATATAATGACTGATAACAGGAAGCTATTGACCAAGATGTGATTTTTTTTTTAAGATAAATTGGCCTATTTAATTTTATTTAATGCTGTCCTAACGCAGATTGTTCATAGCATATGGATATTAACACTGGAACAGTGTTAGCTGCTATTTTATGATGTGCTCTCTTTCAACACCTCAAAATTCTGCTTGTGATCCACTTTTTGTAACACATGGATGTTTCACTTCAGCATCTCATTTCTAGGATTAAATTATTATCCAGACTTGAATACTGACGCCAAGTGTTCTGGCCCTTCCAGACTTTGACAAGGCCACTGATTGTTTTATTATTAAAATGTCAGAGAGTGCTGTTTTTGCACTAACTCAGCAGCCCTTAACTCTTTTGCATTGTTTGGGAAACATCGCGCACAGGACTGAGGATCCACTGAACTTCTACTTGTTAATGAACTGTTTGATCTGCAATTTTTATACCTTTTATATTTGGGATTCATACTGGTAATTCATAACTATCATTGATTTTAAGAGCTGCATAGTGTTTCAGATTTTTTGTCTATTTGTAAAACATGTATGCACAGTACTGTGTAAAGTATTTTGTGTGAAAAATACTGCAAAGAATGCATTTCAAAAAAGCAGTGTTAAATACTTTTAGAAAACTCTAAATCAAATCAATACTTGATATGATCACTACAGATGAGCGGATCTTTTGAAATTCAATTACACCAACTTCGCTTAACTTTCCCCAAACATTCAGTTTGCAGTGAATTAATTTGTGCAAATTAAACCCCAGAAAATATGTATAGACCCCTGTGAGTTCCCCTTGGAGCCAAATTGAACATGTTTTGAGCTCTGTTATACACACATAGACTTTTTAATGTGAAAATGACTCCCATTTATCTGGCTAGAGTAAAATGGATGGCAATCAGAAGTAACCAACAGCTAAGCTGAATAAACAGTCTAAAAATGATACCTTTTGGGGGCAGATGCATGCATTGCTATTGCTCAAGGACAGGTGGTGAATAATGGAAGAAGCCTTTTCACACACTTGGGTGCATCAAATATCCTTGTTAGGGAGGTACAAAGAGCTTTACACTTTTCTTAATCAAGTAATGATAGCTTTTTATAAGTTGTCCAAAAATTATTCATTAAATAGGGAAACAAAACAGGTGTACTGTACAAAAAATGAAAGTATGGTTCCCAGCATTAACAGTACAGTCATGCAATATGAAACATAGTCAGCAGCCAGTAGGTTTGTAGCTGGAGGGCTGTGCAGCGGCTGCGGCAGGAGCTACAAGGTAGAAAGTTAAGATGGGGCAGACAATGAGATGCTTGGCAGTTTAGGGCAAGCAATAGCAGCCCCAAGAGCAGCAGTACCGTCTAGCACTATGAAACACAGTGGGCAGCTATGAGGTGTGTGGCAAGTGTGGCTGTGCATATGGTACAAAGCATAAAATGTGTAGAAGTTTAAGGCCAGCAATGTCAGCCTTGGCCGCAGCAGTACTACAGTATACATTACATTATGGACAGAGAGGAGATGTTGGATAGAATGTGGTTCATTGGCCCTGGTGACAGCACAATCGTGTAGATTACAGTCAATGGACAGGCAGACAGATGATACAGCTGACAATGATTAACCCCTTAAGCCCCGCGGGTGGTTTGCACGTTAATGACCGGGCCAATTTTTACAATTCTGACCACTGTCACTTTATGAGGTAATTACTCTCGAACGCTTCAACGGATCCCCCTGATTCTGAGATTGTTTTTTCGTGACATATTGTACTTCATGATTGTGGAAAAATTTCTTCGATATCACTTGCGTTTATTTGTGAAAAAAACGGAAATTTGGCGAAAATTTTGAAAATTTTGCAATTTTCAAAATTTGAATTTTTAAGCCCTGAAATCAGAGCGATATGTCACACAAAAGAGTTAATAAATAACATTTCCCACATGTCTACTTTACATCAGCACAATTTTGGAACCAAAATTTTTTTTTGTTAGGGAGCTATAAGGGTTAAAAGTTGACCAGCGATTTCTCATTTTTCCAACAAAATTTACAAAACCATTTTTTTAGGGACCACATCACATTTGAAGTCACTTTGAGGGGTCTTTATGACAGAAAATACCCAAAAGTGACACCATTCTAAAAACTGCACCCCTCAAGGTGCTCAAAACCACATTCAAGAACTTTATTAACCCTTCAGGTGCTTCACAGGAATTTTTTGAATGTGGAAGAAAAAAATGAACATTTAACTTTTTTCACAAAAATGTTAATTTAGACCCAATTTTTTTTATTTTCACAGGGGTAACAAGAAAAAATGGACCCCAAAATTTGTTGTGCAATTTCCCCTGGGCACGCAGATACCCAATATTTGGGGAAAAAATACTGTTTGGGCGCACGGCAGGGCTCGGAAGGGAAGGAGCGCTATTTGACTTTTTGATTGTAAAATTTGCTTGAATAATTAGCGGACGCCATGTTGTGTTTGGAGAGCCCATGTGTGCCCAAACTTTGGAGCTCCCCCACAAGTGACCCCATTTTGGAAACTAGACCCCCCAAGGCACCTTTCTAGATGCATAGTGAGCACTTGGAACCCCCAGGTGCTTCACAAATTGATTCGTAACAATGAAAAAGTGAAAAAAAAAAACACTTTTTCATTTTTATGAATCAATTTGTGAAGCACCTGAGTGTTCCAAGTGCTCACAATGCATCTAGATAGGTGCCTTGGGGGGTCTAGTTTCCAAAATGGGGTAACTTGTGGGGGAGCTCCAATGTTTGGGCACACAGCGGCTCTCCAAACGCAACATGGTGTCGCTAACAATTTGAGCCGATTTTCCGTTAAATTTGTTAGAGGACACCATGTTGCATTTAGAGAGTCCCTGTGTGCCCAAACATTGGAGCTCCCCCACAAGTGACCCCATTTTGGAAACTAGACCCCCCAAGGCACCTATCTAGATGCATAGTGAGCACTTGGAACCCCCAGGTGCTTCACAAATTGATTCGTAACAATGAAAAAGTGAAAAAAAAAACACTTTTTCATTTGTATGAATCAATTTGTGAAGCACCTGAGGGTTCCAAGTGCTCAGTATGCATCTAGATAGGTGCCTTGGGTGGTCTAGTTTCCAAAATGGGGTCACTTGTGGGGGAGCTCCAATATTTGGGCACACAGTGGCTCTCTAAATGCAACATGGTGTCCGCTAACAAATTTAACGCAAAATTGGCTCAAATTGTTAGCGACACCATGTTGCGTTTGGAGAGCTGCTGTGTGCCCAAACATTGGAGCTCCCCCACAAGTGACCCCATTTTGGAAACTAGACCCCCCAAGGCACCTATCTAGATGCATAGTGAGCACTTGGAACCCCCAGGTGCTTCACAAATTGATTCGTAACAATGAAAAAGTGAAAAAAAAAACACTTTTTCATTTTTATGAATCAATTTGTGAAGCACCTGGGGGTTCCAACTGCTCACTATGCATCTAGATAGGTGCCTTGGGGGGTCTAGTTTCCAAAATGGGGTCACTTGTGGGAGAGCTCCAATGTTTGGGCACACAGGGACTCTCTAAATGCAACATGGTATCCGCTAACAAATTGAATGGAAAATCGGCTCAAATTGTTAGCGGACACCACATTGCGTTTGGAGAGCTTCTCTGTGCCCAAACTTTGGAGCTCCCCCACAAGTGACCCCATTTTGGAAACTAGACCCCCCAAGGCACCTTTCTAGATGCATAGTGAGCACTTGGAACCCCCAGGTGCTTCACAAATTGATTCGTAATAATGAAAAAGTGAAAAAAAAAACACTTTTTCATTTTTACGAATTAATTTGTGAAGCACCTAGGGGTTCCAAGTGCTCACTATGCATCTAGATAGGTGCCTTGGGGGGTCTAGTTTCCAAAATGGGGTCACTTGTGGAGGAGCTCCAATGTTTGGGCACACAGGGACTCTCCAAATGCAACATGATATCCGCTAACAATTTGAGCCGACAATTTGTTAGCGGATATCATGTTGCATTTGGAGAGTCCCTGTGTGCTCAAACATTGGAGCTCCCCCACAAGTGACCCCATTTTGGAAACTAGACCCCCCAAGGCACCTATCTAGATTCATAGTGAGCACTTGGAACCCCAGGTGCTTCACAAATTGATTCATAAAAATGAAAAAGTGTTTTTTTTTTCACTTTTTCATTTTTACGAATCAATTTGTGAAGCACCTGGGGGTTCCAAGTGCTCACTATGCATCTAGAAAGGTGCCTTGGGGGGTCTAGTTTCCAAAATGGGGTCACTTGTGGTGGAGCTCCAAAGTTTGGGCACAGAGGGGCTCTCCAAACGCAATGTGGTGTCCGCTAACAATTTGAGCCGATTTTCCATTCAATTTGTTAGCGGATACCA
Organism: Phyllobates terribilis; assembly: GCF_046119375.1. Lineage (NCBI taxonomy): Eukaryota > Metazoa > Chordata > Amphibia > Anura > Dendrobatidae > Phyllobates > Phyllobates terribilis. The sequence goes on from NW_027362767.1 coordinate 279,602,480, forward strand.
TGTTGCATTTAGAGAGTCCCTGTGTGCCCAAACATTGGAGCTCCCCCACAAGTGACCCCATTTTGGAAACTAGACCCCCCAAGGCACCTATCTAGATTCATAGTGAGCACTTGGAACCCCAGGTGCTTCACAAATTGATTCATAAAAATGAAAAAGTGTTTTATTTTCACTTTTTCATTTTTACGAATCAATTTGTGAAGCACCTGGGGGTTCTAAGTGCTCACTATGCATCTAGATAGGTGCCTTGGGGGGTCTAGTTTCCAAAATGGGGTCACTTGTGGGGGAGCTCCAATGTTTGGACACACAGGGGCTCTCCAAACGCAACATGGCGTCCGCTAACAATTTGAGCCGATTTTCCATTCAATTTGTTAGCGGACACCATGTCGCGTTTGGAGAGCCCGTGATGTGCCTAAACAGTGGAGCTCCCCCACAAGTGTCCCCATTTTGGAAACTATACCCCTCAAAGATTTTATTAAGGTGTATAGTGAACATTTTGAACCCAGAGGTACGGCACATTATTTGTTTACATTAGGTCATCATATTGAATAAGTTTTCATTATTCTTGAGCGCAAGTGCTCGCTACTTGAGTTTGCATCGGGTACTCAGGTATGCACCATGTACAGCGTGTGCTCGAGTGACATGCTCGAGTCCCTGCTCCGCATGTTTCACGGTTATTAGACACCCAAAAAAAAACATGCGGGGATCGCTCGTGCATGGCAGGCAATCCCCGTAAAGTTTTTTGGCCGCGAAGCATATGGGGCAGAGACTCGAGCATGTCACTCAAATACCCACGATACTAAATGCATACCAGAGCACCCGATGCAAACTCAAGTAGCGAGCACTTGCTCTCAACACTAGTCGCCATATCGTCATCTTTTTTTCTTACTTTTGAAAAAAATCCCAACCCCAGCCCTAACCCTAGCACAACCCTAGCCCCAGCACAACCCTAGCCCCAGCACAACCCTAGCCCCAGCACAACCCTAGCCCCAGCACAACCCTAGCCCCAAACCCAGCCCTAACCCTAGCCCAATCCTAACTCAAGAGTTTATTTTTGACGCCGTTCCTTGTGCGGTATAAGTGATTAGACGACTTTATTCTTCGGGTCGGTGTGATTACAGCAATGCCAGAATCATATGGGGTTTTTATGACTGACAGCTGTCACACACTAAAAGACGCATTTTTTGTAAAATCTAGTTTTTGCATCGCCATATTTTGAGAGCTATAATTTTTCCAAATTTTGGCAGACAGTCATGTGACGGCTCGTTTTTTGCGGGATGACTTGACGTTGTTATTGGTGCCATTTTCAGACACGTGACATTTTTTGATCGCTTTCTATTCCGATTTTTGGGAGGCAGAATAAACAAAAACCAACAATTCAGGAATTGTTTTTTTTTTTTTTTTTTTATTCTGTTCCGCGTGTGGTAAAATTGATGAGGCAGCTTTACTCTTCGGGTCAGTACGTTTACAGCGGTACCACATTTGTATAATTTTTCTATGTTTTGGCGCTTATACACAATAAAAGCTATTTTATAGAAAAAAATATTTTTTAGTATCGCTTTATTCTGAGAGCTATAACTTTTTTATTTTTCGGCTGATGGAGCTATATGGCGGCTTGTTTTTTGCGGGACGAGATGACGTTTTCAGCGGTATCATTTTTATTTATATGCGTCTTTTTGATCACGTGTTATTCCACTTTTTGTTTGGCGGTATGGTGATAAAGCATTGTTTTTTGCTTGTTTTTTTTTTTTTTTTTTTTACCGTGTTCACTGAAGGGGTTAACTAGTGGGACAGTTTTATAGGTCAGGTTGTTCCGGACGCGGCGATACCAAATATGTGTACTTTTATTGTTTTTTTTTTATTTTTTTTATAATAATATTTATTGATGGGTACATTATATTTTTATTTTTGGTGTATTATTTTTTTTATTTTTTTATAATATTTTTGCACATTTTTTTTTTTTTTTTTTTCCACTTTCACACAGTTTATACACTTTATTACTTTGTCCCACTCTGGGACTTTCACTTTTTTTTTTCTGATCGCCTGCATGGCACAGGAATGGAGCACCATCCCTATGCCATGAAGGCTGTCAGAAGTGCACAGTGTGAAGATTGCTTGGAGATGCACTGCGCATGTCCAAGCAATCTTCCTGCTCTCTGGTGACCCGGATGTTGTCATGACGACATCGGGTCGTCATGGCAACACCCGGGAAGCCTTTGCAGACTGCGCTGGAAGCCGGAAGAGGAGGTGAGTATCGGCGATCACCTCCCCTTGCCCCCGCAATGCCGCGATCTACTTCGATCGACTTCGATCGCAGCATCGCGGGGGTTAATGTGCTGGGAGCGGTGCGTGACCGCTCCCTGCACATAGTACCGGGTGTCAGCTGTGACAATCAGCTGACACCCGGCGGCGATCGCGCCCGCACAGCCTGTGTGCGCGCGCGATCGCCATGACGTACTAATACGGGTCTGGCTCTTAAGTCCCAGGGCACAGACGCGTATTAGTACGTCAGATGTTATTAAGGGGTTAATCATTGCCATCATTCGAAGATACAAGAAAGTCTGTACTGATCCATGACTGATTAGTTTTGACAAATATCAGATTTTTCTCACTTATAGTGGGTAGCTTGGTTGGCTTTGGTATGAAAAATTGTCCGGCCATGCTGAACACCTTCTTTGATATTACACTGGGGCTCAACATGATAGTACGCCCATAGCAAACTAGGCCAGTTCTTACCACTAGTCCAATTTATGACCCAGAAATCCATGGGATCTGGACTCAGGGTATCTGCTTGAGAAAGGTCACAGTCTATGTATGACTGAACTTGGCCATTCAGGTGGTGTAACTCTGTTTGCTGATGTGCATCAATTTTTATACAGGCAGATAAATCAATTGGTTCATCATGTCATATAGTAAATAGTGCTGCTGACTTGTCTATTTGTAAAATTGTTAATTTTGTGAAAGAAAATTGCACTTATAGAATTCAAATAATTTGGTTTTGAAAACGTTAAAGGGAAAATATATATTCTTGTACCGTGTTAGCCAGTAAATAGAAAAATATGATTTGAGAGTCCTCAGTGGTTGATACCTTTTAATGGCTAACTGAAAAGATGGTAACAAATTGCAAGCTTTCGAGACTACTCAGGTCTCTTCATCAGGCATAGTATACCACAAAATCTGAAGAGTCACATATTTATACACAATAAGACACACAAGAAAAAAAAATGCAATAGGTAAGACAGGTGATGAAAAGCAGAGTTATTATGGAAGAGATAAACAGTTATGGCTATAAATATTTTAGCAGTTAATAGATAAGGAGTGTGAAGGTTTTATTGTCCTGTGACCAGGTCCAGTATTGTGATGGCCTCACAATTCTGAGGAGCACATTCCTTAGTTGATGTACATTTGAAATTTTTCCTTTCTGAGCTGCACAGGGTCATACATATGGTCGGCAACCATCCACTGTGAAAAAGCTTCACCAATTATTAAACTCATATTTCCCTGCAATTACATAAATTCCCCATTTCAAAACATTCTTAATATTTTTGGAAAAAAAATATTTTTTTTTACAGAAAATTTAATTTAAGGAATTCAAATATTTTTTTTTCAATAATTTTTAAAAACAATTTTTCCCCTTCTGACTTTCAGTTTGCAGGGGTTGCACATACACAGACGTGTTGACTTTGCAGGGAGTGGAAAAAGTTCTCCTGGTCAGACATACAGTAGGCAAACGCTTGCTGTACAAAAGCTACACCAATTAACAAATACAGATTTTCCTGCTAATATGACTATGCTATGTCACACAAATGTATGACGTTTTTTGTAAAAAATTGATAATGTAAAGAATAAAAATTCATTTATGAAGTTTAAACAAGTTTTATTTGATGTTTTGAGTCAATTTTGCCTTTTCTGTCAATTTTTCTCTATCTGACTAGCCATGTGCCGCACACACATTGAAGTGTTGCCTTTGTAGTAAGTGTAAAAAGTTCTCCTGGTCAGATATATAATCAGCAACCAGTCACTGTGGAAAAGCTACACAATTAGAGAGCATAGATTTTCCTACTAATATGCCAATTTCACCACACCCAAAATTTCAGAATAATTTTGGAAACAATGCATTAATGAAGCTTAACCCCTTTTCCCCAAGGCAATTTTCCATTTTTTGCGTTTTCGTCTTTTGTTCCCCTTCTTCCCAGAGCCATAACTTTTATATTTTTCTATCAACATAGTCGTGTGGGGGCTTGTTTTTTGTGTGGGACGAGTTGTACTTTTGAATGACACCATTGATTATACCATATAGTGCACTGGAATATAGAAAGTGCGGTGTAATTGCAAAAAAAGGGAAAATTTCACAATTGTTTTTTGTTTTTTTTTATTTATCATGTTTACTAAATGCTAAAACTAACATGCCATTATGATTCTCCAGGTCATTATGAGTACACAGATAGCAAATATGTATAGGTTATTTTTTATTTAAGTGGTGAAAAATAAATCCAACGTTTGTAAGGAAAAATAAAAGTTGCCATTTTCCAAGACCCGTAGCGTCTCTATTTTTCGTGATCTGGGGCTAGTTGGGAGCTTATTTTTTGTGCGCTGAGCTGTCGTTTTTAATATAGATATGATGTTTTGATCACCTGTTATTCCATTTTATTGCTTTGTTGCAGCTGCCAAAAAACGTAATTCTGGCGGTTTGATTTTTTTCTTATTATGCCATTTACCAATCGGATTAATTTACTTTATATTTTGATAGATTGGATATTTCTGAATACAGCAATACAAAATATGTGCAGTTTTTAATTTTTATTGTTTTATTTTGAATGGGGCAAAAGTGAAGTTTTTTAATATTTTTTAAAACATTTTTTACTTTCATCAATAGTTCCCTAAGGCGACTTGAAATTGTGATCTTCCAATCTCCTGTTCTACACATAGCAGTGCTTCAGCCCTGATCTCCTAAGAACGCTGGCCCGTTCACAATGACAGGCACGGGGGTATTCTGAAGACCCCCGGCTGTCATGACAACCCATAGGCTCCCTGGGATCACGTGAAAGGGGCATCAATGGGTATGTCTTGTGACGCGCTTCCTGTTAAAACAATTTAAATCAGTCTCTGACAGCAACACTTAACATGTTAATAGTCTCGGGTGGATCGTGATTCCACCCACGGCTGTTATATGCACATGACAGCTGATCAAATCAGCTGTTATGCGCAGGTAAAGATGCGGGCTCAGTGCCAGAGCCTGCATCAAAGGCAGGGACATGACTGATGACTAGAGATGAGCGTTGTTCTACTCGAACTGTTCGCCAATCTCAAATTCGAGCTGTTTTGGGCAGTGTTCGAGCCGTTCGGCGAACACGAACAATTTGAGAAAAATTCGGCTGTTCGAGGTTATGTTCGATAACTGTTCGTGCACCAAAATCATAACTGGATTTTTTCTCAGTAATGATGAAAATTAATGTTAATACACAGTTTGAGTGTACAGCGGGGTGGGGGGAGGGGCAGGGGATGGATCTCTGCAGCAACAATGAAGATCTCCATTTTTTTTTCTCTTTCCCGCATTTACAGTGGGGAGGTGCAATCTGTCAGCCTATCAGCAGCGCACACACGGAGCGAAGTGCTTTTTTTCACACAAGCAAGGGCATGTGTCATTGGCAGTGTATGTCACATGTCCTTGCCCTATAAGACCAAGCCATTTTCCCCGTCGCCACCATTTTCTCACTGCTGCAGCTGCGTGTTAGACGGCACCGCTGTTGCTGTGTGCGCTATACCATGTTAATTTCAAGCCAATTTTCGCACAAATATACAGATAGCTTGGGAGTAGGGAATAGTTGTGATTGCAGTCCTTTTAAGGACTAGGTTACAGCATTTCCTACGACTTTTATCAGGCAGGTCTGTGCTCTTAAATAGATAGGTTGTGGGAGTAAAGACTAATTGTAATTGGAGTCCTTTTCAGGACTAGGTTACATCAGTTCCTATCAGTTTTTGCCAGGCAGGTCTGTGCCAGTGCTGTGCAAGTTTTTTTCACAGCATTTGGCTGAATCTAGCAAAGCTAATCCTTTTTGGCCTATTGCAGAGTGTGTTAGTCAGTGGAGTAGCCTATCTGTGTTGCAAGATATACTACCTGTGTATAGAATACCAATTTTTTTACTGCACCTAGTGAAGTAAAATCTTTTGGGCATAGCATCATTCTATTAGTCCATCTATACTGACCTCCATCAGGTTGCAAACTGAATCTAATTTTTTTCTGCATCTAGCTCTGAAAAAATATTTGGCCTTCTAGCAGTGTCTGGGACTTGTTCTATTAGTCCACCTATACTGACCTCCATCAGGTTGCAAACTGAATATATTTTTTTCTGCATCTACCTCTGAAAAAATATTGGGCTTCTAGCTGTGTGTGGGACTTGTTGTATTAGTCCATCTATACTGACCTCCATCAGGTTGCAAACTGAATATATTTTTTTCTGCATCTACCTCTGAAAAAATATTGGGCTTCTAGCTGTGTGTGGGTCTTGTTCTATTAATCCATCTATACAGACCTCCATCAGGTTGCAAACTGAATATAATTTTTTTCTGCATCTAGCTCTGAAAAAATATTTGGCCTTCTAGTAGTGTGTGGGACTTTCTCTGTTAGTCCATCTATACTGACCTCCATCAGGTTGCAAACTGAATATATTTTTTTCTGCATCTACCTCTGAAAAAATATTGGGCTTCTAGCTGTGTGTGGGTCTTGTTCTATTAATCCATCTATACTGACCTCCATCAGGTTGCAAACTGAATATAATTTTTTTCTGCATCTAGCTCTGAAAAAATATTTGGCCTTCTAGTAGTGTGTCGGACTTTCTCTATTAGTCCATCTATACTGACCTCCATCAGGTTGCAAATTAAAAATAATTTTTATCTGCATCTGCAGTACCTCTGAAAAAATATTTGGGCTTCTAGCTGTGTGTGGGACTTGTTGTATTAGTCCATCTATACTGACCTCCATCAGGTTGCAAACTGAATATATTTTTTTCTGCATCTACCTCTGAAAAATATTGGGCTTCTAGCTGTGTGTGGGACTTGTTCTATTAATCCATCTATACAGACCTCCATCAGGTTGCAAACTGAATATATTTTTTTCTGCATCTACCTCTGAAAAAATATTGGGCTTCTAGCTGTGTGTGGGACTTGTTGTATTAGTCCATCTATACTGACCTCCATCAGGTTGCAAACTGAATATATTTTTTTCTGCATCTACCTCTGAAAAAATATTGGGCTTCTAGCTGTGTGTGGGACTTGTTGTATTAGTCCATCTATACTGACCTCCATCAGGTTGCAAATTGAATATAATTTTTTTCTGCATCTAACCCAGCCAATAGTTTTGGCCTAATACCACAGTTTGGCCACTCAGCTCTGCTCGGTTACCATCCATTGTTTTTTTGTGCAAACAACTACAGAGTTGTGAATTAGTTAACCACCAAAATGAGTGGAAAAAGGCCTGCTGCTGGTGGAAAGGGGAATAGGCGTGTTGGGAAGGGGAAAAAAGGTTGTGTCCGTGGGGTAGGTGTTAAAGCAACAGTAACATCTGCAGAAGAAAGACCATCTTCCAGCCAAACTAAAATGTCTACTTCTTTTAGCGGACAATGTGATAAGATCCCTTTCTTACGGCCACGCCAATCGCTACAAATTCCAGATGAGGCACAAAAACAGCAGGTGCTTCAACGGATATCAAGTGCTCCTTTAAGTGGGCTCTCCTCCACATCAACTTCAACATCACAAATACTCCAGCCCTCAAAGGTGTCACCCAAATCGCACTTGCTTCCTCACAGCTCCCAAATCTCCAGCTGCCCGTCTGAGTATGAGGTAGAACAGATGGTTGAGTCTGCAGAGCTGTTTACTCATACTATAGCCTGGGAATCAGAGGTCGACTCCAGCGCTTCTGTGAATCCAGACGAGGAAATGATCTGCACTGATGCCCAGAATCTTTGAGTCGGATCCAGGACCAGACGCAGAAGGTTCTGACCATAATGTAGACCCTCATTCCCAAACTGTAACTCCTGTTGGTGGAGACAATGAGGAAGACGATGATGAGACTCAAATACCTGATTGGAGCGACAACTTTAGTTTTTTGTCAGGGCAGGAACAGGTTGGCTCTGAGGACGACGGGTGTGATAACACACAGGGTGATGATGATGAGGTTGGAGATCCCACTTACTGTCAACCCACAGTCAGCCAAGAGATGAGGTCAGCAGAGGAGGTGGAGGAAGATGCTAGTGACGACGAGGTCAGGTTGTGCCTTCCTGGACAGAGACGTAGTAATGGAAGCATGTCAACAACTGCATCCTCAAACACAACTCTGCCTCTCACCACAAGTCGTGGTGGCTCTTCAGGTCGCATGGGTGCTAAGCCTTGCATAGCCTGGGCATTTTTTCAGATCGATAAAGATGACCCAACTCGTGTTATCTGTAACATTTGTCAGCAAAAGCTAAGTAGAGGCCAAAAAATACATAGTTTGAGTACTTCATGCATGTACCGGCACATGGACATGAAGCATAAGTTGCAGTGGGAAGCTCAGTGTGCTACAATGCGGCCTAGCCGGCCGGGCCAACCACCGTCTGCCATATCTTGTGCATCCGCAGCCTCTTCATCCTCTGTGACTGGGGGGACAGCAGTCACACCTGTTTTGGGGCGCAGACCTGCCACCTCTTTACCCGCAACAGCCAGCGTGATTGGCAGGTCATCATTTTCTTTGGAGGTGGTAACACCAGCTGGTGTTGAGCGCTGTCCGACATCGATAGCACCACCTTTGGATCAAGGCAACCTAACATGTCCGCCTGCATCTTACTCACAGACCGGCAGTTTGCCGGGGACACCCTTATCAACCCCGTCTAAGCACAATAAGCAGCCCTCGGTCCCTCAGATGTGGACAAGTAAAAGACCATTTCCTCCTAGCCATGAGAAAGCTAAGAGGTTGAATTTCACCATCTGCAAGCTCTTGGCTACAGAAATGCTGCCTTTCCGCCTGGTGGACACAGAGGATTTTCGAGACCTTATGTCAGTCGCAGTGCCCCAGTATCAGATGGCCAGTCGGCACTACTTCTCAAAGAAAGGTGTGCCTGCGCTCCACCAGCATGTCGCACACAACATCACCGCTTCTTTGAGAAACTCTGTGTGTGACAGGGTGCATTTCACCACAGACACTTGGACGAGTAGGCATGGACAGGGGCGTTACATGTCGCTGACTGGGCACTGGGTAACTATGGTGACAGCAGGACAAGGGGCTGCTGTCCAAGTCTTGCCGTCCCCACGAGTTGTGCGTCAATCCTCTTTATGTCAAAGTTCCTCCACTGCTTCTGCCTCCTCAACCTCCTCTCGGTCTTCCACCTGCACCCAAAGCCTGTCTGGTCATGCCACAAGCTTTCTAACTGCGCAGAAGGGATCCTGCACACCTCCTTACTATGCTGGCAGTAGGGCTCAACGTCATCAGGCGGTTTTTACTTTGAAATGTCTGGGAAATGTGAGTCACACAGCTTAGGAGTTGTGGTCAGCTCTGGAGAACCAATTTCATGAATGGCTGTCTCCACTGGACCTGAAACCAGGGAAGGCCGTGTGCGACAATGCTGCAAACCTGGGTGCGGCCCTTCGCCGGGGCAATGTCACACACGTGCCTTGTATGGCTCACGTGTTGAACCTGGTTGTCCAGCAATTTTTAGCCCACTATCCCAGACTAGATGGCCTTCTGCAGAGGGCACGGTCGCTGTGTGCTCACTTCCGCCGTTCGCATCCCGCAGCTCAGCGACTTATATCTCTACAGAAGTCGTTGGGCCTGCCACTTCACCGGCTAAAATGCGATGTGCCTACCCGGTGGATTTCAACTCTGCATATGTTGCAGCGACTGTGGCAGCACCGACAAGCCCTGGTGCAATACGTTCTGACGTATAGCCTGGGCCAACGAGATCCAGAGGTGGGGCAAATCACGCTGGAGGAGTGGTCTCAGATCAGGGACCTTTGCACCCTTCTGCACAGTTTTGAAATGGCGACGAAGATGTTTAGTGCTGATGATGCCATTATCAGCATGACTATTCCGGTGATTTACATGCTGGAGCACATGTTAAACAGAATTCGGAGTCAGGTGGTGGCACAAGAGGAGGTAAAGGAAGTAGAGGAGGAGGAGTTGTATGCGGAAGGGCTAACATCTGCAAGGTCCAGACGGTCGGCAGCACCAAGGCGGCAGGCATGTGAGGGTGGGGGAGATGGTTTTACCAGGGCGCATGGTAGCAGCCAAACTAGTGAGGAAGGTGCAGGAGCCCAGGAAGAGGTGGAGGACGAACTGATGGAAGACTCATCAGATGAGGGAGACCTTGATCACATTTCTGTTGTGCGAGGTTGGGGGGAGAGGACAGAGGAAGGAAGCATGATTGTTACCTCGCCACCAACACAACAGGGACTTGGTGCTCCTGGATGCGCAACACACATGAGTGCCTTCTTGCTGCACTACCTGCAACATGACCCTCGAATTGTGAGAATTAGAAATAATCCTGACTACTGGGTTGCCACACTGTTAGATCCCCGGTACAAAAGTAAATTTGCCGAAATTATTCCTGCCATAGAAAGGGATGCACGCATGCAGGAGTATCAGCAGAGACTGTTGCAGAATCTTACATGTGCTTTTCAACAAAACACCAGTGGTGCACGTAGTGAATCTCACAGTTCCAACTTGCCAACCGTGGGACCGTCAAGTGTTCAGCACTCAAACCGTAACAGAACCACAGTATCTGCTGGTAACATCAATTTTGCGGAATCATTTCACCACTTTTTTAGCCCATCCTTTGCAAGGCCACAGGAGACAAGAAGTCTGACACATAGTCAACGCCTAGAGACGATGGTACAGGAGTATCTCCAAGTAAACATTGAAGCCATGACTGTGTCACTGGACCCTTGCTCTTTTTGGGCTTCCAATCTGGATAAATGGCCGGAGCTAGCCACTTACGCCTTGGAGATCTTGTCATGCCCCGCAGCCAGCGTTCTGTCTGAACGTGTGTTCAGCGCTGCTGGTGGTGTGCTGACAGATAAGCGCACGCGGCTCTCCACTGATAATGTAGACAGACTCACGTTCATAAAGATGAACAAATCATGGATCCGAAACGACTTTTCTACCCCTGTGTCATCCTGGGGAGAGTAAAAGCTTGATGATTGGTTAAAATCACCCTACCAACCGTTTTAAGCTTTCAAATTACTAATCATGTTTATCTGTATCTTGACTGGAAAATAATTTGGGCTTTGTAGCAGTGTGCAGCACTGATCCTATTAGGCCATCTATAATAAGCTCCACCAGATTTAAAATTAAAAATAATTTTTAGCTGCATCTAGCCCGGAAAATAATTTTGGGGCTCCGAGATGCGCAAGACACATAAGTGCCTTCTTGCTGCACTACCTGCAGCATGACCCTCATATTGTCAGAATTCGAAGTAATCATGACTACTGGGTTGCCACACTCTTAGATCCCCCAAACTTTTCGATCAACCTTTTCATTTTAATAAAGACCAAAAAAATGGTCATTTTTGAAATTATAAGCATTAGCAGGTTGTTAGAAACTGAAATCAAACAGTTTTCAACTCAAAACTTTATTCTAGGTGATGTTACATTTTCACATAGGACCCCTTGTTCGAAAGGAGCTTCTGAACTCTCTCGTCCATTGAATTTGTCAGGTTTTGGATGGTTTCTGCTTCAATTGTTTTGCATGAGGACAGAATACCCTCCCAGAGCTGTTGCTTAGATGTGAACTGCCTCCCGCCATCATAGACACTCCTTTTAATGATGCTCCAAAGGTTCTGAATGGGGTAGAGGTCAGGGGAGCATGGGGGTCACACCATAAGTTTGTCCCCTTTTATGCCCATATCAGCCAGAGATGCAGATGTTTTATGTGCAGCATGAGATGGTGCATTATCATGCAGAAAAATGATCTTGCTGTGAAATACACGGTTCTTCTTCTTGAACCATGGCAGGAAGTGCTGTTTGAGAAAATCCACATACATTATGGAGTTCATCTTTAGCGCCTTCAGGGATCCTAAAGGGGCCGACAATCTCTCTCCCCATGATTCCAGCCCAAAACATTACCCCACCTCCTCCTTGTTGGCGCTGTAGCCGTGTTTGCGTGGGGTGTCCATCAACCAGCCATCCTCCACTCCATCCATCTGGACCATCGAGCGCTGCACGGCACTCATCCGTGAACAAAACAGTTTTGAAATCAGTCTTCATGTAATGTTTGGCCCACTGGAGCCGTTTCTGCTTGTGTGAAGTGGATAGAGGAGGTCGACAGGATGGCGTATGCACAGCTGCAAACCTCTGAAGGACCCTGCATCTTGTTGTTCGGGGGACGTTGGAGGCACAAGCAGCTTCAAAAACTTGTCTGCTGCTATGACAAGGCTTTTTTGCCGCTGCTCTTTCAACCTGACGTAATTGCCTGTAGGAAAGAGTCCTCAATTTGCCCTTATCAGCACGCACACGTGTGTACTGTGAATCAGCTACATACTTCTTGATTGCCAAGACACTTCATCCTGATCATCGCACAATGTTGATTGTAGTCATGCCTTGACCTAAACACTCCACAATTTGTTGCTTCTCAGCAGCCGACACATCCTTTTTCTTTCCCATTTTGGCAGAAAATGTAGGCTGCTTAATAATGTGAGAGAGCCTTCTTAAGTAGTCTTGCATTTCATTGGACACACCTGCCAAACTAATTAGCACAGGTGTCTGCAATTGCTTACAGTGATATAAAGAGCCCTGACACACATCACCATCAATGAGTTTAACTGACAAGCAAACAAATTCTTCCCTTATCACTCCTAAACACTTTTTGCATAATAATTTGGAACGCAGTGTACATGTGCTTTTCCACAAAACACCAGTGGTTCACGTAGTGAATCTTACAGTTCTAACTTGCCAACCGTGGTCTGTATGGAATTGTTCAATAAAGGGCCCAAAATTAAGATAACATAGATGGGAGAGGTCTCTATGAATAGGAATTCCTAAGTATTTGATACCCTGTGAGGGCCAGGCAAAGGGAAAGTTGGACTGGATGGAATCCTATATGGATTTGGGGAGGGAGACATCGAGGGCCTCAGACTTCGCTGCATTGATTTTAAAATTTTACCATGTAACAAAGTGATCTATTTCAGCCATAACAGCAGGGATGGATATATGTGATTGAGTGATATATACTAGGACATCATCAGCAAATAGAGAGCACTTGTACTCGGTGCCTCCCACCTCAATCCACCTAATATTGGGGTTATGGCGAATTGATGAGAGCAGGTGCTCCGTCACTAGGATGTATAAGAGAGGGGACAGAGGACATCCCTGCCTTGTCCCATTGGTGATTGTGAAAGGTGATGAAAATGTTCTGACGCACCCCCTGGGCCTTGGGACACCCGGAGCCGGACCCTTTTTGGTGGATGCTGGTGGTTGTAGTCTTCGTGGCGGCGACCCGGTTCCGTGGCTCAGGGCGGTCAAACCAGTGGCGGAACTATTTATGTGGTTTTGATGTTTAAATGTCCGACTACGCCACCCGTGGATTGCGGTCAGAGTGAACCGCCGCTACAGGGCAGACCGCTGAGGCTGGTGTTGTGGGTGCAGCAGAGCGTAGCATAACTCCCCACGGGAGGAGTATAGCCTCAGGGCAGTGTATGCGGAGGATGGGGGTGATGGTGCAGGGCAGCAGCAGTAACGACACGGAGTCAGTGATGCAGTCCAGGGCCTTTACTCACAGTTCTTATTATCCAGACCACGTCTGCAGGTAACGGCTGCCCACGTCGTACTGTGCTCACCAGGTGAGGGGCTCAGACAACTCCCAGATAACTTTGGAGCACTTCACAGGACCCCCTTTGTGTGTCCTTTGTCTGGCCTTTCTTACCAACCCTTCTGTCCAGCTGCCTCGGGCCTCCTCTTGGTAAACTTGGCGCCAGTTTCCCTGACCCTATGTGGTGCCTTCCTAGCGGGTGTAGCGAGGGGCTGCACCACATAAAATGTCAGAGCCTCTGGTTTCTAGCTGATGGTCGTTTCCTGCCTCCACTAGTTCGGGGACCGGTCTCCCCCTTTGGCCTGACCCCTCCACGCAGGTGGATTCGGGCGTGCGGTGGCAACTCGCCCGTCCGCACCCCTGGGATCCCTTCATTCCTCGTTCCTGGAGCCTTCTCCGCTCCTCTTCCTTCCTTCTCCCTCTTCCAGGCCTGGGCCTCTGTTACTAGGCCCGCCTCCGGAGCAGAGCTCATGCAGAGCCCCTGCTCCCTGCCACTTCTGCTCAGACTTCTCTGCACTGAACTAAGATGGTGCCCACCTTTTATACTCCCTTCTCAATGCACCCAGGAACTGCTTCCTCCCTGCTCCTGCACTACAGGGTTCCCCTTCCTCAGTGTTCCCTCCCCCCACTCCAGCCAGGGACAGGGACTGTCGTGCCCATCTCAGGGGCATATTGGTCGCCCTGCCCCACGGCAATGTGGTGTAATGCATGCAGGTGTCGGGTCCTGATCCACACTCCATCCTTACCTGAGAGTGAGATATCACACCTCTGGGTGAGGTGCAATACGTCTGTAGCAACCGAGCCCTCAGGGTGCTACAGTTCCATTTATCTTCAGCCTAGGTGACGTATTGCGATACAGGGCTGTGATTTTGGCTATAAAAGGGTCCCCTAGACCCCTACACCAAGCTTTTTAAGAGAATCATATATGGCGTGCCAGGAGACTCTATGGAATGCTTTCTCAGCATCCAACGAGAGTATCTAATTACAAATTTTTAACTGCATCTAGCCCAGGAAATACTTTGTGCCTAGTAGCAGTGTCTGCTAGTCAGCGGATTATCCCGGCTGTTAAGCAAGCTACACCACCTGTAGTTTAGACACTTAATTTTTTCAAAGGAAATGCTTCGGGACCATGGGATACTTAGTGAAGAGCATCAGGAGGCACCCCAAGGCATAGGGGCTGGGACTGGCAGTAGGATGCCTTGCGGTGGACAGCCGAGCTCGATCCTTATAAAAGCTTTTTAACTGCAGCAGCTTTAGTGGACGCTACTGGAGCTGGAATTACCGCGGCTGCTGGCATGAGACTTGCCCTCCAATAGATCCTTGTAAATGGATTTAAAGTGTATTCATTCAAATTAGAGAGACAATTTAAATTAAAAAGCTTAGAGCTGCCTCCACCACAGGGGGGCTCGCTCGACCCACCAGCGGACAGGCACCAGTATTGGGAGAGGGGGGCTGGCCGTCAGGGTTCACCGCGGCTCTGGCACAAACCCGGCGACACGGAGGTGGCACGGGCAGGAGCGGACTGGCCGTGTCAGCTTCTCACTTTTTGGATTTTAGAAGGGCATGACATGCCTATATCTGTGTCTCCCCCTCCTTTTACTCCTCCACCTCTTTTATTTTCGCATGACTCTATGTACTTGTCACTTTTCCATGTGTTAGTTATGTCTTCTGAGCAGTTTGTCAGCTTTTGGACACCTTTGAAGGTGTTTTCTATGTGTTTCTATGTGTTTTTGTTTGCCTGCCATTGGTTTTAACGGTGTTCGAAGGTGTTCGACGAACAGTTCGACGAACAGTTCGGCGAACACACGGGTGTTCGACGAACCGAACCGAACTCGAACAGTACGGGGGTGGCTCAACACTACTGATGACTTATCTATATGTCATCGTATACGTTATCGTTTGTGAAAGGGTTAAAGATGTTTGGTTGAATAATTTTCAACAATTTTGCCCTTTATCACAATCCTGATCAGGGTGCTGCTGGGAAAATTCAACCCTGACGCAGTCACATTAATTTTCATTTTCAGCCTAACGTCCCTGGCAGGGACAGCTTTGTAGTACAATAAATAATGTTGACTAAATATCTTCATTGACCCTGAGGTGACACAATACTTATATATATGGCAATAGAAGCCAGGTGGTCTCTCATCAGTTGTGGTGAAATTGGTCTTATGGGAGAACAATTTTGGCGCACAGCAGAGCTTGTAAAGAAAGGAGCGCTATTTGACTTTTCAAGCGTAATTTTGGCTAGAATATATTGTGGACACCATGTCGCGTTTCCAAAACAGCAACAAAAAAAAACACTTAAGTGACACCATTATGGAAACTTTTAGTACCTACAGGTACTTCTCAAATGTATTACATTGGGACACTAAAAGGAAAATTACATTTTTCCACTAAAATTATGCTTTGGTCCCATTTTTTTATTTTCAAAGGGTAATTGGAGTAAATAGACCCCACAACATGTAGCACAAATTCTACCAAATGTGGTAATAGGCCGTATGTGGTCTGAAACTAAAGTTTAGACAGGGCTCCGAAGGAACAAAAGTTATTTGGCTTTTGAAGTGCAAATTTCCCTCAAATAGCTTGGGGTGTCACTTGCAAAGCCCTTGACGTACTAGAAAAGCAGAAATACTCCCAAAGTGACCCAATTTCACAAACTATGCTCTTGAAGAAATTAATCTATGGTTATGGTGAGCATCATGAACCCACAGGTGCTTCACAGAGTTTTATAATGCTGGGTCGTGGAAAAGAAAAACTAAATTTTTCCTCTAAAATGTTGTTTTAGCCTCAATTTATTTATTTATTTATTTAATTTTTACAAGGAGTAATAGGGGGCAATAGACCACACAATTTATAAACCAATTTCTTCTGAATGCAGAAATATTAAATATGTAGTCAAAAACTACTGTATGTGCACAAGGCAGTGTTTGAAAAGGAAGAATTGTTATTGGGCTTTTGGAACACAAATTTGGCAGTAAGTTGTTTGCGGTGTCACTTGCAGAAGCCACCAGGTGCCAGAATATCAGAGACCTGTGATGTGCCCCTATTTTAGAAACTACACCACTCAGGGAATTTATCTAGGGGTGTAGTGAGCATTCCTATCTCATAGATATTTGTTTGATTTCTTTACAATTTGGCTGTGAGAAAATAAAAAAAAATTGATTTGTTACAATAATAACTAGATTTAGATTAAAATGTTTCATTTTTACCACAGCTAGTAAGAAAAAAAAACCTTAAAAGGGGTTCCAGCATATAAATAAATGTTCATCCTAAATCCCTATCTATTTAATGTCATAATCAAAATTATTTTCTAATACACTTTAAAAATTCCCTATCTTTCCCTCACTATACAATATAACTGCTTTTCTTTTTTTTATGCTCTGTTGCTGGCTCGTTACTGCTTATCTGAGACGGCAGCAGAGAAAGTGTTGTCATTGTGCCCATCGCACAGTGCAAATTGTGCAGGAACTAGACCATCCCCTGAAACGAGCATCACTGATGACTAGTGATGAGCGAGCACTAAAATGCTCGGCTACTCGTTGCTCGGGTCGAGCAAATTAGAATACTCGGGTGCTTGGTCCGAGTACCGAGCCCAATGTAAGTCTATGAGAAACTCGAGCATTTTTCCAGCGGCTCCCCCCAGCAGTCTGCAGAGGGCCTAACAATTGCCCAAATCGATGAGAACAGTGCTCAAATGACATGGGCACAGCATGGGGAAGACCCCTGGAAGCATTTCTGACCCCCAGGTCACTGCTGTCAACGACGTTGTCAAAGGTATTCGGGTATGTGCCCACGTAGCGTTTTTCAAGCGGATATGCTGCGGAATTTCCGCAGCGTAAACGCTTGTGAAACGCTATGTTATCCGCCCCATGGTCCCCAATGTGATTACGCAAGTTCAATGCCCATGCTGCGGAATTTTCCGCAGCGTTTTTGCTGCGGGGAAAAATCCGCAGCATGTTCATTAATTTTGCGTTTCCACAAGTGGAATTGTCTTTGCAGTGCAATA
This sequence comes from Phyllobates terribilis, assembly GCF_046119375.1. Classification (NCBI taxonomy): domain Eukaryota; kingdom Metazoa; phylum Chordata; class Amphibia; order Anura; family Dendrobatidae; genus Phyllobates; species Phyllobates terribilis. The sequence goes on from NW_027362767.1 coordinate 279,620,257, forward strand.
AAAAACGCAAGGCAATTCCGCATGTGGAAATCGCGCGAAAAACGCACGATAAACGCATGCCGAATTCCGCATGCGTTTATCTGGGAGAGGACATACAGAAATGAAGCAGAAAATTTCTGCTTCATTTCCGCAGCGTGGGCACATACCCTTACACCACTTTTATGGATATAAAACATACAAAAACGAAACCAAAATGGATTTTCCTGGGAAATATGTTAAGGAACATCCTTTCCAGGAAAATGACTTGTATATAAGGCAAAATAAATAACCAAAAACAAAAATGCTCCTCCACACCTTGGGCTATGTTCACATGCAGCGTCTTTGATGCACTTTTGCATTGCTTTCAACCAAGACAAATGCATTCACCGGGAAATGTAATTTTATCATTTTACAACCTTATCTGGCCATGTGGTGTGTGACACATCATCAGACACATCCTGTTTCACTTATGAAGGAGGATTGTGAAAGTCACAAAGACTATTTTTACAGCCTTACTATTCTTAAAGGGCCAGCAGTTGGTTATGCTTTGTTGTTCCCATTATTAAAGAGTGTATCTCCTATACTGTTATTGCATATGCAGTGACTGCAAGGGCTGCCAAAAATTGGGTCGCAACCCAATACCCCTTTGAAGAGACATAGAGGAGGGTCTCAGTAAAAAAAATGTTCCCATTATAAAGGAGTGGGTCTCCTATAGTGGTAATGTCCATGCTGTGACTGCAAGAGCTTCCAAAAGTTGGGAAAAATCCCACTAACAATTTAAAGACACATAGAGCTGGGTGGGCCACAGTAACGACATGTTCCCATTAGAAAGGAGAGTGTCTGCTATCCAGTTATAGGCTATGCAGTGAGTCCAACGGCTGACCAAAATTTAGGAAAAACCCCACTAACAATTTAAAGACACATAGAGCTGGGCCTCAGTAACGACATGTTCCTATTAGAAAGGAGAGGGTCTGCTATACAGTTATAGGGTACGCAGTGAGTCCAACAGCTGCCAAAATTTAGGAAAAACCCCACTAACAATTTAAAGACACATAGAGCTGGGCCACAGTAACAACATGTTCCCATTAGAAAGGAGAGGGTCTGCTATACAGTTATAGGGTATGCAGTGAGTCCAACGGCTGCCAAAATTTAGGAAAAACCCTACTAACAATTTAAAGACATATAGAGCTGGGCTACAGTAATGAGTAAGACATGTTCCCATTAAAAAGGAGTGTGTCTCCCATACTGTTTGCTTATGGACTGAATGCAGCAGCTGTCAAAAATGTGGAGGAACTCCAGTGTCCCTTGCAAGAGACATAAAGGTCGGAGGGCCTCCTGAAAACAATGTTCCATTATTAGGAAGTGGGTCTCCCATACTGTTTCCCTATGCAGTGACTGCAACGGCTTCCAAAAATTTGGAGGAACTCCAACGCCCCTTGCAAGAGACGTAGACGTTGGAGGGCCTCCAGAAAGCAATGTTCCCATTATTAGGAAGTGGGTCTCCCATACTGTTTGCCTGGAGCATACATAGGAATCATGGGGCCCCAAAGCAGAAGTTCTAATTGGGCCCCCCCCCAAAAATGTAAATAATTGTCGGGGTCACAGAAGAGCAGATCTCACAACTTTCCAGCCTTTACATAGCAATTTTCTTTCTCCTGAAGTCCTAGATTCCTATTTCATTGTCCCATAAAATGTGATGCCAACAAAAGTGCCGTCCGCCTAAAGACAGTATGATACCCCCATGGTGCATTCCTCCTCGTTAGCCTCTACATGCACAGTATAATGACCCTGCTGTCAGGACTGTGGAGTCGGTGTCCATTTTTGTGGAGTCAGAGTCAGAATTGGAGTCGGTATAAAATGGACCAACTTTGACTCCCTAATAAATTGGGTACAATAGTTCAATGCAGTTTGTGGGGAATATTTTTTTCATAAGAATTTGGGAAAGTTCTGAAATGTCCTATAAATGTCTGTCCTGTTCCTCATCTAAGGGTTCAGACTTTTAGCTGAGATGAATCTGTGCTACAGTAAATTTATCACTTAAACATGAGCCATGTATGAGGGAGTCGGAGTTGGAGTCGGTGTCATGGAAATTGAGGAGTCGAAGATTTGGCTTACTGACTCCACAGCCTTGCCTTCTGTACCCCACCTCAACTCCCAGGGCAAAGTATGGTGACACCAACACAGTATGATCCCCCAACTGTGACTCCCACACAGCTCTCCATGCAGTATATTGGGCCTACGTACAGTATAATGGCCCCCACACCTCTCCACACTCTAAAGAGTATAATGCACTCACCATGGTCCTCCACACAGTATAATGCACTCGCGATTGTCCTCCACACAATATAATGCACTCGCCATGGTCCTCCACACAGTATAATGCACGCTCAATGGTCCTCCACACAGTATAATGCACTTGCCATGGTCCTTCACACAGTATAATGCACTCCCCATGGTCCTCCACAAAGTATAATGCACTCCCCATGGTCCTCCACAAAGTATAATGCGCTCACCATGGTCCTCCACAAAGTATAATGCACTCCCCATGGTCCTCCACAAAGTATAATGCACTCCCCATGGTCCTGCACACAGTATAATGCACTCCCCATAGTCCTCCACACGGTATAGTGCACTCGCCATGGTCCTGCACACAGTATAATGCATTCGCCATGGTCCTCCACGCAGTATAATGCACTCCCCATGGTCCTCTACGCAGTATAATGCACTTCCCATGGTACTGCACACCGTATAATGCACTCCCCATGGTCCTCCACACAGTGTAATTCACTCCCCATGGTCCTGCACATAGTATAATGCACTCCCCATGGTTCTTCATGCAGTATAATGCACTCCTCATGGTCCTCCACACAGTATAATGCACTCCCCATGGTCCTGCACACAGTATAATGCCCTCCCCATGGTCCTCCACACAGTATAATGCACTCCCCATGGTCCTGCACACAGTATAATGAACTCCTCATGGTCCTGCACACAGTATAATGCACTCGCCATGGTCCTGCAGACAGTATAATGCACTCTCCATGGTCCTCCACAAAGTATAATGCGCTCGCCATGGTCCTGCACACAGTATAATGCATTCGCCATGGTCCTCCACGCAGTATAATGCACTCCCCATGGTCCTCTACACAGTATAATGCACTTCCCATGGTACTGCACACCATATAATGCACTCCCCATGGTCCTCCACACAGTGTAATTCACTCCCCATGGTCCTGCACATATTATAATGCACTCCCCATGGTTCTTCATGCAGTATAATGCACTCCTCATGGTCCTCCACACAGTATAATGCACTCCCCATGGTCCTGCACACAGTATAATGCCCTCCCCATGGTCCTCCACACAGTATAATGAACCCCCCATGGTCCTCCACACAGTATAATGCACTTCCCATGGTCCTGCACACAGTATAATCAACTCCTCATGGTCCTCCACACAGTATAATGCACTCGCCATGGTCCTCCACAAAGTATAATGCGCTCGCCATGGTCCTGCACACAGTATAATGCACTCCCCATGGTCCTATACACAGTATAATGCTGCAGTAAATTTATCACTTAAACATGAGCCATGTATGAGGGAGTCGGAGTTGGAGTCGGTGTCATGGAAATTGAGGAGTCGGAGATTTGGCTTACTGACTCCACAGCCCTGCCTTCTGTACCCCACCTCAACTCCCAGAGCAAAGTACGGTGACACCAACACAGTGTGATCCCCCAACTGTGACTCCCACACAGCCCTCCATGCAGTATAATGGGCCTTAATACAGTATAATTGCAAAAAGAACTTCAGCACTCCATACATGAATATATAAGAAATATTGTATCTAGACTGATGTCACTTTGAAAAATGAAGGTTTTTTTGCGCATAATTTGGCCAATTTATGTGTGCCCATCAACCACGACAAGGTCACCTTCGTATGATGGGTAACTACGCTACACTACCACTGGATATGCCACTCTTGGGCTGTAAGCCTGTATGGACAATATGTCTCTGCTTGGTCTTTAAACCTACAATGTATGGGCTGGTAGAGCTAGTTAAAACCACCTGTGAATGAATAGAAGGAATTAGTGGGAGGGACGCATGGTCAGAAAAAGGCTGTCAAACTTCTAATAGTGTGAACATGTACCTGCTGCAATGTCCCAGGAGCGGGATCCCATCAGCCTAGATACAATATTTCTTATATATTCATGTATGGAGTGCCGAAGTTCTTTTTGCAATTTAGATTACTTTTTTCTTCAGAGCACCCGAATACACCAGTGAGCGACCCCTCTCTTTTGACTATTAAATACAGTATATTGGCCCCCACACCTCTCCACACTCTAAAGAGTATAATGCACTCGCCATCTTCCTCCACACAGTATAATGCACTTGCCATGGTCCTCCACACTAGAGATGAGTGATGTTCGACTCGAACTGTTCGCCAATCTCAAATTCGAGCTGTTTTGGGCGGTGTTCGAGCCGTTTGGCAAACACGAACGATTTGAAAAAAATTCGGCTGTTCGAGGTTATGTTCGATAACTGTTCGTACACCAAAATCATAACTGGATTTTTTCTCAGTAATGCTGAAAATTAATGTTAATATGCAGTTTGAGTGTACAGCGGGGTGGGGGGAGGGGCAGGGGATGGATCTCTGCAGAAATAATGAAGATCTCCATTTTTTTTTTCTCTTTCCCGCATTTACAGTGGGGAGGTGCAATCTGTCAGATTATCAGCAGCGCACACACGGAGCGAAGTGCATTTTTTCACACAAGCAAGGGCATGTGTCATTGGCAGTGTATGTCACATGTCCTTGCCCTATAAGACCCAGCCATTTTCCCCGTCGCCACCATTTTCTCACTGCTGCAGCTGCGTGTTAGACGGCACCGCTGTTGCTGTGTGCGCTATACTTTGTTAATTTCAAGCCAATTTTCGCACAACTCTACAGATAGCTTGGGAGCAGGGAAGAATTGTGATTGCAGTCCTTTTAAGGACTAGGTTACAGCATTTCCTACGACTTTTATCAGGCAGGTCTGTGCTCTTAAATAGATAGGTTGTGGGAGTAAAGACTAATTGTAATTGAAGTCCTTTTCAGGACTAGGTTACATCAGTTCCTATCACTTTTTGCCAGGCAGGTCTGTTCCAGTGCTGTGCAAGTTTTTTTCATGGCATTTGGCTAAATCTAGCAAAGCAAATCCTTTTTGGCCTATTGCAGAGTGTGTTAGTCAGTGGAGTAGCCTATCTGTGTTGCAAGCTACACCACCTGTGTATAGAATACAATTTTTTTTACTGCACCTAGTGAAGTAAAACCTTTTGGGCAGAGCATCATTCTATTAGTCCATCTATACTAACCCCCACCAGGTTGCAAATTCAATATAATATTTTTCTGCATCTAGCTCTGAAAAAATATTTGGGCTTCTAGCAGTGTGTGGGACTTGTTCTATTAGTCCATCTATACTGACCTCCATCAGGTTGGAAATTCAATATAATTTTTTTCTGCATCTAGCTCTGAAAAAATATTTCAGCTTCTAGCAGTGTGTGGGACTTGTTCTATTAGTCCATCTATACTGACCTCCATCAGGTTGCAAATTCAATATAATTTTTTTATGGATCTAGCTCTGAAAAAATATTTCAGCTTCTAGCAGTGTGTGGGACTTGTTCTATTAGTCCATCTATACTGACCTCCATCAGGTTGCAAATTCAATCTAATTTTTTTCTGCATCTAGCTCTGAAAATATTTAGGCTTCTAGCAGTGTGGGACTTGGTCTATTAGTCCATCTATACTGACCTCCATCAGGTTACAAATTCAATATAATTCTTTTGTGCATCTAGCTCTGAAAAAATATTTCAGCTTGTAGCAGTGTGTGGGACTTGTTCTATTAGTCCATCTATACTGACCTCCATCAGTTTGCAAATTCAATATAATTTTTTTCTGCATCTAGCTCTGAAAAAATATTTCAGCTTGTAGCAGTGTGTGGGACTTGTTCTATTAGTCCATCTATGCTAACCTCCACCAGGTTGCAAATTAAAAATAATTTGTATCTGCATCCAGCTCTGAAAAAATATTTAGGCTTCTAGCAGTGTGTGGGACTTGGTCTATTAGTCCATCTATACTGACCTCCATCAGGTTGCAAATTCAATTTCATTTTTTTCTGCATCTAGCTCTGAAAAAATATTTAGGCTTCTAGCAGTGTGTGGGACTTGGTCTATTAGTCCATCTATACTGACCTCCATCAGATTGCAAATTCAATCTAATTTTTTTCTGCATCTAGCTCTGAAAAAATATTTCAGCTTGTAGCAGTGTGTGGGACTTGGCCTATTAGTCCATCTATACTGACCTCCATCAGGTTGCAAATTCAATCTAATTTTTTTCTGCATCTAGCTCTGAAAAAATATTTAGGTTTCTAGCAGTGTGTGGGACTTGGTCTATTAGTCCATCTATACTGACCTCCATCAGGTTGCAAATTTAATATAAATTTTATCTGCATCTAACCCAGCCAATACTTTTGGCCTAATACCACAGTTTGGCCACTCAGCTCTGCTTGGTTCCCATCCATTGTTTTTTGTGCAAACAACTCCAGAGTTGTGAATTAGTTAACCACCAAAATGAGTGGAAAAAGGCCTGCTGCTGGTGGAAAGGGGAATAGGCGTGTTGGGAAGGGGAAAAAAGGTTGTGTCCGTGGGGTAGGTGTTAAAGCAACAATAACATCTGCAGAAGAAAGACCATCTTCCAGCCAAACTAAAATGTCTACTTCTTTTAGCGGACAATGTGATAAGATACCTTCTTACGGCCACGCCAATCGCTACAAATTCCAGATGAGGCACAAAAACAGCAGGTGCTTCAACGGATATCAAGTGCTCCTTTAAGTGGGCTCTCCTCCACCTCAACTTCAACATCACAAATACTCCAGTCCTCAGAGGTGTCACCCCAATTGCACTAGCTTCCTCACAGCTCCAAAGTCTCCAGCTGCCCGTCTGAGTATGGGGTAGAACAGATGGTTGAGTCTGCAGAGCTGTTTACTCATACTATAGCCTGGGAATCAGAGGTCGGCTCCAGAGCTTCTGTGAATCCAGACAAGGAAATGATCTGCACTGATGCCCAGAATCTTTATGAGTCGGATCCAGGACCAGACGCAGAAGGTTCTGACCATAATGTAGACCCTCGTTCCCAAACTGTAACTCCTGTTGGTGGAGACAATGAGGAAGACGATGATGAGACTCAAATACCTGATTGGAGCGACAACTTTAGTTTTTTGTCAGGGCAGGAACAGGTTGGCTCTGAGGACGACGGGTGTGATAACACACAGGGTGATGATGATGAGGTTGGAGATCCCACTTACTGTCAACTCACAGTCAGCCAAGAGATGAGGTCAGCAGAGGAGGTGGAGGAGGATGCTAGTGACGACGAGGTCAGGTTGCGCCTTCCTGGACAGAGACGTAGTACTGGAAGCATGTCAACAACTGCATCCTCAAACACAACTCTGCCTCTGACCACAAGTCGTGGTGGCTCTTCAGGTCGCATGGGTGCTAAGCCTTGCATAGCCTGGGCATTTTTTCAGATCGATAAAGATGACCCAACTCATGTTATCTGTAACATTTGTCAGCAAAAGCTAAGTAGAGGCCAAAAAATCCATAGTTTGAGTACTTCATGCATGAACCGGCACATGGACATGAAGCATAAGTTGCAGTGGGAAGCTCACTGTGCTACAATGCGGCCTAGCCGGCCAGGCCAACCACCGTCTGCCCCATCTTGTGCATCTGCAGCCTCTTCATCCTCTGTGACTGGGGGGACAGCAGTCACACCTGTTTTGGAACGCAGACCTGCCACCTCTTTACCCGCAACAGCCAGCGTGATTGGCAGGTCATCATTTTCTTTGGAGGTGGTAACACCAGCTGGTGGTGAACGCTGTCCGACATCGATAGCACCACCTTTGGATCAAGGCAACCTAACATGTCCGCCTGCTCCATCCTCACAGACCGGCAGTTTGCCGGGGACACCCTTCACAACCCCGTCTAAGCACAACAGCCAGCCCTCGGTCACTCAGATGTGGACAAGTAAAAGACCATTCCTCCTAGCCATGAGAAAGCTAAGAGGTTGAATTTCACCATCTGCAAGCTCTTGGCTACAGAAATGCTGCCTTTCCGCCTGGTGGACACAGAGGATTTTTGAGACCTTATGTCCGTCGCAGTGCCCCAGTACCAGATGCCCAGTCGGCACTACTTCTCAAAGAAAGGTGTGCCTGCGCTCCACCAGCAAGTCGCACACAACATCACCGCTTCTTTGAGAAACTCTGTGTGTGACAGGGTGCATTTCACCACAGACACTTGGACGAGTAGGCATGGACAGGGGCATTACATGTCGCTGACTGGGCACTGGGTAACTATGGTGACAGCAGGACAAGGGGCTGCTGTCCAAGTCTTGCCGTCCCCACGAGTTGTGCGTCAATCTTCTTTATCTCAAAGTTCCTCCACTGCTTCTGCCTCCTCAACCTCCTCTCGGTCCTCCACCTGCACCCAAAGCCTGTCTGGTCATGCCACAAGCTTTCTAACTGCGCAGAAGGGATCCTGCACACCTCCTTACTATGCTGGCAGCAGGGCTCAACGGCATCAGGCTGTTTTTACTTTGAAATGTCTGGGAAATGTGCGTCACACAGCTGAGGAGTTGTGGTCAGCTCTGGAGAACCAGTTTCATGAATGGTTGTCTCCACTGGACCTGAAACCAGGGAAGGCGGTGTGCGACAATGCTGCAAACCTGGGTGCGGCCCTTCGCCGGGGCAATGTCACACACGTGCCTTGTATGGCTCACGTGTTGAACCTGGTTGTCCAGCAATTTTTAGCCCACTATCCCGGACTAGATGGCCTTCTGCAGAGGGCACGGTCGCTGTGTGCTCACTTCCGCCGTTCGCATCCCGCAGCTCAGCGACTTACATCTCTACAGAAGTCATTGGGCCTGCCACTTCACCGGCTAAAATGCGATGTGCATACCCGGTGGAATTCAACTCTGCACATGTTGCAGCGACTGTGGCAGCACCGACAAGCCCTGGTGCATTAAGTTCTGACGTATAGCCTGGGCCAACGAGATCCAGAGGTGGGGCAAATCACGCTGGAGGAGTGGTCTCAGATCAGGCACCTATGCACCCTTCTGCACAGTTTTGAAATGGCGACGAAGATGTTTAATGCTGACGATGCCATTATCAGCATGACTATTACGGTGATTTACATGCTGGAGCACATGTTAAACAGAATTCGGAGTCAGGTGGTGGCACAAGAGGAGGTGGAGGAAGTAGAGGAGGAGGAGTTGTATGCGGAAGGGCTAACATCTGCAAGGTCCCGACGGTCGGCAGCACCAAGGCGGCAGGCATGTGAGGGTGGGGGAGATGGTTTTACCAGGGCGCATGGTAGCAGCCAAACTAGTGAGGAAGGTGCAGGAGCCCCGGAAGAAGTGGAGGACGAACTGATGGAAGACTCATCAGATGAGGGAGACTTTGATCACATTTCTGTTGTGCGAGGTTGGGGGGAGAGGACAGAGGAAGGAAGCATGATTGTTACCTCGCCACCAACACAACAGGGACTTGGTGCTCCTGGATAAGCAAGACACATGAGTGCCTTCCTTCTGCACTACCGGCAACATGACCCTCGAATTGTGATAATTAGAAATAATCCTGACTACTGGGTTGCCACACTGTTAGGTCTCCAGTACAAAAGTAAATTTGCAGAAATTATTCCTGCCATAGAAAGGGATGCACATGTAGCGCCCCGAGGGTTCGGCCGCTACAGGGGTATTGCACCTCTGCCAGAGGTGTGATATTCCACTCCCAGGTAAGGATGAAGTATGGACCAGGGCTCAGTTAGCTGCATGCATCACACACACCCCATTTCCGGGGGACAGCTCAATGGTGCTCCCATTTATACAGTAATGCAGGCACGACAGACCATGTCCCTGGCTGGAGTGGGGAGGGGTGAGGAAAACCCAGTGGTGTAGGAGCAGAAGGGGACGGTTTCTGAGCATAGGTAGGAGCTCATTGGTTGCTGGTCACCTGAGCTCACACACTGGGGGAAGGTATATAAGGTGGGCACCATCTTAGTTCAAGGTCTGTCTGGTCTAGTCAGTTCAGAGTGAGAGAAGAAGACAGGGAGCTGCGGCTCAGCCTGTGCTCAGCTCCACTTGGCAGGCCTAGGGTGAAGGCCGGAGCCAGAAAGGAGAGGAGAACTGGAACAGAAAGGAACAGAAACAGAAAGGAACAGAAAAAGAAGAGAAGTACCCAAAGTGTAGAAGGGCTCAGGAACAAGAAGGCAGAAGGGACCCTAAGGACCCAGGAAATTACGGGTGACGGGTCAAGCAATAAAAGGGTACCGGATCCCAAGTTGGTGGAGGCAAATAATCCTCAGCCAAGAACCGGAGGTCGTGATCATTACTTGATGCGAACCCCTGCTAAACCTTGCTAGGAAGGCTCCATATAGGATAGCGGGAAACGGGGCCTACGTTTGTCCGCATAGATCCGTGGCAGCTGGACAAAAGCTTGGTCACTGGTGGGGCACGAGCCAGAGAAAGGATAGAAGGGAGTCCTGTGCCATACCCCTGAATTGCCTGGTGGTTGACCGAGCCCCTCAACTGGTGGACGCAGCACGGCTTGGGCAGTCACTACCTGTACAGAAGTGGCTTGGAGTATACGCACTGTGAGTAAAAGAACCTGGACTGCAACACGTTGTCTTTGTGCTTCTTACTTCGCCAGCACTAACGGTACTGGGACTCCCTGCACCATCACTCCCACCATCTAGTACACTGCCCTGGGGTTATACTCTTCCCGTGGGGAGTTAAACGATCTCAGCTGCACACACCATCAGCCTCAGGGGACTGCCTTGCCGCGGCGGTTCATAATAGCCGCAATCCACGGGTGGCGTAGTCGGACATTGCAAAGCACATAATAGACTACCACTGGTCTGAGCACCCTGAGCCACGGGACCGGGTCGCCACTACTACTCCCAGCATTGCCCTGAAGTCCGGTCCCGAGTGCCCCAAGGCCCAGGGGGCGAGTCACACGCATGCAGGAGTATCAGCAGAGACTGTTGCAGAATCTTACATGTGCTTTTCCACAAAACACCAGTGGTGCACGTAGTGAATCTCATAGTTCCAACTTGCCAACCGTGGGACCGTCGAGTGTTCAGCACTCAAACCGTAACAGAAACACAGTATCTGCTGGTAACATCAATTTTGCGGAATCATTTCACCACTTTTTTAGCCCATCCTTTGCAAGGCCACAGGAGACAAGAAGTCTGACACATAGTCAACGCCTAGAGACGATGGTACAGGAGTATCTCCAAGTAAACATTGAAGCCATGACTGTGTCACTAGACCCTTGCTCTTTTTGGGCTTCCAATCTGGATAAATGGCCGGAGCTTGCCACTTACGCCTTGGAGATCTTGTCATGCCCCGCAGCCAGCGTTCTGTCTGAACGTGTGTTCAGCGCTGCTGGTGGTGTGCTGACAGATAAGCGCACGTGGCTCTCCACTGATAATGTAGACAGACTCACGTTCATGAAGATGAACAAATCATGGATCCAACACGACTTTTCTACCCCTGTGTCATCCTGGGGAGAGTAAAAGCTTGATGATTTGTTAAAATCACCTCACCAACCGTTTTAAGCTTTAAAGTTACTAATCATGTTTATCTGTATCTTGGCTGGAAAATAATTTGGGCTTTGTAGCAGTGTGCAGTACTGATTCTATTAGGCCATCTATACTAAGCTCCACCAGATTTAAAATTACTAATCATGTTTATCTGTATCTTGGCTGGAAAATAATTTAGGCTTTGTAGCAGTGTGCAGTACTGATTCTATTAGGCCTTTTATACTAAGCTCCACCAGATTTAAAATTACTAATCATGTTTATCTGTATCTTGGCTGGAAAATAATTTGGGCTTTGTAGCAGTGTGCAGTACAGATTCTCTTAGGCCATCTATACTAAACTCCACCAGATTTAAAATGACTAATCATGTTTATCTGTATCTTGGCTGGAAAATAATTTGGACTTTGTAGCAGTGTGCAGTACTGATTCTATTAGGCCATCTATACTAAGCTCCATCAGATTTAAAATTACTAATCATGTTTATCTGTATCTTGGCTGGAAAATAATTTGGGCTTTGTAGCAGTGTGCAGTACTGATTCTATTAGGCCATCTATACTAAGCTCCACCAGCTTTCAAATTAATAATAGTTTTTAGCTGCATCTAGCCCAGAAAATAGTTTTGGGTCTCCTAGATGCGCAAGACACATGAGTGTCTTCTTGCTGCACTACCTGCAACATGACCCTCAGATTGTCAGAATTCGAAGTAATCCTGACTACTGGGTTGCCACACTCTTAGATCCCCCACACTCTTCGATCAACCTTTTCATTTTAATAAAGAACAAAAAAATGGTCATTTTTGAAATTATAAGCATTAGCAGGTTATTAGAAACTGAAAAAAAACAGTTTTCAACTCAAAACTTTATTCTAGGTGATGTTAATTTTGCACATAGGACCCCTTGTTCGAAAGGAGCTTCTGAACTGTCTCGTCCATTGAATTTGTCAGGTTTTGGATGATTTCTGCTTCAATTGTTTTGCATGAGGATAGAATACCCTCCCAGAGCTGTTGCTTAGATGTGAACTGCCTCCGGCCATCATAGACACTCCTTTTGATGATGCTGCAGTGGTTCTGAATGGGGTTGAGGTCAGGGGAGCATGGGGGTCACACCATAAGTTTGTCCCCTTTTATGCCCATATCAGCCAGAGATGCAGATGTGTTATGTGCAGCATGAGACCTTGCATTATCATGCATGAAAATGATCTTGCTGCGGAATACACGGTTCTTCTTCTTGAACCATGGCAGGAAGTGCTGTTTGAGAAACTCCACATACATTATGGAGTTCATCTTTACCCCTTCAGGGATCCTAAAGGGGCCGACAATCTCTCTCCCCATGATTCCAGCCCAAAACATTACTCCACCTCCTCCTTGTTGGCGCCGTAGCCGTGTTTGCGTGGGGTGTCCATCAACCAGCCATCCTCCACTCCATCCATCTGGACCATCGAGTGTTGCACGGCACTCATCGGTGAACAAAACAGTTTTGAAGTCAGTGTTCATGTATTGTTTGGCCCACTGGAGCCGTTTCTGCTTGTGTACAGTGGATAGAGGAGGTCGACAGGATGGCTTACGCACAGCTGCAAACCTCTGAAGGACCCAGCATCTTGTTGTTCGGGGGATGTTGGAGGCACCAGCAGCTTCAAAAACTTGTCTGCTGCTATGACAAGGCTTTTTTGCCGCTGCTCTTTTAACCTGACGTAATTGCCTGTAGGAAAGAGTCCTCAATTTTCCCTTATCAGCACGCACACGTGTGTACTGTGAATCAGCTACATACTTCTTGATTGTGCGATGATCAGGATGAAGTGTCTTGGCAATGTTGATTGTAGTCATGCCTTTACCTAAACACTCCACAATTTGTTGCTTCTCAGCAGTCGACACATCCTTTTTCTTTCCCATTTTGGCAGAAAATGTAGGCTGCTTAATAATGTGGGACAGCCTTCTTAAGTAGTCTTGCCTTTCATTGGACACACCTGCCAAACTAATTAGCACAGGTGTCTGCAATTGCTTACAGTGATATAAAGAGCCCTGACACACATCACTATCAATGAGTTTAACTGACAAACAAACAAATTCTTCCCTTATCACTCCTAAACACTTTTTGCATAATAATTTGGAACACAGTGTACATGTGCTTTCCCACAAAACACCAGTGGTACATGTAGTGAATCTTACAGTTCTAACTTGCCAACCGTGGTCTGTATGGAGTTGTTCAATAAAGGGCCCAAAATTAAGATAACATAGACGGGAGAGGTCTCTATGAATAGGAATTGCTAAGTATTTGATACCCTGTGAGGGCCAGGCAAAGGGAAAGTTGGACTGGATGGAATCCTGTATGGATTAGCGGAGGGAGACATCGAGGGCCTCAGACTTCGCTGCATTGATTTTAAAATTTGACCATGTAACAAAGTGATCTATTTCAGCCATAACAGCAGGGATGGATATATGTGATTGAGTGATATATACTAGGACATCATCAGCAAATGCAGAGCACTTGTACTCGGTGCCTCCCACCTCAATCCACCTAATATTGAGGTTATGGCGAATTGATGAGAGCAGGTGCTCCGTCACAAGGATGTATAAGAGAGGGGACAGAGGACATCCCTGCCTTGTCCCATTGGTGATTATGAAAGGTGATGAAAATGTTCCATTTATCTTCAGCCTAGGTGACGTATTGCGATACAGGGCCGTGATTTTGGCTATAAAAGGGTCCCCTAGACCCCTACCCCAAGCTTTTTAAGGGAATAATATATGGCGTGCCAGGAGACTCCATGGAGTACTTTCTCAGCATCCAACGAGAGTATCTAATTACAAATTTTTAACTGCATCTAGCCCAGGAAATACTTTGTGCCTAGTAGCAGTGTCTGCTAGTCAGCGGATTATCCCAGTTGTTAAGCAAGCTACACCACCTGTAGTTTGGACACTTAATTTTTTCAAAGGAAATGCTTCGGGACCCCGGGATACTCAGTGAAGAGCATCAGGAGGCACCCCAAGGCATATGGGCTGGGACAGGCGGTAGGACGCCTTGCGGTGGACCGCCGAGCTCGATCCTTAAAAAAGCTTTTCAACTGCAGCAGCTTTAGTGGACGCTACTGGAGCTGGAATTACGCGGCTGCTGGCATGAGACTTGCCCTCCAATAGATCCTTGTAAAAGGATTTAAAGTGTATTCATTCAAATTAGAGAGACAATTTAAATTAAAAAGCTTAGACCTGCCTCCACCACAGGGGGGCTCGCTCGACCCACCAGCGGACAGGCAACAGTATTGGGAGAGGGGGGCTGGCCGTCAGGGTCCACCACATCTCTGGCACAAAGCCGGAGACACGGAGGTCGCACGGGCAGGAACGGACTGGCCGTGTCGGCTTCGCACTTTTTTGGTTTTAGAAGGGCATGACATGCCTATATCTGTGTCTCCCCCTAAATTTTACTCCACCTCTTTTCTTTTCACATGACTATATGTACTTGTCACTTTTCCATGTGTTAGTTGTGTCTTCTGAGCAGTTTGTCAGGTTTTGGACACCTTTGAAGGTGTTTTCTATGTGTTTCTATGTATTTTTGTTTGCCTGCCATTGGTTTTAACGGTGTTTGAAGGTGTTCGACGAACAGTTCAACGAACAGTTCGGCGAACATATGGGTGTTTAACGAACCGAAGGTGTTGTGTCTCCCTTCACTCAGGTAATATGGGAGTGCTGCACGGAACCCCAAACACCTGCATCCAACACTACACTGCTCCAGGCCGGCTGGAGGGGCAAGACGCAATGTATGTTTCTGCTGAGCCCTGACCCTGGCTGGAGTGAGGGGAACCCAAAGGTAGGGGGAACCAGTAGTGGGTGTGGGTGGAGGAAGTAGTCAGAGGGAGCACTTTAGTAGGAGTATAAATAGGGAAGCCATCTTAGGGTGGCAGGAGAACAGTAGGGTCAGTTCTAGAGAGCTGTTCAGAAGAACAGCTCGGGACAGTTCATAAGAACAGTCCAGGAGCAGAGTCTCATTAGGAGATCTGCTCCACAGTTAGGGCCAGGTCAGAAGGCCCCGGAGGGGAGCAGGGAGTAGGCTCTGTTCTACAGAAAGGATCCCAGGGGGTACGGCGCGTGCAGGACGGCACCCGTACGCCCCGCATCTGTCAGAAGACAGAGGGATCACTGCGGCATTCTAATCCCCAGGAGGGTCAAGTAGGTCCCGGATCCGACGTACAGGAAGGACTTCAGAGCACCCGAGCGGGATTGAGAGTGGGCAGCGCAGAGCAGGAGGGAGAAGGACCAGAGTAAAGACGGTCAAAATAGGAACACGAGAAAGTGGGGTTCTGCCAGGTATTCCCAAGTTGCCTGAGGAAGGATTGAACCTCTGCCCGGTGAACGCAGCGCGACGCGGGAGGCCTTTACCTGTATAGTGCACCTGTGAAGTGTCTTAAGAACTGTGAGTAAAATCTTGGATGACTGCACTGCACTGCCTCTGTCCATTCTTCATCGGCACTATCGTTCTCCCTGCACTACAACGCCCAGTGCGACCCTCTCTCTACTACCACACTGCCCTGAGGCCTGCTCCACCTGTGGGGAGCCGTCCCATCACAAGCTGCCCTAACATCTGCCTCAGAGGACTGTTGCAGCGCTGGTGATCCTCACCAGGTACCACAGGTGGCGTCACTAACTTTCCAAATCCCCCATATATTCATATTCCCCTTTTGAGTGACCGCCCTGGGCCACGGACCGGGCCTGCCACTGTGATATCCCCCGGCGTCCTGCACACAGTATAATGCATTCACCATGGTCCTCCGTGCAGTATAATGCACTCCTCATGGTCCTCTACACAGTATATTGCACTCCCCATGGTCCTGCACACCGTATAATGCACTCCCCAATGGTCCTCCACACAGTATAATGCACTCCCCATGGTCCTGCACATAGTATAATGTACTTCCCATGGTTCTGCACGCAGTATAATGCACTCCTCATGGACGCAGAGGAGGAGATGCCCTCTGCTTGGGGAGAGAAAACCCATGGCGTCACGGCGGAGATGAAGGCCCGAAAAGCGGTGGACCGAGGTGGTGGAGAGGCCATGCAGACAGCTCTGGTGGTCCGAGAGTACCGTATGGACTGCTGGGGTGATCAGAGTGTGCCAAAGAAAGCATAAATGGGAATTGCTAAGACTGACAAACCGAGCTATTGTGAGTCGGGGTGGACTCCACCCAGTGAAAGGCAGGGCCAAGGCAGTCTTCAGGAGCCAGAAGAGATGGCTCCATTTGAGCTTTGTAAGCCGCCGGAAGAACAGCGGCATGGAGTAATGGTGGGCCAGGTGGTCCAGAAGTTTGGAGTGACCAGCTATGGTCCTACTCAAGTGGGCTGCGGGAGCACCACTTTGGCGGAAGGACACCCCAGGCCCAGTAGGCTCCCCGACTAACCCTGGGGATGGAGAGAACCACCCTTCCCCAATGCCTGGGCTGCCTTCTTGAAGGAGCAGAGGGAAGCACAGAAGAAAAAGTTAAGGGGAGATGACCTAGAGCTAACCAGCCCCATTGCAAAAGTTTTGGAGAGACCTGTCTCACACTGTTCAGGTGAGGCGACTGTGAAAATGTCTTCTAGGGAAAAATTGCCCTGTTTTCAAGTTGAGAACTGTTTTGCATAAATATTCAGAGGGACTGTTGTTTCACCTTTGTTGCCAGAAGGCCTGTTTGTTTCTCCTAAAAGAAATCGGAGAGACTGTTCAAGATACTCTTGAGGCCAGGTGGGCCTGTAGTAGCGCCTTTTTCTGCTGGAATTTGCAACACTGAGGCACACCTAGAGGATGGGTATCCTCTGCTACTAAGAGACTTTTGGCCTAGCGGGAAGAACCGGAGACCCTCGCTATGGCCAAGAAGAAAAAAAAAGACTCATGGGGTGTTCCCCATGACTGTGTGCCTCAGGATGCTGCCCTTAAAGAAGATTAAGGGCTATTGGTGTGTTAAACCTGTCTTAGAAAAATGGACATGGACACTGTGTTTCCGGGGTCCTAACCGAGAAGGGCCGGTACTCTTGAAAGATGTTGAACGCTATAACAATGAACTGTCTTAATTTCTGTTCTGGGGCCCTTAACCGAGAAGGGCCGGTCTCCACACAAGAAGAAGACTTCAGGACCAGTCTTATACTAAAATATTTTAGAAATGTAATAAGATGTTATAAATGTTAATATGTGATTGGTTGCCTGGTATGGTCGAGGACAACCATCATTAAAGTGTGGGGGAATGTAGTAGTGGGGAAGTACGTAGGTTCCCTATGGCACTGAAAGAGTTAAAAGTGAATGTTCCCAGTAGATAGATCTCTCTGAGCTGCAGTTTGGTCCAGTTAAGGGGTTAGCTGTGATAATCCAGCCAGTAGAGTAGGGGGGATCCTAGTGCCATGGTCGAGCATAGAATGTGTAAAGTTTTGTTTCTGATATATTTCCTTGTGGGCTGTAGTATTGGTAACCAGCCACAAAGATGCCACTGTCCCGAGTGCGGATGTCAGGTTGAGTCTGCCAGCAGTATTACAGACAGTGAAGGGGTTAATGGTGTGTGATGACAGCCCACAGAGGAAAATCTCTGCTTAGTTTCCAGAAGCAGGAAGTGATAAGTCAGTGAGAGGTTGGACAGAGAAGCGTACGGGCAGCCCCAGTATAGTGGTTGCTAGGGCAGACGGGAGCCCCATACCCCAGACAGTAGGATCACCAGAGTGAAGATTCCCTAGGGAAGAGTCCCCTTAGCCGGCCGGAGAAACTCAACAGAGGCATTGAGGACCCAGGGGCATATTCTGTCTGCAGGCTGCAGAAGAAGCTAGGACTCAATGCTAGGACGTGGGGAGAAATCGGATCCGGATATACTGTCACTGGTGAGTAAGATTCTCTAGTGCTGGAGAATAGAGCCACATATATGCTTCACTTAATGAGAGAACCAGGGCTGAAGTTGCTTCCAGTACCTGTGAGAGAGATGACATCCCGTTGGGCCTTATCCATTATATCTGCCTGTAAATATCGTACATATTCCTGTTCCCCAAGTAAAGTCACAGTTATGGTTAACAACCTCGTGTCCTCTGAATTTATTGCTGCCCTGGTTACAGAAGAGAAATGCCTGGAGACAGCTGCGACCGGATGGTCTGAAGTAAGTGGAGAGCACCACATGCATTGCAGCACATCAGAGAGAGGACACACTTTGTCTATAGGGTGCCAGAG
Source organism: Phyllobates terribilis (assembly GCF_046119375.1). Taxonomy (NCBI): domain Eukaryota; kingdom Metazoa; phylum Chordata; class Amphibia; order Anura; family Dendrobatidae; genus Phyllobates; species Phyllobates terribilis. The sequence continues at coordinate 279,639,020 of NW_027362767.1, forward strand.
CGAGCAGGGGCCACAGCTCGCCCACGACTAGCTTGCTGGGGCACCTTACACTCACACAGTATGCAGACATGCACACACACACAGTACGCAGACATGCACACACACAGTACGCAGACATGCACACACACAGTACGCAGACATGCACACACACAGTACACAGACATGCACACACACATAGTACACAGACATGCTCGCACACACACAGTACGCACACATGTATGCACACACAGTACGCATATTTGAACAGATTCTTAAAAACACATAATACAGACAAATATATATATATGCACACACTGACATACACACAAGACACATTAGAAATATATTTAATATGGGGATTGGGTAATCTGGTGACAAGCCTAACTTACCTGGCCCTTGTCCTGTGTCCGGTCCAGCTGTGCAGGGCAGCTGGCGTGTCTGATGGCCATCACAGGTTTTGGGCCATCAGAGGGGCCCACTCACAGTCGGGCCCAGACCGCTCCCCCAGCATCTCCGCAGGGAGAACATCCGGCGGTGTTTGATTGCCGGCACTTCATAGGGGCCCCCCTCCTGCACCCCCCGCTCCATCGGCGCTGCTTAATTGCCGGCACTTCATCAGGGTCCACCTCGGTGCCTCCCTTCATCAAGGCCCCCCCACGGGGTCTCCCTTCATCAAGGCCCCCCACGAGGCCTCCCTTCATTAAGGACCCCACGGGGCCTCCCTTCATCAAGGACCCCCATGGGGCCTCCCTTCAACAGGGACCCCACGGGGCCTGCCTTCATCAAGGCCCCCCATGGGACCTCCCTTCATCAGGGACCCCTGGGTCCTCCCTTCATCAGGGACCCCATGGGGCCTCCCTTCATCAGGGACCCCCCTCTGGGCCTCCCTTCAACATGGACCCCCTCAGGATCTCCCTTCAACAGGGCCCCCTGTCCATTGGGGCCTTCCTTCAACAGGGCCCCCCCCCTTCCATCTGGCCTTCCTTCAACAGGGGCCCCCCCTCCATCGGTGCCCCGCCTCCTGCACCCCCCGCTCTGCTGTTTGATTGCCGCCGCCCGCCGGCACTGTGTTCAGGTATGGCCGCGCGCAGTGCGCTGTGCGGCTGTGTCTCGTAGTAATGATGCGGCAAGGTGCAGTATCGCCCGTGCTGAGACACAGCTGCACGAAACGCGGCAATGCCTGAACACAATGTCGGCAGGGCGGTGCCGGCAATTAAACAGTGGAGCAGGGGGTGCAGAAGGGCCCCAGCTCACGGGCCCCATAGCAGTCACGTGGCCTGCCGCCACTGGCGGTACGCCCCTTGCAAGAGACGTAGAGGTCGTAGGGCCTCCTGAAAACAATGTGCCCATTATTAGAAAGTATGTCTCCCATCCTGTTTGCTTATGCAGTGAAGCTACGGCTGCCAACAATTTGGAGGCACTTCAATGCCCCTTACAAGAGACGTAGAGGTTAGAGGGCCTCCTGAAACTGCTCCCATTATTAGGAAGTGGGTCTCCCATACTATTTGCCTATGCAGTGAATGCAACTGCTGCCAACTGCTGAGGTCAGAGAGCCTCCTGAAAACAATGTTCCCATTATTAGGAAGTGGGTCTCCCATACTATTTGCCTATGCAATAAATGCAACAGCTGCCAAAAATTTGGAGGAACTCCAATGTCCCTTGAAAAAGACGTAGATATGGTGATATGGTAGCTATGGTGGTGATATGGAGGAGGATGTGGAGGATGAGAATGAGGAGAAGGAGGAGGACAAGAGCAAATAGACAAAATGAGGAAGAGTATACCCATGTCTGGGTGTAAAGACAGAGGTGCACAGGAATAGAGTTAGACCTCCCAAAAAAACCCCACTTTATATGAGTTGATGTTACGCTGCTATCATTCGGTGGTGTTGAGAAGTCTGGCCCAATCCAGCCCTTGTTCATTGTTATAAGAGTCAGCCTGTCATTTTCAGTTGACAGGCGGATGCGTCTATCGGTTATAATTCCACCGGTGGCACTAAAAACCCGCTCTGACAAAACGCTAGCGGCAGGGCAGGCCAGGACCTCCAAGGCATAGAGAGCCAGTTCATGCCACGTATCCAGCTTGGATAACCAATAATTATAAGACTCAGAGGAATCACGGAGGAGGTTGGTACGGTCGGCAAGGTACTCCCTCAGCATCTTCAGCAACTTTTCTCTCCTTGGGAGAGTACCCCGCACATCAGGGCTTGTGCGATGGGAGGGTTTGAGAAAACTGTCCCAGAACTTTGACAGTGCTCCCCTGCCTCTGCAGGATTGCAATTGTGTTTCTCTTGCCTGCACTCCCCATGTTGTCCAACGAACTGTGACCTCTGCCGCCAGCATTTTCAGATGGGAATTTTTTTAATAATTCCGCAACAATGGCCTTCTAGTACTGCCCCATTTTATTTGGCCTGTCCTGCAAGGGAATAAGAGACAGAAAGTTCTCCTTGTAGCGTGGGTCTAGAAGTGTCACCAACCAGTAATGAATGACACCCAAAATTTGGAAAAAGCATGGGTCATAGGAAAGGCAGCGTAAGATAAACTCAGCCATGTGTGCCAGACTGCAAAGAGGCAAGACTTCCGTGTCTTCACCAAGAGACCGACTGACCATGGTCTCCTCCTCATCCTCCTCCTCCCTGTCCACAGGCCATCCACGTTGAACAGACGGTACGACAGTTGTGCAGGTAGTACGGTCTAGAGTGCAGGAAACTAGCTCCTCCTCTTCCCCCTCCTCCTCTTCCTCATTGTCACCCAATCCACGTTGGGATGAGATGAGGCTGGGCTGTGTGTAATCACCCTATATGGTTCCTTGCTTCATCTCATCGTGCTCCACCTGCAATGCATCCTCTTTAATTGTGAGCAGAGAGCATTTCAGAAGACAGAGAAGCGGGATGGTGATACTAACTATGGCATCATCGCCGCTCACCATCTTGGTGGAGTCCTCAAAGTTTTGGAGGATGGTACATATGCCTGACATCCATGTCCACTCCTGAGGTCTTATGTGTGGAGTCTGAACTGAATACCAACGGCCTTGTTGATGCTAGTAGTCAACAACTGCCCTCTTCTGCTCACAAATCCTTCCCAACATCTGCAATGTAGAGTTCCAATGCGTGGGGACATCGCAGATCAGTCGGTGAGCAGGAAGCTGCAAACGCTGCTGAAACACAGCAAGGTCAGTGGAAGCTGTAGCTGACTTTCTAAAATGGGCACATAGGCAGCATACTTTGAGAAGGAGATCCGTCAGATCCGGGTAGGTTTTGAGAAACCGCTGAACCACGAGGTTAAGCACATGGGCCAGGCATGGTACGAGTGTGAGCTTGCCTCGCCTCAGAGCCGCCACCAGGTTCCAACCATTGTTACACACAACCATGCCTAGCTGTATGGTCAGCAATGTCAGCCACAAATCTGCCTGCTCTTTCAGAGCTGTCCACAACTCTTCAGCGGTGTGCGGTTTGTCAGCTAAGCATATTAGCTTCAGCACAGCCTGTTGCCGCTTGACCAAGGCAGTGCAGCAGTGCTTCCAGCTGGCGACTGATGTGATCATTTCGGAGATGGAGGCTGAAGAGGAGGAGGAGTTGCAGGAGCTGTAGAATGTGGTAGCAACCCTGATTGACCGAGGGCCCACAATCCTCGGTGTCGGGAGGACGTGTTCCATCCCAATGTCCGACTAGGTCCCGGCTTCCACTATATTAACCCAGTGTGCCGTCAGAGAGATGTACCATCCCTGCCCACAAGCACTTGTCCACGTGTCCATGGTTAGGTGGACTTTCCCAGTAACTGCGTTGTTGAGGGCACGGCTAATGTTGTAGGACACATGCTCGTGTAATGCGGGGACGGCACACCGGGAGAAATAGTGGCGGCTGGGGACCGAGTACCGAGCGATGGCTGCCCCGATCAGGTTGTGGAAAGCTTCCGTGTCCATGAGCCTAAGAAGCAACATTTCGAGCACAAGCAGAAATGTGGGAATTTAGTAGTGTGGCCTGTGGGGCGCTAGCTGCGCATTTGCGCTTGCGTTCCAAGGACTGGGGTAGGGACAACTGAACACTGCGCTGGGACAAGGACGTGCTTGCTGATGGTGCTAGTTGAGAGTGTCCAACGACATGTGCAGGGCAGGAGGCATCTTGGCATGCGCCATGGACAGGGGATTGGCGTGCACACACAACAGCGGAAGAAATAGTGGTTTCACCCACAGACATTGTTTCTGGACCCTGGGGTTTGGCCCACTTAGTCGGGTGCTTTGCTGCCATGTGCCTGATCATGCCGGTGGTGGTCAGGCTGCTAGTTTTGCTACCCCTGCTGATGCTGGCCTGGCAGGTGGTGCAAATGGCCTTTTTGTGGTTTGTCTGCAGAGTCTTTAAAAAACAACCAGACACGCGAAGACCTAACAGTTGTACTGGCAACTTCCGTCGTGTTGGCATTACGAGAAACGCTTTCCCGCCTTGTGTCTGCGGCCACAACACTGCTTCTTCCTGCCTGTTTTGGTGCTCTGCCTCCTTCCCCGTGTGTGCTGCTGTTCTCTCTCTGTATGTCCCCCTGCCAGGTTGGGTCAGTTACTATATCATCCATCACCTCGTCTTCCACTTCCGCATCCTGGTCCTCCTCCTGACTTTCTGGCAATTGTGTCTCATCATTATCATCATCCACTTTTTGCGACAGTGATTGCACTTTCCCACCATTGCCTTCGTGTGACCGTGGCTGCTCAAATATTTGGGCATAGCTACACTCGTTCTCCTCTTGACTTGCGTGAAGCTGGCCGGGCGAGAGGCCCGAATCTACAAATGGAAAAGTGAACATCTCTTCTGAGTATCCAAGTGGGGGATCAGTTGTCTCCGGGCGCTCAGCATGGTGGGAGGAAGGAGGATCAGGGTGACGAATATGTGGTCCAGACTCATGGCTACTGACACTTGACCGTGTGGAAGACAAGGTGGTAGTGGTGGTGGCAACCTTTTGACACTGCTCTGGGTTCAATAGTGGTGTACTGCAGTCCCCTAGTAATTGGTACAGGAAGGTCGAGCGACAAGATGTAGGTTTCTGTTGTTGCACAATTTCAGCTTTTCCACGGCCACTTCCTCGGCCTCTGCATGCACCATCACCATTACGTCCACTTCCCCTTCCCTTGCCACACACCTTGCCCATTTTAAATGGAGGACAATATTTTCCATGTTCACGAGAAATGGCTGATTTTGGAACGCAGTTATATGTGATACATCTGACAGAGAACCACGGTTTTAAATAGCAGGCCTGTAATTTACTAATATTATTCTACACAGAGACCTAGTGTGAATAGCTTGATGGACACATTGCAATGAAATGAAAATGGAAGAAATGGCTGATTTTGGAACACTCTTATAGGTGATATGTTTGACAGAGAACTACGGTTTTAAATAGCTGGCCTTTAATTTACTAATACTATTCTTCACACTCACCTAGTGTGAATAGCTTGACCGACACACTGAAACAAAATGAAAATGGAAGAAATAGCTGATTTTTGAACACTGCTATAGGTAATATTTCTGACAGAGAACCACGGTTTTAAATAGCAGGCCTGTAATTTACTAAAACTATTCTTCACAGACACCTAATGTGAATAGCTTGACCAAAACACTGCAACAGAATGGAAAAGGAGGCCAATATTTTCCACTTTCAGCTCAAATTTCTGGATTTTTATCTCTGAAATATGGAACAGATCTGGCTGTGTTCTGTAGTGCTAACAAGCAAATGGAGCAGAAAAATGGTGTACTCTGGATTGCTTTTTAAGCAAATAACCAGGATTAAGATAAAACAAAAAATTCCCTGGCCCCTGATATCTGGGGCTATGTCTACAAATATCTGTAATTATTACAGCAGCAGCAGCAGCCAGGACGTTCAATGGACCCTCGTGCGCTACATGCACTGCAGTCTGCCACATACACTGACTGTCTGACTAACACTGATTATATGCAGCTGGATTAGTCCTCCGAAGGACTGTTAGTTCAGATGGACATACATATATATATATATATATATATACTGTATGTTGTGGAATACCTATACTAACAGGACTTTCAATGGACCCTCTTGCACTATATGCACTGCAGTCTGCAACATACACTGCCTGCTTGCCTAACTCCTGCTATCACTACTGAATATATGCAGCTGGATTAGTCCTCAGAAGAACTGTTAATTCAGGTAGACACCTATATATATGTTATGGAATAACTATACTAACTATAAACAAGCAAATCTCTCCCTGACCAGGCAGCACCTCTCCCTACTCGGCCTGTTTCCGGGGTAGACTGTGACGAGCATAGCGGCGGCAGGTCTTATATAGATCGGATGATGCTGTGCGGCCAGTCAATCATTGTAATGCCCACAACCATCATGGGTACGACATTACAGTGCGTGGCAGGCAATGCCTGCATGTTCATTGGCTCTCTAAAGAGCACCAAACAAGCAGGGAGGGGACCCGAGTTCCCGTCCGAGCAACCTGGAAATACTTGCCCAGCTTGTTGAGCACCGTGATGCTCGGGCAAGTACCGAGTAATAGCGAGCACGTTCGCTCATCACTACTGATGATGCTTCAATTCAGGGAGGGGGCAGGGGCTGTGACAGTGACCGCAACCTCTGCCCCCTGATGACGCTTTGTTTGAGTATACCAGCAAGCAATTACATACAGCATGGGAGAAATTCAAATGGTATCTTTAGGGAGTCAGTAGATGACATACTGTACATGTTTTGTGGACAGCAGTAAAGGAGTCGATAAAGGTGGTGGCATTTGTCTAGATATTCAAAAACTGGTGACAGGTTCCCTTTAATCAGAAACAGTACATGGATTGAACACTGATGCCACCCATGTGCTGTACGTGATATTCACTGAACCATAGATTTGTATTTGAAATTTGCATCCGTGATGCCGGTAAAAATTGGACATGTCTCTGTGATTTTTGCAAACAGTCCACAAAACAAAACCAATGTGAACAATTCCATATACTATTACGGGCACATCTTCTAGCCATGAATATGTGAAACTGGGACATCTGAATAAGGCCTGATATAGTATTTTTATAATGTTATTTTTGCACACTAAAAACACTGATTTACAAAAATGTATTTGGTTTTGCATCGCTATATTCTGAGAGATATAAATGTCATTTTTCCACCGAAAAAGTTGTTTCGGGGCTTTATTTTTGCAGGATGAGTTGAAGTTTTGACTAGTGCTATTTTGAACTACATGACATTTTTTCATCGTTTTTTTCCGATTTTGTCTGGTACAGAGAGAATAAAAACCAGCAATTCATAAATTAATTTTATAGTTTTTTTTCACGACATTTATTGTGTGGTTAAAATGATAAGAAAACTTTTTTCTTTGACCCAGAATAATCACTGTGATATCACATTTTTATAGGATTTTTTATGTTTTGTTATTTTTGCACTTTAAACACTATTTCTTACAAACAATAAATAGTTCTTGCAGCATCATGTTCTGGTAGCTGAAACTTATATTTTTTCAAAGACAGAGCAGGTGTTTGTTTTTTGTGAGACGTGATGACGTTTTCAATGATACTTTTTTCTACATGATTTTTTGATTACTTTTTATTATATGTTTTGTGTGTCAGTATGACGAAAAAGCTATAGATTTTTCATAAGCAGAAAATAAGAAAAACATATTTTCTGCTATTTAAAACTTTCCTAGAGGTGTAAAGAAGTGGAGGGATGATATCACTAATTATAATGCAGTAGGATTGAATAGAGAGGAAATAGATCTATTGTTAGTGTTTTTCTGCAACAACTGTGTTAAATACAAATAGCTTTACAGCATGCACATTATGTACAGTCTCTGCAGCACACACATATGTACAGCATTGCTGCATATACGGTACATGCTGTAACGATGACACTCATTTGGGAGCGGAATGAGGTATTGCAGGAACCGTTTCTATTTAAAAGTCCAGCTGGTTTATTTCACTCCTCATAAACTGCATCACAGGAAAACTTAAATACAGCTCTTGTCCGGCATAAAGTAAAACATAAAGTAAAACGTTCATACAATAGGGTGGGTTTGCTCGCTTGAATTAGAGTCCAGCTTCTTATTCCTTGAGCAAAGGCACACACAAATTTACAATGTGAACCACACCCAGGGGTGAAGATATTGTGAACAGCCATCCCACCCAACTGTTTAGCTGCAGTGCTCACATTAAAACAATCCCTGTCATGTCTAATTAACCCATCTTAGTACTATGTGTGCTAGAGCATTACTCCAGGTTTACGCACAGAGGACATGCACCTCTGTGATACATAACTAACATCCACTATGTGTTCGACAGCCACCTTACAATGTAAACTCAGTATCATATATACACACACAGCTCTGTTATATACATAGCTCAGCTATACATACACACCCAGCTCAGCTGCATCATCAAAACATACACATACAGTTCAGCTACAACACACTCAGGTCAGTATATCACCAAAACACACACAGGTCAGTTACAATACACTGAACACAAATACAACACACTCAGATCAAATACAACAGTGTCCCCCAACTCCAGTCCTCAAAGTCCACCAACTGATCAGTTTTTCAGGATTTCCTTAGTATTGCACAGGTGATGGAATTATCACCTGGGCAATACTAAGGAAATACTGAAAACATGACCTGTTAGTGGGCCTTGAGGACTGGAGTTGGGGAACACTGAACTGCAACACACTCAGTTCAGCTACAGCTCACTCAGATCAGCCATATCATCGGAACACCACACAAAGCTTAACTACAACACACACAGCTCAGCTACATCATCAAAATAATGCACATACATTACCAGTTCCTTCCAAGCATGTGACTGATCACTTGTTCTGAATGGGCCTTCAGCAACTCAGGAAGTGCAGCATCCATGCAGGTCCTGGTAGCCTTCACTCCTGCCCTGCATCAATTAGACAGATCAGTGTGGGGCAGGAGGAGAGAGTAGTTCTCTCAGTGAAGGACGCTATGTAGGGAGCCGTCTCGAGACTATAAGATGCACACATTTTTTAGCAAGATTTTCTCTTAGGCCACGGCCTCAAAATCAGTATTTGGTCAGTATTTTATCTCAGGAGTGGGAGCCAAAACCAGGTGAGGAACAATCAGAGAAAAGGTATAATAGGAACAAGTCACCAGTTCTGCATTTATCACCCACTCCTGGTTTTGGCTCCCACTCCTGAGAAAAAATACTGAGCGACTACTGACCTAATACTGATAGTGGGGCTGTGGCCTTAAAAAAATATAGTTCTCTGTTAATAGCTAGGTGTAAACACTTTGAACTGGGCTGCATTCATGATGACCAGGTATTGGTATGCATAGCTGCTTTTATTTTGCGATTTTTTTTTTTAACTTATATTTCCTGTTCAGTGAGTTGCCTTTAGTTTAAGCGTATGGACTCACTAGACAACGAAGGCCCTTGATGCAGTTGTGACCTTTTGTATTTTGGCCACAATAACAAATTATACCTCATGTTTTTATCCATATTTACAGAATGCAGTTAGGTGGGGGGTATGACATGTCTGTCCCTATGAAGTGCACTCATATAGTGCTGGGCAAACTTCCTGGTCTAATAGTATTGGCATCATTAATAGGATGCAAGCAAGCATGGTGCATCACACGTACCTGTATCTTATCTATACGCATCCATAATACTGAGAAACATTTCCCTTCCTGGGTGATAGGTAGTACATGACCCTTTTTCTTGGCGACATGGTACCCCAGCACCATGTAACCATGATGTTGTACCAGTAGCGTAGCTACCAGGGGGCAGAGGGGGCCGACGCCCCGGGTCCCGTCACATGAAGGGGCCCACCAGGAGTCATGGCCGCTTCTGTGATGAAGCAGTGCATGGCTCTCTGAGGTGTCAGGGAGAGAGCTGCAAAATAACTGCACCTCTCTGACACTGTGCACACTGGTAGCATGGTGGGCGGTGAGCAGAGCCTCAGTCAGTGCATGGTGCAGGCTGTCTGACCTGATGAACTTTCAGGTTGAGCTCCAGCTGGTAGAGCTGCAGTTTGTTTCTTCCCCTGCACAGGTTGATTGGCTCACGCACGCTGGGGTCCTAGTGCCCACCTTGGATTTCACTGACACTTCCTGTTTCTGCCTTACTGCCTGCAAACTTCATCAGTAAATGGGGATGGAGTTTATTAGATAAATTAAATGTAGTCATGTGATTGTGACTGTGGATTGAATGTGAGAGGATGAGGGTATTGTGGGAGCTGAAATGGGGGAGTGGGACAGTGCACCGGAGGCTGATTATTATATTGTTTTGTTGTCCATCACATGTAATAGTTGCTGCCTGGGGAGGATGTAGATGGGTATGTAGGGGGATTTTTATACTTGGGGGCTGGGTCTTTTATAAGTATTTGTATGATAAGCCCCCATAAAGTAACCATGAGTGGTGCTTAAACTCCAACTCCCCTGCCCCCGTCTTATACTCCCCTTCCGGCTTTTTCTTCCATTTTCGCTGCCTCTCCTGCCCATGTCCTGTAGTTTGTGACCTGTCGGCTTCATGAGTGTTTCATGCAGCTGGAGGTCACTAATCAATGTAAGTCTATGGGAGCCTCGTTCTGGCCTCGTTCTGGCTCTCATAGACTTACACCGAGAGCTTGTGACGCAGCTTCTGAGTTCCGTCCAGTCAAAAGTTGCGCTCACAAGATAGCGCTGTGGGACCGGAGCGGCACCGAAAAACTGTGCAGACGCCTGTGGGTGGGGGGGGGGGTGAGTATATGAATGGGGCAGGGGGCTTAGGTTTAAAGCACCACTCCAGTGGTGAAAAAAAGCAAAAACGCTGGAGTGGTGCTTTTATAATTTCATAATAAGCAATTTATTATTTATATAAAGTTATTAAAGGCTTGGGATAAATGTCTACAGTCTCTCTATGTGACTGCAGACTGCCAAATCATGACAGGGTGCGCCTGCTGTGATGAGTCCCCAATATCACCGGCATTATCAGGCGGTCATGCCACCATGTGTTTGCTATTTGCATGTGCCGACTAGAAAGGTTTGGCTTCTCTCAATAGAAGAGAGTTGAGAGAAGCCGAAACAGTGTAGCCGTCACACGACCACCTGCTCACATCAGCGATGTTGGCGGCATTATTACTGTACATGGGGAGACTCGGGAGACATTATTAAAAATTAAGTGGGCACTTAAGAAGCATATTGTTTATAGGGGCACCGGTAGCATAGCTACTGGGTGGCAGAGGCTGCTGAGCCGGCTGTCAGTCAGTGCTAGGGCGCAGTTACAGTCACCGCTCTCTATACACTGAGTGGTGGCTGAAACCGTGTCAGCACTACCCCTATGACTGGAAGAGCAAGGCTGCTGGGAGGAATAAAGTTAATTTCCTCCCAGCAGTATCAGCCAAGGGGACATCACATGGTGTATAGGGGAGCTGTGGGCTCATCATACTGTGTATAGAACAGCAGTGGAGACAGCATACAGTGTATAGGGGAGCACTTAAGCATTATTGTTATAGGGGCACTCAGAGTATTGTGACCATCAAAGTTGCATATGGGGTATTATTACTTTCTAGGGACAAAATGTGGAGGGCCCTAGCACCTGGCATTAATATTTTCTAGGGGGCAATTTTACCATCTAGAGGGTACAAAGGAGACATTATTACTACAGTGGTGTGAAAAAAGTGTTTGCCCTTTCCTGATTTCTTATTCTTTTGCATGTTTGTCACACTTAAACGTTTCAGATCACAAACACATTTAATATTAGACAAAGATAACACAAGTAACCACAAAATGCAGTTTTTAAATGAAGGTCTTTATTATTAAGGGAAAAAGATATCCAAACCTACAGGGCCCTGTGGGAAAAATTGATTGCCCCCTCCCTTAAAACATAAATTAACTGTGGTTTATCACATCTTTGGGAAGCTGAGTTCAATTTCCCAAGCCACACACAGGCCTGATTACTGTCACATCTGTTCTCAATCAAGAAATCTCTTACTGTAAATAGGAAATGACTGACAAGGTAAAGTAGACACAAAAGAATAAGAAATCAGGAAGGAGGCAAACACTTTTTATACCACTGTATGTAAGGGGCACAGTGGTGGCATTCTTATGTGGGGCAGTAAGAGGAGCTGTTATTGTACCACACAGTAGGTGCAGTAATAGGGACACATACAGCAGCAGCGGCTCAGTATTGGGGTATCAGTAGGATCAGGATGTTGGCCCAGGATGGAAATGTGAGAAGTCAAATGTGTCTTTGTTGTAATCTCTGTAGACGAGTCCCGGCTGGAGAAGTCGTCATGTCGATCTGAGCCAGATGGAAAAGACTGGAAAAGTGAACGACTCCATCACAAAGAACGCCATCTGTAAGTTATTATCTGTAACTGTACTGTACTGTAATCTCTTATGTTTTGCAGGACTGGTATCTACCACTATATGGTCACCATATGGCAGTAATATCAGTGCTTGTCTTTGTATATAGATTTATTTTCATCTGTTGAGGTTCCCCTATACCCAATATTATGGTGCCCCATCGTAGTTGTAATCATGGTTACCTGGTTAGGGGTCCACTCAGATGTTTCGCCCCCTCTGAGCTGAACCCTTAGCTACGACTCAGTGTTGTAATGCTGATAGCTCCTGGCCAGTAGAGATCACTCCTGAGCACCTAAACCCTAAACCAGGGATTGAAGCTTGAAGAGGACAATTTGCATATTCCAGGTGCCTTCTGGGAAAAGCGAAGAGTCTCCTTCAGCTAAAAGATCGTTGGGTACAGCCGGGACCAGCTGCTTGGAAAGCATCGCCAAACCAGGGATTGAAGCTTGAAGAGGACAATTTGCATATTCCAGGTGCCTTTTGGGAAAAGCGAAGAGTCTCCTTCAGCTAGAAGATCGTTGGGTACAGCCGGGACCAGCTGCTTGGAAAGCATCGCCAAACCAGGGATTGAAGCTTGAAGAGGACAATTTGCATATTCCAGGTGCCTTCTGGGAAAAGCGAAGAGTCTCCTTCAGCTAGAAGATCGTTGGGTACAGCCGGGACCAGCTGCTTGGAAAGCATCGCCAAACCAGGGATTGAAGCTTGAAGAGGACAATTTGCATATTCCAGGTGCCTTCTGGGAAAAGCGAAGAGTCTCCTTCAGCTAGAAGATCGTTGGGTACAGCCGGGACCAGCTGCTTGGAAAGCATCGCCAAACCAGGGATTGAAGCTTGAAGAGGACAATTTGCATATTCCAGGTGCCTTCTGGGAAAAGCGAAGAGTCTCCTTCAGCTAGAAGATCGTTGGGTACAGCTGGGACCAGCTGCTTGGAAAGCATCGCCAAACCGCGCGCCTGACGGCTTGCGAATTTGTTTAATTTGTTTATCCTAGGGTATCACAAGAAAGAAGTCAGACATCAAGTCAGCAGGAACAAGGAGCAGCATGGCAGATGTGACAACCTACATGGTGAGCTGCAACATGTGCTACATGTTCACAGATCGACCAGAAGCTGAAACCAACTTCACCTGCCAGAAGTGTAGACTACTGGCTCTTTTAGAAGAAAAGGTGCGGGGACTGGAAGAAAGAATTGCGACATTAAAACTCATCAAGGAAAATGAAGACTTCCTGGACAGAACAGAAGCGTCACTACTGGTCACGGAAAGTGAAGGAAGCGTCAGAGAACCTCCAGAGGCAGACAAGTGGAGGCAAGTGATCAAAAGAAGCAAGAAGACCATGGAGACACCACCAACCACACAACTGAGAAACAGATTCCAAGGACTTGTGGAGGACGAAGATGGCACACCTAAGGATGAGGAACTACCAGCAAGCAAAAAAGAAAAGAGCACCCAGAAACACCCAGAAGCGACAAGAAAAAGGACAGCCAAGAAGGGAAGAAGAGTGGTGGTGGTGGGAGACTCACTACTGAGAGGAACAGAAGCAGCTATCTGCAGACCGGACATAACCGCAAGAGAAGTATGCTGCCTCCCAGGGGCGAAGATCAAGGATGTTACCGATAGGATACCGAAGCTCATCAGTTCCAAGGATGTCCACCCATTTCTTCTGATACATGTTGGCACCAATGACACGGCAAAGAAGGACCTACCGACAATCTGCAAGGACTTTGAAGCATTGGGGAAGAAAGTAAAAGAACTGGATGCGCAGGTAGTTTTTTCTTCTATCCTTCCAGTAGACGGGCATGTCGTCAGGAGATGGAACAGGATCCTTGATGTGAACAACTGGCTGAGACGATGGTGCAGACAACAAGGATTTGGATTCCTGGACCACGGTGTGAATTACCTCTATGACGGACTCCTTGCCAGAGACGGACTACACCTCAACAAACCCGGGAAACACACATTCGCCAGGAGACTCGCAACACTCATCAGGAGGGCGTTAAACTAGAAGAAGAGGGGATGGGAAGAAAAACGCCGGACACGAACATGCAACCAGAGAACATACTAATGAAAGATATGAAGTGCGACAAAGAAGGTCCAAGACAAGATACTTGGAAGGGAGGTAAGAAAATTTCTAATACAATCCACAGGGAGAAGATTGGAACAAAACAAAATCGTGTAAACTGCGTGATAGCAAATGCCAGGAGCCTGACAAACAAGATGGATGAACTGGAAGCAGAAATATCTACAGGTAACTATGACATAGTGGGAATAGCCGAGACATGGTTAGATGAAAGCTATGATTGGGCAGTTAACTTACAGGGTTACAGTCTGTTTAGAAGGGATCGAAGAAGTCGGAAAGGGGGTGGAGTCTGTCTATATGTAAAGACGTGTCTAAAGCCTACAATACGGGAGGATGTATGGGAGGGAAATGAGGAGGTCGAGTCCTTATGGGTGGAGATACATGGGGCAAAAAACAATAATAAAATTATCATAGGAGTCTGTTATAAACAACCAAATAGAGCAGAAGCCATGGAAAGTCTATTAATGAGACAAATAGACGAAGTAGCAAAAAATAACGAGGTGATTATTATGGGGGACTTCAACTACCCCGATATAGACTGGGAAACCGAAAGCTGTAGATCTCAGAAAGGAAACAGGTTTCTGTCAATTATCAAAGACAATTATTTGTCACAACTTGTGCAGGAACCAACTAGAGGGACGGCCCTTTTAGACTTAATATTAACTAACAGGCCAGACAGAATAACTGAGGTGCAGGTCGGGGGGCACCTGGGAAATAGTGACCACAACATTATACAATTCCACATGTGCTTCAGTAGGGAGCCCAGCAAGGGAGTCACAAAAACACTGAACTTCAGGAGGGCAAAGTTTGATCAGCTAAGAGATGCCCTTCACCTTATAGACTGGGATAGTATCTTTAGTAATAGGAGCACGGATAGAAAATGGGAAATTTTCAAAACAGTCCTACATAGTCACTGAAGAAGGTACATACCTTATGGGAATAAAAGGGCTAGGAATAGGAGGAAGCCAATGTGGCTAAATAAGGAAGTCAAGAGGTCAATGAAAAACAAAAAAAAGGGCTTTCGGTAAACTTAAACAAGAAGGCAGCGAGGAAGCGCTAATATCTTATAGGGGAAAAAACAAAGTCTGTAAGAAACAAATAAGAATAGCAAAAGAGGAGACAGAGAGACTAATTGCCAAGGAAAGTAAAAACGAATCCCAAACTGTTCTTTAACTATATAAACAGTAAAAGGATTAAAACTGATGGAGTTGGCCCATTGAAAATTAACCTGGGTAAAATCATAGAGGGCGATGAGGGTAAAGCAAACCTACTCAATAGCTTCTTCTCCACTGTTTTCACAAAAGAAAACAATTTATCGGAGGAAATGCAGAGTGATAAAGTAAACCCTCCGCTAAATATCACCCACCTAACCCAGGAGGAAGTTCAGAAACGCCTAAATAATATCAAAATAGACAAGTCACCAGGCCCAGATGACATACACCCCCGGGTACTAAAAGAATTAAGTAATGTGATAGACAGGCCGCTGTATCTTATATTCAAGCACTCTTTATGGACAGGGACTGTCCCACTAGACTGGCGCCAAGCAAATGTGGTACCAATATTCAAAAAGGGGTCTAAAAGTGACCCTGGGAACTATAGAGCAGTCAGCTTAACGTCTGTTGTGGGTAAATTGTTTGAAGGATTTCTTAGAGATGCTATTGTAGAATATCTTAATGATAATAACTGTCTAACTCCATATCAACATGGATTCATGAGAGATCGCTCCTGCCAAACAAACCTGATGGCCTTCTACGAGGAGGTGAGCTCACAGCTGGACCGGGGAGAGTCAGTGGATGTTGTATACCTTGACTTCTCCAAAGCGTTTGATACCGTGCGACACAAAAGGTTGGTATATAAAATGAGAATGCTTGGTCTGGGGGATAATGTGTGCAAGTGGGTAAATAGCTGGCTGAGTGATAGAAAGCAGAGGGTGGTTATCAATGGAGTAAGCTCAGGGTGTGTCAGGGTTACTAGCGGGGTGCCTCAAGGGTCTGTCTTGGGCCCTATATTATTTAATATATTTATTAATGATCTAGTGGAAGGGTTGCATAGTAAAATAGCAATATTTGCAGATGATACTAAACTTTGTAAAGTAGTTAATACAGATGAGGATAGGGCACAGCTACAGGAGGATTTAGATAAATTGGGGAGTTGGGCCAAAAAATGGCAAATGGGGTTCAATGCCGATAAATGTAAGGTCATGCACATGGGAAAGAAAAACAGCAGTCACCCATACATATTAAATGGGAAACCGTTGGGGAAATCTGACATGGAGAAGGACCTGGGCGTCTTGGTTAATAGCAAATTAAATTGGAGTGCCCAGTGTCAGGCAGCAGCTGCGAAGGCAAATAGAGTCATGGCATGCATCAGAAGAGGAATAGGGGCATATGATGAGAACATTGTTCTTCCTCTGTATAAAGCGCTGGTAAGGCCGCACTTAGAATATTGTGCACAGTTCTGGGCTCCGGTGCTCAGGAAAGACATATTGGAGCTAGAGCGGGTACAAAGGAGGGCGACTAAGGTAATAAAGGGAATGGAGGGACTAGAATACCCAGAGAGGTTGTCAAAATTAGGCCTATTTACGTTGGAAAAGAGAAGGCTTAGGGGAGACCTCATAAACATGTATAAATACATCAGGGGGCAGTACAGAGATCTCTCCCATGACCTGTTTATACCAAGGATGGTGACAAAGACAAGGGGGCACACTATGCGTCTGGAGGAAAGGAGGTTCCTGCACCAGCATAGAAGGGGATTCTTTACGGTCAGAGCCGTGAGACTCTGGAACTCTCTGGGAGAGGAAGTGGTGATGTCCAACTCACTTAATGAGTTCAAGAGAGGCCTGGACGCCTTTCTTGAGAACAATAAAATTACATCTTATGCTTAGTGATAGTTAATTAATCCAGGGATTTAATCTGACTGCCAGATTGATGTCGGGAAGTGAATTTTTCCTCAATGATGTAAATTGGCCTATACCGCATGGTTTTTTGTTGGCTTCCCCTGGATCAACGCTGCGGAATAGCTGCAGTGCACATGAAATAGGCTGAACTCGATGGATGCTTGTCTTTTTTCGGCCTTATAAACTATGTAACCTGGAAACCTCTCACAGTTTCACAACTATGATGTTCATAGGATCCCTGTGAATCCAACCCTCTACTCTATTGCAATCCTGTACGGTAATATTTATCTTTGTGTAGTAATTTCTTCTGCAATATGTATGTGCCATCTCACCTGCGGTTGACACTGCCTTATCCCAGGGGTTATATAACTGTATACCGAGGGCGTAGTGCATTCAATCTACAACTTTACTACCATTGAGAACACACACTTAGCCCTGCCATTACCATTTAGCATGTTACAGTCAACCAAGCCTCCTAGTACATTCAGTTACAGAATATAGAGCACATAGGCTCCGATTCATTAAATCGTTAATAACAGAAAACTCGCATAAAATACTTTTAAAAGTTGCAACATTTTTAACATTTTTGGACAACGTGAAGCGGCATAAAGATTTTGTGACTTGTGGAATTATTATGGCAGTTTCTGGAAGCACCACATAAATAAATAGTAGACTGTACAATATGTGGCGTGGCTTCACTGGCCCATCAAATTCTTCAAAAGTAGAAGTCTTTTCTTATGCCATAGATGTTATTCCAGTCATTGACTGGAGTAATATTTCTGGTGAGGTGCACTGAGGCTCACTCCACTGATGAGATGCACCGACTAATGGATGGATGGGTAAGGAGAAATTAATGTATTCACATAACAGAGGGAATTCAGCAGGGTGTATATACATTACACAGGATGTAGAGTACAGTGTGTACAAGTATATACACCCTGCTGTATACATACAGATACAAGGGAGCTGGGTCTGCAGCAGCAGCATGCACAACAGTAATGGTGTGAGCTCTGCTGAATAAAGCCATGCTCACCCACACAACAAGCACCGCCCACTCACGTGGCAAAACCACGCCCACCCGTCAGTTTCCAGAGGGAGAATCTGATGTGACATCACAGGAAGCAGGAGATTCTCAGCCAGAGGTCATGTGACCAGAAGAGCAGCTCAGGTTATAGCAGGATTTGGCGAACAAGGTGAAGCGCTTATCTGTGTGAGTTATGGCACATGAATGGGACATGTGAGGTAGTGGCCAACCCCTTTAACCATCTCATTGCCACTTAGCATGTTAAAGACATCTGACTCACCTAGCGCATTCAGTTCAGTATACGGAGCACAAAGTGCATTCAGTCATATGTCACCTACTGTATCCACAGGCGACACGTGATGCAATCCTATCGTATATAAACCACTTTGTAATCTCATATTAACTGATAAAGTCTTCATTCTATGTTTTCACCAATACACAACTCATCTCTTTTCTATCAGTGATTCTTGTTACTTTCTGTATCAGGTACCTTCTATCATACACTACGATACACTTACTCTACTTATACCGTTGATTCTTCAAGGAGTCCGATTCAGTTACTCATAACACAGAACATTTTATTTCACTGCTTATATATATTGATTCATAGATTTATTACAATGTGTATTTTGGTTATAACTGTTATATTTTATTTCTGTTGATCATCAGATTGTCCAAGGAAGGCAGTGGTATTGACTGAAATGTTATTTAACAATTGATAGATTGTTGTAATAAATTGTAATCATTTCTGGAACATAAATATTTAAATGCCAAGTTATTTGTAACACTGATAATAGGCTTACTTGAGGATGATTACCAGAAAAGTGCTGTATACCTTCACATAACAACTTAAAATGATTGCCTTGTACATTACATGGTGGTTTGGTGTGCACATGAAAAATATACAAGAAATGTTATAATTAGATTTAGTAAGGCTATGTGCCCACAATGCAGAAATGCTCTAGATTTTTTCCTGAGCGTTTCTGCATCTCCCTGGCAGAAAAAAACACATGCGGATTGTACATGCGGATTGTACATGCGTTTTCCAGCCAGGGACATGCGGATGTGAACCGTTCTTCACATGCATTTCCGCATGCGGGTTGACAAGCGCTTTCCAAGCGATTTTAGCATCACTTGGAAAGTGCTTGTCAACTTGGTCACACTATATAAATCCATGCAAACGGCATGGATTTATATAGTGTGACCGAAAGAATGGTAAAAAATAAAAAATAAATATTATACTTACCTTCTGATGGCCCCCGGTGTCCTTGTCTTGGCTTGCAGGCAGCTCGTGGTAGATTTAAGGACCTGCCGACGTCAGCGATCGCGTGACCCGTCACATGACTAAATGACGTCACCGAATGTTCTTTAGTCTACCGCGAGCTGCCAGCAAGCCAAGACAAGCACACCGGGGGCTCTCAGAAGGTAAGTATATTATTTATTTTTTATTTTATTCTTTATGGTACCCGGGTCCGGAGGAGAGTCTCGGTACCATCCGCACATTGAAACGCATGGAATCCGCATGTACAGATGCAGTGATACGTAATCCATGTGGTCCAATGCAAGTCAATGGCGGCGAAAACGCTGCGCTTCTGCAAAATAATTGGTACTGCTGTGTTTTTTCCGCAATGATAACCCGCAGCGGAAATTTCCGCAGCATGTGCACAGCACATGCGGATTATCATTGGGGAACATGGCAGGCCTTCTCCAAGCGTTTTTTAAGTCTTTCTGCAGCGGAATTGCAGCTGCCGAAACGCTTAAAAAACGCATAGCTTAAATCTCTGTTACTTGCACAAATTGGCACACATTAGATTGTTCTTATCAATTATTACTATCTATGAGATTCAGAACTACCCAAAATTAAAGCACCACGTCAGCGGGGTAATTTTATTTTACTGCTGGAGTGGTGCTTCAAATCTAAGTTCCCTGCCCCCAGTCTAAAACTCACCTTCAGGCTCCTTCATCTGTTATCACTGCCGCTCCCATCAGCCTTCGCCATTTTATGACCTGCCGGCTGCTCCAGTGTTTGCTGGGCGATCCAGAGATCACAGCTGAATACAAATCGATGAGACCCTCGTTCTGGCTCTCATAGACTTACATTGAGAGCTTATGATGTAACTTCTGATTTCCGGACAGTCAGAAAGTGCAGTAATAAGATTGCGCTACGGCACCGAAAAAAGGTAAAGACTCTGGAGCGTGAGCATAAAATAAGGGGCAGGGACTTTAGGTTTAAAACACCACTCAAACGCTGAAAAAAACCTGGAGAGGTGCTTTAAATTTCCTGATTGGTGCATTAGCATGTAATACAAGTAATCTCCGTGTAACACTGGAGTGATTTTGCATCAAAAGGAGAAGCTTTCTGGACATTACATCATTGTTTTTAATACTTAGTGCCAATCAAACTTCAAAGAACGTAGCTTCCAAAATAACCAGGTTTTTAATGAATGCATGCTTAGAGATATCACATATTTAGTGTTCTATCTCAGTTCTCCAACTACTGTCTAACAAGTTGTCTTCCTCCAATTGGTCCACACTGGCTGGAAATTAGGGTTTTCAAAGTCCCTGACTTTCAGCCACTTTTCATTACCCTCCATCTTTACACACTGATATCACTTAGCGGATAGTTTATTATAAGCACCTACATAGTTCATTTTTTGCCTATCTTCTACTTATTATACTGTGTTGTCTGACTTTGTCTTTGAACTGTTGTATGGCACAATGCTGTTAATTTTTCTGTAGAATAACTCTCGGTTGCGTCCCATTAGCCAAAAGTCGTGGCAGCACAGTGGCTCAATGGTAAGCCACGTTACCATGCAGAGTTTGTATGTTCTTCCTGAGTTTGCGTTGGTTTTCTCTGCATAATCTGGTTTCTTTCCACACTCTAAAAACACAATGAAGGTCAACTGGTTTACCAAAAAATCTAATATATATATAATTGTCTTATCCCGTCTGTCTGTCTGTCCTTCTGTCCAGGAAATCCGGCGTCGCTGATTGGTCCGGCCGCGGCCAATCAGCGACGCGGCATTTCAGAAAAAGATGGCGGCCGTTAGCGGCTCATCTACCGCACGGAGGTCAGCGGCGATGCAGCCGGGAGATTCAGCCGGCTGCTCACAGCATAAGTCCCCTGACCGGAGGCGCCGCTGACCTCCATGCGGCTACCGTCGGGAGATCAGCGGCTACGGCCAGTGTGACGCCCCTCCCCTCTCCTCCCCTCCCCTCCTCTCCCCTCTCCTCCCCTCTCATCCCCTCCCCTCCCCCCGCTTGCTCAGGGCCCCGGCAGCCGGCGCCATACTTACCCCTCCACGTGCCTCCGCAGCAGCTCCTGTGTCTTCCCCTGCTGCTCTGTGACGTCTCAGGTTAGAGAGCGCTGTGACGTCTTTACACTGCGCTCTCTCCTGAGCGGTCACAGCGCAGAGCGGGAAGATGCCGGCTACGCTGGAGTCCGGAGCAGCAGCTGAGAAGTGAGGTGAGTATTGGATTTTTTTTTTTTATTGTATGGGGGCATATGGCATTAAATGGTGGGGTGGGGGTGTGTGACATTGTGGAGGGGCCATTATAAGCGAGGGGGATGTGACATCCTGCATGGGGTACTATGGGGGGATGTGACATCCTGCATGGGGCATTATAAGGGAGGGGGGATGTGACATCCTGCATGGGGCATTATAAGGGGGGGGGTGACATCCTGCATGGGCCACTATGGGGGGATGTGACTTCCTGCATGGGGCATTATAAGGGAGGGGGGGGTGTAACATCCTGCATGGGGCACTATGGGGGGATGTGACATCCTGCATGGGGTATTATATAGGGGGGATGTGACTTCCTGCATGGGGCATTATAAGGAAGGGGAGGATGTGACATCCTGCATGGGGCATTATAAGGGAGGGGGGATGTGACATCCTGCATGGGCCACTATGGGGGGATGTGACATCCTGCATGGGGTATTATATAGGGGGATGTGACTTCCTGCATGGGGCATTATAAGGGAGGGGGATGTGACATCCTGCATGGGTTATTATATAGGGGGGATGTGACATCCTGCATGGGGCATTATAAGGGAGGGGGGGATGTGACATCCTGCATGGGGCATTATAAGTGAGAGGGGGATGTGACTTCCTGCATGGGGCACTATGGCGGGGGATGTGACTTCCTGCATGGGGCATTATAAGGTAGGGGGATGTGACGTCCTGCATGGGGCACTATGGGGGGGGATGTGACTTACTGCATGGGGCATTATAAGGGAGGGGGGGAGTGACATCCTGCATGGGGCATTATAAGGGAGGGGGGATGTGACATCCTGCATGGAGCATTATATGGTGGGGGGATGTGACATCCTGCATGGGGCATTATCCTGCATGGGGCATTATATGCGGGGGGGATGTGACATGCTTCATGGGGCATTATAAGGGAGGGGGATGTGACATCCTGCAGCAGCTGAGAAGTGAGGTGAGTATTGGATTTTTTTTTTATTGTATGGGGGCATATGGCATTAAATGGTGGGGTGGGGGTGTGTGACATTGTGGAGGGGCCATTATAAGCGAGGGGGGTGTGACATCCTGCATGGGGCACTATGGGGGGATGTGACATCCTGCATGGGGCATTATAAGGGAGGGGGGGGTGACATCCTGCATGGGCCACTATGGGGGGGATGTGACTTCCTGCATGGGGCATTATAAGGGAGGGGGGTGTGTGACATCCTGCATGGGGCACTATGGGGGGATGTGACATCCTGCATGGGGTATTATACAGGAGGGATGTGACTTCCTGCCTGGGGCATTATAAGGAAGGGGAGGATGTGACATCCTGCATGGGGCATATTAAGGGAGGAGGGATGTGACATCCTGCATGGGCCACTATGGGGGGGATGTGACATCCTGCATGGGGTATTATATAGGGGGATGTGACTTCCTGCATGGGGCATTATAAGGGAGGGGGGATGTGACATCCTGCATGGGTTATTATATAGGGGGGATGTGACATCCTGCATGGGGCATTATAAGGGAGGGGGGGATGTGACATCCTGCATGGGGCATTATAAGGGAGGGGGGGATGTGACTTCCTGTATGGGGCACTATGGCGGGGGACGTGACTTCCTGCATGGGGCATTATAAGGGAGGGGGGGATGTGACTTCCTGCATGGGGCACTATGGGGGGATGTGACTTCCTGCATGGGGCATTATAAGGGAGGGGGGAGTGACATCCTGCATGGGGCATTATAAGGGAGGGGGGATGTGACATCCTGCATGGAGCATTATATGGTGGGGGGGATGTGACATCCTGCATGGGGCATTATATGCGGGGGGGATGTGACATGCTTCATGGGGCATTATAAGGGAGGGAGGGATGTGATATCCTGCATGGGGCATTATATGGGGGGGGGAGTTACATCCTGCATGGGGCATTATAAGGCAGGTGGATGCTCCCTGATCCTCACTAACACGGTTCGCTGATTGGTCGCAGCCGCCGGCCGCGACCAATCAGCGATATCGGCACCAAATTTAAACACCGCTCTGCTGATTGCTCGCGGCCGTCCGCCGCGACAAATCTGCGATTGTGGCGCCAAATTTAAACATGGTCTCCGGCCAATTGGCGGCAGATTTAAAATAAGTACGCCACCGTCGGGAGACATATTCTAGAATGCCCGATACGTTAGAATCGGGCCACCATCTAGTAGGTGATAATTTGTGTGTGTGTTTAAAATAAGGAAATGAGATTGTGGACAGGGGCCCAAGTGAATGGTGACAATCTCTGTTCAGCATTGAATATGTTGGAACCATATAAGCAACAGGGAATAAATTACATTTTGGATTTTGAACAATTCAATCATCCGCTTTTCATATATACAGTAGTATTTTTGTATGTTAAGAATACCGCAGTCAAAAGAAATATACAATGTAAGCCTAGGATACAAAGGAGTATATAAAGAAGTATAAAAATAAGTCGCAGCTCAGACAAACGATGAAGTTCTGAAGTTGTGTATGCTGGTAATTCTGTTTGGTCAGCTGCAAATAAAAGTGAGCAGCAAATAAGAAGACTGAGGCTTTTTCAGGACATATTCATATTTAATATGCAGCTGTGACACATGGAAGGAATTTAAAAACGGAAACAAGTTTTTGGAAAAGTTATTTCACATTTTAACTGGTTATACATTTCCTATTCGGAATCTTTATGTGCGTATTTTTCTATATTTGTAATTTAAGTAGGGCTTCTTGGAAACTCAAACAACCCATCCAGATTAGCCTTCAAATGTACAAAGTTCTCATTCAGTAAGAGTTTTGCTATGTCTCCTTTTATGCGAGGACACTGGTAATCTTAGTATTCCATATATTTTTATGGCTTTTCCCATCTTCGTAATAGGCATAGTGATGTCTATGCTGCACATAACAGTAGTATTCTTATTGCTTCCCTAGTGCGTTACAAAATTCAAAATACTTAGTGGGTAAAGCCAGCGCTGCTTGAAATGGAGAAAACTATTCAACTGTAACAAGGTTTTTAACCGGAGAAAAGCCCACATAATATTCAAATAAAATATCACAATTATGAATCGTGTCCTGCCCTTAAAACACATCATTGATTTAGGCAACTGACCAAAAACTCTGAAATTGGTACAATGGCCATTATGTTAACTGCAGCACCTAAATATTAAGAGAAATATAAAATTATAGTAATAAAACAGAAGGTAAAGTCACAGTGTACTGAAGTCGGGCAAGCCAGAATTGATGGACAATAAATAGAAGAGGTGACAGATAAATGACAGTCTCGATGACAGCAAAAGTACAAAAGTGTGAAAAGTTGAGTGGCAGAAAAAATATTTGCAGTTATATTGACGCCAAGATTAAGTGAGTAAATGTTATAGAAATCAAGGGACTGATTAAAATGAAATATGATAATGACTTTGACGCTAATGGGAAAAAAAATAAAGTCATCTGTAACATGACAAAGTAAATATACACTGCAGTTCTAAAACAAAAATAAAGATTATTTGAATAAGTTAAGATTGGCGGCTAAAGTTAGCAAGTAATGGGACTTGGAAATGCTGACACAAACCAATTTTTTTTTTTTTTTTTACAAAGTGCTGACAATTTTATAAGCCAAGAAAGTAATAAAAAAACTATACAAGTTTGGTATCATGGTAATCACACTGTCCTGGAGAATCTTGTTGCTAGGTCATTTTTTCTGCAAAAGGAAAGCTGTATAATGAAATACAAAAAACAATGGCGGAATTGTTTATCTTCACCATTTCATATAATTTGGAATTATTTCCTCTTTTTCTGTACATTATTTGGTAAAGTGAATGGTGTCATTTAATTCTGCAAAAAAACAAATGGCTTTGTCATTGAAAAAAAATAAAAAGTTATAACTAGTGTTGAGCCACCCCCGTAGTGTTCGGGTTCGGTTCGGTTCGTCGAACACCGGGATGTTAGAGGAACTGTTCGTCGAACTGTTCGTCGAACACCTTAGAACACCGTCGAACACCGTTAAAACCAATGGCAGGCAAACAAAAACACATAGGAACACATAGAAAACACCTTCAAAGGTGTCCAAAAGCTGACAAACTGCTCAGAAGACGCTTTCTTTAAAAAAGCCGGCCGGCAATTCAGCAGCGGCATACACCGGTACCCGACAATTTAGACATGAAGGAATAGAGCATCACACATAGATTAGATAGATAGAAACATGTCAGTCACATATATATGAAGTACAGTGACAGTGTTGCTTACTGTACTTGTCATTTAGTGTAAAGGATTTATTAAAAAATATAATAGTGTTTTCATGCACCGTCTCTTTAAAAAAGCCGGCCGGCAATTCAGCAGCGGTACCTGACAATTTATAACAGACAGAATAGAGCTTCACACATAGATTAGATAGATAGAAACATGTCAGTCACATATATATGAAGTACAGTGACAGTGTTGCTTACTGTACTTGTCATTTACTGCAAAGGATTTATTAAAAAAAATAATAGTGTTTTCATGCACCGTCTCTTTAAAGAAGCCGGCCGGCAATTCAGCATCTGTACCCGACAATTTAGAATAGAAGGAATAGAGAATCACACATAGATTAGATAGATAGAAACATGTCAGTCACATATGTATGAAGTACAGTGACAGTGTTGCTTACTGTAATTGTCATTTAGTGTAAAGGATTTATCAAAAAAAATAATAGTGTTTTCATGCACCGTCTCTTTAAGAAAGCCGGCCGGCAATTCAGCATCTGTACCCGACAATTTATAACAGACAGAATAGAGCTTCACACATAGATTAGATAGATAGAAACATGTCAGTCACATATATAATAAGTACAGTGATAGTGTTGGTTACTGTACTTGTCATTTAGTATTAAAATAAAGGATTTATTATTAAAAAAAATTGGCGTGGGATTCCCCGTAATTTTAGTCTCTAGCGGAGGTTAAGCAGATGGCTGGGGCAGATGTTTGAAGCCTGGGAAGGGGGTAATACCCACGGAGCTTCCCAGGCTACTAATATCAGCCCCCAGCTGAATACCTAGCCTTTACTAGCTATTAAAATGGAGGACCCCCCAAAAAAAATGACGTGGGGTCCCCCCTAATTTAATAGCTAGCAAAGGCTAGGCAGACAGCTGGGGGCTGATATTAATAGCCCAGGAAGGGAGCCATGAATATTGGCCCCCTCCCAGGCTAGAAACACCAGCCGTCAGCCGCCCCAGAAATGGCGCATCCATAGGATGCGCCAATTCTGGCACTTAGCCTCGCTCTTCCACGCTGCCCTGGTGCGGTGGCAGGGGGTAATAGGGTTGGGGTTGATGTCAGCTTATAATGCCAGCTGACATCAAGCCCAGGTTAGTAATGGAGAGGCGTCTATAAGACACCCCCATTACTAACCCCATAGTCAAAGTTAAAAAAAAAACACAAACACCCAGAATAAAGTCCTTTAATTGAAATAAAGACACAATTCTTTATTGTTCTAAATTAAACCATACTTACCATCACGCCCATTCCAGCTGAAGCCAACGATCTCCTGCAATAAAAGAAAAATAATAAAGCAACCTCATCCTCAGTGTCTGACTGTGACGGCATCCAGATGAGCCGACAATGAACTCGGCTCACCTCATGTACGTCACTGACAGCGTGGGAAAATTCTCCTGCACTCAGCGCTTCAGCGTGAGAATTTTCCCACGCTGTCAGTGACGTGCATGAGGTGCGCCGAGTTCATTGGACATGACCTCGGCTCATCTGGATGCCGTCACATCCAGACACTGCAGAGCGCAAGCATGCCTGCGCTTCTCAGTGTCTGCGGGATGACAGGCTGGATGGCGGCGTTCTGCTGCGGTCCAGCCTGTTATCTCGATGTAGCAGAGCTGAAGCTGTCGTGGGAACCATGGAAAGGTAAGGATGAGGTTGCTTTATTATTTTTCTTTTATTGCAGGAGATCGTTGGCTTCAGCTGGAATGGGCGTGACGGTAAGTATGGTTTAATTTAGAACAATAAAGGAATGTGTCTTTATTTCAATTAAAGGACTTTATTCTGGGTGTTTGTGTTTTCTTTTAACTTTGACTATGGGGTTAGTAATGGGGGTGTCTTATAGACGCCTCTCCATTACTAACCTGGGCTTGATGTCAGCTGGCATTATAAGCTGACATCAACCCCAACCCTATTACCCCACTGCCACCGCTACAGGGCAGTGGGAAGAGCGAGGCTAAGTGCCAGAATTGGCGCATTCTAAGGATGCGCCATTTCTGGGGCGGCTGACGGCTGGTGTTTCTAGCCTGGGAGGGGGCCAATATTCATGGAACCCTTCCTGGGCTATTAATATCAGCCCCCAGCTGTCTGCCTAGCTTTTGCTAGCTATTAAAATAGGGGGGACCACACGTCATTTTTTTGGGGGTCCCCCATTTTAATAGCTAGTAAAGGCTAGGTATTCCGCTGGGGGCTGATATTAGTAGCCTGGGAAGCTCCGTGGGTATTACCCCCTTCCCAGGCTTCAAACATCTGCCCCAGCAGTCTGCTTAACCTCCGCTAGAGACTAAAATTAAGGGGAACCCCACGCCAATTTTTTTTTAAATAAATCCTTTATTTTAACACTAAATGACAAGTACAGTAACCAACACTATCACTGTACTTCATATATATGTGACTGACATGTTTCTATCTATCTAATCTATGTGTGATGCTCTATCTTTCTGTTCTAAATTGTCGGGTACCGCTGCTGAATTGCCGGCCGGCTTTTTTAAAGAGACAGTGCATGAAAACACTATTATTTTTTTAAATAAATCCTTTACACTAAATGACAAGTACAGTAAGCAACACTATCACTGTACTTATTATATATGTGACTGACATGTTTCTATCTATCTAATCTATGTGTGAAGCTCTATTCTTTCTGTTCTAAATTGTCGGGTACAGATGCTGAATTGCCGGCCGGCTTTTTTAAAGAGACGGTGCATGAAAACACTAATATTTTTTTTAATAAATCCTTTACACTAAATGACAAGTGCAGTAACCAACACTGTCACTGTGCTTCTTATATGTGTGACTGACATGTTTCTATCTATCTAATCTATGTGTGATGCTCTATTCCTTCTTGTCTAAATTGTCGGGTACCGGTGTATGCTGCTGCTGAATTTGCTGGCCGGCTTTTTTAAAGAGAGTGTCTTCTGAGCAGTTTGTCAGCTTTTGGACACCTTTGCAGGTGTTTTCTATGTGTTTCTATGTGTTTTTGTTTGCCTGCCATTGGTTTTAACGGTGTTCGACGGTGTTCTAAGGTGTTCGACGAACAGTTCGACGAACAGTTCCTCGAACATCCCGGTGTTCGACGAACCGAACCGAACCCGAACACTACGGGGGTGGCTCAACACTAATGCTGAATTGCCGGCCGGCTTTTTTAAAGAGACGGTGCATGAAAACACTATTATTTTTTTTAATAAATCCTTTACACTAAATGACAAGTACAGTAATCAACACTGTCACTGTACTTCATATATATGTGACTGACATGTTTCTATCTATCTAATCTATGTGTGAAGCTCTATTCTGTCTGTTATAAATTGTCGGGTACCGCTGCTGAATTGCCGGCCGGCTTTTTTAAAGAGACGGTGCATGAAAACACTATTATTTTTTTTGATAAATCCTTTACACTAAATGACAAGTACAGTAAGCAACACTGTCACTGTGCTTCATATATATGTGACTGACATGTTTCTATCTATCTAATCTATGTGTGAAGCTCTATTCTTTCTGTTCTAAATTGTCGGGTACCGGTGTATGCCGCTGATGAATTGCCGGCTTTTCATGTTTCACTGTGAGCACTGTTCCCATCGATTTGGGCAATCACTGTAATGCCACAACCACCATGGCTGTGGCATTACAGTGAGTGGCAGACAATCCCTGCATGATTGGTGCTCTAAATAGCGCCAGACATGCAGGACACGCTTTTGGTGCACGAACAGTTATCGAACATAACCTCGAACAGCCGAATTTTTTGCAAATCGTTCGGGTTCGTCGAACAACTCGAACACCGCCCAAAACAGCTCGAATTTGAGATTGGCGAACAGTTCTAGTCGAACACCGCTCATCTCTAGTTATAACTAGAGATGAGCAAATATATTCGCAAAACGATTGCCAATTTCATAGTCAGCACAAATATGTCACATTCGGATTCGTGTTCGGTTTCCAGAGCTTTTTGCGCAAAAAATCGGCTCAACGGTTAGCCATGTTGCCATGCAGAGTTTGTAAAAGTGGGCTACGAACAGATTTCTCTTGTGGAGACTAGCGACTCCGCAAGAGAAATTGACATGGCGAGGTCTTGAAAGACGCGCCGCATATCCGTGTCCACGGATGATCCGCAGGCACAGATGAAAACGTAGTGGACATGGGATTTCTACAAATCCCATCCACTATGCTGTAATATCTGGCCGCTGCTGGTTTGACGCTCCATAAGCACGCAGAGTCAAACCCGCAGTGGCTCCTGATCGTGTGCACATACCCTTAAAGTGATGTCCCACGTTTCTTTTTTCAAATATCTTTAGCTCCAAAAGGCATTCATGCAAAGACGCACCAAAAATTCTGCAGCAAAATGAATGAGAAACGTGAAGTGTCATGCACACGTTGAGTATTTTTTGACTTGCAGATTTGGTGCAGAAAATAATCTTCAGCATGTCAATTCTCTGTGCATTTTTGCCTGTGTTTTTCACCCATTGAATGCACTGAAAAAACGCAGGCAAAATCGCGACAAAAAACGCAGGCAATAAGACGCATCAAAATCGCAGGCAAAATCGTAGCAAAAAACGCAGGCAATAAGACCCATCAAAATCGCAGGCAATATTGCTGTAAAACCACAGTACTGCGTTTTATTGCCCGCATATTTTACCGCGATATTGATCCGTTTTATTGCCTGCGTTTTTGCAGCGATTTTGCCTGCGATTTTGATGCGTTTTATTGCCTTTGTTTTTTGTTGCAATTTCGCCTGCATTTTTTCCAGTGCATTCTGTGGGTGAAAAATGCAGGCAAAAACACACAGAGAATTGACATGCTGAAGATCATTTTCTGCACCAAATCTGCAAATCAAAAAATACTCAACGTGTGCATGACACTTCACGTTTCTCATTCACTTTGCTGCAGAGTTTTTGGTGCATTTTTTGCATGCGTTTATTTTCTTTGATGCGTTTTTGTACAGCGATGAATGCTTTTGGAGCTAATTTAAAGATATTTGAAAAAAGAAATGTGGGACATCGCTTTAAGGGCTCATACTCATATGCAAGAAAAAGGGACAAGTGCAATTCAATAAAAAATCGGATTGCACTCTGACCAATGTTATTCTATGAGGCACATCTCATCTGCAATTTTTTTCTCAGCTGAAATCGGACTGAGAAAAAAAATAGCAGAATGCTGCGTATTGCCGCGTATCTTGGACGAGACTCACCAATGCAAGTCACTGGGTGCGTGAAAAGAATCTCACGGCACTCGGACCATGCGAGTGTCATCCGATTTTCACACACCCATGTTTTTGAAACCCGACAATTCATTAGCCATGTACTGTAAAATCACAGCGGTACCCGACAGTATAGAATAGAGAGAATACATACATAGAATAGTTAGATAGAAAGATATCAGTGACATATATAATTAGCACAGTGACTGTGTTGCTTACTGTACATGTCATTTATTGCTAAATTAAAGAATTTAAAAAAAAATGGCGTGACACACCAAAAAAAAAAAATAGAAAATAATCTTCATTATGTTAATTCTCTGTGCATTAAATGCACTGAAAAAACGCAGACAAAAGCGCAGGCAGTAACACGCATCAAAATTTCAGTAAAATCGCGACAAAAATGCAGGCAATAAAATGCATCAATATCACAGTAAAATCGCAGCAAAAACGCAGGCAATAGAACGTATCAAAATCGTGGTAAAATCGCGGCAAAAACTCAGTAAAAATGCAATGTGTGAACATAGCCCCCTTCTGCAAAAAAATGGAAAGCACAAAATCCTGACCAAAAAAACAAGTGTGTGCATGAGATTTCTGGAATCTCATAGACTTTGCTGGTACTGTAAAACGCAGGTGTAAATTTGCATAAAAAAAGCATTAAAAAAATGCTGAAAAAACGTAATGTGTGAACACAGCCTTAGGCTATGTACACACATTGTGTTTTTGCTGGGGGGGGGGGTTCTGCAGCAAATCCTGATATCTTGCCAGGAAGGTTTGTTCAGGATTTTTCTTGCTTTTTTGCTGCGTTTTTTTTTCACTGTCCTTTTGTCTCTTCATGCATGTACATAAAGTTCAGTGAAAAAAAAATCTCAGGTTTTGGCACAAAAAATGCTGAAAAAACGCTGAAAAACTGACATTTGAGTTTTTGGTGTGTTTTTTTCACCATCCATTATTTCCAATGGATGAAAAACGCTGAGAAAACGCTGAAAGAAGTGACATGTTCACGCGTTTTTTCAGCGCTTTTTAATGCTTTTTTTTATGCTAATTTTCTGCTGCGTTTTACAGTACCAGCAAAGTCTATGAGATTCCAGAAATCTCATGCACACATCTTGTTTTTTTGTGTCAGGATTTTGTGCTTTGCATGTTTTTTTGCAGAATGGGGCTATGTTCACACATTGTGTTTTTACTGAGTTTTTGCCGCAATTTTACCACAATTTTGATACGTTCTATTGCCTGCGTTTTTGCCGCGATTTTACTGAGATATTTATGCATTTTATTGCCTGCATTTTTATCACTTCTTTCAGTATTTTTTCAGGGTTTTTCACCTATTGGAAATAATGGGTGGTGAAAAAATGCTGCAAAAAATGCACCAAAAACACAGGTGTCAGTTTTTTCAGCGTTTTTTGTGCCAAAATATGATGAGATTTTTTTTTCACTGAATTTTATGTACATGCATAAAGAATCAAAAGGACAGTGAAAAAAAAACGCAGCAAAAAATGTTGAAAAAACGCACCAAAAAGCAGCAAAAAAGCAAGAAAAACCCTGAACAAACCTTCCTGGCAAAACATCAGGTTTTGCTGCAGAAAAAAAACAGTAAAAATGCAATGTGTGAACATAGCCCTAATTCTGCAAAAAAAAACATTAAAAGCACAAAATCATGATAAAAAAAATTCCCATCTGAAAATGCTGGTGGCAGAGGTCACAGTTCGTTGGACAACCAAGGAGTACAGGCGAGGGAGACACAAATACGCAGAGACAGGAGAACACTGTCAAAGGTCTGGGACAGTTTTCTCAGCCCCTCCCAGCGCCCATGCCAAGATGCATGGGGTACTCTCACAAGGAGGGAAAAGTTATGGAATATGCTGAAGGACTACCTATCAGCATCCTCTGTGATTCCTCTGTGCCTTACAACTATTGGGCAGGGTTGCTTGCGTCCCTTCACAGTTTGTTGCTGCCACATCCAAAAATAACTTTTTTGGTCCAGTTAAAATCTATTTTTTATTGTACAATATTGCCTCTTATCTGAGATTCGTTTACGGGTGACCTATAGCAGTAGAAATAGTGTCTTACAGGCATCTAGTCAGGTATTATTGTATTATATTCCGTGTGGAAAAAAAATCTATTCCCTATTGATAACGCTGTTAGCTGCTTTTAAAATAGGGACAGGTGCTAGATGGTATTATGAGCTGGAAATGAGTGTTCATTCTGGTCACATACATCCCTATAACAATCCATAACTTGATAGATTTTCTCCATGCATTCGTTGACCAATTCATAATTTTTAATGGTGATCTGTAATTAGAAATTGATGAAAACAGACAGGGTTGCTTGCGTTCCTTCACAGTTTGGTAGTGCAACGTACCAAAAAGACCTCTTCAGATCTGGTTAAACTCTAATTTTTATTGTACTATATTACCTCTCTTATCTGAGATTTGTGTATGGGTGATCTATAGCAGTTGGGATAGCATCTAGTCAGGGATTATTGTATTATACTCCATGCTGAAAAAAAAATCTATTTTCCATTGATAATGTTGTTAGCTGCTTTAAAAAAAGGGACAGGTGCTAGATGGTATTATCAGCTAGAAATGAGTGTTCATTCTGGATGTGTCTGATCATGTCTCACACACCACATGGCCAGATAAGGTAGTTAAATGTTAAAATTACATTTACTGGGGTATGTATTTTTCACTGTTGAAAGAAATGCAAAAGTGTAAAAATGTCTCAAAAACACTCTGTGTGAACTTAGCCAATGGTGTGGATGAGCATTTTTGTTTTTGGTTATTTATTTTGCCTTATATATAAGTCATTACCCTGGAAAGAATGTTTCTTAACATCCTTTACAGGAAAGTCAGTCCGTAAAAGTGGCGTAATACTCTGACGACATTGTTCACAGCAGTGACCTGGGAGTCAGAGATGCTTTCAGGGGTCTTCCCCATGCAGTTCCTGTGTCATTTTAGCACTGTTTCTATCAATTTTACCAATTTTTAGACCCCCTCCAGACCCCCAGGGGGGGCCGCCGGAAAAATGCTTAAGTTTCCCATTGACTAACATTGGGTTCGTTACTGGGGTCGAGCACCCGAGCATTACGATTTGCTCGACCCGAGCAACGCGCACCCGAGCATTTTAGTGTTCGCTCATCACTAATGGTATCACTTCTGGGTTTTTTCCAGTGCCCCTCAAAAGCACTACAAAACTGAATAGATCCGTAAAAAATTTAATTTGGAAATTTACTTGCACAATTGGTGGCTGACTAAATACTTTTTTCCCCACTGTATATATTGTACCCATAAATAAATATTATTATGAAAAAAAACAATAAAAGTACACATATTTTGTATTGCCGTGTCTGGAACAACCTGACCTATAAAACTGTTCCACTAGTTAACCCCTTTAGTGAACACAGTAAAGAAAAAAAAGAAAAAAGAAAAAAATGATGCTTTATCATCATACCGCCAAACAAAAAGTGAAATAAAACATGATTAAAAAGATGAATGCAAATAAAAATAGTACAACTGAAAATGTCATCTTGTCCCACAAAAAGCAAGCAGCCATACAGCTCTATAAGCCAAAAAATAAAAATGTTATAGCTCTCAGAATAAAGTGATGCAAATTTTTTTTTTATATAAAATTGTTTTTATTGTGTAAAAGCACCAAAACATAAAAAAAATATGTAGTATCGCTGTACTGACACAAAGAATAAATCTACTTTATCAATTTCGCCACAAGCGGAATGGCATAAAAAAAAAAAAAAATTCCTGAATTGTTGGTTTTTGTTTATTTTGCCTCCCAATAAAAACGTCAACTTATCCCGCAAAATACAAGCCTTTACATGACTCTGTCGGGCAAAATATGGAAAATTATAGCTCTCAAAATATGGCTATGCAAAAACTATTTTTTTTTTTAAAAAAAAGCATTTTTTAGTGTGTGACAGCAGTCAAACATAAAAACCTGACATAAATCTGGTATTGCTGTAATTGCACCAACCAGAAGAATAAAGTCGTATAATCACTTATACCGCACGAGGAACGGCATAGAAAATAAATGAAACCAATTCTTCACAGGCTGCTGATTTGTTCATTCTGCCTCCCAAAGATCGCAGTAAGGCTCTGCTCACATTTAAACTGCACTCTGCGCTAAGCACTTACACAGGAGTTTCCATGTAAATCTCTGAAATACGTGATTCAGACAGAACCCCCGGTGGAAGATTTCCTATAATGAGGCAGATGGAGACACTGTGGATGCTGTCTGGCCTGTGATCTCACGGTGTACATCTTTTTATTAAGCATGCATAAAAGTGCCATCGGCCACACTTTTGCGAACCTCTGATAAAAAGGACACCACTAAACAGAGGCCAGACGGAGTCCAGAGTAACTGTGCTGCCTCTGTGGCACCCCAGGGGTCTGGTTTTCCACAGTAACAGCAATGTTATGTCTGAGAGCAGGTGGGAGGTCTCTTGGTCAGGGATCCTATGCATGCCACACCTCCTGCCCAGTCCTGGGAGGGGAAGAACTTCCCCTATATAAACCTAGGGCTGAGGCAGGGTGAGTGAGTAGAGAAGAAGCAGAGAAAAGAAGCAAATATAGGAAGAAACAACAGGAGCTCTGTGGGAGCAGTGTTACAAGGAGTCAGGGGCTGGCAGCTGCAGAGCTCGCCCTGACTGAGAAGTTATCACCGGACCCGGAGTCCGAGGCTGTGGGGACTAACTCCTATCCAGCAGCAGAAACCAACTGGCAGGGGATTGCAGGTCCTCTGGCCCAGAAACCCGAAGGCCCCGAGTCACCGGCCATACGGGTGAGCACCACACGGTACACTCAGGGACGTGGGCTACTTATACCCGCCTCTAGCAAGGTAGCCAGAAGAGTATCGTTAGTTTGGGAGGCCTACAACTCCGCCTGGCCAGGGGAGATCCCATCTGCTCAAGGACTGACCAGGCCCCAATCACTAGCCAGTACTCCGGGAGGGTCTATCTTTGTCACCAGTAAAGACCCTGAACTACACAGTACCGTCTCCGAGTGGTTCCTGCTACCCCCATCATCCACGTCGGCTGCCCTGAGGCCATACCCCTCCCGTTGGGGGTTATACTATCACGCTGCACAATCCTACCACCGGCCTCAGCGGTCTGCCCTGCAGCAGCAGCTCCCTGGCTGCACTCAACGGGTGGCGTAGTCGTCCAACATCTACCGCTAAAACAGCGCCACTTAGTCTGACTCCCTGGGCACGGACCGGATCACCGCCACGAGACTACAACCCTCAACAGATCCGGCTCCGGGTAAGCTCCCGCGTGCGCAACGCAGCGCGACACAGGCCCAGGGGCGCGTCAACTTTTGGCGTAGTCGGCAGGATCTCGTGCCCGCAACCACCGGGTACTGCGTGCCTGAAAAAGACTGTGAAAACTTACCCGTGGTGAAGATTCCCGCCATCCGGCGCCATCTTCCGCTTTCTTCCCGCCATCGGTGGAGTTTTCCCGCCATCCGGCGCCATCTTCGGCCTTCTTCCCGCCATCCGTGGAGTTTTCCCGCCATTGGACGCCATCTTGAGGACGCCGCGCGGGAAGAAGAGGGGCGTGGACTCCGAAAACGCGCGAGAACTGAAGCCCCGCCTCACGTCCGGACGTTGCGTAAGGTCCTGGAAGGAGCCCAGCAGACGCCGACGTCACAGGAGCGCGACGGAAGGTCCTCAACCCTGACGATCCACTGCGGAGCCGCGGCCTACGGAAGAGGATCATCACAAGGTAGGCCATGGTCCACTAGGGGGGAGAAGGATGCCGGATACGGAGGAGAGCTTCACCGCTTCAACCCCCGCCAGCGCCACCGCTGTTGCGGTCATGCCTTTCACCATGCCCTATATCCCGGGGGCAGCCTGGCTACCCCAGTACTCAGGGGAGTCACATACCCTGCATGACTTTAGAGAAAAGCTGGATAGCCTCTTCCAGGTGTACCCCCTCACAGAGGAGCAAAAAGTGAGCATCCTGGTGGCCCAATTAACCGGGGCAGCCCAAAGGGAGGTAAAGTCCTGGCCACCTGGGAGGAGGACTGTCGCAGAGATACTAACCCAGCTAACCGAGGAGGAGCTGCAGTACTACCAATACGAGGAAAGCCAAGAGGACCCGGACGGGTCTGAGGACTACCCTCAGGAGGGAGCACAAAGAGGACATAGCTACTGAAGGGAAGTAGCGTGAATAAAGAGCTGTAAATAGTTACCCGTAAGGGTACAAGGACTGCTGCTAATTAAAATATGGTCCCCGTTGGGATTAGTGAATTGTTCCCCATGTGCCCCTATCTTAAACCAGGCTGAGGACTGTGAGCAGCCATTCCTTATCCCCACTGGCCGAGGACTGAGAGCGGCCATATCCTGTAAATAATTATGTGTTTCTAGTAATTTATGGGAGTCTTTGGTGGATTTGCCGGGAATCCTTTGTACATAGTTGGAGCGTAACCCAGGACGGACTAAAGACTGTTAAGGACTCGGGGCAGGACAGACCCCTACCTGGTTACGTCTCCCTGTTTTGGTGAAATGGACACCTTGCTTTTCTTCAAAAACTGCACCCGGTTGCGGACACGCCGTGACCATCTTTATATGTTTTTCTTATTGTACTATTATTGTTATATCTTGTTATGTTTTTCTAAAATATGTTTATGTGACACCCCAGGGGTCTGGTTGTCACAGTGATAGAGATATTACGTCTGAGAGCAGGTGGGAGGTCCTTTGGTCAGGGATCCTGTGCATGCCACACCTCCTGCCCAGCCTCGGGAGGGGAAGAACTTCCCCTGTATAAACCCGGGGCTGAGGCAGGGTTAGTGAGTCCAGGAAGAGTAGAGACAAGAGCAGCATAGGAAGCAGCAGAGTCACAAGGAGTCAGGGGCTGGCAGCTAAAGAGCTCGCCCTGACTAAGAAGATTCTTTACCGGACCCGGAGTCCGAGGCTGTGGGGACTAACTTCTACCCAGCAGCAGAATCCGTCAGGCAGGGGATTTCAGGTCCCCTGGCCCAGAAGCCCGAAGGCCCGGTCACACGCGTGGGACCAGCACCGCCATCGTGGAGCGGAAGCCATTAGAAGGCCCCGAGTCACCGGCCATACGGGTGAGCACCACACGGTACACTCAGGGACGTGGGCTACTTACATCAGCTTCTAGCAAGGTAGCCAGAAGAGTACAGTCAGCTTGGGAGGCCTACAACTACGCCTGGCCAGGGGAGATCCCATCTGCTCAAGGACTGACCAGGCCCCGTTCGCTAGCAAGTACTCCGGGAGGGTCTATCGTTGTTACCAGTAAAGACCCTGAACGCTACCATACCGTCTCTGAGTGGTTCCTGCTACCCCCATCATCCACGTCGGCTGCCCTGAGGCCATACCCCTCCCGTTGGGGGTTATACTATCACGCTGCACCATCCTTCCACCGGCCTCAGCGGTCTGCCCTGCAGCAGCAGCCCCCTGGCTGCATTCAACGGGTGGCGTAGTCATCAACCATTTTCTACCGCTAACAGACTGCCGTCCAGTTTGACTCCCTGGGCACGGACCGGGTCACCGCCACGAGACTACAACCCTAAACAGATCCGGCTCCGGGTAAGCTCCCGCGTGCGCAACGCAGCGCGACACAGGCCCAGGGGCGCGTCAACTTTGGCGTAGTCGGCAGGATCACGTGCCCGCAACCACCGGGTACTGCGTGCCTGAAAAGCAAAGACTGTTCAAACTTACCAGTGGTGAAGATTCCCGCCATCGGTGAAGATTCCCGCCATCCGGCGCCATCTTCAGCCTTCTTCCCGCCATCCGTGGAGTTTTCCCGCCATTGGACGCCATCTTGAGGATGCCGCGCGGGAAGAAGAGGGGCGTGGACTCCGAAAGCGCGCGAGAACTGAAGCCCCGCCTCACGTCCGGACGTTGCGTAAGGTCCTGGAAGGAGCCCAGCAGACGCCGACGTCACAGGAGCGCGACGGAAGGTCCTCAACCCTGACGATCCACTGCGGAGCCGCGGCCTACGGAACAGGATCATCGCAAGGTAGGCCACGGTCCACTAGGGGGGAGGAAGATGTCGGATACGGAGGAGAGCTCCACTGCCTCAACCCCCGCCAGCGCTACCGCTGTTGCAGTTATGCCCTTCACCATGCCCTATATCCCGGGAGCAGCTTGGCTACCCCAGTACTCAGGGGAGTCACATACCCTGCATGACTTTAGAGAAAAGCTGGATAGCCTCTTCCAGGTGTACCCCCTCACAGAAGAGCAAAAAGTGAGCATCCTGGTGGCCCAACTAACTGGGGCAGCCAAAAGGGAAGTAAAATCCTGGCCACCTGGGAGGAAGACTGTCGCAGGGATACTAACCCGGCTGAAGGACACCTTTGATACCCGCACCTCAGCCGAGATTAAACTTAGATTCTACGGGTGCAAGCAGCGAGCGCATGAGAGTATAAGGGACTATGCACTCAACCTACAAGAGGCCCTGAGGGCCATTAAGCAGACCGACCCTAATGGAGTGGGAAACGAGGACAGGCTGTTGACCGAACAATTTATAGAGGGTTTATATTGCAATGCCCACCGCACCCAGTTGCGGGCAATGGCCTTACAGGACCCTCATCTAGAATTTGCACAGTTCAAGGACAGAGCCATCCGGGTGCTCCGAGAACCGGCACCAGGTGGCGTTGTGACCCACAGACGCCCCACTACCACTTACTACCAGGAGGCGGCGCCCTTGTCAGCAGGGCCTGTGGGAGCTGATGCGCAGGCTTTGGACAATGACCCGGCTCCAGACCTACACCATCAGGTCCAAGAGCTAGCTAAAAGCGTTGCTGCGCTAACCCGAACTGTGCAGTCTTTACAGGTTTCCACTCCAGGGAAGATCCAGCTGGCATCCGGACCGGAGGACATCCCGTGGCGTCGACCAAGGAGGACCCCACCGGCCAGAGGAAGACCCAGTGACCGATACAGCGAGGACGGACGACCCATCTGCCGCCGCTGCAATCAACCCGGACATATGGAAAGGTACTGTTCTTTAAACGGGCACAACCTGGGGTAGAGGGCCAACCCCCAGGAAAAAGATCACCAGGCCCATCGAACTGGCGCGACAGATATGTGGGAGGACGTCCAGTCTTGCCTGTGGTACTGGATGGCATTCCCATGAGTGCCCTACTGGACACCGGGTCACAGGTCACCACCATCCCGTACGTGCTCTTCAAGCAGTACTGGAATGACTCGGATATTACCCGCTACCCTGACGACGACTTGAGTATCATCGCCAGCAATGGTCAGCCCGTGCCACAGATCGGATTTAAAGAGGTGACCATCAAAATTGGTAGAGTCGAACTGGCCGCACAGGGACTGATCATTGTAGATATTGACAAACATGAGAGTCACCCAAAAATAACTCTAGGAACTAATGTAATTGAAAATTGTCTTGCAGAGGTGATTTTCCTTTTACAGCAGGTTGCCAAGAATGCCAGCTCCGGCGAGCAGCGGGTGCTCCAGAAAGAGATCCGGGCACTGATGCAACGGCAACAAGTGGAACTCTCCGGCGGTGAGATTGGTAGCGTAAGAATGTGTGACCCTTTTCCTATTGCCATGCC
Source organism: Phyllobates terribilis (assembly GCF_046119375.1). Lineage (NCBI taxonomy): Eukaryota > Metazoa > Chordata > Amphibia > Anura > Dendrobatidae > Phyllobates > Phyllobates terribilis. Next base: position 279,679,770 of record NW_027362767.1, read on the forward strand.
CCCAAAAAGTGAAATGATGATTTGGTGCCGGGCAGCTATTGGTCTGAGAGGTAGAGATTACCAGGCAATGGTAGAACCAGTTTACTCAGACAGTAGGCCCACCATTTTGACAGCACGGGGGGTGGTCAATGTACGCCATGGGAGGGTGCCCGTTCGCATAATAAATATCGGGGAGAGGGAAGTGTACCTGCCCCGGTATGCCACGCTAGCCAAATTATATACCACTAATCAAAATTCTATACAATCTGTGGAACCCTTGCCTCCATCTCACCCGGAGGAAGGTAACGGCTCTAAGAAAGACATGGAGGACTGGTGTCAGCAACTACATCTGGGTACTGACTCCACTCCCTCACACCAGAAACAAGGAGTCTATCGGGTGGTTCAAGAGTATGAGAGAGTGTTTAGTAAACACCCGTTAGACTTCGGGCGAGTCAAGGGGGTAGAACACCGCATCCCCACGGGAGATCATCCTCCCATAAAAGAGAGGTATCGACCCGTACCCCCTGCACATTACCAACACGCCAAGGGGATGCTTAGAGACATGAAGGAGGCTGGGGTAATCCGGGATAGCTGTAGCCCCTGGGCAGCCCCACTAGTTTTAGTCAAAAAGAAAGACAACACCATGAGGATGTGTGTAGATTACCGGAAAATCAACCGTATCACACACAAGGATGCGTACCCCTTACCAAGGATAGAGGAGTCATTGGCTGCTTTAAGATCTGCTAACTTCTTCTCTACCTTGGATCTCACTAGCGGGTACTGGCAGGTTCCTGTAGCAGAGGCGGACCGGGAGAAGACCGCATTCACCACCCCGATGGGACTTAGCGAGTTCACCTGCATGCCGTTCGGACTCTGCAACGCCCCAGGAACCTTCCAACGATTAATGGAGTGCTGTCTGGGCCACAGAAACTTCGAGACGGTCCTGTTGTACCTGGACGATGTCATCGTATACTCCAAAACTTATGAGGACCACCTGAAACACCTGGCGGAGGTGTTCGAAGCTCTGGCGAGTTACGGCCTAAAGGTGAAACCCTCCAAGTGTCACCTCCTGAAACCAAAGGTGCAATACCTGGGACACGTGGTGAGCGCTGACGGAGTGGCTCCCGACCCCGATAAGATCACCGCAATTAAGGGATGGCCAAACCCCTCCAGCGTAAAAGAAGTGCGGCAGTTCCTAGGGTTGGTAGGCTACTACCGAAGGTTTATTCCCGGTTTCACCAAAAAGGCAGCACCTATGCAGGACCTCCTGATAGGCCAGTCCCGGAAGGCCAAGAACCAGAAGCCGCCCTTCAAATGGGAAAAGCTAGAAGAAGAGTCCTTCCGCCAGCTGAAGATGGCCCTCACGGGGGATGAAATCTTGGCGTACCCGGACTATAGCCAGCCCTTCATCCTCTACACCGACGCCAGTAACATCGGGCTAGGAGCCGTACTGTCCCAGATTCAGCAGGGGAGAGAACGAGTAATCTCCTATGCCAGCCGAAAACTGCGACCCACCGAAAGGAACCCCGAAAATTACAGCTCATTTAAGCTAGAGTTCCTGGCCGTGGTATGGGCAGTCACCGAGCGCTTTAGGCATTACCTCGCTTCTTCCCGGTTCACCGTATACACGGATAACAACCCGCTGACACACCTGGACACGGCAAGACTCGGTGCCCTGGAGCAGAGGTGGATGGCCCGTCTGTCCAACTACGAGTTCACAATTAAATACCGGGCAGGGCGCTCCAATACCAACGCGGACGCCCTGTCCAGGATGCCCAACCTGCCGGACGGAGGAGAAGATCCGGAGGGACTGGAAGAAGTTGAACTCCCTGCGTTCCACCGTCATGGGACTATCCAGTATTCCCACCGGGTAAGGAGTAAGCAGGCTGCTACGTTGAACCCCTTACCTCACTACAACTGGGCGGAAACGCAAGACAGCGACCCTGCCGTCCGACTGGTGAAGGAGATGCTGACTCGCCCGGAGGCTAGCCTGGAATCAGACGCTCCAGAGGAAGCCAAACAACTATGGGCAGAGAAGAGTCGACTGTTCCTTTACAAGGGGAAGTTGTGCCGCAGAATGGTTAACTCCAGGACGCATGAACTACTCTGGCAAGTAGTGGTGCCACGAAGAGACGCAGCCATGGTGATGGAGGCATACCACGACGGAGCTGGACACTTCGGGTGGAAAAAGCTGGAGTTCCTGCTGCGCGAGCGGTTCCACTGGGTAGGCATGAGGGGAACCATCGAGAAGTGGTGCAGAGACTGTGGCCCGTGCAATCTGAGAAGGAAGGACCGGGCCAGCCAGAAGACTCCCCTGCAGTCCATCGTCACCCGGCAACCGTTGGAACTGGTAGCCTTGGATCATGTAAAACTGACCCCCAGCAGAAGTGGCTACGTCTACGCGTTAACCATCGTGGATCATTACTCCCGGTTTCTGGTTGTCGTCCCCGTCAAGGACTTAACGGCTCGAACAGCAGCTAGAGCCTTCCAGCAGCACTTTTGCCGTCCACACGGGTACCCGGACCAAGTGCTGACGGACCAGGGACCTGCCTTTGAAGCGGAGGTCTTCCAGGAATTCTGCAATCTGTATGGCTGCCGGAAGATAAGGACGACACCCTACCATCCGCAAACTAATGGACTTTGTGAGAAAATGAACCAGGTGGTAATGGATCTTCTAAAAACGTTGCCCCTGGAAGAACGCAGTCTGTGGCCTGAGAAGTTGCCCGATCTGGTGGACCTATACAACCACATCCCGGTAGGTTCCACCAACTGTACCCCGGCTTACCTAATGAGGGCAAGACCTGGTAAGTTACCTGTTGACCTGGAAATGGGAGTCCTGACGCCCGAGGACACTTCACCAGAAACGGACTGGGACACAGAGAGGCAGCAGCAGTACCGGAAAGTACAGGAGAGCGTGGAGCGAAGTCTCTGTCAGGCTAGGGAAAGACAAGAGAAGACTTACAACCAGTATGCTCCCGCTGTTCCCCTGGTACCCGGAGAGCAGGTCTTGAAGAGGAAGAGACGGCTCCACAAGTTGGACGACCAGTGGGAGAAGGACCCGTACACCGTACTGCCCTCAAGCCACGAGAACCCGAAGGTCTGTACCATCAGTAAAGACGGAGGGGAAACCACAGCCATTGTATCCCGGGACCACCTGAAGAAGTGCCCCGAACAACTGAGGAACCCTGAGGAGGAACAGGAAGACCATCGACCCGTGGAAGAAAGGGAAGATATGGTTAGTACCGTGCTCGGGGACTTCCCTCGGTCTTGGACTCAAGTCAATGGTGCAGTTGTGGTACCCGTACTCACCTTCCTCCAACCATCATCCCAAGAACCTACGGAGCAACGGGTAGAGCAGGAAGAGCAGCCGGTCCAGGAGGCAGAAGACTCCACCCAAGCGGAACAGGAGAATCCACCCTCTGCTTATAGTGAGCCTGCCGTACCCCTAGTGAGACAAAGAGCCGGTAGACAGCTGCCCAGTTTACCCTTGACAGCTCCTACACCCTGTAGTTCAGGGCCAGACAGTCAGCTCCGTAGGTCCACTAGGGCCACTAGAGGCCAGTTACCCGCACGTTGGAGGATCTAAATGTTTAAGTTGTTTTACAATGTTTACCTGTTTATTGTTGCTTGTGTGTAATTTTGTGTTTCTAGTTGTTTTTAGGAGTCTTCGGTGGATTTACCGGGAATCCTTTGTATATAGTTGGAGCGTAACCCAGGATGGACTAGAGACTGTTAAGGACTCGGGGTAGGACAGACCCCTACCTGGTTACGTCTCCCTGTGTTGGTGAAATGGACACCTTTGCTTTTCTTCAAAGACTGCACCCGGTTGCGGACATCCGTGACCATCTTATTGTGTTTCCTTATTGTATTTTATTGTTCTTTGATATACCTTGTTATATTTTTCTAAAAAGTGTTTAGTTCCGGAGTACTAAATTTCACTAGGGGGGAGTGTGACACCCCAGGGGTCTGGTTGTCACAGTGATAGAGATATTACGTCTGAGAGCAGGTGGGAGGTCCTTTGGTCAGGGATCCTGTGCATGCCACACCTCCTGCCCAGCCTCGGGAGGGGAAGAACTTCCCCTGTATAAACCCGGGGCTGAGGCAGGGTTAGTGAGTCCAGGAAGAGTAGAGACAAGAGCAGCATAGGAAGCAGCAGAGTCACAAGGAGTCAGGGGCTGGCAGCTAAAGAGCTCGCCCTGACTAAGAAGATTCTTTACCGGACCCGGAGTCCGAGGCTGTGGGGACTAACTTCTACCCAGCAGCAGAATCCGTCAGGCAGGGGATTTCAGGTCCCCTGGCCCAGAAGCCCGAAGGCCCGGTCACACGCGTGGGACCAGCACCGCCATCGTGGAGCGGAAGCCATTAGAAGGCCCCGAGTCACCGGCCATACGGGTGAGCACCACACGGTACACTCAGGGACGTGGGCTACTTACATCAGCTTCTAGCAAGGTAGCCAGAAGAGTACAGTCAGCTTGGGAGGCCTACAACTACGCCTGGCCAGGGGAGATCCCATCTGCTCAAGGACTGACCAGGCCCCGTTCGCTAGCAAGTACTCCGGGAGGGTCTATCGTTGTTACCAGTAAAGACCCTGAACGCTACCATACCGTCTCTGAGTGGTTCCTGCTACCCCCATCATCCACGTCGGCTGCCCTGAGGCCATACCCCTCCCGTTGGGGGTTATACTATCACGCTGCACCATCCTTCCACCGGCCTCAGCGGTCTGCCCTGCAGCAGCAGCCCCCTGGCTGCATTCAACGGGTGGCGTAGTCATCAACCATTTTCTACCGCTAACAGACTGCCGTCCAGTTTGACTCCCTGGGCACGGACCGGGTCACCGCCACGAGACTACAACCCTAAACAGATCCGGCTCCGGGTAAGCTCCCGCGTGCGCAACGCAGCGCGACACAGGCCCAGGGGCGCGTCATTTAGTCCCGGAGTACTAAATTTCACTAGGGGGGAATGTGGCACCCCAGGGGTCTGGTTTTCCACAGTAACAGCAATGTTATGTCTGAGAGCAGGTGGGAGGTCTCTTGGTCAGGGATCCTATGCATGCCACACCTCCTGCCCAGTCCTGGGAGGGGAAGAACTTCCCCTATATAAACCTAGGGCTGAGGCAGGGTGAGTGAGTAGAGAAGAAGCAGAGAAAAGAAGCAAATATAGGAAGAAACAACAGGAGCTCTGTGGGAGCAGTGTTACAAGGAGTCAGGGGCTGGCAGCTGCAGAGCTCGCCCTGACTGAGAAGTTATCACCGGACCCGGAGTCCGAGGCTGTGGGGACTAACTCCTATCCAGCAGCAGAAACCGACCGGCAGGGGATTGCAGGTCCTCTGGCCCAGAAACCCGAAGGCCCCGAGTCACCGGCCATACGGGTGAGCACCACACGGTACACTCAGGGACGTGGGCTACTTATACCCGCCTCTAGCAAGGTAGCCAGAAGAGTATCGTTAGTTTGGGAGGCCTACAACTCCGCCTGGCCAGGGGAGATCCCATCTGCTCAAGGACTGACCAGGCCCCAATCACTAGCCAGTACTCCGGGAGGGTCTATCTTTGTCACCAGTAAAGACCCTGAACTACACAGTACCGTCTCCGAGTGGTTCCTGCTACCCCCATCATCCACGTCGGCTGCCCTGAGGCCATACCCCTCCCGTTGGGGGTTATACTATCACGCTGCACAATCCTACCACCGGCCTCAGCGGTCTGCCCTGCAGCAGCAGCTCCCTGGCTGCACTCAACGGGTGGCGTAGTCGTCCAACATCTACCGCTAAAACAGCGCCACTTAGTCTGACTCCCTGGGCACGGACCGGATCACCGCCACGAGACTACAACCCTCAACAGATCCGGCTCCGGGTAAGCTCCCGCGTGCGCAACGCAGCGCGACACAGGCCCAGGGGCGCGTCACCTCATTATAGTGAATTGATCCCTCAGGGGTTTCATCTTAATTATGTCACTTGGATATTTAAATGGAAACCCCGATATCATTGCTCAATGTAGAGCACAGGATAAATGGGAACATTTTACATTACATTTTGGATCACAATAAAAGCTTTGACTCAGTCCACAAAAAAGCAAGTCCCCACTCAGGTCCGTCATCTGTTAACGTAAATATAGGAGGCTTCCGCGTTACTAGTAGCACAAAGGCTCTGAAAAAGGCAAAATGGCCTTTGCCCCTCAAAAGAAATTCAGCAAATTCTGTGCTCCCAAATACAAATGCCCACCTCCCTTTTGAGCTGCACAGTGTGCCTATTCCGCAGTTAGCATCCACGTTTGGCATTTCTGCAGCGATGAGAGCCCGCCTAATATATAGGTGTATGTCTCCAGAAGCATGAGCTGAGCACAACATACTGGTCACTACAACATACTGGTCACTACAACAGCAGTTTGCAATTTTCACTCAGCAACATCCGCTGCTGCTTGTGTCTGGAAAAGATCCATGGAGTCAAAATAGTCACTACACCTGTAGATAAATTCCCAAAGGGGTATAATTTCCAAAATGGGGTCATTTGAGCGGGAATTTTGCTATTCTACCACTTAGGGGCTCTGTATATGGAGTACGCATACTATTCTAGAACAAATCGGTGCTCCAGGAGCCAAATAGTGCTCCGCCCTGCAGAGTCTCGACGTATGGCTAAGCAGTACTGTACAGCCACATATGGGGTTTTTCTACATTCAGTAGAAATAGTGGCACAAATTTTGGTGCCATTTTTACCCATTTCCCAGTGTGAAAATGTAAAATCTGGGGCTAAAACAATATTTTGGTGGTAAAAATTGTATTATTTTGTTCTTCACTGCCCAATGGTATAAAATTCTGTGATCCGCCTATGGTGTCAATATGCTCACTGCACCCCTAGATTAATTCACTGAGGGGTCTAGTTTCCAAAATTGGGTCACTTGTGGGGGTTTTCCACTGTTTAGGCACATCAGGGGCTCTCCAAACACGATTGTCACACAAGGTGATGGAAAGACTAAGAGCAACACAAAGGGAAGAGGGGAAGGAAGCCTAAACACTAGGGAAAGGGGGAGTGGAGACCCCTAGGCAGATCTAATATCACCCTGCCTACCCTACTGTCCCTATATAGGTTCCACACCTATCGCCGAGCAGGAACCTAAGCCCTAAATGTCCCTAGAGCTTTGCCCTAGATAGGGAGGGGACAGGGTGAGCAGTAGTCAAGCCCCACTACAAACTAAAGACAGCAAGGTAGACTAAGGGGATACACCAGAGAGAAACCGCCAACTGTCCTCCAAGTGCACCAGAGAAGAAACTGCTAGTGCTCCAAGTAAACACAGAGGTACATAGAACTATCACTGGCACTTCTCTGCAGAAACTGAGAGTTTTTAACTACCAAGCAAGGGTGTGTCAATCAGCAGCAGAAGGTGAAGGTAGCCGCGGGGTCCTAAAGGAAGAAGGATATAACAATACTAAAGAGATGAAAGGATCAAGAAGGTATCTGCAATGCCAAGCACAGTGAGTTTCTGCAGCCAGCTTCAGAGTGACTGTCTCACAACGACTGTCTCATATCGCTGACACACCCATGACAGCGATATGACACCGGCAGACCATTCCGCGTTACAAAATGTCACTCCTTCCTTTCTGAGCCCTGCTGTGCGCCCAAACAATAGTTTTCCCCCACATATGGGGTATCTGTGTGCTCAGTAGAAATTGCACAACAAATTTTGGGGTCCATTTTCTCCTGTTACCCCTTTGAAAATAAAATATTTGGGGCTAAAAGAAAATTTTTGGTGAGAAAAATGGGATTTTTTTTTTTTCAAAGCTCCACGTTATAAACTTTTGTGAAGCACTTGGGGGTTCAAGGTGCTCACCACACATATAGATAACTTCCCTGAGGGGTCTAGTTTCCAAAATAGTGTCACTTTTGGGAGGTTTCTACTGTATAGGCACATTGGGGCTCTCCAAACACAATATGTCATCCGCTAGTTATTCAAGCAAATTTTACATTCAAAAAGTCAAATGGCGCTCCTTCCCTTCCCGAGCCCTGCCGTGCACCCAAACAGTGGTTTTCCTCTACATATGAGGTTTCAGATTACTCAGGAGAAATTGCACAATAAAGGGTTTGGCGCAATTTCTCCTGTTATGAAAATGCAAATTGTGGGGCTGAAAACATTTTTGTGGGAAAAATGTGAAAATTTTATTTTTACGGCTCAATGTTATAAACTTCTGTAAAGCACCTGGGGGTTCAAGGTGCTCACCACACATCTAGTTAAGTTCTCTGGCGGGTCTAGTTTCCAAAATGGTGTCACTTGTGGGTGGTTTATACTGTTTAGGCACATCAGGGGCTCTCCAAACGTGACATGGCATCCGCTAATTATTCAAGCTAATTTTACATTCAAAAAGTCAAATGGCACTCCTTCCCTTCTGACCCCTGCTGTGCGCCCAAATATTGGTTTTCCCCTACATATGGGGTATCGGCGTGCTCAGGAGAAATTGCACAACAAATTTTGCGGTCCATTTTTCCTGTTACCCTTGCAAAAATAAATAAAAATGTTTTTTTTTTTTTAAAAAAAGTTAAATGTTCATTGTTTTCATCTATATTCCAAATATTCCTGTGAAGCACATGAAGGGTTAATAAACTTTTTGAATGTGGTTTTGACCATTTTGAGGGGTGCAGTTTTTAGAATGGTGTCACTTTTGGGTATTTTCTGACATATAGACCCCTCAAAGTCACTTCAAATGTGATGTGGTCCCTAAAAAATGGCTTTGTAAATTTTGTTGGAAAAATTAAAATTGCTGGTCAACTTTTAACCCTTATAACTTCCTAACAAAAATGTTGGTTCCAAAATTGTGCTGATGTAAAGTAAACATGTGGGAAACATTATTTATTAACTATTTAGTGTGACATATGTCTCTGATTTAAGGGCATGAAAATTCAAAGTTTAAAAATTGCAAAATTATCAAATTTTTGTGCCAAATTTCCAATTTTTTCAGAAATAAACGCCAGCCATATCAAAAAAATGTTACAATTATCATGAAGTACAATATGTCATGAAAAAAGAAACTCAGGATAAATGGGATCCATTGAAGCGTTACAGAGTTATTACCTCATAAAGTGACACTGGTCAGAATTGTAAAAATTGGCCTGGTCATTAACGTGCAACCAGCCTTCGAGGGTAAAGGGGTTAATTTAAACCATTTTAAAATTTTAACAAAATAGTACATTTGAAAAATGATGCTGACATACCTAGACATGTAATAACTGTCATTTATTAACTTTTTTATGTGGTATGACTATCTGGTTTAGGGATATAAGCATAAAAAGCTTGAAAATTGCAATATTTCAAAAATTTCAGCAAGTTTCAGATATTTTCATTAAAAATGCGAAACATATCGACCTAGTACTTATGTTAGTGGTAAAGTTATGTTTCACAAAAAACAATTTCAGACTCACTTGGATATGTTGAAGCATTCCATAGTTATTACCACAAAAGCTGACACATCATATTTGAAAAATGGGACCTTGGTCAATGAGGTCAAAATTAGCTCTGTCACTAAGTGGTTAACTGAGAATAACATTTCCTAATATTAATTTACTGTACTCATAGTTCACAAAGCTTTAGTAACAAACTTATTTTTTTTATAGATCTTATAATATGACAAACAGGATGATAGTGTACAGTACAGTGTCTGTGGACTATTTTTCTGTTATGAGAAAGTAACCAAATTCTGTAAATGAATGAAGATTTCCCAAAGGGGATATTTGTAACTTTCAGTATAATGTGAACATCAGAATGTGAAGGTTGTTTTGTCTAAATATATATATTGTGGTAAGACAACTCATTCGGCTGCTTCCAGAAGTAGACACAGGAACGTTTTCATCTGCTGGTTTATTTAAAACGGCATAAAGCACTGCAGGTTCCACAACTTAAACACGGCCTTGCTGGCACAATGGTAAAACAAATTATAAATGATAACACAGTGTTAGGGGGACAGTTGCAAATAACTTTATTAAATAATGGAAAGCAACCGAACCCGGGGTCCGCGATGCAGCCTGGTGGACTGTGGCCGAACACCTTCCGGGTGAAAAGGTAAAACAACCAACTTAAATAACAATCCCCTCCGTGTTACTGCACACAGGAGCGGGAATAGGGATTCGCACTATCTCCGTTAACTGCACGAGAGATGTGCGATAAATAATGTATCTGTAGCCCTGTTACAGCACAGGGACTACACAGTTGGCGCTAGGATGCGTGTGTGACTCACGCCGGCGTATAAGTGCTCCCAACCGGTGTGCTACCGAACTGAGGAATATCTCTCCACGTGGCTTACAGGTGGTACCGGGAATAGGTGTCTGCAGACTGCTCGGGGTGTAAGGCGACCCCTTTGTCTGAGCCAGACTGTCAGATGAAGCTACCTGCCTATTTCATCTAAGCCTGCCTATTTCCACTAAACCTGCCTGCCAGAAACTAAAGCACACGTGGAGCCCAAGAGACCAAGCATCCACACAATACTATCACAGCTCAATGATCAGAGCGCGCCGCCATGTTTGTGGGTGGGCTTTTTAAAGTTTAAACCCTGCCCACCGTCGCACTATTGGTGACGTCACCCGCGACCAATCAGACGGTGCCAGGTCACCGGATCAGCTGACTCCCAAACCACCAATCACGGTCCGCCATGTCACGGGCATGCTCAGTACAGAGAATCCTGGACTTAGGCTTTAGCAGCCCTGTCTCCCTCCGCAAACTATCCTTCATGTTGCTAGGAACAAAGACCCGAGAGACATCGTGTACATCTCGTGGACCAGCTAGGCTTTGGGACTGATGAAGATGCTGAGCAGCATCAGCCCTGGATGGACTGGAATGGGAGGCCACAGAATCCACTGATGGTTCTGAACCCATTTCAAATCCAGCAAGTGCCTGACGCCTAACACACAGTCCATATGCATATGAGATTCACCCGCATAAGTATGCAGAGAAAAAAACAGTGACTAAGCATTTAACTTCCCCAGCCACACCCTTGAGGTGGAGATATGGTGAATGACCTCCCACCCTTCACAATGGTCATTCACAAAAACCCACTCCCTTTTGAAATGATGGTTTAACCCCCAACACATAACATGCTGGAGAAAACTTGTAGGTTTAGTTCACTGAAGCTAGTAGCCACAATGAAACATATCTCCCCTCATATATATCAACAGTGACTCTGTCACATATTCCTCCCCTCTGCCCAAAGCCGGGAATTTGGGCACCTTCAGACACCAGACAGGGAATTCTAGAGAGGGCATCTGCCTTACCGTGTAACTTCCTGGGTCTATGCTCCACGTGAAAATTAAAGTCCTGGAGACCTAAGAACCACCTAGTCAGGCAGGCATTCTTGCCCTTCTTTTCCCTCATCCATCTCAAAGGGGCATGGTCTGACACAAGTTGAAACTTCCAATCTAGTCGGTAATATCTTAGCGTAGCTACGGCCCATTTTATGGCTAAGCATTCTTTCTGTACTATAGCATAGTTTTTTTCGCAGTAAAGAGCTTCCGGCTCATATATAGGATGGGATGTTCCTCCCTATTTATCTCTTGGGACAGCACGGCTCCAAGGCCAACTTCTGAAGCGTATGTCTGGACCACAAATTCTTTATTAAAGTCTGGTGCGACCAGGGCCGGCTGCTTACACAGTGCAAGTTTCAGCAATTGGAACGCCGTCTCTGTTTCAACTGTCCATTTCCCCATCGTTGATTTGGTGCCTTTGAGAAGATCCAAAAGTGGCGCGGCCATTATGGCAAAATTTGGGATAAACCGACGGTAATATCCCACAATTCTAAGAAATTGTAATAATAAAGAGCACAAGTACAATCATTATTTAATTTCTACTACTTAAGCTCCATATACATAAATTTGCCCATTGTACACTTTAGCAGAAACTACTCTAGTCCTTACACTATAAAGGATAGCCATGAGAGATAGGCAAGTATATTCGAGTGCAATTAATTCTTGAGTTTTACAAAAATCTTCATTCTGGAGAATAAGGATTTTTTTGTAATTAGCTTTGTGCAAAATGGCAGCCATCTGCCTCTCTGGCTTGGTTTTAACTCTAGGTCAGGGAATTCGGCCTTTAATAAGCCTTATAATTCACTGTGCCTTCTCCGAAACCTACTAGCGGCCTACAGTGAACACTGAGCGAAGACTTCTGGTTGCAGGCTCTGGTGGTTACTGCGCATGTGCAGTGATTTTTGGTGTCTGCTCACGGCCGGAAGTCCCAGCCTAGAATGAACGCTGTGATGATGATGTGAAGTGATGGAGGCATGGAGGATCAGAAAGCAGGCAGGGAGAAGTAGGGATGGCCAGAAAGGTGAGTGGAGATGAATTTTTTTTTCCTTATAACCTTTGGCAGGCCGCTTACCTCTCTGATTGCCCCTGCTGAGCCTTGACTGCTGTCAGGTCCCCCATGCCTCCATCGCATCGCATCTCTGACAGGGTGTTCACTCTAGGCAAGGGCTTCTGGACGCGAACAGGCCCTGAAGTTAACTGTACATGCTCCAGGGCCTACTCAATTTCAGAAGTCCCACCTTAAAGTGTACACCAGGCTGTGATTTCTTGCCGTAGACTCTAGAGGTCACTGCACATACATAGTTAACTTCAGGGCCTGATTGCAGCTGAAAGTCACAGCCTAAATTGAACACCAGGCTGGAAAAGTGATGCACCGGAGGCGAGGAAGACAGGATATCTGGCAGGGAGCTGTGGGGTTAGCTGTAAAGGTTGGTGATGAGGTGATTATAAGGATTTTTTTTTATTATGATCTGGAGTCTGGAGACACCCCATAGCACAATAATGGACATTAATTCACAAAGAATAAGTTCTCTTCAAATTGAATAAAATTCACATGGACAGGCAAATTCTAATTCTACTTCCTCCGATCATCACTAGTGGCTATTGCAGTTTTTACGTATATCAATTAATGCAGTGCTACACTTATTTACTGCTACCATCATGACCCACAAATCAATCATATGCATATCCTATATAGTGCACAGACAGAGCAGCATAAGAAAATGTAGGCGACTGACTTCTATTTTAGAGACATAAGCCTTGATTTATTAAAGTGTTTATGCCAGAAGTCTCTCGTAAAACATCTTGAAAACATTTTTTGCCCAACATGATGTTGTCCAATAAATTTTGCAACCTTTGGCCAGTTTTAGCCATCTCTGTTAAAATTAGCGGACCTGGGGTGTAGACAATGTACACAGAAAGCTGTGGTGTGGGCGGGGTTAACTTTATGAGCTCTGCTGCATGCTCCATCTAAAAATCCTGATTGTGTCACAACTGCTGCACCCAGTAAATTAAGTGATACATCGTCGGAATCAGGGTCTCTTTTCCTACATTACCTTGCTCTCAGATCAGGTAGCAAAAACCTGGTGATAGATTTTCTTTAATATACAAGTATTTCCAGCTTTTTGTAGTTTGCTTAGCAGCTTTTCTCTAAAAAATGGGACAAGTTGAGCAGAATAATCTCCTTATTGGTAGATGATGATGGATTTAATTAAACTGTCCTTCTAAACAATAATCTTATTACACTGAAGAATATCATATGAGCATGTGCAGAAGGCCCATACAAGTTCATAAAGACCACATGAGAGCTTTCCATCCATTGCCATTTTGTGACTTCCCATACATTGGTGATTTAAAACTAAAAAAGTTTATCTTGGGGCTTATGTGCCTGACATATCTGATCATATTACCTGTGTCAAGGTGAAGGAGTATTTTCTGCATCAGTAATACAAGTATATTGAAAACTTATTGTTTTATGCATGGGTAGGACACAGAAATTTTTGTCTTGGGAAATCCCTAATTTCAATATCTACAAGTTTCAGTACTTATTGACATTTGCGATAAATCCTCAGTGAAATGTAATGTGAAGATTTGAATATTAATAAAAAAATACTAAAATCTTGCAGTGTTTAGTTATTATAGTTGAATGTTTTCTTGAAAAATAAGATTTGAACCATTAAGAGTTATAATGTCTGTGTGCGGCTTATGCTGTTAGAACTGAGTCTGTTAAAGTTCATGGTGCAAATTTATTATGTGTCAGGTAGCTCACAGCTGGGAAAGCCCGCAGGTAACAATCATCATTACTGTAAGTGTTCCACTTATTCTAATTGTATGTCATTCACGGAAAATATACATACAGCAAGAGAGCAAGCAGGCCGCACTCTGCTGGAGGACTCCAAAATGGATTCATTCTCTGCATTTATGGAGCAGCTGAATTTTAACTCTCAGAGGATTGTTTTGAGTGCAGAAAGTGGCATCAAATGTATCAGTACACTAAACCATGCAACAACGTGCCAGACTCTCTAGCTGCCTCTTTACAAACAATAATGGATCACAAAGGACATTCTTGGCTAATAAACAGTTTGCTGACTAGTGTAAAAGGTAGAATGTATGGTAGAAAGTAGTGAGGTAAAGCACATACAAAGTTTATCAATGGAGATCATAATCAAGGGCTGACATAGAAATAATTGGACCTCAGATCAAAACTCAGAATGAGTGCTACCTTCAAAAAGGAGAAGAAAGAAATGAATAACCAAGAAGCAAATCTCTGGCAACAACTCTTTTGACGGAAGCTAGGCTGGGGTGCAGAATCTATAAAATGCTCTGGTCTTCACCAATAACCACATCAAAATGTTGTGGACTTTTCTGCAGGAGATATACCAGGCTGTAGTTCCCAGAATTGACATGGCTTGTAAAAGGTTCTACTGTTGGCGGAGTGAAGCGTGGTCAGGAATGGAGACATAGGTGGTCACAAAGAAAGCAATCATGGTGCAACAGGTCAAAGAAAGAGTCAGAAACAAAGTACAAGGTCAGGAATAGGAGTAGATATCACATGTATCCATAGGACAAGGCACGAGAGTGGAAAGGAATAGACAATTGTCAGAATTAGAAGGTCCTGTAACAGACTCTATGGTCCTGTTCCATGCTACAAGTCTGTTTTTGTTTTTATCACTGTTGCTGAATCTTGATGCCAATCCGGTGACAATTCTGAGCACTGTTACCTGTTCATTATCAGGTATCAAAGTCTACACTTTCTGGTTAGGGTTTAAGGTGAGTCCCTCAGATGGTATGCCAAATATGCTATTAAACAAGTAACAATCCACTTGTCGAGTTACGATTACTGCAAATGGATTAATGAAGATTCCTTTGTACTGATTGGAGCTAAATAAATATGTATATAGTTCTATGGGTATTTCTCATTCAGTTATTTTAGACTAAGGTTCAAACTTAATTTTGTTCAAGTAAATTCATCAACCTCATGGGATTCAGGGTGTAGAAACTGCTGGTGTAGTGGAATGCTTTAAACACTCAATCTACTAAGAAGAAATGTTTTCACTAGGTGATAATGGACTACTCTGATAGCAAATTACTAGCAAGATACCGAGACTATTTAAAGTCTTACATGAAACTGGCCCTGTGCCAGAACTCAGCCTGGACCTTTGAAGTCAGTTTTTTTAATTAAAAAAAAAGTGGTATAACTTGAGCTTCAATACACAGTGGGTGTAAAAAGTCTACACACCTCTGTGAAAATGTCAGATTTTTTTCATGAAAAAATCATACCAAGAATCATTTCAGAACTTTTTCCAACTTAAATGTCAACCATAATCTGTAGAAATCCATTGAGACACAAACGGAAATCATTTTGAAGGGGGGTTAAAGGTCGTTTCAGGGAAAAAACAATCTCACCATTCCTGATGAAGGAGATCATTTTTCTCCGAAAGCGTTGGATGAATTGTGAACAGCTAGACTCTCCACATACTGTGACATAATAATAATAATAATAATCTTTATTTATATAGTGCCAACATATTCCGCAGCGCTTTACAATTAATCACAGCCAATAGCAAACGAATCCCATGACACCCGCTGGGGCATGGTGAATAAAACTTCCTTAAAACCTTCTCTTGCTCAAATTTTACCATTCAACAGGAAAAGAAAGAAACATTTCCCACCTAAGAAGATCGTGGGTGGAACATTTCACCTACTGCATATAACAGATCTCTTCACGGTAGGAACAACTCCATTACTTGCTAGCTTCTTTCATACAACACACTTTAATGTGTTCAAAAGGTCATTTGATCTGATTATTTAGCTTTGAAAAGTTTTTATTAGCGCAGTTATTTCTGCTGGTGTCTGCCTGGTACAGTGGCCTGTTAGGTTTTGGCAGAAACAGGATCTAGAGGCATCATGTCAGTGTAACACTGACAGATCTAAATCATTGAAAGACATGAATATTGTCTGATGTATGATGCATCTTAGACCCTCTTTATGGTGAAACCTATCAGGCCACTGTACCATGCAGACGCAGAGGTCATTGAATGACTTCTAGTTGAAATGACAACCATCGACACCCTGCAATAGCTTCATGGGGAGCATATGTGGTGCATGCACATGTGGCGCATATGTGGGGAACCTTCTCCCTCTTACGATCGTCAAGAGGGCTATACAGCAAGGGATGGTGCTGGCACTGGCCCTTTCTGTTTCTGCAGGAGCCCGGCTATCAGTTAAGCAGAGCTTGCGGTAGTGATTATATGAGAAGAGCTTCTGTGCCTGCATGACCATCATGACATACCCGTACATCATATTGTTGAAACACTTTATGGCGTACATGTACGGAAGGGGTTACTATTTATCACCAATCCTATGGATAGATGATAAATACTGTTGTTTTGAACACATCATAAATATCAAGAATATTTTACTTATCTTCTAGCAGCTGTTTAATAAATTAATTTGTTCTATGTTCTTTACCGAGGTTTCATAAATTATCAGATGCACCATGGCATTTATTATAATGTCCAATGAAATGTAAGAAAATAAATAATACCCCAAACTACAACCTAAATATTGGTCTATTTGGGACAATAAAACAAAAAAACAAACAAAACTAACATGAAATATACTGGAAAGATTTGCAGCTTAATAAATGCAAGAGGGGAACATAAGGCATAAGGACAGACGTCTCCTTGAAAGATTAGGTTCCACTGGCCTACCATGCAAATTGGATCTATTTATGTGTTTGTTTTGCATTTTATTTTACCATTACTGCCTCGATTTTTCTGCTTTAATGCCTCCATAATATGTGGTACAGTTTCCAACATTGCAAAATTGCTTTTTAAATCAGGCACGACTATTACAAGTCTTGCTTCCTTGCTTTGTATAGCTTTCTCTTGTGCTTTATCGTTCATGAGTCCATTTTATATCTATCATACCTACATTGTGGCGCCATGCCATTTTCAGAGAGCTTTTAGAATGTTTGACTTTTAGGGATAGGTTTGTCTTGCTATACAATTGAGTTAGATTTATTTCTCAGATGCCAAGTACCTTTTGTATAATTTATTTATCCAGACGTAATTTAAGAGCATGCAAGACACGTCAATATCTCTGATTTTCTATCGAAGGTTAATGCAGGCAGCTCTCAATGTGTGAAGAGTGGCTCAGAACTCAGATATAAGTTTTTACTGTGGCCTTTCATCAATTAGATTTAGTTGGTTTCCATTGTCTTTATCAAAGTCTATATTTTAAAATCCCACTTTCATCTACTTCCTCAAGGACATACTATAGAATATACTAACTACTCAAACTAGAAAACTAGTATGAGCCATCCAAAGTGGAGTTTTTTACCAGTTCAGTACTGTAGATGATGATGTAACAGGAACTCAATGAGGATGGATCGCCTTCCACTAAACCAACCTATACCCTTCCTCACAGTGCCAGGCGAGCTTGTAATTCTTTTCATTGCATGGATTGGGACATTTGAAAACTGCCTACTAGCCATCGATGGCTCACATCTTCCCGAGGCCAGGAAATATGCCTTGCACATTCAAAACCTTTGTGCAAAAATCCAACAAATCTTTTACTTATTATCACTAGCAAATTACAAATGCATTACTTCTCTAACAGCATTGAAATATGTATTTGCTGCATTACCAATGCACATACCGTAAGTATTATTTTTTAATATTTCCACAAAACTTGAAATGTTTGTAACAAAAAAAATAATGCCTGATGGAAAAAAATCTGAAAGCAAGTTAATTTTGTTTTTGTGAAAGAAAAAAAAAATTGTCAATCAGTGTTATGTTATACCTTGGGATGTGAAAGCTGCAAGATATTATCGGGAAGTCTTTATGGGAAAATTGTTCAAGTTCGTCAGGAACCTAGAATTTCCTTAAATTCCACACAAATGTGATTCATAGTGAATTAATTCACTCATCTCTATTGTTTTGCCGCACATGTAATGCAATAAATATTGCACCTAGAATTTGTAGGGATATTAGAAGTCACCTCATAGCTCTCTTTGGTGACATTTTAGATTTGTTTTTAATGCTTCAGAGCAGAAAAATAGAACAATCTATCTTTATTGGCTATTACTTAAAGGAATTTTGACACAATCACAAGTAATCTACAAAATAGACTGGTGGGACCTACGCTGATTGCAAGAACTGGGCCACCAAGTCTTCCAGTGGTCAAGCATGAGCACTGTAGCTCTATTCTAAGTCTGTGGTACTGATGAAGATAGTCAAGGTCTGTTCTCGAATGTCTGTGTCAATTCCATGGACTTTGAAATGCGCGGGAGTGTACCTGCTCAAACACCAATTTAGTTAGATGTTAAGACTTGCGACCTGTTTTCTCACTATTAGGGAGGGTCCTAGTGGTGCGACTTATTGCTGAAATGCTGAAAAAGAGAAACGGCAGCAACTGGTACAGGTTAGGTTTTGCAAATTAAAGGAAGAATAAAATAGTAAAAAATACAAATGCAACTTTTTGATATTCATATAGTATTTTTATTGAGGTAAAGTTCAATGATCTTTCAGAATTATAGCAAATAATGGTAAAAGGAAGAAGAAAAAAAAACATTAATCAAACAAGAGTAATAAATTGTTATTCAAAGACCCTCAAGAGAGCACGAAAACAGCACTAATGATTTTTGCAGAAGGCATGGAAAATTGTAATAATAACATCAGAGAGTACAAATACATAGATCTACAGATGTCCAAAATATGTCATGCTCTGCGGATATTTCCTTCTCCAAAACTACAGTACATCTCTTTTTCATTTTTGCTGTAATTTTCCTGGAAATTTTCTGCATCTTCATATCTTTTTATTTATGTAAAGACACTGCTATAAATCAAAGTGAACTCTGCATCTTTATTTTAGGAAGGACAACAATTATACAATGGAGCATTTTCAGTATTGGAATTATTTTAGTGTGAATTGTCTACAGACTGATAATATTTTCCATAAACGTGTTTTAGTGTTGCACTGATAACCTGGGTAGTGATAATATCTTATTACATTTACAACTAAAAAGAAACAGTATCCCGGCATTCAAGGAACCTCTCAAAATATAATAAAATTTAAAATTTTATTGGAATGTGATACACAACAACGACCAAAACACTTTAAAAAATAAATAACACTAATAGGTCATAATTAGAGATGAGCGTTGTTCTACTCGAACTGTTCGCCAATCTCAAATTCGAGCTGTTTTGGGCGGTGTTCGAGCCGTTCGGCGAACACGAACAATTTGAGAAAAATTCGGCTGTTCGAGGTTATGTTCGATAACTGTTCGTGCACCAAAATCATAACTGGATTTTTTCTCAGTAATGATGAAAATTAATGTTAATACGCAGTTTGAGTGTACAGCGGGGTGGGGGGAGGGGCAGGGGATGGATCTCTGCAGGAACAATGAAGATCTCCATTTTTTTTTTCTCTTTCCCGCATTTACAGTGGGGAGGTGCAATCTGTCAGCCTATCAGCAGCGCACACACGGAGCGAAGTGCTTTTTTTCACACAAGCAAGGGCATGTGTCATTGGCAGTGTATGTCACATGTCCTTGCCCTATAAGACCAAGCCATTTTCCCCGTCGCCACCATTTTCTCACTGCTGCAGCTGCGTGTTAGACGTCACCGCAGTTGCTGTGTGTGCTATACCTTGTTAATTTCAAGCCAATTTTCGCACAAATCTACAGATAGCTTGGGAGTAGGGAATAGTTGTGATTGCAGTCCTTTTAAGGACTAGGTTACAGCATTTCCTACGACTTTTATCAGGCAGGTCTGTGCTCTTAAATAGACAGGTTGTGGGAGTAAAGACTAATTGTAATTGGAGTCCTTTTCAGGACTAGGTTACATCAGTTCCTATCAGTTTTTGCCAGGCAGGTCTGTGCCAGTGCTGTGCAAGTTTTTTTCACAGCATTTGGCTGAATCTGGCAAAGCTAATCCTTTTTGGCCTATTGCAGAGTGTGTTAGTCAGTGGAGTAGCCTATCTGTGTTGCAAGATATACCACCTGTGTATAGAATACCAATTTTTTTACTGCACCTAGTGAAGTAAAATCTTTTGGGCATAGCATCATTCTATTAGTCCATCTATACTGACCTCCATCAGGTTGCAAATTGAATATAATTTTTTTCTGCATCTAGCTCTGAAAAAATATTGGGCTTCTAGCTGTGTGTGGGACTTGTTCTATTAATCCATCTATACTGACCTCCATCAGGTTGCAAACTGAATATATTTTTTTCTGCATCTACCTCTGAAAAAATATTGGGCTTCTAGCTGTGTGTGGGGCTTGTTCTATTAATCCATCTATACAGACCTCCATCAGGTTGCAAACTGAATATATTTTTTTCTGCATCTACCTCTGAAAAAATATTGGGCTTCTAGCTGTGTGTGGGACTTGTTGTATTAGTCCATCTATACTGACCTCCATCAGGTTGCAAACTGAATATATTTTTTTCTGCATCTACCTCTGAAAAAATATTGGGCTTCTAGCTGTGTGTGGGACTTGTTCTATTAATCCATCTATACAGACCTCCATCAGGTTGCAAACTGAATATATTTTTTTCTGCATCTACCTCTGAAAAAATATGTGGCCTTCTAGCAGTGTGTGGGACTTTCTCTATTAGTCCATCTATACTGACCTCCATCAGGTTGCAAACTGAATATAATTTTTTTCTGCATCTAGCTCTGAAAAAATATTTGGCCTTCTAGAAGTGTGTGGGACTTTCTCTATTAGCCCATCTATACTGACCTCCATCAGGTTGCAAATTAAAAATAATTTTTATCTGCATCTACAGTACCTCTGAAAAAATATTTGGGCTTCTAGCTGTGTGTGGGACTTGTTCTATTAGTCCATCTATACTGACCTCCATCAGGTTGCAAATTGAATATCATTTTTATCTGCATCTAGCTCTGAAAAAATATTTGGCCTTCTAGCAGTGTTTGGGACTTTCTCTATTAGTCCATCTATACTGACCTCCATCAGGTTGCAAATTAAAAATAATTTTTATCTGCATCTAGCTCTGAAAAAATATTTGGCCTTCTAGCAGTGTGTGGGACTTTCTCTATTAGTCCATCTATACTGATCTCCATCAGGTTGCAAATTAAAAATAATTTTTATCTGCATCTACCTCTGAAAAAATATTTGGGCTTCTAGCTGTGTGTGGGACTTGTTCTATTAATCCATCTATACAGACCTCCATCAGGTTGCAAACTGAATATAATTTTTTTCTGCATCTAGCTCTGAAAAAATATTTGGCCTTCTAGCAGTGTGTGGGACTTGTTCTATTAGTCCACCTATACTGACCTCCATCAGGTTGCAAATTCAAAATAATTTTTTGTCTGCATCTAGCTCTGAAAAAATATTTGGCCTTCTAGCAGTGTGTGGGACTTTCTCTATTAGTCCATCTATACTGACCTCCATCAGGTTGCAAACTGAATATATTTTTTTTCTGCATCTACCTCTGAAAAAATATTGGGCTTGTAGCTGTGTGTGGGACTTGTTCTATTAATCCATCTATACAGACCTCCATCAGGTTGCAAACTGAATAAAAAAAATTTCTGCATCTACCTCTGAAAAAATATTTGGGCTTCTAGCTGTGTGTGGGACTTGTTCTATTAGTCCATCTATACTGACCTCCATCAGGTTGCAAATTGAATATAATTTTTTTCTGCATCTAACCCAGCCAATAGTTTTGGCCTAATACCACAGTTTGGCCACTCAGCTCTTCTCGGTTCCCATCCATTGTTTTTTTGTGCAAACAACTCCAGAGTTATGAATTAGTTAACCACCAAAATGAGTGGAAAAAGGCCTGCTGCTGGTGGAAAGGGGAATAGGCGTGTTGGGAAGGGGAAAAAAGGTTGTGTCCGTGGGGTAGGTGTTAAAGCAACAGTAACATCTGCAGAAGAAAGACCATCTTCCAGCCAAACTAAAATGTCTACTTCTTTTAGCGGACAATGTGATAAGATCCCTTTCTTACGGCCACGCCAATCGCTACAAATTCCAGATGAGGCACAAAAACAGCAGGTGCTTCAACAGATATCAAGTGCTCCTTTAAGTGGGCTCTCCTCCACATCAACTTCAACATCACAAATACTCCAGTCCTCAAAGGTGTCACCCCAATCGCACTTGCTTCCTCACAGCTCCCAAATCTCCAGCTGCCCGTCTGAGTATGAGGTAGAACAGATGGTTGAGTCTGCAGAGCTGTTTACTCATACTATAGCCTGGGAATCAGAGGTCGACTCCAGCGCTTCTGTGAATCCAGACGAGGAAATGATCTGCACTGATGCCCAGAATCTTTATGAGTCGGATCCAGGACCAGACGCAGAAGGTTCTGACCATAATGTAGACCCTCATTCCCAAACTGTAACTCCTGTTGGTGGAGACAATGAGGAAGACAATGATAAGACTCAAATACCTGATTGGAGCGACAACTTTAGTTTTTTGTCAGGGCAGGAACAGGTTGGCTCTGAGGACGACGGGTGTGATAACGCACAGGGTGATGATGATGAGGTCGGAGATCCCACTTACTGTCAACCCACAGTCAGCCAAGAGATGAGGTCAGCAGAGGAGGTGGAGGAAGATGCTAGTGACGACGAGGTCAGGTTGCGCCTTCCTGGACAGAGACGTAGTACTGGAAGCACGTCAACAACTGCATCCTCAAACACAACTCTGCCTCTCACCACAAGTCGTGGTGGCTCTTCAGGTCGCATGGGTGCTAAGCCTTGCATAAGCCTGGGCATTTTTTCAGATCGATAAAGATGACCCAACTCGTGTTATCTGTAACATTTGTCAGCAAAAGCTAAGTAGAGGCCAAAAAATACATAGTTTGAGTACTTCATGCATGAACCGGCACATGGACATGAAGCATAAGTTGCAGTGGGAAGCTCAGTGTGCTACAATGCGGCCTAGCCGGCCGGGCCAACCACCGTCTGCCATATCTTGTGCATCCGCGGCCTCTTCATCCTCTGTGACTGGGGGGACAGCAGTCACACCTGTTTTGGGGCGCAGACCTGCCACCTCTTTACCCGCAACAGCCAGCGTGATTGGCAGGTCATCATTTTCTTTGGAGGTGGTAACACCAGCTGGTGTTGAGCGCTGTCCGACATCGATAGCACCACCTTTGGATCAAGGCAACCTAACATGTCCGCCTGCATCTTCCTCACAGACCGGCAGTTTGCCGGGGACACCCTTATCAACCCCGTCTAAGCACAATAGCCAGCCCTCGGTCCCTCAGATGTGGACAAGTAAAAGACCATTTCCTCCTAGCCATAAGAAAGCTAAGAGGTTGAATTTCACCATCTGCAAGCTCTTGGCTACAGAAATGATGCCTTTCCGCCTGGTGGACACAGAGGATTTTCGAGACCTTATGTCCGTCACAGTGCCCCAGTACCAGATGCCCAGTCGGCACTACTTCTCAAAGAAAGGTGTGCCTGCGCTCCACCAGCATGTCGCACACAACATCACCGCTTCTTTGAGAAACTCTGTGTGTGACAGGGTGCATTTCACCACAGACACTTGGACGAGTAGGCATGGACAGGGGCGTTACATGTCGCTGACTGGGCACTGGGTAACTATGGTGACAGCAGGACAAGGGGCTGCTGTCCAAGTCTTGCCGTCCCAACGAGTTGTGCGTCAATCCTCTTTATGTCAAAGTTCCTCCACTGCTTCTGCCTCCTCAACCTCCTCTCGGTCTTCCACCTGCACCCAAAGCCTGTCTGGTCATGCCACAAGCTTTCTAACTGCGCAGAAGGGATCCTGCACACCTCCTTACTATGCTGGCAGTAGGGCTCAACGTCATCAGGCGGTTTTTACTTTGAAATGTCTGGGAAATGTGAGTCACACAGCTGAGGAGTTGTGGTCAGCTCTGGAGAACCAATTTCATGAATGGTTGTCTCCACTGGACCTGAAACCAGGGAAGGCCGTGTGCGACAATGCTGCAAACCTGGGTGCGGCCCTTCGCCGGGGCAATGTCACACACGTGCCTTGTATGGCTCACGTGTTGAACCTGGTTGTCCAGCAATTTTTAGCCCACTATCCCAGACTAGATGGCCTTCTGCAGAGGGCACGGTCGCTGTGTGCTCACTTCCGCCGTTTGCATCCCGCAGCTCAGCGACTTACATCTCTACAGAAGTCGTTGGGCCTGCCACTTCACCGGCTAAAATGCGATGTGCCTACCCGGTGGAATTCAACTCTGCACATGTTGCAGCGACTGTGGCAGCACCGACAAGCCCTGGTGCAATACGTTCTGACGTATAGCCTGGGCCAACGAGATCCAGAGGTGGGGCAAATCACGCTGGAGGAGTGGTCTCAGATCAGGGACCTATGCACCCTTCTGCACAGTTTTGAAATGGCGACGAAGATGTTTAGTGCTGACGATGCCATTATCAGCATGACTATTCCGGTGATTTACATGCTGGAGCACATGTTAAACAGAATTCGGAGTCAGGTGGTGGCACAAGAGGAGGTGGAGGAAGTAGAGGAGGAGGAGTTGTATGCAGAAGGGCTAACATCTGCAAGGTCCAGACGGTCGGCAGCACCAAGGCGGCAGGCATGTGAGGGTGGGGGAGATGGTTTTACCAGGGCGCATGGTAGCAGCCAAACTAGTGAGGAAGGTGCAGGAGCCCAGGA
This sequence comes from Phyllobates terribilis, assembly GCF_046119375.1. NCBI lineage: Eukaryota > Metazoa > Chordata > Amphibia > Anura > Dendrobatidae > Phyllobates > Phyllobates terribilis. Next base: position 279,704,645 of record NW_027362767.1, read on the forward strand.
AGAAGTGGAGGACGAACTGATGGAAGACTCATCAGATGAGGGAGACCTTGATCACATTTCTGTTGTGCGAGGTTGGGGGGAGAGGACAGAGGAAGGAAGCATGATTGTTACCTCGCCACCAACACAACAGGGACTTGGTGCTCCTGTATGCGCAACACACATGAGTGCCTTCTTGCTGCACTACCTGCAACATGACCCTCGAATTGTGAAAATTAGAAATAATCCTGACTACTGGGTTGCCACACTGTTAGATCTCCGGTACAAAAGTAAATTTGCAGAAATTATTCCTGCCATAGAAAGGGATGCACGCATGCAGGAGTATCAGCAGAGACTGTTGCAGAATCTTACATGTGCTTTTCCACAAAATACCAGTGGTGCACGTAGTGAATCTCACAGTTCCAACTTGCCAACCGTGGGACCGTCAAGTGTTCAGCACTCAAACCGTAACAGAACCACAGTATCTGCTGGTAACATCAATTTTGCGGAATCATTTCACCACTTTTTTAGCCCATCCTTTGCAAGGCCACAGGAGACAAGAAGTCTGACACATAGTCAACGCCTAGAGACGATGGTACAGGAGTATCTCCAAGTAAACATTGAAGCCATGACTGTGTCACTGGACCCTTGCTCTTTTTGGGCTTCCAATCTGGATAAATGGCCGGAGCTAGCCACTTACGCCTTGGAGATCTTGTCATGCCCCGCAGCCAGCGTTCTGTCTGAACGTGTGTTCAGCGCTGCTGGTGGTGTGCTGACAGATAAGCGCACGCGGCTCTCCACTGATAATGTAGACAGACTCACGTTCATAAAGATGAACAAATCATGGATCCGAAACGACTTTTCTACCCCTGTGTCATCCTGGGGAGAGTAAAAGCTTGATGATTGGTTAAAATCACCCTACCAACCGTTTTAAGCTTTCAAATTACTAATCATGTTTATCTGTATCTTGGCTGGAAAATAATTTGGGCTTTGTAGCAGTGTGCAGCACTGATTCTATTAGGCCATCTATAATAAGCTCCACCAGATTTAAAATTACTAATCATGTTTATCTGTATCTTGACTGGAAAATAATTTGGGCTTTGTAGCAGTGTGCAGCACTGATCCTATTAGGCCATCTATACTAAAGCTTCACCAGATTTAAAATTAATAATAATTTTTAGCTGCATCTAGCCCGGAAAATAATTTTGGGGCTCCGAGATGCGCAAGACACATAAGTGCCTTCTTGCTGCACTACCTGCAGCATGACCCTCATATTGTCAGAATTCGAAGTAATCATGACTACTGGGTTGCCACACTCTTAGATCCCCCAAACTTTTCGATCAACCTTTTCATTTTAATAAAGACCAAAAAAATGGTCATTTTTGAAATTATAAGCATTAGCAGGTTGTTAGAAACTGAAATCAAACAGTTTTCAACTCAAAACTTTATTCTAGGTGATGTTACATTTTCACATAGGACCCGTTGTTCGAAAGGAGCTTCTGAACTCTCTCGTCCATTGAATTTGTCAGGTTTTGGATGGTTTCTGCTTCAATTGTTTTGCATGAGGACAGAATACCCTCCCAGAGCTGTTGCTTAGATGTGAACTGCCTCCCGCCATCATAGACACTCCTTTTAATGATGCTCCAAAGGTTCTGAATGGGGTAGAGGTCAGGGGAGCATGGGGGTCACACCATAAGTTTGTCCCCTTTTATGCCCATATCAGCCAGAGATGCAGATGTTTTATGTGCAGCATGAGATGGTGCATTATCATGCAAAAAAATGATCTTGCTGTGAAATACACGGTTCTTCTTCTTGAACCATGGCAGGAAGTGCTGTTTGAGAAAATCCACATACATTATGAAGTTCATCTTTAGCGCCTTCAGGGATCCTAAAGGGGCCGACAATCTCTCTCCCCATGATTCCAGCCCAAAACATTACTCCACCTCCTCCTTGTTGGCGCTGTAGCCGTGTTTGCGTGGGGTGTCCATCAACCAGCCATCCTCCACTCCATCCATCTGGACCATCGAGCGCTGCACGGCACTCATCCGTGAACAAAACAGTTATGAAATCAGTCTTCATGTAATGTTTGGCCCACTGGAGCCGTTTATGCTTGTGTGAAGTAGATAGAGGAGGTCGACAGGATGGCGTATGCACAGCTGCAAACCTCTGAAGGACCCTGCATCTTGTTGTTCGGGGGACGTTGGAGGCACCAGCAGCTTCAAAAACTTGTCTGCTGCTATGACAAGGCTTTTTTGCCGCTGCTCTTTCAACCTGATGTAATTGCCTGTAGGAAAGAGTCCTCAATTTGCCCTTATCAGCACGCACACGTGTGTACTGTGAATCAGCTACATACTTCTTGATTGCCAAGACACTTCATCCTGATCATCGCACAATGTTGATTGTAGTCATGCCTTGACCTAAACACTCCACAATTTGTTGCTTCTCAGCAGCCGACACATCCTTTTTCTTTCCCATTTTGGCAGAAAATGTAGGCTGCTTAATAATGTGAGACAGCCTTCTTAAGTAGTCTTGCCTTTCATTGGACACACCTGCCAAACTAATTAGCACAGGTGTCTGCAATTGCTTACAGTGATATAAAGAGCCCTGACACACATCACCATCAATGAGTTTAACTGACAAACAAATTCTACCCTTATCACTCCTAAACACTTTTTGCATAATAATTTGGAACACAGTGTACATGTGCTTTTCCACAAAACTCCAGTGGTTCACATAGTGAATCTTACAGTTCTAACTTGCCAACCGTGGTCTGTATGGAGTTGTTCAATAAAGGGCCCAAAATTAAGATAACATAGATGGGAGAGGTCTCTATGAATAGGAATTCCTAAGTATTTGATACCCTGTGAGGGCCAGGCAAAGGGAAAGTTGGACTGGATGGAATCCTATATGGATTTGGGGAGGGAGACATCGAGGGCCTCAGACTTCGCTGCATTGATTTTAAAATTTGACCATGTAACAAAGTGATCTATTTCAGCCATAACAGCATGGATGGATATATGTGATTGAGTGATATATACTAGGACATCATCAGCAAATAGAGAGCACTTGTACTCGGTGCCTCCCACCTCAATCCACCTAATATTGGGGTTATGGCGAATTGATGAGAGCAGGTGCTCCGTCACTAGGATGTATAAGAGAGGGGACAGAGAACATCCCTGCCTTGTCCCATTGGTGATTGTGAAAGGTGATGAAAATGTTCTGACGCGCCCCCTCGGCCTTGGGACACCCGGAGCCGGACCCTTTTTGGTGGATGCTGGTGGTTGTAGTCTCCGTGGCGGCGACCCGGTTCCGTGGCTCAGGGCGGTCAAACCAGTGGCGGAACTATTTATGTGGTTTTGATGTTTAGATGTCCGACTACGCCACCCGTGGATTGCGGTCAGAGTGAACCGCCGCTCCAGGGCAGACCGCTGAGGCTGGTGTTGTGGGTGCAGCAGAGCGTAGCATAACTCCCCACGGGAGGAGTATAGCCTCAGGGCAGTGTATGCGGAGGATGGGGGTGATGGTGCAGGGCAGCAGCAGTAACGACACGGAGTCAGTGATGCAGTCCAGGGCCTTTACTCACAGTTCTTATTATCCAGACCACGTCTGCAGGTAACGGCTGCCCACGTCGTACTGTACTCACCAGGTGAGGGGCTCAGACAACTCCCAGATAACTTTGGAGCGCTTCACAGGACCCCCTTTGTGTGTCCTTTGTCTAGCCTTTCTTACCAACCCTTCTGTCCGGCTGCCTCGGGCCTCCTCTTGGTAAACTTGGCGCCAGTTTCCCTGACCCTATGTGGTGCCTTCCTAGCGGGTGTAGCGAGGGGCTGCGCCACATAAAATGTCACAGCCTCCTGTTTCTAGCTGAGGGTCGTTTCCTGCCTCCACTAGTTTCGGGGACCGGTCTCCCCCTTTGGCCTGACCCCTCCACGCAGGTGGATTCGGGCGTGCGGTGGCGACTCGCCCATCCGCACCCCTGGGATCCCTTCGTTCCTCGTTCCTGGAGCCTTCTCCGCTCCTCTTCCTTCCTTCTCCCTCTTCCAGGCCTGGGCCTCTGTTACTAGGCCCGCCTCCGGAGCAGAGCTCATGCAGAGCCCCTGCTCCCTGCCACTTCTGCTCAGACTTCTCTGCACTGAACTAAGATGGTGCCCACCTTTTATACTCCCTTCTCAATGCACCCAGGAACTGCTTCCTCCCTGCTCCTGCACTACAGGGTTCCCCTTCCTCAGTGTTCCCTCCCCCTACTCCAGCCAGGGACAGGGACTGTCGTGTCCATCTCAGGGGCATATTGGTCGCCCTGCCCCACGGCAATGTGGTGTAATGCATGCAGGTGTCGGGTCCTGATCCACACTCCATCCTTACCTGAGAGTGAGATATCACACCTCTGGGTGAGGTGCAATACCTCTGTAGCAACCGAGCCCTCAGGGTAATACAGTTCCATTTATCTTCAGCCTAGGTGACGTATTGCGATACAGGGCCGTGATTTTGGCTATAAAAGGGTCCTCTAGACCCCTACCCCAAGCTTTTTAAGAGAATCATATATGGCGTGCCAGGAGACTCTATGGAATGCTTTCTCAGCATCCAACGAGAGTATCTAATTACAAATTTTTAACTGCATCTAGCCCAGGAAATACTTTGTGCCTAGTAGCAGTGTCTGCTAGTCAGCGGATTATCCCGGCTGTTAAGCAAGCTACACCACCTGTAGTTTGGACACTTAATTTTTTCAAAGGAAATGCTTCGGGACCACGGGATACTCAGTGAAGAGCATCAGGAGGCACCCCAAGGCATAGGGGCTGGGACTGGCAGTAGGATGCCTTGCGGTGGACAGCCAAGCTCGATCCTTATAAAAGCTTTTTAACTGCAGCAGCTTTAGTGGACGCTACTGGAGCTGGAATTACGCGGCTGCTGGCATGAGACTTGCCCTCCAATAGATCCTTGTAAATGGATTTAAAGTGTATTCATTCAAATTAGAGAGACAATTTAAATTAAAAAGCTTAGAGCTGCCTCCACCACAGGGGGGCTCGCTTGACCCACCAGCGGACAGGCACCAGTATTGGGAGAGGGGGGCTGGCCGTCAGGGTTCACCGCGGCTCTGGCACAAACCCGGCGACGCGGAGGTGGCACGGGCAGGAGCGGACTGAACGTGTCGGCTTCTCACTTTTTGGATTTTAGAAGGGCATGACATGCCTATATCTGTGTCTCCCCCTCCTTTTACTCCTCCACCTCTTTTCTTTTCGCATGACTATATGTACTTGTCACTTTTCCATGTGTTAGTTGTGTCTTCTGAGCAGTTTGTCAGCTTTTGGACACCTTTGAAGGTGTTTTCTATGTGTTTCTATGTGTTTTTGTTTGCCTGCCATTGGTTTTAACGGTGTTCGAAGGTGTTCGACGAACAGTTCGACGAACAGTTCGGCGAACACACGGGTGTTCGACGAACCGAACCGAACTCGAACACTACGGGGGTGGCTCAACACTAGTCATAATAGATTAAAACAATCGCAATCCAGGAAGGAGACACAACAGTGTATTAGTGGAGCACTCACATTTTAACACTGTATAAAAATAGTTGCTGAAAAAATTAAAAAAAGCTTTAGGAAGATGGCTGCACACACTGGAAACTCATGCACGCTGCTCTGCCTCACCTCCCGACACCGCTCCGAGCCCCAGCCACAGGCCTCGGCCTCAGCCTCAGCCCGGCACAGGCCCCAGCCACAGGCCCGAGCCAGAGGCCCCGGCCTCTGCCCCAGCCACAAGCCCCACCCACAGGCCTTGGCCTCAGCCACAGGTCCCGGCCCGGCACAGGAACAAGCCAGGCTAAGGGCCCCAACCAGGCACAGGACCCGGCCAGGCACCAGGCCCAGCACAGGCCCCAGCCAGGCATTGACACCATAGCATCTCACCTCTTCTGCTGCAGTCGCCGGGTTCCTGAGGGAGGGAATGGAGGGCCCTGCGATCCTGCTCCACCACCACCGCAACCTCCCACTGCTGGAGCACCAGCTTCTTGCATCCAGGGTCTGCAGCATTCCTCCACTTCTACCGGCTTCCTGAAGGACCCTGCCTCCTGTGACCCTTGCTCCACCACCCCCCAGGTAAGATACCATACCTATTCAGACTATAAGATGGACCCCCATCTCATAAAAAATATTTTTTTCCCTATTTTCTACCCCCAAATTTCTGGTGCGTCTTGTGATCCGATGCGTCTTATATTCTGAAAAGTATGGTCTATACATTGGTATTTTGCATGCGTTATATAGATAAATAGAATCTGTTAATTGCATAGTTGTGTTAGATTATATAGCTATAAATCCTGAATGCCTCAAAAGATGAAATCAGATGATGATGCATACTTTCACTATTAAGAAATATAGATAAAAGCTTGAACATTGATATACAATAATAGTTCCATTTATTGTGAAGACAAATGAAGGAATAATGATGGTACGGATCACCTTGATGGCATTCGCATAGCATTAATAGGCAACTAAAGTTAGGTGCAGTGTACAGTCACTCGGTTTGGTGATTTAGTTATCTAAGTACTCCCTTTGCTGCTGGTTTAGTTTCTGTTTCTCCCTTGTAAAAGCCTGTGATGGCGAAACATGCGTTGGGATGCAGTAAGGGTGTTAGGTGTCAGTCTGGTGCTGGATTTGAAATGGGTCCAGGATCTTCTGTGGTCTCCTATTTCAGTCCAGCCAGGGCTGATGCTGCTCAGCATCGTCGTCAGCCCCAACGCCTAGCTGGTCCACGAAATGTGCAGATTGTCTCCTGGGTATTTGTGCCTAGCAATGTTAAGCATAGGTTGCAGAGGGAGACAGGGCTTTTGGAGTCTAAGTCCAGGATTCGCCGCACTGAGCATGCCCGTGACCTGGCGGATCGTGATTGGTGGTTTGGCACCCACCTGACCCGGTGACCTGGCACCGCTTGATTGGTCCACGGGTAGCGTCACCTATGGCGTATCGGTGGGCAGGGCTTAGTCTTTAAAAGGCCCGCCCACAAACATGGCGGCGCGCTCTGATCATTGAGCAGTGATGCTGGTGTGTGGATGGCTCTGTTCCACGTGTAGTTTCTGCTAGGCAGGTTAGCTCCATAGAGGTAGGTAGCTTCGTCTAGCTGTCTGGCTCAGCCAAAGGGGTCGCCTAACACCCCGAGCAGCCTGCAGATGTCCTGTTCACGGCTATCGTCTGTCAGACACATGGAGTAATACCCTGCAGTCCGGTAGCACGCCGGCTGGAGGCACGTGTACCCGTCGGCGTAGTCACACACGCATCCTGGCGCCGCCAGTGTAGTCCCTGTGTAGTTAACAGGACTACAGATAGTTTTTCTCCGCCTATCTCTCGTGCTGCTAACGGAGATAGAGCGAACCACTATACCCGTTCCTGTGTGCAGTAACACGGAAGGGTCTATCATTTAAGTTGGTTACTTTACTTTCCACCCGGAAAGTGTTCGGCAGCAGTCCTCCAGGCTGCATCGTGGACCCCGGGGTCGGTTGCATTCCATTATAATAAAGTTGTCTGCAACCGCCCTCCTAACAAAGGGTGTGATCCCTGATGGTATGCATAGCCATGTCTTTATCTTTAACTGACTAGTCTCTCTCTGTTTGTACCAGATGGGTTTTTTCTATATATTATCGACTCTGACTTGCTTATTACATATGGTATCTATACTGGGTAGCTGAGTATTTATATACACTGTTACTTTATATAACTTTACTTTTTGGATTCCATAGTATATCTGTTTCTTTTTAGGTTGTTGTAGGTTAGCACATTGTCACTTTTATGTGCACTGTCACTTTATATATACATTTTTAATTTATTTGAGGCCGACCTTATAATTTATTCTAATCATGAGCCTTGTTGCTTGGATATGTACTGTCACTTTACGTATTTATGTATCCTGATTTTATGACTATATTAGATATTTTTTGTGATCCTCAGAATTGTTCCTCAACATAAAATTCTGTGTCTCCAAATACAGATAGTCACCTCATGCCCTCTCCTGCTCCCACCTGCTAACACTTTCTCTGCTCCTCCTCACTGCTGGCAACAGCTCTCCAAATCCTGGACCTCCTCACCTCATCCCTACAGTCACTTCCACCTCCTATCCACGATCTATCACAAACTCTTGCAACCTATCTAACCTTATACCCATTCACCCAGCCCCCGCTTCCCCAGTTCCACTAACAGGAGCTCTATGGAACGCTTGCTCTGTCTGCAACAAACTTTCCTACATCCATGATCTTTTCATTACTAACAAACTTTCCTTCCTTGACATCACCGAAACCTGGCTCACCCCCTCTGACACAGTCTCTACTTTCACCTTTCCCACACCCCCACTCCAGAGGCAAACATGGTGGAGGAATAGGTTTTCTCCTGTCAGATAATTGCTCCTTCACCCAAATCAGACTGCTGCCCTCCGTTACTCTCCCCTCTTTTGAGATGCAGTGTGTCTGCATCTACTCCCCCTCCAACCTCCAACTGGCTGTCATTTACCACCCCCACAGAGCCAGCCACCACTTTCTTCGACCACTTCACCACCTGGCTACTTCACTTCCTTTCCGCTGACATCCACACTATCATCATGGGTGACTTCAACATCCCCATTGACACTTCCCACTCATTTGTCTCTAAGTTTCTATCTCTCACTTCCTCCTTCGGCCTTTCTTTATGGTCTTCTGCAGCCACTTACAAAGAGGGCCACACACTAGACCTCATCTTCATCCAACTCTGTACCCTATCTAACCTTTCTAACTCACCTCTCCCTCTTTCTGACCACAACCTACTTACATTCTCTTCCCTCTCCTCTCCAGGTCCACAATCCCCACTCCACAAACTTGCACACCCTCCCAGAAATCTCAAACACCTTGACCTACACTCACTTTCTAAATCCCTTCTCCATCTAACAGACATTAGTTCCTTACATGATGCAGATGTTGCTGTCGCTTGATATAATACTACAACAGCCACAGCTCTCAATTCAGTCGCGCCCCTCACACATACCAAAGCTCGCACAATCAACAGGCAAACCTGTCACAGCAACCTTACTAAAGAACTGAGATGGGCTTCCAGGATTGCAGAGCAGAGATGGAAAGGGTCCCACTCCAATGAGCACTTCATCACATTCAAACAGTCCCTCACTGTTTTCAAGTCACACTCACTGCAGAAAAACAAACAAACTTTTCCTCTCTCATATCCTACCTGTCTCACAACCCTAAACAGCTATTAAACACTTTCAATTCTCTCCTTCGTACCCAAGCACCTCCTCCCTCTCCTCTCATTTCAGCTGAAGACTTTTCCTCATTCTTCTAACACTGGCCCTATCTTGAATCTCCTCATAGTTAACAGACCGGACATTCAGTGTTTTCCACTCACATACCACCCCCTCATCTCGCCCCCTATCTGTCAGTGTCCCCCAAAGTTCAGTTTTAGGACCTCTGCTCTTCTCCATCTAAACCTTTGGCCTGGGACAGCTCATAGAGTCCCACGGCTTTCAGTATCACCTCTATGTTGATGACACACAGATCTACCTCTCTGGACCTGATATCACCTCCTTAATAACCAAAATCCCACAATGTTGTCTGTCCTCTATTTCATCCTTCTTCTCTGCTAGATTTCTAAAATTTAACATGGATAAAACTGAATTCATTGTCTTTCCACCATCTCCCTCAACCCCCTTTCTGACCTAACCATCATAGTCAATGGTTGCCCACTCTCCCTAGTTCCGCAAGCTCATTGCCTCAGGGTAACCATGGACTCTAATTTCTCCTTCAAACCACATATCCAAGGCCTTTCCACTTCCTGCCGACTCCAACTCAAAAATATCTCCTGGATCCGCATTTTCCTCAACCACGAACCTGAAAAAGCACTAGTGCACACTCTCATCATCTCACGCCTCGACTACTGCAACCTCCTGCTTTGTGGCCTCCCTTCTAACACTTTTGCACTCCTTCAATCTATCCTAATCTCTTCTGCCTGACTAATCCACCTGTCCATCCTACAACCTGCAATAACCATCGCTCCACCATGCCATTGCAAGACCAGCTCTACCATCACCTATTGTATCCTCACCCATCCCTTGTAGATTGTGAACCCTTGTGGGCAGGGTCCTCTCTCCTCCTGTACCAGTCGCCGACTCGTTTTTGTTCAAGAATATTGTAATTATTTTTGCCATGTATACCCCCTTTTTCACATGTAAAGTGCCATGGAATAAATTGCGCTATAACAAATAATAATAATGCTTCCTCTCTGTGATTTTAAAGTCACTTTGCCACAAATACAGCAAAAGTTGTTTGGGTGGTTTACACAACTGTGCAACATGTTTAACAGAGTGTCCTATGGCGCAAGAACAACAACATAATTAAAATTAAATTTATTATGAAAACAGTCTAAATTAAAAGAAAACTTAGCAACAAAAATACAACTGATATTCACAAAGGACAGTGAGATGATGAAGGTTTTTGGTATGTAACCCGTTAAACTCGAAAGGACACAAATCCCTAAGTCAATCTTGGAAAAAACCCGGAGCTCTATTACTAAAGTATGAAAACAAGCTGACTTCATAAGAACAGTGAAAAGTTATAACAATCCCAACACCTAAAATGCAAAAGTAATCTATGAAGGGGCAATGTAGTCTAAATTTATTGGAAAAAACAAAATTATGGAAAATTGGTGACCAATAGGAAACTTCTGATTGCAGATTCGGAATCAGCACACATAAATGCTTTAAGAACAACCAACAGTACTCATTAAACAAAATCTTTATTGATCAGTGAATTGGTCTGTTTCTCTCGTACTTGAGAAAATCAGACATCTGAATGAGGGTTTAACCTCCAACAACAGGTGCATTGATTGTCTATGCATGCATGTTTTAATTTAGTGATGTTAATCCATTTTGATAGAGTTTTCATCAGCAAATACAGAAAAGAGAAAAAAAAATTAAAGGGATATCTTTTTATTTTAACTGACCTCTGTGCAGTTTTGCCGCAGTTTTTTTCTTTTACACTCATAAATACTTGCTACTTTGTGTTGGTATCACATAAAATCCCAATAAAATACATTTAAGTTTGTGGGTGCAACATAAAAAAATGTGGAAAAGTTCATGGGGTATGAATACTTTTTCAGGACACTGTAGCTAAAAATCAGTAAAAAATAGTACAGTCAAATATTTACAAAAGCATACGTAGAATGTTTTTTATATGTGTGCAATTTAACGTAATCGTATAAAACTACGTATCTATCCACACATAGCTAAGTCATTATAAGTATTTGCAAACATTTCCACCAAATGTCAGGTGAGTTTTCCTTCCAAAGTGACAATGGGAATGCTCATCCATCTATGTACAATCGTTCAAAGAGAAAAGTATCTAGCCAGATTGGAGTTTTTCCAAAGATCAATATACTGTTGATCTAAAAGAACGTAGACGCGTAACATTCATTAAATGTATTGCTCTGTGCACTGAGCAAATTAAATAATTACCATTTTCCTGACACTGGGAGATCAAGCCAAGCACCATATGAATGTCTCCTAGGTTCCACAATACTTAAAAAAGACATATGAGTTCCTCATGTCCACATTATCCTCCTCAACCAATGCTGATGCTAATCTGGGGTTATACAAAAGCCATTACACATTGACCTCAACAATACAGAGGGTTTTTTGAGTATTTAAATACAGTCCAAAATGTTAACTAGTTTCCATTACTACTGACTGCTTCTAATAAATAATGCCATGTTGTAATTTAAACAGCAGTGCCATCTATTCTGTTCTCACTGGCATTACAAGTTTGTGCTGGTGAGAATATCTAACTAAGGGTTTGAACACTAAATAGTCGAATGTTTACTGGATTTAAAATAATCAAAAGCAATTGCTGCATCATTCATCATTAAGATACAAATTCAATACCTCAAGTGAAGAATTAGAATGTAAACAGTTATTTAAATTACTAGTGGAACAAATCCCACCCAAAGTTATAGTGCTGGAACAAAAGTAGACAGTAGACAATTAAGCATTTAATTGAAGACATCAGCAAAGTCAACCAATAGTCCAGTAGAGAAGATTCCACTTCAGAGCAGCAAGCCCAGAAAAAAATCCCACATTACAGAAAACAGCAGGATAGTACCGCATTTTTCAAACTGTAAGACACACTTTTTTCCCCAAAATTTGGGAGGAAAATGGGGGTGCATCTTACGTTCCGAATGTAGCTCACCGTGAAGGGGGGGTGGCGCTGGAGCGGGGTCACAGGAGGCAGATTGAGATCTCCGCTCAAATACGAACTGAGATCTCAATCTGCGCATGTGCCACCTCCGGCGGCCAGTATCCTGAAGCCCACTGACGGGAGATCAATGGGCAGAGTTTGGACTTCGCCTTTGCCTCGCACGCCAATATTTTCCTGAAGCGCACCACCGGGAGATCAATGGCTCCTGCCTCGCACCGCGGGGACACCCCCTCCTCCCAGCCCAGGGCCTGCAGCATCATCCCACTCTTGCCATCACCGGCATCCAGCAGGGGTGATCCTGCCTCCTGTGCCCCCAACTCCACCGTCGCTGCCTCCCCTACCAATAAGTTAAATTAGGACTATAGGATGAACCCCCATTTTTATGGTAAACATTTTTTCCCCTATATTCCTCCTCTAAAATTGGGGTGCGTCTTATGGTCCGGTCCGTCTCATAGTCTGAAAAATACGGTAATAATCACGGTTGTTTAGCAGTGCACTTACATATGTAACGCTATGTGTTCGATATGAAGGAGCAGCAGCTTGAGGTAAATGTTCTTTCTTTGAATCCACTATTGATTGGTATCCTTCTCTTATTTTTTCCATGGGTAAACAGCTGAGAAAAAGACTTCCATATGAGCACCGATTCATTTATTAACATTTGTCAGAGTGCAATGCAATGTTTTCTCGCATTGCACTCCTCTGTATCATACGCCAGTGTGAGTGAGCCCATACAGGGAGAATAAGTACATGCCCCCAGTGAAAACACCAACTTGGACTTAACTAAAGTTAACTCATTAGGTGTCATATACTTTGATTGCTAAAATCTCCGCAATAGAGAAGCAAAATAACAATTAAAAAAGTTTTTTTTCTGCTCAGCAGCCACTATTACATTGTGTGTGCAGTAGTGATGAGCGAGCACTAAAATGCTCGAGTACTCGTTGCTCGGGTCGAGCAAATTGGAATACTCGGGTGCTCGACCCGAGCAATGAGCCCAATGTAAGTCTATGGGAAACTCGAGCATTTTTCAGGCGGCTCCCCCCAGCAGTCTGCAGAAGGCCTAAAAATTGCCCAAATCGATGGGAACAGTGCTCAAATGACATGGGAACAGCTTATGGACGACCCCTGGAAGCATCTCTGACTCCCAGGTCACTGCTGTCAACAACGTGGTCAGAGTATTACGCCACTTTTACGGACTCACAATAAAACATACCAAAACAAAATCAAAATGGATTTTCCTGGGAAATATGTTAAGGAACATCCTTTCCATGACATCTACAATGTATATAAAGCAAAATAAATAACCAAAAACAAAATACTCCTCCACACCTTGGGCTATGTTCACACATAGCGTTTTTGATGCGTTTTTGCACTTTTGCATTGCTTTCAACCAAGACAAATGCATTCACCAGGAAATGTAGTTTTAACATTTTACAACCTTATCTGGCCATGTGGTGTGTGACACATAATCAGACACATGCATACAGTGCTGAAAAGACATGGGAACAGCATGGGGAAGACCTATGGAAGCATCTCTGACTCCCAGGTCACTGTCTAAAAGAGTGCCCATCATAAGTGATCCTTGGCGCATGCGAAGATTCCTCCCGCCATGCACATGTCGTTGCAGACTTGCAACAATCACCATCCACGTCCTTGTCCCACTGCAGCGTTCTGTTGTCCATACCCCATTCTTTGGAATGCAAGCACAAGTATGCAGGCAGCCATCCACCCACCCACAGGCGGCAATACTATACTGCCAAATTTTTGACAGCTGCTTGCACTTGAAATGTGGCCTTTTAGGCTCGTGGAGGCGGAAGGTTTTCATAATCTCATGCTGGCAGCGGCCGGGTGTCCATACTCGGTCCCCAGCCGCCACTATATTTCCCCGTATCGCCTCCTCCTTCCACAAGCACGGGTCCCACAACATTACCCGTGCCCTCCCCAGTGCACTTACTGGGAAGGACCGCCTAACCACAAACACGTGGACAGGCGAATGTGGCCAGGAATGGTACGGAGCCATTCCACAACTTTTTTTGCTGAGAGTTGTATTTAGCTCAGTGAAAGGACTGGCATAGAGGGAAACCATATCTATCCTGCGTGTCATTTCTCCCAGGAAGTCATGTAATGCAGCTTGTTGCAGAAGCAATGGCAGCCCGTCCAACATCAACTCGCACTTGTTGGTGGTGCTTTGACACACACACATCTTTCTTTGCGTATTTAATTTCTTGAATACAGAGTTGGACAATGGCCTGATCTGTAATGCGGTTTGAGAAATAACATGCATAAACATGGACGATCCACATTAAAAAAGCAGCCATAGAGTGTCTGGGAACCTTCCCCCACACTTTTCTTAGCCAGGGCTGCTTCTTGGCAGGGTTGGATGGGCCCACCAGAGAACCGGACACTCCTCCAGTGGGCCCTGGCTTCTCTTTCAGGAGAGTTCATAGTGCCGAGGTGAGGCCATGATGATGATAGAGGCCACCATCTGCTTCGTTTTCTGTTACTTGGAATGCAAGTGCAAGTATGCAGCCAGCCACCCACCCACAGGCCAACACTAAACTGCCAGATTTCTGGGCAGCTTTTTGCACTTGAAATATGGCCTTTTTAGCTCGTGGAGGCGGAAGCTTTTCACAACCTCATGCCGGCAGCGGCCGGGTGTTCATACTCGGTCCCCAGTCGCCACTATATTTCCCGGTATCGTCTCCGCCTTCCACAAGCACGGGTCCCACAACATTACCCGCGCCCTTCCCAGTGCACTTACTGGGAAGGACCGCCTAACCAGAAACATGTGGACAGGTGAATGTGGCCAGGAAAGGTACGGAACCAGTCCACAGCATTTTTTACTGAGTTGTATTTCACCACAGCCATTGTTATGTTCTGCTACCAAAGCTAAGGAAAGAGAGGAGATCTGTCCCTACTATAAGACTCAGCTGAATCCCTACGATGTAACAGGGAACCTGATCCTGCGATCAGACCTGCTAAAGTCCTAATCTAGTCTGTACGGAGACCTATAGATTTGGGGAGGGAATCCCTACAAGTACTAAGGACTGGGAGGAATATGGGACACCTCCTAACAGAAATAGTAGCAGACAGACGAACAAACAAAATAGATAGAACCTAGAGGTCCGTAGACCAAGCAAACTAACAGAGTTAGATACAGAGCACAGGCTAGCTAGAAAGTAGATATACAATGAAGTCCAGCAAAGCCAGAAGGGCGGAGCAGGATTAAATAGGCCAACAAGGTCATGTGACCAGCAAAGGAAAAAAAACCTAACAGCAAGGTTCTAACAGTACCCCCCCTTCTAAGAGGATCCTCCGGATCCCCTAGGACCAGGCTTATCAGGAAATCTCCTGTGAAACGCTCTGATAAGTCTGGACGCGGAAACATCATCTGACCTCACCCAAGAGTTATCCTCGGGTCCGAAACCTTTCCAGGCCACAAGATACTGCAAACTACCTCTATACCGTCTAGAGTCAAGGATGCGAGAAATTTCATATTCCCCGTCCTCCACCACCGGAGGAACAGAGGCAGAGGCGTCACCATCCGACACAACAGCTTTTTTTAACAGAGAGACATGAAAGACCGGATTAATTCTCCAGGAGGTAGGAACCTCCAACCTAACAGCAGATTGGTTGACAACCTGAAGCACCTTAAAGGGCCCTACAAACTTGGGACCCAATTTCTTAGAAGGAATCCTCAACCGCAGATTCCTAGAGGACAACCAAACCATGTCACCAACAGCGAACAAAACCTCCTGTCGTTTCCTATCAAAGTAGTCTTTAGATTTTCTGTTGGCCTCCTGAAGATTACCACGCACATCCGTCCAAACTCTTTCCAAATCACCGGAAAAATTCTCCTCCTCAGGCACGGCAGATCCCAACTTGGAGAACGACCCAAACGACGGATGTCTCCCAGAACAACAAAAAAAAGGCGAACAACCAGCAGAAGAAGATGTATGATTGTTCAGAGCAAATTCGGCAAGTGGCAGAAACTCAGACCACCCCTCTTGATTGTCTGCCACAAAACAACGCAAGAACTGCTCAACATCCTGGTTTTTCCTTTCTGTCTGGCCATTAGATTCAGGATGATATCCGGACGAAAACGACAAATGAATTCCCAACCTGTCACAAAAGGCACGCCAAAAACGAGCCACGAACTGAGGACCCCTATCAGAAACAATGTCAGTAGGAACGCCATGAAGTCTGACAATTTCCTTGACAAAGGCCTTAGCGAGAGTTTTAGCGCAGGGCAGTTTGACGAAGGGAACCAAGTGACACATCTTGCTAAAACGGTCCACGACCACCCAGATGACAGTAAAACCCTCAGAGGGGGGAAGGTCAGTTATAAAGTCCATAGCCAAATGTGTCCAAGGAGCACTGGGGACCTCCAAAGGACAAAGCAACCCCGCAGCAGGAGTATGTGAGGACTTAGATCTAGCACATATAGTACATTGGCGCACCCACTTAATGACTTCCTTCTGCCATCCAGGCCACCAAAAACTGCGACCCACCAGTCTCTTGGTCTCAGAGATTCCGGGATGACCTGCCAACCGAGATTCGTGACACTCAACAAACAAATCTCTCCTAAAGGTCCCAGGCACAAACAACCTCCCATGAGGAGTGTTAGATGGGGCATTCTCCTGAGCTTTAAGAATCTCATCTTCCAAAACGGAGTCTAAAGCAGCTATCACAACACCTTCTTGTAAAATGTTTTCCTCTTTCTCAGCACCGACTATGGGAGAAAAACTGCGAGACAAGGCATCCGCCTTAACATTCTTAGTACCAGGGATGTAAGTAACGGAGAAATTAAACCGCGAGAAAAACAGTGCCCACCTAGCCTGACGGGCATTCAGGCGCTTGGCAGCGTCAAGATATATCAGATTTTTATGATCCGTAAGAACCTGAACGGGAAATTCCGCACCTTCCAAGAAGTGGCGCCAGTGTTCAAATGCGAGTTTAATAGCCAATAATTCCCGATTACCAATATCGTAATTCAATTCAGTCTCCGAAAATTTTTTTGAAAAAAATGCACAGGGATGTAATCCATCCCCGTTATCCTGAGACAATACTGCGCCAACCCCCACAGAGGAAGCATCAACCTCAACCAAAAACGGCCTAGTAACATCAGGCTGCATAAGGATGGGAGCAGAGGTGAACCTCTCCTTGAGATACACAAAAGCTTCAATGGCCTCAGAAGACCACTGAACCGCATCAGCACCTTTCCTGGTGAGATCAGTCAGAGGTTTGACAATACTAGAAAAATTTTTTATGAATTTTCTATAGTAATTGGCGAAACCCAAAAACCTCTGTATTGATTTCAAACCAATAGGCCTAGGCCATTCCTGCACAGCCTGAACCTTAACCGGATCCATCTCAAAACCTTTGCTGGAGATAATGTAGCCCAAAAAACTAATTCTCTGTACAGCGAACTCACATTTCTCCAGCTTAGCAAAAAGCGAATTGTCCATTAATAACTGTAATACCTCACGCACGCTCCGCCAATGAGACTCCAGATCTGGCGAATAAATCAAAATGTCATCCAAATACACAACCACATTTTTACCGATCAAAGGTCTAAGGATGTCATTAATCAGATTCTGAAAAAATGCAGGAGCATTAGTAAGACCAAAAGGCATAACCAGATTCTCAAAATGACCCACAGGAGTGTTAAAAGCAGTCTTCCATTCATCACCCTCCTTCATGCGCAACAGATTGTATGCCCCCTTAAGGTCAATTTTAGAGAACCACTTGGCCCCCAATAACTGGTTAAACAGATCAGGAATCAATGGCAGTGGGTAAGGATTGCGTACCGTAATTTTGTTAATCTCACGAAAATCCAGACAAGGACGTAAACCGCCGTCCTTTTTTTTTACAAAAAAAAATCCAACCGCCACAGGAGACTTAGAGGGCCTAATGTGACCGGCGGCCAAACTTGTCTGTATGTATTCCTCCAAAGCCTTCCTCTCAGGAATAGTAAGGTTAAATAAACGACTTTTAGGAAGAGTCGCTCCAGGGACAAATTCAATAGAACAATCATAGTCTCTATGGGGAGGCAAAACCTGCGATTCCTTCTCAGAAAAAACTCTCCAAAAATCCTGAATAGGAACAGGCAATTCTCCCCTATCCAAAGCTGCAATACGCCCGTTACAACACTTGTCATAACATTTATGGCTCCAGGATTTAATTTCACTGGTAGACCAATCCAGTACAGGATTGTGAAATTTTAACCAGGGCAAACCCAATATTACTGGAGAAGGCAAGTTATTCAACACTACCAAATCCAATTTCTCATGGTGAACACCATTAATAGTGAGAGGAAATTCACTGACCTTGAGAGTAATATTCTTCAAAGGGGAGCCATCCACAGAAACCACAGCAATGGGGGATGATAAAGGTTCAGGTTTTAAATTGAGTTTTTCCACGAATCCCCCATCAATAACATTCAGTGTAGACCCGCAATCAACAAACACCCGAAATTCCATTAATTTTTCCTGAGCAATCGTGGAAGCAGCTAAAAATATACCCTTGGAATTTAAACAGGCAATACGGGCGTGACTGACCATTTTTTTTTCTTTCTTCATACGAAGCTCACAGCCTTTAATCAAATGACCAGATTTCCCGCAATAGAAACACAAGCCTTCTGAAAAACGACGGTGTTTTTCTTGAGAGCGAGGTGCCACCGATCCAATCTCCATCGGTTCACCACTGTTAGTACACACATTATCATAACCAGAAACTGACATAGCAGAGGATTTGCTCTCATTAACCCTAGCACGCAGTCTTCTGTCCACCCGTATAGCTAATTGCATAGCCTGTTGCAAATCCTCAGGTGTAGGATAAGCAATTAGCAGGTCTTTAACCTTTTCACTGAGCCCAGCAAGAAATAGACTTTTCAGAGCAGAATCGTTCCACCCTGTTTGAGTGGACCAACGACGAAAATGTGTACAATATTTTTCCATATTACCTGATCCTTGTTTTAAACGTCTCAACTCAGTCTCAGCTGATGCCACACGGTCAGGATCATCATATAATAGTCCTAAAGCAGAAAAAAAACTATCCACTGATCTGAAGCATGTATCACTAGGTTGCAAAGAAAAGGCCCACTCCTGAGGCTCTTTGCGCAAAAGTGACATTATGAACCCTACGCGCTGGGATTCATCCCCAGAGGACTTGGGTCTCAAACGAAAATACAATAAGCAAGCATTTTTAAATGAAAAAAATTCTCGATGTTCACCAAAAAATAAATCCGGCAAACATACCTTAGGCTCCAAGAAATATGCTCCAGGACAGTTACTCACGTGCTGACGGAGCTCGGCCACTTCCAGAGAGAGTCCCTGCAGGTGTTTAGCCAAATCCTGAACCGACACCATGATGGAACAAAAAAAAAATCTTTCCTTAGAGAATTTACAGGCTGGACTTACTGTTATGTTCTGCTACCAAAGCTAAGGAAAGAGAGGAGATCTGTCCCTACTATAAGACTCAGCTGAATCCCTACGATGTAACAGGGAACCTGATCCTGCGATCAGACCTGCTAAAGTCCTAATCTAGTCTGTACGGAGACCTATAGATTTGGGGAGGGAATCCCTACAAGTACTAAGGACTGGGAGGAATATGGGACACCTCCTAACAGAAATAGTAGCAGACAGACGAACAAACAAAATAGATAGAACCTAGAGGTCCGTAGACCAAGCAAACTAACAGAGTTAGATACAGAGCACAGGCTAGCTAGAAAGTAGATATACAATGAAGTCCAGCAAAGCCAGAAGGGCGGAGCAGGATTAAATAGGCCAACAAGGTCATGTGACCAGCAAAGGAAAAAAAACCTAACAGCAAGGTTCTAACAGCCATATTCTTTAGCTTGGTGAAAAGACTTGGGAAACCATATCTACCCAGCGGTCATTTCTCCCAGGAAGTCCTCTAAAGCTGCTTGCACTTGAAATGTGGCCTTTTAGGCTCGCGGAGGCGGAAGCTTTTCATAACCACAAGACGCATGCCTCGTGTCCATACTCGGTCCCCAGCCGTCACTATGTCTCCCGGTGTTGTCTCCGTCTTCTACAAGTGTGGGTCCCTGAACATTACTGCTGGTACTTATCTGTGGGAATTTGCTTGCCTCCTACCAGCCTGGAAAATTTCCAGCAAACTATGGTACGACGCCATGGTATTAGCACTGCCCCCAGTACCAGTAGTGAAGCCATCACCAATTTCCTTCTCAGGAATTTTATTTGGTAGACTGAGTGGCTGCCCAAATGCATTTTCTCACAAAGGAGCTGAAGATAGAGTAGCAGTAGGTGCACGTTTCTCCAGCCTGTTAGATATTAGAGGGTGAACGGCAGCACACTGCATCAGTGGTTAGCACTGAAGCCTTGCAGCGCGGGAATCCTGGGTTCAAATTCCAGCAAAGACAACATCTACAAGGACTTTGTATGTTCTCCCCGTGTTTGCGTGTGTTTCCTCCTCGGTAAAAAAGCAGCCATAGAGTGTCCGGGAACCTTCCCACACACTTTTCTTAGCCAGGACTGCTTCTCGGCAGGGTTGGACGGTCCCACCTGAGAATCCTCTGTTGTGCCTTGGCTTCTACTTCAGGAGAGTTCATGATAGCGCTAACTTTGCAGCTGCTATGGGGCTCTTGAGCGGGGGAGAAAGGTTAGCCCTCAGAATCAAATCCTCTGGTGGGCACAATGTTTTTCAATCTGAAACAGATTCTCAGTGGGAGTTGTATTTCACCACAGCCAAATTCTTTAGCTCGGTGAAAGGACTGGCATAGAGGGAAACCGTATCTACACCGGCTGTCATTTCTCCATCACCAGGTTCCACCCATTGTCACACACGACCACGCCTGGCAGTATGTTCAGTGGTGAGAGCCACAGATCAGGCTGCTGTGTTACAACTTTCAACAACTCTGCAGCGCTGGGCGGTTTGTCAATTAAGCATTAAACATGTTATCTTCAGCACAGCCTGTTGCCGCTTGGCCAAGGCAGTGCTGCAGTGCTGTCAGCTTGTGACTGATGTGGTCATTTCGGAGATGGAGGAGGAGGTGCATGAGCTGAACAATGTGATTACATTGAGGTTAAATTGGTGACGCTGTTTTTTATACTAAAGAAAGATCCTATTGTTTTGTTTTTTTTACGTTATTTTTTTAAGATAAATGCATTCATCGGTAAATGTCATTTTAACATTTTACAACCTTATCTGGCAATGTGGTGTGTGACACATCATCAGACACATCCTGTTTTATTTATGATGGAGAGACTCTGAAAGTCATAAAGACTATTTTTATATGGACATCAGACGGCCCTTAGTATTCTTAAAAGGCCAGCAGTCGGCCCTCGCTATTGTTAGAGAGCCATCAGCCGGCTATGCTTTGTTGTTCCCATTATTAACAAGTGGGTCTCCTATACTGTTATTGCGTATCCAGTGACTGCAAGGGCTCCCAAAAATTTGGACGCAACCCAATACCCCTTTGATGAGAGAAAAAGGAGAGTCTCAGGAAAAAAAAAATGTTCCCATTATAAAGGAGCGGGTCTCCTATAGTGGTAAGGCCCGGGTCTCCTATAGTGGTAAGGCCCATGCTGTGACTGCAAGGACTGCCAAAATTTGGGAAAAACCCCACTAAGAATTTAAAGACACATAGATCAGGGCCACAGTAACAAGGTACGACATGTTCCCATTAGAAAGGAGAGGGTCTGCTATACAGTTATAGGGTATGTAGTGAGTCAAACGGCTGACCAATTTTAGTAAAAACACCACTAAGAATTTAAAGACACACAGAGCAGGGCCACAGTAACAAGTGCGACATGTTCCCATTAGAAAGGAGAGAGTCTGCTATACAGTTATAGGGTATGTAGTGAGTCCAACGGCTGACCAATTTTAGGAAAAACCCCAATAAGAATTTAAAGACACATAGAGCAGGGCCACAGTAACAAGGTACGACTTGTTCCCATTAGAAAGGAGAGGGTCTGCTATACAGTTATAGGGTATGCAATGAGTCCAAAGGCTGACCAATTTTAGTAAAAACACCACTAAGAATTTAAAGACACACAGAGCAGGGACACAGTAACAAGGTACGATATGTTCCCATTAGAAAGGAGAGGGTCTGCTTTACAGTTATAGGGTATGCAGTGAGTCCAACGGCCGACCAATTTTAGGAAAAACCACACTAAGAATTTAAAGACACACAGAGCAGGGCCACAGTAACAAGTACGACATGTTCCCATTAGAAAGGAAAGAGTCCGCTATACAGTTATAGGGTATGCAGTGAGTCCAGCGGCAGACCAATTTTAGGAAAAACCCCACTAAGAATTTAAAGACACATAGAGCAAGGCCACAGTAACGACAAATTCCCATTAGAAAGGAGAGAGTCTCCCATAGTGTTGGCCTATGCAGTGAATGCAAGGGCTGCCAAAAATTTAGAGGCACTTCAATGCCCCTTGGAAGAGATGTGGAGGAGGGCCTCATAAAAAAATGTTCCCATTAGAAAGGAGCGGGCGTCCTATACTTGTAATGCCCATGCACTAAGTGTATGGGCTGACAAACATTTACCCCTGGAGGGTATACATGAACATACTATATAAAACCTTTTTTTTTACGGGCATCATAAACACCCTTTAAAAAAATTATGTGAGTGTTGCATGACAGGCCACGGTCGCCCTGGTGATATGGTGGTGGAGGATGAGGAGAAGGAGGAGGACAAGAGCAAATAGACAAAATCAGGAAGCGTATACCCATGTGTGGGTGTGAAAAGGTGCATGGGAATACACATCCCAAGAAAAGACACTGGATTTGAGTTTATGTTACGCTGCTATCATTCGGTGGTGTTGAAAAGTCTGGCCCAATCCAGTCCTTGCTCATTTTTATAAGAGTCAGCCTGTCAGCATTTTCAGTTGACAGGCGGATGCGCTTATCAGTTATAATTCCACCAGTGGCACTAAAAACCCGCTCTGATAAAACGCTGGCAGCAGGGCAGGCCAGGACTAGAGATGAGCGTTGTTCTACTCGAACTGTTCGCCAATCTCAAATTCGAGCTGTTTTGGGCGGTGTTCGAGCCGTTCGGCGAACATGAACAATTTGAGAAAAATTCGGCTGTTCGAGGTTATGTTCGATAACTGTTCGTGCACCAAAATCATAACTGGATTTTTTCTCAGTAATGATGAAAATTAATGTTAATACGCAGTTTGAGTGTACAGCGGGGTGGGGGGAGGGGCAGGGGATGGATCTCTGCAGGAACAATGAAGATCTCCATTTTTTTTTCTCTTTCCCGCATTTACAGTGGGGAGGTGCAATCTGTCAGCCTATCAGCAGCGCACACACGGAGCGAAGTGCTTTTTTTCACACAAGCAAGGGCATGTGTCATTGGCAGTGTATGTCACATGTCCTTGCCCTATAAGACCAAGCCATTTTCCCCGTCGCCACCATTTTCTCACTGCTGCAGCTGCGTGTTAGACGGCACCGCTGTTGCTGTGTGCGCTATACCTTGTTAATTTCAAGCCAATTTTCGCACAAATATACAGATAGCTTGGGAGTAGGGAATAGTTGTGATTGCAGTCCTTTTAAGGACTAGGTTACAGCATTTCCTACGACTTTTATCAGGCAGGTCTGTGCTCTTAAATAGATAGATTGTGGGAGTAAAGACTAATTGTAATTGGAGTCCTTTTCAGGACTAGGTTACATCAGTTCCTATCAGTTTTTGCCAGGCAGGTCTGTGCCAGTGCTGTGCAAGTTTTTTTCACAGCATTTGGCTGAATCTCGCAAAGCTAATCCTTTTTGGCCTATTGCAGAGTGTGTTAGTCAGTGGAGTAGCCTATCTGTGCTGCAAGATATACCACCTGTGTATAGAATACCAATTTTTTTACTGCACCTAGTGAAGTAAAATCTTTTGGGCATAGCATCATTCTATTAGTCCATCTATACTGACCTCCATCAGGTTGCAAACTGAATCTAATTTTTTTCTGCATCTAGCTCTGAAAAAATATTTGGCCTTCTAGCAGTGTGTCGGACTTTCTCTATTAGTCCATCTATACTGACCTCCATCAGGTTGCAAATTCAAAATAATTTTTATCTGCATCTACTGTACCTCTGAAAAATATTTGGGCTTCTAGCTGTGTGTGGGACTTGTTGTATTAGTCCATCTATACTGACCTCCATCAGGTTGCAAACTGAATATATTTTTTTCTGCATCTACCTCTGAAAAAATATTGGGCTTCTAGCTGTGTGTGGGACTTGTTGTATTAGTCCATCTATACTGACCTCCATCAGGTTGCAAACTGAATATAATTTTTTTCTGCATCTAGCTCTGAAAAAATATTTGGCCTTCTAGTAGTGTGTCGGACTTTCTCTATGTCCATCTATACTGACCTCCATCAGGTTGCAAATTAAAAATAATTTTTATCTGCATCTACAGTACCTCTGAAAAAATATTTGGCCTTCTAGCAGTGTGTCGGACTTTCTCTATTAGTCCATCTATACTGACCTCCATCAGGTTGCAAATTCAAAATAATTTTTATCTGCATCTACAGTACCTCTGAAAAAATATTTGGGCTTCTAGCTGTGTGTGGGACTTGTTGTATTAGTCCATCTATACTGACCTCCATCAGGTTGCAAACTGAATATATTTTTTTCTGCATCTACCTCTGAAAAAATATTGGGCTTCTAGCTGTGTGTGGGACTTGTTGTATTAGTCCATCTATACTGACCTCCATCAGGTTGCAAACTGAATATATTTTTTTCTGCATCTAGCTCTGAAAAAATATTTGGCCTTCTAGTAGTGTGTCGGACTTTCTCTATGTCCATCTATACTGACCTCCATCAGGTTGCAAATTAAAAATAATTTTTATCTGCATCTACAGTACCTCTGAAAAAATATTTGGCCTTCTAGCAGTGTGTCGGACTTTCTCTATTAGTCCATCTATACTGACCTCCATCAGGTTGCAAATTCAAAATAATTTTTATCTGCATCTACAGTACCTCTGAAAAAATATTTGGGCTTCTAGCTGTGTGTGGGACTTGTTGTATTAGTCCATCTATACTGACCTCCATCAGGTTGCAAACTGAATATATTTTTTTCTGCATCTACCTCTGAAAAAATATTGGGCTTCTAGCTGTGTGTGGGTCTTGTTCTATTAATCCATCTATACAGACCTCCATCAGGTTGCAAACTGAATATAATTTTTTTCTGCATCTAGCTCTGAAAAAATATTTGGCCTTCTAGCAGTGTGTCGGACTTTCTCTATTAGTCCATCTATACTGACCTCCATCAGGTTGCAAATTCAAAATAATTTTTATCTGCATCTACAGTACCTCTGAAAAAATATTTGGGCTTCTAGCTGTGTGTGGGACTTGTTGTATTAGTCGATCTATACTAACCTCCATCAGGTTGCAAACTGAATATATTTTTTTCTGCATCTACCTCTGAAAAAATATTGGGCTTCTAGCTGTGTGTGGGACTTGTTGTATTAGTCCATCTATACTGACCTCCATCAGGTTGCAAACTGAATATAATTTTTTTCTGCATCTAGCTCTGAAAAAATATTTGGCCTTCTAGTAGTGTGTCGGACTTTCTCTATGTCCATCTATACTGACCTCCATCAGGTTGCAAATTAAAAATAATTTTTATCTGCATCTACAGTACCTCTGAAAAAATATTTGGCCTTCTAGCAGTGTGTCGGACTTTCTCTATTAGTCCATCTATACTGACCTCCATCAGGTTGCAAATTCAAAATAATTTTTATCTGCATCTACAGTACCTCTGAAAAAATATTTGGGCTTCTAGCTGTGTGTGGGACTTGTTGTATTAGTCCATCTATACTGACCTCCATCAGGTTGCAAACTGAATATATTTTTTTCTGCATCTACCTCTGAAAAAATATTGGGCTTCTAGCTGTGTGTGGGACTTGTTGTATTAGTCCATCTATACTGACCTCCATCAGGTTGCAAACTGAATATATTTTTTTCTGCATCTAGCTCTGAAAAAATATTTGGCCTTCTAGTAGTGTGTCGGACTTTCTCTATGTCCATCTATACTGACCTCCATCAGGTTGCAAATTAAAAATAATTTTTATCTGCATCTACAGTACCTCTGAAAAAATATTTGGCCTTCTAGCAGTGTGTCGGACTTTCTCTATTAGTCCATCTATACTGACCTCCATCAGGTTGCAAATTCAAAATAATTTTTATCTGCATCTATAGTACCTCTGAAAAAATATTTGGGCTTCTAGCTGTGTGTGGGACTTGTTGTATTAGTCCATCTATACTGACCTCCATCAGGTTGCAAACTGAATATATTTTTTTCTGCATCTACCTCTGAAAAAATATTGGGCTTCTAGCTGTGTGTGGGTCTTGTTCTATTAATCCATCTATACAGACCTCCATCAGGTTGCAAACTGAATATAATTTTTTTCTGCATCTAGCTCTGAAAAAATATTTGGCCTTCTAGCAGTGTGTCGGACTTTCTCTATTAGTCCATCTATACTGACCTCCATCAGGTTGCAAATTCAAAATAATTTTTATCTGCATCTACAGTACCTCTGAAAAAATATTTGGGCTTCTAGCTGTGTGTGGGACTTGTTGTATTAGTCGATCTATACTAACCTCCATCAGGTTGCAAACTGAACATATTTTTTTCTGCATCTACCTCTGAAAAAATATTGGGCTTCTAGCTGTGTGTGGGACTTGTTGTATTAGTCCATCTATACTGACCTCCATCAGGTTGCAAACTGAATATAATTTTTTTCTGCATCTAGCTCTGAAAAAATATTTGGCCTTCTAGTAGTGTGTCGGACTTTCTCTATGTCCATCTATACTGACCTCTATCAGGTTGCAAATTAAAAATAATTTTTATCTGCATCTACAGTACCTCTGAAAAAATATTTGGCCTTCTAGCAGTGTGTCGGACTTTCTCTATTAGTCCATCTATACTGACCTCCATCAGGTTGCAAATTCAAAATAATTTTTATCTGCATCTACTGTACCTCTGAAAAATATTTGGGCTTCTAGCTGTGTGTGGGACTTGTTGTATTAGTCCATCTATACTGACCTCCATCAGGTTGCAAACT
This sequence comes from Phyllobates terribilis, assembly GCF_046119375.1. NCBI lineage: Eukaryota > Metazoa > Chordata > Amphibia > Anura > Dendrobatidae > Phyllobates > Phyllobates terribilis. The sequence continues at coordinate 279,731,873 of NW_027362767.1, forward strand.
GAATATATTTTTTTCTGCATCTACCTCTGAAAAAATATTGGGCTTCTAGCTGTGTGTGGGACTTGTTGTATTAGTCCATCTATACTGACCTCCATCAGGTTGCAAACTGAATATATTTTTTTCTGCATCTACCTCTGAAAAAATATTGGGCTTCTAGCTGTGTGTGGGACTTGTTGTATTAGTCCATCTATACTGACCTCCATCAGGTTGCAAACTGAATATAATTTTTTTCTGCATCTAGCTCTGAAAAAATATTTGGCCTTCTAGTAGTGTGTCGGACTTTCTCTATGAGTCCATCTATACTGACCTCCATCAGGTTGCAAATTAAAAATAATTTTTATCTGCATCTACAGTACCTCTGAAAAAATATTTGGCCTTCTAGCAGTGTGTCGGACTTTCTCTATTAGTCCATCTATACTGACCTCCATCAGGTTGCAAATTCAAAATAATTTTTATCTGCATCTACAGTACCTCTGAAAAAATATTTGGGCTTCTAGCTGTGTGTGGGACTTGTTGTATTAGTCCATCTATACTGACCTCCATCAGGTTGCAAACTGAATATATTTTTTTCTGCATCTACCTCTGAAAAAATATTGGGCTTCTAGCTGTGTGTGGGACTTGTTGTATTAGTCCATCTATACTGACCTCCATCAGGTTGCAAACTGAATATATTTTTTTCTGCATCTACCTCTGAAAAAATATTGGGCTTCTAGCTGTGTGTGGGTCTTGTTCTATTATTCCATCTATACTGACCTCCATCAGGTTGCAAACTGAATATAATTTTTTTCTGCATCTAGCTCTGAAAAAATATTTGGCCTTCTAGTAGTGTGTCGGACTTTCTCTATTAGTCCATCTATACTGACCTCCATCAGGTTGCAAACTGAATATATTTTTTTCTGCATCTACCTCTGAAAAAATATTTGGCCTTCTAGTAGTGTGTCGGACTTTCTCTATTAGTCCATCTATACTGACCTCCATCAGGTTGCAAATTGAATATAATTTTTTTCTGCATCTAACCCAGCCAATAGTTTTGGCCTAATACCACAGTTTGGCCACTCAGCTCTGCTCGGTTACCATCCATTGTTTTTTTGTGCAAACAACTCCAGAGTTGTGAATTAGTTAACCACCAAAATGAGTGGAAAAAGGCCTGCTGCTGGTGGAAAGGGGAATAGGCGTGTTGGGAAGGGGAAAAAAGGTTGTGTCCGTGGGGTAGGTGTTAAAGCAACAGTAACATCTGCAGAAGAAAGACCATCTTCCAGCCAAACTAAAATGTCTACTTCTTTTAGCGGACAATGTGATAAGATCCCTTTCTTACGGCCACGCCAATCGCTACAAATTCCAGATGAGGCACAAAAACAGCAGGTGCTTCAACGGATATCAAGTGCTCCTTTAAGTGGGCTCTCCTCCACATCAACTTCAACATCACAAATACTCCAGTCCTCAAAGGTGTCACCCAAATCGCACTTGCTTCCTCACAGCACCCAAATCTCCAGCTGCCCGTCTGAGTATGAGGTAGAACAGATGGTTGAGTCTGCAGAGCTGTTTACTCATACTATAGCCTGGGAATCAGAGGTCGACTCCAGCGCTTCTGTGAATCCAGACAAGGAAATGATCTGCACTGATGCCCAGAATCTTTATGAGTCGGATCCAGGACCAGACGCAGAAGATTCTGACCATAATGTAGACCCTCATTCCCAAACTGTAACTCCTGTTGGTGGAGACAATGAGGAAGACGATGATAAGACTCAAATACCTGATTGGAGCGACAACTTTAGTTTTTTGTCAGGGCAGGAACAAGTTGGCTCTGAGGACGACGGGTGTGATAACACACAGGGTGATGATGATGAGGTTGGAGATCCCACTTACTGTCAACCCACAGTCAGCCAAGAGATGAGGTCAGCAGAGGAGGTGGAGGAAGATGCTAGTGACGACGAGGTCAGGTTGCGCCTTCCTGGACAGAGACGTAGTACTGGAAGCACGTCAACAACTGCATCCTCAAACACAACTCTGCCTCTCACCACAAGTCGTGGTGGCTCTTCAGGTCGCATGGGTGCTAATTCTTGCATAGCCTGGGCATTTTTTCAGATCGATAAAGATGACCCAACTCGTGTTATCTGTAACATTTGTCAGCAAAAGCTAAGTAGAGGCCAAAAAATACATAGTTTGAGTACTTCATGCATGAACCGGCACATGGACATGAAGCATAAGTTGCAGTGGGAAGCTCAGTGTGCTACAATGCGGCCTAGCCGGCCGGGCCAACCACCGTCTGCCATATCTTGTGCATCCGCGGCCTCTTCATCCTCTGTGACTGGGGGGACAGCAGTCACACCTGTTTTGGGGCGCAGACCTGCCACCTCTTTACCCGCAACAGCCAGCGTGATTGGCAGGTCATCATTTTCTTTGGAGGTGGTAACACCAGCTGGTGTTGAGCGCTGTCCGACATCGATAGCACCACCTTTGGATCAAGGCAACCTAACATGTCCGCCTGCATCTTCCTCACAGACCGGCAGTTTGCCGGGGACACCCTTATCAACCCCGTCTAAGCACAATAGCCAGCCCTCGGTCCCTCAGATGTGGACAAGTAAAAGACCATTTCCTCCTAGCCATGAGAAAGCTAAGAGGTTGAATTTCACCATCTGCAAGCTCTTGGCTACAGAAGGGCTGCCTTTCCGCCTGGTGGACACAAAGGATTTTCGAGACCTTATGTCCGTCGCAGTGCCCCAGTACCAGATGCCCAGTCGGCACTACTTCTCAAAGAAAGGTGTGCCTGCGCTCCACCAGCATGTCGCACACAACATCACCGCTTCTTTGAGAAACTCTGTGTGTGACAGGGTGCATTTCACCACAGACACTTGGACGAGTAGGCATGGACAGGGGCGTTACATGTCGCTGACTGGGCACTGGGTAACTATGGTGACAGCAGGACAAGGGGCTGCTGTCCAAGTCTTGCCGTCCCCACGAGTTGTGCGTTAATCCTCTTTATGTCAAAGTTCCTCCACTGCTTCTGCCTCCTCAACCTCCTCTCGGTCTTCCACCTGCACCCAAAGCCTGTCTGGTCATGCCCCAAGCTTTCTAACTGCGCAGAAGGGATCCTGCACACCTCCTTACTATGCTGGCAGTAGGGCTCAACGTCATCAGGCGGTTTTTACTTTGAAATGTCTGGGAAATGTGAGTCACACAGCTGAGGAGTTGTGGTCAGCTCTGGAGAACCAATTTCATGAATGGTTGTCTCCACTGGACCTGAAACCAGGGAAGGCCGTGTGCGACAATGCTGCAAACCTGGGTGCGGGCCTTCGCCGGGGCAATGTCACACACGTGCCTTGTATGGCTCACGTGTTGAACCTGGTTGTCCAGCAATTTTTAGCCCACTATCCCAGACTAGATGGCCTTCTGCAGAGGGCACGGTCGCTGTGTGCTCACTTCCGCCGTTCGCATCCCGCAGCTCAGCGACTTACATCTCTACAGAAGTCGTTGGGCCTGCCACTTCACCGGCTAAAATGCGATGTGCCTACCCGGTGGAATTCAACTCTGCACATGTTGCAGCGACTGTGGCAGCACCGACAAGCCCTGGTGCAATACGTTCTGACGTATAGCCTGGGCCAACGAGATTCAGAGGTGGGGCAAATCACGCTGGAGGAGTGGTCTCAGATCAGGGACCTATGCACCCTTCTGCACAGTTTTGAAATGGCGACGAAGATGTTTAGTGCTGACGATGCCATTATCAGCATGATTATTCCGGTGATTTACATGCTGGAGCACATGTTAAACAGAATTCGGAGTCAGGTGGTGGCACAAGAGGAGGTGGAGGAAGTAGAGGAGGAGGAGTTGTATGCGGAAGGGCTAACATCTGCAAGGTCCAGACGGTCGGCAGCACCAAGGCGGCAGGCATGTGAGGGTGGGGGAGATGGTTTTACCAGGGCGCATGGTAGCAGCCAAACTAGTGAGGAAGGTGCAGGAGCCCAGGAAGAAGTGGAGGACGAACTGATGGAAGACTCATCAGATGAGGGAGACCTTGATCACATTTCTGTTGTGCGAGGTTGGGGGGAGAGGACAGAGGAAGGAAGCATGATTGTTACCTCGCCACCAACACAACAGGGACTTGGTGCTCCTGGATGCGCAACACACATGAGTGCCTTCTTGCTGCACTACCTGCAACATGACCCTCGAATTGTGAGAATTAGAAATAATCCTGACTACTGGGTTGCCACACTGTTAGATCCCCGGTACAAAAGTAAATTTGCAGAAATTATTCCTGCCATAGAAAGGGATGCACGCATGCAGGAGTATCAGCAGAGACTGTTGCAGAATCTTACATGTGCTTTTCCACAAAATACCAGTGGTGCACGTAGTGAATCTCACAGTTCCAACTTGCCAACCGTGGGACCATCAAGTGTTCAGCACTCAAACCGTAACAGAACCACAGTATCTGCTGGTAACATCAATTTTGCGGAATCATTTCACCACTTTTTTAGCCCATCCTTTGCAAGGCCACAGGAGACAAGAAGTCTGACACATAGTCAACGCCTAGAGACGATGGTACAGGAGTATCTCCAAGTAAACATTGAAGCCACGACTGTGTCACTGGACCCTTGCTCTTTTTGGGCTTCCAATCTGGATAAATGGCCGGAGCTAGCCACTTACGCCTTGGAGATCTTGTCATGCCCCGCAGCCAGCGTTCTGTCTGAACGTGTGTTCAGCGCTGCTGGTGGTGTGCTGACAGATAAGCGCACGCGGCTCTCCACTGATAATGTAGACAGACTCACGTTCATAAAGATGAACAAATCATGGACCCGAAACGACTTTTCTACCCCTGTGTCATCCTGGGGAGAGTGAAAGCTTGATGATTGGTTAAAATCACCCTACCAACCGTTTTAAGCTTTCAAATTACTAATCATGTTTATCTGTATCTTGACTGGAAAATAATTTGGGCTTTGTAGCAGTGTGCAGCACTGATCCTATTAGGCCATCTATAATAAGCTCCACCAGATTTAAAATTAAAAATAATTTTTAGCTGCATCTAGCCCGGAAAATAATTTTGGGGCTCCGAGATGCGCAAGACACATAAGTGCCTTCTTGCTGCACTACCTGCAGCATGACCCTCATATTGTCAGAATTCGAAGTAATCATGACTACTGGGTTGCCACACTCTTAGATCCCCCAAACTTTTCGATCAACCTTTTCATTTTAATAAAGACCAAAAAAATGGTCATTTTTGAAATTATAAGCATTAGCAGGTTGTTAGAAACTGAAATCAAACAGTTTTCAACTCAAAACTTTATTCTAGGTGATGTTACATTTTCACATAGGACCCCTTGTTCGAAAGGAGCTTCTGAACTCTCTCGTCCATTGAATTTGTCAGGTTTTGGATGGTTTCTGCTTCAATTGTTTTGCATGAGGACAGAATACCCTCCCAGAGCTGTTGCTTAGATGTGAACTGCCTCCCGCCATCATAGACACTCCTTTTAATGATGCTCCAAAGGTTCTGAATGGGGTAGAGGTCAGGGGAGCATGGGGGTCACACCATAAGTTTGTCCCCTTTTATGCCCATATCAGCCAGAGATGCAGATGTTTTATGTGCAGCATGAGATGGAGCATTATCATGCAGAAAAATGATCTTGCTGTGAAATACACGGTTCTTCTTCTTGAACCATGGCAGGAAGTGCTGTTTGAGAAAATCCACATACATTATGGAGTTCATCTTTAGCGCCTTCAGGGATCCTAAAGGGGCCGACAATCTCTCTCCCCATGATTCCAGCCCAAAACATTACTCCACCTCCTCCTTGTTGGCGCTGTAGCCGTGTTTGCGTGGGGTGTCCATCAACCAGCCATCCTCCACTCCATCCATCTGGACCATCGAGCGCTGCACGGCACTCATCCGTGAACAAAACAGTTTTGAAATCAGTCTTCATGTAATGTTTGGCCCACTGGAGCCGTTTCTGCTTGTGTGAAGTGGATAGAGGAGGTCGACAGGATGGCGTATGCACAGCTGCAAACCTCTGAAGGACCCTGCATCTTGTTGTTCGGGGGACGTTGGAGGCACCAGCAGCTTCAAAAACTTGTCTGCTGCTATGACAAGGCTTTCTTGTCGCTGCTCTTTTAACCTGACGTAATTGCCTGTAGGAAAGAGTCCTCAATTTGCCCTTATCAGCACGCACACGTGTGTACTGTGAATCAGCTACCTACTTCTTGATTGCCAAGACACTTCATCCTGATCATCGCACAATGTTGATTGTAGTCATGCCTTGACCTAAACACTCCACAGTTTGTTGCTTCTCAGCAGCCGACACATCCTTTTTCTTTCCCATTTTGGCAGAAAATGTAGGCTGCTTAATAATGTGAGAGAGCCTTCTTAAGTAGTCTTGCCTTTCATTGGACACACCTGCCAAACTAATTAGCACAGGTGTCTGCAATTGCTTACAGTGATATAAAGAGCCCTGACACACATCACCATCAATGAGTTTAACTGACAAACAAACAAATTCTTCCCTTATCACTCCTAAACACTTTTTGCATAATAATTTGGAACGCAGTGTACATGTGCTTTTCCACAAAACACCAGTGGTTCACGTAGTGAATCTTACAGTTCTAACTTGCCAACCGTGGTCTGTATGGAATTGTTCAATAAAGGGCCCAAAATTAAGATAACATAGATGGGAGAGGTCTCTATGAATAGGAATTCCTAAGTATTTGATACCCTGTGAGGGCCAGGCAAAGGGAAAGTTGGACTGGATGGAATCCTATATGGATTTGGGGAGGGAGACATCGAGGGCCTCAGACTTCGCTGCATTGATTTTAAAATTTTACCATGTAACAAAGTGATCTATTTCAGCCATAACAGCAGGGATGGATATATGTGATTGAGTGATATATACTAGGACATCATCAGCAAATAGAGAGCACTTGTACTCTGTGCCTCCCACCTCAATCCACCTAATATTGGGGTTATGGCGAATTGATGAGAGCAGGTGCTCCGTCACTAGGATGTATAAGAGAGGGGACAGAGGACGTCCCTGCCTTGTCCCATTGGTGATTGTGAAAGGTGATCAAAATGTTCTGACGCACCCCCTGGGCCTTGGGACACCCGGAGCCGGACCCTTTTTGGTGGATGCTGGTGGTTGTAGTCTTCGTGGCGGCGACCCGGTTCCGTGGCTCAGGGCGGTCAAACCAGTGGCGGAACTATTTATGTGGTTTTGATGTTTAAATGTCCGACTACGCCACCCGTGGATTGCGGTCAGAGTGAACCGCCGCTACAGGGCAGACCGCTGAGGCTGGTGTTGTGGGTGCAGCAGAGCATAGCATAACTCCCCACGGGAGGAGTATAGCCTCAGGGCAATGTATGCGGAGGATGGGGGTGATGGTGCAGGGCAGCAGCAGTAACGACACGGAGTCAGTGATGCAGTCCAGGGCCTTTACACACAGTTCTTATTATCCAGACCACGTCTGCAGGTAACGGCTGCCCACGTCGTACTGTGATCACCAGGTGAGGGGCTCAGACAACTCCCAAATAACTTTGGAGCACTTCACAGGACCCCCTTTGTGTGTCCTTTGTCTGGCCTTTCTTACCAACACTTCTGTCCGGCTGCCTCGGGCCTCCTCTTGGTAAACTTGGCGCCAGTTTCCCTGACCCTATGTGGTGCCTTCCTAGCGGGTGTAGCGAGGGGCTGCGCCACATAAAATGTCAGAGCCTCCGGTTTCTAGCTGAGGGTCGTTTCCTGCCTCCACTAGTTCGGGGACCGGTCTCCCCCTTTGGCCTGACCCCTCCACGCAGGTGGATTCGGGCGTGCGGTGGCGACTCGCCCGTCCGCACCCCTGGGATTCCTTCATTCCTCGTTCCTGGAGCCTTCTCCGCTCCTCTTCCTTCCTTCTCCCTCTTCCAGGCCTGGGCCTCTGTTACTAGGCCCGCCTCCGGAGCAGAGCTCATGCAGAGCCCCTGCTCCCTGACACTTCTGCTCAGACTTCTCTGCACTGAACTAAGATGGTGCCCACCTTTTATACTCCCTTCTCAATGCACCCAGGAACTGCTTCCTCCCTGCTCCTGCACTACAGGGTTCCCCTTCCTCAGTGTTCCCTCCCCCCACTCCAGCCAGGGACAGGGACTGTCGTGCCCATCTCAGGGGCATATTGGTCGCCCTGCCCCACGGCAATGTGGTGTAATGCATGCAGGTGTCGGGTCCTGATCCACACTCCATCCTTACCTGAGAGTGAGATATCACACCTCTGGGTGAGGTGCAATACGTCTGTAGCAACCGAGCCCTCAGGGTGCTACAGTTCCATTTATCTTCAGCCTAGGTGACGTATTGCGATACAGGGCCGTGATTTTGGCTATAAAAGGGTCCCCTAGACCCCTACCCCAAGCTTTTTAAGAGAATCATATATGGCGTGCCAGGAGACTCTATGGAATGCTTTCTCAGCATCCAACGAGAGTATCTAATTACAAATTTTTAACTGCATCTAGCCCAGGAAATACTTTGTGCCTAGTAGCAGTGTCTGCTAGTCAGCGGATTATCCCGGCTGTTAAGCAAGCTACACCACCTGTAGTTTAGACACTTAATTTTTTCAAAGGAAATGCTTCGGGACCATGGGATACTTAGTGAAGAGCATCAGGAGGCACCCCAAGGCATAGGGGCTGGGACTGGCAGTAGGATGCCTTGCGGTGGACAGCCGAGCTCGATCCTTATAAAAGCTTTTTAACTGCAGCAGCTTTAGTGGACGCTACTGGAGCTGGAATTACCGCGGCTGCTGGCATGAGACTTGCCCTCCAATAGATCCTTGTAAATGGATTTAAAGTGTATTCATTCAAATTAGAGAGACAATTTAAATTAAAAAGCTTAGAGCTGCCTCCACCACAGGGGGGCTCGCTCGACCCACCAGCGGACAGGCACCAGTATTGGGAGAGGGGGGCTGGCCGTCAGGGTTCACCGCGGCTCTGGCACAAACCCGGCGACACGGAGGTGGCACGGGCAGGAGCGGACTGAACGTGTCGGCTTCTCACTTTTTGGATTTTAGAAGGGCATGACATGCCTATATCTGTGTCTCCCCCTCCTTTTACTCCTCCACCTCTTTGATTTTCGCATGACTATATGTACTTGTCACTTTTCCATGTGTTAGTTATGTCTTCTGAGCAGTTTGTCAGCTTTTGGACACCTTTGAAGGTGTTTTCTATGTGTTTCTATGTGTTTTTGTTTGCCTGCCATTGGTTTTAACGGTGTTCGAAGGTGTTCGATGAACAGTTCGACGAACAGTTCTGCGAACACACGGGTGTTCGACGAACCGAACCGAACTCGAACACTACGGGGGTGGCTCAACGCTAGCCAGGACCTCCAAGGCATAGAGAGCCAGTTCATTCCACGTATCCAGCTTGGATACCCAATAATTATAAGGCACAGCCGAATCACGGAGGATGCTGGTACGGTCGGCAAGGTACTCCCTCAGCATCTTCCCAAACTTTGCACTCCTTGTGAGAGTACCCCATGCCTCAGGGCCTGTGCGATGGGAGGGTCTGAGAAAACTCTCCCAGAACTTTGACGGTGTTCCCCTGCCTCTGCTGGATTGAAGTTGTGTCTCTCTCGCCTGTACTCCTTGTTTGTCCAATGAAGTGTGCCCTCTGCCGCCAGCGTTTTCAGATGGGAATTTTTTTAATAGTTCCGCAACAAGGGCCTTCTGGTACTGCCCCATTTTTGTACACCTGTCCGCCTCAGGAATAAGAGAAATAAAGTTCTCCTTGTAGCGTGGGTCTAGAAGTGTCACCAACCAGTAATGACTGTCAACCAAAATTTTGAGAACGTGAGGGTCATGGGAAAGGCAGCGTAACATAAACTTAGCCATGCGTGCCAGACTACTAACAGGCAAGACTTCCGTATACTTATCAAGAGGCTGACTGACCATGCTCTCCTCCTCCTCCTTCTCCTCTCTGTCCTCTGGCCATCCACGCTGAACAGACGGTATGACAGCTGTGCAGGTAGTACCGTTTATAGTGCATGAAACTAGCTCCTGTCCTTCCTCCTCCTCCTCCTTTTCCTCATTGTCACCCAATCCACGTTGGAATGAGATGAGGTTTGGCTGTGTGTAATCACCCTGTACGGTTCCTTGCTCCATCTCATCGTGCTCCGCCTGCAATGCATCCTCTTTGATTGTGAGCAGAGAGCGTTTCAGAAGACAGAGAAGCGGGATGGTGACGCTAATTATGGCATCATCACCGCTCACCATCGTGGTGGAGTCCTCAAAGTTTTGGAGGATGGTACATATGTCCGACATCCATGTCCACTACTGAAGTCTTATGTGTGGAGTCTGAAATGAATACCGACGGCCTTGTTGATGCTGGTACTCAACAACTGCCCTTTTGTGCTCACAAATCCTTCCCAACATCTGCAGTGTAGAGTTCCAATGCGTGGGGACATCACACACCAGTCTGTGAGCCGGAAGCTGCAAACGCTGCTGAAACACTGCAAGGGCGGCGTAAGCTGTAGCTGACTTTCTAAAATGGGCACACAGGCGACATACTTTAACAAGCAGATCCGGCAGCTCCGGGTAGGATTTGAGAAACCGCTGAACCATGAGGTTAAGCACATGGGCCAGGCATGGTAAGTGTGTGAGCTCGCCTCGCCTCAGAGCCACCACCAGGTTCCGGCCATTGTCACACAAGACCATGCCTGGCTGTGGGTTCAGCGGTGTGAGCCACAGATCTTCCTGCTCGTTCAGAGCTGTCCACAACTCTTGAGCATTGTGCGGTTTTTCACCTAAGTATATTAGCTTCAGCACAGCCTTTTGCCGCTTGGCCGAGGCAGTGCTGCAGTGCTTCCAGCTTTTACTGATGTGGTCATTTCAGAGCTGGAGGCTGAAGAGGAGGGGGAGGCTGAGGAGGATGAGGTGCAGGAGCTGTAGACCGTGGGGGCAACCCTGATTGACCTAGGGCCCGCAATCCTTGGCGTCGGGAGGACGTGTTCCGTCCCAAGGTCCGACTGGGTCCCGGCTTCCATTATGTTAACCCAGTGTGCCGTCAGTGAGATGTACCGTCCCTGCCCACAAGCACTTGTCCACGTGTCTGTGGTTAGGTGGACTTTACCAGTAAATGCGTTGTTGAGAGCACGGCTAATGTTTTGGGACATGTTTTTGTGCAATGCGGGGACGACACACTGGGAGAAATAGTGGCGGCTGGGGACCAAGTACCGAGGGATGGCCACCGCCTTCAGGTTGCGGAATGCTTCCATCTCTACGAGGCTAAAAGGCAACATTTCGAGCGCAAGCAGTCGTGAAATGTGAGAATTTAGTATTGTGGCCTGTGGGGCTTTGGCTGCATATTTGAGCTTGTGTTCCACGGACTGGGGTATGGACAACTGAACGCTGCGCTGGGACAAGCATATGGATGTGCTTCCTGATTCTGCTAATTGAGAGTGTGCAACGACAGGTGCAGGGCAGGAGGCATCTTCGCATGCACCATGGACAGGGGATAGGCTTGCATGCACAACAGCGGAAGAACCAATGGTGCGACCTGCAGACACTGTTCCTGGACCCTGGGGTTTGGCCCACAAAGTCGGGTGCTTTGCTGCCATGTGCCTGATAATGCTGGTGGTGGTGAGGCTGGTCGTTTTGCCACCCCTGCTGATGCTGGCCTGGCAGGTGGTGCAAATGGCCTTTTTGGGGTTATCGTCAGAATCTTTAAAAAACAACCAGACTCGGGAAGGATTAAGTTGTATTGGCAACTTCCTTCATGTTGGTGTTACGGGGAACGTTTGCCTGCCTTCTGTCTGCGGCCACCACACTGCTTCTTCCTGCCTGTTGGGGTGCTCTGCCTCCCTCCCCCTGTGTGCTGCTGTCCTCGCTCTGCATGTCCTCCTGCCAGGTTGGGTCAGTAACTATATCATCCACCACCTCGTCTTCCACTTCCGCACCCTGGTCCTCCTCCTGACTTTCTGGCAATTGAGTCTCATCATCGTCCACCTCTTGTAACACATTCCCACCGTCGCCTTCGTGTGACCGTGGCTGCTCAGATATTTGGGCATCGCTACACGCGATCTCCTCTTGCCCCGCTTCAAGTGGACCGGGCGAGAGGCCCGAATCTATAAATGGAAAAGTGAACAGCTCTTCAGAGTGTCCAAGTGTGGGATCAGTTGTCTCTGGGTACTCGGCATGGTGGGAGGAAGGAGGATCAGGGAGAGAAATATGCTGTCCAGCTTCACGGCTAATGAGACTTGACCATGTGGAAGACAGGGTGGTTGTGGTGGCTAAGTGACTGGAAGCATTATCCGCTATCCAACCAACAACCTTTTGACACTGCTCTGGGTTCAATGGAGGTGTGCTGCGGTCCCCTAGAAATTGGGACAGGAAGGTCAGGCGAGAAGATGTGGGTGTTTGTTGTGGCACAATTTCGGCTTGCCCACGGACTTGTCCTCGGCCTCTGCATGCACCATTACCATCATGTCCAGTTCCCCTTCCCTTGCCACGTGCCTTGCCCATTTTAAATGGAGGACAGTATCTTCCATGCTCACTACAAATGACTGAGTTTGGAGCGAACTTATATGTGATCCGTGTGACGGAGAAAACAGAGTTTTAAATACCTGGCCTGTAGGTAAGTAGATTGAACAGCAAACTGCTGTGAATTGCTTCACTGACACACTAAAGGAAATTTTTAATGGAGGCCAGAAATGGCAGTATTTTCTGACATCGTATATGTGATACTTTTGACGGAGAAAACACGATTTTAAATAGCTGGATTTCTAGCGCTGTAATATGGAAAGGGCCTGGCTGTATTCCGCAGTGCCAACAAGCAAATGGCGCAGAAAAACGGTGTTCTCTGGATTGCTTTTTAATCAAATAATGAGGATTAAGATCCAAAGAAAAGTATTCCTGGCCCCTGAGACCTGGGCCTTTGTATAGAAATATCTAACAGCAGCAGAAAGCAGAATTGGAATGAAGCCTCTTGTGCTATATGCACTGCAGTCTGCTATATACACTGCCTGCCTATACACCCTGCCTGCCTGATATCTCTGCTGATGGATTAGTCCTCAGAAGGACTGTTTGTTAAGATGGATATGTGTAATGTACAGTTTTTCTCCCTACACTACCTAATACACAAGCAAATCTCTCCCTGACGCAGCAGCACCTCTCCCTACACTGTTTGATTCCGGAGTGACTGTGACGAGCATGGCGGAACCAGGTCTGATATAGACCTGATGACGCTGTGCGGCCAGCCAATCACTGTAATGCCACAACCAACATGGCTACTGCATTACAGTGCATGGCAGGCAATCCCTGCATGTTCATTGGCTCTCTAAAAATGCCAATCATGCAGGGAGGGGACCCGAGTTCCCGCCCGAGCAACCCGGAAATACTCGGCGAGCGCCGAGCATCTCGAGCAGTGAGATGCTCGGGCGAGCACCGAGCAGCAGCGAGCATACTCGCTCATCACTAGTGTGCAGTTCAACATGTAAAATTTGATGAAAGGTCTTCTTTAAGATTTTTCAATTGCTTGACTAGTCCTATTTCACAATTATATGTGTCATAACAATACTGCTGCCTGTTGCCACAAATTATTTTCTGTTCCCGTGATTACGTGGCTATCTCTTTATTTAGGGTTAAGAATTTTTTGTTAAGGGTGGGTAAATTTTAAGCCAAAACAACCTTACCCTCCAAATAATTAAAAAAGGTGAAAAAATAAAGACAGTTAAACATGTTTTATTTTTTGCCCACCTAATTTAATATTCTGTTTGGGCACCAGCTAGTGATGAGCGAGAACTAAAATGCTCGGATGCTCGCGTCGAGCAAATTGGAATGCTCGGGTGCTCGACACGAGCACCGAGCACGAGTTGCCCAATGTAAGTCTATGGGAAACTCGAGCATTTTTCTGGCGTCCCCCTGCCAGAGGTCTGGAGGGGGCCTAAAAATTGCCAAAATTGATGGGAACAGTGCTCAAATGAACCCGTGACTGTTTAGGTTTGGCTAATTGAGCCGAACACTGAACAGTTTATTAAAAGTTCGGTTCAAGTACCAAAATAGTAACCGAACTGAACCCAAACACACAACCCATTCACATGAATGGGGAAGCCGAACATATCTGTTTTCCCGAGCTGTCATCTGCGTCACAGCACAGGAAACATAGCCTCTGATCGGTGGTAACAGTGTTAGTGTTGTCAGAGAGCTGTGGGATCATGCTGATAGATGTCAGCATGATCCCACCGCTGTGACAGTGACCCTCGGTAAAAAGCTTACCGTGGGTCATAGGCGCCGGCGGATGGGACTACTACTACCATCAGTCGGTGCCTGCTGTCATAGGAAATAGCGAGTACAGACGCCACTGGACAGGAGCAGTAGCCTCTTGTCAGGGGCGCCTGTTCTGAAAGTAAAAGTAACTGGTGGTACATGGTTACTACGGACAGAGCACTGTGGGATCATGCTAACAGATGTCATCATGCTCCCACAGCTGTGACAGTGACCCGCGGTAAAAAGCTTACCGCGGGTCATAGGCTCTGGCTGATGGGACTAGTCTACTATCCCCGTCAGCTGGTGCCTGTTGTCATAGGAAATAGTGAGCACAGGCACCGCTGGATGGAAGCAGTAGTCTCTTGTTAGCGGCACCTGTGCTGAAAGTAAAAAAAAAAAATGTTACAATTAATTTTAAAAAATTCAAATAAAAAAAACACATTATACTCACCTACCACTTACCTACATCTTGTCCCCGATTCCTTCTTCTCCTGCAAAAAAAACACACCATATACTCACCTTACTCCTAATCCCCGAAGCTAATGTCACCTGTAATAAAGATAAAATAATAAACCACCATAATCTTCACCTGTCCGCCGTAGTCCATATAGCGAGTGTCCAATGTAGATCTCATGAATAGAACAGCCACATCAGAAAATGTGACCACTCTATTCAGCAGCTGCAATACACTGACAAGAGCGCGCTTGCTCCAGTCAGTGTACAGGCTGAGCTACAGGAAGTGAGGTCAGATGAGTTCATCATGAACTTGTGTGACCTCACTTATGGCACTACTGCTGCATGGGAATTTCTCACGCAGCAGTAGTGCTGTAAGTGAGGTCACATGAGTTCATCAGCTGATGAACTCGTGTGACCTGTCTGCCAGCAGCTCAGCCTGTAAACTGACACAGGAGTGATTACACTCCTGTGTCGGTGTAAAGCCTGCTGTCCTCTAGAACAGTCATATCAGTGAGAGGCGAATTGAGCCAATTGGAGGTCTTTCTAAAACACTTAAAAGAAATAGTTAGTTTTGTACCATTTTAGGTAAGTTACTCGTCATACTGATTTGGTAGCATCTGTATGCTAATCATAACACCTAATATATACAGTACAGACCAAAAGTTTGGACACATCTTCTCATTTAAAGATTTTTCTGTATTTTCATGACTTTGAAAATTGTACATTCACACTGAAGGCATCAAAACCATGAATTAACACATGTGGAATTATATACTTAACAAAAAAGTGTGAAACAACTGAAAATATGTCTTATATTCTAGGTTCTTCAAAGTAGCCACCTTTTGCTTTGATGACTGCTTTGCACACTCTTGGCATTCTCTTGATGAGCTTCAAGAGGTAGTCACCGGAAATGGTTTTTACTTCACAGGTGTGCCGTCAGGTTTAATAAGTGGGATTTCTTGCCTTATAAATGGGGTTGGGACCATCAATTGTGTTATGTAGAAGTCTGGTGGATACACAGCTGATAGTCCTACTGAATAGACTGTTAGAATTTGTATTATGGCAAGAAAAAAAGCAGCTAAGTAAAGAAAAACGAGTGCCCATCATTACTTTAAGAAATGAAGGTCAGTCAGTTCGAAAAATTGGGCAAACTTTGAAAGTGTCCCCAAGTGCAGTTGCAAAAACCATCAAGCGCTACAAAGAAACTGGCTCACATGAGGACCGCCCCAGGAAAGGAAGACCAAGAGTCACCTCTGCTTCTGAGGATAAGTTTATCCGAGTCACTAGCCTCAGAAATAGCAGGTTAACAGCAGCTCAGATTAGAGACCAGCTCAATGCCACACAGAGTTCTAGCAGCAGACACATCTCTATAACAACTGTTAAGAGGATACTTTGTGCAGCAGGCCTTCATAGTAAAATAGCTGCTAGGAAACCACTGCTAAGCACAGGCAACAAGCAGAAGAGACAAGTTTGGGCTAAAGAACACAAGGAATGGACATTAGACCAAATCTGTGCTTTGGTCTGATGAGTCCAAATTTGAGATCTTTGGTTCCAACCACCGTGTCTTTGTGCGACGCAGAAAAGGTGAACGGATGGACTCTACATGCCTGGTTCCCACCGTGAAGCATGGAATAGGAGGTGTGATGGTGTGGGGGTGCTTTGCTGGTGACACTGTTGGGGATATATTCAAAATTGAAGGCATACTGAACCAGCATGGCTACCACAGCATCTTGCAGCGGCATGCTATTCCATCCAGTTTGCGTTTAGTTGGACCATCATTTATTTTTCAACAGGACAATGACCCCTAACACACCTCCAGGCTGTGTAAGGGCTATTTGACCAAGAAGGAGAGTGATGGGGTGCTACGCCAGATGATCTGGCCTCCACAGTCACCAGACCTGAACTCAATCAAGATGGTTTGGGGTGAGCTGGAACGCAGAGAGAAGGCAAAACGGCCAACAAGTGCTAAGTATCTCTGGGAACTCCTTCAAGATTGTTGGAAGACCATTTCCGGTGACTACCTCTTGACGCTCTTCAAGAGAATGCCAAGAGTGTGCAAAGCAGTCACCAAAGCAAAAGGTGGCTACTTTGAAGAACCTAGAATATAAGACATATTTGCAGTTGTTTCACACTTTTTTGTTAAGTATATAATTCCACATGTGTTAATTCATAGTTTTGATGCCTTCAGTGTGAATGTACAATTTTCAAAGTCATGAAAATACAGAAAAATCTTTAAATGAGAAGATGTGTCCAAACTTCTGGTCTGTACTGTAGTTGTACACCCACAAACTTGAATGTATTTTATGGGGTTTTTATGTGTGTTATACCAGCAGAAAGTAGCAAGTATTTGTGATGTCTGAAGGAAATGATACAAGGTTTTCTAATTATTTTAAAAATATAAATCTGAAAATAGTGAGGTGCATTTGTATTCAAAAATGTATAAAATAATGAACTTGTGCTGGTAAAATAGGGTGCAAACAAAGATAATATAAAATAAAATTGTTAAAATAGCCCACTTTTATTTAAGCACATAGAGTTTAAAAGGTTTTAAAAGAATAATTGAGGGAATTTAAAAAAGTAATAATTGGGGACACTAGTGGTTGGTGAGGATGGTCCTGGTTAAAAGTGCAACGAGCCTTCTGGGTAGGACGATGAGTGGCTGCGTGGAATAGTCCCCCTGGAGAGAGAAAGGGAATTGCTTAGAACAGGTTTTAAAATGTTACCTTTGATGGATAATTGGGATTGATAATTACCTGGTTAGGTGGATGAAGGACTAGATTGGTCCGGTCTGGTGTTACGTTTCCAGATTCGGGTGATGGTCCGGTCTGGTGTTCCGTTTCCAGATTCAGGTGAAACTCTAGAGAAATAAAGATGGGTTGGTGCCTCAAATTTGTATTCAACTGAGTCAATACTTTGTAGGACCACCTTTCACTGTAAATTTTGCTGCAGGTCTTTTGGATACATCTCTACCAGCTTTGATCATCTAGAGGAGTGTTTCTCAACTCCAGTCCTCAGGACCCCCCCCAACAGATCATGTTTTCAGGATTTCCTTAGTATTGCACAGGTGATGGAATTATTATCAAGGCATCAAAAAATGCCACAGGTTCTCTCATCTGTTCAATACTAAGGAGATCCTGAAAACCTGATCTGTTGGGGGGTCCTGAGGACTGGAGTTGAGAAACACCGATCTAGAGGCTGAAACATTTCCTTATTCTTCTTTGCAAAGTATCTCTAGCTCAGTGACATTGGATGGAGACGTCCATGAACAGCAATTTTTAAGTCTTGCCACAGATTCTCAATGGGATTTAGGTCTTGACTTTGACTGAGTCATTCAAAAAGTTTTTTCTTGCCACTCTTCCATAAAGGCCAGATTTGTGGAGTATACATCTAATAGTTGTCCTGCTTACAGAATCTGCCACCTGAGCTGTGGATCTCTGCAGCTCCTCCAGAGTGACCAAGGGCCTCTTGGTTGCTTCTCTAACTAGTGCTCTCCTTGCTTGGGATGTCAGTTTAGCTGGACGGCCATGTCTTTGTAGGTGTAGATTTGCAGTTGTGCCATACTTCAACCAGTGCTCCGTGAGATGTTTAAAGCTTGGACTATTTTTTAAAATGTATTTTATTTGGATTTTATTTGATATACCGATACTAAGTAACATAAAAATAAAGAGCAAATGGGTTGTTCTGCGCTGCTGTGAAAGAATGGAGGATGCCAATCCAGTAGTAAGTGGTTTATTCATCAACGTGTTTCAAAGTATACAACCTCTTCATTAGGACAATCATGATAGTGTTCTTTGCACTCCCCTGGGTAAGCTGATCAAAACCAAAGTCCTTGGTGCTTTGAGAGATCAGCATTTCAGCAGGTTGCGCTGGATGAAGCATACCCAGAGGAAGGAGGCTGTTACCTCCGAAACGCGTAGGATTGGAGAATCATCTCTTTTTACCTGCAAAGAGCCCATATCTGGTGATGTCACCATAGAGGAGGACGGCAGCTGTTTGCATTGTAGGATGCTTCATCCAGCGTGACTGGCCAAAACACTGATCTCTGAAAACACCACAGACCTCGGTTTTGATCAGCCTATTAAGGGGAGTGCAGACAGCATTCTGGTTATCACTCGATATCAATTCCAAGGACGTCTTCCCGTACAGAGGATCCATACATATTGGTCTGATCGTAACTCCTTGGATCCATGCATACAGGACTGATCGTAGTTTTTTACATTCTCCTCGGCATATTAGCGCATATTTTTTATCCAGGTTAACATATTAATTATAATTTTTATTTTATATTAATATAATTTGTATCACATAATATTGAGCAGAATTAAGTATGCTGAACCCCCATATACCATATGAGCCTGTGCACAAGCCTCCTATATATCGTATGATCCAACACACAGCCCCCTATATACAATGAGTCCACACACAGCCCCCTGTATACAGTATGAGCCCAGTCTCAAAACACAAGGATCACACTTGCATTTACAAACAGAAGCAATGATTGAATTCAGATTTATTTGCAAAACCTGCAATACTTTTAATACTACACTTGTTTGCTGTCACTGTATGAACACAAAAAGACAAAAAGCAGCTATTAAGGTGCTGTTGCTGCTGTATATCACAATCGCATTAGCTATGGAGGAGGAAGGGGACGCTGCACAACATGGGAGCGTGGACAGGTGGGTAGAATCGTTTATTTTTTTTAAAAGATGTGTTGGAGAAAAGGAACTATTTAATATCCATCTGCAAAACGAGTAGCATATGGAAAGCACGCTGTCCAGTTCAAGTCAATGTGGTAAGTCACATGAATGTTTTTACACATGGATGGATGATCTACGTGAAACAAAATTGCATCAAGAAGTACTTTGATCCATATTTTGGATCAGACTCACCCATTATAAGTCAATGGATCATCCATTACAATTTTAACATAATTAATTTTATTTATTCAATTGTTCATGATAAAAAACAGTTGCCATATGAATGTAATGAATGGACATAAGGATGGCACACTAATGTAAAAATGGATATACGGATTTCAATACCAATCACAATATGGATGAAAAATTGTCTGTTTTTTTCTGGATGAAAAATGGACAATTTTGCATATGCTTGCCTGAACCAGGCCTTTGTCTGCAGTCTTACTGTTCAGGAAAAGATGGAGGTTCCAGCTTCTGGTAAAAATGTTTAAGATCAATCCATCTTTATTAGATTAAAAGACCATATCAAAAAATAAATATAAGGTGCGTGAGACAGTGAACAGGCAACGTGTTTCGAAAGCGATCCAACGTTCTTTCTCAAAGCCAATCTGCCTGTTCTCTCAACCCCTGTTGCACAACCCAAGATATGTAGTACATAAAAAAAGAAAAAATAGGATCTGTACACCTTTGGTATGAAATTAATGTACAGGTGCACAAATACACTACACAAGCCAAGATAGTCTTTGCAATGATTGCATGTTATTGGGATGACATATTAGGCAAGAAAGTTGACTGTAAGTGGATAACACTGGTCCGTAAGCCGGAATGATATATAGAGATGTGACTGTTGTCATAGGCAGCATATGGTAAGATGCCAATGGCTTTACTCCTAATGAAAACACATTACTATTCTGATCGTATCATAATTATTTATATCAATGAAGCCCGGCCATTTTTTGCTAAAGCTAATGCTAAAAGATTTCTAAGGTCAAGTAGAAACCCAATGCTTAATTTTCATGAGCCGGTTGTCACAGTCAACATAGAAAGATTTCTTACAGAAAAAATAAATAAATTCCCTGCATGATCAAGGGAGGTTGGCTGCAGCTGCTTGCGGATGGCTTAACCATGGATAGGTTCCCAGTAAATGTGTAAGCTGATTGGTTAAAAGTGGAAAGAAGAGGAGGATGGCCTCTGCTAAAGCACTCTGATCTCAAATCCTTGGAAATACATTTGATATTTTACTGACATGATAATTCTGTGAGCTGAGCGGACGTTGCTGGACTGTATAAATGGAGTTTAGTAATATCCGAAGAACACATACTCCCAGTAAGAAGATAGAGGGAGTAAATCTTTCCTGGCAGTGGGACACTTTAATACACCTAGGCTTAGGACACCAAAGTTTATAAGTCCTGACTGTTATCATTCAAGGGATAACACATGTCAGCACCCTGTCCATCTCTCTATAACAAAGCACTTGTTTCATTCTATGTTAGCCCTGTACCACAGTGGATGAAAAATATTGTAGTAGAAAAATATTATTAGTGCATTAGTTCTGTACATTATATTGATGCAGTATTAAACTGGTTGTCTGGTCAAAAAATATTGATGACTCATCCTTAGTAGAGATGATCGAACCTTTCAAGATTCAGTATGGTTCGGATCAGCGAATATCCCGATAATCGCCGAACAGTTCATCGAACATATCAAAACCCCATTGAATTCAATGGGAGGCAAAACCAAATGCATAGACCACACCTTCAGGGGGGTCCAAAAGATGCCAAAACAGCTCAAATTAGGGGCCGACACGAGAAAAAGTGGCATCAATTGACCCAGAGTACAAATAGTATAATTGCACAGCATGGATGCATGAGACAGGACCTGGGACAGGGCTTGGACCTGCATGTCTAGCTTAAACATTGACCAGTATCAGGTGGATGAGTGACAGGTGTAGACCAGGTGCTCTGCGAGCCCTGCCAAATTCAGGCAACACACATGAAGGAGACCCAACTTGGAATCCAAACATTTCCAAAAATTAGGGGCAGACATCAGAAAAAGTGGCATCAATTGACCCACAGTAGAAATTTTATAATGGCACAGCAGCAGTCAGGCATGGGCCATGCATGAACTATCAGGGTCTGGGCCAGCATTTACAGCTTTGAAATTAAGTTTAAATTAAAACCAGGTGGGTGAGGGATCGGTGTAGGTCTGCTGTGCTGGCAGCCGTGATACCTCATGCAACAGCTCAAACTGCTTTTCTGCTCAGCCACACTCAGGTGGCACAAATATGAGTTTCGTAGACTATTATTGTCAGAAAAATGGAAGGATAGTAACAGAGGTAGTTGACGCATCAATTCAACCACAGTAGAAATTTTATAATGGCACAGCAGCAGTCAGGCATGGGTCATGCATTAGGTATCAGGATCTGGGCCAGCATTTACAGCTTTGAATTTAAGTTCAATTTAATATGAGGTGGGTGAGGAAACGGTGTAGGCCTGCTTTGCTGGGAGCCCTGATACCTCATGCAATAGTTCAAACTGCTTTTCTGCTCAGCGACACTTAGGTGGCACAAACATCAGTTTTGCAGACTACTATTGGTAGAAAAATTTAAAGGGGTTGTCTGTTCTAAAGTGATAAGTCTGCAGTCACACTGTGTAACTGCAGACTTATGAATAGAGATGAGCGGTGTTCGACTAGAACTGTTCGCCAATCTCAAATTCGAGCTGTTTTGGGCGGTGTTCGAGTTGTTCGACGAACCCGAACGATTTGCAAAAAATTCGGCTGTTCGAGGTTATGTTCGATAACTGTTCGTGCACCAAAAGCGTGTCCTGCATGTCTGGCGCTATTTTGAGCACCAATCATGCAGGGATTGTCTGCCACTCACTGTAATGCCACAGCCATGGTGGTTGTGGCATTACAGTGATTGCCCAAATCGATGGGAACAGTGCCAACAGTGAAACATGAAAAGCCGGCAATTCAGCAGCGACATACACCGGTGCCCGACAATTTAGAACCGAAAGAATAGAGCTTCACACATAGATTAGATAGATAGAAACATGTCAGTCACATATATACGAACTACAGTGACAGTGTTGCTTACTGTACTTGTCATTTAGTGTAAAGGATTTATTAAAAAAAATATAATAGTGTTTTCATGCACCGTCTCTTTAAAAAAGCCGGCCGGCAATTCAGCAGCGGTACCCGACAATTTAGAATAGAAAGAATAGAGAATCACACATAGATTAAATAGATAGAAACATGTCAGTCACATATATATGAAGTACAGTGACAGTGTTGCTTACTGTACTTGTCATTTAGTGTAAAGGATTTATTAAAAAAAAATAATAGTGTTTTCATGCACTGTCTCTTTAAAAAAGCCGGCCGGCAATTCAGCAGCGGTACCCGACAATTTAGAATAGAAGGAATAGAGAATCACACATAGATTAGATAGATAGAAACATGTCAGTAACACATATATGAAGTACAGTGACAGTGTTGATTACTGTACTTGTCATTTAGTGTAAAGGATTTATTAAAAAAAATAATAGTGTTTTCATGCACTGTCTCTTTAAAAAAGCCGGCCGGCAATTCAGCATCAGTACCCGACAATTTAGAATAGAAGGAATAGAGAATGACACATAGATTAGATATATAGAAACATGTCAGTCACATATATATGAAGTACAGTGACAGTGTTGATTACTGTACTTGTCATTTAGTGTTAAAATAAAGGATTTATTTTAAAAAAAATTGGCGTGGGGTTCCCCGTAATTTTAGGCTCTAGCGGAGGTTAAGCAGACAGCTGGGGCAGATGTTTGAAGCCTGGGAAGGGGGTAATACCCACAGAGCTTCCCAGGCTACTAATATCAGCCTCCAGCTGAATACCTAGCCTTTACTAGCTATTAAAATGGGGGACCCTCCCAAAAAAATGACGTGGGGTCCCCCCTATTTTAATAGCTAGCAAAGGCTAGGCAGACAGCTGGGGGCTGATATTAATAGCCCAGGAAGGGTGCCATAAATATTGGCCCCCTCCCAGGCTAGAAACACCAGCCGTCAGCCGCCCCAGAAATGGCGCATCCATAGGATGCGCCAATTCTGGCACTTAGCCTCGCTCTTCCCACTGCCCTGTAGCGGTGGCAGTGGGGTAATAGGGCTGGGGTTGATGTCAGCTTATAATGCCAGCTGACATCAAGCCCAGGTTAGTAATGGAGAGGCGTCTATAAGACACCCCCATTACTAACCCCATAGTCAAAGTTAAAA
Organism: Phyllobates terribilis; assembly: GCF_046119375.1. Lineage (NCBI taxonomy): Eukaryota > Metazoa > Chordata > Amphibia > Anura > Dendrobatidae > Phyllobates > Phyllobates terribilis. Next base: position 279,755,479 of record NW_027362767.1, read on the forward strand.
GAAAACACAAACACCCAGAATAAAGTCCTTTAATTGAAATAAAGACACATTCCTTTATTGTTCTAAATTAAACTCTACTTACCGTCACGCCCATTCCAGCTGAAGCCAACGATCTCCTGCAATAAAAGAAAAATAATAAACCAACCTCATCCTTACCTTCCCATGGTTGCCACGATGGCTCCAGCTCTGCTACATCGAGATGACAGGCTGGACCGCAGCAGAACGCTGCCATCCAGCCTGTCATCCCGCAGACACTGAGAAGCGCAGGCATGCTTGCGCTCCTCAGTGTCTGGCTGTGACGGCATAAAGATGAGCCGACAATGAACTCAGCTCACCTCATGCACGTCACTGACAGCGTGGGAAAATTCTCCTGCACTCAGCGCTTCAGCGTGAGAATTTTCCCACGCTGTCAGTGACGTGCATGAGGTGAGCTCATTCATGAACTCGTCTCGTCTCATCTTTATGCCGTCACAGCCAGACACTGAGGAGCGCAAGCATGCCTGCGCTTCTCAGTGTCTGCGGGATGACAGGCTGGATGGCAGCGTTCTGCTGCGGTCCAGCCTGTCATCTCGATGTAGCAGAGCTGAAGCTGTCATGGGAACCATGGGAAGGTAATCATGATGTTGCTTTATTATTTTATTTTTATTTAGCAGGAGATCGTTGGCTTCAGCTGGAATGGGCGTGATGGTAAGTATGGTTTAATTTAGAACAATAAAGAATTGTGTCTTTATTTCAATTAAAGGACTTTTTTCTGGGTGTTGTGTTTTTTTTAAATACTTTACTAGAAATTCATGGTGGTCATGTCTAATATTGGCGTGACCCCATGAATTTCGGGCTTAGGGCCAGCTGAAAATGCCAAGCTGGCCCTAACCCCTTTATTACCCAGTGAGCCACCGCACCAGGGCCCTGGATGAGTTGGGTACAGCGCCAGAAGATGGCGCTTCTATGAACGCGCCATTTTCCGGGGTGGCTGCGGACTGCAATTTGCAGCGGGAGGGGGGCCCAGAAAGCTTGGGCCTCCCTGCGCTGCAGATTCCAGCCCCCAGCTGCCTAGATGTACCTGGCTGGACACAAAAATAGGGCGAAGCCCCACGTTTTTTTTTTTTTTTTAATTATTTCATGAAATTCATGAAATAATTAAGAAAAAAAGGGCTTCCCTATATTGTTGTGTCCGGCCAGGTACAAATAGGCAGCTGGTGGTTGGGGGCAGCCCGTTCCTGTCTGCTGTACCTGGCTGGACCCAAATATAGTGCGAAGCCCCACGTCAATTTTTTTTTAAATTATTTCATGAAACTAGATGGTGGCCCGATTCTAACGCATCGGGTATTCTAGAATATGTATGCGGCAGACCCGGCGCAATCAGCAGAGCGGTGTTTAAATTTGGCGCCAAAATCGCTGACTGGTCGCGGCCAGCAATCAGCAAAGCGGTGTTGAAATTTGGCGACTATATCGCTGATTGGTCACGGCCGGCGGTCGCGACTAATCAGCAGAGCGGGGTTTAAATTTTGCGCCAATAATGCTGATTGGTCGCGGTCGCGACCAATCAGCAAAGCGGTGTTTAAATTTGGCGGCAACAATGTTGATTAGTCGTGGCCGGCGGTCGCGACCAATCAGCAGAGCGGGGTTTAAATTTGGCGCCAATAATGCTGATTGGTCGCAATCGCCGGCCGCGACCAATCAGCAGAGCGGTGTTTAAATTTGGCGCCAAAATCGCTGAATGGTCGCGACAACCGTGACCAATCAGCAGAGCGGGGTTTAAATTTGGCGCCAATACTGCTGATTGGTCGCGGCCGGCAACCGTGACCAATCAGCCGAGCAGGGTTTAAATTTGGCGCCAATACTGCTGATTGGTCGCGGACGGCGACAGCGATCAATCAGCAGAGCGGTGTTTAAATTTGGCGCCAATAATGCTAATTAGTCGCAGCCGGCATCCGCGACCAATTAGCAGAGCGGGGTTTAAATTTGGCGCCAATCTCGCTGATTGGTCGTGGCTGGAGTCCGCGACCAATCAGCAGAGCGTTGTTTAAATTTGGCGCCAATCACACTGATTGGACGCGTCTGGCGTCCGCGATCAATCAGCAGAGCGTTGTTTAAATTTGGCGCCAAGCTCGCTGATTGGTCGCGGCCGCTATTTAAATGTGGCGCCCAAATCGGTGATTGGTCGCGGGCAGCGTCTGCGACCAATCAGCAGAGCGGTGTTTAACTTTAGCGCCAAAATCACTGATTCGTCGCGTGCGGAGAGCGCGACCAATCAGCGAATCGTATTGGTGAGGACCGGGGAGCGCCGCTGCTTGGTCGGATACTTCCGCTGCGAGAAGCCGGGAGATGAGCGACTGCTCGCAGCAGAAGTATCCCGACCCGCAGCGCCGCTCCCCGGTCCTCCCTTGACATCCTAGCCGCTGATGTCCCCACAGTACCCGCATGGTGTTACAAAGATCCGGACATTTGTGTTAAAAATCACTGATTGGTCGCTGGCGCTGCCCGCGACCAATCACCGATTTGGGCGCCAAATTTAAATATCGGCCGCGACCAATCACCGATCTTGGCTCCACATTTAAACACCGCTGTGCTAATTGGTCGCCGACGCTGGGCGCGACCAATCACCGATTTTGGCGCCACATTTAAATAGCGTCCGCGACCAATCAGCACAGCGGTGTTTAAATGTGGAGCCAAGATGGGTGATTGGTCGCGGCCGATATTTAAATTTGGCGCCCAAATCGGTGATTGGTCGCGGGCAGCGCCAGCGACCATTCAGCGATTTTTAACACAAATGTCCGGACCTTTGTAACACCATGCGGATACTGTGGGGACATCAGCGGCTAGGGTGTGAAGGGAGGACCGGGGAGCGGCGCTGCGGGTCGGGATACTTCTGCTGCGAGCGCCCGCTCATGTCCCGGGTTCTCGCAGCGGAAGTATCCGCACAGGCAGCGCCGCTGACATCCATGCGGCTAGGGTGTAAAGGGAGGACCGGGGAGCGGCGCTGACATCCAATTGGTCGCGGCCGATATTTAAATGTGGCGCCCAAATCGGTGATTGGTCGCGGTCTTGGCGCGCGACCAATCACTGATCTTGCCGCCAAAGTTAAACACGACCAATCACCGATTTGTGCGCCAAATTTAAATATCAGCCTCATGCACGTCACTGACAGCGTGGGAAAATTCTCCTGCACTCAGCGCTTCAGCGTGAGAATTCTCCCACGCTGTCAGTGACGTACATGAGGTGAGCTGAGTTCATTGGACATGACCTCACCTCATGCACGTCACTGACAGCGTGGGAAAATTCTCACTCTGAAGCGCTGAGTGCAGGAGAATTCTCCCACGCTGTCAGTGACGTGCATGAGGTGAGCCGAGTTCATTGTCGGCTCATCTGGATGCCGTCACAGCCAGACACTGAGGAGCGCAAGCATGCCTGCGCTTCTCAGTGTCTGCGGGATGACAGGGTGGATGGCAGCGTTCTGCTGCGGTCCAGCCTGTCATGTGAATGTAGCAGAGCTGAAGCTGTCCTGGGAACCATGGAAAGGTAAGGATGAGGTTGCTTTATTATTTTTCTTTTATTGCAGGAGATCGTTGGCTTCAGCTGGAATGGGCGTGATGGTAAGTATGGTTTAATTTAGAACAATAAAGGAATGTGTCTTTATTTCAATTAAAGGACTTTATTCTGGGTGTTTGTGTTTTCTTTTAACTTTGACTATGGGGTTAGTAATGGGGGTGTCTTATAGACGCCTCTCCATTACTAATCTGGGCTTGATGTCAGCTGGCATTATAAGCTGACATCAACCCCAACTCTATTACCCCACTGCCACCGCTACAGGGCAGTGGGAAGAGCGAGGCTAAGTGCCAGAATTGGCGCATCCTATGGATGCGCCATTTCTGGGGCGGCTGACGGCTGGTGTTTCTAGCCTGGGAGGGGGCCAATATTCATGGCACCCTTCCTGGGCTATTACTATCAGCCACCAGCTGTCTGCCTAGCCTTTGCTAGCTATTAAATTAGGGAGGATCCCACGTCATTTTTTTGGGGGGGTCCCCCATTTTAATAGCTAGTAAAGGCTAGGTATTCAGCTGGGGGCTGATATTAGTAGCCTGGGAAGCTCCATGGGTATTACCCCCTTCCCAGGCTTCAAACATCTGCCCCAGCAGTCTGCTTAACCTCCGCTAGAGCCTAAAATCACGGGGAACCCCACGCCAATTTTTTTTTTTAATAAATCCTTTATTTTAACACTAAATGACAAGTACAGTAATCAACACTGTCACTGTACTTCATATATATGTGACTGACATGTTTCTATCTATCTAATCTATGTATGATTCTCTATTCCTTCTATTCTAAATTGTCGGGTACCGCTGCTGAATTGCCGGCCGGCTTTCTTAAAGAGACGGTGCATGAAAACACTATTATATTTTTAAATAAATCCTTTACACTAAATGACAAGTACAGTAATCAACACTGTCACTGTACTTATTATATATGTGATTGGCATGATTATATCTATCTATGTGTGAAGCTCTATTCTTTCTGTTATAAATTGTCGGGTACCGCTGCTGAATTGCCGGCCGGCTTTTTAAAGAGACGGTGCACGAAAACACTATTTTTTTTAATAAATCCTTTACACTAAATGACAAGTACAGTAAGCAACACTGTCACTGTGCTTCTTATATGTGTGACTGACATGTTTTTATCTATCTAATCTATGTGTGATGCTCTATTCCTTCTTGTCTAAATTATCGGGTACCGGTGTATGCCGCTGCTGAATTGCCGGCCGGCTTTTTTAAAGAGAGCGTCTTCTGAGCAGTTTGTCAGCTTTTGGACACCTTTGAAGGTGTTTTCTATGTGTTTCTATGTGTTTTTGTTTGCCTGCCATTGGTTTTAACGGTGTTCGACGGTGTTCTAAGGTGTTCGACGAACAGTTCGACGAACAGTTCCTCGAACATCCCGGTGTTCGACGAACCGAACCGAACCCGAACACTACGGGGGTGGCTCAACACTACTTATGAATCCCCCCAGCGCATGCACTGTGCGCTACAGGGATTCACCAGTTTCAGATCTGGGACTGGAGGGTATGTATGATTTCTACATACCCCTGGCCAGTTGGTATCGCCTGACTCCATGCACTTTTGACAGGGCAACCCCTTTAAGGATAGTAACACAGGTAGTTGACTGAAAGTAAATGCAGGCCTGCAGATCTGGGAGCCCTACTGCTACAGGCAACACACATGAAGGAGACCCCACTTGGAGTCTCCACATTTCAAAATATTTTGGGCAGACACCACTAAAGTGGCATCACATTCCTTAGAGTAGGAATAGTATAAAGGGGCTCTGACACCCCTTCCACTACAGGCAACCCACCAGATGAAGACCCAACTTGGAGTGTCCACCTTTCAAAAAAATTATGGGCAGACACCACTAAAGTGGCATTAATTTCCATAGAGTAGAAATATTTTAATGGGGCTCTGATACCCCTTCAACTACAGGCAACTGACCAGATGGAGACCCAACTTGGAGTCTCCACATTTCCAAAAATTGTTAGTAACATTAGCAGCAGTAGCAACAGCAGGCACAGAAGCCACGACAAAGGTGTCACAGACTGCAATAACACAAGATCAATGCAGCACACTAAAAATGACACCATCGCCTAGTCTGCCCAGTCTGCGACTGGGGTGCAAGAGTCATTGGAGATCCATGACTTGTTCATCTTGATGAATGTTAGGTGGTCTACACTTTCTGGGAACAGCAAGATATGCTTTTCCGTCAGGGCACTACCAGCAACGCTGAAGACACGTTCTAAGAGAACGCTGGCTGCTGGGCATTAGTGTTGAGCCACCCCCGTAGTGTTCGAGTTCGGTTCGGTTCGTCGAACACCCGTATGTTCGCCGAACTGTTCGTCGAACACCTTCGAACACCGTTAAAACCAATGGCAGGCAAACAAAAACACATAGAAACACATAGAAAACACTTCAAAGGTGTCCAAAAGCTGACAAACTGCTCAGAAGATACAACTAACACATGGAAAAGTGACAAGTACATATAGTTATGCGAAAAGAAAAGAGGGGGTGGAGTAAAAGGAGGGGGGAAGACAGATATAGGCATGTCATGCCCTTCTAAAATCAAGAAAGGCTGGAGTAAAAATCTAAAATCAGCCTACCAACACCCAGACGTCGTGACAAGAAAATTAAAAAAAGAAATATCTCTAGGTAGAATGGCGGTTCCATTCAGAACACTTTACTTACAAGACGTAGTGGTATCCCCGTTGTGAGTTGTGCCAAAAACGGAACCCAATACATTCGGACTAATCCACCATTTGTCATATCCAGGAGCAGGTCCGTAAACGACAACATCGACGTGGAACCAAGTACAGTAGTATATACTGTACATCCTTTGACAAGGCAATCAGGTGGATCAAGAAGTTGAGAAGGGTCACCCGAATGGTCAAAACAGACATTGATGCGGCGTTCCGGTTACTTACTACCTGTGCCTCCGAATAGTGTCCACCTATTGGGCTGCTTCTGGGAAGGAGCATACTATATAGATCGCTGTTTGCCCATGGGGTGCTCCAGATCCTGCTCACTATTTGAGGCGTTTAGTTGCTTCCTCGAATGGGTTGCAATGGACGTTTCTAAGGGGGCACATATTATCCATTACCTCGACAACTTCTTATGCCTGGGCCCAAAAGATTCGCCACAGTGTGAATACACGCGGTAGTCCACCTGTGAGAAGGAGAGAGCTGGAGGGAGAGCGGACACCACAGAGCCGAGGGGTTAGATGGAGAACGGAAGAAGGAAAGAGGGCGAGGGAGGTAAGAGAGTACAGTGGAAGGCCGACCTGAGCTCCCCCACGTTCCTGCTGCGTGGGGAACAGCCCTGGGAAGAAAAGCCGCTTGCGCATCCCTTTGAGGTTACGGGCGTGAGCGGGCAGAGGGACTACGCTGGAGTGCGAAGCCGACACGGCCAGTCCGTTCCTGCCCGTGCGACCTCCGTGTCGCCGGGTTTGTGCCAGTGCCGCGGTGGACCCTGACGGCCAGCCCCCCTCTCCCAATACTGGTGCCTGTCCGCTGGTGGGTCGAGCCCCCCCGCGGTGGGGGGGGGAGTAACATCTGCAGAAGAAAAACCATCTTCCAGCCAAACTAAGATGTCTACTTCTTTTCGTGGACAATGTTATATGATCCCTTTCTTACGGACACACCCATCGCTACAAATTCCAGATGAGGCACAAAAACAGCAGGTGCTTCAACGGATATCAAGTGCTCCTTCAAGTGGGCTCTCCTCCACCTCAACTTCAACATCACAAATACTCCAATCCTCAGAGGTGTCACCCCAATCGCACTTGCTTCCTCACATCTCCCAAGTCTCTAGCTGCCCGTCTGAGTATGGGGTAACACAGATGGTTGAGTCTGCACAGCTGTTTACTCATACTATAGCCTGGGAAACGGAGGTCTGCTCCAGAGCTTCTGTTAATCCAGACGAGGAAATGATCTGCACTGATGCCCAGAATCTTTATGAGTTGGATCCAGGACTAGATGAAGAAGGTTCTGAGCATAATGTAGACCCTCGTTCCCAAACTGTAACTCCTGTTCGTGGAGACAATGAAGAAGACGATGATGAGACTCAAATACTTGATTGGGGCGACAGCTTGACTTTTCAGTCAGGGCAGGAAGAGGTTGGCTCTGAGGACGACGGGTGTGAGAACACACAGGATGATGATGACGAGGTTGGAGATCCCACTTACTGTCAACCCACAGTCAGCCAGTCGATGAGGTCAGCAGAGGAGGTGGAGGAGGATGTGACTAGCCCAGGGGATGGGGATGACTCGGTACCCGGGCCTTTGCCTGGCCTTTGGGATGTCGCGGTGGTCAGCTCCCGGGCCCGTACCCTGGGGTCACTCTTTAAAAGGGTGGATAATTGTTAATTTTATAAGAGTTCATGACGCCACCTGTGGTATCTGGTGAGAAGCACCAGCGCTGCAGCAGTCCACTGAGGCCGGTGATAAGGCAGCTCGATGGTATAGCTCCCCACAGGTGGAGCTAGGCCTCAGAAAAGCGTATGCAGGGGGAATGCAGGACAGGCAAGACCCAGCTGGGTCAGAGCAAGAACGGAACGGACACGGTAGTCACTTCAGTACCTCTTACTGGTGGAAATTCAGTCACATCCCGGAGCACTGTAGGGTGAAGGGTGCATATCAGGATCCTCCCCAATGAGCGGGTGTAGGGCCTCCTGTTTCTTGCCTCTGCGTAGTAAGTTTCTGACCTGCCTGGAGCTAGGCCTAACTTTGTCTCTGTCCTGCGCTGGCTGACCTTGTTGTAGGGCCTTGTCTTGGAGTTCACGCTCCCAGTATGCGGGGCCTAAGCGTCTCTTGGCTCTGTAACATATCAGCACCTTAGCGATCCTGGGACTTGTAGTTCTCCAGAGATTCCGGTTATGCCTTACTGGGTCATAGAGAACCCAGTAAGCTCGGATCCGGTGTCCGGTAAATTCTTTGGGGTGAGCTTGTTAAGCTCCTCTGCCCCCTATGTACTAACTCTCCACTCGCCTTCGGTCTACTCGGGCCCTCACTAGGCTATACACACTAACGGCAGCTTGCCACGCTTCACCGATCTTATGGCGCCGGCACACCTTAAGCTCGAACTGGGCTCCCTGAATCTAGCTAACAGGAGCCTCATGCTCCACTGCTGAACTATTAACTGAGTTCTCTAGACTAGACTGAGTTCCACTGCAGACTGACCTCTCTTAGGCTTCTCTACTGCAGGAACTCTTCAGAGGAACTGAACTGCCTAGCTCCAACTTCCCTATTTATATCCCTAATGGGCTCCCTCTGCTGGTCTGAGGTGGAAGGTGGAGATGTGTGAATGTTTATCGGGGCCTCTTGTGGAGGATTCCATCAATGCACTCTTCTAGGATCTGTGATACCAAGGGCAGCTGGGCGTCACAGATGCTATTGACGACGAGGTTAGGTTGCGCCTTCCTGAACAGAGACAGAGTACTGGAAGCACGTAAGCAACTGCATCCTCAACCACAACTCTGCCTCTGACCACAAGTCGTAGTGGCTCTTCAGGTCGCATGGGCTCTAAGCCTTGCATAGCCTGGGCATTTTTTCAGATCGATAAGGATGACCCAACTCGTGTTATCTGTAATATTTGTCACCAAAAGCTAAGTACAGGCCAAAAAATCCATAGTTTGAGTACATCATGCATGAACTGTCACATGGATATGAAGCATAAGTTGCAGTGGAAAGCTCACTGTGCTACAATGCGGCCTAGCGGGCCAACCACCGTCTGCCCCATCATGTGCATCCGCGGCCTCTTCATCCTCTGTGACTAGGGGGACAGCAGTCACACATGTTTTTGAACGCAGACCGGCCACCTCTTTACCCGCAACAGCCAGTGTGATTGGCAGGTCATCAATTCATTTGGAAGTGGAAACACCAGCTGGTGTTGAGCGCTCTCCGACATCGAGAGCACCACCTTTGGATCAAGGCAACCTAACTTTTCCGCCTGCATCTTCCTCACAGACCAGCAAGTTTGACGGGGACACCCTACTAAACCCTGTCTAAGCACAGCAGCCAGCCCTCGGTCCCTCAGATGTGGACAAGTAAAAGACCATTTCCTCCTAGCCATGAGAAAGCTAAGAGGTTGAATTTCACCATCTGCAAGCTCTTGGCTACAGAAATGCTGCCTTTCCGCCTGGTGGACACAGAGGATTTTCGAGACCTTATGTCCGTCGCAGTACCCCAGTACCAGATGCCCAGTCGGCACTACTTCTCAAAGAAAGGTGTGCCTGCGCTCCACCAGCATGTCGCACACAACATCACCACTTCTTTGAGAAACTCTGTGTGTGACAGGGTACATTTCACCACAGACACTTGGGCGAGTAGGCATGGACAGGGGCATTACATGTCGCTGACTGGGCACTGGCTAGCTATGGTGAAGCAGGACAAGGGGCTGCTATCCAAGTCTTGCCATCCCCACGAGTTGTATGTCAATCCTCTATATCTAGAAGTTCCTCCACAGCTTCTGCCTCCTCAACCTCCTCTCGGTCCTCCACCTGCACCCAAAGCCTGTCTGGTAATGCCACCTGCTTTCTAACTGCGCAGAAGGAATCCTGCACACCTCCTTACTATGCTGGCAGCAGGGCTCAACGGCATCAGGCGTTCTTTACTTTGAAATGTCTGGGAAATGTGAGTCACACAGCTGAGTTGTTGTCAACTCTGGAGACCCAGTTTCATGAATGGTTGTCTCCACTGGACCTGCAACCAGGGAAGGCCGTGTGCGACAATGCTGCAAACCTGGGTGCGGCCCTTCGCCGGGGCAATGTCACACACGTGCCTTGTATGGCTCACGTGTTGAACCTGGTTGTCCACTATCCCGGACTAGATGGCCTTCTGCAGAGGGCACGGTCGCTGTGTGCTCACTTCCACCGTTCGCATCCCGCAGCTCAATGACTTACATCTCTACAGAAGTCGTTGGGCCTGCCAGTTCACCGGCTGAAATGCGATGTGCCGACACGGTGGAATTCAACTCTGCACATGTTGCAGCGACTGTGGCAGCACCGACAAGCCCTGGTGCAATACGTTCTGACGTATAGCCTGGGCCAACGAGATCCAGAGGTGGGGCAAATCACGCTGCAGGAGTGGTCTCAGATCAGGGACCTATGAAGTTGATGCACCCCCTGGGCCGTGGGGTACTCGGAGGCGGGCCGGTAGACGCTGGGGGTTGTAGTCACTGTGGCGGCGACCCGATCCGTGACCCAGGGCGGTCAATCCAAGGGTAATTTGTATATATGGGTTTTATAATGTCCGACTACGCCACCTGTGGAGTGCGGCCAAAGGGGCCGCCGCTGCAGAACAGTCCTCTGAAGCTGGTGGTTTTGCAGCAATGGTATTATTACTCCCCACAGGAAGAGTGTAGCTTCAGGGCAGTGTGGGTGGATGATGGTGGTTGTAGTGCAGGGAGTCAGTAATGAACACAGAGTCCATGTGATGCAGTCCCAAGATATTTACTCACAATTGTTGCAGTCCAGATTACAGGTACCAGAGCAATCTCCCCCGTCATGCTGTGCGTACTCAGTGAGGGGCTCAGTCTACCCCCAGATAGCTCCGGAGTACTTAGCAGGACCCGTTTCTGTGTGTCCTTTCTCTGGCCTTCTCCCTGCACCTCACACTCAGGGACATTTCTATCCGGTATCCTCGGGCCTTGGCGGGCGACGTGTGTTCCGTCCCCTGGGTCCTATGTGGCTACCTTCTTAGTGAGACTGGTGTGGACTTTGGCCTGCAGTACATGAAATGCTGCAGCCTCCGGTTTCTAGTTGAGCCTTGCTGTTTCTCTGTTAGTTGAGGGACCCGGTTCCCTTCTTCTGGCCTGACCTCTCTACCTCCTGGTAGCAGCGGGCGTACGGGTGGCCTTCTGCCCAGCCCGTACCCCTAGGGTCCCTTCGGTTCCTGGAGCCTTCCTGCTCCCACTCCTCTCTTCTCTCCTTCAGTCCTGGGCCTCCCAGGCTAGGCCCGCCTCTGGAGCAGAGCTCATGCAGAGCCTTTGCTCCTGTCACTTCTCCTCTGACTGGCTTGCTCTTTCTAAGATGGCTTCCTATTTATACTCTCCCTTTCATGTGCTCCCCTACGCTACTTTTTCCACCCACACCCACTACATAGGACCCTCCCACCAGCTAGGGACCTGGGACTATGCTCTCCCTTAGGAGCAATCTCGCCCTACCCCCACTGCGGGTATGTGTTGGATGCAGGTGTTAGGGTCCCGAGCCATACTCCTTCCTTACCTGAGGGTGAGATACCACACCTCTGGGTGAGATGCAGTACCTCTGTGGAGACTGAACCCTCAGGGGCGCCACACACCCTTCTGCACAGTTTTGAAATGGCGACGAAGATGTTTAGTGCTGACGACGATGCCATTATCAGCATGACTATTCTGGTGATTTACATGCTGGAGCACAAGTTAAACAGAATTCAGAGTCAGGTGGTGGGACAAGAGGAGGTGGAGGAAGTAGAGGAGGAGTCGTATGCGGAAGGAATAACATCTCCAAGGTCCAGACGGTCGGCAGCACCAAGGCGGCAGCCATGGGAGGGTGGGGATGAGGGATTAACCAGGGCGCATGGTAGCAGTCAAACTGTTGAGGAAGGTGCAGGAGCCGAGGAAGAAGTGAACGACGAACTGGCGATGGGCCTGTAAGACTCATCAGATGAGGGAGACCTTGATCACATTTCTGTTGTGCGAGGTTGGGGGGAGAGGGCAGAGGAAGGAAGCATGATTCTTACCTCTCTACCAACACAACAAAGACTTGGTCCTCCTGGATGCGCAAGACACATGAGTGCCTTCTTGCTGCACTACCTGCAACATGACCCTCGGATTGTCAGAATTCGAAGTAATCCCAACTACTGGGTTGCCACACTCTTAGATCCCCGGTACAAAAGTAAATTTGCCGAAATAATTCCTGCTATAGAAAGGGATTCACGCATGCAGGAGTATCAGCAGAGGCTGTTGCAGAATCTTACATGTGCTTTTCCACAAAACACCAGTGGTGCACGTAGTGAATCTCACAGTTCTAGCTTGCAAAATGTGTGACTGTCGAGTCTTCATCACTCAAACCGTAACAGTAACACAGTATCTGCTGGTAACAGCAATTTTGTGGAGTCGTTTCACCACTTTTTTAGACCATCCTTTGCAAGGCCACAGGAGACAAGAAGTCTGACACATAGTCAACGCCTAGAGAGGATGGTACAGGAGTATTTCCAAGTGAACATCGAAGCTATGACTGTGTCACTGGACCCTTGCTCATTTTGGGCTTCCAATCTGGAAAAATGGCCGGAGCTCGCCACTCATGCCTTGGAGATCTTGTCATGCCCTGCAGCCAGCGTTCTCTCTGAACGTGTGTTCAGCGCTGCTGGTGGTGTGCTGACAGATAAGTGCACGCAGCTGTCCACTGAGAATGTAGACAGACTCACGTTCATAAAGATGAACAAATCATGGATCCGCAAGGACTTTTCAACCCCTGTGTCAGCCTGGGGAGACTAAAAGCTTGAGGATTTCGTAAAATCACCTCACCAACCGTTTTAAGCAACTTTGGGGCAATTGATGCCACTTAAGTGGTGTCTGTGCCACAATTTTTGGAAAAAATGGAGACTCTTTTTGGAGTCCCCTTGCTGTGTTTTACGTGAGGTTGGCATCATCAATTCCAGGTGGGTTGGGTCGCTCCCCCCCCCTTTTAACTGTAAGAAACTACATACACTATGGCTTGGGGTAACACAGATGGTTGAGTCTGTAGAGCTGTTTACTCAGAGGTCTGCTCCAAAGCTTCAGTGTCTGCTAGTCAGCGTAGAATTTTTAACTGCATCTAGCCTAGGCAATACTTTGGGCGTAGTAGCCCAGCTGCGAAGCAAGCTGCACCGCCTGTGTATCTAATAAGAATTTTTAAATGCATCTAGCCTAGGCAGACTGTGGGGACCCCCAACCAAACCCAGACGCTCAGCCCCCCTACCGCCCCCCTTTCCTTGACAATACAATAATGTAACTCTTACAACTGGATGGGTAAGGACTGGTCACAGCTTTATTAACTCTTTATACTCATTCCATTAGAAAGGCATTTTATTTCTAAAATAATTCAGCTTGTTGCAGCATGCCTTGGGTCTCCACACCGGCAAGTTGGCCAACAAGTGTAACTCTCCAACATGTCCTTTCTATTTCCAGGCCACGGAGGATCAGTGCAGGACTCTGACCCCCATCCATCACTCTTAACGCTTGTTCCACTCCGTCCTGGAGTCCTGACAGGAATATGTCCAGTCCAATATCCATTAAGTGAACACCGTCGGGCCGTATGAGGCCTGCTTTATCTCCTTCCAGTTGTCGGTGTCGTATCACTACACCGCCTCTGTCTCTTCTAAATTTTGCCATCCGAATATTTATTACCCGCCTTGTCCGTTCGATGGCCGTGATGTCTCACGCACCTTGCCATACCGCTATCGGCACAATCTTTGACCATACTATAGTTAGTTTTGTGAAAAATTCTCTGAAGCGCTCAGTGTCTAGTTTCATTATTGCCATTAGTTATGCGCTCTTGTGAAGACCTAGGTCGTTTCCCCTGGCCTGTATAACTAAGATGACCGGACCTCTTGCCTCTCTCCCTACCTTGATTACCTCCATTAGTACCTGTGGCCATAGCAGGCCTCTAATACCTCTCCAGTTGAAATATGTGTTATGAAAATCTAATTTCCTCCCGCCTGGGCGGACTTTCGCCCTTTTTTCTGCCCAATATATATACGAGTGGCCTATCACCCGCACTGTTGGCTTAGCGTCACCTGTAAAAGAAACAAACCACGTTAGGATAACAAGTCCGGTCTTATGTATCTCGCCACACAGGTGGATCGCCATCTCCCTATCCTCTGAACTTCCATTTCTGACAGTCCTACTCTTGCTGCTTCCGTGGCCGCGCCTATGCGGAATGAGTGTGTCCCGTAATCTTTGGGGTGGTTCCCTGCCGATGTTGTGCATTTATTAAATATAGCTTGGAACTGGTATCTTGATAATGGCGTTCCATCAATGTGTGATAGGAAGAAATTACTTTGTGATCTGATGGTTATATATGTTTTTACTATTGCTACCCGACTCAGTGTACCGTTTGTGGGTTGTAGAACTACCCAAGTGCCCCTGCCCGCTGGAACCGTTTTCGATTGGCGTATGCGTGGACGTATTGCATTATTGGCTATGACTACGTCCTGGTGTTATAAGCCTCCACTGGTGGTAATTTTGGATTGAGGGACTAATTCGCTTATGTATAGTGCCCCGAAGAAGGCGATCGCAAATTCAGTAGACAGTAGTGTTGCTTCAAATTGTGAGTGTCATGTTAATGGTGTTGGCATATGATGTGAGAAATCAGTTTTAGTGACACGGGATGGGACGTCTACACTCCTGACTTGGCTGCCCCCTTTTCCACCCTTTTATGGATTGTCTGATGATGAATCTCTTTGTCACATCTCCCCAATTCAGTAGTTGGAAGTGAAATGCTACTCCGGTCAGACACCACTGCGCTGACGCCCCTGATATGCCCTTCATCATTAGCTGGTGGAGAAATTCTATGGTGACTTGTGATCTGGCTTGTTCACATTGGTCAACCCGTCTGCCTGCTACACGTCGACGGGGCAACTGACGCTCTGATTAATGGCATCAACTATTCGCCACTAGATCCCATAGGGAGGGTGGGCAACTGTTGCCCGATGGGTGGGCGTTGGGGAGGAGCTCTGTGAAAATCTGCCAATTGAATTGTGATAAAGCGTTAGCAGCAGCTTTAGACCCCTCAGCATCGTGGCTAGCGCGGACCCATACATTGTGTTTTAGGCACAGGAATGCTAGCCGGCATAGTACGCCTAGCACTGGGAGAGACGATGATGCCATCTTATTAATGCAGTGCGCTAGGCTGGTGTTTTTTGTTATGAAGCGTATATTTTTGTTAGCCAGGAGCACGCCCCATATTTCTATTGCTACCACTATTGGGAAGAAAAATTTTTTTCCGGGCTAGATGCAGCTAAAAATTATTATTAATTTCAAAAAATTATTAGTAATTTGAAAGCTGGTGGAGCTTAGTATAGATGGCCTAATAGAATGAGTCCTACACACTGCTAATATGCCCAAAATTAGTCTACAGGCAAGATGCAGCTAAAAATTATTATTAATTTCAAAGCTGGTGGAGCTTGGTATAGATGGCCTAATACAATGAGTACCACACACTGCTACTATGCCCAAAATTATTTTCCAGGCAAGATGCAGCTAAAAATTATTAGTAATTTGAAAGCTGGTGGAGCTTAGTATAGATAGCCTAATAGAATGAGTGCCACACACAGCTAATATGCCCAAAATAAGTTTACAGGCAAGATGCAGCTAAAAATTTATATTAATTTCAAAGCTGGTGGAGCTTGGTATAGATGGCCTAATACAATGAGTACCACACACTGCTACTAAGCCCAAAATTATTTTCCGGGCTAGATGCAGCTAAAAATTATTATTAATTTCAAAGCTGGTGGAGCTTGGTATAGATGGCCTAATACAATGAGTACCACACACTACTACTATGCCCAAAATTATTTTCCAGGCAAGATGCAGTTAAAAATAATTAGTAATTTGAAAGCTGGTGGAGCTTAGTATAGATGGCCTAATAGAATGAGTACCGCACACTGCTAATATGCCCAAAATTATTTTCCAGGCAAGATGCAGCTAAAAATTATTATTCATTTCAAAGCTGGTGGAGCTTGGTATAGATGGCCTAATACAATGAGTACCACACACTGCTACAAGCCCAAATATTTCTTCAGAGCTAGATGCAGATAAAAATTATTTTGAATTTGCAACCTGGTGGAGGTTAGTATAGATGTACTAATAGAACAAGTCCCACACACTGCTACAAGCCCAAATATTTTTTCAGAGCTAGATGCAGATAAAAATTATTTTGAATTTGCAACCTGGTGGAGGTTAGTATAGATGGACAAATAGAACAAGTCCCACACACTGCTACAAGCCCAAGCCCAAATATTTTTTCAGAGCTAGATGCAGATAAAAATTATTTTAAATTTGCAACCCGGTGGAGTGTAGCATTGGCGTCTCTGCCTTCTTCAGGGCAGAGACGCCGTCCCTCTCACCACGCTCCCCGCTCTCCTTCTCAGCCTGCTGTCTGCGCGCGCAGTCCCCCGGGCACTGTGCTTAGGGCGTGCGCACGCTCCCCCTCTCTTAAAGGGGCCGCGCGCGCCGTCCTAAGGAGTTCCCGGCCAATAGCCGAGGGTCCTCCCATATATAGGGCACCTCCTCCAAAATCGAGGTGCCCGAGCAAAGTTGTTGCACAGTTTCTGATCTCTGCTTCAGCCATCAGGTCCCGCTGATAGCCTGACTCCTCGTCCTGCCTGCCAGGCTGTTATCTGCCCGTTACCTGCCGAGCCTGCCAGCCTGCTCACCTGGAGCGCTCACCTGTTATCTGCCTGTTACCTGCCTGTTACCTGCCCTGTCTGCCAGTCCGCTCACCTGGGAGCATCCGCCTGTTACCTGCCCTGTCTGTCTGTCCACTCACCTGGGAGCATCCGTCTGTTACCTGCAGAGTCCGTCAGCCCGCTCACCTGGGAGCGCTCACCTGTTACCTGCTGTGTCTGTCATACCGCTCACCTGGGAGCACCCGCCTGTTACCTGCCTTGTCGGTCTGCCCGCTCACCTGGGAGCGCCCGCCTGTTTCCTGCCAGCCTGCCTGGAGGCTCTGCCGTCACTTGCTGTGACCACCTGCCTGGTAAACCTAGAGACTACTACCTGCTCCGCTGTCACATACCGTGACCACCTGTCAACTACCAGAGATTTCTGCCTGCTTGCCGTGTCCATCCGTCATACCGGTAAGTCCCAGCCATCTGACCCGTGGGAGCCACCTGCTCTCTTACAAGGTCGTCCCCAGAGTAGCACCTGGTCCCTCAGCCCAGATCCTCCCTGGTCACTGTGTCGTTTGCTGCCGTCCGACCAGGGTCGGTTCGGGTTGATACTTAGTCACGCCCCTCTGGGTCCCTCCTTGCACCTTGGCACAGAGGTTCCACCACCCGGACCCGTAACATGGAGGTTAGTATAGATGGACTAATAGAACAAGTCCCACACACTGCTACAAGCCCAAGCCCAAATATTTTTTCAGAGCTAGATGCAGATAAAATTATTTTTAATTTGCAACCGGGTGGAGGTTAGTATAGATGGACTAATAGAACAAGTCCCACACACTGCTACAAGCCAAAATATTTTTTCAGAGCTAGATGCAGAAAAAACTTATATTGAATTTGCAACCTGGTGGAGGTTAGTATAGATGGACTAATAGAACAAGTCCCACACACTGCTACAAGCCAAAATATTTTTTCAGAGCTAGATGCAGAAAAAAATTATATTGAATTTGCAACCTGGTGGAGGTTAGTATAGATGGACTAATAGAACAAGTCCCACACACTGCTACAAGCCAAAATATTTTTTTAGAGCTAGATGCAGATAAAAATTATATTGAATTTGCAACCTGTTGGAGGTTAGTATAGATGGACTAATAGAGCAAGTCCCACAAACTGCTACAAGCCGAAATATTTTTGCAGAGCTAGATGCAGATAAAAATTATATTGAATTTGCAACCTGGTAGAGGTTAGTATAGATGGACTAATAGAATGATGCTATGCCCAAAAGGTTTTACTTGGCTAGGTGCAGTAAAAAAAATTGTATTCTATACACAGGTGGTGTAGCTTGCAACACAGATAGGCTACTCCACTGACTAACACACACTGCAAGAGGCCAAAAAGGATTTGCTTAGCTAGATTTAGCCAAATGCTGTGGAAAAAACTTGCACAGCACTGGCACAGACCTGCCTGGCAAAAAGTGATAGGAACTGATGTAACCTAGCCCTCAAAAGGACTGCAATTGCAATTAGTCTTTACTCCCATCCTATCTATTTAAGAGCACAGACCTGCCTGATAAAAGTGATAGGAACTGATGTAACCTAGCCCTCAAAAGGACTGCAATTACAATTAGTCTTTACTCCCAACCTATCTATTTAAGAGCACAGACCTGCCCGATAAAAGTGATAGGAACTGATGTAACCTAGCCCTCAAAAGGACTGCAATTACAATTAGTCTTTACTCCCAACCTATCTATTTAAGAGCACAGACCTGCCTGATAAAAGTCGTAGGAAATGATGTAACCTAGTCCTCAAAAGGACTGCAATCACAACTATTCCCTACTCCCAAGCTATCTGTAGATTTGTGCGAAAATTGGCTTGAAATTAACACTCAAATTATAGCGCACACAGCAACAGCGGTGCCGTCTAATACGCAGCTGCAGCAGTGAGAAAATGGTGGCTACGTGGAAAATGGCTGGGTCTTATAGGGCAAGGACATGTGACATACACTGCCAATGACACATGCCCTTGCTTGTGTGAAAAAAAGCAGTTCGCTCCGTGTGTGCGCTGCTGATAGGCTGACAGGTTGCACCTCCCCACTGTAAATGCGGGAAAGAGAAAAAAAAATGGAGATCTTCATTATTTATGCAGAGATCCATCCCCTGCCCCTCCCCCCGCACCGCTGTACACTCAAACTGCGTATTAACATTAATTTTCAGCATTACTGAGAAAAAATCCAGTTATGATTTTGGTGCATGAACAGTTATCGAACATAACCTCGAACAGCCAAATTTTTTTCAAATTGTTCGTGTTTGCCGAACGGCTTGAACACCGCCCAAAACAGCTCGAATTTGAGATTGGCGAACACCGCTCATCTCTACTGGGCATGACAAAACCTCCAAGGCGTGACAGGTGAACTCAGGCCACTCTTCCATTTTTGAAAACCAAAATGCAAAAACATCCAAACCCTTCCGATAGCATTGATATTGAACTCAAGATACTCCTGCACCATCTTCTCCAGTCGTTCACTACGTGTCCGACTTGTATTCTATTCTGCTGGTACACAGACTGCTCTAAAAAATGTGTGAAAGGACTCACAGAAATTGCTTCTGCCTCTTACGCTGCTGCTGCTGCTAATGTTTTTTCATTGACGACTTGATGTTCCCGGGGTTGGAAGTCTACAACTGTGATGCACACTGTGTGCCTCACTGCTTTCTTGGGGAAAACCATTCTTAAGATTGTCTATAAGCATATTTCGATACTCCAGCATGCGCAAGTCCCATTTCAGGGGGGAAGCATCTGGCAAAATTTATTCTTGTACCGTGGATCTAACAGAGTGGCAACCCAGTAGTCAGCACTATTTCTAAGCCTAACAACACAGGCATCATGTTGTAGATAGTGCAGCAAGAAGGCGCTCATGTGTCAGGCGCTTCCATGAGGTCCAAGCCCTTGAGGTGTTGGTGGCGGGGTAACACTCAAGCTTGCTTCCTCAGTCCCCTCCTGCCAATCATGAACAACTGAGAGGGGATCATTATCCTCTTTATTTCCTGACTGTTGCGCGACCATCACCTCTTCCTCCTCGTCCTCCTTCATTTTTTCCTTGGCTCCTGCATCTTTATTAACAGTTTGTCTGGTACCATGAGCTCTCTTCGATTGCTATAATCCACCCTCCCTTGGTACCCGCCTGTGCAACAACAGTCTGGAACTTAGAGGATTTGTTATCCCTTCAGCATCCTCCTCTGCTTCCTCCTTTTCATGAGACAACCACCTCCTCCCGCAGACTATTCAAAGTGTGCTCCAGCATGTAGATGACCGGAATTGCAATGCAGATGATGATGGCATCATCAGCGCTAACCATCTTAGTAGCCATTTCGAAACTGTGCAGAAGGGTGCAGAGGTCCTTCATCTGTGCCCACTCCAAAAGCATGATTTGCACCACGTCCATTCTGCATTGGCTCAGGCTATGCAAGATGAGATACTGCACCACGGCTTGTCACTGCTGCCACAATAGCTGCAACATGTGCAGAGTGGAATTTCACCATGTCAGCACATTGCATATCAACCGGTTAACTGGTAGGCCAAAAGACCTCTGTAGCGATGCAAGCCGATGACCCGCGGGGTACGAACGGGCGGAAGTGAGCACACAGAGACCGTGCTTTCTGCAGCAGCGCATCAATTGAGGTTTGTCCCACAAGCCTTGGGGATTCCAAGACTTATGGAGCAGCCCCTTCCCTGCCAGCCCCCACAGCCACCAGAATCACCTAGTGCCCAGTCAGCGAGATGTAATGCCCCAAGCCATGTGTCAGTGGTGAAAAGCACCCTGTCAGACATAGATTTTTTCAAGGAATGGGTGATGTTGTCTGCAACATGCTGGTGTAGCGCAGGCACAGCTTTCTTAAAGAAGTAATGGCGACTGGGCGACTGGTACTGGGGAACTGCGACAGCTATCAGCTTTCGGAAACCGCCTGTATCCGCCAGGCGGAAAGGCAGCATTGGAGATGGTGGAGTTCAAGCGCTTAGCTTTGGCATGTGTCGGAGGAAACAATGTTTTACGTGACCACAACTGCGGGGCTGGCTGCTGTGCTAAGAGAGGGTGGAGTAGGGTGAACATGACAAACTGCTGGACTGTGAGTGAGGTGCAGGCGGAGATGTTCTGGTGGTTTGAGAAAGATGTGGTGTGCTGACAGGCTCTCACTCACTGTAGTGGGTAAACAAGTGGAGGTTCTGTGGCCGCAGACCTGTGTGAGAACAGTTGCCATGGTGATGATAGTATTTGGTACCATTGCCCTTATACTGAATGACTTGAATCAAACGTTTGGGATATCCTTCCACAAGCTTCTCACAATAGTTGGTCGAAATTCGGGCCCATTCCTCCTGACAAAAATATTTATTTATTAAAGCAAGACAAATTTATCATTCACTTCCTTTAGCAATGACATTGCTATGTATATTAGCTCACCTGTGTAAAGGTATTTACCACTTCAATTACTCTGCTATTACATTGCCGTAGTCAATATTTGTCCAATTCTAATGATATTTCTTAATATGTTGGAATGCATTTTTTTCTGTGATATCAAATACTTTTAGTTACAGGTTATACACAATGCATCTGCTCATTTGAGCTCAGTTGTTCTGATTTGATAAATTATATAATTCTGGATGCATGAATCTTCCACAAGAAGCAGCTATATTTATGTACAGCTAATAATAAGCTCAGTAGTAGCCGGCTAAGTCTATAATCAGTGTGTTCCCTAGTAGAGGTTGCAGGTAGCCATTAAGACTAGCACATGGCAAATGGTGGCAACAGTTTTGTGCTAGGCCTTGATCCATCGCAGACCCCCTAGAAATTGCATGCTCTGCTTCTGTTGTAGTCATACTACAAAATTCTACTATTTAGAACTTTCATAACTGAGAGTGTTCTTGGCCTTCATGCTTTTCGAATTCTGATTTCCAAAAGCTATTTTTTTTTTATTTCTTAGATGATTTCAATTTATTTTTCTTTGACATCTGTTTAAATTGCATTTTATGTTATGTAAGACTTATTTATTGGAAAATGGTCAGTAAATAATATGTTTTTAGCAACGAATCATCCAAATCTCCTAAGTAAAAGTTTGATATATATGTATATACAGTGGCATGTAAAAGTTTGGGCACCCCTGGTCAAAATGACTGTTATTCTGAACAATGAAGCAGGTTGAAGATGAAATGATCTCTAAAAGATCTAAAGTTAAAGATGACACATTTCTTTTGTATTTTAGGCAATCTATATATATATATATTTTTTTCATCTTTTACATTTTAAAAATTAGGAAAAAAGAAAATGGGCCGATGCAAAAGTTTGGACACCATGCATGGTTAGTACCTAGTAGCGCCTCCCTTTTGAAAGTATCACAGCTTGTAAACGCTTTTTGTAGCCAGACAAGAGTCTTTCAATTCTTGCTTCAGGGATTTTCATCCATTCTTCCTTGGAAAATTCTTCCAGTTCTGTGAGATTACTGGGTCGTCTTGCATGCACTGTTATTTTGAGGTCTAGCCACAGATTTTCAATGATGTTCAGATCAGAGGACTGTGAGGACCATTGTAAAACCTTCAGCTTGCACCTTTTGAGGTCGTCTATTGTGGATTTTTATGTGTGTTTAGGATCATTATCCATTTCTAGAAGTCATCCTCTTCTCAATTTCAGCTTTTTTACAAATGATGTTATGTTTGTAATCAAGAATTTGCTGAAATTTCATTGAATCCATTCTTCCCTCTACCAGTGAAATATTCCCTGTGCCATTGGTTGCAAAACAACACAAAAGCATGATTGATCCACCCCCATGCTTAATGGTTGGCGAGATGACCTTTTCCTGAAATTTTGTGCCCTTTTTTCTCCACACATACCTTTGATCATTGTGGTCTTTTGATGGCTCTTTATGGTACAGCAAAATAGCTGTCATTTTGCTTAATCTACACAAAAGAAAGAATTAAAAAAAAAGATGCATTTTGGCAAATGTAGATTTTTTAAAAAATTGATTAGAATTCAATTCCACTCCAATATATTTGCTCATCATTAGTAGAAATTCAGACTTTTGTCAGATAATATGACTCATGGCTTTGTTAATAAAATATTATGCCATCTGACAAGTTAAGGATTTCTACATTTGTATTTATGTCAGGAATATTAATTAGAAAATTAGGCGCTGTTGCATGCCAAATACAAACAGTGTTTAATATACTCACAGTCAAGATTATGTGATTTTCAAACTTATGGTCATACATACATCAGTATTTGTAAGCCAAAATCAGGAGTGGAACAATCACAGGAAAAGTATGATAGAAACACGTCACTACTTCTGCATTTATCACCCACTCCTGATTTTGGCTTACCAATACTGATGTCAAATAATGACCAAATACTGAACATGTGAACGTTGCCTAAGTGTGCAAATCGCATATGAGCAGTCATGTAACAACTGCTTAAACTTAACCTGTGTATAGGAGGGGGCACGAAACTGAATTTTTGCCCCAAATGCAGGAGAACCTAGATTTGCCTCAGGCATATATCAATGAACCGTGTTGAAGAGACGAGTACTGTTTATTTTGTTATATTATATCATTTGCAGCTGTTTTTTTTAAATAACATTTTGAAAGTTGACTAACCCCTTTAAATTAATTTGATAAACTTTTGTTTCTTTCTGATCAGTTTGTATTTGCTAACTTGGGACTAACATGATAAAGGAGGGGAACTTTATTGATATGCTAGCTAGGAGTCCACCTTTTAATCCATGAATGATTTCTATTGAGTACAGCTTCAGGCAATGTTCATTGACTACAAGTGGTGGGAACATGCAAATATCCCTGGCTGTATTCTGCACTTAAAATATGTGAGGCCAAGCAGCTATTATCTAGTTCTTATTGGAACATTCAAAGAAATTACCATTATCTGTAAAATATTAAATACGTGGGTCATAGTTTATACAAATACAGTTATACACTGCAGTGTGCAGAGCATGACACTACAGTATATACAGTAAGATATCATCAGTCAAAGAGTGTTAATGCTCATTAACATGCATTTGATGTGGGGACAAATGTCTAAACAGCAGGCAGCCAGATTAGCAGTCCCTAGGAGGCTAAGCTTTTTATCTCTTATAACATTTTACTTGTCATTATATATACTAGTGAAGATTTAGCAAGATGCATTATGCTTGAATATCCCTGGGACTACTCTGAAACAAAAATATATATTCTGTGTCAGAATTTTCAAAACCAAAATCCTTTCGCTACAGCAGTGAAAGTTTGTCAAGACTTCAGAATTTTCCATACTTCTGCATAAATATGACGTAAAACTACATCAAATTTTCACACTCTTAAAAGTAGATAAAGTGAATCAAATAAAAAAACGATTTGTAAATATTAGCTTATCTTTTTTGAGTAAGGAAAATTATCCAATATGATGTCTGAGTTGTAAATGAACCTTTATTAGTTTGCTGTTTTCAATAAGTGGGATGACATTCAGGTGTGCGTAAGAGAAATGTATAATTTAAATAATGAGGATCAATCAAAGTCTGATGTTTACAACACTTGTTTATGAAAGATATCATGATACGAACAAAGGAGCTTTCTGTGGGCCTGAGAGTTGTTGATGCTCATAAGGCTGGAAAAGGATACAAAACAGCTCTAAGGCTATGTTCCCAAGTCCAGTAGTCATCCGTTAGAACGGATCCGGCAGGAATCCATTGGCAAAAACAGTTTTTCCCATTTTTAAATAACTAATTTCAGCTTGATGTTTTTTTAAAATTGAAGTCTATGAACAACAGATCCTTTAATTAGACATCCATTATTCTTTCATTTGAGAAGGATCCACTTTTTGCTTTCAGGATCCGTTTCAAAATGAAAGATAATGGATGGCTAATTAGCGAATCCTTTGTTCAGACTTTAATGTTAAAAAAAAACAGATCCAACTGAAATCAGTTATTTAAAAACAGACAAAAAAGTTGTGTCTGCACAACTTTTTTGACAATAGATTTCTACTGGATCCGTTCTAAAGGATGACTGCTGGACATGTGAACGTAGCCTAAAGAGTTTTTGCACCACTAATCCACAGATAGTGTACAAATATTTGAAATTCAAGACCATTATTTCTTTCCCCCAGAGAGGTTAACCAAGAAAAATAATTCTAAAAGCAGGGCATATAACAATCCACAAGGTCATAAAGGAACCTAAGATAATCTCTAAGCAACAAAAGGCCTCTCTCACATTAGCTAAACTTAATATTAATGAGTCCACAATTAAAACGACTCTAAAAACAATTGTGTGTATGGAAAAAGTGCAAAGAGAAAGCAACTGCTCTCCAAAATAACATAGCTGCCCATCTGCATTTTGTTAATGATCACCAGGACATGCCAGATGGCTATTGGAACAATGATATGTGGATGAATGAGACCAAACTAGAGCTTTAGCTTTAACTAAGAAGCATTGTGTTTGGAGAAAGGAAAAACGTTGCATAAAGCCCTTACACCACTTTTAAAGCATGGCGATGGTGGTAGTGTCATAGTTTGGGCCTGTTTGTTGCATCTGGGACTGTGATCATTGATGGAGCAATCAATTCTGAGTTATACAAGCAAATTCTAAGAGAAAATGTCAGAACGTCTGTCCATGAGCAGAATCTCAAGAGAATGCATGTAATTCAGCAAAACAACTACTCAAAGCACAAAAGCCTTTCTATAAAAATACGTTTAACCAGTTCAGGAATCAGGACCTGGACATTTTCCCATATTCCTGACCTGTCACATTTTCGGGTTTTACCATATATATGTTTTTAATGTCTTTAAAGGTTTTTCTTGTTTGGATATTAAAATATTTTTTGCCTCTTTTTTTCTAGATACATGGTACTTAGTTTGAATTTGTATATCACTTTTATATTACCTTTTTTTACTGGTATTGGAAAAAGATTTAAAGAAAAATAGAAGATATGTATCTATTTTTCACATTTTTGATTCTTTATTTTCTTTTTACTATCACAAAATACCACTAAACACATTAAAAATTGTGCTCCCCTATCCATAGAATTTATTTTTATATATTAGACATCTTTTTTTTACAGGGGCGGGGCTATAAAAAGTGATTTGAACATAGCATAAAGGGGCCTGGGGATTGAGCACTCGTGGTGACCTTTTGATGGCTCTTTATGGTGTGGCAAAATGGTGGCCAAAAGTTGTTATCACATTCCCTACTGTCAGTACTGACCCCACAGAGCAGAGCGCCATCATCTCACAGAAGTGGAGGATACCGCAGCAATGAGGACAAGTAATCTAGTTACAACTAGACATGAACCCCAATTTTCAGCAGCACTACTCCTTTCCAAAAAAAAATAGTTCACCTATTTCCTGGAAACTCAATGCAAAAGTAAATCATAACTTTCCCCTGTGCATGAGGCTTTTGGCTAAATTCATACATGACTGTAGTTGTCATATGTTTGAAGATGTGTAGGATGCACATTTACTTACATAATTTGTTGCAAATTTGTAACAGTTTGCATTGCAATGAGTAAAATCCACAGTAGAAATCACACACTCAGCTTTTTAATCTATTGAATATATTTAGTATATCATGCTATATGATATATTATATATGTTATATTTTATTATTACTCCAATTGGATAAACATTAAATTACTACTTCATATAACTTCACTATTAATTGTATTCAGTCTCATATATTTGAGTGAATATAAATAATGATATTCTGCCTATTTTACCCCTACATTAAAGAGAGAATGCATCAGTGCATCATAAAGTTCTATCCTGATAACCATGTCAATGTGAAGGAGATTTTAAGTTTTTGAACTTATAGGATATATTTAGTTTGCTGACAGGCTATCATAGTAAATGACTATAGGCAATATTTCAGAAAGCAGCGTCACTCCATTTAAGTGATGCAAATATATCCATTACTTCATATTCTAAAAGTCTTCTTATTTTTTATAATAGTACGCACAATTCATGGAAAATGTAGTATATTTTACCCCAATAGGGGAGTCATATATATAATAATCATTAAATATTTCAATATCAAGAACTACCAAAGTATGGACTTATTGCAGGCTAAATCGTGAAAGAGACACGGAACAACGGCAAGGACAAAAACGATCAATAAGCCTTAAATATAGAAAAGTATGTAAAAGTTTATTTAGGGATAATAACAGACATAGTAAAGGGGGTAGAGTACAAGTGCAATGGTAATGAACCTTAGACACACAGCTCCACGTGCTACATTATAAAATATATAGTAGTAAGTTTGCAAAGTAAGCTATCACCAACAGCCTAATATATTAGATTTTTTACCATGAACAATATCGAGCATTGTTATATTAGTGTGCCCTTAGTGATGGATATATAATATAATAGTCATATATCAACAGTATAGAGCCCATGAGGGCCCCTACTATACGTACCAACAAATCAATCACAGGAGAACCTTATAGGCAAACAGTCAAGGCACAGGAGCGCTGATGCAAGACTGCACACGTGGAGCTGTAGTCCCGACGCGCGTTTCGGATTTCCCTTCATCAGGGGGCTTAAGGGCATGTCCAAAGGATCCATAATTTATAGACGCCGCAAGACGCCGAAGACCGGAAGTGACGCATGCGTAACCAGGGAGACCGCGACGCTAGGCGGCGTCCGCGTCACATGACGACCGGCGGCAGGCCACACGTGACCCGACGTCGGGAGCCACCCAGGACACAGAGAGCCGACCAGCGTCTAGGAATGATAGCACGCATGCGTACAAGGTCAGTAATGCACGGGGATACACACAACAGGATAAGCGATATACGAATATGAATACTACATACAGGGAAATACGTATAAGGACATTATATGACAACAATTAGACACTGGGCATCTAAAAACAGCATACCAACACTCGCATCACAGATCTGGAGACCGCACAGCTATAGTACAAAGTGTCAAATAAAGATATATATACAATCACTATATTTAGCAGCTACATCAAAGGTACAGATGAACAACAGTGGGGCACGATTCAATCACAACATAGATAGAGAATCCCACATTATAGGCATATTGGCATATATACATTTCATTATGGCATTTATATCCACATCCACAATGACTACAAAATATCTATAGTACCAACATACACAGCATAGAGGGCCGGCATGCAGACCATATATATGCGCATACACAGGTTACCAAGAGATCACAAAGGATCTACATAGCTGTATATGATACCAAGATATAGCCTTTATCAAATTACTCTTTATTATTTAACATAGCCAACATAAATATATAACATAGATTCCAATCTTGCAACTGCAAATTTTTCATTGTATATACTGATTGTTCAATCCGCTGTAACGGTTCCATGCATATAATGCAGAGAGATAATATAGACCAAAAAGGGGGATCCTAAACAACACAAGAAAAATGAATTAAAACCACATAAAAGTACTAAAACCAAGGTTCAACCATGAAGCCTAATATAGACGGAGAGAGTAGAATTGTACCCATATAGTTTATACATAGATAGTGATTATGGGTGATGGATGATCAAAGGAAGGGTGCATATCTAATACTTTATTTTAACCCACTTGGATGAAGAGTATTCAGGGTCCAGATCCAACGAGACTCAAGCTGAGCTAATTTCTGTCCAATTCCCTCCCCCCCGTTTGTTTGGTACAATGGAGTCAATCCCACTAATCTTAAAGAGCAAGGCATCACATTTGTGATGAGTTTTGAAATGACGCGGCACAGTTTTAAGAGTGGATGCGTCAGTGTGGTCGGCGGCAGCAATGATTCCCAGCACGTGTTCACGAATTCGTATTTTGAACTGGCGGGTAGTCATACCCATGTAAATCAGCCCACATGGGCATGTAGCAGAATATATCACATTCTTGGTGGTACAAGTGATGAATTTATTGATCTTATAGATTTTAGATTCTATCAGATCCAAAGAATGTGTTACTGCGTTCAACATTGGGACATGTTACACACCGACCACACAGAGTACATCCACACCTTCCAGCCTGTCCATCCAAAAATGTGCCACTCCCAGAGCCCTCATAATGCGACCGAACCAAGTAATCACGAAGGTTCTTGGAACGTCTAATAGTGATTGATGGCCTATCGGAGACATATCTCGAAATGACAGGGTCGGCTCTCTATATGCTATGATCGAGATAATATCTCCCTAAGACGAGGGAACTGGGAGTGGAAATTGGTGACAAACCTTACTTGCTCAGTATCGCATCTCTTATCTCTATTGCCATACAATAGGCTATGTCGAGAAGTGTATTTAGCCCTATTGTATGCCTTTTTTTTAATCATATGCTGGCTGTAACCACGAGCATAGAATCTATCACTCAGCTCCAAAGCCTGCCTTTCAAAGTCAGTGTCGGTAGAGCAGATCCTCCGGATTCGGAGGAACTGTCCCACCGGCACCGACCGGAGCATATATCTAGGGTGTGAGGAAGAGGCATGCAGTAGCATGTTAATCGATGTGGGTTTACGATATATGGAGGTTTGTATACAATTGGTATCATCCCTCCTCAAGGACACATCAAGGAACTCAATCCGATTGGCATCAAATTGATATGTAAGGTGAATGTTACGGTCATTTTCATTCAGATGATGCATAAAAGTTTACAATGAAGCTATAGTTCCCTGCCAGATCAGGAGGACATCATCGATGTACCGCGTCCACAAGAGGATGCTGCACATCGACCCCCCATGATCCGATAGGCAGAGGTCCTTCTCCCACAGCCCCAGGAACAGACAGGCGTAGGCCGGAGCAAAAGCCGCACCCACTGCTGTTCCCTGGAGCTGCAGGAAAAAGGACCCCTTAAAAACAAAAAAATTATGGTTAAGAGTAAATTGAAGCAATTCGAGGATAAGATCCCTCAATGATCCCGGTAAGGATGATGTCCCCAAAAAGAATCTTACAGCTGAGAGCCCATCCTCATGTCTAATATTGGTGTAGAGTGACTCCACATCTGCAGTCACCAGCATGGTATCATTCTCAATATATAGGCCGTCCACCTTCCTTAACCCCTTCCCGACCCGTGTCACAGCGTTTGTGACATGGAAATCGGTGCGTTCCCGAACCATGTCACAGCGTCTGTGACATGGAGGGATCGTGCCCCTGCAGCGCCTGCGAGCGTGGTCGCTCAGGTGTCACAGTTGCTACTGCAACTGGACATCCTGAAATTGATCCCACAGGGGGTGGATTAACCCCTCCCATGCCTGGGACCCCTCCGATTGGCAGTTTCATTTTCATTTTTAGTGAAACTGCCAATTGGAATGAATTAAATATTTCACCAATGAAAATTGGTGTAATATTTAAATCTGGGCATGGCCTGATGCTTACAGCATTAGCCATTGGCTGGGGGGAGTGTCACCTCTGTCCCCCCCTCCCCCAGATCAGATTGGGGGGCTAGCGTCACATGGATACTAGCCCCAATCAGATGTGGAGGGAGTTGTTCACGATAACTGAAACTCCCCAGCTCCTACCCGTCCCTGGATCGTCTGATGCCACCGTGGACCCTCTATTGCTGCCCCCGTGGACCCTCTGCTGCTGCCCCCGTGGACCCTCTGCTGCTGCCCCCGTGGATCGCTTCTGCCGCCGCGGATCATCTGCTGCAGCCGATGCTGATCCGCAGCAGGTGAGCGCACCCCCTACACCTGACAGCCCCCTACGCCTGACAGCCCCCTACACCTGACAGCCCCCACACGTGACTGCAGAAGGTTACACCAAGCACACACACGTACACTTACACTATAATAAAGTTTCGATTTTTTTTTTTTTTTTTACACACGCACACAGCACACAAAATGTCCGCCCGTCCCGCTCATCCCAGTCTAGGGCGTACTCAGCTGAGGAGGCTATGTCAGGTTGGTGTGTGTGTTGTAGTGTATGTGAGGTTGTGTGTGTGTGTGGTGTATACACTACACTATACCACACCGCACACCAACCTGACATACACTACACAATGGTGTCCGCTAACAAATTAGAACCATGTTGCGTTTGGAGAGTCCCTGTGTGCCCAAACATTGGAGCTCCCCCACAAGTGACCCCATTTTGGAAACTAGACCCCCCAAGGCACCTATATGGATGCATAGTGAGCACTTGGAACCCCCAGGTGCTTCACAAATTGATTCATAAAAATGAAAAAGTAAAAAAAAAACACTTTTTCATTTTTATGAATCAATTTGTGAAGCACCTGGGGGTTCCAAGTGCTCACTATGCATCTAGATATGTGCCTTGGGGGGTCTAGTTTCCAAAATGGGGTCACTTGTGGGGGAGCTCCAATGTTTGGGCACACAGGGGCTCTCCAAACGCAACATGGTGTCTTCTAACAATTTGAGCCGACAATTTGTTAGCGGACACCATGTTGCATTTGGAGAGTCCCTGTGTGCCCAAACATTGGAGCTCCCCCACAAGTGACCCCATTTTGGAAACTAGACCCCCCAAGGCACATATCTAGATGCATAGTGAGCACTTGGAACCCCCAGGTGCTTCACAAATTGATTCGTAAAAATGAAAAAGTGGAAAAAAAAACACTTTTTCATTTTTATGAATCAATTTGTGAAGCACCTGGGGGTTCCAAGTGCTCACTATGCATCTAGATAGGTGCCTTGCGGGGTCTAGTTTCCAAAATGGGGTCACTTGTGGGGGATCTCCACTGTTTAGGCACATCAGGGGCTCTCCAAACGCAACATGGTGTCCGCTAACAAATTGAATGGAAAATCGGCTCAAATTGTTAGCGGACACCATGTTGCGTTTGGAGAGCCCCTAATGTGCCTAAACAGTGGAGCTCCCCCACAAGTGACCCCATTTTGGAAACTATAGCCCCCAAGGCACCTATCTAGATGCATAGTGAGCACTTAGAACCCCCAGGTGCTTCACAAATTGATTTGTGAAAACAAAAAAGTACTTTTCTTTTCACAAAATTTTTCTTTTAGCCTAAATTTTTTAATTTTCACATGTGTAACAGGATAAAATGCATCTTTAAATTTGTTGGTCAATTTCTCCTGAGTACACTGATACCTCATATGTGGTCATAAACCACTGTTTCGGCGCATGGCAGGGCTCAGAAGGGAAGGAGCGCAATTTGACTTTTGGAGCTAATTTTCCATTCAAAAAGTGAAATGGCGCTCCTTCCCTTCTGAGCCCTGCCGTGTGCCCAAACAGTGGTTTATGACCACATATGAGGTATCAGTGTACTCAGGAGAAATTGACCAACAAATTTTAGGATGCATTTTATCCTGTTACCCATGTGAAAATTAAAAAATTTAGGCTAAAAGAAAATTTTTGTTAGAAAAATTAAAATGTTCATTTTTTTCTTCCATGTTGCTTTAGTTCCTGTGATGCACCTGAAGGGTTAATAATCTTCTTGAATGTAGTTTTGAGTAGCTTGAGGGGTGCAGTTTTTGGAATGGTGTCACTTTTGGGCGTTTTCTGTCATGTACACCCCTCAAAGGGACTTCAAATGTGATGTGGTCACTAAAAAAATGGTTTTGTAAATTTTGCTGGAAAAAAGATAAATTGCTGATGGACTTTGAACCCTTCAAACTTCCTACCAAAATGTTTTTTTTTCCAAAATTGTGCTGATGTAAAGTAGACATGTGGGAAATGTTATTTATTAACTATTTTGTGTCACATCACTCTCTGGTTTAGCAGAATAAAAATTCAAAATTTGAAAATTGCAAAATTTTCAAAATTTTTCCCATATTTTTGATTTTTTCACAAATAAACGCAAATATTATCGACCTAAATTTAATACTAACATGAAGCTCAATATGTCACGAAAAAACAATCTCAGAATCGCTAGGATCAGTTAAAGTGTTCCAGCGTTTTTACTTCGTAAAAGGACACTGGTCAGAATTGACAAAAATGCCAAGGTCTTTAGGGTCAAAATAGGCTGGGTCCTGAAGGGGTTAATAGTTCGCCTGTATCTTTTAGGAACGACGGCAGATTCTCCACCAGTGGCTGCAGATGCGAGTCAATCCACCTGTTGACATTCTCCAAGAAATTCCCCTCTCCCGAAATAATGGGGCGACCTGGAGGAGTAGTACCATCCTTATGAATTTTGGGCAATAAGTACAGTGTGGGGATTGTTGGTTCTAATACAAGCAAGGCAGCAGCCAATTCCTTGGTAATAATTCCATTGTCTACTGCCTTGTTGATAATGGATTTAAGTTCCACCACATACGACATTAAAGGGTTATATGTAAGTTTTATATAACATATTTTGTTGTTTAACTGTCGCTATGCCTCTTTTTCATACATTAACCTAGGCCAGATAACAATATTGCCCCCCTTATCCGCCGGCTTTATCAATATATCGGGCAATTTTTGTAAAACACTTAGCCTCACACGTTCATCTCTTGACAAATTGTCACGGGAACCATGGCGGAGTAGTGCCATGAGCTCACCCGAGACAATCCGGACAAAGAGATCAACATTAGTACAGGTCGCCATAGGGGGGAATTTCTTGGAGCGGGGTGTATAGATTCAGGGATCTTACCTCCTATAGGAGTATTATGTTCGGTAGAGAGTTCCTCAAGTGTCCTTAGCGCTGCCTGTTCCTCCTCTGTTGGAAAAAGATCATTGAGACCACCATCAAAGAAGTGCTTCTTAAAGATCAAAGCCCTGGCAAAGATGTGCAGATCTTTAATTGCCGAAAACACATCAAGGTGAGCAACTGGTGCAAAGGATAACCCCTTGCTCAATAAAGAATAATCTGACTGAGTCAATATGTGATTACTGAGGTTAATTACC
This sequence comes from Phyllobates terribilis, assembly GCF_046119375.1. NCBI lineage: Eukaryota > Metazoa > Chordata > Amphibia > Anura > Dendrobatidae > Phyllobates > Phyllobates terribilis. The sequence goes on from NW_027362767.1 coordinate 279,789,138, forward strand.
TTAAGCCCCCGTCTCACATAGCGAGATCGCTAGCGAGATCGCTGCTGTGTCACGGTTTTGGTGACGCAACAGCGACCTCACCAGCGATGTCATTATGTGAGACACTTTGCAGCGATCAGGCCCCTGCTGTGAGGTCGCTGATCGCTGCAAAATGTCCTGGATGATTTTTTGGTCTTTGCCCTCCCGCTGGTCAGCACACATCGCTGTGTGTGACCAGTGGGACCAGCGATCAGGCTGGTAACCATGATAAACAGCGGGTTACTAGGGGCACACGCGCACTTAGTAACCCGCTGTTTATCATGGCTACCACTCTGCTATGGTGAGCGGTAACCTCCCGCTCACCGTAGCAGAGTGGTAACCATGATAAACAGCGGGTTACTAGGTGCGCGTGTGCCCCTAGTTACCCGATGTTTACCGTGGTTACCAGCCTGCTCTTGCTTCAGCAGGCTGGTAACCAGGAGCAGGACATCGTGGAAAGATTCTTTCCACAATGTCGCTGCTCCCCTGATCGCTGGTGAGCCTGCCTGTTTGACAGCTCACCAGCGATCACATAGCGACGCAGCAACGATCCCTGACAGGTCGTATCGTTGTCAGGATCGTTGTAGCGTCGCTAAATGTGACGGGGCCTTTAGAATCATTCCTCTTATAGTCAGGAGATTTTGAATCTTGACGTTTATATGGATGAAAGCTGACATCCCGCAGCCTCTTATTGGAGGTCCCGGACCTTGTCAGCATGGATGAAGAGGAGGCCTCAGAGCAATCACTGATTGAAGTGATAGAAGAATTGGAAAATTTTCGCAAGGGGTTGGGCATTTGCACTCCAGATTTGCTTTGCGCCAGAAATATACCTTCTTCTGGTGGTAGTCTCTCATGTCTCTGTTAAATTTGGACACCTGTAGGTCATGTATCTTTTTAACTGTGGAGTCTAGTATCTTATCGATTTGAGAATCAAAATTTACAATTTTCTCAGATGGATAGTGGGATCTAAGGTCAGCCTGAGCCGTGTCTATTTGTGCATCTAATTCAAGAATAGACCTAGAATTCAGGTCTACTAAAAGATGCAAAAGAGACATGGAACACTTAGTGCACGTTTCCTCCCATTTACTGACAAACAGTTCATCATCCACTGGAAATGTAGGGGTGACACGTATACGTAATCCTCTTGTAATCATTTGTCGGCTGATATATTTTCCCAAAAAGGCTCTATTCCACCAGAGTTTTATTCTTTTGATTAGTAAATTTTGGATTAGCATAGATTTATCATCCCATCCCATTTAAGTGATGCAAATATATCCATTACTTCATATTCTAAAAGTCTTCTTATATTTTTTAATGTACAAGAAGTATATCTGTGTCACCCTGGCCTGGATGCCACAAATATAATAAAGCTGTGTCTGAGAGCAAGGGGGAGGTTCTCTGGTCAGGGGAACATTAGCATGCAATACCTCCTGTCTCAGGCCAGTAGGGGGAGCAGGCTGCCCCTATAAAAGCTGGAACTGGGGGCAGGGTTAGGGAGAACTGGACGACCAGTCTCTGGACTGAGAGGTGTCCCAGAGCAGAGAGGGACAGTTGTATTGCACCCTAAGAGGATGTGTGGCAGTAGGAGAGCCACAAGCCAGGGACAAGAGGTGAAGTATGCCTGTCCTGGCAGATAAAGAACCAAATTTACCAGACTTTGGCGTCTGAGGCTGTGAGGATTCCACGTCCTACAGCAGATAACCAGTCCGCAGGGGACTGTACGTTCCTTGGCCTAAGAAGCCAGGAGGCTCCACCACAGCAGAAGGGACCAGCAGAGCTGTACCAGGCCGGGAGTAGAAAGGAACCCACGTTGCAAACCATACGGGCGAGAGGACACGGTGAGCTCGGGACCGTGGGCTGTTACCCTACCAGGAGGAGATAGCCAGAAGGAGCGCAGAGAGCACGGTAGGCCTACACCCTCACCCTGACCAGGGCCAATTTCCCATTTGCTCTCAGACGTCCAGGCCCCCTCCTAGCCGGGCCTGTTTGTGGGTCAGTTCACCTGTTCTAGTAAAGACCCTGGACTGCAACCTGTTGTCTGTGTGCTCCTTGCTCCTCCAGCGCTAACGGTACTGGGACGCCCTACACCATCACCCCCATCTTCCATTATACTGCCCTGGGGCCGCACTCTTCCCGTGGGGAGTCACACTATCCCAGCTGCATACATCATCAGTGCCAGCGGTCTACCTGGCAGCGGCGGTCCGCACTGACCGCAATCCACGGGTGGCGTAGTCGGACACACCAACAGCGCGTCGCAGACTACCAATGGTCTGACCACCCTGAGCCAAGGAACCGGGTTGCCACTACTACCCCCATCGTTTCCCGATTGCCCGGCTCCAAGTGCCCCACGGCCCAGGGGGCGAGTCATATCTGCACTAATAAAAACAGTGGAAGGTCATGTCCGATGGCTGCAGAATGCAGTGTCAATACTTTTACTACATTACTCTCCTTGTCTTTTCGTGCGTATTTGATGTATTGTTAGTTTTGTTTGCTTCCATAGTAAAAAAAATTGAATGTCGAGTTCAAATCCATTGTTTATTGTTAATAATACTATTGAAATATTGAGAATAAACCAATATAATAAAGAAATATTTCTAAATTTGGTGGCATAATGTTTTTCTTTAGATTCATATGTCTGGCCAAGTTATTATTATTATTGGTTTTTTTTAGAAAGCAATAAAAAATGTTCTAGATTTTCTTGGGCCTCATGCACATGGATTTAATACAGATCCATATTGTACATATTATTATTAATATTTATTTTGGATTTTTAACACCCAAGCTGTACATATGGAACACAGAATTAAAATAATTAACATGTGAATACTCAATAAAAACAAGACAGCATAAGCTTACAGAGAAACAGACTGGTGCAGAAGGAGATGGACTTGCTAAAGAGGGCTTACAATCGTTATTAAATTAGATAGTTTGGCAGAGTTAAAACTTCTATGGGAATAACTCAAACTAGGTTGCAAAAAGGAGCCATCCCGTACCTCTATTTGCTTCATATTTTATAAAGAGGAACTTAAGAGGTTTTTTCTCATGGATTATCTATTTATTTTAAGAAAGAATGATAATACATCACGTGAATGATGCAGGTGTTTGCCCTTCAAAACATTCATTCTAGGGGAGAAATTTTAATTTATGTTGTCAGAGTACTGGACTTTGGGTCATGCAGCAAGTTTGCACAGAGCTCACTCGAGCTGTATCTGTGTAAGTGGGAATTAGATGAAGAAGAGCTCACTCAAGCTGTATCAGTTTAATTGGGTATAAGTTGATGAAGGTATAATGAAACACGGACTCCAGTGTCTGAGTATAATATGGCCTATTTAATAGTTGGCTGTTATGTTACTATATACCATCCAGATTGATGAGTAAGCAAAAAGAAAAACTTAACCAAGTTTAGAAAATTTGAACAAGCATATCATTATCCTAAAGTAACAGTCCCTTGTGAAAAACAAAAAAAGGAGAAGAGGCACAATACATGTGTATTTACCCCACATTTTAGTCCCATTGTCCCTTTCTCATGTTGAAAATTAGCAAGTTATCTTACTGACCTAAGGTCAGACACCATTTTGAGCTAGATTGGCAAATACACTGACCGTTTGTCTAGAAACTCGCTAATTCTCTAAATGTTTTTTTCTTACAAATGCCAGATGTCTGTTGTCTAAGTAAAGGCCCCCATACACATATGACAAATGTCGGCTGAACCCATCAATATCGATGGGTTTAGCCAACTGACTAATGTGTATGGAGGTGTCGGCTGAATGATAGTCAGGAGAGATGTCGATCTCGCATGGCTGATTTTGGACTGCTGATCGCATTGTTCTCCCTAAGATAAGGCTTTCTCAAAGCGAACACAGGAGAGTTCGACCAAGCGAGCACTACTGTGTATAGGAGGCTGTCAGCTGAAGATCATCCAGAGCATAATTTGGCTGACAGCCAGCCAACGTGTGCCTCCAGCCTTAGACATGAATTTACATAAAACAATATTTGATGCTTATAATATGGAACGTATTTTTAATCTCAATTAATGTAGATATCAAATTGCAGCACATTAGTTGCCTACAGGTCAATATAATGTTTTGATAGGTTCTCTATCCTGGCGCAGGTGCTGGCCCTTGTTTCTTGTGTTCTTCCACTATGGCAAGTTCCTTTTGTGTAAGTCCGTGCTGGGTTACTGTAGTGAATTAACAACCATCTTTGCCTGAGTGAGCCTGAAAAAGCCTTGGGTGATGTCAGTCTGTGAGTGTGAGTATTCACTAAACATCATATTACACAGCACTTTACAGACATTATAATCACTATCCCAATAGATCACAATCCAAATTAAAAAAGTAATAGCAAGAGGTTCAAAAATAAATGTTTTATTTCTTTATATTAAAAACTTATAGCGTTAACACCCAAAGTGCAATGTGGATGTAAAAACACAGATACACATATATCAATGCAGCCCATTTTAGCAGACAAAAAATGCTCCTGGAAATTTTATTTTCAAACCAGAGGTATCTTATACTGACTGCAAATTGTCCTATTAGCACGCCCTGTTTAAACCGCATACAGGGGGCTCAGAGGGCTTACTGTCAATCACTTATTTAGCCACAACCAGAGCACTTAAATTAGGGAGGTACTTATCTTTACCATTCCAATAAAAAAACAATCTCATTGCCCATTTCGTGCATGAGACTAGAAAACAGTCATGGGAATAAATACCATACCACCCTAAAGTTAGAATTATCCGAATGGACAAAATGAGTTTCTGAACCATAAATATATCTGAACTTCAAGTCTCATACGTTATCAATATAATACCAAATACTTCATGTATAGAGAAAAAAGTGGAAATCATGCTGCTTATTAATCCTTATTAGCAGCCCATGGGTCTCCACATAGTTAAATTATTGGCATATTTATTGGACCATCATCACCAATTTTATATATCAGAGGGTAGACTTATCTGACAAAAAGTCTCCTTCATTGGTGTCAGTGCTGGTTCCACCATGCTTGGGCTCCCGACGTGTTTCCTTACTCTTCAGGGGAGATAGAGCCTTATGCCATCTTGCTCAGAATCTATGTCTGACACTGTTATTAGATTACTCTCTATTTATATACTGCTCACTATACCTGACATATATTATGTCCTTCCGGTATCTCTATCCTTCCGGGGTTACGCATCTCACTGATGCATGTGTCTGCTTCCTGACATGCACGCTGGAGCGCAGCGTCTCAAACTGCGCAAGCACTAGCGGCCTATAGTAGCGGGTCACTTCAGGTTCCCGCATGACGCATATCCGGTCGATGGAACGCAAGCTCTGAGGTGGAGCGCAACACATCTTAAGATCGCTTCGTGACCCTCAGGAGCTTATCATAACAGGATGGGAGACATGCCTCCACCTAATGTAACAAATACTAACGTGTCGGCGTGTACTTAGATGGATTTTTTGCATAAAGGGTACAATATTCCCATAGCTTATGTCCCCAATCCCCAGGCATTATGGCATTCGCAATATATTATCAGAGATTCAGTTAATACCAGAAATCCTTGCTCTAGGGTGGGTGGAATAAAATTCCTCTTCCAATCCCAACCTTTTCCAAATTAAGTATATGCAGCTTTATGGATATGGCATTACAATATATACATGTAAACATACTGGATCGACATGAGGCATCGGGCGTCATTTATCACTGGACAAGTACTGTGGGGACGATAGATAAACCCTTATAACGTAAGTGGGGGCCCCGATGCCACACACCTGACACTCCATTCAGGGATTAGTGTTAAACGGAGGAGACACAGTGAGGGGTTAAAAAAAAGGGGGAAAAAGACATGAGGGTCTGCTCGGTCCCTAGATAATTGTACCTATCTTCATCTATCACCTACCTAACATGGAGATTGGCACCCTAGGGGGTCTGCGCAGTGGCGCTCCCACTCAACGGCGGCTGTCCCTAATATAACTAATCCCTGTGATTTTCACTAAGCACTCAAAGAAAAGGGATGAAGGACAGCTGTTTATTAATTCCGGTCGGTTGTACCGTTTGTAACCAGAAAATCCATTTTGATAATTTTTGTAAGATCATCGTGTCCCAGTTGCCTCCTCTCGGGATGGGGGGGATTTTGTCAATCCCCACAAATACCATTTTGTTCGTGTTACCCCCATGAAAGTTGTTCAAATGATTAGCAGTCAGGGTATTCCTCTTGCTCATGGTATCTCGAATGTGTTCCCTAATTCTCTTGCGGAACTCCCTTCTCGTCTTTCCAACGTATTCCACCCCATACTCACATGTTGCTTTGTAAATTATGCCTACACTCCGACAATTAATGAAATGTCTTATAGCATATTCCCTTTGGGTATTGTTACTCATGAAAACTTACTTGTTTTACCTATCTACATGCCATGCAATCTCCACATCTGTAACAACCTTTCATTTTTGTTTCCAACCATGATGCCTGGGAGGGCTGTTTGTAGTGGCTATGGACCAATCTATCTCTTAATGATCGACCCTTCCGAAGGTGATTTGGGGGATGTCAGATATACTCTAATTGATGTCCGCATCCATCAGTAAAATCGGCCAGTGACGTTTTAGAATTTCTCTAATGTCATCTGCACGATTTGAAAACCTTGTAATGAATCTGGTTGTACTTTCTTGTTTGTTTTTTTCAGCTGGTCTAAGGAGATCTTTCCGATATTTTGACAGAAAGGATTTGTAAGCCTCTGCCAAAATCCCCTTGGGGTATCCTCTTTCCAAAAAGTGCTGTTTTAGATCATCCGCTTGTTCTTTAAATTTACTGGTGTTGGAACAATTTCTACGTATCCTCAAATACTGTGCTTTTGGGATATCCCTCTTGATTGGGACAGGGTGACCATTGTCCCATCTCAAGAGGGAATTTGTTGCAGTAGGTTTTCTGAAGGTGTTCGTGGTGAGCTCTCCATTTTCACCTTTTTGGATGCAGACATCTAAAAATGCAAGCTTTTCTCGATTTACCTCATATGTGAATCTTAGGCCTATATCATTCACATTTAGTCTTTCCACAAAACTTGCAAAATCATTCTCAGTTCCTTTCCATATGACAAAAATGTCATAAATATATCTTAGCCAGAAGACCGCCCTCTCGATCCCATGGACAGGGGGGTCACTGAAAATCGGAGTTTGCTCCCACCAGCCCAGGAGCAGATTTGCATATGAGGGGGCACAAGGGCTCTCCATCGCAGTGCCCCTGAGCTGGTGGAAGTACTGGTTATCAAAAAGGAAGACATTATTCGTCAGGCAGAATTGGAGAGCCTTCAAGATGAAAGTATTGTGCCTGTTATGTTGACATCCCCTAGCTCAGAAATAGTGGTCCACAGCCCTCAGTCCCTTCTAGTGTGGAATAGAAGAATAGAGCGCTTCAACGTCTATGCTTCCTAACATCATGTCTTGATCAAGATGTATATCATCAATTTTGCTTAGAAGATCGGCTGTGTCTCGGACGTGTGAACTCAGGGACATCACAAAGGGTCTCAGAACCTTGTCTGTGTAGACACCCATATTTTGTGTCAAACTGCCCACCCTGGATATAATTGGTCTAGCCTTTAGGGGATTTTTCCCCTTATGTCATTTCGGCAAACTATAGAAAGTTGCCATTACTGGATGTGATGGGACTAGAAAATTTCTCTCATCCTTCGTTATAATACCATTCTCAAAACCTTCGTCCACAATCAGCCTCAAATCTCCAATTAGTTCTTTTGTGGGATAGGGGGCAACACATCTAACCACTGAGCATCCAATTTACCATCTGTACTTCAGGAGACTGGCTCACCATCCACTTTACTCAGCCAGCTAATCATCTCAGAAAACTCCCTCTTGTTTACCAACTATCAGCACTTATTTACTAGCTCAGACCTGTTCCTAAACATTTGTCTCCACTAAACATAATACATTATTCTCTTCTAATACTTGTGCTGTTCAAATGACTCTAGTTTAACAGTATGCAATCTTTTCTGCAAGCAAGTGTCCAGTTTGCCTATTAATAATTGCTGCCTTGCGATTGACCATTTGTCTTCTGTAAGCATAACAAACTCTTCTCTGCTAAAACTGGTAGTATTTACACAATTCTGCTGTAACAGGGTTACCACAGGAACAGTGACCACATTGCTTTCAGCTGACCGCAATAGGAAAACCCATTCATTCTGGGCTAGTTTGTCATTGGTGATGTGATAATGACATGGCGCTTGCTGAGTGGCCACATTGCGGTCATCTGACTGTGATAATCCTCCCCGATTGGGTTTTTACTTATACCAGGAATGTCATGATGACGTGGCGCTTTGTAATTGGTCACATCAGCAGTCATCTGACAGTCATGTCTAGCCTCCATCGTAACATGGCACCTTTAGAGTGGCCGTATTAACTGTCACCTGACCATGACGTTCCGCCTCCTAATTAGATGTTCATATAAGGAAGAAATGCCATGGTGAGATGGCACCTTGTGATTGGTTACATTAGCGGTACCCTGACATCCCACCCCCATTGTGACGTGGCATATTCAGAGAGGATGCATAAGAGGTCATCTATTCATGACGTTCCACCCTATATTTGACTAGAACTTATACCAAAATAATTGGCAATTAATTATTAATACATAGGTGTTATTATGGCCAATAGTCATTATTTTACATTCCAGTGAGGGAGAATGCTTCAGGTAATGAAATTCGTATTAAAGGCGAGGCATATTAAAAAAGTACAGTCAAAATCAAATCTAAATCAAATACCCCATAACTAGCTGTCTTATCAAAATGTAGAATTATCCCCCTAAATATAGTATATATACAAATAGTTGAGACAGACAGTGAGAGAAAAATTACAGGAAAGCACCATATGAGAATCCCTCATTCAGTCCTCCTGGACTTAAGCTGCCGAGGCGATATATCTACTTCGCCTCCTCGTTTAGTAGTAGCTGATCAAGATTACCCTTTCTTTGTTTCAGGGTATACTTTTGAATACCCCAGAACTATAATGCCAATGGGTCTGAATTATGATAAAACCTCATATGTCCGGATACGGGAGTATCATAACTGTTTCTTATAGTACCAATGTGTTGTAATACACGTCTCCTGAATTGTTGGCTTGTCTTACCGATATACAGTGTGGCCACTCAGCAAACGCCATGCCATGTCATTGTGACATCACCAATGACAAACTCCTTAGTGATTGTAGCCCAGAATGAATGGATTTTCCTATTTCGGTCAGATGACCGCAATATGAGCACTCAGCAAGTGCCATGTCATTATAACATCACCAATGACAAACCCCCTGGTGATTGGAGCCCAGAATGAATGGGTTTTCCTATTACGGTAATGTAAGAGGGTGACCGGGACGGTCATACGCCTCTTTCCCTTTTGAAAATGTATTGTTCTACTCTGTGTTTATATATGAATTTGTAAATGTCTATTGTCTAATGTTAGTAATAATAAATAATAATAATAATAATAATAATAATAATAATGTTAGTTACAGGGATAGTATATGTTAGGAGTGGATGTTATATTAGATTAGGAATTGGGTACAGTGCAGTGGTGGGCACTATAGTTTAGGATAGAAATAGTGCAGAAGGAGCCGGGGTACCCGGTCACAACAGCCTCGCTTTGGAGAAGCATCTCCCCATCCCATTGACCTGAAGTATGAAGAGGGGGAAGGCCCCTTCCTGTCCATGGGGGAGGAGGAGTGGCTGGCGGCTGTCATCCAGAAAAAGAAGCAGAGAGAGAAGGAGGTGTGGTCAGAGCTTCATTGTCAGGGAGGCGGAGCTCTGGCCGGTCAGAAAATCAGCTGTCGGCTCGTCTACACCGATCCAAGCCTGGGGTACGCTTTCATCAGAGCGTCTGAGAAGGGAGAACGTATTTACCTGAATGCGAGCTCCATCCGGTACCAGCAACCCCTATGCGAGGGAGATCGCGTGTCCTTCATCCGGGAGCCTGGACTGAGAGGTCCTTATGTGCAGGCGGACTCCTTGTTGCCTAAGGACGAACCGGAAGGGGACATCTGGCAAGGAAGCCACCTCTGATACAAGCAGCCCTGATTAAGGGCCTAAATATTCAGGACATTGAAATGGTTGTGCTGGTTGCACTATAAAAACAAAAGGAACTGTTCAGCGTTCCCCGGGGACAGGAGTCCCTGAAGAGTCTGAGGGTTACTGAAGTGGCCAAAAATGCGGTCACTGTTGTAGAGACTGTTCCATGTCTCTTAAAGGGCAAGCAGCCCTAATGGCACCGAGAAAGGATCTGTGCTGGCCGGACGGCTGAAAGATCAGTGAGTTTATTGTTTTACCCCCATCCAAGTTCTTGCGCTTGTTGCGCATTCCCCTGCTGGATTACAGGACTACAACCCTGAAAAGGGTTAAAAGCCTCTTGTGCCTGGACTGTGTGTGTAGCTGCTCTGAGGACTATGCCCTTTCTTTCCTTGAACTGCCTTTACTCTTATTCCCTACAGGAGCTGATGAGCAGCACACTTGTTTTAAGGGGGCCGTAGCCAGCAAAAAGGAGGGAGGGGGAAACTGTCAGGATGACCCGAGGATTGTGCCGGGTCACTGCTCCAGGACTGTCGGAGCTGAAACAATCACTTTCATGCTCAGTTTCTTTTTTATAAAAAACAACTTTACTAAACTTCTTTTGTTGCTCAGTTCTGGTCACTGATACCATTCCTTTGCACATCACAATTACATTTGTCATCCTCTCTTCTGTCCCTTTCGATCCTATTTGCAGAGTTAGTCTTTCCCCGGTACCGCAGCTTTCCAGAACACGGTCCTACTCTCCTCAGGTATGTCCCCATCTGTTCTCCCCTCCTTGGGAGTAGTGAAGGCTGGCTTCATCACTCCTTCTACAGGCCTCGGACGTTTCGGGAATTTTCCTCAGAGTTTACCTCTTCAACATTCCCCAAGCTGCCTAACTCTTGCTATCATCGACCGTCGGTATCCTTATTGAAATTCAGCCCTAAGGGCCCTGAGCTTCTCCTCAGAAATCCTCCAGCACATACTTTAATGTTACTAACAGCAACAACTGAACTCCTGAAGAAAACAGAATTCCCAGGAAACGAAGTGTTTCACATTACATTCACGGCCACACATCAGAGGGAGGACACGAATTGTCTGTAAGGTGTCAAAGCGAGCAGGGGCCACAACTCGCTGGGGCACCTTACAGTCAGATGACCATAATGTAGCCACTCAGCCAGAGCCATGTTATTATGACATCACCAATGATAAACTTCCGGGGATTGGAGCCCAGAATGAATGGGTTTTCTATTGCGGTCAGATGACCGCAATGTGGCCACTTAGCAAGCGCCATGCCATTGTGACATCATCAATGACAAACTCCCTGGTAATTGGAGCCCAGAATGAATGGGTTTTCACATTGTGATCAGATGACTGCAATATGGTTACTCAGCAAATGCCATGTCATTATGACATCACCAATGACAAACTTCTGTAACATACCTGGCGGCGTCCTTGCATAGTGGTCCATCTCCCACTGTGCAAGAGCGCGCACTTGATCTCCAGTCCAGTTTGCTAGCCTGGCTTCCCTCCATGCTGTCTGTTTGCCTCTGTGTCTGCTGCTTAAGGGCAGCGCCCGATCACTTCCTGCTTTTTGTACCTGCTGCAGACACACCCCTTGTGCGTCCTCAGCCTATTGCTGTCTGCCATCTGGTATTTAACCCAGCTGCTCCAATGAATCCCTGCCTGAGCATTGTGTTCTGTCAGTTGGCCTTTGGTCACTGATATGCCAGGTCCCGTTTATGTTTCCTGCCTTCGGTATCAGTTCCCGTGTCTGAACTGTGTCCTGTCTGTATTATCTTCTAGCCTGTTGTCTTCTGCCTATCCTGGAGGCTGTATTTCCAGGCCTGTGTGAACCAGCTCCTGTATCTTGCTGCTGTGTCTGTTCTTGTCTGAATACTCTCCTAGCCTGTTTTGTTTTTCTCTATGTCCGTACTTTCCCTTTTTCTGCAGAGTCTGAACTCGTAGCTAACTCCTGCTCGTTGTCACTGTACTTCCGTTTGTGAGTTTGTGGTCCACTCGCTACTTCTCTGCAAGTACCCTGTGGGTATCTGGTTCTGCCTTTCCCTTCTAGTCTGTTCCGTGTGTACAGAGTTCTGTCCACCGCGTCTGCGGTTTTCGCTTTGCTTAGCTCTGTCCACCGCGACTGCGGTTTTCGCTTTGCTCAGCTCTGTCCACCGCGTCTGCGGTTTTCGCTTTGCTCAGCTCTGTCCACCGCGTCTGCGGTTTTCGCTTTGCTCAGCTCTGTCCACCGCGTCTGCGGTTTTCGCTTGGCTCAGCTCTGTCCACCGCGTCTGCGGTTTTCGCTTGGCTCAGCTCTGTCCACCGCGTCTGCGGTTTTCGCTTTGCTCAGCTCTGTCCACCGCGTCTGCGGTTTTCGCTTTGCTCAGCTCTGTCCACCGCGTCTGCGGTTTTCGCTTTGCTCAGCTCTGTCCACCGCGTCTGCGGTTTTCGCTTTGCTCAGCTCTGTCCACCGCATCTGCGGTTTTCGCCTTGCTCAGCTCTGTCCACCGCGTCTGCGGTTTTCGCTTTGCTCAGCTCTGTCCGCCGCGTCTGCGGTTTTCGCTTTGCTCAGCTCTGTCCGCCGCGTCTGCGGTTTTCGCTTTGCTCAGCTCTGTCCGCCGCGTCTGCGGTTTTCGCTTTGCTCGGCTCTGTCCGCCGCGTCTGCGGTTTTCGCTTTGCTCAGCTCTGTCCGCCGCGTCTGCGGTTTTTGCTTTGCTCAGCTCTGTCCACCGTGTCTGTGGTTTCGAATTTGTCTCCCAGTCTGTACTGGACCCTACCCAGCCTGCACTCTAGTCTGCCTGTTCCTGTATTCCCCGGTGTGGGTCAACAGCCGTGTCCGGAGTCTGACCTGGAGTAGACCCTGGTTCCTCTGCTCGGTTCCTCCCTGGTGCACTGGCGTCATATGCGGTCGTGCGACCTTGGTCGGATCGGGCAGATACTTAGTTACGCCCCTCCAGGCACTCTCCGGTTCATTGCACAGTGGAATCACTACATAAACACGCACACGCCAGTCAGTCCGGGCGTGTGCATTACAACTTCCTGATGATTGGAGCCCAGAATGAATAGGTTCTCCTATTGGTTGGATATCTCCATGGCAACAATTAAGCAAGATGTTTCTTATTACTGTACAAGAGCACACAAATGTCACAAAAATCATGTTCTTCTCAAAATTGATCTATCTGATTTCATCAGGGGATAGAACACTGGCAAAGATGGCTGCCAGTACTAAATGCCTCATATATATACCCTTTGTATGTAATGCTCAACCAAGGGAGTAACCCAGATGTATGTGTCACCAATCAATTGCATCAAAGCAATGAGCCAATCACCTAACTTCATACCTGGATAAAAGATGTATCCTGATACATCAGTAATAAGAAGCATCTTGCTTAATTGTTGCCATGGAGATATCCAACCAATAGGAGAACCCATTCATTCTGGGGTCCAATCATAGGGGAGTTTGTCATTGGTGATGTCATAATGACATGGCATTTGCTGAGTGGCCACATTACAGTCATCTGATCACAATGGGAAAACCCATTCATTCTGGGCTCCAATCACTGGGGAGTTTGTCATTGATAATGTTGTAAAGGACATATTGATATTCATGCTATATCTACTCCATTTTTGCAGCTTGCTCCTAAAATCCTGTTATTATTACTATATTCATTCTTTGATTCTATCCTGCTTCACACGCAATTTTCTCACAAGAACTTTTTCTCTCAAGAACATTCTATGAGACACCCTGCTCCTGTTATCTAACTAGTCTGAACCGGGATGTGTAACCTTGTAACTTTCCATCATGCACCGAACTAACAATAATATGACCATATGTGTGTTTCCTTAATAATTGTACTAACATTGATTCAAGCCTGTAGTATGGCTGTAGGTGATTGGCTATTGATATACGCAAAACAATATATAATGCTAAGTAGAAATAAAGGGGTTAGAGATTCTCAAATCCTCCCATACAGAGCTTTGTCTCCGTATGGTTTCCTGATTGCAATCAACCTTGAAACATAATAATTTGACACTCACTTGGTCAACCGTGAAGGGTCATTGCTGCCCTCCCTCAACAATGTCACAATGACATGGCGCTTGCTAAGTGGCCAAATTGTGGTCATCTGCCTGCAATAGGAAAACCCATTCATTCTGGGCTCCAATCACCAGGGGGTTTGTCATTGGTGATGTTATAATGACATGGCAGACGTCGGTGTACCATCTGCAGATGGATAGCCTGATAGAGAGGTTCAACAAGACCCTGAAGTCTATGCTTAAGAAGGTCGTGGAGAATTATGGTTGAGACTGGGACTGCCTACTACCATGCCTACTATTCTCCATTCGAGAAGTCCCGCAGGCCTCTACGGGGTTCTCATACTTTGAGCTGCTATACGGACGGCACCCTCGGGGACTTTTGGACATTGCAACGGAGACCTGGGAAACAGAGGTAATACCCCACCAAAGCATCATCAAGCATGTGGCCTAGATGCAGGACCGGATTGTGAGGGTCATGCCGATTGTGAGGCAGAGCCTCCTTCAAACACAAGAGGCCAAGGCTAAAGTCAAAAATCGATCGGTTAAACTGAGGCAGTTTAGTTCTGGAGACTGGGTGTTGATGTTGATCCCCACGGTGGAGAGTAAGTTCCTGGCCAAGTGGCAAGGGTCATACGAGGTGGTCGAAAAGTTGAGTGATGTCAACTACAAGGTCCACCAGCCAGGGAGAAGAAAGCCATACCAGGTATACCACATCAACCTGCTTAAACCGTGGCAAGACAGGCATTTGGTAGAGACTACATGCCTGGGGGCCAATCCTGAAGGATCGAGGATGTCACAGTGGCCAAGACACTGTAACCAGCCCAGAAATAACAGTGCCGTGAACTGCTTCAGCGGATCCGGGACCTGTTTTCGGAGTTGCCGGGATTTACACAGGTTGTGGAGCATGAAATCCAGATGGAACCGCATGTGCGGGTGAACCTCAAGCCATATCAGATCCCTGAAGCACGCCACGAGGTAATCCCAAAAGAGGTGAGGAGAATGTTGAGCTTGGGCGTCATCGAGGAATCAAAGAGTGGCTGGTCCAGCCGCATTGTCCTAGTGCCGAAGCCTGATGGAGAGTGGCACTTTTGCAATGATTACAGGAAGCTAAATGAGGTTTCCAAGTTCAACACGTATTCGATGCCTGGCATGGATGAACTCATTGAGAGGCTAGGTCCAGCAAGATACATCACCACCCTGGACCTAACGAAAGGGTACTGGCAAATTCTCCTATCTCCAAGTGCCATGGAGAAGACAGCCTTCTCTACACCTGACGGGTGCTTTCAATACACCAGGATGCCGTTCGGTCTCCAGGGAGCCCCAGCTACCTTCCAGAGGGCCATGGACCGATACTAGTCTCCCACAAAAAGTACACTGCAGCTTATCTGGACGACATTGTGATCTTCAGCGCGGATTGGGAAAGACACCTGCAGAAGGTCCTTGTGGTAATGCATGCACTGAGGAAGGCAGGGTTTACTATAAACCCAAAGAAGTGCGCCATAGGAAAAGGAGAGGCAAAGTACTTGGGCTACATCGTTGGAAGGGGTGAAATAGTGGAGGCAATTCAAAATTATCCGCGACCGTTCTAGAAGAAACATGTTTAGGCGTTTCTGGGAAATGTGGGATGCTATCGGTGATTTATCCCGAATTTCGCCATGATAGTCACACCCCTAACCGACCTTCTTAAAGGCACAATGGCCAAATGGTCTTCTGAATCAGAGATGGTGTTCCAAGAGTTGAAGCTCGCCTTGTGTAAGCAGCCAGTTTTGCTTGCACTGGTCTTCAGAAAGGAGTTTATAGTCAAGACGGATGCCACAGAAGTCGGGTTAGGAGCCGTGTTGTCCCAAGAAGTAAATGGAGAGGAACATCCCATCTTGTATTTGAGCAAAAAACTCTGTTAGAAAAAGTACGCCATCGTGGAAAAAGAGTGCTTGGCCATCAAGTGGGCAATTGACACCCTGAGGTACTACTTATTAGGCCGAAAGTTCAGATCATGCACCCTGAGATGGATGAGGGAAAGAAATGGGAAGAATTCACGGATGACTAGGTGGTTTCTAGCCCCCCAGGACTTTAGTTTTCATGTGGAGAACAGGCCCGGGAAGCTACACGGTAATGCAGATGCCCTGCTTAGACTTCCCTGTTTTATGACTGAAGGTGCCAAAACACAGGGGTTTGGGCAGAGGGGGGGAAATGTGGCAAAGTCATAGACAAAGTACTGGAGGGGAGATTTGTGTCACTGAGGCTATTAGTTTCAGTGATGTGAAACCTTGAAGTTTTCTCCAGCATGTTATGTGCTGAGGGGTTAATCGGCCATTTTTAATGCACTAGGTTTTTATGTGAATAGCTGAAGAGCAGGTGGGAGGCTGTTCACCATATCTCCACCCTATGGTGTGGCCTGAGCTATAAATAGCCAGCCTTTTGAATCATTCAGTGTTCACTAGGGCTGGAGAGAGGAACTCCAGTGCTTTGTGTCCTGAGAAGGAAAAGCTGGACTGTTTGTTTGCTACCACAAGGACTGTGCTTTGTGCTACCACTTTGTTTTGTTTTCCTGTTTTTGCCCAAAGGGCCATGTTTATTTTTACTTCACCACGGTTTATGCTGCATGTATAATAAACCTGGGAAGAATTTAAAGAGACAGTGTTCCTGTGTCTACCTCCGTGTGCTGTCGAGTGAGCCGATCTACCACAGTATATAAACATACATACAGTACGTATAATCATTCTTTTGCAAGTACCACAAATTGATTAGCCCTCAATCTCATATCATTAGTAGTGTTGAGCCACCCCCGTAGTGTTCGAGTTCGGTTCGGTTCGTCGAACACCCGTATGTTCGCTGAACTGTTCGTCGAACTGTTCGTCGAACATCGTCGAACACCGTTAAAACCAATGGCAGGCAAACAAAAACACATAGAAAAACATAGAAAACACCTTCAAAGGTGTAAAAAAGCTGACAAACTGCTCAGAAGACACAACTAACACATGGAAAAGTGACAAGTACATATAGTCATGCGAAAAGAAAAGAGGTGGAGGAGTAAAAGGAGGGGGAGACACAGATATTGGCATGTCCTTCTAAAACCAAAAAAGTGCGAAGCCGACATGGCCAGTCCATTCCTGCCCGTGCGACCTCCATGTCGCCAGGTTTGTGCCAGAGCCGCGGTGGACCCTGACGGCCAGCCCCCCCTCTCCCAATACTGGTGCCTGTCCGCCGTTGGGTCGAGCGAGCCCCCCTGCGGTGGAGACAGGTCTAATTTTTTTAATTTAAATTGTCTCTCTAATTTGAATGAGTACACTTTAAATCCTTTTACAAGGATCTATTGAAGGGCAAGACTCATGCCAGCAGCTGCGGTAATTCCAGCTTCAGTAGCGTCCACTAAAGCTGCTGCAGTTAAAAAGCTTTTATAAGGATCGAGCTTGGCGGTCCACTGCAAGGCGTCCTACCGCCAGTCCCAGCCCCTGTGCCTTGGGGTGCCTCCCCGATGCTCTTCACTGAGTGGCCTGAACCATTTCCTTTGAAAAAATTAAGTATCCAAACTACAGGTGGTGTAGCTTGCTTAACAGCTGGGATAATCCGCTGAATAGCAGACACTGCTACTAGTCACAAAGTATTTCCTGGGCTAGATGCGGTTAAAAATTTGTAATTAGATACTCTCGTTGGATGCTGAGAAAGCATTCCATAGAGTCTCCTGGCACGCCATATATTATTCTATTAAAAAGCTTGCGGTAGGGGTCTAGGGGACACTTTTATAGGCAAAATCACGGCCCTGTATCGCAATATGTCACCTAGGCTGAAGATAAATGGAACATTTTCATCACCTTTCATAATCACCAATGGGACAAGGCAGGGATGTCATCTGTCCCCTCTCTTATACATCCTAGTGACGGAGCACCTGCTCTCATCAATTCGCCATAACCCCAATATTAGGTGGATTGAGGTGGGAGGCACCGAGTACAAGTGCTTTGTTTTGCTGATGATGTCCTAGTTTATATCACTCAATCACATATATCCATCCCTGCTGTTATGGCTGAAATAGATCACTTTGTTACATGGTCAAATTTTAAAATCAATGCAGCGAAGTCTGAGGCCCTCGATGTCTCCCTCCCCAAATCCATACAGGATTCCATCCAGTCCAACTTTCCCTTTGCCTGGCCCTCACAGAGTATCAAATACTTAGGAATTTGTATTCATAAAGACCTCTACCGTCTATGTTATCTTAATTTTGGGCCCTTTATTGAACAACTCTATACAGACCACGGTTGGCAAGTTAGAACTGTAAGATTCACTACGTGAACCACTGGTGTTTTGTGGAAAAGCACATGTACACTGTGTTCAAAATTATTATGCAAAAAGTGTTTAGGAGTGATAAGGTAAGAATTTTTTTGTTTGTCAGTTAAACTCATTGATGGTGATATGTGTCAGGGCTCTTTATATCACTGTAAGCAATTGCAGACACCTGTGCTAATTAGTTTGGCAGGTGTGTCCAATGAAAGGCAAGACTACTTAAGAAGGCTTTCCCACATTATTAAGCAGCCTACATTTTCTGCCAAAATGGGAAAGAAAAAGGATGTGTTGGCTGCTGAGAAGCAACAAATTGTGGAGTGTTTAGGTCAAGGCATGACTACAATCAACATTGCCAAGACACTTCATCCTGATCATCGCACAATCAAGAAGTATGTAGCTGATTCACAGTACACACGTGTGCATGCTGATAATGGAAAATTGAGGACTCTTTCCTACAGGCAATTACGTCAGGTTAAAAGAGCAGCGGCAAAAAAGCCTTGTCATAGCAGCAGACAAGTTTTTGAAGCTGCTGGTGCCTCAAACATCCCCCGAAAAACAAGATGCAGGGTCCTTCAGAGGTTTGCAGCTGTGCGTAAGCCATCCTGTCGACCTCCTCTATCCACTGTACACAAGCAGAAACGGCTCCAGTGGGCCAAACAATACACGAAGACTGACTTCAAAACTGTTTTGTTCACCGATGAGTGCCGTGCATCCAGATGGATGGAGTGGAGGATGGCGGGTTGATGGACACCCCATGCAAACACGGCTACGGCGCCAACAAGGAGGAGGTGGAGTAATGTTTTTGGCTGGAATCATGGGGAGAGAGATTGTTGGCCCCTTTAGGATCCCTGAAGGGGTAAAGATGATCTGCATAATGTATGTGGAGTTTCTCAAACAGCACTTCCTGCCATGGTTCAAGAAGAAGAACCGTGCATTCCGCAGCAAGATCATTTTCATGCATGATAATGCACCGTCTCATGCTGCACATAATACATCTGCATCTCTGGCTGATATGGTCATAAAAGGGGACAAACTTATGGTGTGACCCCCATGCTCCCCTGACCTCTACCCCATTCAGAACCTCTGGAGCATCATCAAAAGGAGTGTCTATGATGGCAGGAGGCAGTTCACATCTAAGCAAAAGCTCTGGGAGGGTATTCTGTCCTCATGCAAAACAATTGAAGCAGAAACCATCCAAAACCTGACAAATTCAATGGACGAGAGAGTTCAGAAGCTCTTTTCGAACAAGGGATCCTATGTGCAAATGTAACATCACCTAGAATAAAGTTTTGAGTTGAAAACTGTTTGATTTCAGTTTCTAATAACCTGCTAATGCTTATAATTTAAAAAATGACCATTTTTTTGTTCTTTATTAAAATGAAAAAGTTGATCGAAGAGTGTGGGGGATCTAAGAGTGTGGCAACCCAGTAGTCAGGATTATTTCGAATTCTGACAACCTGAGGGTCATGTTGCAGGTAGTGCAGCAAGAAGGCACTCATGAGTCTTGCGCATCTAGGAGCCCAAAATTATTTTCCGGGCTAGATGCAGCTAAAAATTATTATTAATTTGAAAGCTGGTGGAGCTTAGTATAGATGGCCTAATAGAATCAGTACTGCAAACTGCTACAAGGCCCAAAATATTTTCCAGCCAAGATACAGATAAACATGATTAGTAATTTTAAATCTGGTGGAGTTTAGTATAGATGGTCTAATAGAATCAGTACTGCACACTGCTACAAGGCCCAAATTATTTTCCAGCCAAGATACAGATAAACATGATTAGTAATTTTAAATCTGGTGGAGTTTAGTATAGATGGCCTAATAGAATCAGTACTGCACACTGCTACAAGGCCCAAATTATTTTCCAGCCAAGTTACAGATAAACATGATTAGTAATTTGAAAGCTTAAAACGGTTGGTTAGGTGATTTTAACAAATCATCAAGCTTTTACTCTCCCCAGGAAGACACAGGGGTAGAAAAGTCATTTCGGATCCATGATTTGTTCATCTTTATGAACGTGAGTCTGTCTACATTATCAGTGGAGAGCCGCGTGCGCTTATCTGTCAGCACACCACCAGCAGCGCTGAACACACGTTCAGACAGAACGCTGGCTGCGGGGCATGACAAGATCTCCAAGGCGTAAGTGGCTAGCTCCGGCCATTTATCCAGATTGGAAGCCCAAAAAGAGCAAGGGTCCAGTGACACAGTCATGGCTTCAATGTTTACTTGGAGATACTCCTGTACCATCGTCTCTAGGCGTTGACTATGTGTCAGACTTCTTGTCTCCTGTGGACTTGCAAAGGATGGGCTAAAAAAGTGGTGAAATGATTCTGCAAAATTGATGTTACCAGCAGATACTGTGTTTCTGTTACGTTTTGAGTGCTGAACACTCGACGGTCCCACGGTTGGCAAGTTGGAACTGTGAGATTCACTACGTGCACTACTAGTGTTTTGGGGAAAAGCACATGTAAGATTCTGCAACAGTCTCTGCTGATACTCCTGCATGCGTACATCTCTTTCTATGGCAGGAATAATTTCTGCAAATTTACTTTTGTACCGGGGATCTAAGAGTGTGGCAACCCAGTAGTCAGGATTATTTCTAATTCTCACAATTCGAGGGTCATGTTGCAGGTAGTGCAGCAAGAAGGCACTCATGTGTGTTGCGCATCCAGGAGCACCAAGTCCCTGTTGTGTTGGTGGCGAGGTAACAATCATGCTTCCTTCCTCTGCCCTCTCCCCCCAACCTCGCACAACAGAAATGTGATCAAGGTCTCCCTCATCTGATAAGTCTTCCATCAGTTCATTCTCCACTTCTTCCTGGGCTCCTGCACCTTCCTCCCTAGTTTGGCTGCTACCATGCGCCCTGGTAAAACCATCTCCTCCACCCTCACATGCCTGCCGCCTTGGTGCTGCCGACTGTCTGGACCTTGCAGATGTTAGCCCTTCCGCATACAACTCTTCCTCCTCTACTTCCTCCACCTCCTCTTGTGCCACCACCTGACTCCAAATTCTGTTTAACATGTGCTCCAGCATGTAAATCACCGGAATAGTCATGCTGATAATGGCATCGTCAGCACTAAACATCTTCGTCGCCATTTCAAAACTGTGCAGAAGGGTGCATAGGTCACTGATCTGAGATCACTCCTCCAGCGTGATTTGCCCCACCTCTGGATCTCGTTGGTCCAGGCTATACGCCAGAACGCATTGCACCAGGGCTTGTCGGTGCTGCCACAGTCGCTGCAACATGTGCAGAGTTGAATTCCACCGGGTAGGCACATCGCATTTTAGCCGGTGAAGTGGCAGGCCCAACGACTTCTGTAGAGATGTAAGTCGCTGAGCTGCGGGATGCGAATGGCGGAAGTGAGCACACAGCGACCGTGCCCTCTGCAGAAGGCCATCTAGTCCGGGAGAGTGGGCTAAAAAGCCATACAAGGCACGTGTGTGACATTGCCCCGGCGAAGGGCCGCACCCAGGTTTGCAGCATTGTCGCACACGGCCTTCCCTGGTTTCAGGTCCAGTGGAGACAACCATTCATGAAACTGGTTCTCCAGAGCTAACCACAACTCCTCAGCTGTGTGACTCACATTTCCCAGACATTTCAAAGTAAAAACCGCCTGATGCCGTTGAGCCCTGCTGCCAGCATAGTAAGGAGGTGTGCAGGATCCCTTCTGCGCAGTTAGAAAGCTTGTGGCATGACCAGACAGGCTTTGGGTGCAGGTGGAGGACCGAGAGGAGGTTGAGGAGGCAGAAGCAGTGGAGGAACTTTGAGATAAAGAGGATTGACGCACAACTCGTGGGGACGGCAAGACTTGGACAGCAGCCCCTTTTCCTGCTGTCACCATAGTTACCCAGTGCCCAGTCAGCGACATGTAACGCCCCTGTCCATGCCTACTCGTCCAAGTGTCTGTGGTGAAATGCACCCTGTCACACACAGAGTTTTTCAAAGAAGCGGTGATGTTGTGTGCGACATGCTGGTGGAGCGCAGGCACACCTTTCTTTGAGAAGTAGTGCCGACTGGGCATCTGGTACTGGGGCACTGCGACGGACATAAGGTCTCGAAAATCCTCTGTGTCCACCAGGCGGAAAGGCAGCATTTCTGTAGCCAATAGCTTGCAGATGGTGAAATTCAACCTCTTAGCTTTCTCATGGCTAGGAGGAAATGGTCTTTTACTTGTCCACATCTGAGGGACCGAGGGCTGGCTGTCGTGCTTAGACGGGGTTGAGAAGGGTGTCCCCGGCAAACTGCCGGTCTGTGAGGAAGATGCAGGCGGACATGTTAGGTTGCCTTGATCCAAAGGTGGTGCTATCGATGTCGGACAACGCTGAACACCAGCTGGTGTTTCCACCTCCAAAGAAAATGATGACCTGCCAATCACGCTGGCTGTTGCAGGTAAAGAGGTGGCAGGTCTGCGTCCCAAAACAGGTGTGACTGCTGTCCCCCCAGTCACAGAGGATGAAGAGGCCGTGGATGCACAAGATGTGGCAGACGGTGGTTGGCCCGGCTGGCTAGGCCGCATTGTAGCACAGTGAGCTTCCCACTGCAACTTATGCTTCATATCCATGTGCCGGTTCATGCATGAAGTACTCAAACTATGTATTTTTTGGCCTCTACTTAGCTTTTGCTGACAAATGTTACAGATAACACGAGTTGGGTCATCTTTATCAATCTTAAAAAATGCCCAGGCTATGCAAGGCTTAGCACCCATGCGACCTGAAGAGCCACCACGACTTGTGGTCAGAGGCAGAGTTGTGTTTGAGGATGCAGTTGTTGACGTGCTTCCAGTACTACGTCTCTGTCCAGGAAGACGCAACCTGACCTCGTCGTCACTAGCATCCTCCTCCACCTCCTCTGCTGACCTCATCGACTGGCTGACTGTGGGTTGACAGTAAGTGGGATCTCCAACCCCGCCATCATCACCCTGTGTGTTACCATACCCGTCGTCCTCAGAGCCAACCTCTTCCTGCCCTGACAAAAAACTAAAGTTGTCGCTCCAATCAGGTATTTGAGTCTCATCATTGTCTTCCTCATTGTCTCCACCAACAGGAGTTACAGTTTAGGAACGAGGGTCTACATTATGGTCAGAACGTTCTGTGTCTGGTCCTGGATCCGACTCATACAGATTTTGGGCATCAGTGCAGATCATTTCCTCGTCTGGATTCACAGAAGCTCTGGAGCCGACCTCTGATTCCCAGGCTATAGTATGAGTAAACAGCTCTGCAGACTCAACGATCTGTTCTACCCCATACCCAGATGGGCAGCTGGAGACTTGGGAGCTGTGAGGAAGCAAACACCTCTGAGGACTGGAGTATTTGTGATGTTGAAGTTGAGGTGGAGGAAAGCCCACTTAAAGGAGCACTTGATATCCGTTGAAGCACCTGATGTTTTTGTGCCTCATCTGGAATTTGTAGCGATTAGCATGGCCGTAAGAAAGGGATCTTATCAGATTGTCCGCTAAAAGAAGTAGACATCTTAGTTTGGCTGGAAGATGGTCTTTCTTCTGCAGATGTTACTGTTGCTTTAACACCTACCCCACGGGCACAACCTTTTTTTCCCTTCCCAACATGCCTATTCCCCTTTCCACCAGCAGCAGGCCTTTTTCCACTCATTTTGGTGGTTAAATAATTCACAAATCTGGAGTTGTTTGCACAAAAAACAATGGATGGGAACCGAGCAGAGCTGAGTGACCAAACTGTGGTATTAGCCCAAAAGTATTGGCTGGGTTAGATGCAGATAAAAATTATTTTGAATTTGCAACCTGGTGGAGGTTAGTATAGATGGACTAATAGAACAAGTCCCACACACTGCTACAAGCCAAAATATTTTTTCAGAGCTAGATGCAGAAAAAAATTATATTGAATTTGCAACCTGGTGGAGGTTAGTATAAATGGACTAAAAGAAGAAGTCCCACACACTGCTACAAGCCGAAATATTTTTTCAGAGCTAGATGCAGAAAAAAATTATATTGAATTTGCAACCCGGTGGAGGTTAGTATAGATGGACTAATAGAACAAGTCCCACACACTGCTACAAGCCAAAATATTTTTTCAGAGCTAGATGCAGATAAAAATTATATTGAATTTGCAACCCGGTGGAGGTTAGTATAGATGGACTAATAGAACAAGTCCCACACACTGCTACAAGCCAAAATATTTTTTCAGAGCTAGATGCAGAAAAAACTTATATTGAATTTGCAACCTGGTGGAGGTTAGTATAGATGGACTAATAGAACAAGTCCCACACACTGCTACAAGCCAAAATATTTTTTCAGAGCTAGATGCAGAAAAAATTATATTGAATTTGCAACCTGGTGGAGGTTAGTATAGATGGACTAATAGAACAAGTCCCACACACTGCTACAAGCCAAAATATTTTTTTAGAGCTAGATGCAGATAAAAATTATATTGAATTTGCAACCTGGTGGAGGTTAGTATAGATGGACTAATAGAGCAAGTCCCACACACTGCTACAAGCCGAAATATTTTTTCAGAGCTAGATGCAGATAAAAATTATATTGAATTTGCAACCTGGTTGAGGTTAGTATAGATGGACTAATAGAATTATGCTATGCCCAAAAGGTTTTACTTCACTAGGTGCAGTAAAAAAAGTTGTATGCTATACACAGGTGGCATAGCTTGCAACACAGATAGGCTACTCCACTGACTAACACACACTGCAAGAGGCCAAAAAGGATTTGCTTTGCTAGATTTAGCCAAATGCTGTGAAAAAAAACTTGCACAGCACTGGCACAGACCTGCCTAGCAAAAAGTGATAGGAACTGATGTAACCTAGCCCTCAAAAGAACTGCAATTACAATTAGTCTTTACTCCCAACCTATCTATTTAAGAGCACAGACCTGCCTGATAAAAGTCATAGGAAATGATGTAACCTAGTCCTTAAAACGACTGCAATCACAACTATTCCCTACTCCAAAGCTATCTGTAGATTTGTGCGAAAATTGGCTTGAAATTAACAAAGTATAGCGCACACAGCAACAGCGGTGCCGTCTAACACGCAGCTGCAGCAGTGAGAAAATGGTGGCGACGGGGAAAATGGCTGGGTCTTATAGGGCAAGGACATGTGACATACACTGCCAATGACACATGCCCTTGCTTGTGTGAAAAAAAGCAGTTCGCTCCGTGTGTGCGCTGCTGATATGCTGACAGATTGCACCTCCCCACTGTAAATGCGGGAAAGAGAAAAAAAAATGGAGATCTTCATTATTTCTGCAGAGATCCATCCCCTGCCCCGCCCCACTGTACACTCAAATTGCGTATTAACATTAACCCCTTTAGAGCCCATGCCATATTAGTACGCACATTTGCGTACCCCCCGTTCAGTGAGGGCTGCTGCGCTGAGCCCTCACTGAACCGAGCACATGTCAGCTGATTCTTACAGCTGACATGTGCCCGCAACAGCCGCGGCTGGAATCGCGATCCACCCGCGGCTGTTAACATGTTAAATGCCGCTGTCAATCTCCGACAGCGACATTTAACGCGCGCTTCCGGGTTGTTCGTCATAAGCCCCGCCCACCGGCGACCCCGTCACGTGATCGCGGGTCACTGTTGGGCGTGCATGACAACCCAGGGTCTGCAGCAGACGCCTGTGGTTGTCATGATCTCGTCGCTATGAGCGCCACCTAGTGGTCGGCGCTCATAGCATAGGACCATTTCTGCTATATGCAGGGGATCTGCTCGTCCCCTGTATGTAGCAGAGACAATCAGACAACTGCTGCTTCTAGTCTCCTATGGAGACTATTGAAGCATGCAGTAAGTGAAAAAAAAATGTTTTTAAAAATCTGAAAAAAAAAAATATATATAAAAGTTTAAATCACCCCCCTTTCGCCCCATTCAAAATAAAATATATAAAAAAAACCCACATACACATATTTGGTATCGCCGTGTTCAGAATCGCCTCATCTATCAATATAAAAAAAATATTAATCCGATCGGTAAACGGTGTAACGAGAAAAAAATTCTAAACGCCAGAATTACGTTTTTTGGTCGCCGCAAAATTGCAATAAAATGCAATAACGGGCGATCAAAACATCGGATCTACCCCAAAATATTATCAATAAAAACGTCAGCCCGGCGCGCAAAAAATAAGCCCTCACCCAGCCACAGATCCCAAAAAATGGAGACGCTACAGGTCTCGGAAAATGGCGCTATTTTTTTTTAGTTTTTTTTACCAAATTTTGGAATTTTTTTTCACCACTTAAATATAAAATAACCTATACATGTTTGGTGTCTACGAACTCGTAATGACCTGGAGAATAAGAATGGCAAGTCAGTTTTAGCATTCAGTGAACGTGGTAAAAAAATAAATAAAAAACAACTGTGGTATTGCACTTTTTTTGCAATTTTACCGCACTTGGAATTTTTTTCCCGTTTTCCCGTACACGATATGGTAAAACTAGTAATAGCGTTGAAAATTACAACTTGTCCCGCAAAAAATAAGCTCTCACACTGCCATATTGTCCAAAAAATAAAGACGCTATGGCTCTGGGAACAAGGGGAGCAAAAAAAGAAAAAGCAAAAACGACAAAACCCAAGGTTGCGAAGGGGTTAATTTTCAGCATTTCGGACAAAAAATCCAGTTATGATTTTGGTACACGAACAGTGATCGAACATAACCTCGAACAGCCAAATTATTTTCAAATTGGTCGTGTACGCCGAACAGCTCGAACACCGCCCAAAACAGCTCGAATTTGAGATATGTGAACAGTTCGAGTCGAACACCTCTCATCTCTAATCATTAGTGGAGTAATCTGCAGTTTTACATGCTTACCAGTCTTTTAAGTGAAACCATAGCTCCCAACTGTCCCGTATTCCCCGGGACTGTCTCGCTTTGAGGGCTCAGTCCTGCGTCCCATCACGGCTCAGCTGTTTTCCCGGCATCTATACTTACCTCACCTCTCTCCGACGTTCTCATCGCTCTATAGCTCCTCCTCCTGGGAGGGGGGGTAGGGCCGATCATCTCTTGGTGCATAAATTAAATTATACACAAATCACAGGGTCACACCATGCTACCCAATGCTCACAGGATGTGTGCTCTAACCACTGAGCTACAGCCCGTAATAACAAAGATAGGAGATTTTGGTTATCTTGACCCTACATTGCAATGAGTCCAGTAGCAGAGTATACAGCTCCATAGAAATACACTGTATATATAACAATGTATTTTTATGGTGGCTGTATACAGATATCTATAATATAACCGTGGATGCATACCTCTGTCTGAAGCCTCGATAGTCTGCGCATGCGTGACGCGCAGTCTGGCTCCAGACAGAAGCAGGCATCCAGCCGTTACAGGTAAGAGGAGGTGTATGGCGCCGGAGATCGCGGTATGCGTAAACACTGAACGCATACCGCGATCTCCGACGCCATACTTGCATACTTACCTGACCGGGAGGAGCATTGCCGCGGCGCCTCTCTTCGCTGGAGACCGGGGCAGGAGTGAGGCGTCGGATCGGCGCGTGCTCATAGCGCTATCCGGCTCCATTTTACTGAAGACACATTTACAGTGTGTCTTCAGCAAAATGGCGCCGGACAGCGCGGTGCTCCGGTGCCGCACTCCTCCCCCGGCCTCCGGCAAAACAGGACGCAGCAGCGCTGGAGTACAGAGCAGAAAGGTGAGTATAGATATTTTTTTTTTTGGTATGTGTGTACAGTGTGAAAGGGATGAAGGGGCCACATATACCAGGATTGTGGGGTGAGGGGTACCACACATACCATGATTGGGGGGTGAGGGGTACCACGCATACCAGGATTGTGGGGTGAGGGGTACCATGCGTACCAGGATTGGGGGGTGAGGGGTACCACACATACCAGTATTGGGGGTGAGGGGTACCACGCATACCAGGATTGGGGGGTGAGGGGTACCACACATACCAGGATTGGGGGGTGAGGGGTACCACACATCAGGATTGGGGGGTGAGGGGACCACGCATATCAGGATTGGGGATGAGGGGTGCCACGCATACCGGGATTGGGGATGAGGGGTGCCACGCATACCGGGACTGGGGATGAGGGGTGCCACGCATACCGGGATTGGGGATGAGGGGTGCCACGCATACCGGGATTGGGGATGAAGGGTGCCACGCATACCGGGATTGGGGATGAGGGATGGGGTGCCATGCATACCAGGATGAGGGATACCATACACTCCAGGATAGGGATTAGGGATGGGGTACCATGCATACCAGGATGAGGGATACCATACATACCAGGACAGGGATGAGGGATGGGGTACCATGCATACCAGGATTGGGGATGAGGGGTGCCATGCATACCAGGATTGGGAATGAGGGGTGCTATCAGGATTGGGGATGAGGGGTGCCACGCATACAGGGATTGGGAACGAGGGGTGCCATGCATACCAGGATTGGGAATGAGGGGTGCCACGCATATCAGGATTGGGGATGAGGGGAGCCACGCATACCGGGATTGGGGATGAGGGGTGCCATGCATACAGGGATTGGGGATATGGAGTGCCATGCATACCGGGATTGGGGGTGAGGGGTACCATGCATACCGGGATTGGGGATGAGGGATGGGGTGCCATGCATACCAGGATGAGGGATACCATACATTCCATGATAGGGATGAGGGGTGCCACACATACCAGGATTGGGGGTGAGGGGTGCCACGCATACCAGGATTGGGGGTGAGGGGTGGCATGCATACCAGGATAGGGGGTGAGGGGTGCCATGCATACCAGGATAGGATGGTGGAGACAGGATGGGGGCAGCACAAATACAAGGAGGGGGGCAGCACATACCAGCATGGGAGACCATATACCAATAAAAATGCTCGCCACCCGGACGTAGAACGGGTTCAATAGCTAGTAAGGCTATAAGCCCACGCTCCATAATGGTAGCGTTTTGGATGCCGCTTACCTGCGCTGCATCCAAAATGCTGCTTTCTACTTTAGAAGCACAGTCGATGGATTTATAGAAATCCCACACCCACTGTGCTTCTATTTAACTTTGCGTATACTCGCCAGCGGTGGTGATTTACTAGCCGCAGCACGTCAATTTCTGTTGCGGAGACGCTGGTGTCCACTATGAAATTTCCACAATAGAATGTCATTAGATGCAGATAAATCCGCATGTGTTCACTGAACCATGTGGAGTTACTGTATGATTAGAATGCAGCGCTTTGGACGCAGCGAAAATACGCTGTGTCCAAAGCACTGCTGTTCCTGATCGAGGTAATATAGCCTAAAAGTATTAAAATAATTATAAGCAATTAATTTTTTTTTTCCCAGGGCTTGAACTCACAACTTTCAGATTACAGATAGATGGGAACCTTAGTTCAAGAGGTGTAATGAGGAGAATTTCATGTACTTGATCTGTACTGCAGA
Organism: Phyllobates terribilis; assembly: GCF_046119375.1. Lineage (NCBI taxonomy): Eukaryota > Metazoa > Chordata > Amphibia > Anura > Dendrobatidae > Phyllobates > Phyllobates terribilis. The sequence continues at coordinate 279,818,851 of NW_027362767.1, forward strand.
CTCTGACTATAGGCTGATATAACTGATACATTGCACACAGCAGTGTATTTCTATGTATTTTTATTCTACAGGGAGAATCCGGGTATGTACCCACAATGCGTACCAGCCTGTGGCCCCGACACAGTGGTGGCTTCCGCTCAATATGCAAATGAGCGGCGCCATTTTTATTTTTATTTTCACCTGCGGATTTTCGTCATAGTTGTTAGGTCTATGGAGAAAGCCCACATGCGGATCCGCAAGAGACATTGACATGCTGCGGTCTGGAAAGACGCGCCATATGTCAATTTCCGTGGGTGTACGGAGATGCATAATGGGCATGGGATTTCTAGAAATCCATCCACTATACCTTAACATCCGAACGCTGCTGGTTTGACGCTGCATAAACACGCAGCATCAAACCCGGCGGCTCTGAATCATGTGCACATACCCTAAGTGATTTTTTCATCTTATAAAATTACTAAAAAAATAACAATAAAATACACTTGATAATGAAAAAAAAGTTATTTTTAATGCGTTTATTTTTAAATAATAAACATTAGTGTTGAGCGAGCATGCTCGACACTGCTCATTACTCGCCCGAGCATCACGCTACTCGGGATGTTCGGCGAGCACCGAGCATTTCCGGGTTACTCGGGCGGGAGCTCGGGTTTCCGCCCTGCATGTTTGGCGCTCTTTACAGAGCCAATGAACATGTAGGGATTGCCAGCCAGTCACTGTAATGCCGCAGCCATGTTGTTTGTGGGCATTATAGTGATTGGCTGGCCGCACAGCGTCACCTCGAGTATTTAACACCGGGCGCCGCCATTTTGGACACAGTCGCTCCGGATCAGCCAGTGTAGGATCAGTCCTGCTGAGTTAGGGAGAGATATATGGTGCGAAATAGGTAGTGTAGGGTCTCTAAAGCCTGCCAAATCAAACAAACAGTCCTTCTCAGGACTAATATCCATCCCAGATATCAGGCAGGCAGGCAGGCTGTATAGGAGACGCAGTGGTTATACCAGCAAACGCTGCATTACAGTCCTGTGTGCTCATGTTGGTCAAATTGCTAGACTTATCACCCCGGTCTCAAGGGGCAGGAAAAATTATTTTTTTTTTCATCTAAATCCTGTATTTTTTTTTTCCTCAGTCAGACTGTCCAAATACGCGTCATTTTAACCTTTTGGTATCCCCCCCCCCCCTCCAAAAAAAAAATTGAGTGTGTCTGTGACTGTTCAGACACCAATATATCTGTTTAAAAGAGTCTGGTGTAGGCCAGAAAAATAGAATTGTGGTTTTGGAGTTCCACGGGTCAAATCTCTGTATTATCGTGCTTTTGACATTTTTTGCCGTAAAAAAAAACAGTAATAGTGTCTCCCTGACTGGTCAGACACCAATATATCTGTTTAAAAGAGTCTGGTGTACACCACATAACTATAACTGAGGTTTTGCAGTTCCACGGAACAAATCTCTGTATTATTCTGCTTTTTGCATTTTTTGCCATAAAGAAAAACTGTAATAGTGTATCGCTGACTGGTCAGACACCAATATATCTATTTAAAAGAGTCTGGTGTACGCCACATAACTATAACTGTGGTTTTGCAGTTCCACGGGTCAAATCTCTGTGTTATCCTGCTTTTGGCATTTTTTGCCGTAAAAAAAAACAGTAATAGTGTCTCCCTGACTGGTCAGACACTAATATATCTGTTTAAAAGAGTCTGGTGTACACCACATAACTATAACTGAGGTTTTGCAGTTCCACGGGACAAATCTCTGTATTATTCTGCTTTTTGCATTTTTTGCCATAAAGAAAAACTGTAATAGTGTATCGCTGACTGGTCAGACACCAATATATCTATTTAAAAGAGTCTGGTGTACGCCACATAACTATAACTGTGGTTTTGCAGTTCCACGGGTCAAATCTCTGTGTTATCCTGCTTTTGGCATTTTTTGCCGTAAAAAAAAACAGTAATAGTGTCTCCCTGACTGGTCAGACACTAATATATCTGTTTAAAAGAGTCTGGTGTACGCCACATAACTCTAACTGTGGTTTTGCAGTTCCACGGGTCAAATCTCTGTATTACCCTGCTTTTGGCATTTTTTGCCGTAAAAAAAACAGTAATAGGGTCTCCCTGACTGTTCAGACACCAATATATCAGTTTAAAAGAGTCTGGTGTAGGCCAGAATAATAGAACTGTGGATTTGCAGTTTCACGGGTCAAATCTCTGTATTATACTGTTTTTGGCATTTTTTGCCGTAAAAAAAACCTGTAATAGTGCCTCCCTGACTGGTCAGACACCAATATATCTGTTTAAAAGAGTCTGGTGTAGGCCAGAAAAATAGAACAGTGGTTTTGCAGTTCCATGGGTCAAATCTCTGTGTTATCCTGCTTTTGGCATTTTTTGCCGTAAAAAAAAACTGTAATAGTGTCTCCCTGACTGCTCAGACACAAATATATCTGTTTAAAATATTCTGGTGTAGGCCAGACAAATAGAACTGTGGTTTTCCTCTTCCACAGTTCTAAATTCCTTTTTATTACTCTTTTTCCATTGATAGTGCGACTGTAAGCTATTTTACTTCATTTACAATGGGCAAGGAGCGTGGCAAGGGACGTGGAACTGGACGTTCTGGTGATGGTGCGTGTAGAGGACGGGGCCGTGGCCAAGGTGAAAAAGTGCCACAACCAACAGCCACATCTTCTCGCTCCCACTTCTTGACCGAATTACTAGGGAAGCACACTACAACACCAGTATTGCGAACTGATCAGTGTGAACAGGTTATTAATTGGATAGCAGATAATACTTCCAGTTACCTGGGCACCACAACCTCCGGTCTGTCTTCCACACAGTCAACTTTTAGTAGCCTTTGGTCTCGACCGCATACTCCTCCTCACCCTGATACTCCTTCCTCCCACCATGCCGAGTGTCGTCAGACAGCAACTGATCCCACACTTGGACACTCTGAAGAGCTGTTCTCTGGTCCATTTCCAGATTTGTGCCCCTCGCCTGCTCGGCTTGAAGTGGTGGAAGAGGAGATCCCATGTAGCGATGCCCAAATATTTGAACAGCCACGGCCACAGGAAGTCGACGCTGGCAATTTGTCACAAGAGGTGGACGATGAAGAGACACAATTGCCACGAAGTGAGGAGGAGGATCGTTGTGCGCAATTGGAAGAGGAGGAGGTGGTGGATGATCTAGTAACTGACCCAACGTGGCAGGAAGACATGCAGAGCGAGGGCAGCAGCACACAGGGGGAGGGAGGCAGAGTACCCCAACAGGCAGGAAAAAGCTGTGAGGTGGCCGCACACAGAAGGCGGGCAACAGTTTCCCGTAACACCAACATGAGGGACGTTGCCAGTACAACCGGTAGGTCTTCCAGAGTCTGGAATTTTTTTAAAGACTCTGCTGATAACCCCAAAAAGGCCATTTGCACCACCTGCCATGCCAGCATCAGCAGGGGTGACAAAACTACCAGCCTGACCACCACCAGCATGATCAGGCACATGGCAGCAAAGCACCCAACTTTGTGGGGTGAACCCCAGGGTCCACGACGAGTGTCAGCGGGTGTCACCACTGCTTCTTCCGCTGTTGTGCGTGTGATAGAAACCCTTGTTGTGCGTGAAAGGCAATCCCCTGTCCATACTGCATGCAAAGATGCCCCCTCCTTTCAGTCTTCACTTGTTATGGCAGTTTCTCAAGAAACAGCATCAAAGTCCACGACCAAGTCCTACCCCAGCGTTCAATTGTCCATATCCCAGAACATTGAACGAAAGCGCAAATTCACAGCCAATGGCCCACAGGCCACCGTCCTAAATTTGCACATTTCACGGCTGCTTTGGAAATGCTGCCTTTTAGGCTTGTGGAGACCGAATCCTTCCGCAACCTCATGGCGGTGGCCGTCCCTCAGTACTCGGTCCCCAGCCGACACTATTTTGCCCGGTGTGCCATCCCCGCACTACACAAGCACGTGTCCTAAAACATCTGCCGTGCCCTCAGCAATGCAGTTACTGGGAGAGTCCACCTGACAACGGACACGTGGACAAGTGCTTGTGGCCAGGGATGGTCCATCTCCCTGATGGCACACTGGGTAAACATAGTGGAAGCCGGGACCCAGTCGGACCTTGGGACGGAACACTTCCTCCCCACACCGAGGATTGCGGGCCCTATGTCAGTCAGAGTTGCCCCCACAGTGTACAGCTCCTGCACATCATCCTCCTCCTCCTCCTCATGTTCAGCCTCCATCTCAGATATCACCACATCAGTTACAAGCTGGAAGCACTGCAGTACTGCCTCAGCCAAGCGGCAACAGGCTCTGCTGAAACTCATAAGCTTAGGTGAGAAACCTCACACTGCTTGTGAGTTGTGGACAGCTGTGAAAGAGCAGGCAGATCTGTGGCTGAGACCGCTGAACCTATATCCAGGCATGGTCGTGTGTGACAATGGCGGTAACCTGGTGGCGGCTCTGAGACGAGGCGAGATCACACACGTACCATGCCTGGCTCATGTGCTTAACCTTGTGCTTCAGCGGTTTCTTAAATCATACCCAGAGTTTCCAGATATGCTCATCAAAGTACGACGTCTGTCAGCTCATTTTCGCAAGTCGGGTACAGCTTCCGTCGCCCTTGCTGTGTTGCAGCAGCGTTTGCAGCTTCCGGCACACCGACTGATGTGTGATGTCCCCACACGTTGGAACTCTACCCTCCACATGTTGCAAAAGATTTGTGAGCAGAAGACGACGTTGTTGCAGCTGCAACAAGGCCGTCGATATTCAGGTCAGACTCCACACATAAGACCACAGGAGCGGACCTGGATGTCTGACATATGTACCATCCTGACAAACTTTGAGGAGTCCACCAAGATGGTGAGTGGCGATGACGCCATCATTAGCGTCAGCATTCCACTTGTCTGTCTTTTGCAACACTTTCTGAGAAGAATTAAAGAGGAGGCATTGCAGCCAGACTATGATGAGATGGATCAAGAAGCCGTAGCCGGCGATTACACACAGCCCAGCCTCATCTCATCCCAATGTGCATTGGAGGACGATGAGGGAGAGGATGAGGAGGAGGAGGAACAACAGAGGCTGGTATCATGCGCTGTAGACGGTAGTACCTGTACAGCTGTTATACCGTCGGTTCAGCGTGGGTGGCCTTAGGACAGGGGGGAGGAGGAGGAGGAGGAGAGCATGGTCAGTCGTCATCTTAGTGAGGAAACAGAAGTCTTGCCCGTTACCAGTCTGGCACGCATGGCTGACTTTATGTTACGCTGCCTTAACCGTGACCCTCGCATTGTCAAAATGTTGGGTGACAGTCAATACTGGTTGGTGACACTTTTAGACCCCCGCTACAAGGAGAACTTTCACTCTCTTATTCCTGAGGTGGAGAGGTCTACAAAAATGGGGCAGTACCAGAAGGCCCTTGCTGCAGAACTGTTAAAAAAATTCGCATCTGAACACTCTAGTGGCAGAGGTCACAGTTCGCTGCCCAACTAAAGAGTACAGGCGAGAGAGACGCAACTCCAATCCAGCAGAAGCAGGGGAACACTGTCAACATTCTGGGACAGTTTTCTGAGACCCGCCAAGCTTACAGGCCCTGAGGCGTGGGGTACTCTCACAACAAGTGGAAAGTTTCAAAAGATGGCGAGGGAGTACCTTGCCGACTGTACCAGCGTCCTCCGTGATTCCTCTGTGCCTTTTAATTATTGGGTATCCAAGCTGGACACTTGGAATAAACTCTCTCTGTACGCCTTCAAGGTCCTGGCCTGCCCTGCCGCTAGCGTGTTATCGGAGCGTGTTTTTAGTGCCGCTGGGGGAATTATAACTGATAAGCGCACTCGCCTGTCAACTGACAATGCTGACAAGCTGACCCTTATCAAAATGAACAAGGGCTGGATTGGGCCAGACTTCTCATCACCAACAAATGACAGCAGAGTAACATAAAGTCAAATCCACTGTGTTATTTTGGGAGGTGTATTCCCATGCACCGCTTCACACCTACACATGGGTATACGCTTCCTCATTTCGGCTATATTTTGCTCTTCTCCTTATCCTCAGCCTCCACCACCACTATACCACCAGGATGACCTTGGTCCGTGTTGCCAGCATTGCAAGTTCCTCCGTCCTAATTTCTGGCAGCTTTTGCTTTAAAGGCGTAGCCAAAGACTATGGGAGACCTACTTCCCAATAATGGGAATAATGTTTATAAGATGCTGTGCTGCATGGCTCTTGTTTGCCAGCATTGCAAGTTCCTCCGTGCTAATTTTTGGCAGCTTTTGCTTGGAAGGCATAGGCAAAGACTATGGGAGACCCACTCCCCAATAATGGGAATAATGTTTTTAAGATGTTGTATTGCATGGCTCTTCCAAGGGGCATTTAAACCGTCTTGTTAAGCTTCTGCAACCTCCACGTCTCTTCCAAGGGGCATTAAAACCATCTTGTTAAGCTACTGCAACTTCCACGTCTCTTCCAAAGGGCATTAAAACCGTCTTGTAAAGCTACTGTGACCTCCACCGCTTTCCCCAGGGGCATTAAAACCATCTTGTTAAGCTACTGCGACCACCACCATTCTTCCAAGGGGCATTAAAAGTGTCTTGTTAGGCTACTGCAACCTCCACGTCTCTTCCAAGGGGCATTAAAACCGTCTTTTTAAGCTACTGCAACCTCCACGTCTCTTCCAAGGGGCATTAAAACCATCTTGTTAAGCTACTACGACCTCCACCACTTTTCCCAAGGGCATTGATATTGTCTTTTTATTCCACTGCGACCTCCACCCTTCTTCCAAGGGGCTTTAAAACAGTCTTGTTAAGCTACTGCGACCTCCACCACTTTTCCCAGGGGCATTGATATTGTCTTTTTATTCCACTGCGACCTCCACCATTCTTCCAAGGGGCATTAAAACCGTCTTGTTAAGCTACTGCGACCTCCACCACTTTTCCCAGGGGCATTGATATTGTCTTTTTATTCCACTGCGACCTCCACCATTCTTCCAAGGGGCATTAAAACCGTCTTGTTAAGCTACTGCGACCTCCACCACTTTTCCCAGGGGCATTGATATTGTCTTTTTATTCCACTGTCACCTCCACGTCTCTTCCAAGGGGCATTAAAATCATCTTGTTAAGCTAATGCGACCGCCACCACTTTTCCCAGGGGCACTGATATTGTCTTTTTATTCCACTGCGACCTCCACGTCTCTTCCAAGGGGCATTAAAACTGTCTTGTTAAGCTGCTGCACCCTCCACTTCTCTTCCAAGGGGCATTAAAACCGTCTTGTTAAGCTGCTGCAACCTCCACGTCTCTTCCAAGGGGCAACAAAACCATCTTGTTAAGCTACTGCAACCTCCACGTCTCTTCAAAGGGGCATTAAAACCGTCTTGTTAAGCTACTGCGACCTACACCACTCTTCCCAGGGGCACTGATATTGTCTTTTTATTCCACTGCAACCTCCACCATTCTTCCAAAGGGCATTAAAACCGTCTTGTTAAGCTAATGCGACCGCCACCACTTTTCCCAGGGGCACTGATATTGTCTTTTTATTCCACTGCGACCTCCACGTGTCTTCTAAGGGGCATTAAAACTGTCTTGTTAAGCTGCTGCAACCTCCACTTCTCTTCCAAGGGGCATTAAAACCGTCTTGTTAAGCTACTGCAACCTCCACGTCTCTTCCAAGGGGCATTAAAACCGTCTTGTTAAGCTACTGCGACCTACACCACTTTTTCCAAGGGCATTGATATTGTCTTTTTATTCCACTGCGACCTCCATGTCTCTTCCAAGGGGCATTAAAACCGTCTTGTTAAGCTACTGCAACCTCCACGTCTCTTCCAAGGGGCAATAAAACCATCTTGTTAAGCTACTGCAACCTCCACGTCTCTTCCAAAGGGCATTAAAACCGTCTTGTAAAGCTACTGCGACCTCCACCGCTTTCCCCAGGGGCATTAAAACCATCTTGTTAAGCTACTGAAATCTCCACGTCTCTTCCAAGAGGCATTAAAACCGTCTTGTTAAACTACTGCAACCTACACCACTTTTCCCAGGGACATTGATATTGTCTTTTTATTCCACTGTGACCTCCACCATTCTTCCAAGGGGCATTAAAACTGTCTTTCTAAGCTACTGCGACCTCCACTACTTTTCCCAGGGGCATTGATATTGTCTTTTTATTCCACTGTGACCTCCACCATTCTTCAAAGGGGCATTAAAACCGTCTTTTTAAGCTACTGCGACCTCCAGCACCTCTACCAGGGGCATTGATATTGTCTTTTTATTCCACTGCGACCTCCACGTCTCTTCCAAGGGGCATTAAAACCGTCTTGTTAGGCTACTGCAACCTCCACGTCTCTTCCAAGGGGCATTAAAACCGTCTTGTTAAGCTGCTGCAACCTCAACGTCTCTTCCAAGGGGCATTAAAACCATCTTGTTAAGCTACTGCAGCCTTCACGTCTCTTCCAAGGGGCATTAAAACCGTCTTGTTAAGCTACTGCGACCTCCACCACCTTTCCCAAGGGCATTGATATTGTCTTTTTATTCCACTGCAACATCCACGTCTCTTCAAAGGGGCATTAAATCCGTCTTGTTAAGCTACTGCAACCTTCACGTCTCTTCCAAGGGGCATTAAAACCGTCTTGTTAAGCTACTGCGACCTCCACCACCTTTCCCAAGGGCATTGATATTGTCTTTTTATTCCACTGCAACATCCACGTCTCTTCAAAGGGGCATTAAAACCGTCTTGTTAAGCTACTGCAACCTCCACGTCTCTTCCAAGGGGCATTAAAACCGTCTTGTTAAGCTACTGCAACCTCCACGTCTCTTCCAGGGGACATTAAAACCGTCTTGTTAAGCTACTGCAACCTCCACGTCTCTTCCAAGGGGCATTAAAACCATCTTGTTAAGCTACTGCCACCTCCATGTCTCTTCCAGGGGACATTAAAACCGTCTTGTTAAGCTACTGCTACCTCCACGTCTCTTCAAAGAGGCATTAAAACCGTCTTGTTAAGCTACTGCGACCTACACCACTTTTCCCAGGGGCATTGATATTGTCTTTTTATTCTACTGCGACCTCCACCATTCTTCCAAGGGGCATTAAAACTGTCTGGTTAAGCTACTGCGACCTCCACCACTTTTACAGGGGCATTGATATTGTCTTTTTATTCTCTGCGTCCTCCACGTCTCTTCCAAGGGGCATTAAAACCATCTTGTTAAGCTACTGCTACCTCCATGTCTCTTCCAAGGGCATTAAAACCATCTTGTTAAGCTACTGCAACCTCCACGTCTCTTCCAAGGGGCATTAAAACCGTCTTGTTAAGCTACTGCAACCACCACGTCTCTTCCAAGGGGCATTAAAACCGTCTTGTTAAGCTACTGCAACCTCCACGTCTCTTCCAAGGGGCATTAAAACTGTCTTGTTAATCTACTGCGACCTCCACCACTTTTTCCAGGGGCATTGATATAGTCTTTTTATTCCACTGCGACCTCCACCATTCTTCCAAGGGGCATTAAAACCGTCTTGTTAAGCCACTGCGACCTTCACTACTTTTTCCAGGCGCATTGATATTGTCTTTTATTCCACTGCGACCTCCACGTCTCTTTCAAGGGGCATTAAAATCGTCTTGTTAAGCTACTGCAACCTCCACGTCTCTTCCAAGGGGCATTAAAACCGTCTTGTTAAGCTACTGCAACCTCCACGTCTCTTCCAAGGGGCATTAAAACCATCTTGTTAAGCTACTGCAACCTCCACGTCTCTTCCAAGGGGCATTAAAACCGTCTTGTTAAGCTACTGCTACCTCCATGTCTCTTCCAAAGGGCATTAAAACCGTCTTGTTAAGCTACTGCAACCTCCACGTCTCTTCCAAGGGGCATTAAAACCGTCTTGTTAAGCTACTGCAACCTCCACGTCTCTTCCAAGGGGCATTAAAACCATCTTGTTAAGCTACTGCTACCTCCACGTCTCTTCCAAGAGGCATTAAAACTGTCTTGTTAAGCTACTGTGACCTACACCACTTTTCCCAGGGGCATTGATATTGTCTTTTTATTCCACTGCGACCTCCACCATTCTTCCAAGGGGCATTAAAACTGTCTTGTTAAGCTACTGCGACCTCCACCACTTTTTCCAGGGGCATTGATATTGTCTTTTCATTCCACTGCGACCTCCACGTCTCTTCCAAGGGGCATTAAAACCGTCTTGTTAAGCTACTGCAACCTCCACGTCTCTTCCAATGGGCATTAAAACCGTCTTGTTAAGCTACTGCAACCTCCACGTCTCTTCCAATGGGCATTAAAACCGTCTTGTTAAGCTACTGCAACCTCCACCACTTTCCCCAGGGGCATTAAAACCGTCTTTTTAAGCTACTGCGACCTCCACCATTCTTCCAAGGGGCATTAAAACTGTCTTGTTAAGCTACTGCGACCTCCACCACTTTTCCAAGGAGCATTGTCTTTTTATTCCACTGCGACCTCCACCATTCTTCAAACAGGCATTGCATTTCCTCCTAATTTTAGTCAGCTTTTGCTTTTCAATGCATAGGTGAACACTAAGGGAGACCCACTCCCCAATAATGGGTAGAAGGTTTTTAGTATGCTGTAATCCACGTCTGTTTCAAGGGGCATTGCAGTTCCTCATAATTTTTGGAAAGCCTTCCATTCACTGCTTAGGCCAACAGTGCACAGGAGACCCAGTTGCTATAAATGGAAAAAATGGTTTAGTTAAGGCCCTCTGACCTCCATGTCACTTCCAAGAGGCATTGGAGTGCCTCGAAATTTTTGTTAGGCATTGCACTCACTGCATGCCTTTTAACTGTGCAGCCGAACTGCTCCTTTTGGAACAGAAACATATCCTACAAGACATGTGTGGTTGACTGGCCTGATATTGATGTGAATGGTCCCTGTTCCTCCTGCTCTTTCTCCTTTGCCACCACCTCATCCATCATTCATCACCTGAAGCTTGGTTTTAACGGGAGTCATAGAACTAGGATAGTAGCAGGAAAACATCCAGCAATCCTCAGAGGAGGTAGGATATGCACCAAAACGCTGACCACCTCAGGCCTAGCCGCTACTACATACATGCGCTTGCATTCCAAGCAAACAAAGCAGATGCTAAGTTCTATCATCATCATCATGCTCCTCACCTTGGCACTCTCAACTCCCCTGATGGAGAAGCCAGGGACCACCGGAGGAGTCTGGTTCTCTGGTGGGCTTGTCCAATGCTGCCCTAAAGCAGGCCAGGCTAACAAAAGTGTGGGGGGAAGTTTCAAGGAGAAATAGGGGCGGCTGGGGACCGTTTATGGACACCCGGCCGCCCCCAGGCAGCTGGGGACCGTGTGTGGACACCCGGCCGTGGGGCAGCTGGGGACCGAGTATGGACACCCGGCCGCCCCCTGGCGGCTGGGGGCCGAGCGTGGACACCCGGCCGCCGGGTGGCTGGGGACTGAGTATGGATACCTTGCTGCCGAAGAAGCCATGAGGTGGTGGCCAGCTTCGGCCTCCTCCAAACTAAAAGGCCCCATTTCAAGGGCAAGGAAGCTAGCAGTATGGTATTGCAGCCTGGGGGTGGGTGGGTGGCAAGCTGCATACTTGCGCTTGCATTGCAAAGAATGGGGGAGGTACAATTGAACACTGCCCTGAGACAAGGACTTGCATGGGGATAGTTGCAAGTCTGCATCTTCTGATGCTGAAAGGATCATTTCTGATGGGCACACTTTTAGGCAGTGACCTGGGTGTCAGAGATGCTTCCAGGGGTCTTCCCCATGCTGTTCCCATGTCTTTTCAGCACTGTATGCATGTGTCACACAGCACATGGCCAGATAAGATTGTAAAATGTTAAAATTACATTTCCCGGTCAATGCATTTGTCACGGTTGAAAGCAATGCAAAAGTGCAAAAATGCATAAAAAATGCTACTTGTGAACATAGCCCTAGGTGTGGAGGAGTATTTTTGTTTTTGGTTATTTATTTTACCTTATACACAAGTCTTTACCCTGGAAAGGAAGTTCCTTAACATATTTCACAGGAAAACCGGTTCAGTTTAGTTTTTGAACGTTTTATTGTGAGCCCGTTAAAGTGGCTTAATACCTCTGAACACGTTGTTTTCAGCAGTGACCTGGGGGTCAGAAATGCTTCCTGGGGCGATGCCCATGCTGTCCCCATGTCTTTTGAGCACTGTCACTATCGTTTTGGGCACTTTTTAGGCTTTCTACAGACTGCCGTGGGTGCTGCCGCAAAAATGCTCAGGTCTCCCATAGACTAACATTGGTCTCGTTGCTCGGGTTGAGCACCCGAGTATCACGGTGAGCTCGGCCCAAGCTTCGATCACCCGAGCGTTTTAGTGCTCGCTCAACACTAGCGGTCACGTGACCACCTGCCTTAATATTTCAGCTCCGCCCTCCTGGCTGTGCTGGACTTCAGTGTTTGACTGTTTTTCTAGCCAGGTGCTTCGGTGCTTATCTCTGTCTGTTCGAATGGTCCTTCTGGGACCTCTAGTACCTTTTTGTCTGTTTGTCTTTTTGTGTTCTGCAACAACTTCTCGTTTAGGAGGTGTCCCATTTTTGTTCCAGTCCTTAGTAATTTTAAGGACCCCTCCCCTTATGCTATAGGTTTTTGTTCAGACTAGCTGAGGGCTAAGGCGGGTCTGTTTGCTAGGAACAGGCAGCCCGCTACATCTTAGGGATTCAGCTTAGTCTTGCTATAGGGACAGCTTTCCCCTATCTTTCCTTAGTACATGTTGCAGATCATAACAGTAAGTCCAGCCCAAAAAACTAAAAGGAAAGAAATTCGGGGATCAGTATGTTTTTCATCCAGGATTTGGCTCAACGCTTGCAGGGATTGTCTCTGGAGGTGGCCGAGCTCCAGCAACGAGTGAGTAGCTGTTCTGGAGCGCATTTGTGGAACCCAAGGTAGGACTGCCTGTTTTTTTTTTAATGGTTAACAGCAAGATTTTTTTTCCTTTAAAAATGCTTGTTTGTTATATTTTCGTTTGAGACCAAGGTCATCTGGGAATGAATCACAGCGCATTAATTTTATTATGTCACTTTTGCGCAAAGAACCACAGGGGTGGGCCTTTTCTCTCCAACCTAATGATCCATGCCTAAGGTCTGTAGAATAATTTTTTTCGGCTATGGGTCTATTATATGATGATCCTGATCGAATCTCATCTGCTGAGGCAGAACTCAGGCGTTTAAATCAGGGGTCAGGTGATGTTGAAAATTATTGCACACATTTTAGAAGATGGGCTTCAGAAGTTAAATGGAATGATCCTGCTCTGAAATGTCTATTTCTTGCTGGTCTGAGTGAAAGGGTTAAGGATTTGCTAATTGCATTCCCCGCACCTGAGACTCTGCAGGATGCCATGCAATTAGCTGTTTGTGTGGACAGGAGGCTGAGTTTTAGACAGAATGAGGTAGAGACTCCTGTAATGCCAGGTCCAAGTGCCCAGAAAATCTGATCTGACGGCAGAGAACTGATGGAGGTTAGTGCAAAGTCGCTCTCCTCTCAGGAAAGAGACCGGAGGTTCGCCAAGGGATTGTGACTTTATTGTGGTAAAGCTGACCATTTGATTAAGTATTGTGAGCTTCGTTTAAGTAAAGAAAAAAAAGAGGTCAGGTAAGCCCGTATAGCTTGTTTATGCTCTGCAGGAGTATTTTTTTCAGGGAGTACTACTTTGCAGGAAAAGTTGATTGAATTTCTGGTATTTGTGGATTGTGGTTCAACACTTAATGTGATTAATAAAGGGTTTTTGGAAAAACTTAAATTGAGATCCAAACCTTTGTCATCACCTATTTCTGTGATTGCAATGAATAACACTCCTTTTAAATTTATTACTCACAAGGTTGCTGCATTTCCCCTCACTATCAATGGAGTTCACCAAGAAATTTTGGATTGGTTGTATTAGATAATTTACCCTCTCCAGTCGTTCTAGGATTGCCTTGGTTAAAACGGCACAATCCTTTACTGGACTGGTCTACTAATGTGATTAAGTCTTGGAGTCCGAAGTGCTATGACAAATGTTGTAATGGTCGCATTGCAGGTGTGGAAAAAGGGGAATTACCGATACCTATTCAAGATTTTTGGAGGGTTTTTTTGGAGGAGGAGTCACAAGTTTTACCTCCTCATAGGGATTATGATTGCGCCATTGAGTTTCTTCCAGGAGCTACTCTTCCCAAGAGTCGCTTGTTTAATCTGATTATCCCTGAAAGAAATGCCTTGGAGGAGTACATACAAACTAGCCTGGCTGCTGTTCACATTAGACCCTCTAAGTCACCTGTGGCAGTTGGATTTTTCTTTGTTAATAAAAAGGACGGGGGTTTACGTCCATGTCTGGATTTTCGTGAAATTAATAAGATTACCGTACGCAATTCCTACCCATTGCCCTTAATTCCTGACTTGTTTAACCAAGTGGTTCTCTAAAATTGATCTCCGGGGGCATACAATTTGTTACGAGTGAAGGAGGGTGATGAATTGAAAACTTCTTTTAACACTCCTGTAGGTCATTTTGAGAATCTGGTGATGCCTTTTGGTCTTACCAATGCACCTGCATTTTTTCAGAGCCTTATTAATGACATCCTGAGACCTTTGATTGGTAAGAATGTGGTTGTGTATTTGGATGACGTTTTGATTTATTCACCAGATCTAGAGTTCCATTGGCAGAGTGTACGTGAAGTTTTGCAGTTATTGAGTGATAATTCACTCTTTGCTAAGCTGGAGAAATGTGAGTTCGCTGTGCAGAAAATTAGTTTTTTGGGCTACATTGTCTCCAGCGAGGGCTTTGAGATGGACCCGGTGAAGGTTCAGGCTGTGCAGGAATGGCCTAGGCCTATTGGTTTGAAATCTATACAGAGATTTTTGGGGTTTGCCAATTATTACAGGAAATTCATTAAGAATTTTTCTGTAATTGTTAAGCCTCTAACCGATCTCACCAGGAAAGGTGCAAATACGGTCCAGTGGAATACTGAGGCCATTGAAGAGTTTAAGTATCTCAAAGAGATGTTCAGTTCTGCCCCTATCCTTATGCAGCCTGATGAGACCAAGCCTTTTTTGGTCGAGGTCAATGCTTCATCGGTGGGGGTCGGAGCAGTTTTGTCTCAGGTGAGTAGGGATGGAGTACATCCTTGTGCCTTCTTTTCGAAAAAAATTTCGGAAACCAAACTGAATTATGATGTTGGAAATCGGGAGTTGCTGGTTATTAAACTCATGTTTGAACATTGGCGTCATTTTTTGGAAGGCGCTAGATTTCCTATTCAGGTGTTCACAGATCATAAGAATTTGATCTATCTGGATGCTGCCAAGCGCTTGAATACCCGTCAAGCTAGGTGGGCACTTTTTTTTTCTCGGTTTCATTTTTCTGTTACCTATATCCCTGGTACTAAGAATGTTAAAGCCGATGCTTTATCTCGCAGCTTCTCTCCTACGGTTGGTGCCGAGGAGGAGGAAAGCATTTTACAGAAAGGAGTTGTGGTGGCGGCATTGGACTTTTGGAGAATGGGATTCTGAAAGCTCAAGGTGATGCTCCATCTAACACTCCCCGTGAGAGGTTGCTCGTGCCTAGAACCTTTAGGAGAGATTTGTTTGTGGAGTGTCATGAGTTTCGGTTGGCAGGTCATCCAGGAATTTCGGAGACTAAGAGACTTATCAGTCACAGTTTTTGGTGGCCTGGATGGCAGAAGGAAGTCATCAAGTGGGTGCGTCAATGTACGGTGTAAGCTAGGTCAAAGGCTTAACATACTCCTGCTGCGGGGTTGCTTTGCCCTCTGGAGGTTCCTTGTGAGCCTTGGATGCATCTCACAATGGATTTTATTACTGATCTTCCTGTGTCTGAGGGTTTTACTGTCATCTGGGTGGTTGTGGACCGTTTTAGTAAGATGTGTCATTTGGTTCCATTCATTAAGCTGCCCTGCACCAAGACACTTGCTAAAGCGTTTGTTAAGGAGATTGTCAAGCTTCATGGCATTCCCACGGATATTGTTTTTGATAGAGGACCTCAGTTTGTGGCTCACTCTTGGCATGCTTTGTGTGACAGGTTGGGAGTCCATTTGTCATTTTCGTCTGGTTATCATCCTGAGTCTAATGGACAGACTGAAAGAAAGAACCAGGATGTTGAACAGTTTTTGCGTTGTTTTGTGGCAGACAATCAAGAGGTGTGGTCTGAGTTTCTGCCTCTTGCAGAATTTGTAGAATAAATAATTAGCGTGCACTCTTGTCATAAGAAGAGAGGTGCTGATGAAGAGACACGAGGTGTCCAATACATATATTAAATTATATCATCGCACACTCATGAATTCTGATGCAGTGTTCATTTATTAACATTTGGCATAATATCAAACCGATCAAACGTGATTTGCGACAGTGATTGGCGACAGAGACGTTTCGGCCTTATCCAGGCCTTATTCATTGAGTCGCACTACTAAAAGAGAGGAAATACGGTGTTAGGAGTAGGGATATAGGAAATCACATTGGTTAAACAGAAAGTCCATAATATACATTATTGAAAGACGAGAGGGGGGAAGGGAAAAAAAGGAAATGAGGGGGAGAGGGGAGAGAGATAGAAGCAAAGGGAGGCAGAATAAAATCACAATTATACATATGTACATTATATACAGTGGAATCATCAAGTAACATAAAGTATACTGTGGGGTTACCTTAAGTGGGTTCAGATGAAGGTATATGCCATAAGAGATAGAATAAAAATCTTTATATGGTGCTGTAATAGTAAGAAATGCATGTTAAGCGCCTGGAAAATCAAACAGGGTTTTTTTAGAGAAAACAGACCACTACCTTTAATGTCTCTTGGTTCACAGCCTAAAGGAGACTTTCATGCTGGTGTGACGTGAAGTCTCTACGTCTTGATACAGTGCTGGCGTCCCTGTTGTGGCTGTTTCATATAATAGAGGGGAGCGGTGTGGCCTTTTCCCTATATTGTTATTCATATAGTGTGGGGGACTGGAGTAGGGAGAATGTCCCAATTAGTAGGAGGGGTGGAAGAAGAGGGAAAGGGGAGGGCTCCTGGGAGCTGGGTACCTTGTTCCTGTTGGCTTCCGTTTCTGGCTGTGGTGCAGGAGTCCCAGATATGGCTCGTTGTTGCAGGGGAGGAGGAGGGCGGCGTGACCGTCTCCCAGCGCTGTGGAACGTGCACTGGGAGTCCTCATTTAAGTATGTGCGCGCTGAGCGCTGGGGCGGAAGTGCGTCACAAAAGGGGGCGGGGAACCGGAAGTGACGTCGCGCTAGTGGAAAACACACTTATGTGTGTTTTGGTTGCTATGGTGCGCTGTATACACTGATAGCTGGTTGGCTAATGCACATGCAGAGCGTGTACACTTCACAGCATATCGTGTCATGCCAGTAAAGGAGCATACCTCGCTGCTAGGGGTAAAAATACTCCAGTAAATAATCCATGAGGACTATATGATCCACAGAAATTGTGGTAGTGGAACAGGGTTAAGGTGACTAAACCTCATTCTTAAAGAAAGGAAATCTATGTGCACAAATTGTCCTGGATCCCTTAATACACTGTATGTAGTCATGGGTAGTACAGATAGTAATGTACTTGTAGTAATGTTGTCTATTTAGGGGGGGGGGGCAAATGATAAGAGAAATATCATGGCATATAGATGGGCACATCAAAAAGTCAGATAGGATAACTTTTAGTCGTGTAATCTTTAGGGGGAGGCAACTGGTAAGAGGGATATCATGGCATGTATAAGGGCACATCAATAGGTCAGAAAGGATCACTTTTAGTGGCAAAAGATAAGAGGGATCTCATGATATGGGCACATTAATAAGTCAGAAAGGGTAACTCACCTAAGAGTGTGTTCAATGGGTCTGTAGGAGCAAAAAGGTCAGTGATTAGAGGTGAGAGAAATAAACTCAATAGGTTAAATGGCAATTTTTAGAATCAATGGATCCAGTCAATTTCTCGGTTCAAGCCTTTAGGGGATAGTGTCTGGAGTGTGTGGATCCAGTAGGACTCCCGCTGTTTCAGTAATTTAATATGGTTGCCACCCCTCCTTGGTCTTGCCACATGTTCAATTACTTGGAAGCGGAGTTGGGCCACTGTGTGCCTAGCTCTGGTAAAGTGGTCGGGTAATGGGAGCCAATTTTTGCCGCAGCGGATGGTAGACTTGTGGCTCGCTATGCGATCTTTAATATGTTGTGTGGTTTCCCCTACGTATAGAAGACCACATGGGCATTTGATGATGTAGACCACAAAATTTGAATCACATGTGAAAAAGCCTCTGATGGGGTAGCTTTTCCCTGTCCTCGGGTGCGTGATGGTATCAGACTTGATGATGTTGGAACATGCTGCACAATTGAGGCAAGGGAAAGTACCGTGACGACGGGTACTGAGTAGGCGTTGGGAGGCAGTTGTGCGGGAAGATCCTATGTCAGCCCTAATAATCCTATCTCTGATGTTAGGGGCCCGCTTGACGCACATAAGTGCAGGATTGGTAAATGCGGGGATTTCTGGATAGGCTCTAGATAGGAGAGGCCAGTGCTTCCTAATAATGGCTTGGACTTTAGGTATTAGTGGATGGAAGGTATGTACAAATGGTATTCTCTCAGGGCTAGTGGTAGTCAGCTGGGGTGGTTTAGGTTCTAATGCTCGGTCTGTCTCTTGTCGTAGGAGTTGGGTGGGGTAGTCACGTTCTCTGAATTTAGTCGCCATTTCCTGTAGACGTCGAGAGAGTGTGTCCGGGTTGGATACGATTCGAGTCACCCTGTGGAATTGGGAACGTGGAAGGCTGTTTTTTGTCGATTTGGTGTGGCAGCTTGAGTAATGTAGGAGGCTGTTACAGTCGGTGGGTTTCGAAAAGATGTCGGTTATTAGTTTATTATTGTCATCACGGATGACTACGGTGTCAAGGAAAGAAATTTGGTTGTAATCATGGGTAATTGTGAACTGTAGTTCAGGTCTGATTGAGTTGATATGTGTGAAAAAGGAATCAAGTGTTTCTGGTGGGCCTTGCCATATGAGAAAGATGTCGTCTATATATCGATGGTAAGTGGTGCAGTACTGTTTGAATAGCTCATTGAGGTATATGAAGTCTTCCTCAAACTTGTGCATATAGGCGTTGGCATAAGCTGGAGCTACATTGGAGCCCATTGCGGTGCCCCGTCTTTGTATATAGAAGTCATCGCCGAACAGGAAGTGGTTTTGATGTAGGACTAGGGACAGTATTTCCAAGCAGAATTGGATAGAGAGGGGGGAAAGGTCAGATTCGGAAAGAAGATGTGCTGAAGCTTCAAGGCCTAGTTCATGGGTTATGGAAGTATACAAACTGTTGACATCCAGTGTAACCAGTTGACTGGTCGGGGAAAGGCATGGTTTTTTTTTGATGATGTCCAGAAAGGCGTTAGTGTCAAGTAAAAAAGCTCTAGTTTTCTTCACAAGTGGTGTTAGAATTTTCTCAAGATAAATCGCTAGAGGGGAAAGGATAGAATCGGTAGAGGCTACTATCGGTCGTACCGGAGGATTGCTCAGTGATTTGTGTATCTTGGGGAGTATGTAGAACACTGGGGTTATTGGGTGGGAGTTGGTTAGGAATGTAGCGGTTTTTTGGTCAATTGTCTTACAATCAAGATATCTGGTAATAATCGCTTGAATTTTAGAGTGAATGTTATGGGTGGGGTCATGGGTGATACGATCGTAGGTTGTAGTGTCCGCCAGTTGGCGATTAACCTCGTCTATGTAATTCGTCCGGTCCATGATGACCGTCGCACCCCCCTTGTCTGCTGGTTTAATCACAATGTTTTTGTTATCACTCAGACTCTTAAGGGCCCTTTTCTCCTCATTTGATAAGTTTTGATGTGTGGGAAAGAAACCTAACTGTTGCTCATGTAGCAGACTTCTAATGTCCCTTGTGATGAGGGCAATAGTTGTCTCAGTTGCGTGGTTGGTGTGTGGGGGATTGAATGTACTGTGTGTGCGTAACCCCAGATTAACTATTGAAAGCTCCGTTACAGTATCACCCCCAGGTGGAGGTGCTCTGCATATGGAGGTCTCTTTTGACAGTCCAAAGTGAGTCTTCAATCGTAGGGATCGATAGAAGCGTTGCAAGTCCTTCTCCAACTGGAATGAGTCCCAGTTTGGTGTCGGACAGAAGGATAAACCTTTCTGTAAGACTGCCAGTTCAGTGGGGGAGAGGGTGTAGCTGGAGATGTTCTTTACCAGGTTCGATGTCTTACCTGGGAGCGGGTCATCATTCTTTCGTTTCCGCGATCTCCTTGTGGGTCTGGGTGTTGGCGTCCTCCTTTTTTGTTTTTCCATTAAAAAACTCGACTCTTGTCGACCGGTGGAGGAATCGCTTCCTGAGCTGAAGGAGTTGTAGTTGCGATGGCCAGCTTGGTAGCGGCGGGTGGGGGGACCGGAGGAGGCGTTCCATCTGTAGATCCGATTACTGCTGTAGTCCTCTTGGTCTCTCTGGAATTTCTGGCGTTTGCGTTCCTGTAGAGTTTTTTTCTTCCCTGGCCCCTCAGCTCCCCCACCCCTGCTAGTCCCCTCTCCAGCAGAATCGGCCTCACGGCTTACTCCCACCGGGGTCTCGACTGCATTAGCAAAGGAGCGAGGACAACGGCTGAATGGGTGACCTAACTCACCACACAGGTGGCACCTAATCTCCACACAAGAGGCGGCAAGATGGACGACACCCCCACACAACGCAGAATTTGCTCTTAACAATCATACTTCCTCCTCTGCTGGGTGTTCTCCTTTATTTTCTTGTACTGGGAGACATCCGTCTAATGGTTTGTTCTCCAAATTGGGGTCGGTGGTGCCGGAGGAGGAGAATTTTTCCGGTGATTTGGAGAGAGTTTGGACTAGTGTACGTTGCAACCTTCAAAAGGCTAACAAGAAGCCCAAGAAGTATTTTGACAGGAAACGTAAGGAGGTTTTGTTTACTGTGGGTGACATGGTTTTGGTTGTCCTCAAAGAACCTGCGGTTGAGGATTCCCTCTAAGAAACTGGGTCCTAAGTTTGTGGGTCCATTTAAAGTGCTTCAGGTTGTTAACCCGTCTGCGGTTAGGTTGGATGTCCCTACTTCCTGGAAGATTAATTCTGTGTTTCATGTTTCCTTGTTGAAAAAGGCCGATGTATCAGATATGGATTCCACTGTCACAGTTCCTCCTGTGGTGGAAGATGGCGAATATGAAATTTCTTGTATCCTGAATTCTAAATGGCATAGAGGGAGATTACAGTATCTTGTCTCCTGGAAGGGTTACGGTTCCAAAGATAACTCCTGGGTAAGGGCGGATGATGTCTCTGCTCCTAGGCTTGTTAGAGCTTTCCACAGGAGTTCTCCGGATAGGCCTGGGCCTGGAGGATCCGGAGGATCCTCATAAAAGAGGGGGTGCTGTTAGAACCCTCCTGTTTGTTTTTTCCTTCTTGTGTTTTGCGGTCACGTGACCATCTGCCTTTATATTCCAGCTCCGCCCTCCTGGCTGTGCTGGACTTCAGTGCTTGACTGTTTTTCTAGCCAGATGCTTCGGTGCTTATCTCTGTCTGTTCGCTTGGTCCTTCTGGGACCTCTAGTACCTTGTTGTCTGTTTGTCTTTTTGTGTTCTGCAACAACTTCTCGTTTAGGAGGTGTCTCCCCTTATGCTATAGGTCTTCTTTCAGACTAGCCGAGGACTAAGGCGGGTCTGTTCACTAGGAACAGGCAGCCCGCTACATCGTAGGGATTCAGCTTAGTCTTACTGTAGGGACTGCTTTTCCCTATCTTTCCTTAGTACATGTTGCAGATCATAACAGTTTTCTCATTTTGTCTCTCATAGTTGAGGTCTACCTATGATGTCAATTACAGGCCTCTCTCATCTTTTTAAGTGAGAGAACTTGCACAATTGGTGGCTGACTAAATACTTTTTTTCCCCACTGTGTGTGTTAGCATTAAGTGTTTACCTTTATCTTATTTGTTTATTTGCACTGATCCATGGCCCAAAGATGTCCAAGTGTAACCCTTTTATCAATGTAAACTTTGTTGTACTGCCACTATACATGTCTGGCTCAAAGAAGACTGCTGTCTGATGTTGAAATGCCATACATTCATTTAATAAATTCTTATGAAGATATTACCTTCCAGTCTGTCATAATCAGCAGTGATTATATCATCCCACCCCCTCTCTTATTATAATTTTTTAACAATTTATTTGAAAATTATCATGCATGAGGCCTGATATATGTTATGCTTAAGGTATATGCCTGTTATAATTCAATGCACATTACATGTGACAATTCTTTTTTTAGAGATTTTTCAGTTAGAGCAACATATTGATGAAACAATAGTACAGCAAAGGATTTTTCTGTAAGAGAAGTAAACAATAATACATCTTAGAGTTAAAAATAAGACTCTAGCATGTAGTAAAATAGTGCTGCATGATCTGTAGAGGTGTGGCTATTGAGTCACAACATGTTATTATCAGCAGGAATTAAATTAATGACCCTCAAGTTGCACTCATGGTATTGATAGGGTGATGTATGTCTTGGGGAAAATATGAGAACAGCACAAACTCCCGCAGGGGCTATAAATAATGCCTCATCATGTTTCCCACTAAGATTCCCTAAGTGCCACACTAAACATCATGTTCCTTTCCAGGTCAATAAATCTGTCTTCATGACAAAGTTTAGATTCTCCTCCAAAATCAGGACTTTAGCATCAGCTGTCTGCCATACAAACAAATCACTACTGTTGCAGTATGCAAGCAAAATATATGGAGGGGCGATTCATCAAGACTGGCGAAAGTCTTGATGAGTGAGCGTTTTGGAGCGGACTCTAAAATTCATTAAGAGGCTCCCGTCTCTTGCCACAAAGCTTACTCTAGCCGCTGCTGGAGTAATCTTTGTGGAGTAGGGAACCCTTCCGCTTGTCATGAATTTGATGAGCGGGGGTCACCATGCCCCCTCCTGCCCCAGCTACAAAAAAGTGCACTTGGACAAAAACCGCATGTTTTTGCACAACCTTGCGTTTGATCAAAAATATATGACTTTTCAAGGCTTTTTCACCAGATATCTGGTGAGAAAGCTTTAGTGAATTTCCCCCACAGTGTTTAGTAAGTAGGACACATGATGAACACCAAGTTGCTGTGTTGCAAATTTGCAGATGAAAGGAGACAGAGATCTGTGCACAAAGCACCACATCAATTTTTTCCCCTATGGACAGCACTAAACATAACAAGAGAAGACACTATGTAATAAGGGACAGCATTATACATAACAAGACAGTATGCTATGTAATAAGGAACGGTGATATACATAACAAGTAGAGATGAGCGTTGTTCTACTCGAACTGTTCGCCAATCTCAAATTCGAGCTGTTTTGGGCGGTGTTCGAGCCGTTCGGCGAACACGAACGATTTGAGAAAAATTCGGCTGTTCGAGGTTATGTTCGATAACTGTTCGTGCACCAAAATCATAACTGGATTTTTTCTCAGTAATGATGAAAATTAATGTTAATACGCAGTTTGAGTGTACAGCGGGGCGGGGGGAGGGGCAGGGGGTGGATCTCTGCAGGAATAATGAAGATCTCCATTTTTTTTTCTCTTTCCCGCATTTGCAGTGGGGAGGTGCAGTCTGTCAGCCTATCAGCAGCGCACACACGGAGCGAACTGCTGTTTTTCACACAAGCAAGGGCATGTGTCATTGGCAGTGTATGTCACATGTCCTTGCCCTATAAGACCAAGCCATTTTCCCCGTCGCCACCATTTTCTCACTGCTGCAGCTGCGTATTAGACGGCACCGCTGTTGCTGTGTGCGCTATACCTTGTTAATTTCAAGCCAATTTTCGCACAAATCTACAGATAGCTTGGGAGTAGGGAATAGTTGTGATTGCAATCCTTTTAAGGACTAGGTTACAGCATTTCCTACGACTTTTATCAGGCAGGTCTGTGCTCTTAAATAGATAGATTGTGGGAGTAAAGACTAATTGTAAATGCAGTCCTTTTCAGGACTAGGTTACATCAGTTCCTATCAGTTTTTGCCAGGCAGGTCTGTGCCAGTGCTGTGCAAGTTTTTTTCACAGCATTTGGCTGAATCTAGCAAAGCTAATCCTTTTTGGCCTATTGCAGAGTGTGTTAGTCAGTGGAGTAGCCTATCTGTGTTGCAAGATATACCACCTGTGTATAGAATACCAATTTTTTTACTGCACCTAGTGAAGTAAAATCTTTTGGGCATAGCATCATTCTATTAGTCCATCTATACTGACCTCCATCAGGTTGCAAATTGAATATAATTTTTTTCTGCATCTAGCTCTGAAAAAATATTTGGGCTTCTAGCAGTGCGTGGGACTTGTTCTATTAGTCGATCTATACTGACCTCCATCAGGTTGCAAACTGAATATAATTTTTTTCTGCATCTAGCTCTGAAAAAATATTTGGCCTTCAAGCAGTGTGTGGGACTTTCTCTATTAGTCCATCTATACTGACCTCCATCAGGTTGCAAATTAAAAATAATTTTTATCTGCATCTACCTCTGAAAAAATATTTGGGCTTCTAGCTGTGTGTGGGACTTGTTCTATTAGTCCAACTATACTGACCTCCATCAGGTAGCAAACTGAATATAATTTTTTTCTGCATCTAGCTCTGAAAAAATATGTGGCCTTCTATCAGTGTGTGGGACTTGTTCTATTAGTCCACCTATACTGACCTCCATCAGGTTGCAAATTCAAAATAATTTTTTGTCTGCATCTAGCTCTGAAAAAATATTTGGCCTTCTAGCAGTGTGTGGAACTTTCTCTATTAGTCCATCTATACTGACCTCCATCAGGTTGCAAACTGAATATATATTTTTTCTGCATCTACCTCTGAAAAAATATTTGGGCTTCTAGCTGTGTGTGGGACTTGTTCTATTAGTCCATCTATACTGACCTCCATCAGGTTGCAAATCGAATATAATTTTTTTCTGCATCTAACCCAGCCAATAGTTTTGGCCTAATACCACAGTTTGGCCACTCAGCTCTGCTCGGTTCCCATCCATTGTTTTTTTGTGCAAACAACTCCAGAGTTGTGAATTAGTTAACCACCAAAATGAGTGGAAAAAGGCCTGCTGCTGGTGGAAAGGGGAATAGGCGTGTTGGGAAGGGGAAAAAAGGTTGTGTCCGTGGGGTAGGTGTTAAAGGAAGAGTAACATCTGCAGAAGAAAGACCATCTTCCAGCCAAACTAAAATGTCTACTTCTTTTAGCGGACAATGTGATAAGATCCCTTTCTTACGGCCACGCCAATCGCTACAAATTCCAGATGAGGCACAAAAACAGCAGGTGCTTCAACGGATATCAAGTGCTCCTTTAAGTGGGCTCTCCTCCACATCAACTTCAACATCACAAATACTCCAGTCCTCAAAGGTGTCACCCCAATCGCACTTGCTTCCTCACAGCTCCCAAATCTCCAGCTGCCCGTCTGAGTATGAGGTAGAACAGATGGTTGAGTCTGCAGAGCTGTTTACTCATACTATAGCCGGGGAATCAGAGGTCGACTCCAGCGCTTCTGTGAATCCAGACGAGGAAATGATCTGCACTGATGCCCAGAATTTTTATGAGTCGGATCCAGGACCAGACGCAGAAGGTTCTGACCATAATGTAGACCCTCATTCTCAAACTGTAACTCCTGTTGGTGGAGACAATGAGGAAGACGATGATGAGACTCAAATACCTGATTGGAGCGACAACTTTAGTTTTTTGTCAGGGCAGGAACAGGTTGGCTCTGAGGACGACGGGTGTGATAACGCACAGGGTGATGATGATGAGGTTGGAGATCCCACTTACTGTCAACCCACAGTCAGCCAAGAGATGAGGTCAGCAGAGGAGGTGGAGGAAGATGCTAGTGACGACGAGGTCAGGTTGCGCCTTCCTGGACAGAGACGTAGTACTGGAAGCACGTCAACAACTGCATCCTCAAACACAACTCTGCCTCTCACCACAAGTCGTGGTGGCTCTTCAGGTCGCATGGGTGCTAAGCCTTGCATAGCCTGGGCATTTTTTCAGATCGATAAAGATGACCCAACTCGTGTTATCTGTAACATTTGTCAGCAAAAGCTAAGTAGAGGCCAAAAAATACATAGTTTGAGTACTTCATGCATGAACCGGCACATGGACATGAAGCATAAGTTGCAGTGGGAAGCTCAGTGTGCTACAATGCGGCCTAGCCGGCCGGGCCAACCACCGTCTGCCATATCTTGTGCATCCGCGACCTCTTCATCCTCTGTGACTGGGGGGACAGCAGTCACACCTGTTTTGGGACACAGACCTGCCACCTCTTTACCCGCAACAGCCAGCGTGATTGGCAGGTCATCATTTTCTTTGGAGGTGGTAACACCAGCTGGTGTTGAGCGCTGTCCGACATCGATAGCACCACCTTTGGATCAAGGCAACCTAACATGTCCGCCTGCATCTTCCTCACAGACCGGCAGTTTGCCGGGGACACCCTTATCAACCCCGTCTAAGCACAATAGCCAGCCCTCGGTCCCTCAGATGTGGACAAGTAAAAGACGATTTCCTCCTAGCCATGAGAAAGCTAAGAGGTTGAATTTCACCATCTGCAAGCTCTTGGCTACAGAAATGCTGCCTTTCCGCCTGGTGGACACAGAGGATTTTCGAGACCTTATGTCCGTTGCAGTGCCCCAGTACCAGATGCCCAGTCGGCACTACTTCTCAAAGAAAGGTGTGCCTGCGCTCCACCAGCATGTCGCACACAACATCACCGCTTCTTTGAGAAACTCTGTGTGTGACAGGGTGCATTTCACCACAGACACTTGGACGAGTAGGCATGGACAGGGGCGTTACATGTCGCTGACTGGGCACTGGGTAACTATGGTGACAGCAGGACAAGGGGCTGCTGTCCAAGTCTTGCCGTCCCCACGAGTTGTGCGTCAATCCTCTTTATGTCAAAGTTCCTCCACTGCTTCTGCCTCCTCAACCACCTCTCGGTCTTCCACCTGCACCCAAAGCCTGTCTGGTCATGCCACAAGCTTTCTAACTGCGCAGAAGGGATCCTGCACACCTCCTTACTATGCTGGCAGTAGGGCTCAACGTCATCAGGCGGTTTTTACTTTGAAATGTCTGGGAAATGTGAGTCACACAGCTGAGGAGTTGTGGTCAGCTCTGGAGAACCAATTTCATGAATGGTTGTCTCCACTGGACCTGAAACAAGGGAAGGCCGTGTGCGACAATGCTGCAAACCTGGGTGCGGCCCTTCGCCGGGGCAATGTCACACACTTGCCTTGTGTGGCTCACGTGTTGAACCTGGTTGTCCAGCAATTTTTAGCCCACTATCCCAGACTAGATGGCCTTCTGCAGAGGGCACGGTCGCTGTGTGCTCACTTCCGCCGTTCGCATCCCGCAGCTCAGCGACTTACATCTCTACAGAAGTCGTTGGGCCTGCCACTTCACCGGCTAAAATGCGATGTGCCTACCCGGTGGAATTCAACTCTGCACATGTTGCAGCGACTGTGGCAGCACCGACAAGCCCTGGTGCAATACGTTCTGATGTATAGCCTGGGCCAACGAGATCCAGAGGTGGGGCAAATCACGCTGGAGGAGTGGTCTCAGATCAGGGACCTATGCACCCTTCTGCACAGTTTTGAAATGGCGACGAAGATGTTTAGTGCTGACGATGCCATTATCAGCATGACTATTCCGGTGATTTACATGCTGGAGCACATGTTAAACAGAATTCGGAGTCAGGTGGTGGCACAAGAGGAGGTGGAGGAAGTAGAGGAGGAGGAGTTGTATGCGGAAGGGCTAACATCTGCAAGGTCCAGACGGTCGGCAGCACCAAGGCGGCATGCATGTGAGGGTGGGGGAGATGGTTTTACCAGGGCGCATGGTAGCAGCCAAACTAGTGAGGAAGGTGCAGGAGCCCAGGAAGAAGTGGAGGACGAACTGATGGAAGACTCATCAGATGAGGGAGACCTTGATCACATTTCTGTTGTGCGAGGTTGGGGGGAGAGGACAGAGGAAGGAAGCATGATTGTTACCTCGCCACCAACACAACAGGGACTTGGTGCTCCTGGATGCGCAACACACATGAGTGCCTTCTTGCTGCACTACCTGCAACATGACCCTCGAATTGTGAGAATTAGAAATAATCCTGACTACTGGGTTGCCACACTGTTAGATCCCCGGTACAAAAGTAAATTTGCAGAAATTATTCCCGCCATAGAAAGAGATGCACGCATGCAGGAGTATAAGCAGGGACTGTTGCAGAATCTTACATGTGCTTTTCCACAAAACACCAGTGGTGCACGTAGTGAATCTCACAGTTCCAACTTGCCAACCGTGGGACCGTCAAGTGTTCAGCACTCAAACCGTAACAGAACCACAGTATCTGCTGGTAACATCAATTTTGCGGAATCATTTCACCACTTTTTTAGCCCATCCTTTGCAAGGCCACAGGAGACAAGAAGTCTGACACATAGTCAACGCCTAGAGACGATGGTACAGGAGTATCTCCAAGTAAACATTGAAGCCATGACTGTGTCACTGGACCCTTGCTCTTTTTGGGCTTCCAATCTGGATAAATGGCCGGAGATAGCCACTTACGCCTTGGAGATCTTGTCATGCCCCGCAGCCAGCGTTCTGTCTGAACGTGTGTTCAGCGCTGCTGGTGGTGTGCTGACAGATAAGCGCACGCGGCTCTCCACTGATAATGTAGACAGACTCACGTTCATAAAGATGAACAAATCATGGATCCGAAACGACTTTTCTACCCCTGTCATCCTGGGGAGAGTAAAAGCTTGATGATTGGTTAAAATCACCCTACCAACCGTTTTAAGCTTTCAAATTACTAATCATGTTTATCTGTATCTTGACTGGAAAATAATTTGGGCTTTGTAACAGTGTGCAGCACTGATCCTATTAGGCCATCTATACTAAGCTCCACCAGATTTAAAATTAATAATAATTTTTAGCTGCATCTAGCCCGGAAAATAATTTTGGGGCTCCGAGATGCGCAAGACACATAAGTGCCTTCTTGCTGCACTACCTGCAACATGACCCTCATATTGTCAGAATTCGAAGTAATCATGACTACTGGGTTGCCACACTCTTAGATCCCACAAACTTTTCGATCAACCTTTTCATTTTAATAAAGACCAAAAAAATTGTCATTTTTGAAATTATAAGCATTAGCAGGTTATTAGAAACTGAAATCAAACAGTTTTCAACTCAAAACTTTATTCTAGGTGATGTTACATTTTCACATAGGACCCCTTGTTCGAAAGGAGCTTCTGAACTCTCTCTTCCATTGAATTTGTCAGGTTTTGGATGGTTTCTGCTTCAATTGTTTTGCATGAGGACAGAATACCCTCCCAGAGCTGTTGCTTAGATGTGAACTGCCTCCCGCCATCATAGACACTCCTTTTGATGATGCTCCAGAGGTTCTGAATGGGGTAGAGGTCAGGGGAGCATGGGGGTCACACCATAAGTTTGTCCCCTTTTATGCCCATATCAGCCAGAGATGCAGATGTTTTATGTGCAGCATGAGATGGTGCATTATCATGCAAAAAAATGATCTTGCTGTGAAATACACGGTTCTTCTTCTTGAACCATGGCAGGAAGTGCTGTTTGAGAAAATCCACATACATTATGGAGTTCATCTTTAGCGCCTTCAGGGATCCTAAAGGGGCCGACAATCTCTCTCCCCATGATTCCAGCCCAAAACATTACTCCACCTCCTCCTTGTTGGCGCTGTAGCCGTGTTTGCGTGGGGTGTCCATCAACCAGCCATCCTCCACTCCATCCATCTGGACCATCGAGCGCTGCACGGCACTCATCCGTGAACAAAACAGTTTTGAAATCAGTCTTCATGTAATGTTTAGCCCACTGGAGCCGTTTCTGCTTGTGTGAAGTGGATAGAGGAGGTCGACAGGATGGCGTATGCACAGCTGCAAACCTCTGAAGGACCCTGCATCTTGTTGTTCGGGGGACGTTGGAGGCACCAGCAGCTTCAAAAACTTGTCTGCTGCTATGACAAGGCTTTTTTGCCGCTGCTCTTTTAACCTGACGTAATTGCCTGTAGGAAAGAGTCCTCAATTTGCCCTTATCAGCACGCACACGTGTGTACTGTGAATCAGCTACATACTTCTTGATTGCCAAGACACTTCATCCTGATCATCGCACAATGTTGATTGTAGTCATGCCTTGACCTAAACACTCCACAATTTGTTGCTTCTCAGCAGCCGACACATCCTTTTTCTTTCCCATTTTGGCAGAAAATGTAGGCTGCTTAATAATGTGAGACAGCCTTCTTAAGAAGTCTTGCCTTTCATTGGACACACCTGCCAAACTAATTAGCACAGGTGTCTGCAATTGCTTACAGTGATATAAAAAGCCCTGACACACATCACCATCAATGAGTTTAACTGACAAACAAACAAATTCTTCCCTTATCACTCCTAAACACTTTTTGCCTAATAATTTGGAACACAGTGTACATGTGCTTTTCCACAAAACACCAGTGGTTCACGTAGTGAATCTTACAGTTCTAACTTGCCAACCGTGGTCTGTATGGAGCTGTTCAATAAAGGGTCCAAAATTAAGATAACATAGATGGGAGAGGTCTCTATGAATAGGAATTCCTAAGTATTTGATACCCTGTGAGGGCCAGGCAAAAGGGAAAGTTGGACTGGATGGAATCCTATATGGATTTGGGGAGGGAGACATCGAGGGCCTCAGACTTCGCTGCATTGATTTTAAAATTTGACCATGTAACAAAGTGATCTATTTCAGCCATAACAGCATGGATGGATATATGTGATTGAGTGATATATACTAGGACATCATCAGCAAATAGAGAGCACTTGTACTCGGTGCCTCCCACCTCAATCCACCTAATATTGGGGTTATGGCGAATTGATGAGAGCAGGTGCTCCGTCACTAGGATGTATAAGAGAGGGGACAGAGGACATCCCTGCCTTGTCCCATTGGTGATTGTGAAAGGTGATGAAAATGTTCTGATGCACCCCTTGGGCCTTGGGACACCCGGAGCCGGACCCTTTTTGGTGGATGCTGGTGGTTGTAGTCTTCATGGCGGCGACCCGGTTCCGTGGCTCAGGGTGGTCAAACCAATGGGGGAACTATTTATGTGGTTTTGATGTTTAAATGTCCGACTACGCCACCCGTGGATTGCGGTCAGAGTGAACCGCCGCTGCAGGGCAGACCGCTGAGGCTGGTGTTGTGGGTGCAGCAGAGCGTAGCATAACTCCCCACGGGAGGAGTATAGCCTCAGGGCAGTGTATGCGGAGGATGGGGGTGATGGTGCAGGGCAGCAGCAGTATCGACACGGAGTCAGTGATGCAGTCCAGGGCCTTTACTCACAGTTCTTATTATCCAGACCACGTCTGCAGGTAACGGCTGCCCACGTCGTACTGTGCTCACCAGGTGAGGGGCTCAGACAACTCCCAGATAACTTTGGAGCGCTTCACAGGACCCCCTTTGTGTGTCCTTTGTCTGGCCTTTCTTACCAACCCTTCTGTCCGGCTGCCTCGGGCCTCCTCTTGGTAAACTTGGCGCCAGTTTCCCTGACCCTATGTGGTGCCTTCCTAGCGGGTGTAGCGAGGGGCTGCGCCACATAAAATGTCACAGCCTCCGGTTTCTAGCTGAGGGTCGTTTCCTGCCTCCACTAGTTTCGGGGACCGGTCTCCCCCTTTGGCCTGACCCCTCCACGCAGGTGGATTCGGGCGTGCGGTGGCGACTCGCCCGTCCGCACCCCTGGGATCCCTTCATTCCTCGTTCCTGGAGCCTTCTCCGCTCCTCTTCCTTCCTTCTCCCTCTTCCAGGCCTGGGCCTCTGTTACTAGGCCCGCCTCCGGAGCAGAGCTCATGCAGAGCCCCTGCTCCCTGCCACTTCTGCTCAGACTTCTCTGCACTGAACTAAGATGGTGCCCACCTTTTATACTCCCTTCTCAATGCACCCAGGAACTGCTTCCTCCCTGCTCCTGCACTACAGGGTTCCCCTTCCTCAGTGTTCCCTCTCCCCACTCCAGCCAGGGACAGGGACTGTCGTGCCCATCTCAGAGGCATATTGGTCGCCCTGCCCCACGGCAATGTGGTGTAATGCATGCAGGTGTCGGGTCCTGATCCACACTCCATCCTTACCTGAGAGTGAGATATCACACCTCTGGGTGAGGTGCAATACTTCTGTAGCAACCGAGCCCTCAGGGTGCTACAGTTCCATTTATCTTCAGCCTAGGTGACGTATTGTGATACAGGGCCGTGATTTTGGCTATAAAAGGGTCCCCTAGACCCCTACCCCAAGCTTTTTAAGAGAATCATATATGGCGTGCCAGGAGACTCTATGGAATGCTTTCTCAGCATCCAACGAGAGTATCTAATTACAAATTTTTAACTGCATCTAGCCCAGGAAATACTTTGTGCCTAGTAGCAGTGTCTGCTAGTCAGCGGATTATCCCGGCTGTTAAGCAAGCTACACCACCTGTAGTTTGGACACTTAATTTTTTCAAAGGAAATGCTTCGGGACCACGGGATACTCAGTGATAAGCATCAGGAGGCACCCCAAGGCATAGGGGCTGGGACTGGCAGTAGGATGCCTTGCGGTGGACAGCCGAGCTCGATCCTTATAAAAGCTTTTTAACTGCAGCAGCTTTAGTGGACGCTACTGGAGCTGGAATTACGCGGCTGCTGGCATGAGACTTGCCCTCCAATAGATCCTTGTAAATGGATTTAAAGTGTATTCATTCAAATTAGAGAGACAATTTAAATTAAAAAGCTTAGAGCTGCCTCCACCACAGGGGGGCTCGCTCGACCCACCAGCGGACAGGCACCAGTATTGGGAGAGGGGGGCTGGCCGTCAGGGTTCACCGCGGCTCTGGCACAAACCCGGCGACACGGAGGTGGCACGGGCAGGAGCGGACTGAACGTGTCGGCTTCTCACTTTTTGGATTTTAGAAGGGCATGACATGCCTATATCTGTGTCTCCCCCTCCTTTTACTCCTCCACCTCTTTTCTTTTCGCATGACTATATGTACTTGTCACTTTTCCATGTGTTAGTTGTGTCTTCTGAGCAGTTTGTCAGCTTTTGGACACCTTTGAAGGTGTTTTCTATGTGTTTCTATGTGTTTTTGTTTGCCTGCCATTGGTTTTAACGGTGTTCGAAGGTGTTGGACGAACAGTTCGACGAACAGTTCGGCGAACACACGGATGTTCGACGAACCGAACCGAACTCGAACACTACGGGGGTGGCTCAACACTAATAACAAGACAGAACTCTATGTGATAATGGAAGGCGCTATATATGACAAAAGAGGACGCTATGTAATAAGAGACACTACTATACATAAGAGAGGATGCCATGTATTATGGGACAGCATTGTACATAACAAAAGTGGACACATTATACTAAGAGACATTGCTATACATAGCAAGAAAGGATGCAATGTAAAAATGGATGCCTTTATACATAACAAGAAATGACATTATATACTATAGGTTAATGTTATAAATAACAATGGAAGCTGTTTTGCAAACAAGAGTACTTATCCCATTATATCTTTGCAGTGTAGATGTATTATAAATATTCATATCAAGTAGCTTACCAGTGACACCTCATCTGAGTAAAGTCATTTTATTTTATTTACTCTTTATCTGGTCAGACAATCATTTCAAAACTTTCCAGCCACGACTCGTCATGGCAAAGTCTGCTGTTTAGAACACTGCACCACTGAAAATAGCATGGTCACACAATTGCCTCCTGAATAAAAAATTCCCTTCACTGCTCCCCTGAAAACATATATGCACAACACCATTAATATACAATGATCCACTGTTCAACCGACCATTTAAATTATAAATTGATAATACAGCACTGTGGACCCCATTAAATATACAGTGAAGAGCAAAGAGGCAACAATATTTTGAACGTTTGACTTTCAGGCTCCATATCTCAGCATCCACTACTGCTTCGAACGTGAGACTACCATCATTTTATAGACAATCATCTTGGCTATTTAGCAACTATTTAGCAGAAGATTAGTTATGAAGATTCTGGTCATGTCACTGCATTGTTTCTGTTTTGAACCTGCAATCTAAATTTAAATTTTTATTATTTATGTAAGTCCACTGTGAAGACACTGCATTTATTCTTAATTATGCCAGATGCATTATTCAGTAGGCCCAGGGACATGAGCTATTGTTCTTATGATCCTGAACGTTGACTCTTGTTGTACATTGAATTGATGTTGGTTGATTTGTTGAATGGCTGCTGATTACATATTGTATCAGGTCCTACAGCTTATTGTTCTGCTATCCTTGAGGGACAAAGGCTCAGGTTAATTGAACAATCAATGTTTGTTAATTTGGTGAATGCCTGTTGACTACCTATTATATCAGTCACTGCAGCTTGTTGTTCTGCAAATATTAAAGGACAAAATATGCAGGTTAATTGAACACTCAAACAATGAGAGATGACCTCCTCCCCCCTCCCCACAAACTTGTTGATAATGGCCTGAAGGAAAGCTGTGGGTATAAAAATGACCTCTCTCCTACTACAGAGAGACTCTAGAGGACTGCAGCCAAGGCAACAGGGCTCCAACTGGGGAAATACAGATTTGATCCACTGCCCATCATTGAACCCATGGAGACATTTGGAGAACCTAGATTGGGACAATCAGGTTACATACCTCAATGGACTCTGTGAGCTTCCTAAGCTTGCCACTACCACCTCTCTGTGGGTGCCCGCCAAAAGCGGGGTGCTACTGGTTGGGGTAGTTGGCCCTGAAAGCCCCAAGGTCACACATGTTCAATTTCTCTGCGAGCCAGCGGAAGAGTGCTGGGACTGTGCTATATGGTATTGACTGTTGGTGATCCAATAAAGTGTCAACTCATTTTGTTACCCTCGCCCTGTGTTGTCTTAGTAGTATACTGCCCATGGGGAAGGAATACGGGCATTCAGTGGGATAAGACCCGGTCCAAGCGGTCTTTCTAAAGACAGCTAGGCCAGCGTACGAGATCACCCACTGAACATCATGTCACCACATCCACCTTTGACTTTCAACATTGCCTGAATCCATTTGAGCATGCTCTTGATCAGGTTCCAACATGTCTCGACCAAAATTTTATCCCAGGTTTCTTCTGCACGTTCCCAAAGTTGGTGCATACTGGTCGACTCACTTGGATATGTATACAACTTTTTCTTCAGCTCTATCCACAAGTGTTTGGTTGGGTTGAGGTCTGGGGACTATGGTAGCCAATCCAGCAACAATACTTCATTGGCATTGAACCATTCCTTTGGCAATCTCGACATATGCTTCGAGTTGTTGTCGTGTTGAAACACTATGTCGTCCTTTTCATACCCATAGTACTCAAGTGTACAAAATAACTTGTCTTGTAGAATACTCACTTACAGTTCAACATTGAGAGCACCATCAATACTGGTAACGTATCCAATGCCTTTGGCTGGGAAACAACCCCATATCATCAGGTTTACTTCACCGAACTTAACAGTTCCTTTAATTTCTCGATCCATTAGCCCCTTTTTTCCTTGTTTCTTCCAGACCCATTTTCACCTATCAGAGCCCAGTCTATTGACTTTTGTTTCATCTCTCCAAATCACCCATTTCCAATCTTCTACTGTTCACTTTTCGCACTTTTTTGCAAACTCAAGCCGACGGTCCTTATGACAATATTGAAGTCTAGGCTTCTTTCCTTTTTTCAGGCAACCTTTGCAAACCTGTGTAATGTGCATCGCACAGTGCTTGTATGAATGTCTGTGATCTCACTATTATGAAGCATGCAAGCTACCTCCACAGCCGTGTTTGTCGAACCAAAACTAATAGACCTTGTCATGAGCCGTCTTGTTGACTCCAGTATTTTACCTGAACGTCAACCTCTTGGCTTTTGAATGGATGGATGGACTTCATTCCTTATTCTTCCAAATGTCATGGCATTCACACAATGCAGTTTGGCAATTTTCTTGGCCAAGAGATCGATGGATTATACTGTTTCTCCATTCTTGGGAAATCTTCTTCATGGCTGTTCCTTGATTTGAACCAGTGACCTTTTGCTTGGGAATTAACCTAATAATACATTTATCTATTAGGGAATGTGAGAACAGGTTGTAATTTGTAGTATACAGGAAGAAAAATATTTTTAGACCACCAGTAGCAAAACAGTAACAATGAGGTGACAAGTCAAATTTATGTATGAGATAGCCAAGATGATTGTCTATAAAATTATGGTAGTCTCACATTCAAAGCAGTAGTGGATGGTGAGTTGTGGAGTCTGAAAGTCAAAAGTTCAAAACATTGTTACTAGTGATGAGCGAACGTGCTGCCACTGCTCGGTACTCGCCCGAGCATCACTGTGCTCGACAAGCTCGGCACTCGGCAAGTATTTTCGGGTTGCTCGGAAGGGAACTCTGGTCCCCTCCCTGCATGTTTGGTGCTCTTTAGAGAGCCAATGAACATGCAGGGATTGCCTTGTTGGTTGTGGGCATTACAGTGATTGGCTGGCCGCACAGCATCAGGTCTATAAAAGACCTGGCGCCGCTATGCTGGTCGCAGTCTACCCCAGAAACAGGCAGAGTAGGGAGAGGTGCTGCTGAGTCAGGGAGAGATTTGCTTGTTTATAGTTAGTATAGGTATTCCACAACATATACAGTATATATATATATGAACTAACAGTCCCTCTGAGGACTAATCTAGCTGCATATATTCAGTGGTGATAGCAGGAGTTAGGCAGGCAGGCAGGGTATGTGGCAGATGCAGGGCATTATACAGCACAAGAGGATCCATTGAGCGTCCTGTTAGTATGGGTATTCCACAACATATATATATATCCATCTGAACTAACGGTCCTTCTGAGGACAAATCCAGCTGCATATAATCAGTGCTAGGCAGGCAGGCAGTGTATGTGGCAGATTGCAGTGTATGATACAGCACAAGAGGGTCCATTGAATGTCCTGTCTGCTGCTGCTGTTATAATTACAGATATTTGTAGACATAGCCCCAGATATCAGGGGCCAGGGCAATTTTTTTTATCTTAATCCTGGTTATTTGCTTAAAGAGCAATCCAGAGTACACCATTTTTCAGCTCCATTTGCTTGTTAGCACTGCAGGATAAAGCCAGATCTGTTCCATATTTCAGAGATAAAAATCCAGAAATTTGAACTGAACGTTGAAAATATTGGCCTCCTTTTCCATTCTGTTGCATTGTGTCGGTCAAGCTATTCACACTAGGTGTCTGTGAAGAATAGTATTAGTAAATTACAGGCCTGCTATTTAAAACTGTGGTTCTCTGTCAGACGTATCACCTGTAAGAGTCTTACAAAATCAGCCATTTCTTCCATTTCCATTCTGTTGCAATGTGTCGGTCAAGCTATTCACACTAGGTGTCTGTGAAGAATAGTATTAGTAAATTACAGGCCTGCTATTTAAAACCGTGGTTCTCTGTCAGACGTATCACATATAACTGCCGTTCAAATCCAGTCATTTGTAGTGAACGTGGAAAATATTGTCCTCCATTTATAAATTGTAGCAGTGTGTCAGTGTACACCATTTTACAGCTCCATTTGCTTGTTTGCAGAATACAGCCAGCTTTTTTTAGTTTTATTCATATTACTGTATTCTGGAAGCAGAGGAACTTTTTTCAATGATCAGACACATTTGATCTATGACTCCCGTAATAATACAGAAATTTTGTGGAGCGTGCCAAATATTCCACTCCTTTTAAAGTCAGCCACCTGTGTTTTGTTGAAGCAATTGACAATTGGTCACTGACAAATACCATTCTATTAGGCGACTGTCTGAAACCGTGGCCATCAGACGTTATCCCATATGACTGCCCCAATAATCCAGCAATTATTGTGAGCATGTCAAATATTACACTTCATTTAAAGTATTGCAGTTGAGGGTTCAATCCTATTCTCAGTTAACCGCTGACAAATAGAATATCTGTGAACAATGTTGTCAGAGTATTATGCCACTTTTGTGGACTGACAAAAAAGAAAACATACAAAAAACAATCTAAAATGGAAAAAATGTTAAGAAACATTCTTTCCAGGCAAATGACTTGTATATAAGGCCAAAGTAATAAAAAAAAAAAAAAGTTATGGACTGTGGAAGGCATTTATGTGACCAGAATGAACACTCATCTGTAGCTGGTGATGATACCACCTAGCAACAGCACCTGTTCTTATTGTAAATGCATCTAACAGCGTTATCGATAGGGAATAGAATAGATTTTACATTTTTTTGGGCAGCACCAGCAGCACGCAATATAAGGCAATAATACCTTTCTGGATTGGTGTAATATGCTACCCATACTGCGACACCTCACCCGTAAAAGAATTTCAGATAAGACAGTTAATATTCTAGAATCTAGAATCTATTTGAATTGTCCTTCCCATTATTAAGGAGTGAGTCTCCTATACAGTTATTGCATATGCAACAATTTCAAGGGCTGGCAAAAATTAGGACGCACTCCAATACACATTTGAAGAGACGTAAAAAAAAATAAAAAAAATAAAAACAGTCGGATCTTTCTTTAGTATAAAAACCAGATTCACCAATGTAACCTTAATGCAATCACATTGTTCAGCTCCTGCACCTTCTCCTCTAGTTCGGCCTCCATCTCCTAAATGATCACATCAGTCACATGTTAGAACCCTCCTGTTAGTTTTTTTCTATTTTGTGGTCACGTGACCTGCTGCCTATTTATTCCAGCTCCGCCCTTCTGGCTTTGCTGGACTTCAGTGTTACTTTGACTCTTAATCTAGCCAGGTGCTTTGTACCTATCTCTATAGTTTGCTTGGTCCTTGGACCTCTAAGTATTTTTGTCTGTTTGTCTTTTTGCTCCGCTACAACTTCTGCTAGGAGGTGTCCAATTTTGTCCCAATCCTTAGTACTTTTAGGGACCCCTCCCTTATATCTATAGGTCTGCGTTCAGACTAGCTGAGGACGAAGGCGGGTATGTTCACAAGGAACAGGTTGCCCGCTGCATCGTAGGGAATCAGCTTAGTTCTATTGTAGGGACAGTTTTCCTATCTTTCCTTAGTTCTTGTAGCAGATCATAACAGTAAGTCCAGCCCAAAATTAAACAAAATAATCCTAAGGAACGAGATCCAGAGATCAGCATGGTGTCTGTTCAGGAATTGGCTCAACGCCTACAGGGATTGTCTCTTGAGGTGGCCGAGCTCCAGCAACACGTGAGTAGCTGTCCTGGAGCGCATTTTGTTGAACCGAAAGTAGGACTGCCTGATATTTTTTATGGCAAACAACAAGATTTTTTTTCCTTTAAAAATGCTTGTTTATTATATTTTCATTTGAGACCCAGGTCCTCTGGGAATGAATCACAGCGCATTGGGTTTATCATGTCACTTTTGCGCAAGGAACCACAGGGATGGGCCTTTTCTCTCCAACCTAATGATCCGTATTTTAGATCAGTGGAAGATTTTTTTTCTGCTATGGGGTTGTTGTATGACGATCCTGATCGAGTCTCTTCTGCTAAGACACAACTGAGACGTTTAAAGCAGGGGTCAGGTGATGTTGAAAATTATTGTACACACTTCAGAAGGTGGTATTCTGAAGTGAGATGGAATGATTCGGCGTTAAAATGTTTGTTTCTTGCTGGTCTAAGTGAAAGGGTTAAGGATCTGCTGATTGCTTTCCCTGCACCTGGAAACTTGCAAGAAGCCATGCAATTAGCTATACGGGTGGACAGGAGACTGCGTGCCATGGTTAATGAGGAGAAAACTCCTGCTATGGCAGATCCTAGTCATCAGAGGGTCTGCTCGGACGACGGAGAACTTATGGAGATTGGGGCGATGTCACTCCGCTCTCAGGAAAAAGACCGCAGGTTTTCCAAGGGATTGTGTTTTTATTGTGGTAAATCTGACCATTTTGTTAAGAACTGTGAGCTTCTGTTAAAGAAAAAAAAAGGTCAGTTACGCCCGTATTACTTGTTTAAACACTAAAGGAGTATTTCTTTCAGGGAGTACCTCATTGCAGAAGGAGTTGATTGAATTTCAGGTATTTGTGGATTGTGGTTCTACACTGAATGTGATTGATAAGGGATTTTTGGAAAAACTTAAATTGGAACCTAAACCTTTGTCATCTCCTATTTCTGTGGTTGCTGTTGATAACACTCCTTTGAAATGTGTTACTCACAAGGTTTTTGAATTTCCCCTCACTATTAATGGTATTCACCAAGAGAATTTGGATTTAGTGGTATTAAATAATTTACCTTCTCCAGTAGTGTTAGGTTTGCCTTGGTTAAAACTGCACAATCCTTTACTGGACTGGTCTACTAATGAGATTAAATCTTGGAGTCCTAAGTGTTATGATAAATGTTGTAACGGTCGCATTGCTGCTGTGGAAAGAGGGGAATTACCTGTACCTATTCAGGATTTTTGGAAGGTTTTTTCAGAGGAGGAGTCGCAAATTCTACCTCCTCATTGGGACTATGATTGCACCATTGAGTTTGTTCCTGGAGCTACTCTTCCCAAGAGTCGCTTATTTAATCTTACTATCCCTGAAAGAAAAGCCTTGGAGGAATACATACAGACGGGCTTGGCTGCTGGTCACATTAGACCTTCTAAGTCACCTGTGGCTGTTGGATTTTTTTTTGTAAAAAAAAAAGACGGCGGTTTACGTCCATGTCTGGACTTTCGCGAAATTAATAAAATTACCGTACGCAATTCCTACCCACTGCCGTTAATTCCTGACTTGTTTAACCAGTTAGTGGGGGGCCAAGTGGATCTCTAAAAA
Source organism: Phyllobates terribilis (assembly GCF_046119375.1). Classification (NCBI taxonomy): domain Eukaryota; kingdom Metazoa; phylum Chordata; class Amphibia; order Anura; family Dendrobatidae; genus Phyllobates; species Phyllobates terribilis. The sequence goes on from NW_027362767.1 coordinate 279,859,497, forward strand.
TTGATCTCCGGGGGCATACAATTTGTTGCGAATGAAGGAGGGTGATGAATGGAAGACTGCTTTTAACACTCCGGTGGGTCATTTTGAGAATCTGGTTATGCCTTTTGTCTTACCAATGCACCAGTGTTTTTTCAGAACCTTATTAATGACATCCTGAGACCTTTGATTGGTAAGAATGTGGTGGTGTATTTGGATGACATTTTGATTTATTCGCCAGATCTGGAGTCTCATTGGCAGAGCGTACGTGAGGAATTGCAGTTATTAAGTGACAATTCACTTTTTACCAAGCTGGAGAAATGCGAGTTCGCTGTGCAGAGAATTCGTTTTTTGGGCTACATTATCTCCAGCGAGGGCTTTGAGATGGACCCGGTGAAGGTTCAAGCTGTGCAGGAATGGCCTAGGCCTATTGGTTTAAAATCTATGCAGAGATTTTTGGGTTTCGCCAATTATTACAGAAAATTCATTAGGAATTTTTCTATAATTTTTAAGCCGCTGACCGATCTCACCAGGAAAGGTGCGAATACGGTCCAGTGGACTACTGAGGCCATTGAAGCTTTTGTGTATCTCAAGGAGAGGTTCAGTTCTGCCCCCATCCTTATGCAGCCTGATAAGACCAAGCCTTTTTTGGTCGAGGTTGATGCTTCTTCGGTGGGGGGTCGGTGCAGTTTTGTCTCAGGAGAACAAGGATGGGGTTCATCCCTGTGCTTTTTTTTCGAAATTTTTTTCTGAAACCGAACTTAATTACGATGTTGGTAATCGGGAATTGCTGGCTATCAAACTCGCATTTGAACATTGGCGTCATTTCTTGGAAGGTGCTAAATTTCCCATTCAGGTTTTCACTGATCATAAGAATCTGACCTATCTTGATGCTGCCAAGCGCTTGAATGCCCGTGAGGCTAGGTGGGCACTTTTTTTTTTGCGGTTTAATTTTTCTGTTACTTACATCCCGGGTACTAAGAATGTTAAAGCTGATGCTTTATCTCGCAGCTTTTCACCCATGGTTGGTACCGAGGAGGAGGAGAGCATTTTACAGGAAGGAGTTGTGATAGCAGCATTGGGCTTCGTTTTGGAAGATGGGATTCTGAAAGCCCAGGAGGATGCCCCATCTAACACTCCCCATGGGAGGTTGTTTGTACCTAGAACCTTTAGGAGAGAGTTGTTTGTGGAGTATCATGAGTCTCGGTTGGCAGGTCATCCAGGAATTTCTGAGACTAAGAGACTGGTAGGTTTTTGGTGGCCTGGGTGGCAGAAGGAAATCATTAAATGGGTGCGTCAATGTACGGTGTGTGCTAGATCAAAGGCTTCACATGCTCCTGCTGCGGGGTTGCTTTGCCCTCTGGAGGTTCCTAGTGCACCTTGGATGCATCTTGCAATGGATTTTATTACTGACCTTCCTGTGTCCGAGGGTTTCACTGTCATCTGGGTGGTCGTGGACCGTTTTAGCAAGATGTGTCACTTGGTTCCTTTCATTAAACTACCCTGAGCTAAGACACTCGCTAAGGCTTTTGTCAAGGAAATTGTCAGACTCCATGGCGTTCCCACCGACATTGTTTCTGATAGGGGACCTCAGTTTGTGGCTTGTTTTTGGCGTGCCTTTTGTGACAGGTTGGGAGTCCATTTGTCATTTTCATCTGGGTATCACCCTGAGTCTAATGGACAGACAGAAAGAAAGAACCAGGATGTTGAGCAGTTTTTGCGTTGTTTTGTGGCAGACAATCCAGAGTTTCTGCCACTTGCTGAATTTGCTCTTAACAACCATACATCCTCTTCTGCTGGGTGTTCTCCGTTTTTTTGTTGTACTGGGAGACATCCGTCGTTTGGTTCGTTCTCCAAACCGGTGTCGGCTGTGCCGGAGGAGGAGAATTTTTCCGGTGATTTGGAGAGAGTTTGGACTGATGTATGTTGTAACCTTCAAGAGGCTAACAAAAAGTCTAAGAAGTATTTTAACAGGAAACGTCAAGAGGTTTTGTTTACGGTTGGTGACATGGTTTGGTTGTCCTCAAAGAATCTGCGGTTGAGGATTCCTTCTAAGAAATTGCGTCCGAAGTTTGTGGGACCATTTAAGGTGCTTCAGGTGGTTAACCAGTCTGCTGTTAGGTTGGAGGTCCCCTCCTCCTGGAAGATTAATCCGGTGTTTCATGTTTCCTTGTTGAAAAAAGCTGATGCATCAGATAGGGATGCCACTGTCACAGTTCCTCTGGTGGTGGAAGACTGTGAATATGAAATTTCTCGTATCCTGAATTCCAGAAGGCATAGAGGGACATTGCAGTATCTCGTCGCTTGGAAAGGTTTCGGTCCTGAGGATAACTCCTGGGTAAGGACAGATGATGTCTCTGCTCCTAGACTTATCAGAGCATTTCACAGGAGGTTTCCTGATAGGCCTGGGCCTGGAGGATCCGGAGGATCCTCATAGAAGAAGGGGTACTGTTAGAACCCTCCTGTTAGTTTTTTCTATTTTGTGGTCACGTGACCTGCTGCCTATTTATTCCAGCTCCGCCCTTCTGGCTTTGCTGGACTTCAGTGTTACTTTGACTCTTAATCTAGCCAGGTGCTTTGTACCTATCTCTATAGTTTGCTTGGTCCTTGGACCTCTAAGTATTTTTGTCTGTTTGTCTTTTTGCTCCGCTACAACTTCTGCTAGGAGGTGTCCAATTTTATCCCAATCCTTAGTACTTTTAGGGACCCCTCCCTTATATCTATAGGTCTGCGTTCAGACTAGCTAAGGACGAAGGCGGGTCTGTTCACAAGGAACAGGTTGCCCGCTGCATCATAGGGAATCAGCTTAGTCCTATTGTAGGGACAGTTTTCCTATATTTCCTTAGTTCTTGTAGCAGATCATAACATCACAGGCTGAAAGCACTGCCTTGGCCAAGCGGCAACAGGCTGTGCTGAAGATAACATGCTTAATGCTTAGGTGACAAACCGCCCACCGTTGCAGAGTTGTTGAAAGCTGTAAGACAGCAGCCTGATCTGTGGCTCTCACCGCTAAACATACAGCCAGGCATGGTCATATGTGACAATGGGCGGAACCTGGTGGCGGTGAAATGACAGCCAGAGTAGATAAGGTTTCCCTCTATGCCAGTCCTTTCGCCGAGCTAAAGAATATGGCTGTGGTGAAATACAATTCTCACTGAGAAGCAGCGTCAGACTGAAAAACATGGGGCCCACCAGAGGATTTGATTCTGAGGGCCCACCTTTCTTCCCAGCTCAAGAGCCCCATAGCAGCTGCAAAGTTTGCGCTATCATGAACTTTCGTGATGGCGAAGCCAGGGCCCACCCGAGGATTCTCTGGGCCTGTCCAACCATGCCGAGAAGCAGCCCTGGCTAAGAAAAGTGTGTGGGAAGGCTCCCGGACACTCTATGGCTGTTTTTTTACTGTGGACTGGCTCCGTACCGTCTCTGGCCACATTCACCTGTCCACATGTATGTGGTTAGGCGGTCCTTCCCAGTAAGTGCACTGGGGAGGACACGAGTAATTTTCTGGGACCCGCGCTTGTGGAAGGCAGAGACGATACCAGGAGAAATAGTGGCAGCTGGGACCGAGTATGGACACCCGGCCACCGCCATGAGGTTGTGGAAGGCGTCCGCCTTCACGAGCCTAAAAGGCAACATTTCAAGTGCAAGCAGTCCAGAAATGTGGCAGTTTAGGATTGCAGCCTTTGGGTGGGTGGTTGGCTGCATACTTGTGCTGGATACCAAGTAACACAAAGCTAAGTAGATGAATGATCCATCCATTATGAATAACTTGGTGATTGTCTAGGAGACCAAACACAATATTAACCCAGTGCCATGCGTCAGTGAGATGTACCATCCCTGGCCACATTCACTTGTCCACGTGTTTGTGGTTAGGCAGTCCTTCACACTTAAGAGCACTGGGAAGGGAATACGTAATGTTCTGGGACTCGCGTTTGAGGAAGGTGGAGACGATACCGGGAGAAATAGTGTGGGCTGGGGACCGAGTATGGACACCCGGCCGCCGCCACCATGAGGTTTTGGAAAGCGTCCACCTCCACAAGCCTAAAAAGCAACATTTCAAGTGCAAGCAGTCCAGAAATGTGGCAGTTTAGTATTGCGGCCTGTGGGTGGGTGACTGGCTGCATTCCAAGTAACAGAAAACTAAGCAGATGGTGGCCTCTATCATCATCACGACCTCACCTCGGCACTATGAACTCTCCTGATGGAGAAGCCAGGGCCCACCAGAGGAGTCTACGGTTCTCTGCTAGGCCCGCCCAACCCTGCCGAGAAGCAGCCCTGGCTAAGAAAAGTGTGTAGGAAGGTTTCCGGACACTCTATTGCTATTTTTTTACTGTGGACTGGCTCCGTACCGTCCCTGGCCACATTCACTTGTCCACGTGTTTGTGGTTAGGCGGTCCTTCCCAGTAAGTGCACTGGGGAGGGCACAGGTAATGTTCTGGGACCCGCGCTTGTGGAAGGTGGAGACTATACTGGGAGAAATAGTGGCGACTGAGGACCGAGTATGGACACCCAGCCACCGCTGGCATGAGGTTGTGAAAAGCTTCTACCTCGACAAGCCTAAAAGGCAACATTTCAAGTGCAAGCAGTTCATAAATGTGGCAGTTTAGTATTGCGTCCTGTGGATGGGTGGGTGGGTGGCTGGCTGCATACTTGCGCTTGCATTTCAAGGGCTATGGTAGGGTCAGCTGAATGCTGCAAAGAGACAAGGGCATGGACGGTGATATTTGCAAGTCTGCAATGACAGGTGCAGAGCTGGAGACATCTTCGCATGTGCAATGGACAGGGGATTGGTGTGCATGCACAACAGCAGAAGAGGCAGTGATGTCACCCGCAGACACTGTTTCTAGACCTTGGTGTTTGGCCCAGCTAGTCAGGTGCTTTGCTGTCATGTGCCTGAGCATGCTGGTGGTGGTCAGGCTGGTAGTTTTGGTGCTCTTGCTGATGCTGACAGATGGCAGATGTTTCAAATGGCCTTTTTGGGGTTATCTAAACAGTGTTTAAAAAAGAACCAGACTCGGGAAGACCTAACAGTTGTACTGTCAACTTCCGTTGTGTTAGTGTTCCGGGGAGCATTCACCTGCCTTTTATCTGTGACCACCACACTGCTTGTTCCTGCCTGTTGTTGTGCTACGCCTCCCTCCCCCTGTGTGCTGCTGTCCTCACTCTACATGTCCCCTTGCCAGGTTGGGTTAGTGACCTCATCGTCCACCACTTCGTTTTCCACTTCCGCACCCTTGTCCTCCTCCTGACTTTCTGTCCATTGTGTCTCATCATTATCCACCTCTTGCGACAGTATTTGCACTTTCCCACCGTCACCTTCAGGTGACCATGGCTGCTCAAATCGCTACATGTGATTTTCTGTTGTTCTGCTCGAAGCTGGCCGGTCGAGAGGCCCAAATTTATCGATGGAAAAGTGAACAGCTCTTGGGGTAACCCTGGACTCTAATCTCTCCTTCAAACCACATATCCAAGCTCTTTCCATTTCTGAGCGGACCGAGCGAGAGGACAGAATCTATAAATGGAAAGATGAACAAAACAGCTCTTTGGAGTGTCCAAGTGTGGGATCAGTTGTCTCAGGGCACTCGAAATGGTGAGAGGAAGGAGGATCAGGGTGAGGAAGATGCCGGCTTCGAGTAAAAAAAATCTCCCGGATCCACACATTCCTTAACCACGAATCTACAAAAAAACGAGTGCACGCCCTCATCATCTCTCTTCTCAACGACTGCAACCTCCTGCTCTGTGGCCTCCCTTCTAACACTCACGCATTCATCCAATCTAGCCTAAACTCTGTTGCCCGACTAATCCACCTGTCCCCTCGCTATTCCCTGGCCTCTCCTCTTTGTCAATCCCTTCACTGGCTCTAGTTCAAAACCCTAACCTTGGCATGGAAAGCTATCCACAACCTGTCTCCTCCATACACCTGTGACCTAGTTTCCTGGTACTTACCTGCACGCAACCTCCGATCCTTGCAAGATCTCCTCTGCTCACCTCTTATCTCCTCTTCCCACAATCGCATACAAGATTTCTCCCGTGCATCCCCCCTCCATTTCTGACTCTCGCCTACAGTTGAAACCTTTAAAAGAAAGCTGAAGAACCACCTCTTGCATCATGCGCTCAACCTGCAGTAACCCTCGCTCCACCATACCGTTGCAAGACCAGTTCTATCCTCACCTACTGTATCCTCACCCATGCCTTGTAGACTGTGAGTCCTCATGGGCAGGGTCCTCTCCTCTCCTGTACCAGTTGCTGTCACATTTTTGTTCAAGATTATTGTAATTGTTTTTGCGATGTATACCCCTTTTTCACATGTAAAGTGCCATGGAATAAATGGCGATAAAGTAATAATAATAATGTGATCCAGACTCACATCTACTGAGACTGGACCATGTGGAACACAGGGTGGTGGTGGTGGTAAACTGACTATAAACTTTATCTGCTATCCAACCAACCTTTTCACACTGCTCTGGCTTCAATAGTGGTGTTCCGCGGCCCCCTAGAAATTGGGACAGGAAGGTAGTTCGACATGACGTGGGTGTTTGTTGTGCTCCCTCAGCAGGCACAGTTTCATCTTGCCCACGGCCTCTGAGTGCATTATCACCATCACCATAACGTCCACTTCCCCATCCCTTGACACACACCTTGCCTTTTTTACATGGCGTTTAATATTTGTCACGTTGCCAAAAATGTCTATTATTACCGCAGTAATATAGGATCACGTCTAATGAGATGACCACAGTTTTAGGCAATGCCCTGGGAGTCAGAGTTGCTTCCAGGGGTCTTCCCCATGCTGTTCCCAGGTCACACACCACAAGGCCAGATAAGGTTGTAAAATGTAAAAATGACATTTCCCGGTGAATGCATTTGTCTTGGTTGAAAGCAATGCAAAAGTGCACAAATGCATCAAAAACGCTACATGTGAACATAGCCCAAGGTGTGGAGGAGCATTTTTGTTTTTGGTTACTTATTTGACCTTATATACAAGTCATTTCCCTGGAAAGGATGTTCCTTAACATATTTCCCAGGAAAATCCATTTTGATTTTGATTTTGTATGTTTTATTGTGAGTCCGGAAAAGTGGCGTAATACCTCTGACAACATTGTTTACAGCAGTGACCTGGGAGTCAGAAATGCTTCCAGGGGTCTTCCCCATGCTGTTCCCATGTCATTTGAGTACTGTTCCCATATATTTGGGCAATTTTTAGGCCCTCTGCAGACCGCCGGAAAAATGCTCGAGTTTCCCATAGACTTACATTGGGCTCATTACTCGGACAGAGCACTCGAGCATTCCAATTTGCTCGACTCGAACGAGTACCCGAGCATTATAGTGCTCGCTCATCACTAATTGTTACCCTTTTGCTCTTCACTATAAATTAGCACACACGTGTCAAACTCCAGCCCGTGGGCCAAATCTGGCCCACAGAGTGGTTATATTTGGCTCTCGACACCAGAACTGCCACCCCTATGTGGTCCCATTATACTGTATGGAGGACTATGTGGGGCCCATTATTCTGTATGGAGGGCTATGTGGGGCCCATTTTTCTGTCGGAGGACTATGTGGGGCCCATTATTCTGTATGGAGGACAATGTGGGGCATATTACTCTGAATGGAGGACTATATGGGGCCCATTATACTGTATACTGATTGGCCCGCGACTTTGTCCAAGTTTTTCATTTTGGCCTTCTGTGTGTCTAAGCTTGACATCCTTGAATTAGTACCTTTTGCTCCTTCCATTAAAAATATAAATATATTAGTCATACAATTCATTACCAGTCACTCTCCTGTGTCTTCATCCATCCACGAGGTGGGTAACTATTGTAAGTGCAGGATGCGATAAAATAAGATGCAGCAGTAGGACTCAAGCCTTGTTAAAATGCATCTTTATTGTAGGTCAGTAAAATAACTCAGAATAAATCGTACAAGAATTAAAAGTCTCAAACGTGTTTCAGAGCTTTGTCCCTAATCATTGCATAATGCCACATGAACCTGTCGGTGTATTAATCACTCTACCCACAATCCCTGTTGCAGAAACCACCTATCCCAGAAGTGTCTCTATTTTGAAAGACAAACTTTAACAGTAACCTTTTAGGTATATTAAACTATTTTGTTTGTGTGTAGCGTTGTCTAATTAACCACACTGAAACTTTACGCATTCATATTGTAAGTGCAAGTGTTGCAATTGTACCCAGGCCCAGAGCCTAGGGAGGTCTATGAAAAGTCTATTAATATTAAAGATCTGTGATAGCTAGTGACTCTGTTGGATATTTTGTGCTCTGGCCTATGAACCTCAAGTTACGCTACCGCCACCCACCACTGAACTCTTCCCCCCAATTCATTACAAGTTCTTGTCCTGTGTCCTGCCTCGTAACTCAGTACAAGTCCCTGTTTGGTATCCTTCCCCAATTCATCACAAGTCCTCCCCCCAATTCATTAGAATTTTATGTCCTGTGTCTTGTCTCCCCAATTCATTAAAATGTCATGTCCTCTCTCCCCCAATTCATTACATTTACATGTCCTCTCCCCTATTCACCTTACTTCATTAAAATTCAGTGTTCACTATCATACCTCCCAATTTATTGCAATTTCATGCCTTCTCTCCGATTCTCCACCCTCAATTGACTGCAATTACAAGTCCTCTCTCACACTTATCCCAATTCATTAGCATTAGATATCCTCTTTCCCAACCCATAATTCTCTAGAATTACATGCCCCTCAAATTCATTAAAATTCACAATTCAAATTCGCAATTCATTATAATTTTATGTTCTCTCTAAAAAAACAACCATCCACCAACTCATTAAAATGTGATGTCTTCTCTTCTCTTTATAATTACATGACTTCTTTCCCACCCTCCAATTTATTGTAATTATGTATCCTCTTATCCACCCCACAATTCAGTAAAATTACATGTCTACTCTACCACCCCCCCATTTTTTTTACAATAATATGTGCGTTTGTAGCACCCTGAGGATTCGGCTGCTACAGGGGTATTGCACCTCAACCCAGAGGTGTGATATTCCACTCCCGGGTAAGGATGGAGTGTGGATCTGAGCTCGGTAGGCTGCATGCACTACATACATCCCATTTCCGAGGAACAGGCCGACGGTACTCCCACTTAGAAATGTGCAGGTACGACCGAGTCTGTTCCTGGCTGGAGTGGGAGGGGGGTGGTACATCCCATGTAGTGTAGGGGCAGATAGGGGGAGCAGCCTGGGTAAAGTTAGGAGCTCATTGGGTGCTGGTCACCTGAGCTCACACATAGAGGGATATATAAGGTGGGCACCAACTAGAATCAGGGTCAGACGCAGAGAGTGAGATGCAGAGAGGATCAGCTGCAGAGAACAAGTTAGGAGAGGAGAGAAGAAAGACCAAGACCCAGAGTGAGAGAGGAGAAAAGAGAAAGACCCAGAGCACAGAAGAGAAGGGACCCAAGAACCCAAATCAGAGCACCGGGTGAGGAGTCAGCAAAAGGGTACCGGAACCCAAACTGGTGGGGGTAAAAACAATCCCCAGCCAGAGACCGGAGACCGTGGGCAGTGTTTGCCACGGTCACCCACCACATTCACCCCGAAGGCACACCACATGAAGGGTCAGGGAACCCAGGGCCAAGGGTGTCCCAACAGAAGGCCCGAGGGAGCTGGACCTAGGTGGATCACTGGTGGGGACGGCTGAAGAAAGGACAGAGGGAGAGCTCAGGGCCACGCTCCGGACTTGTTTGGGGGTTGGCTGGATCCAGGACCTGGTGGACGCAGCACGGCTCGGGTGGTCACTAGCAGCTGGAGTGACCAGTACAACATCGGCAGTAAGTAAACACCCTTAACTGCACAACCCGACTCTGTCTTCACTACCGTCTGCACTACACCACCACAACCCCCATCCTCTGCGCCTGTCCCCTCTGAGGCTATACCCCTCCCGTTGGGGGTTATCCCACCAAGCTGCGCACCCACCATCAGCCTCAGCGGACCCTGCTGCAGCGGCGGCCACAGTGACCGCATCACAACGGGTGGCGTAGTCGACACAAAAGAACTTTAGTAACATCTGTAGAACTGCCACATCACACTGAGCTTGACGCCCTGGGCACGGGACCGGGTCACAACCCCCCCCCCATCTGATCCGGTGCCGGGTATTCCCCTCAAAAAGGAATATGTCCCAGGGGGCGCGTCACGTTCTCCTACTCATTGTGGAGACACAGGGTTTCCCGTGGGCATAATACTACTCAGACAGCACAGGGTGAATGTAAAACAGTATGGCAATAAATTATTGAACCACAAAACAGACAATAATGTATAGAACAGTCCCAGCAAGTACACAAGATGGTGCAAGTTACAGAGTCTCACTCTTCTGCTGGCCCTCCAGTAATAGAGCAGTGATGTATGTGGCCAGGTGACCTGATTGTTCCAACCTGGATTTCCTCATAACGTCTCTGAGAGTTCAATGATAGTCAATGAAGCAGATCTCTATTTCTCTTGATGGAGTCATGTGTTCTGATTGCTGTGCTGAAGAGTCTCTCTTGGTTGTCTTTTTGTAAAGTCTCTTTGATACAAAGGCATATGCCCCTTAAATAGTTCACAATTGTCCTTTTAAGCACACATCCACAGGTCAAAAGGTCAGGGATCATGAAATTATTCCACAGGGCTCGAGTATGCACAGCTCCTCCCCCAATGTTGACTGGCAAACACCCTACAATGGTATTTAACATATGTAACAAACATCTATTGTTCAAAGATCCTGAGTTCCTATTTGAAAAACTACCAAACGATACGTTGTAGGAGCTTACATAAGATGTAAATAACGGCTATTCATCAATTACCAAATATCAACTCAAGTGATCAACTGTTGATTAACCAAAGAAGAACACAAATTTAAAAGTCAACATAAAAATAAAGGTGTATGACCTGACCTTCTGAATGTATGTCCACTATGCGTTCATCTGTGCCTGCAGATCACCCGCGGACATGGACATGCGGCGCATCTTTCAAGGCTGCAGCATGTCAATTTCTCTTATGGAGTCGCTTGTCTCTGCAAGAGAAATCTGATCAGTGCTATGTATTGAATGTGGTTAATCCACTTGGTTCAATGAACACATGCGGATTCACCTGCGTTCAATAGAACGCAATGATTTGGATGCAGTATAAACTACATGCTTGTCCAGATCGTGTGCATATACCCTACCCTTGGTTGGGCCACTGGTATTTTTGCTGCGTTCAAAACTCTGCGTTCTAATGCCGAACCTGTTTTGTCAATACATGCAGATCCACCGCATGTAATGACCTTTCAATCAGTCAAAATCTGCAGCTGAGACTTGCGTCTTCGCTACAGAAATTGACATGCTGAGGGTGAGTTTATGCAGCGTCAAAAACAAGCACAGTGGGCATGGGATTTCTTATAAATAAAATAAAATGAAAAATTAAGTAAAAAAAATGGTTTGGGCTCCTGTGTCATTTTCATAACCAGCGAGGAGAAACCGACTGCTGAGGGCTGATATGACTAGCCAGGGAAGGGGCCATTAGCCAAAGATGTTCCCTGGCTATTAATAACAGCTCACAGTTGTTTGCTTAGCCTTTACTGACGTGAATACAGCAAGGGTATCGGTATGGTCACCGTTCCAATGACAACTCTCACAAAAGTGATCAGAGTATTCAGCAGGAGAGAAATTTATATATAGATACAATAAAAATGTAACCTTTAATGATACATATTAAAAGACAATACAGATAAGAATCAATGACACACAAAAAAAACGCTTAAAGTGCAAGTGCTTAGAACATAAACCAGTGTTCAATTTACAAAAATGGTTTGATCTCACCAATTACACCTATTAGATGATTCAGGAGACAGGAGGCTGGTAAGTCAGGAGCCAACAGTACATTTAATGGGCGCAAATAGACTGGGAATGTTCACAGTATCAACTCCCCTTTTGTGCCCCTGCATTGTTCCTGCCCTGACAAGGACAGACCCCAAGTATAAGCTAATGTAACCCACCACGGCAAGAAAGTGTATCCTACAATCTACTGACTAGATTACAGGGGGACCCCAGAAAAAAAATTGATATAGGGCCCCTGGTTGAAATCCAACCAGTAAAGGCTAAACAGACATCTGTGAGCTGATATTAATAGCCAGGAAAGGGGCTATGGATCCTAGCCCCCTCTGAATCTAATAATATTAGCTCTCATCCACCCCAGAAATTACGCATCCATAAGATGCGCCAATTCAGGGCTTAACCTTTGCTCTTCCCACTGCCATGTAGCGGTGGCAAGTGGGGTGATAGGGGTTCATGTTAGCCTTTTATTGGCAGCTGACATGAATCCCAGGTTAGTAATGGAGAGGAGTCTATAAGACACCCACATTACTAACCCCGTAGTAAAGTTTTTCACATTTTTTAAATAAAGACATGGCCAGAATAAAGTCTTTTATTTAAATAAAATTCCACACGGTTTTAATAATTTATTTAAGAATATAAAACATTGTATACTCACCTAATGCCCAATCCCTGAAGCCCTCGTCTCCTTTAAGAAACCAAAAATAATAATATCCCTCACCTGTCCGCCGTCATGACGTAATCCACAGTGTCCCACGGCAATCCGGGTCACTTCTACAGCAGCCACATCAGCAATCACTGATGTGACAGCTGTAGAGGACAGCACTCTATACACTGACAGGAGTGTAATCATTACTGTCAGCGTATAGCGCTGTGCTGCAGAAGTGAGCTCACTTGAGTTCAAACAGCTGAAGATCAGTGGATCAGCTCCGGTGACCTCACTTACGGCATCAGTGTTGCGTGGGAAAATTCTCCCGCAGCACTAGTGCCATAAGTGAGAGCACCGGAGTTCTCAGCTGATCTTCAGCTGATGAACTCCAGTGACCTCAGTGTTGGCAGCTCATTGCAATACACTGTGGGAGTGATCGCGATCCTGTCAGTGAATCGCAGGCTGCTGGATAGCATGGTCACATCTCCAGATGTGACTGTGCTATCAGTGACATCAACGTGGGACAGTCGATATTATATGGACTACAGTGGACAGGTGAGGATTATGGTGGTTTATTGTTTTATCTTTATTTCAGAAGACAATGGCTTCGGGGATTAGGTGTAACGTGAGTATATGGTGTTTGTTTTTGTTTTGTTTTTTGCAAGGGACGAGAACATCGGGGACAAGGTGTAGGTGAGTATAATGTGTTTATTTTTTTTATTTAAATAATTATTTATTTTTAACTTTTTTTTACTTTCACTGCGCAAGCGTCGGCTGATGAGAGATTACATCTTTCATCAGCGGCGCTTGCGCTGCTTGTGTACTGTGACAGAAGGCACCGAATGATGGGGGTAGTAAGCTTTTTGCCACAGGCTTTTTACCAGGGGTCATAGCTGCGGGATCATGCTGACACCTGACAGCATGAACCTGCAGCACTGTAACTGGCGGTAGAGATGTTACTGCCAATCACAGCCCCTGATTCCCTCTCTGTCACCCAGATGACAGTGTGGGAAACCAGAGATGTTCGGGGCCCCATTCAGGTTCGTGTTCGGGATCAGGTGCCCGAACACAAACATTTTTTTGATGTTCAGGTTTAGTCGACGAACCGAACATCAAGACATTCACTCATCTCTACTGGTAACCAGAATGCCAAAGTCCTTCTCTTGTTGTGTAATGCCGAGTATACTCCCATTTAATATATATGCAGCCATAGGATTACTCTGTCCTAGTCCTAGGTGCATTTCTCTACATTTATCAACATTAAATCCCATTTACCAAGTGTTTGCCCATTCCGACATCTTATCCACATCATTTTTTAATGCTTTGGAAAAATGTTTGTACTTTTCTCCTGACTGATAACTTTAAACAATTATATCCCTTTGCTGTGTTATAAGCTGTTTACACACCATGTATTTTGCTAAGTGCAACTAAGAAAATGTGAAGAAACTTCAACTAGAACAGCTAAACTTTATAAGGGGTTAATCAGAATCACATTTAATGATGGTAGCTGTGTACTGACTACTATTTAATAAACGATTAAAAGAGATTTGCAAATTCTGAACACAACCACATCCCCAATTATAAGAGAGTGTTTACACTTATACAACCACATTATTTTGGTTTTGTTATTTTTATTTCCCCCCTCAAAATGATTTCAGTTTGTTTCTCAATAGATTTATGCAAATTATGGGTGTCGTTAAAGGAGGAAAAGTTCTGAATGATTCTGCTTGGAATGGTTATACACACAAATGAACATATGTATATATGGGGAACCACAGTTCCTTTTCCTGTTTGGCTTCTTTACATCTCTTCCCACTGTCGTGTGTTGCGTCAGCGGCCAGAGTAGCAGCCTGTTTTCACGAGTGCGTAGTTGTGCCAAGTCACAACTCAGGCAAGTGAGCGAATATCTAATCTTTGCTCATTGTCCCTATTTCCCAGGGATAATACACTTGGAGCGCCTCTTTTCTTTTTCTTTTCCAACTCATTAAAAACATGGAGATCAATCCAAAATACTAGTAGTATTTTTTAATGTGGAGTGTATTAATTTTTTTGCATCAAATAATGTGAGTAAAATTGAAGATTTTGTGATGCCAAGTTATATTATTAACCTCACTTTCATATTATGGGTTAAATAAAACATGTTCTATGAAACTCAGTCTTGTCAAAATTTTGGAAATTGTTCTTATGTCCAGTGAAATATTGATTAAAATCTTACTTTTCAAAGGGGGTGTACTCACTTACGCTGTGTATGCTATATATATATATATATATATATATATATATATATATATACAGTACAGACCAAAATTTTGGACACACCTTCTCATTTAAAGATGTTTCTGTATTTTCATGACTATGAAAATTGTACATTCACACTGAAGGCATCAAAACTATGAATTAACACATGTGGAATTATATACTTAACAAAAAAGTGTGAAACTGAAAATATGTCTTATATTCTAGGTTCTTCAAAGTAGCCACTTTTTGCTTTGATGACTGCTTTGCACACTCTTGGCTTTCTCTGGATGAGCTTCAAGAGGTAGTCACCGGAAATGGTCTTCCAACAATCTTGAAGGAGTTCCCAGAGATGCTTAGTTAGTGTTGAGCCACCCCCATAGTGTTCGGGTTCGGTTTGGTTTGTCGAACACCGGGATGTTCGTGGAACTGTTCGTCGAACACCTTAGAACACTGTCGAACACCGTCGAACACCGTTAAAACCAATGGCAGGCAAATAGAAACACATAGAAAACACCTTCAAAGGTGTCCAAAAGCTGACAAACTGCTCAGAAGACACTCTCTTTAAAAAAGCCGGCCAGCAATTCAGCATCGGTACCCGACAATTTAGAACAGAAAGAATAGAGCATCACACATAGATTAGATAGATAGAAACATGTCAGTCACATATATAATAACTACAGTGATAGTGTTGATTACTGTACTTGTCATTTAGTGTTAAAATAAAGGATTTATTAAAAATAAATTGGCGTGGGTTTCCCCATAATTTTAGTCTCTAGCGGACAATAAGCAGACGGCTGGGGCAGATGTTTGAAGCCTGGGAAGGGGGTAATACCCACGGAGCGTCCCAGGCTACTAATATCAGCCCCCAGCTGAATACCTAGCCTTTACTAGCTATTAATATGGGGGACCCCGCAAAAAAATGAAGTGGGGTCCCCCCTATTTTAATAGCTAGCAAAGGCTAGGCAGACAGCTGGGGGCTGATCTTAATAGCCCAGGAAGGGTGCCATGAATATTGGCACCCCCCCAGGCTAGAAACACCAGCCGTCAGCCGCCCCAGAAATGGCACATCCATAGCATGCACCAATTCTGGCACTTAGCCTCGCTCTTCCCACTGCCCTGTAGAGGTGGCAGTGGGGTAATAGGGTTGGGGTTGATGTCAACTTATAATGCCAGCTGACATCAAGCCCAGGTTAGTAATGGAGAGGCGTCTATAAGACACCCCCATTGCTAACCCCATAGTCAAAGTTAAAAAAAAAACACAAACACCCAGAATAAAGTCGTTTAATTGAAATAAACACACAATTCTTTAATGTTCTAAATTAAACCATACTTACCATCACGCCCATTCCAGCAGAAGCCAACGATCTCCTGCAATAAAAGTAAAATAATAAAGCAACCTCATCCTTACCTTTCCATGGTTCCCAGGACGGCTCCAGCTCTGCTACATTCACATGACAGGCTGGAAAGCAGCCGAAAGCTGACATCCAGCTTGCCATGCCGCAGACACTGAGAAGCTCCTCAGTGAAGCTCCTCAGTGTCTGGCTGTGACGGAATCCAGATGAGCCAAGTTCATGTCCAATGAACTCAGCTCACCTCATTCACATCACTGACAGCGTGGGAGAATTCTCTTGCGCATGCGGTGAGCGCAGGAGAATTCTCCTGCGCATGCGGTGAGCGCAGGAGAATTCTCCCACACTGCCAGTGACGTGCATGAGGTGAGCTCATGTCCAATGTCATTGACAGCGTGGGAGAATTCTCCTGCGCTCAGCGCTTGAGCAGGAGAATTCTCCCACGCTGGGATGGCATTGAAATGACAGGCTGGATCGCAGCTGAGTGCTGCCATCCAGCATGCCATCCTTCATAGCAGAGCGCAGGCATCCTTGCGCTCGCCAGTGTCTCTGAAGGATGACAAGCTGGATGGCAGCGCTCAGCTGCGATCCAGCCTGTCATCAGAATGCCATCCCAGCATGGGAGAATTCTCCTGCTCAAGCGCTGAGCGCAGGAGAATTCTCCCACACTGTCAGTGATGTGCATGAGGTGAGCTGAGTTCATTGAACATGCACTCAGCTCATCTGGGTGCCATCACAGCCAGACACTGAGGAGCGCAAGCATGTCTGCGCTTCTCAGTGTCTGCGGCATGGCAAGCTGGATGGCAGCTTTCGGCTGCGATCCAGCCTGTCATGTGAATGTAGCAGAGCTGAAGCTGTCCTGGGAACCATGGAAAGGTAAGGATGAGGTTGCTTTATTATTTTACTTTTATTGCAGAAGACATTGGCTTCAGCTGGCATGGGCGTGATGGTAAGTATGGTTTCATTTAGAACATTAAAAAATTGTGTGTTTATTTCAATTAAACGACTTTATTCTGGGTGTTGTGTTTTTTTTAAATACTTTACTAGAAATTCATGGTGGTCATGTCTAGTATTTGTAATTTGCAATTTGTAGTGGGAGAGGAAGAAAGCTTGGGCCTCCCTGCACTTCAATTGTGTGAGACAGAGTCTATAAAAAAACAAGAAAATCACATTGTATGTTTTTTTACAGAAATATTTCATGCAATAAAATGCAAATTAAGTATTTGATACAATAGAAAAAAAGAACTTAATATTTGTTACAGAAACCTTTGTTTGCAATTATAGAGGTCAGATGTTTCCTGTAGTTTTTGACCAAGTTTGCACACACTACAGCAGGGATTTTGGCCCACTCCTCCATATAGATCTTCTCAAGATCTTTCCGGTTTCGGGGCTGTCACTGGGCAACATTGAGTTTCAACTCCCTTCAAAGATTTTCTATTGAGTTTAGGTCTGGAGACTGGCTAGGCCACTCCAGGACCTTGTGATGCTTTTTACAGAGCCACTCCTTAGTTGCCTTGGCTGTGTGTTTTGGGTTATTGTCATGCTGGAATAACCAGCCATGACCCATCTTCAATGCTCTTACTGAGGGAAGGAGGTTGTTGACCAAAGTCTCACAATACATGAACCCATCCAATCGTCCATCAATATGGTACAGTCGTCCTGTTCCCTTTGCAGAAAAACACCCCTAGAGTATGATGTTTCCACCACCATGCTTCGTGATAGGAATGGTGATCTTGGGGTTGTACACATCCTTCTTCTTCCTCCAAACATGGCGAGTGGAGTTGATACCAAAATGTTTTATTTTGGTCTCATCTGATTACATGACCATCTCCCATGCCTCCTCTGGATCATCCAGATGGTCATTAATGAACTTCAAATGGGCCTGGACATATGCTGGCATGAGCAGGGGAACCTTGTGTGCCCTGCAGGATTTTAATCCATGACGGTGTAGTGTGATACTAATAGTATGGTTTGAGATTGTGGTACCAGCTCTCTTCAGGTCATTGACCCTATCCTCCCGTGTAGTTCTGGGCTGATTCCTTACCTTTCTCAGAATCATCCTTACCCCATGAGGCGAGAAATTGCATGGAGCTCCAGACCGAGAAACAATGACAGTTATCTTGTCTTTCTTCCATTTTCTTATAACTGTGCCAACAGATATTGCCTTCTCACCAAGCTGCTTGCCTATTGTCCTGTAGCCCATGCCAGCCTTGGGCAGCTCTACAATTTTGCCCCTGGTGTCCTTAGACAACTCTTTGGACTTGGTCATGGTGGAGAGATTGGAGTGTGATTGATTGAGTCTGTGGATAGGTGTCTTTTGTATAGGTAACAAGTTCAAACAGGTGCAATTAATACAGGTAATGAGTGCAGAGTAGTGTTGAGCCACCCCCGTAGTGTTCGAGTTCGGTTCGGTTCGTCGAACACCTGTGTGTTCACCGAACTGTTCGTCGAACTGTTCGTCGAACACCTTCGAACACCGTTAAAACCAATGGCAGGCAAACAAAAACACATAGAAACACATAGAAAACACCTTCAAAAGGTGTCCAAAAGCTGACAAACTGCTCAGAAGACACAACTAACACATGGAAAAGTGACAAGTACATATAGTCATGCGAAAAGAAAAGAGGTGGAGGAGTAAAAGGAGGGGGAGACACAGATATAGGCATGTCATGCCCTTCTAAAATCCAAAAAGTGAGAAGCCGACACGTTCAGTCCGCTCCTGCCCGTGCCACCTCCGCGTCGCCGGGTTTGTGCCAGAGCCGCGGTGAACCCTGACGGCCAGCCCCCCTCTCCCAATACTGGTGCCTGTCCGCTGGTGCGTCGAGCGAGCCCCCCTGTGGTGGAGGCAGCTCTCAGCTTTTTAATTTAAATTGTGTCTCTAATTTGAATGAATACACTTTAAATCCATTTACAAGGATCTATTGGAGGGCAAGTCTCATGCCAGCAGCCGTGTAATTCCAGCTCCAGTAGCGTCCACTAAAGCTGCTGCAGTTAAAAAGCTT
The DNA here is from genome assembly GCF_046119375.1 of Phyllobates terribilis. Classification (NCBI taxonomy): domain Eukaryota; kingdom Metazoa; phylum Chordata; class Amphibia; order Anura; family Dendrobatidae; genus Phyllobates; species Phyllobates terribilis. The sequence continues at coordinate 279,878,526 of NW_027362767.1, forward strand.
TTATAAGGATCGAGCTCGGCTGTCCCCCGCAAGGCATCCTACTGCCAGTCCCAGCCCCTATGCCTTGGGGTGCCTCCTGATGCTCTTCACTGAGTATCCCGTGGTCCCGAAGCATTTCCTTTGAAAAAATTAAGTGTCCAAACTACAGGTGGTGTAGCTTGCTTAACAGCCGGGATAATCCGCTGACTAGCAGACACTGCTACTAGGCACAAAGTATTTCCTGGGCTAGATGCAGTTAAAAATTTGTAATTAGATACTCTCGTTGGATGCTGAGAAAGCATTCCATAGAGTCTCCTGGCACGCCATATATGATTCTCTTAAAAAGCTTGGGGTAGGGGTCTAGGGGACCCTTTTATAGCCAAAATCACGGCCCTGTATCGCAATACGTCACCTAGGCTGAAGATAAATGGAACTGTAGCACCCTGAGGGCTCGGTTGCTACAGAGATATTGCACCTCACCCAGAGGTGTGATATCTCACTCTCAGGTAAGGATGTAGTGTGGATCAGGACCCGACACCTGCATGCATTACACCACATTGCCGTGGGGCAGGGCGACCAATATGCCCCTGAGATGGGCACGACAGTCCCTGTCCCTGGCTGGAGTGGGGGGAGGGAACACTGAGGAAGGGGAACCCTGTAGTGCAGGAGCAGGGAGGAAGCAGTTCCTGGGTGCATTGAGAAGGGAGTATAAAAGGTGGGCACCATCTTAGTTCAGTGCAGAGAAGTCTGAGCAGAAGTGGCAGGGAGCAGGGGCTCTGCATGAGCTCTGCTCCGGAGGCGGGCCTAGTAACAGAGGCCCAGGCCTGGAAGAGGGAGAAGGAAGGAAGAGGAGCGGAGAAGGCTCCAGGAACGAGGAACGAAGGGATCCCAGGGGTGCGGACGGGCGAGTCGCCACCGCACGCCCGAATCCACCTGCGTGGAGGGGTCAGGCCAAAGGGGGAGACCGGTCCCCGAAACTAGTGGAGGCAGGAAACGACCCTCAGCTAGAAACAGGAGGCTGTGACATTTTATGTGGTGCAGCCCCTCGCTACACCCGCTAGGAAGGCACCACATAGGGTCAGGGAAACTGGCGCCAAGTTTACCAAGAGGAGGCCCGAGGCAGCCGGATAGAAGGGTTGGTAAGAAAGGCCAGACAAAGGACACACAAAGGGGGTCCTGTGAAGCGCTCCAAAGTTATCTGGGATTTGTCTGAGCCCCTCACCTGGTGAGCACAGTACGACGTGGGCAGCCGTTACCTGCAGACGTGGTCTGGATAATAAGAACTGTGAGTAAAGGCCCTGGACTGCATCACTGACTCCGTGTCGTTACTGCTGCTGCCCTGCACCATCACCCCCATCCTCCGCATACACTGCCCTGAGGCTATACTCCTCCCGTGGGGAGTTATGCTACGCTCTGCTGCACCCACAACACCAGCCTTAGCGGTCTGCCCTGTAGCGGAGGTTCACTCTGACCGCAATCCACGGGTGGCGTAGTCGGACATTTAAACATCAAAACCACATAAATAGTTCCGCCACTGGTTCGACCGCCCTGAGCCACGGAACCGGGTCGCCGCCACGGAGACTACAACCACCAGCATCCACCAAAAAGGGTCCGGCTCCGGGTGTCCCAAGGCCCAGGGGGCACGTCAGAACATTTTCATCACCTTTCACAATCACCAATGGGACAAGGCAGGGATGTTCTCTGTCCCCTCTCTTATACATCCTAGTGACGGAGCACCTGCTCTCATCAATTCGCCATAACCCCAATATTAGGTGGATTGAGGTGGGAGGCACCAAGTACAAGTGCTCTCTATTTGCTGATGATGTCCTAGTATATATCACTCAATCACATATATCCATCCATGCTGTTATGGCTGAAATAGATCACTTTGTTACATGGTCAAATTTTAAAATCAATGCAGCGAAGTCTGAGGCCCTCGATGTCTCCCTCCCCAAATCCATATAGGATTCCATCCAGTCCAACTTTCCCTTTGCCTGGCCCTCACAGGGTATCAAATACTTAGGAATTCCTATTCATAGAGACCTCTCCCATCTATGTTATCTTAATTTTGGGCCCTTTATTGAACAACTCCATACAGACCACGGTTGGCAAGTTAGAACTGTAAGATTCACTACGTGAACCACTGGTGTTTTGTGGAAAAGCACATGTACACTGTGTTCCAAATTATTATGCAAAAAGTGTTTAGGAGTGATAAGGGAAGAATTTGTTTGTTTGTCAGTTAAACTCATTGATGGTGATGTGTGTCAGGGCTCTTTATATCACTGTAAGCAATTGCAGACACCTGTGCTAATTAGTTTGGCAGGTGTGTCCAATGAAAGGCAAGACTACTTAAGAAGGCTGTCTCACATTATTAAGCAGCCTACATTTTCTGCCAAAATGGGAAAGAAAAAGGATGTGTCGGCTGCTGAGAAGCAACAAATTGTGGAGTGTTTAGGTCAAGGCATGACTACAATCAACATTGTGCGATGATCAGGATGAAGTGTCTTGGCAATCAAGAAGTATGTAGCTGATTCACAGTACACACGTGTGCGTGCTGATAAGGGCAAATTGAGGACTCTTTCCTACAGGCAATTACGTCAGGTTGAAAGAGCAGCGGCAAAAAAGCCTTGTCATAGCAGCAGACAAGTTTTTGAAGCTGCTGGTGCCTCCAACGTCCCCCGAACAACAAGATGCAGGGTCCTTCAGAGGTTTGCAGCTGTGCATACGCCATCCTGTTGACCTCCTCTATCCACTTCACACAAGCAGAAACGGCTCCAGTGGGCCAAACATTACATGAAGACTGATTTCAAAACGGTTTTGTTCACGGATGAGTGCCGTGCAGCGCTCGATGGTCCAGATGGATGGAGTGGAGGATGGCTGGTTGATGGACACCCCACGCAAACATGGCTACAGCGCCAACAAGGAGGAGGTGGAGTAATGTTTTGGGCTGGAATCATGGGGAGAGAGATTGTCGGCCCCTTTAGGATCCCTGAAGGCGCTAAAGATGAACTCCATAATGTATGTGGATTTTCTCAAACAGCACTTCCTGCCATGGTTCAAGAAGAAGAACCGTGTATTTCACAGCAAGATCATTTTTTTGCATGATAATGCACCATCTCATGCTGCACATAAAACATCTGCATCTCTGGCTGATATGGGCATAAAAGGGGACAAACTTATGGTGTGACCCCCATGCTTCCCTGACCTCTACCCCATTCAGAACCTTTGGAGCATCATTAAAAGGAGTGTCTATGATGGCGGGAGGCAGTTCACATCTAAGCAACAGCTCTGGGAGGGTATTCTGTCCTCATGCAAAACAATTGAAGCAGAAACCATCCAAAACCTGACAAATTCAATGGACGAGAGAGTTCAGAAGCTCCTTTCGAACAAGGGGTCCTATGTGAAAATGTAACATCACCTAGAATAAAGTTTTGAGTTGAAAACTGTTTGATTTCAGTTTCTAACAACCTGCTAATGCTTATAATTTCAAAAATGACCATTTTTTTGGTCTTTATTAAAATGAAAAGGTTGATCGACAAGTTTGGGGGATCTAAGAGTGTGGCAACCCAGTAGTCATGATTACTTCGAATTCTGACAATATGAGGGTCATGCTGCAGGTAGTGCAGCAAGAAGGCACTTATGTGTCTTGCGCATCTCGGAGCCCCAAAATTATTTTCCGGGCTAGATGCAGCTAAAAATTATTATTCATTTTAAATCTGGTGACGCTTTAGTATAGATGGCCTAATAGAATCAGTGCTGCACACTGCTACAAAGCCCAAATTATTTTCCAGTCAAGATACAGATAAACATGATTAGTAATTTTAAATCTGGTGGAGCTTATTATAGATGGCCTAATAGAATCTGTGCTGCACACGGCTACAAAGCCCAAATTATTTTCCAGCCAAGATACAGATAAACATGATCAGTAATTTGAAAGCTTAAAGCGATTGGTTTGGTGATTTTAACCAATCATCAAGCTTTTACTCTCCCCAGGATGACAGGGGTAGAAAAGTCGTTTCGGATCCATGATTTGTTCATCTTTATGAACGTGAGTCTGTCTACATTATCAGTGGAGAGCCGCGTGCGCTTATCTGTCAGCACACCACCAGCAGCGCTGAACACACGTTCAGACAGAACGCTGGCTGCGGGGCATGACAAGATCTCCAAGGCGTAAGTGGCTAGCTCCGGCCATTTATCCAGATTGGAAGCCCAAAAAGAGCAAGGGTCCAGTGACACAGTCGTGGCTTCAATGTTTACTTGGAGATACTCCTGTACCATCGTCTCTAGGCGTTGACTATGTGTCAGACTTCTTGTCTCCTGTGGCCTTGCAAAGGATGGGCTAAAAAAGGGGTGAAATGATTCCGCAAAATTGATGTTACCAGCAGATACTGTGGTTCTGTTACGGTTTGAGTGCTGAACACTTGACGGTCCCACGGTTGGCAAGTTGGAACTGTGAGATTCACTACGTGCACCACTGGTGTTTTGTGGAAAAGCACATGTAAGATTCTGCAACAGTCTCTGCTGATACTCCTGCATGCATGCATCCCTTTCTATGGCAGGAATAATTTCTGCAAATTTACTTTTGCACCGGGGATCTAACAGTGTGGCAACCCAGTAGTCAGGATTATTTCTAATTCTCACAATTCGAGGGTCATGTTGCAGGTAGTGCAGCAAGAAGGCACTCATGTGTGTTGCGCATCCAGGAGCACCAAGTCCCTGTTGTGTTGGTGGCGAGGTAACAATCATGCTTCCTTCCTCTGTCCTCTCCCCCCAACCTCGCACAACAGAAATGTGATCAAGGTCTCCCTCATCTGATGAGTCTTCCATCAGTTCGTCATCCACTTCTTCCTGGGCTCCTGCACCTTCCTCACTAGTTTGGCTGCTACCATGCGCCCTGGTAAAACCATCTCCCCCACCCTCACATGCCTGCCGCCTTGATGCTGCCGACCGTCTGGACCTTGCAGATGTTAGCCCTTCCGCATACAACTCCTCCTCCTCTACTTCCTCCACCTCCTCTTGTGCCACCACCTGACTCCGAATTCTGTTTAACATGTGCTCCAGCATGTATATCACCGGAATAGTCATGCTGATAATGGCATCGTCAGCACTAAACATCTTCGTCGCCATTTCAAAACTGTGCAGAAGGGTGCATAGGTCCCTGATCTGAGACCACTCCTCCAGCGTGATTTGCCCCACCTCTGGATCTCGTTGGCCCAGGCTACACGTCAGAACGTATTGCACCAGGGCTTGTCGGTGCTGCCACAGTCGCTGCAACATGTGCAGAGTTGAATTCCACCGGGTAGGCGCATCGCATTTTAGCTGGTGAAGTGGCAGGCCCAACGACTTCTGTAGAGATGTAAGTCGCTGAGCTGCGGGATGCGAACGGCGGAAGTGAGCACACAGCGACCGTGCCCTCTGCAGAAGGCCATCTAGTCTGGGATAGTGGGCTAAAAATTGCTGGACAACCAGGTTCAACATGTGAGCCATACAAGGCACGTGTGTGACATTGCCCCGGCGAAGGGCCGCACCCAGGTTTGCAGCATTGTCGCACCCGGCCTTCCCTGGTTTCAGGTCCAGTGGAGACAACCATTCATGAAATTGGTTCTCCAGAGCTGACCACAACTCCTCAGCTGTGTGACTCACATTTCCCAGACATTTCAAAGTAAAAACCGCCTGATGACGTTGAGCCCTACTGCCAGCATAGTAAGGAGGTGTGCAGGATCCCTTCTGCGCAGTTAGAAAGCTTGTGGCATGACCAGACAGGCTTTGGGTGCAGGTGGAAGACCGAGAGGTGGTTGAGGAGGCAGAAGCAGAGGAGGAACTTTGACATAAAGAGGATTGACGCACAACTCGTGGGGACGGCAAGACTTGGACAGCAGCCCCTTGTCCTGCTGTCACCATAGTTACCCAGTGCCCAGTCAGCGACATGTAACGCCCCTGTCCATGCCTACTCGTCCAAGTGTCTGTGGTGAAATGCACCCTGTCACACACAGAGTTTCTCAAAGAAGCGGTGATGTTGTGTGCGACATGCTGGTGGAGCGCAGGCACACCTTTCTTTGAGAAGTAGTGCCGACTGGGCATCTGGTACTGGGGCACTGCGATGGACATAAGGTCTCGAAAATCCTCTGTGTCCACCAGGCGGAAAGGCAGCATTTCTGTAGCCAAGAGCTTGCAGATGGTGAAATTCAACCTCTTAGCTTTCTCATGGCTAGGAGGAAATGGTCTTTTACTTGTCCACATCTGAGGGACCGAGGGCTGGCTATTGTGCTTGGACGGGGTTGATAAGGGTGTCCCCGGCAAACTGCCGGTCTGTGAAGAAGATGCAGGCGGACATGTTAGGTTGCCTTGATCCAAAGGTGGTGCTATCGATGTCGGACAGCGCTCAACACCAGCTGGTGTTACCACCTCCAAAGAAAATGATGACCTGCCAATCACGCTGGCTGTTGCGGGTAAAGAGGTGGCAGGTCTGCGCCCCAAAACAGGTGTGACTGCTGTCCCCCCAGTCACAGAGGATGAAGAGGCCGCGGATGCACAAGATATGGCAGACGGTGGTTGGCCCGGCCGGCTAGGCCGCATTGTAGCACACTGAGCTTCCCACTGCAACTTATGCTTCATGTCCATGTGCCGGTTCATGCATGAAGTACTCAAACTATGTATTTTTTGGCCTCTACTTAGCTTTTGCTGACAAATGTTACAGATAACACGAGTTGGGTCATCTTTATCGATCTGAAAAAATGCCCAGGCTATGCAAGGCTTAGCACCCATGCGACCTGAAGAGCCACCACGACTTGTGGTGAGAGGCAGAGTTGTGTTTGAGGATGCAGTTGTTGACGTGCTTCCAGTACTACGTCTCTGTCCAGGAAGGCGCAACCTGACCTCGTCGTCACTAGCATCTTCCTCCACCTCCTCTGCTGACCTCATCTCTTGGCTGACTGTGGGTTGACAGTAAGTGGGATCTCCAACCTCATCATCATCACCCTGTGCGTTATCACACCCGTCGTCCTCAGAGCCAACCTGTTCCTGCCCTGACAAAAAACTAAAGTTGTCGCTCCAATCAGGTATTTGAGTCTTATCATCGTCTTCCTCATTGTCTCCACCAACAGGAGTTACAGTTTGGGAATGAGGGTCTACATTATGGTCAGAACCTTCTGCGTCTGGTCCTGGATCCGACTCATAAAGATTCTGGGCATCAGTGCAGATCATTTCCTCGTCTGGATTCACAGAAGCGCTGGAGTCGACCTCTGATTCCCAGGCTATAGTATGAGTAAACAGCTCTGCAGACTCAACCATCTGTTCTACCTCATACTCAGACGGGCAGCTGGAGATTTGGGAGCTGTGAGGAAGCAAGTGCGATTGGGGTGACACCTTTGAGGACTGGAGTATTTGTGATGTTGAAGTTGATGTGGAGGAGAGCCCACTTAAAGGAGCACTTGATATCCGTTGAAGCACCTGCTGTTTTTGTGCCTCATCTGGAATTTGCAGCGATTGGCGTTGCCGTAAGAAAGGGATCTTATCACATTGTCCGCTAAAAGAAGTAAACATTTTAGTTTGGCTGGAAGATTGTCTTTCTTCTGCAGATGTTACTGTTGCTTTAACACCTACCCCACGGACACAACCTTTTTTCCCCTTCCCAACACGCCTATTCCCCTTTCCACCAGCAGCAGGCCTTTTTCCACTCATTTTGGTGGTTAACTAATTCACAACTCTGGAGTTGTTTGCACAAAAAAACAATGGATGGGAACCGAGCAGAGCTGAGTGGCCAAACTGTGGTATTAGGCCAAAACTATTGGCTGGGTTAGATGCAGAAAAAAATTATATTCAATTTGCAACCTGATGGAGGTCAGTATAGATGGACTAATAGAGAAAGTCCCACACACTGCTAGATGGCCAAATATTTTTTCAGAGCTAGATGCAGATAAAAATAATTTTTAATTTGCAACCTGATGGAGGTCAGTATAGATGGACTAATAGAGAAAGTCCCACACACTGCTAGAAGGCCAAATATTTTTTCAGAGCTAGATGCAGATAAAAATTATATTCAATTTGCAACCTGATGGAGGTCAGTATAGATGGACTAATAGAACAAGTCCCACTCACAGCTAGAAGCCCAAATATTTTTTCAGAGGTAGATGCAGAAAAAATTTTTATTCAGTTTGCAACCTGATGGAGGTCTGTATAGATGGATTAATAGAACAAGTCCTACACACAGCTACAAGCCCAATATTTTTTCAGAGGTAGATGCAGAAAAAATATATATTCAGTTTGCAACCTGATGGAGGTCAGTATAGATGGACTAATAGAGAAAGTCCCACACACTGCTAGAAGGCCAAATATTTTTTCAGAGCTAGATACAGACAAAAAATTATTTTGAATTTGCAACCTGATGGAGGTCAGTATAGGTGGACTAATAGAACAAGTCCCACACACTGCTAGAAGGCCAAATATTTTTTCAGAGCTAGATGCAGAAAAAAATTATTTTTAATTTGCAACCTGATGGAGGTCAGTATAGATGGACTAATAGAACAAGTCCCACACACAGCTAGAAGCCCAAATATTTTTTCAGAGGTAGATACAGAAAAAAATTATTTTTAATTTGCAACCTGATGGAGGTCAGTATAGATGGACTAATAGAGAAAGTCCCACACACTGCTAGAAGGCCAAATATTTTTTCAGAGCTAGATGCAGATAAAAATTATATTCAATTTGCAACCTGATGGAGGTCAGTATAGATGGACTAATAGAGAAAGTCCCACACACTGCTAGAAGGCCAAATATTTTTTCAGAGCTAGATGCAGATAAAAATTATATTCAATTTGCAACCTGATGGAGGTCAGTATAGATGGACTAATAGAACAAGTCCCACACACAGCTAGAAGCCCAAATATTTTTTCAGAGGTACTGTAGATGCAGATAAAAATTATTTTTAATTTGCAAACTGATGGAGGTCAGTATAGATGGACTAATAGAGAAAGTCCCACACACTGCTAGAAGGCCAAATATTTTTTCAGAGCTAGATGCAGATAAAAATTATTTTTAATTTGCAACCTGATGGAGGTCAGTATAGATGGACTAATAGAGAAAGTCCCACACACTGCTAGAAGGCCAAATATTTTTTCAGAGCTAGATGCAGATAAAAATTATATTCAGTTTGCAACCTGATGGAGGTCAGTATAGATGGACTAATAGAACAAGTCCCACACACAGCTAGAAGCCCAAATATTTTTTCAGAGGTACTGTAGATGAAGATAAAAATTATTTTTAATTTGCAACCTGATGGAGGTCAGTATAGATGGAGTAATACAACAAGTCCCACACACAGCTAGAAGCCCAATATTTTTTCAGAGGTAGATGCAGAAAAAAATATATTTAGTTTGCAACCTGATGGAGGTCAGTATAGATGGAGTAATAGAACAAGTCCCACACACAGCTAGAAGCCCAAATATTTTTTCAGAGGTAGATGCAGATAAAAATTATTTTTAATTTGCAACCTGATGGAGGTCAGTATAGATGGACTAATAGAGAAAGTCCCACACACAGCTAGAAGGCCAAATATTTTTTCAGAGCTAGATGCAGATAAAAATTATATTCAATTTGCAACCTGATGGAGGTCAGTATAGATGGACTAATAGAGAAAGTCCCACACACTGCTAGAAGGCCAAATATTTTTTCAGAGCTAGATGCAGATAAAAATTATATTCAATTTGCAACCTGATGGAGGTCAGTATAGATGGACTAATAGAACAAGTCCCGCACACAGCTAGAAGCCCAAATACTTTTTCAGAGGTACTGTAGTTGCAGATAAAAATTATTTTTAATTTGCAACCTGATGGAGGTCAGTATAGATGGACTAATAGAGAAAGTCCCACACACTGCTAGAAGGCCAAATATTTTTTCAGAGCTAGATGCAGAAAAAAATTATATTCAGTTTGCAACCTGATGGAGGTCAGTATAGATGGACTAATAGAGAAAGTCCCACACACTGCTAGAAGGCCACATATTTTTTCAGAGGTAGATGCAGAAAAAAATATATTCAGTTTGCAACCTGATGGAGGTCTGTATAGATGGATTAATAGAACAAGTCCCACACACAGCTAGAAGCCCAATATTTTTTCAGAGCTAGATGCAGAAAAAAATATATTCAGTTTGCAACCTGATGGAGGTCAGTATAGATGGACTAATACAACAAGTCCCACACACAGCTAGAAGCCCAATATTTTTTCAGAGGTAGATGCAGAAAAAAATATATTCAATTTGCAACCTGATGGAGGTCAGTATAGATGGACTAATAGAATGATGCTATGCCCAAAAGATTTTACTTCACTAGGTGCAGTAAAAAAATTGGTATTCTATACACAGGTGGTATATCTTGCAACACAGATAAGCTACTCCACTTTCCTGGTGTCTGACCCTAAATTGATGTCTTTTAGCAGCTTTTGGTCCCGTTTGAAGGTGTTGTGTATGCGTTTGGTTTTGGCCCCCATTGAATCCAATTGCATTCGGCAATGTTCGGCGAATATTTGACAATTACATTGGCCAATATTGCAAAAACGGCGATCATAATCCGAAACGAATATTGAAATATTTGCTCATCTCTAATCAGAAATGCCCTTAAAAAAAATATGTGAGCATGGCATGATGGTCATCCTGGTGATGTGGTGGTGGAGAATGTGAAGAAGGAGGAGGGTGACATAAAATGGAACAATTTCTGAAGTGTATACGCATGTCTGGGTGTGAAGGGGTGCATGGGAATAGATCCCAAAAAAATAACCACTGGATTTGAGTTTATGTTCGATGCTATCATCTGGTGGTGTCGAGAATTCTGGCCAATCCAGCCCTTGTTTATTTTTATAAGACAGCCTGTCAGCATTTTCAGTTGACAGGCGGATGAGCCAATCAGTTATATTAGTTATAATGCCCCCAGCGGCTCTTAAAACTAGAGATGAGCGGTGTTCGACTCGAACTGTAAGCCAATCTCAAATTCGAGCTGTTTTGAGCGGTGTTTGAGCCGTTCAGCGAACACGAACGATTTGAAAAAAATCCGGCTGTTCGAGGTTATGGTCGATAACTGTTCGTGCACCAAAATCATAACTGGATTTTTTCACAGTAATGCTGATAATCAATGTTAATAAGCAGTTTGAGAGTACAGCGGGGCAAGGGGGGGGGGCAGGGGATGGATCTCTGCAGAAATAATGAAGATCTCCATTTTTTTTTTCTCTTTCCCGCATTTGCAGTGGGGAGGTGCAATCTGTCAGCCTATCAGCAGCGCACACACGGAGCGAAGTGCTTTTTTTTGTCCTTGCCCTATAAGACCCAGTCATTTTCCCCGTCGCCACCATTTTCTCACTGCTGCAGCTGCGTGTTAGACGGCACCGCTGTTGCTGTGTGCGCTATACTTTCAGTGCTAATTTCAAGCCAATTTTCTCTGAAATATACAGATAGCTTGGGAGTAGGGAATAGTTCTGATTGCAGTCCTTTTGAGGACTAGGTTACAGCATTTCCTACGACTTTTATCAAGCAGGTCTGTGCTCTTAAATAGATAGGTTGGGAGTAGGGACTAATTGTAATTGCAGTCCTTTTGAGGACTATTTTACAGCATTTCCTAGGACTTTTTGCCAGACAGGTCTGTGCCAGTGCTGTGCAAGTGTTTTTCACAGCATTTGGCTAAATCTAGCTAAGCAAATCCTTTTTGGCCTCCTGTAGTGTGTGTTAGTGAGTGGAGTAGCGTATCTGTGTTGCAAACTACACCACCTGTGTATAGAATACAATTTTTTTACTGCACCTAGCCAAGTAAAACCTTTTTCATTCTATTAGGCCATCTATATTAAGCTCTTCCAGCTTGCAAATTACAAATAATTTTTATCTGCATCTAGCTTGGAAAATAATTTTGGGCTTGTAGCAGGGTGTGGGACTTATTCTTAGTCCATCTATATTAAGCTCCTCCAGCTTGCAAATTACAAATCATTTTTATCTGCATCTAGCTTGGAAAATAATTTTGGGCTTGTAGCAGTGTGTGGGACTTATTCTTAGTCCATCTATACTAAGCTCCTCCAGCTTGCAAATTACAAATAATTTTTTATCTGCATCTAGCTCGGAAAATAATTTTGGGCTTGTAGCAGTGTGTGGGACTTATTCTTAGTCCATCTATACTGAGCTCCTCCAGATTGCAAATTACAAATAATTTTTATCTGCATCTAGCTCGGAAAATAATTTTGGGCTTGTTGCAGTGTGTGGGACTCATTCTTTTAGTCCATCTATACTAAGCTCCACCACCTGTGTATGTAATAAAACTGTTCTACTGCATCTAACCCAGCCAATCCTTTTGGGCTAATACCACAGTTTGGCCACTCAGCTCTGCTCGGTTCCCATCCATCGTTTTTTGTGCAAACAACTCCAGAGTGGTCAATTAGTTAACCACCAAAATGAGTGGAAAAAGGCCTGCTGCTGATGGAAAGGGGAATAGGCGTATTGGGAAGGGAAAAAAAGGTTGTGTCCGTGGGGTAGGTGTTAAAGCAACAGTAACATCTGCAGAAGAAAGACCATCTTCCAGCCAAACTAAGATGTCTACTTCTTTTAGCGGACAATGTGATACGATCCCTTTCTTATGGCCACGCCAATCGCTACAAATTCCAGATGAGGCACAAAAACAGCAGGTGCTTCAACGGATATCAAGTGCTCCTTTAAGTGGGCTCTCCTCCACCTCAACTTCAACATCACAAATACTCCAGTCCTCAGAGGTGTCACCCCAATCGCACTTGCTTCCTCACAGCTCCCAAGTCTCCAGCTGCCCGTCTGAGTATGGGGTAAAACAGATGGTTGAGTCTGCAGAGCTGTTTACTCATACTATAGCCTGGGAATCAGAGGTCGGCTCCAGAGCTTCTGTGAATCCAGATGAGGAAATGATCTGCACTGATGCCCAGAATCTTTGAGTCAGACCCAGGACCAGACGCAGAAGGTTCTGACCATAATGTAGACCCTCGTTCCCAAACTGTAACTCCTGTTGGTGGAGACAATGAGGAAGACGATGATGAGACTCAAATACCTGATTGGAGCGACAACTTGAGTTTTTTGTCAGGGCAGGAACAGGTTGGCTCTGAGGACGACGGGTGTGAGAACACACAGGGTGATGACGAGGTTGCAGATCCCACTTACTGTCAACCCACAGTCAGCCAGTCGATGAGATCAGCAGAGGAGGTGGAGGAGGATGCTAGTGACGACGAGGTCAGGTTGCGCCTTCCTGGACAGAGACGTTGTACTGGAAGCATGTCAACAACTGCATCTTCAAACACAACTCTGCCTCTGACCACAAGTCGTGGTGACTCTTCAGGTCGCATGGGTGCTAAGCCTTGCATAGCCTGGGCATTTTTTCAGATCGATAAAGATGACCCAACTCGTGTTATCTGTAACATTTGTCAGCAAAAGCTAAGTAGAGGCCAAAAAATCCATAGTTTGAGTACTTCATGCATGAACCATCACATGGATATGAAGCATAAGTTGCAGTGGGAAGCTCAATGTGCTACAATGCGGCTTAGCGGGCCGGGCCAACCACTGTCTGCCCCATCTTGTGCATCCGCGGCCTCTTCATCCTCTGTGACTGGGGGGACAGCAGTCACACCTGTTTTGGGACGCAGACCTGCCACCTCTTTACCCGCAACAGCCAGCGTGATTAGCAGGTCATCATTTTCTTTGGAGGTAGAAACACCAGCTCGTGTTGAGCGCTCTCCGACATCGAGAGCACCACCTTTGGATCAAGGCAACCTAACATGTCCGCCTGCATCTTCATCACAGACCGGCAGTTTGCCGGGGACACCCTTATCAACCCCGTCTAAGCACAACAGCCAGCCCTCAGATGTGGACAAGTAAAAGACCATTTCCTCCTAGCCATGAGAAAGCTAAGAGGTTGAATTTCACCCTCTGCAAGCTCTTGGCTACAGAAATGCTGCCTTTTCGCCTGGTGGACACAAAGGATTTTCGAGACCGTATGTCCGTCGCAGTGCCCCAGTACCAGATGCCCATTCGGCACTACTTCTCAAAGAAAGGTGTGCCTGCGCTCCACCAGCATGTCGCACACAACATCACCGCTTCTTTGAGAAACTCTGTGTGTGACAGGGTGCATTTCACCACAGACACTTGACCTAGTAGGCATGGACAGGGGCGTTACATATCGCTGACTGGGCACTGGGTAACTATGGTGACAGCAGGACAAGGGGCTGCTGTCCAAGTCTTGCCGTCCCCACGAGTTGTGCGTCAATCCTCTTTATCTCAAAGTTCCTCCACTGCTTCTGCCTCCTCAACCTCCTCTCAGTCCTCCACCTGCACCGAAAGCCTGTCTGGTCATGCCACCTGCTTTCTAACTGCGCAGAAGGGATCCTGCACACCTCCTTACTATGCTGGAAGCAGGGCTCACTTTGAAATGTCTGGGAAATGTGAGTCACACAGCTGAGGAGTTGTGGTCAGCTCTGGAGAACCAGTTTCATGAATGGTTGTCTCCACTGGACCTGAAACTAGGGACGGCCGTGTGCGACAATGCTGCAAACCTGGGTGCGGCCCTTCGCGGGGCAATGTCACACACGTGCCTTGTATGGCTCACGTGTTGAACCTGGTTGTCCAGCAATTTTTAGCCCACTATCCTGGACTAGATGGCCTTCTGCAGAGGGCACGGTCGCTGTGTACTCACTTCCGCCGTTCGCATCCCGCAGCTCAGAGACTTACATCTCTACAGAAGTCGTTGGGCCTGCCACTTCACCGGCTAAAATGTGATGTGCCTACCCGGTGGAATTCAACTCTGCACATGTTGCAGCGACTGTGGCAGCACCGACAAGCCCTGGTGCAATACGTTCTGATGTATAGCCTGGGCCAACGGGATCCAGAGGTGGGGCAAATTACGCTGGAGGAGTGGTCTCAGATCAGGGACCTATGCACCCTTCTGCACAGTTTTGAAATGGCGACGAAGATGTTTAGTACTGACGATGCCATTATCAGCATGACTATTCCGGTGATTTACATGCTGGAGTACATGTTAAACAGAATTCAGAGTCAGGTGGTGCGACAAGAGTAGGTGGAGGAAGTAGAGGAGGAGTTGTGTGAGGAAGGGCTAACATCTGCAAGGTCCAGACGGACGGCAGCACCAAGGCGGCAGGCATGTGAGGGTGGGGGAGATGGATTTACCATGGCTCATGGTAGCAGCCAAACTAGTGAGGAAGGTGCAGGAGCCCAGGAAGAAGTGGAGGACGAACTGATGGAAGACTCATCAGATGACGGAGACCTTGATCACATTTCTGTTGTGCGAGATTGGGGGTAGAGGGCAGAGGAAGGAAGCATGATTGCCTTCTTGCTGCACTACCTGCAACATGACCCTCGAATTGTCAGAATTCGAAATAATCCTGACTACTGGGTTGCCACACTCTTTGATCCCCGGTACAAAAGTAAATTTGCCGAAATGATTCCTGCCATAGAAAGGGATTCACGCTTGCAGGAGTATCAGCAGAGACTGTTGCAGAATCTTACATGTGCTTTTCCACAAAACACCAGTGGTGCATGTAGTGAATCTCACAGTTCTAACTTGCCAACCGTGGGACGGTCGAGTGTTCAGCACTCAAACCATAACAGAAACACAGTATCTGCTGGTAACATCAATTTTGCGGAATCATTTCACAGCTTTTTTAGCCCATCCTTTGCAAGGCCACAGGAGACAAGAAGTCTGACACATAGTCAACGCCTAGAGACAATGGTACAGGAGTATCTCCAAGTAAACATCGAAGCCATGACTGTGCCACTGGTCCCTTGCTCTTTTTGGGCTTCCAATCTGGATAAATGGCCGGAGCTCGCCACTTACGCCTTGGAGATCTTGTCATGACCCGCAGCCAGCGTTCTCTCTGAACGTGTGTTCAGCGCTGCTGGTGGTGTGCTGACAGATAAGCGCACGCGGCTGTCCACTGAGAATGTAGACAGACTCACGTTCATAAAGATGAACAAATCATGGATCCGAAATGACTTTTCTACCCCTGTGTCATCCTGGGGAGAGTAAAAGCTTGAGGATTTCATAAAATCACCTCACCAACCGTTTTTAGCTTTCAAATTACTAATAATTTTTAGCTGCATCTAGTCTGGAAAATAATTTTGGGCCTGTAGCAGTGTGCGATACTCATTCTATTATGCCATCTATACTAAGCTCCACCAGCTTGCAAATTACTAATAATTTTTACCTGTATCTTGTCTGGTAAATAATTTTGGGCATAGTAGCAGTGTGTGGTACTCATTCTAACAAAATGTTTTAAGCAACTCTGGGGCAATTGATGCCACTTAAGTGGTGTCTGTACCACAAATTTTTGGAAAAAATGTAGACTCTTTTTGAAGTCCCCTTGCTTTGTTTTACGTGACGTTGCCATCGTCAATTAGAGGTGGGTTGGGTCTCCCCCCCCCCCTTTTAACCGTAAGAAAATACATACACTATGGCTTGGGGTAACACAGATGGTTGAGTCTGAAGAGCTGTTTACTCAGAGGTCTGCTCCAAAGCTTCAGTGTCTGCTAGTCAGCGTAGTAACCCAGCTGTGAAGCAAGCTGCACTGCCTGTGTATCTAATAATGATTTTTAAATGCATCTAGCCTAGGCAGACTCTGGGGACCCCTAACCAAACCCAGACGCTCAGCCCCCTAACGCCCCCCTTTCATTGACAATACAATCATGTAACTCTTACAACTGGATGGGTGAGGATCGGTCACAGCTTTATTAACTGTTTATACTCATTCCATTAGAAATGCATTTTATTTCTAAAATAATTCAGCTTGTTGCAGCATACCCTGTGTCTCCAGTCTCCACAATGGCAAGTTGGCCAACAAGTGTAACTCTCCAACATGTCCTTTCTATTTCCAGGTCACGGAGGATCCTGCTTACTCGTATGCAGGACTCCGACCGCCATCCATCACTCTTAACGCTTGTTCCACTCCGTCCTGGAGTCCTGACAGGAATATGTCCAGTCCAATATCCAATAAGTGAACACCGTCGGGCCGTATGAGGCCTGCTTTATCTCTTTCCAGTTGTCGGTGTCATATCACTACACAGCCTCTGTCTCTTAGAAATTTTGGCATCCCAATATTTATTACCAGCCTTGTCCGCTCGATGGCCGTGATGTCTCACGCACCTTGCCATACCGTTCTCGGCACAATCTCTGACCATACTATAGTTAGTTTTGTGAAAAATTCTCTGAAGCACTCAGTGTCTAGTTTCATTATTGCCATTAGTTATGCGCTCTTGTGATAAGCTATGTCGTTTCCCCTGGCCTGTATAACTAAGATGACCGGACCTCTTGCCTCTCTCCCTACCTTGATTACCTCCATTAGTACCTGTGGCCATTGCAGGCCTCTAATACCTCTCCAGTTCAAATATGTGAACTCCAATTTCCTCCCGCCTGGGCGGACTTTCACCCTTCTTTCTGCACAATATATATACGAGTTCTTAATCATTGCATAGCAAAAAAACAGCAAGGAAGTCGTATTTATATGTCATGTCCTGCTATGCACCTGTTCAAGGCTGAGTTAATCAGAAATTTAAACACACATACCATGTTAAAATAGTATAGCATAGAAACAATGCATATAAATGTAAATAATCAAAAAGAAAAAGAAAAGAAGAAAAAAGGAACTTATATAATAATAATCTTTAAATGATCACTCATAATGATACATCAAATCATGTCTGATGTTTAAACCCGCTGGTATACGTGTATTTAAGGTATAAATCCACCAACTTTCTCTATTAAGGAGCTTTCTCCTATAATCATCCACCAAATCTCCACCAATCGCCACTGCCCACGGAGGGGCCACCACAGTCAGTGAATCCTTCCTTATTTAGTATAGAGTCTACCAATACTTTGGGCGTATTAGAACAGCTGCGAAGCAAGCTGCACCGCCTGTGTATCTAATGAGAATTTTTAACTGCATCTAGCCTAGGCAGACTGTAGGGACCCCCAACCAAACCCAGACGCTCTGCATCTAACCCAGCCAATCATTTGATAGTATTGCTAGTAGCAGAGTCACATGGGCTCTAAACCTTGCACAGCCTGTGCATTTTTTCAGATCGATAAGGATGACCCAACTCGTGTTAGCTGTAACATTTGTCACCAAAAGCTAAGTAGAGGCCAAAAAATCCATAGTTTGAGCACTTCATGCATGAACCGTCACATGGATATGAAGCATAAGTTGCAGT
This sequence comes from Phyllobates terribilis, assembly GCF_046119375.1. Classification (NCBI taxonomy): domain Eukaryota; kingdom Metazoa; phylum Chordata; class Amphibia; order Anura; family Dendrobatidae; genus Phyllobates; species Phyllobates terribilis. The sequence goes on from NW_027362767.1 coordinate 279,896,706, forward strand.
GCGAAGCTCACTGTGCTACAATGCGGCCTAACGGGCCGGGACAACCGCCATCTGCCCCACCTGTGTCATCCTGGGGAGACTAAAAGCTACTGCGTAGTCTTTTCCAAAAATTTGAGGGAATTACCACGGGAATGGTTTGGAAGAGGTATAAGAGTTTAGGCAGGACGTTCATTTTCAGTAAACTTATTCTGCCGAACCAGGAAAAATCCTTCACCGTCCAAGAAGTAAGAGCTTTATGGAGTTGTTCAATAAAGGGCCCAAAATTAAGATAAAATAGACGGGAGAGGTCTCTATGAATACGAATTCCTAAGTATTTGATACCCTGTGAGGGCCAGGCAAAGGGAAAGTTGGACTGGATGGAATCCTGTATGGATTTGGGGAGGGAGACATCGAGGGCCTCAGACTTCGCTGCATTGATTTTAAAATTTGACCATGTAACAAAGTGATCTATTTCAGCCATAACAGCAGGGATGGATATATGTGATTGAGTGATATATACTAGGACATCATCAGCAAATGCAGAGCACTTGTACTTGGTGTCTCCCACCTCAATCCACCTAATATTGGGGTTATCGCGAATTGATGAGAGTAGGTGCTCCATCACTAGGATGTATAAGAGAGGGGACAGAGGACATCCCTGCCTTGTCCCATTGGTGATTATGAAAGGTGATGAAAATGTTCCATTTATCTTCAGCCTAGCTGACGGATGGCGATACAGGGCCATGATTTTGGCTATAAAAGGGTCCCCTAGACCCCTACCCCAAGCTTTTATATATGGCGTGCCAGGAGACTCTATGGAATGCTTTCTCAGCATCCAACGAGAGTATCTAATTACAAATTTTTAACTGCATCTAGCCCAGGAAATACTTTGGACCTAGTAGCAGTGTCTGCTAGTCAGCTGATTATCCCAGCTGTTAAGCTTGCTACACCACCTGTAGTTTGGACACTTAATTTTTTCAAAGGAAATGCTCTGGGCCCCCGGGACACTCCGTGAAGAGCATTGGGGAGGCACCCCAAGGCACAGGGGCTGGGACTGGCGGTAGGACGCCTTGCAGTGGACCGCCAAGCTTGATCCTTATAAAAGCTTTTTAACTGCAGCAGCTTTAGTGGACACTACTGCAGCTGGAATTCCCGCTTCTGCTGGCATCAGACTTGCCCTCCAATAGATCCTTGTAAAAGAATTTAAAATGTACTCATTCAAATTACAGTGACAATTTAAATTAAAAAGCTTGGAACTGCCTCCACCGCAGGGGGGCTCGCTCGACCCACCAGCGGACAGGCACCAGTATTGGGAGAGGGGGGATGGCCATCAGGGTCCACCGCAGCTCTGGCACAAACCCGGCGACACGGAGGTCGCACGGGCAGGAACGGACTGGCCGTGTCAGCTTCGCACTTTTTTGATTTTAGAAGGGCATGACATGCCTATATCTGTGTCTCCCCCTCCTTTTACTCCTCCACCTCTTTTCTTTTCTCATGACTATATGTACTTGTCACTTTTCCATGTGTTAGTTGTGTCTTCTGAGCAGTTTGTCAGCTTTTGGACACCTTTGAAGGTGTTTTCTATGTGTTTCTATGTGTTTTTGTTTGCCTGCCATTGGTTTTAACGGTGTTCGACGAACAGTTCGATGAACAGTTCGACGAACATACGGGTGTTCTACGAACCGAACTCAACTCTACTTAAAACCATCTCTGACAAAATGCTAGCGGCCAGGACCTCCGAGGAGTAGAGAGACAGTTCATGCCATGTGTCCAGTTTGGATACCCAACAGTTATAAGGTAATCATGGAGTTGTGAGAGGAATCATGGAGGACTCTGGTATGGTCGCCAAGGTAGTCCTTCAGCATCTTCCAAAACTTTTCTCTCCTTCTCAAAGTACCTCATGTATCAGGGCCTGGGCGCTGCGAGGGTCTGAAAAAACTGTTACAGGCTTTTGACAGCGTTCCCCTGTCTCTGCCGCATTTGGTTTGTGTCTCCCTCGCTTGTACTCCTTGGTTGTCCAATGAAATGTCTGTGACCTCTGCCGCTAGCATTGTCAGATGGGAATTTTTTTTTATATTTGTTACAATTCTTCAACAAGAGCATAAACTTAATATCTTCAAAAATGAACTAATTCGGTTTCCTCCCTCTACTAACCTACCTATATCTGACTTTCCTTTACCTGACTTTTACTTAGCTACCTATACCTGACTTTGCAATTTCGTTTAGGTGGTGCCACCATAACTCCCACTCGGCACTTGGAGTCATATTTGACACACAACTTTCCTTTATTAAACGTGGAAAATCACTCACTCGCTCATGTCACCTGAATCATAAAAATATCTCCAGAATTTGACCTTTTCTCACATTTCAAGTGCAAGCAGTAGTCCAGAAATGTAGCAGTTTAGTAGTGCAGCCGGTGGGTGGGTGGCTAGCTGCATACTTGCGCTTGCATTTCAAGTAACAGAAAGCTAAGGAAATGGATGTCCTCATCATGAATAATTTGCTTGTTGTCTAGGAGACTGACCACTGCTGCTGTCTACCTTGTGAACATTGTTGTCTTCAAGCTTGATTGACCCAGGGCCCGCAATCCTCTGCGTCGGGAGGACATATTCCGTCCCAGGGTCCCACTGGGTCCCTGCTTCCACAATATTAACCCAGTGAAATACGTCAGTGAGATGTACTGTCCCTGGTCACATTCACTTGTCCATGTGTTTGCGGTTAGGCGGTCCTTCCCACTAAGTGCACTGGGGAGGGTATGGGTACTGTTCTGAGACCTGTGCTTGTGGAAGGCGGAGGTGACACTGGGAGAAATAGTGGCAGCTGGGGACCGAGTATGGAGACCCGGCCACCACCATGAGGTTGTGGAAATCTTCCGCCTCCACGAGCCTAAAAGGCAACATTTCAAGTGCAAGCAGTAGTCCAGAAATGTGGCAGTTTAGTATTGCGGCCTGTGGTGGGTGGGTGGCTAACTGTATATTTGTGCTTGCATTCTAAGGACTGGGATAGGGACAACTGAAAGCAGCGAAGGGACAAGGACAAGTCTGCAACGACAGGTGCAGGGTGGGAGGCATCTTCACATGCACCATGGACAGGGGATTGATGTGCACGCACAACAGCAGAAGAGGCAGTGGTGTCACCCGCAGACACGGTTTCTGGACCTTGGCATTCGGTCCAGCTTGTCGGGTGCTTTGCTGTCATGTGCCTGAGCATGCTGGTGGTGGTCAGGCTGGTAGCATTGGTGCTCTTGCTGATGCTAACCTGGTACATGTTGCAAATGGCCTTTTTGGGGTTATCTAAACAGTCTTTAAAAAAGAACCAGACTTGGGAAAACCTTACAGTTGTACTGGCAACTTCCGTTGTGTTGATGTTCAGGGTTCAGGGTTCAGGGTTTTCCTTTTGTGCTGTATTTCCCTGGAATGTCTGAAGCTGTAATAGTCAAGATGCTGGGACAAACTTCCGCCACATCACTTTATGCGCTCCAGGGTGGAGCGCATTCCCGGAAGTTCCAGGTTGTCAACTTGTCATGGACTTGTGTACGTTTCAGTGGTGGGACAGTTTGATCTAGTGATTGGCCGTGAATTGGTTTCATTAGAAATAGCCCAGAAATATTTGCCAGTTATCACCATGTGCATGCTAGTCACGGAAATGGAGTTTCTAATGGAGCAAGGTAATATTAGATACAGGTATTTCAATGCAGTTTTGATTGGATGATGTGGGATATTAATGGAGGGCATTGTACAGATGAACATTACCCCTGGAGGAAGCAACTGTGCAAAACACCCGTCGGGGTATGGGTCTTTCGTGTCTGGTTTGGACAAATATTTGTCTGCTGTGATAGCATTATTATGTGATAAGATTATTATTTAAATATCTGTGTGATATGATACAAACTATACTCTTTAGATTGTGCTATTCAGTGTGAGGAAATAGGTACACTGATGCACATTTATGTATACTTATGTATGTTAATGTACTTGCACTTTTACTTATATTGATTTATTTCTATACTGTGCTCATAGTCATCTGACTTAAATATACCTATTTCTGTATTTATCTACCCTTTAAACTAGTTGGGTAACTCCATTCAATACTACATATGCTTTTGTGATATGATCATTATTAAACATACTTTTATGATATGTAAAAAAATATATTGCTATTTCCTTTTTAGATTGTACTATTGTACTGTAGCTCTTCTGTATGATTGCACCAGAAAAGATAACTTTTGCTTCCCGTGCAGATTAATGAGACTCAGGCAGTCATGACCTTGCTGCTGGCTAACAAGTTATCCTTTTCTGGGACCACTGTTGTCAGGTACTAACCACTGCATACAACAATGATTCACAAGACCTGCCTTTTTAGAGATGCTCTGACCTAGTTGTCTAGCCATCACAATTTTGCCCTTGTCAAAGATGCTCTGATACTTACACTTCACCAGATTTTCTGCCTCCACCACATCAACTTTAAGAACAAACTGTTCATTTTCTGCCTAAGATATTTGACTACTTGACAGGTTGTATTGTAAGAAGATAATCAATGTTATCCACTTTCTGTCAGTGGTTTTTATGTTGCGGCAGGTTTTTGTACAGTAGCTTAATAATCAAGGAATTAAGGAGTCTGATTTATGGCTACCACTAAATCCGAAATACATTTAATGGAAAAAGAAGTACTCATTCATATCAAATAACTTTTGGCCTATTATTTACGATGCATAATTTCAGTATTGAATCAGACTGTTCACTTTATGTCTAACATATCTCATTCCATGACAGATCACATTGTAACAAGAATCAATGCTATTCACTTCATCTGTCACTGTTTTTTATGTTGTGGCTTATATTTGTACAATAGCTTAATTCTGAAAGAATACGGGTGTGATTCTTCCAGGGGACTGACTCATTTGACTCATAGCCACAGCCATATCAGATATATGAAAAAGCAGTATTCCATAATATTACCTAAGGTGTGGCTTATTTAAAGGCAACATTTCCACATCTCTATGAAACAATTTTCAAGCACAGAGAGTCAATAGTAGTGTCTATAAATACATTTTCACACAATATATACTTATTGCACATATTTCCTAAGTCATATGGAAGAATGCAAAAGTTGGGAACAGTCCCCACTAGTGATGAGCGAGCACCAAAATGCTCGGGTACTCGTTGCTCGGGTCAAGCAAATTGGAACACTCGGGTGCTCGACCCGAGCAACGAGCCCAATGTAAGTCTATGGGAAACTCGAGCATTTTTCAGGCGGCTCCCCCCGGCGGTATGCAGAGGGCCTAAAAATCGCCTAAATCGATGAGAACAGTGCTCAAATGACATGGGGACAGCATATCTGACTCCCAGATCACTGCTGTCAGCAACGTGGTCAGAGTATTACGCCACTTTTACAGACTCACAATAAAACATACAAAAACTAAATCAAAATGGATTTTCCTGGGAAATATGTTAAGGAACATCCTTTCCAGGGTAATGACTTGTATATAAGGCAAAATAAATAACAAAAAACAAAAATACTCCTCCACAACTTGGGCTATGTTCACACATAGCATTTTTGATTCGTTTTTGCACTTTTGAATTGCTTTCAACCAAGACAAATGCATTCACCAGGAAATGTCATTTTAACATTTTACAACCTTATCTGGCCATGTGGTGTGTGACACATCATCAGACACATGCATACAGTGCTGAAAAGACATGGGAACAGCATGGGGAAGACCCGTGGAAGCATCTCTGACTCCCAGGTCACGGCCTAAAAGTGTGCCCATCATAAGTGATCCTTGGCGCATGCGAAGATGCCTCCTGCCATGCACCTGTTGTTGCAGACTTGCAACAATCACCGTCCACGTCCTTTTCCCACTGCAGCGTTCAGTTGTCCCTATCCCATTGCTTGGAATGCAAGCGCAAGTATGCAAGCAGCCACCCACCCACCCACAGGCTGCAATACTATACTGTCAAATTTTTGACAGCTGCTTGCACTTGAAATGTGGCCTTTTAGGCTCGTGGAGGCGGAAGCTTTTCACAACCTCATGCCTGCAGTGTCCGGGTGTCCATACTTGGTCCCCAGCCACCACTATATTTCCCGGTATCGCCTCCGCTTTCCACAAGTACTGCTTCCACAACATTACCCGTGCCCTCCCCAGTGCACTTACTGGGAAGGACCACCTAACCACAAACACGTGGACAGGTGAATGTGGCCAGGGACGGTACGGAGCCAGTCCACAACTTTTTTTGCTGGGTTGTATTTAGCTCGGTGAAAGGACTGGCATAGAGGGAAACCGTATCTACCCTGCATGTCAATTATCCCAGGAAGTCCTGTAATTGAGCTTGTAGCAGAAGCAATGGCTGCCCGTCCAACTTCAACTCGCACTTGTCAGTGGTGCTTTGACACAAACACATCTTTCTTTGCGAATTTAATTTCTCGAATACAGAGTTGGACAATGGCCTGATCTGTAATGCGTTTTGAGAAATAACATGCATAAGCATGGCCGATCCACATTATAAAAGCAGCCATAGAGTGTCCGGGAACCTTCCCCACACTTTTCTTAGCCAGGGATGGTTTTCGGCAGGGTTGGACAGGCCCACCAGAGAACCGGAGACTCCTCCGGCGGGCCCTGGCTTCTCCTTCAGGAGAGTTCATAGTGCCGAGGTGAGGCCATGATGATGATAGAGTCCACCATCTGCTTAGTTTTCTGTTACTTGGAATGCAAGTGCAAGTATGCAGCCAGCCACTCACCCACCCACAGGCCGCAACACTAAACTGTATCTACCCTGCGTGTCATTTATCCCAGGAAGTCCTCTAAAGATGCTTGCACTTGAAATGTGGCCTGAACATTACTGCTGGTATTTTTCTGTGGGAATTTGCTTGCCTCCTACCAGCCTGGAATATTTCCAGCAAACTATGGTATGACGCCATGGTATTAGCACTGCCTCCAGTACCAGTAGCGAAGCCATCCCCAATTTCCTTCTCAGGAATTTAATTTGGTAGACTGAGTGGCTGCCCAAATACATTTTCTCACAAAGGAGCTGAAGATAGAGTGGCCGTAGGTGCAAGTTTCTCCAGCCTGCTAGATATTAAAGGGTGAACGGCAGCAAATTGGATCAGTGGTTAGCACTGAAGCCTTGCAGCGCTGGGATCCTGGGTTCAAATCGCAGCAAGGACAACATCTGCAAGGACTTTGTATGTTCTCCCCGTGTTTGCGTGTGTTTCCTCCTCAGTAAAAAAGCAGCCATAGAGTGTCCGGGAACCTTCCCACACACTTTTCTTAGCCAGGACTGCTTCTCGGCAGGGTTGGACGGTCCCACCAGAGAATCCTTTGGTGTGCCTTGGCTTCTACCTCAGGAGAGTTCATGATAGCGCTAACTTTGCAGCTGCTATGGGGCTCTTGAGCGGGTGAGAAAGGTTAGCCCTCAGAATCAAATCCTCTGGTGGGCACAATGTTTTTCAATCTGAAACAGCTTCTCAGTGGGAGTTGTATTTCACCACAGCCATATTCTTTAGCTCGGTGAAAGGACTGGCATAGAGGGAAACCATATCTACCCCGGCTGTCATTTCTCCGTCACCAGGTTCCGCCCATTGTCACACACGAACATGCCTGGCTGTATGTTCAGCAGTCAGAGCCACAGACCAGGCTGCTGTGTTACAGCTTTCAACAACACTGCAGTGATGAGTGGTTTGTCAATTAAGCATTAAGCATGTTATCTTCAGAACAGCCTGTTGTCGCTTGGCCAAGGCAGTGCTGCAGTGCTGTCAGCTTGTGACTGATGTGGTCATTTCGGAGATGGAGGAGGAGGTGCATGAGCTGAACAATGTGATTACATTGAGGTTAAATTGGTGACGCTGTTTTTTATACTAAAGAAAGATCCTGTTTATTGTTTTTTTTACGCTAATTTTAAAGACAAATGCATTCACCGGGACATGTCATTTTAACATTTTACAACCTTATCTGGCAATGTGGTGTGTGACACATCATCAGACACATCCTGTTTTATTTATGATGGAGGGACTCTGAAAGTCATAAAGCCTATTTTTATAGGGACATCAGACAGCCCTTACTATTCTTAAAAGGCCAGCAGTCGGCCCTAGCTATTGTTAGAGAGCCATCAGCCATCTATGTTTTGTTGTTCCCATTAGTAACAAGTCGGTCTCCTATACTGTTATTGTGTATCCAGTGACTGCAAGGGCTGCCAAAAATTTGGACGCAACCCAATACTCCTTTGAAGAGACATAGAGGAGGGTCTCAGTAAAAAAATTGTTCCCATTATAAAGGAGCGGGCCCCTATAGTGGTAATGCCCATGCTGTGACTGCAAGGGCTGCCAAAATTTGGGAAAAGCCCCACTAAGAATTTAAAGACTCACGGAGTAGGGCCATAGTAACAAGGTACGACATGTTACCATTAGAAAGGAGAGAGTCTGCTATACAGTTATAGGGTATGCAGTGAGTCCAACGGCTGACCAATTTTAGGAAAAACCCCACTAAGAATTTAAAAGACACACAGAGCAGGGCCACAGTAACAAGGTACGACATGTTCCCATTAGAAAGGAGAGAGTCTGCTATACAGTTATAGGGTATGCAGTGAGTCCAACGACTGACCAATTTTAGGAAAAACCCCACTAAGAATTTAAAGACACAGAGCAGGGCCACAGTAACGACAAATTCCCATTAGAAAGGAGAGAGTCTCCCATAGTGTTGGCCTATGCAGTGAATGCAAGGGCTGCCAAAAATTTGGAGGCACTTCAATGATCCTTGGAAGAGATGTGGAGGAGGGCCTCATAAAAAAATGTAATGCCCTTGCACTAAGTGTATGGGCTGACAAACATTTACCCCTGGGGGGTATACATGAACATAATGTATAAAAAAAAATGTTTTATGGGCAACATAAACACCCTTTAAAACAATTATGTGGGTGTTGCATCATGGATCACGGTCACCCTCGTGATATGGAGGATGAGGAGAAGGAGGAGGACAAGAGCAAATAGCCAAAATCAGGAAGCGTATACCCATGTGTGGGTGTGAAAAGGTGCATGGGAATACACCTCCCAAGAAAAGACACTGGATTTGAGTTTATGTTACGCTGCTATCATTCGGTGGTGTTGAGAAGTCTGGCCCAATCCAGCCCTTGTTCATTTTTATAAGAGTCAGCCTGTCAGCATTTTCAGTTGACAGGTGGATGCGCTTATCAGTTATAATTCCACCAGCGGCACTAAAAGCCTCCTCTGATAAAACGCTGGCGACAGGGCAGGCCAGGACCTCCAAGGCATAGAGAACCAGTTAATTCCACGTATCCAGCTTGGATACCCAATAATTATAAGGCACAGCGGAATCACAGAGGATGTTGGTACGGTTGGCAAGGTACTCCCTCAGCATCTTCCCAAACTTTGCACTCCTTGTGAGAGTACCCCGCGCCTCAGGCCCTGTGCGATGGGAGGTTCTGAGAAAACTCTCCCAGAACTTTGACAGTGTTCCCCTGCCTCTGCTGGATTGAAGTTGTGTCTCTCTCGCCTGCACTCCTTGGTTGTCCAATGAAGTGTGCCCTCTGCCGCCAGCATTTTCAGATGGGAATTTTTTTAATAGTTCTGCAACAAGGGCCTTCTGGTACTGCCCCATTTTTGTACACCTATCTGCCTCAGGAATAAGATAGAAAGTTCTCCTTGTAGCGTGGGTCTAGAAGTGTCACCAACCAGTAATGACTGTCACCCAAAATTGTGAGAACACGAGGGTCATGGGAAAGGCAGCGTAACATAAACTCAGTCATGCATGCCAGACTACTAACAGGCAAGACTTCCGTGTCCTCACCAAGAGGATGACTTACCATGCTCTCCTCCTCCTCCTCTCTATCCTCTGGCCATCCACGGTGAACAGACGGTATGACAGCTGTGCAGGTAGTACTGTCTATAGTGCATGAAACTAGCTCCTGTCCATCCTCATCCTCTTCCTCATTGTCACCCAATCCACTTTGGGATGAGATGAGGCTTGGTTGTGTGTAATCACCCTGTATAGTTCCTTGCTCCATCTCATCGTGCTCCGCCTGCAATGCATCCTCTTTGATTGTGAGCAGAGAGCGTTTCAGAAGACAGAGAAGCGGGATGGTGACGCTAATTATGGCATCATCGCCGCTCACCATCTTGGTGGAGTCCTCAAAATTTTGGAGGATGGTACATTTGTCTGACATCCATGTCCACTCCTGAGGTCTAATGTGTGGAGTCTGAACTGAATACCGACGGCCTTGTTGATGCTGGTACTCACTCATTGCCCTCTTCTGCTCACAAATCCTTCCCAACATCTTCTGCAGTGTAGAGTTCAAACTCATGGGGACATCACACACCAGTCTGCGAGCCAGAAGCTGCAAATGCTGCTGAAGCAGGGCAAGGGCGGCGGAAGCTGTAGCTGACTTTCTAAAATGGGCACACAGGCAGCGTACTTTAACAAGCAGATACGGCAGCTCCGGGTAGGATTTGAGAAACCGCTGAACCATGAGGTTAAGCACATGGGCCAGATATGGAACGTGTGTGAGCTCGCCTCGACTCAGAGCCGCCACCAGGTTCCGGCCATTGTCACACACGACCATGCCTGGCTGTAGGTTCAGCGGTGTGAGCCACAGATCTGCCTACTCTTTCAGAGCTGTCCACAACTCTTCAGCATTGTGCAGTTTTTCAGCTAAGCATATTAGCTTCAGCACAGCCTGTTGCCGCTTGGCCGAGGCAGGCCTGCAGTGCTTCCAGCTTGTGACTGATGTGGTACATTTCGGAGATGGAGGCTGAAGAAGAGGGGGAGGCTGAGGAGGAAGAGGTGCAGGAGCTGTAGACAATGGGGGCAACACTGATTGACCTAGCGTCCGCAATCCTTGGCGCCGGGAGGACGTGTTCCGTTACAAGGTCCGACTGGGTCCCGGCTTCCACTATGTTAACCCAGTGTGCCATCAGTGAGATTTACCGTCCCTGCCCACAAGCACTTGTCCACTTGTCCAAGGTTTGGTGGACTTTACCGGTAACTGCGTTGTTGAGAGCACGGCTAATGTTTTGGGACACGTGCTTGTGTAATGCGGGGACGGCACACCGGAAGAAATAGTGGTGGCTGGGGACCGATTACGGAGGGAAGGCCGCCTCCATCAGGTTGCGGAATGCTTCTGTCTCCACAAGCCTAAAAGGCCACATTTCGAGCGCAAGCAGACGTGAAATGTGAGAATTTAGTAGTGTGGCCAGTGGGGCGTTGGCTGCATATTTGCGCTTGCGTTCCAAGGACTTGGGTATGGACAACTGAACGCTGCCCTGGTGGTGGTCAGGCTGGTCGTTTTGCCACCCCTGCTGATGCTGGCCTGGCAGGTGGTGCAAATAGCCTTTTTAGGGTTATCGGCAGAGTCTTTAAAAAACAACCAGACTCGGGAAGACCTAACAGTTGTACTGGCAACTTCCTTCATGTTGTTGTTACGGGGAATGGTTGCCTGCCTTCTGTCTGCTGCCACCACACTGCTTCTTCCTGCCTGTTGGGGTGCTACGCCTCCCTCCCCCTGTGTGCTGCTGTCCTTGCTCTGCACGTCCTCCTGCCAGGTTGGGTTAGTTACTATATCATCCACCACTTCGTCTTCCACTTCTGCACCCTGGTCGTCCTCCTGACTTTCTGGCAATTGTGTCTCATCATCGTCCATCTCTTGTGACACTTTCCCACCGTCGCCTTCATGTGACCGTGGCTGCTCAAATATTTGGGCATCGCTACACGCGATCTCCTCTTGCCCCGCTTCAAGTGGACCAGGCGAGGGGCCCGAATCTATAAATGGAAAAGTGAACAGCTTTTCAGAGTGTCCAAGTGTGGGATCAGTTGTCTCTGGGTACTTGGCATGGTGGGAGGAAGGAGGATCAGAGTGAGGAATATGCGGTCCAGACTCACGGCTACTGAGACTTGACCATGTGGAAGACAGGGTGGTGGTGGTGGTGGCTAAGTGACTGGAAGCATTATCTGTTATCCAACCAACAACCTTTTGACACTGCTCTGGGTTCAATAGTGGTGTGCTGCGGTCCCCTAGAAATTGGGACAGGAAGGTCAGGCGAGAAGATACGGGTGTTTATTGTGGCACAATTTTGGCTTGCCCACGGCCTTGTCCTCGGCCTCTGCATGCACCATTACCATCACGTCCATTTCCCGTCCCTTCCCACATGCCTTGCCCATTTTAAATGGAGGATAGTATCTTCCACGCTCACTACAAATCACTGAGTTTGGATTGAACTTATATGTAACATAGTAACATAGTAACATAGTTTTTAAGGTTGAAGGAAGACTAAGTCCATCTAGTTCAACCCATAGCCTAACATGTTGATCCAGAGGAAGGCAAAAAAAAAACATGTGGCAAACACTAAGCTCCACATTGGGGAAAAAAATTCCTTCCCGACTCCATACGACAATCAGACTAGTTCCCTGGATCAACGCCCTATCAAGGAATCTAGTATTTATAACCTGTAATATTATACTTTTCAAGAAAGGCATCCATGCCCTTCTTAAATTTTAACAGTGAATCACTCATTACAACATCATGCGGCAGAGAGTTCCATAGTCTCACTGCTCTTACAGCAAAGAATCCCCGTCTGTGATTATGTTTAAACCTTCTTTCCTCCAGACGTAGAAGATGCCCCCTTGTCCCCGTCTCCGGCCTCAGAGTAAAAAGATCAGTAGAAAGGTCTTTGTACTGTGCCCTCATATACTTGTACATAGTAATAAGATCACCCCTAAGCCTGCTTTTTTCCACAGTAAATAACCCCAAGTGTAATAACCTGTCTTGGTATTGCAGACCCCCCAGTCCTCTAATAACCTTGGTCGCTCTTCTCTGCACCCGCTTTAGTTCAGCTATGTCTTTCTTATACACCGGAGACCAGAACTGTACACAGTATTCTAAGTGTGGTCACACTAATGACTTGTATAGAGGTAAAATTATGTTCTCCTCATGAGCATCTATGCCTCTTTTAATGCCTCCCATTATTTTATTTGCCTTTGTAGCAGCAGCCTGACACTGACCACTAAACGTGAGCTTGTCGTCCACCAATACACCCAGGTCTTTTTCAGTTACATTTTTGCCCAGTGTTTTACAATTAAGCATATATTTATACATTTTATTTCCTCTGCCCAAGTGCATTACCTTACATTTATACCCATTAAAGCTCATTTGCCATTTATCAGCCCAAGCTTCTAGTTTACATAGATCCTCCTGTAGTATAAAATTGTCCTCCTCTGTATTGATTACCCTGCAGAGTTTAGTGTCATCTGCAAATATTGAAATAATACTCTGTATGCCCTCTACAAGGTCATTAATAAATATGTTAAAAAGAAGGGGGCCCAATACTGACCCCTGTGGTACCCCACTGTTAACTGAGACCCAGTCTGAGTGTTTTCCATTAATAACCACCCTTTGTTTCCTATCACTGAGCCAATTCTTAACCCACATACATATATTTTCCCCTATCCCCATTGTTCTCATTTTATGTATCAACCTTTTGTGTGGAACCGTATCAAAAGCTTTTGAAAAGTCCATATACACAACATCCACTGCATTTCCTTGGTCCAGTCCAGAACTTGCCTCCTCATAAAAACTGATCAGATTAGTTTGACAGGAACGGTCCCTCGTAAACCCATGTTGATATTGAGTCATGAGGTTATTCTTCTTCAGATACTCTATTATAGCATCTCTTAGGAAACCCTCCAGGATTTTACCCACAGTAGAGGTTAAGCTTACCGGCCTATAATTTCCAAGTTCAGTTTTTGTCCACTTTTTGAATATTGGCACCACATTTGCTATACGCCAGTCCTGTAGTACAGACCCTGTTATTATGGAATCTTTAAAGATTAAAAATAATGGTCTATCTATGACTAGTGTTGAGCCACCCCCGTAGTGTTCGAGTTCGGTTCGGTTCGTCGAACACCCGTGTGTTCGCCGAACTGTTCGTCGAACTGTTCGTCGAACACCTTCGAACACCATTAAAAACAATGGCAGGCAAACAAAAACACATAGAAACACATAGAAAACACCTTCAAAGGTGTCCAAAAGCTGACAAACTGCTCAGAAGACATAACTAACACATGGAAAAGTGACAAGTACATATAGTCATGCGAAAATAAAAGAGGTGGAGGAGTAAAAGGAGGGGGAGACACAGATATAGGCATGTCATGCCCTTCTAAAATCCAAAAAGTGAGAAGCCGACACGGCCAGTCCGCTCCTGCCCGTGCCACCTCCGTGTCGCCGGGTTTGTGCCAGAGCCGCGGTGAACCCTGACGGCCAGCCCCCCTCTCCCAATACTGGTGCCTGTCCGCTGGTGGGTCGAGCGAGCCCCCCTGTGGTGGAGGCAGCTCTAAGCTTTTTAATTTAAATTGTCTCTCTAATTTGAATGAATACACTTTAAATCCATTTACAAGGATCTATTGGAGGGCAAGTCTCATGCCAGCAGCCGCGTAATTCCAGCTCCAGTAGCGTCCACTAAAGCTGCTGCAGTTAAAAAGCTTTTATAAGGATCGAGCTCGGCTGTCCACCGCAAGGCATCCTAATGCCAGTCCCAGCCCCTATGCCTTGGGGTGCCTCCTGATGTTCTTCACTAAGTATCCCATGGTCCCAAATCATTTCCTTTGAAAAAATTAAGTGTCTAAACTACAGGTGGTGTAGCTTGCTTAACAGCCGGGATAATCCGCTGACTAGCAGACACTGCTACTAGGCACAAAGTATTTCCTGGGCTAGATGCAGTTAAAAATTTGTAATTAGATACTCTCGTTGGATGCTGAGAAAGCATTCCATAGAGTCTCCTGGCACGCCATATATGATTCTCTTAAAAAGCTTGGGGTAGGGGTCTAGGGGACCCTTTTATAGCCAAAATCACGGCCCTGTATCGCAATACGTCACCTAGGCTGAAGATAAATGGAACTGTAGCACCCTGAGGGCTCGGTTGCTACAGACGTATTGCACCTCACCCAGAGGTGTGATATCTCACTCTCAGGTAAGGATGGAGTGTGGATCAGGACCCGACACCTGCATGCATTACACCACATTGCCGTGGGGCAGGGCGACCAATATGCCCCTGAGATGGGCACGACAGTCCCTGTCCCTGGCTGGAGTGGGGGGAGGGAACACTGAGGAAGGGGAACCCTGTAGTGCAGGAGCAGGGAGGAAGCAGTTCCTGGGTGCATTGAGAAGGGAGTATAAAAGGTGGGCACCATCTTAGTTCAGTGCAGAGAAGTCTGAGCAGAAGTGGCAGGGAGCAGGGGCTCTGCATGAGCTCTGCTCCGGAGGCGGGCCTAGTAACAGAGGCCCAGGCCTGGAAGAGGGAGAAGGAAGGAAGAGGAGCGGAGAAGGCTCCAGGAACGAGGAATGAAGGGATCCCAGGGGTGCGGACAGGCGAGTCGCCACCGCACGCCCGAATCCACCTGCGTGGAGGGGTCAGGCCAAAGGGGGAGACCGGTCCCCGAACTAGTGGAGGCAGGAAACGACCCTCAGCTAGAAACCGGAGGCTCTGACATTTTATGTGGCGCAGCCCCTCGCTACACCCGCTAGGAAGGCACCACATAGGGTCAGGGAAACTGGCGCCAAGTTTACCAAGAGGAGGCCCGAGGCAGCCGGACAGAAGTGTTGGTAAGAAAGGCCAGACAAAGGACACACAAAGGGGGTCCTGTGAAGTGCTCCAAAGTTATCTGGGAGTTGTCTGAGCCCCTCACCTGGTGAGCACAGTACGACGTGGGCAGCCGTTACCTGCAGACGTGGTCTGGATAATAAGAACTGTGAGTAAAGGCCCTGGACTGCATCACTGACTCCGTCTCGTTACTGCTGCTGCCCTGCACCATCACCCCCATCCTCCGCATACACTGCCCTGAGGCTATACTCCTCCCGTGGTGAGTTATGCTACGCTCTGCTGCACACACAACACCAGCCTCAGCGGTCTGCCCTGGAGCGGCGGTTCACTCTGACCGCAATCCACGGGTGGCGTAGTCGGACATTTAAACATCAAAACCACATAAATAGTTCCGCCACTGGTTTGACCGCCCTGAGTCACGGAACCGGGTTGCCGCCACGGAGACTACAACCACCAGCATCCACCAAAAAGGGTCCGGCTCCGGGTGTCCCAAGGCCCAGGGGGCGCGTCAGAACATTTTCATCACCTTTCACAATCACCAATGGGACAAGGCAGGGATGTTCTCTGTCCCCTCTCTTATACATCCTAGTGACGGAGCACCTGCTCTCATCAATTCGCCATAACCCCAATATTAGGTGGATTGAGGTGGGAGGCACCGAGTACAAGTGCTCTCTATTTGCTGATGATGTCCTAGTATATATCACTCAATCACATATATCCATCCCTGCTGTTATGGCTGAAATAGATCACTTTGTTACATGGTCAAATTTTAAAATCAATGCAGCGAAGTCTGAGGCCCTTGATGTCTCCCTCCCCAAATCCATATAGGATTCCATCCAGTCCAACTTTCCCTTTGCCTGTCCCTCACAGGGTATCAAATACTTAGGAATTCCTATTCATAGAGACCTCTCCCATCTATGTTATCTTAATTTTGGGCCCTTTATTGAACAACTCCATACAGACCACGGTTGGCAAGTTAGAACTGTAAGATTCACTACGTGAACCGCTGGTGTTTTGTGGAAAAGCACATGTACACTGCGTTCCAAATTATTATGCAAAAAGTGTTTAGGAGTGATAAGGGAAGAATTTGTTTGTTTGTCAGTTAAACTCATTGATGGTGATGTGTGTCAGGGCTCTTTATATCACTGTAAGCAATTGCAGACACCTGTGCTAATTAGTTTGGCAGGTGTGTCCAATGAAAGGCAAGACTACTTAAGAAGGCTCTCTCACATTATTAAGCAGCCTACATTTTCTGCCAAAATGGGAAAGAAAAAGGATGTGTCGGCTGCTGAGAAGCAACAAATTGTGGAGTGTTTAGGTCAAGGCATGACTACAATCAACATTGTGCGATGATCAGGATGAAGTGTCTTGGCAATCAAGAAGTATGTAGCTGATTCACAGTACACACGTGTGCGTGCTGATAAGGGCAAATTGAGGACTCTTTCCTACAGGCAATTACGTCAGGTTGAAAGAGCAGCGGCCAAAAAGCCTTGTCATAGCAGCAGACAAGTTTTTGAAGCTGCTTGTGCCTCCAACGTCCCCCGAACAACAAGATGCAGGGTCCTTCAGAGGTTTGCAGCTGTGCATACGCCATCCTGTCGACCTCCTCTATCCACTTCACACAAGCAGAAACGGCTCCAGTGGGCCAAACATTACATGAAGACTGATTTCAAAACAGTTTTGTTCACGGATGAGTGCGGTGCAGCGCTCGATGGTCCAGATGGATGGAGTGGAGGATGGCTGGTTGATGGACACCCCACGCAAACACGGCTACAGCGCCAACAAGGAGGAGGTGGAGTAATGTTTTGGGCTGGAATCATGGGGAGAGAGATTGTCGGCCCCTTTAGGATCCCTGAAGGCGCTAAAGGCGCTAAAGATGAACTCCATAATGTATGTGGATTTTCTCAAACAGCACTTCCTGCCATGGTTCAAGAAGAAGAACCGTGTATTTCACAGTAAGATCATTTTTCTGCATGATAATGCACCATCTCATGCTGCACATAAAACATCTGCATCTCTGGCTGATATGGGCATAAAAGGGGACAAACTTATGGTGTGACCCCCATGCTCCCCTGACCTCTACCCCATTCAGAACCTTTGGAGCATCATTAAAAGGAGTGTCTATGATGGCGGGAGGCAGTTCACATCTAAGCAACAGCTCTGGGAGGGTATTCTGTCCTCATGCAAAACAATTGAAGCAGAAACCATCCAAAACCTGACAAATTCAATGGACGAGAGAGTTCAGAAGCTCCTTTCGAACAAGGGGTCCTATGTGAAAATGTGACATCACCTAGAATAAAGTTTTGAGTTGAAAACTGTTTGATTTCAGTTTCTAACAACCTGCTAATGCTTATAATTTCAAAAATGACCATTTTTTTGGTCTTTATTAAAATGAAAAGGTTGATCGAAAAGTTTGGGGGATCTAAGAGTGTGGCAACCCAGTAGTCATGATTACTTCGAATTCTGACAATATGAGGGTCATGCTGCAGGTAGTGCAGCAAGAAGGCACTTATGTGTCTTGCGCATCTCGGAGCCCCAAAATTATTTTCCGGGCTAGATGCAGCTAAAAATTATTTTAAATTTTAAATCTGGTGAAGCTTTAGTATAGATGGCCTAATAGGATCAGTGCTGCACACTGCTACAAAGCCCAAATTATTTTCCAGTCAAGATACAGATAAACATGATTAGTAATTTGAAAGCTTAAAACGGTTGGTAGGGTGATTTTAACCAATCATCAAGCTTTTACTCTCCCCAGGATGACACAGGGGTAGAAAAGTCGTTTCGGATCCATGATTTGTTCATCTTTATGAACGTGAGTCTGTCTACATTATCAGTGGAGAGCCGCGTGCGCTTATCTGTCAGCACACCACCAGCAGCGCTGAACACACGTTCAGACAGAACGCTGGCTGCGGGGCATGACAAGATCTCCAAGGCGTAAGTGGCTAGCTCCGGCCATTTATCCAGATTGGAAGCCCAAAAAGAGCAAGGGTCCAGTGACACAGTCGTGGCTTCAATGTTTACTTGGAGATACTCCTGTACCATCGTCTCTAGGCGTTGACTATGTGTCAGACTTCTTGTCTCCTGTGGCCTTGCAAAGGATGGGCTAAAAAAGTGGTGAAATGATTCCGCAAAATTGATGTTACCAGCAGATACTGTGGTTCTGTTACGGTTTGAGTGCTGAACACTTGACGGTCCCACGGTTGGCAAGTTGGAACTGTGAGATTCACTACGTGCACCACTGGTATTTTGTGGAAAAGCACATGTAAGATTCTGCAACAGTCTCTGCTGATACTCCTGCATGCGTGCATCCCTTTCTATGGCAGGAATAATTTCTGCAAATTTACTTTTGTACCGGGGATCTAACAGTGTGGCAACCCAGTAGTCAGGATTATTTCTAATTCTCACAATTCGAGGGTCATGTTGCAGGTAGTGCAGCAAAAAGGCACTCATGTGTGTTACGCATCCAGGAGCACCAAGTCCCTGTTGTGTTGGTGGCGAGGTAACAATCATGCTTCCTTCCTCTGTCCTCTCCCCCCAACCTCGCACAACAGAAATGTGATCAAGGTCTCCCTCATCTGATGAGTCTTCCATCAGTTCGTCCTCCACTTCTTCCTGGGCTCCTGCACCTTCCTCACTAGTTTGGCTGCTACCATGCGCCCTGGTAAAACCATCTCCCCCACCCTCACATGCCTGCCGCCTTGGTGCTGCCGACCGTCTGGACCTTGCAGATGTTAGCCCTTCCGCATACAACTCCTCCTCCTCTACTTCCTCCACCTCCTCTTGTGCCACCACCTGACTCCGAATTCTGTTTAACATGTGCTCCAGCATGTAAATCACCGGAATAGTCATGCTGATAATGGCATCGTCAGCACTAAACATCTTCGTCGCCATTTCAAAACTGTGCAGAAGGGTGCATAGGTCCCTGATCTGAGACCACTCCTCCAGCGTGATTTGCCCCACCTCTGAATCTCGTTGGCCCAGGCTATACGTCAGAACGTATTGCACCAGGGCTTGTCGGTGCTGCCACAGTCGCTGCAACATGTGCAGAGTTGAATTCCACCGGGTAGGCACATCGCATTTTAGCCGGTGAAGTGGCAGGCCCAACGACTTCTGTAGAGATGTAAGTCGCTAAGCTGCGGGATGCGAACGGCGGAAGTGAGCACACAGCGACTCTGCAGAAGGCCATCTAGTCTGGGATAGTGGGCTAAAAATTGCTGGACAACCAGGTTCAACACGTGAGCCATACAAGGCACGTGTGTGACATTGCCCCGGCGAAGGGCCGCACCCAGGTTTGCAGCATTGTCGCACACGGCCTTCCCTGGTTTCAGGTCCAGTGGAGACAACCATTCATGAAATTGGTTCTCCAGAGCTGACCACAACTCCTCAGCTGTGTGACTCACATTTCCCAGACATTTCAATGTAAAAACCGCCTGATGACGTTGAGCCCTACTGCCAGCATAGTAAGGAGGTGTGCAGGATCCCTTCTGCGCAGTTAGAAAGCTTGTGGCATGACCAGACAGGCTTTGGGTGCAGGTGGAAGACCGAGAGGAGGTTGAGGAGGCAGAAGCAGTGGAGGAACTTTTGACATAAAGAGGATTGACGCACAACTCGTGGGGACGGCAAGACTTGGACAGCAGCCCCTTGTCCTGCTGTCACCATAGTTACCCAGTGCCCAGTCAGCGACATGTAACGCCCCTGTCCATGCCTACTCGTCCAAGTGTCTGTGGTGAAATGCACCCTGTCACACACAGAGTTTCTCAAAGAAGCGGTGATGTTGTGTGCGACATGCTGGTGGAGCGCAGGCACACCTTTCTTTGAGAAGTAGTGCCGACTGGGCATCTGGTACTGGGGCACTGCGACGGACATAAGGTCTCGAAAATCCTCTGTGTCCACCAGGCGGAAAGGCAGCATTTCTGTAGCCAAGAGCTTGCAGATGGTGAAATTCAACCTCTTAGCTTTCTCATGGCTAGGAGGAAATGGTCTTTTACTTGTCCACATCTGAGGGACCGAGGGCTGGCTATTGTGCTTAGACGGGGTTGATAAGGGTGTCCCCGGCAAACTGCCGGTCTGTGAGGAAGATGCAGGCGGACATGTTAGGTTGCCTTGATCCAAAGGTGGTGCTATCGATGTTGGACAGCGCTCAACACCAGCTGGTGTTCCCACCTCCAAAGAAAATGATGACCTGCCAATCACGCTGACTGTTGCGGGTAAAGAGGTGGCAGGTCTGCGCCCCAAAACAGGTGTGACTGCTGTCCCCCCAGTCACAGAGGATGAAGAGGCCGCGGATGCACAAGATATGGCAGACGGTGGTTGGCCCGGCCGGCTAGGCCGCATTGTAGCACACTGAGCTTCCCACTGCAACTTATGCTTCATGTCCATGTGCCGGTTCATGCATGAAGTACTCAAACTATGTATTTTTTGGCCTCTACTTAGCTTTTGCTGACAAATGTTACAGATAACACGAGTTGGGTCATCTTTATCGATCTGAAAAAATGCCCAGGCTATGCAAGGCTTAGCACCCATGCGACCTGAAGAGCCACCACGACTTGTGGTGAGAGGCAGAGTTGTGTTTGAGGATGCAGTTGTTGACGTGCTTCCAGTACTACGTCTCTGTCCAGGAAGGCGCAACCTGACCTCGTCGTCACTAGCATCTTCCTCCACCTCCTCTGCTGACCTCATCTCTTGGCTGACTGTGGGTTGACAGTAAGTGGGATCTCCAACCTCATCATCATCACCCTGTGTGTTATCACACCCGTCGTCCTCAGAGCCAACCTGTTCCTGCCCTGACAAAAAACTAAAGTTGTCACTCCAATCAGGTATTTGAGTCTTATCATCGTCTTCCTCATTGTCTCCACCAACAGGAGTTACAGTTTGGGAATGAGGGTCTACATTATGGTCAGAACCTTCTGCGTCTGGTCCTGGATCCGACTCATAAAGATTCTGGGCATCAGTGCAGATCATTTCCTCGTCTGGATTCACAGAAGCGCTGGAGTCGACCTCTGATTCCCAGGCTATAGTATGAGTAAACAGCTCTGCAGACTCAACCATCTGTTCTACCTCATACTCAGACGGGCAGCTGGAGATTTGGGAGCTGTGAGGAAGCAAGTGCGATTTGGGTGACACCTTTGAGGACTGGAGTATTTGTGATGTTGAAGTTGATGTGGAGGAGAGCCCACTTAAAGGAGCACTTGATATCCGTTGAAGCACCTGCTGTTTTTGTGCCTCATCTGGAATTTGTAGCGATTGGCGTGGCCGTAAGAAAGGGATCTTATCACATTGTCCGCTAAAAGAAGTAGACATTTTAGTTTGGCTGGAAGATGGTCTTTCTTCTGCAGATGTTACTGTTGCTTTAACACCTACCCCACGGACACAACCTTTTTTCCCCTTCCCAACACGCCTATTCCCCTTTCCACCAGCAGCAGGCCTTTTTCCACTCATTTTGGTGGTTAACTAATTCACAACTCTGGAGTTGTTTGCACAAAAAAACAATGGATGGTAACCGAGCAGAGCTGAGTGGCCAAACTGTGGTATTAGGCCAAAACTATTGGCTGGGTTAGATGCAGAAAAAAATTATATTCAATTTGCAACCTGATGGAGGTCAGTATAGATGGACTAATACAACAAGTCCCACACACAGCTAGAAGCCCAATATTTTTTCAGAGGTAGATGCAGAAAAAAATATATTCAGTTTGCAACCTGATGGAGGTCAGTATAGGTGGACTAATAGAACAAGTCCCACACACTGCTAGAAGGCCAAATATTTTTTCAGAGCTAGATGCAGAAAAAAATTATATTCAGTTTGCAACCTGATGGAGGTCAGTATAGATGGATTAATAGAACAAGACCCACACACAGCTAGAAGCCCAATATTTTTTCAGAGGTAGATGCAGAAAAAAATATATTCAGTTTGCAACCTGATGGAGGTCAGTATAGATGGACTAATACAACAAGTCCCACACACAGCTAGAAGCCCAAATTTTTTTCAGAGGTAGATGCAGAAAAAAATATATTCAGTTTGCAACCTGATGGAGGTCAGTATAGGTGGACTAATAGAACAAGTCCCACACACTGCTAGAAGGCCAAATATTTTTTCAGAGCTAGATGCAGAAAAAAATTATATTCAGTTTGCAACCTGATGGAGGTCAGTATAGATGGATTAATAGAACAAGACCCACACACAGCTAGAAGCCCAATATTTTTTCAGAGCTAGATGCAGAAAAAAATTATATTCAGTTTGCAACCTGATGGAGGTCAGTATGGATGGATTAATAGAACAAGACCCACACACAGCTAGAAGCCCAATATTTTTTCAGAGCTAGATGCAGAAAAAAATTATATTCAGTTTGCAACCTGATGGAGGTCAGTATAGATGGATTAATAGAACAAGACCCACACACAGCTAGAAGCCCAATATTTTTTCAGAGCTAGATGCAGAAAAAAATTATATTCAGTTTGCAACCTGATGGAGGTCAGTATAGATGGATTAATAGAACAAGACCCACACACAGCTAGAAGCCCAATATTTTTTCAGAGCTAGATGCAGAAAAAAATTATATTCAGTTTGCAACCTGATGGAGGTCAGTATAGATTGATTAATAGAAAAAGACCCACACACAGCTAGAAGCCCAATATTTTTTCAGAGCTAGATGCAGAAAAAAATTATATTCAGTTTGCAACCTGATGGAGGTCAGTATAGATGGATTAATAGAACAAGACCCACACACAGCTAGAAGCCCAATATTTTTTCAGAGGTAGATGCAGAAAAAAATATATTCAGTTTGCAACCTGATGGAGGTCAGTATAGATGGACTAATACAACAAGTCCCACACACAGCTAGAAGCCCAAATTTTTTTCAGAGGTAGATGCAGAAAAAAATATATTCAGTTTGCAACCTGATGGAGGTCAGTATAGGTGGACTAATAGAACAAGTCCCACACACTGCTAGAAGGCCAAATATTTTTTCAGAGCTAGATGCAGAAAAAAATTATATTCAGTTTGCAACCTGATGGAGGTCAGTATAGATGGATTAATAGAACAAGACCCACACACAGCTAGAAGCCCAATATTTTTTCAGAGCTAGATGCAGAAAAAAATTATATTCAGTTTGCAACCTGATGGAGGTCAGTATAGATGGATTAATAGAACAAGACCCACACACAGCTAGAAGCCCAATATTTTTTCAGAGCTAGATGCAGAAAAAAATTATATTCAGTTTGCAACCTGATGGAGGTCAGTATAGATGGATTAATAGAACAAGACCCACACACAGCTAGAAGCCCAATATTTTTTCAGAGCTAGATGCAGAAAAAAATTATATTCAGTTTGCAACCTGATGGAGGTCAGTATAGATGGATTAATAGAACAAGACCCACACACAGCTAGAAGCCCAATATTTTTTCAGAGCTAGATGCAGAAAAAAATTATATTCAGTTTGCAACCTGATGGAGGTCAGTATATATTGATTAATAGAAAAAGACCCACACACAGCTAGAAGCCCAATATTTTTTCAGAGCTAGATGCAGAAAAAAATTATATTCAGTTTGCAACCTGATGGAGGTCAGTATAGATGGATTAATAGAACAAGACCCACACACAGCTAGAAGCCCAATATTTTTTCAGAGCTAGATGCAGAAAAAAATTATATTCAGTTTGCAACCTGATGGAGGTCAGTATAGATGGATTAATAGAACAAGACCCACACACAGCTAGAAGCCCAATATTTTTTCAGAGCTAGATGCAGAAACAAATTATATTCAGTTTGCAACCTGATGGAGGTCAGTATAGATGGATTAATAGAACAAGACCCACACACAGCTAGAAGCCCAATATTTTTTCAGAGCTAGATGCAGAAAAAAATTATATTCAGTTTGCAACCTGATGGAGGTCAGTATAGATGGATTAATAGAACAAGACCCACACACAGCTAGAAGCCCAATATTTTTTCAGAGCTAGATGCAGAAAAAAATTATATTCAGTTTGCAACCTGATGGAGGTCAGTATAGATGGATTAATAGAACAAGACCCACACACAGCTAGAAGCCCAATATTTTTTCAGAGCTAGATGCAGAAAAAAATTATATTCAGTTTGCAACCTGATGGAGGTCAGTATAGATGGATTAATAGAACAAGACCCACACACAGCTAGAAGCCCAATATTTTTTCAGAGCTAGATGCAGAAAAAAATTATATTCAGTTTGCAACCTGATGGAGGTCAGTATAGATGGATTAATAGAACAAGACCCACACACAGCTAGAAGCCCAATATTTTTTCAGAGCTAGATGCAGAAAAAAATTATATTCAGTTTGCAACCTGATGGAGGTCAGTATAGATGGATTAATAGAACAAGACCCACACACAGCTAGAAGCCCAATATTTTTTCAGAGCTAGATGCAGAAAAAAATTATATTCAGTTTGCAACCTGATGGAGGTCAGTATAGATGGATTAATAGAACAAGACCCACACACAGCTAGAAGCCCAATATTTTTTCAGAGCTAGATGCAGAAAAAAATTATATTCAGTTTGCAACCTGATGGAGGTCAGTATAGATGGATTAATAGAACAAGACCCACACACAGCTAGAAGCCCAATATTTTTTCAGAGCTAGATGCAGAAAAAAATTATATTCAGTTTGCAACCTGATGGAGGTCAGTATAGATGGATTAATAGAACAAGACCCACACACAGCTAGAAGCCCAATATTTTTTCAGAGGTAGATGCAGAAAAAAATATATTCAGTTTGCAACCTGATGGAGGTCAGTATAGATGGACTAATACAACAAGTCCCACACACAGCTAGAAGCCCAATATTTTTTCAGAGGTAGATGCAGAAAAAAATATATTCAGTTTGCAACCTGATGGAGGTCAGTATAGGTGGACTAATAGAACAAGTCCCACACACTGCTAGGCCAAATATTTTTTCAGAGCTAGATGCAGAAAAAAATTATATTCAGTTTGCAACCTGATGGAGGTCAGTATAGATGGATTAATAGAACAAGACTCACACACAGCTAGAAGCCCAATATTTTTTCAGAGCTAGATGCAGAAAAAAATTATATTCAGTTTGCAACCTGATGGAGGTCAGTATAGATGGATTAATAGAACAAGACCCACACACAGCTAGAAGCCCAATATTTTTTCAGAGCTAGATGCAGAAAAAAATTATATTCAGTTTGCAACCTGATGGAGGTCAGTATAGATGGATTAATAGAACAAGACCCACACACAGCTAGAAGCCCAATATTTTTTCAGAGCTAGATGCAGAAAAAAATTATATTCAGTTTGCAACCTGATGGAGGTCAGTATAGATGGATTAATAGAACAAGACCCACACACAGCTAGAAGCCCAATATTTTTTCAGAGCTAGATGCAGAAAAAAATTATATTCAGTTTGCAACCTGATGGAGGTCAGTATAGATGGATTAATAGAACAAGACCCACACACAGCTAGAAGCCCAATATTTTTTCAGAGCTAGATGCAGAAAAAAATTATATTCAGTTTGCAACCTGATGGAGGTCAGTATAGATGGATTAATAGAACAAGACCCACACACAGCTAGAAGCCCAATATTTTTTCAGAGCTAGATGCAGAAAAAAATTATATTCAGTTTGTAACCTGATGGAGGTCAGTATAGATGGATTAATAGAACAAGACCCACACACAGCTAGAAGCCCAATATTTTTTCAGAGCTAGATGCAGAAAAAAATTATATTCAGTTTGCAACCTGATGGAGGTCAGTATAGATGGATTAATAGAACAAGATCCACACACAGCTAGAAGCCCAATATTTTTTCAGAGCTAGATGCAGAAAAAAATTATATTCAGTTTGCAACCTGATGGAGGTGAGTATAGATGGATTAATAGAACAAGACCCACACACAGCTAGAAGCCCAATATTTTTTCAGAGGTAGATGCAGAAAAAAATATATTCAGTTTGCAACCTGATGGAGGTCAGTATAGATGGACTAATACAACAAGTCCCACACACAGCTAGAAGCCCAATATTTTTTCAGAGGTAGATGCAGAAAAAAATATATTCAGTTTGCAACCTGATGGAGGTCAGTATAGGTGGACTAATAGAACAAGTCCCACACACTGCTAGAAGGCCAAATATTTTTTCAGAGCTAGATGCAGAAAAAAATTATATTCAGTTTGCAACCTGATGGAGGTCAGTATAGATGGATTAATAGAACAAGACCCACACACAGCTAGAAGCCCAATATTTTTTCAGAGCTAGATGCAGAAAAAAATTATATTCAGTTTTCAACCTGATGGAGGTCAGTATAGATGGATTAATAGAACAAGACCCACACACAGCTAGAAGCCCAATATTTTTTCAGAGCTAGATGCAGAAAAAAATTATATTCAGTTTTCAACCTGATGGAGGTCAGTATAGATGGATTAATAGAACAAGACCCACACACAGCTAGAAGCCCAATATTTTTTCAGAGCTAGATGCAGAAAAAAATTATATTCAGTTTGCAACCTGATGGAGGTCAGTATAGATGGATTAATAGAACAAGACCCACACACAGCTAGAAGCCCAATATTTTTTCAGAGCTAGATGCAGAAAAAAATTAGATTCAGTTTGCAACCTGATGGAGGTCAGTATAGATGGACTAATAGAATGATGCTATGCCCAAAAGATTTTACTTCACTAGGTGCAGTAAAAAAATTGGTATTCTATACACAGGTGGTATATCTTGCAACACAGATAGGCTACTCCACTGACTAACACACTCTGCAATAGGCCAAAAAGGATTAGCTTTGCTAGATTCAGCCAAATGCTGTGAAAAAAACTTGCACAGCACTGGCACAGACCTGTCTGGCAAAAACTGATAGGAACTGATGTAACCTAGTCCTGAAAAGGACTCCATTTACAATTAGTCTTTACTCCCACAACCTATCTATTTAAGAGCACAGACCTGCCTGATAAAAGTCGTAGGAAATGCTGTAACCTAGTCCTTAAAAGGACTGCAATCACAACTATTCCCTACTCCCAAGCTATCTGTATATTTGTGCGAAAATTGGCTTGAAATTAACAAGGTATAGCGCACACAGCAACAGCGGTGCCGTCTAACACGCAGCTGCAGCAGTGAGAAAATGGTGGCGACGGGGAAAATGGCTTGGTCTTATAGGGCAAGGACATGTGACATACACTGCCAATGACACATGCCCTTGCTTGTGTGAAAAAAAGCACTTCGCTCCGTGTGTGCGCTGCTGATAGGCTGACAGATTGCACCTCCCCACTGTAAATGCGGGAAAGAGAAAAAAAAATGGAGATCTTCATTGTTCCTGCAGAGATCCATCCCCTGCCCCTCCCCCCACCCCGCTGTACACTCAAACTGCATATTAACATTAATTTTCATCATTACTGAGAAAAAATCCAGTTATGATTTTGGTGCACGAACAGTTATCGAACATAACCTCGAACAGCCGAATTTTTCTCAAATTGTTCGTGTTCTCCGAACGGCTCGAACACCGCCGAAAACAGCTCGAATTTGAGATTGGCGAACAGTTCGAGTAGAACAACGCTCATCTCTATCTATGACATTACTTAATTCCTGCAGTACTCACGGGTGTATCCCATCCGGGCCCGGGTATTTGTCAACTTTAGTGATTTTTAGACTCCGCCGTACTTCCTGCTGGGTTCAGCAAGTGACATTTACTGGAGAATTTTTGTTATCACTAATCATGTTTTCTGTCATGCGATTTTCTTGTGTAAATACGGTTGAAAAAAAATCATTTAGCATATTGGCTTTTTCCTCATCCTCATCCACCATTTCACCCAGACTATTTTTAAGGGGGCCAACACTATCATTTTTTAGTTTTTTACTATTTATGTAGTTAAAGAATATTTTGGGGTTATTTTTACTTTCTCTGGCAATGATTCTCTCTGCCTCAATCTTTGCTGCCTTGATTTGTTTTTTACATAATTTATTTAATTTTATATTTATTTAATGCCTCATCACTACCTACTTGCTTTAGTTCTCTAAATGCTTTCTTTTTGTCACTTATTGCACCCATTACAGCTCTATTTAGCCATAGTGGTTTCCTCCTATTTCTAGCATGTTTATTCCCAAAGGGTATATATTGTGCACAGGTCCTATTCAGGATGTTAATAAATGTTTCCCATTTGCTTTGTGTAGCTTTATGTCTCAGGATATCGTCCCAGTTTATTGCACTAAGATCATCTCTTAACCGTTGGAAATTTGCCTTCCTGAAGTTTAGTGTCCTTGTAACCCCTCTACTACACATCTTATTAAAGGTTACATGAAAAAGTATTATTTTGTGATCACTATAACCCAAGTGACCCCCAACTCGTATATTTGATATGCGGTCTGGCCTATTGGTTAATATTAGGTCTAGCAGTGCCCCCCTTCTTGTTGGGTCCTGAACCAGTTGTGAAAGGTAATTGTCTCTCATAGTTGTCAAAAACCTATTACCTTTGCTTGAACTACATGTTTCTGTCCCCCAATGTATTTCAGGGTAGTTGAAGTCTCCCATAATAATGACTTCTCCTTCAGTCGCTGCTTCATCTATTTGCTTTACGAGGATATTCTCCGCTACTTCCATTATTTTTGGAGACTTATAACAAACCCCTATCAGTAATTTATTATTTTTTCCCCCTCCCCTTATCTCCACCCATAGGGACTCTACATTTTCATTAGACTCACATATATCCTCCCGCAAGACAGGTTTTAAGGATGATTTTACATATAAACACCCCCCCCCCTCGCTTGTTTGTACGGTCATTTCTGAACAGACTATAGCCCTGTAAATTAACTGCCCAGTCATGGGTCTCTTCCAGCCACGTCTCAGATATCCCTACCATGTCATAATTATTTTCCAACAAAATTAATTCTAATTCCTCCATTTTGTTGGTGAGGCTTCGGGCATTAGTGTACATGCATTTTATGTATCTCTCTGTACCTCTATTCCTTCTTACTTTATTGACTGTTCTAACCCCACCCCCAATTTCTTTATTTGTGCCCAGGTCACTATCTGCACTATCTTCCCCACCTATAAAATGAATACCCTCCCCCCCAATCTCTAGTTTAAACACTCCTCCAACCTTCTAGCCATTTTCTCCCCCAGCACAGCTGCACCCTCCCTATTAAGGTGCAGCCGGTCCCTAGCATAGAGTCTGTAGCCAACTGAGAAGTCGGCCCAGTTCTCCAGGAACCAAAACCCCTCCTTCCTACACCAGTTCTTGAGCCACTTATTTATCTCCCTAATCTCCCGTTGCCTCTCTGGCGTGGCACGTAGTACCGGTAGTATTTCAGAGAATACCACCTTGAAGGTCCTTGCTTTCAGCTTGCAGCCTAATTTCCTGAAATCATCTTTAACCCCTTAAGCCCCGCGGGTGGTTTGCACGTTAATGACCGGGCCAATTTTTACAATTCTGACCACTGTCAATTTATGAGGTAATTACTCTGGAACGCTTCAACGGATCCCCCTGATTCTGAGATTGTTTTTTCGTGACATATTGTACTTCATGATTGTGGAAAAATTTCTTAAATATCACTTTCGTTTATTTGTGAAAAAAACGGAAATTTGGCGAAAATGTTGAAAATTTTGCAATTTTCAAAATTTTAATTTTTAAGCCCTGAAATCAGAGCGATATGTCACACAAAAGAGTTAATAAATAACATTTCCCACATGTCTACTTTACATCAGCACAATTTTGGAACCAAAATTTTTTTTTGTTAGAGAGCTATAAGGGTTAAAAGTTGACCAGCGATTTCTCATTTTTCCAACAAAATTTACAAAACCATTTTTTTAGGGACCACATCACATTTGAAGTCACTTGGAGAGGTCTTTATGACAGAAAATACCCAAAAGTTACACCATTCTAAAAACTGCACCCCTCAAGGTGCTCAAAACCACATTCAAGAACTTTATTAACCCTTCAGGTGCTTCACAGGAATTTTTTGAATGTGGAAGAAAAAAATTAACATTTAACTTTTTTCACAAAAATGTTACTTTAGACCCAATTTTTTTTATTTTCACAGGGGTAACAAGAAAAGATGGACCCCAAAATTTGTTGTGCAATTTCCCCTGGGCACGCAGATACCCAATATTTGGGGAAAAAACACTGTTTGGGCGCACGGCAGGGCTCGGAAGGGAAGGAGCGCCATTTGACTTTTTGATTGTAAAATTTGCTTGAATAATTAGCGGACGCCATGTTGTGTTTGGCGAGCCCCTGTGTGCCCAAACTTTGGAGCTCCCCCACAAGTGACCCCATTTTGGAAACTAGACCCGCCAAGGCACCTTTATAGATGCATAGTGAGCACTTGGAACCCCCAGGTGCTTCACAAATTGATTCGTAAAAATGAAAAAGTGGAAAAAAAAACACTTTCATTTTTACGAATCAATTTGTGAAGCACCTAGGGGTTCCGAGTGCTCACTATGCATCTAGATAGGTGCCTTGGGGGGTCTAGTTTCCAAAATGGGGTCACTTGTGGGGGAGCTCCAATGTTTGGGCACACAGGGACTCTCTAAATGCAACATGGTATCCGCTAACAAATTGAACGGAAAATCGGCTCAAATTGTTAGCGGACACCACATTGCGTTTGGAGAGCCCCTCTGCCCAAACTTTGGAGCTCCCCCACAAGTGACCCCATTTTGGAAACTAGACCCCCCAAGGCACCTTTATAGATGCATAGTGAGCACTTGGAACCCCCAGGTGCTTCACAAATTGATTCGTAAAAATGAAAAAGTGAAAAAAAAAACACTTTTTCATTTTTATGAATCAATTTGTGAAGTACCTGGGGTTCCAAGTGCTCACTATGCATCTAGATAGGTGCCTTGGGGGGTCTAGTTTCTAAAATGGGGTCACTTGTGGGGGAGCTCCAATGTTTGGGCACACAGGGGCTCTCCAAACGCAACATGGCGTCCGCTAACAATTTGAGCTGATTTTCCATTCAATTTGTTAGCGGACACCATGTCGCGTTTGGACAGCCCGTGATGTGCCTAAACAGTGGAGCTCCCCCACAAGTGTCCCCATTTTGGAAACTATACCCCTCAAGGATTTTATTAAGGTGTATAGTGAACATTTTGAACCCAGAGGTACGGCACAGAATTTGTTTACATTAGGTCATCATATTGAATAAGTTGTCATTATTGTTGAGCGCAAGTGCTCGCTACTTGAGTTTGCATCGGGTACTCAGGTATGCACCATGTACAGCGTGTGCTCGAGTGACATGCTCGAGTCCCTGCTCTGCATGTTTCACGGTTATTAGATTAGACACCCAAAAAGAAACATGCGGGGATCGCTCGTGCATGGCAGGCAATCCCCGTAAAGTTTTTTGGCCGCGAAGCATATGGGGCAGAGACTCGAGCATGTCACTCAAATACCCACGATACTCAATGCATACCAGAGCACCCGATGCAAACTCAAGTAGCGAGCACTTGCTCTCAACACTAGTCACCATATCGTCATCTTTTTTTCTTACCTTTGAAAAAAATCCCAACCCCAGCCCTAGCCCTAGCACAACCCTAGCCCTAGCACAACCCTAGCCCCAGCACAACCCTAGCCCCAGCACAACCCTAGCCCCAGCACAACCCTAGCCCCAGCACAACCCTAGCCCCAGCACAACCCTAGCCCCAAACCCAGCCCTAACCCTAGCCCAATCCTAACCCAAGAGTTTATTTTTGACGCTGTTCCTTGTGCGGTATAAGTGATTAGACGACTTTATTCTTCGGGTCGGTGTGATTACAGCAATGCCAGAATCATATGGGGTTTTTATGACTGACAGCTGTCACACACTAAAAGACGCATTTTTTGTAAAATCTAGTTTTTGCATCGTCATATTATGAGAGCTATAATTTTTCCAGATTTTGGCAGACAGTCATGTGACGGCTCGTTTTTTGCGGGATGACTTGACGTTGTTATTGGTGCCATTTTCAGGCACGTGACATTTTTTGATCGCTTTCTATTCCGATTTTTGGGAGGCAGAATAAACAAAAACCAACAATTCAGGAATTGTTTTTTTTTTTATTTTTTTTTTAATTCTGTTCCGCATGTGGTAAAATTGATGAGGTATCTTTATTCTTCGGGTCAGTACGTTTACAGCGGTACCACATTTGTATCATTTTTCTATGTTTTGGCGCTTATACACAATAAAAGCTATTTTATAGAAAAAAATATTTTTTAGCATCGCTTTATTCTGAGAGCTATAACTTTTTTATTTTTCAGCTGATGGAGCTGTATGGCAGCTTGTTTTTTGCGGGACGAGATGACGTTTTCAGCGGTATCATTTTTATTTATATGCGTCTTTTTGATCGCGTGTTATTCCACTTTTTGTTTGGCAGTATGGTGATAAAGCATTGTTTTTTGCTTCGTTTTTTTTTTTTTTTTTTTTTTTACCGTGTTCACTGAAGGGGTTAACTAGTGGGACAGTTTTATAGGTCAGGTTTTTCCGGACGCGGCGATACCAAATATGTGTACTTTTATTGTTTTTTTTTTTATAATAATATTTATTGATGGGTACATTATATTTTTATTTTTGGTGGATTATTTTTTTTATTTTTTTTTTATATTTTGGCAAATTTTTTTTTTATTTTTTTTTCCACTTTCACACAGTTTATACACTTTATTACTTTGTCCCACTCTGGGACTTTCACTTTTTTTTCTCTGATCGCCTGCATGGCACAGGAATGCAGCACCATCCCTATGCCATGCAAGCTGTCAGAAATGCACAGTGTGAAGATTGCTTGGAGATGCACTGCGCATGTCCAAGCAATCTTCCTGCTGTCTGGTGACCCGGATGTTGTCATGACGACATCGGGTCGTCATGGCAACACCCGGGAAACCTTTGCAGACTGCGCTGGAAGCCGGAAGAGGAGGTGAGTATCGGCGATCACCTCCCCTTGCCCCCGCAATGCCGCGATCGACTTCGATCGCAGCATCGCGGGGGTTAATGTGCTGGGAGCGGTGCAGGACCATTCCCTGCACATTGTCACAGCTGACACCCGGCGGCGATCGCGCCCGCACAGCCGCTGGGTCCTCACCAGCCCCTCCCAGTAATCTGTCAACCCGATCAGCGATGTGCCGGACTCGAGCGCCAGGTAGGCAGCACACTGTTCGACGATCCCTGTCTTTGTGACAGATTGCCCTATGTGATCCGTGTGATAGAGAAAACAGAGTTTTAAATACCTGGCCTGTAGGTAAGTAGTTTGAACAGCAAACTGCGGTGAATTGCTTCAATGACACACTAAAGGAAATTTTTAATGTAGCCCAGAAATGGCAGTATTTTCTGACAACGTATATGTGATCCGTGTGATGAAGAAAACACAGTTTTAAATACCTGGCCTGTAGGCAAGTAGTTTGAACAGCAAACTGCGGTGAATTGCTTCAATGACACACTAAAGGAAATTTTTTATGGAGGCCAGAAATGGCAGTATTTTCTGACAACGTATATGTGATCCGTGTGACGGAGAAAACACAGTTTTGAATAGCTGGATTTCTAGCACTCTAATATGGAAAGGACCTGGCTGTAATCTGCAGTACCAGCAAGCAAATGGCACAGAAAAAATGGTGTTCCCTGGATTGCTTTTTAAGCAAATAATGAGGATTAAGATCCAAAGAAAAGTATTCCTGGCCCCTGAGACCTGGGCCTTTGCATAGAAATATCTAATAGCCGCAGAAGGAAGAACTGGAATGGAGCCTCTAATGCTATATGCACTGCAGTCTGCTATATACACTGCCTGCCTATACACCCTGCCTGCCTGATATCTCTGCAGATGGATTAGTCCTCAGAAGGACTGTTTGCTAAGATGGATATGTGTAATGTATGGTTTTTCTCCCTACACTACCTAATACACATGCAAATCTGTCCCTGACGCAGCAGCATTTCTCCCAAAACAAGCAAATGGCGCAGAAAAACGGTGTTCTCTGGATTGCTTTTTAAGCAAATAATGAGGATTAAGATCCAAAGAAAAGTATTCCTGGCCCCTGAGACCTGGGCCTTTGTATAGAAATATCTAATAGCCGCAGAAGGAAGAACTGGAATGGAGCCTCTAATGCTATATGCACTGCAGTCTGCTATATACACTGCCTGCCTATACACCCTGCCTGCCTGATATCTCTGCAGATGGATTAGTCCTCAGAAGGACTGTTTGTTATGATGGATATGTATAATGTACGGTTTTTCTCCCTACACTACCTAATACACAATCAAATCTTTCTCTGACACAGCAGCAGCTCTCCCTACACTATCTAATCCTGACTGTGACGAGTATGGCGGCGCCAGGTCTGATATAGCCCGGATGACGCTGTGCGACCAGCCAATCACAGTAATGCCCACAACCAACATGGCTACGGCATTACAGTGCATGGCAGGTAATCCCTGCATGTTCATTGGCTCTCTAAAGAGCTCCAAAGATGCAGGGAGGGGTCCCGAGTTCCCGCCAGACAACCCAGAAATACCCGGCGAGCATCGAGCATCTCGAGCAGTGAGATGCTGGGGCGAGCACCAAGCAGTAGCGAGCATGCTCGCTCATCACTAGTCCCTGTAACGGGTCTGGGAGGCGGAACCTCTGAGCTACTATACAAGGGGGCAGTCCTTGTAAGGGAGCGGGTGGCGACCAGGGAAGACGGGCAGGAGGTCACAGCAGGTGACCGGGACAGTCTCTGAGTGAACGGGCTGGAGGTCACGGCAAGTGACCGGGGCAGTCTCTGGATGAACGGGCTGATGGTCACGGCAAGTGACCGGGGCAGTCTCTGAATGAACGGGCAGATGGTCACGGCAAGTGACCGGGGCAGTCTCTGGATGAACGGGCAGATGGTCACGGCAAGTGACCGGGGCAGTCTCTAGGTAAAGGGTTGGTACGACCTGTGGCGGCTGATGATAGACGTGGGCTCCCAGGTGAGCAGGCGAGAGTCTCTGGATGAACGGGTGGTCACAGCATGTGACGGCGGAGCCTCCAGGAAGACCAACAGACAGGCGGCAGATGAGCGCTCCCAGGTGAGCGGGCAGAAGTCTCTGGACAGGCGGGTGGTCACAGCATGTGACGGCAGAGCCTCCAGGTAGGCTAGCAGACAGGCAACAGATGAGCGCTCCCAGGTGAGCGAGCAGGAGTCACTGGACAGGCAGGTGGTCACAGCACGTGACGGCGGAGCCTCCAGGTAGACTAGCAGGCAGGTAGCAGGTGCGTGCTCCCAGGTGAGCGGGCAAGCTGGTCCATAGACAGACTGACAGGAGTTGGAAGGCAGACCGTCGGACCTCGGGCAAGCAGGCAGGTGGCTGATGTGCGCTCCCAGGTGAGCGGGCAGACTGGTCCTTAGACAGACTGACAGGAGTAGTAAGGCAGACCGTCGGACCTCAGACTAGCAGGCAGGTAGCAGATTATCAGGCAGGAATCTGGCAGGTAACTGGCAGGTAACTGGCAGGTAACTGGCAACGGGACCTGAGGGCTGAAGCAGAGTAGTAAACAGTGCAACAACATTGCTCGGGCACCTCCATTTTGGAGGAGGTGCCTTATATATGGTGAAGTCCTCCGGCCATTGGCCGGGGACTCCTTAGGACGGCGCGCGCGGCCCTTTTAAGAGGGAGGGAGAGCGCGCGCGCGCGCCCTAAGCACAGTGGCCGGGAAGGAGCGCGCGCTGCCAGCAGAGCGGGAGGAGGACGCCGGGCACGGAGCAGGGAGGTGAGGGGAACAGCGTCCCTGCCTAGCAGAGGGCAGGGACGCCGGCGCTACAGTACCCCCCCCTTTAGGCCCCCCCTTTTTTAGGCCAGACAGAAATTTAGCTAGGATAAGAGGGGCATGGATGTTCTCCCGGGGCTCCCACGTTCTCTCCTCAGGACCAAACCCCCTCCAATCTACTAGAAAAAAGGTCTTTCCTCTTACCCTTTTGGTGGCAAGAATGTTCTCTACCTCAAACTCGTCCTCAGCAGAAACCGGAGCAGGAGGCGTACCTGTAGACTTGGAAAAAGAGTTAAGTACCACAGGTTTGAGGAGAGATACATGGAAGGAGTTAGGGATCCGTAAGTTGGCCGGGAGTTTTAATTTATAGGCCACCGGGTTGATCTGACTGATGACCTCCAGAGGACCGATGAACCGAGGCCCTAACTTGTAAGAAGGTATCTTGAGTCGGACATATTTAGATGAGAGCCAGACTTTATCTCCAGGACGAAATTGTGGAGGATCCAGGCGTTTTTTGTCAGCGTGTCTTTTCATCCGTTCGGACGACTGAAGGAGTGCGGATCGGGTACTCTCCCAAATGGAGGAAAATTTGCTAACGAGAGATTCCGCAGCCGGGTTGTCCACAGAGGTGGAGACAGGAAAAGGAATCCGAGGATGCTGACCGAAGACTACAAAAAACGGGGATTTGGAGGAGGATTCGCTCTCGTGATTGTTATAGGAGAACTCGGCCCATGGTAGGAGATCCACCCAGTCAGAATGATGGGCATTAACGAAGTGCCGGAGGTAACTGGTCAGGTTCTGATTGATCCGCTCCACTTGACCATTGGACTGTGGGTGGTAAGCGGAAGAGAAGTCCAGGGTGACGTCTAGCAGTTTACAAGTGGCTCTCCAGAAATGAGAGGTGAACTGTACCCCACGATCCGACACGATGTGGAGGGGCAGGCCATGAAGACGGAAGATGTGGCGGATAAAGTCTTTAGCCAGCTCGGGTGCAGACGGGAGGCCAGGCAGGGGAATAAAGTGAGCCATCTTGGAAAAGCGGTCAGCGACCACCCAAATGACCGTACAACCGGCAGAGACGGGGAGATCAGTTATGAAGTCCATAGCAATATGCTGCCAGGGGGCAGCAGGCACAGGAAGCGGAAGAAGGCGACCGGCTGGCAGGTGTCTCGGGACTTTGTTGCGGGCGCAGGACACACAGGCAGAAACAAAGTCTATTACGTCCTTGTGCAGGGTAGGCCACCAGTAGTGCCGGGCAATAAGCTGAAGGGTCTTTTTCTGACCGGTGTGGCCAGCTAGTTTAGACGAGTGACCCCAGTGTAGTATCTTCTCCCGATCAGGTACTGATACGAACGTCTTACCGGGAGGGAGACGATTTAGGCTCACGGGAGCCACCTGCATTACTCTGGCGGGATCGATGATATGTTTAGGTTCTTCCTCGAGATCGGACACCAGAAAGGATCGGGACAAGGCATCTGCTTTGACGTTTTTGTCAGCCGGGCGAAAATGAAGAACAAAATCAAAGCGAGCAAAAAACAAGGACCACCGGGCTTGGCGCGGGTTAAGTCTCTGGGCATGCTGGAGGTAAGCCAAGTTCTTGTGGTCAGTGTAAATTATTACCGGGTGAAGAGCCCCCTCGAGTAGGTAACGCCACTCCTCCAATGCCAGTTTGATGGCCAATAACTCTCGGTCTCCTATGGAATAGTTGCGCTCAGAAGAGGAGAAGAGTTTGGAGAAGAAGCCACAAGTTACCATTCTCCCGGAAGATGATTTTTGAGTAAGCACCGCTCCGGCTCCAGAGGAGGAGGCGTCAACTTCCAGGAAGAACTGCTTGTTGCCGTCCGGGCGATGCAGCACCGGGGCGGAAGAGAAGGCCTGTTTTAGGGAAAGAAAGGCCTCCTCTGCTTCGGGCGGCCACTCTTTGGGATTAGTACCTTTACGGGTGAGCGCGGAAATTGGGGCAGTCCGGGAAGAGAAGTGTGGTATGAAGAGGTGGTAGTAGTTGGCGAAGCCCAGGAATCGCTGAATGGCCTTCAACCCCTCCGGTCGAGGCCATTTCTCGATGGCAGACAGTTTCTCTGGATCCATTCGTAGGCCGGTCTGAGAAATAATGTAGCCCAAAAACGGAAGCGAGGTCTGCTCAAAGAGG
The DNA here is from genome assembly GCF_046119375.1 of Phyllobates terribilis. Classification (NCBI taxonomy): domain Eukaryota; kingdom Metazoa; phylum Chordata; class Amphibia; order Anura; family Dendrobatidae; genus Phyllobates; species Phyllobates terribilis. The sequence goes on from NW_027362767.1 coordinate 279,935,084, forward strand.
CACTTCTCATATTTAGCGAAGAGATGATTCTGCCTGAGCCTGAGCAGGACCTGACGAACGTCCCTCCGGTGAGTCTGGAGATCCGGAGAGAAGACCAAGATGTCGTCCAGGTACACCACTACGCAGGAGTAGAGAAGGTCCCGGAAGATGTCATTGACCAACTCTTGAAAGACGGCAGGAGCGTTACAGAGACCAAAGGGCATTACCAGATATTCATAGTGGCCGTCCCGGGTGTTGAATGCCGTCTTCCATTCATCCCCCTGACGGATACGAACCAGGTTGTACGCCCCACGGAGGTCCAGTTTGGTGAAGATTCTAGCCCCCCTCAGACGATCAAATAACTCCGGAATGAGCGGAAGGGGGTACTTATTCTTCACCGTGATCTGGTTAAGGCCTCTATAGTCTATACAGGGACGGAGAGAGCCGTCCTTCTTTTTGACGAAAAAGAAGCCTGCTCCCGCCGGGTAGGTAGATTTCCGGATGAATCCCCTGGCCAGATTCTCCTCAATATATTCGGACATCGACCGGGTCTCAGCAGCGGATAAAGGATAAATACGCCCACGGGGAGGAGTAGTACCAGGTAACAGGTCGATAGGGCAGTCGTATGGTCTATGAGGAGGTAGTGTCTCTGCTTCCTTTTTATTAAAGACATCAGCATAAGACCAATAAGGAATCGGAAGTCCAGGTAGATTAGCTGGGGTAGGAGAAGGACGGACGGGATGGACGGGAACCAGACAGGTCTTATGGCAGTCCTGTCCCCAGCGAAGGACTTCTCCGGTCTGCCAGTCAAGCACGGGTGCATGTCTCTGGAGCCAAGGTAGGCCTAGCAAGAGGGCGTGAGAGAGTCCAGGCAGAACGTGAAAGGAGATACTCTCAGAATGCAGCATTCCCACCTGCAGAGTAATGGATTCGGTGATGAGTTGGATGGGGCGTGGTAAGAGGCCCCCATCCACGGCAGCAACAGACAAGGGTACAACCAGAGGTTTGGTGGGGATGCAGTATTTCTCTACCAGGGACTGTGAAATAAGATTCCCGGCTGCTCCAGGGTCAAGTTGGGCTAGTTCGAAATAACGGTTCTCCCCGCAGATGATTGAGACTGACAGCAGCAGAGATGGAGAGGATTTATTCTTGTCTAGGTTGACCTCTCTGAGCGAACCTAGACACAGGCGTTTCCCGACCTCTCCGGGCAGGCACGGATCCGGTGCTCCTTACTGCCACAGTAGAAGCAGCTCCCCTCGGCACGGCGTAAGTCCAGACGGGTTTTGACCATCTTGGTCTGGTCGACCTGCATAGACTCAGGAGAGTGTACCTGGGTAGAGACGGAGGGAGTGACGGGTTTCTGAAAAGTAGGAGCTAGTCATGGTAACCTCCTCTCACGGGTGACCTCTTTGGCACGCTCCTGGAACCGTAGGTTAATCCGGGTGGCAAGAGTTATTAGGTCATCGAGAGTGGTAGGAATGTCCCGACCGGCAAGTTCATCTTTAATACGGCCGGACAGACCCTCCCAGAAGACGGATACCAGAGCGTCGTTATCCCAGGCCAGTTCCGAGGCAAGGGTACGGAACCGTATGGCATATTGGCCCACGGTGAGACTTCCCTGACGGAGGCGTAGCAGTGATGATGCGGATGAGGTCTTCCGTCCGGGTTCGTCGAAGACTTTCCGGAAAGCCGTGAGAAAAGCAGGCAAGTTGGACACCAGGGGGTCTCCTCTCTCCCATAGAGGATTTAGCCAGGCCAGGGCCTCCCCGGTGAGATGGGACATGATAAATGCAATTTTGGCCCGGTCGGAGTTAAACTGGTAGGACAATAGCTCAAAGTGCAGGGTGCACTGATTTATGAAGCCCCGAGCCTGGGCGGAGTTGCCTCCGAAGCGAGGAGGTGCAGAAAGCCGGGGTCCGGGGTAGGATACCATGGTATTAGTGGGCAGCGGAGCTGCCGGATTACGAGACATGGCACTGGCGGGGGTTGCTGGTGGAGCAGTCAGAGTGTCCAGGCGAGTATTGACATTCCGCAGGTGACCCAGGATGGACTCCTGTTGGGACCTTTGACGGGACAGTTCATGACACAGGTCCGAGAGCGAGGGAGCTTGGGTGCCACCGGGTTCCATGGCCCGAGCAAACTGTAACGGGTCTGGGAGGCGGAACCTCTGAGCTACTATACAAGGGGGCAGTCCTTGTAAGGGAGCGGGTGGCGACCAGGGAAGACGGGCAGGAGGTCACAGCAGGTGACCGGGACAGTCTCTGAGTGAACGGGCTGGAGGTCACGGCAAGTGACCGGGGCAGTCTCTGGATGAACGGGCTGATGGTCACGGCAAGTAACAAGGGCAGTCTCTGAATGAACGGGCAGATGGTCACGGCAAGTGACCGGGGCAGTCTCTGGATGAACGGGCAGATGGTCACGGCAAGTGACCGGGGCAGTCTCTAGGTAAAGGGTTGGTACGACCTGTGGCGGCTGATGATAGACGTGGGCTCCCAGGTGAGCAGGCGAGAGTCTCTGGATGAACGGGTGGTCACAGCATGTGACGGCGGAGCCTCCAGGAAGACCAACAGACAGGCGGCAGATGAGCGCTCCCAGGTGAGCGGGCAGAAGTCTCTGGACAGGCGGGTGGTCACAGCATGTGACGGCAGAGCCTCCAGGTAGGCTAGCAGACAGGCAACAGATGAGCGCTCCCAGGTGAGCGAGCAGGAGTCACTGGACAGGCAGGTGGTCACAGCACGTGACGGCGGAGCCTCCAGGTAGACTAGCAGGCAGGTAGCAGGTGCGTGCTCCCAGGTGAGCGGGCAAGCTGGTCCATAGACAGACTGACAGGAGTTGGAAGGCAGACCGTCGGACCTCGGGCAAGCAGGCAGGTGGCTGATGTGCGCTCCCAGGTGAGCGGGCAGACTGGTCCTAAGACAGACTGACAGGAGTAGTAAGGCAGACCGTCGGACCTCAGACTAGCAGGCAGGTAGCAGATAATCAGGCAGGAATCTGGCAGGTAACTGGCAGGTAACTGGCAGGTAACTGGCAACGGGACCTGAGGGCTGAAGCAGAGTAGTAAACAGTGCAACAACATTGCTCGGGCACCTCCATTTTGGAGGAGGTGCCTTATATATGGTGAAGTCCTCCGGCCATTGGCCGGGGACTCCTTAGGACGGCGCGCGCGGCCCCTTTAAGAGGGAGGGAGAGCGCGCGCACCCTAAGCACAGTGGCCGGGAAGGAGCGCGCGCTGCCAGCAGAGCGGGAGGAGGACGCCGGGCACGGAGCAGGGAGGTGAGGGGAACAGCGTCCCTGCCTAGCAGAGGGCAGGGACGCCGGCGCTACAGTCCCCACTCATCAAAGTCAGATATAAAACAGCTCTACAGCTACACACTAGAATAATAATGTTCACAAGACAAACCAGAACCGTACGAGTGTCTGTGTCATGCTCCTGCATTCTAACCCTTGAGCCTGTGTTTTTTGGTCGGCTTCTCTGTCCGCTGAGCCCCTGCTGGCAATTTTCGCTTGTGATATTGTCATTTGGATGTTCAGCCATTCTGCTGTAGTAGCCAGTCAGTCTATTTCCATCAAAGGTTTATCCCTTTGCTGTTTCTGTTCTTTGCTCCAGACACCTAGCTTCTGTTTCTTTTTAGGAAGTATTTGGCATATTTTCTTATAAATAAATAAATGGTTTATTTTACTCACTCTGGGATCTTTCCTTTTTTCAGCACACTTTCCCTTTTGGAGGTAATTCACACTCTGCTCTGCCCTCCAGTTCTTTAGGAGGAACGTAATGTGCTCAACGACCTTTTAGACAGCATACAGTAGGTCCAAGTTGCCATCTTCTAGTCTGTGGTTAGGGCAAAAAGATGGCACTTGCCACTTCGGACTGGAAGAACATTTCTAACATTTTGCTGCACACATTGAATGACCTTAGTTTCCATAGGAAGTACAGTTTGCATATCCCCTTCTTGTAAATCTTTTCTGTATGGCACCTCAAGTCCAATTTGCTATCCAAGTGGACCCCCAAATATTTGTAACTCTCAACCTACTCCACTTCTCGACCAGCAATAGTGACAATTGAACAGTCCATCTTTCTCCTGCTGTAGTTCACCACCAGCTACTTAGTTTTCTTTAAATTTAGTTATAAATAGTTAGCCTGGTACCAATCCACAAAATCACTACCCTCTTATATTCCTCCTCATCTCGGGCCCCCCTAATGCATCCGACTACCAGGGAGTCATCCGAGAATTTTTTAAGATGGCAAAATCAGATTTATACTTAAAATCTGCTGAAAGAAAGAAAAGGGCGACAGAACCATGCCCTGATGGGCTCCTACATTCCTCAATAATTTACCAGACACAACCGCTTCCATCTGCACAAACTGTCAGACAGGTGTTCTGTTATCCAATTTCTCATCCCCTCCTCCATCTTCATATCAGTTATCTTTATGCATAGTAAGAGTGGCTGTAAGGTATTGAACACACTGGAAATTTAAAGAACATTGCACATACAGTGATTCCATCATTGTCCAAAAATGAATGTACTGTATGTAACAGAGACATAATAGCATGGTCTACTCCCAATTTATGCTGGTAAGCAAACTGTAGGGGGTCAACAAAAGCCCTCACCCTCGGACTAAACTAAGCAAGCACTAATCTTTCTACGGATTTCATAGCATGCAAAGTTAAGGCTACAGGGCGATAGTTATTTAGGAATGCTGGGAGTAGTCTTGGGATCCCGAACCAGGCAGAAAGTCTTCCATAACACCGATACCCTCTGTGGTTGTAGGATCCAGTTAAACAGGTACTGAAAGACAGTACACAGCTTGTTTGCACACACTTTAAGTACACGTGGACTGAGACCATCTGGCCCTGCTGATTTGCCTACGAGATATGGTGGTTTATAGTCCTTCTCCATTGTCCCTGGATAACACCGTGTCAATGGCAGTGTGTTTTGACAGACGTCTTAGGGACCAGAAAACATCAAGGGTGTTTTAGTGTCTTCTTCCTCTCATGCTATTGAGGCAGAAGAGCCAATGAAAATTGGGGCCTGCAGAGAGTCAACGGAGGGAATTAAACTTGAAACACCTGCCTGTTTCTGTCTATACTGCGGTCAAACGGGTCATATAATGATTCAGTGTTTCAGATGCAATAATGAATTTCTTAAAGCTAAGGACAAAGAAAGAAAAGAAGCATGAATGGTTAAAGACACTGGTTCTAAAGGTTTGAGGTTATCACTCATGCATACTACTTGTTTTTTACAAGTGTCTTTGGTTACCAAATATGGAGGTATAGTTAACTCTGCATTTGTTGACTCAGGTTCCACCTTAGACTTCATTGACAGTGATTTTGTTATCGAGTGTGGGTGCAGAGTCTCAACTCTTGTCATGTTATTCAAGTATATGCAATTGATCATCTAGCCACCCATCCCTCATCCATCCATCCACCCATTAATCCATCCATCCATCCATCCCTTTGCCATCCATCCATCCCTTACTCATCCATCCCTCCCTCATCCATCCATTCATTCCTCATCCATCCATCATGCCTCCCTCATCCATCTATCTAGGCTCGAGTCGCTGAGTCACGAGCGCAGCACAGCGTGATCCGTAAGTGGCTGTTGGCAAACTCTATGGAGTGTCAGAATGAGGCTCCATAGACTATGTTTGTCGGCTTCGCTGGACTACATCAGATTAGGTGGACTACATCAGATTAGGTGGACAACATCAGACCTACGTGGTATTTCTTTTATTTTTTTAAATAAAGTGGTGAATGAGGGAGTGTCAGGGAGTGTTTATTTCAATAAAGTATTTTTGTGTGCGTTTTTCCTTTTTATTATTGGGCTAGTAATAGGGGGGTCTGATAGACACCTCTCCATTACTAACAACAGGTTTTGATGCCAGTAGACATTACACAGCTGATATCAACTCCGAACAACATTACCCCGATTGCCACCGCACCAGGACAATCAGGAAGAGCCGGGCAAAGCGCCAGATTTCGAGCATCTAATTGATGCACCATTTCTGGGGCGACTGTGGGCAGGTATTTTTAGGCTGGGAAGGGGCCCATTAACCAGGGACCTTCCCAGCCTGATAATATATAAGCCCGCAGCTGTCTGCTTTACCTTGGCTGGTTATCAAAAATAGGGGGGACCCCATATCGTTTGTTCAATACAAAGTTGGACTATAAGCTCCACATGCCAGGTACTAAAAGGTGCAATGTTATAATGTCTTGTGTTGTTGTGACGTTATATATCTGCGAGATATCTTTTATCTATCTCTCTATGCATCATTATCTTTGCAATTCTTTAAAGGGAACCTGTCACTAGAAAAAACGCTATTAACCTGCAGATTTATAGCGTTACTAACCTGCTCAGTGCTCCCACTTAGCTGAACGCAGCGGGAGAAAATTAACTTTTTTCTCCCCGGCAGCATTCTGGTTTCAATATCAGGGGCGGCGCCAGCGCTGGTTCAGACACCGCTTTGATAATACAGAGCTTTGGCTGCAACAACACTTCTGGCCCTGTCTGACAGCCGGCCCCAATGTAGAGCCAGTGTATATACTCTTAGTATTACAATAGATTTTATAGTTGATATTGCTCAAAAGTAGTGAAGAGCGAGCACTAAAATGCTCGGGTACTCGTTGTTTGAGTCAAGCAAATTGGAATGCTCGAGTGTTCGGACCGAATAGCGAGCCCAATGTAAGTCTATGGGAAACGCGAGTATTTTTCCGGTTGCTTCCCCAGCTGTCTGCAGAGGGCCTAAAAATTGCCCAAATCGATGCTCAAATGATATGGGAACAGCATGGGGAAGACCCCTGGAAGCATTTCTGACTCCCAGGTCATGGCTGTCAACAATATTGTCAGAGATATTACGCCACGTTTACGGACTCACAATGAAACATACAAAAACTAAACCAAAATGGATTTTCCTGGGAAATATGTTAAGGAACATCCTTTCCAGGGTAATGATTTGTATATAAGGCAAAATAACTAAACAAAAATGCTTCTCCACACCTTGGGCTATGTTCACACGTAGTGTTTTTGATGCGTTTTTTGCACTTTAGCATTGCTTTCAATGGTGAAAAACTATTTACCAGTAAATGTCATTTTAACATTTTGCAACCTTATCTGGCCATGTGGTGTGTAACACATAATCCGACATATCCTGTTTCATTTATGATGGTGAGACTCTGAAAGTCACAAAGCCTATTTTTATAGGGCCATCAGGCAGCCCTTACTATTCTTAAAGGGCCAGCAGTCAGCTATGTTTTGTTGCTCCCATTATTAACGAGTGGGTCTCCTATACTGTTATTGCCTATGCAGTGAAGCAAAGGCTGCAAAAAAATTGGAGGAACTCCAATGCCCCTTGCAAGAGACGTAGAGGTCAGAGGCCCTCCTGAAAAAAATTCTCCCATTATTAGGAAGTGTGTCTCCCATACTGTTTGCCTATGCAGTGAAGCAACGGCTGCCAAAATTTGTAGGAACTCCAATGCCCCTTGCAAGAGACGTAGAGGTCGGAGGGCCTACTGCAAAAAATGCTCCCATTATTAGGAAGTGTGTCTCCCATACTGTTTGCCTATGCAGTGAAGCAATGGCAGCCAAAAATTTGAAGGAACTCCAATGCCCCTTGCAAGATGCGTAGAGGTCGGAGGGCCTCCTGAAAACAATGTTCCCATTATTAGGAAGTGGGTCTCCCATATTGCTTGCCTATGCAGTGAAGCAACGGCTGTCAAAAATTTGGAGGAACTTTGGTGATATGGTGCTGGAGGATGAGGATGCGGAGAAGGAGGGGGGACAAGAGCAAATTGACAAAATCAGGAAGCGTATACCCATGTCTGGGTATGAATACAGAGTTGCATGGGAATAGAGTTAGACCTCCCAAAAAAAAGACTGTATTTGAGTTTATGTTATGCTGCTATTATTCGGGGGTTCAGAACAAGGTTATTATACGAGGTTAAGCACATGGGCCAGGCATGGTATGTGTGTGAGCTCGCCTCGCCTCAGAGCCACCACCAGGTTCCGGCCATTGTCACAGACGACCATGCCTGGCTGTAGGTTCAGCGGTGTCAGCCACAGATCTGCCTGCTCTTTCAAAGCTGTCCACAACTCTTCAGTGGTGTGCGGTTTGTCACATAAGCATATTAGCTTCAGCACAGCCTATTGCCGCTTGGCTGAGGCAGTGGTTCCAGCTTGCGACTGATGTGGTCATTTCAGAGATGGAGGCTGAAGATGAGAAGGAGGAGGAGGTACAGGAGCTGTAGAATGTGGGGGCAACCCTGATTGACCCAGGGCCCTCAATCCTCAGCGTCGGGAGGACTTGTTCCGTCCCAAGGTCCGACTGGGTCCCGGCTTCCCCTATATTAACCCAGTGTGCCGTCAGCGAGATGTACCATCCCTACGCACAAGCACTTGTCCACGTGTCTGTGGTTAGGTGGACTTTCCCAGTAACTGCATTGTTGAGGGCACGTCTAATGTTGTGGGACACGTGCTCATGTAATGCGGGTACGGCACACCGGGAGAAATAGTGGTGGCTGGGGACCGAATACCGAGGGACAGTTGCCGCCATCAGATTGCGTAAAGCTTCCTTCTCCACGAGCCTAAAAGGCTACATTTCGAGCGCAAGCATTCGCAAAATGTGTGAATTTAGTAGTGTGGCCTGTGGGGCTTTGGCTGCGTATTGGCACTTGCGTTTCAAGGACTTGGGTAGGGACAACTGAACGCTGTGCTGGGACAAGGATGTGGACGTTGTTGCTGATGGTGCTAGTAGAGAGTGTGCAATGAGAGGTGCAGCGCGGGAGTCATCTTGGCATGCGCTATGGACAAGGGAATTGGCGTGCACACACAACAGTGGAACAAGCAGTGGTGTCACCCGCAGACACTGTTACTGGACCCTGCCATTTGGCCCACTTAGTCGGGTGCTTTGCTGTCTTGTGCCTGATCATGTAGGTGGTGGTCAGGCTGCTAATTTTTGCTACCCCTGCTGATGCTGGCCTGGCAAGTGGTGCACATGGCCTTTTTGGGGTTATCTACAGAGTCTTTAAAAAATAACCAGACTCGGGAAGACCTAACAGTTGTACTGGCAACTTCCATCGTGTTGACGTTACGAGGAATGCTTTCCAGCATTGTGTCTGCGGCCACCATACTGCTTCTTCCTGCCTGTTGTGGTGCTACGCCTCTCTCCTCCTGTGTGCTGCCGTCCTCGCTCTGTATGTCCCCCTGCCAGGTTGGGTCAGTTACTATATCATCCACCAACTCGTCTTCCACTTCCGCACCCTGGTCCTCATCCTGACTTTCTGGCAATTGTGTCTCATCATCATCATCATCCACCTCTTGTGACAGTAATTGCACTTTCCCAAAGTCGCCTTCATGTGACCGTGGCTGCTCCAATATTTGGGCATCGCTACACGCGTTCTCCTCTTGACTCGCTTGAAGCTGGCCGGGCGAGAGGCCTGTATCTACAAATGGAAAAGTGAACAGCTCTTCTGAGTGTCCAAGTGTGGGATCAGTTGTCTTCGGGCACTCGGCATGGTGGGAGGAAGGAGGATCAGGGTGAGGAATATGCAGTCCAGGCTCACGGCTACTGAGACTTGACTGTGTGGAAGACAGGGTGGTGGTGTTGGCTGAGTGACTGGAAGCATTATCTGCTATCCAACCAATAACATTTTGACACTGCTCTGTGTTCAATAGTGGTGTTCTGCAGTCCACTATTAATTGGGACAGGAAGGTCGAGCGACAAGATGTAGGTGTTTGTTGTGGCACAATTTCCGCCTGCCCACGGCCACGTTCTCGTCCCCGGACTCTGCATGCACCATCACGTCCACTTACCCGTCCCTTGCCACGCAACTTGCCCATTTTTAATGGAGGACAATATTTTCCACATTCACGAGAAATGGCTGATTTTGGAACGCAGTTATATGTGATACATCTGACAGAGAACCACAATTTTAAATAGCAGGCCTGTAATTTGCTAATACTATCCTTCACCTAGTGTGAATAGCTTGACCGACACACAGTAACGGAATGAATAAGGAAGAAATGTCTGATTTTGGAACACTCTTATAGGTGTTATGTCTGACATAGAATCAGTGTTTTAAATAGCAGGCCTGTAATTTACTAATACTATTCTTCACAGACACAGTAGTGTGAATACCTTGACCGACACACTGCAACAGAATGGAAAAGGAGGCCAATATTTTCCACATTCCGTTTAAATTTCTGGATTTTTATCGCTGAAATATGGAACAGATCTGGCTTTATTCTACAGTGAGAACAAGCAAATGGAGCAGAAAAATGGCGTACTCTTGATTGCTTTTTAAGCAAACAACCAGGATTAAGATAAAAAAAAAATATTCTCTGGCCCTTAATATCTGGAGCTATGTCTACAAATATCTGTGAGAACAGCAGCAGCAGGAACGTTCAATGGACCCTCTTTACACTATATGCACTGCAGTCTGGCACATACACTGCCTGCCTGCCTATTTCCTGCTGTCACTACTGAATATATGCAGCTGAATTAGTCCTCAGAAGGACTTTTAGTTCAGATATTATATATATATATATATATATATATATATATATCTATGTTGTGGAATACCTACAGTACAGACCAAAAGTTTGGACACATCTTCTCATTTAAAGATTTTTGTGTATTTTCATGACTATGAAAATTGTACATTCACACTGAAGGCATCAAAACTATGAATTAACACATGTGGAATTATATACTTAACAAAAAAGTGTGAAACAATTGAAAATATGTCTTATATTCTAGGTTCTTCAAAGTAGCCATCTTTTGCTTTGATGACTGCTTTGCACACTCTTGGCATTCTCTTGATGAGCTTCAAGAGGTAGTCACCGGAAATGGTCTTCCAACAATCTTGAAGGAGTTCCCAGAGATGCTTAGCACTTGTTGGCCCTTTTGCCTTCACTCTGCGGTCCAGCTCACCCCAAACCATCTCGATTGGGTTCAGGTCTGGTGACTGTGGAGGCCAGGTCATCTGGCGTAGCACCCCAACACTCTCCTTCTTGCTCAAATAGCCCTTACACAGCCTGGAGGTGTGTTTGGGGTCATTGTCCTGTTGAAAAATAAATGATGGTCCAACTAAATGCAAACCGGATGGAATAGCATGCCGCTGCAAGATGCTGTGGTTGCCATGCTGGTTCAGTATGCCTTCAATTTTGAATAAATCCCCAACAATGTCACCAGCAAAGCACCCCCACACCATCACACCTCCTCCTCCATGCTTCACGGTGGGAACCAGGCATGTAGAGTCCATCCGTTCACCTTTTCTGCGTCGCACAAAGACACGTAGTTGGAACCAAAGATCTCAAATTTGGACTCATCAGACCAAAGCACAGATTTCCACTGGTCTAATGTCCATTCCTTGTGTTCTTTAGCCCAAACAAGTCTCTTCTGCTTGTTGCTTGTCCTTAGCAGTGGTTTCCTAGCAGCTATTTTACCATGAAGGCCTGCTGCACAAAGTCTCCTCTTAACAGTTGTTGTAGAGATGTGTCTGCTGCTAGAAGTCTGTGTGGTATTGACCTGGTCTCTAATCTGAGCTGCTGTTAACCTGCGATTTCTGAGGCTGGTGACTCGGATAAACTTATCCTCAGAAGCAGAGGTGACTCTTGGTCTTCCTTTCCTGGGGCGGTCCTCATGTGAGCCAGTTTCTTTGTAGCGCTTGATGCACTGCACTTGGGGACACTTTCAAAGTTTTCCCAATTTTTCGGACTGACTGACCTTCATTTCTTAAAGTAATGATGGCCACTCGTTTTTCTTTACTTAGCTGCTTTTTTCTTGCCATAATACAAATTCTAACAGTCTATTCAGTAGGACTATCAGCTGTGTATCCACCAGACTTCTGTACAACACAACTGATGGTCCACTCCCAACCCCATTTATAAAGCAAGAAATCCCACTTATTAAACCTGACAGGGCACACCTGTGAAGTGAAAACCATTTCCGGTGACTACCTCTTGAAGCTCATCAAGAGAATGCCAAGAGTGTGCAAAGCAGTCATCAAAGCAAAAGGTGGCTACTTTGAAGAACCTAGAATATAAGACATATTTTCAGTTGTTTCACACTTTTTTGTTAAGTATATAATTCCACATGTGTTAATTCATAGTTTTGATGCCTTCAGTGTGAATGTACAATTTTCATAGTTATGAAAACACAGAAAAATCTTTAAATGAGAAGGTGTGTCCAAACTTTTGGTCTGTACTGTATACTAACATGACGTTCAATGGACCCTCTTGTGTTGTATCATGTACTGCAGTCTGCCACATACACTGCCTGCCTAACTCCTGCTAACACCACTGAATATATGCAGCTGGATTAGTCCTCAGAAGGACTGTTAGTATTGTTTGAGATATATATATATATATGTTGTGGAATATCTATACTAACTATGAAGAAGCAAATCTCTCCCTGACGCATCAGCAGCTCCCCTACTCTGCGACGAGCTTCGCTGCACCCAGTCTTATATACACCTGATGACGCTGTGTGGCCAGCCAATCACTGTAATGCCCACAACCAACATGACTACGGCATTACAGTTCATTGGCTCTCTAAAGAGCGCCAAACATGCAGGGAGGGGACCTGAGTTTTCGCCCGAGCAGCCAGGAAATACTCGTCGAGCTCGTCGAGCACAGTGATGCTCGGGGGAATAGCAAGTAGTAGCAAGCACGTTTGCTCATCACTACTCAAAAGTAAACCAATTTCCACTGACAAGGGGAATTTGCTAAGAAAAAATCTTTATATGGTATCCTTAACAATCAAGAAGTCTAAAACTTCTGAGCTTATATTTGATTTTAAGAACTCTAAAAGGGATAACATTTTCCCCATCATGTAAATCTTTTTTTTTCTTAATCCTGCTGACAGCCAGGAAGTAGGAATTTTCCCTTTATTCATAAGTTCAATACAGGACATAGAAAAATTATTTACTTGGTCATATTTTGGGGTCTTTATATTGGGTTTTACTAGTTTTTTTCCACGCATATATTATGCCCTGGAAAATAGGATGATTTGGTTCAGGCAATGATGGATTAAAGAAGTGTTTTAACAACAAATTTTGAGGGGAAAATTTGTTATTTAAAGCAAGTTCTATTTCTAACCATGGAGATAAAACATCTTTTCTGAACCAATCCACGCAAATTGTGCTATTTATTACCATGTAAGAAACATCTACGTAAATATATGCACAGTATGCCTATACTCATAAAGGCTATAAATAAATGAGTACTTCAGAACTCATCTGAGACTGTTGGAAATCACATGCCTGTCTATTTCTTCTATTCTCACCATCCATAAACTGAATCCCAAAAACGTTTAAGTTGAAGTTAAGTCTGCTCTAACACTATAACGATGTACTTTTAAAAATTAATTAGAAAAATATTTTTTCTACAAATTGTAATGTTTCATAAAAACAAATGAAAAATGAAACCGGTCAAAAAATAATTACCTTCCCGGAAACCCATACTTTGCATTTAAAACAGTACTATTAGCCTAAGAGTGGTCAGCTATAACTCCAAAGAAATGGAGATATAAAATACACTTCAAGGTCCCATTCAGGGATTCATCTTTGGGCGATTGTTATGTCCTCTTCACTGTTATATATGACACGTTTTTGGCTTTAAAATATAAACATATTAATGAGTGATTCCATTCATTAAATAGTAAAATGTATAGTAGCAGAAATTTTCTTGGACTTACTTTAAAGCGGAACTTTTTACCAATTTTTTATGTTGAACTGGGTTTTTTTTAAATTAAATTTCAACTCTCGGTTGTGCTGATATTAACAATCAAAGTATTTGGCACTTAAACTGTTAATATTTTCTAAGTCTAAGTAGGCAATACCGGAGAAAATCTACTCGGTACGTGGACTTCTTCCTCTTTCTGAAGCTGACCAATTACAAGCAGGCTGCTGCACACTGTGAAAAGAAGGACATGTCCCCACAATAGCATTGACAAACAATCTGGAACAAAACCTTCCAAATGAACATGACGATAGGAAAAACTGTTTATAGACCACGTAAATTTTTCTGTAACTTTGTTCACCCTTTTCCTGCATTTTATCCAGAAAGGAGAATTCTTGGCAGTCCCATAACAATCTAGGAATAATTTCTGAAAAACGTACCTGAGTAGATGGAAAAGTAGTACAGCAGCATAAAATCATGCCCCTCATACCTTCAATTAGCTCTTTAGCTTTAATTCTTCCCAAATCACTACCTCCAGCATGCAAAATAATCCGGCTGGGTACCGGAAAAAGTGTTTGTGCCTGTAGAAGCTGATTCATTAACTCACCTCATTTCAGTCCCCAAATACCAAACCAACAGATATAATAACAATTTGGATCAAAACTTAAATTATCACCATAACTCCATAATGATGCTCTTCTTTTGGCCCAGTGAACAAATGAGGTGCAAATAATCCACACATTTTTTCTTGAGATCTACAAGAAATCAAATTAAAATGAGATTCGGTCTAACAGATATTAAGCTTATTTGATTTCCACCTACCCATCTGCATCACAGATTGTTCACTAGGATCCAGTCTTACAGCTTCTGTGGCAGCTCCAATTCGAAAAAAGTGCGAAGAAAAATTATATTGATCTAGATCTAACATCTATATTTCTTAAAAATATAATTAAACTGGAATTTCGTCACAAAAGAACCGTAGGAATACACAAAAAAGGACCATCAGAAAAAGGTCTAATAGACATACGTATAATCTCTCAAAGACTGATATGGACATATCAAATTATTGATAGCTGATAAACAAAGCCAAGTTCCTCTGCCTAATTGGTAGGTCTTAGATTTCCTTAAAACTTCCATTCTCTAAAACTATCATTCCAAAAAATTCCTGAAGGACGAAACCTGCTTTTTGAAACTAAATAACCAATGATTTAAATAACTTGACTACAAATAGGGATGAACATATACCATCCAAAATGCTCAGCAACTTGCACAGCAATTCAATAGTGACTGGGTGGCGCTTATCTGTCCTAGTATTATCTCTTAACGCCCTTCAACAGCTGTAACTTGAAAAAAGCTATTCACTGGCCTAACTTCGACTAACTTCTGAAAAAATGAAACGCCATGTAAAGTTCGAGGTACAGATGAATAAGAACAGTTACCCCTAGCCAAAAAGTTAGCAAATTGTACTGTCAAAAAAGAATCACATGAATAAGCATTACAACCTCGATTAGCACAGAAAGACGACCATTTAAGCCATGAACTGCAATAATCTTCCCAGGCTTTAAGACACACACACCGTTTTATGTAATGAAAAGCGAATCGAGGATCAGGCTTCATAAATGAGGTGGGCAACATATCTTATCTCAATAAAATAAAAAATCGTCTAAATAGTGGAAAAAAAAGTTGCTACAGCTTTTATCTGCTGTGTTTATCAAAAGCACAATCATTATGGTGACATGTGGCATCTCATGACTTTCAAGGAACAATTTTATATCAATATCACAAGGTGGGCTTGAATATTTCATGTTTAACAAACTGTTCTCTCTGACCTCAGTCCTCTTCTCCAATATCTAGGCCCCAGCCAGGCAGGTTCAGTATTTTTTCACTAACTCCCAGGTCTGGCCTACCCACTAACCCATAGCTCTACTTATTTAAGCTTTTGACCACATTCACTAAAACTGAGCTCCCCTTCTCGGTCTATTTTACTTCACCGCACAGGGTCCAGGGTGTTCCGGCTGTATTCGGATTCAGACTGCCACTATATCCAATTACAGAAATCTTGCTACCTATATTGTGCTTCGTCTTTTCACATACTCATAACTGCAGTTCACTTCCCTATCCTTCTAGAATATACTGTATCACTAACTATTCTTTTAGGCTGTGTGCCCACGATGCGTTTTTTAAGCGTTTCTGCAGCGGCAAAAACGCTGCAGAAACGCTTAAAAAACACATGGAGAAGACCTGCCATGTCCCCCACTGATAATCTGCATGTGCTGTGCACATGCTGTGGAAATTTCCGCTGCTGATTATCATTGTGGAAAAAAATGCAGCACTACCAATTATTTTGCGGAAGTGCTGCGTTTTCGCCGCCATTGACTTGCATTAGAATGCGCCAATTCTGCAAGACTGCATCTGTACTTGCGTAATTGGGGCGTTCTAATGTGCGGATGGTAGCCGGGTGTGGAGGAGAGGAGAGTCTCATCCACACCCAGGTACCATTAAAGAAGTTGTAAAAAAGAATAAAATAAAAAATAAATACATACTTACCTTCCGGCGGCCGGCTCTGCGCTCCTCCTTGCTTCCCAGCACTTCGCAATGGAATGAAGGATCACGCGACGCTGATGTCGGCAGGTCCTTCAATCCACCGCTGCCGGCAGCCGGGACGGTGAAGCAAGACAGCGCGGGCCATCGGAGGGTAAGTATACATTTATTTTTTTATTTTTTGACATTCTCTCAGTCACACTACACTGTGTTCCAAATTATTATGCAAATAATATTTTCTCAGATTTTCCCAAATTACCTATATGAATTGCAGTCATTGTAATTTTCCAACCAAGTAACTATTAGAGTACAATTGAAAGGTTTTTGTACAAACTGCCTATGATAACAGTATATTTTTAAAAAAATAAAAAACTCAAACTGCACTTAAAATGCATGTTCCAAATTATTATGCACAGCAGAGTTTTCAACCTTTTCATTTTAATAAAGAACAAAAAATGGTCATTTTTGAAATTATAAGCATTAGCAGGCTATTACAAACTGAAATCAAACAGTTTTCAACTCAAAACTTTATTCTAGGTGATGTTACATTTGCACATAGGACCCCTTGTTCGAAAGGAGCATCTGAACTCTCTCGTCCATTGAATTTGTCAGGTTTTGGATGGTTTCTGCTTCAATTGTTTTGCATGAGGACAGAATACCCTCCCAGAGCTGTTGCTTAGATGTGAAATGCCTCCCGCCATCATAGACACTCCTTTTGATGATGCTCCAGAGGTTCTCAATGGGGTTGAGGTCAGGGGAGCATGGGTGCCACACCATAAGTTTGTCCCCTTTTATGCCCATAGCAGCCAGAGATGCAGATGTGTTATGTGCAGCATGAGATGGGGCATTATCATGCATGAAATGATCTCGATGGTCCAGATGGATGGAGTGGAGGATGGCTGGTTGATGAACACCCCATGCAAACACGGCTACGGCGCTAACAAGGAGGAGGTGGAGTAATGTTTTGGGCTGGAATCATGGGGAGAGAGATTGTTGGCCCTTTTAGGATCCCAGAAGGGGTAAAGATGAACTCCATAATGTATGTTGAGTTTCTCAAACAGCACTTCCTTCCATGGTTCAAGAAGAAGAACCGTGCATTACGCAGCAAGATCATTTTCATGCATGATAATGCCTCGTCTCATGCAGCACATAACACATCTGCATCTCTGGCTGCTATGGGCATAAAAGGGGACAAACTTATGGTGTGGCACCCATGCTCCCCTGACCTCAACCCTATTGAGAACCTCTGGAGCATCATCAAAAGGAGTGTCTATGATGGCGGGAGGCAGTTCACATCTAAGCAACAGCTCTGGGAGGGTATTCTGTCCTCATGCAAAACAATTGAAGCAGAAACCATCCAAAACCTGACAAATTCAATGGACGAGAGAGTTCAGAAGCTCCTTTCGAACAAGGGGTCCTATGTGCAAATGTAACATCACCTAGAATAAAGTTTTGAGTTGAAAACTGTTTGATTTTAGTTTGTAATAACCTGCTAATGCTTATAATTTCAAAAATGACCATTTTTTTGTTCTTTATTAAATGAAAAGGTTGAAAACTCTGCTGTGCATAATAATTTGGAACATGCATTTTGAGTGCAGTTTGAGTTTTTTATTTTTTAAAAAATATACTGTTATCATAGGCAGTTTGTACAAAAACCTTTCAATTGTACTCTAATAGTTATTTGACTGGAAAATTACAATGACTGCAATTCATATAGGTAACTTGGGAAAATCTGAGAAAATATTATTTGCATAATAATTTGGAACACAGTGTATATAAACCATGCTGTTTGCATGGATTTATATAGTGTGACTAAGTTGACAAGCACTTTCCAAGTGATGCTAAAATCGCTTGGAAAGCGCTTGTCAACCTGCATGCGGAAATGCAAGTGAAGAACGCTTCACTTCCGCATGTCCCTGGCAGGAAAATGCATGTACAATCCGCATGTGTTTCTTTCTGCCAGTGAGATGCAGAAACGCTCAGGACAAAATCCTGAGCATTTCTGCATCGTGGGCACATAGCCTTAGGCTGAGTGCCCACAATGCGTTTTTCAAGCTTTTATGCTGCGTAATTTCCGCAGCATAAACGCTTCAAAAACGCATGGTAATCCGCCCCCCATGGTCCCCAATGACAAGCCGCACTATCAATGCCCATGCTGCAGATTTTTCCCCAGCGTTTATGCTGCGCTCAAAAATCCGCAGCATGTCCATTCATTTTGCGGAAGCGCGGCGTAATCGCCGCCATTGACTTGCATTGAGACGCATATAATCCATGTCAGTACATTTGTACTCACGGATTATATGCGTTTCAATGTGCGGATGGTACCCAGGTCTGGAGGAGAGGAGACTCTCTTCCAGACCTGGGTACCATTGTACCTGTAAAAAAAAGAATAAAATAAAAAATAAAGATAATATTCACTTTCCGACGGCCCCCGGTCTCCTTCCCTGTGCTTGCGGGCATGACTGAAGGACCTGCGGTGACGTCACAGTCATGTGACCGCAGGCCCTTCAGTGCAGTGTCCCGCGATCAGCTGGCAGCCAGGAATGAGCGCAGCTACACACCCCGGGCCATCGGAAGGTAAGTATAGGTTTATTTTTTTATTTTTAAACATTCTTATGGTCACACTATATAAATCCATGCTGTTTGCATGGATTTATATACACTGTGTTCCAAATTATTATGAAAATATTTTCTCAGATTTTCCCAAATTACCTATTTGAATTGCAGTCATTGTAATTTTCCAGTCAAATAACTATTAGAGTACAATTGAAAGGTTTTTGTACAAACTGCCTATGATAACAGTATATTTTTTAAAAAATAAAAAACTCAAACTGCACTCAAAATACATGTTCCAAATTATTATGCACAGCAGAGTTTTCAACCTTTTCATTTAATAAAGAACAAAAAAATGGTCATTTTTGAAATTATAAGCATTAGCAGGTTATTACAAACTGAAATCAAACAGTTTTCAACTCAAAACTTTATTCTAGGTGATGTTACATTTGCACATAGGACCCCTTGTTCGAAAGGAGCTTCTGAACTCTCTCGTCCATTGAATTTGTCAGGTTTTGGATGGTTTCTGCTTCAAGAGCTGTTGCTTAGATGTGAACTGCCTCCCGCCATCATAGACACTCCTTTTGATGATGCTCCAGAGGTTCTGAATGGGATAGAGGTCAGGAGAGCATGGGAGCCACACCATAAGTTTGTCCCCTTTTATGCCCATAGCAGCCAGAGTTGCAGATGTGTTATGTGCAGCATGAGACGAGGCATTATCATGCATGAAAATGATCTTGCTGCGGAATGCACGGTTCTTCTTCTTGAACCATGGAAGGAAGTGCTGTTTGAGAAACTCAACATACATTATGGAGTTCATCTTTACCCCTTCTGGGATCCTAAAAGGGCCAACAATCTCTCTCCCCATGATTCCAGCCCAAAACATTACTCCACCTCCTCCTTGTTAGCGCCGTAGCCGTGTTTGCATGGGGTGTCCATAAACCAGCCATCCTCCACTCCATCCATCTGGACCATCGAGATCATTTCATGCATGATAATGCCCCGTCTCATGCTGCACATAACACATCTGCATCTCTGGCTGCTATGGGCATAAAAGGGGACAAACTTATGGTGTGGCACCCATGCTACCCTGACCTCAACCCCATTGAGAACCTCTGGAGCATCATCAAAAGGAGTGTCTATGATGGCGGGAGGCAGTTCACATCTAAGCAACAGCTCTGGGAGGGTATTCTGTCCTCATGCAAAACAATTGAAGCAGAAACCATCCAAAACCTGACAAATTCAATGGACGAGAGAGTTCAGAAGCTCCTTTCGAACAAGGGGTCCTATGTGCAAATGTAACATCACCTAGAATGAAGTTTTGAGTTGAAAACTGTTTGATTTCAGTTTGTAATAACCTGCTAATGCTTATAATTTCAAAAATGACCATTTTTTTGTTCTTTATTAAAATGAAAAGATTGAAAACCCTGCTGTGCATAATAATTTGGAACATGCATTTTGAGTGCAGTTTGAGTTTTTATTTTTTTTAAAATATACTGTTATCATAGGCAGTTTGTACAAAAACCTTTCAATTGTACTCTAATAGTTATTTGACTGGAAAATGACAATGACAATGACTGCAATTCATATAGGTAATTTGGGAAAATCTGAGAAAATGTTATTTGCATAATAATTTGGAACACAGTGTAGTGTGACCTAGTTGTCAAGCACTTTCCAAGTAATGCTAAAATCGCCTGGAAAGTGCTTATCAATCCGCATGCAGAAACGCATGTGAATAAGCTTCAAATCCGCATGTATTTGGCAGGAAAAACGGATGCACAATCTGCATGCGTTTTTTCTGCCAGGGAGATCCTGAAATGCTGCAGAAATTTTCTGCTTCATTTCTGCATCGTGGGCACATAGCCTTACAGTAAAACTACCAAACTTCCTAGCTAGCAACTCCTCCAACCAACTGTGTTGGCCAGTTGCTAACTTTTCCCAGATGTCTAATCTACTACTGCTCTAATTGTAGACATTGCATTAAATCCAGAATTAAACAGTATTCAACAGTAATACATGTTAGAATTAGTGATGAGCGAGTGTATTCGTCACTATTCGATATTCGCACTAATAATACGGTATTCGGGTTATTCATTATTCAGCGAGTATTTGTGTACTCCCCTGGCTATATTCGGATGTCCCGCCCTGCAATTTTGGTGCCTCCTTTGCAGCCACTAAACATGCTGGGCTTCTTAACCAATCACAGTAATGCCGCAGACATCTTGGTTGTGGCATTACTGTGATTGGCTGGCCGCCCAGCGTCATAGGGTCTATTTAAGCCATGCTGCCGCGATTTTGTGCACATTGCGTCTGGAGCCTGCTTTCTATAAGCATAGTGAGAGATCGCTGAGCTGCTAGGGAGAGTGTTTAGGCCTCTTGATCAAACAAAAGCCATTGTAAGGGCTACCTGCAGTATATACTAGTTCTGAGTTTAAAGGAGCCACTCACTAGCTCCATAATATCACCAAAAAATAGCTCTTTTCAGAGCTGAAGACTCAAAGCAAAGTCAGTGTACAGGGGAGAGCTTGTGTATTAGCTAGGGAGAGGATAAAGTATTCTTCCAGTGTCCATTTTAAAACAGCTCTTGTCAGAGGCAAAGCAATATCAAGCACCAGGCCATCTTAACCACTATTTGGGGTGTCTGTATGCCTTCTGTCCATATTAGTCTATGTAAAAAAATCTTTGATTGCCCTGCACAAAGCAGTAGTCCAAACATTGCCTACTGCCTGCTACAAAGCAAGCACCAGGCCATTTTAACCACAATTTTAGAAACCACCATCCCAAGGGCCACCAATCACAAATAGTAGATAGGCTAGAGTAGGAATACTGTCCTGGTTTGTCCACAGCACAATTAGCATAGGGTTTCTAAAAATTAGCCCTATGGGCTGAGTCATGGTTGACACAGAAAGGAAATGGGTTCTTATGGGAAGGGGGTGACGTTAACAGCAGTAGCATGAATCTGAATTTTTGGTGAATTTAGGTTGGCTTGCTCTCATCTGGAGGGATTACAAACTGAGGAGATATCCAGTCCTTGTTGAATTTAATCAGAGTAAGTCTGTCTGCATTTTCCGTGGAGAGGCGTGTGCGCCTATCAGTGATGATTGCCCCACGCTCAGACACCACACTAGCAGCCGGGCAGGTAAGCACCTCCAAGGCATATAAGGAGAGGTAAGGCCAAGTGTTCAGCTTAGACACCCAATAATTAAAGGGAACTGAAGTGTCAGAAAGGACCCACGTATGGTCACTTAAGTACCCCTTGACCATTTTCTGCAACTTGTCCCTCCTTGGCATTGTTACAGACACAGATGGCCTTTACTGTTGTGCTGGTCTATTGAAAATTGCTCAATTTGTGCACATTTTCCCCCCACCTCTGTTGGAGTTGGTGTTCTTGTCTCTCCCCATTATCCCTTGGTGTTGAAAAGATCCTGTACCTCTGCCACCAGCATTGTCTGAGGGTCATGTTTTCAGCAACTGATCTACAATGGCCCTTTTGAACAATTCAATTGTAAAACTCTTTGTTGACTCCAAAAGGAAAGAAGGAAATTTCTCCTTGTACCGTGGATCGAGAAAGGTGGCCAACCAGTATAGGTCGCTCTTGTCACCTTCACCTTAAAAACATCTCTAGAATCAGACCTTTTCTCACCTTTGAAACTCCTAAAACTCTTACTGTCGGTCTTATTCACTGTCGTCTGGACTACTGCAACTCTTTTTTGTTCGGTCTCCCTCTTACCAAACTTTCTTCACTTCAATCCGTCCTGAACGCGGCAGCCAGGGTAGTATTTCTGTCCAGCCGCTTCACCGATGCCTCCATCTTGTGCCAGTCATTACACTGGTTGCCCATTTGCTACAGGGTCCAATATAAACTCATCACTCTCACCCACAAAGCTCTCCACAGTTCTGCACTGCCTTATATCTCCTCTTTCATCTCTGTCTATCGCTCTACACGTGCCCTCTGTTCTACAAATGACCTAAGACTAAGATCCCCCATAATCCGAACCTTGCACCTCCGTCTCCAAGACTTCTCTCGTGCTGCACCAGTTCTCTGGAATGCTCTACCTCAGACGATCCGACTGATGCCTAGCCACCATGTCTTCAAGCGCGCTTTAAAAACCCATCTCTTTAAACAAGCCTACCACCTCAACTACTCACTTAACTAACTGTCCCCTGTTCCCTCCTTCTAAATATTATTTTGAATCTGCACCCTACTATTCATCTGTCTCCACACCCTCCATGCACATAACTACACTCGATACTTGATTATTGCACTTAAACATACTGGCTGATGACCGGATCATGCAGTCTTATATGAAAATCCCTACTTATTATAATTGCCTGACCTGAAATAACAAGCACTTTTCACCTATTGTGTCCATCCATTGCCTTGTTGAATGTAAGCTTGCAAGCAGGGACCTCGCTTCTAATGTAACTGTTTAAACTGAATTTATTGTATGTACATGTCTCCGCTTAATTGTAAAGTGCTGTGGAATATGTTGGCACTATATAAATAAAAATTATTAATTATTATTACTGTTGGATAAAATGTGTATCACGCGAGGGTCTTGCCACAGACACATGAACGGTGCCATGTGGGCCAAGCTGCAAAAAAGGCAAATGTTCTGTGTCCCCAACAGTAGAAACAGTACCTATCCTCTCCTCACGCTGACTCGCATCCACCTCCACCTCCTCCTCTCCAGACCATCTAGGCTAGACAGACATGAAGCTTGGGTTGGGTGTCCCCTCTGTAGCATTACGAGTCCCCGCAGTAGCCCAGAAAAACAAGTCCTCTCCCTCCTCATCTTCCTCCTCATCACCCAATGTTGCCTCAGAATATTGGCTGGGCTGGTTAGTATCACCCATTGGGAAATCTGGGTCCATACCAACATGCTGGGCACTCAAAGATTCCTCTTTGAGATTATGCAGTGATTGTTTCAAGAGACACAGCAACAGGATGGTTACGCTGATAATAGCCTGATCACCGCTCACAAGGTTGGTACAGTACTCACACCTCACAAATGTCAGCGATCCACACCCACTCAACAGTTGTGTGGTGGCTGACTCTCAGTTTGACTGGAATGCTGAAGCTAGTATTCAGCTACTGCCCTCTGCTGTTCACCAATCCTCGCCAACATACGATGATAGGTGGAGTTCCACCGTGTGGGCAGGTTGCAAATGAGTCGTTGACTTGGAAAATTCAAGCGCTTTTGCAGTGCTGAAAAAGCAGCAAAAGCAGTAGAGGAATGGTGGCGCTAATATAGCGCACCTTCTCAAGTAGGTACGGCAAGTCACGGAAAGTTTTCAGAAATTTCTAAACAACTAGGTTCAGCATGTGAGCCATGCATGGCACATGTACCAGCTTGCCAATCTTTAAAGCCGCCACCAGGTTACGCCCATTATCACAGACGATTATCGCAGATGACCAGACCGGGTTGGAGGTGCAGCGGGGAGAGCCACTGATTGGTCTGTTGTTTTAAAACTTGCCACAGCTCTGTTGCAGTGTGTGCTTTCTGACCTAGACAGATCAGCTTCAGCAGAGCATCTTGCCATTTTGCCAATGCGCTGCTGCACAGGTCCCAGGTTGGCAGTGATGGGGAGAGTATTTCAGCAGAGGATAAGAAGCAGGAGAAGGGGAGAGAGGAAGTGGAATATGAAGAGGTGGAAACCCTGACAGAAGTTGGGCCCGCTATTCTTAGCATGGGTAGGATGTGTGATGTTCCAGTTTGTGCCTTTGTCCTACCCTCCACCAGGTTCCCCCAGTGTGCAATGACAGAAATGTATCGTCCCTGTACACAAAAATTTTGTCCAAGTGTCTGTTAGGGGGATCTTCCGGGTTATGGCATTGGTGAGAGCACGGTTCAGATTGTGTAACACGTGCTTGTGTAACACAGTGACGGCACACCGGGCAAAATAGTGGCGGCTGGGAACACTGTATTGTGGGGCAGCCACAGCCAAGAGATCACGGAAGATTTTGCTTCCACAAGCCTAAACGTCAACATCTCCACAGCTAGCAATTAGTGTTGAGCCACCCCCGTAGTGTTCGAGTTCGGTTCGGTTCGTCGAACACCCGTATGTTCGCCGAACTGTTCGTCGAACTGTTCGACGAACACCTTCGAACACCATTAAAACCAATGGCAGGCAAACAAAAACACATAGAAACACATAGAAAACACCTTCAAAAGGTTTCAAAAAGCTGAGAAACTGCTCAGAAGACACAACTAACACATGGAAAAGTGACAAGTACATATAGTCATGCGCAAAGAAAAGAGGTGGAGGAGTAAAAGGAGCAGGAGACACAGATATAGGCATGTCATGCCTTTCTAAAACCAAAAAAGTGCGAAGCCGACACGGCCAGTCCGTTCCTGCCCGTGCGACCTCCGTGTCGCCGGGTTTGTGCCAGAGCCGCGGTGGACCCTGACGGCCAGCCCCCCTCTCCCAATACTGGTGCCTGTCCGCTGGTGGGTCGAGCCCCCCCACGGTGGGGGGTGGGGGGGGGGGAGTAGCATCTGCAGAAGAAAGACCATCTTCCAGCCAAACTAAGATGTCTACTTCTTTTCGTGGACAATGTGATATGATCCCTTTCTTATGGACACGCCCATCGCTACAAATTCCAGATGAGGCACAAAAACAGCAGGTGCTTCAACGGATATCAAGTGCTCCTTTAAGTGGGCTCTCCTCCACCTCAACATCACAAATACTCCAGTCCTCAGAGGTGTCACCCCAATCGCACTTGCTTCCTCACAGCTCCCAAGTCTCCAGCTGCCCGTCTGAGTATGGGGTAACACAGATGGTTGAGTCTGCACAGCTGTTTACTCATACTATAGCCTGGGAAACGGAGGTCTGCTCCAGAGCTTCTGTTAATCCAGACGAGGAAATGATCTGCACTGATGCCCAGAATCTTTATGAGTCGGATCCAGGACCAGATGAAGAAGGTTCTGAGCATAATGTAGACCCTCGTTCCCAAACTGTAACTCCTGTTGGTGGAGACAATGATGAAGACGATGATGAGACTCAAATATCTGATTGGAGCGACAACTTGACTTTTCGGTCAGGGCAGGAAGAGGTTGGCTCTGAGGACGACGGGTGTGAGAACACACAGGGTGATGATGACGAGGTTGGAGATCCCACTTACTGTCAACCCACAGTCAGCCAGTCGATGCGGTCAGCAGAGGAGGTGGAGGAGGATGTGACTAGCCCAGGGGATGGGGATGACTCGGTACCCGGGCCTTTGCCTGGCCTTGGGGATGTCGCGGTGGTCGGC
Source organism: Phyllobates terribilis (assembly GCF_046119375.1). Taxonomy (NCBI): domain Eukaryota; kingdom Metazoa; phylum Chordata; class Amphibia; order Anura; family Dendrobatidae; genus Phyllobates; species Phyllobates terribilis. Next base: position 279,961,089 of record NW_027362767.1, read on the forward strand.
TCCCGGGCCCGTACCCTGGGGTCACTCTTTAAAAGGGTGGATAATTGTTAATTTTATAAGAGTTCGTGATGCCACCTGTGGTATCTGGTGAGAAGCAGCAGTCCACTGAGGCCGGTGATAAGGCAGCTCGATGGTATAGCTCCCCACAGGTGGAGCTAGGCCTCAGAAAAGCGTATGCAGGGGGAATGCAGGACAGGTGAGACCCAGCTGGGTCAGAGCAAGAATGGGAACAGACATGGTAGTCACTTCAGTACCTTTTACTGGTGGAAATTCAGGCACATCCCGGAGCACTGCAGGGTGAAGGGTGCATATCAGGATCCTGCCCAATGAGCTGGTGTAGGGCCTCCTGTTTCTTGCCTCTGCGTAGTAAGTTTCTGACCTGCCTGGAGCTAGGCCTAACTTTGTCTCTGTCCTGCGCTGGCTGACCTTATGGTAGGGCCTTGTCTTGGAGTTCACGCTCACAGTATGCGGGGCCTAAGAGTCTCCTGGATCTGTTACGTATCAGCACCTTAGCGATCCTGGGACTTGTAGTTCTCCAGGGATTCCGGTTATGTCTTACTGAGTCATAGAGATCCCAGTAAGCTCGGATCCGGTGTCCTGTAAATGCTTCGGGGTGAGCTGGTTAAGCTCCTCTGCCCCTTATGTACTAACTCGCCTTCGGCCTACTCGGGTCCTCACTAGGCTATACACACTAACGGCAGCTTGCCGTGCTTCACCGATCTTATGGCGCCGGCACACCTTAAGCTGTAACTGGGCTCCCTGAATCTAGTTAGCAGGAGCCTCGTGCTCCACTGCTGAACTATTAACTGAGTTCTCTAGACTAGACTGAGCTCCACTGCAGACTGACCTCTCTTAGGCTTCTCTACTGCAGGAACTCTTCAGAGGAACTGAACTGCCTAGCTCCACCTTCCCTATTTATATCCCTAACGGGCTCCCTCTGCTGGTCTGAGGTGGAAGGTGGAGATGTGTGAATGTTTATAGGGGACTCTTGTGGAGGATTCCATCAATGCACTTTTCTAGGATCTGTGATACCAAGCGCAGCGGTGCGTCACAGATGCTATTGACGACGAGGTTAGGTTGCGCCTTCCTGGACAGAGACGGAGTACTGGAAGCACGTCAACAACTGCATCCTCAACCACAACAATGCCTCTGACCACAAGTCGTAGTGGCTCTTCAGGTCGCATGGGCTCTAAGCCTTGCATAGCCTGGGAATTTTTTCAGATCGATAAGGATGACCCAACTCGTGTTATCTGTAATATTTGTCAACAACAGCTAAGTAGAGGCCAAAAAATCCATAGTTTGTGTACTTCACGCATGAACCGTCACATGGATATGAAGCATAAGTTGCAGTGGATCGCTCACCCTTGCTACAATGCGGCCTAGCGGGCCGGGCCAACCACCATCTGCCCCATCATGTGCATCCGCGGCCTCTTCATCCTCTGTGACTGGGGGGACAGCAGTCACACGTGTTTTTGGACGCAGACCTGCCACCTCTTTACCCGCAACAGCCAGTTTGATTGGCAGGTCGTCAGTTCATTTGGAAGTGGAAACACCTGCTGGTGTTGAGCGCTCTCTGACATCGAGAGCACCACCTTTGGATCAAGTCAACCTAACATGTCCGCCTGCATCTTCCTCACAGACCGGCAGTTTGCCGGTGACACCCTACTCAACCCCGTCTAAGCACAACAGCCAGCCCTCGGTCCCTCAGATGTGGACAAGTAAAAGACCATTTCCTCCTAGCCATGACAAAGCTAAGAGGTTGAATTTCACCATCTGCAAGCTCTTGGCTACAGAAATGCTGCCTTTCCGCCTGGTGGACACAGAGGATTTTCGATACCTTATGTTCGTCGCAGTGCCCCAGTACCAGATGCCCAGTCGGCACTACTTCTCAAAGAAAGGTGTGCCTGCGCTCCACCAGCATGTCGCACACCGCTTCTTTGAGAAACTCTGTGTGTGACAGGGTGCATTTCACCACAGACACTTGGACGAGTAGGCATGGACAGGGGCGTTACATGTCGCTGACTGGGCACTGGGTAACTATGGTGACAGCAGGACAAGCGGCTGCTGTCCAAGTCTTACCGTCCCCACGAGTTGTGCGTCAATCCTCTTTATCTCGAAGTTCCTCCACTGCTTCTGCCTCCTCAACCTCCTCTCGGTCCTCCACCTGCACCCAAAGCCTGTCTGGTAATGCCACCTGCTTTCTAATTGCACAGAAGGAATCCTGCACGCCTCCTTACTATGCTGGCAGCAGGGCTCAATGCCATCAGTGTTTACTTTGAAATGTCTGGGAAATGTGAGTCACACAGTTGAGGAGTTGTGGTCAGCTCTGGAGACCCAGTTTCATGAATGGTTGTCTCCACTGGACCTGAAACCAGGGAAGGCCGTGTGCGACAATGCTGCAAACCTGGGTGCGGCCCTTCGCCGGGACAATGTCACACACGTGCATTATATGGCTCACGTGTTGAACCTGGTTGGTCAGCAATTTTTAGCCCACTATCCCGGACTAGATGGCCTTCTGTAGAGGGCACGGTCGCTGTGTGCTCACTTCCGCCGTTCGCATCCCGCAGCTCAACAACTTACATCTCTACAGAAGTCATTGGGCCTGCCAGTTCACCGGCTGAAATGCGATGTGCCGACACGGTGGAATTCAACTCTGCACATGTTGCAGCGACTGTGGCAGCACCGACAAGCCCTGGTGCAATACGTTCTGACATATAGCCAGGGCCAACGAGATCCAGAGGTGGGGCAAATCACGCTGCAGGAGTGGTCTCAGATCAGGGACCTATGAAGTTGACGCGCCCCCTGGGCCATGGGGTACCCGGAGCCGGGCCGGTAGACGCTGCGGGTTGTAGTCACTGTGGCGGTGACCCGGTCCGTGACCCAGGGCGGTCAATCCAAGGGTAATTTGTATATATGGGTTTTATAATGTCCGACTACGCCGCCTGTGGAGTGCGGCCAAAGGGGCCGCTGCTGCGGAACAGTCCTCTGAAGCTGGTGGTTTTGCAGCAATGGTATTATTACTCCCCACAGGAAGAGTGTAGCTTCAGGGCAGTGTGGGTGGATGATGGTGGTTGTAGTGCAGGGAGTCAGTAATGAACACAGAGTCCGTGTGATGCAGTCCCAAGATCTTTACTCACAGTTGTTGCAGTCCAGATTACAGGTACCAGAGCAATCTCCCCCGTCGTGCTGTGCGTACTCAGTGAGGGGCTCAGTCCACCCCCAGATAGTTCCAAAGTACTTAGCAGGACCCCCTTCTGTGTGTCCTTTCTCTGGCCTTCTCCCTGCACCTCACACCCAGTGACACTTCTATCCGGTATCCTCGGGCCTTGGCGGGCGACGTGTGTTCCGTCCCCTGGGTCCTATGTGGCTACCTTCTTAGTGAGACTGGTGTGGACTTTGGCCTGCAGTACATGAAATGCTGCAGCCTCCGGTTTCTAGTTGAGCCTTGCTGTTTCTCCGCTAGTTGAGGGACCGGTTCCCCTTATCTGGCCTGACCCCTCTACCTCCTGGTAGCAGCGGGCATACGGGTAGCATTCTGCACGGCCCGTACCCCTAGGGTCCCTTCGGTTCCTGGAGCCCTCCTGCTCCCACTCCTCTCTTCTCTCCTTCAGTCCTGAGCCTCCCAGGCTAGGCCCGCCTCTGGAGCAGAGCTCATGCAGAGCCTCTGCTCCTGTAACTTCTCCTCCTCTGACTGGCTTTCTTTTTATAAGATGGCTTCCTATTTATACTCTCCCTGTCATGTGCTCCCCTAAGCTGCTCCCCTAAGCACCCACTACATAGGACCCTCCCGCCAGCTAGGGACCTGGGACTGTGTTCTCCCTTAGGAGAAATCTTGCCCTACCCCCACTGCGGGTATGTGTTGGATGCAGGTGTTAGGGTCCCGAAACATACTCCTTCCTTACCTGAGGGTGAGATACCACACCTCTGGGTGAGATGCAGTAACTCTGTGGCGACTGAACCCTCAGGGGCGCCACACACCCTTCTGCACAGTTTTGAAATGGCAACGAAGATGTTTAGTGCTGACGACGATGCCATTATCAGCATGACTATTCTGGTGATTTACATGCTGGAGCACACGTTAAACAGAATTCAGAGTCAGGTGGTGGGACAAGAGGAGGTGGAGGAAGTAGAGGAGGAGTCGTATGCGGAAGGGATAACATCTCCAAGGTCCAGACAGTCGGCAGCACCAAGGCGGCAGGCATGGGAGGGTGGAGGAGAGGGATTAACCAGGGCGCATGGTAGCAGCCAAACTGTTGAGGAAGGTGCAGGAGCCGAGGAAGAAGTGGAGGACGAACTGCCGATGGGCATGTAAGACTCATCAGATGAGGGAGACCTTGATCACATTTCTGTTGTGCGAGGCTGGGGGGAGAGGGCAGAGGAAGGAAGCATGATTCTTACCTCGCTACCAACACAACAAGGACTTTGTCCTCCTGGATGTGCAAGACACATGAGTGCCTTCTTGCTGCACTACCTGCAACATGACCCTCGAATTGTCAGAATTCGAAGTAATCCCGACTACTGGGTTGCCACACTCTTAGACCCCCGGTACAAAAGTAAATTTGCCGAAATAATTCCTGCCATAGAAAGGGATTCACGCATGCAGGAGTATATGCAGATGCTGTTGCAGAATCTTACATGTGCTTTTCCACAAAACACCAGTGGTCCACGTAGTGAATCTCACAGTTCTAACTTGCAAACCGTATGACTGTCGAGTCTTCATCACTCAAACCGTAACAGTAACACAGTATCTGCTGGTAACAGCAATTTTGTGGAATCTTTTCACCACTTTAGACCATCCTTTGCAAGGCCACAGGAGACAAGAAGTCTGACACATAGTCAACGCCTAGAGAGGATGGTACAGGAGTATCTCCAAGTGAACATCTAAGCCATGACTGTGTCACTGGACCCTTGCTCATTTTGGGTTTCCAATCTGGAAAAATGTCCGGAGCTCGCCACTCACACCTTGGAGATCTTGTCATGCCCTGCAGCCAGCGTTCTCTCTGAACGTGTGTTCAGCGCTGCTGGTGGTGTGCTGACAGATAAGCTCACGCGGCTGTCCACTGAGAATAAAGACAGACTCACGTTCATAAAGATGAACAAATCATGGATATGCAAGGACTTTTCTACCCCTGTGTCATCCTGGGGAGACTAAAAGCTTGAGGATTTGGTAAAATCACCTCACCAACCGTTTTAAGCAACTGTGGGGCAATTGATGCCACTTAACCCTAGAACGCATGACCATAAAAATCTACACTTTCATATACCTGGGGCCTTTTAGGCCCGTGTGCAAATAACATGGAATAACTCAAAGTCAAATGACAAACAACTATATACATGAAGAATACCTAGAGTTACAAAATTCTAACTAAAGTAATCTTGCAGAAAATAGAAAACAATTAACAGGGCGGGACTGCGAGGCCCCAGGTATCTGTTCTAGGGTTAAGTGGTGTCTGTGCCACAATTTTGGGAAAAAATGGAGACTCTTTTTGGAGTCCCCTTGCTGTGTCTTACGTGATGTTGGCATCGTCAATTTCAGGTGAGTTGGGTCGCTCCCCGACCCCCACTTTTAACTGTAAGAAACTACATACACTATGGCTTTGGGTAACACAGATGGTTGAGTCTGAAGAGCTGTTAACTCAGAGGTCTGCTCCAAAGCTTCAGTGTCTGCTAGTTAGCGTAGAATTTTTAACTGCATCTAGCCTAGGCAATACTTTGGGCGTAGTAGCCCAGCTGCAAAGCAAGCTGCACCGCCTGTTTATCTAATAAGAATTTTTAAATGCATCTAGCCTAGGCAGACTGTGGGGACCCCCAACCAAACCCAGACGCTCAGCCCCCCTACCGCCCCCCCTTTCCTTGACAATACAATAATGTAACTCTTACAACTGGATGGGTGAGGATCGGTCACAGCTTTATTAACTCTTTATACTCATTCCATTAGAAAGGCATTTTATTTCTAAAATAATTCAGCTTGTTGCAGCATGCCCTGGGTCCCCACTCCGGCAAGTTGGCCAACAAGTGTAACTCTCCAACATGTCCTTTCTATTTCCAGGCCACGGAGGATCCTGCGTACTCGTATGCAGGACTCTGAACCCCGCCCATCACTCTTAACGCTTGTTCCACTCCGTCCTGGAATCCTGACAGGAATATGTCCAGTCCTATATCCATTAAGTGAACACCGTCGGCCCATATGAGGCCTGCTTTATCTCCTTCCAGTTGTCGGTGTCGTATCACTACACCGCCTCTGTCTCTTCTAAATTTTGCCATCCGAATATTTATTACCCGCCTTGTCCGTTCGATGGCCGTGATATCTCGCGCACCTTGCCATACCGCTATCGGCACAATCTCTGACCATACTATAGTTAGTTTTGTGAAAAATTCTCTGAAGCGCTCAGTGTCTAGTTTCATTATTGCCATTAGTTATGCGCTCTTGTGATGACCTAGGTTGTTTCCCCCGGCCTGTATAACTAAGATGACCAGACCTCTTGCCTCTCTCCCTATCTTGATTACCTCCATTAGTACCTGTGGCCATAGCAGGCCTCTAATACCTCTCCAGTTGAAATATGTGTTATGAAACTCTAATTTCCTCCCGCCTGGGCGGACTTTCGCCCTTTTTTCTGCCCAATATATATACGAGTGGCCTATCACCCACACTGTTGGCTTAGCATCACCTGTAAAAGAAGCAAACCACGTTAGGATAACATGTCCGGTCTTATGTATCTCGCCAAACACGTGGATCGCCATCTCCCTATCCTCTGAACTTCCTTTTCTGACAGTCCTGCTCTTGCTGATTCCGTGGCCGCACCTATGCGGAATGAGTGTGTCCCGTAATCTTTGGGGTGGTTCCCTGCCGATGTTATGCATTTATTAAATATAGCTTGGAAGTGGTATCTTGATAATGGCGTTCCATCAATGTGTGATAGGATGAAATTAATTTGTGATCTGATGGTTATATATGTTTTTACTATTGTTACCAGACTCAGTTTAACGTTTGTGGGTTGTAGAAGTACCCAAGTGCCCCTGCCCGCTGGAACCGTTTTCGATTGGCGTATGCGTAGACTTATTGCATTATTGGCTATGACTACGTCCTGGTGTAATAAGCCTCCACTGGTGGTAATTTTGGATTGAGGGACTAATTCGCTTATGCATAGCGCCCCGAAGAAGGCGATTGCAAATGCAGTAGACAGTAGTGTTGCTTCAAATTGTGAGTGTCATGTTAATGGTGTTAGGGATATGATGTGAGATATCAGTTTTAGTGACACGGGACGGGACGTCTACACTCCTGACTTGGCTGACCCCTTTTCCACCCTTTTATGGATTGTCTGATAATGAATCTTTGTCACATCTCCCCAATTCAGTAGTTGGAAGTGAAATGCTACTCCGGTCAGACACCGCTGCGCTGACGCCCCTGATATGCCCCTCATCATTAGCTGGTGGAGAAATTCTATGGCGACTTGTGATCTGGCTTGTTCACATTGGTCAACCCGTCTGCCTGCTACTAGTCATGTCCACTCTTCCCATGCCTTACCGTATGCTTGCCACATCGACGGGGCAACTGACGCTCTGATTAATGGCATCAACTATTCGCCACTAGATCCCATAGGGAGGGTGGGCAACTGTTGCCCGATGGGTGGGCGTTGGGGAAGAGATCTGTGAAAATCTGCCAATTGAATTGTGATAAAGCGTTGGCAGCAGCTTTAGACCCCTCAGCATCGTGGCTAGCGCGGACCCATACATTGTGTTTTAGGCACAGGAATGCTAGCCGGCGTAGTAGGCCTAGCACTGGGAGAGACGATGATGCCATCTTATTAATGCAGTGCGCTAGGCTGTTGTTTTTTGTTATGAAGCGTATATTTTTGTTAGCCAGGCGCGCCCCATATTTCTATTGCTACCACTATTGGGAAGAAAAATTATTTTCCGGGCTAGATGCAGCTAAAAATTATAAATAATTTCAAAGCTGGTGGAGCTTGGCATAGATGGCCTAATACAATGAGTACTACACACTGCTAGAAGCCGAAATATTTTTCCAGAGCTAGATGCAGAAAAAAATTCTATTGAATTTGCAACCTGATGGAGGTCAGTATAGATGGACTAATAGAACAAGTCCCACACACTGCTAGAAGCCTAAATATTTTTTCAGAGATAGATGCAGAAAAAAATTATATTGAATTTGCAACCTGATGGAGGTTGTAACGGGTCCGGGAGGCGGAACCTCTGAGCTACTATACAAGGGGGCGGCCCTTGTAAGGGAGCGGGTGGCAGTCTCTGGGTGAACGGACAGGGAGTTACGGCAAGTGATCAGGGCAGTCTCTGGGTAAGGGGTAGGTACGACCTGTGATGGCAGAGCCTCCGGGTAGGCTAGCAGGCAGATGGTAGATGTGTGCTCCCAGGTGAGCAAGCGAGAGTCTCTGGAATAGCAGGTGGTCACGGCACGTGACGGCGGAACCTCCGGGCTGGCAGGCAGGTAGGTAACGGAGAAGCGCTCCCAGGTGAGCGGGCAAGAGTCTCTGGAATAGCTGGTGGTCACCGCACGTGACAACGGGACCTCCGGGCTGGCAAGCAGGCAGGTAACGGAGATGCGCTCCCAGGTGAGCGGGCAAGAGTCTCTGAGATAGCTGGTGGTCACAGCACGTGACAACGGAGCCTCCGGGCTGGCAAGCAGGCAGGTAGCGGAGAAGCGCTCCCAGGTGAGCGGGCAAGCTGGTCCATAGACAGACTGACCGGAGTTGTAAGGCAGACCGTCGGACCTCAGGCAAGCAGGCAGGTAGCTGATGTGCGCTCCCAGGTGAGCGGACAAGTTGGTCCTTAGACAGACTGACCGGAGTTGTAAGGCAGACCGTCGGACCTCAGGCAGGCAGGCAGGTAACAAGTATTCAGGCAGGAATCAGGCAGGTAACTAGCAGGAAACTGGCAGGAAACTGGCAGGTAACTGGCAGGTAACTGGCAACGGGACCTGAGGGCTGAAGCACAGGTGAGACACAGGTGCAAACAACATTGCTCGGGCACCTCCATTTTGGAGGAGGTGCCTTATATATGATGAAGTCCTCCGGCCATTGGCCGGGGACTCCTTAGGACGGCGCGCGCGGCCCCTTTAAGAGGAGGGGAGCGCGCGCGCGCGCGCCCTAAGCACAGGGGCCGGGAAGGAGCGCGCGCTGAGAGCAGAGCGGGAGGAGGACGCCGGGAAGGAGCGCGCGCTGACAGCAGAGCGGGGAGAGGACGCCGGGCACGGAGCAGAGCGGTGAGGGGAGCAGCGTCCCTGGCTAGCAGAGGGCAGGGACGCCAGCGCTACAGTACCCCCCCTTTAGGCCCCCCCTTTTTTAGGCCAGACAGAAATTTAGCTAGGATGAGAGGGGCATGGATGTTCTCCCGGGGCTCCCACGTTCTCTCCTCAGGACCAAACCCCTTCCAATCTACCAGAAAAAAGGTCTTTCCTCTTACCCTTTTGGTGGCAAGAATGTTCTCTACCTCAAACTCGTCCTCAGCAGAAACCGGAGCAGGAGGCGTACCTGTAGACTTGGAAAAAGAGTTAAGCACCACAGGTTTGAGGAGAGACACATGGAAGGAGTTAGGGATCCGTAAGTTGGCCGGGAGTTTCAATTTATAGGCCACCGGGTTGATCTGACTGATGACTGTTATGCACACGCCCGGGCTAAGCGGCGTGTGCGTGTGATTGGTAGTGATTCCACTGGACCGTGCCGGAGAGTGAATGACTGGAGGGGCGTGACTAGGTATTCACCCGATCCGACCAGGGTCGCACGACGGCATACGACGCCAGTGCACCAAGGAGAAACCGAGCAGAGGGACCAGGTGCTACTCCAGGACAGACCCCGGACACGGCTGTTGACCCACACAGGGGAATACAGGAACAGGCTGGTAGGCTGGCACACAGACTGGTGGGTATAGGCAGGCACGACTGGTATGCAGGCAGGCGGGTATGCAGGCAGGGGGGTAAAGGCAAGCACAGCTAGAGTGCAGACAGGGAGGCACTAGCAGGTAGGAACACAGGCGGGATAGGACCCAGTACACACCGGGACACAGGAACAATACAGGCAAAGGGGTACAGGCAAGCACGGCTAGAGTGCAGACAAGGCTGAGCAGGGAGGACAGGGCTCTGTTCACACGGAACAGACAGGAAGGGAAAGACAGAGCCAGACACCCACAGGGTACTTGCAGTGAAGTAGCGAGTGGACCACAAACTCACAAACGGGAGTACAGAGACAACTGGCAGGAGTTAGGTACGAGTTCAGACTCTGCAGAAAAAGGAAGGGAACGGACATAGAGGCAAAAACAGGTAAAGGATAGGAGAGAGTTCAGACTGGAACTGAGTGTACGGAGGAGACCGACACTGCAGCGGGATACAGGAGCGGGTCTGGGAATACTGCCCCCAGAGAGGCGGGACGAACAGGCAAGGAGCGTGTTCAGACAGGACAGACAAGATACAGGAGCGGGTCTAGGTAATCGGCCCCTAGAAGGCAGGAGGAACAGGCTAGGAGCGTGTTCAGACAGGACAGACAAGAGAACACAGAAAGGACTCAGTTCAGACACGGGAACTAATACCGAAAAGCAGGAGACATACAGGACTCAGTTCAGACACGGGAGCTGAAACCGCAAAGCAGGAGAAATACAGGACTCAGTTCAGACACAGGAGCTGATACCGCAAAGCAGAAGACATACAGGACACAGTTCAGACACGGGAGCTGATACCGCAAAGCAGGAGACATACAGGACTCAGTTCAGACACGGGAACTGATACAAAAAGCAGGAGACAAGAGACGGGACCTGGCACCTTCAGAGTGCAAGCACACACTGAAGGAAACACTATGCTCAGGCAGGGATAGAAGGGAGCTGCTGAGCTATATACCAAGTGACAGACAGCAATAGGCTGAGGACGCACAAGGGGTGTGACCCACAGCAGGTACAAAAGGCAGGAAGTGATCGGGCGCCGCCCTTAAGCAGCAGAAACAGACACAAACAGACAGCATGGAGGGAAGCCAGAGAGACATTCTGGACAGGAGATCAAGTGCGCCCTCTTGCACAGTGGGAGATGGACCACCATGCAAGGACGCCGCCAGGTATGTTACAGTACCTCCCCCCTTACGCCCCCTCTTCTTCAGGCCTGCCAGAATCTTCTGCAGGGAATTCGAGGACCAGTCGTTCACTGGGTTGGAGGGGGACAGAGACTTAAGGGTAATCTCTGCTTCGAGGTACATCTTGTCAAGCTCACAGGAAGAAATAGACGGGTTATCAGGTACATAATGAGGAAAAGTCACTGTCTCTTTGTTATCTGGTGGTATCCCGGAGGATTCAGGAAACAACTGGAGGTCCTCCGCCGGGTCAGAAGAGTGCAGAGGCTCAGAGAAAACAACTGCTTCTGAGTACACTAGGTCGGACTCACTGGAGGAAGCAGGCGAGGTATCGGGTACCGAGTATAGGAAAGTCTCTGTCCATTCACCACCAGGTGGCACCCCGAAGGGTTCTGGAGACAGCTGGCGGTTCTCCGCCTGGTCAGAGGGGTGTAGAGACTCACGGGTAACCTCTGCTTCAGAGTACACTAGGTCGGACTAATTGGACGAAGCAAGCGAGGTATCAGATCCAGGATATAGGAAAGTCTCTGTCCATTCACCATCAGGTGGCACCCCGAAGGATTCTGAACACAACTGGAGGTCCTCCGCCTGGTCGGAGGGGTGTAGAGACTCAGGAGTAACCTCTGCTTCGGAGTACACTAGGTTGGACTCACTGGACGAAGCGAGCAAGTTATCAGGTACAGAGTATAGGAAAGTCTCTGTCCATTCACCACCAGGTGGCACCCCGAAGGATTCTGAACACAACTGGCGGTCCTCCGCCTGGTCGGAGGGGTGTAGAGACTCAGGAGTAACCTCTGCTTCGGAGTACACTAGGTTGGACTCATTGGACGAAGCGAGCGAGGTATCAGGTACAGAGTATAGGAGAGTCTCTGTCCTTTCGCTACCAGGTAGCACCCCGAAGGGTTCAGGAGACAACTGGAGATCCTCCGCCTGGTCGGAGGGGTGTAGAGACTCGGAGGTAACTACCACTTTGGGGTACCCATTGTCAGGCTCACAGGACGAAGCGGACAAGGTATTGAGTACCGGGTGTAGAGAAGTCTCTCTCCATTTGTCATCGAGTGGTATCCCGGAGGGTTCAGGAGGCAACAGGGGATCCTCCGCCAGGTAGTAGAGGTGCACAGACTCTGAGGTAACCACAGCTTTGGAGCATCCTTGGACATGCACACCGGTTAAAGAGAAAGAAGCATCTGATGCCGGGTGCAGGAAGTTCTCCTGTGTGGAGTCTGGATGGGCAGAAGTCTCTTCGGCCAGGAGAACTGGTGCACTACCCACGCACATTACCCATTGGGGTTTCTCCGGGATATTGGGAAGTGAAGCTTCAGTAGGGACTTCAAGGTTGGGGTCAGGAGGTCTCAGGGAGGACAGACCCTGGCGTGACAGCTTGCCTCTAAGTCTAGCACGTCTGGACTGCCTCTTGAGGTTGAGAGAAGTATTCCGGAAAGCGTAGTCACCCTGTGAGGATTCTGGGTGGGCAGTAGTCTCATTGGGCTGGAGGACTATTGCGCTACCCACACACATTACCCGTCGGGGCTGCTCCGGGATATTGGGAAGTGAAGCTTCAGCAGGGGCTTCAGAGTTAGGGTCCTCGAAGACCATACAAAAGGCCACCAGGAAGGCCTGCAGGTCAAGGATGACAGGATCCCATGCTTCCCATAGGGGGGTGACCCATTTCAAGGCATCACCCGCTAGGTAGTCAATCATAAAGGCCACTTTAGCCCAATCGGAAGGAAAATAGAGAGGGTAGGCCTTAAAGTGTAGCATGCATTGCTCCACAAATGCACGACACTGTCTTGGATCCCCATAGTAACGTGGCGGATCCGCAGGAACGAGGGCTGATAGATCCATCTGGACGGGTGCGTAATTCGCCTGGAACTCAGCTAAAGGGGGGAAAAAAAATTTATTTATTTATTTTAATGCATGTATTCGCTGGAAAAACTTCTCAAAGAGCGAAGGCCGTGGGGCTCAACGGGAACCATGGCCTGAGCATGCTGTTATGCACACGCCCGGGCTGAGCGGCGTGTGCGTGTGATTGTAGTGATTCCACTGGACCATGAACCGGAGAGTGCCTGGAGGGGCGTGACTAAGTATCTGGCCGATCCAACCAAGATGGCACGACGGCATACGACGCCAGTGCACCAGGGAGAAACCGGGCAGAGGAACCAGGTGCTACTCCAGGTCAAACTCCGGACACGGGGGTTGACCCACACAGGGATTACTGGAACAGGCTGGTAGGCTGGCACACAGACTGGTGGGTATAGGCAGGCACGACTGGTATGCAGGCAGGCGGGTATGCAGGCAGGGGGGTAAAGGCAAGCACAGCTAGAGTGCAGACAGGGAGGCACTAGCAGGTAGGAACACAGGCGGGATAGGACCCAGTACACACCGGGACACAGGAACAATACAGGCAAAGGGGTACAGGCAAGCACGGCTAGAGTGCAGACAAGGCTGAGCAGGGAGGACAGGGCTCTGTTCACACGGAACAGACAGGAAGGGAAAGACAGAGCCAGACACCCACAGGGTACTTGCAGTGAAGTAGCGAGTGGACCACAAACTCACAAACGGGAGTACAGAGACAACTGGCAGGAGTTAGGTACGAGTTCAGACTCTGCAGAAAAAGGAAGGGAACGGACATAGAGGCAAAAACAGGTAAAGGATAGGAGAGAGTTCAGACTGGAACTGAGTGTACGGAGGAGACCGACACTGCAGCGGGATACAGGAGCGGGTCTGGGAATACTGCCCCCAGAGAGGCGGGACGAACAGGCAAGGAGCGTGTTCAGACAGGACAGACAAGATACAGGAGCGGGTCTAGGTAATCGGCCCCTAGAAGGCAGGAGGAACAGGCTAGGAGCGTGTTCAGACAGGACAGACAAGAGAACACAGAAAGGACTCAGTTCAGACACGGGAACTAATACCGAAAAGCAGGAGACATACAGGACTCAGTTCAGACACGGGAGCTGAAACCGCAAAGCAGGAGAAATACAGGACTCAGTTCAGACACAGGAGCTGATACCGCAAAGCAGAAGACATACAGGACACAGTTCAGACACGGGAGCTGATACCGCAAAGCAGGAGACATACAGGACTCAGTTCAGACACGGGAACTGATACAAAAAGCAGGAGACAAGAGACGGGACCTGGCACCTTCAGAGTGCAAGCACACACTGAAGGAAACACTATGCTCAGGCAGGGATAGAAGGGAGCTGCTGAGCTATATACCAAGTGACAGACAGCAATAGGCTGAGGACGCACAAGGGGTGTGACCCACAGCAGGTACAAAAGGCAGGAAGTGATCGGGCGCCGCCCTTAAGCAGCAGAAACAGACACAAACAGACAGCATGGAGGGAAGCCAGAGAGACATTCTGGACAGGAGATCAAGTGCGCCCTCTTGCACAGTGGGAGATGGACCACCATGCAAGGACGCCGCCAGGTATGTTACAATGACCTCCAGTGGGCCGATGAACCGAGGCCCTAACTTATAGGAAGGGATCTTGAGCCGGACATATTTGGACGAGAGCCAGACTTTATCCCCAGGGCGGAATTGAGGAGGGTCCAGACGTTTTTTGTCAGCGTGTCTTTTCATACGCTCGGATGACAGAAGGAGTGCGGACCGGGTACTCTCCCATATGGAGGAAAATTTGTTAACAAGAGATTCCGCAGCCGGATTGTCCGCCGAGGTGGAGACGGGAAACGGGATCCGAGGATGCTGACCGTAGACTACAAAAAACGGGGATTTGGAGGAAGACTCGCTCTCGTGATTGTTGTACGAGAATTCGGCCCATGGCAGGAGATCCACCCAGTCAGAATGGTGGGCATTAACGAAGTGCCGAAGGTAACTGGTCAGGTTCTGATTGATCCGCTCCACTTGACCATTAGACTGTGGGTGGTAAGCGGAGGAGAAGTCCAGGGTGACGTCCAGCAATTTACAAGTGGCTCTCCAGAAACGGGAAGTGAACTGTACCCCACGATCCGACACGATGTGACGGGGCAGGCCATGAAGACGGAAGATGTGGCGGATAAAGTCTTTAGCCAGCTCGGGTGCAGACGGAAGACCTGGCAGTGGAATGAAGTGAGCCATCTTGGAGAAGCGGTCAGCGACCACCCAAATGACCGTACAACCGGCAGAGACGGGTAGATCAGTAATGAAGTCCATCGCTATATGCTGCCAGGGGGCAGCAGGTACTGGCAGAGGTAGGAGGCGGCCGGCCGGCAGGTGTCTCGGAACTTTGTTGCGGGCGCAGGACACACAGGCAGAAACAAAGTCTATTACATCCTTGTGCAGGTTAGGCCACCAGTAGTGCCGGGTAATAAGCTGGAGGGTCTTTTTCTGACCGGCGTGGCCAGCTAGTTTAGACGAATGACCCCAGTGTAGGATCTTCTCCCGATCAGGTACTGGTACGAACGTCTTACCAGGAGGAAGACGATTTAGACTCACGGGAGCCACCTGCATTACTCTGGCGGGATCGATGATATGTTTCGGATCCTCCTCGAGATCAGACACCAGAAAGGACCGAGACAAGGCGTCCGCCTTGACGTTTTTGTCAGCCGGGCGAAAATGAAGGACAAAATCAAAACGAGCAAAAAACAAGGACCACCGGGCTTGGCGCGGGTTAAGTCTCTGGGCATGCTGGAGGTAAGCCAAGTTCTTGTGGTCAGTGTAAATTATTACCGGGTGAAGAGCCCCCTCGAGCAGGTAACGCCACTCCTCCAATGCCAGTTTGATGGCCAATAACTCTCGGTCTCCTATGGAATAGTTGCGCTCAGAGGAGGAGAAGAGTTTAGAGAAGAAGCCACAAGTTACCATCCTCCCGGAAGATGATTTTTGAGTAAGTACCGCTCCGGCTCCAGAGGAGGAGGCGTCAACTTCCAGGAAGAACTGTTTGTTGCCATCTGGGCGATGCAGCACCGGGGCGGAAGAGAAGGCCTGTTTAAGGGAAAGAAAGGCCTCCTCTGCTTCGGGTGGCCACTCTTTGGGATTAGTACCTTTACGGGTGAGCGCAGAAATTGGGGCCGTCCGGGAAGAGAAGTGTGGTATGAAGAGGCGGTAGTAGTTGGCGAAGCCCAGGAATCGCTGAATGGCCTTCAACCCCTCCGGTCGGGGCCATTTCTCGA
The DNA here is from genome assembly GCF_046119375.1 of Phyllobates terribilis. Lineage (NCBI taxonomy): Eukaryota > Metazoa > Chordata > Amphibia > Anura > Dendrobatidae > Phyllobates > Phyllobates terribilis. The sequence continues at coordinate 279,977,279 of NW_027362767.1, forward strand.
TGGCAGACAGTTTCTCAGGATCCATTTGTAGGCCGGTCTGAGAGATAATGTAGCCCAGAAACGGAAGCGAGGTCTGCTCAAAGAGGCACTTCTCAAATTTAGCGTAGAGATGGTTCTGCCTTAGCCTGAGCAGGACCTGACGAACGTCCCTCCGGTGAGTCTGGAGATCCGGAGAGAAGACCAAGATGTCGTCCAGGTACACCACTACGCAGGAGTAGAGAAGGTCCCGGAAGATGTCATTGACCAACTCTTGAAAGACGGCAGGAGCGTTACAGAGACCAAAGGGCATTACCAGGTATTCATAGTGGCCGTCCCGGGTGTTGAATGCCGTCTTCCATTCATCCCCCTGACGAATACGAACCAGGTTGTACGCCCCACGAAGGTCCAGTTTGGTGAAGATCCTAGCCCCCCTCAGGCGATCAAATAATTCTGGAATGAGCGGAAGGGGGTATTTATTCTTCACCGTGATCAGGTTTAGGCCTCTAAAGTCTATACAGGGACGGAGAGAGCCGTCCTTCTTTTTGACGAAAAAGAAGCCTGCTCCCGCCGGGGAGGTAGATTTCCGGATGAATCCTCTGGCCAGATTCTCCTCAATATATTCGGACATTGACCGGGTCTCAGCAGCGGATAAAGGATAGATACGCCCACGGGGAGGAGTAGTACCGGGTAGCAGATCGATGGGACAGTCGTATGGTCTATGTGGTGGTAATGTCTCTGCCTCCTTTTTATTAAAGACATCTGCATAAGACCAATAAGGAATCGGAAGTCCAGGTAGATTAGCTGTGGTAGGAGAGGGACGGACGGGATGGACGGGAACCAGGCAGGTTTTATGACAGTCTTGTCCCCAGCGAAGGACCTCTCCGGTTTGCCAGTCTAGCACGGGTGCATGTCTCTGGAGCCAGGGCAGACCTAGCAAGAGGGCGTGAGGGAGTCCAGGCAGAACATGAAAGGAGATACTTTCAGAATGCAGCATTCCCACCTGCAGGGTAATGGATTCGGTGATGAGTTGAATGGGGCAAGGTAAGAGGCCCCCATCCACGGCAGCGACAGACAAGGGTACAGCCAGAGGTTTGGTGGGGATGCGGTATTTCTCAACCAGCGACTGTGAAATAAGGTTCCCGGCTGCTCCAGAGTCAAGTTGGGCTAGTTCGAAATAACGGTTCTCCCCGTAGATGATCGAAACTGACAACAGCAGGGATGGAGAGGATTTATTCTTGTCTAGGTGGACCTCTCTGAGCGAACCTAGACACAGGCGTTTCCCGACCTCTCCGGGCAGGCACGGATCCGGTGCTCCTTACTGCCACAGTAGAAGCAGCTCCCCTCGGCACGGCGTGAGTCCTGACGGGTTTTGACCATCTTGGTCTGGTCGACCTGCATAGGCTCAGGAGAGTGTACCTGGGGAGAGATGGAGGGAATGACGGGTTTCTGGAAAGTAGGAGCTAAACGTGGAATCCTTCTCTCACGGGTGACCTCTTTGGCACGCTCCTGGAACCGTAGGTCAATCCGGGTGGCAAGGGTTATTAGATCATCGAGAGAGGTAGGAATGTCCCGACCAGCAAGTTCATCTTTAATACGACCGGACAGACCCTCCCAGAAGACGGATACCAGAGCGTCGTTATCCCAGGCCAGCTCCGAGGCAAGGGTGCGGAACCGTATGGCATATTGGCCCACGGTGAGACCCTCCTGACGGAGGCGTAGCAGAGAGGATGCGGATGAGGTCTTCCGTCCGGGTTCGTCGAAGACTTTCCGGAAAGCCGAGAGAAAAGCAGGCAAGTTGGACACCAGGGGGTCTCCTCTCTCCCATAGAGGATTTAGCCAGGCCAGGGCCTCCCCGGTGAGATGGGACATGATAAAGGCAATTTTGGCCCGGTCGGAATTAAACTGATGGGACAAAAGTTCAAAGTGCAGGGTGCACTGATTTATGAAGCCCCGAGCCTGGACGGGGTCGCCTCCGAAGCGAGGAGGTGCAGAGAGCCGGGGTCCGGGGTAGGATACCATAGTATTAGTGGGCAGCGGAGCTGCCGGATTGCAAGATATGGCACTGGCGGAGGTTGTTGGTGGATCAGACAGAGTGTTCAGGCGAGTATTAACATTCCGCAGGTGACCCAGGATGGCCTCCTGTTGGGACCTCTGACGGGACAGTTCAAGACAGAGGTCCGAGAGCGAGGGAGCTTGGGTGCCACCGGGTTCCATGGCCCGAGCAAACTGTAACGGGTCCGGGAGGCGGAACCTCTGAGCTACTATACAAGGGGGCGGCCCTTGTAAGGGAGCGGGTGGCAGTCTCTGGGTGAACGGACAGGGAGTTACGGCAAGTGATCAGGGCAGTCTCTGGGTAAGGGGTAGGTACGACCTGTGATGGCAGAGCCTCCGGGTAGGCTAGCAGGCAGATGGTAGATGTGTGCTCCCAGGTGAGCAAGCGAGAGTCTCTGGAATAGCAGGTGGTCACGGCACGTGACGGCGGAACCTCCGGGCTGGCAGGCAGGTAGGTAACGGAGAAGCGCTCCCAGGTGAGCGGGCAAGAGTCTCTGGAATAGCTGGTGGTCACCGCACGTGACAACGGGACCTCCGGGCTGGCAAGCAGGCAGGTAACGGAGATGCGCTCCCAGGTGAGCGGGCAAGAGTCTCTGAGATAGCTGGTGGTCACAGCACGTGACAACGGAGCCTCCGGGCTGGCAAGCAGGCAGGTAGCGGAGAAGCGCTCCCAGGTGAGCGGGCAAGCTGGTCCATAGACAGACTGACCGGAGTTGTAAGGCAGACCGTCGGACCTCAGGCAAGCAGGCAGGTAGCTGATGTGCGCTCCCAGGTGAGCGGACAAGTTGGTCCTTAGACAGACTGACCGGAGTTGTAAGGCAGACCGTCGGACCTCAGGCAGGCAGGCAGGTAACAAGTATTCAGGCAGGAATCAGGCAGGTAACTAGCAGGAAACTGGCAGGAAACTGGCAGGTAACTGGCAGGTAACTGGCAACGGGACCTGAGGGCTGAAGCACAGGTGAGACACAGGTGCAAACAACATTGCTCGGGCACCTCCATTTTGGAGGAGGTGCCTTATATATGATGAAGTCCTCCGGCCATTGGCCGGGGACTCCTTAGGACGGCGCGCGCGGCCCCTTTAAGAGGAGGGGAGCGCGCGCGCGCGCGCCCTAAGCACAGGGGCCGGGAAGGAGCGCGCGCTGAGAGCAGAGCGGGAGGAGGACGCCGGGAAGGAGCGCGCGCTGACAGCAGAGCGGGGAGAGGACGCCGGGCACGGAGCAGAGCGGTGAGGGGAGCAGCGTCCCTGCCTAGCAGAGGGCAGGGACGCCAGCGCTACAGAGGTTAGTATAGATGGACTAATAGAACAAGTCCCACACACTGCTAGAAGCTGAAATATTTTTTCAGAGCTAGATGCAGAAAAAAATTATATTGAATTTGCACCCTGATGGAGGTTAGTATAGATGGACTAATAGAACAAGTCCCACACACTGCTAGAAGCCTAAATATTTTTTCAGAGCTAGATGCAGAAAAAAATTATATTGAATTTGCAACCTGATGGAGGTCAGTATAGATGGACTAATAGAACAAGTCCCACACACTGCTACAAGCTGTAATATTTTTTGAGAGCTAGATGCAGAAAAAAATTATATTGAATTTGCACCCTGATGGAGGTTAGTATAGATGGACTAATAGAACAAGTCCCACACACTGCTAGAAGCCTAAATATTTTTTCAGAGCTAGATGCAGAAAAAAATTATACTGAATTTGCAACCTGATGGAGGTCAGTATAGATGGACTAATAGAACAAGTCCCACACACTGCTACAAGCTGTAATATTTTTTGAGAGCTAGATGCAGAAAAAAATTATATTGAATTTGCAACCTGATGGAGGTCAGTATAGATGGACTAATAGAACAAGTCCCACACACTGCTACAAGCCTAAATATTTTTTCAGAGCTAGATGCAGAAAATAATTATATTGAATTTGCCACCTCATGGAGGTCAGTATAGATAGACTAATAGAACAAGTCCCACACACTGCTAGAAGCTGAAATATTTTTTCAGAGCTAGATGCAGAAAAAAATTATATTGAATTTGCAACCTGATGGAGGTTAGTATAGATGGACTAATAGAATGATGCTATGCCCAAAAGGTTTTACTTCACTAGGTGCAGTAAAAAAATTTGTATTCTATACACAGGTTGTGTAGCTTGCAACACAGATAGGCTACTCCACTTACTAACACACTCTGCAGTAGGCCAAAAAGGATTTGCTTTGCTAGATTTAGCCAACTGATGTGAAAAAAAACTTGCACAGTACTGGCACAGACCTGCCTGGCAAAAAGTGATAGGAACTGATGTAACCTAGACCTGAAAAGGACTTCAATTACAATTAGTCTTTACTCCCAACCTATCTATTTAAGAGCACAGACCTTCCCGATAAAAGTCGTATGAAATGATGTAACCTAGTCTTTAAAAGGACTGCAATCACAACTCTTCCCTACTCCCAAGCTATCTGTAGATTTGTGCGAAAATTGGCTTGAAATTAGCAAAGTATAGCGCACACAGCAACAGCGGTGCCATTTAACATGCAGCTGCAGCAGTGAGAAAATGGTGGCGACGGGGAAAATGGCTGGGTCTTATAGGGCAAGGACATGTGACATACACTGCCAATGACACATGCCCTTGCTTGTGTGAAAAAAAGCAGTTCGCTCCGTGTGTGCGCTGCTGATAGGCTGACAGGTTGCACCTCCCCACTGTAAATGCGGGAAAGAGAAAAAAAAAATGGAGATCTTCATTATTCTTGCAGAGATCCATCCCCTGCCCCTCCCCCCGCCCCGCTGTACACTCAAACTGCGTATTAAAATTAATTTTCAGCATTACTGACAAAAAATCCAGTTATGATTTTGGTGCATGAACAGTTATCGAACATAACCTCGAACAGCCGAATTTTTTTCAAATCGTTCGTGTTCGCCTAACGGCTCGAACACCGCCCAAAACAGCTCGAATTTGAGATTGGCGAACAGTTCGAGTCGAACACCGCTCATCTCTACTAGCAATTTGGCAATGTGCTAATTTAGTATTTGTGCCTTTGGGTGCGTGGCTGGGTATTTCTTTCTTCTTCTTTCTTTCCAAGCTCTCAGGCACGGACAATTGGACGCTTTGCTGGCATGATGTTTGTTGTGTGTGAGCAACCACAGCTTGTGGGCAGGAGGTATGAGCACCTACTTCTTGAACAGCAGATTCTGAAGGACATAGCCCAGGCGACATGGCATAAGTCTCCACCATACCCAAAAGCACTACAGATACTGTCTTGTGATGATCTCATGCAGCCTTTATCTATCCCTCATCCCCTCAATATGGCTGGACCATCATTGTAAATAAGCCCCTGTCCTTTGTGTCACCCCCACCTCATTGTAGATCGTAAGCTCTTATTTTTGCTTTAATTATTGTATTATCTTTAGCTATGTTACTTATGACTGTTGATTATGAACCCCTGAATTGTAAAGCGCTGCGGAATAGGTTGGCGCTATATAAATAAAGAAATAAAGAGTATTATTATTATTATTGGTTTGACCCGCAGACGCAGATTTGGTACCCTGGTGTTCCACCCACCTACTGGGGTGCTTGGCTGCCATGTGGTTTCTCATACTGGTGGTACTCAGGTTGCCTTTGCCCTGGCCTCTGCTCAACTTGGTATGGCAGATGCTACAGACAACAATGTTTTTCTCTGAAGGACTGTCAGAAAAAAAAATTCCACACAGCAGCTGAACACCTCCTAGCCCTGACTTGGCGCACAGCGGGGGTGCTCTTGGGAACAGTTGACCCAGTTCTCACTCTGGGAAAACCACAACCACTTGGTGCCTGTGTTGGTGCTACATCTACATCTTCCTCTGTATTGCTGTCATGGCTATGCGTGCCAATGGTCCAGGTCGGATCAGTGGACTCATCGACCACCTCATCTTCTATCTCATCCTCCTTTCCAGTTGACATTGTAGGCTGACCTGATGGCAACTGTGTCTCATCATCATCAGCTTCCACCTCTGGAGACAGTAAATTACATTTATTTAGCCTTATATACAAGTGATTATGCAGGAAAAACTGTTTCTTAGCCTTTTTGTCCTGTTAAATGCAACTTAGGTAAGGTTTGGTAGTTCTTCTTGTGTGTCTGTAAAAGTGGCCTAATACTGCGACAAACTTATTCCCAGAAATCATATGTGAGTCAGAAATGCATGCAGGCACATTCTCCAGGCTCGTCTCATTCTGTTTCATCACTTTCCCATCCATTTCAGCCTTTTCCTCAGGCCCACAGACCCCTTTGTAGGGTCCAGCAGAAAATTACTCGCATTTCTCATTGACTTACATTGTACTCGCTATTTGGAATGAATACGCGATTATTACAAAGTACTTATTACGAGTATAGCGATTACGAATATTACGGTACTCGCTCATCACTAGTTATAATATTACATCATATACAAGTTTTCAGGGAGGATGTCAGACAACTTTTCCTTTCTTTACATAATTGTGACTAATGCAGTTCAAACACCCTGCCATACACTTTACACACTCATGTAGCTAATATAGTTAAACACAAACACATTGCACAAATATTGCACTCTGCTTCTGTACCCAAAGTCTCAGCTTCTAACTGAAACAAGACGTCAGCAGTGCCACCCCACAGCTTCTATCACCATATTCAAATTAATTGTCATCTCGGGGCAGCTCTGGTGTCACTCACACTGCTTCTGACGCGCCCCTGGGCCTGTGTCGCGCTGCGTTGCGCATGCGGGAGCTTACCCGGAGCCGGATCTCTTGAGGGTTGTAGTCTCGTGGCGGTGATCCGGTCCGTGCCCAGGGAGTCAGACTAAGTGGCGCTGTATTAGCGGTAGATGTTGGACGACTACGCCACCCGTTGAGTACAGCTAAGGAGCTGCTGCTGCAGGGCAGACCGCTGAGGCCGGTGGTAGGATTGTGCAGCGTGATAGTATAACCCCCAACGGGAGGGGTATGGCCTCAGGGCAGCCGACGTGGATGATGGGGGTAGCAGGAACCACTCAGAGACGGTACGGTGTAGTTCAGGGTCTTTACTGGTGACAACGATAGACCCTCCCGGAGTACTGGCTAGCGATTGGGGCCTGGTCAGTCCTTGAGCAGATGGGATCTCCCCTGGCCAGGCGGAGTTGTAGGCCTCCCAAACTAACGATACTCTTCTGGCTACCTTGCTAGAAGCGGGTATAAGTAGCCCACGTCCCTGAGTGTACCGTGTGGTGCTCACCCGTATGGCCGGTGACTCGGGGCCTTCTAGTAGCTTCCGCTCCACCACGGCGGTGCTGGTCCCACGCGTGTGACCGTGCCTTCGGGTTTCTGGGCCAGAGGACCTGCAATCCCCTGCCGGTCGGTTTCTGCTGCTGGATAGGAGTTAGTCCCCACAGCCTCGGACTCCGGGTCCGGTGATAACTTCTCAGTCAGGGCGAGCTCTGCAGCTGCCAGCCCCTGACTCCTTGTAGCACTGCTCCCACAGAGCTCCTGATGTTCTTTCCTATATCTGCTTCTCTTCTCTGTCTCTACTTCTTCTCTACTCACTAACCCTGCCTCAGCCCTAGGTTTATATAGGGGAAGTTCTTCCCCTCCCAGGACTGGGCAGGAGGTGTGGCATGCACAGGATCCCTGACCAAGAGACCTCCCACCTGCTCTCAGACATAACATTGCCGTTACTGTGGAAACCAGACCCCTGGGGTGCCACACTTCTATCACCACTCCTGAGGACAATTTGTTTCGGAGCGGTGATAGAAGCTGTGGGGCATCCCTGATGTTACTCACAGCTTCTCTCTCTGCCCCATGATGACATCTTGTGTCACAGTTAGAAGTTGAGGCAAGGACAGGAGCAGAGTGCCCATGCTGCACTAATCACTCTTACAGATTCTATCATAGATCCAAAACATCTACAAAGGGTAGTAATGCAAGAAACTGTAGTAAGTAACTGCATCACCATCCTTTGATGACATGCTGTTTCAGGAGGTGTGATAGACATTGCAGGGACATGAGTGCAGCCTGAGCCTCCTTTGAAACCTTTTTCAGATGAAACATCATAGGAAGTAAAGTCACAAAAAATATTTAGGGATTAACAGGATAGAGAGAAGTATAGTACATTTTATAATAAGGCTAATTACAAAAGTGATTAGGGTATAAAAATAGGTATCTGGAAAGAAGATTTTAGGTACTGTGCTGTACATGACATCTGTTTCAGTTCTGATCTATAGTTCCATAATCCACTGGAGCCTGGGGGCTAAGGAACATACTACACCATAAAAACTTATTCTGGTTGATTTTTTTGGAAGATATTGTAATGCAGCAGCTTGCTGCATTGCTAAAATGTCCAGGCGGTATGTTCTGGCTGACCATTTACCTCCCCCTCAGGTGACTGATCACATGACTGTGACATCATCACATGTCCTGTGTGCACAGAAGGATATATAAATCCTGGTGGTTTTTAAACAGGGAGAGAGAGGCCTGGTGAGGCCTGGTGAGGCCTGGTGAGGCAAGAAGCCTGGTCCCTGTGTCTGGGACACCATTAGTCTGGAAGGCAGAGGCTGGATCCCTGTGTCTGGGATACCAGTAGTCTTGGAAGGCAAGAAGCCTGGTCCCTGTGTCTGGGACACCATTAGCCTGGAAGGCAGAGGCTGGATCCCTGTGTCTGAGAAACCAGTAGCCTTGGAAGGCACATGGTCTGGAGACTATATCTGGAGAGCCTTAAAGCCACAGCTGTGGCAGAACAGTGCTGATAGAAGCAGCTGAGACCCGGCAAAGGTAAATCGGCGCTTTAAGTGAATATTGTTGCTGTACCTTGCTGAAGTCTGTATTTGAAGCCAAGCGGGCATAGCTGCCACTGAAAAGGCTCTAGGATACATGTGTAACATTCCTGCGAGCCACTGAGATGGACTATGTTATGAGCGGTTTATGATGTGTAACAAACTGCTGGTCTTCATATTACCGGAAAACGTTGCATGTGTGCTTTAATTGTTCTGGTGAAGCGAGTACCCCCAGCGTGATGAATAGCGCTACCTTACAATATGAACATTAAGCCTTTGTTATTGCAAGATATGGTGCTAAAGGAGAAGGAGAACACAATTCTCATGTTAAGCGGTGTTGCAGGCTCTGGGAGCCATGGTGGTAGGGAAATTGTCTGTGATAGCCCTCTGAGACAGTTCAAATATCAGGGTGGGACTCAGACAGAGCGGGGCAAGGAGTTCTGCCCATTTCAGAAACATGACACCTGTCAGCCAAATCAGGTGATCATGATTCTGTGATGAACAAAACTTTGGAACCAGACATGGATGACAAATAAGATGGGGCCCCTCAAGGTCCATGTCACATGCTGCATGATTTGGAATAGGAGGAAGAGGATAATCAGCTGGTGGACATTAAGGAGGACATAGACTGTTGAAAAAGTGCACGTCTAGCAAGATAAATAACATCTTCTCTTTCATTATAGAGCAGTACAACTGTGAATTCATTAAATCATGATTGAAATGTAGCTCTCCTATACCAGCAGCCCACATGCAGCCCCAGGTATGGACACTGCCACCCCCATGTTTCACTGTAGAAACCAAGTGTAATGTTGATAAATATAGAGTAATGCACCTAGGATGGAGTAACCATATTGCTGCATATACACTAAGTGGAAATATAGTAGGGACAACAGAAAAAGAGAAGGACTTAGGTATTCTGGTGACAATTAAGCTGAGCAGCAGTACTCAATGTCAGGCAGCAGCTGCAAAAGCAAACAAGATATGAGAGTGTATAAAAATAGAGATAAAATCCTGTGATCTTAATGTATTAATTACCCCTCTATCACTTGTAAGGCCACATCTAGAATATGGGAATCAGCTTTGGGCTCCACAATTTAAAAATATTAATTGCACAGGTATGCAAAATTTGGATTTATGAAAATTTTTTCAATTCCCATGACTGATTCTTATGTTGTCTTTTGCCCTCATTTAAAAAAACACTTCTATTTTAACCATCATGTATGTATTTTGCACAAAACGCACAAATTACATACAAGCAAGATAGACAAGAAAAATGTTTATTCTCTTGTTACCTTTTCTTTTATAGAAGGCCTGCAGACCTTCTAAGTGAAGCATCCAGCAGTAGTCCCCCATTATGTTGATGTTCCATCTACCTTGGTATCGTTGTTCCATCTCCATGATATCCTAATGAAACCTTTCTCCTTGCTCTTCGCTAACAGCCCCAAGGTTTTCAGGAAAGTAGTCCAAATGGGATTGTGAAAAATGTAAGTTCAAATTCATCAGACAACCCAAGGCTTTGGAAAATTTCAGCATGTTCTCCATGATGGACGGAAATTTTGAATCTTTGCTGTTATCTAGAAATATCTTCACGACTTATTTAAAAGAATATCAAGCCCTATCCTCCACAGGCCAGATCTTACCCTGATATCATCTGTACACATACACGCAGACTGCTGGCTTATAGGCTTCAATATAGGCAGGTTCAGCCAATTCTAGTCTAATGTATATGGAGGCCTCAAGAGTAAGAAAGCAACAGTGATGAAGACCTTGGAGACCAAACGTAAGTAATGTGATGAAGCTGTTGAAAAAATATGTATCTAATGCAAATCATAAGATATGGCAGGAGACTCAAAAGACAAATGAATCAGGAGGCCCAAAATACTTATGAAAATAGGTGGCTGTGTTTAAAAAGAATGTAACTAATACAAATAATATGATATGGTGGAGACCCAAAAGACTAATGAAGCAGGAGACCCAAAAGACTTATGAGAATAGGTGGCTTTGCAGGGCGCAGGAATATTTTCAGTAATTAGAAAAAAAAATTGAAGCAAGTATTCCAGAAAAGATCATAGCTATTATTGTTCAGAATCAGTATTAAGCTATGCATGTATCAGTAGTCAAATCAAAAGAGGGGTTTTCATACCATTGTACATCACTTCAACAAAACACATACTAAAAATGGATTAATATTTACAATTTACATGCTGTTCTAAAATTATTCAGGGAAGAGATATGATTTTTTTTTAAACTTTTGGTTCCACTTAGTTGTCAAATTTAGAGATGAGTGGATCGATCCGTGGAGGATCGAATTTGAGTCAAATTTTCTAAAATCTGCAGTTTCATGCAAATTCAATCATTTTGAGATTTGATTTGTGGCTTGCCAAAAAAAGTAATTTCTTGGCACCATTTCCCATATTGCTGAAGCATCAGAAAGCGGGTAGATGTCATTTTGCATTGCTGTGTGTTTCCATTATGCCCTGCAGCTGTGACATTGAGCAGTTTATCATACCTTGTACAGTGGTGGTCAATACCTGGACCATCACAGATCAGCGATTTCCAGCAGAGCACAGTTTTTACAACAGAGTAATTTTCAATCTCCAGAGTCACTGGATAAGTCTCTCCCTCCTGTAAAGTGCAAGCTCTTATGGTTTGCGAGATTGCTATCTCTTTCTCTCTCCTCTCCCCACATTTTAATGAGCCATTTCAAATTTTCCAAAATTGAGATTCACTCAAATTTATTCTCCGCAAGTCAGTTTTTTGGGGGAAATTTCTGCAAAGTCGGTGAATTTGAATTTCAATAGATCCGCTCATTTCTGGTTAAGGTATATACGTACCATTATAAGTAGATCTAATAAGGTGAATGCTGTTGGTCACAGATGCTCAAGTCACTCTTAATACATCCAGTTCTCTACATAGTTATCCTGTTCCCTGCAGAGTCGGGAAAAGAAATGGCATGAACATCAGGAAGCTATTTCTATTGGCTGCTCTGCAGTGAACAGAGAGCAGCGCTTAGCCTATTTGATGGGCCTGAATATTGCTATAAACTGTGAAATTTATGTGGAGCCCTACTACAGTATGTAAGAAATGTTATAACTCTTCATTGGATAATTTTCTGAGCATTCTCTAAGCAGCCTATATTGTTTTATTTTCATGATACTTACTGGGGATGTCATATGTACTGTTAGGACTACCCCTTTAACAAAAATGTTTCTTACTGGATCTGAAGGTATTTTTGCTGAATTACTCCAGTGTTATAAGATTGTTTTTTGTATTTTTGTATGGACAGATAAAGAAATAAAGAGATTTTTGCAGAAAATAAAATATTTTTCTCTTTCTGAACCTACGAAATTGCTAATGGATAGCTCAATATGAAAATGAAACTTCTAATTTCAGTAATGAAGCTAGCTTCCTTCTCTGTTTATGTGACAGAGAATCGAATAGGCTGGAACACAGGATGAAGTCCCAAAAGGTAGACTGTAGACTGTGATTTTAAAATATTAGGAAACTTTCTGATTTAGCTACAGTGCTCGGCTTAAATGAATAAACCCTCTTTGATTAGTAAGATTTTAGTCAATATTTCACTGAAGACAAGAAGAATTTCTAAAAGTTTGAAAGAAAGAAAAAAGAAATTTCCAAAATAAATTTCATAGAACCTTTTTTTTAACCTAGAACATGAAAGTAAGGTTAATAATATAACTGTCATTGCAAAATCTTACGTTTTACTCAAACTAGTTAATGCAAAAAAATAAATACACCAAATATCAAGAACTACTGCATCTAGTGTTTTTTATGACCTCCATGATTATTAAGGACAGCACTGAGTCTTCTAGGCATGGTATTATTGTTCCATCTCCTTGATATCCTGATGAAATCTTTCTCCTTGCTGTTCACTAACAGCCCCAAGGTTTTCAGGAATGTAGTCTAAATGGGATTGTAAAAAATTTAAGTTCAAATTCATTAGACAGCCCAAGGCTTTGAAATGTTTCAGCATGTTCTCCGCGATGGACTTAAATTTTGGATCTTTTTTGTTATCTAAAAATTTCTTCACGACTTATTTAAAAGAGTCCCAAGCCCTTTCCTCAACAGCTTTTTTTTTTTGTTTCAAACACGTTGTCCTTCATGATTTTCCAAATATCCGGACATTCAAAAATGCCTTCCTTCAGTTTTGCTTCGGACAGTCCCCGAAACTTAGTATATAGGTACTTAAAAATCTCTCCTTCTTTCCGTAAAACTTTCACGAGCCACTTCATCCCTCCAAGATTATTGTGGAGTGGTGGCAGGAGAACTTTAGTGTGATCAACTAAACCAGATCATAGGCACACCAAAACGAAAGCTCTCTTTCTTCCCTTTAGACCACTGTCGTAGTTCTTCTACACAAACAGAACACACTACATGTAGAGCTCAAGACTTTTTCTAATCACCTAGTTATACACAAAAGTACGCCTTATACACTTTTCTAACAAAGTCCATAATGTCTCTTCGTTGTTTCTTTACTACAAAACAACCGCAAATGCTGAGGTAAAATGAAAGCTGTGTTCTGATTGAATGCTATGGACACCACCACAAGGTTATGAACTGTGACTAAGAAAAAATCTGTCATTACTGCCCATAACAACTAATCACAGCGCAGCTTTCATTTTTTTTTTACTGCTGAGTTAAAATGAAAGATATGCTATGATTGGATTCTATGGACACCACCACACTCCTTGGAAACTGGGTTAAGAAAATCTTCTCTGATCACGGCAGCCAATCGCAGCACAGCATCCATTATTTTCTTACCAATCTAATGACACCAAAATCATCATTCAAAGTGGATGCAAGAAGAGGCCAGTGTTTGTGAAAAATCTGTACTTGATGACATTTTTTCAATATTTTTACTGAGTTCAGAGATTGAAAGTATATAAAAAGCACCTCTTACTTTTCAAACAATTTTACCCTTGCAGACCTGTGAATTATTACTTGGGATGGAAGGCCTCTCCTATAATGAAAAGTTAGAAAAGTTGGGCTTACTTAACTTAGTAAAAACGTGTCTCAGGTGATCTCATTTATATTTCTAAATACATGTGTGGGCAATACAAAGGACTGGCACATGATTTATTCCTTCCAAAGACCATACTAAGGACCAAAGGACATTCAGTACGTGTGGAGGAAAGCCAATTCTGGCAGATAAATAGGAAAGGGTTCTTTACAGTTAGAGCAGTCAGGCTGTGGAATGCCCTACCACAAGAAGTAGCAATGGCAGATACTATAACGCCATTTAGAAAAGGACTGGATGCTTTTCTCAAAACATACGGCATTGTGGGTTATAAATAATCTAGTGATGGAGAATTTCTACCTGATAGAGAAAGATGGAACTTGAGGGACCTATGTCTTTTTTCAACCTATGTATGTAACTAGATACTCATCCAGACAGTTTTGCTAACCACATTGAACTGTTTATTAATATTATTATTATTACTATTTATTCCATGGTGCTATACATATGAAAAGGGTTCACATACAAAATTCACATATAAAGTACAGTGAACAAGCTAACAGTGTCAGACTGATAGAGAGGGGAGAGGACCCTTCCCTCAAAGGCTAACAATCTACAGGGTAACGAGGAAGGAGACAGTAGGTCGGAAGATTTGGAGCAGCTCTGGTGTCAGTAAAGTGGTAGTGGGGTTATTGCAAACTGTAAGCTTTTCTAAAGAACTGTGTTTTCAGGTGGTGACTGTAGGTTTCAATTGTCGGAGACAATCGGAGATGCTGAGACTCTGAATTCAGGAGGATGGGAGATATCCAGGAAAATGATGAGGGCATATACTAAAATTTTAGATTATTTTGTGTTGAGTAAAGGATGTATTCTATGACTATTTTGATGCTGGAGGCGCTAGCAGATAAGAGCTTTGATGAGTTATTTGAAGGACAGAGCAGAGTCAAAGGTTTCTCTCGGGCATCAGACTTGTGATCTGGGGGAAAGAGTGATGTTGTTTATTAGGAAAGATGGGTCAAGAAGGGGGGTTGAGTAAGACATAGATAAGATGAGTGCTCAGTTTTGTCCACAGTAAGTTTTGGAAAGCATGATGAGAAGGAGGATATAGCTGATAGACACTCTGGGATTCTGGACAGAAGGGAGATAACATCTGGGCCAGAGAGGTAGATTTGAGAGTCATCAGCGTATTGGTGGTACTGGAAGTCATAGGACTTTACCAGTTGTCCCAGGTGAAGGGTGTAAATGGAGAATAATAGGAGTCCTAGTGTAGCACCCCGAGGACTCGGCTGCTACAGGGGTATTGCACCTCAGACCAGAGGTGTGGTATTCCACTCCCGGGTAAGGATGGAGTGTGGAACTGGGCTCAGTTAGCTGCATGCACCACATACACCCCATTTCCGGGGGACAGATCAACGGTACTCCCACCAGATAGATGTGCAGGTACGACAGCTTCTGTCCCTGGCTGGAGTGTGGGGGGGGGGGGACATCCCAGTGGTGTAGGAGCAGAGAGGGGAGGGACTCTGGGCATAGGTAGGAGCCCATTGGGTGCTAGTCACCTGGGCTCAGGTGTCAGAAGGGAGTATATAAGGGGGGCACCATCTTGGATCAGTGGTCAGTTCAGAGAGGAGCTCAGCCAGAGAGGGCTGACAGGGAGCTGTGGCTCAGTCTGGGCCCAGCTCCAGAGCCAGGCCTGGAGAGGAGGCCTGAAGCAGAGAGAGAGAGAAGTAAGAGGAAGAAGGAACAGAAACACCAGGAAAGGCCCAGAGATGCAAGAGAGAGGGAACCCTAAGATCCCACGGAATAACGGGTGAAGGGTTGGCAGAACAGGGTACCGGATCCCAAACTGGTGGAGGCCAATTATCCTCAGCCAGGAACCGGAGGTCGTGGACAAGTTTTGGCGTGACCCCTCGCCATATCTACCAGGAAGGCATACCATATAGGGTCAGGGAAACCGGGAAAGGTTTCACCACCAGAAGGCCAGAGGGAGCTGGACAAAGGTGGATCCCTGGTGGGGACGGCCAGTAGAAAGGAAGAGAGGGTAGCTCAGGACCACGCTCTGGAACTGCCTGGGAGTTGGCCGAGTCCCGCACCTGGTGGACGCAGCACGGCTCGGGTGGTCCTAGCTGTACACAAGGGACCTGATAAAGAACTGTGAGTAAAGCTGTGAAAACTGCAATTGCACGTCTCTGAGCTTCCTTGTCACACCACCACTACCACTATCATCTTTTCCTGCTTCATCAGCTGCCCTGAGGCTATACCCCTCCCGTTGGGGGTTATACCATCCACGCTGCACATCCGTACCACCGGCCTCAGCGGACTGCCCTGCAGCGGCGGCTTCATAGCCGCATTCAACGGGTGGCGTAGTCGGACACTAATACCATCATATCAATAACGCCCCTTAGTTTGACCACCCTGGGCGCGGACCGGGTCACCGCCACATGAAGACTACTACCCCCATCGGATCCGGCTCCGGGTATCCCCCGCGCGCACGCGCGCCGCACTACAGCACTGGCCCAGGGGGTGAGTCAACTTTGGCGTAGTTGGCAGGATTACGTGCCCGCAACCACCGGGTACTGCGTGCCTGAAGAAAAGTTCACATTTACCGCAAAAAGGAGTCTCCCGCCAATTCCAGAGGACTCTCGCCATCGGACGCCATCTGGGGTCGTTTCCCGCCGTTTGCCCGCCATCTGCAGTCTTTGCCCGCCATCTGCGAAGTTTCCCGCCATCGGGAGACGATTCCCGCCATCTGAGACGATTTCCCGCCCTGGCAGAGCGGACGCCATTATGGGCGTGCCAGAGGGTGGCAAGAGACGACCTCCAATCGTGGGCGCGGTCCCAGAAGGGTGCCAAAAGCGGAGACCGCCCCCACCAGCCGAGACTACCACCATGGAAATGTCCATCAAAGTGGGGGGTCTGCCCCTGAAACTGACTGTCACTAAGTTGCCCCGGGACCACTCCCAAGGGGGGCGGATAGAGAACAAAACGGAGAAAATGGGTGCGGCCTGGAGGAGTCTGGACAGATCGCACCCGGGAATGGAGGAAGAGACAAGCGGTACCGACCCCGTGGTCCGGGGCCTGCTGCAGGCCGCCACCCCAGAAGGCCTGGTGGAGATCCTGGCACAGCTCCCCAGAGATCGGGAGCGTGCACAGACCGCGCTGGAGGCCTTGGCCCGGAAGATGGCCCGAGTACAGCAAGAAGCACTGGCCAAATGGAGAAGGGAGATGGCCCAGCAGGCTGGAACCCGCCAGCAGAGGACGCCACCCGCAACGTGGAGCATGTCTGCCCCTGAGGATGGTGCAGGAGGGACGAAGGCCGGAGACGACGCCGCGGAGGGAGCCGCAGGGATGGAAGCAGGTAATGGGGACGTCATCACCCCGAGCCCAGTAGCCGAAAGCCTGCCCCAGCTCCCCGTCGCAGAGCCCGAAGTCCCACTCACCGCGCCCGTTGCCGCACCGCCACTGCTCCCAACTAGGCCTCAAGCGGCCGGAGCCGCGGTCACGCCCCCTTCCGCGCCACGCCCCTTGACCCGGAGCGCGGCAAAAGAGGAAGTGACACCGGCCTGGTCGCAAGGCCGAGTACCCCCGGGCGCCGCAGTCTCCACAGCGCCCTCTACCTCCACTGTGCCGCCGGCCTGGTCGCAAGGCCTGGTGCATCCGGGCGCCGCTGCCCCCACGGCACCCTCCTCCCCAAAGGTGCCATACCTGGACCCAAAGAGGATGCCTCCGGCCTGGACGCAAGGCCGGGTACCTCCGGGCGCCGCTGCCCCCACAGCGCCCTCGACCTCCACAGTGCTGCCCCTGGGCGAAGATCTGTTTGCACAACATACCAGCCCGGACGGGCTGCCCTTCGTGTGGCCACCGGAGTACGTCAACCCCCGACTCCGGAAGGAACGACCCCTGTGCGAGCCTTTGATCCCGGCTCCGGCGCCCGTCAAAATTGTCCCGCTCTCGTTGGAGGACGCCCAATTTGCATGGGATCCGACCGGTGAGGACCTCATGGGGTTCACCAAGGAAACCCGGGCGGCCGCAGCCCGGCGTGAGGAGTGCTGCCGTCAACAGCTAGAGGTCTTTGGGAGAGAACGGCGAGAGAGGCGGATCCGTGAGGAACAGCTGCAGGTCCAAAGCGCGGAGCAGAAACGCCGGGCCCGACGAAACCCCCGTGCGGCCCACGGTCCCCGCGCCAACGGGACCGTAATAAAGTTCCAGTTGGAGCATGGCTGGGGCTTTATCCGGGATCACCGAACCCCCGGCGACGTCTTTGTCACCCGCAGGGATGTCGAGAGCCACCTGCCGGAGGGACACCGCGGACGTGACCTCTACCCGGGTGATGAGGTCACCTTCACCCGGCATCAGTGTGCCAAAGGACCGTACGCCCTTCACGTACACCGGCTGACTGAGGAGGAGATACAGTATGAGGAAAGCCAAGAGGACCCGGAAGGGTCTGAAGACTACCCTCAGGAAGGAGCACGAAGAGGACACCATTATTAGAGAGTGGTAAAGAAGGACTGTATATAGTTACCCGTCGGGGTACAAGAACTGTCGTAAAATTGGTGTTTGTGTGAACTGTTACCAGTGTGCCCTTAATCCCTTACCAGGCTGAGGACTGTGAGCAGCCATTCCCCTATCCCCACTGGCCGAGGACTGAGAGCGGCCACCCTGTAAATAGTTGCGCTTCTTAAGGCGCCCCCTACTGGTTTTATAGAGGCACTGCGTTTCTACTTTAGAACTAGAGACTGTTGCACTTTACCTGGTCACAAGCTGCACGGTGACCAGCGATCAAGAACGTGTTGGTCAAGAATGTTTTATATGACAAAGTTTTATATGATGCTAAAAGAGTTAATGGTATTTTATAAGTATGTGAAGAAAGTCTGATAATGTTTCCGTAATGTTTTATACCTGTAACGTTAAGAGAAAGAAGAAAAGAGTACCTCCCATAAAGGGATGAGTTGTTGGTTAACGTCTTATATGTGAGTGCACTTTAAAAATTTTGTATGTTGTAATTTGCTTTTGCTCTATTCCAGCCCGAGGACGTGCTGTGGTTTACCAGGGGGGAATGTAGCACCCCGAGGACTCGGCTGCTACAGGGGTATTGCACCTCAGACCAGAGGTGTGGTATTCCACTCCCGGGTAAGGATGGAGTGTGGAACTGGGCTCAGTTAGCTGCATGCACCACATACACCCCATTTCCGGGGGACAGATCAATGGTACTCCCACCAGATAGATGTGCAGGTACGACAGCTTCTGTCCCTGGCTGGAGTGGGGGGGGGGGACATCCCAGTGGTGTAGGAGCAGAGAGGGGAGGGACTCTGGGCATAGGTAGGAGCCCATTGGGTGCTAGTCACCTGGGCTCGGGTGTCAGAAGGGAGTATATAAGGGGGGCACCATCTTGGATCAGTGGTCAGTTCAGAGAGGAGCTCAGCCAGAGAGTGCTGACAGGGAGCTGTGGCTCAGTCTAGGCCCAGCTCCAGAGCCAGGCCTGGAGAGGAGGCCTGAAGCAGAGAGAGAGAGAAGTAAGAGGAAGAAGGAACAGAAACACCAGGAAAGGCCCAGAGACGCAAGAGAGAGGGAACCCTAAGATCCCACGAAATAACGGGTGAAGGGTTGGCAGAACAGGGTACCGGATCCCAAACTGGTGGAGGCCAATTATCCTCAGCCAGGAACCGGAGGTCGTGGACAAGTTTTGGCGCGACCCCTCGCCATATCTACCAGGAAGGCATACCATATAGGGTCAGGGAAACCGGGAAAGGTTTCACCACCAGAAGGCACGAGGGAGCTGGACAAAGGTGGATCCCTGGTGGGGACGGCCAGTAGAAAGGAAGGGAGGGGAGCTCAGGACCACGCTCTGGAACTGCCTGGGAGTTGGCCGAGTCCCGCACCTGGTGGACGCAGCACGGCTCGGGTGGTCCTAGCTGTACACAAGGGACCTGATAAAGAACTGTGAGTAAAGCTGTGAAAACTGCAATTGCACGTCTCTGAGCTTCCTTGTCACACCACCACTACCACTATCATCTTTTCCTGCTTCATCAGCTGCCCTGAGGCTATACCCCTCCCGTTGGGGGTTATACCATCCACGCTGCACATCCGTACCACCGGCCTCAGCGGACTGCCCTGCAGCGGCGGCTTCATAGCCGCATTCAACGGGTGGCGTAGTCGGACACTAATACCATCATATCAATAACGCCCCTTAGTTTGACCACCCTGGGCGCGGACCGGGTCACCGCCACACGAAGACTACTACCCCCATCGGATCCGGGTATCCCCCGCGCGCACGCGCGCCGCACTACAGCACTGGCCCAGGGGGTGAGTCACTAGCACAGAGCAGTAATGGACACCAACAAAGAGAAGGTGAGATGATGGTGTAGTATGGGAATAGGAGGAGCTAAACGTGCAGTAACGTTGGCTAGATTTATTTATGGTATTATTACACATGGTGTAATTACTAAATATTTAGAGGGATGCCAATAATGTTGCACACAACTGTAAAGTGTATTGTGATGTTTTGAGGTTTATCACATATTGTTAATGCAAGTCATTTTAGTAATGGGATATTATGATTGCTGGAAACCCTGATATCTATAATCTCTGTGAGAAATGTACTGTGCAGGATCTAGCACTATTAGCAGAAGGGGTTTACTGTACTGTAATACTGATGTGTGAATCATCTAATCCTGAGTTGGAATAGCACAGTTTATAAAATGTATGCCATGTTGACAGCTGGCAGCGTGCTGACCCAGACTTTGTGGCCAGTGTGACATAAGTCAGGAGACAGATATTTTAAGAAAGTCAGCAGAGAACAGCCTGTTGCATTCATGTAAGAGGCAGTCAGCATTGTCTGGCTACTACCATTAGTTCTGTGATGTGCTATATTGAGAAAAAGGCCTCATTAATGTCATTAATGTCACAAGTATCAGTTTTATTCTCATGTAGTAGTAATGATACTGCAGATAGCAACTTATTTATTTAACCCCTTCCAAAACTGCATTGTACAGCTGTAACAGCAAAATCAAACCCAGGATGGCAACAGTTATTAGAATGCCACTCTCAATATTAACGTCAACATAGCCTAACTGGTTAAGAACCTCATGACCTTTTGGTTCCTTATCTGATTATCCGGCCTCCTGATGAACCTACAGTACGGGGAAACGCATCGAGGCATAATAGACTACGATAAGTTATCAATTTTTCTGTGAATCTCACTTATATATCTTGATTTTTATTAGCCAAACCTAACTTGCCTTCCCTTTCAAAATTCGTTATCATTGACCACTATTAAGGATTGTCTTTACCTTGGTCTTGCTTTTGTCATAGGGCTTTGTAGAGCAGCTTGAAGAAAGCTGTCTCTG
The DNA here is from genome assembly GCF_046119375.1 of Phyllobates terribilis. NCBI lineage: Eukaryota > Metazoa > Chordata > Amphibia > Anura > Dendrobatidae > Phyllobates > Phyllobates terribilis. The sequence goes on from NW_027362767.1 coordinate 279,998,378, forward strand.
AGTGGGGGCGCCATTTGTTGTCCATTCTTAGGGTACCAACCTCCACAACTAGGAAGGATCAGGATACAGGACTCCGGAATAGGGATTTGTGGTGTTCCTGGTATCATCTAATCAGACACACACCAACATATTTGTTAAATTTGTGAAGGTTTAGCTCTACTGAAGCAAGTGCTCTGAAAGTTAGGGGAGTGTCTGCTCCAGTAAGGCGGAAATAGCAGGCCAGACAGGTGCTGATAGTGTGGGATTCCATTATTAGGGCAGCAGAAAGGATAATCTATGACAAAGACCATGATCACCGAATGGTGTGCTGTCTTCGGAGTGATGTGTTCTGTCTTCGGATTGAACACATCATGGATTGACTTGACAGATTAGTGGGGAAGGCTGGAGAGGACTCAGTGGTCATGGTACACATCAACAACAATGTCAAATTTATAGGTAGGTGGATGGTCCCTAAAAATAATTTCAGGGAATTAGGTTGTAAACTTAAAGTAAGGACCTCATATTTAGTATTTTTTGAGATACTGCATGTACCATGTGCCACATAAGAGAGGCAGTGGGAGATTAGGGAGATGAATCAATAACTCAGGAATTGGTGTAGGAAGTGGGGCTTGGGTTCCTGAAGAACTGGGCCAACTGGGCCAACTTCTCTGCTGGCTACAGGCTCTATGGTAGGAATGGGCTGCACGTCAATGGGGATTGCACAGCTATACTAGTGGAAAGAATAGCTAGAAGGATGCAATAGAAATTTAACTAGAGACTGGGGGAGGGCAGTTACTATACAGGAAGGGAAGATAGCGTAGATAGTGACTTGACCTAAGTAATGAAAGTAAGGGTGGCAAGTGGAGAGGGGTTAGAGAAGTCAATATGACGCGCCCCTGGGCCTGTGTCGCGCTGCGTTGCGCATGCGGGAGCTTACCCGGAGCCGGATCTCTTGAGGGTTGTAGTCTCGTGGCGGTGATCCGGTCCGTGCCCAGGGAGTCAGACTAAGTGGCGCTGTATTAGCGGTAGATGTTGGACGACTACGCCACCCGTTGAGTACAGCTAAGGAGCTGCTGCTGCAGGGCAGACCGCTGAGGCCGGTGGTAGGATTGTGCAGCGTGATAGTATAACCCCCAACGGGAGGGGTATGGCCTCAGGGCAGCCGACGTGGATGATGGGGGTAGCAGGAACCACTCGGAGACGGTACGGTGTAGTTCAGGGTCTTTACTGGTGACAAAGATAGACCCTCCCGGAGTACTGGCTAGCGATTGGGGCCTGGTCAGTCCTTGAGCAGATGGGATCTCCCCTGGCCAGGCGGAGTTGTAGGCCTCCCAAACTAACGATACTCTTCCGGCTACCTTGCTAGAGGCGGGTATAAGTAGCCCACGTCCCTGAGTGTACCGTGTGGTGCTCACCCGTATGGCCGGTGACTCGGGGCCTTCTACTAGCTTCCGCTCCACCACGGCGGTGCTGGTCCCACGCGTGTGACCGTGCCTTCGGGTTTCTGGGCCAGAGGACCTGCAATCCCCTGCCGGTCGGTTTCTGCTGCTGGATAGGAGTTAGTCCCCACAGCCTCGGTCTCCGGGTCCGGTGATAACTTCTCAGTCAGGGCGAGCTCTGCAGCTGCCAGCCCCTGACTCCTTGTAGCACTGCTCCCACAGAGCTCCTGATGTTCTTTTCCTATATCTGCTTCTCTGTCTCTACTTCTTCTCTACTCCCTAACCCTGCCTCAGCCCTAGGTTTATATAGGGGAATTCCTTCCCCTCCCAGGACTGGGCAGGAGGTGTGGCATGCATAGGATTCCTGACCAAGAGACCTCCCACCTGCTCTCAGACATAACATTGCTGTTACTGTGGAAACCAGACCCCTGGGGTGCCACATTCCCCCCTAGTGAAATTTAGTACTCCGGGACTAAACATATTTTTAAACATAACAAGGTATAAACAATAATAGTACAATAAGAAAAACATATAAAGATGGTCACGGCGTGTCCGCAACCGGGTGCAGTTTTTGAAGAAAAGCAAGGTGTCCATTTCACCAAAACAGGGAGACGTAACCAGGTAGGGGTCTGTCCTGCCCCGAGTCCTTAACAGTCTTTAGTCCATTCCTAGGTTACGCTCCAACCATGTACAAGGATTCCCGGTAAATCCACCAAGGACTCCTATAAATAACTAGAAACACATAATTATACACAAGCAACAAGAAAAACAGGTAACCACAAATAAAACAATTTATACACTTCAAATCCTCCAACGTGCGGGTAACTGGCCTCTAGTGGCCCTAGTGGACCTACGGAGCTGACTGTCTAGCCCTGAACTACAGGGTGTAGGAGCTGTCAAGGGTAAACTGGGCAGCTGTCTACCGGCTCTTTGGCTCACTAGGGGTACGGCAGGCTCACTATAAGCAGAGGGTTGATCCTCCTGTTCTGCTTGTGTGGAGTCTTCTGTCTCCTGGACCGGCTGCTCTTCCAGCTCTACCTGTTGCTCCGTAGGCACTTGGGATGCTGGTTGGAGGAACGTGAGGACGGGTACCACAACTGCACCATTGACTTGAGTCCAGGACCGAGGGAAGTCTCCGAGCACAGTACTAACCATATCTTCCCTTTCCTCTACGGGTCGATGGTCTTCTTGTTCCTCTTCAGGGTTCCGTAGCTGTTCGGGACACTTCTTCAGGTGATCCCGGGATACAATGGTTGTGGTTTCCCCTCCGTCTTTACTGATGGTACAGACCTTTGGGTTGTCGTGGCTTGAGGGCAGTACGATGTACGGGTCCTTCTCCCACTGGTCGTCCAACTTGTGGAGCCGCCTTTTCCTCTTCAAGACCTGCTCTCCGGGTACCAGGGGAACAGCGGGAGCATACTGGTTGTAAGTTTTCTCTTGTCTTTCCCTAGCTTGACAGAGACTTCGCTCCACGCTCTCCTGTACTTTCCGGTACTGCTGCTGCCTCTCTGTGTCCCAGTCTGCTTCTGGTGAAGTGTCCTCGGGTGTCAGGACTCCCATCTCCAGGTCAACAGGTAGCTTACCAGGTCTTGCCCTCATCAGGTAAGCCGGGGTACAGTTGGTGGAACCTACCGGGATGTGGTTGTATAGGTCCACTAGGTCGGGCAGCCTCTTAGGCCACAGACTGCGTTCTTCCAGGGGCAATGTTTTCAGAAGATCTATCACCACCTGGTTCATTTTCTCACAAAGTCCATTAGTTTGCGGATGATAGGGTGTCGTCCTTATCTTCCGGCAGCCATACAGAGTGCAGAATTCTTGGAAGACCTCCGCTTCAAAGGCAGGTCCCTGGTCTGTCAACACTTGGTCCGGGTACCCGTGTGGACGGCAGAAATGCTGCTGGAAGGCTCTAGCTGCTGTTCGAGCTGTTAAGTCCTTGACGGGGATGACAACCAAGAACCGGGAGTAGTGATCCACGATGGTTAGTGCGTAGACCTAGCCACTTCTGCTTGGGGTCAGTTTTACATGATCCAAGGCTACCAGTTCCAACGGCTGCCGGGTGACGATGGACTGCAGGGGAGTCTTCTGGCTGGCACGGTCCTTCCTTCTTAGGTTGCACGGGCCACAGTCTCTGCACCACCTCTCGATGGTTCCCCTCATGCCTACCCAGTGGAACCGCCCGCGCAGCAGGAACTCCAGCTTCTTCCATCCGAAGTGTCCAGCCCCGTCGTGGTATGCCTCCATCACCACGGCTGCGTCTCTTCGTGGCACCACTACTTGCCAGATTAGTTCATGCGTCCGGGAGTTAACCATTCGGCGGCACAACTTCCCCTTATAAAGGAAGAGTCGACTCTTCTCAGCCCACAGTTGCTTGGCTTCCTCCGGAGCGTCTGGGTCAAGGCGAGCCTCTGGCCGAGTCAGCATCTCCTTCACCAGTCGGACGGCAGGGTCACTGTCTTGCGTTTCCGCCCAGTTGTAGTGAGGCAAGGGATTAAACGTAGCAGCTTGCTTACTCCTTACCCGGTGGGAATACTGGATAGTCCCATGACGATGGAACGCGGGGAGTTCGACTTCTTCCAGTCCCTCTGGATCTTCTCCTACGTCCGGTAGGTTTGGCATCCTGGACAGGGCGTCCGCGTTGGTATTGGAGCGTCCTGCCCGGTATTTGATTGTGAACTCGTAGTTGGACAGACGGGCCATCCATCTCTGTTCTAGGGCACCGAGTCTTGCTGTACACGGTGAACCGGGAGGAAGCGAGGTAGTGCTTAAAGCGTTCGGTGACTGCCCACACCACTGCCAGGAACTCTAGCTTAAATGAGCTGTAATTCTCAGGGTTTCTCTCGGTGGGTCGCAGTTTTCGGCTGGCATAAGCGATTACTCGTTCTTTCCCCTGCTGGATCTGGGACAGCACGGCTCCTAGCCCGATGGTACTTGCGTCGGTGTAGAGGATAAAGGGCTGGCTGTAATCAGGGTACGCCAGGATTTCATCCCCCGTGAGGGCCATCTTCAGCTGGCGGAAGGACTCTTCTTCTAACTTCTCCCATCTGAAGGGTGGCTTCTGGTTCTTGGCCTTCCGGGACTGGCCTATCAGGAGGTCCTGCATAGGAGCTGCCTTTTTGGTGAAACCGGGGATGAATCTGCGGTAATAGCCTACCAACCCGAGGAACTGCCGCACTTCCTTTACACTGGAGGGACTTGGCCATTCCTTAATTGCGGTGATCTTATCAGGGTCGGAAGCCACTCCATCAGCGCTCACCACGTGTCCCAGGTACTGCACCTTTGGTTTCAGGAGGTGACACTTGGAGGGTTTCACCTTTAGGCCGTAGCTTGCCAGAGCTTCGAACACTTCCGCCAGGTGTTTCAGGTGGTCCTCATACGTCTTGGAATATACGATGACATCGTCCAGGTACAGCAGGACCGTCTCGAAGTTTCTGTGGCCCAGACAGCACTCCATTAATCGTTGGAAGGTTCCTGGTGCGTTGCAGAGTCCGAACGGCATGCAAGTAAACTCGCTAAGTCCCATCGGGGTGGTGAATGCGGTCTTCTCCCGATCCGCCTCTGCTACAGGAACCTGCCAGTACCCACTAGTGAGATCCAAGGTAGAGAAGAAGTTAGCGGATCTTAAAGCAGCCAAAGACTCCTCTATCCTTGGTAAGGGGTACGCATCCTTGTGAGTGATACGGTTGATTTTCCGGTAATCTACACACATCCTCATGGTGTTGTCTTTCTTTTTGACTAAGACTAGTGGAGCTGCCCAGGGGCTACAGCTATCCCTGATCACCCCAGCCTCCTTCATGTCTCTAAGCATCCCCTTGGCGTGTTGGTAGTATGCAGGGGGTACGGGTCGATACCTCTCTTTTATGGGAGGATGGTCTCCCGTGGGGATGTGGTGTTCTACCCCCTTGACTCGCCCGAAGTCTAACGGGTGTTTACTAAACACTCTCTCGTACTCTTGAACCACCCGATAGACTCCCTGTTTCTGGTGTGAGGGAGTGGAGTCAGTACCCAAATGTAGTTGCTGACACCAGTCCTCCATTGTTTTCTGAGAGCCGTTACCTTCCTCCGGGGAAGATGGAGGCAAGGGTTCTACGGACTGTATGGAATCTTGATTGATGGTATACAACTTGGCTAGCGTGGCATACCGGGGCAGGTACACTTCCCTCTTCCCGATATTTATTATGCGAACGGGCACCCTCCCATGGCGTACATTGACCACCCCCCGTGCTGTCAAAATGGTGGGCCTACTGTGTGAGTAAACTGGTTCTACCATTGCCTGGTAATCTCTACCTCTCAGACCAATAGCTGCCCGGCACCAAATCATCATTTCACTTTTCGGGGGCATGGCAATAGGGAAAGGGTCACACATTCGCACGCTACCAATCTCACCACCGGAGAGTTCTAGCTGTTGCCGTCGCATCAGTGCCCGGATCTCTTTCTGGAGCACTCGCTGCTGGCCGGAGCTGGCGTTCTTGGCAACCTGCTGTAAAAGGAAAATCACCTCTGAAAGACAATTTTCAATTACATTAGTTCCTAGAGTTATCTTTGGGTGACTCTCGTGTTTGTCAATGTCTACAATGATCAGTCCCTGTGCTGCCAGTTCGACTCTACCGATTTTAATGGTCACCTCTTTAAATCCAATCTGTGGCACGGGCTGACCATTGCTGGCGATGATACTCAAGTCGTCGTCAGGGTAGCGGGTGATATCCGAGTCATTCCAGTACTGCTTGAAGAGCACGTACGGGATGGTGGTGACCTGTGACCCGGTGTCCAGTAGGGCACTCATAGGAATGCCATCCAGTACCACGGGTAAGACTGGACGTCCTCCCACATATTTGTCGCGCCAGTTCGATGGGCCTGGTGATCTTTTTCCTGGGGGTTGGCCCTCTACCCCAGGTTGTGCCAGTTTAAAGGACAGTACCTTGCCATATGTCCGGGTTGATTGCAGCGGCGGCAGATGGGTCGTCCGTCCTCGTTGTATCGGTCGCTGGGTCTTCCTCTGGCCGGTGGGGTCCTCCTTGGTCGATGCCACGGGATGTCCTCCGGTCCGGATGCCAGCTGGATCTTCCCTGGAGTGGAAACCTGTAAAGACTGCACAGTTCGGGTTAGCGCAGCAACGCTTTTAGCTAGCTCTTGGACCTGATGGTGCAGGTCTGGAGCCGGGTCATTGTTCAAAGCCTGCGCACCAGATCCAACAGGCCCTGCCGACAAGGGCGCCGCCTCCTGGTGGTAAGTGGTAGTGGGGCGTCTGGGGGTCACAACGCCACCTGGTGCCGGTTCTCGAAGCACCCGGATGGCTCTGTCCTTGAACTGTGCAAATCCCAGATGAGGGTCCTGTAAGGCCATTGCCCGCAACTGGGTTCGGTGGGCATTGCAATATAAACCCTCTATAAATTGTTCAGTCAACAGCCTGTCCTCGTCTCCCACGTCGTCAGGGTCGGTCTGCTTAATGGCTCTCAGGGCCTCTTGTAGGTTCAGGGCATAGTCCCTTATACTCTCATGTGCCCGCTGTTTGCACCCGTAAAATCTAAGCTTGATCTCGGCTGAGGTGCGGGTATCAAAGGTGTCCCTCAGCCGGGTTAGTATCCCTGCGACAGTCCTCCCCCCAGGTGGCCAGGACTTTACCTCCCTTTGGGCTGCCCCGGTTAATTGGGCCACCAGGATGCTCACTTTTTGCTCCTCTGTGAGGGGGTACACCTGGAAGAGGCTATCCAGCTTTTCTCTAAAGTCATGCAGGGTATGTGACTCCCCTGAGTTCTGGGGTAGCCAGGCTGCCCCCGGGATATAGGGCATGGTGAAAGGCATGACCGCAACAGCGGTGGCGCTGGCGGGGGTTGAGGCAGTGAAGCTCTCCTCCGTATCCGACATCTTCCTCCCCCCTAGTGGACCGTGGCCTACCTTGCGATGATCCTCTTCCGTAGGCCGCGGCTCCGCAGTGGATCGTCAGGGTTGAGGACCTTCCGTCGCGCTCCTGTGACGTCGGCGTCTGCTGGGCTCCTTCCAGGACCTTACGCAACGTCCGGACGTGAGGCGGGGCTTCAGTTCTCGCGCGCTTTCGGAGTCCACGCCCCTCTTCTTCCCGCGCGGCGTCCTCAAGATGGCGTCCAATGGCGGGAAAACTCCACGTATGGCGGGAAGAAGGCCGAAGATGGCGCCGGATGGCGGGAAAACTCCACCGATGGCGGGAAGGAAGCGGAAGATGGCGCCGGATGGCAGGAATCTTCACCACAGGTAAGTTTGAACAGTCTTTTTCTGGCACGCAGTACCCGGTGGTTGCGGGCACGAAATCCTGCCGACTACGCCAAAAGTTAACGCGCCCCTGGCCTGTGTCGCGCTGCGTTGCGCACGCGGGAGCTTACCCGGAGCCGGATCTCTTGAGGGTTGTAGTCTCGTGGCGGTGATCCGGTCCGTGCCCAGGGAGTCAGACTAAGTGGCGCTGTATTAGCGGTAGATGTTGGACGACTACGCCACCCGTTGAGTACAGCTAAGGAGCTGCTGCTGCAGGGCAGACCGCTGAGGCCGGTGGTAGGATTGTGCAGCGTGATAGTATAACCCCCAACGGGAGGGGTATGGCCTCAGGGCAGCCGACGTGGATGATGGGGGTAGCAGGAACCACTCGGAGACGGTACGGTGTAGTTCAGGGTCTTTACTGGTGACAAAGATAGACCCTCCCGGAGTACTGGCTAGCGATTGGGGCCTGGTCAGTCCTTGAGCAGATGGGATCTCCCCTGGCCAGGCGGAGTTGTAGGCCTCCCAAACTAACGATACTCTTCCGGCTACCTTGCTAGAGGCGGGTATAAGTAGCCCACGTCCCTGAGTGTACCGTGTGGTGCTCACCCGTATGGCCGGTGACTCGGGGCCTTCTACTAGCTTCCGCTCCACCACGGCGGTGCTGGTACCACGCGTGTGACCGTGCCTTCGGGTTTCTGGGCCAGAGGACCTGCAATCCCCTGCCGGTCGGTTTCTGCTGCTGGATAGGAGTTAGTCCCCACAGCCTCGGACTCCGGGTCCGGTGATAACTTCTCAGTCAGGGCGAGCTCTGCAGCTGCCAGCCCCTGACTCCTTGTAGCACTGCTCCCACAGAGCTCCTGATGTTCTTTTCCTATATCTGCTTCTCTGTCTCTACTTCTTCTCTACTCCCTAACCCTGCCTCAGCCCTAGGTTTATATAGGGGAATTCCTTCCCCTCCCAGGACTGGGCAGGAGGTGTGGCATGCATAGGATTCCTGACCAAGAGACCTCCCACCTGCTCTCAGACATAACATTGCTGTTACTGTGGAAACCAGACCCCTGGGGTGCCACAAATACACTAGATAGGAATAGATATTCAGAAAAATTCCTAAACTGCATGTATACTACTACTACTAAAAATAATAATAATAACAGCACTAATAATAATAATAATTTCATTTATATAGTGACAGCATATTCTGCAGCACTTTTCAATTAAGTGAGGACATTTACAGAAAATAAAGACATTGCAAAGTAACACATAGTTCGACAGTTGCAGGAGGAGTGAGGGCCCTGCTCACAAGCTTACAATCATTAAGCAAATGGGGGACACAAGAGATAAAACATGCTTGTTATGTATGGTCCAGCCATGATTATAATAAATAGGAGTTTTTATATAAAGCTGCAGTATCTGTCTAAGTACAGTTACCAAGTGTTATTGGGTACAAGGAAGATGTGGAGACAGATGAGGAGTAGGGACCAGAATCTGAGGAAAATTTTGAAGGGGGAACAGGGAATAGTTAGATTACTAAAGTGACGTCATAAGCTTGTCTAAAGAAATGTGTTTTTAAAGCACGCTTAAAAATGGGTGGGTTAGGCATTAGTCAGATCGTCTGGGATAATGCATTCCATAAAACTGGTTCAGCATGAGAGAAGTCTTGGAAACGGTAGGATGTTAGTCTGAGGTCAGCTGCAGAAAGGAGCGCATGGGTAGGGTCATAGACAGGGGTCATAGACAGAGATGAGAGGAGATGAATAGTGGTGCAGAACTGTGGAGCGCTTTGTGGGTGAGATAGATACGTTTTTATTGTCCTTTTGTAGTGTATGAGTAACCAGTGCAATGACTGGAACAATGTGGAGGAATTTGTGTAGCATGTAGACAGAAATATGATCCTGACTGCCGCATTCAGCGTGGTTTGGAGAGGAAAAAGTTTATTAAGAGGGAGACCGATCAGTAAAGAGTAGTGTTGAGCCACTCCCGTAGTGTTCGAGTGCGGTTCGGTTCGTCGAACACCCGTGTGTTCGCCGAACTGTTCGTCGAACTGTTCGTCGAACACCTTCGAACACCGTTAAAACCAATGGCAGGCAAACAAAAACACATAGAAACACATAGAAAACACCTTCAAAGGTGTCCAAAAGCTGACAAACTGCTCAGAAGACACAACTAACACATGGAAAAGTGACAAGTACATATAGTCATGCGAAAAGAAAAGAGGTGGAGGAGTAAAAGGATAGGGAGACACAGATATAGGCATGTCATGCCCTTCTAAAATCCAAAAAGTGAGAAGCCGACACCTTCAGTCCGCTCCTGCCCGTGCCACCTCCGCGTCGCCGGGTTTGTGCCAGAGCCGCGGTGAACCCTGACGGCCAGCCCCCCTCTCCCAATACTGGTGCCTGTCCGCTGGTGGGTTGAGCGAGTCCCCCTGTGGTGGAGGCAGCTCTAAGCTTTTTAATTTAAATTGTCTCTCTAATTTGAATGAATACACTTTAAATCCATTTACAAGGATCTATTGGAGGGCAAGTCTCATGCCAGCAGCCGCGTAATTCCAGCTCCAGTAGCGTCCACTAAAGCTGCTGCAGTTAAAAAGCTTTTATAAGGATCGAGCTCGGCTGTCCACCGCAAGGCATCCTACTGCCAGTCCCAGCCCCTATGCCTTGGGGTGCCTCCTGATGCTCTTCACTGAGTATCCCGTGGTCCCGAAGCATTTCCTTTGAAAAAATTAAGTGTCCAAACTACAGGTGGTGTAGTTTGCTTAACAGCCGGGATAATCCGCTGACTAGCAGACACTGCTACTAAGCACAAAGTATTTCCTGGGCTAGATGCAGTTAAAAATTTGTAATTAGATACTCTCGTTGGATGCTGAGAAAGCATTCCATAGAGTCTCCTGGCACACCATATATGATTCTCTTAAAAAGCTTGGGGTAGGGGTCTAGGGGACCCTTTTATAGCCAAAATCACGGCCCTGTATCGCAATACGTCACCTAGGCTGAAGATAAATGGAACTGTAGCACCCTGAGGGCTCGGTTGCTACAGAGGTATTGCACCTCACCCAGAGGTGTGATATCTCACTCTCAGGTAAGGATGGAGTGTGGATCAGGACCCGACACCTGCATGCATTACACCACATTGCCGTGGGGCAGGGCGACCAATATGCCCCTGAGATGGGCACGACAGTCCCTGTCCCTGGCTGGAGTGGGGGGAGGGAACACTGAGGAAGGGGAACCCTGTAGTGCAGGAGCAGGGAGGAAGCAGTTCCTGGGTGCATTGAGAAGGGAGTATAAAAGGTGGGCACCATCTTAGTTCAGTGCAGAGAAGTCTGAGCAAAAGTGGCAGGGAGCAGGGGCTCTGCATGAGCTCTGCTCTGGAGGCGGGCCTAGTAACAGAGGCCCAGGCCTGGAAGAGGGAGAAGGAAGGAAGAGGAGCGGAGAAGGCTCCAGGAACGAGGAACGAAGGGATCCCAGGGGTGCGGACGGGCGAGTCGCCACCGCACGCTCGAATCCACCTGCGTGGAGGGGTCAGGCCAAAGGGGGAGACCGGTCCCCGAAACTAGTGGAGGCAGGAAACGACCCTCAGCTAGAAACAGGAGGCTGTGACATTTTATGTGGCGCAGCCGCTCGCTACACCCGCTAGGAAGGCACCACATAGGGTCAGGGAAACTGGCGCCAAGTTTACCAAGAGGAGGCCCGAGGCAGCCGGACAGAAGGGTTGGTAAGAAAGGCCAGACAAAGGACACACAAAGGGGGTCCTGTGAAGCGCTCCAAAGTTATCTGGGAGTTGTCTGAGCCCCTCACCTGGTGAGCACAGTACGACGTGGGCAGCCGTTACCTGCAACCGTGGTCTGGATAATAAGAACTGTGAGTAAAGGCCCTGGACTGCATCACTGACTCCGTGTCGTTACTGCTGCTGCCCTGCACCATCACCCCCATCCTCCGCATACACTGCCCTGAGGCTATACTCCTCCCGTGGGGAGTTATGCTACGCTCTGCTGCACCCACAACACCAGCCTCAGCGGTCTGCCCTGGAGCGGCGGTTCACTCTGACCGCAATCCACGGGTGGCGTAGTCGGACATTTAAACATCAAAACCACATAAATAGTTCCGCCACTGGTTTGACCACCCTGAGCCACGGAACCGGGTCGCCGCCACGAAGACTACAACCACCACAGCATCCACCAAAAAGGGTCCGGCTCCGGGTGTCCCAAGGCCCAGGGGGCGCGTCAGAACATTTTCATCACCTTTCACAATCACCAATGGGACAAGGCAGGGATGTTCTCTGTCCCCTCTCTTATACATCCTAGTGACGGAGCACCTGCTCTCATCAATTCGCCACAACCCCAATATTAGGTGGATTGAGGTGGGAGGCACCGAGTACAAGTGCTCTCTATTTGCTGATAATGTCCTAGTATATATCACTCAATCACATATATCCATCCATGCTGTTATGGCTGAAATAGATCACTTTGTTACATGGTCAAATTTTAAAATCAATGCAGCGAAGTCTGAGGCCCTCGATGTCTCCCTCCCCAAATCCATATAGGATTCCATCCAGTCCAACTTTCCCTTTGCCTGGCCCTCACAGGGTATCAAATACTTAGGAATTCCTATTCATAGAGACCTCTCCCATCTATGTTATCTTAATTTTGGGCCCTTTATTGAACAACTCCATACAGACCACGGTTGGCAAGTTAGAACTGTAAGATTCACTACGTGAACCACTGGTGTTTTGTGGAAAAGCACATGTACACTGTGTTCCAAATTATTATGCAAAAAGTGTTTAGGAGTGATAAGGGAAGAATTTGTTTGTTTGTCAGTTAAACTCATTGATGGTGATGTGTGTCAGGGCTCTTTATATCACTGTAAGCAATTGCAGACACCTGTGCTAATTAGTTTGGCAGGTGTGTCCAATGAAAGGCAAGACTACTTAAGAAGGCTGTCTCACATTATTAAGCAGCCTACATTTTCTGCCAAAATGGGAAAGAAAAAGGATGTGTCGGCTGCTGAGAAGCAACAAATTGTGGAGTGTTTAGGTCAAGGCATGACTACAATCAACATTGTGCGATGATCAGGATGAAGTGTCTTGGCAATCAAGAAGTATGTAGCTGATTCACAGTACACACGTGTGCGTGCTGATAAGGGCAAATTGAGGACTCTTTCCTACAGGCAATTACGTCAGGTTGAAAGAGCAGCGGCAAAAAAGCCTTGTCATAGCAGCAGACAAGTATTTGAAGCTGCTGGTGCCTCCAACGTCCCCCGAACAACAAGATGCAGGGTCCTTCAGAGGTTTGCAGCTGTGCATACGCCATCCTGTCGACCTCCTCTATCCACTTCACACAAGCAGAAACGGCTCCAGTGGGCCAAACATTACATGAAGACTGATTTCAAAACTGTTTTGTTCACGGATGAGTGCCGTGCAGCGCTCGATGGTCCAGATGGATGGAGTGGAGGATGGCTGGTTGATGGACACCCCACGCAAACACGGCTACAGCGCCAACAAGGAGGAGGTGGAGTAATGTTTTGGGCTGGAATCATGGGGAGAGAGATTGTCGGCCCCTTTAGGATCCCTGAAGGCGCTAAAGATGAACTCCATAATGTATGTGGATTTTCTCAAACAGCACTTCCTGCCATGGTTCAAGAAGAAGAACCGTGTATTTCACAGCAAGATCATTTTTTTGCATGATAATGCACCATCTCATGCTGCACATAAAACATCTGCATCTCTGGCTGATATGGGCATAAAAGGGGACAAACTTATGGTGTGACCCCCATGCTCCCCTGACCTCTACCCCATTCAGAACCTTTGGAGCATCATTAAAAGGAGTGTCTATGATGGCGGGAGGCAGTTCACATCTAAGCAACAGCTCTGGGAGGGTATTCTGTCCTCATGCAAAACAATTGAAGCAGAAACCATCCAAAACCTGACAAATTCAATGGACGAGAGAGTTCAGAAGCTCCTTTCGAACAAGGGGTCCTATGTGAAAATGTAACATCACCTAGAATAAAGTTTTGAGTTGAAAACTGTTTGATTTCAGTTTCTAACAACTTGCTAATGCTTATAATTTCAAAAATGACCATTTTTTTGGTCTTTATTAAAATGAAAAGGTTGATCGAAAAGTTTGGGGGATCTAAGAGTGTGGCAACCCAGTAGTCATGATTACTTCGAATTCTGACAATATGAGGGTCATGCTGCAGGTAGTGCAGCAAGAAGGCACTTATGTGTCTTGCGCATCTCGGAGCCCCAAAATTATTTTCCGGGCTAGATGCAGCTAAAAATTATTATTAATTTTAAATCTGGTGAAGCTTTAGTATAGATGGCCTAATAGGATCAGTGCTGCACACTGCTACAAAGCCCAAATTATTTTCCAGTCAAGATACAGATAAACATGATTAGTAATTTTAAATCTGGTGGATCTTATTATAGATGGCCTAATAGAATCAGTGCTGCACACTGCTACAAAGCTCAAATTATTTTCCAGCCAAGATACAGATAAACATGATTAGTAATTTTAAAGCTTAAAACGGTTGGTAGGGTGATTTTAACCAATCATCAAGCTTTTACTCTCCCCAGGATGACACAGGGGTAGAAAAGTCATTTCGGATCCATGATTTGTTCATCTTTATGAACGTGAGTCTGTCTACATTATCAGTGGAGAGCCGCGTGCGCTTATCTGTCAGCACACCACCAGCAGCGCTGAACACACGTTCAGACAGAACGCTGGCTGCGGGGCATGACAAGATCTCCAAGGCGTAAGTGGCTAGCTCCGGCCATTTATCCAGATTGGAAGCCCAAAAAGAGCAAGGGTCCAGTGACACAGTCATGGCTTCAATGTTTACTTGGAGATACTCCTGTACCATCGTCTCTAGGCGTTGACTATGTGTCAGACTTCTTGTCTCCTGTGGCCTTGCAAAGGATGGGCTAAAAAAGTGGTGAAATGATTCCGCAAAATTGATGTTACCAGCAGATACTGTGGTTCTGTTACGGTTTGAGTGCTGAACACTTGACGGTCCCACGGTTGGCAAGTTGGAACTGTGAGATTCACTACGTGCACCACTGGTATTTTGTGGAAAAGCACATGTAAGATTCTGCAACAGTCTCTGCTGATACTCCTGCATGCGTGCATCCCTTTCTATGGCAGTAATAATTTCTGCAAATTTACTTTTGTACCGGGGATCTAAGAGTGTGGCAACCCAGTAGTCAGGATTATTTCTAATTCTCACAATTCGAGGGTCATGTTGCAGGTAGTGCAGCAAGAAGGCACTCATGTGTGTTGCGCATCCAGGAGCACCAAGTCCCTGTTCTGTTGGTGGCGAGGTAACAATCATGCTTCCTTCCTCTGTCCTCTCCCCCCAACCTCGCACAACAGAAATGTGATCAAGGTCTCCCTCATCTGATGAGTCTTCCATCAGTTCGTCCTCCACTTCTTCCTGGGCTCCTGCACCTTCCTCACTAGTTTGGCTGCTACCATGCGCCCTGGTAAAACCATCTCCCCCACCCTCACATGCCTGCCGCCTTGGTGCTGCCGACCGTCTGGACCTTGCAGATGTTAGCCCTTCCGCATACAACTCCTCCTCCTCTACTTCCTCCACCTCCTCTTGTGCCACCACCTGACTCCGAATTCTGTTTAACATGTGCTCCAGCATGTAAATCACCGGAATAGTCATGCTGATAATGGCATCGTCAGCACTAAACATCTTCGTCGCCATTTCAAAACTGTGCAGAAGGGTGCATAGGTCCCTGATCTGAGCCCACTCCTCCAGCGTGATTTGCCCCACCTCTGGATCTCGTTGGCCCAGGCTATACGTCAGAACGTATTGCACCAGGGCTTGTCGGTGCTGCCACAGTCGCTGCAACATGTGCAGAGTTGAATTCCACCGGGTAGGCACATCGCATTTTAGCCGGTGAAGTGGCAGGCCCAACGACTTCTGTAGAGATGTAAGTCGCTGAGCTGCGGGATGCGAACGGCGGAAGTGAGCACACAGCGACCGTGCCCTCTGCAGAAGGCCATCTAGTCTGGGATAGTGGGCTAAAAATTGCTGGACAACCAGGTTCAACACGTGAGCCATACAAGGCACGTGTGTGACATTGCCCCGGCGAAGGGCCGCACCCAGGTTTGCAGCATTGTCGCACACGGCCTTTCCTGGTTTCAGGTCCAGTGGAGACAACCATTCATGAAATTGGTTCTCCAGAGCTGACCACAACTCCTCAGCTGTGTGACTCACATTTCCCAGACATTTCAATGTAAAAACTGCCTGATGACATTGAGCCCTACTGCCAGCATAGTAAGGAGGTGTGCAGGATCCCTTCTGCGCAGTTAGAAAGCTTGTGGCATGACCAGACAGGCTTTGGGTGCAGGTGGAAGACCGAGAGGAGGTTGAGGAGGCAGAAGCAGTGGAGGAACTTTGACATAAAGAGGATTGACGCACAACTCGTGGGGACGGCAAGACTTGTCCTGCTGTCACCATAGTTACCCAGTGCCCAGTCAGCGACATGTAACGCCCCTGTCCATGCCTACTCGTCCAAGTGTCTGTGGTGAAATGCACCCTGTCACACACAGAGTTTCTCAAAGAAGCGGTGATGTTTTGTGCGACATGCTGGTGGAGCGCAGGCACACCTTTCTTTGAGAAGTAGTGCCGACTGGGCATCTGGTACTGGGGCACTGCGACGGACATAAGGTCTCGAAAATCCTCTGTGTCCACCAGGCGGAAAGGCAGCATTTCTGTAGCCAAGAGCTTGCAGATGGTGAAATTCAACCTCTTAGCTTTCTCATGGCTAGGAGGAAATGGTCTTTTACTTGTCCACATCTGAGGGACCGAGGGCTGGCTATTGTGCTTAGACGGGGTTGATAAGGGTGTCCCCGGCAAACTGCCGGTCTGTGAGGAAGATGCAGGCGGACATGTTAGGTTGCCTTGATCCAAAGGTGGTGCTATCGATGTCGGACAGCGCTCAACACCAGCTGGTGTTACCACCTCCAAAGAAAATGATGACCTGCCAATCACGCTGGCTGTTGCGGGTAAAGAGGTGGCAGGTCTGCGCCCCAAAACAGGTGTGACTGCTGTCCCCCCAGTCACAGAGGATGAAGAGGCCGCGGATGCACAATATATGGCAGATGGTGGTTGGCCCGGCCGGCTAGGCCGCATTGTAGCACACTGAGCTTCCCACTGCAACTTATGCTTCATGTCCATGTGCCGGTTCATGCATGAAGTACTCAAACTATGTATTTTTTGGCCTCTACTTAGCTTTTGCTGACAAATGTTACAGATAACACGAGTTGGGTCATCTTTATCGATCTGAAAAAATGCCCAGGCTATGCAAGGCTTAGCACCCATGCGACCTGAAGAGCCACCACGACTTGTGGTGAGAGGCAGAGTTGTGTTTGAGGATGCAGTTGTTGACGTGCTTCCAGTACTACGTCTCTGTCCAGGAAGGCCCAACCTGACCTCGTCGTCACTAGCATCTTCCTCCACCTCCTCTGCTGACCTCATCTCTTGGCTGACTGTGGGTTGACAGTAAGTGGGATCTCCAACCTCATCATCATCACCCTGTGCGTTATCACACCCGTCGTCCTCAGAGCCAACCTGTTCCTGCCCTGACAAAAAACTAAAGTTGTCGCTCCAATCAGGTATTTGAGTCTTATCATCGTCTTCCTCATTGTCTCCACCAACAGGAGTTACAGTTTGGGAATGAGGGTCTACATTATGGTCAGAACCTTCTGCGTCTGGTCCTGGATCCGACTCATAAAGATTCTGGGCATCAGTGCAGATCATTTCCTCGTCTGGATTCACAGAAGCGCTGGAGTCGACCTCTGATTCCCAGGCTATAGTATGAGTAAACAGCTCTGCAGACTCAACCATCTGTTCTACCTCATACTCAGACGGGCAGCTGGAGATTTTGGAGCTGTGAGGAAGCAAGTGCGATTGGGGTGACACCTTTGAGGACTGGAGTATTTGTGATGTTGAAGTTGATGTGGAGTAGAGCCCACTTAAAGGAGCACTTGATATCCGTTGAAGCACCTGCTGTTTTTGTGCCTCATCTGGAATTTGTAGCGATTGGCGTGGCCGTAAGAAAGGGATCTTATCACATTGTTCGCTAAAAGAAGTAGACATTTTAGTTTGGCTGGAAGATGGTCTTTCTTCTGCAGATGTTACTGTTGCTTTAACACCTACCCCACGGACACAGCCTTTTTTCCCCTTCCCAACACGCCTATTCCCCTTTCCACCAGCAGCAGGCCTTTTTCCACTCATTTTGGTGGTTAACTAATTCACAACTCTGGAGTTGTTTGCACAAAAAAACAATGGATGGGAACCGAGCAGAGCTGAGTGGCCAAACAGTGGTATTAGGCCAAAACTATTGGCTGGGTTAGATGCAGAAAAAAATTATATTCAATTTGCAACCTGATGGAGGTCAGTATAGATGGACTAATAGAACAAGTCCCACACACAGCTAGAAGCCCAAATATTTTTTCAGAGGTAGATGCAGAAAAATTTTTTATTCAGTTTGCAACCTGATGGAGGTCTGTATAGATGGATTAATAGAACAAGTCCCACACACAGCTACAAGCCCAATATTTTTTCAGAGGTAGATGCAGAAAAAAAATATATTCAGTTTGCAACCTGATGGAGGTCAGTATAGATGGACTAATAGAGAAAGTCCCACACACTGCTAGAAGGCCAAATATTTTTTCAGAGCTAGATGCAGACAAAAAATTATTTTGAATTTGCAACCTGATGGAGGTCAGTATAGGTGGACTAATAGAAGAAGTCCCACACACTGCTAGAAGGCCAAATATTTTTTCAGAGCTAGATGCAGAAAAAAATTATATTCAGTTTGCAACCTGATGGAGGTCTGTATAGATGGATTAATAGAACAAGTCCCACACACAGCTAGAAGCCCAAATATTTTTTCAGAGGTAGATGCAGATAAAAATTATTTTTAATTTGCAACCTGATGGAGGTCAGTATAGATGGACTAATAGAGAAAGTCCCACACACTGCTAGAAGGCCAAATATTTTTTCAGAGCTAGATGCAGATAAAAATTATTTTTAATTTGCACCCTGATGGAGGTCAGTATAGATGGACTAATAGAGAAAGTCCCACACACTGCTAGAAGGCCAAATATTTTTTCAGAGCTAGATGCAGATAAAAATTATATTCAATTTGCAACCTGATGCAGGTCAGTATAGATGGACTAATAGAACAAGTCCCACACACAGCTAGAAGCCCAAATATTTTTTCAGAGGTACTGTAGATGCAGATAAAAATTATTTTTAATTTGCAACCTGATGGAGGTCAGTATAGATGGACTAATACAACAAGTCCCACACACAGCTAGAAGCCCAATATTTTTTCAGAGGTAGATGCAGAAAAAAATATATTCAGTTTGCAATCTGATGGAGGTCAGTATAGATGGAGTAATAGAACAAGTCCCACACACAGCTAGAAGCCCAAATATTTTTTCAGAGGTAGATGCAGATAAAAATTATTTTTAATTTGCAACCTGATGGAGGTCAGTATAGATGGACTAATAGAGAAAGTCCCACACACTGCTAGAAGGCCAAATATTTTTTCAGAGCTAGATGCAGAAAAAAATTATATTCAGTTTGCAACCTGATGGAGGTCAGTATAGATGGACTAATAGAGAAAGTCCCACACACTGCTAGAAGGCCACATATTTTTTCAGAGGTAGATGCAGAAAAAAATATATTCAGTTTGCAACCTGATGGAGGTCTGTATAGATGGATTAATAGAACAAGTCCCACACACAGCTAGAAGCCCAATATTTTTTCAGAGGTAGATGTAGAAAAAAATATATTCAGTTTGCAACCTGATGGAGGTCAGTATAGATGGACTAATACAACAAGTCCCACACACAGCTAGAAGCCCAATATTTTTTCAGAGGTAGATGCAGAAAAAAATATATTCAGTTTGCAACCTGATGGAGGTCTGTATAGATGGATTAATAGAACAAGTCCCACACACAGCTAGAAGCCCAATATTTTTTCAGAGGTAGATGCAGATAAAAATATCTTCAGTTTGCAACCTGATGGAGGTCAGTATAGATGGACTAATACAACAAGTCCCACACACAGCTAGAAGCCCAATCTTTTTTCAGACGTAGATGCAGAAAAAAATATATTCAGTTTGCAACCTGATGGAGGTCTGTATAGATGGATTAATAGAACAAGTCCCACACACAGCTAGAAGCCCAATATTTTTTCAGAGGTAGATGCAGAAAAAAATATATTCAGTTTGCAACCTGATGGAGGTCAGTATAAATGGACTAATACAACAAGTCCCACACACAGCTAGAAGCCCAATATTTTTTCAGAGCTAGATGCAGAAAAAAATTATATTCAATTTGCAACCTGATGGAGGTCAGTATAGATGGACTAATAGAATGATGCTATGCCCAAAAGATTTTACTTCACTAGGTGCAGTAAAAAAATTGGTATTCTATACACAGGTGGTATATCTTGCAACACAGATAGGCTACTCCACTGACTAACACACTCTGCAATAGGCCAAAAAGGATTAGCTTTGCTAGATTCAGCCAAATGCTGTGAAAAAAACTTGCACAGCACTGGCACAGACCTGCCTGGCAAAAACTGATAGGAACTGATGTAACCTAGTCCTGAAAAGTACTCCAATTACAATTAGTCTTTACTCCCACAATCTATCTATTTAAGAGCACAGACCTGCCTGATAAAAGTCGTAGGAAATGCTGTAACCTAGTCCTTAAAAGGACTGCAATCACAACTATTCCCTACTCCCAAGCTATCTGTAGATTTGTGCGAAAATTGGCTTGAAATTAACAAGGTATAGCGCACACAGCAACAGCGGTGCCGTCTAACACGCAGCTGCAGCAGTGAGAAAATGGTGGCGACGGGGAAAATGGCTTGGTCTTATAGGGCAAGGACATGTGACATACACTGCCAATGACACATGCCCTTGCTTGTGTGAAAAGGGGAGGAGTCCTGAGGAGATAATTTGCATATTCCCGCTGCATTTTGGGGTAAGTGAAGAGTCTCCGCGAGCTCAAAGAACACTGGATTTTGGCTGTTGGAGCTGAAAAGAGGACATCGGTAAACCGCGCGCATTTTGAAGCTTTTTTCACTGTTTTCAGAACATTAACAGTAAGAACATGGAAGAGTCCAGGAGCCATTTGGTGAGCTGCATATCCTGCTACATGTTCACAGACTTGCCAGTGGAAAAGCCAAACTTCACATGCCAGAAATGCAAGCTTGTGTCCCTGTTGGAGGAAAAGTTGCGAAATCTAGAAGAGAAGTTAACTACCTTGAAAATCATTAAGGAAGGTGAAGAGTTCTTAGACAGAGCAGAATTATCTCTTCATGATTCAGAAAGAGAAGAAATTCGAACTGCACCTGAGGAAACAGAGGAATGGAAGCATGTGACCCAGAGAAGCAGGAGGATCGAGAGGCAGTCAGCACCCATACTGCTCAGGAACCAGTACCAGGCTCTCTCACAGGAGCACCATGAAGAAATACAGCAAGATAAGACTTTGCCAGCAATGAATAACCTTGTAAGCACTCAGAATCCTCCTGGATGGAGAAAGAAGAATGTTGTGAAGAAAAAACGGAGAGTGTTGGTCATGGGGGATTCCCTGTTAAGAGGAACAGAGGCCGCTATCTGCAGACCAGACATAACCTCAAGAGAAATGTGCTGTCTTCCAGGAGCAAAAATTAAAGATGTGTCTGACAGGATATCAAGACTCTTCAGACCTACAGATCACTACCCATTCCTGCTAATACATGTGGGGACAAATGACACCGCAAGAAAGGACCTGGAAACCATCTGCAGTGACTTTGAAGACTTAGGCAAGAAAGTGAAAGAATTGGGAGCGCAGGTGGTCTTCTCATCCATCCTCCCAGTGGATGGCCATGGAACAATGAGGTGGAATAAGATTCTACAGGTGAACAACTGGCTACGTCGATGGTGCCGTCAACAAGGATTTGGATTTCTGGATCACGGAATGAATTACCTATACGATGGACTACTTGCTAGAGATGGGGTGCACCTTACAAAGACTGGAAAACATGTATTTGGAAGTCGCCTTGCTACACTCATCAGGAGAGCTTTAAACTAGAACAATGTGGGAAGGGAAGCAAAAGGCCAGAAAAAGCCATACAGCTGACAAATACTATTGAGATCTCTGCTACTGGAAGTGGAAAGGAAGAACAAAGACAAAACAATTTAAATAATAAAAATATGGGAGGAAGAGAAACCAATCAAAAACTAAAATGTTTTTATACAAATGCACAAAGCATGGGCAACAAACAAGGAGAATTGGAACTACTAATGCAGGAAAAGAAATATGATGTCATTGGAATCACTGAAACTTGGTGGGACGATGCACATGATTGGAATAAAAGGCTAAAAGGATACAACTTATTTGCAAGAAACAGACTTGATAAACGAGGAGGAGGTGTCGCATTGTATGTTAGAAAAGCGTATATCTGCACAGAGATTGAAGCTTCAGAGACTGGGAGTTCTGTGGAAACTGTTTGGGTAAGAATACAAGGAGAGAACAACGGAAAGGACACCATTGTAGGCATTTACTACAGGCCACCTGGGCAAGCTGAAGATATGGATGAACTCTTTATGTATCAAATGACCAAGTTCTCAAAAAAATATGACGTAGTGGTCATGGGAGATTTCAACTATCCAGACATTTGTTGGGAATCTCTCTCAAGTAAAACTAACAGGTCAAGCAAATTCTTATCCTCTCTTGCTGACAACTTTATCTTCCAAAAGGTAGGGGAGAAAACAAGGGGATCTGCTACTTTGGATCTAATCCTTATAAACAGGGATGAAATGGTTGAGGAGGTAAAGGTGGCTGGGACCCTAGGAGGCAGCGATCATGCTATTATAGAATTTTCGATAACTAGAGTAGGAAGACATGTGAAGACTCAAACTTCAAGGTTAGATTTTAGAAAGGCAGATTTTAAGAGACTCAGAAAGAGAATAGGAGGGATCCAATGGCTGGATGTCCTTAAGGACAAAAATGTCCAGGAAGGATGGAAAATTTTTAAAACTGAGATTCTCAAAGCACAATCGTTAACAATCCCGAAAAGTAGGAAGAATGGGAAGCATTTAAGGAAACCAGGATGGATGAACACAGAACTTAAACACATGCTAAAAAGAAAGAAAGAAATGTTTATTAAATGGAAAGAGGGAGGCATATCTAAAGAAGATTATAATGCAGTCTGCAGATCCTGTAGGGCACGTATCAGGTTAGCTAAAGCTGACAATGAATTAAGGCTTGCAAGAGATGTCAAAAGCAACAAAAAAGGATTTTGGGGGTATGTCAAAAGTAAAAGAAAAGTCAAAGATGCTATAGGATTTTTACAGGGTGAAAATGGAGAAATGGTAAGAGAGGATGTTGAGAAGGCCGAACTTTTTAATTCCTATTTTGCATCTGTTTTCTCTCAGAAAGAAAATGTATCATCAACTGATCTTCACTGTCGTTTTAAAGGAATAGAAGCATCCAAGTTATCTGTAAACAGAAAGATTGTGAGGGAATATTTAGCTAACATAAATGAGTTCAAGTCTCCAGGTCCAGATGAATTACACCCCAGAGTACTGAAGGAGATCGTAGAAGAAATTTTAGAACCACTCTCCATAATCTTTGAAAATTCTTGGAGAACAGGAGAAGTCCCAGAAGACTGGAGAAGAGCAAATGTTGTTCCTATCTTCAAAAAGGGGAAGAAGGTGGACCCAGGGAACTATAGGCCGGTGAGTCTGACTTCTATACCAGGAAAGATCTTTGAACAAATTATTAAACAACATGTAGGTAAGTACATGGATAAGAATGAAGTGATTAACCAGAGTCAGCATGGATTTGTAACTAACAAGTCATGTCAGACTAACTTAATTTCCTTCTATGACAGAATCACTGACTGGGTGGATCAGGGAAATGCTGTAGATATAGTATATCTTGACTTCAGCAAAGCATTTGACAAAGTATCTCACACCATCCTTATTGAAAAAATGACAAAGTATGCAATGGACCAGGCAACTGTTAGGTGGATTCATAACTGGCTTAGTGATCGGACTCAAAGGGTGGTTGTAAATGGCTTCACATCCAGCTGGATGAATGTCTCAAGTGGGGTACCACAGGGCTCCGTCCTGGGACCTGTATTGTTCAACATCTTTATCAATGATTTAGATGAAGGAATTGAGGGTAAACTGATTAAATTTGCTGATGACACAAAGCTAGGAGGGATAGCTAATACTAGAGAAGAGAGAGAGAGGATTCAAAAAGACCTAAATAAACTGGAGCAGTGGGCAGCAACCAACAGAATGGTTTTTAACAGGGAAAAATGCAAAGTACTACATCTGGGCAATAAAAATGAAAAAAGCATATACAGAATGGGAGGAATAGAGCTAAGCAACAGTACATGTGAAAAAGACTTAGGTATACTAATAGATCATGGACTGAACATGAGTCAACAGTGTGATGCAGCAGCAAAAAAGGCAAATACAATTCTGGGATGTATTAATAGAAGCATACAGTCTAGATCACGTGAAGTCATTATCGGTCTTTACTCCTCTTTGGTCAGACCTCATCTGGAATACTGTGTACAGTTTTGGGCACCACATTTTAAAAAAGACATAGACAAACTGGAGCAAGTTCAGAGAAGAGCGACCAGAATGGTGACTGGTCTGCAAACCATGTCCTATGAGGAACGGTTGCAGGATTTGGGAATGTTTAGCTTGCAAAAAAGAAGACTGAGAGGAGACTTAATAGCTGTCTACAAATATGTCAAGGGCTGTCACATTGTAGAAGGATCATCTTTATTCTCATTTGCACAAGGAAAGACTAGAAGCAATGGGATGAAACTAAATGGGAGGAGACACAGATTAGATATTAGAAAAAACTTTTTGACAGTGAGGGTGATCAATGAGTGGAACAGGCTGCCACGAGAGGTGGTGAGTTCCCCTTCAATGGACGTCTTCAAACAGAGGCTGGACAGACATCTGTTTGAGATGATTTAGTGAATCCTGCTTTAAGCAGGGGGTTGGACCAGATGACCCAGGAGGTCCCTTCCAACTCTACATTCTATGATTCTATGATTTTATGAAAAAAAGCACTTCGCTCCGTGTGTGCGCTGCTGATAGGCTGACAGATTGCACCTCCCCACTGTAAATGCGGGAAAGAGAAAAAAAAAATGGAGATCTTCATTGTTCCTGCAGAGATCCATCCCCTGCCCCTCCCCCCACCCCGCTGTACACTCAAACTGCGTATTAACATTAATTTTCATCATTACTGAGAAAAAATCCAGTTATGATTTTGGTGCATGAACAGTTATCGAACATAACCTCGAACAGCCGAATTTTTCTCAAATTGTTCGTGTTCGCCGAACGGCTCGAACACCGCCCAAAACAGCTCGAATTTGAGATTGGCGAACAGTTCGAGTAGAACAACGCTCATCTCTAGTAAAGAGTTGCAGTAGTTCAGCCAAGAATGAATAAGAGCGGAGTAAGAGTTTTTGTAAGTGAGAAAAGATCAGATTCTGGAGATGTTTTTAAACTGCAGGTGACATGAGCGAGTGACAGATTGGTTATGGGAAATAAAGGAATGTTCTGTGTCAAATATGACCCCAAGACAGCGAGCGTGCTGCTTGGGAGTTATAGTTGAACTTCTCAAGAAAATTTCAATATCATGTATAGGAAGGTTAGTAGAAAGAGGAAACATGAGAAGTTCAGTTTTGGAGAGATTCAGTTTCAGCTAGAGGGAGGACATGTTATTAGAGACAACAGACAGACAATGCGTGGTATTTTGTATTAAGGTGCGGGTAATTTCAGGAGAAGAAGTGTATAATTGGGTGTCATCAACATATATATATGGTATTGGAAACCAAATCTGCTGATGGTTTGTCTCAATAAGGAGAAGAGGGGCCTAAGATTAAGCCTTGTGGAATCCCGACACTAAGGGGAAGAGGAGAGGAAAAAGATACAGTGAATGATACGGTGAAGCAGTTGTCAGACAGTTAGGTGTAGAACCAAGAGAGAGCAGTTTTTTTGAGACCAATATAGAGGATTATAGTGAGGGGAAGCTGGTAGTCCACAGTGTCAAATGCTGCAGAGAGATCCATGAGAATCAGCAGGGACTAGTGGCCATTAGATTTAGCTGTTAGTAGATCATTAGGGACTTAAGTGAAGGCAGTTTCTGTAGAGTGCAAAGAGCAGAAATCAGATCGTAAAGGGTGGAGAATAGAGTTATCTGAGAGATGGTGACTTAGATGAAAGTGATTTTCCCCACTCAGCACACCTAGAGAATAGTGTTGATCGAGCACTAAAATGCTTGGGTGCTCGAAGCTCGTGTGGCACCCCAGGGGTCTGGTTTTCCACAGTAATGTAATGTTATGTCTGAGAGCAGGTGGGAGGTCCTTTGGTCAGGGATCCTGTGCATGCCACACCTCCTGCCCAGTCTTGGGAGGGGAAGAGCTTCCCCTGTAAAAACCCGGGGCTGAGGCAGGGAGAGTCAGACAAGGAGAGTGGAGACAAGAAGCAGCATAGGAAACAGCAGAGTTCCAAGGAGTCAGGGGCTGGCAGCTGCAGCGCTCGCCCTGACTAAGAAGATTCTTTACCGGACCCGGAGTCCGAGGCTGTGGGGACTAACTTCTACCCAGCAGCAGAATCCGTCAGGCAGGGGATTTCAGGTCCTCTGGCCCAGAAGCCCGAAGGCACGGTCACACGCGTGGGACCAGCACCGCCATCGTGGAGCGGAAGCCATTAGAAGGCCCCGAGTCACCGGCCATACGGGTGAGCACCACACGGTACACTCAGGGACGTGGGCTACTTACATCAGCTTCTAGCAAGGTAGCCAGAAGAGTACAGTCAGTTTGTGAGGCCTACAACTACGCCTGGCCAGGGGAGATCCCATCTGCTCAAAGACTGACCAGGCCCCGTTTGCTAGCAAGTACTCCGGGAGGGTCTATCGTTGTTACCAGTAAAGACCCTGAACTACACCGTACCGTCTCTGAGTGGTTCCTGCTACCCCCATCATCCACGTCGGCTGCCCTGAGGCCATACCCCTCCCGTTGGGGGTTATACTATCACGCTGCACAATCCTACCACCGGCCTCAGCGGTCTGCCCTGCAGCAGCAGCTCCCTGGCTGCACTCAACGGGTGGCGTAGTCATCAACTATTTACTACTAATAGACTGCCGTCTAGTTTGACTCCCTGGGCACGGACCGGGTCACCGCCACGAGACTACAACCCTCTACTGATCCGGCTCCGGGTAGGCTCCCGCATGCGCAACGCAGCGCGACACAGGCCCAGGGGCGCGTCAACTTTGGCGTAGTCGGCAGGATTTCGTGCCCGCAACCACCGGGTACTGCGTGCCTGAAAAGCAAAGACTGTTCAAACTTACCAGTGGTGAAGATTCCCGCTATCCGTGGAGGTTTCCCGCCATCCGGCGCCATCTTCTACCTTCTTCCCGCCATCGGTGAAGTTTCCCGCCATCCGGCGCCATCTTCGGCCTTCTTCCCGCCATCCGTGGAGTTTTCCCGCCGTTGGACGCCATCTTGGGGACGCCGCGCGGGAAGAAGAGGGGCGTGGACTCCGAAAGCGCGCGAGAACTGAAGCCCCGCCTCACGTCCGGACGTTGCGTAAGGTACTGGAAGGAGCCCAGCAGACGCCGACGTCACAGGAGCGCGACGGAAGGTCCTCAACCCTGACGATCCACTGCGGAGCCGCGGCCTACGGAAGAGGATCATCGCAAGGTAGGCCACGGTCCACTAGGGGGGAGGAAGATGTCGGATACGGAGGAGAGCTTCACTGCCCCAACCCCCGCCAGCGCTACCGCTGCTGCAGTTATGCCCTTCACCATGCCCTATATCCCGGGAGCAGCTTGGCTACCCCAGTATTCAGGGGAGTCACATACCCTGCATGACTTTAGAGAAAAGCTGGATAGCCTCTTCCAGGTGTACCCCCTCACAGAAGAGCAAAAAGTGAGCATCCTGGTGGCCCAACTAACCGGGGCAGCCAAAAGGGAAGTAAAATCCTGGCCACCTGGGAGGAAGACTGTCGCAGGGATACTAACCCGGCTGAAGGACACCTTTGATACCCGCACCTCAGCCGAGATTAAGCTTAGATTCTACGGGTGCAAGCAGCGAGCGCATGAGAGTATAAGGGACTATGCACTAAACCTACAAGAGGCCCTGAGGGCCATAAAGCAGACCGACCCTGATGGGGTGGGAAACGAGGACAGGCTGTTGACTGAACAATTTATAGAGGGTTTATATTGCAATGCCCACCGAACCCAGTTGCGGGCAATGGCCTTACAGGATCCCCATCTGGACTTTGCACAGTTCAAGGACAGAGCCATCCGGGTGCTCCGAGAACCGGCACCAGGTGGCGTTGTGACCCACAGACGCCCCACTACCACTTACTACCAGGAGGCGGCGCCCTTGTCAGCAGGGCCTGTGGGAGCTGATGCGCAGGCTTTGGACAATGACCCGGCTCCAGACCTACACCATCAGGTCCAAGAGCTAGCTAAGAGCGTTGCTGCGCTAACCCGAACTGTGCAGTCTTTACAGGTTTCCACCCCAGGGAAGATCCAGCTGGCATCCGGACCGGAGGACATCCCGTGGCGTCGACCAAGGAGGACCCCACCGGCCAGAGGAAGACCCAGTGACCGATACAGCGAGGACGGACGACCCATCTGCCGCCGCTGCAATCAACCCGGACATATGGAAAGGTACTGTTCTTTAAACGGGCACAACCTGGGGTAGAGGGCCAACCCCCAGGAAAAAGATCACCAGGCCCATCGAACTGGCGCGACAGATATGTGGGAGGACGTCCAGTCTTGCCTGTGGTACTGGATGGCATTCCCATGAGTGCCCTACTGGATACCGGGTCACAGGTCACCACCATCCCGTACGTGCTCTTCAAGCAGTACTGGAATGACTCGGATATTACCCACTACCCTGACGACGACTTGAGTATCATCGCCAGCAATGGCCAGCCCGTGCCACAGATCGGATTTAAGGAGGTGGCCCTCAAAATCGGTAGAGTCGAACTGGCCGCACAGGGACTGATCATTGTAGATATTGATAAACATGAGAGTCACCCAAAAATAACTCTAGGAACTAACGTAATTGAAAATTGTCTTGCAGAGGTGATTTTCCTTTTACAGCAGGTTGCCAAGAACGCCAGCTCCGGCGAGCAGCGGGTGCTCCAGAAAGAGATCCGGGCACTGATGCAACGGCAACAAGTGGAACTCTCCGGCGGTGAGATTGGTAGCGTAAGAATGTGTGACCCTTTTCCTATTGCCATGCCCCCAAAAAGTGAAATGATGATTTGGTGCCGGGCAGCTATTGGTCTGAGAGGAAGAGATTACCAGGCAATGGTAGAACCAGTTTACTCAGACAGTAGGCCCACCATTTTGACAGCACGGGGGGTGGTCAATGTACGCCATGGGAGGGTGCCCATTCGCATAATAAATATCGGGGAGAGGGAAGTGTACCTGCCCCGGTATGCCACGCTAGCCAAATTATATACCACTAATCAAAATTCTATACAATCTGTGGAACCCTTGCCTCCATCTCACCCGGAGGAAGGTAACGGCTCTAAGAAAGACATGGAGGACTGGTGTCAGCAACTACATTTGGGTACTGATTCCACTCCCTCACATCAGAAACAAGGAGTCTATCGGGTGGTTCAAGAGTATGAGAGAGTGTTTAGTAAACACCCGTTAGACTTCGGGCGAGTCAAGGGGGTAGAACACCGCATCCCCACGGGAGATCATCCTCCCATAAAAGAGAGGTATCGACCCGTACCCCCTGCACATTACCAACACGCCAAGGGGATGCTTAGAGACATGAAGGAGGCTGGGGTAATCCGGGATAGCTGTAGCCCCTGGGCAGCCCCACTAGTTTTAGTCAAAAAGAAAGACAACACCATGAGGATGTGTGTAGATTACCGGAAAATCAACCGTATCACACACAAGGATGCGTACCCCTTACCAAGGATAGAGGAGTCATTGGCTGCTTTAAGATCTGCTAACTTCTTCTCTACCTTGGATCTCACTAGCGGGTACTGGCAGGTTCCTGTAGCAGAGGCGGACCGGGAGAAGACCGCATTCACCACCCCGATGGGACTTAGCGAGTTCACCTGCATGCCGTTCGGACTCTGCAACGCCCCAGGAACCTTCCAACGATTAATGGAGTGCTGTCTGGGCCACAGAAACTTCGAGACGGTCCTGTTGTACCTGGACGATGTCATCGTATACTCCAAAACTTATGAGGACCACCTGAAGCACCTGGCGGAGGTGTTCGAAGCTCTGGCGAGTTACGGCCTAAAGGTGAAACCCTCCAAGTGTCACCTCCTGAAACCAAAGGTGCAATACCTGGGACACGTGGTGAGCGCTGACGGAGTGGCTCCCGACCCCGATAAGATCACCGCAATTAAGGGATGGCCAAGCCCCTCCAGCGTAAAAGAAGTGCGGCAGTTCCTAGGGTTGGTAGGCTACTACCGAAGGTTTATTCCCGGTTTCACCAAAAAGGCAGCGCCTATGCAGGACCTCCTGATAGGCCAGTCCCGGAAGGCCAAGAACCAGAAGCCGCCCTTCAAATGGGAAGAGCTAGAAGAAGAGTCCTTCCGCCAGCTGAAGATGGCCCTCACGGGGGATGAAATCTTGGCGTACCCAGACTATAGCCAGCCCTTCATCCTCTACACCGACGCCAGTAACATCGGGCTAGGAGCCGTACTATCCCAGATTCAGCAGGGGAGAGAACGAGTGATCTCCTATGCCAGCCGAAAACTGCGACCCACCGAAAGGAACCCCGAGAATTACAGCTCATTTAAGCTAGAGTTCCTGGCCGTGGTATGGGCAGTCACCGAGCGCTTTAGGCATTACCTCGCTTCTTCCCGGTTCACCGTATACACGGATAACAACCCGTTGATACACCTGGACACGGCAAGACTCGGTGCCCTGGAGCAGAGGTGGATGGCCCGTCTGTCCAACTACGAGTTCACAATCAAATACCGGGCAGGACGCTCCAATACTAACGCGGATGCCCTGTCCAGGATGCCCAACCTGCCGGACGAAGGAGAAGATCCGGAGGGACTGGAAGAAGTTGAACTCCCTGCGTTCCACCGTCATGGGACTATCCAGTATTCCCACCGGGTAAGGGGTAAACAGGCTGCTACGTTGAACCCCTTACCCCACTACAACTGGGCGGAAACGCAAGACAGCGACCCTGCCGTCCGACTGGTGAAGGAGATGCTGACTCGGCCGGAGGCTCGACTTGAACCAGACGCTCCGGAGGAAGCCAAACAACTATGGGCGGAGAAGAGTCGACTATTCCTTTACAAGGGGAAGTTGTGCCGCAGAATGGTCAACTCCCGGACGCATGAACTACTCTGGCAAGTAGTGGTGCCACGAAGAGACGCAGCCATGGTGATGGAGGCATACCACGACGGAGCTGGACACTTCGGGTGGAAAAAGCTGGAGTTCCTGCTGCGCGAGCGGTTCCACTGGGTAGGCATGAGGGGAACCATCGAGAAGTGGTGCAGAGACTGTGGCCCGTGCAATCTGAGAAGGAAGGACCGGGCCAGCCAGAAGACTCCCCTGCAGTCCATCGTCACCCGGCAACCGTTGGAACTGGTAGCCTTGGATCATGTAAAACTGACCCCAAGCAGAAGTGGCTACGTCTACGCGTTAACCATCGTGGATCATTACTCCCGGTTCTTGGTTGTCGTCCCCGTCAAGGACTTAACGGCTCAAACAGCAGCTAGAGCCTTCCAGCAGCACTTCTGCCGTCCACACGGGTACCCGGACCAAGTGCTGACGGACCAGGGACCTGCCTTTGAAGCGGAGGTCTTCCAGGAATTCTGCAATCTGTATGGCTGCCGGAAGATAAGGACAACACCCTACCATCCGCAAACTAATGGACTTTGTGAAAAAATGAACCAGGTGGTAATGGATCTGCTAAAAACATTGCCCCTGGAAGAACGCAGTCTGTGGCCTGAGAAGTTGCCCGATCTGGTGGACCTATACAACCACATCCCGGTAGGTTCCACCAACTGTACCCCGGCTTACCTAATGAGGGCGAGACCTGGTAAGTTACCTGTTGACCTGGAAATGGGAGTCCTGACACCTGAGGACACTTCACCAGAAACAGACTGGGACACAGAGAGGCAGCAGCAGTACCGGAGAGTACAAGAGAGCGTGGAGCGAAGTCTCTGTCAGGCTAGGGAGAGACAAGAGAAGACTTACAACCAGTATGCTCCCGCTGTTCCCCTGGTACCCGGAGAGCAGGTCTTGAAGAGGAAAAGACGGCTCCACAAGTTGGATGACCAGTGGGAGGAGGACCCGTACACCGTACTGCCCTCAAGCCACGAGAACCCGAAGGTCTGTACCATCAGTAAAGACGGAGGGGAAACCACAGCCATTGTATCCCGGGACCACCTGAAGAAGTGTCCCGAACAACTGAGGAACCCTGAAGAGGAACAAGAAGACCATCGACCCGTGGAAGAAAGGGAAGATATGGTTAGTACCGTGCTCGGGGACTTCCCTCAGTCTTGGACTCAAGTCAATGGTGCAGTTGTGGTACCCGTACTCACCTTCCTCCAACCATCATCCCAAGAACCTACGGAGCAACGGGTAGAGCTGGAAGAACAGCCGGTCCAGGAGGCAGAAGACTCCACACAAGCAGAACAGGAGAATCAACCCTCTGCTTATAGTGAGCCTGCCGTACCCCTAGTGAGACAAAGAGCCGGTAGACAGCTGCCCAGTTTACCCTTGACAGCTCCTACACCCTGTAGTTCAGGGCCAGACAGTCAGCTCCGTAGGTCCACTCGGGCCACTAGAGGCCAGTTACCCGCACGCTGGAGAATTTAAAGTGTATAAATTGTTTTATTTATGTTTTTCTGTGTATTGTTGCTTGTGAATAATTTTGTGTTTCCAGTTGTTTTTAGGAAACCTTGGTGGATTTACCGGGAATCCTTGTATATAGTTGGAGCGTAACCCAGGATGGACTAGAGACTGTTAAGGACTCGGGGTAGGACAGACCCCTACCTGGTTACGTCTCCCTGTGTTGGTGAAATGGACACCTTTGCTTTTCTTCAAAGACTGCACCCGGTTGCGGACACGCCGCCACCATCTTATGTGTTTTTCTTATTGTGTTGTTATTGTTATACTTTGTTATGTTTTTCTAAATGTGTTTAGTCCCGGAGTACTAAATTTCACTAGGGGGGAATGTGGCACCCCAGGGGTCTGGTTTTCCACAGTAATGTAATGTTATGTCTGAGAGCAGGTGGGAGGTCCTTTGGTCAGGGATCCTGTGCATGCCACACCTCCTGCCCAGTCTTGGGAGGGGAAGAGCTTCCCCTGTAAAAACCCGGGGCTGAGGCAGGGAGAGTCAGACAAGGAGAGTGGAGACAAGAAGCAGCATAGGAAACAGCAGAGTTCCAAGGAGTCAGGGGCTGGCAGCTGCAGCGCTCGCCCTGACTAAGAAGATTCTTTACCGGACCCGGAGTCCGAGGCTGTGGGGACTAACTTCTACCCAGCAGCAGAATCCGTCAGGCAGGGGATTTCAGGTCCTCTGGCCCAGAAGCCCGAAGGCACGGTCACACGCGTGGGACCAGCACCGCCATCGTGGAGCGGAAGCCATTAGAAGGCCCCGAGTCACCGGCCATACGGGTGAGCACCACACGGTACACTCAGGGACGTGGGCTACTTACATCAGCTTCTAGCAAGGTAGCCAGAAGAGTACAGTCAGTTTGTGAGGCCTACAACTACGCCTGGCCAGGGGAGATCCCATCTGCTCAAAGACTGACCAGGCCCCGTTTGCTAGCAAGTACTCCGGGAGGGTCTATCGTTGTTACCAGTAAAGACCCTGAACTACACCGTACCGTCTCTGAGTGGTTCCTGCTACCCCCATCATCCACGTCGGCTGCCCTGAGGCCATACCCCTCCCGTTGGGGGTTATACTATCACGCTGCACAATCCTACCACCGGCCTCAGCGGTCTGCCCTGCAGCAGCAGCTCCCTGGCTGCACTCAACGGGTGGCGTAGTCATCAACTATTTACTACTAATAGACTGCCGTCTAGTTTGACTCCCTGGGCACGGACCGGGTCACCGCCACGAGACTACAACCCTCTACTGATCCGGCTCCGGGTAGGCTCCCGCATGCGCAACGCAGCGCGACACAGGCCCAGGGGCGCGTCACTCGAGCCGAGCTCACCATGATACTCGGGTGCTCGA
Source organism: Phyllobates terribilis (assembly GCF_046119375.1). Taxonomy (NCBI): domain Eukaryota; kingdom Metazoa; phylum Chordata; class Amphibia; order Anura; family Dendrobatidae; genus Phyllobates; species Phyllobates terribilis. Next base: position 280,032,252 of record NW_027362767.1, read on the forward strand.
CCCGAGCAACGAGCCCAATGTTAGTCTATGGGAGACCCGAGCATTTTTGTGGTGGCACCCCCGGCAGTCTTTAGAAAGCCTAAAAAGTGCCCAAAACAATAGTGACAGTGCTCAAATGACATGGAGACAGCATAAGGATCACCCTAGGAGGCATTTATGACCCCCAGTTCACTGCTGTCAACAACGTGGTCAGAGGTATTAAGCCACTTTTACGGGCTCACAATAAAACGTTCAAAAACGAAACTGAAACTGTTTTCCTGTGAAATATGTTAAGGAACATCCTTTCCAGGGTAAAAACTAATCTATAAGGTAAAATAAATAACCAAAAACAAAAATACTCCTCCACACCTTGGGCTATGTTCACAAATAGCATTTTTTATGCGTTTTTGCACTTTTGTATTGCTTTCAACCGTGACAAATGCATTCACCGGGAAATGTCATTTTAACATTTTACAACCTTATCTGGCCATGTGCTGTGTGACACATGCATACAGTGCTGAAAAGACATGGGAACAGCATGGGGAAGACCCCTGGAAGCACCTCTGACACCCAAGTCACTGCCTAAAAGTGTGCTCATTAGAAGTGATCCTTGCCGCATCAGAAGATGCAGACTTGCAACTATTCCCGTGCAAGTCCTTGTCCCAGGGAAGTGTTCAATTGTACCTCCCCCATTCCTTGCAATGCAAGCGCAAGTATGCAGCCTGCCACCCACCCACCCCCAGGCAGCAATACCATACTGCTTGCTTGCACTTTAAATTGGGCCTTTTAGGCATGAGGAGGCAGAATCTGGCCACCACGTCATGGATGCGTCAGCGGCCTGGTATCCATACTCAGTCCCCAGCCGTCCGGTGGCCGGGTGTCCACGCTTGGTCCCCAGCCGCCAGGGAGCGGCCCGGTGTCCATACTCGGTTCCCAGCCGCCCGAGGCCGGGTGCCCACACATGGTCCCCTGCCCCCTGGGGGCGGCCGAGTGTCCATAAAAGGTCCCCAGCCGCCCCTATTTGTCCCGTTGTGCCTTATACACAAGCGCACATACCAAAACATTACCTGTGCCCTCCCCAGTGCATTTAGTGGGAAGGACAGCCTAACCACAAACACGTGGACAAGTGAATGTGGCCAGGGATGGTCCATCTGACTGACGCCTTCACACTGGGTTAATATTGTGGAAGCCGGGACTCAGTTGGACACTGGGATGAAACACGTCCTCCAGACATAGAGGATTGCGGGTCCTGGGTCAATCAGGCTTCAACACAAAGTTCAGAAGGTAGACAGCAGCAGTGGTCGGCCTCCTACACAACGAGTAAATTATTCATGATCATGAGGCCATCCATCTCCTTAGCTTTCTGTTCCTTGGAATGCAAGCGCATGTATGTAGTAGCGGCTAGGCCTGAGGTGGTCAGCGTTTTGGCGCATATCCTACCTCCTCCGAGGATTGCTGGATGTTTTCCTGCTACTATTCCAGTTCTATGACTCCCATTAAAACAAAGCTTCAGGTGATGAATGATGGATGAGGTGGTGGCAAAGGAGAAACAGCAGGAGGAACAGGGACCATTCGCATCAATATCAGGCCAGTCAACCACACATGTCTTGTAGGATATGTTTCTGTACCAAAAGCAGCGGTTCGGCTACACAGTAATAGGGCATACAGTGAGTGCAATGCCTACCAAAAATTTCGAGGCACTCCAATGACCCTTGGAAGTGACATGGAGGTCAGAGGGCCTTAACTAAACTGTTTTTTCCATTTATAGCAACTGGGTCTCCTGTACACTGTTGGCCTAAGCAGTGAATGGAAGGCTTTCCAAAAATTATGAGGAACTGCAATGCCCCTTGAAACAGACGTGGATTACAGCGTACTAAAAACCTTCTACCCATTATTGGTGAGTGGGTCTCCCTTAGTTTTCGCCTTTGCATTGAAAAGCAAAAGCTGACTAAAACTAGGAAGAAATGCAATGCCCGTTGGAAGAGTCGTGGAGGTTAGAGGTAATTAAAAACATTTCAATGCACCTTGGAAAAGCTGTGGAGTTCAGAGTGGTTTACCAAGACAGTTTTAATGCCCCTTGGAAGAGACGTGTGTTAGGAGTCAGTCTGGTGCTGGATTTGAAATGGGTCCAGGAGCTTCTGTGGTCTCCCATTTCAGCTCAGCCAGGGCTGATGCTGTTCAGCATCATTGTCAGCCCCCACACCTAGCTGTTCCACAAGCCGTGCAGATTGTCTCCCAAGCATTTGTGCCTAGCAGTGTTAAGCATAGGCTGCAGAGGGAGACAGGGCTTGTGGAGTCTAAGTCCAGTATTCGCCACACTGAGCATGTCCGTGACCTGGCAGATCATGATTGGTGGGTTGGCACCCACCTGACTCGGTGACCTGGCACCGCCTGATTGGTCCACGGGTAACGTCACCAATGGCGCGTCGCTGGGCAGGGCTTAGTCTTTAAAAGGCCCGCCCACAAACATGGCGGCGCGCTCAGATCATTTGAGCTGGTTGTTTGTGGTGTGCACGCTTATACTCTTGGGCTCTTCTAAGAGCTATATTTTTATTCAGGCAGGTAGCTTGAGCCATATAGAGCGGGTCTGCTCAGTCCGGTAGCTCGCCGGCTGAGTGCACGAATACCTGGCAGGTATCACACCCACATACTAGCGCCTTCTCCTACAGCGTAGCTCCTGTATTGAAGACAGGGCTACTGCTCCTAGTCCGGTCACACGTCTCCCTGCGGTTCTTGGAGATTGTGTGAACCGCTTTAGCGCCATTTCCCATAGCGTAGCGCCTGTATCAAAGACAGGGCTACTGCTGCTCCCACGGTCACACATCTCCCTGCGGTTCTTGGAGATTGTGCGAACCGTTTTACCCTTCCGTGTGCATTAACACCAAGGGCTAAGATTGTGTTAGGTGCGTCGCCGGTCGCTCTCCCTCCGTGCAGTTAACGGAGATTGAGCGTACCACTTTACCCGGTCCGGTGTGCTGTTAACACAGACGGGTTATCAGTTTAGTTGTCGCTTTCCTTTCCACTCGGAAAGTGTTCGGCAGCAGTCCATTAGGCTGCATTGCGGACCCCGGGGTCGGTTGCGTTACATTAAATAAAGTTGTCTGCAACCGCCCTCCTAACAACGTGGAGGTCACAGTAGCTTAACAAGATGGTTTTAATGCCCCTTGGAAGAGACATGGAGTTCAGAGTGGTTTAACAAGACGGTTTTAATGCCCCTTGGAAGAGACGTGGAGGTTACAGTAGCTTAACAAGATGGTTTTAATGCCCCTTGGAAGAGTCGTGGAGGTCACAGTGGAATAAAAAGACAATATCCATGCCCCTTGGAAGAGACATGGAGGTCCCAGTGGAATAAAAACACAATATCAATGACCCTTCATAGAATCATAGAATCATAGAATGGTAGAGTTGGAAGGGACCTCGTGGGTCATCTGGTCCAACCCCCTGCTCAAAGCAGGATTCACTAGATCATCTCAGACAGATGTCTGTCCAGCCTCTGTTTGAAGACGTCCATTGAAGGGGAACTCACCACCTCTCGTGGCAGCCTGTTCCACTCATTAATCACCCTAACTGTCAGAAAGTTTTTTCTAATATCTAATCTGTGTCTCCTCCCATTTAGTTTCATCCCATTGCTTCTAGTCTTTCCTTGTGCAAATGAGAATAAAGATGATCCTTCTACAATGTGACAGCCCTTGACATATTTGTAGACAGCTATTAAGTCTCCTCTCAGTCTTCTTTTTTGCAAGCTAAACATTCCCAAATCCTGCAACCGTTCCTCATAGGACATGGTTTGCAGACCAGTCACCATTCTGGTCGCTCTTCTCTGAACTTGCTCCAGTTTGTCTATGTCTTTTTTAAAATGTGGTGCCCAAAACTGTACACAGTATTCCAGATGAGGTCTGACCAAAGAGGAGTAAAGACCGATAATGACTTCACGTGATCTAGACTGTATGCTTCTGTTAATACATCCCAGAATTGTATTTGCCTTTTTTGCTGCTGCATCACACTGTTGACTCATGTTCAGTCCATGATCTATTAGTATACCTAAGTCTTTTTCACATGTACTGTTGCTTAGCTCTATTCCTCCCATTCTGTATATGCTTTTTTCATTTTTATTGCCCAGATGTAGTACTTTGCATTTTTCCCTGTTAAAAACCATTCTGTTGGTTGCTGCCCACTGCTCCAGTTTATTTAGGTCTTTTTGAATCCTCTCTCTCTCTTCTCTAGTATTAGCTATCCCTCCTAGCTTTGTGTCATCAGCAAATTTAATCAGTTTACCCTCAATTCCTTCATCTAAATCATTGATAAAGATGTTGAACAATACAGGTTCCAGGATGGAGCCCTGTGGTACCCCACTTGAGACATTCATCCAGCTGGATGTGAAGCCATTTACAACCACCCTTTGAGTCCGATCACTAAGCCAGTTATGAATCCACCTAACAGTTTCCTGGTCCATTGCATACTTGGTCATTTTTTCAATAAGGATGGTGTGAGATACTTTGTCAAATGCTTTGCTGAAGTCAAGATATACTATATCTACAGCATTTCCCTGATCCACCCAGTCAGTGATTCTGTCATAGAAGGAAATTAAGTTAGTCTGACATGACTTGTTAGTTACAAACCCATGCTGACTCTGGTTAATCACTTCATTCTTATCCATGTACTTACATACATGTTGTTTAATAATTTGTTCAAAGATCTTTCCTGGTATAGAAGTCAGACTCACCGGCCTTGGAAGAGATGTGGAGGTCACAGTAGCTTAACAAGACGATTTTAATGGCCCTTGGAAGAGACGTGGAGTTCAGAGTGGCTTAACAAGATGGTTTTAATACCCCTTGGAAGAGATGTGGAGGTCCCAGTGGAATAAAAAGACAATATCAATGCCCCTTGGAAGAGTGGTGGAGGTCCCAGTGGAATAAAAAGACAATATCAATGCCCCTTGGAAGAGTGATGGAGGTTACAGTGGAATAAAAAGACAATATCAATGACCCTAGGAAGTGATGTGGAGGTCACAGTAGCTTAACAAGATGATTTTAATGCCCCTTGGAAGAGACGTGGAGGTCACAGTAGCTTAACAAGATGGTTTCAATTCCCCTTGGAAGAGACGTGGAGGTCTCAGTGGAATAAAAAGACAATATCAATGCCCCTTGGAAGAGTGGTGTAGTTCAGAGTGGTTTAACAAGACGGTTTTCATGCCCCGTGGAAGAGACGTGGAGGTCACAGTACCTTAACAAGATGGTTTTAATGCCCCTTGGAAGAGACGTGGAGGTCTCAGTGGAATAAAAAGACAATATCAATGCCCCTTGGAAGAGATGTGGAGGTCCCAGTGGAATAAAAAGACAATATCAATGACCCTTGGAAGAGACGTGGAGGTCACAGTAGCTTATCAAGACAATTTTAATGCCCCTTACAAGAGCCATGCAGTACAGCATATTAAAAACATTATTCCCATTATTGGGGAGTGGGTCTCCCATAGTCTTTGCCTATGCCTTCCAAGCAAAAGCTGCCAAAAATTAGGATGGAGGAACTTGCAATGCCCCTTACAAGAGCCATGCAGTACAGCATATTAAAAACATTATTCCCATTATTGGAGAGTGGGTATCCCATAGTCTTTGCCTATGCCTTCCAAGCAGAAGCTGCCAAAAATTAGGACGGAGGAACTTGCAATGCCCCTTACAAGAGTCATGCAGTACAGCATATTAAAAACATTATTCCCATTATTGGGGAGTGGGTCTCCCATAGTCTTTGCATATGCAGTCCAAGCAAAAGCTGCCAAAAATTAGGACGGAGGAACTTGCAATGCCCCTTACAAGAGCCATGCAGTACAGCATATTAAAAACATTATTCCCATTATTGGGGAGTGGGTCTCCCATAGTCTTTGCCTATTCCTTTCAAGCAAAAGCTGCCAAAAATTAGAATGGAGGAACTTGCAATGCCCCTCACAAGAGCCATGCAGTGCAGCATATTAATAACATTATTCCCATTATTCCCATTATTGGGGAGTGGGTCTCCCATAGTCTTTGCCTATGCCTTCCAAGCAAAAGCTGCCAAAAATTATGACAGAGGAACTTGCAATGCTGGCAACATGGACCATGGTCACCCTGGTGGTATAGTGGTGCGGGAGGCTGAGGATAAGGAGAAGAGCAAAAAACAGCCTTAATGAGGAAGCGTATACCCATGTGTGGGTGTGAAGCGGTGCATGTGAATACACCTCCCAAAATAACACAGTGGATTTGAGTTTATGTTACTCTGCTGTCATTTGGTGGTGATGAGAAGTCTGGCCCAATCCAGCCCTTGTTCATTTTGATAAGGGTCAGCTTGTCAGCATCGTCAGTTGACAGGCGAGTGCCCTTATCAGTTATAATTCCCCCAGCGGCACTAAAAACACGCTCCGATAATACGCTAGCTGCAGGGCAGGCCAGGACCTCCAAGGCGTACAGAGCGAGTTCATTCCAAGTGTCCAGCTTGGATACCCAATAATTAAAAGACACAGAGGAATCCTGGAGGATGCTGGTACGGTCGGCAAGGTACTCCCTCACCATCTTTTGAAACTTTCCACTCCTTGTGAGTTAGGGGGACGGTGGAAAACAACTTTATTAAATAATGGAAAGTAGCCGAACTCGGGGTCCGCGATGCAGCCTGGTGGACTGCGGCCGAACACCTTCCAGGTGAGAAGGTAAAACAACCAACTTAAATAACAATCCCTTCCATGTTACTACACACCATTTCAGATCCAGCAAACGCCCGATGCCTAACATTATCCCCCCTTCTAAAAAACCCCTCCACTTGACGCTCATATTCCTCAATGAGCAGGGGAGCATGGATGTGGTCCACTGGTTCCCAGGAACGATCCTCAGATACATGGCCCCTCCAGTGTACTAGGTAATATTTTTTGCCACGAACCATCTTGGACCCCACGATCGCCTGTATCTCGAGATCATCACCCCTGGAGTCTGAAGCGGGTTGGGGTTCCGAGAATTTTGTCAGGCGAACTGGCTTAAGGAGCGACATATGGGGCTCTGATACTGTTAGAGGGACGGTTGCAAACAGCTTTATTAAATAATGGAAAGCAACCGAACCCGGGGTCCGCGATGCAGCTTGGTGGACTGCGGCCGAACACCTTCCGGGTGAGAAGGTAAAACAACCAACTTAAATAACAATCCCTTCCGTGTTACTACACACCGGAACGGGAATAGGGATTCACACTATCTCCGTTAATGGCACGAGAGATGTATGATAAATAATGTATCTGTAGTCCTGTTACAGCACAGGGACTACACAGTAGGCGCTAAGATGCGTGTGTTATACACGCCAGCGTATAAGTGCTCCCAGCCGGCGTGCTACCGGACTGAGGAGTATCTCTCCACATGGCTTATAGGCGGTGCCGGGAATACGGCGTCTGCAGACTGCCCGGGGTGTATGGCGACCCCTTTGTCGCAGCCAGACTGTTAGATGAAGCTACCTGCCTCCCTCCATCTGAGGCAGCCTATCCCCCGCTAAACCTGCCTGAATCAAGCTAAAGCACACGTGGAGCCCAAACGACCAAGCATCCACACAACACCATCACTGTTTGTGGGCGGGCTTTTTAAAGATTAAGCCCAGCCCACCGTCGCACTATTGGTGACGTCACCCGCGTCACCCAATCAGGCGGTGCCAGGTCACCGGATCAGCTGACTCCCAAACCACCAATCACGGTCCGCCATGTCACGGCCACGGGCATGCTCAGTGCAGAGAATCCTGGACATAGGCTGTAGCAGCCCTGTTTCCCTCTGCAACCTATCCTTCATGTTGCTAGGAACAACGACCCAAGAGACAACCTGTACATCTCATGCACCAGCTAGGCGTTGGGAACGACAACGATGCTGTCAGCATCTGCCCTGGCTAGACCAGAATGGGAGACCACAGAATCCACTGATGATTCTGAACCCATTTCAGATCCAGCAAATGCCAAACACCTAACATTGTGAGAGTACCACGCGCCTCAGGGCCTGTAAGCTGGGCAGGTCTCAGAAAACTGTCCCAGAACGTTGACAGTGTTCCCCTGCCTCTGCTGGATTGGAGTTGCGTCTCTCTCGCCTATACGCCTTGGTTGGGCAATGAACTGTGACCTCTGCCGCTAGCATGTTCAGATGGGAATCTTTTTAACAGTTCTGCAGCAAGGGCATTCTGGTACTGCCCCATTTTTGTAGACCTCTCCACCTCAGGAATAAGAGAGTGAAAGTTCTCCTTGTAGAGGGGGTCTAAAAGTGTCACCAACCAATAATGACTGTCACCCAACATTTTGACAACGCGAGGGTCACGGTTAAGGCAGCGTAACATAAAGTCAGCCATGCGTGCCAGACTGGTAACGGGCAAGACTTCCGTGTCCTCACCAAGATGACGGCTTCTTGATCCATCTCATCATACTCTGGCTGCGATGCCTCCTCTTTAATTCTCTGCAGAGAGCATTGCAAAAGACAGACAAGTGGGATGCTGATGCTAATGATGGCGTCATCGCCACTCACCATCTTGGTGGACTCCTCAAAGTTTGTCAGGATGGTACATATGTCAGACATCCAGATCCACTCCTGAGGTCTTATGTGTGGAGTCTGACCTGAATATCGACGGCCTTGTTGCAGCTGGTACTCCACAACTGGTCTCTTCTGCTTACAAATCCTTTGCAACATGTGGAGGGTAGAGTTCCAACGTGTGGGGACATCACACACTAGTCGGTGTGCCGGAAGCTGCAAACATTGCTGCTACACAGCAAGGGCGGCGGAATCTGTAGCCGACTTCTGAAAAAGAGCTGACAGGCAGCGTACTTTGACGAGCAGATCTGGCAACTCGGGGTACGATTTAAGAAACCGCTGAACCACGAGGTTAAGCACATGAGACAGGCATGGTACGTGTGTGATCTCGCCTCACCTCAGAGCTGCCACCAGATTACGGCCATTGTCACACACGACCATGCCTGGATGTAGGTTCAGCGGTCTCAGCCACAGATCTGCCTGCTCTTTCACAGCTGTCCACAACTCACAAGCAGTGTGAGGTTTATCACCTAAGCTTATGAGTTTCAGCACAGCCTGTTGCCGCTTGGCTGAGGCAGTACTGCAGTGCTTCCAGCTTGTAACTGATGTGGTGATATCTGAGATGGAGGCTGAACATGAGGAGGAGGATGATGCGCTGGAGCTGTACACTGTGGGGGCAACTCTGACTGACATAGGGCCCTCAATCCTCGGTGTGGAGAGGATGTGTTCCATCCCAAGGTCCAACTGGGTCCCGACTTCCACTATGTTTACCCACATGTGCCATCAGGGAGATGTAACGTCCCTGGCCACAAGCACTTGTCCACGTGTCCATTGTCAGGTGGACTCTCCCAGTAGCTGCGTTGTTGAGGGCACGGCAGATGTTTTGGGACACGTGCTTGTGTAGTGCGGGGATGGCACACCGGGCAAAATAGTGTCGGCTGGGGACCGAGTACCGAGGGACTGCCACCGCCATAAGGTTGCGGAAGGATTCCGTCTCCACCAGCCTTAAAGGCAGCATTTCCAACGCAAGCAGTCGTGAAATGTGCGAATTTTGGACTGTGGCCTTTGGGGCGTTGGTTGTGAATTTGCGCTTTCATTCAAAGGTCTGGGATATGGACAATTGAACGCTGCGGTGGGACGTGGACGTGGACGTTGATGCTGTTTCTTGAGAAACTGCCATAACAAATAAAGACTGAGAGTAGGGGGCATCTTTGCATGCAGTATGGACAGGGGATTGCCTTGCACGCACAACAGGGGGTTCTCTTACACGCACAACAGCGGAAGAAGCAGTGGTGACACCTGCTGACACTGGTCGTGGACCCTGGGGTTCGCCCCACAAAGTCAAAGGTGCTTTGCTGACATGTGCCTGATTGGGGTTATCAGCAGAGTCTTTAAAAAAATTCCAGACTCTGGAAGACCTACCACTTGTACTGGCAACGTCCCTCGTGTTGGTGTTACGTGGAACTGTTGCCCACCTTCTGTCTGTGGCCACCACACTGCTTCTTCCTCCCTGTTGGGGTACCCTGCCTCACTCCCCCTTTGTGATGCTGGCCTTGCTCTGCGTGTCCTCCTGCCACGTTGGGTTGTAAAGGACATATTGATATTCATGCTATGGCAACTCCATTTTGTCTGCTTGCTTCAAAATCATGTTATTATACTCTTTGCATAATATACATTCTTTCCTTCTTTCCTCTTGATTCACATGCAACTTTTCCACACTAACCTTTTCTCTCAGGAACATTCTATGAGACACCCTGCTCCTGTTATCTAGCTAGTTTGAGCCGGGACGTATAACCTTTTAACTTTCCACCATGTACCGAACTAACGATAATATGACCATTTGTGTATTTCCTTAATAATTGTACTAACATTGGTTCAAGCTTGTAGTATGGGTGTAGGTGATTGGCTATTGATATACTCAAAACAATATAAAATGCTAAGTAGAAATAAACGGGGTTAGAGATTCTTGAATCCCCCATACAGAGCTTTGCCTCTGTCTGGTTTTCTTGTAACATAATAATTTGACACTCACTGTGTCAACCGTGAAGGGTCATTACTGCCCTCCCTCAACAGCTTGATGCCGTGACTCGGATCCCTAACCAGGGACGCCCCACCACCCCTGGACGTCCACAAAGAGAGACTTGCTTTCGACTTCTCCCACTGGAATTGGCACTGATTATCCCCCACAAAAGCCACGGTAAGTGCACAAGTTTTTACTAGTGATTCTGACCGTTTGGCGTGGTTTCCATGTGGTGCGTGGTTGTTGCAGTATCTCCGGACGTCCTGGTTGGATATAGTCAGAGGTGAGACTATAGGGGTGTAGTCCCATTAGGGGTCTGATATTAATAATTTTTAAAACAATACCACTTCAGATTGACAAATGAAAATTGTATGAATCTTCCTTAACTCCTGACAAAGATCCTTAGGAGACTGAACACTGTTAGGTTCAGTCGCGGCAGTTGATCGAAGATTGGGTAGGACACGCACACAGATATAACTATATTTAGTGTCCGGAGAGCTGCAGACGAGAACTCTCCTCCTTTCACCTAAGGCCGTACGTGACTCCCCTAACGGGAGGGGTGAAGTCAGTGGAACAGCAGCTGAGACCGGCCGGACTCGTACTGTGCCCAAATCAAGGATCTTTTTTCAGTCGAAAGGCAGCAGTGCAGTGATTAATCAATGTTTCCGTGGAGTAGAAAGAGTGTCTCCCCCGCAGGAGGGAGAGGATGTGATGACTTTCATGGTCAGTCGAGAGGGGAAAAGATCATTTAAGAATGCACCAAAAGTGTTTAAGGTGTTAAACTTTCCCGTGGAGGGGAGACTTCAGCCTACATTGTGGGATGAAGGCATCCGGCAGAAAAGGGGTAGATTAGTTGACTGTGGATTGTTGGAAGACGCTGAAAAGTTTAGGAAAGTTGCACATGAGATTTGTGATGAAGGATATGTTGAAATAGAGGAGGAGATGAAGCCTGGTTATTTCAATTATCTTTATGTAACTAGCACTGTACCAAAGACTGGCTGTTTTGTGCTACAAAATGAAGCTGATGTGGAAAAAAGGCTGCGCTGAGTTTATCGAAAGAAGGGAAAAAGTATGTGCAGAAACTTAAATAGTTAACTAAAATATGCGAGCTACCAGATAAGGGTCTGTTAATTATGAAGAAGAAAAAGGGCAAGCTAAAAGATAAAGGATTGTTACAAACAGCCTTGGCTTGATATAGAACAGCAGAGAATTTGTCAAAGAAGGGTGGATGGAGGAAGAAAATACAGACAATAAAGGAAAGATACCATGTTATGTGTATTACAAAGATACTGCTCTCCAGCCACCGCCCGATAATGGCGGGCGGGGGGGGGGGGATTGACCTCTACTAATTGTGGCCAGCAGAATCCATTGTTAGCAGATTATTGTGTTGCATGTCACGCACCACGTCCAGGAGGCCCACCCCTCGCTACTACCCAAGCCACTCCTAGTGCCCCATCCTCATCCTGCAGCGGCCATGTTACTACACCCATTGCATCACCTCCGGCCTCTGACCAGATGTCAGTGGTGTGCTCCTTCCCAGTGGAACGCACCCTTCCTGTAGTGTTCTTCCTTCTGATGGCAGCCATCTTGGCACACCCGGAATACAGGCCGCAAGCACACTACACCCGGAATGTGTATGAGGAAGATCATCATGATCAGTGTGTGACAGAGCATTAGACGCCAATTCATATGAGAGTGGGGTTGACTTCTGTCAAGCCCTTAAAATATGGGCTCAGGATAAGTTGGCTGATCAATCCAGAAATAGGACGCCCGGCCCACGAGACTCACGAGCAAATGTCCATCAGGGCCAGTGTTAGCCTTCCCAACCATCTAGCAAAACTGAATTGTCGAGTCTCAGCCTCGAAACTTCAGTTTTGCCTCGCTCAAGTGGTTTTCTTAAGCCATTGCCTTACTCAGGGTGCCAGACATCTCACAGAAGAAAGAAAGACGGCCATCTACCTTCTACCATTCCCAAAAGATCCTATAGAGCTGCAACGGTTCCTTGGACTATGCACATATTGCAGACCATGGATCCCAGACGCCTCACGTCTGATGCAACCCCTATATGATGCATTAAAAGAAGACACTCTGGCTGATGTAAACAACAATGACCACCAAGAACAGCTGCAACAAGCCTTTGAGCAACTAAAATCAAGGATGACAGCCCCTGCCCTTGGAAATCCGGACTATGATCAACCTTTCCATTTGTATGTCTCTGAGACGGGAGGGCACGCAGCTGGGGTACTCACGCAGAGACACTGTACAAAGCAGCGCCCAGTCGGTTATTACTCAGCGCATCTGGACCCGGTAGCCAGGGCCTCCCCCAGCTGTCTACAAGTGGTTCACGCCACACAGCAGTTACTTGAAAAGATGGCGGACATCATCCTTGGACATGAGACTCACATTTATGCTCCACACAATATTGCGGCTGTTTAGGCTTTACAGCAACCTAAACATCTGTCCACACAGAGACACCTGCGGCTGCAGTGTTCGTTGATTTTGCCAGAAAATGTGAAATTACACCGGTGCACCACCATCAACCTGGCCATCCTGCTACCAGCACCTGAAGGAGAGGGGAAAGAGGTTCCACCCCATGATTGTCTGGAACAAATTAATGAGGAGTCAACCTCATTTGTTTCAGTGGGGGAAGTACCCTTGGATGATCCAGAACTTAGTTATATACGGATGGATCCAGATATGTTGACACCTCTGGCAGGTTTCATACTGGATATGCTGTCACAACTGAAGACACATTGGTAGAGGCTGCAACCTTACCACTGCCAAGAAGCTAGTCTCTGAAGTTGTTTGCCGGTATGGAGTCCCAGAAGTCATCGAAAGTGATCAAGGACCAGCCTTTTCCTCATGCGTATATCAAGACATACTTACCATGATCGGATCAACAGTGGCGTTACATACTCCTTACCATCCACAGTCAAGTGACAAGGTGGAGAGATTGAATGGTACACTGAAAAGGCAATTGACCAAAATGATGCAGGAGACTACGGCCCAGTGGCCAGAGCTCCTTCCCATTGCACTATATCACATACGCACCACCCCCATAGGGAAACACAAACTGTCACCCTATGAGATACTATTTGGGTCACAACCAGCTATAGCTCGAGTTACCCCACAACAATTATCAGAAGAAACGGATTATGTTGTACAGTATGTGATTCAGCTTGCCAAAGCTCTAACTAACACCCATGCGTTAGTATCATCTTCTATTCCAGATCCAGCTGATGCAGAAGGTTGTCATACCCTCAAACCTGGAGATTATGTGTATGTGAAGAAGCATGTTCGGAAACACGGACTAGAACCACTGTATGACGGACCATACCAAGTGCTCCTGACGAACCCCAACAGCAGTAAAACATGAATTTTCTGAATATAAGCCTAGTGATCCAACATGTGGCAATCCGGATGTTGGATATTGTAGCCCCCTGGGACAAACGCCTTCATGGTGTATGTTATCAAATAACACCGTTTTTATCGATTTGGTACATAAATTAGTATTACAGCACTCTGCTTTTTGGGATCTGCCATCAGCCACATATTGGGTCTGTGGGAATAATGCGTACAAATGGCTTCCAGTCGGAGTAGGGGGGACTTGTACGTTGGCCTGACTAACTCCAGCCACTTATCTTATTCCCCATAGTAAAGTAGATATGAAAGCCATCCCTCTTCATACCATCTATAAACGTGCTAAGGACAACAGCCCACGCCCATCTGGAAGACCTCATTTAGTACAAATGAGTATACCCAATAAGATAGCCAGTACTGTCTTCCTCTACCCTATGGTTGCACAAATGTGGAACAAATTAGTGGAAGTCACTGATTACTTAGATGACCAGATTTAGAGTGTATTGGAAGTAATTAATACTACTGTTGCGGTGCAGAATCAACTTATTATAGGAGCTAATCAACATACTTTAGTGCTGGACTATTTGACAGCAGCTCAAGAAGGGATGTGTCAGGTTACAGGCCCAGCCTGTTGTCACTATATTGACTCCGACTCTACCATACGGTTAAAGGCTAAAATGGAAGACATTAGGAAACTCAGGGAAGAATATAACAAACATAATGAATTGACCAAAGACAGTTGGTGGTCTGATACGTTTTCCTTTTTAAATCCTGCTAATTGGTTTAAAGGGATTGGTGGATGGATTGCTGGAATATTAGAAGGAGTGTTGCATATTGCTGCTTGCATCTTGTTAATATATGTTTTACTAAAACTAGTCTTTTATTGTATCCCAATTTGCATGAGGAAAACCTGCCAATTATCAGAGAGCAAGGAGGATGCTGTCAACCAACATCCAGTGCTACTATACACGGACCTCCCAGATGTAACCAGCATTGAGGACCTGGACGACAAGGGAATGATGACCTTTACCCGCTTGCCCCGACCAACCTCACGTCTGAATATCAGAGCTTTATGATTATATCAACGGACAAGGGGGGATGGACATGCCGTGACCGCCTCAATTGGTAACAAGGGCACTAATTGAGTGAAGACCAATGTCCCTCAGGCTCAAACCATGACCCTGGGAAAGCACCTCTATTGGTGATAATAACTAGTGTTGAGCGAGCACTAAAATGCTCGGGTGCTCGAAGCTCGGGCCGAGCTCGCCGTGATACCTGGGTGCTCGACCCAAGCAACGAGCCCAATGTTAATCTATGGGAGACCCGAGCATTTTTGCGGCGGCACCCCCGGCAGTCTTTTAAAAGCTTAACAAGTGCCCAAAACGATAGCGAAAGTGCTCAAATGACATGGGGACAGCATGGGGATCGCCCCAGGAAGCATTTCTTACCCCGAGGTCACTGCTGTCAACAACGTGGTCAGAGGTATTAAGCCACTTTTAAGGGCTCACAATAAAACGTTCAAAAACGAAACTGAAACTGCTTTCCTGTGAAATATGTTAAGGAAGTTCCTTTCCAGGGTAAAGACTTGTGTATAAGGTAAAATAAATAACCAAAAACAAAAATACTCCTCCACACCTTGAGCTATGTTCACAAGTAGCATTTTTTATGCATTTTTGCACTTTTGTATTGCTTTCAACCGTGACAAATGCATTCACCGGGAAATGTCATTTTAACATTTTACAACCTTATCTGGCCATGTGCCACATGCATTCAGTGCAGAAAAGACATAAGAACAGCATGAGGAAGACCCCTGGAAGCATCTCTGACACCCAGGTCACTGCCTAAAAGTGTGCCCATCAGAAGTCATCCTTGCGGCATCTGAAGATGCAGACTTGCAACTATCCCCGTGCAAGTTCTTGTCCCAGGGCAGTGTTCAATTGTACCTCCCCCATTCATTGCAATGCAAGTGCAAATATGCAGCCAACCACCCACCCACCCGCAGGCTGCAATACCATACTGCTTGCTTGCACTTGAAATTGGGCCTTTTAGGCATGTGGAGGTGGAATCTGGCCACCACGTCATGGCTGCGTTGGCGGCCTGGTATCCATACTAAGTCCTCAGCTGCCCGGCGGCTGGGTATCCACACTCGGTCCCCAGCCGCCAGGGGGCGGCCGGGTGTCCATACTCTGTCCCCAACCGCCCCGCGGCCGGGTGCCCACACACGGTCCCCAGCCGCCTGGGGGCAGCCGGGTGTCCATAAACGGCCCCCAGCTGCCCCTATTTCTACTGTCAACTTCCCCCCCACACACTTTTCTTAGCCCGGACTGCTTTAGGGCAGCATTGGACGAGCCCACCAGAGAAACAGACTCCTCCGGTGGGCCTTGGCTTCTCCATCAGGGGAGTTGAGAGTGCCAAGGTGAGGACCATGATGATGATGATACAAGTTAGCATCTGCTTTGTTTTCTTGCAATGCAAGCGTAAGTGTGCAGCCTGCCACCCACCCAACCCCAGGCTGCAATACCATACTGCTTGCTTGCTTGCACTTGAAATTGGGCCTTTTAGGCATGAGGAGGCAGAATCTGGCCACTACATCATGGCTGCGTTGGCGGACTGGAATCCATACTCAGTCCCCAGCCGCCCGGCATCCATACTCGGTCCCCAGCCGCCCCGCGGCCGGGTGTCCACACACGGTCCCCAGCCACCTGGGGGCAGCCGGGTGTCCATAAACGGTCCCCAGCCGCCCCTATTTCTCATGTCAACTTCCCCCCCACACACTTTTCTTAGCCCGACCTGCTTTAGGGCAGCATTGGACGAGCCCACCAGAGAACCAGACTCCTCCGGTGGGCCCTGGCTTCTCCATCAGGGGAGTTGAGAGTGCCAAGGTGAGGAGCATGATGATGATGATAGAAGTTAGCCTTTGCTTTGTTTTCTTTTAATGCAAGCGTAAGTGTGCAGCCTGCCACCCACCCCCAGGCTGCATTGCCATACTGCTAGCTTACACTTGAAATGGGGCCTTTTAGTTTGGAGGAGGCCGACGCTGGCCACTACCTCATGGCTGCTTCGGCAGCAAGGTATCCATACTCAGTCCCCAGCCGCCCCTATTTGTCCCGGTGCGCCTTACACATAAGATTAAGCGCACATACCAAAACATTACCTGTGCCCTCCCCAGTGCATTTAGTGGGAAGGACAGCCTATTCCGCTGTAGTGTGTGCATGCCAAACCCCTGTTCATGGTACATGCGAAGATGCCTCCCACCCTGCACCTGTCGTTGCAGACTTGCAACTATCCCCGTTCAAGTCCTTGTCCCAGGGCAGTGTTCAATTGTACCTCTCCCATTCCTTGCAATGCAAGCGCAAGTATGCAGCCTGCCACCCACCCCCAGGCTCCAATAACATACTGCTTGCTTGCTTGCACTTGAAATTGGGCCTTTTAGGCATGTGGAGGCGGAATCTGGCCACCACGTCATGGCTGCGTTGGCGGCCTGGTATCCATACTCAGTCCCCAGCCGCCCGGTGGCCGGGTGTCCATAAACGGTCCCCAGCCGCCCCTAGTTCTCCTTGGAACATCCCCTCCACACACTTTTCTTAGCTCGGCCTGCTTTAGGGCAGCATTGGACGAGCCCTCCAGAGTACCAGACTCCTCCGGTGGGCCCTGGCTTCTCCATCAGGTGAGTTGAGAGTGCCAAGGTGAGGAGCATGATGATGATGATAGAAGTTAGCATCTGCTTTGTTTTCTTGGAATACAAGCGCATGTAGGTAGTAGCGGCTAGGCCTGAGGTGGTCAGCGTTTTGGCGCATAGCCTACCTCCTCCGAGGATCGCTGGATGTTTTCTGGCTACTATCCCAGTTCTATGACTCCCGTTAAAACAAAGCTTCAGGTGATAAATGATGGATGAGGTAGTGGCAAAGGAGAAAGAGCAGGACGAACAGGGACCATTCACATCAATATCAGGCCAGTCAACCACATATGTCTTGTAGGATATATTTCTGTAACAAAAGGAGCGGTTCGGCTACACAGTTATAGGGCATACAGTGAGTGCAATGCCTACCAAAAATTTTGAGGCACTCCAATGCCCCTTGGAAATGACATGGAGGTCAGAGGGCCTTAACTAAACCGTTTTTTCCATTTATAGTATTCGCCTTTGCATTGAAAAGCAAAAGCTGACTAAAATTATGAGGAAATGCAATGCCCATTGGAAGAGTCGTGGAGGTTAGAGGTAATTAAAAACAACATTTCAATGCCTCTTGGAAGAGCTGTGGAGTTCAGAGTGGCTTAAGAAGACGCTTTTAATGCCCCTTTGAAGAGACGTGGAGGTCACAGTAGCTTAACAAGACGGTTTTAATGCCCCTCGGAAAAGACGTGGAGGTCCCAGTAGCTTAACAAGACGGTTTGAATGCCCCTTGGAAGAGACGTGGAGGTCACAGTAGCTTAACAAGATGGTTTTAATGCCCCTCGGAAAAGTGGTGGAGGTCGCAGTAGCTTAACAAGATGGTTTTAATGCCCCTTACAAGAGCCGCACAGTACAGCATCTTAAAAACATTATTCCCATTATTGGGGAGTGTGTCTCCCATAGTCTTTGCTTATGCCTTCCAAGCAAAAGCTGCCAAAAATTAGGACGGAGGAACTTGCAATGCCCCTAACAAGAGCCATACAGTACAGCATATTACAAACATTATTCCCATTATTGGGAGTGTGTATCTCATAGTCTTTGCTTATGCTTTCCAAGCAAAATCTGCCAAAAATTAGGACAGAGGAACTTGCAATGCCCCATACAAGAGCCATGCAGTACAGCATATTACAAACATTATTCCCATTATTGGGGAGTGTGTCTCCCATAGTCTTTGCTTATGCCTTCCAAGCAAAAGCTAAATTAGGACAGAGGAACTTGCAATGCCCCTTACAAGAGACATGCAGTACAGCATATTACAAACATTATTCCCATTATTAGGGAGTGTGTCTCCCATAGTTTTTGCTTATGCCTTCCAAGCAAAAGCTGTCAAAAATTAGGACAGAGGAACTTGCAATGCCCCTTACAAGAGCCATGCAGTACAGCATATTACAAACATTATTCCCATTATTGGGGACTGGGTCTCCCATAGTCTTTGCTTATGCCTTCCAAGCAAAAGCTGCCAAAAATTAGGACGAAGGAACTTGCAATGCCCCTTACAAGAGCCATGCAGTACAGCATATCACAAACATTATTCCCATTATTGGAGAGTGGGTCTCCCATAGTATTTGCTTATGCCTTCCAAGCAAAAGCTGCCAAAAATTAGGACGGAGGAACTTGCAATGCCCCTTACAAGAGCCATGCAGTACAGCATATTACAAACATATTCTCATTATTGGGGAGTGGGTCTCACATAGTATTTGCTTATGCCTTCCAAGCAAAAGCTGCCAAAAATTAGGACGGAGGAACTTGCAATGCCCCTTACAAGAGACATGCAGTACAGCATATTACAAACATTATTCCCATTATTGGGGAGTGTGTCTCCCATAGTCTTTGCTTATGCTTTCCAAGCACAAGCTGCCAAAAATTAGGATGGAGGAACTTGAAATGTCCCTTACAAGAGCCATGCAGTACAGCATATTACAAACATTATTCCCATTATTGGGGAGTGTGTCTCCCATAGTCTTTGCTTATGCCTTCCAAGCAAAAGCTGCCAAAAATTAGAATGGAGGAACTTGCAATGCCCCTTACAAGAGCCATGCAGTACAGCATATTACAAACATTATTCCCATTATTGGGGAGTGGGTCTCCCATAGTATTTGCTTATGCCTTCCAAGCAAAAGCTGCCAAAAATTAGGACGGAGAAACTTGCAATGCCCCTTACAAGAGCCATGCAGTACAGCATATTACAAACATTATTCCCATTACTGGGGAGTGGGTCTCCCATAGTATTTGCTTATGCCTTCCAAGCAAAAGCTGCCAAAAATTAGGACGGAGGAACTTGCAATGCCCCTTACAAGAGACATGCAGTACAGCATATTACAAACATTATTCCCATTATTGGGAGTGCGTCTCCCATAGTCTTTGCTTATGCCTTCCACCAAAAGCTGCCAAAAATTAGGAGGAAATGCAATGCCCGTTCGAAGAGCTGTGGAGGTTAGAGTTAATTAGAAACAACATTTCAATGCCCTTTGGAAGAGCTGTGGAGTTCAGAGTGGTTTAACAAGATGCTTTTAATGCCCCTTGGAAAAGTGGTGGAGGTCGCAGTAGCTTAACAAGACGGTTTGAATGCCCATTGGAAGAGATGTGGAGGTCCCAGTAGCTTAACAAGACGGTTTTAATGCCCCTTCCAAGAGCCATACAGTACAGCATCTTAAAAATATTATTCCCATTATTGGGGAGTGGGTCTCCCACAGTCTTTGCTTATGCCTTGCAAGCAAAAGCTGACAAAAATAAGGACGGAGGAACTTTCAATAATGGCAACACGGACCACGGTCACCCTGGTGGTATAGTGGTGGTGGAGGCTGAGCATAAGGTGTGAAGCGTTGCATGTGAATACACCTCCCGAAATAACACAGTGGATTTGAGTTTATCTTACTCTGCTGTCACTTGGTGGTGATGAGAAGTCTGGCACAATCCAGCCCTTGTTCATTTTGATAAGGGTCAGCTTGTCAGCATTGTCAGTTGACAGGCGAGTGCGCTTATCAGTTATAATTCCCCCAGCGGCACTAAAACACGCTCTGATAACACGCTAGCGGCAGGGCAGGCCAGGACCTCCAAGGCGTACAGAGCGAGTTCATTCCAAGTGTCCAGCTTGGATACCCAATAATTAAAAGGCACAGAGGAATCACAGAGGATGCTGGTCCGGTTGGCAAGGTACTCCCTCACCATCTTTTGAAACTTTCAACTCCTTGTGAGAGTATCCAGTGCGTCAGGGTTTGTCCGAAGGGAGGGTCTGAGAAAACTGTCCCAGAACGTTGACAGTGTTCCCCTGCCTCTGCTGGATTGGAGTTGCCTCTCTCTCGCTTGTACACCTTGGTTGGTCAACGAACTGTGACCTCTGCCGCTAGCGTGTTCAGATGGGAATTTTTTTTTAACAGTTCTGCAGCAAGGGCATTCTGGTACTGCCCCATTTTTGTAGACCTCTCCATCTCAGGAATAAGAGAGTGAAAGTTCTCCTTGTAGAGGGGGTCTAAAAGTGTCACCAACCAGTAATGACTGTCACCCAACATTTTGACAACGCGAGGGTCACGGTTAAGGCAGCGTAACATAAAGTCAGCCATGTGTGCCAGACTGGTAACGAGCAAAACTTCCGTGTCCTCACCAAGATGACGACTGACCATGCTCTCCTCCTCCTCCTCCCCTCTGTCCTCAGGCCACCCACGCCGAAACGACGGTATGACAGTTGTACAGGTACTACCATCTACAGAGAATTATACCAGCTCCTGTTCTTCCTCCTCCTCCTCTCCCTCATTGTCCCCCAATGCACGTTGGGAAGAGATGAGGCTGGGCTGTGTGTAATCGACCGCTACGGCTTCTTGGTCCATCTCATCATACTCTGGCTGCAATGCCTCCTCTTTAATTCTCTGCAGAGAGCGTTGCAAAAGACAGACAAGTGGAATGCTGATGCTAATGATGGCGTCATCGCCACTCACCATCTTGGTGGACTCCTCAAAGTTTGTCAGGATGGTACATATGTCAGAAATCCAGCTCCACTCCTGAGGTCTTATGTGTGGAGTCTGACCTGAATATCGACGGCCTTGTTGCAGCTGGTACTCCACAACTGCTCTCTTCTGCTCGCAAATCCTTTGCAATATGTGGAGGGTAGAGTTCCAACGTGTGGGGACATCACACACCAGTCGGTGTGACGGAAGCTGCAAACGCTGCTGCAACACAGCAAGGGCGGCGGAAGCTGTAGCCGACTTGCGAAAATGAGCTGACAGGCGGCGTACTTTGACGAGCAGATCTGGCAACACGGGGTACGATTTAAGAAACCGCTGAACCACGAGGTTAAGCACATGAGTCAGGCATGGTACGTGTGTGATCTCGCCTCAGAGCCGCCACCAGATTACGGTCATTGTCACACACGACCATGCCTGGATGTAGGTTCAGCGGTCTCACCCACAGATCTGCCTGCTCTTTCACAGCTGTCCACAACTCACAAGCAGTGTGAGGTTTCTCACCTAAGCTTATGAGTTTCAGCACAGCCTGTTGCCGCTTGGCGGAGGCAGTACTGCAGTGCTTCCAGCTTGTAACTGATGTGGTGATATCTGAGATGGAGGCTGAACATGAGGAGTAGCAGGAGGAGGATGATGCGCAAGAGCTGCCACTGTGGGGGCAACTCTGACTGACATAGGGCCCGCAATCCTCGGTGTGGGGAGGATGTGTTCCGTCCCAAGGTCTGACTGGGTCCCGGCTTCCACTATGTTTACCCAGTGTGCCGTCAGGGAGATGTACCATCCCTGGCCACAAGCACTTGTCCACGTGTCCATTGTCAGGTGGACTCTCCCAGTAACTGCGTTGTTGAGGGCACGGCAGATGTTTTGGGACATGTGCTTGTGTAGTGCGGGGATGGCACACCGGGCAAAATAATGTCGGCTGGGGACCGAGTACCGAGGGACGGCCACCGCCATAAGGTTGCGGAGGGATTCCGTCTCCACCAGCCTAAAAGGCAGCATTTCCAACGCAAGCAGTCGTTAAATGTGCGAATTTAGGACTTTGGTCTGTGGGGCGTTAGCTGCGAATTTCCGCTTTCATTCAAAGGTCTGGGATATGGACAATTGAACGCTGCGGTGGGACGTAAATGTGGACGTTGATGCTGTTTCTTGAGAAACTGCCATAACAAGTGAGGACTGAGAGTAGGGGGCATCTTTACATGCAGTATGGACAGGGGATCGCCTTGCACACACAACAGGGGGTTCTATTGCACGCACAACAGTGGAAGAAGCAGTGGTGACACCCGCTGACACTGGTCGTGGACCCTGGGGTTCGCCTCACAAAGTCGGGTGCTTTGCTGCCATGTGCCTGATCATGCTGGTGGTGGTCAGGCTGGTAGTTTTGTCACCCCTGCTGATGCTGGCATGGCAGGTGGTTCAAATGGCCTTTTTGGGGTTATCATCAGAGTCTTTAAAAAAATTCCAGACTCTGGAAGACTTACAGGTTATACTGGCTACGTCCCTCGTGTTGGTGTTACGGGGAACTGTTGCCCGCCTTCTGAGTGCGGCCACCACACTGCTTCTTCCTGCCTGTTGGGGTACTCTGCCTCCCTCACCCTGTGTGCTGCTGGCCTCACTCTGCATGTCCTCCTGCCACGTTGGGTAAGTTACTAGATCATCCACCACCTCCTCCTCTTCCACTTGTGCACCACGATTCTCCTCCTCACTTCCTGGCAATTGTGTCTCGTCATCGTCCACCTCTTGTGACAAATTGCCAGCGTCGACTTCCTGTGGCCGTGGCTGTTCAAATATTTGGGCATTGCTACATGGGATCTCCTCTTCCACCACTTCAAGCGGAGCAGGCGAGGGGCACAAATATGGAAATGGACCAGTGAACAGCTCTTCAGAGTGTCCAAGTGTGGGATCAGTTGCTGTCTGATGACACTCGGCATGGTGGGAGGAAGGAGCATCAGGGTGAGGAGGATTATGTGGTCGAGACTCACGGCTACTAAGAGTTGACTGTGTGGAAGACAGACCGGAGGTGGTGGTGCACAGGTAACTGGAAGTATTATCTGCTATCTAATTAATAACCTGTTCACACTGATCAGTTCACAATACTGGTGTTGTTCTGTGCTTCCCTAAAATTCGGTCAAGAAGTGGGAGCAAGAAGATGTGGCTGTTGGGTGTGGCACATTTTCACGTTGGCTACGGCCCCGTCCACTGCACGCACCATCACCAGAACGTCCAGTTCCACGTGCCTTGCCACGCGCCTTGCCCATTGTAAATGAAGTAAAATAGCTTACACTCACACTATCAATGGAAAAAGGGTAATAAAAAGTAGATTAGAACCGTGGAAGAGGAAAACCACAGTTCTATTTCTCTGGCCTACACCCGACTCTTTTAAACAATCTGAACAATCAGGGAGAAACTATTACTGCTTTTCTTTACAGAAAAAATACCAAAAGCAGAACAATAGAGATTTTTTACCGTGGAATGGCAAATCCACAGTTATTGTTTACTGGGGTATACCAGAAAATTTTAAATAGATATATTTGCGGCTGAACACTGAGCGACACACTCAAACTGTTTTTTTTTAGGTAAAAATGGCCCAAAAGTGGATAATACAGAGATTTGACCCGTGGAACTGCAAAACCACACTTGTATTTCTCGGGCCTACACCAGACTATTTACAACAGATATATTAGTGTCTGAACAATCAGGAGACACTACTACTGTTTTTCTTTACGGCAAAAAATGCCGAAAGCAGGATAATACAGAGATTTGACCCGTGGAACTGCAAAATCACGCTTGTATTTCTCGGGCCTACACCAGACGGTTTTCAACAGATATATTTGTGTCTGAACAATCAGGAGACACTACTGTTTTTCTTTACGGCAAAAAATGCAAAAAAGCAGGATAATACAGAGATTTGACCCGTGGAACTGCAAAACCACACTTGTATTTCTCGGGCCTACACCAGACTATTTTCAACAGATATATTTGTGTCTGAACAATCAGGAGACACTACTGTTTTTCTTTACAGCAAAAAATGCAAAAAGCAGGATAATACAGAGAATTGTGTTATGATCTGCAACATAAACTAAGGAAAGAATGGGAAAAGCTGTCCCTACAGTAAGACTAAGCTGAATCCCTACGATGTAGCGGGCAGCCTGTTCCTTGTGAACAGACCCGCCTTCGTCCTCGCCTAGTCTGAACGGAGACCTATAGAATAAAGGGAGGGGTCCCTAAAAGAACTAAGGACTGGGACAAAAAAGGGACACCTCCTAACAGAAGTTGTTGCAGAGCAAAAAGACAAACTGACAAAAAGTACTAGAGGTCCCAGAGGACCAAGCAAACTAGACAGAGATAGGCACCGAAGCACCTGGCTAGAGAGACAGGCTAATAACACTGAAGTCCAGCAGGCAGCTGGTCACATGACCGTAAAACACAAGATAGCAAAAACTAACAGGAGGGTTCTAACAGTACCCCCTCTTGTATGAGGATCCTCCGGATCCTCCAGGCCCAGGCCTATCAGGAAACCTTCTGTGGAAAGCTTTAACAAGCCTAGGAGCAGAGACATCATCCGTCCTTACCCAGGAGTTGTCTTAGGGACCGAAACCCTTCCAGGAGACAAGATACTGTAATATCCCTCTATGCCATCTTGAATTCAAAATATGAGAAATTTCATATTCACCGTCTTCCACCACAGGAGGAACTGTGACAGTGGCGTCCCTATTAGAAACATCAGCCTTTTTCAACAAGGAAACATGAAACACAGAATTAATCTTCCAGGAAGTAGGGACATCCAACCTGACAGCAGATGGGTTAACAACCTGAAGCACCTTAAATGGACCCACAAACTTAGGACCCAGTTTTTTAGAGGGAATCCTCAACCGCAAGTTCTTCGAGGACAAGCAAACCATGTCACCCACAGTAAACAAAACCTCTTTACGTTTCCTGTCAAAATACTTCTTGGACTTCTTGTTAGCCTCTTGCAGGTTACAACATACATTAGTCCAAACTCTCTCCAAATCACCAGAAAAATTCTCCTCCTCCGGCACCGCCGACCCCAATTTGGAGAACGAACCAAAAGACGGATGTCTCCCAGTACAACAAAAAAAGGAGAACACCCAGCAGAGGAGGATGTATGATTGTTAAGAGCAAATTCTGCGAGAGGCAGAAACTCAGACCACACCTCTTGATTGTCTGCCACAAAACAACGAAAAAACTGTTCAACATCCTGGTTCTTTCTTTCAGGATGATAACCAGACGATAATGACAAATGAACTCCCAACCTGTCATAAAAAGCACGCCAAAAGCAAGCCACGAACTGAGACATGGACTTGCTGCTGGAAGAAAATCTTCCCCTGAATCCATCACAGGAGGATGGAGACCCCTGAGTAATTGTGTCAGGGAAATTTTCAGTAGGAGAGTATGACCTCTCCAGGTGGGGATAGGGTCTGTTCAGGGTGTTATGGGTTCTGAGCCCCCCGTGTACTGATGCCTCTCTTCTCTCCGGCAGGGCTCTGATTTCAGCTTACATTTGGTGGTTCTGTTTCCTCCCGCCGCTGATCGGGTAAATGTTCGGGTACATTTCCATTAAAGGCAGTGTTATTAACCCCCCCACTCCCTGGAGATTGTGGAAGATTTTCATTATAGAGGATCTGCAGGTTATCCGTATCTGATCAGTGGAGTCCAGCACTCATTATTGCCGCTGTTCATCTGTAGGGGCCAGGCACTCACTAATGGTGGTGGTAGTGCGCAGGATAGACAGAAAGACATCACACCCCTGATTGCTGCCTCTTGTGTCACAGAGGTATTGTGCTTGCTCTGCAGTTACTGTGTCACCCTGGCCTGGATGCCACAAGTGTAATTAAAGCTGTGTCTGAGAGCAAGGGGGAGGTTCTCTAGTCAGGGGAACATTAGCATGCAGTACCTTCTGTCTCAGGCCAGTAGGGGGAGCAGGCTGCCCCTATAAAAGCTGGAGCTGGGGGGCAGGGTTAGAGAGAACTTGAAGGCCTGTCTCAGGACTGAGACTTGTCCCAGAGCAGAGCAGGGACAGACAGTTGTATTGCACCTAAGAGGAAGTGTGGCAGGAGGAGAGCCACAAGCCAGAGACAAGAGGCGAAGTGAGCCTGTCTTGGCAGATAAAAGACTTACTTTACCAGACTTTGGTGTCTGAGGCTGGGAGGATTCCACATTCTCCAGCAGATAACCATTCCGCAAGGGACTGTATATTCCTTGGCCTAAGAAGCCTGGAGGCCCTGCCACAACCGAAGGGACCAGTAAAGCCGTACAAGGCTGGGAGCAGAAAGGAACCCACGTCGCAGGCCATACAGGCGAGAATACACGGAAAGCTCGGAAACGTGGGCTGCTACCCTATAACGAGGAGATAGCCAGAAGGAGTGCAGAAAGCACGGTTGGCCTACACCCTCACCCTGACCAGGGCCAATTTCACCGTTGCTCTCAGACATCCAGGTCCCCTCCTAGCTGGGACTGTTTGTGGGTCAATTTACCTGTTCTAGTAAAGACCCTGGACTGCAACCTGTTGTCTGCGTGCTCCTTGCTCCTCCAGCACTATCAGCACTGGGACTCTCACTACTATCACTCCCAACATCCAATACACTGCCCTGGGGCCGCACTCTTCCCGTGGGGAGTCACACCATCCCAGCTGCATACATCATCAGCCCCAGCGGTCTGCCTTGCAGCGGCGGTTCCTAATGACCACAAATCCACGGGTGGCGTAGTCGGACATAATCAATAGCACATAACGGACTACCACTGGCCTGACCACCCTGAGCCACGGAACCGGGTTGCCACTACTACTCCCATCGTTCCCTATTGCCCGGATCCGAGTGCCCCACGGCCCAGGGGGCGAGTCAGCTTTGGCGTAGTCGGCAGGATTGCAACCAACCCGCCACAAACGGGTATTGCGTGCCTGAAAGAGACTTTGCACTTACCTGAAAAGAGGTTTCCCGCCGTCCGGAGCCATTTCCCGCCATTTCCAGCCGTCTCCCGCCATCTTCCATCGGTTCCCGCCATCTTCAGCCGTTTTCCCGCCATCAGACGCCATCTTCAGGACGCTGCGCGGGAAGAAGAGGGGCGTGGACGTCCAAAGCGCGCGAGATCCGAAGCTCCGCCCCACGCACCGACGCTGCGCAAGGTCCTGGAAGGGAGAGAGAGAGACGCTGACATCATCAGGACGCGACGCAAGGTCCTCGTCCAGATCAGCAGCAGCGGAGCCGCGGCCTACAGAAGAGGATCGTCGGAAGGTAGGCCACGCTTAACTAGGGGGGAGGAAGATGTCGGATACAGAGGCGCCCACTACCACCAACGCAGCTGCAGCAGCGGTGATGCCCTTTTCCCTGCCCTACATCCCTGGAGCGGCCTGGCTGCCCAAGTACTCAGGGGAGCCCCATGCCCTAACTGACTTCAAGGAAAGGCTGTACAGTTTGTTCCAAGTTTACCCCCTGACAGAGGAACAGAAGGTCAGCATACTAACAGGGCAGTTAACTGGCGCAGCCCAAAGGGAGGTAAAATCATGGCCCACTGAGGAGAAAAGGACTGTGAAGGGTATTCTGGCCCGGCTGCGGGGTACCTTTGACACACGTACCTTCGCTGAGATTAAAATGAGGTTCTATGGATGTAAGCAGCGGGCACAGGACAGCATCAGAGACTATGCCCTAAATCTGCAGGAAGCCTTGAGGGCTATTCAACAAACTTACCCTGGCAGTGTGCAGGAAACGGATAAGCTGCTAACAGAACAATTCATAGAAGGTCTGCTGTCTAGCGCCCACAGGGCCCAACTGCACCTTATGTTCTTTCAGAACCCCGACCTGACCTTTGCCCAATTTAAGGACAGGGCCATAAGGGTGCTCCGTGAATCTGCAACCAGTGGCGCTATAAACCCCAGGCGCCCTGCTCTCACCTACCACCAGGAGTCGGCACCCTCCTCTATGGACCCTGTGGGGGCTGATGCACAGGCCCTGAACCAAGCCCCGTCGAAAGATCTGCACCACCAAGTCCAGGAGCTGACCAGGAGCGTCGCAGCGTTGACCAGGACCGTTCCAGGCGTTGCAAGTGGACCCGTCAAGACCCATCGAGCTGGCTTCAAGTCCGGAGGATGTCCCGTGGCGTCGACAGAGGAGGATCCCGTCGTTCCGAGGGAGCCCCACAGACCGCTACGCAGAGGATGGACAGCCCATTTGCCGTCGATGTAACCAGCCCGGACACATTTCCAGGTACTGTAATTTAAACGGGTCCAACCTGGGGCAGAGGGCCAACCCCCAGGCATAAGATCACCAGGCCTTTACAATTGGCGTAATAAGTACGTTGGGGGGCGCCCGGTTTTACCCGTGGTGCTGGACGGTATCCCCATGAGCGCCTTGCTGGATACTGGGTCACAAGTAACCACTATCCCTTATGTACTTTTTAAGCAGTATTGGACTGATGCTGATATCACATGGTATCCAGACAGTAACTTGAGCATCATCGCCAGTAATGGCTTACCCGTGCCGCAGATGGGGTTCAAGGAGATGACCATTAAAATTGGTCAAGTTGAACTGCCGACACAGGGAGTAATTATTGTGGACATTGACCGTCGTGAAAGTCACCCTAAAATAACTGTGGGTACTAATGTAATTGAAAATTGTCTTTCAGAGGTAATTGTAATTCTACAACAGGTGGCGGTGAATGCTAGTTCCAGCCAACAGAGAGTCCTCAACAAGGAGATAAAAGCCCTGATGAGACGGCAGCAGGTAGAACTGTCTGGTGGTGAGATCGGTAGCGTAAGACTGAGTGACCCATTCCCCATTTCCATGCCTCCCAAAAGTGAAATGATGATCTGGTGTCGGACTGCAATCGGGTTGAGAGGTAGAGACTACCAAGCCATGGTAGAACCCGTGTACTCAGACAGCAGGCCCGCCATTTTGACAGCCCGGGGGGTGGTTGATGTCCGTCATGGGAGGGTGCCTGTCCGCATTCTCAACATTGGGGAGAGGGAGGTACACTTATCCAGGTACACTACACTTGCCAAACTGTTTGTTGTCGAACACAAAGCTATCAGGGCCGTGGAACCCTTGCCTCCATCTCCACAGGCGGAGGGTAATGGCTCCCAGAAACAAAAGGAGGACTGGTGCCAGAAACTCCATGTGGGTGCTGACTCCACTCCCCTGCACCAAAAACAAGGAGTCTACCGGGTGGTACAGGAGTACGAGAGAGTCTTTAGTAAACACCCGCTAGACTTCGGCAGAGTAAAGGGGATAGAACACCACATCCCCACAGGAAGCCACCCACCGATAAAAGAAAGACACAGACCTGTACCCCCTGCACATTATCAGAACGCAAAGGGCATGCTAAAAGAAATGAAAGAAGCTGGGGTCATTAGAGATGGCTGTAGCCCCTGGGCAGCCCCCTTGGCTCTGGTAAAAAAGAAAGACGGCACCATGAGAATGTGCGTGGACTATAGACAAATCAACCGTATCACCCACAAAGACGCATACCCGCTGCCTAGAATAGAGGAGTCTTTAGCCGCACTAAAATCAGCTAACTTCTTTTCTACTTTGGACCTTACTAGCGGGTACTGGCAGGTTCCTGTGGCAGAGGCTGACAAAGAGAAGACCGCCTTCACCACCCCGATGGGACTGAGCGAATTCAACTGTATGCCTTTCGGGCTCTGCAATGCACCAGGGACCTTCCAGCGGCTGATGGAATGCTGTCTAGGGCACCGAAACTTTGAGACGGTCCTCCTTTACCTGGACGACGTGATCGTCTATTCGAAGACCTACGAGGACCACCTCAAGCACCTGGCCGAGGTGTTCAAAGCCCTGGCAGGCTATGGCCTGAAGGTGAAACCATCGAAGTGTCACCTGCTGAAACCAAAGGTCTAGTACCTAGGGCACGTGGTAAGTGCGGAAGGAGTAGCCCCCGACCCTGACAAGGTCACGGCAATCAAGAGCTGGCCAAGCCCCTCGAACATCAAAGAGGTGAGACAGTTCCTCGGGTTGGTAGGCTACTACCGAAGGTTCATCCCCGGGTTCACTAAGATGGCAGCTCCTATGCAGGACCTCCTGATAGGACAGTCCAAGTCCAGAAGTCAAAAGCCACCCTTCAAGTGGGATAAACCGGAAGAGGAGTCCTTCCGCCAGTTGCAGATGGCCCTCACGGGGGATGAGATCCTGGCCTACCCTGACTATGGCCAGCCTTTTATCCTCCACACAGACGCCAGTAATGTGGGACTGGGAGCCGTACTGTCCCAAAACCAACAGGGCAGAGAACGGGTGATCGCATACGCCAGCCGGAAGCTGAGGCCCACCGAGAGGAACCCGGAGAATTACAGCTCCTTCAAGCTAGAATTCTTGGCAGTGGTGTGGGCCGTGACAGAACGCTTCAAGCATTACCTGGCCTCCGCAAAGTTCACCGTATACACGGACAACAACCCGTTGACACACCTGGACAATGCAAGACTGGGTGCCCTGGAACAGCGGTGGATGGCCCGTCTCTCCAACTATGACTTTGTGATCAAGTACCGGGCCGGCAAAACCAATGCCAACGCTGACGCCCTATCGAGGATGCCTCACTTACCTGAAGGTGATGAAGACCCAGAAGAGCTGGAGGAGGTCGAACTCCCCGCGTTTCACCGGTATGGAGCCGCTCAATACTCCCACCGTGTGAAGGAGGAGGATCTAACAACCGTGATGCTCAATCCCCTACCTCACCACAGCTGGGCCGAGACCCAAGATAGTGACCCTGCCATCCGCCTGGTGAAAGATCTGCTGACCCAGGAAGACGCCCGCATGGATCCGGATGCCCCAGAGGAAGCCAAGCAGCTATGGAAGGAGAAGAGCAAGCTGTTCCTCTACGAAGGCAAGCTGTGTAGACAGATTGTTAACCACCAGACCCATGAGCTGACCTGGCAAGTCGTGGTCCCAAGGCGGGATGCAGCTATGGTCCTGGGGGCTTACCATGACAGAGCGGGGCACTTCGGTTGGAAGAAACTGGAGTAAGAGGACGGTTCTTTTGGGTCGGCATGAGAGGAGCTGTAGAGAAGTGGTGCAGAGACTGTGGCCCTTGTCACCTAAGGAGGAAGGACCGCACCAGCCAGAAGACACCCTTGAGGCCCATCGTCACCACGCAGCCTCTTGAGCTGGTAGCTCTGGACCATGTCAAATTGGCTCCCAGCCAGTCAGGATACATCTCTGCCCTCACAATCGTGGACCACTATTCCCGTTTTCTAGTGGTGGTCCCGGTAAAGGACTTGACAGCCCAAACAGCGGCCAGAGCCTTCCAGCAATATTTCTGCCATCCACACGGGTATCCGGAACAGGTCCTGACAGATCAGGGTCCAGCGTTCGAGGCTGAAATCTTCCAGGAGTTCTGCAACCTCTATGGCTGTAAGAAGATTCGTACAACGCCTTACCACCCCCAAACCAACGGGATGTGTGAGAAGATGAACAATATAGTCATTGATCTCCTGAAGACGTTGCCCCTGGAGGAACACAGCCTGTGGCCAGAAAAACTGCCAGACCTGATAGACTTATACAATCATATCCCGGTGAACGCTACCAACTGCACCCTGGCTTACCTGATGCGGGCCAGACCAGGTAAGCTGCCCGTAGACCTGGAGATGGGAGTCCTAATACCCGAGGACACCTCCCCGGATGCGGACTGGGATACGGAAAGGCAACTGCAGTACAAGAAGGTACAGGAGAGTGTGTAGAAGAGCCTGGCCCAGGTGAGAGAGAGGCAAGAAAAACTCTTCAATCAACACGCCCCTGCTGGTCCCCTAGAACCTGGTGAGCAAGTCCTAAAGCGAAAAAGAAGGCTACATAAGTTGGACGACCAGTGGGAAAGGGAACCCTACACCGTACTGCAGTCTGACCATGACAACCCAAAGGTGTGCGTAATTACCAAGGACGGAGGAGAAACCACTAGTGTCGTCTCCAGAGACCACCTCAAAAGGTGCCCCGAGCAACTCTGTAGTGCAGAAGAGGATCAGAGTGACCTTGAACCCGCAGAGGACAAGGAAGAAATGATCAGCACCGTTCTCGGAGAGTTCCCTCAGTCCTGGACTCGCACAAATAATGCCATAGTGGTACCCGTCCTGCATTTCCTGCAACCGGCACAGCAACAACCAACACCAGAGCCGGAAGGTGAAGAGGAGCAAGCGGTTCCAGAGGCAGAAGAGCCTGTACCAGCAGCCCAGGAGAGTCAACCCTCTGCTGACAGTGAGCCTGCCATGCCTGCGGTAAGCCAAAGGACCCGCAGACAGCTGCCTGCCCTACCTGTACACCCAGCTGGTAGCTGTACCCCTAACGCTAGTGGGGAAAGCCAGGTTGGTCCACCACCAGACAGTGGGCTACGTAGGTCAACCAGGAGCACAAAGGGGCAGATACCCGCTCGCTGGAGAATATAGAGCGTACTAAAATTGTAAATAACCCTGTTGCCAAATGTTGAGATGTTTGCAAAGTTACACGCATGTTTGGTAATTCTGTGTTTCAGTTTCTTGCAGCTACCGTAAGGACTCACAGGTTATGGACTTTTTATAACCGGGACCTTGTATGGACTGCGTTCGGAGCCTAACCAAGGAATGAACTAAGACTGTAAAGGACTTGGGGTAGGACAGACCCCCACCTGGTTAAGGCTTCCCGTTGTATTGGTGATATGGACACCCGGTCACAGACCACACTGTGACCTTAAGAACTCAACCTGTGCGTCGTTTGTCTATTAAGGTTTTATAGTCATGTATATTATCTTTGTTTACTGTTTAGTCCCGGAGTACTAAATTTTACTAGGGGGAATGTGTCACCCTGGCCTGGATGCCACAAGTGTAATTAAAGCTGTGTCTGAGAGCAAGGGGGAGGTTCTCTAGTCAGGGGAACATTAGCATGCAGTACCTCCTGTCTCAGGCCAGTAGGGGGAGCAGGCTGCCCCTATAAAAGCTGGTGCTGGGGGCAGGGTTAGAGAGAACTTGAAGGCCTGTCTCAGGACTGAGACTTGTCCCAGAGCAGGGCAGGGACAGACAGTTGTATTGCACCTAAGAGGAAGTGTGGCAGGAGGAGAGCCACAAGCCAGAGACAAGAGGCGAAGTGAGCCTGTCTTGGCAGATAAAAGACTT
Source organism: Phyllobates terribilis (assembly GCF_046119375.1). NCBI lineage: Eukaryota > Metazoa > Chordata > Amphibia > Anura > Dendrobatidae > Phyllobates > Phyllobates terribilis. The sequence goes on from NW_027362767.1 coordinate 280,065,832, forward strand.
ACTTTACCAGACTTTGGTGTCTGAGGCAGGGAGGATTCCACATTCTCCAGCAGATAACCAGTCCGTAAGGGACTGTATATTCCTTGGCCTAAGAAGCCTGGAGGCCCTGCCACAACCGAAGAGACCAGTAAAGCCGTACAAGGCTGGGAGCAGAAAGGAACCCACGTCGCAGGCCATACAGGCGAGAATACACGGAAAGCTCGGAAACGTGGGCTGTTACCCTATAACGAGGAGATAGCCAGAAGGAGCGCAGAAAGCACGGTAGGCCTACACCCTCACCCTGACCAGGGCCAATTTCCCCGTTGCTCTCAGACATCCAGGTCCCCTCCTAGCTGGGACTGTTTGTGGGTCAATTTACCTGTTCTAGTAAAGACCCTGGACTGCAACCTGTTGTCTGCGTGCTCCTTGCTCCTCCAGCACTATCAGCACTGGGACTCTCACTACCATCACTCCCAACATCCACTACACTGCCCTGGGGCCGCACTCTTCCCGTGGGGAGTCACACCATCCCAGCTGCATACATCATCAGCCCCAGCGGTGTGCCTTGCAGCGGCGGTTCCTAATGACCGCAAATCCACGGGTGGTGCAGTCGGACATAATCAATAGCACATAACGGACTACCACTGGCCTGACCACCCTGAGCCACGGAACCGGGTTGCCACTACTACTCCCATCGTTCCCTATTGCCCGGATCCGAGTGCCCCACGGCCCAGGGGGCGAGTCATTAACATAGTAACAGCAGCTGGCTAAGCGCATGGACTTCCGTTCATGTGACCTTGTGCAGAAGAGAGGTTGTGTTATCCTCATGGTGGATGGGGGACAACAGCACTGAGCCTCTCCTCTCCCCGTGTGACACCTCAATGATTTCTGCTCAGCAGTGGAGGGGTCTTTTTTTTGTATGCTGATTCTCACTTCTCCTTTGTTTCCTTCTAGCGCCATCATGGCTACTGCACCGTACAACTACTCCTATATCTTCAAGTTTATCATCATCGGTAAGCTGAGTTCACACAATGCGTATTTAATGCGTTTCCGCGGCGTTTTTGCAGTTGCGTAAACGCCGCGGAAACGCATGAAAAACGCATGGTAGAAGGGCAGCAATGTTCCCCAATTGAAATCCGCATGTGCTGTGCCCATGATGCGGATTTTTCCGCAGCGTAAACACTGCGCTCAAAAATCCGCAGCATGTCAATTAATTTTGCGCAAACGCGGCGTTTTCGCCGCCATTGACTTGCATTAGAACGCGCCAATTCCACAAGACTGCATCTGTACTTGCGTTATTGGCGCGTTCTAATGTGCGGATGGTACCCGGGTGTGGAGGAGAGGAGAGTCTCATCCACACCCAGGTACCATTAAAAAATTTGTAAAACAAGAATAAAATAAAAAATATATATATACTTACCATCTGTCGGCCCGCGCACCGCTCCTGCTTGGTTCCCGGCACTTGCAGTGAGTTGAAGGACCTGCGCTGACGTCAGAGTCATGTGACGGGTCACGTGACGCTGACGTCGGCAGGTCTTTCAATTCAAAGTTGCCGGCAGCCGGGAGAACGGAGTGTAAAGCAGGACAGCGCGGGCCATCGGAGGTAAGTATATACACTCTCTCGGGTCACACTATATAAATCCATGCTGTTTACATGGATTTATATAGTGTGACCTAGTTGTCAAGCACTTTCCAGGTGATGCTAAAATCGCCTGGAAAGCGCTTGTCAATCTGCATGCGGAAACGCATGTGAATCCGCATGTGGATCCGCATGTATTCTGCAGGAAAAACGCATGCACAATCTGCATGCGTTTTTTCTGCCAGGGAGATGCGGAAATGATGCAGAATTTTTCTGCTTCATTTCTGCATCGTGTGCACATACCCTAAGTGGCTCCTGTGCACAGTGAGGGTGCCGGTCCTGGACCTGGGTGCTGCCAACTGAAAGGGAAAATGCATTATACTTTCGTCCCCGGAGGCTGCACCTGGCAGTCATGACTGAAGAAACATGGCAGTGGTGCCTGTCACACATAACGTTTTTACATCTTCTCTTGCAGGTGACATGGGAGTGGGGAAATCCTGCCTCTGCTCTAGACATTTGGTTGGTGCAAATAATTGCCACTCCTCCAATGTTTCTTCACCTTTTCTCTCCCCCAAAAATAAGTACCCTTTATGTTGTTATTATAAACCTCTTTAAAATGCCTAGAAATGGGATGGCCCATAAATTGTTTTCGAATATTGTAGGCATATTCTTTCAATCTAGTACGCATTTCTCGTTTCATACTTTCTATAGATAGTTTATCACAGGACCACTTTAAACAATATATTACCCCCTTGCTGTAGCAAGGTATTGTAAATGAATCTTCAAATGATTTTTATTTACAACTACACTACACATAATGCATTGTTTACAAGCAAAAAAGCCTTGATTATTAACATTTCTTTTTTCCCAGTGTAGTGCAATTATTAATTATTGTTGGTGCAATGAAGTTCCCCAAATTTTTTGCTTTCCTGTATATGAAACTTCGACTTTTGGGAATAAGAACGCCCACTATTTTACACTCCTGAAGGAGTGGCCAATATTTGTAAACTATATGTTTGAATAATTTCCAATCTCTTGTAATAAAGAGAATTTTTGTTAGAACCCTCCTGTTAGTTTTTGCTATCTTGTGTTTTGTGGTCACGTGACCAGCTTCCTATATAATCCAGCTCCGCCCTTCTGGCTTTGCAGGACTACAGTGTTTTTTTGCCTGTCTCTCTAGCCAGGTGCTTCGGTGCCTATCTCTGTCTAGTTTGCTTGGTCCTCTGGGACCTCTAGTACTTTTTGTCAGTTTTCTTTTTGCTCTGCAACAACTTCTGTTAGGAGGTGTCCCATTTTTGTCCCAGTCCTTAGTTCTTTTAGGGACCCCTCCCTTTATTCTATAGGTCTCCGTTCAGACTAGCCGAGGACGAAGGCGGGTCTGTTCACAAGGAACAGGCTGCCCGCTACATCGTAGGGATTCAGCTTAGTCTTACTGTAGGGACAGCTTTTCCCATTCTTTCCTTAGTTTATGTTGCAGATCATAACAATTTTTATATCTTTATATCCATCTTTTTGGGTTTCCCCACTCTTTGTATTTAATTTTTTATTAATGAATAGCAATTCTCTACTTGTGTTCTCTAGCTCCCTTTTTGCTATTTTAAGGGGCTCTTTCTTACAGCCCTTTTGTATGAATTTCCTAACCATAATGTTGGCCTCTTCATGAAAGTCCTCCATTTTAGTACATTTTCTCCTTAATTGCATAAGTTAGGCCCTCAGGATGTTGTTTAGCCATACAGGCAAACGACAACTAAGGATATAACTCTTACTGTCTGTTTGGTTTGTTAAATGATTATTGTTATTATGTGTTGAAGTGAATTACAGATAAAAATCATTTTTATTAAGATTAGTTAAAAATATGTTAAGTGATTCCATCCCCCACCTAGACCAAATAAAAAATATGTCGTCCATAAAGCGCTTACAGGGGACCAAATCCACACCAAGTCCACCACCAGGATTAAAGTTGCATTCTTCCCACAGGCTAATGTAGAGGTTAGCAAAACTTGGTGCAAATCTGATCCCCATTGCGGTACCCTGCTTCTGCAGGTAAAATTGTCCCTCATATTTAAAATAGCTGTGTGTCAACAAAAAAGTAATAACTTATTTAATAAGAATACATTTGTTCTGAAGGCATTTTGTAGCATTTTGGATTATTTTAAAAAAAATGCTTCACACCCTTTATGGTTTTCCATAACCTTGTAGAGTGAAGAAACGTCTAAAGTACCCATAATATAATGTGGTTTCAACTGAAACCATTTTCAGTATTTGAAGTAGGTGTTTAGTATCTCTTAGGTATGCTGGCAAAAACTGTGCATAGTCCTATAAAATATGATCCATATATTCCGATAAATTAGATAATGCAATTAACACCGGATACAATAGGTTTACCTAGTGGTGTGGTTTGATTTTTATGTTTTTTTTGGTATATGGTAGAAACCTGATATTAAGGGATATATGTATTTAGAGTCCTATATTATGGACTGATTTTTGCCTTTATCCACAAATTTTTTAAGTTTTTTCTTAAATCACTTAGTCGGATCCTGTCTTAATTTCTGATATGTTTTTGTTGTATCCAATAGTTTTAATGCTTCAGTATGATAGTAGTCATAATTTATGATAACAATAGCACCCCCTTCCTTATCTTCAGGTCAGATAACTATATCATGGTTGATCTTCAGTTTTATTGATTGAATATTATTCAGCTTTTGATAAATTGCTATGAATTTTTTCACCTTTAATTTGCGAATGTCCCTAATGACTAGATTTTAAAATGCAATAAGTGATTCAGAGTATTCATTTACAGGATTAAAAGGAGATCTCCACTTTACTGTTGTGTGCATGCATAGATATTTATTTTCAATAGGCACTTCTTTTAGCGTGATTTTTGTCCACTCTTTTTTCATAAAATATTTCTAATGCTAAATTGTGCAAGAATTTTTTAATGCCTATAAATGTGCCAAATTTATTGAAGTGACTAGTAGGGGTAAAATGTAGACCCTTTTTTAATAGATTGTGCTCATGTGCTGATAGGGTATAACTACTGATATTAAAGATTTTTTGTCCTGTGTGTCACGGGTTTACCATGACAGAGAGGAGCCAGAAGACCACAGCTCCTGAGTTCACGTACTCCTGCATTGAATACAGGCACTTCTCCCTCTTATTAAATGTTGCTGGTTTCTTTCAGCACTGCAGAAGTTAAACAGGTCAGCCTTGAGTCTCTGTAGCTTACTTCTTGGAAGTTCTCAGCTGTGCAGTATCAGTCACTCCCCTCTCCTATAAAGTCTCTGCTCTGGCAATCTGGATTGCCAGTGTTAAGCCTTGTACTGCCTGGTGAGGAGTGGAGGATTCGGTGTTCGGTAAAGGCATTTAAGGAGAGTTGTTCTATGACTGTTGCTTGGTGTTTTGGCTGTGTGCATATTCTCTTCCTCTTCTATTTTTATTACCCTCTGCTGTATCTATATCTCTTAATGGGGTGGTCCGAAGGCAAAGTCATTTTGTTCCTAATTCCCTATCTATTTGATGCTATAATCTAAGGTATTTTCTAATATACTTGCTTAAAAAAAATCCCTACCATTCCCTAACTACACTGTCTAACAGCTATTGTATTTTTTCCCTACTCTCTTCCAATATTTATGTATTATAGGGTATTAGCCCTGTCAGTGTTAACAAGCCACCATACCTGGCAGACCCAGAGGTTATTTTTTCATTCCAGTTGCCATGAGAACAATTGGAGGACCACCACAGCATAAAGGACATACCGGAATGTTCAATGTTTGGATGGTGTTAAGGTTATAAAGCCTTCTCTTTTTTTCTGCAGTAGATGAATAAAATGTAAAAAAAAACATGCAGCGTAACTATTAATACACTTCTGCTTAACCTACCGCTGTATAAATGCCCCCAAAATAATTTTATCACAGCACTTTCATTTCTAGGAACCGTTGCATTTACTCAGGTTTTATTAATTTCATCAGTATGGGTCAAGTGTGTGACACTATGTAGACAAGTCGTAACGTCGACGGTATAACCAGCAACTTGATATTGTGTCAGTAATGCTTCTCACGCTGCTACTGCTCTTCGCCCCCGCAGAAGATGTCTAGCAATTATTAGGTCACATTTACTTTCAAGCAACTGATCCATTGCCACTGTAAATAGTTATCAAATGAGAACAGTAATATTTATTATCTTCTGATGCTCTAAATCAGGGCTGTCAAACTCAAATACATGGAGGGCCAAAATTAAAAGCTTAGACAAAGTCGGGGGCCGACCTTGATATTTATTTAAAAAATGTCTACAATTGAGTTTTTCTTTATCATCAAATATAATGAGCTCTTTCATATCAAAACAAACTTAAAGGGGTTGTCCAACAACACAAAGTACATTTTCATTAATAGATCTTAGAATAAAATATTGTCATAATATAATATGTTATGTAAGAGCATTAAAAAGCATATGGCTTAATAGCCTAATTTAAATATGCAATAACAAAGGTTAAAAAAAAAAATAATATATAACAAGTAGGAGTTTTTCGAAAAAATGAGTAGCCAGCTAAGAAAAATAATTGCTGAGGCAAACTCCAGAAGTACATGTGGAACTTAATGCAAAGTTGTCAACATTAAAATCACCACTGTGATTGCAAGGTTAAAAGACTGTAATTTGAGGTATTTGGGGAAAGAGGCTGTAAATTAGGCTCCTAAATAACCATTGCAAAAATCTATATTAGCAGTAGAGATGAGTGAACCAATTTGATGCATCTTTTTACACATTGCAGAAGATTGCATCAGAGAGAACTGACATGACCTCAGGCGTGACCACAGGGGTTTCCCCATAATGCTCTGCAGTTATCAAATCACATGGTATAGCACAACCAATTAGCACACCAATGAGAAAATGTATAAAGTGGCGGTCCAATTACAATTTCCAACCGGCACAAAAAAACGTGCATTGTTCGGCATCACCGATACCACAGGAGACAGAAACAGAGGTAGTCCCCTGGGAAAACGCGTGGAGCCATGGGATGTAGAATTATGGACCCTGAAGAGTATTTTGGTTAGATAAGCACTAGTGTTGAGCGAGCATCTCGGGATGTTCGGCGAGCACCGAGCATTTCCGGGTTACTCGGACGGGAGCTCGGGTCTCCACCCTGCATGCTTGGTGCTCTTTACAGAGCCAATGAACATGCAGGGATTGCCAGCCAGTCACTGTAATGCCGCAGCCATGTTGTTTGTGGGCATTACAGTGATTGGCTGGCCGCACAGCGTCACCTCGAGTATTTAAAACCGGGCGCCGCCATCTTGGATACAGTCGCTCCGGATTAGACAGTGTAGGGACAGCGCTGCTGAGCTAGGGAGAGATTTATCCTGCGAAATAGTTAGTGTAGGGTCTGTAAAGGCTGCCAGATCAAACAAACAGTCCTTCTCAGGACTAATATCCATCCCAGATATCAGGCAGGCAGGCAGGCTGTATAGGAGACGCAGTGGTTATACCAGCAAATGCTGCATTACAGTCCTGTGTGCTCCTGTTGCTGAAATTGCTGGACTTAGCTCCAGGTCTCAGGGGCCAGTAAAAATCCTTTTTTTTCATCTAAATCCTCTTTTTTTTTTTTCCTCCTTCACACTGTACAAATACCCGTCTTATTAACCTATTGGTGTCCACCCCCCCAAAAAAAAGTGTGTCTCTGATTTTTCAGACACAAATATATCTGTTGAAAAGAGTCTGGTATAGGCTACAGAAACAGAAGTGTGGTTTTGCAGTTCCACGGGTCAAATCTCTGTAGAATCCAGTTTTGGGCCTTTTGTATCTAAAAAAAACAGTTTGAGTGTGTCGCTCACTGTTCAGCCGCAAATCTATATTTTTAAAAATGTCTGATATACACCAGTAAATTAAAACTGTGGTTTTGCTGTTCCATGTTAAAAAATCTCTATTATCCTGTTTTTCGCATTTTTTGCCTTAAAAAAAACAGTAGTGTCTCCTCACTGTTCTCACACAAAACTATATCTGTTGAAAATAGTCTGTTGTAGGCCCGACAAATCCAAGTGTGGTTTTGCAGTTCCACGGGTCAAATCTCTGTAGTATCCAGTTTTGGGCCTTTTGTATCTTAAAAAAAACAGTTTGAGTGTGTCGCTCACTGCTCAGCCGCAAATCTATATTTTTAAAAAAGTCTGGTACACACCAGTAAATTAAAACTGTGGTTTTGCTGTTCCACGGTAAAAATCTCTATTATCCTGCTTTTTTGCATTTTTTGCCTTAAAAAAAAACAGTATTGTCTCCTGACTATTCAGACACAAAAATATATCTGTTGAAAATAGTCTGGTGTAGGTGTGTCACCCTGGCCTGGATGCCACAAATATAATAAAGCTGTGTTTGAGAGCAAGGGGGAGGTTCTCTGGTCAGGGGAACATTAGCATGCAATACCTCCTGTCTCAGGCCAGTAGGGGGAGCAGGCTGCCCCTATAAAAGCTGGAACTGGGGGCAGGATTAGAGAGAACTGGACTACCTGTCTCTGGATTGAGAGGTGTCCCAGAGCAGTGAGGGACAGTTGTATTGCACCCTCAGAGGACGTGTGGGAGTAGGAGAGCCACAAGCCAGGGACAAGAGGTGAAGTGCGCCTGTCCTGGAAGACAAAGAACCCAATTTACCAGACTTTGGCGTCTGAGGAAGTGAGGACTCCATGTCCTACAGCAGATAACCAGTCCGCAGGGGACTGTATGTTCCTTGGCCTAAGAAGCCCAGAGGCTCCGCCACAGCAGAAGGGACCAGCAAAGCCGTACCAGGCCGGGAGTAGAAAGGGACCCACGTTGCAAGCCATACGGGCGAGAGGACACGGTGAGCTCAGGAACGTGGGCTATTACCCTACAAGGAGGGAGATAGCCAGAAGGAGCACAGAGAGCACGGTAGGCCTACACCCTCACCCTGACCAGGGCCAATTTCCCAATTGCTCTCAGACATCCAGATCCCCTCCTAGCCGGGACTCTTTGTGGGTCAGTTCAACTGTTCTAGTAAAGACCCTGGACTGCAACCTGTTGTCTGTGTGCTCCTTGCTCCTCCAGCACTAACGGTACTGGGACACCCTACACCATCACCCCCATCTTCCATTATACTGCCCTGGGGCCGCACTCTTCCCGTGGGGAGTCACACTATCCCAGCTGCATACATCATCAGCCCCAGCGGTTTACCTGGCAGCGGCGGTCCGCACTGACCGCAATCCACGGGTGGCGTAGTCGGACACACCAACAGCGCGTCACAGACTACCACTGGTCTGACCACCCTGAGCCACGGAACCGGGTAGCCACTACTACCCCCATCGTTCCCCTATTGCCCGGATCTGAGTGCCCCATGGCCCAGGGGGAGAGTCATAGGCCCGACAAATCCCAGTGTGCTTTTGCAGTTCCACGGGTCAAATCTCTGTATTATCCAGTTTTGGGCCGTTTGTATCTAAAAAAAAAACCAGTTTGAGTGTGTCATTCACTTTTCAGCTGCAAATATATATATTTAAAGTTTTATGGTATACCCCAGTAAACAATAACTGTGGTTTTGCCATTCCACGGTAAAAAATCTCTATTATTCAGGTTTTGGTATTTTTTCCATAAAGAAAAACAGTAACAGTTTCTCCCTGATTGTTCTGATTGTTTAAAAGAGTCGGGTGTAGGCCAGAGAAATAGAACTGTGGTTTTCCTCTTCCTCGGTTGTAATCTACTTTTTATTACCCTTTTTCCATTGATAGTGCGAGTGTAAGCTATTTTAATTCCTTTACAATGGGCAAGGCGCTTGGCAAGGGACGTGGAACTGGACGTTCTGGTGATGGTGCGTGCAGAGGACGGGGCCGTGGCCAAGGTGTAAATGTGCCACAACCAACAGCCACATCTTCTCGCTCCCACTTCTTGACCAAATTACTAGGGAAGCACAGAACAACACCAGTATTGCGAACTGATCAGTGTGAACAGGTTATAAATTGGATAGCAGATACTTCCAGTCACCTGTGCAACACCACCTCCGGTTTGTCTTCCACATGGTCAACTCTTAGTAGCTGTGAGTCTCGACTGCATACTCCTCCTCACCCTGATGCTCCTTCCTCCCACCATGCCGAGTGTTGTCAGACAGCAACTGATCCCACACTTGGACACTCTGAAGAGCTGTTCACTGGTCCATTTCCAGATTTGAGCCCCTCGCCTGCTCCGCTTGAAGTGGTGGAAGAGGAGATCCCATGTAGCGATGCCCAAATATTTGAACAAACACGGCCATAGGAAGTCGACTCTGGCAATTTGTCACAAGAGGTGGACAATGACGAGACACAATTGCCAGGAAGTGAGGAGGAGCATCGTGGTGCGCAAGTGGAAGAGGAGGAGGTGGTGGATGATCTAGTAACTGACCCAACGTGGCAGGAGGACATGCAGAGTGAGGCCAACAGCACACAGGGGGAGGGAGGCAGAGTACCCCAATGGGCAGGAAGAAGCAGTGTGGTGGCCGCAGACAGAAGGCGGGCAACCGTTCCCCGTATCACCAACACGAGGGATGTTGCCAGTACAAGCGGTAGGTCTTCCAGAGTCTGGAATTTATTTAAAGACTCTGCTGATAACCCCAAAAAGCCATTTGTACCACCTGCCATGCCAGCATCAGCAGGGGTGACAAAACTACCAGCCTGACCACCACCAGCAGGATCAGGCACATGGCAGCAAAGCACCTTTGACTTTGTGGGGCGAACCCAAGGGTCCACGACCAGTGTCAGCGGGTGTCACCACTGCTTCTTCCGCTGTTGTGCGTGCAATATAACCCCCTGTTGTGTGTGCAAGGCAATTCCCTGTCCATACTGCATGTAAAGATGCCCCCTCCTCTCAGTCTTCACTTGTTATGGCAGTTTCTCAAGAAACAGCATCAACGTCCACGTCCACGTCCCACCGCAGCGTTCAATTGTTCATATCCCAGACCTTTGAATGAAAGCGGAAATTCGCAGCTAACACCCCACAGGCCACAGTCCTAAATTCGCACATTTCACGACTGCTTGCGTTGGAAATGCTGCCTTTTAGGCTGGTGGGGACAGAATCCTTCCGCAACCTTATGGCGGTGGCCGTCCCTCGGTACTCTGTCCCCAGCCGACACTATTTTGCCCGGTGTGCCATCCCCGCACTACACAAGCACGTGTCCCAAAACATCTGCCGTGCCCTCAACAACGTAGTTACTGGGAGAGTCCACCTGACAACGGACACGTGGAAAAGTGCTTGTGGCCAGGGACGGTACATCTCCCTGACGGCACACTGGGTAAACATAGTGGAAGCCGGGACCCAGTCGGACTTTGGGACGGAACACATCCTCCCCACACCGAGGATTGCGGGCCCTATGTCAGTCAGAGTTGCCCCCACAGTGTACAGCTCCTGCGCATCATCCTCCTCCTCATGTTCAGCCTCCATCTCAGATATCACCACATCAGTTACAAGCTGGAAGCACTGCAGTACTGCCTCAGCCAAGCGGCAACAGGCTGTGCTGAAACTCATAAGCTTAGGTGATAAACCTCACACTGCTTGTGAGTTGTGGACAGCTGTGAAAGAGCAGGCAGATCTGTGGCTGAGACTGCTGAACCTACATCCAGGCATGGTCGTGTGTGACAATGGCCGTAATCTGGTGGCGGCTCTGAGGCGAGGCGAGATCACACACGTACCATGCCTGGCTCATGTGCTTAACCTCGTGGTTCAGTGGTTTCTTAAATCGTAACCCGAGTTGCCAGATCTGTTCGTGAAAGTACGTCGCCATTCAGCTCATTTTCGCAAGTCGGCTACAGCTCCCGCCACCCTTGCTGTGTTACAGCAGCGTTTGCAGCTTCCGGCACACCGACTGGTGTGTGATGTCCCCACATGTTGGAACTCTACCCTCCACATGTTGCTAAGGATTTGTGAGCAGAAGAGAGCAGTTGTGGAGTACCAGCTGCAACAAGGCCGTCGATATTCAGGTCAGACTCCACACATAAGACCTCAGGAGTGGAGCTGGATGTCTGACATATGTACCATCCTGACAAACTTTGAGGAGGCCACCAAGATGGTGAGTGGCGATGACGCCATTATTAGTGTCAGCATTCCACTTGTCTGTCTTTTGCAATGCTCTCTGCAGAGAATTAAAGAGGAGGCATTGCAGTCAGAGTATGATGAGATGCATCAAGAAGACGTAGCGGGCGATTACACACAGCCCAGCCTCATCTCATCCTAACGTGCATTGGGGGACAATGAGGGAGAGGAGGAGGAGGAGGAAGAACAGGAGCTTGTATCATGCGCTGTAGACGGTAGTACCTGTAAAACTGTCATACCGTTGTTTCAGCGTGGGTGGCCTGAGGACAGTGGGGAGGAAGAGGAGGAGAGCATGGTCAGTCGTCATCTTGGTGAGGACACGGAAATCTTGCCCGTTACCAGTCTCGCACGCATGGCTGACTTTATGTTACGCTGCCTTAACCGTGACCCTCGCGTTGTCAAAATGTTGGGTGATAGTCATTACTGGTTGGTGACACTTTTAGACCCCCGCTACAAGGAGAACTTTCACTTTCTTATTCCTGAGGTGGAGAGGTCTGCAAAAATGGGGCAGTACCAGAAGGCCCTTGCTGCAGAACTGTTAAAAAAATCCCATCTGAACACGCTAGCAGCAGAGGTCACAGTTCGTTGCCCAACCACGGCGTACATGCGAGAGAGACGCAACTCCAATACAGCAGAGGCTGGGGAACACTGTCAACGTTCTGGGACAGTTTTCTCAGACCCTCCCTTCGGACAGACCCTGAGGCGTGGGGTACTCTCACAAGGAGTGGAAAGTTTCAAAAGATGGTGAGGGAGTACCTTGCCGACAGTACCAGCGTCCTCCGTGATTCCTCTGTGCCTTTTAATTATTTGGTATCCAAGCTGGACACTTGGAATGAACTCGCTCTATACGCCTTGTAGGTCCTGGCCTGCCCTGCCGCTAGCGTGTTATCGGAGCGTGTTTTTTGTGCCGCTGGGGGAATTATAACTAATAAGCGCACTCGCCTGTCAATTGACAATGCTGACAAGCTGACCCTTATCAAAATGAACAAGGGCTGGATTGGGCCAGACTTCTCATCACCACCAAATGACAGCAGAGTAACATAAACTCAAATCCACTGTGTAATTTCGGAAGGTGTATTCACATGCACCACTTCACACCCACACATGCGTATACGCTTCCTCATTTCGGCTGTTTTATGTTCTTCTCCTTATCCTCAGCCTCCACCACCACTATACCACCAGGGTGACCGTGGTCCGTGTTGCCATTATTGAAAGTTCCTCCATCCTGATTTTTGTCAGCTTTTGCTTGGAAGGCATAAGCAAAGACTGTGGGAGACCCACTCCCCAATAATGGGAATAATATTTTTAAGATGCTGTACTGTATGGCTCTTCCAAGGGGCATTAAATGCGTCTTATTATACGACTTTGACCTCCACGTCTCTTCTGAGGGGCATTAAAAGCATCTTGTTATACCACTCTGACCTCCACGTCTGTTCTGAGGGGCATTAAAAGCGTCTTGTTATACCACTCTGACCTCCACGTCTCTTCTGAGGGACATTAAAAGCGTCTTGTTATACCACTCTGACCTCCACGTCTCTTGTAAGGGGCATTAAAACCGTCTTGTTATAGCACTCTGACCTCCACGTCTCTTCTGAGGGGCATTAAAAGCATCTTGTTATACCACTCTGACCTCCACGTCTCTTGTAAGGGGCATTAAAATTGTCTTGTTATACCACTCTGACCTCCACGTCTCTTCTGAGTGGCATTAAAAGCGTCTTGTTGTACCACCCTGACCTCCACCTCTCTTGTAAGGGGCATTAAAACCGTTTTGTTATACCACTCTGACCTCCACGTCTCTTCTGAGGGGCATTAAAAGCGTCTTGTTATACCACTCTGACCTCCACGTCTCTTGTAAGGGGCATTAAAAACGTCTTGTTATACCACTCTGACCTCCACGTCTCTTGTAAGGGGCATTAAAACCGTCTTGTTATAGCACTCTGACCTCCACGTCTCTTCTGAGGGGCATTAAAAGCATCTTGTTATACCACTCTGACCTCCACGTCTCTTGTAAGGGGCATTAAAATTGTCTTGTTATACCACTCTGACCTCCACGTCTCTTCTGAGTGGCATTAAAAGCGTCTTGTTGTACCACCCTGACCTCCACCTCTCCTGTAAGGGGCATTAAAACCGTTTTGTTATACCACTCTGACCTCCACGTCTCTTCTGAGGGGCATTAAAAGCGTCTTGTTATACCACTCTGACCTCCACGTCTCTTGTAAGGGGCATTAAAAACGTCTTGTTATACCACTATGACCTCCATGTCTCTTCTGAGGGGCATTAAAAGCGTCTTGTTATACCACTATGACCTCCATGTCTCTTGTAAGGGGCATTAAAAGCGTCTTGCTATACTACTCTGACCTCCACGTCTCTTGTAAGGGGTATTAAAAATGTCTTGTTATACCATTCTGACCTCCACGTCTCTTCTGAGGGGCATTAAAAGCGTCTTGTTATACCACTCTGACCTCCACGTTTCTTCTGAGGGGCATTAAAAGCGTCTTGTTATACCACTCTGACCTCCACGTTTCTTCTGAGGGGCATTAAAAGCGTCTTGTTATACCACTCTGACCTCCACGTCTCTTGTAAGGGGCATTAAAACCGTCTTCATATACCACTCTGACCTCCACGTCTCTTCTGAGGGGCATTAAAAGCGTCTTGTTATACCACTCTGACCTCCACGTCTCTTGTAAGGGGCATTAAAAGCGTCTTGTTATACCACTCTGACCTCCACGACTCTTCGAACGGGCATTGCATTTCCTCATAATTTTTGGAAGCTTTTGCTTGGAAGACATAAGCAAATACTATGGGAGACCCACTCCCCAATAATGGGAATAATGTTTTTAAGATGCTGTACTGTATGTCTCTTGTAAGGGGCATTAAAACTGTCTTGTTAAGCTACTGTGACCTCCACGTCTCTTCCAAGGGGCATTAAAACCATCTTGTTAAACCACTCTGAACTCCAAAGCTCTTCCAAGGGACACTAAAACCATCTTGTTAAGCTACTGTGACCTCCACGTCTCTTCCACGGGGCATTGATATTGTCTTTTTACTCCATTACAACCTCCACCACTCCTCCAAGGGGCATTAAAACCGCCTTGTTAAGCTACTGTGACCTCCATGTCTCTTGCACGGGCCATTGATATTGTCTTTTTATTCCACTGCGACCTCTTCCAGGGGGCATTAAAACCGTCTTGTTAAGCTACTGTGACCTCCACATCTCTTCCAGGGGGCATTGATATTGTCTTTTTATTCCACTGCGACCTCCATCGCTCTACCAAGGTGTCATTAAAACCGTCTTGTTAAGCTACCGTGACCTCCACGTCTCTTCCAATTGGCATTAACACCGTCTTGTTAAACCACTCTGAACTCCACAGCTCTACCAAGGGGCATTAAAACCATCTTGTTAAGCTACTGTGACCTCCACGTCTCTTCCACGGGGCATTGATATTGTCTTTTTACTCCATTGCAACCTCCACCACTCCTCCAAGGGGCATTAAAACCGCCTTGTTAAGCTACTGTGACCTCCATGTCTCTTACACGGGCCATTGATATTGTCTTTTTATTCCACTGCGACCTCTTCCAGGGGGCATTAAAACCGTCTTGTTAAGCTACTGTGACCTCCACATCTCTTCCAAGGAGCATTGATATTGACTTTTTATTCCACTGCGACCTCCATCACTCTACCAAGGTGGCATTAAAACCGTCTTGTTAAGCTACCGTGACCTCCACGTCTCTTCCAATTGGCATTAACACCGTCTTGTTAAACCACTCTGAACTCCACAGCTCTACCAAGGGGCATTAAAACCATCTTGTTAAGCTACTGTTACCTCCACGTCTCTTCAAAGGGGCATTAAAAGCGTCTTCTTAAGCCACTCTGAACTCCACAGCTCTTCCAAGGGGCATTGAAATGTTGTTTTTAATTACCTTACCTCTAATCTCCACGACTCTTCCAACGGGCATTGCATTTCCTCCTAATTTTAGTCAGCTTTTGCTTTTCAATGCAAAGGCGAAAACTAAGGGAGACACACTCCCCAATAATGGGTAGAAGGATTTTAGTACGCTGTAATCCACGTCTGTTTCAAGGGCCATTGCAGTTCCTCATAATTTTTGGAAAGCCTTCCATTCACTGCTTAGGCCAACAGTGCACAGTCATAGAACTTGGATAGTAGCAGGAAAACATCCAGCAATCCTCGGAGGAGGTAGGATATGCGCCAAAATGCTGACCACCTAAGGCCTAGCCGCTACTACATACATGCGCTTGCATTCCTTGAAAACAAAGCAGATGCTAACTTCTATCATCCTCATCATGCTCCTCACCTTGGCACTCTCAACTCCCCTGATGGAGAAGCCAGGGACCACCGAAGGAGTCTGGTTCTCTGGTGGGCTCGTCCAATGCTGCCCTAAAGCAGGCCAGTCTAAGCAAAGTGTTTGGGTCGGTAACAGGAGAAATAGGGGCGGCTGGGGACCGTTTATGGACACCCGGCCACCCCCATGCAGCTGGGGACCGAGCGTGGACACCCGGCCGCCGGGCGGCTGGGAACTGAGTATGGATAAAAAGGGCCGCCGACACAGCCATGACATGGTGGCCGGCGTCTGCCTCCACATGCCTAAAAGGCCCAATTTCAAGTGCAAGCAAGCTAGCAGTATGGTATTGCAGCCTGGGGGTGGGTGGGTGGCAGGTTGCACACTTACGCTTGCATTCCAACAAAATAAAGCAGATGCTAACTTCTATCATCATCATCATGCTCCTCACCTTAGCACTCTCAACTCCCCTGATGGAGAAGCCAGGGCCCACCGGAGGAGTCTGGTTCTCTGGTGGGCTCTTTAAATGCTGCCCTAAAGTAGGCCGGGCTAAGAAAAGTCTGTGGGGATGTTCCGCAGAGAAATCGGGGTGGCTGGGGACCGTTTATGGACACCCGGCCACCCCCAGGCGGCTGGGGACCGTGTGTCGACACCCGGCCGCGGGGTGGCTGGGGACCGAGTGTGGACACCCGGCCACCCCTGGTGGCTGGGGACCGAGCGTGGACACCCGGACGCCGAGCGGCTGGGGACTGAGTATGGATACCTCGCTACCGAAGCAGCCATGAGGTAGTGGCCAGCTTCGGCCTCCTTAAAACTAAAAGGCCCCATTTCAAGTGCAAGCTAGCAGTATGGTATTACAGCCTGCGGGTAGGTGGTTGGTTGGCTGCATATTTGTGCTTGCATTGCAAGGAATGGGGGAGGTACAATTGAACACTGCCCTGGGACAAGGACTTGCACGGGGATAGTTGCAAGTCTGCATCTTCTGATGCGGCAAGGATGACTTCTGATGGGCACACTTTTAAGCAGTGACCTGGGAGTCAGAGATGCTTCAGGGGTCTTCCCCATGCTGTC
Source organism: Phyllobates terribilis (assembly GCF_046119375.1). NCBI lineage: Eukaryota > Metazoa > Chordata > Amphibia > Anura > Dendrobatidae > Phyllobates > Phyllobates terribilis. The sequence goes on from NW_027362767.1 coordinate 280,082,806, forward strand.
CCCATGTCTTTTCAGCACTGTATGCATGTGTCACACAGCACATGGCCAGATAAGGTTGTAAAATGTTAAAATGACATTTCCCGGTGAATGCATTTGTCACAGTTGAAAGCAATACAAAAGTTCAAAAACGCATAAAAAATGCTACTTGTGAACATAGCCCAAGGTGTGGAGGAGTATTTTTGTTTTTGGTTATTTATTTTACCTTATACACAAGTCTTTACCCTGGAAAAGAAATTCCTTAACATATTTCACAGGAAAAAAGTTTCACTTTCGTTTTTGAACGTTTTATTATGAGCCTGTAAAAGTGGCTTAATACCTCTGAACACGTTGTTGACAGCAGTGACCTGGTGGTCAGAAATGCTTCTTTGGGCGATCCCCATGCTGTCCCCATGTCATTTCAGCACTGTCACTATCGTTTTGGGCACTTTTTAGGCTTTCTACCGACTGCCGGGGGTGCCGCCGCAAAGATGCTCGGGTCTCCCATAGACTAACATTGGGCTCGTTGCTCTGGTCGAGCACCCGAGTATCACAGTGAGCTTGGCCCGAGCTTTGAGCACCCGAGCATTTTAGTGCTCGCTCAACACTAATAAGCACCTGTGGCACCCCAGGGGTCTGGTTTTCCACAGTAATGTAATGTTATGTCTGAGAGCAGGTGGGAGGTCCTTTGGTCAGGGATCCTGTGCATGCCACACCTCCTGCCCAGTCTTGGGAGGGGAAGAACTTCCCCTGTATAAACCCTGGGCTGAGGCAGGGTTAGTCAGTCAAGGAGAGTAGAGACAAGAAACAGCAGAAGCAATACTACTACGAGTCAGGGGCTGGCAGCTGCAGAGCTCGCCCTGACTGAGAAGCTTTCTTACCGGACCCGGCGTCCGAGGCTGTGGGGACTAACTCTTACCCAGCAGCAGAAGCCGACCAGCAGGGGATTTCAGGTCCTCAGGCCCAGAAACCCGAAGGCACGGTCACACGCGGGGGACCAGCACCGCCATCGTGGAGCGGAAGCCATTAGAAGGCCCCGAGTCACCGGCCATACGGGTGAGCACCACACGGTACACTCAGGGACGTGGGCTACTTATATCCGCTTCTAGCAAGGTAGCCAGAAGAGTACAGTCAGTTTGGGAGGCCTACAACTCCGCCTGGCCAGGGGAGATCCCATCTGCTCAAGGACTGACCAGGCCCCGTTCACTAGCAAGTACTCCGGGAGGGTCTATCATTGTTACCAGTAAAGACCCTGAATTACACCGCACCGTCTCTGAGTGGTTCCTGCTACCCCCATCATCCACACCTGCTGCCCTGAGGCCATACCCCTCCCGTTGGGGGTTATACCATCTACGCTGCACCATCCATCCACCGGCCTCAGCGGACTGTCCTGCAGCGGCAGCTCCATAGCTGCATTCAACGGGTGGCGTAGTCGTCCTACATCTACCGCTGTTACATCGCCGCTCAGTTTGACTCCCTGGGCACGGACCGGGTCACCGCCACGAGACTACAACCCTCAAGAGATCCGGCTCCGGGTAAGCTCCCGCGTGCGCAACGCAGCGCGACACAGGCCCAGGGGCGCGTCAACTTTGGCGTAGTCGGCAGGATTTCGTGCCCGCAACCACCGGGTACTGCGTGCCTGAAAAAGAGACTTTTCAAACTTACCTGTGGTGAAGATTCCCGCCATCCGGCGCCATCTTCAGCCTTCTTCCCGCCATCGGTGAAGTTTCCCGCCATCCGGCGCCATCTTCTGCCTTCTTCCCGCCATCCGTGGAGTTTTCCCGCCATTGGACGCCATCTTGAGGACGCCGCGCGGGAAGAAGAGGGGCGTGGACTCCGACAGCGCGCGAGAACTGAAGCCCCGCCCCACGTCCGGACGTTGCGTAAGGTCCTGGAAGGAGCCCAGCAGACGCCGACGTCACAGGAGCGCGACGGAAGGTCCTCAACCCTGACGATCCACTGCGGAGCCGCGGCCTACGGAACAGGATCATCGCAAGGTAGGCCACGGTCCACTAGGGGGGAGGAAGATGTCGGATACGGAGGAGAGCTTCACTGCCTCAACCCCCGCCAGCGCTACCGCTGCTGCAGTTATGCCCTTCACCATGCCCTATATCCCGGGAGCAGCTTGGCTACCCCAGTACTCAGGGGAGTCACATACCCTGCATGACTTTAGAGAAAAGCTGGATAGCCTCTTCCAGGTGTACCCCCTCACAGAAGAGCAAAAAGTGAGCATCCTGGTGGCCCAACTAACCGGGGCAGCCAAAAGGGAAGTAAAATCCTGGCCACCTGGGAGGAAGACTGTCGCAGGGATACTAACCCGGCTGAAGGACACCTTTGATACCCGCACCTCAGCCGAGATTAAGCTTAGATTCTACGGGTGCAAGCAGCGAGCGCATGAGAGTATAAGGGACTATGCACTAAACCTACAAGAGGCCCTGAGGGCCATTAAGCAGACCGACCCTGATGGAGTGGGAAACGAGGACAGGCTGTTGACCGAACAGTTTATAGAGGGACTGTATTGTAATACCCACCGAACCCAGTTGCGGGCAATGGCCTTACAGGATCCCCATCTGGGCTTTGCACAGTTCAAGGACAGAGCCATCCGGGTGCTCCGAGAACCGGCACCGGGTGGCGTTGTGACCCACAAGCGCCCTGCTATCACTTACCACCAGGAGGCGGCGCCCTTGTCGGCAGGGCCTGTGGGAGCTGATGCGCAGGCTTTGGACAATGACCCGGCTCCAGACCTACACCATCAGGTCCAAGAGCTAGCTAAGAGCGTTGCTGCGCTAACCCGAACTGTGCAGTCTTTACAGGCTTCCACCCCAGGGAATGTCCAGCTGGCATCCGGACCGGAGGACATCCCGTGGCGTCGACCAAGGAGGACCCCACCGGCCAGAGGAAGACCCAGTGACCGATACAGCGAGGACGGACGACCCATCTGCCGCCGCTGCAATCAACCTGGACATATGGCAAGGTACTGTTCTTTAAACGGGCACAACCTGGGGTAGAGGGCCAACCCCCAGGAAAAAGATCACCAGGCCCATCGAACTGGCGCGACAGATATGTGGGAGGACGTCCAGTCTTGCCTGTGGTACTGGATGGCATTCCCATGAGTGCCCTACTGGACACCGGGTCACAGGTCACCACCATCCCGTACGTGCTCTTTAAGCAGTACTGGAATGACTCGGATATTACCCGCTACCCTGACGACGACTTGAGTATCATCGCCAGCAATGGCCAGCCCGTGCCACAGATCGGATTTAAAGAGGTGACCATCAAAATCGGTAGAGTCGAACTGGCAGCACAGGGACTGATCATTGTAGATATTGACAAACATGAGAGTCACCCAAAAATAACTTTAGGAACTAATGTAATTGAAAATTGTCTTGCAGAGGTGATTTTCCTTTTACAGCAGGTTGCCAAGAACGCCAGCTCCGGCGAGCAGCGGGTGCTCCAGAAAGAGATCCGGGCACTGATGCGACGGCAACAGGTGGAACTCTCCGGCGGTGAGATTGGTAGCGTAAGAATGTGTGACCCTTTTCCTATTGCCATGCCCCCAAAAAGTGAAATGATGATTTGGTGCCGGGCAGCTATTGGTCTGAGAGGTAGAGATTACCAGGCAATGGTAGAACCAGTTTACTCAGACAGTAGGCCCACCATTTTGACAGCACGGGGGGTGGTCAATGTACGCCATGGGAGGGTGCCCGTTCGCATAATCAATATCGGGGAGAGGGAAGTGTACCTGCCCCGGTATGCCACGCTAGCCAAATTATATACCATTAACCAAAATGCTATACAATCTGTGGAACCCTTGCCTCCATCTCACCCGGAGGAAGGTAACGGCTCTAAGAAAACAAAGGAGGACTGGTGTCAGCAACTACATTTGGGTACTGACTCCACTCCCTCACATCAGAAACAGGGAGTCTATCGGGTGGTTCAAGAGTACGAGAGAGTGTTTAGTAAACACCCGTTAGACTTCGGGCGAGTCAAGGGGGTAGAACACCACATCCCCACGGGAGACCATCCTCCCATAAAAGAGAGGTATCGACCCGTACCCCCTGCACACTACCAACACGCCAAGGGGATGCTTAGAGACATGAAGGAGGCTGGGGTGATCAGGGATAGCTGTAGCCCCTGGGCAGCTCCACTAGTCTTAGTCCAAAAGAAAGACAACACCATGAGGATGTGTGTAGATTACCGGAAAATCAATCGTATCACACACAAGGATGCGTACCCCTTACCAAGGATAGAGGAGTCATTGGCTGCTTTAAGATCTGCTAACTTCTTCTCTACCTTGGATCTCACTAGCGGGTACTGGCAGGTTCCTGTATCAGAGGCAGACCGGGAGAAGACCGCATTCACCACCCCGATGGGACTTAGCGAGTTCACCTGCATGCCGTTCGGACTCTGCAACGCACCGGGAACCTTCCAACGACTAATGGAGTGTTGTCTGGGCCACAGAAACTTCGAGACGGTCCTGTTGTACCTGGACGATGTCATCGTATATTCCAAGACGTATGAGGACCACCTGAAACACCTGGCGGAAGTGTTCGAAGCTCTGGCAAGTTACGGCCTAAAGGTGAAACCCTCCAAGTGTCACCTCCTGAAACCAAAGGTGCAGTACCTGGGACACGTGGTGAGCGCTGACGGAGTGGCTCCCGACCCTGATAAGATCACCGCAATTAAGGAATGGCCAAGCCCCTCCAGCGTAAAAGAAGTGCGGCAGTTCCTCGGGTTGGTAGGCTACTACCGAAGGTTTATTCCCGGTTTCACCAAAAAGGCAGCACCTATGCAGGACCTCCTGATAGGCCAGTCCCGGAAGGCCAAGAACCAGAAGCCGCCCTTCAAATGGGAGGAGCTGGAAGAAGAGTCCTTCCGCCAGCTGAAGATGGCCCTCACGGGGGACGAAATCCTGGCGTACCCGGATTATAGCCAGCCCTTTATCCTCTACACCGACGCCAGTAACATCGGGCTAGGAGCCGTACTGTCCCAGATCCAGCAGGGGAAGGAATGAGTAATCGCCTACGCCAGCCGAAAACTGCGACCCACCGAAAGGAACCCCGAGAATTACAGCTCATTTAAGCTAGAGTTCCTGGCCGTAGTATGGGCAGTCACCGAGCGCTTTAAGCATTACCTCGCTTCTTCCCGGTTCACCGTGTACACGGATAACAACCCGTTGACACACCTGGACACGGCAAGACTCGGTGCCCTGGAGCAGAGGTGGATGGCCCGTCTGTCCAACTACGAGTTCACAATCAAATACCGGGCAGGACGCTCCAATACCAACGCGGACGCCCTGTCCAGGATGCCCAACCTGCCGGACGGAGGAGAAGATCCGGAGGGACTGGAAGAAGTTGAACTCCCTGCGTTCCACCGTCATGGGACTATTCAGTATTCCCACCAGGTAAGGAGTAAGCAGACTGCTACGTTGAACCCCTTACCCCACTACAACTGGGCGGAAACGCAAGACAGCGACCCTGCCGTCCGACTGGTGAAGGAGATGCTGACTCGGCCGGAGGCTCGCCTTGAACCAGACGCTCCGGAGGAAGCCAAACAACTGTGGGCTGAGAAGAGTCGACTGTTCCTTTACAAGGGGAAGTTGTGCCGCAGAATGGTTAACTCCCGGACGCATGAATTACTTTGGCAAGTAGTGGTGCCACGAAGGGACGCAGCCATGGTGATGGAGGCATACCATGACGGAGCTGGGCACTTCGGGTGGAAGAAGCTGGAGTTCCTGCTGCGCGAGCGGTTCCACTGGGTAGGCATGAGGGGAACCATTGAGAAGTGGTGCAGAGACTGTGGCCCGTGCAACCTGAGAAGGAAGGACCGTGCCAGCCAGAAGACTCCCCTGCAGTCCATCGTCACCCGGCAACCGTTGGAACTGGTAGCCTTGGATCATGTAAAACTGACCCCAAGCAGAAGTGGCTACGTCTACGCGTTAACCATCGTGGATCATTACTCCCGGTTTCTGGTTGTCGTCCCCGTCAAGGACTTAACGGCTCAAACAGCAGCTAGAGCCTTCCAGCAGCACTTTTGCCGTCCACACGGGTACCCGGACCAAGTGCTGACGGACCAGGGACCTGCCTTTGAAGCGGAGGTCTTCCAGGAATTCTGCAATCTGTATGGCTGCCGGAAGATAAGGACGACACCCTACCATCCGCAAACTAATGGACTTTGTGAGAAAATGAACCAGGTGGTAATGGATCTTCTAAAAACGTTGCCCCTGGAAGAACGCAGTCTGTGGCCTGAGAAGTTGCCCGATCTGGTGGACCTATACAACCACATCCCGGTAGGTTCCACCAACTGTACCCCGGCTTACCTAATGAGGGCAAGACCTGGTAAGTTACCTGTTGACCTGGAAATGGGAGTCCTGACACCCGAGGACACTTCACCAGAAACAGACTGGGACACAGAGAGGCAGCAGCAGTACCGGAGAGTACAGGAGAGCGTGGAGCGAAGTCTCTGTCAGGCTAGGGAAAGACAAGAGAAAACTTACAACCAGTATGCTCCCGCTGTTCCCCTGGTACCCGGAGAGCAGGTCTTGAAGAGGAAGAGACGGCTCCACAAGTTGGATGACCAGTGGGAGAAGGACCCGTACACCGTACTGCCCTCAAGCCACGAGAACCCGAAGGTTTGTACCATCAGTAAAGACGGAGGGGAAACCACAGCCATTGTATCCCGGGACCACCTGAAGAAGTGTCCCGAACAACTGAGGAACCCTGAAGAAGAACAAGAAGACCATCGACCCGTAGAGGAAAGGGAAGATATGGTTAGTACTGTACTCGGGGACTTCCCTCGGTCTTGGACTCAAGTCAATGGTGCAGTTGTGGTACCCGTACTCACCTTCCTCCAACCAGCATCCCAAGCACCTACGGAGCAACAGGTAGAGCTGGAAGAACAGCCGGTCCAGGAGGCAGAAGACTCCACACAAGCAGAACAGGAGGATCAACCCTCTGCTTATAGTGAGCCTGCCGTACCCCTAGTGAGACAAAGAGCCGGTAGACAGCTGCCCAGTTTACCCTTGACAGCTCCTACACCCTGTAGTTCAGGGCCAGACAGTCAGCTCCGTAGGTCCACTAGGGCCACTAGAGGCCAGTTACCCGCACGCTGGAGGATTTGAAGTGTATAAATTGTTTTATTTATGTTTATCTGTGTATTGGTGCTTGTGTATAATTTTGTGTTTCCAGTTATTTTTAGGAATCCTTGGTGGATTTACCGGGAATCCTTGTACATAGTTGGAGCGTAACCCAGGATGGACTAGAGACTGTTAAGGACTCGGGGTAGGACAGACCCCTACCTGGTTACGTCTCCCTGTTTTGGTGAAATGGACACCTTGCTTTTCTTCAAAGACTGCACCCGGTTACGGACATGCCGTGACCACCTTTATGTGTTTCTTCTTATTGTACTGTTATTGTTGTTATATCTTGTTATGTTTTTCTAAAATATGTTTAGTCCCGGAGTACTAAATTTCACTAGGGGGGAATGTGGCACCCCAGGGGTCTGGTTTTCCACAGTAATGTAATGTTATGTCTGAGAGCAGGTGGGAGGTCCTTTGGTCAGGGATCCTGTGCATGCCACACCTCCTGCCCAGTCTTGGGAGGGGAAGAACTTCCCCTGTATAAACCCTGGGCTGAGGCAGGGTTAGTCAGTCAAGGAGAGTAGAGACAAGAAACAGCAGAAGCAATACTACTACGAGTCAGGGGCTGGCAGCTGCAGAGCTCGCCCTGACTGAGAAGCTTTCTTACCGGACCCGGCGTCCGAGGCTGTGGGGACTAACTCTTACCCAGCAGCAGAAGCCGACCAGCAGGGGATTTCAGGTCCTCAGGCCCAGAAACCCGAAGGCACGGTCACACGCGGGGGACCAGCACCGCCATCGTGGAGCGGAAGCCATTAGAAGGCCCCGAGTCACCGGCCATACGGGTGAGCACCACACGGTACACTCAGGGACGTGGGCTACTTATATCCGCTTCTAGCAAGGTAGCCAGAAGAGTACAGTCAGTTTGGGAGGCCTACAACTCCGCCTGGCCAGGGGAGATCCCATCTGCTCAAGGACTGACCAGGCCCCGTTCACTAGCAAGTACTCCGGGAGGGTCTATCGTTGTTACCAGTAAAGACCCTGAATTACACCGCACCGTCTCTGAGTGGTTCCTGCTACCCCCATCATCCACACCTGCTGCCCTGAGGCCATACCCCTCCCGTTGGGGGTTATACCATCTACGCTGCACCATCCATCCACCGGCCTCAGCGGACTGTCCTGCAGCGGCAGCTCCATAGCTGCATTCAACGGGTGGCGTAGTCGTCCTACATCTACCGCTGTTACATCGCCGCTCAGTTTGACTCCCTGGGCACGGACCGGGTCACCGCCACGAGACTACAACCCTCAAGAGATCCGGCTCCGGGTAAGCTCCCGCGTGCGCAACGCAGCGCGACACAGGCCCAGGGGCGCGTCACACCCAATGTGCTCAATGTGTTTTAAGAGCATTCTCTTGTATTTAGAATGTGTTAATAGAGCATTTTGTCATTTAGGTTCCTGGAATGTGTGTTGTGTGATGTGTATTGTTGTGATGTGTTTTGTTGTGACACTACTCTTATAGATTGATTTATCAGGTTAATATATTGATAAAGTCTGATGCAAACAAAAGTGCTCCACAAACACACCACAATGCGTGTAGTATACCCCCACAATGAATTCCTCCACATATCCTCCAAATTCACCGTATGATAACTTTACTGTACCCCTGTCTCGCAATCCCCCCGACAAAGAATGGTGACCCCATCACAGTGTGATTCTACAACTGTAATCCCCACACAGCCCTCCATACCATATAAAAGCCACAAATAGTCCTCTATACAGTAAAACGAGGCCCCAAATTGCTTTCCATGCAGTATAATGGCCCCACATAGTTCTCCATACTGTATAATGGCTACCACATAGTGCTCCATACTGTAAAATGGGCATCACTCAGTGCTCCATACAGTATAATAGCCCTACATAGTCTTCCATACAGTATGATGGCCCCACATGGAGCTCCATGCAGTGTAATAGCCCCTAGCAGTGCTCCATACAGTATAATGGCCCCACATAGCGCTTCATACAGCATAATGGCCACACATAGTGCTCAATACAGTATAATGGCCCCATGTAGTGCTTCATACAGTATAATGGTCTCACATAGTGTGCCACACAGTACAATTGCCCCACATAGTTCTCCATACTGTATAATGGCTACCACATAGTGCTCCATACTGTAAAATGGGCATGATATAGTGCTCCATACAGTATAATAGCCCTACATAGTCCTCCATACAGTGTGATGGCCCCACATGGTGCTCCATGCAGTGTAATTGCCCCTAGCAGTGCTCCATACAGGATAATGGCCCCACTTAATGCTCCAAACAGTATAATGGCCCCACATAGCGCTTCATACAGCATAATGGCCACACATAGTGCTCAATACTGTATAATGGCCCCATGTAGTGCTCCATACAGTATAATGGCCTCACATAGTGCTCCATACAGTATAAAGGGCCCCATATAGTGTGCCACATAGTACAATTGCCCCACATAGTGTTCCATATGGTATAATGAGCTTCACATAGTGCTCCATACAGTATAATGAGCCCACATAGTCCTCTGTGCAGTATATTGGCCCCACATAGTTCTCCATACAGTATAATAGACCCCAAATAAAAAAAAATACTCACCTCTGCCCATTCCCCTGCTGCTTCGGTCTCTTCATGGTGTCTTCAGATCATCTGCATATCACAGTACAGCGGGCGCATTGTAATGACGTCATCGCGCCCACTGTGCTGAAGCATCAGACGAAGATCATGCAGTTGCTTTCAACTGTATTGGGATCTAGGATGCTGACACAGTTGAAAGTGCAATTCTAAATACAACTACCTGGTGTCGTGGGCCAAATATACTCACCTTGAGGGCCAGATTGACATACAGTACAGACCAAAAGTTTGGACACACCTTCTCATTTAAAGATTTTTCTGTATTTTCATGACTATGAAAATTGTACATTCACACTGAAGGCATCAAAACGATGAATTAACACATGTGGAATTATATACTTAACAAAAAGTGTGAAACAACTGAAAATATGTCTTATATTCTAGGTTCTTCAAAGTAGCCACATTTTGCAGTCATCAAAGCAAAAGGTGGCTACTTTGAAGAACCTAGAATATAAGACATATTTTCAGTTGTTTCACACTTTTTTGTTAAGTATATAATTCCACATGTGTTAATTCATAGTTTTGATGCCTTCAGTGTGAATGTACAATTTTCATAGTCAAGAAAATACAGAAAAAATTTTAAATGAGAAGGTGTGTCCAAACTTTTGGTATGTACTGTAGCTTATGGGACTTCTGAGGATACGGCTACACTCTCTGGTCATTGACTGGTCTTTTGACCAGATCACCCAGTGGGAATCTTATAAGTAGCAATTTCTGTCTCATATCTCGGGAATGTAAAAATCTGCCTTCACTGAATTTACACACATGGTCAAAATTGTTGGTACCCCTCATTTAATGAAAGAAAAACCCACAATGGTCACAGAAATAACTTGAATCTGACAAAAGTAATAATAAATTAAAAATCTATGAAAATGAACAAATGACAGTCAGTCATTGCTTTTCAACCCTGCTTCCACAGAATTTAAAATAAAATTAAACTCATGAAATAGGCCTGGACAGGTACCCCTGAAATAATGTGACAAAGGGGCATGTTAAATCAAGTTGTGTCCACTAATTAGCATCACAGGTGTCTACAATCTTGTAACTAGTCAGTGGGCCTGTATATAGGGCTACAGATACTCACTGTGCTGTTTGGTGACATAGTGTGTACCACACTCAACATGGACCAGAGGAAGCAAACGAAAGAGTTGTCTCAGGACATTAGAAAGAAAATTATAGACAAGCATGTTAAAGGTAAAGGTTATAAGACCATCTCCAAGCAGCTTGATATTCCTGTGACTATAGTTGCACATATTATTCAGAAATTTAAGATCCATGGGACTGTAGCCAACCTCCCTGGACGTGGCCACAGGAAGAAAATTGATGACAAATCAAAGAGACGGATAATACAAATGGTAACAAAAGAGCCTAGGATAACTTCTAAAGAGATTAAAGGTGAACTTCAAGCTAAAGGAACATCAGTGTCAGATTGCACCATTCGTCGTTGTTTGATCCAAAGTGGACTTCATGGGAGACGACCAAGGAGAACACCGTTGTTGAAAAAAAATCCTAAAAAATGCAGACTGGAATTTGCCAACTACATGTTGACAAGCCACAAAGCTTCTGTGAGAATGTCCTATGGACAGATGAGGCAAAAATGGAAGTTTTTGGCAAGGCACATCAGCTCTATGTTCACAGACGGAAAAATGAAGCATATCAAGAAAAGAATACTGTCTCTACTGTGAAGCATGGCAGAGGCTCTGTTATGTTCTGGGGCTGCTTTGCTGCATCTGGCACAGGGTGTCTTGAATCTGTGCAGGGTACAATGAAATCTCAAGAATATCAAGGGATTCTAGAGAGAAATGTGCTGCCCATTGTCAGAAAGCTTGGTCTCAGTCTCAGGTCATGGGTCTTGCAACAGGATAATGACCCAAAACACACAGCTAAAAACACCCAAGAATGGCTAAGAGGAAAACATTGGACTATTCTGAAGTGGCGTTCTATGAGCACTGACCTAAATCCTATTGAGCATCTTTGGAAAGAGCTGAAACATGCCGTCTGGAAAAGGCAACCTTCAAACACGAGACAACTGGAGCAGTTTGCTCATGAGGAGTCGGCCAAAATACCTGTCGAGAGGTGCAGAAGTCTCAATGACAGTTACAGGAATCGTTTGATTGCAGTGATTGCCTCAAAAGGTTGTTCAACAAAATATTAAGTTAAGAGTACCATCATTTCTGTCTTATTTCATGAGGTTAATTTTTTTTAAATTCTGTGGAAGCAGGGTTGAAAAGCAATGTCTGACTTTCATTTGTTCATTTTCATAGATTTTTAATTTATTATTACTTTTGTCAGATTCAAGTTATTTCTGTGACCATTGTGGGTTTTTCTTTCATTTAATGAGGGGTACCAACAATTTTGACCATGTGTGTACATTTTACCTGTGAATTGAGAATTTTGAGAATGAATTATCAGTCCTGGCGGGGAAAGATGCAGATTATTGTGATAAGATACAGGTGCTTGTCACAAAATTAGAATATCATCAAAAAGTTAATTTCTGTTCTTCAATGCAAAAAGTGAAACTACTGATGATGATTGATGATTATGGCTTACAGCCAATGAAAACACAAAAGTCATTATCTCAGTAAATTAGAATAATTAACAAAAAGCACCTGCAAAGGCTTCCTACTCGTTTAAAAAGGTCCCTTAGTCTGTTTCAGTAGGTTTCACATTCATGGGGAAGACTGCTGACTTGTCAGATGTCCAGAAGGCAGGGACACCTTAAAGGGGTTGTCCACTACTAGATCAACCCCTTCTTGATCTAAATGTTTTCCCCCCAATAAAATAATAAAGCTTAGGCCACGGCCCCACTATCAGTATTTGGTCAGTATTCGGTCAGTATTTTTTCTCAGGAGTGGGATCAAAAACCAGGAGTGGGTGATAAATGCAGAATTGGTGCACTTGTTTCTATTATACCTTTTCTCTGATTGTTCCTCACCTGGTTTTGGCTCCCACTCCTGAGAAAAAATACTGACCAAATACTGATAGTGGGGCCATACCCTTATACTCACCTCCCATGACGGCGTCGTTGCAGGGGTGTCGGCACTTCCGTTGTTGTGACATGTGAACCAGGCTCCCAATCAGCACTGGCGTCACTGTCCCTACCTTCTGTCGAACTGAGAATGAAGAGGAAGTCCGGGCTGCAGCTGATCTCTGACTTCCTCTTCATGTTCAATTCGTATGAAGGTGGAGGCTGTTTGGGCACCGGCATCACATGTCACAACAACAGCACGAGAGCCCCAGGGAGAGCGAGTGCCGACAACGCAGGAACGGCACCAACACGGGGGGTGAGTATAAGCTTTTTTATTTTAATCAGGGCCAAGCATGCGGGATGACAAGGAGTTGGCCAAGTAGTGGACAACTTCAAAAGCTTGATTACAATGATTGAGCTTGATTGCATTTTGCCACAGAAAAAAACGCAGCCTTTTTCAGTACCAGCTAAGTGAATGAAATTTCTGAACTTTCATGGACGTGCCGTATATTTTTTCCTTGCTGATTTGAATTTTCAAAGCATTTTTTTAAATTTTCAGCATGTCAATTCTTTTAGCGTTTTTGCAGCGTTTTTCACATCAAATGAATGAGAAAAATGTCATTAAAATGTATCAATAACACACACAAACTGCAGTAAAAATGGGACAAAAACACATATTTTATGCTACTTTTTTCTTGGCAACACTCCGGTTTTTGCAGCAGGAAACTGCTGCAAATACTAAACGCGTGGACACGCCCTTCCAGATACTGTAACAACCTCATTGAAACAGCTACAGGCTGGAGTGCCCCACTATGTCGCCAGTTTGGAGGAATTGTAACGAAAAGTTAATTTATTATAGAGCCTGCAGGCAGCCATGCACATATTAGAGACCTGATCGAAGAATATTTAGTTCTGAGAGACTGCATGGAGAACTTGGAAAACAGATTCTAAAGCAATAATTTCCTTCTCATTGAACTGCAGGAATCTATTAAACTGCAAGCATTCAAGTCTAAGTTCGAGCTGGTCCTGGAATTTATGGAACTTTGTAAGCAGGAAGAGCACCGTTTCACAATTGGTAAAGTCACAAATTATAATGCAAATATGACATGCATAAGAAATTGCATCATTTTGACACCACACAACTGACACAAAAAAATAAATTCATTTGCAATGTATACTTCCTTTCCCTCTTTTATCCTTAGTCATCAATTGCATTTGTTTGCATTATGATAGACATGACATCACTGCTGCAGCCAATAAATAAAGAGCCTTTACTGGAGCCAGGGACGACGAGCACCTGCTATGTTTCTTATTTTAAATGTAAAAAAGCATTTGGGGCCAAGTTTTGTGAAAGTGGAAAACTCCTTTGAATCCACTCTGAAAGTCCAAACAAAACTGATTATCAGCTTAAGGCCCGTTTCAGACGTCCGTGTTTCCAGTACGTGTGGTGTCCGTTTCCATATGTACTGGAGACGCTGATACACATAGACCCATTCAAATGAATGGGTCTGTGCACATGTCAGCGTGTTTTCACAGACCATGTGTCCATGGGCAAAACACTCTGACATGTCCGTTTTTTAAATAAGAATAAAATAAAAAAATCCTTATACTCACCTGTCACTCGCTGTAATCCACCTGACCGCTTATGCCCGGGGAGAATGACTCGCTGCAGCAAGTGTGCCCCAGAACTGTGCTGAGCTCCTGAACGGTGTCCTGTCACTCACTGAGCTCAGCACAGAGCAAGGGCCCAGTCTCTGGAGCGGCTCATTCTCCGCTGCTCCTTGGCGTGAGTGGTCACATAGATTACAGCAGGGGACACTTAGGACAGGTGAGTAAGGACTTTTTTTAAATCATTTTTACAGATCTTGGTCACAGAGGGAGTATAATACTACTTTCAACATTGTCCCTTGCTAGCGCTGATCGCAGCGCCAGTAGGGGACAATGATGAGTGCAGCGTTCAGCACCTGGTCCTTGGGCACAGCGTTAACTGTGCCGCTGATTCCTAGGCACCGGTACGTGTGATCCTGATGTGGCATACGGTTGCCACACACGTGCCACACGTATCACACACACAGGCATATAGACACGGATATTTCAGGTACTGTTTTTTCCAGTACCGGAAATATCCGGACGTGTGAAAGAGGCCTAAAAGGGTTGTCAGGAACGTAACAAATGATGACATATCCTTCCTGAGAGGTCATCAAGGATAAATTGATGGGGGTTCGACACCAATTTGCTGCCGTCTGCTCCAGCAGCAGCCAAATATAAGCATTGTAAGGAATGAAACACAGAAGTTCATAAATTGCTCACTGGCAGCTGCCAGATATTGCTGTTTATCCATTCAAGAGATGACCTATGGTAAGGTTTCTAATTGTTAAGTCTGAGACCATCTCTTTAATGTAAAAAAAGAGAATGAGGCACAAATGCTGAAGTCTCTAAAAGGTATTTTATCTCATCCAAGAGCAGGATATACAGCTCTACTGCTCAGTATTATTGCTTAGCATCCTCCTCAAAGCTACTGATGCTTCTGAGGGTGTGCTACAGGGAGATCTGGGGCTAGAATCTCCTCATGTCCCTGTGTACTGTGTATGGAAGACATCAAAGCAGCTAATCCCACTAGCTCAGGGTAAACTGAATCTTACAGCTGAAGTATGCACATGAGAAAACTGGTGAAAAATGTTTAATTTGTTTTTTACATGCTTTTTTGTTTTTTATGCTGTAGTTTTCATCTCATTTTGGTATGTCATGTTTTAATCAAAGCTGCTTTGTTCTGGTGCAATATATTTCTAAGTGGAATATCATTGAAGTGCATGCAGCATGAACATGACATAAAGCTAATGCTCATCTCTCTTCTCTTCACTAGTGTTGAGAAAGCACTAAAATGCTCGGGTGCTCGAAACTCGGGCCGAGCTCACCGTGATAATCGGGTGCTTGACCCGAGCAACGGCCCAATGTTAGTCTATGGGAGACCCCAGCATTTTTGCGGTGGCACCCCCGGCAGTCTGTAGAAAGCCTAAAAAGTGCCCAAAACGATAGTGACAGTGCTCAAATGACATGGGGACAGCATGGGGATCGCCCCAGGAAGCATTTCTGACCCCCAGGTCACTGCTGTCAACAACGTGGTCAGAGGTATTAAGTAGAGATGAGCGGTGTTCGACTAGAACTGTTCGCCAATCTCAAATTCGAGCTGTTTTGGGCAGTGTTCGAGTCGTTCGACGAACACGAACGATTTGAAAAAAATTCGGCTGTTCGAGGTTATGTTCGATAACTGTTCATGCACCAAAAGCGTGTCCTGCATGTCTGGCGCTATTTAGAGCACCAATCATGCAGGGATTGTCTGCCACTCACTGTAATGCCACAGCCATGGTGGTTGTGGCATTACAGTGGTTGCCCAAATCGATGGGAACAGTGCTCACAGTGAAACATGAAAAGCCGGCAATTCAGCAGCTGCATACACCGGTACCCGACAATTTAGAACCGAAAGAATAGAGTATCACACATAGATTAGATACATAGAAACATGTCAGTCACATATATAAGAAGTGCAGTGACAGTGTTGGTTACTGTACTTGTCATTTAGTGTTAAAGGATTTATTTAAAAAAATATTAGTGTTTTCATTCACCGTCTCTTTAAAAAAGCCGGTCGGCAATTCAGCATCGGTACCCGACAATTTATAACAGAAAGAATAGAGCATCAAATATAGATTAGATAGATAGAAACATGTTAGTCCCATATATAAGAAGTACAGTGATAGTGTTGATTACTGTACTTGTCATTTAGTGTTAAAATAAAGGATTTATTAAAAAAAAAATTGGCGTGGGGTTCCCAGTAATTTTAGTCTCTAGTGGAGGTTAAGCAGACGGCTGGGGCAGATGTTTGAAGCCTGGGAAGGGGGTAATACCCACGGAGCTTCCCAGGCTACTAATATCAGCCCCCAGTTGAATACGTAGCCTTTACTAGCTATTAAAATGGGGGACCCCCAAAAAAATGACGTGGGGTCCCCCATATTTTAATAGCTAGCAAAGGCTAGGCAGACAGCTGGGGGCTGATATTAATAGGAATATTGGCCCCCTCCCAGGCTAGAAACACCAGCCGTCAGCCGCCCCAGAAATGGCGCATCCATAGGATGCGCCAATTCTGGCACTTAGCCTCGCTCTTCCCACTGCCCTGTAGCGGTGGCAGGGGGTAATAGGGCTGGGGTTGATGTCAGCTTATAATGCCAGCTGACATCAAGCCCAGGTTAGTAATGGAGAGGCGTCTATAAGACACCCCCATTACTAACCCCATAGTCAAAGTTAAAAAAAAAAACACAAACACCCAGAATAAAGTCCTTTAATTGAAATAAACACACAATTCTTTATTGTTCTTAATTAAACCATACTTACCGTCACGCCCATTCCAGCTGAAGCCAACGATCTCCTGCAATAAAAGTAAAATAATAAAGCAACATCATCCTTACCTCTCCATGGTTCCCAGGACCGGTCCAGCTCTGCTACATCGAGATGACAGGCTGGACAGCAGCAGAACGCTGCCATCCAGCTTGCCATGCGGCAGACACTGAGAAGCGCAGGCATGCTTGCGCTCCTCAGTGTCTCGCTGTGATGGCATAAAGATGAGCCGAGGTCATGTCCAATTAACTCAGCTCACCTCATGCACCGGAACCTGGTGGCGTCTCTGAGGCAAGACAAGCTCACACACATACCATGCCTGGCCCATGTGCTTAACCTCATGGTTCAGTGGTTTCTCAAATCCTACCTGGAGCTGCCAGATCTGCATGTCAAAGTACGCCGCCTGTGTGCCCATTTTAGAAACTCATCTACAGCTTCCGTCGCTCTTGCCGTGTTTCAGCAGTGTTTGCAGCTTCCAGCTGACAGAATGGTATGTGATATCCCCACGAGTTGGAACTCTACACTGCAGATGTTGGGAAGGATTTGTGTGCAGAAGAGGGCAGTTGTTGAGTACCAGCATCAACAAGGCCGTCGGTATTCAGTTCAGACTCCACACGTAAGACCTCAGGAGTGGACATGGATGTCAGACATATGTACCATTCTCCAAAACTTTGAGGACTCCACCAAGATGGTGAGCTGCGATGACGCCATAATTAGCGTCACCATCCCACTTCTCTGTCTTCTGAAACACTCTCTGCTCACAATCAAAGAGGATGCATTGCAGGCGGAGCACGATGAGATGGAGCAAGGAACCATACAGGATGATTACACATAGCCCAGCATCATCTCATCCCAACGTGGATTGTGTGACAATGAGGAAGAGGAGGAAGAGGAGGAGGAGGAACAGGAGCTACTTTCATGCGCTATAGACGGTACTACCTGCACAACTGTCATACTGTCTGTTCAGCATGGATGGCCAGAGGACAGAGAGGAGGAGGAGGAAGAGAGCATGGTCAGTCATCCTCTACCTGAGGAAGATAGCGTCTGCTATCGAAACGCGTCGTGGCGTTAGAGAGCGTACTAAACAATAAAAGGTTTGTGTGTTATAACCTAATCCACTGTCTAGTTGTTCTAGCGCTTCACTAACACCGCAGAATTCCTTCTTTCTTGATTGCTAATCTCCCTTGTGGAGAGAGGTGGAAGCTGCTCTGTTTACAACTAGCCTACTACAGGACCTGCCGTGATGTCATTGTGGAATGCCCACTTCGGTCACACGGTCCTGGTCATGTGACCGCTGAAGCAGACAGAAGCTTCCTACAACAGTTCCTGCTAAGTTGTGATCATCTTACAGACTCCCACCTGGAAGCGTTTTCCCTTGTTGTGCGGGGCTCCTTTGCACAACACGACCAGGTGAGTGGTCACAACATCTCCCCCTTCATTCCCCCCCCCCCCAAACCTCAGGCTCTTCACCATTGGCGCTCCTACTGTTTTTGTTTTCCACATCCTCTTGGTGAGGATACGGAAGTCTTGCTTGTTAGCAGTCTGGCACGCATGGCTGAGTTTATGTTATGCTGCCTTTCCCATGACCCTCGTGATCTCAAAATTTTGGGTGACAGTCACTACAGGTTGGTGACACTTCTAGACCCATGCTACAAGGAGAACTTTATATCTCTTATTCCTGAGGCGGACAGGTCTACAAAAATGGGGCAGTACCAGAAGGCCCTTGTTGCGGAACTATTAAAAAAATTCCCATCTGAAAACGCTGGCGGCAGAGGTCACAGTTCGTTGGACAACCAAGGAGTACAGGCGAATACTGTCAAAGTTCTGGGACAGTTTTCTCAGACCCTCTCATCCCACAGGCCCTGAAGTGCGGGGTACTCTTACAAGGAGTGCAAAGTTTGGGAAGATGCTGAGAGAGTACCTTGCCGACCGTGATTCCTCTGTGCCTTTTAATTATTGGGTATCCAAGCTGGATATGTGGAATGAACTGGCTCTCTACGTCTTGGAGGTCCTGGTCTGCCCTGCCACTAGCGTTTTATCAGAGCGGGTTTTTAGTGCCGCTGGTGGAATTATAACTGATAAGCGCATCCGCTTGTCAACTGAAAATGCTGACAGGCTGACTCTTATAAAAATGAACAAGGGCTGGATTGGGCCAGACTTCTCAACACCACCGAATGATAGCAGCGTAACATAAACTCAAATCCATTGTATTTTTTGGGAGGTGTATTCCCATGCACCTCTTCACACCCACACATGGGTTTACGCTTCCTGATTTTGGCTATTTGCTCTTGTCTTCCTCCTTCTCCTCATCCTCCACCATCATATCACCAGGGTGACCGTGGTCCGTGATGCAACACCCACATAATTTTTTTAAAGGGTGTTTATGATGCCCGTAAAAAAAAAAAATTATACAGTATGTTCATGTATGCCCCCCAGGGGTAAATGTTTGTCGACTCATACGCTTAGTGCATGGGCATTCCAATTATAGGAGACCCGCTCCTTTCTAATGGTCTCTAAGTCTCTTCCAAGGGGCATTGGAGTGCCCCCCAATTTTTGGCAGCCCTTGCATTCACTGCATAGGCCAAAACTATGGGAGACCCTCTCCTTTCGAATGAGAATTTGTCATTACTGTGGCCCTGCTCTATGTTTCTTTAAATTCTTAGTGGGGTTTTTCATAAAATTGGTCAGCCGTTGGACTCACTGCATACCCTATAACTGTATAGCAGACTCTTTTCTTTTTAATGGGAATTTGTCGTTACTGTGGCCCTGCTCTATGTGTCTTTAAATTCTTAGTGGGGTTTTTCCTAAAATTGGTCAGCCGTCGGACTCACTGCATACCCTATAACTGTATAGCAGACTCTCTCCTTCCTAATGGGAATTTGTCGTTACTGTGGCCCTGCTCTATGTGTCTTTATATTCTTAGTGGGGTTTTTCCCAAATTTAGGCAGCCCTTGCAGTCACAGCCACTCCTTTATAATGGGAAAACATTTTTTTACTGAGACCCTCCTCTATGTCTCCTCAAAGGGGTATTGGGTTGCGTCCAAATTTTTGGCAGCCCTTGCAGTCACTGCATACGCAATAACAGTATAGGAGACCCATTTGTTAATAATGGGAACAACAAAGCATAGCCAGCTTATGGCTCTCTAACAATAGCGAGGGCCGACTGGTGGCCTTTTAAGAATAGTAAGGGCCATCTGATGACCCTATAAAAATAGGCTTTATGACTTTCAGAGTCCCTCCATCATAAATAAAACCGGATGTGTCTGATGATGTGTCACACACCACATTGCCAGATAAGGTTGTAAAATGTTAAAATGACATTTCCCGGTGAATACATTTGTCTTAAAAAATAACGTAAAAAAAACCCAAAACAATAGGTCTTTCTTTAGTATAAAAAACAGCATCGCCAATTTAACCTCAATGTAATCACATTGTTCAGCTCCTGCACCTCCTCCCCCATCTCCGAAATTACCACATCAGTCACAAGCTGACAGCACTGCAGCACTGCCTTGGCCAAGCAGCAACAGGCTGTGCTGAAGATAACATGCTTAATGCTTAGGTGACAAACCGCCCAGCGCTGCAGAGTTGTTGAAAGCTGTAACACAGCAGCCTGATTTGTGGCTCTCACCGCTGAACATACAACCAGGCATGGTCGTGTGTGGCAATGGGCGGAACCTGGTGATGTAGAAATGACAGCCGTAGTAGATACTGCTTCCCTCTATGTCAGTCCTTTCACCGAGCTAAAGAATATGGCTGTGGTAAAATACAACTCCCACGGAGAAGCTGTTTTAGATTGAAAAACAGAGGATTTGATTCTGATGGCTCACCTTTCTCCTCCGCTCAAGAGCCCCATAGCAGCTGTAAAGTTAGCGCTATCATGAACTCTTCTGAGGTAGAAGCCAGGGCACACCAGAGGATTCTCTGGTGGGACCGTCCAACCCTGCCAATAAGCAGCCCTGGCTAAGAAAAGTGTGGGGGAAGGTTCCCGGACACTCTATGGCTGCTTTTTTAATGCGGATCGGACATGCTTATGCATGTTATTTCTCAAACCGCATTACAGATCAGGCCATTGTCCAACTCTGTATTCATGAAATTAAATGCGCAAAGAAAGATGTTTGTGTGTCAAAGCACCACTGACAAGTGCGAGTTGATGTTGGACGGGCTGCCATTGCTTCTGCAACAAGCTGCATTAGAGGACTTCCTGGGAGAAATGACACCCAGGGTAGATACGGTTTCCCTCTATGCCAGTTCTTTCACCGAGCTAAATACAACTCTCAGCAAAAAAAGCTGTGGACTGGCTCCGTACCATCCCTGGCCACATTCACCTGTCCACATGTTTGTGGTTAGGCGGTCCTTCCCAGTAAGTGCACTGGGGAGGGCACGGGTAATGTTGTGGGACCTGTTCTTGTGGTAGGCGGAGACGATACCGGGAGAAATAGTGGCGGCTGGGGACCGAGCATGGACACCCAGCCGCCGCCAGCATGAGGTTGTGAAAAGCTTCCGCCTCCACGAGCCTAAAAGGCCATATTTCAAGTGCAAGCAGCTGCCCAGAAATCTGGCAGTTTAGTATTGCGGCCTGTGGGTGGGTGGCTGGCTGGCTGGCTGCATACTTGCGCTTGCATTCCAAGTAACAGAAAACTAAGCAGATGGTGGCCTCTATCATCATCATGGCCTCACCTCGGCACTATGAACTCTCCTGAAGGAGAAGCCAAGGCGCCGCCGCCGGCATGAGGTTATGAAAAACTTCCGCCTCCATGAGCCTAAAAGGCCATATTTCAAGTGAAAGCAGCTTTAGAGGACTTCCTGGGAGAAATGACAGCTGGGTAGATTTGGTTTCCCAAGTCCTTTCATCAAGCTAAAGAATATGGCTGTGGTGAAATACAACCCAGCAAAAAAAGCTGTGGACTGGATCCGTACCGTCCCGGCCCACATTCACCTGTCCACGTGTTTGTGGTTAGGCGTTCCTTCCCAGTAAGTGCTCTGGGGAGGGCACGGGTAATGTTGTGGGACCTGTGCTTGTGGAAGACGGAGACGATACTGGGAGAAATAGTGGCGGCTGGAGACCGAGTATGGACACCCGGTCGCTGCCGCCATAAGATTGTGGACAGCTTCCACCTCCACGAGCCTGAAAGGCCACATTTCAAGTGAAAGCAGCTTTAGAGGACTTCCTGGTAGAAATGACAGCTGGGTAGATATGGTTTCCCAAGTCCTTTCACCAAGCTAAAGAATATGGCTGTGGTGAAATACAACTCAGCAAAAAAAGCTTTTGAATGGCTCCGTACTGTCCCTGGCCACATTCACCTGTCCACGTGTTTGTGGCTAGGTGGTCCTTCCCAGTAAGTGCACTGCGGAGGGCACGGGTAATGTTGTGGGACCCGTGCTTGTGGAAGGCGGAGACGATACCGGGAAAAATAGTGGCGGCTGGGGACCGAGTATGGATACCCGGTCGCCGCCGCCATAAGATTGTGGACAGTTTCCATCTCCTCGAGTCTATAAGGCCAAATTTCAAGTGCAAGCAGCTGTCAAAAATTTGGCAGTATGGTATTGCAGCCTGTGGGAGGGTTGGTGGCTGGCTGCATACTTGTGCTTGCATTTCAAGGAATGGAGTAGGGACAACTGAATGCTACACTGGGACAAGGACGTGGAATGTGAATGTTGCAAGTCTGCAATGACAGATGCATGGCGGGAGGCATCTTCGCATGCGCCAAGGATCACTTATGATGGGCACACTTTTAGGCAGTGACCTGGGAGTCAGAACTGCTTCCAAAGATCTTCTCCATGCTGTTCCCATGTCATTTCAGCACTGTATGCATGTGCCTGATGATGTGTCACACACCACATGGCCAGATAAGGTTGTAAAATGTTAAAATGACATTTCCCAGTGAATGCATTTGTCTTGGTTGAAAGCAATGCAAAAGTGCAAAAACGCATCAAAAATGCTACATGTGAACATAGCCCATGGTGTGGAGGAGTATCTTTGGTTTTGGTTATTTATTTTGCCTTATATTCAAGTCATTACCCTGGAAAGGATGTTCCTTAACATATTTCCCAGGAAAATCCATTTTGGTTTCGTTTTTGTATGTTTTATTGTGAGCCGGAAAAAAGGGGCGTAATACTCTGACAACGTTGTTTACAGCAGTGACCTGGGAGTCAGAAATGCTTCCAGTGGTCTTCCTCATGCTGTTCCCATGTCATTTGAGCACTGTTCCCATCGATTTGGGCAATTTTTAGGCCCTCTGCAGACTTCCGGGGGGGAGTCGCCAGAAAAATGTTCGAGTTTCCCATAGACTTACATTGGGCTAGTTGATTGGGTCGAGGACCCAAGTATTCCAATTTGCTCGACCCGAGCAACGAGTACCCGAGCATTTTAGTGCTCGCTCATCACTAATAACTAGCAAAACTGAGCTGTTCATTTAGACGGCCCGGGATCAGAGACCCAAGCCAAAAGATCCATTTAGTTTTAAGTTGGATGACCTTTTTTGTCCCAATCCCCTAATCTAACCAATGGCGAAACCACCTCAATAACACAAAAATGTGTTAACTGGATGTCTTACAATTGGCAAATTGTTTACTATTGTACTGTAGATCTTAAAGATCTTAGATGGCGTGACAAAACAACAGAAACTACAAGAGCCACATCTATAGGTGCCAACAGATCTACAGTCAAGCCATTTGCCCCTTGGTCTAGGGGTGTGAAAGTGACTGTGGACCAAATGGTCCCGTATAGATTTTCCTCTCCTTAAAGTAACAGATGATGTATTAGGGATGTGTAACACTGATAGGTGTGGACCCACTGTGCCACAGGTCTTTGTAAAAATCTCTTCCTCAGCTCATTTCCCTGCATCTGAAAGTTCCTGAGTGTTGGACAGTACCTACACTACCATTCAAAAGTTTGGGGTCACCCAGACAATTTTGTGTTTTCCATGAAAACTGTAGCGTCGGCGTCCCTGCCTCCTGCTAGGCAGAGACGCCGTTCCTCTCACCTCCCTGCTCCGTCCTCGGCGTCCTCTTCCCGTTCTGCTGGCAGCGCTTGCCGCTTCCCGCGCACTGTGCTTAGGGCGCGCGCGCGCGCTCCCTTTCTCTTAAAGGGGCCGCGCGCGCCGTCCTAAGGAGTCCCCGGCCAATTGCCGGTGGAGCTCCCATATATAAGGCACCTCCTCCAAAATGGAGGTGCCCGAGCAAAGTTGTTGCAAAGCCTTTCACCTCTTCTTCAGCCCTCAGGTCCCGTTGCCAGTCTGCTTTCCAGCTCTGTCTACCTGCTTGCATTCCTGCGGTTCGACAGTCTGTCTACCTGCATCCGCCAGTCTGTCTATGGACCAGTCCGCCGGCGGATCAGGAAGCCTGCCTGATACCTGCCTGACACCTGCCTGATACCTGCCTGATACCTGCCTGAGACCACCTGTCAGCCAGCCGAGAGACTCGTACCCGCTCACCTGCTACCCGCCAGCTAGCCTACATGGAGGCTCTGCCGTCACTTGCCGTGACCACCTGCCAGCCAGCCGAGAGACTCTTACCCGCTCACCTGGGAGCGCTCACCTGCTACCCGCCTGCTAGCCTACCTGGAGGCTCTGCCGTCACTTGCTGTGACCACCTGCCTGTCTAGAGACTCTTACCTTGCTGTCACTTGCCGTGACCACCTGCCTGTCTAGAGACTCTTACCCTGCTGTCACTTGCCGTGACCCCCTGCCCTTCTACCCAGAGACTGTTCCTGTCACTTGCCGTGACTACCTGCCCGCCTTCCCTGGGAGCCACCCACTTCCTTACAAGGACTGCCCCTTTGTATAGTAGCTCAGAGGTTCCACCTCCCAGACCCGTTACAGTTTGCTCGGGCCATGGAACCCGGTGGCACCCAAGCTCCCTCGCTCTCGGACCTATGTCATGAACTTTCCCGTCAGAGGTCCCAACAGGACTCCATCTTGGGCCACCTGCGTAGTGTTCACTCCCGCCTGGACACACTGACTGCCTCGTCGGGAGCTGCTTCCACTCACACAACTACTACCCCGGCAGCACCACTGCCCATCAATACCATGGCATCCCTTCCCGGTCCCCGCCTTTCCGCCCCGCCTCGTTTTGGTGGAGATCCCGGTCAGGCACGGGGCTTAATTATCCAGTGCACCCTGCACTTCGAACTTTTGGCACACCAGTTTTCCACCGACCGAGCCAAAGTGGCCTTCATCATGTCCCATCTCACTGGGGAGGCGCTGGCTTGGCAAATCCTCAATGGGAGAGAGGAGACCCCTGGTGTCCAACCTGCCAGCCTTTCTCACAGCCTTCCGGAAAGTTTTCGACGAACCAGGACGAAAGACCTCATCCGCCTCATCTCTGCTACGCCTCCGTCAAGGGAGTCTCACCATGGGCCAATATGCCATACGGTTCCGTACCCTTGCTTCTGAGCTTGCCTGGGATAATGACGCCCTGGTGGCCGTCTTCTGGGAAGGTCTATCCGGCCGGATTAAGGATGAACTTGCCGGTCGGGACATTCCTACCACTCTCGAACATTTAATAACACTTGCCACCCGGATTGACATCCGGTTCCAGGAGCGTACCAAAGAGGTCACCCGTGAGAGGAGGTTTCCTCGCCTTGCTCCTACCTTCCAGAATCCCGTCACTTCCTCTGTTACTCCCCAGGCGCACTCACCCGAGCCTATGCAGGTCGACCAGACCAAGATGGTCAAAACCCGTCAAGAGTCACGCCGTGCCGAGGGGAGCTGCTTCTACTGTGGCAGTAAGGAGCACCGGATCCATTCCTGCCCGGAGAGGTCGGGAAACACCTGTGTCTAGGATCGCTCAGAGAGGTCGTCCTAGACAAGAATAAACCCTCTCCATCTCTGATGCTGTCGGTCTCTATCATCTGCGGAGAGAACCGTTACTTTGAACTAGCTCAACTTGATTCTGGAGCTGCCGGAAATCTTATTTCTCAGTCCCTGGTAGAGAAATACGACATTCCCACCAAACCTCTGGCCGAACCCTTATCTGTCGCCTCCGTGGACGGGGGTCTCTTACCGCATCCCATCCAACTTATCACCGAACCCATAACTCTGCAGGTGGGAATGCTGCACTCTGAGAGCATCTTCTTTCATGTTCTACCTGGACTCTCTCATGCCCTTTTGCTTGGCCTACCTTGGCTCCAGAAACATGCACCCGTGCTTGATTGGCAGACCGGAGAAGTCCTTCGCTGGGGACAGGACTGCCATAACACTTGTTTAGTTCCCGTTCGTCCTGCCCGTCCTCCTCCCCCAGCCAATCTACCCGGCCTGCCGGTACCCTATTGGTCTTATGCTGATGTCTTTAATAAAAAGGAAGCAGAGACATTACCTCCTCATAGACCATACGATTGCCCTATCGACTTGGTACCTGGCGCTACTCCGCCCCGAGGGCGTATCTACCCTTTGTCCGCTGCTGAGACCCGGTCTATGTCTGAATATATCGAGGAGAACCTGGCCCGGGGATTTTTCCGGAAATCTACCTCCCCGGCGGGAGCAGGCTTCTTCTTCGTTAAAAAGAAGGACGGCTCACTTCGTCCCTGCATAGACTATAGAGGCCTTAACCAGATCACGGTGAAGAATAAATACCCCCTTCCGCTCATTCCTGAATTATTTGACCGTCTGAAGAGTGCTAGAATCTTCACCAAGCTGGATCTCCGTGGGGCCTATAACCTGGTTCGTATCCGTCAGGGGGATGAATGGAAGACGGCATTCAACACCCGGGACGGCCACTATGAATACCTCGTAATGCCCTTCGGTCTCTGTAATGCTCCCGCCGTATTTCAAGAGTTGGTCAATGATATCTTCCGTGACCTTCTCTACTCCTGCGTGGTGGTATACCTGGACGACATCTTGGTCTTCTCTCCGGATCTCCCCACACACCGGAGGGACGTTCATCAGGTCCTGCTCATGCTCAGGAAAAACCACCTCTACGCAAAATTTGAGAAGTGCCTCTTTGAGCAGACCTCACTTCCATTTCTGGGCTACATCATCTCTCAGACCGGTCTACGAATGGATCCTGAGAAACTTTCTGCCATCCAGAAGTGTCCCCGACCGGAGGGGTTGAAGGCTATCCAGCGGTTCCTGGGCTTCACCAACTACTACCGCCTCTTCATTCCGCACTTCTCTTCCCGGACTGCCCCTATCTCTGCGCTCACCCGTAAGGGCGCTAATCCCAAAGAATGGCCGTCCGAGGCAGAGGAGGCCTTCCTGTCTTTGAAACAAGCTTTCTCCTACGCTCCTGTGCTGCACCGTCAGGACAGCAACAAACAATTCTTCTTAGAAGTAGACGCTTCCTCCTCCGGAGCCGGAGCGGTGCTCACCCAAAAGTCGTCATCCGGAAGAATGGTAACCTGCGGCTTCTTCTCCAAACTCTTCTCCTCATCTGAGCACAATTATTCTATAGGAGACCGAGAATTGTTAGCCATTAAGTTGGCACTGGAGGAGTGGCGTTACCTGCTCGAGGGGGGGCTCTTCACCTGGTAATAATCTATACAGATCACAAAAACTTGGCTTATCTCCAGAGTGCCCAAAGACTTAACCCGCGCCAAGCCCGGTGGTCCTTGTTCTTCACCCTCTTTGATTTCATTCTTCATTTTCGCCCGGCAGACAAAAATATCAAAGCTGATGCCTTGTCCCGATCCTTTTTGTTCTCCGATCTAGAGGAGGAGCCAAAGCACATCATCGACCCCGCCAAGGTAATGCTGGTGGCTCCCGTGGATCTAAATCGTCTTCCACCCGGTAAGACGTTCGTAACTGTACCTGATCGTGAGAAAGTCCTACACTGGGGACATTCGTCCAAGCTAGCTGGCCATGCTGGCCAGAAAAAGACCCTCCTGCTTATTACCCGGCATTACTGGTGGTCTACCCTGCACAAGGACGTAATAGACTTTGTCTCAGCCTGTGCGTCCTGCGCCCGCAACAAGGTTCCTAGACATCTGCCAGCCGGCCGCCTTCTGCCTCTTCCCATACCTGCTGCCCCATGGCAGCATATAGCCATGGACTTTATAACGGATCTCCCTGTCTCTGCTGGTTGTACGGTCATTTGGGTGGTCGCTGACCGCTTCTCTAAGATGGCTCACTTCATTCCCCTGTCGGGCCTTCCGTCTGCATCTGAATTGGCTAAAGACTTTATCCATCATATTTTCCGTCTTCATGGTCTCCCTCTCCACATCGTATCCGACAGAGGAGTTCAGTTCACCTCTCGCTTCTGGAGAGCCATGTGTAAACTGCTGGGGGTCACCTTGGACTTCTCCTCTGCTTATCACCCACAGTCCAATGGTCAAGTAGAGCGGATCAACCAAATTTTAACCAGTTACCTCCGGCACTTTGTTAATGCCCACCATTCCGACTGGGTGGATCTTTTACCGTGGGCCGAATTTTCCTATAATAATCACGAGAGCGAGTCTTCCTCCAAATCCCTGTTTTTTATTGTCTACGGTCAACATCCTCGGATCCCGTTTCCCGTCTCCGCCTCGGTGGGTAATCCGGCCGCAGAATCTCTTGCTAGCGAATTCTCCTCCATTTGGGAGAGTACCAGATCCGCACTTCTTCAGTCTTCGGAGCGGATGAAGAAACAGGCTGACAAAAGACGTCTGGATCCGCCCCAATTCTGTCCTGGAGATAAAGTCTGGCTCTCGTCCAAGTATGTCCGGCTCAAGATTCCTTCCTACAAGTTAGGGCCTCGGTTCATCGGCCCACTGGAAGTTATCAAACAAATCAACCCGGTGGCCTATAAATTGAAACTCCCGGCCAACTTGCGGATCCCTAACTCCTTCCATGTATCTCTCCTCAAACCTGTGGTACTTAACTCTTTTTCCAAGTCTACAGGTACGCCTCCTGCTCCGGTTTCCGCTGAAGGCGAGTTTGGTCCTGAGGAGAGAACGTGGGAGCCCCGGGAGAACATCCATGCCCCGCTCATCCTTGATAAATTTCTCTCCGGCCTAAAATAGGAGGGGCCTAAAGGGGGGGGTACTGTAGCGTCGGCGTCCCTGCCTCCTGCTAGGCAGAGACGCCGTTCCTCTCACCTCCCTGCTCCGTCCTCGGCGTCCTCTTCCCACGCTGCTGGCAGCGCTCGCCGCTTCCCGGGCACTGTGCTTAGGGTGCGCTCGCGCGCGCTCCCTCTCTCTTAAAGGGGCCGCGCGCGCCGTCCTAAGGAGTCCCCGGCCAATTGCCGGTGGAGCTCCCATATATAAGGCACCTCCTCCAAAATGGAGGTGCCCGAGCAAAGTTGTTGCAAAGCCTTTCACCTCTGCTTCAGCCCTTAGGTCCCGTTGCCAGTCTGCTTTCCAGCTCTGTCTACCTGCTTGCATTCCTGCGGTCCGACAGTCTGTCTACCTGCATCCGCCAGTCTGTCTATGGACCAGCCCGCCGGCGGATCAGGAAGCACCTGCCTGATACCTGCCTGATACCTGCCTGATACCTGCCTGACACCTGCCTGATACCTGCCTGATACCTGCCTGATACCTGCCTGAGACCACCTGCCAGCCAGCTGAGAGACTCTTACCCGCTCACCTGGGAGCGCTCACCTGCTACCCGCCAGCTAGCCTACCTGGAGGCTCTGCCGTCACTTGCCGTGACCACCTGCCAGCCAGCCGAGAGACTCTTACCCGCTCACCTGGAAGCGCTCACCTGCTACCCACCTGCTAGCCTACCTGGAGGCTCTGCCGTCACTTGCCGTGACCACCTGCCTGTCTAGAGACTCTTACCTTGCTGTCACTTGCCGTGACCACCTGCCTGTCTAGAGACTCTTACCCTGCTGTCACTTGCCGTGACCACCCACCTGTCAAGAGACTGTTCCCATCACTTGCTGTGACTCCCTGCCCTTCTACCCAGAGACTGTTCCTGTCACTTGCCGTGACTACCTGCCCGCCTTCCCTGGGAGCCACCCGCTTCTTTACAAGGACTGCCCCTTTGTATAGTAGCTCAGAGGTTCCACCTCCCAGACCTGTTACAAAATGAATAGAAAATATAGTCCACACATTGTCAAGGGTAGAAATAATGATTTTTATTTGAAAGAATAATTTTCTCCTTCAAACTTTGCTTTCGTCAAAGAATGCACCCTTTGCAGCAATTACAGCATTGCAGGCCTTTGGCATTCTAGCTGCTAATTTGCTGAGGTAATCTTGAGAAATTTCACCCTAAGCTTCCTGAAGCCCCTCCCACAAGTTGTATCGGCTTGATGGGCACTTTTTTCATACCATACGGTCAAGCTGCTCCCACAACAGCTCAATGGGGTTGAGATCTGGTGACTGCGCTGGCCACTCCATTACAGATAGAATACCAGCTGCCTGCTTCTTCCCTAAATAGTTCATGCATAATTTGGAGGGGTGCTTTGGGTCATTGTCCTGTTGTAGGATGAAATTGGCTCCAATCAAGCGCTGTCCACAGGGTATGGCATGGCGTTGCAAAATGGAGTGATAGCCTTCCTTTTTCAAAATCCCATATACCTTGTACAAATCTCCCACTTTACCAGCACCAAAGCAACCCCAGACCATCACATTACCTCCACCATGCTTGACAGATGGCAACTGGCACTCATACAGCATCTTTTCAGTTGTTCTGCGTCTCACAAATGTTCTTCTGTGTGATTCAAACACCTCAAACTTTGATTCGTCTGTCCATAAAACTTTTTTCCAATCTTCCTCTGTCCAATGTCTGTGTTCTTTTGCCCATATTAATCTTTTCCTTTTATTAGCCACTCTCAGATATGGCTTTTTCTTTGCCACTTTGCCCTGAAGGCTAGCATCTCGGAGTCGCTTCTTCACTGTAGACGTTGACACTGGCGTTTTGCGTGTACTATTTAATGAAGCTGACAGTTGAGGAGCTGTGAGGTGTCGATTTCTCAAAATAGAGACTCTAATGTACTTGTCTTGTTGCTCAGTTGTGCAGCGGGGCCTCCCACTTCTCTTTCTACTCTGGTTAGAGCCTGTTTGTGCTCTCTTTTGAAGGGAGTAGTACACACCGTTGTAGGAAATCTTAAGTTTCTTGGCAATTTCTCGCATGGAATAGCCTTGATTTCTAAGAACAAGAATAGACTGTCGAGTTTCACATGCAAGCTCTCTTTTTCTGGCCATTTTGAGAGTTTCATAGAACAAACAAATGTAATGCTCCAGATTATCAACTAGCTCAAAGGAAGGTCAATTTGATAGCTTCTCCAATCAGCCAAACCGTTTTCAGCTGGGCTAACATACTTGTGCAAGGGTGTTCTAGGGTTTTCTAAACATCCATTAGCCTTCTTACACAGTTAGCAAACACAATGTACCATTAAAACACTGGAGTGGTGGTTGTTGGAAATAGGCCTCTATACACCAATGTAGATATAGCAATAAAAACAAGACGTTTGCAGATGTATAGAGTGTATTTCTGATTCATTTAATGTTAACTTCACTGAAAAAAATGTGTTTTTCTTTCAAAAATAATGAAATTTCTAAATGACCACAAACTTTTGAATGGTAGCGTATGTAATCTAAGGAACTGGCCCTTCGAGATGCCCCCTTTTTGATTTGTGGTGTATTGACTCTCCAATCTAAGTAGGCTAGATCCTCAAGGACCCATTGTTATATTTAAAGATGGTCAAATAGAGAAAGAAAATTCTAAAACCACCTACTTCATAGGTAAAGGTGAGACCCAGGCTATTGGAGTTAAGTTGGGTAACAAAGGATTGGAAGGACACCCCATCTCCCACCCATAGGAGGAAGATGTCATCTATATACTGACCTCAAATTAGGATACAGGGGTACCAAATGACATCCTCATCCCGGAAGACAGCAGTGTCCACCCCTCAGCCCAGGAGCAAATTGGCATAGATGGGGGAACATGGGCCCCCATTGCAGTGCCCCTCACTGGTGGTAGTATTTGCCATTAAAGATAAAATTGTTATGGCAAAGGATGAACTCAAGGAGTCTCATCAGGAATTTGTTGTGAGGCATGACATGTGTCCCTGTTGTACGAAGATAATATTCTACAGCTGAAAGACCCAATGTGTGGGGTATACTACTGTAAAGAGATTCCATGGCAATTGATGCTAAGATGGCACCATTGTCTACTGTGATATCTTCAAGTTTGGTCAGCAGATCCGTGGTGTCTCTCAGATATGTCTCTCAAGTGTCTATCTTCACCAACTTTTACATACCTTTGTTATGACATTGCCATCATATCTGAGCAAGTGTCTCATCCTTTGTGCAGTGTATCCCCTGTGCAATGAGTACTGCGTCTGGTCTGCTGTCTGCTTAGCTGAATAGTAATAAGCCAGCAGCTATTCAGTTAAAGAAGTTGTCCACTAATGTTACATTGATGCCCCATCTGTAGGATAGGGATCAATGTTTGATTGTCTGGGGTTCCGCACCCGGCTCCCCTGCCAATCAACTGTTATCGATGCCGGTGGCAGTAGCCGCCAGCTGGAAGTGCTTATTTGCGGTGCTGGACGTCTAGCTGTAGTGGCCACATCAGGGTACTGCACATCCGCCTCCCAATGAATTGAATAGGAGGCGGATGTGCAGTACCCCATGGTAACCACTACAGCTAGACAGCCAAGCACCGCAAGTAAGCACTTCCGGCCAATGACAGCTGATCGGCGGGCGTGCCGGGTGTGGGGCCCCGACTGATCAAACATTGATGCCCTGTCCTGTGGATAGGGCATCAATGGAAAAGCAGTGGACAACTTCTTTAAGCATCCATGTATTGAATTTTATGATGTCTAAATATTAACACTTGCCAATTGACGGATTGGGAGATTGATATTGAGAAAGAATTTAATTTGTCTGCAGGCATAATATGTACCATGAATTTCTATGCTGCATAGGTTTTGGGCAAATATAGCCCCTTTTATATATTGTACCTGGTGTTATAATTTATATATAGGTTGTGTCTGATTAATTGGGTAAATACTCATATTTGAGACCTTGAGGGTCTGTACATAGCACAAAATCATCTATAATATTTGGCATATTATTGGTATTTAACGTGATTATTACCCTGTACATAATTTGACTGATGCACCCTCTGAATTGAATAGGGGTATTCTCTGCTCCTGAGGAGTTTGATCTCTACCTAGGTATAAGCAAGGGACTATTCTCTGGATCTATGTAGTGTCGCCATATTGATCCAGTAGCTCATGTAAGGAAGCTCTACTGCTAAAAGAACACATCCATTTGAAAAGGCTGCAGTACTCTTTGATCATCTGCTGGATACCAGTGGTCCAGCCTTTATGTGTATACAGTATAGGGTTTTGTACTCACTCAGCTGCTTTAGAGGCAGGCACAGTAGTCAGTTTCTTTAAAAATGTCCAAGGCAGGTTTATTCAAACCTCATAAACCGCACTTTCAAAATAAACAAAACACAGCCTTGTCTGCCACAAAGTAACAAAGCAGAAAAGTAAACAGTCCATACAATACTGTGGCTTCGCCCTCTCACAGTCAGTGTCCTTTAGCACAGACATGTTGGAGGTCTCCACACCTCCAGCCTCAGACACTGAATGAGACACTTGGTCTCCATTTTATTTACATGCCCTGGGGTGGGGGTATGTGAGCAGCTAATCCCTCCCAACTCTTATGACTGCTCATAAAAACCCGCCCTGGCACGCCTTATTAACCCTTTCAGCACTATGTGTGCTGGAGCATGCTTCCTGGGTTTACATCACCGAAGCTACTTACCTCGGTGTCACATATCTCCCCTCAAGAACCTGTCCAGCGGCCATCTTACAACAGGTACAAAACATTTCACTAATTGTTTATTCAGAGCACTAATTTGCACTTTAATGTATAAATATTTTTTAAGAGGTTTTTGAATAAAAGTTCATTTTTACCTTACCCCAATTTCTTGCTATATCTGGTACGACTACTCCTATTGGGTTATATTTGTATTTTCCTTGCTATACTTACTGGGGGTCAGCTGTAATAAACTGTTGACACTCATGGCATTTTCGCCTGTCGTGGGCTATTTACACTTAATCCATAGTGCCGCAAAAAAACAGAGCTAAGGATAAAGGCAACTTAATGACTGCTGATAAAAGGTGCATCAGCAATTCCACTGCAGAAACGCTTAAAAAACGCTTGATAGAAGGTTTGCCATGTTCCCCAATGATAATCCGCATGTGCTGTGCACATGCTGCGGAAATTTCCACTGCGGATTATCATTGCGGAAAAAATCGCAGCACTACCAATTATTTTGCGGAAGTGCTGCGCCACCATTGACTTGCATTGGAACGCATGGAATCCGCACCACTGCATCTGTACATGCGGCTTACATGCGTTTCAATGTGTGGATGGTACCCGGGTCTGGAGGACAGGAGACTCTCCTCTGGACCCGGGTTCCATAGAACCTGTAAAAAAAAGAATAAAATAAAAAATAAATGTTATACTTACCTTCTGATGGCCCCCGGTGTCTTTGTCCTGTCTTGCCGGCAGATCGCGGTGAACTCAAGGACCTGCCATGACATCATTAAGGGATGTGCCCACGATGCAGAAATGAAGCAGAAAATTTCTGCAGCGCTTCTGCATGTTCTTGGCAGTCAAAAACGCTTGCGGATTATACACGCATTTTTGACGCGTTTTTGCATGCGGATTTGACTTGCATTTTTCAAATGTATTGGGACCTCAAATCCGCATGCAGAAACGCACAAATAATGGACATGCTGCGGATTTTTCCGCAAGGAAAATCCGCTGCGGAAAATTCCACAGCATGGGCACAGAACATGCAGATTTTCATTGGGGATCATGGGGCACGGATTACCAAGCGTTTTGCAAGCTTTTACGCTGCAGAAATTCCGCATCAAAAACGCTTGAAAAATGCACAGTTGTCACACAGCCTTAGTCATGTGACGGGTCATGTGACCGCTGACGTCGGCAGCTCCTTTGGTCTGCCGCGAGCTACCGGCAAGCCGAGACAAGGACATCGGGGCCCATCAGAAGGTAAGTATAGATTTATTTTTTATTTTTTAACATTCTTTCAGTCACACTATATAAATCCATGCCGGCTGCATGGATTTATATAGTGAGACCAAGTTGTCAATCACTTTTCCAAGTGATGCTAAAATCGCTTGGAAAGCGCTTGTCAACCCGCATATGGAAATGCAAGTGAAGAACGCTTCACATCCGCATGTCCCTGGCAGGAAAAATGCATGTACAATCCGCATGTACAATCCGCATGCTTTTTTTATGCCAGGGAGATGCAGAAACGCTCAGGAAAAAATCCTGAGCATTTCTGCATCGTGGGCACATTGCCTTATATTCAACTGGTTGCTGAAGTTCTGTGACATTTCCATGTGAATGCTGTACACTACTGCACATTTTTGTCTCCTATCTTGCATGAACTAAAAAAATTCTGAACACTCTTGAGTCTTGACACATCAGTTTCCATGCCTTTCAAATTAATGTGACCAATTTGAAGACCAAGGCCCTCATTCATTAAGAATTGCATTTTGTATGCTAGTCTGAAAGAGTGGCTTCCGCTTACTAATGAACTTGGCACATCATTCACCAGTCATGCGCCACCAGCAGAAATGTAGGCCAACCATCAAGAAGGATGGCATACATTTTTCTGTTGTAATTTACACATTTGCATTTATGATGAGTTTGCTGGATGCACTTGACCATGCCCTGTCCCACCCAAGGACCACTGGCTTTTCTTAAAGTTGGTAGATTTGGCTGGGACTGGCATAAAAATGGCAACATTTCATATTATAAAAAAAATGTCTAAATTAGCATAAAATAAAACAAAAAAACAATAACAATACCCACATTCAAGTCTAGGCAGTGAAGTAGAATAAATGCTAAACTTCTCTTACACCATCTATAGGGCCAGATCATCTGTGTTTTTATTCTTTTTATAAACTTCCCTACATAATATATTCTCATTTTATTTATTTAAAAGGACTTCTGAATCCAGAGCCTTAAAGGCAGAGGGAAGGCGGCCTGTTAGCCATATGGGATTTTATCACATCTCATCACCCTCTAGTCCAGGCACAATTATTATAAGAATATGTTTCTATGTAATGATTGACAGTGCTGCTGTACAACTGTGAATCCAGGCACTGATTGAAAAAATTCTGTCCTTCACATTCCGCAAAATCTCAAAGTGAAGCATTTGTTTTCCCTCCTAGTTAGTTATCATTAATCCTTTGACCGTAGGAAATAAAGAGTATTCATCAGTAAAGAAGCATACTGCAAAAAACACATAAATAATTTCCAAAACCCTTTAAGGTATGTGCACACTGAGATTTGTTTCTGAGATTTTGGAGCGGAAACAGAGCAGAAACTCCAAGTCTTTGAGAAGTTTTGCCTTTTTGAGAAGTATTTGGAGAGATTATGCTCTGTTTTTGCTCCAAAAATGCTTGACAAAATTATGTGTGCACATAGCCTTACAGTATAAAATTTAGTGGTAAGCTGTATTTGTGTCACCCCAGGCCTGGATGCCACAAATTTGTAAGGCTGTGTCTGAGAGCAGGAGGGAGGATCTCTGGTCATGGACCATTTGCATGCAGCACCTCCTGTCCCAGGCCAGTAGGGGGAGCAGGCTGTCCCTATAAAAACTGGTATCGAGGGCAGGGTTAGAGAGACCAGGACCCACTTCTGAAGCATCCAGAAGGGTTCCCAGAAGAGAGGGACAGGTCAGCCGCAGCTGAGGAGTCCAGGAGGCAAAGGAGGAACAGAAAGCCAGGGACAGAGGCAACGAGAGCCGGTCCTGGCAGAGAGAGACTACACAACCGGACACTGGGGTCCGAGGCTGTCAGGGTTGCAAGCCCTGCAGCAGATAACCAACCCACAAGGGATTTCAGGTCCCTTGGCCAAGAAGCCTGGAGGCTCCGCCACACAGAGGGACCGGTACAGCACGGAGAAGCTACAGGTACCTAAGGCCCGAGTCGCAAGCCATACAGGCGTAGTACACGGCAAGCTCAGGGACGTGGGCTATCATACCACTAAAGGTGGAGATAGTCAGCAAGGGCAGAGAGAGATCGGTAGGCCAACCCACTCACCCTGACCAGCGGAGCTCGCCCGAATGCCCTCAGACACCCAGGTCCATTCCTACCCTGTACTCCTGGTGGGTCTGTGATAAGATCTGCAGTAAAAGACCCTGGACTGCATTATTGGACTCTGTGTGGTTACTGCTGCGCCTGCACCATCACCTCCAGCATCCTATTACACTGCCCTGAGGCAACACTCCTCCCGTCGGGAGTTGTACTATTCCCTGCGGCATCCCCAACACCAGCCTCAGTGGTCTGCCTTGCAGCGGCGGCCCTCCCTGACCGCAATCCACGGGTGGCGTAGTCGGACATTGCAAAGCACATAGTAGACTACCACTGGTCTGACCACCGTGAGCCACGGGACGGGGTCGCCACTACTACTCCCAGCATTGCCCTGAAGCCCGGTCCCGAGTGCCCCACGGCCCAGGGGGCGAGTCAGCTTCACACTACACAAACGAGGAAGTTCTAAAACCGCCAATTGGCTACTTGCATGCTGACAACACTTCCAATTCACACTGAATCATTAGCTATAAATTGTATTGTGCGCATAGATTGTCATTGCTTTTGGCAGAATATGTCCTGCTTATACAGGACAATGAGAAACCAAAGACAAGAAAAATACCCAATTAACTGAAAGTAAATGTATAAATGTATAATTATACAGGACAATTCTTGCTTATACAGGACAATGTGCTGCCGAGAAGAGATCAGTTCTAAGCAAGCTTAAAAATCCTTTCGCCCATAGAAAAAGTGTTTTTCTCATTAGTCAGGTGATCAGTAGCCTGTTCACACCAACCGAGTATTTGAAAATTCCTAGAAATCTTTGTTCACAATAATCGGCCAATGAAAATGTACTATTAGCTGATGTAGCCCAGCCTAAAGTGTTTTGGCCTAATAAATATTGCTCATATATAGACATGACAATATGTCAATAGCAACATGAATGAAATGAGTGAGATCTGTGTGTGGAATTAACGCTATATCCTGTGGCTGTTGGGATTGGGATCATGTTTGTTCAGTAAGATCCAGAGAAGGTATAGGAGGTGGCAGATAAATGCCTCCTTGCAGAAGAAACAACATTAGCTCCCAGACATGGAGCTTTCACCACCTGTTTTGGTTATAGTGATGCATCGCTGCCGCTATAAACATTCACACAGTGAGCCATGAACTCATGTATTGTACCTCACCTTAGATGCTGCTCCAGGTATCTACAGTGCAGTGCACTCTGGAGTTCAAAGACACATAGACACAGCGGACTACTTTTTCCTGCACATCAGAACAGAGAACAGACACCCTTTTCTTTGAGAAATAATAACTGGTATGCTCCAGCGAGGCTGAGCACACAGCATCATTTCTCAAAAGTCAATCAATTCCACAAGAAGGTATGGCAGCACCGCACCATTAGCAACTAGCCAACTATGAGCATATGCCTGTTTCATTAAAACACAAACAGAAATGGATATTTGCAGGTGCAATGGAGAATGAGGTGGAGGCCTACTGTAAGTACAAGAACAGTAATCATGGATAACAATCATGATGGTGATGATAATATTGACAAGGTACTACACAAGGTTGCAGTCTGGCTGACAGAAAGACGAGACACGATGGGCAACGACAAATCGACAAATTGAGGTTTGCTCTGACTGCTGGTCATCTTGCTTTTGCCAAATGAGCAGGTGATGTTGCTTCATTTGTTGATAAAGAGTGGTAGTTTCTTGTCTTGGTGAGTCGGGATGTCCAAGGTCTATTTACCTCTTGAATAGCCTGTAGACTCTGTTACACGCACGGCGCTAGGTTCAGATAGGGGTGAGACAGGTTACATGAATTCTTTGGAATCCTGGGGGAACCGTTACTCAGGGAGACCATAGACCATGTGCTGCAGCTCAGGCACACAGGGGTATTTTTCGCAGGTTGTTTCACTTGCTGACCAGACACACTTGACAAGAGTCCTCATAAACGGTAGAACAGTAGCATTTAATAAGAAGCCGCACAGCCAGTGCAAGTTAAGTCTTATGAGCAACAGGCTCCAGTGACAAACAGTACAGTTTCCTTAGCAGCACAGCAGTTCACAGTCTTCCCAATAGTACAGGACAGCACAGTTCTAATGCAAAGACACATTAATGAACACAGCATTCTTTACAGCACAGTGAGATGGAGGAGGGGGGGGGGGTTGCTGAGGGAGATGATCCCTGTTACACCATTTCTTCCAGTCCTTATCTTTCTGCCTGACAATAATCTGCGCTGCTAGTTCAGGAACTCTACCTGACCTGTGCTTAGCTTTACTCCTGACTTGAATCCTTTTCATGTGCAGGGACGCTTCTGTGAGATACAGAACACACACGCGACCTTTCTCTTCGGCTCCAGCCAGACAGTAAACAACTTGTCCCACAATCCCCCTGGGGCTCTGCTAAAACACTCCCCTTCTCCTGTGACAGTCTTAACCCCTCTAGTTGCTGGATGCTTCTGGAGCACAACACTTCCTGTGCTTGTGTTACTTCTAATAGTTGCTGAATGCTTTTAAAGCAACAGCACTACTTCTGCATGTCACAACTGCCAAAACATCGTTTGGTGGCAATGTGTAAAAGAACTCACACACACAAAATGTCTGCACGTACATCTTGTAAGCACAGACCTTTTGGGAGTTGTTGAACCGCCTTCACCAACTGCATGTGTGGCAACATCTGCTTCAGAGCTAACCGCAGAATGAGCAGATTTTGCTCCAGAAAAACCTATGTTGTATACCTTTCCACCAAAGCCAACACCCTGCTCCTTTGATGACATCACCTCCTCAGCACCTCTATCTGGTTCCCAGGTCTTGTTCACCATAGTATCTTCATGATCATCCCATATTATGGTGGCAGAGAATGTGGACTGTGCAGATTACTGACTCAAGCAGATGGTGTCGCTGTCAGAGGCTACATCATCCTGCTGTGACTGAGAAGAACGATGTCACGCATATTTCATTACGCCCACCTCTTCCTCCCCAGTTATATGCTTTCCAAAGGCAAAGTAGGCCAATTGTGACCTGTGTTTTGTTCAACGATGGCTGATGGCAGAAGTGCCAGTGGTATTGCTGCTAGTTGCTCCCAATTTTTTTGCAATGGCATGGGTATTTTTTCTGTTATGGTACCATGTCCATTGTCAGTACTATATTTTGGTTTAACATACATTTTTTTTACACAAGTACAACATATAAATCCTTTTAAAAAATGTGTTACCTGCCACACCTAACAAACCCTGGAATACTATGGAATCAGAAATAAATATAAGGCTTGGTTTCATGTGATGGCAAAAAAGGTTAATACAACTCCAGCCTGCCCATAATATTGGGTAGCCAACCTGATAATTTAAACAAGTGTGCCAAAATAAGACCTGTTTGGCTAAATGTCTCAATTTTTTCTAATAGTATTCAAATGTTTTGTTAAGGTAAATTATTATTACGCCTGCCAAAATGGAACACATAGCAAAATAGATGCCAGGAGGTAAGAACACAGCCTCAAAACCCATCAATAGTCCACTATACAGTTGTGGGGTGTACAATGTGTGCACAGTTATTAGGAAAGTGAGTACAGTATTTTCACTATGTCATCATTATGTGTATTTTCCAACTCAACTCCAAGCTGCATAAACTTGAATGCTTATTGGAGGAAGCAGATCAGGTGATGTGTAATTGTGTAATGAGGAAGATGAGGCCAAAGGATATCAACATCCTTTATCAAGGTGTGCAGAATTATTAGGCAGCTTGTTATTATTAGGCTAGACTTTGAAAAGTGTAGAAATCAAGCCTCATACCATTAATCGAAAAATGGCACTAATATTACTTCAGAGGGGAAATTTTCATATAAAGCAGAAGGATCTCTATAGATTATCAATAAAATATAACTTTTAATGACTATAGTTAAAATTATACTCACAATAGTTTAAAGGAACTGAGCTCAAGATAATTATAATAATCTTTATTTTTATATATAGTGCTAATGTGGCTCCCCTGCGGGTTCAGTCGCCACAGAGGTACAGCA
The DNA here is from genome assembly GCF_046119375.1 of Phyllobates terribilis. Taxonomy (NCBI): domain Eukaryota; kingdom Metazoa; phylum Chordata; class Amphibia; order Anura; family Dendrobatidae; genus Phyllobates; species Phyllobates terribilis. The sequence continues at coordinate 280,123,843 of NW_027362767.1, forward strand.
TCTCACCCAGAGGTGTGGTATCTCACTCGCAGGTAAGGATAGAGTGCTGCCTGGGACCCTAACATCTAGATCCAACACTACACTACTCCAGACCAGCTGGAGGGGCAAGATGTGTCGTGCTTCCTGCTGAGCCCTGACCCTGGTTGGAGTGGGGGGAACCAATGTAGGGGGAACCATGTAGTGGGTGTGGGTGGAGGACGTAGATCAGGGGAGTACTTGTTAGAAGTGATATAAAAGAAGGAACCATCTTGGAAAGACAAGTCAGTCAGACAGGTCAGTCAGAGGAGGACAGTGAGAGAAGTAGGAGCTCTGTAGGAGCTCTGCTCAGGAGGAGGGCCTGAGAGAGAGGCTCAAGACTGAGATAGAGAGGAGGAAGGAGAGAGGAGCAGGAGAAAGGCTCCAGGAACGTAAAAGGGATCCCAGGGGTACGGGCAGTGCTGAAGGCCACCCGTACGCCTGAATATGCCAGGCGGTGAAGGGATCAAGCCGCAGAGGGGACCGGCCCCTGACCAGTGAGAATTACAAAGTTCAACCGGAGGCTTCTGTACTTTCAGGGTGCAGTTGCCACATCCGCACTCAAGTCGCCAAAAAGGTGACCACATAGGATTCAGGGAACTTCAGGTTGCCCAGAAAGATCCCAGGATACCAGCTTGGGACATTGTTTGGCGAGGCGCAGGGCAAGAAGGGTGAGAGCCAGCGCAGAAAGACGGCTGAGAAGGTCATATAGAACGGGGTCCTGTCAGGCACTCTTGAAACACCTGGGCGTTTGCTGAACCCCTGCCTGGTGAACACAGCGCGATGTGGGAGGCTGTAAGCTGGACAGTGCAACCTGAGGAACCCCAGGGGGCGCGTCACTAGCATATTCCGCAGCGCTTTACATACATTATCATCACTGTCCCCATTGGGGCTCACAATCTAGATTCCTTATCAGTATGTCTTTGGAGTGTGGGAGGAAACCGGAGAACCCGGAGGAAACTCACGCAAACACGGGGAGAACATACAAACTCCTTGCAGATGTTGTACATATAGTCACACTAATTATGTACATAGCAATATTGTTAATAAGGGGCTCAATAATAACAGTGCCCTAGAAGTAAGGTGCTACATACCCTGTCCGACAGCAGAGCCCTGATGATGGGGCAGCTAGCCAAGGCCCGGATGGCGCTGCTGCAGGGGTCCCACCTGTGATTTCCAGCCATACCCGCAGCCAGGGTAGTGGGGACTCCCACCTGCAGATGGCCTTGAAGTAGCTCGCCGCAGACGATCGTGACGGACGACTGCTGCTCATCCTCAAATTTCAGGAAAGAGCAGAGCAACGGGCCAAGCTGACCGACAGGACCAAGCAGAGCAACAAGAGGCTGCCGAGCGGGAGTGACAGCACCAGCTGGACCTGGCCCAGATTCAGAAGGAGCCATCCCCCACACAGACCCGTAAGTCCAACAGTGCCAACTGTTTCAAACCCCGTACTGAGCATTTTCCTGTAATGGAAAAGGACCGAGACTTGAACATATTTCTGCGAGGATTTGAAAAAGCCTGCAGACAGTACCAACTGCCCGCTGACCAATGAGCCAGGTATTTAACCACAGAGCTCAGAGGAAAAACCCTGGAGGTGTTTGCTTCTCTCCCGCGAGACCAAGATGGAGACTATGAGGCCATCAAGCAGGCCCTGATAAAAAAGTACCAGCTGACTCCGGAGGTTTACCAGAAAAAGTTCAGAGCCCTCCTACGTGGACCACATGATAGCTACAGTGATGTGGTGGATGGGCTCAGAACCAACTTTGAGCAGTGAGTCCGAGGTCTGTCAGTCACCACCTTTGAGGACCTGAAAGATCTGATGGTGAAGGACCAGTTTCTTCATCTTTGCCCAGTGGAAGTGCGACAGTTTGTGCCTGACCGGGAGCCAAAGGAGGCTGCCAAAGCAGCCCAGATCGCAGATGCCTATGAGGCCAACCGCACACCAGAGGTGCAGAAGTTGGCCACCGCCAGCTGGAAAGGGAGTAAGGCTACAACCACCCCCAGTGTTCCAGCCAGCCGGCCCTCAGCGGGTTCTGTCCCATCTTCCAGCACCCGGCCTGCATTTGACTCCCGTAAGTGTTATATTTGTGACCAAAAGGTCATGTCAGCCTTGTCTGCCCAGAGAGGCAGAAGATGAACACCACACCTGAGGCCCCAGGGCCTACTGCAGCCATTCTTTTTGTGGGTGAGGCAGTTGGCCGGGCCCTTGAGAACTTACAACAGGTTACTGTGGGCAACACCGTTACTGCTGGCTTTAAGTGTAAAGGACATATTGATACTCATGCTAGAGCAACTCCATTTTGTCTGCTTGCTTTAAAATCATGTTATTATCACTCCTTGCATAACATACATTCTTTCTTTCTCTTCCCATGGAACTTCTCTCACACTAACTTTTTCTCAAGAGAACATTTTGTCAGACACTCTGTTGTCTAACTTGTTTAGGCCAGGTTTTACCTTGTAAAATTTCCATAGTGCTTCGAACTTACAATGATAATATGACCATATATGTGTTTCCGTAATAATTGTACTAACATCAGTTAGCCTATAGTATTGTAGTATGGCTGTAGAGTTGATTGGCTATTTGATATACTCAAAAAATATAAAATGCTAAGCAAAATAAACGGGATCAGAGATTCTTTGAATCCTCCCAATACAGAGCACGCATTGCCTCCGTTTGGTTTTCTGTGGATTGCTCAATCAACATAATAATTTGACACTCACTTGGTCAACCGTGAAGGGTTATTGCCCTCCCTTAACATAAGGACACTGGCACAGATGGCACCCTCATCTGCCCTGAGTTTGTGTTACCCAAAGAACTCATTTCTGGGAAGACCCTGACTGTCACCGGGTTTGGGGGTGTTCGCCATCCCATACCGATGGCCTGAGTTTTCCTGGACTAGGGTGCGGGGAGGGGGTTAATGGAAGTGGGGGTGTTGGAGAATCTCCCCACTAATGTGCTATTGGGAACTGATCTGAGATGGTTGGTTGCCCGATACATTTCTGACAACCCTCCCAGATCTGATATGTCATGTAATACCACTGTCAATACTGTCAATGTCATGCATAATAAAAATGTGTGTTGTGGTAAATGGGAACTCAGCCACCTCACACTGCGGGGTGATGCTGCTGAAGATCCCCTAAAGCAAGCCAGTATAAGTGCTATGGCAATGGGAGCAGGCACGGACACCAGGAAGCAGGTTGTCCCGTGCAGGTGACCAGATGGTGACATGGTCAGTGGTAGCTGCTCCATGACTAGCATGGCTCCAGGGAAGAAACACGGGGATCATAGGGAAGGTGGTCCCGTGCTGCCAACCAGTGTCACGACAGACTGTGACATGGCCAGTCGCAGCTGCCCCATAGTGAGCAAGGCTCCCCAGGTAACAATGAGGGATGGAAGGGTAGGCCCCACAACCAGGTAAGGTAAAAGAAGGGTGTGTCCCTCTGTCTGTCAGGAGTATGAGAGGAAGGTACCCATAGCCTGTCAGAGGTGTGGGGAACACGTATCCCGAAGTGGTCACGGTGATCGGAAAGCTGGATACCCAGTCGGTCAGAGTGGTGGGCAAGTTGGGTCCACGGCTTGTTGGATCAGCAGGGACAGTGGGCCGCGAGGTGGGCTTAAGGGGCGATCTGTAAATCGGCCCCTACACCACCTCAAAGAGGGGGAGATGAGGAAAAATATTAAGAAGTCGCTCTCCCAGACCCCTCCTCCCCTATAGTACTTGTCAGGAGAGAAGAACTGACGATCTACCATTTGCTCCTATGCAAATTAACACACAGCAGTAGTGACTTGTAAGCAAATGCTAGCACCAAGAGAGGTGCTACAAACCCAATTAGTATGCGTTTGTGCTTTCCTCTGACACAGACCTGCAACAATTTACATCTAGCTGAGGAAGCCTTATTCCCAGGACGTCAAAGGGAATTTAACAGAGGTCTGTAGCCGGGCCGGAGCCGACGCGAAATATGGAATAACTAAAGTTCCATGCGTCCGATAATAATGGGGCCCATATTTTTAGTGACAGGGTCAGCTAAGGAACAATATGCTTATTTTTTCATAGCCATAAGCCACTTCGGGGAGCTGTAGTGCAAAAGTAACAGAATAACAGACCGCAGCTATATCATGTGTGGTCTCTGGAGAAAGGTAAATTCATAACGGAAAATATGGTATCATTTTCGGGGTGCTGCAGGCAACCAGCGAGAAATTATCCCAAAAGTGGAGATTCTAATAAAATTATGAAGGCTAGAGACCAGCCCATGTGATGTCAGCATTCATTGCCAGGAGTATATATTTAATAGAGCAAAGGATCCCGTTCGCTGAACTGTCATTGGAGAGCTCCCCTCCAGCTATATTGAGTTAACTCTGTGAACTATATAGTATGTTTCTTCTTTAATCCTGTTTATTTTGTGTAACTGCATATTCTGTATTGTATTGTCCCCTTTTGAAAAATCTTTGTATATTTTTCCTAAACACTGCCTCCTCTTTGGATTAAATGTAAAATGTAATAGTCCTGTTTCTTTTGCTCTGTAATCGTTCCCTCCCCCGAAGCCATATACGCTACCAGAACGCAATCGTCCGAGCAGGCCTGTATTGCATTTCAAATCTGGCCGGTGGTGACAGCGAATAATAATTGGGCTATTGTGAAGCTGGCAGTAACCGTACGGGGGTGTATACACATATTCCATGTGTTGAAATCCGGAGGTGTGACGCCATACCCTTTCTGCTCGCTTGCTGATAGCTACGTAGTGAGTAATCGGGATCGTGTGCTCTCGAATCCCTGCTCAATCCTGTGAATTCTTGACAAAGTAATGGCAGTGGTGGGATATTGTGTGATCTCCCTGGTGTCTTCCCTGACCTCCCTGACAGTACCCCATTGTTGTAAGCATATATTAAAAAAATATATACATTTGGTATCTCTATAATCGAATTGACCTGAAGAATCATGTTTTCAGGTCATTTTCACTGCACAATTAGCACCGTAAAAATTAAATCCAAAAAACAATGGCCATATTGCGTTTTTTTTCACCATTTCGCCACACTTGAATTTTGTTTTTGCCATTTTCCCTATCATTTTTTCCCTAAAAGATGAAAATGCAAAAATGAAAATTGGCTGCATAGGGAAGGAGTTAACCCCTTCCCAACATATGACGTACTGGTACATCATCTGCTGGCTCCTTGACTTTGATGCGGGCATTTAAGATGCACAGGACGGGGGGGCGCGATATTCCATGCCCCCATCACCACGCCTGTGACGTGATCGTGGGGCGCCAATGGGTTACTATGACAGTAGAAGACCCAAGTACCGATCATTACAAAACTCCTTTGAAAGTCAGCGTTTAGCTGGCATTCAATGGAGATCATGATTTTTGCTATACATAGTAGTGCTGATGCACTGCTATGTATAGTACAAGCGATCAGATGATCCAAGCTTCAAGTCCCCCAAAGGGGACTATTAAATACAGTAAATGGTAAAAAAAAGGTTTTCAAAATATAAATAAAACATAAAAAAAACACAAAAGTTTGAGTCAAAGTCTGATCTATCAAAATATTAAATAAATTAATCCGATCAGTAAACGGCATAATGAAATAGACACTGCACTGTGTGCACTATAGAAGCTTTTCAATTAAAATCATTTGAAACTTATTTAACCCCTTAATGACCGGAGCATCTTCCGTTTTTGCATTTTCGTTTTTTGCTCTCCTTGTTCCCACAGCATAAATTTTTTATTTTTCGGTCAATATGGCCATGTGAGGGTTTTTTTTTTGCGGGACAAGTTGTACTTTTGAACGACATCACTGGTTTTACCATATTGTGTACTGGAAAACAGGAAAAAATTCCAAGTGAGTTGAAATTGCAAAAAAGTGCAATTCCACAGATGTTTTTTTGTTTTTTTTTTACCATGTTCACTGCATGCTAAAATTGACCTGCCATTATTATTCTCCAGGTCATTACGAGTTCGTAGACACCAAACATGTATAGGATCTTTTTTATTTAAGTGGTGAAAAATAAATCTAAAGTTTGCAAAAAAAAAAAATTGCGACATTTTCCAAGACCCGTAGCATCTCAATTTTTCATGATCTTGGGCTGGGTGAGGGCTTATTTTTATTGATACCATTTTTATTGATACCATTTTGGAGTAGATTCAATGTTTTGATTGCCCGTTATTGCATTTTATTGCAATGTTGGGTCGACCAAAATAACGTAATTCTGGAGTTTAGAATTTTTTTCTCATTACACTGTTTACTGATCGGATTATTTTTTTTTTATATTGATAGATTGGGCGATTGTGAAAGCAATGATACCAAATATGTGTATGTGTGTTTTTTTTATTGTGTTATTTTGAATGGGGCGAAAGGGGGATGATTTAAACTTTTAAATTTTTTTGATTTTTTAATAGTTTTAAAACATTTTTTTTTACTTTTCGCATGCTTCAATAGTCTCCATGGGAGACTAGAAGCAGCAATTACCTGATCGACTCACATTTAGCGTCTCCCACTCCCACACTACCGCCTCATCCCGCCCCCTCTTTGTTCAAGTCCCTCAAGGCTCTGTCCTAGGACCCCTACTCTTCTCAATCTATACCCTTGTCCTAGGACAGCTCATAAAATCCCATGGCTTCCAATACCATCTGTATGCTGATGACACCCAGATCTACCTCTCTGGCCCAGATGTCACCTCTCTGCTGTCCAGAATTCCAGCATGTCTATCAGCCATATCCTCCTTCTTTTCCTCTCGCTTCCTCAAGTTCAATGTGGACAAAACTGAACTGATCATCGTTCCCCCATCTCGCGTATCTTCCCCACCTGATCTTTCTATCACAATAAATGACATTACACTTTCCCCAGTACCGGCAATCCGCTGCCTCAGAGTAACCCTTGACTCTTCCCTGTCCTTCAGACCCAATATCCAAGCTCTCGCCACCTCCTGTCACCTCCAGCTCAAAAATAATTCCAGAATCTGTCCTTTCCTCAATCCTCAATTTACTAAACTGCTTGTGCATGCCCTCATCATCTCCCGTCTCAACTACTGCAACATCCTCCTCTGTGGCCTACCTGCTAACACTCTCGCACCCCTCCAGTCCATCCTTAACTCTGCTGCGCAGGTGGTTCATCTGTCGCCTCGCTACTCCTCCACTAACCCCCTTTGCAAATCCCTTCACTGGCTCCCAATTGCCCAGCGTATCCAGTTCAAACTACTAACACTGACCTACAAAGCCATCCATAACCTTTTTCCTCTGTACATTTCTGAACTAATCTCCCGATATATTCCCTCACGTAATCTCCGGTCCTCCCAAGACCTCCTTCTCTCCTCCACATTTATTCATTCCTCACCCAATCGCCTCCAAGACTTCTCTCGAATATCCCCCATTCTCTGGAATTCTGTGCCTCAACACGTCCGATTAGCCTTCACACTGGGTGAAAGTCGATACTGGGTGAAAGAACATTGTTTGGGTCGAAACATGTTGGTTTCTATGCCTTTTTTGCAATCATGAGTGTATCCAAACTTCCTGACCTTCTTGTTACCTGTTTTAATATGAAGAAATAAACGGAAGTTTTAAGAAACCTTGGATTTTCTGGGATCATTCATCCAAAAAGGCGCTGGATGCTTATTATTTTGTTTAATTTTTAGTGTGGTTCAGTATGACATTGTGGACCAAAAAAGGTTGTGCACCTCTATTCTAGTTTCTGACTCGCCTTGTTTGAAACTGCTTGTTACGCTTGCGCCCGGACTGACTGGCGTGAGCGTGATTAGTGATCCCACTGTGCCATGAACCGAGGAGTGCCTGGAGGGGCGTAACTAAGTATCAACCCGATCCGACCAAGGTCGCAAGGCGGCTTAGTCGACTCCGTGGACCAAGGAGGATCCGAGCAGAGGGACCAGGTGCGACTCCAGGTCAGACTCCAGTCACAGTTGTTGACCCACACCGGGGAATGCAGGAACAGGCAGGTTAGACTGGCATACAGGCAGGTGGGTATTGGCAAGTATGGCTGGTATGCAGACAGGTGGGTACTGGCAAGTACGGCTGGTATGCAGACAGGTGGGCACTGGCAAGCACGGCTGGTATGCAGACAGGTGGGCACTGGCAAGCACGGCTGGTATGCAAACAGGGAGATACTGGCAAGCATGGCTGGAGTGCAGACAGGGAGGTACTAGCAGGTTTGAGTGCAGGCTGGATAGGGTCCAGTACAGACTGGGAGACAGGCACAGAGCTGCAGATGCGGTAGACAAGCAGAGTAAAGTGAAACCGCCGGAGCGGAGGACAAGGCAGAGCAGAGAGGAACTGCTGGTACGGTGAGCAAGCAGAGCGGAGCGAAAACCACAGGTGCAGTGGGCAAGGCAGGGCAGAGCGGAAGAGCCGGAGCGGTGGACAAGGCAGAGCAGAGAGAAACCACAGGTGTGGTGGGCAAGTCAGAGCAGAGAGAAGCCGCCAGAGCGGTGGGTAAGTCAGAGCAGAGAGAAGCCGCAGGAGCGGTGGGTAAGTCAGAGCAGAGGGAAGCCGCCGGAGCAGTGGGCAAGTCAGAGCAGAGAGAAACCGCCGGAGCGGTGGGTAAGGCAGAGCAGAGGGAAGCCGCCGGAGCGGTGGGCAAGTCAGAGCAGAGAGAAACCGCCGAAGCGGTGGGCAAGACAGAGCGGAGCGAAACCGCAGGTGCGGTGGACAAGGCAGGGAGGACAGGGCTTTGTTCACATGGAACAGACAGGAAAATACAGGAAGATGGTAGAACACAGGAGGAAGATACGGAGGAAGGGAAAAGGGACAAGCAGAACCAGATACACACAAGGTACTTCCTATGAAGTAGCGAGTGGACACAAAACTCACAAACAGAAGTACAGAGACAACGAGTTGGAGTTAGGTGCAGGTTCAGATACTGCAGGAAAAGGGAAGGTACGGACATGAAAACAAACAGGTAACAGGCTAGGATACAGTTCAGACAGGAACTGCTTCTGCAATGAGAAACAAGAACGAGCCTGGGTATACAGCCCACAGAGTGGCAGAAACAGACTAGAAGTTACAGGTAACAGGCCTGGGTATACAGCCCCCAGAGTGGCGAAAACAGACTAGAAACAGGACAGGACCTGGCAATTCAGTAGCAAAGACTAACTGAGTGAAGGTGTTGCTCAGGCACCTCCTTCTGGGTGGAGGGGGTTTAAATATCCAGAGACTCACAGCAATAGGCTGGAGACGCATTAGGGGTGCGCCCACAGCAGCTATAAGAATCAGGAAGTAACCGGGCCGCCGCCCTAAGCAGTCAGTCAAGAGACATGCACACAGCATGAACTGGAGCAAGGTTTGTAGGCTGGACAGACAGGTAAGATTGCGGTCTTGCATAGTGGGAGGTGGTGCACTATGCAAGCACGCCGCCAGGGATGTTACACTGCTCCACGGGACCTATAGTCTTCAATCTCAAAAACACAGAATTCCCACATATCCCATGTGGTCTTTATCACATGCTGTTTCCCATTATAATTTTAACCTAACTGTAGATAAAGACAGTGACCGCACATCCAAAGCGTACAGTGGGTACGGAAAGTATTCAGACCCCTTTAAATTTTTCACTCTTTGTTTCATTGCAGCCATTTGGTAAATTCTAAAATGTTCATTTTTTTTCTCATTAAAGTACACTCTGCACCCCATCTTGACTGAAAAAAAACAGAAATGTAGAAATTTGTGCAAATTTATTAAAAAAGAAAAACTGAAATATCACATGATCATAAGTATTCAGACCCTTTGCTCAGTATTGAGTAGAAGCACCCTTTTGAGCTAGTACAGCCATGAGTCTTCTTGAGAGTGATGCAACAAGTTTTTTACACCTGGATTTGGGGATCCTCTGCCATTCTTCCTTGCAGATCCTCTCCAGTTCCATCAGATTGGATGGTGAACGTTGGCGGAGAGTCATTTTCAGGTCTCTACAGAGATGCTCAACTGGATTTAGGTCAGGGCCCTGGCTGGGCCAGTCAAGAATGGTCACAGAGTTGTTCTGAAGCCACTTTTTTGTTATTTTAGCTGTGTGCTTAGGGTCATTGTCTTGTTGGAAGGTGAACCTTCGGCCAAGTCTGAGGTCCAGAGCACTCTGGAAGAGGTTTTCATCCAGGATATATCTGTACTTGGCCGCATTCATGTTTCCTTCAATTGCAACCAGTCGTCCTGTCCCTGCAGCTGAAAAACACCCCCATAGCATGATGCTGACACCACCATGTTTTACTGTTGGGATTGTATTGGGCAGGTGATGAGCAGTGCCTGGTTTTCTCCACACATACTGCTTAGAATTATCACCAAAAAGTTATATCTTCATCTCATCAGACCAGAGAATCTTATTTCTCATAGTCTGGGAATCCTTCATGTGTTTTTGAATAAACTCTATGCGGGCTTTCATATGTCTTGCACTGAGGCGAGGCTTCCGTCGGGCCACTCTGCCATAAAGGCCCGACTGGTGGAGGGCTGCAGTGATAGTTGACTTTGTGGAACTTTCTCCCATCTCCCTACTGCATCTCTGGAGCTCAGCCACAGTGATCTTGGGGTTCTTCTTTACCTCTCTCACCAAGGCTCTTCTCCCACTATTGCTCAGTTTGACTGGACGGCCAGGTCTACAAAGATTTCTGGTGGTCCCAAACTTCTTCCATTTAAGGATTATGGAGGCCACTGTGCTCTTAGGGACCTTGAGTAATGCACCAATTATTTTATAACCTTGGCCAGATCTATGCCTTGCCACAATTCTGTCTCTGAGCTCCTTGGGCAGTTCCTTTGAGCTCATGATTCTCATTTGGTCTGATATGCACTGTGAGCTGTGAGGTCTTATATAGACAGGTGTGTGCCTTTCCAAATCAAGTCCTGTCAGTTTAATTGAACTTAGCTGGACTCCAATGAAGGAGTAGAACCATCTCAAGGAGGATCACAAGGAAATGGACAGCATGTTACTTAAATATGCGTGTCTGAGCAAAAGGTCTGAATACTTATGACCATGTGATATTTCAGTTTTTCTTTTTAATAAATTTGCAAAAATTTCTACATTTCAGTTTTTTTTCAGTTAAGATGGGGTGCAGAGTGTACTTTAATGAGAAAAAAAATGAACTTTTTAGAATTTACCAAATGGCTGCAATGAAACAAAAAGTGAAAAATGTAAAGGGGTCTGAATACTTTCCGTACCCACTGTATACATTGATCTATTGTGGCTAAGCAAAAGCAAATATAGCAATGACCCACCAGGGGTACGAGGATCCTAATCAACGTAATCCAATTCAGCAGGGATCTGATATACCAAATTTTTCAGACTATAAGACACACTTTTTTCCTCCAAAATTTTGGAGGAAAATGGGGGGTGCGTCTTATAGTCCGAATGTTGGGGGGTGTATATTTATGTGTGGTGTGGGGGGAGTGGTAGCGGTGGAGGAGCGGGGCACAGGAGGCAGCAGCCGCCTGCTGCAGCCTACACTGTCCCCGCTGCTAAAGAAAATTAATATTCCATGGGCGTGGGGAGCACTGAATATTCATGCTCCTTAATAGCGGTATGCAGTGTAGCCGCGCTGCGGCTCCTGCTGCTGCCGGCTATCTCCTGTGCCCGCTGTTAAAGGGCAGGAATATTCAACCTCTCTCCACGCCCATGGGCATGGGGAGGGAGTGAATATTCATACCCTTTAATGAGCGGGCACAGGAGATAGCGGGCAGCAGCAGCAGCCGCAGTGCGGCTACACTGTGTGCCGGCTACGAAGGAGAGTGAAGTCACTGCTCCCCGCGCACACAGACCCGGCGTGGGGAGCAGTGACTTCTGGCAGCTGATATCTCCATGTGAGCCGCGCATGGCAGTGATGTCATGCGCGGCTCACATGGAGAGATCAGTGCAGGTAGACCAGACGCAGCGCTGGAGGAGAGAAGAGAGGTGAGTAGGAGTGTTTATTTTTTATATGCAGCCTGATGGGGATTAGGGGGACCATGCATACTAGGACAGAGATTAGGGGTGCCATGCATACCAGGACAGGGATTAGGGGTGCCATGCATACCAGGACAGGGATGAGGGGTGCCATGCATACCAGGACAGGGATGAGGGGTGCCATGCATACCAGGATAGGGATGATGGGTGCCATGTATACCAGGATAGGGATAAGGGATACCATGCATACCAGGACAGGGATGAGGGGTGCCATGCATACCAGGACAGGGATGAGGGGTGCCATGCATACCAGGATAGGTATGAGGGGTGCCATGCATACCAGGATAAGGATGAGGGGTGCCATGCATACCAGGATGGAGGGATGCCTGGCATATCAGGATGGGGATGGGGACCACGTATAAAAGGAAGGGGGGCGGCATATATACCAGGATGGGGGATATTGTCAGAATTGGGGGACATTACCCCTATACCTGTGTCAGCAGAAGACCCCCTCCCCCTTAAAAGTGCATCATGACCACATTTTTTGCTTACATTTTTATTTTTTTATTTTCCTCCTCTAAAACCTAGGTGCGTCTTATGGTCCGGTGCGTCTTATAGTCCGAAAAATACGGTAACTAATAAAATATAACTTTTAATAATTAAGGTTAAAATAAGAGCTGAACCCAATTAACATCACAGACACATACAAAACATTGATATAAGTTGCTACGGTGAACCAGTGCAGAATTAAAATTGGTTCGATCTCACTATTTTCAGTCCTCCCGTGAGGCCGTCCATAGGCTCAGACAAGAACCCTAATCTCCCTGTCGTGCCCCAAGTATGTCTCCCATCCTGACAAGGACAATATCCAATGTAGTCTATACCAATAGTAGTATCCCTATGCAACCCTACCTATGCATTTCATCCACCTGTGATGGAGGACTCCTCAGGGGATATGGGTGCATATGTGAAATACAATAGACAATGGAAATCATGGTCCCAGTTTAAGGACATACAGACTATAGATTCAAAGGGACAATTAGGGGTTAATTGGTCAGCAAATGCCCCTATTAGCATTAACTTATTCTTCCATTGGTGTCTGATATCATACCTAGATCTCAGTGTGATAAGTCAGGAAATCACATGGATGTCTCTCACAGTTGTGAGTTGTGATGGCAGCAGCTCATAAGACCACCTTACTGTCTCACAATCTGCTGATGGCTGTTATGTCATTCAGCTAGATCCCCCCAGTAACACCCCTACTGTGTCTAAATATAAAGAATATTCATGAGAATGTACTGCGGTCCAGGATTCCTGAGACCGACTTCATAATGCACATGTCCAGAGAGGTATGTCCATGACCGCGCTCCCCCATTGGTCCCTGGTAACCCCGGTGTTCGCAACACACACACTGGTACCAGGGTTCCCCCTGCGCATGTCCAGAGCAAGGTCTCACGTGCATGCCAGGAGCTACGCTCACCCATTGGTCTGTGACTGCCTTGGTAATTGTATTATGCCTACGGGTGTCCAGGTTTCACCCTGTGGAAATTCCGCTGCAAAAATGCTTGAAAAACGCATAGTGGGCACGCAGTCTTAGGCTTCCACCAGGTAGAGGACATTTTAGTTTCTGCTTTCCACAGAGTAGGTGACATTTTCAGTTTTTCTTTGTCTTTTTAAATGAGTGGATGCTAATTGCTTTTTTTCACTTTCATAACGTATTTGCAAGGCATATTAATATTATATAAAAAAGCAGCAATTTGGGAAAACAAAACACTTTTCATTCTAGCATCAAATTTTCATAGTTGCATTGTAGTTTACGGTTAACTTTAATCTTTCAACCTTGGAAAAAGTGCACCAGTCGTGTAAATATAAATACTTAGAAACTTGAATAATACGATAAGCATTGGCTCTGTCACAATGAGGGAAAATGTTAGCAGCCACAGGATTGTGAAGCCTGCATTAGGCAGTACATTGGGCTAACATTCCTACATTTGGGACTGATGCCATTGGTCCATTAATGTTCATCAACATGAATGGAATGTAGATTCATTCCTCTGAAAGACTCTCTGGGCTAAACTGAGCATTAAAAGTTTATGTGCATGATTCTGCCATATGGTTTGGTATTAAGGAGGTGAATAAGTTTTGTGAGCAGTGCACATCAGTTGCAAATGCGGACAGCAAATATATTTAGATCATAACTTATGCATTTTTTAAAGCAAATTGGCAGTCAACGAAACGAGATGCTGATGCACATTACTGTATATTACTTCATATTGGATTAACAGGATATGGATATATATATATACAGTACAGACCAAAAGTTTGGACACACCTTCTCATTTAAAGATTTTTCTGTATTTTCATGACTATGAAAATTGTACATTCACACTGAAGGCATCAAAACGATGAATTAACACATGTGGAATTATATACTTAACAAAAAAGTGTGAAACAACTGAAAATATGTCTTATATTCTAGGTTCTTCAAAGTAGCCACCTTTTGCTTTGATGACTGCTTTGCACACTCTTGGCATTCTCTTGATGATCTTCAAGAGGTAGTCAATGGAAATGGTTTTCACTTCACAGGTGTACCCTGTCAGGTTTAATAAGTGGGATTTCTTGCCTTATAAATGGGGTTGGGACCATCAGTTGTGTTGTGCAGAAGTCTGGTGGATACACAGCTGATAGTCCTACTGAATAGACTGTTAAAATTTGTATTATGGCAAGAAAAAAGCAGCTAAGTAAAGAAAAACGAGTGGCCATCATTACTTTAAGAAATGAAGGTCAGTCAGTGCGAAAAATTGGGAAAATTTTGAAAGTGTCCCCAAGTGCAGTTGCAAAAACCATCAAGCGCTACAAAGAAACTGGCTCACATGAGGACCGACCCAGGAAAGGAAGACCAAGAGTCACCTCTGCTTCTGAGGATAAGTTTATCCGAGTCACCAGCCTCAGAAATCGCAGGTTAACAGCAGCTCAGATTAGAGACCAGGTCAATGCTACACAGAGTTCTAGCAGCAGACACATCTCTTCAACAACTGTTAAGAGGAGACTTTGTGCAGCAGGCCTTCATGGTAAAATAGCTGCTAGGAAACCACTGCTAAGGACAGGCAACAAGCAGAAGAGACTAGTTTGGGCTAAAGAACGCAAGGAATGGACATTAGACCAGTGGAAATCTGTGCTTTGGTCTGACGAGTCCAAATTTGAGATCTTTGGTTCCAACCACCATGTCTTTGAGCGACGCAGAAAAGGTGAACGGATGGACTCTACATGCCTGGTTTCCACCGTGAAGCATGAAGGAGGAGGTGTGATGGTGTGGGGGTGCTTTGCTTGTGATACTGTTGGGGATTTATTCAAAATTGAAGGCATACTGAACCAGCATGGCTACCACAGCATCTTGCAGCGGCATGCTATACCATCCGGTTTGCGTTTAGTTGGACCAGCATTTATTTTTCAACAGAACAATAACCGCAAACACACCTCCAGGCTGTGTAAGGGCTATTTGACCAAGATGGAGAGTGATGGGGTGCTACGCCAGATGACCTGGCCTCCACAGTCACCAGACCTGAACCCAATTGAGATGGTTTGGGGTGAGCTGGACCGCAGAGTGAAGGCAAAAGGGCCAACAAGTGCTAAGCATCTCTGGGAACTCCTTCAAGATTGTTGGAAGACCATTTCCTGTGACTACCACTTGAAGCTCATCAAGAGAATGCCAAGAGTGTGCAAAGCAGTCATCAAAGCAAAAGGTGGCTACTTTGAAGAACCTAGAATATATGACATATTTTCAGTTGTTTCACACTTTTTTGTTAAGTATATAATTCCACATGTGTTAATTCATAGTTTTGATGCCTTCAGTGTGAATGTACAATTTTCATAGTCATGAAAATACAGAAAAATCTTTAAATGAGAAGGTGTGTCCAAACTTTTGGTCTGTACTGTATATATATGTATATTAGTAATTCATTTGTAACATGATGCGGGGCGGTAACCATGGGCAAGGTACTCATCTTCCATTCCCCGGCACGCTACTTGAAAATGGGGGTTCTGGCTGGATGTGTGGACTTGTATTACTTTGGCGATATGCATCTTGGTGTTGCTGTCTTCGACTGGCCAGGACCAGATGTTAGGGTGTTAAGTGAGGAAGATCA
The DNA here is from genome assembly GCF_046119375.1 of Phyllobates terribilis. NCBI lineage: Eukaryota > Metazoa > Chordata > Amphibia > Anura > Dendrobatidae > Phyllobates > Phyllobates terribilis. The sequence goes on from NW_027362767.1 coordinate 280,139,863, forward strand.
CAGTCAAAAATAAAATGTCTTTACTGAACAACAACAATATAAGTATGTACAGTGGATAGTGGATACAAAACTTTGTGGACATTTCTCTTAAAACATGACATTTTCATACACATTCCATTATTTCCTGAGCTTTCTTCGCTCTTGGTCCATTAGTCTTTCTCTTTAGCTTCACCACCACCCAGCACAGCACTTTGAGAGCTTTCCTAGCCTCCAACAACAGCACCACTAACCAGTAGGTGAAAGTCCTATTTTTCAACCCATGTTTTTGCGTCCTTTTCCCCTTAGGGAACTACTTTTTGCCACTAAGGCCGTTACTTAACTTTTCTGCTTGCCAACGCCTTGGCACTACCACACAGGGCACTATTTCTTCGTCCCACTTTCCTTCTCAGCGCTGCTCCATTATTTGACTGTCAGAGATCTCCATACCGTTGCACAAGGCTTCCTGACTCAGACCTTGTCTCCGGAGAATCACTCACTCCTTCTAACATTTTTCCTTGTCTCTACTCTAGATCATGCTATCCATTGCCTCAGTTTCCGCTCACTTTAGGGACACCTTATTCATGTGGCTCTGCTGACTAATCAGACCAAAGGTCTGCTCTAGTTGCAAGCTGGACCCTATCTGCCTTCCTGACAGGAAACTCCCTCTGTCCCTTCACTTTACTCCCACTCTGAGCTAGTTCCAACCACTAATTCTACCTGTCGCTATGAACTATCTGTGGCTGGGAAGAACACAACTCTACTGCTACTAAAGCACAACACTAATCACATTGCACATCCAAATACATTGTAACAATACACGTGTCTTTAAGGGGGAACGTAGGCAATACCTTCACCTCCTTACACAATTACTATATAGAAGGCCATAAAAGTTTGAACTGTTCAGTAAAATAGTTTACAAGAAATAGAAGCAGACAATGGTAGTCAGTTTTTATAACGTGTACGTATTAGTATTCAATGTATTAATAAACGATGATAGGACAAATGCTGCTTCAGTGAAGAAAATAAGTACACTTCCATTTAACTAAATTGTTGCAAAATATCGAAGAATATAAGTATTGACAGTTTAACTGAACAAGATTATTTAAAGAAAAAATGTGCTAAATAGAGATGAGCGGATCTTTTGAAATTCAAATTCGCCAACTTCACTGAATGTTCCCCAAAAATTTGGTTTGTGCGGATCACATAATTAAAATGGTTCTAATTGCTTTACTGATTTGATTGTTAAGAAGTAATGGGCTCTCAACTAGCAGTTAAAAAAAATTCCTTTTATAGGGTATGCAACTAGTTTGATAATCACAAAATGATTAAGCAATTACAAAGGCATTGTATCCAGCCTTACAAAAAGTATCCCCTTTTTTCCTGGATACAAAATAGGAGTAATGTTTTGAATGTGAAAAAGTTATGGTTTGTTGTCTGCAAGCCTTTTCAAAAATTAGAAGACAGATAACAGCCACGTGGCATTGGAAACTGACATAGTTCCCAGTTGCAAAGGACTCACCACTTGTCCCAAATGCAATGGTGCATCACTGCCACTGAAAACATTCACCTACTGAACTGTGCATCTCATGTATTTGTCTTGGCTATAGGTGCTGCTTCAGGTAACAATTGTGCACATATAGTATATATGCAGCTCATAGACAAGTCCAGAGTGTGGCCAAATTTCTCTTGCACATGAAAACAAACAGTGTACACCCATTTTTTGTAAGAAATAATGGTGAGCTAAGCGCACTCCATCATTTTGCAAATTGCAGCAGAATCAGCAAGCTGATACGGCAATGATTGCACTACCAGCAACTTAACAAGAATTTGGTTTCTTAAACTGGTGGATGACTGGAATTAAACAGTTGTTTCCTCAAAACACAATCGGCGATGGATATTTGTTGTTTCGACAGAGAAGGGGGTGTACTTGGACAGTGACACACAATAGAGGAGGATAAAATTGATGATGGTTGTGATGATTAAGTCGAACAGGACCTACCTATGGGTGCAGCTTGGCTAATAGAAAGACACGAGTGGTGAGAAGGGATAGGAAGATAATTTGAGGCTTCCTCTAACTGCTAGTCAGCTTGACTTGCAAAATGAGCAGGTGATGTTGATTCATTTGCTATTAGAAAGCCATAGTTCCTAGTCTATAAGAGTCAGGACGTCCATGGCTTATTTTCCTCTTGAAGAGCCTGCATAGTGCCAAAGATTAGAATCATTTGACAATGTAATGACGAACTCCCACACACAAGAAACTTGCACATATAACTCGTGACCACTGCAAACAGACCTTTCAAGCACTGTAGAGCCTTCTCCACCAACATTTGTGGCATCATTTACTCTAGGGCTGACCACAGGAACAGCTGATTTGGTTCTAGAAGATGTTTTTGACTTACATTGCCTGAACTCTATATCACCGATACCATCAACTTCTTCATCTGATGACCTCAACTCATCGTCATTTCAGTCTGGATTCCAGATTTTTTCCAACATAGAATCATCATCTTTATCATCATTCATTATTCAGGTTGACATATGCCTCTGTGTGTGAAATGTTCAGTGCTCAGAGTCATAGCACCCCCGCAACCTCCACCATGACACTTGATTCATACACCGTGGTCTCTCCTTACTCAGAGTGCTACTGCCATGGATAGTGTCCCTACCACCTTTGCTCGCAGAGCCTGCAACAAAGATTGGCATTAAAATTGTGTTGTTCATCATCTCCGACACTCTGTTTTCCAAGAACAAATGTTTAATGTGCATGTTTTCTAAAACATCAACTGAAAGAAGTTTTTCTGGTGTAGTATGTTGTGGTGGTGAAATTCAGCTGTATGCAGAGTAAACAAATCTATTTTTTCTGTGACTAACATGATACAGCAGGCTACATCTCAGTTTGAAATTTCTTGGAGCATATATTCTATTGTATACAGGCCTCAATCACAGTAAAAAAATACTTTCTTCTGTTACTAATGTGATACAGTAGGGGAGATCTCAGTTTGAAATTGTAGATGAGGCCTCTATGTTATAGAGGCCTCATCCACACTAAAAAATAATACTTTCTTCCCTTACTATCATGATCCAGTAGGGGAGATCTCAGTTGAAAATTGTTTGGAGCATATATTCTATGTTATACAGGCCTCATCCACACTAAAAAAATACTTTCTTCTCTTACTAATGTGATACAGTAGGGGACATCTCAGGGTGCCAAGGCAGGGTGGATTACAGCGATCGAGGGGGGCTGGTGATACCAGACAAACTGTTGGTGAAGGTGCACGGGCTGAGGAACAAATGGAGGAGGAAGAGGTGATGGACGAGGAACTGTCAGGAGATGAAGAGGATAATCATCCCCTCTCTGTTGTTCGTGGTTGGTAGGAGGGGACATAGGTGTCACTCCAGGTGTAGGAAAGACTAGTGCAACACAGAGGGAAAAGGGAAAGGGAGCCCAGACACTAGGGAAAGGGGGAAGTTGATACCTCCTAGTCTGGTCTAGCATCACCCTGTCTCAACTACCGTCCCTATATTGCCACTTCAGCAATCACCACACGAGTGCCTCGCCCTACTCTCTCTGGCTTATGGCTAAGGCTAGGGATGGAAGATTAGCACTAGTCAACCGCCACTAAACGCTATAGACCAAAAGGGTGGACAAACCAGGGGAAATGGCTTACCTTTAGATGAACTCCAAATAAGCACACAACCTCAAGCTCCAGAGAGGACAAAGCACTGCTCCTGCTAAGCTTCACAAGTAGAAATGGATATAGCCGGCGACTCCCTCTCAGACACACCAGGTATATATACTCCCTGGCCAGAGAGCTAATTAGCAAGAGAGAGGTAGCCGCTCAGTCCTAAAGACAGCCTCTTATCTATGTAGCTGTCTGCAATGCCAAATGTAGAGACCTCCTGCAACCCACTGCAGGGCGACTGTCTGTCACCTCTGACACACCCGTGACAGTACCCCCCTCTACGAGGGGCCTCCAGACTCTCAGGACCAGGTTTCTCAGGAAAAGAGGTGTGGAACGAGCGAACCAATTGGGGCTCGTTCACCTCTGATGCTGAAACCCACATCCTCTCCTCTGGACCATAGCCTTTCCAGTCACCAAGTATTGTAGAGAACGACATTGGAGACGAGAATCTACAATCCTCGAAATCTGGAACTCCATTTTACCATCAATCATTACTGGGGTCGGTGGTAGAGGTGAGGGCTCAAGAGGTTCCACATACCTTTTGAGTAAGGACCTGTGGAACACATTGTGTACCTTAAGGCCTGAGGAAGTTCAAGATGAAATGCTGCTGGGTTAATGACGGCGGTTATTTTATAGGGACCAATAAACCTAGGTCCCAGCTTCCAAGAAGGAACTTTCAATCTTATATTCCTGGTAGACAACCACACAAAGTCATTCACATTCAGGTCCGGACCTGCCAAGCGTTTTCTGTCAGCCATACGTTAATACCTGTCTCCCATGGTCTTTAAGTTACACAGAACACCCTGCCATACCGAGGAGAGCGACGAAGCAAATCGTTCCTTCTCAGGAACTCCTGACGCTCCTCCCCCACTGAAGGTACCAAACTGTGGATGATAACCATATGCACCAAAGAACGGTGACCTGCCAGTGGATTATTGATGACGATTCTTTATGGCAAATTCTGCCAGCGGTAAGTAGGATGCCCCAGCCTCCTGATTTTCAGAGATGAAACACCGGAGGTATGTCTCCAAGTTCTGATTGACACACTTGGTCTGACAATTCGATTGAGGGTGGAAGGCAGAGGAAAAGGACAGGTGCATCCCCAGTCAAGAACAGAATGCCTGTAATAATTATAATGGATAACTCAGGTGTCTTTTTGCGTGGAACAAAGTCTAAAGGTGGCAAAGTCTATATTATAAACACATGGTGTTTCAAACAAGTGCAGACAGAAACTCAAAGTCCATAAACACTCAGGGGGAAATGCAATCAGCGGAGCAGTCCGTAAAGCGCAGTTCACACTTGAGGATGCTAGAAAACAAGTAAGTCTTTATCAAGTCCATACACAAATATACTGTATATATATGTAAGTAATTCCATACAATATATTAGATCATCCAGGGAGGCCTGGGTAGGAAGTCTCAGATAGTGCAGCACAGTCCCGTGCTCTGCATCTATTTAACAAAGGCGAGTCAGAGCAGAAAACAGCTTAACTGTTAGCAAATGCAAGTGGGGACTGAGGCTCAGAGGAAGCAGCACGAGCAGCCAGGAGAAGGAGGAATGCTGGTAACAAGTGTATGCAGCAGAATCTCAGAGAGCAGGTAACAGGAGATTCACACAGGTTTGCAGGGGAAAGAAGGAAGCCAGGAAGCCACCAGGAACAGGTTACAGGCAGAATACTCTAGCACTGACTAAAATCTGGGGTGGAGTTATAAGGCAGGAAAACAAGGGGTACATGAGACAAAAGACGATATCTTGAAAGAGGGCAAAAATGGCCAAAATGTAATAAAAAATATTCAGAGTCCTGACATTACTCCCTCCTTAGAAGCAGCCTCAGGACGATCCTGGGCCCGGTTTCTCTCATGGAAACGAAAAATTTTCTGTTGGGATCCTGTGGAAAACATTAATGCCCAAGAGTCTTCTTCAGGGTAATCCCCCTGCCATCTTATCAGATATTGGAGCCGATTCCTGCGAATCCTAGAATCAATAATTTCTTCCACCACAAATTGTTCTTGCCCATCAATCACCACAGGCTGAAGAGGTGGCACAACACATCCCTGGAAGGTATTAGGAGATACAGACTTTAGTAAGGAAACATGGAATCTGGGTGTACCTTCATAGTCCTAGGCAACTTCAGACGGCAGGGCACAGAGCTCACAATACCATTGATCTTGAAAGGGCCGATGAATTTCTGTCCAAGTTTCTGTGAAGGAACGTTTAACTTCAGATTTTTAGTGGATAACCACACGGAATCTCCTACCTTGAACATGGGTGCCGGTTTATGGAATCTATCAGCCGATCTCTTGTAACGTTGTTGAGCTGAGGTCAGAGACTCCTTCAGAACCTCCAGATTTTGCCTCATCGCAATCAGCCTTTCCTCTACAGCCGAAACGGGAGCATTAATCGGAGACCTAGGTAAGATTCTCGGATGGTAACCCAGATTGGCAGAGAAAGGTTTGAACTTAGTGGAGGCGCTCTGAGAATTGTTATATGAGAATTCAGCTAACGGAAGTAACTCCAACCAATCATCCTGAAGATGGCTGACGTAGTATTGTAGATATTGTTCCAAAGTCTGGTTGGTACTCTCGGTCTGACTATTCATCTGGGAGTGATAAGCGGAAGAAAGACAGACATTAATATTGAGTGCAGAGCAAAACCCCTTCCAGAATCTTGAGGTGAACTGTACTCCACGGTCAGAGATGATCTCACCCGGGACCCCATGCAGTCAAAAAACATTCTGTATAACCAAGTTCACTGTATCCTTAGCTGAGGGGAGGCCGGGGCATAGAACAAAATGAGCATCCTTAGTCAAGCGATCCACTACCACCAGGATCATATTCATGCCACCCAATGTAGGCAACTCCACAATGAAGTCCATTGAGATAGACCCCCCCATGGGCGGGACGGAACAGGTAATGGTTGAAGAAGAACCGTAGGTGACACATGAAGAGTCTTATAATGAGCACATACCTCGCAAGACAGAAAACTTAGTCCTTAGTATCCTTCAGGCAAATCGGCCACCAGAAAAATCAGCTTAGGAACTCTTGTGTCTTCTGTACCCCCCTGTGACCAGCCACCTTGGTGACATGGACCAACTGAGGATCTGCAGGATCTGCAGACGGACGGCCTCAGGGACGTAGATACGTTGATCTCTGAACCACATGCCACCCTTAAGGACAAGATTGATATCAACAAGTAGATTGGCCAGAAATACATCACCATCATAGGCCTACTTGAACTCCTTTCACAAGTCCTGATCGTGGATGACTCCGTTGAAGTTGGCATCAGATAGAATAGTCTTGGACGGGGCTCCAGATATGGAGTCCGCAGCATGTATTCGGGATAAAGCATCAGCCTTCCCATTACGAGAACCAGTACGAAATAACAAAATTAAATTGATTTAAAAATAGATTCCAACTAGCCTGCGGAGGAGAAAGACATCTAGCGGATCTGAGAAACTCTAAATTGCGATGGTCAGTCAGCACTACGATCTGTTGTGCGGCTCCTTGCAGATGATGCCTCCATTCCTTGAAAGCTACAATAATAGCCAGCAGTTCCTTGTCTCCCACATCATAGTTCTTCTCTTCTGAGGTACAGTACAGACCAAAAGTTTGGACACACCTTCTCATTTAAAGATTTTTCTGTATTTTCATGACTATGAAAATTGTACATTCACACTAAAGGCATCAAAACTATTAATTAACACATGTGGAATTATATACTTAACAAAAAAAGTGTGAAACAACTGAAAATATGTCTTATATTCTAGGTTCTTCAAAGTAGCCACCTTTTGCTTTGATGACTGCTTTGCACACTCTTGGCATTCTCTTGATGAGCTTCAAGAGGTAGTCACCGGAAATGGTCTTCCAACAATCTTGAAGGAGTTCCCAGAGATGCTTAGCACTTGTTGGCCCTTTTGCCTTCACTCTGCGGTCCAGCTCACCCCAAACCATCTAGATTGGGTTCAGATCTGGTGACTGTTGAGGCCAGGTCATCTGGCGTAGCACCCCATCACTCTCCTTCTTGGTCAAATAGCCCTTACACAGCCTGGAGGTGTGTTTGGGGTCATTGTCCTGTTGAAAAATAATGGTCCAACTAAACGCAAACCCGGATGGAATAGCATGCCGCTGCAGGATGTTGTGGTAGCCATGCTGGTTCAGTATGCCTTCAATTTTGAATAAATCCCCAACAGTGTCACCAGTAAAGCACCCCCACACCATCACACCTCCTCCTCCATGCTTCACGGTGGGAACCAGGCATGTAGAGTCCATCCGTTCACCTTTTCTGTGTCGCACAAAGACACGGTGGTTGGAACCAAAGATCTCAAATTTGGACTCATCAGACCAAAGCACAGATTTTCACAGGACTAATGTCCATTCCTTGTGTTCTTTAGCCCAAGCAAGTCTCTTCTGCTTGTTGCCTGTCCTTAGCAGTGGTTTCTTAGCAGCTATTTTACCATGAAGGCCTGCTGCACAAAGTCTCCTCCTAACAGTTGTTGTAGAGATGCTAGAACTCTGTGTGGCATTGACCTGGTCTCTAATCTGAGCTGCTGTTAACCTGCAATTTCTGAGGCTGGTGACTCGGATAAACTTATCCTCAGAAGCAGAGGTGACTCTTGGTCTTCCTTTCCTGGGTCGGTCCTCATGTGAGCCAGTTTCTTTGTAGCGCTTGATGGTTTTTGCAACTGCACTTGAGGACACTTTCAAAGTTTGCCGAATTTTTCGGACTGACTGACCTTCATTTCTTAAAGTAATGATGGCCACTCGTTTTTCTTTACTTAGCTGCTTTTTTCTTGCCATAATACAAATTCTAACAGTCTATTCAGTAGGACTATCAGCTGTGTATCCACCTGACTTCTGCACAACACAACTGATGGTCCCAACCCCATTTATAAGGCAAGAAATACCACTTATTAAACCTGACAGCGCACACCTGTGAAGTGAAAACCATTTCCGGTGACTACCTCTTGAAGCTCATCAAGAGAATGCCAAGAGTGTGCAAAGCAGTCATCAAAGCAAAAGGTGGCTACTTTGAAGAACCTAGTATATAAGACATATTTTCAGTTGTTTCACACTTTTTTGTTAAGTATATAATTCCACATGTGTTAATTCATCGTTTTGATGCCTTCAGTGTGAATGTACAATTTTCAAAGTCATGAAAATGCAGAAAAATCTTTAAATGAGGTGTGTCCAAACATTTGGTCTGTACTGTAAGTCTACGGGAAAAGAAAGCACAAGGATGTAGCAGGCCCTTCTCTCCAGTTCTTTGGGAGAGAATGGCCCCCAAAGCATTATCAGAAGCGTTCACCTCCACAAAGAAAGGATGTGCTGGGTCTGGGTGGATCAATATTACGGTAACAAGAGGGCATTCACTAAGACTGGAAGAGAAAAGGTTTCAGCACCAGCATAGGAAGGGGTTCTTTACGGTAAGAGCAGTGAGAATATGGAATTCACGAGACGGTAATGTCGGATTCACTAAACCAGTTCAAGTGGGGACTGGATGCTTTTCTAGATACCAGGCAGATTTCTGCATATACTTAAAAATAGAATAAAATAGTAGGTTGATACAGGGATTTATTCTGACTGCTGGTTTCAGAGTCGGGAGGGAATTTTTCCTCAGGTGAAGATTGGCTAAATCATTTGGGGTTTTTGCCCTCCTCTGGATCAACTTTAGCAATTACAGAACTAACAGGTCGAACTTGATGGACGCAAGTCTTTATTCGGCTTTACTAACTATGACCTATAACAGCGGTGCTGAGGTGAAACAGGTCTAAAGCCAATCAAAAGCTTCTTGAGCCTGTGATGACCACTTAAAGGGCTTTTCCTTCTTTGTCAAGGAAGTAATGGGACGGACAATGTCAGAAAAATTTTGAATAAAGCGTCTATAGAAATTTGCAAATCCGATAAAACGTTGGACCTCTTTAACGTTCTTGGGTACTGGCCAGTCAAGTTTTGCCTGAATCTTACCAGATTCCATGTTCAGCCCCTGAGGAGAGATGGCAACCTAAAAACTGTATCTCAGAATGATGGAACTCACACTTCTCTGGCTTGATATACAGATGGTTCTCTTTCAGACATTTCAAAACAGATTTGACATGTTCTTCATGTTCCTGTTCCAGGAAGCAGCTCAATGGGACAGTCATAATGCCTATGTGGAGGAAGCTGATCCGCTTTCTTCTTGTCACAGATGTCAGAGAATTCTTTATACGCTGAAGATAAAGTGAATACCTGTACAGGAGATTCTGTAGCCGTGGACTCAGGCACAGCTTCAGTTATCGCTGAGTTGCTCCTAGTCGGAAAGATAATCTCCTTGGTCTCCCAGTTGATAGTCGGGTTCTGAGAACGCAACCAAGGGATGCCTAAAATCACAGGGAAATGAGAAGAAGAAATTAACAAGAAAGAAAGTTTCTCCTGATGATTAGGCTCCAACAAAATCTCAAGAGGTACAGTCTCCTGATCCACAGGCCCGGATATGAAAGGTGACCCATCCACTGTTTCCATGAAAATCGGAGAGGCTCTTCGCTGTATCTCAATACCATGTTCCTTGGCAAATGTAATATCCATAAAATTGCCCCCTGCGCCAGAGTCAATCATAGGTGCACTGGAAATCCACTGTCCTGCACACAGGATCTTAATAGGAAGTGAACAGTGAGAGTTCTTATCCTTCAGCTCTCTAGGAGACGTAGTCATAGAGAGAATGGAATACAGCATTTAATGGCAGGCTATATTCAGAGATGTCAGATTCATCATCACAGTTATCATACTCTCCTACGACTACTAGCACCTTGTTAGGCCGCTTAGGACAGTTCATTAGAAAGTGGTAAGATTGGCCGCAGTAGAAACATAGACTTTCCCGAAGGCGGTGCTCCTGGAGCTCATCACTCTCATGCCTCTGCACAGAATCAATTTGCATGGGTGCCTCCTCTATCTCCCGAGATGTTTTACCTGCAGGCTCTTTGGGAGGAAGGGAAAAGTTAGTCATACGGTTAAATACAGCCAATTTCTCCTGCTTACGCTCAGTAAGGCGAATGTCTATGCGAACACAATGCTGTATAAACGTTTCTAGCTCTTGTGGTGACTCAGAGCGGGCCAATTCATCTTTTACATTGCTAGACAGACCTCTCTTAAAAACAGGTAATTGTGCATAACTGTCCCAATTCGTATCTACCGCTAATCTCCTAAATTCAGTAGCATACTCAATAACAGAGCGTTTACCCTGGCGTAAAGATAATAAAGCAGACTCAGCGGTTCTGCGACGGTTAGGGTCAACAAACATTAATGCCATAGCGGCTAAGAAATCACTCAAATTATTTAACCATGGATCACAAGACTCAATCATCGGATTCGCCTAGGCGAGCGCTCATGAGGTCAGCAGCATAATTACACACAATACTTTGGATCTATCAGTAAGTAAGCGGTCAGCATGCACATCAAAATATAGCATACACTGATTCACAAATCTGCAAAATTTGTCGCGATCACCATTAAATCTGAATGCAGGCAACTTAGGTGGGCTAGCTGGTGGAGGTAGCCCAGAGGGTAAAGTGACTTGTGCCGCCATTTGCGTACCAATGTCCTGGAAAGCCCGTCTGTACTGGGACTCCAAGCCCGCAAGTTTGTTTTCCTGGGCCGCCATTAGAGTACTTAGGTCCTGTAAAGTTTGTCCAAACACTTATTCGTTTCGTTCAATGGCTCCAAATTTTTTGCTGACCTTCCACATCTTTCTGCAAAGATCTAATTATGGCATACACCTGCTCTAATTTGCTTTCTGCAGACATTGTTCCAGCAGACTCCTTTACTGGCTAGAGTATCCTGTAATAATTATAATGGATAACTCAGGAGTCTCTTTGCTTGGAACAAAGATACTACAGAACACAGTATATAGGTGGAAAAGTCTATATTATAAACACACGGTGTTTCAAACAAGTGCAGACAAAAACTCAAAGTCCATAAACACTCAAAAGCCAATTTGATCGCCAAAAAATCCCTATTACCCACGTCATAATTTCTCTCAGCCGAAGACAATTTTTTAGAAAAGAAGGCGCATGGACACCATTTACCAGGGGACAAACCCTGATACAACACAGCCCCAGCCCCTACATCCGAAGAATCGATCTCCACAATAAAGGGTTTAGAAACATCGGGTTGACTGAGTATAGGTGCAGTGGCAAAATGATTCTTTAAGGAAGAAAAAGCCTGGAGGGAAGCATCCAACCATTTGGAAAAATCAGACCTCTTCTTAGTCATGTCAGTAAGGGGTTTCACTAGAACAGAGTAATTTTGGATGAATTTCCTGTAAAAATTAGTAAAGCCCAGAAAACGTTGTAGAGCCTTTCGGTTCTCGGGACGTCCCCAGTCAAGAACTGCATGGATCTTCTCCGGATCCATCTGAAAACCAGAAGATGACAAGTACCACAAAAACTACATCTCCTGAACAGCAAAAACACATTTTTCTAGTTTGGCATAAATTTTGTTATCCCTTAATATCTGGTGCACCTGCTTAACATACCCCAGATGAGTCTCAAAATCAGGTGAAAAAAACAAAATATCGTCCAGATAGACCACCACAAACCTCCCCACCAAATGATGGAAAATATCATTTATGAAATGCTAGAATACTGCAGGTGCATTGGTCAAACCAAAAGGCATAACCAGACTCTCAAAATGTCCTTCCGGGGTATTGAACACTGTCTTCCATTTGTCCCCTTCTCTGATTCTAACCAGATTGTAGGCTCCCCTTAAATCCAACTTGGAGAATACCTTAGCTCCCACAACCTGGCTGAACAAATCAGGAATCAGAGAAAGAGGGTATGGATCACGGATGGTAATTTGATTTAATTCCCGGAAATCTAAACAGGGACGTAGACCGTCATCTTTTTTCTTCACAAAGAAGAACCATACAGCCACGGGCGAGGATGAGGGTCTGATATGTCCCTTTTCCAGACTTTCTGCAATGAAATCCTTCATGGCTTGTCTCTCAGGGCCAGAAAGATTATACAGTCTGGACTTTGGTAGTTTAGCTCTGCGGTTCAGGTTAATAGGACATTCATAAGCACGATGAGGAGGCAAATCCTGACACCCCTTCTCAGAAAAAACGTCCTCAAAACCAGAGAAAAAAACAGGTAATATTTCCGTAGAGACAGTAGCAATGGAAATCTAGACAGTTCTCATGGCAGTAATCTCCCCATTCAATAATGTCCCCAGCTTGCCAATCCACCAACAGATTATGTTTAACAAGCCAAGGTATACCCAAGACAATCGGAGTTGTAAGATTGTCCAGAACATAGCAAGGGATGATTTCACAATGAACTGACCCCACCCTCAGTTTTACATTATGTACAATCTGAGTAAATGCTTTCTGTGCAAGTGGCGCAGAGAAAATGGCAAAGATAGGAATAGGTTCAGCTAAAGCACAGCAAGCAAGACCATGAGTTTTCACAAGCTCAGCATCAACTATGCTGACTCCGGCTCCACTGTCAACAAACACAGAAATTCTTCTCCACCTCCCCCAGTACTGGTTCACCACCAGACCGCTCCACTTGCAGAGGTACACAACCCCGGCAAGAAGGCCCCAGAGAAGGTGGTTGCACCCGTCTATCCCGAAGGCGTCTATCAAGACGTATGGCAGTAGACATGGCAGCCTCCAAGGACTGAGGAGTTTCTTATACAGCCAAGGCATCTTTCAACCTTTCAGTAAGCCCCTCACAAAATTGACTTCTAAGAGCTGAGTCATTCCATTTGGAATCCGTTGCCCATTTACCGAATTCCGAACTGTATGTTTCCACTGACCAAATCCTCTGCTGACGCCAAGGCGACTTGGTCAGGGTCATCATAGATGAGGGCCAGAGCTCCCAAAAATCCCTCCACAGATTGGAGACAAACCGAGTCCTGCGGCAACGAAAATGCCCATGACTGAGGATCGCCCTGAAATAGAGAGATCACAATACCCACCCGTTGCCCCTCATTACCGGAGGAGTAGGGACAAAGTTTAAAATACAATTTGCATGCTTCCTTAAATACAAAAAACTTGTCCCTACCTCCTGAAAACCTGTCTGGAAGGGTAACCTAGGGTTCAGGCTGGACAGGCCTACCTGCAGAGACCCCCATATTGGTGACCTGTAACCTCACCACGGAGGTCATTCACCTCCAGAGACAGCCTGTGCAGCCGCTGTGCAAGCTCTGCAACTGAACCCATACCCAAGGTAGAAAGGGAAAAAAAAAGGTGCACGCCCAAAAACACACAAAGAATAAAAAAAATCAAAACAAAATGTCAGTTCCCTTTTTTTTTTTTTCCTTTTCAAAATGTGCTTGGCCGGCTATAATGTCACGCCAGGTGTGGGAAAGACTAGTGCAACATAGAGGGGAAAGGGAAAGGGAGCCCAGACACTAGAGAAAAGGGAGAAGTGGAGACCTCCTAGCCTGATCTTGCGTCACCCTGTCTCAACTACCATCCCTATATTGCCTCTTCAGCAATCGCAGCATGCGTGCCTCGCCCTACTCTTCTTGGCTTATGGCTACGGCTAGTGATGGAAGGAGATGAGCACTAGTCAACCTCCACTAAACTCTATAGACAACAAGGGTGGACAAAACAGGGGAAATGGCTTAACTTTAGATGAACTCCAAATAAGTACATGACCTCAAGCTCCAGAGAGGACAAAGTACTGCTCCTGCTAAGCTTCACAAGTAGAAATGGATATAGCCGGCGACTTCCTCTCAGACACACCAGGTATATATACACCCTGGCCAGAGAGCTAATTAGAAAGAGAGAGGTAGCCACTCGGTCCTAAGGACAGTCTCTTATCTAAGAAGCTGTCTGCAATGCCAAACATAGAGATCTTCTGAAACCCACTGCAAGACGACTGTCTGTCACCTATGACACACACGTGACAGTTGGAAACAAGCATTAGAGTTACCCAGCCACCAACACAGCATGGGCTTGGACCTCATGGAAGAGCCCAATATATGAGTGCCTTCTTGCTGCACTATCTGCAACATGATTCCTGTATAGTTATGATTCGAAATAGTGCTGACTACTAGGCTGCCAATCTGTTAGATCCACATTATAAGAGTAAATTTTGCCAGATGCTTCCAGGCCTGGAAAGGGACCCACGAATGCTGGAGTATCGAAACACGCTTTTACACAACCTTAAGAGAGGTTTTCCCCAAGACAGCAGTGAGGAACACAGTGTGCATCGCAGCTCTACACTTACAATCTCCGGCACGTCAATTTGTCAACGCCAAAATATTAGCAGCAGCAGCAGTCTAAGTGGCAGAAGCAATTTCTGAGTCCTTTCATACATTTTTTAAACCAGCTGATGCAACAGCACAACAGAGTACAAGTCTGACACGTGGTGAGCAACTTGAGAGAATGGTGCAGGACTATTTAGAACTCAACATAAGTACCATCAGGAGGGTTTGGACCCTTTGACATTTTGGTCTCCAAAAATGGATTTGTGGCCTGAGCTTGTTTGTCACGTCTTGGCGGTTTTATCATGCCTGGCAGCCAGCGTTCTCTCAGAACGTGTCTTCAGAGCTGCTGGTGGTGTCTTGATGGATAAGCGCAGCCGGCAGTCTCCTGAAATTGTAGACCCCCTAACTTTCATCATGATGAACAAGTCATGGATCTCCTAGGATTTTTGTACCCCAATACAGACAGACTAGGCGATGTTGTAATTTTTAGTGTGCTGAATTGATCTTGTGTAATTGCAGTCTGTGATATCTTTAGTGTGGCTTCTGTGACTGCTGTTGTTGCTGCTGCGGAAGTTAACACTAATTTTTGGAAATGTGAACACTCCTGGTTGAATCTCCATCTGCTGAGTTGCCTGTAGAGGAAGAGGTTTCAGTCCCCATTATACTAGTTGTAGTTACTGAAATTGATGCCACTTCGGTGGTGTCAGCCCCTAATTTAGGGAAATGTAAACACTCCTGATTGGGTCTCCAACTGCTGGGTTGGCAGTAGTGTTGAGCCACCCCCATAGTGTTCGGGTTCGGTTCGTCGAACACCGGGATGTTCGAGGAACTGTTCGTCGAACACCTTAGAACACCGTCGAACACCGTCAAACACCGTTAAAACCAATGGCAGGCAAACAAAAACACATAAAAACACATAGAAAACACCTTCAAAGGTGTCCAAAAGCTGACAAACTGCTCAGAAGACACTCTCTTTAAAAAAGCCGGCCGGCAATTCAGCAGCTGCATACACCGGTACCCGACAATTTAGACAAGAAGGAATAGAGCATCACACATAGATTAGATAGATAGAAACATGTCAGTCACATATATAAGAAGTACAGTGACAGTGTTGGTTACTGTACTTGTCATTTAGTGTTAAAGGATTTATTTAAAAAAATATTAGTGTTTTCATGCACCGTCTCTTTAAAAAAGCCGGCCAGCAATTCAGCATCTAACTTGGCAGTAGTTTAAGAAGTGTCGGTCCCCATTATACTAGTTCTACTCTACTGAAATTGATGCAACTTCGGTGGTGTCTGTCCCTAATTTTTTAAATTCGAAGACATCTGATTGGGTCTCCATCTGCTGGGTTAGATGTAGTGGAAGAAGTGTCATCCCCATTTCCCCATTATAGTAGTTATACTCTAGTGAAATTAATTCTTTGGTGCAGATATTGTTCTCAGAGGGGTGCACATGATAAAATCAAAATAGGTTTTCTTACTACCAGGCTACGTTTCATCTTTAAATTCTTTGGTGCAGATATTGTTCTCACAAGACTATACATGATAAAATCGAAATGGGTTTTCTTATTACCATGGCATATAAAGCAGGCTACATTTCATCTTTAAATTTTTTGGTACAAATATTGTTCTCATAGGGGTACACATGATAAAATCAAAATTGGAATTCTTACTACCATGGTATATAAAGAGACTACATTTCATCTTTTAATCTTTTGGTGGTGATATTGTTCTCCATATAGGGGTACATATTAGTGATGAGTGAGCACTAAATGTGCTGAACTTAGTGGTTCAGTGGTTTCTCAAAACCTACCCAGCTCTGCCAGAGCTCATTGTGAAAGTACACCGCGTGTGTGCCCATTTCATAAAGTCAAATACAGCTTCCCCCAACCTGACAGTGCTTCAGCAGCATTTGCAGCTTCCAGCTCACTGACTGGTGTGCGATGTCACGACACGTTGGAAATCAACGTTGTAGATGTTGGGAAGGATTTGTGAGCAGCAGATGGTAGTTGTTGAGTGCCACTGACTGGTGTGCGATGTCACGCCCGTTGGAATTCAGGTCAGCCCCCGCACATAAGAGCTGATGAGTGGGCATGGATGTCTGACATGTGTGCCATCCTCCAAAACTTTGAGGACTCCACAAAGTTGGTGAGCAGCGATGACGCCATAATTAGCATCACCATATCGCTTCTCTGTCTACTGAAACGCTCGCTGCTCACAATTGAAGAGGAGGCATTGCAGGTGCAGCAAGGAACTATACAGGGTGATGCTGTACAGCCCAACTTCATCTCATCTCAACGCAGATTGGGTGATAATGAGGAGGAGAACATGGACAGTCATCCTCTTGGTGAGGTCAGGGAAGTCTTGGCTGTTTTGGAAGTCTTGATACTCCTCTTTCAGTCTGTGGGAAAGCTGTATGAGTTTCGCTAAATGATGACCTTCAATAGCCTAAACCGTGACTTTGGTTATGCACGTTATTTCTCAAAACGCATTGCAGATCAGGCCACTGCCCAACTCTGTAGTCATGAAATTCAAGGCGTAAAGATCTTTGTGTGCCGAAGCACCACTGATTAGTGTGAGCTGATATTGGACGGGCGGCCATTGCTTATGGAACTAGCTGTATTAGAGGACTTCCTCTGATGAATGACAGCCTGAGTCGATACGGTTTCCCTCTATGCCAGTCCTTTCACCGACCTAAAGAATATGGCTATGGTAAAATACAACTCTCACCGAGAAGCAGCCCTGGATAGGAAAAGTCTGTGTGAAGGTTCCTGGACACTCTATGGCTGCTTTATTACTGTGGACTGACTGCAGCAATGTATAAGACTTAGTTAGGATGCAGTCTGGCACCTTGGCAAAGCCCAATTCTGTTCTTCCTCTGATATCTGTCACAGGTGTGTCAGGTTTGACAGAAAGTCATACAGGATCCGGCTGTAGAAGGTCGCTGCGTTTGGCCTTGCAAACATCTTCCTGATCTTTTCATTATCCCTCTCTCTCTAGGACCCAGCGGTGATCTTCACCTTGCTTTGGGTTATACTTTTAAGACCCAGCGGTGATCCTCACCTTCTGCTGCTAATTACCACACCCTTGCTGGATCCTTAAATACACTCAGTTTCTCCAGAGAGTTGCTGGTGATAGAGTTTTCTTTTCTATTCAGCCTGGAATTTTAGTAGTCGGCTAGAATTTCCTTGGAGTTCCTTTGTGGATTGTAGCCGTGTTCTCTCCAGTGTATTTTTAAAGCTAAGTATATTCCCTTGTATGTTTCCCTGGTTTGTACTTTTGTTTGCAATGGGGCTGATTAGTGCTAACCCTTTCCCCCCTCCCTACCAAGGGCCTAGCTCTAGGGTCAGCTAGGGCTAAGGTATCCTGCTCGGCAATAGGTGTGGAACCTATGTAGGGTCAATAGGGGAGTCAGGGTGTCATTAGATCTGCTTAAGGGTCTCCACTCTCCCTTTCCCTAGTTGTAAGGCTCCCTCCCCTGTTTCTGTCGTTATATGCTGGGTTCTCCTGATACCTAGCGTGACACTAACAAACAGGTCATGCTGGAGAAACTTGCACCTACTGCCACTCAGTGTCTTCAGCTCATTTGTGAGAAAGTAATGTTTGGGCAGCCAGTATACCAAATAAAATTCCTGAGATATGGAAATTGTAGATGGCTTCGCTTCTGGTACTGGGTGCTAATACCAAACCATGGCGTGCTATAATTCACTGGATATTCCTGGCTGGTTGGAGACAAGCTCATTCCCACAGAAAAGAACCAGCAAGCTAAGGACATGGTGGCCTCTATCATCATGAAGCAGTTAGCTCGTTGTCTAGGAGACAGACCACTGCTGCTGTCTACCTTGCGAACATTGTGTTGAAGCTTGCAAGGTGTCAAGGGTTTATCACAACAGAGAAGAGCCAGAAGACCGCAGAGTCTGATTCCTTCCACTCCTGTACTCATTAGAAGTAGAGATGAGCGGTGTTCGACTCGAACTGTTCGCCAATCTCAAATGCGAGCTGTTTTGGGCGGTGTTCGAGCCATTCGGCGAACACGAACAATTTGAAAAAAATTTGGCTGATCGAGTTTATGTTCGATAACTGTTCGTGCACCTAAATCATAACTGGATTTTTTCTCAGTAATGCTGAAAATTAATGTTAATATGCAGTTTGAGTGTACAGCGGGGCGGGGGGAGGGGCAGGGGATGGATCTCTGCAGAAATAATGAAGATCTCCATTTTTTTTTCTCTTTCCCGCATTTACAGTGGGGAGGTGCAATCTGTCAGCCTATCAGCAGCGCACACACGGAGCGAACTGCTTTTTTTCACACAAGCAAGGGCATGTGTCATTGGCACTGTATGTCACATGTCCTTGCCCTATAAGACCCAGCCATTTTCCCCGTCTCCACTATTTTCTCACTGCTGCAGCTGCGTGTTAGACGCCACCGCTGTTGCTGTGTGCGCTATACTTTGTTAATTTAAAGCCAATTTTCGCACAAATCTACAGATAGCTTGGGAGTAGGGAATAGTTGTGATTGCAGTCCTTTTCAGGACTAGGTTACATCATTTCCTACGACTTTTATCAGGCAGGTCTGTGCTCTTAAATAGATAGGTTGGGAGTAAAGACTAATTGTAATTGCAGTCCTTTTGAGGGCTAGGTTACATCAGTTCCTATCACTTTTATCAGGCAGGTCAGTGCTCTTAAATAGATAGGTTGGGAGTAAAGACTAATTGTAATTGCAGTCCTTTTGAGGGCTAGGTTACATCAGATCCTATCACTTTTTGCCAGGCAGGTCTGTGCCAGTGCTGTGCAATTTTTTTTCACAGCATTTGGCTAAATCTAGCAAAGCTAATCCTTTTTGGTCTCTTGCAGTGTGTGTTAGTCAGTGGAGTAGCCTATCTGTGTTGCAAGCTACACCACCTGTGTATAGAATGCACATTTTTTTACTGCACCTAGTGAAGTAAAACCTTTTGGGCATAGCATCATTCTATTAGTCCATCTATACTAACCTCCACCAGGTTGCAAATTCAATATAATTTTTATCTGCATCTAGCTCTGAAAAAAATATTTCGGCTTGTAGCAGTGTGTGGGACTTGTTCTATTAGTCCATCTATACTAACCTCCACCAGGTTGCAAATTCAATATAATTTTTATCTGCATCTAGCTCTGAAAAAATATTTCGGCTTGTAGCAGTGTGTGGGACTTGTTTTATTAGTCCATCTATACTAACCTCCACCAGGTTGCAAATTCAATATCATTTTTATCTGCATCTAGCTCTGAAAAAATATTTTGGCTTGTAGCAGTGTGTGGGACTTGTTCTATTAGTCCATCTATACTAACCTCCACCAGGTTGCAAATTCAATATAATTTTTTTCTGCATCTAGCTCTGAAAAAATATTTCGGCTTGTAGCAGTGTGTGGGACTTGTTCTTTTAGTCCATCAATACTAACCTCCACCAGGTTGCAAATTCAATATAATTTTTTTCTGCATCTAGCTCTGAAAAAATATTTTGGCTTGTAGCAGTGTGTGGGACTTGGTCTATTAGTCCATATATACTAACCTCCACCAGGTTGCAAGTTCAATATAATTTTTTTTTGCATCTAACCCAGCCAATACTTTTCAGCTAATACCACAGTTTGGCCACTCAGCTCTGCTCGGTTCCCATCCATTGTTTTTTGTGCAAACAACTCCAGAGTTGTCAATTAGTTAACCACCAAAATGAGTGGAAAAAGGCCTGCTGCTGGTGGAAAGGGGAAAAAAAGTTGTGTCCGTGGGGTAGGTGTTAAAGCAACAGTAACATCTGCAGAAGAAAGACCATCTTCCAGCCAAACTAAGATGTCTACTTCTTTTAGCGGACAATGTGATAAGATCCCTTTCTTACAGCCACGCCAATCGCTACAAATTCCAGATGAGGCACAAAAACAGCAGGTGCTTCAACGGATATCAAGTGCTCCTTTAAGTGGGCTCTCCTCCACCTCAACTTCAACATCACAAATATTCCAGTCCTCAGAGGTGTCACCCCAATCGCACTTGCTTCCTCACAGCTCCCAAGTCTCCAGCTGCCCATCTGAGTATGGGGTAGAACAGATGGTTGAGTCTGCAGAGCTGTTTACTCATACTATAGCCTGGGAATCAGAGGTCGGCTCCAGAGCTTCTGTGAATCCAGACGAGGAAATGATCTGCACTGATGCCCAGAATCTTTATGAGTCGGATCCAGGACCAGACGTAGAAGGTTCTGACCATAATGTAGACCCTCGTTCCCAAACTGTAACTCCTGTTGGTGGAGACAATGAGGAAGATGATGATGAGACTCAAATACCTGATTGGAGCGACAACTTTAGTTTTTTGTGAGGGCAGGGAGAGGTTGGCTCTGAGGACGACTGGTGTGATAACACACAGGGTGATGATGACGAGGTTGGAGATCCCACTTACTGTCAACCCACAGTCAGCCAGTCGATGAGGTCAGCAGAGGAGGTGGAGGAGGATGCTAGTGATGATGAGGTCATGTTGCGCCTTCCTGGAGAGAGATGTAGTACTGGAAGCACGTCAACAACTGCATCCTCAAACACAACTCTGCCTCTGACCACAAGTCGTGGTGGCTCTTCAGGTCGCATGGGTGCTAAGCCTTGCATAGCCTGGGCATTTTTTCAGATCGATAAGGATGACCCAACTTGTGTTATCTGTAACATTTGTCAGCAAAAGCTAAGTAGAGGCCAAAAAATACATAGTTTGAGTACTTCATGCATGAACCGTCACATGGATATGAAGCATAAGTTGCAGTGGGAAGCTCACTGTGCTACAATGCGGCCTTGCCGGCCGGGCCAACCACCGTCTGCCACATCTTGTGCATCCGCGGCCTTTTCATCCTCTGTGACTGGGGGGACAGCAGTCACACATGTTTTTGGACGCAGACCTGCCACCTCTTTACCCGCAACAGCCAGTGTGATTGGCAGGTCATCATTTTCTTTGGAGGTGAAAACACCAGCTGGTGTTCAGCGCTGTCCGACATCGATAGCACCACCTTTGGATCAAGGCAACCTAACATGTCCACCTGCATCTTCCTCACAGACCAGCAGTTTACCGGGGACACCCTTCTCAACCCCGTCTAAGCACAACAGCCAGCCCTCGGTCCCTCAGATGTGGACAAGTAAAAGACCATTTCCTCCTAGTCATGAGAAAGCTAAGAGGTTGAATTTCACCATCTGCAAGCTCTTGGCTACAGAAATGCTGCCTTTCCGCCTGGTGGACACAGAGGATTTTCGAGACCTTATGTCCATCGCAGTGCCCCAGTACCAGATGCCCAGTCGGCACTACTTCTCAAAGAAAGGTGTGCCTGCGCTCCACCAGCATGTCGCACACAACATCACCGCTTCTTTGAGAAACTCTGTATGTGACAGGGTGCATTTCACCACAGACACTTGGATGAGTAGGCATGGACAGGGGCGTTACTTGTCGCTGACTGGGCACTGGGTAACTATGGTGACAGCAGGACAAGGGGCTGCTGTCCAAGTCTTGCCGTCCCCACGAGTTGTGCGTCAATCCTCTTTATCTTAAAGTTCCTCCACTGCTTCTGCCTCCTCAACCTCCTCTCGGTCCTCCACCTGCACCCAAAGCCTGTCTGGTCATGCCACAAGCTTTCTAACTGCGCAGAAGGGACCTTCACACCTCCTTACTATGGTGGCAGCAGGGCTCAACGTCATCAGGCGGTTTTTACTTTGAAATGTCTGGGAAATGTGAGTCACACAGCTGAGGAGTTGTGGTCAGCTCTGGAGAACCAGTTTCATGAATGGTTGTCTCCACTGGACCTGAAACCAGGGAAGGCCGTGTGCGACAATGCTGCAAACCTGGGTGCGGCCCTTCGCCGGGGCAATGTCACACACGTGCCTTGTATGGCTCACGTGTTGAACCTGGTTGTCCAGCAATTTTTAGCCCACTATCCCGGACTAGATGGCCTTCTACAGAGGGCACGGTCGCTGTGTGCTCACTTCCACCGTTCGCATCCCGCAGCCCAGCGACTTACATCTCTACAGAAGTCGTTGGGCCTGCCACTTCACCGGCTAAAATGCGATGCGCCTACCCGGTGGAATTCAACTCTGCACATGTTGCAGCGACTGTGGCAGCACCGACAAGCCCTGATGCAATACGTTGGGATGTATAGCCTGGGCCAACAAGATCCAGAGGTGGGGCAAATCACGCTGGAGGAGTGGTCTCAGATCAGGTACCTATGCACCCTTCTGCACAGTTTTGAAATGGCGACGAAGATGTTTAGTGCTGACGATGCCATTATCAGCATGACTATTCCGGTGATTTACATGCTGGAGCACATGTTAAACAGAATTCGGAGTCAGGTGGTGGCACAAGAGGAGGTGGAGGAAGTAGAGGAGGAGGAGTTGTATGTGGAAGGGCTAACATCTGCAAGGTCCAGACGGTCGGCAGCACCAAGGCGGCAGGCATGTGAGGGTGGGGGAGATGGATTTACCAGGGCGCATGGTAGCAGCCAAACTAGTGAGGAAGGTGCAGGAGCCCAGGAAGAAGTGGAGGATGAACTGATGGAAGACTCATCAGATGAGGGAGACCTTGATCACATTTCTGTTGTGCGAGGTTGGGGGGAGAGGGCAGAGGAAGGAAGCATGATTGTTACCTTGCCACCAACACAACAGGGACTTGGTGCTACTGGATGCGCAAGACACATGAGTGCCTTCTTGCTGCACTACCTGCAACATGACCCTCGAATTGTGAGAATTAGAAATAATCCTGACTACTGGATTCATAGAATCATAGAATCATAGAATCATAGAATGGTAGAGTTGGAAGGGACCTCCTGGGTCATCTGGTCCAACCCCCTGCTCAAAGCAGGATTCACTAGATCATCTCAGACAGATGTCTGTCCAGCCTCTGTTTGAAGACGTCCATTGAAGGGGAAGTTTTTTCTAATATCTAATCTGTGTTTCCTCCCATTTAGTTTCATCCCATTGCTTCTAGTCTTTCCTTGTGCAAATGAGAATAAAGATGATCCTTCTACAATGTGACAGCCCTTGACATATTTGTAGACAGCTATTAAGTCTCCTCTCAGTCTTCTTTTTTGCAAGCTAAACATTCCCAAATCCTGCAACCGTTCCTCATAGGACATGGTTTGCAGACCAGTTACCATTCTGGTCGCTCTTCTCTGAACTTGCTCCAGTTTGTCTATGTCTTTTTTAAAATGTGGTGCCCAAAACTGTACACAGTATTCCAGATGAGGTCTGACCAAAGAGGAGTAAAGACCGATAATGACTTCACGTGATCTAGACTGTATGCTTCTGTTAATACATCCCAGAATTGTATTTGCCTTTTTTGCTGCTGCATCACACTGTTGACTCATGTTCAGTCTATGATCTATTAGTATACCTAAGTCTTTTTCACATGTACTGTTGCTTAGCTCTATTCCTCCCATTCTGTATATGCTTTTTTCATTTTTATTGCCCAGATGTAGTACTTTGCATTTTTCCCTGTTAAAAACCATTCTGTTGGTTGCTGCCCACTGCTCCAGTTTATTTAGGTCTTTTTGAATCCTCTCTCTCTCTTCTCTAGTATTAGCTATCCCTCCTAGCTTTGTGTCATCAGCAAATTTAATCAGTTTACCCTCAATTCCTTCATCTAAATCATTGATAAAGATGTTGAACAATACAGGTCCCAGGACGGAGCCCTGTGGTACCCCACTTGAGACATTCATCCAGCTGGATGTGAAGCCATTTACAACCACCCTTTGAGTCCGATCACTAAGCCAGTTATGAATCCACCTAACAGTTGCCTGGTCTATTGCATACTTGGTCATTTTTTCAATAAGGATGATGTGAGATACTTTGTCAAATGCTTTGCTGAAGTCAAGATATACTATATCTACAGCATTTCCCTGATCCACCCAGTCAGTGATTCTGTCATAGAAGGAAATTAAGTTAGTCTGACATGACTTGTTAGTTACAAACCCATGCTGACTCTGGTTAATCACTTCATTCTTATCCATGTACTTACATACATGTTGTTTAATAATTTGTTCAAAGATCTTTCCTGGTATAGAAGTCAGACTCACCGGCCTATAGTTCCCTGGGTCCACCTTCTTCCCCTTTTTGAAGATAGGAACAACATTTGCTCTTCTCCAGTCTTCTGGGACTTCTCCTGTTCTCCAAGAATTTTCAAAGATTATGGAGAGTGGTTCTAAAATTTCTTCTACAATCTCCTTCAGTACTCTGGGGTGTAATTCATCTGGACCTGGAGACTTGAACTCATTTATGTTAGCTAAATATTCCCTCACAATCTTTCTGTTTACTGATAACTTGGATTCCTCTATTCCTTTAAAAGGACAGTGAAGATCAGTTGATGTTACATTTTCTTTCTGAGAGAAAACAGATGCAAAATAGGAATTAAAAAGTTCGGCCTTCTCAACATCCTCTCTTACCATTTCTCCATTTTCATCCTGTAAAAATCCTATAGCATCTTTGACTTTTCTTTTACTTTTGACATACCCCCAAAATCCTTTTTTATTGCTTTTGACATCTCTTGCAAGCCTTAATTCATTGTCAGCTTTAGCTAACCTGATACGTGCCCTGCAGGATCTGCAGACTGCATTATAATCTTCTTTAGATATGCCTCCCTCTTTCCATTTAATAAACATTTCTTTCTTTCTTTTTAGCATGTGTTTAAGTTCTGTGTTCATCCATCCTGGTTTCCTTAAATGCTTCCCATTCTTCCTACTTTTTGGGATTGTTAACGATTGTGCTTTGAGAATCTCATTTTTAAAAATTTCCCATCCTTCCTGGACATTTTTGTCCTTAAGGACATCCAGCCATTGGATCCCTCCTATTCTCTTTCTGAGTCTCTTAAAATCTGCCTTTCTAAAATCTAACCTTGAAGTTTGAGTCTTCACATGTCTTCCTCCTCTAGTTATCCAAAATTCTATAATAGCATGATCGCTGCCTCCTAGGGTCCCAGCCACCTTTACCTCCTCAACCATTTCCTCCCTGTTTATAAGGATTAGATCCAAAGTAGCAGATCCCCTTGTTTTCTCCCCTACCTTTTGGAAGATAAAGTTGTCAGCAAGAGAGGATAAGAATTTGCTTGACCTGTTAGTTTTACTTGAGAGAGATTCCCAACAAATGTCTGGATAGTTGAAATCTCCCATGACCACTACGTCATATTTTTTGGAGAACTTGGTCATTTGATACATAAAGAGTTCATCCATATCTTCAGCTTGCCCAGGTGGCCTGTAGTAAATGCCTACAATGGTGTCCTTTCCGTTGTTCTCTCCTTGTATTCTTACCCAAACAGTTTCCACAGAACTCCCAGTCTCTGAAGCTTCAATCTCTGTGCAGATATACGCTTTTCTAACATACAATGCAACACCTCCTCCTCGTTTATCAAGTCTGTTTCTTGCAAATAAGTTGTATCCTTTTAGCCTTTTATTCCAATCATGTGTATCGTCCCACCAAGTTTCAGTGATTCCAATGACATCATATTCCTTTTCCTGCATTAGTAGTTCCAATTCTCCTTGTTTGTTGCCCATGCTTTGTGCATTTGTATAAAAACATTTTAGTTTGTGATTGGTTTCTCTTCCTCCCATATTTTTATTATTTAGATTTTTTTGTCTTTGTTCTTCTTTTCCACTTCCAGTAGCAGAGATCTCAATAGTATTTGTCAGCTGTATGGCTTTTTCTGGCCTTTTGCTTCCCTTCCCACATTGTTCTAGTTTAAAGCTCTTCTGATGAGTGTAGCAAGGCGACTTCCAAATACATGTTTTCCAGTCTTCGTAAGGTGCACCCCATCTCTAGCAAGTAGTCCATCGTATAGGTAATTCATTCCGTGATCCAGAAATCCAAATCCTTGTTGACGGCACCATCGACGTAGCCAGTTGTTCACCTGTAGAATCTTATTCCACCTCATTGTTCCATGGCCATCCACTGGGAGGATGGATGAGAAGACCACCTGCGCTCCCAATTCTTTCACTTTCTTGCCTAAGTCTTCAAAGTCACTGCAGATGGTTTCCAGGTCCTTTCTTGCGGTGTCATTTGTCCCCACATGTATTAGCAGGAATGGGTAGTGATCTGTAGGTCTGAAGAGTCTTGATATCCTGTCAGACACATCTTTAATTTTTGCTCCTGGAAGACAGCACATTTCTCTTGAGGTTATGTCTGGTCTGCAGATAGCGGCCTCTGTTCCTCTTAACAGGGAATCCCCCATGACCACCACTCTCCGTTTTTTCTTCACAACATTCTTCTTTCTCCATCCAGGAGGATTCTGAGGGCTTACAAGGTTATTCATTGCTGGCAAAGTCTTATCTTGCTGTATTTCTTCATGGTTCTCCTGCGTGAGAGCCTGGTACTGGTTCCTGAGCAGTATGGGTGCTGACTGCCTCTCGATCCTCCTGCTTCTGTGGGTCACATGCTTCCATTCCTCTGTTTCGTCAGGTGCAGTTCGAATTTCTTCTCTTTCTGAATCATAAAGAGATAATTCTGCTCTGTCTAAGAACTCTTCACCTTCCTTAATGATTTTCAAGGTAGTTAACCTCTCTTCTAGATTTCGCAACTTTTCCTCCAACAGGGACACAAGCTTGCATTTCTGGCATGTGAAGTCTGGCTTTTCCACTGGCAAGTCTGTGAACATGTAGCAGGATATGCAGCTCACCAAATGGCTCCTGGACTCTTCCATGTTCTTATTGTTAATGTTCTGAAAACAGTGAAAAAAGATTAAAAAAAAAGCTTCAAAATGCGCACGCCGGCAGGCGCGCGGTTTACCGATGTCCTCTTTTCAGCTCCAACAGCCAAAATCCAGTGTTCTTTGAGCTCGCGGAGACTCTTCACTTACCCCAAAATGCAGTGGGAATATGCAAATTATCTCCTCAGGACTCCTCCCCTGGTTTACCGATGTCCTCTTTTCAGCTCCAACAGCCAAAATCCAGTGTTCTTTGAGCTCGCGGAGACTCTTCACTTACCCCAAAATGCAGTGGGAATATGCAAATTATCTCCTCAGGACTCCTCCCCTGGGTTGCCACACTCTTAGATCACCGGTACAAAAGTAAATTTGCTGAAATTATTCCTGCCATAGAAAGAGATGCACGCATACAGGAGTATCAGCAGAGACTGTTGCAGAATCTTACATGCGCTTTTCCCCAAAACACTAGTGGTGCACGTAGTGAATCTCACAGTTCCAACTTGCCAACCGTGGGACCATCGAGTGTTCAGCTCTCAAAACGTAACAGAAACACAGTATCTGCTGGTAACATCAATTTTGCGGAATCATTTCACCACTTTTTTAGCCCATTCTTTGCAAGGCTACAGGAGACAAGAAGTCTGACACATAGTCAACGCCTAGAGACGATGGTACAGGAGAATCTCCAAGTAAGCATTGGAGCCATGACTGTGTCACTGGACCCTTGCTCTGTTTGGGCTTCCAGTCTGGATAAATGGCCGGAGCTTGCCACTTACGCCTTGGAGATCTTGTCATGCTCCGCAGCCAGCGTTCTGTCTGAACGTGTGCTCAGCGCTGCTGGTGGTGTGCTGACAGATAAGCGCACGCTGCTCTCCACTGATAATGTAGACAGACTCACGTTCATAAAGATGAACAAATCATGGATCCGAAACGACTTTTCTACCCCTGTGTCATCCTGGGGACAGTAAAAGCTTGATGATTTGTTAAAATCACCTCACCAACCGTTTTAAGCTTTCAAATTACTAATCATGTTTATCTGTATCTTGGCTGGAAAATAATTTGGGCCTTGTAGCAGTGTGCAGCACTGATTCTATTAGGCCATCTATACTAAACTCCACCAGATTTAAAATTACTAATCATGTTTATCTGCATCTTGGCTGGAAAATAATTTGGGCCTTGCAGCAGTTTGCAGTACTGATTCTATTAGGCCATCTATACTAAACTCCACCAGATTTCAAATTAATAATAATTTTTAGCTGCATCTAGCCAGGAAAATAATTTTGGGGCTCCTAGATGCGCAAGACACAGGAGTGCCTTCTTGCTGCACTACCTGCAACATGACCCTCAGATTGTCAGAATTCGAAATAATCCTGTCTACTGGGTTGCCACACTCTTAGATCCCCCACACTCTTCGATCAACCTTTTCATTTTATTAAAAAACAATAAAATGGTCATTTTTGAAATTCTAAGCATTAGCAGGTTATTAGAAACTGAAATCAAACAGTTTTCAACTCAAAACTTTATTCTAGGTGATGTTACATTTGCACATAGGACCCCTTGTTCGAAAGGAGCTTCTGAACTCTCTCGTCCATTGAATTTGTCAGGTTTTGGATGGTTTCTGCTTCAATTGTTTTGCATGAGGACAGAATACCCTCCCAGAGCTGTTGCTTAGATGTGAACTGCCTCCCGCCATCATAGACACTCCTTTTGATGATGCTCCAGAGGTTCTCAATGGGGTTGAGGTCAGGGGAGCATGGGGGTCACACAATAAGTTTGCCCCCTTTTATGCCCATATCAGCCAGAGATGCAGATGTGTTATGTGCAGCATGAGACGGTGCATTATCATGCATGAAAATGATCTTGCTGCGGAATACACGGTTCTTCTTCTTGAACCATGGCAGGAAGTGCTGTTTGAGAAACTCCACATACATTATGGAGTTCATCTTTACCCCTTCAGGGATCCTAAAGGGGCCGACAATCTCTCTCCCCATGATTCCAGCCCAAAACATTACTCCACCTCCTCCTTGTTGGCGCCTTAGCCGTGTTTGCATGGGATGTCCATCAACCAGCCATCCTCCACTCCATCCATCTGGACCATCGAGCGTTGCACGGCACTCATTGGTGAACAAAACAGTTTTGAAGTCAGTCTTCATGTATTGTTTGGCCCACTGGAGCCATTTCTGCTTGTGTGCAGTGGATAGAGGAGGTCGACAGGGTGGCTTACGCACAGCTGCAAACCTCTGAAGGACCCTGCATCTTGTTGTTCGGGGGACGTTGGAGGCACCAGCAGCTTCAAAAACTTGTCTGCTGCTATGACAAGGCTTTTTTGCCGCTGCTCTTTTAACCTGACGTAATTGTCTGTAGGCAAGAGTCCTCAATTTTCCCTTATCAGCACGCACACGTGTGTACTGTGAATCAGCTACATACTTCCTGATTGTGCGATGATCAGGATGAAGTGTCTTGGCAATGTTGATTGTAGTCAAGCCTTGACCTAAACACTCCACAATTTGTTGCTTCTCAGCAGCCGACACATCCTTTTTCTTTCCCATTTTGGCAGAAAATGTAGGCTGCTTAATAATGTGGGACATCCTTCTTAAGTAGTCTTGCCTTTCATTGGACACACCTGCCAAACTAATTAGCACAGGTGTCTGCAATTGCTTACAGTGATATAAAGAGCCCTGACACACATCACCATCAATGAGTTTAACTGACAAACAAAAAAATTCTTACCTTATCACTCCTAAACACTTTTTGCATAATAATTTGGAACACAGTGTACATGTGCTTTTCCACAAAACACCAGTGGTTCACGTAGTGAATCTTACAGTTCTAACTTGCCAACCGTGGTCTGTATGGAGTTGTTCAATAAAGGGCCCAAAATTAAGATAACATAGACGGGAGAGGTCTCTATGAATAGGAATTCCTAAGTATTTGATACCCTGTGAGGGCCTGGCAAAGGGAAAGTTGGACTGGATGGAATCCTGTATGTATTTGGGGAGGGAGACATCTAAGGCCTCAGACTTCGCTGCAATGATTTTAAAATTTGACCATGTAACAAAGTGATCTATTTCAGCCATAACAGCAAGGATGGATATGTGTGATTGAGTGATATATACTAGGACATCATCAGCAAATGCAGAGCACTTGTACTCGGTGCCTCCCACCTCAATCCACCTAATATTGGGGTTATGGCGAATTGATGAGAGCAGGTGCTCCGTCACTAGGATGTATAAGAGAGGGGACAGAGGAAATCCCTGCCTTGTCCCATTGGTGATTATGAAAGGTGATGAAAATGTTCCATTTATCTTCAGCCTATGTGACGTATTGCGATACAGGGCTGTGATTTTGCCTATAAAAGGGTCCCCTAGACCCCTACCCCAAGCTTTTTAAGAGATAAATATATGGCGTGCCAGGAGACTCTATGAAATGCTTTCTCAGCATCCAACGAGAGTATCTAATTACAAATTTTTAACTGCATCTAGCCCAGGAAATACTTTGTGCCTAGTAGCAGTGTCTGCTAGCCAGCGGATTATCCCAGCTGTTAAGCAAGCTACACCACCTGTAGTTTGGACACTTAATTTTTTCAAAGGAAATGGTTTGGGCCCCCGGGACACGCAGTGAAGAGCATCGGGGAGGCACCCCAAGGCACAGGGGCTGGGACTGGCGGTAGGACGCCTTGCGGTGGACCGCCAAGCTCGATCCTTATAAAAGCTTTTTAACTGCAGCAGCCTTAGTGGACGCTACTGGAGCTGGAATTACGCGGCTGCTGGCATGAGACTTGCCCTCCAATAGATCCTTGTAAAAGGATTTAAAGTGTGCTCATTCAAATTAGAGAGACAATTTAAATTAAAAAGATTAGACCTGCCTCCACCGCAGGGGGGCTCGCTCGACCCACCAACGGACAGGCATCAGTATTGGGAGAGGGGGGCTGGCCATCAGGGTCCACCGCGGCTCTGGCATAAACCCGGCGACACGGAGGTGGCACGGGCAGGAACGGATTGACCGTGTTGGCTTCGCACTTTTTTGGTTTTAGAAGGGCATGACATGCCTATATCTGTGTCTCCCCCTCCTTTTACTCCTCCACCTCTTTTCTTTCCGCATGACTATATGTACTTGTCATTTTTCCATGTGTTAGTTGGGTCTTCTGAGCAGTTTGTCAGGTTTTGGACACCTTTGAAGGTGTTTTCTATGTGTTTCTATGTGTTTTTGTTTGCCTGCCATTGGTGTTAACGGTGTTCGAAGGTGTTCGACGAACAGTTCGGCGAACACACGGGTGTTTGAAGAACCGAACCGAACTCGAACACTACGGGGGTGGCTCAACACTAATTAGAAGCCTTTCGCCTTCATATAAATTGGTGCAGGTTTATTTTAGCAGTGCAGGGGTTAATCTGCTCAGTTGTGAGCTCCTGGAAGCTTACCTTCATTTAGGTGTCAGCTGTCCAGTGTTAGCCACTCCCAGCTCCTATGTATACTGGGCTTCGGCAGGCTATCATCGCCAGAGCTAGCTTTGGCTGCATGGTGCTAGAAGTGTGACGAGTGTTGTTGTTTGAGAAGGTGTTTGGAGGATTAATACTAAGACTGTTGTGTGGTTTAGGTTGTGTGTAATCCTTTTCTTCTCCTATTTGGTTTTTCCTCATCCTCCACTCCCCGGTGTTAACCTCTGTTGTTTGCGTGCATATATTTGTATGATTGCTATTTTCCTTTAGCCCTGTTAGTATTTCCTTGTTAGTCTGGTTGGTGTACTGCCATACACTTCTTCACCCCTCTTCCTCTCTTCCCTGTGTGGGAGAAGGGAAAAGACTGAGGGCGGATTGAAAAGCTCAGACAAGGTATGTGGCCCCGGCGTCTTCATCTTCAGAAGTAATCTGGGGAACAGGGCCAGCTAGGGCGCCCCTAGGATTAGGGACAGGGAAGGAGCCCCTGGTTCTGGGATACCTGACAACAGAGTTGTGACACGAAGATTAAAAAGTTACATTGGAAAGTCTGATTTTTGCACTAAAGATCCTGCTGTGTTTTTATAGTTTTAAGTGAGCACAGAAAGACTGTGGCTTCTGCAGCAGAGCATCCAGGCCGGGATAGTGTCGGAGAAATTGCTGTACCATGAGGTTGAGGATGTGAGCCATGCAAGGCACGTGTGTGAGGTTGCCCTCACCACCAGGTTTGCACCATTATCACATACGGCCTTGCCTTGCTCCAGGCTTAGTGGAAACACCCATTGCTCAAATTCGGCATGGATAGCTGTCCACAACTCTTAATCAGTTTAATTGTGATATCCAAGTCATATTATTTGAAACACTGCCTGATTGCAGTGAGCCCTGGCTGCGCAGTACGGAGGTGGGGAGATTCTATCTGCACTGTTGAAACGTGTGTCTCATTAAGGCAAAGGTTGAGGGCACAGGTGGAGGCCCTAGAGTAGGTGGAATCCAACACTTGCTGTTTAGTGACACTTTGGTGTCTAGTGGTTTAGTTCTCCAAACCTAGCTGTTCAGTAGTTTAGTTTTCCAACCCCTATTGTCTATTACTTTTGTTCTCCATGTTCTGGTGTGTATTTGTTTAGTTCTCCAACTGTAGCTGTTTAGTAGTTTAGTTTTCCAAACCCTGTTGTCTATTAGTTTAGTTCCCCATGTTCTGGTGTGTATTTGTTTCATTCTCCGACCCTAGCTGTTTAGTAGATTAGTTATCCAACCCATGTTGTCTATTTGTTTGGTTCTCCATCTTCTGGTGTGTATTTGTTTCATTCTCCAACCCTAGGTGTTTAGCAGTTTAGTTCTCCAACCCCTGTTGTCTAGTAGTTTAGTTCTCCATCTTCTGGTGGGTAGTGGTTTAGTTCTCCATCCCCAAGCACCCTACAAGCCTTGGGGGTTACAAAACTTGTGGAGCAGCTCATTGCCTGCCTGCCCCCACAACCCCCAGAATCACCCAGTGCCCAGTCAGCGAGATGTAACGCCCTTGGCCTTGCTTGCTTGTCCAGGTGTCAGTGGTGAAATGCACCCTGTCAGACCTAGATTTTTTCAAGGAACAGGTGATGTTGTCTGCAACATGCTGGTGTAACACAGGCACATTTTTCTTAGAGAAGTAATGGCGACTGGGCAACTGGTACTGGGGGACTGCGACGGCCATCAGCTTTCAGAAACCGTCTGTATCGAATTAACTGGGTGGAAAGGCAAGATGAGCAATTGTATGTACACTGTGTTATATAATATGATGACTGCAATAAATTAAGAGGATAAAAACTTTGATGGAAGTGCTTCTTTTAAACAGGTATTCCAAAAAAGAGATTTTTTTATATTAAAGGTGAAGGGAAAAAGGCAACATGACATTACTAAATAGGATGGGACCAGAATATATAAATAGAATCACTTCCCAGAAGCATGCACGTGCAATTGGCTTCTATATTCAAGTGGAAAGCTCTAACAAGCCTAGGAGCAGAGATATCATCCGCCCTTACCCAGGAGTTATCTTCGGGACCGAAACCCTTCCAGGAAACGAGATACTGTAATCTCTCTCTATGCCATCTAGAATTCAAGATACGTGAAATTTCATATTCGCTGTCTTCCACCACAGGAGGAACTGTGACAGTGGAATCCCTATCAGATACATCCGCCTTTTTCAACAAGGAAGCATGAAACACAGGATTAATCTTCCAGGAAGTAGGGACATCTAACCTAACCGCAGACGGGTTAACAACCTGAAGCACTTTAAATGGACCCACAAACTTAGGACCCAGTTTTTTAGAGGGAATCCTCAACCGAAGGTTCTTTGAGGACAACCAAACCATGTCACCCACAGTAAACAAAACCTCCTTACGTTTCCTGTCAAAATACTTCTTGGACTTCTTGTTAGCCTCTAGAAGGTTGCAACGTACATTAGTCCAAACTCTCTCCAAATCACCGGAAAAATTCTCCTACTCCGGCACTGCCGACCCCAATTTGGAGAACGAACCAAAAGACGGATGTCTCCCAGTACAACAAAAAAAAGGAGAACACCAAGCTCAGGAGGATCTATGATTGTTAAGAGCAAATTCTGCGAGAGGCAGAAACTCAGACCACACCTCTTGATTGTCCACCACAAAACATCGCAAAAACTGTTCTACATCCTGGTTCTTTCTTTCAGTCTGTCCATTAGACTCAGGATGATACCCAGATGAAAATGACAAATGGACTCCCAACCTGTCACAAAAAGCACGCCAAAAGAGAGCCGCAAACTGAGGTCTTCTATCAGAAACAATATCCGTGGTAACGCCATGAAGCTTGACAATCTCCTTAACAAATGTCTTAGCAAGAGTCTTGGCGCAGGGCAACTTAATGAATGGAACCAAATGACACATCTTACTAAAACGGTCCACGACCACCCAGATGACAGTAAAACCCTCGGACACAGGCAGATCAGTAACAAAATCCATTGTGAGATGCATTCAAGGCGCACTAGGAACCTCCAGAGGGCAAAACAAACCCGCAGCAGGAGTATGTGAAGCCTTTGACCTAGCACACACAGTACATTGATGCACCCACTTGATGACTTCTTTCTGCCATCCAGGCCACCAAAAACTGCGACTAATAAGTCTCTTAGTCTCCGAAATTGCTGGATGACCTGCCAACCGAGACTCAAGACACTCCACAAACAAGTCTCTCCTAAAGGTTCTAGGCACGAACAACCTCCCATGGGGAGTGTTAGATGGAGCATCATCTTGAGCTTTTAGAATCCCATTCCCCAAAACGGAGCCCAATGCCGCCACAACAACTCCTTTCTGTAAAATGCTCTCCTCCTCCTCGGCACCGACCGCAGGAGAGAAGCAGCGAGATAAAGCATCGGCTTTAACATTCTTAGTACCAGGGATATAGGTAACAGAAAAATGAAACCGAGAAAAAAAAAGTGCCCACCTAGCTTGACGGGCATTCAAACGCTTGGCAGCATCCAGATAGATCAAATTCTTATGATCTGTGAAAACCTGAATTGGAAATCTAGCGCCTTCCAAGAAATGACGCCAATGTTCAAACGCGAGTTTAATAGCCAGCAACTCCCGATTTCCAACATCATAATTCAATTCGGTTTCCGAAAATTTTTTCGAAAAGAAGGCACAAGGATGTACTCCATCCCTGTTCTCCTGAGACAAAACTGCTCCGACCCCCACCGACGAAGCATCGACCTCGACCAAAAAAGGCTTGGTCTCATCAGGCTGCATAAGGATAGGGGCTGAACTGAACCTCTCTTTGAGATACTTAAACGCTTCAATGGCCTCATAGGTCCATTGGACAGTATTTGCACCTTTCCTGGTGAGATCGGTTAGAGGCTTAACAATTACAAAAAATTTCTTAATGAATTTCCTGTAATAATTGGCAAAACCCAAAAATCTCTGTATAGATTTCAAACCAATAGGCCTAGGCCATTCCTGCACAGCCTGAACCTTCACCGGGTCCATCTCAAAGCCCTCACTGGAGACAATGTAGCCCAAAAAACTAATTTTCTGCACAGCGAACTCACATTTCTCCAGCTTAGCAAACAGTGAATTATCACTCAATAACTGCAAAACTTCACGTACACTCTGCCAATGGGACTCCAGATCTGGCGAATAAATCAAAATGTCATCCAAATACACAACCACGTTCTTACCAATCAAAGGTCTCAGGATGTCTTTAATAAGGTTCTGAAAAAATGTAGGTGCATTGGTAAGACCAAAAGGCATCACCAGATTCTCAAAATGACCTACCGGAGTGTTAAAACCAGTTTTCCATTCATCACCCTCCTTCACTCGTAACAAATTGTATGCCCCTCGGAGATCAATTTTAGAGAACCAGTTGGCTCCCACTAACTGGTTAAACAAGTCATGAATTAACGGCAATGGGTAGGCGTTGCGTACGATAATCTTATTAATTTCATGAAAATCCAGACATGGACGCAAACCCCCGCCCTTCTTTTTAACAAAGAAAAATCCAACTGCCACAGGCGACTTAGAAGGTCTAATGTGACCAGCCGCCAGGCTAGTCTGTATGTACTCCTCCAAGGCCTTTCTTTCACGGATAGCTAGTAGTGTTGAGCGAGCATGCTCGACACTGCTCGGTACTCGCCCGAGCATCACGCTGCTCGGGATGTTCGGCGAGCACCGAGCATTTCCGGGTTACTCGGGCGGGAGCTCGGGTCTCCACCCTGCATGTTTGGTGCTCTTTACAGAGCCAATGAACATGCAGGGATTGCCAGCCAGTCACTGTAATGCTGCAGCCATGTTGTTTGTGGGCATTACAGTGATTGGCTGGCCGCACAGCGTCACCTCGAGTATTTAAAACCAGGCGCCGCCATCTTGGACACAGTCGTTCCGGATCAGACAGTGTAGAGACAGCGCTGCTGATTTAGGGAGAGATATATCCTGCAAAAGTTAGTGTAAGGTCTGTAAAGGCTGCCAGATCAAACAAACAGTCCTTCTCAGGACTAATATCCATCCCAGATATCAGGCAGGCAGGCAGGCTGTATAGGAGACGCAGTGGTTATACCAGCAAACGCTGCATTACAGTCCTGTGTGCTCCTGTTGCTGAAATTGCTGGACTTAGCTCCAGGTCACGGGGGCCAGGAAAAATCCCTTTTTTTTATCTAAATCCTCTTTTTTTTTCCTCCTTCACACTGTACAAATACCCGTCTTATTAACCTTTCGGTGTCCCCCCCCCCCCAAAAAAAAAATAAAGTGTGTCTCTGATTTTTCAGACACAAATATATCTGTTGAAAATAGTCTGGTGTAGGCTAGAGAAATAGAAGTGTGGTTTTGCAGTTCCATGGTTCAAACCTCTGTATTATCCAGTTTTGGGCCATTTGTATCTAAAAAGAACAGTTTGAGTGTGTCTCTTACTGTTCAGCCGCAAATATATATATTTAAAATAGTCTGGTATACACCAGTAAATTATAACTGTGGTTTTGCTGTTCCACGGTAAAAAATCTCTATTATCCTGCTTTTGGCATTTTTTGCCGTAAAAAAAAACTAATAGTGTCTCCCTGATTTTTCAGACACAAATATATCTGTTGAAAATAGTCTGGTGTAGGCCCGAGAAATACAAGTGTGGTTTTGCAGTTCCACGGGTCAAATCTCTGTATTATCCTGCCTTTTTGCATTTTTTGCCATAAAAAAATAGTAGTGTTTCCTGATTGTTCAGACACAAATATATCTGTTGAAAATAGTCTGGTGTAGGCCCGAGAAATACAGTGGAACAGCAAAACCACAGTTATAATTTACTGGTGTATACCTGACTATTTTCAACAGATATATTTGTGTCTGAACAATCAGGAGACACTACTACTGTTTTTCTTTACGGCAAAAAATGCCAAAAGCAGGATAATAGAGATTTTTTACCGTGGAACAGCAAAACCACAGTTATAATTTACTGGTGTATACCAGACTTTTTTATATATATATTTTTGCGGCTGAACAGTGAGCGACACACTCAAACTGTTTTTTTTTAGATACAAACGGCCCAAAAGTGGATAATACAGAGGTTTGAACCGTGGAACTGCAAAACCACACTTCCGTTTCTCTGGCCTATACCAGACTATTTTTAAAAGATATATTTGTGTCTGAAAAATCAGGGAGACACTATTAGTTGTTTTTTTTACGGCAAAAAATGTCAAAAGCAGGATAATAGAGATTTTTTACCGTGGAACAGCAAAGCCACAGTTATAATTTACTGGTGTATACCAGACTATTTTCAACAGATATCTTTGTGTCTGAACAATCAGGAGACACTATTATTTTTTTTTTACTGCAAAAAATGGCAAAAGCAGGATAATAGAGATTTTTTACCGTGGAACAGCCAAACCACAGTTATAATTTACTGGTGTATACCAGACTATTTTCAACAGATATATTTGTGTCTGAACAATCAGGAGACACTACTAGAGATGAGCGGTGCAAAAAAGGAGAACAAAGAGAGCAATATGGCAACAGACAGCAATTTTATTCAAAAATACATTACCAAAGTGTTAAAAGTCATATAGAGATAACACAGCAATGAGGTAAAAAGAGGTGCCAGAGCTAAGGCATCTCCTGGGGATCATACAGTGGAATATCCGACCCTGGCAGGTACATCTAAAAAGAGGACAAGGAGTCCAGAAATGGGTGCATAGATAGATCAATCAAAAAACCCTCCATTGAGAGGGAAACAGCCCCCTTGTGAGGCGGAAAGTCCAATACAGTCAATAGAACAGTAAATCAAGTCTAGTACAATAATTAGTGACTGACAAGAACTTAAGGCAATAAAAAATGCACCCATCTCAGGCACCAATATATAATAGATTACAGTGTCCAAGATGCACCTAGAGTCTAGTACATGGCACTCACCCAAGCAAACAGAAGGGGAGAAACCTGAGTATAGGGCAGTCGGCCAGATCCCAGGGTAGCCACAGAAAGTGCAGGTAGTGAGGGACGCGCCCCAACGTGTGTTTTGCTTCTTTCTCAAGAGGCGCCGTATGTTACACCAGAAAGGACCTAACTATATACGCCCCCAATCCAGTCACATGATCGACTGGGCGCGGAGCTCATTGGTATACAGCGGGGCGTGCGTCCGGAGCCCCGCCCCCCGCCGCGCGCGTCACAACCGTCAGGTCCCGGACAGGCGTCAGGGGGCGCACCTAGGAATGCCCCCAGAGGCGTGCCAGGAACGTGGAGACAGACGGACACGCGCGCAGGACAGCGAGGGACCAGGAGGCACGCGCACCACCAATGATAAAGATAGAGGTAAAGTATACTAAAGTGACTAGCGATAGGACTCAATCATAGAAGGAGTTAGGCAGAACATTCTCATGATCCACAGTTAGTAACTTTGTGATGCATCAGTACAATTCTCCATGGGTACACAGAGGCAAATAGATATAATTCCAGGGGATCACCCCCAAGATGTGCAAGTCCATAAAGATGATGCAACTCAAAGTGGGTTGATTTCACTCCAAGATGGAGGGGTGCACATTTGAGGAAGGGATCGTAAACGATGTTCCATCTTATCAGCTATCAGAAATGTCTTGAGCTTCAATTTGAGAAGGTCCAATACTATACTCAGGTTTCTCCCCTTCTGTTTGCTTGGGTGAGTGCCATGTACTAGACTCTAGGTGCATCTTGGACACTGTAATCTATTATATATTGGTGCCTGAGATGGATGCATTTTTTATTGCCTTAAGTCCTTGTTAAGTATTGTACTAGACTTGATATACTGTTCTATTGACTGTATTGGACTTTCCGCCCCACAAGGGGGCTGTTTCCCTCTCAATGGAGGGTTTTTTGATTGATCTATCTATGCACCCATTTCTGGACTCCTTGTCCTCTTTTTAGATGTATCTGCCAGGGTCGGATATTTCACTGTATGATCCCCAGGAGATGCCTTAGCTCTGGCACCTCTTTTTACCTCATTGCTGTGTTATCTCTATATGACTTTTAACACTTTGTTAATGTATTTTTGAATAAAATTGCTGTCTGTTTTGCCATATTGCTCTCTTTGTTCTTGTTTTTTGCACCTCTCATCTGTAGTAGTGTCTCCTGATTGTTCAGACACAAATATATCTGTTGAAAATAGTCTGGTATACACCAGTAAATTATAACTGTTGTTTTGCTGTTCCACGGTAAAAAATCTCTATTATCCTGCTTTTGGCATTTTTTGCCGTAATTAAAAAATAATAGTGTCTCCTGTTTGTTCAGACACAAAGATATCTGTTGAAAATAGTCTGGTATACACCAGTAAATTAAAGCTGTGGTTTTGCTGTTCCACGGTAAAAAATCTCTATTATCCTGCTTTTGACATTTTTTGCCGTAAAAAAGAAAACTAATAGTGTCTCCCTGATTTTTCAGACACAAATATATCTTTTAAAAATAGTCTGGTGTAGGCCAGAGAAACGGAAGTGTGGTTTTGCAGTTCCACGGTTCAAACCTCTGTATTATCCACTTTTGGGCCGTTTGTATCTAAAAAAAAACAGTTTGAGTGTGTCGCTCACTGTTCAGCCGCAAATATATATATTTTAAAAAGTCTGGTATACACCAGTAAATTATAACTGTGGTTTTGCTGTTCAACGGTAAAAAATCTCTATTATCCTGCTTTTGGCATTTTTTGCCATAAAGAAAAACAGTAGTAGTGTCAACTGATTGTTCAGACACAAATATATTTGTTGAAAATAGTCAGGTATACACCAGTAAATTATAACTGTGGTTTTGCTGTTCCACGGTATTTCTCGGGCCTACACCAGACTATTTTCAACAGATATATTTGTGTCTGAACAATCAGGAAACACTACTGTTTTTTTATGGCAAAAAATACAAAAAAGCAGGATAATACAGAGATTTGACCCGTGGAACTGCAAAACCACACTTGTATTTCTCGGGCCTACACCAGACTATTTTTAACAGATATATTTGTGTCTGAAAAATCAGGGAGACACTATTAGTTTCTTTTTTACGGCAAAAACTGCCAAAAGCAGGATAATAGAGATTTTTTACAGTGGAACAGCAAAACCACAGTTATAATTTACTGGTGTATACCAGACTATTTTAAATATATATATTTGCGGCTGAACAGTAAGAGACACACTCAAACTGGTATTTTTTAGATACAAATGGCCCAAAAGTGGATAATACAGAGGTTTGAACTGTGGAACTGCAAAACCACACTTCTATTTCTCTAGCCTACACCAGACTATTTTCAACAGATATATTTGTGTCTGAAAAATCAGAGACACACTTTATTTTTTTTTGAGGGGGGGGACAAAAAAAGGTTAATAAGACGGGTATTTGTACAGTGTGAAGGAGGGAAAAAAAAGAGGATTTAGATTAAAAAAAAAAGGATTTTTCCTGTCCCCCGTGACCTGGAGCTAAGTCCAGCAATTTCAGCAACAGGAGCACACAGGACTGTAATGCAGCGTTTGCTGGTATAACCACTGCGTCTCCTATACAGCCTGCCTGCCTGCCTGATATCTGGGATGGATATTAGTTCTGAGAAGGACTGTTTGCTTGATCTGGCAGCCTTTACAGACCCTACACTAACTATTTTGCAGGATATATTTCTCCCTAAAGCAGCAGCGCTGTCCCTACACTGTCTGATCCGGAACGACTGTGTCCAAGATGGCGGCGCCTGGTTTTAAATACTCGAGGTGATGCTGTGCGGCCAGCCAATCACTGTAATGCACTACCTCACTACGTGCACTTTCTGTGGCTCCCATGGGATCTGGCCGACTGCCCTATGCTCAGGTTTCTCCCCTTCTGTTTGCTTGGGTGAGTGCCATGTACTAGACTCTAGGTGCATCTTGGACACTGTAATCTATTATATATTGGAGCCTGAGATGGGTGCATTTTTTATTGCCTTAAGTCCTTGTCAGTCACTAATTATTGTACTAGACTTGATATACTGTTTTATTGACTGTATTGGACTTTCCGCCCCACAAGGGGGTTGTTTCCCTCTCAATGGAGGGTTTTTTGATTGATCTATCTATGCACCCATTTCTGGACTCCTTGTCCTCTTTTTAGATGTACCTGCCAGGGTCGGATATTCCACTGTATGATCCCCAGGAGATGCCTTAGCTCTGGCACCTCTTTTTACCTCATTGCTGTGTTATCTCTATATGACTTTTAACACTTTGTTAATGTATTTTTGAATAAAATTGCTGCCTGTTTTGCCATGATGCTCTCTTTGTTCTCCTTTTTTGCATTTGATCTACGAGTAGGCAATACGAACCAGGTCTCTGATTCATTGTTTTCAGCTCCGGGGTTCGTCTTATATTATGCATTTGGCCAGTTTGCTTCTCTTAGAGATGAGCGGTGTTCGACTCGAACTGGTCGCCAATCTCAAATTCGAGCTGTTTTGGGTGGTGTTCGAGCCGTTCGGCGAACACGAACGATTTGAAAAAAATTCGGCTGTTCGAGGTTATGTTCGTGCACCAAAATCATAACTGGATTTTTTCTCAGTAATGCTGAAAATTAATGTTAATATGCAGTTTGAGTGTACAGCAGGGCGGGGGGAGAGGCAGGGGATGGATCTCAGCAGAAATAATGAAGATCTCCATTTTTTTTTCTCTTTCCCGCATTTACAGTGGGGAGGTGCAATCTGTCAGCCTATCAGCAGTGCACACACGGAGCGAATTGCATTTTTTCACACAGGCAAGGGCATGTGTCATTGGCAGTGTATGTCACATGTCCTTGCCCTATAAGACCCAGCCATTTTCCCCGTCACCACCATTTTCTCACTGTTGCAGCTGCGTGATAGACGGCACCGCTGTTGCTGTGTGCGCTATACTTTGTTAATTTCAAGCCAATTTTCGCACAAATCTACAGATAGCTTGGGAGTAGGGAATAGTTGTGATTGCAGTCCTTTTAAGGACTAGGTTACATCATTTCCTATGACTTTTATCAAGCAGGTCTGTGCTCTTAAATAGGTAGGTTGGGAGTAAAGACTAATTGTAATTGCAGTCCTTTTCAGGGCTAGGTTACATCAGTTCCTATCACTTTTATCAGGCAGGTCTGTGCTCTTAAATAGATAGGTTGGGAGTAAAGAATAATTGTAATTGCAGTCCTTTTCAGGGCTAGGTTACATTAGTTCCTATCACTTTTTGCAAGGCAGGTCTGTGCCAGTGCTGTGCAAGTTTTTTTCACAGCATTTGGCTAAATCTAGCAAAGCTAATCCTTTTTGTCCTCTTGCAGTGTGTGTTAGTCAGTGGAGAAGCCTATCTGTGTTGCAAGCTACACCACCTGTGTATAGAATACAAATTTTTTTACTGCACCTAGTGAAGCAAAACCTTTTGGGCATAGCATCATTCTAGCTCTGAAAAACTATTTTGGATTCTAGCAGTGTGTGGGACTTGTTCTATTAGTCCATCTATACTAACCTCCACCAGGTTGCAAATTCAATATAATTTTTTTCTGCATCTAGCTCTGAAAAAATATTTTGGCTTCTTGCAGTGTGTGGGACTTGTTCTATTATTCCATCTATACTAACCTCCATCAGGTTGCAAATTCAATATAATTTTTTTCTGCATCTAGCTCTGAAAAAATATTTCGGATTCTAGCAGTGTGTGGGACTTATTCTATTAGTCCATCTATACTAACCTCCAGCAGGTTGCAAATTCAAAATAATTTTTATCTGCATCTAACCCAGCCAATACTTTTGGGCTAATACCACAGTTTGGCCACTCAGCTCTGCTCGGTTCCCATCCATTGTTTTTTGTGCAAACAACTTCAGAGTTGTGAATTAGTTAACCACCAAAATGAGTGGAAAAAAAGCCTGCTGATGGTGGAAAGTGGAATAGGCATGTTGGGAAGGGAAAAAAAGGTTGTGTCCGTGGGGTAGGTGTTAAAGGAACAGTAACGTCTGCAGAAGAAAGACCATCTTCCAGACAAACTAAGATGTCTACTTCTTTTAGCGGACAATGTGATAAGATCCCTTTCTTACGGCCACGCCAATCGCTACAAATTCCAGATGAGGCACAAAAACAGCAGGTGCTTCAACGGATATCAAGTGCTCCTTTAAGTGGGCTCTCCTCCACCTCATCTTCAACATCA
Organism: Phyllobates terribilis; assembly: GCF_046119375.1. Taxonomy (NCBI): domain Eukaryota; kingdom Metazoa; phylum Chordata; class Amphibia; order Anura; family Dendrobatidae; genus Phyllobates; species Phyllobates terribilis. The sequence goes on from NW_027362767.1 coordinate 280,183,877, forward strand.
CAAATACTCCTGTCCTCAGAGGTGTCACCCCAATCGCACTTGCTTCCTCACAGCTCCCAAGTCTCCAGCTGCCCGTCTCAGTATGGGGTAGAACAGATGGTTGAGTCTGCAGAGCTGTTTACTCATACTATAGCCTGGGAATCAGAGGTCGACTCCAGAGCTTCTGTGAATCCAGACGAGGAAATGATCTGCACTGATGCCCAGAATCTTTATGAGTCGGATCCAGGACCAGACGCAGAAGGTTCTGACCATAATGTAGACCCTCGTTCCCAAACTGTAACTCCTGTTGGTGGAGACAATGAGGAAGACGATGATGAGACTCAAATACCTGATTGGAGCGACAACTTTAGTTTTTTGTCAGGGCAGGAACAGGTTGGCTCTGAGGACGACGGGTGTGATAACACACAGGGTGATGATGACGAGGTTGGAGATCCCACTTACTGTCAACCCACAGTCAGCCAAGAGATGAGGTCAGCAGAGGAAGTGGAGGAGGATGCTAGTGACGACGAGGTCAGGTTGCGCCTTCCTGGACAGAGACGTAGTACTGGAAGCACGTCAACAACTGCATTCTCAAACACAACTCTGCCTCTGACCACAAGTCGTGGTGGCTCTTCAGGTCGCATGGGTGCTAAGCCTTGCATAGCCTGGGCATTTTTTCAGATCGATAAAGATGACCCAACTCGTGTTATCAGCAACATTTGTCAGCAAAAGCTAAGTAGAGGCCAAAAAATACATAGTTTGAGTACTTCATGCATGAACCGGCACATGGATATGAAGCATAAGTTGCAGTGGGAAGCTCACTGTGCTACAATGCGGCCTAGCCGGCCGGGCCAACCACCGTCTGCCACATCTTGTGCATCTGCGGCCTCTTCATCCTCTGTGACTGGGGGGACAGCAGTCACACCTGTTTTGGGACGCAGACCTGCCACCTCTTTACCCGCAACAGCCAGCGTGATTGGCAGGTCATCATATTCTTTGGAGGTGAAAACACAAGCTGGTGTTCAGCGCTGTCCGACATCAATAGCACCACCTTTGGATCAAGGCAACCTAACATGTTCGCCTGCATCTTCCTCACAGACCAGCAGTTTACCGGGGACACCCTTCTCAACCCCGTCTAAGCACAACAGCCAGCCCTCGGTCCCTCAGATGTGGACCAGTAAAAGACCATTTCCTCCTAGTCATGAGAAAGCTAAGAGGTTGAATTTCACCATCTGCAAGCTCTTGGCTACAGAAATGCTTCCTTTCCACCTGGTGGACACAGAGGATTTTCGAGACCTTATGTCCGTCACAGTGCCCCAGTACCAGATGCCCAGTCTGCACTACTTCTCAAAGAAAGGTGTGCCTGTGCTCCACCAGCATGTCGCACACAACATCACCGCTTCTTTGAGAAACTCTGTGTGTGACAGGGTGCATTTCACCACAGACACTTGGACGAGTAGGCATGGACAGGGGCGTTACATGTCGCTGTCTGGGCACTGGGTGACAGCAGGACAAGGGGCTGCTGTCCAAGTCTTGCCGTCCCCACGAGTTGTGCGTCAGTCCGCTTTATCTCAAAGTTCCTCCACTGCTTCTGCCTCCTCAACCTTCTCTCGGTCCTCCACCTGCACCCAAAGCCTGTCTGGTCATGCCACAAGCTTTCTAACTGAGCAGAAGGGATCCTGCACACCTCGTTACTATGCTGGCAGCAGGGCTCAACGTCATCAGGCGGTTTTTACTGTGAAATGTCTGGGAAATGTGAGTCACACAGCTGAGGAGTTGTGGTCAGCTCTGGAGAACCAGTTTCATGAATGGTTGTCTCCACTGGACCTGAAACCAGGGAAGGCCGTGTGCGACAATGCTGCAAACCTGGGTGCGGCCCTTCGCCGGGGCAATGTCACACACGTGCCTTGTATGGCTCACGTGTTGAACCTGGTTGTCCAGCAATTTTTAGCCCACTATCCCGGACTAGATGGCCTTCTGCAGAGGGCACGGTCGCTGTGTGCTTATTTCCGCCGTTCGCGTCCCGCAGCTCAGCAACTTACATCTCTACAGAAGTCGTTGGGCCTGCCACTTCACCAGCTAAAAGGCGATGTGCCTACCTGGTGGAATTCAACTCTGCACATGTTGCAGCGACTGTGGCAGCACCAACAAGCCCTGGTGCAATTCCTTGTGACGTATAGCCTGGGCCAACGAGATCCAGAGGTGGGGCAAATCACGCTGGAGGAGTGGTCTCAGATCAGGGACCTATGCACCCTTCTGCACAGTTTTGAAATGGCGACGAAGATGTTTAGTGCTGACGATGCCATTATCAGCATGACTATGCCGGTGATTTACATGCTGGAGCACATGTTAAACAGAATTCGGAGTCAGGTGGTGGCACAAGAGGAGGTGGAGGAAGTAGAGGAAGAGGAGTTGTATGCGGAAGTGCTTACATCTGCAAGGTCCAGACGGTCGGCAGCACCAAGGCGGCAGGCATGTGAGGGTGGGGGAGATGGTTTTACCAGGGCGCATGGTAGCAGCCAAACTAGTGAGGAAGGTGCAGGAGCCCAGGAAGAAGTGGAGGACGAACTAATGGAAGACTCATCAGATGAGGGAGACCTTGATCACATTTCTGTTGTGCGAGGTTGGGGGGAGAGGGCAGAGGAAGGAAGCATGATTGTTACCTCGCCACCAACACAACAAGGACTTGGTGTTCCTGAATGCGCAAGACACATGAGTGCCTTCTTGCTGCACTACCAGCAACATGACCCTCGAATTGTGTGACTTAGAAATAATCCTGACTACTGGGTTGCCACACTCTTAGATCCCCGGTACAAAAGTAAATTTGCAGAAATTATTCCTGCCATAGAAAGAGATGCACACATGCAGGAGTATCAGCAGAGACTGTTGCAGAATCTTACATGTGCTTTTCCCCAAAACACTAGTGGTGCACGTAGTGAATCTCACAGTTCCAACTTGCCAACCGTGGGACCGTCGAGTGTTCAGCTCTCAAAACGTAACAGAAACACAGTATCTGCTGGTAACATCAATTTTGCGGAATCATTTCACCACATTTTTAGCCCATCCTTTGCAAGGCTACAGGAGACAAGAAGTCTGACACATAGTCAACGCCTAGAGACGATGGTACAGGAGTATCTCCAAGTAAACATTGAAGCCATGACTGTGTCACTGGACCCTTGCTCTGTTTGGGCTTCCAATCTGGATAAATGGCCGGAGCTAGCCACTTACGCCTTGGAGATCTTGTCATGCCCCGCAGCCAGCGTTCTGTCTGAACGTGTGTTCAGCACTGCTGGTGGTGTGCTGACAGATAAGCGCACGCAACTCTCCACTGATAATGTAGACAGACTCACGTTCATAAAGATGAACAAATCATGGATCCGAAACGACTTTTCTACCCCTGTGTCATCCTGGGGAGAGTAAAAGCTTGATGATTTGTTAAAATCACCTCACCAACCTTTTTAAGCTTTCAAATTACTAATCTTGTTTATCTGTATCTTGGCTGGAAAATAATTTGGGCCTTGTAGCAGTGTGCAGCACTGATTCTATTAGGCCATCTATTCTTAACTCCACCAGATTTAAAATTACTAATCATGTTTATCTGTATCTTGGCTGGAAAATAATTTGGGCTTTGTAGCAGTTTGCAGTACTGATTCTATTAGGCCATCTATACTATGCTCCACCAGCTTTCAAATTTATAATAATTTTTAGCTGCATCTAGCCCGGAAAATAATTTTGGGGCTCCTAGATGCGCAAGACACATGAGTGCCTTCTTGCTGCACTACCTGCAACATGACCCTCAGATTGTCAGAATTCGAAATAATCCTGTCTACTGGGTTGCCACACTCTTAGATCCCCCACACTCTTCGATCAACCTTTTCATTTTAAGAAAGAACAAAAAAATGGTCATTTTTGAAATTATAAGCATTAGCAGGTTATTACAAACTGAAATCAAACAGTTTTCAACTCAAAACTTTATTCTAGGTGATGTTATATTTGTACATAGGACCCCTTGTTAGAAAGGAGCTTCTGAACTCTCTCGTCCATTGAATTTGTCAGGTTTTGTATGGTTTCTGCTTCAATTGTTTTGCATGAGGACAGAATACCCTCCCAGAGCTGTTGCTTAGATGTGAACTGCCTCCCGCCATCATAGACACTCCTTTTGATGATGCTCCAGAGATTCTGAATGGGCTTGAGGTCAGGGGAGCATGGGGGTCACACCATAACTTTGTCCCCTTTTATGCCCATATCAGCCAGAGATGCAGATGTGTTATGTGCAGCATGAGACGGTGCATTATCATGCATGAAAATGATTTTGCTGCGGAATACACGGTTCTTCTTCTTGAACCATGGCAGGAAGTGCTGTTTGAGAAACTCCACATACATTATGGAGTTCATCTTTACCCTTTCAGGGATCCTAAAGGGGCTGACAATCTCTCTCCCCATGATTCCAGCCCAAAACATTACTCCACCTCCTCCTTGTTGGCGCCGTAGCCGTGTTTACATGGGGTGACCATCAACCAGCCATCCTCCACTCCATCCATCTGGACCATCGAGCGTTGCACGGCACTCATTGGTGAACAAAACAGTTTTGAAATCAGTCTTCATGTAATGTTTGGCCCACTGGAGCCGTTTCTGCTTGTGTGCAGTGGATAGAGGAGGTCGACAGGATGGCTTACGCACAGCTGCAAACCTCTGAAGTACTCTGCATCTTGCTGTTCGGGGGACGTTGGAGGCACCAGCTGCTTCAAAAACTTGTCGGCTGCTCTTTTAACCTGACATAATTGCCTGTAGGAAAGAGTCCTCAATTTTTCCTTATCAGCACGCACACGTGTGTACTGTGAATAAGCTACATACTTCTTGATTGTGCGATGATCAGGATGAAGTGTCTTGGCAATATTGTTTGTAGTCATGCCTTGACCTAAACACTCCACAGTTTGGTGCTTCTCAGCAGTCGACACATCCTTTTTCTTTCCCATTTTGGCAGAAAATGTAGGCTGCTTAATAATGTGGGACAGCCTTCTTAAGTAGTCTTGCCTTTCATTGGACACACCTGCCAAACTAATTAGCACAGGTGTCTGCAATTGCTTACAGTGATATAAAGAGCCCTGACACACATCACCATCAATGAGTTTAACTGACAAACAAACAAATTCTTCCCTTATCACTCCTAAACACTTTTTGCATAATAATTTGGAACACAGTGTACATGTGCTTTTCCACAAAACACCAGTGGTTCACATAGTGAATCTTACAGTTCTAACTTGCCAACCGTGGTCTGTATGGAGTTGTTCAATAAAGGGCCCAAAATTAAGATAACATAGACGGGAGAGGTTTCTATGAATAGGAATTCCTAAGTATTTGATACCCTGTGAGGGCCAGGCAAAGGGAAAGTTGGACTGGATGGAATCCTGTATGGATTTGGGGAGGGAGACATCGAGGGCCTCAGACCTCGCTGCATTGATTTTAAAATTTGACCATGTAACAAAGTGATCTATTTCAGCCATAACAGCAGGGATGGATATATGTGATTGAGTGATATATACTAGGACATCATCAGCAAATGCAGAGCATGTTTTTTTGCATTTGTTGCTGTAAAGAAAAACAGTAGTGTCTTCTGATTATTCAGGCACAAATATATCTGTTGAAAATAGTCTGGTATACACCAGTAAATTATAACTGTGGTTTTGCAGTTCCACGGGTCAAATCTCTGTATTATCCTGCTTTTGCCATTTGTTGCCATAAAGAAAAACAGTAGTAGTGTCTCCTGATTGTTCAGACACAAATATATCTGTTGAAAATAGTCTGGTATACACCAGTAAATTATAACTGTGGTTTTGCAGTTCCACGGGTCAAATCTCTGTATTATCCTGCTTTTGGCATTTTTTTCCGTAAAGAAAAACAGTAGTAGTGTCTCCTGATTGTTCAGACACAAATATATATTTTGAAAATAGTCTGGTATACACAAGTAAATTATAACTGTGGTTTTGCTATTCCACAGTAAAAAATCTCTATTATCCTGCTTTTGGCATTTTTTGACGTAAAAAAAACTAATAGTTTCTCCCTGATTTTTCAAACACAAATATATCTGTTGAAAATAGTCTGGTATACACCAGTAAATTATAACTGTGGTTTTGCTGTTCCACGGTAAAAAATCTCTATTATCCTGCTTTTGGCATTTTTTGCCATAAAAAAAAAACTAATAGTGTCTCCCTGATTTTTCAGACACAAATATATCTTTTAAATATAGTCTGGCGTAGGCCAGAGAAACAAAAGTGTGGTTTTGCAGTTCCACAGTTCAAAGCTCTGTATTATCCACTTTTGGGCCGTTTGTATCTAAAAAAAAGCAGTTTGAGTGTGTCGCTCACTGTTCAGCCGCAAATATATATATTTAAAAAAGTCTGGTATACACAAGTAAATTATAACTGTGGTTTTGCTATTCCACAGTAAAAAATCTCTATTATCCTGCTTTTGGCATTTTTTGCCGTAAAGAAAAACAGTAGTAGTGTCTCCTGATTGTTCAGACACAAATATATCTGTTGAAAATAGTCTGGTATACACCAGTAAATTATAACTGTGGTTTTGCTGTTCCACGGTAAAAAAATCTCTATTATCCTGCTTTTGGCATTTTTTGCCATAAATAAAAATAATAGTGTCTCCTGATTGTTCAGACACAAAAATATCTGTCGAAAATAGTCTGGTATACACCAGTTAATAATAACTGTGGTTTTGCTGTTCCACTGTAAAAATCTCTATTATCCTGCTTTTGCCATTTTTTGCCGTAAAAAAAAAACTAATAGTGTCTCCCTGATTTTTCAGACACAAATATATCTGTTGAAAATAGTCTGTTTTACACCAGCAAATTATCACTGTGGTTTTGCTGTTCCACAGTAAAAAGTCTCTATTATCCTGCTTTTGGCATTTTTTGCCATAAAAAAAAAACTAATAGTGTCTCCCTGATTTTGCAGACACAAATATATCTGTTGAAAATAGTCTGGTGTAGGCCAGAGAAACAGAAGTGTGGTTTTGCAGTTCCACGGTTCAAACCTCTGTATTATGCACTTTGGGCCGTTTGTATCTAAAAAAAAAACAGCTTGAGTGTGTCGCTCACTGTTCAGCCGCAAATATATATATATTTAAAAAAGTCTGGTATACACCAGTAAATTATAACTGTGGTTTTGCAGTTCCAGGGGTGAAATCTCTGTATTATCCTGCTTTTGCCATTTTTTGCCGTAAAGAAAAACAGTAGTAGTGTCTCCTGATTTTTCAGACACAAATATATCTGTTGAAAATAGTCTGGTGTAGGCCCGAGAAATACAAGTGTGGTTTTGCAGTTCCACGGGTCAATTCTCTGTATTATCCTGCTTTTATGCATTTTTTGCCGTAAAGAAAAACAGTAGTGTCTCCTGATTTTTCAGACACAAATATATCTGTTGAAAATAGTCTGGTGTAGTCCCGAGAAATACAAGTGTGGTTTTGCAGTTCCATGGGTCAAATCTCTGTATTATCCTGCTTTTTTGCATTTTTTGCTGTAAAGAAAAACAGTAGTGTCTTCTCTGATTGTTCAGACACAAATATATCTGTTGAAAATAGTCTGGTGTAGGCCTGAGAAATACAAGTGTGGTTTTGCAGTTCCACGGGTCAAATCTCTGTATTATCCTGCTTTTGGCATTTGTTGCCGTAAAGAAAAACAGTAGTAGTGTCTCCTGATTGTTCAGGCACAAATATAACTGTTGAAAATAGTCTGGTGTAGGCCCGAGAAATACATTTGTGGTTTTGCAGTTCCACGGGTCAAATCTCTGTATTATACAGCTCTTTTGCATTTTTTGCTGTAAAGAAAATCAGTAGTGTCTCCTGATTGTTCAGACACAAATATATCTGTTGAAAATAGTCTGGTGTAGGCCTGAGAAATACAAGTGTGGTTTTGAAGTTCCACGGGTCAATTCTCTGTATTATGCTGCTTTTTTGCTGTTAAGAAAAACAGTAGTGTCTCCTGATTGTTCAGACACAAATATATCTGTTGAATATAGTCTGGTGTAGGCCCGAGAAATACAAGTGTGGTTTTGCAGTTCCACAGGTCAAATCTCTGTATTATCCACTTTTGGACCATTTTTACCTAAAAAAAAACAGTTTGTGTGTGTCACTCACTGTTCAGCCGCAAATATATCTATTTAAAATTTTCTGGTATATCCCAGTAAACAATAACTGTGGTTTTGCCATTCCACGGTAAAAAATCTCTATTATTCAGCTTTTGGTATTTTTTCCGTAAATAAAAACAGTAATAGTTTCTCCCTGATTGTTCAGATTGTTTAAAAGAGTCGGGTGTAGGCCAGAGAAATAGAACTGTGGTTTTCCTCTTCCACGGTTCTAATCTACATTTTGTTACCCTTTTTCCATTGATAGTGCGAGTGTAAGCTATTTTACTTCATTTACAATGGGCAAGGCGCGTGGCAAGGGTCGTGGAACTGAACATTATGGTGATGGTGCATGCAGAGGATGGGGCCGTGGCCAAGGTGAAAATGTGCCACAACCAACAGCCACATCTTCCCGCTCCCACTTCTTGACCGAATTACTAGGGAAGCACAGAACAACAACAGTATTGCGAACTGATCAGTGTGAACAGGTTATTAATTGGATAGCAGATAATACTTCCAGTTACCTGGGCATCACCACCTCCGGCCTGTCTTCCACACGGTCAACTCTTAGTAGCCGTGAGTCTCGACCGCATACTCCTCCTCACCCTGATGCTCCTTCCTCCCACCATGCCGAGTGTTGTCAGACAGCAACTAATCCCACACTTGGACACTCTGAAGAGCTGTTCACTGGTCCATTCCAGATTTGTGCCCCTCGCCTGCTCCGCTTGAAGTGGTGGAAGAGGAGTTCCCATGTAGCGATGCCCAAATATTTGAACAGCCACGGCCACAGGAAGTCGACGCTGGCAATTTGTCACAAGAGGTGAACGATGACAAGACATAATTGCCAGGAAGTGAGAAGGTGGATCGTGGTGTGCAAGTGGAAGAGGAGGAGGTGGTGGATGATCTAGTAACTAGTGTTGAGCCACCCCCGTAGTGTTCGAGTTCGGTTCGGTTCGTCGAACACCCTTGTGTTCGCCGAACTGTTCGTCGAACACCTTCGAACACCGTTAAAACCAATGGCAGGCAAACAAAACACATAGAAACACATAGAAAACACCTTCAAAGGTGTCCAAAAGCTGACAAACTGCTCAGAAGACATAACTAACACATGGAAAAGTGACAAGTACATATAGTCATGCGAAAAGAAAAGAGGTGGAGGAGTAAAAGGAGGGGGAGAAACAGATATAGGCATGTCATGCCCTTCTAAAATCCAAAAAGTGAGAAGCCGAGACGGCCAGTCCGCTCCTGCCCATGCCACCTCCGTGTCGCCGGGTTTGTGCCAGAGCCGCGGTGGACCCTGACGGCCAGCCTCCCTCTCCCAATACTGGTGCCTGTCCGCTGGTGGGTCGAGCGAGCCCCCTGTGGTGGAGGCAGGTCTAAGCTTTTTAATTTAAATTGTCTCTCTAATTTGAATGAATACACTTTAAATCCTTTTACAAGGATCTATTGGAGGGCAAGTCTCATGCCAGCAGCCGCGTAATTCCAGCTCCAGTAGCGTCCACTAAAGCTGCTGCAGTTAAAAAGCTTTTATAAGGATCGAGCTCGGCGGTCCACCGCAAGGCGTCCTACCGCCAATCCCAGCCCCTATGCCTTGGGGTGCCTCCTGATGCTCTTCACTGAGTATCCCGGGGTCCCGAAGCATTTCCTTTGAAAAAATTAAGTGTCCAAGCTACAGGTGGTGTAGCTTGCTTAACAGCTGGGATAATCCGCTGACTAGCAGACACTGCTACTAGGCACAAAGTATTTCCTGGGCTAGATGCAGTTAAAAATTTGTAATTAGATACTCTCGTTGGATGCTGGGAAAGCATTCCATAGAGTCTCCTGCCACGCCATATATTATTATCTTAAAAATTTTGGGGTAGGGGTCTAGGGGACCCTTTTATAGCCAAAATCATGGCCCTGTATCGCAATACGTCACCTAGGCTGAAGATAAATGGAACTGTAGCACCCCGAGGGCTTGGTTGCTACAGAAGTATTGCACCTCACCCAGAGGTGTGATATCTCACTCTCAGGTAAGGATGGAGTGTGGATCAGGACCCCGACACCTGCATGCATTACACCACATTGCCATGGGGCAGGGCGACCAATATGCCTCTGAGATGGGCACGACAGTCCCTGTCCCTGGCTGGAGTGGGGGGAGGGAACACTGAGGAAGGGGAACCCTGTAGTTCAGGAGCAGGGAGGAAGCAGTTCCTGGGTGCATTGAGAAGGAAGTATAAAAGGTGGGCACCATCTTAGTTCAGTGCAGAGAAGTCTAAGCAGAAGTGACAGGGAGCAGGGGCTCTGCATGAGCTCTGCTCCGGAGGCGGGCCTAGTAACAGAGGCCCAGGCCTGGAAGAGGGAGAAGGAAGGAAGAGGAGCGGAGAAGGCTCCAGGAACGAGGAACAAAGGGATCCCAGGGGTGCGGACGGGTGAGTCGCCACCACATGCCCGTATCCACCTGCGTGGAGGGGTCAGGCCAAAGGGGGAGACCGGTCCCCGAAACTAGTGGAGGCGGGAGACGACCCTCAGCTAGAAACCGGAGGCTGTGACATTTTATGTGGCGCAGCCCCTCGCTACACCCGCTAGGAAGGAACCACATAGGGTCAGGGAAACTGGCGCCAAGTTTACCAAGAGGAGGCCCGAGGCAGCCGGACAGAAGCGTTGGTAAGAAAGGCCAGACAAAGGACACACAAAGGGGGTCCTGTGAAGCGCTCCAAAGTTATCTGGGAGTTGTCTGAGCCCCTCACCTGGTAAGCACAGTATGACGTCGGCAGCCGTTACCTGCAGAAGTGGTCTGGATAATAAGAACTGTGAGTAAAGGCCCTGGACTGCATCACTGACTCCGTGTCGTTACTGCTGCTGCCCTGCACCATCACCCCCATCCTCCGCATACACTGCCCTGAGGCTATACTCCTCCCGTGGGGAGTTATGCTACGCTCTGCTGCACCCACAACACCAGTCTCAGCGGTCTGCCCTGCAGCGGCGGTTCACTCTGACCGCAATCCACGGGTGGCGTAGTCGGACATTTAAACATCAAAACCACATAAATAGTTCCGTCACTGGTCTGAGCCACGGAACCGGGACGCCGCCACGGAGACTACAACCACCTGCATCCATCAAAAAGGGTCCGGCTCCGGGTGTCCCAAGGCCCAGGGGGCGCATCAGAAAATTTTCATCACCTTTCATAATCACCAATGGGACAAGGCAGTGATGTCCTCTGTCCCCTCTCTTATACATCCTAGTGATGGAGCACCTGCTCTCATCAATTCGCCATAACCCCAATATTAGGTGGATTGAGGTGGGAGGCACTGAGTACAAGTGCTCTCTATTTGCTGATGATGTCCTAGTATATATCACTCAATCACATATATCCATCCCTGCTGTTATGGCTGAAATAGATCACTTTGTTACATGGTCAAATTTTAAATTCAATACAGCGAAGTCTGAGGCCCTCGATGTCTCCCTCCCAAAATCCATACAGGATTCCATCCAGTCCAACTTTCCCTTTGCCTGGCCCTCACAGGGTATCAAATACTTAGGAATTCCTATTCATAGAGACCTCTCCCGTCTATGTTATCTTAATTTTGGGCCCTTTATTGAACAACTCCATACAGACCACGGTTGGCAAGTTAGAACTGTAAGATTCACTACGTGAACCACTGGTGTTTTGTGGAAAAGCACATGTACACTGTGTTCCAAATTATTATGCAAAAAGTGTTTAGGAGTGATAAGGGAAGAATTTGTTTGTTTGTCAGTTAAACTCATTGATGGTGATGTGTGTCAGGGCTCTTTATATCACTGTAAGCAATTGCAGACACCTGTGCTAATTAGTTTGGCAGGTGTGTCCAATGAAAGGCAAGACTACTTAAGAAGGCTATCCCACATTATTAAGCAGCCTACATTTTCTTCCAAAATGGGAAAGAAAAAGGATGTGTCGGCTGCTGAGAAGCAACAAATTGTGGAGTGTTTAGGTCAAGGCATGACTACAATCAACATTGTGCGATGATCAGGATGAAGTGTCTTGGCAATCAAGAAGTATGTAGCTGATTCACAGTACACACGTGTGCGTGCTGATACGGACAAATTGAGGACTCTTTCCTACAGGCAATTACGTCAAGTTAAAAGAGCAGCGGCAAAAAAGCCTTGTCATAGCAGCAGACAAGTTTTTGAAGCTGCTGGTGCCTCCAACGTTCCCCGAACAACAAGATGCAGGATCCTTCAGAGGTTTGCAGCTGTGCGTATGCCATCCTGTCGACCTCCTCTATCCACTTCACACAAGCAGAAACGGCTCCAGTGGGCCAAACATTACATGAAGACTGATTTCAAAACTGTTTTGTTCACGGATGAGTGCCGTGCAGCGCTCGATGGTCCAGATGGATGGAGTGGAGGATGGCTGGTTGATGGACACCCCACGCAAACACGGCTACAGCGCCAACAAGGAGGAGGTGGAATAATGTTTTGGGCTGGAATCATGGGGAGAGAGATTGTTGGCCCCTTTAGGATCCCTGAAGGGGTAAAGATGAACTCCATAATGTATGTGGAGTTTCTCAAACAGCACTTCCTGCCATGGTTCAAGAAGAAGAACCGTGTATTCCACAGCAAGATCACTTATATAAATGATAATGCACCGTCTCATGCTGCACATAACACATCTGCATCTCTGGCTGATATGGGCATAAAAGGGGACAAACTTATGCTGTGACCCCCATGCTCCCCTGACCTCTACCCCATTCAGAACCTCTGGAGCATCATCAAATGGAGTGTCTATGATGGCGGGAGGCAGTTCACATCTAAGCAACAGCTCTGGGAGGGTATTCTGTCCTCATGCAAAACAATTGAAGCAGAAACCATCCAAAACCTGACAAATTCAATGGACGAGGGAGTTCAGAAGCTTTTTTCGAACAAGGGGTCCTATGTGCAAATGTAACATCACCTAGAATAAAGTTTTGAATTGAAAACTGTTTGATTTCAGTTTCTAATAACCTGCTAATGCTTATAATTTCAAAAATGACCATTTTTTTGTTCTTTCTTAAAATGAAAAGGTTGATCGAAGAGTGTGGGGGATCTAAGAGTGTGGCAACCCAGTAGTCAGGATTACTTCGTATTCTGACAATCTGAGGGTCATGTTGCAGGTAGTGCAGAAAGAAGGCACTTATGTGTCTTGCGCATCTCAGAGCCCCAAAATTATTTTCCGGGCTAGATGCAGCTAAAAATTATTATTAATTTTAAATCTGGTGGAGCTTAGTATAGATGGCCTTGGTGCTGCCGACCGTCTGGACCTTGCAGATGTTAGCACTTCCGCATACAACTCCTCCTCCTCTACTTCCTCCACCTCCTCTTGTGCCACCACCTGACTCCGAATTCTGTTTAACATGTGCTCCAGCATGTACATCACCGGAATAGTCATGCTGATAATGGCATCGTCAGCACTAAACATCTTCGTCGCCATTTCAAAACTGTGCAGAAGGGTGCATAGGTCCCTGATCTGAGACCACTCCTCCAGCGTGATTTGCCGCACCTCTGGATCTCGTTGGCCCAGGCTATACGTCAGAACGTATTGCGCCAGGGCTTGTCGGTGCTGCCACAGTCGCTGCTACATGTGCAGAGTTGAATTCCACCGGGTAGGCACATCGCATTTTAGCCGGTGAAGTGGCAGGCCCAACGACTTCTGTAGAGAAGTAAGTTGCTGAGCTGCGGGATGCGAACGGCGGAAGAGAGCACACAGCGACCGTGCCCTCTGCAGAAGGCCATCTAGTCCGGGATAGTGGGATAAAAATTGCTGGACAACCAGGCTCAACACATGAGCCATACAAGGCACGTATGTGACATTGCCCCGGCGAAGGGCCGCACCCAGGTTTGCAGCATTGTCGCACACGGCATTCCCTGGTTTCAGGTCCAGTGGAGACAACCATTCATGAAATTGGTTCTCCAGAGCTGACCACAACTCCTCAGCTGTGTGACTCACATTTCCCAGACATTTCAAAGTAAAAACCGCCTGATGACGTTGAGCCCTACTGCCAGCATAGTAAGGAGGTGTGCAGGATCCCTTCTGCACAGTTAGAAAGCTTGTGGCATGACCAGACAGGCTTTGGGTGCAGGTGGAGGACCAAGAGGAGGTTGAGGAGGCAGAAGCAGTGGAGGAACTTTGAGATAAAGAGGATTGACGCACAATTCGTGGGGACGGCAAGACTTGGACAGCAGCCCCTTGTTCTGCTGCCACCATAGTTACCCAGTGCCCAGTCAGTGACATGTAACGCCCCTGTCCATGCCTACTCGTCCAAGTGTCTGTGGTGAAATGCACCCTGTCACACACAGAGTTTCTCAAACAAGCGGTGATGTTGTGTGCGACATGCTGGTGGAGCGCAGGCACACCTTTCTTTGAGAAGTAGTGCCGACTGGGCATCTGGTACTGGGGCACTGCGATGGACATAAGGTCTCGAAAATCCTCTTTGTCCACCGGGCGGAAAGGCAGCATTTCTGTAGCCAAGAGCTTGCAGATGGTGAAATTCAACCTCTTAGCTTTCTCATGGCTAGGAGGAAATGGCCTTTTACTTGTCCACATCTGAGGGACCGAGGGTTGGCTATTGTGCTCAGACGGGGTTGATAAGGGTGTTCCCGGCAAACTGCTGGTCTGTGAGGAAGATGCAGGCGGACATTTTAGGTTACCTTGATCCAAAGGTGGTGCTATCGATGTCAGACAGCGCTCAACACCAGCTGATGTTACCACCTCCAAAGAAAATGATGACCTGCCAATCACGCTGGCTGTTGCGGGTAAAGAGGTGACAGGTCTGCGTCCCAAAACAGGTGTGACTGCTGTCCCCCCAGTCACAGAGGATGAAGAGGCCGCGGATGCACAAGATATGGCAGACGGTGGTTGGCCAGGCCGGCTAGGCCGCATTGTAGCACAGTGAGCTTCCCACTGCAACTTATGCTTCATGTCCATGTGCCTGTTCATGCATGAAGTACTCAAACTATGTATTTTTTGGCCTCTACTTAGCTTTTGCTGACAAATGTTACAGATAACACGAGTTGGGTCATCTTTATCGATCTGAAAAAATGCCCAGGCTATGCAAGGCTTAGCACCCATGCGACCTGAAGAGCCACCACGACTTGTGGTGAGAGGCAGAGTTGTGTTCGAGGAAGCAGTTGTTGACGTGCTTCCAGTACTACCTTTTTGTCCAGGAAGGCGCAACCTGACCTCGTCGTCACTAGCATTCTCCTCCACCTCCTCTGCTGACCTCATCTCTTGGCTGACTGTGGGTTGACAGTAAGTGAGATCTCCAACCTTATCATCATCACCCTGTGCGTTATCACACCCGTCGTCCTCAGAGCCAACCTGTTCCTGACAAAAAACTAAAGTTGTCGCTCCAATCAGGTATTTGAGTCTCATCATCGTCTTCCTCATTGTCTCCACCAACAGGAGTTACAGTTTGGGAATGAGGGTCTACATTATGGTCAGAACCTTCAGCGTCTGGTCCTGGATCTGACTCATAAAGATTCTGGGCATCAGTGCAGATCATTTCCTCGTCTGGATTCACAGAAGCGCTGGAGCCGACCTCTGATTCCCAGGCTATAGTTTGTGTAAACAGCTCTGCAGACTCAACCATCTGTTCTACCTCATACTCAGACGGGCAGTTGGAGATTTGGGAGCTGTGAGGAAGCAAGTGCGATTGGGGTGACTCCTTTGAGGACTGGAGTATTTGTGATGTTGAAGTTGATGTGGAGGAGAGCCCACTTAAAGGAGCACTTGATATCCTTTGAAGCACCTGCTGTTTTTGTGCCTCATCTGGAATTTGTAGCGATTGGCGTGGCCGTAAGAAAGGGATCTTATCACATTGTCAGCTAAAAGAAGTAGACATTTTAGTTTGGCTGGAAGATGGTCTTTCTTCTGCAGATGTTGCTGTTGCTTTAACACCTACCCCTCGGACACAACCTTTTTTCCCCTTCCCAACACGCCTATTCCCCTTTCTACCAGCAGCAGGCCTTTTTCCACTCATTTTGGTGGTTAACTAATTCACAACTCTGGAGTTGTTTGCACAAAAAAACAATGGATGGGAACCGAGCAGAGCTGAGTGGCCAAACTGTGGTATTAGGCCCAAACTATTGGCTGGGTTAGATGCAGAAAAAAATTATATTGAATTTGCAACCTGATAGAGGTCAGTATAGATGGACTAATAGACGAAGTCCCACACACTGCTAGAAGCCCAAATATTTTTTCAGAGCTAGATGCAGAAAAAAATTATATTCAATTTGCATCCTGATGGAGGTCAGTATAGATGGACTAATAGAACAAGTCCCACACACTGCTAGAAGCCCAAATATTTTTTCAGAGCTAGATGCAGAAAAAAATTATATTCAATTTGTAACCTGATGGAGGTCAGTATAGATGGACTAATAGACCAAGTCCCACACACTGCTAGAAGCCCAAATATTTTTTCAGAGCTAGATGCAGAAAAAAATTATATTCAATTTGCAATCTGATGGAGGTCAGTATAGATGGACTAATAGACAAAGTCCCACACACTGCTAGAAGCCCAAATATTTTTTCAGAGCTAGATGCAGAAAAAAATTATATTCAATTTGCATCCTGATGGAGGTCAGTATAGATGGACTAATAGACCAAGTCCCACACACTGCTAGAAGCCCAAATATTTTTTCAGAGCTAGATGCAGAAAAAAATTATATTCAATTTGCATCCTGATGGAGGTCAGTATAGATGGACTAATAGAACAAGTCCCACACACTGCTAAAAGCCCAAATATTTTTTTAGAGCTAGATGCAGAAAAAAATTATATTCAATTTGCAACCTGATGGGGGTCAGTATAGATGGACTAATAGACCAAGTCCCACACACTGCTAGAAGCCCAAATATTTTTTCAGAGCTAGATGCAGAAAAAAAATATTTTTAATTTGCAACCTGATGGAGGTCAGTATAGATGGACTAATAGACCAAGTCCCACACACTGCTAGAAGCCCAAATATTTTTTCAGAGCTAGATGCAGAAAAAAAATTATATTCAATTTGCAATCTGATGTAGGTCAGTATAGATGGACTAATAGAAAAAGTCCCACACACTGCTAGAAGCCCAAATATTTTTTCAGAGCTAGATGCAGAAAAAAATTATATTCAATTTGCAACCTGATGTTGGTCAGTATAGATGGACTAATAGACCAAGTCCCACACACTGCTAGAAGCCCAAATATTTTTTCAGAGCTAGATGCAGAAAAAAATTATATTCAATTTGCATCCTGATGGAGGTCAGTATAGATGGACTAATAGACCAAGTCCCACACACTGCTAGAAGCCCAAATATTTTTTCAGAGCTAGATGCAGAAAAAAATTATATTCAATTTGCATCCTGATGGAGGTCAGTATAGATGGACTAATAGAACAAGTCCCACACACTGCTTAAAGCCCAAATATTTTTTTAGAGCTAGATGCAGAAAAAAATTATATTCAATTTGCAACCTGATGGGGGTCAGTATAGATGGACTAATAGACCAAGTCCCACACACTGCTAGAAGCCCAAATATTTTTTCAGAGCTAGATGCAGAAAAAAAATATTTTTAATTTGCAACCTGATGGAGGTCAGTATAGATGAACTAATAGACCAAGTCCCACACACTGCTAGAAGCCCAAATATTTTTTCAGAGCTAGATGCAGAAAAAAAATATATTCAATTTGCATCCTGATGGAGGTCAGTATAGATGGACTAATAGAACAAGTCCCACACACTGCTAAAAGCCCAAATATTTTTTTAGAGCTAGATGCAGAAAAAAATTATATTCAATTTGCAACCTGATGGGGGTCAGTATAGATGGACTAATAGACCAAGTCCCACACACTGCTAGAAGCCCAAATATTTTTTCAGAGCTAGATGCAGAAAAAAAATATTTTTAATTTGCAACCTGATGGAGGTCAGTATAGATGGACTAATAGACCAAGTCCCACACACTGCTAGAAGCCCAAATATTTTTTCAGAGCTAGATGCAGAAAAAAAATTATATTCAATTTGCAATCTGATGTAGGTCAGTATAGATGGACTAATAGAAAAAGTCCCACACACTGCTAGAAGCCCAAATATTTTTTCAGAGCTAGATGCAGAAAAAAATTATATTCAATTTGCAACCTGATGGAGGTCAGTATAGATGGACTAATAGACCAAGTCCCACACACTGCTAGAAGCCCAAATATTTTTTCAGAGCTAGATGCAGAAAAAAATTATATTCAATTTGCATCCTGATGGAGGTCAGTATAGATGGACTAATAGACCAAGTCCCACACACTGCTAGAAGCCCAAATATTTTTTCAGAGCTAGATGCAGAAAAAAATTATATTCAATTTGCATCCTGATGGAGGTCAGTATAGATGGACTAATAGAACAAGTCCCACACACTGCTAAAAGCCCAAATATTTTTTTAGAGCTAGATGCAGAAAAAAATTATATTCAATTTGCAACCTGATGGGGGTCAGTATAGATGGACTAATAGACCAAGTCCCACACACTGCTAGAAGCCCAAATATTTTTTCAGAGCTAGATGCAGAAAAAAAATATTTTTAATTTGCAACCTGATGGAGGTCAGTATAGATGGACTAATAGACCAAGTCCCACACACTGCTAGAAGCCCAAATATTTTTTCAGAGCTAGATGCAGAAAAAAAATTATATTCAATTTGCAATCTGATGTAGGTCAGTATAGATGGACTAATAGAAAAAGTCCCACACACTGCTAGAAGCCCAAATATTTTTTCAGAGCTAGATGCAGAAAAAAATTATATTCAATTTGCAACCTGATGGAGGTCAGTATAGATGGACTAATAGACCAAGTCCCACACACTGCTAGAAGCCCAAATATTTTTTCAGAGCTAGATGCAGAAAAAAAATATTTTTAATTTGCAACCTGATGGAGGTCAGTATAGATGGACTAATAGACCAAGTCCCACACACTGCTAGAAGCCCAAATATTTTTTCAGAGCTAGATGCAGAAAAAAAATTATATTCAATTTGCAATCTGATGTAGGTCAGTATAGATGGACTAATAGAAAAAGTCCCACACACTGCTAGAAGCCCAAATATTTTTTCAGAGCTAGATGCAGAAAAAAATTATATTCAATTTGCAACCTGATGGAGGTCAGTATAGATGGACTAATAGACCAAGTCCCACACACTGCTAGAAGCCCAAATATTTTTTCAGAGCTAGATGCAGAAAAAAATTATATTCAATTTGCAACCTGACGGAGGTCAGTATAGATAGACTAATATACCAAGTCCCACACACTGCTAGAAGCCCAAATATTTTTTCAGAGCTAGATACAGAAAAAAATTATATTCAATTTGCAACCTGATGGAGGTCAGTATAGTTGGACTAATAGAACAAGTCCCACACACTGCTAGAAGCCCAAATATTTTTTCAGAGCTAGATGCAGAAAAAAATTATATTGAATTTGCAACCTGATGGAGGTCAGTATAGATGGACTAATAGACCAAGTCCCACACACAGCTAGAAGGCCAAATATTTTTTCAGAGCTAGATGCAGAAAAAAAAATATTTTTAATTTGCAACCTGATGGAGGTCAGTATAGATGGACTAATAGACCAAGTCCCACACACTGCTAGAAGCCCAAATATTTTTTCAGAGCTAGATGCAGAAAAAACTGATATTCAATTTGAAACCTGAAGGAGGTCAGTACAGATGGACTAATTGACCAAGTCCCACACACTGCTAGAAGCCCAAATATTTTTTCAGAGCTAGATGCAGAAAAAAATTATATTCAATTTGCATCCTGATGGAGGTCAGTATAGATGGACTAATAGAACAAGTCCCACACACTGCTAAAAGCCCAAATATTTTTTTAGAGCTAGATGCAGAAAAAAATTATATTCAATTTGCAACCTGATGGGGGTCAGTATAGATGGACTAATAGACCAAGTCCCACACACTGCTAGAAGCCCAAATATTTTTTCAGAGCTAGATGCAGAAAAAAAATATTTTTAATTTGCAACCTGATGGAGGTCAGTATAGATGGACTAATAGACCAAGTCCCACACACTGCTAGAAGCCCAAATATTTTTTCAGAGCTAGATGCAGAAAAAAAATTATATTCAATTTGCAATCTGATGTAGGTCAGTATAGATGGACTAATAGAAAAAGTCCCACACACTGCTAGAAGCCCAAATATTTTTTCAGAGCTAGATGCAGAAAAAAATTATATTCAATTTGCAACCTGATGGAGGTCAGTATAGATGGACTAATAGACCAAGTCCCACACACTGCTAGAAGCCCAAATATTTTTTCAGAGCTAGATGCAGAAAAAAATTATATTCAATTTGCAACCTGACGGAGGTCAGTATAGATAGACTAATATACCAAGTCCCACACACTGCTAGAAGCCCAAATATTTTTTCAGAGCTAGATACAGAAAAAAATTATATTCAATTTGCAACCTGATGGAGGTCAGTATAGTTGGACTAATAGAACAAGTCCCACACACTGCTAGAAGCCCAAATATTTTTTCAGAGCTAGATGCAGAAAAAAATTATATTGAATTTGCAACCTGATGGAGGTCAGTATAGATGGACTAATAGACCAAGTCCCACACACAGCTAGAAGGCCAAATATTTTTTCAGAGCTAGATGCAGAAAAAAAAATATTTTTAATTTGCAACCTGATGGAGGTCAGTATAGATGGACTAATAGACCAAGTCCCACACACTGCTAGAAGCCCAAATATTTTTTCAGAGCTAGATGCAGAAAAAACTGATATTCAATTTGAAACCTGAAGGAGGTCAGTACAGATGGACTAATTGACCAAGTCCCACACACTGCTAGAAGCCCAAATATTTTTTCAGAGCTAGATGAAGAAAAAAATTATTTTTAATTTGCAACCTGATGGAGGTCAGTATAGATGGACTAATAGACCAAGTCCCACACACTGCTAGAAGCCCAAATATTTTTTCAGAGCTAGATGCAGAAAAAAAATTATATTCAATTTGCAATCTGATGTAGGTCAGTATAGATGGACTAAT
The DNA here is from genome assembly GCF_046119375.1 of Phyllobates terribilis. Taxonomy (NCBI): domain Eukaryota; kingdom Metazoa; phylum Chordata; class Amphibia; order Anura; family Dendrobatidae; genus Phyllobates; species Phyllobates terribilis. The sequence continues at coordinate 280,204,994 of NW_027362767.1, forward strand.
AGAAAAAGTCCCACACACTGCTAGAAGCCCAAATATTTTTTCAGAGCTAGATGCAGAAAAAAATTATATTCAATTTGCAACCTGATGGTGGTCAGTATAGATGGACTAATAGACCAAGTCCCACACACTGCTAGAAGCCCAAATATTTTTTCAGAGCTAGATGCAGAAAAAAATTATATTCAATTTGCATCCTGATGGAGGTCAGTATAGATGGACTAATAGACCAAGTCCCACACACTGCTAGAAGCCCAAATATTTTTTCAGAGCTAGATGCAGAAAAAAATTATATTCAATTTGCATCCTGATGGAGGTCAGTATAGATGGACTAATAGAACAAGTCCCACACACTGCTTAAAGCCCAAATATTTTTTTAGAGCTAGATGCAGAAAAAAATTATATTCAATTTGCAACCTGATGGGGGTCAGTATAGATGGACTAATAGACCAAGTCCCACACACTGCTAGAAGCCCAAATATTTTTTCAGAGCTAGATGCAGAAAAAAAATATTTTTAATTTGCAACCTGATGGAGGTCAGTATAGATGGACTAATAGACCAAGTCCCACACACTGCTAGAAGCCCAAATATTTTTTCAGAGCTAGATGCAGAAAAAAAATATATTCAATTTGCATCCTGATGGAGGTCAGTATAGATGGACTAATAGAACAAGTCCCACACACTGCTAAAAGCCCAAATATTTTTTTAGAGCTAGATGCAGAAAAAAATTATATTCAATTTGCAACCTGATGGGGGTCAGTATAGATGGACTAATAGACCAAGTCCCACACACTGCTAGAAGCCCAAATATTTTTTCAGAGCTAGATGCAGAAAAAAAATATTTTTAATTTGCAACCTGATGGAGGTCAGTATAGATGGACTAATAGACCAAGTCCCACACACTGCTAGAAGCCCAAATATTTTTTCAGAGCTAGATGCAGAAAAAAAATTATATTCAATTTGCAATCTGATGTAGGTCAGTATAGATGGACTAATAGAAAAAGTCCCACACACTGCTAGAAGCCCAAATATTTTTTCAGAGCTAGATGCAGAAAAAAATTATATTCAATTTGCAACCTGATGGAGGTCAGTATAGATGGACTAATAGACCAAGTCCCACACACTGCTAGAAGCCCAAATATTTTTTCAGAGCTAGATGCAGAAAAAAATTATATTCAATTTGCATCCTGATGGAGGTCAGTATAGATGGACTAATAGACCAAGTCCCACACACTGCTAGAAGCCCAAATATTTTTTCAGAGCTAGATGCAGAAAAAAATTATATTCAATTTGCATCCTGATGGAGGTCAGTATAGATGGACTAATAGAACAAGTCCCACACACTGCTAAAAGCCCAAATATTTTTTTAGAGCTAGATGCAGAAAAAAATTATATTCAATTTGCAACCTGATGGGGGTCAGTATAGATGGACTAATAGACCAAGTCCCACACACTGCTAGAAGCCCAAATATTTTTTCAGAGCTAGATGCAGAAAAAAAATATTTTTAATTTGCAACCTGATGGAGGTCAGTATAGATTGACTAATAGACCAAGTCCCACACACTGCTAGAAGCCCAAATATTTTTTCAGAGCTAGATGCAGAAAAAAAATTATATTCAATTTGCAATCTGATGTAGGTCAGTATAGATGGACTAATAGAAAAAGTCCCACACACTGCTAGAAGCCCAAATATTTTTTCAGAGCTAGATGCAGAAAAAAATTATATTCAATTTGCAACCTGATGGAGGTCAGTATAGATGGACTAATAGACCAAGTCCCACACACTGCTAGAAGCCCAAATATTTTTTCAGAGCTAGATGCAGAAAAAAATTATATTCAATTTGCAACCTGACGGAGGTCAGTATAGATAGACTAATATACCAAGTCCCACACACTGCTAGAAGCCCAAATATTTTTTCAGAGCTAGATACAGAAAAAAATTATATTCAATTTGCAACCTGATGGAGGTCAGTATAGTTGGACTAATAGAACAATTCCCACACACTGCTAGAAGCCCAAATATTTTTTCAGAGCTAGATGCAGAAAAAAATTATATTGAATTTGCAACCTGATGGAGGTCAGTATAGATGGACTAATAGACCAAGTCCCACACACAGCTAGAAGGCCAAATATTTTTTCAGAGCTAGATGCAGAAAAAAAAATATTTTTAATTTGCAACCTGATGGAGGTCAGTATAGATGGACTAATAGACCAAGTCCCACACACTGCTAGAAGCCCAAATATTTTTTCAGAGCTAGATGCAGAAAAAACTGATATTCAATTTGAAACCTGAAGGAGGTCAGTACAGATGGACTAATTGACCAAGTCCCACACACTGCTAGAAGCCCAAATATTTTTTCAGAGCTAGATGAAGAAAAAAATTATTTTTAATTTGCAACCTGATGGAGGTCAGTATAGATGGACTAATAGACCAAGTCCCACACACTGCTAGAAGCCCAAATATTTTTTCAGAGCTAGATGCAGAAAAAAATTATATTCAATTTGCAACCTAATGGAGGTCAGTATAGATGCACTAATAGAACAAGTCCCACACACTGCTAGAAGCCCAAATATTTTTTCAGAGCTAGATGCAGAAAAAAATGATGTTCAATTTGCAACCTGATGGAGGTCAGTATAGATGGACTAATAGACCAAGTCCCACAGACTGCTAGAAGCCCAAATATTTTTTCAGAGCTATATGCAGAAAAAAATTATATTCAATTTGCAATCTGATGGAGGTCAGTATAGATGGACTAATAGACCAAGTCGCACACACTGCTAGAAGCCCAAATATTTTTTCAGAGCTAGATGCAGAAAAAAAATATTTTTAATTTGCAACCTGATGGAGGTCAGTATAGATGGACTCATAGACCAAGTCCCACACACTGCTAGAAGCCCAAATATTTTTTCAGAGCTAGATGCAGAAAAAAATTACATTCAATTTGCAACCTGATGGAGGTCAGTATAGATGGACTAATAGACCAAGTCCCACACACTGCTGGAAGCCCAAATATTTTTTCAGAGCTAGATGCAGAAAAAAATTATATTCAATTTGCATCCTGATGGAGGTCAGTATAGATGGACTAATAGAACAAGTCCCACACACTGCTAGAAGCCCAAATATTTTTTCAGAGCTAGATGCAGAAAAAAATTATATTCAATTTGCAACCTGATGGAGGTCAGTATAGATGGACTAATAGACCAAGTCCCACACACTGCTAGAAGCCCAAATATTTTTTCAGAGCTAGATGCAGATAAAAATTATTTTTAATTTGCAACCTGATGGAGGTCAGTATAGATGGACTAATAGACCAAGTCCCACACACTGCCAGAAGCTCAAATATTTTTTCAGAGCTAGATGCAGATAAAAATTATTTTTAATTTGCAACCTGATGGAGGTCAGTATACAGTGCCTACAAGTAGTATTCAACCCCCTGCAGATTTAGCTGGTTTGATAAGATGCAAATAAGTTAGAGCCTTCAAACTGCAAACGAGAGTAGGTTTTATGAACAGAAGCATAAATCTTACAAACCAAAAAGTTATGTTGCTCAGTTGAATTTTATTGAATTTTAAACATAAAAGTGTGGGTCAATTATTATTCAACCCCTATGTTTAATATTTTGTGGAATAACCCTTGTTTGCAATTACAGCTAATAATCGTCTTTTATAAGACCTGATCAGGCCGGCACAGGTCTGTGGAGTTATCTTGGCCCACTCCTCCATGCAGATCTTCTCCAAGTTATCTAGGTTCTTTGGGTGTCTCATGTGGACTTTATTCTTGAGCTCCTTCCACAAGTTTTCAATTGGGTTAAGGTCAGGAGACTGACTAGGCCACTCCAACACCTTGACTTTTTCCCTCTTGAACCAGGCCTTGGTTTTCTTGGCTGTGTGCTTTGGGTCGTTGTCTTGTTGGAAGATGAAATTACGACCCATCTTAAGATCCTTGATGGAGGAGCGGAGGTTCTTGGCCAAAATCTCCAGATAGGCCATGCTATCCATCTTCCCATGGATGCGGACCAGATGGCCAGGCCCCTTGGCAGAGAAACAGCCCCACAGCATGATGCTGCCACCACCATGCTTGACTGTAGGGATGGTATTCTTGGGGTCGTATGCAGTGCCATCCAGTCTCCAAACGTCACGTGTGTGGTTGGCACCAAAGATCTCGATCTTGGTCTCATCAGACCATAGAACCTTGAACCAGTCTGTCTCAGAGTCCTCCAAGTGATCATGAGCAAACTGTAGACGAGCCTTGACATGACGCTTTGAAAGTAAAGGTACCTTACGGGCTCGTCTGGAACGGAGACCATTGCGGTGGAGTACGTTACTTATGGTATTGACTGAAACCAATGTCCCCACTGCCATGAGATCTTCCCGGAGCTCCTTCCTTGTTGTCCTTGGGTTAGCCTTGACTCTTCGGACAAGCCTGGCCTCGGCACGGGAGGACACTTTCAAAGGCTGTCCAGGCCGTGGAAGGCTAACAGTAGTTCCATAAGCCTTCCACTTACGGATGATGCTCCCAACAGTGGAGACAGGTAGGCCCAACTCCTTGGAAAGGGTTTTGTACCCCTTGCCAGCCTTGTGACCCTCCACGATCTTGTCTCTGATGGCCTTGGAATGCTCCTTTGTCTTTAGCATGTTGACCATGTCTGAGTGCTGTTCACAAGTTTGGGGAGGGTCTTAAACAGTCAGAAAAGGCTGGCAAAAAAGATCTTTAATCCACACATGTGAAGCTCATTATTCTTGGTGCCTGAACTACTTCTTAATACTTTAGGGGGACCAAACAGAATTCTTGTGGTTTGAGGGGTTGAATAATAAATGACACTCTGAATTAACTTTTAACGTTTTAAAAAAATAAATAAATAAAAAAATAAAAAAAAAGTTGCTGCAGTGCATTTCCCACTTCCAGGCTGATCTACAGTACAAATGTCACAATGCCAAGTTAATTCCGCATGTGTCAACCAGCTAAATCTGCAGGGGGTTGAATACTACTTGTAGGCACTGTAGATGGACTAATAGAACAAGTCCCACACACTGTTAGAAGCCCAAATATTTTTTCAGAGCTAGATGCAGAAAAAAATGATATTCAATTTGCAACCTGATGGAGGTCAGTATAGATGGACTAATAGAATGATGCTATGCCCAAAAGGTTTTACTTCACTAGGTGCAGTAAAAAAATTGGTATTCTATACACAGATGGTGTAGCTTGCAACACAGATAGGCTACTCCACTGACTAACACACTCTGCAATAGTCCAAAAAGGATTAGCTTTGCTAGATTTAGCCAAATGCTGTGAAAAAAACTTGCACAGCACTGGCACAGACCTGCCTGGCAAAAACTGATAGGAACTAATGTAACTTAGTCCTGAAAAGGACTGCAATTACAATTAGTCTTTACTCCCAACCTATCTATTTAAGAGCACAGACCTGCCTGATAAAAGTCGTAGGAAATGCTGTAACCTAGTCCTTAAAAGGACTGCAATCACAACTATTCCCTACTCCCAAGCTATCTGTAGATTTGTGCGAAAATTGGCTTTAAATTAACAAGGCATAGCGCACACAGCAACAGCGGTGCCGTCTAACACGCAGCTGCAGCAGTGAGAAAATGGTGGCGACGGGGAAAATGGCTGGGTCTTATAGGGCAAGGACATGTGACATACACTGCCAATGACACATGCCCTTGCTTGTGTGAAAAAAAGCACTTCGCTCCATGTGTGCTCTGCTGATAGGCTGACAGATTGCACCTCCCCACTGTAAATGCGGGAAAGAGAAAAAAAATGGAGATCTTCATTATTCCTGCAGAGATCCATCCCCTGCTCCTCCCCCCGCCCCGCTGAACACTCAAACTGCTTATTAATATTAATTTTCAGCATTACTGAGAAAAAATCCAGTTATGATTTTGGTGCACGAACAGTTATCGAACATAACCTCGAACAGCTGAATTTTTTTCAAATTGTTCGTGTTCACCGAACGGCTCGAACACCGCCCAAAACAGCTCGAATTTGAGATTGGCGAACAGTTCGAGTCGAACAACGCTCATCTCTACTAGTAACTGACCCAACGTGGCAGGAGGACATGCAGAGCGAGGCCAGCAGCACACAGGGTGAGGAAGGCAGAGTACCCCAACAGGCAGGAAGAAGCAGTGTGGTGGCTGCACACAGAAGGCGGGCAACAGTTCCCCATGACACCAACACGAGGGACGTTGCCAGTACAACCTGTAGGTCTTCCAAAGTCTGGAATTTTTTTAAAGACTCTGCTGACAACCCCAAAAAGGCCATTTATACCACCTGCCATGCCAGCATCAGGGTGACAAAACTACCAGCCTGACCACCACTGCTTCTTCTGCTTTTGTGCGTGCAATAGAACCCCCTGCTGTGTGTGCAAGGCAATCCCCTGTCCATACTGCATGCAAAGATGCCCCCTCCTCTCAGTCTTCACTTGTTATGGCAGTTTCTCAAGAAACAGCATCAACGTCCATGTCCACGTCCCACCGCAGCGTTCAATTGTCCATATCCCAGACCTTTGAATGAAAGCGGAAATTCGCAGCTAACGCCCCACAGGCCACAGTCCTAAATTCGCACATTTCACGGCTGCTTGAGTTGGAAATGCTGCCTTTTAGGCTGGTGGAGACGGAATCCTTCCGTAACCTTATGGCGGTGGCCGTCCCTCGGTACTCGGTCCCCAGCCGACACTATTTTGCCCGGTGTGCCATCCCCGCACTACACAAGCACGTGTCCCAAAACATCTGCCGTGCCCTCAACAACGCAGTTACTGGGAGAATCCACCTGACAACGGACACGTGGACAAGTGCTTGTGGCCAGGGACGGTACATCTCCCTGACGGCACACTGTGTAAACATAGTGGAAGTCAGGACCCAGTCAGACCTTGGGACGGAACACATCCTCCCCACACCGAGGATTGTGGGCCCTATGTCAGTCAGAGTTGCCCCCACAGTGTACAGCTCCTGCGCATCATCCTCCTCATCCTCCTCATGTTCAGCCTCCATCTCAGATATCACTACATCAGTTACAAGTAGAGATGAGCGTTGTTCGACTCGAACTGTTCGCCAATCTCAAATTCGAGCTGTTTTGGGCGGTGTTCGAGCCGTTCGGTGAACACGAACGATTTGAGAAAAATTCGGCTGTTCGAGGTTATGTTCGATAACTGTTCGTGCACCAAAATCATAACTGGATTTTTTCTCAGTAATAATGAAAATTAATGTTAATACGCAGTTTGAGTGTACAGCGGGGCAGGGGGAGGGGCAGGGGATGGATCTCTGCAGGAATAATGAAGATCTCCATTTTTTTTTCTCTTTCCCGCATTTACAGTGGGGAGGTGCAATCTGTCAGCCTATCAGCAGTGCACACACGGAGCGAAGTGCTTTTTTTCACACAAGCAAGGGCATGTGTCATTGGCAGTGTATGTCACATGTCCTTGCCCTATAAGACCAAGCCATTTTCCCCGTCGCCACCATTTTCTCACTGCTGCAGCTGCGTGTTAGACGGCACCGCTGTTGCTGTGTGCACTATACCTTGTTAATTTCAAGCCAATTTTCGCACAAATCTACAGATAGCTTGGGAGTAGGGAATAGTTGTGATTGCAGTCCTTTTAAGGACTAGGTTACAGCATTTCCTACGACTTTTATCAGGCAGGTCTGTGCTCTTAAATAGATAGATTGTGGGAGTAAAGACTAATTGTAATTGCAGTCCTTTTCAGGACTAGGTTACATCAGTTCCTATCAGTTTTTGCCAGGCAGGTCTGTGCCAGTGCTGTGCAAGTTTTTTTCACAGCATTTGGCTGAATCTAGCAAAGCTAATCCTTTTTGGCCTATTGCAGAGTGTGTTAGTCAGTGGAGTAGCCTATCTGTGTTGCAAGATATACCACCTGTGTATAGAATACCAATTTTTTTACTGCACCTAGTGAAGTAAAATCTTTTGGGCATAGCATCATTCTATTAATCCATCTATACTGACCTCCATCAGATTGCAAACTGAATATAATTTTTTTCTGCATCTAGCTCTGAAAAAATATTTGGCCTTCTAGCAGTGTGTGGGACTTGTTCTATTAGTCCATCTATACTGACCTCCATCACATTGCAAATTCAAAATAATTTTTTTCTGCATCTACCTCTGAAAAAATATTTGGGCTTCTAGCTGTGTGTGGGACTTGTTCTATTAGTCCATCTATACTGACCTCCATCAGGTTGCAAATTCAATATAATTTTTTTCTGCATCTAACCCAGCCAATAGTTTTGGCCTAATACCACAGTTTGGCCACTCAGCTCTGCTCGGTTCCCATCCATTGTTTTTTTGTGCAAACAACTCCAGAGTTGTGAATTAGTTAACCACCAAAATGAGTGGAAAATGGAAAAAGGTCTGCTGCTGGTGGAAAGGGGAATAGGCGTGTTGGGAAGGGGAAAAAAGGTTGTGTCCGTGGGGTAGGTGTTAAAGCAACAGTAACATCTGCAGAAGAAAGACCATCTTCCAGCCAAACTAAAATGTCTACTTCTTTTAGCGGACAATGTGATAAGATTCTTTTCTTACGGCCACGCCAATCGCTACAAATTCCAGATGAGGCACAAAAACAGCAGGTGCTTCAACGGATATCAAGTGTTCCTTTAAGTGGGCTCTCCTCCACATCAACTTCAACATCACAAATACTCCAGTCCTCAAAGGTGTCACCCCAATCGCACTTGCTTCCTCACAGCTCCTAAATCTCCAGCTGCCCGTCTGAGTATGAGGTAGAACAGATGGTTGAGTCTGCAGAGCTGTTTACTCATACTATAGCCTGGGAATCAGAGGTCGACTCCAGCGCTTCTGTGAATCCAGACGAGGAAATGATCTGCACTGATGCCCAGAATCTTTATGAGTCGGATCCAGGACCAGACGCAGAAGGTTCTGACCATAATGTAGACCCTCATTCCCAAACTGAAACTCCTGTTGGTGGAGACAATGAGGAAGACGATGATGAGACTCAAATACCTGATTGGAGCGACAACTTTAGTTTTTTGTCAGGGCAGGAACAGGTTGGCTCTGAGGACGACGGGTGTGATAATGCACAGGGTGATGATGATGAGGTTGGAGTTCCCACTTACTGTCAACCCACAGTCAGCCAAGAGATGAGGTCAGCAGAGGAGGTGGAGGAGGATGCTAATGACGACGACGTCAGGTTGCGCCTTCCTGGACAGAGACGTAGTACTGGAAGCACGTCAACAACTGCATCCTCAAACACAACTCTGCCTCTCACCACAAGTCGTGGTGGCTCTTCAGGTCGCATGGGTGCTAAGCCTTGCATAGCCTGGGCATTTTTTCAGATCGATAAAGATGACCCAACTCGTGTTATCTGTAACATTTGTCAGCAAAAGCTAAGTAGAGGCCAAAAAATACATAGTTTGAGTACTTCATGCATGAACCGGCACATGGACATGAAGCATAAGTTGCAGTGGGAAGCTCACTGTGCTACAATGCGGCCTAGCCGGCCGGGCCAACCACCGTCTGCCATATCTTGTGCATCCGCGGCCTCTTCATCCTCTGTGACTGAGGGGACAGCAGTCACACCTGTTTTGGGGCGCAGACCTGCCACCTCTTTACCCGCAACAGCCAGCGTGATTGGCAGGTCATCATTTTCTTTGGAGGTGGTAACACCAGCTGGTGTTGAGCGCTGTCCGACATCGATAGCACCACCTTTGGATCAAGGCAACCTAACATGTCTGCCTGCATCTTCCTCACAGACCGGCAGTTTGCTGGGGACACCCTTATCAACCCCGTCTAAGCACAATAGCCAACCCTCGGTCCCTCAGATGTGGACAAGTAAAAGACCATTTCCTCCTAGCCATGAGAAAGCTAAGAGGTTGAATTTCACCATCTGCAAGCTCTTGGCTACAGAAATGCTGCCTTTTCCGCCTGGTGGACACAGAGGATTTTCGAGAACTTATGTCCGTCGCAGTGCCCCAGTACCAGATGCCCAGTCGGCACTACTTCTCAAAGAAATGTGTGCCTGCGCTCCACCAGCATGTCGCACACAACATCACCGCTTCTTTGAGAAACTCTGTGTGTGACAGGGTGCATTTCACCACAGACACTTGGACGAGTAGGCATGGACAGGGGCGTTACATGTCGCTGACTGGGTAACTATGGTGACAGCAGGACAAGGGGCTGCTGTCCAAGTCTTGCCGTCCCCACGAGTTGTGCGTCAATCCTCTTTATCTCAAAGTTCCTCCACTGCTTCTGCCTCCTCAACCTCCTCTCGGTCCTCCACCTGCACCCAAAGCCTGTCTGGTCATGCCACAAGCTTTCTAACTGCGCAGAAGGGATCCTGCACACCTCCTTACTATGCTGGCAGTAGGGCTCAACGTCATCAGGCGGTTTTTATTTTGAAATGTCTGGGAAATATGAGTCACACAGCTGAGGAGTTGTGGTCAGCTCTGGAGAACCAATTTCATGAATGGTTGTCTCCACTGGACCTGAAACCAGGGAAGGCCGTGTGCGACAATGCTGCAAACCTGGGTGCGGCCCTTCGCCGGGGCAATGTCACACACGTGCCTTGTATGGCTCACGTGTTGAACCTGGTTGTCCAGCAATTTTTAGCCCACTATCCCGGACTAGATGGCCTTCTGCAGAGGGCACGGTCGCTGTGTGCTCACTTCCGCCGTTCGCATCCCGCAGCTCAGCGACTTACATCTCTACAGAAGTCGTTGGGCCTGCCACTTCACCGGCTAAAATGCGATGTGCCTACCCGGTGGAATTCAACTCTGCACATGTTGCAGCGACTGTGGCAGCACCGACAAGCCCTGGTGCAATACCTTCTGACGTATAGCCTGGGCCAACGAGATCCAGAGGTGGGGAAAATCACGCTGGAGGAGTGGTCTCAGATCAGGGACCTATGCACCCTTCTGCACAGTTTTGAAATGGCGACGAAGATGTTTAGTGCTGACGATGCCATTATCAGCATGACTATTCCGGTGACTTACATGCTGGAGCACATGTTAAACAGAATTCGGAGTCAGGTGGTGGCACAAGAGGAGGTGGAGGAAGTAGAGGAGGAGGAGTTGTATGCGGAAGGGCTAACATCTGCAAGGTCCAGATGGTCGGCAGCACCAAGGCGGCAGGCATGTGAGGGTGGGGGAGATGGTTTTACCAGGGAGCGTGGTAGCAGCCAAACTAGTGAGGAAGGTGCTGTCACGGGTGTGTTACCACGAAGATCGTCACGAGTACACAGCCTGACTTCTCGCAGCTGACTTGTTGGTGCTTTGTGTTTTCTCGGCAGTGAAGGAGTTAATTCTCTCTCTCTCTCTGGGCTAGCTGAGGTCCAGCCTCGCCCAGCTGCAATCAATGCTTCGTTAGTGAGACTCCTTTATATTCCTGCAGGTCTGTTTGTGAGGTGTCGGTGAAAGCTTTTCATTCTGACTTACAGAGCGGATCGTGGTGTTTGGAGTTGCTGAGTTAAGTGTATTTGGAAGTGTTATTTCCCTTTCCTCGCTTTATCATTTATCTCCTTTCCCGTTGGTGTTCCCTCTGTTGTAGTTGTGTTGAAGTTGTATGCAAGGTGGTTTTGGTTTTTCCCTTGTACTGTCTCGTTCGTCTAAATACTGTGTGTGGGCATATTATTGCTGGTTCCCAATTGTTGTGATCGGGGTCCTTCTCAGGACTAGATTACTGTGGTGCAGGGATCCTCAGGAGGTAGGGGTTACGCTGGCGGCCTGGACCTCTGTACCTTTAACAGTACCTCCAGGATGAGGGATTAGTCAGGGCCCCAGCTTAGGGTCAGCTTAGGCCCCCTACCTCCAGTATTCTGTGACAGTGTGACATTTTCACCGACCAACTTAGTTTTTCTCCAGCTACCATGGATCCAGTAGCCGGTCTAGCTCGGCAGTTGCAGAGTTTGTCCATGGGGCTGGCGGACGTTAGGTCCAAGGTTTTGCATCCTCTGGAGCAAGCCGGACCAGAACCTAAAGCTAGGTTGTATAACCTTTCTGGTCCTGAGAGGCAGGCCATGAAGGATTATATTTCTGAAAGTCTGGCTAAGGGGCATATTAGACCTTCATCTTCACCGGTGGCCGCGGGGTTCTTCTTTGTTAAGAAGAAAGATGGAGGCCTACGCCCTTGCCTGGATTTCCGTGAACTTAATCGGATTACGGTCCGAGATCCGTATCCGCTCCCACTTATTCCCGATCTCTTTAATCAGATCGTGGGCGCCAAATGGTTCTCTAAGTTGGATCTCAGGGGGGCGTACAATCTGATTAGGATGAAGGAGGGGGATGAGTGGAAGACGGCTTTTAACACTCCGGAGGGGCATTATGAGAACCTTGTCATGCCATTCGGTCTGACTAATGCCCCGGCGGTGTTTCAACACTTTGTTAATGATATTTTTCGCCACCTGGTGGGACAGTTTGTTGTCATATATCTGGATGATATCTTAATTTACTCGCCGGATCTGGTGTCTCATCAGGAGCACGTTAGACAGGTGTTACAGATCTTGCGGGATAATAAACTGTATGCCAAGTGGGAAAAGTGTGTGTTCGCCGTACAGGAACTCCAGTTTTTAGGCTTCCTGGTTTCTGCGTCCGGTTTTCGTATGGACCCTGGGAAAGTGCGGGCAGTTCTTGAGTGGGATCGGCCGGAGAATCTTAAGGCACTACAACGTTTCCTGGGGTTTGCTAACTATTACCGGAAGTTCATTCGTAATTTCTCGTCCATGGTTAAGCCTCTCACAGACATGACTAAAAAGGGGACGGATTTTTCTAGGTGGTCTGACAAGGCTTGTCAAGCATTCTCCTCCTTGAAAAAATGTTTTGCCTCGGCACCCATACTCATTCAACCTGATGCGTCTCAGCCATTCTTTGTAGAGGTAGACGCTTCCGAGGTAGGGGTGGGAGCAGTATTGTCACAGGGTTCGTCCCCTGGTAAGTGGCATCCGTGCGCCTTTTTCTCTAAAAAATTGTCGTCCGCTGAGAGGAATTACGATGTCGGCAATAGGGAACTCCTGGCCATTAAGTTAGCTTTTGAGGAGTGGCGCCATTTTTTGGAGGGGGCAGTTCATCCGGTCACCGTCATCACCGATCACAAGAACCTGCTATATCTGGAGTCCGCTAAACGTCTGAATCCCAGACAAGCTAGGTGGTCATTGTTTTTTACCAGGTTTAATTTCGTCGTTACATATCGTCCTGGGTCTAAAAATGTAAAGGCGGATGCCTTATCTCGTAGTTTCCCTGGGGCCGGGAATACGGACGACCCGATTCCTATTCTTCAGGAGGGGGTGGTGGTTTCGGCAGTATGCTCTGAGCTGGAGGAGGAGATATTGGAGGCTCAGGGGGACGCCCCTGTTGGACCTCCGGGGAGACTGTTCGTTCCAGATCAGTTGCGACAAAAGGTGATCGAGGCACACCATAACTCAGTTTTTGCAGGACACCCGGGGAGTAAAGCAACTGTGGATCTCCTCTCGCGTCGGTTTTGGTGGCCTAACTTACATAAAGAGGTGGTAACTTTTGTCGCGTCCTGTGGGGTTTGTGCGCGCTCTAAGACCTCACATACCCGTCCGTCTGGGGCCCTCTTACCTTTGAAGATCCCGGAGCGTCCTTGGACTCATCTGTCTATGGACTTTATTACGGACCTCCCTCCGTCTTCGGGTAAAACGGTCATACTCGTTGTAGTGGACAGGTTCAGCAAGATGGCACATTTTATCGCTCTTCCGGCTCTCCCTAATGCTAAAACTCTTGCGCAGGTGTTCATTGGGGAGATTGTGAGGCTTCACGGGGTACCCTCCGAGGTGGTGTCTGATCGGGGGTCTCAGTTTGTGTCCAAGTTCTGGAAGGCGTTTTGTGCACGGCGGGGGATGCATTTGTCATTCTCGTCGGCTTTTCATCCTCAGACCAATGGTCAGACGGAACGTATGAACCAGAGCTTGGAGACATATCTTTGGTGTTTTGTGTCAGAGAACCAGGAGGACTGGGCTTCTTTCCTACCTCTGGCAGAGTTTGCTCTCAATAATAGGCGAAGCGAGTCCACTGGTAAGTCCCCGTTTTTTGGGGCATATGGTTTTCACCCCCAGTTTTGTACTTTCAGTAGGGGGGGCTCTTCGGGGGTTCCGGAGGAGGAACGATTTTCCTCATCTCTCGCTTCAGTATGGAGAGGGGTGCTGAAGAATCTGAATACTATGGGGAACCGATACAAACGTATGGCTGATAGGAGGAGAGTGTCTGGTCCGGACCTAAGTGTGAACGATCAGGTATGGTTGTCTACCAGGAATATTAAACTTAAGGTTCCCTCCTGGAAACTGGGTCCCAGGTTCATCGGGCCGTACAGAATCAGTTCTGTTATTAATCCGGTGGCATTCCGTCTTGACCTCCCCTCTACGTTTAAAATTCACAACGTGTTTCACAGATCATTGCTTAAGAGGTATGTGGCGCCGGTGGTACCGTCACCTTTACCTCCCCCTCCTGTGGTTGTCAATGGTAACTTGGAGTTCCAGGTATCGAGGGTCATTGATTCACGCTTTAATCGCCGGTCTCTTCAGTACTTGGTTCATTGGAAGGGGTATGGTCCTGAGGAGAGGATGTGGGTTCCTGCGTCGGATATTAACGCAGACCGATTAGTTCGGGCCTTCCACACGACTCACCCGGATAAACCTGGCCCTGAGGGTCCGGAGGCCCCTCGTAGAAGGGGGGGTACTGTCACGGGTGTGTTACCACGAAGATCGTCACGAGTACACAGCCTGACTTCTCGCAGCTGACTTGTTGGTGCTTTGTGTTTTCTCGGCAGTGAAGGAGTTAATTCTCTCTCTCTCTCTGGGCTAGCTGAGGTCCAGCCTCGCCCAGCTGCAATCAATGCTTCGTTAGTGAGACTCCTTTATATTCCTGCAGGTCTGTTTGTGAGGTGTCGGTGAAAGCTTTTCATTCTGACTTACAGAGCGGATCGTGGTGTTTGGAGTTGCTGAGTTAAGTGTATTTGGAAGTGTTATTTCCCTTTCCTCGCTTTATCATTTATCTCCTTTCCCGTTGGTGTTCCCTCTGTTGTAGTTGTGTTGAAGTTGTATGCAAGGTGGTTTTGGTTTTTCCCTTGTACTGTCTCGTTCGTCTAAATACTGTGTGTGGGCATATTATTGCTGGTTCCCAATTGTTGTGATCGGGGTCCTTCTCAGGACTAGATTACTGTGGTGCAGGGATCCTCAGGAGGTAGGGGTTACGCTGGCGGCCTGGACCTCTGTACCTTTAACAGTACCTCCAGGATGAGGGATTAGTCAGGGCCCCAGCTTAGGGTCAGCTTAGGCCCCCTACCTCCAGTATTCTGTGACAGTGTGACAGGTGCAGGAGCCCAGGAAGAAGTGGAGGACGAACTGATGGAAGACTCATCAGATGAGGGAGACCTTGATCACATTTCTGTTGTGCGAGGTTGGGGGGAGAGGGCAGAGGAAGGAAGCATGATTGTTACCTCGCCACCAACACAACAGGGACTTGGTGCTCCTGGATGCGCAACACACATGAGTGCCTTCTTGCTGCACTACCTGCAACATGACCCTCGAATTGTGAGAATTAGAAATAATCCTGACTACTGGGTTGCCACACTGTTAGATCCCCGGTACAAAGTAAATTTGCAGAATTTATTCCTGCCATAGAAAGGGATGCACGCATGCAGGAGTATCAGCAGAGACTGTTGCAGAATCTTACATGTGCTTTTCCACAAAACACCAGTGGTGCACGTAGTGAATCTCACAGTTCCAACTTGCTAACCGTGGGACCGTCGAGTGTTCAGCACTCAAACCGTAACAGAACCACAGTATCTGCTGGTAACATCAATTTTGCGGAATCATTTCACCACTTTTTTAGCCCATCCTTTGCAAGGCCACAGGAGACAAGAAGTCTGACACATAGTCAACGCCTAGAGACGATGGTACAGGAGTATCTCCAATTAAACATTGAAGCCATGACTGTGTCACTGGACCCTTGCTCTTTTTGGGCTTCCAATCTGGATAAATGGCCGGAGCTAGCCACTTACGCCTTGGAGATCTTGTCATGCCCCGCAGCCAGCGTTCTGTTTGAACGTGTGTTCAGCGCTGCTGGTGGTGTGCTGACAGATAAGCGCACGCGGCTCTCCACTGATAATGTAGACAGACTCACGTTCATAAAGATGAACAAATCATGGATCCGAAATGACTTTTCTACCCCTGTGTCATCCTGGGGACAGTAAAAGCTTGATGATTTGTTAAAATCACCTCACCAACCGTTTTAAGCTTTCAAATTACTAATCATGTTTATCTGTATCTTGGCTGGAAAATAATTTGGGCCTTGTAGCAGTGTGCAGCACTGATTCTATTAGGCCATCTATACTAAACTCCACCAGATTTAAAATTACTAATCATGTTTATCTGTATCTTGGCTGGAAAATAATTTGGGCTTTGTAGCAGTGTGCAGTATTGATTCTATTAGGCCATCTATACTAAGCTCCACCATATTTAAAATTACTAATCATGTTTATCTGTACCTTGGCTGGAAAATAATTTTGGATTTGTAGCAGTGTGCAGCACTGATTCTATTAGGCCATCTATACTAAGCTCCACCAGATTTAAAATTAATAATAATTTTTAGCTGCATCTAGCCCGGAAAAGAATTTTGGGGCTCCGAGATGCGCAAGACACATAAGTGCCTTCTTGCTGCACTACCTGCAACATGACCCTCATATTGTCAGAATTCGAAGTAATCCTGACTACTGGGTTGCCACACTCTTAGATCCCCCACACTCTTCGATCAACCTTTTCATTTTAATAAAGACCAAAAAAATTGTCATTTTTGAAATTATAAGCATTAGCAGGTTATTAGAAACTGAAATCAAACAGTTTTCAACTCAAAACTTTATTCGAGGTGATGTTACATTTTCACATAGGACCCCTTGTTCGAGAGGAGCTTCTGAACTCCCTCGTCCATTGAATTTGTCAGGTTTTGGATGGTTTCTGCTTCAATTGTTTTGCATGAGGACAGAATACCCTCCCAGAGCTGTTGCTTAGATGTGAACTGCCTCCCGCCATCATAGACACTCCTTTTGATGATGCTCCAGAGGTTCTGAATGGGGTAGAGGTCAGGGGAGCATGGGGGTCACACCATAAGTTTGTCCCCTTTTATGCCCATATCAGCCAGAGATGCAGATGTTTTATGTGCAGCATGAGATGGTGCATTATCATGCATAAAAATGATCTTGCCGTGGAATACACGGTTCTTCTTCTTGAACCATGGCAGGAAGTGCTGTTTGAGAAACTCCACATACATTATGGAGTTCATCTTTACCCCTTCAGGGATCCTAAAGGGGCCGACAATCTCTCTCCCCATGATTCCAGCCCAAAACATTACTCCACCTCCTCCTTGTTGGCGCTGTAGCCGTGTTTGCGTGGGGTGTCCATCAACCAGCCATCCTCCACTCCATCCATCTGGACCATCGAGCGTTGCACGGCACTCATCCATGAACAAAACAGTTTTGAAATCAGTCTTCATGTAATGTTTGGCCCACTGGAGCCGTTTCTGCTTGTGCGAAGTGGATAGAGGAGGTCGACAGGATAGCGTATAGACAGCTGCAAACCTCTGAAGGACCCTGCATCTTGTTGTTCGGGGAACGTTGGAGGCACCAGCAGCTTCAAAAACTTGTCTGCTGCTATGACAAGGCTTTTTTGCCGCTGCTCTTTTAACCTGACGTAATTGCCTGTAGGAAAGAGTCCTCAATTTGCCCTTATCAGCACGCACACGTGTGTACTGTGAATCAGCTACATACTTCTTGATTGCCAAGACACTTCATCCTGATCATCGCACAATGTTGATTGTAGTCATGCCTTGACCTAAACACTCCACAGTTTGTTGCTTCTCAGCAGCCGACACATCCTTTTTCTTTCCCATTTTGGCAGAAAATGTAGGCTGCTTAATAATGTGGGACAGCCTTCTTAAGTAGTCTTGTCTTTCATTGGACACACCTGCCAAACTAATTAGCACAGGTGTCTGCAATTGCTTACAGTGATATAAAGAGCCCTGACACACATCACCATCAATGAGTTTAACTGACAAACAAACAAATTCTTCCCTTATCACTCCTAAACACTTTTTGCATAATAATTTGGAACACAGTGTACATGTGCTTTTCCACAAAACACCAGTGGTTCACGTAGTGAATCTTACAGTTCTAACTTGCCAACCGTGGTCTGTATGGAGTTGTTCAATAAAGGGCCCAAAATTAAGATAACATAGATGGGAGAGGTCTCTATGAATAGGAATTCCTAAGTATTTGATACCCTGTGAGGGCCAGGCAAAGGGAAAGTTGGACTGGATGGAATCCTGTATGGATTTGGGGAGGGAGACATCGAGGGCCTCAGACTTCGCTGCATTGATTTTAAAATTTGACCATGTAACAAAGTGATCTATTTCAGCCATAACAGCATGGATGTATATATGTGATTGAGTGATATATACTAGGACATCATCAGCAAATAGAGAGCACTTGTACTCGGTGCCTCCCACCTCAATCCACCTAATATTGGGGTTATGGCGAATTGATGAGAGCAGGTGCTCCGTCACTTGGATGTATAAGAGAGGGGACAGAGGACATCCCTGCCTTGTCCCATTGGTGATTGTGAAAGGTGATGAAAATGTTCTGATGCACCCCCTGGGCCTTGGGACACCCGGAGCCGGACCCTTTTTGGTGGATGCTGGTGGTTGTAGTCTCCGTGGCGGCGACCCGGTTCCGTGGCTCAGGGCGGTCAAACCAGTGGCGGAACTATTTATGTGGTTTTGATGTTTAAATGTCCGACTACGCCACACGTGGATTGTGGTCAGAGTGAACCGCCGCTGCAGGGCAGACCGCTGAGGCTGGTGTTGTGGGTGCAGCAGAGCGTAGCATAACTCCTCACGGGAGGAGTATAGCCTCAGGGCAGTGTATGCGGAGGATGGGGGTGATGGTGCAGGGCAGCAGCAGTAACGACACGGAGTCAGTGATGCAGTCCAGGGCCTTTACTCACAGTTCTTATTATCCAGACCACGTCTGCAGGTAACGGCTGCCCACGTCGTACGGTGCTCACCAGGTGAGGGGCTCAGACAACTCCCAGATAACTTTGGAGCGCTTCACAGGACCCCCTTTGTGTGTCCTTTGTCTGGCCTTTCTTACCAACCCTTCTGTCCGGCTGCCTCGGGCCTCCTCTTGGTAAACTTGGCGCCAGTTTCCCTGACACTATGTGGTGCCTTCCTAGCGGGTGTAGCGAGGGGCTGCGCCACATAAAATGTCACAGCCTCCGGTTTCTAGCTGAGGGTCGTTTCCTGCCTCCACTAGTTTCGGGGACCCGTCTCCCCCTTTTGCCTGACCCCTCCACGCAGGTGGATTCGGGCATGCGGTGGCGACTCGCCCGTCCGCACCCCTGGGATCCCTTCGTTCCTCGTTCCTGGAGCCTTCTCCGCTCCTCTTCCTTCCTTCTCCCTCTTCCAGGCCTGGGCCTCTGTTACTAGGCCCGCCTCCGGAGCAGAGCTCATGCAGAGCCCCTGCTCCCTGCCACTTCTGCTCAGACTTCTCTGCACTGAACTAAGATGGTGCCCACCTTTTATACTCCCTTCTCAATGCACCCAGGAACTGCTTCCTCCCTGCTCCTGCACTACAGGGTTCCCCTTCCTCAGTGTTCCCTCCCCCCACTCCAGCCAGGGACAGGGACTGTCGTGCCCATCTCAGAGGCATATTGGTCGCCCTGCCCCACGGCAATGTGGTGTAATGCATGCAGGTGTCGGGTCCTGATCCACACTCCATCCTTACCTGAGAGTGAGATATCACACCTCTGGGTGAGGTGCAATACCTCTGTAGCAACCGAGCCCTCAGGGTGCTACAGTTCCATTTATCTTCAGCCTAGGTGACGTATTGTGATACAGGGCCGTGATTTTGGCTATAAAAGGGTCCCCTAGACCCCTACCCCAAGCTTTTTAAGAGAATCATATATGGCGTGCCAGGAGACTCTATGGAATGCTTTCTCAGCATCCAACGAGAGTATCTAATTACAAATTTTTAACTGCATCTAGCCCAGGAAATACTTTGTGCCTAGTAGCAGTGTCTGCTAGTCAGCGGATTATCCCGGCTGTTAAGCAAGCTACACCACCTGTAGTTTGGACACTTAATTTTTTCAAAGGAAATGCTTCGGGACCACGGGATACTCAGTGAAGAGCATCAGGAGGCACCCCAAGGCATAGGGGCTGGGACTGGCAGTAGGATGCCTTGCGGTGGACAGCCGAGCTCGATCCTTATAAAAGCTTTTTAACTGCAGCAGCTTTAGTGGACGCTACTGGAGCTGGAATTACGCGGCTGCTGGCATGAGACTTGCCCTCCAATAGATCCTTGTAAATGGATTTAAAGTGTATTCATTCAAATTAGAGAGACAATTTAAATTAAAAAGCTTAGAGTTGCCTCCACCACAGGGGGGCTCGCTCGAACAACCAGCGGACAGGCACCAGTATTGGGAGAGGGGGGGCTGGCCGTCAGGGTTCACCGCGGCTCTGGCACAAACCCGGCGACACGGAAGTGGCACGGGCAGGAGCGGACTGGCCGTGTCAGCTTCTCACTTTTTGGATTTTAGAAGGGCATGACATGCCTATATCTGTGTCTCCCCCTCCTTTTACTCCTCCACCTCTTTTCTTTTCGCATGACTATATGTACTTGTCACTTTTCCTTGTGTTAGTTGTGTCTTCTGAGCAGTTTGTCAGCTTTTGGACACCTTTGAAGGTGTTTTCTATGTGTTTCTATATGTTTTTGTTTGCCTGCCATTGGTTTTAACGGTGTTCGAAGGTGTTCGACGAACAGTTCGACGAACAGTTCGGCGAACACAAGGGTGTTCAACGAACTGAACCGAACTCGAACACTACGGGGGTGGCTCAACACTAGTTACAAGCTGGAAGCACTGCAGTACTGCCTCCGCCAAGCGGCAACAGGCTTTGCTGAAACTCATAAGCTTAGGTGAGAAACCTCACACTGCTTGTGAGTTGTGGACAGCTGTGAAAGAGCAGGCAGATCTGTGGCTGAGACCGCTGAACCTACATCCAGGCATGGTCGTGTGTGACAATGGCCATAACCTGGTGGAGGATCTGAGGCGAGGCGAGATCACACACGTACCATGCATGGCTCATGTGCTTAACCTCGTGGTTCTGCGGTTTCTTAAATCGTACCCCGAGTTGCCAGATCTGCTCGTCAAAGTACGCCGCCTGTCAGCTCATTTTCGCAAGTTGGCTACAACTTACGCCGCCCTCGCTGTGTTGCAGCAGCGTTTGCAGCTTCCAGCACACCGACTGGTGTGTGATGTCCCCACACGTTGGAACTCTACCCTCCACATGTTGTAAAGGATTTGTGAGCAGAAGAGAGCAGTTGTGGAGTACCAGCTGCAACAAGGCCGTCGATATTCAGGTCAGACTCCACACATAAGACCTCAGGAGTAAACCTGGATGTCTGACATATGTACCATCTTGACAAACTTTGAGGACTCCACCAAGATGGTGAGTGGCGATGACGCCATCATTAGCGTCAGCATTCCACTTGTCTGTCTTTTGCAACGCTCTCTGCAGAGAATTAAAGAGGAGGCATTGCAGCCAGAGTATGATGAGATGGATCAAGAAGCCATAGCAGTCGATTACACACAGCCCAGCCTCATCTCATCCCAACGTGCATTGGGGGACAGTGAGGGAGAGGAGGAGAAGGAGCAGGAGGAGGAAGAACAGGAGCTTGTATCATGCGCTGTAGATGGTAGTACCTGTACAACTGTCATACCGTCGGTTCAGCGTGGGTGGCCTGAGGACAGGGGGGAGGATGAGGAGGAGGAGCAGGAGAGCATGGTCAGTCGTCATCTTGGTGAGCACAAGGAAGTTTTGCCCGTTACCAGTCTGGCACACATGGCTGACTTTATGTTACGCTGCTTTAACCGTGACATTCGCTTTGTCAAAATGTTGGGTGACAGTCATTACTGGTTGGTGACACTTTTAAACCCCCGCTACAAGGAGAACTTTCACTCTCTTATTCCTGAGGTGGAGAGGTCTATAAAAATGGGGCAGTACTAGAAGGCCCTTGCTGCAGAACTGTTAAAAAAATTCCCATCTGAACACGCTAGCGGCAGAGGTCACAGTTCGTTGACCAACCAAGGCGTACAAGCGAGAGAGAGGCAACTCCAATCCAGCAGAGGCAGGGGAACACTGTCAACGTTCTGGGACAGTTTTCTCATACCCTCCCTTCGGACAGACCCTGAGGCACGAGGTACTCTCACAAGGAGTGGAAAGTTTCAAAAGATGGTGAGGGAGTACCTTGCCGACCGTACCAGAATCCTCCGTGATTCCTCTGTGCCTTTTAATTATTGGGTATCCAAGCTGGACACTTGGAATGAACTCGCTCTGTACGCCTTGGAGGTCCTGGCCTGCCCTGCCACTAGCGTGTTATCGGAGCGTGTTTTTAGTGCCGCTGGGGGAATTATAACTGATAACCGCACTCGCCAGTCAACTGACAATGCTGACAAGCTGACCCTTATCAAAATGAACAAGGGCTGGATTGGGCCAGACTTCTCATCACCACCAAATGACAGCAGAGTAACATAAAGTCAAATCCACTGTGTTATTTCGGGAGGTGTATTCACATGCACCGCTTCACACCCACACATGGGTATACGCTTCCTCATTTCGGCTGTTTTATGTTCTTCTCCTTATCCTCAGCCTCCACCACCACTATACCACCAGGGTGACCGTGGTCCGTGTTGCCATTATTGAAAGTTCCTCCGTCCTTACTTTTGTCAGCTTTTGCTTGGAAGGCATAAGCAAAGACTGTGGGAGACCCACTACCCAATAATGGGAATAATATTTTTAAGATGCTGTACTGTATGGCTCTTGGAAGGGGCATTAAAAGCGTCTTGTTAAGCTATTGCGACCTCCACCACTTTTCCGAGGGGCATTCAAACCGTCTTGTTAAGCTACTGCAACCTCCACCACTTTTCCAAGGGGCATTAAAAGCGTCTTGTGAAACCACTCGGAACTCCACAGCTCTTCCAAGGGGCAATGAAATGTTGTTTTTAATTAACTCTAACCTCCACGACTCTTCTAACGGGCATTGCATTTCCACCTAATTTTTGGCAGCTTTTGCTTGGAAGGCATAAGCAAAGACTGTGGGAGACACACTCCCCAATAATGGGAATAATGTTTGTAATATGCTGTACTGCATGGCTCTTGAAAGGGGCATTGCAAGTTCCTTCGTCCTAATTTTTGGCAGCTTTTGCTTGGAAGGCATAAGCAAAGACTATGGGAGACCCACTCCCCAATAATGGGAATAATGTTTGTAATATGCTGTATTGCATGGCTCTTGTAAGGGGCATTGCAAGTTCCTCCATCCTAATTTTTAGCAGCTTTTGCTTGGAAGGCATAAGCAAAAACTATGGGAGACACACTCCCCAATATTGGGAATAATGTTTGTAATATGCTGTACTGCAAGGCTCTTCTAAGGGGCATTGCAAGTTCCTCCATCCTAATTTTTGGCAGCTTTTGCTTGGAAGGCATAAGCAAATGCTATGGGATACCCACTCCCCAATAATGGGAATAATGTTTGTAATATGCTGTACTGCATGGCTCTTGTAAGGGGCATTGCAAGTTCCTCCGTCCTAATTTTTGGCAGCTTTTGCTTGGAAGGCATAAGCAAAGACTATGGGAGACACACTCCCCAATAATGGGAATAATGTTTGTAGTATGCTGTACTGTATGGCTCTTGGAAGGGGCATTAAAAGCATCTTGTTAAGCTACTGCGACCTCCACCACTTTTCCGAGGGGCATTAAAACTGTCTGTTAAGCTACTGGGACCTCCATGTCTCTTCTGAGGGGCATTAAAAGCGTCTTGTTAAGTTACTGTGACCTCCACCACTTTTCCGAGGGGCATTAAAACCATCTTGTTAAGCTACTGTGGCCTCCACGTCTTTTCCAAGGGGCATTCAAACCGTCTTGTTAAGCTACTGCGACCTCCACCACTTTTCCAAGGGGCATTAAAACCGTCTTGTTAAGCTACTGGGACCTCCACGTCTCTTCAGAGGGGCATTAAAAGCATCTTGTTAAGCTACTGTGACCTCCACCTCTTTTCCGAGGGGCATTAAAACTGTCTTGTTAAGCTACTGCGACCTCCACGTCTCTTCCAAGGGGCATTCAAACCGTCTTGTTAAGCTACTGCGACCTCCACCACTTTTCCAAGGGGCATTAAAAGCGTCTTGTTAAACCACTATGAATTCCACAGCTCTTCCAAGGGGCATTGAAATGCTGTTTTTAATTAACTCTAACCTCCACGACTAGAACGGGCATTGCATTACCTCCTATTTTTTGGCAGCTTTTGCTTGGAAGGCATAAGCAAAGACTATGGAAGACACACTCCCCAATAATGGGAATAATATTTGTAATATGCTGTACTGCATGGCTCTTGTAAGGGGCATTGCAAGTTCCTCCGTCCTAATTTTTGGCTGCTTTTGCTTGGAAGGCATAAGCAAAGACTATGGGAGACCCACTCCCCAATAATGGGAATAATGTTTGTAATATGCTGTACTACATGGCTCTTGTAAGGGGCATTGCAAGTTCCTCCGTACTAATTTTTGGCAGCTTTTGCTTGGAAGGCATAAGCAAAGACTATGGGAGACACACTCCCAATAATGGGAATAATGTTTTTAATATGCTGCACTGCATGGCTCTTGTAAGGGGAATTGCAAGTTCCTCCGTCCTAATTTTGGCAGCTTTTGCTTGGAAGGCATAAGCAAAGACTATGGGAGACACACTCCCCAATAATGGGAATAATGTTTTTAATGATGCTGTACTGTATGGCTCTTGTAAGGGGCATTAAAACCGTCTTGTTAAGCTACTGCGACCTCCACCACTTTTCCGAGGGGCATTAAAACCATCTTGTTAAGCTACTGTGACCTCCACGTCTCTTCCAAGGGGCATTCAAACCGTCTTGTTAAGCTACTGGGATCTCCACGTCTTTTCCGAGGGGCATTAAAACCATCTTGTTAAGCTACTGTGACCTCCATGTCTCTTCAAAGGGGCATTAAAAGCGTCTTCTTAAGCCACTCTGAACTCCACAGCTGTTCCAAGGGGCATTGAAATGTTGTTTTTAATTACCTCTAACCTCCACGACTCTTCCAACGGGCATTGCATTTCCTCCGAATTTTAGTCAGCTTTTGCTTTTCAATGCAAAGGCGAAAACTAAGGGAGACCCACTCCCCAATAATAGGTAGAAGGTTTTTAGTACACTGTAATCCACGTCTGTTTCAAGGGGCATTGCAGTTCCTCATAATTTTTGGAAAGCCTTCCATTCACTGCTTAGGCCAACAGTGTACAGGAGACCCAGTTGCTATAAATGGAAAAAAACGGTTTAGTTAAGGCCCTCTGACCTCCATGTCATTTCCAAGGGGCATTGGAGTGCCTTAAAATTTTTTGGTAGGCATTGCACTCACTGTATGCCCTATAACTGTGTAGCCGAACCGCTCCTTTTGTTACAGAAACATATCCTACAAGACATATGTGGTTGACTGGCCTGATATTGATGTGAATGGTCCCTGTTCCACCTGCTCTTTCTCCTTTGCCACTACCTCATCCATCATTTATCACCTGAAGCTTTGTTTTAACGGGAGTCATAGAACTGGGATAGTAGCAGGAAAAAATCCAACAATCCTTGGAGGAGGTAGGATATGCGCCAAAATGCTGACCACCTCAGGCCTAGCCACTACTACATACATGCGCTTGCATTCCAAGAAAACAAAGCAGATGCTAACTTCTATCATCATCATCATGCTCCTCACCTTGGCACTCTCAACTCCCCTGATGGAGAAACCAGGGCCCACCGGAGGAGTCTGGTTCTCTGTTGGGCTCGTCCAATGCTGCCCTAAAGCAGGCCAGTCTAAGAAAAGTGTGTGGGGGGAAGTTGACAGGAGAAATAGGGGCGGCTGGGGACCGTTTATGAACACCCGGCTGCCCCCAGGCAGCTGGGGACTGTGTGTGGACACCCGGCCGCGGGGCTGCTGGGGACCGAGTATGGACTCCCGGCCGCTGGGCGGCTGAGGACTGAGTATGGATTCCAGGTCGCCAACGCAGCCATGACATGGTGGCCAGATTCCGCCTCCACATGCCTAAAAGGCCCAATTTCAAGTGCAAGCAAGCAAGCAGTATGGTATTGCTGCCTGGGGGTGGGTGGGTGGCAGGCTGCACACTTACGCTTGCATTCCAAGAAAACAAAGCAGATGCTAACTTGTATCATTATCATCATGGTCCTCACCTTGGCACTTTCAACTCCCCTGACGGAGAAGCCAGGGACCACCGAAGGAGTCTGGTTCTCTGGAGGGCTCGTCCAATGCTGCCCTAAAGCAGGCCAGGCTGAGAAAAGTGTGTGTGGGGAAGTTGACAGGAGAAATAGGGGCGGCTGGGGACCGTTTATGGACACCCGGCTGCCCCCTGGCGGCTGGGGACCGTGTGTGGACACTCGGCCGCCGGGTGGCTGGGGACTGAGTATGGATTCCAGGCCACCAACGCAGCCATGACACGGTGGCCAGATTCCGCCTCCACATGCCTAAAAGGCCCAATTTCAAGTGCAAGCAAGCAAGCAGTATGGTATTGCAGCGTGGGGGTGGGTGGGTGGTTGGCTGCATATTTGTGCTTGCATTGCAAGGAATGGGGGAGGTACAATTGAACACTGTCCTGGGACAAGAACTCGCACGGGGATAGTTGCAAGTCTGCATCTTCTGATGCGGCAAGGATGACTTCTGATGGGCACACTTTTAGGCAGTGACCTGGGTGTCAGAGATGCTTCCAGGGGTCTTCCCCATGCTGTTCCCATATCTTTTCAGCACTGTATGCATGTGTCACACAGCACATGGCCAGATAAGGTTGTAAAATGTTAAAATGACATTTCCCGGTGAATGCATTTGTCACGGTTGAAAGCAATACAAAAGTGCAAAAACACGTTAAAAAATGCTACTTGTGAACATAGCCCAAGGTGTGGAGGAGTATTTTTTGGGGGGGTTATTTATTTTACCTTCTACACAAGTCTTTACCCTGGAAAGGAACTTCCTTAACATATTTCACAGGAAAGCAGCTTCAGTTTTGTTTTTGAACGTTTTATTGTGAGCCCTTAAAAGTGGCTTAATACCTCTGACCACGTTGTTGACAGCAGTGACCTGGGGGTCAGAAATGCTTCCTGGGGCGATCCCCATGCTGTCCCCATGTCATTTGAGCACTGTCACTATCGTTTTGGTCACTTGTTAGGCTTTTAAAAGACTGCCGGGGGTTCCACCGCAAAAATGCTCGGGTCTCCCATAGACTAACAATGGGCTCGTTGCTCGGGTCGAGCACCCGAGTATCACGGCGAGCTCGGCCCGAGCTTCGAGCACCCGAGCATTTTAGTGCTCGCTCAACACTAATAGTTAGATTAAACAAGCGACTTTTGGGAAGAGTAGCTCCCGGAATAAACTCAATGGTGCATTCATAATCCCTATGAGGAGGTAAAACTTTCGACTCCTCCCCCGAAAAAACCCTCCAAAAATCTTGAATTGATACAGGTAATTCCCCTTTTCCCACAGCCGCAATGCGACCATTACAACATTTATCATAGCATTTCCAAGACTTTATCATATTAGTAGACCAGTCCAGCAAAGGATTGTGCAGTTTTAACCAAGGCAATCCTAGAACGACCGGAGAGGATAAATTATCTAATACAACCAAGTCCAAAATTTCTTGGTGAAGTCCATTGATAGTGAGGGGAAATGCAGCAACCTTGTGAGTAATACATTTCAAGGGAGTGTTATCAATTGCAATAACAGAAATAGGTGATGACAAAGGTTTGGATTTCAATTTAAGTTTTTCCAAAAACCCTTTATCAATCACATTAAGTGTTGAACCACAATCCACAAATACCTGAAATTCAATCAAATTTTCCTGCAAAGTAGTACTCCCTGAAAGAAATACTCCTGCAGAGCGTAAACATGCTATATTGGCGTACCTGACCTTTTTTTTTCTTTACTTAAATGAAGCTCACAATACTTAATCAAATGGTCAGCTTTACCACAATAAAGACACAATCCCTCGGCGAACCTCCAGTCTCTTTCCTGAGAGCGGAGCAACATCGCCCCAACCTCCATCGGTTCTCCGCCGTCTGAGCAGATTTTCTGGGGACTAGGACCTGGCATTACAGGAGTCTTTACCTCATTCTGCCTAGATCTCAGCCTCCTATTCACAGGAACAGCTAATTGCATGGCATCCTGCAGAGTCTCAGGTGCAGGGAATGCAATTAGCAAATCCTTAACCCTTTCACTCAGACCAGCAAGAAATAGATATTTCAGAGCAGGCTCATTTCATCTGACTTCAGAAGCCCACCTTCTAAAGTGTGTGCAATAAGTCTCAGCATCATCTGACCCCTGATTCCAACCCCTGAGTTCTGCCTCAGCAGATGAGATTCGATCAGGATCGTCATATAATAGACCCATAGCAGAAAAAAACTCTTCTACCGACCTCAAGCATGGATCATTAGGTTGAAGAGAAAAGGCCCACCCTTGTGGTTCATTGCGCAAAAGTGACATAATAAAACCAATGCGCTGTGATTCATTCCCAGAGAACCTTCGTGTAAAATGAAAATATAACAAACAAGCATTTTTAAAGGAAAAAAAATCTTGCTGTTTACCATAAAAAACATCCGGCAGTCCTACCTTGGGTTCCACAAAATGCGCTCCGGAACAGCTACTCACGTGTTGCTGGAGCTCGGCCACCTCCAAAGTCAACCCCTGCAAGCATTGAGCCAAATCCTGGACGGAAGCCATACTGATCCTCATATAAATGTTTTTTGGGGGCTGGACTTACTGTTATGATCTGCAACAAGTACTAAGGAAAGAAGGGGAAAGCTTTCCCTACAGTAAGACTAAGCTGAATCCCTACGATGTAGCGGGCTGCCTGTTCCTAGCAAACGGACCCGCCTTAGTACTAGGCTAGTCTGAACGAAGACCTATAGAATAAAGGGAAGGGGTCCCTAAAAGAACTAAGGACTGGAACAAAAATGGGACACCTCCTGAACAGAGAAAGTTGTTGCAGAACACAAAAAGATTACCTGACAAAAATGTACTAGAGGTCCCAGAAGGACCAAGCGAACTGACAGAGATAGGCACAGAAGTACCTGGCTAGCAAAACAGTCAAACAACACTGAATTCCACCACAGCCAAAAAGGCGGAGCTGGAATATAAAGGCAGATGGTCACATGACCGCAAAACACAAGATGGAAAAAAACAAACAGGAGGGTTCTAACAGGAACAAGCCTTGAATTCAGAATTTGGATTTAGTTGCAACATCTGAATTTAGTGGTTTGATACTACTCTTGCTTGCTGGCCCAGTGTGGAAAATAACAATAATTAAAACAGCTGCTAAGGTGTTGTTGCTGCATTAGATCACAGACGTATTAATTCACAGTCACACACTGAGTGGTGATTGACTCCACCAGAAGATGGCTGGTGCGCCGAAACACGTGTCGTGGACGTGGCAACACATCCTAAGCAATGGTAAGAGTAACTTTTACAACCTATTATTATTTGTTCTTTGGCTCTTCCTTAACAAGGTCATGTAACTGCTGTGTATGATAAATTATGTGCATTCTCTGTGACTCTATCTGCATTTACTAACACAGCTGCTACTGTATTTGGCAATGTTGTAATATCTGGGCTGAATAGCATAATCATACAAATACTTGGATATAAATTTTTGTATTTCTAGCCCTTGATCCTGGTATATGGGGCCATACATTAGCTTAACTGTACTATATATTACATTTCTTGCTTGCTGGTGCTGTGTGAAAAATAATACTAATAAAAGCAGCTGCTAAGGTGCTGTTGCTGCATTAGGTCACAGATGTATTAATTCAGTCATACACTGAGTGATGATGATGAGGTGCTACAACAGTTCACAGTTTTTAACTTCAATCTTGGAATTCTATTCACACACTGAGACTATCACTCACATTTTCAATCTGGTACATCAGCGCTGAAGTAGTACACCACAATCATATTAAGCCTTTTTCTATCCCTATCCTGTGTGCTCTGAGCTCCTATCCCTACACAGCACAGGCAAAAAATAGCGTTCCTTTACACTGCCTGTGATAGCCCCCCAGATTGGCTGTTCTACATCATGTAATCGGATTGCTGCAGGACATTATTGTAAAGCTTGTGCTGCCGCAACTGATACTATTGGCGCTCTCACTGTAGGCAGCTTGTCTGAAATGCCGCCTTGAATTTTCTCTTTTTGTCTATCCTCCCAAAACAAATAGCATATTGTTCAAATTTGTGTGGATTTCTGTAAATTTGACTTAAATTCAATCCTTCACAGATCAATCCGCTCATCTCTAGTGCTAAATAATGTAAGACGCTTACTACAAAAAGAATCTTTTCTATTTTAGTGATCATTAAAAATATAATTTATGTGCATTCTTTCTAGATTTGTATTGCCTAAGCCTTACAAATCTATCACAGGAGAATAGTTAAAAGTATAATCACACAAGGCAGATTTGTTGCAGAATGCGTCAATCTAACTTACTCGTCTGAATATGGCTGGCAAAAAATGATGTTGCATACTGAAAAACATCCGCATTTATATTAGATCTCCTTTCTGTCTCAAAAAAATGCACAGAAGGCTAAGTGGCTGTATTTAGCACTCGAACTCCAATGCAAGAAGCTTTCTCCCTGCATTCAAGTCATTGTCATAGAAAACTGGGACTCACCTGTTAAAAAGGGGGGAAGTAAGTCCTGATCTGTGTCCATTCAATGAATATATGCAATCAGCATTTATTAGAATGTCATAATGTATGATCTGCATGCAGAAAAATTCTGGGATTATATATTATTATTAGTGATGAGCGAGCATGCTCGCTACTGCTCGGTGCTTGCCTGAGCATCTCACTGCTCGAGGTTGCTGGGCGGGAGCTCGGCTCCCCTCCCTGCATGTTTGGCGCTATTTAGAGTGCCAATCAACATGCAGAGATTGTCTGCCACACACTGTAATGCCGCAGCCATGTTGAGTGTGGCACTACAGTGATTGGCTGGCCGCACAGCATCATCAGGTCTATATCAGCAACCAGGCAGTGTAGGGAGAGGTGCTGCTGAGCTAGGGAGAGATTCGGTTGTTTATTAGTTAGTGTAGGTTTTCTACAAGATTCTCTAAATATACAGCTAACTAACAGTCCTTCTGAGGACTAATCCAGCTGCAGAGATATCAGTGCTGAGCAGACAGGCAGGGTATATAGCAGACTGCAGTGCACATAGCAAGAGGATCCAGTTCTGTCTGCTGGTGCTTTTACAGATATTTGTAGAAACATGTCCAGGTATCAGGGGCAAGGAATATTTTTTTTTTATCCTAATCCTGATTATTTGCTTAAAAAGCAATCCAGAGAACACCGTTTTTCTGCGCCATTTGCTTGTTGGCACTGCAAAATACAGCCAGGTCCTTACAGCGCTAAAAATCCATCTATTCAAAACTGTGGTTTGTCCATCACACGGATCACACATAATCGTGCTGAAAATATTGCCATTTCTGTCCTCCATTGAAATTTTGTTGCAGTGTTTCAGTGAACTTATTGACACGAGGTCGGCGCTGTTAAAAATAGTTACCTACAGGCCAGCTATTTAAAACTGTGGTTTGTCGGTCACACGGATCACATATAATTGCGCTGAAAATTCTGACATTTCTGGCCTCCATTAAAATTTTGTTTCAGTGTGTCAGCGAAGTTATTGACACCAGTTTGCTGTTAAAAATAGTTACCTACAGGCCAGCTATTTAAAACTGTGGTTTGTCCATCACACGGATCACATATAAGTTTCCGGTCTTGACGCTTTGATGTTTTCCTTGGTCTTCCAGTATGTTTGCCTTTAACAACCTTCCCATGTTGTTTGTATTTTGTCCAGATTTTAGACACAGCTGACTGTGAACAACCAACATCTTTTGCAACATTGCGTGATGATTTACCTTCTTTTAAGAGTTTGATAATCCTCTCCTTTGTTTCAATTGACATCTTGGAGCCATGATTCATGTCAGTCCACTTGGTGCAACAGCTCTCCTTTTTAGATGCAGACTAACGAGCAGATCTAATTTGATGCAGGTGTTAGTTTTGGAAATG
Source organism: Phyllobates terribilis (assembly GCF_046119375.1). Classification (NCBI taxonomy): domain Eukaryota; kingdom Metazoa; phylum Chordata; class Amphibia; order Anura; family Dendrobatidae; genus Phyllobates; species Phyllobates terribilis. Next base: position 280,237,114 of record NW_027362767.1, read on the forward strand.
AAAATTTACAGGGTGATTCCATAATTTTTTCCTAGAATTGAGTGATTCCATAATTTTTTCCCTCTGGTTGGTCTGAAAAAAATTACCCTTACTGACTTCCACATTTTTTTATCTTGATTTCTTTTAGTGTTTCTTAAAGCCCTAAAGTTGCCATTTGAAATTACTTTAGTTTTGTGCCATGTCTGTGATCTACTTTTTTTCAACAACATTAAACAACTGAATAAACATCCTCTGAGCCCGGTGATTCCATAATTTTTGGCAAGTGTTGTATTTGTTAAAGGGAATCTGTAATCAGTTCCTTGCTATATAGCCTGAGAGCAGCATGATGTACGGGCAGAGACCCTGATTGCAGCAGCATGGCAGGGTGTGCAATTTGAATCAGCAGCACTACTATAGTGAAGGTCCAAACTGTCGATCTTCAGGAGCGCACTTCCTGGCAAATATAACCCCAGGAGGCAGGGAAACATTGCGCTCATGAAGTTAGAAGATGAGACAAACCCTTAACTCTTGACCTCAGATATCATGCCAAGTTTTATTACTTTTACATAAGAAAATGGTGGTTAAACAGGATAAAAATATAAAAAAAAAACTGTTGTTGCCTCTCTGTGGTCTGGAGTAAACAGCAATTGGGGAACACATTTATTGCATTATTTTTATGTTTTGCTGCATAGTTTCTCAAGTATTTGTAATTTCATCTTGAGCAGGTTACTTTCCATTTTTTACAGAAAATGATTGTCCCATTGTAATTCTGGAACATATACAAAGGTTACTACACTTGTTACACATTATCGATTGAGTAAATAGTTTCCAAATACTAATCCCTTATTATGATACACCTACATATGGTATTACTTATATATGGGTAAAAAGTAGACCACATTATTAAAGATCTTGTCTCAGTTAGTTGCCAGTCATACAAGCTCTCCAAGTCTAAAATCCAAGACTAAAAGGCAATTATATATAAATATACAGTACGTACATAGTATTTTAATAGCGGGTTATTTCTTCAAAGGCTAGCATGAAACCAGTGTCTGTGAGGCTCATTAAATTCTCACAGTGAATCAGTCATGCACATTGCATGGCTAACAAAAGTTTAACTACTTTAATGAACCAAAAAATATCACATAAAACTACTCTTTACAGCTGAAATTTTACTATGTGTTCTCTCAATGCAGCGCACCTTGATGTAAAGAAATCAACAAACTTCTGAATTTAGTTTTGTATTTGAACAAAAAAAAATTTCTGTAAGTCACTTTTGAGTAATTGCATAAGACTGTATATCACCAGTGATTGGCTGGTGAACAGAATGCCAGCGGAGAGGGAATGTCCACGATAAAATGGGTGAGAATATGTTATTTAATTATTTTAGATGTATTGTTAACACTATTTAACTAAGGAACAACAAAATAGCTTGTCAAATGTTTGTAACTGCTGATTTTCCAAATTTTAGGTCTTATTCAGATATCAGATTTTCTTATACGATTGCTATCCGTATATTTCCCAGACAGCACTTGTACTTATGATATTCTATGGGGCCATTCACATGTCCTTATTTTGTCGCTGACTAAGTGGTCCTTCCTTTTAAAGAAAAAAATGTAATCATGTCCAATTTTGATCTGATTGTCGGATCAAAATTGACAATGCAAGTCTAGGGTTCCGTTAAAAAAATTGGACAGTACATGGATGACATCCAAGTGCTGTTCAATTTTCATGGACTGCCAGAAAGGAAAAGATCCTTTACTCCCTATATCCGATCACTCACTCGCTCTTGTCACCTTTATCTTAAAAACATCTCCAGATTCCGATCTTTTCTCACTTTTGAAACTGCTAAAATTCTTACTGTCGCTCTTATTCACTCTCGTCTGGACTACTGCAACTCTCTTCTGATCGGTCTCCCTCTTACCAGAATTTCCCCTCTCCAATCTGTCCTGAATGCGGCAGCCAGGGTCGTATTTCTGTCCAGCCGCTTCACCGATGCCTCCACCTTGTGCCAGTCATTACACTGGTTACCCATTCGCTACAGGGTCCAATATAAACTCATTGCTCTCACCTACAAAGCTCTCCACAGTTCTGCACCACCTTATATGCATACTGAGCACTTGTAACCCCCAGGTGCTTCACAAATTTATTCATAAAAATGAAAAAGTGTTTTTTTTTTTTCACTTTTTAATTTTTACGAATCAATTTGTGAAGCACCTGGGGGCTCCAAGTGCTCACTATGCATCTAGATAGGTGCCTTGGGGGGTCTAGTTTCCAAAATGGGGTCACTTGTGGGGGAGCTCCAATGTTTGGGCACACAGGGGCTCTCCAAACGCAACATGGTGTCCGCTAACAATTTGAGCCGATTTTCCATTCAATTTGTTAGCGGACACCATGTTGCATTTGGAGAGTCCCTGTGTGCCCAAACATTGGAGCTCCCCCACAAGTGACCCCATTTTGGAAACTAGATCCCCCAAGGCACCTATCTAGATGCATAGTGAGCACTTGAAACCCCCAGGTGCTTCACAAATTGATTCGTAAAAATTGAAAAGTGTTTTTTTTTCACTTTTTCATTTTTACGAATCAATTTGTGAAGCACCTGGGGGTTCCAAGAGCTCATTATGCATCTAGATAGGTGCCTTGGGGGGTCTAGTTTCCAAAATGGGGTCACTTGTGGGGGAGATCCAATGTTTAGGCACATCAGGGGCTCTCCAAACGCAACATGGCGTCCGCTAATTATTCAAGCAAATTTTACAATCAAAAAGTTAAATGGCGCTCCTTCCCTTCCGAGCCCTGCCGTGCGCCCCAACAGTGTTTTTTCCCCACATATGGGGTATCTGCGTGCCCAGGGGAAATTGCACAACAAATTTTGGGGTCCATTTTTTCTTGTTACCCCTGTGAAAATAAAAAAAATTGGGTCTAAAGTAACATTTTTGTGAAAAAAGTTAAATGTTCATTTTTTTCTTCCACATTCCAAAAATTCCTGTGAAGCACCTGAAGGGTTAATAAAGCTCTTGAATGTGGTTTTGAGCTCCTTGAGGGGTGCAGTTTTTAGAATGTTGTCACTTTTGGGTATTTTCTGTCATAAAGACCTCTCAAAGTGAATTCAAATCTGATGTGGTCCCTAAAAAAATGGTTTTGTAAATTTTGTTGTAAAAATGAGAAATCGCTGGTCAACTTTTAGCCCTTATAGCTCCATAACAAAAAAAAATTTGGTTCAAAAATTGTGCTGATGTAAAGTAGACATGTGGGAAATGTTATTTATTAAGTATTTTGTGTGACATATCTCTCTGATTTAAGGGCATAAAAATTCAAATTTTGAAAATTGCAAAATGTTCAAAATTTTCACCAAATTTCCATTTTTTTCACAAATAAACGCAAGTGATATCGAAGAAATTTAACCAAAATCATGAAGTACAATATGTCACGAAAAAACAATTCTCAGAATCAGGGGGATCCGTTGAAGCGTTCCAGAGTAATTACCTCATAAAGTGACAGTGGTCAGAATTGTAAAAATTGGCCTTGTCATTAACGTGCAAACCACCCTCGGGGGTTAAGGGGTTAAGGAAGATATCCATATCAACAGTGTAACATGATTTCCCTTCTAAAGTTTAATCTGGTATCCAGGGAATAGATCCAAAAGGCTTCTCTACTATGGACAGCCCATTCGTGATCACCTCCACGGACGTGTTTCAGTGTGTTCGACAATAATGGAACTTGATATATTTCTGTAATGAAGTGTTTTGACGCTCTTGAAATATTGCAATTTGATGCTTGTGGGATGCCATATTAGTGTTCTCTGATTCTAGACTTTAGTTTTCAGATGGTAGAACAAACCTATTTCAGATTGCATTCCCTGCAATCAATATACATAGCTGGACATTCATTGAGGAGCATGTACTACTGCATAGTGACTAATTTCATAGCCCCTCTTCTGCACAGACTTCTCTGAAGAGTAGAACAACCTACAATGATATTCCACCAACAATTATAAAGCAGGGCCCCTGAAAATACTGCGTAAAAGATTCCAAAAATTTGTTTATCTAATGGAGTAAAAATAGATAATAAATCCAATAGAACAAGACATAGGAGCAACCAAAGGTACTAAAACGATAATGTAAAGTTTAGTAAATAATTACAAAAAATATTACATATAAATGTGGAGAGGTCTGCTAAAAGACAAGCATATACAGTCACTTGCAAAAGTATGCACACCCCCAACCCCTTTTGGCTTTTTGCCTATTTTGTTACATTACAACCTGTGTTTAAATATTTTTGTAATCCAATTTGTGTGTGATGCATCAGGACTAAATAGTCTAAGTTGGTGAAGTGAAAAATATATAGGCATAAATTGAATTTACGGGTATCAAATGACTAAAAATTGGCATGTGCATATGTATTCACCAATTTTGCTATGGAGCAAGCAATTACATTTATAATTTACATAGTTAGATTGCACAAAGGTGGACTTCCTTTTACTAAGTATCAAGTGGTCTGTCAGTATTTACACTTTACGTTTTCTGAAAGGCCACAGAGGCCATTATGCAAGAGGCACCACTAACCAAACAACACCATGAAGACCAAGGATATTTCCAAACAAATCAGGGACAAAGTTGTTGAGAAGTACAAGTAATGGGTCGGGTTATAAAAAAAATATTCCAACCTCTGATGATGCCCCTGGAGCACCATCAAATCCATTATCACCAAATTGAAAGAACATGGTACTATAACAAACCAGCCAAGAGAGGGCCGTCCACCAAAACTCTCAGACTGGACAAGGAGGGCATTAATCAGAGAGGCAGAGCAGAGACCAAAGGAAATCTTGAAGGAGCTGCGGAGTTCCCAAGCAGAGACTGGAGTATTTGTCCATAAGACCACAATAAGTCGCACACTCCATAGAGGTGGCCTTTATGGAAGAGTGGGCAGAAAAAAAGCCTTTACTTACATTTTGAGTTTGCCAAAAGACATGTGGGAGACTTGCCAAATGTATGGAGGAAGGTGTTGTAGTCAGATGAGACCAAACTTGAACTTTTGGCCACCAAGGTAAATGCAATTTCTGGCACCAAACCAACACAGCTGATCATCCCAAGAACACCATCCCCACAGTTGAACATGGTGGTGACAGCATCAAGCTGTGGGTATGTTTTTCAGCAGCAGGGACGGGGAATATGGTCTGAGTCGAGGGGTGCTAAATACAGAGATATTCTTGAGAAAAACCTGTTTCAGTCTGTTAGTGATTTGAGACAGGGACACAGGTTCACCTTCCAACAAGACAATGACCCAAAGCATACTGCTAAAGCAGCACTCAAGTGGTTTAAGGGAAAACGTGTAAATGTTTTGGAGTGGTCTAGTCAAAGCCTAGTTCTTAATCCAATTGAGAATCTGTGGTCAGACTTGAAAATTGCTGTTCACCAGATGAAACCATCTAGCTTGAAGAAGCAGAAGCAGTTTTCCCTGAGGAATGGGCAAAAATCCCAGTGGCAAGATGAGGAAAGCTCATAGAGACTTTTTCAAAGAGACTTGCACCTGTAAGTGCTGAAAAAGGAGGCTCTACAAAGTACTTACTTTAGGGGGTTGAATAGTTATGCACACTGACATTTTCAGTAATTTTGTCCTATTTGTTGTTTGCTTCACAATAAAAAGAAAACCAAATGTTCACAGTTGTAGACATGCCATTTACATGGACTGTTGCAAACCCTCAAAAAATCCAGTGAAATTCCAGGTTGTGAAGCAGCAAAACACAAAAAATGCCAAGAGGAGTGAATACTTTTGCATGACACTGTATCAGGATAATGATAGAATATGATCCATGACAGAATCAATAAATTCCTGATAAGAGAGAGACAACGTATCGCCCAAAGAACAATGCTCTCCCAATACATACACAAGTATACAGATAGAGCATGATAGTATAAACTGGCAAGTGACAGATGACAAAATTATATTAACTCATGAAGATACATAAATAAAATGTCACATAGTGCATAGAGCAAATAAATCTATAATTAACACCTATAAATGTGTGAAAATAAAGATAACACGGCACTTATAGACTGAATTAAACCCTGTAGGTGATACAGATACATCTAATCAGGAGTGAGAAACATCATGTCACAGACAGAATACACCAAATAGTGCCACCATCATAGATATCTAACACCTTGGTGCTTGGTGAGCCAGTGGAGACAATGTTCAGGGAGAGACATGAGAAGGGGGCGCACAAGCACCTTATTCTCTGAAAAGTAGATGGGGGTATCTGGGTCCCACTTGGTTTCTGCTAGTTGTGAGCTGTTGAACATCTGATTTCGAAAAGAAGTGGAAGGCATCTGACTGGCTCGAAATTTATTGTGCAGCAAAACAATGACCCCTATCTTACAGCCAAAAACATTAAAGGTGCTTTCACATTGCGTTCAGGCACCTGTTTGGTGGTCCCTTCGGGGCTTACGTCTGAACCCCCCTCAAAGCGGGATTCGACCATATGCGCCGACAAGGCCATAGACTATAATGGTACCGGCAGAGCAAACTATCTTCAGCATAAAGAGCAAAAAATAGTCCTGGAAGTGATGATACCTCTCCTACAGGTCTTTGATCCCAACATCATCAAATCTGTGATGGATTAAATGAAGAGGCACACGCATATATCTACAGAAGATCTATGGTCAGTTTTCCAAAGTGCTTCGGACAACTTCTCTGCCAAGTTCCTTTAAAAACCGTGTGCAAGTCTACCTAAAAGAATTGAGGCTTTGATGCTGTTTTGAAAGCAAAGAGTGGTCACTGCAAATATTGATTTTACTTTGATTTCTCTTTTGTTATTTTACACAGTTCTGTTGGATGGGTGGGAGAGTTTTTTTTTTTTTTATTTCGAAAGACAAAGAGAGAAGTATCCACTCATTAACCAGGTGACCATTTCTGCACATAGAAGCAGTACGTCTGAACAATGCTCAGGATAGAGCACAAAAGTCACATGTGGGTGAATAAATATACACTTCAAATTAAATTCTCCTCTAGAAAGAAAAGTCCTCCCAAAGAGTAGGATTTATTCTCCTTCTTACAAAACAGACAAGTGCGGTATGTTGAATGGCTTGGAAGTTAAGTGACGAAAAATATCCCAATGAATATTTGAATTGTTTGCGTAACAATGGAGCTTTCTTAAATATGTATAACTACTGCTATAATCCATTTTCATAAAGTTATTAAAAAAAATTTGATTTATAAAACAGCTTAGACATGTTTATTCAGTTTCTGAAATTAAATATGTTTAACTACATCTTTTCACTCTAGATATTTTAATAAAAATGTCAAGATTGGACAATACATTCTCCATTTTAGTAATAATACCTTTCAAAAATAGGCAATGAAACATCACTTTTTGTGAGTCACCCAGCTAATGACTTACATGGACACCGCAAAATAGTATCAGTAAATTGAATAATTGTCAATGGTAGTTTGAATACAGCGAAATTTATCTTTTTACAAATATTGCATTGCTGATGATTAGTATTCAGGATATGCAGGTTAACCACAATGATCTGCATTAAGCATTACATTACATATACAATTTAAATCAATTACAATTGCAATCAAAATTATTTTATCCCCTTTGCAAATTAAGTATATTAGCAAGATTTACAAACATTCTGCCATTTGCAATAGATCAATTATACATGAACAAATGAAATAGCTCAATACATCTAATACAATAAGTGTTTTCTTCAAATTCAATCCAAAATGACAATTTTAGTGACTACTGCAGTCTCAGAATTATTCAGCCCCTTAATAGGATCCCTAATAAGAGCACACATATATCTCTAGCACATCTGTTACAACTTTTCAAGGGTTTCATTAGCTGCATCAAGTGTGCATTTTCAGGTGTGAAAATGTTTGTTTAATGTAGAGTTGTGCAAAAATTCTGGTACTTTTGGGGCTTTCATTTTTTGACCAGCTTCACCAAAATGTGTGGTGATAGGGAGGGGCTGGGAAAGAATGGGGGTGCGACGCCACAGCTCTTACAATTCATGACAAGTTGTAGTGTACCTTACGCCAGAAATCTTACTTCAGTCCATGATTGGAGTAAGATTTGTGGCAAGGCGCATGGAGGCGCATGCCACTTGTCAGACGTTACTGATTCACTGAGAGGTGTGTGACTCTTAATTAATCAGGAGACTGATCGAAATTGTTCATATCAATCTTGATGACTTGGGGGCCATTAAATACCTGCAGAGTGGTCCGAAAAGAGATTATTGCTACAAATAAGGAAAAGGATTCAAAAAAGATAGCAAAGATATTACATTTTCCTAGCGATACAGATAGAAGCATAGTTCACAAGTTCAAAGTTAGAGGAACACTGACCACAACCTGGACAAGGCAGAAAATATTTATTTATTTTTACTCATATAGCGTCATTAATTCTATAGAGCTTTGCAGAGAATATTGGCACTGTACCCATTGGGGCTCACAGATGTTGTCCTTGGTGGAATTTGAACCCAGGACCCCAGCACTGCAAGGCTGCAGTGCTAACCACTGAGCCACCATGCTGCTAGAAGTTATAACTGGCGGCCACAAGATTCCTGAGGAAGCAAGTGGTCAAAAACCCCACTACAATAGACCTGCAGCAACATTTAGTGTTAACAGATACTGAGATTTCAGTTTGCACAGCAAAGTCATCCTAAACATTAAAGGTCTCTGTGCACAAATTTCAAAATGACCCTTCACTGACCCAAAGTTCTGGAAGTAGATGGAAGTGAGATGCTGTGATGAGTGAGTGAAGGCAGGAAAGGACAGAAAATCCTTGACCTTGTGTGAAGTAGTATAGAATAAAAAGAGGAACTTAGCTACAGTGCATACAGTCAGGGGTAGATAGAGCTTATGGTTAGTGGGTAACCCTGCTACAGCCCAGGCAAAAATAAGGCTACATGTAGCATATATAGCAGCATGAAGGCCAGACCTGGGAGATATACTGAAAAAAGCCTGAACTTGCCAGGTTTGGGTACAGGTATTGCTGGAGATGACTGAGGTCAGAGAGAACAAGTTGGAGATTAAGTATTCAGTTCAACCTAGCTAATGCTAAGAAGCTGCAAGTAATGATCCACTACAAGTGACCATAATGATTGTGTCTCTGTATCACAGAGATGTGAACAGTAAGTTTTGTGCCTGTTAATTCTTGAACATATGTTACAGCAGTTTCATCAGTAAAGGCTGTTTTATTTTTAGAAAATAGATTGCTTTCTTCCTTGTCGTTGGATTAAATCGGGGTTTCGGCACCATCTGAAGGTATGCAGCCTGAATGGAGAACAACTTACTAAATCAGGAAAAACCATGTCACTGGTGTAGAGGTTTGGGACAGAACACCTCGGCCCATGCGACCCCTACCCACTGACATTGTATCTGTTCCTGCAATGTAAGCATGCAGAGCTGCGGAATAAACTCAGCCAGTGCTCGCTGTGAGTAAGCGAGTACTCTCATTCAGAATAAGAGGTAGTGCTCAGAATTAGTGATGAGCGAGTATGTTCGGTTAACCCTTTCGGCGAGTATGCTTTGGCGAGTACCGAGTATCTTCAGCGTACTCGGTGATATGTTTGAATCACTCCCGTGTGCATGATTTGCGACTGTTTAACAGCTTTAATACATGTGAGGAATGCTTGTTTCGCAAATCATGCACACGGGAGTGATTCAAACATATCACCGAGTACGCTGAAGATACTCGGTACTCGCCCGAGCATACACGCCAAAAGGATTAACAGAACAAACTGGCTCATCACTACTCAGAATGCAAATTAATGAGGCCTGACTGGGCACTGAGCCCTTAGCAATGTCAAGGGTGCATCAAAGCACCCTCATTTGCATCTTAATTAACCACTTTTTTTCTGCCACTAAAACAATGAAATCTATGTTGCAGGTTTGAGTTTTATAGAGGCCTTTATATAACTGTATACGTATTTTAACGTTTTAGGGGTAACAGACTTTCTGTAAGGTCTAGTTTGGGGATTGTCAGTGACAGTGACTGTCAACTGCCAAGGTGAAGAAATACAAAAATCAAAGAGAAGTGGCTCTACTTTGGAAACTACACCCTGCGAGGCAATTATTAAGAGATGTGAGCATTTTACCCAACCAATAGTAAAACGTGAATTTTTCAATTTTACGACAGTTTGGATTTAATTTTTTGGCATTCATTGTGTGGTATATATGACATGTGGCTTCAGCTATCAATCACTATACTGTGAATGACAACTGTAAGCACACCCCAGCATTTTGACTCACAGCTCGATCAGCAGTGTGCATCAGTGCAGAGGATGTGTGAGGATTTGATTTTTGTGGCACAAGCTTATAGTTTCATTGATACAATTTTGAGGTATATGTGACTTTTAACCCCTTTACACCTGGGTAATTTTCCGTTTTTACTTTTTACTTCCCTTCTTCCCAGAACCATAACTTTTTTATTTGGCCATGTGAAGACTTATTTTTTGCAGGACAAGTTGTACTTTTGAACAACACCATCATTCGTTTTACCATATTGTGTACTTGAAAACGGGAAAAAAAATTCCAAGTGCGGTGAAACTGCAAAAAAAGTGCAATTCCACAGTTGTTTGTTGTTGTTTTTTTTACCATGTTCACTAAATGCTAAAACTGACCTGCCATTATTATTCTCCTGGTCATTATGTGTTTGTAGATAAGAAACATGTATAGGTTCATTTTTATTTAAGTGGTGAAAAAAAATTCAAAGTTTGTTAAAAAAAAAAAATCGCCATTTTCCGAGACCAGTAGCGTCTCCATTTTTGGGATCTGGGGCCAGATGAGGGCCTACTTTTTGCATGCCGAGCTGATGTTTTTATTGATACCATTTTGGGGTAGATATGATATTTTTATAGCCCGTTATTGCATTTTATTGCACTGTTTTGGCAAACAAAAAAACGTAATTCTGGCGTTTTGAATTTTTTCCTCGTTACGCTGTTTACCAATCAGATTAATTCTTTTTATATATTGATAGATCGGGTGATTATGAATGCGGTGATACCAAATATGTGTATTTTTTTTATTATTATTATTGTTTTATTTTGAAAGGGGCGAAAGGGGGTGATTTCAACTTTTATTTTTTTTTTGTTTTTTTATATTTTTAAAAACATTTTTTTTTACTTTATACTGGCTTCAATAGTCTCCATGGGAGACTAGAATCTGCGATTGTCTGATCGGCCCTGCTACACACAGGCGATGATCATATCGCCTATGTGTAGCAGAAATGCTCACTTGCTATGTGCGCCGACTGCTGGGTGACACTCATAGCATCCTGGCAATGACAACCGGAGGGGTCTCCTGCAAACCCCAGGATGTCATGTCAACCCATCGGTCATGTGGCATGGACGCCGATGGACGGGGTTAGTGACGCGTTTCCAGTAAGCGCGAATTAAATGCCGCTGTCAGAGATTGACAACAGCATTTAACTAGTTAACAGCCATGGGTGGAGCACAATTCCACCTGCAGCTGTTAGGGCACATGACAGCTGTACAGATCAGTTGTCATGTCCCCAGAAAGGTGTGGGCTCCAGCGCTGGAGAGACCCGACATGTGTCATAATAGTATGGCACATGTCGGAAAGGGGTTAATCACTTTTTATTCAATTTTTAGGAAGGCAAAGTGAATTAAAAACAGCATTTCTACCTCTGTGCTTTACTTTACAGTATTAAAGTTTGTGTAATTAGGAATACAGTACAAATATGTATAGTTGTATATGTAGTATTATTTTAGCATAACAAAATCCAATATATATAAAATAATGTTTTTTATTGTGTCAACATATTCTAATCACGTAACTTATTTTTTTCAGCAATGGGGGCATATACAGTAAGGGCTTATTTTTTTCAGAAAAAAACTATCTTTTATTAGTATCATTTTGGGTACTTGTCATCACTTTTAAAGAGCACCTGTCAGCAGGATTGTGCTCAGTAAACCACATACACTGTCAGGTGGGTGACATTACACTGATTGATTAATATGATACCTTGGTTGATGAAATCTGTGCTGTGGTTCCTGTGTAATCTTTATTTTCAGTTTGGAGATAACAATATGCTCGTGCTGTGGGGCGGCCTGTGGGGGGCGCTCTATCTGGTGCTCTGCTTACATATTCATCTGTATGCTCTTATGACAGCTCACTGTGCCTTCACTGACCTGCCTGCTATTTTACATAATGCATCTTGTAGTGCGGGGCTGGGTAAAATAGGAGGCAGGTCAGTGAAGGCACAGTGAGCTGTCATAAGAGCATACAGATGAATATGTAAGAAGAGAACCAGATAGAGCACCCCCCACAGGCCACCCCAAAACACAAGCATATCATTATCTCCAAACTGAAAGTAAAGATTAAACAAGAACCACAGGATGGATTTCATCAACCAAGGTATCATATTAATCAGTGTAACGGCACCCACCTGACAGTGTATGTAGTCTACTGAGCACAATCCTGCGACAAGTGCACTTTAATTTGGGTTGTTAAGAACAGGGCAATGTCATATATGTATATTAAATAAGGGGAAAGTGTTTTTTTACTTAGATTTTTGTTTTTTTCTAAAACATTTTTTTCAATTTTTATTACCTTTTTAGTATAAAAAAACCTGGAACATACTAAAAAGATAAAAACATAGAACAAATAAGGGGACCATGGTCTCTTAATTTTTGAGATCACCCAATGTCCCAGAGATCCAACTTTCATAATAAAAAAGATATGGCAAATCCTAGTAATATGCCATAACTTTCAAAGGTTTGATTACTCTCTTTATTTAATATAAAGCAGCTTAGTCCCTGATCTCTTTGAAAGAGAACTGTAAGTACCAACCACAGCAATTACATAATGAAATGAGTTGTGCTGGACCAGGCAAATTCAAACAGTTTGTGATTCACTTCACTTGAATCGCCATTAATGGTCGTTATTTTATACAATGCAGAAAATTGCATTAGCCATAGAAATCTCACACGAAAGCACACATGGAAATCTCGGCTAAAATTTTATGGTTCTGCATCAATTGCAGCAACAAAAATAACCACGGCTGCAACGTGTTAACGCAACATACTGATGGAATGTGACAGTACAGCAATAAAGAAGATCAGTGTGTAAGAAATAAAGTGTCAGATACATTTTTCTTTTTGTTTTTTTTAAATATATTTTTATTTGAAATTTTACATTGAACAAAAAATTATTGCGAAAGATGAACAGTTTAACAGAACATACCTCAATCTGTATTACAAGAAAAAAACAGGCAAAAGTAATACATTTATTATAATTTACTTCCATGCTGATTCTAATGATTCTAATTAGTGAGTATTAACCAACAAACTCGATTTAAAAGGTTAGTGTCTTCATAATATCATGTTATTGTTTTCTTTGGACTAATTCTATTATAATGCTAAAATAGGGGAGGACAAAATACAGCAATGGGGTTTCCAAGATAACCACACAATAGAGTAGGTATTAAAGCAAGTATAGTGGTGCTACAGAAAGTTAAAACTTAACAATTATTACAAATGAATAAAAAGTGATACACAAGTCGCAAGGACCTAAAAACAAATATATGCCTGCCTGTGGTGGTGAATAACCAAACTAATCAATAACTCATTATGTCCAGGAATACGAAGATATGTTATACAGACATAGTCTACCCGTAACATAACACAGATAAAGCGGCAAAAAATATTGGAGCTCTCAAGACAATGTCTCAGTATATAAGAACCTTAGTACATTTAAACTGGTTATGGTGAGCATTTAGACCTTATATATTCTAGTGGAACGACCTCACCAAATAAAATGTCGGTTCTTGGTCTCTGGCTTTAAGACAGCTCCATGTGGTGGGGCATCCAAACCTTTTCAGCCTCCAGCAACACACAGCACACCGCTCCCAACGCGTTTCATTGCCTCAGCTAATCATCAGGGGAGAAGAGGGTGTCACACAGTATAGAAGCTGGCATCAATCACTCAGCCTATCCATTAGACAGCGCAAATAACAAACAAATGAGTCCTCCTTTTGTATATGCCCGCGCTGACATGCGAGCGCGTCACTTCCGGTTCCGGCGAACTCACGTCCGGTATGTGGAACGCAAGTGCCGGCCGTGACGCGCAAACGTCACATCCGGTGCGCGCGTCCTGAAGAAAGCTGATGCGCTGACCAGGTGACGACGAGCAGGGGGAGTGAACGCAATGTGCCCACACGTAACACACTGCAGTGGGTGGTAACAAACTCCCACCCAAAATCACCCCAGCCAGGAGGAGTGTCCAAAAAGAAACAGTACAGGACACTGCTCCGGCTACATACCATATGCCGCACAGTACACAGTAACCACGCGCAGCACACCCCAATGGTCAATAGACCGGAAAAACTTCACAGGTCAGGTCAAACCAGTGGTACTGGGGCAGAGGCAAAAAGAGCATACATAATACCCAAAAAGGAGCAAAAGTGCAAAAAATTAATCAAAGGCAAGAATTTGAAGGACAAAACTGGGGAGGAAACTGGGGAGGACCGCACCTCCAAAGAAGGGGGAAAGAAGAGGGGGAGGAGAATGGATGATAAGGAGTAGATTGCAGGAATTTATATTAATCATAAACATATATATAATAAATATATACAGGGGAGGAAAAATACACAGCGGGGGGCTACAGAGCCCTATTAATGAACTAATTAGGACTATCCCTACCTGCCAGTGGAGGTTGGCACCCTAAAACCTGCGCAAGTGGCGCTCCCACTCCGCGGCGGCTGTCCCTACTCTCCTCACACTATCTCACCCTGCACTCATAGAAAGGACCTATAAGACAGCTGTTCATTTAGGCCATGAGGGGCCATTGTCTGCAACCTAAAAATCCACTTTGTCTCCCTTTGGAGAATCAAATTATCCCAATCACCCCCTCTTGGCGGGGCAATCACTTTATCGATTCCCATAAACCATATCACATCCGTGCCATTAGGATGCATGCTGTTCACATGCCTTGCTAGGGGGGTGTCCCTTTTCAGGGCAATATCACGTTGATGTTCCCCCACTCTTCTTCTTAGTACTCTTTTGGTTTTCCCCACATACTCCACCCCGCACACACATGTGGCCATATAGATTATCCCCTTGGATCTGCAATTGATGAAATGCCTTACGACAAAGGTTTCTCCGGTGACATTACTTTTAAAGTCCTTTCCTTGTACCATTACTTTGCATGATACACATCCAGTACATCTGAAACTACCATTCATGGAACTTTTTAACCAATTGTTTCCCAGATGGCCCGTATAGTGACTGTGGACCAATCTGTCCCTTAGGGATCTGCCCCTTTTATAAGTAATCAGGGGTCTTAGGTCAACCAAATCACCAATGTCCTCATCCATTTGGAGGATCGGCCAATGTTTTTGTAGTATCTCACGAACTGTGTGTGCCTGATTGGAAAACGTGGTAATAAGCCTACATGAAGCGCTATCCTTGCTTGGTTTAGGAGGTGGGTGTAGTAAGGAGATGCGGTCACTAGTAGTGTTGAGCCACCCCCTAGTGTTCGAGTTCGGTTCGGTTCGTCGAACACCCTTGTGTTCGCCGAACTGTTCGTCGAACACCTTTGCACATCGTTAAAACCAATGGCAGGCAAACAAAAACACATAGAAACACATCGAAAACACCTTCAAAGGTGTCCAAAAGCTGACAAACTGCTCAGAAGACATAACTAACACATGGAAAAGTGACAAGTACATATAGTCATGCGAAAAGAAAAGAGGTGGAGGAGTAAAAGGAGGGGGAGACACAGATATAGGCATGTCATGCCCTTCTAAAATCCAAAAAGTGAGAAGCCGACACGGCCAGTCCGTTCCTGCCCGTGCCACCTCCGTGTCGCCGGGTTTGTGCCAGAGCCGCGGTGGACCCTGACGGCCAGCCCCCTCTCCCAATACTGGTGCCTGTCCGCTGGTGGGTCGAGCCCCCCCGCGGTGGGGGGGGAGTAACATCTGCAGAAGAAAGACCATCTTCCAGCCAAACTAACATGTCGACTTCTTTTCGTGGACAATGTGATATGATCCCTTTGTTACGGACACGCCCATCGCTACAAATTCCAGATGAGGCACAAAAACAGCAGGTGCTTCAGCGGATATCAAGTGCTCCTTCAAGTGGGCTCTCCTCCACCTCAATTTCAACATCACAAATACTCCAGTCCTCAGAGGTATCACCCCAATCGCATTTGCTTCCTCACAGCTCCCAAGTCTCCAGCTGCCCGTCTGAGTATGGGGTAACACAGATGGTTGAGTCTGCAGAGCTGTTTACTCATACTATAGCCTGGGAAATGGAGGTCTGCTCCAGAGCTTCTGTTAATCCAGATGAGGAAATGATCTGCACTGATGCCCAGAATCTTTATAAGTCGGATCCAGGACCAGATGAAGAAGGTTCTGAGCATAATGTAGACCCTCGTTCCCAAACTGTAACTCCTGTTGGTGGAGACAATGATGAAGACGATGATGAGGCTCAAATACCTGATTGGAGCGACAAATTGACTTTTCGGTCAGGGCAGGAAGAGGTTGGCTTTGAGGACGACGGGTGTGATAACACACAGGGTGATGATGACAAGGTTGGAGATCCCACTTACTGTCAACCCACAGTCAGCCAGTCGATGAGGTCACCCGGGCCTTTGCCTGGCCTTGGGGATGTCGCGGTGCTCGGCTCCCTGGCCCGTACCCTGGGGTCACTCTTTAAAAGGGTGGATAATTGTTAATTTTATAAGAGTTTGTGACGCCACCCTTGGTATCTGGTGAGAAGCACCAGCGCTGCAGCAGTCCACTGAGGCCCGTGATAAGGTAGCTCGATGGTATAGCTCCCCACAGGTGGAGCTAGGTCTCAGGGCAGCGTATGCAGGGGGAATGCAGGACAGGCGAGACCCAACTGGGTCAGAGCAAGAACGGGAACGGACACGGTAGTCACTTAAGTACCTTTTACTGGAGGAAATTCAGGCACATCCCGGAGCACTGTAGGGTGAAGGGTGCATATCAGGATCCTCCCCAATGAGCGGGTGTAGGGCCTCCTGTTTCTTGCCTCTGCGTAGTAAGTTTCTGACCTGCCTGGAGCTAGGCCTAACTTTGTCTCTGTCCTGCGCTGGCTGACCTTATGGTAGGGCCTTGTCTTGGAGTTCACGCTCACAGTATGCGGGGCCTAAGAGTCTCCTGGATCTGTTACGTATCAGCACCTTAGCGATCCTGGGATTTGTAGTTCTCCAGGGATTCCGGTTATGCCTTACTGGGTCATAGAGATCCCGGTAAGCTCGGATCCGGTGTCCGGTAAATGCTTCGGGGTGAGCTGGTTAAGCTCCTCTGCCCCTTATGTACTAACTCGCCACTCGCCTTCGGCCTACTCGCGCCCTCACTAGGCTATACACACTAACGGCAGCTTGCCGCGCTTCACAGATCTTATAGCGCCGGCACACCTTAAGCTCTATCTGGGCTCCCTGAATCTAGCTAGCAGGAGCCTCGTGCTCCACTGCTGAACTATCAACTGAGTTCTCTAGACTAGACTGAGCTCCACTGCAGACTGACCTCTCTTAGGCTTCTCTACTGCAGGAACTCTTCAGAGGAACTGAACTGCCTAGCTTCACCTTCCCTATTTATATCCCTAACGGGCTCCCTCTGCTGGGCTGAGGTGGAAGGTGGAGATGTGTGAATGTTTATGGGGGCCTCTTGTGGAGGATTCCATCAATACACTCTTCTAGGATCTGTGATACCAAGCGCAGCGGGGCGTCACAGATGCCATTGACGACGAGGTTAGGTTGCGCCTTCCTGGACAGAGACGGAGTACTGGAAGCACGTCAACAACTGCATCCTCAAACACAACTCTGCCTCTGACCACAAGTCGTAGTGGCTCTTCAGGTCGCATGGGCTCTAAGCCTTGCATAGCCTGGGCATTTATTCAGATCGATAAGGATGACCCAACTCGTGTTATCTGTAATATTTGTCACCAAAAGCTAAGTAGAGGCCAAAAAATCCATAGTTTGAGTACTTCATGAATGTACCGTCACATGGATATGAAGCATAAGTTGCAGTGGGAAGCTCACTGTGCTACAATGCGGCCTAGCAGGCTGGGCCAACCACCGTCTTCCCCATCTTGTGCATCCGCGGCCTCTTCATCCTCTGTGACTGGGGGGACAGCAGTCACACATGTTTTTGGACGCAGACCTGCCACCTCTTTACCTGCAACAGCCAGTGTGATTGGCAAGTCGTCAGTTCATTGGGAAGTGGAAACACCTGCTGGTGTTGAGCGCTCTCTGACATCGAGAGCACCACCTTTGGATCAAGGCAACCTAACATGTCCACCTGCATCTTCCTCACAGACCGGCAGTTTGTCGGGGACACCCTACTCAACCCCGTCAAAGCACAACAGCCAGCACTCGGTCCCTCAGATGTGGAAAAGTAAAAGACCATTTCCTCCTAGCCACGAGAAAGCTAAGAGGTTGAATTTCACCATCTGCAAGCTGTTGGCTACAGAAATGCTGCCTTTCCGCCTGGAGGACACAGTGGATTTTCGAGACCTTATGTCCGTCGCAGTGCCCCAGTACCAGATGCCCAGTCGGCACTACTTCTCAAAGAAAGGTGTGCCTGCGCTCCACCAGCATGTCGCACACAACATCACCGCTTCTTTGAGAAACTCTGTGTGTGACAGGGTGCATTTCACCACAGACACTTGGACGAATAGGCATGGACAGGGGCGTTACATGTCGCTGACTGGGCACTGGGTAACTATGGTGACAGCAGGACAAGGGGCTGCTGTCCAAGTCTTACCGTCCCCACGAGTTTTGCGTCAATCCTCTTTATCTCGAAGTTCCTCCACTGCTTCTGCCTCCTCAACCTCCTCTCGGTCCTCCATCTGCACGCAAAGCCTGTCTGGTAATGCCACCTGCATTCTAACTGCGCAGAAGGAATCCTGCACACCTCCTTACTATGCTGGCAGCAGGGCTCAACGGCATCAGTGTTTACTTTGAAATGTCTGGGAAATGTGAGTCACACAGCTGAGGACTTGTGGTCAGCTCTGGAGACCCAGTTTCATGAATGGTTGTCTCCACTGGACCTGCAACCAGGGAAGGCCGTGTGCGACAATGCTGCAAACCTGGGTGCGGCCCTTTACCGGGGCAATGTCACACACGTGCCTTGTATGGCTCACGTGTTGAACCTGGTTGTCCATAAATTTTAGCCCACTATCCCGGACTAGATGGCCTTCTGCAGAGGGCACGGTCGCTGTGTGCTCACTTCCGCCATTCGCATCCCGCAGCTCAACGACTTACATCTCTACAGAAGTCGTTGGGCCTGCCAGTTCACCGGCTGAAATGCGATGTGCCGACACGGTGGAATTCAACTCTGCACATGTTGCAGCGACTGTGGCAGCACCGACAAGCCCTGGTGCAATACGTTCTGACGTATAGCCTGGGCCAACGAGATCCAGAGGAGGGGCAAATCACGCTGCAGGAGTGGTCTCAGATCTGGGACCTATGAAGTTGACGCGCCCCCTGGGCCGTGGGGTACCCTGAACCGGGCCGGTAGACGCTGGGGGTTGTAGTCACTGTGGCGGTGACTCGCTCCGTGACACAGGGTGGTCAATCCAACGGTAATTTGTATATATGGATTTTATAATGTCCGACTACGCCACCTGTGGAGTGCGGCCAATGGGGCCGCCGCTGCGGAACAGTCCTCTGAAGCTGGTGGTTTTGCAGCAATGGTATTATTACTCACCACAGGAAGAGTGTAGCTTCAGGGCAGTGTGGGTGGATGATGGTGGTTGTAGTGCAGGGAGTCAGTAATGAACACAGAGTCCGTGTGATGCAGTCCCAAGATCTTTACTCACCGTTGTTGCAGTCCAGATTACAGGTACCAGAGCAATCTCACCCGTCGTGCTGTGCGTACTCAGTGAGGGGCTCAGTCCACCCCCAGATAGCTCCGGAGTACTTAGCAGGACCCCCTTCTGTGTGTCCTTTCTCTGGCCTTCTCCCTGCACCTCACACCCAGTGACACTTCTATTCGGTATCCTCGGGCCTTGGCGGGCGACTTGTGTTCTGTCCCCTGGGTCCTATGTGGCTACCTTCTTAGTGAGACTGGTGTGGACTTTTGCCTGCAGTACATGAAATGCTGCAGCCTCCGGTTTCTAGTTGAGCCTTGCTGTTTCTCCTCTAGTTGAGGGACCGGTTCCCCTTATCTGGCCTGACCCCTCTACCTCCTGGTAGCAGCGGGAGTACGGGTGGCCTTCTGCACGGTCCGTAGCACTAGGGTCCCTTCGGTTCCTGGAACCTTCCTGCTCCCACTCCTCTCTTCTCTCCTTCAGTCCTCGGCCTCCCAGGCTAGGCCCGCCTCCGGAGCAGAGCTCATGCCGAGCTTCTGCTCCTGTCACTTTTCCTCCTCTGACTGGCTTGCTCTTTCTAAGATGGCTTCCTATTTATACTCTCCCTGTCATGTGCTCCCCTAAGCTGCTCCCCTAAGCACCCACTACATAGGACCCTCCCACCAGCTAGGGACCTGGGACTGTGCTCTCCCTTAGGAGCAATCTCGCTCTACCCCCACTGCGGGTATGTGTTGGATGCAGGTGTTAGGGTCCCGAGCCATACGCCTTCCTTACCTGAGGGTGAGATACCACACCTCTGGGTGAGATGCAGTAACTCTGTGGCGACTGAACCCTCAGGGGCGCCACACACCCTTCGGCACAGTTTTGAAATGGCGACGAAGATGTTTAGTGCTGACGACGATGCCATTATCAGCATGACTATTCCGGTGATTTACATGCTGGAGCACACATTAAACAGAATTCAGAGTCAGGTGGTGGGACAAGAGGAGGTGGAGGAAGTAGAGGAGGAGTCGTATGCGGAAGGGATAACATCTCCAAGGTCCAGACGGTTGGCAGCACCAAGGCGGCAGGCATGGGAGGGTGGGGGAGAGGGATTAACCAGGGCGCATGGTAGCAGCCAAACTGTTGAGGAAGGTGCAGGAGCCGAGGAAGAAGTGGAGGATGAACTGGCGATGGGCATGGAAGACTCATCAGATGAGGGAGACCTTGATCACATTTCTGTTGTGCGAGGTTGGAGGGAGAGGGCAGAGGAAGGAAGCATGATTCTTACCTCGCTACCAACACAACAAGGACTTGGTCCTCCTGGATGCGCAAGACACATGAGTACCTTCTTGCTGCACTACCTGCAACATGACCCTCAGATTGCAGAATTCGAAGTAATTCCGACTACTGGGTTGCCACACTCTTAGATCCCTGGTACAAAAGTAAATTTGCCGAAATAATTCCTGCCATAAAAAGGGATTGACGCATGCAGGAGTATCTGCAGATGCTGTTGCAGAATCTTACATGTGCTTTTCCACAAAACACCAGTGGTGCACGAAGTGAATCTCACAGTTCTAACTTGCTAACCGTGCGACTGTCGAGTCTTCATCACTCAAACCGTAACAGTAACACAGTATCTGCTGGTAACAGCAATTTTGTGGAATCGTTTCACCACTTTTTTAGACCATCCTTTGCAAGGCCACAGGAGACAAGAAGTCTGACACATAGTCAATGCCTAGAGAGGATGGTGCAGGAGTATCTCCAAGTGAACATCGAAGCCATGACTGTGTCACTGGATCCTTGCTCATTTTGGTATTCCAATCTGGAAAAATGGCCGGAGCTCGCCACTCACGCCTTGGAGATCTTGTCATGCCCTGCAGCCAGTGTTCTCTCTGAACGTGTGTTCAGCGCTGCTGATGGTGTGCTGACAGATAAGCGCACGCGGCTGTCCACTGAGAATGTAGACAGACTCACGTTCATAAAGATGAACAAATCATGGATTCGCAAGGACTTTTCTAACCTTGTGTTATCCTTTGGAGACTAAACGCTTGAGGATTTGGTAATATCACCTCACCAACCGTTTTAAGCAACTGTGGGGCAATTGATGCCACTTAACCCTAGAACGCATGACCATAAAAATCTACACTTTCATATACCTGGGGCCTTTTAGGCCCGTGTGCAAATAACATGGAATAACTCAAACTCAAATGACAAACAACTATATACATGAAGAATACCTAGAGATTCAAAATTCTAACTAAAGTAATCTTGCAGAAAATAGAAAACAATTAACAGGGCGGGACTGCGAGGCCCCAGGTATGTGTTCTAGGGTTAAGTGGTGTCTGTGCCACAATTTTTGGAAAAAATGGAGACTCTTTTTAGAGTCCCCTTGCTGTGTCTTACGTGACATTGGCATCGTCAATTCCAGGTGGGTTGGGTCGCTCCCCCCCCCCTTTTAACTGTAAGAAACTACATACACTATGGCTTGGGGTAACACAGATGGTTGAGTCTGAAGAGCTGTTTACTCAGAGGTCTGCTCCAAATCTTCAGTGTCTGCTAGTCAGCGTAGAATTTTTAACTGCATCTAGCCAAGGCAATACTTTGGGCGTAGTAGCCCAGCTGCGAAGCAAGCTGCACCGCCTGTGTATCTAATAAGAATTTTTAAATGCATCTAGCCTAGACAGACTGTGGGGACCCCCAACCAAACCCAGACGCTCAGCCCCCCTACCGCCCCCCTTTCCTTGACAATACAATAATGTAACTCTTACAACTGGATGGGTGAGGATCGGTCACAGCTTTATTAACTCTTTATACTCATTCCATTAGAAAGGCATTTTATTTCTAAAATAATTCAGCTTGTTGCAGCATGCCCTGGGTCTCCACTCCGGCAACTTGGCCAACAAGTGTAACTCTCCAACATGTCCTTTCTATTTCCAGGCCACGAAGGATCCTGCGTACTCGTATGCAGGACTCTTACCCCCAGCCATCACTCTTAACGCTTGTTCCACTCTGTCATGGAGTCCTGACAGGAATATGTCCAGTCCAATATCCATTAAGTGAACACCGTCGGGCCGTATGAGGCCTGCTTTATCTCCTTCCAGTTGTCGGTGTCGTACCACTACACCGCCTCTGTCTCTTCTAAATTTTGCCATCCGAATATTTATTACCCGCCTTGTCCGTTCGATGGCCGTGATGTCTCGCGCACCTTGCCATATCGCTATCGGCACAATCTCTGACCATACTATAGCTAGTTTTGTGAAAAATTCTCTGAAGCGCTCAGTGTCTAGTTTCATTATTGCCATTAGTTATGCGCTCTTGTGATGACCTAGGTCGTTTCCCCCGGCCTGTATAACTAAGATGACCGGACATCTTGCCTCTCTCCCTACCTTGATTACCTCCATTGGTACATGTGGCCATAGCAGGCCTCTAATACCTCTCCAGTTGAAATATGTGTTATGAAACTCTAATTTCCTCCCGCCTGGGCGTACTTTCGCCCTTTTTTCTGCCCAATATATATACGAGTGGCCTATCACCCACACTGTTGGCTTAGCGTCACCTGTAAAAGAAACAAACCACGTTAGGATAACAAGTCCGGTCTTATGTATCTTGCCCAACACGTGGATCGCCATCTCCCTATCCTCTGAACTTCCGTTTCTGACAGTCCTGCTCTTGCTGCTTCTGTGGCTGCGCCTATGCGGAATGAGTGTGTCCCGTAATCTTTGGGGTGGTTCCCTGTCGATGTTATGCATTTATTAAATATAGCTTGGAACTGGTATCTTGATAATGGCGTTCCATCAATGTGTGATAGGAAGAAATTACTTTGTGATCTGATGGTTAGATATGTTTTTACTATTGTTACCCGACTCAGTGTACCGTTTGTGGGTTGTAGAAGTACCCAAGTGCCCCTGCCCGATGGAACCGTTTTCGATTTGTGTATGCGTAGACGTATTGCATTATTGGCTATGACTACGTCCTGGTGTAATAAGCCTCCACTGGTGGTAATTTTGGATTGAGGGACTAATTCGCTTATGCATAGCGCCCCGAAGAAGGCGATCACAAGTGCAGTAGACAGTAGTGTTGCTTCAAATTGTGAGTGTCATGTTAATGGTGTTAGGGATATGATGTGAGAAATCAGTTTTAGTGACACGGGACGGGACGTCTACACTCCTGACTTGGCTGACCCCTTTTCCACCCTTTTATGTATTGTCTGATAATGAATCTTTGTCACATCTCCCCAATTCAGTAGTTGGAAGTGAAATGCTACTCCGGTCAGGCACCGCTGCGCTGACGCCCCTGATATGCCCCTCATCATTAGCTGGTGGAGAAATTCTATGGTGACTTGTGATCTGGCTTGTTCACATTGGTCAACCCGTCTGCCTGCTACTAGTCGTGTCCACTCTTCCCATGCCTTACCGTATGCTTGCCACGTCGACGGGGCAACTGACGCTCTGATTAATGGCATCAACTATTCGCTACTAGATCCCATAGGGAAGGTGGGCAACTGTTGCCTGATGGGTGGGCGTTGTGGAAGAGCTCTGTGAAAATCTGCCAATTGAATTGTTATAAAGCGTTAGCAGCAGCTTTAGACCCCTCGGCATAGTGGCTAGCGCGGACCCATACA
The DNA here is from genome assembly GCF_046119375.1 of Phyllobates terribilis. Taxonomy (NCBI): domain Eukaryota; kingdom Metazoa; phylum Chordata; class Amphibia; order Anura; family Dendrobatidae; genus Phyllobates; species Phyllobates terribilis. Next base: position 280,261,501 of record NW_027362767.1, read on the forward strand.
TTGTGTTTTAGGCACAGGAATGCTAGCCTGGGTAGTAGGCCTAGCACTGGGAGAGACGATGATGCCATCTTATTAATGCAGTGCGCTAGGCTGGTGTTTTTTGTTATGAAGCGTATATTTTTGTAAGCCAGGAGCGCGCCCCATATTTCTATTGCTACCACTATTGGGAAGAAAAATTATTTTCAGGGCTAGATGCAGCTAAAAATTATTATTAATTTAAAAGCTGGTGGAGCTTGGTATAGATGGCCTAATACAATGAATCCCACACACTGCTAGAAGGCCAAATATTTTTTCAGAGGTAGATGCAGAAAAAAATTATATTCAGTTTGCAACCTGATGGAGGTCAGTATAGATGGACTAATAGAAAAAGTCCCACACACTGCTAGAAGGCCAAATTTTTTTTCAGAGCTAGATGCAGAAAAATATTATATTCAATTTGCAACCTGATGGAGGTCAGTATAGATGGACTAATAGAACAAGCCCCACACACAGCTAGAAGCCCAAATATTTTTTCAGAGGTAGATGCAGAAAAAAATTATATTCAGTTTGCAACCTGATGGAGGTCCGTATAGCTGGACTAATAGAGAAAGTCCCACACACTGCTAGAAGGCCAAATATTTTTTCAGAGCTAGATGCAGATAAAAATTATTTTTAATTTGCAACCTGATGGAGGTCAGTATAGATGGACTAATAGAACAAGTCCCACACACTGCTAGAAGGCCAAATATTTTTTCAGAGCTAGATGCAGATAAAATTATTTTTAATTTGCAACCTGATGGAGGTCAGTATAGATGGACTACTAGAACAAGTCCCACACACTGCTAGAAGGCCAAATATTTTTTCAGAGCTAGATGCAGATAAAAATTATTTTTAATTTGCAACCTGATGGAGGTCAGTATAGATGGACTAATAGAGAAAGTCCCACACACTGCTAGAAGGCCAAATATTTTTTCAGAGCTAGATGCAGATAAAAATTATTTTTAATTTGCAACCTGATGGAGGTCAGTATAGATGGACTAATAGAACAAGTCCCACACACTGCTAGAAGGCCAAATATTTTTTCACAGCTAGATGCAGACAAAAAATTATTTTGAATTTGCAACCTGATGGAGGTCAGTATAGATGGACTAATAGAACAAGTCCCACACACTGCTAGAAGGCCAAATATTTTTTCAGAGCTAGATGCAGAAAAAAATTATATTCAATTTGCAACCTGATGGAGGTCAGTATAGATGGACTAATAGAACAAGTCCCACACACAGCTAGAAGCCCAAATATTTTTTCAGAGGTAGATGCAGAAAAAATTATATTCAGTTTGCAACCTGATGGAGGTCAGTATAGATGGACTAATAGAACAAGTCCCACACACAGCTAGAAGGCCAAATATTTTTTCAGAGCTAGATGCAGAAAAAAATTATATTCAATTTGCAACCTGATGGAGGTCAGTATAGATGGACTAATAGAATGATGCTATGCCCAAAAGGTTTTACTTCACTAGGTGCAGTAAAAAAATTGGTATTCTATACACAGGTGGTGTAGCTTGCAACACAGATAGGCTACTCCACTGACTAACACACTCTGCAATAGGCCAAAAAGGATTAGCTTTGCTAAATTTAGCCAAATGCTGTGAAAAAAACTTGCACAGCACTGGCACAGACCTGACTAGGAAAAAACTGATAGGAACTGATGTAACTTAGTCCTGAAAAGGACTGCAATTACAATTAGTCTTTACTCCCACAACCTATCTATTTAAGAGCACAGACCTGCCTGATAAAAGTCGTATGAAATGCTGTAACCTAGTCCTTAAAAGGACTGCAATCACAACTATTCCCTACTCCCAAGCTATCTGTAGATTTGTGCGAAAATTGGCTTGAAATTAACAAGGTATAGCGCACACAGCAACAGCGGTGCCGTCTAACACGCAGCTGCAGCAGTGAGAAAATGGTGGCGACGGGGAAAATGGCTGGGTCTTATAGGGCAAGGACATGTGACACACACTGCCAATGACACATGCCCTTGCTTGTGTGAAAAAAAGCACTTCGCTCCGTGTGTGCGCTGCTGATAGGCTGACAGATTGCACCTCCCCACTGTAAATGTGGGAAAGAGAAAAAAAAATGGAGATCTTCATTATTCCTGCAGAGATCCATCCTCTGCCCCTCCCCCCGCCCCGCTGTACACTCAAACTGCGTATTAACATTAATTTTCATCATTACTGAGAAAAAATCCAGTTATGATTTTGGTGCACGAACAGTTATCGACCATAACCTCGAACAGCCGAATTTTTTTCAAATCGTTCGTGTTCGCCGAACGGCTCGAACACCGCCCAAAACAGCTCGAATTTGAGATTGGCGAACAGTTCGAGTCGAACAACGCTCATCTCTAGTCACTAGCCAGAATCTCACCATAAGCCTGAGCCACCACCTTCCTCGGATAACCCCTCTCATGGAAGCACCGACAAAGGTCACTGGCCTGAGCTCTGAAGGTAGCATCGTCGGAACAGTTTCTTCGGATCCTCATGAACTGCCCCTTAGGGATTCCCTTCTTGAGGGGGACTGGATGATTGCTCTCCCACCTGAGAAGGGAATTCGAGGCAGTCGTTTTTCTATAAGTCCTTGTCCCTATCTCACCATCAATCCCTTTTTGGATGAGGATATCAAGGAAAGGCAGTTCATCAGGACCAAACTCAAAAGTAAAGTGTAGATTGAGATCGTTGTGGTTCAGTCTATCAACCAAATCCCCGAAGGATTTCTTGTCCCCCTTCCACAACACCAGGACGTCGTCGATGTACCGAACCCACAACAAGATGTTCTCGCCACCCACCACGGGGATATCCCCAAAAACGACAGTTTCCTCCCACCAGCCCAGGTAAAGATTAGCATACGATGGGGCACAGGGACTCCCCATCGCAGTGCTCCTGAGCTGGTGGAAGTACTTCCCGCTGAAGAGGAAAACGTTTTTCGTCAGACAAAACTGAAGGGCCTCCATGACAAAGAGATTATGTCTCTCAAATTGCTTGCCCCTCCGGCTGAGAAAAAACTGAATCGCTTCCAAACCCCTATCATGAGGTATTGAAGAGTACAATGACTCAACATCGATACTAGCCAATATCACATCTTTGTCCACCGTCATATTTTCCAATTTACAGAGCAGGTCGTTAGTGTCGCCAATGAATGAATTAAGGCTTGTTACAAAAGGTCTGAGTACCTTCTCAAGGTATACTCCCAAATTTTGAGTTAGGTTATTGACCCCCCAATACAATTGGGCGTCCTTTAAGTGGACTCAAACCCTTGTGCATCTTTGGCAGGCTGTAGAAGGTTGCCATCACTGGGTGAATTCGGCAAATGAAGTCCCTCTCCTGTTTGTTCAAAACGCCATCATTTAGGGCCCCATTAGCCAGTTCCTCCAGCTGTTAAGAAAATCCCTTAGTGGGATCCGCATTCAATATATGGTAACATTCACTGACATTCAGTATTACAGTACACATCGAGTGATAGTCACTGGTGTCCATGATCACCACATTATCGCCTTTATCCAACGGCTTAATAGTGATAGAATGATCACTTTCCAAGGACCTCAGTGCCTGCATCTCACGATGTGTAAGATTATACTTAGCCCATCCTGAATGGCTCTCAAGGTCTCTCAGATCCTTAGTCACCATGCTCAAAAACACGTCAATTGGACTCAAATCATTTTGTGGGGGTGGCATTTTGGTACTCTTCAATTTTAGATTGGTGAACGGGCCTTTGCCTTCCCAATTAGGATCCGAATCACTGAGGTGAAAAAGGGTCCTAATATCGGGCAAAAGTTCCTCACGTACCCCAAGCTCAGCACAGGCCTGTTTATCGTTCCTAATGAAGTGCTTTCGCCACTTCAACTTACGCACGAACAGATTTACATCCTTGATGGCATCAAAAGAATTATAGTCCGTTGTGTGTACAAAAGTCAGGCGTTTTCCCAAAACCTCCAATTCTGGAGTACTAAGGTTCCTAGAGGATAGGTTAATAATCTGGGGACTCATTGTGCCAGTGGGGGCTTGCCCAAGTTGAGGCGATTGCACAGCGGATAACCCTCCTCTAAAAAATGAGTCCTAGGGGGGGATCTCCTATTGCTATTATTACTACCACGACCCCTTCCACCCCCTCTCCCCTTCTGTCTACCTCGATGTGATTTGGATCTACCCTCCGACTCAGATAAATCCGTGTCGGTAGACAAGAGGTCTGTGTGCCTCGGACCCCTACTAGTAAGAAAGTTGTAGGCCATATTCTCCTTAAAGTCCTGTAAGTCCTTAATAAAAAATTTGTGCTTACGTTCCTTCAGGTGATATTGAAATCTTTCTATTGTATTCTGAAGTAACGTTTCTTTAGTACTAAATTCAGGTTCAAGAGAAAATTATTTTGTTAGTTCCACTTGTGTTTTCATTGATTCATTCAAAGTGGCCAATGTTATTTTTTCCTCATCTAGGAGCAATTTCATAAGCCTTAGGGAGCTCTCAGTCGTTTCCTTTTCCCAAAGATTTAATAGGGCCTGACTTTTGTACCGAAATGAAGGTAGCAATGTTATCAGAAGATTTCTAGGGACGATGCCCGCCCTAAGATAGTTATCAAGTGTTTGCACTTCCCACCAAGATGTAATCTGCTGTTTATAGATCTTTGTCAATTCCTTGAAAGCAGCCGAGAAGGTAGGGGTATACTTTTTTGGGGCAAAAGTGCGCTCAGAAAAAAACCTCTTTAGCCTCAGTGGCCCACTGGCTGGCGTCTATTCCTGCTGACATTAATCCAGCCATACCACTTCTAATCCAAATAACAAAATACAGCAATGGGGTTTCCAAGATAACCACACAATAGAGTAGGTATTAAAGCAAGTATAGTGGTGCTACAGAAAGTTAAAACTTAACATTTATTACAAATGAATAAAAAGTGATACACAAGTCGCAAGGACCTAAAAACAAATATATGCCTGCCTGTGGTGGTGAATAACCAAACTAATCAATAACTCATTATGTCCAGGAATACGAAGATATGTTATACAGACATAGTCTACCCGTAACATAACACAGATAAAGTGGCAAAAAATATTGGAGCTCTCAAGACAATGTCTCAGAATATAAGAACCTTAGTACATTTAAACTGGTTATGGTGAGCATTTAGACCTTATATATTCTAGTGGAACGACCTCACCAAATAAAATGTCGGTTCTTGCTCTCTGGCTTTAAGACAGCTCCATGTGGTGGGGCATCCAAACCTTTTCAGCCTCCAGCAACACACAGCACACCGCTCCCAACGCGTTTCATTGCCTCAGCTAATCATCAGGGGAGAAGAGGGTATCACACAGTATAGAAGCTGGCATCAATCACTCAGCCTATCCATTAGACAGCGCAAATAACAAACAAATGAGTCCTCCTTTTGTATATGCCCGTGCTGACACGCGAGCGCGTCACTTCCGGTTCCGGTGAACTCACATCCGGTATGTGGAACGCAAGTGCCGGCCGTGACGCGCAAACGTCACATCCGGTGCTCGCGTCCTGAAGAAAGCTGACGCGCTTGCCAGGTGACGACGAGCTGGGGGGAGTGAACGCAATGTGCCCACACGTAACACACTGCAGTGGGTGGTAACAAACTCCCACCCAAAATCACCCCAGCCAGGAGGAGTGTCCAAAAAGAAACAGTACAGGACACTGCTCCGGCTACATACCATATGCCGCGCAGTATACAGTAACCACGCGCAGCACACCCCAATGGTCAATAGACCGGAAAAACTTCACAGGTCAGGTCAAACCAGTGGTACTGGGGCAGAGGCAAAAAGAGCACACATAATACCCAAAAAGGAGCAAAAGTGCAAAAAATTAATCAAAGGCAAGAATTTGAAGGACAAAACTGGGGAGGAAACTGGGGAGGACCCCTCACTGCCTAAATGAACAGCTGTCTTATAGGTCCTTTCTATGAGTGCAGGGTGAGAAAGGGTGAGGAGAGTAGGGACAGCCGCCGCCGAGTGGGGGCGCCACTTGCGCAGGTTTTAGGGTGCCAACCTCCACTGGCAGGTAGGGATAGTCCTAATTAGTTCATTAATAGGGCTCTGTAGTCCCCCGCTGTGTATTTTTTCTCCCCTGTATATATTTATTATATATATGTTTATGATTAATATAAATTCCTGCAATCTACGCCTTATCATCCATTCTCCTCCCCCTCTTCTTTCCCCCTTCTTTGGAGGTGCGGTCCTCCCCAGTTTCCTCCCCAGTTTTGTCCTTTAAATTCTTGCCTTTGATTAATTTTTTGCACTTTTGCTCCTTTTTGGGTATTATGTGTGCTCTTTTTGCCTCTGCCCCAGTACCACTGGTTTGACCTGACCTGTGAAGTTTTTCCGGTCTATTGACCATTGGGGTGTGCTGCGCGTGGTTACTGTATACTGCGCGGCATATGGTATGTAGCCGGAGCAGTGTCCTGTACTGTTTCTTTTTGGACACTCCTCCTGGCTGGGGTGATTTTGGGTGGGAGTTTGTTACCACCCACTGCAGTGTGTTACGTGTGGGCACATTGCGTCCACTCCCCCTGCTCGTCGTCACCTGGTCAGCGCGTCAGCTTTCTTCAGGACGCGCGCACCGGATGTGACGTTTGCGCGTCATGGCCGGCACTTGCGTTCCACATACTGGACGTGAGTTCGCCGGAACCGGAAGTGACGCGCTCGCGTGTCAGTGCGGGCATATACAAAAGGAGGACTCATTTGTTTGTTATTTGCGCTGTCTAATGGATAGGCTGAGCGATTGATGCCAGCTTCTATACTGTGTGACACCCTCTTCTCCCCTGATGATTAGCTGAGGCAATGAAACGCGTTGGGAGCGGTGTGCTGTGTGTTGCTGGCGGCTGAAAAGGTTTGGATGCCCCACCACATGGAGCTGTCTTAAAGCCAGAGAGCAAGAACCGACATTTTATTTGGTGAGGTCATTCCACTAGAATATATAAGGTCTAAATGCTCACCATAACCAATTTAAATGTACTAAGGTTCTTATATGCTGAGACATTGTCTTGAGAGCTCCAATATTTTTTGCCACTTTATCTGTGTTATGTTACGGGTAGACTATGTCTGTATAACATATCTTCGTATTCCTGGACATAATGAGTTATTGATTAGTATGGTTATTCACCACCACAGGCAGGCATATATTTGTTTTTAGGTCCTCGCGACTTGTGTATGACTTTTTATTCATTTGTAATAAATGTTAAGTTTTAACTTTGTGTAGCACCACTATACTTGCTTTAATACCTAAAATAGGGGAGGACTCTGCGAAGACTCACTGTATCTGCCAGATCTTCCAGACTATTAAAATGGCAAGACAATTCTCAGAATTTCCTTGCTGTTATAGTGAAAGGAAATAAAACTCATCCACTTTGGGAAAAGTTTTTCCTTTTGTTTGTCTGCTATTATTGATAGTTTGGGTATCTTTTATGAGACATTCATTGAAAAGACTTTGTAATGCCACTACAAAAAGAGATGAACATCTTGGGTGTGTTGCTAAGGTTCTTCTGTCCTCCTTCTTCTGGAATTCTGAATTGAGGACAGTGTATGGCATGAGCAATGGGTAGTATGTGTACTCCCCAACAAGTTTTTATGTGGGATGTGACCCTTCCCCATTATTCAGTTGTAAGGTGCATGAGCGAGGTAGTCGTGGGCGAGCTGCTGCCTTTGCTCGCTCCTTCCAGCACCCTACAGAAAAAACGTGTCCCCGTCCCGGTGTGCCACTGTGTGTGGGGTGCATCACACTTACTTCTGGCCTGCAGGCCTCCACTGGCTCCAGGCTTTCCACTTCCAGAACCTTTGCAGCAAACAATTCAGGGGACACGGAATTCGCAAAAACAATCAAACTTTTACTTGACAGCTTGCAGTCTTTACAATCAGGCATTAAGGATAAGGCCGAACAGGTTATGGTCTTTCCCACAAGTACCGGACACAACTTCAGCCCTGGCTCTTAGTATGGGTAGATCATCCCTCCTGTTAACTTTCCTGGCACTAGGAATTCTTCTCCACCACTAGCAGTGCACCCGGATTCCATCACCCTCCGCCTCTGACAGTTTGAGTCCATCTTTCCTTGCAGCTTTGCAGGATGAGCGTGCCCAAGGACCCCAACGTCTATCTTGAGAATCCCAGGCCGATAGACAGACTCGCACGAAAGGGTTCTTTGGCTCACATTGTCCCTAGCAGCTTATAGCCTGTAACGGCTGCTGCCTCTTCTCACTACTTTTCCCAACTGAATTTTCACTTCCTGAACTTGGCACTAACTCTCAGTTCTCCCTCCCCAAACTGGGCCGGCCATTACAGTTAACCCTGTCTAGGCTAAACTACAGCCCCAGAGGGTTTTACGTTCAGAAACATGTATTAATATGAAATACATTTAATCCTTTAGAGTGTCAGGGAGCAGAACATCACCTCCACCACTCCTGCACAGTAAAGACCTCACACTCGCATGTCTCATACAAAAAATTGTTGAGGAAATATCACATTTGGAACATACTAACTTGGGTAGTGGGTGATACAGATTTATTGAATCCATATAGAGCCACAAACATCAGCTTAAAATATGCTTCTTGCCTCTTTCACTTAGAATGTTTTTCCGCATCTTGTCTCACTCCTCTAAGATCACCCCTGAAATGTCTAAATCTACTGTCTATTTTTTTAGAGAGCCTTTTCAGATCTTTTTTCGAATACTATGTCTCGCATTGTTGAGAGAGAATATATTTGCTTTACGATTGTTAAGACCTATGATGTCATCTAAAGCGTGCTATGAGGCTTCCCTACAGAGGGAATGAAGTCTGGAGGAGCAGAAAGCGTGTATCTGTAAAATATACAGAAAGTATTTGTTGTCTATATTAAATTTAACTATAATTTCTATTGGTATGAGCCATCTCTTTTCCTCCTTGTGCATAATATCTTCTGCCATTCTTAGTCCTTTGTATTTAGCAATACAACGTATGTTCATAACCTTCACTGGGAGAATTCTGGGTAAATAAAAACTGGCATTGTAGGAAAGCAGGAGGTAAGGTCCTGGATGGCAGATATGTGTAGCTAATGTAAGCTGCACCAGTAACACTAGGTTAATGAGAGGGATTAATGTGACTGGATTTTGAGTCTGGGTTTTTTGAGTATCCAAAAGAACCTGGCTGGGAAAAGTCGATCCTATGATCCAGTCCGGTGTTTACAGGCTATTAATAGCACCTTGGTTAACTCAGTAGTGTGGAGTGTGTTGAGACTGGAGAAAGGCAGAGCTGCTTGTTAGTCTGTTTTGTAAAGATAGGTGTGCTGGAGCCAACAGAGAGATGTTTGTTTGGTGAACACCTTAAATACAAGCGTGAGCTGCTGCTGAGAATAACGAAGTTAGTGAGGCTGCTACATTTATGTTTTTTCATTCTGAGTAAAGAAAGGACTGTTTATGTTATATATTGACATTGAAGGAAGACTGTTTTTTTTTGGAGTGGTAAAGTTTATGATGGACAAGAAACTACATGCTGTTTTGATATAAAACCCTGTGCCATGTGTATCCAACCAGCCACCCAAGAGCATGGACCCCTACAGCATATATTTAGACATCTGAAAAGGGAGACAAAATACTTTCCAACCAGCCGAGGAAGAAGTATGGTTATTAAGGGCAAACTCCACAAGTGGTAGAAATTCTGACCACATTTCCTGATAGTCTGCCACAAAACATTTCAAAAATTGCTCGACATCCTGGTTCTTCCTTTCAGTCTGTCCATTGGACTCTGGATGATTCCCCAACGAGAATGACAAATGAATTTTCAATTTGTCACAAAAAGCATGCCAAAAGTGAGCCACCAACTGTGGTCCTCTATCAGAAACAATGTCCGTGGCAACATCATGGAGCCTAACAATCTCCTTCACAAAAGGCTTAGCAAGAGTCTTGGCGCAAGGTAACTTGTTGAACAGAACCAGATGACACATTTTACTAAACCAGTCCACAACAACCCAGATGACAGGAAAACCCTCCGATAAAGACAGATCGGTGATAAAATCCATGGCAAGGTGCGTCCATGGCAAACTAGGAACTTCTAAGGGGCACAGCAACCCCACAGCTGGAGCATGAGAGGCCTTCGACCTAGCGCTCACAGAACACTGACGCACCCACTTGATGACTTCCCTATGCCACCCTGCCCATCAGAAGCTCCGACCGATAGACTTCCTAGTTTCTGGAATCCCTGGGTGACCCACCAACCAAGACTCATGACATTCAACAAACAACGCTTTCCTCAAGGCTCTAGGCACAAACAATTTACCAAACAGAGTGTTAGTTGGTGCCGCACTCTGAGCTCCTAGGATGCTATTCTCCAACTCAGAATCCAATGTGGCCACCACCACCCCTCTCTGCAAAATACACTCCTCCCTATCAGCATTCACCACTGGAGAGAAACTACGAGACAAAGCGTCAGCCTTAACATTCTTTGTCCCCGGGACAAAGGTTACGGAAAAATTGAACCAGGCAAAAAACAGTGCTCACCTAGCCTGACGGGCATTCAAACGTTTAGCTGCGTCCAGATAAATCAAATTCTTATGATCAGTGAAAACCTGTATAGGATGTCGAGCCCACTCCAAAAAATGTCGCCAATGCTCAAACACGAGTTTAATAGCCAACAACTCACGATTTCCAACATCATAGTTGAGCTCTGTCTCAGAAAAATTTTTGGAAAGGAAAGCACAGGGATGCACCCCATCCTCACCCTCCTGGGACTGGACTGCCCCTATGCCTATAGATGAGGCATCCACCTCAACCAAAAATGGCTTGTCTCATCTGTCTGGATAAGAACAGGAGCAGAGCTGAACCTCTGTACGGACTTCAAACCCTCAGGCCTCGGCCACTCCAGCACAGCCTGAACTTTCACCGGGTCCATCTCAAAACCATCACAAGAGACAAAGTAACCCAAAAAACTAATTTTCTGGACAGCAAACTGACACTTCTCCAATTTAGCAAAGAGTGTGTTATCTCTCAGTATCTGAAGAACTTCGCGGACTCTCTGCCAATGAGACTCAAGATCCGATGAATAAATCAAAATGTCATCCAGATAAACAATAACACTCCTACCGATCAAGGGTCTCAGAATGTCATTGATGAAATTTTGAAAAAATGCAGGGGCATTAGTAAGCCCAAAAGGCATCACCAAACACTCAAAATGACCTTCCGGGGTGTTAAAAGCTGTCTTCCATTCATCTCCGTCCTTCACCCACAGCAAATTATGTGCCCCACGGTCAATCTTAGAAAACCATTTAGCTCTGGTCAATCGGTTAAACAAATCCGGAATAAGTGGTAACGGGTAAGGATTGCGCACAGTGATCTTATTAATCTCCCGAAAATCCAGACATGGCCTAAGACCCCCATCCTTCTTTTTGACAAAAAAGAACCCAACCGCCACAGGAGACTTAGAGGGTGTTATGTGACCTGCAGCTAATCTAGTCTGAAGGTACTCCTTCAAAGCCTCCCTCTCAGGAATTGTCAGATTAAACAACCGACTCTTAGGGAGCTTAGCATCAGGGATGAAGTCAATAGCGCAATCGTAATCTCTATGAGGTGGTAAAGCTTTCCACTCCACCTCCGAAAAAACCCTCCAAAAATCCTGAATGGGTTCACAACAGCCACAATGTGAACATTACAACACTTACCATGACACCCCTGACCCCACGATCTTATGGAACCAGACAACCAGTCCAGCAAAGGATTATGCACTTTTAACCAGGGCAACCACAGGATGACTGGGGAAGGCAACTTAGCAAGTACAAATAAGTCAATCTGCTCTTGATGTTCCATATTCATAGTAAGCAGAAACCCAGTGACCTTTTCGAAGAATGCTCCCATGCTCCAGGGGAGTATTATCAATCGCCACCACAGGAAAAGGAGACGACAAAGGTCCAGAATCAAACTTATACTTTTCAAGAAATTGTTGATCAATCAAATTAAGTGCAGAACCACAATCTACCATAACCTGAAACTCAATCGAATGACCCTGACAGGTGGTATTACCAGGAAAAAACACCCCAGCAGAACGTAAAAATGCAATGAGAACGGGAGTGTTATTTCTATTGACCATTTTTTTTTCTTTCCTTAAGCGAACCTCATATTGCTTTAAAAAATTGTCAGCCTTACCGCAATACAAGCAAAGTCCCTCAGAGAACCTCCTGTCCCTCTCCTTGGAATGGGATGACATTGCCCCCACCTGCATAGGTTCCCCATTGTCGGCAGGAATATCGTGAGAAACAGAATCCAGTAATACAGGAAACTTCTCATTCTGTCTGGCCCTCAACCTTCTATCCACACGGATAGCTAACTGCATGGCAACTTGCAAAGTATCGGGTGCAGGGAATGCAATGAGCAAATCTTTAACACTTTCACTCAAGCCTGCCAGAAACTGAAACTTGAGTGCAGAGTCGTTCCACCTGACCTCTGCACGCCATCGTCTGAAGAGGGTGCAATAAGTCTCAGCATCAAGAGAACCCTGTTTGAGATGAATGAGCTTTGCCTCAGCTGATGTAACCCGATCAGGATCATCATACAGCAAACCCATGGCATCAAAAAATGCGGCCACAGACCTCAGACAATGATCATCAGGAGACAAGGAAAACGCCCAGATTTGAGGGTCTTTACGTAATAGAGACATAATAATTAGTGTTGTGCGAGTATGTTCTATTAACCCTTTCACCGAGTATGCTTGGGCCGAGCTCCGAGTATTTACAGCTGCTCGGTGATAAGGTTAAATCGCTCCCGTGTGCATGATTTGCAACAGTTTGACAGCTTTATTACATGTGGGGAATGTCTATTTCTTACACATTCCTCACATGTAATAAAGCTGTCAAACAGTTGCAAATCATGCACACGGGAGCGATTTAACCTTATCACTGAGCAGCTGTAAATACTCGGAGCTCGGCACGAGCATACTCGGACAGAACATACTCGCTCAACCCTAATAATAATCCCTACACGCTGTAGTTCACTACCAGAAGATCTAGGTCTGAGCTGAAAATACAACAAACAAGCGTTTTTAAATTTAAAAAAATCCTGTCGTTTCCCCGAGAAACACTCAGGTAATCTTACCTTAGGTTCTTCACAGCTTTCTGCAGGGTATTTACTCACGTACTGCTTAAGACTGGCAACCTCCAGAGTCAATCCTTTCAAGCGTTGAGCAAGCTCCTGGATGGTACTCATACTGAAGAAAACCCAGGAAGAGGAGAGGAGAAAAATAAAAGAAAACACTTTTTTTTTTTTTTAAACGGGGCTGGACATACTGTTAGGTTCTGCAACTTAGAACTAAGGAATAGGAGGGAAAAGCTGTCCCTGCACTGAGACTCGGCTTAACCCTACGCTGGAGTGGGTGCCCTATTCCTTGTAAATAGCCCCACCGAAACTCCAGCACTGAACTCAAACGAAGACTTGAAGGAAGGGGAAAGGGGTCTCTAAAAGATCTAAGGACTGGAAGCAAAAACACGAGACCTCCTAACAGAAAAGTTAGTTGCAGAAACGAAGATTAAAAGGAACAAAACTGGTGAAACAAGAAGTCCCAGGATATCAATTGTCCAAAGCACAAAAAACTTAACAAGGCAACTTAGCCAAAGCACAAGCGTAACAACACTGATGTCCAGCGGGGAATGGGAGACAGGTGCTGAGTAATAAAGAGTGAAGAGATCATGTGACCAAGACACCCAGCACCAGAGGAAAAGACTAGAAGCCAGCAAACCACAACAAGATGGCCAATAGTAAAACAGCATAGATTCTAACAACGCCACTTTTACGGACTCACAATAAAACATAAAAAAACAAAACCAAAATGGATTTTCCTAGGAAATATGTTAAAGAACATCCTTTCCAGGGTAATGACTAGTATATAAGGCAAAATAAATAACCAAAAACAAAAATACTCCTCCACACCTTGGGCTATGTTCACATGTAACGTTTTTGATGCGTTTTTGCACTTTTGCATTGCTTTCAACCGTGACAAATGCATTCACCGGGAATTGTCATTTTAACATTTTACAACCTTATCTGGCCATGTGGTGTGTGTGAGACATGATCAGACACATCCTGTTTCATTTATGAAGGAGGGACTCTGAAAGTCACAAAGCCTATTTTTATAGTGCCATCAGGCGGCCTTTACTATTTTTAAAGAACCAGCAGTCGGCCCTTGCTATTCTTAGAGAGCCATTAGCCAGCTATGCTTTGTTGTTCCCATTACTAAAGAATGGGTCTCCTATACTGTTATTGCATATTTAGTGAGTCGCAGGGCTGACAAAATTTGGACGCACCCCAATACCCCTTTGAAGAGACTTAGAGGAGGGCCTCCTGAAAACAATGTTCCCATTATTAGGAAGTGGGTCTCCCATACTGTTTGCCTATGTAGTGAATGCAAGGGCTGCCAAAAATTTGGACCTACTCCAAAGCCCCTTGGAAGAGATGTAGAGAAGCGCCTCCTGAAAATAATGTTCCCATTACTAGGAAGTGGGTCTCCCATTGTGTTTGCCTATGCAGTGAATGAAAGGGTTGCCAAAAATGTGGAGGTACTCCAATGCCCCTTGGAAGAGACGTGGAGGTCAGAGGGCATCCTGAAAACAATGTTCCCATTATTAGGAAGTGGGTCTCCCATTGTGTTTGCCTATGCAGTGAATGCAAGCGTTGCTAAAAATTTGGAGGCACTGCAATGTCCCTTGGAAGAGACGTAGAGGGCCTCTGAAAAAATGTTCCCATTATTAGGAAGTGGGTCTCCCATAGTGTTGTCCTATGCAGTGAATGCAAGGACTGCCAAAAATTGGGAGGCACTCCAATGCACCTTGGAAAACACGTGGAGGAGTTCCTCATAAAAAAATGTTCCCATTAGAAAGGAGCGGGTTTCCTATACTTGTAATGCCCATGCACTAAGTGTATGGGCTGACAAACATTTACCCCTGGGGGGTATACATGAACATACTGTATAATTTTTTTTTTTGCGGGCATCATAAACACCCTTTAAAAAAATTATGTGGGTGTTGCATCACGGACCACGGTCACCCTGGTGATATGGTGGTGGAGGATGAGGATGAGGAGAAGGAGGAAGACAAGAGCGAATAGCCAAAATCAGGAAGCGTATACCCATATGTGGGTGTGAAAAGGTTCATGGGAATACACCTCCCAAAAAAAGACACTGGATTTGAGTTTATGTTACACTGCTATCATTCGGTGGTGTTGAGAAGTCTGGCCCAATCCAGCCCTTGTTCATTTTTATAAGAGTCAGCCTGTCAGCATTTTCAGTTGACAGGCGGATGCGCTTATCAGTTATAATTCCACCAGGGCACAAAAAACCTGCTCTGATAAAATGCTAGCGGCAGAGCAGGCCAGGACCTTCAAGGCGTAGAGAGCCAGTTCATTCCACGTATCCATCTTGGATACCCAATCATTATAAGGCACAGAGGAATCACGGAGAACCTTGGTACGGTCGGCAAGGTACTCCCTCAGCATCTTCCGAAACTTTGCACTCCTTGTGAGAGTACCCCGCGCCTCAGGGCCTGTGTGATGGGAGGGGTTGAGAAAACTCTCCCAGAACTTTGACATTGTTCCCCTGCCTCTGCTGGATTGGAGTGGTGCCTCTCTCGCCTGTACTCCTTGGTTGTCCAACAAACTGTGACCTCTGCCAACAGCGTTTTCAGATGGGAATTTTTTTAATAGTTCTACAACAAGGACCTTCTGGTCCTGCCCTATTTTTGTAGACCTGTCCGCCTCAGGATTAAGAGATATAAAGTTCTCCTTGTAGCGTGGGTCTAGAAGTGTCACCAACAGTAATGACTGTCACCCAAAATTTTGAGAATGCGAGGGTCACGGGAAAGGCAGCGTAACATAAACTCAGCCATGCGTGCCAGACTGCTAACGGGCAAGACTCCTGGGCAAGACCTCCAACCTAACAGCAGATTGGTTAACTACCTGAAGCACCTTAAAGGGCCCTACAAACTTGGGACCCAATTTTTTAGAAGGAATCCTCAACCACAGATTCTTAGAGGACAACCAAACCATGTCACCAACCGTAAACAAAACCTCTTGACGTTTCCTGTCAAAGTACCTCTTAGATTTTTTGTTAGCCTCCTGAAGATTACCACGCACGTCCGTCCAAACTCTCTCCAAATCACCGGAAAAACTCTCCTCCTCAGGCACAGCCGATACCAATTTGGAGAATGACCCAAAAGACGGATATCTCCCAGAACAACAAAAAAAAGGCGAACACCCAGCAGAAGAGGATGTATGGTTGTTAAGAGCAAACTTAGCAAGCGGCAGAAACTCAGACCACCCCTCTTGATTGTCTGCCACAAAACAACGCAAGAACTGCTCAACATCCTGATTCTTCCTTTCTGTCTGGCCATTAGACTCAGGATGATATCCAGATGAAAACGACAAATGAACTCCCAACCTGTCACAAAAGGCACGCCAAAAACGAGCCACGAACTGAGGTCCCCTATCAGAAACAATGTCAGTAGGAACACCATGGAGTCTGACAATTTCCTTGACAAAGGCCTTAGCGAGTGTCTTAGCGCAGGGCAGTTTGATGAAGGGAACCAAGTGACACATCTTGCTAAAACGGTCCACGACCACCCAGATGACCGTGAAACCCTCAGAGGAGGGAAGGTCAGTAATAAAGTCCATAGCCAGATGTGTCCAAGGTGCACTAGGAACCTCCAGAGGGCAAAGCAACCCCGCAGCAGGAGTATGAGAAGACTTAGATCTAGCACACACAGTACATTGACGCACCCACTTAATGACTTCCTTCTGCCATCCAGGCCACCAAAAACTGCGACCCACAAGTCTCTTGGTCTCAGAAATTCCTGGATGACCTGCCAACCGAGACTCATGACACTCAACAAACAAATCTCTCCTAAAGGTCCTAGGCACAAACAACCTCCCATGGGGAGTGTTAGATGGGGCATTCTCCTGTGCTTTAAGAATCTCACCTTCCAAAACGGAGTCCAATGCAGCAATCACAACACCTTCTTGTAAAATATTCTCCTCCTCCTCAGCACCGATCATGGGAGAAAAGCTGCGAGACAACGCATCAGCTTTAACATTCTTGGTACCCGGGATGTAAGTAACGGAAAAATTAAACCGCGAAAAAAAAAGTGCCCACCTAGCCTGACGGGCATTCAAGTTCTTGGCAGCATCAAGATAGATCAGATTTTTATGATCAGTGAAAACCTGAATGGGAAATTCAGCACCTTCCAAGACATGACGCCAGTGTTCAAATGCGAGTTTAATAGCCAGCAATTACCGATTACCAATATCGTAATTAAGTTCAGTCTCAGAAATTTTTTTTGAAAAAAAGGCACAGGGATGTACTCCATCCTTGTTTTCCTGAGACAACACCGCACCGACCCCCACAGAAGAAGCATCAACCTCAACCAAAAACGGCTTAGTCACATCAGGCTGCATAAGGATGGGGGCAGAGCTGAACCTCACCTTTAGAAACACAAACGCTTCAATGGCCTCAGTAGTCCACTGAACCGTATTAGCACCTTTCCTGGTGAGATCGGTCAGTGGTTTAACAATAATAGAAAAATTTTTAATGAATTTTCTGTAATAATTGGTGAAACCCAAAAACCTCTGTATCGATTTCAAACCAATAGGCCTAGGCCATTCCTGCACAGCTTGAACTTTCACCGGGTCCATCTCAAAGCCCTCGCTGGAGATAATGTAGCCAAAAAAACTAATTCTCTGTACAGCGAACTCACATTTCTCTAGCTTAGCAAAAAGCGAATTGTCAATTAATAACTTTAATACCTCACGTACGCTCCGCCAATGAGACTCCAGATCAGGCGAATAAATCAAAATGTCATCCAAATACACAACCACATTTTTGCCGATCAAAGGTCTAAGGATGTCATTAATAAGATTCTGAAAAAATGCTGGTGCATTGGTAAGACCAAAAGGCATAACCAGATTCTCAAAATGACCCACAGGAGTGTTAAAAGCAGTCTTCCATTCATCACCCTCCTTCATGCGCAACAAATTGTATTCCCCCCGGAGATCAATTTTAGAGAACCACTTTACCACCACTAACTGGTTAAACAAATCAGGAATCAATGGCAGTGGGTAGGGATTACGTACAGTAATTTTATTAATCTCGCGAAAGTCCAGACAAGGACGTAAACCGCCGTCCTTTTTTTTAACAAAAAAAAATCCAACAGCCACAGGTGACTTAGAGGGTCTGATATGACCGGCGGCCAAGCTCGTCTGTATGTATTCCTCCAAAGCCTTTCTCTCAGGAATAGTAAGATTAAATAAACGACTTTTAGGAAGAGTCGCTCCAGGGACAAATTCAATGGTACAATCATAGTCTCTATGGGGAGGCAAAATTTGCGACTCCTCCTCAGAAAAAACTTTCCAAAAATCCTGAATAGGTACAGGTAATTCCCCTTTATCCACAGCAGCAATGCGCCCGTTACAACACTTGTCATAACACTTAGGGCTCCAGGACTTAATTTCATTAGTAGACCAATCCAGTACAGGATTGTGCAATTTTAACCAGGGTAACCCCAAAATTACTGGAGAAGGCAAATTATTTAATACTACCAAATCCAAATTTTCTTGGTGAATACCATTAATAGTGAGGGGAAATTCAAAAACCTTGTGAGTAACACATTTCAAGAGAGAGCCATCGACAGAAACCACGGCAATAGGGGATGACAAAGGTTTGGGTTTTAATTTAAGTTTTTCCAAGAATCCCCCATCAATCACATTCAGAGTAGAACCACAATCCACAAATACCCGAAATTCAATTAATTCTTCCTGAGCTGCAGTAGTAGCAGAAAGAAATACCCCCTTAGTGTTTAAACAGGCTATACGGGCGTAATTGACCTTTTTTTTTTCTTCTTTGTTCATACGAAGCACACAGTTCTTAATGAAATGGTCAGATTTTCCGCAATAAAAGCACAAACCTTCAGAAAACCTGCGGTCTTTTTCCTGAGAGCGGGGTGACATCGCCCCAATCTCCATCGGCTCTCCAATGTCAGTACTGACCCTCTCAAGACTAGGAGCTGACATGGCAAAGGATTTACTCTCATTAACCCTTGCACGCAGTCTCCTGTCCACCCGTATAGCTAATTGCATTGACTCCTGCAAGTTTCCAGGTGTAGGATAAGCAATAAGCAGATCCTTAACCCTTTCACCTAGCCCAGCAAGAAACAAACTTTTCAGAGCTGAATCATTCCACCCCACCTGAGCAGACCACCGACGGAAGTGAGTACAATAATTTTCCACATTACCTGATCCCTGCCTCAAAAGTCTCAATTCCGTCTCAGCTGATGAGTAGTGTTGAGCCACCCCCGTAGTGTTCGAGTTCGGTTCGGTTCTTTGAACACCCGTGTGTTCGCCGAACTGTTCGTCGAACTGTTCGTCGAACACCTTCGAACACCGTTAAAACCAATGGCAGGCAAACAAAAACACATAGAAACACATAGAAAACACCTTCAAAGGTGTCCAAAAGCTGACAAACTGCTCAGAAGACACAACTAACACATGGAACAGTGACAAGTACATATAGTCATGAGAAAAGAAAAGAGGTGGAGGAGTAAAAGGAGGGGGAGACACAGATATAGGCATGTCATGCCCTTCTAAAATCCAAAAAGTGAGAAGCCGACACGTTCAGTCCGCTCCTGCCCGTGCCACCTCCGTGTCGCTGGGTTTGTGCCAGAGCCGCGGTGAACCCTGACGGCCAGCCCCCCTCTCCCAATACTGGTGCCTGTCCGCTGGTGGGTCGAGCGAGCCCCCCTGTGGTGGAGGCAGCTCTAAGCTTTTTAATTTAAATTGTCTCTCTAATTTGAATGAATACACTTTAAATCCATTTACAAGGATCTATTGGAGGGCAAGTCTCATGCCAGCAGCCGCGTAATTCCAGCTCCAGTAGCGTCCACTAAAGCTGCTGCAGTTAAAAAGCTTTTATAAGGATCGAGTTCGGCTGTCCACCGCAAGGCATCCTACTGCCAGTCCCAGCCCCTATGCCTTGGGGTGCCTCCTGATGCTCTTCACTGAGTATCTCGTGGTCCCGAAGCATTTCCTTTGAAAAAATTAAGTGTCCAAACTACAGGTGGTGTAGCTTGCTTAACAGCCGGGATAATCCGCTGACTAGCAGACACTGCTACTAGGCACAAAGTATTTCCTGGGCTAGATGCAGTTAAAAATTTGTAATTAGATACTCTCGGATGCTGAGAAAGCATTCCATAGAGTCTCCTGGCACGCCATATATGATTCTCTTAAAAAGCTTGGGGTAGGGGTCTAGGGGACCCTTTTATAGCCAAAATCACGGCCCTGTATCACAATACGTCACCTAGGCTGAAGATAAATGGAACTGTAGCACCCTGAGGGCTCGGTTGCTACAGAGGTATTGCACCTCACCCAGAGGTGTGATATCTCACTCTCAGGTAAGGATGGAGTGTGGATCAGGACCCGACACCTGCATGCATTACACCACATTGCCGTGGGGCAGGGCGACCAATATGCCCCTGAGATGGGCACGACAGTCCCTGTCCCTGGCTGGAGTGGGGGGAGGGAACACTGAGGAAGGGGAACCCTGTAGTGCAGGAGCAGGGAGGAAGCAGTTACTGGGTGCATTGAGAAGGGAGTATAAAAGGTGGGCACCATCTTAGTTCAGTGCAGAGAAGTCTGAGCAGAAGTGGCAGGGAGCAGGGGCTCTGCATGAGCTCTGCTCCGGAGGCGGGCCTAGTAACAGAGGCCCAGGCCTGGAAGAGGGAGAAGGAAGGAAAAGGAGCGGAGAAGGCTCCAGGAACGAGGAACGAAGGGATCCCAGGGGTGCGGACGGGCGAGTCGCCACCGCACGCCCGAATCCACCTGCATGGAGGGGTCAGGCCAAAGGGGGAGACCGGTCCCCGAAACTAGTGGAGGCAGGAAACGACCCTCAGCTAGAAACCTGAGGCTGTGACATTTTATGTGGCGCAGCCCCTCGCTACACCCGCTAGGAGGGCAGCACATAGGGTCAGGGAAACTGGCGCCAAGTTTACCAAGAGGAGGCCCGAGGCAGCCGGACAGAAGGGTTGGTAAGAAAGGCCAGACAAAGGACACACAAAGGGGGTCCTGTGAAGCGCTCCAAAGTTATCTGGGAGTTGTCTGAGCCCCTCACCTGGTGAGCACAGTACGACGTGGGTAGCCGTTACCTGCAGACGTGGTCTGGATAATAAGAACTGTGAGTAAAGGCCCTGGACTGCATCACTGACTCCGTGTCGTTACTGCTGCTGCCCTGCACCATCACCCCCATCCTCCGCATACACTGCCCTGAGGCTATACTCCTCCCGTGGGGAGTTATGCTACGCTCTGCTGCACCCACAACACCAGCCTCAGCGGTCTGCCCTGCAGCGGCGGTTCACTCTGACCGCAATCCACGGGTGGCGTAGTCGGACATTTAAACATCAAAACCACATAAATAGTTCCGCCACTGGTTTGACCACCCTGAGCCACGGAACCGGGTCGCCGCCACGAAGACTACAACCACCAGCATCCACCAAAAAGGGTCCGGCTCCGGGTGTCCCAAGGCCCAGGGGGTGCATCAGAACATTTTCATCACCTTTCACAATCACCAATGGGACAAGGCAGGGATGTCCTCTGTCCCCTCTCTTATACATCCTAGTGACAGAGCACCTGCTCTCATCAATTCGCCATAACCCCAATATTAGGTGGATTGAGGTGGGAGGCACCGAGTACAAGTGCTCTCTATTTGCTGATGATGTACTAGTATATATCACTCAATCACATATATCCATCCATGCTGTTATGGCTGAAATAGATCACTTTGTTACATGGTCAAATGTTAAAATCAATGCAGCGAAGTCTGAGGCCCTCGATGTCTCCCTCCCCAAATCCATATAGGATTCCATCCAGTCCAACTTTCCCTTTGCCTGGCCCTCACAGGGTATCAAATACTTAGGAATTCCTATTCATAGAGACCTCTCCCATCTATGTTTTCTTAATTTTGGGCCCTTTATTGAACAACTCCATACAGACCACGGTTGGCAAGTTAGAACTGTAAGATTCACTACGTGAACCACTGGTGTTTTGTGGAAAAGCACATGTACACTGTGTTCTAAATTATTATGCAAAAAGTGTTTAGGAGTGATAAGGGAAGAATTTGTTTGTTTGTCAGTTAAACTCATTGATGGTGATGTGTGTCAGGGCTCTTTATATCACTGTAAGCAATTGCAGACACCTGTGCTAATTAGTTTGGCAGGTGTGTCCAATGAAAGGCAAGACTACTTAAGAAGGCTGTCTCACATTATTAAGCAGCCTACATTTTCTGCCAAAATGGGAAAGAAAAAGGATGTGTCGGCTGCTGAGAAGCAACAAATTGTAGAGTGTTTAGGTCAAGGCATGACTACAATCAACATTGTGCGATGATCAGGATGAAGTGTCTTGGCAATCAAGAAGTATGTAGCTGATTCACAGTACACACGTGTGCGTGCTGATAAGGGCAAATTGAGGACTCTTTCCTACAGGCAATTCCGTCAGGTTAAAAGAGCAGCGGCAAAAAAGCCTTGTCATAGCAGCAGACAAGTTTTTGAAGCTGCTGGTGCCTCCAACGTCCCCCGAACAACAAGATGCAGGGTCCTTCAGAGGTTTGCAGCTGTGCATATGCCATCCTGTCGACCTCCTCTATCCACTTCACACAAGCAGAAACGGCTCCAGTGGGCCAAACATTACATGAAGACTGATTTCAAAACTGTTTTGTTCACGGATGAGTGCCGTGCAGCGCTCGATGGTCCAGATGGATGGAGTGGAGGATGGCTGGTTGATGGACACCCCACGCAAACACGGCTACAGCGCCAACAAGGAGGAGGTGGAGTAATGTTTTGGGCTGGAATCATGGGGAGAGAGATTGTCGGCCCCTTTAGGATCCCTGAAGGCGCTAAAGATGAACTCCATAATGTATGTGGATTTTCTCAAACAGCACTTCCTGCCATGGTTCATGAAGAAGAACCATGTATTTCACAGCAAGATCATTTTTTTGCATGATAATGCACCATCTCATGCTGCACATAAAACATCTGCATCTCTGGCTGATATGGGCATAAAAGGGGACAAACTTATGGTGTGACCCCCATGCTCCCCTGACCTCTAGCCCATTCAGAACCTCTGGAGCATCATCAAAAGGAGTGTCTATGATGGCGGGAGGCAGTTCACATCTAAGCAACAGCTCTGGGAGGGTATTCTGTCCTCATGCAAAACAATTGAAGCAGAAACCATCCAAAACCTGACAAATTCAATGGACGAGAGAGTTCAGAAGCTCCTTTCGAACAAGGGGTCCTATGTGAAAATGTAACATCACCTAGAATAAAGTTTTGAGTTGAAAACTGTTTGATTTCAGTTTCTAATAACCTGCTAATGCTTATAATTTCAAAAATGACCATTTTTTTGGTCTTTATTAAAATGAAAAGGTTGATCGAAAAGTTTGGGGGATCTAAGAGTGTGGCAACCCAGTAGTCATGATTACTTCGAATTCTGACAATATGAGGGTCATGTTGCAGGTAGTGCAGCAAGAAGGCACTTATGTGTCTTGCGCATCTCGGAGCCCCAAAATTATTTTCCGGGCTAGATGCAGCTACAAATTATTATTAATTTTAAATCTGGTGGAGCTTAGTATAGATGGCCTAATAGGATCAGTGCTGCACACTGCTACAAAGCCCAAATTATTTTCCAGTCAAGATACAGATAAATATGATTAGTAATTTGAAAGCTTAAAACGGTTGGTAGGGTGATTTTAACCAATCATCAAGCTTTTACTCTCCCCAGGATGACACAGGGGTAGAAAAGTCGTTTCGGATCCATGATTTGTTCATCTTTATGAACGTGAGTCTGTCTACATTATCAGTGGAGAGCCGCGTGTGCTTATCTGTCAGCACACCACCAGCAGCGCTGAACACACGTTCAGACAGAACGCTGGCTGCGGGGCATGACAAGATCTCCAAGGCGTAAGTGGCTAGCTCCGGCCATTTATCCAGATTGGAAGCCCAAAAAGAGCAAGGGTCCATTGACACAGTCATGGCTTCAATGTTTACTTGGAGATACTCCTGTACCATCGTCTCTAGGCGTTGACTATGTGTCAGACTTCTTGTCTCCTGTGGCCTTGCAAAGGATGGGCTAAAAAAGTGGTGAAATGATTCCGCAAAATTGATGTTACCAGCAGATACTGTGGTTCTGTTACGGTTTGAGTGCTGAACACTTGACGGTCCCACGGTTGGCAAGTTGGAACTGTGAGATTCACTACGTGCACCACTGGTGTTTTGTGGAAAAGCACATGTAAGATTCTGCAACAGTCTCTGCTGATACTCCTGCATGCGTGCATCCCTTTCTATGGCAGGAATAATTTCTGCAAATTTACTTTTGTACCGGGGATCTAACAGTGTGGCAACCCAGTAGTCAGGATTATTTCTAATTCTCACAATTCGAGGGTCATGTTGCAGGTAGTGCAGCAAGAAGTCACTCATGTGTGTTGCGCATCCAGGAGCACCAAGTCCCTGTTGTGTTGGTGGCGAGGTAACAATCATGCTTCCTTCCTCTGTCCTCTCCCCCCCAACCTCGCACAACAGAAATGTGATCAAGGTCTCCCTCATCTGATGAGTCTTCCATCAGTTCGTCCTCCACTTCTTCCTGGGCTCCTGCACCTTCCTCACTAGTTTGGCTGCTACCATGCGCCCTGGTAAAACCATCTCCCCCACCCTCACATGCCTGCCGCCTTGGTGCTGCCGACCGTCTGGACCTTGCAGATGTTAGCCCTTCCGCATACAACTCCTCCTCCTCTTCTTCCTCCACCTCCTCTTGTGCCACCACCTGACTCCGAATTCTGTTTAACATGTGCTCCAGCATGTAAATCACCGGAATAGTCATGCTGATAATGGCATCGTCAGCACTAAACATCTTCGTCGCCATTTCAAAACTGTGCAGAAGGGTGCATAGGTCCCTGATCTGAGACCACTCCTCCAGCGTGATTTGCCCCACCTCCGGATCTCGTTGGCCCAGGCTATACGTCAGAACGTATTGCACCAGGGCTTGTCGGTGCTGCCACAGTCGCTGCAACATGTGCAGAGTTGAATTCCACCGGGTAGGCACATCGCATTTTAGCCGGTGAAGTGGCAGGCCCAACGACTTCTGTAGAGATGTAAGTCGCTGAGCTGCGGGATGCGAACGGCGGAAGTGAGCACACAGCGACCGTGCCCTCTGCAGAAGGCCATCTAGTCTGGGATAGTGGGCTAAAAATTGCTGGACAACCAGGTTCAACACGTGAGCCATACAAGGCACGTGTGTGACATTGCCCCGGCGAAGGGCCGCACCCAGGTTTGCAGCATTGTCGCACACGGCCTTCCCTGGTTTCAGGTCCAGTGGAGACAACCATTCATGAAATTGGTTCTCCAGAGCTGACCACAACTCCTCAGCTGTGTGACTCACATTTCCCAGACATTTCAAAGTAAAAACGGCCTGATGACGTTGAGCCCTACTGCCAGCATAGTAAGGAGGTGTGCAGGATCCCTTCTGCGCAGTTATAAAGCTTGTGGCATGACCAGACAGGCTTTGGGTGCAGGTGGAAGACCGAGAGGAGGTTGAGGAGGCAGAAGCAGTCGAGGAACTTTGACATAAAGAGGATTGACGCACAACTCGTGGGGACGGCAAGACTTGGACAGCAGCCCCTTGTCCTGCTGTCACCATAGTTACCCAGTGCCCAGTCAGCGACATGTAACGCCCCTGTCCATGCCTACTCGTCCAAGTGTCTGTGGTGAAATGCACCCTGTCACACACAGAGTTTCTCAAAGAAGCGGTGATGTTGTGTGCGACATGCTGGTGGAGCGCAGGCATACCTTTCTTTGAGAAGTAGTGCCGACTGGGCATCTGGTACTGGGGCACTGCGACGGACATAAGGTCTCGAAAATCCTCTGTGTCCACCAGACGGAAAGGCAGCATTTCTGTAGCCAAGAGCTTGCAGATGGTGAAATTCAACCTCTTAGCTTTCTCATGGCTAGGAGGAAATGGTCTTTTACTTGTCCACATCTGAGGGACCGAGGGCTGGCTATTGTGCTTAGACGGGGTTGATAAGGGTGTCCCTGGCAAACTGCCGGTCTGTGAGGAAGATGCAGGCGGACATGTTAGGTTGCCTTGATCCAAAGGTGGTGCTATCGATGTCGGACAGCGCTCAACACCAGCTGGTGTTACCACCTCCAAAGAAAATGATGACCTGCCAATCACGCTGGCTGTTGCGGGTAAAGAGGTGGCAGGTCTGCGCCCCAAAACAGGTGTGACTGCTGTCCCCCCAGTCACAGAGGATGAAGAGGCCGCGGATGCACAAGATATTTCAGATGGTGGTTGGCCCAGCCGGCTAGGCCGCATTGTAGCACACTGAGCTTCCCACTGCAACTTATGCTTCATGTCCATGTGCCAGTTCATGCATGAAGTACTCAAACTATGTATTTTTTGGCCTCTACTTAGCTTTTGCTGACAAATGTTACAGATAACACGAGTTGGATCATCTTTATCGATCTGAAAAAATGCCCAGGCTATGCAAGGCTTAGCACCCATGCGACCTGAAGAGCCACCACGACTTGTGGTGAGAGGCAGAGTTGTGTTTGAGGATGCAGTTGTTGACGTGCTTCCAGTACTACGTCTCTGTCCAGGAAGGCGCAACCTGACCTCGTCGTCACTAGCATCTTCCTCCACCTCCTCTGCTGACCTCATCTCTTGGCTGACTGTGGGTTGACAGTAAGTGGGATCTCCAACCTCATCATCATCACCCTGTGCGTTATCACACCCGTCGTCCTCAGAGCCAACCTGTTCCTGCCTTGACAAAAAACTAAAGTTGTCGCTCCAATCAGGTATTTGAGTCTCATCATCGTCTTCCTCATTATCTCCACCAACAGGAGTTACAGTTTGGGAATGAGGGTCTACATTATGGTCAGAACCTTCTGCGTCTGGTCCTGGATCCGATTCATAAAGATTCTGGGCATCAGTGCAGATCATTTCCTCGTCTGGATTCACAGAAGCGCTGGAGTCGACCTCTGATTCCCAGGCTATAGTATGAGTAAACAGCTCTGCAGACTCAACCATCTGTTCTACCTCATACTCAGACGGGCAGCTGGAGATTTGGGAGCTGTGAGGAAGCAAGTGCGATTGGGGTGACACCTTTGAGGACTGGAGTATTTGTGATGTTGAAGTTGATGTGGAGGAGAGCCCACTTAAAGGAGCACTTGATATCCGTTGAAGCACCTGCTGTTTTTGTGCCTCATCTGGAATTTGTAGCGATTGGCATGGCCGTAAGAAAGGGATCTTATCACATTGTCCGCTAAAAGAAGTAGACATTTTAGTTTGGCTGGAAGATGGTCTTTCTTCTGCAGATGTTACTGTTGCTTTAACACCTACCCCACGGACACAACCTTTTTTCCCCTTCCCAACACGCCTATTCCCCTTTACACCAGCAGCAGGCCTTTTTCCACTCATTTTGGTGGTTAACTAATTCACAACTCTGGAGTTGTTTGCACAAAAAAACAATGGATGGGAACCGAGCAGAGCTGAGTGGCCAAACTGTGGTATTAGGCCAAAACTATTGGCTGGGTTAGATGCAGAAAAAAATTATATTCAATTTGCAACCTGATGGAGGTCAGTATAGATGGACTAATAGAGAAAGTCCCACACACAGCTAGAAGCCCAAACTTTTTTTCAGAGGTAGATGCAGAAAAAATATATATTCAGTTTGCAACCTGATGGAGGTCAGTATAGATGGACTAATAGAACAAGTCCCACACACAGCTAGAAGCCCAAATATTTTTTCAGAGGTAGATGCAGATAAAAATTATTTTTAATTTGCAACCTGATGGAGGTCAGTATAGATGGACTAATAGAGAAAGTCCCACACACTGCTAGAAGGCCAAATATTTTTTCAGAGGTAGATGCAGATAAAAATTATTTTTAATTTGCAACCTGATGGAGGTCAGTATAGATGGACTAATAGAGAAAGTCCCACACACTGCTAGAAGGCCAAATATTTTTTCAGAGGTAGATGCAGAAAAAATATATATTCAGTTTGCAACCTGATGGAGGTCAGTATAGATGGACTAATAGAGAAAGTCCCAAACACTGCTAGAAGGCCAAATATTTTTTCAGAGGTAGATGCAGAAAAAAATTATATTCAGTTTGCAACCTGATGGAGGTCAGTATAGATGGACTAATAGAACAAGTCCCACACACAGCTAGAAGCCCAAATATTTTTTCAGAGGTAGATGCAGATAAAAATTATTTTTAATTTGCAACCTGATGGAGGTCAGTATAGATGGACTAATAGAGAAAGTCCCACACACTGCTAGAAGGCCAAATATTTTTTCAGAGCTAGATGCAGACAAAAAATTATTTTCAGTTTGCAACCTGATGGAGGTCAGTATAGATGGACTAATAGAACAAGTTCCACACACAGCTAGAAGCCCAATATTTTTTCAGAGGTAGATGCAGAAAAAAAATATATTCAGTTTGCAACCTGATGGAGGTCTGTATAGATGGATTAATAGAACAAGTCCCACACACAGCTAGAAGCCCAATATTTTTTCAGAGGTAGATGCAGAAAAAAAATATATTCAGTTTGCAACCTGATGGAGGTCAGTATAGATGGACTAATAGAGAAAGTCCCACACACTGCTAGAAGGCCAAATATTTTTTCAGAGCTAGATGCAGACAAAAAATTATTTTTAATTTGCAACCTGATGGATTTCAGTATAGATGGACTAATAGAGAAAGTCCCACACACTGCTAGAAGGCCAAATATTTTTTCAGAGCTGGATGCAGATAAAAATTATTTTTAATTTGCAACCTGATGGAGGTCAGTATAGATGAACTAATAGAGAAAGTCCCACACACTGCTAGAAGGCCAAATATTTTTTCAGAGCTAGATGCAGAAAAAAATTATATTCAGTTTGCAACCTGATGGAGGTCAGTATAGATGGACTAATAGAACAAGTCCCACACACAGCTAGAAGCCCAAATATTTTTTCAGAGGTAGATGCAGATAAAACTTATTTTTAATTTGCAACCTGATGGAGGTCAGTATAGATGGACTAATAGAACAAGTCCCACACACAGCTAGAAGCCCAAATATTTTTTCAGAGGTAGATGCAGAAAAAAATTATATTCAGTTTGCAACCTGATGGAGGTCTGTATAGATGGATTAATAGAACAAGTCCCACACACAGCTAGAAGCCCAATATTTTTTCAGAGGTAGATGCAGAAAAAAAATATATTCAGTTTGCAACCTGATGGAGGTCAGTATAGATGGACTAATAGAGAAAGTCCCACACACTGCTAGAAGGCCAAATATTTTTTCAGAGCTAGATGCAGAAAAAAATTATATTCAGTTTGCAACCTGATGGAGGTCAGTATAGATGGACTAATAGAACAAGTCCCACACACTGCTAGAAGCCCAAATATTTTTTCAGAGCTAGATGCAGAAAAAAATTATATTCAGTTTGCAACCTGATGGAGGTCAGTATAGATGGACTAATAGAACAAGTCCCACACACAGCTAGAAGCCCAAATATTTTTTCAGAGGTAGATGCAGATAAAAATTATTTTTAATTTGCAACCTGATGGAGGTCAGTATAGATGGACTAATAGAGAAAGTCCCACACACTGCTAGAAGGCCAAATATTTTTTCAGAGCTAGATGCAGACAAAAAATTATTTTCAGTTTGCAACCTGATGGAGGTCAGTATAGATGGACTAATAGAACAAGTCCCACACACAGCTAGAAGCCCAATATTTTTTCAGAGGTAGATGCAGAAAAAAAATATATTCAGTTTGCAACCTGATGGAGGTCTGTATAGATGGATTAATAGAACAAGTCCCACACACAGCTAGAAGCCCAATATTTTTTCAGAGGTAGATGCAGAAAAAAAATATATTCAGTTTGCAACCTGATGGAGGTCAGTATAGATGGACTAATAGAGAAAGTCCCACACACTGCTAGAAGGCCAAATATTTTTTCAGAGCTAGATGCAGACAAAAAATTATTTTTAATTTGCAACCTGATGGATTTCAGTATAGATGGACTAATAGAGAAAGTCCCACACACTGCTAGAAGGCCAAATATTTTTTCAGAGCTGGATGCAGATAAAAATTATTTTTAATTTGCAACCTGATGGAGGTCAGTATAGATGAACTAATAGAGAAAGTCCCACACACTGCTAGAAGGCCAAATATTTTTTCAGAGCTAGATGCAGAAAAAAATTATATTCAGTTTGCAACCTGATGGAGGTCAGTATAGATGGACTAATAGAACAAGTCCCACACACAGCTAGAAGCCCAAATATTTTTTCAGAGGTAGATGCAGATAAAACTTATTTTTAATTTGCAACCTGATGGAGGTCAGTATAGATGGACTAATAGAACAAGTCCCACACACAGCTAGAAGCCCAAATATTTTTTCAGAGGTAGATGCAGAAAAAAATTATATTCAGTTTGCAACCTGATGGAGGTCTGTATAGATGGATTAATAGAACAAGTCCCACACACAGCTAGAAGCCCAATATTTTTTCAGAGGTAGATGCAGAAAAAAAATATATTCAGTTTGCAACCTGATGGAGGTCAGTATAGATGGACTAATAGAGAAAGTCCCACACACTGCTAGAAGGCCAAATATTTTTTCAGAGCTAGATGCAGAAAAAAATTATATTCAGTTTGCAACCTGATGGAGGTCAGTATAGATGGACTAATAGAACAAGTCCCACACACTGCTAGAAGCCCAAATATTTTTTCAGAGCTAGATGCAGAAAAAAATTATATTCAGTTTGCAACCTGATGGAGGTCAGTATAGATGGACTAATAGAATGATGCTATGCCCAAAAGATTTTACTTCACTAGGTGCAGTAAAAAAATTGGTATTCTATACACAGGTGGTATATCTTGCAACACAGATAGGCTACTCCACTGACTAACACACTCTGCAATAGGCCAAAAAGGATTAGCTTTGCTAGATTCAGCCAAATGCTGTGAAAAAAACTTGCACAGCACTGGCACAGACCTGCCTGGCAAAAACTGATAGGAACTGATGTAACCCAGTCCTGAAAAGGACTGCAATTACAATTAGTCTTTACTCCCACAATCTATCTATTTAAGAGCACAGACCTGCCTGATAAAAGTCGTAGGAAATGCTGTAACCTAGCCCTTAAAAGGACTGCAATCACAACTATTCCCTATTCCCAAGCTATCTGTAGATTTGTGCGAAAATTGGCTTGAAATTAACAAGGTATAGCGCACACAGCAACAGCGGTGCCGTCTAACACGCAGCTGCAGCAGTGAGAAAATGGTGGCGACGGGGAAAATGGCTTGGTCTTATAGGCCAAGGACATGTGACATACACTGCCAATGACACATGCCCTTGCTTGTGTGAAAAAAGCACTTCGCTCCGTGTGTGCGCTGCTGATAGGCTGACAGATTGCTCCTCCCCACTGTAAATGCGGGAAAGAGAAAAAAAAATGGAGATCTTCATTATTCCTGCAGAGATCCATCCCCTGCCCCTCCCCCCACCCCGCTGTACACTCAAACTGCGTATTAACATTAATTTTCATCATTACTGAGAAAAAATCCAGTTATGATTTTGGTGCACGAACAGTTATCGAACATAACCTCGAACAGCCGAATTTTTCTCAAATCGTTCGTGTTCGCCGAACGGCTCGAACACCGCCCAAAACAGCTCGAATTTGAGATTGGCGAACAGTTCGAGTAGAACAACGCTCATCTCTACTGATGAGACACGTTCAGGATCATCATACAACAACCCCAAAGCAGAAAAAAACTATCCACTGATCTAAAGCACGGATCACTAGGTTGGAGAGAAAAGGCCCATCCCTGAGGTTCTTTGTGCAAAAGTGACATTATGAACCCTATGCGCTGTGATTCATCACCAGAGGATCTGGGTCTCAAACGAAAATACAATAAACAAGCATTTTTAAAGGAAAAAAAATCTTGTTGTTCACCAAAAAATAAATCAGGCAATCGTACCTTTGGCTCTACAAAATGCTCTCCAGAACAGCTACTCACGTGTTGTTGGAGCTCGGCCACCTCCAGAGAGAGTCCCTGCAGGCGTTGAACCAAATCCTGAACCGACACCATGATGGAAACTGGAGGTCTTTCCTTACAGATATTAGAGACAAACACACAACATAGAACATAAAGGTCAAAAGACCTGGCTAAACTGACTGAGAAAGGTTACAAAGCATCTGGCTAGCTTAAGAGTAGAAATTACAATGAAGTCCAGCATGGCCAGAAGGGCGGAGCAGGATTAAATAGGCAAAAAGGTCATGTGACCAGCAAAATAGAAAAAACCTAACAGGAGAGTTCGAACAACAACTGTGCAGGTAGTACCATCTATAGCATATGAAACTAGCTCCTGTTCTTCCTTCTCTTCCTCCTCTTCCTCATTGTCACTGAATCCATGTTGGGATGAGATGAGGATGGGCTGTGTGTAATCACCCTCTACGGTTCCTTGCTCCATCTCATCGTGCTCCGCCTGCAATGCATCCTTTTTGATTGTGAGCAGAGAGCGTTTCAGAAGACAGAGAAGCGGGATGGTGATGCTAATTATGGCATCATCACCGCTCACCATCTTGGTGGAGTCCTCAAAGTTTTGGAGGATGGTACTTATGTCTGACATCCATGTCCACTCCTGAGTTCTTATGTGTGGAGTCTGAACTGAATACCGACGGCCTTGTTGATGCTGGTAGTCAACAACTGCCCTCTTCTGCTCACAAATACTTCCCAACATCTGCAGTGTAGCGTTCAAACACGTGGGGACATCAAACACCAGTCGGTGAGCCGGAAGCTGCAAACGCTGCTGAAGCATGGCAAGGGCAGTGGAAGCTGTAGCTGACTTTCTAAAATGGGCGCACAGGCGGCGTACTTTGTCAAGCAGATCCGGCAGCTCCAGGTAGGTTTTGAGAAACCGCTGAACCATGAGGTTAAGTACATGGTCCAGGCATGGTCCATGTTTGATCTCGCCTTGCCTCAGAGCCGCCACCAGGTTCCAGCCATTGTCACACACGACCATGCCTGGCTGTAGGTTCAGCGGTGTCAGACACAGATCTGCCTGTTCTTTCAGAGCTGTCCACAACTCTTCAGCATTGTGCAGTTTGTCACCTAAGCATAATAGCTTCAGCACAGCCTGTTGCCGCTTGGCTGAGGCAGTGCTGCAGTGCTTCCAGCTTGTGACTGATGTGGTCCTTTTGGAGATGGAGGCTGAAGAGGAGGAGGAGGCTGAGGAGGAGGAGGTGCAGGAGCTGTAGACTGTGGGGGCAACCCTGATTGACCTAGGGCCCGCAATCCTCGGCGTCGGGAGATTATGTTCCGTGCCAAGGTGTGACTGGGTCCCGGCTTCCACTATGTTAATCCAGTGTGCCGTCAATGAGATGTACCGTTCCTGCCCACAAGCACTTGTCCACGTGTCCGTGGTTAGGTGGACTCTCCCAGTAACTGCATTGTTGTGGGACATGTGCTTGTGTAATGGGGGGACGTCACACCGGGAGAAATAGTAGCGGCTGGGGACCAAGTACCGAGGGACGGCTGCCGCCATCAGGTTGTCGAACCGTCGCCTTCGTATGTCCGTGGCTGTTCAAATATTTGGACATCGCTACATGCGATCTCCTCTTGCCCTGCTTCAAGTGGACCAGGCGAGAGGCCCGAATCTATAAATGGAAAAGCGAACAGCTCTTCAGAGTGGCCAAGTGTGGGATCAATTGCCTCTGGGCACTCGGCATGGTGGGAGGAAGGAGGATCAGGGTGAGGAATATGCGGTCCAGACTTATGGCTACTGAGACTTGACCGTGTGGAAGACAGGGTGGTGGTGGTAGTGGCTAGGTAACTGGAAGCATTATCTGCTATCTAACCAATAGCACAATTTCAGCTTGCCCACTGCCTCTGCCTCTGCATTCACCATCACCATCACCATCACCATCACGTCCAGTTTACCGTCCCTTGCTATGTGCCTTGCCCATTTTAAATGGAGGAGAATATCTTCCATGCTCACTACAAATGGCTGAATTTGGAGCGAACTTATATGTGATCCGTGTGATGGACAAGCCACAGTTTTAAATAGCTGGCCTGTAGGTAACTATTTTTACCAGCAAACTGGTGTCAATAGCTTCGCTGACACACTGAAACAAAATTTTAATGGAGGCCAGAAATGGCAAAATTTTCAGTGCAATTATATGTGATCCGTGTGATGGACAAACCACAGTTTTAAATAGCTGGCCTGTAGGTAACTATTTTAAACAGCGCCGACCTCGTGTCAATAAGTTCACTGACACACTGAAACAAAATTTTAATGGAGGCCAGAAATGGCAGAATTTTCAGCGCAATTATATGTGATCCGTGTGATGGATAAACCACAGTTTTAAATAGCTGGCCTGTAGGTAACTAATTTTAACAGCAAACTGGTGTCAATAACTTCGCTGACACACTGAATCAAAATTTTAATAGAGGCCAGAAATGGCAAAATTTTCAGCGCAATTATATGTGATCCGTGTGATGGACAAACCACAGTTTTAAAAGCTGGCCTGTAGGTAACTATTTTTAACAGCGCCGACCTCGTGTCAATAAGTTCACTGACACACTGCAACAACATTTTAATGGAGGCCAGAAATGGCAGAATTTTCAGCGTAATTATATGTGATCCGTGTGATGGATAAACCACAGTTTTAAATAGCTGGCCTGTAGGTAACTAATTTTAACAGCAAACTGGTGTCAATAACTTCGCTGACACACTGAATCAAAATTTTAATAGAGGCCAGAAATGGCAAAATTTTCAGCGCAATTATATGTGATCCGTGTGATGGACAAACCACAGTTTTAAATAGCTGGCCTGTAGGTAACTATTTTTAACAGCGCCGACCTCGTGTCAATAAGTTCACTGACACACTGCAACAACATTTTAATGGAGGCCAGAAATGGCAGAATTTTCAGCGTAATTATATGTGATCCGTGTGATGGACAAACCACAGTTTTAAATAACTGGCCTGTAGGTAACTATTTTTAATAGCGCCGACCTCGTGTCAATAAGTTCACTGACACACTGCAACAAAATTTTAATGGAGGCCAGAAATGGCAGAATTTTCAGCGCAATTATATGTGATCCATGTGATGGATAAACCACAGTTTTAAATAGCTGGCCTGTAGGTAACTAATTTTAACAGCAAACTGGTGTCAATAACTTCGCTGACACACTGAATCAAAATTTTAATAGAGGCCAGAAATGGCATAATTTTCAGCGCAATTATATGTGATCCGTGTGATGGACAAACCACAGTTTTAAATAACTGGCCTGTAGGTAACTAATTTTAACAGCAAACTGGTGTCAATAACTTCGCTGACACACTGCAACAAAATTTTAATGGAGGCCAGAAATGGCAGAATTTTCAGCACAATTATATGTGATCTGTGTGACAGACAAACCATAGTTTTAAATAGCTGGATTTTAGAGCTGTAATATGGAAAGGACCTGGCTGTATTCTGCAGTGTCAACAAGCAAATGGCTCAGAAAAACGATGTTCTGTGGATTGCTTTTTAAGCAAATAATCAGGATTAAGATAAAAAAAAAATAATTCCTTGCTTCTGATACCTGGAACTATTTCTACAAATATCTGTAAAAGCACCAGCAGCAGACAGAACTGGAATGGACCCTCTTGCTATTTGCACTGCAGTCTGCTATATACCCTGCCGGCCTGCCTAGCACTGATATCTCAGCAGCTGGATTAGTCCTCAGAAGGACTGTTAGTTGAGATGGATATGTGGAGAATCTTGCAGAATACCTACACTAACTAATAAACAACCAAATCTCTCCCTAGCCCAGCAGCACCTCTCCCTACACTGCCTGATTGCGGAGTAGTCTGTGATGAGCACGGCGGCGCCAGGTCTGATATAGACCTGATGACGCTGTGCGGCCAGCCAATCACTGTAATGCCACAACCAACATGGCTGCGGAATTAAAGTGTGCAGCAGACAATCCCTGCATGTTGATTGGCGCTCTAACGAGTGCCAAACATGCAGGGAGGGGACCCGAGCTCTCTTCGAGCAACCCCGGAAATACTCAGCGAGCGCCCAGCATCTCGAGCAGGGAGATGCTCAGGTGAGCACCGAGCAGTAGCGAGCATGCTCGCTCATCACTACTCCTACTTGTATTCCAGTAAATAGGTTTGAGTCTTCCATATACCAGAAGGGGCTCTAAAGCTAGATGAAATAACAGCAGAGACAATGGGCAACTCTGATGAGTACCCTTACATAAATGAATAGGATCAGATAAAAACCTCTGTGTTTATACTTTGGACAAAGAGTTGTTATAAACTCCCCTAAAAATGTCCTGAAGTTTCCTTTGATGTTCATTATGTCCAACACTGCTGCCAGCCATTCCCATCTTATCAAAAGCTTTTTAAGCATTCTGAAGCTAATAATGCCAGACTTCTATTTGTCTAGGGATGATGTAATACCCTAATTGTAGTTTGAATGCAATGTATGAAAATGAATCAATGAAGATCAATAGGAGATTAAATGATAGTGGTTATAAGCAGTGGATGATCACAAGAGCAAAAAAAATTGTTGATAAAAACCTAGATTCAAAATCTTTAATAATGATGAGTGTACTGATGGACATCCCTCTCCTATCACATTATCTCTAGAGCAGAGTGATCACTTTTCTAATATTAAAAAAATGTTCATTAAAAATCTTTTCTATATTAGAAACGGATGATAAATCCGCTGTCGTTATAAAAAAAAAGGTTACCGCATTGTCCGAGTACGACACCTTCCTTGGTGCAAATACTCTCACCTAGTGAAATAAAAAACTCTAAATTTAATGGTAGAAAAAATTGTTATGGACTGCTATTGGTTATCTACCACTGGCTTTCTCAAATGCGGCATTAAATCCTGCAATATGTGTCTATATGCCAAGAAATGCAAACGTTTCTCTGATTCTACGAATAATGCTGAGTATCCCATCAAAATATTTATCAACTGTCAATCAAATTTCGCTGTGTATGTCATGGAGTGCTCCCAGTGCAATCCAAAATATATCGGTTGTACTACCCGTCAACTAAAAATTAGAGCACATCTACGACATACACAATTATAAAAATTCCCATAAAACTAATTTCACAAGCGTCAACATTTTATTGAGAAACACCACAGTGATATTTCAGGGATAAAAGTTGAAAAAGTTTATGCTATTGAACAGGTATTCATGGGCAACAGATGGTGAAATAGAGAAGATGCCACGAGGCATGGTGGATATTCAATCTGAACACAAGAGTACCGATTAGTGTTGAGCATTCCGATACTGAAATATCGGGTATCGGCCGATATTCGCGGTATCGGAATTCCGATACTTAATTCCGATACTTTTACAATATCGAATACCGGAATCGGAAGTTCCCATAATGCCTGCGCTCTGCAGTGTCTCTTAAGGATGACAAGCTGGATGGCAGCGCTCAGCTGAGATCCAGCCTGTCATCAGAATGCCATCCCAGCGTGGGAGAATTCTCCTGATCGTTTAAAAGCCGGCGGGCGGTAAAAAGCCGCCGGCTTTTAAACAATCACACAGCCCCATGCTGCTTCCCCGCAGCCTCCCACCCCGATCCTCCGCTCCCCTCGCCACCTCCCATCCCGATCGTAAGTTAGGACCAGGCGGGCAGCGCAGCACCAAGGAGCGGGGAGCGAAGGACCCGGACGGGGAAGTCGGCAGTGAAAAGACTTCACCGCCGGCTTTCCCGTTCTGTGCTGCGCTTTCCCGCCGGTTATTTCAAATGAACAGCTGAGGTATCAGGTGATGCTGATCAGCTGTTCATTTGAAGTCGCTGCGGTGCCCTCAGAGGGTTCACGTGAGTTCATGCTTGACTGCATTGCATGAACTCACATGATCTTTCCCACGGCCGCACAGGTCAGCCTCACCTCCCAGACGATCAGCCCGTCATGATTGGTGTGTGTGGGTGTCTGTGCGCAGTGTCTGCGAGTGTGTGCGGGGTGTCTGTGCGTGTGTCTGCGAGTGTGTGCGGTGTCTGTGCGATGTCTGCGGGTGTGTGCGTGCAGGCAGACATAGGCCGATGTGACACTACTACTCCCATTGGCCTATGTCTGTCCCCCGTCCACTCGTGCCAGCAGGATCAGCTCGATGGGAGCAGTAGTTCCCATCAGCCTGATCCTGCTATTTAAATTGCCCTACTGTGTCCCCAATAAATTTTAAATACATGTCATTGGTGGCCAGTGGTTACCTAAAATAAATTAGTTTATACATTACTTGTCCCCGCCGATCGCCAACTAAAATAAAGTAAAAAATAAAAAACTACACCTATACTCACCTAGACACCTAATTCCCCGAAGCCATCGATCTCCTGTAATAAAATATAAAATAATAAACCACAACCTTATCCTTACCCCTCCGTAGTAGTCCACGAGTGTCCCACGATGATCTCCAGTTTAGAGCAGCCACATAGAATGTGACCGCTCTGAACCGCTGCCGCCGCTAGAATGACGAGGCCGTAAAGCAGCCCCGTCATTGCATAAGCGGGTTCGCCGGAGTTCAGGCAGCGCTGCTCCGGTTAGCTCCTTTACGGCCCTGCTGTATCG
Source organism: Phyllobates terribilis (assembly GCF_046119375.1). Classification (NCBI taxonomy): domain Eukaryota; kingdom Metazoa; phylum Chordata; class Amphibia; order Anura; family Dendrobatidae; genus Phyllobates; species Phyllobates terribilis. Next base: position 280,300,129 of record NW_027362767.1, read on the forward strand.
TGAGAAATTCCCACGGTACAGCAGTGCCGTAAAGGAGGTCTCCGGAGCTGCGCTGCCTGAATGCACTCCGGTGACCTCAGTCAGTGGCTCCCGCTGCCGGGAGCGGACGTGTTCCCGGCAGTGTGAGCTTACAGCAGCCATGCACAGCTGTCACCATCTCCAGATGTGACAGCTGTGCATGGGAGATCAGTGCAGGAACGTGGACAGGTAACTATTTTTTTTTTAGTAAACTAAGAATTAAATAAAATTGTGTGTTTTATTTCAAATAAATTATTTTTTTCTGGGTGTAGTGTGTTTTTTCTTTTTAACACTTTGTAGGTTAGTAATGGGGGTGTCTTATAGACGCCCATCATTACTAACCTGGGCTTCATGGCAGCTGGCGCTGACATGAACCCCAACCCTATTACCCCCTGCCACCGCACCAGGGCAGCGTGGAAGAGCGAGGCTAAGTGCCAGAGTTGGCGCATCCTATGGATGCGCCATTTCTGGGGCGGCTGACGGCTGGTGTTTCTAGCCTGGGAGGGGGCCAATATTCATGGCACCCTTCCTGGGCTATTAATATCAGCCCCCAGCTGTCCGCCTAGCCTTTGCTAGCTATTAAATAGGGGGTACCCCACGTCATTTTTTGGGGGGGTCCCCCATTTTAATAGCTAGTAAAGGCTAGGTATTCAGCTGGGGGCTGATATTAGTAGCCTGGGAAGCTCCGTGGGTATTACCCACTTCCCAGGCTTCAAACATCTGCCCCAGCCGTCTGCTTAACCTCCGCTAGAGCCTAAAATTATGGGGGATCCCACGCCAATTTTTTTTTAAATAAATCCTTTATTTTAACACTAAATGACATTTGAGGAGTTAATAAAGATGCAGTCCCTAAATTATTATTTATTTTTTAATTAATTTTTCCCAAAAATTTTGACGTGGGCTTTGCCATATTTTTGTATGCCAGCCAGGTACAGCATCCAGCTTCTATGAACGCGCCATTTTCCGGGGTGGCTGCGGACTGCAATTTGCACCGGGGGGGGGGTCAGAAAGCTTGGGCCTCCCTGAGCTGCAGATTCCAGCCCCCAGCTGCCTAGTTGTACCTGGCTGGACTGGACACACAAATAGGGAGAAGCCCCACGTATTTTTTTTTTAAATTATTTCATGAAATTCATGAAATAATAAAGAAAAAAAGGGCTTCCCTATATTGTTGTGTCCGGCCAGGTACAAATAGGCAGCTGGTGGTTGGGCGCAGCCCGTTCCTGCCTGCTGTACCTGGCTGGACACAAATATAGTGCGAAGCCCCACGCCAATTTTTTTTTAATTATTTCAGGAAATTCATGAAATAATTAAAAAATAATTGATGTGGGGCTTCGCCCTATATTTGTGTCCAGCCAGGTACAGCAGGCAGGAACGGGCTGCGCCCAACCACCAGCTGCCTATTTGTACCTGGCCGGACACAACAATATAGGGAAGCCCTTTTTTTAAAAAATTATTTCATGAAATAATTTAAAAAAAATTGACGTGGGGCTTCGCACTATATTTGTGTCCAGCCAGGTACAGCAGGCAGGAACGGGCTGCCCCCAACCACCAGATGCCTATTTGTACCTGGTTGGACACAACAATATAGGGAAGCCCTTTTTTTCTTACTTATTTCATGAATTTCATGAAATAATTAAAAAAAAAATACGTGGGGCTTCGCCCTATTTTTGTGTCCAGCCAGGTACAACTAGGCAGATGGGGGCTGGAATCCGCAGCGCAGGGAGGCCCAAGCTTTCTGGGCCCCACCCGCTGCAAATTGCAGTCCGCAGCCACCCCGGAAAATGGCGCGTTCATAGAAGCGCCATCTTCTGGCGCTGTACCCAACTCATCCAGGGCCTTGGTGCGGTGGCTCACTGGGTAATAAAGGGGTTAAGGCCAGCTTGGCATTATCAGCTGGCCCTAAGCCCGAAATTCATGGGGTCACGCCAATATTAGACATGACCACCATGAATTTCTAGTAAAGTATTTAAAAAAAACAGAACACCCAGAAAAAAGTCCTTTAATTGAAATAAACACACAATTCTTTATTGTTCTAAATTAAACTCTACTTACCATCACGCCCATTCCAGCTGAAGCCAACGATCTCCTGCAATAAAAGTAAAATAATAAACCAACCTCATCCTTACCTTTCCATGGTTCCCACGACAGCTTCAGCTCTGCTACATCGAGATGACAGGCTGGACCGCAGCAGAACGCTGCCATCCAGTCTGTCATCCCGCAGACACTGAGAAGCGCAGGCATGCTTGCGCTCCTCAGTGTCTCTCTGTGACGGCATAAAGATGAGCCGAGGTCATGTCCAATGAACTCGGCTCACCTCATGCACGTCACTGACAGCGTGGAAAAATTCTCCTGCACTCAGCGCTTCAGCGTGAGAATTTTCCCACGCTGTCAGTGACGTGAATGAGGTGAGGTCATGTCCAATGAACTCAGCTCACCTCATGCACGTCACTGACAGCGTGGGAAAATTCTCACGCTGAAGCGCTGAGTGCAGGAGAATTCTCCCACGCTGTCAGTGACGTGCATGAGGTGAGCTGAGTTCATTGGACATGAACTAGGCTCATCTGGATGCCGTCACAGAGAGACACTGAGGAGCGCAAGCATGCCTGCGCTTCTCAGTGTCTGCGGGATGACAGGCTGGATGGCAGCGTTCTGCTGCAGTTCAGCCTGTCATCTCGATGTAGCAGAGCTGAAGCTGTCCTGGGAACCATGGAAAGGTAAGGATGAGGGTGCTTTATTATTTTTCTTTTATTGCAGGAGATCGTTGGCTTCAGCTGGAATGGGCGTGATGGTAAGTAGAGTTTAATTTAGAACAATAAAGAATTGTGTGTTTATTTCAATTAAAGGACTTTATTCTGGGTGTTTGTGTTTTTTTTTTTAACTTTGACTATGGGGTTAGTAATGGGGGTGTCTTATAGACGCCTCTCCATTACTAACCTGGGCTTGATGTCAGCTGGCATTATAAGCTGACATCAACCCCAGCCCTATTACCCCACTGCCACCGCTACAGGGCAGTGGGAAGAGCGAGGCTAAGTGCCAGAATTGGCGCATCCTATGGATGCGCCATTTCTGGGGCGGCTGACGGCTGGTGTTTCTAGCCTGGGAGGGGGCCAATATTCATGGCACCCTTCCTGGGCTATTAATGTCAGCCCCCAGCTGTCTGCCTAGCCTTTTCTAGCTATTAAATTAGGGGGGACCCCACGTCATTTTTTTGAGGGGGTCCCCCATTTTAATAGCTAGTAAAGGCTAGGTATTCAGCTGGGGGCTCATATTAGTAGCCTGGGAAGCTCCGTGGGTATTACCCCCTTCCCAGGCTTCAAACATCTGCCCCAGCCGTCTGCTTAACCTCCGCTAGAGACTAAAATTAAGGGGAACCCCACGCCAATTTTTTTTTAAATAAATCCTTTATTTTAACACTAAATGACAAGTACAGTAAGCAACACTGTCACTGTACTTCATATATATGTGACTGACATGTTTCTATCTATCTAATCTATGTGTGAAGCTCTAATCTGTCTGTTATAAATTGTCGGGTACCGCTGCTGAATTGCCGGCCGGCTTTTTTAAAGAGACAGTGCATGAAAACACAATTATTTTTTTAAATAAATCCTTTACACTAAATGACAAGTACAGTAAGCAACATTGTCACTGTACTTCATATATATGTGACTGACATGTTTCTATCTATCTAATCTATGTGTGAAGCTCTATTCTGTCTATTATAAATTGTCGGGTACAGATGCTGAATTGCCGGCCGGCTTTTTTAAAGAGACGGTGCATGAAAACACTATTATTTTTTTAAATAAATCCTTTACACTAAATGACAAGTACAGTAAGCAACACTGTCACTGTACTTCATATATATGTGACTGACATGTTTCTATCTATCTAATCTATGTGTGAAGTTCTATTCTTTCTGTTCTAAATTGTCGGGTACCGGTGTATGCCGCTGATGAATTGCCGGCTTTTCATGTAATACATTCTACCTTATTCTTAGTTGTTTTACTTCATGTAGAATTAACCTACAAGGAAAGAAAGGGTTTATTTTCATTCCGATATTTGTGTCCCATTGACTTGCATTGGTTTCCGGTATCGGAATCGGCGATATCCGATACTTTTTGGGTATCGGTCCGATCCAATCCGATACGATATTTCCTGATATCGGAAGGTATCGCTCAACACTAGTACTGATGGGACTTAATTTCAGAGAGGAAATTATGCTCCACTATTGATCTTTTATAACATTGATTGAAGTAGATAAATGTTTGAATTGATCTGAATTACATTATTCCCATTGTGTCTAATAATATACTCTATTATACTTTATAAAACAATGTGCATACTTACGTTAGCTTTACACTAATAAGAATCTATTAATAGTACTAATTTTGATATATACTTGTATCTGCATCTTTCCACCAATTGTGGAATTGCATTACATACTTTGCATATTTTGCATATTCTATATATCTTGCGTATTTTACATATTTTGTACATTCTATGTTCTTTCTGTACATACTGTATATTTTACGCTTTTTACACATCTCATCTAAATGCTTTGCATATTCCATCTTATTTTTCTTATGCACCATGAATGCATTTATTTTTATATTGTATGTAACTCATCTGTATATTTGTATATTTGTATATAGTTCATTTACATATTTTCATTTTGTGTTGTCTGCCTACGTCAGTGTATTATCGGCTTTGTTTTCAATGCACGTGAAGAGGTCATTTGGGCTAATTGTTAATTAAGCACCAAATGTGAAAACCGGATACTACCATATATATTCGGACTCTTCCACTTGTATGATAACATAAATCATGATTAAGGGTTCTACAAGCTGAAACGCATCGTTTTATTTATTACCATGGCATTTTAACTTACCGATTGAAATATATTCTATTCGCCCCAATAAAGAAGAATTTTGTGATGAGCTGCATCTTTCTTTCCTTACTAATGAACAAGACACAAAAGTTGAAACATCTAGTCTGGGCCAAGAAATATATGAAGACAGATTATTCAAAGGTTTATGGACTGATGAGATGTGAGGAGTGACTTGACTGACCAGAAGGATGAGCCCATATTGGGATCAGTAATGAGCACAGATCTCCACTTCAACTCAGAAGCCAGCAAGGTGGAGTTGGTTTACTGCTATGGGCTGGTATTATTAAAGATGAGCTAGCTGGACCTTTTTGGGTTGAAGACGGACTCCAAATCAACTCCTAAACCTACTGTCAGTAGTTAAAGAAAACTTTCTTCAAGCAGTGGCACAGGAAAAAGTCTGCAATGCATCTTTCAAGAAAATCAAAATAATACGAAAGCCATTCCGCCTTGTCACGGCGATTCTTATGGGACAGTCCTAACTCTAATATTTAAAACCTTACCATTTGTCAAGTGACATACATATGGATAAGGGCTGAGAGACTGAACCCAACTAGTGTACACAGAGACCTGGGAAACAAGATGAATAAACCTTCCAGCTCAGGGAAAGGGCGGCCACACCCTTTTATGCACTTGTGCACATTACACTGAAAAAAACTGAAAAACTGAGATGGAATGTAAATTGGTGTGCATGCAGCATGTAAGAGCATGTTCACACATGGTCATTAAACAGAAAAAAACAAAAACATAATTACCCTGCAACAAATAAATAAACCGCAATAGTGCATGCAAATATTAAAGGGTACTTAGTTAACATAATTTTGATCAAAATAATGCGAAAGCCATTCAGCCTTGTCACCGCGGCCCTTATGGGACAGTCCTAACTCTAATATTTAAAACCTTACCGTTTGTCAAGTGACATACATGTGGGTACAATTGCAGATAGGCAGGGTTTTAGGTTTTAATGACAGCCATAATGTGCAGATTCTAAAAGCCATACAGTTCATCTGTCAATATGTCTGAAATCCTACCAGCCAGTGGTTGGCCGACAGCTGCACAATTTTGAAGATTCAACATACAGCCATTGGCCATTCGTTCAGCAGGGTTTTGGCCGTAGCAATATCCAGCCCAGATACTAGATTGGCAATATTTATCGGCTGGGATGCAAGAATAAGTTTCAAAGAATAATGCCAATATATATACTGAGTCAAAATTGACCGGCTTGCAGGCTGTGCAGGAGGGACATTTGCCATGCACCATAGCTGACATTGAACACCATTTTCCTTCCTTACTAAATCAGTACTTTTCCAGCCTTAATTATATTCGTCTTCCTAGACAACAAATTCCATTAAAGATATTATGTTATTTATATCAGAGGTTTTACGGCTTTCAGATGTACAAATAAAATGTAGGAAACAGCAACCACATAGCTTTAAAATAATTATAATTACTATCACAAAGATCTGCTCAACAACTACTGAAAAAAAGTCTGTTTACTTTTAAAGACTGTCTAGGAATTTCTGGACATTTTGCAACCACAGATGTGATTCACCTTCAATAAAGGACGGGTTTAAGGGTTAACCCCTTAATGACATCGTTTTGGTATTTTTGACCAAGCTCCACTTTTCAAATCTGGAATGTGTCACTTTATTTGGTAATAACTTTGGAATGCTTCTACAGCTCAATGATTCGGAGATTGTTTTTTTTTTCCATTCACATTGTATTTTTATGTTAGTGGTAAATTTAGGTTGATGTGTTTTGCATTTACTTATGAAAATATCTAAAATTTTATAAAAATGTGAAAAAAAAAAAATTACAATTTTACAACATTCAATTTTTAATACCTTAAACCAGACATTCATACCACACAATCACTTACTAAATAACTTTTCCCATATGTCTACATTACATCATTATGAATTTGTTAGGATGTTAGAAGGCTTAAAAGTTCTGCAGCAATTTTTCATTTTTTTTCAGGTAAATTTCCAAAATCTATTTTAAGGGACCTCATATCAAGTAATAGGAAAAGATGGTTTAAAAAATGTGTTATGCATTTTCTCCCAATAATCTACATGTGGTTTAAAACGACTGTTTGGGCACACAGCAAGACACGGAACAAAAGGAGCATTATTTGATTTTTGGAGTGCAAATTTGGCTGGAATAGATTGACGTTGCATTTGCAGAGCAACCTAAGGTGCCAAAACAACAGAAACCCCCAATAAGTGATCCAATTTTGTAAACTACATGCCTCATTGAATACACCTGTTGTGAGCATTTTGAACTCGCAAGTGCTTCACAGACTTTTATAATACTGGGTCTTGAAAACTAGAAAGTTAATTTTTTTCCTCTAAAATGTTGATTTAGCCCTAAGTTTTTCATTTTCACAAGGAAATAAAGAAGACAATCGACCCCATCATTTGATATGCAATTTCTCTTGAAAGCGGAAATACCACATATGTGGTCAATGTTTGGGCATGCGGCAGTGCTATTTGATTTTTGCCTCACAAATTTGGCTGGAATATATTGTGGAGGCAATGTTGCACTTGCGTTACAAATGACCTCATTTTAGAGATTTCACCCCTCAAAGAATTTATCTAGATGTTTTAGTCAGCATTTTAACAACACATATGTCATACAGAATTTTTTAAAAAATGGGCAGGGAAAATAAAAAATGACATTTATTCCAGTACGACGTTGTTTTAGATCCAAATGTTTCACTTTCACAATGAATAAAGAAAAAAATTGTTAGGAGATTTCTTCTGAACACATCAATACCCCATGTGCGGTAAGAGACTACTGTTTAGGCACACAGCAGGGCTTGGAAAAAAGGTGCGCTATTTATTTATCTATATTGAAGTCACCTACGGGTGAAGTGACTATTTTGACCTCAGAGGTGTTTTACAGAGAAAACCGCGCAGATGTTAAATTGCAAATATGGTATTTTAGTGATAAATACATTGTGCTCATCTTGTTCTTCTAGGGGCGCGCAAGAAAAAGTAAGTGGGTCCTCCCTGCTACAGCAGTGCATTAAATGTGGACTTTAACTGCAATTTTAGCACATTGCAGGGCTCAAATGCAAGGGAAGCATTTGGCTTTGGTAATGCATATTTTGCTGGATTCATTTCTTGAAGCCATTTAATTTTTGCAGAGCTTTTATGCTACCAGTAATGTGGAACCCCCTATTTTTCCAATGATAGATGATGGACCTGAGTGGGAGCTGTTTTTTTTAACTGGATGAGTTGAAGCTTTTATTATTACCATTTTAACTTATATAACATTATAGCTTTAAAGGCTACGTTAACATTTATCCTGTGGGTTAAGCTCAACATTTACATAACGGTTCCCATGTAAAGCTGCAAAACATAGGATTCAGACTGAACCCTGAAGGGAATCATTCACTAAAATAAGGCAGACAATGTTTCTCTGGACTCTATCTGACCTCTGTTTCGGTGGTGTCCTGCATGCACAAAATTGTGGTTGACCATTTTATTGAGCACCACTAAACAGATGGAAACCATTTGAAACAGTGGCCAATTGGAGCACAAAGTGACTCTTTCTGCCCCATTATAGTGTATGGTTCCATAAGGTGTTAAGACCGGAAACCCCAATGTAAGTGCTCAGCATACAGCATAGGAATAATTTTAACCTACAAAATCAAAAAGAGATATAAATCGGGACTACGAAAGCAATAATTCATAAATAATTCAAGATTTTATTGACAATCAATCAAACATAAAAACAACACAAGACAAAGAGACACATTAACAATGAAGATAAAATAAAACAGCTCAGGAGGGGGAAGGGTATGCCACCAAAAAAGATTACTTTTTAATACTAAAACCTTCTCATAAATATAGGTGCTATTAATAAGTTCTTAACTATTCATATACAATAATTACTCAATATCATATGCCCCAAAACAAAAGTCGAATAATTAATCCACTAAAAATAGTGACAATATTGTGTTAAAAATAAACCTAGAAGGGATAAGAAATAAAGGGACAGGTAATAACTTATTTAAAGTGCAAATGAGGAAATTGTTACCTTCCCAGGATTAAATATTTAAACTAAAGTAAACAAATCAAGACTACACATCATTGGTATCAATATCATAAAGTAGGGCTTATACATAACATGATTAAATATTAAGAAAAATCAACAGGAGAAGGATATAATAATGGAGACATACCACAACACCCTCACACCACTAAAACGCCGTTTCGCTCCTGCTTCATCAGGGAGTGTGGTGTGGGGGGGGGGGACCTAAATATAGTGTCTGAAACTAGCTGCAGCAAATTGCTAATAAATGCGAGCGCCATGTTACCGGGCGCCGTCGGCCATGCATGCACCCCGGCTAACACATCTGGTGTGTCCCTGAGGAAGAATTTCCCAAAACATGCGTAGGTGTGGAGGGACGCCCGGCCGCCATTCATCCAGCTACCACTATCCATAAAAACCACCCAGGTAGTTTTGGTGATATAAGCTCTCTGCCTGTTATTTTTGCCATATGGGCCATTTGTACTCTATGCTGCTTGCTTTGCACAGTCACTTTATCCATATGTTTACAGTGGGGGGCATTTGATAAGGTTGTGGATTTGAATTAGTTTACTCATCTACCTTTACTCTGTTCCTCCCCAGTCATATTTGCCGCTACCATGCACAAGCACTTTGCCGCTTATATGACACAGTAACCTTTTTCTGTTTTGAATTATGCTTTATTGATTGTTATCTGGTGCAGATATTCTATACTCTATTTCACATATTGTGACTGTTGCTCTTGATGTGAGCATTGTCTCCATTTGTCCTAGACTCTGCATTTTTTCTGGCGTATGTATTTTTTCCCACTACTGTTTAGGTGGAATATTTTTCATTAGTGGATTTAGTTTTGTGTTGATCTTGATTCTGTTATATCATGGATAGGCTGGGCTGGTTCCCTCACATTTTGAGGCACCTCTTTTTAAATGTTTGTTTATTTTGTTGTTGAATAAAATTTATTTTTATATGATCAATTCTGTTGTCACTCAGTTCCTTCTGCTTTCCTGATATGGGATAAATAGAGGGCCCCCCTTGATTGCTATTTATATAGATAGGTAGGAACCTGCTATAATTAAAACTGCAAGCAGGATCCTTCCTACTCATATAAATGTAGGCTATCAGCCCAGGAGAGGAATCACATTAGGATAAGTTCCCAGCATAAGAAGGCCACCTTGTCGTTGACATGTTTACATGCTTTAGCGTTAAAAAAAAATACTGAGTGAAACTTTATTTATTAATTATATATGGAAATAGCTACTCTTAGTATGTACCTGTTCAGACCAGCGTTCTGTTTGGAAGTGACAGTCAGTCTTTTGATATTTGTATACATAGGCTCTCTGACTGATCACTCCACTCATCAGCCCGTGGCGGTTTTAATTACAGCAGGATCCTACCTACCCATATCAGACCAGGAGAGGAATTACATTAGGATAAGTTCCCAGCATAAGAAGATCGCCTTGTCGTTGGCTGCTTGGTATGCATAAATTGGCCAAATTACAGTGGGTACGGAAAGACCCCTTTAAAATTTTCACTCTTTGTTTCACTGCAGCCTTTGGTAAATTGTAAAAAGTTAATTTTTTTCCCATTAAAGCACACTCTCCACCACATCTTGACTGAAAAAAAAACAGAAATGTAGAAATTTGTGCAAATTTATTAAAAAAGAAAAACTGAAATATCACATGGTCATAAGTATTCAGACCCTTTACTCAGACACTCATATTTAACTCACCTGCAATCCATTTCCTTGTGATCTTCCTTGAGATGGTTCTACTCCTTCATTGGAGTCCAGCTGTGTTTAATTAAACTGACAGAAATTGATTTGGAAAGGAACAAACAAAGTAGCAGTCTGTAACGCTGAGTATGTAAATATGAAGTATGAAATATGAATAGCATTACTGCTATTCATATTTCATACTTCATATTTACATGCACTAAAATTTCTCATTTATTTCTATTTTCTACAGCAGTAATGCTATTCATATATTTGTTTGTTCATTGTACATAGAGGTAGCTCCTCTTAGTAAGCACCAGTTCACACCTATTTCTTGTAGTGGAAGTGCCGTCATTTTCTTTGTTACTAGAAAGATTTAAGCTTTGACTGAGCACTCCACCCCCATGCCGCAGGTGGTTTTAATTGTATCAGGATCTTACTTTCCCACACATAAGCAGACGGATGTCCCTTAGAGAAGTTTTCACATTGTTAGGTCCTGACATCGAGAAACACCTTATCGCGGCTGTCAGGTACACATGAATTGGCCAATTTATGCGCTAAGATTTCTCATTTATTTCTATATTCTTCAGCAGTAATGCTATTCATATTTCATACTTCATATTTACATACTCAGCGTTACAGAGTGCTACTTTGTTTGTTCATTGTACATGGAGGTAGCTCCTCTTAGTAAGCACCTGTTCACACCTATTTCTTGTAGTGGAAGTGCCGTGATTTTCTTTGTTACTTGATTTGGAAAGGTACACACCTGTCTATATAAGACCTCACAGCTCACAGTGCATGTCAGACCAAATGAGAATCATGAGCTCAAAGGAACGGCCTAAGGAGCTCAGAGACAAAATTGTGGCAAGGCACAGTTCTGGCAAAGGTTACAAAAGAATTTCTGCATTATTCAAAGTTCCTAAGAGCAAAGTGGCCTCCACAATCCTTAAATGGAAGAAGTTTGGGACAACCAGAAGTCTTCCTAGACCTGGCCATCCAGCCAAACTGAGCAATCGTGGGAGAAGAGCCTTGGTGAGAGAGGTAAAGAAGAACCCCAAGAAAACCGTGGCTGAGCGAAGTCAACTATCACTATCACTGCAGCCCTCCACTAGTCGGGCCTTTATGGCAGAGTGGCCCGACGGAAGCCTCTCTTCAGTGCAAGACATATGAAAGCCCGCATAGAGTTTGCTCAAAAACACATGAAGGACTCCCAGACTATAAGAAATAAGATTCTCTGGTCTGATAAGAAGAAAATAGAACTTTTTGGTGATAATTCTAAGCAGTATGTGTGGAGAAATCCAGGCACTGCTCATCACCTGCCCAATACAATTCCAGCAGTGAAACATGGTGGTGGCAACAGCATGCTATGGGGGTGTTTTTCAGCTGCAGGGACAGGATGACTGGTTGCAATTGAAGGAAACATGAATGTGGCCAAGTACAGAGGTATCCTGGATGAAAACCTCGTCCAGAGTGCTCTGGACCTCAGACTTAGCCGAAGGTTCACCTTCCAACAAGACAATCACCCTAAGCACACAGCTAAAATAACAAAGGAGTGGCTTCAGAACAACTCTGTGACCATTCTTGACTTGCCCAGCCAGAGCCCTGACCTAAACCCAATTGAGCATCTCTGTAGAGACCTGAAAATGGCTGTCCACCAACGTTCACCATCCAACCTGATGAAACTGGAGAGGATCTGCAAGGAAGAATAGAAGAGGATCCCCAAATCCAGGTGTGAAAAACTTGTTGCATCATTCCCAATAAGACTCATGGCTGTACTAGTTCAAAAGGGTGCTTCTACTCAATACTGAGCAAAGGGTCTTAATACTTATGACCATGTGATATTTCAGCTTTTCTTTTTTAATAAATTTGCAAAAATGTCTACATTTCTGGGGTTTTTTCAGTCAAGATAGGGTGCAGAGTGTACTTTAATGAGGAAAAAAACTAACTTTTTAGAATTTACCAAATGGCTGCAATGAAACAAAGAGTGAAAAATTTAAAGGGGTCTGAATACTTTCCGTACCCACTGTATGTGCTAAGAATCGTTGTTTTTTTCCCTTTTTTCTCAAGCAGTAATGCAATTCAAAATTCATATATTTCATGTTTACATGCTTTAGCATAAAAAAATAGAGTGCAAATTTATTTGTTAGCTATCCCAAAAATAAGCCCTGGCAGGATTTTTGGAGTATGATTGAAATTTAAGCCCTACTCCAAAAATGAGCCCTAGTTACAGTCAGGGCCAGCATTAGGAGGGGAGAAGCAAACTGGGCAATTTTTCAGAACCCCTACTCTCTTAGTTGCCCCCAGCATTTGTATTCCAAGGTTGAGACTGCTTAAGGACTTTTGGTGACATCACAGTCAAAAACATCATCATCACAATCAACCCCACAACTATTACCCCACTTGCCACTGCACCAAGTGGGAAGAGCGGAGGCTAAGCACTAGATTTGGCACATATTATGGAGTGGCTGAGAGATGATGCTTTTGGTCTGGGAGGGGTCAATATCCATGGCCTCTTCCTAGCCTATTAACATCAGCCAGCTGCCTAGCCTTTGCTGGTTATTAATTATAGGGGGACCCCACACCATTTCTTGGGGGGTCCCCAATTTTAATAACTAGTAAAGGCTAAGCATAAGACTGTGAACTGATATTAAGAGCCTGTGAAGCTCCATGTGTATTACTTCCTAGGCTATAAACATCAGCACCTCAGCTGTTGGTTTTCCCTCAGCTGGTTATTAAATTTTGGGGGGACCCACACCATTTATTTCATTTATTTATTTGTTACTTAAATTACATGCACAATAAGATACAGATGCAAAGCATTGATTATACAGAATATCTCACTCACATATTTCTATCTATCTATCTAGCTAGCTAGCTAGCTATATATGTTTTGAATAATATTTACTATCTTGAAATGACATACAAAATTACTCTATGTAAAAGCTAATGTTAAAATCGCATTGCATACGGATTGCATTTGCATGTTATTTGGATGTCATTCGGATGCTAGGTGAGAAAAATTGCATTGGACTTGCATGACACTCGCATGACACTTGCCAACTTCTCAGGAATGATATGGAACTGTTTTTTTAACGCTGATGGGTATGAACCCTGGCTATGTAATTTGTTGCGATGTATTCATATTTGTATTACTTTTAATTGCTCCACCATGGTTAAGCCCCGAGAAAATAAATCTACCAAGTGGCAGCAGAAGACCCTCCATAACTGCTACAGAGTTCCTAGCAAGATCCGAATGAGACTCTGTTCCATAGTGAGACAAAAGCTACAAGGCAATCTGTCTGAAGAGTTTGGCATAAAGAGGTGTTACATGTGTATATCTTAAAGTTTACTTTTACTTATCAGCATTTGGTAATTTATGTAAATTGCTTAAATAAAAATGATTTGTGAGTCATATTATTTTTACCGCTTTCAGATACTAGTTAAAATTTGCTAGAATATAGTTTAAAAAAACTTTTTCACAAAAATGTGAAAAATGATTTTCAATATTTTACTTCAATGATAACATAAATGCTTAAACATGCAGTTTAAAAATGAAATGGAGAGAGTCTGATGATATTTCATATTTTGATATCTGTAATGTGCAGCGTTTCTATATATTGTCAGTGTATACCTCAACTCTTTTCTGTAGTAGAGGTAATCTCTAAATCGTTCACAGATAGCCCATTTCAATGCCAGGAACTCCAATTTTCCGGAATGTAGATGGTAATTCTTCTCGGGCGTCTGTCTTTCCATCTTGATGCTGATACAGGGCAGCTCCCATTTCAACTTGAAAAGTGTCACAATGAAGAACAAATGGTAAGTTGAAATCAGGATATCCCAAGATGGGTGGTTTTACCAGGTAGTCTACTAATTCTTCCAATACCTCCCAGTGGTCAACTGTCCAGAGAATGGGCTGTTGGGACGAAACTGCGGGGTTTTTTTAAGCCCGGTCCTACCTGCGTTCTTTTTCTCTGTGGGTATTGTTGACTCTGTCGCCCCCCCCCCAAGAAGAGGTATAGCGGGGCGGCAATCCTGGAGAAGTTCCGAACGTAAGTACAATAGTAGGAGAGGAATCCTAAGATCTGCCTCAACTCCCCGACAGGGCCGCTTGTCTTTTAAGGCCAGTACCGGAGCGATTACTGCTGGATCCATGTATATCGTTCTCTGGACACAATTTTCCCTAGAAATCGGACTTGCCTTTTGAAAAGTTCACACTTCTTTGGGGTCAACTTAACTCCATGTTTTTGCTACCACTGTAATACGGCCCTCACGTGTTCAACATGCTCCCGGAAGGTTTTGCTGTATACCACATTGTCATCCAAGTATGGCTGGCTGATATCGTCCCTCAATCCTTCCAACAGGTCTCCATGCTCCTCTGAAATTTTGCTGGAGCTGAACCGAGCATAAACAGTGTGCAGATCCACTCATATAACCCCCACAGTGTGATGGATGCTGTCAAGGGTCTACTGGACTCTTCAACAAACCCTTGATGGTATGCTTTTCCCTGATCGAGGACAGAGAACCAGGAATTTCCTGATAGGCTATCCAGCATATCTTGAATCTTTGGTATCGGGTGCCGATCAGGTACTGACTTTCGGTTTAGTTCTCAATAATCACAGCAGAGTCTCAACGTATGGTCCTCAAATAATAGGAGAGGAATAATACGACTTCGACTTTTGGACCCAACTTCTGTTGATTATCTTGTAAATACTCTTTCTCTTCATGGTTCGTGTCTTTCAAATTGATTTTCAATTGTAACGACGGGATATCGTCTTTATCCGAGTCATCTTTAGAGAATGCATGACACTCTTCTCTCAGCATCTGCTTTGCTATTGCTATATCTTCAGCACACAAGTGTTCCAGGGATACTGGGGGATCCCAGGACCCTGAGGTGGGTCGTGCAATTTCCTCTCCTGAGCAACTCCTGTTCCTTGGTGGGGAGACTGAATTCACGGTAGACCCCTGGGCGGGTCTCACACTGACTGTATATACCGTTTTAACGATTTCAATGTGACCTAACACAGTCTTTGGATCCAGTCTAACTTTGTGTTTCGTACATTCATCACCGGTACTGTCACTCGAGCAAACCCACCAGTAGGCATCATAAGCACAGTCTCACCTTGAACTAGGCCTTCCGCAAAATCTGAGGAGTCTTTTGGCTTGAACAGTCATTTCTGGACTTTTCTTCGCGGTTCTACCCGGACTCCACAACTCACCCCCACCATTTGGTTTGCAGGGATGATGGTTGGGCGCCAGCCTACCTTGACTTCTTTTAAGTCCATTGTATTCTGTGCTTTCTTCACTCTATGAATCACATTTTCCACCACGGCGTTGGGTATGGCAAGCGATGTGGCAATTGCATCCACCACCAGCATCCCTGACATGATGACCTCACTGATTACACAGGATAGGATTCTCTGACACGTTCTCATCACTGGTCACGAGAAAAGGTACCTAAAGCTCAATGGTGTTGCTGTTCTTCGTGGCCCTCAGTTGGAAAGTCACTTCCACCGAGCCTGCGAAAGTGATTTCGGTCTGGTTGACAGATTTGCTGTGGAGTTCCACTGGTCCTAGGAGTTCTTTTAGCGACCAAAGGCAGGTATGTGGCAGGTAGCGTCTTCTCCATTCTTCATTTAAAAGGCTCGCTTGGGCTACTGTGTCCCACAGTGCTTTTACCAGGAGTCCATCAAGCTGGCACTGTATAAAGCACCTTTCACCGATTAGGCTGATGAGGCTATCTTTACTGACCGAGAAATCCTCCTCTCGTGAGTACATTGTTTGCCCTTCGCACTGGGCATTAAGTAACTGATGCCCCTTTCTCTCTTGCTGCTGTTGTAGACAGGAACACACTTGGGGATAGTACTGACACAGCCGTTTTGCCTCATGGGCCGTTCTGGAGTTTGGTGAGATTTGGATTTGCTTCTGGGGCCTCCTCCGTGTCGCGGTTACCAGTTGCCCCGCACTGGCATCCTCCTGTCTTTTAACCCAATCGACCGTGACCATTGGCATTCCTTGGCATAATGTCCTTCCTCACCACATCTTAGACAGTGGACACACACCGTACTCTGATTTGATGAACGGCACACTTCACAAGCCAGGTATCTTCTGTTTTGGAACCTAGTCTTGGGTCTGAGGGATACAGGTTCTGGCCTGGAACGAATCAACTTTTTCACCTCAATCAACTCGGCTCGCAGTTCTTCTATTACTTCCTCCCAGTCAGTGCTGGCGGTCTTCTCTTTTGTTGGTGATTTACAGTTCCCTCTTGGAGGTGGCATTGGAGGGTCTCCATGATGATCTTCGGACTGGCCACAGGGGGTCTCCAACTTCAGCTGACTCATTTTGGTGATTTTAGTAACAGAGCCTTTCTTTAACTTTTTTTCGCTCTCTGACTCCAAAATAGCTGCCTCATTCATTTTTTCAATTAGGACTTCATCCAGAATGCCAGGATCTTCTAGGTACTGTTTCAGCTGCAACTTGATGTCTTTGCTGATTAGCCCCGTCCCAATGATCTCAAGAACTTCCTCTGGACTAGTCTAGCATCAAACTTCTCCTCCACTTCAACATCTCTGGATGCAAACAACAGTTTATCCTTCAGTTCAATTGCTCTGAACAAGAAACTTTGGGGTGATTCTTTATTTTTCTGTGAGAGGTTAATGAGTCGGTGGAACAATTCTGAAGTACTCTCTTCTTTATAGTGCCCTTTTAAAATCATCTTCAGCTGTTGCAAGGTCAATTGACTCTTCGTTTGTAGCATACTACGGAGGTTCAGTCATGGGCTGATCGCTTTCACCACCCCCTCAATGATCTCATCTGACTGGTAGCCTTTCTGTAAGCCGGCATCGATCTGGTGCAACAAGTTCATAGTAGACAGTTTCTCTTTCTTTTCACTCTCCAATCTGTCCCAGGATCTTGAATTCTTTCCTTATGGTGATTTGTGGTGTTAGAGAGGACTGTCTTCCTGATTTATCTAACCCGAGCAAGTTAAAGGTTCTGTCTGAGTCTAACACCCATTCAGAGGTTTTGGTTGATTCCTGCAGGGTTGTTGTTAGGGCTTTGAATTGTTCTTTCAATTTCTGTACTTCAGTCTGCGGACGGAGATTCTCACTTTTGGTAATTGGTGCCACTCCTCCATCCTCCAACTTCAACCTGGTTAGAAACTGTGTTAGCTCCTGGAGGAACGTCCCCATGATGTCTTCAGCTTCTTTCTCCCCCAGCTCATCCATTTTTGCATTAATGACAGCAAACAGTCACCTGCGGTAGTGTGCTTTAGAAATCTGTTCTTTTGACATCTTTATATGTTCTGCTACTGTTCTCAATTCTTCACAGGTTAACTGAAGAAACAGCTCACTAATTCTGTCCATTTTTACTTCCACATCCATTGCTGCTAGTGAGTTTTCTTTAGGGCTGGTCCCCTTTAACTGGTGTAGCAGAGTTGAGTTGAGGTGCTGTGCTGCTGTGTTTTTCCAGACACTTTTCCTCTTCTAACTCTACACGCTAATTTCCACTCAGGACTCCCCATAAGGGCCACAAATGTTACACGCATGACGCTAGGTTCAGATAGGGTGAGACACGTTTCATGAATTCGTTGGAATCCTGGGGGAACCGTTACTCAGGGCGAACATAGGCTGCAGCTTCTCTCAGGCACACGATAGATTCTGTTGCTGACCAGACACATATGACAAGAGTCTTTTTCAACAGTTTAACAGTGGAATTTAATCTGAAGCACTGCCAGTGCAATTCAGGGATATTACAGCAACAATCGTCATTACACTACAGTCTAATAGAGCAGGCACAGTAACGTCAGTCTCTTCAGTAGCATAATTCGGCACAGATTAGATCTCTTTGCAGCACACTTCTACGCATACACACCCACAGGCTTTTTCTTCACAAGGACTCAATAGTACACAGCATTCTTTATTCTGCATGGAGATGGAGGGGCGGAGGGTTTGATGAGGAAGATGATCCCTGTGACACAATTTCTTCCAGTCCTCATCTGTTAGTTCAGGGAGTTTATCTGACCTGTGTTTAGTTTCTCTCCTGATCTGAATCCTCTTCAGTTGCCTTCTCTCAGATCCAGATAACACACCACCCTTCTCTTCGGCTTTAGCCAGACTACAATAACAAGTTCCCCACAATTCCCCTGGGGCTCTGCTAAAACACTCCCTGTCTCCTGTGACTGTTTTAAACCCTCTAGTTGCTAGATTCTTCTGAAGCACAACACTTCCTGTCTCCTGTGCTTGTGTTATTTGTAACAGTTGCTGGATGCTTTGGCAGCAACACCACTACTTCTGCATGTCACACTACACTCGAAAGACTAACTAATAGAGAATTTAGATTGTTAGATATGGTGTGAACCGTGATGATGATGTCTGTAAAGAGCTGTGGAATTAATGCCGCTATACAAGCAAGTAAAATAAATAATACAATGTGTACTTTCTACCTGGTACAAATAATAATAGTTATGTGTGTACTTATGTGAAAGTTTGAGAATTCAATTATTAGAGTACACAAAAGGTCCCTGACATTGTACCTGGAGTAAGTAATATTAGAAAATTATGTCCTCCTAAATGAGGTGTAGTTCAGGATGAGGTTTAAGTCTTTAACTTTAGGCAATCATATCTCAACATAGGTGCTAACTATTAAAAAGCAGTTTTTGCATTTTTACCATTCACTAAAGGACCATTTTGCTCTGGTCTGATCTCCTCATCCCGTATTTGTGGACAGGCATTAACTTGGAACCCTTTGAATATAAGGAACTAGAGAAACAGCCTTTGTATCTACAGTTTGCCTCTAGATTCATTTGTTGTTAGGGAGAGTTGGCTGTTTCCGCCATTTGACAAACACATTACAAACAGCTATGCTTTCATTTCTCAAATTCATTTTTTTTTGGAAATGCGATTTCAAGTATCATTAACTATTCTAGGAAGTTGTTACACCCAGTTTAATTATTATAATTAAGCAAAATTATGTATTACTTTTATAACATAGAATTACACTTTAAGAAGCTAGGGCAAAGATTTTACAGCACATAATGTGATTTTGGTGTTAGTTAATGCATTAATAGCTTATTCCACTTCAACATGCTCCCTGCTTCCTTGTGTTGCGTGTGCCGCACTTCCTAGCAGTGTGCCTAGTGCACACGCGCTCCCATGCTCTTAAAGGAGCAGTGCGCACATAGTAAAATGCCACCAGCCAATCACTGGGAGGCATTTAGTACTAAAGGCACCCTCACCAATAGGGAAGTTTCATTAGTGTGTTAGTGGTGCAACTAATGAGCTGCTAGGTCCCCTGGTCACTGTGACTTACTGGCGCCTGCACACAAGATCCCTACAGTACTATGACTGCATAGTACATGGTACAAGTGTGCCTTCTGTAAAAAGTGAAGTACGCAGGCGCGGGATTTGGCAGTTGCAACTGCACGTCACAGGGAACTGTGACATGCAGGGGAGGGGGAACATTATAATTCACACAGAAGGCGGGGATTCTTTGCGGGCCCAGGGACGGCAATGCATCAGAAACTTGTAGGAATTAAAAGACATTTCAATAACAAGACCTCTAATATGAAGCATACAGGTAGGTATAGATTTACATTTCTATCACCTGTATACCCATATTAGAGGTCAGATAAGTGCCAGGGGGTGACAGATTCCCTTTAAGGGAGGAGGAACAGGCCAGCTATTTACAAAGTGAAGAAACAATGGCTTGTAAACAAGGCTTTGAAAAAAATTGAACTATTTTGATGTTTATGTAATTTCAAGAGAATATGTTTTCCATCAGTGATATGGTCTAGTACTATAAAATAAAGGCAGCCAGTAGATGTGTCACTGGCGTGGCTGTGTACTGGCAGAGACAGGGTAAGAAACCACATGATAGAGAATTAGTACTGGGCAAGTAAGGAGATGTTTGGCAAAATATGGCCAGCAACAGCATGCCTGGCAGCACATGTGCAGTCTACAACTATAAAACACAGTGGACAAGCATTCAGGAGATGTGTGGCTGATGTGGCTCTACAGTGACAGCAGCAGAAGCCGCACAGTAGAGAATTAAAGCTGGGCATATGACTTTCAGTGTAAGGCCAGAAATGGCAGCCCCAGCAGTAGCAGTACGACAGTATAGATGACAAGATGGACAGAGAGAATGTGAGGGACACAGGGTGGTAGTAGTGGCGAGGACCTGCAGTTCTTCTTCCACACCATGGCTCCCCACAAATAAAAGATAATGTTCTGTTCTTCGTGTGGTTTGTGTATAATAGGTAACACTCATGTTTTCCTTTGAGGGCCCCATCTGATCCAGGGTCCCGAACCCAGTGCCAGGCACACAGTCAAGCACAAACTCTTGACCCTGCATTATCCCACTCTTTCCTGGCTCTTCTTTCCCCAGGGATGTTCCACCAGGCTCCGCAACTTCCAAGAACACGGTCCCACTTCCTCTCTGGGCATCCCCGTCCATTTTCCCCGCTGGGGACAAAAGTAAGGCTGGCTCCACACTTTTTCTAGGCCATAGGACTCGGATGTTAAGGGAAGATTCCCTGTAGTTGGCCACTTCCATTTCAACAATGCTGCTTCTCTCTTTCTCTTCCTCTTTCCGCATCACTTTTGATCTTCAGCCTACCGGCCCTGAACTTCTCCTTCTCTTTTCTTAGTTGTTCCTCCATACTTCAACTTTGCAACTGAAACACCCCTTTGAGCACCCTCTGTGGGCAGGGTGTTTGGTAGTTCTGACCTCAATATATCGCAGTGCCTCCACCTGAATCTTGCGTAGTAGTGGGATGCAGGAGGGTCTTCCTCTTCTGCCAGGGGTCGACTCGGGAAACCCCTGTACACACTCCGTATACACTAACAAGGAGATGAGGTTGAAAACTTAAACAGGTTTATTGTGGGGCCTGGTTGCCGCGGATGTTGGAGCGCTTGAAGACTTTGTTGGTGCACATGCTAAAGAAGTAGAATATCCTCCACAGATAGTCCTTTTATAGCTTCAAGTGTGTGGAACCACAAGTCCCATAATGGCTACTCACTTCTTGATGTAGCAGGTTTGGGGTCACACAGGGATCCAGCTTAGGGCTGCAGGGTCCGTATGCCTTGGACACTTTGGATGGATTGCAGAATTGGTCCCTTGGTTAGGCCAGGTGGTGACGGACATCTCCTGGTAAGCTGGCTGGCCTGTAGATGTGGTTTAGCTGCAGGATCATATTCTCCCTTCACACACTGATGGGCTGGACGTTTAGCACTCACTCTGTGCCTCTGCTCCCTGCTCTTCAGGATCAGACTCTCACATGTCTGACATGGGGATTCCAAGCTTCACTCTCACTGCTCATAGCTTCACCCTTCATCTCCAACCTGTTCCAACAATCAGTCTCTTCCTCTACTGCTCCTCCTCCCCTATGATGCAGAGAGGAGCAATGTCCACTGGGAGTTGTAGTCCAATACAGTGCAGAATAAGATTCACCAATGTCTGCTGCTGTGAATGTCTGTGTAATCCCAGCAATTCCGTTCTATGTACACACAGATCTCAGTGCAGGTGTTACACAACTCTCTTATCTATATTCACCTATCTAACCCTACCAGGAAATACTCCCTCTATTTATATCTTTTCTCCCCCTCCCATTTGGGAAATTCCCTGAACGTCATAACTATAACTTTCTTCTTATGACAGATAACCAGTTACCTATTTCTTAAACTGCTGTGCCCCCTACTGCACTTCCTTTTCCTATCTATCCTTATTACCTTATCTAAATCCTACACTTATATCCTAATTTCCAATCCTTTCCCTACGTTATTACATCATAAAACACATTTTTTTATTAGTCAACATTAGTCATCTTCATTTAACACCATACACTTTACATTATTCACATTACTAGGCATACAATCATTATTAACGTATAGACATTACCCACATACTACATATGCTGTTTTACCCAGAAGCGATGAAGAGCATTTATTGACATCAACACACCCTTACAAGTAGATGCCCAGCTGAGGGTGGGCCATTTGCACAAAGTAGCAGCGGAAGGATGTGGAACAGGCACTAAACAATCAGGCAGGCAGATGGTACAGCCAATCCACTCATGTAAGCAGCGGAGTTGGCTTATAGCCGCCATTATGAGAGACCAGACCTGAGTAAAGGAATCAAGAGATCATACCCGAGAGAGACCAGACCTGAGTGAAGACCAGAGAGAGACCAAACCTGAGTGAAGACCTGAGAGAGACCAGACCTGAGTAAAGACTTGAGAGAGACCAGAGCTGGGAGAGCTGAGCCAAGTGAGCAGAGTTTGGGCCAAGAGAAAGACGACTGGACCGCAGCGGAAGGGACATTTGTGGGAGCCGTCGCTTCCAGTGTAGATGCACGGTACAAAGTGGGGATTGGGGCAGCGCTTCAGGGAACAAATGCAGCCAGCATGCTGAGTGTGCAAAGTGACCCACTAATCTGTGACTTGCAACCTAGCGGGTAGTATCGTCGACCCCCTATTAGAGCCTGTGTGATGTTCTGTGTTGCCTGGAGAGTGACAACGGTGACAGGCTCGGTAGTGATAGTGACCCCCTTTTGGCTAGGGTATTAAAACTAATAATTCACTGATGATAACAGTTGTTTAATGGTAATAATAAAACGATAGTGTGTCAATAGCATTGTGTCAATACCCTGTTCATCTGTATTATTGTATTCTCCTTTCATTTTTCACTGTTTGTGTTAGATCCTGATATTGTGCCGAAGGCACCGCTGCAATTGTGTTAATCGAATAAATAGCTGTTTTTTTAAGTACCACTGTTTCCTCAGTGTCTATGATGTTGCATCCACGTACCTGATAACACATGCATAGTTCATGCCCTTAGCTGCTGCTCCAGATGTCTACAATGCAGTGCACTTTAGAGGTAAAACACTAGTGGAGGGAGCGACAAATGTTGTCTTGCACATAACGGTAGAGAGTGGGCATCCACTTTCTGTGAGAAACAATGGTGGATGGATAACTTCCAGTTAGGCTGAGAGCATGCAATCATTTATGAAAAGGCACCTGACTCCATAAGGTGGTATGGCAGTGACTATACCACCAGCAACTTGACCAGGTAAGAGTTTAGTTAGCAAACCAGTGTAGGACTGGGAACGTATGCCTGTTTCCTTGACACACAGGACGGATATTTGCAGGTGCGATGGAGAAGAAGGGGGCATACTTGAAGTAGGTAAAGAGGTAGTAGTGGATGACAATAATGATGGTGATGATGACAATGAAGATGGTAATAATGACACAGACCAGCTACTACGCGAGTGTGCAGCCTTGCTAACAGAAAGACAAGTATGTGTGTATTGGGAGAGACCTGTGAGTCACTGACAGCGGATGGGTGAAGCCACTAGCTCAAACTTATATGTTTTTCTCTGAAACTCTTGTGCACTTCAGAGTCAAATAGCATACAGAGATTTCTTGCACACTCGGTGTAGTAAGGAGGTGCTGGTGGAACTGGGTGGTAACTAGTGTTGAGCGAGCATGCTCGACACTGCTCGGTACTCACCCGAGCTTCACACTACTCGGGATGTTCGGCGAGCACCGAGCAATTACGGGTTACTCGGGCGGGAGCTCGGGTCTCCGCCCTGCATGTTTGGCGCTCTTTACAGAGCCAATGTTGTTTGTGGGCATTACAGTGAATAGCTGGCCGCACAGCGTCACCTCGAGTATTTAAAACCGGGCGTCGCCATCTTGGACACAGTCACTCCGGATTAGACAGTGTAGGGACAGCGCTGCTGAGTTAGGGAGAGATTTATCCTGCGAAATATTTAGTGTAGGGTCTGTAAAGGCTGCCAGATCAAACAAACAGTCCTTCTCAGGACTAATATCCATCCCAGATATCAGGCAGACAGACAAGCTGTATAGGAGACGCAGTGGGGTTATACCAGCAAACGCTGCATTACAGTCCTGTGTGCTCCTGTTTCTGAAATTGCTGGACTTAGCTCCAGGTCTCGGGGGCCAGGAAAAATCTTTTTTTTTCACCTAAATCCTCTTTTTTTTCCCTCCTTCACACTGTACAAATACCTGTTTTATTAACCTATTGGTGTCCCCCCCACCCCACCCCCAATAAAAAGTGTGTCTCTGATTTTTCAGACACAAATATATCTGTTGAAAAGAGTCTGGTATAGGCCACAGAAGCAGAAGTGTGATTTTGCAGTTCCAAGGGTGAAATCTCTGTATTATCCAGTTTTGTGCCTTTTGTATCTAAAAAAAACAGTTTGAGTGTGTCGCTCACTGTTCAGCCGCAAATATATATATATTTAAAAAAGTCTGGTATACACCAGTAAATTATAACTGTGGTTTTGCTGTTCCACGGTAAAAAAATCTCTATTATCCTGCTTTTGGCATTTTTGCCGTAAAAAATAAATAATAGTGCCTCCTGATTGTTCAGACACAAATATATCTGTTGAAAATAGTCTGGTATACACCAATAAATTATAACTGTGGTTTTGCTGGTCCACGGTAAAAAATCTCTATTATTCTGCTTTTGGCATTTTTTGCCGTAAAAAATAAATAATAGTGTCTCCTGATTGTTCAGACACAAATATATCTGTTGAAAATAGTCTAGTGTAGGCCCGAGAAATACAAGTTTGCTTTTGCAGTTCAACGGTAAAAAATCTCTGTATTATCCTGCTTTTCGCAATTTTTGGCATTAAAAAATAAATAATAGTGTCTCCTGATTGCTCAGACACAAATATATCTGTTGAAAATAGTCTGGTATACACCAGTAAATTATAACTGTGGTTTTGCTGTTCCACGGTAAAAAATCTCTATTATCCTGCTTTTGGCATTTTTTGCCGTAAAAAATAAATAATAGTGTCTCCTGATTGTTCAGACACAAATATATCTGTTGAAAATAGTCTGGTATACACCAGTAAATTATAACTGTGGTTTTGCTGTTCCACGGTAAAAAATCTCTATTATCCTGCTTTTGGCATTTTTTGCCATAAAAAATAAATAATAATGTCTCCTGATTGTTCAGACACAAATATATCTGTTGAAAATACTCTGGTGTAGGCCCAAGAAATACAAGTGTGGTTTTGCAGTTCCACGGGTCAAATCTCTGTATTATCCTGCTTTTCGCAATTTTTGGCATTAAAAAATAAATAATAGTGTCTCCTGATTGTTTAGGCACAAATATATCTGTTGAAAATAGTCTGGTATACACCAGTAAATTATAACTGTGGTTTTGCTGTTCCACAGTAAAAAATCTCTATTATCCTGCTTTTTGCAATTTTTGCTGTAAAAAATAAATAGTGTCTCCTGATTGTTCAGACACAAATATATCTGTTGAAAATAGTCTGGTATACACCAGTAAATTATAACTGTGGTTTTGCTGTTCCACGGTAAAAAATCTCTATTATCCTGCTTTTGGCATTTTTTGCCGTAAAAAATAAATAGTGTCTCCTGATTGTTCAGACACAAATATATCTGTTGAAAACAGTCTGGTGTAGGCCCGAGAAATACAAGTGTGGTTTTGCAGTTCCATGGTTCAAACCTCTGTATTATCCACTTTTGGGCCATTTGTATCTTAAAAAAACAGTTTGAGTGTGTCGCTCACTGTTCAGCCACAAATATATATATATTTAAAAAAGTCTGGTATACATACACCAGTAAATTGTAACTGTGGTTTTTCTGTTCCACGGTAAAAAAATCTCTATTATTCAGCTATTGGTATTTTTTCCGTAAAGAAAAACAGTAATATTTATCCCTGATTGTTCAGATTGTTCAAAAGAGTCGCGTGTAGGCCAGAGAAATAGAACTGTGGTTTTCCTCTTCCACGGTTCTAATCTACTTTTTATTACTCTTTTTCCATTGATAGTGCGAGTGTAAGCTATTTTACTTCCTTTACAATGGGCAAGGCGCGTGGCAAGGGACGTGGAAGTGGACGTTCTGGTGATGGTGCGTGCAGAGGACGGGGCCGTGGCCAAGGTGAAAATGTGCCACAACCAACAGCCACATCTTCTCGCTCCCACTTCTTGACCGAATTACTAGGGAAGCACAGAACAACACCAGTATTGCGAACTGATCAGTGTGAACAGGTTATTAATTGGATAGCAGATAATACTTCCAGTTACCTGGGCACCACCACCTCCGGCCTGTCTTCCACACGGTCGACTCTTAGTAGCCTCGACCGCATACTCCTCCTCACCCTGATGCTCCTTCCTCCCACCATGCCGAGTGTCGTCAGACAGCAACTGATCCCACACTTGGACACTCTGAAGAGCTGTTCACTGGTCCATTTCCAGATTTGTGCCCCTCGCCTGCTCCGCTTGAAGTGGTGGAAGAGGAGATCCCATGCAGCGATGCACAAATATTTGAACAGCCATGGCCACAGGAAGTTGACGCTGGCAATTTGTCACAAGAGGTGGACGATGACGAGACACAATTGCCAGGAAGTGAGGAGAAGGATCGTCGTGCGCAAGTGGAAGAGGAGGAGGTGGTGGATGATCTAGTAACTGAGGACATGCAGAGTGAGGCCAGCAGCACACAGGGGGAGGGAGGCAGAGTACCCCAACAGGCAGGAAGAAGCAGTGTGGTGGTCGCAGACAGAAGGCGGGCAACCGTTCCCTGTAACACCAACACGAGGGACGTTGCCAGTACAAGCGGTAGGTCTTCCAGAGTCTGGAATTTTTTTAAAAACTCTGCTGATAACCCCAAAAAGGCCATTTGTACCACCTGCCATGCCAGCATCAGCAGGGGTGACAAAACTACCAGCCTGACCACCACCAGCATGATCAGGCACATGGCAGCAAAGCAACCGACTTTGTGGAGCGAACCCCAGGGTCCACGACCAGTGTCAGAGGGTGTCACCACTGCTTCTTCCGCTGTTGTGCATGCAATAGAACCCCCTGTTGTGTGTGCAAGGCAATCCCCTATCCATACTGCATGCAAAGATGCCCCCTTCTCTCAGTCTTCACTTATTATGGCAGTTTCTCAAGAAACAGCATCAACGTCCACGTCCACATCCCACCGCAGCGTTCAATTGTCCATATCCCAGACCTTTGAACGAAAGCGGAAATTCGCAGCTAACGCCCCTCAGGCCACAGTCCTAAATTCGCACATTTCACGACTGCTTGCGTTGGAAATGCTGCATTTTAGGCTGGTGGAGACGGAATCCTTCCGCAACCTTATGGTGGTGGCCGTCCCTCGGTTCTCGGTCCCCAGCCGACACTATTTTGCCCAATGTGCCATCCCCGCACTACACAAGCACTTGTCCCAAAACATCTGCCGTGCCCTCAACAACGCAGTTACTGGGAGAGTCCACCTGACAACGGACACGTGGACAAGTGCTTGTGGCCAGGGATGGTACATCTCCCTGATGACACACTGGGTAAATATAGTGGAAGCCGGGACCCAGTCGGTCCTTGGGACGGAACACATCCTCCCCACACCGAGGATTGCGGGCCCTATGTCAGTCAGAGTTGCCCACACAGTGTAAAGCTCCTGCGCATCATCCTCCTCCTCCTCCTCATATTCAGCCTCCATCTCAGATATCACCACATCAGTTACAAGCTGGAAGCACTGCAGTACTGCCTCCGCCAAGCGGCAACAGGCTGTGCTGAAACTCATAAGCTTAGGTGAGAAACCTCACACTGCTTGGGAGTTGTGGACAGCTGTGAAAGAACAGGCAGATCTGTGGCTGAGACCGCTGAACCTACATCCAGGCATGGTCGTGTGTGACAATGGCCGTAGCCTAGTGGCGGCTCTGAGGCGAGGCGAGATCACACACGTACCATGCCTGGCTTATGTGCTTAACCTCGTGGTTCAGCAGTTTCTGAAATCATACCCCGAGTTGCCAGATCTGCTTGTCAAAGTACTCCGCCTGTCACCTCATTTTCGCAAGTCGGCTGCAGCTTCCGCCGCCCTTGCTGTGTTGCAGCAGCATTTGCCGCTTTCGTCACACCGACTGGTGTGTGATGTCCCCACACGTTGGAACTCTACCCTCCACATGTTGCAAAGGATTTGTGAGCAGGAGAGAGCATTTGTGGAGTACCAGCTGCAACAAGGCCGTCGATATTCAGGTCCGACTGCACACATAAGACCTCAGGAGTGGACCTGGATGTCTGACATCTGTACCATCTTGACAAACTTTGAGGAGTCCACCCAGATGGTGAGTGGCGATGACGCCATCAGTAGCGTCAGCATTCCACTTGTCTGTCTTTTGCAACTCTCTCTGCAGAGAATTAAAAAGGAGGCATTGCAGTCAGAGTATGATGAGATGGATCAAGAAGCCGAAGCGGTCGATTACACACAGACCAACCTCATCTCATCCCAACGTGCATTGGGGGACAATGAGGGAGAGGAGGAGGAAGAGGAAGTAAAACAGGAGGCTGTGTCATGCGCTGTAGACGGTAGTACCAGTACAACTGTCATACCGTCGGTTCAGCGTGGGTGGCCTGAGGACAGGGGGGAGGAGGAGGAGGAGGAGAGCATGGTCAGTCATCTTGGTGAGGACACGGAAGTCTTGCCCGTTACCAGTCTGGCACGCATGGCTGACTTTATGTTAAGCTGCCTTAACCGTGACCCTCACGTTGTCAAAATGTTGGGTGACAGTCATTACTGGTTGGTGACACTTTTAGACCCACGCTACAAGGAGAACTTTCACTCTCTTATTCCTGAGGTGGAGAGGTCTACAAAAATGGGGCAATACCAGAAGGCCCTCGCTGCAGAACTGTTAAAAAAGTTCCCATCTGAACATGCTAACGGCAGAGGTCACAGTTCGTTGACCAACCAAGGCGTACAAGCGAGAGAGAGGCAACTCCAATCCAGCAGAGGCAGGGGAACACTGTCAGCGTTCTGGGACAGTTTTCTGAGACCCACCTAGCTTACAGGCCCTGAGGCGCGGGGTACTCTCACAAGGAGTGGAAAGTTTCAAAAGATGGTGAGGGAGTACCTTGCCGACCGTACCAGCGTCCTCCGTTATTCCTCTGTGCCTTTTAATTATTGGGTATCCAAGCTGGACACTTGGAATGAACTCGCTCTGTACGCATTGGAGGTCCTGGTCTGCCCTGCCGCTAGAGTGTAATCGGAGTGTGTTTTTAGTGCCGCTGGGGGAATTATAACTGATAAGCGCACTCGCCTGTCAACTGACAATGCTGACAAGCTGACCCTTATTAAAATGAACAAGGGCTGGATTGGGCCAGACTTCTCATCACCACCAAATGACAGCAGAGTAACATAAAGTCAAATCCACTGTGTTTTTTCGGGAGGTGTATTCACATGCACCGCTTCACACCCACACATGGGTATACGCTTCCTCATTTCGGCTGTTTTATGTTCTTCTCCTTATCCTCAGCCTCCACCACCACTATACCACCAGGGTGACCGTGGTCCGTGTTGCCATTATTGAAAGTTTCTCCATCCTTATTTTTGTCAGCTATTGTTTGGAAGGCAAAAGCAAAGACTGTGGGAGACCCACTCCCCAATAATGGGAATAATATTTTTAAGATGCTGTACTGTATGGCTCTTGTAAGGGGCATTGCATGCTCCTCCATCCTAATTTTTGGCAGCTTTTGCTTGGAAGGCATAAGCAAATACTATGGGAGACCCACTCCCCAATAATGGGAATAATGTTTGTAATATGCTGCACTGCATGGCTCTTGTAAGCGGCATTGCAAGTTCCTCCGTCCTAATTTTTGGCAGCTTTTGCTTGGAAGGCATAAGCAAAGACTATGTGAGACACACTCCCCAGTAATGGGAATAATGTTTTTAAGATGCTGTACTGTATGGCTCTTGTAAGGGGCATTAAAAGCGTCTTGTTAAGCTACTGCGACCTCCACCACTTTTCCGAGGGGCATTAAAAGCGTCTTGTTAAGCTACTGGGACCTCCACGTCTCTTCTGAAGGGCATTAAAAGCATCTTGTTAAGCTACTGGGACCTCCATCACTTTTCCGAGGGGCATTAAAAGCATCTTGTTATACCACTCTGACCTCCACGTCTCTTCTGAGGGGCATTAAAAGCATGTTGTTATACCACTCTGACCTCCACGTCTCTTCTGAGGGGCATTAAAAGCATCTTGTTAAGCTAATGTGACCTCCACGTCTCATCTGAGGGGCATTAAAACCGTCTTGTTATACCACTCTGACCTCCACGTCTCTTCTGAGGGGCATTAAAAGCGTGTTTTTATACCACTCTGACCTCCACGTCTCTTCTGAGGAGTATTAAAACGGTCTTGTTAAGCTACTGGGACCTCCACGACTCTTCGAACGGGCATTGCATTTCCTCATAATTTTTGGCAGCTTTTGGTTGGAAGTCATAAGCAAATACTATGGGAGACCCACTCTCCAATAATGGGAATAATGTTTGTAATATGCTGTTCTGCATGGCTCTTGTAAGGGTATTGCAAGTTCCTACGTCCTAATTTTTGGCAGCTTTTGCTTGGAAGGCATAAGCAAATACTATGGGAGACCCACTCCCCAATAATGGGAATAATGTTTGTAATATGCTGTACTGCATGGCTCTTGTAAGGGTATTGCAAGTTCCTACGTCCTAATTTTTGGCAGCTTTTGCTTGGAAGGCATAAGCAAAGACTATGGGAGACCCACTTCCCAATAATGGGAATAATGTTTGTAATATGCTGTACTGTATGGCTCTTGTAAGGGGCATTAAAACCGTCTTGTTAAGCTACTGGGACCTCCATGTCTCTTCTGAAGGGCATTAAAAGCATGTTGTCATACCACTCTGACCTCCACGTCTCTTCCAAGGGGCATTAAAACCATCTTGTTATACCACTCTATATATAATGAACAAATAAAGTAGCACACTGTAACACTGAGTATGTAGATATGAAATATGAATAGCATAACTGCTGTAGAAAATAGAAATAAATGAAAACATTTTTGAAAAAAAATTTTTAGCGCATGTAAATATGAAGTATGAAATATGAATAGCATTACTGCTGTAAAATAAATGAGAAATCTTAGCGCATAAATTGGCCAATTCATGTGTACCTGACAGCCGCGGTAAGGCGTGTCTCGATGTCAGGACCTACCCATGTGAATACCTCTCTAAGAGATCTCCGTCTGCTTATGTGTGGGAAAGTCAGATCCTGATGCATTTAAAACCACCTGCGGCATGGGGGTGGAGTGCTCAGTCAAAGCTTAAATATAGTAACAAAGAAAATGACGGCACTTCCACTACAAGAAATAAGTGTGAACAGGTGCTTACTAAGAGCAGCTACCTCCATATATAATGAACAAATAAAGTAGCACACTGTAACACTGAGTATGTAGATATGAAACATGAAATATGAATAGCATAACTGCTGTAGAAAATAGAAATAAATGAAAAAAAATTTCAAAAATTGTAGTGGAAGTGCCGTCATTTTCTTTGTTATACCACTCTGACCTCCACGTCTCTTCTGAGGGGCATTAAAACCATCTTGTTAAGCTACTGCGACCTCCACCACTTTTCCAAGGGGCATTAAAAGCGTCTTGTTATGCTACTGCGACCTCCACGTCTCTTCCGAGGGGCATTAAAACCATCTTCTTAAACTACTGCAACCTCCATGTCTCTTCCAAGGGGCATTAAAAGCGTCTTGTTAAGCTACTGTGACCTCCACGTCTCTTCCAAGGGGCATTGAAATGCTGTTTTTAATTACCTCTAACTTCCACGACTCTTCCAATGGGCATTGCATTTCCTCCTAATTTTAGTTAGCTTTTGCTTTTCAATGCAAAGGCGAAAACTAACGGAGACCCACTCCCAATAATGGGTAGAAGGTTTTTAGTACGCTGTAATCCACGTCTGTTTCAAGGGGCATTGCAGTTCCTCATAATTTTTGGAAAGCCTTCCATTCACTGCTTAGGCCAACAGTGTACAGGAGACCCAGTTCCTATAAATGAAAAAAACGGTTTAGTTAAGGCCCTCTGACCTCCATGTCATTTCCAAGGGGCATTGGAGTGCCTCGAAATGTTTGGTAGGCATTGCACTCACTGTATGCCCTATAACTGTGTAGCAGAACCACTCCTTTTGGTACAGAAACATATCCTACAAGACATGTGTGGTTGACTGGCCTGATATTGATGTGAATGGTCCCTGTTCCTCCTGCTCTTTCTCCTTTGCCACCACTTCATCCATCATTTCACCTGAAGCTTTGTTTTAACAGGAGTCATAGAACTGGGATAGTAGCAGGAAAACATCCAGCAATCCTCGTAGGAGGTAGGATATGCGCCAAAACGCTGACCACCTAAGGCCTAGCTGCTACTACATACATGTGCTTGCATTCCAAGAAAACAAAGCAGATGCTAACTTCTATCATCATCATGCTCGTCACCTTGGCACTCTCAACTCCCCTGATGGAGAAGCCAGGGCCCACCGGAGGAGTCTGGTTCTCTGGTGGGCTCGTCCAATGCTGCCCTAAAGCAGGCCAGTCTAAGAAAAGTGTGTGGGTCGGTAACAGGAGAAATCGGGGTGGCTGGGGACCATTTATGGACACCCGGCCGCCCCCAGGCGGCTGGGGACCGTGTGTGGACACCTGGCCGCGGGGCGGCTGGGGACCGAGTGTGGATACCCGGCCGCCCCCTGGCAGCTGGGGACCGAGCGTGGACACCCGGCCGCGGGGCGGCTGGGGACTGAGTATGGATAAAAGGGCCGTCAACGCAGCCATGACATGGTGGCCAGCATCTGCCTCCACATGCCTAAAAGGCCCAATTTCAAGTGCAAGCAAGCTAGCAGTATGGTATTGCAGCCTGGGGGTGGGTGGGTGGCAGGTTGCACACTTACGCTTGCATTGCAACAAAGCAAAGCAGATGCTAACTTCTATCATCATCATCATGCTCTTCACCTTGGCACTCTCAACTGCCCTGATAGAGAAGCCAGGGCCCACTGGAGGAGTCTGGTTCTCTGGTGGGCTCGTCTAATGCTGCCCTAAAGTAGGCCGGGCTAATAAAAGTCTGTGGGGATGTTCCGCGTTGAAATCGGGGCGGCTTGGGACCATTTATGGACACCCGGCCGCCCCCAGGCGGCTGGGGACCGTGTGTGGACACCCGGCCGCGGGGCGGCTGGGGACCGAGTGTGGACACCCGGCCGCCCCCTGGCGTGGACACCCGGCCGCCGGGCGGCTGGGGACTGAGTAGGGATACCTCACTGTCGAAGCAGCCATGAAGTAGTGGCCAGCTTCGGCCTCCTCAAAACTAAAAGGTCCCATTTCAAGTGCAAGCTAGCAGTATGGTATTGCAGCCTGCGGGTGGGTGGGTGGTTGGCTGCATATTTGCGCTTGCATTGCAAGGAATGGGGAGGTACAATTGAACACTGCCCTGGGACAAGGACTTGCACGGGGATAGTTGCAAGCAGGGTCGGTCTGGGCTGGCGGGATACCAGGAATTTTCCCGGTGGGCCCCGCCCCCTGCTGCAGAGGAGAAGGGGGAGAAGAGATCAAAAAAAAAAAATCCTGCGGTTTTAAGGGGCACGGGCCCTTTAAAAGCGCAGGCACAGTGTATGCAGGGACGTGGGCATGCGGCGTTCATTACCTGAACCACTGTGGCGCACGTCCCTGTGAAACAGCTGAAGCTGCGCGTCTCCCTTCGCCGGCCGGCGTATGACGTCATCGTCATGCGCCTGCTGTGAAGGATACGCTCAACTCAGGAGAAGGAGGACAACGCACGGGAGCGCAGGAAGGTAAGAGGTGTGTGTGTGTGTGTAATGGTCTGGGCCCCTGGCTGGACACACAATGGGGGGCCCAGCTGGACACACAAGGGGAAACCCAGCTGGACACACAAGGGGGGGCCCAGCTGGACAGACACACAAGAGGGTAGCCTGGCTGGACACACAAGGGGTTAGCCGACTGGACACAAAAGGGGGGGTCCTGGATGGACACACAGGGGGGGAACCCTGGCTGGACACACAAGGGGGGCCCTGCTGGACACACAACGGGGAGCCGACTGGACACACAAGGGGGGGCCCTGGCTGGACACACGAGGGGGAACCCCGGCTGGACACATGAGGGGGAACCCTGGCTGGACACACGAAGGGGGGCCAAGCTGGACACACGAGGGGGGAGCCCTAGCTGGATACACGAGGCGGGATCCCTGGCTGGACACACAAGGGGGTAACCCTGGCTGGACACACAAGGGGGGGCCCAGCTGGACACAAAAGGGGGGAGCCAACTGGACACACAAGGGGGGGCCCTGGATGGACACAAAAGTGGGAACCCTGGCTGGACACACAAGGGGGAACCCTGGCTGGACACACAAGAGGGAACCCTGGCTGGACACACAAGGGGGGCCCAGCTGGACACACGAGGGGGAACCCTGGCTGGACACATGAGGGGGAACCCTGGCTGGACCCACGAGGGGGAACCCTGGCTGGACACACGAGGGGGGCCCAGCTGGACACACGAGGGGGAACCCTGGCTGGACACACGAGGGGGAACCCTGGCTGGACACACGAGGGGGAACCCTGGCTGGACACACGAGGGGGGGCCAAGCTGGACACACGAGGGGGGGCCAAGCTGGACACACGAGGGGGGCCAGGCTGGACACACGAGGGGGGGCCAAGCTGGACACACGAGTGGGGCCAAGCTGGACACACAAGGGGTGGCCAAGCTGGACACACGAGGTGGGAGCCCTGGCTGGATACACGAGGCGGGAGCCCTGGCTGGATACACAAGGGGGCCCTGGCTGGACACGCAAGGGGGAACCCTGGATGGACACACAAGGGGGGGCCCGGATGGACACACAAGGGGGGCCCTGGCTGGGCACACAAGGGGGGGCCCTGGCTGGACACACAAGGGGGGACCCTGGCTGGACCCAGGCAAAGGGGGGTGGGCAGGATGGGTATATGGGGGGCAGGCTGGGCACATGGAGGCCAGGATGGATATATGGGGGGGC
This sequence comes from Phyllobates terribilis, assembly GCF_046119375.1. Classification (NCBI taxonomy): domain Eukaryota; kingdom Metazoa; phylum Chordata; class Amphibia; order Anura; family Dendrobatidae; genus Phyllobates; species Phyllobates terribilis. Next base: position 280,335,600 of record NW_027362767.1, read on the forward strand.
AGGCTGGACACATGGAGGCCAGGATGGATATATGGGGGGGGCAGGCTAGACACATGGAGGTCAGGATGGATATATGTGGGGGCATGCTGGACACATGGAGGCCAGGACGGATATATGGGAGGGCGGGCTGGACACATGGAGGCCAGGATGGATATATGGGTGGCAGGCTGGACACATGGAGGCCAGGATGGATATATGGGAGGGCAGGCTGGACACATGGAGGCCAGGATGGATATATGGGGGGGCAGGCTGGACTCATGGAGGCCAGGATGGATATATGGGGGGGGGCAGGCTGGACTCATGGAGGCCAGGATGGATATATGGGAGTGGGCAGGCTGGACACATGGGGGGCTAGGATGGGTATATGGGAGGGGGCAGGCTCGATACACGTGTGCTAGGATAAATATATGGAGGGGTCACACTGGACAAATGGGGGCCAGAAGGGATATATGCAGGGGGGTGTTAGGATGGATACATGGAGTCCAGGATTTCTGCAGCGCTTATAAATCCGCAGCATGTTCATTAATTTTGCGGAAGCGCAGCGGAAGCGCCGCCATTGACTTGCATTGAGACGCATAGAATCCGTGTCTGTACATTTGTACAAGCGGATTCTATGCGTCTCTATGTGCGGATGGTACCCAGTTCTGGAGGAGAGAAGACTCTCATCCAGACCTGGGTACCATTGTACCTGTAGAAAAAAGAATAAAATAATAAATAAAGTTTATATTCACCTGTCCAACGGCTTCTCTCAGCATGCCGGCAGCGCTGAAGGACCTTCGGTGACGTCACAGTCATGTGACCGCAGGCCCTTCACCGCTGTGTCTCGCGATATGCCGGCAGCCGGGAACCAGACAGGAACGAGCGCTGCAGCACACGCCGGGGCATCGGGGGTGAGTATAGCTTTATTTTAAGCATTGTTTTACGGTCACACTATATAAATCCATGCTGTTTGCATGGATTTATATAGTGTGACCTAGTTGTCAAGCACTTTCCAAGTGATGCTAATCACCTGGAAAGTGCTTGTCAATCTGCATGCGGAAACGCATGTGATCCGCATGTGAATCCGCATGTATCCCGCATGTATTCTGCAGGAAAAACGCATGCACAATCTGCATGCGTTTTTTCTGCCAGGGAGAAGCAGAAATGCTGCAGAAATTTTCTGCTTCATTTCTGCATCGTGGGCACATAGCCTTACACTACACACGTAGTCAAAATTGTTGGTACCCCTCGTTTCATGAAAGAAAAACCCACAATGGTCACAGAAATAACTTGAATCTGATAAATTACTAATTTTTGAAAATGAACAAATGAAGGTCAGACATTGCTTTTCTGCTTCCACAGAATTTAAAAAAAAATTAACCTCATGAAATAGGCCTGGACAGAAATGATGGTTTTTCTTAACTTAATATTTTGTTGAACAACCTTTTGAGGCAATCACTGCAATCAAACGATTCCTGTAACTGTCAATGAGACTTCTGCACCTCTAGACAGGTATTTTGGCTGACTCCTCATGAGCAAACTGCTCCAGTTGTCTCGTGTTTGAAGGTTGCCTTTTCCATGTTTCAGCTCTGTCCAAAGATGCTCAATAGGATTTAGGTCAGGGCTCATAGAAGACCACTTCAGAATAGTCCAATGCTTTCCTCTTAGCCATTCTTGGGTGTTTTTAGCTGGGTGTTTTGGGTCATTATCCTGTTGCAAGACCCATGACCTGCGACTGAGACCAAGCTTTCTGACACTGGGCAGCACATTTCTCACTAGAATCCCTTGATAGTCTTGAGATTTCATTGTACCCTGCACAGATTCAAGACACCTTGTGCCAGATGCAGCAGAGCAGCCCCAGAACATAACAGCCTCCCCATGTTTCAAAGTAGGGACAGTGTTCTTTTCTTGATATGCTTCATTTTTCCATCTGTGAACATAGAGCTGATGTATCTTGCCAAAAACTTCCATTTTTGTCTCATCTGTCCATAGTACATTCTCCCAGAAGCTTTGTGGCTTGTCAACATGTAGTTTGGCAAATTCCAATCTGGCTTTTTTATTATTTTTTTTTTCAACAATGGTGTTCTCCTTGGTCGTCTCCCATGAAGTCCACATTGGATCAAACAACGATGGATAGTATGATCTGACATTGATGTTCCTTGAGCTTGAAGTTCACCTTTAATCTCTTTAGAAGTTTTCCTGGACTCTTCTGTTACCATTCATATTATCCGTCTCTTTGATTTGTTATCAATTTTCCTCCTGTGGCCACGTCCAGTGAGGTTGGCTACAGTCCCATGGATCTTGTTTCTGAATAATATGTGACACTGTAGGCAAAGGAACATAAAGCTGCTTGGAGATGGTCTTATAACCTTTACCTTTAACATGCTTTTCTATAATTTTTTTTCTAATCTCCTGAGACAACTCTTTCCTTTGCTTCCTCTGGTCCATGTTGAGTGTGGTACACACCATGTCACCAAACCTCACAGTGAGTATATGTAGCCCTATATACAGGCCCACTGACTGATTACAAGATTGTAGACACCTGTGATGCTAATTAGTGGACACAACTTGATTTAACATGTCCCTTTTGTCACATTATTTTCAGGGGTACCATCATTTCTTTCCAGGCCTATTTCATGAGTTTAATTTTTTTTAAATTCTGTGGAAGCAGAAAAGCAATGTCTGACTTTCATTTCTTCATTTTCATAGATTTTTAATTTATTATTACTTTTGTCATATTCAAGTTATTTCTGTGACCATTGTGGGTTTTTCTTTCATTAAACGAGGGGTACCAACAATTCTGACCACGTGTGTATATAGTATATACAGAGCTCCTGTGTATGTCACTGGTGATCACTGTATTACGTATACACTATATACAGAGCTTCTGTGTATAATGTCACTGGTGACCACTGTATTACCTGTACACTATATACAGAGCTGCTGTTTATAATGTCACTGGTGATCACTGTGTTACCTGTACACTGACACAATATACAGAGCTCCTGTGTATAATATCACTGGTGATCACTGTGTTACCTGTACAATGATACTACATACAGAGCTCCTGTGTATAATGTCACTGGTGATCACTGTGTTACCTGTACACTGACACTATATACAGAGCAACTGTGTATAATGTCGCTGGTGGTAATAACAGGGTTGTTAGTATTGTGGATTGTATTCATGATCAGTATTGTAGTATTTGGTCACTTTGCGGTGGTAATATGTGGTCTGATCATGGTGTGGCCATATTTGTTCCTTGTATGTGGTATTATTCGGTCACTATGTGGTGGTAATATGTGATCTAGTCATGGTGTGGCGATATTTGTCCCTTTGTATGTGGTATTATTGGTGTTGATATAGTGAACTGATCATGGTGTGGCCATATTTGTTCCTTGTATGTGGTATTATTCGGTCACTATGTGGTGGTAATATGTGATCTAGTCATGGTGTGGCGATATTTGTCCCTTTTGTATGTGGTATTATTGGTGTTGATATAGTGAACTGTGTTGTGTATGGCGGTTCATTTTGTTCTTGCTGATATTAACTAGGAAAAGATTTTTTTCCATTAGGCCACAGCCCCACCATTAGTATTTGGTTAGTATTTTTTCTCAGGAGTCGCTGCCAAATCAAGTAGTGGGTGATAAATGCAGAATTGGTGACTGGTTTCTATTCTACCTTTTCTCTGATTGTTCCTCACCTGGTTTTGGCTCCCACTCCTGAAAAAAAAATACTGACCGGATACTGACCAAATACTGATAGTGGGGCCGTGGCTTTAGAGATTAAATACTTGGACCAGAGCAGCAGAGATGCACTTACAGGGGTGAAAACAAGTAATCACCTCCCCTCAGGATCAGTGATAATATTGATTGGTGGGGGTCTGACTGCTGGGACACAATTGGCAGAATGTGGAGCTTTTCTCCCCATTAGACTGGAGCGGCATGTGAGATGCGACCACTGATCCATTCATTCCTTCAGTGGCTGTGAGCGCTGCTCTTTTTTGGAAGCCCCCAAGAGAATGAATGGAGCTGCGGTCAGACGTCCCACCTGTTGCTGCATTTTAAAAATGGGGATAAGTGTCCTGTCAGGGATAAAACTTCCCCATTCTTCCGATAGGTGCGTTTTCCAATGTTCGGACACAAACGATCAATAAGTTATCACCTATCCTGTAGAGCCCATTTAACCAAAGAAGCCCTTCAATGCAAACTACCGTAATTGTACATCCCAGTTATAGCGTGTGCACAGTAGATGTGCAGGAGCCGCCAGTCAATGCTCCACTATAACAGGGATAGCGGATAACAGATATTTGCATATGGCTGTAAGTGGGCCCCTAGAGTCAGTTCTCCCTGTGGGCCCCAGACACCCCAGTCCGACCCTGGTTGCAAGTCTGCATCTTCTGATGCAGCAAGGATCACTTCTGATGGGCACACATTTAGACAGTGACCTGGGAGTCAGAGATGCTTCCAGGGGTCTTCCCCATGCTGTCCCCATGTCTTTTCAGCACTGTATGCATGTATCACACAGCACATGGCCAGATAAGGTTGTAAAATGTTAAAATGACATTTCCCGGTGAATGCATTTGTCACAGTTGAAAGCAATACAAAAGTGCAAAAACACATAAAAAATACTACTTGTGAACATAGCCCAAGGTGTAGAGGAGTATTTTTGTTTTGGTTATTTATTTTACCTTATACACAAGTCTTTACCCTGGAAAAGAAACTCCTTAACCTATTTCACAGAAAAAAAGTTTCACTTTCGTTTTTGAACGTTTTATTATGAGCCTGTAAAAGTGGCTTAATACCTCTGACCACGTTGTTGACAACAGTGACCTGGGGGTCATAAATGCTTCCTGGGGCGATCCCCATGCTGTCCCCATGTCATTTGAGCGCTGTCACTATCGTTTTGGGCACTTGTTAGGCTTTTAAAAGACTGCCGGGGGTGCCGCCGCAAAAATGCTCGGGTCTCCCATAGACTAACATTGGGCTCGTTGCTCGGGTCGAGCAACCAAGTATCACGGCGAGCTCGGCCCGAGCTTCGAGCACCCGAGCATTTTAGTGCTCGCTCAACACTAGTGGTAACCCAAATAACAACTTGGAATATTTTTGCTGCTGAAGTTTTATTAGTGCAACATAACAATGTAGTGCTGGGTATAGGGTATATGACTGGTAACGTGACGTTTCGACCCGTCCTGAGTCTTTTTCAAAGTGTTGCTTAGCCCATAGAGTAAGAGGATTAGGGTGAAAGAAGCGCAAAAGGATATTTAAAAGCATAAAATTGCGCTGCTTGGCTGACCTTCATCTGTTAAACTAGATTTTGATAGTCCCGTCTGATTGGTTGTCATAAATCACGTGATGTGATGGCTTCAGGGCTTTATGAGGAAGCCTGCCTGGCCGCACGTGATGTTATTAGTCCCCTCTGTGACTTTTCAGCATTGTGTGAAATGGCGCTGGGCATTTTATTATTTTTTCTGGCTGATCTATGAAAATCGAATTGCAAGCTCTTCAAATTTGCATGTGCGAATTTGAATCAAAGTCAATTCTCCGTGTATCGATTCAATCATCTTTTCTGCCAACCCTTTTATCAGTTTTGGGAAATTTATCCAAAAACACATTCAAAATTTTCATTGCCGAAAATTGAATATCAAAATGAACTATAAAAGTTTTTACCCACCACCACCTTCTAAGGCTACATTTCCACAATGAGTTTTTGGTGAGTTTTAAAAAAAATGCAAGAAGCATACTTTACTTAATGGGTGCAGAAATCGTGCAGAAAATCTGCAACATCAAAAACTCACCAAAAAGCTCATTGTGGGAACGTAGCCTAAAAATTAAAATGCATTTGTTATTTATTCTAGACAACTAAGCACAACAAATAACATCACCATGTCAGCAATCTGCTTACCCTGACCAGTCCATAATACATACCTCCACAATCATGAGTTTATGGACCATTTCAGTATTCTATATGCTGAGAAGCTAATGTTTTATGCTATACTAAATTATTTTGTTTCTAGTTCTTACCTATGGCAGGATTCTTTTTTTCAGTTTTGAGATTTGACGTTCCATAGATAATATTTTATGTATTCACACTTTCTATCTACAGAAACAGATACAATTTCCCTGTACATTTACTCAAGTTCTGTTTAACAGATGTCATAGTTGTAATCCATTTTGCATTGTGCGTAAGCAAAGGCTTTATGATAACCCTGTATCTGGATATCAAACTACTGTATTTATCAGTATTCCTCTGCGTTCTGACCTTGTTCATATAATTCTGCAATGAAATTCTATCCTTGTTTTACCATGGCTGTATAAATACTGTAAATCCTGGGTTGTCTTTTAACAGTGTTTCATTGAATGATGTACGTTTGTTGCTTTTGTTTACTCATTTTCGTTTTAAATCTGGGCTTAGGCTGTGTTCACACGATGCGTATTTCATGCGTTTCCGCTGCGTTTTTGCAGTTGCGTAAACGCCGCGGAAACGCATGAAAAACGCATGGTAGAAGGGCAGCAATGTTCCCCAATGGAAATCCGCATGTGCTGTGCCCATGATGTGGATTTTTCCGCAGCGTTAACGCTGCGGTCAAAAATCCGCAGCATGTCAATTAATTTTGCGGAAACGCGGCGATTTCGCCGCCATTGACTTGCATTAGAACGCGCCAATTCCGCAAGACAGCATTTGTACTTGCGTAATTGGTGCGTTCTAATGTGCGGATGGTACCCGGGTGTGGAGGAGAGGAGAGTCTCACCCACACCCAGGTACCATTAAAAAAAGCTGTAAAAAGAAGAATAAAATAAAAAATAAATGTATTCTTACCTTCTGTCGGCCCGCGCAGCGCTCCCGCTTGGTTCCCGGCACTTGCAGTGAGTTGTAGGACCTGCGGTGACGTCAGAGTCATGTGACGGGTCACGTGACGCTGACGTCGGCAGGTCTTTCAATTCAAAGTTGCCGGCAGCCGGGAGAACGGAGTGAGCAGGACAGCGCGGGCCATCGGAGGTAAGTATATACACTCTCTCGGTTCACACTGTATAAATCCATGCTGTTTGCATTGATTTATACAGTGTGACCTAGTTGTCAAGCACTTTCCAAGTGATGCTAACATCGCCTGGAAAGCGCTTGTGAATCTGCATGTGGATCCGCATGTATTCTGCAGGAAAAACGCATGCACAATCTGCATGCGTTTTTTCTGCCAGGGAGATGCAGAAATGATGCAGAAATTTTCTGCTTCATTTCTGCATCGTGTGCACATAACCTTATAGCTTTAAATTAAATGTATAAAATATTGCTTGTAATTGGTGAACTGGTTGAAAATCACATTATTGCTTTTTTTGCTTTCACATATTGTTTGTACACTACCTTATGGCCTGTCAATCTTAAAGAGAATATATCATCTCCCTCACTCCACTCCCAAAAAACTAAAGAAATCTTATTAATAAAAACATATTATTTTTCTTCTAATCTGTTTTTATTTTCATATTGTAGATTTTTTTTATTTTCCAAACTTGATTATTGGAGTTGTCATCTGGCCTGAGCTGATGTTAACAGCATTTTGAGATGTGCTTCACAGCAGCCAAATGTACAATAGTCTGCAATAGACAAAGTCTTACTCACTGACTTCTGTACAAGAGTTGTCTGCAGTGATGAGCAAACGTGCTCGCCACTGCTTGGCACTTGCCACTGCTCGGTGAGTATTTCCGAGTTGCTCGGACGGGAACTCAGGTCCCCTCCCTGCATGTTTGGTGCTCTTTAGAGAGCCAATGAACATGCAGGGATTGACTGCCACACACTGTAGCCATGTTGGTTGAGTCATTACAGTGATTAACTGGCCACACAGTGTCATCAGGTCTATATAAGACCTGGCGCCGCTATGCTTGTCACAGTCACTCCAGAATCAGGCAGTGTAGGGAGAGATGATGCTGAGCTAGGGGGAGATTTGCTTGTTTATAGTTAGTATAGGTATTCCACAACATATATATATATATATATATATATATATATATATATATATATAATTATATATAAATCCATCTGAACTAACAGTCCTTCTGAGGACTAATCCAGCTACATATATTCAGTGGTGATAGCAGGAGTTAGGCAGAAAGGCAGGGTATGTGGCAGACTGCAGTGCATATAGCAAGAGGGTCCATTGAACGTCTTGTTAGTATAGGTATTCCACAACATATATACAGTACAGACCAAAAGTTTGGACACACCTTCTCATTTAAATATTTTTCTGTATTTTCATGACTTTGAAAATTGTACATTCCCATTGAAAGCATCAAAACTATGAATTAACACATGTGGAATTATATACTTAACAAAAAAGTGTGAAACAACTGAAAATATCTATTGTATTCTAGGTTCTTCAAAGTAGCCACCTTTTGCTTTGATGACTGCTTTGCACACTCTTGGCATTCTCTTGATGAGCTTCAAGAGGTAGTCACTGGAAATGGTTTTCACTTCACAGGTGTGCCCTGTCAGGTTTAATAAGTGGGATTTCTTGCCTTATAAATGGGGTTGGGACCATCAGTTGTGTTGTGCAGAAATCAGGTGGATACACAGCTGATTGTCCTACTGAATAGACTGTTAGCTGCTTTTTTATTGCCATAATAATACAAATTCTAAGTAAAGAAAAACGAGTGGCCATCATTACTTTAAGAAATGAAGGTCAGTCAGTCCGAAAAATTGGGAAAACTTTGAAAGTGTCCCCAAGTGCAGTTGCAAAAACCATCAAGCGCTACAAAGAAACTGTCTCACATGAGGACCGCCCCAGGAAAGGAAGACCAAGAGTCACCTCTGCTTCTGAGGATAAGTTTATCCGAGTCACCAGCCTCAGAAATCGCAGGTTAACAGCAGCTCAGATTAGAGACCAGGTCAATGCCACACAGAGTTCTAGCAGCAGACAAATCTCTACAACAATTGTTAAGAGGAGACTTTGTGCAGCAGGCCTTCATGGTAAAATAGCTGCTAGGAAACCACTGCTGACAGGCAACAAGCAGAAGAGACTTGTTTGGGCTAAAGAACACAAGGAATGGACATTAGACCAGTGGAAATCTGTGCTTTGGTCTGATGAGTCCAATTTTGAGATCTTTGGTTCCAACCACCTTGTCTTTGTACGACGCAGAAAACGTGAACGGATGGACTCTACATGCCTGGTTCCCACTGTGAAGCATGGAGGAGGAGGTGTGATGGTGTGGGGGTGATTTGCTGGTGACACTGTTGGGGATTTATTCAAAACTGAAGGCATACTGAACCAGCATGGCTACCACAGCATCTTGCAGCGGCATGCTATTCCATCCAGTTTGCGTTTAGTTGGACCATCATTTATTTTTCAACAGGACAATGACCCCAAACACACCTCCAGGCTGTGTAAGGGCTATTTGACCAAGAAGGAGCGTGATGGGGTGCTACGCCAGATGTGGCCTCCACAGTCACCAGACCTGAACCCAATCGAGATGGTTTGGGGTGAGCTGGACCGCAGAGTGAAGGCAAAAGGGCCAACAAGTGCTAAATCTCTGGGAACTCCTTCAAGATTGTTGGAAGACCATTTCCAGTGACTACCTCTTGAAGCTCATCAAGAGAATGCCAAGAGTGTGCAAAGCAGTCATCAAAGCAAAAGGTGGCTACTTTGAAGAACCTAGAATATAACACATATTTTCAGTTGTTTCACACTTTTTTGTTAAGTATATAATTCCACATGTGTTAATTCATAGTTTTGATGCCTTCAGTGTGAATCTACAATTTTCATAGTCATGAGAATACAAAAAAATCTTTAAATGAGAAGGTGTGTCCAAACTTTTGGTCTGTACTGTATATATATACACTGTGTGCAGAATTATTAGGCAAGTTGTATTTTAGAGGATTATTTTTATTATTGATGAACAACTATGTTCTCAATCAACCCAAAAGACTCATAAATATCCAAGCTTAATATTTTTGGAAGTTGGAGTGGTTTTTTTTTCAGATTTGGCTATCTTAGAAGGATATCTGTTTGTGCAGGTAACTATTACTGTGCCGAATTATTAGGCAACTTAATAAAAAACAAATATAATCCCATCTCACTTGTTTATTTTTACTAGGTAAACCAATATCAGTGCACAAAATTTAGAAATAAACATTTCTGACATGCAAAAACAAAAACCAAAAAAATTAGTGATCAATATAGCCACCTTTCTTTATGATGACACTCAACAGCCTTCCATCCATAGATTCTGTCAGTTGCTTGATCAGTTTTCCATCAACATTGCGTGCAGCAGCCATCACAGTCTCCCAGACACTGTTCTGAGAGGTGTACTGTTTTCCCTCCCTGTAGATCTCACATTTTATGATGGACCACAGGTTCTCTATGGGGTTCATATCAGGTGAACAAGGGGGCCATGTCATTATTTTGTCATCTTTTAGACCTTTACTGACCAGCTATGCTGTGGAGTAGTTGGATGCATGTGATGGAGCATTGTCCTGCATGAAAATCATGTTTTTCTTGAACGATACTGACTTCTTCCTGTACCACTGCTTGAAGAAGTTGTCTTCCAGAAACTATTAGTAGGTCTGGGAGTTGAGCTTCACTTCATCCTCAACCCGTAAAGGTTCCACAAGTTCATCTTTGATACCAGCCCATACCAGTACCCCACCTCCACCTTGCTGGCGTCTGAGTCGGAGTGGAGCTCTCTGCCCTTTAGTGATCCAGCCTCTGGCCCATCTATCTGGCCCATCAAGAGTCACTCTCATTTCATCAGTCCATGAAACCTTTGAAAAATCTGTCTTAAGATATGTCTTGGTCCATTCTTGACGTTTTATCTTATGTTTCTTGTTCAAAGGTGGTGGTTTTTCAGCCTTCCTTACCTTGGCCATGTCCCTGAGTATCGCACACCTTGGGCTTTTGATACTCCAATAACGTTGCAGCTCTGAAATATGGCAAAACTGGTGGCGAATGGTATCTTTGCAGCTTCACGCTTGATTTTCCTCAATTCATGGGCAGTTATTTTGTGCCTTTTTTGGCCAACACACTTCCTGCGACCCTGTGGGCTATTTGCCATGAAACCCTTGATTGTTCGCTGATCACGCTTTAAAAGTTTGGAAATTTCAAGACTGCTGCATCCCTCTGCAAGACATCTCACAATTTTGGACTTTTCAAAGCCCGTCAAATCTCTCTTCTGACCCATTTTGCCAAAGGAAAGGAAGTTGCCTAATAATTAAGCACACCATATATAGGGTGTTGATGTCATTAGTCAACACCCCTCCTCATTACAGAGATGCACATCACCATATTTACTTAATTGGTAGTTGACTCTCAAGCCTATGCAGCTTGGAGAAGGACAACATGTATAAAAAATATCGAAGTGATCAAAATACTCATTTGCCTAATAATTCGGCACACAGTGAATATCCATCTGAACTAATAGTCCTTCTGAGGACTAATCCAGCTGCATATATTCAGTGGTGATAGCAGGAGTTAGGCATGGAGGCAGGGTATGTGGCAGACTGCAGTGCATATAGCAAGAGGGTCCATTGAACGTCCTGTCTGCTGGTGCTGTAATAATTACAGATATTTGTAGACATAGCCCCAGATATCAGGTGCCAGGGCAATTTTTTTTTTTATCTTAATCCTGGTTATTTGCTTAAAAAGCAATCCAGAGTACACAATTTTTCTGCTCCATTTGCTTGTTAGCACTGCAGAATACCGCCAGATCTGTTCCATATTTCAGCTATAAAAATCCAGAAATTTGAATTGAATGTGGAAAATATTGGCCTCCTTTTCCATCCTGTTGCAGTGTGTCGGTCAAGCTATTCACACTAGGTGTCTGTGAAGAATAGCATTAGTAAATTACCGGCCTGCTATTTAAAACCGTGGTTCTCTGTCAGACATATCACCTATAACAGTGTTCCAAAATCAGCCATTTCTACCTTCCATTTCATTGCAGTGTGTTGGTCAATCTATTTACACTAGGTCTCTGTGTAGAATAATACTAGTAAACTACAGGCCTGCTATTTAAAACCGTGGTTCTCTGTCAGACATATCACCTATAACAGTGTTCCAAAATCAGCCATTTCTCCCTTCCATTTCATTGCAGTGTGTTGGTCAAGCTATTCACACTAGGTCTCTGTGTAAAATAATATTAGTAAATTACAGGCCTGCTATTTAAAACTGTGGTTCTTTGTGAGACGTATCACACATAACTGCGCTCGAAAATCAGCCATTTCTCGTGAACGTGGAAAATATTGTCTACCATTTAAAATGGGCAAGGTGCATGGCAAGGGACAGGGAAGTGGACGTGATGGTGATGGTGCATGCAGAGGACGAGGACGTGACCGTGGGCAAGTTGAAATTGTGACACAACAAACACCCACATCTTTTCACTCGACCTTCCTGTCCCAATTACTAGGGGGCCGCAGTACACCACTATTGAACCCAGAGCAGTGTCAAAAGGTTGTTGGTTGGATAGCAGATAATGCTTCCAGTCACTTAGCCAACACCACCACCCTGTCTTCCACACAGTCAAGTCTCAGTAGCCGTGAGTCTGGACCGCATATTCCTCACCCTGATCCTCCTTCCTCCCACCATGCCGAGTACCCGGAAACAACTGATCCCACACTTGGACACTCAGAAGAGCTGTTCACTTTTCCATTTGTAGATTCGAGCCTCTCGCCCGGCCAGCTTCAAGCGAGTCAAGAGGAAAACGTGTGTAGCCATGCCCAAATATTGGAGCAGCCATGGTCACACGAAAGCAACAGTGGGAAATTGCAATTACTGTCGCAAGAGGTGGATGATGATGATGATGAGACACAATTGCCAGAAAGTAAGGAGGAGGACCAGGGTGCGGAAGTGGAAGACGAGGTGGTGGATGATATAGTAACTAGCACCATCAGCAAGCACGTCCACGTCCTTGTCCCAGCGCAGCGTTCAGTTGTCCCTACCCCAGTCCTTGGAATGCAAGAGCAAATACGCAGCCAACGCCCCAAAGGCCACTCTACTAAATTCACACATTTCGCGAAAGCTTGCGCCATCGAAATGTTGCCAAACACGCTCATGGAGACGGAAGCTTTCCACAACCTGATGGCAGCCATCCCTTAGTACTCAGTCCCCAGCTGCCACTATTTCTCCCGGTGTGCCATCCCCGCATTACACAAGCACGTGTCCCACAATATTAGCCGTGCCCTCAACAATGCAGTTACTAGGAACGTCCACCTAACCACGGACACATGGACAACTGCTTGTGGGCAGGGATGGAACATCTCACTGAAGGCACACTGGATTAATATATTGGAAGCTGGGACCCAGTCGGACCTTGGAACAGGACATGTCCTCCAAATGCCAAGGATTGTGGGCCATGGGTCAATCAGGGTTGCCCCCACATTCTACAGCCCCTGCACTTCCTCCTCCTCTTCAGCCTCCATCTCTGAAATGACCACATCAGTCACAGCTGGAAGCACTGCAGCACTGCTACAGCCAAGCGGCAACAGGCTGTGCTGAAGCTAATATGCTTAGGTGACAAATCGCACAATGCTGAAGAGTTGTGGACAGCTCTGAAAGAGCAGGCAGATCTGTGGTTGACACTGCTTACCCTACAGTCAGGCATGGTCATGTGTGAAAATGGCGGTAGTGGCTCTGAGGCGAGGCAAGCTAGCACACGTACCATGCCTGGCCCATGTGCTTAACCTCGTGATTCAGCGGTTTCTCAAAACCTACCCAGAACTGTCGGATCTGCTTGTCAAAGCACATCGCCTGTGTGCCCATTTTAGAAAGTCAGCTACAGATTCCGCCGCACTTGCCATGCTTCAGCAGCATTTGCAGCTTCCAGCTCACTAACTGATCTGCGATGTCCCCACGCATTGGAACTCTACATTGCAAATGTTGGGAAGGATTTGTGAGCAGAAGAGAGCAGTTGTTGATTACCAGCATCAACAAGGCCGTCGGTATTCAGTTTAGACTCCACACATAAGACCTCAGGAGTGGACATCGATGTCAAACATATGTACCATCCTCCAAAACTTTGAGGACTCCACCAAGATGGTGAGCATCGATGACGCTATAATTAGCGTCACCATCCCGCTTCTCTCTTCTGAAACGCTCTCTGCTCACAATTAAAGGGGATGCATTGCAGGCAGAGCAAGGAACCTTACAGGGTGATTCCACACAGTACCAGCCTCATCTCATCCTACCGTGGATTGGGTGACAATGAGGAAGAGGATGAGGAAGAGGAAGAACAAAAGATAGTTTCCTGTGCTATTGACGATACTACCTGCACAACTGTCATACCGTCTGTTCTTTGTGGATGGCCTGAGTACAGGGGGGAGGAGGAGGAGGATAAGGAGGAGAGCATGGTCAGTCGTCCTCTTGGTGAGAACACGGAAGTCTTGCCCATTAGCAGTCTGGCACACATGGCTGAGTTTATGTTATGATGCCATTCTCGTGACCCTCGCATTGTTCAAATTTTGGGTGACAAGACATTACTGATTGGTGACCCTTCGAGACCCACGCTACAAGGAGAACTTTCTGTCTCTTATTCCCTTGCAGGACAGGCCTAATAAAATGGTGCATTATGTGAAGTCCCTTTATGCGAAATTATTTAAAAAATTCCCATCTGAAAACTCTGCCGGCAGAGGTCACAGTTTGTTGGACAACCAAGGAGTACAGGTGAGAGAGACACAAATGCAATCCAGCAGAGGCAGGGGAACACTGTCAAAGTTCTGGGATAGCTTTCTCAGACCCTCCCATCGCACTGTCCCTGAGGAGCGTGGTACTCTCCGAAGGAGGGAAAAGTTTTGGAAGATGCTGAGGGAGTACCTTGCCCACCGTACCAACATCCTCCGTGATTCCTCTGAGCCTTTTAATTATTGGGCATCCAAGCTGGACATGTGGCATGCACTGGCTCTCTATGCCTTGGAGGTCCTGGCCTGCCCTGGCACTAGCGTTTTTTCAGAGCAGATTTTTAGTGCCGCCGGTGGAATTATAACCAATAGGCGCAGATCGGACTGGGCCTGACTTCTCAACACCACCGAATGATAGCAGCGTAACATAAACTCAAATACAGTGGGTTTTTTTGGGAGGTCTAACTCTATTCCCATGCACCTCTGTCTTCACACCCAGTCATGGGGATACGCTTCCTGATTTTGTCTATTTGCTCTTGTCCTCCTCCTTCTCCTCATCCTTGTCCTCCACATCCTCCTGCATATCACAATCATATTGTTACGCACACGCCCGGGCAGACTGGCGTGAGCGTGATTAGTGATCCCACTGTACCATGAACCGAGGAGTGCTTGGAGGGGCGTAACTAAGTATCAACCCGGTCCGACCAAGGTCGCATGGCGGCTCAGTCGACTCCGTGAACCAGGGAGGAACCAAGCAGAGGGACCAGGTGCTACTCCATGTCAGACCCCAGTCACAGCTGTTGACCCACACCGGGGAATGCAGGAACAGGCAGGTTAGCTGGTATGCAGACAGGTGGGTACTGGCAGGCACGGCTGGTATGACGGCAGGTGGGTACTTAGCAGGCACGGCTGGTATGTAGGCAGGTGAGTGCTGACAGGCACAGCTGGAATGCAGACAGGCAGATACTGGCAGGTATGAACGCAGGCTGGATATGGACCAATACAGACTGGGATAAGGGAACAGAGCCGCAGGTGCGGTGGACTAGCAGAGCAAAACCGCAGGAGCGGTGAACAAGCAGAGCGGAGCAAAACCGCAGGTGCAGTGAACAAGCAGAGCGGAGCAAAACCGCAGGAGCGGTGAACAAGCAGAGTGGAGCAAAACCGCAAGTGCGGTGAGCAAGCAGAGCAGAGAAAAACTGCAGGTGCGGTGAACAAGCAGAACGGAGCAAAACTGCAGGTACAGTGAACAAGCAGAGGGGAGCAAAACTGCAGGTTGGAGAACAAGCAGAGCGGAGCAAAACCGCAGGTGCGGTGAACAAGCAGAGGGGAGCAAAACCGCAGGTGCGGTGAACAAGCAGAGCAAAACCACAGGTGCGATGAACAAGCAGAGCGGAGCAAAACCGCAGGTGCGGTAAACAAGCAGAGCGGAACCGCCAGAGTGGTGAACAAGCAGAGCAGAACAGAACCGCAGGTGCGGTAAACAAGCGGAGCAGAGCGGAACCGCCGGAGCGGTGAACAAGCAGAGCTGAACAGAACCGCAGGTGCGGTAAACAAGCGGGAAGAGCGGAACCGCCGGAGCGGTGAACAAGCAGAGCAGAACAGAGCAGAAGGTGAAGGCAGACAGGACAGGGCTCTGTTCACATGGAACAGACTGGAAAATACAGGAAGATGGTTTGAACACAGGAGGTAGATACGGAGGCAGGGAAAGGGGACAAGCAGAACCAGATACACACAAGGTACTTACAATGAAGTAGCGAGTGGACACAAAACTCACAAACAGAAGTACAGAGACAACGAGTTGGAGTTAGGTGCAGGTTCAGACACTGCAGGCAAAGGGAAGGTACGGACATAGAGAGAAACAAGTAATGGGCTAGGACACTGTTCAGACAGGAACTGAACCGGGAACAAGATACAGGAACGAGCCTGGGAACTTAACCCCCAGGGTGGCGGAAACAGACTAGAAGTCAGAGATACAGGTAGCGGCCCTGGGTACTCAGCCCCCAGGGTGGCAGAACAGACTAGATACAGGACAGGACCTGGAAACTCAGTTGCAAAAGACAAACTGAGTGAAAGTGTTGCTCAGGCACCTCCTACTGGGTGGAGGGGGTTTAAGTATCCAGTGACTCACAGCAATAGGCTGGGGACGCATTAGGACTGTGCACACAGTAGCTATAAGAAACAAGCAGAAAGCCGCACGATGCCCTAAGCAATCAGACAAGAGACATGGACACAGCAGGTACTGGAGCAAAGAGTGCAGCATGGACTGACAGGTAAGATTGCGTTATATCTTGGTGGTAGGTGGTGCACCATGCAAGCACGCCACCAGGGATGTTACACATATCTACCATATCACCATATCTACGTCTCTTGCAAGGGACATTGGAGTTCCTCCAAATTTTTGGCAGCTGTTGAATTCACTGCATAGGCAAACAGTATGGGAGACCCACTTCCTAATAATGGTAACATTGTTTTCAGGAGGCCCTCCGACCTCTACGTCTCTTGCAAGGGGCATTGGCTTTCCTCCAATTTTTTGGCAGCCGTTGCTTCACTGCATAGGCAAACAGTATGGGAGACCCACTTTCTAATAATGGGAACATTGTTTTCAGGAGGCCCTCCGACCTCTACGTCTTTTACAAGGGGCATTGGAGTTCCTCCAAATTTTTGGCAGCCATTGCATTCACTGCATAGGCAAACAGTATGAGAGACCCACTTCCTAATAATGGGAACATTATTTTCAGGAGGTCCTCTGACCTCTACATCTCTTGCAAGGGACACTGGAGTTCCTCCACATTTTTGGCAGCCATTGCATTCACTCCATAGGCAAACAGTATGGGAGACCCACTCTTTTTTATTGGAAACATGTCGTACTTGTTACTGTAGCCCAGTTCCATGTGTCTAAATTGTTAGTGGGGTTTTTCCCAAATTTTGCCAGCCCTTGCAGTCACAGCATTGGCATTACCACTATAGGAGACCCACTGCTTTATAATGGGAACTTTTTTTTTACTGAGACCCTTCTCTATGTCTCTTCAAAGGGGTATTGGGTTGCGTCCAAATTTTTGGCAGACCTTGCAGTCACTGCATACACAATAACAGTATAGGAGACCCACTCTTTAATAATGGGAACAACAAAGCATAGCCAACTGCTGGCCCTTTAAGAATAATAAGGCTGTAAAAATAGTGTTTGTGACTTTAACAATCCCTCCTTCATAAATTAATCAGGATGTGTCTGATGATATCTCACACACCACATGGCCAGATAAGGTTGTAAATTGTTAAAATGGCATTTCCTGGTGAATGCATTTGTCTTGGTTGAAAGCAATTCAAAAGTGCAAAAACACATCAAAAACGCTACGTGTGAACATAGCTCAAGGTGTGGAGGAGCATTTTTGTTTTTGATTATTTATTTTACCTTACATACAAGTCATTACCCTGGAAAGGATGTTCCTTAACCCCTTTACCACCCAAGGTGGCTTGCACGTTAATGACCAGGCCAATTTTTACAATTCTGATCACTGTCACTTTATGAGGTACGCTTGAACGCTTGAACGGATCCCCCTGATTCTGAGATTGTTTTTTCGTGACATATTGTACTTCATGAAAGTGGTAAAATTTCTTCGATATCACTTGCGTTTATTTGTGAAAAAAATGGAAATTTAGCAAAAATTTGGAAAATGTTGCAATTTTCAAAATTTGAATTTTTATGCCCTTAAATCAGAGAGATATGTCACACAAAATAGTTAATAAATAACATTTCCCACATGTCTACTTTACATCAGCACAATTTTGGAACCCAAATTTTTTTTTATTGGGGAGCTAAAAGGGTTAAATGTTGACCAGCGATTTCTCATTTTTCCAACAAAATTTACAAAAACATTTTTTTTAGAGACCACATCATATTTAAAGTCACTTTGAGGGGTCTTTATGACAGAAAATACCCAAAAGTGACACCATTATAAAAACTGCACCCCTCAAGGTGCTCAAAACCACATTCGAGAACTTTATTAACCCTTCAGGTGCTTCACAGGAATTTTTGGAATGTGGAAGAAAAAAATTAACATTTTTCACAAAAATGTTACTTTAGACCGAATTTTTTTTATTTTCGCAGGGGTAACAGGAAAAAATGGACCACAACGTTTGTTGTGCAGTTTCTCCTGAGTAAGCAGATACCCCATATGTGGGGGAAAACCACTGTTTTGGCGCACGGCAGGGTTCGGAAAGGAAGGAGCGCCATTTGACTTTTTGAATGTAAAATTTGCTTGAATAATTAGCGGACGCCATGTTGCATTTGGGGAGCCCCTGATGTGCCTAAACAGTGGAAACCCCCCACAAGTGACACCATTTTGGAAACTAGACCCCTCAGGGAACTTATCTAGATGTGTGGTGAGCACCTTGAACCCCCAAGTCCTTTACAGAAGTTTAAAACATGGAGCCGTGAAAATCAAAAAATCAAACTTTTTCCACAAAAATGATGTTTTAGCCCCAATTTTTTTATTTTCACAAGGGTAAGAGAAGAAAATGGACCTCAAAAACGTTTGTGCAATTTCTCCTGAGTATGCCAATACCCCATATGTGGGGAAAATACAGTGTTTGGGCGCACGGCAGAGTTCAGAAGGGAACGAGCACTGTGTGACTTTTTGAACACAAAATCGGCTGGAATCGAGAGCGGACGCCATGTCACATTTGGAGAGCCCCTGATGTGCCTAAATAGTTGAAACCCCTCACAAGTGACCCCATTTTGGAAACTACACCCCTCATGGATTTTATCAAGGGGTATAGTGAACATTTTGAACCCAGAGGTACGACACAGAATTTGATGACATTAGGTCATCATATTGAATAAGTTGTCATTAGTCTTGAGCGCAAGTGCTCGCTACTTGAGTTTGCATCGGGTACTCAGGTATGCACCATGTATCATGGGTGCTCAAGTGAAATGCTCGAGTCCCTGCCCGCATGTTTCACGGTTATTAGACACCCAAAAAAAAAACATGCGGGGATCGTTCGTGCATGGCAGGCAATCCCCGCGAGTTTTTTTTGGCCGCGAAGTATATGGGGCGGAGACTCGAGCACCCACGATACTCAATGCATACCCGAGCACCCGATGCAAACTCAATTAGCGAGCACTTGCGTTCAACACTAGTTGTCATATCGTCATCTTCTTTTTTATTTTTTTTTTTACTTTTGAAAAAAAAACAACCCTAACCCCAACCCTAATATTAGCACAACCCTAACCCCAACCCCAGCCATAGCGTTTCTTTTTTACGCCGTTCCTAGTGCGGTATAAGTGATTAGACGACCTTATTCTTCGGGTCGATGCGACTACAGAGATACCAGAATCATATCGGGTTTTTATGATTGACAGCTGTCACACACTAAAAGACACATATTTTGTAAAATCTAGTTTTTGCATCGCCATATTTTGAGAGCTATCATTTTTCCATATTTTGGCCGACAGAGTCATGTGATGGCTTGTTTTTTGCGGGATGAGTTGAAATTTTTATTGGTGCCATTTTCAGGTACGTGACATTTTTTGATCGCTTTCTATTCCAGCTTTTGGGAGGCAGAATAAACAAAAACCAACAATTCAGGAATTGTTTTTTCTTTTAATTTTTTTATTCTACTCCACGTGTGGTAAAATTGATAAGGTAGCTTTATTCTTCAGGTCAGTACATTTACAGCGGTTCCACATTTATATCGTTTTTCTATGTTTTGGCGCTTTTACACAATAAAAGCTATTTTATAGAAAAAAATATTTTTTTGCATCGCTTTATTCTGAGAGCTATAACTTTTTGATTTTTTGGATGATGGAGCTATATGGCAGCTTGTTTTTTGCGGGACAAGATGACGTTTTCAGCGGTACCATTTTTATTTATATTTGTCTTTTTGATCGCGTGTTATTCCATTTTTTGTTTTGCGGTATGATGATAAAGCATTGTTTTTGCTTCGTTTTTTTTTTTTTTTTTTTACCGTGTTCACTGAAGGGGTTAACTAGTAGGACAGTTTTATAGGTCAGGTCGTTATGGATGCGGCGATACCAAATATGTGTACTTTTATTGTTTTTGTTTTTTTTTCATAATAATATTTATTGATGGGTACATTATATTTTTATTTTTGGTGGATTATTTTTTTTATTTTTTTTTAAATATTTTTACAATTTTTTTTTTTTTTTTTAACTTTCTGAAAGTTTTTTTACTTTTTTACTTTGTCCTACTCTGGGACTTTCACTTTATTTATTCTGATCGCCTGCATAGCATAGGGATGGAGCACCCTCTGCAGAGCACCGGAGTGGAACTGCTGGAAAAATGCTCGAGTTTCCCATAGACTTACATTGGGCTCGTTACTTGGACCGAGCACTCGAGCATTCCAATTTGCTTGACCCGAGCAACACTACCCGAGCATTTTAGTGCTCGCTCATCACTAGTTGTCAGGGCATGCAGATCATTTTGCAATGAGGGGTAGGAAAGGTAGGAAGTTTTAAGATGTATTTTTTAAAGGGAATATCTCAGCAGTACTTCACCCCAAACTATTTATATCTAGCTCTGCTCTTTTAAACATTAGCAGTGAAGAAAAAACTGGCATTTTGAAGGCTAAAAATACTTTGCTTTATTGGTACAAAAAATTCCAATAACAATCACAAAGTTTATACAAAAAGAAAAAACACACAGGCAACAAATAGCCATACAGAGAATGTTAGAACACATTAAAAAGGAGGAGAGTGAAGTCCTGTGCAAAGGGCAGGAGGTAAATGCGGTGGAAAAAAAGGGGAACAGGAAAATTCCCTCTATATGTGTACCCCTATGGTATTTAAATATGTTAGATTCCACCAAGAATTAAATCTTCTGCATTCTAAAGAAGGGGCCAAATCATAATGGCCAGATCTTACTCATGAGCCTGGACAATCCCTCACTGATAAAGTTGCACTTTATCAGTGAGGGACTGTAACATAAAGCAAAGTATTTTTATCCTTCAAAAGGCCATTTTTTTCTCCGTTTCTCCAATTTGATATGGGAGTGGCCAATATTGCACATTGTTTTGTTTATTTATGGTCTATTATGGCCAATACTTATATACCATAATGTGCCTGTTTTTTGAGTTTCTTTTAAACATTAGTCCAGCAATAGCTATACCTGGATAGTCTGATCCTCCATTACTAAAAATTAGCATTTCAATTGATATGCAAATGAGGTTGTAGACTTGAAGCCTTTGTCATTCCCACTCTTTGACCAGTCCAGTGTCTCCTACCTCTGCTTGACTGATGGCTCTAGTGCTTGAAGTCATATAGAGTAGAGGTCATCAGTCAAGCAGAAGGTGGTACTGGGTGGGGAAAAGAGCTGGAGTGACAGAGGCTTCAGATTTTCATATCACCTCAAACACTGATTTCCCAAGGATTGAGGAACGGATTGTCTAAGTAAAACTACTGCAGTATTTGTCTTTGAAAGAGTTACATAAACTGTATATAAATATTTTAGTGGGTAAAATCCGGCTGACAGATTCTCTTTACAATGCAAAAAAGTAATAGTGATATGATTTTTTTTTAATAATTGTATTATTTTTTAATAAATATATATAATATAAAAACTTGATGTAAACAATAAGACATTTTCTGATGGCCTCCTCTCTTGCCTCTTAAAAGTTTAACACTGCCATGTACATGACAGGAATGCAAATCTTCCTAATTTTCCTAAATTGTATGTAAATAAACTGAGATATGCCCACTGGACATTTCAGGACCAGACAGAATACTATGTATTCAGAAACTTGTCATGCAATGGCACTTCAAATCAGTGATATATGATACAGTACATTAAAAGAAGACATAAACCATATACACATTAAATTAACAAATTACCAAAAATTTGCAAAACATTAGTAAATATATACAATTCTTTTAACAATTTATTTCAAACCTTTTCCTTTAAATCAGGTTTTAGTGTTTAATGTATTTTTTATTTTATTTTTTGCTACTGCTTTTTTCCATTTTACTTCTGTATTGAAAATAAAATTAGAAATATTGCAATTTTCACACTGGTAACAGAGGTAATTTTAAGCTATAACTTTCTTTGTTTCAGATAATCAATGCTATATTAGCAGCAACAGACTGACTTTTTCTTTTGTATTGAAGCATCTAATGAGCATTTTAAAGGGTTATTGTGCAGAGAGGGCTGTGAAAAAAATGTATTGTGAATGGTTGATTCTGTGTTTTCATCTGTGTATAGAGGTGTAACCTATCATTGTTTTTAAGTGGTCACCTAATGAGGTTGATCCGCTATGCCATAGGTCATCATGGCGAACACCTTAATGCTGAGACGAAGGCGTAACATAAAGCTTGACAAAGTTGAGCTGATAGCAGAGAGCAATATTAACAGGATTCACTGGTCTGAGCTCAGAAAAAGCAGTAGGTTGCTGGAAAACAGATAGGAGTTGGTTAGTATTTACCCACCTAACTGAAGCTGAGTCTAATGAAAGTTTATGCAACTCCTGCAAAAGCATATGGAAACAGCAAGGCCTTGAATAATGATGTAAAAGGTGTTTTTTTGGGTTAACACAGTTACCTGGCTTGGGCTAGCATAGTGGAAATTGACCATAGGGGAAGAAGGCAATGCCCAATGCTCGAGTTGGAATCGGTGAGTAATAGTGCCCCCTCTTTTAGGGTCACTTCCAAAGGAGTCTGTAATAGAAAAAAATAGGATGCTTGGCATGAAATTTCCTGAGTGAGATTGGAGCAATGATATACTTTTTAGGAACCGGGCATCTATCCTAGGGGCTATACTTCTTCCAATCTAACAAGTAGAAAAGATTCCCAGGAACCTTCCAACAGTGTAGAATTTGGTTGCACTCATATTTCATGTTAGAATCAGTATTGGAAGCAAAAGCAGTCTTGACAGTAGGAGAGAGTTGTTGCAGACTGGAGGACGTAGTAAGGAAATATGAAAATCAGTGGGAATATTTAATGTAAAAGATAACATCAGACAGAAAGGGACCAGATTGATTTGCTGAATAATCTGGAATAGACTAATGAACCTGGAAGTCATCTCCCTACAATGACTCTTTAAATGGATATTTTTGGTGAAAAGCCAAACCTCATTACCTGGAGAGATCTTGAAAACAGGCTGACAATATCTACCAACACTCTTCTTTGCTTTAGTAATGCCTGCAGCCAAATGTAGCCCTGGGGGGGCTTTGAGATGGACCCGGTGAAGGTTCAGGCTGTGCAGGAATGGCCTTGGCCTATTGGTTTGAAATCGATACAGAGATTTTTGGGTTTCGCCAATTATTACAGAAAATTTATTAAGAATTTTTCTATAATTGTTAAGCCGCTGACCGATATCACCAGGAAAGGTGCGAATACGGTCCAGTGGACTACTGAGGCCATTGAAGCTTTTGTGTATCTCAAGGAGAGGTTCAGTTCTGCCCCTATCCTTATGCAGCCTGATGAGACCAAGCCTTTTTTGGTCGAGGTTGATGCTTCTTCGGTGGGGGTCGGTGCGGTTTTGTCTCAGGAGAACAAGGATGGAGTACATCCCTGTGCTTTTTTTTTGAAAAAATTTTCTGAAACCAAACTTAATTACGATGCTGGTAATCAGGAATTTATGGCTATTAAACTCGCGTTTGAACATTGGCGGCATTTCTTGGAAGGTGCTAAATTTCCTATTCAGGTTTTCACAGATCATAAGAATTTGATCTATCTGGATGCCGCCAAGCGCTTGAATGCCCATCAGGCTAGGTGGGCACTTTTTTTTTCCCGGTTTAATTTTTCTGTTACTTACATCCCTGGTACTAAGAATGTTAAAGCCGATGCTTTATCTCGCAGCTTTTCTCCCATGGTTGGTACCGAGGAGGAGGAGAGAATTTTACAGGAAGGAGTTGTGTTAGCGGCATTGGACTCCATTTTGGAAGATGGGATTCTAAAAGCCCAGGAGGATGCACCATCTAACACTCCCCATTGGAGGTTGTTTGTGCCTAGAACCTTTAGGAGAGATTTGTTTGTGGAGTATCATGAGTCTCGGTTGGCTAGTCATCCAGGAATTTCTGAGACTAAGAGACTTATAAGTCGCAGTTTTTGGTGGCCTGGGTGGCAGAAGGAAGTCATCAAGTGGGTACGTCAATGTACTGTGTGTGCCAGGTCAAAGGCTTCACATACCCCTGCTGCGGAGTTGCTTTGCCCTCTGGGGGTTCCTAGTGTGCCTTGGACGCATCTGGCAATGGATTTTATTACTGACCTTCCTGTGTCCGAGGGTTTTACTGTCATCTGGGTGGTCGTGGACCGTTTTAGCAAGAAGTGTCATTTGGTTCCTTTCATTAAACTACCCTGCGCTAAGACACTCGCTAGGGCATTTGTTAAGGAGATTGTCAGGCTCCATGGCGTTCCCACCGACATTGTTTCTGATAGGGGACCTCAGTTTGTGGCTCGCTTTTGGCGTGCTTTTTGTGACAGGTTGGGAGTCCATTTGTCATTTTCATCTGGGTATCATCCTGAGTCTAATGGACAGACAGAAAGAAAGAACCAGGACGTTGAACAGTTTTTGTGTTGTTTTGTAGCAGACAATCAAGAGGGGTGGTCTGAATTTCTGCCACTCGCTGAATTTGCTCTTAACAACCATACATCCTCTTCTGTTGGGTGCTCTCCATTTTTTTTGTTACACTGGGAGACATCCGTCGTTTGGTTCGTTCTCCAAATTGGTGTCGGCTGTGACGGAGGAGAATTTTTCCGGTAATTTGGAGAGAGTTTGGACTGATGTGCGTGGTAACCTTCAGGAGGCTAACAAGAAGTCCAAGAAGTATTTTAACAGGAAACGTAAAGAGGTTTTGTTTACGGTGGGTGACATGGTTTGGTTGTCCTCAAAGAATCTGCGGTTGAGGATTCCCTCTAAAAAATTGGGTCCGAAGTTTGTGGGGCCATTTAAGGTGCTTCAGGTGGTTAACCAGTCTGCTGTTAGGTTGGAGGTTCCCACCTCCTGGAAGATTAATCCTGTGTTTCATGTTTCCTTGTTGAAAAAGGCTGATGTATCGGATAGGGATGCCACTGTCACAGTTCCTCCGGTGGTGGAAGATGGCGAATATGAAATTTCTCGTATTCTGAATTCCAGAAGGCATAGAGGGAGATTGCAGTATCTCGTCGCTTGGAATGGTTTCGGTCCTGAGGATAACTCCTGGGTAAGGGCAGAGGATGTCTCTGCCCCTAGACTTGTCAGAGCATTCCACAGGAGGTTTCCTGATAGGCCTGGGCCTGGAGGATCCGGAGGATCCTCATAAAAGAGGGGGTACTGTTAGAACCTTCCTGTTAGTTTTTTCTATTTTGTGGTCACGTGACCTGCTGCCTATTTTTTCCAGCTCCACCCTTCTGGCCTTGCTGAACTTCAGTGTTATTTTGACTCTCTATCTAGCCAGGTGCTTTTGTACCTATCTCTCTAGTTTGTTTGGTCCTTTGGATCTCTAAGTACTTTTTGTCTGTTTGTCTTTTTGCTCAGCTACAACTTCTACTAGGAGGTGTCCAATTTTGTCCCAGTCCCTAGTTCTTTTAGGGACCCCTCCCTTTATTCTATAGGTCTGTGTTCAGACTAGCTGAGGACGAAGGCGGGTCTGTTCACAAGGAACAGGTTGCCCGCTGCATCGTAGGGAATCAGCTTAGTCTTATTGTAGGGACAGATTCCCTTTCTTTCCTTAGTTCTTGTAGCAGATCATAACAGCGCCCTCATCAGGACTGAATAAGGAATCAATGAGAGCATATAGCTTTAACCATGGGATTCCTGAGATCACCGTTACATCAGAAAGAGGCAAAACTGATACAGAAATGTTCTCAACATGTTTCGCTTCAACTTGAAGGATCAACTTCTCAATCTGAAGTTACAATCACCAGCAATTGTGGATCCATTAATAAAAATTTGTTTCAAAAGCACTCACAAAGAAGAATGTCTGAATGTTTAGGACTTAACTGGTGAGATGCATCTACTAAATCACAGATCTGGGTGAATACATGGATTAAGGGCAATGGCAGCAGCAGCAATGACCAGAATAATGGGCCATGCTAAACAGCAAGCAGGCAATAGCAGCAAGACATACCAGAAGACACAAAGCCAGGGTTGTAGAGAAACTGAAGAAAGCAGATGAAAGGTTAAATGGAAAGCCTGAAAAAGAATGTAGATGCAGGTTGAATAAACAGTCTATAAGTAGTGTTGAGCCACCCCCGTAGTGTTCGAGTTCGGTTCGGTTCGTCGAACACCCGTGTGTTCGCCGAAGTGTTCGTCGAACTGTTCGTCGAACACCTTCGAACACCGTTAAAACCAATGGCAGGCAAACAAAAACACATAGAAACACATAGAAAACACCTTCAAAGGTGTCCAAAAGCTGACAAACTGCTCAGAAGACACAACTAACACATGGAAAAGTGACAAGTACATATAGTCATGCGAAAAGAAAAGAGGTGGAGGAGTAAAAGGAGGGGGAGACACAGATATAGGCATGTCATGCCCTTCTAAAATCCAAAAAGTGAGAAGCCGACACGGCCAGTCCGTTCCTGCCCGTGCCACCTCTGTGTCTCCGGGTTTGTGCCAGAGCCGCGGTGGACCCTGACGGCCAGCCCCCCTATCCCAATACTGGTGCCTGTCCGCCGGTGGGTCGAGGCCCCCCACGGTGGGGGGGGAGTAACATCTGCAGAAGAAAGACCATCTTCCAGCCAAACTAAGATGTCGACTTCTTTTCGTGGACAATGTGATACGATCCCATTCTTACGGACACGCCCATCGCTACAAATTCTAAATGAGGCACAAAAACAGCAGGTGCTTCAACGGATATCAAGTGCTCCTTCAAGTGGGCTCTCCATCACCTCAATTTCAACATCACAAATACTCCAGTCCTCAAGGTGTCACCCCAATCGCATTTGCTTCCTCACAGCTCCCAAGTCTCCAGCTGCCCGTCTGAGTATGGGGTAGCACAGATGGTTGAGTCTGCACAGCTGTTTACTCATACTATAGCCTGGGAAATGGAGGTCTGCTCCAGAGCTTCTGTTAATCCAGATGAGGAAATGATCTGATCTGATGCCCAGAATCTTTATAAGTCGGATCCAGGACCAGATGAAGAAGGTTCTGAGCATAATGTAGACCCTTGTTCCCAAACTGTAACTCCTGTTGGTGGAGACAATGATGAAGACGATGATGAGACTCAAATACCTGATTGGAGCGACAACTTGACTTTTCGGTCAGGGCAGGAAGAGGTTGGCTCTGAGGACGACGGGTGTGATAACACACAGGGTGATAATGACGAGGTTGGAGATCCCACTTACTGTCAACCCACAGTCAGCCAGTCGATGAGGTCAGCAGAGGAGGTGGAGGAGGATGTGACTAGCCCTGGGGATGGGGATGACTCGGTACCCGGGCATTTGCCTGGCCTTGGGGATGTCGCGGTGGTCGGCTCCCTGGCCCGTACCCTGTGGTCTCTCTTTAAAAGGGTGGATAATTGTTAATTTTATAAGAGTTCATGACGCCACCTGTGGTATCTGGTGACAAGCACCAGCGCTGCAGCAGTCCACTGAGGCCGGTGATAAGGCAGCTCGATGGTATAGCTCCCCACAGGTGGACCTAGGTCTCAAGGCAGCGTATGCAGGGGGAATGCAGGACAGGCGAGACCCAGCTGGGTCAGAGCAAGAACGGGAACGGACACGGTAGTCACTTCAGTACCTTTTACTGGTGGAAATTCAGGCACATCCCGGAGCACTGTAGGGTGAAGGGTGCATATCAGGATCCTCCCCAATGAGCGGGTGTAGGGCCTCCTGTTTCTTGCCTCTGCGTAGTAAGTTTCTGACCTGCCTGGAGCTAGGCCTAACTTTGTCTCTGTCCTGCGCTGGCTGACCTTGTGGTAGGGCCGTCTCTTGGAGTTCACGCTCCCAGTATGCGGGGCCTAAGCGTCTCCTGGCTCTGTTACATATCAGCACCTTAGCGATCCTGGGACTTGTAGTTCTCCAGGGATTCCGGTTATGCCTTACTGGGTCATAGAGATACCGGTAAGCTCGGATCCTGTGTCCGGTAAATGCTTCGGGGTGAGCTGGTTAAGCTCCTCTGCCCCTTATGTACTAACTCGCCACTCGCCTTCGGCCTACTCGGGCCCTCACTAGGCTATACACACTAACGGCAGCTTGCCGCGCTTCACTGATCTTACGGCGCCGGCACACCTTAAGCTCTATCTGGGCTCCCTGAATCTAGCAAGCAGGAGCCTCGTGCTCCACTGCTGAACTATTAACTGCGTTCTCTAGACTAGACTGAGCTCCACTGCAGACTGACCTCTCTTAGGCTTCTCTACTGCAGGAACTCTTCAGAGGAACTGAACTGCCTAGCTCCACCTTCCCTATTTATATCCCTAACGGGCTCCCTCTGCTGGTCTGAGGTGGAAGGTGGAGATGTGCGAATGTTTATGGGGGCCTCTTGTGGAGGATTCCATCAATGCACTCTTCTAGGATCTGTGATACCAAGCGCAGCGGGGCATCACAGATGCTATTGACGACGAGGTTAGGTTGCGCCTTCCTGAACAGAGACGGAGTACTGGAAGCACGTCAACAACTGCATCCTCAACCACAACTCTGCCTCTGACCACAAGTCGTAGTGGCTCTTCAGGTCACATGGGCTCTAAGCCTTGCATAGCCTGGACATTTATTCAGATCGATAAGGATGACCCAACTCGTGTTATCTGTAATATTTGTCAGCAAAAGCTAAGTAGAGGCCAAAAAATCCATAGTTTGAGTACTTCATGCATGTACCGTCACATGGATATGAAGCATAAGTTGCAGTGGGAAGCTCACTGTGCTACAATGCGGCCTAGCCGGCTGGGCCAACCGCCGTCTGCCCCATCTTGTGCATTCGCAGCCTCTTCATCCTCTGTGACTGGGGGGACAGCAGTCACACATGTTT
Source organism: Phyllobates terribilis (assembly GCF_046119375.1). Taxonomy (NCBI): domain Eukaryota; kingdom Metazoa; phylum Chordata; class Amphibia; order Anura; family Dendrobatidae; genus Phyllobates; species Phyllobates terribilis. The sequence continues at coordinate 280,365,065 of NW_027362767.1, forward strand.
TTGGACGCAGACCTGCCACCTCTTTACCCGCAACAGCCAGTGTGATTGGCAGGTCGTCAGTTCATTGGGAAGTCGAAACACCTGCTAGTGTTGAGCGCTCTCCGACATCGAGAGCACCACCTTTGGATCAAGGCAACCTAACATGTCCGCCTGCATCTTCCTCACAGACCGGCAGTTTGCCGGGGACACCCTACTCAACACCGTCTAAGCACAACAGCCAGCCCTCGGTCCCTCAGATGTGGAAAAGTAAAAGACCATTTCCTCCTAGCCATGAGAAAGCTAAGAGGTTGAATTTCACCATCTGCAAGCTGTTGGCTACAGAAATGCTGCCTTTCCACCTGGAGGACACAGAGGATTTTCAAGACCTTATGTCCGTCACAGTGCCCCAGTACCAGATGCCCAGTCGGCACTACTTCTCAAAGAAAGGTGTGCCTGCGCTCCACTAGCATGTCGCACACAACATCACCGCTTCTTTGAGAAACTCTGTGTGTGACCGGGTGCACTTCACCACAGACACTTGGACGAGAAGGCATGGACAGGGGCGTTACATGTCGCTGACTGGGCACTGGGTAACTATGGTGACAGCAGGACAAGGGGCTGCTGTCCAAGTCTTACCGTCCCCACGAGTTGTGCGTCAATCCTCTTTATCTCGAAGTTCCTCCACTGCTTCTGCCTCCTCAACCTCCTCTCGGTCCTCCACCTGCACCCAAAGCCTGTCTGGTAATGCCACCTGCTTTCTAACTGCGCAGAAGGAATCCTGCACACCTCCTTACTATGCTGGCAGCAGGGCTCAACGGCATCAGTGTTTACTTTGAAATGTCTGGGATATGTGAGTCACACAGCTGAGGAGTTGTGGTCAGCTCTGGAGACCCAGTTTCATGAAAGGTTGTCTCCACTGGACCTGCAACCAGGGAAGGCCATGTGCGACAATGCTGCAAACCTGGGTGCGGCACTTCGCCGGGGCAATGTCACACACGTGCCTTGTATGGCTCACGTGTTGAACCTGGTTGTCCAGCAATTTTTAGCCCACTATCCCGGACTAGATGGCCTTCTGCAGAGGGCACGGTCGCTGTGTGCTCACTTCCGCCGTTCGCATCCCGCAGTTCAACGATTTACATCTCTATAGAAGTCGTTGGGCCTGCCAGTTCACCGGCTGAAATGCGATGTGCCGACATGGTGGAATTCAACTCTGCACATGTTGCAGCGACTGTGGCAGCACCGACAAGACCTGGTGCAATACGTTCTGACGTATAGCCTGGGCCAGCGAGATCCAGAGGTGGGGCAAATCACGCTGCAGGAGTGGTCTCAGATCAGGGACCTATGAAGTTGACGCGCCCCCTGGGCCATGGGGTACCCTGAGCCAGCCGGTAGACGCTGGGGGTTGTAGTCACTGTGGCGGTGACCCAGTCCGTGACCCAGGGCGGTCAATCCAAGGGTAATTTGTATATATGGATTTTATAATGTCTGACTACGCCACCTGTGGAGTGCGGCCGCTGCGGAACAGTCCTCTGAAGCTGGTGGTTTTGCAGCAACGGTATTATTACTCACCACAGGAAGAGTGTAGCTTCAGGGCAGTGTGGGTGGATGATGGTGGTTGTAGTGCAAGGAGTCAGTAATGAACACAGAGTCCGTGTGATGCCGTCTCAAGATATTACTCACAGTTGTTGTAGTTAGCTCCGGAGTACTTAGCAGGACCCCCTTCTGTGTGTCCTTTCTCTGGCCTTCTCCCTGCACCTCACACCCAGTGACACTTCTATCCGGTATCCTCGGGCCTTGGCGGGTGACGTGTGTTCCGTCCCCTGGGTCCTATGTGGCTACCTTCTTAGTGAGACTGGTGTGGACTTTGGCCTGCAGTACATGAAATGCAGCAGCCTCCGGTTTCTAGTTGAGCCTTGCTGTTTCTCCGCTAGTTGAGGGACCGGTTCCCCTTATCTGGCCTGACCCCTCTACCTCCTGGTAGCAGCGGGAGTATGGGTGGCCTTCTGCACGGCCCGTAGCCGTAGGGTCCCTTCGGTTCCTGGAGCCTTCCAGCTCCCACTCCTCTCTTCTCTCCTTCAGTCCTGGGCCTCTCAGGCTAGGCCCGCCTCCGGAGCAGAGCTCATGCCTAGTCTCTGCTCCTGTCACCTTTCCTCCTTTGTCTGGCTTGCTCTTTCTAAGATGGCTTCCTATTTATACTCTCCTTGTCATGTGCTCCCCTAAGCTGCTCCCCTAAGCACCCACTACATAGGACCCTCAAACCAGCTAGGGACCTGGGACTGTGCTCTCCCTTAGGAGCAATCTCGCCCTACCCCCACTGCGGGTATGTGTTGGATGCAGGAGTTAGGGTCCCGAGCCATACGCCTTCCTTACCTGAGGGTGAGATACCACACCTCTGGGTGAGATGCAGTAACTCTGTGGCGACTGAACCCTCAGGGGCGCCACACACCCTTCTGCACAGTTTTGAAATGGCGACGAAGATGTTTAGTGCTGGCGACGATGCCATTCAGAGTCAGGTGGTGGGACAAGAGGAGGTGGAGGAAGTAGAGGAGGAGTCGTATGCGGAAGGGATAACATATCCAAGGTCCAGACGGTTGGCAGCACCAAGGCGGCAGGCATGGGAGGGTGGGGGAGAGGGATTAACCAGGGCGCATGGTAGCAGCCAAACTGTTGAGGAAGGTGCAGGAGCCGAGGAAGAAGTGGAGGACGAACTGGCGATGGGCATGGAAGACTCATCAGATGAGGGAGACCTTGATCACATTTCTGTTGTGCGAGGTTGGAGGGAGAGGGCAGAGGAAGGAAGCATGATTCTTACCTCGCTACCAACACAACAAGGACACATGAGTGCCTTCTTGCTGCACTACCTGCAACATGACCCCCGGATTGTCAGAATTCGAAGTAATCCCGACTACTGGGTTGCCACACTCTTAGATCCCCGGTACAAAAGTATATTTGCCGAAATAATTCCTGCCATAAAAAGGTATTGACGAATGCAGGAGTATCTGCAGATGCTGTTGCAGAATCTTACATGTGCTTTTCCACAAAACACCAGTGGTGCACGTAGTGAATCTCACAGTTCTAACTTGCCAACGGTGGGACTGTCGAGTCTTCATCACTCAAACAGTAACAGTAACACAGTATCTGCTGGTAACAGCAATTTTGTGGAATCGTTTCACCACTTTTTTAGACCATCCTTTGCAAGGCCACAGGAGACAAGAAGTCTGACACATAGTCAATGCCTAGAGAGGATGGTACAGGAGAATCTCCAAGTGAACATCGAAGCCATGACTGTGTCACTGGACCCTTGCTCATTTTGGTATTCCAATCTGGAAAAATCGCCGGAGCTCGCCACTCACGCCTTGGAGATCTTGTCATGCCATGCAGCCAGCGTTCTCTCTGAACGTGTGTTCAGCGCTGCTGGTGGTGTGCTGACAGATAAGCGCACGCGGCTGTCCACTGAGAATGTAGACAGACTCACGTTCATAAAGATGAACAAATCATGGATTCGCAAGGACATTTCTACCCCTGTGTCATCCTTGGGAGACTAAAAGCTTGGGGATTTGGTAAAATCACCTCACCAACCGTTTTAAGCAACAGTGGGGCAATTGATGCCACTTAACCCTAGAACGCATGACCATAAAAATCTACACTTTCACATACCTGGGGCCCTTTAGGCCCGTGTGCAAATAACATGGAATAACTCAAACTCAAATGACAAACAACTATATACATGAAGAATACCTAGAGCTTCAAAATTCTAACTAAAGTAATCTTGCAGAAAATAGAAAACAATAAATTGGGCGGGCCTGCAAGGCCACAGGTATGCGTTCTAGGGTTAAGTGGTGTCTGTGCCACAATTTTGGGAGACCCCTTGCTGTGTCTTACATGACGTTGGCATCGTCAATTCCAGGTGGGTTGGGTCGCACACCCCCCCTTTTAACTGTAAGAAACTACATACACTATGGCTTGGGGTAACACAGATGGTTGAGTCTGAAGAGCTGTTTACTCAGAGGTCTGCTCCAAATCTTCAGTGTCTGCTAGTCAGCGTAGAATTTTTAACTGCATCTAGCCTAGGCAATACTTTGGGCGTAGTAGCCCAGCTGCGAAGCAAGCTGCACCGCCTGTGTATCTAATAAGAATTTTTAAATGAATCTAGCCTAGGCAGACTGTGGGGACCCCCAACCAAACCCAGACGCTCAGCCCCCCTACCGCCCCCCTTTCATGGACAATACAATAATGTAACTCTTACAACTGGATGGGTGAGGATCGGTCACAGCTTTATTAACTCTTTATACTCATTCCATTAGAAAGGCATTTTATTTCTAAAATAATTCAGCTTGTTGCAGCATGCCCTGGGTCCCCACTCCGGCAAGTTGGCCAACAAGTGTAACTCTCCAACATGTCCTTTCTATTTCCAGGCCACGGAGGATCCAGCGTACTCGTATGCAGGACTCTGACCCCCACCCATCACTCTTAACGCTTGTTCCACTCCGTCCTGGAGTCCTGACAGGAATATGTCCAGTCCAATATCTATTAAGTGAACACCGTCGGGCCGTATGAGGCCTGCTTTATCTCCTTCCAGTTGTCGGTGTCGTATCACTACACCGCCTCTGTCTCTTCTAAATTTTGCCATCCGAATATTTATTACCCGCCTTGTCCATTCGATGGCCGTGATGTCTCGCGCACCTTGCCATACCACTATCGGCACAATCTCTGACCATACTATAGCTAATTTTGTGAAAAATTCTCTGAAGCGCTCAGTGTCTAGTTTCATTATTGCCATTAGTTATGCGCTCTTGTGATAACCTAGGTTGTTTCCCCCGGCCTGTATAACTAAGATGACCGGACCTCTTGCCTCTCTCCCTACCTTGATTACCTCCATTAGTACCTGTGGCCATAGCAGGCCTCTAATACCTCTCCAGTTGAAATATGTGTTATGAAACTCTAATTTCCTCCCGCCTGGGCGGACTTTCGCCCTTTTTTGTGCCCAATATATATACGAGTGGCCTATCACTCACACTGTTGGCTTAGCGTCACCTGTAAAAGAAACAAACCACGTTAGGATAACAAGTCCGGTCTTATGTATCTCGCCAAACACGTGGATCGCCATCTCCCTATCCTCTGAACTTCCGTTTCTGACAGTCCTGCTCTTGCTGCTTCCGTGGCCGCACCTATGCAGAATGAGTGTGTCCCGTAATCTTTGGGGTGGTTCCCTGCCGATGTTATGCATTTATTAAATATAGCTTGGAACAGGTATCTTGATAATGGCGTTCCATCAATGTGTGATAGGAAGAAATTACTTTGTGATCTGATGGTTAGATATGTTTTTACTATTGTTACCCGACTCAGTGTACCGTTTGTGGGTTGTAGAAGTACCCAAGTACCCCTGCCCGCTTGAACCGTTTTCGATTGGTGTATGCGTAGACGTATTGCATTATTGGCTATGACTACGTCCTGGTGTAATAAGCCTCCACTGGTGGTAAGTTTGGATTGAGGGACTAATTCGCTTATACATAGCGCCCCGAAGAAGGCGATCACAAATGCAGTAGACATTAGTGTTGCTTCAAATTGTGAGTGTCATGTTAATGGTGTTAGGGATAAGATGTGAGAAATCAGTTTTAGTGACACGGGACGGGACGTCTACATTCCTGACTTGGCTGACCCCTTTTCCACCCTTTTATGGATTGTCTGATGATGAATCTTTGTCACATCTCCCCAATTCAGTAGTTGGAAGTGAAATGCTACTCCGGTCAGACACCGCTGCGCTGACACCCCTGATATGCCTTTCATCATTAGCTGGTGGAGAAATTCTATGGTGATTTGTGATCTGGCTTGTTCACATTGGTCAACCCGTCTGCCTGCTACTAGTCGTGTCCACTCTTCCCATGCCTTACCGTATGCTTGCCACGTTGACGGGGCAACTGACGCTCTGATTAATGGCATCAACTATTCGCCACTAGATCCCATAGGGAGGGTGGGCAACTGTTGCCCGATGGGTGGGCGTTGTGGAAGAGCTCTGTGAAAATCTGCCAATTGAATTGTTATAAAGCGTTAGCAGCAGCTTTATACCCCTCAGCATAGTGGCTAGCGCGGACCCATACATTGTGTTTTAGGCACAGGAATGCTAGCCTGCGTAGTAGGCCTAGCACTGGGAGAGACGATGATGCCATCTTATTAATGCAGTGCGCTAGGCTGGTGTTTTGTGTTATGAAGCGTATATTTTTGTTAGCCAGGCGCGCGCCCCATATTTCTATTGCTACCACTATTGGGAAAAATTATTTTCAGGGCTAGATGCAGCTAAAAATTATTATTAATTTCAAAGCTGGTGGAGCTTGGTATAGATGGCCTAATACAATGAGTCCCAAACACTGCTAGAAGCCCAAATATTTTTTCAGAGCTAGATGCAGATAAAAATTATTTTTAATTTGCAACCTGATGGAGGTCAGTATAGATGAACTAATAGACCCAGTCCCACACACTGCTAGAAGCCCAAATATTTTTTCAGAGCTAGATGCAGAAAAAAATTATATTCAATTTGCAACCTGATGGAGGTCAGTATAGATGGACTAATAGAACAAGTCCCACTCACTGCTAGTAGCCCAAATATTTTTTCAGAGCTAGATGCAGATAAAAATTATTTTTAATTTGCAACCTGATGGAGATCAGTATAGATGGACTAATAGACCAAGTCCCACACACTGCTAGAAGCCCAAATATTTTTTCAGAGCTAGATGCAGATAAAAATTATTTTTAATTTGCAACCTGATGGAGGTCAGTGTAGATGGACTAATAGACCAAGTCCCACACACTGCTAGAAGCCCAAATATTTTTTCAGAAGTAGATGCAGAAAAAAATTATATTCAATTTGCAACCTGATGGAGGTCAGTATAGATGGACTAATAGAACAAGTCCCACACACTGCTAGAAGCCCAAATTTCTTTTCAGAGGTAGATGCAGAAAAAAATGATACTCAGTTTGCAACCTGATGGAGGTCAGTATAGATGGACTAATAGAACAAGTCCCACACACTGCTAGAAGCCCAAATATATTTTCAGAGCTAGATGCAGAAAAAAAATATATTCAATTTGCAACCTGATGGAGATCAGTATAGATGGACTAATAGAACAAGTCCCACACACTGCTAGAAGCCCAAATATTTTTCCAGAGCTAGATGCAGATAAAAATTATTTTTAATTTGCAACCTGATGGAGGTCAGAATAGATGGACTAATAGAGAAAGTCCCACACACTGCTAGAAGGCCAAATATTTTTTCAGAGCTAGATGCAGACAAAAAATTATTTTTAATTTGCAACCTGATGGAGGTCAGTATAGATGGACTAATAGAGAAAGTCCCACACAATGCTAGAAGGCCAAATATTTTTTCAGAGCTAGATGCAGACACAAAATTATTTTTAATTTGCAACCTGATGGAGGTCAGTATAGATGGACTAATAGAGAAAGTCCCACACACTGCTAGAAGGCCAAATATTTTTTCAGAGCTAGATGCAGACAAAAAATTATTTTGAATTTGCAACCTGATGGAGGTCAGTATAGATGGACTAATAGAGAAAGTCCCACACACTGCTAGAAGGCCAAATATTTTTTCAGAGCTAGATGCAGAAAAAAATTATATTCAGTTTGCAACCTGATGGAGGTCAGTATAGATGGACTAATAGAACAAGTCCCACACACAGCTAGAAGCCCAAATATTTTTTCAGAGCTAGATGCAGATAAAAATTATTTTTAATTTGCAACCTGATGGAGATCAGTATAGATGGACTAATAGACCCAGTCCCACACACTGCTAGAAGCCCAAATATTTTTTCAGAGCTAGATGCAGATAAAAATTATTTTTAATTTGCAACCTGATGGAGGTCAGTGTAGATGGACTAATAGACCAAGTCCCACACACTGCTAGAAGCCCAAATATTTTTTCAGAGCTAGATGCAGATAAAAATTATTTTTAATTTGCAACCTGATGGAGGTCAGTGTAGATGGACTAATAGACCAAGTCCCACACACTGCTAGAAGCCCAAATATTTTTTCAGAAGTAGATGCAGAAAAAAATTATATTCAATTTGCAACCTGATGGAGGTCAGTATAGATGGACTAATAGAACAAGTCCCACACACTGCTAGAAGCCCAAATTTCTTTTCAGAGGTAGATGCAGAAAAAAATGATACTCAGTTTGCAACCTGATGGAGGTCAGTATAGATGGACTAATAGAACAAGTCCCACACACTGCTAGAAGCCCAAATATATTTTCAGAGCTAGATGCAGAAAAAAAATATATTCAATTTGCAACCTGATGGAGATCAGTATAGATGGACTAATAGAACAAGTCCCACACACTGCTAGAAGCCCAAATATTTTTCCAGAGCTAGATGCAGATAAAAATTATTTTTAATTTGCAACCTGATGGAGGTCAGTATAGATGGACTAATAGAGAAAGTCCCACACACTGCTAGAAGGCCAAATATTTTTTCAGAGCTAGATGCAGACAAAAAATTATTTTTAATTTGCAACCTGATGGAGGTCAGTATAGATGGACTAATAGAGAAAGTCCCACACAATGCTAGAAGGCCAAATATTTTTTCAGAGCTAGATGCAGACACAAAATTATTTTTAATTTGCAACCTGATGGAGGTCAGTATAGATGGACTAATAGAGAAAGTCCCACACACTGCTAGAAGGCCAAATATTTTTTCAGAGCTAGATGCAGACAAAAAATTATTTTGAATTTGCAACCTGATGGAGGTCAGTATAGATGGACTAATAGAGAAAGTCCCACACACTGCTAGAAGGCCAAATATTTTTTCAGAGCTAGATGCAGAAAAAAATTATATTCAGTTTGCAACCTGATGGAGGTCAGTATAGATGGACTAATAGAACAAGTCCCACACACAGCTAGAAGCCCAAATATTTTTTCAGAGCTAGATGCAGATAAAAATTATTTTTAATTTGCAACCTGATGGAGGTCAGTGTAGATGGACTAATAGACCAAGTCCCACACACTGCTAGAAGCCCAAAATTTTTTCAGAAGTAGATGCAGAAAAAAATTATATTCAATTTGCAACCTGATGGAGGTCAGTATAGATGGACTAATAGAACAAGTCCCACACACTGCTAGAAGCCCAAATTTTTTTTCAGAGGTAGATGCAGAAAAAAATTATATTCATTTTGCAACCTGATGGAGGTCAGTATAGATGGACTAATAGAACAAGTCCCACACACAGCTAGAAGCCCAAATATTTTTTCAGAGCTAGATGCAGAAAATAATTATATTCAATTTACAACCTGATGGAGATCAGTATAGATGGACTAATAGAACAAGTCCCACACACTGCTAGAAGCCCAAATATTTTTCCAGAGCTAGATGCAGATAAAAATTATTTTTAATTTGCAGCCTGATGGAGGTCAGTATAGATGGACTAATAGAGAAAGTCCCACACACAGCTAGAAGCCCAAATTTTTTTTCTGAGGTAGATGCAGAAAAAAATGATATTCAGTTTGCAACCTGATGGAGGTCAGTATAGATGGACTAATAGAACAAGTCCCACACACTGCTAGAAGGCCAAATATTTTTTTAGCGCTAGATGCAGATAAAAATTATTTTTAATTTGCAACCTGATGGAGATCAGTATAGATGGACTAATAGACCAAGTCCCACACACTGCTAGAAGCCCAAACATTTTTTCAGAAGTAGATACAGAAAAAAATGATATTCAATTTGCAACCTGATGGAGGTCAGTATAGATGGACTAATAGAACAAGTCCCACACACTGCTAGAAGGACAAATATTTTTTCAGACCTAGATGCAGATAAAAATTATTTTTAATTTGCAACCTGATGGAGATCAGTATAGATGGACTAATAGACCAAGTCCCACACACTGCTAGAAGCCCAAACATTTTTTCAGAAGTAGATGCAGAAAAAAATGATATTCAATTTGCAACCTGATGGAGGTCAGTATAGATGGACTAATAGAACAAGTCCCACACACTGCTAGAAGGCCAAATATTTTTTCAGAGGTAGATGCAGATAAAAATTATTTTTAATTTGCAGCCTGATGGAGGTCAGTATAGATGGACTAATAGAGAAAGTCCCACACACTGCTAGAAGGCCAAATATTTTTTCAGAGCTAGATGCAGACAAAAAATTATTTTTAATTTGCAACCTGATGGAGGTCAGTATAGATGGACTAATAGAGAAAGTCCCACACACTGCTAGAAGGCCAAATATTTTTTCAGAGCTAGATGCAGATATAAATTATTTTTAATTTGCAACCTGATGGAGGTCAGTATAGATGGACTAATAGAGAAAGTCCCACACACTGCTAGAAGGCCAAATATTTTTTCAGAGCTAGATGCAGAAAAAAATTATATTCAGTTTGCAACCTGATGGAGGTCAGTATAGATGGACTAATAGAACAAGTCCCACACACAGCTAGAAGCCCAAATATTTTTTCAGAGCTAGATGCAGATAAAAATTATTTTTAATTTGCAACCTGATGGAGATCAGTATAGATGGACTAATAGACCAAGTCCCACACACTGCTAGAAGCCCAAACATTTTTTCAGAAGTAGATGCAGAAAAAAATGATATTCAATTTGCAACCTGATGGAGGTCAGTATAGATGGACTAATAGAACAAGTCCCACACACTGCTAGAAGGCCAAATATTTTTTCAGAGGTAGATGCAGATAAAAATTATTTTTAATTTGCAGCCTGATGGAGGTCAGTATAGATGGACTAATAGAGAAAGTCCCACACACTGCTAGAAGGCCAAATATTTTTTCAGAGCTAGATGCAGACAAAAAATTATTTTTAATTTGCAACCTGATGGAGGTCAGTATAGATGGACTAATAGAGAAAGTCCCACACACTGCTAGAAGGCCAAATATTTTTTCAGAGCTAGATGCAGATATAAATTATTTTTAATTTGCAACCTGATGGAGGTCAGTATAGATGGACTAATAGAGAAAGTCCCACACACTGCTAGAAGGCCAAATATTTTTTCAGAGCTAGATGCAGAAAAAAATTATATTCAGTTTGCAACCTGATGGAGGTCAGTATAGATGGACTAATAGAACAAGTCCCACACACAGCTAGAAGGCCAAATATTTTTTCAGAGGTAGATGCAGATAAAAATTATTTTTAATTTGCAGCCTGATGGAGGTCAGTATAGATGGACTAATAGAGAAAGTCCCACACACTGCTAGAAGGCCAAATATTTTTTCAGAGCTCGATGCAGACAAAAAATTATTTTGAATTTGCAACGTGATGGAGGTCAGTATATATGGACTAATAGAACAAGTCCCACACACTGCTAGAAGGCCAAATATTTTTTCAGAGCTAGATGCAGAAAAAAATTATATTCAGTTTGCAACCTGATGGAGGTCAGTATAGATGGACTAATAGAACAAGTCCCACACACTGCTAGAAGCCTAAATATTTTTTCAGAGCTAGATGCAGAAAAAAATTATATTCAATTTGCAACCTGATGGAGGTCTGTATAGATGGACTAATAGAATGATGCTATGCCCAAAAGATTTTACTTCACTAGGTGCAGTAAAAAAATTGGTATTCTATACACAGGTGGTATGTCTTGCAACACAGATAGGCTACTCCACTGACTAACACACTCTGCAATAGGCCAAAAAGGATTAGCTTTGCTAGATTCAGCCAAATGCTGTGAAAAAAACTTGCACAGCACTGGCACAGACCTGCCTGGCAAAAACTGATAGGAACTGATGTAACCTAGTCCTGAAAAGGACTGCAATTACAATTAGTCTTTACTCCCACAATCTTTCTATTTAAGAGCACAGACCTGCCTGATAAAAGTCGTAGGAAATGCTGTAACCTAGTCCTTAAAAGGACTGCAATCACAACTATTCCCTACTCCCAAGCTATCTGTAGATTTGTGCGAAAATTGGCTTGAAATTAACAAGGTATAGCGCACACAGCAACAGCGGTGCCATCTAACACGCAGCTGCAGCAGTGAGAAAATGGTGGCGACGGGGAAAATGGCTTGGTCTTATAGGGCAAGGACATGTGACATACACTGCCAATGACACATGCCCTTGCTTGTGTGAAAAAAAGCACTTCGCTCCGTGTGTGCGCTGCTGATAGGCTGACAGATTGCACCTCCCCACTGTAAATGCGGGAAAGAGAAAAAAAAATGGAGTTCTTCATTATTCCTGCAGAGATCCATCCCCTGCTCCTCCCCCCACCCCGCTGTACACTCAAACTGCGTATTAACATTAATTTTCATCATTACTGAGAAAAAATCCAGTTATGATTTTGGTGCACGAACAGTTATCGAACATAACCTCGAACAGCCGAATTTTTCTCAAATCGTTCGTGTTCGCCGAACGGCTCGAACACCGCCCAAAACAGCTCGAATTTGAGATTGGCGAACAGTTCGAGTAGAACAACGCTCATCTCTATCTATAAGTAACAGATTGAAATACATGCAGCAGACAGCTGGTTTATCAGCAGGTTTGAGGAGCAGTACATGCAAGTTGTTGAAATCACAAGAGTTTGCACAGATGAGTGCAGTGCAATATTATCAGTTCACAATGCATACAGCTGATGTATTCAGCAGGTGTGAGAAACAGTAGATTTAAGTTGTAGAAATCACATTAGTTTGCACACATGATTGTAGTTTAATGTGTACAGTAGAGATGAGCGGTGTTCGACTAGAACTGTTCGCCAATCTCAAATTCGAGCTGTTTTGGGCGGTGTTCGAGTTGTTCGACGAACCCGAACGATTTGCAAAAAATTCGGCTGTTCGAGGTTATGTTCGATAACTGTTCGTTCACCAAAAGCGTGTCCTGCATGTCTGGCGCTATTTAGAGCACCAATCATGCAGGGAGTGTCTGCCACTCACTGTAATGCCACAGCCATGGTGGTTGTGGCATTACAGTGATTGCCCAAATCGATGGGAACAGTGCCAACAGTGAAACATGAAAAGCCGGCAATTCAGCAGCGGCATACACCTGTACCCAACAATTTAGAACCGAAAGAATAGAGCTTCACACATAGATTAGATAGATATAAACATGTCAGCCACATATATACGAAGTACAGTGAAAGTGCTGCTTACTGTACTTGTCATTTAGCGTAAAGGATTTATCAAAAAAAATAATAGTGTTTTCATGCACCGTCTCTTTAAAAAAGCCGGCCGGCAATTCAGCAGCGGTACCCGACAATTTATAACAGACAGAATAGAGCTTCACACATAGATTAGATAGATAGAAACATGTCAGCCACATATATACGAAGTACAGTGACAGTGTTGCTTACTGTACTTGTCATTTAGCGTAAAGGATTTATCAAAAAAAATAATAGTGTTTTCATGCACCGTCTCTTTAAAAAAGCCGGCCGGCAATTCAGCAGCGGTACCCGACAATTTATAACAGACAGAATAGAGCTTCACACATAGATTAGATAGATAGAAACATGTCAGTCACATATATATGAAGTACAGTGATAGTGTTGCTTACTGTACTTGTCATTTAGTATTAAAATAAAGGATTTATTATTAAAAAAATTGGCGTGGGGTTCCCCTTAATTTTAGGCTCTAGCGGAGGTTAAGCAGACGGCTGGGGCAGATGTTTGAAGCCTGGGAAGGGGGTAATACCCACGGAGCTTCCCAGGCTACTAATATCAGCCCCCAGCTGAATACATAGCCTTTACTAGCTATTAAAATGGGGGACACCCCAAAAAAAATGACGTGGGGTCCCCCCTAATTTAATAGCTAGCAAAGGCTAGGCAGACAGCTGGGGGCTGATATTAATAGCCCAGGAAGGGAGCCATGAATATTGGCCCCCTCCCAGGCTAGAAACACCAGCCGTCACCCGCCCCAGAAATGGCGCATTCATAGGATGCGCCAATTCTGGCACTTAGCCTCGCTCTTCCACGCTGCCCTGGTGCGGTGGCAGGGGGTAATAGGGTTGGGGTTGATGTCAGCTTATAATGCCAGCTGACATCAAGCCCAGGTTAGTAATGGAGAGGCGTCTATAAGACACCCCCATTACTAACCCCATAGTCAAAGTTAAAAAAAACACAAACACCCAGAATAAAGTCCTTTAATTGAAATAAAGACACAATCCTTTATTGTTCTAAATTAAACCATACTTACCGTCACGCCCATTCCAGCTGAAGCCAACGATCTCCTGCAATAAAAGAAAAATAATAAAGCAACCTCATTCTTACCTTTCCATGGTTCCCACGACAGCTTCAGCTCTGCTGCATCGAGATGACAGGCTGGACCGCAGCAGAACGCTGCCATCCAGCCTCTCATCCCGCAGACACTGAGAAGCGCAGGCTTGCTTGCGCTGCTCAGCGTCTCTCTGTGACGACATCCAGATGAGCCGAGTTCATGTCCAATGAACTCGGCTCACCTCATGCACGTCACTGACAGCGTGGGAAAATTCTCACGCTGAAGCGGTGAGTGCAGGAGAATTCTCCCACGCTGTCAGTGACGTGCATAAGGTGAGCTCATGTCCAATGAACTCAGCTCACCTCCTGCACGTCACTGACAGCGTGGGAGAATTCTCCTGCACTCAGCGCTTCAGCGTGAGAATTCTCCCACGCTGAAGCGCTGAGTGCAGGAGAATTTTCCCACGCTGTCAGTGACGTGCATAAGGTGAGCTCATGTCCAATGAACTCAGCTCACCTCCTGCACGTCACTGACAGCGTGGGAGAATTCTCCTGCACTCAGCGCTTCAGTGTGAGAATTCTCCCACGCTGAAGCGCTGAGTGCAGGAGAATTTTCCCACGCTGTCAGTGACGTGCATGAGGTGAGCCGAGTTCATTGGACATTAACTCGGCTCATCTGGATGCCCTCACAGAGAGACACTGTGGAGCGCAAGCAAGCCTGCGCTTCTCAGTGTCTGCGGGATGAGAGGCTGGATGGCAGCGTTCTGCTGCGGTCCAGCCTGTCATCTCGATGTAGCAGAGCTGAAGCTGTCATGGGAACCATGGAAAGGTAAGGATGATGTTGCTTTATTATTTTTCTTTTATTTCAGGAGATCGTTGGCTTCAGCTGGAATGGGCGTGATGGTAAGTATGGTTTAATTTAGAACAATAAAGAATTGTGTGTTTATTTCAATTAAAGGACTTTTTTCTGGGTGTTGTGTTTTTTTTAAACACTTTACTAGAAATTCATGGTGGTCATGTCTAATATTGGCGTGACCCCATGAATTTCGGGCTTAGTGCCAGCTGATAATGCCAAGCTGGCCCTAACCCCTTTATTACCCAGTGAGCCACCGCACCAGGGCCCTGGATGAGTTGGGTACAGCGCCAGAAGATGGCGCTTCTATGAACGCGCCATTTTCCGGGATGGCTGCGGACTGCAATTTGCAGCGGGGGTGGCCCAGAAAGCTTGGGCCTCCCTGCGCTGCGGATTCCAGCCCCCAGCTGCCTAGTTGTACCTGGCTGGACACAAAAACAGGGCGAAGCCCCACGTCAATTTTCTTTAAATTATTTCATGAAATAATTAAGAAAAAAAGGGCTTCCCTATATTGTTGTGTCCGGCCAGGTACAAATAGGCAGCTGGTGGTTGGGGGCAGCCCGTTCCTGCCTGCTGTACCTGGCTGGACACAAATATAGTGCAAAGCCCCACGTCAATTTTTTTTAAATTATTTCATGAATTTCCTGAAATAATTTAAAAAAATTGAAGTGGGGCTTCGCACTATATTTGTGTCCAGCCAGGTACAGCAGGCAGGAACGGGCTGCCCCCATCCACCAGCTGCCTATTTGTACCTGGCCGGACACAACAATATAGGGAAGCCCTTTTTTTCTTAATTATTTCATGAATTTCATGAAATAATTAAAAAAAATTGAAGTGGGGCTTCGCACTATATTTGTGTCCAGCCAGGTACAGCAGGCAGGAACGGGCTGCCCCCAACCACCAGCTGCCTATTTGTACCTGGCCGGACACAACAATATAGGGAAGGCCTTTTTTTCTTAATTATTTCATGAATTTCATGAAATAATTAAAAAAAAAGTACGTGGGGCTTCGCCCTATTTTTGTGTCCAGCCAGGTACAACTAGGCAGCTGGGGGCTGGAATCTGCAGCGCAGGGAGGCCCAAGCTTTCTGGGCCCCCCCCCGCTACAAATTGCAGTCCGCAGCCACCCCGGAAAATGGCGCGTTCATAGAAGCGCCATCTTCTGGCGCTGTACCCAACTCATCCAGGGCCCTGGTGCGGTGGCTCACTGGGTAATAAAGGGGTTAGGGCCAGCTTGGTATTATCAGCTGGCCCCAAGCCCAAAATTCATGGGGTCACGCCAGTATTAGACATGACCGCCATGAATTTCTAGTAAAGTATTTAAAAAAAACACAACACCCAGAATAAAGTCCTTTAATTGAAACGACAGCTTCAGCTCTGCTACATCGAGATGACTGGCTGGACCGCAGCAGAACGCTGCCATCCAGTCTGTCATCCCGCAGACACTGAGAAGCGCAGGCATGCTTGCGCTCCTCACTGTCTCGCTGTGACGGCATCCAGATGAGCCGAGGTCATGTCCAATGAACTCGGCTCACCTCATGCACGTCACTGACAGCGTGGGAAAATTCTCACGCTGAAGTGCTGAGTGCAGGAGAATTCTCCCACGCTGTCAGTGATGTGCATGAGGTGAGCTCATGTCCAATGAACTCAGCTCACCTCCTGCACGTCACTGACAGCGTGGGAAAATTCTCCTGCAATCTGGATGTCGTCACAGAGAGACGCTGAGCAGCGCAAGCATGTCTGCGCTTCTCAGTGTCTGCGGGATGACAGGCTGGATGGCAGCGTTCTGCTGCGGTCCAGCCTGTCATCTCGATGTAGCAGAGCTGAAGCTGTCGTGGGAACCATGGAAAGGTAAGGATGAGGTTGCTTTATTATTTTTCTTTTATTGCAGGAGATCGTTGGCTTCAGCTGGAATGGGCGTGATGGTAAGTATGGTTTAATTTAGAACAATAAAGGATTGTGTCTTTATTTCAATTAAAGGACTTTATTCTGGGTGTTTGTGTTTTTTTTAACTTTGACTATGGGGTTAGTAATGGGGGTGTCTTATAGACGCCTCTCCATTACTAACCTGGGCTTGATGTCAGCTGGCATTATAAGCTGACATCAACCCCAACCCTATTACCCCCTGCCACCGCACCAGGGCAGCGTGGAAGAGCGAGGCTAAGTGCCAGAATTGGCGCATCCTATGAATGCGCCATTTCTGGGGCGGCTGACGGCTGGTGTTTCTAGCCTGGGAGGGGACCAATATTCATGGCTCCCTTCCTGGGCTATTAATATCAGCCCCCAGCTGTCTGCCTAGCCTTTGCTAGCTATTAAATTAGGGGGACCCCACGTCATTTTTTTGGGGGGGTCCCCCATTTTAATAGCTAGTAAAGGCTATGTATTCAGCTGGGGGCTGATATTAGTAGCCTGGGAAGCTCCGTGGGTATTACCCCCTTCCCAGGCTTCAAACATCTGCCCCAGCTGTCTGCTTAACCTCCGCTAGAGCCTAAAATTAAGGGGAACCCCACGCCAATTTTTTTAATAATAAATCCTTTATTTTAATACTAAATGACAAGTACAGTAACCAACACTATCACTGTACTTCATATATATGTGACTGACATGTTTCTATTTATCTAATCTATGTGTGATGCTCTATCTTTCTGTTCTAAATTGTCGGGTACCGCTGCTGAATTGCCGGCCGGCTTTTTTAAAGAGACAGTGCATGAAAACACTATTATTTTTTAAATAAATCCTTTACACTAAATGACAAGTACAGTAAGCAACATTGTCACTGTACTTATTATATATGTGACTGACATGTTTCTATCTATCTAATCTATGTGTGAAGCTCTATTCTTTCTGTTCTAAATTGTCGGGTACAGATGCTGAATTGCCGGCCGGCTTTTTTAAAGAGACGGTGCATGAAAACACTAATATTTTTTTTAATAAATCCTTTACACTAAATGACAAGTGCAGTAACCAACACTGTCACTGTGCTTCTTATATGTGTGACTGACATGTTTCTATCTATCTAATCTATGTGTGATGCTCTATTCCTTCTTGTCTAAATTGTCGGGTACCGGTGTATGCCGCTGCTGAATTTGCCGGCCGGCTTTTTTAAAGAGAGTGTCTTCTGATCAGTTTGTCAGCTTTTGGACACCTTTGCAGGTGTTTTCTATGTGTTTCTATGTGTTTTTGTTTGCCTGCCATTGGTTTTAACGGTGTTCGACGGTGTTCTAAGGTGTTCGACGAACAGTTCGACGAACAGTTCCTCGAACATCCCGGTGTTCGACGAACCGAACCGAACCCGAACACTACGGGGGTGGCTCAACACTAGTGTACAGTCTCTAAATAACAGTTCTTAGTGCTTTCAGTGATAGGTTAATCAGCAGGTCTGAGGAGCAGTTTATGCTAGTCATAGAAACCACAAAAATTTTCAGCTGAAGAAACTAGATAGCGGCAGAACTCAAGGACAAATGGCAACTGAACACAACAATGACTAAATATTTATTTAGTGTAATTTAATGTAAGATAAGTAATGTTGGTAGTGTACAATATATAATAGCATAGGGTAAGACAAAGGATAGGACTTAGGACTAGTGTTGAGATAACATCTGCGTGACAGCATGGCAAATCAGGGATGTTCGTGGGCGCACCAGTTTTTTGGCGCGAACAAGTCAGAACCCCGAACACGAACCCGAATTTGAAATGCCGAACAAATTCGCT
Organism: Phyllobates terribilis; assembly: GCF_046119375.1. Lineage (NCBI taxonomy): Eukaryota > Metazoa > Chordata > Amphibia > Anura > Dendrobatidae > Phyllobates > Phyllobates terribilis. The sequence continues at coordinate 280,383,770 of NW_027362767.1, forward strand.
CAACACTACTTAGGACACAAGATAAGGATAAGTTAGTGACTGTAGTTAGATAGTGTGACGTTAGGGTAAGGTTAATGTTTGGGACTAGCCCATAGTGGGAAGGGCTTAGTGTTAGGTAAAGAGATGACTTTCTGTAGTTAGGCAGGTAGGGACAAGTTGATGTTCAAGTAATACATGTCTGTGAGCAGTGCTGCTGTTGAGGGTGAACTACAGCAAATGATACTAAGGAATAAAGGAGTAGTGCGACTTTGTAGTGACTGAAGAGACAGAGTGTCCTTCCACCTTATTATTATTTATTTATATAGCACCATTGATTCCATTGTGATATATAGGGGTCCTTGGATAGGACGAGTCATGAGGAGTGTGACATGCAGAAGTAGTGCTGTTGCAGAGTGTGACATGCAGAAGTAGTGCTGTTGCTTTAAAAGCATTCAGCAACTATTATAGGGGTTAATGTGGCACCCCAGGGGTCTGGTTACCACAGTAATAGAAATATTACGTCTGAGAGCAGGTGGGAGGTTTCCTGGTCAGGAGCCCTTAAACATGCAACACCTCCTGTCCCAGGCCAGATAGGGGAGGAACCTGCCCTATATAAACTGGATCTGGGGCGGGATTAGTTAGTCAGAGCCTGGAGTGAAGTTCCAGACACAGGGCAAGAAACAGCAGGAGCTCTGTAGGAGCAGGAGCTGAGTGCCAGGGACTAGAAGCAGATATTGCTCGTCCTGGCTGAAGAGACTACGACCGGACAATGGAGTCCGAGGCTGTGGGAACCTCTAAGTCCAGCAGCAGAAACCAGCCGGCAGGGGATTCCAGGTCCTCTGGCCATAGAAGCCCGGAGGCTCAGTCACAAGGAAGGGACCAGCACCTCCATCGAGGAGCGGAGGCTATCAGAAGGCCCCAAGTCACCAGCCATACGGGTGAGCACCACACGGTATACTCAGGGACGTGGGCTACTTCCACTCGCTTACAGCAAGGTAGCCAGGAAGAGTGCAGATAGACGGGGAGGCCTACAACTCCACCTGGCCAGGGGAACTCCTGCTTGCTCGCAGACTGACCAGGCCCCTTATGCTAGCCAGTACTCCCGGGAGGGTCTGCCTTAATATCATCAGTAAAGACCCTGAACTGCACTGCAAAGACTCTGAGTCGTTCCTGCTTTCTCACCGCATACAGCACTACTAGTACTGGGACGCCCGTGCACCATCACTCCCATCATCCACATTCCCTGCCCTGAGGCCATACTATTCCCGTGGGGATTTATCCCATCTTTAGCTGCGAACACCACACCAGCCTCAGAGGACTGCCTCGCAGCGGCGGTACACCCTGACCGCAATCCACGGGTGGCGAAGTTGGACATTAAACCACAAAAACCCTATAAAGACTGCCACTGGTTTGACCACCCTGAGCCACGGGACCGGGTCGCCGCCACGGAGACTACAACCCACAGAGACCCAGCTCCGGGTAACCCACACACGTGTACACTCGGCCCAGGGGGCGCGTCAACTTTGGCGTAGTCGGCAGGATTTCGTGCCCGCAACCACCGGGTACTGCGTGCCTTCAAAAAACTGTCATACCTGCCGTGGTGAAGGTTCCCGCCATCCGGAGCCGTTTCCCGCCATCTTCAGAAGTTTCCCGCCATCCGCAGCTGTTTTCCCGCCATCCGCAGTCCTTTTCCCGCCATCGGACGCCATCGGAAGAAGAGGGGCGTGGACGCCGAAAGCGCGCGAGACCCGAAGCTCTGCCCCACGCACCGACGCTGCGCAAGGTCCTGGAAGGGAGAGAGAGCGACGCTGACGTCACCAGGACGCGACGCAAGGTCCTCGTCCGGAGCAGCACCAGCGGAGCCGCGACCTACAGAAGAGGATCGTCGGAAGGTAGGCCACACTTAACTAGGAATGCAGATGAACTGTTAACTGAGCAATTCATTGAGGGTCTGCTGTCCAACGCCCACCAAACCCAGTTGCGTGCAATGGCCTTGCAGAACCCTGGTTTAGACTTTGCAAAGTTAAAGGACAGGGCCATCCGGGTGCTCCGAGAACCGGCACCGGGTAGCGCTGTAACCCACCGGCGCCCTGCTATTACGTATCATCAAAAGGCGGCGCCCTTGTCTGCAGAGCCTGTAGGAGCTGGTGCGCAGGCTTTGGACAACAACCCAGCTACAGACCTGCACCATCAGGTCCAAGAGCTGACTAAAAGCGTAGCCGCGCTAACCCGAACTGTGCAGTCTTTACAGGTCTCTCCTCCAGGAAGGATCAAGCTGGCCACCAGTCCGGAGTACGTCCCGTGGCACCGACAGAGGAGGATCCCATTGTCCAGAGGAAGACCCAGTGACAGATACGAGGACTGACAACCCATCTGCCGCCGCTGCAATCAACCCGGACATATGGCAAGGTACTGTCATTTAAACGGGCACAACCTGGGGCAGAGGGCCAACCCCCAGGCATAAGATCATCAGGCCCTTCAAACTGGCATGATAAATATGTAGGGGGACGTCCAGTCTTTCCTGTGGTACTGGATGGCATTCCAATGAGTGCCCTACTAGACACCGGGTCACAGGTAACTACCATCCCTTATGTGCTCTTTAAGCGGTACTGGAATGACTCGGACATAAACCGCTACCCAGATGACGACCTGAGTATCATCGCCAGCAATGGTCAGCCCGTGCCGCAGGTGGGTTCAAAGAGGTGACCCTTAAGATCGATAAAGTCGAACTGGCGGCACAAGGACTGATTATTGTGGACATTGACCGTCATGAGAGTCACCCTAGAATAACCTTGGGAACTAACGTGATTGAAAATTGTCTTGCAGAGGTGATTCTCATTTTACAGCAGGTTGCCAAGAACGCCAGTTCCAGCCAGCAGCGTGTCCTCCAAAAAGAGATCCGGGCACTGATGAAACGGCAACAGGTGGAATTATCTGGTGGTGAGATTGGTAGTGTAAGAATGTGTGACCCGTTCCCTATTGTCATGCCCCCGAAAAGTGAGATGATGATATGGTGCCAGGCAGCTATTGGTCTAAGAGGTAGAGACTACCAAGCAATGGTAGAGCCCGTCTACTCAGACAGTAGGCCCACCATTTTGACAGCACGGGGAGTGGTCGATGTACGCCATGGGAGGGTACCTGTCCGCATCGTAAATATCGGGGAGAGAGAAGTACACCTGCCCCGGTATGCCACGCTAGCCAAATTGTTCACCATAAACCAAAATTCTGTAAAGGCCGTAGAACCCTTGCCTCCATCTCAACCAGAGGAAGGTAACGGCTCTAAGAAACAAATTGAGGACTGGTGTCAGCAACTACATTTGGGTACTGACTCCACTCCCTCACACCAAAAACAGGGAGTCTACCGGGTGGTTCAGGAGTATGAAAGAGTCTTTAGTAAACACCCGCTAGACTTCGGGCGAGTAAAGGGGATAGAGCATCACATCCCCACAGGAGACCATCCACCCATAAAGGAAAGATACCGACCTGTACCCCCTGCACACTATCAGCATGCAAAGGGGATGTTGTGGGACATGAAGGAGGCTGGGGTAATCAGGGACAGCTGTAGCCCCTGGGCCGCTCCACCAGTTCTAGTGAAAAAGAACGACAACACAATGAGAATGTGTGTAGACTACAGAAAGGTCAACCGTTTAACACACAAAGATGCGTACCCGTTACCTAGAATAGAAGAATCTTTAGCTGCATTAAAATCTGCTAACTTCTTCTCCACTTTGGATCTTACTAGCAGGTACTGGCAGGTTCCTGTAGCAGAGGCAGACAAGGAGAAGATTGCATTCACCACCCCGATGGGTCTCAGCGAATTCAACTGGATGCCGTTCGGGCTCTGCAACGCACCAGGAACCTTCCAGCGGTTGATGGAATGCTGTCTGGGACACCGGAATTTCGAGACGGTCCTGTTATACCTGGACGATGTCATTGTTTATTCCAAAACCTACGAGGACCATTTGAAACACCTGGCAGAAGTGTTTGACGCCCTGGCAAGCTACGGCCTAAAGGTGAAACCATCCAAGTGTCACCAGCTGAAACCAAAGGTGCAGTACCTGGGACACGTGGTGAGTGCTGACGGAGTGGCTCCCGACTCCAATAAGATCACCGTGATTAAAGACTGGCCAAGACCCTCCAGCATAAAGGAAGTGCAGCAGTTTCTCGGGTTGGTAGGCTACTACTGAAGATTCATTCTCGGTTTCACCAAAATGGCAGCTCCTATGCAGGACCTGCTGATAGGTCAATCCAGGAAGGCCAAAAACCAGAAGCCACCCTTCAGGTGGGAAAAGCTGGAAGAGGAGTCCTTCCGCCAGCTGAAGATGGCCCTCACGGGGGATGAAATCCTGGCGTACCCTGACTACAGCCAGCGCTTTATCCTCCACACGGACGTGAGCAACATCGGGCTAGGAGCCGTACTGTCCCAGATCCAGCAGGGGAAAGAACGGGTAATCGCTTACGCCAGCCGAAAACTAAGGCCCACAGAGAGAAACTCTGAGAATTATAGCTCATTCAAGCTAGAGTTCCTGGCAGTGGTGTGGGCAGTGACCGAACGTTTCAAGCATTACCTTGCCTCTTCCAAGTTCACCGTGTACACGGAAAACAACCCGTTGACACACCTGGACACTGCAAGACTTGGTGCCCTGGAGCAGAGATGAATGGCCCGCCTGTCCAACTATGAATTCACCATCAAATACCGGGCGGGACGCTCAAATGCCAACGCGGATGCCCTGTCCAGAATGCCAAACTTACCGGACGTAGGGGAAGATCCAGAAGAACTGGAAGAAGTCGAACTCCCTGCGTTCCACCGTCATGGGATTACCCTGTATTCCCACCGTGTAAGGGACAGGCGCTCTGCCACGTTCAATCCCTTACCCCACTACAGCTGGGCGGAGACACAAGACAGTGATCCCGCAGTCCGTCTGGTGAAGGAAATGCTGACACAGGCTGATGGCCGTCTTGACCCAGACGCTCCGGAGGAGACCAAGCAACTGTGGAAGGAAAAAAGTAGACTGTTTCTTTACAAGGAGAAGCTGTGCCCGAGAATGGTCAACTCTAGAACAAATGAGCTGACCTGGCAGGTAGTGGTCCCAAGACGAGACGCGGCTATGGTTCTGGAGGTATACCATGAAGGAGCAGGACACTTCGGAGGGAAGAAGCTGGAGTTCCTGTTGCGTGGACGGTTCTACTGGGTAGGCATGAGAGGAGCCATTGAGAGGTGGTGTAGAGACTGTGGCCCGTGCAACCTAAGAAGGAAGGACCGCGCCAGCCAGAAGACTCCCCTGCAGCCCATCATCACCAGACAGCCACTGGAACTGGTAGCCCTGGACCATGTGAAACTGGCTCCAAGCAAATCTGGGTACATCTACGCCCTCACCATCATAGATCACTACTCCCGGTTCCTGGTGGTGGTCCCTGTCAAGGACTTAACGGCTCAAACAGCAGCTAGAGCCTTCCAGCAGCACTTCTGCCGTCTACACGGGTATCCGGAGCAAGTGTTGACTGACCAAGGGCCAGCCTTCGAAGCGGAGGTCTTCCAAGAGTTCTGCAATCTGTATGGCTGCAGGAAGATAAGAACAACGCCCTATCACCCTCAGACCAACGGATTATGTGAGGAAATGAACCAGGTGGTGATAGACTTGCTAAAAACGTTGCCCCTCGAAGAACGCAGTCTCTGGCCTGAAAAATTGCCTGATCTGGTGGACTTATATAATCGCATCCCTGTAGGTTCCACCAACTGTACCCCGGCTTACCTAATGAGAGCAAGACCTGGTAAGCTGCCTATTGACCTGGATATGGGAGTCCTGACATCGGAGGACACCTCGCCAGAGGCAGACTGGGATACAGAACGGCAGCAGCAGTATCGGAGAGTACAGGAGAGCGTCGAGCGAAATCTGTCTCAAGCAAGAGAAAGGCAAGAGAAGACTTATAACCAGCATGCTCCCGCTGTTCCCCTGGTACCTGGAGAGCAGGTCTTGAAGAGAAAGAGGCGGCTCCACAAGTTGGACGACCAGTGGGAGGAGGACCCGTACACCGTACTGCCCTCAGGCCATGACAATCCAAAAGTCTGCATAATCAGTAAGGATGGAGGAGAGACCACAGCCATTGTTTCCAGAGACCACCTGAAAAAGTGTCCCGAGTAGCTGCAAAGCCCTGACGAAGATCAAGAGAACCCTCAACCTGCAGAGGAAAGGGAAGAAATGATCAGTACTGTACTCGGAGACTTTCCCCAGTCCTGGACACAAATCAACAACGCAGTTGTGGTACCCATCCTCACCTTTCTCCAGCCAGCCCCTCAAGGGCCTACAGAAGAACAGGTAGTGTCGGAAGAGCAGCCAGCCCAGGAGGCAGAAGAATCCATACCAGCAGCCCAGGAGAATCAACCCTCTGCTAGTAGTGAGCCTGCCGTGCCCCTAGTAAGCCAAAGAGTACGCAGAAAGTTGCCTGGCCTACCCGCAACACCATCTACACCCTGTAGTGCAGAACCAGATAGTGGGTTACGTAGGTCCACCAGGAGCACTAGAGGACAGATGCCCGCTCGCTGGAGAGTCTAATGCCAAGTATATATTTACCTGTACATACATAAATGCTGAAAATGGTTTATGTTTTTGTTGCCTGTTCATTGATTATGTTTCTCTAGTTACCTTGCAGGTTTATTTGGACTGAAAGGTTATGGACGCTGAGTAACCGGAACTACATTGTAGATAGTTGCACCTTGGTGCCTCTTGCGAAGATGGCCGCGGAAGAGAAAAGCCTGTCTGGCATGGCCTCCTTGTGGCCCAAAGTAGCTAGCCTCAGCCTTGCAGCCATGCCCAGGGCCAACATTTGGGGTTTGCTTTGGACAGGTCCCCTACTCTGTTCCAAGACTTCACCTTGTTGGGTGACATAGACACCCGGTTACGGACACGCCGTGACCTCTAAAGACTAAAACTTCTTATACATATGTTATGCTACTGTTATACCCTGTATTTGTGTTTTCTTAAAAATGTGTTTAGTCCCGGAGTGCTAAAATTTACTAGGGGGGAATGTGGCACCCTAGGGGTCTGGTTACCACAGTAATAGAAATATTACGTCTGAGAGCAGGTGGGAGGTTTCTTGGTCAGGAGCCCTTAAACATGCAACACCTCCTGTCCCAGGCCAGATAGGGGAGGAACCTGCCCTATATAAACTGGATCTGGGGCGGGATTAGTTAGTCAGAGCCTGGAGTGAAGTTCCAGACACAGGGCAAGAAACAGCAGGAGCTCTGTAGGAGCAGGAGCTGAGTGCCAGGGACTAGAAGCAGATATTGCTCGTCCTGGCTGAAGAGACTACGACCGGACAATGGAGTCCGAGGCTGTGGGAACCTCTAAGTCCAGCAGCAGAAACCAGCCGGCAGGGGATTCCAGGTCCTCTGGCCATAGAAGCCCGGAGGCTCAGTCACAAGGAAGGGACCAGCACCGCCATCGAGGAGCGGAGGCTATCAGAAGGCCCCAAGTCACCAGCCATACGGGTGAGCACCACACGGTATACTCAGGGACGTGGGCTACTTCCACTCGCTTACAGCAAGGTAGCCAGGAAGAGTGCAGATAGACGGGGAGGCCTACAACTCCACCTGGCCAGGGGAACTCCTGCTTGCTCGCAGACTGACCAGGCCCCTTATGCTAGCCAGTACTCCCGGGAGGGTCTGCCTTAATATCATCAGTAAAAACCCTGAACTGCACTGCAAAGACTCTGAGTCGTTCCTGCTTTCTCACCGCATACAGCACTACTAGTACTGGGACGCCCGTGCACCATCACTCCCATCATCCACATTCCCTGCCCTGAGGCCATACTATTCCCGTGGGTAGTTATCCCATCTTTAGCTGCGCACACCACACCAGCCTCAGCGGACTGCCTCGCAGCGGCGGTACACCCTGACCGCAATCCACGGGTGGCGTAGTTGGACATTAAACCACAAAAACCCTATAAAGACTGCCACTGGTTTGACCACCCTGAGCCACGGGACCGGGTCACCGCCACGGAGACTACAACCCACAGAGACCCGGCTCCGGGTAACCCACACACGTGTACACTCGGCCCAGGGGGCGCGTCATTGACACAGTCACAGGAGAAGGGGAGTGTTTTAGCAGAGCCCCAGGGGGATTGTGGGGAAGTTGTTTACTGTCTGGCTGGAGCCAAAGAGAAAGGTGGTGTGTGTGTTCTGTATCTCACAGAAGCGTTCCTGCAAGTGAAAAGGAATCAAGACAGAAGTGAAGCTAAGCACAGGTCAGGTAGAGTTCCTGAACTAGCAGTGCAGAGTATTGTCAGGCAGAAAGATAAGGACTGGAAGATATGGTGTCACAGGAATCATCTCCCTCCGCAAACCCTCCCCCCCTCCTCCATCTCACTGTGCTGTAAAGAATTCTGTGTTAATTAATGTGCCTTTGCATTAGAACTGTGCTGTCTTGGTCTACTGGGAAGACTGTGAACTTCTGTGCTGCTAAGGAAACTGTACTGTTTGTCACTGGAGCCTGTTGCTCATAAGACTTAACTTGCACTGGCTGTGCGGCTTCTTATTAAATGCTACTGTTCTACCGTTTATGAGGACTCTTGTCAAGTGTGTCTGGTCAGCAAATTAAACAACCTACGTGTCTGTGCCTGAGGGAAACTGCAGCACATGGTCTGTGGTTGCCCTGAGTAACAGTTCCCCCAGGATTCCAAAGAATTTATGTAACCTGTCTCACCCCTATCTGACCCTAGCGGTGTACGTGTAACAGAAGTCATGAGCTTGGTGAACACCAAATGTAACGTGACTGAGTTTCTGGGACGAGTGGGGGTCCTGAGCGGTAGATCCAGGGCGCCAGTAGTGGAAGCAACAGGAAGCGGAACCACTGAGCAGGTGGAGAGACTTTCTGATCAGAACCGTGTGCATCACCAGCCCTGGAGTAGACTATAGTGGAAGGAAACCATGTATGTAAAAATGCATTACATTGTAAAGAAACGTTCATAAGATTTTGTACCCACTACTAGTGATGGGCGAGCACTAAAATGCTCGGGTGCTTGATGCTTGGAGCAAACTGGAATGCTCTGGTGCTCGACCTGAGCAATGAGCCCAAAGTAAGTCTATGGGAAACTGGAGTATTTTTCAAAGATCTCCCCTTGGTGGTCTGCAGAGGACCTAAAATTGCCCAAATCGATGGAAACAGTGCTCAAATGACATGGGAACTGCATGGGGAAGACCCCTGGAAGCATTTCTGACTCCCAGGTTACTGTTATCAACAACGTTGTCAGAGGTATTACGCCACTTTTACGGACTCACAATAAAACATACAAAAACGAAACCAAAATGGATTTTCCTGGGAAATATGTTAAGAAACATTCTTTCCAGGGTAATGACTTGTATATAAGGCAAAATAAATAAGCAAAAACAAAAATGCTCCTCCACACCTTGGGCTATGTTCACACATAGTGTTTTTGCACTTTTGCATTGCTTTCAACCAAGACAAAAGCATTCACCGGGAAATGTAATTTCAATATTTTACAACCTTATCTGGCCATGTGGTGTGTGACACATCATCAGACACATGCATACAGTGCTGAAAAGACATGGGAACAGCATGGGGAAGACACATGGAAACATCTCTCACTCCCAGGTCACTGCCTAAAAGTGTGCCCATCATAAGTGATCCTTGGCACATGTGAAGATACCTGCCGCCATGCACCTGTCGTTGCAGACTTGCAACAATCACCATCCACGTCCTTGTCCCAGTGCAGCGTTCAGTTGTCCCTACCCCATTCCTTGGAATGCAAGCGCAAGTATGCAGCCAGCCACCCACCGACCCACAGGCTGCAATACTATACTGCCAAATTTTTCACAGCTGCTTGCACTTGAAATATGGCCTTTAAGGCTCATGGAGGCGGAAGCTGTCCACAACCTTATGGCAGCGGCGACCGGATGTCCATACTTGGTCCCCAGCAGCTGCCACTATTTGTCCCGGTGTCGTCTCCGCCTTCCACAAGCACGGGTCCCACAACATTACCCATGCAGTCCCCAGTGCACTTACTGGGAAGGACCACCTAACCACAAACACGTGGTCAAGTGAATGTGGCCAGGGACAGTACGCAGCCAGTCCACAGCTTGTCGGTGAGTTGTATTTCACCACAGCCATATTTTTTAGCTTGGTGAAAGGACTGACTTTTGGGAAACCATATCTACTCCAGCTGTCATTTCTCCCAGGAAGTCCTCTAAAGCTGCTTACACTTGAAATGAGGCCTTTTAGGCTTGTGGAGGCGGAAGCTTTTCACAACCGCATGGTGGCAGCCTGGTGTCCATACTTGGTCCCCAGACGCCACTATTTCTCCCGGTATCGTCTCCGCCTTCCACAAGTAAAAGTCTGTGAACATTACTGCTGGTACTTTTCTGTGGGAATCTGCTTCCCTCCTACCAGCCTGTAATATTTCCAGTGAACTATGGTACGACGCCATGGTATTAGCACTGCCCGCAGTACCAGTAGCGAAGCCATCCCCAATTTACTTCTCAGGAATTCTATTTGGTAGACTGAGTGGCTGCCCAAATACATTAGTTTCTCACAAAGGAGCTGAAGATATAGTGGAAGTAAGTACAAGTTTCTCCAGCTTGTTAGATATCAGAGAGCGAACAGCAGCACATTGGCTCAGTGGTTAGCACTGAAGCCTTTCAGCGCTGGGATCCTGGGTTCAAATCCCGGTAAGGACAACATCTGTAAGGATCTTGTATGTTCTCCCCGTGTTTGCGTGGGTTTCCACCTCAGTAAGAAAGGAGCCATAGAGTGTCCGGGAACCTTCACACACACTTTTCTTAGCCAGGACTGCTTCTCTGCAGGGTTGGACAGTCCAACCAGAGAATCCTCGGGTGGGCCCTGGTTTCTCCATCAGGAGAGTTCATGATAGCGCAAACTTTGCAGCAGCTATGGGGCTCTTGAGCGGAGGAGAAAGGTGAGCCCTCAGAATCAAATTCTCTGGTGGGCCCAATGTTTTTCAGTTTGAAACTGCTTCTCAGTGGGAGTTGTATTTCACCACAGCCATATTCTTTACCTTGGTGAAAGGCCTGGCATAGACGGAAACCGTATCTACTCCAGCTGTCATTTCTCTGTCACCAGATTCCGCCCATTGTCACACATGACCATGCCTGGCTGTATGTTCAGCGGTGAAAGCCACAGATCAGGCTGCTGTGTTACAGCTTTCAACAACTCTACAGTGCTAGGCGGTTTGACACCTAAGCATTAAGCATGTTATCTTCAACACAGCCTGTTGCAGCTTGGCCATGGCAGTGCTGCAATGCTTTCAGCTTGTGACTGATGTGGTCATTTCGGAGATAGAGGCAGTGCTGCAATTCTTTCAGCTTGTGACTGATGTGGTCATTTCGGAGATAGAGGCCGAACAGGAGGAGGTGGTGCAGGAGCTGAATAATGTGATTACATTGAGGTTACTTTGGCGACTCTGGTTTTTATACTAAAGAAAGATCCCACTGTTTTTTTTTTGTTTGTTTTTTACGTTATTTTTAAAAATAATGCTTTCACCGGGAAATGTCATTTTAACATTTTACAACCTAAGGCTGTGTGCCCACGATGCATTTTTTAAGCGTTTCCGCAGCGGCAAAAACGCTCCAGAAACGCTTAAAAACGCATGGTAGAAGGCCTGCCATGTTCCCCAATGATAATTAATCACTGCGGATTATCATTGCGGAAAAAAACGCAGCACTACCAATTATTTTGCGGAAGCGCTGCGTTTTCTCCACCATTGACTTGCATTAGAATGCATGTATTACGCTTCACTAGATAAGCACATGTGAAATACATACGTTCAATGTGCGGATGGTACCTGGGTGTGGAGGACAGAAGACTATTCTCCGGACCCGGGTACCATAGAACCTGTGAAAAAAAGAATAAAATAAAAAGTAAATATTATATTTACCTTCTGATGGCCTCCAGTCTCCTTGTCTTCACTTGCCGGCAGCTCGCGATGGACTGAAGGACCTGCGCTAACGTCATAGTCATGTGACGGATCACACGATGCTGACGTCGGCAGGTCCTTCAGTGTACCGCGATCTGTCGGCAAGGGAGAACGGAGGGAAACAAGATGTGTTCTGTCCCAAGGTCCGACTGGGTCCCGGCTTCCACTATGTTAACCCAGTGTGCCGTCAGTGAGATGTACCATCCCTGCTCACAAGCACTTGTCCACGTGTCCATGGTTAGGTGGACTTTCCCAGTAACTGCATTGTTGAGGGCACAGCTAATGTTGTGGGACACGTGCTCGTGTAATGCAGTGATGGCACACCGGGAGAAATAGTGTCGGCTGGGGACCGAGTACCAAAGGACGGCTTCCACCATCAGGTTGCGGAAAGCTTCCATCTCCACAAGCCTAAAAGGCAACATTTCGAGCGCAAGCAGTCGCGAAATGTGTGAATTTAGTAGTGAGGCCTGTGAGGCGTTGGCTGCATATTTGCGCTTGCATTTCAAGGACTGGGGTAGGGACAATTGAATGCTGCGCTGGGACAAGGACATGCTTGCTGATGGTGCTACTTGAGAGTGTGCAATGACAAGAGCAGGGCAGGAGGCATCTTAGCATGTGCCATGGACAGAGGATTGGCTTGCACGCACAACAGTGGAAGAAGCAGTGGTGCCACCCGCAGACACTATTCCTGGACCCTGGGGTTCGGTCCACTTAGTCGGGTGCTTTGCTGCCATGCACCGGATCATGCTGGTGGTGGTCAGGCTGCTAGTTTTGCTACCCCTGATGATGTTGTCATGTTGATGTTACGGGAAACGGTTGCCCGCCTTCTGTCTGTGGCCACCACACTGCTTCTTCCTGCCTCTTGTGGTGCTACGCCTCCCTCCCCCTGCAAGGTTGGGTCAGTTACTATATCATCCACCACCTCGTCTTCCACTTCCGCACCCTGGTCCTCCTCCTGACTTTATGGCAATTGTGTATCATCATCGTCCACCTCTTGTGACAGTTTCCCACCGTTGCCTTTATGTGATCGTGGCTGCTCAAATATTTGGGCATCGCTACATGCGATCTCCTCTTGCCCTGCTTCAAGTGGATCGGGCGAGCGGCCCGAATCTATAAATGGAAAAGTGAACAGCTCTTCAGAGTGTCCAAGTGTGGGATCAGTTGTCTCCTGGCACTCGGCATGGTGGGAGGAAGGAGGATCAGCTTGAGAAATATGCGGTCCAGGCTCACGGCTACTGAGACTTGACCGTGTGGAAGACAGGGTGGTGGTGGTGGTGGTTAGGTAACTGGAAGCATTATCTGCTATCTAACAAATAACCTATTCACACTGCTCTGTGTTCAATAGTGGTGTTCTGCGATCCCCTATTAATTGGGACAGCAAGGTCGAGCGAGAAGATGTGGGTGTTTGTTGTTGCACAATTTCATCTAGCCCACGACCTGAGCCTCGTCCTCTGCATGCACCATCATCACCATCATGTCCACTTCCCCGTCCCTTGCCACGCGCCTTACCCATTTTAAATGGAGGACAATATTTTCCATGTTCAGTACAAATGCTGGATTTGAACCGCAGTGATATGTGATACGTGTGACGGAAACCACAGTTTTAAATAGCTGGTATGTAAGTAACTATTTTTACAGCGACCTCATGTCAATAACTTCACTGACACACTGCAACAAAATTTCAATTGAGGCCAGAAATGGTAGAACTTTCAGCGCAATTATATGTGATCCGTGTGGCGGACAAACCACAGTTTTAAATAGATGAATTTTTAGCGCTGTAATATGGAAAGGATCTGGCTGTTTTCTGCAGTGCCAACAAGCAAATGGAGCAGAAAACAGTGTACTCTGGATTGCTTTTTCAGCAAATAATCAGGATTAAGATCCAAAAAAAATTATTCCTGGCCCCTGATACCTGGGGCTATTACTAGAAATATCTGTAAAAGCACCAGCAGACAGAACTGGAATGGACCCTTTTGCTATATGCACTGCAGTCTGCCACATACACTGCCTGCCTGCCTAGCACTGATATCTATACAGCTGGATTAGTCCTCAGAAGAATTGTTAGTTGAGATGGATATGTGTAGAATATGTTGTGGTATACCTACACTAACTAAGAAACAAGCAAATCTCTCCCTAGTTCAGCAGCACCTCTCCCTACACTGCCTGATTCCATAGATATAGACCTGATGACACTGTGCGGCCAGCCAATCACTGTATTGCCACAACCTACATGTGTGGCAGACAATTCCCTATGTTCATTCATGCTCTAAAGAGCGCCAAACATGCAGGGAGGGGACCCAAGCTCCCACCGAGAAACCCCGGAAATACTCGGCGAGCGCCGAGCATCTTGAGCAGTGAGATGCTCGGGCGAGCACCGAGCAGTAGCGAGCATATGCGCTCATCACTACCCACTACTCCTTATACATAACCCTTACCAAGTTACCGTTCAGTAAAGACTGTGTTTTAGAATGGGATTCTCATTTGTTGAACCAATGGTTCTGGCCGACCAACACCATGCAAGGCCCTCACAGCACCAACACAGAGCCAAGACCCACTTGGTGCTCTAATACACTATATGTTGCCAATTTACAAACAGACACAGTACACTAATGAATACAAGAACTCTACTCTTGCTGTAAACATTAGAAACATAAGGTACCTACTTAACATTTTGTTGATCAAAAAGTGCAAAAGCCATCCAACCACTTTAAGGTCTGCCTAAATATGGATGGTCCCTATCATTAATGTCCTACCTCTTTATGAGCCAAACCAGGACTCATCTGAACTGAGGAAGTGAAAGGAAACCAGACATTGCATACAATTAAAGCCTAGTCTAAGAAAGATAGATGGGTAAGAGTGACAAATTTGACATACATAAATGTTAGCTAAGTACCTTATATTTTTAAACTTTTACAGCAATAACAGCAATAACAGAATTTATGTGTTCATTAATTGCAGTGTGCGAATTCACCATGTATGCATGTGTTTGTATATTGGCCACATAGTGTATGTGTGTACCTGTACATTAATTTAATATTAAAGGTGTGCTAGTCCTATTGTTTTCTTTGTAGTACATACTGTTAGGTGTGGTACCCTTTATGACTCAGCACCCTTATCCACCAAGACAAGGTTTTAATTGTGAACAATGTCTGGTTTCCTTTCACGTTCCCAGCTCAGATGACGCCTCATTTGACACATGGAGAGACAGGACCTTGGTGATAGGGACCATCCATATATAGGTACACGTTGGCGTGGTTGTATGGGTTTTACATTTTTTCATAAAAAAATATTAACAAGTATGTTATGTTTTTAACATTTACAGAAATAGTGGAGTTTGCGTATTCATTAATCGCAGTATTAATCATGACTCATGAGTACCGTATTTTTTGGACTATAAGATGCACTATAAGACGCCATGGATTCAGGAAAATGGCCTCTGGAGGCAGCACATGCGGCTGGATCAAGATCCCAATCTGCGCACACGCCGCCTCCGGTGGCCCACAGCTTCAGGAAAATGGCAGACTGGAAAGCAATGATACACTGTCCTCTGCTCACTGCCGACACCGGGCCCGAGACATCGCCACACTTCTGCAGCTGTTCGCTTCTTGAGGAAGAGACCTTGCTCCACACAACGCACTCTGCTTTGACTCACCGCCGACACCGGACCCACAGCATCGCACCGCTGATATACTCCCTCTTCCTACCCAGGGCCCGCAGCATTGCCCCACTTCTGCCTCCGCCGGCTTTCTAAGGAAAGGACTATGCCTCCTGTGACCCTGCTCCACCGCCGCCACCCCCCCCCCCCCATAAGATATCTTAAATTCAGGCTGTAAGATGGACCCTGATGTTGTAAAAATCTTTTTTATTTCCTATTTTCCACTCCAAAATTTGGGGTGCGTATTATAGTCCAAAAAATACGGTATATGTTTGTATATTGGCCACATATTGTAGCAGATTTCTGCACCTGTTCATTAATTTAATAATAAAGGTGTGCAGGTCGTTTTTTTCATTTTAGGTGTATAACAGTACCCCTAGCTCCTCCCCCCACCTTTTAGGGACCCTCCCAATAGAGTATGATTATAATTGACACTGGGCAGCATTAAAGGGAACCTGTTAGTAGGATCTACCCTCCTGAGCCATCTATATGAGCATGTAGGTGATAGGAAGCAGAATAAAGTGATACTTTGATATCTGTGATTCAATTTCTTATTCTAGAGAAATCCATGTTTTTCTTATAGGTAAATGAGCTGTTAAGATCTATGGGCCGAAAACTGATCTGTATGAGAATTTGCCTCCAGAGCTTTGATTTCTCTGGAATAAAACATTGGATTACAGATACCAAGATATCATTTTATTCAACTTCCTATGGCGTGCATGGCCATATAGACGACTTAGGTATGTTGATCCTGACAAATTTCCTTTAATGTCATTTTTGGGTACCCAGCATCCAGACTGTATCCCTTTCAGTCTATCAAATAGAAGAGATTACTGTGAACTTTCATCCGTACAGAATTTGGTTGATCTTATACTGGATCAGAGACATAAGCAGGATCAGTTTTATCTGTAGAAGAGAATTTGTTGAGGACCAGAGGATGCAGTAGAGAAACATGAAAAGCATTAGGAATTTCTAACGTAGAAGGTAGCTTCAGAATTAAAGTGACTGGATTAAATTGTAGAACAATTTGGCTGCGTGCGCAGCGGAAACGCATAAAAAACGCTTGGTAATCCGCACCCCATGGTCCCCAATGGCATTCCGCAATGTCAATGCACATGCTGCGGATTTTTCCGCAGCGTTTCTGCTGTGCTCATAAATCCACAGCATGTTCATTCATTTTTCTGAAGCGCAGTGGAATCGCCACCATTGACTTGCATTGAGACGCATATAATCCGTGTCTGTACATTTGTACACGCGGATTATATGCGTTTCAATGTGCGGATGGTACCCAGTTCTGGAGGAGAGAAGACTCTCTCATCCAGACCTGGGTACCATTGTACCTGTAAAAAAAAGAATAAAATAATAAATAAAGTTTATATTCACCTGTCCGGCGGCCCCTGCAGCGCTTATCTTCCAGGACCTGAGATGACCGCAGGCTGTCTCGCAAGAGCCCGGCAACCAGGAAGAAGCCAGGACGAGCGCGACAGCACACGCGGCGGGGCATCGGAGGTAATGATAGCTTTATTTTTACGGTCACACTATATAAATCCATGCCATTTGCATGGATTTATATAGTGTGACCTAGTTGTCAAGCACTTTCCAAGTGATGCTATCGCCTGGAAAGCGCTTGTCAGTCCGCATGCGGAAACACATGCGTTAACGCATGTGGATACGCATGTGAATCCGCATGTATTCCGCATGTATTCTGCAGGAAAAATGCATGCACAATCTGCATGCGTT
The DNA here is from genome assembly GCF_046119375.1 of Phyllobates terribilis. Classification (NCBI taxonomy): domain Eukaryota; kingdom Metazoa; phylum Chordata; class Amphibia; order Anura; family Dendrobatidae; genus Phyllobates; species Phyllobates terribilis. The sequence continues at coordinate 280,401,093 of NW_027362767.1, forward strand.
TTTTCTGCCAGGGAGATGCAGAAATGCTGCAGAAATTTTCTGCTTCATTTCTGCATCGTGGGCACATAGCCTTTAGACTAAACTAAAGGACTTAGGAGCCAGCTTTTTGTAAAGAGTATTTAAATAAATTTTTGTTAGTGTAAAGTCAAACCTTATCTTTTGGGAGAGATATTGGGAACAGGTCAACAATGTCTATCAGCACTCTTAACACGGCTACAGTCAAATTGGTTTGCAGATGTTGTGTATGTCCTCAGAGATGCAATTTACAGCAGGAAGTAGACTTTTATGTGCAACTGTCAGAGGAAGACAAGGCGCTCAACCAAACACTGGACCAAATGGAGATTTTCCAGAAGACCCTGAAACTGAATTGTGGGAGAATTCGTACGAAGGAAGCAAATCCGGTCAATTATTGTGCTGGGAGCTGATGAAAATTAGGTGAATATTGTTAGGAACCGTGGTTCTGTGCTCCCACCTGGGAATAGAGCAGGTCCGGTGCTGCGCTACTCTGGTCGCAGGCACCGCCATTGTCCTGATCCTGGAGGCAGAGCTACTACGCGTGCACGGAGACTTTCCCAATCTTTTCGTGTTCTGGTGTTGTAGGATGTGTGAGAATGCGGGATGCCGTGTCTGTCACTGATTTCCTCAGTTACTAGGTTATGCAGGACGCTGCTTTGTCTGGCATTAAGCAATGGTGGAATTGTGTTTATTCTGTTGTGCAGGCTAGCAAGGAGTGGCTTAAAAATCCTATCGAAAGACCAAACAATATATGGTCTGTAACCCCTGTAATACTAACGACACCAAAAGAAAGTTCAGTTAGGGAAAAGGAGGCTAACTAAGCCGGAAAAAGGAAGCCCTGTACTGTAAATGATTACCTCTATTATACTGTAGATAATCCCAAACTGACACAAAAGGGGTTTGAAAAAGGTAATAAATTTTATTACATAATATTACATTAAATTACACAATAGCAATAAAGGAATAAAAAAGTGGATGGGGAGGAGAGAGGGCAGCTAAAGAAAACAGGGTAATACAGAAATTCCCCGTTCAGAGACTAGCATCCCCAAAAGCAACTCACAATGTATATCAGATAGGAATATAGGCTGTCAACTGGATAATATAGTTATATGAAGTTCTGACAGAAAATCATACCAAGTAATGTCGAGTCTGTCAGAAAAGGCACAACATGAAACATGTATATCCGACTATAGTGGATTATACGTAAAGAGGTGGCCAAATGGTAAAGTCCATATCGTCAAATCCATAAAATTAAAACATTTCCATTACCTTGAGTCATTATTATAGGACAGCGTAGGGTGAGATGCTGGGGATGCCTGGCAGCCTGGACGCGCGTTTCGCCCGGAAATGGCTTCGTCAGGAGGCGTAGCTAGCGTGCAGGAAGAGGACACCTTATGTATGTGACAATGCCAATCAGCGGCATCCGTGTGGCGAAGCCCCACCCCCGGCGATGACGCGGGCGCGGCACGCCACACGCGGCAAGCCAGGGGATGAATATCTCCCCCGTTGCCGCGGCGACGCGCCCCGCCCACGACGCCGCCGGAGCGGAGACACGCCACTACCACAGAAAAGAAAATGAAAGAAAATGAAAATAATAATAAGGCAAGAATGCGTGATATGAACAAAGACAGATTCCAGTGTATCGGGTCTCACCGAGAATGTATTCTGCATCAGACAGAGACACTCGCATGGTAGTGTCCGGCCCCCGGCGATGATGCGGGCAAGACAAGCTATGCACCGCCCACAGGGGGCGTGCCCCCCGTCGCCATGGCGACGCGCCCAGCCCGCAGCACCGCCGGACCCGGAAACAATCCAGCGAGGAAAGCAGAAGATATAAGGTTATATAAGATATATAGAACGAATGTCAATGAGCAGAAAGATATAGGGAGGTGCAGCGCGATGTCAGCACATGGAACGGCCGTTTCACTGTGTCGCAAGGCGCTGTGCTCCCATAAACAGAGGACATAGAATCAAGATCCCAGTAAAGGAAAAGAAAAGGGAATAACTGAATGGACAATGAGTCGACTCTCCATATAAAATAGCAGACAATCATGTGAATAAAAATGAATCATACATATATAGGTAAACATGAAAAGAATTATTGGACAAAAGATATATATTAATGACAATATATAAAGCATGTAATTTACATTTGAGTTTTTATATAAAAAAAAAAAAAATACGATAACCATAAAGATGATGATATTATCATTATATAAATTTCGAAATGTATTCCTATAGTGTAAAATAGCCAATCACGACAAAAGAATATATAGGAAATATATTAAGAGTATCAAAAACCTCAAAAATGCAAGTTTAACTGCTAAATATTATAATAATAACAATATGTCAATTCTATACATTCCTCCAAATTGGTTCCCTTCATCCAAGGATTATGAATATGATTGTTGTGGTAGTTAATTACGGAGATAATCCATTCGAAAATAGTTAATTATTTTTCAGAATTCTTCAAAGTGTTCAATAAATTATATCCTCCGCTGGTCCGATGCACAGATAAGATTCATTCGGATAGTTCGCACCACCCTATAATCAGGGCGTGGTGATCTAGATCGGATAAATAAAGGAAAATGTAAGATAAAATCATAAGGGGGTACAGAAGGGTAATAGCCCGAGAAAGTGAGGAAAAGAGGACAAAAGGTGTCAGGATAAAAGTAGCGCAGCACTTAAATTTACAAAAAAGACTTGAAACTGACCATATCATTCAACCCCTTTGGGGAGACAGTATCCAGTAGCACGATCCACCGTGTCTTTCTTTGAAGCAGCTTCTTTTTAATATTTCCCCCTCTAATCCCCATATATATATGATCAATACCCCGAACTGTTAACCCACGTGGGTTGCCTTTATGATATTCTAAAAAATGCTTGGGTATTGTTTTAAGGGAGTTAGGGTCAATACAAGAAGAGGCGTTGTTAATATCTCTAATATGTTCCTGTATGCGTACTTTTAAGGCTCTGGTGGTCATGCCTATATAAATTAGTCCGCAGGGACAGGTGAGATGATAGACAACTGCCTCAGTATTACAGGTGACATGGTGGACAATGCGAAAGGACCTATCTCCGTTGGAGTTGCAGAAATATGATGCTTTTGGTAGAAATCTGCATATCGAGCATCTACCGCATGATGAGCTGCCCCAGGGCGGGCCTTTGCTCCTAGCTAGGAAAGAATTTTTGGGGGGAATATAGTGACTATTGGTTATTAAATCACTCAATGTGTTAGATTACCGCCAGGTAACAGCTGGTCCGTTCGGGAGTTGACTTTTTAAATCTCTGTCAGTTAGTAATACAGACCAGTGTCTCGTCAGAATTTTTTTGATATAAGACCAGTTGTTATTGAACGTCGTTATAAATCTGGGATATGAGTTTTCTGTAAATTCTCCAATTTTAGGTTTGGACTTTGAAACAAGAAGACTTTGTCTATCTGAATTTTTTGCTCTGAAATAAGCTTTATTTACATCTCGGGTGTTATAGCCTCTATTCAGAAATCTTTTAGAGAGGTCTTGGGCTTGATAAGCAAATTTATCATCACTGGAGCATATCCGACGGGCTCTGAGAAACTGGCCGATAGGGATTGAACTTTTACCATTTGGCCACCTCTTTACGTATAATCCACTATAGTCGGATATACATGTTTCATGTTGTGCCTTTTCTGACAGACTCGACATTACTTGGTATGATTTTCTGTCAGAACTTCATATAACTATATTATCCAGTTGACAGCCTATATTCCTATCTGATATACATTGTGAGTTGCTTTTGGGGATGCTAGTCTCTGAACGGGGAATTTCTGTATTACCCTGTTTTCTTTAGCTGCCCTCTCTCCTCCCCATCCACTTTTTTATTCCTTTATTGCTATTGTGTAATTTAATGTAATATTATGTAATAAAATTTATTACCTTTTTCAAACCCCTTTTGTGTCAGTTTGGGATTATCTACAGTATAATAGAGGTAATCATTTACAGTACAGGGCTTCCTTTTTCCGGCTTAGTTAGCCTCCTTTTCCCTAACTGAACTTTCTTTTGGTGTAGCAAGGAGTGGCTGTCTGGGGATGATTGGGAGGTAATCAACCACTGATCATTAGGCGGGCTATGTTATCCTGCTCCCTGCACAGTGCCTTGCTGTTTATTGCAGTTCCTATGTGCTGTAGTGCTGAGCGTTGCTATAATTAGGTTTGCTATCTATTCAGGGGCTTTCTCATTTTCTCTTTTGGTTTCACTTCCTGGGGTTCTTGCAGACGTACTCACCTGGTTCTTGACTAGGCACCTGCCGCGTCACCAGATGCCAGCTGTCCGGCAACACTGGGCTTGGGAAGGGCTCTGCCAAAGTCCCCCTTTCATTTACTGGGAGCTGGGTGAAGAGTATTCCCAGCCCTCAAGAGCTCGCCTAGCTGGGCAGCTTGCGCTAAGTGCATCTGTAGCTGCGCTATTGCTGGTTTGGCACCGGTCTCACTTTGCTTTGTCCCTCTGCAAAGAGCATATCAAGTATATGATGTTTATTTTTTATTTTAATAGCACTTGGAGAGTGACTGTGGGGCATTACAGAGTTTGGGGGCATCATACTATGTATAGGGAGGGGAATTATGCTGTATAGGGTGGTTAGGAGGGTCTTCTCTGAGAGGTGACTCACACATCATTAGCACTTTACTGCGCATGCAACACCACAGGAAATGATGGCACTTGAAATTACAGGTGGGGAGGGGTGGTTACTCAATTAAGAATGACCTGTCAGCTAGTGACCATAGGCCGGCAGTAGATGGGAAAAAAAAGGAGAGAGGCCTTAGTGTTGTAAGAGCATGGCCCTGCACTAGTGGCTCACTGGTATTAAAATTGAGCAAGTGATTTCTCTGTAATGGAAACAAGGATTGATAAAACAAAGATATGGATTTATTCAGCATTACAGAGACCTAACAAAGATGTTTTTAGTTTGAGGTGCAAAAACCTGCTGACAGGTTCCCTTTAATGATAATTACCGTATAAGCTATAATAATAATAATAATAGTTTATTTTTATAGCGCCAACATATTCCGCAGCACTTTACAAATTTTAGGGGGGACTTATACAGACAATACAGAATAAGCATATCTCATATCGAACGGAGTGAGGGCCCTGCTCGCGAGCTTACAGTCTATGAGGAAGTGGGGGAGACACAAAAGGTAAAAAGTACATATATTGTATAATGCAGCCTTGATATACTGAATAGGATAAATAATAATACATGGACTGGTCGCCAGCCAGTATGTGTGCAGTCCTGACAGAGGCTTTTATGTGCATGGTTGGTTTGAACCCGAAGTTGAAGAAGATTTTAATATGGGGGAAAGCTGGGATGGACAGAGTGTGTTTAGGTGATACGCCAATCTAAAGAAATGTGTTTTTAGGGTTCGCTTGAAACTGTGGGTATTGGGAATTAATCGAACTGTCCTGGGTAGTGCATTCCAGAGAATTGGCGCAGCACGCGAGAAATCTTGGAGACGGGAGTGGGAAGTTCGGATTATGGAGGATTTTAGTTTCAAGTCATTTGCAGAACGGAGGGCACGTGTAGGGTGGTAGACTGAGACAAGGGAGGAGATGTAGGGGGGTACTGAAGCATGGAGCGCTTTGTGGGTAAGCGTGATAAGTTTAAAACGAACTCTATATTGGATGGGCAACCAATGCAATGACTGGCACAGGAAAGAGGCATCTGAGTAGCGGTTGGCGAGGAATATGATCCTGGCTGCTGCGTTCAGGACGGATTGGAGAGGGGAGAGTTTAGTAAGAGGGAGACCGATTAGTAGAGCGTTGCAATAGTCAAGACGAGAATGAATAAGAGCGACAGTAAGAGTTTTTGCCGAGTCAAAGGTGAGAAAAGTCCTGATTCTTGAGATGTTTTTGAGGTGTAGATGACATGAACGAGCGAGTGATTTGATGTGAGGAGTGAAAGAAAGATCTGAATCAAAAATGACCCCAAGACAGCGGGCTTGATGCTGGGGAGTAATGGTTGAGCCACAAACGGAGATGGCAATATCGGGCACAGGTAGATTAATGGAGGGAGGAAAGACGAGTAGTTCAGTTTTTGACAGATTCAGTTTTAGGTAGAGGGAGGACATAATGTTAGACACAGCAGAAAGACAATCACTGGTCTTTTGTAGTAATGCAGGGGTGATGTCCGGAGCAGAGGTGTATAATTGGGTGTCATCAGCATAGAGATGGTACTGAAAACCGAATCTACTGATTGTTTGTCCAATAGGAGCGGTGTATAAGGAGAAAAGAAGGGGGCCTAGGACTGATCCTTGAGGAACCCCGACAGTAAGAGGAAGTAGGGAGGAGGAGGAGCCGGCAAAAGACACAGAGAAGGAGCGGTCAGAGAGATAAGAGGAGAACCAGGAGAGAACCGTGTCCTTGAGGCCAATAGTGCGGAGCATAGTGAGGAGGAGCTGGTGATCCACAGTGTCAAATGCTGCAGAGAGATCCAGGAGAATCAGCAGGGAGTAGTGACCATTAGATTTAGCTGTTAGTAGATCATTAGAGACTTTAGTGAGGGCAGTTTCAGTAGAATGTAAAGAGCGGAAACCAGATTGTAAAGGGTCAAGAAGAGAGTTGTCTGAGAGATAGCGGATTAGACGGGAGTGGACCAGGCGTTCCAGGAGTTTAGAGATAAAGGGAAGATTGGAAACAGGTCTGTAGTTGGCCGTGCAGTTCTGGTCGAGGGATGGTTTTTTAAGTAATGGTTGTATGCTGGCGTGTTTAAAAGAAGAGGGAAAGATACCAGATGAGAGGGAAAGGTTGAAAATTTTAGTTAGGTGAGAGGTGACAGCTGGAGCAAGGGACTGAAGGAGATGTGAGGGAATAGGGTCGCTGGTGCAGGTGGTAGGGCGAGAAGATGCAAGGAGCCTGATCACTTCATCTTCCGTGACTGGTTCGAAGTCAGAAAATGAGCAAGATACAATGTGGCGGGGGGGAGCATGCATAACATTTGGGGATTGGGAGAAAATTTCCTGTCGCATTTCTAATTTGGTGAAGATTAGTGAGGAGCAAACGTGCTCACCACTACTCGGTACTCGCCCGAGCATCATGGTGCTCGACAACCTCGGCGCTCGGTGAGTATTTCTGGGTTGCTCGGGCGGGAACTCGGGTCCCCTCCCTGCATGTTTGGTGCTCTTTAGAGAGCCAATGAACATGCAGGTAGTGATTAGCGAGTATGTTTTGTTAACCCTTTCGCCGAGTATGCTCGGGTGAGCACCAAGTAGTTACAGCTGCTCGGTGTTATGTTTGAAGCACTCCTGTGTGCATGATTTGCGACTGTTTAACAGCTTTAATTCATGCGAGGAATGTGTAAGAAATAGACATTCCTCACAAGTATTAAATCTGTCAAACAGTCGCAAATCATGCACACGGGAGTGATTCAAACATAACACTGAGCAGCTGTAACTACTCGGTGCTCAGCCCGAGCATACTCGGCGAAAGGGTTAGCAAAACATAATTGCTCATCACTACATGCAGGGATAGCCTGCCATGCACTGTAATGCCGTAGCCATGTTGGTTGTGGGCATTACAGTGATTGGCTGGCCGCACAGCGTCATCTGGTCTATATCAGACCTGGCGCCGCCATGCTCGTCACAGTCACTCCGGATCAGACAGTGTAGGGAGAGCTGCTGCTGTGTCAGGGAGAGATTTGATCGTGTATTAGGAAGTGTAGGGAGAAAAAACGTACATTACACATATCCATCTTAACAAACAGTCCTTCTGAGGACTAATCCATCTGCAGAGATATCAGGCAGGCAGGGTATATAGGCAGGCGGTTTAAATAGCAGACTGCAGTGCATATAGCACAAGAGGCTCCATTCCAGTTCTGTCGGCTGCTACTGTTAGATATTTCTGGAAATAGGCCCAGGTCTCAGGGGCCAGGAATATTTTTTTTTTCATCTTAATCCTCATTATTTGCTTAAAAAGCAATCCAGAGAACACGTTTTTTCTGCGCCATTTGCTTGTTGGCACTGCAGAATACAGCCAGGTCCTTTCCATATTACAGCGCTAAACATCCATCTATGTAAAACTGTGTTTTCTCCGTCACACAGATCACATATACGTTTTCAGAAAATACTGCCATTTCTGGCCGCCGTTACATTCTTTTTTCAGTGTGTCAGCAAAGTTTTTGACACTGGTTTGCTGTTCAAAACAGTTACCTACAGGCCAGGTATTTAAAGCTGTGTTTTTTCCGTGACATGGATTACATATATGTTTTCAGAAAAAAATGCCATTTCTGGCCGCCATTAAAAAAAAATTTCAGTGTGTCAGTGAAGCAATTGACACCAGATTGCTGTTCAAAATAGTTACCTACGGGCCACGTATTTAAAACTGTGTTTTCTCCGTCATACGGCTCACATATATATAGTCAGAAAATACTGCCATTTCTGGCCTCCATTAAAAATCTCTTTCAGTATGTCAGTGAAGCAATTCACAGCAGTTTGCTGGTCAAACTACTTACCTATAGGCCAAGTATTTAAAACTCTGTTTTCTCCGTCACACGGATCACATATAAATTCGCTCCATACTCAGTCATTTGTAGTGAGCGTGGAAGATACTGTCCTCCATTTAAAATGGGCAAGGCACGTGGCAAGGGACGGGGAACTAGACATGATGGTAATGGTGCATGCAGAGGCCGAGGACAAGGCCGTGGGCATGCCGAAATTGTGCCACAACAAACACCCACATCTTCTCGCCTGACCTTCTTGTCCCAATTTCTAGGGGACCACAGCACAACACTATTGAACCCAGAGCAGTGTCAAAAGGTTGTTGGTTGGATAGCGGATAATGCTTCCAGTCACTTAGCCACCACCACCACCACCCTGTCTTCCACACAGTCAAGTCTCAGTAGCCGTGAGTCTGGACCGCATATTCCTCACCCTGATCCTCCTTTCCACCATGCCGAGTACCCAGAGACCACTGATCCCAGACTTGGACACTCTGAAGAGCTGTTCACTTTTCCATTTATAGATTCGGGCCTCTCGCCCGATCCACTTGAAGCAGGGCAAGAGGAGATCGCGCGTAGCGATGCCCAAATATTTGAGCAGCCACGGTCACACGAAGGCGATGGTGGGAAAGTGTCACAAGAGGTGGACGATGATGAGACAAAATTGGCTGAAAGTCAGGAGGAGGACCAGGGTGCAGAAGTGGAAGACAAGGTGGTGGATAATATTGTAACTGACCCAACCTGGCAGGAGCGAAGACAGCAGCACACAGGGGGAGGGAGGCAGAGCACCCCAACAGGCAGGAAGAAGCAGTGTGGTGGCCGCAGACAGAAGGCAGGCAACCGGTCCCCGTAACACCAACACGAAGGAAGTTGCCAGTACAACTGTTAGGTCTTCCCGAGTCTGGTTGTTTTTTAAAGACTCTGCCGATAACCCCAAAAAGGCCATTTGCAACACTTGCCAGGCCAGCATCATCAGGGGTGGCAAAACGACCAGCCTGACCACCACCAGCATGATCAGGCACATGGCAGCAAAGCATCCGACTTTATGGGCCGAACACCTGGGTCCAGGAACAGTGTCTGCGGATGGCACCATTGCTTCTTCCGCTGTTGTGCATGCAAGCCAATCCCCTGTCCATGGTGCATGCGAAGATGCCTCCTGCCCTGCACCTGTCGTTGCACACTCTCAAGTAGCAGCATCAGAGAGCACGTCCATGTCCTTGTCCTTGTCCCAGCACAGCGTTCAGTTGTCCATACCCCAGTCCTTGGAACGCAAGCGCAAATATGCAGCCAAGGCCCCACAGGCCACACTACTAAATTCTCCCATTTCACGACTGCTTGCACTCTAAATGTTGCCTTTTAGGCTGGTGGAGACGGAAGCATTCCGCAACCTGATAGCGGCGGCCGTCCCTCGGTACTCGGTCCCCTGCCACCACTATTTCTCCCGGTGTGCCGTCCCCGCATTACACAAGCACGTGTCCCAAAACATTAGCCATGCTTTCAACAACGCAGTTACCGGTAAAGTCCACCTAACCACGGACACATGGACAAGTGTTTGTGGGCAGGGACGGTACATCTCAGTGACGGCACACTGGGTTAACATAGTGGAAGCCGGGACCCAGTCGGACCTTAGGATGGAACACGTCCTCCCGACGCCAAGGATAGCGAGCCCTAGGTCAATCAGGGTTGCCCCACGGTCTACAGCTCCTGCACCTCATCCTCCTCAGCCTCCTCCTCCTCTTCAGCCTTCATCTCCGAAATGACCACATCAGTCACAAGCTGGAAGCACTGCAGCACTGCCTCGGCCAAGCGGCAACAGGCTGTGCTGAAGCTAATATGCTTAGCTGAAAAACCGCACAAAGCTGAAGAGTTGTGGACAGCTCTGAAAGAGCAGGCAGATCTGTGGCTCACACCGCTGAACCTACAGCCAGGCATGGTCGCGTGTGACAATGGCCGGAACTTGGTGGCGGCTCTGAGGCGAGGCGAGCTCACACACGTACCATGCCTGGCCCATGTGCTTAACCTTGTGGTTCAGTGGTTTCTCAAATCCTACCTGGAGCTGTCGGATCTGCTTGTTAAAGTACAACACCTGTGTGCCCATTTTAGAAAGTCAGCTACAGCTTCCTCCGCCCTTGCAGTGTTTCAGCAGCGTTTGCAGCTTCCGGCTCACAGACTGGTGTGTGATGTTTCCACGCGTTGGAACTCTACACTTCAGATGTTGGGAAGGATTTGTGAGCAGAAAAGGGCAGTTGTTGAGTACCAGCATCAACAAGGCCGTCGGTATTCAGTTCAGACTCCACACATAAGACCTCAGGAGTGGACATGGATGTCAGATATATGTACCATCCTCCAAAACTTTGAGGACTCCACCAAGATGGTGAGCGGCGATGACGCCATAATTAGAGTCACCATCCCGCTTCTCTGTCTTCTGAAATGCTCTCTGCTCACAATCAAAGAGGATTCATTGCAGGAGGAGCACAATGAGATGGAGCAAGGAACCAAACAGGGTGATTACACACAGCCCAGCCTCATCTCATCCCAACGTGGATTGGGTGACAATGAGGAAGAGGAGGAGGAGGAGGAAGGACAGGAGCTAGTTTCATGCACTATAGACGGTACTACCTGCACAGCTGTCATACCGTCTGTTCAGCGTGGATGGCCAGAGGACAGAGAGGAGGAGGAGGAGGAGAGCATGGTCAGTCATCCTCTTGGTGAGGACATGGAAGTCTTGCCTGTTAGTAGTCTGGCACGCATGGCCGAGTTTATGTTACGCTGCCTTTCCCATGACTCTCGCGTTCTCAAAATTTTGGGTGACAGTTTTTACTGGTTGGTGACACTTCTAGACCCACGTTGCAAGGAGAACTTTATATCTCTTATTCCTGAAGTGGACAGGTCTACAAATATGGGGCTGTACCAGAAAGCCCTTGTTGCGGAACTATTAAAAAAATTCCCATCTGAAAACGCTGGCGGCAGAGGGCACACTTCGTTGGACAACCAAGGAGTACAGGCGAGAGAGACAACTTCAATCTAGCAGAGGCAGGGGAACACTGTCAAAGTTCTGGGAGAGTTTTCTCAGACCCTCCCATCGGACAGGCCCTGAGGCGCGGGGTACTATCACAAGTAGTGCAAAGTTTGGGAAGATGCTTAGGGAGTATCTTGCCGACCATACCAACATCCTTCGTGATTCCGCTGTTCCCTATAATTATTGGGTATCCAAGCTGGATACGTGGAATGAACTGGCTCTCTATGCCTTGGAGGTCCTGGCCTGCCTTGCCGCCAGCATTTTATCAGAGCTGGTTTTTAGTTCCGCTGGTGGAATTATAACTGATAAGCGCATCCGTCTGTCAACTGAAAATGCTGACATGCTGACTCTTATAAAAATGAACAAGGGCTGGACTGGGCCAGACTTCTCAACACCATCGAATGATAGCAGCATAACATAAACTCAAATCCAGTGTCTTTTCTTGGGAGGTGTATTCCCATGCACCTTTTCACACCCACCCATGGGTATACGCTTCCTGATTTTGGCTATTTGTTCTTGTCCTCCTCCTTCTCCTCATCCTCCACCACTAGTGTTGAGCGAGCATGCTCGACACTGCTCGTTACTCTCCCGAGCATCTCACTACTCGGGATGTTCGGCGAGCACCTAGCATTTCCGGGTTACTCGGGCGGGAGCTTGTGTCTCCCCCCTGCACGTTTGACGCTTTTTACAGAGCCAATAAACATGCAGGGATTGCCAGCCAGTCACTGTAATGCCGCAGCCATGTTGTTTGTGGGCATTACAGTGATTGGCTGGCCGCACAGCATCACATTGAGTATTTAAAACCGGGCGCCGCCATCTTGGACACAGTCGCTCCGGATCAGACAGTGTAGAGAGGGTGCTGCTGAGTTAGGGAGAGATATATAGTGCGAAATAGGTAGTGTAGGGTCTCTAAAGCCTGCCAAATCAAACAAATAGTCTTTCTCAGTACTAATATCCATCCCAGATATCAGGCAGGCAGGCAGGCTGTATAGGAGACGCAGTGGTTATACCAGCAAACGTTGCATTACAGTCCTGTGTGCTCCTGTTGGTCAAATTGCTAGACTTATCACCCCGGTCTCAGGGGCCAGGAACTTTTAATATTGTGTACATTTGTGTTTTTACTGAAAGGGAACCAGGCAGCTGATAACTGTTGCATGAAAAACAGCTCAGTAATTTCAGCCAGATATATATTTTTCTGAAACACTATGGAGAAAACATACATTTAAAAGCAGAACATAGGGTGACTAGTCCAAGGGGCCAATCCCCAGTGGATTGGCCCCTTGGACTAGTTTTTTCATCTAAATCCTGTATTTTTTTTTCCTCAGTCAGACTGTACAAATACGCGTCTTATTAACCTTTTGGTACCCCCTCTAAAAAAAAATTGAGTGTGTCTGTGACTGTTCAGACACCAATATATCTGTTTAAAAAAGTCTGGTGCAGGCCAGAAAAATAGAACTGTGGTTTTGCAGCTCCACGGGTCAAATCTCTGTATTATCCTGCTTTTGGCATATTTTGCCGTCAAAAAAACTGTAATAGTGTCTCCCTGACTGGTCAGACACCAATATATCTGTTTAAAAGAGTTTGGTGTGGGCCAGAGAAATAGAACTGTGGTTTTGCAGTTCCATGGGTCAAATCTCTGTATTATCCTGCTTTTGGCATTTTTTGCCGTAAAAAAAACTGTAATAGTGTCTCCCTGACTGGTCAGACACCAATATATCTGTTTAAAAGATTCTGGTGTATGCCACATAACTATAACTGTGGTTTTGCAGTTCCACGGGTCAAATCTCTGTATTATCCTGTTTTTGGCATTTTTTGCCGTAAAAAAAAACTGTAATAGTGTCTCCCTGACTGGTCAGACACCAATTTATCTGTTTAAAAGATTCTGGAGTACGCCACATAACTATAACTGTAGTTTTGCAGTTCCACGGGTCAAATCTCTGTATTATCCTGCTTTTGGCATTTTTGCCGTAAAAAAAACTGTAATAGTGTCTCCCTGACTGGTCAGACACCAATATATCTGTTTAAAAGAGTCTGGTGTGGGCTAGAGAAATAGAACTGTGGTTTTGCAGTTCCATGGGTCAAATCTCTGTATTATCCTGCTTTTGGCATTTTTTGCCGTAAAAAAAACCAGTAATAGTGTCTCCCTGACTGGACAGACACTAATATATCTATTTAAAAGAGTCTGGTGTATGCCAGAGAAATAGAACTGTGGTTTTGCAGTTTCACGGGTCAAATCTCTGTATTATCCTGTTTTTGGCATTTTTTGCCTTAAAAAAAACTGTAATAGTTTCTCCCTGACTGGTCAGACACCAATATATCTGTTTAAAAGATTCTGGTGTAGGCCAGAAAAATAGAACTGTGGTTTTGCAGTTCCACGGGTCAAATCTCTGTATTATCCTGTTTTGGGCATTTTTTGCAGTAAAAAAACCTGTAATAGTGTCTCCCTGACTGGTCAGACACCAATATATCTGTTTAAATGAGTTTGGTGTAGGCCAGAAAAATAGAACTGTGGTTTTGCAGTTCCTTGGGTCAAATTTCTGTATTATCCTGCTTCTGGCATTTTTTGCCGTAAAAAAGACTGTAATAGTGTCTCCCTGACTGGTCCGACACCAATATATCTGTTTAAAAGAGTCTGGTGTACGCCACATAACTATAACTGTGGTTTTGCAGTTCCACGGGTCAAATCTCTGTATTATCCAGCTTTTGGCATTTTTTGCCGTAAAAAAAAAATTCTAATAGTGTCTCCCTGACTGGTCAGACACCAATATATCTGTTTAAAAGATTCTGGTGTATGCCACATAACTATAACTGTGGTTTTGCAGTTCCAAGTGCCAAATCTCTGTATTATCCTGTTTTTGACATTTTTTGCCATAAAAAAAAATTAATAGTATCTCCTTGACTGGTCAGACACCAATATATCTGTTTAAAAGATTCTGATGTACGCCACATAACTCTAACTGTGGGTTTGCAATTCCACGGGTCAAATCTCTGTATTATCCTGTTTTTGGCATTTTTTGCCATAAAAAAATCTGTAATAGTGTCACCCTGACTGGTCAGACACCAATATATCTGTTTAAAAGAGTCTTGTGTATGCCACATAACTATAACTGTGGTTTTTCAGTTCCACGGGTCAAATCTCTGTATTATCCTGCTTTTGGCATTTTTTGCCTAAAAAAAACTGTAATAGTGTTTCCCTGACTGGTTAGACACCAATATATCAGTTTAAAAGAGTCTGATGTAGGCCAGAGAAATAGAACTGTGGTTTTGCAGTTCCACGGGTCAAATCTCTGTATTATCCTGTTTTTGGCATTTTTTGCCAAAAAAAAAACTGTAATAGTGTCTCCCTGACAGGTTAGACACCAATATATCAGTTTAAAAGAGTCTGGTGTACGCCACATAACTATAACTGTGGTTTTGCAGTTCCACCGGTCAAATCTCTATATTATCCTGCTTTTGGCATTTTTTGCCGTAAAAAAAAAAATTATAGTAGTGTCTCCCTGACTGGTCCGACACCAATATATCTGTTTAAAAGAGTCTGGTGTAGGCCAGAAAAACAGAACTGTGGTTTTGCAGTTCCACGGGTCAAATCTCTGTATTATCCTGTTTTTGGCATTTTTTGCCGTAAAAAAACTGTAATAGTGTCTCCCTGACTGGTCAGACACCAATATATCTGTTTAAAAGAGTCTGGTGTACGCCACATAACTATAACTGTGGTTTTGCAGTTCCACGGGTCAAATCTCTATATTATCCTGCTTTTGGCATTTTTTGCCGTAAAAAAAAAAATTAATAGTGTCTCCCTGACTGGTCAGACACCAATATATCTGTTTAAAAGAATCTGGTGTGGGCCACAGGAATAGAACTGTGGTTTTCCTCTTCCACGGTTCTAATCTCCTTTTTATTACCCTTTTTCCATTGATAGAGCGAGTGTAAGCTATTTTACTTCATTTACAATGGGCAAGGCGCATGGCAAGGGACGTGGAACTGGACATTCTGGTGATGGTGCATGTAGAGGACGGGGCCGTGGCCAAGTTGAAAATGTGCCACAACCAACAGCCACATCTTTTCGCTCCCAGTTCTTGACCGAATTTCTAGGGAAGCACACTACAACACCAGTATTGCGAACTGATCAGTGTGAACAGGTTATTAATTGGATAGCAGATAATACTTCCAGTTACCTGGGCACCACCACCTCCCGTCTGTCTTTCACACGGTCAAGTTTTAGTAGCCGTGAGTCTCGACGGCATACTCCTCCTCACCCTGATGATCCTTCCTCTCACCATGCCGAGTGTCGTCAGACAGCAACTGATCCCACACTTGGACACTATGAAGAGCTGTTCACTGGTCCATTTCCATATTTGTGCCCCTCGCCTGCTCCGCTTGAAGTGGTGGAAGAGGAGATCCCATGTAGCGATGCCCAAATATTTGAACAGCCACGGCCACAGGAAGTCCATGCTGGCAATTTGTCACAAGAGGTGGACAATGACGAGACACAATTGCCACGAAGTGAGGAGGAGGATGGTGGTGCGCAAGTGGAAGAGGAGGAGGTGGTGGATGATCTAGTAACTGACCCAACGTGGCAGGAGGACACGCAGAGCGAGGCCAGCAGCACGCAGGGGGAAGGAGGCAGAGTACCCCAACAGGCAGGAAGAAGCAGTGTGGTGGCCGCACACAGAAGGGGGGAAACAATTCCTCGCAAAACCAACACGAGGGACGTTGCCAATACAACCGGTAGGTATTCCAGAGTCTGGAATTTTTTTAAAGACTCTGCTGATAACCCCAAAAAGGCCATTTGTACCACCTGCCATGCTAGCATCAGCAGGGGTGACAAAACTACCAGCCTGACCACCACCAGCATGATCAGGCACATGGCAGCAAAGCACCTGACTTTATGGGGCGAACCCCAGGGCCCACGACCAGTGTCAGCGGGTGTCTTCCGCTTCTTCCGCTGTTGTGCGTGTAATAGAACCCCCTGTTGTGCGTGCAAGCCAAACCCCTGTCCATCCTGCATGCAAAGATGCCCCCTCCTATCAGTCTACACTTGTTATGGCAGTTTCTCAAGAAACAGCATCAACGTCCACGTCCCACCGCAGCGTTCAATTGTCCATATCCCAGAGCTTTGAACGAAAGCGGAAATTCGCAGCCAACGCCCCACAGGCCACAGTCCTAAATTCGCACATTTCACGACTGCTTGCATTGGAAATGCTGCCTTTTAGGCTGGTGGAGACGGAATCCTTCCGCAACCTTATGGCGGTGGCCATCCCTCGGTACTCAGTCCCCAGCCGACACTATTTTGCCCGGTGTGCCAACCCCGCACTACACAAGCACGTGTCCCAAAACATCTGCCGTGCCCTCAACAACAGTTCCTGGGAGAGTCCACCTGACAACAGACACGTGGACAAGTGCTTGTGGCCAGGGACGGTACATCTCCATGACGGCACACTGGGTAAACATAGTGGAAGCCGGGACCCAGTCGGACCTTGGGACGGAACACATCCTCCCCACACCGAGGATTGCGGGCCCTATGTCAGTCAGAGTTGCCCCCACAGTGTACAGCTCCTGCGCATCATCCTCCTCCTCCTCATGTTCAGCCTCCATCTCAGATATCACCACATCAATTACAAGCTGGAAGCACTGCAGTACTGCCTCAGCCAAGCGGCAACAGGTTCTGCTGAAACTCATAAGCTTAGGTGACAAACCTCACACTGCTTGTGAGTTGTGGACAGCTGTGAAATAGCAGGCAGATCTGTGGCTGAGACCACTGAACCTACATCCAGGCAATGGCCGTAACCTGGTGGCGGCTCTAAAGGCGAGGCGAGATCACACACGTACCATGCCTGGCTCATGTGCTTAACCTCGTGGTTCAGCGGTTTCTTAAATCGTACCCCGAGTTGCCAGATCTGCTCGTCAAAGTACGCCGCCTGTCAGCTCATTTTTGCAAGTCGGCTACATCTTCCGCCGGCCTTGCTGTGTTGCAGCAGCGTTTGCAGCTTCCGGCACACCGACTGGTGTGTGATGTCCCCACACATTGGAACTCTACCCTCCACATTTTGCAAAGGATTTGTGAGCAGAAGAGAGCAGTTGTGGAGTACCAGCTCCAACAAGGCCGTTGATATTCAGGTCAGACTCCATACATAAGACCTCAGGAGTAGACCTGGATGACTGATATATGTACCATCCTGACAAACTTTGAGGAGTCCACCAAGATGGTGAGTGGCGATGACGCCATCATTAGCGTCAGCATCCCACTTGTCCGTCTTTTGCAACGCTCTCTGCAGAGATTCAAAGAGGAGGCATTGCAGCCAGAGTATGATGAGATGGATCAAGAACCCATAATGGGCGATTACACACAGCCCAGCCTCGTCTCATCCCAACGTGCATTGGGGGACAATGAGGGAGAGGAGGAGGAGGAGGAAGAACAGGAGCTGGTATCATGCGCTATAGACGGTAGTACCTGTACAACTGTCATACAGTTGGTTCAGCGTGGGTGGCCTGAGGACAGGGGGGAGGAGGAGGAGGTGAGCATGGTCACTCGTCATCTTGGCGAGGACACGGAAGTCTTGCCCATTACCAGTCTGGCACGCATGGCTGACTTTATGTTACGCTGCCTTAACCGTGACCCTCGCGCTGTCAAAATGTTGGGTGACAGTCATTACTGGTTGGTGACACTTTTAGACCCCCGCTACAAGGAGAACTTTCACTCTCTTATTCCTGAGGTGGAGAGGTCTACAAAAATGGGGCAGTACCAGAAGGCCCTTGCTGCAGAACTGTTAAAAAAGATTCCCATCTGAACACGCTAGTGGCAGAGGTCACAGTTCGTTGACCAACCAAGGCGTAGAGGCGAGAGAGACGCAATTCCAATCCAGCAGATGCAGGGAAACACTGTCAACATTCTGGGACAGTTTTCTGAGACCCGTCCAGCTTACAGGCTCTGAGGCGCGGGGTACTCTCACAAGGAGGGGAAAGTTTCAAAAGATGGTGAGGGAGTACCTTGCCGACCGTACCAGCGTCCTCCGTGATTCCTCTGTGCCTTTTAATTATTGGGTATCCAAGCTGGACACTAGGAATGAACTCACTCTGTACGCCTTGGAGGTGCTAGCCTGCCCAGCCGCTATCGTGTTATCGGAGCTGGTTTTTAGTGCCGCTGTCTGAGATGATCTGTCTGAGATGATCTAGTGAATCCTGCTTTGAGCAGGGGGTTGGACCAGATGACCCAGGAGGTCCCTTCCAACTCTACCATTCTATGATTCTATGATTCTATGATTCCACCACTTTTTCAAGGGGCATTGATATTGTCTTTTTATTCCACTGCGAACTCCATGTCTCTTCCAAGGGGCATTAAAACCGTCTTGTTAAGCTACTGTGACCTCCACCACTTTTCCCAGGGGCATTGATATTGTCTTTTTATTCCACTGCGAACTCCACCATTCTTCCAACGGGCATTGCATTTCCTCCTAATTTTAGTCAGCTTTTCCTTTTCAATGCATAGGCGAACACTAAGGGAGACCCACTCCCCAATAATGGGTAGAAGGTTTTTAGTATGCTGTAATCCCCATCTGTTTCAAGGGGCATTGCAGTTCCTCATAATTTTTGGAAAGCTTTCCATTCACTGCTTAGGTCAACAGTGCACAAGAGACCCAGTTGCTATAAATGGAAAAAAACGGTTTAGTTAAGGCCCTCTGACCTCCATGTCACTTCCAAGGGGCATTGGAGTGCCTCGAAATTTTTGGTAGGCATTGCACTCACTGCATGCCCTATAACTGTGTAGCCGAACCGCTCCTTTTGGTACAGAGGAAACGATAAAGGCTAGCACTCAACAAAGTGGAAAGGCACGGTGCTAGTGAAGGGAGCAAGTGACTCCGTCAGTAATAAACCATAAAAATCACTGCACACGTAGAGAGGTATGGTATGCTTTAGGTGAAACTTTATTTAAAGGGTGATTCTTGAGGCGACAAGTGGATGTTTCGGCCAACACTGTGGCCTTGATCACAATGTCGCAAGTGGATAGACGCATCCGGGAAAAAATGGAGAAGAATTAC
Organism: Phyllobates terribilis; assembly: GCF_046119375.1. Taxonomy (NCBI): domain Eukaryota; kingdom Metazoa; phylum Chordata; class Amphibia; order Anura; family Dendrobatidae; genus Phyllobates; species Phyllobates terribilis. The sequence goes on from NW_027362767.1 coordinate 280,420,626, forward strand.
CAGTCAAAAAGAAGTGAGGGGCAATTCTTAGATAAGGAAACAAATCCGGTAGGAGGTGTCTGGGTATAGACACGGATGGAGTATGCCCGTCAGTAAGAACAGTGCTGGGTTCAGGGTGTCCTGGAGACAAGGACCACGTCTGCTGGGAAATTATAAGTGGCGGACAGAAAAATATGGTCTGGTGCCGTGCTGCAGTTGGCTCGGTCCTGTGTGCCATGTGTATGGGATATATTTTGCGAGATAGAGTAGGAGGCAATAATGGCCAGTGTCATTCGTGGTTCCAGTGGAGGATGCTGTAGGCAAGTCTGTCACGGCTTACAGCATCCTCCACTGGAACCACCAATGACACTGGCCATTATCGCCACCAACTCTATCTCGCAAATTATATCCCATACACGTGGCACACAGGACCGAGCCAACTGCAGCACGGCACCAGACCATAAAAATGCTACTTGTGAACATAGCCCAAGGTGTGGAGGAGTATTTTTGTTTGTGGTTATTTATTTTACCTTATACACAAGTCTTTACCCTGGAAAGGAAGTTCCTTCACATATTTCACAGGACAACCGTTTCAGTTTCGTTTTTGAACGTTTTATTGTGAGCCCGTAAAAGTGGCTTAATACCTCTGACCACGTTGTTGACAGCAGTTACCTGGGTGTCAGAAATGCTTCCTGGGGTGATGCCCATGCTGTCCCCATGTCTTTTGAGCACTGTCACTATCGTTTTGGGCACTTTTTAGGCTTTCTACAGACTGCCGGGGATGCCGCGGCAAAAATGCTCGGGTCTCCCATAGACTAACATTTGACTTGTTGCTCGAGTCGAGCACCCGAGTATCACGGTGAGTTCGGCCCGAGCTTTGAGCACTCGAGCATTTTAGTGCTCACTCAACACTATCCACCACCATATCACCAGGGTGACCGTGGTCCGTGATGCAACACCCACCTAAGTTTTTTAAAGGGTGTTTATGATGCCCGTAAAAAAAAAAAATTATACAGTATGTTCATGTATACCCCAGGGGTAAATGTTTGTCAGCCCATACACTTAGTGCATGGGCATTACAAATATAGGAGGCCCGCTCCTTTCTAATGGGAACATTTTTTTAAGAGGCCCTCCTCCACGTCTCTTCCAAGGGGCATTGAAGTGCCTCCAAATTTTTGGCAGCCCTTGCATTCAGTGCATAAGCCAACACTATGGGAGACTCTCTCCTTTCTAATGGGAATTTGTCGTTACTGTGGCCCTGCTCTATGTGTCTTTCAATTCTTAGTGGTGTTTTTACTAAAATTGGTAGCCGTTGGACTCATTGCATACCTTATAACTGCATAGCAGACCCTCTCCTTTCTAATGGGAACATGTCATACCTTGTTACTGTGGCCCTGCTCTGTGTGTCTTTAAATTCTTAGTGGTGTTTTTACTAAAATTGGTAGCCGTTGGACTCATTGCATACCTTATAACTGCATAGCAGACCGTCTCCTTTCTAATGGGAACAAGTCGTACCTTGTTACTGTGGCCCTGCTCTGTGTGTCTTTTAATTCTTAGTGGGGTTTTTCTCAAATTTTGGCAGCCCTTGCAGTCACAGCATGGGCATTACCACTATAGGAGACCCGCTCCTTTATAATGGGAACATTTTTTTTACTGAGACTCTCCTCTATGTCTCTTCATAGGAGTATAGGGTTGCGTCCACATTTTTGGCAGCCCTTGCAGTCACTGGATACGCAATAACAGTATAGGAGACCCACTTGTTAATAATGGGAACAACGAAGCATAGCCGGTAATGGCTCTCTAACAATAGCTAGGGCCGACTGCTGGCCTTTTAAGAATAGTAAGGGCGGTCTGATGTCCCTATAAAAATAGGCTTTATGACTTTCAGAGTCCCTCCATCATAAATAAAACAGGATGTGTCTGATGATGTGTCACACACCACATTGCCAGCTAAGGTTGTAAAATGTTAAAATGACATTTCCCAGTGATTGCATTTGTCTTAAAAAAAAACGTAAAAAAAACAAAACAATAGGATCTTTCTTTAGTATAAAAAACAGCGTCACCAATTTAACAACAATGTAATCATTGTTCAGCTCATGCACCTCCTCCTCCATCTCCGAAATGACCACATCAGTCACAAGCTGACAGCACTGCAGCACTGCCTTGGTCAAGCGGCAACAGGCTGTGCTGAAGATAACATGTTTAATGCTTAATTGACAAACCGCCCAGCGCTGCAGAGTTGTTGAAAGTTGTAACACAGCAGCCTGATCTGTGGCTCTCACCACTGAACATACTGCCAGGCATGGTTGTGTGTGACAAAGGGTGGAACCTGGTGACGGAGAAATGACAGCCGGTGAAAATACGGTTTCCTTCTATGCCAGTCCTTTCACCAAGCTAAAGAATTTGGCTGTGGTGAAATACAACTCCTACTGAGAAGCTGTTTCAGATTGAAAAACATTGTGCCCACCAGAGGATTTGATCTGAGGGCTAACCTTTCTCCCCTGCTCAAGAGCCCCATAGCAGCTGCAAAGTTAGCGCTATCATGAACTCTCCTGAAGTAGAAGCCAAGGCACACCAGAGGATTCTCTGGTGGGACCGTCCAACCCTGCCAAGAAGCAGTCCTGCAGTGTGTGGAAAGGTTCCCGGACACTCTATGGCTGCTTTTTTACTGAGGAGGAAACAAACGCAAACATGGGGAGAACATACAAAGTCCTTGCAGATGTTGTCCTTGCTGGGATTTGAATCCAGGATCCCAGCGCTGCAAGTCTTCAGTGCTAACCACTGATCCAATATGTTGCTGTTCACCCTCTAATATCTAACAGGCTGGAGAAACTTGCACCTACTGCCACTCTATCTTCAGCTACTTTGTGAGAAAATGTATTTGGGCAGCCACTCAGTCTACCAAATAAAATTCCTGAGAAGGAAATTGGGGATGGCTTCGCTACTGGTACTGGGGGCAGTGCTAATACCATGGCGTCGTACCATAGTTTGCTGGAAATATTCCAGGCTGGTAGGAGGCAAGCAAATTCCCACAGAAAAGTACAAGCAATAATGTTCAGGGACCCGCGGTTGTAGAAGACAGAGACAACATCGGGAGAAATAGTGACGGCTGGGGACCGAGTATGGACACGAGGCATGAGGCATGTGGTTGTGAAAAGCTTCCGCCTCCACGGGCCTAAAAGGCCACATTTCAAGTGAAAGCAGCTTTACAGGACTTCCTGTGAGAAATGACACACAGGGTAGAGAGGGTTTCCCTCTATGCCAATCCTTTCACCGAGCTAAATACAACTGTCAGCAAAAAAAGTTGTGGACTGGCTCCGTACTGTCCCTGGCCACATTCACCTGTCCACGTGTTTGTGATTAGGCGGTCCTTCCCAGTAAGTGCACTGGGGAGGGCATGGGTAATGTTGTGGGACCCGTGATTGTGGAAGGCGGAGGAGATACTGGGAAATATAGTAGCGGCTGGGGACCGAGTATGGACACCCGGCCGCCGGCGGCATGAGGTTGTGAAAAGCTTCCGCCTCCACGAGCTTAAAAGGCCATATTTCAAGTGCAAAAAGCTGTCCAGAAATCTGGCAGTTTAGTGTTGCGGCCTGTGGGTGGGTGGGTGGCTGGCTGCATACTTGCACTTGCATTCCAAATAACAGAAAACTAAGAAGATGGTGGCCTCACCTCGGCACTATGAACTCTCCTGAAGGAGAAGCCAGGGCCCGCCAGAGGAGTCTCCGGTTCTCTGGTGGACCAGTTCAACCCTGCCGAAAAGCAGCCCTGGCTAAGAAAAATTTGGGGGGAAGGTTCCCAGACACTGTATGACTGCTTTTTAATGTGGATCGGACATAATTATGCATGTTATTTCTCAAACCGCATTACAGATCAGGCATTGTTCAACTCTGTATTCAAGAAATTAAATGCGCAAAGAAAGATGTGTGTGTGTCAAAGCACCACCGACAAAGGCGAGTTGATGTTGGACGGGCTGCCATTGCTTCTGCAACAAGCTGCATTACAAGACTTCCTGTGAGAAATGACATGCAGGGTGGATAGGGTTTCCCTCTATGCCAGTCCTTTCACCGAGCTAAATACAACTGTCAGCAAAAAAAACTTGTGGACTGGCTCCGTACTGTCCCTGGCCACGTGGTTGTGGTTAGGCGGTCCTTCCCAGTAAGTGCACTGGGGAGGGCACGGGTAATGTTGTGGGACCCGTGCTTGTGGAAGGCGGAGGCGATACTGGGAAATACAGAGGTGGCTTGGGACCGAGTATGGACACCCGGCTGCCGCCAGCATGAGGTTATGAAAAGCTTCCGCCTCCATGAGCCTAAAAGGCCACATTTCAAGTGCAAGCAGCTGTCAACAATTTGGCAGTATAGTATTGCAGCCTGTGGGTGGGTGGGTGGCTGGCTGCCTGCATACTTGCGCTTGCATTCCAAGGAATGGGGTTGGGACAACTGAATGCTGCAGTGGGACAAGGACGTGGACGGTGATTGTTGCAAGTCTGCAATGACAGGTTTATGGCGGAAGGCATCTTCGCATGCGCCAAGGATCACTTATGATGGGCACACTTTTAGGCAGTGACCTGGGAGTCAGAGATGCTTCCAGAGGTCTTCTCCATGCTGTTCCCATGACTTTTCAGCACTGTATGCATGTGCCTGATGATGTGTCACACACCACATGGCCAGATAAGGTTGTAAAATGTTAAAATGAAATTTCCTGGTGAATGCATTTGTCTTGGTTGAAAGCAATGCAAAAGTGCAAAAACACATCAAAAACGCTATGTGTGAACATAGCCCAAGGTGTGGAGGAGTATTTTTGTTTTTGGTTATTTATTTTGCTTTATATACATTGTACATGTCATGGAAAGGATGTTCCTTAACATATTTCCCAGGAAAATCCATTTTGGTTTCTTTTTGGTATGTTTTATTGTGAGTCCGTAAAAGCGGCGTAATACCTCTGACAACATGGTTGACAGAAGTGACCTGGGAGTCAGAAATGCTTCCAGGTGTCTTCCCCATGCTGTACCCATGTCATTTGAGCACTGTTCCCATCGATTTGGGCAATTTTTAGGCCCTCTGCAGACCATCGGGGGGAGCCGTCTGAAAAATGCTCGAGTTTCCCATAGACTTACATTGGGCTCGTTGCTCAGATCGAGCATCCGAGTATTACAATTTGCTCGACCCGAGCAACGAGTACCTGAGCATTTTAGTGCTCGCTCATCACTAGTGAAGATGGTAGTGACTCGCCCCCTGGGCCGTGGGGCACCCGGAACCGGGCTTCAGTGCAATGATGGGGGTAGTAGTGGCAACCCGGTCCCGTGGCTCAGGGTGGTCAGACCAAATGCTGTGGCAGTCTATTTTTAGAGTTATGAATGTCCGACTACGCCACCCGCGGATTGCAGTCAGAGATAACCGCTGCTGCAGGGCAGACCGCTGAGGCTGGTGTTGGTGTGCAGCACTGGGATGGGATAACTCCCCACGGGAAGAGTGTAGCCTTAGGGCAGTGTAATAGGATGCTGGGGGTGATAGTGCAGACGCAGCATAAATCACACAGAGTCAGTGATGCAGTCCAGGGTCTTTTACTCACAGTTGTTATCCGAGTCACTTCTGCCGGCAATGACTGCCCAAGCCGTGCTGCATCCACCAGGTGGGTGGGGCTCGGTCAACCCCCAGGCAATTCAGGAGTATGGCACAGGACTCCCTTCTATCCTTTCTCTGGCCGTGCCCCACCAGTGACCAAACTTCTGTCCAGCTGCCTCGGGCCTTTTCTGGGAGAACATGGCGTCAGCCTCCCTGACCCTATGTGGTGCCTTCCTAGTAGGTTTAGCGGGGGGTCGCACCAATAGATGATCACGACCTTCGGTTCTTGGCTGAGGGATGATTTACCTCCACCAATTTGGGATCCGGTACCCTTCTCTTGCCTGACCCGTCACCCAATATCACGCTGGTCCTTAGGGTCCCTTCTGCCTTCGTGTCTCTGAGCCCTTCCACTCCTTGGTTCCTTCCCTTTCTTCTCTGTTCCTTTTTCCTCTTTCTGTTCTGTTCTTTCTGTTTCTGTTCCTTTCTCTTCTCCTTCCCCGGCCTCCTCTCTAGGCCCGCCTCTGGAGCAGAGCTCATGCAGAGCCTCTGCTCCCTGTCTTCTCCTCTGGTCTCCACCCTGAACTAAGATGGTGCCCACCTTATATACCTCCTCCTCTGTGTGTGAGCTCAGGTGACCAGCACCCAATGAGCTCCTACCTATGCTCAGAAACCAGCCCCTATCTGCTCCTACAGCACTAGGTTTTCCTTCCCCCTCCCCACTCCAGCCAGGGACATAGTCAGTTGTGCCTACATATATATATAAATGGGAGCACCGTAGAGCTGTCCCCCGGAAATGGGGTGTGTGTAGTGTATGCAGCTAACTGAGCCCTGGTCCATACTCCATCCTTACCCGGGAGTGGAATATCACACCTCTGGTTGAGGTGCAATACCCCTGTAGCAACCGAACCCTCGGGGCGCTACAGTAGCACCTTTAATTATGGCAAATAATTCAGAGAAGAAGGGCAATTGAAAGCAGTTGTTCAGTGTGATATTATTCAGACCCGATAGTTTATGCAGAGAGACCATCTTTCTATTCAGAAAGAAAAGATCTGCACTGGCTGGAGATGATTTTTAGACAAACCCACTTTCCATTTTCTTTTTAATGTAGGTGGACATCACCTCAGTCTCAGGAAGAGATCAAAGATAAATTTTAATTCTGGGTGGTTCAGCACCTGTAAGAATGGGGTTGGCACAGTCATAGCCTTCTGTGTAGAAAACATGTTTGCGAAAGTCCTGGTAAGGAGATTACAAATTGGAGGCAGAGCAGAGTTTCAAAAAAGGTGGTTTAAGTAGAGCTTTGAGGCAATTATAAAAGCAAAATAATCCTCACTGGATAATATGGTCAGATGACTGGAGCAAGTAGCCATAGACATCCGAGAAACCCTAGTGCATCTGAAAAACTAAAAAAAAACTAAAAAAAATGTCCTCAACATGTAGCAGTCTAGGAAGGCCGCCAGGCGGGCATCTTTGTTCTAGGCTAATCGAGCAGACATGGTACAGAACTGAATGATATAATGTCCCACAGAGTTAGTCCCAAGTTTAAAGCCACAATATGGAATCAGTGGCAGAATTGACACAGGCTGACTTGTCAAACTTTATATGGAAGGCAGACAGGAAAGATGGTAGAGAATGCTTCAAAGGATCATACAGTTCCCATAAGGGTATATAAAAATGAAAAAGTTCATCCAGCTCACCCAGGGCCGCCATCAGGGCATTACTGCCCTTACTGCTGTATGGTGCCCCGCAAGAAGCAGTACAGAGGGGGGACCCAGGCCCAGTCGGGGCCCCACCTCTTGTGCTTCCGCTCATGGGGCCCCATGCTGTGATAAAGTGCCGAGCGGCGCACATCTTGGTGCTGGGTTCCTTACCGGTGCTGCGCAGCTACAGCAGCTCCTTCATGCTTCTCCTGAATTCCGGGGGGAAGAATGAGCTGCACATGGGGAATTGGGGGGGGGGGGAGAGTGAGCTGCACATGGGGAATTGGGGGGGGAGAATGACCTGCACATAGAAAATTGGGGGGGGGAATGAGCTGCACATGGGGAATTGGGGGGGGGGTGAGCTGCACATGGAGAATTGGGGAAGAGAATGAGCTGCACATGTTAAATTGGGGGTGAATGAGCTGCACATGGGGAATTGGGAGTGGAGGGAGGATAAGCGCATGGTTAATTTGGACATGGGAGTGGGGAGAGCACATGATGAATTGGGAGTGGGGGGTGGGAAGAGCAAATGGTGAATGGGGGGTGGGTGAGAGCAAACGATGATGAAAGAGCATATGTGGGGAGAGCACGGACATGACCTAATGAATTGGGGCAGAGGGTGCATGTAAATATAATGAATCGGGGGAGCAGGAGGTACAGAGTAGGGGGTGTTGCGGATGCAGGAGTGTGACTGGTAATAAATTGGGGGAAAGGGTACAGGTTCTAATTAATTTATATATTTATTAGGTGGGGAAAGTAGCTATTTACAGTTAGTGGGGACAGAGTGGTGGATTACAATTTATATTTGGAATGGTGGGTTGCATAATAACTAATTATATATTAATGGTGGGTGCACGTCTGTATTCAGCTGTGTAATGTAGAAGTTGGGGAATGTGCTCTAGATAACTGTGTTATTTTATTCAGAGACGAGAACTGGCTGGAAGAAGTGATGGCGGTCTGCGCTGGATGAAACTAGAGATGTCACCGGTGAGTCAGTGTGTTATCTGTACACTGACAATATACACTATATACTATGTACAGGGCTCCTGTGTATAATGTCACTGGTGATCACTGTATTAACTGTACACTGACACTATATACAGAGATCCTGTGTATAATGTCACTGGTGATCACTGTATTACCTGTACACTATATACAGAGCTCCTGTGTATGATGTAACTGGTGATCACTAAATTACCTGTACACTTACATTATACACTATATACCATGTACAGAGCTCCTGTGTATAATGGCACTCATGGTAATATTAGTATTGTGATCTTTTATTAATGATCAGTATTGTAGTATTCGGTGACAATGTAGTGGTAATATGTGGTCTGGTCATGGAGTGGTGGTTTTTGTCCCTTCTGTGTGGTATTATTCGGTCACTATGTGGTGGTAATATGTGGTCTGGTCATGGTGTGGCGTTATTCCTTGTATGTGGTGTAATTGGTCATTTTAAAAAATGTATATGACACATTCCCTTAAAGAAAAATAAACAAAAATATACCTAAAAAGAGTATTGGATATTTTAAGAAAATTTTAATAGGTTAGAGTAAGGCCCGGACAGAAGAGTCTACCTTATCATGGTGGTGGCTTTAAAAAATTTTTGTCCAAAGCAAAAGCTGCTGGCTATGTATGTGATCTAGTGTTCACTGGGAACTGGTAATGTGTGATTGGTGAGGACGGGGTGCAGAAGTGGAGTTTTTCCAAGAGTGGGAGGTGGGACTGTAGAAGGTTCAAGGGATGGAGGCGTAGCCTGGGCGGAGTCTCAAGGGGGCCCAAAAATTTTGCCAGTATGGGGCCCCGAAATTCCTGGTGGCAGCCCTGAGCTCACCATATGAAGTGAAATTCCTCAGGACGTGCACGGATTGAGAGCCGTGTTGGCAGCAGGGTGGATCAACGGCAAAAAAAGAGATTTATTTCAGCACAAAATCCAGGGAATAATTAAAAACTTGAAATATATTTAAACATGATTAAAAAGAGTATATGTTAAAAAATGCTGTAAACAGCATGCTATCTGACCCATTTCGAACTGTGTGTTCTTATTCATAGTATTATACTATGTTTAGAGCATGTACTCTTTTTAATCATGTTTAAATAAATTTCAAGTTTTTAATTCATTCCCTGGATTTTGTGCTGGATAAATCTCTCTTTCCTTCCGCAGTTCCCATAAGGGTGCAGTCTGCGCCAAAGAAACTCTATATATGCAACTGTTGATCATCCAGAAAATGTTGTTGGGGCAAAGCTTAAAGTGTATGGTGCATTGGTTCACAAAGCGATGCCTTAAGATTTCCATCAAAATGGGCATGACTAGGCAATATGGAGATGTTCCCCAAGCAAAATGTGCCAGGTAAGAATAAGTTTGTGGCAAGTGTTAAGGAGCCAGAGGTGGGACCATTGTTTTTTGAGGTTGAGAAATCATGAATAGCCTAGATAACCTCCCTTTGACTTACAGCAAGTAGAATAACTAGTCCAGACAAGTATCCTTTTGATAAACTAAGTCCTCTATATCCAGCAATACAAGTGTTGATGCTGTTGCCCCCTTGGAATTCATGGTCTGAATATTCTGTTAAGGGTGGATTGTCTAAGCTGTAGGTCAGGATGACCAGCATGGATAAGAGACAATAATGCAGTGAAGCTGGAACTGACGGATGACACAGACAATGGGTTAATCAGCAGTTCTGAGAAGCAGTAGATGCAAGTTGTACTTGGCACAAAAATTTGCAGAGATGACTTCACATTGAACCTAGGACCTGAGAACTGCAAGGCTAACTTCTGAAACTTGTAAGCCACCGTGCTACCCCATTTATATGTTGGGATAGGTTCTCAATATATACTGTGTAAGGTAGCGCTATTCATCACGCTGGGGCACTCGCTTCACCGGGTCAATCAAAGCACACATGCAACGTTTTTCCGGTAATTCACAGTACAGCAATTTATTACATCTCATAAACCGCTCATAACATAGTCCATCTCAGTGGCTCGCTGACATGTTACACATAATATCCCAGAGCCTTTCTAGTGACAGACATGCCCACTTGGCTCCAGATACAGCCTTCAGCAAGGTAACAATATCAATGTCCACATCAAGCACCGTTTTTACCTTTGCCGGGTCGTAGCTGCTTCAGTCAGCTCGGTTCTGCCACAGCTGTAGCTTTACGGCTTCCCAGATGGGGCCTCCGGGCCACGTACCTTCCAAAACTACTGGTATCTCAAACACAGGGATCCAGGCTCTGCCTTCCAGTCTTCACCAGGCCACTCTTTCTCTCCCTGGTTCAAAACTACCAGGGTTTATATATCCTTTTGTGCACACAGGAGCTGTGATGATGTCACAGTCATGTGATCAGTCACCTGAGGAGGAAGAAATTGGTCAGCTAGAGCATACCCCCTGGACATTCTAGCAATGCAGCAAGCCGCTGCATTACATATCCCCCCCCTCTGTTCAAACTTGTGGGGTTGAACACATAGCATACACAATCACATTATAACCCACGGTTCACACAGAGACCACGTACTTGACAATTATGCTGCTCAGCCCCTGGAACATTAGTCATTGACTGTTAGGCATCTGGCGCTTTCTGGATCTGAAATGGGTTCAGAATCATCAGTGGATTCTGTGGTCTCCCATTCTGGTCCAGCCAGGGCAGAAGCTGCTCAGCATCATCGTCGGTCCCAACGCCTAGCTGGTGCACAAGATGTACAGGTTGTCTCTCAGGTCTTTGTTCCTAGCAACATGAAGGATAGGTTGCGGAGGGAAACAGGGCTGCTACAGCCTAAGTCCAGGATTCACTGCACTGAGCATGCCCGTGACATGGCGGACCGTGATTGGTGGTTTGGGAGTCAGCTGATCCGGTGACCTGGCACCGCCTGATTGGTCGCGGGTGACATCACCAATAATGTGACGGTGGGCAGGGCTTAATCTTTAAATAGCCCGCCCACAAACATGGCGGCGCGCTGTGATCATTGAGCTATGATGGTGTAATTGTGTGGACGCTTGGTCGTTTGGGCTCCACGTGTGCTTTAGCTTCTGTCAGGCATGTTTAGCGGAGGATAGGCAGCCTTAGATGGAGGGAGGCAGGTAGCTTCGTCTGACAGTCTGGCTCCGACAAAGGGGTCGCCATACACCCCGAGCAGTCTGCAGACGCCGTATTCCAACCACCGCCTGTAAGCCATGTGGAGAGATATTCCTCAGTCCGGTAGCACGCCGGCTGGGAGCACGTATACGCCGGCGTGAATCACACACGCATCCTAGCGCCTGCTGCGTAGTCCTGTGCAGTAAACAGAGCTACGGATACATTATTTGTAGCACATCTCTCGTGCGGTTAATGGAGATAATCCTTATTCCCGTTCCGGTGTGCAGTAACACGGAAGGGATTGTTATTTCTGTTGGGTGTTTTACCTTCTTACCCGGAAGGTGTTCGGCCGCAGTCCTCCAGACTGCATCTCGGACCCCGGGTTCGGTTGCTTTCCATTATTTAATAAAGTTGTTTGCAACCGTCCCCTAACATCGACATTATCCCATACCTTAGGGACCTACCATCTGTTATTGTCACTAACTTCGTCAAGTCACATTTCCGAGTAGTAACCTTGTCAGACCTCCCCCCCCCCTGCTCCCAGCGGTCAGTCGTAATCTTGTCAGACCTCCCCCGCTCCCAGCGGTCAATACAGCAGTGTGACTTACTTGCCCTTGTATCTACGGTCAGGTCTGACTACGTGCTGTCCCGTACTCTATTGGGTCGTTTGTATGGGCCTCTCAGACCTGAGTTACTGGAAGTCTCACTACCTCTAAACCCACGCCCACAATCCTCAGGACATCTTGAAAGGTCTCTAACTTCTACTGTAGCCATCCTATTATTTGAAGGGCCCTTTCTCTGTCTGGTCTCACAATTTATAGATGGCTGCCATCTTCTGCTGCTCAGATGATGCTGTCTTTCCATTCACAGTCTGGTGAGATTCAACTCTATCGGAGGTTGCTACTGGCAACGTCACCTCCTCTTCTGCTTCTAAAGGAGGATCCACACTTAGAATAAAAGCACACAGCATTGCATTTTCTTTATCTGCCCTTTAAGCAAAGGCTACAGGAGCAGCTTTTTTGTGGCTCTTGCGCCGTCGACGACAAGAGGGGGACTTTCTCACCTCGTCTAGCTCCTCCTGACTGAACTCTCTTTCTACTTTCGTAGTGTCACCATCAGCTATGGGGTCTGTGTCACTCCCCATGATGTTTTGGACCAACAAGTCACCTCCCACTTTGACGTCAACCCCTTCAACTGGAGCTACCCCGTTATCAATGGTCAAGTTGTCATTTTTAGGCGGTACCAACCCACAACCAGCAACCAATTTTGGTTTTCTATACTCCATGCTCTTTTGAAACTCCGCCCCATTTTGAGGCTCCGCCCCCTTTTGGACACCCACACCTGTAGGGGGATTTTTTAAAAAAAAAAACACGCGATAGTCTTAGGACCCAGTTCACAACATCTCTTACCACCTCCCCGGGCACTCCGGGACAATACAGGCGCCCCAGGAGAACTCACAGAATGGTCCGCTGCCACCATTCTATACGGTGCCAACAGCTCCTGCCGTTCCTGCACCATGTCCTGTTGCTGTAATTTTAACAGGTACCTTAACAGCTCAGCAGCTTCAGTCTCATCTGCTGCTCCCTTCACAGCCATTTTCATCTGCTTCTGCACCTCTTCAGAAAACTCTATTTTGCTGAAGAGCGTTTGCAGCCGGTCATCTAACCACTTCTCCATTCCGTCTGGGGATACTGCTCCATTCATAGCCATCGCGGTACACTGTTCACACTAGACACTTCACACCGCTCTCCACGGAAAATTTTCGTGGCCCCACCAAGCCACAGCAAACTGGGTTTGAGTGCGACGACAATTTTCGTAACCCCGCCGAGTTACAGCAAGATGCTTTAATCTTCGTGACCCCGCTGAGCCATAGCAACCAGGTTTGAGTGCGACAATAATTTTCGTAACCCCGCCGAGTTACAGCCAGGTGTTTTAATCTTCGTGACCCCGCCGAACCACAGCAAGATGCTGTGCCGTTACCCCTAGCAACCAGGCTGCAGTTGCCCGCATTCTCCAACCACATGTAAGGTAGCGCTATTCATCACGCTGGGGCACTCGCTTCACCGGGTCAATCAAAGCACACATGCAACGTTTTTCCGGTAATTCACAGTACAGCAATTTATTACATTTCATAAACCGCTCATAACATAGTCCATCTCAGTGGCTCGCCAACATGTTACACATAATATCCCAGAGCCTTTCTAGTGACAGACATGCCCACTTGGCTCCAGATAAAGCCTTCAGCAAGGTAACAATATCAATGTCCACATCAAGCACCGTTTTTACCTTTGCCGGGTCGTAGCTGCTTCAGTCAGCTCGGTTCTGTCACAGCTGTAGCTTTACGGCTTCCCAGATGGGGCCTCTGGGCCACGTACCTTCCAAGGCTACTGGTATCTCAAACACAGGGGATCCAGGCTCTGCCTTCCAGGCTAGTGGAGTCCCACACAGGGACCAGGCCTCTCGCCCTCCAAGGCTACTGGTATCTCAAACACCAGGGATCCAGCCTCTGCCTTCCAGTCTTCACCAGGCCTCTCTTTCTAGGCCTCACCAGGCCACTCTTTCTCTCCGTTTCAAAACTACCAGGGTTTATATATCCTTTTTGTGCACACAGGACCTGTGATGATGTCACAGTCACGTGATCAGTCACCTGAGGGGGAGGTAAATGGTCAGCTAGAGCACACCCCCTGGACATTCTAGCAATGCAGCAAGCCGCTGCATTACAACTGTAAATATTTAACTCCCAAACATGGTGAGAAACAAGTATTAGATCAAATTCATATATCAGGTATTTTTCTAGTACGCCAAAAAAGGACAGTTTTTTGGACAATGTGTCATTTAAATTAAGGCAGATTCCAAAGCTTCTCCTTGTCAATGAAAAATGGACAGCACACCGTTGCAAATGAATGGCACCCTTGTGCTGCTTTTTGGACCTGTTCACTAAAATTATTGAGCTTGGCTCTCAATTTAGGCAAAACTTGCACATTCCTTCAGACTTGAAAAAGGCCATGGACAAGAAAGTGCATTTGTGTCCATTAAAAAGTGGATAGCACAAGTACATGAAAAATGAGTGTGTGAATTGGGTCTTATACTAATTATGAGACCCAATCTGTAAGATGTAGTATAATCAAAAGATGTGTGAAAAATGCTATAGATCGATGATGATCTGGGATAGGATATCTTGTTTAAAATTACACACTGCTCAAAAAAATAAAGGGAACACTGAAATAACACATCCTAGATCTGAATGAATGAAATATTCTCATTGAATACTTTGTTCTGTGCAAAGTTGAATGTGCGGACAACAAAATCACACAAAAATCATCAATGGAAATCAAATTTATTAACCAATGGAGGCCTGGATTTGGAGTCACCCCCAAAATTAAAGTGGAAAAACACACTACAGGCTGATCCAGCCTTGATGTAATGTCATTAAAACAAGTCAAAATGAGGCTCAGTATTGTGTGTGGCCTCCACTTGCCTATATGACCTCCCTACAATGCCTGGGCATGCTTTTGATGAGGTTGTGGATGGTCTCCTGTGGGATCTCCTCCCAGACCTGGACTAAAGCATCTGCCAACTCCTGGACAGTCTGTGGTGCAACGTGACGTTGGTGGATGGAGCGAGACATGATATCCCAGATGTGCTCAATCGGATTCAGGTCTGGGGAACGGGCAGGCCAGTCCATAGCTTCAATGCCTTCATCTTGCAGGAACTGCTGACACACTCCAGCCACATGAGGTCTGGCATTGTCCTGCATTAGGAGGAACCCAGGGCCAACCGCACCAGCATATGGTCTCACAAGGGGTCTGAGGATCTCATCTCGGTACCTAACGGCAGTCAGGCTACCTCTGGCGAGCACATGGAGGGCTGTGCAGCCCTCCAGAGAAATGCCACCCCACACCATTACTGCCCCACTGCCAAACCGATCATGCTGAAGGATGTTGCAGGCAGCAGATCGCTCTCCACGGCGTCTCCAGATGTTTGTCACATATGCTCAGTGTGAACCTGCTTTCATCTGTGAAGTGCACAGGGCGCCAGTGGCGACTTTGCCAAACCTGGTGTTATGTGGCAAATGCCAAGTGTCCTGCATGGTGTTGGGCTGTGAGCACAACCCCCATCTGTGGATGTCGGGCCCTCATACTACCCTCATGGAGTCGGTTTCTAACCATTTGTGCAGACACATGCACATTTGTGGCCTGCTCGAGGTCATTTTGCAGGGCTCTGGCAGAGCTCCTCCTGTTCCTCCTTGCACAAAGGCAGAGGTATCGGTTCTGCTGCTGGGTTGTTACCCTCCTACGGCCCTCTCCACGTCTCCTGGTGTACTGGCCTGTCTCCTGGTAGCACCACCAGCCTTTGGACATTACGCTGACAGACACAGCAAACCTTCTTGCCACAGCTCGCATTGATGTGCCATCCTGGATGAGCTGCACTACCTGAGCAACTTTTGTGGGTTGCAGAGTCCATCTCATGCTACAACGAGTGTGAAAGCACAACCAACATTCAAAAGTGACCAAAACATCAGCCAGAAAACATTGGTACTGAGATGTGGACTGTGGTCCCCACCTGCAGAACCGCTCCTTTATTGAGGGTGTCTTGATAATTGCCAATAATTTCCATCTATTGTCTATTCCATTTGCACAACAGCATGTGAAATTGATTGTCAATCAGTGTTGCTTCCTAAGTGGACAGTTTGATTTCACAGAAGTTTGATTTACTAGGAGTTATATTCTGTTGTTTAAGTGTTCCCTTTATTTTTTTGAGCAGTATATATTTACCTACAGGTATTCCATCTACAAAATGGCTGCTTAGTATTTGTATTAATCATTTACTCTGCCAAGACAATAAATTAAATTGTATTTCTACTATGTTCACAAAACAATCATGGATGTTTACCTAGTTATATTATGACAGAAATACTGCAGTGACTTATTAATTTTAGATTACATTGTACACGTCTCTACTTTGATGACCTTACCGCACACAGAAGTAACATTCTGACTATGACAACTTTAGAGCTGATCTCACAATTAGCACTGAAAAGTATTACTGGATTTCCATCCATCGGTCATGCTTCCGGATGACAGCTGATAATAATTCTGGACTTAACGTTGATGAAGCGTCTCTCATTAAAAAGTTACAGAAACACAATAAAGACAATCCGTCAAGAGCTTCTTGTGAATGAAGGTATGCAATGTCTTATCACGTGAATTAATGTCACACCGGCTGATAATCATGGGAGTTTTGCAGTACAGAGAAGTACAGAAGGACGGAGCTAGAGTTATTTATTTATAGCTAACAATCATATTATTTACTTAATATAACTAAACCGGTCTAATAGTTTTCAGATTGAAAGTCCAGTAATTTGCAGGTAGATTTTTACTGTAGAATAACATGCTTTCCATGTAATCATTATATTTGTGGATATAAAACTATTTCATTCACTTCCTTTTCAGCATCATAACCCAGTTTTGGCCTTCATGTTAACACTATTTTTACTTCTTCATTGTCATCTTCCGTGAGTTAGAACTTTACAACTATTTTGTCTACATAGTCGTATAGCGGCTTGTTTTTTTAGGATGAGTTGCATCTGTCTGTGGTATCATCTTGGGGTACATATAGCTTATTAACAAACATGTATTAACTCTATATTCAAAATACTTCAATTCTGCCACTTGTTTGGGCATTATAAATGTAACGCCATTCACCGTCCTGCGCCAATAAAGTAATCACTTTATTCTAAATATCATGATATTACTTTTATATAGTTTTATTTTTATTTTCTGTTTTAAAACACTTTTATGCAATAAATATAATCTTTAAAAAAAATAATAATTTGCTCTTGTGTCACCACATTCTAAGAGTCAATTTTTCATCAACAGAGCAGAACAAGGGCTTATTTTTTTGTGTGAAAACTTAAGTTTTCATTCATAACATATAGTGGTACATATAACCTTTATCATCACTTTTTCAATATGGTCTTAGGGGAACAAAATTAAAAATAAAAGTTATGATTACCTTTATTCTGCAGGTGCATATGATTACAATGATGCCAAAGTTGTATTTTTTTTATGTTTTTCTACAAAAAATTACTTTAAAAAATATCTTTTTTGGTCACTATATTCTGATGCTTATAATTGTATATTTTTCTGTAGACAAAGCAGTGTATGGTGCTTGTTTTTTGTATGACAAGTGATAGCTTTTACTGGGCTATTTTTGGGGCATATACACACATGGTCAAAATTGTTGGTACCTCTCGTTTAATGAAAGTAAAACCCACAATGGTCACAGAAATAACTTAAATCTGACAAAAGTAATAATAAATTAAAAATCTATGAAAATGAACAAATGAAAGTCAGACATTGCTTTTCAACCCTGCTTTCACAGAATTAAAAAAAAAATTAAACTCATGAAATAGGCCTGGACAGAAATGATTTGTTGAACAACCTTTTGAGACAATCAATGCAATCAAACGATTCCTGTAACTGTTAATGAGACTTCGGCACCTCTCTACAGGTATTTTGGCCCACTCCTCATGAGCAAACTGATCCAGTTGTCTCGTGTTTGAAGGTTGCCTTTTCCAGACGGCATGTTTCAGCTCTTTTCAAAGCTGCTCAATAAGATTTAGGTCAGGGCTCATAGAAGGCCACTTCAGAATAGTCCAATGTTTTCCTCTTAGCCATTCTTGGGTTTTTTAGCTGTGTGTTTTGGGTCATTATCTTGTTGCAAGACCCATGACCTGCAACTGAGACCAAGCTTTCTGACACTGAGCAGCACATTTCTCTCTAGAATCCCTTGATAGTCTTGAGATTTTATTGTACCCTGCACAGATTCAAGACACCCTGTGTCAGATGCAGCAAAGCAGCCCCAGAACATAACAGAGCCTCCTCCATGTTTCACAGTAGGGACAGTGTTCTTTTCTTGATATGTTTCATTTTTCCATCTGTGAACATAGAGCTGATGTGCCTTGCCAAAAACTTCCTTTTTTGTCTCATCTGTTCATAGGACATTCTCCCAGAAGCTTTGTGGCTTGTCAACATGTAGTTTGGCAAATTCCAGTCTGGCTTTTTTATGTTTTTTTTTCAACAATGGTGTTCTCCTTGGTCGTCTCCCATGAAGTCCACTTTGGATCAAACAATGACGGATGGTGTGATCTGACACTGATGTTCCTCGAGATGGAAGTTCACCTTTAATCTCTTTAGAAGTTGTCCTGGGCTCTTTTGTTACCATTTGTATTATCCTTCTCTTTGATTTGTCATCAAGTTTCCTCCTGCGGCCACGTCCAGGGAGGTTGGCTACAGTCCCATGGATCTTAAATTTCTGAATAATATGTGCAACTGTAGTCACAGGAACATCAAGCTGCTTAGAGATGGTTTTATAACCTTTACCTTTAACATGCTTGTCTATAATTTTCTTTCTAATCTCCTGAGACAATTCTTTCCTTTGCTTCCTCTGGTCCATGTTGAGTGTGGTACACACCATGTCACCAAACAGCACAGTGAGTATATGTAGCCCTATATATAGGCCCACTGACTGATTACAAGATTGTAGACACCTGTGATGCTAATTAGTGGACACAACTTGATTAAACATGTTCCTTTTGTCACATTATTTTCAGGGGTACCATCATTTCTGTCCAGGCCTATTTCATGAGTTTATTTTTTTTTTTTAATTCTGTGGAAGCAGGGTTGAAAAGCAATGACTGACTTTCATTTGTTCATTTTCATAGATTTTTAATTTATTATTACTTTTGTCAGATTCAAGTTATTTCTGTGACCATTGTGGGTTTTATCCAATTTATATTATTTAATTTTTTGTTTAACTAATTGTACACAAGAATCTCTCTATTGAAAAAAGTAATGATTTTTTGGTTTACATATTCTGAGAACCACATCTTTTCCATTTTTCTGTTGGCCTAACTATGTGGGAGCTTCTTTTTTTGCCTAACAAGCTACAGAGGATACATATAACTTTTTCATTTCATTTTTTCCTAGGTGAGATGAACAAAAATAGCAATTCTGGCTTAGTTGACTTATATAATTTTTAACAGCATTCACCATGCAACATACCATATTTTTCGGATTTTAAGACACCCTTTTGTATCCTAAAATTTGAGAGGAAAATAGGGGTTCATCTTATAATCCAAATGTAGCTTACCAGGGGGTGGTAGAGTCTGCTGTGGTGGTCACAGGAGGCAGGGTCGCTGCTGCAGGAAGCCGGCGGCCACGGCAGGAGTGAGGCGATGCTTTGGGTCCTAGACTAGGAGAAGGGGCTGTCCTGGCAGTGCGAGGCTGCGGGACCTGAGCTTCAAGAAAATGTCCGAGGCAGGAGCGGAGTCCCCGATCTGCCTATTGACTTTGCAGCAGTGGACTTCAGGAAATGGCTCTTGGAGGCAGCAAATGCACAGATTGAGATCTTGGCTCAAAGATGGACCCCCATTTTATTTAAAAAAAATTGTTTTCCTATTTTCATCCCCAAAATTTGAGGTGCGTCTTATGGTCCGGTGAGTCTTATAATATAAGCTGTTTTTTTTATAATAATTAGATTTCTATTTTTTTCCAAAATAAAAACACAACACAACACAGGAAATGCAAATCCCTTACATCATGTACTGTACATATGTATAAGGTTATGTAAAATAAAAGAAAGACTATCAATCAGTAGAAAGACTATCAATCAGTAGAAAGACTGTCAATCCTTTCGAGATAAACGGTACGTCCACTTATAAAAAAGAAATTCTTTATTTCTGATCCACACCCAAGGCAATATGCCTAATTCCAATGGAGATGAACATTTTGCTAAGTTAACACAAGTTTTGGGGAAACAATGAAGGATGAACCGGATTATATTACTGAAATAAAAAAATTAATGCATGAGTGGGAAAGAAATTAAATCAAGAAACACGGACATGGTGGGTCCGCCATATGCTGGGTTGGACTGGGGCACCGGGACACAAGAGAATTTTCCGGTGGGCCCGAGTCCTCAGAGAGCCCCCGAGCAGGACGCACAGGTGCCCCTGGTTAACATGGCCGCCAGTACTCCACACTGCAAGGGCCCGAAGGGTCAGGAAGGCCCTTGCAGTGTGGCTGATGAGGGCAATCTGGCCTGCTTTTCGGAGCCCCAAGCTCCGGCAGGGCCCATGGCCAGATTGCCCTCATCCTGTGCGGCGGACAGGGAGTGATCCCTCCACCTCCGCTGCTGACATGAGAATGGCAGCAGAGCTGGAGGGATCCGTCCTCTGCTTCCTGGCCGGCACTTCTTCCCTGACACAGGCTCGCACTGCTTGATGACATCATCATGCAGCGCGAGCCTGTGGCAGGGAGAAAGATGCTGGGCAGGAAGCAGAGGACGATGCTGCGGGGGAGCGCGCTGAAAGTTACAGTTTTTTTTTTTGAGGGAGAGCAATGGTGATTGAGGAGGTGGGGGGAGATATGGCATGGCAACGGGGGAGGTGGTTGGAGTATGACATGGTGGGGGAAGATATGGCACGGCAAGGGGGGAGGTGGGGCAGATATTACATGGTGGGGGATATATTGCATGGCAATGGGGGAGATGAGGGGAGATATGCATGGCATGGTGATGGAGGAGGTGGGGGGAGATATGCATGGCATGGTGATGGAGGAGGTAGGGGGAGATATGCATGGCATTGTGATGGAGGAGGTGGGGAGATACGGCATGGTAATGGGGGAGGTGGGGGGAGATATGACATGATGGAGGAAGATATGGCATGGCAATGGGTAAAGTGGGGGGAGATATGACATTGTGTGGGATATATGGCATGGCAATGGGGGGGTGGGAGGAGATATGTATGGCATGGTGATGGAGGAGGTGGGGGAGATATGCATGGCATGGTGATGGAGGAGGTAGGGGGAGATACGCATGGCATGGTGATGGAGGAGGTAGGGGGAGATATGCATGGCATGGTGATGGAGAAGGTGGGGGAAGATATGGCATGGTAATGGGGAAGGTGGGGGGAGATATGACATGGTGGGGGGAGATATGGCATGGCAATGGGGGAGGTGGGGGAGATATGCATGGTGGGGGAAGATATGGCATGGCAATGGGGGAGGTGGGGGAGATATGACATGGTGGGGGAAGATATGGCATGGCAATGGGGGAGGTGGGGAGGTATGACATGGTGGGAGAAGATACAGCATGGCAATGGGGGAGATGGGGGGAGATATGACATGGTGGGGGAAAATATGGCATGGCAGTGGGGGAGGTGGGGGAGATATGCATGGCATGGTGATGGAGGAGGTGGGGGAGATATGCATGGCATGGTGATGGAGGAGGTGCGGGAGATATGGCATGGTAAGGGGGGAGGTGGGGAGAGATATGACATGGTGGGGGAAGATATGGCATGGCAATGGGGGAGGTGGGGGAGATATGACATAGAGGGGGAAGATATGGCATGGCAATGGGGGAGATGGGGGAGGTATGACATGGTGGGGGAAGATATGGCATGGCAATGGGGGAGGTGGGGGGAGATATGACATGGTATGGGAAGATATGGCATGGCAATGGGAGAGTTGGGGGGAGATATGACATGGTGGGGGAAGATATGACATGGCAATGAGGGAGGTGAGGGAGGTATGACATGGTGGGGGAAGATATGGCATGGCAATGGGGGAGGTGGGGGGAGATATGCATGGCATGGTGATGGAGGAGGTGGGGGGAGATATGGCATGGTAATCGGGGAGGTGGGGGGAGATATGACATGGTGGGGAAGATATGGCATGGCAATGGGGGAGGTGGGGGAGATAT
The DNA here is from genome assembly GCF_046119375.1 of Phyllobates terribilis. NCBI lineage: Eukaryota > Metazoa > Chordata > Amphibia > Anura > Dendrobatidae > Phyllobates > Phyllobates terribilis. The sequence continues at coordinate 280,442,706 of NW_027362767.1, forward strand.
GACATGTTGGGGGAAGAAATGGCATGGCAATGGGGAAGGTGGGGGGAGATATGACATGGTGGGGGGAGATATGGCTTAGCAATGGGGGAGGTGGGGGAGATATGCATGGTGGGGGAAGATATGGCATGGCAATGGGGGAGGTGGGGGAGATATGACATGGTACGGGAAGATATGGCATGGCAATGGGGGAGATGGAGGGAGATATGCATGGCATGGTGATGGAGGAGGTGGGGGAGATATGACATGGTAATGGGGGAGGCGGGGGAGATATGACATGGTGGGGAAGATATGGCATGGCAATGGGGGAGGAGGAGGAGATATGACATGGTGGGGGATATATGGCATGGCAATGGGGGAGGTGGGGGAGATATGCATGGCATGGTCATGGAGGAGGTGGGGGAGATATGCATGGCATGGTGATTGAGGAGGTGGGGGAGATATGGCATGGTAATGGGGGAGGTGGGGGAGATATGACATGGTGGGGGAAAGATATGGCATGACAATGGGGGAGGTGGGGGAGATATGACATGGTGTGGGAAGATATGGCATGGCAATGGGTGAGGTGGGGGGAGATATGACATGGTGCGGGAAGATATGGCATGGCAATGGGGGAGGTGGGGGGAGATATGCATGGCATGGTGATGGAGGAGGTGGGGGAGATATGCATGGCATGGTGATGGAGGAGGTGGGGGAGATATGCATGGCATGGTGATAGATGAGGTAGGGGGAGATATGCATAGCATGGTGATGGAGGAGGTGGGGGAAGATATGGCATGGTAATGGGGGAGGTGGGGGGAGATATGACATGGTGGGGGAAGATATGGCATGGCAATGGGGAAGGTGGGGGAGATATGACATGGTGGGGGAAGATATGGCATGGCAATGGGGGAGGTGGGGGGAGATATGCATGGCATGGTGATGGAGGAGGTGGGGGAGATATGCATGGCATGGGGATGAAGGAGGTAGGGGGAGATATGCATGGCATGGTGATGGAGGAGGTAGGGGGAGATATGCATTGCATGGTGATGGAGGAGGTGGGGGGAGATATTGCATGGTAATGAGGGAGGTGGAGGGAGATATGACATGGTGGGGGAAGATATGGCATGGCAATGGGGGAGGTGGGGGGAGATATAACATTGTGTGGGATATATGGCATGGCAATGGGGGAGGTGGGAGGAGATATGCATGGCATGGTGATGGAGGAGGTGGGGGAGATATGCATGGCATGGTGATGGAGGAGGTGGGGGGAGATATGCATGGCATGGTGATGTAGGAGGTGGGGGAAGATATGGCATGGTAATGGGGGAGGTGGAGGGAGATATGACATGGTGGGGGAAGATATGGCATGGCAATGGGGAAGGTGGGGGAGATATGACATGATGGGGAAAGATACAGCATGGCAATGGAGGAGGTGGGGGGAGATATGCATGGCATGGTGATGGAGGAGGTGGGGGAGATATGTATGGCATGGTGATGGAGGAGGGGGGGAGATATGGCATGGTAAGGGGGAGGTGGGGGGAGATATGACATGGTGGGGGAAGATATGGCAATGGGGAAAGTGGGGGAGATATGACATGGTGGGGGTAGATATGGCATGGCAATGGGGGAGATGGGGGGAGATATGACATGGGGGAAGATATGGCATAGCAATGGGGGGGTGGGGGGAGATATGACATGGTGGGGTAAGATATGGCATAGCAATGGGGGGGTGGGGGGAGATATGACATGGTGTGGGAAGATATGGCATGGCAATGGGGGAGATGGGGGGAGATATGACATGGTGGGGGATATATGGCATGGCAATGGGGGAGGTGGGGGAGATATGCATGGCATGGTGATGGAGGAGGTGGGGGAGATATGCATGGCATGCTGATGGAGGAGGTGGGGGAGATATGCATGGCATGGTGATGGAGGAGGTGGGGGAGATATGGCATGGTAATGGGGGAGGTGGGGGGAGATGTGACATGTTGGGGGAAGATATGACATGGCAATGGGGGAGGTGGGGGAAATATGACATGGTGTGGGAAGATATGGTATGGCAATGGGGGAGGTGGAGGAGATATGACATGGTGGGGGATATATGGCATGGCAATGGGGGAGGTGGGGGAGATATGCATGGCATGGTGATGGAGGAGGTGGGGGAGATATGCATGGCATGGTGATGGAGGAGGTGGGGGAGTTATGGCATGGTAATGGGGGAGGTGGGGGGAGATGTGACATGTTGGGGGAAGATATGACATGGCAATGGGGGAGGTGGGGGAAATATGACATGGTGCGGGAAGATATGGCTTGGCAATGGGGGAGATGGGGGGAGATATGCATGGCATGGTGATGGAGGAGGTGGGGGGAGATATTCATGGCATGGTGATGGAGGAGGTGGGGGGAGATATGACATGGTGGGGTAAGATATGGCATGGCAATGGGGGAGGTGGGGGGAGATATGACATGGTGTGGGAAGATATGGCATGGCAATGGGGGAGTTGGGGGGAGATATGACATGGTGGGGGATATATAGCATGGCAATGGGGGAGGTGGGGGAGATATGCATGGCATGGTGATGGAGGAGGTGGGGGAGATATGCATGGCATGGTGATGGAGGAGGTGTGGGAGATATGCATGGCATGGTGATGGAGGAGGTGGGGGGAGATATGCATGGCATGGTGATGGAGGAGGTAGGGGGAGATATGCATGGCATTGTGATGGAGGAGGTGGGGAGATACGGCATGGTAATGGGGGAGGTGGGGGGAGATATGACATGATGGAGGAAGATATGGCATGGCAATGGGTAAAGTGGGGGGAGATATGACATTGTGTGGGATATATGGCATGGCAATGGGGGGGTGGGAGGAGATATGTATGGCATGGTGATAGAGGAGGTGGGGGAGATATGCATGGCATGGTGATGGAGGAGGTAGGGGGAGATATGCATGGCATGGTGATGGAGGAGGTAGGGGGAGATATGCATGGCATGGTGATGGAGGAGGTGGGGGAAGATATGACATGGTAATGGGGGAGGTGGAGGGAGATATGACATGGTGGGGGAAGATATGGCATGGCAATGGGGAAGGTGGGGGGAGATATGACATGGTGGGGGGAGATATGGCATGGCAATGGGGGAGGTGGGGGAGATATGCATGGTGGGGGAAGATATGGCATGGCAATGGGGGAGGTGGGGGAGATATGACATGGTGGGGGAAGATATGGCATGGCAATGGGGGAGGTGGGGAGGTATGACATGGTGGGAGAAGATACAGCATGGCAATGGGGGAGATGGGGGGAGATATGACATGGTGGGGGAAAATATGGCATGGCAGTGGGGGAGGTGGGGGAGATATGCATGGCATGGTGATGGAGGAGGTGGGGGAGATATGTATGGCATGGTGATGGAGGAGGTGCGGGAGATATGGCATGGTAATGGGGGAGGTGGGGAGAGATATGACATGGTGGGGGAAGATATGGCATGGCAATGGGGGAGGTGGGGGAGATATGACATAGAGGGGGAAGATATGGCATGGCAATGGGGGAGATGGGGGAGGTATGACATGGTGGGGGAAGATATGGCATGGCAATGGGGGAGGTGGGGGGAGATATGACATGGTGTGGGAAGATATGGCATGGCAATGGGAGAGTTGGGGGGAGATATGACATGGTGGGGGAAGATATGACATGGCAATGAGGGAGGTGAGGGAGGTATGACATGGTGGGGGAAGATATGGCATGGCAATGGGGGAGGTGGGGGGAGATATGCATGGCATGGTGATGGAGGAGGTGGGGGGAGATATGGCATGGTAATCGGGGAGGTGGGGGGAGATATGACATGGTGGGGAAGATATGGCATGGCAATGGGGGAGGTGGGGGAGATATGACATGTTGGGGGAAGATATGGCATGGCAATGGGGAAGGTGGGGGGAGATATGACATGGTGGGGGGAGATATGGCTTAGCAATGGGGGAGGTGGGGGAGATATGCATGGTGGGGGAAGATATGGCATGGCAATGGGGGAGGTGGGGGAGATATGACATGGTACGGGAAGATATGGCATGGCAATGGGGGAGATGGAGGGAGATATGCATGGCATGGTGATGGAGGAGGTGGGGGAGATATGACATGGTAATGGGGGAGGCGGGGGAGATATGACATGGTGGGGAAGATATGGCATGGCAATGGGGGAGGAGGAGGAGATATGACATGGTGGGGGATATATGGCATGGCAATGGGGGAGGTGGGGGAGATATGCATGGCATGGTGATGGAGGAGGTGGGGGAGATATGCATGGCATGGTGATGGAGGAGGTGGGGGAGATATGGCATGGTAATGGGGGAGGTGGGGGAGATATGACATGGTGAGGGAAAGATATGGCATGACAATGGGGGAGGTGTGGGAGATATGACATGGTGTGGGAAGATATGGCATGGCAATGGGTGAGGTGGGGGGAGATATGACATGGTGCGGGAAGATATGGCATGGCAATGGGGGAGGTGGGGGGAGATATGCATGGCATGGTGATGGAGGAGGTGGGGGAGATATGCATGGCATGGTGATGGAGGAGGTGGGGGAGATATGCATGGCATGGTGATAGATGAGGTAGGGGGAGATATGCATAGCATGGTGATGGAGGAGGTGGGGGAAGATATGGCATGGTAATGGGGGAGGTGGGGGGAGATATGACATGGTGGGGGAAGATATGGCATGGCAATGGGGAAGGTGGGGGAGATATGACATGGTGGGGGAAGATATGGCATGGCAATGGGGGAGGTGGGGGGAGATATGCATGGCATGGTGATGGAGGAGGTGGGGGAGATATGCATGGCATGGGGATGAAGGAGGTAGGGGGAGATATGCATGGCATGGTGATGGAGGAGGTAGGGGGAGATATGCATTGCATGGTGATGGAGGAGGTGGGGGGAGATATTGCATCGTAATGGGGGAGGTGGAGGGAGATATGACATGGTGGGGGAAGATATGGCATGGCAATGGGGGAGGTGGGAGGAGATATGCATGGCATGGTGATGGAGGAGGTGGGGGAGATATGCATGGCATGGTGATGGAGGAGGTGGGGGGAGATATGCATGGCATGGTGATGTAGGAGGTGGGGGAAGATATGGCATGGTAATGGGGGAGGTGGAGGGAGATATGACATGGTGGGGGAAGATATGGCATGGCAATGGGGAAGGTGGGGGAGATATGACATGATGGGGAAAGATATGGCATGGCAATGGAGGAGGTGGGGGGAGATATGCATGGCATGGTGATGGAGGAGGTGGGGGAGATATGTATGGCATGGTGATGGAGGAGGGGGGGAGATATGGCATGGTAAGGGGGAGGTGGGGGGAGATATGAAATGGTGGGGGAAGATATGGCAATGGGGAAAGTGGGGGAGATATGACATGGTGGGGGTAGATATGGCATGGCAATGGGGGAGATGGGGGGAGATATGACATGGGGGAAGATATGGCATAGCAATGGGGGGGTGGGGGGAGATATGACATGGTGGGGTAAGATATGGCATAGCAATGGGGGGGTGGGGGGAGATATGACATGGTGTGGGAAGATATGGCATGGCAATGGGGGAGTTGGGGGGAGATATGACATGGTGGGGGATATATGGCATGGCAATGGGGGAGGTGGGGGAGATATGCATGGCATGGTGATGGAGGAGGTGGGGGAGATATGCATGGCATGGTGATGGAGGAGGTGGGGGAGATATGCATGGCATGGTGATGGAGGAGGTGGGGGAGATATGGCATGGTAATGGGGGAGGTGGGGGGAGATGTGACATGTTGGGGGAAGATATGACATGGCAATGGGGGAGGTGGGGGAAATATGACATGGTGTGGGAAGATATGGTATGGCAATGGGGGAGGTGGAGGAGATATGACATGGTGGGGGATATATGGCATGGCAATGGGGGAGGTGGGGGAGATATGCATGGCATGGTGATGGAGGAGGTGGGGGAGATATGCATGGCATGGTGATGGAGGAGGTGGGGGAGATATGGCATGGTAATGGGGGAGGTGGGGGGAGATGTGACATGTTGGGGGAAGATATGACATGGCAATGGGGGAGGTGGGGGAAATATGACATGGTGTGGGAAGATATGGCATGGCAATGGGGAGGTAGGGGGAGGTATGACATGGTGCGGGAAGATATGGCTTGGCAATGGGGGAGATGGGGGGAGATATGCATGGCATGGTGATGGAGGAGGTGGGGGGAGATATGCATGGCATGGTGATGGAGGAGGTGGGGGGAGATATGACATGGTGGGGTAAGATATGGCATGGCAATGGGGGAGGTGGGGGGAGATATGACATGGTGTGGGAAGATATGGCATGGCAATGGGGGAGTTGGGGGGAGATATGACATGGTGGGGGATATATGGCATGGCAATGGGGGAGGTGGGGGAGATATGCATGGCATGGTGATGGAGGAGGTGGGGGAGATATGCATGGCATGGTGATGGAGGAGGTGGGGGAGATATGCATGGCATGGTAATGGAGGAGGTGGGGGGAGATATGCATGGCATGGTGATGGAGGAGGTGGGGGAGATATGACATGGCATTCATGATAGAGGAGGTGGGGAGATATGGCAATGATGATGGAGCAGGTAGGGGTAGATATGGCAATGATTACGGAGCAGGGGGAGATATGGCAATGATGACAGAGCAGGTGAGGAAGATATGGCAATGATGGTGGAGCAGGTGGGGAGACATATGGCAATGATGACGGAACGGGTGGGGGGAGATATGGCAATGATGGAGCAGGTGGGGAGATATGGCAATGATGACGGGGCAGGTGGGGGGAGATATGGCAATGATGATGGAGGAGGTGGTGGGGGAGATATGGCAATGATGACAGAGCAGGTGGGGGGGAGATATGGCAATGATGAAGGTGGTGGGGGGAAATATGGCAATGATGATGGAGGCGGTGGGGGGAGATATGGCAATGATGGAGGAGATATGACAATGATGGAGGAGGTGTGGGAGATATGACAATGATGGAGAAGGTGGAGGAGATATGACAATGTTGGAGAAGGTGGGGGAGAGCAGTGATGGGGATAGGAGGGAGCAATGATGAAGGAGGTGGGGGGAGAGCAATGATGGGGATGTGGGAGAGCATTTATGGAGGTGGGGGAGAGAAATGATGGGGAATTATTTGGGCGCTATATGCTGTTAATATCTGGTGTGATCATGGTGTGGTGGTATTTCTCCCTTTAGTATTCAGTCACTATGTGGTGGCAATATGTGGTCTGGTCATGGTGTGGTGGTATTTCTCCCTTGTATGTAGTATTATTCGGTCACTATGGGGTGGTAATATCTGGTCTGGTCAAGGTGTGGTCGTATTTCTCCCTTGTATGTAGTATTTTTCGGTCACTATGTAGTGGTAATATGTGGTCTGGTCATAGTGTGGTGGTATTTCTCCCTTGTATGTAGTATTATTCGGTCACTATGGGGTGGTAATATCTGGTCTGGTCAAGGTGTGGTGGTATTTCTCCCTTGTATGTAGTATTATTTGATCACTATGTGGTGGCAATATGTGGTCTGGTCATGGTGTGGTGGTATTTCTCCCTTGTATGTAGTATTATTCGGTCACTATGTGGTGGTAATATGTGGTCTGGTCATGGTGTGGTGGAATTTCTCCCTTGTATGTAGTATTATTCGGTCACTATGGGGTGGTAATATGTGGTCTGGTCACAGTGTGGCAGTATTTCTCCCTTGTTTGTGGTACTATTTGTGTTGGTACAGTGGATTGTGTTGTGTATGGTGGTCATTTGTTCTCTCTGATATTAATTAGGAGAAGATTCTTTATTTCCTTTAGTGATTAAATACTTGGAACAAGATGCACTTACAGGAGTTCTCTGGGGAAAACAAGTAATCACATCTCCACAGGATAAGTGATAAATTATTGATTAGTGGGGGTCTGACTGCTGGGACCTGCACCGACTGGTAGAATGTGGAGTATTTATCCCCATTAGACTGGAGCTCATGTGCGACTTGACCACTCATCCATTCATTCCCTCAATGGCACTTCCCCATTCTTCCGATCGGTGTGGTTTCCAATGTTCGGACCCAAACGATCAATAAGTTATCACCTATCCTGTGTAGCCCTTGGATCGGTGATAACTTGTTTTAACCAAAGAACCCCTTTACTGCAAACTACCGTAATTGTACATCCCAATTATAGCATGTGCAAGGTAGATGTGCAGGAGCGGCCAGTGATTTACAGCAGACGCTCCACTATAACGGGGATATCGGCTATCAGGTATTTGCATATAGCTATAGGGTGGGCCCCGAGGATCAATTCCTCCTGTGGGCCCCAGACACCACAGTCTGACACTGGCCATACGCTAAGCACCTATGTGGAATGTCAAATGATACCACGAGGTTTAAGGAAAAAAACAATACCCACATATATATTTTCTTATGAATTTATGATTAAATGGAACAAAATCCTTTCAAAATGCACTTTAGATCTAATGAATTTGATTATAATGGAAGAAGAGAAAAATCTAAGAATGGTTAAAGAGCAAATTGAGGGGATAAAAAAGAAGCATTGAAATTTTCTACTCACCAACTATATGAAGAGCTGTATAAAAAAAATAAAAGAAAACGTGGCTAAATCTGAAAATTTATCATGCAAGTAAAGCAAAAGAAATTTCACAGGGACAGTATTGACTATAAAAAGTATAAAGTTTATGTCTGAAGACCTACCTGGAAAGAATGTACACCAAAATCTATTTTAAAAAAACCCAAAAGATACAATTATAATGAGGATAACAAGAAAAAAGTAAATTTCTCTTCATCAGAATATGAAACGTCTGACTCTTGTCTCAATACTCCCAACATTTCCAAAAAATAGTTATGTCAACAATGATATGGAAAATTGACAATAACCATCAAAAAATGGGAAAAACCAAGGAGAAGACGACACAGAAGGAACAGACAATATAAAAGGATATTTTACAAGGAAGAAGAGACAAGAATCAACAACTTAGAGGACACAGAAAATAATGTAATAATTCTTACTCCAAAAGTACGAAGTAAAGAACAGAGAGAAGTATTATCCAAGGGATTCAATTTTATCCCAAATCAGAAATTTGATTTATTTCAAACATTATTAGATGGAAAAAGGTTTTCAAGAAGTCTGACAGTTAAAAGACATTTTCTTCTGAAAATGAAAATAATGATGTAGAAAAAAACGATATAGCATGAAATTTTAATAAATTCAGTGATCTAACTTTTCAGGAACAAAATGCCTTAATATGATTGCATGAATTAGAGGGGGAAGGCAATAGTGAAAATAAAATAAGGGAGGAATAAATTAAATACAACATAAATAATCCCAAAAATTACTCGAAAAAAATCTCTAGTTCAAGCTTTGGATACTTTCCAATCTATTGTGAAAAAAGAACTAATTGCGTTACATAGTGAATATATATGATTGGAGGGTAATGGTGATACAAAAAAAAAACTTAATCTCTCAAGGCACCCAAACAGCAGAAGACCCCCACAAGTGACCCAAGTTTGGAAACTACACTCTTCATGGATTTTATCCAGGGGCATAGTGATCATTTTGAACTTGTAATTTACGGAAGTCCGAGAGAGATCCAGTGAGTCACAAATTGAGACAGAGACAGAAATAAACAACACTTTCTTTACTAAAACAGAGATTAGACTAAAATTCAGTATTGCATGAATCAGTCTCAGGTTATACCTGGGACACTGTCTCTACTAACTGCACACAATCAGCAAAAGCTGAAATCAATGTGCCAATCTCAAGGTTTCCAGCTTATGTGAATTATCCTAAAGATCTGGAACAACTTTACCTAAACACTGTGTCAATCTAGTGTGAGTGTTCTATAGGGACCCCTGACATGGCACACTGTGTACAGTCCTACCACTATTAACAATAACAATGCATGAAACTACACAAATTCCTCTTATACCCCTAGTATAGGGATACCCGGGTATCTTAAAGTTACAGTACCGTTAACCTCAGATGTGGTCTATTACAGGCCTGTGAATCGCGGTGGCACAGCAGTGCATGAGATCTGTCAGTAACTCACTGATCGAGCCTGTGAGACCCTGCTTATAGCTGGATCTCACAGGCCACTATACCCTGGAGTTTTAACCCCCTTTTAACCACTTGGATACCGCTGTCACGATTGACAACAGTATTTAAGGGGTTAATCAGCCCCCAATTGGCTATAAAAGTGTCCGGGGCCAATACCACAGGGTGTCAGCTGTCATGTACTGCTGTCACCAGTGGGAATTGCATCAACGGGGGCACTATTCACTTATTCCTGAGGAATAAGTCCCCTTAACCGCCATCATTTTAATGTGTATTGGCTGTCGTTAAGGGGTCAACTGTGGGAAATGGTTATTTTTCACTTTTATCGCTGATTTCATGCACTACAGTACACTTTGCTGAGGGCAGAGTCTAACAGGCTACTATATCCTGAGTTCATTACAAGACCTCAGGTTGCAATAGCAACTATCAACATCCACGCTGAAGATGCTGGACACCAATGAGTTTAAAGAGGCAGCCCTTTCCCTCTTTTAACCATCTAGATGGTGTTGTCACAATTGAAAGTGGCATCTAGGAAGTTAATTGGCAGCTGATTGGCTCCTGAACTAGTTGAGACTCATACCGCAGAGTGTCCGCTGTCATATACAGCTGATACCCATGGCATATTCACTAGTCGGGGGGGCTCTACGCTTATTCCTCAGCTCTGTAAAAAAAAGTGACCCTGAGGATTAATGCCTCTTGACCACTGTTAAAAGGCGTATTGAAGTTCATTAAGGGGTTTATGGTATGTTATTTAATTAACTCGATGACAATAATGGTGTAAGTCGTTGGAGTGGAAAGGAAGACTTATATCTGGGCATTGTGCACATTTGTATTTTGTATTCTTCTCACAATTTTTGGCTTAGCAAAGCTCGTTTCTGGCTGAAATGTTCTTTTTATCCCTGTCTGATGTTTATGATCTCATAAAATCATTTTTTTGTAATAAAAACATTTCTGATGCCTTATCTCTATTTTGGATCATATTGGCATTCAGATGGAGAGTCGATCCAAGACAAGCACAGAGTCTAAGGAAGGGTGGAGAACCTTTGCCTCGAGAAATGCAAGTTATCTCCACTATCTCTTGTTGAACACACTCTCTGATTTATGTAAAGACTAAATGCTTGTTCATCGGCTGAAATGATCGTTTGTGTAAACGGGACTTGTGTTGCCGAGAACCATGGCAGCCTAACTGCATTGAGCCACGTAGTACAGATCACCCAGTTTGCTTTGGTCAAACGTTACCGATCGGTGGTCATATCGTGCTGTCAGTTGTTACATATAAATGGACCAGAAGAAATGTCTATTGTGTTTGCATACTCTGCAGAAAATGTTGAGAGGATCCTGCAAGAAGTTGCCCAGAAGGCATCCTTGCAAGCCAAACCGTCAACAGACAAGGTAAACATGGATTGGAACGATGAGAGAAAAAAAACGTTTACAATCCTTGCAGCTACACCTGTGGAGTGTGGACTTTAGCTAAGTATTTCAAGTCGCAGCGCATTCCAAGAGGAATGAATGTTAATTTAACTCCAAATCTGTTACCCAACAATACAGCTAACTGCAAGAGTTTCAGTAGATTTGCAATACATTTTCTGAGAATGCTATTCTGTTGTATCTAGAATTCCAATTGATTAAGATTGATATTGTACAGAAGAACTGCACTGAGAAACAGGTGATGGGCAAGTAGATGTTCTCCACAAATGATTTCAGGAGGCTGAAATATCAGTTAGACAATAGAGATGATTGAATTGATCAGCTACAATTCAACTTTTAATTGAACTTCATGAAACTCTCAGGTCCTTACGAATTTGAACAATTTGCGACTCGATCTACGGGCAGTGGAAATGCGATACATGTACAGAAAGAGGCTCACAACCAGTGCTGACAAAATCATCAGAGGGTGTTAGCTGTATATCGTAACAGACATCTTGCTGTAACTGCTCAGAACACAACCTTTTAACCCCTTAGATAGTGACATCGGTGTATTTTTAAGGTAGAGGTTCCCTCTTTATCCTCATTGGCATCCTGAGATTGCAATCATGCAATGCTGATGGTTGCAATGATGACTCCTGACCGAGTAATTGCCTCAGGGTCACCCATATATTATGGACTGTTAGGCCCAGCCATAAGCAGGATCGAACACACCTCCTGTTAGTATAAGGGTATGTGCCCACTAGTGATAGGCAAGCGTGCTCGGCACTGCTCGATACTCGTTCGAGCATAGGGGTGCTCGGGCATGCTCGTTATTCTGCTGAGTATTGCTTGGTGCTCGACAACATGCTTGAGTCCCTGCCCTGCATTTTTCGCAACTATTTTTCATCCGTGAAAAATGCTGGGATTGCCTGTCAATCATGGTAATGCAGTAGCAACGTTGGCTGCTGAAATTACTGTGATTGGCTGGCCACATCACGTCATCGTGTCCATATAAGACCCGGTGACGCAATGCTCGCCACACTGTATCCCGGGAAACAGAGTAGGAGAGTTGCTGGAGAAGGGCTAGTTTTCCATTTGAGGCATCTAGGCAGGGGTTATTGCCTTATAGTCCTTGCTGCAGAAACCTAAAACAAACAGTCCTTATCAGGGCTGCATCCATTCTATTACCTATTAATACTGCTCTTAGCTGCATTTAGTGTAGGGAAAGTTGCTGGAGAAGGGCTAGTTTTGCATTAGGGGCATCTAGGCAGGGGTTATTGCCTTACAGTCCATGCTGCTGCATCCTAAAACTAAAACTCCTTATCAAGCCTACATCTGTTTTATTCTAGTCCTCATTAATACTGCTCTTAGCTGCATTTCGTATTGGGAAAGTTGCTGGAGAAGGGATAATTTTGCATTTGAGGCATCTAGGCAGGGGTTATTGCCGTATAGTCCTTGCTGCTGCAATCTAAAACCAAAACTCCTTATCAGGCCTACATCTATTCTCTTATCTATTAATACTGCTCTTAGCTGCATTTAGTGTAGGGAGAGTTGCTGGAGAAGGGCTAGTTTTCCATTTGAGGCATCTAGGAAGGGGTTATTGCTTTACAGTCCTTGTTGCTGCAGCCTAAAACCAAAACTCCTTATCAGGACTACATCTATTCTATTCTATTCTATTCTATTCTATTCTATTACCTACTAATACAGCTCTTAGCTGTATTTAGTGTAGAGAGTTGATGGAAAAGGGCAAATTTTGCAGTATAGGCATCTAGGCAGGAGTAATTGCCTTACAGTTCTTGCTGCTGCAACCTAAAACCAAAACGCCTCATCAGGCCTACATCTATTCTAGTCCCTATTAATACCACTCTTAGCTGCATTTAGTGTAGGGAGAGTTTCTGGAGAAGGGCTAGTTTTGCATTCAAGGCATCTAGGCAGGAGTTATTGCCTTACACTGCATCCTAAAACCAAAAATCCTTTTCAGGCTTACATCTGTTCCATTCTAGTCCTTATTAATACTGCTCTTAGCTCCATACCTAATTTAATATGCGTAAGGCGTGCGGTAAGGGACAGGGAAGTGGACGTGCTGCTGATGGTGCACATAGAGGCTGAGGCCGTGGCCCAGGCGAAACTGCGGGAGCCCAAGAAATACGCCCATCCACAAGACCTAGCTTCCTGTCCCACTTTGCAGGGGGTGCAGGACATCACTCTTGAAGCTAGAACAGTGCGAACAGGCGGTTGGTTGTATGACAGATAATGCTTCCAGTCTGTTTCTCAGCACCACCCTATTTTTCACATGATCCAGTCTCACTAAACAAAAGTCTGGACCACATAATCCTCACTATTTATTGCTTTTTCTGGCCTCTCACCCTGCATGTTCCAAGAAGGACATGAGAAGAACGTGTGTAGTGATGTCCAAATATTTCAGCAGCCATGGTCAGAAGAAGATGATGGTGGGGAACTGCAATTACTGTCTCAAGAGGTGGATGATGATGAGACACAGTTGGCAACAAGTATGTTGTTAAGTCAACAAGTCAGGAGGTGGACCAGAGTGCAGAAGTGGAAGACAAGGTGGTGGACGGTGGGGATGGTGTTTTCAGGGTGATGTGCAGTGTTAATTTTCCACCACACATAGCACTTTGCATTTAGTCCCCAAAGTTCTACTTTGGTCTCATCTGACTAAAGCACCTTCTTCCACATGCCATGTAGTGGACACTGCTATCATGTAGTAGAAGGTACTCTGGTCAGATGGGAGCATAGTAGAACTTTTTGGGCTAAATGCAAAGCTAAAAAAAATTAGGCTTGGATATCACGAGAGTTTTACATCCCACTGAGTGAAGGTTCTAATGGCATCAATGCACCACCATAGCAGGAACAGGTGGTGAAGCCTCCATGACTGAGAGATATGTCTGTTTCCACCACCAGGCAGCAGTTACCTGTCTCCCCCTACACCTTCTCTGGGTTTTACTCAACAGACATGACCTCATCCCCAACAGCCGCAGGGCACAACATTGATTCAATGCTTTGCTCTCAATCTTTACTGTCATGCAAGGTTAATATGCTGTCAACTGTCTTTTTCCAGCTTGAAAGCATGGGGGACAAAAGTCATACAGTGGACAAGTTGCTGCTGTGCATCAAATCTCACGCTGGCTGGGTCTCTTTCAGAAATATACTTGCTTGAGGAAGGGGTGGCTATGCTCAGGAAAGTGTCACTTCAACAATTCTTACATGGCGAAGAGCTTTGCAAAACAGAATGGTCTGCCAGATCGCTGCCTGATTTGTAATGTCACAACCCACTAGATTTCAACATTGCATATGTCTGTACAAGCAGTGTAAAGTGGTGATGAACTGTATTATGCATCAGCTAAACTGGAGCGTGGGTTAATTTGAGATCTGCCATTGGCAGCTGATGAATGATTTGTGTCGCCTACTGAAGCCAGATAGAAAGAAGCCAGACAGATAGAAGCTAAGTATTACTATGTAATATCCACTATTAATCCCCCCCCCAAAAAAAAACTCCAATTTCAAAGAGTGGACAGAATTGTAAATGATCTTCAAACGAAATTTTTCAACTGGAGTTGATGATACAGAAATTTAGAGCGAGTCGCTATCCCTTGAATAATCTTAGATGAAATAATGGACACTGCACTTAAAGTGAAGTGTACCTACACTTTCTCACAAAATTTTAAAAAGCATTCTAAAACTTAACTATATATTGAAGAAAGGTTTTACTGCTGAGTAAAATCACAGTCTGAATTTTTTTGGTGTTTAAAACCCTTTTCTCTATTACTGAACTTTTATTTCAAACTGCATCTTTGTGTGCAGATAGCACTGTTCTGTAATTTTGCCAGTTATCCCAGCATACATATCTTTTCCCTCACTACCCAGTACCCTTTTCCGTGCCTTTACGATTGCCTATGACTTTAACCAAACATCTTCAATACGTCCCTCCTGTTACGCCTTTCTCCTTCATTGCTTACAAGTGGACAATGGAATGTGACTCTGCATCTTTCATCAATCCTCGCTTTTATGTCATGTTCCCTGCTCCTCCTGCTGCTTTCTTCCTCCGTCTGTCCCATTATCCTATGTGTTGTTCTTTTCATCTATCCACTTTCCATTCCACTGCAGCTGACATGTTCACATGTCCCACTCCTCCATCGTACTTTGCCTCGGTCCTTTTTGTGTCTTGCTCTTCAGTGTCTTGCTATGCGTTCTGTGCACATCCCCTTCACACGGAGCACATAGAAAGACTTTGAAGAGCAAGACACAGGACTGAGGCTGACTGTCTCATTTGTTCACAGCCCGCTCCTCCATCTTAGTCTCCATATTTACATATATGAAGATACATATAACACAGGCATAGACATAGTGACATTGTTGTGATGCACTTGTTCAGATGTCTAGACTATTTTTTTGTTCAGTCATTCATAGTTGTAACAGTCGTACTTTCTTATTTTTGCGTAAGTTTCCCTGTATGAGATCTTATTTTTTTTCTCTGACGAGCTGTAACTTACTAAAATGCCATTCTGCCAAAGGCATCTGTAATAGTTACTTTTGTGTTAACCTTATAAATGGATTTAAAAGTGAAAAAAACAATCACACCTTTTTTTAACATCATTTACTGATCACTAGAGATGAGCAGATCTTTTGCAATTCAAATTTGCCTGCTTTGCTGAATTTTCCCCAAAAATAAATTTGAATTACTTAATTATAAAGCCTCTAATTGCATGGAAAATATGTGTAGAACACTGTCAGTTCCCGTTGGGGTTAATTGAACATGTTTTAAGCTCTGTAATGCACACACAGCCTTTTTGATGCCCAAATGACTTCAACCTATCTGGCTAGAGGAAAACAGATGGTAAACAGAGGTAACCAACAGCATATTTTACCAACATATTGCAGTATCAGACATTTTATGCTACCTAAACTGTATAAATCGTCTAAAAATTATCCCTTTTGGAGGGAAGATGCATTCATTGCTGTTGTTTATAGACAGGTAGTTCAACCAGAAGAAGCTATTGCATTTTCACATGGCTGGATGCATCCATTGTCCCTGTTTATGGAGTGTAAAGAGCTTTGCACTTTGCTAAATAAAGAAGCAATAGCATTTTTATAAGCTGTCCAAATATTATCCCTTTAATTAGGGAGACAAAAAAGGTGTAGTATATGGTTTTAAGTGTGAAGAAGTAATGGTACCTCAACTAGAAGTGAAAAATATTATCCCTTTCTTGGGATCCACATCTGATTTGCTAATCACAAAATAATTAAGCAATTGTAAAGGCTTTTTATCAAGCCCTCCAAAAATTATCCCCTTTTGTCTAAAGACAAAACAGTTGCTCTGTTTTGAACATGAAGAAGTTATGGCATGTTGTCACTAAGCCTTTTCAAAAACTAGCCCTATTTTGAGAGCTGGTTCTTGAGGGAACATGAGCGTATGTTTCCCAGCATCAGTAGTACTGTCTAGCACCATAAAACACAGTGGCCAGCCAGGAGATGTGAAACTTACGTGGCTGTGCAGTGGCTGCAGCAGGAGCAGCACCGTAGAGAGTTTGTACTATATACACTGTATATATATCTGTGGATTGTTTGGACACTGGATTATTATAGATACGGCAGGGTATATATAATTTCCATTTCTGCCATGTGATGTCTTGGTATGGTGACGTCCAGTCTGCCTTAGGGCCAATGTTCTTCATCTTTGAAGTAGCACCTATTTGAGAATGAGGAAGCACACAGTAACAGTTTGATCTTTCAGAAATTGTCAGTTACTCATTAATTCATCTACACACAGAGGATCATGCTTAAGTGACTTTGAATTTTAATGTATCTGTCCCATAGCTCAATCCACAAAAATGTGGTAATTGAGTGCATGTAATGCTATATTTTGTGGAATGGTTGTAAAGGGCAGTGATGTCACAACGTAACCAGGCAAATATTTTTTTAACTTTAATGTTGTGGAACCGTCTAAGTACATCATGGGTATCCCTAAGGAACCTGAAAAATCTTTAAACAAATGGCTGGAGAAGACAGTCAAGCCACTGCCCCAGTCTTACTCATTAACCTTATCACCAAAAAAATAGGTCAAAAGTGAGAGGTACCCTTGTTTACCTTTGGTAATGTGTGGGTGAAAGCATAAACAAACTGGGTACAACTAAATAATCTCTTTCAGTGGATGAAAAAATCCACAATGACACTCATTCATCAATCATTTTAACAATATGTTCAGAATAATCAGAGGTGGAATCATAGAGTAAATTGCAATAAAAGTCTGAATCACACAACATTAATAAAATAATGCTACAATAAAAGGTTATCATCTAGTACAACTCCTGTTCCATCTTTATCCATTCTTTTTATATCTGACAAAGCTGATTTACGTTTATAACACATAATATTCTGTGAATTGATATTCGTAGATTCAAACAATTCTTGCAACTCATTTTCACCAAGAAATGAACCATGGCTGGAAGTCTTGATTCTGTTGGGTAAAATGATGGCTTTTTGTTTTGAATTTGGAACCTCTAGATATGCATGTATTTGTAGAGACACTGTAGAACTGAGATACTCAAAGGTAGAGACTCTGAAGATGTGAGATACTCCATAGTAGAGACACTATAGACGTGTTAATTTTAATAGGAAATTAATTACACTGGTACACTTTATGTAGTTGAGTTATGATATTTAGAGTCTTTTTAATAATAATACATTTTAAAAGCTAATTCTTATAGGAATGGCACTCTAGACAAGCCTTATTTAGAATGCATTTAGAATACAAGGCAACCACCCCCATGGTTGGTAGGTGTGTCAGTGGTTGTTTTGGTTGTTTTATTGGTATTTTGCACCTGCACTGACTCTGCCTTTTATTATGGGGCTTTGCTGCATCCTGCAGTGAGTAAGTGACCAGGTATTGGCAAGTAGTATTATTTTATTGCTGTGATGTGTTTTAAATTTGATGTCCTTTTCAGTGAATTAAAAATGTCTGATTCTCAAGATTCACCATAAATTTCAGAGCTTTTAATGTCTGATGTAGGAAATCTGACATGTTGATTATTGTCTGCAATTTTTCATGTTTGATCAATGTTTTTTTTTTTAATATAAACTTGGGGGTTGTTTATTTAAATTACAGCAACCCCATTGCTAAACCTAGATATTAGAATTAAGGATAAGCAGATCAATCCATGAAGGATCAAGTTTGAGTTGAACGTTCTGAAATTTGCGGTTTCACATGAATTCAAACATTTTGTGATTCAATTTGCGGTTTGCAAAAAATAACCCAAAAAGAAAAATCTTACCCAAGACTATTTACCATGCTGTTGAAGTATCAGAAACCAGGCTAACATCATGCTGCGTGGGCCTCCCCATAATGTCCTGCACCTATGACATCTTAAGGATTATCATACCTTGTACCAGGGGCGTACATAGGATTCATGGGACCCCATAGCAGAAGTTCAAATTGGGCCCCCCCCCCCACCAAAAAAAATCTAAATAATTGTCAAGGTCACAGAAGAGCAGATCACACAACCTTCCAGCCTTTACATAGTAATTTTCCTCCTGCTGACATCCTAGGCCCCTCTTTCATTGTCCCATAAAGTGTGATACCAACAAAAGTGTCCCCCAAACACAGTACGATACCCCCATGGTGAATTCCTCCACATGTGCAGTATAATGACCCTACTGTACCTCACCTCAACTCCCAGGGCAAATTTTGCTCACCCCAACACAGTATGATCCCCCAATTGTGAGCCCTAGAGTTAGAGAGGATGGTACATAATAAGGGAGGGTGTTATACATAATAAAAGATGAAAATATATAACTAAGGACGGCGCTATACAAAATAAGCGAGTACACTATATACTAAGGGCGTATGCTATACATAATAAGTGAGTATGACGCGCCCCCTGGGACATATTCCTTTTTGAGGGGAATACCCGGCACCGGATCAGATGGGGGGTTGTAGTCTCCGAGCGGCTGTGACCCGGCCCCGTGCCCAGGGCGTCAAGCTCAGTGTTATGTGGCAGTTCTACAGATGTTACTAAAGTTCTTTTGTGTCGACTACGCCACCCGTTGTGATGCGGTCACTGTGGCCGCCGCTGCAGCAGGGTCCGCTGAGGCTGATGGTGGGTGCGCAGCTTGGTGAAATAACCCCCAACGGGAGGGGTATAGCCTCAGAGGGGACAGGCGCAGAGGATGGGGGTTGTGGTGGTGTAGTGCAGACGGCAGTGAAGACAGAGTCGGGTTGTGCAGTTAAGGGTGTTTACTTACTGCAGATGTTGTACTGGTCACTCCAGCTGCTAGTGACCACCCGAGCCGTGCTGCGTCCACCAGGTCCTGGATCCAGCCAACCCCCAAACAAGTCCGGAGCGTGGCCCTGAGCTCTCCCTCTGTCCTTTCTTCAGCCGTCCCCACCAGTGATCCACCTAGGTCCAGCTCCCTCGGGCCTTCTGTTGGGACACCCTTGGCCCTGGGTTCCCTGACCCTTCATGTGGTGTGCCTTCGGGGTGAATGTGGTGGGTGACCGTGGCAGACACTGCCCACGGTCTCCGGTCTCTGGCTGGGGATTGTTTTTACCCCCACCAGTTTGGGTTCCGGTACCCTTTTGCTGACTCCTCACCCGGTGCTCTGATTTGGGTTCTTGGGTCCCTTCTCTTCTGTGCTCTGGGTCTTTCTCTTTTCTCCTCTCTCACTCTGGGTCTTGGTCTTTCTTCTCTCCTCTCCTGACTTGTTCTCTGCAGCTGATCCTCTCTGCATCTGACTCTCTGCGTCTGACCCTGATTCTAGTTGGTGCCCACCTTATATATCCCTCTATGTGTGAGCTCAGGTGACCAGCACCCAATGAGCTCCTAACTTTACCCAGGCTGCTCCCCCTATCTGCCCCTACACTACTTGGGATGTACCACCCCCCTCCCACTCCAGCCAGGAACAGACTCGGTCGTACCTGCACATTTCTAAGTGGGAGTACCGTCGGCCTGTTCCTCGGAAATGGGATGTATGTAGTGCATGCAGCCTACCGAGCTCAGATCCACTCTCCATCCTTACCCGGGAGTGGAATATCACACCTCTGGGTTGAGGTGCAATACCCCTGTAGCAGCCGAATCCTCAGGGTGCTACATTCCCCCCTGGTAAATCACAGCACGTCCTCGGGCTGTAAGACATAAACAACACCAAAACATACATTTTTTTTCATAAACATATAAAACATATTAAACAACATATATTAGCAGATAAAACATTCTTTCTTATAAAACATTCTTGTCGCCTCTGGCTCCTCCTCCGGTCACTGTGCAACGTGTGACCGGGTAAAGTGCGACAGTCTCTCTAGAAAACTGGTTTTCCCTATAAAACCGGTAGGGGGCGCTTTAGGACGCGCAACTATATACAGGGATATGGCCGCTCTCAGTCCTCGGCCAGGTATTGGGGAGGAATGACCGCTCTCAGTCCTCGGTCAGTGGGATTTAGGGGTTAACGGGTAAACAGTTCACTGGTCCCAACGGGGACTATTTTAGCAGCAACGGTTCACTGTGCCCCGACGGGCAACTATATACAGTCTCTACTCCCGTCCTCAACGACGGCTCCCTCCTGCTTTTTCTTGGTATGGTGTTGCTTCAGACCCGTCCAGGTCCTCTGGCTCCTCCTCCCCGTACCGCAACTCCTCCTCCGTCAGGCGGTGTACGTGGAGGGCGTAAGGTCCTTTGGCACACTTGTGCCGGGTAAAAGTGACCTCGTCTCCGACGTAGAGGTCACGGCCTTTGTGACCTTCCGGCAGGTGGGACTCGACGTCTCTGCGGGTCACAAAAACGTCACCGCGGTTGTTACGGTCCCGAATAAAGCCCCACCCATGCTGCGGGTTGAACTTTATCACCGTCCCGATGGTGCGGGGACAGTGCGCTGCACGGGGGTTCCTCCTAGTCCGGCTCTTCTGCTCCGCGCTCCGGATTTGGGTCTGTTGTTCTCTGACCCGCCTCTCCTCCCGTTCTCTCGCAAACTCTGCTAGCTGCTGACGACAACACTCAGTACGTTCAGCGGCGACTGCCCGAGTTTCCTGAGTGAACCCCATTAGATCTTCTCCGGTGGGGTCCCACTCAAACTGTGCTTCCGCTAGCGGGGGCGAGATCCGTGCCACGGGCTTCGGTGCCGGAATCAGGGGTTCATCCAGGGGTCTTAGTCTCTGCTGCCGTTCCAGCTCATGGTATCCTTCGGGCCAGATGAAGGGCCGCCCGTCCGGCCATGTGAGCTGGCTGAACAAGTCCTCCCCCAGGTGTGGCACCCTTGGTTTTACGGGCGCGGGCGCGGTGGTGGTGGCGCCCGGGTTGCCCAGGCCTTGCGGCCAGGCCTGGGGCACCTGGAAGGTGAAGGGCACCGTTAGGACGGCGGCACCCTGGGCTACCTGGCCTTGCGGCCAGGCCGGAGGCTCCGCGGAGGTAGGGGGCGCTGTTGGTGATGCGGCGCCCGGGGGTACTAGGCCTTGCGACCAGGCTGGTGGTATTTCCTGCTTTGTCACGCTCCGGGTCGAGGCGCGTGACGTCACAGGGGTCGCTGCGGCGGCTTCCGGTCGGGGCCTAGTCCATAGCGGTGACATGGCGGCTACGGGCACAGCAGGGGGACTTTCGGGCTCTGCGACGGGGAGCTGGGGCAGGTAAGCGGTGTCACGGCTTGGGGTATAGGCGTCCCCTTTACCTGCCTCCATGCGTTCGGCTCCCCTCTCGGCGCCGTCTCCGGCCTTCGGTCCTCCCGCGCCATCCTCAGAGGCGGTCTGCTTCCTCTTCCAGGGTAGCGTGCTCCGTTGACTGGTCTCAGCTTGCTGGGTCATCTCCCGGCTCCACTCCGCCAGTATCTCGCGCTGTACCCGGGCCATCCTCCTTGCGAGGCCCTCCAGGGCAGTTTGTGCGCACTCCCGGTCTCGGGGGAGCTGCGCTAAGATCTCCGCTAGACCTAGCGGGGTTGTGGACTCTAGCAGGCTCCTGACCATCGGGTCGGTGCTGCTCTGCTCTTCTTCCGGCAAGCTCCTGGCCAGCGGGCCGGTGCTGCTCTGCCCTCCTTCCTCGGTCTCTAGCAGACTCCTGGCCAGCGGGCCGGTGCTGTTCTGCTGTTTCTCCATCTCCGGGTGAGCTCCTTCGCTACTCCTCGTTAGACCTCTTGCCTCCGGGTGCGCTCGCTCCAGACTGCTCCAAGCGACACCCATCTTTTCTCTTCTCTTTCGTCTCCTCCCACCTCGAGGGCGGTCCCGGGGCAACTCGGTGACTGTCAGCTCCAGGGGTAGTTCTTTCACGCTGACAGACACCTCCAGCATCACAGTCTCTGTTGGTGGGGGCGGTTTCCACTTTTGGCGCCATTTTCTGTCCCGGCCCACGATGGGAGGTGGCTTCTCGCCCTCCTTTGGCACGCCCATAATGGCGTCCGCTGCTCTTCCAAGGCGGGAAATCTGCGGTTTTGGCGGGAAGCGTCGCCCAGTGGCGGGAAACTCTGCAGATGGCGGGAACAAGTTGGAAATGGCGGACAATCGGCGGGAAACGACTGGTGATGGAGTCCGATGGCGTGGACCCTCCGGAACCGGCGGGAGACTTCTTTCTGAGGTAAACTTGCACTTTTCTTCAGGCACGCAGTACCCGGGTGTTGCGGGCACGTAATCCTGCCGACTACGCCAAAGTTGACGCGCCCCCTGGGACATATTCCTTTTTGAGGGGAATACCCGGCACCGGATCAGATGGGGGGTTGTAGTCTCCGAGCGGCTGTGACCCGGCCCCGTGCCCAGGGCGTCAAGCTCAGTGTTATGTGGCAGTTCTACAGATGTTACTAAAGTTCTTTTGTGTCGACTACGCCACCCGTTGTGATGCGGTCACTGTGGCCGCCGCTGCAGCAGGGTCCGCTGAGGCTGATGGTGGGTGCGCAGCTTGGTGAAATAACCCCCAACGGGAGGGGTATAGCCTCAGAGGGGACAGGCGCAGAGGATGGGGGTTGTGGTGGTGTAGTGCAGACGGCAGTGAAGACAGAGTCGGGTTGTGCAGTTAAGGGTGTTTACTTACTGCAGATGTTGTACTGGTCACTCCAGCTGCTAGTGACCACCCGAGCCGTGCTGCGTCCACCAGGTCCTGGATCCAGCCAACCCCCAAACAAGTCCGGAGCGTGGCCCTGAGCTCTCCCTCTGTCCTTTCTTCAGCCGTCCCCACCAGTGATCCACCTAGGTCCAGCTCCCTCGGGCCTTCTGTTGGGACACCCTTGGCCCTGGGTTCCCTGACCCTTCATGTGGTGTGCCTTCGGGGTGAATGTGGTGGGTGACCGTGGCAGACACTGCCCACGGTCTCCGGTCTCTGGCTGGGGATTGTTTTTACCCCCACCAGTTTGGGTTCCGGTACCCTTTTGCTGACTCCTCACCCGGTGCTCTGATTTGGGTTCTTGGGTCCCTTCTCTTCTGTGCTCTGGGTCTTTCTCTTTTCTCCTCTCTCACTCTGGGTCTTGGTCTTTCTTCTCTCCTCTCCTGACTTGTTCTCTGCAGCTGATCCTCTCTGCATCTGACTCTCTGCGTCTGACCCTGATTCTAGTTGGTGCCCACCTTATATATCCCTCTATGTGTGAGCTCAGGTGACCAGCACCCAATGAGCTCCTAACTTTACCCAGGCTGCTCCCCCTATCTGCCCCTACACTACTTGGGATGTACCACCCCCCTCCCACTCCAGCCAGGAACAGACTCGGTCGTACCTGCACATTTCTAAGTGGGAGTACCGTCGGCCTGTTCCTCGGAAATGGGATGTATGTAGTGCATGCAGCCTACCGAGCTCAGATCCACTCTCCATCCTTACCCGGGAGTGGAATATCACACCTCTGGGTTGAGGTGCAATACCCCTGTAGCAGCCGAATCCTCAGGGTGCTACAAGTACACTATGTACTAAGGGACTGTGCTATACATAATACGGCTACATTCCTGCATCTGTGTGCAGTGTCAGTGTGCTGCCCTGTTTTACAGATGCATTGAGCATGTCCTATTCCTCAAAATCGGATCAGAACAGGACATTCTCTGACCCTCACAGATCTCATTCTCAGATCCGTGATTTTCATGGATGTGTGAATGGATCTAAAAAACTCTACAAGTCCCTGGACCATCCGATAAAAAAATCTGACATTTCACACAAATGTGAGAATGCAGCCTAATGAATTTTACATGTAACATTATCACTCCAAGTCATACAGCGAAGATACAGAATAATATTCACATCCAGGCACTTACCGCTGATGTCTCATCTGATCAGAGTCAGTTTCTGCTGCTTCTTCTCCATCTGGTCAGACCTTCATGTCGACATCTCCCAGTCACGATTCATCTTGTCATGATGATCTCCAGCCTAGATAATAACAAGGTCACATATATTGTATATATACATGTGTCTCCCCCGCACTGCGTCCCTGAATACAGATCTGTAACCCCCCATTAATATACTATTAGCCACTTAGTAATCAAAATATAAAGTGATAAGCAGCACTGTGCCCCCCATTAACTATAATCTCCACCTGCCAATAATATTAATTATTCAGTCTCTGTGACTTTCCCCAATTAACTGTAAGGCTATGTGCACACGGAAAATATACAAGCACCCCCATCATTGCTCTGTCCCAGCACCTCCATCATTGCTCTCTCCCAACACCCCCGTCATTGCTATGCCCCAGCACCTCCCGTCATTGCTCTCTACCAGCACCCCCAACATTGCTCTGTCCCAGCACCCCTGTCATTGCTCTCCCAGGACCCTCATAATTGCTCTCTCCCAGCACCCCTGTCATTCCTCTCTCCCAGCACCTCCGTCATTGCTATCTCACTGCACCCCCGTCATTGCTCTCTCCCTGCACCCCGTCATTGTTGTCTCCCAGCACCCCCGTCATTGCACTCTCCGAGCACCTCTATCATTGCTCTGTCCCAGCACCCCATCATTGTTCTCTCCCAGCACCCCCATCATTGCTCTCTCCCAGCACCCCCATCATTGCTCTCTCCCTGCACCCCCGTCATTGCTCTCTCCCTGCACCCCCATCATTGCTCTCTCCGAGCACCGCCATCATTGTTCTCTCCCAGCAACCCCCATCATTACTCTCCCAGCACCTCCATCGTTGCTCTCGCCCAGCAACCCGTCATTGCTCTCCCCATCCCCGTCATTGGTCTACTAATCCCCATCATTGCTCTCCCCGCCCCATCAACCCCATCACTGCTCTTCCCAGCCCCACCATTGCTCTCCCCAGACCCATCAGCGCTGTCCCCAGCCCCATCAGCCCCACCATTGTTCTCCCCAGCCCCATAAGCCCCACGATTGCTCTCCCCAGCCCCATCAGCCCTACCATTTCTCTCCCCAGCCCCATCAGCCCCACTATTGCTCTCTCCAGCCCAATCAGCCCCATTATTGCTCTCCCCAGCGTTTCAGTAAAAATAAAAAAAACACTTACCTCTCTGCCCGTTCCCCCGCAAGCTGCATCACTGCTCTTCCCAGCCCCACCATTGCTCTCCCCAGACCCATCAGTGCTCTCCCCAGCCCCATCAGCCACACCATTGCTCTCCCCAGCCACATCAGCCCCACGATTGCTCTCACCAGCTCCACCAGCCCCACCATTGCTCTCTCCAGCCTCATCAGCCCCATTATTGCTCTCCCCAGCGTTTCAGTAAAAATAAAAAATAAAAAACACTTACCTCTCTGCCCGTTCCCCCGCAGGCCGCAGCATCCTTGTTGTCTGCAATTTCCTCCCTCACACAGGCCCGTGCTGCATGATGACGTCATCAAGCATTGCGTGCCTGTGTGAGCGAGGAAGCGGCGGGCAGGAAGCAGAGGACGGATCTCTGCAACTCCGCTGCCATTCTGTCCTGTCAGCAGCGGAGCAGGGAGACGCTGCAGCGGCGGGCCCCCCGGCACAGCTGCACCAGCAGCGGTATGTCCGCCCCTGGACTGCTATGGGCCTCCCCAGCTCACGGGCCCCATAGCAGTCGCGTGGTCTGCCGCCATTGGCAGTACGCCACTGCCTTGTACAGTGGTGGCCAATACCTAGGTCATCAAAGATCAGCGTTTCCCAGTGGAGAACAGTTAGTCGTATTCCATGTCCGGAGTCACTGGCTAAGTCTGTCTCCAGTAGAGTGTAGCTTATGAATTGAAGAAAAAAGTAGTTCCAGTTTCCATGTAAAAATGTAAACCATATCCTTTATTGCAAAGAAATGCTAAAAATAGTATGGTACCAGGGCTTACATCATGGCAAAAGAGACCAAAGAAAACAGGCAATACGTTTTGACTGCAACTGCAGTCTTTCCTTTGTCTCAGCTGAACTCTCTGTCCACATGATCTAAGTATATATACAGTACATACAGACTAGTGATGAGCGGTCGATCAAAATTGATGGAAACAGTGCTCAAATGATATGGGAACAGCATGGGGAAGACCCCTGGAAGCATCTCTGAATCCCAGGTCACTGCTGTGAACAATGTTGTCAGAGTGACTATAAAACATACAAAAATGAAGCCAAAATGGATTTTCCTGGAAAAGATGTTTAGGAACATTCTTTCCAGGGTAATGACTTGTATATAAGGCAAAATAAATAACCAAAAACAAAAATGCTCCTCCACACCTTGGGCTATATTCACACGTAGCGTTTTTGATGCGTTTTTGTACTTTTGCATTGCTTTCAAAGGTGAAAAATACATTCACCAGTAAATGTAATTTTAACATTTTACTACCTTATGTGGCCTTATCTGGCCATGTGGTATGTGAGACATGATCAGGCACATCCTGCTTCATTTATGATGGAGGGACTCTGAAAGACACAAAGTCTATTTTTACAAGGCTAGCAGTCGCCCCTCACGATTGTAAGCGGGCCATCAGCCTGCTATACTTTGTTGTTCCCATTATTAAAGAGTGGGTCTCCTATACTGTTATTGCGTATGCAATGACTGCAAGGGCAGCCAAAAATTTGGACGCACTCCAATACTCCTTTGAAGGGACGTAGAGGAGGGCCTCATTAAAATAATTGTTCCCATTATTAAGGAGTGGGTCTCCTATACTGGTAATGCCCATGCACTAAGTGCATGGACTGAAAAACATTTACCTCTAGGGGGTATACATGAACATAATGTAAAACATACAGAATGCTAGAGTTAGGTCTCTAAAAATATTTCCTACAGGCATCATAAACACCCTTAAAAAAATTATGTGGGTGTTGCATGATGGTCACCCTGTTGATATGGTGGTGGAGGATGAGGAGAAGGAGAAGGAGGAGGGTGACATAAAATAGACAAAATCAGGAAGTGTATACCCATGTCTGGGTGTGAAGAGGTGTATGGGAATAAACCCCCTAGAAACACTGGATTTGAATTTATGTTCCGCTGCTATCATCTGGAGTGTTGAGAAGTCTGGCCCAATCCAGCTCTTGTTCATTTTGATAAGAGTCAGCCTGTCACCATTTTCAGTTGACAGGCAGATGCACCTATCAGTTATAATACCACCAGCGGCACTAAAAACCCGCTCTGACAAAACGTTAGCGGCAGGGCAGGCCAGGACCTCCAAGGCATAGAAAGCCAGTTCATGCCACGTATCCAGCTTGGATACCCAATAGTTATAAGGCACAGAGGAATCACGGAGGACGTTGGTACGGTCATCAAGGTACTCCTTCAGCACCTTCCAAAACTTTTCCCTCCTTGTCAGAGTATCCCACATATCAGGGCCTGGGTGCTGGGAGGGTCTGAGAAAACTGTCCCAGACCTTTGACAGTGTTACCCTGCCTCTGCTGCATCGTATTTGTGTTTCCCTCGCCTGTACTCCTTGGTTGTCCAACAAACTGTGACTTCTGTCGCTAGCATTTTCAGATGGGAATTTTTAAATAATTCTTCAACAGGGGATTTCTGGTACTGAAACATTTTATTAGACCTCTCCACCACGGAAAGGAGAGATAGAAAGTTCTCCTTGTAGCATGGGTCTAGAAGTGTGACCAACTAGTAATTAGTGTTGGTCAAAATGCGTACAACACGAGGGTCACAGGAAAGGCAGTGGAACATAAAGTCAGCCATGTGTGCCAGACTGCCAACAGACAAGATTTCCCTGTCCTGACCAAGAGGACGACTGTCCATGCTCTCCTCCTTGTCATACTCCTCCTGGTCCTCCTCCTCATTCTCCCTCTTCTCAGGCCATCCGCTGAACAGACAGTATGACTGTTGTGTGGGTAGTGCCATCTGAAGAGCAGGAAAACAGCTCCTGTTCCTCCTCCTCCTCTCCCTTTTCCTCCTCCTCATTATCACGCAATCTGCATTGAAATGAGATGAGGCTGGGCTGTGTAACATCACCAAGTAGAGTTCCATGCTCCATCTCATCGTGCTCTGCCTGCAATGCCTCCTCTTTAATTGTGAGCAGCGAGCGTTTCAGTAGACAGAGAAGGGGGATGGTGACACTAATTATGGCATCGCTGCCGCTCACCATCTTGGTGAAGTACTCAAAGTTTTGAAGGATAGAACAGATGTCAAACATCCATGCCCACTCATCAGCTCTTATGTGCAAAGACTGACCTGAATACCGACAGGCGTGTTGAAGCTGGTACTCAACAACCACCGTCTGCTGCTCACAAATCCTTCCCAACATATGCAATGTTGAGTTACAATGCGTGGTGACATCGCACACCAGTCGGTGAGCTGGAAGCTGCAAATGCTGCTGAAGCACAGTGAGGGAGGCAGAAGTTATAGGTGACTTTCTGAAATGGGCACACACGTGGAGTACTTTCAAAAGCAGCTCAGGCAGATCTGGGTAGGTTTTGAGAAACCACTGAGCCACTAGGTTGAGCACATGGGCCAGGCATGGCACATGTGCGAGGTTACCAAGCTTCAGAGCCACCACCAGGTTCCGGCCATTGTCACACACGACCATGCCTGGCTGTAGGTTCAGCGGTGACAACTACAGATCTGCCTGATCTGTTACAGCTATCAACAACTCTGCAGCGGTGTGCGGTTTGTCACCTAAGCATATTAGCTTCAGCAAAGCCTGTTGTTGCTTGGCCAAGGTAGTGCTGCAGTGCTTCCAGCTTCAGACTGATGTGATCATTTCGGAGATGGAGGCTTAAGAGGAGGAGGAGGAGGTGCAGGAGCTGTAGAATGTGGGGTCAACCCTGATTGACCCAGGACCCGCAATCCTTGGCGTTAGGAGGACGTGCTCCATCTTAGGGTACGACTGGGTCCCGGCTTCCACTATATTAACCCAGTGTGCCGTCAGCAAGATGTACCGTCTGGGACACATGCTTGTGTAAGGCAGGGATGGCACACTGGGAGAAATAGTGGTGGCTCTGGACTGAGTACCGAGGGACTGCCGTCGCCATGAGGTTGCGGAAATATTCCATCTCCACGAGCCTAAAAGTCAACATTTCAAGTGCAAACATATGAGAAATGTGGCTGTTTAGTATTGTGGCCTGTGGGGCGTTGGCTGCGTATTTGCGCCTGCGTTCAAAGGACTGGGGTAGGGACAACTGAATGCTGCACTGGGAAAAGGAGGTGGATGTGGCTGCTGAAGGTGATGGTTGCAAGTGTGCAATGACAGGTGCAGGGTGGGAGGTATCTTCGTCTGCACCATGGACAGGGGATTGGCGTGCATGCACAACAGCGGAACAGGATGTGGTGTCACCTGCAGACACTGTTTCTGGACCCTGGCGTTCGGTCCATCTAGTCGGGTGCTTTGCTATCATGTGCCTGAGCATGCTGGTGGTGGTCAGGCTGGTAGTTTTGCTGCCCCTGCTGCTGCTGGCATGGCAGATATTGCAAATGGCCTTTTTTGGGTTAACTTGAAAGTCTTTAAAAAAAAGAGCCAGACTCGGGAAGACCTAACAGTTGGACAGGCAACTTCCCTCATGTTGGTGTTCTGAGGAACAGTTGCCCGCCTTGTGTCTGTAGCCACCCCACTGCTTGTTCCTTCCTGTTGTGGTGCTATGCCTCCCTCCCCCTCTGTGCTGCTGTCCTTGCTATGCACTTAACCTTGCCAGGTTGGGTCAATGACTTCATCGTCAACCACCTCGTTTTGCACGTAAGCACCCTGGGCCTCCTCCTGACTTGCTGGCAATTGTGTCTCATCATTATCATCCACCTCTTGCGACAGTAATTGCACTTTCCCACCGTCGCCTTTGTGCGATTGTGGCTGCTCAAATCTTTGGTCATCGCTACATGCGATCTCCTCTTGCCCCACTTGAAGCGGGCCGAGCGAGAGGTTCAAATCTATAAATGGAAAAGTGAACAGCTCTTCGGAGTGTCCAAGTGTGGGATCACTTGTCTCCGGGCACTCGGCGTGGTGGGAGGAAGGAGGATCAGGGTGAGGAATATGTGGCTCAGACTCACGGCTACTGAGACTGGACCGTGTGGAAGACAGGGTGGTGGTGGTGGCAAACTGACTGGAAGCATTATCTGCTATCCAACCAACAACATTTTCACACTGCTCTGGCTTCAATTGTGGTGAGGCCTCTGCAGATTAGGACAGAGAGTAGAGGGACCCATGTTGATTTTATACACCTAGCACTTTTAATACCCTGGATACAAGATAGTCCGCTGAGGATTCTACTTGGATGAAATGCGTAGGGACATGAAAAAGGGAAAGTGCAGGGTCTCCATACAGGGCTAGTTGTGGACTGCCCTTGTGAGGGCAGGAGTTGTGGGGTCAGTATTATTGTGAGCTGGCAGGGAATAAATAGGGCCAGCTCATGTCCCCACCTCTTTGTTCAGAAGGAATCTCTGGATATTAATCTCCTCCCTCGAAAACAAAGAAAGAATGGGTGAGAAAATTCAATTTTCTTTTATGTAATTGAATTGTGATAATTGTGTCTGGTCTGCACTCAGACTACACAGTGTGCAATTACTTTCTCATGTCACTTTTATCTTCATGAACTCTTGGATACTGGGTAAATGTGTAGTTTATGAGTACATATTTAGTGATTATTTTGGTTATTTATACCTATGGAAAAAAATCTATATTTCAGAGGGTTTCTGTTTGGCACAGGGTTGTTGTACTGATCCCTGTCCATCTACTCTCCCTCGGTTATAGAATCTATCCAAAAGGTTTTTTTGATCTCCAGACTGCAGGGTTGATTCAAAAAAATATTTTAAATATATAGGGGTAGTCTCTGAGCTATATTTCTGGTAGTTATCAGTTTGGCTTAGTGACTCGTTCTATGTTTTTTGAGTGTCACATTCTACATTTTATATATTGTTATTAAAAGTTATGTTTTAAGTTTTCACAAGTAACTATTTTGAACAGCAATCTGGTGTCAATTGCTTCACTGACACACTGAAACAAATTTTTATTGGAGGTCAGAAATGGCAGTATTTTCTGAAAACGTATATGTGATCCGTGTGATGGAGAAAACAGAGTTTTAAATACCTGGCCTGTAGGTAAGTAGTTTTGACTAGCCCAGGGGATGGGGATGACTCGGTACCCGGGCCTTTGCCTTGCCTTGGGGATGTCGCGGTGGTCGGCTCCCGGGCACGTACCCTGGGGTCACTCTTTAAAAAGGGGATTGTTTGTTAATTTTATGAAAGTTCGTGACGCCACCTGAGGTATCTGGTGAGAAGCACCAGCGCTGCGGCGGTCCACTGAGGCCGGTGATAAGGCAGCTCGATGTTATAGCTTCCCACAGGTGGAGCTTGGCCTCAGGGGGGTGCAGGACAGGCAAGACCCAGCCGGGTAAGAGCAAGAACGGGGACGGACACGGTAGTCACTTCAGTACCTTTTACTGATGGAAATTCAGGCACATCCCGGAGCTCTGTAGGGTGAAGGGTGCATATCAGGATCCTCCCCAGTGAGCGGGTTTAGGGCCTCCTGTCTCTTGCCTTTGCGTCGTAAGTTTCTGACCTGCCTGGAGCTAGGCCTAACTTTGTCTCTGTTCTGCATCTGCTGACCTTGTGGTAGGGCCTTCTGTTGGAGATCACTCTCCCTATTCTTTGGGGTCTCTGTGATTCCTGACCCTGATATGT
Source organism: Phyllobates terribilis (assembly GCF_046119375.1). Classification (NCBI taxonomy): domain Eukaryota; kingdom Metazoa; phylum Chordata; class Amphibia; order Anura; family Dendrobatidae; genus Phyllobates; species Phyllobates terribilis. Next base: position 280,475,119 of record NW_027362767.1, read on the forward strand.
ATCAGCTTTTGGTGATCCTGCGACATGTAGTTCGCCAGTGGTTCCGGTCGTTTTCTACTGGTCATGAAGATCCACGTAGACTCGGACCCGGTGTCCGGTAAATGCTTCGGGGTGAGCTGGTTAAGCTCCTTTGCCCCCTATGTACTCACTTTCCACAAGCCTTCGGCTCCGCTCGAGGCCCTCAATAGGCTACACACACTGCAGCCGGGACGCTGCTCTTCTTCGCCGCTCTCAGAGTGTCGGCAGACTCCTAGCTCTCTATCCTGAGCTCTGTGAGTTCTAGTCTGGAATCACTCTACAGACTGTACTGAACTCTTTCTGCAGGAACTGCTAGGCTCTGGCTCGACTGCACTGATTCCTTCTGTGTCTGAGCAGGAACTGCTGAATCACTCACTGGGCTGCCTGGCTCCACCTTCCCTTTATATATCCCTAACGGGCTCCCTCTGGTGGTCTGAGGTGGAAGGTGGAGGTGTGTGAATGTTTATGGGGGCCTCTTGTGGAGGATTCCATCAATGCACCCTTCTAGGATCTGTGGTACCAAGCGCAGCTGGGCGCCACATTCCCCCCTAGCAAAGCTCAGCACTCCCGGGCTGAAGTACATTTTATAAAACAATAAACATTAACAATCTTCCCTTTATGGGAGACACATTTCTTAAACGTTGCATAACAAAAACATTATAAACATATAAAACATTTCCAGCAGTTCAATAATGGTGCACCTTCCGGGGAAGCACCTGTCCATGATAGGCTGGCCCAGCCGGGTCATCAGCCATAGATGGTGGGGGTTTGCTCTCCTTCCCCACCTTGTGGACATTCAGGGCCATAGGTATGACAGGAGATATGGGTCCTGCTGGTGGAGTGGCCGCTTCGGCCTGCTCGGCGCCAGGCGCGGGTTGAACATCAGGGCCGTTAACCGGTTTTCCGGCGTTGTGCTGTTCCTCGGACATCCTGGCGCCCCTCTAGCGAACCGTGGCCTACCTTCTTTTCTTTTCTTCCGGTAGGCTGCAGCTCCGCAGGTGACGGTCGTCTTCAGGACCTTGCTTCGCTTGCGTCCTACGTCAGAGCGTTCAGTGACGCTCCTTCCAGGACCTAGCGCTTCCTGGTTTGACGTCGAGGCGTGGGGCGTGTCCGGGGCTTCGCCTGCTTTTGCAGGAACGCCCCTCAGTTTCCCGCGGTTATGCCCTTCTTCTCGCTCGGCGGCCCAACAATGGAGGCAATCTTCACCACAGTTTAACATACACAGTTTTTAATTAAAGGCGCACAGTACCTGGTGGCAACGGGCATAACACTCCGTCGTTGCAGTGGGCACGCAATCCTGTTCGTGATGCCAGGGAAGAGATGACTTTCCCAGGGGATGGGGATGACTCGGTACCTGGGCCTTTGCCTGGCCTTGGGGATGTCGTGGTGGTCGGCTCCCGGGCCCGTACCCTGGGGTCACTCTTTAAAAAGGGGATTGTTTGTTAATTTTATGAAAGTTCGTGACGCCACCTGTGGTATCTGGTGAGAAGCACCAGCACTGCGGCAGTCCACTGAGGCCAGTGATAAGGCAGCTCGATGATATAGCTCCCCACATGTGGAGCTTGGCCTCAGGGCAGCGTATGAAGAGGGGGGGTGCAGGACAGGCAAGACCCAGCCGGGTCAGAGCAAGAATGGGGACGGACACGGTAGTCACTTCAGTACCTTTTACTGATGGAAATTCAGGCACATTACGAAGCACTGTAGGGTGAAGGGTGCATATCAGGATCCTCCCCAGTGAGCGGGTGTAGGGCCTCCTGTCTCTTGCCTTTGCGTCGTAAGTTTCTGACCTGCCTGGAGCTAGGCCTAACTTTGTCTCTGTTCTGCACCTGCTGACCTTGTGGTAGGGCCTTCTATTGGAGATAATTCTCCCTATTCTTTGGGGTCTCTGTGATTCCTGACCCTGATACGTATCAGCTTTTGGTGATCCCGCGACATGTAGTTCGCCAGTGGTTCCGGTCGTTTTCTACTGGTCATGAAGATCCACGTAGACTCAGACCCGGTGTCCGGTAAAAGCTTCGGGGTGAGGTGGTTAAGCTCCTCTGCCCCCTATGTACTCACTTTCAACTCGCCTTCGGCCCGCTCGAGGCCCTCACTAGGCTACACACACTGCAGCCGGGACGCTGCTCTTCTTCGCCTCTCTCAAAGTGTCGGCACACTCCTAGCTCTCTATCCTGAGCTCTGTGAGTTCTAGTCTGGAATCACTCTACAGACTGTACTGAGCTCTTTCTGCAGTAACTGCTAGGCTCTGGCTCGACTGCACTGATTTCTTCTGTGTCTGAGCAGGAACTGCTGAATCACTCACTGGGCTGCCTGGCTCCACCTTCCCTTTATATATCCCTAACGGGCTCCCTCTGGTGGTCTGAGGTGGAAGGTGGAGGTATGTGAATATTTATGGGGGCCTCTTGAGGAGGATTCCATCAATGCACCCTTCTAGGATCTGTCGTACCAAGCGCAGCTGTGCGCCACAGTTTGAACAGCAAACTGGGGTGAATTGCTTCACTGACACACTAAAGGAAATTTTTAATGGAGGTCAGAAATGGCAGTATTTTCTGAAAACTTATATGTAATCCATGTGACGGATAAAACACAGCTTTAAACACCTGGCCTTTAGGTAATTACTTTGAACAGCAAAGCGGTGACAAAAACTTCGTTGACACAGTGAAAAAAAAATTGAATGGAAGCCAAAAATGGCAGTATTTTCTGAAAAAATTTATGTGATCCGTGTGACTGAGAAAACACAGTTTTAAATAGCTGAATTTTTAGCGCTGTAATATGGAAAGGACATGGCTGTATTCTGCAGTGCCAACAAGCAAATGGCGCAGAAAAACTGTGTTCTCTGGATTGCTTTTTAAGCAAATAATGAGGATTAAAATCCCCAAAAAATTATTCCTGGCCCCTTAGACCTGGGCCATTGTCTAGAAAGATCTAACAGCAGCAGAAGGCAGAACGGGAATGGAGCCTCTTGTGCTATATGCACTGCAGTCTGCTATATACACTGCCTGCCTATACACCCTGCCTGCCTGATATCTCTGCAGATAGATTAGTCCTCAGAAGGACTGTTTGTTAAGATGGATATGTGTAATGTACTTGTTTTCTCCCTACACTACCTAATACACAAGCAAATCTCTCCCTAGCTCAGCAGCACCTCTCCCTACACTGACTGATTCCAGAGTGACTGTGACGAGCACGGCGGCACCAGGTCTGATATAGACCTGATGACGCTGTGCGGCCAGCCAATCACTGTAATGCCACAACCACCATGGCTGCGGCATTACAATGAGTGGCAGGCTATCCCTGTATGTTGATTGGCACCCTAAAGAGCACCAAACATGCAGGGAGGGGACCCGAGCATCTGACGCGCCCCTGGGCCTGCTGTGTCGCGCAGCGTCTCGCGCACGGGGGCTTACCCGGAACCGGATCAGATGAGGGTTGTAGTCTCCGAGTGGCGGGGACCCGGTCCGTGCCCAGGGAGTCAGACTCAGTGTGTGGCAGTCTTGATAGATGTTATTTGAGTGTCAACTACGCCACCCGTTGATTTGCAGCTATGGAGCTGGCGCTGCAGGGCAGACCGCTGAGGCCGGTGTAGAATTGTGCAGCGTGATAGTATAACCCCCAACGGGAGGGGTATGGCCTCAGGGCAGCCGACGTGGAAGATGGGGGTAGCAGGAACCACTCAGAGACGGTGCGGTGTAATTCAGGGTCTTTACTGGTAACAACGATAGACCCTCCCGGAGTACTTGCTAGCGAACGGGGCCTGGTCAGTCCTTGAGCAGATGGGATCTCCCCTGGCCAGGCGGAGTTGTAGGCCTCCCAAACTGACTGTACTCTTCTGGCTACCTTGCTAGAAGCGGATATAAGTAGCCCACGTCCCTGAGTGTACCGTGTGGTGCTCACCCGTATGGCCGGTGACTCGGGGCCTTCTATTGGCTTCCGCTCCACGATGGCGGTGCTGGTCCCACACGTGTGACCGTGCCTTCGGGTTTCTGGGCCTGAGGACCTGAAATCCCCTGCCGGTCGGCTTCTGCTGCTGGGTAAGAGTTAGTCCCCACAGCCTCGGACGCCGGGTCCGGTAAGAAAGCTTCTCAGTCAGGGCGAGCTCTGCAGCTGCCAGCCCCTGACTCGTAGTAGTATTGCTCCCACTGAGCTCCTGCTGTTTCTTCCTATGACTGTTTCTTGTCTCTACTCTCCTAGACTCCTAACCCTGCTTCAGCCCCGGGTTTATATAGGGGAAGTTCTTCCCCTCCCAAGACTGGGCAGGAGGTGTGGCATGCACAGGATCCCTGACCAAAGGACCTCCCACCTGCTCTCAGACGTAATATCTCTATCACTGTGGCAACCAGACCCCTGGGGTGTCACATTCCCCCCTAGTGAAATTTAGTACTCCGGGACTAAACATATTTTTAGAAAAACATAACAAGGTATAACAATAACAATACAATAAGAAAAACACATAAGATGGTTACGGCGTGTCCGCAACCGGGTGCAGTCTTTGAAGAAAAGCAAGGTGTCCATTTCACCAAAACAGGGAGACGTAACCAGGTAGGGGGTCTGTCCTACCCCGAGTCCTTAACAGTCTTTAGTCCGTCCTGGGTTACGCTCCAACTATGTACACAGGATTCCCGGTAAATCCACCAAGGACTCCTACAAATAACTAGAAACACAAAATTATACACAAGCAACAATACACAGGTAAACATAAATAAAACAATTTATACACTTCAAATCCTCCACCGTGCGGGTAACTGGCCTCTAGTGGCCCTAGTGGACCTACGGAGCTGACTGCCTAGCCCTGAACTACAGGGTGTAGGAGCTGTCAAGGGTAAACTGGGCAGCTGTCTACCGGCTCTTTGGCTCACTAGGGATATGGCAGGCTCACTGTAAGCAGAGGGTTGATCCTCCTGGTCTGCGGGTGTGGGGTCTTCTGCCTCCTGGACCGGCTGTTCTTCCAGCTCTACCTGTTGCTCCGTAGGTGCTTGGGACGCTGGTTGGAGGAAGGTGAGTACGGGTACCACAACTGCACCATTGACTTGAGTCCAAGACCGAGGGAAGTCCCCGAGCACAGTACTAACCATATCTTCCCTTTCCTCTACGGGTCGATGGTCTTCTTGTTCCTCTTCAGGGTTCCTCAGTTGTTCGGGACACTTCTTCAGGTGGTCCCGGGATACAATAGCTGTGGTTTCCCCTCCGCCTTTACTGATGGTACAAACCTTCGGGTTCTCGTGGCTTGAGGGCAGTACGGTGTACGGGTCCTTTTCCCACTGGTCGTCCAACTTGTGGAGCCGTCTCTTCCTCTTCAAGACCTGCTCTCCGGGTACCAGGGGAACAGCGGGAGCATACTGGTTGTAAGTTTTCTCTTGTCTTTCCCTAGCCTGACAGAGACTTCGCTCCACGCTCTCCTGTATTCTCCGGTACTGCTGCTGCCTCTCTGTGTCCCAGTCTGTTTCTGGTGAAGTGTCCTCGGGTGTCAGGACTCCCATTTCCAGGTCAACAGGTAACTTACCAGGTCTTGCCCTCATTAGGTAAGCCGGGGTACAGTTGGTGGAACCTACCGGGATGTGGTTGTATAGGTCCACCAGATCGGGCAACTTCTCAGGCCACAGACTGCGTTCTTCCAGGGGCAACGTTTTTAAAAGATCCATTACCACCTGGTTCATTTTCTCACAAAGTCCATTAGTTTGCGGATGGTAGGGTGTCGTCCTTATCTTCCGGCAGCCATACAGATTGCAGAATTCCTGGAAGACCTCCGCTTCAAAGGCAGGTCCCTGGTCCGTCAGCACTTGGTCCGGGTACCCGTGTGGATGGCAAAAGTGCTGCTGGAAGGCTCTAGCTGCTGTTTGAGCCGTTAAGTCCTTGACGGGGACGACAACCAAGAACCGGGAGTAATGATCCACGATGGTTAACGCGTAGACGTAGCCACTTCTGCTTGGGGTCAGTTTTACATGATCCAAGGCTACCAGTTCCAACGGTTGCCGGGTGACGATGGACTGCAGGGGAGTCTTCTGGCTGGCACGGTCCTTCCTTCTCAGGTTGCACGGGCCACAGTCTCTGCACCACTTCTCAATGGTTCCCCTCATGCCTACCCAGTGGAATCGCTCGCGCAGCAGGAACTCCAGCTTCTTCCACCCGAAGTGTCCAGCTCCATCGTGGTATGCCTCCATCACCATGGCTGCGTCTCTTCGTGGCACCACTACTTGCCAGAGTAGTTCATGCGTCCGGGAGTTAACCATTCTGCGGCACAACTTCCCCTTGTAAAGGAACAGTCGACTCTTCTCTGCCCATAGTTGTTTGGCTTCCTCCGGAGCGTCTGGTTCAAGGCAAGCCTCCGGGCGAGTCAGCATCTCCTTCACCAGTCGGACGGCAGGGTCGCTGTCTTGTGTTTCCGCCCAGTTGTAGTGAGGTAAGGGGTTCAACGTAGCAGCCTGCTTACTCCTTACCCGGTGGGAATACTGGATAGTCCCATGACGGTGGAACGCAGGGAGTTCAACTTCTTCCAGTCCCTCCGGATCTTCTCCTTCGTCCGGCAGGTTGGGCATCCTGGACAGGGCGTCCGCGTTGGTATTGGAGCGTCCGGCCCGGTATTTGATTGTGAACTCGTAGTTGGACAGACGGGCCATCCACCTCTGCTCCAGGGCACCGAGTCTTGCCGTGTCCAGGTGTGTCAACGGGTTGTTATCCGTGTACACGGTGAACCGGGAAGAAGCGAGGTAATGCTTAAAGCGCTCGGTGACTGCCCATACTACGGCCAGGAACTCTAGCTTAAATGAGCTGTAATTCTCGGGGTTCCTTTCGGTGGGTCGCAGTTTTCGGCTGGCGTAGGCGATTACTCGTTCCTTCCCCTGCTGGATCTGGGACAGTACGGCTCCTAGCCCGATGTTACTGGCGTCGGTGTAGAGGATAAAGGGCTGGCTATAATCCGGGTACGCCAGGATTTCGTCCCCCGTGAGGGCCATCTTCAGCTGGCGGAAGGACTCTTCTTCCAGCTCCTCCCATTTGAAGGGCGGCTTCTGGTTCTTGGCCTTCCGGGACTGGCCTATCAGGAGGTCCTGCATAGGTGCTGCCTTTTTGGTGAAACCGGGAATAAACCTTCGGTAGTAGCCTACCAACCCGAGGAACTGCCGCACTTCTTTTACGCTGGAGGGGCTTGGCCATTCCTTAATTGCGGTGATCTTATCAGGGTCGGGAGCCACTCCGTCAGCGCTCACCACGTGTCCCAGGTACTGCACCTTTGGTTTCAGGAGGTGACACTTGGAGGGTTTCACCTTTAGACCGTAACTCGCCAGAGCTTCGAACACTTCCGCCAGGTGTTTCAGGTGGTCCTCATACGTCTTAGAATATACGATGACATCGTCCAGGTACAACAAGACCGTCTCGAAGTTTCTGTGGCCCAGACAACACTCCATTAGTCGTTGGAAGGTTCCGGGTGCGTTGCAGAGTCCGAACGGCATGCAGGTGAACTCGCTAAGTCCCATCGGGGTGGTGAATGCGGTCTTCTCCCGGTCCGCCTCTGCTACAGGAACCTGCCAGTACCCGCTAGTGAGATCCAAGGTAGAGAAGAAGTTAGCAGATCTTAAAGCAGCCAATGACTCCTCTATCCTTGGTAAGGGGTACGCATCCTTGTGTGTGATACGGTTGATTTTCCGGTAATCTGCACACATCCTCATGGTGTTGTCTTTTTTTCTGACTAAGACTAGTGGAGCTGCCCAGGGGCTACAGCTATCCCTGATCACCCCAGCCTCCTTCATGTCTCTAAGCATCCCCTTGGCGTGTTGGTAGTGGGCAGGGGGTACGGGTCGATACCTCTCTTTTATAGGAGGATGGTCTCCCGTGGGGATGTGGTGTTCTACCCCCTTGACTCGCCCGAAGTCTAACGGGTGTTTACTGAACACTCTCTCGTACTCCTGAACCACCCGATAGACTCCTTGTTTCTGGTGTGAGGGAGTGGAGTCAGTACCCAGATGTAGTTGCTGACACCAGTCCTCCATGTTTTTCTTAGAGCCGTTACCTTCCTCCGGGTGAGATGGAGGCAAGGGTTCCACAGATTGTATAGAATTTTGGTTAATGGTATGTAATTTGGCTAGCGTGGCATACCGGGGCAGGTACACTTCCCTCTCCCCGATATTTATTATGCGAACGGGCACCCTCCCATGGCGTACATCAACCACCCCCCGTGCTGTCAAAATGGTGGGCCTACTGTCTGAGTAAACTGGTTCTACCATTGCCTGGTAATCCCTACCTCTCAGACCAATAGCTGCCCGGCACCAAATCATCATTTCACTTTTTGGGGCCATGGCAATAGGAAAAGGGTCACACATTCTTACGCTACCAATCTCACCGCCGGAGAGTTCCACCTGTTGCCGTCGCATCAGTGCCCGGATCTCTTTCTGGAGCACCCGCTGCTCGCCGGAGCTGGCGTTCTTGGCAACCTGCTGTAAAAGGAAAATCACCTCTGCAAGACAATTTTCAATTACATTAGTTCCTAGAGTTATTTTTGGGTGACTCTCATGTTTGTCAATATCTACAATGATCAGTCCCTGTGCTGCCAGTTCGACTCTACCGATTTTGATGGTCACCTCTTTAAATCCGATCTGTGGCACGGGCTGGCCATTGCTGGCGATGATACTCAAGTCGTCGTCAGGGTAGCGGGTAATATCCGAGTCATTCCAGTACTGCTTCAAGAGCACGTACAGAATGGTGGTGACCTGCGACCCGGTGTCCAGTAGGGCACTCATGGGAATGCCATCCAGTACCACCGGCAAGACTGGACGTCCTCCCACATATCTGTCGCGCCAGTTCGATGGGCCTGGTGATCTTTTTCCTGGGGGTTGGCCCTCTACCCCAGGTTGTGCCCGTTTAAAGAACAGTACCTTGCCATATGTCCGGGTTGATTGCAGCGGCGGCAGATGGGTCGTCCGTCCTCGCTGTATCGGTCACTGGGTCTTCCTCTGGCCGGTGGGGTCCTCCTTGGTCGACGCCACGGGATGTCCTCCGGTCCGGATGCCAGCTGGATCTTCCCTGGGGTGGAAACCTGTAAAGACTGCACAGTTCGGGTTAGCGCAGCAACGCTCTTAGCTAGCTCTTGGACCTGATGGTGTAGGTCTGGAGCCGGGTCATTGTCCAAAGCCTGCGCATCAGCTCCCACAGGCCCTGCCGACAAGGGCGCCGCCTCCTGGTGGTAAGTAATAGCTGGGCGCCTGTGGGTCATAACGCCACCCGGTGCCGGTTCTCGGAGCACCCGGATGGCTCTGTCCTTGAACTGTGCAAAGCCCAGATGGGGATCCTGTAAGGCCATCGCCCGCAACTGGGTTCGGTGGGCATTACAATACAGTCCCTCTATAAATTGTTCAGTCAACAGCCTGTCCTCGTTTCCCACTCCATCAGGGTCGGTCTGCTTAATGGCCCTCAGGGCCTCTTGTAGGTTTAGTGCATAGTCCCTTATACTCTCATGCGCTCGCTGCTTGCACCCGTAGAATCTAAGCTTAATCTCGGCTGAGGTGCGGGTATCAAAGGTATCCTTCAGCCGGGTTAGTATCCCTGCGACAGTCTTCCTCCCAGGTGGCCAGGATTTTACTTCCCTTTTAGCTGCCCCGGTTAGTTGGGCCACCAGGATGCTCACTTTTTGCTCTTCTGTGAGGGGGTACACCTGGAAGAGGCTATCCAGCTTTTCTCTAAAGTCATGCAGGGTATGTGACTCCCCTGAGTACTGGGGTAGCCAAGCTGCTCCCGGGATATAGGGCATGGTGAAGGGCATAACTGCAGCAGCGGTGGCGCTGGCGGGGGTTGAGGCAGTGAAGCTCTCCTCCGTATCCGACATCTTCCTCCCCCCTAGTAGACCGTGGCCTACCTTGCGATGATCCTGTTCCGTAGGCCGCGGCTCCGCAGTAGATCGTCAGGGTTGAGGACCTTCCGTCGCGCTCCGGTGACGTCGGCGTCTGCTGGGCTCCTTCCAGGACCTTACGCAACGTCCGGACGTGAGGCGGGGCTTCAGTTCTCGTGCGCTTTCGAAGTCCACGCCCCTCTTCTTCCCGCGCGGCGTCCTCAAGATGGCGTCCAATGGCGGGAAAACTCCACGAATGGCGGGAAGAAGGCCGAAGATGGCGCCGGATGGCGGGAAAACTTCGCGGATGGCGGGAAGAAGGCAGAAGATGGCGCCGGATGGCGGGAAACCTCACCACTGGTAAGTTTGAACAGTCTTTGCTTTTCAGGCACGCAGTACCCGGTGGTTGCGGGCACGAAATCCTGCCGACTACGCCAAAGTTGACGCGCCCCTGGGCCTGCTGTGTCGCGCAGCGTCTCGCGCACGGGGGCTTACCCGGAACCGGATCAGATGAGGGTTGTAGTCTCCGAGTGGCGGGGACCCGGTCCGTGCCCAGGGAGTCAGACTCAGTGTGTGGCAGTCTTGATAGATGTTATTTGAGTGTCAACTACGCCACCCGTTGATTTGCAGCTATGGAGCTGCCGCTGCAGGGCATACCGCTGAGGCCGGTGTAGAATTGTGCAGCGTGATAGTATAACCCCCAACGGGAGGGGTATGGCCTCAGGGCAGCCGACGTGGAAGATGGGGGTAGCAGGAACCACTCAGAGACGGTGCGGTGTAATTCAGGGTCTTTACTGGTAACAACGATAGACCCTCCCGGAGTACTTGCTAGCGAACGGGGCCTGGTCAGTCCTTGAGCAGATGGGATCTCCCCTGGCCAGGCGGAGTTGTAGGCCTCCCAAACTGACTGTACTCTTCTGGCTACCTTGCTAGAAGCGGATATAAGTAGCCCACGTCCCTGAGTGTACCGTGTGGTGCTCACCCGTATGGCCGGTGACTCGGGGCCTTCTATTGGCTTCCGCTCCACGATGGCGGTGCTGGTCCCACACGTGTGACCGTGCCTTCGGGTTTCTGGGCCTGAGGACCTGAAATCCCCTGCCGGTCGGCTTCTGCTGCTGGGTAAGAGTTAGTCCCCACAGCCTCGGACGCCGGGTCCGGTAAGAAAGCTTCTCAGTCAGGGCGAGCTCTGCAGCTGCCAGCCCCTGACTCGTAGTAGTATTGCTCCCACTGAGCTCCTGCTGTTTCTTCCTATGACTGTTTCTTGTCTCTACTCTCCTAGACTCCTAACCCTGCTTCAGCCCCGGGTTTATATAGGGGAAGTTCTTCCCCTCCCAAGACTGGGCAGGAGGTGTGGCATGCACAGGATCCCTGACCAAAGGACCTCCCACCTGCTCTCAGATGTAATATCTCTATCACTGTGGCAACCAGACCCCTGGGGTGTCACACATCCGCCCGAGCATCTCTCAAGTACTCGGCGAGCTCCGAGCATCTTGAGTACTGAGATGCTCGTGCGAGTACCGAGTACTTGCAAGTATGCTCGCTCATCATTAATTATAATATCTGTCACGTTCCCAAAAAATGGGAAAAATGGGATCTACACTCTGAATCTGAATGAATTACATGATATTACCGCAGTAATATCGGATTACATCTGATGACCACAGTTTTAGGCAGTGGCCTAATAGTATGGTATTGGTCAGCGACAAAGTGTGAATAGGTTTGAGCAACACACAACAGGCAGACTTTAAATGGAGTATAATATTTGTCAGATTCCCAAAAATGTCAGGATTATTACCGCAGTAATATTGGATCACGTCTGATGACCACGGTTTTAGGCAATGGCCTAATATTGTCACGGGTGTGTCAGGTGTAATACACAGTCTCTCTGGATCTGGCTGTAAAAGGTCGCTGCACTTGGCATTACAGACACCTTATTAATCCTTCTGCCTTTAGGATCCAGCGGCGACCTCCTTCCTGCTGCTGATTGACACACCCTTGCCTGGGAGTTAAAAACACTCAGTTTGCTCCAGGGAATCGCCGGTGATATTTCTATGTACAGGCTTGGGGCACTAGCAGTCCGCTAGCGTCTTCTCTGGTGCCCTTGGAGGACAGTTGGCGCTACTCCTCTGGTGTCTGCTCGAGCTAAGTTTATCCCCTTTGTTTGTCTACCTTGTTGTCTTTAGTTTGTAGTGGGGCCTGACTAGTGCTCACCCCTCCCCATCCCTATCTAGGGCCAAGCTCTAGGGTCATCCAGGGTTTAGGGTCCTGCTCGGCGATAGGTGTAGAACCTATATAGGGATGGTAGGGTATGCAGGGTGATGTAAGATCTATCTAGGGGTCTCCACTCCCCCTGTCCCTAGTGTTTGGTCTTTCTCCCCCTCTTCCTTTCGTGTTGCACTTAGTCTTTCCCACACCTTGCGTGACAAATAGTATAGTATTTGTCAGCGACCAAGTGTGAATAGGTTTGAACAACACACAACTGGCAGACTTTATATGGAGTATAATATTTGTCACATTCCCAAAAAATGTCAGGATTATTACCACAGTAATATCGTATCACGTCTGATTACCACGGTTTCAGGCAGTGGCCTAATAGTATGGTATTTTTCAGCGACCAAGTGTGAATAGGTTTGAATAACACATAACTGGCAAACTTTAAATGGATTATAATATTTGTCATGCTCCCAAAAAATGTCAGGATTATTACCGCAGTAATATTGTATCACGTCTAATGACCACAGTTTTAGGCAGTGGCCTAATAGTACGGTATTGGTCAGCCACCAAGTGTGAATAGGTTTGAACAAGACACAACTGCCATACTTTAGATGGAGTATAATATATATCACGTTCCCAAAAATGTCAGGATTATTACCGCAGTAATATCGGATCACGTCTGATGTCCACGATTTTAGGCAGTAGCCTAAGGCTGTGTGCCCACGATGCGTTTTTTAAGCGTTTCCGCAGCGGCAATAACGCTTCAGAAACGCTTAAAAATGCATGGTAGTAGGCCTGCCATGTTCCCCAATGATAATCCGCATGTGCTGTGCACATGCTGCAGAAATTTCCGCTGCAGATTATCATTGCGGAAAAAAAGCAGCACTACCAATTATTTTGAGGAGGGGCTGCGTTTTCGCCGCCATTGACTTGCATTAGATCGCATGGATTACGCATCACTGTATATGTAGATGCGCATTCCATGCGTTCTAATGTGCGGATGGTACCCGGGTGTGGAGGACAGGAGACTCTTCTCCGGACCCGGGTACAATAGAAAACTGTAAAAAAAAGAATAAAATAAAAAATAAAAAATAAATATATACTTACCTTCTGGCGGCCCCCGGTGTCCTTGTCTGTGCTTGCCGGCAGTTCACGATGGACTGAAGGACCTGCGCTGACGTCATAGTCATGTGACGGGTCACGCGACGCTGACGTCGGCTGGTCCTTCAGTGTACCGCTACCGGCAAGGGAGAACGGAGGGAATCAAGACTGCGGGGGCCATCAGAGGGTAAGTATATATTTATTTTTTATTTTTTGACATTCTCTCGTGTCACACTATATAAATCCATGCCGTTTGCATGGATTTATATAGTGTGACCAAGTTGACAAGCACTTTCCAAGTGATGCTAAAATCGCTTGGAAAGCGCTTGACAACCCGCATGCGGAAATGCAAGTGAAAAACGCTTCACATCCGCATGTCCCTGGCAGGAAAACGGATGTACAATCCGCATGTACAATCCGCATGTACAATCCGCATGCGTTTTTTTCTGCCAGGGAGATGCAGAAACACTCAGGAAAAAATCCTGAGCATTTCTGCATCGTGGGCACATAGTCTGATAGTACGGTATTGGTCAGCCACAAAGTGTGAATAGGTTTGAACAGCACACAACTGGCAGACTTTAAATGGAGTATAATATTTGTCACATTCCCAAAAATGTCAGGATTATTACTGCAGTAATATCAGATCACCTGAGATGATGGACAAGATTCTCTGCTTCAACAATAAGGCAATGCTATTAAAATCAAACTAACCGGGCTGTATGCTGCTAACAAGCAAATGCAGCGGTAAAAATGGTGTACTATATTGCTTCAACCAAATAATCAGGATTAAGAGCAAAAAGAATATTAGCCCTGATTTCTAGGGCTGTGGATATCAGTAACAGCAGCAGATAGAACATGCAATGGACCCTATTTTGTTGTATTCACTCTCCACAAACTATCCCTGCCTAACTCCTACTATCACCAGGATTGATATGCATCTGAATTAGTCCTTAGAAGAACTGTTAGTTTAGATGTATATTGCTGTGGAATACCTGACTAAATCAACCACAAATTCTTGCCCACACTCAGCAGCAGCTCTTCCTACTCTGCCTGTCTAAAGGGTAGACTATGATAAGCATAAGGTCTTATATAGACCCGATGACGCTATGCGGTCAGCCAATCACTGTAATGCCACAACCAACATGGCTGCGGCATTACAGTGACTGGCAGGGTATCCCCACATGTTAATTTGCTGTCTAAACAGCGCCAAACATGCGGGGCGGGGACTCAAACTCCCGTCTGAGCATTCAGGAAGTACTCGCCGAGCACCAAGCTTCTTGAACACTGAGATGCTCGGGTGAGTACCGAGAAGTTGCGAGCATGGTCGCTCATCACTAATACAGACCAACTATGACAATATACAGTATCAGGATCTCATGACACATATAGAAAGAAGGTCCTAACATTATGTACCCATTAAAACAAAAAATGCATAAATAAAACAAAACGTGTATATGGAATAACAATACAAATCCAGATAAAAAAAAACAGAATGGAATTATGACTTCAAACAAAAACAAGAAAGAAAAATTATTAAGACATCAATAGTGGAACATGATTTTGTTTAGCCTATTAAGGCCATTAGGGAATCTAGATCAAAACTTGTAAATCCAAAACGCCTCTTAGGTGAGGAGGCGTCTTCTCATGTCACTTCCGTGAAAAGATTTTTTCATCTTCTCAATTCCAAATGTCTGAAAGGAAACTACATTTCGTTGATGGCTGGTAATTAAATATTTAGATGCTGCAGATACATTACGATAAGTATTTTTGGTGTTGGTGATATCATGTAAGTGTTCTGAAATACATACTGTGACAGAGTCACTGGTGATACAGTATATGTGAGGGGAGATATGCTTCACAAGAGCTACTAGCTTCAGTGAACTAAACCTACAAATTTCCTCCAGCATGTTATGTGTTGAGGGTTAAACCACCATTTTAAAAGGGAGTGTTGTTTTGTGAATGACATTGAGAAGGGTGGAAAATCATTCACCATATCTCCACCTCAGGGTGTGGTTGGGCAAGTTAAATGCTCAGTCACTGTTTTTTTTTCTCTGGTGTGATCTGGAGCAGGAAGTTTCTAGACTGTGTGTGTGGAAGCCAAAGAGCTCCACAGAAGGACTTTGTGGTGAAACCTTAATGTGTCACCCAGAGCGGGCAAAACCCCGTTTGCCTATGGACTGTACTATACTTTATCTTTTTGCTTTTCATTATCCCGGAGAGGACATGTTTATTTTGTGGAACCCTGCCGAGGTTTATACCATATATCAATAAACCTGCAGTAAGTTAACTAGAGACATGTTTCCTGTGCCTGACTCTGTGAGAGCCGAGCAAATCGCTTTACCACAGTACCTTCATCTACCGATAGGTATAACCAATACATTTTGGAACAGACAGTACATCGTATTGCATAAACAACATTCTGTGAATTACAATTCATAAATTCCTTGATATTAAATTTAATAGAGTCATCACAATTAGAAAATTGTTTAGTATTTACTGTATACATGTAGACTTTTCACTGTCTCCTTCTACATTTGTAAAAAACCTTTACAGTTAAGCCAATTGGTATGGGACATTATGGAGAGGAACAAGCTAGGAGATATCATGTTCCCCACCGAGGGTGTCGTTCTAGCTATAATGTTACAGCCATTGTCTAGAATTTTTCTTAGAATTTCATCTTCACTGAGAATAGGTAAAAATGTATTAAATAAGTTTCTAATATTGTGAAATTGTGGGCTACACTGTAAACATCAAAAAGGTTTACTCATGTAAAATTTATTTCTGATCTTATTTTTATGACTATCACCCATAAATAAGTACTCACATTTTTTGTGATTTACAATGGTGTAGGCAAAATCTAACATCCACTTAGAGTAACCTCTTTCACTTAGCCTATTGCTAGATCGTGTAAGTTCTAATCTGAATTGATATTGGTGACTGCACTTTCTTTTTATCCCGGCAAAATCACCCAAAGAAATCGATTTGATCCTATGTATCGCATGACTGCTGTTAGCGCATAAAATAGTGTTCCCAAACTTGGGTTTTATGTAGGTGAAAGCACCAATCAATTTCTCATGTTCCCCCATTAAATTAAGATCTGAAAATGAAATTTGAGAAGATTGTGACACATGAGTAAATTTTAAATTAAATACATTCTCATTAACAAAATCCATAAATCCAGGTATGTAAGATACATCTCCAACCCAAATGATGAGCAGGTCGTCGATGTATCTGCCATACCAATGAATAAATTGCACATAAGGATTAGATGATGAAAAAATTTAATTGTGTTCCCAAAAAGCCATTACCAGATAACCTAAAGACAGTGAATATTACGCACCCGTGGGGACTCCTTTTGTCTGCAAAAAGAACTGTCAGTCAAAAGAAAATAAATTAAAAAATGCTTAACTTGTAAAATATATTTCTCTAAATCATCAGTATAATCATGAAATTTAAGTAAGTGAAATTCCACTTGCATAATGTAAGTGATATTGCTCGAATAGCAATATCACGTCAGATTGATGTATAAAATGCTATTTCATCATAACTTAACCACGAGAAATTGTGATTCCATGTCTTATGGGAGAAATGTTTTAAGACATCCTTGGAGCTCGTGATACAACCCGGGAGTGCCTGCACCATAGCTTGTACAACAGAATCTAATCATTCACATAAATGTTCATTAATGGATCCAATGTACGTACATACCTACATTTTCTTGTGAGTTTATTTTGAACCTCTATAATTGATATAAGTAGTGCACATGTACCTATTTGTTGCATGTCCCTGTGACACAATTTTTATTGCACTTTTAATATGATTCTATTAGCAGATATATGTTTTTTACTGGTATGATATTTGATTACCTAGCATCTCTATGACAATGGGAATGTGACCTGGAGGAGTGGAAAAAAGAACTACCCATCTGGATAAAAAGCTGGGCATTTTGATCATTTGCATATTGTCCGTTTCATCCATTTTTCGGCTTGACAAAAGACTTTTGTGGTTGAAACATCGCTTGTCAGGGTAGAACTGGTTGGCGGGGTATCGGGATAAACCCTGGTGGACCCTTGCTGAGGAGAGGAGGAAAAAAATATACATACATATAGGTTTGTGGCCGCGGGCCCTTAAAAAGTGCAGGGGCGAGTGCGACGCTCAGGACAGTGGCGGGCTGGGCCAGGGAAGGCGGGGAGCAGGGGCTGCATGCACAGCCGCGGGTTCTTTTGAAACACATGGGCGTGCGAACACAGCTCAAGAGCTGGGGGAGCCGGGGTCGCGCGCACGGCAGCGTCACAGTTAGCAGACACATCCCGCCTTCAATCCAAGGTAGTGTAATAATAATACCCTGGATATTTGTGTATGTTTTTTATGAATCTGTATGTGTTTGTGTATATGTTTGTTTGTGCATGTCTGTGTTTTCCTTTGTGTGTGTGCATCTGTCTGGTTGTGCATGATTGCGTGTGCATTTCTTTGTGTGTGTGCGTGCATGCGCACACATTTATGTGTGCATTTCAGTGTGGGCGTGCGTATCTGTGTGGGTGCATGTCTTTGTGTGTCTGCGTGTGCATGTGTACGTGTGTGTCTGCCTGGGTGTTCGTGTGCATTTCTATGTGTGTGCATGTGTGAGTGTGTCTGCGTGTGTGCATCTCTGCATGTGTGCTTGTCTGAGTGTGCATTTCTGTGTACATATCTGCGTGTGTCTGCATGTGTCTGCATGCATGTGTGTGTGCATCCGTGTCTGTGTGTGTGCATGTCTGCGTGAGTTTACGAGTGCATTTCTGTGTATCTATGTGCGTATCTGAGTGTGCAATTCTGTGTATGTACAGTATGTGTGTATGTGAGTCCTCATTTCTGTGTGCGTATTTGTGTGTGTCTGTCCATGACTGCATTTGCATTTTTGTGTATTTGTGCATGTCTGCATGTGTATGTGTGTGTGTTTTCCTACGTTTGTATATGGTGTGTGTTTGCCTGTGCTGCGTGTGTATGTGTGCGTGTCTTCATTTCTGCGTGTGTGTGTGCGCGTGTGTGTCTGCATGTGTATATGTGTATCTGCACTCACATGTATGTGTGTGGGCGTTTATGCGTGTTTCTGCATGTCTGTGTGTCTGCGTGTGTGTCTATGTGCGTCTGCGTGCTCTTCTGAAGATTTATTATAATTGTGGAAATATGGGTGAGACATTTTAGAAGACAGTATGGGGAGAATGTGTGAAGAAACAACATGGTGAATGAGAGGAATGGGTATGGGATCAGAATGAGGAAGGGGGATGTATGAAGAGATAGTATGGAGAGTGGGCGGATGTGTGAAGAGACTATTGATGAGAATGATGTAAGGAGACAGTATGGGGGGAGAAAAGTGTGGGGACACAGAACAGAGACTAGGTTGAGCGTGGAGAGGTATAGAGAGGGTGCAGTATGGGTGGGACAGTGTGAGGACAAGGCAAGAAGGGAACAGTATGCTGAGGAGGGGTAGTGTGATGAAGAGGCACAGTATAGAGACTGGGTAGTATAGGGGGGACACCATGGGAGAGGACAGTCTGAAGAGGAAAACCAGTATAGAAAAGAGAGGACAGTGTGGAGGACATGTACCATAAGAGGGGTAGAGTGTGGGTCATATTTTGTGTAGGGAGCACTTTGAGAATTAACAGTTTATACAGGGGCTCAGCATAGGACAGATATCTTTATTCAGGAGCATTATAATCATTATGCTGTTTTTAAGGGCATCATGTTGGGATGTGCTGCAGAAGACCGGAGAAGATGAAAGTCTGCAGAGAAGAGCTGTGGGTGTGAAAAGTCATCATGGCGTCTGGACAAGATGGTGATGAAAAGAAAGAGAACGACTCTAATCAGAGAAGATGTCACAGGTTAAGATACCTGGATGTAAATGTTTATTTGTGATCCTGCCTGCGTCTCATCAGTACTGTGGTTCCTCTATGGTCCGCAGTCTGATGATGACTGGTAACAACAACTCAGAGCATCTCCATTTTTAAAGACATACTGGGAGTTGTAGGTTCATGCTATACAAAAGTATATGGGGCTGACCTGACATTACAATTGATGTATCATGTACTGATGGTGGTTCAGGTGATGTATTTATCTACTGATGTATTTGTGCGTGTCTGCATGTGTGTGCATGTCTGCATATATGTCTGAGTATCTGTAATTATATGTATTTTTGTATTATGCATGTATGTAACAGTACATTGTGGTGTGTAAAAACATTCATATGCTTGGGGCATATTTACTAAATCTATAAGGGCTTTTTCACGTGTGTTAGGGAATTCCATTTGTCTTTCCACATTTAGCAACAGATAAGTGAAATTTGTTAACCTTGACATAACTATGTCACCTTAGGGACGTGCTTTTATGGAACAGTTTCAGGAACTGAGCCTACTCCATACCATGCAGATGTTGGTTGTGATACATAATCGGCATCTGTCTGTAACAGCAGTGATCAGAGCCCATCTTGATTGCTGCTGATTTATTAAATGCCATTATCAATCACTGACAGCAGTATTTAGATAGCACGATGGCCGGTGCATGCACTCACCAGCTCCCACCAGCCCCCTGTTATGCAGTTGTGAGTTTTCATGTGTTGCTGCCATGTTCGTTGTTTAATGAAGCCTAGCCTGAGGTCAGGCTCCTTGTACGATGTCACAATCAAGGTGCCGTGGCGTTATTACGGCACGCTCCCTTTGCAGTTAGCAGTGACTGTAATGTCTCCCTACTTGCACCGACCTTATCACATGAAGTGAGTGGCGGCCGGGAGAATAAAACTTAACTTTCTCCCTGTAGCATACACACTTTTCCATTAAGCTGGCTAACCAGGCTTTAAACCCTTTTTACCTGCAGATTAACTTTGTCAAGATTATCGCAGCCCGGGAAGGTCACGCACAACCACCCGCTGCAATCTCTTGGAGCCAAAAGCTTTCTGCTGCCCCCTATCATCTGGACAATTGCATGAGTGGTCGACGATCAACAGAGGAGGTCACAGACTGCCTCAATTTATATAACAGTTAGTGGAAAGCTAACAATGAACTTATTGTATTTACACCTCCAGATTCCAATGCATGGAATATATGTATATACCCTGTACGGTCCCTACTAACTCCACGATAACCCCAGTACTACTCACTGACACCACCAGTCATGTTTTAATCAGGCTGACTAGAGGCCTGGTAGGTAGCGTATGGCTTCGATGCACGGTTTACAAAAAAAAGGAACAGAGCTATTACATTTTATATTTAATCCAAAACGAGATAGTGGTTATAAAAAATATACAAAAGATTTTACAAACGGGACAAAACAATAGAGCATATACAGTTATATAAAATAACAAGGATTAACCAAAAAACTTACTACGCTGCACGCAGAGACGAGTCAACTTAGCTGAAGGAGAGCGCTTCGCTTGCGGACGTTCAGTAAACAGGATTCATGCATACACGATGATGAGTTTCTCTCTACACGAACAAAGATCATAATTCGGCTTGATCTTTCATCTGCCCATGAGTTCCACCCACACACGCCCCCATGATGACCTCACATGGGCTGGGTTGTGGGATGTCCTCAGCATTTTAGGATTTTATGAAATCCCCAACTTATGTGATAACTCTTCTCCGGATGATCGCAGAAGTTCTAAATTGCTGTCATATTTTCCATAGGGATTTTATCTTTACTTAGAGATCAAACATGGCATGGCTGTTGTGAATTATCTGTCCATGATGGATTTGTGGCTCACAGGCAAGGGTTACAGTTATGAGAAAACATGTGTATATTCTTCCCCGGTTCGCCCTGACGTTGAAGATATATATCCCATCCCTATAGCATTTATAAAAACTCCATTATTCCATATTTTCTTTCTGAGACATGACTAGAGATGAGCGGTGTTCGACTAGAACTGTTCGCCAATCTCAAATTCGAGCTGTTTTGGGCGGTGTTCGAGTTGTTCCACGAACCCGAACGATTTGCAAAAAATTCGGCTGTTCGAGGTTATGTTCGATAACTGTTCGTGCACCAAAAGCGTGTCCTGCATGTCTGGCGCTATTTAGAGCACCAATCATGCAGGGATTGTCTGCCACTCACTGTAATGCCACAGCCATGGTGGTTGTGGCATTACAGTGATTGCCCAAATCGATGTGAACAGTGCCAACAGTGAAACATGAAAAGCCGGCAATTCAGCAGCGGCATACACCGGTACCCGACAATTTAGAACCGAAAGAATAGAGCTTCACACATAGATTAGATAGATATAAACATGTCAGCCACATATATACGAAGTACTGTGACAGTGTTGCTTACTGTACTTGTCATTTAGCGTAAAGGATTTATCAAAAAAAATAATAGTGTTTTCATGCACCGTCTCTTTAAAAAAGCCGGCCGGCAATTCAGCAGCGGTACCCGACAATTTAGAATAGAAGGAATAGAGAATCACACATAGATTAGATAGATAGAAACATGTCAGTCACATATATATGAAGTACAGTGACAGTGTTGCTTACTGTACTTGTCATTTAGTGTAAAGGATTTATTAAAATAAATAATAGTGTTTTCATGCACCGTCTCTTTAAGAAAGCCGGCCGGCAATTCAGCATCTGTACCCGACAATTTATAACAGACAGAATAGAGCTTCACACATAGATTAGATAGATAGAAACATGTCAGTCACATATATATGAAGTACAGTGATAGTGTTGGTTACTGTACTTGTCATTTAGTATTAAAATAAAGGATTTATTATTAAAAAAATTGGCGTGGGGTTCCCCTTAATTTTAGGCTCTAGCGGAGGTTAAGCAGACGACTGGGGCAGATGTTTGAAGCCTGGGAAGGGGGTAATACCCACGGAGCTTCCCAGGCTACTAATATCAGCCCCCAGCTGAATATATAGCCTTTACTAGCTATTAAAATGGGGGACCCCCCCAAAAAAATGACGTGGGGTCCCCCCTAATTTAATAGCTAGCAAAGGCTAGGCAGACAGCTGGGGGCTGATATTAATAGCCCAGGAAGGGAGCCATGAATATTGGCCCCCTCCCAGGCTAGAAACACCAGCCGTCAGCCGCCCCAGAAATGGCGCATTCATAGGATGCGCCAATTCTGGCACTTAGCCTCGCTCTTCCACGCTGCCCTGGTGCGGTGGCAGGGGGTAATAGGACTGGGGTTGATGTCAGCTTATAATGCCAGCTGACATCAAGCCCAGGTTAGTAATGGAGAGGCGTCTATAAGACACCCCCATTACTAACCCCATAGTCAAAGTTAAAAAAAACACAAACACCCAGAATAAAGTCCTTTAATTGAAATAAAGACACAATTCTTTATTGTTCTAAATTAAACCATACTTACCATCACGCCCATTCCAGCTGAAGCCAACGATCTCCTGTAATAAAAATAAAATAATAAAGCAACCTCATCCTTACCTTCCCATGGTTCCCACGACAGCTTCAGCTCTGCTACATCGAGATGACAGGCTGGACCGCAGCAGAACGCCGCCATCCAGCCTGTCATCCCGCAGACACTGAGAAGCGCAGGCATGCTTGCGCTCCACATTGTCTCTCTGTGACGGCATAAAGATGAGCCGAGGTCATGTCCAATGAACTCGGCTCACCTCATGCACGTCACTTACAGCGTGGGAGAATTCTCACGCTGAAGCGCTGAGTGCAGGAGAATTTTCCCACGCTGTCAGTGACGTGCATGAGGTGAGCCGAGTTCATTGGACATGACCTCGGCTCATCTGGATGCCGTCACAGCGAGACACTGAGGAGCGCAAGCATGCCTGCTCTTCTCAGTGTCTGCGGCATGACAGGCTGGACGGCAGCGTTCTGCTGCGGTCCAGCCTGTCATCTCGATGTAGCAGAGCTGAAGCTGTCGTGGGAACCATGGAAAGGTAAGGATGAGGTTGGTTTATTATTTTTCTTTTATTGCAGGAGATCGTTGGCTTCAGCTGGAATGGGCGTGATGGTAAGTATGGTTTAATTTAGAACAATAAAGAATTGTGTGTTTATTTCAATTAAAGGACTTTATTCTGGGTGTTGTGTTTTTTTTAAATACTTTACTAGAAATTCATGGCGGTCATGTCTAATACTGGCGTGACCCCATGAATTTTGGGCTTGGGGCCAGCTGATAATACCAAGCTGGCCCTAACCCCTTTATTACCCAGTGAGCCACCGCACCAGGGCCCTGGATGAGTTGGGTACAGCGCCAGAAGATGGCGCTTCTATGAACGCGCCATTTTCCGGGGTGGCTGCGGACTGCAATTTGCAGCGGGGGGGGGGCCCAGAAAGCTTGGGCCTCCCTGCGCTGCAGATTCCAGCCCCCAGCTGCCTAGTTGTACCTGGCTGGACACAAAAATAGGGCGAAGCCCCACGTATTTTTTTTTTAATTATTCCATGAAATTCATGAAATAATTAAGAAAAAAAGGCCTTCCCTATATTGTTGTGTCCGGCCAGGTACAAATAGTCAGCTGGTGGTTGGGGGCAGCCCGTTCCTGCCTGCTGTACCTGGCTGGACACAAATATAGTGCGAAGCCCCACTTCAATTTTTTTTAATTATTTCATGAAATTCATGAAATAATTAAGAAAAAAAGGCCTTCCCTATATTGTTGTGTCCGGCCAGGTACAAATAGGCAGCTGGTGGTTGGGGGCAGCCCATTCCTGCCTGCTGTACCTGGCTGGACACAAATATAGTGCGAAGCCCCACTTCAATTTTTTTAAATTATTTCAGGAAATTCATGAAATAATTAAAAAAAAATTGACGTGGGGCTTCGCACTATATTTGTGTCCAGTCAGGTGCAGCAGGCAGGAACGGGCTGCCCCCAACCACCAGCTGCCTATTTGTACCTGGCCGGACACAACAATATAGGGAAGCCCTTTTTTTCTTAATTATTTCATGAAATAATTTAAAGAAAATTGACGTGGGGCTTCGCCCTGTTTTTGTGTCCAGCCAGGTACAACTAGGCAGCTGGGGGCTGGAATCCGCAGCGCAGGGAGGCTCAAGCTTTCTGGGCCACCCCCGCTGCAAATTGCAGTCCGCAGCCACCCCGTAAAATGGCGCGTTCATAGAAGCGCCATCTTCTGGCGCTGTACCCAACTCATCCAGGGCCCTGATGCGGTGGCTCACTGGGTAATAAAGGGGTTAGGGCCAGCTTGGCATTATCAGCTGGCCCTAAGCCCAAAATTCATGGGGTCACGCCAATATTAGACATGACCACCATGAATTTCTAGTAAAGTATTTAAAAAAAACACAACACCCAGAAAAAAGTCCTTTAATTGAAATAAACACACAATTCTTTATTGTTCTAAATTAAACCATACTTACCGTCACGCCCATTCCAGCTGAAGCCAACGATCTCCTGAAATAAAAGAAAAATAATAAAGCAACATCATCCTTACCTTTCCATGGTTCCCATGACAGCTTCAGCTCTGCTACATCGAGATGACAGGCTGGACCGCAGCAGAACGCTGCCATCCAGCCTGTCATCCCGCAGACACTGAGAAGCGCAGGCTTGCTTGCGCTCCACAGTGTCTCTCTGTGAGGGCATCCAGATGAGCCGAGTTAATGTCCAATGAACTCGGCTCACCTCATGCACGTCACTGACAGCGTGGGAAAATTCTCCTGCACTCAGCGCTTCAGCGTTGGAGAATTCTCACACTGAAGCGCTGAGTGCAGGAGAATTCTCCCACGCTGTCAGTGACGTGCAGGAGGTGAGCTGAGTTCATTGGACATGAGCTCACCTTATGCACGTCACTGACAGCGTGGGAAAATTCTCCTGCACTCAGCGCTTCAGCGTGGGAGAATTCTCACGCTGAAGCGCTGAGTGCAGGAGAATTCTCCCACGCTGTCAGTGACGTGCAGGAGGTGAGCTGAGTTCATTGGACATGAGCTCACCTTATGCACGTCACTGACAGCGTGGGAGAATTCTCCTGCACTCAGCGCTTCAGCGTGAGAATTTTCCCACGCTGTCAGTGAAGAGCATGAGGTGCGCCGAGTTCATTAGACATGAACTCGTCTCATCTTTATGCCGTCACAGCCAGACACTGCAGAGCGCAAGCATGCCTGCGCTTCTCAGTGTCTGCGGGATGACAGGCTGGATGGCAGCATTCTGCTGCGGTCCAGCCTGTCATCTTGATGTAGCAGAGCTGAAGCTGTCGTGGGAACCATGGAAAGGTAAGGATGATGTTGCTTTATTATTTTTCTTTTATTGCAGGAGATCGTTGGCTTCAGCTGGAATGGGCGTGATGGTAAGTATGGTTTAATTTAGAACAATAAAGGATTGTGTCTTTATTTCAATTAAAGGACTTTATTCTGGGTGTTTGTGTTTTCTTTTAACTTTGACTATGGGGTTAGTAATGGGGGTGTCTTATAGACGCCTCTCCATTACTAACCTGGGCTTGATGTCAGCTGGCATTATAAGCTGACATCAACCCCAGCCCTATTACCCCCTGCCACCGCTACAGGGCAGCGTGGAAGAGCGAGGCTAAGTGCCAGAATTGGCGCATCCTATAGATGCGCCATTTCTGGGGCGGCTGACGGCTGGTGTTTCTAGCCTGGGAGGGGGCCAATATTCATGGCTCCCTTCCTGGGCTATTAATATCAGCCCCCAGCTGTCTGCCTAGCCTTTGCTAGCTATTAAATTAGGGGGGACCCCACGTCATTTTTTTGGGGGGGGTCCCCCATTTTAATAGCTAGTAAAGGCTATGTATTCAGCTGGGGGCTCATATTAGTAGCCTGGGAAGCTCCGTGGGTATTACCCCCTTCCCAGGCTTCAAACATCTGCCCCAGCTGTCTGCTTAACCTCCGCTAGAGACTAAAATTAAGGGGAACCCCACGCCAATTTTTTTTAATAATAAATCCTTTATTTTAATACTAAATGACAAGTACAGTAACCAACACTATCACTGTACTTATTATATATGTGACTGACATGTTTCTATCTATCTAATCTATGTGTGATGCTCTATTCTGTCTGTTATAAATTGTCGGGTACAGATGCTGAATTGCCGGCCGGCTTTTTTAAAGAGACGGTGCATGAAAACACTATTATTTTTTTTAATAAATCCTTTACACTAAATGACAAGTACAGTAAGCAACATTGTCACTGTACTTCATATATATGTGACTGACATGTTTCTATCTATCTAATCTATGTGTGAAGCTCTATTCTATCTGTTATAAATTGTCGGGTACAGATGCTGAATTGCCGGCCGGCTTTTTTAAAGAGACAGTGCATGAAAACACTATTATATTTTTTAATAAATCCTTTACACTAAATGACAAGTACAGTAAGCAACACTGTCACTGTGCTTCTTATATGTGTGACTGACATGTTTCTATCTATCTAATCTATGTGTGATTCTCTATTCCTTCTTGTCTAAATTGTCGGGTACCGGTGTATGCCGCTGCTGAATTGCCGGCCGGCTTTTTTAAAGAAAGCGTCTTCTGAGCAGTTTGTCAGCTTTTGGACACCTTTGAAGGTGTTTTCTATGTGTTTCTATGTGTTTTTGTTTGCCTGCCATTGGTTTTAACGGTGTTCGACGGTGTTCTAAGGTGTTCGACGAACAGTTCGACGAACAGTTCCTCGAACATCCCGGTGTTCGACGAACCGAACCGAACCCGAACACTACGGGGGTGGCTCAACACTAGACATGACATCCCATCAGTTTGAGGTGCAATATTTCTCTTACAGGGACAAAAGGTGTCTTGTTTAAATGTAGGACATTTTCCCCGAAAGGACAATGTATTTCCAGGGGTTTGAAAAGGCTTCATCCACTTCGCTATTTATGTGTAAGCACAGGTGCCTTTGTTATTAAGCCCCTGAAAAGACTTTTCCTGTCTCAATTATCTGTCTCTTCTATAGGTCTTTGTCTATGCACAATATACATCCTTTGTCCCCAAAAGAAGCATTGCATGCTAATTAGGATGGTTCACTTCTCTTTGCTCCAAACTATACATCGCAGTCTTACGCATTTATCATATGTTAAATTGTGTAATTCACATATAAAAAAACTGACAGCACTTGTTTCATACTGCAACTGAGAGAGGTGATGAGGGAGAGGGGTTTCAGAGATATTAATATTTTCTATGGCAAACACTATATCTGCAGATAAATAGCGTTCGCAAGGTGACAAGTTATCCTTAAAATATCTGTCAGCACATAATGACTGTTCAAACGAAGTCCCGCCGCTTGGTGCTTCACAGCGTGGTCAAACATTTATATACACCTTTCCACCTGCTTGTTTTCCCTCAATCTCCACCACCTTCTAATTTGATTGACAGTTCTGGTTTCATAGAGCCAGAGAAGGATGGAGATAGATGGAAACCAGCAGATGGGAAAGTGTATATAAATGGTTGGCCACCATAATGCACTGAGCACCTGTACTTGGTTTGTACAGTCATTCTGTGCTGACAGTCCCTTTAATGAGGAGTCCAGTACACTTGAAAGATTTCACTCTGACTCATAATATTGTATATAATGCACCCAGAATTATACAGTGGGGAAAATAAGTATTTGATACACTCCTGATTTTGCATGTTTTCCCACCTACAAAGAAAGGAGAGGTTTGTAATTTTTATCATAGGTACACTACTGTGAGAGACAGAATCTTTAAAAAAAAATCCAAAAAATCACACTGTATGGTATAATTAATTAGCATTTTATTGTATGAAATAAGTATTTGATACAATAGAAAAACAGAACTTAATATTTGGTACAAAAGCTTTTGTTTGCAATTACAGAGGTCAAACATTTCCTGTAGTTCTTGACCAAGTTTGCACACACTGCAGCAGGAATTTTGGCCTACTCTTCCATACAGATCTTCTCCAGATCTTTCCAGTATCAGTACTGTCATTGGGCAACATTGAGTTTCAGCTCCCATCAAAGATTTTCTATTGGGTTCAGGTCTGGAGGTTGGCTAGGCCATTCCAGGACCTTGAAATGCTTCTTACAGAGATACTCCTTAGTTCCCTGGCTGTGTGTTTCAGGTCATTGTCATGCTGGAAGACTCAACCATGACCCATCTTACTGAGGGAAGGAGGTTGTTGGCCAAAATCTTGCGATATATGACCCCATCCATCCTTCCTTCAATACGGTGTAGTCATCCTTTCCCCTTTTCAGAAAAATACCCCCAAAGTATGATGTTTCCCCCACCATGCTTCATGGTTGGGACGGTGTTCTTCGGGTTGTACTCATTCTTCTTCCTCCTTCAAACATGGCGAGTGGAGTTGATATCAAAAAGTTTGGTGAACTTCAAATGGGTATGGACATGTGCTGGCGTTAGCAAGGGGAACCTTGCGTGCCCTGCAGGATTTTAATCCGTGACGGCATAGCGTGTTACTAATGGTAATGTTTGAGACTGTGGTCCTAGTTCTCTTCAGATCATTGACCAGGTCCTCCCGTATAGATCTAGGCTGATTCCTGACCTTTCTCAGAATCATCCTTACCCCACGAGGTGAGATCTTGCATGGAGCTCCAGACCAAGGAAGATTGACAGTCGTCTTGCTTTTCTTCCATTTTCTAACAATTGCGCCAAAAGTTGTTGCCTTCTCAACAAGCTGCCTGCCTATTGTCCTATAGCCCATCCCAGCCTTGTGCAGGTCTACAATTATTTCCCTGGTGTTCTTAGGCAGCTGTTTGGTCTTGACCATGGTGGAGAGGTTGAAGTGTGATTGATTCAGTGTGTGGAGAGGTGTCTTTTATACAGTTAACAAACAGGTGCAATTAATACAGTGCAGAGTAGGAGGGTTTCTTAAAGAAAAACTAACAGGTCTGTGAGAGCCAGAATTCCTGTTGGTTGGTAGGTGATCAAATACTTAGTTCCTGCAATAAAATGCAGTTTAATTATTTAAAAATCATACAATGTGATTTTCTGGATTTTATTTTTAGATTCTGTCTCTCATAGTTGAAGTGTACCTACAATAAAAATTACAGACCTCTCCATTCTTTGTAGGTGGAGAAACTAGCAAAATCAGCAGTGTATCAAATACTTATTTTCCCCACTGTATATGAGTATACAGGGTGGGCCATTTATATGGATACACCTAAATTAAATTGGGATGGTTGGTGATATCAACTTCCTGTTTGTGGCACATTAGTATATGGGAGGGGGAAAAATTTAGGTGTATCCATATAAATGGCCCACCCTGTAGATCAGTATAATGCCGGCAAGATCCTACTCCAGAGCGGGTCCACTGTGGGATGCAAGCAGCGTATTTCACGCAGTGGACTCGCTCATGTGAAACTACCCTAAAAGGTGTTATCTAGGGATTTTGTTAAAGGGAATCTGTCACCGATTTTATGGTGTCCTAACTAAGGGTAACAAAGTAGTGACAGATCCCCCTAGCAAAATGTTGGGTCACTCAGTTGTACCAAAATCTTGTATTGGACCGTGGTACTCAAAGTCCTCTGCTCTTTAGATGTTTGTGTCCCCCAACTGCCTCCACCTCCCACCGTGATCAATTACAATAAATAAGTTGATTACCAAAAATCACTTTGATATAGTGCAGTGCACAATACAGTTCTTTTGCACACTGTATAGTTTGCTAAAAGGCACACGTTTTCAGGACAGAGGCCGAAAAATGAACAAGTAATGAAACCGTTTATGATAGCTGTAGTGTGGACCCCTAGAGTCAATTCCACTGGTGGGCCGTAGGCACCCCAGTCCGACCCTGTCGCTTGTTATACCTGTCTGTTCAGTTCCATTGCCTCTGATACCCTGGATGTTCCAACTCAGATGCAATTTATTTTCCTTATTTTAGATCATATTGGCATTCAGGTGGAGAGTCCCTCCAAAACAAGTGCAGAGTCTCACGAGGGGTGAAAGAAAATCTTTGCTTTGAAAACTATAAATTATCTCCTCTATCGCTTGTTGTGCACGCTCTCTGATCTTTGTAAAGACTATGAAATGTGTATAGAAAATGTTTATGCTATTGTGTTTGCATACTCTGAGGAAGATGTAGTGAGGATCCAACGAGGAGTTACCCAGGAGGCATTCTTCCATGCCAAACTGTCAACAGACAAGGCAATCATGGATTGGAATGACTAGAGAAATGTTTATAATCCATTAAGCTACACCTGTGGACTTTAGCTGAGTATTTCAGCTCATAGTACATTCTAAAAGGAATGAAAGTTCATTTAACTCCAAATATATTATCGAACAACACAGCTTACTGTAAGGGATTTCAGCCGATCTGCAGTAACATTTCTATTCAGCTGGAGAATGATCTTATACAAAAGTGCAATGAGATGGAGGTAATGTCTTCAAACAAGACAATGACCCTAAGCACACAGCTAAAATAACAAAGGAGTGGCTTCAGAACAACCCTGTGACCATTCTTGACTTGCCCAGCCAGAGCCCTGACCTAAACCCAATTGAGCATCTGTGGACAGACCTGAAAATGGCTGTCCACCAACGTTCACCATCCAACCTGACAGAACTGGAGAGGATCTGCAAGAAAGAATGGCAGAGGATCCCCAAATCCAGGTGTGAAAAACGTGTTGCACCATTCCCAAGAAGACTCATGGCTGTACTAGCTCAAAAGGGTTCTTCTACTCAATACTGAGCAAAGGGTCTGAATACTTATGACCATGTGATATTTCAGTTTTTCTTTTTTAATAAATTTGCAAAAATTTCTACATTTCTGTTTTTTTTCAGTCAAGATGGGGTGCAGAGTGTACTTTGACGAGAAAAAAATGAACTTGTTAGAATTTACCAAATGGCTGCAATGAAACAAAGAGTGAAAAATGTAAAGGGGTCTGAATACTTTCTGTACCCACTGTATAGAGCGCCATTAATTCCACAGTGCTGTACAGACATTATGGGCACTGTGCCCATTGGGGCTCACAATCTAAATTCCCTATCAGTATGTTTTTGGAATGTGGGAGGAAACTGGAGTACCCAGAGGAAACCCATGTAAACACGGGGAGAACATACAAACTCCTTGCAGATGTTGTCCTTGGTGGGATTTGAACCCAGGACCCCAGTGCTGCAAGGCTGCAGTGCTAACCACTGAGCCACCAAGCTGCCCATTATCTTCATCAAATGGAAATAACATGGTACGACAACAAGCGTGCCAAGAGAGGGACACCCACCAAAACTCTCCACCCGGGCAAGGAGGGCATTAATCAGTGAGGCAGCACAGAGGCCAAAGGTAACCCTTAAGGAGCTGCAGAGTTCCCAACCAGAGAATTGAGTATCTGTCTATACAACCACTATAATCCGTATACTCCATAGAGGTGGCCTTCATGGAAGAGTGGGTAGAAAAAAGCCTTTACTTACACACAAAAATTGTAAGGCTCGTTTTGAGTTTGCCAAAATACATGTGGGAGAGTCCCCAAATGTATGGAGGAAGGGGCTGTGGTCAGATGAGACCAAAATTGAACTTTTTGGCCACCAAGGTAAACGTTATGTCCAGCGCCAAACCAACACAGCTCATCACCTCATGAGCACAATCCCCACAGTGAAACATGGTAGTGGTAGCATCATGCTGTGGGGATGTTTTTCCTGCAGCAGCGACAGGGAAAATGGTCTGAGTCGAGGGGAAGATGGATGGTGCAAAATACAGGGATATTCTTGAGCAAAACCTGTTTGTCTGTCAGTGATTTGAGACTGGGATAGAGTTTCACCTTCCAACAAGACAATGACATTAATCTAATTGAGAATCTGTGGTCAGACTTGAAGATTGCTGCTCACCAGAAGAAACCATCTAACTTGAAGGAGCTGAAGCAGTTTTACCTTGAGAAATTGGCAAAAATCTCAGTGGCAAGATGTGGAAAGTTCATAGAGATTTATCCAAAGCAACTGCAGCTGTAATTGCTGCAAAAGGAGGATTTACAAAGTACTGACTTTAGGGGCGTGATTAGTTATGTACACTGAAGTTTTCAGTTATTTTGTCCTATCTGTTGTTTGCTTTACAATAAAAAGAAAACCAAATGTTCACAGTTGTAGGCATGTTCTTTACATCAACTGATACAAACCCACAAAAAAGTGTGAAATTCCAGGTTTTGAGGTAGCAAAACACAAAAATGCCAAGGGGGTTAATACTTTTGCAATCCACTGTAGGATACACACAGCTTCCCATAATGAAATACTGCTGCAGGAACCATGAAAAGAGCCCTTATGCGTGTTTCACGTTAGCTTTTTCAAAACAAGTTATTGACTTCGTTATATGTCTGCCTTTAAATAGAGAAGTTAATGATGAATGCCAAGTCCATAGAATGATAGAAAGTTGGAGTTGGAAGAGATCTCCAGGGTCATCGTGTCCAACCACCTGCTCAATGCAGGATTCACTAAACCATCTCAGACAGACGTCTGTCCAGCCACTGTTTGAAGACGTCCATTGAAGGAGACCTCACCACCTCTCATGGCAGCCTGTTCCCCTCATTGAGAACAGAAGAAAGGACAAAGGGGCGCAAATGGGTGAAACCTGGATGTGAAGAGGTTAAACGAAACTGGTGGGGCTCACCTTACTAGGTTGTGCACCCCTGCACAACCTCGGACAAGACAAGAGGGAGATGCTGACACAGCTCACACGCCGCAGGAGGGCTGTAGACCGGCAGTCACGTGTCCCAGCGTCAGCACAGGTCCTAGAACGATCGCATGCCGCTGGCAACTCACACACCACTGGAGGGTTGGACTCCAGCGGTCATGTGACCAAGCATCAGCAAGGTCCTGGAGAGACAAGGGGTAAAGGCAAGGTCCTAGCAAATCTCCAAGCAATAGGCAGCTCCACCGCAACCCTCAGGGAGGGAAGTAGGCAACAAAGAAAAAAAGAAAAAAAAGCAGCTTGGAAGCAGCGCCAAATAGCTGGGATGAGGCAAATAAGTGGGATTAAAATTTTTTTTATTAATCACAATGCGTTTCGGCTGAAAAAATCCGCCTTCATCAGGTGATAAGGGATATTACAGAGACACAGTATTATATAGCTGAAGACAATTACAAGGGGATGGGGAATAAAATTAACCCCGAAGGGTCCAAGGCAAATACAGAGAAAAGGAGATAAAATTAACCCACGGGGGTCCAAAAGCCAAACAATGTGTGAATTGTAACAAACCACAATGACAAAATTATAAAACCAAAATTAAAAAATACAATAAAAATCTAATTTACCACATGTTTAAAGTTAAATTCAATCGCTCCGGGGCAAGAGTGCCCAATTTAAAAATCCAATAACTTTCCCACCTATCCTGTGATGTGTCCTCAATATGATCTATAATGATTAATTGTAGAAATTTTGGATCCCTCTAGTGCACATTCAAGAAATGTTTCGAAATGCTATGCAATAGAAATCCATTGCGGATGTTCTGCCTGTGTTTGTTTAATCTAGCATGCATAGTTTGAATGGTGCAGCCTACATATTGTAGACCGCACGGACATTCAAGTAGATGTATTACATAGGATGATTGACACGTTACATTCTGATGAATGGGAAATCTTTCCCCTGTTGTCTGAGAAATAAAAGTGGAAAGCCATGCTTGATAGAGGTACAGCAGAGACATTTAGGTGTGTTACAGCGGAAACAACCCCCCTTAAGGGAAGATAATAAACCTTTTGAATAGCTGGATGAGATGGAGGTGTTGCTAGGGGCAACCAAATTACGTAGATTTTTACTCCTTCTAAAAGTGATAGACGGTTTTTCCGGTAAAAAAACACCATAATACTCACCTTAGCACCTAATCCCCCAAGCCCATGTCACCTGTAAAAGAGGAAAAATAATAAACCACCATAATACACACGTGATCTATTCTGTCCCACGACCATCTCACTTGTAGAGCAGGCACATCAGCTGATGTGACTGCGCTACCCAGCAGCAGGCTACACGCTGACAGGAGCTTAATTGCTCCCGCAGTGTATAGCGCTGAGCGGCAGTGAGAGAGTTCACAGGAGTTCATCAGCTGATGAGCTACGGTGATCTCACTTACAGCACCGCCACTGCGTGAGAAAGTTTTCATGCAGCGCCGGTGCAGTAAGTGGAGTCACAGGAGTTTATCAGGTGATGAACTCCTGTGAACTCTCTCACAGCAGCTCAGCGCTACACATTACCAGTGTCAGTGTATAGCCTGCTGTCGTGTAGGGCAGTCACATCAGTGACTGGTGATGTGAGTGCTCTAAAAGTCATCTGGATCATCGTGGGACAGTATGAATTATTTCATCACTTCGGACAGGTGAGGGATATGTTTTTTTTCTTTTTGTTTTTTTTACAGGTGACAATGGCTTCTGAGATTAGATGTTAGTTGAGTATAAATTAGCTTTTTTTATTTTCTGTTTTTTTTACAGGGGACAATGACTTCAGGAATTAGGCGTTAGATGAGTATAACTGTGCTTTTTATTTTTAAATAAATGAGTAAACCGTGCCGACTTTTATTTCAAATAAAGGATTTTTTACATGCCATGTCTTTATTTACGAACTTTTACTATGGGGTTAGTAATGGGGGCGTCTTATAGACACCTCTTCATTACTAACCCCTGGGCTTCATGACAGCTGCCAATACAAGGCTGACATGAAACCCAACCCTATTACCCCACTTGCCACTGCACCAGGGCAAGTGTGAGGTGCCGAGGCTAAGCGCCAAATATGGCGCATCTTATTGATGCACCATTTCTGGGGCAGCTGAGGGCTGATGTAATTAGCCTCGGACAGGGCAAACATCCATAGCCCCTTCTCTGGCTATTAATATCATCCCACAGCTGTCTGTTTAGCCTTTGCTGGTTAGAATTTATAGATAGGCCCTACATCAATTTTGTTTCTGGGGTCCCCCTGTAATCTAGCCAGTAAACGCTAATCAAACAGCTGTGAGCTGTTATTAATAGCCAGGGAACATTTGGGTCTAATAGCCCCTTCCTGAACTATTAATATCAGCATCCAGCTGTCTGTTTAGCCTTTGCTGGTTAGTGAATATAAGGGGGACCCCACGTCAATTTTTTTGGGGGGTCTCCCGTATAATAACCAGTAAAGGCTAAGCAAACATCTGTGAGCTGATATTAATAGCCTGGGAACCTTTAGGGCTATTGGCCCGCTCCCAGAATATTAACATCAGCCCCCCAGCCATCAGCTTACCCTCTGCTGATTATGAAAATTACGGGGAACCCCTTTCTTTTTTTCCTGTTTTTTTATTAACAAGTACAGTAAAATACACACCCAATGTAATCTTAATTCACAGCCTCCAGATGTTCCAGCAGCTGGAAACTCCAGTAACTTTAAAATGTCCCTCAAAGTTTCCCATGAGGTTTCTGGGTCTCGCAGCTTCTGGGAAACCCGGTGGCTTTGAACTCTGGTAAGGTTACCAGAGTTCAAGCCACCAGGTCTCACGGTTAGTGTTGAGCGAGCATGCTCGACACTGTTCGGTACTCGCCCGAGCATCACGCTACTCGGGATGTTCGGCGAGCACCGAGCATTTCCGGGTTACTCGGGCGGGAGCTCGGGTCTCCACCCTCCATGTTTGGCGCTCTTTACAGAGCCAATGAACATGAAGAGATTGCCAGCCAGTCACTGTAATGCCGCAGCCATGTTGGTTGTGGGCATTACATTGATTGGTTGGCCGCACAGCATCACCTCGAGTATTTAAAACCGGGCGCCGACATCTTGGACACAGACGGCCAGGATCAGCTAGTGTAGGGAAAGTGCTGCTGAGCTAGGGAGAGATTTATAGTGCGAAATAGGTAGTGTAGGGTCTCTAAAGCCTGCCAAATCAAACAAACAGTCCTTCTAAGGACTAATATCCATTCCAGATATCAGGCAGACAGGCAGGCTGTATAGGAGACGCAGTGGTTATACCAGCAAACGCTGAATTACAGTCCTGCGTGGTGCTGCTCAAATTGCTAGAATTAGCTCCAGGTCTCGGGGGCCAGGAAAAATCCTTTTTTTTTCATCTAAATCCACTTTTTTTTTTCCTCCTTCACACTGTACAAATACCCATCTTATTAACCTTTTGGTGTCCCATCCCACAAAAAAAAAAAAGTGTGTCTGTGACAGTTCAGACACAAATATATCTGTTTAAAAGAGTATGGTGTAGGCCAGAGAAATAGAAGTGTGGTTTTGCAGTTCCACGGTTCAAACCTCTGTATTATCCAGATTTTGGCCATTTTTACCTATAAAAAAACAGTTTGAGTGTGTCGCTCACTGTTCAGCCGCAAATATATCTATTTAAAAAAGTCTGGTATACACCAGTAAATTATAACTGTGGTTTTGCCGGTCCACGGTAAAAAATCTCTATTATCCTGCTTTTGGCATTTTTTGCCGTAAAAAAAAAACTGTAATAGTGTCTCCCTGATTGTTCAGACACAAATATATCTGTTTAAAATAGTCTGGTGTTGGCCAGAGAAATAGAAGTGTGGTTTTGCAGTTCCACGGTTCCAACCTCTGTATTATCCACTTTTGGGCCATTTTTACCTAAAAAAAAACAGTTTGAGTGTGTCGCTCACTGTTCAGCCGCAAATATATCTATTTAAAAAAGTCTGGTATACACCAGTAAATTATAACTGTGGTTTTGCCGTTCCACGGTAAAAAATCTCTATTATCCTGCTTTTGGCATTTTTTGCCGTAAAAAAAAAATGTAATAGTGTATCCCTGATTGTTCAGACACAAATATATCTGTTTAAAATAGTCTAGTGTATGCCAGAGAAATAGAAGTGTGGTTTTGCAGTTCCAAGGTTCAAACCTCTGTATTATCCACTTTTGGGCCATTTTTACCTAAAAAAAAAACAGTTTGAGTGTGTCGCTCACTGTTCAGCCGCAAATATATCTATTTAAAAAAGTCTGGTATACCACAGTAAATTATAACTGTGGTTTTGCTGTTCCACGGTAAAAAAACTCTATTATACAGCTTTTGGTATTTTTTCCGTAAAGAAAAACAGTAATAGTGTCTCCCTGATTGTTCAGACACAAATATATCTGTTTAAAATAGTCAGGTATAGGCCCGAGAAATAGAAGTATGGTTTTGCAGTTCCACGGGTCAAATCTCTGTATTATCCTGCTTTTGGCATTTTTTGCCGTAAAGAAAAACAGTAATAGTGTCTACTGATTGTTCAGACACAAATATATCTGTTTCAAAGAGTCTGGTATACACCAGTAAATTATAACTGTGGTTTTGCCGTTCCACGGTAAAAAATCTCTATTATCCAGCTTTTGGTATTTTTTCCGTAAAGAAAAACAGTAATAGTTTGTCCCTGATTGTTTTTCCTCTTCCACGGTTCTAATCTCCTTTTTATTACCCTTTTTCCATTGATAGTGCGAGTGTAAGCTATTTTACTTCATTTACAATGGGCAAGGCGCGTGGCAAGGGACGTGGAACTGGACGTTCTGGTGATGGTGCGTGCAGAGGACGGGGCCGTGGCCAAGGTGAAAATGTGCCACAACCAACAGCCACATCTTCTCACTCCCAGTTCTTGACCGAATTACTAGGGAAGCACAGAACAACACCAGTATTGCGAACTGATCAGTGTGAACAGGTTATTAATTGGATAGCAGATAATACTTCCAGTTACCTGGGCACCACCACCTTCGGTCTGTCTTCCACACGGTCAAATCTTAGTAGCCGTGAGTCTCGACCGCATACTCCTCCTCACCCTGATGCTCCTTCCTCCCACCATGCCGAGTGTCGTCAGACAGCAACTGATCCCACACTTGGACACTCTGAAGAGCTGTTCACTGGTCCATTTCCAGATTTGTGCCCCTCGCCTGCTCCGCTTGAAGTGGTGGAAGAGGAGATCCCATGTAGCGATGCCCAAATATTTGAACAGCCACGGCCACAGGAAGTCGACGCTGGCAATTTGTCACAAGAGGTGGACGATGACGAGACACAATTGCCAGGAAGTGAGGAGGAGGATCGTGGTGCGCAAGTGGAAGAGGAGGAGGTGGTGGATGATCTAGTAACTGACCCAACGTGGCAGGAGGACATGCGGAGCGAGGCCAGCAGCACACAGGGTGAGGGAGGCAGAGTACCCCAACAGGCAGAAAGAAGCAGTGTGGTGGCCGCACGCAGAAGGCAGGCAACAGTTCCCCGTAACACCAACACGAGGGACGTTGCCAGTACAACCTGTAGGTCTTCCAGAGTCTGGAATTTTTTTAAAGACTCTGCTGATAACCCCAAAAAGGCCATTTGTACCACCTGCCATGCCAGCACCAGCATGATCAGGCACATGGCAGCAAAGCATCCGACTTTGTGGGGTGAACCCCAGGGTCCACGACCAGTGTCAGCGGGTGTCACCACTGCTTCTTCTGCTGTTGTGAGTGCAATAGAACCCCCTGTTGTGTGTGCAAGGCAATCCCCTGTCCATACTGCATGCAAAGTTGCCCCCTCCTCTCAGTCTTCACTTGTTATGGCAGTTTCTCAAGAAACAGCATCAACGTCCACGTCCACGTCCCACCGCAGCGTTCAATTGTCCATATCCCAGACCTTTGAGCGAAAGCGGAAATTTGTAGCCAACTCCCCACTGGCCACAGTCCTAAATTCGCACATTTCACGACTGCTTGCGTTGGAAATGCTGCCTTTTAAGTTGGCGGAGACGGAATCCTTCCACAACCTTATGGCGGGGGCTGTCCCTCGGTACTCGGTCCCCAGCCAACACTATTTTGCCCGGTGTGCCATCCCCGCACTACACAATCACGTGTCCCAAAACATCGGCCGCGCCCTCAACAACGCAGTTACTTGGAGAGTCCAGTTGACAACGGACACGTGGACAAGTGCTTGTGGCCAGGGACGGTACATCTCCCTGACGGCACACTGGGTAAATGACGCGCCCCCTGGGACATATTCCTTTTTGAGGGGAATACCCGGCACCGGATCAGATGGGGGTTGTAGTCTCCGAGCAGCTGTGACCCGGTCCCGTGCCCAGGGCGTCAAGCTCAGTGTTATGTGGCAGTCCTACAGATGTTATTAAGAGTTCTTTTGTGTCGACTACGCCACCCGTTGTGATGCGGTCACTGTGGCCGCCGCTGCAGCAGGGTCCGCTGAGGCTGATGGTGGGTGCGCAGCTTGGTGGGATAACCCCCAACGGGAGGGGTATAGCCTCAGAGGGGACAGGCGCAGAGGATGGGGGTTGTGGTGGTGTAGTGCAGACGGCAGTGAAGACAGAGTCGGGTTGTGCAGTTAAGGGTGTTTACTTACTGCAGATGTTGTACTGGTCACTCCAGCTGCTAGTGACCACCCGAGCCGTGCTGCGTCCACCAGGTCCTGGATCCAGCCAACCCCCAAACAAGTCCGGAGCGTGGCCCTGAGCTCTCCCTCTGTCCTTTCTTCAGCCGTCCCCACCAGTGATCCACCTAGGTCCAGCTCCCTCGGGCCTTCTGTTGGGACACCCTTGGCCCTGGGTTCCCTGACCCTTCATGTGGTGTGCCTTCGGGGTGAATGTGGTGGGTGACCGTGGCAGACACTGCCCACGGTCTCCGGTCTCTGGCTGGGGATTGTTTTCTGCCCCCACCAGCTTGGGTTCCGGTACCCTGATGCTGACTCCTCACCCGGTGCTCTAATTTGGGTTCTTGGGTCCCTTCAGTCTTCCCCCCTCTGGGTCTTTCTCTTTCTTCTCCTCTCTCACTCTGGGTCTTGGTCTTTCTTCTCTCCTCTCCTGACTTGTTTTCTGCAGCTGATCCTCTCTGCATCTGACTCTCTGCGTCTGACCCTGATTCTAGTTGGTGCCCACCTTAAATATCCCTCTATGTGTGAGCTCAGGTGACCAGCACCCAATGAGCTCCTAACTTTACCCAGGCTGCTCCCCCTATCTGCCCCTACACTACATGGGATGTACCACCCCCCTCCCACTCCAGCCAGGAACAGACTCGGTCGTACCTGCACATTTCTAAGTGGGAGTACCGTCGGCCTGTTCCTCGGAAATGGGATGTATGTAGTGCATGCAGCCTACCGAGCTCAGATCCACACTCCATCCTTACCCGGGAGTGGAATATCACACCTCTGGGTTGAGGTGCAATACCCCTGTAGCAGCCGAATCCTCAGGGTGCTACATTCCCCCCTGGTAAATCACAGCACGTCCTCGGGCTGTAAGACATAAATAACACCAAAAACATACAAAATTTTCATATAAACATAATAAACATATAAAACACTATATAAATAACATATCTTAGCAGATAAAACTTTCTCGTCGTCTCTTGTTTCAGGTTCCTCCTCCGGACACTGTGCAACGTGTGTCCGGGAAAAGTGCGACAGTCTCTTAGAAAATCTGGTTTTCTATAAAACCGGTAGGGGGCGCTTTAGGACGCGCAACTATATACAGGGGAAGTTGGCCGCTCTCAGTCCTCAGCCAGGTAGAGGGAAGGGAATGGCTGCTCACAGTCCTCAGCCTGTGGGATTAAGGGGTTAACGGGTAAACAGTTCACTGGTCCCAACGGGGACTATTTTTAGCAGCAACGGTTCACTGTGCCCCGACAGGCAACTATATACAGTCTCTACTCCCGTCCTCAACGACGGCTCCCTCCTGCTTTCTCTTGATATGGTGTTGCTTCAGACCCGTCCGGGTCCTCTGGCTCCTCCTCCCCGTACCGCAACTCCTCCTCCATCAAGCGGTGTACGTGGAGGGCGTAAGGTCCTTTGGCACACTTGTGCCGGGTGAAAGTGACCTCGTCTCTGACGTAGAGGTCACGGCCTTTGTGACCTTCCGGCAGGTGGGACTCGACGTCTCTGCGCGTCACAAAAACGTCACCGCGGTTGTTACGGTCCCGAATAAAGCCCCACCCATGCTGCGGGTTGAACTTTATCACCGTCCCGATGGTGCGGGGACAGTGCGCTGCACGGGGGTTCCTCCTAGTCCGGCTCTTCTGCTCCGCGCTCCGGATTTGGGC
Source organism: Phyllobates terribilis (assembly GCF_046119375.1). Taxonomy (NCBI): domain Eukaryota; kingdom Metazoa; phylum Chordata; class Amphibia; order Anura; family Dendrobatidae; genus Phyllobates; species Phyllobates terribilis. The sequence continues at coordinate 280,516,040 of NW_027362767.1, forward strand.
CTGTTGTTCTCTGACCCGCCTCTCCTCCCGTTCTCTCGCAAACTCTGCTAGCTGCTGACGACAACACTCAGTACGTTCAGCGGCGACTGCCCGAGTTTCCTGAGTGAACCCCATTAGATCTTCTCCGGTGGGGTCCCACTCAAACTGCGCTTCCGCTAGCGGGGGCGAGATCCGTGCCACGGGCTTCGGAGCCGGAATCAGGGGTTCATCCAGGGGTCTTAGTCTCTGCTGCCGTTCCAGCTCATGGTATCCTTCGGGCCAGATGAAGGGCCGCCCGTCCGGCCATGTGAGCTGGCTGAAGAGGTCCTCCCCCAGGTGTGGCACCCTTGGTATTACGGGCGCGGGCGCGGTGGTGGTGGCGCCCGGGTTGCCCAGGCCTTGCGGCCAGGCCTGGGGCACCTGGAAGGTGAAGGGCACCGTTAGGACGGCGGCGCCCTGGGCTACCTGGCCTTGCGGCCAGGCCGGAGGCTCCGCGGAGGTAGGGGGCGCTGTTGATGGTGCGGCGCCCGGGGGTACTAGGCCTTGCGACCAGGCTGGTGGTATTTCCTGCTTTGTCACGCTCCGGGTCGAGGCGCGTGACGTCACAGGGGTCGCTGCGGCGGCTTCCGGTCGGGGCCTAGTCCATAGCGGTGACATGGCGGCTACGGGCACAGCAGGGGGACTTTCGGGCTCTGCGACGGGGAGCTGGGTCAGGTAAGCGGTGTCACGGCTTGGGGTATAGGCGTCCCCTTTACCTGCCTCCATGCGTTCGGCTCCCTTCTCGGCGCCGTCTCCGGCCTTGGGTCCTCCCGCGCCATCCTCAGAGGCGGTCTGCTTCCTCTTCCAGGGTAGCGTGCTCCGTTGACTGGTCTCAGCTTGCTGGGTCATCTCCCGGCTCCACTCCGCCAGTATCTCGCGCTGTACCCGGGCCATCCTCCTTGCGAGGCCCTCCAGGGCAGTTTGTGCACACTCCTGGTCTCGGGGGAGCTGCGCTAAGATCTCCGCTAGACCTAGCGGGGTTGTGGACTCTAGCAGGCTCCTGACCATCGGGTCGGTGCTGCTCTGCTCTGCTTCCGGCAGGCTCCTGGCCAGCGGGCCGGTGCTGCTCTGCCCTCCTTCTTCGGTCTCTAGCAGACTCCTGGCCAGCGGGCCGGTGCTGTTCTGCTTTCTCTCCATCTCCGGGTGAGCTCCTTCGCTACTCCTCGTTAGACCTCTTGCCTCCGGGTGCGCTCGCTCCAGACTGCTCCAAGCGACACCCATCTTTTCTCTTCTCTCCTTTCGTCTCCTCCCACCTCGAGGGCGGTCCCGGGGCATCTCGGTGACTGTCAGCTCCAGGGGTAGTTCTTTCACGCTGACAGACACCTCCAGCATCACAGTCTCTGTTGGTGGGGGCGGTTTCCACTTTTGGCGCCATTTTCTGTCCCGGCCCACGATGGGAGGTGGCCTCTTGCCCTCCTTTGGCACGCCCATAATGGCGTCCGCTGCTCTTCCAAGGCGGGAAATCTGCGGTTTTGGCGGGAAGCTTCGCCCAGTGGCGGGAAACTCTGCAGATGGCGGGAACAAGCTGGAAATGGCGGACAATCGGCGGGAAACGACTGGTGATGGAGTCCGATGGCGTGGACCCTCCGGAACCGGCGGGAGACTTCTTTCTGAGGTAAACTTGCACTTTTCTTCAGGCACGCAGTACCCGGGTGTTGCGGGCACGTAATCCTGCCGACTACGCCAAAGTTGACGCGCCCCCTGGGACATATTCCTTTTTGAGGGGAATACCCGGCACCGGATCAGATGGGGGTTGTAGTCTCCGAGCGGCTGTGACCCGGTCCCGTGCCCAGGGCGTCAAGCTCAGTGTTATGTGGCAGTCCTACAGATGTTATTAAGAGTTCTTTTGTGTCGACTACGCCACCCGTTGTGATGCGGTCACTGTGGCCGCCGCTGCAGCAGGGTCCGCTGAGGCTGATGGTGGGTGCGCAGCTTGGTGGGATAACCCCCAACGGGAGGGGTATAGCCTCAGAGGGGACAGGCGCAGAGGATGGGGGTTGTGGTGGTGTAGTGCAGACGGCAGTGAAGACAGAGTCGGGTTGTGCAGTTAAGGGTGTTTACTTACTGCAGATGTTGTACTGGTCACTCCAGCTGCTAGTGACCACCCGAGCCGTGCTGCGTCCACCAGGTCCTGGATCCAGCCAACCCCCAAACAAGTCCGGAGCGTGGCCCTGAGCTCTCCCTCTGTCCTTTCTTCAGCCGTCCCCACCAGTGATCCACCTAGGTCCAGCTCCCTCGGGCCTTCTGTTGGGACACCCTTGGCCCTGGGTTCCCTGACCCTTCATGTGGTGTGCCTTCGGGGTGAATGTGGTGGGTGACCGTGGCAGACACTGCCCACGGTCTCCGGTCTCTGGCTGGGGATTGTTTTCTGCCCCCACCAGCTTGGGTTCCGGTACCCTGATGCTGACTCCTCACCCGGTGCTCTAATTTGGGTTCTTGGATCCCTTCAGTCTTCCCCCCTCTGGGTCTTTCTCTTTCTTCTCCTCTCTCACTCTGGGTCTTGGTCTTTCTTCTCTCCTCTCCTGACTTGTTTTCTGCAGCTGATCCTCTCTGCATCTGACTCTCTGCGTCTGACCCTGATTCTAGTTGGTGCCCACCTTAAATATCCCTCTATGTGTGAGCTCAGGTGACCAGCACCCAATGAGCTCCTAACTTTACCCAGGCTGCTCCCCCTATCTGCCCCTACACTACATGGGATGTACCACCCCCCTCCCACTCCAGCCAGGAACAGACTCGGTCGTACCTGCACATTTCTAAGTGGGAGTACCGTCGGCCTGTTCCTCGGAAATGGGATGTATGTAGTGCATGCAGCCTACCGAGCTCAGATCCACACTCCATCCTTACCCGGGAGTGGAATATCACACCTCTGGGTTGAGGTGCAATACCCCTGTAGCAGCCGAATCCTCAGGGTGCTACATAAACATAGTGGAAGCTGGGACCCAGTCGGACCTTGGGACGGAACACATCCTCCCCACACCGAGGATTGCGGGCCCTATGTCAGTCAGAGTTGCCCCCACAGTGTACAGCTCCTGCGCATCATCCTCCTCCTCCTCCTCATGTTCAGCCTCCATCTCAGATATCACCACATCAGTTACAAGCTGGAAGCACTGCAGTACTGCCTCCGCCAAGCGGCAACAGGCTGGGCTGAAACTCATAAGCTTAGGTGATAAGCCTCACACTGCTTGTGAGTTGTGGACAGCTGTGAAAGAGCAGGCAGATCTGTGGCTGAGACCGCTGAACCTACATGCAGGCATGGTCGTGTGTGACCATGGCCGTAATCTGGTGGCGGCTCTGAGGCGAGGCGAGATCACACACGTACCATGCCTGGCTCATGTCCTTAACCTCGTGGTTCAGCGGTTTCTTAAATCGTACCCCGAGTTGCCAGATCTGCTAGTCAAAGTACGCCACCTGTCAGCTCCTTTTCACAAGTCGGCTACAGCTTCCGCCGCCCTTGCTGTGTTGCCGCAGCGTTTGCAGCTTCCGTCACACCGACTGGTGTGTGATGTCCCCACACGTTGGAACTCTACCCTCCACATGTTGCAAAGGATTTGTGAGCAGAAGAGAGCAGTTGTGAAGTACCAGCTGCAGCAAGGCGGTCGATATTCAGGTCAGACTGCACACATAAGACCTCAGGAGTGGACCTGGATGTCTGACATATGTACCATCTTGACAAACTTTGAGGAGTCCACCAAGATGGTGAGTGGCGATGACGCCATCATTAGCGTCAGCATTCCACTTGTCTGTCTTTTGCAACGCTCTCTGCAGAGAATTAAAGAGGAGGCATTGCAGCCAGAGTATGATGAGATGGATCAAGAAGCCGTAGCGGTCGATTACACACAGCCCAGCCTCATCTCATCCCAACGTGCATTGGGGGACAATGAGGGAGAGGAGGAGGAGGAGGAGGAGGGGGAGGAAGAACTGGAGCTAGTATCATGCGCTTTAGACGGTAGTACCTGTACAACTGTCATACCGTCGGTTTAGCGTGGGTGGCCTGAGGACAGGGGGGAGGAGGAGGAAGAGGAGGAGAGCATGGTCAGTCATCATCTTGGTGACTTTATGTTACGCTGCCTTAACCATGACCCTCGCGTTGTCAAAATGTTGGGTGACAGTCATTACTGGTTGGTGACACTTTTAGACCCCCGCTACAAGGAGAACTTTCACTCTCTTATTCCTGAGGTGGAGAGGTCTACAAAAATGGGCAGTACCAGAAGGCCCTTGCTGCAGAACTGTTAAAAAAATTCCCATCTGAACACGCTAGCGGCAGAGGTCACAGTTCGTTGCCCAACCAAGGCGTACATGCGAGAGAGACGCAACTCCAATCCAGCAGAGGCAGGGGAACACTGTCAACATTCTGGGACAGTTTTCTGAGACCAGCCCAGCTTACAGGCCATGAGGCGCAGGGTACTCTCACAAGGAGTGGAAAGTTTCAAAAGATGGTGAGGGAGTACCTTGCCGACCGTACCAGCATCCTTCGTCATTCCTCTGTGCCTTTTAATTTTTGGTTATCCAAGCTGAACACTTGGAATGAACTCACTCTGTATGCCTTGGAGGTCCTGGCCTGCCCTGCCGCTAGCGTGTTATCGGAGCGTGTTTTTAGTGCCACTGGGGGAATTATAACTGATAAGCGCACTCGCCTGTCAACTGACAATGCTGACAAGCTGACCCTTATCAAAATGAACAAGGGCTGAATTGGGCCAGACTTCTCATCACCACCAAATGACAGCAGAGTAACATAAAGTCAAATCCACTGTGTTATTTTGGGAGGTGTATTCACATGCACCGCTTCACACCTACACATGGGTATACGCTTCCTCATTTCGGCTGTTTTATGCTCTTTTCCTTATCCTCAGCCTCCACCACCATTATACCACCAGGGTGACCGTGGTCCATGTTGCCATTATTGCAAGTTCCTCCGTCCTTATTTTTGGCAGCTTTTGCTTGGAAGGCATAAGCAAAGACTATGGGAGACCCACTCCCCAATAATGGGAATAATGTTTTTAAGATGCTGTACTGTATGGCTTTTGTAAGGGTCAGTAAAACCATCTTGTTAAGCTACTGTGACCTCCAAGTCTCTTCCAAGGGGCATTAAAACCGTCTTGTTAAGCTATTGCAACCTCCACGTCTCTTCCAAGGGGCATTAAAACCATCTTGTTAAGCTACTGTGACCTCCACTTCTCTTCCAAGGGCATTAAAAACATCTTGTTTAGCTACTGCGACCCTCACGTCTCTTCCAAGGGGCATTAAAACCGTCTTGCTAGGCTACTGTGACCTCCACCACTTTTCCAAGGGGCATTAAAACTGTCTTGTTAAGCTACTGCGACCTCCACCACTTTTCCAAGGGGCATTAAAACCATCTTGTTAAGCTACTGCAACCTCCACGTCTCTTCCGAGGGGCATTAAAACCGTCTTGTTAAGCTACTGTGACCTCCACCACTTTTCCAAGGGGCATTAAAACCGTCTTGTTAAGCTACTGCGACCTCCACCACTTTTCCAAGGGGCATTAAAACCATCTTGTTAAGCTACTGCGACCTCCATGTCTCTTCCGAGGGGCATTAAAACCATCTTGTTAAGCTACTGTGACCTCCACCACTTTTCCCAGGGGCATTAAAACCGTCTTGTTAAGCTACTGCGACTTCCACCACTTTTCCAAGGGCCATTAAAACCGTCTTGTTAAGCTACTGCGACCTCCACGTCTCTTCCGAGGGGCATTAAAACCATCTTGTTAAGCTACTGTGACCTCCACCACTTTTCCAAGGGGCATTAAAACCGTCTTGTTAAGCTACTGCGACCTCTACCACTTTTCCAAGGGGCATTAAAACCGTCTTGTTAAGCTACTGTGACGTCCACGTCTCTTCAAAAGGGCATTAAAACCATCTTGTTAAACCACTCTGAACTCCACAGCTCTTCCAAGGGGCATTGAAAAATTGTTTTTAATTACCTCTAACCTCCACGACTCTTCCAACGGGCATTGCATTTCCTCCTAATTTTAGTCAGCTTTTGCTTTTCAATGCAAAGGCGAAAACTAAGAGAGACCCACTCCCCAATAATGGGTAGAAGGTTTTTAGTATGCTGTAATCCACGTCTGTTTCAAGGGGCATTGCAGTTCCTCATAATTTTTGGAAAGCCTTCCATTCACTGCTTAGGCCAACAGTGTACAGGAGACCCAGTTGCTATAAACGGAAAAAACGGTTTAGTTAAGGCCCTCTGACCTCCATGTCACTTCAAAGGGGCATTGGAGTGCCTCGAAATTTTTGGTAGGCATTGCACTTACTGTATGCCCTATAACTGTGTAGCCGAACCACTCCTTTTGGTACAGAAACATATCCTACAAGACATGTGTGGTTGACTGGCCTGATATTGATGTGAATGGTCCCTCCCTGTTCCTCCTGCTCTTTCTCCTTTGCCACCACCTCATCCATCATTTATCACCTGAAGCTTTGTTTTAACGGGAGTCATAGAACTGGGATAGTAGCAGGAAAACATCCAGCAATCCTCGGAGGAGGTAGGATATGCGCCAAAACGCTGACCGCCTCAGGCCTAGCCGCTACTACATACATGCGCTTGCATTCCAAGAAAACAAAGCAGATGCTAACTTCTATCATCATCATCATGCTCCTCACTTTGGCACTCTCAACTCCCCTGATGGAGAAGCCAGGGCCCACCGGAGGAGTCTGGCTCTCTGGTGGGCTCGTCCAATGCTGCCCTAAAGCAGGCCAGGCTAAGAAAAGTGTGGGGGAGTTCCCAGGAGAAATAGGGGCGGCTGGGGGCCATTTATGGACACCCGGCTGCCCCCAGGCGGCTTGGGACCGTGTGTGGACACCAAGCCGCGGGGCGGTTGGGGACCAAGTATGGACACCCGGCCGCCCCCTGGCGGCTGGGGACCGAGCGTGGACACCCGGCCGCCGGGCGGCTGGGAACTGAGTATGGATACCTCGCTGCCGAAGCAGCCATGAGGTAGTGGCCAGCTTCGGCCTCCTCCAAACTAAAAGGCCCCATTTCAAGTGCAAGCTAGTAGTATGGTATTGCAGCCTGCGGGTGGGTAGGTGGTTGGCTGCATATTTGCGCTTGCATTGCAAGGAATGGGGGAGGTACAATTGAACACTGCCCTGGGACAAGGACTTGCACGGGGATAGTTGCAAGTCTACATCTTCCGATGCGGCAAGGATCACTTCTGATGGGCACACTTTTAGGCAGTGACCTGGGAGTCAGAGATGCTTCCAGTGGTCTTCCCCATGCTGTTCCCATGTCTTTTCAGCACTGTATGCATGTGTCACACAGCACATGGCCATATAAGGTTGTAAAATGTTAAAATGACATTTCCCGGTGAATGCATTTGTCACGGTTGAAAGCAATACAAAAGTGCAAAAACGCATGAAAAATCCTACTTGCAAACATAGCCCAAGGTGTGGAGGAGTATTTTTGTTTTTGGTTATATACAAGTCTTTACCCTGGAAAGGAAATTCCTTAACATATTTCACAGGAAAACCGTTTTAGTTTCGTTTTTGAACGTTTTATTGTGAGCCCGTAAAAGTGGCTTAATACCTCTGACCACGTTGCTGAGAGCAGTGACCTGGGGGTCAGAAATGCTTCCTGGGGCGATCCCCATGCTGTCCCCATGTCTTTTGAGCACTCTCACTATCGTTTTGGGCACTTTTTAGGCTTTCTACACACTGCCGGGGGTGCCGCCGCAAAAATGCTCAGGTCTCCCATAGACTAACATTGGGCTCGTTGCTCGGGTCGAGCACCCGAGTATCACGGTGAGTTCGGCCCGAGCTTCGAGCACCCGAGCATTTTAGTGCTCGCTCAACACTACTCACGGTAGCTGTAGTGCCAGACAATTGAATGCTGGAGTACAGAGTACTGGACAGGTGCCTGGTGCGGAGCACAGCTCATCATTGTTGTCTGGTTTCCCTGAAATCAGGGTGACCAGGCGAGAATGATGGGAGTTATAGTCAGCACCCGCAGTGTACATTATCTGTAAAATACAGAATTAAATTAAAAAAATAGCGTGGGTTACCGCAGATTATTCATAACCAGCAGGGGAAAGCCGCCCGTGGGTGGCTGATATTACTAGCCAGGGAAGGGGCTATTAATAATAACTCACAGCTGTTATATTAGCGCCTACTGCATCATTGACAGGGGGCCCCAGAAAAAATTGGCATAGGGTCCCCCTATAAATTTAAACCAGCCTATACACCTCCCACCAAGGACAGCCTGTCATTGCCTCTGAGCAGTCAAAAACACATAAGTGAATACATACTGCAGTAACTGTGCAATTACAGCTGAGGTGCCCATATTTTCAGCAGTGAGGATTACTGGCTGACCATCCAACTGGATCCCTGTTACAAGGACAACATGCCATCACTGCTTCCGTCAGTGAAACGGGATCTCAAAATGTGGCAGTACAAGAAAGCGATTGTACAGAAAATACTGATGGCGTTCCCACCTGACAGCGGCAGCTCGGTGGAACAACAAAGAAAAGGCGGAGGAGGAAGTCGTCCACATAGCCCAGACACTGCCACCACTTCAAAAAGGCAGAATAAGCATGGCAGCAATATGGCAAAATTTACTTGACCATGCCACAACATCCAGCAGCACCAACAAGTACTACTGCTTGTACCAGCAGGATGCAGCATTTCCAAAACATGGTGGAGGAGTACATGTCCACAAACATCCATGGACAAAGTGATGGCTCTGTCCCATTTAGTTATTGTGTATCAAAATTGGACACATGGCCAGAGCTTGCCATGTATGTTTTGGAGGTGCTGGGCTGCCATGCCGCATGTGTGCTTTCTGAAAGAGTGTTTAGCTCCGCATTTGGGGTCATCACAGACAGGCGCTTTATTGTTAAAGTTATTTGTTTAAACAAAAGTTCAAAAAAAAAAGTTTTTTGGTCTGTTGTTATTTTAAGTCATTTACCCCAAAAAAGGGGGGGATGGATGGATGAGAGATGGATGGAGGGATGAATGGATGGAGGGATGGATGGATGAGGGATGTATAGATGAGGGATGGATCAAGGATAGATGGATGGAAGGATGGATGAGGGATGGATGGATGAGGGAGGGATGGATGGATCCATTTTTACTAACCAACCAAGGGAAAGCAGACAGCTGGGGGCGGCAACACTCAGCGTCTGCTTTACCTTAGCTGGCTATTAAAAATAGGGGGGTACTCGTGAAGTTTTTTTCATTTATTTCTTACTAATATAAATAAATGGAAAAAAATACATGCCCCCCCCCCCCCCATTTTTAATAACCAGCTGAGGGAAAGCTGACGGCTGGGGACTTATGTTAATATTCTGGGAATGGGCCAATAGCCCTAAGGGTTCCCAGGCTATTAATATCAGCTGACAGCTGTTTGCTTAGCCTTTACTGGCTGGGGTCTGGGTTTGGGCACTGTTCTGGTTCCCGAACCCAAACTTTTAATAGATATTCGGTCAAACCCGCCAGACCCGAATATTCAGGATCCGCCCATCACTAGAGGAGACATCAGACCCACGTGAGCAGATTCTGCCAACTTTTACTGTAGTCATAGATGTTGCCACGGTTAAAAGAATGCAGATAACAAAACACTGGAATATCGCAGCACCAAAGAGTGTAATCTGATATCTAATTTGAGAGTAGTGTGCAGCTGTTAACTTTTCTCAGAAGTACTTTAAGATACGTATAGTGAAATTTGTCTACATTTGTAGCTACACTTTTGATTTTCATGTCAAATGTCAGCAACTGCTCCCCCTAGTGCTTAAAAGTTGAAAATATCAAAACTTGAAATCATTTTTCATATTTTATACCATTAAAATATATACAGTTAGGTCCATATATATTTGGACAGAGACAACATTTTTCTAATTTTGGTTCTAGACATTACCACAATGAATTTTAAACAAAACAATTCAGATGCAGTTGAAGTTCAGACTTTCAGCTTTCATTTGAGGGTATCCACATTAAAATTGGATGAAGGGTTTAGGAGTTTCAGCTCCTTAACATGTGCCACCCTGTATTTAAAGGGACCAAAAGTAATTGGACAGATTAAATAATTGTAAATAAAATGTTCATTTCTAGTACTTGGTTGAAAACCCTTTGTTGGCAATGACTGCCTGAAGTCTTGAACTCATGGACACCACCAGACGCTGTGTTTCCTCCTTTTTGATGCTCTGCCAGGCCTTCACTGCGGTGGTTTTCAGTTGCTGTTTGTTTGTGGGCCTTTCTGTCTGAAGTTTAGTCTTTAACAAGTAAAATGCATGCTCAATTGGGTTGAGATCAGGCGACTGACTTGGCCATTCAAGAATATTCCACTTCTTTGCTTTAATAAACTCCTGGGTTGCTTTGGCTTTATGTTTTGGGTCACTGTCCATCTGTAGTATGAAACGACGACCAATCAGTTTGGCTGCATTTGGCTGGATCTGAGCACACAGTATGGCTCTGAATACATCAGAATTCATTCCGCTGCTTCTGTCCTGTGTCATATCATCAATAAACACTAATGACCCAGTGCCACTGGCAGCCATGCATGCCCAAGCCATCACACTGCCTCCGTCGTGTTTTACAGATGATGTGGTAAGCTTTGGATCATGAGCTGTACCACGCCTTCGCCATACTTTTCTCTTTCCATCATTCTGGTAGAGGTTGATCTTGGTTTCATCTGTCCAAAGAATGTTCTTCCAGAACTGTGCTGGCTTTTTTAGATGTTTTTTAGCAAAGTCCAGTCTAGCCTTTTTATTCTTGATGCTTATGAGTGGCTTGCACCGTGCAGTGAACCCTCTGTATTTACTTTCATGCAGTCTTCTCTTTATGGTAGATTTGGATATTGATACACCTACCTCCTGCAGAGTGTTGTTCACTTGGTTGGCTGTTGTGAAGGGGTTTCTCTTCACCATGGAGATTATTCTGCGATCATCCACCACTGTTGTCTTCCGTGGGCGCCCAGGTCTTTTTGCATTGATGAGTTCACCAGTGCTTTCTTTCTTTCTCAGGATGCACCAAACTGTAGATTTTGCCACTCCTAATATTGTAGCAATTTCTCGGATGGGTTTTTTCTGTTTTTGCAGCTAAAGGATGGCTTGTTTCACCTGCATGGAGAGCTCCTTTGACCGCATGTTTACTTCACAGCAAAACCTTCCAAATGCAAGCACCACACCTCAAATCAACTCCAGGCCTTTTATCTGCTTAATTGAGAATGACATAACGAAAGGATTGCCCACACCTGTCCATGAAATAGCCTTGGAGCCAATTGTCCAATTACTTTTGATCCCTTTAAAAACAGGGTGGCACATGTTAAGGAGCTGAAACTCCTAAACTCTTCATCCAATTTTAATGTGGATACCCTCAAATGAAAGCTGAAAGTCTGAACTTCAACTGCATCATTGTGGTAATGTCTAGAACCAAAATTAGAAAAATGTTGTCTCTGTCCAAATATATATGGACCTAACTGTATATATATATATATATATACGGTATATATATATATATATATATATATATATATATATATATATAACTTTTTGCATTTTTTCAATAATTAAAAGCACGTCATTGAGATTATTGGCCACAATACGGTTGCACTGTGGCAGCTACACATGGATCCATCCTGCAGATATGGGATTAATCTGCAGGTTAATAGCGTGCTGAACTTGCCTGGTGCTGTCTTTGAAGTAAAACATTGTTTAAAAACAAGCAGTGAAATGTTTTACCTCACAAAATGAATCCTCCTTTTGCTTCCTTCCCTGCCCAGGAGATGTGGTATGATCAGACCATGTTCTGTACCCGGTCAGACACAGCCATTACATAGTACACAGCAGGGGCACATTTATAAGATTATCTCAGCACAGGAACATTTAATTTAAACACATCCAATTCTGAAAGTTATTATTATTCCAAGATCTATTGATTTGAATGAACTTTTGTTCGTGGGAAAACCCCTTTAAGCAGCAGCAAGTAGCTGCAAGATGATTGGTTGGGAAGGGGCCCCAGTTTCCACGTGGAATAGGTAGGGCCCAGCGATGGAGGTGTGGCGCCCAGCTGTGCTTGGTACCACAGATCCTAGAAGGGTGCATTAATGGAATCCTCCACAAGAGGCCCCCATAAGCATTCACACACCTCCACCTTCCACCTCAGACCACCAGAGGGAGCCCGTTGGGGATATAAATAGGGAAGGTGGAGCTAGGCAGTTAGTCAGTCTAGAGTCTAGCAGTCAGTCTAGCAGTCAGTCTGGAGTGCACAGAGAGTGAAGAGCTGTGTGTGCGGAGAAGCACGCGGGTAGCTGTGTAGGCAAGCTAGGCCTCCAGCGGTCCTGAAGCCCAGTCTAGACTCAGGAGCTCAAGTAAGTGAGCCCAAGGCGTGCTGACGCCTGTAAGAGCAGTGAAGAGCGGCAAGCTGCCGTTAGTGTGAGTAGCCTAGTGAGGGCCCGAGCGTGGCCGAAGGCAAGTGGAAAGTGAGTAGCAGTGGGGGCAGAGGAGCTTACCCAGCTCACCCTGAAACATATACCGGACACCGGGTCCGAGCTTACCGGGATCTCTATGACCCAGTAAGGCATAACCAGAATCCCTGGAGAACTACAGGTCCCAGGATCACCAGAGAGCTGATACGTAACAGAGCCAGGAGACACATAGGCCCCGTAAGCTGGGAGCGTGCACTTCAAGAGAAGGCCCTACCACAACGTCAGCCGGTGCAGGACAGAGACAAAGTTAGGCTTAGCTTCAGGCAGGTCAGAAACTTACTACGCAGAGGCAAGAAACAGGAGGCCCTACACCCGCTTATTGGGGAGGATCCTGATATGCACCCTTCACCCTACAGTGCTCCGGGATGTGCCTGAATTACCACCAGTAAAAGGTACTGAAGTGACTGTCGTGTCTGTCCCTGTTCTTGCTCTGACCCGGCTGGGTCTCGCCTGTCCTGCATCCCCCTCTCCATACGCTGCCCTGAGGACTAGCTCCACCTGTGGGGAGCTATACCATCGAGCTGCCTTATTACCGGCCTCAGCGGACTGCCGCAGCGCTGGTGATTCTCACCAGAAACCACAGGTGGCGTCATGAACTTCCATAAAATTAGCAAACCAAACCACCCTTTTAAAAGCTGACCCCAGGGTACGGGCCCGGGAGCCGACCACCGCAACATCCCCAAGGCCAGGCAAAGGCCCGGGTACCGAGTCGTCCCCATCCCCCTGGGCGAGTCAGAGGATACTATGTAATTTACTACTGTTGCTCCTTACCATATCAGCCTAAGTTTTTATATAATAATGAAGCTTGTTAAATGTCGAGTTGGTGTCTTTGTATATAGGGCAAATAAGTGTACTGAGACCCCCCCAACCTACTGTCTCCTTCCCATCATCCTGTAGAATGTAAGCCTGCAAGGGCAGGGTCCTCTTCCCTCTGTACCAGTCTATCATTGTTAGTTCATTTACTGTAAGTGATATCTGTATTTGGTATGTAACCCCTTCTTATGTACAGCACCATGGAATCAATGGCGCTATATAAATAAATAATAATACTGTGTCAACCACTGCTCATGTAGGTCATGTTGATCCAGAGGAAGGCAAAAACCTACATGACGTAGATGCTAACTGCCACATATTAGGGCAAAAATTTCTTCCTGACTCCACATACAGCCATCAGACTAGTTTCCTGGATCAATGCCCCATCACAGAATCTAGTGCCTATAACCTGTGATATATTTTTCAAGAAAGGCATCCAGGCCCTCCTTCAACTAGTTTAATGAATCAACCATCACAGTGTCACATGGCAGAGCATTTCATAGCCTCACTGCTCTTACAGTAAAGAATCAATGTCTATGATAATGGTGAAATCTTCATTTCTCTAGATGTAGAGGATGCCCTCGTGCCACCATTGCAAGCCTTGATGTACAAAAAATTCTTAGAATGATCTATGTACTATCCATTCATATATTTGAATGTTTTAACAAAGTAATTGTAATTCGATCACCCTTAAAGCCTCATTCAGATTTCTGTTTTTAACTTTTGCGTTCTACCTGTGTTTTTCACAGATAAGGGATTTAGGGAGTACAGTATCTCCTTGTGGAGAGCGCCAAGTTGGCTTAGGGAGACTTATAGACCATGCTATGCTCCTCTGGGAATTTAAAAATACAAATTGCCTCTTCAGAGAGAAAGAGGTCAGGAACCCTAGTGCCACTTATTCAAAGTAAGTAATCCTAAAAGTCAATAGAAAGCATAAACTGTAGAATGAATTGCTGCACTCATCAGTACACTAAAATTCAGCAGACATTTTTCCAAAGAAATAAAAGTACAGCGTGGTGGCATGTGGAATATTGTAGAGCAGGGGTCTCGAACTCTGCTAGGTATATGGGCCGCACATAGAAATAATGTGAATTTGAAAGGTCGCATTCTTTACAGGACAAGATGACATTTTTAGTGATACCATATTGTTTTTCCTATACACCTTTTGATCATTTTTTTCAACATTTTTGGCATGTTTATCTTATTCTTTTAAATGGCATTTATCGTATGGATTATGGTACAGTTTTATAACTTGAGTCATTACGGGTGCAGTGATAACAGATGTGCACTATTGTTGTTTACTTTGGTTTATACATAAAACAGCATTTTTTTGTTTCCCCCAAAAAAATCATACTTTTTTAATATTTTTTAACATTTTTAACATTTTTATTCTATTTTTGTGTCCCTTAATTGACCGCATACAGTAATTTTGTCATACAATTAGCACCACATAATAATTCTGACCAACATCTTATACTAATGTCCCCATCTTGTAGTAGTTTCCCCATCTTGTAGTAACGTGCCCATTCTGGTCCCCATCTTGTAGTAATGTCCAATCCTGGTCCCTATCTTGTAGTAATGTCCAATCCTGGTAGATATCTTGTAGTAATGTCCCATCCTGGTCCCCATCTTGTAGTAATGTGCCCATCCTGGTTCCCATCTTGTAGTAATGTGCCCATCCTGGTCCCCATTTTTTAGTAATGTGCCCATTCTGGTCCCCATTTTTTAGTAATGTGCCCATCCTGGTCCCCATCTTATAGTAATGTCCAATCCTGATTCCTATCTTGTAGTAATGTCCAATCCTGGTCGATATCTTGTAGTAATGTCCCATGTTGGTTCCCATCTTGTAGTAATGTGCCCATCCTGGTCCCCATCTTGTAGTAATGTGCCCATCCTGGTTCCCATTTTTTAGTAATGTGCCCATCCTGGTCCCCATCTTATAGTAATGTCCAATTCTGGTCCCTATCTTGTAGTAATGTCCAATTCTGGTCGATATCTTGTAGTAATGTCCCATGTTGGTCCCCATCTTGTAGTAATGTGCCCAACCTGGTCCCCATCTTGTTGTAATGTCCAAGCCTGGTCCATATCTTGTAGTAATGTCCCATTCTGGTCCCCATCTTGTAGTAATGTGCCCATCATGGACCCTATCTTGTAGTAATGTCAAAGCCTGGTCGATATCTTGTAGTAATGTCCCATCCTGGTCCCCATCTTGAAATATTTTATTCTGGGTGTGGGTGTTTTCATTTAACATTTCACTTTCACTATTGGGTTAGTGATGGGGGCGTCTTATAGACGCCTCACCATTACTAACCTGGGCTGATGTCAGCTGGCATTATAAGCTGACATCAACGCCAGCCCTATAACCCTACTTGCCACCACCACAGGGCAATGGGCAGAGCAGAGGCTAAGTGTCAGAATTGGCGCATCTTATGGATGTGCCATTTCTGGGGCGGCTGACGGCTGGTGTTTCTAGCCTGGGAGGGGGCCAATATTCATGGCCCCTTCCTAGGCTATTAATATCAGCCCCCAGCTGTCTGCCTAGCCTTTGCTGGCTGTTAAAATAGGGGGACCCCGTGTCAATTTTTTATTGGAGTCCCCCATTTTAATAGCCAGTAAAGGCTAAATATACAGCTGGGGGCTAATATTAGTAGCCTGGGAAGTTCCATGGGTGTTACCCCCTTCCTAGGCTACAAATATCTGGCCCCAGCTGTCTGCTTAACCTCTGCTAGAGTATAAAATTACGGGGGACCCCACGCCATTTTTTTTTTATTTTTAATTTAACAATAAATTACATGTACAGTAAGCAACACATGCAAAACACAGAATATATATCTCACTCACATATTTATATCTATGTATATACAGGGTGGTCCAAAAGTAGGTGGCCAGAAAACAATAACATTTATTTTGATTTATATATAAAATTATATTTACTAACACAAGCATAACATTGACAATTAAATTTTATTCTGAACAATAATACAAAAGCCCTTAAATTTTATCAACGCAGGTGCTCAAACTGTTTTCCATTACAATTTGCACAGCTTTTAAGTCTGCCTCTTACGCTTCGACAAACTTTTTTGCACAAGTCTCTTTGGGTATTAATTTCTTGAAAGGCATCTCTTATGTAATTTTTCAAATCACTGACACTTTTTGGTTTTCGACTATAAACTTTGTCCTTGAGTACTCCCCAAAAGAAAAAATCCATTGGGGTCAAGTCTGGTGAACGTGCCGGCCAATCAAGTGGGCCTCTTCGGCCAATCCATTTATTAGGAAATGTTTCATCAAGATACTCGTGGACTACTCTTGAATAATGTGAAGGGGCCCCATCTTGTTGGAAATAAAGGTCATTTCAATTAGGCTGTTGCTGTAACTGGGGAACAACTTGATTCATTACAATTTCGAGATGCTTATCTCCTGTGACTGTTCCATCAAAAAATACTGGTCCTAATACACCAAAACTTGAAATACCACCCCAAACATTGACACCAGGCTCATTTAGTTGTTGCTCTAATGTTAAATGCATGTTCTCATTATACCAGTAAATACAATTATGTCTGTTAATATGGCCGGATAATTTGAAAGACGCTTCATCACTCCACATAATGTTATCTAAAATTACTGGATTTTCTTCCATTTCGTTAAGCACAATCTCACTAAATTGCAGCCGCCTGTCTGGATCATCCTCTAACAAACCATGAATAAGACGTGGACGATAAGCTTTCCACCCAATAGATTTCAGGATTTGCATGATAGAAGCTCGTGAAATTCCCAATTCCAAAGAGGCTCTTCTGGTGGACTTTTTTGGACTCTGAACAAATGTTTCAGCAACAAGTTGTTTATTATCTTCTGTACAGACTGTTTTGGGTCGACCAGTTTTTGGAGCATTAAGGATTGAGCCAGTGGTATTGAATTTGTCACGAATGCGGTAAAAGGTTTGTCTCTTTGGGGCTTGAGTACCAAATGTTTCAACCCAATTTGCTCTAACGGTTTCAGCATTTTGAGATTTCCAATACTCTGTTAAAATCCATTTTCTTTGATCTGTATTTAAATTATTTGCCATTATGTGTTATCTGAATTATCTGAAAAGAAAACAGATTTGGGGGAGATCTATCTGTGAAAACTAGATCTGTGAAACTGGCTCAGTTGCCCTTAGCAACCAATCAGATTCCACCTTTCATTTTCCAAAGAGTCTGTGAGGAATGAAAAGTGGAATCTGATTGGTTGCTAAGGGCAACTGAGCCAGTTTCACTTTACACCATGTTTGATAAATCTCCCGCTTCATAATCTTATTACACTTTCTGTCCACCTACTTTTGGACAACCCTGTATATATATGAATTTGTGTATGTATCTATCAATCTGTATACAGTACAGACCAAAAGTTTGGACACACCTTCTCATTTAAAGATTTTTCTGTATTTTCATGACTATGAAAATTGTACATTCACACTGAAGGAATTAAAACTATGAATTAACACATGTGGAATTATATACTTAACAAAAAAGTGTGAAACAACTGAAAATATGTCTTATATTCTAGGTTCTTCAAAGTAGCCACCTTTTGCTTTGGTGACTGCTTTGCACACTCTTGGCATTCTCTTGATGACCTTCAAGAGGTAGTCACCGGAAATGGTTTTCACTTCACAGGTGTGCCCTGTCAGGATTGATAAGTGGGATTTCTTGCCTTACAAATGGGGTTGGGGCCATCACTTGTGTTGTGCAGAAGTCTGGTGGATACACAGCTGATAGTCCTACTGAATAGACTGTTAGAATTTGTATTGTGGCAAGAAAAAAGCAGCTAAGTAAAGAAAAACGAGTGGCCATCATTACTTTAAGAAATGAAGATCAGTCAGTCCGAAAAATTGTGAAAACTTTGAAAGTGTCCCCAAGTGCAGTTGCAAAAACCATCAAGCTCTACAAAGAAACCGGCTCACATGAGGACCGCCCCAGGAAAGGAAGACCAAGAGTCACCTCTGCTTCTGAGGATAAGTTTATCCGAGTCACCAGCCTCAGAATTCGCAGGTTAACAGCAGCTCAGATTAGAGACCAGGTCAATGCCACACAAAGTTCTAGCAGCAGACACATCTCTTCAACAACTGTTAAGAGGAGACTTTGTGCAGCAGGCCTTCATGGTAAAATAGCTGCTAAGAAACCACTGCTAAGGACAGGCGACAAGCAGAAGAGACTTGTTTCGGCTAAAGAACACAAGGAATGGACATTAGACCAGTGGAAATCTGTGCTTTGGTCTGATGAATCCAAATTTGAGATCTTTGGTTCCAACCACCGTGTCTTTGTGCGACGCAGAAAAGGTGAACGGATGGACTCTACATGCCTGGTTCCCACCGTGAAGCATGGAGGAGGAGGTGTGATGGTGTGGGGGTGCTTTGCTGGTGACACTGTTGGGGATTTGTTCAAAATTGAAGGCATACTGAACCAGCATGGCTACCACAGCATCTTGCAGCAGCATGCTATTCCATCCGGTTTGCGTTTAGTTGGACCATCATTTATTTTTCAACAGGACAATGACCCCAAACACACCTCCAGGCTGTGTAAGGGCTATTTGACCAAGAAGGAGAGTGATGGGATGCTACGCCAGATGACCTGGCTTCCACAGCCACCAGACCTAAACCCAATCTAGATTGTTTGGGGTGAGCTGGACCGCAGAGTGAAGGCAAAAGGACCAACAAGTGCTAAGCATCTCTGGGAACTCCTTCAAGAATGTTGGAAGACCATTTCCGGTGACTACCTCTTGAAGCTCATCAAGAGAATGCCAAGAGTGTGCAAAGCAGTCATCAAAGCAAAAGGTGGCTACTTTGAAGAACCTAGAATATAAGACATATTTTCAGTTGTTTCACACTTTTTTGTTAACTATATAATTCCACATGTGCTAATTCATAGTTTTGATGCCTTCAGTGTGAATGTACAATTTTCATAGTCATGAAAATACAGAAAAATCTTTAAATGAGAAGGTGTGTCCAAACTTTTTGTCTGTACTGTATATCTATATATAGATATATACAGTATATACATGTACAGTACAGACCAAAAGTTTGGACACACCTTCTCATTTAAAGATTTTTCTGTATTTTCATGACTTTGAAAATTGTACATTCACACTGAAGGCATCAAAACTATGAATTAACACATGTGGAATTATATACTTAACAAAAAAGTGTGAAACAACTGAAAATATGTCTTATATTCTAGGTTCTTCAAAGTAGCCACCTTTTGCTTTGATGACTGCTTTGCACACTCTTGGCATTCTCTTGATGAGCTTCAAGAGGTAGTCACCAGAAATGGTTTTCACTTCACAGGTGTGCCCTGTCAGGTTTAATAAGTGGGATTTCTTGGCTTATAAATTGGGTTGGGATCATCAGTTGTGTTGTGCAGAAGTCAGGTGGATACACAGCTGATAGTCCTACTAAATAGACTGTTAGAATTTGTATTATGGCAAGAAAAAAGCAGCTAAGTAAAGAAAAACGAGTGGCCATCATTACTTTAAGAAATGAAGGTCAGTCAGTCCAAAAAGTTGGGCAAACTTTGAAAGTGTCCCCAAGTGCAGTTGCAAAAACCATCAAGCGCTACAAAGAAACTGGCTCACATGAGGACCGCCCCAGGAAAGGAAGACCAAGAGTCACCTCTGCTTCTGAGGATAAGTTTATCCGAGTCACCAGCCTCAGAAATCGCAGGTAACAGTAGCTCAGATTAGAGACCAGGTCAATGCCACACAGAGTTCTAGCAGCAGACACATCTCTACAACAACTGTTAAGAGGAGACTTTGTGCAGCAGCCCTTCATGGTAAAATAGCTGCTAGGAAACCACTGCTAAGGACAGGCAACAAGCAGAAGAGACTTGTTTGGGCTAAAGAACACAAGGAATGGACATTAGACCAGTGGAAATCTTTGCTTTGGTCTGATGAGTCCAAATTTGAGATCTTTGGTTCCAACCACAGTGTCTTTGTGCGACGCAGAAAAGGTGAACCTATGGATTCTACATTCCTGGTTCCCACCGTGAAGCATGGAGGAGGAGGTGTGATGGTGTGGGGGTGCTTTGCTGGTGACACTGTTGGGGATTTATTCAAAATTGAAGGCATACTGAACCAGCATGGCTACCACTGCATCTTGCAGCGGCATGCTATTCCATCCGGTTTGCGTTTAGTTGGACCATCATTTATTTTTCAACAGGACAATGACCCCAAACACACCTCCAGGCTGTGTAAGGGCTATTTGACCAAGAAGGAGAGTGATGAGGTGCTACGCCAGATGACCTGGCCTCCACAGTCACCAGACCTGAACCCAATCGAGATGGTTTGGGGTGAGCTGGACCGCAGAGTGAAGGCAAAAGGGCCAGCAAGTGCTAAGCATCTCTGGGAACTCCTTCAAGATTGTTGGAAGACCATTTCTGGTGATTACCTCTTGAAGCTCATCAAGAGAATGCCAAGAGTGTGCAAAGCAGTCATCAAAGCAAAAGGTGGCTACTTTGAAGAACCTAGAATATAAGACATATTTTCAGTTGTTTCACACTTTTTTGTTAAGTATATAATTCCACATGTGTTAATTCATAATGTGAATGTACAATTTTCATAGTCATGAAAATACAGAAAAAATCTTTAAATGAGAAGGTGTGTCCAAACTTTTGGTCTGTACTGTATATACATATTCATATATGTAGTGAAGAATATTTCAATAGAAAATTATGTGTAAATGACCTAGACAATTCCTCTATGTAAAAGCCCATGTTAAAATCGCATTGCTTACGGATTACATACTGATGTCATATGGATGCTAGGTGAGAAAATCGCATGACACTAGCATGGCACTTGTCCGTTTTTTCGGTCCAGATGTCGGAACGTTTTTTTTCTCACATATGCGTATGAGCCCTGAAGGGAAAATCAGGAGTAGATAGACATACATTCCTATTACAAAGAGAGGCACATTGGATTGCGCACACCGATGCACTTGGTGCATTGGGTATGAACGTGAGAAATGACCTATGTGATTTGCATGATATACCTCTGTGAAATAACATGATGTATTATATGTTAAATATATATGTTGTATATATATTAAAAATGAGATTCTCAAAGCACAATCGTTAACAATCCCGAAAAGTAGGAAGAATGGGAAGCATTTAAGGAAACCAGGATGGATGAACACAGAACTTAAACACATGCTAAAAAGAAAGAAAGAAATGTTTATTAAATGGAAAGAGGGAGGCATATCTAAAGAAGATTATAATGCAGTCTGCAGATCCTGCAGGGCACGTATCAGGTTAGCTAAAGCTGACAATGAATTAAGGCTTGCAAGAGGTGTCAAAAGCAATAAAAAAGGATTTTGGGGGTATGTCAAAAGTAAAAGAAAAGTCAAAGATGCTATAGGATTTTTACAGGATGAAAATGGAGAAATGGTAAGAGAGGATGTTGAGAAGGCCAAACTTTTTAACTCCTATTTTGCATCTGTTTTCTCTCAGAAAGAAAATGTAACATCAACTGATCTTCACTGTCCTTTTAAAGGAATAGAGGAATCCAAGTTATCTGTAAACAGAAAGATTGTGAGGGAATATTTAGCTAACATAAATGAGTTCAAGTCTCCAGGTCCAGATGAATTACACCCCAGAGTACTGAAGGAGATCGTAGAAGAAATTTTAGAACCACTCTCCATAATCTTTGAAAATTCTTGGAGAACAGGAGAAGTCCCAGAAGACTGGAGAAGAGCAAATGTTGTTCCTATCTTCAAAAAGGGGAAGAAGGTGGACCCAGGGAACTATAGGCCGGTGAGCCTGACTTCTATACCAGGAAAGATCTTTGAACAAATTATTAAACAACATATATGTAAGTACATGGATAAGAATGAAGTGATTAACCAGAGTCAGCATGGGTTTGTAACTAACAAGTCATGTCAGACTAACTTAATTTCCTTTTATGACAGAATCACTGACTGGGTGGATCAGGGAAATGCTGTAGATATAGTATATCTTGACTTCAGCAAAGCATTTGACAAAGTATCTCACACCATCCTTATTGAAAAAATGACCAAGTATGCAATGGACCAGGCTACTGTTAGGTGTATTCATAACTGGCTTAGTGATCGGACTCAAAGGGTGGTTGTAAATGGCTTCACATCCAGCTGGATGAGTGTCTCAAGTGGGGTACCACAGGGCTCTGTCCTGGGACCTGTATTGTTCAACATCTTTATCAATGATTTAGATGAAGGAATTGAGGGTAAACTGATTAAATTTGCTGATGACACAAAGCTAGGAGGGATAGCTAATACTAGAGAAGAGAGAGAGAGGATTCAAAAAGACCTAAATAAACTGGAGCAGTGGGCAGCAACCAACAGAATGGTTTTTAACAGGGAAAAATGCAAAGTACTACATCTGGGCAATAAAAATGAAAAAAGCATATACAGAATGGGAGGAATAGAGCTAAGCAACAGTACATGTGAAAAAGACTTAGGTATACTAATAGATCATAGACTGAACATGAGTCAACAATGTGATGCAGCAGCAAAAAAGGCAAATACAATTCTGGGATGTATTAACAGAAGCATACAGTCTAGATCACGTGAAGTCATTATCGGTCTTTACTCCTCTTTGGTCAGACCTCATCTGGAATACTGTGTACAGTTTTGGGCACATTTTAAAAAAGACATAGACAAACTGGAGCAAGTTCAGAGAAGAGCGACCAGAATGGTGACTGGTCTGCAAACCATGTCCTATGAGGAACGGTTGCAGGATTTGGGAATGTTTAGCTTGCAAAAAAGAAGACTGAGAGGAGACTTAATAGCTGTCTACAAATATGTCAAGGGCTGTCACATTGTAGAAGGATCATCTTTATTCTCATTTGCACAAGGAAAGACTAGAAGCAATGGGATGAAACTAAATGGGAGGAGACACAGATTAGATATTAGAAAAAACTTTTTGACAGTTAGGGTGATCAATGAGTGGAACAGGCTGCCACGAGAGGTGGTGAGTTCCCCTTCAATGGACGTCTTCAAACAGAGGCTGGACAGACATCTGTCTGAGATGATTTAGTGAATCCTGCTTTGAGCAGGGGGTTGGACCAGATGACCCAGGAGGTCCCTTTCAACTCTACCATTCTATGATTCTATGATTCTATGATATATGCGCCGTAATATAGACATAGCCATTTGACATAAACTATTCATGTGGTTTTACTGATGGGAGTGTGTTTTACCTATGTAAGTGAGTGAATAAACAGGTGTCTTATTGGGAGTGGTACTTGGGATCAGGAAGAACAGAAACAGCAGTTGTCTGCATGTTCTAAAGTATTCCACGTGCCACCACGCTGTACTTTTATGTATTTGGAATAAAGTCTGCTGAATTTTAGTGTTCTGCTGAGCGCCACAATTCATTCTATATTTATGCTTGCATATACTCTCTGGATTCTTCATGCACCTTTGCTGAGCTTAACTGAAGTGTATGTAAAGTGCGCGAAAGTAGTAGTCATGACCAAGTTGCTGTCTGGTTGCGCTCTGGCACTTTACAGACAAGGGCTGTCCCAGTCCCAGTGTGCTGTCAAGTGTGGGGTGCATCACACTCACTTGTAGGCCGCAGGCCTCCGCTGTCTCCAGGCTTTCGTCCTCAGGAGCCACTGCACACAATTCAGGGGGCACCAAGTTCTTTACAGCAGGCAAACGTTTACTGGTCAGTTCAAGTTCATCAGGTGGTGGTATTTGTGGGATAGGGCACAGCATTTCATGTTCCTTCCTTCCTTAGTACAGTACCTCTTCACCCCTGCCACTCGTTCATCCTAGACTACCTCCAAGCCCGATCACTCCATCAACCTCAGGGATTTTCTCTCAACTTCAGCAGTGCACCCGGAACCAGCCACCTGCCCCCCCCCACATAATTCCACATCAACTGACCTTGAGATGTCAGAAGACCAGGCCTGCTCTTTGGTACCTGACCCGAGCACTAGGCTCCAGACGTTACAGGAATGTGCATCAGGGATATCAGTATGGCCTCCCACTCCCTCGAACGATTGGCCCATGCTTCCCCTAGCAGGCCTCTGCACCTGAACTTGACCTTGACACTGCACTTCTCTAAACATTCACTAGCAGGAAGTGTCCCCCTTTTATTAACACTAGTTCCCACCCACTAGGCTAGTTCTAACATTAACTATTTCCTATCTTAGAGACTAAACCTATTGTTATTACCCTATGTCCTATGCTGTTTTTAAACCACGTACTATATAAACCTTACTTATGCTATCCTAAAGCTAGCAATATGCTTATCCTGCACTATACACTACTCAGATTATATATTAACACTTTACATCACATATGCTGTACATTACCAAAACATGTTATATAAGACTAGCTACTGAACCCATTCTACATCCGGGTCACGATCATTTTTATTGATATATGATCCCCTATCCTGGTCCTCAATCCTGCCAAATGCTCCTCTATCCTGCTCCCCCATCCTGCTATATGCTCCCCCATCCTGCTACCCCATCCAGGTATGTGCTCCCCGGATCCTGGTATGCACTTCCCCCATCCTGTTTTGTGCGCCCCCATCCCACACCCCCATGCTGTTTTTTTCTCCCCCATGCTGTTTTGTGCTCCCCCATCCTGTGTCCCCATCCTGATATGTGCTACCCCATCCTGTTATATGCTCTCCCATCCTGTTATGCTGTTATGTGCACCCCCATTCTGCTATGTGCCGCCCCCATCCTGGTCTGTGCTTCCCCATCCTTGTTTGTGCTGGCCCCATGCTGCTTTGTGTTGCCCCCATGCTGCTTTGTGTTGGCCCCATGCTTCTTTATGCTGGCCCCATGTTGCTTTGTGCTGGCCCCATGCTGCTTTGTGCTGGCCTCATGCTGGTTTGTGTTGCCCTCATACTGGTTTGTGCTGGCCCCATGCTGCTTTGTGTTGACCCCATGCTGCTTTGTGTTGTCCTCATGCTGCTTTGTGTTGCCCCCATGCTGCTTTGTGCTTCCCCCATGCTGCTTTGTGCTGCCCCCATGCTGCTTTGTGTTTCCCCCATGCTGGTTTGTGCTGCCCCATGCTGCTTTGTGTTGCCCCCATGCTGCTTTGTGCTGCCGCCATGCTGCTTTGTGCTGGCCCCATGATGCTTTGTGTTGCCCCCATGCTGCTTTGTGCTGGCCCCCCTGCTGCTTTGTGTTTCCCCCATGCTGCTTTGCGTTGTCCCCATGCTGCTTTGTGCTGCCCCATGCTGCTTTGTGTTGCCCCCATGCTGCTTTGTGCTGCCGCCATGCTGCTTTGTGCTGGACCCATGATGCTTTGTGTTGGCCCCATGATGCTTTGTGCTGGCCCTATGCTGCTTTGTGCTGACCCCATGCTGCTTTGTGCTGACCTCAAGCTGCTTTGTGCTGGCCCCATGCTGCTTTGAGCTGACCCTATGCTGCTTTGTGCTGGCCCCATGCTGCTTTGTGCTGACCCTATGCTGCTTTGTGCTGTCCCTATGCTGCTTTGTGCTGGCCCCATGCTGCTTTGTGTTGCCCCCATGCTGCTTTTTGTTGGCCCATGCTTCTTTGTGCTGGCCCCATGCTGCTTTGTGCTGGCCTCATGCTGCTTTGTGTTGCCCTCATACTGATTTGTGTTGCCCCCATGCTGGTTTGTGCTGCTCCCATGCTGCTTTGTGTTGCCCTCATGCTGGTTTGTGTTGCTCCCATGCTGGTTTGTGCTGCCCCCATTCTGCTTTGTGTTGGCCCCATGCTGCTTTGTGCTGCCCCCATGCTGCTTTGTGCTGCCCCCATGCTGCTTTGTGCTGCCCCCATGCTGCTTTGTGCTGCCCCCATGCTGCTTTGTGTTGCCCCCATGCTGCTTTGTGCTGGCCCCATGCTGTTTTCGGTTGGCTCCATGCTGCTTTGTGTTGCCCCCATTCTGGTTTGTGCTGCTCCCATGCTGCTTTGTGCTGGCCCCATGCTGCTTTGTGCTGGCCACATGCTGCTTTGTGTTGCCCCCTTGCTTCTTTGTGTTGCCCCCATGCTGCTTTGTGCTGGCCACATGCTGCTTTGTGCTGAAGCCATGCTGCTTTGTGCTGGCCCCATGCTGCTTTGTGCTGAAGCCATGCTGCTTTGTGCTGGCCCCATGCTGCTTTGTGCTGGCCCCATGCTGCTTTGTGCTGGCCCCATGCTGCTTTGTGTTGAACCCATGCTGCTTTGTGCTGGCCACATGCTGCTTTGTGTTGCCCCTATGCTGCTTTGTGCTGGCCCCATCCTCCATCAATAAATAAAAAAACACTCACCTTTCCATCGCTCCCCTGCAGCACGTCACCTGGGTTATTTTACAAAAATGGAGACTGAATCAGTGCCTGCATAGCACGATATCCGACGCCATTTTAGTGAAGACACATTTGCATAATGTACTCAACAAAATGGCATCGGAGTACGCATGTGCTCATACTGCGCTGTCCGGCGCCATTTTGTTGAAGACACACTGCAAATGTGTCTTCACTAAAACGCCGTCGGATAGCGCGCTATGCGTATACGCCGATTCCGACGCCGCACTCCTCCCCCGGCCTCCGGCCCGAACAGAGGCACCGCGGCAACATTCATCCCTGTCAGGTATGTGCTTATGGCAGCAGAGATCGCGGTATGCGTTCAGTGCCTATGCATACCGCGATCTCCGGCGCCATATACTCCTCTTACCTGTAACGGCTCCATGCGTTCTTCTGTCTGGAGACAGACTGCGCAGGTACATCGCGCTTGTGCAGTCTATTGAGACTTCAGACAGAGGAACACATCCATGGTTATATTAGAGATGCAGATCACTATTACATGTAAAACCGCATGACATTGTACACACAGTGCGATTGCGGTCTTCAGGGGCAAGAACAGGGCAAGGCAGTCCACATCCCTACAGTAGCATTTTCTGTATTGTGCTGATAATGACTTTTTTAATTGACTAAAAGTCAATATCAAGCCTTTAGAAGGCCTTGCCACATGACATAGGGTAAGAAACCAAACCAGAAATTTAATTTGCAGACACATTTGCACCTCATGGCCTCATAGGCAATGCAATACTCCCCATTCAATTTTACCTCAGTGCTGAGGTAAAAAGAGGCTGATTATACTACTGTTTACCTTGTGTTTTTTATGTAATACTGGAGATACTACGTTTGTTGGGGAAAGAAGATGTCACATACACTGGTGTCCACCATGTTTTTATTGTCAAATACTGGAGATAGCAGGGGTGGGGAGGAAATAAGAGACTGCTCATACGTCTGTGCAATATGTCTTTCTATTTTAATATTGGAGCTATCCAGAGTACTGAGGGAAGAAGAGGCTGCTCACACTGATGTCCATTCTGTATTTCTGATCTTATACTGGAGATACTAGGAGGGCTGAGGTAAGAAGAGGCTGCTCACACTGTTATCCACCTTGTCTTTACAAGATTTTACTGTACATACCAAGTGTGATGAGTGGAGAGTGTCAATTCAATATAAAGAGATATTAATAGTATGGACATACACTAGTGCCCAAGGGGATGGAGAGGAAGAAATACTAAGAGCTGCGAACAGAGCCCTGTGTGATGGCCTGTAAATGGGAAGGAATGTGATTAATAAACAGATGGTACTGTTGAGCTGTTAGCCATGCAATGCTCTCCTGGAAATTAAATATGCAAATAACTTCTGGAGGGGAAGAGGAGTGGAACTCTAATGCTATTGGATGTAGCAATCCTAAAAGTCGATATCAACCCTTTACTGAGCCTTACCATATGACTTAGTTTAACAAGCCAAACCAGAAACTCTATTTACAATCATGTGTTTTGGGGCATTTGACCCTAATCAGTGTAAAGCGGGGGAGGTTCTGGCAGGGGTTCATGCAAATAACCTCTTTACAGAGGGTGAGGACTGAAGCTCTACTGCCACCTATTGGATGTAGAAATTCCCAGAACACATACAGTGGTGGCCAAAAGTATTGGCACCCCCGCAATTCTGTCAGATAATACTCAGTTTCTTCCTGAAAATGATTGCAATCACAAATTCTTTGGTCTTATTATCTTCATTTAATTTGCTTGCAAGGAAAAAACACAAAAGAGAATGAAGCAAAAATCAAATCATTGATCATTTCACACAAAACTCCAAAAATGGGCCAGACAAAAGTATTGGTACCCTCAGCCTAATACTTGGTTGCACAACCTTTAGCCAAAATAACTGCGAACAACCGCTTCCGGTAACCATCAATGAGTTTCTTACAATGCTCTGCTGGAATTGTAGACCATTCTTCTTTGGCAAACTGCTCCAGGTCCCTGATATTTGAAGGGTGCCTTCTCCAAACTGCCATTTTGAGATCTCTCCACAGGTGTTCTATGGGATTCAGGTTTGGACTCATTGCTGGCCACCTTAGAAGTCTCCAGTGCTTTCTCTCAAACCATTTTATAGTGCTTTTGGAAGTGTGTTTTGGGTCATTGTCCTGCTGGAAGACCCATGACCTCTGAGGGAGACCCAGCTTTCTCACACTGGGCCCTACATTATGCTGCAAAATTTGTTGGTAGTCTTCAGACTTCATAATGCCATGCACACGGTCAAGCAGTCCAGTGCCAGAGGCAGCAAAGCAACCCCAAAACATCAGGGAACCTCCGCCATGTTTGACTGTAGGGACCGTGTTCTTTTCTTTGAATGCCTCTTTTTTTTCCTGTACACTCTATGTTGATGCTTTTTCCCAAAAAGCTCTACTTTTGTCTCATCTGACCAGAGAACATTCTTCCAAAATGTTTTAGGCTTTCTCAGGTAAGTTTTAGCAAACTCCAGCCTGACTTTTTTATGTCTCGGGGTAAGAAGTGGGGTCTTCCTGGGTATCCTACCATACAGTCCCTTTTCATTCAGACGCCGACGGATAGTACGGGTTGACACTGTTGTACCCTCGGACTGCAGGGCAGCTTGAACTTATTTGGATGTTAGTCGAGGTTCTTTATCCACCATCCGCACAACCTTGCGTTGAAATCTCTCGTCAATTTTTCTTTTCCGTCCACATCTAGGGAGGTTAGCCACAGTGCCATGGGCTTTAAACTTCTTGATGACACTGCGCACGAAAGACACAGGAACATTCAGGTCTTTGGAGATGGACTTGTAGCCTTGAGATTGCTCATGCTTCCTCACAATTTGGTTTCTCAAGTCCTCAGACAGTTCTTTGGTCTTCTTTCTTTTCTCCATGCTCAATGTGGTACACACAAGGACACAGGACAGAGGTTGAGTCAACTTTAATCCATGTTAACTGGCTGCAAGTGTGATTTAGTTATTGCCAACACCTGTTAGGTGCCACAGGTAAGTTACAGGTGCTGTTAATTACACGAATTAGAGAAGCATCACATGATTTTTCAAACAGTGCCAATACTTTTGTCCACCCCCTTTTTTTAGGTTTGGTGTGGAATTATATCCAATTTGGCTTTAGGACAATTCTTTTTGTGTTTTTTCATTGAAGACAAATTAAATGAATTTGTGATTTCAATCATTTTCAGGAAGAAACTGAGTATTATCTGACAGAATTGCAGAGGTGCCATCACTGTATATGAAAATGGAGTTTCTGGTTTGGCTTCTTATCCTAAGTTAAATGGCAAAGTTTGAGAAAAAGTCAATATTGACTTTTAGGATTTCTACATCCAATATCTGGTACTAGAGTTCCAGTTCTCTTCCTCTATGAAGAGTCTGTTAGCTTTTTTATTTAAATTCCCAGCAGAGCATTGCATGCCTTAGACCTCAGCTTATGCTGTCTTGCCACTCTCCACAAGGAGAAACTCTTTTCCCATTTTTTTTTTTATAACTGTAATTTTTATTAAAATTTTTCACATATTTTAGCAAACATAGAACACAGAAAAGTCATTCACATTTTCATATCAGAGAAAACACTTACTCTTTTCCCATTTTAAATATGAAGAAATAAAATTAAACATATCTGGCATAATCATTTCTGTCAAAGTCCAGTCTATCAATATATAAAAGTTATTAGCCCATATGATAAATGCCATAAAAAAAAGACAAAAACAAAATGCCACAATTGACATTTTTTGGCTGGCACACCACTCTCAAAAAGGCAATAAATAGCGATCAAAGCATTGTATGTATCCCAAATAGCTATAAGTAAAAGTGCCAGCTTGCCAGGCAAAAATTAAGCCCCTACACAGCACCATTACTGGAAAAAAAAAGTTATAGGTCCCAGAAAATGGAGAAAAAATACCTATTTTTTTACAAAATTCTTAGATTTTTTTACCCACTAAAATAATAATAATAATAATTACAGTATACAGTATGGGTATTGTAGTAATCTTAATGAACTGCAGAATTAATTTTACCAGGTCAATTTTTATCAATTTGGACAACAACACGATGTCCTGCTGCACTGCTGTAATGCAGAATATTCAGGACCAAGATGGATTGAACGTTTTTTATTTCCACAACGCGTTTCAACGCTGGACAAGTAGGTCAATTTTATCAAACATTGAACATTATAAAACTGAAAACCCAAAAATCAATGGAAGAATTGCATTTTTTCACCATTTCATCCCAATTGGAATTTTTCTCACATTTTCAGTATGTTACATAGTGAATTGAATGGTTATATTTAAAACTACAAGTTGTCCTGCAAAATAAATATACTTACATGTCTATATTGATGTAAAAATAAAAAAACGTATAGCTCTTGAAAAAGGGGGAGTCAAACACAAAAGCACATAAGTGAGAAATCACCCTACCCTTTAATTTGTGTAGTTGGGTGCTTGTATGTTTTGTTTGAGGAGTAGCCAAAATTCAGAAATAGAATAGTAGTCGTATTGCTATAGCTGAATACGCCAAACGGCGAAACACAGTTACGTCATTGTGCAGGAGAGGTCAAATCAATAAATTATATTATCTTTCAATAAACATTATAAATTAAATTTCATTTGGTTTTGGAGTTATGGCTTAAATCCTGATAATAATATAATCTTGTATTCATGATGGCTGTATAGGTCAGAAAGTACACTATATACAGTGGGGAAAATAACAAAAGGTATCTGACAGATTTGGGCAGTATCAGTGTAACAATATTATTATACTCCATCATTCACATCTGCCCACCTAGGACCTCAAATATAGAGGAATCATAATAAGGCAATAGATAATCGGGGAAAGCCACCAGGCACAAGAAATGATGATCAAACAAAAATATTTTATCAAAATATCTGGATTTTATTATGCAAATACAATTACGAAATTTAGTGGATAAACATACATAGAAACCACAAAGTGTGTTAAAATGACGCGCATAGTGGAAGCAGTCTCTCCATAGTCCTGTGAAAAAGTATTAGGATTCCTGAGGGTAACTGATTAAAGTATGGTAAAGTGTGACCCCACCAGGTGTCATAACCATGACAGGTGCTAAATTAATACATACTTATACATTATGCACATATATGAAAAATAGTATATCCATAATATACCTGTCAATAAAGAAGCCACCCTTCAGTCACTGCCACCTGCGCGCCAGCCCCGACGCGCATTTCGGCAAACGAGCCTTTGTCAAAGGGTATACATAAAAGTGTGAACCTGTGCAGTATAAGAAGGGACCGCGAACCAATAGGATTGCCCCGTTAGTGACAAGATCCATGCATCTGCAGCTGAGGATATACTGTGGCGCCAAGAAATTACCCAAGGGTGCTATGTGCCGACCGGAAGTCACGTCTGGTACCCATGGTGACCAGAATGCCCGCCCGCAGATAAGTGAATGCTGATGGCGCCACCCACATTACCCAGGAATGCAGCGCGCCGGCCGGAAGTGACGCGTGCGTACCCATGGTAACCGGGACGCACACCAGCGGCGGCATCAACTGAATGACAGTGAGGTCACACAGAGTGGAGATGCCGCAAGCGGGCGGGCGCATCGGGACCATGGGACACACGCGTACGGATGGGCAAGGCTGCAACCACATGGATGGGGAAGCTAGGAACAATAAGATGATATTATAGCTCTTATGGCCATGGGGGTATTTTTCACCATCTTTGAACTAGATTATATCATCCTTCATGTATGTTACTCCATATAATCCTATATATAAATAATCTAGACATACCGCCACAAGACCGATATGAGTGACAATATATGCAGTGGTACCAATACAAAACATATATATATACTGTATAAAGTGTCAATACATCATATTATACCCTCTGCATAAAACATCACCAAAATGTTAATTGATTATAGGCATACATATATTTATAAAGGGAAGCAGATGGATCTATGGTCAATAGGTGAATGAATCCCCACTCCATAGAACTTACAATAAGCCTAATGTCATTAGTACCCCACCCACCAGAATATTATAAATATGCGTAGTACAAACAAGTTATAGCATTATCCATAAAACAATTGTATAATTGTAATAATAAATCAGACAAAACAAAGTAATATTGGTTTCATCAATCCGATGGAATGATATATGTTTTTCAGTCTTGATAGATTGTCATCAGCCATGCAGACACATGAGGACAGTAGGCTAACTGAACTGGACTAAGTTAGAAGGCGTACCTGATATAGAAAAAAACACATAATTAAAATCATGAAAACACAGTGGGTCACCATGTATGAATATAAATGATACAGGAAGTAGGCGATCACAGAAATAGTACGAAACTTAAACTCTCATTTAATCCTTTGGGGTGCATGGTATTTAAAGTTCAAATCCACCTGGCCTCCAATTGGGCCAGGCGTTTGGAAATCTGTCCCCCACGAATACCCATATCAATGCAATCAATTCCTCTCACTCTCAGTAAGTTACCATTACATTGATGATGCAGTTTAAAATGGCGTGGGATGGTTTTAAGGGTAGACATGTCCGTCTGTTCTGATGCTGCTATTATCCCCAATACATGTTCCCTTATCCTTATTTTAAATTGGCGTGTAGTTAAACCTACATATATAAGTCCACAGGGACATGTAGTATAATATATAGTATTTCTAGTCAGGAAATTAATACATTTCTTAATTTTATATTTCTTTTTACCACTCGAGTCATAAAATTCATCAGATCTATCAACATTAGTGCAAGCGATGCAATGTCCACATGGTGCACATCCATATTTAACTGTCATTCAGTTGATGCCGCCGCTGGTGTGCGTCCCGGTTACCATGGGTACGCAAGCGTCACTTCCGGCCGGCGCACTGCATTCCTGGGTAATGTGGGTGGCGCCATCAGCATTCACTTTTCTGGGGGCGGGCATTCTGGTCACCATGGGTACCAGACGTCACTTCCGGTCGGCGCATAGCACCCTTGGGTAATTTCTTGGCGCCACAGTATATCCTCAGCTGCAGACGTATGGATCTTGTCACTGACGGGGCAATCCTATTGGTTCGCGGTCCCTTCTTATACTGCACAGGTTCACACTTTTATGTATACCCCTTGACAAAGGCTCGTTTGCCGAAACGCGCGTCAGGGCTGGCGCGCAGGTGGCAGTGACTGAAGGGTGGCTTCTTTATTGACAGGTATATTGTGGATATACTATTTTTCATATATGTGCATAATGTATAAGTATGTATTAATTTAGCACCTGTCATGGTTATGACACCTGGTGGGGTCACACTTTACCATACTTTAATCAGTTACCCTCAGGAGTCCTAATGATTTTTCACAGGACTATGGAGAGACTGCTTCCACTATGCGCGTCATTTTAACACACTTTGTGGTTTCTATGTATGTTTATCCACTAAATTTCGTAATTGTGTTTGCATAATAAAATCCAGATATTTTGATAAAATATTTTTGTTTGATCATTATTTCTTGAGCCTGGTGGCTCTCCCCGATTATCTAGTGGGGAAAATAAGTATTTGATACACTGCCGATTTTTCAAGTTTTCCCACCTACAGAGAATGGAGAGGTCTGTAATTTTTATCATAGGTACACTTCAACTGTGAGAGACAGAATCTAAAAAAAAAACAGAAAATCATATTGTATTATTTTTAAATAATTAATTTGCATTTTATTGTATGAAATAAGTATTTGATACAATAGAAAAACAGAACTTAATATTTGGTACAGAAACCTTTGTTTGCAATTACAGAGGTCAGACATTTCCTGTGGTTCTTCACCAAGTTTGCACACACTGCAGCAGGGATTTTGGCCCACTCCTCCATACAGATATTCTCCAGATCTTTCAGGTTTTGGGGCTATCGCTGGGCAATTGGTAGAAGAAAAGGGAGATTCATTGGCACATCCAACCAGGATATAATAAAATAATTTCTTTATTGTGAAAAAAATGTAAAACATATTTAAAATGAAAACTCAAGGAACCTGACGCGTTTCTGGTGTATAGCAACACCCTTACTCATAGGACAATTGTCGCTGGGCAATATTGAGTTTCAGCTCCCTCCAAAGATTTTCTATTGGGTTCAGGTCTGGAGACTGGTTAGGCCACTCCAGGACCTTGAAATTCTTCTTACGCAGCCACTGCTTAGTTGCCCTGGCTGTGAGTTTCGCGTCATGCTGGAAGACCTAGCCATGACCTATCTTCAATGCTCTTGCTGAGGGAAGCAATGATAATCTGCATGTGCTGTGCACATGCTGCGGGAAGTTCCGCTGCGGATTATCATTTCGGAAAAATACGCAGCACTACCAATTACTTTGCGGAAGTGCTGCGTATTCGCCGCCATTGACTTGCATTGGAACGCATGGAATCCGCATCACTGAATCTGTACATGCGGATTTCATGCGTTTCAATGTGCGGATGGTACCCGAGTTTGGAGAAGAGGAGACTCTCCTCCGGACCCAGGTACCATAGAACCTGTAAAAAAAAAGAATAAAATAAAAAATATACATTATACTTACCTTCTGATGGCCCCCGACGTCCTTGTCTCTGCTTGCCGGCAGCTCGCGGTAGACTAAAGGACCTGCGCTGAAATCATTTAGTCATGTGACCGGTCACGCGACCGCTGACGTCGGCAGTCCTTAAATCTACCGCGAGCTGCCGGCAAGCCAGGACTCATCGCATTAAGACTCAGGGGCCATCAGAAGGTAAGTATAATATTTATTTTTTATTTTTTACCATTCTTTTATGGTCACACTATATAAATCCATGCCGTTTGCATGGATTTATATAGTGTGACCAAGTTGTCAAGCACTTTCCAAGTGATGCTAAAATCGCTTGGAAAGCGCTTGTCACCCCGCATGCGGAAATGCATGTGAAGAACGCTTCACATCCGCATGTCCCTGGCAGGAAAAACGCATGTACAATCCGCATGTACAATCCGCATGTACAATCCGCATGCGTTTTTTCTGCCAGGGAGATGCAGAAACGCTCAGGAAAAAATCCGGAGCATTTCCGCATCGTGGGCACATAGCCTAAAAGTTATCCACAAGGAACAGTGAATAAACAATTTCTATAACTAGTCTTGAGGAATAGAATAAGGTTAACATGAACCCTCAAAAAATAAAAATCTATACTTTATTAGATAATTTTAAAGTTATGGGATCTACATCCAAGATTGCATCCATGATGTTCATCTGAGATAAGTCTTCATTTTTCTATATTCTAATTGAGGAGGTTGCATTGAATTGTGATGCAACGTAGTAGTAGGGCCAGAGAGGGAGGGCCGCCGAGGAGCGGGGGCGCCATATCGCCATCCTTACCTAGGGTGCCAACCTCCGCTGTCAGCAAGGGGACATTTTATAGCCTTTATCATAGGGCCTGATTAGCTTGGATAGGGATGTATAGACTTATCTATGCATGTTTTGTATGTGCTTTTTGCACTATATCACTTGTTCTGCACTTAATCACTTTGTCCTGAGGACACTCAACATCCATTGTTGCCAGTAGTGAGATTGTTATCTGTATTGATTGGACATAGCATTTGATCCATGAGTTCTGATCTCACTATATAAGCATGCATAAGAATTGAGTGACCAGATATGGCTTTTTGTGTCCTCTAGGTTGGATATTTGTTTGTCAGTCCGTATTTTAAAATTATCTAATAAAGTATAGATTTTTATTTTTTGAGGGTTCATGTTAACCTCATCCACAAGGAACACTAATAAGAAGTGAATAAGCAATTATTCTATGAAGAAACATATCTTTATATAAATAAAAATGGATTTCAGTTGTCTGATATCGGTTCTTTATGTAAGACCCAATGGCTGAATCAGTCTTCACCAAGTTTGACACATACAGTGGTGTGAAAAAGTGTTTGCCCCCTTCCCAATTTCTTATTCTTTTGCATGTCTGTCACACTTAAAAGTTTCATATCAGAAAACAAATTTAAATATTAGACAAAGATAACACAAGTAAACACAAAATGCAGTTTTTAAATCAAGGTCGTTATTATTAAGGGAAAAATAATTCCAACTCTACAGGGCCCTTTGTGAAAAAGTGATTCCCACCTCCCTTAAAACATAAAGTAACTGTGGTTTATCACATCTTTGGGAAGCTGAGTTCAATTTCCCTAACCACATACAGGCCTGATTACTGCCACATCTGTTCTCAATCAAGAAATCACTTAAATAGGACCTGCCTGACAAAGTGAAGTATACCAAAAGATCCTTTAAAGCTAGACATCATGCTGCAATCCAATGAAATTCCGGAACAAATGAGAAACAAAGTAATTGAGATCTATCAGTCTGGAAAAGGTTATAAAGCCATTTCTAAAGTTTTGGGACTCCAGCAAACCACAGTGAGAGCCATCATCCACAAATTGCGAAAACATGGAACAGTGGTGAACCTCCCCAGGATTGGCCGGCCAACCAAAATTACCCCAAGAATGCAGCGACGACTCATCCAAGAGGTCACAAAAGACCCCACAACAACATCCAATGAACTTCAGGCCTCACTTGCCTCAGTTAAGGTCAGTGTTCATGACTCCACCATAAGAAAGATACTGGGTAAAAATGACACTCATGGCAGAGTTCCAAGATGAGCAAAAAGAACATAAAGGCTCATCTCAGTTTTGCCAGAAAACATCTTGATGATCGCCAAGACTTTTGGGAGAATACTCTGTAGACTGCAGAGACAAAAGTTGAACTTTTTGGAAGGTGTATATCCCATGACATCTGGCATAGAAGTAACATAACATTTCAGAAAATAGCTAGTGTGATGGTTTGGGGCTGTTTTGCTGCTTCAGAACCTGGAAGAATTGCTATGGTAAATGGAACCATGAATTCTGCTGTCTGATCTTCATGCTCGGAAACCCTCCAATGTGGCTGAATTCCTCCAGAGCGTTGTAAAAGACTTATTGCCAGTTATTGCAAATGCTTGATTGCAGTTGTTGCTGCTAAGGGTGGCCCAACCAGTTATTAGGTTTAGGGGGCAATCACTTTTTTACACATGGCCCTGTAGGTTTGGATTTCTTTTTCTCTTAATAACAAAGACCTTCATTTAAAAACTGCATTATGTGTTTCTTTGTGTTATCTTTGTCTAATATTTAAATTTGTTTTCTGATCTGAAACATTTAATTGTGACAAACATGCAAAAGAATAAGAAATCAGGAAGGGGGCAAACTCTTTTTCACACCACTGTAAGTAAATCAGGTGTTACAGAAGATTTCAGAGCGGACCTACCACTCTAGAGATATTTGGCAAAATTTGGAAAACAAAAGCAAATATTAATTTATGGCCAAATGATGGACTAATTTGCACTAAATTTCAGAACATAGGCAAATGAGACACTTCAGGAAGTTTTAGACTGGGTTTTAATGCTCTAGTATCTACCGTTATCAACATAGCCACTAAAACATGGATATTTAACACATATTCAAAATTACACATACGTTGTGTATCCACGGGAATTATTAAACCTAAAAAT
Source organism: Phyllobates terribilis (assembly GCF_046119375.1). Classification (NCBI taxonomy): domain Eukaryota; kingdom Metazoa; phylum Chordata; class Amphibia; order Anura; family Dendrobatidae; genus Phyllobates; species Phyllobates terribilis. The sequence goes on from NW_027362767.1 coordinate 280,554,058, forward strand.
TATGACACACAACCAAAGAATTTACAATCAATATGAATTTTATTTAATACATAACATAAAAAAAGGGAAATATTCCCACAAGTGGAATAAAATGCAGGAAGTTTGCGTCATATTATAGGATAGAATATGTAACGGGTCCGGGAGGTGGAACCTCTGTGCAACTATACAAGGGGGCAGTCCTTGTAAGGAAGCGGGTGGCTCCCAGGGAAGACGGGCAGGTAGTCACGGCAAGTGACAGGGACAGTCTCTGGGTAGAGGGGCAGGTAGTCACGGCAAGTGACAGGGACAATCTCTGAGTAGAAGGGCAGGTAGTCACGGCAAGTGACAGGGACAGTCTCTGGGTAGAAGGGCAGCGGGCTGGTGGCTGGTGAGCGCTCCCAGGTGAGCGGGCGAGAGTCTCTGGACAGGCAGGTGGTCACGGCAAGTGACGGCAGAACCTCCAGTTAGACTAGCAGACAGGTAGCGGGTGGACGCTCCCAGGTGAGTGGGCAAGAGTCTCTGGACAGGCAGGTAGTCACGGCAAGTGACGGCAGAGCCTCCAGGTAAGCTAGCAGGCAGGTAGCAGGTGAGCGCTCCCAGGTGAGCGGGCAAGAGTCTCTGGACAGGCAGGTGGTCACGGCAAGTGACGGCAGAGCCTCCAGGTAGGCTAGCAGGCAAGTAACAGGTGAGCGCTCCCAGGTGAGCGGGCAGGCTGGTCCATAGACAGACTGACAGGTGTCGGAGAGCAGACCGTCGGACCGCAGGCTTGCAAGCTGGTAAGCGGATATCAGGCAGGTATCAAGCAGGAATCTGGCAGATGACTGGCAGGTAACAGGCAGGAATCAGGCAGGTGACTGGCAGGTCACTGGCAACGGGACCTGAGGGCTGAAGCAGAGTGAAGGCTTTGCAACAACATTGCTCGGGCACCTCCATTTTGGAGGAGGTGCCTTATATATGGAGAGGTCCTCCGGCCATTGGCCGGGGACTCCTTAGGACGGCGCGCGCGGCCCCTTTAAGAGAGGAAGAGCGCGCGCCCTAAGCACAGAGGCCGGGAAGCAGCGCGCGCTGCCAGCAGAGCGGGAGGAAGCCGCCGGGCACGGAGTGGAGAGGTGAGGGGAACAGCGTCCCTGCCTAGCAGGGGGCAGGGAAGCCGACGCTACAGTACCCCCCCCCTTTAGGCCCCCCCTTTTTTAGGCCAGAGAGAAATTTAGCAAGGATGAGAGGGGCATGGATGTTCTCCCGGGGCTCCCATGTTCTCTCCTCAGGACCAAACCCCTTCCAATCTACCAAAAAAAAGGTCTTTCCTCTTACCCTCTTAGTGGCCAGAATACTCTCTACCTCAAAGACGTCTTCAGCGGAAACCGGAGCAGGAGGAGTACCTGGATTGTTGGAAAAAGAGTTAAAGACAACGGGTTTGAGGAGAGATACGTGGAAGGAGTTGGGAATCCGTAAGGTGGCCGGGAGTTTTAATTTGTAGGCCACTGGATTAATTTGCCTGAGGATTTCGAAAGGACCAATGAAGCGAGGACCTAACTTGTAGGAGGGTATCTTGAGCCGTACATGTTTGGAAGAGAGCCAAACCTTGTCTCCCGGACGGAATTGAGGCGGATCCAGACGTCTCTTATCAGCATATCGCTTCATCCGCTCGGAGGACTGAAGAAGTGCAGACCTAGTACTCTCCCAAATGGTAGAAAACTCGCTGACAAGAGACTGCGCGGCAGGGTTGTCCACAGAGGCGGAGACGGGAAACGGAATCCGGGGGTGCTGGCCATAGACAATAAAGAACGGGGACTTGGAAGAGGATTCGCTCTCGTGCTTATTATAAGAGATCTCGGCCCAAGGAAGGAGGTCCACCCAATCAGAATGGTGGGCATTAACAAAGTGCCGGAGATAGCTGGTAAGGATCTGATTGATCCGCTCCACTTGACCATTGGACTGAGGGTGGTAAGCGGAGGAGAAGTCCAGGGTGACGTCCAGCAGTTTACATGTGGCTCTCCAGAAGCGTGAGGTAAACTGAACCCCTCGATCCGACACGATGTGGAGGGGTAGGCCATGGAGACGGAAGATATGGCGAATAAAGTCCTTAGCCAGCTCAGGTGCAGACGGAAGACCAGGCAGGGGAATGAAGTGGGCCATTTTAGAGAAGCGGTCCGCGACCACCCAAATGACAGTACACCCGGCAGAGACAGGAAGATCGGTAATGAAGTCCATAGCGATGTGTTGCCACGGGGCAGCAGGTATGGGAAACGGCAGGAGATGACCAGCTGGTAAGTGTCTGGGAACTTTGTTGCGGCCACAAGATGAACAGGCAGAGACAAAGTCTACCACATCCTTACGCAGGGTAGACCACCAGTAATGCCGGGAAATGAGTAGGAAGATCTTCTTTTGGCCGGCATGGCCAGCTAGTTTAGAAGAATGACCCCAGCGAAGAACCCTCTCACGGTCTGGAGGCGCCACGAACGTCTTGCCGGGTGGAAGACGAGTCAAATCCAAGGGGGCCACATTCATCACCTTGGAGGGGTCGATAATGTGCATAGGCTCCTCCTCTTGGTCGGAGGACAGGAAGGATCGGGACAAGGCATCAGCTTTGACATTTTTGTCCCCCGGGCGGAAATGAAGGATGAAATCGAAGCGGGCAAAGAACAAAGACCACCGGGCCTGACGTGGATTAAGTCTCTGGGCATTTTGGAGATATGCCAGGTTCTTGTGATCCGTATAGATGATCACCGGGTATAGAGCCCGTTCAAGCAGGTAACGCCACTCCTCCAGCGCCAATTTAACGGCAAGCAGTTCTCGGTCTCCTATGGAGTAATTGCGCTCAGAAGAGGAGAAGATTTTAGAGAAAAAGCCGCAGGTTACCATTCTCCCGGAGGAAGACTTCTGGGTGAGCACCGCTCCGGCTCCAGAGGAGGAGGCATCAACCTCCAGGTAGAACTGTTTGTTGCAGTCCGGACGGTGCAGCACAGGGGCAGAGGAGAAGGCTTGTTTCAGGGAAAGGAAGGCCTCCTCAGCTTTGGATGACCATACCTTGGGATTTGCTCCCTTACGGGTGAGCGCAGATATGGGCGCAGTCCGTGACGAGAAGTGAGGAATGAAGAGACGATAGTAATTAGCGAAGCCCAGGAATCGCTGTATCGCCTTCAAGCCCTCCGGACGGGGCCACTTTAGGACAGCAGAGAGCTTCTCGGGATCCATTCGCAAGCCTGTCTGGGAGATAATATAGCCCAGGAAAGGAAGAGAGGTCTGCTCAAAAAGGCACTTCTCGTATTTAGCATAGAGGTGGTTCTGCCTGAGCCTAAGCAGGACCTGACGAACATCCCTCCGGTGTGTGGGAAGATCCGGAGAGAAGACCAAGATGTCGTCCAGGTATACCACCACGCAGGAGTAAAGAAGGTCACGGAAGATGTCGTTGACCAGTTCTTGGAAGACAGCGGGAGCATTGCAGAGACCGAAGGGCATCACACGGTACTCATAGTGTCCGTCCCGGGTATTAAATGCTGTTTTCCACTCGTCTCCCTGACGGATACGGACCAGGTTATACGCTCCACGTAGATCCAGCTTGGAGAAGATCCTGGCGCCTTTAAGACGATCAAATAACTCAGAGATGAGTGGAAGGGGGTATTTATTTTTAACCGTGATCTGATTGAGTCCTCTATAGTCAATACAGGGGCGTAGCGAGCCGTCTTTCGTTTTTGACAAAGAAGAATCCGGCTCCAGCTGGGGAGATAGATTTTCGGATAAATCCCCTAGCCAGATTCTCTTCAATGTACTCAGACATGGCCCGGGTCTCGGCTGCAGACAACGGGTAGATACGCCCACGGGGAGGAGTGGTGCCAGGTACCAGGTCGATCGGGCAGTCATATGGCCTATGGGGTGGCAACGTCTCTGCTTCCTTCTTACCGAAGACGTCCGCATAGGGCCAGTAAGGAGCCGGGAGACCTGGTAAATTAGCTGGAGTTGCCGGAGGGCGAGCTGGGCGGACCGGAACCAGGCAGGTCCTATGGCAGTCTGGACCCCATCGGAGTACTTCACCGGATCGCCAGTTCAATACGGGTTCGTGTGTCTGGAGCCAAGGTAGACCTAGCAACAGGGAGTGAGAAAGTCTGGACAACACATGGAATGAGATTTCCTCAGAGTGCAGCATTCCCACCTGCAGGGTTATGGGTTCAGTGACGAGCAGGATGGTCTCCGAGAGAAGTCTTCCATCCATGGAGGCGACTCATAATGGTTCAGCCAGGGACTTGGTGGGAATACGATATCTCTCTACCAGAGACTGGGAGATTAGGTTTCCAGCAGCTCCAGAATCCAGGTGGGCGAGTTCAAAGTGACGGTTTTCTCCCCAAGCAATAGAGACCGGTAAAGTCAGAGACGGAGAGGGCTTACTTTTGTCTAGGACGACCTCTCCGAGCGGTCCTAGACACTGGCGTTTCCCGGCTTCTCCGGGCAGGAACGGATGAAGTGCTCCATACTGCCACAATAGAAACAGCTTCCCTCGGCTCGGCGAGATTCTTGGCGAGATCTGACCATCTTGGTCTGGTCGATCTGCATAGGTTCAGGCGAGGGTGCCCGCGGAGTGACTAGTTGAGAGGCAGGTCTCAGGGAAGTAGGAGCAGAGCAAGAAAAGTCTTTCTCCCAGGTAGTCTCTTTGGCACGTTCTTGGAACCGGATGCCAATCCGGGTAGCTAGTGACACCAGGTCATCCAGAGTGGTAGGAATGTCCCGACCAGCTAACTCGTCCTTAATCCGACCGGAAAGACCCTCCCAGAAGACGGACACCAGAGCCTCATTTTCCCAGGCAAGCTCAGAAGCGAGGGTGCGGAACCGTATGGCATATTGGCCCACGGTGAGACTCCCTTGGCTGAGACGTAGCAGAGAGGAGGCAGAAGAGATTTTCCATCCAGGTTCATCGAAGACTTTCCGGAAAGCAGCGAGGAAAGACGGCAGGTCGGACACCAGGGGATCCCCTCTCTCCCACAGGGGATTTAGCCATGCCAGTGCCTCCCCAGTGAGATGGGACATGATGAAGGCCACCTTGGCCCGGTCGGAGATGAACTGGTATGCCAATAGCTCAAAGTGCAGGGTGCACTGGTTTATGAAACCCCGAGCTAAAGTAGGTTCGCCGGCAAAGCGTGGAGGTGCCAGAAGCCGAGGTCCATAGCTGGGTACCATGAAGGGACTGGATTGCGGTACCGCAGGAATGGGCACGGCTGGACCAGAGGTAGACATAGACGAGTCACACAATGCGCCTAGACGAGAGTTAACGGACCGTAGATAGGACAGTACCACCTCCTGCTGAGTTTTCTGACGTAAGACTTCCTGGTGCAGATCGGAGATCTGGGGGCCACCGGGTTCCATGGCCCGAGCAAACTGTAACGGGTCTGGGAGGTGGAACCTCTGTGCAACTATACAAGGGGGCAGTCCTTGTAAGGAACCGGGTGGCTCCCAGGGAAGACGGGCAGGTAGTCACGGCAAGTGACAGGGACAGTCTCTGGGTAGAGGGGCAGGTAGTCACGGCAAGTGACAGGGACAGTCTCTGGGTAGAAGGGCAGGTAGTCATGGCAAGTGACAGGGACAGTCTCTGGGTAGAAGGGCAGCGGGCTGGCGGATGGTGAGCGCTCCCAGGTGAGCGGGCGAGAGTCTCTGGACAGGCAGGTGGTCACGGCAAGTGACGGCAGAACCTCCAGGTAGACTAGCAGACAGGTAGCGGGTGGATGCTCCCAGGTGAGCGGGCAAGAGTCTCTGGACAGGCAGGTGGTCACGGCAAGTGACGGCAGAGCCTCCAGGTAGGCTAGCAGGCAGGTAGCAGGTGAGCGCTCCCAGGTGAGCGGGCAAGAGTCTCTGGACAGGCAGGTGGTCACGGCAAGTGACGGCAGAGCCTCCAGGCTAGCAGGCAAGTAACAGGTGAGCGCTCCCAGGTGAGCGGGCAGGCTGGTCCATAGACAGACTGACAGGTGTCGGAGAGCAGACCGTCGGACCGCAGGCTTGCAAGCTGGTAAGCGGATATCAGGCAGGTATCAAGCAGGAATCTGGCAGATGACTGGCAGGTAACAGGCAGGAATCAGGCAGGTGACTGGCAGGTCACTGGCAACAGGACCTGAGGGCTGAAGCAGAGTGAAGGCTTTGCAACAACATTGCTCGGGCACCTCCATTTTGGAGGAGGTGCCCTATATATGGAGAGGTCCTCCGGCCATTGGCCGGGGACTCCTTAGGACGGCGCGCGCGGCCCCTTTAAGAGAGGGGGAGCGCGCGCGCGCCCTAAGCACAGAGGCCGGGAAGCAGCGCGCGCTGCCAGCAGAGCGGGAGGAAGCCGCCGGGCACGGAGTGGAGAGGTGAGGGGAACGGCGTCCCTGCCTAGCAGGGGGCAGGGACGCCGACGCTACAGAATACAAGTATATAAATATTGAAACAGATACTACTAACAAAGAAATTGTGTAATATAATATACCTATAGCTAGAATGGACACGAGACATCCCCTAGTAGTACAGACAAATATAAATACTATAGAGAATGGAGAACAACTGTCCAAAATAAATGCATGGGCATCACTGTAAATAAAATAAATGGTTCTTAGTGCAACATGAATTAATCAAGTCAGCTAGTTCTTAATGCTCAATAAATACAACTGCATAGAATAAAGAATTGTGCATGATAACTAAAGTATCATTGATCCCCATATGAATAATACATATTAATATAAATAATGTAACTGATATATCAAATAAAGTGACTGTGCAAAATAAGTTAATAAAACTATATAAGATGTATAAAAATTCAAATATACATAAATAAGGAAAAATATGCACAATTAAGTATGTTAATTCAACAGAGCAATTAAGAGTAGATCATGGTAAATCATAAAGTGTTAATGGTTAAGACAATCAAATGGCTGACTGATATATGCAAACCTCACACAACGCGCGTTTCTCCTGAGCTTTTACGAGGGAATGAGGTAGGGAGTAAATGCATGAGCATTTAAGCCGAAGATGACCAATCATGTAGCGTAATTTATTCGAACCGATTACAACAGCTGATGTCGGACCGTAAACATACGATGCATGGTATCGCCAAGGTCATATCCGGTCCGCAGGACGAGTCTCCGTGGAGCACATAACCTGAGCGGAAATAACAGCAACGTGCGCTCCAGGTTGAAATGCAGGATTGTAAGTGAAGAAGTGTTCCACCCTGGAACGCAAGGGCCGTAACCAAGGCGGATAAAAGACAGCGTACGTGTCAATATGTGAGAAGTGTGGATATGGAATTGGAAATCAAGTGAATAGAACATATGTATATGTGATAAACCAAAATTAAATAAAAAAATGAAATGAATGAAGTTTGTATAGATACAATGTGAATCAATGGTCTATGATGAAATCAATTAGTGAGAAAAATAATGAAATAATATTGTTAAATATTGTAAAAAAATGTGAAATAAACAAAAAAAATGAAATTAATAGTCATGCATAATATATTATAAACTATACAAAATTCATGAATTTACTATAATGTGTCGACATGATGGACAATAGACGACATGATACAATGGTCTCTCTGGGATATTAAAAAATTCCTTATAGGCGAAATATCTTTAATTGAGATGGGTCACAGTTATGATATATTTTAAGGTGACGAGGTATGGTCTTCAATTCTGTGATGTGATTTGTTCTGCTGCTTTTATGTCTAAGACATGTTCTCTTGTTCTCCTATGTAGTTCACGTGTTGTTAGTCACACATATATTTTATTGTATGAACATCTGGCACTAGGGATCACTCCTGTCGTATTGCAGGTTACACTATGGGTGATTTTATAGGTTTTAAAATTTGACAAATTTGTAAAACAGTTTGTTGTTTCAATATTCGGGTAAGCTACTCATGACCCTTTAGGTCGACATCCCCAGGCGGGTCCCTTGGAGGTAAAAATAATGTTTTCTTTATGTCTGTCAAAATTACTTTTTATCAGCATGTCCTTTAAATTGCATGACCGCCGGTGTGTAATTGCGGGATTTTTGGTGATACAGGTTGCAAAAGTGTTATCAAGTCGCACCATTCTACTGAAACTGCACTGACTAAAGTCACAAATGATCTACTAACCGCCAAATCTAAGCGACACTATGCTGTCCTCCTCCTCCTAGACCTGTCATCTGCCTTTGACACAGTGGACCATTCCCTCTTACTCCAGACTCTCTCATCTCTCGGCATCACAGACTTGGCCCTATCCTGGATCTCCTCATACCTAACAGACCGGACATTCAGTGTCTCCCACTCACAGACCACCTCCTCATCTCGCCCCCTATCTGTCGGTATCCCCCAAGGTTCAGTTCTAGGACCCCTGCTCTTCTCCATCTACACCTTAGGCCTGGGACAGCTCATAGAGTCTCATGGCTTTCATTATCACCTCTATGCTGATGACACACAGATCTACCTCTCTGGACCCGATATCACCTCCTTATTAACCAAAATCCCACAATGTCGGTCTGCTATTTCATCCTTCTTCTCTGCCAGATTTCTAAAACTTAACATGGACAAAACAGAATTCATCATCTTTCCGCCATCTCATTCAACCCTCCCAACTGACCTATCTATCAACGTCAATGGCTGCCCACTCTCCGCAGTCCCTCAAGCTCGCAGCCTTGGGGTAACCCTGGACTCGGAACTCTCCTTCAAACCACATATCCAAGCCCTTTCCACTTCCTGCCGACTCCAACTCAAAAATATCTCCCGGATCCGCACATTCCTAAACCATGAATCTGCAAAAACACTAGTGCACGCCCTCATCATCTCCCGCCTTGACTACTGCAACCTCCTGCTCTGTGGCCTCCCCTTTAACACTCTCGCACCCCTCCAATCTATCCTAAACTCTGCTGCTTGACTAATCAACCTGTCCCCCCGCTATTCCCCGGCCTCTCCTCTCTGTCAATCTCTTCACTGGCTCCCCATTGCTCAGAGACTCCAGTTCAAAACCCTAACCATGACATACAAAGCTATTCACAACCTGTCTCCTCCATATATCTCCGACCTAGTCTCCCGTTACATACCTGCACGCAACCTCCGATCCTCACAAGATCTCCTGCTCTACTCCCCTCTTATCTCCTCCTCCCACAACCGTATACAAGATTTCTCCCGTGCTTCCGCCCTACTCTGGAACTCTCTACCCCAACATATCAGACTCTCGCCTACCATGGAAACCTTCAAAAGGAACCTGAAGACCCACCTCTTCCGACAAGCCTACAACCTGCAGTAACCACCGCTCCACCATACCACTGCACGACCAGCTCTACCCTCACCTACTGTATCCTCACCTATCCCTCGTAGATTGTGAGCCCTCGCGGGCAGGGTCCTCGATCCTCCTGTACCAGTCGCTGTCACATTGTGTTCAAGATTATTGTAATTGTTCTTGTATTATACCCCTTTTTCACATGTAAAGTGCCATAGAATAAATGGCGCTATAATAATAAATAATAATAATAATAATAAAGTCTCAAATGTAGGGATGTTACTCACTTGGGTGCAGTGGGAGGCAAACAGGAGGCATGTTCCTTTAAATCTTCATGTTGGTTTATTACATCATAAACCCACAAAAATAAAAGAATACAAACAGCCTTTACTTCAGGCAAAAACAAAGTAAAATGTCCATTAAGCAAGTCTCTGCTTCAGTTATTCCTGTGGGCACACAGGCAGCATAGTGTTCAGCTAACTGGCTCAGTCCGGCGAAACAACACACAGGAGGTCTTCTCCCTCCAAACACACAGACCATGTGCCAAACAACGGCATCCATTTTAAAGGCTATTAACCACATCCAGAGATGAGGTATGTGGGTAGCTAGACCTGCCCAACTCTCCAAGCTACCCATAACCCGGTCCCAGGTGTACCAAACGATCCTCTTAGTGCTTACATGCACTAGAGAAACACTCCGGGTTACATCACAGAGGACAGCCATCTCTGTGACACATACCTCTCATCGACTATGCGACTATTAACCACCTTACATACCTCCCCCCTCTGCCTAAAGCCGTGGGGCTTGGCACTTTCTACTACCAGACAGGGGATTCTTGAGAGGGCATCGGCATTACCATGTAGCTTCCCTGCTCTATGCTCTACAGTGTAGAGTCTACATGGAAGTTGAAGTCTTGTAGGGCTAAGAACCAGCGGGTGACCCTAGCATTTTTACCCTTTGTTTCCCTCATCCATCTGAGTGGGGCATGGTCGGATACCAATCTAAACTTACGTCCTAACAGATAGTACCGTAACGTGTCCACCGCCCTTTTATGGCCAAGCACTCCTTCTCTATAACCAAATAATTCATCTCATATGAGGACAGCTTCCTACTCAGGTAGAGAACAGGGTGTTCCTCCCCGTGAATCTCCTGGGAAAGGAATGCTCCCAAACCAACATCTGAGGCGTCCGTGTGGAGTACAAATTCTTTCTTAAAGTCTGGGGCAACCAGAATCAGTTGCTTACACAGAGCCACCTTCATTTCTTGAAAGGCCGTCTCCGTCTCTGCAGTCAACTTGGCCATAGCTGATTTTGTCCCCTTAAGGAGGTCAGTCAGGGGTGTGGCCATCATGGCGAAGTTTAGGATGAACCTCCTGTAGTAGCCTATGATTCCCAGGAAGGCTCTAACTTGTTTTTTTGACAGCGGTCTCTACCAGGTTTAGATTGCCTCCACTTTACTGACTTGGGGTTTGATCTCGCCTCTACCCAATAAATATCCCAGGTATTTGTCTTCTTCTTTCCCTATGGAACATTTCTTCGGGTTTATTGAAAATCCCACCTTCCTTAGAGCATCAAATACCGCCTGGACCTTTTCCAGATGACTTTCCCAGTCTGGGCTGAAGATAACAATATCATCCAGGTATGCTGCGGGGTATTTCTTATGGGATGCAAGGATTCGATCCATGGCTCTCTGGAAGGCTGCAGGGGCCCCCTGCAGTCCAAACGGCATCTAGACATACTGGAATCATCCGTCCAGCGTAGAAAACGCAGTTTTCTCCTTGGCTTCCTCTGGCATGGGGATCTGCCAAAATCCCTTCATCAAATCCAAGGTGGTTACGTACCTTGCTGACCCAAGTCTCTCGATTAGCTTACGGACACGTGGCATGGGATATGCGTCGAATTTGGAGACCTCATTCAACTTCTGATAGTCGTTGTAGAACTTTCATTCACCATCGGGCTTTGGGACCAAGACAATCGGGCTCGACCATCCGCTCTTGGATTCTACAATGACGTTTCAGCATACGAGCCACCTCCCTTGAGATCAACTCTCATCGGGCCTCAGGTATCTGATAGTACTTCAAGTTCACTCCATCAGAACCTCATGTTCTATGACCCTTGTGCAGCCTGGCAATTCTGAGAACAGATCCCTGTTCTTCTGCAGCAACTCTCAACACTGCTGTTTTTGGGCCTTCGTTAGCGTCTCCGATATTGCGACTCCTACAACCTCGCCTTCCGGTTTGACCAGCAAGCACAGAGCTTCCACAGCCTCTCTGTCTTTCCACAGCTTGATGAGGTTGACGTGGTATGTCTGGTACGGCTTAAGTCGTCCTGGTTGATGAACCTTGTAGTTCACTTCACCAACTTTTTCCACCACCTCATACGGCCCTTGCCATATGGCCAAGAACTTACTCTCTACAGTAGGAATTAGCACGAGGATTCAGTCTCCCGGATTGAATTGCCTCACTCTGGCTGACTGGTTGTAGACCCTGGTCTGAGCTTCTTGTGCCTGGAGGAGATGTCCTTTTACGATGGGCATCACTTTCGTAATCCTCTGCTGCATCAGTGCAACATGCTCAGTGACGCTTCTGTGGGGCGTGACTTCGGCTTCCCAGGTTTCCTTTGCTATATCAAGGCGGCCCCGCAGATGTCGGTCATACAGGAGTTCAAATGGCAAGAATCCTGTAGAGGCCTGTGGAACCTGATGGATAGAGAACAGCAGATACGGTAAGAGATACTCCCAGTCTCTACCGTCCTTTTCTATGGCCTTCCTTCAGCGTTTTATTAAACCTCTCCACAAGGCCATCTGTCTGCAGATGGTACACTGAAGTCCCCAGTTGGGAGATTTGCAGGACCTTGCATAACTCCCTCATCACTTTACTCATAAAAGGTATTCCTTGGTCAGTCAGGATCTCCTTTGGTAATCCGGTCCGGGGAAAAACATGGACCAATTTGCAGGCTATACTCTTGGCGGAGGAGTTTCTCAGGGGAATCGCTTCAGCATAGCGTGTGGCATAGTCCAGAATAACCAATATATATTGATGCCCACGAGCAGATTTAACCAGGGGACTGACAAAGTCCATGGCAATTCTCTCGAACGGCACTTCAATAATGGGCAATGGCACGAGGGGACTTTGTAAATGAGAGGTGGGGGAGATTAACTGACACGTAGGGAAGGACCTGCAATACTTTAATATTTCCCGGTGACACCCGGGCCAATAGAACCTCTGCATGATCCGTTTCTGCATTTTTTCCACCCTCAGATGTCCCCCCAAGATATGTGAATGGGCCATGTCCAACACCTTCCGTCTAAAGGGGCCCAGCACTATTAACTGTTGCACCAGCTTCTCCCTCACTTTGTGACCTGGTACAACAATTCCCCATTTATTATAAAATAGGGAAACCTTGTGTCAGCCCCTGGCTCCTGTGCAAACCCATTTATGACTGTGACATTATTAAAGGCTTCTTTCAGAGTTAGGTCCCTATGTTGGGCAGACCCAAAATTCTCGCTGGTCACCCCTAACTTCGGAATGTCAGACTCAGGGGACACTAGCTCCTCATCCCCCACAAAGACACAAAAAGGAAACCTGTTTGACTCTTGGTGTGGTGATACTTCATCAGGGTTAACTGGTTTCCTATCTGAGCCAGCGAACCCGGAACCCTTCCCCACAACTCCCAAAATAAACAAAAGTCCCGGCCTATAATAATAGGGTGCAACAAGTCCTGAACAATGGTGACCTCGTTGGACTCAGTAGCGTGGGCCATTTCAATGTCCACTCTGGCCATGGGGTAGTCCATAGCATCATCATGAATGCACCGTACACCAACCTTTATCCCCAGGATTGGTTGGAGAGGAAGGGTGGCCCTCATAACGATTACCAGACTCCCGGAGTCTAGCAGTGCCGTTATCTCCTGCTCGTTCACCTTCACGGGACACACTTGTGGCCCCTCACTGGGTGGACAGTTCACACTGCAGGCCAGATACGCATAATATGAACAGCGGCGTCCTATGCTGCAGTCCATCTGCTTGGGGGTCAGGGGACAATGGGTGGCTATATGGCCTGGGCCATTGTACCTCCAGCAAATAACATCGCCCGTAGGGACCTTGGGCACCACCTCCCCCACCGCTTTGGACCTTGGACGCCCCTCCCCCTTTTGGGCCTCTGCCCCCTGTTGGGACCCCCAGTATGGAGTGGGCTGCCTTTGCAAACAGCCCTCAACCTCCTGGTATCTCTCGACCAGTCCGACAAGTTCATCGGCATTCCGGGGATCACCCTGGGCAACTCAAGTCCGTATTGGCCTCAGCAGGGAGTGCACAAACCAGTCCATCACCACCCGCTCTACCATCTGCGCAGGCACAGAGGACTCCGGCTGCAGCCACTTCTGGACCAGATGCAAAAGGTCAAACATTTGGGAGCCAGGTGGTTTGTCCCGGTGATACGCCCGCTGGGACCTGACAGACATCGTCAACCCAAGCGTGCCAGAATCTCGGTCTTTAGCTTGCCATACTCCTTAGCATCCTGCAAAGCTAGGTCATTGTATGCTTTCTGTAGCTCCCCCGTCAGGTATGGTGCCAGCACCTATGCCCACTGCTCTGGCGGAAGTTTCTCCCTCTCAGCAACCCTTTCAAATACAGGTAGAAAAGCTTCCACATCATCCCCAGGGCTCATCTTACCGCCATGGCCCATCTTACCGCCTTCCGGACGAGGGAATCATCTGCCAGACCTCGGGTTGGGGCGCTCGTCCTGCCCTGGATGACAGTTGCCAGAAGCAGCATCTGCTGCTCCTGCTGGTGCTGCTGGATCTGCTGTAACAACAGCCTGTTGGTCTCCTGCTGGTGCTGCTGCGACTGGACCAGGTGTTTCAGCAGGTCCTCCATTTTGTCCAGTGTCGCTTGCTGACTTGTGGCAGACTTCACCCAGGACATGCAGTCCTTCCAGTAGCAGTTACATGTATCTGCTGGGAATGCTGCCCGCAAGTCTAACACCAATTGTAGGGATGTTACTCACTTGGGTACGGTGGGAGGCAAACAGGAGGCATGTTCCTTTAAATCTTCATGTTGGTTTATTACATCATAAACCCGGCAAAAATAAAGGAATACAAACAGCCTTTGCTTCAGGCTAAAGCAAAGTAAAATGTCCATTAAGCAAGTCTCTGCTTAAATTAGTCCTGTGGGTACACAGGCAGCGTAGCGTTCAGCTCACTGGCTCAGTCTGGCGAAACAACACACAGAAGGCCTTCTGCCTCCAAACACACAGACCATGTGCCAAACAACGGCATCCATTTTAAAGGCTGTTAAGTACACCCAGAGGCGAGGTATGTGGGTAGCTGGACCTGCCGAACTCTCCAAGCTATCCATAACCCGGTCCTAGGTGCACCAAAAGATCCTCTTAATGCTTGTGAACTAGAGAAACACTCTGGGTTACATCACAGAGGACAGCCATCTCTGTGACACATACTTCCCATCGACTATGCGACCTTTAGCCACCTTACACAAAATACTTCAATATTTATTTAGGGCGTTCCACATTTCCCCGTTTCTTGAATTATAGGTCGAGATGAATCTGACCACATCATTTTCTTTAGTTTTTTTCCGTTGATACAAAAGATCTGATCTCTTTGAGAATTTTGCTCTTTAGTAACCTCTCTGAATAATGTTCTATGTGTATCCTTTGTTTACAAATCTTTCTCTGAGATTATTAGCCGGTCGCTCAAAATTGGTGTTGTTTGAGCATATTCTGCACATTCTGAGGAATTGGCCGGTTTGAATACTTCTGATGAAATTTTTTGGATGAGATGAATCATCATGGAGTAAAGTATTGGCAGCAGTAGGCTTCCGATGTACATCAGTCTGAATCAGACCGGATACATCAATATTGAATAGAACGTCCAGAAAATCCACATTATGTCTCCCCGGTTGCATGTTAGTCTGATGTTTAAATTATTGTTGTTCAATGTTTCAATGAATCTTGACAAATCTTCACTTGAGCGCTGCCATAAAAAGAAAATATCACCAATAAAGCGACTCCAGGAAAGTACTTTGTTAATCTGAGGTGGCCAAATTATGGACCAATCTGCACTAAATTCTGATATATAGGCAAATGAGACACTTCAGGAAGTTTTAAACTGGGTTTTAACGCTCTAGGATCTACCGTTATCGACATATCCACTAAAATATGGATATGTTGAAATATTCGCCAAGTATTAATTTACGACGAAACAACTGGAACTATGTGCCCTAAATTTGGCAGATAGGTAAATCAGGTGCTTCCAAAGCTTTTAGATTATGTTTCAGCTCTCTTAGGCCTGATGTCAAGATATTTGCCAAAAAAAAAAAAAAAACAGAACACAAAGCAAAAATTTATTTAAGGTCAAATGACTGGACCAGTCTGCCCTGAATTTATCCCATAGGTAAATTAGGCAGTTCGGAAGGTTTTACACCTCTAGGACCAACCTTTATAGTCATATTGACCAACAAATGGAACACACAAGCGTCCTCAAGATATTCATAAAAAAAGGAACATAAAAGCAAATGTCATTTTATGGCCAATCAAATGGACCAATCTGCCCCATATTCACCACATAGGTAAATCAGGCACTTCAGAAAGTTTTACATTTGGTTTCAGCTTTCTACGATCTGCTACCTTATTGATATATTGGGCAGCATGGTGGCTCAGTGGTTAGCACTGCAGCGCTGGGGTCCTGAGTTCAAAGCCCACCAAGGACAACATCTGCAAGGAGTTTCTCCTTGTGTTTGCGTGGGTTTACTCCGGATTCTCCGGTTTCCTCCAACACTTCATACTGATAGGGAATCTAGATTGTATGGTCCAATGGGGTCAGTGCCGATAATGTCTGTAAAGCGCTGTGGAATTGTGGCGCCCCTGCGGGTTCAGTCGCCACAGAGGTACTGCATCTCACCCAGAGGTGTGGTGCCCCACTCTCAGGTAAGGAGGGAGTACTGCCCGGGACCCACCCACCTGCATGCAACACTACACCTTTCCAGACCAGCAGGCGGGGCAAGATGCACTGGCTTATGCTGAGCCCTGTCCCTGGTTGGAAGTGGTGGGAACTGAGTGAGGGGGAACCAAGTAGTGGGTGTGGGTGGAGGAAGAAGCAAAAGGGGAGCACTTCAGTAGGAGTATAAGAAGAAGGGGAATCATCTAGAAGGGGTTCAGTTCAAAGGAGACAGTCTGAGGAGAAGTAGTGGGAGCAGGAGCTCTGTAGGAGCTCTGCTCAGAGGAGAGGGCCTATATTGAGAGGCCCTGGAGGACTGGCTGGACAAGGAAGGGAGCAGAGGGAAGGCTCCAGAAGCGAGGGGATCCCAGGGGCATGGCGAGTGCGGAAGCCACCCGTGCACCTGAATCTACCAGAGCGTGGAGGGATCAGGCCGCAAAGGGGACCGGCCCCTAACTAGTGGAGAACTATAAGGCTCAGCTAGAAACCAGAGGCTTCTGTACTTTACGGGTGCAGTTGCTCACAACCGCAACTAAATCGCTAAAAAGGTAGCCACATAGGATTCAGGGGACTACACGTTGCCCGCCAAGATCCGAGGCTACTGGCTTGGGACACTGGTTGCGAGGCGCAGGGCAGGAGGGTGAGAGCCAGCGCAGGAAGACGACCGAGGAAGGCACACAGAATGGGGTACTCCTGAAACACCTGGAAGTTTGCTGAACCCCTGCCTTGGTAAACACAGGACGGCATGGGAGGTTACCCTGGCGCTGGGAACCTGGAGTCTGACAACTGTGAGTAAACCTTGAAGACTGCACCCCACTGTGTCCTAGAATTATTATCTGCGCTATCCCCTGCACCACACAGCACAGCAACATCTACCTCATCAAATCATGCCTGCACTGCCCTGGAGCTTAGCTCTGCCTGTGGAGAGCAGTCCCAACTCTGCTGCGTCACCATCAGCTCCAGAGGACCTGCTCCGCAGCGGCGGCTCCATATAGCCGCATACCACAGGTGGCGTCACGAACATTAAACTATAAAAACTATAATCCCCTTTCATTAAAAGCCCTGGGTCACCGACCGGGTCACTGCCTCCATGACTAGAGATGAGCGTTGTTCTACTCGAACTGTTCGCCAATCTCAAATTCGAGCTGTTTTGGGCGGTGTTCGAGCCGTTCGGCGAACACGAACAATTTGAGAAAAATTCGGCTGTTCGAGGTTATGTTCGATAACTGTTCGTGCACCAAAATCATAACTGGATTTTTTCTCAGTAATGATGAAAATTAATGTTAATACGCAGTTTGAGTGTACAGCGGGGTGGGGGGAGGGGCAGGGGATGGATCTCTGCAGGAACAATGAAGATCTCCATTTTTTTTTCTCTTTCCCGCATTTACAGTGGGGAGGTGCAATCTGTCAGCCTATCAGCAGCGCACACACGGAGCGAAGTGCTTTTTTTCACACAAGCAAGGGCATGTGTCATTGGCAGTGTATGTCACATGTCCTTGCCCTATAAGACCAAGCCATTTTCCCCGTCGCCACCATTTTCTCACTGCTGCAGCTGCGTGTTAGACGGCACCGCTGTTGCTGTGTGCGCTATACCTTGTTAATTTCAAGCCAATTTTCGCACAAATATACAGATAGCTTGGGAGTAGGGAATAGTTGTGATTGCAGTCCTTTTAAGGACTAGGTTACAGCATTTCCTACGACTTTTATCAGGGAGGTCTGTGCTCCTAAATAGATAGGTTGTGGGAGTAAAGACTAATTGTAATTGGAGTCCTTTTCAGGACTAGGTTACATGAGTTCCTATCAGTTTTTGCCAGGCAGGTCTGTGCCAGTGCTGTGCAAGTTTTTTTCACAGCATTTGGCTGAATCTAGCAAAGCTAATCCTTTTTGGCCTATTGCAGAGTGTGTTAGTCAGTGGAGTAGCCTATCTGTGTTGCAAGATATACCACCTGTGTATAGAATACCAATTTTTTTACTGCACCTAGTGAAGTAAAATCTTTTGGGCATAGCATCATTCTATTAGTCCATCTATACTGACCTCCATCAGGTTGCAAATTAAAACTAATTTTTATCTGCATCTACAGTACCTCTGAAAAAATATTTGGGCTTCTAGCAGTGTGTGGGACTTGTTCTATTAGTCCATCTATACTGACCTCCATCAGGTTGCAAACTGAATATATTTTTTTCTGCATCTACCTCTGAAAAAATATTGGGCTTCTAGCTGTGTGTGGGTCTTGTTCTATTAATCCATCTATACTGACCTCCATCAGCTTGCAAACTGAATATAATTTTTTTCTGCATCTAGCTCTGAAAAAATATTTGGCCTTCTAGTAGTGTGTCGGACTTTCTCTATTAGTCCATCTATACTGACCTCCATCAGGTTGCAAATTAAAAATAATTTTTATCTGCATCTACAGTACCTCTGAAAAAATATTTGGGCTTCTAGCTGTGTGCGGGACTTGTTGTATTAGTCCATCTATACTGACCTCCATCAGGTTGCAAACTGAATATATTTTTTTCTGCATCTACCTCTGAAAAAATATTTGGCCTTCTAGTAGTGTGTCGGACTTTCTCTATTAGTCCATCTATACTGACCTCCATCAGGTTGCAAACTGAATATATTTTTTTCTGCATCTACCTCTGAAAAAATATTGGGCTTCTAGCTGTGTGTGGGTCTTGTTCTATTAATCCATCTATACTGACCTCCATCAGGTTGCAAACTGAATATAATTTTTTTCTGCATCTAGCTCTGAAAAAATATTTGGCCTTCTAGTAGTGTGTCGGACTTTCTCTATTAGTCCATCTATACTGACCTCCATCAGGTTGCAAATTAAAAATAATTTTTATCTGCATCTACAGTACCTCTGAAAAAATATTTGGGCTTCTAGCTGTGTGCGGGACTTGTTGTATTAGTCCATCTATACTGACCTCCATCAGGTTGCAAACTGAATATATTTTTTTCTGCATCTACCTCTGAAAAAATATTTGGCCTTCTAGTAGTGTGTCGGACTTTCTCTATTAGTCCATCTATACTGACCTCCATCAGGTTGCAAACTGAATATATTTTTTTCTGCATCTACCTCTGAAAAAATATTGGGCTTCTAGCTGTGTGTGGGTCTTGTTCTATTAATCCATCTATACTGACCTCCATCAGGTTGCAAACTGAATATATTTTTTTCTGTATCTACCTCTGAAAAAATATTTGGCCTTCTAGTAGTGTGTCGGACTTTCTCTATTAGTCCATCTATACTGACCTCCATCAGGTTGCAAATTAAAACTAATTTTTATCTGCATCTACAGTACCTCTGAAAAAATATTTGGGCTTCTAGCAGTGTGTGGGACTTGTTCTATTAGTCCATCTATACTGACCTCCATCAGGTTGCAAACTGAATATATTTTTTTCTGCATCTACCTCTGAAAAAATATTTGGCCTTCTAGTAGTGTGTCGGACTTTCTCTATTAGTCCATCTATACTGACCTCCATCAGGTTGCAAACTGAATATAATTTTTTTCTGCATCTAGCTCTGAAAAAATATTTGGCCTTCTAGTAGTGTGTCGGACTTTCTCTATTAGTCCATCTATACTGACCTCCATCAGGTTGCAAATTAAAAATAATTTTTATCTGCATCTACAGTACCTCTGAAAAAATATTTGGGCTTCTAGCAGTGTGTGGGACTTGTTCTATTAGTCCATCTATACTGACCTCCATCAGGTTGCAAACTGAATATAGTTTTTTCTGCATCTACCTCTGAAAAAATATTGGGCTTCTAGCTGTGTGTGGGTCTTGTTCTATTAATCCATCTATACTGACCTCCATCAGGTTGCAAACTGAATATATTTTTTTCTGCATCTACCTCTGAAAAAATATTGGGCTTCTAGCTGTGTGTGGGTCTTGTTCTATTAATCCATCTATACTGACCTCCATCAGGTTGCAAACTGAATATATTTTTTTCTGCATCTACCTCTGAAAAAATATTTGGCCTTCTAGTAGTGTGTCGGACTTTCTCTATTAGTCCATCTATACTGACCTCCATCAGGTTGCAAACTGAATATAATTTTTTTCTGCATCTAGCTCTGAAAAAATATTTGGCCTTCTAGTAGTGTGTCGGACTTTCTCTATTAGTCCATCTATACTGACCTCCATCAGGTTGCAAATTAAAAATAATTTTTATCTGCATCTACAGTACCTCTGAAAAAATATTTGGGCTTCTAGCAGTGTGTGGGACTTGTTCTATTAGTCCATCTATACTGACCTCCATCAGGTTGCAAACTGAATATAGTTTTTTCTGCATCTACCTCTGAAAAAATATTGGGCTTCTAGCTGTGTGTGGGTCTTGTTCTATTAATCCATCTATACTGACCTCCATCAGGTTGCAAACTGAATATATTTTTTTCTGCATCTACCTCTGAAAAAATATTTGGCCTTCTAGTAGTGTGTCAGACTTTCTCTATTAGTCCATCTATACTGACCTCCATCAGGTTGCAAACTGAATATAATTTTTTTCTGCATCTAGCTCTGAAAAAATATTTGGCCTTCTAGTAGTGTGTCGGACTTTCTCTATTAGTCCATCTATACTGACCTCCATCAGGTTGCAAATTAAAAATAATTTTTATCTGCATCTACAGTACCTCTGAAAAAATATTTGGGCTTCTAGCAGTGTGTGGGACTTGTTCTATTAGTCCATCTATACTGACCTCCATCAGGTTGCAAACTGAATATAGTTTTTTCTGCATCTACCTCTGAAAAAATATTGGGCTTCTAGCTGTGTGTGGGTCTTGTTCTATTAATCCATCTATACTGACCTCCATCAGGTTGCAAACTGAATATAATTTTTTTCTGCATCTAGCTCTGAAAAAATATTTGGCCTTCTAGTAGTGTGTCGGACTTTCTCTATTAGTCCATCTATACTGACCTCCATCAGGTTGCAAATTAAAAATAATTTTTATCTGCATCTACAGTACCTCTGAAAAAATATTTGGGCTTCTAGCTGTGTGCGGGACTTGTTGTATTAGTCCATCTATACTGACCTCCATCAGGTTGCAAACTGAATATATTTTTTTCTGCATCTACCTCTGAAAAAATATTTGGCCTTCTAGTAGTGTGTCGGACTTTCTCTATTAGTCCATCTATACTGACCTCCATCAGGTTGCAAACTGAATATATTTTTTTCTGCATCTACCTCTGAAAAAATATTGGGCTTCTAGCTGTGTGTGGGTCTTGTTCTATTAATCCATCTATACTGACCTCCATCAGGTTGCAAACTGAATATATTTTTTTCTGTATCTACCTCTGAAAAAATATTTGGCCTTCTAGTAGTGTGTCGGACTTTCTCTATTAGTCCATCTATACTGACCTCCATCAGGTTGCAAATTAAAACTAATTTTTATCTGCATCTACAGTACCTCTGAAAAAATATTTGGGCTTCTAGCAGTGTGTGGGACTTGTTCTATTAGTCCATCTATACTGACCTCCATCAGGTTGCAAACTGAATATATTTTTTTCTGCATCTACCTCTGAAAAAATATTTGGCCTTCTAGTAGTGTGTCGGACTTTCTCTATTAGTCCATCTATACTGACCTCCATCAGGTTGCAAACTGAATATAATTTTTTTCTGCATCTAGCTCTGAAAAAATATTTGGCCTTCTAGTAGTGTGTCGGACTTTCTCTATTAGTCCATCTATACTGACCTCCATCAGGTTGCAAATTAAAAATAATTTTTATCTGCATCTACAGTACCTCTGAAAAAATATTTGGGCTTCTAGCAGTGTGTGGGACTTGTTCTATTAGTCCATCTATACTGACCTCCATCAGGTTGCAAACTGAATATAGTTTTTTCTGCATCTACCTCTGAAAAAATATTGGGCTTCTAGCTGTGTGTGGGTCTTGTTCTATTAATCCATCTATACTGACCTCCATCAGGTTGCAAACTGAATATATTTTTTTCTGCATCTACCTCTGAAAAAATATTTGGCCTTCTAGTAGTGTGTCGGACTTTCTCTATTAGTCCATCTATACTGACCTCCATCAGGTTGCAAACTGAATATAATTTTTTTCTGCATCTAGCTCTGAAAAAATATTTGGCCTTCTAGTAGTGTGTCGGACTTTCTCTATTAGTCCATCTATACTGACCTCCATCAGGTTGCAAATTAAAAATAATTTTTATCTGCATCTACAGTACCTCTGAAAAAATATTTGGGCTTCTAGCAGTGTGTGGGACTTGTTCTATTAGTCCATCTATACTGACCTCCATCAGGTTGCAAACTGAATATAGTTTTTTCTGCATCTACCTCTGAAAAAATATTGGGCTTCTAGCTGTGTGTGGGTCTTGTTCTATTAATCCATCTATACTGACCTCCATCAGGTTGCAAACTGAATATATTTTTTTCTGCATCTACCTCTGAAAAAATATTTGGCCTTCTAGTAGTGTGTCGGACTTTCTCTATTAGTCCATCTATACTGACCTCCATCAGGTTGCAAATTAAAAATAATTTTTATCTGCATCTACAGTACCTCTGAAAAAATATTTGGGCTTCTAGCAGTATGTGGGACTTGTTCTATTAGTCCATCTATACTGACCTCCATCAGGTTGCAAACTGAATATAGTTTTTTCTGCATCTACCTCTGAAAAAATATTTGGCCTTCTAGTAGTGTGTCGGACTTTCTCTATTAGTCCATCTATACTGACCTCCATCAGGTTGCAAATTAAAACTAATTTTTATCTGCATCTACAGTACCTCTGAAAAAATATTTGGGCTTCTAGCTGTGTGTGGGACTTGTTGTATTAGTCCATCTATACTGACCTCCATCAGGTTGCAAATTCAAAATAATTTTTTTCTGCATCTAACCCAGCCAATAGTTTTGGCCTAATACCACAGTTTGGCCACTCAGCTCTGCTCGGTTACCATCCATTGTTTTTTTGTGCAAACAACTCCAGAGTTGTGAATTAGTTAACCACCAAAATGAGTGGAAAAAGGCCTGCTGCTGGTGGAAAGGGGAATAGGCGTGTTGGGAAGGGGAAAAAAGGTTGTGTCCGTGGGGTAGGTGTTAAAGCAACAGTAACATCTGCAGAAGAAAGACCATCTTCCAGCCAAACTAAAATGTCTACTTCTTTTAGCGGACAATGTGATAAGATCCCTTTCTTACGGCCACGCCAATCGCTACAAATTCCAGATGAGGCACAAAAACAGCAGGTGCTTCAACGGATATCAAGTGCTCCTTTAAGTGGGCTCTCCTCCACATCAACTTCAACATCACAAATACTCCAGTCCTCAAAGGTGTCACCCAAATCGCACTTGCTTCCTCACAGCTCCCAAATCTCCAGCTGCCCGTCTGAGTATGAGGTAGAACAGATGGTTGAGTCTGCAGAGCTGTTTACTCATACTATAGCCTGGGAATCAGAGGTCGACTCCAGCGCTTCTGTGAATCCAGACGAGGAAATGATCTGCACTGATGCCCAGAATCTTTATGAGTCGGATCCAGGACCAGACGCAGAAGGTTCTGACCATAATGTAGACCCTCATTCCCAAACTGTAACTCCTGTTGGTGGAGACAATGAGGAAGACGATGATAAGACTCAAATACCTGATTGGAGCGACAACTTTAGTTTTTTGTCAGGGCAGGAACAGGTTGGCTCTGAGGACGACGGGTGTGATAACGCACAGGGTGATGATGATGAGGTCGGAGATCCCACTTACTGTCAACCCACAGTCAGCCAAGAGATGAGGTCAGCAGAGGAGGTGGAGGAAGATGCTAGTGACGACGAGGTCAGGTTGCGCCTTCCTGGACAGAGACGTAGTACTGGAAGCACGTCAACAACTGCATCCTCAAACACAACTCTGCCTCTCACCACAAGTCGTGGTGGCTCTTCAGGTCGCATGGGTGCTAAGCCTTGCATAGCCTGGGCATTTTTTCAGATCGATAAAGATGACCCAACTCGTGTTATCTGTAACATTTGTCAGCAAAAGCTAAGTAGAGGCCAAAAAATACATAGTTTGAGTACTTCATGCATGAACCGGCACATGGACATGAAGCATAAGTTGCAGTGGGAAGCTCAGTGTGCTACAATGCGGCCTAGCCGGCCGGGCCAACCACCGTCTGCCATATCTTGTGCATCCGCGGCCTCTTCATCCTCTGTGACTGGGGGGACAGCAGTCACACCTGTTTTGGGGCGCAGACCTGCCACCTCTTTACCCGCAACAGCCAGCGTGATTGGAGGTGGTAACACCAGCTGGTGTTGAGCGCTGTCCGACATCGATAGCACCACCTTTGGATCAAGGCAACCTAACATGTCCACCTGCATCTTCCTCACAGACCGGCAGTTTGCCGGGGACACCCTTATCAACCCCGTCTAAGCACAATAGCCAGCCCTCGGTCCCTCAGATGTGGACAAGTAAAAGACCATTTCCTCCTAGCCATGAGAAAGCTAAGAGGTTGAATTTCACCATCTGCAAGCTCTTGGCTACAGAAATGCTGCCTTTCCGCCTGGTGGACACAGAGGATTTTCGAGACCTTATGTCCGTCGCAGTGCCCCAGTACCAGATGCCCAGTCGGCACTACTTCTCAAAGAAAGGTGTGCCTGCGCTCCACCAGCATGTCGCACACAACATCACCGCTTCTTTGAGAAACTCTGTGTGTGACAGGGTGCATTTCACCACAGACACTTGGACGAGTAAGCATGGACAGGGGCGTTACATGTCGCTGACTGGGCACTGGGTAACTATGGTGACAGCAGGACAAGGGGCTGCTGTCCAAGTCTTGCCGTCCCCATGAGTTGTGCGTCAATCCTCTTTATGTCAAAGTTCCTCCACTGCTTCTGCCTCCTCAACCTCCTCTCGGTCTTCCACCTGCACCCAAAGCCTGTCTGGTCATGCCACAAGCTTTCTAACTGCGCAGAAGGGATCCTGCACACCTCCTTACTATGCTGGCAGTAGGGCTCAACGTCATCAGGCGGTTTTTACATTGAAATGTCTGGGAAATGTGAGTCACACAGCTGAGGAGTTGTGGTCAGCTCTGGAGAACCAATTTCATGAATGGTTGTCTCCACTGGACCTGAAACCAGGGAAGGCCATGTGCGACAATGCTGCAAACCTGGGTGCGGCCCTTCGCCGGGGCAATGTCACACACGTGCCTTGTATGGCTCACGTGTTGAACCTGGTTGTCCAGCAATTTTTAGCCCACTATCCCAGACTAGATGGCCTTCTGCAGAGGGCACGGTCGCTGTGTGCTCACTTCCGCCGTTCGCATCCCGCAGCTCAGCGACTTACATCTCTACAGAAGTCGTTGGGCCTGCCACTTCACCGGCTAAAATGCGATGTGCCTACCCGGTGGAATTCAACTCTGCACATGTTGCAGCGACTGTGGCAGCACCGACAAGCCCTGGTGCAATACGTTCTGACGTATAGCCTGGGCCAACGAGATTCAGAGGTGGGGCAAATCACGCTGGAGGAGTGGTCTCAGATCAGGGACCTATGCACCCTTCTGCACAGTTTTGAAATGGCGACGAAGATGTTTAGTGCTGACGATGCCATTATCAGCATGACTATTCCAGTGATTTACATGCTGGAGCACATGTTAAACAGAATTCGGAGTCAGGTGGTGGCACAAGAGGAGGTGGAGGAAGTAGAGGAGGAGGAGTTGTATGCGGAAGGGCTAACATCTGCAAGGTCCAGAAGGTCGGCAGCACCAAGGCGGCAGGCATGTGAGGGTGGGGGAGATGGTTTTACCAGGGCGCATGGTAGCAGCCAAACTAGTGAGGAAGGTGCAGGAGCCCAGGAAGAAGTGGAGGACGAACTGATGGAAGACTCATCAGATGAGGGAGACCTTGATCACATTTCTGTTGTGCGAGGTTGGGGGGAGAGGACAGAGGAAGGAAGCATGATTGTTACCTCGCCACCAACACAACAGGGACTTGGTGCTCCTGGATGCGCAACACACATGAGTGCCTTCTTGCTGCACTACCTGCAACATGACCCTCGAATTGTGAGAATTAGAAATAATCCTGACTACTGGGTTGCCACACTGTTAGATCCCCGGTACAAAAGTAAATTTGCAGAAATTATTCCTGCCATAGAAAGGGATGCACGCATGCAGGAGTATCAGCAGAGACTGTTGCAGAATCTTACATGTGCTTTTCCACAAAATACCAGTGGTGCACGTAGTGAATCTCACAGTTCCAACTTGCCAACCGTGGGACCGTCAAGTGTTCAGCACTCAAACCGTAACAGAACCACAGTATCTGCTGGTAACATCAATTTTGCGGAATCATTTCACCACTTTTTTAGCCCATCCTTTGCAAGGCCACAGGAGACAAGAAGTCTGACACATAGTCAACGCCTAGAGAC
Source organism: Phyllobates terribilis (assembly GCF_046119375.1). NCBI lineage: Eukaryota > Metazoa > Chordata > Amphibia > Anura > Dendrobatidae > Phyllobates > Phyllobates terribilis. The sequence goes on from NW_027362767.1 coordinate 280,580,537, forward strand.
GATGGTACAGGAGTATCTCCAAGTAAACATTGAAGCCACGACTGTGTCACTGGACCCTTGCTCTTTTTGGGCTTCCAATCTGGATAAATGGCCGGAGCTAGCCACTTACGCCTTGGAGATCTTGTCATGCCCCGCAGCCAGCGTTCTGTCTGAACGTGTGTTCAGCGCTGCTGGTGGTGTGCTGACAGATAAGCGCACGCGGCTCTCCACTGATAATGTAGACAGACTCACGTTCATAAAGATGAACAAATCATGGATCCGAACCGACTTTTCTACCCCTGTGTCATCCTGGGGAGAGTAAAAGCTTGATGATTGGTTAAAATCACCCTACCAAACGTTTTAAGCTTTCAAATTACTAATCATGTTTATCTGTATCTTGACTGGAAAATAATTTGGGCTTTGTAGCAGTGTGCAGCACTGATCCTATTACGCCATCTATAATAAGCTCCACCAGATTTAAAATTAAAAATAAATTTTAGCTGCATCTAGCCCGGAAAATAATTTTGGGGCTCCGAGATGCGCAAGACACATAAGTGCCTTCTTGCTGCACTACCTGCAGCATGACCCTCATATTGTCAGAATTCGAAGTAATCATGACTACTGGGTTGCCACACTCTTAGATCCCCCAAACTTTTCGATCAACCTTTTCATTTTAATAAAGACCAAAAAAATGGTCATTTTTGAAATTATAAGCATTAGCAGGTTGTTAGAAACTGAAATCAAACAGTTTTCAACTCAAAACTTTATTCTAGGTGATGTTACATTTTCACATAGGACCCCTTGTTCAAAAGGAGCTTCTGAACTCTCTCGTCCATTGAATTTGTCAGGTTTTGGATGGTTTCTGCTTCAATTGTTTTGCATGAGGACAGAATACCCTCCCAGAGCTGTTGCTTAGATGTGAACTGCCTCCCGCCATCATAGACACTCCTTTTAATGATGCTCCAAAGGTTCTGAATGGGGTAGAGGTCAGGGGAGCATGGGGGTCACACCATAAGTTTGTCCCCTTTTATGCCCATATCAGCCAGAGATGCAGATGTTTTATGTGCAGCATGAGATGGTGCATTATCATGCAGAAAAATGATCTTGCTGTGAAATACACGGTTCTTCTTCTTCTTGAACCATGGCAGGAAGTGCTGTTTGAGAAAATCCACATACATTATGGAGTTCATCTTTAGCGCCTTCAGGGATCCTAAAGGGGCCGACAATCTCTCTCCCCATGATTCCAGCCCAAAACATTACTCCACCTCCTCCTTGTTGGCGCTGTAGCCGTGTTTGCGTGGGGTGTCCATCAACCAGCCATCCTCCACTCCATCCATCTGGACCATCGAGCGCTGCACGGCACTCATCCGTGAACAAAACAGTTTTGAAATCAGTCTTCATGTAATGTTTGGCCCACTGGAGCCGTTTCTGCTTGTGTGAAGTGGATAGAGGAGGTCGACAGGATGGCGTATGCACAGCTGCAAACCTCTGAAGGACCCTGCATCTTGTTGTTCGGGGGACGTTGGAGGCACAAGCAGCTTCAAAAACTTGTCTGCTGCTATGACAAGGCTTTTTTGCCGCTGCTCTTTCAACCTGACGTAATTGCCTGTAGGAAAGAGTCCTCAATTTGCCCTTATCAGCACGCACACGTGTGTACTGTGAATCAGCTACATACTTCTTGATTGCCAAGACACTTCATCCTGATCATCGCACAATGTTGATTGTAGTCATGCCTTGACCTAAACACTCCACAATTTGTTGCTTCTCAGCAGCCGACACATCCTTTTTCTTTCCCATTTTGGCAGAAAATGTTGGCTGCTTAATAATGTGAGAGAGCCTTCTTAAGTAGTCTTGCCTTTCATTGGACACACCTGCCAAACTAATTAGCACAGGTGTCTGCAATTGCTTACAGTGATATAAAGAGCCCTGACACACATCACCATCAATGAGTTTAACTGACAAACAAACAAATTCTTCCCTTATCACTCCTAAACACTTTTTGCATAATAATTTGGAACGCGGTGTACATGTGCTTTTCCACAAAACACCAGCGGTTCACGTAGTGAATCTTACAGTTCTAACTTGCCAACCGTGGTCTGTATGGAATTGTTCAATAAAGGGCCCAAAATTAAGATAACATAGATGGGAGAGGTCTCTATGAATAGGAATTCCTAAGTATTTGATACCCTGTGAGGGCCAGGCAAAGGGAAAGTTGGACTGGATGGAATCCTATATGGATTTGGGGAGGGAGACATCGAGGGCCTCAGACTTCACTGCATTGATTTTAAAATTTTAACATGTAACAAAGTGATCTATTTCAGCCATAACAGCATGGATGGATATATGTGATTGAGTGATATATACTAGGACATCATCAGCAAATAGAGAGCACTTGTACTCGGTGCCTCCCACCTCAATCCACCTAATATTGGGGTTATGGCGAATTGATGAGAGCAGGTGCTCCATCACTAGGATGTATAAGAGAGGGGACAGAGGACATCCCTGCCTTGTCCCATTGGTGATTGTGAAAGGTGATGAAAATGTTCTGACGCACCCCCTGGGCCTTGGGACACCCGGAGCCGGACCCTTTTTGGTGGATGCTGGTGGTTGTAGTCTTCGTGGCGGCGACCCGGTTCCGTGGCTCAGGGCGGTCAAACCAGTGGCGGAACTATTTATGTGGTTTTGATGTTTAAATGTCCGACTACGCCACCCGTGGATTGCGGTCAGAGTGAACCGCCGCTACAGGGCAGACCGCTGAGGCTGGTGTTGTGGGTGCAGCAGAGCGTAGCATAACTCCCCACGGGAGGAGTATAGCCTCAGGGCAGTGTATGCGGAGGATGGGGGTGATGGTGCAGGGCAGCAGCAGTAACGACACGGAGTCAGTGATGCAGTCCAGGGCCTTTACTCACAGTTCTTATTATCCAGACCACGTCTGCAGGTAACGGCTGCCCACGTCGTACTGTGCTCACCAGGTGAGGGGCTCAGACAACTCCCAGATAACTTTGGAGCACTTCACAGGACCCCCTTTGTGTGTCCTTTGTCTGGCCTTTCTTACCAACACTTCTGTCCGGCTGCCTCGGGCCTCCTCTTGGTAAACTTGGCGCCAGTTTCCCTGACCCTATGTGGTGCCTTCCTAGCGGGTGTAGCGAGGGGCTGCGCCACATAAAATGTCAGAGCCTCCGGTTTCTAGCTGAGGGTCGTTTCCTGCCTCCACTAGTTCGGGGACCGGTCTCCCCCTTTGGCCTGACCCCTCCACGCAGGTGGATTCGGGCGTGCGGTGGCGACTCGCCTGTCCACACCCCTGGGATCCCTTCATTCCTCGTTCCTGGAGCCTTCTCCGCTCCTCTTCCTTCCTTCTCCCTCTTCCAGGCCTGGGCCTCTGTTACTAGGCCCGCCTCCGGAGCAGAGCTCATGCAGAGCCCCTGCTCCCTGCCACTTCTGCTCAGACTTCTCTGCACTGAACTAAGATGGTGCCCACCTTTTATACTCCCTTCTCAATGCACCCAGGAACTGCTTCCTCCCTGCTCCTGCACTACAGGGTTCCCCTTCCTCAGTGTTCCCTCCCCCCACTCCAGCCAGGGACAGGGACTGTCGTGCCCATCTCAGGGGCATATTGGTCGCCCTGCCCCACGGCAATGTGGTGTAATGCATGCAGGTGTCGGGTCCTGATCCACACTCCATCCTTACCTGAGAGTGAGATATCACACCTCTGGGTGAGGTGCAATACGTCTGTAGCAACCGAGCCCTCAGGGTGCTACAGTTCCATTTATCTTCAGCCTAGGTGACGTATTGCGATACAGGGCCGTGATTTTGGCTATAAAAGGGTCCCCTAGACCCCTACCCCAAGCTTTTTAAGAGAATCATATATGGCGTGCCAGGAGACTCTATGGAATGCTTTCTCAGCATCCAACGAGAGTATCTAATTACAAATTTTTAACTGCATCTAGCCCAGGAAATACTTTGTGCCTAGTAGCAGTGTCTGCTAGTCAGCGGATTATCCCGGCTGTTAAGCAAGCTACACCACCTGTAGTTTAGACACTTAATTTTTTCAAAGGAAATGCTTCGGGACCATGGGATACTCAGTGAAGAGCATCAGGAGGCACCCCAAGGCATAGGGGCTGGGACTGGCAGTAGGATGCCTTGCGGTGGACAGCCGAGCTCGATCCTTATAAAAGCTTTTTAACTGCAGCAGCTTTAGTGGACGCTACTGGAGCTGTAATTACGCGGCTGCTGGCATGAGACTTGCCCTCCAATAGATCCTTGTAAATGGATTTAAAGTGTATTCATTCAAATTAGAGAGACAATTTTAATTAAAAAGCTTAGAGCTGCCTCCACCACAGGGGGGCTCGCTCGACCCACCAGCGGACAGGCACCAGTATTGGGAGAGGGGGGCTGGCCATCAGGGTTCACCGCGGCTCTGGCACAAACCCGGCGACACGGAGGTGGCACGGGCAGGAGCGGACTGGCCGTGTCGGCTTCTCACTTTTTGGATTTTAGAAGGGCATGACATGCCTATATCTGTGTCTCCCCCTCCTTTTACTCCTCCACCTCTTTTATTTTCGCATGACTATATGTACTTGTCACTTTTCCATGTGTTAGTTGTGTCTTCTGAGCAGTTTGTCAGCTTTTGGACACCTTTGAAGGTGTTTTCTATGTGTTTCTATGTGTTTTTGTTTGCCTGCCATTGGTTTTAACGGTGTTCGAAGGTGTTCGACGAACAGTTCGACGAACAGTTCGGCGAACACACGGGTGTTCGACGAACCGAACGGAACTCGAACACTACGGGGGTGGCTCAACACTATCCATGACATCCCCATTACCGACTGGCCAGGCTACCGAGTACCCCACGACACAGGGGGCGCGTCAGAATTAATAGTGCTATATAAGTGAGATAAATAAATAAAATATTTGCAAAAAAAATTGAATATGAAAGCGTTCTCAAGATTTAATTAAAACAGGAACACGAAAGCAAATATTAATTTTTAGTCAAATGACTGGACCAATCTACACTAAACTTGACAAATAGCTAAATCAAGTGGTTCCAAAAGTTTTAAACCGGATTTCAGCTCTCAGAACAGAAAAGTAAAAGTTAATTTACAGCCACATGAATGCTCCAAATTTGCAACATAGATAAATCTGGCACTTTGAGAGGTTTTACATCGAGTTTAAGTTCTCTACCCTGTTATTCACATAATAGAAAAAAATGAATACAAAAGTGTTTTAGAGATATTTACACAAAAAGGAACATGAAAGTAAATATTAGTTTATGGTCAAATGACTTGACCAATCTACATTAAACTTTGTAAATACTTAAATCAGGTGCTTCCGAAGGTTTTAGACCATAGTTCAGTTGTCTCTACCATTCTCGAGATATTCATCGCAAAATGAAATACAAAAGAAATATTAATTTATATCCAAAAGTCTGGAGCAATCTGCCTCATATTTGGCAAGCATGTGAATCAGGTGCTTTACAATGGGTTCTTGACATATTCGCAGAGTACAAAAGAAAACATTACTTTATTGGCAAACGACTTAACCAATCTGCTCAAAATTTGCCATATAGTTAAATAAGGCATTTCAAAAGGCTTTGGGTTTCATCTCTATAGAACCCCACGTTCTTGACATATTTGCAAAAAAAAATGAATACAAAAGCGTAATCGAGATACTGATCAAAAAAGGAACATAAAATTAATTTAATTTACGATCAATGACTGGGTCAATCTGCCCCCTATTTTACACATGAGTAATGAAGGTGCTTCAGGAGGTTTTAAACTGGATTTCAACTCTTTAGGACATACCATTGTCTACAGATAAAAAAAATTAAAACAAAAGCAAGTATTAATTTACAGTCAACTGATTGGATCAATATACCCCAAATTTGCTTCATAGGTAAAATGTGATGATAGCAAATGCTGACGCACCAGCCGTGAGGTGGTCAAGGAGACTGAGATCAAAAGTCAGGAGGGTATGTCATAAACTGAGGGGTGAGGCAAAGGCTTAGTCAGGTCACAATTTGGGGTCAGAATTCCAAGAAGGTAGAGGATTAAGAAAAAGGGGCTGGGCAAACAGATGGTCAAAGGAAAATCCAAGGTCAAGCAACAAAGGTCTGATTACTAGAACTTAAAGCACAGCACTGACACACACACCATTTGAGCAGAGCTACTACTGGCAAAGATTAGAGGCAGACAGCCAGCCAAATAGCCTGGGAATCACTTCAAACTGGAGAAACCTGTAGGAAAACCAAGACACCCTGGCCATGATTGGGTGACTGGACTGTCACTTACCATACTGACAGGTCAGCATGCCCAAGCCTCAGATTGGACTGCTGAGTTGTCTATTACAATACTGACAGCTCAACACGCCCCTGCCCCAGATTGGATGGCTGCACTGGCAGTCATCACATTGAGTGAAGGAATTGTGACATAAATCATGAACTTTGAAAGGTTTTATACCAGGTTTTAGCTCTCTTGGAGACATTCTGGAGATATTTACCAAAAATGGAATACAGAAGCAAATATTATTTACAAACGGCACACAAAGGACACAAATTCAATTTTTTCATCATATTTTCCATCTTTTTGCAGGATGCAGCCAGGCCCTTTACTGTTGGGGTGATTTGGGGTGTCTGTCATATGGGGTGCACTTATATTGTGCTGGGCAGCCCATCTGATCTAATAGTATGGGTGATATCAACAGGCTGTAAGACAGACACTGTATCACAGATATCTGTGTGACTGGCTGTTAAGGGGACAGTTGCAAACAACTTTATTAATAATGGAAAGCAACCGAACCCGGGGTCCGCGATGCAGCCTGGAGGACTGCGGCCGAACACCTTCCGGGTAAGAAGCTAAAACAACCAACTGAAATAACAATCCCTTCCGTGTTACTGCACACCCGAACGGGAATAGGGATTCACACTATCTCCGTTAACTGCACGAGAGATGTGCAACAAATAATGTATCCGTAGCCCTGTTTACTGCACAGTGACTACGCAGCAGGCGCTAGGATGCGTGCGTGATTCACGCCGGCGTATACATGCTCCCAGACGGCGTGCTACCAGACTGAGGAGTATCTCTCCACGTGGCTAACAGGCGGTGCCGGGAATACGGAGTCTGCAGTCTGCTCGGGGTGTATAGCGATCCCCTTGTTGGAGCCAGACTGTCAGGCTACCTGCCTCCCTCCATCCAAGGCTGTCTATCCCCTGCTAAACCTGCCTGTCAGAAGCTATAACAGCAATAGCACACGTGGAGCCCAAACGACCAAGCGTCCACACAATAACACCATCTCAGCTCAATGATCAGAGCGCGCTGCCATATTTGTGGGCGGGCTATTTAAAGATTAAGCCCTGCCCACTGTCGCCTTATTGGTGACATCACCCACGACCAATCAGGCGGTGCCAGGTCACCGGATCAGCTGACTCCCAAGCCACCAATCACAGTCCACTATGTCACAGGCATGCTCAGTGCAATGTATCCTGGACTTAGGCTGTAGCAGCCCTGTTTCCCTCCGCAACCTATGCTTCATGTTGCTAGGAACAAAGACCCAAGAGACAAGTTGTACATCTCGTGCACCAGCTAGGTGTTGGGACCGATGACGATGCTGAGCAGCATCTTCCCTGGCTGGACTTGAATGGGGAGACCACAGAATCCACTGATGATGCTGAACCCATTTTGGATCCAGAAAACACCCGACACCTAACACTGGCGGCGGCCTATGCAAGCCTCATCTGTGTGCATTTTTAATACTAGGCAACCACCCTCTCCATGAATTGGTATTTATTTTATTTATTTTACTCACTTATATAGCGCCATTAATTCCACAGCACTTTACAGACACTCATGGGCACTGTCCCCATTGGGGCTCACAATCTAGATTCCCTATCGGTATGTCTTTGGAGTGTGGGAGGAAACCCACGCAAACACGGGGAGAACATACAAACTCCCTGCAGATGTTGTCCAGTGCTAACCACTGAGCCACCGTGCTGCCCAAGGTCTGTCAGTATTTTGCACCTGTGCTGCCCCCGCCTTTATTATGGGGGTCTGCTGCATCCTGCTAGTGTATTGGTAATCTGACCTGGAGTTGGAAAGGCTGTTTTTTGTTGTGTTTTTTTTCAAATATTATTTACAACCAAACGTCTTGACAAATCTGCTCCAATTTTAGCAAACAAGGTAAATCAAGTGCTTTAGGGTTTCAGCTCTCTAGGACCTACCATTCACAACATATTAGCAAAAAATGGAATACAAAAGACAACAATAATTAACGGACAAACTACTGGACCAATCTCCACAATATTTGGCACATGGGTAACTGAGTTACTTCGGAAGGTTTTAGATAGGGTTTCAGCTCCCAGGACCTACCATTCTCCATAAAAAAGCAGAATACAAAAGCAAATAATAATTTAAATCTCTTCAGAAAACCACAAGAGAGATGTAAAATTTCTGCACCTAACAACTCAGTATGGCAAATTTCTGCGCATAAAAATGTAGATATGGTGATTCATATCAGTAGTATACAAAGATTTTAGCAATACACAAACAATAAACACTTAAATCAAATAGACCGTTGCAAAGCTAGGTATTTCCACTTGTCTATTTTATATACACTGGGTGCAGAATTATTAGGTGAGTATTTTGACCATTTCATTATTTTTATGCAGATTTTTCAACTCCAAGCTATATAAACTTAAATGCTTATTGGATGAAGCAGACCAGGTGTTGTGTATTTTTGTAATGATTGAGAGTGAGGCCTAAGGATATCAATACCTTTTATCAAGGTGTGCAGAATTATTAGTCAGATTGTTTTCATCAGGTAAGATGGGCCAAAAAAAATATTTAATATTATTAAAAGTCTTACAGAGAGATGCAGCACTCCTGAAATTGCTAAGATATTGGGGCGTGATCACAGAACCATCAAACGTTTTGTTGTAAATAGTCAACTAGGTTGAAAAAAAAACATATTGAGAAAAAGAACGTGAAGTGACCAGGAACCATTATCCTCCAGTGTTGTCATATTCCAAAGCTGCAACCTTCCTGGAGTGCCCAGAAGTACAAGATGTTCAGTGATCAGAGACATGGCCAAGACAAAGAAGGCTGAAACCCAGACCACCACTGAACAAGAGACAGAAATTGAAACATCAGGACTGGGACAAGAAATATCTGAAGGCAATTTTTTCAAAGGTTTTACGGACTGATGAGATGAGAGCGATTCTTGACAGTACAGATGGATGGGCCCATGAATGAATCAGTAATGGGCAAAGACCTCCACTTTGACTCAGAAGCCAGCAAGGTGGAGATGGGGTACTGCTATGTGCTGGCATTATTAAAGATGAGCTAGTTGGACCTTTTCGGTTTGAAGATGGGACACAAAATCAACTTCAAAATCTACTGCCAGTATTTAGAAGACACCTTTTCAAGGAGTGGTACAGGAAAAAGTCAGCATCTTTCAAGAAAAACATGATTTTTATGCAGGACAATATTCCATCGCATGCATCGGACTCTCCACTGTTTGCCCCTTTATCACCTGACCTACACCACATTGAGAACTTGTGGGATCATCTTAAATGGGAGATTTAAAGTGAAGGACATCAGTCCACCGCTCTGAACAGTGTCTGAGAGTCTGTGATTGGTGTTGCCCAAAAAGTTGTTTGTCAACAGATTAAGAAACTAGCAGACTCCATGGAATTAAGGCTTATGGCTGAAAATAATGGTGACTATATTGGCCACTGATACTTTTTTGAAACGTCAGAAATGTATTTTTGCACATATTGAGTTGTTTGATTATTGTTCACACTTTATCAGATGAAAATAAACAAATGAGATAGGAAAATATATATTTTTCATTTAGTCGCAAAACAATTTTGCACACTAATAATTGCCCAATAATTATGCACACATAGGTATTATTCTAAGAAAGACAAAACTTCACTTTTACTTTCTTAAATATTCAGGTTTCAGGTATATTAAAGTGAACCTGACAGGTGAAACATGCTGCCCAAAAGCGCATATAGGCAGAGGCTTGTCAGTCACAGTCAGCGGGCGGAGAGAAGATGCTGGGGACCCGCCTGTATGACTAGTGAACAGTACAGCTTGGTCCCCAGCAGCTAATAAAAGTATGTTTTTTTCTTAAATGTCTCAGCATTTTAGAGTCAAACATACATGGCTGGGATACTAAAGCTAGTGACTGATTCATTTATCACCTGTCAGGTTCCATTTAACCTTTTGGATTGACTGACAGCACTGTAGTTGTTCAACAATAAAATGAATACTCAAAAATACAAATTGTATAATAATTGTGCACACAGTGTATACAGTACACACAGTGCTCAGCATAAATCAGTACACCCCAACATATTTGTCAGAAAACAATTAGTTTCCTTATAGAGTTTAGACTACAAAATTCTAATTAACAAGAATTCAAGCACAGGTAAGTCTACTTACTCATTAAACAGGTGTCCAGCAGATAATTCACTATAAAAGGGTATTACTTAACAGAGAAAATGTTTTCCCATTTCATGCTGTCAGCAATGGCACAGCATGGAAGAGAAATGTCACAAGACCTGAGAAAGAAAATAATTTCTTTACACGAGAAAGGTGAAGGCTGCAAGAAGATCAGCAAATCATTTCTTATCAGTCAAAACACTGCAGCAAAACTGGTACAAAAATTTAACAAAGATAGAACTGCAGCCATCTCACAAAGACATCCATGCTGATCACGACAGTTAACACCTAAACGGGAGCATTTTCTGATGAGAAAGGATGAGCAAAAATTGACAAATTGACATGCAAGTTCACTGCAATTAGTTTAAGAATGTTTGTGGCCCCATCAGTTGCCGTGCACCTGAGGTCAGCCTTGGTGTGGCGCTTAGCCATGGCCCTCCAGGCTCTCCTCCAGTCTTGTCACAGTGGTTCCACCACCCAGTCCATTACATAACAAGGTCAATTGAACAGAGAAATATATCTCAAATCTATATAAGAAAGTGCAAGTTCAAGGAAACAGTAACATAAGGCATACAATTACAGCCCATTTGGTATATAGATATGTACAAATCTATCTTGAGTCCTTGATAGAAAAAGTGACAAGTGCAGTAGGATAATGTGTCGAGAAATGAAGGGAATGTATGCGTGAACTGTGGCGCCCCTGAGGGTTCAGTCGCCACAGGGGTACTGCACCTCAGTAGAGGTGTGGCATCTCCTCTTCCAGGTAAGGATGGAGCACTTCTCAGGACCCTACTTCACCATTCAACACTACACCACTCCTGTCCTGAGGGGGGCTTTAAGGCACCAGGGTGCTGCCCCAGCCGGGATACAGGAGATGGGGGGAACCAAAGATAGGGGGAACCATGTAGTGGGTGAGTGTGGAGGACACACTTTTAGGATGCACTAATAGCATCATATTTAACCAACGGCCATCTTAAGTTCAGGGTCTTTGGTTGTGGGTCTTCGGCCGGAAGGCAGCGCAGGGCCTCATCTGGCTGGAGGCTTACGGTCCTCGGTCTCAGGCCTCGAGATGAGGAGCGGGGTGGAGTGATCGGCGGTGGAGTATTGGCACCTCTACCCCGGCCAGGGTCCCAGAAGCAAGAAGGCCAAGGCGGGGAGCAGAGGAGAAAGCTCCGCAGGCGGGGAGCAGAGGAGAAAGCTCCGCAGGCGGGGAGCAGAGGAGAAAGCTCCATAGGCGGGGAGCAGAGGAGGAAGCTCCGTAGGCGGGGAGCAGAGGAGACAAGCTCCACAGGCAAAAGGATCCCAGGAGGGATACGGACGGAGCGGCATACGCCACCTGTATTTCTTCACTCTGGTCAGGCCAGAGGGACTACTGCTGCAAGAGGAGTGACCGGCCCCCGATATCTGACTGTGTACTTCACGTCACTGTTGGAAAGCCCGGCGGCTTAGTGGATCCCAGAGGGGGACACAAGCGTGAGGGAGAAGGAGAAAGTGAGGGAGAAGGAGAGGAACACACCAACGGGGTCTTGACAGGTGCTGCTGATCTATCTGGAAAGTGCTGAACCCCCTTCCTGGTGGCCGCAGCACGCCGCGAGGAGCAGAGGGAAGCTTTGCGGCTAAAGTTCATCTTAATGTGAGTAGAAACCCTGGATGACTTCACACCCCGCTTCAGCCTGTTATTTACTGCGCGGCACTGCACCCACCATCCCTTCTCACACTGCCCTGAGGCCCGCTCCGCCTGCTGGGAGCCGTCCCATCATAGCTGTCAGCAACACCGGCCTCAGTGGACTGAAACAGAGCTGGTGTCCATCACTGGAAACCGTAAGTGGCATAGTCGAATTACCACTCAACCCTGAAGGCCCATTACATCTTTTATGTGACCTCCCTGGGCACGGAACGGGTCTAGGCCACGACTGCACCCCCCCCCCCCAACATCTGACCCGGCTCTGAGTAACCCCACTTCCCAGGGTGAGGGCTGTGAGCGTCACAGAACTGTGTGTGAATAACTGTAAAAAAAGAAGACCAGTGTAATGAAAAACTGAAATGTGAAGGAATGGAGGGATGAGTAAAAGGCAATGTAAGTAAGTGAGGGAGAGATGGAGACATAAGTGACTAAAAAGTTGAAGATAATAAGAAGGAGGTGATGGTGACCGCTGCAAGTATCTCTCTGGGAATACCTTACACACTTTGGTGCTTTTTGACTACCTTGCACATACTAATTCCAAATCTGCACTTGCCACTTTACTCTTTTTTTGGAATTATGAGCATCAACTGTACATACATTTGCCTAATCCTATAACTCTCAAATCGGTGATATCAACCCCTTTGTTTTTTTGACTACATTATCCCACTACACTTGTCACTTTTTCTGTCAAGGACTCTGGATAGGTGTGTATATACAGTGGGGAAAAAAAGTATTTAGTCAGCCACAACTGTGCAAGTTCTCCCACTTAAAAAAGATGAGAGAGGCCTGTAATTGAGAGAGGCCTGCTCCTGGGCCTCCAACAGCACCCTCCGTCCCCAGCCACGTACACCCTGGAGCAGCTGCTAAGCCCGGAACCTCCAACCCCAGGCGCTGACTCCGAGGACCTCCTGCTCGGCTCCCTCCCGGAACCGCCAGCACCGGCACCCAAGTGGGTGTACGGAGCGCCCTCGTTTGATTGGTCTGCCAAGTTCGAGGACCAGCAGCAGCGCCCTCTACTCCCCGTACCAGCACCCCCGGCTGCCCGCCATGAAGGGGAAGAGTATAGGTGGGACAACCGGGGGGGGGGGGACCTGATGGGGTTTCCGCAGGAGACCCAGGCCCAAGCCCTGCAGAGAGAGGAGTTCTGCAGACGGGAGCTCCAACAGCTAGCAAAAGAGCGGCGCACCCGGCGAGTGCGCTCAGAGCAACTGGAGGCCAGAAACAAGGCCGCCAAGGCACAGGTACGCCAAAACGAGACCATTCGGCCTAGTCCCCGGAAGGAGGGACTAATAGTCAAATTCAACCAAGAAGCCGAATGGGGCTTTATACGTGACCCAGAATTTGACCGGGACATTTTTGTGAACAGGCGGGATGTCGAGTCCCACCTAGAGCAAGGACACCCTGACCGGAATTTATATCCTGGTGACTATGTCTCCTACACCAGGCACCATGGGGAACGCGGGTGGTACACCCTCCAAGTCCATCGCATGTTTAAGGAGGACGAGGACATGCCCCTGCAGCCTGAGGCTGATGACCCAGCCGGGTTAGTCGGCGAGCACCAGGAACATCCTCAGTGGGGATACCACTACTAGTGTAAAAGTAGATGGGACTAAAACCTGTACATAAGTTGCCCGGAAGGGTGCAGTGACTCAGTGTTTGTTACCCAGTTACCCGTAAGGGTACAAAGACTGACAGGCTGAGGACTGTGAGCAGCCAAAGACTTATACCTGTACATAGTTTGCACTTCTTAAAGTGCCCTTTATTGGTTTTATATACACAACCACAGACCTCAGAACAAAAACCCGTTTGGCGTGGCCGAAGACGAGGTCCAGGACCTGGATCGTCTGTGCCTTGCAGAGGGTTTTCGGACGGGTCCCTCATGCTGCTCAAATTGCACCTTTACTAGTGAGATGGACACCCTGTTTGGGATCTCACTACATTTACTTGAAAAATGTTGAAAATGTTTTACATGAAAAAAAAAATATATGTATATTCAAGTGAAATGTTTTATATTGTTCTTGATAATGTTAACCAGTAACGTTCAAGTAATGTGCCTCCCATAAAGGGAAGAAAAAGTTTTATAATCTTCTAAGTGATGCATCTAAAAATTTTGTTTAACATACCTGGTGGCGGGCTTGCATAGTGCACCATCTCTCACTATGCAAGATCGCAAACTTGATCATTGGTCCAGTCTGCTAGCCTGGCTTCTTTCCATGCTGTCTGTTTGTCTCTGTTCTGACTGCTTAGGGCAGCGGCCCGGTTACTTCCTGATTCTTGTAGCTGCTTGGGCACACCCCTAATGCGTCTTCAGCCTATTGCTGTCAGTCACTGGATATTTAAACCAGCTTCACTTGGAAGCTGATGCCTGAGCAACGTGTTTATTCAGTGTGCTCTTTCACTCTGAATGTGCCAGGTCCTATTCTGTGTTTTCTTGCCTGCCTGTCTGCCTTCCTGGAGGCTGTATTTCCAGGCCTGTCTGAACACGCTCCTAGCCTGTTCGTCCCGCCCTCTGGGGGCCGCATACCCAGATTCGCTCCTGTATCTCGCTGCAGTAACAGTTCCTGTCTGAACTGTCTCCTAACCTGCTTCCCATTTTTCTCTATGTCCGTACCTTCCCTTTCTCCTGCATTGTCTGAACCAGCACTTGGCTTTACGTTCCTGTATTCTGTTGCAGTAACAGTTCCTGTCTGAACTGTCTCCTAACCTGTTACTTGTTTTGTCTCTATTTCCGTTTCTTCCCTTTTGCTGCAGTGTCTGAACCAGCATTTGGCTTTACCTAGGCTCGTTCCTGTATTTCGTTGCAGTAACAGTTCCTGTCTGAACTGTCTCCTAACCTGTTACTTGTTTTGTTTCTATGTCCGTTTCCTCCTTTTTGCTGCAGTGTCTGAACCAGCACTTGGCTTTACCTAGGCTCGTTCCTGTATTTCATTGCAGTACAGTTCTTGTCTGAACTGTCTCCTGGCCTCTTACCTGTTTTGTCTCTGTGTCAGTTTCCTCTCTTTTTCTGCAGAGTTTGAACCTGCACCTAACTCCTACTCGTTGTCGCTGTACTTCTGTTTGTGAGTTTGGAGTCCACTCGCTACTTCTTTGCAAGTACCTTGTGTGTATCTGGTTCTGCTTTTCCTTTCCAGTCTGTTCCGTGTGAACAGAGCCCTGTCCCCTCTGCTCTGTCTTTGCTCACCGCTTTGGCGGTTTATCTCTGTTCCGCCTTACTTACCGCTCTTGCGGTTTCTGCCCGCTCTGCTCAGCCTTGTCCACCACACTTGCAGTTTCGCTCTGCTCAGCCCTGTCCACCGCATCTGCGGTTTCGCTCTGCTCTGCCTTGTCCACCACATCTGCGGTTTCGCTCTGCTCAGCCCTGTCCACCGCACTTGCGGTTTCGCTCTGCTCTGCCTTGTCCACCGCATCTGCGGTTTTGCTCTGCTCTGCCTTGTCCACCGCACTTGCAGTTTCGCTCTGCTCAGCCTTGCCCACCGCACTTGCGGTTTTGCTCTGCTCAGCCTTGTCCACCGCACTTGCGGTTTAGCTCTGCTCTGCCTTGTCCACAGCATCTGTGGTTTCGCTCTGCTCAGCCTTGTCCACCACACTTGCAGTTTCGCTCTGCTCAGCCCTGTCCACCGCATCTGCGGTTTCGCTTTACTCTGCTTGATTACCGCATCTGCGGCTCTGAACCCGTCTCCTAGTCTGTACTGGACCCTACCCAGCCTGTGCTCTAACCTGCCTGTTCCTGTATTCCCCGGTGTGGGTCAACAGCCGTGTCTGGGGTCTGACCTGGAGTCGCACCTGGTCCCTCTGCTCGGTTCCTCCCTGGTGCACAGGCATCGTATGCCGTCGTGCGACCTTGGTCAGATCAGGTAGAAACTTAGTTACTCCCCTCCAGGCACTCTCCGGTTCATGGTCCAGTGGGATCACTAAACACGCACAGGCCAGTCAGTCCGGGCGTGTGCATAACATTTTGTATGTCTAAAATACCGTGTTTTTGCTCAGTTCCAGCCCACGGACGTGCTGCGTTTTACCAGGGGGGAGTGTGGCGCCCCTGAGGGTCCAGTCGCCACAGAGGTACTGCACCTCACCCAGAGGTGTGGTGTCTCCGTCTCTCAGGTAAGGAGGGAGTGCTGCCCGGAACCCCAACACGCGCATTCAACACTACACTACTCCAGGCCGGCTGGAAGGGCAAGATGCACTGTGTTTCTGCTGAGCCCTGTCCCTGGCTGGAGTGGGGGGAACCAAAGAGAGGGGGAACCAGTAGTGGGTGAGGGTAGAGGATGTAGAGTAGGGGAGCACCATAATAGGAGGTATATAAAGGGAAGCCATCTTAGAAGGGGGGACAGAGAGTGAGAGTGGATTCAGTGAAAAGGAGAGAAGGGGAGCAGAGTCTCTTCAGGAGCTCTGCTCCAGAAAGGGGCCTAGTAATAGAGGCCCAGGAGGGGAGCAGAGAAGAAAGGCTCCGTTAACAGAAGGGATCCCAGGGGGTACGGTGAGTGCAAGACGGCACCCGTACGCCCGAGTCTGCCAAGTGTCAGAGGGATCAGGCCGCAAGAAGGGAACCGGTCCCTGGACCAGCCGTGTTACTCCAGGTCTCGGCTGGAAAACCGGAGGCTTCTGCACTTCCATGGTGCAGTTGCCACAGCCTCACCCTAGTCACCGTGAAGGGCATCAAGTAGGTCCGGGAACTCCAGGTTACCCAGAGGCACTTCAGAGCACCCGATCGGGACTGTGTGTGGGGAAGCGCAGGGCAGGAGGGAGAAGACCCGGCGCAAGAAGTCGGTCTAGTAAGGAACATAAAGCGGGGTTCCGTCAAGCGCTCCTGATATACTTGAGAAGGTGCTGGACCCCTTATCTGGTAGACGCAGTGTGACGCGGGAGGCTGACACCCATACAGTGTACCTGAGGAACTTGAACAGAACTGTGAGTAAACTCGGATGACTGCACTCCGCTGCCTCTGTCAGTTATTTCCGCTGCGCCATCTCTCCTGCACCACAAGCCCCAGCATCACCATCATCTATACTCCACTGCCCTGCCTGGGGCCCGCTCCACCTGTGGGGAGCCGTTCCAACCCACCTGCCCTATCAACCGCCCCAGAGGTCTGAAGCAGCGCTGGTACCTATTACCAGAAACCACAGGTGGCGTCACGAACACTTCCTAAGAACTACAAATCCCATATAAATATTTTCCTTCCCCTTTTTGTTGACCGCCCTGGGCCACGGACCGGGCCGCCGCCACTGTGACATATCCCTTCCCCAGCATCTATAGGCCCGGCACCGAGTACCCCACGGCCCTGGGGGCATGTCACAAACAGTCTATCCTTTAGTTCAATTGCTCTGAACAGGAAACTTTGGGGTGATTCATTATTTTTCTGTGAGAGGTTAATGAGTCGGTGGAACAATTCTGAAGTACTCTCTTCTTTATAGTGCCCTTTTAAAATCATCTTCAGCTGTTGCAAGGTCAATTGATTCTTCATTTTTAGCATACTACGGAGGTTCAGTCCTGGGCTGATCGCTTTCACCACCCCCTCGACAATCTCATCTGGCTGGTAGTCTTTCTGTAAGCCTGCATCGATCTGGTGCAACAAGTTCCTATAAGACAGTCTCTCTTTCTGTTCACACTCTCCAATCTGTCCCGGGATCTTGAATTCTTTCCTTATGATGATTTGTGGTGTTAGAGAGGACTGTCTCCCTGATTTATCTAACCCAAGCAGGTTAAAGGTTTTGTCTGAGTCTATTACCCGTTCAGAGGTTTTGGTCGATTCCTGCAGGACTGTTGTTAGGGTTTTGAATTGTTCTTTCAATTCCTGTAGTTCAGTCTGTGGACGGAGATTCCCGCTTTTAGAAATTGGTGCCGCCCCTACATCCTCCAACTTCAACCTGGTTAGAAACTGTGTTAGCTCCAGGAGGAACATCCCCATAATGTCTTCAGCTTCTTTCTCCCCCAGCTCATCCATTTTTGCATTAATGGCAGCAAACAGTCACCTGCGGTTGTGTGCTTTAGAAATCTGTTCTTCTGACATCTTTATATGTTCTGCTACTGTTCTCAATTCTTTACAGGTTAACTGAAGAAGCAGCTCACTAATTTGTCCATTTGTATTTCCACATCCATTGCTGCTAGTGAGTTTTCTTTAGGGCTGGTCCTTGGGGCTGGTCCTCTTTAACTGGTGTAGCAGAGTTAAATTGAGGTGCTGTGCTGCTGTGTTTTTCCAGACACTTTTCCTCTTCTCCCTCTACACGCTAATTTCCGCTCAGAATTCTCCGTATGGGCCACCAATGTTACACGCACGCCGTTAGGTTCAGATAGGGTGAGACGGGTTTCATGAATTCTTTGGAATCCTGGGGGAACCGTTACACAGGGCGACCATAGACTGCAGCTTCTCTCAGGCACATAATAGATTCAATTGCTGACCAGACACATCTGACAAGAGTCTTTTTCAACAGTTTAACAGTGGAATTTAATCTGAAGCATGGCCAGTGCAATTCAGGGATATTACAGCAACAATCTTCATTACAGTACAGTCTGAGTTTCTTGAGCAACCGGCTCCAGTTGTTATGTTCTGCTACCAGAGCTAAGGAAAGAGAGGAAATCTGTCCCTACGATAGAACTCAGCTGAATCCCTACGATGTAACAGGGAACCTGATCCTGCGATCAGACCTGCTAAAGTCCTAAGCTAGTCTGTACGGAGACCTATAGATGTGGGGAAGGAATCCCTACAAGTACTAAGGACTGGGAGGAAAATGGGACACCTCCTAACAGAAATAGTAGCAGACAGACAAACAAACAAAATATATAGAACACTGAGGTCCGTAGACCAAGCAAACTAACAGAGTTAGATACAGAGCACAGGCTAGCTAGAAAGTAGTTATACAATGAAGTCCAGCAAAGCCAGAAGGGCGGAGCAGGATTAAATAGACCAACGAGGTCATGTGACCAGCAAAGGAAAAAACCTAAGAGCAAGGTTCTAACAGTACCCCCCCTTCTAAGAGGATCCTCCGGATCCCCTAGGACCAGGCTTATCAGGAAATCTCCTGTGAAACGCTCTGATAAGTCTGGACGCAGAAACATCATCTGACCTCACCCAAGAGTTATCCTCGGGTCCGAAACCTTTCCAGGCCACCAGATACTGCAAACTACCTCTATACCGTCTAGAGTTAAGAATGCGAGAAATTTCATATTCCCCGTCCTCCACCACCGGAGGAACTGGAGGACGGGACTGTTAGAACCTTGCTCTTAGGTTTTTTCCTTTGCTGGTCACATGACCTCGTTGGTCTATTTAATCCTGCTCCGCCCTTCTGGCTTGGCTGGACTTACTGTTATGTTCTGCTACCAGAGCTAAGGAAAGAGAGGAAATCTGTCCCTACGATAGAACTCAGCTGAATCCCTACGATGTAACAGGGAACCTGATCCTGCGATCAGACCTGCTAAAGTCCTAAGCTAGTCTGTACGGAGACCTATAGATGTGGGGAAGGAATCCCTACAAGTACTAAGGACTGGGAGGAAAATGGGACACCTCCTAACAGAAATAGTAGCAGACAGACAAACAAACAAAATATATAGAATACTGAGGTCCGTAGACCAAGCAAACTAACAGAGTTAGATACAGAGCACAGGCTAGCTAGAAAGTAGTTATACAATGAAGTCCAGCAAAGCCAGAAGGGCGGAGCAGGATTAAATAGGCCAACAAGGTCATGTGACCAGCAAAGGAAAAAACCTAAGAGCAAGGTTCTAACACCAGTAACAATACAGTAGTTTCTTCACAAGGCACAGTATTAAAATCTCTTCAGCAGCATAATTCAGCATAGATTAGATCTCTTAGCAGCATACTTCTATGCATACACAACCACAAGCTTTTCCTTTATAAGGACACAATAGTACACAGCATTCTTTATCCTGCATGGAGATGAAGGGGGGGGTTTGATGAGGAAGATGATCCCTGTGACACAATTCCTTCCAGTCCTTATCTTCCCGCCCGATAATACTCTGCACTGTTAGTTCAGGGAGTTTATCTGACATGTGTTTAGTTTCTCTCCTGATCTGAATCCTGTTTAGTTGCCTTCTATCAGATCCAGATAACACATCACCTTTCTCTTCGGCTTCAGCCAGACTACAATAACAAGTTCCCCACAATCCCCCTGGGGCTCTGCTAAAACACTCCTTGTCTCCTGTGACTGTGTTAACCCCTCTAGTTGCTGGATGCTTCTGAAGCACAGCACTTCCTGTCTCCTGTGCTTGTGCTATTTGTAACAGTTGCTGGATGTTTTGGAAGCAACAGCACTACTTCTGCATGTCACACAAACAAGCGGCAGAGACACTCCAGCAAACCTAAGCCCAACTCCAGGCTGACCAGATGCATCACAGCCAACAGCAAAGTGCCAAAACTCCCCAGAAGACTAAGGCATGACAGAGTCTCAGCAAGATAGACCAGCAGGAGAAACTTACCAGCAGGACCAGACTCGTCTCCAGGCAGACCAGGAACAATATGCTAATCGATGAGTTACTACCTGAGCTGATAATGCTGCTTTCCATTACAATTGAAAATACCAATATGGTCAACCTGGCTTGCTTCGGATTGGCCAAACAGAGAAATAATGCAAACACTGCAGTGCAGTTAATTACAAAGTTGAACAACTAGACGTGCTGCTCTGGAGGAAAGGATAAAATACTCAATTACCTGTTTAACCAAAAGAGAAATGGTTCTTCCTCACACTCTGCCAAATTACTGAAATATATCTGGGTCCGCAACAATGCCTTCAAAATAATGTCATTTGGAAAACATGTATTGGAGCCAGGATACATGCCACCATTTAAGATCCAGGGGCAAATCTACAACCCAACCAAATCTCTTTTGCCACCGTTTGTAGAAGACAATCTGGAAGTATCACCAGTGCAGAAGTAGATGCCAGTCATAGAAAATATTCCCTCACTAAGTCGCACATTGTCCGCATATTGCAAAACATGTTATTCCGCCACAGTGCAAACATACAATTGTTCAAGCCATTGAAAAAATGTTATCATCTTAAAAAAATTGGTAATTTGAACTGACAAAGCACCACAAAGCCAACATCCAAAGAAGGTACCATAGTCATGGTTTCAGACAATTATGATGAGCAGGATATTATTGTACACAAAAGTGACAATTTGTTGCAAAGGATAAACAAATTTCACAGGAGCTATGATGTCCTGCAGTATCAATTGCTTTTCTGGAATGGCCAGGATCACTTTTACATTTCTCAGATCACAAATGGGGTACCATCACAGAATACGACAGTATCATGCATGGACTTATAGGTCTCCATGACAATGGTTTGCAGCAGTAATTCAGGCATAACAAATTGGCAACTCACTTATGATGGGTGGATTGATTTGAAGGACTTTGGTCTATCGGCCAAGTCAGTAGTCTCTGGCCGTTAGATGGGAGACTTGCAAATCTTTTACCTTCCAGCATCCCCAGGGTGGTTTTTGTTTTGCAAAATGTCATCATTGTGGCATGGCACACAGATGACATTGTGCTAGCCCTGGCTAATAAAAAGCCGCACCGGGGATCCTGGAAAATGAGACATTTGCAAGCCTCACATCCAGCGGCCAGAGACTACTGACATCTGTACTAAAATAGAAAAAAGAAGTATTTATCTAACTCACCCGAAAAATCTTCTGTTCCACCAGTAGTGCAGGGATATGAAGCTTGAGTTGGCAACAAGCCAAGATATGGCTTCAAGGAGTGTATCCAGCAACAATTCCGGGGTGAATTTAAATGAATTAAAAACAATCTTTAATTTGAAAAAATGATTTAAAAAAAATTCATGATAGTTAAAGAAAATGCCCAAACGTATGCGTTTCGAAGTG
The DNA here is from genome assembly GCF_046119375.1 of Phyllobates terribilis. Classification (NCBI taxonomy): domain Eukaryota; kingdom Metazoa; phylum Chordata; class Amphibia; order Anura; family Dendrobatidae; genus Phyllobates; species Phyllobates terribilis. The sequence continues at coordinate 280,602,467 of NW_027362767.1, forward strand.
AATGTTCTTAATCATAGTGTAGAATATTTTGTGCCTTTTCATTACTAATGTTGCACAATCATCAAAATAGTTGAACTCTTTCATAATTTTATGTTTTTCGTTTTTAAATAAATAAATAATCTCTTAGAAAGATATTAATGTAGTAAATATATTACAGAATAAGGAGTGAATAAGAGAAAAGAAAATGGGAACAGGAGGGAAAATTGTAATAAAAAAAAGAAGGGAAAAAATGTTGCACTTGAAAGTCAAGGATACTGCGGTATTATAACTATCACACTTTCTTTTTTGTGTGTTTTTTAGTTATATTTTTATAAGAGCTGGTGAACAAGAGCTCTTCATTAATGCCCTGACAGGGAATTCGATCCAATTCAATGACATTCTAATAGTAATAATGGCTCCTTAGTGTGAAGGGAAATGTTTCCAACTGGAAACAACCAGTTGACATTGTTTATACAATATTAAAAGGAATAATAGTAACACAACACATTTCTAAAAAAACAAAGCTCTAAGATTGTTATGTTATGAGGATTACAAGTCTTTACAATAACATACTGACTTCTACGATATTGGAACTTTGAGGATCAAGAAATGTCTTTACACAAAAATATTTTATAAAAAAAAATTATTTTATTGGTTTATTTCAATAATATAACACAGAATAATTTATAAAAGGGTGCCTTTAGCACAGAGAGGACCTGTTAGAACCCTCCTGTTAGCTTTTGCTATCTTGTGTTTTGCGGTCACGTGACCATCTGCCTATATATTCCAACTCCGCCCTTCTGGCTTTGCTGGACTAAAGTGTTGTTTGACTGTCTTTCTAGCCAGGTGCTTCGGTGCCTTTCTCTGTCAGTTCGCTTGGTCCTCTGGGACCTCTAGTACTTTTTGTCAGGATGTCTTTTGTGCTCTGCAACAATTTCTGTTTAGGAGGTGTCCCATTTTTGTCCCAGTACTTAGTTCATTTAGGGACCCCTCCCTTAATTCTATAGGTCTTCGTTCAGACTAGCCGAGGACTAAGGCGGGGCTGTTCACAAGGAACAGTAAGTCCAGCCCAAAAAAAACTAAAAGGAAAGAAATTCGGGGATCAGTATGGTTTCCGTCAAGGATTTGGCTCAACGCCTGCAGGGATTGTCTCTGGAGGTGGCCGAGCTTCAGCAACACGTGAGTAGCTGTCCTGGAGCGCATTTTTTCAAACCCAATGTAGGACTGCCTGATGTTTTTTATGGTAAACAGCAAGATTTATTTTCCTTTAAAAATGCTTGTTTGTTATATTTTCATTGGAGACCAAGATCCTCTGGGAATGAATCACAGCGCATTGGTATTATTATGTCACTTTTGAGCAAAGAACCACAGGGGTGGGCCTTTTCTCTCCAACCTACTGATCTGTGCTTAAGTTCTGTTGAAGAATTTTTTTCTGCTATGGGGCTATTATATGACGATCCTGATCGAATCTCATCTGCTGAATCAGAACTTAGACGTTTAAATCAGGGGTAAGATGATGTTGAAAATTATTGCACACACTTCAGGAGATGGGCCTCAGAAGTTAAATGGAATGACTCTGCGCTGAGATGTTTATTTCTTGCTGGTCTGAGTGAAGGGGTTAAGGATTTGCTAATTGCATTCCCTGCACCTGAGACTCTGCAGGAAGCTATGCAGTTAGCTGTTCGTGTGGACAGGAGACTGAGGTCCAGGGTTAATGATGTAAAAACTCCTGTAACTTCAGGTCCTAGTTCCCAGAAAATCTGCTCTGACAGCGGAGAACCAATGGAGGTTGGGGCAATGTCACTCCGCTCTCAGGAAAGAGATCGGAGATTCGCCGAGGGTTTGTGTCTTTATTGTGGTAAAGCTGACCATTTGATTAAGTATTGTGAGCGTCGTTTAAGTAAAGAAAAAAAAAGGTCAGTTACGCCCGTATAGCTTGTTTACACTCTGCAGGAGTGTTTCTTTCTGGGAGTACTACTCTGCAGGGAGATTTGATTGAATTTCAGGTATTTGTGGATTGTGGTTCAACACTTAATGTGATTGATAAAGGGTTTTTGGAAAACCTTAAATTGAAATCCAAACCTTTGTCATCACCTATTTCTGTGGTTGCAATTGATAACACTCCTTTGAAATGTATTACTCAAAAGACTGCTGCATTTCCTCTCACTATCAATGGAGGTCACCAAGAAATTTTGGACTTGGTTGCTTTGGATAATTTGCCCTCTCCAGTTGTTCTAGGATTGCCTTGGTTAAGACTGCACAATCCTTTATTGGACTGGTCTACTAATGTGATTAAGTCTTGGAGTCCGAAGTGCTATGATAAATGTTGTAATGGTCGCATTGCGGCTGTGGAAAAAGGGGAATTACCGGTACCCATTCAAGATTTTTGGAGGGTTTTTTCGGAGGAGGAGTCGCCAGTTTTACCTCCTCATAGGGTTTATGATTGCGCCATTGAATTTGTTCCGGGTGCTACTCTTCCCAAAAGTCGCTTGTTTAATCTGACTATCCCTGAAAGAAAGGCCTTGGAGGAGTACATACAGACGAGCCTGGCTGCTGGTCACATTAGACCTTCTAAGTCACCTGTGGCAGTTGGATTCTTCTTTGTTAAAAAAAAAGGACGGCGGTTTACGTCCATGTCTGGATTTTCGTGAAATTAATAAGATTACCGTACGCAATTCCTACCCATTGCCTGACTTGTTTAACCAGTTAGTGGGAGCCAAGTGGTTCTCCAAAATTGATCTCCGGGGGGCATACAATTTGTTACTTGTGAAGGAGGGTGATGAATGGAAAACTGCTTTTAACACTCCGGTAGGTGATTTTGAGAATCTGGGGATGCCTTTTGGTCTCACCAATGCGCCTGCATTTTTTCAGAACCTTATTAATGACATCCTGAGACCTTTGATTGGTAAAAATGTGGTTGTGTATTTGGATGACATTTTGATTTATTCACCAGATCTGGAGTCCCATTGGCAGAGTGTACGTGAAGTTTTGCAGTTATTGAGTGATAATTCACTCTTTGCTAAGCTGGAGAAATGTGAGTTCGCTGTGCAGAAAATTAGTTTTTTGGGCTACATTGTCTCCAGCGAGGGCTTTGAGATGGACCCTGTGAAGGTTCAGGCTGTGCAGGAATGGCCTAGGCCTATTGGTTTGAAATCTATACAGAGATTTTGGGGTTTTGCCAATTATTGCAGGAAATTCATTAAGAATTTTTCTGTAATTGTTAAACCTCTAACCGATCTCACCAGGAAAGGTGCGAATACGGCCCAGTGGACTACTGAGGCCATTGAAGCGTTTGAGTATCTCAAAGAGAGGTTCAGTTCTGCTTATCATTATGCAGCCTGATGAGACCAAGCCTTTTTTGGTCGAGGTCGATGTTTCATCAGGGGGGTCGGAGCAGTTTTGTCTCAAGAAAACAAGGGTGGAGTACATCCTTGTGCCTTTTTTTCGAAAAAAAATTTCAGAAATCGAACTAAATTATGATGTTGGAAATCGGGAGTTGCTGGCTATTAAACTTGTGTTTGAACACTGGCATCATTTTTTGGAAGGCGCTAGATTTCCTATTCAGGTTTTCACAGATCATAAGAATTTGATCTATCTGGATGCTGCCAAGCGATTGAATGCCCGTCAAGCTAGGTGGGCACTTTTGTTTTCTCGGTTTAATTTTTCTGTTACCTATATCCATGGTACTAAGAATGTTAAAGCCGATGCTTTATCTCGCAGCTTCTCTCCTACGGTCGGTGCCGAGGAGGAGGAGAGCATTTTGCAGAAAGGAGTTGTGGTGGCGGCTTTGGACTCCGTTTTGAAGAATGGGATTCTGAATGCTCAAGATGATGCTCCATCTAACACTCCCCATGGGAGGTCGTTCGTGCCTAGAGCCTTTAGGAGAGATTTGTTTGTGGAGAGTCATGTGTCTCGGTTGGCAGGTCATCCAGGAGTTTCGGAGACTAAGAGACTTATCAGTCGCAGTTTTTGGTGGCTTGGATGGCAGAAGGAAGTCATCAAGTGGTTGCGTCAGTATACTGTGTGTGCTAGGTCAAAGGCTTCACATACTCCTGCTGCGGGGTTGCTTTGCCCTCTGGAGGTTCCTAGTGCGCCTTGGACGCATCTCACTATGGATTTTATTACTGATCTTCCTGTGTCCGAGGGTTTTACTGTCATCTGGGTGGTCGTGGACTGTTTTAGTAAGATGTGTCATTTGGTTCCATTCATTAAGTTGCATTGCGCCAAGACACTCGCTAAGGCGTTTGTTAAGGAGATTGTCAAGCTCCATGGCGTTCCCACGGATATTGTTTCTGATAGAGGACCTCAGTTTGTGGCTCGCTTTTGGCGTGCTTTTTGTGACAGGTTGGGAGTCCATTTGTCATTTTCGTCTGGTTATCACCCAGAGTCGAATGGACAGACTGAAAGAAAGAACCAGGATGTTGAACAGTTTTTGCGTTGTTTTGTGGCAGATAATCAAGAGGTGTGGTCTGAGTTTCTGCCTCTCGCAGAATTTGCTCTTAACAATCATACATCCTCCTCTGCTGGGTGTTCTCCTTTTTTTTGTTGTACTGGAAGGCATCCGTCTTTTGGTTCGTTCTCAAAATTGGGGTCGGCGGTGCCGGAGGAGGAGAATTTTTCCGGTGATTTGGAGAGAGTTTGGACTAATGTACGTTGTAACCTTCAAGAAGCTAACAAAAAGTCCAAGAAGTATTTTGACAGGAAATGTAAAGAGGTTTTGTTTACTGTGGGTGACATGGTTTGGTTGTCCTCGAAGAACCTGCGGTTGAGTATTCCCTCTAAAAAACTGGGTCCTAAGTTTGTGGGTCCATTTAAAGTGCATCAGGTTGTTAACCAGTCTGCTGTTAGGTTGGATGTCCCTACTTCCTGGAAGATTAATCATGTGTTTCATGTTTCCTTGTTGAAAAAGGCTGACGTATCTGATAGGGACGCCACTGTCACAGTTCCTCCTGTGGTGGAAGATGGCGAATTTGAAATTTCGCGTATCTTGAATTCTAGATGGCATAGAGGGAGATTACAGTATCTTGTCTCCTGGAAGGGTTTCGGTCCTGAAGACAACTCCTGGGTAAGGTCGGATTATGTCTCTGCTCCTAGGCTTGTTAAAGCTTTCCACAGGAGGTTTCCGGATAGGCCTGGGCCTGGAGGATCCGGAGGATCCTCATAAAAGAGGGGGTACTGTTAGAACCTTCCTGTTAGTTTTTGCTATCTTGTGTTTTCCGGTCACGTGACCATCTGCCTATATATTCCAGCTCCCCCCTTCTGGCTTTGCTGGACTTCAGTGTTGTTTGACTGTCTTTCTAGCCAGGTGCTTCGGTGCCTATCTCTGTCAGTTCGCTTGGTTCTCTGGGACCTCTAGTACTTTTTGTCAGTTTGTCTTTTGTGCTCTGCAACAACTTCTTTTTAGGAGGTCACAACAAATATATACAAGTAAGTAGGATAATGTGTCAGTAACTAACATATAACCGACAAATAGACACATAACCACAAAAATGAATAAAATTACCAACTTTTATTAAGTAGTTAATATAAAAAATATATAGAAAGAAAAGAAATGGTAAAATGGGAAAGGTCAATCAGACCATACACAAAAGGACACTACAATATAAAATGGTAAACCTATCAATATAATCATATGCACAACAATCAAGTGTTACCAGAATGTATATATCTCCACAAATAACAGATAAAGTGCACTGTGCAATTGGGAACAAAGCTAATAAATTCATCCGTGTAAAAAAATATATATATATAGAAAATAAATCCAAGTGCATATGTATTATTAAATGAATCTATAAATATGTGTACATATAATAAATATTGCACTCCAAAATAGATATAATAAGGGCATATACACTAAAATGCAAATTAATAAATAAACAGATAAGTACTAATCCTCAAGGTAAGTAGTGTCACATGTGTGAGTCCTGCATCCAACGCACGTTTCGCTGTCGCTTTCTCAAGGATACTGAGGTGAAAAGGGCAGAGAGTGTATATATATATGTCTGGATCCGCCATAATCGATTTTATCCAGGTGGAGCAGGGAAGGAGAGATTAATACCATGCATGGTAACATCCGGAATGGGGTCCTCCAACAGCAGGTGCGTCTCTTGGGAGCGCAACCGCCCAGGAAGACGAAAAACCGGAGTGCGTTCCACAGTGGAACGCATAAGGGCAGGAAATGCGCTCCACCGTGGAGCGCTGGGAGCGGAACCGGAAGTGATGTCACTAAGGGGGATTACATAGACGCTGGTAAGAAATGGGACAGACAGTAGAAAGATGCGTTCCACAGTGGAACGCAATGAGCAGAGCCCAAAATAATAGCAGCGCTAAATAGCAGCCTATGATGAAGAGACCATAAGGAAAACAAATAGATAGATCAATTAAAGTGACTAAGTGAAGTGCCTAAATAATAAAAGGGGTCATATAAAAAGAATATATATGAATAAAAAGATAAATATGAATAAAAAGATGAATAAAAAAATATATAAAAAGTGTAAGTGATCTCATGTATAATCTATAATGTAAAAGTATATGATATAGCACAAGAGTGTATCATAGCCCAATTTTATGTGAGTGAATATAATGAAGCTGCACGATACAGACAAAAACAATGCCTATCAATGTATGTATATACATATATAAAATAAACATCAATGTGAATATATGTGTACAAACATGTGCCTACATATTCAAAAGATGAATAAAAAATACATAAATGAGTAAATAATAAACAATATAAAAATGGGCAAACAATACAAAGACAATCAAATTGTGTGAAGAATCAGATGAAAACAGGATCCTCATAGGCTGCCCAGTAAACCCAATGTCACCTCAGAAAAAACGCAGATGGGCTAAGCAGAGAAGAAGAAAAAACAATTAGAAATTAAGAAAAAGAAATATATATAGAAGATGAAAAACCAAATAAATTAAAACAAATAAAAAATGATGAAGCGTATAATAAACTTAATAGACTAAATCTGAAGAAACTCACAGAAAAGGGGCAAAACTATACGATTCATTAAGGCCATGTGGAGAGATAGAATTTAAAATGGTAATCCATTTTACCTCCCTCTGGGCAAGAGCCTTCTTCCAATTGCCCCCCCTGATACCTGGGTACACTCGATCAATCCCACTTACCTTTAAAGATGATGGATCGCAATTGTGATACTTCTTGTAATGGTGAGGGATAGTCTTTAAATCTTCAAGGTTTTCAATTTCGCTGGCTGCCCGGATGTCCAATACATGCTCACGTGTCCGCCTTCTCAACTCTCGTGATGTCATTCCGACATAGATTTTATTACAAGGACATCTGGCGCTATAAATAACGCCGGTTGTATTGCAAGAGACAGTATGGGTAATTTTGTAGTTCTTTGAGCCCTCTGCATTAGTAAAATTGTTGGTGCATTCTATGTTAGGACATGCAACACACCCACCGCAAGGGCGACATCCCCATTGAGGTCCTTTTGAATTAAAAATAAATTTCTTGCCAGATGTCAAATGACTATGGACTAAAATGTCACGTAAATTTCGTGCTCTACGATAAGTGATGGTAGGATGGTTAGAGATGAATGGTGATAATGAATGATCTAGTTCAAGAATACGCCAATGTTTTTTGAGCGCAGCCCGAACATCGGAGCTCCTGGCATTAAAGGTAGAAATGAAGCAAACAGTATCTGTTGTTTCCACCTTACGTCGTTTGTATAGTAGGTCCTTACGATCAGAAAATTTAGCCCTCCTATAACTGCGTTGAATGACCTTCTCACTGTAACCCCTATCAAGGAAACGTTCTTTCAATTGATTGGCTTGAATTTCAAATTCCGTATCATTTGAGCACATGCGGCGTATCCTTAGAAATTGTCCGGTGGGAATATTGTTAACCTGACTCCTGGGATGTGACGAAGTGGCACACAATAAAGAATTAGCCGAGGTTGGTTTTCGGTAAACATCTGTCTGAAGAAAGCCATAACCATCTATGTCAACCAAAACATCCAGAAAATCCATTTTACATCGTCCAGCCTTGAAGGTAAGTTTGATATTGAGATTGTTTGCGTTAAGAGTATTCATAAATGATGACAGGTCAGCATCAGAACCCTGCCACAAAAAGAAAACATCATCGATATAGCGACCCCAAAAGATTACTTTATCAATATTTGAAATGGGGTTAATTAGGAAAATGTCTCTTTCCCACAGCCCCAGGAAAAGATTCGCATAAGAGGGGGCGCAAGCCGCCCCCATTGCAGTGCCCTGGAGCTGTAGGAAGAAGGAATCCTTAAAAGTAAAAAAATTGTGTTTCAACACAAAATCTAACAAATTAACAATAAAATTCCCAAATTCATGATCCACATCAGACATCTCCAGAAAGGCCGATACTGCTCTAATTCCATCACTATGGCGAATAGAAGTATAGAGAGACTCGACATCACAGGTAACCATGAGAACATCATCGTCCACTTGGATACCATCAATCCTCCTAAAAAAATCTGAGGTGTCTTTCAAATATGACGGTAGGGTCTCCACCATAGGTCTTAGAACGTGATCAATCAGTTTACAGGCAGGTTCACAAAAATTGTCAATCCCAGACACAATCGGCCTACCTGGAGGGTTGATGAGGTCCTTATGAGTTTTGGGAAGAATGTAAAAAATAGAAATCTGTGGATCCTTCTTAAAGAGGTAAGACATCTCATGTTGAGTCAGGGTTCCGCTCTGAACAGCAGCACAAAGAATCACCTCAAGGAGATTCTGAAATTTAGACAAAGGGTTAAACGTTAATCTTCGATAGGTGGATGGATCATCTAATTGCCGTTTCACTTCTCTTTCATATTTAGACAAGGGGAGCTACACAATGTTGCCCCCCTTGTCAGAAGGTTTAATAATAATGTCTTTGAGAGATTGAAGTTCTGAAATCGCCTTCCTCTCATCACGACTACAATTGTCAAAAGGGATAGATGTTGAGATACTCTTAAATTCGTCACTCACCAATTGAACAAACAATTCAATGTTCGAATAAAGGGAAAGAGGAGGACAGCGTTGGGATATTGGAATAATAGAAACTGGGAATCTTCCCATCGGTTTGATATATACACTCTCTGCCCTTTTCACCTCATTATCCTTGAGAAAGCGACAGCAAAACGTGCGTTGGATGCAGGACTCACACATGTGACACTACTTACCTTGAGGGTTAGTACTTATCTGTTTATTTATTCATTTGCATTTTAGTGTATATGCCCTTATTATATCTATTTTGGAGTGCAATATTTATTATATGTACACATATTTATAGATTCATTTTAATAATACATATCCACTTGGATTTATTTTCTATATATATATATATATATATATATATATTTACACGGATGAATTTATTAGCTTTGTTCCCAATTGCACAGTGCACTTTATCTGTTATTTGTGGAGATATATACATTCTGGTTACACTTGATTGATGTGCATATGATTATATTGATAGGTTTACCATTTTATATTGTAGTGTCCTTTTGTGTGTGGTCTGATTGACCTTTCCCATTTTACCATTTCTTGTTCTTTTCTTTCTATATATTTTTTTATATTAACTACTTAATAAAAGTTGGTAATTTTATTCATTTTTGTGGTTATGTGTCTATTTGTCGGTTATATATTCTTTTTAGGAGGTGTCCCATTTTTGTCCCAGTCCTTAGTTCATTTAGGGACCCCTCCCTTAATTCTATAGGTCTTCGTTCAGACTAGCCGAGGACTAAGGCGGGTCTGTTCACAAGGAACAGGCAGCACGCTACATCGTAGGGATTCAGCTTAGTATTACTGTAGGGACAACTTTCCCCTATCTTTCCTTAGTACTTGTTGCAGATCATAACAGGACCCAGCTCCTGATTGTCATACTGTATATATGCTGAATGCGTATGCATCAAGAACCAGAAAAACGCATGGACCTAGCCAGATACAGTTATTGCAGTATAAGCACAGGAATAAAAAAATATGGATATATTACCTAAGCAATGAATGCACTGGTCTCATTGGTTAATACGAAAACTGGAGATGCGTCCCTCCACCCCGACGTGCATTTCACTGTTGCTTCTTCCAGGGGCGTGTGAAGAAGCAATGACGAAACGCCCCCCGAAAGAAACAGCAGCTTGTCTATAATGTCAACAAGTCCCCTTTTTAAGCCCTGGTCATTTTTCCCTGTTCATGACCAGGCACATTTTTTTACATGAAGGTTTAAGTAGTGATAAGTGAATCTGCAAAACTTAAATTTGGTAGTTTCTTCGAATTTGACCAGAAAGTTCGATTTGCATCAGAGTTATTCAATGCAAATCAAATGTTCCTTTCTATGCTCTGGGGTCTGTCAAGATCTGATCCTAGAGCATAATAAACTTGGGGTGAAAAAATAAAAACCTTACCGTTCACTTGTTTCACCACCACAGCGCGCCATCCAGTGCTCTGCACGTTCTTTTCACGATCTTTACTTGGAATCGTAATGACATTTGACGTGGCAACATGAAGCTTGTTGCTCAGGGCCTAATCATCCTCTCAGGTGATGAGGGCTGTGATGTCATGACGCATCTCACCCAGGGCACAGGACGACACAGCCCACCTTGTGAAGTCTGAGACCTATTCAGTGCCAGAAGCCATGGCACAGAGTGAAAATAATGGAAGAGGACACACGATGCTGCGTGAACATCACCAAGAGAATCCAGTGCAGTGGTAGGACAGGTGAATGGTGATGTGAGGTTTTTTTTTCCAAAATCAAATTTTTTTTTTTAAATTCAAAGCAAATTTTATAAGCCTTCAACAGATTCACTCAATTTAGTTTTAAGGATTCTAAAAAAAAATTTTGTCCACCTGTTCCTTGAGAAATAAGTTTAATGTCAGTTTAAATTGATATTTTTATTTTTTGCTGATACTAAAAATAAAGAAAAAAGAGTAAAGAAAACAAAAGTAAATATGTGTTTTTATTTCACCTTTTTTAAGAGAACAATTGGCCATGAAAATATATTTGACATTGTATTCAACTTTAGATCATTTTTTGTTCTTGGACGTGAGTTAAAAATAGTAGTTTGACTAGCAATGTTTTTTTTTAAATTGTATTCTATTAATTTTTTAACATGTTGTGCCATTTACAAGGTCACAGAAAATCTTTGAGGGGCAGATCCACATTTAAATAAATTTTAGTCACGGTTTTACCAAAACCAGGGAAAGACTCAGCTGACTGCTAATTTTCGCCCAATATGTTTAATTAACGTAGATGTTAAAATCTTCTCCAAAAAGTTTGCCCTAAGATTACATCCCTATATACCTAATCTCATACATAGGTAACAGGAGGGCTTTCTTTCTAGTTGAGAGGTCTGGGACAATACCATCAAAACTATATCATTGATTTCCAGAGCACGTGAATGTGGGACTTCCTTATGCTTATTGTCTGTCGATCCTTAAAAGACATTTGACAGAATACATTGGAGTTTTTTAGAAGACACTTTGGAAGCCATTGGCATTCATCAAAGTATGATGGACTGGATCATGGCTCTTTATCAAGGTCCAATGGTGCAGATGAAAATAAATGGTCACCTGTGTACCCCCTTTCACATACGAAATGGGACTAGGCAGGGTCCGCTGTCCCCATACCTATATATTTTAGTTATGTAGTCATTAACTAATGCCCTTCATCAAAGTCCATCTAGGCCGAATCAAACTATTCTGTCCCTTTTCACAGATGATCAGTTGATTTATTTATCATCTCCTAGAACTAGTCTTCCATCTATTCTAAAAGAATTTGCAGAGTTCAGTAAATTAAGTAACTTTAAAGGGTACCTGTCACCATGATAATGCAGACAACATGTTATACAGCAGGGAGAGCTGAGTACATTGATACATAGTTTTGTGAGAAAAGGTTGATGGCCTATCCTTAAGGGATGGATGTTCAGTGCCCGACCGTGGCCACTTTTCTGTCGAGGGAGCTGTGTGGCACAGCTCCATAACCAGATGGTTAGTAAGAAGTACAATATCAAATATATCTAATCACAAAGTAGTTCAGATTAGAGAGTCAAGCAAAATGATTCCCCTTAAAATAAGTCACAAAGAGTGCAAAAAGGGCATATTTTAATAAAGACATATAAGGCTCACCCACCAAACACCCGACATGCGTTTCACAAATGCTTCATCAGGAGGGCAGGAAGAGGGCACCTGCCTCTTGGTTAAAATACTTTCAACACCGTAGGTATACCAATTCCCTGACTCCTGGGCTTGGACTCCCTCTCACACATACCTTCTTTGAACACTTATGCCTTTCCTTGGAAGCACCAACACATGCTATCTCTCTGAACTATAATGTCATAGTGTTGGGAGTGGCAGAAAATGATCCAACTTGTTTTGTGAATCTGAGCATGGGGAATTGGGATATGACATTCCAGCTGAAATGTGGGCTAAAACCTTTCTTCTGACTCACAAGCTCACAGTGTCCTGCAGGCACGAGAAACTGAATTATAAGATATTGACTCAGTAATATAGGACCCCTGTTAAACTTCACAGAATTGTACCCATATGTTTCAGACACTTGTTGGACGTGTTCTAGAGCCATGGGATAAATGTTACATTCTCGAGAAATTGCTTTTTTATCCATTTTTCTGAGTTCTGTTTCAAAAAATAAAACAGGTCTCTTACGACATTTTGTTCTAGCCACCAGCCACATTATATCTAGGCATTGGAAGTCTTCTTCCTCAACAAAGAGGACAGATTGGGTGGAGACTGTGTACACACTCCATCTACTAAAGGAACTCAGGGATTTTCATGTCAGGTCAGATTCTGTGTGGTTTCTCACTTGGTACCCCTAGATTCAATTTAGAGAATCTCAACACTTTCAAATTTTGCTTAACCAAGGTAATCTTCCTATATAGGTTTCTCTTAAGTAGACCACATGTAATATGGTGTTAGAAATCAGTATATTTTTCTTTTTTCTTCTCTCTATTTTTCTTTTCTTTGCCACGCTGAATGTCTGACTTTTGTGCTCGTATGCTACCATATTTCTACTGTAATCTCAGAATTACCAATTTTCTGTAGTGTATTAGGTATGGAGGCCTTCTTTACAGCCTTTTATATTCTTTCAATGATTTATGTTTGTATTTGATCTGCATACTAATAAAAACCTATTGAACATGAATACATTTTAATTACATTTTTATTTAATTCTGATTTCTCCAGTAAATGGAAATGGCATATCTGTCCTAATTATAAGGCAAACTGTGGTTATTTGATCACTCCACATCTTGGTACAAAGCCTTTAAGGCTGGGGTCACACGACAATATAAAAAAATCTGTCTCATTCTCATCCAAGAGAGTGGGACAATTTTTTTCTCACTTGTCATCCATGTGCTGTCTATATACAATCAGTTTTTTTACTCAGCGGCTATTAATCTTTTACAGGATCATTTACAGCTTCCCATCTTACAGAATTGTAATGTATCTGTAAAAATCGGATTCCACTCTGATGGTCCCTATGGCATGCACTGAACTTATTTCCGAGTGAAATCGCAGCATGCTGAGAATTTTCACTCTTGCTAAATACAGCTGAGAAAAATACGCAGATCTGCACAGCCTCACTGAATAACATTGGTCTGAGTATAATTCTTTTTATCAGATTGCACTTGTACAAGTTAAACACTCTTGTGAGTGAGCCCTAAAGGTCAGAAACATTAATAGTTTGAAAATTGCACAATTTTGACAATTTTTTGTAAATTTCAGGGTTTTTTTTTTAATAAATTTAAAATATACTATTAACTTAAAGTTTAATGTGCCTCTAAGTAACTCAGAATCAACTTAACTTTGACACATTAAGATTTTTAATATTAGACAGAGTAGGACTATACCAAACACGTTCACCTTGTCGTGGTGGGATAGCTTTCATACTATTTTTGATCAAAAACAGTGTTACTAAGAGCCCTATTTTATTTAAATGCACTTTTGCTTTTTATTTATTTACAGCAGGGTTTATGTTCATTTTGCTTCGGATAACTGATAACTGAAGAGGATAGACCTCTATTCTATCATTCGTTACCATATTGCTCTACACTGTCAAGCCTATGACAGCGGCATGAGGTCAATGCAACACCTATAGCTGTATGTTTGGCTCATGGTCCAATGTCATGGAAACGCCTTGTAAGGGTTAATGAAAACACTGTTTGAAGCCTTAGGCTTGGTAGCTGACATCCAATTTCACTTGCAGTACTGAATGGATCAATCATGAAACCAGTGGTATAGCCATTACTCCAAAGTGTCCCACGAACCGTTATTCAACACAACAAAGCCAGTCTGCATGTTTCTTGTGCTACTGTGAGCACCCTGCATGGTCTAAATGTGCTACCATGCTTTGCAGCATCTCTGGACCTGTCTCCCATCGATTACATCTGGGATGTCATTGGTTGGCATTTGCAAAGGAAGCTGCTAGAAGCAGCTCTTGATGATTTGTGTGCCCATGTGCACTATGTGTAGAAGAACTTTTCTCAGGCATTAGTAATCTCACTGACAGCATGTCAAGGAGTGTAACCACATGTATTTCTAGCATGGTGCTCATATTGTATGGTGAAGAAATCGAGATGCTTTGAAAAAAAAATAGTTCCATTTCTTCATCATTTGCATATCATTACAATCCTATGAATAAGGGCGCCTGTGTGTGCCAGAAACGCATCAGGTTCTGTTTTTAACTATATAGTTTTTAATGGCTACCTAATAAAAATTCTTGAATTTTATTGTTGGATGGACGTGTCTGATATAATCCTCATTTTTCCTTATGTTGGCTGTACTTTACCAGCGGGATCGGCACCCACCACTGAGTCTCCAACCTCAGCAGTCAAGTTCTACAGCGTGGTAAGCTCCATATCCCCCTTCCCTCTTAGAGTTAAAGTTTTCTTCCTTTCTGAAGAATCAATTTGCATATTTAATTTCCCAGAGGAGCATTGCAAGGCTTATAACCCTCCTCACATTGGCATGTCAGGCTTAGGATGTCACTCTCCACAAGGAGAAACATTACCCCTTAGATCCCACTAGGAGGCTTCTCATACAGCGAAATCAGATCTCATACTTTGCACTGATGAGGGGCAACACCCAAAACACCTTGTCTGCAAATTGAGATTCTTGGCTTTTATACTAAGTCATATTGCAAGGCTCATTAAAGGGTCGATAATGATTTTTAGGATTGCTACTTTTAATAGATGGCACTAGAGTTCAAGTCCCCCCCCCCTCTCAGAATAGGCAATTTGAATATGTGAAAAAAAGTTAAATTGTTAAGTCAAAATCCAAAATTTCAAAAATATTGTGTCTACAAAATAGAGAATATTCCTAGGATCTCTGTTGGTAAATTTATAGTAAAACTTGCTGGCAGGTTGTTGTAAACAATTTGGAGAATTTGCAACACTTTTCCTCTGCATATACATCGGCTGTATTGTTCCTGTTTCTGCAGGTAATCCCAGACAGCCTTGATGATGTTGAGATCAGAATTTACTAGAGGACACGCCATCTGTTGTAGAACTCTGTGTTCTTTTCTATGGAGATAATTCTTTATGTCCTTGGCCATGAGTCTATGATCATTGTCTGCTACATGATGAAGTTGGGACCAAAACCACACCTTGAAGATATCAGATAAGTGTTTAATTTCAAATTCAGAATTGATATTACTTGAGACCAAATGACCAACTACTTACAGAAAAGAATCAAAAAAAAAATAGCAAGGAACTTTTACTATGGTTCACTGTTGGCTGAGACACTTGAAACATATGCAAACAGCCTCTTGCCTTATAATTTACAACAAAAGAAACAGCAGAAAAAAAGATGATTAAAGTTCACATGATATAAACAATTCAACCAATCAAAATATGCCTAAATGGTGCAAAAATACAATCATTAAAGGCTCGTTCACCCCACCATATTTTCGGTCTGAGTGCTGACCGTGAAAAAATCGCACCAAACTCAGACCAATGTTATTCAATGGGCCAGTGCAGATGGGCAATGTTTTTCACTGACCGAATCGCAAAAAAAATGTCAGCATGCACTACTTACTTCTGTAAATCAGATGAGATTCACCCATTCAAGTCTATGGGTGCGTAAAAAAAAATTGGATGCAATACAGAGCCACAGTATAGCATCTGATTTTTACGGATACATGGCAATTCTGTAACATATGAAACTGTAAATGATTAATAGCTGCTCCTGTCGAAAGTGGATTGCATTCAGACTGCATATGTATTACCAGTGTGAGACATGTAATGACTGACAGTTCTCTGTCCCGATCTTCTGTCTCAGACTGGTAAAATAACCTCTGGAGGCAGATTCTCGGGAAGATCTATGTCCGGCCCATAGATCTTAACAGGTAAGTTACATAAGAAAAACGTGGATTTCTCTAGAATAAGACATCCGATTGCAGATATCAAGGTATCACTTTATTCAGCTTCCTATGACCTACATGCCCATATAGGCGGCTCAGGAGGGTTTATCCTACTGACAGATTACCTTAAAATCCTGCCTGTAGAAAGCTGGGTAGATAAAGGAGCACAGCCTAGGGAATTATATAGCACAATTACATCAATACCAGATTTATATAGGTTTTTTTTTTCATGTTTTGCTATTTTTGCATGCTGAAAACATTTTTTTTTTTTAACATTTTTTTTTTTGCACAGACAAATTTTTAGAGTTGTAAATTGTTATATCTTTCTGCTGACAGAGCTCTGTGAGGTCTTGATTTTCTGTAAGATAAGTTAAAGTTTTTATTGGTCAATGTTTGGGGGAATACAAAACATTTCTTAACCCCTTAGTGACTGAGCCAATTTTGACCTTGCAAGGATTTTCCCAAGAACAAAAGTTAATTTTAATCAATAGATCTTTGAATAATAATAACTTGCACAATTGAATGCATGTAAATAAAATGTTCTTTTGCTAAGATAATCTTATAAATGTTCCCTTGCTGTGTACTGTGTAATGTCTGTGTCTGACCGTGCAGGAACATGGTCCGATCATACCACATTTCCTGGGCAGGGGAGGATGAAAAAGAGTATACAGACATTACAGCAGGAGATTGCAGCTGATTCTTTCTTTGAAATAAAACATTGTTTAAAAACAGGCAGGGAAATGTTTTACCTCACAAAAAGAATCAGCTGTGATCCCCTGCTGTAATGTCTGTATACTCTTCTGTGTTATGTTCTGCAACTTAGAACCAAGGAATAGGAGGGAAAAGTCATCCCTGCACTGAGACTCAGCTTAACCCTACGCTGGGGTGGGTGCCTTATTCCTTATGAATAGCCCCACCAAAACTCCTGCACTGAACTCAAACGAAGACCTGTAGGAAGGGGAAAAGGGGTCCCTTAAAGATCTAAGGACTGGGAGCAAAAGCAGGAGACCTCCTAACAGAAAAGCTAGTTGCAGAAACGAAAATTAAAGAAAACAAAACTGGTGGAAAAAGAAGTCCTGGGATAACTATAGTCAAAAGCAAGACGAACTAAGCAAGGCTACTTAGCCAGAGCACGAGCGAAACAACACTGATGTCCAGCAGGGAATGAGGGCCAGGTGCTGGGTAATAAAGAGAGCAGAGATCACGTGTCCAAGAAACCCAGCACCAGAGGAAAAGACTAGAGCAAGCAAACCACAACAAGATGGCCGATAGTAAAACAACATAGATTCTAACAGTACCTCCTCTTTTACAAGGATCCTCCAGATCCTCTATGCCAAAATCTCCTGTGAAAAGCCTTAATAAGCCTTGAGGCCGAGACGTCCTCGGCCTTCACCCAGGAATTATCCTCGGGGCCAAAACCTCTCTAGGACACAAGATACTGTATTCTTCCTCTATGCCACCTGGAATCCAAAATGCGAGAAAGCTCAAATTCCCCATCCTCATCAACAGGAGGAACAGTAGGCTTCGCCTGTTTATCAGGAGTGTGTGCCTTCTTAAGTAACGACACATGAAACACTGAATTAATCCTCCAGGACAAGGGAATGCCCAACCTCACAGCTGCCGAGTTGACAATCTGAACCACTTTGAAAGGACCCACAAATTTAGACCCCAGTTTTTTAGAAGGAATTTTCAAATGAAGATTCCTAGAGGACAACCAAACCATATCCCCAACAGCAAACAAGGGCTCCTTTCTTTTTTTGTCAAAATACCTTTTTGATCTCCTGTTAGCCACTTTAAGGGTCAGGCGAACACTGGTCCAAACCCTCTCCAAATCGCCAGAAAAATTGTCCTCCTCCGGTACAGCAGCCCCAACTTTGGAAAATAGACCAAAAGATGGATACCTGCCAGTACAACAGAAAAAAGGAGAACAACCAGCCGAGGAGGAAGTATGATTATTAAGGGCAAACTCCGCAAGTGGTAGAAATTCAGACCACATTTCCTGATTGTCTGCCACAAAACATCTCAAAACTGCTCGACATCCTGGTTCTTCCTTTTAGTCTGTCCATTGGACTCTGGATGATACCCCGACGAGAATGACAAATGAATTTTCAATCTGTCACAAAAAGCACGCCAAAAGCGAGCTACAAGATGCGGCCCCCTATCGGAAATAATGTCCGTGGGAACACCATGGAGCCTGATAATCTCCTTCACAAAAGCCTTAGCAAGAGTGTTGGCGCAAGGTAACTTGTTGAACGGAACCAGATGACACATTTTACTAAACCGGTTCACAACAACCCAGATGACAGAAAAACCCTCCGATAAAGGCATATCAGTGATAAAATCCATGGCAAGGTGCGTCCATGGCGAACTATGAACTTCCATGGGGCATAGCAACCCCGCAGCCTGAGCATGAGAGGTCTTCGACCTAGCGCACACAGAACACTGACGCACCCACTTGATGACTTGCCTTTGCCACCCTGGCCACCAGAAACTACGACCGATAGACTTCCTAGTTTCCGAAATCCCTGGGTGACCCGCCAACCGAGACTTATGACATTCAACAAACAATGCTCTCCTCAAGGCTCTAGGCACAAACAATTTACCACACGGAGTGTTAGTTGGTGCCGCACTCTGAGCTTCTAGGATGCTATTCTCCAACTCAGAATCCAATGGGGCCACCACCACCCCTCTCTGCAAAATACACTCCTCCCTCTCAGCATTCACCACTGGAGAGAAACTACGAGACAAAGCGTCAGCCTTAACATTCTTTGTCCCCGGGACAAAGGTTACGGAAAAATTAAACCGGGCAAAAAACAGTGCCCACCTAGCCCGACGGGCATTTAAACGTTTAGCTGCGTCCAGATGAATCAAATTCTTATGATCAGTGAAAACCTGTATAGGATGTCGAGCCCCCTCCAAAAAATGTCGCCAATGCTCGAACGCGAGTTTAATAGCCAACAACTCACGATTCCCAACATCATAGTTGAGCTCTGTCTCATAAATTTTTTTTGGAAAGAAAGCACAGGGATGCACCCCATCCTCACCCTCCTGGGACAGAACTGCCCCTACGCCTATAGATGAGGCTTCCACCTCGACCAAAAATGGCTTGGTCTCATCTGTCTGGATAAGAACAGGAGCAGAGCTGAACCTCTCCTTGAGATACTCAAAAGCTTCAACTGCCTCAGTGGACCATTGGACTGTATTACCACCCTTCTTGGTGAGATCAGTGATGGGTTTAGCGATGACAGAGAAATTCTTTATGAATTTCCTGTAATAATTGGCAAACCCCAAAAACCTCTGTACGGACTTCAAACTCTCAGGCCTCGGCCACTCCAGCACAGCCTGAACTTTCACCGGGTCCATCTCAAAACCATCACAAGAGACAAAGTAACCCAAAAAACTAATTTTCTGGACAGCAAACTGATACTTCTCCAATTTAGCAAAGAGTGTGTTATCTCTCAGTATCTGAAGAACTTCGCGGACTCTCTGACAATGAGACTCAAGATCCGATGAATAAATCAAAACGTCATCCAAATAAACAATAACACTCTTACCGATCAAGGGTCTCAGAATGTCATTGATGAAATTTTGAAAAAATGCAGGGGCGTTAGTAAGCCCAAAAGGCATCACCAAACACTCAAAATGTCCTTACGGGGTGTTAAAAGCTGTCTTCCATTCATCTCCGTCCTTCACCCGCAGCAAATTATATGCCCCACGAAGGTCAATCTTAGAAAACCATTTAGCTCCTGTCAATTGGTTAAACAAATCCGGAATAAGTGGTAACGGGTAAGGATTGCGCACAGTGATCTTATTAAACTCCCGAAAATCCAGACATGGCCTAAGACCCCCATCCTTCTTTTTGACAAAAAAGAACCCAACTGCCACAGGAGACTTAGAGGGTCTTATGTGACCTGCAGCTAAACTAGTCTGAAGGTACTCCATTACATTGCTTACCATAACACCCCTGACCCCAGGATCTTATGGAACCAGACGACCAGTCCAGCAAAGGATTATGCACTTTTAACCAAGGCAACCCCAAGATGACCGGGGAAGGCAACTTAGCAAGTACAAATAAGTCAATCTGCTCCTGATGTTCCATATTTATAGTAAGCGGAAACCCAGTGACCTTTCGAAGAATGCTCCCATGCTCCAGGGGAGTATTATCAAATGCCACCACAGGAAAAGGAGACGACAAAGATTCAGAATCAAACTTATACTTTTCAAAAAATTGTTGATCAATCAAATTAAGTGCAGAACCACAATCCATCATAACCTGAAACTCAATTAAACGACCCTGACAGGTGGTATTACCAGGAAAAAACACCCCAGCAGAACGTAAAAACGCAATGTGAACGGGAGTGTTATTTCTACTGACCATTTTTTTTTCTTTCCTTAAGCGAACCTCACATTGCTTTAAAAAATTATCAGCCTTACCGTAATACAAGCAAAGTCCCTCAGAGAACCTCCTGTCCCTCTCCCTGGAATGGGATGACATTGCCCCGACCTGCATAGGGTCCCCAGTGTCGGCAGGAATATCGTGAGAAACAGAATCCAACAATACAGGCAACTTTTCCTCATTGTGTCTAGCCCTCAACCTTCTATCCACATGGATAGCTAACTGCATGGCAACTTGCAGAGTATCAGGTGCAGGGAATGCAATGAGCAAATCTTTAACCCTTTCACTCAAGTCTGCCAGAAACTGAAACGTGAGTGCAGGGTCATTCCACCTGACCTCTGCAGACCATCATCTGAACAGGGTGCAATAACTCTCAGCATCAAGAGAACCCTGTTTGAGATGTCTGAGCTCTGCCTCAGCTAATGCAACCCGATCAGGATCATCATACAGCAAACCCATGGCATTAAAAAAATGCTTCAACAGACCTCAGACAATGATTATCAGGAGACAAGGAAAATGCCCAGATTTGAGGTTCCTTACGCAATAGAGACATAATAATTCCTACACGCTGTAGTTCATTACCATAAGATCTAGGTCTGAGACGAAAATACAACAAACAAGCATTTTAAATGAAAAAAAATCCTGTCGTTCCCCAAGAAACACTCAGGTAATCCTACCTTAGGTTCTTCATAGCGTTCTGCAGGGTATTTACTCACGTACTGCTGAAGATCGGAAACCTCCAAAGTTAACCCTTGAAAGCATTGAACAAGTTCCTGGACAGAAACCATACTGAAGAAAATCCAGGAAGAGGAGAGGAGAGGGAGAGAAAAAAAAAACCTTCCTCTCATTTTTTTTTTTTTAAACGTGGCTGGACATACTGTTATGTTCTGCAACTTAGAACCAAGGAATAGGAGGGAAAAGCCGTCCCTGCACTGAGACTCAGTTTAACCCTACGCTGGGGTGGGTGCCCTATTCCTTATGAATAGCCCAACCAAAACTCCTGCACTGAACTCAAACGAAGACCAGTAGGAAGGGGAAAAGGGGTCCCTAAAAGATCTAAGGACTGGGAGCAAAAGCAGGGGACCTCCTAACAGAAAAGCTAGTTGCAGAAACAAAAATTAAAGAAAACAAAACTGGTGGAAAAAGAAGTCCTAGGATAACTATAGTCAAAAGCAAGACGAACTAAACAAGGCTACTTTGCCAGAGCACGAGCAAAACAACACTGATGTCCAGCAGGGAATGAGGGCCAGGTGCTGGGTAATAAAGAGTGCAGAGATCACGTGACCAAGAAACCCAGCACCAGAGGAAAAGACTAAAGCAAGCAAAGCACAACAAGATGGCCGATAGTAAAACAATATAGATTCTTACATTTTGCTTCCTCCCATGCCCAGGAGATGTGGTTTGATCAGACCATGCTCCATACACGGTCGGACACAGACATTACGCAGGGGAACATTTATAAGATTATCTCAGCTCAGGAACATTTTATTTAAACACATTCAATTGTGGAAATTATTATTATTCCAAGATCTATTGATTAAAATTAACTTTTGTTCGTGGGGAAACCCCTTTAATGACCAGGTCAAATTTTGAAATCTGACCAGACATGTTATGTGGTAATATCTCTGGAGCGCTTCAACATCTCCCAGTGATTCTGAAATTGTTCTTTCATGACACATTGTACTTTATGTTAGTGATAAATTTAGGTTGATATGTTTTGCGTTTACTAGTGAAAATATCGGAATTTTGGTAAAAAAATTTAAAAAATTTGCAATTTTCAAACTTTTTAATATTTACATCCTTAAACTAGTTAGTCATGCTGTACAAAATAAATAACATTTCTCATATGTCTACTTTACATCTGCATCATTTTTTAAACATCATTTTATTTTGTTAGGATTTTAGAAGGGTTAAAAGTTGAGCAGCAAATTCTCATTTTTTCAAGACATTGACAAAACCTGTTTCTTTAGGGACTTATTCAGATGGACTTTGTGGGGCTTATATATTGGAAACTCCCCAAAAGTAATACCATTTTAAAAACCGCATCCATCAAATACTTCAAACTGTTGTCAGGAAATGTTTTAACCCTTCAGGTGCAACACAAGAATTAATGCAAAGTGGAATGAAAAAGAATAAATTGTAATTTTTCCTCTAAAATGTTGCTTTAGCCCCAATTTTTCACATTTACAAGGAATAGCATGAGAAAATAGATATCAGAATATGTTACACAGTTTCTTCTGAGCTGCTGATAACCCACATATGGTCAGAAACCTCTATTTGGACAAATGGCAAGGCTTGGAACGGAAGGAGCACCATTTGAATTTTAGAACACAAATTTAGCTGAAATAGATCGCGGGTGCCATGTCGCATTTGCAGGGCCCCTAAGGTGCCTGAACACCCAACAAGTGACCTCATTTTGGAAACTACACCACTCAAGGATTTTATCCAGGGGTATATTGAGCATTTTAAACTCACAGGTACTACACAGAATTTGCTAATATTAGGTCATCATATTGAACATTTTCATTTTTTTTCATGAAAATGTTACTTTATTCTTATTGGTATTTGGAATGTAAATTTGGCTGACATGACATGAGACAACATGTCTCATTTGCAGAACCCCTGAGGAACCAAAACAGCAGAAACCCCCACAAGTGACTCCATCAAAATGATGTACAACTTGAACTTTTACGAACGCAGTGATATCAAATATGTGTAATTTTTTTAATTGTTTTATTTGCAATGGGGCAAAAGGGAGGTAATTTGAAATTTTTTTTTAAACTTTTTTTACTGTATGCAATAGTCCCTTTAGGGGTCTTGAAACTGCGATCATCTGATCTCTTATGTTATACATAGCAGTGTATTAGCACTACTATGTATAGTGAAAATCACGATCTCCTATGAATGCCAGCTAAAAGCTGGCTTTCACAAGAGGATCATAATGACAGACATGGGGGCCTTCAGCAGACCCATGACTGTCAGACTGTCATGACAACCCATCGTCACCCCATTGACGGGTGGAATGATATTGTGAACAGTTAAGCAAGTTGAAGATGAAATGATCTACAAAAGGCCTAAAGTTAAAGATGACACATTTCCTTTGTATTTTAGGCAAAAAAGAATTATGTACAGTATTTTCATATTTTATATTTTCAAAATTACAAAAAGGAAAATGGGTAGAAGCAAAAGTTTGGCCACCCTTGGAGATTTGTATGCTCAGATAACTTTGACTAATGTTTCAGACCTTAAACTAAACTAATGTTTTCAGACCTCAATTAGCCTGTTAGGGTTATGGCTCGTTTACCATCATCTTTAGGAAAGGCCAGGTGATGCAAATTTCCCAGATTTATAAAAACCCAGGTTCCTCTAACCTTGTGCCAAAAAACAGCAGCCATGGGATCTTCAAAGCAGCTGCCTTGCACTCTGAAAATGAAAATGGTGAACGCCCACAAAGGAGAAGGCTATAAGAAGATAGCAAAGCGTTTTCAAGTTGCCCTTTCCTCAGTTCAAAATGTAATTAAGAAATGGCAGTTAACAGGAACAGTGGAGGTCAAGATAAGGTCTGGAAGACTGCAAAAGACCTTCAGAAAGATTTAGCAGACTCTAGAGTTGTTGTACATTGTGCTACTGTTCAGAGACACTTCCACAAGTATGGCCTTTATGAAGAGTCATCAGAAGAAAACCCCTCCTGTGTCCTCACCATAAAATTCAGCGTCAGAAGTATGCAAAAGAACATCTAAACAAGCCTGATGCATTTTGGAAACAAGTCCTATGGAGCGATGAGAACTCTTTAGCCACAATGACCAAAAGTATGTGTGGAGAAAAAAAGGCACAGAATTTCAGGAAAAGAACATCTCGCCAACCATTAAGCATGTGGGTGGATCAATCATGCTTTGGGGTTGTGATGCAGCTAATGGCATGGAGAACATTTCACGGGTAGAGGAAAGAATGGATTTAATGAAATTTCAACAAATTCTTGATGCAAACATAACACCATCTGTAAAAAAAGCTGAAGTTGAAATGAGGATGACTTCTACAAATTCAGGTGCTACACAGGAATTAATGCAAAGTGAAATGAAAAAAAAAATAAATTGTAATTTTTCCTCTAAAATGTTGCTTTAGCCCCAATTTTTCACATTTATAAGGAATAGCATGAGAAAATGGATATCAAAATGTGTTACCCAGTTTCTTCTGAGTGCATTGATACCCCACATATGGTCAGGAACCTCTATTTGGACAAATGGCAAGGCTTGAAAGGGAAGGAGCACCATTTGAATTTTAGAACACAAATGTAGCTGAAATAGATCGCGGGCGCCATGTCGCATTTACAGGGCCCCTAAGGTGCCTGAACACCCAACAGGGGACCCCATTTTGGAAACTACACCACTCAATGATTTTATCCAGGGGTATAGTGAGCATTTTAAACCCACAGGTACTACACAGAATTTGCTAATATTAGGTCGTCATACTGAAAATTTTCATTTTTTTTCATGAAAATTTTCATTTATTCTCAAAATCTTCACTTTTGCAAAGGGAAACACAAAATATTGAACCACACAGTTAGTTACCAATTTCTTCTGAGTGTGGCGATACCACACATGTAGTCAAAAAGTACTGCTCGGAAAAACAGCAGGACTCGGAAGGGAAGAAGCGACATTTGGTATTTGGAATGTAAATTTGACTGACATGACATGAGACACCATGTCTCATTTGCAGAACCCCTGAGGTACCAAAACAGCAGAACCCCCCACAAGTGACTCCATCCAAATTATGTACAACTCTCAATTATGAATGTAAGATGTGAAAAAAAAACTAATACTCACCCAATTGTTCACCTCTCCATCCTCCCTGCCCAATGTCCAGACCACCCCTTTCTGCCATCGCGGGCTGCATCTCTGGCCTTAGAGGCCACAGTGTGTTGAAGGGTCGCAATGTCGTGACATCAAGGCATCCATCGCATCATAAGATCGCAGTGCACGTCTTGACATTATGACTTCACAATTTTACAACACGCAATGTTGTCCAAGGCCTGGACATGTCTGGAAGCCTTGACCTATAGTGAAGAGGCCTGAGATGCAGTGTGCTATCGCGGAAAGACAGGCAGTGAGCAGCAAGGCGGCCAGAGAGGTCAGCGATGAGGTATTAGTTTGTGCAGTGGTGGACACAGACGGAAGAGGGTCCCTATGTAACTGTATATATGCCCCTCTTTGTGTCTGGGACAGAAGCTCCCTGCTGATTTTGAAGGTTGAAGTGGGCCCCCTTAGCTCTTCGGCCCACATGTTGCACCAATGGTACAAGTGCTTCTCACTAAATTAGAATATCATCAAAAAGTTAATTTATTTCAGTTATTCAATACAAAACGTGAAACTCATATGTTATATAGAGTCATTACAAACAGAGTGATCTATTTCAAGTGTTTATTTCTGTTAATGTTGATGATTATGGCTTACAGCCAATGAAAAAACAAAAGTCACCTCAGTAAATTAGAATACTTTATTACAACAGCTTGAAAAATGTTTTTAAAATGTTGGCCTACTAAAATGTATGTTCAGTAAATGCACTCAATACTTGGTCGGGGCTCCTTTTGCATCAATTACTGCATCAATGCGTGGCATGGAGGCGATCAGCCTGTGGCACTGCTGAGGTGTTCTGGAAGCCCAGGTTGCTTTGATAACAGCCTTCAGCTCATCTGCATTGTTGGGTCTGGTGTCTCTCATCTTCCTCTTGACAATATCCCATAGATTCTCTCTGGGGTTAAGGTCAGGCGACGCGCCCCCTGGGGCCGTGGGGTACTCGGTAGCCGGGCCGGTCGATGCTGGGGGATGTCACAGTGGCTGTGACCCAGGGCGGTCAATAAAAGGGGTTTTAAAGAAAAGGGAATAGAGTTTCTATATATAATGTTCGTGATGCCACCTGTGGTATGCAGCTATATGGAGCCGCCGCTGCCGTGCAGATCCTCTGGAGCTGATGAAGACGCAGAAGAGTTGGTTCAGCTCTCCACAGGCAGAGCTTAGCTCCAGGGCAGGAAATCGTGATGTTATAGATGTTGCTGTGCAGTATAGTGCAGGGGATGGTGCAGTTAATAATCAGTCCACAACTTAATGGCGGTTTCCTCTTATCTTTACTTGCGGTGGTTAGGCAGAACGGGGCACGGGTACTAGCTGGTAGTAGAGGTCCGGGCGACCTGGAAGCAAGTTGGGAATCCACCTCGCCAGGTGAAGTTGTAGGCCTTCCCTTTGCGCTAATCTCTTTAGCCCTGCTGTTTATAGCTGTGCTGCAGCCCTCGTCCCTGAGTAAAACGTCTTTGTGCTCACCCGTATGGCAGGCAGCTCGGGCCTTCCTGGAGTGTCGTTCCCACGTGGCGGTGTTGGGCCCTATGTACTGCTGAGCCTCCGGGCATCTGATGGGGCCAGGAGACCTGCAGTCTCCTGCCCTCCGGTTCCTGCTGCTGGGCCTTCAGTGCTCCACAATCTCGGACTCCGGTGTCCGGTTCTTCTACGCTCCTCTCTGGGGTGAACTGCCGTGCAACTCCACTCCCCAGGTCTTTCCTCTTCGCTGTCCTGTATTCAAATCCTCTCCGCTTTCCTCACACTACCTAACCCCGCCTCCAGATCCCAGTTGCTAAGGGGAGGAGCTCCCCTTGCTGGTCTGCAGCCAGGAAAGTGTTGCATACTAGCAAAACCTGATTAGGGGAGCCCTCCTTGCTTCCAGGCATGGCATCACCCCTTGTGAGGGAGGCAATGCCACTGTGGCAACCGGACTCCTGGGGTGCCACATTCCCCCCTAGTTAACTTCAGTACTCCCGGACTGAGGATACCTTTTTAAAATTAACAATCAACAATAACAATTCACATTACAAACAGTTTACAAAATCTCAAAAAGCAAAAACTGCTAAAACCCAAGCAAAAACGTACAGCATTCACTGTGGCGCTTAGTCTTTATGCCACAATCCGGGTAGCTGAAATTTGGCTGGTGGGAACCGCATCAACCCACTTTGTGTATCGTCCCTGGGCGTGGCTTCAGGGCACTCTTTCGGTGGTCCTGGTCTTCAGCCACGCCTGCGGTTTATTTTCTAGGCCAATTAGTAATTATATCCAACATTGTCCTGACCACACCTAGTCCTGTGGTCCAATTGTCCATAAATGTAACAAATATATATATCTAGCATTATTTAACGATTACAACTATTTATAACATACTCTTTAGTTCTCTTACACTTTAGTTCCTCCAGCGGGCAGGGAGCTGACCTTTAGTACTCCGGGTCGATCTACGTAGTACATTTGTTGTCACTGACCTACCCTGGTCCCTACTGTCTACCCCTGGTATGGTGGGTTCAGTGTGAACTACACTACAGGTAGTCTGAGGTAACACCGGTAGGCTGGGTAATCTCCTACAAATTATTTGGCTCACCCTGGGTACGACAGGTTTACTGCTAGCAGAGGGTAGATTCTCCTGATCTGCTGCTGATGAAGCATCTGTCTCTGAGGCCGAATGATCTTCCAGATGTTCTGGAGCCTCTGCAGCTTCCGGTGAGGCCGCTTGGAGAAAGGTTAGGACAGATACCACAATTGCTCTGTTCACCTGCGTCCAAGACCGGGGAAATGCTCCAAGGACTGTCTGGACTGTTTCTTCCACCTCTTCTGTGGGCTGAGGGCTGTCTTGGTCTTCTTCTTTGTGTTTCAACTGTTCAGGACATATCTTCAAGTGGTCTCTTGAGATTGCCGCTGAAGTTTCCCCTCCATCTTTACTGATGAGGCACACTTTAGTGTTATCGTAATTCGACGGTAGGACGGTGTATGGCTCATCCTTCCACTGGCCATCTAATTTATGGACTTGTCTCTTCCTCTTAAGTACCTGTTCTCCAGGTGACAAGGGAACTGCAGGTGCGTGCTGATTGTAAGTTTTCTCCTGCCTCTGTCTCGCCTGGGACAAACTTCTCTCCACACATTCTTGCACCTTGCGGTATTGTTGCTGCCGCTCTGTATCCCAATCTGCATCTGGTGATGTCGTCTCTGGTGTTAAGACTCCCATGTCTAAGTCGATGGGTAGCTTACCAGGTCTTGCTCTTATCAGGTAAGTGGGTGTACAGTTGGTGGAGTTCACCAGGATGTGGTTATTTAGGTCCACCAAATCTGGTAACTTCTCTGACCACAGGCTACGTTCTTCAAGGGGCAACGTCTTCAACAGGTCTATTACCACCTGATTCATCTTTTCACACAACCCGTTGGTCTGGGGATGATACGGCGTCGTTCTTATTTTCTTGCAGCCGTACAAGTTACAGAATTCCTGGAACACCTCTGCTTCAAAGGCTGGACCTTGGTCGGTAAGCACTCGTTCAGGGTGACCGTGCGGGCGACAAAAGTGCTGTTGGAATGCTTTGGCTGCCGTCTGATCTTTCACTGGCACTACTACCAAGAACCTGGAGTAGTGGTCTACTATGGTGAGAGCATAGACATAGCCTGACCAGCTTGGGGCTAGCTTCACATGGTCCAAGGCTACCAGTTTAAGTGGTTGTTTGGTGATTATGGGCTGTAGGGGAGCCCTCTGGCTGTCACGGTCTTTCCGTCTCAGGTTGCATGGACCACATTCTCGACACCATCTCTCGATTGCTTTCCTCATGCCAACCCAGTAGAATCGCTCACCTAGCAGGACTTCCAACTTCTTCCTCCCGAAGTGTCCTGCTCCATCGTGGTACGCTTCTAAGACCATTGGCGCATCCCGCCTCGGGACTACCACCTGCCAGACCAGTTCGTGTGTCCAGGAGTTGATACTTCTTCGACACAGCTTTCCCTCGTAGATGAACAGTTTGCCCTTCTCCTTCCACAACTGTTGGGTCTCCTGTGGAGCGTCTGGATCAGGGTGCGAGTCAGCTTGTGTCAGCAACTCCTTTACCAGGCAGACAGCTGGGTCGCTATCCTGCATCTCTGCCCATCCGTGATGGGTCAATGGGTTGAACGTGGCCTCTCTGCTGGTGGAGCGCTTGTCCCTCACACAGCGGGAGCACTGGGTCACCCCGTGACAATGGAAAGCGGGTAGCTCTATCTCCTCCAGATCTTCCGGGTCTTCTCCCCCATCTGGCAAGTTGGGCACCCTGGACAGCGCATCAGCATTAGTGCTTTTATGCCCCTCTCGATATTTGATGGTAAACTCGTAGTTAGACAGTCGGGCCATCCATCGTTGCTCTAGGGCACCAAGCTTCGCAGTCTCCAGGTGCGTCAGCGGGTTGTTGTCCGTGAAGACTGTAAATCTGGAGGAGGCAAGGTAGTGTTTGAAGCGCTCTGTTACAGCCCAGACTATGGCTAAAAACTCCAACTTGAAGGAACTATAGTTGTCGGGGTTCCTTTCCGTGGGCCGGAGCTTCCTGCTGGCATAGGCAATCACTCTCTCTCTGCCTTGCTGTACCTGGGACAGAACTGCTCCCAATCCCATGTTGCTGGCATCCGTATGAAGTATAAAGGGTTGGCCATAGTCGGGGTAGGCCAGGACTTCGTCTCCAGTAAGAGCCATTTTCAGTCGAGTGAAAGATTTGTCTTCTGGTTTACCCCATTTGAACGGAGGTTTCGGGTTCTTGGCCTTCTTGGACTGGCCCACTAAGAGGTGCTGCATGGGTGCCGCTATCTTGGTGAAACCCTTGATGAATCTCCTGTAGTAGCCTACCAGCCCGAGGAACTGCCGCACTTCCTTGATAGTGGAGGGTCTTGGCCAGTCCTTGATCACGGTGACTTTTTCTGGGTCTGGTGCTACACCTCTGGCGCTTACCACATGACCAAGGTACTGCACCTTGGGCTTCAACAGGTGGCACTTGGACGGCTTTACCTTCAGGCCATAACCAGATAGGGCTTCGAACACCTCGGCTACGTGCTCCAGGTGGTCTTCATATGTCTTTGAGTAGGCGATTATGTCGTCTAGGTACAGCAGGACGGTTTCGAAGTTTTTGCGTCCTAGGCAACACTCCATTAACCGCTGGAAGGTTCCTGGGGCGTTGCAGAGCCCGAATGGCTTGCAGTTGAACTCGCTAAGGCCCATTGGTGTTGTAAACGCGGTCTTTTCTCTGTCTGCCTCTGCCACAGGAACCTGCCAGTATCCACTGGTGAGATCCAAAGTGGAGAAATAGTAAAACTGTAAATGATTAATAGCTGCTCCTGTCGAAAGTGGATTGCATTCAGACTGCATATGTATTACCAGTGTGAGACATGTAATGACTGACAGTTCTCTGTCCCGATCTTCTGTCTCAGACTGGTAAAATAACCTCTGGAGGCAGATTCTCGGGAAGATCTATGTCCGACCCATAGATCTTATCAGGTAAGTTACATAAGAAAAACGTGGATTTCTCTAGAATAAGACATCCGATTGCAGATATCAAGGTATCACTTTATTCAGCTTCCTATGACCTACATGCCCATATAGGCGGCTGAGGAGGGTTTATCCTACTGACAGAATACCTTAAAATCCTGCCTGTAGAAAGCTGGGTAGATAAAGGAGCACAGCCTAGGGAATTATGTAGCACAATTACATCAATACCAGATTTATATAGGTTTTTTTTTTCATGTTTTGCTATTTTTGCATGCTGAAAACATTTTTTTTTTTTTTTTTAACATTTTTTTTTTTTGCACAGACAAATTTTTAGAGTTGTAAATTGTTATATCTTTCTGCTGACAGAGCTCTGTGAGGTCTTGATTTTCTGTAAGATAAGTTAAAGTTTTTATTGGTCAATGTTTGGGGGAATACAAAACATTTCTTAACCCCTTAGTGACTGAGCCAATTTTGACCTTGCAAGGATTTTCCCAAGAACAAAAGTTAATTTTAATCAATAGATCTTTGAATAATAATAACTTGCACAATTGAATGCATGTAAATAAAATGTTCTTTTGCTAAGATAATCTTATAAATGTTCCCTTGCTGTGTACTGTGTAATGTCTGTGTCTGACCGTGCAGGAACATGGTCCGATCATACCACATTTCCTGGGCAGGGGAGGATGAAAAAGAGTATACAGACATTACAGCATGAGATCGCAGCTGATTCTTTCTTTGAAATAAAACATTGTTTAAAAACAGGCAGGGAAATGTTTTACCTCACAAAAAGAATCAGCTGTGATCCCCTGCTGTAATGTCTGTATACTCTTCTGTGTTATGTTCTGCAACTTAGAACCAAGGAATAGGAGGGAAAAGTCATCCCTGCACTGAGACTCAGCTTAACCCTACGCTGGGGTGGGTGCCTCATTCCTTATGAATAGCCCCACCAAAACTCCTGCACTGAACTCAAACGAAGACCTGTAGGAAGGGGAAAAGGGGTCCCTAAAAGATCTAAGGACTGGGAGCAAAAGCAGGAGACCTCCTAACAGAAAAGCTAGTTGCAGAAACGAAAATTAAAGAAAACAAAACTGGTGGAATAAGAAGTCCCAGGATAACTATAGTCAAAAGCAAGACGAACTAAACAAGGCTACTTAGCCAGAGCACGAGCGAAACAACACTGATGTCCAGCAGGGAATGAGGGCCAGCTGCTGGGTAATAAAGAGAGCAGAGATCACGTGTCCAAGAAACCCAGCACCAGAGGAAAAGACTAGAGCAAGCAAACCACAACAAGATGGCCGATAGTAAAACAACATAGATTCTAACAGTACCTCCTCTTTTACAAGGATCCTCCAGATCCTCTATGCCAAAATCTCCTTTGAAAAGCCTTAATAAGCCTTGAGGCCGAGACGTCCTCGGCCTTCACCCAGGAATTATCCTCGGGGCCAAAACCTCTCTAGGACACAAGATACTGTATTCTTCCTCTATGCCACCTGGAATCCAAAATGCGAGAAAGCTCAAATTCCCCATCCTCATCAACAGGAGGAACAGTAGGCTTCGCCTGTTTATCAGGAGTGTGTGCCTTCTTAAGTAACGACACATGAAACACTGAATTAATCCTCCAGGACAAGGGAATGCCCAACCTCACAGCTGCCGAGTTGACAATCTGAACCACTTTGAAAGGACCCACAAATTTAGACCCCAGTTTTTTAGAAGGAATTTTCAAATGAAGATTCCTAGAGGACAACCAAACCATATCCCCAACAGCAAACAAGGGCTCCTTTCTTTTTTTGTCAAAATACCTTTTTGATCTCCTGTTAGCCACTTTAAGGGTCAGGCGAACACTGGTCCAAACCCTCTCCAAATCGCCAGAAAAATTGTCCTCCTCCGGTACAGCAGCCCCAACTTTGGAAAATAGACCAAAAGATGGATACCTGCCAGTACAACAGAAAAAAGGAGAACAACCAGCCGAGGAGGAAGTATGATTATTAAGGGCAAACTCCGCAAGTGGTAGAAATTCAGACCACATTTCCTGATTGTCTGCCACAAAACATCTCAAAACTGCTCGACATCCTGGTTCTTCCTTTTAGTCTGTCCATTGGACTCTGGATGATACCCCGACGAGAATGACAAATGAATTTTCAATGTGTCACAAAAAGCACGCCAAAAGCGAGCTACAAGATGCGGTCCCCTATCGGAAATAATGTCCGTGGGAACACCATGGAGCCTGATAATCTCCTTCACAAAAGCCTTAGCAAGAGTCTTGGCGCAAGGTAACTTGTTGAACGGAACAAGATGACACATTTTACTAAACCGGTTCACAACAACCCAGATGACAGAAAAACCCTCCGATAAAGGCAGATCAGTGATAAAATCCATGGCAAGGTGCGTCCATGGCG
Source organism: Phyllobates terribilis (assembly GCF_046119375.1). NCBI lineage: Eukaryota > Metazoa > Chordata > Amphibia > Anura > Dendrobatidae > Phyllobates > Phyllobates terribilis. The sequence goes on from NW_027362767.1 coordinate 280,635,891, forward strand.
AACTATGAACTTCCATGGGGCATAGCAACCCCGCAGCCGGAGCATGAGAGGTCTTCGACCTAGCGCACACAGAACACTGACGCACCCACTTGATGACTTGCCTTTGCCACCCTGGCCACCAGAAACTACGACCGATAGACTTCCTAGTTTCCGAAATCCCTGGGTGACCCGCCAACCGAGACTTATGACATTCAACAAACAATGCTCTCCTCAAGGCTCTAGGCACAAACAATTTACCACACGGAGTGTTAGTTGGTGCCGCACTCTGAGCTCCTAGGATGCTATTCTCCAACTCAGAATCCAATGGGGCCACCACCACCCCTCTCTGCAAAATACACTCCTCCCTCTCAGCATTCACCACTGGAGAGAAACTACGAGACAAAGCGTCAGCCTTAACATTCTTTGTCCCCGGGACAAAGGTTACGGAAAAATTAAACCGGGCAAAAAACAGTGCCCACCTAGCCTGACGGGCATTCAAACGTTTAGCTGCGTCCAGATGAATCAAATTCTTATGATCAGTGAAAACCTGTATAGGATGTCGAGCCCCCTCCAAAAAATGTCGCCAATGCTCGAACGCGAGTTTAATAGCCAACAACTCACGATTCCCAACATCATAGTTGAGCTCTGTCTCATAAATTTTTTTTGGAAAGAAAGCACAGGGATGCACCCCATCCTCACCCTCCTGGGACAGAACTGCCCCTACGCCTATAGATGAGGCTTCCACCTCGACCAAAAATGGCTTGGTCTCATCCGTCTGGATAAGAACAGGAGCAGAGCTGAACCTCTCCTTGAGATACTCAAAAGCTTCAACTGCCTCAGTGGACCATTGGACTGTATTACCACCCTTCTTGGTGAGATCAGTGATGGGTTTAGCGATGACAGAGAAATTCTTTATGAATTTCCTGTAATAATTGGCAAACCCCAAAAACCTCTGTACGGACTTCAAACTCTCAGGCCTCGGCCACTCCAGCACAGCCTGAACTTTCACCGGGTCCATCTCAAAACCATCACAAGAGACAAAGTAACCCAAAAAACTAATTTTCTGGACAGCAAACTGATACTTCTCCAATTTAGCAAAGAGTGTGTTATCTCTCAGTATCTGAAGAACTTCGCGGACTCTCTGACAATGAGACTCAAGATCCGATGAATAAATCAAAACGTCATCCAAATAAACAATAACACTCTTACCGATCAAGGGTCTCAGAATGTCATTGATGAAATTTTGAAAAAATGCAGGGGCGTTAGTAAGCCCAAAAGGCATCACCAAACACTCAAAATGTCCTTACGGGGTGTTAAAAGCTGTCTTCCATTCATCTCCGTCCTTCACCCGCAGCAAATTATATGCCCCACGAAGGTCAATCTTAGAAAACCATTTAGCTCCTGTCAATTGGTTAAACAAATCCGGAATAAGTGGTAACGGGTAAGGATTGCGCACAGTGATCTTATTAATCTCCCGAAAATCCAGACATGGCCTAAGACCCCCATCCTTCTTTTTGACAAAAAAGAACCCAACTGCCACAGGAGACTTAGAGGGTCTTATGTGACCTGCAGCTAAACTAGTCTGAAGGTACTCCTTCAAAGCCTCCCTTTCGGGAATTGTCAGATTAAACAACCGGCTCTTAGGGAGCTTAGCATAAGGGAAGGAAGTCAATAGCGCAATCGTAATCTCTATGAGGTGGTAAAGCTTTCGACTCCACCTCCGAAAAAACCCTCCAAAAATCCTGAATAGGTTCAGGTAATTCTCCCTTCACAACAGCCGCAATGTGAACATTACAATGCTTACCATAACACCCCTGACCCCAGGATCTTATGGAACCAGACGACCAGTCCAGCAAAGGATTATGCACTTTTAACCAAGGCAACCCCAAGATGACCGGGGAAGGCAACTTAGCAAGTACAAATAAGTCAATCTGCTCCTGATGTTCCATATTTATAGTAAGCGGAAACCCAGTGACCTTTCGAAGAATGCTCCCATGCTCCAGGGGAGTATTATCAAATGCCACCACAGGAAAAGGAGACGACAAAGATTCAGAATCAAACTTATACTTTTCAAAAAATTGTTGATCAATCAAATTAAGTGCAGAACCACAATCCATCATAACCTGAAACTCAATTAAACGACCCTGACAGGTGGTATTACCAGGAAAAAACACCCCAGCAGAACGTAAAAACGCAATGCGAACGGGAGTGTTATTTCTACTGACCATTTTTTTTTCTTTCCTTAAGCGAACCTCAGATTGCTTTAAAAAATTATCAGCCTTACCGTAATACAAGCAAAGTCCCTCAGAGAACCTCCTGTCCCTCTCCCTGGAATGGGATGACATTGCCCCGACCTGCATAGGGTCCCCAGTGTCGGCAGGAATATCGTGAGAAACAGAATCCAACAATACAGGCAACTTTTCCTCATTGTGTCTAGCCCTCAACCTTCTATCCACATGGATAGCTAACTGCATGGCAACTTGCAGAGTATCAGGTGCAGGGAATGCAATGAGCAAATCTTTAACCCTTTCACTCAAGTCTGCCAGAAACTGAAACGTGAGTGCAGGGTCATTCCACCTGACCTCTGCAGACCATCATCTGAACAGGGTGCAATAACTCTCAGCATCAAGAGAACCCTGTTTGAGATGTCTGAGCTCTGCCTCAGCTAATGCAACCCGATCAGGATCATCATACAGCAAACCCATGGCATTAAAAAAATACTTCAACAGACCTCAGACAATGATCATCAGGAGACAAGGAAAATGCCCAGATTTGAGGTTCCTTACGCAATAGAGACATAATAATTCCTACACGCTGTAGTTCATTACCATAAGATCTAGGTCTGAGCCGAAAATACAACAAACAAGCATTTTAAATGAAAAAAAATCCTATCGTTCCCCAAGAAACACTCAGGCAATCCTACCTTAGGTTCTTCATAGCGTTCTGCAGGGTATTTACTCACGTACTGCTGAAGATCGGAAACCTCCAAAGTTAACCCTTGCAAGCATTGAGCAAGTTCCTGGACAGAAACCATACTGAAGAAAATCCAGGAAGAGGAGAGGAGAGGGAGAGAAAAAAAAAACCTTCCTCTCATTTTTTTTTTTTTAAACGTGGCTGGACATACTGTTATGTTCTGCAACTTAGAACCAAGGAATAGGAGGGAAAAGCCGTCCCTGCACTGAGACTCAGTTTAACCCTACGCTGTGGTGGGTGCCCTATTCCTTATGAATAGCCCCACCGAAACTCCTGCACTGAACTCAAACGAAGACCAGTAGGAAGGGGAAAAGGGGTCCCTAAAAGATCTAAGGACTGGGAGCAAAAGCAGGGGACCTCCTAACAGAAAAGCTAGTTGCAGAAACAAAAATTAAAGAAAACAAAACTGGTGGAAAAAGAAGTCCTAGGATAACTATAGTCAAAAGTAAGACGAACTAAACAAGGCTACTTTGCCAGAGCACGAGCAAAACAACACTGATGTCCAGCAGGGAATGAGGGCCAGGTGCTGGGTAATAAAGAGTGCAGAGATCACGTGACCAAGAAACCCAGCACCAGAGGAAAAGACTAAAGCAAGCAAAGCACAACAAGATGGCCGATAGTAAAACAATATAGATTCTTACATTTTGCTTCCTCCCATGCCCAGGAGATGTGGTTTGATCAGACCATGCTCCATACACGGTCGGACACAGACATTACGCAGGGGAACATTTATAAGATTATCTCAGCTCAGGAACATTTTATTTAAACACATTCAATTGTGGAAATTATTATTATTCCAAGATCTATTGATTAAAATTAACTTTTGTTCGTGGGGAAACCCCTTTAATGACCAGGTCAAATTTTGAAATCTGACCAGACATGTTATGTGGTAATATCTCTGGAGCGCTTCAACATCTCCCAGTGATTCTGAAATTGTTCTTTCATGACACATTGTACTTTATGTTAGTGATAAATTTAGGTTGATATGTTTTGCGTTTACTAGTGAAAATATCGGAATTTTGGTAAAAAATTTTTAAAAATTTGCAATTTTCAAACTTTTTAATATTTACATCCTTAAACTAGTTAGTCATGCTGTACAAAATAAATAACATTTCTCATATGTCTACTTTACATCTGCATCATTTTTTAAACATCATTTTATTTTGTTAGGATTTTAGAAGGGTTAAAAGTTGAGCAGCAAATTCTCATTTTTTCAAGACATTGACAAAACCTGTTTCTTTAGGGACTTATTCAGATGGACTTTGTGGGGCTTATATATTGGAAACTCCCCAAAAGTAATACCATTTTAAAAACCGCATCCATCAAATACTTCAAACTGTTGTCAGGAAATGTTTTAACCCTTCAGGTGCAACACAAGAATTAATGCAAAGTGGAATGAAAAAAAATAAATTGTAATTTTTCCTCTAAAATGTTGCTTTAGCCCCAATTTTTCACATTTACAAGGAATAGCATGAGAAAATAGATATCAGAATATGTTACACAGTTTCTTCTGAGCTGCTGATACCCCACATATGGTCAGAAACCTCTATTTGGACAAATGGCAAGGCTTGGAAGGGAAGGAGCACCATTTGAATTTTAGAACACAAATTTAGCTGAAATAGATCGCGGGCGCCATGTCGCATTTGCAGGGCCCCTAAGGTGCCTGAACACCCAACAAGTGACCTCATTTTGGAAACTACACCACTCAAGGATTTTATCCAGGGGTATATTGAGCATTTTAAACTCACAGGTACTACACAGAATTTGCTAATATTAGGTCATCATATTGAACATTTTCATTTTTTTTCATGAAAATGTTACTTTATTCTTATTGGTATTTGGAATGTAAATTTGGCTGACATGACATGAGACAACATGTCTCATTTGCAGAACCCCTGAGGAACCAAAACAGCAGAAACCCCCACAAGTGACTCCATCAAAATGATGTACAACTTGAACTTTTACGAACGCAGTGATATCAAATATGTGTAATTTTTTTAATTGTTTTATTTGCAATGGGGCAAAAGGGAGGTAATTTGAACTTTTTTTTTAAACTTTTTTTACTGTATGCAATAGTCCCTTTAGGGGTCTTGAAACTGCGATCATCTGATCTCTTATGTTATACATAGCAGTGTATTAGCACTACTATGTATAGTGAAAATCACGATCTCCTATGAATGCCAGCTAAAAGCTGGCTTTCACAAGAGGATCATAATGACAGACATGGGGGCCTTCAGCAGACCCCTGACTGTCAGACTGTCATGACAACCCATCGTCACCCCATTGACGGGTGGAATGATATTGTGAACAGTTAAGCAAGTTGAAGATGAAATGATCTACAAAAGGCCTAAAGTTAAAGATGACACATTTCCTTTGTATTTTAGGCAAAAAAGAATTATATACAGTATTTTCATATTTTATATTTTAAAAATTACAAAAAGGAAAATGGGTAGAAGCAAAAGTTTGGCCACCCTTGGAGATTTGTATGCTCAGATAACTTTGACTAATGTTTCAGACCTTAATTAGCCTGTTAGGGTTATGGCTCGTTTACCATCATCTTTAGGAAAGGCCAGGTGATGCAAATTTCCCAGATTTATAAAAACCCAGCTTCCTCTAACCTTGTGCCAAGAAACAGCAGCCATGGGATCTTCAAAGCAGCTGCCTTGCACTCTGAAAATGAAAATGGTGAACGCCCACAAAGCAGGAGAAGGCTATAAGAAGATAGCAAAGCGTTTTCAAGTTGCCCTTTCCTCAGTTCAAAATGTAATTAAGAAATGGCAGTTAACAGGAACAGTGGAGGTCAAGATAAGGTCTGGAAGACTGCAAAAGACCTTCAGAAAGATTTAGCAGACTCTAGAGTTGTTGTACATTGTTCTACTGTTCAGAGACACTTCCACAAGTATGGCCTTTATGAAGAGTCATCAGAAGAAAACCCCTCCTGTGTCCTCACCATAAAATTCAGCGTCAGAAGTATGCAAAAGAACATCTAAACAAGCCTGATGCATTTTGGAAACAAGTCCTATGGAGCGATGAGAACGCTTTAGCCACAATGACCAAAAGTATGTGTGGAGAAAAAAAGGCACAGAATTTCAGGAAAAGAACATCTCGCCAACCATTAAGCATTTGGGTGGATCAATCATGCTTTGGGGTTGTGATGCAGCTAATGGCATGGAGAACATTTCACGGGTAGAGGAAAGAATGGATTTAATGAAATTTCAACAAATTCTTGATGCAAACATAACACCATCTGTAAAAAAAGCTGAAGTTGAAATGAGGATGACTTCTACAAATTCAGGTGCTACACAGGAATTAATGCAAAGTGAAATGAAAAAAAAAATAAATTGTAATTTTTCCTCTAAAATGTTGCTTTAGCCCCAATTTTTCACATTTATAAGGAATAGCATGAGAAAATGGATACCAAAATGTGTTACCCAGTTTCTTCTGAGTGCATTGATACCCCACATATGGTCAGGAACCTCTATTTGGACAAGTGGCAAACTACACCACTCAATGATTTTATCCAGGGGTATAGAGAGCATTTTAAACCCACAGGTACTACACAGAATTTGCTAATATTAGGTCGTCATACTGAAAATTTTCATTTTTTTTCATGAAAATTTTCATTTATTCTCAAAATCTTCACTTTTGCAAAGGGAAACACAAAATATTGAACCACACAGTTAGTTACCACTTTCTTCTGAGTGTGGCGATACCACACATGTAGTCAAAAAGTACTGCTCGGAAGGGAAGAAGCGACATTTGGTATTTGGAATGTAAATTTGACTGACATGACATGAGACACCATGTCTCATTTGAAGAACCCCTGAGGTACCAAAACAGCAGAACCCCCCACAAGTGACTCCATCCAAATTATGTACAACTCTCAATTATGAATGTAAGATGTGAAAAAAAAACTAATACTCACCCAATTGTTCACCTCTCCATCCTCCCTGCCCAATGTCCAGACCACCCCTTTCTGCCATCGCGGGCTGCATCTCTGGCCTTAGAGGCCACAGTGTGTTGAAGGGTCGCAATGTCGTGACATCAAGGCATCCATCGCATCATAAGATCGCAGTGCACGTCTTGACATTATGACTTCACAATTTTACAACACGCAATGTTGTCCAAGGCCTGGACATGTCTGGAAGCCTTGACCTATAGTGAAGAGGCCTGAGATGCAGTGTGCTATCGCGGAAAGACAGGCAGTGAGCAGCAAGGCGGCCAGAGAGGTCAGCGATGAGGTATTAGTTTGTGCAGTGGTGGACACAGACGGAAGAGGGTCCCTATGTAACTGTATATATGCCCCTCTTTGTGTCTGGGACAGAAGCTCCCTGCTGATTTTGAAGGTTGAAGTGGGCCCCCTTAGCTCTTCGGCCCACATGTTGCACCAATGGTACAAGTGCTTCTCACTAAATTAGAATATCATCAAAAAGTTAATTTATTTCAGTTATTCAATACAAAACGTGAAACTCATATGTTATATAGAGTCATTACAAACAGAGTGATCTATTTCAAGTGTTTATTTCTGTTAATGTTGATGATTATGGCTTACAGCCAATGAAAAAACAAAAGTCACCTCAGTAAATTAGAATACTTTATTACAACAGCTTGAAAAATGTTTTTAAAATGTTGGCCTACTAAAATGTATGTTCAGTAAATGCACTCAATACTTGGTCGGGGCTCCTTTTGCATCAATTACTGCATCAATGCGTGGCATGGAGGCGATCAGCCTGTGGCACTGCTGAGGTGTTCTGGAAGCCCAGGTTGCTTTGATAACAGCCTTCAGCTCATCTGCATTGTTGGGTCTGGTGTCTCTCATCTTCCTCTTGACAATATCCCATAGATTCTCTCTGGGGTTAAGGTCAGGCGACGCGCCCCCTGGGGCCGTGGGGTACTCGGTAGCCGGGCCGGTCGATGCTGGGGGATGTCACAGTGGCTGTGACCAGGTCCGTGACCCAGGGCGGTCAATAAAAGGGGTTTTAAAGAAAAGGGAATAGAGTTTCTATATATAATGTTCGTGATGCCACCTGTGGTATGCGGCTATATGGAGCCGCCGCTGCCGTGCAGATCCTCTGGAGCTGATGAAGACGCAGAAGAGTTGGTTCAGCTCTCCACAGGCAGAGCTTAGCTCCAGGGCAGGAAATCGTGATGTTATAGATGTTGCTGTGCAGTATAGTGCAGGGGATGGTGCAGTTAATAATCAGTCCACAACTTAATGGCGGTTTCCTCTTATCTTTACTTGCGGTGGTTAGGCAGAACGGGGCACGGGTACTAGCTGGTAGTAGAGGTCCGGGCGACCTGGAAGCAAGTTGGGAATCCACCTCGCCAGGTGAAGTTGTAGGCCTTCCCTTTGCACTAATCTCTTTAGCCCTGCTGTTTATAGCTGTGCTGCAGCCCTCGTCCCTGAGTAAAACGTCTTTGTGCTCACCCGTATGGCAGGCAGCTCGGGCCTTCCTGGAGTGTCGTTCCCACGTGGCGGTGTTGGGCCCTATGTACTGCTGAGCCTCCGGGCATCTGATGGGGCCAGGAGCCCTGCAGTCTCCTGCCCTCCGGTTCCTGCTGCTGGGCCTTCAGTGCTCCACAATCTCGGACTCCGGTGTCCGGTTCTTCTACGCTCCTCTCTGGGGTGAACTGTCGTGCAACTCCACTCCCCAGGTCTTTCCTCTTCGCTGTCCTGTATTCAAATCCTCTCCGCTTTCCTCACACTACCTAACCCCGCCTCCAGATCCCAGTTGCTAAGGGGAGGAGCTCCCCTTGCTGGTCTGCAGCCAGGAAAGTGTTGCATACTAGCAAAACCTGATTAGGGGAGCCCTCCTTGCTTCCAGGCATGGCATCACCCCTTGTGAGGGAGGAAATGCCACTGTGGCAACCGGACTCCTGGGGTGCCACATTCCCCCCTAGTTAACTTCAGTACTCCCGGACTGAGGATACCTTTTTAAAATTAACAATCAACAATAACAATTCACATTACAAACAGTTTACAAAATCTCAAAAAGCAAAAACTACTAAAACCCAAGCAAAAACGTACAGCATTCACTGTGGCGCTTAGTCTTTACGCCACAATCCGGGTAGCTGAAATTTGGCTGGTGGGAACCGCATCAACCCACTTTGTGTATCGTCCCTGGGCGTGGCTTCAGGGCACTCTTTCGGTGGTCCTGGTCTTCAGCCACGCCTGCGGTTTATTTTCTAGGCCAATTAGTAATTATATCCAACATTGTCCTGACCACACCTAGTCCTGTGGTCCAATTGTCCATAAATGTAACAAATATATATATCTAGCATTATTTAACGATTACAACTATTTATAACATACTCTTTAGTTCTCTTACACTTTAGTTCCTCCAGCGGGCAGGGAGCTGACCTTTAGTACTCCGGGTCGATCTACGTAGTACATTTGTTGTCACTGACCTACCCTGGTCCCTAGTGTCTACCCCTGGTGTGGTGGGTTCAGTGTGAACTACACTACAGGTAGTCTGAGGTAACACCGGTAGGCTGGGTAATCTCCTACAAATTCTTTGGCTCACCCTGGGTACGACAGGTTTACTGCTAGCAGAGGGTAGATTCTCCTGATCTGCTGCTGATGAAGCATCTGTCTCTGGGGCCGAATGGTCTTCCAGATGTTCTGGAGCCTCTGCAGCTTCCGGTGAGGCCGCTTGGAGAAAGGTTAGGACAGATACCACAATTGCTCTGTTCACCTGCGTCCAAGACCGGGGAAATGCTCCAAGGACTGTCTGGACTGTTTCTTCCACCTCTTCTGTGGGCTGAGGGCTGTCTTGGTCTTCTTCTTTGTGTTTCAACTGTTCAGGACATATCTTCAAGTGGTCTCTTGAGACTGCCGCTGAAGTTTCCCCTCCATCTTTACTGATGAGGCACACTTTAGTGTTATCGTAATTCGAGGGTAGGACGGTGTATGGCTCATCCTTCCACTGGCCATCTAATTTATGGACTTGTCTCTTCCTCTTAAGTACCTGTTCTCCAGGTGACAAGGGAACTGCAGGTGCGTGCTGATTGTAAGTTTTCTCCTGCCTCTGTCTCGCCTGGGACAAACTTCTCTCCACACATTCTTGCACCTTGCGGTATTGTTGCTGCCGCTCTGTATCCCAATCTGCATCTGGTGATGTCGTCTCTGGTGTTAAGACTCCCATGTCTAAGTCGATGGGTAGCTTACCAGGTCTTGCTCTTATCAGGTAAGCGGGTGTACAGTTGGTGGAGTTCACCAGGATGTGGTTATTTAGGTCCACCAAATCTGGTAACTTCTCTGACCACAGGCTACGTTCTTCAAGGGGCAACGTCTTCAACAGGTCTATTACCACCTGATTCATCTTCTCACACAACCCGTTGGTCTGGGGATGATACGGCGTTGTTCTTATTTTCTTGCAGCCGTACAAGTTACAGAATTCCTGGAACACCTCTGCTTCAAAGGCTGGACCTTGGTCGGTAAGCACTCGTTCAGGGTGACCGTGCGGGCGACAAAAGTGCTGTTGGAATGCTTTGGCTGCCGTCTGATCTTTCACTGGCACTACTACCAAGAACCTGGAGTAGTGGTCTACTATGGTGAGAGCGTAGACATAGCCTGACCAGCTTGGGGCTAGCTTCACATGGTCCAAGGCTACCAGTTTAAGTGGTTGTTTGGTGATTATGGGCTGTAGGGGAGCCCTCTGGCTGTCACGGTCTTTCCGTCTCAGGTTGCATGGACCACATTCTCGACACCATCTCTCGATTGCTTTCCTCATGCCAACCCAGTAGAATCGCTCACCTAGCAGGACTTCCAACTTCTTCCTCCCGAAGTGTCCTGCTCCATCGTGGTACGCTTCTAAGACCATTGGCGCATCCCGCCTCGGGACTACCACCTGCCAGACCAGTTCGTGTGTCCAGGAGTTGATACTTCTTCGACACAGCTTTCCCTCGTAGATGAACAGTTTGCCCTTCTCCTTCCACAACTGTTGGGTCTCCTGTGGAGCGTCTGGATCAGGGTGCGAGTCAGCTTGTGTCAGCAACTCCTTTACCAGGCAGACAGCTGGGTCGCTATCCTGCATCTCTGCCCATCCGTGATGGGTCAATGGGTTGAACGTGGCCTCTCTGCTGGTGGAGCGCTTGTCCCTCACACAGCGGGAGCACTGGGTCACCCCGTGACAATGGAAAACGGGTAGCTCTATCTCCTCCAGATCTTCCGGGTCTTCTCCCCCATCTGGCAAGTTGGGCACCCTGGACAGCGCATCAGCATTAGTGCTTTTATGCCCCTCTCGATATTTGATGGTAAACTCGTAGTTAGACAGTCGGGCCATCCATCGTTGCTCTAGGGCACCAAGCTTCGCAGTCTCCAGGTGCGTCAGCGGGTTGTTGTCCGTGAAGACTGTAAATCTGGAGGAGGCAAAGTAGTGTTTGAAGCGCTCTGTTACAGCCCAGACTATGGCTAAAAACTCCAACTTGAAGGAACTATAGTTGTCGGGGTTCCTTTCCGTGGGCCGGAGCTTCCTGCTGGCATAGGCAATCACTCTCTCTCTGCCTTGCTGTACCTGGGACAGAACTGCTCCCAATCCCATGTTGCTGGCATCCGTATGAAGTATAAAGGGTTGGCCATAGTCGGGGTAGGCCAGGACTTCGTCTCCAGTAAGAGCCATTTTCAGTCGAGTGAAAGATTTGTCTTCTGGTTTACCCCATTTGAACGGAGGTTTCGGGTTCTTGGCCTTCTTGGACTGGCCCACTAAGAGGTGCTGCATGGGTGCCGCTATCTTGGTGAAACCCTTGATGAATCTCCTGTAGTAGCCTACCAGCCCGAGGAACTGCCGCACTTCCTTGATAGTGGAGGGTCTTGGCCAGTCCTTGATCACGGTGACTTTTTCTGGGTCTGGTGCTACACCTTTGGCGCTTACCACATGACCAAGGTACTGCACCTTGGGCTTCAACAGGTGGCACTTGGACGGCTTTACCTTCAGGCCATAACCAGATAGGGCTTCGAACACCTTGGCTAGGTGCTCCAGATGGTCTTCATATGTCTTTGAGTAGACGATTATGTCGTCTAGGTACAGCAGGACGGTTTCGAAGTTTTTGCGTCCTAGGCAACACTCCATTAACCGCTGGAAGGTTCCTGGGGCGTTGCAGAGCCCGAATGGCTTGCAGTTGAACTCGCTAAGGCCCATTGGTGTTGTAAACGCGGTCTTTTCTCTGTCTGCCTCTGCCACAGGAACCTGCCAGTATCCACTGGTGAGATCCAAAGTGGAGAAATAGTTAGCTGATCTCAATGCTGCTAATGATTCCTCAATTCTGGGCAATGGGTAGGCGTCTTTATGTGTAATGCGGTTAATCTGCGTGTAATCAACACATCCTCATTGTACCATCCTTCTTTCTAAAGAGAACTAATGGAGCTGCCCAGGGGCTACAACTATCTCTGATTACCCCAGCCTCCTTCATCTCCCGTAACATTCCTTTGGCACATTGATAGTGAGCTGGGGGTACAGGCCGGTACCTCTCTTTAATGGGTGAATGATCTCCTGTGGGGATATGATGTTGGATCCCTTTTACCTGCCCAAAGTCTAGTGGGTGTTTGCTAAAGACTCGCTCATATTCTTGGACCACCCGGTGTACTCCATGCTTTTGGTGCAAAGGGGTGGAGTCAGTGCCTACTTGTAGCTTCTGACACCAATCCTCTATCTGCCCCTTGGAGCCGTTATCCTTCGCCGGTTTGGATGGAGGCAAGGGTTCCACTGCCTTTATTGCATTGTTACTGACAGTGAACAGCTTAGCAAGGGTGGCATACCGGGGTAAATGGACCTCTTTCTCCCCACAATTCAGGATGCGTATCGGTACTCTCCCCTTGCGGACATCGACTACCCCCCTAGCTGTCAAGATGGTGGGCCTACTATCAGAGTACACGGGTTCTACCAGGGCCTGATAATCTTGACCCCTGAGACCGATTGCTGCCCAACACCATATTAACATTTCACTCCTAGGGGGCATTGCAATGGGGAATGGATCACTCATCCTGACACTGCCGACTTCTCCACCAGACAGCTCTACCTGTTGTCTTTTCATCAGGGCTCTGATCTCATTCTAAAGAACTCGCTGCTGACTGGAACTGGCAGTCTCTGCGACCTGCTGCAACAAAAGAATAATTTCCCCAAGACAATTCTCTATCACATTGGTGCCTATAGTTATCATATGATGACTTTCTCGACGATCAATATCAACAATAATCATTCCTTGTGATGGCAGTTCTACTCGGCCAACTTTTATGGTCACCTCTTTATACCCCACCTGAGGCAAGGGCTGACCATTGCTGGCATAGATACTAAGATGTTCATCTGGACGGCGGGTAATGTCTGAATCAGTCCAGTATTGTTTATAAAGGATATATGGCATTGTTGTCACCTGGGACCCAGTGTCCAGCAGTGCGTTCATCGGGATGCCATCAAGCACGACAGGCAGGACCGGTCGTCCTCCCACGTACTTGTCTCGCCAGCTTTGTGGGCCTGGTCGTCTTACTCCTGGGGGTTGGCCCTCTGCCCCAGGGGTTGCTCGTTTAAATTACAGAATCGTGCGAAGTGCCCCGCCTTTTGACAGTGGGGGCAGATGGGTTGTCCGTCCTGGTCGTAGCGATCGCTGTTCCTCCCTCTGGTCGGTGAAATTCTTCTCTGTCGTCGCCACGAGACGTCATCTGGACTGGAAGCCAGCTGGATCTTTTCCTTTGGAGACACTTGCATGGCCTGCACGGTTTTAGTTAGTGTAGCCACACTTTTGGTCAGCTCCTGGACCTGAAGGCGTAGGTCTGCAGATGGGTCATTATCTAGGGTCTGCGCGTCATCCTCAGGTGCCGAGGAAAAGGACGCCACCTCCTGGTGGTTTGTAATAGCTGGGCGCCGGAGGGATGCAGTGCCGCCTGGGGTTGGTTCTCGCAGCACCAGGATGGTTCAGTCTTTAAATTGCGCAAAGCCCAGATCAGGGTTTTTCAGAGCCATAATGCGCAGCTGTGTCCGGTGAGCGTTAGACAGGAGCCCCTCAATAAACTGCTTAGTTAGACCCACCTTAGTCCTCGGCAAGTCTGAACGAAGACCTATAGAATTAAGGGAGGGGTCCCTAAAAGAACTAAGGACTGGGACAATAATGGGACACCTCCTAAACAGAAGTTGTTGAAGAACACAAAAAGACAAACAAACAAAATGTACTAGAGGTCCCAGAGGACCAAGCGAACTTGACAGAGAAAGGCACCGAAGTACCAGGCTAGAGAAACAGTCAAACACTGAAGTCCAGCACAGCCAGAAGGGCCAGAAGGGTGGAGCTGGAATATAAAGGCAGATGGTCACGTGACCGCAAAACACAAGATGGAGAAAACAAACAGGAGGGTTCTAACAGTACCCCCTCTTTTATGAGGATCCTCCGGATCCTCCAGGCCCAGGCCTATCCGGAAACCTCCTGTGGAAAGCTTTAACAAGCCTAGGAGCAGAGACATCATCCGTCCTTACCCAGGAGTTGTCTTCGGGACCGAAACCCTTCCAGGAGACAAGATACTGTAATCTCCCTCTATGCCATCTAGAATTCAAGATACGAGAAATTTCATATTCGCAGTCTTCCACCACAGGAGGAACTGTGACAGTGGCGTCCCTATCAGATACGTCAGCCTTTTTCAACAAGGAAACATGAAACACATGATTAATCTTCCAGGAAGTAGGGACATCCAACCTAACAGCAGACGGGTTAACAACCTGAAGCACTTTAAATGGACCCACAAACTTAGGACCCAGTTTTTTAGAGGGAATCCTCAACCTCAGGTTCTTTGAGGACAACCAAACCATGTCACCCACAGTAAACAAAACCTCTTTACGTTTCCTGTCAAAATACTTGTTGGACTTCTTGTTAGCCTCTTGAAGGTTGCAATGTACATTAGTCCAAACTCTCTCCAAATCACCGGAAAAATTCTCCTCCTCCGGCACCACCGACCCCAATTTGGAGTACAAACCAAAAGACCGATATCTCCCAGTACAACAAAAAAAAAGGGAACATCCGGCAGAGGAGGATGCATGATTGTTAAGAGCAAATTCTGCGAGAGTCAAAAACTCAGACCACACCTCTTGATTGTCCGCCACAAAACAACCCAAAAACTGTTCAACATCCTGGTTCTTTCTTTCAGTCTGTCCATTAGACTCAGGATGATAACCAGATGAAAATGACAAATGGACTCCCAACCTGTCACAAAAAGCACGCCAAAAGCGAGCCACAAACTGAGGTCCTCTATCAGAAACAATATCCGTGGGAACGCCATGGAGCTTGACAATCTCCTTAACAAACGCCTTAGCGAGTGTCTTGGCGCAGGGCAACTTAATGAATGGAACCAAATGACACATCTTACTAAAACGGTCCACGACCGCCCATATGACAGTAAAACCCTCGGACACAGGAAGATCAGTAATAAAATCCATTGTGAGATGCGTCCAAGGCGCACTAGGAACCTCCAGAGGGCAAAGCAACCCCTCAGCAGGAGTATGTGAAGCCTTTGACCTAGCACACACAGTACACTGACGGACCCACTTGATGACTTCCTTCTGCCATCCAGGCCACCAAAAACTGTGACTGATAAGTCTCTTAGTCTCCGAACTTCCTGGATGACCTGCCAACGGAGACTCATGACACTCCACAAAAAAATCTCTCCTAAAGACTCTAGGCACGAACAACCTCCCATGGGGAGTGTTAGATGGAGCATCATCTTGAGCTTTCAGAATCCCATTCTCCAAAACGGAGTCCAACGCCGCCACCACAACTCCTTTCTTTAAAATGCTCTCCTCCTCCTCGGCACCGACCGTAGGAGAGAAGCTGCAAGATAAAACATCGGCTTTAACATTCTTAGTACCAGGGATATAGGTAACAGCATTGTGAAACCGAGAAAAAAAAAGTGCCCACCCAGCTTGACGGGCATTCAAGCGCTTGGCAGCATCCGGATAGATCAAATTCTTATGATCTGTGAAAACCTAATAGGAAATCTAGCGCCTTCCAAAAAATGATGACAATGTTCAAACGCAAGTTTAATAGCCAGCATCTCCCGATTCACAACATCATAATTCAGTTCGGTTTCCGAATGTTTTTTTCGAAAAGAAGGCACAAGGATGTACTCCACCCTTGTTCTCCTGAGACAAAACTGCTCCGACCCCCACCGATGAAGCTTCAACCTCGACCAAAAAAGGCTTGGTCTCATCAGGCTGCATAAGGATAGGGGCAGAACTGAACCTCTCTTTGAGATACTCAAACGCTTCAATGGCCTCAGTAGTCCAAGGGGCCGTATTCGCACCTTTCCTGGTGAGATCGGTTAGAGGTTTAACAATTACAGAAAAATTCTTAATGAATTTTCTGTAATAATTGGCAAAACCCTAAAATCTCTGTATAGATTTCAAACCAATAGACCTAGGCCATTCCTGCACAGCTTGAACCTTCACAGGGTCCATCTCAAAGCCCTCGCTGGAGACAAGGTAGCCCAAAAAACTAATTTTCTGCACAGCGAACTCACATTTCTCCAGCTTAGCAAAGAGTGAATTATCACTCAATAACTGCAAAACTTCACGTACACTCTGCCAATGGGACTCTAGATCTGATGAATAAGTCAAAATGTCATCCAAATACACAACCATATTCATACCAATTAAAGGTCTCAGGATGTCATTAATAAGATTCTGAAAAAATGCAGGTGTATTGGTAAGACCAAAAGGCATCACCAGATTCTCAAAATGACCTATTGGAGTGTTAAAAGCAGTTTTCCATTCATCACCCTCCTTCACACGTAACAAATTGTATGCCCCCTGGAGATCAATTTTGTAGAACCACTTGGCTCCCACTAACTGGTTAAACAAGTCAAGAATTAACGGCAATGGGTAGGAATTGCGTACGGTAATCTTATTAATTTCACGAAAATCCAGACATGGACGTAAACCGCAGTCTTTTTTTTTAACAAAGAAAAATCCAACTGCCACAGGCGACTTAGAAGGTCTAATGTGACCAGCAGCCAGGCTAGTTTCTATGTACTCCTCCAAGGCCTTTCTTTCAGGGATAGTCAGATTAAACAAGCGACTTTTGGGAAGAGTAGCACCCGGAACAAACTCAATGGCGCAATCATAATCCCTATGAGGAGGTAAAACTTGCGACTCCTCCTCCGAAAAAACCCTCCAAAAATCTTGAATAGGTACCGGTAATTCCCCTTTTTCCACAGCCGCAATGCGACCATTACAACATTTATCATAGCACTTCGGACTCCAAGACTTAATCACATTAGCAGACCAGTCCAATAAAGGATTGTGCAGTTTTAACCAAGGCAATCCTAGAACAACTGGAGAGGGTAAATTATCTAAAACAACCAAGTCCAAAATTTCTTGGTGAACTCCATTGATAGTGAGGGGAAATGCAACAGTCTTGTGAGTAATACATTTCAAAGGAGTGTTATCAATTGCAACCACAGAAATAGATGATGACAAAGGTTTGGATTTCAATTTAAGGTTTTCCAAAAACAATTTATCAATCACATTAAGTGTTGAACCACAATCCACAAATACCTGAAATTCAATCAAATCTCCCTGCAGAGTAGTACACCCAGAAAGAAACACTCCTGCAGAGCGTAAACAAGCTATATGGGCGTAACTGACCTTTTTTTTTCTTTACTTAAACGACGCTCACAATACTTAATCAAATGGTCAGCTTTACCACAATAAAGACACAATCCCTCGGCGAACCTCCGATCTCTTTCCTGAGAGCGGAGTGACATCGCCCCAACCTCCATCGGTTCCCCACTGTCAGAACAGATTTTCTGGGGACTAGGAACTGACATTACAGGAGTCTTTACCTCATTGAGCCTGCACCTCAGTCTCCTGTCTATACGAACAGCTAACTGCATAGCTTCCTGCAGAGTCTCAGGTGCAGGGAATGCAATTAGCAAATCGTTAACCCTTTCACTCAGACCAGCAAGAAATAAACATCTCAGCGCAGGATCATTCCACTTAACTTCTGAAGCCCATCTCCTGAAGTGTGTGCAATAATTTTCAACATCATCTGACCCCTGATTCAAACATCTAAGTTCTGATTCAGCAGATGAGATTCGATCAGGATCGTCATATAATAGCCCCATAGCAGAAAAAAATTCTTCAACAGACCTTAAACACGGATCATTAGGCTGGAGAGAAAAGGCCCACCCCTGTGGTTCATTGCGCAAAAGTGACATAATAAAACCAATGCTCTGTGATTCATTCCCAGAGGATCTTGGTCTCAAACGAAAATATAACAAACAAGCATTTTTAAAGGAAAAAAAATCTTGCTGTTTACCATAAAGAACATCAGGCAGTCCTACCTTGGGTTCGACAAAATGCGCTCCAGAACAGCTACTCACATGTTGCTGAAGCTCGGCCACCTCCAGAGACAATCCCTGCAGGCGTTGAGCCATATCCTGGACGGAAACCATACTGATCCCCGAATTTCTTTCCTTTTAGGTTTTTTTTTGGGCTGAACTTACTGTTATGATCTGCAACATGTACTAAGGAAAGATAGGGGAAAGCTGTCCCTACAGTAAGACTAAGCTGAATCCCTACGATGTAGCAGGCTGCCTGTTCCTTGTGAACAGACCCGCCTTAGTCCTCGGCTAGTCTGAATGAAGACCTATAGAATTAAGGGAGGGGTCCCTAAAAGAACTAAGGACTGGGACAAAAATGGGACACCTCCTAAACAGAAGTTGTTGCAGAACACAAAAAGACAAACTGACAAAATGTACTAGAGGTCCCAGAGGACCAAGCGAACTTGACAGAGAAAGGCACCGAAGCACCAGGCTAGAGAAACAGCCAAAAACTGAAGTCCAGCACAACTAGAAGGGCGTAGCTGGAATATAAAGGCAGATGGTCACGTGACCGCAAAACATAAGATGGAGAAAACAAATAGGAGGGTTCTAACACCCCCCTAGTGAACCTCAGCCAGGTCCTGGGCATCTGCTGACGTACCAGTATGCTGCTTTGCAGGCAGAAGGATCTCTTACCCGGCGGTTCCGGATCGGGGCCTCCTGCTTCCCCTCGTCTGACGGTAAATGACTTGATAATAGAGATGAGCGTTGTTCTACTCGAACTGTTCGCCAATCTCAAATTCGAGCTGTTTTGGGCGGTGTTCGAGCCGGTCGGCGAACACGAACAATTTGAGAAAAATTCGGCTGTTCGAGGTTATGTTCGATAACTGTTCGTGCACCAAAATCATAACTGGATTTTTTCTCAGTAATGATGAAAATTAATGTTAATACGCAGTTTGAGTGTACAGCGGGGCGGGGGGAGGGGCAGGGGATGGATCTCTGCAGGAACAATGAAGATCTCCATTTTTTTTTCTCTTTCCCGCATTTGCAGTGGGGAGGTGCAATCTGTCAGCCTATCAGCAGCGCACACACGGAGCGAAGTGCTTTTTTTCACACAAGCAAGGGCATGTGTGATTGGCAGTGTATGTCACATGTCCTTGCCCTATAAGACCAAGCCATTTTCCCCGTCGCCACCATTTTCTCACTGCTGCAGCTGCGTGTTAGACGGCACCGCTGTTGCTGTGTGCGCTATACCTTGTTAATTTCAAGCCAATTTTCGCACAAATATACAGATAGCTTGGGAGTAGGGAATAGTTGTGATTGCAGTCCTTTTAAGGACTAGGTTACAGCATTTCCTACGACTTTTATCAGGCAGGTCTGTGCTCTTAAATAGATAGATTGTGGGAGTAAAGACTAATTGTAATTGGAGTCCTTTTCAGGACTAGGTTACATCAGTTCCTATCAGTTTTTGCCAGGCAGGTCTGTGCCAGTGCTGTGCAAGTTTTTTTCACAGCATTTGGCTGAATCTAGCAAAGCTAATCCTTTTTGGCCTATTGCAGAGTTTGTTAGTCAGTGGAGTAGCCTATCTGTGTTGCAAGATATACCACCTGTGTATAGAATACCAATTTTTTTACTGCACCTAGTGAAGTAAAATCTTTTGGGCATAGCATCATTCTATTAGTCCATCTATACTGACCTCCATCAGGTTGCAAACTGAATATAATTTTTTTCTGCATCTAGCTCTGAAAAAATATTTGGGCTTCTAGCAGTGTGTGGGACTTGGTCTATTAGTCCATCTATACTGACCTCCATCAGGTTGCA
Organism: Phyllobates terribilis; assembly: GCF_046119375.1. Classification (NCBI taxonomy): domain Eukaryota; kingdom Metazoa; phylum Chordata; class Amphibia; order Anura; family Dendrobatidae; genus Phyllobates; species Phyllobates terribilis. The sequence continues at coordinate 280,655,959 of NW_027362767.1, forward strand.
AATTAAAAATAATTTTTTTCTTCATTTAGCTCTGAAAAAATATTTGGGCTTCTAGCAGTGTGTGGGACTTGTTCTATTAGTCCTTCTATACTGACCTCCAGCAGGTTGCAAATTGAATATAATTTTTTTCTGCATCTAGCTCTGAAAAAATATTTGGGCTTCTAGCGGTGTGTGGGACTTGGTCTATTAGTCCATCTATACTGACCTCCATCAGGTTGCAAATTAAAAATAATTTTTTTCTGCATCTAGCTCTGAAAAAATATTTGGGCTTCTAGCAGTGTGTGGGACTTGGTCTATTAGTCCATCTATACTGACCTCCATCAGGTTGCAAATTGAATAAAAAAATTTTCTGCATCTAGCTCTGAAAAAATATTTGGGCTTCTAGCGGTGTGTGGGACTTGGTCTATTAGTCCATCTATACTGACCTCCATCAGGTTGCAAATTAAAAATAATTTTTTTCTGCATCTAGCTCTGAAAAAATATTTGGGCTTCTAGCAGTGTGTGGGACTTGGTCTATTAGTCCATCTATACTGACCTCCATCAGGTTGCAAATTAAAAATAATTTTTTTCTTCATTTAGCTCTGAAAAAATATTTGGGCTTCTAGCAGTGTGTGGGACTTGTTCTATTAGTCCTTCTATACTGACCTCCAGCAGGTTGCAAATTGAATATAATTTTTTTCTGCATCTAGCTCTGAAAAAATATTTGGGCTTCTAGCGGTGTGTGGGACTTGGTCTATTAGTCCATCTATACTGACCTCCATCAGGTTGCAAATTAAAAATAATTTTTTTCTGCATCTAGCTCTGAAAAAATATTTGGGCTTCTAGCGGTGTGTGGGACTTGGTCTATTAGTCCATCTATACTGACCTCCATCAGGTTGCAAATTAAAAATAATTTTTTTCTGCATCTAGCTCTGAAAAAATATTTGGGCTTCTAGCAGTGTGTGGGACTTGGTCTATTAGTCCATCTATACTGACCTCCATCAGGTTGCAAATTAAAAATAATTTTTTTCTTCATTTAGCTCTGAAAAAATATTTGGGCTTCTAGCAGTGTGTGGGACTTGTTCTATTAGTCCTTCTATACTGACCTCCAGCAGGTTGCAAATTGAATATAATTTTTTTCTGCATCTAGCTCTGAAAAAATATTTGGGCTTCTAGCAGTGTGTGGGACTTGGTCTATTAGTCCATCTATACTGACCTCCATCAGGTTGCAAATTAAAAATAATTTTTTTCTTCATTTAGCTCTGAAAAAATATTTGGGCTTCTAGCAGTGTGTGGGACTTGTTCTATTAGTCCTTCTATACTGACCTCCAGCAGGTTGCAAATTGAAAATAATTTTTTTCTGCATCTATCTCTGAAAAAATATTTGGGCTTCTAGCGGTGTGTGGGACTTGGTCTATTAGTCCATCTATACTGACCTCCATCAGGTTGCAAATTAAAAATAATTTTTTTCTGCATCTAGCTCTGAAAAAATATTTGGGCTTCTAGCGGTGTGTGGGACTTGGTCTATTAGTCCATCTATACTGACCTCCATCAGGTTGCAAATTAAAAATAATTTTTTTCTGCATCTAGCTCTGAAAAAATATTTGGGCTTCTAGCAGTGTGTGGGACTTGGTCTATTAGTCCATCTATACTGACCTCCATCAGGTTGCAAATTGAATAAAAAAATTTTCTGCATCTAGCTCTGAAAAAATATTTGGGCTTCTAGCGGTGTGTGGGACTTGGTCTATTAGTCCATCTATACTGACCTCCATCAGGTTGCAAATTAAAAATAATTTTTTTCTGCATCTAACCCAGCCAATAGTTTTGGCCTAATACCACAGTTTGGCCACTCAGCTCTGCTCGGTTACCATCCATTGTTTTTTTGTGCAAACAACTCCAGAGTTGTGAATTAGTTAACCACCAAAATGAGTGGAAAAAGGCCTGCTGCTGGTGGAAAGGGGAATAGGCGTGTTGGGAAGGGGAAAAAAGGTTGTGTCCGTGGGGTAGGTGCAGAAGAAAGACCATCTTCCAGCCAAACTAAAATGTCTACTTCTTTTAGCGGACAATGTGATAAGATCCCTTTCTTACGGCCACGCCAATCGCTACAAATTCCAGATGAGGCACAAAAACAGCAGGTGCTTCAACGGATATCAAGTGCTCCTTTAAGTGGGCTCTCCTCCACATCAACTTCAACATCACAAATACTCCAGTCCTCAAAGGTGTCACCCAAATCGCGCTTGCTTCCTCACAGCTCCCAAATCTCCAGCTGCCCGTCTGAGTATGAGGTAGAACAGATGGTTGAGTCTGCAGAGCTGTTTACTCATACTATAGCCTGGGAATCAGAGGTCGACTCCAGCGCTTCTGTGAATCCAGACGAGGAAATGATCTGCACTGATGCCCAGAATCTTTATGAGTCGGATCCAGGACCAGACGCAGAAGGTTCTGACCATAATGTAGACCCTCATTCCCAAACTGTAACTCCTGTTGGTGGAGACAATGAGGAAGACGATGATAAGACTCAAATACCTGATTGGAGCGACAACTTTAGTTTTTTGTCAGGGCAGGAACAGGTTGGCTCTGAGGACGACGGGTGTGATAACGCACAGGGTGATGATGATGAGGTCGGAGATCCCACTTACTGTCAACCCACAGTCAGCCAAGAGATGAGGTCAGCAGAGGAGGTGGAGGAAGATGCTAGTGACGACGAGGTCAGGTTGCGCCTTCCTGGACAGAGACGTAGTACTGGAAGCACGTCAACAACTGCATCCTCAAACACAACTCTGCCTCTCACCACAAGTCGTGGTGGCTCTTCAGGTCGCATGGGTGCTAAGCCTTGCATAGCCTGGGCATTTTTTCAGATCGATAAAGATGACCCAACTCGTGTTATCTGTAACATTTGTCAGCAAAAGCTAAGTAGAGGCCAAAAAATACATAGTTTGAGTACTTCATGCATGAACCGGCACATGGACATGAAGCATAAGTTGCAGTGGGAAGCTCAGTGTGCTACAATGCGGTCTAGCCGGCCGGGCCAACCACCGTCTGCCATATCTTGTGCATCCGCGGCCTCTTCATCCTCTGTGACTGGGGGGACAGCAGTCACACCTGTTTTGGGGCGCAGACCTGCCACCTCTTTACCCGCAACAGCCAGCGTGATTGGCAGGTCATCATTTTCTTTGGAGGTGGTAACACCAGCTGGTCTTGAGCGCTGTCCGACATCGATAGCACCAACTTTGGATCAAGGCAACCTAACATGTCCGCCTGCATCTTCCTCACAGACCGGCAGTTTGCCGGGGACACCCTTATCAACCCCGTCTAAGCACAATAGCCAGCCCTCGGTCCCTCAGATGTGGACAAGTAAAAGACCATTTCCTCCTAGCCATGAGAAAGCTAAGAGGTTGAATTTCACCATCTGCAAGCTCTTGGCTACAGAAATGCTGCCTTTCCGCCTGGTGGACACAGAGGATTTTCGAGACCTTATGTCCGTCGCAGTGCCCCAGTACCAGATGCCCAGTCGGCACTACTTCTCAAAGAAAGGTGTGCCTGCGCTCCACCAGCATGTCGCACACAACATCACCGCTTCTTTGAGAAACTCTGTGTGTGACAGGGTGCATTTCACCACAGACACTTGGACGAGTAGGCATGGACAGGGGCGTTACATGTCGCTGACTGGGCACTGGGTAACTATGGTGACAGCAGGACAAGGGGCTGCTGTCCAAGTCTTGCCGTCCCCACGAGTTGTGCGTCAATCCTCTTTATGTCATTTTTCCTCCACTGCTTCTGCCTCCTCAACCTCCTCTCGGTCTTCCACCTGCACCCAAAGCCTGTCTGGTCATGCCACAAGCTTTCTAACTGCGCAGAAGGGATCCTGCACACCTCCTTACTATGCTGGCAGTAGGGCTCAACGTCATCAGGCGGTTTTTACATTGAAATGTCTGGGAAATGTGAGTCACACAGCTGAGGAGTTGTGGTCAGCTCTGGAGAACCAATTTCATGAATGGTTGTCTCCACTGGACCTGAAACCAGGGAAGGCCGTGTGCGACAATGCTGCAAACCTGGGTGCGGCCCTTCGCCGGGGCAATGTCACACACGTGCCTTGTATGGCTCACGTGTTGAACCTGGTTGTCCAGCAATTTTTAGCCCACTATCCCAGACTAGATGGCCTTCTGCAGAGGGCACGGTCGCTGTGTGCTCACTTCCGCCGTTCGCATCCCGCAGCTCAGCGACTTACATCTCTACAGAAGTCGTTGGGCCTGCCACTTCACCGGCTAAAATGCGATGTGTCTACCCGGTGGAATTCAACTCTGCACATGTTGCAGCGACTGTGGCAGCACCGACAAGCCCTGGTGCAATACGTTCTGACGTATAGCCTGGGCCAACGAGATTCAGAGGTGGGGCAAATCACGCTGGAGGAGTGGTCTCAGATCAGGGACCTATGCACCCTTCTGCACAGTTTTGAAATGGCGACGAAGATGTTTAGTGCTGACGATGCCATTATCAGCATGACTATTCCGGTGATTTACATGCTGGAGCACATGTTAAACAGAATTCGGAGTCAGGTGGTGGCACAAGAGGAGGTGGAGGAAGTAGAGGAGGAGGAGTTGTATGCGGAAGGGCTAACATCTGCAAGGTCCAGACGGTCGGCAGCACCAGGGCGGCAGGCATGTGAGGGTGGGGGAGATGATTTTACCAGGGCGCATGGTAGCAGCCAAACTAGTGAGGAAGGTGCAGGAGCCCAGGAAGAAGTGGAGGACGAACTGATGGAAGACTCATCAGATGAGGGAGACCTTGATCACATTTCTGTTGTGCGAGGTTGGGGGGAGAGGACAGAGGAAGGAAGCATGATTGTTACCTCGCCACCAACACAACAGGGACTTGGTGCTCCTGGATGCGCAACACACATGAGTGCCTTCTTGCTGCACTACCTGCAACATGACCCTCGAATTGTGAGAATTAGAAATAATCCTGACTACTGGGTTGCCACACTGTTAGATCCCCGGTACAAAAGTAAATTTGCAGAAATTATTCCTGCCATAGAAAGGGATGCACGCATGCAGGAGTATCAGCAGAGACTGTTGCAGAATCTTACATGTGCTTTTCCACAAAATACCAGTGGTGCACGTAGTGAATCTCACAGTTCCAACTTGCCAACCGTGGTCTGTATGGAATTGTTCAATAAAGGGCCCAAAATTAAGATAACATAGATGGGAGAGGTCTCTATGAATAGGAATTCCTAAGTATTTGATACCCTGTGAGGGCCAGGCAAAGGGAAAGTTGGACTGGATGGAATCCTATATGGATTTAGGGAGGGAGACATCGAGGGCCTCAGACTTCGCTGCATTGATTTTAAAATTTTACCATGTAACAAAGTGATCTATTTCAGCCATAACAGCAGGGATGGATATATGTGATTGAGTGATATATACTAGGACATCATCAGCAAATAGAGAGCACTTGTACTCGGTGCCTCCCACCTCAATCCACCTAATATTGGGGTTATGGCGAATTGATGAGAGCAGGTGCTCCGTCACTAGGATGGATAAGAGAGGGGACAGAGGACATCCCTGCCTTGTCCCATTGGTGATTGTGAAAGGTGATGAAAATGTTCTGACGCACCCCCTGGGCCTTGGGACACCCGGAGCCGGACCCTTTTTGGTGGATGCTGGTGGTTGTAGTCTTCGTGGCGGCGATCCGGTTCCGTGGCTCAGGGCGGTCAAACCAGTGGCGGAACTATTTATGTGGTTTTGATGTTTAAATGTCCGACTACGCCACCCGTGGATTGCGGTCAGAGTGAACCGCCGCTACAGGGCAGACCGCTAAGGCTGGTGTTGTGGGTGCAGCAGAGCGTAGCATAACTCCCCACGGGAGGAGTATAGCCTCAGGGCAGTGTATGCGGAGGATGGGGGTGATGGTGCAGGGCAGCAGCAGTAACGACACGGAGTCAGTGATGCAGTTCAGGGCCTTTACTCACAGTTCTTATTATCCAGACCACGTCTGCAGGTAACGGCTGCCCACGTCGTACTGTGCTCACCAGGTGAGGGGCTCAGACAACTCCCAGATAACTTTGGAGCGCTTCACAGGACCCCCTTTGTGTGTCCTTTGTCTGGCCTTTCTTACCAACACTTCTGTCCGGCTGCCTCGGGCCTCCTCTTGGTAAACTTGGCGCCAGTTTCCCTGACCCTATGTGGTGCCTTCCTAGCGGGTGGAGCAAGGGGCTGCGCCACATAAAATGTCAGAGCCTCCGGTTTCTAGCTGAGGGTCGTTTCCTGCCTCCACTAGTTCGGGGACCGGTCTCCCCCTTTGGCCTGACCCCTCCACGCAGGTGGATTCGGGCGTGCGGTGGCGACTCGCCCGTCCGCACCCCTGGGATCCCTTCATTCCTCGTTCCTGGAGCCTTCTCCGCTCCTCTTCCTTCCTTCTCCCTCTTGCAGGCCTGGGCCTCTGTTACTAGGCCCGCCTCCGGAGCAGAGCTCATGCAGAGCCCCTGCTCCCTGCCACTTCTGCTCAGACTTCTCTGCACTGAACTAAGATGGTGCCCACCTTTTATACTCCCTTCTCAATGCACCCAGGAACTGCTTCCTCCCTGCTCCTGCACTGCAGGGTTCCCCTTCCTCAGTGTTCCCTCCCCCCACTCCAGCCAGGGACAGGGACTGTCGTGCCCATCTCAGGGGCATATTGGTCGCCCTGCCCCACGGCAATGTGGTGTAATGCATGCAGGTGTCGGGTCCTGATCCACACTCCATCTTTATCTGAGAGTGAGATATCACACCTCTGGGTGAGGTGCAATACGTCTGTAGCAACCGAGCCCTCGGTGCTACAGTTCCATTTATCTTCAGCCTAGGTGACGTATTGTGATACAGGGCCGTGATTTTGGCTATAAAAGGGTCCCCTAGACCCCTACCCCAAGCTTTTTAAGAGAATCATATATGGCGTGCCAGGAGACTCTATGGAATGCTTTCTCAGCATCCAACGAGAGTATCTACTTACAAATTTTTAACTGCATCTAGCCCAGGAAATACTTTGTGCCTAGTAGCAGTGTCTGCTAGTCAGCGGATTATCCCGGCTGTTAAGCAAGCTACACCACCTGTAGTTTGGACACTTAATTTTTTCAAAGGAAATGCTTCGGGACCACGGGATACTTAGTGAAGAGCATCAGGAGGCACCCCAAGGCATAGGGGCTGGGACTGGCACTAGGATGCCTTGCGGTGGACAGCCGAGCTCGATCCTTATAAAAGCTTTTTAACTGCAGCAGCTTTAGTGGACGCTACTGGAGCTGGAATTACGCGGCTGCTGGCATGAGACTTGCCCTCCAATAGATCCTTGTAAATGGATTTAAAGTGTATTCATTCAAATTAGAGGGACAATTTAAATTAAAAAGCTTAGAGCTGCCTCCACCACAGGGGGGCTCTCTCGACCCACCAGCGGACAGGCACCAGTATTGGGAGAGGGGGGCTGGCCGTCAGGGTTCACCGCGGCTCTGGCACAAACCCGGTGACACGGAGGTGGCACGGGCAGGAGCGGACTGGCCGTCTCGGCTTCTCACTTTTTGGATTTTAGAAGGGCATGACATGCCTATATCTGTGTCTCCCCCTCCTTTTACTCCTCCACCTCTTTTCTTTTCGCATGACTATATGTACTTGTCACTTTTCCATGTGTTAGTTGTGTCTTCTGAGCAGTTTGTCAGCTTTTGGACACCTTTGAAGGTGTTTTCTATGTGTTTCTATGTGTTTTTGTTTGCCTGCCATTGGTTTTAACGGTGTTCGAAGGTGTTCGACGAACAGTTCGACGAACAGTTCGGCGAACACACGGGTGTTCGACGAACCGAACCGAACTCGAACACTACGGGGGTGGCTCAACACTACTTGATAACACAGTTCAGTACAGTCTATGGCACACAGGACCCGGTTATACCGGGCTTCGTGAATCCTGTTCGTGACGCCAAATTGACGCGCCCCCTGGGCTGTGGGGTACTCGGTAGTCGGGTCTGTCGATGCTGGGGGATGTCACAGTGGCGGTGACCCGGTCCGTGACCCAGGTCGGTCAATAAAAGGGGCTTTAAAGAAAAGGGAATAGAGTTTCTATATATAATGTTCGTGACGCCACCTGTGGTATGCGGCTATATGGAGCCGCCACTGCGGTGCAGATCCTCTGGAGCTGATGATGATGCAGCAGAGTTGGTTCAGCTCTCCACAGGCAGAGCTTAGCTCCAGGGCAGGAAATCATGATGTTATAGATGTTGCTGTGCAGTGTATTGCAGGGGATGGCGCAGTTAATAATCAGTCCACAACTTAATGGCGGTTTCCTCTTATCTTTACTTGTGGTGGTTAGGCAGACCGGGGCACGGGTACTAGCTGGTAGTAGAGGTCCGGGCGGCCTGGAAGCAAGTTGGGAATCCACCTCGCCAGGTGAAGTTGTAGGCCTTCCCTTTGCGCTAATCTCTTTGGCCCTGCTGCTTATAGCTGTGCTGCAGCCTTCGTCCCTGAGTAAAACGTCTTTGTGCTCACCCGTACGGCAGGCAGCTCGGGCCTTCCTGGAGTGTCGCTCCCACGTGGCAGGGCTGGGCCCTATGTGCTGCTGAGCCTCTGGGCGTCTGATGGGGCCAGGAGACCTGCAGTCTCCTGCCCTCCGGTTTCTGTTGCTGGGCCTTCAGTGCCCCACAACCTCGGACTCCGTTGTCCGGTTCTTCTACGCTCACCTCTGGGGTGAACTGCCGTGCAACTCCACTCCCCAGGTCTTTCCTCTTCGCTGTCCTGTATTCAACTCCTCTCCACTCTCATCACACTAACTAACCCCGCCTCCAGATCCCAGTTGCTATGTGGAGGAGCTCCCCTTGCTGGTCTGGAGCCAGGAAAGTGTTGCATGCTAGCAAAACCTGATTAGGGGACCCCTCCTTGCTTCCAGGCATGGCATCGCCCCTTGTGAGGGAGGCAATGCCACTGTGGCAACCGGACTCCTAGGGTGCCACACAGGCGAGTTTGCTAGCCAATCAAGCACAGTGATACTGTTGTTTTTAAACCAGGTATTGGTACTTTTGTCAGTGTGGACAGGTGCCAAGTCCTTCTGGGCAATGAAATTTCCATCTCCAAAAAGTTTGTTGGCAGAGGGAAGCATGAAGTGCTCTAACATTTCCTGGTAGACAGCTGCTCTGACTTTGGTCATGATAAAACACAGTGGACCTACACCAGCAGATGACATGGCTCCCCATACCATCACTGATTGTGGAAACTTCACACTAGACCACCTCAAGCAGCTTGGACTGTGTGCCTCTTCACTTTTCCTCCAGACTCTGGGACCTTGATTTCTAAATGAAATGCAAAATTTACTTTCATCTGAAAACAACATCTTGGACCACTGAGCAACAGTCCAGGTCTTTTTCTCCTTGGCCCAGGTAAGATTCTTCTGGCGTTTTCTATTGGTCATGAGTGGCTTGACACAAGGAATGTGACACTTGTAGCCCATGTCCTGGATACATCTGTGTGTGGTGGCTCTTGAAGCAATGACTCCAGCAGCAGTTCACTCCTTGTGAATCTCCCCCAAATTTTTGAATGGCTTTTTCTTAACAATCCTCTCAAGGCTGCGGTTATCCCGGTTGCTTGTGCACCTTTTCTTACCACACTTTTTCCTTCCACTCAACTTACCATGAATATGCTTGGATGCAGCACTCTGTGAACAGCCAGCTTCTTTAGCAATGACCTTTTGGGGCTTACCCTCCTTGTGGAGTGTGTCAATGGCTGCCTTCTGGACATCTGTCAAGTCAGCAGTCTTCCCCATGATTGTGCAGCCTAATGAAACCGACTAAGGGAACTTTTTAAATGCTTAGGAAGTCTTTGCAGGTGTTTTTTGTTAATTACTCTAATTTACTGAGATAATGACTTTTGTGTTTTCATTGGCTGTAAGCCATAATCATCAACATTAACAGAAATAAACACTTGAAATAGAGCACTCTGTTTGTAATGACTCTATATAATATATGAGTTTCACTTTTTGTATTGAAGAACTCAAATAAATTAACTTTTTGATGATATTCTAGTTTAGTGAGAAGCACTTGTATGTCCGCCTCTGAGTTTATGGGCTTTTTTGCTGGCCCTGTTCCAACTTTCGTTTAATTTCCCATAATATCTTTTGACACCTCAACTCTTAGGTTCTTAAAACTATGGATCTAAAAGTTTTAATCTTGTCCCCCATCTCCCACGCCAAAGGTATCAGTATAGACTTTTCCAAATCCATATGCAAATCATATGTCCAATAATGCTATTAACCTGTAGATATAAGATTAATCTGCTGCTTAATAGTGTTATGAAGGAGATTGGTTGCTGTACTGTAAGTGCGGCACCTGGGAGAAAATTAACTTTATTTCTCCCTGGAGTCACCGGCTCTCCGTCATGCAGGCCCGCCAGGAGCAGTTACAGTCAGTGCTCACACCATTGTGAGTTGAAAAGAGGATGACTTCTACAAATGGATAATGATCCGAAACACACGTCAAAATCCACAATAGATGACAAAAGGCGCAAGATGAAGGTTTAACAATGGCCCTCACAGTCCCCTGATCTGAACATCATTGAAAATCTGAGTCTAGACCTCAAAATAGCAGAGCATGCAAGACAACCCAGGAATCTCACAGAACTGGAAGAATTTTCCAAGGAAGAATGGATGAAAATCCCTCAAACAAGAATTGAAAGACTCTTGTCTGGCTACAAAACATTCCCCCGGTTGTCTGCTATGGTCTCGGTGCACTTAGCCACGTTCACACGTTCAGTATTTGGTCAGTATTTTACCTCAGTATGTGTAAGCCAAAATCAGGAGTGGGTGATAAATGTAGAAGTAGTGACGTGTTTCTATTATACTTTTCCTCTGATTGTTCCACTCCTGATTTTGGCTACAAATACTGAGGTAAAAAACTCACCAAATACTCAATGTGTGCACGTGGCCTTACTCTTCACACAGTAGACGCAATGGAATGATGTCATGGTTACTATAACTCTGTGTACTGTTATCTATATTATTCAAGTGTCGTACTGTCTCATGTAGGGATTTGTATTATTGTCAGTGTGTGTCACCACTTATTGCAGCCCCCCAGGTAGTGATAAGCTAGGATCCCCACTGAGGCAGTTGCTAGGCGGATGGCTTGGTGGGCGGAGCCTCTGGGTGTACTAAAAAGAGCTGCAACCCTTATTCCAGTCAGAGCTCCAGTGAGCTCCTCAGAGGACAGTTGGGGTCCAGGAAATGGACAGCTCAGGAAACGTGAGGGAATATATTTCCCTGTTCCAAAAGGCCGCTATGGAGCAGCTAACCCGAAAAAAGTGAGGAAAGCAATTACCCGTCTACTACTGGGGTTGGAGGAATGCCTTGCTCCTCAAGTATACACCGTCTAATTGCCATTGCAAGTGTGCCAAGGATGCAGGAGGAGTACTCAGCTAGAAGTCACCCATAGCATCTATGAGAAATACCTGCTTACCACACATAATGACGATTAATGAGACTGGGACATGGAGGCCAGCTAGGGGTTACGGCCCTAGAGGGGTGGAAGATAATTCCATAGTGTCAGCACTGGACACCAGAAACGTGTCTGAAACGTGTCTATTGTACCATCTCTGGCTGTTATCCTTTTGGCTGTGCTGAGTTTCAAGTTAACCTGTTTCAACATTAACCTGACTTCTGACTCTCCTGTTTCCCTCCTCACCAACACCACAGGGAACGCCACCATTACCATCACACAAAGATAGGGGACCAGTAAAAACCAGTGTTAACCATGCACACCCACAGCCGTGTGCCCATTTTCACTGTGCACCAAAGCTCCAGACATCGAGCCCCATGACAGCAAGAAAGGATCCAACCCATGGCCGGTGTACTGGGTGCCCTGCGCTCAGGCTGTCACCTTGCTCAATGTCCCCCTAGCTCTCTGCTATGGTCTCGGTGCTCTTACTCTCCACACAGCAGACGCAATGGAATGATGTCTTTGCACAACCTGTCTCAGTAGCACACGCTGACTGGTGGAAGAAGGAACCGGCTTCTCCATCCTCCATCAAGGTATTCACCACTGTCTGCATCCCGGTTATGTGAATAGCGGTGACGTCAAGAAGCAGGAGACGGGCGTAGTGGTGCCCACGGGCCACTGCTTTCAGCCCTTCAGCTGTCTTGGTCTTTGGGCCAGATTGGAACAGCCAGAGGACCACATGTTGCCCACGGGCCGCACTTTGCCCAGCTCTGATGTATAAGATCTGGGCTCAGCAGATGCCGGGTTGAGTTTTCTACACGAACGCACAGTACTTACAGTAAAATGTGGTGTAAGAGTGATAATGCTAAGACGATGTTTATCAGGATTTAGTTAAAGGAGTCCACTACTAGGCAACCCTTTCTAACAGCTATAGTGGTCATGAAATAATAAAAAAAACCTTATACTTACCTCTCGCGCTGGCACCATTCCACTGATGCTGGCACTGTGTCTCCTGACCGTCAAGAGACATTTTTGTGCCACATGACTGTTGCAGCCAATCAGCAGCCGCAGATCAGGGTTGCAAACTGGATTTTTTATTTTTATGGACATCTTATAAAAAAAATCACAGACAGGCAACATTTTTTATGAACATGTTGGAAAACCATAATAAATCATTAAGATTACAAATGATACATATTTACAGCTCATAATCCTGACATAACGACATATTGCAACATACATTGTGAACTGGTGATGACAATTACAGTCATAATAATCTGTACAAGCTTCTCCAGCATCAAAAAAATCATGGATACATCATATTTTACAAGAAATGGCCTATTTAATATTAGGAGAAGTGTGAAAATAGGAGGGCTAGTGACAGGAGGAGCAGCATGAGAAGAAATGTGACCAGGGGCATAAGAACCACGGTCGCAAACCGCTTCCGGGCCTGTGCTGGTGAGGAGCCTGCCAATGCCAGCGGAAACTTCAAGTGGATGTGTGTCCCATGCACCGGGTCCCATCAGACTCTAGCTACGCCACTGGGTATGACAGCAAAAGGGCTAGTGACAGGAGGAGCAGCATGAGAAAAGATGTGACAGCAGGAGAGTTAATGACAGAAGGAACAACATAAAAAGATGTGTGTGACAGTAGTAGCACAAGAGGAGATATATGTGGAAAAGGAATGGAATCAGCTCACTTGGATTTATCCATTTTTTTGGTCCTTCACCCAGTTGTAACGGGCGGGCAGTCATGATCGAGGGTCGCATTGGTGCTCTGCCACGGTACAGGAAAACGGAGATTCTGGCTGGGTGTTTGTACTGTTATAGCAGCAAAGTGGTTTTAAAATATAACTTTTAATAGATAAAATTAAAAAATACAAAGAGATAAAAATTCTAAGACAAGGACCAGAGACATAGAAAATCTAAGGACCTAAATAATCCTTAGAACAACAAAGAACCACCGTACACATGTGCAAAAGATCCAAAATTTGGGTCACTGTATCACCAGTTTGGAGGAATATGACCTATAAAGTCCGTATCTGACGCGCCCCCTGGGCCGTGTGTGTAAGGGAATACCCGGAGCCGGGTCTCTGTGTAATGCTGGGGGGTTGTAGTCTCCGTGGCGGCGACCCGGTCCCGTGGCTCAGGGTGGTCAAACCAGTGGCGGATCTGTTTCTTTGGTTTTGCAATGTTTAAATGTCTGACTACGCCACCCGTGGATTGCGGTCACTGAGAACCGCCGCTGCGGGGCAGACCGCTGAGGCTGATGTTGTGTGCGCAGCAGAGGGTAGTATCACTCCCCACGGGGGGAGTATAGCCTCAGGGCAGTGAGTGCAGATGGTGGGGGTGATGGTGCGCGGGAGCAACAGTAATGACTCCGAGTCCAGTGATGCAGTCCAGGTTCTTTACTCACAGTTTTACACTCCAAGCCACTTCTGCAGGTAATGGCTGCCCATGTCGTGCTGTGCTCACCGGGTGGGGGGCTCGGCCAACTCCCAGGTGCCTTTGGAATGCTTTTCAGGTCCCCCTTCATGTGTCCTTTCTCTGGCCTGTCATACCCCACAATTGACCACGTTTCTGTCCAGCTGCCTCGGGCCTTGGCGGGCAAACATATGTTCCGTTTCCCTGGGTCCTATGTGGTGCCTTCCTAACGGGTGTAGTGAAGGGGCCGTGCACGTACAATGCCACGGCCTCCGGTTACTAGCTGAGGGTAGTTGCTATCCTCCACTAGATGAGGGATCCGGTTCCCTTGTCTTGACCTGACCCCCCTACTCTGGTAGCGGCGGGTGTGCGGTGGCGGCTGGCTGGTCCGCACCCCTGGGGTCCCTTCAGTCTTCTCCTAGAGCTTCCTCCGTTCTTCTCCCTTCCTTCCTTCTCCTCCAGGTCCAGGCCTTAAGACTTGGCCTGCCTGCGGAGCAGAGCCCATGCAGAGCCCCTGCTCCCAGCCTCCTTCTCTCTCTGCTTTCTACTTCTTCCCTACTCTAAGATGGTGCCCACCATATATACTCCCCTATACAGTGCACCCTGGATCTACTCTCCCCACCCACACACTACCGGGTTCCCCCTTTCTAGGTGTTCCCTCCCCCACTCCAGCCAGGGACAGGGACAGTTGTGCTCACTCTTGGGAGCATTGTCGCCCTGTCCCCCGGAAATGTGGTGTAGTGCATGTGGGTGTTAGGGTCCTGAGCCATACTCCATCCTTACCTGGAAGTGAGATATCACACCTCTGGGTGAGATGCAATACCTCTGTAGCGACCAAACCCTCAGGGCGCTACATATCCACAAATGAAAGTAGATATATATTCAAGGGCAAATGTCATATAGTTTTCATACAGCCCCAGGTGCAATGTGATAGCCGTAAGAATCATCTACAATGCAAGATGTACCCACAGACACTAGTATTAACACTTATGTAATTAGAAGTGTGTTTGCGTCAATTGGTGCATTCATAAATCATGTACTATGACAGAGAATAAGTGCAAGCTTAGATCACACGTATAGCACTAATAAGGCAATCCTTAGGACACAATGGTGCCTTTTAGTAAAACAATGAAAGAATGCTTAGAACTAAACATAGAGTATATATAGCAAAACTATCACTGTGACATTTGTGGGCAATAGCTGTCATTTATAAATTAGAACAGTCTTACTCAGTCCTGAAGTGAAAGATCTGTAGACTCATCCTGGTATACATTCACGCTTCCAAGCTACATCACCAGGTGGTCCATAGAGATCGGAGGTAGGATCCAATTTTTGGTCCTTCACCCCAAGCGGGGCAGTCATGGTTGAGGGTCGCATCCGTTCTCTGCCACACTACAGGAAAATGGAGATTCTGGCTGGGTGTGTGTACTGTTAACTTAGTGATACGCCATTGCAGACTGCATGCAGCCCCTTGACATTTTAGGACAGTACCTGATGAGGTAGAGATGAATGAGGAAGACCAGAGTCCATAAATAAACTTCCCTCTACTGAAAAAAACTGATGAAAAGTATATACATCAGATAGCAGACACAACACTTAAAGAATACATCTTCTGCTCAATCCAGAGGCCGGAACTTCACAGTTTCACATGGTGGTACAATACTTCTGTTACATTAGGCCAGCAAACCACTATGAGAATCTTCATCTTCCCTTAGTGTGAAGACCTCATTAACTGAGGTGTGTCACTATGACTCCTCACTACTATTCTCAAAATCCATTTGATGTAGATCACACGTTTCTTGGTGTGCTACTGTATCTGCAATTCCATAAATGGAGAACTCATGTCCCAGCCTGGCCATCTCCTCCTCTATGGCCCTCAGATCCGGCTACACTTTCACTTCTTATCTACAACCCCTGGCAAAAATTATGGAATCACCGGGCTCGGAGGATGTTCATTCAGTTGTTTAATGTTGTTGAAAAAAAGCAGATCACAGACATGGCACAAATCTAAAGTCATTTCAAATGGCAACTTTATGGCTTTAAGAAACACTAAAAGAAATCAAGATAAAAAATGTGGTACTCAGTAAGGGTATTTTTTTTCAGACCAAGCAGAGGGAAAAAATTATAGAATCACTCAGTTCTGAGGAAAAAATTATGGAATCATGAAAAACAAACACACAAAAGAACACTCCAATACATCACTAGTATTTTGTTGCACCACCTCTGGCTTTAATAACAGCTTTCAGTCTCTGAGGCATGGACTTAATGAGTGACAAACAGTACTCTTCATCAATCTGGCTCCAACTTTCTCTGATTGCTGTTGCCAGATCAGCTTTGCAAGTTGGAGCCTTGTCATGGACCATTTTCTTCAACTTCCACCAAAGATTTTCAATTGGATTGAGATCCGGACAATTTGCAGGCCATGACATTGACCTTATGTGTCTTCTTTCATGGAAGGTTTTCACTATTTTTGCTCTATGGCAGGATGCATTATCATCTTGAAAAATGATGCCATCATCCCCAAACATTCTTTCAATTGATGGGATAAGAAAACTGTCCAAAATATCAATGTAAACTTGGGCATTTATTGAAGATGTAATGACAGCCATCTCCCCAGTGCCTTTACCTGACATGCAGCCCCATATCATCAATGACTGTGGAAATTTGCATGTTCTCTTCATGCAGTCATCTTTATAAATCTCATTGGAACGGCACCAAACAAAAGTTCCAGCATCATCACCTTGCCCAATGCAGATTCGCGATTCATTACTGAATATGACTTTCATCCAGTCATCCACAGTCCACGATTGCTTTTCCTTAGCCCATTGTAACCTTGTTTTTTTCTGTTTAGGTGTTAATGATGGCTTTTGTTTAGCTTTTCTGTATGTAAATCCCATTTCCTTTAGGCGGTTTCTTACAGTTCGGTCACAGACATTGACTCCAGTTTCCTCCCATTCGTTCCTCATTTGTTTTGTTGTACATTTCCTGTTTTGGAGACATATTGCTTTAAGTTTCCGGTCTTGGCGCTTTGATGTCTTCCTTGGTCTACCAGTATGTTTGCCTTTAACAACCTACCCATGCTGTTTGTATTTGGTCCAGATTTTAGACACAGCAGACTGTGAACAACCAACATATTTTACAACATTGCGTGATGATTTACTTTCTTTTAAGAGTTTGATAATCCTCTCCTTTGTTTCAATTGACATCTCTCGTGATGGAACCATGATTCATGTCAGTCCACTTCTTGCAACTGCTCTCCAAGGTGTGATCACTCATTTTTAGATGCAGACTAACGAGCAGATCTAATTTGATGCAGGTGTTAGTTTTGGAAATGAAAATTTACAAGGTGATTCCATAATTTTTTCCTCAGAATTGAGTGATTCCATATTTTTTTCCCTCTGCTTGGTCTGAAAAAAATTACCCTTACTGAATACCACATTTTTTATCTTGATTTCTTTTAGTGTTTCTTAAAGCCATAAAGTTGCCATTTGAAATGACTTTAGTTTTGTGCCATGCCTGTGATCTGCTTTTTTTCAACAACATTAAACAACTGAATGAACATCCTCCGAGCCCGGTGATTCCATAATTTTTGCCAGGGGTTGTAGTATCGATAACGTTTGCTGTAGGCCTCACTTGTCTGAGGCAAGGAAATCTTCTACCACTTAGTTCTTGTTTACTTAAGAATGTGCTATCTGAGTGTTGTCTCCCTTCATCGCACACAAACATCCATTTCAATGCAGGTCTGCGAACATTAAGACCATAGGTCCTTCTTCTTTCAATACTTTTCCCTATTTGCCTAACAACAGGAACTAAGTTTCTTTTGCCCATGTACCTCCTCCCCCCATGGGCTGGCCCCAATAGTTAACCCTGTCTGCAGCTAACTAACTGTTGCAGGCCACAAACCATATAAAACAACATATAAAACTTGGCAATGCATTGTATAACTATAAGATCTTCAATGGAGGGTATAGACAGCTTCTCAACTCCTTTACACAGGCATTATCGCTGTTCACCAGGTCTGTGAGCATGGTGTGGGAAACACATCTGTAATTTTTTTCATGTAGTTCCGCCTCTGATGTTTGCCAGGAACACCCCATTTATAAGCCATACCCCTCAAAAAGTCCTCTCCCATTTTAGCCAGCAACCTGGTCGAGTGTCATCCTGTTAGTGAAGGGGAATTTGGTTCTTTTTGGTGATCCCGATCATGTGGCTCAGCTCATCAAAAACAGCCAGCTCTTTTGGATCCCAATTAAATATGTTTTTACTAACAGGTAAGCGCGATTATGGTACCCCACCCACCTGGAGCCAGCCAATGAAAGAGCATTTTTCAGGCTGGATGGGCTGGTTTTGGTGTCATCAGCAGACGAATGCCATCATTTTCCATCCAGTGAGCGCCATTCAGAAGCTGCCTGTGGCTCTCTCTGGGGCTTATCTACCACAGAAGGGAGCCGGCTCTTTGTGCCACATAGGTAGTGGATGAGCCATCATTACACCTTGTGAAGGGCTCCGCCAGGTTACAGAATCTGAGGCGTGTATATGTCATTATATTTATGGCACTGGGCTAAATCATCATACTGGCACTATTTTAATACCTATGTTGGCACTTGACATAGTAGGTAGAGTCTAAAAGGTAGAGATTAGCAAATTTATTTGAGTGGAATTAAATTTTCCTTGAATTTCACAAAATTTTAATTCTTCAGAATACTGATTTTTTTGTAATTTAATCTCTGCAAATTCAGCAATATGGCGGCCAGCTGCGGTCGCTATTGCGCAAAACTATAGAGGGCCAGCAAATGGTTAGAATAATATTCAGCTCCCCGCTCACATGTCCCATCATCTGTACACAGAGTAAAGCAGAGTAAAGCCGGCCGAAGAGGATCAGCAAAAAGAAGAGGCGCTGAGGACTGAATGGTGGTGGTGTTGTAAGGAGATGGACAAGCTGCCCACGTTTTCCCTTGAAGAAACAAGTTTTATTATAATGTGTAATGTGTTGATGTTTGCATGTATAGTGATCTGTGTTGTTGATGACAAGGTGTATTCTGCCCAGTAACAGATAAGTAACAGGGATAGTGAGAGTTAATGCATAAGACTAGCCAAGAGTGGGAAGGGTTAAGTTGTAGGGAAAGTGACAATTTTCTAGTAGAGAGGCAGATAGGGCCTGGAGTGCATAGAAAGAGGACCTAAGGTCTATTGTGAGCAGTGCCGCATTCTGGGGTGTCCCTAAAGTGAGAGGAGACCAAAAGAAAGAGATAGTGAGTTCTGTAGCAGAGGTGACTGAGACAGAGTGTTTTACCAGAGACGGGTCCTGGGAGAGGATGGCTAGCAGAAAGGTCCAGAGTTTATAACTCTTGAAGGCAACAGGCCTAAACAAGACTGAGTAGGTAAGATAAGTAGAAAATCCTGGGAGGGAGTTTCCGAGCGCAAGAGAGCTTGAAGCTAAGTTTGGCCATATTGTTACCCTGAGGGGAAAAAAGATGCGGAACCGCAAGTTGACTTAAGGACTGGGTTGTGGTGATGTAATGAGAAATAGTGAATACAGAGGACAAGTAGAGAAAGTAAAGAGGAAAGGTGAAGACAGAGAATATAAAAATTAAGGAATAAGTGTGCGGAAAATGCTCCGGGTTGTGAAGGAAACGTTCATAAGACTGTGTATCTGCTATCTCCTGTATATATTCCTTACCAATTTTCCGTTCAGTAAAAAGTTTATTTTCAAATGGTGGTTTCCCTCATTGATCTGTAAAACATCTGGTCCAGGCAGCCCAGCAACAACGATAACATGCGGCCTGCACGGGCACAAGTCCACACAACCAGCCGACCCTCCACTTTCATGTAATGTGCTGGGGCACAAGAGACGAGGACCTCGCCCACGGCTACCGTCCTTGCGCCACGTTACGCTGGGACAAGGCGAGGGGAGAATATTGATATTAATTCCATCCTACATTGATGGTGCTCAGTGGTTTAGGACAGTGTTCCCCAACTCCAGCCCTCAAGGGCACCAACAGGTCATGTTTTCAGGATTTGCTTAGTATTGTATAGGTGATGGCATTATCTAAGGAAATCCTGAAAACACCCCCAAAGCATGAGAAGGAATATTCAATCCGCAGAGAATAACTTTGATAAAAATCCAATTTGCCATTAAATTTGGATGATTTTATGAATCCGAGCTGCGATCCACTCATCGGTAGGTACATGTGAGCCAGCCCATGAGTACTAAGCCAGGTGATTCTGGTTCCAGTTCCTGGCGGAGCCAGTGGTGCTCGGTGTGACCCTGGCAGAACTGTGGCACCAGTGTTTCATGTGTTCTGATGCTAATGCCCCACATTGTGGGCACTGCTGGCCTGACACCTTGTGGGTACACTAGTGGCGTACCGCCAATGGCGGCAGACCACGTGGCTACTATGGGGCTCGTGAGCCGGGGGGGCCCCATAGCAGTCCAGGGGTGGACATGCCGTCGGTGCCCGCAAGGGGCCCGCAAGATGCAGCTGCTCCCTGCACGTGGCGGTCGGTGAGTGATCCCTGGAGCTCTGCCGCTGTCAGGAGGAGAATAGCAGCGGAGCTGGAGGGTTCATCCTCTGCTTCCTCCCTGACCCAGGCGCGTGCAGCTTGATGACGTCATCATGCAGCGTGTGCCTGGGTCAGGAAGAAAGCTGCCGGCAACAAGGAGGATGCTGCATGGGAGCGAGCTGAGGTAAGTTGTTTTTTTTTTGTTTTTTTTTACTGAAACGCTGGGGAGGGGAGGTGGGGGGGAGAGCAATGGTGGGATGGTGGGGCTGGGGAGAGCAATAATGGGGCTGGGGAGAGGAATGATGGGGCTGGGAAGAGCAATAATGGGGCTGATGGGGCTGGGGAGAGGAGTGATGGGGCTGTGAAGAGCAATAATGGGGCTGATGGGGCTGGGGAGAGCAATATTGGGGCTGATGGGGCTGGGGAGAGGAATGATGGGGCTGAGAAGAGCAATAATGGGGCTGGAGAGAGCAATAATGGGGCTGGAGAGAGCAATAATGGGGCTGGGAACAGCAATAATCGGGCTGGGGAGAGGAATGATGGGGCTGGGGAGAGGAATGATGGGGTTGATGGGGCTGGGGAGAGGAATAATGGGATGGTGGGGCTGGGGAGAGCAATGATGGGGCTGGGGAGAGCAATAATGGGGCTGGGAAGAGCAATAATGGGGCTGGGGAGAGGAATGATGGGGCTGGGGAGAGGAATAATGGGATGGGGCTGGGGAGAGGAATGATGGGGCTGGGGAGAGGAATGACGGGGGCTGGGGAGAGCAATGATGGGGATGGTGGGGCTGGGGAGAGCAATGATGGGATGGTGGGGCTGGGGTGAGCAATAATGGGGCTGAGGAGAGGAATAAAGGAGTTGATGGGGCTGGGAAGAGGAATGATGGGATGATGGGGCTAGGGAGAGGAATAATGGGGCTGATGGGGCTGGGGAGAGGAATGATGGGGCTGGGGAGAGCAATAATGGGGCTGATGGGGCCAGGGAGAGGAATGATGGGGCTGATAGGTCCGGGAAGAGGAATGATGGGGTGGATGGGGCCGGGGAGAGCAATAATGGGGCTGATCGGGCTGGGTAGAGCAATAATGGGGCTGATGGGGCTGGGAAGAGCAATAATGGGGCTGATGGGGCTGGCAAGAGAAATGATGGTGCTGGGGAGAGCAATGATGGGGCTGATGGGGCTTGCTAGAGCAATGATGGGGCTGGGGAGAGGAATGATGGGGTTGATGGGTCTGGGAAGAGCAATGGGGCTGGGGAGAGGAATGATGGGGCTGGTAAGAGCAATGATGGGGCTGGGACGAGCAATAATGGGGCTGGACAGAGCAATGATGGGGGTGCTGGGAGAGAGCAATGATGGAGGTGCTGGGAGAGAGCAATGATGGAGGTGCTGGGACAAAGCAATGATGGGGTGCCGGGAGAGAGCAATGATGGGGGTGCTGGGACAGAGCAATGATGGGGGTGCTGGGACAGAGCAATGACAGGGGTGCTGGGACAGATTAATGACAGGGGTGCTGGGACAGAGCAATGACGGGGTGCTGGGGAAAGCAATGATGGGACTGGGGAGAGAAATGACGGGGGCTGTGGAGAGAAATGATGGGGATGGTGGGGCTGGGGAGAGCAATGATGGGATGGTGGGGCTGGGGTGAGCAATAATGGGGCTGGGGAGAGGAATAATGGAGTTGATGGGGCTGGGAAGAGGAATGATGGGATGATGGGGCAAGGGAGAGGACTAATGGGGCTGATGGGGCTGGGGAGAGGAATGATGGGGCTGAGGAGAGCAATAATGGGGCTGATGGGGCCAGGGAGAGGAATGATGGGGCTGATAGGGCCGGGAAGAGGAATGATGGGGCTGATGGGGCCGAAAGAGCAATAATGGGGCTGGGGAGAGGAATAATGGGATGCTGGGGCTGGGGAGAGCAATAATGGGGCTGATGGGGCTGGGGAGAGCAATGATGGGGCTGGGGTGAGCAATAATGGGGCTGATGGGGCTGGGGAGAGGAATGATGGGGCTGGGGAGAGCAATAATGGGGTTGATGGGGCCGGGGAGAGGAATGATGGGGCGGATGAGGCCGGGGAGAGCAATAATGGGGCTGATGGGGCTGGGGAGAGCAATAATGGGGCTGATGGTGCTGGGGAGAGCAATAATGGGGCTGATGGGGCTGGGGAGAGAAATGATGGTGCTGGGGAGAGCAATGATGGGGCTGATTGGGCTTGGGAGAGCAATGATTGGGCTGGGGAGAGGAATGATGGGGTTGATGGGTCTGGGAAGAGCAATGGGGCTGGGGAGAGGAATGATGAGGCTGGTAAGAGCAATGATGGGGCTGGGACGAGCAATAATGGGGCTGGGCAGAGCAATGATGGGGGTGCTGGGAGAGAGCAATGATGGAGGTGTTGGGAGAGAGCGATGATGGAGGTGCTGGGACAAAGCAATGATGGGGTGCTGAGAGAGAGCAATGATGGGGGTGCTGGGACAGAGCAATGACGGGGGTGCTGGGACACAGCAATGACAGGGGTGCTGGGACAGAGTAATGACGGGGGTCCTGGGACAGAGCAAGGACGGGGGTGCTGGGGAGAGCAATGATGGGGGTGCTGAGAGAGAGCAATGATGGAGGTGGTGGGAGAGAGCAATGATGGGTGTGCTGGGAGAGAGCAATTATGGGGGTTTCACTTTGCTTGTACTGTGAAGACTTGTATGTTTTCCGTGTGCACATAGCCTTACAGTTAATTGGGGAGAGTCACAGAGACTGAATAATTTATATTATTGGCTGTTGGAGATTATAGTTAATGGGGGACACAGTGCTGCTTATCACTTTATATTTTGATTACTAAGTGGCTAATAGTATATTAATGGGGGGGTGCATATCTGTATTCGAGGACGCAGAGCGGGGGAGACACATGTATGCATACAATATGTGACCTTGTTATTTTCTAGGCTGGAGATCATTGTGACAAGACGAGTCGTGGCTGGGAGATGTCGACATGAAGGTCTGACCAGATGGAGAAGAAGCAGCAGAAACCAACTCTGATCAGACGAGACGTCAGCGGTAAGTGCCTGGATGTGAATATTATTCTGTATCTGCACTGTGTGACTTGGAGTGATAATGTTATCTGTAAAATCCCTTAGGCCACATTCTCATATTTGTGTAAAATGTCCGTGTGCTGCCAGATTTTTTTATAGGATGGTCTACGGACTCTTACAGTTTTATAGATCCATTCACATATCCATGAAAATCACGGATCTGAGAATGAGATCTAAGAGGGTCAGAGAATGTCCTGTTCTGATCCGATTTTGAGGATTAGAATAGGACATGCTCAATGCGTCGGTAAAGCAGGGCAGCACACCGACACTGCACACAGATGCAGCAATGTAACCTTATTATGTATTACACAGTCCCTTAGTATATAGTGTACTCGCTTATTATGTATAGCACCATCCTTAGTTATATAGTTTCCTCTTTTATTATGTATAACACCCTCCCTTATTATTTACCATCCTCTCTAGCTCTAGGGGCTCACAGTTGGGGGATCATACTGTGTTGGGGTCAGCATACTTTGCCCTGTGAGTTGAGGTGGGGTACAGTAGGGTCATCATACTGTGCATGTGGAGGAATTCACCATGGGGGTATCATACTGTGTTTGGGGGGCCCTTTTATTGGCATCACACTTTATGGGGCAACGAAAGAGAGATCTAGGACTTCAGCAGGAGGAAAATTACTATGTAAAGGATAGAAAGTTGTGAGATCTGATCTTTGGTGACCCCGACTATTATTTACATTTTCTTTTGGGGTGGGGGGGGCAATTAGAGCTTCTGCTATGGGGCCCCATGATTACTATGTACGCCCCCCTGGGGTACACAGTATATAGTGCCGGCCTCTGGCACCTTGTGAGTACACAGTATTTAGGGTCACAGTATATACTGCCAGCCTCTGGCACCTTGTGGGTACACAGTATGTAGGGCACGCAGTATGCAGGTTACACAGTATGTAGGGTATGCAGTATGTAGTGTACACAGTATGTAGGGCAGGCAATATGTACTGCCGGCCTCTGTAGAACATTGTGGGTACACAGTATGTAGGGCATGCAGTATGTAGGGCACACAGTATGTAGGGCACACAGTATGTAGGGCATGCAGTATGTAGGGTACATAGTATGTAGGGCATGCAGTCTGTAGGGTACCTTGTATGTAGGGCAGGCAGTATGTACTGCCGGTCTCTGTGGCACGTTGTGGGTACACAGTATGTAGGGCAGGCAATATGTAGTGCCAGCCTCTGTGGCACGTTGTGGGTACACAGTATGTAGGGCATGCAGTATGTAGTGCCGGCCTCTGTGGCACATTGTGGGCACACAGTATGTAGGGCATGCAGTATGTAGTGCCGGCCTCTGTGGCACATTGTGGGTACACAGTATGTAGGGCATGCAGTATGTAGTGCCGGCCTCTGTGGCACGTTGTGGGTACACAGTATGTAGGGCAGGCAGTATGTAGTGCTGGCCTCTGTGGCACATTATGGGCACACAGTATGTAGGGCAGGCAGTATGTAGTGCTGGTCTCTGTGGAACGTTGTGGGCACACAGTATGTAGGGCAGGCAGTATGTAGTGCCGGTCTCTGTGGCACGTTGTGGGTACACAGTATGTAGGGCATGCAGTATGTAGGGTACACAGCATATAGGGCAGGCAGTATGTAGGGTACCTAGTATGTAGGGCAGGCAGTATGTAGGGTACCTAGTATGTAGGGCAGGCAGCATGTAGAGCCGGCCTCTGTGGCACGTTGTGGGTACACAGTATGTAGGGGAGGCAGTATGTAGTGACGGCCTCTGTGGCACATTGTGGACACACAGTATGTAGGGCAGGCAGTATGTAGTGCTGGTCTCTGTGGCACATTGTGGGTACACAGTATGTAGGGCAGGCAGTATGTAGTGCCGGCCTCTGTGGCAGATTGTGGGCACACAGTATGTAGAGCAGGCAGTATGTAGTGCCGTCCTCTGTGGCACATTGTGGGCACACAATATGTAGGGCAGGCAGTATGTAGTGCCGGTCTCTGTGGCACATAGTGGGCACACAGTATGTAGGGCAGGCAGTATGTAGTGCCGGTCTCTGTGGCACATTGTGGGCACACAGTATGTAGGGCATGCAGTATGTAGTGCCGGCCTCTGTGGCACATTGTGGGCACACAGTATGTAGTGTAGGCAGTATGTAGCGCCGGCCTCTGTGGCACGTTGTGGGCACACAGTATGTAGGGCAGGCAGTATGTAGTGCCGGCCTCTGTGGCACATTGTGGGCACACAGTATGTAGGGCAGGCAGTATGTAGTGCAGGCCTCTGTGGCACGTTGTGGGCACACAGTATGTAGGGCATGCAGTATGTAGTGCCGGTCTCTGTGGCACATTGTGGGCACACAGTATGTAGGGCAGGCAGTATGTAGTGCCGGTCTCTGTGGCACATTGTGGGCACACAGTATGTAGGGCAGGCAGTATGTAGTGCTGGCCTCTGTGGCACATTGTGGGCACAGAGTATGTAGGGCATGCAGTATGTAGTGCCGGTCTCTGTGGCACATTGTGGGCACACAGTATGTAGGGCATGCAGTATGTAGTGCTGGCCTCTGTGGCACATTGTGGGCACACAGTATGTAGGGCAGGCAGTATGTAGTGCTGGCCTCTGTGGCACATTGTGGGCACAGAGTATGTAGGGCATGCAGTATGTAGTGCCGGTCTCTGTGGCACATTGTGGGCACACAGTATGTAGGGCATGCAGTATGTAGTGCTGGCCTCTGTGGCACATTGTGGGCACACAGTATGTAGTGTAGGCAGTATGTAGCGCCGGCCTCTGTGGCACGTTGTGGGCACACAGTATGTAGGGCAGGCAGTATGTAGGGTACACAGCATATAGGGCAGGCAGTATGTAGGGTACCTAGTATGTAGGGCAGGCAGTATGTAGGGTACCTAGTATGTAGGGCATGCAGTATGTAGTGCCGGTCTCTGTGGCACATTGTGGGCACACAGTATGTAGGGCAGGCAGTATGTAGTGCCGGTCTCTGTGGCACATTGTGGGCACACAGTATGTAGGGCAGGCAGTATGTAGTGCTGGCCTCTGTGGCACATTGTGGGCACAGAGTATGTAGGGCATGCAGTATGTAGTGCCGGTCTCTGTGGCACATTGTGGGCACACAGTATGTAGGGCATGCAGTATGTAGTGCTGGCCTCTGTGGCACATTGTGGGCACACAGTATGTAGGGCAGGCAGTATGTAGTGCTGGCCTCTGTGGCACATTGTGGGCACAGAGTATGTAGGGCATGCAGTATGTAGTGCCGGTCTCTGTGGCACATTGTGGGCACACAGTATGTAGGGCATGCAGTATGTAGTGCCGGCCTCTGTGGCACATTGTGGGCACACAGTATGTAGTGTAGGCAGTATGTAGCGCCGGCCTCTGTGGCACGTTGTGGGCACACAGTATGTAGGGCAGGCAGTATGTAGTGCCGGCCTCTGTGGCACATTGTGGGCACACAGTATGTAGGGCAGGCAGTATGTAGTGCAGGCCTCTGTGGCACGTTGTGGGCACACAGTATGTAGGGCATGCAGTATGTAGTGCCGGTCTCTGTGGCACATTGTGGGCACACAGTATGTAGGGCAGGCAGTATGTAGTGCCGGTCTCTGTGGCACATTGTGGGCACACAGTATGTAGGGCAGGCAGTATGTAGTGCTGGCCTCTGTGGCACATTGTGGGCACAGAGTATGTAGGGCATGCAGTATGTAGTGCCGGTCTCTGTGGCACATTGTGGGCACACAGTATGTAGGGCATGCAGTATGTAGTGCTGGCCTCTGTGGCACATTGTGGGCACACAGTATGTAGGGCAGGCAGTATGTAGTGCTGGCCTCTGTGGCACATTGTGGGCACAGAGTATGTAGGGCATGCAGTATGTAGTGCCGGTCTCTGTGGCACATTGTGGGCACACAGTATGTAGGGCATGCAGTATGTAGTGCTGGCCTCTGTGGCACATTGTGGGCACACAGTATGTAGAGCATGCAGTATGTAGTGCCGGCCTCTGTGGCACATTGTGGGCACACAGTATGTAGGGCATGCAGTATGTAGTGCCGGCCTCTGTGGCACATTGTGGGCACACAGTATGTAGAGCATGCAGTATGTAGTGCTGGCCTCTGTGGCACATTGTGGGCACACAGTATGTAGGGCATGCAGTATGTAGTGCTGGCCTCTGTGGCACATTGTGGGTACACAGTATGTAGGGCAGGCAGTATGTAGTGCCGGCCTCTGTGGCACATTGTGGGCACACAGTATGTAGTGCCAGGCGTCATTTCTTGGTATCACTGACAGCAATCACATTGGTCATCTCTAAGGAATGGGAACAGCTGCCGCAGAACCTCCTGACGACTCTGCTGTTCTGGGTTTCGAGCCCTCCATGCAAGGTCCCGGCGCGGGTCTCCGGTTTAGCCTCCTCGCCTCGAGGAGTTTCTTGGCCAGTGTCCGGGGACACGAGGGGACGGTCCCCTGTAGGACCCGCCCGGGTTCTGGGGCCTCTGTAGTTAGAAGCCGCTGAGCTCCGGCAATGTACGTAGCGCTGTGTGTCCGCTGCCTGCGCTGTGCAGCCGGCGCGGAGGGGCAGAGATAGCGGCGGCGGGCAGCGCACACACGGGGCAGCGCAGCGGGCACAGTGGGGAGATTGGGGGCGCAGGTGGAGATCCGGGCGGGGAGGAGCCGCTGAGTAGTTGGGGCGGTGTGTGCTCAGCTGGGACAACTTCTGTACAGCACTGCTCTGTGACGGAGAACTTAGCACACTGTGCACACCAGAGCCGGGCACTGCAAGACAAGGTGGGCGGGCACTAACCTTGGCACTAGCCCTGACCTGGGAAGGGAGATGGAGGTGCACATTGGACTCGGGGGGGTGTACAAGCAGCCGCCCGCCAAGATGATACGGGGAGCCTTTGAAAACCTCTTTTTGAGTGTCCGGGAGGCGCTGCAGGGTGACAGGAAGACTGCTGCTCCACCTGACGCCTGCCCCCCGGTGCCAGCCTGTGCCCGCCACACACACTCCGCCTGGACTGAGCCCCCCGCCGACTGGTCTGAAGCCCCCAGCACCCAGGCAGCCCCCTGGAGAGAAAGTGCCCAGCCAGAGCCCCCCGGCGAGGGCTCCCAGTTCCCTGCCCTGAGCAGCTGCTCCACGGAGCTGAAGGAGATCCTGGGCGAGCAGGGAGGGATGCTGGAGCCCGAGGAGGGCAGCCCGGAGCGGGCGGCCAAGGACAGGTACCCCCTGACGCCCCCGGGCATCTCGGAGAGCGCCAAGGAGATCTGTAAAGCGGTGTCCGTGTCCCTGGGGCTGAGCATGGAGGCGCTGGAGCATCTGCACGCGGGGGCAGAGTCCCAGAGAGGAGACTGCATGTTTGCTGCCCCCTCCACGCACACCGTGGACCCCCACAAGTGCCAGGTGGGTGAGGAAGACAAGTCTGAAAACTCATCCCCCCAATATCGGGAAGGAGCCTTCAGGAGGAGCGGCCAGAGTAACTTCTCCGCTGGCAAAGCCCCAGAGGATGGCAGCTCCCTGGGCTGCACAGAGGAGAAGGAGCCACCCTGCACAGAGCTGGCACTGCCTGAGCCAGGGGGCTACAGGAGCCGGGGCATGGAGTTGGCACCCAGCCTTACTTTGTACAAGCCTGCTACATTCATGGAGGATAACCCTGCCTACCCAGCCTACAGCTTCCAGATGGCACTTACTCCACATGGCAGAATAAAAGTGGAAAGCCCCATGGAGTTTGGTGGCAGTGCTTGGGGGGCACCAGGCAGGTATGGGGAAATCTCCGGCTATGCCCACTGTGGTCCAGCTGGGAACTGGCACTCTCTCTTCGAGGAGGGTCCGTCTGCGGGGTCTTACACTGATGCCAGCCTGTATGGCTACTCCAGAAGCCATGTGCCACCTGGGGCGGACAGTGACTTCCCTCCGGACTCTTGGTATCCAGCTGCCGCCATGCTGAGCAGGGTGCCCTATGGCAGCCCCATGAAGACTGAGATGAGCCCATGGATGGAGGGCTACCCCGGGGCATTTGGAGAGATGAGGTGAGTGCAGTCGACTGTCCTGAATGTTTCCATAGAAGACTGATGGAAAGTGATGATTTTGCAAAAGTGAAAGACATGCTGAGACTTCTAGTGCTCCATCCTGTGTTCTGTGATGAGACCTAGCTGCTATTCTCAGTGTCCACATGATGCCAGGTACAATGTCTGCAGCTGGGTGCTGCCACCTGTGTGGTGCAGGTAATGGCAGCACTGGACAGCACCTGCAGCTGCTCTCCAGGGCTCTGCCCAAAGCTTTACCACAGTGGTAACAGAGGGTACCAGCGCCCATTATTACATGCTGTCATAGTGCAGCTACATCGTGTTAGAGCATGGGGGCTGGACAGGAGCAGTTTTATGCAGGTGTACTTTCTTTCCCGGTCATACAATTTCTCACCTGTTGAATATCAAGTAAAGAATAATGTAAAGCCCAGCTGAGCACAATGCCCTACCACACAGTGCCCTACCACACACATGCCGGGCATCAGAAGGCCAAGTGAGGTGGCTGTCAGTCCTCCGAGCGTCCACCTGGGAAAAGGCAGCTCACACTCATTCACACATTGCATTATTGCCCTGCAACAAGTTTCTGTCTTTTTACATGTAGCTTTTTATTCCAACGAAGAAGAAGTTATTTAACTTCGACATATCCAGCTTTATGTATGGTTCACTGCTGTGTATTATAAGACTATGTTCACACATGTTGTGTTTTTCAGCGTTTTTTGCTGCAGATTTTTATACAAATTTTCTGCTGTCTTTTGCAGTACAAGCAAAGTCTATGAGAAACCAGAATTCTCTGTTCACGCATCTTGTTTTTTTTTTGCTGCTTATTTTGTCCCTTGGTTGGGTTTTTGGAAAATAGAGCATGTCACTTCTTTCAGCTTTTTTTCACTCATAGGACAGAATGAGACAGAAGGACCGTGAAAAAAACGCTGAAAAAACACATCAAAAACTGCAGCAAAACCTGCGTTTTTCAGGCAGCTGATTACCTGCCACAGATCAGTTTTGCTGCAGATTTCTGACGTAATAAAACACAACATGTGGGAACATAGCCTTATAATATCATTCTATATAAATATTAACACGTTGTCCAGCACCGTCATTGGAGGCAGGAAATACGAACCAGTGTATTTCCCTAAAATGTACACCTACTAATAGAAAAAGTCAATGTAAGCTGTAAAATACTGTAACACAGATGTAAAAAATATCTACAGGTGATACACAAAAGAGGGGCGACCCTGCCCGTCCTGAAGGGAATGAGGTGGGGGCCGAAAAGAGTCAGATTGTGGACCAGCTCCGTGAGTGGGGTCAAGCGTCTTCTGCTTTTCTGTATATGTGGCCTTCAATATTTCACCACTGTTAGTTTTATTCTTTATTTATTTATTTTGCTCCTCCAGCAAAATATTATATTTATAAAGAACTTGTGCTCAGGTGTTTCTGGTAGAGTAAGTGCAACCACGCACTGACAAAACGATTTATTGTCTCACCCTACGGCTATGGAACAGAGGCCGGATATTCCAGGTCTATCTATCTATCTATCTATCTATCTATCTATCTATCTAGCTAGCTAGCTAGCTAGCTAGCTATCTATATATCTTCTATCTATCATTTATCTATCTATCTATCTATCTATCTATCTATCTATATATCTTCTATCTATCTATCTATTCATATATCTATCTATCTAAAGTCAGGTAGCACTCCAAAAAATTTGATGACAAAAGTGGACTTTATTAGCCCATATGGTGTGGCAACGTTTCAGTCGTGACCAACCTTTCTCATACTTGAGAAAGGTTGGTCACAACCAAAACGTTGCCACACCATATGGGCTAATAAAGTCCACTTTTGTCATCAAATTTTTTGGAGTGCTACCTGACTGTTTATTGCTATTATTATTGCAAACGGATATTTCTTTGGGGGGCTTTGCACCCATGGTTACTATATACGGTGCTGTTCCAATTTTTTGCTATCTATCTATCTATCTATCTATCTATCTATCTATCTATCTATCTATCTATCTATCTATCTATCTATCTACCTCTCATATATATCTATCTATCTATCTATCTCATATCTATCTATCTATCTCTCTGTCTATCTATCTCATATCTATCTATCTATCTCATATCTATCTATCTATCTATCTCATATCTATCTATCTCATATCTATCTATCTCATATCTATCATCTGTCTATCTATCTATCCATCTATCTATCTATCTCATATCTATCTATCTATCTATCTATCTATCTATCTATCTATCTATCTATCTATCTATCTCTCATATCTATCTATCTATCTATCTCATATCTATCTATCTATCTATCTCATATCTATCTATCTATCTCTCATATCTATCTATCTATCTATCTCATATCTATCTATCTATCTATCTATCTCATATCTATCTATCTATCTATCTCATATCTATCTCTCTATCTATCTATCTCATATCTATCTATCTCATATCTATCTATCTATCTATCTATCTATCTATCTATCTCATATCTATCTATCTATCTCATATCTATCTCTCTATCTATCTATCTCATATCTATCTATCTCATATCTATCTATCCATCTATCTATGATTTCATATTAATTGTAAAGTGCTGGGGAATATGTTATCTTTATATAAATAAAGATTATTATTTTTCAGATCTATTTATCTATCTTGAAATATCTCTTTTCTATCCGTATAATTGTATATCTAGCTGTCTCTGTAATGTCCATTTGTCTCTTGTCAACCATATCTATTAATTGTCATCTATCTATGTATTATCTATCAATTTATCTATTATCTGTCTATTATATATCTATCATGTATCTATCATCTATCTATTATCCATGTGTCTATCTATCTATCTATCTATCTATCTATCATCTATCAATCTATATCTATCATGTATCTATTATTATTATTATCTATCCATCTATGTGTTGAATTTGTGAGAAGATATTGATCGCCCACATTATGGACAGTAGCTCACAAATATTCAGCGTGGCTAAAGGTTAATGTATCTTTTATCAGGGTAGATCCAGGTCAGACCATCGCACTTCATCCCATGTCTGATAAAGAGTATTTATATGTGAGCTGTCAGTGAAAAACAAAGGATGTTAAGTATTTAGGTTTTAGAGGAACTTTTCATAATGTATGTACAGTTTCTCGTTTTGTGCTGTTATTGTCTATACATTCTTTGCCTAACAAGAAAGAAAACACCATTGCATGCTAAATCCCTGTAAATGACCACTTTTATATGATGTGATTAATTAAAGTCATGATTTACTTTCTAAGAGTGGATGATTTGTTTTTTTTTGTTGCTTTTCTAGAAATTATTATATTACCTTTAAAAGACATAGAAATGATCTGCAGGTGTAGTGAAAAATAGGAATATGATGGTAATGAGAATTACGGTTCATCTGACTCAGCAGCCTGTAAAGAATAATACTTTTTCCAATTGAGGAAACAATTATGAGATGTAAGAAGATTCTATATGAACAGCGGACACATAATACAGTCATAAAAGCTGCATACATGATTATGGTCTGACACAAACCCATTTCCTTAGATCCAGGTCTGTAGAGGAAAAGCTTCTTTATATAGGCTCTAGTAATAGCCTCTATTTCCTTGTAGTAAATCCAGCAGTGACTGAGCAGACCCGACTGCACTTTCATTGATTTAATGGTTCGTTCAAGTCCATATTAATGTTACGAGCGTCAATAGTGTTGTGACATGAAAATAATCTCAGTGTCTGCCCCACACAGACTCGCTATTAATGCTTCCTATTTCTGCTCCGAGTCATCTGCTCCTTTAACTGGCAGAGCATGAGGGCCATGTGGATCCAGTGGAATTTGTCCTTGTGTTGTTTGTATTTTCTTTGCTTTCTGATATTGAGGATGTGCATAATACATATTACTTTCACGCACAGACATTTTTCACATACGGCGCCAGCTTTGAACCTAGGCTAGAAACTTAGGAAAGTC
Source organism: Phyllobates terribilis (assembly GCF_046119375.1). Lineage (NCBI taxonomy): Eukaryota > Metazoa > Chordata > Amphibia > Anura > Dendrobatidae > Phyllobates > Phyllobates terribilis. The sequence goes on from NW_027362767.1 coordinate 280,689,326, forward strand.
ATTTATAAGGCTCATCCGTCGCAGCAAGCATTACCATTTTTGACCTAAAAAGTGAAAAGTATAATCAGGTAATAAGTGTTATGAGAATGTCAAAATCAGAGTTTAGATGTTACGTCAGATCGCTCACGGCTTTGCTTAGTATTGGGCAGGTTGTCAGAGTCGTCAGAGAAAGTTTCTGCGCTCACTTTCCTACTTCTGACTAGTTTTTGGGGTTCATCAATTGTGATGGAACCAAATCCTGTTTTCACTTGGTTGAATCAATTTTCTGGTTGCGTGTTCTCTCTACTTTCATCTGTATAATTAATGACACAAAAACATGAAATATGTATATAATGTATATAGTACCGAAGGCGCCATATCTAATGGTCACAAATATTGTTGACATTAATCTTTCAAGAAGAACATTTGGAAGCTCTTATTTTCACTAACATTAAGACATCATACTTTTTTTTTTTGTATTTTTTATTTATATAGCAATTGAGCTGCCATACTAAATGCTGTATTTTTGTGTAGTGCCGCATCTTCAGATTTCTATTCATGCGCCTACATAGAAAATCCCTTCAATAACTACTCATTTTATTATTAATTGTGATTCACTCACAACTGATTTTTACATTTATCTTTGTGACGTAACATTTAAATGCTTTGACTACAATTCAAGTAGGCGTGATTTTTTTTACTAAAAAGTGTTTTTTGTAAATTGGTGAAAAGATCACATATATTAAGATGTGGAAGTGATGTGATCTGCTAAAAAAACATTATCAAAGAGTATTGTTGATGTTCTCTTCATATCTTGCTTCACAACGAGTTTTTTTAAATTGTTCTCACTAAATGTAATGTGTGTGCTGATATTGTGTGCTAACGTGTTTGCAATCTATTAGGGTAAATGGGTGCTAATATAGTAGGTGTGAGCTAATATAGTAGATGGGTGCTAATATAGTGGATGTAAGGTAACATACTGTAGTAGATGGATGCTAATATAGTGGATGTGAGCTAACATACTGTAGTAGATGGGTGCTAATATAGTATATGGGTGCTAATATAGTAGATGGGTGCTAATATAGTGAATGTGAGCTAACATACTGTAGTAGATGGGTGCTAATATAGTAGATGGGTGCTAATATAGTGGATGTAAGGTAACATACTGTAGTAGATGGGTGCTAATATGGTAGGTGTGAGCTAACATACTGTAGTAGATGGGTGCTAATATAGTAGATGGGTGCTAATATAGTGGATGTAAGGTAACATACTGTAGTAGATGGGTGCTAATATAGTGGATGTAAGGTAACATACTGTAGTAGATGGGTGCTAATATAGTAGATGGGTGCTAATATAGTGAATGTGAGCTAACATACTGTAGTAGATGGGTGCTAATATAGTGGATGTAAGGTAACATACTGTAGTAGATGGGTGCTAATATAGTAGATGGGTGCTAATATAGTGAATGTGAGCTAACATACTGTAGTAGATGGGTGCTAATATAGTAGATGGGTGCTAATATAGTGGATGTAAGGTAACATACTGTAGTAGATGGGTGCTAATATACTAGATGTGAGCTAGCATACTGCAGTAGATGGGTGCTAATATACTAGATGTGAGCTAGCATACTGCAGTAGATGGGTGCTAATATACTAGATGGGTGCTAATATAGTGTATGTAAGCTAGCATACTGTAGTAGATGGATGCTAATATAGCAGATGTGAGCTAACATACTGTAGTAGATAGGTGCTAATATAGTAGGTGTAAGGTAACATGCTGTAGTAGATGGATGCTAATATAGTAGATGTGAGCTAACATACTGTAGTAGATGCATGCTCATATAGTAGATGTAAGGTAACATGCTGTAGTAGATGGGTGCTAATATAGTAGATGGGTGCTAACATACTGTAGTAGATGAGTGTAAATGTAGTAGATGTGGGCAGATATAGTAGATGGGTGCTGATGTAGTAGCTGGTGCAGATATAGTAGATGGGTGCTGATGTAGTAGCTGGTGCAGATATAGTAGATGGGTGCCTATGTAGTAGATGTGGGCAGATTTAATAGATAGGTACTAATGAAGTAGATGGGTGCTAATGTAGTAGATGGGTGCAGATATAATAGATGGGTGCTTATGTAGTAGATGGGTGAAGATATAATAGATAGGTGCTAATGTAGTAGATCGGTGCACATATAGTAGATGGGTGCTGATGTAGTAGATGGGTGCAGATATAGTAGATCGGTGCCTTTGTAGTAGATGGGTGCCTCTGTAGTAAATATGGGCAAATATAGTAGATGGGTGCCTATGTAGTAGATGTGGGCAGATTTAATTGATGGGTGCTAATATAGTAGATGGGTGCAGATATAGTAGATGGGTGCCTCTGTAGTAGATGGGTGCCTCTGTAGTAGATGTGGGCAGATATAGTAGATGGGTGCCTCTGTAGTAGATGTGGGCAGATATAGTAGATGGGTGCCTATGTAGTAGATGTGGGCATATTTAATTGATGGGTGCTAATATAGTAGATGGGTGCAGATATAGTAGATGTAAGCTAACATACTGTAGTAGATGGGTGCTAATATAGTAGATGGGTGCTAATATAGTGGATGTGAGCTAACATACTGTAGTAGATGGGTGCTAATATAGTAGATGTAAGCTAACATACTGTAGTAGATGGTTGTTAATATAGTAGATGGGTGCTAATATAGTGGATGTGAGCTAACATACTGTAGTAGATGGGTGCTAATATAGTAGATGTAAGCTAACATACTGTAGTAGATGGTTGTTAATATAGTAGATGGGTGCTAATATAGTGGATGTGAGCTATACTGTAGTAGATGGATGCTAATATAGTAGATGTGAGCTAACATACTGTAGTAGATGCATGCTCATATAGTAGATGTAAGGTAACATGCTGTAGTAGATGGGTGCTAATATAGTAGATGGGTGCTAACATACTGTAGTAGATGAGTGTAAATGTAGTAGATGTGGGCAGATATAGTAGATGGGTGCTGATGTAGTAGATGTGGGCAGATTTAATTGATGGGTGCTAATATAGTAGATAGGTGCAGATATAGTAGATGGGTGCCTCTGTAGTAGATGTGGGCAGATATAGTAGATGGGTGCTGATGTAGTAGATGTGGGCAGATATAGTAGATGGGTGCTGATGTAGTAGATGTGGGCAGATTTAATAAATGGGTGCTAAAGAAGTAGATGGGTGCTGATGTAGTAGCTGGGTGCTGATATAGCCAATGTGCTAATGTCATGTACTTTACTAATGCCTTCTCCTGTGTGAATGTTCAGGTCAGTGAGTTGTCTCAATGATACATTTGGAAACATTGTTCTGCCTTTGGGTAACTGGCGGCTGTAAGTCATTCATGTATTTTATAAGCGTCCTGTGTTATATATGTATAAATGCTGGTGAAGAAGCTCTCCGGTCTTCCCCTGAACCCTCCTCTGCTCGTGTTTAATGCGTTCACATTGTGGACTCTATTACATATCATTAATAATCCTGGGAAGAGTTGGTATTTTCCCCAGGGCACGTTGCGTTCAGAATTTATAAAGTTAGATACTGGACTTTACAGTTACACTTTTCATCTAGTAAATGTAAAATGTTTGATTTCGAGGCACTGTGCTCAATTGTAACTTTATATAGTATTTTCTCTCTCTTGTTATTTTTATCTGGCGACAATGATGGATAAGTGCTGAGGTAATTTCTTGAGTCATTCTTCAGCTAGTAACTAATCTAAATATATTCTTCTTGTTCCTTAAATGCGTAACTGGCCCGTGGGATAATGGATACAATGTGTATATATATATATATATATATATATATACCTGAGAGCTTGTCGAGCAGATAATGTGTAGCTCCTTATTGTAATGGAACGAGGGAACAGAAACGAATAGTAGAAGTAGCGAATACTTTGTGCTAAATTATTTCGGCCCCTTTGTAATTTTGCCTGGAATATTTGATTCTCTATGAATCATTAGTTCTCCTTCCACTAAGCCGGTATTGATATCCTTAATAATGGAATTACAAGTGACTTTCAATTCCGTGACCGCATCAAACTGGGAATGGCAGAAAGACGTTATTTTTATCACGCTTTTATACTTTTCCCACATTTGGCCCTAACTCACACTGTACAATGCACAGAAAGCTTCTACCACGTCTTATGACTTTGAAGATATGAGAAGATGAAGCAACACATAGGACATACGGACGTGGCAAGATCATGGCCGACGTGCGCTGTAGTAAGAAGTCCTGTAGGAGACGGCTTTCAGGAGGTTTCTAAACTGTTTGGAGAAATCTTACTAACTTTGTCTTCCTTCTTCATAGCCTCGCCTTTCGCTATTGAACATGTATTTTTTTTGTTCTTCCATTCTCGTCTTGACTTTTTATTGATCGCCTACAATGATTACCATTTTTAGAATTTATCAGTAAGATTTATCCGGCTGTTAGTGACCGTAACGTAACCCACCAGTCTTGCTCACTATATGGGAACTCTATATTCACTCGGCATTATGATCCATTCTAAGATATTGTATAAATTATAACATTTTCTGGTGTTTGCAACCTCATTCCTGCAAAAACTACTCAAAAATGTGTCTTAATACTGTTCCTGAAGCCTTCAGTTCTCAGGGCCGGGTATAACTCGGAAACACTTGTATAGTGTAGGTCGAACAGTACATAGTTAATGTCCTGTGCTCCCCGGGAGAAAACACATAAATTACTTTCAATGTGTACAGCCATAAAGTACAGCTCCATTTTATCAGATATATTACAGAACAGAAGAAGGAATTCCATAATGTAACAATTCTGGCTTTTAGTGTTATTAATAGCAGCTAAACAGCTTTAAAATAGTAGAAACAAAATCTGTTGTTTCCATCCGTCATCTCTCTGTAGAATATGATAATCTGTGGTTTGCTGAGAAAACTCGGGGCAATCACCAGCAAACTGAAGTTCATTAGTAACCTTCGATATTTGTGGATCAGTCCTGCTGCTAAGGAATGATTTCATGAAATGCTCCAGAATCACCATGACCTATATGAGCCTAGAGAGTCACATGCATCTCTCAGGTCTTTAATTATTCTCCTGACTGCTCAGCTTCATGCCAATACCTCCATTCAGGGATATACTCCTGTATTTTGGGCACAGTGTGGACATACAGCAGATCTATGATCCTTTCTGGCTGACTGTTCATCTCATGGATCAATCTATGCTTGCACAAATTGGTACTGGAAGGTATAACTGTTGTTAAGTAGCTTTTAATTGGCTGTTCATAGGTTGTCCACCTTTGGGGGACACGTTTTAGTTTTTTACTAAATGCATATATTTGGGGATAAGTCATTTTTGCAACTGGATTTCATTAAAATTTTTGCACTGTTTGACTTTTATTAGTTGTTTGTCCCCCCCCCCCCCCCGCACATTCAACTTTGATGTGGTCTGCGGTCGTAAATCAGCCGAGAGGCGCAGAGAAAAAAAAACAGATCTACAAACTCTACCAATTCTCATGGTCAGAACGAACTCACGGTTAGACTCTCAGATAGCTCATTCTGCAGCCAGTAATTATTTTATTTTCTATTTTACTCACTTGTATAGTGCCATTAATTCCACAGCGCTTCTTATCATCACTGTCCCCATTGGGGCTCACAATCTAGATTTCCTATCGGTCTTTGGAGTGTACGAGGAAATCGGAGAACCTGGAGGAAACCCACGCAAACACGGGGAGAACATACAAACTCCTTGCAGATGTTGTTCTTGGTTGGATTTGAACCCAGCACTGCAAGGCTGCAGTGCTAACTACTGAGCCATCATGCTGAAATAGACAGTACAGTACAAAGGCTATAAAATACCAACTGTGCAACATTTTTACTGAACCCCAAATGCAAAAATGATTTGTAGCCCCAAATACTTGAATTCAAGCAAAAAAACTAATTGTCCCCAAAAGTAGACAACTCCTTTAAAGCAGGGCTGTGGTGTCGGAGTCGTGGTGTCGGAGTGGTGGAGTCGGGGAGTCGGAGTCCATTTTAGTGGAGTCGGTTAAAATGGACCAACTCTGACTCCTAAAATATCTAATAAATTGGGTTCATTAGTACAATGCAGGATGTGCTGTAAATGTTTCCTTAAGAATTTGGGAAAGTTATAAAATGTCCTATAAATGTCTGTTCTGTTCCTGATCTAAGGATCTGGGCTTTTAGTTGAGATTAATCTGTGCTGCACTTTATGTACATGCTCAGTAGTGAGGCAGTGAGATGAATCTGTGCTGCACTTTATGTACACGCTCAGTAGTGAGGCAGTGAGATGAATCTGTGCTACACTTTATGTACACGCTCAGTAGTGAGGCAGTGAGATGAATCTGTGCTGCGCTTTATATACACGCTCAGTAGTGAGGCAGTGAGATGAATCTGTGCTGCACTTTATGTACATGCTCAGTAGTGAGGCAGTGAGATGAATCTGTGCTGCACTTTATGTACATGCTCAGTAGTGAGGCCGTGAGATGAATCTGTGCTACACTTTATGTACATGCTCAGTAGTGAGGCCGTGAGATGATTCTGTGCTGCACTTTATGTACATGCTCAGTAGTGAGGCCGTGAGATGAATCTGTGCTGCACTTTATGTACATGCTCAGTAGTGAGGCAGTGAGATGAATCTGTGCTGCACTTTATGTACATGCTCAGTAGTGAGGCAGTGAGATGAATCTGTGCTGCACTTTATGTACATGCTCAGTAGTGAGGCCGTGAGATGAATCTGTGCTACACTTTGTAGCGCTGGCGTCCCTGCCCTCTGCTAGGCAGGGACGCTGCTCCCCTCACCGCTCTGCTCCGTGCCCGGCGTCCTCTCCCCGCTCTGCTGTCAGCGCGCGCTCCTTCCCGGCGTCCTCCTCCCGCTCTGCTCTCAGCGCGCACTCCTTCCCGGCCTCTGTGCTTAGGGCGCGCGCGCGCGCGCTCCCCCCCTCTTAAAGGGGCCGCGCGCGCCGTCCTAAGGAGTCCCCGGCCAATGGCCGGAGGACTTCATCATATATAAGGCACCTCCTCCAAAATGGAGGTGCCCGAGCAATGTTGTTTGCACCTGTGTCTCACCTGTGCTTCAGCCCTCAGGTCCCGTTGCCAGTTACCTGCCAGTTACCTGCCAGTTTCCTGCCAGTTTCCTGCTAGTTACCTGCCTGATTCCTGCCTGAATACTTGTTACCTGCCTGCCTGCCTGAGGTCCGACGGTCTGCCTTACAACTCCGGTCAGTCTGTCTAAGGACCAACTTGTCCGCTCACCTGGGAGCGCACATCAGCTACCTGCCTGCTTGCCTGAGGTCCGACGGTCTGCCTTACAACTCCGGTCAGTCTGTCTATGGATCAGCTTGCCCGCTCACCTGGGAGCGCTTCTCCGTTACCTGCCTGCTTGCCAGCCCGGAGGCTCCGTTGTCACGTGCTGTGACCACCAGCTATCTCAGAGACTCTTGCCCGCTCACCTGGTAGCGCTTCTCCGTTACCTGCCTGCTTGCCAGCCCGGAGGTCCCGTTGTCACGTGCGGTGACCACCAGCTATTCCAGAGACTCTTGCCCGCTCACCTGGGAGCGCTTCTCCATTACCTACCTGCCTGCCAGCCCGGAGGTTCCGCCGTCACGTGCCGTGACCACCTGCTATTCCAGAGACTCTCGCTTGCTCACCTGGGAGCACACATCTACCATCTGCCTGCTAGCCTACCCGGAGGCTCCGCCATCACAGGTCGTACCTACCCCTTACCCAGAGACTGCCCTGATCACTTGCCGTAACTCCCTGTCCGTTCACCCAGAGACTGCCACCCGCTCCCTTACAAGGGCCGCCCCCTTGTATAGTAGCTCAGAGGTTCCGCCTCCCGGACCCGTTACAGTTTGCTCGGGCCATGGAACCCGGTGGCACCCAAGCTCCCTCGCTCTCGGACCTCGCTCTTGAACTGTCCCGTCAGAGGTCCCAACAGGAGGCCATCCTGGGTCACCTGCGGAATGTTAATACTCGCCTGAACACTCTGTCTGATCCACCAACAACCTCCGCCAGTGCCATATCTTGCAATCCGGCAGCTCCGCTGTCCACTAATACTATGGTATCCTACCCCGGACCCCGGCTTTCTGCACCTCCTCGCTTCGGAGGCGACCCCGTCCAGGCTCGGGGCTTCATAAATCAGTGCACCCTGCACTTTGAACTTTTGTCCCATCAGTTTAATTCCGACCGGGCCAAAATTGCCTTTATCATGTCCCATCTCACCGGGGAGGCCCTGGCCTGGCTAAATCCTCTATGGGAGAGAGGAGACCCCCTGGTGTCCAACTTGCCTGCTTTTCTCTCGGCTTTCCGGAAAGTCTTCGACGAACCCGGACGGAAGACCTCATCCGCATCCTCTCTGCTACGCCTCCGTCAGGAGGGTCTCACCGTGGGCCAATATGCCATACGGTTCCGCACCCTTGCCTCGGAGCTGGCCTGGGATAACGACGCTCTGGTATCCGTCTTCTGGGAGGGTCTGTCCGGTCGTATTAAAGATGAACTTGCTGGTCGGGACATTCCTACCTCTCTCGATGATCTAATAACCCTTGCCACCCGGATTGACCTACGGTTCCAGGAGCGTGCCAAAGAGGTCACCCGTGAGAGAAGGATTCCACGTTTAGCTCCTACTTTCCAGAAACCCGTCATTCCCTCCATCTCTCCCCAGGTACACTCTCCTGAGCCTATGCAGGTCGACCAGACCAAGATGGTCAAAACCCGTCAGGACTCACGCCGTGCCGAGGGGAGCTGCTTCTACTGTGGCAGTAAGGAGCACCGGATCCGTGCCTGCCCGGAGAGGTCGGGAAACGCCTGTGTCTAGGTTCGCTCAGAGAGGTCCACCTAGACAAGAATAAATCCTCTCCATCCCTGCTGTTGTCAGTTTCGATCATCTACGGGGAGAACCGTTATTTCGAACTAGCCCAACTTGACTCTGGAACCTTATTTCACAGTCCCTGGTTGAGAAATACCGCATCCCCACCAAACCTCTGGCTGTACCCTTGTCTGTCGCTGCCGTGGATGGGGGCCTCTTACCTCGCCCCATTCAACTCATCACCGAATCCATTACCCTGCAGGTGGGAATGCTGCATTCTGAAAGTATCTCCTTTCATGTTCTGCCTGGACTCTCTCACGCCCTCTTGCTAGGTCTGCCCTGGCTCCAGAGACATGCACCCGTGCTAGACTGGCAAACCGGAGAGGTCCTTCGCTGGGGACAAGACTGTCATAAAACCTGCCTGGTTCCCGTCCATCCCGTCCGTCCCTCTCCTACCCCAGCTAATCTACCTGGACTTCCGATTCCTTATTGGTCTTATGCAGATGTCTTTAATAAAAAGGAGGCAGAGACATTACCACCACATAGACCATACGACTGTCCCATCGATCTGCTACCCGGTACTACTCCTCCCCGTGGGCGTATCTATCCTTTATCCGCTGCTGAGACCCGGTCAATGTCCGAATATATTGAGGAGAATCTGGCCAGAGGATTCATCCGGAAATCTACCTCCCCGGCGGGAGCAGGCTTCTTTTTCGTCAAAAAGAAGGACGGCTCTCTCCGTCCCTGTATAGACTATAGAGGCCTAAACCTGATCACGGTGAAGAATAAGTACCCCCTCCCGCTCATTCCAGAATTATTTGATCGCCTGAGGGGGGCTAGGATCTTCACCAAACTGGACCTTCGTGGGGCGTACAACCTGGTTCGTATTCGTCAGGGGGATGAATGGAAGACGGCATTCAACACCCGGGACGGCCACTATGAATACCTGGTAATGCCCTTTGGTCTCTGTAACGCTCCTGCCGTCTTTCAAGAGTTGGTCAATGACATCTTCCGGGACCTTCTCTACTCCTGCGTAGTGGTGTACCTGGACGACATCTTGGTCTTCTCTCCGGATCTCCAGACTCACCGGAGGGACGTTCGTCAGGTCCTGCTCAGGCTAAGGCAGAACCATCTCTACGCTAAATTTGAGAAGTGCCTCTTTGAGCAGACCTCGCTTCCGTTTCTGGGCTACATTATCTCTCAGACCGGCCTACAAATGGATCCTGAGAAACTGTCTGCCATCGAGAAATGGCCCCGACCGGAGGGGTTGAAGGCCATTCAGCGATTCCTGGGCTTCGCCAACTACTACCGCCTCTTCATACCACACTTCTCTTCCCGGACGGCCCCAATTTCTGCGCTCACCCGTAAAGGTACTAATCCCAAAGAGTGGCCACCCGAAGCAGAGGAGGCCTTTCTTTCCCTTAAACAGGCCTTCTCTTCCGCCCCGGTGCTGCATCGCCCGGACGGCAACAAGCAGTTCTTCCTGGAAGTTGACGCCTCCTCCTCTGGAGCCGGAGCGGTACTTACTCAAAAATCATCTTCCGGGAGGATGGTAACTTGCGGCTTCTTCTCTAAACTCTTCTCCTCCTCAGAGCGCAATTATTCCATAGGAGACCGAGAGTTATTGGCCATCAAACTGGCATTGGAGGAGTGGCGTTACCTGCTCGAGGGGGCTCTCCACCCGGTAATAATTTACACTGACCACAAGAACTTGGCTTACCTCCAGCATGCCCAGAGACTTAACCCGCGCCAAGCCCGGTGGTCCTTGTTTTTTGCACGTTTTGATTTTGTCCTTCATTTTCGCCCGGCTGACAAAAACGTCAAGGCGGACGCCTTGTCTCGGTCCTTTCTGGTGTCTGATCTCGAGGAGGATCCGAAACATATCATCGATCCCGCCAGAGTAATGCAGGTGGCTCCCGTGAGTCTAAATCGTCTTCCTCCTGGTAAGACGTTCGTACCAGTACCTGATCGGGAGAAGATCCTACACTGGGGTCATTCTTCTAAACTAGCTGGCCACGCCGGTCAGAAAAAGACCCTCCAGCTTATTACCCGGCACTACTGGTGGCCTAACCTGCACAAGGATGTAATAGACTTTGTTTCTGCCTGTGTGTCCTGCGCCCGCAACAAAGTTCCGAGACACCTGCCGGCCGGCCGCCTCCTACCTCTGCCAGTACCTGCTGCCCCCTGGCAGCATATAGCGATGGACTTCATTACTGATCTACCCGTCTCTGCCGGTTGTACGGTCATTTGGGTGGTCGCTGACCGCTTCTCCAAGATGGCTCACTTCATTCCACTGCCAGGTCTTCCGTCTGCACCCGAGCTGGCTAAAGACTTTATCCGCCACATCTTCCGTCTTCATGGCCTGCCCCGTCACATCGTGTCGGATCGTGGGGTACAGTTCACTTCCCGTTTCTGGAGAGCCACTTGTAAATTGCTGGACGTCACCCTGGACTTCTCCTCCGCTTACCACCCACAGTCTAATGGTCAAGTGGAGCGGATCAATCAGAACCTGACCAGTTACCTTCGGCACTTCGTTAATGCCCACCATTCTGACTGGGTGGATCTCCTGCCATGGGCCGAATTCTCGTACAACAATCACGAGAGCGAGTCTTCCTCCAAATCCCCGTTTTTTGTAGTCTACGGTCAGCATCCTCGGATCCCGTTTCCCGTCTCCACCTCGGCGGACAATCCGGCTGCGGAATCTCTTGTTAACAAATTTTCCTCCATATGGGAGAGTACCCGGTCCGCACTCCTTCTGTCATCCGAGCGTATGAAAAGACACGCTGACAAAAAACGTCTGGACCCTCCTCAATTCCGCCCTGGGGATAAAGTCTGGCTCTCGTCCAAATATGTCCGGCTCAAGATCCCTTCCTATAAGTTAGGGCCTCGGTTCATCGGCCCACTGGAGGTCATCAGTCAGATCAACCCGGTGGCCTATAAATTGAAACTCCCGGCCAACTTACGGATCCCTAACTCCTTCCATGTGTCTCTCCTCAAACCTGTGGTGCTTAACTCTTTTTCCAAGTCTACAGGTACGCCTCCTGCTCCGGTTTCTGCTGAGGACGAGTTTGAGGTAGAGAACATTCTTGCCACCAAAAGGGTAAGAGGAAAGACCTTTTTTCTGGTAGATTGGAAGGGGTTTGGTCCTGAGGAGAGAACGTGGGAGCCCCGGGAGAACATCCATGCCCCTCTCATCCTAGCTAAATTTCTGTCTGGCCTAAAAAAGGGGGGGCCTAAAGGGGGGGGTACTGTAGCGCTGGCGTCCCTGCCCTCTGCTAGGCAGGGACGCTGCTCCCCTCACCGCTCTGCTCCGTGCCCGGCGTCCTCTCCCCGCTCTGCTGTCAGCGCGCGCTCCTTCCCGGCGTCCTCCTCCCGCTCTGCTCTCAGCGCGCGCTCCTTCCCGGCCTCTGTGCTTAGGGCGCGCGCGCGCGCGCTCCCCTCCTCTTAAAGGGGCCGCGCGCGCCGTCCTAAGGAGTCCCCGGCCAATGGCCGGAGGACTTCATCATATATAAGGCACCTCCTCTAAAATGGAGGTGCCCGAGCAATGTTGTTTGCACCTGTGTCTCACCTGTGCTTCAGCCCTCAGGTCCCGTTGCCAGTTACCTGCCAGTTACCTGCCAGTTACCTGCCAGTTTCCTGCCAGTTTCCTGCTAGTTACCTGCCTGATTCCTGCCTGAATACTTGTTACCTGCCTGCCTGCCTGAGGTCCGACGGTCTGCCTTACAACTCCGGTCAGTCTGTCTAAGGACCAACTTGTCCGCTCACCTGGGAGCGCACATCAGCTACCTGCCTGCTTGCCTGAGGTCCGACGGTCTGCCTTACAACTCCGGTCAGTCTGTCTATGGACCAGCTTGCCCGCTCACCTGGGAGCGCTTCTCCGTTACCTGCCTGCTTGCCAGCCCGGAGGCTCCGTTGTCACGTGCTGTGACCACCAGCTATCTCAGAGACTCTTGCCCGCTCACCTGGGAGCGCTTCTCCGTTACCTGCCTGCTTGCCAGCCCGGAGGTCCCGTTGTCACGTGCCGTGACCACCAGCTATTCCAGAGACTCTTGCCCGCTCACCTGGGAGCGCTTCTCCATTACCTACCTGCCTGCCAGCCCGGAGGTTCCGCCGTCACGTGCCGTGACCACCTGCTATTCCAGAGACTCTCGCTTGCTCACCTGGGAGCACACATCTACCATCTGCCTGCTAGCCTACCCGGAGGCTCCGCCATCACAGGTCGTACCTACCCCTTACCCAGAGACTGCCCTGATCACTTGCCGTAACTCCCTGTCCGTTCACCCAGAGACTGCCACCCGCTCCCTTACAAGGGCCGCCCCCTTGTATAGTAGCTCAGAGGTTCCGCCTCCCGGACCCGTTACACACTTTATGTACACGCTCAGTAGTGAGGCAGTGAGATGAATCTGTGCTGCGCTTTATATACACGCTCAGTAGTGAGGCCGTGAGATGAATCTGTGCTGCGCTTTATGTACACGCTCAGTAGTGAGGCCGTGAGATGAATCTGTGCTGCGCTTTATGTACATGCTCAGTAGTGAGGCCGTGACATGAATCTGTGTTGCACCTTATGTACACGCTCAGTAGTGAGGCAGTGAGATGAATCTGTGCTGCACTTTATGTACATGCTCAGTAGTGAGGCCGTGAGATGAATCTGTGCTACACTTTATGTACACGCTCAGTAATGATGCCGTAACATGAATCTGTGCTACACTTTATGTACACGCTCAGTAGTGAGGCCGTGAGATGAATCTGTGCTGCACTTTATGTACACGCTCAGTAGTGAGGTCGTGAGATGAATCTGTGCGGCACTTTATGTACACGCTCAGTAGTGAGGCAGTGAGATGAATCTGTGCTGCACTTTATGTACATGCTCAGTAGTGAGGTCGTGAGATGAATCTGTGCTACACTTTATGTACACGCTCAGTAATGAGGCCGTAAGATGAATCTGTGCTGCACTTTATGTACATGCTCAGTAGTGAGGCAGTGAGATGAATCTGTGCTGCATTTTATGTACATGCTCAGTAGTGAGGCCGTGAGATGATTCTGTGCTGCACTTTATGTACATGCTCAGTAGTGAGGCAGTGAGATGAATCTGTGCTGCACTTTATGTACATGCTCAGTAGTGAGGTCGTGAGATGAATCTGTGCTACACTTTATGTACACGCTCAGTAGTGAGGCCGTGAGATGAATCTGTGCTGCACTTTATGTACATGCTCAGTAGTGAGGCAGTGAGATGAATCTGTGCAGCACTTTATGTACATGCTCAGTAGTGAGGCCGTGAGATGAATCTGTGCTGCACTTTATGTACATGCTCAGTAGTGAGGCCGTAAGATGAATCTGTGCTGCACTTTATGTACATGCTCAGTAGTGAGGCAGTGAGATGAATCTGTGCTGCACTTTATGTACATGCTCAGTAGTGAGGCCGTGAGATGATTCTGTGCTGCACTTTATGTACATGCTCAGTAGTGAGGCAGTGAGATGAATCTGTGCAGCACTTTATGTACATGCTCAGTAGTGAGGCCGTGAGATGAATCTGTGCTGCACTTTATGTACATGCTCAGTAGTGAGGCCGTAAGATGAATCTGTGCTGCACTTTATGTACATGCTCAGTAGTGAGGCAGTGAGATGAATCTGTGCTGCACTTTATGTACATGCTCAGTAGTGAGGCCGTGAGATGATTCTGTGCTGCACTTTATGTACATGCTCAGTAGTGAGGCCGTGAGATGAATCTGTGCTGCACTTTATGTACATGCTCAGTAGTGAGGCCGTGAGATGATTCTGTGCTGCACTTTATGTACATGCTCAGTAGTGAGGCAGTGAGATGATTCTGTGCTGCACTTTATGTACATGCTCAGTAGTGAGGCAGTGAGATGATTCTGTGCTGCACTTTATGTACATGCTCAGTAGTGAGGCAGTGAGATGAATCTGTGCTGCACTTTATGTACACGCTCAGTAGTGATGCAGTGAGATGATTATGTGCTGCACTTTATGTACATGCTCAGTAGTGATGCAGTGAGATGAATCTGTGCTGCACTTTATGTACACGCTCAGTAGTGATGCAGTGAGATGAATCTGTGCTGCACTTTATGTACACGCTCAGTAGTGAGGCAGTGAGATGAATCTGTGCTGCACTTTATGTACATGCTCAGTAGTGAGGCCGTGAGATGATTCTGTGCTGCACTTTATGTACATGCTCAGTAGTGAGGCAGTGAGATGATTCTGTGCTGCACTTTATGTACATGCTCAGTAGTGAGGCAGTGAGATGATTCTGTGCTGCACTTTATGTACATGCTCAGTAGTGAGGCAGTGAGATGAATCTGTGCTGCACTTTATGTACACGCTCAGTAGTGATGCAGTGAGATGATTATGTGCTGCACTTTATGTACATGCTCAGTAGTGATGCAGTGAGATGAATCTGTGCTGCACTTTATGTACACGCTCAGTAGTGATGCAGTGAGATGAATCTGTGCTGCACTTTATGTACACGCTCAGTAGTGAGGCAGTGAGATGAATCTGTGCTGCACTTTATGTACATGCTCAGTAGTGAGGCAGTGAGATGAATCTGTGCTGCACTTTATGTACACGCTCAGTAGTGAGGCAGTGAGATGATTATGTGCTGCACTTTATGTACACGCTCAGTAGTGATGCAGTGAGATGATTATGTGCTGCACTTTATGTACATGCTCAGTAGTGAGGTCGTGAGATGAATCTGTGCTGCACTTTATGTACACGCTCAGTAGTGAGGCAGTGAGATGAATCTGTGCTGCGCTTTATGTACACGCTCAGTAGTGAGGCAGTGAGATGAATCTGTGCTGCGCTTTATGTACACGCTCAGTAGTGAGGCAGTGAGATGAATCTGTGCTGCACTTTATGTACATGCTCAGTAGTGAGGCCATGAGATGAATCTGTGCTACACTTTATGTACACGCTCAGTAATGAGGCAGTGAGATGAATCTGTGCTGCGCTTTATGTACACGCTCAGTAGTGAGGCAGTGAGATGATTCTGTGCTGCACTTTATGTACATGCTCAGTAGTGAGGCAGTGAGATGATTCTGTGCTGCACTTTATGTACATGCTCAGTAGTGAGGCAGTGAGATGATTCTGTGCTGCACTTTATGTACATGCTCAGTAGTGAGGCCGTGAGATGAATCTGTGCTGCACTTTATGTACATGCTCAGTAGTGAGGTCGTGAGATGAATCTGTGCTACACTTTATGTACACGCTCAGTAGTGAGGCCGTGAGATGAATCTGTGCTGCACTTTATGTACATGCTCAGTAGTGAGGCAGTGAGATGAATCTGTGCTGCACTTTATGTACATGCTCAGTAGTGAGGCCGTAAGATGAATCTGTGCTGCGCTTTATGTACACGCTCAGTAGTGAGGCAGTGAGATGAATCTGTGCTGCACTTTATGTACATGCTCAGTAGTGAGGCCGTGAGATGAATCTGTGCTACACTTTATGTACACGCTCAGTAATGAGGCCGTAACATGAATCTGTGCTACACTTTATGTACACGCTCAGTAGTGAGGCCATGAGATGAATCTGTGCTGCACTTTATGTACACGCTCAGTAGTGAGGTCGTGAGATGAATCTGTGCGGCACTTTATGTACATGCTCAGTAGTGAGGCAGTGAGATGAATCTGTGTTGCACTTTATGTACATGCTCAGTAGTGAGGCCGTGAGATGATTCTGTGCTGCACTTTATGTACATGCTTAGTAGTGAGGCAGTGAGATGAATCTGTGCTGCACTTTATGTACATGCTCAGTAGTGAGGTCGTGAGATGAATCTGTGCTACACTTTATGTACACGCTCAGTAGTGAGGCCGTGAGATGAATCTGTGCTGCACTTTATGTACATGCTCAGTAGTGAGGCAGTGAGATGAATCTGTGCTGCACTTTATGTACATGCTCAGTAGTGAGGCCGTGAGATGATTCTGTGCTGCACTTTATGTACATGCTCAGTAGTGAGGCAGTGAGATGATTCTGTGCTGCACTTTATGTACATGCTCAGTAGTGAGGCCGTGAGATGAATCTGTGCAGCACTTTATGTACATGCTCAGTAGTGAGGCCGTGAGATGAATCTGTGCTGCACTTTGTGTACATGCTCAGTAGTGAGGCCGTGAGATGATTCTGTGCTGCACTTTATGTACATGCTCAGTAGTGAGGCAGTGAAATGATTCTGTGCTGCACTTTATGTACATGCTCAGTAGTGAGGCAGTGAGATGATTCTGTGCTGCACTTTATGTACATGCTCAGTAGTGAGGCAGTGAGATGAATCTGTGCTGCACTTTATGTACACGCTCAGTAGTGATGCAGTGAGATGATTATGTGCTGCACTTTATGTACATGCTCAGTAGTGATGCAGTGAGATGAATCTGTGCTGCACTCTATGTACACGCTCAGTAGTGATGCAGTGAGATGATTATGTGCTGCACTTTATGTACATGCTCAGTAGTGAGGCAGTGAGATGAATCTGTGCTGCACTTTATGTACACGCTCAGTAGTGAGGCAGTGAGATGATTATGTGCTGCACTTTATGTACATGCTCAGTAGTGAGGCAGTGAGATGATTCTGTGCTGCACTTTATGTACATGCTCAGTAGTGAGGCAGTGAGATGAATCTGTGCTGCACTTTATGTACACGCACAGTAGTGAGGCAGTGAGATGAATCTGTGCTGCACTTTATGTACATGCTCAGTAGTGAGGCAGTGAGATGAATCTGTGCTGCACTTTATGTACACGCTCAGTAGTGAGGTTGTGAGATGAATCTGTGCTGCACTTTATGTACATGCTCAGTAGTGAGGCCGTGAGATGAATCTGTGCTGCACTTTATGTACACGCTCAGTAGTGAGGCAGTGAGATGAATCTGTGCAGCACTTTATGTACACGCTCAGTAGTGAGGCAGTGAGATGAATCTGTGCAGCACTTTATGTACACGCTCAGTAGTGAGGCAGTGCTGTGCAGTCAGAGTTGGATTCGGCTCGGGAGTCAGGGAAATTGAGGAGTTGGAGTCGATGGTTTGGCTTACTGACTCCACAGCCCTGCTTTAAAGTAGATGTTCACTCCAGAATTTTTTTTTAAACTTTTTGAATGGTATTAGAAGAACAGTTATATCACCAATCCCCCGCTGCTCCTTTGCCGATGCTTCCCTGGTCCCTACATTTGGTCGATACACAGGAAATGACTTCTCAGCCAATCACTTCCTCAGCAGCCATCCTACTTAGCCTGTGACTAGCAGTAGCTGGTCACACATCCTTGTGTCAATATGTCAGTGCTGCAGCAGAAAGTTGAGACCTTTCAGCATCAGTACGGGAGCGGCCCGGGATCCTGAGGGGAGTATTTTTTCCTTATTTTTGTATATTAACTCATTCTAAGTCTTAATTCTTTTTTTTTTTCTTTTTTTTTAGAAATGGTTAAACCCCCTTTAAGTTCTTTTTAAAGGGGCAGAGAGCAATACAGGATCATGAAAGGGAGACATGGTGTGTTATAGCAGTAATGTGGCTGGCATTTTTGCAGAGGATACACAGGGGCATATCAGTCTAAGAATTACTTTCTATCTTGTTTTGTGCAACATTAATTCCGTAATATTAGGATTTTGTTTGTCCGATTCTCCTATATATTTCTTACTTTTCGACTTTCTTTAGTGATTACTTGATTTCTGCCTTCACGGTTGCTTTGAATCTAATGTTCCCAGTTCTTGGGTTAATTTCAGTATAAATTCTGAAGAAGCTCGACGTCTTGACGCTTTTCCCCCCAATAATCTGTGCTTCTCCACTACTTGGCCTGTAATCATTTCATTTCGGGCTCTTAAATTATGAAGCAAAACTGCAGAAAACTGAACCTGCAAACCATTTTTCCCATCTGTGTAGAAGATAGAGATGCTAAATTCGCGCTGCAGACATTTTGGAGAGTTTGTAATCTAAGATGGCCGAGCGCTGACAAATTGAGTAGAAATGTCCTGTTTCCGACGTCCTGACATTGAGTAATATATTTTGCAGCTTTAGATGTTCCACAACTGTTTTGGTGTCACCTGTTACAGCTGCCATTCAATATACACACAGAAATGAAGAATAAAAAAGTTACTTTCACATCGAGATGGTTAACGACTTGGAATTCGATCCCTTTCCCTAGCATTTTTTATAACATTTGGTTCTAAATCATTTATCTAAAGGGGCTAGAGTTACATGACAAAGTAACTCTTCATCTTCAATTTGTAACAGATTGCGTGTAGTATACACATTACTAGTGAAAAAGATTAGGAAAAAGAATAAAAGCACAACACAATAAGAAGTAATATGCTTAACAAATCCGCAGAAAAACCATTGCATAAATATCAAACTGTCGTAACGCATTGGAGTCCATTCACCTTCATGCACTTTTAGTCTATGTTCACATGTTGCATTTTTGCAGCGTTTTTTTGCATAGTCAAAACCTGCTCTCTTGGCAGTAAAAAAGCAATGTCAACAAAGCAGGTTTTGCTGAGATTTTACAGCATTTTTGCTGTGATTTTTTACTGCGTTTTTGTCGTGGTACATTTGTCTTTTGTACATATTGATGAAGTTTAGTGCATAAAAAAATAACCTAATTCAGCTTCCTCAGGTTTTGGCACCAAGCTTGATACCTGCGATTTTTGTTGCTTTTTTGCGGCATTTTTGCACTACATGAAAAACAATGCAAACAGGCTGAAAGAAGTGACAGGCTGCATTTTGCAAAAACACAGCTCTTTTATAAAACAGGGAAAAAAACAAGGTGTGTTCATGAGATTTCTGAAACCTCATAGACTTTGCTGGTACTGTAAAACGCAGCTGAAAATTTGCAGAAAAAAACGCAGCAAAAACGCAACATGTGAACATAGCCTCATATCTCAAAGTGAGAACCTTTCTACATTTAGTAAATTGCAGGAATGTTTGGGAATCACTTTGTTTTTTACATTAATTCACACTTGAAAAGTCTTATATTTGACATCATACATCATGAGTGTTCTCTGTAGCGGGTGATAATGTTCTTATTCTAATTATCTTGGAACATCCATGAAACCAAAGGGCTGTACTGAGCCATTAGGAATCTGATTACTAAGAAAACACCCGGCAGGACTACTAGTCCCATTAGAAGGATACATTATGTGAAACGTGTCTAGGAAATGGTTTTCCTCCACAAAGCTTTCCTGCAGGTTTTGCCAGTGAGCACAAAACGTGTCTCCTGCTGAATGATATTTTACTTGTAAATGAATAAAAATCAAATTAATGAAAAGTATAGAAATCGGCAAATTCCCTAATAAGATCCATTGTCATTTTTAAATTACTTAAATGAAAAATAAGATTTTGCATTTGGTAAAATTTTGCTTAACAAGGAAAGTAAAAAATCATAGACTGTAAATATTCTCTAGTGAAAAACTAGATTGATCAAAACTTGTTGTAACCCTATACTGGGTTGGGGGACGTTGGCCGTCATTGAAAAGACGTAGTGGTGCATTACATGGAGACTTATTTACAGGCGATGCCCCAATGAGGTTCAGTACACTCCCTGAGCTGTGTCTATGGCAGCTAAAAACGGCAAACTACTACCCTGTGCTGCAATGAGGAGGCTCAAGAAAACCCAGAGTGCTGTCTGTAGGAAAGTCTCTGGTTTGGCTGGTATGAGATAGCGTTTGTTCTTCTTGAGGAGAGCTGACTTGCAGATCCTTTACTCAAAAGCATAGGGGTTTGTAGTTTTGTTTTTTTTCATGTGAAGAAAAATCATACCAAGAAAAGAATCATTTCAGAGCTTTTTCCACCTTTAAAAGCACCCATAATCTGTACAAATCCATTGAGAAACAAACTGAAATAATTTTGAGGAGGAAAATAATACGTCTGAGTTTCCACCTCCAGTAGGCGTATACGCACGAAAATGATGCATGTTAGAGCACACATTTGCTCTCCTGGCACCATTATAGTCTAAGGCCATGTCGGTGCATACGTCCGAATCCCATTTTTGTGTGGGGGGGTTCGGACGCAAACCCCGATGGGACCCACGATCGTGAAGATAAGCTCAATGTGAAAGCACCCTAAGTGTAAGCACCCTCTTTTAATTGGGGTTTTGATTGTGTTCAGAATTAGCCAATCACATTTAAGCTCCTGGGCAAGGGAGAACACAAGTGAAGATACAGACATTACAGCCGGGGTCACATCTGATTCTTTTTGTGAGGTAAAACATTTCACTGCCTGTTTTTAAACAACGTTTTACCTCAAGGAAAGAATCAGCTGTGATCTCGTGCTGTCCTGTCTGTATACTCCTTTGCTTCCTCCCCTGCCCAGGAGATGTGGTATGATCAGACCATGTTCCTGTACGGTCAGACACAGCCATTACACAGTACACAGCAGGCGCACATTTATAAGATTATCTCAGCACAGGAACATTTTATTTAAACACATCCAATTGGAAAACTTATTTTTAGGCTATGTGCCCACGATGCAGAAATGCTCCGGATGTTTTCCTGAGCGTTTCTGCATCTCCCTGGCAGAAAAAACGCATGCGGATTGTACATGCAGATTGTACATGCGGATTGTACATGCGGATTGTACATGCGTTTTCCTGCCAGGGACAAGCGGATGTGAAGCGTTCTTCAAATGCATTTCCACATGCATGTTGACAAGCGCTTTCCAGCGATTTTAGCATCACTTGGAAAGTGCTTGTCAACTTGGTCACACTATATAAATCCATGCAAACGGCATGGATTTATATAGTGTGACCGTAAAGAATGGTAAAAAATAAATATATACTTACCTTCTGATGGCCCCCGCAGTCTTGCTTCGCTCCGTTCTCCCTTGCCGGCAGATCGCGGTACACTGCACTGAAGGACCTGCCGTCACATGACCATGACGTCAGCGCAGGTCCTTCAGTCCACCGCGAGCTGCCGGCAAGGGAGGACGAGCGCAGCGGGTGCCATCAGAAGGTAAGTATAATGTTTATTTTTTATTTTATTCTTTTTTTTACTATGGTACCCGGGCCTGGATGAAAGTCTCCTGTCCTCTAGACCTGGGTACCATCCGCACATTGAAACGCGTGGAATGCGCATCTACATATACAGTGATGCGTAATCCATGCGTTTCAATGCAAGTCAATGGTGGCGAAAATGCAGCGCTTCCGCAAAATAATTGGTAGTGCTGCGTTTTTTTCCGCAATGATAATCCGCAGCGGAAATTTCCGCAGCATGTGCACAGCACATGCGGATTATTATTGGGGGACATGGCAGGCCTTCTACCATGCGTTTTTTAAGCGTTTCAGCAGCGTTTTTGCCGCTGCGGAAACGCTTAAAAAACGCATCGTGGCCACACAGCCTTATTCCAAGATCTATTGATTAAAATTAACTTTTGTTAATGGGAAAACCCCTTTATGTAACATAAGTAAACATATATTTCTAATTCATCTCATAGCCGTCCATGGGCCGTGACAGGCATTTTTTGCTTACAGTTGTGTGCAAAACGTCATGAATAGTTTTCTCCGCGAAACTGATACTTTTCTCAGCATAACATCTTTAAAGTATTTTAGTATTGTTCATGCTAAAAAGACTATATGTGATGTAGCTAGCTATTTCAGTGATAATCTATGAGATGTCATTTTGATGATTATTATTTTTTATATTTTTACTTTTTTCTAAAATTTCCAAAACAGGAGTAGGAAAAAATACAAATTACGGTACTTTGTCTTCTTAGCAACCTGCTATCTCTATTTTGAAGTCATTTATATAGTGCCTACAGCTGTGAAACAACAAGGTATCAGACAACTCGGTCCTGCGTGGAAACACTTACGCTTTGTTCATACTCAGCATTTTTGCTGAAGCCAAAACCTGCTGTCTTGGAAGTAAAAACGCTGCAACCAGTACGCAGTTTTTACATAGTTTTTTATCTGTTTTTTTTCTTTGTGTGGAGTACATGTTTTGCCCAATGTACATGTTTAATAAACTTAGTTTTATTCACCAAAAACGCAACAAAAAATGCTGCAAAAACGCTCAGCAACTCTGCCAATGTAGATGTCACGACTGCTCACAGCCACTGAGCTGTGAACAGAACAGTACCTTTATTGATTACTGATTGTACATTATAGACAGCTTTAAAGGGGTTGTCCAGGCAGAATTCAAATTTTTCCTGTGGCTTGTTATGTTACAAAACAATACACAAAATTATACCTCTCGGCACTTGCTTGAATCCAGCAAAGGCCGGCAGGAAGTCATCACTGTTCAAAGAGACTAGGACCTGTGATTGGCTGTCTGTGGTCAGTTGACCTTCGCAGTGTTTTTTTTGCTTTGGAAGTCAACAGACCACAGAAGCCAATCACAAGCTGCAGCGCTCTTGCTGCTGTTTTACGGTGATGTCTCCCACAGAGCGGCCTGCATTGGATCCAGGTAATGTCACGGGTGTGTCAGGTGTAACAGACAGTCGCTCTGCACCTGGCTGCAGAAGGTCACTGCTTTTGGCATTGCAGACACCTTCTTAATCCTTCTCACTTTTGGACCTCTCTCCTGCTGTGATTGACCCACCCTGGTCTTGGTGTTTATAAACTCTCAGTCTGCTTCAGGGAGTCGCCGATGATATTCACATTTTCCCTTGTGAAGGCTTGGAGCTATAGCAGTCGGCTAGCTTCCTCTCTGGTGCCCTTGGAGGACGTTTAGTATTATCTCTCTGGTGTCTGCTCAAGCTAAGTTTTCCCCCTTTGTTTGTCTCCCTTGTTGTCTTTAGTTTATTGTGGGGACTGACCAGTGCTCACTCCCCCTTTCTATTAATGGCCTAGCTCTAGGGATATACAGGGCTTAGGTTTCCTGCTCGGCGAATGGTGTGGAACCAATATAGGGACAGTAGGGTAGGCAGGGTGTTATTAGATCAGCCTAGGGGTCTCCACTCCCCCTTTCCCTAGTGTCTGGGCTTCCTTCCCCTCATCCCTTTGTGTTGTAATTAGTCTTTCCCACACTGTGCGTGACAGGTAAGTACTGGTATTATTATTATTTATTATTATAGCGCCACTTATTCCATGGCTCTTTACATGTGATAGGGATATACATAGCAAAAACATTTACATAATCTTAACAAAGCGAGTCAGCGACTGGTACAAGAGGAGAGAGGACCCTGCCCGCGAGGGCTCATAGTCTACAAGGGATGGGTGAGGATACCGTAGGTGGGGGTAGAGGAAGTCATGCAGTAATGTGGTGGGGTGGTGGTTACTGCAGGTTGTAGGCTTGTCGGAAGAGGTAGGTCTTCAGTTTACTTTTGAAGGCTTCCATGGTAGGCGAGAGTCTGATGTGTTGGGGTAGAGAGTTCCAGAGTAGGGGGGATGCGCGGGAGAAATCTTGTATGCGATTGTGGCTAGAGGAGGTAAGAGGGGAGTAGAGAAGGAGATCTTGTGAGGATCGGAGGTTGCGTGCAGGTAAGTACCGGGAGACTAGATCACAGATGTATGGAGGAGACAGGTTGTGGATGGCTTTGTATGCCATGGTTAGGGTTTTGAACTTGAGTCTCTGGGCAATGGGGAGCCAGTGAAGGGATTGACAGAGGGGAGAGGCCGGGTAATAGCGGGGGGACAGGTGGATTAGTCGAGTAGCAGAGTTTAGGATAGATTGGAGGGGCTCAAGAGTGTTGGAAGGGAGACCACAGAGCAGGAGGTTGCAGTAGTCAAGGCATGCACTAGTGTTTTTGCAGAGTTTTTGCTGAGGAATGCACGGATCCTGGAGATATTTTTGAGTTGGAGTCGGCAGGAAGTGGAAAGGGCTTGGATATGTGGTTTGAAGGAGAGATCAGAGTCCAGGGTTACCCCAAGGCAGCGAGCTTGTGGGACTGTGGAGAGTGAACAGCCATAGACGTTGATGGATAGGTCAGATGGGGGATATGAATGAGAGGGTGGAAAGATGATGAACTCTGTTTTATCCATGTTGAGTTTTAGAAATCTGGCAGAGAAGAAGGATGAGATGGCGGACAGACATTGTGGGATTTTGGTTAGTAGGGAGGAGATATCGGGTCCAGAGAGGTAGATCTGTGTGTCATCAGCATAGAGGTGATACTGAAAGCCGTGAGACTCTATGAGTTGTCCCAGGCCAAAGGTGTAGATGGAGAAAAGCAGAGGTCCTAGAAATGAACCTTGGGGGACACCGACAGATAGGGGGCGAGATGAGGAGGTGGTGCGTGAGTGGGAGACGATGAATGTCCTGTCTGTTAAGTATGAGGAGATCCAAGATAGGGCCAAATCAGTGATGCCAAGAGATGAGAGAATCTTTAGTAAGAGGGAATGGTCAACTGTGTTGAAGGCAGATGACAGGTCCAGAAGGAGGAGGATGGAGTAGTGTCGCTTGGATTTGGCGGTTAGTAGGTCGTTGGTGACTTTAGTCAGGGCAGTTTCAGTCGAGTGATGCGGTCGGAAGCCAGATTGTAGGCGGTCGTAGAGGGAACAGGAGGAGAGGTGGGAGGACAGTTCAAGGTGGACATGTTCTACTAGTTTTGAGGCATAGGGGAGAAATGATATGGGGCTCTAGCTAATCAGAGAGGATGGGTCAAGGGAGGGATTTTTGTGGATGGGTGTGATTGAGGCATGTTTGAAACATGAGGGGAAGACACCAGTTGTTAGTGACAGGTTGAAGAGGTGGGTTAGGGTTGGGATGAAGACTGGTAAGGTTAGGGATGAGGTGGGATGGGATTGGGTCAAGTTCGCGGGTGGTGAGGTGTGATTTGGAGAGTAAAGAGGAGACTTGACCTTCTGTAATGGTGGAGAAGTGGGGTTTGGAGGAAGAAGGTTGAGTAGATATGAGGAGGGGTTGTGTGGACTTTAGGCAAAAGCTTTGTCTGATGGTGTCAATCTTCTGCTTGAAGAATGAGGCAAAGTCTTCGGCTGAGATGAGAGAAGAGGGAGGAGGTGCTGGGGGACGAAGGAGAGAATTGAAAGTGTTAAATAGCTGTTTAGGGTTGTGAGACAGGGAGGATATGAGAAGTAGGTTTGTTTTGCTGTAGTGAGTGTGGACTTGAAAATAGTGAGGGATTGTTTGAATGCGATGAAGTGCTCGATGGAGTGAGGCCTTTTCCATCTCCGCGCCGCAACCCTGGAGGCCCGTCGCAGTTCTTTAGTAAGTTTCGTGTCAGGGTTGCCTGTTGATTGTTCGAGCTTTGGTATGTGTGAGAGGGGCGATCGAGTTGAGAGCTGCAGCTATTGTAGTGTTATATAAAGCTGCAGCAACATTTGCATTGTGTAAGGAATTTATGTCTGTAAGAGGGAGGAGGGATTCAGAGAGTGAGTGTAGGTCAAGGTGTTTGAGGTTTCTGCGAGCGTGTGTAAGTTTGTGGAGTGGGGATTGTGCGCCTGGAGAGGAGAAGGTAGAGAATGTGAGGAGGTTATGTTCAGAGAGAGGGAGAGGTGAGTTAGAGAGGTTAGATAGGGAACAGAGGCGGGTGAAGATGAGGTCCAGTGTGTGGCCATCTTTATGAGTAGCTGCAGAAGACCATTGAGCAAGGCCGAAGGAGGAAGTGAGGGATAAAAGCTTAGAGACAGACAAGTGGGAAGTGTCAATGGGGATGTTGAAGTCACCTATTATGATAGTGGGGATATCAGCAGAAAGGAAGTGAAGCAGCCAGGTGGTGAAGTGGTCTAAGAAAGTGGTGGCTAGCCCTGGGGGTCGGTAAATGGAGGTCAGAGGGGGAATAGATGCGCACACAGTGCACCTCAAAAGAGGGGAGTGTAACGGAGGGTGGCAGTGGGATTTGGGTGAAAGCGCAGGTATCTGACAGGAGAAAACCTACGCCTCCACCATGTTTGCTGTTGGGGCAGGGGGTGTGGGAAAGGTGGAATCTACCATACGAAAGTGCAGCTGGGCAGGCTGTGTCAGAGGGGGTAAGCCAGGTTTCGGTGATGGCGAGGAAGGAAAGTTTGTTAGTAATGAAAAGGTTGTGGATGTAGGAAAGTTTGTTGCAGACGGAGGTTAGAAGGGTTGCGACAGTTTGTGGAAGGTCGTGGATAGGAGGTAGAAGTAACTGTGGGGATATGGCGAGGAGGACCAGGATTTGGAGAGATATCTCCAGCAGTGAGGAGGAGCAGAGAAAGTTTTAGCAGGTGGGAGCAAGAGAGAGCATGAGGTGGCTGTCTGTGTTTGGAGATCCAGGATTGAATGTTGAGGAATAATTCTGAGGAGGAGGTGAGATGAATGGAGAGGATGGAGGGAGAGATGAAGAGTTCCTTACTAGGTGTAGGGATTTGAGGGGTTACTAGAAAGTGGAGGACTATAGAGGAAAAAGTGAGAGCTAATAGAAACATAGTTA
Source organism: Phyllobates terribilis (assembly GCF_046119375.1). NCBI lineage: Eukaryota > Metazoa > Chordata > Amphibia > Anura > Dendrobatidae > Phyllobates > Phyllobates terribilis. The sequence goes on from NW_027362767.1 coordinate 280,716,380, forward strand.
AAATAGAGTAAGTGGTCAAAGTGTTGGTTACCTGACTCCTGCCCTGACTAACTGCCTCTGAAATAACTGCCACTTATCTCCTAAGCCACTTTGCACAAGAATATGCCTGCACAACCCAGCATGCGTACACCCCTTAAGGAGCTTCTAAATATGTAGGGAACACTAAACCATCAGGTGAGGGGCATTGTGGGAGCTGCTTGTGGCTAAATTAGCAGCTGCTCACCTCACCAGGAGATGGCTGGGTGATCAAAGACAGAGCTAGGACTCTGTAGGCTCTGCAGTTTGGCACCTCTAAACAGCAGATAAAATCTACAGTGGGGAAAGGACAGACATATGTGAGTATTGAATGGAATGTGACAGATAAAGTAGAAATATCAAGCGGGGAATTCTACCAGTAAGTTGGATCAGGGGAGCTGAGCATTAGATGGCGACATATACAGCAAGCAGAGGAATGTGCAGGAGCAGAGCATGTACCAGTAAGTTGAATCAGGGGAGCAGAGCATTAGATGGCGACATATACAGCAAGCAGAGGAATGTGCAGGAGCAGAGCATGTACCAGTAAGTTGAATCAGGGGAGCAGAGCATTAGATGGCGACATATACAGCAAGCAGAGGAGTGTGCAGGAGCAGAGCATGTACCAGTAAGTTGAATCAGGGGAGCAGAGCATTAGATGGCGACATATACAGCAAGCAGAGGAGTGTGCAGGAGCAGAGCATGTACCAGTAAGTTGAATCAGGGGAGCAGAGCATTAGATGGCGACATATACAGCAAGCAGAGGAATGTGCAGGAGCAGAGCATGTACCAGTAAGTTGAATCAGGGGAGCAGAGCATTAGATGGCGACATATACAGCAAGCAGAGGAATGTGCAGGAGCAGAGCATGTACCTGTGTGAAAAGAGAAGAAGACGGGTGTTAATCCATGGCCTCTGAAATAACTGCCACTTATCTCCGAAGCCACTTTGCACAAGAAGACGCGTGCACAACCCACACCCGCTAAGTAAGTATTGCTTCGTTTGCTATTTTTTAACATAGTTACCTGAAAATCTTTCAATTTTCCTGACAATCACTTTAAGCTTCTATGAAAAATCTGCTCTGTTACACTAAATATTTATCAAATGTACTATGGTGGAAATCATAAAATATCCAAATATGCTCTACTGTGCAAATGTTGTGGGCAGGTGTGGAAAAAATGCTGCAAAGTAAGAATGCTTTAAAAAATGTGTTTATTATCAAAATGCAAAGTAAATGTGCCAAATAGAATCTAAATCAGATTAATATTTGGTGCGATATCCTCTTACCCCCTCACAACCTTGCGATTTTCCGTTTTTGCGCTTTCTTTTGTTGCTCCCCTTCTTCCCAGAGCCATAATTTTTTTAGCTTTCTGTTAATATGGCCTTATGAGGGCTTGTTTTTTGCGGGACGAGTTGTACTTTTGAAAGACACCATTGATTTTACCATATATTGTACTGGAAAACGGAAAAAAATCCAAGTGTGGTGAAATTGCAAAAAAAGTGCAATTCCACAATTGTTTTTGTTTTACCACGTTCACTAAATGCTAAAACTGACCTGCTATTATGATTCTCCAGGTCATTACGAGATCGTAGATACCAAACGTGTATAGGTTCTTTTTTATTTAAGTGGTGAGAAATCCAAAGTTTCTAAGAAAAAAAAAGGTGGTCATTTTTCGAGACCCGTAGCGTCTCCATTTTTCGGGATCTGGGGCCGGGTGAGGGCTTATTTTTTGCGCACCGAGCTGGCGTTTTTAATGATACCATTTTGGGGTAGATACAATGTTTTGATTGCTTTTATTGCAATGTTGCGGCGACCAAAAAAACATAATTCTGGCATTTTGATTTTTTTCTCGTTACAATGTGTACTGATTGGATAAATTTACTTTATATTTTGATAGATTGGACATTTCTGAACTCAGCGATACCAAATATGTATTTTTAATTTTTTTTTATTTTTTTTTTATTTTGAATGGGGCAAAAGGGGAGTACCCAGCCCCAAACTTGCCAAGACTCTCCACCATGCTTCACTGCTAACTGCAGACACTCATTATTGTATCGCTCTCCAGCTCTTTGTAAACATACTACCTTATGTTACAGCCAAATATCTCAAATTTTGACTCATCAGTCCAGAGCACCTTCTGTAATTTTCCTGCATCCGCGTTCCTATGTTTTAATGCATAGTTGAGTCACTTGACTTTGGTTCCATGTCAATTCTCCCATGACCTCTTCTGGCCAGACTTCTCTAAACAGTAGGTGGGTTTAGCTGGTCCCACTATTTGCTGCCAGATCTGAGCTGATGGCACTGCTGGACATCTTCCAATTTCAAAGCAAAGTATGCATGATGTCTTTCATCTGCTGCACTAAGTTTCCTTAACCGATCACTGCATCTGTAATTTTTAACGTTGCCTATTTCTTGGGGTCCTCAAGGCTGAGAAATACAGGCAGATACTTATCCATTGTGCAATGCAATCAGGGAGGTGTCTGATTGGCTCCAAATGTATTGTGTAGCAGAAAAACGACCCCAAACATACATCCAATGTAATTAAGAACTGTCTTCAGCATGAAGAATAACAGGGAGTCCTGCAAGTGATGAATGGCCCCCAGCGAACCTTGATCTCAACATTATTGAGTCTGTGTGGGATTACGTGATGAGATCGAAGAGATTTGCGCCAGCCTACATCCACAAAAGATCTGTGGTTATTTCTCAAAGATGTTTGGAACAACCTCCCTGCCGAGTTCTTTTAAAAACTGTGTGCAAGTGTATCTAGAAGAATCGATGCTTTGATGCTGTTTTGAAGACAAAGGATAGTCACACTAATATTGATGTGACTTACAGTTCTCTTTTGTTTATTCACTTTGCACTTTGCAGTCTATTATCCACACCTGACAAAAACCTTTTCACAATACTATATAAAATATAAGAGTGCACAAAAAATTAGTGCGAACAATCAGATGGTGATCAGAAGAGAACAAGATATGCCACCATATAATAAAGACATATCCCAAATAGTGTTAGAGAAGTATAAACACAATTATCTTTATTGATGACACATAATTTATAAACAAAGCCAGACATCATTTTAAACATACCTAAAATACACATCAAGGTGTACAAGAAAACCCTCATAACCGTGACTTAAGATAAAGTCAGCATGCTTCCACACTTATAAATAAATATCGGGAATGGAAGTATATCTATGCTCTCTGGAGTCACGACAATCTAATAATAAGGAAATATGTAGGTTTATTGTCAACGCATTTCAGAGTCCACCGACTCCTTCATCAGGAAAACCACAAAAAAGTTTTTATGTATGGTTGTCCTGAAGAAGGAGTCGGTGTGACTCTGAAACGCGTTGACAATAAACCTACATTTTACCTTATTATTGGATTGTCGTGACTCCAGAGAGGATAGATATACTTCCATTCACTGCTGCATCTGGATTGTAGGCTTTTTAGGTGTTGTGTCTCACACAACCCAATAAGGTGAGCGGTTCTACTTAACTTTTATAGACCCTTTACCTGGATAAGAGCCTATTGCACTTATTTTTACCACATTTATAGATATCATATGAAAGGTACAATAATTATTTTGAATACAACTGTTCTTAGACATATCCTGATCCGCAGAAGAGAAGGAAGGGCTAAATGCAACCTAATGGTCAACAATACCAAAAATAATCTAGAATATGGATATTTAAAGGTATGCCTCAACCAACAGAAAAAATAAAAAAAGTAACATGAAAATAGGAGAGGGTGTCCAAGAAATATAGTAGTTAGGGTGTGCAACAATAAATATGTATGATGTTTTCAAATTTACCACAAATAAGGGTTTCAAGAAGACATCCATGTGGGTTAAATAGTCCCCATATGGGTTAAATAGTCCCCATGCGTATCGCTGGTATACACCAGCTTCATCAGGGGATTATAAGTAAGACTGAGAAATCTCTTGGTTTAAATAATACATATTCCCAAAAAATCAAGTAATACATGTCATCGAATACCAATAATAAGAATATGGAGTGGTCAAGGGCACTGACACATTATGACTTCGACCCATAATATTTGGAATGTGATTAATTAGTTCCAGTGGATCCTAAAGCAATCTGTGTTTCTTTTCTTCACTCTTTGTGGAATACTTGGAATGTGAATACTATCTTATTCTGGATGTAGCTAGGTTCTGTACACAATTCTGAAAATTTAAATTATAACACTAAGAAGGAAAAGTCATGGAGTTATGAAAATCATAGAATTGATAGACTTGATGATATGCAAATGATGAAAAATGGAAACAAAATTTTCAAAACACCTTGATTTATTCAGTATCAGGTATGAGCGCCATGCGCAAAAATCCCCACGCTTACACACCTTGGCTGCCATCAATGAGGTTATCAATGGTTGTCTGAGGAATGTTCTTCTATGCCGAATGCACTTGGGCACGCAAATCATCAAGATCCACTGCTGCCAGCTCACTTTGTAATTGTGACTCAATGACATCCCAGATGTGCTCGTTGTGAGACAAGTCCGGAGATGTTGCAGGCCATGGTAGCACGTTTACTCCATGCTAACTGATCATAGTAGCACCCACAACATGCAACCTGGCATTGTCATGTTGCCATTAAAAGCTCATTGATAGCATGTCAAGGAGTTTAAGTATGTATATTACTGCACTTTGCGCTCATGCTCGATACTGAATGAATTGTGATGTTTTGAATTTGTATTTCTATTTTTTCATCATTTGCGTACTGCATGTCTATCAATCCTTTGTTTTTCATAATTCCACAAATTTTCTTTCTTTGTCTTGCAATTTCAATGTTGAGAAGTGTATAAGGAGATGATCTACAATATCTCAAAACTTAGTCCTCTGGATTTTATTGACATCCCACAGATATACAGTGTTATTCTTATATTGCTCACAAGGATATTATATAGTAACTTCTGAGCATCTCTACTTTTTCTAAATGGACCTTATTGGCCACATTGACTTGTCGCTACCCTCTCCTATGTTCTAGGGATAATGAAAATATCTATGGATGTTTTTTACATTGGGTGGGTCTTTTTTTATTTTTTTTAACACTTTTTCTGTGATGTATTTTCAATGAAAATCTTTGTCTGTATATTGTGCTGTTCTTCCTTCTCAGTTGAAGATGACCATGACTTTAGGGTTTAGAGGATTATCAATGGTTGTGTTTTCGGAGGTGACTGATGAGGCCAATCCGGGCCCTGAAGGCACTCCCACATACATGATATAAGTAGAAGTGGTCAGGACAGTAGATACCACTTGTACTTTGCCCACAGCTCACTTTCTTTTCGCCTCAAAGATTCTCCTATCTTCAACTGCACGTGCTCTTCCGGTGATCATGCCTCGCAAGATGAACGGTCCAGGCCAAGCTTCTCCCACTCGTTGATGTCGAATCCAAGGTTTTTGAGAGACGCTTTAAGGCAGTATTTGTAACGTTTCTTCTGCCCCCTGACTGCTCACTTTCCCTGACACAGTTCTCCATATAGCAGTTGTTTAGGCAACCGGCTGTCTGGCATTCTGTCCACATATCCGGTCCACTGGGCTTGGGCTTTCAGCAGGAGAATGTAAACACTACAGAGCCCAGCTTATTCCAGGATTGTCGTGTTGGGGACATTGTCTTGCCACCTGATGTGGAGAAGTCTGCGGAAATAGCTTTAGTAAAAGTGATTGAACTGTTTAGCATGCCAGCCATCGACAGTCCATGTCTGGCATAGAAAAGTATGGTAAGGACAGGAGACCTTTAGCTTGATGGTAAGGCAGACTCCCCTTCGTTCCCAGATGTTCTTCCGTAGTCTCCTGAAGTCGGTGCTGGCTTTGGCAACTCTGTTGACCTCAACGTCTATGGTCACTATACGGGAGATTGTGCTGCCCAGGTACATGAAGTTGTCAACTGCTGTGAGGTTGTGATCCTTCACCGTAATGTGTGGCTGCTGGTATAGTTTTTCTGGAGCAGGTTGGTACATAAATTCGGTCTTTCTAATATTGTTAACGAGACTGAAGTTGTCTCAAGCTTGTGAAAAACGTCCATTTCATACTGCATCTGCTGCTCTATGCTGGCGTTGAGTGCGCAGTCATCAGCAAACAAGAAGACTCAAATAACAGTCTAATGTACCTTTGTAACAGCCTTCAGGCATCTGGGGTTGAATAGCTTGCAGTCAGTCCTGTACCTGACATGGATTCTGTCTTCGCAGTTGCTAAAGGCATCTCTCATTATATCCCATATACAATTATATATCCTATATCCTATTATTATATTATATATATTGTCGTATAAATTAGAATGATCTTAGGACTTTCTCCAAAATTTAAGTTTACTTTATAGATTGCAGAGTTTTGATGTTGATGTTTCATGGCTACATACTCTATTAACAAGTTTCTGTAGATTGATTAGGCCCTTGGTTTCTTACATCCTGGGCCTCTTACTTCCAAATATACTCAAATATACCTACCGTATATACTTACATTTCTTCTGGGGTCAGATATATTTATATACTTACCTTCTTTATGGAGTTTTGGTAAGGCTCCAGCGTAATGTTCTCCATATATATGGATATATAAATTGTTATTGGACACTTTACTTCTATATTAGGTGTGCACAATAATGTTAAATATATATGTGTACAGTTCTCGGCATAAATGAGTACACCCATTTTGACAAGTAAGATTTTAATCAATATCTCACTGAATACAAGAACAATTTTCATAATTTTGACAAGGCTGATCTTTATAGAACAATTTTTTTACCCAAAGTATAAAAATAACTTTCAAATCTTCAGTTTTACTCAAATTAGTTGACATTGATGTAAAAACGAATACACCCCACTTAAAAAACAATTTCGCCTTGTATGTCTTGCCTATTTAAGCATCATGTCAACAAGTAAATACCAATAATATGGATATATGCTAGCTATGTTATCTACATATTTTTATTTTCACTATGACAGCACACTTTACAATGATTGTATAATAATTCCCCTGCACAGGGAATACTGAGGGTTATTATACCTCCATATAAATTTTTCTAGATTTACAGGATTATATCTTAGATTCATGGTGATAGAATTGTATGTATATTAGATATATTGGGGGCCATTATACCTCTATATGTTTTTCTCGGTGCTATATATTTCTGATGTCATAGATTACTTATTTATTGATCTTTAGATGATTATATCTAGACTAGATGGTGGCCCGATTCTAACGCGTCGGGTACTCTAGAATATGTATGCGTCCGACCGGGCGCAATCAATAGAGCAGTGTTTAAATTTGGCGCCAAAATCGCTGATTGGTTGCGGCCGGCAACCGCGACCAATCAGCAAAGCGGTGTTTAAATTTGGCGACAATATCGGCGATTGGTCGCGGGCAGCGGCCGCGACCAATCAGCGAACCGTGTTAGTGAGGACTGGAGAGCTTGTTTAAATTTGGCACCAAAATCGCTGATTAGTCGCAACCGCAACCAATCAGCAAAGCGGTATTTAAATTTGGCGCCAATATCGCTGATTGGTCACGGCTGGCGGTCGCGACTAATCAGCAAAGCAGGGTTTAAATTTGGCGGCAATAATGCTGATTGGTCGCGGCCGGCGACTGCGACCAATCAGCAGAGCGGTGTTTAAATTTGGCGCCAAAATCGCTGATTGGTCGCGGCCGGCGACCGCGACCAATCAGCAGAGCGGTGTTTAAATTTGGCGCCAATAATGCTGATTAGTCGCGACCGGCAACCGCGACCAATCAGCAGAGCGGTGTTTAAATTTGGCGCCAATATCACTGATTGGTCGCGGCCGGCGGTCGCGACCAATCAGCAGAGCGGTGTTTAAATTTGGCACCAAAATCGCTGATTGGTCGCAGCCGGCGACCTCGACCAATCAGCAGAGCGGTGTTTACATTTGGCGCCAAAATCGCTGATTGGTCTGCACCACTTTGGAGTTTGCACCGAGAAGATGGTGTGCTGAGGAGAGAATTGTGATTGTTTTTTAAGGTACTCATACTTGTATGTTATTATTGATAGCATTTTTTTGTTTTTCCAATTATGGACTGGAGCCATAATCTAGTGGTGCTTTCGACCACTCCATATTGATATTATTGGAGTAATATTTTATGTTTTGGAATGGGTATTTTTTAAACTAGGACATTTCTTAGACCTAGTTACCCCCTGAAGAAGCTGGTTTATACCGGCGATACTCACGGTGACTGTCCTACAGGAATTTTTATTGAAACCCTTATTTGTCGTATATTTGATATTAGGATATGCCTTAGGACAGTTTTGTTCAAAAAGGGTCTATTGTTCCTTTCATTTGATATGTCTATGTGGGTGCATGTTGCCTATATTACACTATGAGGTTTTTCTTGTACACTTTGTTGTGGTTTTTTTACGTGTTTTTAAAATTATTCAGCCCTTCCTTTTCTTCTGCATATTAGGATATGCCTAGGGACAGTTTTGTTGAAAAGGTTATTGTTCCATTCATATGATAAGTGGCTATGTGGGAGCACGGTAACTATATTACACTATGAGATGTTTCTTTTACACCTTGATGTGTTCGTGTTTTTATACTCATGTCTAGTTTTGTTTAATTAATTTTTAATTGATTAATAATTTGTTACCAACAAAGATAATTGTGTTTATCTTTTTCTAACACTATGTTAGAAAAAGTGCCTTTATTATGTACTACCTACGATATGTATAAGGCTATGTGCACACGATCAGGAAAATTTCTGCAGCGTTTCTGCACCTCTTGGCGTTTTCATGCGTTTTTTGATGCGTTTATGCCTGCGGATTTGCCAATGCATTGTATGGGCAGCACGGTGGCTTAGTGGTTAGCATTGCAGCACTGGGGTCCTGGGTTCAAATCCCACCAAGGACAACATCTGCAAGGAGTTTGTATGTTCTCCCCTTGTTTGCGTGGGTTTCCTCCGGGTTCTCTGGCTTCCTCCCACATTCCAAAGACATAGAGATAGGGAATGTAGATTGTGAGCCCCAATGGGGACAGCGATGATAATGTATGTAAAGCGCTGCGGAATATATTGGCGCTATATAAAAATAAAGATTATTATTATAGGAAAATCGCAGGCAAAAACACACAAAGAATGGACATGCTGCTTCTTTTTCTGCACATGAAATTCAGTCAGGAAAAATCCTGATAATGTGCGCAAGACTTGCAAAATGTCATAGGAATCCATGAGATAAGGTTTGCAATGCGTTTTTGGCCCATTTATACACGGAAAAAACACACTATGTGCACATAGCTTAAAAGCTCCAGTGAAAGGAGTGAGGTTTTCTGAAGTCCAGATCACTTTACCTAGGACAGTGCTCTTAAATTGCATACCATAAAAAGTATGGTATATGTCCAATGGCTGGTACTGATGGTAGATTTCAGTCTGTGTTTCTGCACAGTAGTATTTTGAAAATCTTTTACATACTAATCTGACTTTAGCATTCTTATTTTATAAAAGCACTTAAAGAGGATGTCCACTAACCTGACTCGGTTACTGGTTTTGCCATAAATGCTTAAGGACAATGCCCCTAAATAGCTCCATATACCTTTTCTGCCAGTTTCATGTTGGTTATGCCTTTAAAAAATTTTAAAAAAATATTTAAAACAAAATCAAAAAAATAATAATAATAAAAAAGATATATATTGTACCCATAAATAAATAATCTTATAAAAAAGAAAAAAGAAACCAATAAAAGTACACATATTTGGTATCGCCGAGTCTGGAACGACCTGACCTATAAAACTGTCCCACTAGTTAACCTCTTTAGTGAACATGGTAAAAATAAAAAACAAAACTTAAAACGATGCTTTATCATCATGCCGCCAAACAAAAAATGGAATAAAACGCGATAAAAAAGACGAATGTAAATAAAAATGGTCATCTTGGCCTGCAAAAAAAAAAGCCACCATACAGCTCCAACGGCCGAAAAATAAAAAAGTTATAGCTCTCAGAATAAAGCGAAGCAAAAACAATTCTTTTTTCTATAAAATAGTTTTTATTGTGTAAAAGCGCCAAAACATAAAAAAAATATATAAATATATAAATGTGGTACCATTGTAAACGTACTGACCCGAAGAATAAAGCTGCCTTATCAATTTTACCACACGCAGAATGGCATAAAAAAATGTAAAAAAAATTCCTGAATTGTTGATTTTTGTTTATTCTTCCTCCCAAAAATCAGAATAGAAAGCGATCAAAAAATGTCACGTGCCTGAAAATGGTACCAATAAAAATGTCCCGCAAAAAATTGTCTCTCTCGGCCGAAATATGGAAAAATTATAGCTCTCAAAATATGGCGATGCAAAAACTATTCTTTGCAAAAAAAAAAGAGTTTTTTAGTGTGTGACAGCTGTCAATCATAAAAACCCGATATAAATCTAGTATCGCTGTAATTGCACTGACTCGAAGAATAAAGTGGTCTAATCACTTATACCGCACGAGGAACAGCATAAAAAATAAACTCTATGGTTAGGGTTGTGCTAGGGTTAGGGTTGTGCTAGGTTTAGGGTTGTGCTAGGGTTAGGGTTAGGATTGTGCTAGGGTTAGGATTGTGCTAGGGTTAGGGTTGGGCTAGGGTTAGGCTTGGGTTAGGGTTAGGCTTGGGCTAGGGTTGAGCTAGGGTTAGGGTTGTGCTAGGGTTAGGGTTGTGCTAGGGTTAGGGTTGGGCTAGGGTTAGGGTTGGGCTAGGGTGAAGATTGGGCTAGGGTAAGGGTTGGGCTAGGATTGGGTTAGGGTTGTGCTAGGGTTAGGGTTGGGTTAGTGTTAGGGTTGGGCAAGGGTTAGGGTTGTATTAGGGTTGGGGTTAGGCTTGTGTTGGGATTGGGATATTTTCAGAAGTAAAGAAAAAAAATGATGACGATATGGCGACTAATGTTGAGCGCAAGTGCTCGCTACTTGAGTTTGCATCGGGTGCTCGAGTATGCACCGAGTATAGCGGGTGCTCGAGTGACATGCTTGAGTGTCCGTCCCCAAATGTTTTGCAGCTATTATGCAGCCAAAAAAACCTTGCGGTTATTGCAGATTTTTATTTGGGTGTCTAATAACCGTGAAACATGCGGGCAGGGACTCGAGCATGTCATTTGAGCACCCGCGATACTTTGTGCATACACGAGTACCCGATGCAAATTCAAGTAGCGAGCACTTGTACTCAAGACTAATGACATCTTATTCAATATGATGACCTAATGTTATCAAATTCTGTGTCGTACCACTGGGTTCAAAATGTTCACTATACCCCTTCATAAAATCCTTGAGGGGTCTAGTTTCTAAAATGCAGTCACTTGGGGGGGGTTTCCACTGTTTAGGCACATCAAGGACTCCCCAAACGCAACATGGCGTCCGCTAATTATTCAAGAAAATTTTACATTCAAAAAGTCAAGCTCCTTCCCTTCCGAACCCTGCCGTGCGCCCAAACCGTGGTTTTCCCCCACATATGGGGTATCGGCTTACTCAGGAGAAATTGCAGAACAAATTGCATGGTGCAATTTCTGCTGCTACCCTTATGAAAATGCAAAATTGGGGGCTGAAAAACATTTTTGTTGGAAAAATGTGAAAATTTTATTTTTATGGCTCAATGTTATGAACTTCTGTGAAGCACCTGGGGGTTCAGGGTGCTCACCAGACATCTAAATAAGTTCCCTTGGGGGTCTAGTTTCCAAAATGGGGTCATTTGTGGGGGGTTTCCAATGTTTAGGCACATCACGGGCTCTCCAAACGCAACATGGCGTCCGCTAATTATTCAAGAAAATTTTACATTCAAAAAGTGAAATTGCGCTCCTTCCCTTCCGAACCCTGCTGTGCGCCCAAACAGTGGTTTTCCCCCACATATGGGTTATCAGCGTGCTCAGGAGGAATTGCACAACAAATTGTGAGGTTAATTTTTTAATGATACCCTTGCGAAAAAAAAAAAGGGGTCTAAAGTAACATTTTTGTGAAAAAAAATAAATGTTAATTTTTTTCTTCCACATTCCAAAAATTCCTGTGAAGCACTTGAAGGGTTAATAAACTTCTTGAATGTGGTTTTGAGCACCTTGAGGGGTGCAGTTTTTAGAATGGTGTCACTTTTGGGTATTTTCTGTCATAAAGGTCCCTCAAAGTCACTTCAAATGTGATGTGGTCCCTAAAAAAATGGTTTTGTAAATTTTGTTGTAAAAATGAGAAATCGCTGGTCAACTTTTAACCCTTATAGCTCCCTAAAAAAAAAAATTTTGGTTCCAAAATTGTGCTGATGTAAAGTAGACATGTGGAAAATGTTATTTATTAACTATTTTGTGTGACATATCGCTCTGATTTAAGGGCATGAAAATTCAAAGTTTGAAATTTTCAAAATTTTCGCCAAATTTCCGTTTTTTTCACAAATAAACGCAAGTGATGTTGAAGAAATGTTACCACTATCATGAAGTACAATATATCACGAAAAAAAAAAATCTCAGAATCAGTGGGATCCGTTGAAGCGTTCCAGAGTAATTACCTCATAAAGTGACAGTGGTCAGAATTGTAAAAATTGGCCTGGTCATTAACGTGCAAACCACCATCGGGGGTAAAGGGGTTAAGTAACATTTAATTGGATGGCCTGTTTTGGTACAACTATTTGTCAGGTGATGCTTTACAAAATGTATTCTTCATGAATCCCTAACTTGTTTTCACAATAACTGCCCCCCAATAGATGAACATATTGAACTTTTCATCTGGTAGAAAACTACATCTAAAAGCCAGGTCTGTTTAAGCCAGGGCTGTGGAGTCGGAGTCAGAGTCCATTTTGGTGGCGTCGGAATCGGAGTTGGTATAAAATGGGCCGACTCCAACTCCTAAAATATATAATAAATTGGGTACAGTACTTCAATGCAGTTTGTGGGGAATATTTTTTCATAAGAATTTGGGAAAGTTATGAAATGTCCTATAAATGTCTGTCCTATTCCTGATCTAAGGGTCTAGACTTTTAGCGGAGATTAATCTGTGCTACAGTAAATTTATCACTTACACATGAGCCGAGTATGAGGGAGTCGGAGTCGGTGGCATGGAAATTGAGGAGTCGGAATCGGAGGTTTGGCTTACCGACTCCACAGCCTTGGTTTAAGCTGTTCATAAATGTAGACAATACCTTTAAGTTACCTTAATACCTCATGTAAAATCATCCTATCTGTGCTCACTATATACCTAGTAAACAGTAAAGAAGTCTGGGTGCAATTAGCATTTAGTTTTAAGACAAACATGTTGCCGTATTAGGTGAATTCATGCAAAATAGCAGGAAATACCATTTGGTGATGTAAGTTCCAAGTATTCAGACAATAAAGCCGATAGCTCTCAGTTATATTTTTTAAATGCGACTGGCTTGATCCACCTCTATAGAAGAGGCATGGCGGTAAGAGGCAACTGTTAGGTCCCTATGTTTAGCAATCTGCATTAATGGTAATTTTCTTGGCTGTTTGCATATGGTCGCTTCAGAAAGGAAGAGGACTAGAACTCTAGTGCCACCTATAGAAAGTAGCAATCCTACAAGTCAATATCGACTCTCTTAGGATAAAAGCCAGAACCAAAATCTCAATTTGCAGATGCTATGTTTCGGGGTACTGCCCCTCGTTGGTGCAAAGTGTGAGATCTGGTTTGGCTAGGTGACAGGCGTCTGACCGGGATCAAAAGGGTAACATTTCTCCTTGTGGAGAGTGAAATGTGTTCTAGTCCTCTTCTTCTTTGAGGAGACAATTTGTATATTTCCCAGAGGAGCATTGCAGCTTAAAAGTCTCCTCACCTTGACCATGCTTAACATGCAGGAAAAACGTTATCCCTTGGATCTGGGTCAGATGCCTCTCACCAAGCCAAACCAGATCACACACTTTGCACCGACGAGGTGCAGTACCCCGAAACACAGTGTCTGCAAATTGAGATTTTGGTTCTGGCTTTTATCCTAAGTCATGTGACAAGGCTCGTTGGAGAATCGATATTGACTTTTAGGATTGCTACTTCTTATAGGTGACACTAGAGTTCTAGTCCTCTTCCTCTTTGAAGAGACAATTTGCATATTTTCCAGTGGAGCATTGCGGCTTAAAAGTCTCCTCACCTTGACATGCTTAATGTAATGCACACGCCCGGGCTGAGCGGCGTGTGCGTGTGATTGTAGTGATTCCACTGGACCGTGCCGGAGAGTGAATGCCTGGAGGGGCGTAACTAGGTATTCACCCGATCCGACCAGGGTCGCACGACGGCATACGACGCCAGTGCACCAAGGAGGAACCGAGCAGAGGGACCAGGTGCTACTCCAGGACAGACCCCGGACACGGCTGTTGACCCACACAGGGGAATACAGGAACAGACTGGTAGGCTGGCACACAGACTGGTGGGTATAGGCAGGCACGACTGGTATGCAGGCAGGCGGGTATGCAGGCAGGGGGGTACAGGCAAGCACAGCTAGAGTGCAGACAGGGAGGCACTAGCAGGTAGGAACACAGGCGGGATAGGACCCAGCACACACTGGGACTCAGGAACAATACAGGCAGAGGGGTACAGGCAAGCACAGCTAGAGTGCAGACAGGGAGGCACTAGCAGGTAGGGACACTGGCGGGATAGGACCCAGTACACACTGGGACTCAGGAACAGAACCACAGATGTGGCGGACAAACACAGCAGAGTGAGGCCGCCCAGAGAGGTGAGCGAGAACAGGGCAGGACAAGGCCGCCTGGAGCGGTGAGCAAGAGTAGAGCAGGACAAGGCCGCCAGGAGCGGTGAGCAAAGGGTCAGAGCTGAGCGAGACTGCCGGAGCAGTGAGCAAGAGTAAAGCAGGACGAGACCGCCTGGAGCGGTGAGCAAGAGTGGAGCAAGACTGCCGGAGCAGTGAGCAAAAGGATAAGAGCGGAGCGAGACTGCCGGAGCAGTGAGCAAAAGGGTCAGAGCGGAGCAAGGCTGCCGGAGCAGCGAGCAAAGGAGTCAGAGCAGGCTAGAACCGCCGGAGCGGTAAGCAAAGGAGTCAGAGCAGGCTAGAACCGCCGGAGCGGTGAGCAAAGGAGTCAGAGCAGGCTAGACTGAGCAGGGGGAACAGGGCTCTGTTCACACGGAACAGACAGGAAGGGAAAGGCAGAGCCAGATACCCACAGGGTACTTGCAGTGAAGTAGCGAGTGGACCAGAAACTCACAAACGGGAGTACAGAGACATCAAGCAGGAGTTAGGTACGAGTTCAGACTCTGCAGAAAAAGGAAGGGAACAGACATAGAGGCAAAACAGGTAAAGGATAGGAGAGAGTTCAGACTGGAACTGAGTGTACGGAGGAGACCGACACTGCAGCGGAATACAGGAGCGGGTCTGGGAATACGGCCCCCAGAGAGGCAGGATGAACAGGCAAGGAGCGTGTTCAGACAGGACAGACAAGATACAGGAGCGGGTCTAGGTAATCAGCCCCTAGAAGGCGGGAGGAACAGGCTAGGAGCGTGTTCAGACAGGACAGACAAGATACCGGAGCGGGTCTAGATAATCAGCCCCTAGAAGGCGGGAGGAACAGGCTAGGAGCGTGTTCAGACAGGACAGACAAGATACAGGAACGGATCTAGGTAATCGGCCCCTAGAAGGCGGAAGGAACAGGCTAGGAGCGTGTTCAGACAGGCCTGGAAATACAGCCTCCAGGATAGGCAGACAAGAGAACACAGACAGGACTCAGTTCAGACACGGGAACTGATACCGCAAGGCAGGAGACATAGACAGTACTCAGTTCAGACACGGGAACTGATACCGCAAGGCAGGAGACATAGACAGGACTCAGCTCAGACACGGGAACTGATACCACAAGGCAGGAGACATAGACAGGACTCAGTTCAGACGCGGGAACTGATACCGCAAAGCAGGAGACAAAGAACGGGACCTGGCACCTTCAGAGTGCAAGCACACACTGAATGAAACACTATGCTCAGGCAGGGATAGATGGGAGCAGCTGAGCTATATACCAGGTGACAGATAGCAATAGGCTGAGGACGCACAAGGGGTGTGACCCACAGCAGGTACAAAAAGCAGGAAGTGATCGGGCGCCGCCCTTAAGCAGCAGAAACAGACACAAACAGACAGCATGGAGGGAAGCCAGAGAGACATTCTGGACTGGAGATCAAGTGCGCGCTCTTGCACAGTGGGAGATGGACCACCATGCAAGGACGCCGCCAGGTATGTTACACTTAACAGGTCATTCTCCGCAAGGAGAAATCTTGGATGTTTATGATATCTCCTAGTAGTTAAGACCAGGTTTACCAAATAAATAAATAGCTATAAATGGAGTATAGTATCCTCAAATCTAATGGCAGGTTGCTATGATATGCTGACACTTTAAGACTGATAAAGGATAAACCATGGGTTTCTTACTCATCCTGAAAATGAAGAGTGCAAAGTGCTGGTGTTGTGCTACGTTCTCTGAACAGTTGGGTGGCCATGGGCGCCACTGGGCTGGATAAAGGGAAAGAAAGCAGCACCAAACCAGCACTATGGCCTCTCCCTTCTCAGGATCATAAGGGGTCCAAGATGTCGGACCACTGTGAATCATAAACTGATGGCGTATCCCAGCCATATGCCATCACTTTATAAAATGAGAATATCCATTTACTTAACTGCACCATATAAAGGTTAAACAATTCAGTTCCAGTGTGTGATCTATGTAATGTGACATACTGTATGAACAGATCAGGCGGCTCAAATGTTGGATAATCTGAACTGTTATGAAATTGAACTTAAAAAATTGTAGATCTAATTTTTTTTTTTTTTTACATGATTACAGCCTTGGCATCCAGAGCACAGATTTCAATGTTGAGCATATTTACTTATCTGCATAATGAGTCTGCTGTTTGTGATGGAAACTTTTAGCAAAATTTCTAAAACTCATGAAATTTAGTTCATAACCACTAAAAGAACACAGGAAATAGAAATATTTTGCATTGGCATTTTTGCTACTCACAACTCTTATTTCCATAAACTCGTTTCCAGACCTAAATTCACTTCTTTATGTACTACTACCTAGAAATGTACCAGCACAGTGTTGTTGAACATCTACAGTAATCTTTTCTACAGTAATATTCTCTTTATAATGACAATTCTCCCATCCACCACACCTTCTACAAGAGTTTCAGGAAGATGAGACATTCGTATATGAGGGTTCATTTTGTTGGTTTCTTTCATAGAAAGTTAGTGGTCACAGCTGGGTCTGATAAGTGGAATCGGCAATAAATCCTCATCAGAAATGCTAACGTTCCTCATGCAGAGCAAGTAATTGAGGTATTTCCTAACCCATTCTCATGCTCCTGAAAAAAAATTGCACTTATTTTGGCCCATGTCACTGAAAAAAAATCATATTGCAGATTCCACACAAAAAAGGACACAGATGACAATGAGACTCAGTGGATCCACTGCCTCATTCTTTCCAGAATCTGAGTGTCAGCCTTAGAATTCTGCCACAGATCTTATTGTACACATACGTCTGTTTTGCCAAAGGCCAATCCTGAACATGTGAACATACCCTAAAGATTAATCTACATTACTACACTAGTAAAACAAGTGAGAACCAGGGCTTCGTGCCAAAAATGAGATGAACTCCCGTCAGAAAGAAAAGGAGAATAGCCTATCCTAATGGAGCCACTGATGGATACCTTGTTGTCTTATGAATTTACTAAATCAATCATTGGCGTCCTATTGAAAATTATATTGTTCTGCAACTGAGATGCTACAGATGACTACAAAAATAGTTTCGGCCACTGTGCCAAAAAACTGATGCAGTGCTTTCCACGTTACGTCTCACAACAGTGCCAGACGCAAAGATCCTCATACAGTGACAACCACAACGCTCCCCTTAGTCTGCAACCTCAGTATTGTCCTAAACACAGTGACTCCCAAATGTTGTCCTACAGTGCCCAAACTGCACAAGCCACATGTCCCCATTATGTTACCATTTTCTTCCACAGTGCCATTAGTGTCAGTCAGTGAACCAGAAATGCCAGCATTAGTACCTTCAATGCATTGTCACATTTGCTCTAAAACTACAGCACTCGATGTATCCTCCTTGACTGCTACCTGTTCATCCTATTATCTATTGAGTGACCAGTCAGCAATCTCACACGTAACATTGTTTTTTTGCAAATGGTCATC
The DNA here is from genome assembly GCF_046119375.1 of Phyllobates terribilis. Taxonomy (NCBI): domain Eukaryota; kingdom Metazoa; phylum Chordata; class Amphibia; order Anura; family Dendrobatidae; genus Phyllobates; species Phyllobates terribilis. Next base: position 280,734,503 of record NW_027362767.1, read on the forward strand.
ACAGGAGAAAAAACTCTCTAGGGGGATTTCATGGAGTTTTATAGATGAACAGTGTTTTCTTTTTCGCAATACATCTTTTTTTTGCATTTGAAATGTGTTACATTTTTTGAACTTTTCGGCAGTGAATATTCCTTCTATCTAAAAAAAAATTACAAACTTTGTTATTTATTCTCAAACTCTTTGATCCGCCACCATCCTTTAATGGGAATCTGTCAGCAGAATTTCACAGACCAAACTATTTACATGTGCATGTAGTTCTTTCAAAGACAAGTCCAGCAATACCATTACATGGACAGTCCGTTCCTCCTTTAGGCTATGTGTCCACGATGCAGAAATGCTCCGGATTTTTCCTGAGCGTTTCTGCATCTCCCTAGCAGAAAAAAAACGCATGCGGATTGTACATGTGGATTGTACATGCGTTTTCCTGCCAGGGACATGCTTATATGAAGCGTTCTTCACATGCATTTCCGCATGCGGGTTGTCAAGCGCTTTCCAAGCGATTTTAGCATCACTTGGAAAGTGCTTGTCAACTTGGTCACACTATATAAATCCATGCAAACGGCATGGATTTATATAGTGTGACCGTGAAGAATGGTAAAAAAATAAAAAAATAAATCTATACTTACCTTCCAATGGCCCCCGGAGTCTTTATTCGCTCCGTCCTGGCTTGCCGGCAGCTCGCAGTACACTTAAGGACTTGCCGTCACATGACTAAATGACGTCAGCGCAGGTCCTTGAGTCCACTGCGAGCTGCCGGCAAGCGATGACAAGTGCACCGGGTGCCATCAGAAGGTAAATATAATATTTATTTTTTATTTTATTCTTTTTTTTACAGGTTCTATGGTACCCTGATCCGGAGGAGAGTCTCCTGTCCTCCACACCCGGGTACCATCCGCACATTGAACCGCATGGATTCCGCATGTACAGATGCAGTGATGAGTAATCCATGCGTTCCAATGCAAGTCAATGGCAGCGAAAATGCAGCGCTTCTGCAAAATAATTGGTAGTGCTGTGTTTTTTTTGCGCGATAATCCGCAGCGGAAGTTTCTGCAGCATGTGCACAGCACATGCGGATTATCATTGGGGAACATGGCAGGCCTTATACCATGCGTTTTTAAGTGTTTCTGCAGCATTTTTGCCGCTGCGGAAACGCTTAAATAACGCATCGCGAGCACACAGACTTACTGAGAAATCAGCGCTTGAATTAATATGCAAATGAAGCTGAAGATCTATTTGTAGACCTGAAGCCTCTGTCACTCTAGCTCTATTCCCCATAGAGCTCCTCCTGTTGACTGATAGCCTCTATGCTGTGTGACTTCAGACAAAGGAGCAATCAGACATGCTGGAAGAGGCGGTATTGGACGAGGAATAGAGCTGGAGTGACAGAGGCTTCAGATCTCAAATAGTTCTTTAGCTTAATTTGCATATTGATTCAAATGCTAATTTCTCAGTAAAGGGAAAAGGGACTGGCCTTGTAAAGGTATTGCTGGACTTATATTTGAAAGAGCTACATGTGCATATCAATAGTTTGGGGGGTGAAATCCTTCAGATTCTTATTAACTAATGAGTGTGCTTATTGTGTCAAGAGACTTTGATTGCTTAGGCAACATACTTTATTTCCGATAACTGAAATGTAGACTCCTAAGTCTATAAAACATGACCCAACTTAATTTCCTTTTCTGAGCAATAGATTCTTAACCTCTTACTTTTATCAATTATAAAATGCAAAGTGAATGAACAAAAGAAGAATCTAAATCCAATCATTATTTGGTGTGACCAGCCGCCCTTTGCCTTCAAAACAGCATCAATTCTTCTAGGTACACTTTCACAAAGTCAGGGATTTTGCAGGCGTATAGTCAGTTGTATAAGTAACTAATTATACCAAACAGGTGATAATGATCAGCATTTTTATATGTAGGTTGAAACACAGTCATTAGCTGAAACAGAAGTGTAAGAAGCTTAAAACTTGGTGGGGAACAAACCTTGTTACAAAGGTGAGCTTGTGAAGGCAGTTTCATGTCACAGGTCATATACCATGGCAAGACTGCGCCCAGAAACAAGACCCAATCTCTGCTGTTTATCCACTTAAAAGGAACCTGTCACCAGAAAAACACTATTAACCTGCAGACATGGGGATAATCTGCAGGTTAATAGCGTTACTAACCTGCCTGCTGACGGCAGACAGCCAACCACTGCGGGGAGAAAATTAACTTTATTCTCCCCCGGCAGCTTTCGGGTTTCAGTCACAGGGGCGGCGCTGGCGCAGGTTCAGTCACCGCTCTCAGTATACAGAGCGACGGCTGTAACCGCATCCCCGGCCCCGACTTACACTCACTCTGCATTAGAGCTGGCTATCAGTCAGGGCCGGGATCACGGTTACAGCCGTCGCTCTGTATACTCAGAGGGGTGACCACCCCCCCGTGACTGAAACCTGAACGCTGCCAGGGGGAATAAACTTAATTTTCTCCCTGCAGCATTCAGCTAAGTACCTGCACAAGCCAGGTTAATAACACTATTAACCTGCATATTAACCCGATATCTGCAGGTTAATAGCATTTTTTTCTGGTGATAGGTGTAACGCTATGCCCAGCGCTTCCTCACGCTGTCCCCTTCTCTCTCCGTGCAGGGACGCTGGTTTATTCACCGGCCCTCGGCGCAGCTCCCTGCTGATCCCTGCTCCCTGCTCTCCGCCGTGCTTCCGGATCCTCTGCTGTGCACGCTGCACTGTCTCAGCGGCGTGCTTAGGGCACGCATGCGCTTACCTGTTTTTAAAGGGACAGAGCGCGCACATGCTAAATACTCACAGCAATTGCTGGGAAGCATTTAGTTAATGTGTTCACCTGCAAGGTGTCTCCCAGCCAATAGCTGGGAGACATCTTGTATAAAAGGCACCCTCCCAATAGGGAGGTGCCTGAGCAACCACTATAGTTATGTAGGTGGTTAGTGTGAGCAACTGCATGGTGCCAGGTTCCCTTTCCCTAGCCTGCAGTAGTTTCCTGTATCCTGAGTCCCTTAGTCCAGTTGCTGTTTCCTGAAACTGCAGGTGCGGTAGCTGTCCGCTACCCAGGGGGCTGAATACCCAGGTCTGAAATGTGAACTCTAAACCTGTCCTTGAGGTCATCCCGTCAACTTTATCTGAACCCGTCCCTGAGGCCGTCCCGTCGGCATTACCTGAACCTGTCTCTGTGGCCGTCATGCCTGCACAGTGTGAACCTGTCCCTGTGGCTGTCCTGCCTGCACAGTGTGAACCTGTCCCTGTGGCTGTCATGCCTGCACAGTGTGAACCTATCCTGTCCCTGTGGCTGTCCTGCCTGTACCGTGTGAACCTGTCCCTGTGGCTGTCCTGCCTGCACCGTGTGAACATGTCCCTATGGCTGTCCTGCCTGCACCGTGTGAACCTGTCCTTGTGGCCATCCTGCCTGCACCGTGTGAACATGTCCCTGTGGCCGTCCTGCCTGCACCGTGTGAACATGTCCCTGTGGCCGTCCAGTCGGCACAGTGTGAACTTGTCACAAGTGGCCGCCCTGCCCTATTGTGAATCTGAAGAACGTCTCTGTTCGTTGGGGTCAGCAGCTACAGCTGGACGCCGCCCTGGAGTGGTATCTGGTAGCTACCTGCCGCACAAACTTGATCTCACCACTAGAGGCTCCAGCTATATAGTCACACACCCCCAGAGTAAGTCCGGCTCGTGGCACAGTGGGTCCACTTCTGTAAATATGATGCTTTGATTGCTTATTTTTAAATTTTTTTTAGATAGGTGAAGTGACCATAAAATACAATTCTAGCGTTTTGCTTTTTTCTCTACGGTGTTTACTGATCAGGTTAATTAATTCCATATTTTAATAGACCAGACTTTTACGAACTTTGCGATACCAAATATGTATATATCTTTTATTTTATAACTTTCTTTATTTTTAATGAGGGAAAAGGGGGATGATCTGAATTTTTATATACTGTATTTATTTATTTTTTTTATACCAAAGTATTGTAGTATATAGTGAAACCCTCAGTCTTCTATGGATCTTAGCTTACAGTTGTGATTCACAGGCAGACCGAGATGACAGTGACGGGGTTCTTCAGCAGACTCCTGGCTGTCATATTAACCCATGGTTTCCCATGTTGTGAAGGCTGATGGGAGACAGTGTGAACAGGTACAGACTCCTCACCATTTAAATGCTGCTGTCAGACATTGAAGCTCAGCACCAACCGCGGCTGTTAGAGACAGATACCAGTTATATAATATAGCCGGTACCTGCAGCGTGTAGAGGGGGTGTGAGGACCTCTTTCCAGGATGTGAATACAATATCCTTTTGTGAGAAGGGGTCCTCAAAAAATACAGCAAAAAGCTTTCAAAATCTCATATGTGCCCCAAAATGATACCTATGAAAATGACAGCTCGCCAAAATACAAACCCTCACCCGGCTCCATCTATGGAAAATTAATCATTATGGGTCTGAAAATGGCGACTTGACACAAACTAATTTTTCCGCTATTAGGTTCTGAATTGAATGGGAAGCGACGCCCCATTGTACTAGTTCTGACTCATTTGCATATGACGCACCGCATGGTGAAAGTTTATTTTAATGAAAGTCAGCCATGTACAGTACAGACCTATACAGTAGTGACAGTGGGGGACCATTAAGGGACCTGACCGGTTTCCCTTACTAGGGAACAGATCTATCACTATTTGCATTGAAAGCCTTAGCACTTGTGCAGGAGTTCTGGGACGTGTCAGTGCCTATGCTGGAATATCTATTGGGTGTCCATTATCACAATGATACAGCATGCAGTACAGTCAGAAGAGGTCCAATGTGTCAAGGGCTTGGACGTTCCCTGCATTACTAAGCTATATATAACAAAGTTAGCTTCCAACTAAGCGAGGGCGGCACGTGACGGCATGAGACCAATCATGGGATCAGTTTTCCTTTCACACTCAACCATGTGTGTGTATTTCTCTGCCCTCCTTTCTATGTGGACCCTCCGCAGCGATCCGTCTGAAGACACAGTGGAAAATATCACAGCAAGATCACACAGACACTAGTAACGTCTTGTATTGAGATTGTGGAAACTGAATGTAAATTCCAATCTAATAGAAATGTTTTTTTGTTAACTGCTTCATAGTTTTATGCCATTTGTATATTTGGGTTATTTTTATGCCACCCATTACCATTAAATCTGTGCTGAATGGAATAGAAGGTACAGCTTTCGTTGTGAAACGTATAGTTAGATGGCAGGCACATAAAAGGGAACGGTCATTTCAGTGAATTCTGCATAAATCAGTAGTAGAGATAAATACAAGAAACTTTGCAGTATGTCTCATCACAGAAGTCTGAATTCTGCTTCTCTCCCCACTGAGGAGCCACGTCTCCCCCTCCCTCTGCCTCCTGAATAGGGATGAGCAGACCCATGGAAGTTGGAGTTCGTCGAGTTTGAACTTTAGCCCAAAGTTCGGTTCGGGTACCTGAATTTTAACCAGAACCGATCCCAATAGAAGTCAATGGGGACCCAAACTTTGGTGTTATAAAATGGTCTTAGTAAGTGCTAAGTGGCTACCAAAGTGACTCTCTCTTCTGGGAGAAGTCCGTGTTCGGAGTTCAGCACTGGATACCAGGATGAACCTCAAACTTTACAGTTCAGGTTCGCTCATCTCTACTCCTGAACTTTTCATCCACTCTGAAAAAAAAAACAGCTCAAATCAGGCCGAGGGAAACACTGGAAGATCGCGTCTAGCTTTCTATCTAGCTTTTCTAGGTGTTTTACCTAACCCCAAAGCTTGAGTCACATCCACACAGTTCATGACTCCTGTATAATTTCCTCCATTCTGCTTCTTCTCTCTGTGTGCCAACTAAAAGAAAAAGAGTGAAGATCCCTCTCTGTTGTCTCTTCCCACCAGGTCAGAGTCAGTCGTAGATTATGAGATAGAGCCTGCAGAAGGGAAAACTAGTGAAATGAAATATGTCATATAATATCCCAATGTAGTGTTACTTCTCTTTTACACGCAGAAAAATATATTCTGAAAAGTAACAAGTCCCATATAAAGCGTACCTATGCTTCCAGACAAAATCAGTAAGTGATGATCTTGTTTCTGCCTTGTTCAGAGTCTCATAATTTTCATGCTCTGTAACTTTTCATCCTCTTTGAGTTGGTGGTTCCTCATCTGGTCAGACTGACCCACTGATGGACTGGAGGATCCTCTGGTGGGCCGCGACACTACTATCTACTGTTGCAACCTTCATATTTGGTTGGATAACCTGGGAGAGAAGGGCACACTGATCAACACGTTATTTTTCTGCAGCCCGCAGCTTTCTTTGTGTGTTGACTTGAACACTGTTAAAATCAGTTTTTATCACCTCTCACCCCAATGTTAAACAGTCTTAGTCTCAATGTTGTTGGGCCCCAAGAATAATTTTCTCTTAAGGACCCTAGGAATTCCAGTTTGACGCTGCCTCCTCTTTATCAGCTTTCTGTTAGTACTATAGGTGTCAGAACTTTTTTCCCTAATATTTCAGCATGCATTGCCTATGGGTTTGGCCAATATTTTCCCTGATCTGAACTGAAAGCCCACCTCTTTGCTCTACCTGTATGCCGTTTCATCGTTTGACAAACATGAGAACAAAAAAGGCCTCATAAAGACAAAATGGCTGTATCAAGCCTATAGTGATATAGGGGACTAATTGTAAATGTATATCTAATAGCATACACAGCTCAAATATGTTCAGTTTCTACAAAGAATACACTGACATATATTAAAAAAATGTTTTGAATAAAGGCATTAAAGGGAACCTGTCACCAGGAAAATTCAGCCAAATCTGCAGTCACCATGTCATAGAGCAGAGGGAGCAAAGCCTATATATAGGTTTGTGAGAAAAGATTCAGTATAACCTGTGTTTTCATCATTTGAACCTTTTCTCTTTCTGAGATTCTATGTTACGTCACGCGAGCCCTGCAGCCAATCAGCATTGGTTTCCCTCTCTTCTCCTTCAGACAAATCACATCTATAAGGAGGAGGTCAGAGAGCAGCTGTAGATCTGACTTCCTCCGGATATCTAACTTGTCCGAAGGAGGGGAGAGCAAAACCAGCGTTGATTGGCTGCAAGGATCGCATGACTTAAAAATGTTAAGTGATCCCCGAGACAGCCAGTGCCAACGCTGCTGGAACGGCGCCAGCACCGGAGGTGAGTATAAGTGTAATTCTGTTATTGAGGGGAAGCGTAGGCATAGATAAGTAGTGAGTTAGTACAGAGTTAAAGCTGTTTTATAGGGAGAAATGGACTAACATTTCTTCAAGCTTATGTGCAGGACTAATCAACAATTACCTGAAACATTTAGATAAAGTTATTGTTGCACAAGGCGGTCACACCAGATACTGAAATTGGATGATTTTCCTCATTTAAAAAATTACAAAGTCTAATATTTTTGACTCGTTTGTTTGATTTGACTTTGTTTTTCTACTTTTAGAAGAAAGACTTATGAAAATCTAATGTAGTTTTAGGTCACATTTATGCAGAAATATACAGGAATCTAAAGGGTTCACAAACTTTCAAGTACCATAGCTGCATTGACTCTCAAATGCACAGGCTGATTGGTGGAACATGAAGTTGATGGTTCCCAGTCCCACCACTTAGTTCAACTGTATCTGCATCCTGGGGATACAGATACTGTCGCAATTAAGATGCCATGGGGAATGACACCGGGCCCCCTCACTTATAGGCCTAATATCAGCCTCATGGTCTACTGCTACTAGCTGTACGCTATAAGCCGTATGAAAGTGAACACTTCTATATCTGTGATGTAGCTTGTTAAGCTATGACTGCTATTTTATTATATCTTTTATTTTCGGCATCAGATGTGTGCCTGGATTGGACTTATTTAAACATTATTTGTGCACAGCTATGTTGAATTAGTAGAGCTTATCCAATATTGCTTTACTTTATTTAACCCCTTCAAGACATGGCCATTTTCCGTTTTCTCATTTTCGTTTTTTACTCCCCCTTTTCCAAGAGCCATAACTTTTTTATTTTTCCATCCATGATGGGTTTTTTTGCAGGACGAGTTGTACTTTTGAATGACACCATTCATTTTAACATATAGTGTACTGGAAAAGGGGAAAAAAAAATTCCAAGTGTATTGAAATTGCAAAAAAAAAAAGTGCAATTTCACAATTGTTTTTTTTATTTATTTATCATGTTCACTATATGTTGTGAAGGGGTTAAAGGAAACCTGTCACCTGATTCATGAAACCACAGGCATCATAAATCAGAGGATGATTGCACAATTGCAGCCTGGAATATTTTCTCTGAAACACTCCAGGGTTTCAGAGAAAATATACTTTACAGATCTGGCCAGAGACCACAGCCGCAGACTAGACTAGTCGGGCTTTGCCCCTGGCCGGCTATTCCCAGCATTGCAACAGGTGATTGTTAGGTCTCTCGCTGTGGGAGACCTGTCAATCACCAGCTGCACTGGACGATGGTGGCAACCGGAGGTACATGTGATGTTTTGATTGCCTTTTTGGTTGTTTTTTTGGGGGGGGGGATAAATGAGGCGACAGAAAAACCACAACTCTGGCTGGATTTCCATTGAAGTCACCATTTGTACATTATTGAGTTTATATTGTGTCTAGTTATGGTTATTCCTTTGCACATACTGTAATTGTGCCTCTATTGGATTTATGTGATTGTTTGATGCGTCTAGTGCAGGTTTTATATATATATATATATATATATATATATATATATATATATATGTTAGTGTATTAATTAGAGATAATGAACGTATTTCTATTAGATGTACATTTACAATTAGTCCCCTACATCACTATAGATTTATAGCCTTTTTGTCTTTGTGGGATGTTTTGTTTAAATGATTTGTCATTCTTTCCATATATGTATTGGATATTGAAATAATGCAATAATAAAGTATTTTGTGTGCTTTACAAAAGCTAGTACTCTTTTATAGACAGGAGAGCAGGAGCACTGCCGGATTGCACTTGATTACAGGCCGTGAACAGCAAGTTACATAAAAGAGACACCTAATGGCCAACACTTTGAGTAAGACTTCTTTGCAGATTGTACATATTATCTATTAAGCACAATCAGGTTGTCTCTAAGTACAATGGCTAACTTTCCCAGAAATGCCAAATGTAACACCACTGACACTTACCATTGGTCTACATTATGTTGCTAGTGTATTTTATATGTCTGTTTGTATTTTGGGACAATAGATGGCTCGTTACTTTAGTTTAGTTAGCAGCAATTTTTCACAGTTTCAAGAAACGTTCAGAAGCCTAATTTTTGGGGGCTAATTCAGTTATCAAGAGTTTTTCAGGGGCCTATATAATAGATACCCCCCACCCAGTCCCCCATTTTGAAAAGTATGGAAAAATGCAAGAGCGCAATAGGGTCTTATCCAATTAAAAAATGTTACAGAAGTATTAAAAATTGCTCACCTTGTTGGGTTGTGTGGGACACAACACCTATAAAGTCTGGACTCCAGATGCTGCAGGTTCCTATGGACGTGACAGAGATAGATGCTGGGAAAGGAAGTAGTTTCTGCGCTCTCTGGAGTCACAACAAACCATTAGTATGGATAAAAATGTAGGTTTATTGTCTACACGTTTCAGAGTAAAAGACTCCTTCCTCAGGACTACCATACATAACACGTAGACAATAAACCTACATTTTTATCCATACTAATGGTTTGTTGTGACTCCAGAGAGCACAGAAACTACTTCCTTTCCCAGCATCTATCTCTGACATTTTGAAAAGTACACACCTTACTGCATTCACAATAATATTGAAGAAGTTTCTAAACCCTTCAGGTGCTTCACACAAATGAATGTAAAGTAGAATGAAAAAATGATAAATTAATTTTTTCACTAATATGTTGTTTTAGCCCCAAATATTTCCTTTTTACAAAGAGAAAAACACCCCACAGTTTGTTATGCTGCTACACTCAAGTGTGCAATAACCTATATGTGACCTGAATCTGTTGTTTGGGCACACGGCAGGGCTCAGAAGAGGTTTTGGAGCACAGATTTTGCTGGATTAGTTTGCAGGCATCGTGTCACATTTGTAGAAACCCTGAGATGCCAACACATTATAAATCCCCCAAAAGTGACCCCATTTTAGGAACTATGTACTCAAGAAGGTCAGCTAGGGTTTTAGTAAGCACTTTGACCCCCGGTGTTTCATAAATTTGTATAGCAACGGGCAGAGAAAAAAAAAAAAAAAGCTCTTTAAAGATATATTTTTTAAAGAGATAATAAGGGAAATAGCACACCACAATGTGCTCTACAATTTACCCTAAATATGGTTATGATCATATACTATTGCTTGAATATAGTGCTCAAAAGGCAAGGAGGGTCAATTGGAATTTGGAGTGCAGATTTTGTTGGGATAGTTTTCAGTCACCATATTACCACGTAACCACGTAACATCATCATATGAGCAGTCCAGAATTCCTTAAAGGCATAGTAATCTTAGTGTATGTAAACTTTTGACTTTGCAGTAAGTAATAAAAATGCCTTAAAACATTCTCTCTCTCTCATTATTCTGGCATTTGGCCAATATTAAAAATGATGGTAATCCTAAATTACCTAAAACGGGAAAGGTTTATTCTGATTTCATGTCAGATATTGAGAAAAACATGCAGATGTGTCTTTTTATATAGTGTATGGAAACTTCTGGTTTCAACTGTATATGTCTGAATATATTTATATATTTTATCCCTGTGAGTGTATATAAATATATATGTATATATGTGTCATAACATTTTAATATTTCTATAGCACTATCAGATGTATTAGAGCTTGATTTCTTAATCACTTTCTATCTCTTTTTTTCGAAAAGCAAGGTGACTAAAAGATAGCAATTCTGACTTTTTTTATTGTTTTCACTGTGTGGAAGAAACAACAGTGAAATGTTATAGTGTGGTTTGTTATAAGGAGATACCGAATATCTATAGATTATTTATTTATATATATATATATATATATATATATATATATATATATATATATATTTTTTTTTTTTTTAACCAAAAACACCAAATGTTGGTATATAAGCAATGCAAAAGTATAGTCAACAGGTTGTAAGATGTATTGTGACAGATATACCTAAGAAAGTATCTCAGTCTAGTTTAAATTCTGTATGGTAATAAGCAGTGTATAAAATGCCATTACATCAATATAGAAATAATATTAGTTAGGGCAGAGGAGAAGCCCATCTCAACACCACCCTAGCAGGGACAAAAGAGGGAGGCCACTCTTCTTCGTCAAGTATCACAAATAAACAAATTAGTGGATCTTTATGAAGTCACAGCTCCAGGTTTGTAGAGAAGAAATCTACTACCTTTGTCCTCGGTCCAAAAATCTATTTCCTCGGTGTAATAGGGCAAGCACATACCATATGCCAGAAATCAGCAGGAGACAAAAGACATGTAAAGATTCCCTAAGGTCACAATACAGCTCCTCAAAGTGAGGGGATCATTTGTTTTCACTTATCTAATACCAGGAGAGGAGCATTGGCTAACTTAGCCCTAATGAGATATGAATAGATCAAGGAGACTAGTCCCCTGGGAACTTGGGAATTCCAATTAGAGGATACGTAGAGACCGATAATCTGAGATTTGGAAATTGTGTGTTTAGGGCAGGGCTATGGAGTCGGAGTTGTGGAGTCGGAGCCCATTTTGGTGGAGTCGGAATAAAATGGACCAACTCCGACTCCTAAAATATATAATAAATAGGATACAGTAGTTTAATGCAGTTTGTGGGGAATATTTTTTTCATAAGAATTTGGGAAAGTTATGAAATGTTCTATAAATGTCAATAAGGCAACAAGAAAAAGAAGTATGCATAGATATGGATCACCAAGGACAAATATATTTTAAATAGATTTTAATAATTTTATTGTACAAAAAACTAGACAAACACACCAAAGCTCAAAACAATTAAAAAAGCACACCCCTTAAACATGGTCATCAGCCACAACATAATAGTGTGTTTTCCAAACCTCTATAAAGAGTCAACAATGGGTATGACTTATACAGCCCTATATGATACAACCTGGTAAATCCTATAAATATTCAAACTCAGATAGTACTCACACTATAAATGTCTGTCCTATTCCTGATCTAAGGGTTCAGACTTTTAGCTGAGATTAATCTGTGCTATAGTAAATTTATCACTTAAACATGAGCCACGTATGAGGGAGTCGGAGTCATGGAGTCGGTGTCATGGAAATTGAGGCGTCGGAGGTTTGGCTTACCGACTCCACAGCCCTGGTTTAGTGTATGCTTAATTTAAAGATATCCCTATTAATGGGTTTTAGCTAGTTTTCTTGTATTTACGCAAAAGATAGGAGAGTATCATTTGGACCGTATTTTGTGCATCCAAAAATGTAATTTTTGTAGCATGGTAAGATGTCAGGCCTGTATTGTTCTACAAAGGGGTCTTATCAGGAATAACAATATAAGAATTAATTAGTTAAACTGCTTTCCACCCTTTTTATGCCGTCTTATGTATTGGAAGAAATTTCCAGGCAGTTACTGGATATGAATCTAGGAAGGGCCATAACAGTGTTACATTTAGGTAGTAAACCAGATGTCTTTCTGAAGTGGGCGAAGGATGTGGCGCGATCCCATAGCTCAAGTATTTGAGTTGGCCAGCCAGATAGTAAAGATATACATTGGAGAGAGCCATGCCAGCTGAGTGTTTAGGTCTCTGTGGTTTGGCTAGTTGTATTTTAGATCTTAAGGGCCCTCACCCCAGATAAAGAAGGAAATCATGGAGTCGAGGGCTTGAGAGAAAGGTTTAGGAAAGGGATGGAATATGTGTGGTAAGGCATAAAGTCATTTCAGCAACACTACCATTTTAATAAGCTTCATGCGATTTGCCACTGACAGAGGTAAGACTGCCCCTATTTTGAACTTTTATTTAAATAAAGGAATCACATAATTTACATTGAGAAAGAGGACCTGACTCAAATTCCTAGTGATAGGACCCCCTAAGTGTTTGAACTGAGAAACCACCTTCAAAATGGACACTGAGGTTTGCACCAAGTGGGATTTCTCTGAGAAAAAGAAAATCAAAGAAAATTTGGCTCGGTTTATGCAAAGGCCAGAGCACTTCCCACAATTATCTATAATATGCATGGCTCAAGGCAAAAAAACATCAGGTTGTGAAAAAGGAATAGGACTATGTTATCTGTGTAAAGTCCCACTTTTTCCTCATCAGCTGAATACCTGATGCCCTGGTATTTCTAGATCAGTACGTACAGTAGTTGAATTACCAAAGGCTCCATGTTGATCGCAAATAACAGGGCAAGAGGAGGCAATAAAGAGCTGGCCATTGATAGAAATTGCTGACTTTGCGTACTTATACAGTATGGACACCATAATATGAAATTTGGTCCATCCACTTTGGGTGAGGAAAGGACACTATGGAATTAAAGGCATCCTCCCACTTCTCCATGCCCACCTGAGATTATATTTGTCCCCGTCCAATAGTGTCTGAGGTGCTCTTCCCCGGTATAAAACTTGATTGGTCTGGGTGTACAAGATATGCTATCACCTTGTTTAACTTATTAGCTACTTACGCTTGTACTTTATAGTCAGTATTTAACAAGGATTTTGGCCTATATGTAGCACAGTCTTTATCAGGTTTCTGGAGCAAAACTATGGATGCTTGGTGAGCCTATGAGGAGCATCTAAGAAATTACGTAGCCTCTGCTGTTCAAAGGAGAAGATGAAGGTGGCTAATAAAGATAGCAATAGCTCCTCTTGATATTTAAGATATAGTTCCAAGGGAAGTCTGTCAGGGCGCAGTGCTTTACCTTTTGTCATCTGCATTAGACCCTCCAGCAATTCACCCATCATCAAGGGCTTTCAAGGTGAGCATGAAGGTCATCTGATAACACAGAAGTGACCAAATCCTCCAGATTCCTGTCAAGGTATCCTAATCCAATTTACTTGTGTGCAACTTTTGTTAAAAGGAAACAAAGTAGTTCAAAATATCTGCGGTATTTAGATGCGAGAGCAAAACATTGCCATCAGGTGAGGCGATTTTTAAGAGGGCCTGGGAGGCGTTACTTGGTGTATTAGATGAGTTAATGGGTTACTTGATTGGTTATCCATTTCAAAGTATTTTTGACTGTTAAATAAGAGTCGTCTTTTGTTCTTCTTCTGAATATTAGAGATAATCTCTACCTGCCTGTACTTAGGTCACTGTATTATCATCAGAGCAATCAACCATATAGTTCATATAGTGGAATAAGCCTCTGTGAGCGTCCACTCCCTCTCCGTCGACTCCCTCTTAAAATATGATATAGAACATTGTAGACACAAAAGCAAAAAAATCTTTTAGGATATAAAAAAAACTAATGGAAAATTGTGTAAGTTATTTTACATTAAGAGTACTTTCAACTGGTCTGAATTCTATCTTGTTTATCGAAGAATGTGAGCCGGAAGGGAGGCATTTGCTCTGCTGTGGTGTAGATGGCTAAAGATGAGCTATATGGGAGAATGGTCCAAAATTGTCCGCACAGCATAAAGAAACTAGGGATAAACATGGTCTGGGCTATTGGGATCACCATGGGTGTATACAAATTTACAATTGTCATATATTATTTCGAAAGCATCAGTCGTTGAAAGATTTTTACAGATTACATTAGCAGCATCACACAGTTTTACATTAATACTAGGTTCCACCGGATATGGAAGTGCTCGGTAGAGAGCAGTGGAGAACTCCCTGGTTACCAGCAACCTCGGTCCCCGTCTCAGAGACTCTAATGGGTTGTGATATTTAGTGGCCAATAAACAAATTGAGCTTTTATAATGTGAAGTACACTGGTTTAGGGGCAGACCAAAAGTAATGGAGAGTCAGTAGACAAAGGGGGGTCACAATCTATTAGACATTTATGGCATATCTAACTGATATGCCATAAATGTCTGATATTTTGGGACCCATCTCTGGGATCCCACATGTATCTCCAGATTGAGAATTCCCTATTCTGGCTGGTGTCCAATCACCAGTGAGTGGAGAGGAACACCTATAGCAATGAATGTAGCACGGTACAACCTATGTGAGACAACCACTTTAAGATGTGGGTGCTGTATGCAAAGTGCACACATTACCTAAACATCTGGGTCTTAGTGCAGATTGGCTGGGTACAAAGTATGAACTCAGTACTAACTGCAATCTTTAATGGTTTGTCCAGGCGTGTGGGAGAAGCCTGCAATCACTCTATCTGACTATGTGCCGTTCTCACTGTCTCCACTCCCCGGTATTCCCGATGTGAGCAAGCAGTCATGTGAGCTCATGTAGACTTGCATACTTGCGGTCAAGATTGACTAGAGATATTCGGCTTCTCTCAACAGGAGTGAATCAGCCCGCAAAAAAAACACGTCCTCAGGCTGTTGATGGAAAAATAAAAACAAGTTTTGGCTCTTTGAACGAGGAGAGGTAAAAACAATAGTGCAAAAAATGGAAAATCAACAAAACAATTGATTGGAAGGGGTGACAGTAGTCGGACTCCTATGGATCTAATATATATGTTTTTTTCCTAAAAGTAAGACATCAATTTGAAAAAGCCGGGCCCCTGCCAAGGTCATGACTTTGTGCCTGTGCTGTGCTGCAGGATCTGATTAAAAAAGCCTTTAAAAATGTAAAAGTTTCTTCTCTGACGGGAGCCACGTCCAGCTACTGGTTCATCATTGTGGGTGAGCAGGGAAGGATGAGTAAAAGCTGAGTGAGTCCTTGGTGAGCTGACATGTCTGTACATGATGGATGTGTTTTCTGTGCATCCATGATTCTGTCTTCACCAGCTGTCAAGTTTCAGCACAATTTTATCCAGTACTGATTACTCTTTCTACATCCTAAGAAGGATCTCTTCTCCCTAGTGACATCCCCGCACAGTTTCCGTTTGGTGTTTTTTCTCTTTAAACCCAACCTATGTGATCCCCCTGAAAACTGTTTTTTTCTGTTCTATTGTCCCAGAGAGACTACGCGTTCCGCCCATTTTACCATTTGCATTTTGTCAGAAAATTTAAAAAAATAAGTGCCAAGGTGTCTGTGGCCTTTTATAAATATAAAAGTTACAACTGGAGCAACTTTCTTTGAAAGAATAACCACTGTTTCAATTTTTGTTTCCTAAATCAATAGTACATGTGAAAAGAAGCAACTTGGTAATATATCTTATCAGACATATTACAAAGAATTTTCTTTCTCTTCCAGGACCGACCATTCATGCTCAATATTCTCAATTTGTGGATAAAATCTGTATTCAGTGAAGACACATATTTGCTGAGATAGGAGATGGCTGTTACTTCTGATAAAATTCTATGTAGAGGGGATAGAAAATTGGAGCTAGAGGCCGAGCTCCTCCCTTCTCCTCCCTCATCCCCTCTACATAGAATATTGTCAATTGCAACAGCCATCTCTAGAGATGAGCGAACCCGAACTTAAAAGTTCAGGGTTCGTACCAGACAGTTAGTGTCCAGTGCTAAATGCCAAACGCGAACGTCTACCAGAAGCCTGTTGAGGAGTTCCGAGGAAAGTCTGTTTCAGAGAGAGAGAGGGAATTTTCCAGCTCAAAAGTTCGGGTCCTCATTGTTATCAATACGGTTCGGGTACAGTTCTGGTACTTGAACCGAAGTTTGGAATACTTTTCGGGTAGGGTACCAGAACAAAAACTTACACCACTCCGCTCATCCCTAGCCATCTCCTATCTCAGCAATGTAAAAATCTGTCTTCACTGAATACAGATTTTACCCAGAAATTGATGGTTGCACTTTAAGTAATGCCATTTGACAAAACCATCTGCAAGAATCATATGGGTTTATAAATCATCCCGCAGATAAATAATAAATCTTCTGTAAATTAGCACTATAACTTAGAAAAGATCTGACTAGGGAGGCTTGTTCCATAAACAACATTTCTTTCTGAAGTTCACATACAGCAGAACTGTTCATTCCACAGGAGGCCATGGAAGGTCAGTCAGAAGCAAAACATCAACTACAACCAGGTCACTTAGACCTTTCTTCATGCTAAGGTTTTAACTTATTGGAAATATTTGTTGTTTAGCCTTCATTTTGTTGATAAATTAGTGGATTTATGTTTAACCATAGTTGGAAAATAGGCTGCGTTTTGCTAACGTTCTCAATGCATGCATCCTACACTTGTAACGTTAATTTAAATATTCCTTCAAAAGGAAAAGATTATTTTCTCTAACAATATGACACTGAGTAACGCGAGTCCACTCATTGAGCATTCAATGTGGATTTTACTTACGGGAAGTCCGCAGCATGTTATAGTGCCAGCAGAAGTCATTCATCCTATCTACATGCTGTGTATTTTTTTTTACTTTTTGCTGCAGAATCTGACCTAAATTATTATTTTTTTTAGTTTGCAGCATGTCAATTCCTGTTGTACAAACTTACCTTCTTGGTGTGTATTTTATCAATTTGTTTTAACGGGGCCCTGAAGTGCACAGGTTTAGACTGCCGGCCTGGCATTGTTTTCTTGCATTTTTTTGGTGCACTTACACACAATAAAGTGCAGAAAATATGCACAGAGTTTAGATGCAGAATTGCTACGGATTTCAGTTTAGAAATCTGCATATAAAATCTACAACAAATACGCAGCATGTGAACCTGGCCTTAAAGGGGTTTTCCCACAAATAAAGTACATTTTAATCAATAGATCTTGGAATAATAATGACTTCCACAATTGGATGTGTTTAAATAAAATGTTCCTGTGCTGAGATAATCTTATAAATGTGCCCCTGCTGTGTACTGTGTAATGGCTGTGTCTGACTGTACAGGAACATGGTCTGATCATACCACAGCTCCTGGGCAGGGGAGGAAGAAAAAGACTATACAGACATTACAGCACGGCGATCACAGCTGATTCTTTCTGTGAGGTGAAACATTTCCCTGCCTGTTTTTAAGAAATGTTTTACCTCACAGAATCAGCTGTGATCCTATGCTGTCCTGTCTGTATACTCTTTTGCTTCCTCGCCTGCCCAGGAGCTGTGGTATGATCAGACCATGTTCCTGTACGGTCAGACACAGCCATGACACAGTACACAGCAGGGGCACATTTATAAGATTATCTCAGCACAGGAACATTTTATTTAAACACATCCAATTGTGGAAGTCATTATTATTCCAAGATCTATTGATTTAAATGTTGGTTAAAATTAACTTTGTTTGTGGGAAACCTCCTTTAAAGACCTTAGTGCAAAGGTTTTCTTTTTTTTTCTGCTTTGCTGCCCTGTAGTAAATAATGCTCCATGAATAGTGTGATTACGATTAGTTGTAGAGAATTTGTACTATGAGCTATATGCTATAAAGACTAGGGTTGAGCGAGTATGTTCTGTCCGAGTATGCTCGGCCGAGCTCCGAGTATGTACAGCTGCTCGGTGATATGGTTGAATCGCTCCCGTGTGCATGATTTGCAACTGTTTGACAGCTTTATTACATGTGAGGAATGTGTAAGAAATAGACATTCCTCCCATGTAATAAAACTGTCAAACAGTTGCAAATCATGCACACAGGAGCGATTCAACCATATCACCGAGCAGCTGTAAATACTCGGAGCTCGCCCGAGCATACTCGCCGAAAGGGTTAATAGAACATACTCGCTCAACACTAATAAAGACTAATCTAAATATGTCATCACTAAATGACGTAGTATGGGGTGGATGAATTAGTGGAGCTGGTTAGACCACTTCGGGGCCAGTTACATTTGTTTAGTAGCCTGGTAATAAAAACTACCCAGACAACACATAACATTCCAAAAACTTATATAGAAAGTGACAGCAGCACATTTTTAGGCCTGTTGGCAATCTGACATCTGAGTTTTGCCCTGATCTAATATAGATCACATTTCTACATGTTCTAATAATATATCATATAAGTCAATAATTGTATTGTGTATGTAAACATTTCTCTGGTGTGCATACACACATGAGCATACAGTCTCCTATTCATATGATGAATTGCCATATGACTATATTTGTGTATCACTATTGTGACCATATCATCAACCAAGTTGCTGAAGAGAGTGTTGGGGAAAGGATATCGTTGTTTTAACCCCTTTATGTCAGTCATCATATATTCTTTTTGTACTTAGTAACACATTGCTAGCTCCTGAAAAAAAAAAGATCCATGGAAATAATGCCTTTTTCACTACAACGTTAAAAACTGTGCTTTGTTTAAACGCCATGTTAGCGAAATTTCAGAACATTTTTCCTAACCCCTTTACGTCAGAAGCTTGTGTATGGGGAGAGCCCGCCACATCCCTGACAGGTCATGGCTGTGTGCTACAGCCAGGATCTGCCTCTAACAATCGCGGGTGGAGCGGAGCTGTCAATCTCTGCAGTGACATTTAACACACGCTGGCATGGGGGCGCGTCATTCCATGACCCCATCAGTGCACGTGATGGGATCGCAAGTCACCAATGGGTTGTTATGATAGCCAAGTGTCTGTAGAAGACCTCCATGCTTTTCATTACAGAGCTCGTTTGAAATCCAGCCTATGGCCAGGCTTCAAAAAAGACTGTGATTTTTGCTTTATACAGCAATGCTGTGCCATCACTGTACATAGCAGAAATGATCAGACTAGCGCAGCTTTAAGGGAACTATTAAGAACAATGAAAAGTAAAAAAATATTTATCTTTTTTAAAAATCTAAAAGTTCAAACCACCCTCCTTTTCTCCCATAAAAAAAATAAAGATAATAAAAAATAACTCATATGTGGAATCGCCGAGCTCAGAAAAGTACGATCTATCAAAATATAAAAATAATTAATCTGATCTGTTTTTTTAAAAAATGTAATAACGCCAAAATTATGCTTTTTTGGTTGCTTCAATTCCACAAAAAATGTTGTAACAAGCGATCAAAATTTCACATCTATCCCAAAATGAAAACTTTGCTGGGTCTCTGAAAATGGCGACACTACCCACCCCCACCCCACCCCCCATTTTTTTTTTGAAAACTTCTAAAAAAAAATTCACCACTAAAATTATAAAAAAAAAAAACTGGACATGTTTGGTATCACCGTAATCGTACTGATGAGCAAAATCCATTTTTCCCATAAATTTGATTAGCAACAGATAAATTTGATGCAAATTGTAGGTACTCCAATTGCCCTGAAAGTTCTGTATAGCACTCTGAGGTCTTTAAAGGCTTTATCCAACATATTTCAGTCTTTTTAATGCAAACACAGTCTTAGTAATGTCAAATTGACCTTACCATAGCAATGAACGTTAACCCGGTCGTAACCAACATCTGATATAATAACACAATGCACTTACACATTTTTCGGGCCCGATTCATCAAGACCGGCATTTTTCAGGTCTATATTGATGAGGATGTGAGGTGCTTGATTAATTAATAGTCCAACGTGTAAGATATGCTAATGCCACCATGCATCATGAATACTGAGCCCCCTAGGTACAGCATGGGGGGCTCAAAATGGAGAAGAGGTAGCATGGAGGGTGCTCAGTATGGATAAATAACAGCATGGGGGCCAAATATGGAGAAAGGGAAGCATTAGTAGGCTCAGTATTGAGAAAAGAAACATGGGGACTATGTTTAGAGAAGGGAAAGCAACAAGGCATAGTATAGAGGGTTGGACAGCATGAGGGGCTAAGTATGGAGAGAGGTCAGCATGAGGGACTTGGTATAGTGAAGGGGAAGCATGGGGGTTCAGTATGGAAACTGAACAGCATGGGGATCTCAGTATGGAGAAGGGGCAGCAGCCAACATGGGGGCTAAGTATAGAGAAATGGCAGCATGAGGTGGAACAATGTGAAGAGGGGGCAGCATGGGTACATAGTGAGGAGGAGTACAGTTTGTCAGTTGTAGTTTATAGAAAATGTGTGTGGCAGTCATAGTTTACCTGGGCAGACAGTGTGGCGGTCATAGTATATGAGGGGGAACAGTGTGATAGGAATATTTTATTGGAGAGGATAGTGTGAGAGCCATGTATCATAAGAAGGACAATGTGAGGTAACTATTTGTGTAGGGAGCACAGTGTGTGGCAATTATTCATATAGGGGCACAGCATAAGGCTCATTTAGAGCACAGCATGTTTGTTTATTTTTATTCAGGTGGCATTATAATGACAGTGTTATTTTTAAGGGCACTCTGTTGGGATGTGTTGTGTAAGACCTGAGAAGAGGGAAGTCAGCAGGGACAAGCTTTGGCTGTGAAAAGTCATCATGGTTTCAGGACCAGATGAAGAAGAAAGCAATGCGAACAACTCCAATCAGAGAAGATGTCACCTATAAAGTGCCTGCATGTAAGATTGCATTTACATTGGATAATCACGGTCTTTAAATGACTGGATGTGTATAAAGCCAATCGGCAGCCATTCAATTTCCTGTTTAGACAGGCCAACCACCCTTTCACATACACTATTCGAACGTTAACATCATTGTTCTGTGGGCACAAAATAGATTATTCTTGGCAGCACATGTTTACACAGGACGATCTGCTACTGAGAACGATGAAATTTAAGCAAGCTTAAAAATAATTTCACCCAACAAATGAACATTCTGCTTGTGCATTGGGTGATTGACAGAATGTTTAGATAGACCGATATTTGGTACCCAATTGTCATTCAGTGTAAATGTACCTTAAAGAGTAACTCATTTTTTGGGAGAATTTTTTTTAAATGTTTTCAGCCCTTTAATTGTGAACACATTGATTGGAGACCCAGTCCTGAGATTCCCACTAATCACTCAAAAGATTCCTTACAGTACGCAGCTCAGGGGACAGGAGAGTATACACACAGCGTAGAGGGGATTCAATAGAAAATTATAGTTTTTTTGTGTGCTCCTGTCTCCTTAGCTACACACTTCTAAGAGGTCTTTTGAGCAAACCGTGAGGGTCTCAGAACTCAGACACCACCGATCTACTCAGAATTAAAGGGCATAAAACTTGTAAGATATCTTCCAAAAGTTAAGTTACTCTTTAAATTTTTAGTATTACTACCTGGGTCTCATCAGTACTGGGTTTCTTTGTGGTCCTCAGTCTGATGATAGCTGGTAAGAACAACTCCCATCATCTCTTTGCCATTGCTAAGGACATAGTCGGAGTTGCAGGTTCATCTGATACAATTGTACATACTGGAGGCTGACCTAACATTGCAATTGATCACTCATACTAAGCTTGGTGATATATTCATCTATTGACTATGGTTCTGGTGAAGCGAGAAGAATGGTCAGGTCAGTTCTTTGAACTGCTTTGTCTATTTGGAAACTGAAGTGGTTAAAAGGAGCTCAAAAGATGGAACATATGAAGAGCAACTTGCTTTTACATTGTATATGGTCACTCTTTTAAGCATTTATCGCTTTTTCAGGCAAGTTACGGAGCGTACCCACTTGGAAAAGACATTGTGTGCACATGCTCTCAGTTTGACTTACTAGAACGGGGTTCAACCATTTAAAGTGCATAAGGCAGCATGAACGCCAAATATGGCCCTTACGACACACACATTTTGTAAATTAGACAGTCGTAGTTAAAGAGGTTGTCCACTACTTTTCCATTCATGTCACCCGGCACTCCATCGATCAGCTGTTATCGGTGTCGGTGGTGGCGGTTGCCGGCCGGAAATACTCTCTTACCTGAGCTGCTCTGTCTACTTGTAGTGGCTGCGGCTTGGGACTGCATATCTGTAAACAGAGCAGCTCGGCAAGTGAGTACTCTCCTGCTGGCGGCCACTGCCGTCACCGATAACAGCTGATCAGCGGGGGTGCCAGGTGTCGGATCCCAGCCGATCAGATATTGATGACCTATCCTGAAGATAGGTCATCAGTGTAAAAGTAGTGGACAACCTCTTATTTTAGGGAATTTTCTTTTATATTTTTAAAGAACAATTATCCCCCCTTTACAAAATAAGATTGCACAATGCAAAATTTCAATACTGTCACTTTTGACAAGCAAGCACACTGTCTGACACTGATTTCATTTTTTTTTTTATTGTAAAAATGTTGTGCTGTCTTGCTTCTGCTTTTCAGTGCATTAAGAATGATGACAAAAATGTGTAATTGTAATTCAAATGCAGCAGGACTATTGATGGCTACACCTGATCACTGATCAATCACAGTGCCGCCAGCACCACCCCTATCTCTATCTCCCTATCTATTGAATCTCTGTATTAAGGCTCGCACACATTCGCATATAAAAAATCAGTCCACTCTCGCTTCTGAAAAGCTGGACGAATGGAATCCGTATGGTTGAATTTATGTCATGCGATTGCAATGCGAGTGTGCGATTATTTTCTTGCGTGGCATCTGTATGACATGCTTATGCAATCAAAATGATGATAGAAAGATATTACATATAATAGATAGATAACAAATAAATAGATAGATGTGAGATAGATAGAATAGATGGATAGAATAGATAGGTAGAATAGATAGAAAAAATAGATCGAATAAATAGGTAGAATAGATAGGTAGATTAGATAGAATAAATAGGTAAAATAGATAGGTAGAATAGATAGATATCCTGCACATATATAATTTCACAAGCCCTGTACATATTATAAACTACACCCTATACTGCCTTTCATGAGGCACTAAAGGGTGTTAAGGCTGGTTTAATCTAATAAAAATAATAAAAAAAAATCTACGTGGGGTCCCCCTATTTTTCATAACCAGCCAAGGTAAAGCAGACAGCTGTGAGCTGATATTATCAGGCTGGGACGGTCCCTGGTTATTGAGCCCTTCCAAGCCTAAAAATACAAGCCCGCAGCAGCCCTAGAAGAAGCGCATCACATGAGATGCACCCATTCTGGAGCTTGCCTCGCTCTTCCCAATTACCCTGGTGAGGTGGCAATCGTGGTAATGGTAGTTGGGGTTGATGCCAGCTGTGATTTGTCAAAAATCACAGGTGGCATTAAGCCCTGGTGTTAGTAATGGAGAGGTGTCTATCAGACACCCCCATTACTAACCCAGTAATCAAAAAGAAAACCCCCCATAAAAAACACTTTATTTGAAAAAACACTCCCTGTCACTTTCCCTGATTCACCAATTAAAAGCCCAAAAAAGAAGCCATGCAGGTCCACCGTAGTCCACCAAATCCAACATAGTCCACAAATGGAAACCTGAAAAACATAAAAAGAGAGGAAAAAAACAAGACAATGTCCCTCGTTCACCAATTTATTAGAAAAAATGTTCCCACACAGGTCCGATGTAGTTCAGCGTTCCTTGAATCTGGCCCCGGCGACTATGAGTAGCAGTAAGTATTGTCACTGCTATTCACAGTCACCGGGTAATGACGTCACCACTTATCAGAGTTGTCGGCTCCCGCTGACAGGTGGTCCGTGTGCCATCCGATTTTTTCTTGCACCCATTGACTTGTATTGGCAAGTATCGTCCCATATACACGGTCAGTCGCAGCATGCTGCGATTTTTTGCTTAGACTGATTCCAGCTAAAGAAAAACTCACATATCTGCTCTGCGTCATTGAATAACATAGGTCAGAGTGCAATGCAATGTTTTCTCGCATTGCAGTCCTCTGTATTATACGCCAGTGCAAGCGAGCCTTTACAGACTACTAAAATAATCTTTTTCAGTGCTGCAATTATACAACATATTATTCCTTTTCCAGTGTTTAGGACTTTTTCTTCCTGTCTCTGTTCCTGAGCTTTGATTGCTTTAACTATCCTAAAATCACCCTAAAATGGCTGCTGCGTTCTCTGCCTAGGCTATTATACTGGCTATGATAGTCCCTCCAGATTGGCTACATTATCCCATGTGATGTGACAGCTTCAAGGCATTATGCGTCAGCCTTCTATTACTGATGCAATCTTCTAAAATGTGCAGTGAAAGGTGTCGGGCATTTTTAGGTGATTCGCACCAATTGAATCACAAATTGTTTGAATTTGCCGGGATCTGTGAATTTCATTGAATTTGAATAGAATTTGGCCATCTTTAAAATTAGCCATAACTGTATACCATTATAATAACCATGAAGGAGTATGAAGTGATGTACCCACCACATGTAGAATGATTCTATGTTACCCTAACCACTATAGTGTATGAAGTGATGGACCGAACAGATTTTATACTGTCACATTATACATAGCGCTTTACATGTGATAAGGGGTATACATAATAAAAACATAGTACAATAATACAGTACAATAATCATGAACAACACAAGTCACTGATCGGTACAGGAGGAGCGAGGACCCTGCCCGCGAGGGCTCACAGTCTACAAGGGATGGGTGAGGATACAGTAGGTGAGGGTAGAGCTGGTCGTGGAGCGTTATGGTGGAGCCGTGGTTACTGCAGGTTGTAGGCTTGTCAGAAGAGATGGGTCTTCAGGTTCCTTTTGAAGGTTTCCATGGTAGGCGAGAGTCTGATATGTTGGGGTAGAGAGTTCCAGAGTAGGGGGGAAGTGATATAATGACTTTATTGTTATAGCATTATAACTGTGATATACATCCTCATTATTATACCTACTAACAAATATTTAAATATTTTAGAACATGAAATGATATAACCAAGAAAAATTATGAAAGGCATATATCCCCAATGTTTTAAAAATAATAATAATAAAAAGAAAAATTAAATAGATAATGAAAATAAAAGAATATTTTCCTCATTAAATACATTTTTTTTAATTACGTAAATGGCCCTTAAAGGGGTATTCCCATCTCCAACATCCTATCCCATTATGTAGTATGTGTAATAATAATAATATCAGCAAATGCCTCCAATTAGAAATGTGGTATAGTTTCTCTGATTCGCTATGTCTCTTTCCTCATGTGCAGGCACTGTAGGACCTTGGGTATTCATGGTTACGACCACTAGCAACTAGCTAACTGTCACTATATCAGTGGTCGTAACCATGGATACCTAAGGTCCTGAAATGCCTGCACATGAGGAGAGAGACATAGTGAATCAGAAAAACTATACTGCATTTCTAATTGAAGGTATTTGCCAATATTATTACTATTACACCTACTACATATTGGGATAGGAGGTTGGAGATGGGAATACCCCTTTAAGTCACAAAACAGTTCAAATGTATCCCTGGTGATTAACATGCTATTTAAATTATTATAGTTCTTTTAAAAAAAATTTTGCCCACGTTTCCTTGGGCCATTTTCAAGCAACAATCAATCAAGACATGATTTTTTTTTTACACGTAGAGTAAAGCTGTAGACATGTCTGCTCCTTTACATAAATTGAATTAAAGAAATAATAGAAAAATAAAGCCACTGGCAAGCATTTTGTACTCTGACAATGCAGTGGCCGCAGTTGAGTCAGTGGTATGCCTGTCAGCCGAATGATAGGGACAATCTAATAATAATAATCTCCAGCGTTCAGCTGCTGGGCTAACCTTTCATGACACTATGAAGTTCTGACCTAGAGAATTAACCAATGAATAGCATAGTGCATCCATGCACATTTACCCGTGCTCTATGGCCCCATGGAAAATCATTTGTGGTTTAAGTATTTTTTTTTTAAAAATCTAATTTTTACATTTGTGCTTTTTGATGGAAATGTTCAATAATCCACACTACTAATTGACTACTATCTAAAAGTCAAAATCAGAAAAATTTTGGGACGAGAACCAAAGCATCATTTTCTGATCTACAAATTCGGAGCTGTATGTTAAACATAAAAACATTTCAAATGCAAATTTAAAAAAAAATGTTAATTACGTCAGTGTTTTAACCATACCTATGAATATGACACATAGTCAAAGTAAGATAAAAGATAACATTTATTGAAACAAATAAAATGAAACAACTTAAAAAATACAAAAAGCAAAACAATGCCCAAAAAGCAACGGACACCAGGGGATAGGATGGCATAAAATCACAAGAAAGACACCAGTCACAGCATATAAGATCTTTCCTAAAACTCACGGGTCATGCATTGCACATATATAATATAATGATACTCAATTTAAAAAGGGGGGGGTTATATTGTAAAAAGTGCTTAGTGCAATAAATATATTCCCAATTGGGTATTAAGAACAGAAGCCCAAATGTATGACAAGAAATTATTAAAGTGAAAAAAGTTTCAAAGTACTTGCGAAAAAATGAAGCACAAAATCAAAAGTGAGGGCTTGACTGTTGCAGAAAAAATTTAGACGGAAAGCATAAGCCTATATATTGGTATTCAGCACAGATCCAAGTGTCATAATGTAAGAGATTATGTTAAAATGAAGTACCTGTCAGTCCCACAATGTCCGCAGGGATCCAACGCACGTTTCGCCAATGGCTTTAACGAGGATGACATCCTCAAGTACTTGGAAACTTTTTTCACTTTAATAATTTCTTGTCATACATTTGGGACGCTGTTCTTAATACTCTATTGGGAATATATTTATTGCACTAAGCACTTTTTACAATATAACCCCCCCCCTTTTTAAATTGAGTATCATTATATTATATATGTGCAATGCATGACCCGTGAGTTTTAGGAAAGATCTTATATGGTGTGACCGGTGTCTTTCTTGTGATTTTGTGCCATCCTATCCCCTGGTGTCCGTTGCTTTTTGGGCATTGTTTTCCTTTTTGAATTTTTTAAGTTGTTTTATTTTGTTTGTTTCAATAAATGTTATATTTTATCTTACTTTGACTATGTGTCATATTCATAGGTATGGTTAGTTTGGCGGACAGAGTCACTTATTACTTACAATTTTCTATGTTGATACGTCAGTGTTTTGTGGCATAAAATTGTGTTTCGTGGGAAATTCCTACATAGATGGATTTATGTCCTATCCTATTTGAGAATTCCTATTCAGGCCTCACATTTGTGTTTTGTTTTGGTTGCTAGTATTTTTTATTTTATTTTAAGAGCTTTGCATTTCTGTGGTTTGTCGGAGGAGAGATTCAACAGATAACTGGCTTCTGACTGCGTTTTTTAATTTTATGTGTTTAATAAATGGTAGAAATCTTTCCTATTGCGCTTCAGAATTGTTTTACTGGAGATATTCATTAATATTACTAAAATAATACATTGGAATGAAATTATGTAAATAATGTGGTTCAATCTCTTAATATAAAATAATCAATTTAGTTTATGAAAATCAAACAGGGATTGGCAGATGAAATTATTTTTTTTTCAATTGGTATAAATAACACTGAAACATTTGTAAATTTGCCCAATATGTTAGTTTCTTACTTTAATAAAATTTCTGCATAAATGCAGACTATGCATAGATGATATTTGACGAAGAGCCATATGATAACATCGGTATTTATACAGTATTCGCTGATTATCCTGCTTTTGACATTGAGCATACAATTGTATTAGTCTGTAAAAATCCTCTAGATTAGTAGAAGAATACAGGGGAAGATTGAATTCTCCTTCCATGCATGTACAATTCTGAAAGGAAAACATGAGTTCCCATATGTCAGGTTGATAAAAACTAATATGTAATATGTATAGTATTATACATTGTTCATAGTTGTGTAAAACAAATACAAATAAATAGTAGTTTTAATTGTTTCTTCAAGAGATAGCAGTAAGATTCTAAAATGTAGAAGCTTAAAAATCAAACCCATAAAACAGCTGAAGTATTTCACGAGAATCAAAGTATAAAAGCAAACGATCAAACTTCCATTAGAAAAGCAGAAGAACGAGTCAAGATGTGTCCTACCGATTACCTTTCTTGTTGTACTTTGTCCGATTCACTGGATTTTATTGGATAAACCTTGTTTTATGACTTACGTTATTTTTAATGTACAGCTTGCATAAATCCCGAAAGCGGAGATGTACTCAACTACATTCTGTTTTTCTTATAATAGCATATCCAGATGTGATAAATTTAGCATATCGATGTTTGGGAGCACAGATAACTACATTTTCTGGGTTGCAAAATATATACAACTCTGTTAGCTTTTTTTTAAGTCGTTTATATTGGTATTTTAAAGCCTAATGAAGGTGATACTATACATATAATATATATAAATATATATATTTATGTGTATGTAATTATTTTTTATGAATTATTATTTTATTCTTTATAGTGTCCCAATATCTTATGATACAAAACAGTTATTTTGTATTATGAGTAATAGCGAATATTAATTTATATTACCTAGAGTTTATATTGTTTTGGTAATCCTGTACCACAGTCTACTGGGTTTAGGTAGAAATAACTGGTTTTATATTTTATTAATTCAACAGAATATTCATTAAGCAAAGCAACAATAATCACATCAACACGAATGCTTTGCATGATTGAATATTTTTATAATAAGCAATTTATGTCAGTTCTATGATGACACGAGGGAAACAGTTGTGATTTCTTTCTACCGTACAGGAAGACATGTAACGTCTATAACTAACATAGTTGATTTCCTACCTTTTGTAACAAATGCTTTTGTGTAACGCAAGGATTTTCTTATTAAACTAATATATCCCTTACCGCATGACCTCTTAGTAAAGGATATTGAAAAGAACTATGTGACATATCAACTCCTTTAAATAGGGAGTTGTTTATAGTAATTGTTTCCTTCTGAATATGCCGTACTCTAAATATCATGGGATTCTGATTTATTATTTGACATTTGCACAGACATGTAAGCTTATCCTTTCACAATTTCAATGTCACCAGTGTAAAAGCAATATATTTTCAGTTTTTTTTCTTTATTTCATCACTAGCATAGGGTTTGATGACCTTGGTAGTTGTCTGGCATCTATTGAGTCTTCTCCGAAAGAAAACAAACAATGCAGTCAAAAAGGGCAAGCATGGGCGCTCATCTCGGCTGTCTCTTCTGCTTAAAAATAACTAAGTACAGGACTGTTGTTATAAAGACATTGATGGTTTCCATTCTTGTTTCTTAGCTCAGACTTTACTTTTGAGTTCTTAGGAATGCACACGCTATATGGTAAGAGAATGAAAGTAGACGTTATCAAAGCGCGTCTATTTTTACGGCATAGAAATATTAGGTTTCACTTGATACTAGTCCATCTACAATGACTAATTTGCGTATATTACATGGAATTGCTTTGTTTCCATTCGGATAATAACGTCTTATTCTTGCATGGATTTATCGGAGAATTTTATGCTTGGCATGTTGGTGGTGGCAGCTGTAAGAGTAGTTTTCTTTTTCTTTTTTTATATTAGAAACATTTATTTTAATTTTGAATAAAGCGGGAGTCTGATCAAAGTGTTTAAGTTTGGGCAAGACTCCAAAACTCAAGTGTCTAGAAAGGTAGAAAAAATGTGGCAATCAGCCATTTTTCTTTAACTGCTCCACACCCAGGAACTCAAAACTCAAGTCAGATCCATATGCCTTTAGTATCAAGCTGTCTTTTCACATCAAAGCACTCCTTTCTATTTAATAGAGTCTCAGTTTTGCTTTTATTTCAGTAACTCAGAGACACGCAATTCAATTTTTCTTTGGCGGGGGAGAGGGATGGGGCGGAGGCAGCATCTGTTTGTTTGTTTTCCCTCTATAATTAATTGATTGCTTAGAAATTTCTAAGGTCTCGCTCTTCTGTCTTTAATTTGTGTTGCGAATAAATTGTAAAGCAACAAGCAGATTACTTACCTGAGTCACTTAACTTACCCATTGAGTTAATTCTCAACGGTTGCTTTGTTTTGTGAACATTCCAGTACGTTTTCCAATATGGAACTGATTTATTTTACCCATTAATATCATAGCACAAATGGTGTAAATATGGAAATTATGCAGCTAAATTTGACATTTTCAAGATTTTATTTTTCAGAACACTCTCTAAGAGGATATATTTTGAAACTGATTAGTTCATAAAGATTAACTTTTGTTTTGGTAAACTTAGTTGTTGTCCCCATTGATAAGCTACGGGTAAAATACATACATTATTTGGTCTTTACATTAATGTAAAATGTTAATGTTGATGAATGGAGAAAGACATTATGGTTTGTGATTACCATTAATTGAATTTCGGTTAGTTTGACACAATTTGCTACAGAAATTGGTATACCTTTAATACTCATACAGAAGGCACTCAAAATAAATCACAGTAATAATTTCAAGTGCCAAGAAGATTTACACGAGCAATAAAGTGGAAAACTTTAAACAATCGCTTCTCTTCTTTAAATTGAATCCAGCCTGTCCTTCTGATTATCACTTTATAGTTAGTTTTAGCCAAATTGAAGACGATCTAGCCAATTTAATATGCAAGTCTTTTGTTATTTGAGCCAGTGGCATCCAACTTCATGCTGTCTGTGCAAATTGGTGTAGGTTTGTGGCCATTATCCTGACCAGTCGGTGATTTGTATTGTTTAAGATTATTGTACTTGTTTTTTTTATTATGTATACCCCTTTTCACATGTAAAGCGCCATGGAATAAATGGTGCTATAATAATAAATAATTTAATCCCAGCATCTAAAGGCATTTTTGTGCCAGGTGAGACACAGTATAGCAGTCAGCTATTCATCCGGGATTGTCATTTGTTAGCCTGTATATAAAAAGTCTTGATAGGTCAAATTCAATTTAATAGAATCCACCCACCACCACCCCCACTTTATTTCTCTCAACTTTTTTTTTCTCCAAAGTTATGAACTACACCCATCACTTATGTGACCTGCCCCCTCCAAAAAAGCAAGTTGTTTCAACATTTGTGGCAACGGTTCAAATCATCCACTTGTATATTTCATATTCCCATTGAAATTTGACCTTACCACACATTAAACCTCACCATGAGACTAAAGTAGTGACCGCAAAGTTTACACAAGTTTACTGTGCTACAGTCAAAGGAAATACTAGAGATGAGAAAGAAAAAGGGTTGGAGACGTATTTCTAAAACTCTTCACCTTCATCAGACCTTAGTGAAAGACGCTGAAGCACTTATGTAAGTAACATATTCATGCCAGCCATTTTCTGATCAGAAAATATGCAGTTTACTGCACGCACCTTGAAAACTGTGTGAATTGTGACAAATAATTAATTTAATTACATACCATTCAAAAGTAAGAAAGAAATTAACTATCCGCAATCCGTTATCTGACATTAGGCTGTGTTCATACTATGTTCAATGTTCTGAGTCTCCCATGGGCTCGACTGATACCAAAAGAGTGTCCTTCTCTACTGTGCAGGGTTAGTACATGTCACAATACATTTTTTATTCTGTATATAGAGTATGTCAGTCATAAGTGGCAAAAAGTAGCTACATCATGTCGAGGATATTGCTAAAGTGCCCAAGCGGTTAGGAGTAGGGCAACTACTGTAACACGTCTGCAGCCCTGCTCCGTCAAGGGAATCAAAGAAACCTCTGAAATCTGCATTTTAACTCATCATTAATGAGATAAAAAAGTTAAATTAATTAAAAAAAATAAAGTTTAAAACAAATAAAAACAGTAAAAGCACTAATGCATAGCTACCAAAACCACAATCATGTAGCTGCAGAAGACCCTATAGAGATAACTGGAGTCCCCATAGAGAAGGCAGAGGCAGTTTATTACCCTTGCTGCCTCTATTGCTGTATACAAAGCTCTAAAGAAACGCTATGTATGCAGTAATAAGAAGCGCTGACAGTGCTTCCTCCACACAGTTGTGATGTGATCGCCATGTATAGGGAGGGAGTAGGAGCAGCTGGGTCATAAGAGACTCGGATAGCTCTGCTATGCATCCAGGAGGCTACATTTCCCTTGTAAAGAAGGCTAATATACCGGTCCCAGTTGCAAGGGAAATAAGATGAAAAAAATATATATTTCAATATTTAAATGCCCCTCCAAAGGGCTTTTATGCACTTGTGGACGGTACAATGTGTAAAATTATTTAAAGATAATTAAAAAATGACAGGTAATAAGTAAAAAATGCCACCGTCAATCCACATCTCTGTTTTTAAGCCCACCTCCATAAAGAAAGGGTCTGATATATAAAAATAGTTGTTACAGAATGGGGAATACATTTTTAAACGTATTTTAGTGGTCCTGGGTAGTGAAAAAAATGTGAAAAATAGACATTTGTTTCTCTTATTTTTTCACAGATATCACAAGATATCAGAAAAAATGCGAAAGAATGTGACAGTGACATAAAAATGAAACCCCACTTATTTCACACAAAAAAAAACCAAACACAAAAATTACATGAGTATCCGAATTAAAAAAAAAAAAATTAAACCTCTTTAAACTGCATATATGGCAAAACCTGAAAATGTGCCTGGTGAGGAACTGGGGTAGTCCAGTCTTGAACTGTTTAACCACTTAAATATCTCTATCAATTTCTGACGGGACAGTGGTATTTAAATAGCACTAGTCAGGTGGGGTGTCAGGTGTGTAATGGCATCTGGGATCCTGTGGAAGGCTCCCATGAACGCCATTTTGGCATTCCTGTGAGCACCTGTAGTCTTCATAAGAAACTGTGATGTAATGCAGTATATAGTACAAATGGTAAAATTATTGCCCATCAAAATGATTGGTTCAAGTGCCCTAGCAGAACTAAAGTAAAAACTAAAAACTATTGCTAATAAAGTTTTTTAAAATTGTTAAAATTTAAAAAAAATTCTAAAGTTTGAGTAACTTTTTCTCCCCTTTCTCCAATGCAAAAAGTAAAATAATAAAAAAATGAAACATACTCGGTATCTTCGTATTGTAACATCCGAAAAAGTTCAGTCTGTCAACATATAAAATTAATTAAGCCATAGGGTATTTGCCTCCCTGCCTCCCCCAAAAAATGCAATAAAGCGCAATTAAAACATCATATGTACAAAATAAGATGGTGCCAGTAAAAACTTAATTCCACCACACAAGAAAACAACCTTTCACTCACCTCCATTGTTGGAAAAATAAAAAAGTTATAGGTGTTAGAAAATGGTGACAAAATATTTTTTTCCAAATTTCAGAATAGTTTTACCGCCTAATAAAAAAATGCTACAAGTTTGATATCACCAAATTTGTCGAATTATGTTTCCATATCGATCTTACCACACAATAAATGCTTTAACCCCTTAAGCCCCGGAGCATTTTCCGTTTTTGCATTTTCGTTTTTGCTCCCCTTGTTCCCAGAGCCATAGCGTTTTTATTTTTTGGTCAATATGGCCATGTGAGGGCTTATTTTTTGCGGGACGAGTTGTACTTTTCAACGCCATTACTAGTTTTACCATATCCTGTACGGGAAAATGGGAAAAAAATTCCAAGTGCGGTAAAATTGCAAAAAAAGTGCAATACCACAGTTGTTTTTTATTTATTTTTTTTACCACGTTCACTGAATGCTAAAACTGACCTGCCCTTCTTATTCTCCAGGTCATTACGAGTTCATAGACACCAAACATGTATAGGTTCTTTTATATTTAAATTCCAAAATTTGTTAAAAAAAAAAATAAAAAAATAGCGCCATTTTCTAAGACCCGTAGCGTCTCCATTTTTCGTGATCTGGGGCTGGTTGATGGCTTATTTTTTGCGCACCGGGCTGACATTTTTATTGATAACATTTGGGGTAGATCCGATGTTTTGATCGCTCGTTATTGCATTTTATTGCAATTTTGCGGCGACCAAAAAACGTAATTCTGGCGTTTAGAATTTTTTTCTCGTTACGCCGTTTACCGATCGGATTAATTCTTTTTTTATATTCGATAGATCGGGCGATTCTGAACGCGGCGATACCAAATATGTGTATGTGGGGTTTATTTTTTATTATTTTATTTTGAATGGGGCAAAAGGGGGGTGATTTAAACTTTTATATTTTTTTATTTTTTTTATATTTTTAAAAACTTTTTTTTTTTTACTTTTTGCATGCTTCTATAGTCTCCATAGGAGACTAGAAGCAGCAACTATCCAATCGCCTCTGCTACATACAGGGGACGAGCAGGTCCCCTGCATGCAGCAGAAATGGTCCTGTGCTATGAGCGCCGACCACTAGCGACAAGATCATGACAACCACAGGCGTCTGCTGCAGACCCTGGGTTGTCATGCCCACCCATCGGCGACCCGCGATCACGTGACGGGGTCGCCGGTGGGCGGGGCTTATGACGCGCTACCCGGAAGTGTGCGTTAAATGCCGCTGTCGGAGATTGACAGCGGCATTTAACATGTTAACAGCCGCGGGTGGATCGCGATTCCACCCGCGGCTGTTGCGGGCACATGTCAGCTGTAAGAATCAGCTGACATGTGCTCCGTTCAGTGAGGGCTCAGCGCAGCAGCCCTCACTGAACGGGCAGTACGCAAATATGCGTACTAATACGTCCCCGGTATTTAAGGGGTTAAAAACAAAATTGCAACATTTCACTTAATTTTTTTTCTCCAATTTTTCAGCAAAACTCTTCCCACAAAAACAAGCCCTCACATGGCTAGATAATTAATGCCTCTCTGAAGAAGGAGAGTAAAAGAATAAAGTGCATTAGCAAAAATTGACAAAGTGGGGGGAGCTTGAATACTACCTAAGACTGCAATGTGAGAATTAAGTCAAAACTAACTTCCTGTTATCAATAAAGGATTAGGAATATGTAAATTTATAAAATGTGATATCCATACATGTAGAGCAACAAATTATTGGAAGATATGATTACAGTGCCTTGAAAAAGTATTCATACCCTGTGAACTTTTCCACATTTTTTCACTTTACATCCAAAAACTTAAATGTAATTTATTTAAATTTTATGTGATACAAACCCAAAACCAAAGTAGCAAGCATTTGTGAAATGTAATGAAATGATACATGGTTTTCTAAATATTTTAAAAATATAAATCTGAAAATTATGATATGTATTTGTCTTTAGCCCCCTGTAGTCTGATGCCCCTAAATAAAATCCTGAGTGTCGAATTGCCTCCTGAAGTCACATAAATAGTAAACTCAGTGTACCTGTGTGTAATTTATTCTCAGTTTAAGGGTATGTGCACACGATGCAGAAATGCTCAGGATTTTTTCCTGAGCGTTTCTGCATCTCTCTGGCAGGAAAAAACGCATGCGGATTGTACATGCGGTTTCCTGCCAGGGACATGCGGAAATGAAGCGGTCTTCACTTTCATTTCCGCATGCGGGTTGACAAGCGCTTCCCAAGCGATTTTAGCATCACTTGGAAAGTGCTTGTCAACTTCACACTATATAAATCCATGCAACCGGCATGGATTTATATAGTGTGTGAATGTCAAAAAATAAAAAATAAATATATACTTTACCCTCTGATGGCCCCCGGTGTCCTGCTTCGCTCGGTCCCGGCTGCCGGCAGTGAAAACTTTAGGACCTTCCGACGTCAGCGTCACGTGACCCGTCACATGACTCTGACGTCAGCGAAGGTCCTTCTTCATTCAACCGCGAAGTGCGGGGAATCAAGCAGGAGCGCTGCGCGGGCCGTCAGAAGGTGAGAATATATATATTTTTTATTTTATTCTTTTTTTTTTAATGGTACCTGGGTCTGGATGAGAGTCCTCTCATCCACACCCGGGTACCATCCGCACATTAGACCGCATGAAAAGCGCATCAACATATACAGTGATGCGGATTCCATGCGGTCTAATGCAAGTCAATGGCGGCAAAAGAGCAGCGTTTCCGCAAAATTAATTGACATGCTGCGGATTTTTGACCGCAGCGTTTACGCTGTGGAAAAATCCACATCATGGGCACAGCACATGCGGATTTCAATTGGGGAACATTGCTGCCCTTCTACCATGCGTTTTTCATGCGTTTCCGCGGCGTTTACGCAACTGCAAAAACGCAGCGGAAACGCATGAAAAACGCATCGTGTGAACTCAGCCTTACAACAACTGTTCTGTGAAGGCCTCAGAGGTTTGTTTGAGAACATTAGGGATCAAACAACATTATGAAAATCAAGGAACACACCAGACAAGTCAGGGATAAAGAAGAGTAAAGAATGGTTAGGTTATAAAAAAAATAGCCCAAGCTCTGAACTTCTCACAGAGCACTGTTCAATCCATCATCGAAAAAATGGAAGGAGTATGGCACAACTGTAAACTTACCAAAACATGGCCGTGCATCTAAACTGACATCCCAAGCAATGAGAGCACTGTTTAGAGAAGTAGCCAATAGGCCCATGGTCACTCTGGAGGAGCTGCAGAGATCTACAGCTCAGGTGGGAGAATCTGTCACCAGGACAACTATTAGTCATATGCTCCACAAATCTGTGGAAATTTCCCAGAGGAGCATTGCATGGCGAATAAGCCTCCTTACCTTGACAAGCCAGTGCTGGTATGTCACTCTCCACAAGGAGAAATGTTACCCCTTAGACCTCAGTCCAGAGTCTCTCATCTAGCCAAATCAGTTCTCATACTTTGCACTGATGAGGGCCAATAGTCCGAAACACCGTGTCTGCAAATTAAGATTCTGATATGGCTTTTATCCTAAGTCATATTGCACGACTCGTTAAAGGGTTGATTGTGACTTGTAGGATTGCTGCTTCCAATAGGTGGCGCTATAGAGTACAAGTCCTCTTTTTCCCTGAAGAGGCAATTTGCGCATGGAAAAAGGAAAAAGTCATTTTTGAAAGCAAGCCATAAGAAGTCCCTTTTGCAGTTTGCAAAAAGCCATGTAGGGGACAGATCACCCTGAAAACACCATCCTCACCGTCAAACATGGTGGTGGCAGCATCATGCTGTGGATATTCTTTTCTTCCGCAGGGACAGGGAAGCTGATCAGAGTTGATAGGAAAAGGGATGAAGCTAATAACAGGGCAGTCCTGGAGTAAAACTTGTTAGAGGCTGCAAAAGACCTGAGACTGGGGCATAGGTTCACCTTCCAGCAGGACAACAACCCTAAACATACCGCCAGAGCTACAATGGATGGTTTAGCTCTAAACATATTCCTGTGTTTGAATATCCCGTCACAGTCCAGACCTAAATCTTATTGAGAATCTGTGGCAAGACTTGAAAATTGCTGTTCACAGACGTCTCCATCCAATCTCACTGAAATAGAGCTAGTGTGCAAAGAAGAATGGGTGAAAATTTCACCTCTAGATGTGCAAAGCTGGTAGAGACGTCCCCAAAAAGACTTGCAGCAGTAAGTGCAGCGGAAGGTGGTCCTACTGAGTACTGACTCAGGGGGGCTGAATACAAATGCTCAACACAATTTTCAGATTTATATTTTTAAAATAATTAGAAAGCTAATTTTTTTTTTTACACTTCACAAATACTTAGTACTTTGCGTTGATATCACATAAAATCCCAATACAATACAGCTCAGAAACAGAAAGTGGCAACCAAATTATTTTTTTTTACAAAGTTCTAAATGTCTTTTAACCACAGAAATATAAAAATGCTACACAAGTTTAATATAGTCATAATCATTCTGACCTGATGAATCATGCTGTCAGGTCATTTTTAGCAAATAAATGAATTATGTTAAAATGAAACCCAAAAACATATGGCAGAATTATGTTTTTTCACCATTTCACCCTACATGGAATTTTTTCCTGTTTTTCAGTGCATTTATGGTAAAAAGAATGGCGTCATTCAAAACTAAAACTTGTCCCACAAAAAAGCAAGCCCTCATATAGCTTTAACGCCATAAAAATGAAAAAAGCTATGGCCCTTGGAAGAAGGGAAGGAAAAAATGAATGTTCAAAAAATGAAAAATTGTCTTGTCACGAAGGGATTAAATCTGCTCTATTTTCTGAGATCAAGAGTCAAATTACTTCTTTAGCTGCTTAACAACCTATATTTTACATTTTTGTCATAGGTCTTTAAGTAAAGTATGAAGCTAGCTCAGTAGCTGTGCCTGCTCTATACCAACCAGATACTAGCTGTGCTACACAGCTGGCATCTGCCTGTAAGTGCGGTGATTAGAGCTTCCTATGATCACTCCAGTTTCAACATTCAGATGTTGACTGTTCAAATTATGTCACTGACTCCCATTCGCCACAATGCCATTGTGGGAACAGATGGGCTACAATGGCAGCTGGGGCCTGCTGGAGGCAACTTGTAACTACCATGCTAGTCTAACTGTGAGGCCCCGGCCCCACTATCAGTATTTGGTCAATATTCGGTCAGTATTTTTTCGCAGGAGTGGGAGCCAAAACCAGGTGGGGAGCAATCAGAGAAAAGGTATAATAGGAACAAGTCACCAATTCTGCATTTATCACCCACTCCTGGTTTTGTCTCCCACTTATGAGAAAAAATACTTACCGAATACTGACCAAATACTGATAGTGGGGCCTGAAACTGAGCTACAGACAAAGCAGAACCGCAATTTTGTTATACACTGCAATACAATGCTTTTGCAGTATATTCACTCTTCAACTTTGAAAATGCAACACCAAAAAGGAAAAGTCGTGGAATTGCGGAAATCACAAGATCGATAGACGTGTTAATGATGTGCAAATGTTAAGGATTATGATCTAAACAATAAAACCATCTTATTTTATCAGTATCAAGTATAAGCGAAATGTGCAGAAATGCACGCACTAACTCCCGTTGGCATGTTATCAATGAGGTTATTAATTGTTGCCTGAGAAATGTTATGCCACGCTGAATGCACTTTGGTATCCATCAAGATCCGCTGCTGGCAGCTCCCTTTGCAATTGTTGATCAATGACATTCAAGATGTGTGCAATGGGAGTAAGCCTGTAGATGCTGCTGGCCATGGTTGCACATTTAGGCCAGGCAGGCTGCTAACAATAGCACAAGCAACATGCAGCCTCATGTTGTGATGTTGATAAATAGCTCCTAGGACACTTTGGAAAAATGGTCGAGACAGCCAAAGGGCTGAAAATAGTGGCCCATGTGCCGCCCCATTCGACTGCCCTCCTCCAACTCAATATCACCGCTATCTGCATCTTCAGGATGCAAATAGTGGTCAATATAATGTTTGAGAAGAGAGCACCAACTCCTTCTTCCGTAATTTCTGCACCATGCCATAATAGTACAGTGTGGGGGCAGTAATTCCTGCACCATGCCTTAATAATACAGTGTGGGGGGCATAATAGTACAGTGTGGGGGCAGTAATTCCTGCACCATACCATAATAGTACAGTGTGGGGGGCATAATAGTACTGTGTGGGGGGTGCAGTAATTCCTGCACCATGCCTTAATAGTACAGTGTGGGGGGCATAATAGTACAGTGTGGGGGGTGCAGTAATTCCTGTACCATGCCATAGTAGTACAGTGTGGGGGGCATAATAGTACAGTGTGGGGGGCAGTAATTCCTGCACCATGCCATAATAGTACAGTGTGGGGGGCATAATAGTACAGTGTGGGGGCAGTAATTCCTGCACCATGCCATAATAGTACCGTGTGGGGGGCATAATAGTACAGTGTGAGGGCAGTAATTCCTGCACCATGCCATAATAGTACAGTGTGAGGGGCATAATAGTACAGTGTGGGGGCAGTAATTCCTGCACCATGCCATAATAGTACACTGTGGGGGGCATAATAGTACTGTGTGGGGGGCAGTAATTCCTGCACCATGCCTTAATAGTACAGTGTGGGGGGCATAATAGTACAGTGTGGGGGGTGCAGTAATTCCTGCACCATGCCTTAATAGTACAGTGTGGGGGGCAAAATAGTACAGTGTGGGGGGCATAATAGTACAGTGTGGGGGCAGTAATTCCTGCACCATGCCTTAATAGTACAGTGTGGGGGGCATAATAGTACAGTGTGGGGGCAGTAATTCCTGCACCATGCCATAATAGTACCGTGTGGGGGGCATAATAGTACAGTGTGAGGGCAGTAATTCCTGCACCATGCCATAATAGTACAGTGTGAGGGGCATAATAGTACAGTGTGGGGGCAGTAATTCCTGCACCATGCCATAATAGTACACTGTGGGGGGCATAATAGTACTGTGTGGGGGGCAGTAATTCCTGCACCATGCCTTAATAGTACAGTGTGGGGGGCATAATAGTACAGTGTGGGGGGTGCAGTAATTCCTGCACCATGCCTTAATAGTACAGTGTGGGGGGCAAAATAGTACAGTGTGGGGGGCATAATAGTACAGTGTGGGGGCAGTAATTCCTGCACCATGCCTTAATAGTACAGTGTGGGGGGCATAATAGTACAGTGTGGGGGCAGTAATTCCTACACCATGCCTTAATAGTACAGTGTGGGGGGCATAATAGCACAGTGTGGGGGGCCGTAATTTGTGCACCATGACGTAACAGTACAGTGTGGGGGGCATAATAGTACAGTGTGGGGGCAGTAATTCCTGCACCATGCCTTAATAGTACAGTGTGGGGGGCATAATAGTACAGTGTGGGGGCAGTAATTCCTGCACCATGCCATAGTAGTACATTGTGGGGGGTATAATAGTACTGTGTGGGGGGCATAATAGTACAGTGTGGGGGCAGTAATTCCTGCACCATGCCTTAATAGTACACTGTGGGGGGCATAATAGTACAGTGTGGAGGCAGTAATTCCTGCACCATGCCTTAATAGTACTGTGTGGGGGGCATAATAGTACAGTGTGGGGGCAGTAATTCCTGCACCATACCATAGTAGTACATTGTGGGGGGTATAATAGTATTGTGTGGGGGGCAGTAATTTCTGCACCATGCCTTAATAGTACAGTGTGGGGGGCATAATAGCACAGTGTGGGGGGCCGTAATTTGTGCACCATGACGTAACAGTACAGTGTGGGGGGCATAATAGTACAGTGTGGGGGCAGTAATTCCTGCACCATGACGTAACAGTACAGCGTGGGGGGCGATTATTCCTTCACCATGCTGTGCTGTTACATTGGCTGGGAAGGGAATTATTTGTAGCCCCGGTTATTTGACAGCTCACATGTCGCTGTTAGTACTTACCATGGCATCAGTGTGGCTTTAGCGAGAGAGGGCGCTGCCACTGTAAACTCATCACTGACCCGCAACGTGATCCCTGTGTGCCAATGGGTTCTCATAGCGGCTGGGGGCTAATAATGGTCTGCTGTGTATTAGAGCCTCTTCACGTGGGTCACTCAGATAACACTAGTAATGGGGGTGGTCTGTCTGATTGTACATTTAGAGAAGGAAATATGAAACAAAAAGTAAGAAAAATAAACCTTGTGCAGGCATGTGTGTTTTATTAGTATAGTTTGCGGCCTAGTGCTGAATGTATTTTTCCATTGCTGTAGCTCTTCAGAGCAATCCACATTATTCCCATTTCCAAAGTTGCCTTCCTCTGCCTTACAAACTGCCTAATGTCATGGTATAATATATTTTCTTTCCTTCTTGAAAGATACTTAGAACTCTTGTAAAGAAAGATGAGAAATACATTTTCTTTCCAGAAAATGATTTAATACATTAAAAGGCTAGTGAAATATATTTGGGATATTATCCCAATAACTGCAAGAATCCTTCTCTGTCTTTCATCTATACCTGTCATTAGAGGAAAATAGCAGATTTCCACTTGATCCTGGACAGTCATCCCAAGCAGAAAATACACTGCCCCTTATCTTGCTTCTACTCTGAGGGAACAAGTTAATACATTTAGGTGACTACCTTTTGCCTGCATTAGATTATAGCTTAGCTGTTACTTATTCATTTCTGTTATTTAAAGTGAATCTGTCATATAAAAAAACTCTGTTAATCTGCAGGTTAATATCGTTCTGACACTGAGAGCCCCACTGCCAGGAGGAAATGACTTTATTCCCTCCACAATTCCTCTCTTTTAGTCACAATGGTGGCGTCGGCACGGTTTCAGTCACCGCTTAGTGTAAAGAGAGCGGTAGCTGTAACCGCTCCCCCGGCTCTGACTGACAGCCGGCTCAGCATTAGAGCCAGCTGTCAGTCATTGCCTGAAGGATAGTTAACACCGCCGGTCTCTATACACAGAGCGGTGACTGAAACCATGTCAGCGCCACCACTGTGACTGAAAGAGGGGGGAATACATTTAATTTCCTCCCGGCAGAAGGGCTCTCAGTGTCAGAA
Organism: Phyllobates terribilis; assembly: GCF_046119375.1. NCBI lineage: Eukaryota > Metazoa > Chordata > Amphibia > Anura > Dendrobatidae > Phyllobates > Phyllobates terribilis. The sequence goes on from NW_027362767.1 coordinate 280,777,264, forward strand.
CGACATTAACCTTCTGATTAACCCCATATCTGCAGGTTAATAGCATTATTTTAAAATGTAAAGTTGTACTTTGTTACCGTCATAATGGAAATAGGAGAATTAACGTGGATTTATGTTGGTGGATATATCTTGAGGAAGAACTGTGTGCATCGATTAAGAAACGCAAAAATACAGTTCCTGGCTTTGGATCCTCATTTACACTCATCAGCAGCACGGAAAATCCATGTTTTTTCTCCTATTTCCATTGTAGTGGTCGGATCTGCAGCAGCTGGATATTCATGCTTCATTGTTGTGTGGTCACAACCCTGCCTGTTTAGCATTACCCTTGTAAATTAAAAATGTGTATCCGGGTAAGACCCTATTACGTTATTCTGCTCCCTAGCTCCTATTTATATATATATATACAGGGTGGTCCAAAAGTAGGTGGACAGAAAGTGTAATAAGGTTATGAAGGGGGAGATTTATCAAACATGGTGTAAAGTGAAACTGGCTCAGTTGCCCTTAGCAACCAATCAGATTCCACTTTTCATTCCTCACAGACTCTTTGGAAAATGAAAGGTGGAATCTGATTGGTTGCTAAGGGCAACTGAGCCAGTTTCACAGATCTAGTTTTCACAGATAGATCTCCCCCTAATCTGTTTTCTTTTCAGATAATTCAGATAACACATAATGGCAAATAATTTAAATACAGATCAAAGAAAATGGACTTTTTGTCCACCTACTTTTGGACCACCCTGTATATTGTTTCCGTCGTAGGCAATCCCTTCATAGCTGATGCTCGGTCTTGCAAATTGCCATACAAGTATTGCGAAATTTGTTCTATACTTGCAAGGTGACATGTAGATTTATTCTCCACAGGAAAATGTATCTGCATGGCTGCCAGAATACATAATGCAGCTGAATGGCTATTTACAGACCTTTCCTTACAAGCAGTGGTTGCCAGATTCTTCCAAGTGATGCTATATGGGAAGCTTGGTGCCGTGCAAGCAGACTGTATGGGACAGTATCTCAGAACATGGACTCCGCAGTCTAACTGCCTTTACATTCCAGATATTACTCATTTATGTTCTACATAGAAATATTCTGAGATTTTCAGTTACACCTCACCAACCCGAATCCTTTGCTTTCCCCATCACTTCCAACTCGGATTGATAAGTACTAAGGCGTTAAGCAGACTGTTTCCAGTGAAATTGTTATTTTTGCTTATCCCCCTGCGTGGGGTATCCATTTGGCATTCGTTGCTTTTAAAACAAATAAAATATGTTTGAAACTATTCCCCACAGGGAAAAACAGAGGTTGCACGGAGAAAGCAACGTTCATGAAATTTCAAGCATAAGTGTTAATTAAAGTGATTTTTTTTTTTGCATTTCCAGTCCTGTAAATGCTATGTCTGTGCACAGTTTAGTCAGGTCTATGATAAATCATTTATGTAAGGCAATTATTAGCCAGTATTTGTGTTGTAGAAAGGGAATTTGGGGCTTTAAGCAGGATATAACAATAGCGGTAATGATGACGAGCGTGCCAATGTTTAGTCTAATAGTCCAGGCCTAAAAACAGTTTAAAGTGTTACTGTTTTGTGCCAACATCTAAGAATTGAGCCACATAAAAGCTCCAAGAAAAATATCAGTGCAAGAGTTTTGGCATCGAATGAGCACTCAGCATCCTCTCAATTTCACTTCACACCTGTCAAATACTGCACTCCAATTATCCCCTCCACGGCCACAGAGAGGATCCCTTCACTTTACAGCACGAGCGGCCCTGTGTGCTGAGTGTTTTGTGTGAGCAGCTCTGCGCCTGTCGAGTGTAGTATGGTGCTTATCTCAGCCCACAGAAATGACTGATGGTATGCATATGGACAGGCGTGCATACATTAGTAAGGTGCAGGCTCATTTCTATCTGTGTATTATATTTCATTAAGCTGGCTTGTAGTTTTGAACCTAATTCAAGCTACATTATTTAGTTTAGAAGTGCCTTTCAGTCGCTCACTGTACTTAGCTCCAGGCTTTCAGGGCTCTCATTTCCTCAAACTCCATATTTCCATACTACTTCTGATTTATGTATTTGCTATTTCTGAATATTTCTGAGGCCACACAATATGCTGTATATGGCTTCTCAGATGAAAACAGCAGCAAACACAACACAGGAGTTGTATTATTACTTCTCAGTTTTAGACTGGTTAAAACTACACCAGGCAGGTAGATGATGCACCAAATTGAGTCGGTATTCTGGCCCATTTAGCTTACTATTTCTTAACCTATTGGCCTCCTTTATCCTTTTTATTAGGAATGTTGGCCCCGATTCATCAAGTTTTCCCACCGGTGTTGATGTGGAAGCATGCTGGAGTCAGACTATTCTGACGCCATAACTAGGCTGAGTGTGTGGAGCGCTTGAGAAACCGTTTTCGTGGCTCTCTATGTACCGTTACTCACAAAATTATTTAATCAGCTAGCTTGAACTCGACTGCAGAAGGCACGGGTGAAGATTTCAGAAGAAGTTTTATTTTCCAGCTGAATTTTTGTAGCTATGCACACATACAGCAGGTAAAAAAGAACCTATTCTGAACCAGATATGTAGACACGTGTGCTTCTTAACATGGCTGAAATACGGAATGAAGAAGAAGAAGGGTGGGGTTACTGCAATGAGAGCTGCGTAAGAGTCACATGGAGAGAGGGAGGGCAATTTCTAAAAGGGGCAAACTTTATTGCAAAGTAGCATAAGAACCACATAATGATAATACAATACTGTCTGTATGATCCCTAAATCATGGGACATGACACAGATGCTCCTGATTCATGATGAGACAGGAGCATCTGAAAAGTGGCGTTCGCCTCCGTGTGCGTCATTCCACAAATCTTCAAGTCAAGGATTGGAGTAAGATTTGTGGAACAAGAAGCACCACAGCTTGTCATGAATTTGACAAGTGGGTGTTGCCACACCCTCGTCCTGCCCCATCTTCACCCACTTTGTCGGAGCTATGTGAAAATGACGTGAGAACACCATCACCATTGCTAAATTTTAGTGCAGTCTTGTGATGCACCAAAATTTTCCAACTTTTCAAAGCTTTTTCACCATAATTCTATCTTAAAAGCTTTGATGAATCAGGCCCACTCTCTGCATTTCACTCGTCAGCTTTACTGTGTAGACAATGACAGAATCAGAGTCTAAACTAAACGCTGGCATCAGGAGTTCCATGTTTGCAGGATCTATGATGGATATGACAGAGCTCATTGGCTTTCCGTTAAGTTTCTTTTTTTTTTTTTACTGAGTAGAATCGCAAATACTGTTATATTTGAACCTTATGGGGCAACGATGCAATGATGTTTGCCTGAAAAGTGCTCTAGACCGCTCGCCCACTCTGACATATCTTAATACTATGTAAATTATGATTAACCCTGCGTGCATTTGTGTCCCTGTACAGAAAAATGCAACCAATACACAAGGCAAAAAAGCTTAAGAAATAGTAACTGGTCACATGTATCCATTTTCTGATGGAGGATGCTATAGTCTCTTGAACAAATGACATTGTGCTGATTAGTTCTGTGTCATATTGAGAGGTATGTTAACCCTTTAATGACTGCTGAGACTCCTTTTTCCAGTCACACTTCAGAATAAGATTACAATGCAAGCTCATCTAAAATGTCTTTGCTCCTGGTTCAACCTACAGTCGGAGCATGAAGAAAGGCCGTAATAGGCTTATTACTGTTGTCATCGCTATGATAAGCCTATCACAGCATTTAGAGCCCAGCTAAGAGATGGAAGCCAGACCTTGCTCGCATACAGCTCCCCGCCTATCCTCTCACTTCTGATTTTTGGAGACCGGGATTTTCTGAGAGAGCTGTTGCCAATGTATAAAAGTATCTCCTAGAAGAAATAAATATATATATTGCCATACATTTTTACACTCTATACCTAACAATAACTAGGACTAGGGTTAGGTCTAGCATTAGATTTAGAGCTAGGGTAATAAATAGTTACATAAAAAAATATATATTTGCACTGCGAAGCAACAGTGCTAATCACTGAGCCACCGTGCTGCTCAATGTATTTTGGATCATATACCGTATTTTGCGGATTATAAGATGCACCGGATTATAAAATGCACCCCAAATTTTGGGGTGCAAAATATGAAAAAATGTTGTTTTTTTTTTAAAATAAAATGGTGCGCCTTATAATCCTTTTTACCTGGGGGGCAGCGGTGGTGGAGCGTGGGTCACACATACCGGAGATTGGTGGCGGCTACGGTGGTAGTGGGGCGATGCTGCGGGCACCGTCCTCAGAAGAAGTGTTGCTGATTCAAGGCAGTGGTGGTGGCGGTGGTAGCGGGGCGATGCTGCCGCCCCGTCCTCCTAAATCAGCGGTGAGTGGAGGTGAGGTTCCTTATCCCTTACATAGCCCTGTGCTGTGCTTCGGTAAAATGGCCGCTGGAGCATGCGTAGATCGAGATCTTGGGAGACGAGATCTCATCTCCTGAGGTCTCCCGAGATCTTAATCTACACATGCTCCAGCGAACATTTTGCCACATCGCCCCGCTACCACCCATCCGCCACCAACCTCCTGTATCTGGGACCCCGGTCCGACGCCGCTCCCCCAGGTAAAATACCGTAAGTTTGCCTTATAAGACGCGGTAATAGTCTAAAAAAAATGAGAATAAAACTGGAGATATAAACCTGGGCTTTGGAGTCGGAGTCGTGGAGTCGGTGTCCATTTTGGTGGAGCCGGAGTTGGAGTCGGTATAAAATGGACCGACTCTGATTCCTAAAATATATAATACATTGATTACAGTAGTACAATGCAGGATGTGCTGTATTTTTTTTTCATAAGAATTTGGGAAAGTTATGAAATGTCCTATAAATGTCTGTTCTGTTCCTGATCTAAGGAACTCGGCTTTTAGTTGAGATGAATCTGTGCTGCACTTTATGTACATGCTCAGTAGTGAGGCTGTGAGATGATTCTGTGCGGCACTTTATGTACACTCTCAATAGTGAGGTCGTGAGATGAATCTGTGCTGCACTTTATGTACACGCTCAGTAGTGAGGCCGTGAGATGATTCTGTGCGGCACTTTATGTACACGCTCAGTAGTGAGGCAGTGAGATGAATCTGTGCGGCACTTTATGTACATGCTCAGTAGTGAGGCAGTGAGATGAATCTGTGCTGCACTTTATGTACACGCTCAGCAGTGAGGTCGTGAGATGAATCTGTGCTGCACTTTATGTACACGCTCAGTAGTGAGGCAGTGAGATGAATCTGTGCGGCACTTTATGTACATGCTCAGTAGTGAGGCAGTGAGATGAATCTGTGCTGCACTTTATATACACGCTCAGTAGTGAGGCAGTGAGATGAATCTGTGCGGCACTTTATGTACATGCTCAGTAGTGAGGCAGTGAGATGAATCTGTGCTGCACTTTATATACACGCTCAGTAGTGAGGCAGTGAGATGAATCTGTGCTGCACTTTATGTACATGCTCAGTAGTGAGGCAGTGAGATGATTCTGTGCTGCACTTTATGTACATGCTCAGTAGTGAGGCAGTGAGATGAATCTGTGCTGCACTTTATGTACATGCTCAGTAGTGAGGCAGTGAGATGAATCTGTGCGGCACTTTATGTACATGCTCAGTAGTGAGGCAGTGAGATGAATCTGTGCTGCACTTTATGTACATGCTCAGTAGTGAGGCAGTGAGATGAATCTGTGCGGCACTTTATGTACATGCTCAGTAGTGAGGCAGTGAGATGAATCTGTGCTGCACTTTATGTACACGCTCAGTAATGAGGCAGTGAGATGAATCTGTGCTGCAGTTTATGTACATGCTCAGTAGTGAGGCAGTGAGATGAATCTGTGCTGCACTTTATGTACACGCTCAGTAGTGAGGCAGTGAGATGAATCTGTACTGCAGTTTATGTACATGCTCAGTAGTGAGGCAGTGAGATGAATCTGTGCTGCACTTTATGTACATGCTCAGTAGTGAGGCAGTGAGATGAATCTGTGCTGCACTTTATGTACACGCTCAGTAGTGAGGCAGTGAGATGAATCTGTGCTGCAGTTTATGTACATGCTCAGTAGTGAGGCAGTGAGATGATTCTGTGCGGCACTTTATGTACACGCTCAGTAGTGAGGCCGTGAGATGAATCTGTGCTGCACTTTATGTACACGCTCAGTAGTGAGGTAGTGAGATGAATCTGTGCTGCACTTTATGTACATGCTCAGTAGTGAAGCAGTGAGATGAATCTGTGCTGCACTTTATGTACATGCTCAGTAGTGATGCAGTGAGATGAATCTGTGCTGCACTTTATGTACACGCTCAGTAGTGAGGCTGTGAGATGATTCTGTGCGGCACTTTATGTACATGCTCAGTAGTGAGGTCGTGAGATGAATCTGTGCTGCACTTTATGTACACGCTCAGTAGTGAGGCAGTGAGATGAATCTGTGCTGCACTTAATATACATGCTCAGTAGTGAGGCTGTGAGATGAATCTGTGCTGCACTTTATGTACACGCTCAGTAGTGAGGCAGTGAGATGATTCTGTGCGGCACTTTATGTACATGCTCAGTAGTGAGGTCGTGAGATGAATCTGTGCTGCACTTTATGTACACGCTCAGTAGTGAGGCAGTGAGATGAATCTGTGCTGCACTTAATATACATGCTCAGTAGTGAGGCTGTGAGATGAATCTGTGCTGCACTTTATGTACATGCTCAGTAGTGAGGTCGTGAGATGAATCTGTGCTGCACTTTATGTACACGCTCAGTAGTGAGGCAGTGAGATGAATCTGTGCTGCACTTTATGTACATGCTCAGTAGTGAGGCAGTGAGATGATTCTGTGCGGAACTTTAGAGTCAAGGAAAATGAGGAGTCAGAGGTTTGGCGTACCGACTCCACAGCCGTGGTATAAGCTATGAAGTTTTACCTAAGTATTTATTCAAAAATAATTACATATGAAGTTGAAGAAAACTGCCTTGTCTCCCACATTCTTTGCCTTTTTGTAAGATTAATAGGGGAAAAAAAGAATTCTTGTAATATATATTACTGTTAGGCTATGTGCCCACGTTGCATTTATGAAGCAGAAAATTTCTGCTGCATAAATGCAAGTCCTCTCCCGGAAAAACGCATGCGGAATTCCGCACGCGTTTATCGCGCATTTTTCGCGCGTTTATCACGCGTTTTCCACATGCGGAATTGCCTTGCGTTTTTTATGCATTGGACTAAGGCAATTCCTCTTGCGGAAACGCAAAATTAAATGACATGCTGCGGATTTTTGAACGCGGCATAAACGCTGCGGAAAAATCCGCAACATGTGTATAGAACTTGCGGAATGCCATTGGGGACCATGGGGTGCGGATATACATGCGTTTTTCAAGCGTTTACGCTGCGGAAATTCCGCAGCATATACGCTTGAAAAATGCTACGTGGGCACACAGCCTTACTCCTGAAAAAAAATCAAATTCATGGGGATACATACAGTTCCTATAATGTAACAATCTTTTATATAAAGGCGTTGCAAAATTTCAAAATTTGCTTAGGTTATTAAGGCCCGGAATGCATGCAGGGGGAATGGGTTAATTGCCTTGTTTATCCTGGAAAGTTTCACTCTGTCATAGAACAGATGCTTCCATCTCATGAAATAGTGAAATATGTTCTAAATGCGAAAGCAGATACAAAAGTGTAAAATATGATTTCCTTTATAACTTGTCCATTCATAATTTTATCTAATTATTATTTTACCATCTCTGCCAACCACATGGTCAAACTCTAGCAGCACATTCTGTTTTCACTTTTTAATTGCAGTCTAATGGTATGTAACGTTTCTTTCTTTGTGTTTTTAACCAGAAAGCTTATTTCATAGTTTCGTAGACTCTCTATTTAACAGTGTTGACAGATTCAGCTAAACTCAGACGCGGCATTGCTGAAATTGTATTTACGGTTATCTAAAGAATACTGCTCTTCTAGCTAAACTGTTGGCTGGGGAGCGTAAGGGCGACACCGAAATTGTGCTTCACTCCAGTGGGGAAAGAAAACGCACAGGAGTTATAATCCGGCTCTTATACGTTTAAGGAACACTCCTTTTTGAAAATCAATTTAGAATTTAAAAAAATAAATAAATTCTCGGGTGAGGAGGGCAAAAACACCTCATTAAAAAAAGCCAATTTCAAGGCTGCACTCAAGGACATTGGCTGGGAGCAGCTACTGTTAGATAGTGATAGTGATACAAATGATTAATGGGAGCGCTTTATATCTATATTGGTCAGTCAGACGGCAAAAATTAAACCCCACATGCTTACACCTTTGATTACGAAGGTTATTAATGACAAAACAAGGAATGTAGATTATATAAATTTGAGGGGTGAGCTCCAGCGTAAAATATAAAGAACAGAACAGAATATGTAAAAAAGTAGTCAAGTCAGCTAAAACAGAAAATCAACGGCAGGTAGCCAAGGAAAGCAAGACAAATCCTAAGAAAGTCTTTAAATACATAAATACGAAAAACCAAGGTCCATACTGATGGGTCCCCTAAATAATGATAATGAGGAATTGGTCACTGAGGATCAAGAGAGAGCATAAGTTCTAAATGGGTTCCTCAGCTCTATATGTTCGAAAGAAGAGAGATTTATGGATGTGGTCAATCCTAGTGCTCTTAATGACATCTCACATAGTTGCTTAAATGTAGGTACGGTCCAAGCTAAGTTGCAAATAATCAATGTGAACAAAGTCCCTGGGCCCAGATGGGCTACATCCAAAGGTTCTTAAGGTACTTGGTTCATTTATTTCTGGGCCCCTATTCAAAGTTTTTAGAGACTTTAGTTACTGGTACTGGCCCAATTGACAGACTCAGAGCTTATGTGGTGCCCATTTTCAAAAAGGACTCCAGGTCTCTATCGGGTAATTATAGAGCAATAAGCTTAATATCCATTGCGGGAAAAATGTTGAAGGGGCTTGTAAGGGATTATATACAGAAGTATGTGATAAACAATAATATTATAAGTGATAGCCAGCATGGCTAGTTGTCAAAGTAACCAGATTGGGTTTTATGAAGAGGTGAGTAGAAACCTGGACAGAGTGTCACGGGTGTGTCAGAGGTGACAGACAGTCGCCCTGCAGTAGGTTGCAGGAGATCTCCAAGTTTGGCATTGCAGACAGCTTCTTAGATAGGAGGCTGTCTTTAAGACTGAGCGACTACCTCTCTCTTGCTAATTAGCTCTCTGGCCTGGTTGTATATATACCTGGTGTGTCTGAGAGGGAGTCGCCAGTTATATTCATTTCTACTTGTGAAGCTTAGCTGGAGCTGTACCTCGTCCTCTCTGGAGCTTGAGGCCTTGTGCAAATTTGGAGTTCATCTAAAGCTAAGCCATTTTCCCCTGTTTTGTCTACCCTTGTTGTCTTTAGAGTTTTAGAGGAGGTTGACTAGTGGTCATCTCCTTCCATCCCTAGCCGTAGCCTTACACCAGGGAAAATAGGGCGAGGCACGCGATCCGTGCTAGATGAGGAGGCTATATAGGGACGTTAGTTGAGACAGGGTGACGCTAGACCAGACTAGGAGGTCTCCACTTCCCCCTTTCCCTAGTGTCTGGGCTCCCTCTCCCTTTTCCCTCTGTGTTGCACTTACACCTGGCGTGACACAGAGAGGCAGGTTTGGATATGGTGTTTTTACACTTTGTAAAGGCATTTGATTCTGTCCCACACAGACAGCTAATGGGTAAATTAATATTGGTTTAGAAAGTAAGGTTTGTAATTGAATCAAAAACTGTTTCAAAGACCGAACCTAGAGAATTGTGGTGAATAATTGCTACTATGAATGGTCTCCGGTTATAAGTGGTGTACCCTTAAGTTCAATGTTGAATCTGCTATTATTCAACTCATTTATTAATGATATAGAAGATGGCATTTATAGTGTTTTTTTATTTTTGTAAAAGACAACAAGCTATGTACATTAGTATAGTGAATTCTCTGAAGGATGTTTATAACTTACAGCCTGACTTGGTCAAACTAAGTAGTTGAGCTTCCAGTTGGCAGATGAGGCTCATTGTGGAGAAATGTAAAGTTATGCATATGGTGCTTGCATATTATTAGTACCCATGTGTTCTACAGGGAGTAAAACTAAGAGAGTTACTTGTAGAGAAGGATCTGGGTGTACTTGTAGATCACAGACTAAATAACAGCATGTAGTGTCAATCAGCGGTTTCTAAGGTTAGTAGGATATTGTCATGTATTAAAAGACGTATGAACTAAAGGGACAGGGACGTAATACCTCAACTTTACAAAGCGTTATTGCGACCTCATCTGGAATATGCAGTTCATTTCTGAGTGTAAGTTCATAGAACTAATGCCTTTGAGTTAGAAAAGGTAAAAGAAGAGTCACAAAACTTATAAGACACATGGAGTATTTTGATTATAAGGAAAATTAAACAATGTACCGTATTTTTTGGGTTATAAGACACACTTTTTCCCCCCGGCCATTTTCCCGGAGACCGCCGCATAGGAAAATATGGAAGGTGCGGGGCTCCTGCTTTTACAAAATATCGGCAGATCCCCCGCACCACCGAACACCTACTAACAGCATGGGGTCCGCAGCCATCTTCCGACTCCTGCCTCTGCTGGAAGGCAGAAGCTCCCAGCAGCAGCGATCTCCTGGCAACAGCGATCTCCTTCCTCCTGCCTCCGAACACCCTGTCCTGCCTCGACTTTGCCACCTGGGACCCCGCTCCACCAACGCCTCAGCCTCCCAAGGTAAGCTGATTATAACAGGCAACGGTTTATAAAAGAAAACATTTTTTTTACTATTCTCCTCCCCAAAATTTGGGTTGTGTCTTATAAACCAGTGCAATTTATAATCCGGAAAATACGGCATTTAGTCTTAAGAGGACATGATTAACTTGTACAAACATTTAAATTGCCCATACAAAAAGTATGGTCAAAAGCTATTTCGTGTTAAACCCCCTCAAAAGACAAGGAGGCACACCATCTGAAGAAAGACAAGTTCAGTCTGCAAAGTATGCAAGGCTTCTTTACCATAAGAACTATTCATCTGTGGAACAGTCTACTTCAAGAGCTGGTCACAGTGGGATCCGTTCATGGTTACAATAACAGCTTAGATTATTTTTTTAGGAGAAAATAACATAAATAATTATGTACATTTGTAAAGTTCTCTTCTGAATGTTTGGTCCAGTGAATGGACAATTGGAATCAGGAAATAAAGATTACTTTTGGGATGGACTTGATCATGCATTATGGTGGAACACTTATCCCATCCTGTTTATCATTTCCTTTTTCTTGGTTGAATTTGTTCATTTATATTTATTGATCTTTACACATTTTCTTTTAAATTCAGATTTAATGCTAACTTCAAAATATGGCCTTTTTCCTGTCTCCATAGTGCATTGTGGCAGCTTACATGAACGTTTCATAGAGCTATGTTGTCTTGCCACATATTTTCCAGGGAACAGTAGACTTCTTCCATCATTTCTATAACCCATCTATCTCATCTGTGACCACACTGTTACTGATTTTACCCACTATCCAAATTGACTCGCTGCTAGTGATCAGTGAGCATGATTGTTACTTGAGAGCATGCTCAGGTGCTCGCCGAGTATCTTCAGCGTGCTCGGGTGTTATGTTTGAGTCACTCTGTGCTCATGATTTGCGACTGTTTGACAGCTTTAATACATGTGAGGAATGCCTGTTTCTTAGGCATTTCTCACATGTATTAAAGCTGTCAAACAGTCGCAAATCCTACACATGGAGTGACTCAAACATAACACCTGAGCACGCTGAAGATACTTGGCGAGCACCCGAGAATGCTTGCCGAAAGGGTTAACAGAACATACTACTCGCTACCTATTGAATATAGTTTATGTGTTGCTGCCAATTTTCTAGACTTTCTGTTATTTCCCTCTAGCAACATATCTCCATTTATGAAAGCATCCCCTCATAATTCTCCTTTCTGGCACCTTTCTCTCAGCATCTTTCCCCAACAAGCGACACATCTTCCCTGTTTACAATTAGTAAAGTCAATCATAGTACAGGCTATTATAGTATTATTAGTGACGAGCAGCAATACAAATGAGTTTCATTCTGACATGCCAGCTAAAGCTAGACAAAAGCCTACTAAAGTACATCCTATTAGTGTGAATTTACTGATGACATTGGGGTAGATTTATTACTGCTGTCTGAAGTTTAGTCGACTTGGAACTAAGATGTACTAAATTTATTAGAGTGACCTACACAGCATTCATTTTTTTAATGAATTTTTTAAACACTTTTCTATAACTTCTTTTACTTTATGCTTTTTACTGCTCTTTTAAGCCTCGCCCCTTTCCCTGTAAACCATGCCCCCTTGTATAACAAGGCTACAGGGGCAAGACATGTATGACAGCTTTTTGGTGCAAACTGAAATAGACGGATTTAGCTTGATAAATGTGCCCCAATGTGTCCCAATTAGACAGTGTGGTGATCCCCTCCCCAAGACGTGCGTAGGCTTACCGGCGAGTAAGGATGTTTGTATACGCAGGCTTTCATCAAGATTGAATTGCCTTTGGACAGAGAAGCAAGAATGCAGGACTCCAGGTCTTCTTCAAGGTTAAAACGTAAAACATTAGATCATAGATTGCTTTACAAGAATTCAAAGTATGTCTGAGAGCAAAGCAATAAGCCGGGTGAATGAAATAAATTGAATCCCATTATTCAGAATTATCCTATGACCTTTTACAAGCAAATCACCGTAAAAGAAAAAGAAAGCTCTGCAGAAGCCGGCTGTAAGTATCTGATTTTTGCACCAGATTCCCTTGTGGATCTGGCAATCATCAGCAGATTATTGTGTAGTCCCTGGCAATGTGCCGCCACTGTTTTCTCTCCTCTAAATATTGTGGCGCAGTTTTTCTTCTCCATGCCCCTGCACCTGGATTCCAGAGCATTACAGCTGACCACGTATTGTTTAGCCCAATGCAATTTATAATTCTGCGAGAGCTTTATCTTTGGTTTCCTACAGATCGGTAAAGATATAGCAATGATAAATCACGTTATCTGCTATTCCAACTGATACATAAAACAGAGATGTATTTTTTCACTTACATAAATCCGTCAAATAGAATAAAAGCAGAGAAGCACGAAATATGAACCACAACTCACCTTACCTGCCCTCTTCAAACCCTGGCGTAATGGTTTTATCTTATTTGTGCTCGTCTTTTATTTATATAAATGGCATTATGGAGCTTTTTTTGTCAGCACAGCCTCTGCCGTAAGCATGGGCTCGCCTTTTTGACAAAGGCATTGCATACTTTATGTGTGAAGCAAGTGAAGGTGCAAATTTTTAGCCCTAAGAGTTATTTTAGAAAGGTCTGACATACAGTGAAAGATTCGATAACGCACTCTTCTAGTCATCTGAACGCTGCAGCCAATCACAAGCTTGACTTATGTTATAACTTGATGGAGCACTTACCTGATAATCTTGTTGTTTATTAGTCTGTACTTTATAACCATTTTGCCTTAGGCTAAGTGCCCACGATGCAGAAATACTCTGGATTTTTCCTGAGCGTTTCTGCATCTCCCTGGCAGAAAAAAACGCATGCGGATTGTACATGCGGATTGTACATGCGTTTTTCTGCCAGGGACAAGCGTATGTCACGCGTTTAGCACATGCGATTTCGCATGCGGGTTGTCAAGCGCTTTTCCAAGCGATTTTAGCAGCGGTCGCGTGACCTGTCACATGACTAAATGACGTCATAGAAGGTCCTTTTACACCATCGCGAGCCACCGGGGAGCCAGAACGCACCGGAGAGAAGACCGTGGGTCATCAGAAGGTGAGTATAATGTTTATTTTTTATTTAAAATTCTTTTTTATCAGGTTCTATGGTACCCGGGTCTGGAGGAGAGTCTCTTCTTCTCCAGACCCGGGTACCATCCGCACATTGAAACGCAGAATATCCGCATGTGCGGCTATTATGCGATTCAATGCAATTCAATGGCAGCGAAAACACAGTGATTACGCAAAATTAATGGTAGTGCTGCGGATTTTTCCGCAATGATAATCCGCAGCGGAAATTTCCGCAGCATGTGCACAGCACATGCGGATGATCATTGGGGAACATGGCAGACCTTCTACCAAGCTTTTTTAAGCGTTTCCGCGGCGGAATTGCTGCTGCGGAAACGCTTAAAAAACGCATCGTGGGCACACAGCCTTACTGGCAGGGCTGTGGAGTTGTGGAGTCAGAGTCGGTGTTCATTTTGGTGGAGTCAGAGTTGGAGTCGGTATAGAATGGACAGACTACGACTCCTAAAATATATAATAAATTGTTACATTAGTACAATGCAGTATGTGCTCTTAATGTTTCCATAAGAATTTGGGAAAGTTATGAAATGTCCTATAAATGTCTGTTCTGTTCCTGATCTAAGGGTCTCGGCTTTTAGTTCAGATGAATCTGTGCTGCACTTTCTGTACATGTTCAGTAGTGAGGCAGGGCTGTGGAGTCGGAGTTGGGAGTAGGAGGTCAGGGAAATTGAGGAGTCGGAGTCAGGGAAATTGAGGAGTTGGAGTCGGAAGTCAGGGAAATTGAGGAGTCGGAGTCAGGGAAGTTGAGGAGTTGGAGTCGGTGGTTTGACTTACCGACTCCACAGCCCTGCTTACTGTAAATCAGCTTTCCATCCGCTGACTTTCTGGCTAGTCTGTGATGAACTTGTGTAGCCAATCAACCGATGTTAGGAGGCTGAGCTTCAGGGGGAAGTGTGGCACCCCAGGGGTCTGGTTTCCACAGTAACAGCAATGTTATGTCTGAGAGCAGGTGGGAGGTCTCTTGGTCAGGAATCCTATGCATGCCACACCTCCTGCCCAGTCCTGGGAGGGGAAGAACTTCCCCTGTATAAACCTGGGGCTGAGGCAGGGTTAGAGAGTTGAGAGGGAGAGTTCAGCCAGGAGGGCTGACAGGGAGCTGTGGCTCCGGCTGGGCCCAGCTCCTGGGCCATGCCAGAAGTAGAGAAGAGAAGCAGCATAGGAAGAAACAACAGGAGCTCTGTGGGAGCAGTGTTACAAAGAGTCAGGGGCTGGCAGCTGCAGAGCTCGCCCTGACTGAGAAGATTTCTTACCGGACCCGGAGTCCGAGGCTGTGGGGACTAACTCCTACCCAGCAGCAGAATCCGTCAGGCAGGGGATTTCAGGTCCTCTGGCCAAGAAACCCGAAGGCACGGTCACACGCATGGGACCAGCACCGCCGTCGTGGAGCGGAAGCTACTAGAAGGCCCCGAGTCACCGGCCATACGGGTGAGCACCACACGGTACACTCAGGGACGTGGGCTACTTATACTCGCTTCTAGCAAGGTAGCCAGAAGAGTATCGTTAGTTTGGGAGGCCTACAACTCCGCCTGGCCAGGGGAGATCCCATCTGCTCAAGGACTGACCAGGCCCCAACCGCTAGCCAGTACTCCGGGAGGGTCTATCTTTGTCACCAGTAAAGACCCTGAACTACACCGCATCGTCTCTGAGTGGTTCCTGCTACCCCCATCATCCACGTCGGCTGCCCTGAGGCCATACCCCTCCCGTTGGGGGTTATACCATCCACGCTGCACCATCCTTCCACCGGCCTCAGCGGTCTGCCCTGCAGCGGCAGCTCCATAGCTGCATTCAACGGGTGGCGTAGTCGTCCATCATCTACCGCTGATACAGCGCCACTTAGTCTGACTCCCTGGGCACGGACCGGATCACCGCCACGAGACTACAACCCTCAAAAGATCCGGCTCCGGGTAAGCTCCCGCGTGCGCAACGCAGCGCGACACAGGCCCAGGGGCGCGTCAGAAGGAGATGGCAGCAGTCTAAATCAATGATAACTGAGGAAGAAGGTGTGTCTCAGACTACCCCAGACTACCTGTAGGCAGTGTAGCTAAGCGGTGATCACAGATCACACCTCTGCCCTAATGGAAGGTTGCGAAATACAGACAAAGTGCTAATACTGAATAAAATAATAGAACTTAAGCCCTCCTAAAGATACTGACTGATATGTTATTCTTGAGCTCACGAGGGGCAGTTATAATAAGGTATCATCAAAAATAGCAGTTTCCTATTGTAATGTTATTAACACAAATCACATATATTTGGAGGAAATTTGAAGTACTGTCAAGAAACTACATATTGTAGGCTGCCATTAACCAGTCTGAGTCTAAAGGGGTTGTGCAACATCCATGTTTGTATTCACTCCCTCAACTTCTGCTCTGTCACTAAGGAGCACTGAACCTTCATTGCAGGTGACATTGCATGTGCATCACTGATCAGCAGCTGCAGGACGCATGCACACAGGTGATGCAAAGGGGGATGGGGAAATGGTCAGAGAAAAAAAGTCCTGGCCAAAAGCGAGCACAGATGCCGATCAATGATGTGTGTCACTGATCAGTGCTCGGTGGCTGCCGGACACACGTATGGAGGTGATGCACAGGGGGTGGAAATGGACAGGGAAAAAAAAGTCCTAAGTCAAAAATGAGCATGGATGCCGATCAGTGATGTGTGTCACTGATCAGTAGCCACAGGATGCACGCATTGAGGTGATGCAAAGGGGGTGGGTGGGGGAGAAAAAATGGAGAGAGAAAAAAAGTACTGGCCAAAAGCCAGCACGGATGCCGATTAGTGATGTGCGTCACTGATCATCACTCGGCGGCTGCAGGACACCCGCACGGAGATGGTGCACAGGGGTAAAAAAAATGGACAGGGAAAAAAAAGTCCTAAGCCAAAAGTAAGCATGAATGCTGATCAGTGATATGTGTTACTGATCAGCGGCCGCACGATACACACACAAGGAGGTGATGCAAAGGGGGGGAAAGAAAAAATGCTCAGGGAAAAAAAGTTCTAAGCCAAAAGTGGGCATGGATGCTGCTCAGTGATGTGTGTCACTGACTAGTGGCTGCAGGACGCACGCATGGAGGTGGTGCAAAGGTGAGAGGAGAGAAAAAATGAACAGGGAAAAAAAGTAAGCACGGATGCCAATCAGTGATGTACGTCACTGATCATCACTCGGAGGCTGCAGGACGCACACACGAAGGTGGTGCAAAAGAAAAAAAAGTGCCAAAAATCGGACAATCAAGTACTGATCAGGAGTAGAAGGGGGGGTCGGGAAGGGGTTAGGGAGAGGGTGAAGGGAGGAAAGGGATGTAAAGAATTACACATTTTATGCAAGTAATTGTAGGTTAAATTAGAAACTTATAGCAGTCATCTAATCAGATTGTGATAAGTAGTCAGTGATTCTCGTTGCTTTACTTAAAAGGGTTGTCCACTAGTGAAGAGCGAGTATGTTCTGTTATCCTTTTCGGCGAGCATGCTCCGGTGCTTGCCTAATATCTTCAGCGTGCTCGGGTGTTATGTTTTAGTCACGAAGTGTGCATGATTTGGAATTGTTTGTCAGCTTTAATACATGTGAGGAATGCCTAAGAAAAAGGCGTTCCTCACATATATTAAAGCTGTCAAACAGTCGCAAATCATGTGCTCGGCGTGACTCAAACATAACACCCGAGCACGCTGAAGATACTCGGAAAACACCCGAGCATGCTCGTAAATCTCGAGTAGCGAGCATGCTCGTTCATCACCATTGTCCACCCCTAAAATTTTTTATAAAAATGATAAAGAATGTTTTAAAATAATACAATATAGCATAATCACCTTACCGTCCCATGCTGAGTCTTTTCTGCCAGTTTCCTTGCTTCCTATTCGGTACGGGCAGACTTGTGATACTAATGTAGACAATCAATATATATTAGCTGCTATACCCAAGGCTTTCCATCTATTATTGGCTTCTATCTCACGTGGTGCGTCCTCACTAGATTTCCTGAGGCTTCATTATTGTCAGTTATATGGTGCTTCTATTAATAACATGTTGTAGAGTTGTAGGTGTTATGAGATAGGCATCCAGAATTGGCTTGTGATGTGGTTAACAGGAGCTGGCCTGTAAGACTTCCCCATGAATACTTCTCAGTTGCTCCACCTGCAACCAGATAGCACAGTGGTTCAATTAAATGTTTTTTTAAGCCAAGTTGTTGAATCAAAGCCAAGAAAGTTTGGAACCATAAAGACGCAATGTTGCTGCTCCCTCATTGTCCAAAGAATAACATGGGATGTAAGGTGATATGAAAAAGAAAGTCTGCAGTACTCGAGGAACATCATCAGCACCCAAAACGCTGCAGAGCATTTCTATCTACAATGTCTATGTGTGTATATGTAGATAAGGATTATTATTGATCCCATATTGGATATTTTAGACAAACAACCAGGAGAGCAAAGAAGGAAATAAAAGTTTTCAACATTCCCCCAGAACTTTCTTCTACTGGTACTACGTACTTTGTGATGTTTTTTTTAGCTACAGCGGTTAAAGGGGTTGTCCACTACTTTTACATTGATACCCTATCCATAGGTTAGGGCATCAATGTATGATCGGCCGGGGTCCCGCACGCGGCACCTTCGTCGATCAGCTGTTATCTGTGCCAGCTACCGCCTGCCGGAAGTGCTCACCTGCAGGGCTCCGCTGTCAAGTGTTAGTGCCCGCCGCGGTGTACTGCAGATCTGCCTCCCATACAATTGAATAGGAGGCGATGTACAGTACACTACGGTGGCCACTACCACTTGACGGCGGAGCCTCGCAGGTGAGCACTTCCGGCCACCGGCACCGATAACAGCTGATCGGCGGGGGTGCCGCGTGCGGGACCCCGGCCGATCATACATTGATGCCCTATCCTACGGTAAAGTAGTATCATACATTTATGCCCTATCATACGGTAAAGTAGTATCATACATTTATGCCCTATCCTACGGTAAAGTAGTATCATACATTGATGCCCTATCATACGGTAAAGTAGTATCATACATTTATGCCCTATCATACGGTAAAGTAGTATCATACATTGATGCCCTATCCTACGGTAAAGTAGTATCATACATTGATGCCCTATCCTACGGTAAAGTAGTATCTTACATTGATGCCTTATCCTACGGTAAAGTGTTATCATACATTGATGCCCTATCCTACGGTAAAGTAGTGGACAACTTCTTTAAACTCTGAAGTATAAAATTAGCAGTAAAACCAACCAACCTTAATTAATGCTATGTCATACATGTACCGCTATGGCTACATCTAGACTTTTATAGCAACTCTTTTTTCCTTTAGAGTAATTAAAACTAGCAAGCCAACTGAAAAATATTCAAGTTCCCTCATAAGACTAAATAAAATGGAAGAAAAAAAGTTCAGTTAAATTTGTAAAAATGTTAAAAAAAAATGCACCAAAAAGCATGAAAAAAATTGCAATTAGCTTTTTTGCCACTCAAAATGCAGTTTTTGTGTAAAAATAAAAATTATATACTGTATATTATGATAATTTATTTTTTTTATTATTATTATTATTATTATTATTAAATATTATGCACCAGAAGATTCTTCAACTGAAAATGTAGTTCTTGATAGGAATTATTTCTTAGTGTAAAATAACAAAACATAAAAATATATATATATATATATATATATATATATATATATATATATATGGAATTGCTGTAATCCAAACAATAAAGCCGTCTTATCAATTAAACCACATGGTGAACAGCGTAAAAGAAATGAAAACAATTTTTGAATTTCTATTTATTTATTCATTCTGCCTTCCGATTCACAGTTATCCCGTTCTGTAAGCTGAGCACTTACATCAGAGTTTCCTGCTAAATCCCCCAAAAAACGCAATTTAAAAGAAACCTTCTGAAGGAACCATTCAGTATGACTCTGTCTCACCTCCGTTCCGGTGGTGTCCGTCTTCTTAGACATCTTTTTAGCACACAAATGTGCAGTCGAACACAGTTGTCTGCATGTCTAAAGAGACAGAACACAGAGGCGAGACAGAGTCCAAAGTTACTCCTTCTGCCTCATAGTGAATAGATGCGCTGGGGATTCTTATTTTTTTAGAATGTAGGCAGTAACCTCGACATGAGTGTTCGGTATAGAGCACAGGATACAAGTGAACGTAGCCTTAAAGGTTAACTGACACTGGCTTATATTATATCATACGAGAGAATCAGGGCGATTATGCCAATAACACTCGGCTCAAACTCTGTCAGAGTTGATTAGAGTGTCATCTGAGTGTGATCCGATTCTCTCGCATGATAGAATCACAGCACAAGTGTGGAGAAGAGGGAGAACTTAATTTCTCCATCTTCTCCATTGTCTGAATGACATCTGAGTGCAGTCCGATGTTTCACACGCACCCATGGACTTGTATTGGTACGTGTAATCCGAATATCAGAGCCACTTTCAGCATGTTGCTTTTATTTTCTCATGTCAAGTTGGCATGAGAAAATTGCTGATCTGCACCGCCCCATAGTATAACATTGTGCCGAGTGCTATCCGATAAAACATTAGCTGTGTTATACGCTCGTATAAAAACTTTAACTCAACCAGCAAAAATCAAATCCCCACTCAAGTCCACTTCCAAACTTTAAAGAAGTTGTCCACTACTTTTCCATTGATGCCCAATTCAATGGGAGGCGGATGTGCAGTACCCCGCAGCAGCCACTACAGCTAGACGGCCAAGCACCACAGGTAAGGACTTCCGGCACCGAACAGCTGATCGGCGGGGGTTCCGGGTGCGGGACCCCGGCCGATCAGACATTGATGCCCTATCCTACGGATAAGTAGTGGACAGCTTCGTTAATATTCAAAGAAGCATATTTATTATTGGTCAAAAGTGCCCTTGTGGAGAATTTTTTTCATTTCTATTTATGACCCTGAGTTTGATCCTGACCTCTAAAGTGTGCTATTCGGAAGTCCTTGTAGTGTTAATGAGGTAATGACCTAGCTTCCAGGCGTAGGAATGGATACGTGACGCATTCACCAACAGAGAAATATAATTAGTTTATTACCTATGTAATCCTGAGCAATGCTATTTAAGTCCAGCCAGTATGTTACTTTTTAGATCCCCTTAGGTTACGTTCACATGATGAGTTTTTTATGCTGCATATTTTTGGTCTGCAAAAAATGCAGCGTCTTTCACTTCCAGCAAAGTGGATGAAATTTATAGAAATCTCTTGCCCATTGGGCTTTTTTTTTACGCACCATAACCAGACCTGTGGTGCATTTTTGAAACCCTAAACATTTTAATTTCTCTTGTGACCACGCTGAGTTTTATGTGCAGATTTTTCTCATAGACTTGCATTTGATGCAAACAGTTCACAGGTAAAAAATGAGTGTGTTTTTAGTTTGTTTCCGTTGTGAAAATGCAGTAAAAAAGCATGTGCTATACACATAACTGTATCAATAATGTTTTGTCGAAGCCAAATATCAGGAAGTATCAAAACAAAACAGCTAGATTTAAAACATGACCCACCAAAAAGAAACAAAAAACGCAGGATCAAAAACGCGCTAAACACGCAAGTAAAAAAACGCAAGTTCTCCTTATGAAGAAGTTGGTCCAACTTTGAAACACGTAGAGAATAAACCGCATGGTCTAATTCCATTAAAGAGGTTATCCACTAATTTTACACCCGGCACCCCCGCCGATCAACTGTTATCGGTGTCAGCCGCCGGCTGGAAGTACTAGCTTGCCGAGCTGACCATCTTCTGATAGTGGCCACCGCAGGGTACAACACATCCATCTCCTATTGATTTGAATAGGAGGTGGATGTGCAGTATCAAGCCTCGGCCATTACCAGAAGACAGAGCAGTTCGGCAAGTAAGTACTTCCTGCCGGTGGCCACCGCCGACACTGATAACAGCTGATCGGCGGGGGTGCCAGGTGACGAACCCTGACCGATCAGACACTGATGACCTATCCAAGAATAGGCCATCAATGTAAAAGTAGTGGACAACCTCTTTACTGTCCTTTGGTTTATTGAATCCAACATCGGCAGCGCAGAGTACCACCCCTATTCTCCCAACACTAGTCACAGTTGTACAGAAAAGAGTCTTTCCCAAACAGTTCTCACAAAGAAGCATGCAGTTATCCAAAAATATGTTGGCCTGCTGAAGCATTAAGATTGAGATACAGATAAGTCATTATTTGTATTTTATTCTACACATCATTAAATATGAGATAACAAAAAAAATAATTTCCCATTGTAAAACTTAGTGGAAAAATAAGAAAATGCTGAACTTTACCACAAACCTCATCTTAAAAGTACTTTTATTAATATAGTGCTAAGAAGTAAAGCTTCCTCAATATCTGTCGTTCGCACCTCATTTACAGTGAACACCCATTGCCAATTTTGTAATATTTGATGCTTCTTTACATCTCAGGATGACTAGTGAGATGGAACAAGAGGTTGGTACAACAGAGAGGTGTAACAAGCATGGCGAAGAGAAATAGTACATCCAATCACTTCCACATTGCTGTGCCTGGTTGTGATGATGGAACGCAAAGGCATCGCACCTCATCTATTACTCCTAATGTGATTATTCACCATCTAGAGATACGTTACCCCTTAGACCTCAGTCCAGAGCCTCTCATCTAGCCAAATCAGTTCTCATACTTTGCACTGATGAGGGGCATTAGCCCGAAACACCGTGTCTGCAAATTGATATTCTGATTTGGCTTCTATCCTAAGTCACATTGCACGAATCGTTAAAGGGTTGATTGTGACTTGTAGGATCGCTGCTTCCAAGAGGTGGCGCTATAGAGTTCAAGTCCTCTTTCTCTCTGAAGAAGCAATTTGCATCTAGAGATAGAGATTATTGCTATCTCCGGTCACAATGAGCATATTTCCTAACTATATACATGGGAAAAACAAGCGCTAAGACCACACAATCACACATTTTACTAAGGTGTATATATTTTCTACACTACCAGTCCTCATGTGATGATCACTTTCTATAGTGCTTCCATTATGTGGCACTATAGAGTTAAAGTCCTCTTTTTCTCTGAAGAGGCAATTTGTAAATTATCCTTGAAATTGAATCTTCTGTGTAGAAAGTGAAATAAGTAATGGCCTGTAGGTTTCTATAGGAGCCATATTTGAATCTGTATAATAGTAATTTCAAATACAGCCTTTTGCATTAAAGGAGTTGCCCGGACTTTGCGCACAGGTCTGCAGTCATTATGTGACTGCAGACTTGTGAATCCTCACATTGCGCACACTGTTTGGATTCTCCGTCTGCAGCAGGTGGTCAAGTTACCACAAGTACTGGATGTGCATACTTACGGCCACATTCCGACTAGACGTGTCTGGCCTCACTCAGTTCACTTGCATTGAGCAAAGCTGCACACGTCTAGTCGGCACAGTTTTCATGACTGATTTTCTTGTATGAAAAAAATAACTAAATAAATCACAAGACTTCTCCTGTCCATTGAAATGTTAATCACTGGCAGCACACGGATTGCACTTGAATGACATTGTGTGTTGTCAGTGATTTTCTCAGATCTATAGGCTTAAATGGGTCATTTATATCTGTGATTCTGTGAAAAATATGGACATGTTATCAGCTCCATAGATTATAACGGGTACGAGTTCTATGCGTGAAAACACAGCACGTATGTGAACAACAGTTTTTTTTATCTGTGTACTCATTTTTAGGGATGAGCTGACCTGTGAAAGTTCGGGTTCCGACCCCAACTTTATTCCAAAGTTTGGTTCTGGTACCAGAACTGTACCCGAAATTGAACCAGAATCCGAATCCCATTGAAAATAATGGGGTCCCAAACTTTTGAGCTGGGAAAAAAAAATCTCTCTCTCTCCGGACGTCCCTTGTGACTTCAAACATTGCGACGGACTTCCGGGAGACGTCTGTGTTCAGCGTTTAGTACTGGACACTAACTGTCCGTTATGAACCCGAACTTTTGAGTTTGGGTTCGCTCATCTCTACTCATTTTCTTTCAGCCTGTGACGCGTATAAACAGGAGCTTTTATGCAAGTTTTGCAACAATGGTGGTTGTGGTTGTGATTCATTTGTATATGTAAAGGAACATTCCAAGCAAAAGTAAAGGTGGGATCTTTGCTCGTACCCATGGGGCATCTTCCAGTAGCTTCTTCTAGGAGGATGTGTTTTTCTCCCCTCTCACACTCAGGATACAGAACATGAGGTTGTAGATGGACATGCTTCTTACAAGTTTTCTGGCATGGTTATAAAGGGACATATCAGAGGTTTCTTGTTTCTTTATATAATTCAGGACATTTTACATAACATATTCTAAAATTAGCATAATAAGAACAACGCTGGTATTATAAGCTTCTTTGATCACGTTACTGAACCACTTGACATGAAGAGTGAGAAATAAGTAATAAATCACATGAACTAAATGTCATTCTATATCACATCAGAGAGCTGAATGGATTTGGGACCATCTAGTACTCAGTCCCCTAATCAGGCACTGGAAGTCATTAAACAGAATTTAACTGTTAGATATAACAACATTGCTATGTTTAGTTGTACATTGAGTTGTATTTATTATTATTTTTGTTAGCATATATTCTTTCATCTGAGACAATGGGGTCAATTATGCAACTCACACTTTGACCAGAGCATGATGATAGTGTGATCCGATTCTCTCGGAACAGTCCGATGTCATCCGAGTGCAGTCCGATGGTTTCCACGAACTCATTGACTTGCATGGCCAAGTGCAATCCAAATATCGGATCCAACTTGGGCGTGCTGTGATTTTTTTTCCCCTGACTGGCTCTGTCCAAGGAAAAAATTAGACATATGCACGGCCTGCAGAATAACATTGGTCCGAGTGCGATCCAATGTCGCACTCGGACCGAAAATACGGCTATGTGCACAAACCCTTGCCAACAGAAATTGTCGTAGAGATGGCAAGGCATTTAGACAAGTAGTTGTAGAAATTCAGTCGTAAATAAAAGCCTAAAAAGTTGAAAAGAAAACAGTTTAAGAAGCCTTCCAAAAATGAAAATAGTTCCAATGTCACATACAGCAGAATTTTCTTAAGGCTAACAGTATCTGGAATTCAATGTCTCCCCGTGCTCCCCCTTGTCTGGATGTCTAAACCACATTAAGAAAGATTGAAAAGAAACTTTACATGGGCAATCATACCTAAAATCCCATCCACTTCCTTATTAAAGAAGCATTACAGCCAAACCAAAGAATGAACCTAAGCAATGCTAACTCACAGCTGTCTTTTAATTCATCTGTTTCATCCTAAAACATTCAGACAAATGTAATCTTGTGGACTGTAGCTGTCACTGTAATCAGTATGACTACAAAAAGTCAAGTGTAGCCTATAACTAAAGGACAATAGGTCTATGTCGCTGAGCTCTATCACCTGCTGGCCTCAGATAGGACTCGCAACAGAACAAGTGTGATGTGACTCTGGCCCCTTTGAGCTAGGTACATAAAGGGAAATTTTGGCTGCACGACTATTTAAGACAGCAGTAGTTAGGAGGACAGCAGTAGTAAGGAAGACAACAGTAGTAAGGAGGACAGCAGTAGTAAGGAAGACAGCAGTAGTAAGGAAGACAGCAGTAGTAAGGAAGACAGCAGTAGTAAGGAGGACAGCAGTAGTAAAGAAGACAACAGTAGTAAAGAAAACAGCAGTAGTAAGGAAGACAGCATAGTAATGAAGACAGCAGTAGTAAAGAAGACAGCAGTAGTAAGGAAGACAGCAGTAGTAAGGAAGACAGCAGTAGTAAGGAGGACAGCAGTAGTAAAGAAGACAGCAGTAGTAAAGAAAACAGCAGTAGTAAGGAAGACAGCATAGTAATGAAGACAGCAGTAGTAAAGAAGACAGCAGTAGTAAGGAAGACAGCAGTAGTCAGGAAGACATCAGTAGTAAGTAGGACAGCAGAGGTAAATAAAAAGCCAAGATGGCAGACAGCCCATATTTGACAAATTATCTAACACAGGTATTATGGAGAAAGTCAGGGTTTGTTGAGTAGTTTTAGGACCTGAGCCTGGTTAACACAGTGCAGATGCTGGTTGGGTTACGTAGCCGGCATCTGTCTCTAACATCAGCGATCAGCACTACTCTAAAAATCCATCCTATCAAAATATAAAATTGTTTAACCCGTAAGATATAGAACATAAAGAAACAAAAGGAAACACCAAATTTGCTATTTTTTGTTACCACGTCTCCCACAATAATGTCATAAAAAGTGATTAAAATGTAGAATGTACCAAAAAATTGTATAAAAAAAATATGTTAGCTCGCCATGCAAAAAACGAGCCCTCAGTCAGCTCCATTGACAGAAAAATAAAAATAAAAATTTTAAGCTACTAAAATAGTAAAAGAATGAATATATACATGTTTAGTATTGCTGTATTGTATATATTGCTTGGAATTGTGTTTCCAGGTCATTTTTACTGTTCAATTAATGTTGTAAAAATGAAACATTAACACAATTGTGTTTTTTTCACCATTCACTTGGATTAGTTTTCAATTTCAAATATAGTAAAATTAATGGTGACTGTCAAGAACTACAACTCATAATGCAAAAAAACAAGCCCTCATACTTCTATTTTGATGAAAAAAAATTATAGCTCCTTTAACATGTGGGGAGGAAAAAATAAAATAAGAATGCACATTTTTTTTTTTTTTTTTTTTTTTTTATTTCTTCTCTGTAAAATTTGTATTAAGTTTATAAATATGGTATGTACGTACTGTAACTAAAGTGAGCCATTAAAGAGGACTTTTCACCATTTTGAGCTTGGTACACTAACCACATCATGCATTAGTGGCTGCAGAGCTGAATTAAATCTATTTTTTTATTTTTTAATTTCTCCTCTCCATTGAAATATTAGCTTGTAAAGTTTTGGTTATAGTTTATGAAAAGCCGAATGGAGCATTACTAGAGATTTTTCTCTGGGGGCGTGTACTTCTTCCCCTGCATGATTGTTATCCAATCATATGCAGGAGGCGTTATACAGAAGTAAAAAGGACACAACCCCACAATAGTTTAGAGCTGGCTTTCTCTTGTGTGAGATGATTGTCTGTTCACCTCACTGATCTCACTGATACGCTGTGTGTGATTCCAAAGACAAAAAGGGAATGTAGATTGTGAGCCCCATTGGGAACAGCAAAAATAATGTATGTAAAGCGCTGCGGAATATGATAGTTCTATATAAGCGAAGCATAATAATAATAACAATAATTGCAGAGTGTGCAGTTGACCAGAAATGAGTGTGATTACCAACACTTCAGCTTTCATCTCAGCAGTAATTGTGGGGGGAGGGGGATACATCAAAGCTGAGCTTTGTCTATTACACACACTTTTAGCATTTCTGCTCTCATGTTGCTGCTTTTTTTCATTTTATTTTAAAACTGGGAAAAGGTAGATGATTTAAACATTTCATTTTTCCTTGAGCAGCGGCTAATCCCATCGGGATTGACAGCCTCACAGGCTGGTGCTGGCTGTGTATTACCATCAGCATCTGCCCTGTATGGAGCAGGATCAGATCCTGAGCTTGCTCCATACATGTGCTCCCTCACTGAGATGTACAGTTATCTTGGGGTGTGTGAAGAGGCCAAAAAATACATCTCATAGCAAAAAAACAAGCTCTAATGTGACTATGTTGATGGAAAAATTAAAGTTAAGGCCAGAAATTAAAATGAAAAAAAGAATTAAAAAAAATCTGACGGGGGGTAAACTCACAGACTATGTTATCATTATTACCAGGTAGTCATATAGCACTTTTGATCATCACAAAGAATGAAGAAGTGATAGTCACTTTCTATTCAGTATATGTATGGGAAGTTATGTATATACAGCAAATACAAAGTAACTAGGGGAAATTAGTAACAGTTAGGCCTCAATCAGATGCCTGTGAATCACGTACGTGCTCTGATCTGTGATTTTGATGGATAAAACAGATATCTATTATAAAGTCTATGGAGCGGTCCACATGTTTATGGGTCTTTTGTATGAACCGCATGTCCCTAGAAGAAACCACAGACATGTCCATGTTTTTTTTGTCCGAGTCTCAGATCAAAATTACTTATTCAAATCTATGACAGAACACATTGGCGTTCATGAGCAATTGGTGGGTTGTCCATTAGTAACATTGTAACGGGTAGGGCAAGCTGTGCAATTGATTTATTCATTTTTTCATATGAGAAAATCACTGATGAAAACTGATGGTAAAAACTGATCAAACACTGATAAACACTAATGTGATTCAAAACACTGATGAAAAACTGTCAGAGTTTTTATGCAAGAGAAAAATCACCAAGGTCTGAATGAAGCCTTACGTGGTAAACTTTGCAGTAGTTTCATACTTTATTTCTGGTTAATATATTGTTTAATATTGTGAACTCTTAGGGCAACGTTCAGCCCGGAGTTCATAGTTCACATTAACAGAGTCCTGACTTCTTTTGGAAAACGTGACAGAATAACTTGCAGTTGTGCAACCAAATCAAGTAGAGATTAGCATATAAATTCGATGCAAATTGAATTTGTGCCACAATGTATGAAATTTGCATGTAGCTGCGAACTTGAACAATTTGAGACTCGATTTACGTGAATCCCCAACCAAACGCCAGCTTCCATTTTACACATTACAGAAGATTGTATCAGTAACAGAAATTACCCATGACCGCAGGTGCCGCCATGTAGAGCTCCTCATAATTCTTTCACAGCTGTCGACATTGCAGTGATACAGGCACATTCTGGTATGGGTTCTTTTTTGCACTTTATATAACTACGTTTAGTATTTGGAATTGTGTTTCATGGCACTAGGCACGTTATCTTCTGATAGGCTGTGGGTCATTACTATAGTTATGTACTTTATGTTTTATACCCTGATTCACATGTCTCTATACAAGTCATGTAGGATACATGTTGGACTGACACTTCCTCACCTACCATACCACCTGGTGTATTATAAATATGCATGTACTTGCATCCAGGGTTGTGGAGTCAGAGTCATGGAGTCGGAGTCGGTGTCCATTTTGGTGGAGTTGGAGTCAGTATAAAATAGACCGACTCCGACTCCTAATATACATAATAAATTGAGTGCAGTAGTACAATGCAGGATGTGCTGTTAATGTTTTCATGAGAATTTGGGAAAGTTATAAAAAGTCCTATAAATGTCTGTTCTCTTCCTGATCTAAGGATCTAGACTTTTTAGGCCATGAGATGAATCTGTGCTGCACTTTATGTACATGCTCAGTAGTGAGGCAGTGAGATGAATCTGTGCTGCACTTTATGTACACGCTCAGTAGTGAGGCAGTGAGATGAATCTGTGCTGCACTTTATGTACACGCTCAGTAGTGAGGCAGTGAGATGAATCTGTGCTGCACTTTATGTACATGCTCAGTAGTGAGGCAGTGAGATGAATCTGTGCTGCACTTTATGTACACGCTCAGTAGTGAGGCAGTGAGATGAATCTGTGCTGCACTTTATGTACGCGCTCAGTAGTGAGGCAGTGAGATGAATCTGTGCTGCACTTTAGGTACACGCTCAGTAGTGAGGCAGTGAGATGAATCTGTGCTGCACTTTATGTACATGCTCAGTAGTGAGGCAGTGAGATGAATCTGTGCTGCACTTTATGTACACGCTCAGTAGTGAGGCCGTGAGATGAATCTGTGCTGCACTTTATGTACACGCTCAGTAGTGAGGCAGTGAGATGAATCTGTGCTGCACTTTATGTACATACTCAGTAGTGAGGCAGTGAGATGAATCTGTGCTGCACTTTATGTACATGCTCAGTAGTGAGGCCGTGAGATGAATCTGTGCTGCACTTTATGTACACGCTCAGTAGTGAGGCAGTGAGATGAATCTATGCTGCACTTTATGTACACGCTCCGTTGTGAGGCAGCGAGATGAATCTATGCTGCACTTTATGTACACGCTCCGTTGTGAGGCAGCGAGATGAATCTGTGCTGCACTTTATGTACATGCTCAGTAGTGAGGCAGTGAGATGAATCTGTGCTGCACTTTATGTACATGCTCAGTAGCGAGGCAGTGAGATGAATCTGTGCTGCACTTTATGTACATGCTCAGTAGTGAGGCAGTGAGATGAATCTATGCTGCACTTTATGTACACGCTCAGTAGTGAGGCAGTGAGATGAATCTGTGCTGCACTTCATGTACATGCTCAGTAGCGAGGCAGTGAGATGAATCTGTGCTGCACTTTATGTACATGCTCAGTAGCGAGGCAGTGAGATGAATCTGTGCTGCACTTTATGTACACGCTCAGTAGTGAGGCAGTGAGATGAATCTGTGCTGCACTTTATGTACACGCTCAGTAGTGAGGCAGTGAGATGAATCTGTGCTGCACTTTATGTACACGCTCAGTAGTGAGGCCGTGAGATGAATCTGTGCTGCACTTTAGGTACACGCTCAGTAGTGAGGCAATGAGATGAATCTGTGCTGCACTTTATGTACACGCTCAGTAGTGAGGCAGTGAGATGAATCTGTGCTGCACTTTATGTACACGCTCAGTAGTGAGGCAGTGAGATGAATCTGTGCTGCACTTTATGTACATGCTCAGTGTTAGAACCTTGCTCTTAGGTTTTTTCCTTTGCTGGTCACATGACCTTGTTGGCCTATTTAATCCTGCTCCGCCCTTCTGGCTTTGCTGGACTTCATTGTTTAACTACTTTCTAGCTAGCCTGTGCTCTGTATCTAACTCTGTTAGTTTGCTTGGTCTGCGGACCTCTATGTTCTATATATTTTGTTTGTGCGTCTGTCTGCTACTATTTCTGTTAGGAGGTGTCCCATTTTCCTCCCAGTCCTTAGTACTTGTAGGGATTCCTTCCCCACATCTATAGGTCTCCGTACAGACTAGCTTAGGACTTTAGCAGGTCTGATCGCAGGATCAGGTCCCCTGTTACATCGTAGGGATTAAGCTGAGTTCTATCGTAGGGACAGATCTCCTCTCTTTCCTTAGCTCTGGTAGCAGAACATAACAGTAAGTCCAGCCCAGCAAATGCTCTAAGGAAAGATTTTTTCTGTTCCATCATGGTGTCGGTTCTGGATTTGGCTAAACACCTGCAGGGACTCTCTTTGGAGGTGACTGAGCTCCGTCAACACGTGAGTAACTGTCCTGGAGCACATTTCTTGGAGCCTAAGGTACGTTTGCCGGATTTATTTTTTGGTGAACACCGAGAATTTTTTTCATTTAAAAATGCTTGCTTATTGTATTTTCGTTTGAGACCCAAGTCCTCTGGGGATGATTCCCAGCGCATAGGGTTTATAATGTCACTTTTGCGCAAAGAGCCTCAGGAGTGGGCCTTTTCTTTGCAACCTAGTGATACATGCTTCAGTTCAGTGGATAGTTTTTTTTCTGCCTTGGGACTATTATATGATGATCCTGACCGTGTCGCATCAGCTGAGACTGAGTTGAGACGTTTGAAACAGGGATCAGGTAATGTGGAAAAATATTGTACTCATTTCCGTCGATGGTCTACTCAAACAGGGTGGAACGATTCTGCTCTGAAAAGTCTATTTCTTGCTGGGCTCAGTGAAAGGGTTAAAGACCTGCTAATTGCTTATCCTACACCTGAAGATTTGCAACAGGCTATGCAATTAGCTATACGGGTGGATAGGAGACTGCGTGCAAGGGTTAATGAGAGCAAATCCTCTGCTATGTCAGTTCTGGTTATGAGAATGTGTGTACTAACAGTGGTGAATCGATGGAGATTGGAGCGATGGCACCTCGCTCTCAAGAAAAAGATCGCAGATTTTCTGAAGGCTTGTGTTTCTATTGCGGAAAATCTGGTCATTTAATTAAAGACTGTGAGCTTCGTATCAAGAAAGAAAAAAAATGGTCAGTCATGCCCGTATTGCCTGTTTAAATTCCAAGGGTGTATTTTTAGCTGCTTCCACGATTGCTCAGGAAAAATTAATGGAATTTCGGGTGTTTGTTGATTGTGGGTCTACTCTGAATGTTATTGATGGGGGATTCTTGGAAAGACTCAATTTAAAACCCGAACCTTTATCATCCCCCATTGCTGTGGTTTCTGTGGATGGTTCCCCTTTGAAGAATATTACTCTCAAGGTCTGTGAATTTCCTCTCACTATTAATGGTGTTCACCATGAGAAATTGGATTTGGTAGTGTTGAATAACTTGCCTTCTCCAGTAATATTGGGATTGCCCTGGTTAAAATTTCACAATCCTGTACTGGATTGGTCTACCAGTGAAATTAAATCCTGGAGCCAAAAATGTTATGACAAGTGTTGTAACGGGCGTATTGCAGCTTTGGATAGGGGAGAATTGCCTGTTCCTATTCAGGATTTTTGGAGAGTTTTTTCTGAGAAGGAATCGCAGGTTTTGCCTCCCCATAGAGACTATGATTGTTCTATTGAATTTGTCCCTGGAGCGACTCTTCCTAAAAGTCGTTTATTTAACCTTACTATTCCTGAGAGAAAGACTTTGGAGGAATACATACAGACAAGCTTGGCCGCCGGTCACATTAGGCCCTCTATGTCTCCTGTGGCGGTTGGATTTTTTTTTGTTAAAAAAAAGGACGGCGGTTTACGTCCTTGTCTGGATTTTCGTGAGATTAACAAAATTACTGTACGCAATCCTTACCCACTGCCATTGATTCCTGATCTGTTTAACCAGTTAATGGGGGCCAAGTGGTTCTCTAAAATTGACCTTCAGGGGGCATACAATCTGTTGCGCATGAAGGAGGGTGACGAATGGAAGACTGCTTTTAACACTCCTGTGGGTCATTTTGAGAATCTGGTTATGCCTTTTGGTCTTACTAATGCTCCTGCATTTTTTCAGAATCTTATTAATGACATCCTTAGACCTTTGATCGGCAAAAATGTGGTTGTGTATTTGGATGACATTTTGATTTATTCGCCGGATCTGGAGTCTCATTGGCGGAGCGTACGTGAGGTATTACAGTTGTTAATAGACAATTCGCTTTTTGCTAAGCTGCAGAAATGTGAGTTCGCTGTACAGAGAATTAGTTTTTTGGGTTACATTATCTCCAGCGAAGGTTTTGAGATGGACCCGCTTAAAGTTCAAGCTGTACAGGAATGGCCTAGGCCTATTGGTTTGAAATCGATACAGAGGTTTTTAGGTTTCGCCAATTATTACAGAAAATTCATAAAAAATTTTTCTAGTATTGTCAAACCTCTGACCGATCTCACCAGGAAAGGTGCTGATGCGGTTCAGTGGTCTTCTGAGGCCATTGAAGCTTTTGTGTATCTCAAGGAGAGGTTCACCTCTGCTCCCATCCTTATGCAGCCTGATGTGACTAAGTCATTTTTGGTTGAGGTTGATGCTTCCTCTGTGGGGGTTGGCGCAGTATTGTCTCAGGATAACGGGGATGGATTACATCCCTGTGCCTTTTTTTCAAAAAAAATTTCGGAGACTGAATTGAATTACGATATTGGTAATCGGGAATTATTGGCTATTAAACTCGCATTTGAACACTGGCGCCACTTCTTGGAAGGTGCGGAATTTCCCGTTCAGGTTCTTACGGATCATAAAAATCTGATATATCTTGATGCTGCCAAGCGCCTGAATGCCCGTCAGGCTAGGTGGGCACTGTTTTTCTCGCGGTTTAATTTCTCCGTTACTTACATCCCTGGTACTAAGAATGTTAAGGCGGATGCCTTGTCTCGCAGTTTTTCTCCCATAGTCGGTGCTGAGAAAGAGGAGAACATTTTACAAGAAGGTGTTGTGATAGCTGCTTTGGACTCCGTTTTGGAGGATGAGATTCTTAAAGCTCAGGAGAATGCCCCATCTAACACTCCTCATGGGAGGTTGTTTGTGCCTGGGACCTTTAGGAGAGATTTGTTTGTTGAGTGTCACGAATCTCGGTTGGCAGGTCATCCCGGAATCTCTGAGACCAAGAGACTGGTGGGTCGCAGTTTTTGGTGGCCTGGATGGCAGAAGGAAGTCATTAAGTGGGTGCGTCAATGTACTATATGTGCTAGATCTAAGTCCTCACATACTCCTGCTGCGGGGTTGCTTTGTCCTTTGGAGGTTCCCAGTGCTCCTTGGACACATTTGGCTATGGACTTTATAACTGACCTTCCCCCCTCTGAGGGTTTTACTGTCATCTGGGTGGTCGTGGACCGTTTTAGCAAGATGTGTCACTTGGTTCCCTTCGTCAAACTGCCCTGCGCTAAAACTCTCGCTAAGGCCTTTGTCAAGGAAATTGTCAGACTTCATGGCGTTCCTACTGACATTGTTTCTGATAGGGGTCCTCAGTTCGTGGCTCGTTTTTGGCGTGCCTTTTGTGACAGGTTGGGAGTTCATTTGTCGTTCTCGTCCGGATATCATCCTGAATCTAATGGCCAGACAGAAAGGAAAAACCAGGATGTTGAGCAGTTTTTGCGTTGTTTTGTGGCAGACAATCAAGAGGGGTGGTCTGAGTTTCTGCCACTTGCTGAATTTGCTCTGAACAATCATACATCTTCTTCTGCTGGTTGTTCGCCTTTTTTTTGTTGTTCTGGGAGACATCCGTCGTTTGGGTCGTTCTCCAAGTTGGGATCTGCCGTGCCTGAGGAGGAGAATTTTTCCGGTGATTTGGAGAGAGTTTGGACGGATGTGCGTGGTAATCTTCAGGAGGCCAACAGAAAATCTAAAGACTACTTTGATAGGAAACGACAGGAGGTTTTGTTCGCTGTTGGTGACATGGTTTGGTTGTCCTCTAGGAATCTGCAGTTGAGGATTCCTTCTAAGAAATTGGGTCCCAAGTTTGTAGGGCCCTTTAAGGTGCTTCAGGTTGTCAACCAATCTGCTGTTAGGTTGGAGGTTCCTACCTCCTGGAGAATTAATCCGGTATTTCATGTCTCTCTGTTTAAAAAAGCTGTTGTGTCGGATGGTGACGCCTCTGCCTCTGTTCCTCCGGTGGTGGAGGACGGGGAATATGAAATTTCTCGTATCCTTAACTCTAGACGGTATAGAGGTAGTTTGCAGTATCTTGTGGCCTGGAAAGGTTTCGGACCCGAGGATAACTCTTGGGTGAGGTCAGATGATGTCTCCGCGTCCAGACTTATCAGAGCGTTTCACAGGAGATTTCCTGATAAGCCTGGTCCTAGGGGATCCGGAGGATCCTCTTAGAAGGGGGGGTACTGTTAGAACCTTGCTCTTAGGTTTTTTTCCTTTGCTGGTCACATGACCTTGTTGGCCTATTTAATCCTGCTCCGCCCTTCTGGCTTTGCTGGACTTCATTGTTTAACTACTTTCTAGCTAGCCTGTGCTCTGTATCTAACTCTGTTAGTTTGCTTGGTCTACGGACCTCTATGTTCTATATATTTTGTTTGTTCGTCTGTCTGCTACTATTTCTGTTAGGAGGTGTCCCATTTTCCTCCCAGTCCTTAGTACTTGTAGGGATTCCTTCCCCACATCTATAGGTCTCCGTACAGACTAGCTTAGGACTTTAGCAGGTCTGATCGCAGGATCAGGTTCCCTGTTACATCGTAGGGCTTAAGCTGAGTTCTATCGTAGGGACAGATCTCCTCTCTTTCCTTAGCTCTGGTAGCAGAACATAACACTCAGTAGTGAGGCAGTGAGATGAATCTATGCTGCACTTTATATACACGCTCAGTAGCGAGGCAGTGAGATGAATCTGTGCTGCACTTTATGTACATGCTCAGTAGCGAGGTAGTGAGATGAATCTGTGCTGCACTTTATGTACACGCTCAGTAGTGAGGCAGTGAGATGATTCTGTGCTGAACTTTATGTACACGCTCAGTAGTGAGGTCATGAGTTGAATCTGTGCTGCACTTTAGGTACATGCTCAGTAGTGAGGCAGTGAGATGATTCTGTGCTGCACTTTATGTACACGCTCAGTAGTGAGACAGTGAGATGAATCTGTGCTGCACATGCTCAGTAGTGAGGCTGTGAGATGAATCTGTGCTGCACTTTATGTACATGCTCAGTAGTGAGGCCGTGAGATGAATCTGTGATGCACTTTATGTACACGCTCAGTAGTGAGGCAATGAGATGAATCTGTGCTGCACTTTATGTACATGCTCAGTAGTGAGGCAGTGAGATGAATCTGTGCTGAACTTTATGTACATGCTCAGTAGTGAGTCAGTGAGAAGAATCTATGCTGCACTTTATGTACACGCTCAGTAGTGAGGCAGTGAGATGAATCTGTGCTGCACTTTATGTACACGCTCAGTAGTGAGGCAGTGAGATGAATCTGTGCTGCACTTTTTGTACACGCTCAGTAGTGAGGCAGTGAGATGAATCTGTGCTGCACTTTATGTACACGCTCAGTAGTGAGGCAGTGAGATGAATCTGTGCTGCACTTTATGTACACGCTCAGTAGTGAAGCCGTGAGATGAATCTGTGCTGCACTTTATGTACATGCTCAGTATTGAGGCCGTGAGATGAATCTGTGCTGCACTTTAGGTACACGCTCAGTAGTGAGGCAGTGAGATGAATCTGTGCTGCACTTTATGTACACGCTCAGTAGTGAGGCAGTGAGATGAATCTGTGCTGCACTTTATGTACACGCTCAGTAGTGAAGCCGTGAGATGAATCTGTGCTGCACTTTATGTACATGCTCAGTAGTGAGGCCGTGAGATGAATCTGTGCTGCACTTTATGTACACGCTCAATAGTGAGGCAGTGAGATGAATCTATGCTGCACTTTATGTACACGCTCCGTAGCGAGGCAGTGAGATGAATCTGTGCTGCACTTTATGTACATGCTCAGTAGTGAGGCAGTGAGATGAATCTGTGCTGCACTTTATGTACATGCTCAGTAGTGAGGCAGTGAGATGAATCTATGCTGCACTTTATGTACACGCTCAGTAGTGAGGCAGTGAGAGGAATCTGTGCTGCACTTTATGTACATGGTCAGTAGCGAGGCAGTGAGATGAATCTGTGCTGCACTTTATGTACATGCTCAGTAGCGAGGCAGTGAGATGAATCTGTGCTGCACTTTATGTACACGCTCAGTAGTGAGGCAGTGAGATGATTCTGTGCTGAACTTTATGTACACGCTCAGTAGTGAGGTCATGAGTTGAATCTGTGCTGCACTTTAGTTACATGCTCAGTAGTGAGGCAGTGAGATGATTCTGTGCTGCACTTTATGTACACGCTCAGTAGTGAGGCAGTGAGATGAATCTGTGCTGCACTTTATGTACATGCTCAGTAGTGAGGCCGTGAGATGAATCTGTGCTGCACTTTATATACACGCTGAGTAGTGAGGCAGTGAGATGAATCTGTGCTGCACTTTATGTACATGCTCAGTAGTGAGGCAGTGAGATGAATCTGTGCTGCACTTTATGTACATGCTCAGTAGTGAGGCCGTGAGATGAATCTGTGCTGCACTTTATATACACGCTCAGTAGTGAGGCAGTGAGATGAATCTGTACTGCACTTTATGTACATGCTCAGTAGTGAGGCAGTGAGATGAATCTGTGCTGCACTTTATGTACATGCTCAGTAGTGAGGCCGTGAGATGAATCTGTGCTGCACTTTAGGTACATGCTCAGTAGTGAGGCAGTGAGATGAATCTGTACTGCACTTTATGTACACGCTCAGTAGTGAGGCAGTGAGATGAATCTGTGCTGCACTTTATGTACACGCTCAGTAGTGAGGCAGTGAGATGAATCTGTGCTGCACTTTAGGTACACGCTCAGTAGTGAGGCAGTGAGATGAATCTGTGCTGCACTTTATGTACACGCTCAGTAGTGAGGCAGTGAGATGAATCTGTGCTGCACTTTATGTACACGCTCAGTAGTGAAGCCATGAGATGAATCTGTGCTGCACTTTATGTACATGCTCAGTAGTGAGGCCGTGAGATGAATCTGTGCTGCACTTTATGTACACGCTCAGTAGTGAGGCAGTGAGATGAATCTATGCTGCACTTTATGTACACGCTCCGTAGCGAGGCAGTGAGATGAATCTGTGCTGCACTTTATGTACATGCTCAGTAGTGAGGCAGTGAGATGAATCTGTGCTGCACTTTATGTACATGCTCAGTAGTGAGGCAGTGAGATGAATCTATGCTGCACTTTATGTACACGCTCAGTAGTGAGGCAGTGAGATGAATCTGTGCTGCACTTTATGTACATGCTCAGTAGTGAGGCAGTGAGATGAATCTATGCTGCACTTTATGTACACGCTCAGTAGTGAGGCAGTGAGATGAATCTGTGCTGCACTTTATGTACATGCTCAGTAGCGAGGCAGTGAGATGAATCTGTGCTGCACTTTATGTACATGCTCAGTAGCGAGGCAGTGAGATGAATCTGTGCTGCACTTTATGTACACGCTCAGTAGTGAGGCAGTGAGATGATTCTGTGCTGAAGAACTTTATGTACACGCTCAGTAGTGAGGTCATGAGTTGAATCTGTGCTGCACTTTAGTTACATGCTCAGTAGTGAGGCAGTGAGATGATTCTGTGCTGCACTTTATGTACACGCTCAGTAGTGAGGCAGTGAGATGAATCTGTGCTGCACTTTATGCACATGCTCAGTAGTGAGGCCGTGAGATGAATCTGTGCTGCACTTTATATACACGCTCAGTAGTGAGGCAGTGAGAAGAATCTGTGCTGCACTTTATGTACATGCTCAGTAGTGAGGCAATGAGATGAATCTGTGCTGCACTTTATGTACATGCTCAGTAGTGAGGCCGTGAGATGAATCTGTGCTGCACTTTAGGTACATGCTCAGTAGTGAGTCAGTGAGATGAATCTGTGCTGCACTTTATGTACACGCTCAGTAGTGAGGCCGTGAGATGAATCTGTGCTGCACTTTATGTACATGCTCAGTAGTGAGGCCGTGAGATGAATCTGTGCTGCACTTTATGTACACGCTCAGTAGTAAGGCAGTGAGATGAATCTATGCTGCACTTTATGTACACGCTCCGTAGCGAGGCAGTGAGATGAATCTGTGCTGCACTTTATGTACATGCTCAGTAGTGAGGCAGTGAGATGAATCTGTGCTGCACTTTATGTACATGCTCAGTAGTGAGGCAGTGAGATGAATCTATGCTGCACTTTATGTACACGCTCAGTAGTGACGCAGTGAGATGAATCTGTGCTGCACTTTATGTACATGCTCAGTAGCGAGGCAGTGAGATGAATCTGTGCTGCACTTTATGTACATGCTCAGTAGCGAGGCAGTGAGATGAATCTGTGCTGCACTTTATGTACACGCTCAGTAGTGAGGCAGTGAGATGATTCTGTGCTGAACTTTATGTACACGCTCAGTAGTGAGGTCATGAGTTGAATCTGTGCTGCACTTTAGGTACATGCTCAGTAGTGAGGCAGTGAGATGATTCTGTGCTGCACTTTATGTACATGCTCAGTAGCGAGGCAGTGAGATGAATCTGTGCTGCACTTTATGTACATGCTCAGTAGCGAGGCAGTGAGATGAACCTGTGCTGCACTTTATGTACATGCTCAGTAGTGAGGCAGTGAGATGAATCTGCTGCACTTTATGTACACGCTCAGTAGTGAGGCAGTGAGATGAATCTGTGCTGCACTTTATGTACACGCTCAGTAGTGAGGCCGTGAGATGAATCTGTGCTGCACTTTAGGTACATGCTCAGTAGTGAGGCAGTGAGATGAATCTGTGCTGCACTTTATGTACACGCTCAATAGTGAGGCAGTGAGATGAATCTGTGCTGCACTTTATGTACACACTCAGTAGTGAGGCCGTGAGATGAATCTGTGCTGCACTTTATGTACATGCTCAGTAGTGAGGCCGTGAGATGAATCTGTGCTGCACTTTATGTACACGCTCAGTAGTGAGGCAGTGAGATGAATCTATCCTGCACTTTATGTACACGCTCCGTAGCGAGGCAATGAGATGAATCTGTGCTGCACTTTATGTACATGCTCAGTAGTGAGGCAGTGAGATGAATCTGTGCTGCACTTTATGTACATGCTCAGTAGTGAGGCAGTGAGATGAATATATGCTGCACTTTATGTACACGCTCAGTAGTGAGGCAGTGAGATGAATCTGTGCTGCACTTTATGTACACGCTCAGTAGTGAGGCAGTGAGATGAATCTGTGCTGCACTTTATGTACACGCTCAGTAGTGAGGCAGTGAGATGAATCTGTGCTGCACTTTATGTACACGCTCAGTAGTGAGGCCATGAGATGAATCTGTGCTGCACTTTAGGTACACGCTCAGTAGTGAGGCAGTGAGATGAATCTGTGCTGCACTTTATGTACACGCTGAGTAGTGAGGCAGTGAGATGAATCTGTGCTGCACTTTATGTACACGCTCAGTAGTGAGGCCGTGAGATGAATCTGTGCTGCTCTTTATGTACATGCTCAGTAGTGAGGCCGTGAGATGAATCTATGCTGCACTTTATGTACACGCTCAGTAGTGAGGCAGTGAGATGAATCTATGCTGCACTTTATGTACACGCTCCGTAGCGAGGAAGTGAGATGAATCTGTGCTGCACTTTATGTACATGCTCAGTAGTGAGGCAGTGAGATGAATCTGTGCTGCACTTTATGTACATGCTCAGTAGTGAGGCAGTGAGATGAATCTATGCTGCACTTTATGTACACGCTCAGTAGTGACGCAGTGAGATGAATCTGTGCTGCACTTTATGTACATGCTCAGTAGCGAGGCAGTGAGATGAATCTGTGCTGCACTTTATGTACATGCTCAGTAGCGAGGCAGTGAGATGAATCTGTGCTGCACTTTATGTACACGCTCAGTAGTGAGGCAGTGAGATGATTCTGTGCTGAACTTTATGTACACGCTCAGTAGTGAGGTCATGAGTTGAATCTGTGCTGCACTTTAGGTACATGCTCAGTAGTGAGGCAGTGAGATGATTCTGTGCTGCACTTTATGTACACGCTCAGTAGTGAGGCAGTGAGATGAATCTGTGCTGCACTTTCTATACACGCTCAGTAGTGATGCAGTGAGATGAATCTGTGCAGCACTTTATGTACACGCTCAGTAGTGAGGCCGTGAGATGAATCTGTGCTGCACTTTATGTACACGCTCAGTAGTGACGCCGTGAGATGAATCTGTGCTGCACTTTATGTACACGCTCAGTAGTGAGGCAGTGAGATGAATCTGTGCTGCACTTTATGTACACGCTCAGTAGTGAGGTCGTCAGATTAATCTGTGCTGCACTTTATGTACATGCTCAGTAGTGAGGCCGTGAGATGAATCTGTGCTGCACTTTATGTACATGCTCAGTAGTGAGGCCGTGAGATGAATCTGTGCTGAACTTTATGTACACGCTCAGTATTGAGGCCGTGAGATGAATCTGTGCTGCACTTTATGTACATGCTGAGTAGTGAGGCAGTGAGATGAATCTGTGCTGCACTTTATGTACATGCTCAGTAGTGAGGCAGTGAGATGAATCTGTGCTGCACTTTATGTACACACTCAGTAGTGAGGCCGTGAGATGATTCTGTGCTGCACTTTATGTGCACGCTTAGTAGTGAGGCCGTGAGATGAATCTGTGCTGCACTTTATATACACGCTCAGTAGTGAGGCAGTGAGATGAATCTGCTGCACTTTATGTACACGCTCAGTAGTGAGGTCGTGAGATGAATCTGTGCTGCACTTTATGTACACGCTCAGTAGTGAGGCCGTGAAATGAATCTGTGCTGCACTTTATGTACATGCTCAGTAGTGAGGTAGTGAGATGAATCTATGCTGCACTTTATGTACACGCTCAGTAGTGAGGCAGTGAGATGAATCTGCTGCACTTTATGTACACGCTCAGTAGTGAGGTCGTGAGATGAATCTGTGCTGCACTTTATGTACACGCTCAGTAGTGAGGCAGTGAGATGAATCTGTGCTGCACTTTATATACACGCTCAGTAGTGAGGCCGTGAGATGAATCTGTGGTGCACTTTATGTACACGCTCAGTAGTGAGGCAGTTAGATGAATCTGTGCTGCACTTTATGTACATGCTCAGTAGTGAGGCCGTGAGATGAATCTGTGCTGCACTTTATATACACGCTCAGTAGTGAGGCAGTGAGATGAATCTGTGCTGCACTTTATGTACATGCTCAGTAGTGAGGCAGTGAGATGAATCTGTGCTGCACTTTATGTACATGCTCAGTAGTGAGGCCGTGAGATGAATCTGTGCTGCACTTTAGGTACATGCTCAGTAGTGAGACAGTGAGATGAATCTGTGCTGCACTTTATGTACACGCTCAGTAGTGAGGCAGTGAGATGAATCTGTGCTGCACTTTATGTACACACTCAGTAGTGAGGCCGTGAGATGAATCTGTGCTGCACTTTATGTACATGCTCAGTAGTGAGGCCGTGAGATGAATCTGTGCTGCACTTTATGTACACGCTCAGTAGTGAGGCAGTGAGCTTAATCTATGCTGCACTTTATGTACACGCTCCGTAGCGAGGCAATGAGATGAATCTGTGCTGCACTTTATGTACATGCTCAGTAGTGAGGCAGTGAGATGAATCTGTGCTGCACTTTATGTACATGCTCAGTAGTGAGGCAGTGAGATGAATCTATGCTGCACTTTATGTACACGCTCAGTAGTGAGGCAGTGAGATGAATCTGTGCTGCACTTTATGTACACGCTCAGTAGTGAGGCAGTGAGATGAATCTGTGCTGCACTTTATGTACACGCTCAGTAGTGAGGCAGTGAGATGAATCTGTGCTGCACTTTATGTACACGCTCAGTAGTGAGGCCATGAGATGAATCTGTGCTGCACTTTAGGTACACGC
Organism: Phyllobates terribilis; assembly: GCF_046119375.1. Lineage (NCBI taxonomy): Eukaryota > Metazoa > Chordata > Amphibia > Anura > Dendrobatidae > Phyllobates > Phyllobates terribilis. The sequence continues at coordinate 280,819,742 of NW_027362767.1, forward strand.
TCAGTAGTGAGGCAGTGAGATGAATCTGTGCTGCACTTTATGTACACGCTCAGTAGTGAGGCAGTGAGATGAATCTGTGCTGCACTTTATGTACACGCTCAGTAGTGAGGCCGTGAGATGAATCTGTGCTGCACTTTATGTACATGCTCAGTAGTGAGGCCGTGAGATGAATCTGTGCTGCACTTTATGTACACGCTCAGTAGTGAGGCAGTGAGATGAATCTATGCTGCACTTTATGTACACGCTCCGTAGCGAGGCAGTGAGATGAATCTGTGCTGCACTTTATGTACATGCTCAGTAGTGAGGCAGTGAGATGAATCTGTGCTGCACTTTATGTACATGCTCAGTAGTGAGGCAGTGAGATGAATCTATGCTGCACTTTATGTACACGCTCAGTAGTGACGCAGTGAGATGAATCTGTGCTGCACTTTATGTACATGCTCAGTAGCGAGGCAGTGAGATGAATCTGTGCTGCACTTTATGTACATGCTCAGTAGCGAGGCAGTGAGATGAATCTGTGCTGCACTTTATGTACACGCTCAGTAGTGAGGCAGTGAGATGATTCTGTGCTGAACTTTATGTACACGCTCAGTAGTGAGGTCATGAGTTGAATCTGTGCTGCACTTTAGGTACATGCTCAGTAGTGAGGCAGTGAGATGATTCTGTGCTGCACTTTATGTACATGCTCAGTAGCGAGGCAGTGAGATGAATCTGCTGCACTTTATGTACATGCTCAGTAGCGAGGCAGTGAGATGAATCTGTGCTGCACTTTATGTACATGCTCAGTAGTGAGGCAGTGAGATGAATCTATGCTGCACTTTATGTACACGCTCAGTAGTGAGGCAGTGAGATGAATCTGTGCTGCACTTTATGTACACGCTCAGTAGTGAGGCCGTGAGATGAATCTGTGCTGCACTTTAGGTACATGCTCAGTAGTGAGGCAGTGAGATGAATCTGTGCTGCACTCTATGTACACGCTCAGTAGTGAGGCAGTGAGATGAATCTGTGCTGCACTTTATGTACACACTCAGTAGTGAGGCCGTGAGATGAATCTGTGCTGCACTTTATGTACATGCTCAGTAGTGAGGCCGTGAGATGAATCTGTGCTGCACTTTATGTACACGCTCAGTAGTGAGGCAGTGAGATGAATCTATGCTGCACTTTATGTACACGCTCCGTAGCGAGGCAATGAGATGAATCTGTGCTGCACTTTATGTACATGCTCAGTAGTGAGGCAGTGAGATGAATCTGTGCTGCACTTTATGTACATGCTCAGTAGTGAGGCAGTGAGATGAATCTATGCTGCACTTTATGTACACGCTCAGTAGTGAGGCAGTGAGATGAATCTGTGCTGCACTTTATGTACACGCTCAGTAGTGAGGCAGTGAGATGAATCTGTGCTGCACTTTATGTACACGCTCAGTAGTGAGGCAGTGAGATGAATCTGTGCTGCACTTTATGTACACGCTCAGTAGTGAGGCCATGAGATGAATCTGTGCTGCACTTTAGGTACACGCTCAGTAGTGAGGCAGTGAGATGAATCTGTGCTGCACTTTATGTACACGCTCAGTAGTGAGGCAGTGAGATGAATCTGTGCTGCACTTTATGTACACGCTCAGTAGTGAGGCCGTGAGATGAATCTGTGCTGCACTTTATGTACATGCTCAGTAGTGAGGCCGTGAGATGAATCTGTGCTGCACTTTATGTACACGCTCAGTAGTGAGGCAGTGAGATGAATCTATGCTGCACTTTATGTACACGCTCCGTAGCGAGGCAGTGAGATGAATCTGTGCTGCACTTTATGTACATGCTCAGTAGTGAGGCAGTGAGATGAATCTGTGCTGCACTTTATGTACATGCTCAGTAGTGAGGCAGTGAGATGAATCTATGCTGCACTTTATGTACACGCTCAGTAGTGACGCAGTGAGATGAATCTGTGCTGCACTTTATGTACATGCTCAGTAGCGAGGCAGTGAGATGAATCTGTGCTGCACTTTATGTACATGCTCAGTAGCGAGGCAGTGAGATGAATCTGTGCTGCACTTTATGTACACGCTCAGTAGTGAGGCAGTGAGATGATTCTGTGCTGAACTTTATGTACACGCTCAGTAGTGAGGTCATGAGTTGAATCTGTGCTGCACTTTAGGTACATGCTCAGTAGTGAGGCAGTGAGATGAATCTATGCTGCACTTTATGTACATGCTCAGTAGCGAGGCAGTGAGATGAATCTGTGCTGCACTTTATGTACATGCTCAGTAGTGAGGCAGTGAGATGAATCTATGCTGCACTTTATGTACACGCTCAGTAGTGAGGCAGTGAGATGAATCTGTGCTGCACTTTATGTACACACTCAGTAGTGAGGCCGTGAGATGAATCTGTGCTGCACTTTAGGTACATGCTCAGTAATGAGGCAGTGAGATGAATCTGTGCTGCACTTTATGTACACGCTCAGTAGTGAGGCAGTGAGATGAATCTGTGCTGCACTTTATGTACACACTCAGTAGTGAGGCCGTGAGATGAATCTGTGCTGCACTTTATGTACATGCTCAGTAGTGAGGCCGTGAGATGAATCTGTGCTGCACTTTATGTACACGCTCAGTAGTGAGGCAGTGAGATGAATCTATGCTGCACTTTATGTACACGCTCCGTAGCGAGGCAATGAGATGAATCTGTGCTGCACTTTATGTACATGCTCAGTAGTGAGGCAGTGAGATGAATCTGTGCTGCACTTTATGTACATGCTCAGTAGTGAGGCAGTGAGATGAATCTATGCTGCACTTTATGTACACGCTCAGTAGTGAGGCAGTGAGATGAATCTGTGCTGCACTTTATGTACACGCTCAGTAGTGAGGCAGTGAGATGAATCTGTGCTGCACTTTATGTACACGCTCAGTAGTGAGGCAGTGAGATGAATCTGTGCTGCACTTTATGTACACGCTCAGTAGTGAGGCCATGAGATGAATCTGTGCTGCACTTTAGGTACACGCTCAGTAGTGAGGCAGTGAGATGAATCTTTGCTGCACTTTATGTACACGCTCAGTAGTGAGTCAGTGAGATGAATCTGTGCTGCACTTTATGTACACGCTCAGTAGTGAGGCCGTGAGATGAATCTGTGCTGCTCTTTATGTACATGCTCAGTAGTGAGGCCGTGAGATGAATCTGTGCTGCACTTTATGTACACGCTCAGTAGTGAGGCAGTGAGATGAATCTATGCTGCACTTTATGTACACGCTCCGTAGCGAGGAAGTGAGATGAATCTGTGCTGCACTTTATGTACATGCTCAGTAGTGAGGCAGTGAGATGAATCTATGCTGCACTTTATGTACACGCTCAGTAGTGACGCAGTGAGATGAATCTGTGCTGCACTTTATGTACATGCTCAGTAGCGAGGCAGTGAGATGAATCTGTGCTGCACTTTATGTACATGCTCAGTAGCGAGGCAGTGAGATGAATCTGTGCTGCACTTTATGTACACGCTCAGTAGTGAGGCAGTGAGATGATTCTGTTCTGAACTTTATGTACACGCTCAGTAGTGAGGTCATGAGTTGAATCTGTGCTGCACTTTAGGTACATGCTCAGTAGTGAGGCAGTGAGATGATTCTGTGCTGCACTTTATGTACACGCTCAGTAGTGAGGCAGTGAGATGAATCTGTGCTGCACTTTCTGTACACGCTCAGTAGTGATGCAGTGAGATGAATCTGTGCAGCACTTTATGTACACGCTCAATAGTGAGGCCGTGAGATGAATCTGTGCTGCACTTTATGTACACGCTCAGTAGTGACGCCGTGAGATGAATCTGTGCTGCACTTTATGTACATGCTCAGTAGTGAGGCCGTGAGATGAATCTGTGCTGAACTTTATGTACATGCTGAGTAGTGAGGCAGTGAGATGAATCTGTGCTGCACTTTATGTACATGCTCAGTAGTGAGGCAGTGAGATGAATCTGTGCTGCACTTTATGTACACACTCAGTAGTGAGGCCGTGAGATGATTCTGTGCTGCACTTTATGTACACGCTTAGTAGTGAGGCCGTGAGATGAATCTGTGCTGCACTTTATATACACGCTCAGTAGTGAGGCAGTGAGATGAATCTGCTGCACTTTATGTACACGCTCAGTAGTGAGGTCGTGAGATGAATCTGTGCTGCACTTTATGTGCATGCTCAGTAGTGAGGCCGTGAAATGAATCTGTGCTGCACTTTATGTACATGCTCAGTAGTGAGGTAGTGAGATGAATCTATGCTGCACTTTATGTACACGCTCAGTAGTGAGGCAGTGAGATGAATCTGCTGCACTTTATGTACACGCTCAGTAGTGAGGTCGTGAGATGAATCTGTGCTGCACTTTATGTACACGCTCAGTAGTGAGGCAGTGAGATGAATCTGTGCTGCACTTTATATACACGCTCAGTAGTGAGGCCGTGAGATGAATCTGTGCTGCACTTTATGTACACGCTCAGTAGTGAGGCAGTTAGATGAATCTGTGCTGCACTTTATGTACATGCTCAGTAGTGAGGCCGTGAGATGAATCTGTGCTGCACTTTATATACACGCTCAGTAGTGAGGCAGTGAGATGAATCTGTGCTGCACTTTATGTACATGCTCAGTAGTGAGGCAGTGAGATGAATCTGTGCTGCACTTTATGTACATGCTCAGTAGTGAGGCCGTGAGATGAATCTGTGCTGCACTTTAGGTACATGCTCAGTAGTGAGGCAGTGAGATGAATCTGTGCTGCACTTTATGTACACGCTCAGTAGTGAGGCAGTGAGATGAATCTGTGCTGCACTTTATGTACACACTCAGTAGTGAGGCCGTGAGATGAATCTGTGCTGCACTTTATGTACATGCTCAGTAGTGAGGCCGTGAGATGAATCTGTGCTGCACTTTATGTACACGCTCAGTAGTGAGGCAGTGAGATGAATCTATGCTGCACTTTATGTACACGCTCCGTAGCGAGGCAATGAGATGAATCTGTGCTGCACTTTATGTACATGCTCAGTAGTGAGGCAGTGAGATGAATCTGTGCTGCACTTTATGTACATGCTCAGTAGTGAGGCAGTGAGATGAATCTATGCTGCACTTTATGTACACGCTCAGTAGTGAGGCAGTGAGATGAATCTGTGCTGCACTTTATGTACACGCTCAGTAGTGAGGCAGTGAGATGAATCTGTGCTGCACTTTATGTACACGCTCAGTAGTGAGGCAGTGAGATGAATCTGTGCTGCACTTTATGTACACGCTCAGTAGTGAGGCCATGAGATGAATCTGTGCTGCACTTTAGGTACACGCTCAGTAGTGAGGCAGTGAGATGAATCTGTGCTGCACTTTATGTACACGCTCAGTAGTGAGGCAGTGAGATGAATCTGTGCTGCACTTTATGTACACGCTCAGTAGTGAGGCAGTGAGATGAATCTGTGCTGCACTTTATGTACACACTCAGTAGTGAGGCAGTGAGATGAATCTGTGCTGCACTTTATGTACACGCTCAGTAGTGAGGCAGTGAGATGAATCTGTGCTGCACTTTATGTACACGCTCAGTAGTGAGGCCGTGAGATGAATCTGTGCTGCACTTTATGTACATGCTCAGTAGTGAGGCCGTGAGATGAATCTGTGCTGCACTTTATGTACACGCTCAGTAGTGAGGCAGTGAGATGAATCTATGCTGCACTTTATGTACACGCTCCGTAGCGAGGCAGTGAGATGAATCTGTGCTGCACTTTATGTACATGCTCAGTAGTGAGGCAGTGAAATGAATCTGTGCTGCACTTTATGTACATGCTCAGTAGTGAGGCAGTGAGATGAATCTATGCTGCACTTTATGTACACGCTCAGTAGTGACGCAGTGAGATGAATCTGTGCTGCACTTTATGTACATGCTCAGTAGCGAGGCAGTGAGATGAATCTGTGCTGCACTTTATGTACATGCTCAGTAGCGAGGCAGTGAGATGAATCTGTGCTGCACTTTATGTACACGCTCAGTAGTGAGGCAGTGAGATGATTCTGTGCTGAACTTTATGTACACGCTCAGTAGTGAGGTCATGAGTTGAATCTGTGCTGCACTTTAGGTACATGCTCAGTAGTGAGGCAGTGAGATGATTCTGTGCTGCACTTTATGTACATGCTCAGTAGCGAGGCAGTGAGATGAATCTGTGCTGCACTTTATGTACATGTTCAGTAGTGAGGCAGTGAGATGAATCTATGCTGCACTTTATGTACACGCTCAGTAGTGAGGCAGTGAGATGAATCTGTGCTGCACTTTATGTACACGCTCAGTAGTGAGGCCGTGAGATGAATCTGTGCTGCACTTTAGGTACATGCTCAGTAGTGAGGCAGTGAGATGAATCTGTGCTGCACTTTATGTACACGCTCAATAGTGAGGCAGTGAGATGAATCTGTGCTGCACTTTATGTACACACTCAGTAGTGAGGCCGTGAGATGAATCTGTGCTGCACTTTATGTACATGCTCAGCAGTGAGGCCGTGAGATGAATCTGTGCTGCACTTTATGTACACGCTCAGTAGTGAGGCAGTGAGATGAATCTGTGCTGCACTTTATGTACATGCTCAGTAGTGAGGCAGTGAGATGAATCTGTGCTGCACTTTATGTACATGCTCAGTAGTGAGGCAGTGAGATGAATCTATGCTGCACTTTATGTACACGCTCAGTAGTGAGGCAGTGAGATGAATCTGTGCTGCACTTTATGTACACGCTCAGTAGTGAGGCAGTGATATGAATCTGTGCTGCACTTTATGTACACGCTCAGTAGTGAGGCAGTGAGATGAATCTGTGCTGCACTTTATGTACACGCTCAGTAGTGAGGCCATGAGATGAATCTGTGCTGCACTTTAGGTACACGCTCAGTAGTGAGGCAGTGAGATGAATCTGTGCTGCACTTTATGTACACGCTCAGTAGTGAGGCAGTGAGATGAATCTGTGCTGCACTTTATGTACACGCTCAGTAGTGAGGCCGTGAGATGAATCTGTGCTGCACTTTATGTACATGCTCAGTAGTGAGGCCGTGAGATGAATCTGTGCTGCACTTTATGTACACGCTCAGTAGTGAGGCAGTGAGATGAATCTATGCTGCACTCTATGTACACGCTCCGTAGCGAGGCAGTGAGATGAATCTGTGCTGCACTTTATGTACATGCTCAGTAGTGAGGCAGTGAGATGAATCTGTGCTGCACTTTATGTACATGCTCAGTAGTGAGGCAGTGAGATGAATCTATGCTGCACTTTATGTACACGCTCAGTAGTGACGCAGTGAGATGAATCTGTGCTGCACTTTATGTACATGCTCAGTAGCGAGGCAGTGAGATGAATCTGTGCTGCACTTTATGTACATGCTCAGTAGCGAGGCAGTGAGATGAATCTGTGCTGCACTTTATGTACACGCTCAGTAGTGAGGCAGTGAGATGATTCTGTGCTGAACTTTATGTACACGCTCAGTAGTGAGGTCATGAGTTGAATCTGTGCTGCACTTTAGGTACATGCTCAGTAGTGAGGCAGTGAGATGATTCTGTGCTGCACTTTATGTACACGCTCAGTAGTGAGGCAGTGAGATGAATCTGTGCTGCACTTTCTGTACACGCTCAGTAGTGATGCAGTGAGATGAATCTGTGCAGCACTTTATGTACACGCTCAGTAGTGAGGCCGTGAGATGAATCTGTGCTGCACTTTATGTACACGCTCAGTAGTGACGCCGTGAGATGAATCTGTGCTGCACTTTATGTACACGCTCAGTAGTGAGGCAGTGAGATGAATCTGTGCTGCACTTTATGTACACGCTCAGTAGTGAGGTCGTCAGATTAATCTGTGCTGCACTTTATGTACATGCTCAGTAGTGAGGCCGTGAGATGAATCTGTGCTGCACTTTATGTACATGCTCAGTAGTGAGGCCGTGAGATGAATCTGTGCTGAACTTTATGTACACGCTCAGTATTGAGGCCGTGAGATGAATCTGTGCTGCACTTTATGTACATGCTGAGTAGTGAGGCAGTGAGATGAATCTGTGCTGCACTTTATGTACATGCTCAGTAGTGAGGCAGTGAGATGAATCTGTGCTGCACTGTATGTACACACTCAGTAGTGAGGCCGTGAGATGAATCTGTGCTGCACTTTATGTACACGCTCAGTAGTGAGGCCGTGAAATGAATCTGTGCTGCACTTTATGTACATGCTCAGTAGTGAGGTAGTGAGATGAATCTATGCTGCACTTTATGTACACGCTCAGTAGTGAGGCAGTGAGATGAATCTGCTGCACTTTATGTACACGCTCAGTAGTGAGGTCGTGAGATGAATCTGTGCTGCACTTTATGTACACGCTCAGTAGTGAGGCAGTGAGATGAATCTGTGCTGCACTTTATATACACGCTCAGTAGTGAGGCCGTGAGATGAATCTGTGCTGCACTTTATGTACACGCTCAGTAGTGAGGCAGTTAGATTAATCTGTGCTGCACTTTATGTACATGCTCAGTAGTGAGGCCGTGAGATGAATCTGTGCTGCACTTTATATACACGCTCAGTAGTGAGGCAGTGAGATGAATCTGTGCTGCACTTTATGTACATGCTCAGTAGTGAGGCAGTGAGATGAATCTGTGCTGCACTTTATGTACATGCTCAGTAGTGAGGCCGTGAGATGAATCTGTGCTGCACTTTATATACACGCTCAGTAGTGAGGCAGTGAGATGAATCTGTGCTGCACTTTATGTACATGCTCAGTAATGAGGCAGTGAGATGAATCTGTGCTGCACTTTATGTACACGCTCAGTAGTGAGGCAGTGAGATGAATCTGTGCGGCACTTTATGTACACGCTCAGTAGTGAGGCCGTGAGATGAATCTGTGCGGCACTTTATGTACATGCTCAGTAGTGAGGCAGTGAGATGAATCTGTGCTGCACTTTATGTACACGCTCAGTAGTGAGGCAGTGAGATGAATCTGTGCTGCACTTTATGTACACGCTCAGTAGTGAGGCAGTGAGATGAATCTATGCTGCATTTTATGTACACGCTCAGTAGTGAGGCAGTGAGATGAATCTGTGCTGCACTTTATGTACACGCTCAGTAGTGAGGCCGTGAGATGAATCTGTGCTACACTTTATGTACACGCTCAGTAGTGAGGCAGTGAGATGAATCTGTGCTGCACTTTATGTACACGCTCAGTAGTGAGACAGTGAGATGAATCTGTGCTGCACTTTATGTACATGCTCAGTAGTGAGGCAGTGAGATGAATCTATGCTGCACTTTATGTACACGCTCAGTAGTGACGCAGTGAGATGAATCTGTGCTGCACTTTATGTACATGCTCAGTAGCGAGGCAGTGAGATGAATCTGTGCTGCACTTTATGTACATGCTCAGTAGCGAGGCAGTGAGATGAATCTGTGCTGCACTTTATGTACACGCTCAGTAGTGAGGCAGTGAGATGATTCTGTGCTGAACTTTAGGTACACGCTCAGTAGTGAGGTCATGAGCTGAATCTGTGCTGCACTTTAGGTCCATGCTCAGTAGTGAGGCAGTGAGATGATTCTGTGCTGCACTTTATGTACACGCTCAGTAGTGAGGCAGTGAGATGAATCTGTGCTGCACTTTCTGTACACGCTCAGTAGTGATGCAGTGAGATGAATCTGTGCAGCACTTTATGTACACGCTCAGTAGTGAGGCCGTGAGATGAATCTGTGCTGCACTTTATGTACACGCTCAGTAGTGAGGCCGTGAGATGAATCTGTGCTGCACTTTATGTACACGCTCAGTAGTGAGGCAGTGAGATGAATCTGTGCTGCACTTTATGTACACGCTCAGTAGTGAGGTCGTCAGATTAATCTGTGCTGCACTTTATGTACACACTCAGTAGTGAAGCCGTGAGATGAATCTGTGCTGCACTTTATGTACACGCTCAGTAGTGAGGCCGTGAAATGAATCTGTGCTGCACTTTATGTACATGCTCAGTAGTGAGGTAGTGAGATGAATCTATGCTGCACTTTATGTACCCGCTCAGTAGTGAGGCAGTGAGATGAATCTGCTGCACTTTATGTACACGCTCAGTAGTGAGGTCGTGAGATGAATCTGTGCTGCACTTTATGTACACGCTCAGTAGTGAGGCAATGAGATGAATCTGTGCTGCACTTTATATACACGCTCAGTAGTGAGGCCGTGAGATGAATCTGTGCTGCACTTTATGTACACGCTCAGTAGTGAGGCAGTTAGATGAATCTGTGCTGCACTTTATGTACATGCTCAGTAGTGAGGCCGTGAGATGAATCTGTGCTGCACTTTATATACACGCTCAGTAGTGAGGCAGTGAGATGAATCTGTGCTGCACTTTATGTACATGCTCAGTAGTGAGGCAGTGAGATGAATCTGTGCTGCACTTTATGTACATGCTCAGTAGTGAGGCAGTGAGATGAATCTGTGCTGCACTTTATGTACACGCTCAGTAGTGAGGCAGTGAGATGAATCTGTGCGGCACTTTATGTACACGCTCAGTAGTGAGGCCGTGAGATGAATATGTGCGGCACTTTATGTACATGCTCAGTAGTGAGGCAGTGAGATGAATCTGTGCTGCACTTTATGTACACGCTCAGTAGTGAGGCAGTGAGATGAATCTGTGCTGCACTTTATGTACACGCTCAGTAGTGAGGCAGTGAGATGAATCTATGCTGCATTTTATGTACACGCTCAGTAGTGAGGCAGTGAGATGAATCTGTGCTGCACTTTATGTACACGCTCAGTAGTGAGGCCGTGAGATGAATCTGTGCTACACTTTATGTACACGCTCAGTAGTGAGGCAGTGAGATGAATCTGTGCTGCACTTTATGTACACGCTCAGTAGTGAGGCAGTGAGATGAATCTGTGCTGCACTTTATGTACACGCTCAGTAGTGAGGTTGTGAGATGAATCTGTGCTGCACTTTATGTACATGCTCAGTAGTGAGGCCGTGAGATGAATCTGTGCTCCACTTTATGTACACGCTCAGTAGTGAGGCAGTGAGATGAATCTGTGCTGCACTTTATGTACATGCTCAGTAGTGAGGCAGTGAGATGAATCTGTGCTGCACTTTATGTACACGCTCAGTAGTGAGGCAGTGAGATGAATCTGTGCTGCACTTTATGTACACGCTCAGTAGTGAGGCTGTGAGATGAATCTGTGCTGCACTTTATGTTCACGCTCAGTAGTGAGGCAGTGAGATGAATCTGTGCTGCACTTTATGTACACGCTCAGTAGTGAGGCAGTGAGATGAATCTGTGCTGCACTTTATGTACACGCTCAGTAGTGAGGCCATGAGATGAATCTGTGCTGCACTTTAGGTACACGCTCAGTAGTGAGGCAGTGAGATGAATCTGTGCTGCACTTTATGTACACGCTCAGTAGTGAGGCAGTGAGATGAATCTGTGCTGCACTTTATGTACACGCTCAGTAGTGAGGCCGTGAGATGAATCTGTGCTGCACTTTATGTACACGCTCAGTAGTGAGGCAGTGAGATGAATCTGTGCTGCACTTTATGTACACGCTCAGTAGTGAGGCCGTGAGATGAATCTGTGCTGCACTTTATGTACATGCTCAGTAGTGAGGCCGTGAGATGAATCTGTGCTGCACTTTATGTACACGCTCAGTAGTGAGGCAGTGAGATGAATCTATGCTGCACTTTATGTACACGCTCCGTAGCGAGGCAGTGAGATGAATCTGTGCTGCACTTTATGTAAATGCTCAGTAGTGAGGCAGTGAGATGAATCTGTGCTGCACTTTATGTACATGCTCAGTAGTGAGGCAGTGAGATGAATCTATGCTGCACTTTATGTACACGCTCAGTAGTGACGCAGTGAGATGAATCTGTGCTGCACTTTATGTACATGCTCAGTAGCGAGGCAGTGAGATGAATCTGTGCTGCACTTTATGTACATGCTCAGTAGCGAGGCAGTGAGATGAATATGTGCTGCACTTTATGTACACGCTCAGTAGTGAGGCAGTGAGATGATTCTGTGCTGAACTTTAGGTACACGCTCAGTAGTGAGGTCATGAGTTGAATCTGTGCTGCACTTTAGGTACATGCTCAGTAGTGAGGCAGTGAGATGATTCTGTGCAGCACTTTATGTACACGCTCAGTAGTGAGGCAGTGAGATGAATCTGTGCTGCACTTTCTGTACACGCTCAGTAGTGATGCAGTGAGATGAATCTGTGCAGCACTTTATGTACACGCTCAGTAGTGAGGCCGTGAGATGAATCTGTGCTGCACTTTATGTACACGCTCAGTAGTGAGGCCGTGAGATGAATCTGTGCTGCACTTTATGTACACGCTCAGTAGTGAGGCAGTGAGATGAATCTGTGCTGCACTTTATGTACACGCTCAGTAGTGAGGTCGTCAGATTAATCTGTGCTGCACTTTATGTACATGCTCAGTAGTGGGGCCGTGAGATGAATCTGTGCTGCACTTTATGTACATGCTCAGTAGTGAGGCCGTGAGATGAATCTGTGCTGCACTTTATGTACACGCTCAGTATTGAGGCCGTGAGATGAATCTGTGCTGCACTTTATGTACATGCTCAGTAGTGAGGCAGTGAGATGAATCTGTGCTGCACTTTATGTACATGCTCAGTAGTGAGGCAGTGAGATGAATCTGTGCTGCACTTTATGTACACACTCAGTAGTGAGGCCGTGAGATGATTCTGTGCTGCACTTTATGTACACGCTTAGTAGTGAGGCCGTGAGATGAATCTGTGCTGCACTTTATATACACGCTCAGTATTGAGGCAGTGAGATGAATCTGCTGCACTTTATGTACACGCTCAGTAGTGAGGTCGTGAGATGAATCTGTGCTGCACTTTATGTACACGCTCAGTAGTGAGGCCGTGAAATGATTCTGTGCTGAACTTTATGTACATGCTCAGTAGTGAGGTAGTGAGATGAATCTATGCTGCACTTTATGTACACGCTCAGTAGTGAGGCAGTGAGATGAATCTGCTGCACTTTATGTACACGCTCAGTAGTGAGGTCGTGAGATGAATCTGTGCTGCACTTTATGTACACGCTCAGTAGTGAGGCAGTGAGATGAATCTGTGCTGCACTTTATATACACGCTCAGTAGTGAGGCCGTGAGATGAATCTGTGCTGCACTTTATGTACACGCTCAGTAGTGAGGCAGTGAGATGAATCTGTGCTGCACTTTATGTACATGCTCAGTAGTGAGGCCGTGAGATGAATCTGTGCTGCACTTTATATACACGCTCAGTAGTGAGGCAGTGAGATGAATCTGTGCTGCACTTTATGTACATGCTCAGTAGTGAGGCAGTGAGATGAATCTGTGCTGCACTTTATGTACATGCTCAGTAGTGAGGCCGTGAGATGAATCTGTGCTGCACTTTATATACACGCTCAGTAGTGAGGCCGTGAGATGAATCTGTGCGGCACTTTATGTACATGCTCAGTAGTGAGGCAGTGAGATGAATCTGTGCTGCACTTTATGTACACGCTCAGTAGTGAGGCAGTGAGATGAATCTGTGCTGCATTTTATGTACACGCTCAGTAGTGAGGCAGTGAGATGAATCTGTGCTGCACTTTATGTACACGCTCAGTAGTGAGGCCGTGAGATGAATCTGTGCTACACTTTATGTACACGCTCAGTAGTGAGGCAGTGAGATGAATCTTTGCTGCACTTTATGTACACGCTCAGTAGTGAGGCAGTGAGATGAATCTGTGCTGCACTTTATGTACACGCTCAGTAGTGAGGTTGTGAGATGAATCTGTGCTGCACTTTATGTACATGCTCAGTAGTGAGGCCGTGAGATGAATCTGTGCTGCACTTTATGTACACGCTCAGTAGTGAGGCAGTGAGATGAATCTGTGCTGCACTTTATGTACATGCTCAGTAGTGAGGCAGTGAGATGAATCTGTGCAGCACTTTATGTACACGCTCAGTAGTGAGGCCGTGAGATGAATCTGTGCTGCACTTTATGTACACGCTCAGTAGTGACGCCGTGAGATGAATCTGTGCTGCACTTTATGTACACGCTCAGTAGTGAGGCAGTGAGATGAATCTGTGCTGCACTTTATGTACACGCTCAGTAGTGAGGTCGTCAGATTAATCTGTGCTGCACTTTATGTACATGCTCAGTAGTGAGGCCGTGAGATGAATCTGTGCTGCACTTTATGTACATGCTCAGTAGTGAGGCCGTGAGATGAATCTGTGTTGAACTTTATGTACACGCTCAGTATTGAGGCCGTGAGATGAATCTGTGCTGCACTTTATGTACATGCTGAGTAGTGAGGCAGTGAGATGAATCTGTGCTGCACTTTATGTACATGCTCAGTAGTGAGGCAGTGAGATGAATCTGTGCTGCACTTTATGTACACACTCAGTAGTGAGGCCGTGAGATGATTCTGTGCTGCACTTTATGTACACGCTTAGTAGTGAGGCCGTGAGATGAATCTGTGCTGCACTTTATATACACGCTCAGTAGTGAGGCAGTGAGATGAATCTGCTGCACTTTATGTACACGCTCAGTAGTGAGGTCGTGAGATGAATCTGTGCTGCACTTTATGTACACGCTCAGTAGTGAGGCCGTGAAATGAATCTGTGCTGCACTTTATGTACATGCTCAGTAGTGAGGTAGTGAGATGAATCTATGCTGCACTTTATGTACACGCTCAGTAGTGAGGCAGTGAGATGAATCTGCTGCACTTTATGTACACGCTCAGTAGTGAGGTCGTGAGATGAATCTGTGCTGCACTTTATGTACACGCTCAGTAGTGAGGCAGTGAGATGAATCTGTGCTGCACTTTATATACACGCTCAGTAGTGAGGCCGTGAGATGAATCTGTGCTGCTCTTTATGTACACGCTCAGTAGTGAGGCAGTTAGATGAATCTGTGCTGCACTTTATGTACATGCTCAGTAGTGAGGCCGTGAGATGAATCTGTGCTGCACTTTATATACACGCTCAGTAGTGAGGCAGTGAGATGAATCTGTGCTGCACTTTATGTACATGCTCAGTAGTGAGGCAGTGAGATGAATCTGTGCTGCACTTTATGTACATGCTCAGTAGTGAGGCCGTGAGATGAATCTGTGCTGCACTTTAGGTACATGCTCAGTAGTGAGGCAGTGAGATGAATCTGTGCTGCACTTTATGTACACGCTCAGTAGTGAGGCAGTGAGATGAATCTGTGCTGCACTTTATGTACACACTAAGTAGTGAGGCCGTGAGATGAATCTGTGCTGCACTTTATGTACATGCTCAGTAGTGAGGCCGTGAGATCAATCTGTGCTGCACTTTATGTACACGCTCAGTAGTGAGGCAGTGAGATGAATCTATGCTGCACTTTATGTACACGCTCAGTAGTGAGGCAGTGAGATGAATCTGCTGCACTTTATGTACACGCTCAGTAGTGAGGTCGTGAGATGAATCTGTGCTGCACTTTATGTACACGCTCAGTAGTGAGGCAGTGAGATGAATCTGTGCTGCACTTTATATACACGCTCAGTAGTGAGGCCGTGAGATGAATCTGTGCTGCTCTTTATGTACACGCTCAGTAGTGAGGCAGTTAGATGAATCTGTGCTGCACTTTATGTACATGCTCAGTAGTGAGGCCGTGAGATGAATCTGTGCTGCACTTTATGTACACGCTCAGTAGTGAGGCAGTTAGATGAATCTGTGCTGCACTTTATGTACATGCTCAGTAGTGAGGCCGTGAGATGAATCTGTGCTGCACTTTATATACACGCTCAGTAGTGAGGCAGTGAGATGAATCTGTGCTGCACTTTATGTACATGCTCAGTAGTGAGGCAGTGAGATGAATCTGTGCTGCACTTTATGTACATGCTCAGTAGTGAGGCCGTGAGATGAATCTGTGCTGCACTTTAGGTACATGCTCAGTAGTGAGGCAGTGAGATGAATCTGTGCTGCACTTTATGTACACGCTCAGTAGTGAGGCAGTGAGATGAATCTGTGCTGCACTTTATGTACACACTAAGTAGTGAGGCCGTGAGATGAATCTGTGCTGCACTTTATGTACATGCTCAGTAGTGAGGCCGTGAGATCAATCTGTGCTGCACTTTATGTACACGCTCAGTAGTGAGGCAGTGAGATGAATCTATGCTGCACTTTATGTACACGCTCCGTAGCGAGGCAATGAGATGAATCTGTGCTGCACTTTATGTACATGCTCAGTAGTGAGGCAGTGAGATGAATCTGTGCTGCACTTTATGTACATGCTCAGTAGTGAGGCAGTGAGATGAATCTATGCTGCACTTTATGTACACGCTCAGTAGTGAGGCAGTGAGATGAATCTGTGCTGCACTTTATGTACATGCTCAGTAGTGAGGCAGTGAGATGAATCTGTGCTGCACTTTATGTACATGCTCAGTAGTGAGGCAGTGAGATGAATCTATGCTGCACTTTATGTACACGCTCAGTAGTGAGGCAGTGAGATGAATCTGCTGCACTTTATGTACACGCTCAGTAGTGAGGCAGTGAGATGAATCTGTGCTGCACTTTATGTACACGCTCAGTAGTGAGGCAGTGAGATGAATCTGTGCTGCACTTTATGTACACGCTCAGTAGTGAGGCCATGAGATGAATCTGTGCTGCACTTTAGGTACACGCTCAGTAGTGAGGCAGTGAGATGAATCTGTGCTGCACTTTATGTACACGCTCAGTAGTGAGGCAGTGAGATGAATCTGTGCTGCACTTTATGTACACGCTCAGTAGTGAGGCCGTGAGATGAATCTGTGCTGCACTTTATGTACATGCTCAGTAGTGAGGCCGTGAGATGAATCTGTGCTGCACTTTATGTACACGCTCAGTAGTGAGGCAGTGAGATGAATCTATGCTGCACTTTATGTACACGCTCCGTAGCGAGGCAGTGAGATGAATCTGTGCTGCACTTTATGTACATGCTCAGTAGTGAGGCAGTGAGATGAATCTGTGCTGCACTTTATGTACATGCTCAGTAGTGAGGCAGTGAGATGAATCTATGCTGCACTTTATGTACACGCTCAGTAGTGACGCAGTGAGATGAATCTGTGCTGCACTTTATGTACATGCTCAGTAGCGAGTCAGTGAGATGAATCTGTGCTGCACTTTATGTACACGCTCAGTAGTGAGGCAGTGAGATGATTCTGTGCTGAACTTTATGTACACGCTCAGTAGTGAGGTCATGAGTTGAATCTGTGCTGCACTTTAGGTACATGCTCAGTAGTGAGGCAGTGAGATGATTCTGTGCTGCACTTTATGTACATGCTCAGTAGCGAGGCAGTGAGATGAATCTGTGCTGCACTTTATGTACATGCTCAGTAGCGAGGCAGTGAGATGAATCTGTGCTGCACTTTATGTACATGCTCAGTAGTGAGGCAGTGAGATGAATCTATGCTGCACTTTATGTACACGCTCAGTAGTGAGGCAGTGAGATGAATCTGTGCTGCACTTTATGTACACGCTCAGTAGTGAGGCCGTGAGATGAATCTGTGCTGCACTTTAGGTACATGCTCAGTAGTGAGGCAGTGAGATGAATCTGTGCTGCACTTTATGTACACGCTCAGTAGTGAGGCAGTGAGATGAATCTGTGCTGCACTTTATGTACACACTCAGTAGTGAGGCCGTGAGATGAATCTGTGCTGCACTTTATGTACATGCTCAGTAGTGAGGCCGTGAGATGAATCTGTGCTGCACTTTATGTACACGCTCAGTAGTGAGGCAGTGAGATGAATCTATGCTGCACTTTATGTACACGCTCCGTAGCGAGGCAATGAGATGAATCTGTGCTGCACTTTATGTACATGCTCAGTAGTGAGGCAGTGAGATGAATCTGTGCTGCACTTTATGTACATGCTCAGTAGTGAGGCAGTGAGATGAATCTGTGCTGCACTTTATGTACACGCTCAGTAGTGAGGCAGTGAGATGAATCTGTGCTGCACTTTATGTACACGCTCAGTAGTGAGGCAGTGAGATGAATCTGTGCTGCACTTTATGTACACGCTCAGTAGTGAGGCAGTGAGATGAATCTGTGCTGCACTTTATGTACACGCTCAGTAGTGAGGCCATGAGATGAATCTGTGCTGCACTTTAGGTACACGCTCAGTAGTGAGGCAGTGAGATGAATCTGTGCTGCACTTTATGTACACGCTCAGTAGTGAGGCAGTGAGATGAATCTGTGCTGCACTTTATGTACACGCTCAGTAGTGAGGCCGTGAGATGAATCTGTGCTGCACTTTATGTACATGCTCAGTAGTGAGGCCGTGAGATGAATCTGTGCTGCACTTTATGTACACGCTCAGTAGTGAGGCAGTGAGATGAATCTATGCTGCACTTTATGTACACGCTCAGTAGTGAGGCAGTGAGATGAATCTGCTGCACTTTATGTACACGCTCAGTAGTGAGGCAGTGAGATGAATCTGTGCTGCACTTTATGTACACGCTCAGTAGTGAGGCAGTGAGATGAATCTGTGCTGCACTTTATGTACACGCTCAGTAGTGAGGCCATGAGATGAATCTGTGCTGCACTTTAGGTACACGCTCAGTAGTGAGGCAGTGAGATGAATCTGTGCTGCACTTTATGTACACGCTCAGTAGTGAGGCAGTGAGATGAATCTGTGCTGCACTTTATGTACACACTCAGTAGTGAGGCCGTGAGATGAATCTGTGCTGCACTTTATGTACATGCTCAGTAGTGAGTCCGTGAGATGAATCTGTGCTGCACTTTATGTACACGCTCAGTAGTGAGGCAGTGAGATGAATCTATGCTGCACTTTATGTACACGCTCCGTAGCGAGGCAATGAGATGAATCTGTGCTGCACTTTATGTACATGCTCAGTAGTGAGGCAGTGAGATGAATCTGTGCTGCACTTTATGTACATGCTCAGTAGTGAGGCAGTGAGATGAATCTGTGCTGCACTTTATGTACACGCTCAGTAGTGAGGCAGTGAGATGAATCTGTGCTGCACTTTATGTACATGCTCAGTAGTGAGGCAGTGAGATGAATCTGTGCTGCACTTTATGTACACGCTCAGTAGTGAGGCAGTGAGATGAATCTGTGCTGCACTTTATGTACACGCTCAGTAGTGAGGCCATGAGATGAATCTGTGCTGCACTTTAGGTACACGCTCAGTAGTGAGGCAGTGAGATGAATCTGTGCTGCACTTTATGTACACGCTCAGTAGTGAGGCAGTGAGATGAATCTGTGCTGCACTTTATGTACACGCTCAGTAGTGAGGCCGTGAGATGAATCTGTGCTGCACTTTATGTACACGCTCAGTAGTGAGGCAGTGAGATGAATCTGTGCTGCACTTTATGTACATGCTCAGTAGTGAGGCAGTGAGATGAATCTGTGCTGCACTTTATGTACACGCTCAGTAGTGAGGCAGTGAGATGAATCTGTGCTGCACTTTATGTACATGCTCAGTAGTGAGGCAGTGAGATGAATCTGTGCTGCACTTTATGTACACGCTCAGTAGTGAGGCAGTGAGATGAATCTGTGCTGCACTTTATGTACACGCTCAGTAGTGAGGCCATGAGATGAATCTGTGCTGCACTTTAGGTACACGCTCAGTAGTGAGGCAGTGAGATGAATCTGTGCTGCACTTTATGTACACGCTCAGTAGTGAGGCAGTGAGATGAATCTGTGCTGCACTTTATGTACACGCTCAGTAGTGAGGCCGTGAGATGAATCTGTGCTGCACTTTATGTACATGCTCAGTAGTGAGGCCGTGAGATGAATCTGTGCTGCACTTTATGTACACGCTCAGTAGTGAGGCAGTGAGATGAATCTATGCTGCACTTTATGTACACGCTCCGTAGCGAGGCAGTGAGATGAATCTGTGCTGCACTTTATGTACATGCTCAGTAGTGAGGCAGTGAGATGAATCTGTGCTGCACTTTATGTACATGCTCAGTAGTGAGGCAGTGAGATGAATCTATGCTGCACTTTATGTACACGCTCAGTAGTGACGCAGTGAGATGAATCTGTGCTGCACTTTATGTACATGCTCAGTAGCGAGGCAGTGAGATGAATCTGTGCTGCACTTTATGTACATGCTCAGTAGCGAGGCAGTGAGATGAATCTGTGCTGCACTTTATGTACACGCTCAGTAGTGAGGCAATGAGATGATTCTGTGCTGAACTTTATGTACACGCTCAGTAGTGAGGTCATGAGTTGAATCTGTGCTGCACTTTAGGTACATGCTCAGTAGTGAGGCAGTGAGATGATTCTGTTCTGCACTTTATGTACATGCTCAGTAGCGAGGCAGTGAGATGAATCTGTGCTGCACTTTATGTACATGCTCAGTAGCGAGGCAGTGAGATGAATCTGTGCTGCACTTTATGTACATGCTCAGTAGTGAGGCAGTGAGATGAATCTATGCTGCACTTTATGTACACGCTCAGTAGTGAGGCAGTGAGATGAATCTGTGCTGCACTTTATGTACACGCTCAGTAGTGAGGCCGTGAGATGAATCTGTGCTGCACTTTAGGTACATGCTCAGTAGTGAGGCAGTGAGATGAATCTGTGCTGCACTTTATGTACACGCTCAGTAGTGAGGCAGTGAGATGAATCTGTGCTGCACTTTATGTACACACTCAGTAGTGAGGCCGTGAGATAAATCTGTGCTGCACTTTATGTACATGCTCAGTAGTGAGGCCGTGAGATGAATCTGTGCTGCACTTTATGTACACGCTCAGTAGTGAGGCAGTGAGATGAATCTATGCTGCACTTTATGTACACGCTCCGTAGCGAGGCAATGAGATGAATCTGTGCTGCACTTTATGTACATGCTCAGTAGTGAGGCAGTGAGATGAATCTGTGCTGCACTTTATGTACATGCTCAGTAGTGAGGCAGTGAGATGAATCTGTGCTGCACTTTATGTACACGCTCAGTAGTGAGGCAGTGAGATGAATCTGTGCTGCACTTTATGTACACGCTCAGTAGTGAGGCAGTGAGATGAATCTGTGCTGCACTTTATGTACACGCTCAGTAGTGAGGCAGTGAGATGAATCTGTGTTGCACTTTATGTACACGCTCAGTATTGAGGCCATGAGATGAATCTCTGCTGCACTTTAGGTACACGCTCAGTAGTGAGGCAGTGAGATGAATCTGTGCTGCACTTTATGTACACGCTCAGTAGTGAGGCAGTGAGATGAATCTGTGCTGCACTTTATGTACACGCTCAGTAGTGAGGCCGTGAGATGAATCTGTGCTGCACTTTATGTACATGCTCAGTAGTGAGGCCGTGAGATGAATCTGTGCTGCACTTTATGTACACGCTCAGTAGTGAGGCAGTGAGATGAATCTATGCTGCACTTTATGTACACGCTCCGTAGCGAGGCAGTGAGATGAATCTGTGCTGCACTTTATGTACATGCTCAGTAGTGAGGCAGTGAGATGAATCTGTGCTGCACTTTATGTACATGCTCAGTAGTGAGGCAGTGAGATGAATCTATGCTGCACTTTATGTACACGCTCAGTAGTGACGCAGTGAGATGAATCTGTGCTGCACTTTATGTACATGCTCAGTAGCGAGGCAGTGAGATGAATCTGTGCTGCACTTTATGTACATGCTCAGTAGCGAGGCAGTGAGATGAATCTGTGCTGCACTTTATGTACACGCTCAGTAGTGAGGCAGTGAGATGATTCTGTGCTGAACTTTATGTACACGCTCAGTAGTGAGGTCATGAGTTGAATCTGTGCTGCACTTTAGGTACATGCTCAGTAGTGAGGCAGTGAGATGAATCTGTGCTGCACTTTATGTACACGCTCAGTAGTGAGGCAGTGAGATGAATCTGTGCTGCACTTTA
Organism: Phyllobates terribilis; assembly: GCF_046119375.1. Classification (NCBI taxonomy): domain Eukaryota; kingdom Metazoa; phylum Chordata; class Amphibia; order Anura; family Dendrobatidae; genus Phyllobates; species Phyllobates terribilis. The sequence goes on from NW_027362767.1 coordinate 280,841,514, forward strand.
TGTACACGCTCAGTATTGAGGCCGTGAGATGAATCTGTGCTGCACTTTATGTACATGCTCAGTAGTGAGGCCGTGAGATGAATCTGTGCTGCACTTTATGTACACGCTCAGTAGTGAGGCAGTGAGATGAATCTATGCTGCACTTTATGTACACGCTCAGTAGTGAGGCAGTGAGATGAATCTGCTGCACTTTATGTACACGCTCAGTAGTGAGGTCGTGAGATGAATCTGTGCTGCACTTTATGTACACGCTCAGTAGTGAGGCCGTGAAATGAATCTGTGCTGCACTTTATGTACATGCTCAGTAGTGAGGTAGTGAGATGAATCTATGCTGCACTTTATGTACACGCTCAGTAGTGAGGCAGTGAGATGAATCTGCTGCACTTTATGTACACGCTCAGTAGTGAGGTCGTGAGATGAATCTGTGCTGCACTTTATGTACACGCTCAGTAGTGAGGCAGTGAGATGAATCTGTGCTGCACTTTATATACACGCTCAGTAGTGAGGCCGTGAGATGAATCTGTGCTGGACTTTATGTACACGCTCAGTAGTGAGGCAGTGAGATGAATCTGTGCTGCACTTTATGTACATGCTCAGTAGTGAGGCCGTGAGATGAATCTGTGCTGCACTTTATATACACGCTCAGTAGTGAAGCAGTGAGATGAATCTGTGCTGCACTTTTTGTACATGCTCAGTAGTGAGGCAGTGAGATGAATCTGTGCTGCACTTTATGTACATGCTCAGTAGTGAGGCCGTGAGATGAATCTGTGCTGCACTTTATATACACGCTCAGTAGTGAGGCAGTGAGATGAATCTGTGCTGCACTTTATGTACATGCTCAGTAGTGAGGCAGTGAGATGAATCTGTGCTGCACTTTATGTACACGCTCAGTAGTGAGGCAGTGAGATGAATCTGTGCGGCACTTTATGTACATGCTCAGTATTGAGGCCGTGAGATGAATCTGTGCGGCACTTTATGTACATGCTCAGTAGTGAGGCAGTGAGATGAATCTGTGCTGCACTTTATGTACACGCTCAGTAGTGAGGCAGTGAGATGAATCTGTGCTGCACTTTATGTACACGCTCAGTAGTGAGGCAGTGAGATGAATCTATGCTGCATTTTATGTACACGCTCAGTAGTGAGGCAGTGAGATGAATCTGTGCTGCACTTTATGTACACGCTCAGTAGTGAGGCCGTGAGATGAATCTGTGCTACACTTTATGTACACGCTCAGTAGTGAGGCAGTGAGATGAATCTGTGCTGCACTTTATGTACACGCTCAGTAGTGAGGCAGTGAGATGAATCTGTGCTGCACTTTATGTACACGCTCAGTAGTGAGGTTGTGAGATGAATCTGTGCTGCACTTTATGTACATGCTCAGTAGTGAGGCCGTGAGATGAATCTGTGCTGCACTTTATGTACACGCTCAGTAGTGAGGCAGTGAGATGAATCTGTGCTGCACTTTATGTACATGCTCAGTATTGAGGCAGTGAGATGAATCTGTGCTGCACTTTATGTACACGCTCAGTAGTGAGGCAGTGAGATGAATCTGTGCTGCACTTTATGTACACGCTCAGTAGTGAGGCTGTGAGATGAATCTGTGCTGCACTTTATGTACACGCTCAGTAGTGAGGCTGTGAGATGAATCTGTGCTGGACTTTATGCACATGCTCAGTAGTGAGGCAGTGAGATGAATCTGTGCTGCACTTTATGTACATGCTCAGTAGTGAGGCAGTGAGATGAATCTATGCTGCACTTTATGTACATGCTCAGTAGTGAGGCAGTGAGATGAATCTGTGCTGCACTTTATGTACATGCTCAGTAGTGAGGCAGTGAGATGAATCTGTGCTGCACTTTATGCACATGCTCAGTAGTGAGGCAGGGCTTTGGGGTTGTAGTCGTGGAGTCGGAGTCGGGATTTAGTGAAATTGAGTCTGAGTTGGAGGTTTGGCTTACCGACTCCACAGCCCTGCTTACATCACACTTTCCAATTACATCACTGTGCATTTATGTCCCATTCCTCTAAATTATTTGTACCGCATAACACATATTAAAATTTATTGTCTGCATTCATCATCTCTGCCATGTTGTCTCTTTGCCCATTGTGGTTCTGCTTTTAAAATACCATATTTTTCATTTTAATCATGTGGTTAATCTAATAAAAAAAATATTTTCTCATTTAAGTGCTTTTGAACGCAATTCTGACACCTAATAAAAGACACAAAGACAAGTAATGTAACATAATAATAATAATTATAAAAAATCTTCTCCTGTTCTTTCTATTTCCAATCAAGGACAGAAACCCCAGTGGTCCCCCAGGTCTTTGTTTGCCACCTGCCAGCATGTGACTAGTGCAGCTAATCAGTGGCCATGCTGATAATGTGTCGTACTACTTGTATCATGGCTGTTCTCTGAGCTGTGATGCCAGTACAGCATAGTACTGAGGACCACCAGACCGCTCTCCTTGATTTCCATGGTAGAAAGTTTTATTTGTGTTATAATTCAAAGGCTGAATAACTATTTTTAAGGTCTTTTTTTGCCTTCATTGAATGGGTACGTTGTTTACAAATTACTGATGTGAATGTATAAGGCAGCAGCTGTATATATTGTAATGCCACACACTTTGGGAATTTTCATAATGCTGCTAATGAGAGTGTGCAGGATCCGTCCTGTGTAATAAATACCAGTGACAGTATGTAACAGCATAAAGAAAACGTTGGACAGATTCTATGGACAGTGTTAGGCCACGTTCGCACGTACAGTATTAGGTCAGTATTTTACATCAGTATTCATAAGACAAAACCAGGAGTGGGTGAAAAATGTTTCTATTATACTTTTCCTCTGATTGTTCCAATCCTGATTTTGGCTTCCAAATACTGATGTAAAATACTGACCAAATACTGAACGTGTGAACGTGGCCTAAGGGAAATAGTAATTGCTTATAAAAATAAAGCTGAAAGAAGCCATAGCCAGACTGACCTTATAGAGGCTGTCTGATACCTATTATGCCCTTTATAAATATCTATCTTTAAGCCCTAACCACTTTTGTAATTGGCATGATTAAAAAATTCCCTACCATTCTCCTTATACAGCTAATTCCTATATGTTTTTCTTTTACTTTACTTCCTGTGACTGTTTTGTTTGAGTCTCAAGTGGGATGCCCCCTGTTTTAGGAAGGTTTATGTAGAAGTGACCCCATCTTCTGTCCCCACTACCTATATCTTCAGCTACTGCTGCCCGTATCTTCGAAGTTTACCGCAACACTTCTGTTGCCGTTTCCACAGTCCCTGCTTCTTTCTTGGCTGCCTCTTTCCTTGAAAAAAAGACATAATTAAGTGCCGTGATAGAAGTGATGTGAGTGACGTTTCAGGGCAGTGATAGAATTTGTGGGTTGGCGCAGGTGTCACTCACCCTGCTTCTATTACTGCACCCGATGATGATTCATTTCAGGGCAGTGATGTTTTAGGCAAGGATTGTGGCAGCAGTGACAAAAATGTAGTGGAGGCCACTGAAGATGTGAGCAGCAGTGACTGAAGATGTAGGCTGCAGGGACAGAAGCTTCAGACACTTCTCCATCACCCTCTTTAAATAGTATGCCATCGGTATGCTGGTGACAGAAGCTGTGGTAAGTGACCCCAGCGTCGCCCCCGATGACGTCTTGTTTCGGTGGTGATAGAAGCTGCAAAGACTTGACTACAGGGCCATTCTCCTGTGACATCTTGTTTGAGACTCCCCTCAAACAAAAGGAAGTAAAGAGAAAAAAGCACATAGGGAATAGCAGGATGGGGAGAATGGTAGGAAACTTTACAATAAAGCAAATTACTAAAGTGTTTAGGGCTTAAAGGTAGATATTTATAAAGATCATTAAAGGTATCAGACAACCTCTATAAGTGGCACACAGAATTAAGAGTTAATATTGATGAAAGTATTTTGCCTCTTTTTGTATCAGAAGTAAGTGACAAACAAAGTGGAGCACTGATTGCTAAGCTTAGAGAGAAAAGATGGCACCTAGTACTTAAAAGAATCAAAGTTATCAAGTGTTCATGTCCTTCTGTAGGTATGGTCTACACATCATACATATGTGTAGACCATATAGGCTTATTTTCTACGCAATGATTTCCCCTTCACAATGAGTTCTGTGTACACATACAGTACAGACCAAAAGTTTGGACACACCTTCTCGTTTAAAGATTTTTCTGTATTTTCTTGACTATGAAAATTGTACATTCACACTGAAGGCATCAAAACTATGAATTAACACATGTGGAATTATATACTTAACAAAAAAGTGTGAAACAACTGAAAATATGTCTTATATTCTAGGTTCTTCAAAGTAGCCACCTTTTGCTTTGATGACTGCTTTGCACACTCATGGCATTCTCTTGATGAGCTTCAAGAGGTAGTCACCGGAAATGGTCTTCCAAGAATCTTGAAGGAGTTCCCAGAGATGCTTAGCACTTGTTGGCCCTTTTGCCTTCACTCTGCAGTCCAGCTCACCCCAAACCATCTCGATTTGGTTCAGGTCTGGTGACTGTGGAGGCCAGGTCATCTGGCGTAGCACCCCATCACTCTCCTTCTTGGTCAAATAGCCCTTACACAGCCTGGAGGTGTGTTTGGGGTCATTGTCCTGTTGAAAAATAAATGATGGTCCAACTAAATGCTAACCGGATGGAATAGCATGCCGCTGCAAGATGCTGTGGTAGCCATGCTGGTTCAGTATGCCCTCAATTTTAAATAAATCCCCAACAGTGTCACCAGCAAAGCACCCCTACACCATCACACCTCCTCCTCCATGCTTCACGGTGGGAACCAGGCATGTAGAGTCCATCCGTTCACCTTTTCTGCGTTGCACAAAGACACGGTGGTTGGAACCAAAGATCTCAAATTTGGACTCATCAGACCAAAGCACAGATTTCCAATGGTCTAATGTCCATTCCTTGTATTCTTTAGCCCAAACAAGTCTGTTCTGCTTGTTGCCTGTCCTTAGCAGTGGTTTCCTAGCAGCTATTTTACCATGAAGGCCTGCTGCACAAAGTCTCCTCTTAACAGTTGTTGAAGAGATGTGTATGCTGCTAGAACTCTGTGTGGCATTGACCTGGTCTCTAGTCTGAGCTGCTGTTAACCTGCGATTTCTGAGGCTGGTGACTTGGATAAACTTATCCTCAGAAGCAGAGGTGACTCTTGGTCTTCCTTTCCTGGGGCGGTGCTCATGTGAGCCAGTTTCTTTGTAGCGCTTGATGGTTTTTGCAACTGCACTTGGGGACACTTTCAAAGTTTCCCAATTTTTCGGACTGACTGACCTTCATTTCTTAAAGTAATGATGGCCACTCGTTTTTCTTTACTTAGCTGCTTTTTTCTTGCCATAATACAAATTCTAACAGTCTATTCAGTAGGACTATCAGCTGTGTATCCACCTGACTTCTGCACAACACAACTGATGGTCCCAACCCCATTTATAAGGCAAGAAATCCCACTTATTAAACCTGACAGGGCACACCTGTGAAGTGAAAACCATTTCCGGTGACTACCTCTTGAAGCTCATCAAGAGAATGCCAAAAGTGTGCAAAGCAGTCATCAAAGCAAAAGGTGGCTACTTTGAAGAACCTAGAATATAAGACATACTTTCAGTTGTTTCACACTTTTTTGTTAAGTATATAAGTCCACATGTGTTAATTCATAGTTTTGATGCCTTCAGTGTGAATGTACAATTTTCATAGTCATGAAAATACAGAAAAATCTTTAAATGAGAAGGTGTGTCCAAACTTTTGGTCTGTACTGTAAATATAAATATTCCTCCATAATTCCACAACTTTTCCATCTTGTAGTTGAAATTTCAATGTTGATGTATGTATACACTCCTCTACAAATTTCAACACCAAGAAGGGAAAGTCATGGAGGAAGTCACAGGATCGATAGACATGTTAATGTCATGCACACGATAAAAAAAGGGAAACAAAATTTTCAATTTATTTAGTTTTGTGTATGAGCACGACAAACTGAAATCCCTGCACTCACACCCCTTGGTGTGGTATTAATGAAGTTATTAATGGATGTCTGAGGAATATTCTGCCACGCTGAATACACTTGGGCACACAATCATCAAGATCCGCTGCTGGCAGCTCAGTTTGCAATTACTGACCAATGATGTGCTCGATGGAAGACAAGTCTGGAGATGCTGCAAGTCACAGTACCACATTTAAGCATTTAAGCCATACAGGCTGCTCACAGTATCACTTGTGGCCTTCCATTGTTGTGCTGAAAAACGTCTCTTGGAACACTTTTGAGAACTGGCCAAACCACTGTTTTCTTGACCATATAAATGTATTGCCAAGCTTTTAGTGTACCTGGAATGAAAACGAGAGCGTTCCATCTACTGTACAATATGCTACCCCACACTGTAATTCTGGGAGTAGGACTGGTGGTACGTTGTCTCGTGAAGGCCTCTTCATGGAGTTGCTCACGTGGTCTCCACCCCAATATCAGTCTATTATTGTGTCCAAGACAAAAGCGGTACTCAATGTTGAAGAGAATCAATTTTCATTCCATGCTTCTATTGCCACTTTTTTCAACACCATGATAGCCTTTGAGAGTGGTGGTGTGAGGTCAAGTGGAGGCCTGTAGCTGGACATCTGTCTCTTAGCCCAATGTCATCCAAATGCCTTCTGTTGATTTTGTGTACAGACTGTTTGACGCATTAGGCTTGGTTGGTATGTGAGGTCTTATTTCACTTGCAGCACAGAATGGATCAATCGTGAAACTATTACTCCTAAGTATCCGTAGAGACATTTTTCTATACGGCAATGCCAGGCTGTAAGTTGCTCATGCTACTGTTAGCATCCTGCGTGGCCTAAACATGCTACCATGGCCTGCAGTGTCTCTAGACTTGTCTCCAATCGAGCACATTTGGGGCATCTTTGGTTGGCAACTGCAGAGAGAATTACAAGCAGTGGATCTTGATGATTTGTGAGCCCAAGTGCATTCAGCATGGCAGAAAGTTCCTCAGACAACCATTAATAACTTCATTGATAGCAGCCAAGGTGTGTAAGGCTGCGTGCCCACGAAGCATTTTCCAAGCGTTTATGCTGCGGAATTTACGCAGCGTAAACGCTTGGGAAACACTTGGTAATCTGTCCCCCATGGTCCCCAATGACAAGCTGCAATGTCAATGCCCATGCTGCGGATTTTTCTGCAGCATTCATGCTGCGCTCAAAAATCCGCAGCATGTCCATTAATTTTGCGGACACGCAGCGTAATCGCCGCCATTGACTTGCATTGGACTGCGTGACATCTGCATCACTGCATCTGCACAAGCGGATATCACACAGTTTAATGTGCGGATGGTACCCAGATCTGGAGGAGAGGAGACTCTCATCCAGACCTGGGTACCATAGAAACTGTAAAAAAAAGAATTTAAAACAAAAAATAAAGATAATACTTACCTTCCGATGTCCTCCCGGTGTTTTCTCCCCTCCATCTGGTCTGCTCTATGGGTCGCGGTGTTGTGAAGGACCTGCCATGACACCATTGAGTAGGGTGGCACGGTGGCGCAGTGGTTAGCTCTGCAGCCTTGCAGCTCTGGGGTCCTGGGTTCAAATCCCACCAAGGACAACATCTGCAAGGAGTTTGTATGTTCTTCCTGTGTTTGTGTGGGTTTCCTCCAGTTTCCTCCCACACTCCAAAGACATACTGATAGGGAATCTAGATTGTGAGCCCTGATGGGGACAGCGATGATAATGTATGTAAAGCACTGCAGAATATGTTAGCGCCATATAAAAAATAAAGATTATTATTATGTGACCTGTCACATGACTCAGTAACGTCACCGCAGGTCCTTCACACCACCGCGAGCAGTGCAACAGACTGGACGCAGGGGAGAAAACACTGGGAGGACATCGGAAGGGAAGTATAATCTTTTTTTTTTTTTTTTTACCATTCTTATTCTTTTTTTTTTTTTAGCTAACTTGGTCACACTACTATGAATCCATGCCGGTTGCATGGATTTATATAGTGTGAACAAGTTGTCAAGCACTTTCCAAGTGATGCTAAAATCGCTTGGAAAAGCGCTTGATAACCCACATGCATAAATGCATGTGAAGAGCGCTTCTACCTGGCAGTAAAAACGCATGTAAAATCCGCATGCGTTTTTCCTGCCAGGGAGATGCAGAAAAAATCTGCAGCATTTCTGCATCGTGGGCACATAGCCTAAGTGCGGGGATTTCTGTGCGTGTCGCTCATACTCCATACTGAATAAATCAAGATATGTTACAAATTTTGTTTCCACTTTTTCATCATTTTCCTTCTTGGTGTTGAAATTTGAATGTTAATGAGTATATATATATATATATATATATATATATATATATATATACAGTACAGACCAAAAGTTTGGACACACCTTCTCATTTAAAGATTTTTCTGTATTTTCATATCTTTGAAAATTGTACATTCACACTGAAGGCATCAAAACTATGAATTAACACATGTGGAATTATATACTTAACAAAAAAGTGTGAAACAACTCAAAATATGTCTTATATTCTAGGATCTTCAAAGTAGCCACCTTTTGCTTTGATGACTGCTTTGCACACTCTTGGCATTCTTTTGATGAGCTTCAAGAGGTAGTCACCGGAAATGGTCTTCCAACAATCTTGAAGGAGTTCCTGGAGATGCTTAGCACTTGTTGGCCCTTTTGCCTTCACTCTGCGGTCCAGCTCACCCCAAACCATCTCGATTGGATTCAGGTCTGGTGACTGTGGAGGCCAGGTCATCTGGCGTAGCACCCCATCACTCTCCTTCTTGGTCAAATAGCCCTTACACAGCCTGGAGGTGTGTTTGGGGTCATTGTCCTGTTGAAAAATAAATGATGGTCCAACTAAACGCAAACCGGATGGAATAGCATGCCGCTGCAAGATGCTGTGGTAGCCATTCTCGTTCAGTATGTCTTCAATTTTGAATAAATCCCCAACAGTGTCACCAGCAAAGCACCCCCACACCATCACACCTCCTCCTCTAGGCTTCACGGTGGGAACCAGGCATGTAGAGTCCATCCGTTCACCTTTTCTGCGTCGCACAAAGACACGGTGGTTGGAACTAAAGATCTCAAATTTGGACTCATCAGACCAAAGCACAGATTTCCACTGGTCTAATGTCCATTCCTTGTGTTCTTTAGCCCAAATAAGTCTCTTCTGCTTGTTGCCTGTCCTTAGCAGTGGTTTCATAGCAGATATTTTACCATGAAGGCCTGCAGCACAAAGTCTCCTCTTAACAGTTGTTGAAGAGATGTGTCTGCTGCTAGAACTCTGTGTGGCATTGACCTGGTCTCTAATCTGAGCTGCTGTTAACCTGTGATTTCTGAGGCTGGTGACTCGGATAAACTTATGCTCAGAAGCAGAGGTGACTCTTGGCTTCCTTTCCTGGGGCGGTCCTCATGTGAGCCAGTTTCTTTGTAGCGCTTGATGGTTTTTGCAACTGCACTTGGGGACACATTCAAAGTTTGCCCAATTTTTCGAACTGACTGACCTTCATTTCTTAAAGTAATGATGGCCACTAGTTTTTCTTTACTTAGCTGCTTTTTTCTTGCCATAATACAAATTCTAACAGTCTATTCAGTAGGACTATCAGCTGTGTATCCACCTGACTTCTGCACAACACAACTGTTGGTCCCAACCCCATTTATAAGGCGAGAAATCCCACTTATTAAACCTGACAGGGCACACCTGTGAAGTGAAAACCATTTCCGGTGACTACCTCTTGAAGCTCATCAAGAGAATGCCAAGAGTGTGCAAAGCAGTAATCAAAGCAAAAGTTGGCTACTTTGAAGAATCTAGAATATAAGACATATTTTCAGTTGTTTCACACTTTTTTGTTAAGTATATAATTCCACATGTGTTAATTCATAGTTTTGATGCCTTCAGTGTGAATGTACAATTTTCAAAGTCATGAAAATACAGAAAAATCTTTTCATGAGAAGGTATGTCCAAACTTTTGGTCTGTACTGTATATATACACCACGTACAGAAATATTAGGCAAATGAGTATTTTGATCACTTTGATACTTTTTATACATGTTGTCCTACTCCAAGCTGCATAGGCTTGAGAGCCAACTACCAATTAAGTAAATATGGTGATGTGCATCTCTGTAATGATGAGGGGTGTTGTCTAATGACTTCAACACCCTATATAAGGTTTGCTTAATTATTAGGCAACTTCCTTTCCTTTGGCAAAATGGATTAGAAGAGAGATTTGACGGGCTCTGAAAAGTCCAAAATTGTGAGATGTCTTGCAGAGGGATGCAGCAGTCTTGAAATTTCCAAACTTTTGAAGCGTGATCACCGAACAATCAAGCGTTTCATGGCAAATAGCCAACAGGGTCGCAAGAAGCGCGTTGGCCAAAAAAGGCGCAAAATAACTGCCCATGAATTGAGGAAAATCAAGCGTGAAGCTGCCAAGATGCCATTCGCCACCAGTTTTGCCATATTTCAGAGCTGCAACGTTACTGGAGTATCAAAAAGCACAAGGTGTGCGATACTCAGGGACATGGCCAAGGTAAGGAAGGCTGAAAAACAACCACCTTTGAACAAGAAACATAAGATAAAACGCCAAGAATGGGCCAAGAAATATCTTAAGACTGATTTTACAAAGGTTTTATGGACTGATGAAATGAGGGTGACTCTTGATGGGCCAGATGGATGGGCCAGAGGCTGGATCAGTAAAGGGCAGAGAGCTCCACTCCGACTCAGACGCCACCAAGGTGGAGGTGGGGTACTGGTATGGGCTGGTATCATCAAAGTTGAACTTGTGGGACTTTTTCGGGTTGAGGATGGAGTGAAGCTTAACTCCCAGACCTACTGCCAGTTTCTGGAAGACAACTTCTTCAAGCAGTGGTACAGGAAGAAGTTGGTATCGTTCAAGAAAAACATGATTTTCATGCAGGACAATGCTCCATCACATGCATCCAACTACTCCACAGCGTGGCTGGCCAGTAAAGGTCTAAAAGAAGAAAAAATAATGACATGGCCCCCTTGTTCACCTGATCTGAACCCCATAGAGAACCTGTGGTCAATGATAAAATGTGAGATCTACAGGGAGGGAAAACAGTACACCTCTTGGAACAGTGTCTGGGAGGCTGTGGTGGCTGCTGCACGCAATGTTGATTGAAAATAGATCAAGCAACTGACAGAATCTATGGATGGAAGGCTGTTGAGTGTCATCATAAAGAAAGGTGGCTATATTGATCACAAATTTTTTTGGTTTTTGTTTTTGCATGTCAAAAATGTTTATTTCTAAATTTTGTGCACTGATATTGATTTACCAGTTGAAAATAAACAAGTGAGGTGGGATTATATTTGGTTTTTATTAAGTTGCCTAATAATTCTGCACAGTAATAGTTACCTGCACAAACAGACATCCTCCTAAGATAGCCAAATCTAAAAAAAAACCCACTCTAACTTCCAAAAATATTAAGCTTGGATATTTATAATAATAATCTTTATATAGTGCTAACATATTCTGCAGCCCTTTACATACATTATCCACACTGTCCTCATCGGGGCTCACAATCTAGATTCCCTATCAGGATGTCTTTGGAGTGTGGGAGGAAACTGGAGAACCTGGAGAAAACCCACACAAACACGGGGAGAACATGCAAACTCCTTGCAGATGTTGTCCTTGGTGGGATTTGAGCCCAGGACCCCAGTGCTGAAATGCTAACCACTGCGCCACCGTGCCGCCCAAGCTTGGATATTTATGAGTTGATTGAGAACATAGTTGTTGTTCAATAATAAAAATAATCCTCTAAAATACAACTTGCCTAATAATTCTGAACACAGTGTATATATGTGTGTGTGTATATTACAGGACAGCCTGTTACATTGCTGACAGCTATTAAATACATCATATTTTACTGTGTGAATCGTTTTCCTTGTGCTTCATTACCATTTTATATTAAATTTCCTTCTATTTATCTATCAGTATTTCATGCCACAAACTCAGTGTGCATTTGGCAAAGTTATCACTGTTCACAAATCAACAGAGAACTGGATTTATGTTAAATGAAGCATTGGACTGTGCGCTTCTGGGTGCACTAATTCAGGGCACCTAATATCAAGCGACCCCACAGCATGGAGATAGCAGTCACCCCTGCACCTCATTTGTATACTTTATTAACACAGATAAATCTACATATCACATGGTTTATAACATGCCCCTCATGTTTGCATATATTGTATATATATATTGTATATTTGAAGATAGTAGCAAGAGGTTAAAACATCAATGTTTTATTTATTTCTAATAAAAACATATAGGATTATCACCCAAAAAAAGTGCACTGTGCATATAAAACCTCAGATATACATATATGCAACCTGATTAGGAAGACAAACAATACTCCTGGATTTATACTTTTATAAGACCAAGTTATTAAACTGACTGCACAATTTTCTATTAATATACCCTGTTTCTTACAGGAGGCTCGAGAAGGCTTACTGATAGTCAATCAATCATTATGCCACAACTCGAGCACTTCTAGATGGGGGGTCCTTTCTGTGTATTATTTCTAATTATCAAACGCTCTCATTATCCCACTTAATTAAGGGATCGGAGTGAGTAAATATCGTACCCCCTTTTTTTTCCAGTCAGGTTTATACAAAAGACAGTTTGTGAGACACAAAAATACCATAAGTCTCAATTACTATGTCATGATTAATACCTTATCAATTATTACACGATCCTGCTGCTTACCACACTGTCTTAGCAGCCCTCGGATTATAGTGAGATTGATTGATTCGGCATACTGTCAGTTTGTGAGGCACTAAGAAATCATGAACCTCAAAGTACAATGTCATAACTTATACACCAACCTTCTGCTTATCAAACTCTCTTAGCAGCCCACGGATTCTAGTGCAATTAAATAGTTTGGCATAATTAAACCATTTCACCAATTTTTTATATATATACACATATATATATATATATACACAATTAAGAAAACTAGTACATTGCAAGGTGTGTGGCTGGCAAAGAGATTCTGTTAACAGGGTTCTCTTTGTTGAGGGAGAGAAACAGATTTTTTAAATACAGGATGAAAAGACTTATTTCAAGGTCAGGAAATGGATATCCCGAGCTCCCGGTTGCCAGTGTGACACGCGAATGCCAAATTTGGGTGGGAGTTGTTTGGCAGCCATCCTGGTTGAGGCCAGGGTGTGTTAAAGCCGCGGACTGAGCTTCTAGGCAGTGGCAGATTTGTCAGAGGGACCATTGATATAGTACATTGGACCAAATGGGCTTCTGATGGAAAGCTGCATTGATGCAAGGGATGTGCATAAACAAACAGGTTGACGGTAGCTATTCCATTGATTTAGGGCGCTGTTTTAATAGGTTGTACTCTCCCTTGAAGACAGTTGCTAAAACTGAGTCTCTGCTCTTGGAATCGAAGAGAAGACTGCATATTTTGGCCTAAAACACAGGAAAGATATATGTTGAGGCCATTGCAGACAGGTCTGGTTATTTACAGTTATAGAAGGGAACAGAGGAGAGCTAGGAAAAGAAGGAGAGAAGGTAAAAAAGGAAGAAAATACAAAAGTAATTTATTTGAGAGGCAGATATGGAGAAAGAGTTCCAAAAGTTGTGAACACCAGAAGAGACCATGCGGCTTTTGACCCGAATGTAAAGTGAAGTCTGGGAGTGCTGGGAACAAGTACAGAGAAGAATAAAAACATGATAAGAGGGAAGATTATTTGGTAATAATTTGCTTTTCCTGCCCGAATCTTATAGCTCAGGAGCTGAACTTGTTTAATTATTTCATAGGCAATTGGCAGCGTGAAAGTTAATATCTACATTTATGTCGTGAGTCCCACACCCTTGAGCAGCTTCTGCCTTGACCTTTAAATTTCACTCCTTTCTGCGCAGTCTTGTTTTGTCTGCGTTCCTGTCTGTCTGTCCTGTGATGGAGGTTGTCTTTGACTTTTTCACACACATCCACAGTTTATATATATATATATATTTAATATACAGTTAAAATATATATATACATAAATTAACAGATAAATATATACAAATTATATAGAATATATATAAATTATACAGTGGGGGAAATAAGTATTTGATCCCATGCTGTTTTTGTTAGTTTGCCCACTGACAAAGGCATGAACAGTCTATAATTTTAAGGGTAGGTTAATTTTAACATTGAGAGATAGAATAACCCCCAAAAAAATCAAAATCACATTGTATAAATTAGATAATTTATTTGCATTTTGCAGTGAGAAATAAGTATTTGATCCCCTACAAACCATTATGAGTTCTGGCTCCTACAGAACAGTTAGACGCTCCTAATCAACTCATTACCTGCATTAAAGACAGCTGTCTTACATAGTCACCTGTATAAAAGATTCCTGTCCACAGACTCAATTAATCAGTCAGACTCTAACCTCTACAACATGGGCAAGACCAAAGAGCTTTTTAAGGATGTCAGGGACAAGATCATAGACCTGCACAAAGCTGGAATGGGCTACAAAACCATAAGTAAGACTCTTGGTGAGAAGGAGAGAACTGTTGGTGCAATAGTAAGATAATGGAAGAAATACAAAATGACTGTCAAACGACATCAATCTGGGGCACCATGCAAAATCTCACTTCGTAGGGTATCCTTGATCATGAGAAAGGTGAGAGATCAGCCTAAAACTACACAGGGGAACTTTTTAATGATCTCAAGGCAGCTGGGACCACAGTCACCAAGAAAACCATTGGTAACACATTACGCCTTAAAGGTTTAAAATCCTGCAGTGACCGCAAGGTCCCCTTGCTCAAGAAGGCACATTTGCAGACCCATCTGAAGTTTGCCAATGAACACCTGGATGATTCTGTGAGTTATTGGGAGAAGGTGCTGTGGTCAGATGAGACAAAAATTGAGCTCTTTGGCATTAACTCAACTCGCCGTGTTTGGAAGAAGAAGAAAGATGAGTACAAGCCTAAGAACATCGTCCCAACCGAGAAGCATTGGACTATTATACTTTGGGGGTGCTTATCTGCTAGCTGAAGGGAAGATGGATGGGGTCATGTATCGCGAGATTTTGGCCAACAACCTCCTTCCCTCAGTAAGAGCATTGAAGATGGGTCGTGGCTGGGTCTTCCAGCAAGACAATGTCCCAAAACATACAGCCAAGGCAACAAAGGAGTGGCTCAAAAAGAAGCACAGTAAGGTCATGGAGTGGCCTAGCCAATCTGCAGACCTTAATCCCATAGAAAACTTAGAGAGGGAGTTGAAGCTCCGAGTTGCCAAGCGACAGCCTCAAAATCTTAATGATTTAGAGATGATCTGCAAAGAGGAGTGGACCAAAATTCCTCCTGACATGTGCGCTACCCTCACCATCAACTACAAAAAACATCTGATTGCTGTGCTTGCCAACAAGGGTTTTGCCACCAAGTATTAAGTGTTGTTTGCCAGAGGAATCAAATATTTATTTCTCACTGCAAAAGGCAAAAAAATGTATCTCATTAATACAATGTGATTTTCTTGATTTTTTTGGGGATATTCTATCTCTCAATGTTAAAATTAACCTACCCTTAAAATTATAGACTGTTCATGTCTTTGTCAGTAGGCAAACTTACAAAAACAGCAAGGGATGAAATACTTATTTCACCCACTGTATATAATATACATAATAATAATTATATTATAGAGTATATACAGTTGAAACCAGAAGTTTACATACACTATATAAAAAGACACATATGCAAGTTTTTCCTCAATATCTGACATAAAATCAGAATAAACCTTTCCCGTTTTAGGTCAATTAGGATTACCATAATTTTTAATATTTGCCAAATACCAGAATAATGGAAGAGAGAGAATGTTTTAAGGCATTTTTATTACTTGCTTCAAAGTCAAAAGTTTACATAAATTTCATTAGTATTTGGTACCATTGCCCTTTAACTGAATAACTTGGGTCAAACGTTTGGGATATCCTTCCACAAGCTTCTCACAATAGTTGGTCGGAATTTGGGCCCATTCCTCGTGACAAAACTGGTGTAACTGATCCAGGTTTGTAGGTCGCCTTGCTCGCATTTGCCTTTTCAGCTTTGCCCATAAATTTTCAATAGGATTGAGATCAGGGCTTTGTGATGGCCACTCTAAAACATTGACTTTGTTATCCTTAAGCAACTTTGTTACCATTTTGGCAGTATGCTTCGGGTCATTGTCCATTTGGAAGACCCATTTCCGCCCAAGCTTTAACTTCCTGGCTGAAATCTTGAGGTGTTGCTTCAGTATTGCCACATAATTTTCTTTTCTCATGATGCCATCAATTTTGTGAAGTACACCAGTCCCTCCTGCAGCAAAACAACCCCACAACATGATGCTGCCACCCCTGTGTTTCACAGTTGGGATGGTGTTCTTAAGATTCCAAGCTTCTCCCTTTTTCGTCCAAACGTAACGATGGTCATTATGCCCAAAAAGTTAAATTTTTGTTTCATCAGACCACAGGACATGTCTCCAAAAATTAAGGTCTTTGTTCCTATGTGCATTTGCAAACATTAATCTGGCTTTTTTAAGTTTCTTTTGGAGTAATAGCTTCTTCCTGGCAGAGTGACCTTTCAGCCCATGTTGATACAGTACTCGTTTAACTGTGGTTATTGATACAATCTTACCAGCTTCCACCATCATCTTCTCAAGGTCTTTTGCTTTTGTCCTTGGGTTGATATGCACATGTCGGACCAAAGCATGCTCATCTCTGATACACAGAACCCGTCTCCTTCCTGAGCGATATGATGGCTGAACGTTCCCATCTTGGTTGTACTTGCGTATAATTGTTTGTACAGATGAACGAGGCACCTTCAGGTATCTTGAAATTGTACCCAAGGATGAACCAGACTTGTTAAAGTCCACAATTCTCTTCCTGATATCTTGCCTGATTTCTTTAGACTTTCCCATGATGCTACATAAAGAAGCATTGTGTTTCAGGTGTGCATTAAAAACCTTCCACAGGTGTGTCTCTAATTAACTCAGATGTTGCCAAAAAAACTATCAGAAGCTTCCAAACACATGACATCATCATATCGGCAGTCCAGAATTGATTAAAGGCATAGTAATCTTAGTGTATGTAAACTTTTGACTTTGCCGTAAGTAATAAAATCGCCTTAAAACATTCTCTCTCATTATTCTGGCATTTGGCCAATATTAAAAATGATGGTAATCCTAATTGACCTAAAATGGGAAAGGTTTATTCTGATTTCATGTCAGATATTGAGAAAAAACATGCATATGTGTCTTTTTATATAGTGTATGGAAACTTCTGGTTTCAACTGTATATTAATATAATATATAAATAAATTAATGCACTCACACATTAATCAGCCTTAAAGGAGTATTCTCATCTCAGAAATGATATCCCAATATGTAGTAGGTGTAATATTAATAATATTGTCAAATATCTACAATTAGTAATGTAGTATAGTTCTTCTGATTCACTGTCATTTACCCCAAATGCAGGGCATTGCAGTAGCTTAGGTATCCATGGTTACGACCACTCATATAGTGTTAGTTAGTTGTTAATGGTTGTAACCATGGATGAGCAAAAGGGTAACAATATTTTGAACTTTTGATTTTCAGGCTCCATATCTCACCATCCATCACTGCTTCGAACGTGAGACTACCATCATTTTATAGACAATCATCTTGACTATCTCATACATAAATTTGACTTGCAACTATTTAGCATATGATTAGTTATGCAGATTCTTGTTATGTCACTGAATTGTTACTGTTTTCCTCCTGATGGTGGAAAAATCTGCAACCTGTTCTCATATTCCCTAATAGCTCAGTATGTTATTAGGTTGATTCCCAAGTGAAAGGTCACTGGTTCGGATCAAAGAGCAGCCATGAAAACGATTTCCCAAGAAAATTGAAACAGCATCATCCAGCACATCGATAGCAGTCTCTTGGCCAAGAAAATTACCAAACTGCATCATGTGACATTTGGAAGAATACTAAATGAAGTCCTTCCATCCATTCAAAAGCCAAAAGGTGGATGTCCAGGAAAAATATCGGAGTCAGCAAGTCGGCTCATCACAAGGTCAATCAGTTCTGGCGTGTCAAACACAGCAGTGAAGGTGGCTTGTATGTTTTGAAATAGTGAGATCACAGAAGTCTATGCAAATACCGTGCGGCGCAAGTTACACAAGTCCGAAAAAAAGTTGAAGAAGCCTCGACTTTAATATCGTCATCAGAAGCGTCAGCTCGAATTTGCAAAAAAGTATGAAAAGTGGACAGTAGAAGATTGGAAAAGAGTGATTTGGAGCGATGAGATGAAAGTCAATAGACTAGGTTCTGATGGGTGCAAATATATATGGAACAAACAAAGAGAAAAGGGGCTAATGGATCGATAAATTGAAGGAACTGTCAAGTTCGGTGGAGAAAACCTGAAGATGTGGGATTGTTTCACAGTCAAAGGCGTTGGATACTTGACCTGGATCTATGGTGGTCTCATTGATGAGCTATATGTGAGTATCCTAGAAGACGGGGTTTTTTTGTACACTCTAGTACTATGGGTATGAAAAGGACGACATAGTGTTCCAGCAGGACAATGACCCGAAGCATACGTCGAGATTGGTGAAGAAATGGTTTAATGACAATGAAATATAGGTAATGCATTGGCCCTCACAGACCCCAGTCCTCAACCCAATCGAACACTTGTGGGTAGAGTTGAAGAAAATGCTGTATACATACCCAAGTGAGTCGACCAGTATGCACCAACTTTGGGAATGTGTAGAAGAAACCTGGGATCAGATTTCAGTCGAGACATGCTTTAACCTAATCGAGACCATGCCCAGAAGGCTTCAGCCAGTCTTGAAAGCCAAAGGTGGATTTACAAAATAATAAAAATTTAAATTTAGATTTTTGGGAGCAAAACAGTAACAATGCAGTGACATGAAAACAATCCGCATAACTAATCATATGCAAAATAGTTGCAAGTCAAATTTATGTTTGAGATAGACATGAATATTGTGTATGAAATGATGGTGGATGGTCAGATATGGAGCCTGAAATTCAGAAGTTCAAAACATTGCTACCCTTTTGCTCGTCAGTGTATACATGTGTATGTGTGTGCAGTGTGTGTTTATACATGTATATGTGCAGTGTGTGTATATACATTACATGTGTATCTATGTGTAGTGTGTGTGTATATACATGTGTATGTATGTGCAGTGTGTGTATATTATACATGTGTATGTATGTGCAGTTGCAAGTCAAATTTATGTATGAGATAGACAAGAAGATTGTCTATGAAATGATGTTAGTCTCACGTTCGAAGCAGAACTGGATGGTGAGATATGGAGCCTGAAATTCAGAAGTTCAAAACATTGTTACCCTTTTGCTCGTCAGTGTATACATTTGTATGTATGTGCAGTGTGTGTATATACATGTGTATGCGCAGCGTGTGTATATACATGTATATGTATGTGTAGTGTGTGTATATACATGTGTATGTATGTGCAGTGTGTGTGTATATTATACATGTGTATGTATGTATTATCATAGAGAAAAAACAAGAGAGTTTAATTGGAAAAGTAAAAAAAAATGTATTCATATATTTAAAATGGATCAAATATTAAAAACATTGATGGACCGGGATGGGTGGTTAATCAAAAATACACTAACAATAAAGACAGAAAAATGCAAGTTACAAATAACCCAGAAAAAAAAACAATAAAAACAAAGAAGAAAACAATTGCTAGTGTAAGGCGGCGGTGTTCACACCGTGCAGTAATTGAGGTAGTGACCCAAGCAAGTCCAACATAAACAGCTTTTATTCAGCAAAACTCACAGGTAAACAGAAAGCCCTCTGATTCTCAGCCGGGTCAACACAAGTCCATAACAACGGTTGCAGGGGGCAACTGCCGCACCGAGCCGCTCAGAGTCTGACGGGTGCAGAGCCTTCCCAGGCATGGGTTCAGCTACTCACAGGCCCGCGAGCTTTCCTGCTATGCTCCTAGCAGGTCCCAACACTGAACAACACTAATCCTTAGTGCAGGGTTTTTAAACGACCTGTGGCAAGAGCCACTGGAAAACCCGGGATGGAGGGAGGAGGCCTCCCCACTGCCTTCCTGTAGCCTCCTACAAGAAATAAAGGCCCTGCCGTGTTTTACTTAATCTGCCTTGGCCAGATAGCCTGACCAGGTAATTGCTCACCTTCATTCCTGCATTGCAGCCGCAGCTGTGTCTGTGACTGCTATGCATTCCAAAGTGCTTAATAGGTCTCTACACATTCTGGGGGATATATAACGTCCCTCGTATACGATCCCAGTCACTGCCTCACCCTAGGTATTTACTGGGTTAATCCCACTAAACAGGTAAGTGAATATACAAGGAGGTTGCACATTAAAACATCCCCAAAGATCTTGATTACATAAAGTACATTCACATACTGTATTTTACGGACTATAAGATGGACCGGACTATAAGACGCACCTAGGTTTTAGAGGAGGAAAATAGAAAAAAATGTAAGCAAAAAATGTGGTCATGATGCACTGTTATGGAGGAGGGGGTCTGCTGCTGACACTGGTATTGGGGTAATGTCCCCCAATTCTGTTAATATCCCCCATCCTGGTATATATGGCCCATCCTTCCTGTTATACATGGCCCCATCCTGGTATGCATGGCACCCCTCATCCCCATCTGTCATTCCTCATCCTGGTATGCATGGCACCACTCATCCAAGTATATAGTTACATATATAGTTACATAGTTTATAAGGCCGAAAAAAGACAAGCGTCCATCCAGTTCAGCCTATTTCTTGTGCACTGCAGCTATTCCGCAGCGTTGATCCAGGGGAAGGCAAAAAAAAAACATGCGGTATAGGCCAATTTACATCACTGAGGAAAAATTCACTTCCCGAAACCAATCTGGCAGTCAGATTAAATCCCTGGATTAATTAACTATCACTAAGCATAAGATGTAATTTTATTGTTCTCAAGAAAGGCGTCCAGGCCTCTCTTGAACTCATTAAGTGAGTTGGACATCACCACTTCCTCTCCCAGAGAGTTCCAGAGTCTCACGGCTCTGACCGTAAAGAATCCCCTTCTAAGCTGGTGCAGGAACCTCCTTTCCTCCAGACGCATAGTGTGCCCCCTCGTCTTTGTCACCATCGTTGGTATAAACTGGTCATGGGAGAGATCTCTGTACTGCCCCCTGATGTATTTACACATGTTTATGAGGTCTCCCCTAAGCCTTCTCTTTTCCAACGTAAATAGGCCTAATTTTGACAAACTCTCTGGGTATTCTAGTCCCTCCATTCCCTTTATTACCTTAGTCGCCCTCCTTTGTACCCTCTCTAGCTCCAATATGTCTTTCCTGAGCACCGGAGCCCAGAACTGTGCACAATATTCTAAGTGCGGCCTTACCAGCGCTTTATACAGAGGAAGAACAATGTTCTCATCATATGCCCCTATTCCTCTTCTGATGCATGCCATGACTCTATTTGCCTTCGCAGCTGCTGCCTGACACTTGGCACTTCAATATAATTTGCTGTTAACCAAGACGCCCAGGTCCATCTCCATGTCAGATTTCCCCAACGGTTTCCCATTTAATATGTATGGGTGACTGCTGTTTTTCTTTCCCATGTGCATGACCTTACATTTAGCGGCATTGAACCCCATTTGCCATTTTTTGGCCCAACTCCCCAATTTATCTAAATCCTCCTGTAGCTGTGCCCTATCCTCATCTGTATTAACTACTTTACAAAGTTTAGTATCATCTGCAAATATTGCTATTTTACTATGCAGCTCTTCCACTAGATCATTAATAAATATATTAAATAATATAGGGCCCAAGACAGACCCTTGAGGCACCCCGCTAGTAACCCTGACACACCCTGAGCTTACTCCATTGATAACCACCCTCTGCTTTCTATCACTCAGCCAGCTATTTACCCACTTGCACACATTATCCCCCAGACCAAGCATTCTCATTTTATATACCAACCTTTTGTGCGGCACGGTATCAAACGCTTTGGAGAAGTCAAGGTATACAACATCCACTGACTCTCCCCGGTCCAGCTGTGAGCTCACCTCCACGTAGAAGGCCATCAGGTTTGTTTAGCAGGAGCGATCCCTCATGAATCCATGTTGATATGGAGTTAGACAGTTATTATCATTAAGATATTCTACAATAGCATCTCTAAGAAATCCTTCAAACAATTTACCCACAACAGACGTTAAGCTGACTGGTCTATAGTTCCCAGGGTCACTTTTAGACCCCTTTTTGAATATTGGTACCACATTTGCTTGGCGCCAGTCTAGTGGGACAGTCCCTGTCCATAAAGAGTGCTTGAATATAAGATACAGCGGCCTGTCTATCACATTACTTCATTCTTTTAGTACCCGGGGGTGTATGCCATCTGTGTTATGTTCTGCTACCAGAGCTAAGGAAAGAGAGGAGATCTGTCCCTACGATAGAACTCAGCTTAATCCCTACGATGTAACAGGGAACCTGATCCTGCCATCAGACCTGCTAAAGTCCTAAGCTAGTCTGTACGGAGACCTATAGATATGGGGAAGGAATCCCTACAAGTACTAAGGACTGGGAGGAAAATGGGACACCTCCTAACAGAAATAGTAGCAGACAGACGAACAAACAAAATATATAGAACATAGAGGTCCGTAGACCAAGCAAACTAACAGAGTTAGATACAGAGCACAGGCTAGCTAGAAAGTAGTTATACAATGGAGTCCAGCAAAGCCAGAAGGGCGGAGCAGGATTAAATAGGCCAACAAGGTCATGTGACCAGCAAAGGAAAAAACCTAAGAGCAAGGTTCTAACACCAACAAGGTCATGTGACCAGCAAAGGAAAAAACCTAAGAGCAAGGTTCTAACAGTACCCCCCCTTCTAAAAGGATCCTCCGGATCCCCTAGGACCAGGCTTATCAGGAAATCTCCTGTGAAACGCTCTGATAAGTCTGGACGCGGAAACATCATCCGACCTCACCCAAGAGTTATCCTCGGGTCCGAAACCTTTCCAGGCCACAAGATACTGCAAACTACCTCTATACCGTCTAGAGTTAAGGATGCGAGAAATTTCATATTCCCCGTCCTCCACCACCGGAGGAACAGAGGCAGAGGCGTCACAATCCGATACAACAGCTTTTTTCAACAGAGAGACATGAAATACCGGATTAATTCTCCAGGAGGTAGGAACCTCCAACCTAACAGCAGATTGGTTGACAACCTGAAGCACCTTAAAGGGCCCTACAAACTTGGGACCCAATTTCTTAGAAGGAATCCTAGAGGACAACCAAACCATGTCACCAACAGCGAACAAAACCTCCTGTCGTTTCCTATCAAAGTAGTCTTTAGATTTTCTGTTGGCCTCCTGAAGATTACCACGCACATCCGTCCAAACTCTCTCCAAATCACCGGAAAAATTCTCCTCCTCAGGCACGGCAGATTCCAACTTGGAGAACGACCCAAACGACGGATGTCTCCCAGAACAACAAAAAAAAGGCGAACAAGCAGCAGAAGAAGATGTATGATTGTTCAGAGCAAATTCAGCAAGTGGCAGAAACTCAGACCACCCCTCTTGATTGTCTGCCACAAAACAACGCAAGAACTGCTCAACATCCTGTTTTTTCCTTTCTGTCTGGCCATTAGATTCAGGATGATATCCGGACGAGAACGACAAATGAACTCCCAACCTGTCACAAAAGGCACGCCAAAAACGAGCCACGAACTGAGGACCCCTATCAGAAACAATGTCAGTAGGAACGCCATGAAGTCTGACAATTTCCTTGACAAAGGCCTTAGCGAGAGTTTTAGCGCAGGGCAGTTTGATGAAGGGAACCAAGTGACACATCTTGCTAAAACGGTCCACGACCACCCAGATGACAGTAAAACCCTCAGAGGGGGGAAGGTCAGTTATAAAGTCCATAGCCAAATGTGTCCAAGGAGCACTGAGAATCTCCAAAGGACAAAGCAACCCCGCAGCAGGAGTATGTGAGGACTTAGATCTAGCACATATAGTACATTGACGCACCCACTTAATGACTTCCTTCTGCCATCCAGGCCACCAAAAACTGTGACCCACCAGTCTCTTGGTCTCAGAGATTCCGGGATGACCTGCCAACCGAGATTCGTGACACTCAACAAACAAATCTCTCCTAAAGGTCCCAGGCACAAACAACCTCCCATGAGGAGTGTTAGATGGGGCATTCTCCTGTGCTTTAAGAATCTCATCTTCCAAAACGGAGTCCAAAGCAGCTATCACAACACCTTCTTGTAAAACGTTCTCCTCTTTCTCAGCACCGACTATGGGAGAAAAACTGCGAGACAAGGCATCCGCCTTAACATTCTTAGTACCAGGGATGTAAGTAACGGAGAAATTAAACCGCGAGAAAAACAGTGCCCACCTAGCCTGACGGGCATTCAGGCGCTTGGCAGCATCAAGATATATCAGATTTTTATGATCCGTAAGAACCTGAACGGGAAATTCCGCACCTTCCAAGAAGTGGCGCCAGTGTTCAAATGCGAGTTTAATAGCCAATAATTCCCGATTACCAATATCGTAATTCAGTTCAGTCTCCGAAAATTTTTTTGAAAAAAAAGGCACAGGGATGTAATCCATCCCCGTTATCCTGAGACAATACTGCGCCAACCCCCACAGAGGAAGCATCAACCTCAACCAAAAACGGCTTAGTCACATCAGGCTGCATAAGGATGGGAGCAGAGGTGAACCTCTCCTTGAGATACGCAAAAGCTTCAATGGCCTCAGAAGACCACTGAACCGCATCAGCACCTTTCCTGGTGAGATCGGTCAGAGGTTTGACAATACTAGAAAATTTTTTTATGAATTTTCTGTAATAATTGGCGAAACCTAAAAACCTCTGTATCGATTTCAAACCAATAGGCCTAGGCCATTCCTGTACAGCTTGAACTTTAACCGGGTCCATCTCAAAACCTTCGCTGGAGATAATGTAACCCAAAAAACTAATTCTCTGTACAGCGAACTCACATTTCTCCAGCTTAGCAAAAAGCGAATTGTCCATTAATAACTGTAATACCTCACGTACGCTCCGCCAATGAGACTCCAGATCCGGCGAATAAATCAAAATGTCATCCAAATACACAACCACATTTTTGCCGATCAAAGGTCTAAGGATATCATTAATAAGATTCTGAAAAAATGCAGGAGCATTAGTAAGACCAAAAGGCATAACCAGATTCTCAAAATGACCCACTGGAGTGTTAAAAGCAGTCTTCCATTCGTCACCCTCCTTCATGCGCAACAGATTGTATGCCCCCTGAAGGTCAATTTTAGAGAACCACTTGGCCCCCATTAACTGGTTAAACAGATCAGGAATCAATGGCAGTGGGTAAGGATTGCGTACAGTAATTTTGTTAATCTCACGAAAATCCAGACAAGGACGTAAACCGCCGTCCTTTTTTTTTACAAAAAAAAATCCAACCGCCACAGGAGACTTAGAGGGCCTAATGTGACCGGCGACCAAACTTGTCTGTATGTATTCCTCCAAAGCCTTTCTCTCAGTAATAGTAAGGTTAAATAAACGACTTTTATGAAGAGTCGCTCCAGGAACAAATTCAATAGTACAATCATAGTCTCTATGGGGAGGCAAAACCTGCGATTCCTTCTCAGAAAAAACTCTCCAAAAATCCTGAATAGGAACAGGCAATTCTCCCCTATCCAAAGCTGCAATACGCCCGTTACAACACTTGTCATAACATTTATGGCTCCAGGATTTAATTTCACTGGTAGACCAATCCAGTACAGGATTGTGAAATTTTAACCAGGGCAATCCCAATATTACTGGAGAAGGCAAGTTATTCAAAACTACCAAATCCAATTTCTCATGGTGAACACCATTAATAGTGAGAGGAAATTCACAGACCTTGAGAGTAATATTCTTCAAAGGGGAGCCATCCACAGAAACCACAGCAATGGGGGATGACAAAGGTTCGGGTTTTAAATTGAGTTTTTCCAAGAATCCCCCATCAATTACATTCAGAGTAGACCCACAATCAACAAACACCCGAAATTCCATTAATTTTTCCTGAGCAATCGTGGAAGTAGCTAAAAATACACCCTTGGAATTTAAACAGGCAATACGGGCATGACTGACCATTTTTTTTTCTTTCTTCATACGAAGCTCACAGCCTTTAATCAAATGACCAGATTTTCCGCAATAGAAACACAAGCCTTCAGAAAATCTACGGTTTTTTTCTTGAGAGCGAGGTGCCACCGATCCAATCTCCATCGGTTCATGACTGTTAGTACACACATTCTCATAACCAGAAACTAACATAGCAGAGGATTTGCTCTCATTAACCCTTGCACGCAGTCTCCTATCCACCCGTATAGCTAATTGCATAGCCTGTTGCAAATCTTCAGGTGTAGGATAAGCAATTAGCAGGTCTTTAACCCTTTCATTGAGCCCAGCAAGAAATAGACTTTTCAGAGCAGAATCTTTCCACCCTGTTTGAGTAGACCAATGACGGAAATGAGTACAATATTTTTCCACATTACCTGATCCCTGTTTCAAACGTCTCAACTCAGTCTCAGCTGATGAGACACGGTCAGGATCATCATATAATAGTCCCAAAGCAGAAAAAAACTATCCACTGATCTGAAGCATGTATCACTAGGTTGCAAAGAAAAGGCCCACTCCTGAGGCTCTTTGCGCAAAAGTGACATTATGAACCCTATGCGCTGGGATTCATCCCCAGAGGACTTGGGTCTCAAACGAAAATACAATAAGCAAGCATTTTTAAATGAAAAAAATTCTCGGTGTTCACCAAAATATAAATCCGGCAAACATACCTTAGGCTACAAGAAATGTGCTCCAGGACAGTTACTCACGTGCTGACGGAGCTCGGCCACCTCCAGAGAGAGTCCCTGCAGGCGTTTAGCCAAATCCAGAACCGACACCATGATGGAACAGAAAAATCTTTCCTTAGAGAATTTGCAGGCTGGACTTACTGTTATGTTCTGCTACCAGAGCTAAGGAAAGAGAGGAGATCTGTCCCTACGATAGAACTCAGCTTAATCCCTACGATGTAATAGGGAACCTGATCCTGCGATCAGACCTGCTAAAGTCCTAAGCTAGTCTGTACGGAGACCTATAGATGTGGGGAAGGAATTCCTACAAGTACTAAGGACTGGGAGGAAAATGGGACACTTCCTAACAGAAATAGTAGCAGACAGACGAACAAACAAAATATATAGAACATAGAGGTCCGTAGACCAAGCAAACTAACAGAGTTAGATACAGAGCACAGGCTAGCTAGAAAGTAGTTATACAATGGAGTCCAGCAAAGCCAGAAGGGCGGAGCAGGATTAAATAGGCCAACAAGGTCATGTGACCATCAAAGGAAAAAACCTAAGAGCAAGGTTCTAACACCAACAAGGTCATGTGACCAGCAAAGGAAAAAACCTAAGAGCAAGGTTCTAACAATCTGGGCCCGGTGACTTGTCTATTTTGATATTATTTAGGCGTTTCTGAACTTCCTCCTGGGTTAGGTGGGTGATATTTAGCGGAGGGTTTACTTTATCACTCTGCATTTCCTCCAATAAATTGTTTTCTTTTGTGAAAACAGTGGAGAAGAAGCTATTGAGTAGGTTTGCTTTACCCTCATCGCCCTCTATGATTTTACCCAGGTTATTTTTCAATGGGCCAACTCCATCAGTTTTAATCCTTTTACTGTTTATATAGTTAAAGAACAGTTTGGGATTCGTTTTACTTTCCTTGGCAATTAGTCTCTCTGTCTCCTCTTTTGCTATTATTATTTGTTTCTTACAGATTTTGTTTTTTTCCCTATAAGATATTAGCGCTTCCTCGCTGCCTTCTTGTTTAAGTTTACCTAAAGCCCTTTTTTTGTTTTTCATTGCCCTCTTGACTTCCTTATTTAGCCACATTGGCTTCCTCCTATTCCTAGCCCTTTTATTTCCATAAGGTATGTACCTTCTACAGTGACTATGTAGGACTGTTTTGAAAATTTCCCATTTCCCATTTTCTATCCGTGCTCCTATTACTGAAGATACTATCCCAGTCTATAAGGTGAAGGGCATCTCTTAGCTGATCAAACTTTGCCCTCCTGAAGTTCAGTGTTTTTGTGACTCCCTTGCTGGGCACCCTACTGAAGCACATGTGGAATTGTATAATGTGGTGGTCACTATTTCCCAGGTGCCCCCCGACCTGCACCACAGTTATTCTGTCTGGCCTGTTAGTTAATATTAAGTCTAAAAGGGCCGTCCCTCTAGTTGGTTCCTGCACAAGTTGTGACAAATAATTGTCTTTGATAATTGACAGAAACCTGTTTCCTTTCTGAGATCTACAGCTTTCGGTATCCCAGTCTATATCGGGTAGTTGAAGTCTCCCATAATAATCACCTTGTTATTTTTTGCTACTTCGTCTATTTGTCTCATTAATAGACTTTCCGTGGCTTCTGCTTTATTTGGTGGTTTATAACAGACTCCTATGATAATTTTATTATTGTTTTTTGCCCCATGTATCTCCACCCATAAGGACTCGACCTCCTCATTTCCCTCCCATACATCCTCCCGTATTGTAGGCTTTAGACACGTCTTTACATATAGACAGACTCCACCCCCTTTCCGATTTCTTCGATCCCTTCTAAACAGACTGTAACCCTGTAAGTTAACTGCCCAGTCATAGCTTTCATCTAACCATGTCTCTGTTATTCCCACTATGTCATAGTTACCTGTAGATATTTCTGCTTCCAGTTCATCCATCTTGTTTGTCAGGCTTCTGGCATTTGCTAGCACGCAGTTTACACGATTTTGTTTTGTTCCAATCTTCTCCCTGTGGATTATATTAGAAATTTTCTTACCTCCCTTCCAAGTATCTTGTCTTGGACCTTCTTTGTCGCACTTCATATCTTTCATTAGTATGTTCTCTGGTTGCATGTTCGTGTCCGGCATGGGCCCCCTCATCCTGTTATGCAAGGAAGCCCTTATCCTGGTATGCATGGCATCCCTCATCCAAGTATGCATGGTCCCCCTCATCCTGGTATGCATGGCACCCCTTATCCCCAATCCTGGTATGCATGGCCCCTCATCCTCAATCCAGGTATGTATAGCCCCCCTCATCCTGGTATGTATGGTACCCCTCATCCCTCTTCCTGTTAAGTTTGGCACACCTCATCCTGGTATGCATGGCCCCCCTCATCCTTCATCCTAGTATGCATGGCACCCCTTATCCAGGTATGCATGGCCCCCCTCATCCTGGTATGCATGGCACTTCCATCCCATGCTGCACACAAAAAAATAAACAATAAGGCTATGTGCCCACGATGCAGAAATGCTCCGGATTTTTCCTGAGCGTTTCTGCATCTCCCTGGCAGAAAAAATGCATGTGGATTGTACATGCGTTTTTCCTGCCAGGGACATGCGGAAATGAAGCGTTCTTCACATGCATTTCCGCATGCGGGTTGACAAGCGCTTTCCAAGCGATTTTAGCATCACTTGGAAAGTGCTTGTCAACTTGGTCACACTATATAAATCCATGAAAACGGCATGGATTTATATAGTGTGACCCCAAAGAATGGTTAAAAATAAAAAAATAAATCTATACTAACCCTCTGATGGCCCCCGCAGTCGTGCTTCGCTCCGTCCTCCCTTGCCGGCAGCTCACGGTACACTGAAGGACCTGCCATCACATGACTATGACGTTAGCGCAGGTCCTTCAGTCCATCGCTAGCTGCCGGCATGGGAGGACGAGCGCATCGGGGGCCATCAGAAGGTAAATATAATCTTTATTTTTTATTTTATTCTTTTTTTCACAGATTCTATGGTACCCGGGCCCGGAGGAGAGTCTCCTGTCCGCCACACCCGGGTACCATCCGCACATTGAAACGCATCAAATGCGCATCTACATAGACAGTGATGCGTAATCCATGCGTTCCAATGCCAGTCAATGGCGGCGAAAACGCAGCGCTTCCACAGAATAATTGTTAGTGCTGCGTTTTTTTCCGCAATGTTAATCCGCAGTGGAAATTTCCGCAGCATGTGCACAGCACATGCGGATTATCATTGGGGAACATGGCAGGCCTTCTACCATGCGTTTTTTAAGCGTTTCTGCAGTGTTTTTGCCGTTGCGGAAACGCTTAAAAAACGCATCGTGGGCACACAGCCTAAGACTCACTTTCCTTCCCTGTGCTCCACAGCTGCTTCCTGCTCTGCTGCCAGCACTCCTCTCGCAGTGTGAGCCGCGCATGGTGTACACACGTAGTCAAAATTGTTGGTACCCCTCGTTTAATGAAAGAAAAACCCACAATGGTCACAGAAATAACTTGAATCTGACAAAAGTAATAATAAATTAAAAATCTATGAAAATGAACAAATGAAAGTCAGACATTGCTTTTCAACCCTGCTTTCACAGAATTTAAAAAAAAATTAAACTCATGAAATAGGCCTGGACAGAAATGACGGTACCCCTGAAAATAATGTGACAAAAGGGACATGTTAAATCAATTTGCGTCCACTAATTAGTATCACAGGTGTCTACAATCTTGTAATCAGTCAGTGGGCCTGTATATAGGGCTACAGATACTCACTGTGCTGTTTGGTGACATGGTGTGTACCACACTCAACATGGACCAGAGGAAGCAAAGGAAAGAGTTGTCTCAGGAGATTAGAAAGAAATTATAGACAAGCATGTTAAAGGTAAAGGTTATAAGACCATCTCCAAGCAGCTTGATGTTCCTGTGACTACAGTTGCACATATTATTCAGAAATTTAAGATCCATGGGACCGTAGCCAACCTCCCTGGACGTGGCCGCAGGAGGAAAATTGATGACAAATCAAAGAGACGGATAGTACGAATGGTAAAAAAAGAACCCAGGATAACTTCTAAAGAGATTAAAGGTGAACTTCAAGCTCAAGGAACATCAGTCTCAGATCGCACCATTCCTCGTTGTTTGATCCCAAGTGGACTTCATGGGAGATGACCAAGGAGAACACCATTGTTGAAAAAAATAATACAAAAGCAGACTAGAATTTGCCAACTACATGTTGACAAGCCACAAAGCTTCTGGGAGAATGTCCTATGGACAGATGAGACAAAAATGGAAGTTTTTGGCAAGGCACATCAGCTCTATTTTCACAGACGGAAAAATGAAGCATATCAAGAAAAGAACACTGTCCCTACTGTGAAACATGGAGGAGGCTCTGTTATGTTCTGGGGCTGCTTTGCTGCATCTGGCACAGGGTGTCTTGAATCTGTGCAGGGTACAATGAAATCTCAAGACTATCAAGGGATTCTAGAGAGAAAGGTGCTGCCCAGTGTCAGAAAGCTTGGTCTCAGTCTCAGGTCATGGGTCTTGCAACAGAATAGTGACCCAAAACATACAGCTAAAAACACCCAAGAATGGCTAAGAGGAAAACATTGGACTATTCTGAAGTGGCCTTCTATGAGCTCTGACCTAAATCCTATTGACTATCTTTGGAAAGAGCTGAAACATGCCGTCTGGAAAAGGCAACCTTCAAACATGAGACAACTGGAGCAGTTTGCTCATGAGGAGTGGGCCAAAATACCTGTCGAGAGGTGCAGAAGTCTCATTGACAGTTACAGGAATCGTTTGATTGCAGTGATTGCCTCAAAAGGTTGTTCAACAAAATATTAAGTTAAGAAGAACCATCATTTCTGTCCAGGCCTATTTCATGAGTTTAATTTTTTTTAAAAATTCTGTGGAAGCAGGGTTGAAAAGCAATGACTGACTGTCATTTGTTCACTTCCATAGATTTTTAATTAATTATTACTTTTGTCTTATTCAAGTTATTTCTGTGACCATTGTGGGTTTTTCTTTCATTAAGCGAAGGGTACCAACAATTTTGACCATGCTTCCTGACACTGTAAGACGGTGTGCTGGAATAGTCAATGCTCCCCACGCCAGGACTGTGTGCGTGGGGAGCTGTGACCATTCACTCACCTTAATAGCACGTACACTGTACCCGCATCGCGGCTCCTGCTGCCGCTCGGTGGTCATGTGTGTGTGCGCTATTAAAGTACATGAATATTCACTACGTCCACTCCATGGACGTACTGAATATTAATAAACTTTAGTAGCGGGCACAGGTGACCGCCGAGCGGCAGCAGAAGCCGCACTGCTGGTGAAGTCCTTGTAAAAACGGCAAGGCAGGGGAACATGTGGCACTCTGTAAGGACTGGTACGCATTGGCTATACACGGTGCAGAGGTGCCGGTACTTTTTCTGCTTTTTGCTACTGATGGCGAAGTGTGCTATTAAGAAAAATTAATATGGCGTTGGGAGCAGTGAATATTTATTTTCTTTAGTACGGGCACAGTCTAGGCTGCAGCAGGTGGCTCCTGCCTACTGTGCCCCGCTCCTCCGCCACTGCTGCTCCCCCACCACCCACAGCCACAGCCATGTATATGTATATTTGCATTCGGACTATAAGACGCACCCCCCACTTTCCTCCAAAATTTTGGAGGAAAAAAGTGCATCTTATAGTCCGAAAAATATGGTATCTGTTGATTAGACAAAATGTAACCTCACAAAGTCAACACATATTATCAGCGGTCATAGCCATGTGGCTAGTGTAATTTTACCCTTTTGGCAGTGAGACTCCTCCTAAGTAATCAAACATTTGTTTCGTATTCTTTTTCAAGGGGTAGTGTTGAATATGTACATTGGGGGCTGTGTTTGATTACTTAGGAGGGGTCTCACTGCCAAAAGTCAAATGGCCATTGATAATATGTGCTGACTTTGTTAGGTTGCATTTTGTCTAATCAACAGATATGTGATTGTACTTTATGTAATCAAGATCTTTGGGGATGTTTTAATGTGCAACCTCCTTGTATATTCACTTACCTGTTTAGTGAGATTAACCCTCTATATACCTAGCAATTGTTTCTGGGTTATTTGCATTTTTCTGTCTTTATTGTTGGTGTATTTTTGATTAACCACCCATTCCGGTCCATCAATGTTTTTAATATTTGATCCATTTTAAATATATGAATATTTTTTTTTACTTTTCCAATTAAACTCTCTTGTTTTTTCTCCATGTCAATACATGACTTCAGGAGTGGTGTGCGTTTGCACACATGCTGTTTCATTTTCGCCTTTCTCCTTTTTATGGCTATTTTCAGCCCAAGGGAGGCATTATTTTAAAATGAACCAGGTTTCTATATTTCTATGTGTATGTATGTGCAGTGTGTGTATGTATGTTCAGTGTGTGTATATTATACATGTGTATGTATGTGCAGTGTGTGTAAATTATACATGTATGTGCAGTTTGTGTGTATATACATGTGTATGTATGTGCATTGTGTGTGTATATTATACATGTGTATATTATACATGTATATGTATGTGCAGTTTGTGTTATATACATGTGTATGTATGTGCAGTGTGTGTATATTATACATGTGTATGAATGTGCAATATGTGTGTATATACATGTGTATGTATTTGCAGTGTGTGTGTATATATGCATGTGTATGTGCAATGTGTGTATATACATGTGTATGTATGTCCAGTTTGTGTATATATACATGTGTATGTAGATTTCTGCCAGATTCGCACAACTCTTGGAAAAGTCATAATTTATTAAGTGGTTGTGTGCCTTTTAATGAATTAGGTGCATTTTACTCCAGTGGTCCCATTCATTAAGACTGAAATGCACAAACGCTAGTCTTAATTAATCAGGGCCATTGTTCTCATTAGCACATCACCCGGTGTAAACAGGTGATGTGCTGCTGATAACATGATATGTATGGGACAGAATGATCTATTAGTGATCATTCTAACCCCATCGCTCTTCATCAGCCTGTGTAAAGAGTAGACTATTGTACATAAAAAAAGAAATAGGACCTCAAGAAATTCATGATGGAATTCAGGGTTTGGAGAGGTGAGATGATGTTCCAGAATGTGATGATGTGAACATATTTGAATAAATATTAATTTTTATGTTCAAGGATAAATGTGAATTGTTATAAATGGAAGACAAATAAGACATCCCCTAAAAATAAGTCCTAACCCGTCTTTCGGAGCAAAAAATAATACAAGACCTTGTCTTATTTTCGGAGAAACTCGGCAATTCACGGCTTTCTCTGTATGGCACAGAACCACAGACTACTCAGAGAAGTTATGATGATCTCTGTCCCATGCCAAACGCGTCTACAGTGATCACATGTGTACAATAGCAATAGAATGGTCTGGTTTTACAACCAAGACACACTATGGAAACGAGGCAAGCTGGCAGAGGATTTCTGGCATTTACCGTATTTTTCAGACTATAAGACGCTCCGAACCATAAGATTTACCCCAAATTTTCAGGAGGAGAATAGGGAAAAAAATGTAATGCGTCAAATGGGGGTCCGTCTTACAGTCCGAATTCAGCTTGCTGGCAGGGGGTTGCGGTGGTGGAGCGGGGATACAGGAGGTGTGACACTGTGGGGTGATGCTGGGAGTCCCATCCCAGGCTGGAAGAAGGGGCTGCTCAGCGGTGCTTGGTGGCAGGAGTCAGACGATACTACAGGCGATGCTGCGGGTCCTGCACTTGGAGGAGGGGGTGCCTGGAGGTGGGACCCTGCGGGGCGATGCAGGGAGTCCCAGGGTGGTAGGAGGGGGTGTTTGACAGTCCTCGGCGATACTTGGCGGTGCGGGGACTCCGCCGACATTTTGTGAAAGTCCGGAGCCCCCACACTTTCATGTTTTCTATGCGGTGGACTCTGAGAAAATGGCCGCCGGAGGCTGTGGTGCCTGCGCAGATTGAGATCTCGGGAGACAAGATTGCTCATTTTCCCTTTCTACCCATCTAATGTTTCTCTTTTCCATTAGGTCTATGACATCATGAGATTAAAATCTGACTAGCTGAATTGATCTGAGCTCTATGTAGAAACAGGAGGTTGATTTTCCCTGTATGACTCATAAGTCACTACAAAAGTCCCTGGCAGGAGGAGGAGAGGGATCAGCTGAGTCAGGAGGTGAATGATAAATGCAGGGACAAGAAACTTCCTATTTCTACGTAGAGCAGAGAAAAAAAGAATTAGCTGTGTAGAAAGACAGAAGGAGCAATTGTAAGTACTCAGTGCTATATAATATGATGACTACAATATATTAAGAGGATAAAAACTTTGATGGGAGGAGGGCTTCTTTAAAGAGTATATTTTGTTTGAATTTTATTTCAGAAATCAATAGTTCACATGAAAATAAGAAACTTTGTAATATATCTTATGAGAGAAAGTTGTTTCTTTCTCCTAATGGATGGATTTTTCACTCTCAATTCATAGGTGAAATCTGAGTTCAGAGTGAAGACAGATTTTCCCTTGATTGAGATAGGAGATGACAGTTAGTGCTCATAAAATTCTATGAAAAGGAGAGAATGGGGAGGAGCTAAAGGCAGACTCAGGCATTCTGCTGCAAGTTCTCCTGCAAAGACAATTAAACCTTAAATTAGGGCTGCACAAAAATATCTGGTCCAAGGGCCACATTGTCATAGTCAATGATTTGTAAGTAAAGGCTGCAATTAAACTTAAAGGAGCAGTACCTTTGGAGCGGTTTATGGCATATTAAAGCATCTGTTATAAATTTCCAAGAGATAGAGGTTCCACTAGCCGGACTCCCACATATCTGGTTAATGGAGGTGCTCTTCTTCCCAATTAGTTCTCTAGAGCTGAGGAAATCCTACAAACATGTAACTCTCTCCATTGAATAATATGCGTGTTGTAGTATTTGGCTGCATTTCTCTTAAAATAAAATAGTGAGAGCTGCATACGTATGCAGCCATCACTGTCACTCACATATGTCTGTCTGAAGTGCTAATCAGATGTTACTGAACCTTAGTCTATTGATGTACGATGGACCCAGCTATGACTACAGAGTCAGGAACCCAGCTATGGGTACACAGTGAGGGACCCAGCTATGGGTACACAGTGAGGGACCCAGCTATGGCTACACAGTGAAGGACCCAGCTATAGCTACACAGTGAGGGACTCAGCTATGGCTACACAGTGAGGGACTCAGCTATGACTACACAGTGAGGGACCCAGCTATAGCTACACAGTGAGGGACCCAGCTATGGCTACACAGTGAGGGACCCAGCTATGGCTACACAGTGAGGGACCCAGCTATGGCTACACAGTGAGGGACCCAGCTATGGCTACAAAGTGAGGGAATCAGCTATGGCTACACAGTGAGGGACCCAGCTATGGCTACACAGTGAGGGACCTAGCTATGGCTACACAGTGAGGGACCTAGCTATGGCTACACAGTGAGGGACCCGGCTATGGGTACACAGTGAGGGACCCAGCTATGGCTACACAGTGAGGGACCCAGCTATAGCTACACAGTGAGGGAACCAGCTATGGCTACACAGTGAGGGACCCAGCTATAGCTACACAGTGAGGGAACCAGCTATGGCTACACAGTGAAGAACCCAGCTATGGCTACACAGTGAGGGACCCAGCTATAGCTACACAGTGAGGGAACCAGCTATGGCTACACAGTGAAGAACCCAGCTATGGCTACACAGTGAGGGACCCAGCTATAGCTACACAGTGAGGGAACCAGCTATGGCTACACAGTGATGAACCCAGCTATGGCTACACAGTGAGGGACCCAGCTATAGCTACACAGTGAGGGAACCAGCTATGGCTACACAGTGAAGAACCCAGCTATGGCTACACAATGAGGGACCCGGCTATGGCTACACAGTGAGGAATCCGGCTATGGCTGCACAGTGAGGGACCCGGCTATGGCTACACAGTGAGGGACCCAGCTATGGCTACACAATGAGGGACCCAGCTATGCCTACACAGTGAGGAATCCAGCTATGGCTACACAGTGAGGGACCCAGCTATGGCTACACAGTGAGGGACCTAGCTATAGCTACACAGTGAGGGACCTAGCTATAGCTACACAGTGAGGAACCCAGCTATGGCTGCATAGTGAGGGACCCAGCTATGGCTACACAGTGAGGAACCCAGCTATGGCTACACAGTGAGGGACCTAGCTATGGCTACACAGTGAGGGACCTAGCTATAGCTACACAGTGAGGAACCCAGCTATGGCTACACAGTGAGGAACCCAGCTATGGCTACACAGTGAGGAACCCAGCTATGGCTACACAGTGAGGAACCCAGCTATGGCTACGCAGTGAGGGACCCAGCTATGGCTACACAGTTAGGGACCCATCTGTGGCTACACAGTGAGGAA
This sequence comes from Phyllobates terribilis, assembly GCF_046119375.1. Classification (NCBI taxonomy): domain Eukaryota; kingdom Metazoa; phylum Chordata; class Amphibia; order Anura; family Dendrobatidae; genus Phyllobates; species Phyllobates terribilis. Next base: position 280,878,714 of record NW_027362767.1, read on the forward strand.
CCCAGCTATGGTTACACAGTGAGGGTCTCAGCTATGGCTACGCAGTGAGGGACCCAGCTATGGCTACACAGTGAGGGACCCTGCTATGGCTACACAGTGAGGGACCCAGCTATGGCTACACAGTGAGGGACCCAGCTATGGCTACACAGTGAGGAATCCAGCTATGGCTACACAGTGAGGGACCCAGCTATGGCTACACAGTGAGGGACCCAGCTATGGCTACACAGTGAGGAATCCAGCTATGGCTACACAGTGAGGAACCCAGCTATGGCTACACAGTGAGGGACCCAGCTCTGGCTACACAATGAGCTACCCAGCTATGGCTACACAGTGAGGAATCCAGCTATGGCTACACAGTGAGGGACCCAGCTGTGGCTACACAGTGAGGGACCCAGCTATGGCTACACAGTGAGGGACCCAGCTATGGCTACACAGTGAGGGACCCAGCTGTGGCTACACAGTGAGGGACCCAGCTATGGCTACACAGTGAGGGACTCAGCTATGGCTACGCAGTGAGGGACCCAGCTATGGCTACACAGTGAGGGACCCAGCTATGGCTACACAGTGAGGAACCCAGCTATGGCTACACAGTGAAGAACCCAGCTATGGCTACACAGTGAGGGACCCAACTATGGCTATACAGTGAGGAACCCAGCTATGGCTACACAGTGAGGAACCCAGCTATGGCTACACAGTGAGGGACCCAGCTGTGGCTACACAGTGAGGGACCCAGCTATGGCTACACAGTGAGGGACTCAGCTATGGCTACGCAGTGAGGGACCCAGCTATGGCTACACAGTGAGGGACCCAGCTATGGCTACACAGTGAGGAACCCAGCTATGGCTACACAGTGAAGAACCCAGCTATGGCTACACAGTGAGGGACCCAGCTATGGCTACACAGTGAGGGACCCAGCTATGGCTACACAGTGAGGGACCCAGCTATGGCTACACAGTGAGGGACCCAGCTATGGCTACACAGTGACGGACCCAGCTATGGCTACACAGTGAGGGACCCAGCTATGGCTGCGCAGTGAGGAATCCAGCTATGGATACACAGTGAGGGACTCAGCTATGGCTACACAGTGTGGAACCCAGCTATGGCTACACAGTGAGGGACCCAGCTATGGCTACACAGTGAGGGACCCAGCTATGGCTACACAGTGAGGGACCCAGCTATGGCTACACAGTGAGGAATCCAGCTATGGATACACAGTGAGGAACCCAGCTATGGCTGCGCAGTGAGGAATCCAGCTATGGATACACAGTGAGGGACTCAGCTATGGCTACACAGTGTGGAACCCAGCTATGGCTACACAGTGAGGGACCCAGCTATGGCTACACAGTGAGGAACCCAGCTATGGCTACAGAGTGAGGAATCCAGCTATGGCTACACAGTGAGGGACCCAACTATGGCTATACAGTGAGGAACCCAGCTATGGCTACACAGTGAGGGACCCAGCTATGGCTACACAGTGAGGGACCCAGCTATGGCTACACAGTGAGGGACCCAGCTATGGCTACACAGTGACGGACCCAGCTATGGCTACACAGTGACGGACCCAGCTATGGCTACACAGTGAGGGACCTAGCTTTAGCTACACAAGGAGGCACCCAGCTATGGCTACACAGTGAGGGACCTAGCTTTAGCTACACAAGGAGGCACCCAGCTATAGCTACACAGTGAGGGACCCAGCTATGGCTACACAGTGAGGGACCCAGCTATGGCTACACAATAAGGGACCCAGCTATAGCTACACAGTGAGGGACTCAGCTATGGCTACACAGTGAGGGACTCAGGTATGACTACAGAGTCAGGAACCCAGCTATGGCTACACAGTGAGGGACCCAGCTATGGCTACACAGTGAGGGACCCAGCTATGGCTACACAGTGAGGGACCCAGCTATGGCTACAAAGTGAGAGACTCAGCTATGGCTACACAGTGAGGGACCCAGCTATGGCTACACAGTGAGGGACCTAGCTATGGCTACACAGTGAGGGACCCGGCTATGGGTACACAGTGACGGACCCAGCTATGGCTACACAGTGAGGAATCCAGCTATGGCTACACAGTGAGGGACCCAGCTATGGCTACACAGTGAGGAACCCAATTATGGCTGCACAGTGAGGGACCCAGCTATGGCTACACAGTGAGGAACCCAGCTATGGCTACACAGTGAGGGACCCAGCTATGGCTACACAGTGAGGAACCCAGCTATGGCTACACAGTGAGGAACCCAGCTATGGCTACACAGTGAGGAACCCAGCTATGGCTACACAGTGAGGAACCCAGCTATGGCTACACAGTGAGGGACTCAGCTATGGCTACACAATGAGGGACCCAGCTATGGCTACACCGTGAGGGACCCAGCTATGGCTACACAGTGAGGGACTCAGCTATGGCTACGCAGTGAGGGACCCAGCTATGGCTACACAGTGAGGGACCCAGCTATGGCTACACAGTGAGGGACCCAGCTATGGCTACACAGTGATGAACCCAGCTATGGCTACACAGTGAGGGACCCAGCTATAGCTACACAGTGAGGGACCCAGCTATGGCTACACAGTGAAGAACACAGCTATGGCTACACAGTGAGGGACCCAGCTATGGCTACACAATGAGGGACACGGCTATTGCTACACAGTGAGGAATCCGGCTATGGCTACACAGTGAGGGACCCGGCTATGGCTACACAGTGAGGGACCCAGCTATGGCTACACAATGAGGGACCCAGCTATGCCTACACAGTGAGGAATCCAGCTATGGCTACACAGTGAGGGACCCAGCTATGGCTACACAGTGAGGGACCTAGCTATAGCTACACAGTGAGGGACCTAGCTATAGCTACACAGTGAGGAACCCAGCTATGGCTGCATAGTGAGGGACCCAGCTATGGCTACACAGTGAGGGACCCAGCTATGGCTACACAGTGAGGGACCTAGCTATAGCTACACAGTGAGGAACCCAGCTATAGCTACACAGTGAGGAACCCAGCTATGGCTGCATAGTGAGGGACCCAGCTATGGCTACACAGTGAGGGACCCAGCTATGGCTACACAGTGAGGAACCCAGCTATGGCTGCATAGTGAGGGACCCAGCTATGGCTACACAGTGAGGGACCCAGCTATGGCTACACAGTGAGGAACCCAGCTATGGCTACACAGTGAGGGACCCAGCTATGGCTACACAGTGAGGGACCTAGCTATAGCTACACAGTGAGGAACCCAGCTATGGCTACACAGTGAGGAACCCAGCTATGGCTACACAGTGAGGAACCCAGCTATGGCTACACAGTGAGGAACCCAGCTATGGCTACACAGTGAGAGACCCAGCTATGGCTACACAGTGAGGAATCCAGCTATGGCTACACAGTGAGGGACCCAGCTATGGCTACACAGTGAGGGACCTAGCTATGGCTACACAGTGAGGGACCTAGCTATAGCTACACAGTGAGGAACCCAGCTATGGCTACACAGTGAGGAACCCAGCTATGGCTACACAGTGAGGAACCCAGCTATGGCTACACAGTGAGGGACCCAGCTATGGCTACACAGTGAGGGACCCAGCTATGGCTACACAGTGAGGGACCCAGCTATGGCTACACAGTGAGGGACCCAGCTATGGCTACAAAGTGAGGGACTCAGCTATGGCTACACAGTGAGGGACCCAGCTATGGCTACACAGTGAGGGACCTAGCTATGGCTACACAGTGAGGGACCCGGCTATGGGTACACAGTGAGGGACCCAGCTATGGCTACACAGTGAGGGACCCAGCTATAGCTACACAGTGAGGGACTCAGCTATGGCTACACAGTGAGGGACTCAGCTATGACTACAGAGTCAGGAACCCAGCTATGGCTACACATTGAGGGACCCAGCTATGGCTACACAGTGAGGGACCCAGCTATGGGTACACAGTGAGGGACCCAGCTATGGCTACACAGTGAGGGACCCAGCTATGGCTACAAAGTGAGGGACCTAGCTATAGCTACACAGTGAGGGACTCAGCTATGGCTACACAGTGAGGGACCCAGCTATGGCTACACAGTGAGGGACCTAGCTATAGCTACACAGTGAGGGACCCAGCTATGGCTACACAGTGAGGGACCCAGCTATAGCTTCACAGTGAGGGACCCAGCTATGGCTACACAGTGAGGAATCCAGCTATGGCTACACAGTGAGGGACCCAGCTATGGCTACACAGTGAGGAATCCAGCTATGGCTACACAGTGAGGGACCCAGCTATGGCTACACAGTGAGGAACCCAACTATGGCTGCACAGTGAGGGACCCAGCTATGGCTACACAGTGAGGAACCCAGCTATGGCTACACAGTGAGGGACCCAGCTATGGCTACACAGTGAGGAACCCAGCTATGGCTACACAGTGAGGAACCCAGCTATGGCTACACAGTGAGGAACCCAGCTATGGCTACACAGTGAGGAACCCAGCTATGGCTACACAGTGAGGGACTCAGCTATGGCTACACAATGAGGGACCCAGCTATGGCTACACCGTGAGGGACCCAGCTATGGCTACACAGTGAGGGACTCAGCTATGGCTACGCAGTGAGGGACCCAGCTATGGCTACACAGTGAGGGACCCAGCTATGGCTACACAGTGAGGGACCCAGCTATGGCTACACAGTGATGAACCCAGCTATGGCTACACAGTGAGGGACCCAGCTATAGCTACACAGTGAGGGACCCAGCTATGGCTACACAGTGAAGAACCCAGCTATGGCTACACAGTGAGGGACCCAGCTATGGCTACACAATGAGGGACCCGGCTATGGCTACACAGTGAGGAATCCGGCTATGGCTACACAGTGAGGGACCCGGCTATGGCTACACAGTGAGGGACCCAGCTATGGCTACACAATGAGGGACCCAGCTATGCCTACACAGTGAGGAATCCAGCTATGGCTACACAGTGAGGGACCCAGCTATGGCTACACAGTGAGGGACCTAGCTATAGCTACACAGTGAGGGACCTAGCTATAGCTACACAGTGAGGAACCCAGCTATGGCTGCATAGTGAGGGACCCAGCTATGGCTACACAGTGAGGGACCCAGCTATGGCTACACAGTGAGGGACCTAGCTATAGCTACACAGTGAGGAACCCAGCTATGGCTACACAGTGAGGAACCCAGCTATGGCTACACAGTGAGGAACCCAGCTATGGCTACACAGTGAGGAACCCAGCTATGGCTACACAGTGAGAGACCCAGCTATGGCTACACAGTGAGGAATCCAGCTATGGCTACACAGTGAGGGACCCAGCTATGGCTACACAGTGAGGGACCTAGCTATGGCTACACAGTGAGGGACCTAGCTATAGCTACACAGTGAGGAACCCAGCTATGGCTACACAGTGAGGAACCCAGCTATGGCTACACAGTGAGGAACCCAGCTATGGCTACACAGTGAGGGACCCAGCTATGGCTACACAGTGAGGAACCCAGCTATGGCTACACAGTGAGGAACCAAGCTATGGCTACACAGTGAGGGACCCAGCTATGGCTACACAATGAGGGACCCAGCTATGGCTACACAGTGAGGAATCCAGCTATGGTTACACAGTGAGGGTCTCAGCTATGGCTACGCAGTGAGGGACCCAGCTATGGCTACACAGTGAGGGACCCTGCTATGGCTACACAGTGAGGGACCCAGCTATAGCTACACAGTGAGGGACCCAGCTATGGCTACACAGTGAGGAATCCAGCTATGCCTACACAGTGAGGAACCCAGCTATGGCTACACAGTGAGGGACCCAGCTATGGCTACACAGTGAGGGACCCAGCTCTGGCTACACAATGAGCTACCCAGCTATGGCTACACAGTGAGGAATCCAGCTATGGCTACACAGTGAGGGACTCGGCTATGGCTACGCTGTGAGGGACCCAGCTATGGCTACACAGTGAGCGACCCAGCTATGGCTACACAGTGTGGAACCCAGCTATGGCTATACAGTGAGGAATCCAGCTATGGCTACACAGTGAGGATCCCAGCTATGGCTACACAGTGAGGGACCCAGCTATGGCTACACAGTGAGGGACCCAGCTATGGCTACACAGTGAGGGACCCAGCTATGGCTACACAGTGACGGACCCAGCTATGGCTACACAGTGAGGGACCTAGCTATAGCTACACAGTAAGGGACCCAGCTATGGCTTCACAAGGAGGGACCCAGCTATGGCTACACAGGGAGGGACCCAGCTATGGCTACACAGTGAGAGACTCAGCTATAGCTACACCGTGAGGGACCCAGCTATGGCTACACAGTGAGGGACCCAGCTATGGCTACACAGTGAGGAATCCTGCTATGGATACACAGTGAGGAACCCAGCTATGGCTACACAGTGAGGAATCCAGCTATGGCTACACAGTGAGGGACCCAGCTATGGCTATACAGTGAGGAACCCAGCTATGGCTACACAGTGAGGGACCCAGCTATGGCTACACAGTGAGGGACCCGGCTATGGCTGCATAGTGAGGGACCCAGCTATGGTTACACTGTGAGGAAGCAGGTTACACTGTGAGGAAACCAGCTATGGCTACACAGTGAGGAACCCAGCTATGGCTGCGCAGTGCGGAATCCAGCTATGGATACACAGTGAGGGACTCAGCTATGGCTACACAGTGTGGAACCCAGCTATGGCTACACAGTGAGGGACCCAGCTATGGCTACACAGTGAGGGACCCAGCTATGGCTACACAGTGAGGGACCCAGCTATGGCTACACAGTGAGGAATCCTGCTATGGATACACAGTGAGGAACCCAGCTATGGCTACACAGTGAGGAATCCAGCTATGGCTACACAGTGAGGGACCCAGCTATGGCTATACAGTGAGGAACCCAGCTATGGCTACACAGTGAGGGACCCAGCTATGGCTACACAGTGAGGGACCCGGCTATGGCTGCATAGTGAGGGACCCAGCTATGGTTACACTGTGAGGAAACCAGCTATGGCTACACAGTGAGGAACCCAGCTATGGCTGCGCAGTGCGGAATCCAGCTATGGATACACAGTGAGGGACTCAGCTATGGCTACACAGTGTGGAACACAGCTATGGCTACACAGTGAGGGACCCAGCTATGGCTACACAGTGAGGGACCCAGCTATGGCTACACAGTGAGGAATCCAGCTATGGATACACAGTGAGGAACCCAGCTATGGCTACACAGTGAGGAATCCAGCTATGGCTACACAGTGAGGGACCCAACTATGGCTATACAGTGAGGAACCCAGCTATGGCTACACAGTGAGGGACCCAGCTATGGCTACACAGTGACGGACCCAGCTATGGCTACACAGTGACGGACCCAGCTATGGCTACACAGTGAGGGACCTAGCTTTAGCTACACAAGAAGGCACCCAGCTATGGCTACACAGTGAGGGACCCAGCTATGGCTGCACAGTGAGGGACTCAGCTATAGCTACACCGTGAGGGACCCAGCTATGGCTGCATAGTGAGGGACCCAGCTATAGTTTCACAGTGAGGAACCCAGCTATGGCTACACAGTGTGGAACCCAGCTATGGCTACAGCGTGAGGGACCCAGCTATGGCTGCATAGTGAGGGACTCAGCTATGGCTGCGCAGTGAGGGACCCAGCTATGGCTACACAGTGCGGGACCCAGCTATGGCTACACAGTGAGGGACCCAGCTATGGCTGCATAGTGAGGGACCCAGCTATGTTACACAGTGAAGAAACCAGTTATGGCTACACAATGAGAAACCCAGCTATGGCTACACAGGGAGGGACCCAGCTATGGCTACACAGTGAGGGACCAAGCTATGGTTACACAGTGAGGAACCCAGCTATGGCTGCACAGTGAGAAACCCAGCTATGGCTACACAGGGAGGGACCCAGCTATGGCTACACAGTGAGGGATCCAGCAATGGTTACACAGTGAGGAACCCAACTATGGCTGCACAGTGAGAAACCCAGCTATGGCTACACAGGGAGGGACCCAGCTATGGCTACCCAGTGAGGGACCCAGCTATAGCTACACCGTGAGGGACCCAGCTATGGCTGCATAGTGAGGGACCCAGCTATGGTTACACAGTGAGGAACCCAGCTATGGCTGCGCAGTGAGGGACCCAGCTATGGCAACACAGTGAGGAGCCCAGCTATGGCTACACCATGAGGGACCCAGCTATGGCTGCATAGTGAGGGACTCAGCTATGGCTACACAGTGAGGATCCCAGCTATGGCTGCGCAGTGAGGGACCCAGCCATGGCAACTCAGTGAGGAGCCCAGCTATGGCTACACAGTGAGGGACCCAGCTATGGCTACACAGTGAGGAACCCAGTTATGGCTACACACTGAGGGACCTAGCTATGGCTACACAGTGAGGGACCCAGCTATGGCTACACAGTGAGGGACCCAGCTATGGTTACACAGCGAATAAGCCAGCTATGGCTACACAGTGAGGGACCCAGCTATGGATACACAGTGAGGAAACCAGCTATGGCTACACAGTGAGGTACCCAGCTATGGCTACACAGTGAGGAACCCAGCTATGGCTACACAGTGATGAACCCAGCTATGGCTGCACAGTGAGGAACCCAGCTATGGCTACACAGTGAGGAACCCAGCTATGGCTACACAGTGATGAACCCAGCTATGGCTACACAGTGAGGAACCCAGCTATGGCTACACAGTGAGGGACCCAGCTATGGCTACACAGTGAGGGACCCAGCTATGGCTACACAGTGAGGGACCCAGCTATGGCTACACAGTGAGGGACCCAGCTATGGCTACACAGTGAGGGACCCAGCTATGGCTATACAGTGACGGACCCAGCTATGGCTATACAGTGACGGACCCAGCTATGGCTACACAGTGAGGGACCCAGCTATGGCTACACAGTGAGGGACCCAGCTATGGCTGCACAGTGAGGGACCCAGCTATAGCTGCACAGTGAGGGACCCAGCTCTGGCTTCACAGTGAGGGACCCAGCTATGGCTACACAGTGAGGGACCCAGCTATGGCTACACAGTGTGGAACCCAGCTATGGCTGCACAGTGAGGAATACAGCTATGGCTACACAGTGAGGATCCCAGCTATGGCTACACAGTGAGGGACCCAGCTATGGCTACACAGTGAGGGACCCAGCTATGGCTACACAGTGAGGGACTCAGCTATGGCTACGCAGTGAGGGACCCAGCTATGGCTACGCAGTGAGGGACCCAGCTATGGCTACGCAGTGAGGGACCCAGCTATGGCTACGCAGTGAGGGACCCAGCTATGGCTACCCAGTGAGGGACCCAGCTATGGCTACACAGTGAGGAACCCAGCTATGGCTACACAGTGATGAACCCAGCTATGGCTACACAGTGAGGGACCCAGCTATAGCTTCACAGTGAGGGACCCAGCTATGGCTACACAGTGAAGAACCCAGCTATGGCTACACAGTGAGGGACCCAGCTATGGCCACACAGTGAGGGACCCAGCTATGGCTACACAGTGAGGGACCCAGCTATGGCTACACAGTGAGGGACCCAGCTATGGCTACACAGTGACAGACCCAGCTATGGCTACGCAGTGACGGACCCAGCTATGGCTACACAGTGAGGGTCCTAGCTATAGCTACACAGTGAGGGACCCAGCTATGGCTACACAGGGAGGGACCCAGCTATGGCTACACAGTGAGGGACTCAGCTATGGCTGCATAGTGAGGGACCCGGCTATGGCTAAACAGTGAGGAACCCAGCTATGGCTACACAGTGAGGGACTCAGCTATCGCTGCATAGTGAGGGACCCGGCTATGGCTAAACAGTGAGGAACCCAGCTATGGTTGCATAGTGAGGGATACAGCTATGGCTACACAGTGAGGGACCCAGCTGTGGCTACACAGTGAGGGACCCAGCTATGGCTACACAGTGACAGACCCAGCTATGGTTACGCAGTGACAGACCCAGCTATGGTTACGCAGTGACGGACCCAGCTATGGCTACACGGTGAGGGTCCTAGCTATAGCTACACAGTGAGGGACCCAGCTATGGCTACACAGGGATGGACCCAGCTATAGCTACACCGTGAGGGACCCAGCTATGGCTGCATAGTGAGGGACCCAGCTATCCTTACACTGTGAGGAAACCAGCTATGGCTACACAGTGAGGAAACCAGCTATGGCTACACAGTGAGGGACTCAGCTATGGCTACGCAGTGAGGGACCCAGCTATGGCTACACCGTGAGGGACTCAGATATGGCTACACAATGAGGGACCCAGCTATGGCTACACAGTGAGGGACCCAGCTATGGCTACACAGTGAGGGACACAGCTATGGCTACACAGTGAGGAAACCAGCTATGGCTACACAGTGAGGAAACCAGCTATGGCTACACAGTGAGGGACCCAGCTATGGCTACACAGTGAGGGACCCAGCTATAGTTACACAGTGAGGAATCCAGCTATGGCTACACAGTGAGGGACCCAGCTATGGCTACACCGTGAGGGACCTAGCTATAGCTACACAGTGAGGAATCCAGCTATGGCTACACAGTGAGGGACCCAGCTATGGCTACACAGTGAGGGACCTAGCTATGGCTACACAGTGAGGGACCCAGCTATAGCTTCACAGTGAGGGACCCAGCTATGGCTACACAGTGAGGAATCCAGCTATGGCTACACAGTGAGGGACCCAGCTATGGCTACACAGTGAGGAACCCAACTATGGCTGCACAGTGAGGGACCCAGCTATGGCTACACAGTGAGGGACCCAGCTATGGCTACACAGTGAGGAACCCAGCTATGGCTACACAGTGAGGAACCCAGCTATGGCTACACAGTGAGGAACCCAGCTATGGCTACACAGTGAGGGACTCAGCTATGGCTACACAATGAGGGACCCAGCTATGGCTACACCGTGAGGGACCCAGCTATGGCTACACAGTGAGGAACCCAGCTATGGCTACACAGTGAGGGACTCAGCTATGGCTACACAATGAGGGACCCAGCTATGGCTACACCGTGAGGGACCCAGCTATGGCTACACAGTGAGGGACTCAGCTATGGCTACGCAGTGAGGGACCCAGCTATGGCTACACAGTGAGGGACCCAGCTATGGCTACACAGTGAGGGACCCAGCTATGGCTACACAGTGATGAACCCAGCTATGGCTACACAGTGAGGGACCCAGCTATAGCTACACAGTGAGGGACCCAGCTATGGCTACACAGTGAAGAACCCAGCTATGGCTACACAGTGAGGGACCCAGCTATGGCTACACAATGAGGGACCCGGCTATGGCTACACAGTGAGGAATCCGGCTATGGCTACACAGTGAGGGACCCGGCTATGGCTACACAGTGAGGGACCCAGCTATGGCTACACAATGAGGGACCCAGCTATGCCTACACAGTGAGGAATCCAGCTATGGCTACACAGTGAGGGACCCAGCTATGGCTACACAGTGAGGGACCTAGCTATAGCTACACAGTGAGGGACCTAGCTATAGCTACACAGTGAGGAACCCAGCTATGGCTGCATAGTGAGGGACCCAGCTATGGCTACACAGTGAGGAACCCAGCTATGGCTACACAGTGAGGGACCCAGCTATGGCTACACAGTGAGGGACCTAGCTATAGCTACACAGTGAGGAACCCAGCTATGGCTACACAGTGAGGAACCCAGCTATGGCTACACAGTGAGGAACCCAGCTATGGCTACACAGTGAGGAACCCAGCTATGGCTACACAGTGAGAGACCCAGCTATGGCTACACAGTGAGGAATCCAGCTATGGCTACACAGTGAGGGACCCAGCTATGGCTACACAGTGAGGGACCTAGCTATGGCTACACAGTGAGGGACCTAGCTATAGCTACACAGTGAGGAACCCAGCTATGGCTACACAGTGAGGAACCCAGCTATGGCTACACAGTGAGGAACCCAGCTATGGCTACACAGTGAGGAACCCAGCTATGGCTACACAGTGAGGAACCAAGCTATGGCTACACAGTGAGGGACCCAGCTATGGCTACACAATGAGGGACCCAGCTATGGCTACTCAGTGAGGGACCCAGCTATGGCTACACAGTGAGGAACCCAGCTATGGCTACACAGTGAGGAACCAAGCTATGGCTACACAGTGAGGGACCCAGCTATGGCTACACAATGAGGGACCCAGCTATGGCTACACAGTGAGGAATCCAGCTATGGCTACACAGTGAGGGACCCAGCTATGGCTACACAGTGAGGGACTCAGCTATGGCTACGCAGTGAGGGACCCAGCTATGGCTACGCAGTGAGGGACCCAGCTATGGCTACACCGTGATGGACTCAGCTATGGCTACACAATGAGGGACCCAGCTATGGCTGCACAGTGAGGGACTCAGCTATGGCTACACAGTGAGGGACTCAGCTATGGCTACACAGTGAGGGACCCAGCTATGGCTACACAGTCAGGGACCCAGCTATGGCTACACAGTGAGGGACCCAGCTATGGCTACACAGTGAGGGACTCAGCTATGGCTACGCAGTGAGGGACCCAGCTATGGTTACACAGTGATGAACCCAGCTATGGTTACACAGTGAGGAACCCAGCTATGGCTACACAATGAGGAACCTATCTATGGCTGCACAGTGAGGGACCCAGCTATAGCTACAAAGCGAGGGACCCAGCTATGGTTTCACAGCGAGGAACCCAGCTATGGCTACACAGTGCGGGACCTCTCTATGGCTGTACAGTGAGAGACCCAGCTATGGCTACACAGTGAGGGGCCCAGCTATGGCTACGCAGTGAGGGACCCAGCTATGGCTACACAGTTAGGGACCCATCTGTGGCTACACAGTGAGGAACCCAGCTATGGTTACACAGTGAGGGTCTCAGCTATGGCTACGCAGTGAGGGACCCAGCTATGGCTACACAGTGAGGAATCCAGCTATGGCTACACAGTGAGGATCCCAGCTATGGCTACACAGTGAGGGACCCAGCTGTGGCTACACATTGAGGGACCCAGCTATGGCTACACAGTGAGGGACTCAGCTATGGCTACGCAGTGAGGGACCCAGCTATGGCTACACAGTGAGGGACCCAGCTATGGCTACACAGTGAGGAACCCAGCTATGGCTACACAGTGAAGAACCCAGCTATGGCTACACAGTGAGGGACCCAGCTATGGCTACACAGTGAGGGACCCAGCTATGGCTGCACAGTGAGGGACCGAGCTATGGCTACACAGTGAGGGACCCAGCTATGGCTACACAGTGACGGACCCAGCTATGGCTACACAGTGAGGGACCTAGCTATAGCTACACAGTAAGGGACCCAGCTATGGCTTCACAGGGAGGGACCCAGCTATGGCTACACAGGGAGGGACCCAGCTATGGCTACACAGTGAGAGACTCAGCTATAGCTACACCGTGAGGGACCCCGCTATGGCTGCATAGTGAGGGACCCAGCTGTGGTTACACTGTGAGGAAACCAGCTATGGCTACACAGTGAGGAACCCAGCTGTGGCTGCGCAGTGAGGAATCCAGCTATGGATACACAGTGAGGGACTCAGCTATGGCTACACAGTGTGGAACCCAGCTATGGCTACACAGTGAGGGACCCAGCTATGGCTACACAGTGAGGGACCCAGCTATGGCTACACAGTGAGGGACCCAGCTATGGCTACACAGTGAGGAATCCTGCTATGGATACACAGTGAGGAACCCAGCTATGGCTACACAGTGAGGAATCCAGCTATGGCTACACAGTGAGGGACCCAGCTATGGCTATACAGTGAGGAACCCAGCTATGGCTATATGGCTACACAGTGAGGGACCCAGCTATGGCTACACAGTGAGGGACCCGGCTATGGCTGCATAGTGAGGGACCCAGCTATGGTTACACTGTGAGGAAACCAGCTATGGCTACACAGTGAGGAACCCAGCTATGGCTGCGCAGTGAGGAATCCAGCTATGGATACACAGTGAGGGACTCAGCTATGGCTACACAGTGTGGAACCCAGCTATGGCTACACAGTGAGGGACCCAGCTATGGCTACACAGTGAGGGACCCAGCTATGGCTACACAGTGAGGGACCCAGCTATGGCTACACAGTGAGGAATCCAGCTATGGCTACACAGTGAGGGACCCAACTATGGCTATACAGTGAGGAACCCAGCTATGGCTACACAGTGAGGGACCCAGCTATGGCTACACAGTGAGGGACCCAGCTATGGCTACACAGTGAGGGACCCAGCTATGGCTACACAGTGACGGACCCAGCTATGGCTACACAGTGACGGACCCAGCTATGGCTACACAGTGAGGGACCTAGCTTTAGCTACACAAGGAGGCACCCAGCTATGGCTACACAGTGAGGGACCCAGCTATGGCTGCACAGTGAGGGACTCAGCTATAGCTACACCGTGAGGGACCCAGCTATGGCTGCATAGTGAGGGACCCAGCTATAGTTTCACAGTGAGGAACCCAGCTATGGCTACACAGTGTGGAACCCAGCTATGGCTACAGCGTGAGGGACCCAGCTATGGCTGCAAAGTGAGGGACTCAGCTATGGCTGCGCAGTGAGGGACCCAGCTATGGCTACACAGTGCGGGACCCAGCTATGGCTACACAGTGAGGGACCCAGCTATGGCTGCATAGTGAGGGACCCAGCTATGTTACACAGTGAAGAAACCAGTTATGGCTACACAATGAGAAACCCAGCTATGGCTACACAGGGAGGGACCCAGCTATGGCTACACAGTGAGGGACCAAGCTATGGTTACACAGTGAGGAACCCAGCTATGGCTGCACAGTGAGAAACCCAGCTATGGCTACACAGGGAGGGACCCAGCTATGGCTACACAGTGAGGGACCCAGCAATGGTTACACAGTGAGGAACCCAGCTATGGCTGCACAGTGAGAAACCCAGCTATGGCTACACAGGGAGGGACCCAGCTATGGCTACACAGTGAGGGACCCAGCTATAGCTACACCGTGAGGGACCTAGCTATGGCTGCATAGTGAGGGACCCAGCTATGGTTACACAGTGAGGAACCCAGCTATGGCTGCGCAGTGAGGGACCCAGCTATGGCAACACAGTGAGGAGCCCAGCTATGGCTACACCATGAGGGACCCAGCTATGGCTGCATAGTGAGGGACTCAGCTATGGCTACACAGTGAGGATCCCAGCTATGGCTGCGCAGTGAGGGACCCAGCCATGGCAACTCAGTGAGGAGCCCAGCTATGGCTACACAGTGAGGGACCCAGCTATGGCTACACAGTGAGGGACCCAGTTATGGCTACACACTGAGGGACCTAGCTATGGCTACACAGTGAGGGACCCAGCTATGGCTACACAGTGAGGGACCCAGCTATGGTTACACAGCGAGTAAGCCAGCTATGGCTACACAGTGAGGGACCCAGCTATGGTTACACAGTGAGGAAACCAGCTATGGCTACACAGTGAGGGACCCAGCTATGGTTACAGAGTGAGGATCCCAGCTATGGCTACACAGTGAGGAGCCCTGCTATGGCTACATCGTGAGGGACGCAGCTATGGCTACACCGTGATGGACTCAGCTATGGCTACACAATGAGGGACCCATCTATGGCTGCACAGTGAGGGACCCAGCTATGGCTACACAGTGACGGACTCAGCTATGGCTACACAGTGAGGGACCCAGCTATGGCTACACAGTCAGGGACCCAGCTATGGCTACACAGTGAGGGACCCAGCTATGGCTACACAGTGAGGGACTCAGCTATGGCTACGCAGTGAGGGACCCAGCTATGGTTACACAGTGATGAACCCAGCTATGGTTACACAGTGAGAGACCCAGCTATAGTTACACAGTGAGGAACCCAGCTATGGCTACACAATGAGGAACCTATCTATGGCTGCACAGTGAGGGACCCAGCTATAGCTACAAAGCGAGGGACCCAGCTATGGTTTCACAGCGAGGAACCCAGCTATGGCTACACAGTGAGGGACCTCTCTATGGCTGTACAGTGAGAGACCCAGCTATGGCTACACAGTGAGGGGCCCAGCTATGGCTACGCAGTGAGGGACCCAACTATGGCTACACAGTTAGGGACCCATCTGTGGCTACACAGTGAGGAACCCAGCTATGGTTACACAGTGAGGGTCTCAGCTATGGCTACGCAGTGAGGGACCCAGCTATGGCTACACAGTGAGGGACCCTGCTATGGCTACACAGTGAGGGACCCAGCTATGGCTACACAGTGAGGGACCCAGCTATGGCTACACAGTGAGGGACCCAGCTATGGCTACACAGTGAGGAACCCAGCTATGGCTACACAGTGAGGTACCCAGCTATAGCTACACAGTGAGGAACCCAGCTATGGCTACACAGTGATGAACCCAGCTATGGCTGCACAGTGAGGAACCCAGCTATGGCTACACAGTGAGGAACCCAGCTATGGCTACACAGTGATGAACCCAGCTATGGCTACACAGTGAGGAACCCAGCTATGGCTACACAGTGAGGGACCCAGCTATGGCTACACAGTGAGGGACCCAGCTATGGCAACACAGTGAGGGACCCAGCTATGGCTACACAGTGAGGGACCCAGCTATGGCTACACAGTGAGGGACCCAGCTATGGCTATACAGTGACGGACCCAGCTATGGCTATACAGTGACGGACCCAGCTATGGCTACACAGTGAGGGACCCAGCTATGGCTACACAGTGAGGGACCCAGCTATGGCTGCACAGTGAGGGACCCAGCTATAGCTACACAGTGAGGGACCCAGCTATGGCTTCACAGTGAGGGACCCAGCTATTGCTACACAGTGAGGGACCCAGCTATGGCTACACAGTGTGGAACCCAGCTATGGCTGCACAGTGAGGAATACAGCTATGGCTACACAGTGAGGATCCCAGCTATGGCTACACAGTGAGGGACCCAGCTATGGCTACACAGTGTGGAACCCAGCTATGGCTGCACAGTGCGGAATACAGCTATGGCTACACAGTGAGGATCCCAGCTATGGCTACACAGTGAGGGACCCAGCTATGGCTATACAGTGAGGGACCCAGCTATGGCTACACAGTGAGGGACTCAGCTATGGCTACGCAGTGAGGGACCCAGCTATGGCTACGCAGTGAGGGACCCAGCTATGGCTACGCAGTGAGGGACCCAGCTATGGCTACGCAGTGAGGGACCCAGCTATGGCTACACAGTGAGGGACCCAGCTATGGCTACACAGTGAGGAATCCAGCTATGGCTACACAGTGATGAATCCAGCTATGGCTACACAGTGAGGTACCCAGCTATAGCTTCACAGTGAGGGACCCAGCTATGGCTACACAGTGAAGAACCCAGCTATGGCTACACAGTGAGGGACCCAGATATGGCCACACAGTGAGGGACCCAGCTATGGCTACACAGTGAGGGACCCAGCTATGGCTACACAGTGAGGGACCCAGCTATGGCTACACAGTGACAGACCCAGCTATGGCTACGCAGTGACGGACCCAGCTATGGCTACACAGTGAGGGTCCTAGCTATAGCTACACAGTGAGGGACCCAGCTATGGCTACACAGGGAGGGTCCCAGCTATGGCTACACAGTGAGGGACTCAGCTATGGCTGCATAGTGAGGGACCCGGCTATGGCTAAACAGTGAGGAACCCAGCTATGGCTACACAGTGAGGGACTCAGCTATGGCTGCATAGTGAGGGACCCGGCTATGGCTAAACAGTGAGGAACCCAGCTATGGCTGCATAGTGAGGGATACAGCTATGGCTACACAGTGAGGGACCCAGCTGTGGCTACACAGTGAGGGACCCAGCTATGGCTACACCGTGAGGGACCCAGCTATGGCTACACAGTGACAGACCCAGCTATGGCTACGCAGTGACGGACCCAGCTATGGCTACACGGTGAGGGTCCTAGCTATAGCTACACAGTGAGGGACCCAGCTATGGCTACACAGGGAGGGACCCAGCTATAGCTACACCGTGAGGGACCCAGCTATGGCTGCATAGTGAGGGACCCAGCTATCCTTACACTGTGAGGAAACCAGCTATGGCTACACAGTGAGGAAACCAGCTATGGCTACACAGTGAGGGACTCAGCTATGGCTACGCAGTGAGGGACCCAGCTATGGCTACACCGTGAGGGACCCAGCTATGGCTACACAGTGAGGGACCCAGCTATGGCTACACAGTGAGGGACACAGCTATGGCTACACAGTGAGGAAACCAGCTATGGCTACACAGTGAGGAAACCAGCTATGGCTACACAGTGAGGGACCCAGCTATGGCTACACAGTGAGGGACCCAGCTATAGCTACACAGTGAGGAATCCAGCTATGGCTACACAGTGAGGTACCCAGCTATGGCTACACCGTGAGGGACCTAGCTATAGCTACACAGTGAGGAATCCAGCTATGGCTACACAGTGAGGGACCCAGCTATGGCTACCCACTGAGGGACCCAGCTATGGCTACACAGTGAGGAACCCAGCTATGGCTACACAGTGAGGAACCCAGCTATGGCTACACAGTGAGGAACCCAGCTATGGCTACACAGTGAGGGACTCAGCTATGGCTACACAGTGAGGGACCCAGCTATGGCTACCCACTGAGGGACCCAGCTATGGCTACACAGTGAGGGACACAGCTATGGCTACACAGTGAGGAAACCAGCTATGGCTACACAGTGAGGAAACCAGCTATGGCTACACAGTGAGGGACCCAGCTATGGCTACACAGTGAGGGACCCAGCTATAGCTACACAGTGAGGAATCCAGCTATGGCTACACAGTGAGGTACCCAGCTATGGCTACACCGTGAGGGACCTAGCTATAGCTACACAGTGAGGAATCCAGCTATGGCTACACAGTGAGGGACCCAGCTATGGCTACCCACTGAGGGACCCAGCTATGGCTACACAGTGAGGAACCCAGCTATGGCTACACAGTGAGGAACCCAGCTATGGCTACACAGTGAGGAACCCAGCTATGGCTACACAGTGAGGGACTCAGCTATGGCTACACAGTGAGGGACCCAGCTATGGCTACCCACTGAGGGACCCAGCTATGGCTACTGGCTACACAGTGAGGAACCCAGCTATGGCTACACAGTGAGGAACCCAGCTATGGCTACACAGTGAGGGACTCAGCTATGGCTACACAGTGAGGGACCCAGCTATGGCTACACAGTGAGGGACCCGGCTATGGCTAAACAGTGAGGAACCCAGCTATGGCTGCATAGTGAGGGACCCAGCTATGGCTACACAGTGAGGGACTCGGCTATGGCTACACAGTGAGGGACTCGGCTATGGCTACACAGTGGTCTTTTCGTGACATGGACACCACGGTATAGAGAAGGTTGGTGGCCGCACAAAATGGCAGAACGGATCACAGGTGGCCCCCAGGCTTCAGGATGTGCCCCCCTAATTTAAAGCATCTGTTGCTAATGTTATGTAATGTCATGGCTGCTTGTTGTGTGTACATGTAGGATGAAGCACAGTATTGCTGTTAGTGGGCACTTGCATGGTTGTATGCAGACAGATATTGGAGTGTTGCAATAATGAAGTACAGTGGTCCTGTCAGTATATCTTCTACTGTACGTAACCCCTTCACAACATAGGAGGTACGTGTATGCCACATGTCAGATAGCAGTGAATAGAGCGGCCTCCAGAGCTGAGCTCCCGTCATGCACCGCATATGCTGCAGATATGTTATACCGCCAGCACCTGCCTGTAACTGCAGAGACTGGAGCTAGCTCTGATTGCTTCAGTGTTACCCCCATAGCTACAACAAGAGGGTACACAGAGGGAGGCCTCACCACATGGTGTGGATGGGATATCATGGCAGCCGGGGCTTACTGAAGGTCTGTGTGTCTGTCATCTTTGTACTTATGAAGCCCCACCCTAGACAGGCATCATAAGAGACACATGGAGCAGAGCACATTGCCCTCTAATTCATCAGAAAATGAAAAGTGTATAGAGAAATAGCACACCAACAATACGCACAAGAGGGAAGGGTTTATTATTATAAAACACAGGTGAAAAATTCCTTTTTGTGCTTATTCTTGGTGTGCTATTCCTCTATACACTATGCATTATCTGAGGTTTTCTGTATAATGCAGTGTATATACTGTATAATGCAGTGTGTAGTGTATATGCAGTGTATATACTGTATAATGCAGTGTGTACTGTATATGCAGTGTATATACTGTATAATGCAGTGTGTTCTGTATATGCAGTGTATATACTGTATAATGCAGTGTGTGGTGTATATGCAGTGTATATGCTATATAATGCAGTGTGTGGTGTATATGCAGTGTATATACTATATAATGTAGTGTGTACTGTATATTCAGTGTATATACTATATAATGCAGTGTGTACTGTATATGCAGTGTATATACTGTATAATGCAGTGTGTGGTGTATATGCAGTGTATATACTGTATAATGCAGTGTGTTCTGTATATGCAGTGTATATACTATATAATGCAGTGTGTACTGTATATGCAGTGTATATACTGTATAATGCAGTGTGTTCTGTATATGCAGTGTATATACTATATAATGCAGTGTGTGGTGTATATGCAGTGTATATACTATATAATGTAGTGTGTACTGTATATTCAGTGTATATACTATATAATGCAGTGTGTACTGTATATGCAGTGTATATACTGTATAATGCAGTGTGTGGTGTATATGCAGTGTATATACTGTATAATGCAGTGTGTTCTGTATATGCAGTGTATATACTGTATAATGCAGTGTGTTCTGTATATGCAGTGTATATACTATATAATGCAGTGTGTACGGTATATGCAGTGTATATACTGTATAATGCAGTGTGTAGTGTATATGCAGTGTATATACTATATAATGCAGTGTGTACTGTATATGCAGTGTATATACTATATAATGCAGTGTGTGGTGTATATGCAGTGTATATACTGTATAATGCAAGTGTGTGGTGTATATATAATGTGTATGCTATATAATGCAGTGTGTTCTGTATATGCAGTGTATATACTGTATAATGCAGTGTGTACTGTATATGCAGTGTATATACTGTATAATGCAGTGTGTTCTGTATATGCAGTGTATATACTATATAATGCAGTGTGTGGTGTATATGCAGTGTATATACTATATAATGCAGTGTGTAGTGTATAATGCAGTGTATATACTGTATAATGCAGTGTGTTCTGTAATTGCAGTGTATATACTATATAATGCAGTGTGTAGTGTATATGCAGTGTATAAACTATATAATGCAGTGTGTTCTGTATATGCAGTGTATATACTATATAATGCAGTGTGTACGGTATATGCAGTGTATATACTGTATAATGCAGTGTGTTCTGTATATGCAGTGTATATACTATATAATGCAGTGTGTACTGTATATGCAGTGTATATACTGTATAATGCAGTGTGTTCTGTATATGCAGTGTATATACTATATAATGCAGTGTGTGGTGTATATGCAGTGTATATACTATATAATGTAGTGTGTACTGTATATTCAGTGTATATACTATATAATGCAGTGTGTACTGTATATGCAGTGTATATACTGTATAATGCAGTGTGTGGTGTATATGCAGTGTATATACTGTATAATGCAGTGTGTTCTGTATATGCAGTGTATATACTGTATAATGCAGTGTGTTCTGTATATGCAGTGTATATACTGTATAATGCAGTGTGTTCTGTATATGCAGTGTATATACTATATAATGCAGTGTGTACGGTATATGCAGTGTATATACTGTATAATGCAGTGTGTAGTGTATATGCAGTGTATATACTATATAATGCAGTGTGTACTGTATATGCAGTGTATATACTATATAATGCAGTGTGTGGTGTATATGCAGTGTATATACTGTATAATGCAAGTGTGTGGTGTATATATAATGTGTATGCTATATAATGCAGTGTGTTCTGTATATGCAGTGTATATACTGTATAATGCAGTGTGTACTGTATATGCAGTGTATATACTGTATAATGCAGTGTGTTCTGTATATGCAGTGTATATACTGTATAATGCAGTGTGTTCTGTATATGCAGTGTATATACTATATAATGCAGTGTGTATGGTATATGCAGTGTATATACTGTATAATGCAGTGTGTACTGTATATGCAGTGTATATACTATATAATGCAGTGTGTACTGTATATGCAGTGTATATACTATATAATGCAGTGTGTGGTGTATATGCAGTGTATATACTGTATAATGCAAGTGTGTGGTGTATATATAACGTGTATGCTATATAATGCAGTGTGTTCTGTATATGCAGTGTATATACTGTATAATGCAGTGTGTACTGTATATGCAGTGTATATACTGTATAATGCAGTGTGTTCTGTATATGCAGTGTATATACTGTATAATGCAGTGTGTTCTGTATATGCAGTGTATATACTATATAATGCAGTGTGTGGTGTATATGCAGTGTATATACTGTATAATGCAGTGTGTAGTGTATATGCAGTGTATATACTATATAATGCAGTTTGTAGTGTATATGCAGTGTATATACTGTATAATGCAAGTGTGTGGTGTATATATAATGTGTATGCTATATAATGCAGTGTGTTCTGTATATGCAGTGTATATACTGTATAATGCAGTGTGTACTGTATATGCAGTGTATATACTGTGTAATGCAGTGTGTTCTGTATATGCAGTGTATATACTGTATAATGCAGTGTGTTCTGTATATGCAGTGTATATACTATATAATGCAGTGTGTACTGTATATGCAGTGTATATACTATATATTGCAGTGTGTGGTGTATATGCAGTGCATATACTGTATAATGCAGTGTGTAGTGTATATGCAGTGTATATACTATATAATGTAGTGTATATGCAGTGTATATACTATATAATGCAGTGTGTGGTGTATATACTGTATAATGCAGTGTGTACTGTATATGCAGTGTATATACTATATAATGCAGTGTGTACTGTATATGCAGTGTATATACTATATATTGCAGTGTGTGGTGTATATGCAGTGCATATACTGTATAATGCAGTGTGTAGTGTATATGCAGTGTATATACTATATAATGTAGTGTATATGCAGTGTATATACTATATAATGCAGTGTGTACTGTATATGCAGTGTATATACTATATATTGCAGTGTGTTGTGTATATGCAGTGCATATACTGTATAATACAGTGTGTAGTGTATATGCAGTGTATATACTATATAATGCAGTGTGTACTGTATATGCAGTGTATATACTATATAATGCAGTGTGTGGTGAATATGCAGTGTATATACTGTATAATGCAGTGTGTTCTGTATATGCAGTGTATATACTGTATAATGCAGTGTGTACTGTATATGCAGTGTATATACTGTATAATGCAGTGTGTTCTGTATATGCAGTGTATATACTATATAATGCAGTGTGTGGTGTATATGCAGTGTATATACTATATAATGCAGTGTGTGGTGAATATGCAGTGTATATACTGTATAATGCAGTGTGTAGTGTATATGCAGTGTATATACTATATAATGCAGTGTGTGGTGAATATGCAGTGTATATACTATATAATACAGTGTGTTCTGTATATGCAGTGTATATACTGTATAATGCAGTGTGTTCTGTATATGCAATGTGTGGTGTATATGCAGTGTATATGCTATATAATGCAGTGTGTGGTGTATATGCAGTGTATATACTGTATAATGCAGTGTGTTCTGTATATGCAGTGTATATACTATATAATGCAGTGTGTACGGTATATGCAGTGTATATACTGTATAATGCAGTGTGTAGTGTATATGCAGTGTATATACTATATAATGCAGTGTGTACTGTATATGCAGTGTATATACTATATATTGCAGTGTGTTGTGTATATGCAGTGCATATACTGTATAATACAGTGTGTAGTGTATATGCAGTGTATATACTATATAATGCAGTGTGTTCTGTATATGCAGTGTATATACTATATAATGCAGTGTGTACGGTATATGCAGTGTATATACTGTATAATGCAGTGTGTAGTGTATATGCAGTGTATATACTATATAATGCAGTGTGTACTGTATATGCAGTGTATATACTATATATTGCAGTGTGTGGTGTATATGCAGTGCATATACTGTATAATGCAGTGTGTAGTGTATATGCAGTGTATATACTATATAATGTAGTGTATATGCAGTGTATATACTGTATAATGCAGTGTGTGGTGTATATGCAGTGTATATACTGTATAATGTAGTGTGTACTGTATATGCAGTATATATACTATATAATGCCGTGTGTTCTGTATATGCAGTGTTTATACTGTATAATGCGGTGTGTAGTGTATATACTGTATAATGTAGTGTGTACTGTATATGCAGTATATATACTATATAATGCAGTGTGTTCTGTATATGCAGTGTATATACTGTATATGCAGTGTATTTACTGTATAGTGTAGTGTGTATACTGTATAATGCAGTGTGTACTGTATATACAGTGTATATACGGTATAATGCAGTGTGTATACTATATAACGCAGTGTATATTGTATATGCAGTGTATATACTGTATAATATAGTATGTTCTGTATATGCAGTGCAGATACTATATAATGCAGTGTGTGCTATATATGCAGTGAATATACTATATATTGTAGTGTATATGCAGTGTATATACTGTATATTGCAGTGTGTTCTGTATATGCAGTGTATATACTGTATAATGCAGTGTGTAGTGTATATGCAGTGTATATACTGTATAATGCAGTGTGTGGTGTATATGCAGTGTATATACTGTATAATGCAGTGTGTACTGTAGATGCAGTGTATATACTATATAATGCAGTGTGTTCTGTATATGCAGTGTATATACTATATAATGCAGTGTGTTCTGTATATGCAGTGTATATACTATATAATGCAGTGTGTACTGTATATGCAGTGTATATACTATATAATGCAGTGTATATACTATATAATGCAGTGTGTGGTGTATATGAAGTGTATATACTGTATAATGCAGTGTATATACTGTATAATGCAGTGTGTACTGTATATGCAGTGTACATACTATATAATGCAGTGTGTACTGTATATGCAGTGTATATACTATATAATGCAGTGTATATACTATATAATGCAGTGTGTAGTGTATATGCAGTGTAAATCAGTGTATACTGTATATGTACTCTACATATTGTATAATGCAGTGTATATACTGTATAATGCAGTGTGTACTGTATATGCAGTGTATATACTATATAATGCAGTGTGTTCTGTATATGCAGTGTATATACTATATAATGCAGTGTGTAGTGTATATGCAGTGTAAATCAGTGTATACTGTATATGTACTCTACATATTATATAATGCAGTGTATATACTGTATAATGCAGTGTGTTCTGTATATGCAGTGTATATACTATATAATGCAGTGTGTAGTGTATATGCAGTGTAAATCAGTGTATACTGTATATGTACTCTACATATTGTATAATGCAGTGTATATACTGTATAATGCAGTGTGTACTGTATATGCAGTGTATATACTATATAATGCAGTGTGTTCTGTATATGCAGTGTATATACTGTATAATGCAGTGTGTTCTGTATATGCAGTGTATATACTATATAATGCAGTGTGTTCTGTATATGCAGTGTATATACTATATAATGCAGTGTGTAGTGTATATGCAGTGTAAATCAGTGTATACTGTATATGTACTCTACATATTATATAATGCAGTGTATATACTGTATAATGCAGTGTGTACTGTATATGCAGTGTATATACTATATAATGCAGTGTGTTCTGTATATGCAGTGTATATACTATATAATGCAGTGTGTAGTGTATATGCAGTGTAAATCAGTGTATACTGTATATGTACTCTACATATTATATAATGCAGTGTATATACTGTATAATGCAGTGTGTAGTGTATATGCAGTGTAAATCAGTGTATACTTTATATGCACTCTACATATTATATAATGCAGTGTATATACTGTATAATGCAGTGTGTAGTGTATATGCAGTGTAAATCAGTGTATACTGTATATGTACTCTACATATTGTATAATGCAGTATACCACAAAGTAAATAGTTAAAGCTTTTTTCCTCATTTTTCAGTATGTTACATGGTGAATTAATAGTGACAATAAAAACTACAGTCAGCCAACAAGAAATCCTCATGTGGCTTTGAATTGCAATGGAAATATAGTCTTCTTGAGTATTTCTCTCAAAGAGGAGGCCAATGTCAATGTAAATTAGATATTGGAGAATTGAAAATCTTTCACAGATCTGGTCTTACCGAAGAGGTGGTCTTTTAGAGAGATTTCACTTCACTTGTATTTCACATTCAAGGGGACCTATCACCATGAAAATCCCATCCTGTCTGCAGCCATCATGTTATAGAGCAGAGGGAACGGAGCGAACTGATACGTAGTTTAGTGAGGAAAGATTCAGTATAACCTGTGATTTAATCATTTAACCCTCTGCCCTTTCTGGGATTTTCGGTCCTATCAGTGACTGACAGCTTTCTCTGTATAAGAGTACATAGAGGCAGCTGTCAGTCACTGATAGGCCCGCGCACTGGACCGAAAATCCCAGAAAGGGCAGAGGGTTAAATGACTAATACACAGGTTATACTGAGACTTTTCTAATAAAACTATATATCCTTCTACTCCGCTCCCCGTCTCTATAGCATTGTTCCTACAAACTGAACAGCATGGTGACTGGTTCCCTTTAAGTACGCACCTTAAATAATAGCACATTTTGTGAGAATTGTGTGTCATTCCTCCTATATATTCCTCCTGGAACAGAACAGAGCACCCCATTTGGCATCAGCAGGGGTCCCTACAAAGTGTGGCACAGTGAGCACTGCTCTGACAGCTCTTCTTTGAGTAAAACATCGTATTATACTGTGAGGCGTAAGTTTTACATATACACAGATTTCATATAATGAGATAATTTGCAAAGATAGAAAAAAAATCTCCCCCATCCCAAATGTCCCATATTTTCCGCAATTAATAGTGACTTGAATTTAATTCAAATGCCATGTAAGACAATGAGAATTTAAATAGAATAAAGTATAAAACAAAGTACCAAAGAGGCATGACATTTCTACAGGACTATGATGCTAATACCATGGAATGTTCTATTCGCTTCATTCCATGTCTGATTCATCTCTGTATACATAGATCATTATACTGAATGACTTCGAGATCATCCAAGCTTTCTGTAACTGTGAGCCCAGTAGAGATGAAGAAAATGAGTTCTTGCAAATCAAATTTGTGTTTAATTTTTTAGGAATTTGTTGGAACCGGCGATTTTGAACAATTTGGGATTTGCTTCATACAAATCATCTAAAGTAGCTGCCAACATTTCACACATTGTATCAGCCAGTGAAGGATTACATGACCTCAGGCGAGGCCAGGAGGACTTCCCCATAATGCTTTGCAGGTGTCACATCAAATGGTATAGCATAGACAATTAGGAGGGCCTATCATAGCTTACATAAACTAAATAGCAGGTAATGTACCAGCCATTTTATGGTAAAATATAAAATTAGGGGAAAAACCCATGAAACCCTGAGCACATTGTATAGATATTGTGTGTGACAGCACAGCACAGTGGAGAAGATTAGTGCGTGAAGAAAACAGAATAATACTGAGATGTACCGTATTTTTCGGATTGTAAGATGCACTTTTTTCCCACCAAATTTGGGAGAAAAATGGGGTGCGTCTTATAATCCCAATGTTAATCCATGTGTAGTGTGTCTATGTCTGCGCTGCTGATGGAATTCCTAGGATATCGGAAGATTTCTTAAAATAATAGGTTTATTTCTACAGCTTTTTACAATCAACGCGTTTCGAAGTCGCTCAGGACCTCTTCCTCAGGAACCTTCCCCAGGTTCACCGCGCGTCACAGCCCAGCATCCACTGTGCACTTTCCCTCTCCTCTGTATTCATTGGGAAAGCGCGTGGTGGATGCTGGGCTGTGACGTCCGGGAAACCCACCCACAGCCCATCAATCAGGGGGGAGTGCGTCACTGAAGCACGCCCAGCTGCAGCCGGAACTTGACGTGACATCTGCGGATGTCAGCCGAGGCTGCAGCCAGGGTCACGTGATACCTGGTGAGACGGCAAGAATCACAACAGATGGTAATTACAAAAAAACTCATTTCCACCTTTTAAATCGATCGGGAAATTCTGTATAATAATGGACAACCTCTTTAAGTGAAATCACACTTAGAGCAAACCATTTGCAAGCTCTTTCATCTGCTATTTCAGATGCTTTAAAGGGGTTGTCCGGTCTTAAGCAACAAGTCTGCAGTCACTCTCTGTGACTGCAGACTTGTGATTCATCACATCACGAGAACTGCGTGAGGATTCTCCGGCCCGGGAGCTGGTGATCCCGTGACTGCCAGTATGCAATATGCACATTGATGGCCACATTCCGACTACATGGTCGTGGCCTCGCTCAAGGCAAGTGTATCGAGCTAGGCTGGAAACAGTCTAGTTGGAATGTGACCAGGAGTATGCATATTTATGGTCACATGACTGCCTATCCCTGGCACCGGAGAATCCCCACAGCGTGCAGTGCGCTCGATGTGAGGATTCACAAGTCTGCAGCCACATAGCGTGACTGCAGACTTGTAGCTTAAGACTGGACAACCTTTTTAAATATAGTTGATTTTCCTTAACTGCAATACAACATGTAGCTCACTGCAATGTTTGCAAAGGATTGTACAACATTTTTTAAAGAAATATACCCTTTTGAAGAAGATGATGCCCATGGCCTGGAGCCTGTCTGGTCTTTTTAGTAAGCAAAAGAATGAGGGGTCGCTCACTGTTGTAGTGGGTGCTCAGAAGGAATCGGAATATACTATAAGAAATAAACTTCGGCACTCCAGTATGTGTAATATGCAGAAACATTTTTTTATTAATCACATGTGCCCCTTGTTTCACAAAACAGGGCATAAGCCCTTGATATAAACCAACGTTTCGACCTTTGGATTGGTCTTTTTCAAGGTCATCACAGTTTGGAAATGCTGCTTAAAGCAGAATTGGAGTTAAAGGGAACTCGTTGCTTCCTGTGCCTGGGGTGGAAATGGACTGGGCTACATGTGTTAACTTCAATGCTGCTTTAAGCAGCATTTCCAAACTGTGATGACCTTGAAAAAGACCGATCAAAAGGTCGAAACGTTGGTTTATATCAAGGGCTTATGCCCTGTTCTGTGAAACAAGGGGCACATGTGATTAATAAAAAAAAAATTCTGCATATTATACATACTGGAGTGCCGAAGTTTATTTCTTATGGGCTTTTTAGTAGTTCATATGTGACATAACCTACAAGTACGACAGCATATGCGTGAAAATGATAGCTTTATTAAGTCAAAATATAAAATGTACGGAATAAAAACAGAATAAGGAATCGTGGGTGATATTGTGCCAAAGTAATGCCAAAGAAGATACAGGATTTAACCAATGATGTGTGGAGACAATTAAACTGACAATCAAGTTGTATAACAATACATAAAGCATGTGTTAGACAAAGACTATGGCAGATAGCTAGAATACATAGCTGTAGTGAATAAGTAAATAGGATGTAGTAAGGAGTAATGAATAGCAGACAAGAATTGCAGAATGTAACTGCCTAAAGATAAGGGCTTAATGCCTGGCAGCACAAGTTAATTCATATGAGGCGAGAGTAAGATATTTCCCCAAAATACAGAAACAATAATGAATGACGTAGTAACACAGCCTAATAGGAAACAGCTAAATGCACAATAGCCGTGCCATGCAGTACAAATGGTAACTTGATATAGGATTGTCATATACTCACAGTAAGTGCATAATACAAGATGTGTATTACTTTTAATGTCCATGTCATGCAGTACAATTGATAACTTGATACAGGATTGTCATAAACTTACAGTAAGTGCATAGTGCAAAGTATCTACTACTTAATGCCCAATGCACGTTTCGCCATGGCTTCTTCCTGGGCGGGCGAAGTGTTAAAAGCTATCATTTAACACATATGCTGTGATATTCGTAAATTTTGTATCTGATTATTATTTATGACTGCAATTTTGTTTACTGATATTCACATTGGCCTACTGGCTCGCTGCCAACATTTGTAGGTTGTATAGTTCATACAGTATGTGGCAAAGCACGACCTCTAGGCTTAGAAAAAAACAAATGCTCTGGCTGGCTGGTGCTACACAGTCATACATCTCCTGCCTGTCTATCATGTTCTATTTCTTACCTGTCCATTGACTTCTATGTATATATTTTTATATATATATACTGTACTGCTGCAAGTGCGTCCCTACATAGCCAGCTATCTCCTGCTTCTCTGTCATATTCTATACTGTGATTTTGCTGTTGCTGCGACTGCCAATAGCCAGCCACACATCAACTGCTTGTCCATTGTAATTTACAGTACATCTATACTGTATAGGATAAATATGAGAAACCTTAAAGTGCTCCCATAAAAGGTATAATGTTTAATTGGCCTGATAAATAGTAATTTCTTCTTCACTTGCTTAACAGAAAACCTATTGCTACTCCCAAAAAAGGGATACTTTTTGGAAGGTTTGTTAAAAAGTCTTTTTTTTCACTTTCCAATCAGTGAGCCTATTATTCATCCCTAAAAGGTAACATTTTTGGACGGTTTGCTAAAAAGACAAACAATACAAAAAATGTTATTCCTGCCCCAACATTTTCAAGTTTGATATCACAGCTAGAACAAGCCATAGCTTCATCACAGTCTTGTTTTACATTATATGTTTGATTATATCCTGCATGTGTATATACACCAGTATGAGTGTTGAGATGTATTCCCAACCTGTATGATCTTTTAAATTATTTTGAAATAAATTGAGGATTTTAATTATTTTTGGGACTCACCAAAATTCTTTTCTTATGTGAAGCCGCAAGTCACGGCTACTGGTTGGAGACCTATAACATTGTAAGATGGACTGAGTCATATAAATAGGACACGGTGAGGCTGCTTTTATCTTTTTATACATCAGTATGGTAGACATCTGCTCCTCAGAAGAGATCATTTTTTAAATGTTTTTAATTTTGAAAAGCATAAAAAAATCTGACAATGCAGTGTGTTATTAAACAGTGTGTTGGATATTACCGGTTACCATTTGCTCATCCATAGCTATATATGTTGAGGTCACTTGGATATTACTGAAGCCTCTGTACACAGCCCGTATTTCACTGACGTATGAGTGCGGCTTAGGGTTAAGTTCCCACAATATGCTTTTGGTGAGTTTTTAACTCAGCGTAATTTATGTCACGCACAGTGTAGGAAAGACAAAGTGCAACACGAAGTGATGAGGGGAAGGGAGCCCAGAAACTAAGGAAAGAGGGGGTGGAGACCTCCTAGGCTGATCTGATATCACCCTGTCTTCCCTACCATCCCTATATAGGTTTCTCACCAATCACCGATCAGGAACCTAAAACCCTGTATCTCCCTAGAGCTAGGCCCTGGCTAGTCCCCACTAGCAACTAAATTAAGCAAGGGGAGGCAGAAAAGGGGGAAGTAACTTAGCTTGAGCTGACTTCAGAGAGATTACACACACTGCCTCTTAGCATCAAAGAGGAAGTATGCAGCCTGCAACAGCTCCAAGCCTTCACTGGAGGTCATGTGAATATCACCGGAACCTCCCTATAACAAACAGGAAGTATTTAAACACCCAGGCCTGGGTGTTAATTAGCCCTAGGGAGGTAGCTGCTGGGTCCTAGAGTAAGACATATCTAAAAAGGTATCTGTAATGCCAAATGAAGAGATCTCCTGCAATCAACTGCAGGGCGACTGTCTGTCACTTCTGACACACTCTTGACATTTTCTCTTCTCAAAACATGCAGCAAAGTGGATGGGATTTATAGAAATCTGATGTGCCTTTTTTACATTGTATACACTGACCTGCGGTGCTTGTTTCAAACCCGCAACATGTCAATTTATCTTGTGAGCGTACAGTTTTATTGTTGGATGTTCCCTGTAGAATTGCATTAGATGCAGAAAATCCACAGGTTTAAAACACATACATTTTAGTGCGTTTCTGCTGAGGAAATGCACTTAAAACGCATGAAGTCTGTACATGACTTTATCAATAATATTTTGTCAAATCCAAATGCCAGAAAGTATCAAAATCAAAGCAACTTATTTTAAAACTAGACATATCAAAAAGAGACAAAAACAAGTGTCAAAAGCGCAATGCAAATACATGAAAAAACACAGTCAAAATGCAATAAAAAAACATGCAAGTAACCTAATTTACCTAATAGCCACAGAAATGCTGCAGACATTAACAACTCACCAAATACTCATTGTGGGAATGTAGCCTAAGGCTGAGTTCACACGATGCGTATTTAATGCGTTTCCGCGGCGTTTTTGCAGTTGCGTAAACGCCGCGGAAACGCATTAAAAACGCATGGTAGAAGGGCAGCAATGTTCCCCAATTGAAATCCGCATGTGCTGTGCCCATGATGCGGATTTTTCCGCAGCGTAAACGCTGCGCTCAAATAGAATCATAGAATCATAGAATGGTAGAGTTTGAAGGGACCTCCTGGGTCATCTGGTCCAACCCCCTGCTCAAAGCAGGATTCACTAGATCATCTCAGACAGATGTCTGTCCAGCCTCTGTTTGAAGACGTCCATTGAAGGGGAACTCACCACCTCTCGTGGCAGCCTGTTCCACTCATTAATCACCCTAACTGTCAAAAAGTTTTTTCTAGTATCTAATCTGTGTCTCCTCCCATTTAGTTTCATCCCATTGCTTCTAGTCTTTCCTTGTGCAAATGAGAATAAAGATGATCCTTCTACAATGTGACAGCCCTTGACATATTTGTAGACAGCTATTAAGTCTCCTCTCAGTCTTCTTTTTTGCAAGCTAAACATTCCCAAATCTTGCAACCGTTCCTCATAGGACATGGTTTGCAGACCAGTCACCATTCTGGTCGCTCTTCTCTGAACTTGCTCCAGTTTGTCTATGTCTTTTTTAAAATGTGGTGCCCAAAACTGGACGCAGTATTCCAGATGAGGTCTGACCAAAGAGGAGTAAAGACCGATAATGACTTCACGTGATCTAGACTGTATGCTTCTGTTAATACATCCCAGAATTGTATTTGCCTTTTTTGCTGCTGCATCTCACTGTTGACTCATGTTCAGTCTATGATCTATTCATATACCTAAGTCTTTTTCACATGTACTGTTGCTTAGCTCTATTCCTCCCATTCTGTATATGCTTTTTTCATTTTTATTGCCCAGATGTAGTACTTTGCATTTTTCCCTGTTAAAAACCATTCTGTTGGTTGCTGTCCACTGCTCCAGTTTATTTAGGTCCGCAGCATGTCAATTAATTTTGCGTAAACGCGGTGTTTTCGCCGCCATTGACTTGCATTAGAACGCGCCAATTCCGCAAGACTGCATCTGTACTTGCGTAATTGGTGCGTTCTAATGTGCGGATGGTACCCGGGTGTGGAGGAGAGGAGAGTCTCATCCACACCCAGGTACCATTAAAAAAGCTGTAAAACAAGAATAAAATAAAAAATAAATGTATACTTACCTTCTGTCGGCCCGCGCACCGCTCCTGCTTGGTTCCTGGCACTTGCAGTGAGTTGAAGGACCTGCGCTGACGTCAGAGTCATGTGACCGGTCACGTGACGCTGACGTCGGCAGGTCTTTCAATTCAAAGTTGCCGGCAGCCGGGAGAACGGATTGAGCAGGACAGCGTGGGCCATCGGAGGTAAGTATATACACTCTCTCTCGTCACACTATATAAATCCATGCTGTTTGCATGGATTTATATAGTGTGACCTAGTTGTCAAGTACTTTCCAGGTGATGCTAAAATCGCCTGGAAAGCGCTTGTCAATCCACATGCGGAAACGCATGTGAATCCGCATGTATTCCGCAGGAAAAACGCATGCACAATCAGAAATGATGCAGAAATTTTCTGCTTTATTTCTGCATCGTGTGCACATACCCTAAGACTGTGTTTGCAGTGAAGTTCTTGAAAGTGGTTGGATATAGTTTGGCAATGCTGGTGAAGTTATTTTTCAAATGTTTTGTTCGCCTCTAGTAATGGAGAGATTAGAGCAAGCTGTGACTGGTGTAGTAAAAGGCAGCTGCCACCTGTGTAAAACAGCCATCTGCCACCATGTATGGAAGAGGCTCAGAGAAGAAACCACATTGCCAAGCCACACCAACACCCTGTGATCATAGTAGCAGGGCATCAGTTCACATTATCATGTCTTTTTAACCAACTAGATAAAGAGATATCCATTCTGTATCCTACTTTAATCCTGCTCCAAAAGAATAGGTCACAGTAAAAATCTACATGTAAAATTACCGTATTTTTCGGACTCTAAGACGCAGTGGACCATAAGACGCACCCCAAATTTTCAGGAGGAAAATAGGGAGAAAATTTTAAAGCGTCAAATGGGGGTCCGTCTTACAGTCCAAATTCAGCTTACCGGCGAGGGGCGGTGGCGGTGGTGGAGCGGGGACACAGGAGGTGTTCGGAGGTGCAACGCTGTGGGGTGATGCTGGGAGTCCCATCCCAGGCTGGAAGAAGGGGCTGCTCGGCGGCAGGAGTCGGGCAATACTGCGGTTCATGCTGCGGTTCCTTCCCTTGGAGGAGGGGCTGTCTGGAGGTGCGACGCTGCGTGTCCCAGGGTGGTAGGAGGGGGTGTTTGATGGTCCTCATCTGTGTGGGGGCTCCGCCGACATTTTGTGAAAGTCCGGAGCCCCTGCACTTCCATGTTCTCAATGCGATGGACCCCTGGAAAATGGTTGCCGAAGGCCGTGCATGCGCAGATTTTCATCGCGGACGACTAAATCTCGGGATACGAGATCTCAGTGCTCCATCTGCGTCGGCGCCGCCAAAGGCGGCCATTTTCCCGGGGTCCATCGCATAGAGAACATGGAAGTGCGGGGGCTCCGGACTTTCACAAAATGTCGACGGAGACCCAGCACTGTCGAGGACCGTCAAACACCCCCTCCTACCACCCTGGACACATGTTGGGGTTTTTTTATGTCACAAATCTGCAGCAAAACTGATCTCTGGCAGGAAATCTGCTGCGTCAAAAACTCTGGTTTTGCTGCGTTTTTTTATGCATTTTTTTTTTGCGCTTTTGCAGCGTTTTTTTCACTGTCCTGCTGTCTCTATTTATGCATGTACATAAAGTTCTGTGAAAAAAAGAACCATATTCTATTTTGTCATCAAAAGTGCTGAAAAAAACGCTGATGCAAATTTTGGTGCGTTTTTTATGCGTTTTTTTCACCACCCATTACTTCCTGTGAAGACCCGCTACTCAGACAACAAAGGGTCAGAGTAAAACAGTGTGGCAATACTTTATTGAACCACAAAGCGGACAATAAACACACAGAACAGTCCCAGCATAATACCCAAGATGGTACAAGATTACACAATCTCACCCTTCCTTCTCCTCCCGCCTGAGATAGAACAGCTGTGAGACTTCCAGGGCCGACTACCTCAACCAGTGGCCCCCTGCTTCTGGCTGGCCCCCACAGAGAGAAGGTAGCGGCAAGCTTAGGAAGCTAGAGTCCATCGAGGTACAAGGCCAGGAGACCTGAGGGTTCCAACCTGGCCTTTTCAAGAATTTCCATGGGGCCAGATGACCGGTGGGTCCCTCCTGGCAACCCCAAACAACATATCCATGGGGCCAAGTGACTTCTTCGTTCCACCCTGGTCTCCCCAAAATGTATCCATGTCTCTCTGATGGTCAAACGGAGCAGATCTGTATCTTTCCAGTCAGGGCCGATACCCTTAGACTAGAATCATATAGAATACAAATCTGTGTATCTTTGGGTGCCATGCAATCCATCTGCTGTCCTGAAGGATGTCTATCATTCTCCTTGTAAAGTCTTTCTTATGCTCCATGGCTCCATGATTCTCTGTCCCAAGTCTGACTGCTACAAAAACACATGTCCTTTCTGCTTCTCTGGGCTCAGCCCCCTGAATGGCCGAACTGCTCTCACTCCCCCCCTCCCCAAAGCTAAGTGTGCATTAGTGGAAATATCTTTCTCAAGTTGACCGCATCACCTGGGTCTACATGTGAGACTCCCAGTGGTGAAGGCTCCGCCTGATCTTCTTTCAACCCTTACACAATTGGCCTAAACGAGTTTTTTAACAATAGTTAGAGGCTCCAGAGATACTAATGAGATTAGTGGAATGCTGGACACTTTACAAGTTAAATTAGTGTACATAAACGGACGAGCAAGCAGAACATTAATAAAATACAGCCAGCAATCTCTAATAAAACACAATAATCTATTTCTCTTAGATTAACAAATCTAATCATCAGGCTAATTAAGATTTTAAGTTGTATTATCACACTTCCTATGGGTGAAAAAATGCTGAAAGAAGTGACATGCTCTATTTTCCAAAAACCCAACCAAGGGACAAAATAAGCAGCAAAAAAAAAACAAGATGTGTGAACAGAGAATTCTGCTTTCTCAGTGACTTTGCTGGTACTGCAAAACGCAGCTGAAAATTTGCATAAAAATCTGCAGCAAAAAACGCCGAAAAACCCAATATGAGTGAACATAGCCTGTAAATGTTATTTCTAAAATGATCAGACTGATTGTCGAACCCTTTTGAGAATATGGCGCTATCACTACTATTCTTGGGGCACTGGATTACATGAGTACTATCTGCATGAACTTTGTATACAGTCATGGCCAAAAGTATTGAGAATGAGACAAATAGTAATTTTTCCAAAGTTTACTGCTTCATTTTTTGTAATGGCAATTTGCATATACTCCTGAATGTCAAAGAGTGATCAGCTTAACAGCAATTACTGTACTTGCAAAGTCAATATTTGCCCAGAAAATGAACTTTAACCCCCAAAACACATTTCAACATCATTGCAGTCCTGCCTTAAAAGGAGCAGCTAACATCGTTTTAGTGATTGATCCATTAACACAGGTGTGGGTGTTGATGAGGACAGGGCTGGCGATCAATCAGTCATGATTAAGTAAGAATGACATCACTGGACACTTTAAAAGGAGGCTGGTTCTTGGTATCATTGTTTCTCTTCAGTTAACCATGGTTATCTCTAAAGAAACACGTGCAGCCATCATTGCACTGCACAAAAATGGCCTAACAGGGAAGAGTATCGCAGCTACAAAGATTGCACCTCAGTCAACAATCTATCGCATCATCAAGAACTTCAAGGAGAGAGCTTCCATTGTTGTCAAAGAGGCTCCAGGGCGCCCAAGAAAGACCAGCAAGCGCCAGGGCCGTATCTTAAAACTGTTTCAGCTGCAGGATCGGACTACCAGCAGTGCCGAGCTTGCTCAGGAATGGCAGCAGGCTGGTGTGAGTGCTTCTGCACGCACTGTGAGCCGGAGACTTTTTGAGCAAGGGCTGGTTTCAAGGAGGGCAGCAAAGAAGCCACTTCTCTCCAGAAAAAACATCAGGGACCGACTAATATTCTGCAAAAGGTACAGGGAGTGGACTGCTGAGGACTGGGGCAAAGTCATTTTCTCTGATGAATCCCCTTTTCGATTGTTTGGGACATCTGGAAAACAGCTTATTCGGAGAAGAAGAGGTGAGCGCTACCACCAGTCTTGTCTCATGCCAACTGTAAAGCATCCTGAAACCATTCATGTGTGGGGTTGCTTCTCAGCCAAGGGAATCAGCTCACTCACAGTCTTGCCTAAAAACACAGCCATGAATAAAGAATGGTACCAGAATGTCCTCCAAGAGCAACTTCTCCCAACCGTCCAAGAGCAGTTTGGCGCCCAACAATGCCTTTTCCAGCATGATGGAGCACCTTGCCATAAAGCAAAGGTGATAATTAAATGGCTCATGGAACAAAACATAGAGATTTTGGGTCCATGGCCTGGAAACTCCCCAGATCTTAATCCCATTGAGAACTTGTGGTCAATCATCAAGAGACGGGTGGACAAACAAAAACCAACAAATTCTGGCAAAATGCAAGCATTGATTATGCAAGAATGGACTGCTATCAGTCAGGATTTGGTCCAAAAGTTGATTGAGAGCATGCCAGGGAGAATTACAGAGGTCTTGAAGAAGAAGGGGCAACACTGCAAATATTGACTTGCTGCATTAATTCATTCTAACTGTCAATATAACCTATTGGTACTCATAATATGATTGCAATTATATTTCTGTATGTGATATAAACATCAGACAAACACTAACAAAAGCCAGAGGCCAGCAGATCATGTGAAAATATAATTTTGGTGTCATTCTCAAAACTTTTGGCCATGACTGTATGTTGGAGTAAGTTTACTCCCGGTCAATGGAGATGCAAGATACTATAGTTATGATATTTAGCAATATTTCTATCATTCTATAGCATTGTATATAGTGGGAGGAATCGTTCAGATCTACACTACTGCTTAGATTCTGAGAAGCGTAGAAGGGTGGGATAATATTTTTTATTTATTCTGTATTGTTTATTTTCTAAAAACTGGATAATCAACTTATGTATCTTTAAGGATATAATTTAATCATCTTCATTTGTCTTATATGGCAGGTACACTCCCAAAACTGGAAAGTCAGAACTCCTATATACAGGTGTAGCTGGCTTCTAATGCTATGTGGAAATAATAACCTTGTTTTGCTGGATCCAAAGTGTTTTTCCAAGAGCATAGCAGTCAAGAATGATCTTGTTTGTGACTGCGCCTTATACTTAGTACTTGTTTTGAGAACTCGTGCTGATGACGGGTTTACCATTCCCTTAGGATTTGGTGAATGCCTACCCTATCAACACAGGGTCAAAGATCACTATGGGATTTATTAGGTAAAGATGTACAAGTGCATCAAATGCATGATGCGCGTATAGGGAAATTGACTCTTAAAAAAGAGGTTTCTAAATTATACCGCATGTTATATATCCCTCCAGCAGTCAGTCACTTAACCCTAGAACGCATGACCATAAAAATCTACTTTTTCACATACCTGGGGCCTTTTAGGCCTGTGTGCAAATAACATGGAATAACTCAAACAAAAATGACAAACAACTATATACCTGAGGAATACCTAGAGTTTCAAAATTCTAACTAAAGTAATCTTGCAGAAAATAGAAAACAATTAACAGGGTGGGCCTGCGAGGCTCCAGGTATGCGTTCTAAGGTTAATCTACTGTAGTACACAAGTCCCCTATCTGACCATCTGCTATATGTACTGTACATGTGTCCTATACTACATTACCTGGTGTTGCTTGCAGAACTTTTAGGTCAATTTAGGCTATTGGATAATCAAAGCTGCGGGACCCCAAAAAATCTCTTAAGTACATTGTATCATATGAGCATCGCTACCACTTTAAAGAGAACCTGTAACTTATTTTCCATAAATATATCTTTTTAGTTGGTGTAAATGCTACTGTTCTCCTGATCCTGGCGTTGTTTTTCTTTTGTTCATCACCTCCTCGTTCTTCAGATACAGCTCCTTGTTACCAGTATGTAAATCTAGTCTTGTTAGCCAAGTAGCACTGGTTTTCAACTCTTTACATACGCAAATTGCATCTTCAGAGAGGAAGAGGACATGAACTCTAGCGCCATCTATTGGAAGTATCATTCCTAAAAGTCAATATCGACCCTTCAACGAGCCTTGCCACATGACTTAGGATAATAGCCAAACCAGAATCTCAATTTTCGTTAAAGGGTCGATATTGACTTGTAGGATTGCTACTTCAAATAGGTGGCTCTAGAATTCAAGTTCTCTTTCTCTCTGAAAACGCAATGTACGTGTTTTAATTTCCCAGAGGAGCATTTCATGGCCTATAAGCCTCCTCACAGTAGCATAATAGGCCTGGCATGTCACTCTCCACAAGGAGAAACATCAACTCTTCACATGACAGTTTTCTTGATGGCCAGCCATTTAGCTCAAAGACTAGATTCATATACCAGGAAGAGGAGGCCATATCTCAGGAACGGAGAGGCACAGGAACAAAGGACAAACAACCCCAGATTCAGGACAACAGTGACGGTTATACCAAATAAATATATATTACGGCAAGTGATGAATGTTCTATAAAGTGGTAGGGATGCTCTCATGTTATCAAGTAGTTAGAGGTTTCTGGTGGTCTAAGAACAAAAAAATAACACCATTAGCATTTACACCGAGAACCAGGAGGAGGCCAATTTGTGCGCTAATTACCTTCATTTATAAGTATATTGTATATATCAGTAATGCACTTTAAATTTCATATCTCCATGTTTGAAAATATCTTAGCACTTACAGAGTGCTGCAGCTGCATTCTTTGGTTTGTATAGTATGCAGTCACAACAGCTTGCACCTGTTCACACTTGCTTTATTCTGTTTGGAGGTGCTGGTCATCCATCTATCTACCTAGCTCTCTCATACTTAGCATAACATTAGCATTTATCACTCACATGCTATAATGGCATCTGTTTAATGCAACGTCATGAAAATCTCAAGCCATTCTGTATCTGGTGAATTGATCCCATCATAGTGTATGGCTGACAGAGGAGTGTTCAGCTCCCGTCACAGCTTCGGTTATTTCTTGGTGTACATGGTAAATGGAGGTAATTCTCACAGTGTGAACATAACCGTAAATGAATGGGTACTCAGCAGATGTGACCCGGCTTGATGAAGAATGGTTTAGCGAAATTTTGGAGGTATGAAGTTGTTGCGAGGGAAAAAGACCAATATTTACAGAATGGCCGTATAGTGAGATTCTGCACGCCTGAATGTTAACCTTCTCTACCAGTCACAAAGCTGTTCCTTCACATGGTACATTTCTAATTAGGTGTAATTATTGAAAGTATAATTGGTGTAGATAATAGCTGCGCTGGACTAGCTAGCACATGTCGAAGCGCTTTCTGAGAACAGTTTACAGGAAAAATGTTAACCTGAGTGTGAGAAGATCAGTGCAGACTCCCATGCAAGTGGCAATATTCAGGCCCAGCAATCACAAAACAATAATTCCAGCTCTCTATCCATGGCTGATGTGTGTCCAGGTAATCTCAGCTATATCCTCTGATATACTATTATTATACACCTTCTTAACCCTGAAGAAAGCGGGGCTGCCAGCTTCCCTCATCTCAGGACATTAGAAGGATATTGATGTATACAGTTGTATACTAATTCAGAAAAGCTCAAAAAATATTCCTAACCCTTGTCTGCTGACACACAGTGTACGTGTTTGTGACGCGCCCCCTGGGCCAGTGTTGTTTGGGGGATACCCGGAGCCGGATCAGATGGGGGTTGTAGTCTCCGAGTGGCGGTGACCCGGTCCGTGCCCAGGGTGTCAAGCTCAGTGTGTGGCAGTCCTACAGATGTTACTGAATGTTCTTTAGTGTCGACTAAGCCACCCGTTGATTTGCGGTCACTACGGCCGCCGCTGCAGCAGGGTCCGCTGAGGCTGGTGGTGTGTGTGCAGCTCAGGTAGGTTAACCCCCAACGGGAGGGGTATAGCCTCAGGGGGTCAGCTGCAGAGGATGGTGGTTGTGGAGGTGCAGTGAGGATGGTAATGACACTCAGAGTCGGGCTGTGCAGTTCAGGGTTTTTACTTACTGCTTTTGTGTTGGTCACTCCGGCCTTGAGTGACCGCCCGAGCCGTGCTGCGTCCACCAGGTCCTGGACTCGGCCAACCCCCAGGTGATTCTGGAGCGTGTTCCTGAGCTCCCTTTCTGACTTGTCCTTCTCTCTGGCCTTCCCCACCAGGGATCCACCTAAGTCCGGCTCCCTCGGGCCTCTTGTTGGTAAAACCTTTGTCTCTGGGTTCCCTGACCCTATTCTTGGTTTGCCTTCCGGGTGGATTTAGTGGGTGGTCGTGGCAGATCCTGCCCACGACCTCCGGTCTCTGGCTAAGGATTAGTGCCCTCCACCAGCTTGGGATCCGGTACCCTTGTGCCAACTCTTCACCCTCTGGTCTAATTTTGGGTTCTTGGAGTTCCCTCTTCTCCCCCTCTGGGTCCTTCTTTTCTCCTCTCTCTCACTCTCTTGGCCTTGGAGCTGGCTGAGCTGCTCTGCTTGTCTGACCAAACCTCTACAAAAGACCCTGTTCTAAGATGGTTCCCACCTTATATACTCCCTCTATGTGTGAGCTCAGGTGACCAGCACCCCATGAGCTCCTAGCATTACCCAGACTGCTCCCCCTATCTGCCCCTACACTACTGGGATGTTCCACCCCCCTCCCACTCCAGCCAGGGACAGACGCTGTCGTACCTGCACATTTCTCTAGTGGGAGTACCATTGGTCTGTCCCCCGGAAATGGGATGTATGTAGTGCATGCAGCCTACTGAGCTCAGTTCCACACTCCATCCTTACCCGGGAGTGGAATACCACACCTCTGGCTTGAGGCGCAATACCCCTGTAGCAGCCGAATCCTCAGGGTGCTACATTTGTATTCCTTCATTGGCTGCAGCATATTTCTGCAGCAGCATATTAATTAAATATTATGGGTTTTTTTTGCATTGTGCATTGTGGCCCCCTCTTGGGCTGTGCACCCATATCTACCTATTTTCCCCAAATAGTTGGGTGCTATCTCATTTCCAGTTTATTTGAGGACAGGTTGGCACATAGAGAGGTAAATTATAATAATGTAGGGTCCATCCATAAGGCACACCTTGTCGTGGTTGGATGGCTTCTACACTTTTGATGAAAGTAAATCTTAACTAAGAATCTCACGTTTTATGTGTATAGCAATAGTGGAAGTAATGTATTCATTCATCACAGTGGGCTGTCACATAGTATATGTATATATGTTTGTATATTACAGCGTATGTCTGCACCTGCATATTAATTTGAAGCACCGCTCCAGCGTTTTTTGTTATTTCAGCGCTGAAGTGGTGTCGCTAATCTAAGTTTCCTGATCCCTAGTCTTATACTGACAGCATCTGCCAGGAGTTTGTATGTTCTCCCCGTGTTTGCGTGGGTTTCCTCCGGGTTCCCACACTCTAAAGACATCCTGATAGGGAATGTAGATTGTGAGCTCCAATGGGGACAGCGATGATGATGTCTGTAAAGCGCTGTGGAATTAATGGCGCTATATAAGTGAGTAAAATAAATAAAATACTTACCAGCTGCCGTCTTCATCTTTTAAAGGCTCTGGATGAGTGCCACCATCTTGTGACCGCAATTTCTGACTGGCCGGAAGTCAGAGGTAATGGCACGAGCTCTCAGTG
Source organism: Phyllobates terribilis (assembly GCF_046119375.1). NCBI lineage: Eukaryota > Metazoa > Chordata > Amphibia > Anura > Dendrobatidae > Phyllobates > Phyllobates terribilis. Next base: position 280,921,843 of record NW_027362767.1, read on the forward strand.
TGAGTCTATAAGAGACTCGTTCTGGCTCTCATAGACTTACATTAAAGGGAACCTGTCGTCACGATTTATCATGTTAAAATAAAGGTATGGTCATAATGGCGCTTTTATACTGATTTAATAGATACCTCTAGGGAAGAAATCTGCAGCATGGTTCTTGTTTAATTCACGTTAGATGTTTTGGAACAATATCCTCCTCGTGCATCAAGGATAGGGTTTTCGGCTCTGCCACGGCCCCTCTCCGTTTGTACGAGCCTCCTTTTTTTAAAATGCACGAAGAGGATATTGCACTAAAACTTCTAACATGAATTAAACGAGAATCAGGATTCTGATTTATTCCCTAGAGGTATCTAGTAAATCAGTATAAAAGTGCCGTTATGGCCATACATTCATTTTAACACACTAAATTGTGACGTCAGGTTCCCTGTAAGAAGTGACTTCCGGATCGCCCAGCAAACACTGGAGTGATCCGACAGGTCACAAAGTGCTGGAGACCGACTAGAGCTACGCTGATAAGAAGACTGCAGCTGGTAACCATGAGATTAGTTAAGATTAAATGCAAGGAATTTAGGTTTGAAGCACCACTCCAGCACTGCAATAAAAAAATCCTGGAGTGGTGCTTTACTACTATAGGTGTGATGGCCCTTTTTTATGTTTTTTTTTGTTGTAAAAAAAACACTGATTGTCCTGAAAAGAAAGTCCTCCTACACCCTCATCAACAAAAAAAAATATGTTCTGGCTCAACATACCAAAACAAAAGATAATATTGTTTTTAAAGTGATATTGTTTCACAAAAGAAATAAACATACACATAATACATATTATTACATACAGTACAGACCAAAAGTTTGGACACACCTTCTCATTTAAAGATTTTTCTGTATTTTCATGACTTTGAAAATTGTACATTCACACTGAAGGCATCAAAACTATGAATTAACACATGTGGAATTATATACTTAACAAAAAAGTGTGAAACAACTGAAAATATGTCTTATATTCTAGGTTCTTCAAAGTAGCCACCTTTTGCTTTGATGACTGCTTTGCACACTCTTGGCATTCTCTTGATGAGCTTCAAGAGGTAGTCACCGGAAATGGTCTTCCAACAATCTTGAAGGAGTTCCCAGAGATGCTTAGCACTTGTTGGCCCTTTTGCCTTCACTCTGCGGTCCAGCTCACCCCAAACCATCTCGATTGGGTTCAGGTCTGGTGACTGTTGAGGCCAGGTCATCTGGCGTAGCACCCCATCACTCTCCTTCTTGGTTAAATAGCCCTTACACAGCCTGGAGGTGTGTTTGGGGTCATTGTCCTGTTGAAAAATAAATGATGGTCCAACTAAACGCAAACCGGATGGAATAGCATGCCGCTGCAAGATGCTGTGGTAGCCATGCTGCTTCAGTATGCCTTCAATTTTGAATAAATCCCCAACAGTGTCACCAGCAAAGCACCCCCACACCATCATACCTCCTCCTACATGCTTCACGGTGAGAACCAGGCATGTAGAGTTCATCCGTTCACCTTTTCTGCGTCGCACAAAGACACGGTAGTTGGAACCAAAGATCTCAAATTTGGACTCATCAGACCAAAGCACAGATTTCCACTGGTCTAATGTCCATTCCTTGTGTTCTTTAGCCCAAACAAGTCTCTTCTGCTTGTTGCGTGTTCTTAGCAGTGGTTTCCTAGCAGCTATTTTACCATGAAGGCCTGCTGCACAAAGTCTCCTCTTAACAGTTGTTGTAGAGATGTGTCTGCTGCTAGAACTCTGTGTGGCATTGACCTGGTCTCTAATCTGAGCTGCTGTTAACCTGCGATTTCTGAGGCTGGTGACTCGGATAAACTTATCCTCAGAAGCAGAGGTGACTCTAGGTCTTCCTTTCCTGGGGCGGTCCTCATGTGAGCCAGTTTCTTTGTAGCGCTTGATGGTTTTTACAACTGCACTTTGGGACACATTCAAAGTTTGCCCAATTTTTTGGACTGACTGACCTTCATTTCTTAAAGTAATGATGGCCACTCGTTTTTCTTTACTTAGCTGCTTTTTTCTTGCCATAATACAAATTCTAACAGTCTATTCAGTAGGACTATCAGCTGTGTATCCACCTGATTTCTGCACAACACAATTGATGGTCCCAACCCCATTTATAAGGCAAGAAATCCCACTTATTAAACCTGACAGGGCACACCTGTGAAGTGAAAACCATTTCCGGTGACTACCTCTTGAAGCTCATCAAGAGAATGCCAAGAGTGTGCAAAGCAGTCATCAAAGCAAAAGGTGGCTACTTTGAAGAACCTAGAATATAAGACATATTTCCAGTTGTTTCACACTTTTTTGTTAAGTATATAATTCCACATGTGTTAATTCATAGTTTTGATGTATTCAGTGTGAATGTACAATTTTCATAGTCATGAAAATACAGAAAAATCTTTAAATGAGAAGGTGTGTCCAAACTTTTGGTCTGTACTGTATATATATATATTTTTTATTTTTTTGCTATGTTATCTTTTGTATCTTGCCGGGTGAATTCCATGGAAAAAAACAATGACAGAATAGATCTCTTTTGCTCACCTTGCCGCCACAAAAATGTAATAAAACGTGATCAAAATGTACCCAACTCTCCCAACAGAAAAATAAAAACGGTTATGGTATTTGGTATGTTGTTTCGTATTGCCGTAATGGTAATAACACAGAATGAAGCTCCTATGCCAGTTGTATAACACTATCACATCTGTAAAAGAATACACCATAACTGGGGAAATATTACAATTTTAACTTTCTGCCATGTTCTGTTCATTAATATTTTGAAGACACTTTTAAGTGACGGCACCCTTTGATGAATGACTTGAGAGGTGTAGGTTATAAAAATGGGTTTCTTCTCTGATTTTTATAATTATTTTACCTTATAGCCTCTGGGATGGTCCCCCACTGCTTTGTATTTTAGGTCTCAAATGCACAGGATGCTCTATCATTCCTAAGTTCAAATGTCCAGCTAAAAAATTTGGGCAACACATAAGATATTTATAAATCTTTTCACGATGGCACATGCACAACGTATAGAACTCTGAAATGGCATATCTATGGAAAAAATGCAATTATTACTCTGCAATGCAAAATTCATTCCGTACTAATTTCTTAGGTGTCAAAATGCTCACTATGCCCCTTTATAAATGCCTTAAGGAGTATAGTTTCCAAAACATAGTCACTTAGCGAGGGTTTCCTATATTTTTTCCTTAGATCTTCTGAATTTGTAGGTCAATGTTGTGTAAATCACCAAATTACCGTAAGCCTTGATTGGGCATAATGCTCTTTAACTTCTGATGCCGGTCACATGTCCAGCATAAAGATTAGGACCACATGTAGGGTGTTGATAAAACCAGAAAACAACGCAGAAAAATATTGGAAATATTCACTCTGCAACATCAATTGTGCACTAATTTCTGTAAAACACCTGTGCAGTTAAAATACTATATCCTTGGATGAATGTCTTGAGAGGTGTAGTTTCCAAGATGGGGCCACTTCTGGAATATTTACATTGTACTAATACCCTTGGGGCTCAAAACAATTTCAGTCAAATTTGCACTACAAAAGCCAAAATTGTGCTCCACCCTTTTTGAGCTCTCGTGCCAAAACCAGCGGCATACCGCTAATAACGACAGACCACAAGGCCACCATGAGGCTCATGACTTCAACGACCCATGGCCAAGCGGGACTTTCTCTCACAGTATCCTAATTTCAATGATATCTGCATCCTCAGAATGCAGATACAATTGAGTTAGTGGTGTAACAAGGAGGCATCAGCTCCCTGTTTCACCATTTAGCCTGTGCATCTGAGTTTCAGCACAACCGGTGCAATGACGTTACCAGCTGCATGGAGTTTCAGTCGACACACTGCACAGACTGGAAAGCACAGTGGGGAAACGGGGTTAGGTGAGTATTTTATTGTTATTTTGTCAGTTATTGTGCTATCCTAGTGTGTATGAGGGGCTGTGGGGGCATCATACTGTGTGGGAAGCCTGTGAAGGCATCATACTGTGTGTGGAAGCAATCATACTCCAGGTGAGAGACTGTGAGGATTATCATACTATGTGGGAGGAGGTGTAGGAATATCATACAGTGTGTGGGCTCTAAGGGGCATCATACTTTGGAGGGGGAGCTATGGGACATCATACTATATGTAGGAACAGTCATACTCTTTGGGGGCGCTCTGGAGGCAATCGCACTGTTTAGTGGGTTAGGGGGTAAGTCATACTGTGTAGAAGACCAGCAGAGGCCATCATACTGTGTGGGTGGTTCGTGGGGACCATCACACTCTGCGTGTGGGGCTGTTGGTGCCATCATACCTTGTGTGGGGGCCATGACAATGATACAGTGTGTGTGTGCTGGAGGGCAACTTGCTGTGTGTGGTGATATCATGCTACGTCTGGGGAAATCTTACTATATGGTGCCGGAATCATACTGTGACTAGGATAACTGTGAGTGCATCATAACAGGTGGGCTTCATAATATTTGGGGGGAAGTGTGGGGACATCATACTGTGTGGAGAACACTTTAGGGACACCATACTGTGTTTGGGGCACTATGGGGACATTATACTGTGTTAGGGGCACTGTGGCAGCATCATATTGTGTTGGAGGGACTCTGGATGCATCATACTTTGAGATGTCACTATTGCATAATCATACTGGCCATGTGGGGGTACTGTAGGGTAATTCGTTCTGGGTGTATTTTTATGGGCATCATACTCTATGGTGGCCACAAAATGTTTATCATAATGGGTGAGAACTTTAATGGCTTTCATTAGAGGCACAAGTACTGTGTTCATGCCGCAATGCATGTCCCTTTCCCTGTCTTTCACAGTTGGGAGGTATGCCCTTATATAACTGCACCTATGCACCCCTCCTCAGCAGAATATTTTGTTTGGGGGGACGGCTATGAAGGGGACACACTTAGGACTTTTGCTATGGTGCCTAATGATTTTTATTTACACTCCTGACAAAAACAATAGTATTATCTCACATTGAAAAATTGTTTAACAATTTCTGTGTTATTTTTCTACTATCAATTCTTGTAAAAATGAAAAATTGGGACTAAAACAACATTTTGCTGGAAAAAATAGAATTTTTCATTTTTATGCCCCAATGATTTTAAATCATGTAAACACCTGTAGTGTCACCCTTAGATGAATTCCTTGCGGATTGTAGTTTCCAAAATGCAGTCACTATAGGACGGGAGATTCTGCTGCTATGGTACCTAAGGGGCTCTGCAAATGCAAAGTGGTGCCTACAAAATATTTCAGAAAAATCTGTGCTCCAAAAGCCATATGGTGCTCTTTCCATTCCGAACCATGCCGTAAAGTGTAAGACCACATATAGGGTATTGCCAGACTTGGAGAAATTATGTAACAAATTGTGGGTTAAAAATGAAAAGTTTGAGGCTAAAACAACATTTCTTAAAAAAATATTGAGTATACTATTTTCACAGCCCATTTTTATAAAAGTCTGAAATATCTGTATATGATCACTACACATCCCAGAAGAATATCTTGAGGAGTGCAGCTTCCAAGTTAGGGTCACTTTTAGGCCACGGCCCCACTATCAGTATTCGGTCAGTATTTTTTCTCAGGAGTGGGAGTCAAAACCAGGTGAGGAACAATCAGAGAAAAGGTATAATAGAAACAAGTCACCAATTCTGAATTTATCACCCACTACTGGTTTTGGCTCCAACTCCGGAGAAAAAATACTGATCAAATACTGACCAAATACTGATAGTGGGGCCATGGCCTTAGAGAGATTCTGCTACTCAGGTACCACCATAGTGACTCTGAAATTGGGATATGATGCTCGCAAGCTATTTCAGCAAAATCTCGCTCTAAAAGCCAAATGGCAGTACTTCTCTTTTGTGCCCTGCTTTGTGCCCAAACATCCAGAGGCCGGTGATTTACACCAGAGATCAAAGGGATTCACAGCACAGAAGCAAAGTAGATAAAGAACAAGATAGTTGGTAAATGTTCAGCCGCCTCCGAACACTTTTCAGAAAAACACAATGGAGATACTACAACTTGTATTATTACCTGTATTGAAAAGGTTAAAAAACCATTGAGAGGTGGGGATCACAGGAGAAAATTACTTAACAGAGAATCCTGGTGGATCTATGCACTAAATACACACATGCCATCTGGCATGAATATCAGCCACGATCTATCATTATGAATAAAATTGTTCCCTATTATATTGCATTTTTTCCATATAGATTTTCTTGTATTGTTGTATAGGGTATATTCAGACAGTCTTTATATACTAATTTTATTCACACATACGTTTTTATTGAATGTTTATTATTCTTCATGTTGATTGGATATCTCAAGCCATGTGATGTGGACAGGATATGATATATAACGCTCCTTTCTTGTGTCTTTCACTGTGCTATGATTAAGGACATATAGTCTGAAACGCGTTTGTCTGTATCGTGACTTCCTAGGTGATTTATACACCTTTTTATGTAACCTAATAAAGTTTCTAATTTTTATGAAAATTTTTGTAGCTGGAACATCATACATTTTTTTCCATTCCCTCATAAAGTGACACTGGTCAGAATCCAAAAAATTGGCCTGGTCAAGAAGGTGAAAACAGGCTCGGGGGGTGAAAGGGCCCATATGTGGCTGTGCAGTACTGATTAGCCATATGGCGAGACTCGGGAGGGGCGGAGCACTTTTTGCCTCCTGAAGCGCAGACTTTCCTAGAATAGTTTGCAGACTCCATATACAGAGTCCCTACGTGCTATAAGAGCAGAATCCCCCTCAAGTGACCCCATTTTGGAAATTATACACCTTTGTGAATTTATCTACAGGGACGATACACCTTTGTGAATTTATCTACAGGGACGATGTAGGAACAATTTTGACTCCATGGGTGTTTTTCAGAAACAAGCAGCAGTGGATGTTGCTAAGTGAAGATTGCAAACTGCCATTGTAATAACCAGTACGTTGTAGTGACCAGTACGTTGTAGTGACCAGTACGTTATTCCCAGCTCGTGCTTCTAGAGACATGCACCCGTAACTTAGGCGGGCTCTCATCGCTACAGGAATACCAAACATGTGGACACTAACTGCTGTTTAAGCACACTGTGTAGCTCAGAAGGGAGGGAGACATTGGATTTGGGAGTGCAAAGTTCGCTGGATTTCTTTTGGAGGGCGAAGAGCTATTTTCCAGAGCCTTTGTGCTACCAGTAACATGGAAGCCCCCTATATTTCCTTTAACAGATGATGGACCCAAGTGGGGACTTTTTTTTTGTGAATGGAATTAAACTTTTATTGGGAACATTGGGAACACTGAGCACTTATATCGGGGTTTCCATTTAAATCTCCGAGTGACGTGATTCAGATGAAAACCCCGAGGGATCCATTCACTATAATGAGGCAGCAGTTACTCTGCACGCTGTCTGGCCTCTGTTTAGCATCGTCCTTTTCAGAAGTGCACAAAACTGTGACCGACGGCACTTTTATGCACGCCTAATAAAAAGATTGACACCGCTGGATCATAGGCCAGACGGCATCCACAATACCTCCATCTGCCTCACTATAGGAAATCTTCCGCCGGTGTTTCTGCCTGAATCACCTATTTCACAGATTTACATGGAAACCCCGGTATAAGTGCTCAGCGCTGACCGCTGAATAAATGTGAGCCGAGCCTTACTGCGATCTTTGGGAGGCAGAATGAATAAATCAATAGAAGGTGAAGAATTTGTTTTATTTATTTTTTACGCCGTTCCTTGTGCGATGTAATTGATTAGGCAACTTTATTCTTCGGGTCGGTGAGATTACCAGATTTATATTGGGTTTTTATGATTGACAGTTGTCACACACTAAAAGACGATTTTTAATTGTAAAAACAAGTTTTCGCATAGCCATATTTTGAGAGCTATAAGTTTTCCATATTTTTGCCGACAGAGTCATGTAAAGGCTTGTTTTTTTGCGGGACGAGTTGACATTTTCATTGATATCATTTTTGGGCACATGACATTTTTTGATCACTTTCTATTCTGTTTTTTGGGAGGCTGAATGAACAAAAACCAAAAATTCAGGAATTGTTTTTCTGAAATTTTTTTATGCCGTTCCATGTGTGGTAAAATTGATAAGGCAGCTTTATTTTTCAGGTCAGTACGTTTACAGTGGTACTACATTTATATTGTTTTTTTACATTTTGGCACTTTTACACAATAAAAAACTATTTTATAGAAAAAATAATTATTTTTGCATCGCTTTTTTACAAGCTGTAACTTTTTTATTTTTCCGCTAACAGCTGTGTGGCATCTTGTTTTTTGCAGTACAAGATGCCGTTTTCAGCGGTACCATTTTTATTTACATTCGTCTTTTTGATCACGTTTTATTCCACTTTTTGTTCGGCGGTATAATGATAAAGCATAGTTTTTTGCATTGTTTTTCATTTATTTTTTATGGTGTTCACTGAAGGGGTTAACAAGTGGGACAGTTTTATAGGTCGGGTCATTCGGTGATACCAAATATGTGTGCTTTTTTTGTTTATTTTTTTTTTACACAAATAATTGTATATTTTTCTTTTTGTTTGTTCTTTATTTTGTGATTTTTTTAATATATATTTTCAAATGTTTATTTTCTTATTTTTACTGTATCACATTTTTCCACTATGGGACATCAACTTTCCCTACTCTTATCACTGCACTGCAGAGCATCAGATCAGCGTCTGACATTCAGGGAGGAGGCGTCTCAGCTTCCTTCCTACAGGAACCTGAAGGGCCCCGCGGCAATCTTGGGAGCAGGGGTCACTATGGAGACCATCAGCATAACGCGATTGGATCGCGTTGTGCTGATGGAAGCACAGAGGGAGTTCACTCCCTCTACAATGCCCTGCGATGACACTTTCACTATTGACAGCGTCATCACAGGGGTTAAACGCCCGCAATCTAGCACCAATCGTGGGCGTTGCTGTGGGGTGTCAGCTCTCACATAGCCTGCGCAATCGCGGCAATGTATACGGCACTTTGCAGGGACACAGCTTGCACAGCGCCGTATATACAGTACAGACCAAAAGTTTGGACACACCTTCTCATTTAAAGATTTTTCTGTATTTTCATGACTATGAAAATTGTACATTCACACTGAAGGCATCAAAACTATGAATTAACACATGTGGAATTATATACTTAACAAAAAATTGTGAAACAACTGAAAATATGTCTTATATTCTAGGTTCTTCAAAGTAGCCACCTTTTGCTTTGATGACTGCTTTGCACACTCTTGGCATTCTCTTGATGAGCTTCAAGAGGTAGTCACCGGAAATGGTTTTCACTTCACAGGTGTGCCCTGTCAGGTTTAATAAGTGGGATTTCTTGCCTTATAAATGGGGTTGGGACCATCAGTTGTGTTGTGCAGAAGTCTGGTGGATACACAGCTGATAGTCCTACTGAATAGACTGTTAGAATTTGTATTATGGCAAGAAAAAAGCAGCTAAGTAAAGAAAAATGAGTGGCCATCATTACTTTAAGAAATGAAGATCAGTCAGTCCAAAAAGTTGGGAAAACTTTGAAAGTGTCCCCAAGTGCAGTTGCAAAAACCATCAAGCGCTACAAAGAAACTGGCTCACATGAGGACCGCCCCAGGAAAGGAAGACCAAGAGTCACCTCTGCTTCTGAGGATAAGTTTATCCGAGTCACCAGCCTCAGAAATCGCAGGTTAACAGCAGCTCAGATTAAAGACCAGGTCAATGCCATACAGAGTTCTAGCAGCAGACACATCTCTACAACAACTGTTAAGAGGAGACTTTATGCAGCAGGCCTTCATGGTAAAATAGCTGCTAGGAAACCACTGCTAAGGACAGGCAACAAGCAGAAGAGACTTGTTTGGGCTAAAGATCACAAGGAATGGACATTAGACCAGTGGAAATCTGTGCTTTGGTCTGATGAGTCCAAATTTGAGATCTTTGGTTCCAACCACCGTGTCTTTGTGTGACGCCGAAAAGTTGAACGGATGGACTCTACATGCCTGGTTCCCACCGTGAAGCATGGAGGAGGAGGTGTGATGGTGTGGGGGTGCTTTGCTGGTGACACTGTTGGGGATTTATTCAAAATTGAAGGCATACTGAACCAGCATAGCTACCACAGCATCTTGCAGCGGCATGCTATTCCATCCGGTTTGCGTTTAGTTGGACCATCATTTATTTTTCAACAGGACAATGACCCCAAACACACCTCCAGGCTATGTAAGGGCTATTTGACCAAGCCGGAGAGTGATGGGGTGCTACGCCAGATGATCTGGCCTCCACAGTCACCAGACCTGAATCCAATCGAGATGGTTTGGGGTGAGCTGGACCGCAGAGTGAAGGCAAAAGGGCCAACAAGTGCTAAGCATCTCTGGGAACTCCTTCAAGATTGTTGGAAGACCATTTCCGGTGACTACCTCTTGAAGCTCATCAAGAGAATGCCAAGAGTGTGCAAAGCAGTCATCAAAGCAAAAGGTGGCTACTTTGAAGAAAAAAAAATATAAGACATATTTTCAGTTGTTTCACACTTTTTTGTTAAGTATATAATTCCACATGTGTTAATTGATAGTTTTGATGCCTTCAGTGTGAATGTACAATTTTCATAGTCATGAAAATACAGAAAAATCTTTAAATGAGAAGGTGTCTCCAAACTTTTGGTCTGTACTGTATACGGCGTATGTTGAGAAGGGGTTTATACTGTAAAGTTGTGGCAAAAGATATGAGACTGATGCAAATTTAGATTTTCATAAACTTTGCTGCTTTAGTGTTTTATAGATCTTTTAGTCAGATGTTTCTCTGGTTACAGAAGTACAATTATCAGAATTTCATACATTTTTTAACTTTTATTGACAAATTTATGCAAAGACTCACATTTTACAGTGTTGACCCGTATTTTTTGCAGACTTCTGTAATTTGCTCTGACATCCTGTATATCAGCTTCTGGGCCAAATCCTGACTGTTGGCAACCAAGTCTTGGTGTTTATCACAATTGTTCTGGTTTGGCCACCCACTTTATGAAGCTTGACCAGAGCTTCTCAATGGGATTGAGATCTGGGGAGTTTCTTTGCCATTGATCCAAAGTTTCAATATTTTGTTAACTGGGTCACTTAGTTACCAATTTTGCCTTATGGCATGGTGCGCCAACATGCTAGAAAAAGCTCTGTTCATCACCAAATTGCTTCTGGATCACTGGGAGAAGTTGCTCTTAGAGAATGTGTAGATCCCATTCTTTATTCATGGCAGTATTCTGAGGCAAAATTTCGATGAAGAAGTAACCCCACACCTGAGTGGTCTCAGGATCTTTACTGTTGGCATAACACAGGGCTCATGGTAGCGATCACCTTTTCTTTTTCCAGAGATTCATCAGAGAAAATGACTTTACCCCCGGTCCTCTGTAGTCCAATCCCTGTACTTTCTGCGTCTCTCCTGATGGGCGCAGTAATGAGAATATGAGCAATCTTATGAAACTGCCCTTTACACAACTCGACTTACTCCAGCTCTAATCACTATAGAACTTCTGTGATGGTTGACCATGGTCCTCCTTTAGTGCCCCATGCCTCTTAGGCTGTGTGCCCACGATGCGTTTCCGCGGCGGTATCTCCGCCCCGAAAACACATTAGAAACGCTTGGTACGATGTCTGTCATGGTTACCAATGATAATCCACATGTGCTGTGCACATGATGCGGAAATATCCGCAGCGGACTATCATTGTTGAAAAATCCGCAGCACAACCAATCGCGAAATCGCGCCCATTGACTTGCATTGAATCGCAGCAAACCCGCATGTATAATATCTATACATGCGGATTTGCTGCTTTTCAATGTAAATCAATCGTGCCGGAATCGCGCCGCGGCTGGTTCCCGGGTCGGGAGAGGAGGCCGCTACTGTTATCTGGCTGATAACAGCGAGAGCAGCGTGGATGGGAGAAGCGGCAGCCTGCTTCTCCCAGCCCGCGTGCCAGCGCCAGTTAAAAAATAAAATCAAAAAAGTAAAAATAATAAAATAAACCTTCATACTCACCTCTCCAGCGCCCTCGGTGTCCTCCTGGGTGATGCTGTCTGTCCGGCGGCTCACTGCACACAGCGGTGCGCGGGCTCACGCCCCGCAGTGTGCTTCCAGGACCTGCGATGACGTCACTGATCACCTGATGGTCACGCAACCATCAGGTGACCAGTGACGTCACCGATCAGCTGATGGTCGCGTGACCATCACGTGATCAGTGCCGCAGCAATCAGCTGATGGCCACGTAACCATCAGCTGATTGCTAAAGCCGGTAATCAGCTGATTGGTCTCATGACGGATCAGCTGATGCTGAGCGTGGGAAGATTCACAAGAATTTTCCCACGCTCTCTATCTCACCGGGGCTTAGCAGCTAATCTTCAGCTGATGAACCCCAGTGACCCCCTGCAGCACTGTATACTGACAGAAGGTGATTTTACTCCCCTGTCAGTATACAGTGCTATATTCTACAGCTGTGACATCGTTGACGGCGGACAGGTGAGGAATATTGTTGTTTGTTTTTTTACGTTATTTTCAGGAGATCGAGGGCTTTGCGGATGCCTGTAATAAAAAAAATTGTAGAACCGTGTCTGTTTTATTTCATTAAAATTCTTTATTCTGGCCATGTCTTTTATTGAAAAAGCGCCGACCATTTTAGTACGCGGTTAGTAATTAGGGCGTCTTATAGACGCCCTTCATTACTAACCTGGGCTTCACGTCAGCCGCCAATGCAAGCCTGACATGAAGCCCAACCCCATTACCCCCTGCCACCGCTACAGGGCAGCGTGGAAGAGCGAGGCTAAGCGCCAGATTTGGCGCATCTCATGGATGTGCCATTTCTGGGCCTGCTGAGGGGTGATATTAATAGCCTCGGAGGGGGCTAATTTTCATGGCCCCTTCCATGGCTATTAATATCAGCCCGCAGTTGTCTAGTTTAGCCTTTGCTGGCTAGATTTTATAGGGGGACCCCATGTCAATTTTTTTCTGGGGTCCCCCTGTATTCTAGCCGGTAAAGGCTAAACAAACAGCTGTGGACTGATATTAATAGTCATGGATCATTGTTGGCTAATGGCCCCTTCCACGGCTACTAATATCATCCCCCAGTGGTCGGCTTTTCCTCTGCTGGTTTTAAAAATGACGCGGGAGCGCACGCCATTTTTTTTCTATTTTAGGCTTTGTGCCCATAATTCAGACGTAGCACCTCTTTGGACGCAAATTTTTGCTGCATCCAAAACGTTGCATTCTATTGAACACAGGTAAATCCACATGTGTTCACTGAACCATGCATATTTACTGCATTCTATACTTTCTAGTGGTCAAATTTCTGTTGTGGAGACTAGTGACTCCACAAGAGAAATTGACGTGCTGCGGTCCTGAAAGACGTGCCGCATGTCAGTGTCCACGGGTGATCGGCAGCCTCTGATGCACACATAGCGGACATGGGATTTCTAGAGATCCCATCCACTATAACGTAACATCTGGATGCTGAGGGTTTGACGCTGTATAAACACGCCGCGTCAAACCTGCAGCGGCTCCTAGCCGTGGCCACATACCCAAACTCACCCGCAGCATGTCAATTTCTGTAGCAGACACGCTCTTCTCCACTGCCGATTTTGACCAATTGAAGTGTTATTATATGCGGTGGATTCACATGTACCGACAACAAAAGTGCGGCATTATAACTTTGCGTTTTGGACGCAACATAAATACTTTGTGTCCAAAGCGCAGCTAAGTGCTGATCAGGAGACGGAGGTAGGGGCTAACAAACCAGCTGTGAGATGTTAATTATGGTCAGGGAAAAATGTTTGCCTAGTGGCACATTCCCAGGCTAAAAAAAAACAGCTCACAGCAGTCGCATAAATTACGTGAATAGAAATGCTAATGAAGATTGGGTGAATGGGACTAGCTGACACCCAGCTCTTTTCTTTGGTGATGTCAAGGTGTTAATCAGACATTTTCATGACCAAACAAAGTAAAGAAATACACATACACGTACACTTTATTTGAAATACAACAGACCCATTCTTTAATCATCCAAGGGCTTAAGCAATGTCCCACCAACTTTATTTAGCTCCAAAAATCATTCATTGATGCTCAAAAATGCTTAAAAAAACACATGTAAAAAACACGTCAAAAACGCATGTAAAAACCGCATGTGTTTTTTCTGGCAAGGAGAGACAAAAACGCTAAGGAAATTTCTGCTTCAAATCTGCATCGTAGGCACATAGCCTTACACTAGTGATGCCAGGATCCACATAGAGCTCATGACACATGACCCAGCCCCACCTGGAAGCATTTGTGATTAGGTCAGATCAGGGCAATTTAAAAGCCATTACAGTATTGTCATGGGGATGGCAGTTCCTAAAATTAAATTTTATTTGCAAAAAAAAAAAACTAGAAAAGCTGCCAATATTGTGAAGGTTATACCAAATGTCTAACATTATCAGAATCACCACCAGCAAAAATTAACCTTTATTGTTAAACAATTTTAAAAGAAACTACATAGAAAATTGTTTTGCAAAAAAAAGCATAGTGATAAAGTACTCAAATGTGAATTAAAAAAATTAATTTGATAAATCATCAACTACTACATAGTTTGACCTTTCATAAGACATCATTCTGACATCCATTTTTCATGTATGTGTTCTTTCCGTGCTTTTCACTCATGGAACACATAACCAGTCGTCTATGGGAATGAGTCTGTCAAAAAAGTGCATAGCATTCAGAGGCCATTATCGTCTCATTTCAATGGTGTCAATTTTTTATTTTTTTTTTGCATAGGAGAAAAAACGGATGCTAAAATTTTTGCCTAATGTTAAATGGATACCCATAAAAAAGTATAAATCAGAAAAACTCTCAATTGATGTGCAAAATGTACAGAAAAGCTATTTCAAAATGTTATATCACGGGATTAAAACCAATTATATAGGTTATGATATTATTCTGAAATAGCCAACCTGTACCTATTAGAATAACCATTATACCCTGAGACTATTGCCCCATCGTCCATAGTGCCAATGCTGAGAATAAGGAGTAGTGGAGGGTATTACACTTGTGATACTATATTTGATGAGTCTCACATGTTGCTGTGATGCATTCTTTGGCCTCAATCTTCTGAAATTGCAGCAAATTCCAGCGATATTGTTATGATTTTGCAAATTCATGGAAAAAAATGTTCTGCGGCCCTAACATGTAACCCCAGGCTTGTAGCACTGAAATACCGGCCATTGATCTCACTTTAGTCTATATACTCTCGGGTGGTACTCCCATTATGAAAGCACTTATTTCATGAAACAAAGGCTAAATGTATTCATATTTGTTTGACGGAAAGTCTAGAGCAGCAATCAATGATAACTAGAGAAAGGGAAAAGGAGAAACCCAATCCTGTTCTTAAAACTTTATTTACTGGCGGGCTGCCATGGGCTACAAATGCATAATACTACTTATAATTTCTCTTCCCCAAAGTGCAGACAAGTATTGAAAGTAGGGAACAGTTTTATAAATTGGCAGTGAATTTTATAAACTAGCTGCTGTTCAGACCTCATTACATGGAGGCATGTTCCTGCCATAAATATCACTATAATCATCTAGTAAACTTAAATAGGCTATATAAAAGAGCCAAAGTATGGTTCTGCTCTTCTTTTATATGGCAATGAGCAGTCAGCCTCAGTTACTGTTTTTGATGGGGTAAGCCAAGAAAGCAGAGTAACATGTCCAGAGAGATATATAAAATGCTCTATATAAGTAATGCAGAAACTGCATGAAAACAAGCCAAACTGATTTGTAATTTGTTCAGTGATATTTAGCAGCATATAAGATACTTAATGATGGCCTACCACTGTAGATCGCTGTGATAAGAATCAGTAGTTTAGCCTGTATTCTTTACACTTAATTTTACTTCTTAATATTATTAGTTGCATGTGAAATATAAGAAGATGCTGCATTCTTAGTCACTATCATAATTTCCTATTAGTACATATGGGCATCATGCAGGGGGGTATGCTCCGCTCTGGGTTAGTAGATCTTAACCAAGAACCTTAAAGAGGTTGTCCACTACTTTTACATTGATGGCCTTTCCTTAGGATAGGTCATCAATGTCTGATCGGGCAGGGTCCGACACCCGGCACCCCCACCAATCAGCTGCTATCAGTGGCGGCCGCCGGCAAGAGGTACTCACTTACTGGGTTGCTCTGTCTACTTCTAGTAGCCGATGCCAGGTACTGCACATCCGCCTCCTATTCAATTGAATGGGAGGTGGATCTGCAATACACCGCGGTGGCCACTATCACTTGACGGCGGAGTCCCACAGGTGAGCACTTCCGGCCAGTGGCTGCCGCCGCCAGCACTGATAACTGCTGATCGGCGGGGATGCCGCGTGTGGGACCCTGGCCGATCATACATTGATGCCCTATCCTACGGATAGGGCATCAGTGTAAAAGTAGTGGACAACCCCTTTAATGGGAGGCAGATGTGCAGTAACAAGCCCCGGCCACTACAAGTAGACATAACAGCTCGGCGAGTGAACACTTCTGGCTGGTGGCCACCACCACCAGTAACACCACCTATCCTAAGGATAGGCCATCAGTGTAAAAGTAGTGGATAACCTCTTTAATGTTTTTCGTATTGCTTCAGATGAAACAGACACTGTTAAAGGAAACTGCTAACAAGGATTTTTAGGTGATAGGGCAAGCAGGGTTCAAAACTCTATCTGAGGCCACCATCTAAATTTCCAAAAAGCTGGATTTAGACATGCCCCCCGGAGAGCCATTAAATTCAGTTAGGCAAACGAAGTCAAAAACATATAAAACTTTGGACTTTGACCCCTTTTATCCATCTTTTTAGCCAGACACAATAGCTTAGCCTGCTATGCTCCATTGGGAAACACTGCAATCCCATTTCTCTGGGATTCCGACAGAAGTCTCTGAGCCGCACAGATATGGTCTGAACCTGGCCCAAGATTGTTACCATCCAATTCCCTTCTGATTCACAAAATAAGACTAATTTTATAACCATGTGTAAATTTCCAAATCTTCAACTAAAACTTTTTAACAGTGCAGGACTCTTTGAAATGGAATGTCGAAATTCACTTTAAGGTATTTTCTACTTATAAACATCTTTCTTTAGTGTATTCGTGTGCTGAAATGTAATTTTGTAGCATATTTCATTCACCAGTGAGTCACAGTGAATGGAGTCTTGAGCGGTGCACAGATGAGCGCTGAACCCAGCCTAAGGCTGAGTCTACACCAGTTAACCTCTGGCATGACATGACTATGGATTGGCAATGTTTCCTGACCGGCGATCGTTTAATAGTCTGTGTAGACCGACTGCACTTCAGATGCACACATGACAGTCAGTAATAGATGATTGGGTGCACACAGGCTGGTCTTGTTCTCGGCAGCACAGTCCTTACACAGGACGATGCTTTGCGAGAACAGTGATCTTTTAGCAAATTGAAAAGATCATTGATGAACAAGCGTTTTCCTTATTTGTTGGGTGATCATGAGCCTGTTTACACTGCGCTCGTTCCCAATAATTGTGCAATGTAAGGCATCCTTAGTCTTTACAAACACTCTTTGGTAATTTAATCATAGTAGGATGCAGACTGATTTCTGACTTTCCATGGTGAATGCTATCAGTCTTTTGCACCAAATCAGTTTCAGATGAAATTTCTGTATTGGTGCATTCAGAGATTCCTTTGAGGAAAATATGAACATTTCTATCTGCATCTGTTTTTTGTATTTGTTATCTGACTTATACTTCTAAGGAAACGAGATTTTCTAGCTGAGTACTCAATCGTATGTATATTAAAACAGAGACAAATTATGTGGGGAAAAGCTGGCACCAGGACACATCATCAATATTAGAGCATTTACTTGGCCTAGACTTGACCCTGTACTAAAGATCAAAATTGAAGTTGCTTAACCCATTGGCTTTATGTCAGGGGTCTGCACACTGAATTCAATAGAGGTACACCTTCGGTCAAGTCAAATTTATAGATTTACACCGGGCATTCAGCCATTCTTTTCTTCATCTCATCGCTCAGATAAATCACCTCATTGTTTTGCAGCTGTTCCCCTGTAATTTGTAAGAGGGTGGACATCTGCCTATTAATACCCAACCCCCGCACGTTACATAAGTCTAAATTATTAAGGTGCAGGGGCTCAGTAGACTTTCCATTACTTATATGTTTACCCCCCTAATCATTCTTCTTTGTAATGTTTTAGTCCAGACAAGTGTTTGCCAATGGGAACAATGGACTGCAAATTGAGGGTTATTTTCCATTGTCTAAAAATTACCCCTAAACTGTTTGGATGAAAAATGTATTTTTATACCTCGTCTTGGGTTCTGCCATATTCAGAAGGACTTGAGCGTGAATTCCAAAGTAAAATTGTAATGAAAAATATTTATCTTGACTTGATTTTATTTTTACTCTCTGCTGTTTTTATTACTACTGCTTTGCTAACAGAGTGGTGTACTTATAGAGTGAGAGGCGTGCGGTGCCAGGATAATTCTTTTACAGGCTTCCTGCAAATTTCATAGAATATTTACAAGATTAGCAAAATACAATACATTTAAATAATATTAAATTAAACAGCCCGCTACATTTGTTCTTGGCGTTTTATAAGCACAGTTACCTTTTAGGTTTCTATGGAAAGAATAAATTCTTTGATGATCTGTCCTTACGAAAAGTCTTCGAAAGGGTCTGCGCTCCAGTGAGTCTTATTTCCCCCTCATTGATCATCCAGGCTCAGGGGCTCATCCCGTATTTGTGATGACTTTGGTACTACAACTCAGTCACATTAATGCAAATTGTGCCGAGAACACCATTACTTCTTGCCTTTATAAAACTGTCTTCATCTATACCTTAGTGTACCAGAGATCCATATCTTGCAAAGACATTTTTTGTACTTTCATTCAGATGGTTGCATAATGTATTAATATTTATGATAAGCATTGGTATTATCTTTAATCCCAAACTAATTACTAACTCTAGAAGATATATTTTCCCCAGTTAGGCACAACCAGGGCTGTGGAGTCGGTAAGCCAAACCTTCGACTCCGACTCCTCAATTTCCATGACACCGACTCCAACTCCGACTCCCTCATACATGGCTCATGTTTAAGGCTGTGTGCCCACTATGCGTTTTCAAGCGTTTTTGCTGCAGAATTTCCGCAGCGAAAACGCTTAAAAAACGCTTGGTAATACGTGCCCCATGGTGCCCAATGATAATCCACATGTGCTATGCACATGCTGCGGAAATTTCCGCTGCGGATTATCATTGCGGAAAAATACGCAGCATGTCCATTAATTTTGCGGACACGCAGCGTAATTGCCGCCATTGACTTGCATTGAATCGCATAATATCCGCAAGGGCACATGTGCCCATATGGATATCATACGGTTCAATGCGTGGATGGTACCCGGGTCTGGAGAAGAGGAGACTCTCCTCCAGACCCGGGTACCATAGTACCTGTTAAAAAAAAATATAAAATAAAAAATAAACATATACTTATCTTCCGATGGCCCTCGGTGTTTTCTCTGCTACGTCCGGTCTGTTGTACGTCTAACGATGGTCTAAAAGGACCTGCGGTGACGTCATTTAGTCATGTGACAGGTCACGCGACCGCTGACGTCGGCGGTCGCGTGACCTGTCACATGACTAAATGACGTCACCGCAGGTCCTTTCAGACCACCGCGAGACGTGCAACAGCTCGAACGTAGCGGAGAAAACACCGGGGGCCATCGGAAGGTAAGTATAATCTTTATTTTTTACCATTTTTATTCTTTTTTTTAACTATTACTTGGTCACACTATATAAATCCATGCCGGTTGCATGGATTTATGTAGTGTGACCAAGTTGTCAAGCATTTTTCCAAGTGATGCTAAAATCACTTCGAAAAGCGCTTGATAACCTCCATGCAGAAATGCATGTGAAGAACGCTTGACAAACGCTTCTACCTGGCAGGAAAAACACATGTAAAATCTGCATGCGTTTTTCCTGCCAGGGAGAATCTGCAGCATTTCTGCATCGTGGGCACTTAGCCTTAGTGATAAATTTACTGTAGCACAGAATAATCTCAGCTAAAAGTCTAGACCCTTAGATCAGGAACAGGACGGACATTTATAGGACATTTCATAACTTTCCCAAATTCTTATGAACAAATATTCCCCACAAACTGCATTGAACTACTGTACCCAATTAATTATATATTTTCGGAGTTGGAGTCGGTCCGTTTTATACCGACTCTGACTCCACCAAAATGGACTCCGACTCCACCGCCCTGGGTGCAACCATAACTACCGTATTTTTCGGACTATGAGACGCACTGGACCATGAGACGCACCTAGGTTTTAGAGGAGGAAAAATAAAATAAAAAAAATTAAGCAAAAAATGTAGTCTTGATGCACTTTTAAGGAGGAGGGGGTCTTCTGCTTACACTGGTATAGGGGTAATGTCCCCCAATTCTGACAATATCCCCCATCCTGGTATATATGCCCCCCTTCCTTTTATACGTGGTCCCCATCCTGGTATGCCTGGCATCCCTCAATCCTGGTATGCATGGCACCCCTCATTCCTGTCCTGGTATGCATGGCACCCCTCATCCCTGTCCTGGTATGCATGGCACCCCTTATCCCTGTCCTGGTATGCATGGCACCCCTCATCCCTGTCCTGGTGTGCATGGCACCCCTCATCCCTGTCCTGGTATGCATGGCACCCCTAATCCCCATGCTGGTATGCATGGCACCCCTAATCCCTATCCTGGTATGCATGGCACCCCTCATCCCTATCCTGGTATGCGTGGCACCCCTCATCCCTATCCTGGTATGCATGGCACAGCAATCCCCATCCTGGTATGCATGGCACAGCAATCCCCATCCTGGTATGCATGGCACAGCAATCCCCATCCTGGTATGCATGGCACCCCTCATCCCTATCCTGATATGCATGGCACCCCTCATCCCTGTCCTGGTATGCATGGCACCCCTCATCCCTGTCCTGGTATGTGTGGCACCCCTCATCCCTGTCCTGGTATGCATGGCACCCCTAATCCCTATCCTCGTATGCATGGCACCCCTAATCCCTATCCTGGTATGCATGGTCCCCCTAATCCCTATCCTGGTATGCATGGTCTCCCTAATCCCCATCATGCTGCACATAAAAAAAATAAACACTCCTACTTACCTTTCTTCTCTCCTCCAGCGCTGCGTCCTGTCTGCCCGCACTGATCTCTCCATGTGAGCCGCGCATGACGTCACTGCCATGCGCGGCTCACAAGGAAAGATCAGCTGCCGGAAGTCACTGCTCCCCACGCCGGGACTGTGTGCGTGGGGAGCAGTGACTTCACTCTCCTTTATAGCCGGCACACAGCGTAGCCGCGCTGCGGCTCCTGCTGCTGCCGGCTATCTAGTGTGCTCGCTTATTAAAGGGCATGAATATTCACCCCCTCCCCACGCCCATGGGTGTGGAGAGAGGTTGAATAGTCATGCCCTTTAACAGCGGACACAGGCAATTCCGGCAGCAGCAGGAGCCGCAGCGCGGATACACTGTGTGCCGATATTAAGGAGCATGAATATTCAGTGCTCCCCACGCATTTTCTTTAGCAGCGGGGACAGTGTAGACTGCCTCCTGTGTCCCGCTCCTCCACCGCTACTGCTCCCCCCGCACCCCACATATATATACACCCCACCCCCAACATTCGGACTATAAGACGCACCCCCCATTTTCCTCCAAAATTTTGGAGGAAAAAATTGCGTCTTATAGTTCGAAAAATACGGTAAGTCTCTTTGATGTATGCATATATATATATATATATATATATATATATATATATATATACACACTGCTCAAAAAATAAAGGGAACACTCAAATAACACATCCTAGATCTGAATGAATAAAATATTCTCATTGAATACTTTGTTCTGTACAAAGTTGAATGTGCTGACAACAAAATCACACAAAAATCATCAATGGAAATCAAATTTATTAACCAATGGAGGCCTGGATTTGGAGTCACCCCCAAAATTAAAGTGGAAAAACACACTACAGGCTGATCCAACTTTGATGTAATGTCCTTAAAACAAGTCAAAATGAGGCTCAGTATTGTGTGTGGCCTCCACGTGCCTGTATGACCTCCCTACAACGCCTGGGCATGCTCCTGATGAGGATGCGGATGGTCTCCTGTGGGATCTCCTCCCAGACCTGGACTAAAGCATCCGCCAACTCCTGGACAGTCTGTGGTGCAACGTGATGTTGGTGGATGGAGCGAGACATGATGTCCCAGATGTGCTCAAACGGATTCAGGTCTGAGGAACGGGCGGGCCAGTCCATAGCGTCAATGCCTTCATCTTGCAGGAACTGCTGACACACTCCAGCCACATGAGGTCTGGCATTGTTCTGCATTAGGAGGAACCCAGGGCCAACTGCACCAGCATATGGTCTCACAAGGGGTCTGAGGATCTCATCTCGGTACCTAATGGCAGTCAGGCTACCTCTGGCGAACACATGGAGGGCTGTGCGGCCCTCCAAATAAATGCCACCCCACACCATTACTGACCCACTGCCAAACCGGTCATGCTGAAGGATGTTGCAGTCAGCAGATCGCTCTCCACGGCGTCTCCAGACTCTGTCACGTTTGTCACATGTGCTCAGTGTGAACCTGCTTTCATCTGTGAAGAGCACAGGGTGCCAGTGGTGACTTTGCCAATCCTGGTGTTCTGTGGCAAATGCCAAGCGTCCTGCACGGTGTTGGACTGTGAGCACAACCCCCATCTGTGGACGTCAGGCCCTCATACCAGCCTCATGGAGTCGGTTTCTAACCGTTTGTGCAGACACATGCACATTTGTGGCCTGCTGGAGGTCATTTTGCAGGGCTCTGGGAGTGCTCCTCCTGTTCCTCCTTGCACAAAGGTGGAGGTAGCGGTCCTGCTGCTTGGTTGTTGCCCTCCTATGGCCCCCTCCATCTCTCCTGGAGTACTGGCCTGTCTCGTGGTAGCGCCTCCAGCCTCTGGACACTACGCTGACAGACACAGCAAACCTTCTTGCCACAGCTCGCATTGATGTGCCATCCTGGATGAGCTGCACTACCTGAGCAACTTCTGTGGGTTGTAGAGTCCGTCTCATGCTACCACTAGTGTGAAAGCACAACCAACATTCAAAAGTGACCAAAACATCAGCCAGAAAGCATTGGTACTGAGATGTGGTCTGTTGTCTCCACCTGCAGAACCACTCCTTTATTGAGGGTGTCTTGATAATTGCCAATAATTTCCATCTATTGTCTGTTCCATTTGCACAACAGCATGTGAAATTGATTGTCAATCAGTGTTGCTTCCTAAGTGGACAGTTTGATTTCACAGAAGTTTGATTTACTTGGAGTTATATTCTGTTGTTTAAGTGTTCCCTTTATCTTTTTTGAGCACTGTATATATCTGTGCACCCGGCCACAATGCATACGGGCACATGGAGCCAGTCACATTTGCAGTTTCTGGTCACGACGGACCTAGTTTTCGATGCAGCCGCCTGAATCTCGCCTTGAATTATAATATACACTGAACCTTAGGCTGGATTCAGACGAACAGCACTGATTATATGCGCGTCTGAACGAGCCCTCAATTGTTTCTGGATCAGTGCTTGTGCTAAAAAATGATTGGTGGAGGACAGTCTTGTATCATTTTCTCGTTACTTTTAAATTATATTATGTTGTCCTCTAAAAGGAAATAAAACATTTAAAGGGAATCTGTTAGCAGGTTTTTGCGATGTAACCTGAGAACAGCATGTGGTAGGGGCTGAGACACAGATTACAGGGATGTGTCACTTATTAGGTTGTCCATATAATGAATGTTTTATCACCAGGTGATTATTACTGCCCACATTAGCTCCCTAGTGCCAAGTATCCAACCACGCCCCCTCCTCTGATACTCAGCTCACTGTCAATAGACAATGTACACATAAAGCTGTGGTATGGGGGGCTAGCTTCCTCTGCAATGCTACATCTAAAAACTGATTGTATCACAGCTGCTGAACTCAGGAAGTTTTCCATGTGTAATAGTTCTAATACTGCTCAGATATTGACTTGTCATGTGGGTTTTAAAATCCACAGCGTGCCAATTTTTTTGTGCAATTCATCCCGTATTTTACCCTTTGTAATGCAAAGAGTGAAATCTTTAGTAAATTTGTAACAACATGCACAGTAAACTATGCATGTAACACATGCTGATTTTATTGATAGAAATCGATAGGAATGACTACCACTAACGGCATGCAAAATGTAAATATTTCTTACATTAATTACATAAGACATTAAAAACAATTTATAAGTTCGAAAAGATCATAGAGTTGAAAGTCAATATCTAATCGGAAAGTTAATTTATCTCAGCAATAGCTAAGAATGGTATGATATGGTAGGGAAGAAATCCTCAATAGTGAATATTAGTAAAATAAAGGAGAAATAAAATAAAGGAGAAAAGGAGATACACATATGATCTAAATATCACTCCATGATAGCATTAATTAATGGACATACCCAAAAAACTGAGCAAAATGGTCATTAGAAAATTGCAAAAGTGCTATTATCAGTAGGCAAATAACACTACTTATGGTGTGGTAATGCATGTGAAAAGAACCACACACATTAAGTGCTCAGTGCATAAATAGGTAAAATATTATAAAACATAGGTTCTTATTCAAGTAATATTTACACCTGGTGTGCGCTGCGTTTCACAGGAGGGAGCGAGTCAGGCATGCGGTGGTGGGGTAGCTGATGTTGTGCATACATGGAATATACTTGTGCATGTGTGTACCTGCTGTGCATACATGGAATATACTTGTGCAGATGTGTGCCTGCTGTGCATACATAGAATATACTTGTGCAGATGTGTGCCAGCTGTGCATACGTGGAATATACTTGTGCATGTGTGTACCTGCTGTGCATACATGGAACATGGAATATACTTGTGCAAATGTGTGCCAGCTGTGCATACATGGAATATACTTGTGCAGATGTGTACCTGCTGTGCATATATGGAATATACTTGTGCAGATGTGTGCCAGCTGTACATACATGGAATATACTTGTGCAGATGTGTGCCTGCTGTGCATACATGGAATATACTTGTGCAGATGTGTGCCAGCTGTGCATACATGGAATATACTTGTGCAGATGTGTACCTGCTGTGCATACATGGAATATACTTGTGCAGATGTGTGCCAGCTGTACATACATGGAATATACTTGTGGAAATGTGTGCCAGCTGTGCATACATGGAATATACTTGTGCAAATGTGTGCCTGCTGTGCATACATGAAATATACTTGTGCATGTGTGTACCTGCTGTGCATACATGGAATATACTTGTGCAAATGTGTGCCAGCTGTGCATACATGGAATATACTTGTGCAGATGTGTACCTGCTGTGCATACATGGAATATACTTGTGCAGATGTGTACCTGCTGTGCATACATGGAATATACTTGTGCAGATGTGTGCCTGCTGTGCATACATGGAATATACTTGTGCAGATGTGTGCCAGCTGTGCATACATGGAATATACTTGTGCAGATGTGTACCTGCTGTGCATACATGGAATATACTTGTGCAGATGTGTGCCAGCTGTACATACATGGAATATACTTGTGGAAATGTGTGCCAGCTGTGCATACATGGAATATACTTGTGCAGATGTGTGCCAGCTGTGCATACATGAAATATACTTGTGCATGTGTGTACCTGCTGTGCATACATGGAATATACTTGTGCAAATGTGTGCCAGCTGTGCATACATGGAATATACTTGTGCAGATGTGTACCTGCTGTGCATACATGGAATATACTTGTGCAGATGTGTGCCAGCTGTGCATACATGGAATATACTTGTGCAGATGTTTACCTGCTGTGCATACATGGAATATACTTGTGCAGATGTGTACCTGCTGTCCATACATGGAATATACTTGTGCAGATGTGTACCTGCTGTGCATACATGTAATATACTTGTGCATGTGTGTACCTGCTGTGCATACATGGAATATACTTGTGCAGATGTGTGCCAGCTGTGCATACATGGAATATACTTGTGCAGATGTTTACCTGCTGTGCATACATGGAATATACTTGTGCAGATGTGTACCTGCTGTCCATACATGGAATATACTTGTGCAGATGTGTACCTGCTGTGCATACATGGAATATACTTGTGCATGTGTGTACCTGCTGTGCATACATGGAATATACTTGTGCAGATGTGTACCTGCTGTGCATACATGGAATATACTTGTGCAGATGTGTACCTGCTGTGCATACATGGAATATACTTGTGCAGATGTGTGCCAGCTGTGCATACATGGAATATACTTGTGCAAATGTTTACCTGCTGTGCATACATGGAATATACTTGTGCAGATGTGTACCTGCTGTGCATACATGGAATATACTTGTGCATGTGTGTACCTGCTGTGCATACATGGAATATACTTGTGCAGATGTGTACCTGCTGTGCATACATGGAATATACTTGAGCAGATGTGTGCCAGCTGTGCATACATGGAGTATACTTGTGCAGATGTGTGCCAGCTGTGCATACATGGAATATACTTGTGCAAATTTGTGCCAGCTGTGCATACATGGAATATACTTGTGCAGAACTGTGCCAGCTGTGCATACATGGAATATACTTGTGCAGAACTGTGCCAGCTGTGCATACATGGAATATACTTGTGCAGATGTGTGCCAGCTGTGCATACATGGAATATACTTGTGCAGAACTGTGCCAGCTGTGCATACATGGAATATACTTGTGCAGAACTGTGCCAGCTGTGCATACATGGAATATACTTGTGCAGAACTGTGCCAGCTGTGCATACATGGAATATACTTGTGCAGATGTGTACCTGCTGTGCATACATGGAATATACTTGTGCAAATTTGTGCCAGCTGTGCATACATGGAATATACTTGTGCAGAACTGTGCCAGCTGTGCATACATGGAATATACTTGTGCCGATGTGTGCCAGCTGTGCATACATGGAATATACTTGTGCAGATGTGTACCTGCTGTGCATACATGGAATATACTTGAGCAGATGTGTGCCAGCTGTGCATACATGGAGTATACTTGTGCAGATGTGTGCCAGCTGTGCATACATGGAATATACTTGTGCAAATTTGTGCCAGCTGTGCATACATGGAATATACTTGTGCAGAACTGTGCCAGCTGTGCATACATGGAATATACTTGTGCAGAACTGTGCCAGCTGTGCATACATGGAATATACTTGTGCAGAACTGTGCCAGCTGTGCATACATGGAATATACTTGTGCAGATGTGTGCCAGCTGTGCATACATGGAATATACTTGTGCAGAACTGTGCCAGCTGTGCATACATGGAATATACTTGTGCAGAACTGTGCCAGCTGTGCATACATGGAATATACTTGTGCAGAACTGTGCCAGCTGTGCATACATGGAATATACTTGTGCAGATGTGTACCTGCTGTGCATACATGGAATATACTTGTGCAAATTTGTGCCAGCTGTGCATACATGGAATATACTTGTGCAGAACTGTGCCAGCTGTGCATACATGGAATATACTTGTGCCGATGTGTGCCAGCTGTGCATACATGGAATATACTTGTGCAGATGTGTACCTGCTGTGCATACATGGAATATACTTGTGCAAATGTGTGCCAGCTGTGCATACATGGAATATACTTGTGCATGTGTGTGCCAGCTGTGCATACATGGAATATACTTGTGCAAATGTGTGCCAGCTGTGCATACATGGAATATACTTGTGCAGATGTGTACCTGCTGTGCATACATGGAATATACTTGTGCAAATGTGTGCCAGCTGTGCATACATGAAATATACTTGTGCAGATGTGTGCCAGCCTTGCATACATAGAATATACTTGTGCAGATGTGTACCTGCTGTGCATACATGGAATATACTTGTGTAGATGTGTACCTGCTGTGCATACATGGAATATACTTGTGCATGGGTGTACCTGCTGCGCATACATGGTATATACTTGTGCATGTGTGTACCTGCTCTGCATACATGGAATATACTTGTGCAGAACTGTGCCAGCTGTGCATTCATGGAATATACTTGTGTAGAACTGTGCCAGCTGTACATACATGGAATATACTTGTGCAGATGTGTACCTGCTGTGCATACATGGAATATACTTGTGCAGACGTGTGGTAGCTGTCCATACATGGAATATATTTGTACAAATGTGTGCCAGCTGTGCATACATGGAATATACTTGTGCAGATGTGTACCTGCTGTGCTTAATAATAATATAATAATAATAATTTTTTTTTTTATAGCGCCAACATATTCCGCAGCACTTTACAAATTTTAGGGGGGACTTATACAGACAATACAGAATAAACATATCTCATATCGAAAGGAGTGAGGGCCCTGCTCACAAGCTTACAGTCTATGAGGAAATGGGGGAGACACAAAAGGTAGAATGTACATATATTGTATAATGCGGCCTTGATATACTAAATAGGATAAATAATACATTGACTGGTCGCCTGCCAGTATGTGTGCAGTCCTGACCGAGGCTATTATGTGCATGGTTGGTATGAACCTGAAATTGAAGAAGATTTTAATATGGGGGAAAACTGGGACGGACAACTGGGATGGACAGATAGTGTGTGGAGGCGATACGCCAGTCTAAAGAAATGGGTTTTTAGGGTCCACTTGAAACTGTGGGTATTGGGAATTAATCCAACTGTCCTGGGCGTGCATTCCAAAGAATTGGCGCAGCACGCGAGAAATCTTGGAGACGGGAGTGGGAAGTTCGGATTATGGAGGATTTTAGTTTTCAGTCACTGGCAGAACGGAGAGCACGTGTAGGGTGGTCGACTGAGACAAGGGAGGAGATGTAGGGGGGTACTGAAGCATGGAGCGCTCTGTGGTTAAGCGTGATAAGTTTAAATTGAACTCTATATTGGATGGGTAACCATTGCAATGACTGGCACAGGGAAGAGGCATTGGTGTAGCGGTTGGCGAGGAATATGATCCTGGCTGCTGCGTTAAGAACGGATTGGAGAGGGGAGAGTTTAGTAAGAGGGAGCCAGATAAGTAGAGAGTTGCAGTAGTCCAGACGAGAATGAATAAGAGCTACAGTAAGAGTTTTTGCCGAGTCAAAGGTGAGAAAAGTCCTGATTCTTGAGATGTTTTTGAGGTGTAGATGACATGAATGAGCGAGTGATTTGATGTGAGGAGTGAAGGAAAGATCTGAATCAAAAATGACCCCAAGACAGCGGGCTTGTTGCTGGGGAGTAATGGTTGAGCCACAAACGGAAATGGCAATATCGGGCACAGGTAGGTTAGCGGAGGGAGGAAATATGAGTAGTTCAGTTTTTGACAGATTCAGTTTTAGACAGAGGGAGGACATAATGTTAGACACAGCAGAAAGACAATCACTGGTCTTTTGTAGTAATGCAGGGGTGATGTCCGGAGCAGAGGTGTATAATTGGGTGTCATCAGCATAGAGATGGTAATGAAAAACAAATTTGCTGATTGTTTGTCCAATGGGAGCGTATATAAGAAGAAAAGAAGGGGGCCTAGGACTGATCCTTGATGAACCCCGACAGTAAGGGGAAGGAGAGAGGAGGAGGAGCCGGCGAAAGACACAGAGAAAGAGCGGTCAGAGAGATAGGAGGAGAACCAGGAGAGAACAGTGTCCTTGAGGCCGACAGTGCGGAGCATAGAGAGGAGGAGCTGGTGATCCACAGTGTCGAATGCTGCAGAGAGATCCAGGAGAATCAGCAGGGAGTAGTGACCATTAGATTTAGCTGTTAGTAGATCATTAGAGACTTTAGTGAGGGCAGTTTCAGTAGAATGTAAAGAGCGGAAACCAGATTGTAAAGGGTCAAGAAGAGAGTTGTCTGAGAGATAGCGGATTAGACGGGAATGGACCAGGCATTCCAGGAGTTTAGAGATAAAGGGAAGATTAGAAACAGGTCTGTAGTTGGCCGTGCAGTTCTGGTCAAGGGATGGTTTTTTAAGTAATGGATGTATGCTGGCATGTTTAGAAGAAGAGGGAAAGATACCAGATGAGAGGGAGAGGTTGAAAATTATAGTTCGGTGAGTGGTGACAGCTGGAGCAAGGGACTGAAGGAGATGTGAGGGAATAGGGTCATTGGTGCAGGTGGTAGGGCGAGAAGATGCAGGGAGCCTGGTCACTTCATCTTCCGTGACTGGTTCGAAGTCAGAAAGTGAGCAAGATACAATGTGGCGGGGGAGAGCATGCATAACATTTGGGGATTGGGAGAAAATTTCCTGTTGGATATGGTCAATTTTTTCTTTGAAATAATTGGCCAGATCGTCAGTGCTGAGGTCGGTGATCGGGGCCTGTGCTGTTTGATTGAGGAGAGAATGAAACGTGTCAAAGAGTCGTTTAGGATTATTGGAAAGTGAGATTATGAGGTTGTTAAAGTAGGTTTGTTTGGAGAGGTGAAGCGCAGAGTTATATGTTTTCAGCATAAATTTATAATGGAGGAAATCTTCGGGCAGATTTGATTTTATCCACCACCTTTCAGCGCACTTGGTACACCGCTGGAGAAGACGTGTTTGAGGTGTGTGCCAGGGTTGTTGCCGTCTATGCCGAATTGTTCTTTGTGTAGGAGGTGCGGCTTCATCCTGGGCGCATAGCATTATTTCTTTATAATGCTTCAATGCAGAGTCGGGACATGAGAGGGTGGAGATTGGGGCCAATGATGATTGCAACTTTTTCATAAATTTCTGGGTGTTAATGGCGCGGATATTTCTATAAGTGTGGAAAGTGGGGGGGTCTTGAGTAGAGTCACAGTTCTTGACAGAGAATGAAAGAAGATTATGGTCAGAGAGTGGAAGGGGAGAGTTAGTAAAGTCATGTACTGAGCAAAGCCGGGAGAAGATCAGGTCCAATGTGTTCCCGTCCTCATGTGTAGGAGAATTAGCAAGCTGTGAAAGGCCGAAGGAGGAGGTTAGAGATAAAAGGTGAGCGGCAGATGGGGAAAGAGGATCGCCAATTGGGATGTTAAAATCTCCCATGATTATCGTGGGGATGTCGCAGGATAGAAAATTTGGAAGCCAGGCAGCAAAGTGATCCAGGAACTGACGGAAGGGACTTGGAGGGCAATAGACAACGGCCACTCGCAGGGAGAAGGGCCGGTAGAGTCTGACTGTGTGGGCCTCAAAATAAGGGAAGATAAGGGAGGGTACTGGGGGGATAACCTGAAAAGTACATTTTGTTGAAAGAAGCAGACCAACACCTCCACCTGATCTGTTGTCAGGTCTTGGAGTATGAGAGAAGTTGAGGCCACCATAGGAGAGAGCTGCAGCGGCGGTGGTGTCCGACTGCTGGATCCAGGTTTCAGTGAGAGCCAGAAGGTTGAGGGAATTAGAGAGGAAAAAGTCATGGATGTAAGAGAGTTTATTACATGCTGAGCGCGCATTCCAAAGGGCACAGTTGAATGAGACAGAAGATATGCAGGGAATATTAATGAGATTAGCAGGGTTACTGAATGTAACAGTGAACGAGTTAATGTTATTACTGGAGGGTCCTGGATTAGGGGAAATATCACCTGCAACTAAGAGAAGGAAGATACAGAGAGTGAGCAGATGGTTGAGTGATTTGTGAGAGCGTTTCCTGTGTTGTATGGTGGGAATAAATGGATCTGTGTGGTATAACATTGTGAAGAGAGCATGACAGTTGTACATAGGAGAAGAGAGGAGTGAGGGGTTAATATGGATGAAGTGTGCAGAATTTGTGGGAG
This sequence comes from Phyllobates terribilis, assembly GCF_046119375.1. Lineage (NCBI taxonomy): Eukaryota > Metazoa > Chordata > Amphibia > Anura > Dendrobatidae > Phyllobates > Phyllobates terribilis. Next base: position 280,953,628 of record NW_027362767.1, read on the forward strand.
AACAGTGAATGTGGATGATTGTAGCAGCCAGAACGTAAAGGGCACAAATACAAATGGTGAATACTGTTTGCAAAACAGATGACCTGGAAGCAAGTTTATTTAATTGTCTTGCATGCCTTACCTGTCTCCTGCCCTGTCCAACTGCCATATCTAACTGCAGAGACACTTTGATAAATTATGGCACTTTGATAAAGTATGCATAAATGCTATATGCATAAATGCCCCCGCATAAATGCTGCCCCTTGACTATGTCTCAATATAGGGAAGTATCTGCTTAGATCTACACAGATTTAACTCGTTAGCAATCAATCAACTAGCTTAAGACAACAGGAGACTATAAAACTGCAGAAAAAAAAACAGACTGGCAACTCAACATGGATCATAAACTGTTAAAGTAAGTGTGATGACCTGATCATGGATTAAACAACGTAGATGAGTGAGATATATATACCAGTGATTAGCTGCAGAGCATTGCAAGTAACATGGAGATACAATGTAGATTTCAGAAGAGATTACACTGTGCAGAGGAGTGAGATATATATACTAGTGATTTATACATATATGTAAATTGTCTCCTTTATAATATCTTGCCAACTTTTGGGAGTAAATTAGTATTATTTACCAGCTTCGTTCTTCTTGTCCTATGTCGAGCAAACACGTTCCTCACCCGCTAATTTCACGTTACCTAACGGGTACCCGATCCACCTGTTAAGAGATCGGTGGTGGCAGCATACTGTGTATTTATGTGATATTGTGGTTGAGGGTGGCTGGATTGAGGTGTATATACGTTCCTGGAAGAAACTGGTGGTATATATAAGTCCTGTCACATCACGTGCCACAATAGTCTACATAAATGAGAGCAGCTGCGCCCTGTTGCTTATCCTCGGTCAATACCGTCTTTGACCAGCAGGATAAGGGGGCGCCAGAGGGCTGCAAGGTCTGACCAAGTTTTCCTGACAATTGCATACATGGAATATACTTGTGCAGATGTCTACCAGCTGTGCATACATGTGATACATTGTGCACGACAAAAAAGCATCAATCTTGTCCATTATGCGAGTTAAAATAACATAATAAATAGTATTATCTACTCCACTTACCGGTCATTTAATCAGAATCATTATTTTTTGTGTAAATTATATAAAGCCCAAAATACAGGTATAGGAATAGTCTAGCCTTTTGTAACATCCGTGCGTGAACACGCTCCAGCCACGCTGACTATGTCTACTAGGCGACACAGCGTTAAGGCCGCGGTTGCCGCTGGGCAGCATAAGTGCTGATTAGATAAATCCTATTTGTCCTTTCTGTTCTCTGTTTAGTTTGGTGCTGTAGAGGTTAACTTTGATTAATTTTCTGCTGGAGCCATGGGTGGGGTTTCTGCCTATTTAAACCCTCAAAAGTCAGTTCATGGCTGCCAGGTATAGCTTTGCCTTCAGCCTTGCTACCTGGTTGTGCTCTGCTGTTTTTGAGTATAGACTGTTATTGATCGCGGCTTGTACTCTGAGTACCCTCTTGTCTGACGATTCTGCCCTTGTTCGAGGGGTTCCTGGTTTGTGACGCGGCTTTCCTGAGCTTCCATTGCTTGTCTGATCTGCCATCCGGCAGTTCTGTCCGTTACACCTTCATTCACTTTCATATGAAAGAGATGAGATGTGAAGCCAATACATGCACCTTCGTGTATCTCTCCCTTGTATGGCAGATTATATTGTGTCATGGAGTGTCATGGAGAATTTCTAGGGCAGATTGCTCCGTAACTCTCTTCCCCGATGTCCGGTGTGACATAATGAGAGCAATAATTTTGTTATTGGAATACGGTCAGCCTCGTGGATACAAGTCAGCACATATGACTTCGCACCAGAACAATGTTTCATGGTTCATCAAGCATACTCTATGAGCACAGCAGAATGTTTTCCTTATAACTTCTATATTTTTTGTTTTCAACCATAAAACATTTTACCAATTTATTCTGAGATTATGAAGTGGATTAATCAAACAGTTTTCATGAGTATTCTGGCGTAAAAGTATTTGAAATGTTGTGATTTTTTGTGTTTTTATGCCGGCCTCAGCCACCTCCAGCAAGTTTTGAAAAGTAGGCGATTTTAGGTGGGAGAGATGGTCAATTTCATCATGTAAATCATAACAGAAATGTAGTCTAGTCCCTCAACCAAGGGCGTAACTACAATAGGTGCAGGGGTTGCAATCGCACCCGGACACTGGAGCCTAAGGGGTCCAAAATGTCCCTTTGGTCCATATGAAAAGACCAATACTATTAAAGACTTGCAATAATTGGGGGGCCACATTGGAGCTTTTGCATTGGGGACCATGAGCTTCAAGTTACACCATTGCCCTGAACGGAGTACATTTCTTGCGGTGGCATGCGACAGCTGAAAGACGTGCCAAATGCATTAACTAGTGCACGCCTCCTAATGAATTTGTGGCATCTTACTCCAGCGCACCGTTCATACAGACTGGGGTACATGACGCCAGCCTTGATTAATTGGGGCCTATATTTAAGTTCAAAGATATTAACCCTGCAAATATGACTTACATCTTTATGAGCTGACAGCGTCTTAGAATCCAGACAGGTTTGGCAGTAAAACAACCTCCTATTGCTTGTGATGAAACTCCAGAGCCACAAGAAAAGCTTGGAGTTCTACTTCACTGTCGGAGATTAATGATGTGTGCACTGCAAATGAATTACATTTTTAATTCTGGAAATGCATTGCCTATTACATGCAGAGGAATGGAAGGTACAGCATAGCATAGTTCATTTGTATCCAACCCCCCCCCCACTTTGATGTGGTGACCAGAATAACTTTTAAAGAGATGATTTTGTTTTAACCAAATTATTTGTCCGGCCTTGGAGAATTTAATCAGTAAAAAGGGATTGGAAGTACGCACCACAAATTCTTGCTGTGAGAATACTTACTCCTGAACCAGCTGAACATGTGGCTCTTCTGGCTCATAATTTTGCTTAAGCATGTCTCCCAGGTTCTAATTTGACAATCTGGGATAAAAATTCAAACATATCTGTCCCCGTGAAACCAAATACAGATTTAACACAGAGAGTGTGGCTCCTTCTGACTCATAAATCCCCAGTAATCTACCCTTGGTCCCCTTTCTGGATACACCAGGAGCAAAGTGAAGATTAAATTACTTAAGAAAACACAACGCACTTCAAGCACTATTTTACCAGCAGGATGCTTGTTCCTAAATGGGTTTCTACAGTTTCCTAGAATATTTCATCTTGGCATGATTTAGGTGTTAGTGTGTTTTCAACTCCCGCTGGTTGAAATACAAACCCGAGAGTCTAGTAGTTACTGCACTAAAATGGTCATTTCATATTTACCCTGTAATAAAAATAACTCCTGACAGAATGGGATCCACATGAACTTATTTAATATTAGCTCCACTCTATAATGCTTGTTTGATGACTTATCAGCCTGTGATGGAATCACGCCTTCCAAGAAAGGTCCGGGAAGGCATATACAGTATCACTAAAACAAACTTATTCCACTATTAATCTGTACAATAAAATGTAAAAAACTGCAGTAGTGCTGCTGCTATAGCCATGTACCTGAAAGCCCGAGTCTCTGAGAGCCTCTGCAGCCCTCTATCTCTATCCCATTTTCTGCAATACTCACGGCTTGTTCTACAGACTCCGGCACTTGCCCATCACCTCTAGTTGCAGTTGTGACTTCTTCAAAGGACCCCTGGAAGCTGCAGGCGTATATATCTGAAGTGCTTCACTTGGACTACCATTTTCTGGTAGACAGGTAGGAATCACTCTTTTTGTATTTTATGAGTGGTTTGCAGCGCATCTCTTTTCTTTTAATCTGTACAATAGGTTGGGACTAAAAATACACTAGGAAGTTGGATGTCTTTACAAACACAACTAAAGATAATTTTTGTTGCGGACCACCCCTGTAAACCTTCTTTTAATTGCATTTTAATCTTCATTGTTTACAGAGTTAAACAAAATAATTTGCCGGACCTTAGTCCTACTGCTATGTTGGTCCTACTTGCCAGCCACAGACCATAACTATATAGCTCCAAAGTAATTCCCAAAGAGATTGTCTTCTGCTGGAATTTTGTTTGCCATAATTGCATCTGGTACTCACCATAGGATACCTTTGTGTCATGCTCTTGGGTTTGATCCCTTGCACCTGTGTTTTGTGGTTGACTTCTCTGTCCGCCGAGCCATAGCAGACATAGCTTTTTGCGAGTGTTTAGGTTCTGTTATTCTGGCTGCAGTCTGTTTAGCATAACACAGGTGTTTTCATTTGTCTGCCCTATCACCTTTCAGGTGCGGCATTATGTTCTGTCTTCCTGCTGGCATTTCCTGCTGGTGATAGTTTCTCTTGGCTGTTCAGCCATTCTGCTGTACTTTAAAACCAGTCAGTGTATTTCCAGCTAGGGTTTATCTCTTTGCTGTTTCTGTTCTTTGCTCTGCACCTATCTTCTGTTTCTTTTTAAGAAGTAGGCAGCATATTATCTAACAGTACATACTTTATACTTTATTTTGTATTTCGTGGTTTGCTATACGCACTCTGGAATCTTTCCTTTTTTCAGCACAGTTTCCCTTTTGTAAGTAATTCACACTTTGCTCTGCCCTCCGGTTCTGTAGGAGGAACGTGATGCACTTGATAGCCTTTTAGGCAGCATAAATCCAAGTTGCCATCTTCTTGTCTGTGGTTAGGGTGATCTATGCTCACGCAGGAACCAGTAGGGACAGCGGGGTCAGGACCTCCAGTCTGTACAGGAACTGAGAGTGTCATTCGCAGTATTTAGATTTACCTATTATCCCAAGTAAGTAGCTACACTAGTATAACACTTTGTACTTTGATGGTCTAGTCTTCAGGAAGGAGAGGGGATTTAAATCTTTAAAAACATGTTTCCTACCTGAAGCAAGGGATCACTGTGGTAGAAAGTTGCAGAATATTTTTTCTACTCATAAAAAATGTTACAATTCTCAAGTCTGGTTAATGCATGCTATAGACATTTCAAGCATGTTGGGCTACAGCTGCAAGTATGCACTAAAAAGTGGTGAAGGTATGCTGAGAGTTGTATCACAGGTGAATACAGGACTGATGCAGCTCAGTCACATTTGGGGACTTGCAGGTGACATAATCTTTGGTTGGAATCATTGTTCTTCCTTTCATTTCCTTCCAGTACAGACCTTCATGACTTCTTCCAGCTATTTTTTGTCTCTGCCCAGACATGTTCAGCTCTTCATTTTTGCTTCAGATCCTATATACAGTACAGACCAAAAGTTTGGACACACCTTCTCATTTAAAGATTTTTCTGTATTTTCATGACTATGAAAATTGTACATTCACACTGAAGGCATCAAAACTATCAATTAACACATGTGGAATTATATACTTAACAAAAAAGTGTGAAACAACTGAAAATATGTCTTATATTCTAGGTTCTTCAAAGTAGCCACCTTTTGCTTTGATGACTGCTTTGCACACTCTTGGCATTCTCTTGATGAGCTTCAAGAGGTAGTCACCGGAAATGGTCTTCCAACAATCTTGAAGGAGTTCCCAGAGATGCTTAGCACTTGTTGGCCCTTTTGCCTTCACTCTGCGGTCCAGCTCACCCCAAACCATCTCGATTGGGTTCAGGTCTGGTGACTGTGGAGGCCACGTCATCTGGCGTAGCACCCCATCACTCTCCCTCTTGGTCAAATAGCACTTACACAGCCTGGAGGTGTCTTTGGGGTCATTGTCCTGTTGAAAAATAAATGATGGTCCAACTAAACGCAAACCGGATGGAATAGCATGCCGCTGAAAGATGCTGTGGTAGCCATGCTGTTTCAGTATGCCTTCAGTTTTGAATAAATCTCCAACAGTGTCACCAGCAAAGCACCCCCACACCATCACACCTCCTCCTCCATGCTTCACGGTGTGAACCAGGCATGTAGAGTCCATCCGTTCACCTTTTCTGCGTCGCACAAAGACACGGTGGTTGGAACCAAAGATCTCAAATTTGGACTCATCAGACCAAAGCCCAGATTTCCACTGGTCTAATGTCCATTCTTTGTGTTCTTTAGCCCAAACAAGTCTCTTCTGCTTGTTGCCTGTCCGTAGCAGTGGTTTCCTAGCAGCTATTTTACCATGAAGGCCTGCTGCACAAAGTCTCGTCTTAACAGTTGTTGTAGAGATGTGTCTGCTGCTAGAACTCTGTGTGGCATTGACCTGGTCTCTAATCTGAGCTGCTGTTAACCTGCGATTTCTGAGACTGGTGACTCAGATAAACTTATCTTCAGAAGCAGAGGTGACTCTTGGTCTTCCTTTCCTGGGGCGGTCCTCATGTGAGCCAGTTTTTTTGTAGCGTTTGATGGTTTTTGCAACTGCACTTGGGGACACTTTCAAAGTTTTCCCAATTATTTGGACTGGCTGACCTTCATTTCTTAAAGTAATGATGGCTACTCGTTTTTCTTTACTTAGCTGCTTTTTTCTTTCCATAATACAAATTCTAACAGTCTATTCAGTAGGACAATCAGCTGTGTATCCACCAGACTTCTGCACAACACAACTGATGGTCCCAACCCCATTTATAAGGCAAGAAATCCCACTTATTAAACCTGACAGGGCACACCTGTGAAGTGAAAACCATTTCCGGTGACTACCTCTTGAAGCTCATCAAGAGAATGCCAAGAGTGTGTAAAGCAGTCATCAAAGCAAAAGGTGGCTACTTTGAAGAACCTAGAATATAAGACATATTTTCAGTTGTTTCACACTTTTTTGTTAAGTATATAATTCCACATGTGTTAATTCATAGTTTTGATGCCTTCAGTGTGAATGTACAATTTTCATAGTCATGAAAATACAGAAAAATCTTTAAATGAGAAGGTGTGTCCAAACTTATGGTCTGTACTGTACATAGACAAAATTCTGATAGTACCACATACTGTGCCCTCTGAAATAACACTGCTATACACTGTGACCTCTAATAATAACACTGCTATACACTGTGCCCTCTAATAATAACACTGCCATACACTGTGCCCTCTAATAATAACACTGCCGCACACTGTGCCCTCTAATAATAACACTGCCACACACTGTGCCCTCTTATAATAACACTGTCATGCACTGTGCCATCTTATAATATCACTGTCACACACTGCCATTTGATAATAACACTGCACTGCCCCACACTATACCCTAATAATAACACTGTCACACACTGTTCCCTCTAATAAAAATACTTCCACACACTGTGCCCTCTAATAATATGACTGCTATACAATGTGCCCTCTAATAATAAAACTACCACACACTGTGCCCTCTGATAATCACACTGCCACACACTGTACCCTCTAATAATAACACTGCCATGCACTGTGCCCCCTAATATCACTGCCACACACTGTGTCCCTAATATCACTGCCACACTCTGTGTATTCTAATAATAACACTGTCACACAATGTACCCTCTAACAATATCACTGCCACACACTGTGCCCTCTGATAATAACACTGGCACACACTGTGTCCCCTAATATCACTGTCACACACTATGTCCTCTAATAATAACACTGCCACACACTCTGCCCTCTAATAATAACATTACCACACACTGTGCCCCCTAATAATAACACTGCCACACAATATGCCTTCTAATAATATTACTGCCACACACTGTGCCCTCTGATAATAACACTGCCACACACGGTGCCCCCTAATTATTATTATTTATTATTATAGTACCATTTTTTCCATGGCGCTTTACATGTGAAAAGGGGTATACATAGCAAAAACAATTACAATAATCTTGAACAAAACGTGATGGCAACTGGTACAGGAGGAGCGAGGACCCTGCCCGCGAGGGCTCACAGTCTACAAGGAATGGGTGAAGATACAGTAGGTGAGGGCTGGTCGTGGAGCGTTATGGTGGAGCGATGGTTAATGCAGGTTGTAGGCTTGTCGGAAGAGATGGGTCTTCTGGTTCCTTTTGAAGGTTTCCACGGTTGGCGAGAGTCTGATGTGTTGGGGTAGAGAGTTCCAGAGTAGGGATGATGCACGAGAGAAATCTTGTATGCGATTGTGGGAGGAGGAGATAAGAGGGGTGTAAAGAAGGAATGCTTGAGAGGATCAATGGTTGCGTGCGGGTATGTCCGGGAGACTAGGTCAGAGATATATGGAGGAGACAGGTTGTGAATGGCTTTATATGCCATGGTTAGGGTTTTGAACTGGAGTCTCTGAGCAATGGGGAGCCAGTGAAGAGATTGACAGAGAGGAGATGCCAGGAAATAGCGGTGGGACAGATGGATTAGTGGGGCAGCAGAGTTTAGGATGGATTGGAGGGGTGCGAGAGTGTTGGAAGGGATGCCACAGAGCAGGAGGTAGCAGTAGTCAAAGCGGGAGATGATGAGGGCGTGCACTAGTGTTTTTGCAGATTCATGGTTGAGGAATGTGCAGATCCGTCCGGGAGATATTTTTAAGTTGTAGTCGGCAGGAAGTGGAGAGGGCTTGGATATGTGCTTTGAAGGAGAGTTCAGAGTCCAGGGTTACCCCAAGGCAGCGAACTTGAGGGACTGGGGAGAGTGGGCAGCCATTGAAGTTGATAGATAGGTCAGTTGGGGGGGTTGAATGAGATGGTGGAAAGATGATGAATTCTGTTTTGTCCATGTTAAGTTTTAGAAATCTAGCAGCGAAGAAGGATAAAATAGCGGACAGACATTGTGGGATTCTGGTTAGTAGGGAGGATATATCGGGTCCGGAGAGGTAGATTTGTGTGTCATCAGCATAGAGGTGATACTGAAAGCCGTGAGACTCTATGAGCTGTCCCAGGCCTAGGGTGTAGATGGAGAAGAGTAGGGATCCTAGAACTGAACCTTGGGGGACACCAACAGATTGGGGGCGAGATGAGGAGGTGGTGTGTGAGTGGGAGACACTGAATGTCCGGTCTGTTAGGTATGAGGAGATAGGGCCAAGTCTGTGATGCCGAGAGATGAGAGAGTTTGTAGTAAGAGGGAATGGTCCACTATGTCGAAGGCAGATGACAGATCTAGAAGGAGGAGGACAGAGTAGTGTCGCTTGAATTTGGCAGTTAGTAGGTTGTTGGTGACTTTAGTCAATGCAGTTTCAGTAGAATGGTGTGGTCGGAAACCAGATTGTAGGCGGTCAGAGAGGGAGCAGGAGGAGAGGTGGGAGGGCAGTTCAGAATCGACGTGCTTTTCCAGTAGTTTTGAGGCATAGGGGAGAAGTGATATGGGGCGATAGCTAGTCAGAGAGGATGGGTCAAGGGAGGGCTTTTTGAGGATGGGTGTGATCGAGGCATGTTTGAAGCATGAGGGGAAGATGCCAGTTGTTAGTGACAGGTTGAAGAGGTGGGCTAGGGTTGGGATGAAGATAGTGGTAAGGTTTGGGATGAGGTGGGACGGGATTGGGTCAAGTTCACAGGTGGTGAGGTGTGATTTGGAGAGTAAAGAGGAAAGTTTATCTTCCGTAATGGTGGAGAAGGTGGTTTTGAAGGAGGAGGTTGAGTAGGTGTGAGGATGGGCTGTGGGGACTTTAGGCAAAAGCTTTGTCTGATGGTGTCAATCTTCTGCTTGAAGAATGAGGCAAAGTCTTCGGCTGAAATAAGAGGAGAGGGAGGAGGCACTGGGGGATGGAGGAGAGAATTCAAGGTGTTGAATAGTTGTTTGGGGTTGTGAGACATGGAGGATATGAGAGATGAGAAGTATGTGTGTTTTGCTGCAGTGAGTGTGGACTTGAAGGTAGTGAGGGACTGTTTGAATGCGATGAAATGCTCATTGGAGTGGGACCTTTTCCATCTATGCTCAGCAACCCTGGAGGCCAGTCACAGTTCTTTAGTTAGGTTGGTGTGCCAGGGTTTTCTGTTGATTGTGTGAGCTTTGGTATGTGTGAGGGGGGTAACCGAATTAAGAGCTGCAGCTGTTGTAGTGTTGTATAAAGTGGCAGCAACATCGGCATCATGTAAGGACCTAATGTCTGCAAGAGGGAGAAGAGATTAAGAGAGTGAGTGTAGGTCAAGGTCTTTAAAATTTCTGCAAGGGTGTGCTGTGTGTTGAGTGGGGATTGTTGCCCTGGAGGGGAGAGGGGAGAGAATCTAAGTAGATTGTGGTCAGAAAGAGGGAGAGGTGAGTTAGAGAGGTTAGATGGGGAACAGAGGCGGGTAAAGATGAGGTCCAGTGTGTGGCCGTCTTTGTGGGTGGCTGCGGAAGACCACTGAGTAAGGCTGAAGGAGGAAGTGAGGGATAGAAGCTTAGAGGCAGCTGGGAGGGAAGTGTAAATAGGGATGTTGAAGTCACCCATGAGGATAGTGGGGATGTCAACGGAGAGGAAATGAAGTAGCCAGGTGGTGAAGTGGTCAAAGAAGGTGATGGTTGGTCCTGGGGGGCGGTAAATGACAGCCAGTTGGAGGTTGGAGGGGGAGTAAATGCGCACGCAATGTACCTCAAAAGAGGGGAGAGTAATGGAGGGCGGCAGTGGGATTTGGGTGAAGGAGCAGCTATCTAATAGGAGGAAATCTTCTCCTCCACCATGCTTGCCATTGGAGTGGTGGGTGTGGGAAAGGTGGAATCCACCATACGAAAGTGCTGCAGGTGAGGCCATGTCGGAGGGGGTGAGCCAGGTTTCAGTGATGCTGAGGAAGGAAAGCTTGTTAATGATGAAGAGATCGTGGATGTAGGAAAGTTTGTTGCAGACGGAGCGAGCGTTCCATAGAGTTCCTGTTAGAAGGACTGGGCAAGTGGGGACTGGGCGGATGGGTATTAGGTTAGAAGGGTTACGAGAATTTGGCATAGATTGTGGGTAGGAGGTGGAAGTGATTGTAGGAATGTGGTGAGGAGGGCCAGGATTTGGAGAGATGTCCCTGGCAGTGAGGAGGAGTAGAGAAAGTGTTAGCAGGTGGGAGTAGGAGAGGGCATGGGGTGGCTGTCTGTGTTTGGAGACCAAGGATTGTATGTTGATGAATAGCTTTGAGGAGGAGGTGAGATGCGTGGGGAGGATGGAGGGAGAGATGAAGAGTTCATTACTAGGTGTAGGGATTAGGGGTGGTTGGAAAAGGTGAAGGATTAAGGGGGTGAGAGTGAAAACAAAGACAAACGTTGTTTACTGTGACTTAGTATCCAGTTACCTTCAGGTTCAAATCAGGATTAATTCATATTTATCACACTTAAGTAATGGGACGGGACACTTAAGGTGGTGGACACAGACTAAAGTCTAACAGACTCCTAGTTCACAATATATTTGTAACAGAATGCATTCAGCTGTGAACCAAAGGGGAGTGGTCTGTGCTCATCTTGATCAGCTGATTAAGGCTATGTGCACACAATGTGGATTTAATGCGTTTGTGCGGCGAATTTTCGCCGTGAAAATGCATTAAAATCGCTTGTAATAGGTCTGCCATGTATTGCAATGCAAATCTGCATGTTCTGTGCACATCATGCGGAGATTTCCACTGCCGATTCGCATTGCGGTAAAAAACGCAGCAAGACCAATTATAGTGCGATTCCGCTGTGAAATCGCTGCCATTGACTTGCATTGGACCGCATAAGTCATACATGTAGTCATGCGGATCTTATGCAATTTAATGCGTGGATGGTACCTGGGTCTGGAGAAGAGGAGTCTCTCATCTGACCCAGGTACCATCGTACCTACAAGTTAAAAAATAATTATAAAGTTAAAAATAAAAAAAATAATCATACTCACCTCTCTGGTGCCCCCGTTGTCCTCCCGGTCTCCACCCGGCGACGATGCGCTCTCCTTGGCTCCCAGCGGTGATCTCCACTGTCGTCATTTAGTCAGCTGATGGTCACGCCACTGCTGACGCCAGCGGTCAGGTGATGGTCGCGTGACCATCAGCTGACTAAATGACGTCACCGAAGGTCCTTGCAGATCACCGTTGGGAGCCAAGGAGAGCGCATCGTCGCCGGGAAGACACCGGGAGTACACCGGGGGCCGGCAGAAGGTGAGTATGAATATTTTTTACTTTGTAATTCCTTTTGTTAAACTATTTTATGGTCACACAATATAAATCCATGGCAGTTGCGTGGATTTATAGTGTGTGACCAACTTGTCAAGTCCTTTTCCAAGTGATGCTCAAAATCGCTTGGAAAAGTGCTTGAAAATATGCATTCTTAAAACACAAGTAAAAAAGCTAAAATGCTTCTCCCTGGCAGAAAAAAAACACATGTCAATTCCGCATGCGTTTTTTCTGCCAGGGAGAGGAAAAAACGCATGCGGACTTTGGCGAGAATTTCCGCATCGTGTGCACATAGCCTAAGGCTGAAACAGATGCTGGATAGTCAAAGGCTAAGTAAACAAGGTCATAAATGAAAGTGGGGGGTAGCTTGTGTTACATGAAAAACATACCATTAGTATATAGGGGCAGAGGGGTAGAGAGAAATCTGCATGGAAATCAGGATGGGAAAGCTGAGTCACGTACCATTAGTACATAGGGGTAGAGAGAAATCAGCATGGAAATAAGGATGGGAAAGCTGAGTCACGTACCATTAGTATATAGGGGTAGAAAGGTAGAGAGAAATCTGCATGGAAATCAGGATGGAAAAGCTGCTACACACTGTGCTTACTAATAACACTGCCACACAGTGTCCCGTAATAACACTGCCACACACTGCGCCCTCTAATAATAACATTGCTATACACTGTGCTCTCTAATAATAACACTGCCACACACTGTGCTCTCTAATAACACTGCCAAACACTCTGCGCCCTCTAATATTAACACTGCCACAGACTCTGCCCCCTAATAACACTGCCACACTCCGTGCCCCCTAATAATAATACTGCCACACACTGTGCCCCCCAATAACACTGTCACACACTGTGTCCCCCAATAACACTGTCACACACTGTGTCCCGTAATAATAACACTGCTACACACTGTGCTCTCTAATAATAACTCTGCCACAGACTCTGTCCCCTAATAACACTGCTACACAATGTGCCCTTAAATAATAACACTGCCACACACTGTACCCCCTAATAATAACACTGCTACACACTGTGCTCTCTAATAATAACACTGCCACATACTGTGCCCTTAATAACACTGCCACACTGTGCCCTCTAATAATAACACTGCCACACACTGTGTCCCCTAATAATAACACTTCTACACACTGTGCTCTCTAATAACACTGCCACACATTGTGCCCCCTAATAACACTGCTGCTCACAGTGCATTCTAATATTAACACTGCTACAGACTCTGCCCCTAATATCACTGCCACACTCTGTGCCCCCTAATAATAATACTGCCACACACTCTGCCCCTAATAATAATACCTCCACATACTGTACCCCCTAATAACACTGCCACAGACTCTGCCCCCTAATAACTCTGCCACACTCTGTGCCCCTAATAATAATACTGGCACATACTCTGCCCCTAATAATAATACTACCACATACTGTGCCCCCTAATAACACTGCCACACACTGTGCCCTCTAATAATAACACAGCCACACACTGTGCCCTCTAATAATAACACAGTCACACACTGTGCTCCCTAATAATAACACTGCTACACACTGTGCTCCCGAATGATAACACTGCTACACACTGTGCTCTCTTAATAACACTGCCACACACTGTGCCCTCTAATAATAACACTGCTACACACTGTGCTCCCTAATGATAACACAGCCACACACTGTGCTCCCTAATAATAACACTGCTACACACTGTGCTCTCTAATAACACTGCCATACACTGTGCCCTCTAATAATAACACTGCCACAGACTCTGTCCTCTAATAATAATACTGCCACACTCTGTGTCCCCTAATAATTATAGTGCCACACACTTTGCTCCTAATAATAATACTGCCACACACTATGTGCCCCCTAATAATAATACTGACACACACTGTGCCAACCTGAAGATAATAATGTGAACATCACCACTATAATGAACATCAAACTACACTGAGTTCCCTGAAAATAATAGACCCATGTACATTGCTCTTCTAAATTACAGTACAATACACACTGTATGCCCTTAATGATTTTTTTGCAGTGCCCTCTAAGTGATTTATAATGTAAACTGTGCCCTAAAAAATAAATGATATTATGCAATACATTAACCCAAAATAAATAATATCAATTGTCCCCTCAGAATAAGTTACAATATACATTGTGCTTCAGGATAATAAATACAGTATGCCCCCAGAATAAATTATAATATACCCTCATAATACATTATATGATATTGTGCCCCAGAATAAATTATAACATACTATACCCCTAGAATAAACTATTATACAACGTGTCCCTATAATTTAATTATAACACACTGTGCCCCCAAAATAAAAGAGCTTGCTTATTCAATCCTAACTTTGTGGATACAATTGATGTCAGGGTGGATAAGTCTGCAGTTTTTACTCCTCTGATCCCTGAACCAGCTGCTATTTTAAAGAGAAGCTATCAGGTTCGATAAAGCTATTAACCTGTGGATATAGAGTTAATCTGCAGGTTAATAGCGTAATGAAGGTCCCGGCCGCTGTACTGAAAATGCGGCACCTGGGAGAAAATGAACTTTGTTTCTCCCGTGAGCCGCTGGCTTTCAGTCATAGAGGCGTGTCCAGAGCAATTACAGTCAGCGCCCCGGCACTGACTGACAGCCGGCTCTACAATCCTGTGTCATTCTGAAGGAAGATCGTATTGATAGTGATCAACAACGACCTAACAATTTAAAGTTGTTTCTACCTTCGTCACAGCATTAAAATAGTCATAATTCACATGATATTACTGATTGAAGCATTCACTAAAGGTGACCCTGACAAAAATGATATTTTAGAAATTATGAATCAACTACATATAATATTAATACATAAATAATATCCGTAATAGGAAAGCAACTATTTCTGTGGTAGATATATTGATTGTTGTTTTCTAGGTGTATTATTGGGCTTGTTATGGCTCTTCTCTTGCCATCACCAGTTCTTACTTTATGACTGTGTTATTCTCTTCTACTTCTTCTTTCTGTTGTCCTTTTTTATTGCCTAACTTTATACTGCAGTAGTAGATGAGCGTAAATTCAGCACGTTAGATCATATCCACATGAATTAAACACAACAGAATTAGATTGTGTAGATACCTAATTCTCAAGGCAGCAAGCCTATAATAGAAACAATATGAGTCCCGAACTATTTGGCAATGACTGATTAGTTCAGATCATTTCTATATTGAGCCAGACATGCCACAGCAGCAATTAAAGGTGAGAAACACTTTCAATGAACTTGCTGTTAATTAGAGGAGATTGTATTTAAGAGCATGTAGCACTTTGATTTCGAGTCATTATTACTAATGAGTTAGTAGCTAGATGTTTGCAGGCATTAAGGAGTCTGAAAAGGGTTAATAAAAAGTGAAAATACACCTCAAAATGACCCCTGCATCAGAAGCTGAAAAAATGTGGCCTTTAAACTCTTCCCTTCTGCAAATAAGACCCTGGTCTACAATTGCAATGGGCCCAGTGGCCCCGCTGACAAATGAGAGGACAGCAAATTGAAATGTAATATCATCAGTTTGTTTTGGGGGTCATATTTTTTCATTTGGGGTCCTGGAGCTTCAACTTTTTATTTTAAGAAGAAAGTCAATGTCTCAGTGGTATTCCGGACCATGCGGCCCCACCCACAGTGCTCTAAATGTCTCATTTGCATATGAGCATAATGTTTTCTCCAAAACTATCCATCCAATTTTTGTACTAAACTAAAAGTATGGTATTACCGAGTTTATGTTGATCATTTTTCTTTCCTTTTTTTGAGCACATTAAATTAGTAAAGCTCCTTCCCTTCTACTGTGGCAGCAGTAGCATGTAAATACTAATATATATAGTCTAGGGGCTAGGTAGTCATCAGGCCAAATTTTTCAAAACTGAGATGTGTAACTTTATGCCTCAATACCTCTGGAATGTTTCACCATGTCCCCGTGGTTTTTTTTTCCTGACACATTATACTTTATATCAACAGTACATTTAGACCGATATGTTTTACCTTTATTTATAAAAATATTAGAAGTGTTACAAAATTTCAAAAAATTAGCAATTTTCAAACTTTGAATGATTATCCCTGTAATTCAGATAATCATACCAGAAAACAATAGTCAATAAATAACATTTCCCTCATGTCTACTTTACATCAGCACCATCTGTAAAATGTTCTTTTATTTTGTTAGGATGCTAGAAGGTTTATAAAATGTAGAAGCAATTTTTCATTCTTTCAAGGAAATTTACCAAACTTATTTTTTTAGGGACCTATTCAGTTTGAAGTGACTTTGGGGGACTTATATATTGGAAAACTTCTAAAAGTGATATCATCTTAAAAACAGCACCCCTCGTCATATTAAAAACTGCTGTCAGATAGTTTATTAACCCTTCAGGTGCTTTTCAGGAATTAATGCAAAATGGCATGACAGGAAAGAAACATTTTATTTTTACCACCAAAATGTTGCTAACTTCTGGACAGGCCACTATAGATCGCAGACTCTGAGGCCATTATTTGGCTATGAACTGCCGTGTCAACCATCAGGACCACATAATCATGATCTCAGAGTGCCAAAGGGTTTAAACAGTAAGCCCCCACACTCTGTTAACCATCTAGACAGCCGCATCTAAGGGTTTAAATGGCCATGGTCGGTGCCAACATCGATCACGACTGATGCAGCAGGGTGTCAGCTATAGTGTACAGCTGACTGCTGCTGCGTTTTCATCCATCGGAGAGGCTATTCTCTTATATCACAGGCCATTAAAAAGACGTATTGGTGGTCACTGAGGGGTTATATATATGTACTGTACACACATACTGTATATATAGTTTTTCACTGTTGGCTCCATGTTACCTACAGGTGGGACCTTATTTGTCTGGCATTTGAAAACAGGATCTACTTTTTCTCTAGAAACAATGGGAACTGATGCCCTCAGGAGGCTAACTTTTAGCATGTGATCTCTTTCTATAGCTTAAAAGTATAAATAAAATTGATTTATGTCTTTATGACATTGTGATAAAGTGGTTTCCACAAAACCTGTTCCAATATGGTTCCTGGCGAGTGCGCATGCCTGGGATGCTATGACGCACGGAGCATTGCTGACGGCGCCTTTCTCTCTGAAACAGGTGGGTAAGTGACGTCTCAGGGGATTTCCTCTGACCCACCGCATCACAGGTAATGCCGGAAGCAATGCACACACTGTGGCATGCCTCATCACGCATGCGCCCATTACGTGATTGAAACCTCAAACAACTGTAGGATACCCTATTTAATGACAGCCTGAACACATAGTATACAACAGCCCCCCTCCTCCAGGAAGCCCACGCAAAACGCTCGTTGGGGCTGGTGACGCGCTACTCCATGTAATGCACACGCCCGGGCTGAGCGGCGTGTACGTGTGATTGTAGTGATTCCACTGGACCGTGCCGGAGAGTGAATGCCTGGAGGGGCGTAACTAGGTATTCACCCGATCCGACCAGGGTCGCACGACGGCATACGACGCCAGTGCACCAAGGAGGAACCGAGCAGAGGGACCAGGTGCTACTCCAGGACAGACCCCGGACACGGCTGTTGACCCACACAGGGGAATACAGGAACAGACTGGTAGGCTGGCACACAGACTGGTGGGTATAGGCAGGCACGACTGGTATGCAGGCAGGCGGGTATGCAGGCAGGGGGGTACAGGCAAGCACAGCTAGAGTGCAGACAGGGAGGCACTAGCAGGTAGGAACACAGGCGGGATAGGACCCAGTACACACTGGGACTCAGGAACAATACAGGCAGAGGGGTACAGGCAAGCACAGCTAGAGTGCAGACAGGGAGGCACTAGCAGGTAGGGACACTGGCGGGATAGGACCCAGTACACACTGGGACTCAGGAACAGAACCACAGATGTGGCGGACAAACACAGCAGAGTGAGGCCGCCCAGAGAGGTGAGCGAGAACAGGGCAGGACAAGGCCGCCTGGAGCGGTGAGCAAGAGTAGAGCAGGACAAGGCCGCCAGGAGCGGTGAACAAAGGGTCAGAGCTGAGCGAGACTGCCGGAGCAGTGAGCAAGAGTAAAGAAGGACGAGGCCGCCTGGAGCGGTGAGCAAGAGTAAAGCAGGACGAGGCCGCCTGGAGCGGTGAGCAAGAGTGGAGCAAGACTGCCGGAGCAGTGAGCAAAAGGATAAGAGCGGAGCGAGACTGCCGGAGCAGCGAGCAAAAGGGTCCGAGCGGAGCAAGGCTGCCGGAGCAGCGAGCAAAGGAGTCAGAGCAGGCTAGAACCGCCGGAGCGGTGAGCAAAGGAGTCAGAGCAGGCTAGAACCGCCGGAGCGGTGAGCAAAGGAGTCAGAGCAGGCTAGAACCGCCGGAGCGGTGAGCAAAGGAGTCAGAGCAGGCTAGAACCGCCGGAGCGGTGAGCAAAGGAGTCAGAGCAGGCTAGAACCGCCGGAGCGGTGAGCAAAGGAGTCAGAGCAGGCTAGAACCGCCGGAGCGGTGAGCAAAGGAGTCAGAGCAGGCTAGAACCGCCGGAGCGGTAAACAAAGGAGTAGGAGCAGGCTAGAACTGCCGGAGCGGTAAGCAAGGCAGAGCAGGGGGGACAGGGCTCTGTTCACACGGAACAGACAGGAAGAGAAAGGCAGAGCCAGATACCCACAGGATACTTGCAGTGAAGTAGCGAGTGGACCACAAACTCACAAACGGGAGTACAGAGACAACAAGCAGGAGTTAGGTACGAGTTCAGACTCTGCAGAAAAAGGAAGGGAACGGACATAGAGGCAAAACAGGTAAAGGATAGGAAAGAGTTCAGACTGGAACTGAGTGTACGGAGGAGACCGACACTGCAGCGGGATACAGGAGCGGGTCTGGGAATACGGCCCCCAGAGAGGCGGGACGAACAGGCAAGGAGCGTGTTCAGACAGGACAGACAAGATACAGGAACAGGTCTAGGTAATCGGCCCCTAGAAGGCAGGAGGAACAGGCTAGGAGCGAGTTCAGACAGGCCTGGAAATACAGCCTCCAGGATAGGCAGACAAGAGAACACAGAAAGGACTCAGTTCAGACACGGGAACTGATACCGCAAGGCAGGAGACATAGACAGGACTCAGTTCAGACACGGGAACTGATACCGCAAGGCAGGAGACATAGACAGGACTCAGTTCAGACACGGGAACTGATACCGCAAGGCAGGAGACATAGACAGGACTCAGCTCAGACACGGGAACTGATACCGCAAGGCAGGAGACATAGACAGGACTCAGTTCAGACACGGGAACTGATACCGCAAAGCAGGAGAAATAGACAGGACTCAGTTCAGACACGGGAACTGATACCGCAAATCAGGAGACAAAGAACGGGACCTGGCACCTTCAGAGTGCAAGCACACACTGAATGAAACACTATGCTCAGGCAGGGATAGATGGGAGCAACTGAGCTATATACCAGGTGACAGACAGCAATAGGCTGAGGACGCACAAGGGGTGTGACCCACAGCAGGTACAAAAAGCAGGAAGTGATCGGGCGCCGCCCTTAAGCAGCAGAAACAGACACAAACAGACAGCATGGAGGGAAGCCAGAGAGACATTCTGGACTGGAGATCAAGTGCGCGCTCTTGCACAGTGGGAGATGGACCACCATGCAAGAACGCCGCCAGGTATGTTACACTCCATGTGGGAAATATAGGTAAGAGATGAGCCTGGAGTTGATTTTTATCTCCACTTCATGTATCCGGTTTATAACATAGGGGTTTTGTCACTATACTAACCAGGTATATGCCATTACAACTCACATGTGTTAATCTTGTACTTTGACATGGTATATACTTATTGGCCTTTTTGGTGACATATGAGATAGGATATATGGTGGTGGTGATATACCTCTTTGGGGTTGGCACTTGCCCATGATTTTAGGTTGTTATCCTGGCTCATTTTCTTCCCACCCTGGATACATTACGGAGTGGTATGTCTTTTAGCACCGGAATGTGATCTCTGACTTTTGTCTATTTTAATGTATGCCTATTGTATATTCTTAATAAATTTTGTTACATTTGATAATGGACTGTTTACGCCGTATTTTTGGGATAATGTAAAACTTGCCATAGAGTAGGAAAGGTTATAAATTAAGAAAATATTAATCTTCTGTTGACTGCCTGCCCAATGCCGTGGTCTTCATAGTCTCCACATAGTCTCTGTAGGATAATATCCAGAGTATCATTCACCTGACCGCTGCAGTCAATCATGGCATTATCTGTTACATTTCGATAATTGACACTTTTCTGCTGAAGCTGGTGATTGGCAACAGTGGTCATGTAACTGATAATAAGATAATATTACTGCAGAACCATCGGTGACCACTGATACGACAGGGACATTAACAAGTATGTAACGGTTGTATCTTTATTTTATAATCTTCCCTATGGTAGGACACATTTTGCAAAATCCCAGGAAACCCATTTAAATTACTTATTTTCAAAAAGCCTTGATTTCAGATGGTTTTTACTTTTTAAAGTATTAACTTTTCAACAATTAATCTTTGGAAATCCTTCTCAGTCTGTAGTACAGCTGTTTGGGATAACCAAACTTCTTACAATAATTTGAATAAAAAAATGTCTTTTTTCTGAGCTTTATGTATGGTTTATATCATAACAGGTGGTTTCTTTGCTTTGAATAATTTGTCTTTTTTGTTCATTCTCCAGGCTGGAAGGAGGCAGAGAACACCTGCTACCCATCGACTATTACTTCCCACCACAGAAGACCTGCTTGATTTGTGGAGATGAAGCATCTGGATGCCACTATGGAGCCCTTACATGTGGCAGCTGCAAAGTCTTCTTCAAGAGGGCAGCTGAAGGTAGAAATATTCTGTGTTTGTTTATGTGCAAATTTACTACAGAGATATCAAATTGTATTTCACAAAAAACTAAGGAAATATTTGTTCCTTATATTCTTAGACATTATTTTGAAAAGCTTTTTCCAACCAGAGATGCCAAGCGAGCATCATACATAGTAAACCGCTTCATTCTCATGGTTCGCTGCCTCTTTTAACATAGTTGCACTTAATGATACAGTTTGGGTAGAAGTTGTATCGGACAGCACTGTTTAGGCTGCAACTTAGTTGTTTAACACTTTTTTACAGCGTATTATGCCATATCTATTGCAGCGAAAAACATTGTGGCCAGTTGTTGGCTGCAAGTCTTTAGGACAGTATTATCTATACATGACATAACTCACTACTGTGCATTTTTATAGCATTTTTTCACACTACTGAAGCTTTTTTGGTGCAACCCTATGTGGTTACTAATGGAGTGGTACTACTCTGCATAGTCAGTATATGAAGAGCACCATGGGACTCAAATGTGTTAGACACAAGTATAGGACACATTACAGATTTATAGTTTTGCTGCATTCCGCTATCATCATTGAGTCAGTCTGAAAAATAGTACTGATACAATGGGGTACCAACTACTACATTAGATCAGTTATGGACAATCTCAGTTAGGGATGTCTGAAGAAAAATACAAATTTATCCAAAGTCCGCAATAAAAAAAATAGAGAGTGCTTTCACATTGCATTTTGTTGCACTCTCGGGCATATGCGCCAACGGGGGTATAGACTATAATAGTGCCAACAGAGTGAACGTGCGTTCTGACGTTCATATTCAGGCGTATATGTCTACTGAAGGCGGACAACCAGACGCAGTCTACTACGCATATGCTCGAATCTTGTTTTGCTGGGGGTTTCAGACAAAGCCCCAACGGGACCAATGAACGAGTGAAAAAACGCAATATGAAAGTACCCTAACAAATTTACTTGAATATTTCGGTCTCGCTTGGTGCCACAGCCTTACCAGGATGGAAAGGATTCATGTCTTGTTCTTCAAGCAGCTGACTTCTGAGGCCAGGGATTGGTTAGGTAATTGATGAAAGGGACGCCATCCCACTGAAAATTATTGCATTTCGTTTAACCACTGAAGCTAGTCACTGGCTCCTGAGGTCATGGGACTGAAGAACTGGATGTGATTTCTTCCTGTTCTGGCGGAGACCATCGTTACAGCAACTCTAAGGTGATGGTGGATTGAACCAGTGAGTATAGGTACATTTGTTGTTGTATAACGTTCTATGACTTTGGCCCCATTTTAATTTAAAGTTGGACAACCCCTTTGACCATGAACAAATGTTTCAGCCAACCAATGACACTGTCAGGAAAGATGTCAGCAATGTTTGACATTTTCATCCAATATTAAAACAAAAAATATTTCATTTTTTGAAACACCGTCCTCAGAAGGATCTGTAAATCACGTGTAATTGAAAATCTATTGCAAGTTTAAATTACTGTAATTCGCAACATGGACTACAATGTGAATGGCTGTGTGAGTGACATGATCACTAAACAGGCTATCATTCATTAAGTGGTGGATCAACTATAAATGTACCATGTGTATGGTCAACTGTAGGTTTTATGAGCAGATATATTACTTAGTGGGCACACCTGGTGAGCTGGATCCTCTAATCTGTAGGTAAAGATGAGCAGAACAGACCATAGGCGATGAAGCAGCGAAGTGGCTCTTGTTGGATAGTATGTATATCAGTAAGGACCAGTACAGAAGAGCAGGCAGTATGGCTAACACACAAGCAGAGCAGGAAGCACCAGATGAAGCAGAGCTAGGTGTGAGGATATGCATGGAACCAGTAGATGTACAGATGCATCTCACAAAATTTGAATATCATCAAAAAGTTAATTTATTTCAGTTCTTCAATCCAAAAAGTGAAACTCATATATTATATAGAGTCATTACAAACAGAGTGATCTGTTTCAAGTGTTTATTTCTGTTAATGTTGATGATTATGGCTTACAGCCAATGAAAACACAAAAGTCATTATCTCAGTAAATTAACCCCTTAACCCCCGAGGGTGGTTTGCACGTTAATGACCAGGCCAATTTTTACAATTCTGACCACTGTCATTTTATGAGATAATTACTCTGGAACGCTTCAACGGATCCCCCTGATTCTGAGAATGTTTTTTCGTGACATATTGTACTTCATGATTGTGGTAAAATTTCTTCGATATCACTTGCATTTATTTGTGAAAAAAATGTAAATTTGGTGAAAATTTTGAAAATTTTGCAATTTTCAAACTTTGAATTTTTATGCCCTTAAATCAGAGAGATTTGTCACACAAAATAGTTAAGAAATAACATTTCCCACATGTCTACTTTACATCAGCACAATTTTGGAACCAAAATTTTTTTTTGTTAGGGAGCTAAAAGGGTTAAAAGGTGACCAGCGATTTCTCATTTTTCCAACAAAATTTACAAAACCATTTTTTTAGGTACCACATCACATTTGAAGTCACTTTAAGAGGTCTTTATGACAGAAAGTACCCAAAAGTGACACCATTCTAAAAACTGCACCCCTCAAGGTGCTCAAAACCACATTCAAGAACTTTATTAACCCTTCAGGTGCTTCACAGGAATTTTTGGAATGTGGAAGAGAAAAATGAACATTTAACTTTTTTCACAAAAATGTTACTTTAGACCCAATTTTTTTTATTTTCACAGGGGTAACAAGAAAAAATGGACCCCAAAATTTGTTGTGCAATTTCCCCTGGGCACGCAGATACCCCATATGTGGGGAAAAATCACTGTTTGGGCGCACGGCAGGGCTCGGAAGGGAAAGAGCGCCATTTGACTTTTTGATTGTAAAATTTGCTTGAATAATTAGCAGACGCCATGTTGCGTTTGGAGAGCCCCTGATGTGCCTAAACATTGGAGCTCCCCCACAAGTGACCCCATTTTGGAAACTAGACCCCCCAAGGCACCTATCTAGATGCATAGTGAGCACTTGGAACCCCCAGGTGCTTCACAAATTGATTCGTAAAAATGAAAAAGTGTTTTTTTTTTCACTTTTTCATTTTTACGAATCAATTTTTGAAGCACCTGGGGGTTCCAAGTGCTCACTATGCATCTACATAGGTGCCTTGGGGGGGTCTACTTTCCAAAATGGGGTCACTTGTGGGGGAGCTCTAATGTTTGGGCACACAGGGACTCTCCAAATGCAACATGGTGTCCGCTAACATTAAATGGAAAATCGTCTCAAATTGTTAGCAGACACCATGTTGCGTTTGGAGAGCCCCTGTGTGCCCAAACATTGGAGCTCTCCCACAAGTGACCCCATTTTGGAAACTAGACCCCCCAAGGCACCTATCTAGATGCATAGTGAGCACTTGGAACCCCCAGGTGCTTCACAAATTGATTCGTAAAAATGAAAAAGTGGAAAAAAAAACACTTTTTCATTTTTACGAATCAATTTGTGAAGCACCTGGGGGTTCCAAGTGCTCACTATGCATCTAGATAGGTGCCTTGGGGGGTCTAGTTTCCAAAATGGGGTCACTTGTGGGGGAGCTCCAATGTTTGGGCACACAGGGACTCTCCAAATGCAACATGGTGTCCGCTAACAAATTGAACGGCTCAGGCACCAGGGGTGATAATCTCGAGGTGCAGGCTATTATGGGGTTCGTGGAAAAAAATGTTGCCTAGTACACTGGAGGGGTCATGGATCTGAGGATTGATCCTGGGAACTGGTGGACCACATTCATGCTCCCCTGCTGGTTGAGGAATATGAGTGTCAATTAGAGAGGGATGTTAGAAGGGGGATAATGTTAGGTGTCAGGTGTTTGCTGGATCCGAAATGGGTTGAGAACCATCAGTGGATTCTGTGGTCTCCCATTCCAGTCCAGCCAGGGCTGATGCTACTCAGCATCATCATCAGTCCCAACGCCTAGCTGGTGCACGAGATGTACAGGTTGTCTCTTGGGTCTTTGTTTCTAGCAACATGAAGCGTAGGTTGCGGAGGGAAGCAGGGCTGCTACAGCCTAAGTCCAGGATTCACTGCACTGAGCATGCCCGTGACATGGCGGACCGTGATTGGTGGTTTGGGAGTCAGCTGATCCGGTGACCTGGCACCGCCTGATTGGTTGCTTGTGACGTCACCAATAATGCAAGGGTGGGCAGGGCTTAATCTTTAAATAGCCCGCCCACAAACATGGCGGCGCGCTCTGATCATTGAGCTATGATGGTGTTATTGTGTGGATGCTTGGTCGTTTGGGCTCCACGTGTGCTTTAGCTTCTGTCAGGCCGGTTTAGCGGAGGATAGGCAGCCTTAGATGGAGGGAGGCAGGTAGCTTCATCTGAGAGTCTGGCTCCGACAAAGGGGTCGCCATACACACCGAGCAGTCTGCAGACGCCATATTCCCGGCACCGCCTGTAAGTCACGTGGAGAGATACTCCTCAGTCCGGTAGCACGCCGGCTGGGAGTACGTATACGCCGGCGTGAATCACACACGCATCCTAGCGCCTGCTGCTTAGTCCCTGTGCCGTAAACAGGGCTACAGATACATTATTTGTCGCACATCTCTCGTGCAGTTAACGGAGATAGTGCGAATCCCTATTCCCGTTCCGGTGTGCAGTAACACGGAAGTGATTGTTATTTCAGTTGGTTGTTTTACCTTCTTACCCGGAAGGTGTTTGGCCGCAGTCCTCCAGGCTGCATCGCGGACCCCGGGTTTGGTTGCTTTCCATTATTTAATAAAGTTGTTTGCAACCGTCCCCTTAATATATATAGACAAGCTGGAAACCAGCTGGCTGTGATGTGTTACCTTGATTACAATGGTTGAAGCGTAAACAGCGATGAAAACAACTGGTAATCTGGAAAAGTGATTAGTAGAGATAGATGTGGACTATACTTGGGTAACCTGGGCTGAGCTTGGAAATAAACACTGGTAGATGAATGGAAGTCAGAAGTAGCAGGAGATAATTAGGCATCTGGCTGGAGCTTGAGGTAAGTGAATGATATCGCCAATCCTGACAAGCACATAGTTGCTGAGAGCAATGCTATCTCAATACTCAGACAGCACATGGATGCGTGAGCTGGCCATCAGGTATCAGGTGCATGGACTGCCACAAAAGAAGACGGCCATAGGGAAAGGAAACCAGACCTGATGCCTGAGCAACAGGTAACAGCACAATATTGGTTTGGATGCAATGTTTTTCTCCTTTGAGATGTTTTCAGTGGCGAGTAGCTCCATATTCCATTGCACAAGTTTATAAAAGGCCTTAGAATTGGAAGTAAAGCTGGATTGTATGTTAGGGGTCATGCTGCACCCTACACTGCTCATCCCATTTTAAACAATTGTTCTTTGCACAGTTCATGGAGCATACTCTTTCGTTGTTCACAAGATGTTGGCACTGCCTGCTGTTTGCAGACATGACCAGGGTATAAACATCGGCCTCATTTAGTATCCAGCTGCTTTGCACATGATGCACTCATGAGATGTTTTCTGAAGAAAAGGAAAAAGTGACTGTTACATAATAGGGATAGGGGTTGATTGCTCTTGTCCCTCTAAATATAGAGTGATTTGGTTCCACCATATTTTAAGTACAGGAACAAAGCAGCGTGATGTTCCGTGCACTCCTAAACTTGGTCTCATAGATGGACGACCCTCAATTTCGGTGAAGATGCTTTTCCAATATAAAAAAAAATCCATCTTACAATCTAAATATGACAAGTGATGTTTAAAATATGAACCCAACTCTAGCAGTTGTAAACCAAAACTTTTCTTTGATGATTGCCCAATGTTCGAGTAATTTGAAACCACCATTTTACTAGTGATTTACAGGTTAACACTGAGGTCCATCAGCAATGTGGTCATGAGTGGAGCTCTAACTTCTCCAGGAGTATGTTTTTATCATGCTTTCACATTTCTTCCAGTTAATATAATTATTGTCCCTAATGCATTTGTATATCTGTTTGAGGTAGAAACTTTAGATTGTGGGCTCCAAAACACATTGTGTCTACATTTATGTGCTCATCTTGTTACTAATACGAGGTGTCTGGACCTTCATCTATGTTGTTTCTCACATTAAAGCTAATCAGCAAAGTATGTCAAGCTACTTTAGTTAAATTTTGTGTTCAGACATTTAATTTACACGTTACGTTCCTCCCAATATCTTTTTTCTCAATGAAGGCCTTCTTTTTTGAAGCTTTGTTTCCCAACCTTGATGTCATGGTGTTGAGGTCTCCAAAACCAATAGCATTGTACTTACGTCTAGTTGGGTGCTGCTGACATTGTAATGGACATATTGATATTCATGCTATAGCTACTCCATTTTTGCAGCTTGCTCCTAAAATCATGTTATTATTACTATATACATTCTTTCATTCTTTTATCCTGCTTCACATGCAATTTTCTCACAAGAACTTTTTCTCTCAAGAACATTCTATGAGACACCCTGCTCCTGTGTTATCTAATTAGTCTGAGCCGGGATGTGTAACCTTGTAACTTTCCATCATGCACCAAACTAACGATAATATGACCATATGTGTGTTTCCCTAATAATTGTACTAACATTGGTTCAAGCCTGTAGTATGGCTGTAGGTGATTGGCTATTGATATACTCAAAACAATATATAATGCTAAACGGGGTTAGAATCATAGAATCATAGAATGGTAGAGTTGGAAGGGACCTCCTGGGTCATCTGGTCCAACCCCCTGCTCAAAGCAGGATTCACTAGATCATCTCAGACAGATGTCTGTCCAGCCTCTGTTTGAAGACGTCCATTGAAGGGGAACTCACCACCTCTCGTGGCAGCCTGTTCCACTCATTAATCACCCTAACTGTCAAAAAGTTTTTTCTAATATCTAATCTGTGTCTCCTCCCATTTAGTTTCATCCCATTGCTTCTAGTCTTTCCTTGTGCAAATGAGAATAAAGATGATCCTTCTACAATGTGACAGCCCTTGACATATTTGTAGACAGCTATTAAGTCTCCTCTCAGTCTTCTTTTTTGCAAGCTAAACATTCCCAAATCCTGCAACCGTTCCTCATAGGACATGGTTTGCAGACCAGTCACCATTCTGGTCGCTCTTCTCTGAACTTGCTCCAGTTTGTCTATGTCTTTTTTAAAATGTGGTGCCCAAAACTGTACACAGTATTCCAGATGAGGTCTGACCAAAGAGGAGTAAAGACCGATAATGACTTCACGTGATCTAGACTGTATGCTTCTGTTAATACATCCCAGAATTGTATTTGCCTTTTTTGCTGCTGCATCACACTGTTGACTCATGTTCAGTCTATGATCTATTAGTATACCTAAGTCTTTTTCACATGTACTGTTGAAATGTATGGGAGGATTCTCGAATCCTCCCATACAGAGCTTTGTCTCCGTCTGCTTTCCTGATTGCAATTAACCTTGTAACATAATAATTTGACACGCATTTGGTCAGTCGTGAAGGGTCATTGCTGCCCTCCCTCAACAACATGAAGTCACTTTGTAGTCCTCCATTGCCCAACATACGCCTTACACTGGTCACTGGCAGTATTACATTGCTTTTCTCTACAAACCAATATTACTAGGGATACTTTCAAATTTAGTGAAATGCATCCAGACAAACTGATGTAAACTCTTCATGACCAGGAAGATACTGTCCCACCTCCGGCTTCTACACACTCTTTTAGTATGACGTGAACATGTTGGTTATGAGTAGCTCACCAAGTTGATGTCTGAAATGTTTTCCAGATCAATAAGTGACAACTTCAGGATATACTTAATACCTTAGGGATTTAGAATATTTCTGAGATGAACAGTATCAACAAAATAGTGTCAAAGACGACAAACAAGACCAAAATGTGTTACAGTAACAGCTCACTGAAAGCTCTCATCTGTCAAAATAATTTTCCATAATTGTGTGTAAATGAAAGCTCCGCTCTCTGCTTGGCTATACTACTCTAAATGTCAGTTTTTTGTTCATTAACATGCAAGGGAGTTTCTATGTTAAGGTTTCATTTCTAAAGCAGAGCAGGTTAGATTTATTAGTAAATTTGTAAGACACTCACGATTGCATTTAAGGTATATTTAATGTACAACAGACAGAAAATAAATCTACCAGATTTTGCAAAGTAAAATGATTTTGCTGTAGACAGTAATTTATTTCCCTCCTGTAAACTGAGCGTTGCTATTTACTGCGGTCAGAGAGAGCTTGGTGGCCAAATACCGTACTTTGGAATTGAAATAAATATTGTGCACACATTAATTGCTAGCAGCATTGATCCAGATATTACAAGACAAACTGTTGAAAAACACATTTCAGGCAGTTATAATATAAGGACACATATACACATGTGCAATTTTTAATGCAGTTTTTTTTTGTTGACAAAATTCAGAAGACTATATAAAAAGGGAGAAGCATCAGTTTTTCTTTTATATTTTTATATCAATTTTGTGTCATTCAAAATTAGTAGAAAAAAACCTGCATATGTGGACTCAGGGATAATATTGAGCAATAGCTGAACTATAACACATAAATGTGAACATTTTTATACTCACTAGGTAATTGCAAGATCTCCACCTAATCATTGATCTTCAGATCCAGATGGGATTCCAGAAAGGGTCTAGGTAAAATTAGGGCTGTGGAGACATAGTCGTGGAGTCGGAGTCTATTTTCATTTTGATGGAGTCGGTATAAAATGGACCAACTCTGACTCCTAAAATATATAATAAATTGGTACAGTAGTACAATGCAGTAAGTGCTGTAAATGTTTTCAGAAGAATTTGGGAAAGTTATAAAATGTCCTATAAATGTCTCTTCTGTTCCTGATCTAAGGATCTGGGCTTTTAGTTGAGATGAATTTGTGCTGCACTTTATGTACACGCTCAGTAGTGAGGCAGTGAGATGAATCTGTGCTGCACTTTATGTACATGCTCAGTAGTGAGGCAGTGAGATGAATCTGTGCTGCACTTTATGTACATGCTCAGTAGTGAGACCGTGAGATGAATCTGTGCTGCACTTTATGTACACGCTCAGTAGTGAGGCCGTGAGATGAATCTGTGCGGCACTTTATGTACATGCTCAGTAGTGAGGCCGTGAGATGAATCTGTGCTGCACTTTATGTACATGCTCAGTAGTGAGGTCGCGAGATGAATCTGTGCTGAACTTTATGTACACGCTCAGTAGTGAGGCAGTGAGATGAATCTGTGCTGCACTTTATGTACACGCTCAGTAGTGAGGCAGTGAGATGAATCTGTGCTGCACTTTATGTACACGCTCAGTAGTGAGGTCGCGAGATGAATCTGTGCTGCACTTTATGTACACGCTCAGTAGTGAGGCCGTGAGATGAATCTGTGCTGCACTTTACGTACACGCTCAGTAGTGAGGCAGTGAGATGAATCTGTGCGGCACTTTATGTACATGCTCAGTAGTGAGGCTGTGAGATGATTCTGTGCTGCACTTTATGTACATGCTCAGTAGTGAGGCAGTGAGATGAATCTGTGCTGCACTTTATGTACATGCTCAGTAGTGAGGCAGTGAGATGAATCTGTGCGGCACTTTATGTACATGCTCAGTAGTGAGGCTGTGAGATGAATCTGTGCTGCACTTTATGTACATGCTCAGTAGTGAGGCCGTGAGATGAATCTGTGCTGCACTTTATGTACATGCTCAGTAGTGAGACCGTGAGATGAATCTGTGCTGCACTTTATGTACACGCTCAGTAGTGAGGCCGTGAGATGAATCTGTGCGGCACTTTATGTACATGCTCAGTAGTGAGGCCGTGAGATGAATCTGTGCTGCACTTTATGTACATGCTCAGTAGTGAGGTCGCGAGATGAATCTGTGCTGAACTTTATGTACACGCTCAGTAGTGAGGCAGTGAGATGAATCTGTGCTGCACTTTATGTACACGCTCAGTAGTGAGGCAGTGAGATGAATCTGTGCTGCACTTTATGTACACGCTCAGTAGTGAGGTCGCGAGATGAATCTGTGCTGCACTTTATGTACACGCTCAGTAGTGAGGCCGTGAGATGAATCTGTGCTGCACTTTACGTACACGCTCAGTAGTGAGGCAGTGAGATGAATCTGTGCGGCACTTTATGTACATGCTCAGTAGTGAGGCTGTGAGATGATTCTGTGCTGCACTTTATGTACATGCTCAGTAGTGAGGCTGTGAGATGAATCTGTGCTGCACTTTATGTACATGCTCAGTAGTGAGGCCGTGAGATGAATCTGTGCTGCACTTTATGTACATGCTCAGTAGTGAGGCCATGAGATGAATCTGTGCTGCACTTTATGTACACGCTCAGTAGTGAGGCAGTGAGATGAATCTGTGCTGCACTTTATGTACACGCTCAGTAGTGAGGCCATGAGATGAATCTGTGCTGCACTTTATGTACATGCTCAGTAGTGAGGCAGTGAGATGATTCTGTGCTGCACTTTATGTACACGCTCAGTAGTGAGGCAGTGAGATGAATCTGTGCGGCACTTTATGTACACGCTCAGTAGTGAGGCCGTGAGATGAATCTGTGCTGCACTTTATGTACACGCTCAGTAGTGAGGCAGTGAGATGATTCTGTGCTGCACTTTATGTACATGCTCAGTAGTGAGGCCGTGAGATGAATCTGTGCTGCACTTTATGTACACGCTCAGTAGTGAGGCAGTGAGATGAATCTGTGCGGCACTTTATGTACATGCTCAGTAGTGAGGCAGTGAGATGAATCTGTGCGGCACTTTATGTACATGCTCAGTAGTGAGGCTGTGAGATGAATCTGTGCTGCACTTTATGTACATGCTCAGTAGTGAGGCCGTGAGATGAATCTGTGCTGCACTTTATGTACATGCTCAGTAGTGAGGCCGTGAGATGAATCTGTGCTGCACTTTATGTACATGCTCAGTAGTGAGGCCGTGAGATGAATCTGTGCTGCACTTTATGTACATGCTCAGTAGTGAGGCAGTGAGATGAATCTGTGCTGCACTTTATGTACACGCTCAGTAGTGAGGCAGTGAGATAAATCTGTGCTGCACTTTATGTACATGCTCAGTAGTGAGGCTGTGAGATGAATCTGTGCTGCACTTTATGTACATGCTCAGTAGTGAGGCCGTGAGATGAATCTGTGCTGCACTTTATGTACATGCTCAGTAGTGAGGCCGTGAGATGAATCTGTGCTGCACTTTATGTACATGCTCAGTAGTGAGGCCGTGAGATGAATCTGTGCTGCACTTTATGTACATGCTCAGTAGTGAGGCCGTGAGATGAATCTGTGCTGCACTTTATGTACATGCTCAGTAGTGAGGCAGTGAGATGAATCTGTGCTGCACTTTATGTACATGCTCAGTAGTGAGGCAGTGAGATGAATCTGTGCTGCACTTTATGTACACGCTCAGTAGTGAGGCAGTGAGATGAATCTATGCTGCACTTTATGTACACGCTCAGTAGTGAGGTCGTGAGATGAATCTGTGCTGCACTTTATGTACACGCTCAGTAGTGAGGCAGTGAGATGAATCTGTGCTGC
The DNA here is from genome assembly GCF_046119375.1 of Phyllobates terribilis. Lineage (NCBI taxonomy): Eukaryota > Metazoa > Chordata > Amphibia > Anura > Dendrobatidae > Phyllobates > Phyllobates terribilis. The sequence continues at coordinate 280,985,929 of NW_027362767.1, forward strand.
ACTTTATGTACACGCTCAGTAGTGAGGCCGTGACATGAATCTGTGTTGCACCTTATGTACACGCTCAGTAGTGAGGCTCCTCCTCCAGGGCTCTGGAGTTGGAGTCGGGAGTCAGGGAAAATTGAGGAGTCGGAGTCAGTGGTTTGGCTTACCAATGCCACAGCCCTGAGTAAAATACAGGAATGACCTCCTTCTGAAGGTATTTGATCACTTTTTGATTAATGAATCAATTCCAAAAGCAGATAATCACAATTTAGGTTCTTGAAATACTTAAAAATAGCCTCCCAATTATTCTTCAAGCAATGGTCTTTAAATGTAAGATTCCCCCCACTCCCTTGTAGCTTTCTCTAATACTGGTACTGATGGTACTACACATCACCAATAATTCTGAAATTGAAGGATTTTAATGCAGCAACAGAGAACACAGTATCATATTGATGACCTTTCTTTGCTATTAAGAAATGCGAGATCCTCATTGAAGCTTTCATGAATTATACTGTATGGGAGGTTCTCTGGTATTAAGGTCAACTGGAACAAGTCTGCGCTGCTCCCTTTAAGAGGAGCTGCCTTTCTTACAGAAGTTACTTCCTTGTCAGTCAATCCTGATTGTCAATATCCATTTGTAAATCTCTAATTTATTATTTTAAGCTTAATATAGCCCTATTGATTGGAGAAAAATGGCTAAGATAACAAGTTGGAGATGTCTTCCCCTTTCATTCGCTGATAGAGCAGTTCTAGTTAGGATGATATTTGCATTTAAAAATCTATATTGCCTTCAAAACTGTTCAACTTGGCTTCCAAGTTCATTAGATAATGGTGTCTGAGGAGGAAAACTAGGTTGGAAATGTGAAAACTTTCAAAGGACTGGGGGGGATTAGCCATTCCAGACATCAAAAGCCAAAACACAGGAAACATAAAAAATAGTCACATACAAGTCATATGAGCTACTTACTGTGAGCAAAATCTTTATTAGATTTCATATATCAATGAGGACATGCATATCAATCAGAATTGAGGCATGATTAGTAACATTTAAAAACAAGAGAGTGGGGGGTCACAGAAAAGTACATGATTACATAAAATTGTATCATCTGCATGCAATTTTTATAATACCAGCAAGTGTTACAAACACAAGATATAGCAGTGAAGGCATGAAAGATGCAAGCACTTATTGTCAGGGGTTAACCACGACAGAGGGAGACTAGAAGACCACAGTGTCTGATTTCATGTACTCCTGCCCTGATCAGAAGCAATTCTCCTTCATATTAAACAGTGCAGGTTTCTGTTATAAGTGCAGGGGTTAATCTGTTCTGCTCGGAGTCTCTGAAGCTTCCCAGCGTGGATGATCTCAGCTGTTCAGTATTGGCCACTCCCCTCTCATATACAGGTGCATCTCACTAAATTAGAATATCATCAAAATGTTAATTTATTTAAATTCTTCAATACAAAAAGTGAAACTCATATGTTATATAGAGTCATTACAGACAGAGTGATCTATTTCATGTGTTTATTTCGGTTAATGTTGATGATTATGGCTTACAGCCAAAGAAAACACAAAAGTCATTATCTAAGTAAGTTAGAATACTTTATAACAACAGCTTGAAAAATGCTTTTAAAATCCGAATTGTTGGCCCACTGACATGTATGTTCAGTAAATTCTCCTTTTGCATCAATTACTGCATCAATGCGGCAATGTGGCATGGAGGTGATCAGCCTGTGGCACTGCTGAGGTGTTATGGAAGCCCAGGTGGCTTTGATAGCAGCCTTCAGCTCGTCTGCATTGTTGGGTCTGGTGTCTCTCATCTTCCTCTTGACAATACCCCATAGATTCTCTATAATAGATTCTCTATGGGGTTATGGTCAGGCGAGGTTGCTGGCCAATCAAGCACAGTGATACTGTTCTTTGTAAACCAGGTATTGGTACTTTTGGCAGTGTGGACAGGTGCCAAGTTCTGCTGGAGAATGAAATTTCCATCTCCAGAAAGCTTGTCGGGAGAGGGAAGCATGAAGTGCTCTAAAATTTCCTGGTAGACGGCTGCGCTGACTTTGGTCTTGATAAAACACAGTGGCACTACACCAGCAGAGGACATGGCTCTCCAAACCTTCACTGATTGCGGAAACTTCACACTAGACCTCAAGCCACTTGGATTGTGGCCTCTCCACTCTTCCTCCAGACTCTAGGACCTTGATTTCCAAATGAAAATTGGAACTTGGGACCTTGTGGAGTGTGTCAATGACTGCCTTCTGGACATCTGTCAAGTCAGCAGTCTTCACCATTATTGTGGAGCCTACTGAAACAGACTAAGGGACCTTTTTACATGCTTAGGAAGCCTTTACAGGTGTTTTTTGTAAATCATTTTATTATTTGCGCACAACTGTATGTACGTAAACCAATGAAAGATTATAATGTGGAAACAGCACAGAGGAGTGTGAATGTTGGAAGGTGCATGAAAAAGATGATGCCATGTAAGTAAATCAGTTGGTCATGTTAAACCATAGAGAAAACATGAAATATGTCTTCAAAATCCTGGTTATTGAGAAATACACAAAACTGAAAAATAATTAAATAAAGAGAAATCTCATGTTAAAAACACCCGTGAAGTCCCTTTCCAATAGTACCCTCCTCGAAGTGATCCAAAACACAGGAACCAGTATACAGTTGTGCTCAAAAGTTTACATACCCTGGCAGAATTTTGCCTTTCTTGCCTTATTTCAGAGAATATGAATGACAACAAGAAAACTTTTTCTCCACTCATGGTTATTGGTTGGGTGAAGCCATTTATTGTCAAACTACTGTGTTTTTTGTTTTTAAATCTTAATGACAACCAAAAGCATCCAAATGCCCCTGATCACATACCCTGGTGATTTTGACCTGATAACATGCACAGAATTTGACACAAATGGGTTTGAATGGCTACTAAAGGTAACATCCTCACCTGTGATCTGTTTTCTTTAATCAGTGTGTGTGCATAAAAGCTGAGTGAGTTTCTGAGATCCAGACAGACTCTTGCATCTTTCATCCAGCCACTGACGTTTCTGGATTGTGAGTCATGGGGAAAGCAAAAGAATTGTCAACGGATCTACGGGAAAAGGTAATTGAACTGTATAACACAGGAAAGGGATACAAAAAAATATCCAAGGAATTGATAATGCCATTCAGCAGCATTCAAACTGTGATTAACAAATGGAAAATCAGGGGCTCTGTAAAAACCAAACCACGGTCAGGTAGATCAACAATTCTTTCGGCCACAACTGCCAGGAAAATTGTTCAGGATGCAAAGAAATACCTGAAAATACCATAAGCTGAAATTCAGGACTCTCTGAAAACTAGCAGTGTGGCAGTTTCAAGATGCACAATAAAGAGGCACTTGAAGAAATATGGGCTGCATGGTCGAGTCGCAAATGCCACAAAGTATCTCACCTACAATACGCCAAACTGTACAGAGACTAGCCTCAAAACTTCTGGAAAAAGGTAATTTGGAGTGATGAGACCAAAATTGAACTGTTTGGCCACAACCATAAACGTTACATTTGGAGAGAGGTCAACAAGGACTATGATGAAAGGAACACCATTCCTACAGCAAAGCATGGAGGTGGATCGCTGATGTTTTGGGGATGTGTGAGCTACAAAGGCACAGGAAACTTGGTAAAAGTTGAAGGAAAGATGAATGCAGCACGTTATCAGCAAATACTGGAGGCAAATTTGCACTCATCAGCCCGGAAGCTGCGCATGGGACGTACTTGGACGTTCCAACATGACAACGATCCAAAATACAAGGCCAAGTCGACCTGTCATTGGCTACAGCAGAACATAGTGAAGGTTCTAGAATGGCCATCTCAGTTTCCTGACCTCAATATCATTGAGCCACTCTGGGGAGATCTCAAGCGCGCAGTTCATGCTAGACAGCCCAGGAATTTACAGGAGCTGGAGGCTTTTTGCCAAGAAGAATGGGCAGCTTTACCATCTGAGCAAATAAAGAACCTCATCCACAACTACCACAAAAGACTTCAAGCTGTCATTGATGTTAGAGGGGGCAATTCACAGTATTAAGAACTGGGGTATGTGAACTTTTGATCATGGTCATTTGGATGTTTTTGGTTGTCATTAAGATTTAAAAAGAGAAAACACAGTAGTTTGACAATAATCATGAGTGGAGAAAGAGTTTTTTTGTTATCAATCATATTCTCTGAAACAAGGCCAAGAAATGAAAAATTCTGCTGGGGTACGTAAACTTTTGAGTACAACTGTATAGTGTGAAAATGAAAGCAGGAAAGAAAAATCTAAAGAAAAAAAATTTAAGCCAATGTAAAGGGCATGTCCTGCCTCACCATGGCAAAAAGGGCAGTACCAGGAGATTAGTTCAGGCCACATAAAAACACATCGGAAGAAACCCTCTGGTCAATTGTCCTAAGAAAAAATAATACTAAGGGTATAAGTGGTCAGGTCTTCCACAAATAAATCCCACACAAACCAATCAAAATAAGGAAAGAGAAAAAAGGGATGACTGATGAGAAATAACATAGAATTACAAAAATAGAAAGATGCCTCTTATTTTAGTTGTTTGGCGTGTTGGTCCTCAACTTGCCAGCTTATTAACTTGAATGCATTATTAGACTTTTCAGTGCAGATGTGTTCTTCAAGGTCCCAAGGTCACTAGGAACTTCCCTGATGATGTTCCTATAAATGTTTAGGAATTGACTTTAGTCTATTAAATGAAAGTTGATCCTTGAAATCACATTTTTCCGTGGCTTTTTTATTCTTTCTATAATTTTTAATGCATACTCTGAACTTGCAGGTTTTCATGCTCAAATAGATAAGTCTCCAAGGATAAGTGATGATTCTGGTACTGCTACATATAATGTGATGTACAATATAATATAATCCAAGAAATCATCATATATAACCATCAGACTGTAAATGGAACAGCGACCACAATGAGAGAAGCTTCACTTTGGCCTTTTTGAGCCAAACAAAAACAAATTTTTGGGTACTCAGTTACTTTTAACTAAAACATCATTTAATGTTTTATGTCCCCCTCATCACAATTGGTATTAGTTGAGATCAGATAACAAAGTCGGGCAAAACTGGCTGACTATATTCTTGCTCTTAGTCCATCAGGATTAGTAGGTTATTTTTATCCTTGCCAAATCTGTAGCATGTTTCCCTAATTTATATACAAATGAGTCACAGCTAGTTGCTTCTACCAGTGGGAATCCTCTTTCAATGTTGGAGGCATGGCACCCTTTGTTTAAAATTATGCTTAAGATAGCCTGTTCTCCAAAACTGCTTTAACTATTATTTATAAACTGGACATGAAGAAATGACCTGGTAGGGGCTGAACAGTATGAAATTAACAAAAAGGTTTGGCATATAACAGATATATATATTTGCAACAGTATAATCTCCAGCTTCTTATGAATTCCCTGCCAAATGAACAGAATCTGCAATACAACCTGTCCAGATGACAGGTCTATCGCATCCTGTTCAGCTCATGTTCCCAAAGGTCTAAAAAAAAGTTTACATATAAGGTTACACTTGTTGCCCCGATGACAGTTCCCCTTTATTGTAGAAAAAGAAAGTACGTATTTTTCAGACTATAAGACGCACTTTTTTCCTCCAAAATTTTGGAGGAAAATGGGGGGTGCGTCTTGTAGTCCAAATGTTGCTGGGGGGGTATATATAAATATACTGTGCTGGGAGGAGCAGGGCAAAGGAGGCAGTAGCCGCCTGCCGCAGCCTACACTGGCCCCGCTGCTAAAGAAAATGAATATTCACTGCTCCCTACTCCCATAGGCGTGGGGAGCACTGAATATTCATGCTCTATAATAGCGGCACACAGTGTATCAGCAGCGCGGCTCCTGCTGCTGCCGGGCGATCGCGTGTGCCCGCTATTAAAGGGGCATGAATATTCACCCCCCTTTCCATGTCCATGGGCGTCGGGAGGGGGTGAATATTCATGCCCTTTAATAGCGGGCACACGCGATAGCCCGGCAGCAGCAGGAGCCGCGCTGTGGCTACTCTGTGTGCCGGCTATTAAGGAGCATGAAGTCACTGCTCCCCACGCACACAGTTCCGACGTGGGGAGCAGTGACTTCCGACAGCTGATCTCTCCTTGTGAGCCACGCATGGTAGTGACGTCATGCGCGGCTCACATGTAGAGATCAGTGCTGGCAGATAGGATGCAGCGCTGGAGGAGAGAAGAAAGGTGAGTAGGAGTGTTTATATTTTTATGTGCAGCCTGATGGGGATTGGGGAGACCATGCATACTAGGATAAGGATGAGGGGGATCATACATACCAGGCTAAGGATGAGGAGTGCCATGCATTCCAGGATAGGGATGAGGGGTGCCATGCATACCAGGATAGGGATGAGGGGTGCCATGCATACTAGGTTAAGGATGCGGGGTTCCATGCATACCAGGATAAGGATGCGGGGTTCCATGCATATCAGGATGGGGATGGGAGCCACTTATAATAGGAAGCGGGGGCATATCTACCCGGATGGGGGATATTATCAGAATTGGGGGACATTACCCCTATTCCAGTGTCAACAGCAGACCCGCTCCCCCTTAACAGTGCATTATGACCACATTTTTTGCTTACATTTTTTTTCTATTTTCCTCCTCTAAAACCTAGGTGCGTCTTATGGTCCGGTGCGTCTTATAGTCCGAAAAATACGGTAATTGTGTTGGAACACAAACCGTAGCAGTATGAGAACAGATCAAGGCAATTCAGATTGAAGGTTGATCGTCATCAGTTAGAACTGAACTGCCCATAGACCGACCAAGACTAAGAACGTATCTTCTATCACATCAACATAGAAAATATTTCAATACATCTGAAGAGTCTTGTGCATATGAGGGTGCTCTCAGTGCAAGGCCTCAAACAATGATCTAAGAAGAAAAACTTGGGTTCACAAAGACTCCCACATCCAGAAATAATTGCTCAGCCTGGTGGCTTCTGTATGTTTTTATTAACTTTAGGTAATAGGTACAATGCTGCAACCATTGGAAATTGTATCATAAGGCCATCAAAAACCTTGTCTTAGTGATGGTACCTTGACTGAGCCCCTTTCAGGGTGTCTTCCAGACCTTAGAGTCTAATATTTTGTTTGGAACTTACATCATTTTAATAATCTTTTGTTTCGTGAGAAAGACAAGTATTATTTGCTAATTGCTGTAGCTTAAATAGATAAAAAATGGGACTTTGCAAAAGGGATACTGAAAGTTAAAACTACTTAACTTTTACACCAATTGGCGGATTTTGTAGCATTAATCTACAAATTACAAAATGTCCCCATTGTTTGGAATATACATGACCTGAACACAAGCTATGTGTAAATGAATTGTTGAATCTTTTTTTTTTGTTGTTGAAAAGTATTGTAATTTATCGGCTCTTATTTTTTCATTTCTGCAGTTGAGAAGCGTATTTGACTTCATTTATGCACCTCAGTCACAATTGGAGGAAGCCTTAACAATAAGTCATGCATCACAGGTCTTATTGGTGAGGCATCCCCTAGTTGTTAATAAGGTGCAGAATTTAAGTCAATTATGCTTCTTAATTGCAGAAATAAGAAAAAAACTGAATAGATAAATTAGAACACCCTTTAGCAAAAAAACCTTTTACATACTTTAACCCCATATGCACTCCAAAAAATGAGTATATTCTATAATTTGCAGATCCTCTTATATAGGGAACTGTGAATATTGACTAAAATTATTAAATGGTGTTGTTTCAAACACTCCCTAATTGTTAAATATGCGCCAAAACAGAGAATGGCAAAGGAAGGAGTAGAAACACAGTGATATATGAAGTACAATGAATAACTGTGACTGCTGTCAATATTAGAGGACCCTTGATCATCTGAAAAAAAAAATAATGCAAAAATATGTGACATAATTCATAAAAAGTAGAATCTCCAGAAGTGTAAAAAAATGTACTTCTGGGATAGACAATTGATATATTTATGAATTTGCTGCATGCTACTTTCCATTGTCCACAATCCAGAGTCATAATATAGATTCTGTCCAGTCCTTTGTTCTTTATCCGGTGCAGAGATTAACTACAAACAGATTTCATGTACTTGACTCACTTCGCTCTAGGGATGTGTTCTTCAAGGGACACCTCCTATCTTTAGAGCGTAGCCGAGCAAAAGGTACAACTGACTAGCCAATTAGTGGACCAATAAGAGGTCTTATAAATTAGCTTGGACTGGTACAGTTGAAACCAGAAGTTTACATACACTATATAAAAACACACATATGCAGGTTTTTTTTCAATATCTGACATGAAATCAGAATAAACCTTTCCCGTTTTAAGTCAATTAGGATTACCATAATTTTTAATATTTGCCAGATGCCAGAATAATGATCAAGAGAGAGAATGTTTTAAAACGTTTTTATTACTTACTGCAAAGTCAAAAGTTTACATACATTTCATTAGTATTTGGTACCATTGCCCTTAAACTGAATGACTTGGGTCAAATGTTTGAGATATCCTTCCACCAGCTTCTCACAATAGTTGGGTCCTTTCCTCCTGACAAAACTGGTGTAACTGATCCAGATTTGTAGGTCGCCGTGCTCGCACCTGCCCTTTCAGCTTTGCCCATACATTTTCAATAGGATTGAGATCAAGGCTTTGTGATGGCCACTCCAAAACATTGACTTTGTTATCTTTAAGTCACTTTGTTACCATTTTGGCAGTATGCTTCGGGTCATTGTCCATTTGGAAGACCCATTTCCGCCCAAGCTTTAACTTCCTTGCTGATGTCTTGAGATGTTGCTTCAGTATTGCCACATAATCTTCTTTTCTAATGATGCCATCTATTTTGTGAAGTGCACCAGTCCCTCCTGCAGCAAAACAACCCCACAACATGATGCTGCCACCCCCATGTTTCACAGTTGGGATGGTGTTCTTAGGTTTCCAAGCTTCACCCTTTTTCCTCCAAAAGTAACAATGGTCATTATGCCCAAAAAGTTCAATTTTAGTTTCATCAGACCACAGGACATGTCTCCAAAAATGAAGGTCTTTGTCAAACATTAATCTGGCTTTTTCATGTTTCTTTTGGAGTAATGGCTTCTTCCTGGCAGAGTTGCCTTTCAGCCCATGTTGATATAGTACTCGTTTCACTGTGGTTATTGACACAATTTTACCAGCTTCCGCCATCATCTTCACAAGGTCTTTTGTTTTGGGTTGATATGTACATGTCGGGCCAAAGCAAGTTCATCTCTGGGACACAGAACCCGTCTCCTTCCTGAGCGGTATGATGGCTGGACATTCCCATCTTGTTTGTACTCTCATATAATTGTTTGTACAGATGAACATGGGAACCTTAAGGTATCTTGAAATTGTACCCAAGGATGAGCCAGGCTTGTGCAAATCCACAATTTTCTTCCTGATATCTTGGCTGATTTCTTTAGACTTTCCCGTGATGCTACACAAAGAAGCAGTGTGTTTCAGGTGTGCATTTAAATACATTCACAGGTGTGTCTCTAATTAACTCAGATGTTGACATCATATGGGCTGTCCAGAATTGTTTAAAGGCATAGTATTCTTAGTGTATGTAAACTTTTGTAAAAATGCCTTAAAACATTCTCTCTCTCTCAGTATTCTGGCATTTGGCAAATATTAAAAATTATGGTAATCCTAATTGACCTAAAACGGGAAAGGTTTATTCTGATTTCATGTCAGATATTGAAAAAAACATGCATGTGTGTCTTTTTATATAGTGTATGTAAACTTCTGGTTTCAACTGTACATATCCAATAGGGTATGTGCACACATTGAGCATTTGTACCAGAAATTTCTGCACCATTTCTGCAGCTGCGAGTTCTAGAAACCGGCAGCTCCTGTTCCCTCCATACGCCCAGCAATTATATGACCGCTGGGTCCGGAAGAGGAAGCACTGTCTGTGCTTCCCAATCTATATACACAAGCACAGGTTCAGTTGTTGTGTACAGCAATAAGGAAGGTAAGCATGGTAATAAACCATGTGTTAGGAGGGCGGCTGCAAACAACTTTATTATCATGGAACGCAACCGAACCCGGAGTCCGCGATGCAGCCTGGTGGACTGCTGCCGAACACTTTCCGGGTGAAAAGGAAAGCAACCAACTTAAATGATAAACCCTTCCGTGTTCCTGCACACGGGAACGGGTATAGCGATTCGCACAATCTCCGTTAGCAGCACGAGAGATGTGCGGTGAAAAACTATCTGTAGACCTGTTACTGCACAGGGACTACACTGGCGGCGCAAGGATGCGTGTGTGACTACGCCGACGGGTACACGTGCCTCCAGCCGGCGTGCTACCGGACTGAAGGGTACTACTCCACGTGGCTGTCAGGCGATAGCCGTGGATAGGACGTCTGCAGGCTGCTCGGGGTGTTAGGCGACCCCTTTGGCAGAGCCAGACTGCAAGACGAAGCTACCTGCCTATTTCCACTAAACCTGCCTATGGAAACTACGTGGAACACAGTCGTCCACACAACAGCATCACATGCTCTATGATCAGAGAGCGCCACCATGTTTGTGGGCGGGCCTTTTAAAGACTAAGCCCTGCCCACTGTCGCACCATTGGTGACGCCACCCGTGGACCAATCAGGCGGTGCCAGGTCAGCTGGTTGCCAAACCACCAATCACGGTCCGCCAGGTCACGGGCATGCTCAGTGCGGCGAATCCTGGACTTAGACTCCAAGAGCCCTGTCTCCCTCCGCAACCTATGCTTAACATTGCTAGGCACAAATACCCAAGAGACAATCTGTGCATCTCGTGGACCAGGTAGACGTTGAGGCTGACGACGATGCTCAGCAGCATCAGCCCCAGCTGGACCGGAATGGTAGACCACAGAAGGTTCTGGACCCATTTCGAATCCAGCAACAGCCTAACACCATGTTTATCTTTTTTGTGACAAATCTGGCTGTGGCTAAAGCTGCCACACACATTAGATGGCTAGCGGCCAAACAATGCTTCGGCTGATCGTTCGGCAGCAATTTCTTCTGACTCTCCCATTTGGTTGAGCACTCCTGTGTGTTTTCTATGAGATGTCAGCTAACGGCTTATCTCCGGGATTACAATGCTATTGAAAGTCTGAAATCGGACCTGTCCGATTGACTACTCCTCTGACGATCAGTCAGCCGGTTCCCCTATGAACCCGTCGATATCAATGGGTTCGGACAAAATTAGTCTAATGTACACAAAGGACTTTACAGCCACCTCCCCACCCCCATAGCTGCATGATTTCATGCAAACTACTTACACTGCATTTTATAGTGTCAGTTCAGAGTAAAAGGGACTACCCAGACGTTTTTGTTCTATGGGCTGTCCAGAAGTAGTTAAACTCCTAAGTGATGTAGTCCTGTGTCAGTTACTGTATTCTGATACTACCTGGTGTGCTTATAGTGAAGTTCTGTTCTAAATCAGGTATTGTTTGACTTCTCTCTGGTTTGGCTTCAGACTTTTTGACCGTCATTTGCCTGATTGCTCTGCCTGCCCCTCCTGAATTCTGACCCAGCTTTCCTCGACTTTGCTCTTGGATTCCTTATTTGTTTCCTTTTTTGAGTTCACTCCATCAGTCAACGACTACTCTGCCGATGCAGCCTGGGAGCCCCTGCAGTGACGTCCAGACCCCTGTAACTGTTTTGGAGTGTGAAAACCTAGAGTTCCTCAGATTCTGCTAAACAGACTGGCCTGCGGCTATCTACCTGTGGGTGATCATTTTGAGCTGATGGTGCCATTACACAGGTGTACTGGAGTTTGTCACTCTTTTCGTTAATTTTTTTTTTAGAACAAAATCTTTTAAATACATTTTCTTCCTTTATATAGGGCATCGTAGAATTTTGTTACCTAAGGCATCCACTTTTACTTTTAATGAAAATGATATTGGAATTTTCCGAGACATTTAGACACATTTAAAGTTGCACAAGTTTTTTTCCATAATTCAAAACACACCATCCATTTTCCAGTGTGAAAAGATATAACTTATAGGTAGGAGACCTTTGGGCACTGGGTTAATTTACAGTAAAATCTGAATAGCTCTAAAGGGGTTCCTGCAAATGCTAGTAGTTACGGCTTAGCAGACAATGGGGAAACTTAGAGCTGAGGGACCTCATCCATTCCTTTCATGGATAGATCTAGAAAGGTAACTTCTTATTCTATATACACAGATGTACTGCAGCTCAACTTCATCTACCGGCAGGAAACGTCATCGGAGGATTGTGATCGAATCTCTGGTGGATCTTGCATGTAACATACTGCACAGCTTGAAGGTTCATCATCTTCATTATTCTTTCTACACAAAATAAATATCTGCATATTCAGGATAACATATGCCTTTTTGGCGGACTCAAATCTAAACATTTTTCTACCTCAGTTCATTTTCTTTATTGGAATTTTGGCTTTATATTTTGCCACAAAAATGTTACTAATCTAAAGTTAAAGTTTACATGAGATCAAGACAAATGGAAACACAAGCATACAAAGCCAACACTAAAAATGTGCGATGCTGAATAACCACTTCTGGATGTAATCCTGAGCATGCTGAAATTGTTTCATTATAATGGGCAGAGAAGACAAAGTCTGATAGGCACAGAAAAACCTCTGTGCAATACCTTTGCAGTAGTCCTGATCAGGGTATTACCTATACAAAATGTATATTTCCCCTCCCCCGTGTTTCCTTTGGTTTCCCATATTAATTAGTCTTAGAGTATGCATGTGGTTAATAAAGGCAAAGGAGATTCGAAGTTGACAGGGCTGTGGATTATGTTGGTTCTATATACATATTGATTTCAATAGCCTCCTCTTTCTACTACACCCCTAGGATTTTAGGCAAGTTCTATGTATCCTGGATACTTCACAAGTAACAAACAATACAATGATGAGGAAGTTGAACTCTTTGGTGTTCCAAAATTCCATACGGTGCTTGGCCGGCTACTGTGATTTGTGAGCTGTCAGAGCTGTAGCTTACATGTTTCTCAAGTAGCTTTACAGAAAATGTTACTCTGTCAGATAATGGAGCAGTGCAGTAGAAAACAAGAAAACTACATTTGTACATATATAGTTTATACCAGTAATAAAGAAGATTTCCCTACAGTAAACAGTTATGAATACAGTCATGGTAAAAAGTGTGGGCACTCTTGCAATTGTTCCAGAAAATGAAATATTTCTCCCAGAAAATTATTGCAGTTAAACATGTTTTGTTATACTCATGTTTATTTATTTTCAGCCATGACTGTATCTATTTTTTTTAATTGCCTTCGTCTCAATTTCGAGCCGTGGCGACTTGATGGATGAATGATCTGTAGGAAGATTGATCTTGTGCAAGCCTAAATAGGTTCACCAGGATCTTCTCCGCCATTATCTTGATTGTATCAAGCCATCAGGTTTTTAGTGCACATAAATAAAAGTTTATAATCTTCAAGAAGCTTTCACGCCCAACCTTTGGCTTATCTTTCTCGGCCTTCAATATTGCCAAGACTCCACCACATTCTGACAGCAGCGGATGGTGAAGGTTATCGGCCATGTGGAGCAGCTGCCTATACTAAGTATTTATAGGTTTTTTTTCTGGTTTACTACATTTGCACAATAAAACATTTAATGGGAGCATCAGGACCCCTCCAGATTAGGAGAACCTGGTTGCTCCATTCAGGTGATAAATGTGTTTTGTGAGAAAAACGTTCACACATATTGTAGACATTTCGGCAGCCATTATATTCATCCATGTACAATCAGAGATAGCCACTTACGGAACGCTGCCGGCAACGTGCTGCTGAAGTCATCTGACCACAGCAGCCAATCACAGGTCCCAGAGGTCCTGCCGCCGCTTTGATAGGTGACCATTTACTGCTGGTATAGAGGCAGAACACGGAGTAGCCTGCACTGGATCTTGGTAGGTGCTGACAGGTGAGAGTAGCTTAGTTTATTCATTACTTCTTTATTTTTTAACATACCAAGCCACTTGTAAAATTAAAATTTTGCCCAGACTGCCCCTTTAAGTCAAGGGAATTTCTGCAGTAAATCTACTTCATGTGAACTCATTGACAGCTGCCTGCCTTAGCTAGATTTTCAGATTTACATGATTAACATAGATGATCTCGGGTTTTAGAAAACCCCTGTCTGCCGGTTGCAGCTTGTTCTAAACAAAAACAAGCTGTGCTTTACTCACTGGTCCAGCGATGTGTCTACGCAGCTTCTCCCAGTGTCTGTTATTACCTGTGGTGTCGACAGGCCTACAGCGCTGCAGCCGATCAGTAAGCTCAGCAGCTGGGGCTGTTATCTCAAGCAGAGCCGCTAAGCTCAGTTATTGGCTGCAGCGCTATTGACTTTCAGTAATAGACAGCGGGAGCAGCAGCGGACTGATTTTCTGAAACCCCTTCAATGATGTAGATGTGACAACTGAATGAATAGTTTGGCATTTATTCATCTTCTGGGAAATAATTGCAATGAATATAATCACTTCATGGACTTATGTTTTTATGAGAAGCCTAAATGAAACATTTTGATTCAATGTTCTTACACAATAAGATATGACAAAGTCCAAGGTATAGAAACATTATATATTAATGCTTAAATACAATAGATCTTCAGTAAAGGGATTTTTCACATTTGTGCTGTGTCAACTGGATGAATGTCCAAATTGCTGGAATCGAATATCTGGTACCAATCCCTAGAACTATTTAAGTGCCGGCCCCCTATTTCATGAGAGCGCTGGCGAACAAAGCCACTTCTTACAATGATCCTATATGTAGCTTATTACATAGCTGCATTATTTAATCTGATTTCTAATCCAATTATAAACAATATTAGCATGTTCAATTAGGTTCAGATTTCTGGCTCAAAATTGTCATTAAAAGACAATCTAATATATAGAGAACTTGGCACTCAAGTAATAAATTAAGAAGTGATTTAATTGCAATCCACAGCAAACATATGACGTTTCGGTCTCACATAAACCTTCCTCAGATATGTGGATTGCTCAAGGAATAGAAGACACAGAAAGCTACTCGAAATTAGTATAGCATTCAGCACAGGGAAATTGTGGAAATACCACTATCAGTACATAAAGGACAATCCGGAC
Organism: Phyllobates terribilis; assembly: GCF_046119375.1. NCBI lineage: Eukaryota > Metazoa > Chordata > Amphibia > Anura > Dendrobatidae > Phyllobates > Phyllobates terribilis. Next base: position 281,000,998 of record NW_027362767.1, read on the forward strand.
ACAAAAATTGTTTTGTTTTTTTTAATGGATACAAACAGCAGGCAAGTTTGTTCAGATTAATGCTTTTAATTTAAAAAAAAAGAATATATCTTTGTATGAAATGGACATCAAAAACGTATACAATATGGGTGTAATAAGCATTAAAAAAAACTGACGTAAATGAGACATGAACACAGGTGAAAACACATTCAAAGCTCATATCAAAATACAAACATTTTCAGGATGGAAATAGGGTGATTTTGAAAGGTATTTTCTGGATAAGCCTTTAGGACTCATATTTGCAGCCATATTTTGGTACTGTGGTGCACTGCAAAAAATTATTTCTACTCTAATAGCCAAATATTTCAATTGTCTGTTCAGGTTAACGCATGCCAGAGACAATTCTTTCATTGAGACTACAGCTACAAGTATGGCCTATAGAGTAGTAAGGACAAGCTGAGAGCTATTGTTTCCTAGTTGAATACAGAATTGATAAAACAGAGTTGGTGGCGGAGTACACAATGACATTCATTGACTTACTACTGATTGGAGTCAGTGTCCTCCCCTCTTCTCCATCCAGTCCAAACCTTCATAACTTTGTCCAGCTATGTCTCTCCACTGCAGAGTTTGCCGCCCTAATATATTAATTCAGCTCTACCCTTTTGTAGGAAATCCTCATGCTATATACTATATAATAATAACACTGACTACACTGACGAGAAAAAGGGTAACAATGTTTTGAACTTTTGATTTTCAGGCTCCATATCTCACCATCCACTACCATCATTTTATAGACAATCATCTTGGCTATCTCATACATAAATTTGACTTGCGACTATTTAGCATATGATTAGTTATGCAGATTCTTGTCATGTCACTGTATTGATACTGTTTTGCTTCTGGTGGCTTCTTTTTCTTCCTGTATACTACAAATTACAACCTGTTCTCACATTCCCTAATAGTTCAGTGTGTTATTAGGTTGATTCCCAAGCAAAAAGTCACTGGTTCGAATCAAGCAGCCATGAAGAAGATTTCCCCAGAAAAGAGAAACAGCATCATCCAGCTCATCGACAGCGGTCTCTTGATCAAGAAAATTGCCAAACTGCATTATGTGAGTGCCATGACAGTGGGAAGAATATGAAATGAAGTCCATTCATTTGTTCAAAATCAAAGAGGTGGACGTCCATGCAAAATATCGGAGTCAACAAGTCGGCTCATCACAAGGTCTATCAGTTCTGACACGACAAACATGGCAGTGGAGGTGGCTCGTATTCTTCATAATAGTGAGATCACAGAGGACCATGCAAGCACCGTGTGACGCATGTTGCACAAGTTTGGAATGGTTTCCCAAAAACGGTGAAGAAGCCTCGACTTCACTATCATTATAAGAAGCGTCAGCTCGAGTTTGCAAAAAATTACAAAAAGTGGACAGACAAAGATTGGAAACGGATGATTTGGAGCGATGAGATGAAAGTTAATAGACTAGGTTCTGATGGGTGGAAATGGGTCTTGAAGAAACAAGGGAAAAAGGGGCTAACAGATCGAGAAATTGAAGGAACTGTCAAGTTTGGTGGAGGACGCCTGATGATATGGGGTTGTTTCAGAGGATACTTGACAAGGAATGGATGGTGGTCTCAATGCTGAGCTATATGTGAGTATCCTACAAGATGAGTTACTTCATACACTCGAGTACTCTGGGTATGAAATGGACGACATAGTTTTCCAGCAGGACAACGACCCAAAGGATATGTCAAGATTGGCGAAGAAATGGTTCAATGACAATGAAGTAGAGGTGCTGGATTGGCCCCCACAGTGACCAGACCTCAACACAATCGAACACTTGTGATTAGAGTTGAAGAAAAAGCTGTAGACATACCCAAATGTGTTGACCAGTTTGCACCAACTTTGGGAACATGTAGAAGAGACCTGGGACCAGATGTCGGCCAAGACATGTTTGAATCTGATCGAGAGCATGCCCAGAAGGATTCAGGCACTGTTTGTTGAAAGCCAAAGGTGGATTTACAAAATACTAACAAAATAATACAAATTAAAATATAGATTTTAAGGAGCAAAACAGTAACAATGCAGTGATATGACAAGAATCTACATAACTAATCATATGCTAAATAGTTGCAAGTCAAATTTATGTATAAGATAGCCAAGATGATTGTCTATAAAATGATAGTAGTCTCACGTTCAAAGTAGTAGTGGATGGTGAAATATGGAGCCTGAAAGTCAACAGTTCAAAACATTGTTACCCTTTTGCTCATCAGTGTAAATGTAACATTGTCACAATCACAAGTTGTTCCCTGTATAAAATATAAAAGACCACACCTCCCATAATTCCATAATACTCTGTGCTACCAAAATAAATGTAATAGTTTGTCCCCCTAATTAATTACTTTATATATAAATGATAATATATAGCACGCTATAACTTTATTATAAATCACGGTGCCCCAAAATAAATTGTAACACATTGTGACCCCAGAATTTAAATATAATATATACAGAATAAATCATATTACACTGTGTTCCCCCCATAAAATAGTAATAATATACTGTGTGCCCGAGATAAATGGTTATACTTTAGAGCTGATGCAAATTTATTTGCACGTCCCATTCCATCAGCCACAACAGTGGCCTGGCGCAGGTTCAGAAGAACAAAAGATGGCGTCAGATAAGAGGCGGTACTCCCGCTCATGTACAGTGGCCACAGATCATTGTTGTGGCCCGTGGAATGGGATTGATTCACACAAACTCTATTATACTCTCATAATATAATTATAATATATTGTGCTCCCTGAATAAGTTATAATACAGCGTGACCCCAGAAAAAATTATAATGTACTGTGCCCCCTACGATAAATTAAAATGACCATTGTGTAACCTATGACTTCCGTGAAACACTCTTCTATCCCGGGTCCCGTGACGCCATCCATCCAGTGATGCAGGACTGGTCCCGTCAACTGTGCATCAACGTTCACTGTGAAATTATGCCATTATGCGGCCGGTGTCCTTGAGCAGGAGATGGGCATGGTCAGTAGAGGTCAAGGCTGGCAGGAGCAGAGCAGAAGTGGGGTGTTGCAAGGCCTGAAGACTCCCTTGTATGACATCAGCATTCAACTCTCCTGTATTTGCATCCTATGGATGCAGAAACATTTAAATGCAGAGAGGTCTGATTCGTAGATTTCCCTATTCCATATACCAGCTCTTATTTTTTGCTTCCGAATTCCCAAGAGGTAGTAATGAAGATGCCAGCACTCACCACATCATGGAAAAATCTTCTTTATTATTTCATAGCACTTGAGGATACGATACACTACAAAGTTACTTATACGATTACTTAATTACTTATATACATGTGGAGACCATCCACCGGACGGTCTCCAGATAATCAAACATTCCCAGTTTCTCCATGTGCAACAAAAAACCCTAGTTTGACTTCTTTGGCTTATCTTTAGGAGGCATCACCCCCTCCACCTCATGAACAAATGTCCTGCTGGAATATATCTTCAATGCTGTGCCTTCTTCATTTGTCTTATTAATTAATTTTTAAGGAGCCTCTGCGCTCTGAAATCTTGCATGTATAGATTTTTTTTTCTGGTTAGCCAATAAAGGTATCACTCCGAGAATACTTTTTGTCAATTTTGGGCATAAAAGTATTTACATCGAATTTTCTGGCTAACACAGTACCACAATATAACTTTGTATTGTACATCAAAATTACTTATTCTCATGCGTACTATTGGTTTAAAAGAGGGGATATAGTCAATTATGAAAGAGGGGATATAGTCAATTATGAAAGAGGGGATATAGTCAATTATGAAAGAAGGGATATAGTCAATTATGAGTCACACTGGGGACAGGAATTGGTTGGGATGATGACAATGTCTGTACAGTGCTGCTGAACATGTTGGTGCTATGTAAGAAACTAACATTTATTAATAACAACTGTCTGAAAATCATGGGGTTCATCATTGTCACATAATATGGCTAGTGATTTTTCAGCTTACTTATACTATGTTAGAGATTATTAATCACTAATGCACAAGGCGACACATAGTGAGCGCTCCTATGTATGGACGAGTCCGGTGAGATAGCTGGTGCCGATAGTTGGCAATGCAAGCATCCCAAGGTGAAGTAATTACCGTGGGGTACGGTGGCCTGCTATGCCCTGCCATCAACAGCATCTAACAGGCTGTAGCATTGAAAAACTGACAGGTCTCATGGACTGCAATGTATGAGTATTGCAATGTATGAGAGAAGCAATCCAATTAAAAATATTCAAGTCCTACTGTGGAACTAAATAAAAAAGTAAAAAACAAAATTCAAAACGTAGAGGGAAACTGTTATGCCACTAAAAATGCAGCTTTTGTGTAAAAACAAAAAATCTAAACGGAAAAATTACACATAATAACCCAAACCATAAAACTGTTATGTCATTTATTTTGTATGACGAAAAAAAACTTGCGTAAATGTAGCTTTTTTATCAAACTTATACACAAGAAATGGTGATGAAAAAGTAATTTGTAAATTAAAGTGGTTTAATTTAAAGCTATGTGCCCACGATGCAGAAATGCTGCTGATTTTTTCTGCATCTCCCTGGCAGGAAAAACGCATGCGGATTGTACATGCGGATTGTACATGCGGATTTTACATGCGTTTTTCCCGCCATGCAGAAGCGTTCTTCACATGCATTTTCGCATGCGGGTTATCAAGCGCTTTTCCAAGCGATTTTAGCATCACTTGGAAAGTGCTTGACAACTTGTCCACACTATATAAATCCATGCAAACAGCAACCGGCATGGATTTATATAGTGTGACCAAGTAATAGTTAAAAAAAAAAGAATAAAAATGGTAAAAAAAAACAAAACATTATACTCACCTTCTGAGGGCCCGCGGTCTTCTCTCCGGTGCGTCCGGTCTCTTGTACGGCTCGCGGTGGTGTAAAAGGACCTTTCATGACGTCATTTAGTCATGTGACAGGTCACGCGAGACACCGACGTCAGCGGTCACGTGACCTGTCACATGACTAAATGACTTCATGGAAGGTCCTTTTACACCATCGCGAGCCACCGGGGAGCCAGGATGCATGGTACAGGAGACCGGGGCACATCAGAAGGTGAGTATAATGTATATTTTTCATTTTAAATTCTTTTTTTTTACAGGTACTATGGTACCCAGGTCTGGAGGAGCATTTCCTCTTCTCCGGACCCGGGTACCATCCGCACATTGAATTGCTTAATATCCACATGTGCTCATGTAGTCATGCAGATATTAAGCGATTCAATGCAAGTCAATGGCGGCAATTACGCTGCGTGTCCGCAAAATTAATGGACATGCTGCGGATGTTTCCACAATGATAATCCGCAGCGGAAATTTCCGCAGCATGTGCACAGCACATGCGGATTATCATTGGGGACCATGGGGCACGTATTACCAAGCGTCTTTTAAGTATTTTCGCTGCGGAAACTCCGCGGCAAAAACGCCTGAAAATCGCATAGTGGGCACGCAGCCTTAAACATCAACTTGGACCACAAAAATAAAAACACAGGTTTGGTGGCAAAAAAAGTAAAAAGTTAAAGCTCTCAGAATATGCCAATGCAAAAACAAATAATTTTTTTTGTAAAATATTGTTTTTCTCACTATAATCGTACTTACCCAAAGAATAATGCTGTATTATTACCTTACGGCACACATAACAGTGTAAAAAATATATGAAAACAATAGGTGAAGGGCTGTTTTTTTTCATTCTGCATTTGAAAAATCTGAATAAAAAGTGATCAAAAATGTTATACAATTCAACATGTTACCTATAAAAATGTAACTTTGTCCTGCATAAAAACAAATCGTCAAACAGGTCTGCCAGCCAAAAATTAAAAAAATTACAGCTCTCAAAATATTACAGTGTAAAAACAATCCTACTGACCCGAAGAGTAAAGCCATCTCACCACTTACATCACATCGTGAACAAATTGATAAAAAAAGAAAAACAATTCTTAAACTGCTGTTTATTTTTTCATTCTGCCTCCCAAAAATTAGATAAGGTGTAAATTCTCTCATTCGAGAGAATTGGGACAATTATGCAAATCACACTCTGATCAGAGTTTTATCAGTGTGTGATCACAGTGTGATCCGATTCTCTTGGATGAGGAGAAAATGGAGAAAACCATTTCTCCATTTGCTCCATTTTGTCAGTCCATGGAAATCGGACTGCACTCAGATGTCATCCTAGTGCAGTCCTTTGTTTTCCATGTACTCATTAACTTGCCTGGCTGAGTGCGATCCAAATATCGGATCAAACTAAGGCATGCTGCAATTTTTTCCTCGAATCAACGTGTTCCGAGGAAAAGAAATGACATGTGTACAGCCCCATAGAAAAACATTGGTCCAATTGCAATCCAATGTTTTGTCGAATCACACTTGGACCGAAAATATGGTCATGTGTACGAGCCCTAAGGCTAGTTTCTCATTTTTCCCATGCTCTACTCTGATCATTTACGTCAGGGTTTCCGTGTAAATTACCAGACTAAACCCCGGAAAGAACCAATCACTATATTGAGGTCTGTTTTTTTGTTCTAGTGGTGTCTTGTCATTTAAGGCGTGGGCATAACTGTAATCAACGATACTTTTGTGTGCTAAAAAGACGGACACCATCGAAACAAAGGCCAGACGGAGTCCCAAGTGTGTCCATCTGCCTCATTACAGTTAGTGGTTCCGTTGAGGGTTTCTTGTGAATTGCATTTTATGGGGATTTATACAGAAGTCCTGTCATAAATGATCAGTGTAGAGCACAGGAAAAATGTGAACCTAGCTTTATACTGAAAAATCAAAAAATCCTATGTACCGTATTTTTCGGACTATAAGACACACTTTTTTCCTTCAAAATTTTGGATGAAAGTGGGGGGGTGCGTCTTATAGTCCAAATACTATATATATGGCTGTGCGTGGTGGTGGGTGGGGGGGAGCAGCAGCGGGGGATCAGCGGGGCACAGGAGGTAGCAGCCGCCTGCTGCAGCCTACGCTGTGCCCGCTACTAACGAAAATGAATATTCCCTGCTCTCCACGCCCATGAACTTGGAGAACAATGAATATTCATTTTTCTTAATAGCCGGCACACTGGAGCCATGCTGCGGCTCCTGCTGCCGCTCTGCGGTCTGTTTGCGCGCTATTAAAGCTCATGAATATTCACTACAACCCACTCCCATGGGTTGTAGTGAATATCCATGGTCTTTAATAGCAGGCACACTGACCACAGAGCAGCATCAGGAGCCGCGCTGCGGTACAGTGTGCCGGCTATTGAACAGACTGAATGGTCACTGCTCCCCACGCACAGAGTCTCGGCGTGGGGAGCAGTGACTATTCCAGCATAGCGTCTCACACTGTGTGAGGGTGCATGGCAGGGATGCCATGCGCGGCTCACACAGTGAGAGTGTCGGCAGCAGAACGGGACAGCGCTGTAGGAGAGAGTAGGTGAGTATGATTGTTTATTTTTTTTTGTAGGCAGCGTGATGGGGGCTCAGAGGGTGCCATTCATACCAGGATGGTGGCTCAAGGGGTGCCATGCATACCAGGATGGGGGCTCAGAGGATGCCATGCATACCAGGATGGGGGCTCAAGGGGTGCCATGCATACCATGATGGGGGATAAAGGGGTTCCATGCATACCAGGATCAGGAATCAAGGGGTGTCATGAATACCAAGATGGGGTATAAAGGGGTGCCATGCATACCAGGATGGGGGATAAAAGGGTGCCATGCATACCAAGATGTGGGATCAAGGGGTACCATGCATACGTGGATGGGGATGAGGGCCAAGTATACCAGGATGGCATGGGGCCACTTATACCAGGAAGGAGGGGCCATACATACCAGGATGGAGGATATTAACAGAATTGGGGGACATTACCCCAATACCATTGTCAGCAGTAGACCCCTCCCCCATAACAGTGTATCTTGACCACATTTTTTGCTTAAATTTTTTTCCCTATTTTCCTCCTTTAAAACCTAGGTGCGTCTTATGGTCCGGTGCGTCTTATTGTCCGAAAAATACGGTATCCCAAATTGCTACCTAAAAAAAGAAAACAAAATCAAGCTATCCTTCATAAAACAAGTCCTCACTTAGGTCCATCACCTGTCGATGGAAATATGGGAGGTTTGCACATCACAGGTAGCACAAACGTTCTGGAAAAGTGACATGGATCCTTCCCACAAAAAAAGTCCAGTGAAATCTGTGCTCCCAAATCCAAATGCTCCCCTCATTTCTAAGCCCCACAGAGTGCCTAAACCGCAGTTTTCATCCACATGTATGGCATTTCAGTATTGGGGAGGACCCACTTAAGAATTTATGGGGTTCGTATCTCCAGAAGCTTAAGCTAGGCACAATGTATAGACACTAAACTGGCATATTTGCAATTTTCCAGAAAAAAGCATGGCATGGATGTTGCAGAATGTAAAAAGCTGTGAGGCCAAAATATTTCTATGGCCCAGTGTTATAAAATTCTGTAAGGCACCTCTAGGCTTAAAATACTCAATATTACCCTGGATTAATTCCTTAAGCAGTGAAGTTTCCTAAATGGGGTTACTTGTGTGCATTTTCTGCTGTTTTGGCACCTCAGGGCCTCTGTTGATGGCACTCATAATCTATTGAAACTAAATCTACAGTCGATATAAAAAGTCTACACCCATGCTAAACTGCCAGTCTTTTTTTCATTAAAGAATCATACCAAGAAGAAGAATTTCAGAAGTTTTTCCACTCTTAATTGTTATGATCTGCTACAAGCACTAAGGAAAGACAGGAGATCTGTCCCTACAATAGAACTAAGATAGATCCCTACGATGTAACGGGGAACCTGATCCTGCGATCAGACCCGCTAAAGTTCTCAGCTAGTCTGAACGAAGACCTATAGATGTGAGGGAGGGATCCCTACAAGAACTAGGGACTGGGAGAAAGATGGACACCTCCTTGCAGAAATTGTAGCAGTAAAAAGACAAACAAACAACATAGAACATAGAGGTCAAAAGACCTAGCTAAACTGACTGAGTAAGGTAACAAAGCACCTGGCTAGCTTAAGAGTAGAAATTACAATGAAGTCCAGCAAGGCCAGAAGGGCGGCGCAGGATTAAATAGGCAAAAACGGTCATGTGACCAGCATAATAGAAAAAACCTAACAGGAGAGTTCTAACATTAATGTCACCCATAATCTGTTCAAATTCATTGAGAAACAAGCTGAAATCACTTTGAAGGGAAAATAAAAATAGCAAAACTAAAATAATGTGGTTGAAAAAATGTGAACACACTCTTACATTTGGGGATGATGTTGTTTCCAAAAGTAGCCAATCATATTTAAATTCATGTTAAATAATAATTAATACATTGCTGCCATCATTTACAGTGATTTATATTCTCCCCAGTTTACTTGTTCTGGTAGGATTTTTTTGACTTTTTCTTAGGCATTTTACATCAAAAGCCATGGAACGTAAACAGCTTACAACACAGCAAGGGTATCTCATTGTTGAAAGTCATCAGCCAGAAGGGTACAAAAAAATTTCTAAGGCATTAGATTTAACTTGGAACACTGAAGATGGTCATCAAGAGGTGGCGTAAATTTAGCACAACAGTGATATTCCCTGGAATTGCACATCTTAGACACAAAATTTGATGAAAAGACTAGAGGAAAATTGATTTGGGAGTCTGCAGGAGACCTAAAGCAAGACTGGTTGTGTACTTAATGTGATAATAATCCCCCGTACTCTTCACATGTTTGGTCTGTGGCTTAGGGTGGCAAGTTGAAAGAAAAACATCCAAGCCTGGCTATGTTTTGCCAAAACTTACATCAAGTCTTCCAAAAGCATGTGGTAAAACGTGGTATGGTCTGATGAGACTAAGGTTGAACTTTTTGGCCATAGTTCCAAAAGGTATGTTTAGTTCAAAGCCAACACTCTGCATCACCAAAATAACACCATACCCACAGTGAAACATGATTTATGGGAATCCCTATTTGGAGGGAATAGTTCCAAATCAGCCAACTTTGAAACAAAACCAGAACACTGCTAAAAAGATGAAGATGAAGAGGGATTTAACCTTATAGCACAACAACAACCCTAACAGTCCCTCCAAAGCAACAAAAGCAGAAGAATATCAGAGTTTTGGAATGGCCTAGTCAGAGTCCAGTCCTAAATGTAATTGAAAATCTGTGGTTTACTTGAAGAGGTCGCTGTACAGATTTGGAGCACTGCTGCAAGGAAGAGTGGCCAAATATTAACAGTTAGAAATGTGCCATGTTGATAGACTTCTACCCAAAAAGTGTGAATTTTGTCATGAATTCAAAGGGTACATCAACAAAGTGTTAAAGTGTGTGCATATTTATGCAACCACATTATTTTAGTTCTTTATTTTTCTTTTTCCATCCCTTGTGTGAATTAAAAATTTGAGGCTAGAGTAACATTTTGTGAAAATGCATAAAAGCTTTTCGTTTTCTTGGCCCAAAGCTCATCAAATCCCTAGATGAATTCCTTGTGGGGTTTAGTTTCCTAAATGGGGTCACTTGTGGGAGTTTCTGGGGGGGTGGTTTTGGGCACATCAGGGATTCTTAAAATGCAACATGGCGTTTACATTTGCTCTGCAAAAATTATATAGTGCTTTTTTTTTCTTTCCAAGCCTTCCCATGTTTCTAAACAGTAGCTTTTGACCACTTATGGGGTATAGCCGCATTGCAGAAGAATTGTGTTACAGATGAGGTCTATTTTTTCCTGTTACTACTTGTGAAAATTAGTAATGTGGGGACAAAACAACATTTCACAAGAAACAAACAAAAATGGTCAAGACAATATTATTGATAAAGTCTCAAACCACAATATATATACATTTATTTTTGCAGTAAGAAATAGCTCTTTTACTTCATATAAATATAGATGGCACCTATGGTATAATGAATTCCCTACATATGGGCAAAACACTCACTCAATCTCATTCTGCTAAATTAATACACCAGAACATACTAAATATGAATAAAAATACCAATAATACATCAGCTAAATTAAAAAAAAATGTATTATATTTTATAAAAATTAACAATAGATATTACAGGTTCATCACACTAAATTAAAATATCATCAAAAAGTTAATTTATTTCAGTTCTTCAATACAAAAAGTGAAACTCATATATTATATAGAGTCATTACAAACAGAGTGATCTATTCCAAGTGTTTATTTCTGTTAATGTTGATGATTATGGCTTACAGCCAATGAAAACACAAAAGTCATTATCTCACTAAATTAGAATACTTTATAACAACAGCTAGAAAAATGTTTTTAAAATCCGAAATGTTGTCCTACTGAAATGTATGTTCAGTAAATGCCCTCAATACTTGGTCGGGGCTCCTTTTGCATCAATTACTGCATCAATGCGGCGTGGCATGGAGGCGATCAGCCTGTGGCACTGCTGAGGGGTTATGGAAGCCCAGGTTGCTTTGATAGCAGCCTTCAGCTCGTCTACATTGTTGGGTCTGTAATGAAATCAATATTACTTAAGAAATAACAATTTGTTTGTACTGAAAACTAAAAAAAGTTTTGTTATAATATGTAATATAAAATGAACAAGAAAATCATCTTTGAAATAAAAATGATCAACACAACCCTAGATTAATTTGATAAGGGATCTGGTTTCCAAAATTGGTTCATTGGTGGGTGTTTTTTTGTTTTTGCTGTTTTGGCTCTTCAGGGAAACTGAAATGGTATCACTTCTGAGGGTTTTCCAATATATAGACCCCTCAAGTTCGAATTGGAATTTGTAAATTTCCTTGGAAAAGATGAAAAATTGCTGCAAATTTTTAACTCTTCTAACATCCTTGAAAAATATAACAATGTTTGAAATATGATGCTGACAAAAAGTAAATGTGGAAAATGTTGTTTGTTAACTATTTTGCGTGGTATGACTGTCTGGATTAGGGACATAAGCATTCAAAGTTTGAACATTGCTAATTTTTCTACATTTTCTGCAAATTTCAGCAATATTTATAAAAAAGCTCACAAAACATATCGACCTGAATTTACCACTATCATAACGTACAAAAAAAAAAAGCATTCTCAGAATCACGGGGATATGCTGAAGCATTGCAGAGTTGTTATCACAAAAATTTAAACTGGTCAGATTTGAAAAATGTAGCTCGGACATTAAGGTCAAAATGGGCTCTGTCACTAAGGGGTTAATATTCTTCAACCTTTCCAAAAAATATGCGAGTGGACTAGTATTAGGATTCACAGCTTCTACTTTGATGCCACCATGAACCCATAAACTTTGACCAGTTGTAAACAGGTATTAGGGAAGGAATTTCTATCGTAGCCGAAGCGAACACATTGACTAGCCGTGTTTCTCTTGAACATAATGCACGGAGCCCCTGAACCATCAGCCTGATTATACAGGTTCTGCTTTTAAGACAAGTGATATCACTTTAATGTCAACTCCTTTGTGTCTGGTGCAAACAATCAGATTTCCAACTCGGTAAAACAAGTCTCCTATTCCGGTGCGCGGTTAAGGACTATTTAACTATTTATAATGAAGAACTGACCGGCAGTACATTGATCACTTTCAGATCATTTCTCTCCTGGAGGACATAAATAAATGAACGTCTTTGCAAAGGAGTTCCTTACAAGATGGTGCATGATCTACATGTGTCTATAACTTTTTATTATTGGAAAAAAAGAGTCGATTTCAAATTGTAATATTCGAAACATCAATATTTGATGCAAGAAAAGAAGCAAGATTCTTAGATCCTAAACAGTTGAGCTATATTTGCTGTATTTTATGCAGAGCATATACCGGTAGTACATCGGTAGAATTAGACCGCTTTCACCTGAAGACGATGATTCTTCTAATAATATTTAATGGGATTTTCTGCTTTGTTTTGTAACATTAATCCTTTTCTTTTATTCTTTTATTTCTGCTTACCAAGAGTCATAACTGTTTTATTTTTCATGTAGAATTATGAAAATGTATCTTATGTATTAAAATCCAAGAAAAAAAAAAGGTGGAGGTAGCAATTCAGACATTGTTTTGGGGTCTTTTTTACTGTCTTTAGTATTAAGTAAATATTTAAATTTTCTTCTGTCAGTAAAAATACAGCTTCCCCTAAATTTATAGCCTTCTCTTTATGTTTTACTATTTAATATATATTTTTTAATCATTATTAAGTAAAAAAAAATGTAATATCGTTCGCTTCACCATTTTCTGAAACCCATAACTTTTTTTTTATTTTTCAATAGATGGAGCAGGATCAGGGCTCACTTTTTGCTAAAATGAGCAATTGCCTATGAATTTTTGGCAGGGATTGATAGGAGATTGCTAATTTTACAAACATGGCAGGCACATGGGCCTTTAATAGGCATCTGGCATATTGGCATCGGGCAAAATGGTGCTGGCTGAATGGGGGTCCCCAGTATCACTTAAATTACCCTATTGAGGGGGGGTTATACTGCTGCCATTGGAGCTAGGTATGACTACTGCACTCGCCAGGTATGAAGCACGCTCAGCTCCTGCAAAAATGACGTTTTTTCATGTTCTGTTACGGGAAGGAGTTAATAGGATAATTCCATATCAATGCAAATTTAACATTCGCACCAAGGTCTGGAGAAAATTATTTTTCTTTTGTTCTACATGTAGATAGGATGCAAATTAAAGGGGTAGACCCCCCACCCTGGCATTTAAAAATAAACATTTAGCAAGCTCTAAAATAACAAAAATAAATTATATCCCATTTATCAATTCCTGTTGTTCATCTTCAAATGCTTCCTGGGCAGCATGTGACCACTGCAGACAATCACTAGCTGGGAGGAAACCCAGGCACCACTTGAAGAGAGATAGTAGTGGATACTTTAGAGCAAGCATGCTTTTATTATTAAATATCAGATTGGTAGGGGGACCGATACATGGGCCCCTCATTGATCAACTTTTTTCAGTGCCAACCATGGCTGGATGTAAACAGTGTAAGGAATAACATGGCTCTGTACACTGTAGTGGCTGATATCAGATACTCTCACTGCAGTACACGAGAACTACCACTACGCAGTATATGGAGCAATTCTGTCCCCGCTCCATACATTGTTCATACCTAACCCGGGAGCTAGGTGTTGGGCCCCCACTAATCTGATGATGATCTATTCTAAGAAGAGGTATGAATATCTGAGTATTGGACAATCCCTTTGAGCCAGCATGACTTTCTTTTCTAATGGAAAATTGAGTGAATACAAATGTACACTGGGCTATTTAAAGTAGACTCCGTCACTACTCACCTCCTTCTCGGAAGGTGAGTGACACCAATGATCTTATGTGTGCACATACCTGCAGGACGTGTGCATGCATCTTGGAAGTTATGTGCAGAGGTGACAACAACAGCACCACTCTCCTCCTTATGCAAAAGTGAATGGTGCTTGAAAAACTGTTTAAGCAATTTGCTTAAATATATTCAGCAAAGTAAATTGATTGGTCGGAAGTCCTTACCTGCGGTAGCTGGCTGTCCATCTGTAGTGGCCACCGTGGGGTACTGCACATCCGCCTACCATTCAATTGAATGGGAGGCGGATGGGCAGTAACAACCGCCGGCCACTACAACTTGACGGCCAGGCACCGCAGGTAAGGACTTCCGACTGGCAGCCGCTGCCGCTGGCACCGATAACAGCTGATCGGCGGGGGTGCCGCCTTTCGGGACCCCTGCCAATCATACATTGATGCCCTATCCTACAGATAGGGCATCAATGTCAAAGTAGTGGACAAATTGAGATAAATGGATTCTGGAGGCGCTCCCGTGGAAGAAAGAGTGACCAAAAAATTGTTGAATCTTCCAAATGTGGTGCAATCACATGGAGGATATTCCACCAGGGATTAATATTTGTAGGTTTATTAAAAAATCATAAAACCGTGAATACACATAAGGGACATGGATGTACAAAAAGGGAAGGGAGAAGGGAGTCTTTAAAAAGGATCACACAACGCGTTTCTGCTCATAGAGCCTTCATCAGGTGTGTATGAAACCTTAGGTTTGGCTGAACTCTTATACCCAGCATCTTTACTTGTGGGGGGGGTCACCCTCAGAGGTAACGCCCAACTCAAATCTACTCTTCCTCTCTGTTGTGGAGTCTGGAGTCTAATTGATGAATATAGGTGGATATTGGTGGACGCTTGTATACATATATTTCTTACCAATAGTGTCATTGCTCAAATTTTAAAAATCATCACCCAAATGTGAGCTGGAAGCCTATGTTAACCAAATGACTATTTTGTCAAAATCTATAATTACCTACCGTCTGGAGTTCCTACCAAAAATCTAAAAATTGATTTAGGGAGGCATTGGACTGATATGATGGGTAACAAAAAATAAATAAAAATAAAAAATAAAATAAATAAATAATAATAATAATAATAAAAAAAATAAAAAAAGTAGTGGACAGCTGTCTACAAATATCTGAAGGGCTGTCACACTGTAGAGGGATCATCCTAATTCTCATTTGCACATGGAAACACGAGAAGCAATAGAATGAAACTGAAAGGGAGAAGATACAGATTAGATATTAGAAAAAACTTTTTGACAATGAGGGTGATCAATAAATGGAACAGGCTGCCATGAGAGGTGGTGAGTTCTCCTTCAATGGACGTCTTCAAACAGAGGCTGGACAGACATCTGTCTGAGATGGTTTAGTGAATCCTGCATTGAGCAGGGGGTTGGACCAGATGACCCAGGAGGTTCCTTCCAACATTCTGTGATTGTATGATTTTGACATTTGTCATATCCCTGATTTAATTTCTTCAGTGATGTTATTTTTGTTTGGAAGTAAGGTTCTGTTCACACTGGCATTACGAGTCTATTCATTTTCCCCTCCACCTGATGACAAAATAGTGAGGTGTACTTTGCTTTTTGACCCAGTGAAGAGAATAGATAGATCCAATATAAAGTATTTGGATCCATTGCAAAAATTATCAAAGCATGTCTGTTAGATAAAAAAAGCGAAATCTATGACAGCAGTGTGAACTGACAAAAAATCCTAGATATGTGTAAAGGGTACTTTTCAAGGATTTGTTCACAAGTAAATGTAATATTCACCAGGTTTTATAGTTGTCATAAACCTTTCCCTATGTCTCACCCCTCTCCTGTGCCCACTCCCTTTGTCTTTTCTTATTCCTGCACTTTTTATATTAGACAAAAGCAAGAGGAGCAAGTGAGCATGTAAGACCAAATCAGCAACAGCACCCCCGAAATTAATTCAGTCTGCATCAGTGCTCTTACAGCAGGGGCAGATTGCACTTGTACCCCATGCAACAACCAGCCTGCGGCAGTAAACGTCTGCAGCATAAGCCTGGCCTGGGGCACCACACATAGGTATTAGGTGCTTATATTCATTTTTCTATAAGGTATTGTATTATTTCCAATCCTGCAGTTACCAGACCAGGTAAAAACATTAATGATATTCTTTGTATTTTTAATATGTCCTGTTTCGCTTAAGATTATGTACCAAAATGACTTTAAGAGAAAAAACTTTACTGATGCTAGTAAAACGTAATGCCCCTTAAACAAATATGTAATCATTGCACGTGACTGAATTGGCTGAAGGTCTAAGAAAACATAACCATCAATCTCATATAGTTGCATCTTGGCATATGTTCAGGAAAATAGCTATAATTTCGTCTGCAACATTTTCAGATTTTTAAAAGTTATTACTTTCATGGCATAAACAAACATGCAGGCTCACTTGTCAGTCTCATTGAGTGCCAATGTAGTCAGTGACCAGGTAACATTTACAGCCATTGTGTGAATACTCCTAACAGACCTTCATTAAGATGCCAACTTCAGTGCCTTCACTTCCAACTGCAGGGCTCTAAAACTATGTCTGACATCTACCACAAAATCTGGGAAGAGAATATCCGGTCATCAGTCTGTGAGATGAAGATCAAGAACTACTGAGTTATTGCGCTACATAATTGAGATACTGTGGAAGGACTTTAAATGGGTAATTCATGAAAGCCCTCAATCCATATGTCTGCAATAATGCAGTAGTATGGGCTGAAATTCCTCCTCAGTAATATGAAAGACTGACGGGAAAAGAGCTGGAGAACGACAGAAGCGAAGAGACACAAAGGGAAGTTGCTTCGGCTTTTTGTGACTGACCTGTAGATGTAAAAATGCAGGATACAAGTCATACTGTAAATGACGTTATTTCTCATCACCACACAAGACAGCCCATTCTAAATCATTACCTGAAACCATAGTGTCCTTTTAAAGTGTACCTGTTGTTTCAGGTGACTTCAGTATAAGCTGTCATGTGTGTACATAAGGTATAACACTATTTCTGGTCATTATATCATTTATTCCTGCATCTTTCACCAGTTTTTTCCTCCGCAAGCTCCATCTTTATTTTTCAGCTCTGTCTGAACTATTTGGAGGAGACCAGCTGCTATTATTGTCTCCCACGTGCAGTACACATATTCAGAAATAGCAGAAGCAGCATGGAGGAGATTACACAGCAGTACTGAGCTGTGAGGCTGTGAATCCAGCTCTTGGAAAAGCTTACTCACTAATTGTAGTAGAAACTGCCTGTTGCTGCCTCTGCTTGTTTTCTCACTCTGCTTCGCACTTCTCCTGCCCTCACCTTGCACCTCACAGTGCTGGCAGTCTGGCTTGCTTTCATTAAAGGCGTGGTCCGAAACGAAAATTTATTTTAATCCTAAATGACTATTTATTTAATGTCATAATCTAATCTCTTTTCTAATATACTTTAGTTAAAGAGTCCCTATCTTTCCATCACTACACTATCAAACTGCTTTACAATACACTTTGTTATATTGTGTTACCTTTATACTACATTACTGCAAACACAGGCTGTGATCCACTGCTGTACAAGCCATGATAATACATAATGTGTACTGTAATGTGTCAAGCAGGGAGCAGAGGCAAAGCCCTGATCCACTCTCGTCAGTGCATGTGCAGTGCAGAATAAGCCATGGCAGTGCATAATGTACTGACATGTGTGGATCAGTTCTCTGCCTCTTCTCCCTGCCTGACACATGACAGTAGACTTTATGCACTATCATGGCTTGTACAGCAGTGGATCACAGCCTGTATTTGCAGATTATTTATGACATGTCAAGGAGCATGGAGGGAGGTAGGATTGTCATGAACAAGCTGTGAAATTAGAAGGCATGGTGGAGAGGGGAATGGAAAGGCAGGCAGAACTCAGCTAGAACGACTGCAGTATGGCAGGGGCTGGCTACCTCCCCTGATCACGGACTGCATGCAAGGAGATGTTATTGGGGCTGGCTGTTACCGGAGGTGAGGAGCCTGCCACGTCCCCTGATCTGTGACCTAACCTCTCAGAAGGGAGGAGGAGCAGTGAGGAGCAGATCCACTGTAACATTCAATGGCAGGTGCTGAATTCCGCTATTCTTCACCATGATAATATTGGCATGTGTGTTATGAAATACTACATCTGTAGTGTGCTGAGCATGCATGCTTATGGGAAGGTTGGGAGTAATAGCTGTTGGCCGAATGCTCACAAGAACTCTGGAATTGTTGCTGATTTTGACTACTCCATTGATCTCAATAGGGAAAATTCACGACTGATCCACAACTTAAATTGACATACTGTGTATTTATAATCTACTTTTTAAGTCCATACCCAATGTGGATCGCGCACATCAGAGGAAACTTGATAAAATCTCGTCCACTTGCTGCTGTTGCAATAAACTGTAATGCATTGCTGTTAACATGAATATCTTGTCTTGAAGTCATTAAAAAGCTAGTCTCTCCACTAACCAGAATCACATTGCAGACAGCTTGTTGATTTTACTTATGGTATATTGTTTCTCTCAGAGATTCACAAATTCTCTCTGCTAGAGCTTAATTATTTCCAGGAAACGGCTATTGTGAGTCTTTTTGTTACGTAAAAAAATCTTAATGAATGTAGAGTTTATTAAGGTTCTTCAGAGGATATTGTAAATGGAGTGATGTCAGCACTCTTATGTTGTAAATGCAAACATCACTGCTTACGACGATAGTAAATGTGTTTTCATTTGAAGGATGCTGATGGACTATTCTGGTCACATACTTCTCCAACAGCAACCATTTTTGAAAACAGAAGAGTTGTGCAGTCCATCAGGAAGGCTTCGCTAATAAGTGCAGGAGAAGAACAATAGTGCCACAAAATTTGAAGTGGCCAACTCCTTTTAGTCAAAGACGGAGCTAGTGCTATTTACCCATGTAAGTTTAGAAGTAAAGTGAAACCACATATGGAGAATACCACCTCTCTCTCCTCAACCTCTCCATCACATGTCATGTCTACGTAGGTAGGGTCAGAACTGAGAATGATGGTGGCGGACAGGTATTATCTCAATGTAATATCTTTTTGACATTCTCATATGGCTATCTGATTGCTCTTTGCCAGTCCAAAAGTATAAAAGATTTAACCCAGGGGTGTACAACCTGTGGTACGAGGTCCTAATGTATCCCGCGATACCATTCTGTGTGGTCCTCAGCCACCTGCATTGTGTCTGGTCACATGGATTTTTCATGTAATGGAGAAGACAACTGATACTTATTAGCGTTGGGACAGGTAATTATGAATGGTGTGCTGTGTGGTCATTTCTGGGCTGCCATATTTTGGCAAAATGGGTGAGTCCTGACTCCTGCTGTACTGCAGAACGGAGTAGATGAAGGGAAGAAGTGGCCATGCATGAGTGCAGTTATGTTTGTTGTGATTTATGGGACAAGGGAAATATTCAACTGTTTCGGTGTTTGAAATATGCTACAAATGTAGAGAGCTAAATGCATGGTCCTTTTCCTGTCTGGACTGCAAACCTATGAGAAGGGTACGTCTAGCTTCCTGACAGATGGGAGCACTATTAATGGAACCAGTGCCTAGTAGATATTTATACCACTTACTTTCAATATGCAGTAAATGTCTGATAAGGTAATACTTTGGTAATATTGTGGCCAATGGGGTTGATTCTATCTGACAATGTGGTCCTTGAACCAAAAGGTTCCTGATTTAGACCAATACTTTTCCCACTTTTCCATGTGAGATGATTTCTTAAAGGTCTATGGGGGAGGTTGATATTATAAAGCAAGTAAATCCCCCAAAATAATTTAAAAAAAGAGAGCTGAAGGGTTTGATATTTGGGGAAATATACAGCGATTATGACCAACTGTGTAGAATATTCTATACCTGCAAACAATTTTTTATAGATGTCTCTGTGAAGGAGGGAGAATTATTGGTAAAGCAATTCTAAAAATTCAAGTCAACATTCGATGTAGAGAACCTATGATGTGAATACCCTAGTCCCCATTGATCCAGTTCTAAGGGTCTAAGTTCTAAGTGATGGGCAAGAAATATATATTATTGCAAGACAGGTACTCGGATTGTGTTGGTGCTCTTATTTGCGAGGCCACTAACGCCCTCCAAGCTGATTACTTGAAGGCAACACTTTAAGGGATTTACAGTGGGTGCGGAAAGTATTCAGATCCCTTTAAATTTTTCACTCTTTGTTTCATTGCAGCCATTTGGTAAATTCTAAAAAGTTCATTTTTTTCTCATTAAAATGCACTCTGCTCCCCATCTTGACTGAAAAAAACAGAAATGTAGAAATTTTTGCAAATTTATTAAAAAAGAAAAACTGAAATATCACATGGTTATAAGTATTCAGACCCTTTGCTCAGACACTCATATTTAAGTCACATGCTGTCCATTTCCTTGTGATCCTCCTTGAGATGGTTCTACTCCTTCATTGGAGTCCAGTTGTGTTTAATTAAACTGATAGGACTGGATTTGGAAAAGCACACACCTGTCTATATAAGACCTCACAGCTCACAGTGCATGTCAGACCAAATGAGAATCATAAGCTCAAAGGAACTGCCCAAAGAGCTCAAAGACAGAATTGTGGCAAGGCACAGATCTGGCCAAGGTAGCAAAACAATTTCTGCATTACTCAAGGTTCCTAAGAGCACAGTGGCCTCCATAATCCTTAAATGGAAGAAGTTTGGGACCACCAGAAATCTTCCTAGACCTGGCCGTCCAGCCAGACTGAGCAATCGTGGGAGAAGAGCGTTGGTGAGAGAGGTAAAGAAGAACCCCAAGATCACTGTGGCTGAGCTCCCGAGATGCTGTAGGGAGATGGGAGAAAGTTCCACAAAGCCTCTCCTCAGTGCAAGACATATGAAAGCCCGCATAGAGTTTGCTCAAAAACACATGAAGGACTCCCAGACTATGAGAAATAAGATTCTCTGGTCTGATGAGACGAAGATAGAACTTTTTGGTGATAATTCTAAGTGGTATGTGTGGAGAAAACCAGGCACTGCTCATCACCTGTCCAATACAATTCCAACAGTGAAACAGGGTGGAGGCAGCATCATGCTATGGGGTGTTTTTCAGCTGCAGGGACAGGACGACTGGTTGCAATTGAAGGAAACATGAATGTGGCCAAGTACAGAGATATCCTGGATGAAAACCTCTTCCAGAGTGCTCTGGACCTCAGACTTGGCCGAAGGTTCACCTTCCAACAAGACAATGACCCTAAGCACACAGCTAAAATAACAAAGGAGTGGCTTCAGAACAACCCTGTGACCATTCTTGACTGGCCCAGCCAGAGCCCTGACCTAAACCCAATTGAGCATCTCTGGAGAGACCTGGAAATGGCTGTCCACCAACGTTCACCATCCAGCCTGACGGAACTGGAGCGGATCTGCAAGGAAGAATGGCAGAGGATCCCCAAATCCAGGTGTGAAAAACTTTTTGCATCATTCCCAAGAAGACTCATGGCTGTACTAGCTCTAAATGGTGCTTCTACTCAATACTGAGCAAAGGGTCTGAATACTTATGACCATGTGATATTTTAGTTTTTCTTTTTTAATAAATTTCCGAAAATTTCTACATTTCTGTATTTTTTCAGTCAAGATAGGATGCAGAGTGTACTTTAATGAGAAAAAAAAATTAACGTTTTAGAATTTACCAAATGTCTGCAATGAAACAAAGAGTGAAAAATTGAAAGAGGTCTGAATGCTTTCCGTACCCATTGTAGATATTGTATGTGTGGACAATAGGTAGGACACGAGTTTTATTTTGAAAATAACAAAAAAGTTTAAAGTCGAAACACCAATCACCTCTCAAATACAACCCATTTTTTGTCATACACCTTCTCTAACCCCTTCACCCAATTTTGACATCCACCAATTTCAAGACTTAAGCAAGCTTACACTCATTTTTTTTTGATTTGTTAAGTAATCATATTTAGAAGGTTTTGAAGTTCTCTGGGATCACCCTGCTCTGAATAAATTCAAGACCTTGGAAAGTGTAAACTTTTTCATTGACGGAATTTTACCCAAACATGATACTTCTGCTATTTATCATTTTATTCATGTCAAAATGTAATTTCCCATAATTGTATATGTATAATTGTGAAGTTGATAGTGAAATGAAGGCTTCATTTTGTTGTTGAATTTTAGAGAACATAAAGAACATCTGATGATCACCAGTTTATTTGGAAATATTGCATAAGTTAGCTTTATTCTGTAGCTCCACATTCATTTATCATACAAAGCTGTGGTCATTCCAGCATTCCCTAGTGTTAAAGAGTATGGCATAGAAAATTAATTTAAAGGAAAATAACAAAAGAATATGTCATTGAGAACATATTTCTAAATTCTTAAATCAACAAATCACACGTATTATGTCTAGGTAGGTAATCCCTATACTACATTATAATGTTATAATGACCTCCGTCTTATGACAGGTGCCTGAGAGCTTGTGTAGTAAGAAACTCTGCTGCCATGATCTGGAGATACTGTAACCTATACCTTACACTGTCATGCTATCTCCAGGTCACAGCAGCATTTCAGCATTCAGAAAGACAGAGTGGACAGTAACATGAGCAACTTTTCTGCATCTGCACCCCTGGAATATCCAGTATTACATCAGATAGACAGGGTGGACAGCAGTATGAGCAGCCCCTTCTTATCTCAGAATTTCTGGCATTTCCAGTATAAGAGCAGGTAGACAGAGTGGACAGCAGGGTGAGCAGCCTCTTCTTACCTTAGCACATTTGGTATCTCCAATATTTGATCAGAAAGACAGGGTGGACAGCAGTGTGAGTACCCTCTTCTTACCTCAGCACTCCTGGTATCTCCAGTATTTGATCAGAAAGACAGGGTGGGCAGCCGTGTGAGCAGCCTCTTTTTACTTCAGCATTCCCGGTGTCTCCAGTATAGATCAAAATATCCTCTGGGAGCATGTCTTCCTACACATGAAGGGAGGTTGTCTCAGCTTCCTACTGCACATGCCTACAGGCACCTTCCTAAAATTCTAGGACAGGTTTTTGTCAATGTAACAACAGGCCAACATTTTAACGCTAGAGTGATTAGGTCCCTGTAACGGGTCTGGGAGGTGGAACCTCTGTGCAACTATACAAGGGGGCAGTCCATGTAAGGAAGCGGGTGGCTCCCAGGGAAGACGGGCAGGTAGTCACGGCAAGTGACAGGGACAGTCTCTGGGTAGAGGGGCAGGTAGTCACGGCAAGTGACAGGGACAGTCTCTGGGTAAAAGGACGGGTACTCACGGCAAGTGACAGGGACAGTCTCTGGGTAGAAGGACAGCAGGCAGGTGGCTGGTGAGCGCTCCCAGGTGAGCGGGCGAGAGTCTCTGGACGGGCAGGTGGTCACGGCAAGTGACGGCAGAGCCTCCAGGTAGGCTAGCAGACAGGTAGCAGGTGAGCGCTCCCAGGTGAGCAGGCAAGAGTCTCTGGACAGGCAGGTGGTCACGGCAAGTGACGGCAGAGCCTCCAGGTAGGCTAGCAGACAGGTAGCAGATGAGCGCTCCCAGGTGAGCAGGCGAGAGTCTCTGGACAGGCAGGTGGTCACGGCAAGTGACGGCGGAGCCTCCAGGTAGGCTAGCAGGCAGGTAGCAGATGAGCGCTCCCAGGTGAGCGAGCAGGCTGGTCCATAGACAGACTGACAGGTGTAGGAAAGCAGACCGTCGGACCGCAGGCTTGCAAGCAGGTAAACGGATATCAGGCAGGTATCAAGCAGGAATCAGGCAGGTAACTGGCAGGTAACAAGCAGGAATCTGGCAGGTGACTGGCTGGTAACTGGTAACGGGACCTGAGGGCTGAAGCAGAGTGAAGGCTTTGCAACAACATTGCTCGGGCACCTCCATTTTGGAGGAGGTGCCTTAAATATGGGAGGTCCTCCGGCAATTGGCCCGGGGACTCCTTAGGACGGCGCGCGCGGTCCCATTAAGAGAGGGGGAGCGCGCGCGCCCTAAGCACACTGCCGGGGAAGGAGCGCGTGCCGGAAGCAGCGAGGAGAGAAGCGCTGGAGGACGCCGCGCCAGGAGCGGGGAGGTGAGAGGGACGGCATCTCTGCCTAGTACGGGGCAGAGACGCCGATGCTACAGTCCCTATATAAAACAAATGTGTTGTATAAAAAAAATTAAATAATGCCTATATTTAGAAAGCAACCCAAACTACACGACCACCCTTGAAGAAAGAGGGGAAGAGAAAAAGAAAAACAAATTAATACTCACAAACTTTTACCACCAAAGGACAGGGAAATACTAGATCATGTGAAAAAGTCAGCTACCTGAGCCTTACAACACGTACACTTTGGTGTGTGCCATAATCCAAATGTAAAAAAAGAATAAAGAATAATATAGTCTATGAACTTACATACATTGAACCATTTTGTGATGGATGTTCAATTAAATCCATTAGACAAATTGTTACATTTTGTGCCATCTTTTATCTGTGAATGCGCCCAACTTAGTGTTGTCCTAACTTAAATCTAGTGTTTGCAGACAGGTGCGAGTTAACAAGTATAGATTACATATGGCCTTTTGAAGTGTTTCACTACATATTATAAAGTCTGGAATCGGAAAATATTGTGTATCAAATTCAATTCCTGATATTTATTGATATTGCAAGTATCCGAAATAACTTTTTCCCCAAACACAATTGAATGGTATTACTCAAATGCAGAGTACTACCCCGCTTGAGTAATTGTTAGGCGAAAGCCCCTTTTTTTCCAAAACGTAAAAAAACTCCACCACATGTACAATTAGGTCCACAATATGCAGTCAAAGGAGCTCTCAATGGGAGAGACACAGACCATCAATAGGCTGCAAAAAGTGAAGAAATCCATCAGAGAGATAGCAGAAATGTTAGGAGTGGATAAATAAACAGTTTGCTACATTCTGCAAAAAAAAACAAAACAGCGCACTGGTGAGCTTGGGAAGTCAAAAAGGCGTGGACATCCACGGAAGACAACAGTGGTGGGTGATGCCAGAATACTGTCCACACTGAAGGAAAACCTCTTCACAATATCCACCAAGAAGTAGATGTTTCACTATATAAGTCTATCATAAAGAGAAGACTTCATGTGAGCAAATATAGAGGGTTCACCACAAGGTGCAAACCATAAATCAGCCTTAAAATAGAAAGGCCACTTTAGATTTTGACAGAAAACATTCAAAGAAGTCAGCCCAATTCTGGAAAAGCATTCACAGGACAGATGAAACTAAGATCAACCTGTACCAGAATGATGGGAAGAAGAAAGTATGGAGAAGGCGTGGAACGGCTCATGATCCAAAGCACAGCACATCCTCTGTAACACATGGCGGAGGCAGTGTGATGGCGCGGGCATGCATGGCTACCAATGGCATCTGGTCACTAGTGTTATTGATGATGTGACTGAAGACAGAAGCAGCTTGATGAATTCTGGAGTGTACAGGGCGATACTTTCTGCTCAGATTCAACCAAATGCAGCAAGGTGGATTGGATGGCGCTTCACAGGACAGATGGACAATGACCTAAAACATCCTGTGAAAGTAACACAGGAATGTAAGGCAAAGAAGGTGAATATTCTGCAATGGTCGAGTCATCACTAGATCTCAACCCCATCGAGCGGCATTTCACATGCTTAAGACAAAACTTAAGGCAGAAAGACCCTCAAACAAGTAACAACTGAAGTCAGCTGCAGTGAAGACGGCAAAGCATCACAGAGGAGGAAACCCAGCTTTTGGTGACGTCCATGGCTTCCAGACTTCAGGTCGTCATTACCTGCAAAGGATTTTCTACAAAGTATTAAAAATGAACATTTTATTTATGGCAAAGTTAATCTGTCCAATTATTTTTGAGCCCTTGAAATGAAGAGGCTTTGTAGAAAAATGGTTTCTACTTCCAATAGGTGGCACTAGAGTTCTAATCCTCTTCCTCTCTGAAGAGACATTTTGCATAGAAAAATGGTTGCAATTCCTAAATATTTCACAGGATATTTTTGCTCAACCCATTTCATTAAACCTGAAAGTCTGCACTTCAATTTCATCTCAGTTGTTTCATTTTAATTCCCAAATAGTGACCTAAAGAGCCCAAATCACGAAGATTCAGTCTCTCCAAATATTTCTGGACCTACAGTAACTAATTGTGGAAGAGTATTGTCTTTCAACAGTGAGGAAATAGATAAAAAATGTTACCCAGAAAGTGTCCTTGAAACTGCACCATAGTTTTAACGTACATGATGGACAGTGTCTGTAGTTGGTGAGGCTCTGAACCCTGACTCAAGTACTTCCATAATGTTCTGACAGGCGAATACTACTACTAATATCCTGTAAGAACGAGGATAATTCTGGACAAATCAATAAAACAAAACTCGGAGGTTGGGAAATACTTCTCAAGTTAGGGGACTTTCTCAATCACCAGATCAAATTCATTAGCGTGGTTAAAAATGTTTTTCTCCAACCGCAGAAGTTAGTTATCAAAAATTATTATTATTATTATGTATTTTTTATGCTTACTTATACAGTGCAATTAATTCCACAGTGCTTTACAGATGTCAGCATCAATGTCACAATCTAAGTTCCCTATCAGTATGGAGTGTGGGAGGAAACCAAAGGAAACCCACGCAAACATGGGGAGAACATACAAACTCCTTGCAGATATTGTCCTTGGTGGGATTGAACCCAAGGCCCCAGCGTTGCAAGGCTGCAGTGTTAACCACTGAGCCACCATGCTACCAAAAATGATAATCTGAGGACATACAAATGTACTACAAGGACATATTCCATCTGCTCTAGAAAAAGGTTGTTTATTCCAAGATCTAATTTTCTCTCTTTTTCCTTGTCACCTTCATAATATAACTAAAACATTTAGTTCATGAAAGTGTTGGATTTGGGCTGACATCAAAAAGACCCACAATTATTCAACACTCCCCTACCAATAAAGGTACATCACGTAATGGGGTGATATCCAGATGACACGTCAGTGATCACGCAAGCGTGGAGTTTTTTTAGAACTTTCTATAACTCTTTGGCCATTGTGTAATAGCGATTGCTTGCATAACATTGTCATAGCAGATGATAACTTTTGTCGGAAGCTCCCTGTATGTATTTGATGCCCTATTGCCATATGTTTGGGGCTGGTGAATTGTGGCAGCACCATGAGCATTGAAATATGAGCTTAGGGGTAATGAAGAATGCTTATGGGTGGCTTCCATTACTTGTTCTTTATTGTGATATTATTGTGCACATGGATGTCTTTATTTTGTTGTGTTATTTTTTTTTCAGTAATGTATCAGTGTTTTACAATTTTTGGGGTCTGGTAAATTGTAATCTACCTGGTTAATAAAGAGAGGTGTTTATAGAACTGGTGCAAGTAAAGGATAAGGTCATTTAGGTTTGATGCTTTCAGGAATGACAGAAATTGAAAATGATTCCTTTGAGACTTGTCTTCAAAGTCTGCGACCTTTTCTGACAGCTATGCATTTTCATTTTCTAAGGTTGGATTTGATATGTGCCAGGCTTGTGCCAAATTCATCCATATTATTATGTAGCTGGTATGCATTTATGAACATTTCTAGTACTGATAGACTAGGGAAGTGATCGTAACACATTTTATAGTTTTCAGGGGAAGGCAGTGACATTTCCTCAATTTCTTCCCACCACTGATTCTCCTTTATTGAGTTTGGCCATGTGACAGGACTTGAGCCCCGTTTTAGAGCGAGGTTTTTAGAGAATTTTAGAGTAACTGGAGATGACTCCAGAGAAGATGGGACAGGCCATTTGGACACTACGACAGGTCATGTGGACACTACGACAGGCCATATGGATACTACGACAGGCCATTTGGACACTACGACAGGTCATGTGGACACTACGACAGGCCATGTGGATACTACAACAGGCCATGTGGACACTACGATAGGCCATATGGATACTACGACAGGTCATGTGGACACTACGACAGGCCATATGGATACTACAACAGGCCATGTGGATACTACGACATGCCATGTGGAAACTACGACAGGCCACGTGGACACTACGACAGGCTATGCGGACACTACGACAAGTCTTGTGGACACTACGACAGGTGTGGACACTTCCTCAGGCCCATGAGACCTACCGTGGAGGCTGGCTGTTGATGTTGGGTCCTGACTATTGCTTTCTGATGGGCTTGGGGGCCGCCTTATGGCACATTTCATTTCAACATGCAAAAAAAGAGAATTCTGCAACCATCATCGTAGGAGGCAGGAAAAAAATCTGACAAAGTAGTTAAAAAAGATACATGTGTAAGATATAATCTATTTAAACAATAGGTCATTTGTTTTATGTGGACATTAACATTGTGTTGTAGAGAAGTTTTATAGACTGAGAAGTTCAGACGTAGAGAAATAATTGTCTCTGGTTTAACCATTGGCTAATTTTAAATTGAGTTATTTATTATTGCATACAAACGCAGCCCGGAAGAATAGGTGCACAACTTCAGGACTGCAAAGATATGTGTACTATACCATTATAGATAGAAAGTCCTATTAAAAAATGAAACAATTGGCTCTGTACATTCACTACTTTCTTTTAACTTATAAGATGTATTGTCATAAAAGCTGGTTCACGTCACAGTTTGTCTATTATATCTGTGACAGAATGTATTTTTTTATTCTACGGTAATAAATAGCCAAGTAGTCAACGTGGCAAGATTTTTTTCTTTGGTTATGGAAAATTAGTATTGAATTTAGGGGTAGTGCAGGAACGATATCTGTCATTCTGTAGGAGCAAATTGCTATGAGAAAAGTCGGAGAAAACACCAATTACTGTCAAACATATTATTATGTATATTTCAGGCTACTAGTGTCTGAAATATAGATAATAATATGAATATTATGACACATAATGCTAGTTTTAACTAGAACTAGTACAAGTCTGCAAAATTAGTAGAGTTGCTAAGAATTTCATGCCCAACAAGTGGGCCTGTTTTATCTGTAAGGTATCAGATTTCGGTGGTCATTACCGCTAAATTCCAAAGTGCTACATTTTTCTTTTTTATTACTATTATTTGATTAATTACATTTCACCCAGGAAGTCATGTATTGTTGCCAGTGTACTGCAACTAAAATGCTACAACACTAAAAGACTAGTGTGAACAGTAACCACGTGCAGATTCCTACCCAATTCAAAACTGTTAAAATAAACTGGGTTTTAGCTGTGGCTTCCATTTTAAGCAAAGCTGTCAGGTGAGTTATGGAGGAATAAAGGCAACTTTGTTTTTCACCACCTATGGCATGCTGTTTGGTGTCACCTACTGTCTACTTAGCACTCCCAGCAGAGACAGTGAGAGTCCTGATTATCCTACCCACACACACACAGATTGATAGCTTTCCCTGTATTAGTGTTTACCTAGCCCCTCTGTATTCACCTGTTACCTTCCTGGAATCCTGACCTCGGACTGTGACCTGACTATGCCTTTGTCTTACCCCTTTGTTTATGATGAGCACGCTTGGTATCTGACACTGGACCTCTTGACTACTCAGCCTCATGGCTTGAGTAGTGACTAACGTCACAATAATGTACTGAAAAATGGTAAATTCCAAGTGGGATGAATAAGTGAAAAAAGTACAATTCCGTCGTCTTTTGGGCTTTGTTTTTATAGCATTCATTGAGTGGTAAAAGTCACCTGGAAACATGATTGATTGTCCAGGTCAGTGTGATTATGGCGATACCAAAAATGCAATGATTTTTTTTATTTAAGTGATTAAACAAATTCAGTCTATTGTGCAAAAAAAAAAATTTTTTTGCTTTGTATTGCCAGTTTCAGAGACCTGTAACATTTTTATTTTACTGTTGATGGGAGTGGGTGAGGGCTTTTTTTTTTTTTACGTCGAGACCTGACATTTCTATTGATGTAAATATTGTGTACATGCAGTGCTTTGATGGCTTATTGTTACAGTTTCTTAAGGAGGTGAAGTGACCAAAATAAACACAATTCTGGAGTTTGATTTCTTTGTGTTTTAAGGTGTTTACTACTCTGGTTAATTAATTCCATATTGTAATAGCTTGGACTTTTTTGAATGTACCGATACCAAATATGTTTATTTTATTTATTTTTCTTCTTTTTATATATCTTTTTAATTTTTTAAAAACTTTTATACATTATATTTTTAGTCCACCTGATGGACTTGCATCTGCAATCATTTCATCACTTTTCAATAACTAAACCAGTCCCTTACTCTGCGTAGCCTATGTATAAACAGAGAAGGGGGCATTTAACTATCCAAATGAGTAGTCAGTCAGCCTCCCACCCAGCACTACACCTCGTCAAGGTTTACATCAGTTGGCAAGCTTTTCATTCTTGTCTGCAACATACTTTTAGTAGATGCAGTGAAGGTATTGTATCATTATCCCCTTCACCTAAATGCTACTATACCTTGTTCCTCCACTAGTAAAAGTGCTGTGGCGGTCCAACCTTCAAGATGATGTAAATATCGAGGAGGCTTCAGCGCTCCCACGACCCCTCATCGGTGCGGCTGATAAGAGGTGGACCCCCCTTGATGTCATCTAGATGGTATTTACTAAGATTAGACCAAAATTGTTTAAAGGCTGGATAACTTCTTTAATTTTTTGGCAAAAGAAGTGGCTGAGAAGGAAAGTTCTTTGGTCAGAGGCAGAGCCAACATTTCCTGTTTTTTCTTTCTATTTTTCTGTTTATATAAGATTAACCTTTCACTCTAAGTTGTAACACGCTAAGAAAAGTGGACAGCAGAGCCCTGACATTTGCTGTAAACCTCTTTCTAAAAAAAATTTTTGGATTTGAGAAGCTAGCCTCTCTGTGACTGATTCTGGAGTAAAAGCCCTTGGTTAGAATATGTCTTGTAAGCCTTATGTATGCCTGATATAACAAGCACTCCATTACAGAATAAAGGTAGAGCCTTTGTATTTTCTTCTCCCTGTCTTTTGCACCTTGCATCATCTCTTTTTGTGTTACGCGCATTGAATGGTATTTTTGAATCACGAGAGGACTATAATCTACACTCTAAAACCCTTTATAGTGGTGACTGCTGCAGTTAGCTGTGTAATGAGATTTATGGGACACAAATGTGGTCTATGATGTGGACAAAATAAAAATAACACCTCACATACGATATGCTTATGCGTGAGGACCTACAATATATGTAATGCTTACCTGCTATATATTGTCATCAGTGCTTGGGGATTGACATCGTATGTCAACACTATACATCGGGAGGATTATACAAGATACAATGGCATATGTCGCCAATAAGCTCCCATGTAAAAAAATATATATATTATTTTATGTATATAATTTTTTTAATGGATGGTTCAGTATATTATAGTCAACTACTCTATTCTGTACGTTAAAAAATATATTCTGCTGCTCATGAGAGGCCAAAAGGACACTCATATTGCTTTTTCCAGGTGAATATGGGCATATAGATACTTTTGATAGCTTTCTTGACACAAAAGCAGGTGAGGACAGTATTCTGAAATAAACCATCATTAGCGCCTCTGCCTCTTTGAATTACCAAATACTTAAAGGGATTCTATTGATGGCTTCTTGATAGACACTTGGCATAATAATAATAATATTTTTTATTTCTATAGCGCCAACATATTCCACAGCACTTTACAATTTTAAAGGGGACTTATGCAGGCAATAAAGACATTACAGAATAACTCATAACTCAGATACCAAGAGGAGCCAGGGTCCTACTCACAAGCTACAATCTATAAGGAAATAGGGGAGACACGAACGGTGAATGGTAAAATGTGCTTGTATTGTAGGGTCCAACCATAATATACTAAGTCGGAAATGCACACAATGCTGCTTGAACCAGTCACTAGCCAGTATATGTACAGTAGACACAGAGGGCTATTAAGTGCATGGAGAATGTGAACAGATGATATGAGGGTCCTGATTTTGAAGAAAATTGTGTATGTGCAAAATGGGGACAGTTAGATAAGTGAGGTAAGGCGATAGGCCAGTCTAAGGAAATGGGTTTTTAGACCACACTTAAAACTGTGGGTATTGAGAATTAATCAAATTGTCCTGGGTAATGCATTCCAAAGAATTGGCGCAGCACGCAAGAAGTCTTTGAGACGGGAATGGGAGGTTTGGATTATTGAGGATGTTAGTCTTAGGTCATTAGCAGAACGGGGCACTGGTAGGGTGGTATACTGAGACGAGGGAGGAGATGTAGGGCGGTACTGAACTGTGAAGCGCTTTGTGGGTGAGAGTGATAAGTTTATATTGGACTCTGTAGTGGATGGGCAATTAGTGCAATGACTGGCACAGGGAAGAGGCATCGGTGAAGCGGTTGGAAAGGAATATGATCCCGGCTGCTGCATTCATAAAGGATTGGAGGGGGGGAAGTTTAGTAAGACAGAGGCCGATTAATAGAGAGTTGCGATAGTCCAAATGAGAAGAAATAAGAGCAGCAGTAATGGTTTTTACCAGCATTCATGCCGATCAACTGTTTCGTGCCATGGCAGACGGATGTGCTCACTTACAGTCATATGAAAAAGTTTGGGCACCCCTATTAATCTTAAGCTTAATGTTTTATAAAAATTGGTGTTTTTGCAACAGCTATTTCAGTTTGATATATGTAATAACTGTTGGACACAGTAATGTTTCTGCCTTGAAATGAGGTTTATTGTGCTAACAGAAAATGTGCAATCTGCATTCAAACAAAATTTGACCGGTGCATAAGTATGGGCACCCTTATCATTTTCTTGTTTTAAATACTCCTGCCTACTTTTTACTGACTTACTAAAGCACTTTTTTTGGTTTTGTAACCTCATTGAGCTTTGAACTTTATAGCCAGGTGTATGCAATCATGAGAAAAGCTACTTAAAGTGGCCACTTGCAAGTTGTTCTCCTGTTTGAATCTCCTCTGAAGAGTGGCATCATGGGCTCCTCAAAACAACTGTCAAATGATCTGAAAACAAAGATTATTCAACATAGTTGTTCAGGGGAAGGATACAAAAAGCTGTCTCAGAGATTTAACCTGTCAGTTTCCACTGTGAGGAACATAGTAAGGAAATGGAAGAACATAGGGACAGTTCTTGTTAAGGCCAGAAGTGTCAGGACAAGAAAAACATCAGAAAGGCAGAGAAGAAGAATGGTGAGATCAGTCAAGGACAATCCTCAGACCACCTCCAGAGAGCTGCAGCATCAACTTGCTGCAGATGGTGTCACTGTGCATCAGTCAACTATACAACGCACTTTGCACAAGGAGAAGCTGTATGGGAGAGTGATGCGAAAGAAGCCGTTTCTGCAAGTACGCACAAACAGAGTCGGCTGAGGTATGCAAAAGCACATTTGAAGAAGCCTATTTCTTTTTGGAAGAAGGTCCTGTGGACTCATGAAACCAAGATTGAGTTGTTTGGTCATACAAAAAGGCGTTATGCATGGTGGCAAAAAAACACAGCATTCCAAGAAAAACACTTGCTACCCACAGTAAAATTTGGTGGAGGTTCCATCATGCTTTGGGGCTGTGTGGTCAATGCCGGCACTGGGAATCTTGTTAAAGTTGAGGGACGCATGGATTCCACTCAGTATCAGCAGATTCTTGGCAATAGTGTTCAAGAATCAGTGATAAAGTTGAAGTTACGCAGTGGATGGATCTTTCAGCAAGACAATGATCCAAAACACCGCTCCAAATCTACTCAGGCATTCATGCAGAGGAACAATTACAATGTTCTGGAATGGCCATCCCAGTCCCCAGACCTGAATATCATTGAACATCTGTGGGATCATTTGAAGAGGCTGTCCATGCTCGGCGACCATCAAACTTAACTGAACTGGAATTGTTTTGTAAAGAGGAATGGTCAAAAATACCTCCATCCAGGATCCAGGAACTCATTAAAAGCTACAAGAAGCGACTAGAGGCTGTTATTTTTGCAAAAGGAGGATCTACTAAATATTAATGTCACTTTTCTGGTGAGGTGCCCATACTTATGCACCTGTCAAATTTTGTTTGAATGCAAATTGCACATTTTCTGTTAGTACAATAAACCTCATTTCAAGGCAGAAACATTACTGTATCCAACAGTTATTACATATATCAAACTGAAATAGCTGTTGCAAAAACACCAATTTTTATAAAACATTAAGCTTAAGATTAATAGGGGTGCCCAAACTTTTTCATATGACTGTATGTAGTGGAACTACACAGCTTCATCAATTGCATAGTGGCCGACTACTGCACACAGGCCCTTATGAATAGGGGGCGGATGTGCTGTACCCCACTGTGGCCACTACACATTTAATGGACCTGTCCTGCTCTGTAACTGAACACATCTGGCTATCACCGGCATCTGGAACAGCCGTTGGGTGTGTTGGGTGTCGCACCTCCTCTGATTAGATATTGATGACTTATCCTAAGGATAGGTCATCAATATAAAAGTCCCGGACAACCCCTTTTAAAAGATGAACAGTAAGTCAGTGGGTTGAGAGCCAATTACCACTGCAGCAACAATAAAATATGGATTACTGATTACCTGATAATAAGAATTACATTCACTAAGCCAAATAATAATGGGAGAGTCTTTAAAGCGACACCTACAAATGTGACAATGCTACATGTAAGCATGGCAGGCCATTCTGAGAATGGTAAAATGTCTCAACCAAAAAATTCATGGACAGCCAGGGATGTGACACCGACTCCGACTCCCTCATACATGGCTCATGTTTAAGTGATAAATTTAACATCAGGCTTTCAATCATTATTATGATACAATAATCAAGCCATTTAGATAGAACATAAAATATATTTATGAGCTAAAAGGAAAAACAAACTAAAACATCAAGCATACGGAGACAACATATACTGGACTATTAATTTATGCACAGTTTATTGAAAGTTTAGATATGCTTTAATAAGTACTTACCTTAATCCTGCTTTCCTGTTCACTCCAGAAGTTCTGAGATGAGTGCAGGCATTCCTTCCCTGTGTATTTTGTTTTGTTTCCCTTTATCTGTAGAGGAGGAGCTTCACTACTAATCATGTACATAAACTGCAGCACAGATTCATCTCCGCTAAAAGTCTAGACCCTTAGATCAGGAATAGGACAGACATTTATAGGACATTTCATAACTTTCCCAAATTCTTATGAAAAAATATTCCCCACAAACTGCATTGAACTACTGTAACCAATTTATTATATATTTTAGGAGTTGGAGTCGGTCCATTTCATACTGACTCCACCAAAATGGACTCCGACTCCACGACTCCGACTCCACAGCCCTGTGGACAGCACTCACTCAATGTCTCAGACTAGCAATGCACAGTGTTTATCGGGTAGTCTGGCAAGCGTTGCAGTCATTTTGGGGGGAAAAGAAGGTTTGCTGAGAAATGGCAGATTGGGATCTGGTGGCAGAATCATGTAAAAAGAGGGCACCCAGTACCTTGATTGAATTTTCCCCTGATAATTTTAATTTTTAATGTCAAACCAAAGGGTGCGTTTCATTTCTTAGAATCTCTTTTACTACAGGCCTATATGGATGATAGAAAATTACCTGCTAGAGAAGACACAATTATAGACAAAGAGGGTTAGTTTCAGACACAATACTTAACTGGATGCATTTTGAAGTTAAAATGAATACCTGACAAGAGTCCTCTTTAACCTGTCAGGAGTCTATGTTAGTTACCATGACGACAACAATCAAAAGCATTCATAGAATAAAAAAGGAAAAGTCACATAGGAAATGGGTTATTATTGGTGATTGTTAAAAGGGCACAAACCTATAAACTTGATTTGTAATCTTAGATATGAAATATTTAAAAGGTCAAAAATTATTATTATTTTTTTTTTCTTGAAATAGGCTCAGTGTGCCCAGTGCGGTAATCTTTAGTTCAGATTCTAACGTGTGATGTGGATGAATTTTATTCTGCGTAAATATTGACCTGGCCGACATCAATACAACTTTGAATATTAGGCCAAGCACTGGGGGAGCTATATCTCAAAGCTGGCAAGCCGCGTGAAATCAGATCGCAAGGTCTAGTGTTTGGCAGCAATAATGTGCTCTTACTAGTTTATTTGTGTGCACCGAGGCCTGGTTCTATATGAAAAGTGAGCTGTCAATGAGTCCTAATCAGAGTAATTACCTGCTAGAAATTCAGTCAAGTACTTTATTGGCTTGGAAGCTTAGAGCTGTTTGTAAGTGACCAAAAAGCTGCAAAACCCTATACTGCCATGGTGAGAATTTACAAATTAACACCTTTCAATAAAGCTTTTTAAGCTTTGTGTGACTAATGTAGCTGCAGAGAGAACCAGATGGCTTCATAGAAAATGTGAAAATGTAAAAAAAAAAAAAATAAGACACTTTACCCACTAACCTCTCTAGTGTCTTCTTTACCCAAGCCAAATAGTTCTATTTTTTGAAGATCAAATATTCCTATGTATAAAAGTACAGACATAATAACTACCTAAGTACAAGTCACAAGCAGGTCTGTGAAGTCGGTAAGCCAAACCTCCAACTCCTCAATTTCCCTGACTCCCAACTCCACGACTCCGACTCCACAGCCCTGCCTCACTACTAAGCATGTACATAAAGTGCAGCACATAATCATCTCAACTAAAAGCCGAGATCCTTAGATCCGGAATAGAACAGACATTTATAGGACATTTTCATAACTTTCCCTAATTCTTATGAAAACATTTACAGAACTACTGTGCTCAAATTATTATATGATTAGGAGTCGGTCCATTTTATACCACCTCCGACTGCACCAAAATGGAACCAACTCCACGACTCCGACTACACAGCCATGGTCACAAGTACAAAAATTTATCACCAGCCAAAATTCAAACGTACAAACCCCGTCTTAGGAACAACCTCTAATGTGCAGGAGCACTCCCAATTTTTTGGGGTGCTTTTTTTTAAGCCTCACCATTTTTGCCATCCAGTTCATGGGCCTGTCCTGGCATAATTTGAAGTCTGTACATGAGCACACTAAAGCGCCATAAACCTATGATTTGTACAAAGCTATACACATCACCCCAAGATTTATTTGGGCAGATACTGTATTTTGCTTGCCTACAATTCCATGAATGCATATGGGCATTTCTTCTTATAAACTGTGTATGGTGTATGAAAATTGGTTGTAGGAAAGATATCTCCAGCACTGAATGGAAGTATCCGTATAATGGCACAGTGTTTTTAAAAACTTTGAAAAATCCTTTCAAAGCTTTGAGAAGTAGGCATTGGGTGCATGTAAAGGCAAAGAAAACAATAGATCACTGTCACAACACTGTTGTAGGATATCCTGGGGCCAGGGGCTCCTTCCCTATCCCTAAAGCTAGGGGTGCCCTAGCTATCCTTGCTCCGATTACTTTTGATGGTGAAGACACCGGGGCCACATGCCTTGCTGAGCTCCTAAATCAGCCATTTTCTGCCCCCTCCCTCACTCAGGGAAGTCAGGAGTTGTAGTGTAGAAGAATACACAAACCAGACTAACAAGGGAAGACGTGCAGGGATAAATGAAAATACCAATCATACAAATATGCACTCACCAACAATAGAATGGAACACCGGGAAGTAACGGGAAGGAAAAACCAAATAGGAAAAGATGAGGATGTGCACACAGACAAATCACCAAGCAACAGTCTTCAGAATAACACTCCAAAATGCCTCCTCAAACAACCAACTCCAGAACCAGGCAGTATGAAACTAGCACTGGCAATCCCTGATTGTCAGAAACGAGTATATATAGTAGAGGGGAGTGGCCAACACTGAACAGCTGAGACCATCAAAGCACAGATTAACCCCTGCACAGATTAATCACTGCACTCCTGGCAGAAGCCTGTGCTGTTTAATATGATGGTGAAGTGCTTCTAATCTGTGCAGGAGTGCGTGAAATCAGACACGCTGTCTTCTGGCCCCTCTTTGTCACAGTAAACCCATGACAATCACCACCTGTTATTTGACAAAATGTCAATAAAAACATGAAAAAAACTTCAACGCAAATAATTAATCTTTAATCATTAAGCAGTAATATCTCGTCTGAACTGAACAAATATAGATAGAATAAAGTTTTTATCTACCAGCTTGGATTACACATGTTTTTATTAGGCTCATGTGGAAGTCCACATAACCTCACTTGGAGAGGCATTGTAATACATTTTAGCAAGGAAAAATAATGGACTTAGTTGATCTTATATATATACACAACACCTGTCATTTCAGTATTTATGAGAGTGCTTTTTCTTTTGCTTTCTGTGCCTTTTTCCACATTATGGATGTTATTGGCTCCATATCTGAGTGTACTTGCCAACCTGTGCCATATCTTCCGCTGCTTAAATGCTAACAAAACAATCTTGCTTGTCATAGTACATAAGCCTAAATATTAGGACGTCATGGATAGGGTCCAATGTAAACCATGAAAGGTTGCTGTTATTGAATCATGTCAGAAATTTTGATTAGTGGAAGTCCAAATGGAAAGACCCCAACCAGTTGTTAGAATGAAGGGGCCAAAGTGCTTAGCTGCGCTCTTTTTCTCGCATGTTTGACTGTATATTTCTTGCTCTCCTTGAAGAGAGGGATTAGCTATGTGTATGTTTTTAGCATGTTAGTATGAATCTGTGTGTAAATCCATCATTTGTTTACTTCATGGTCAGACACTGCAATAATCCTATATGTGTAGTTATTTTTCCATGATCTTTCATTTTTATAGTAGGAACACGTAAAAGTTTATTTTTCACACAATTTTAAAAGATTTAGGTTAACCTAAAACAAAAAGCAAACATTTTTGTAAAACATTTTAGCAGATTTACATAAATCAGTACTACCATATTCTACTGCTCCTACATAGCGAAATGTTCTAATGGAAAGTTCACCAACAATTAGGTATGGTTTGCTAAAATAATAGTATTAGAGCTGCATAAATGATATTTTGGATGTGTTTATCAGGGTTGTGGAGTCGGAGTCATGGAGTTGGAGTCGGTGTCCATTTTGGTGGAGTCGGTATAAAATGGACAGACTCCTAGAATATAAAATAAATTGGGTACAATAGTTCAATGCAGTTTGTGGAGAATATTTTTTCAGAAGAATTTGGGAAAGTTATGAAATGTCCTATTCCTGATCTAAGGGTCTAGACTTTTAGCTGAGATGAATCTGTGTTGCACTTTATGTACATGATAAGTAGTGAAGCTCCTCGTCTACAGATGAGGGTAAAAAAAACACACACATGGAAGTAACTGCACTCATCTCAGAACTGCTGGAGTGAACAGGAAAGCAGGATTGAGAACAAACAAGAACAGGTTCTTCGTATTATAACTGATAATGCTTCAAACATGATAAGTACAATTAAACTGGTGAATGAGAATAATGAAGATGAACAGCAGGTAGAAGAATATTTCAGATTCAGTATGTTGGAGATGGAAGGCAACTGTCCTGTTCCCATAACAGAGGAACAAACAGATATTACTACAGGAGAACAGCAAAATGATTCTTTACAATTAGATGATCTTGTTGGAGCTGCTTCACACCTCTTTCCTATTCATCACATATGCTGTGTTGTGCACACGCTGCAGCTGACAATAAAAGATTGTCTGCAAGAGGAACATGCTGCAACTCTGATTAGCAAAGTGAGGAAATTGGCTATTGCTGCCAGAACCCCTAAAATTGATTCCATCTTGAAGAGACGTGCTGGAAAAGGGGCAATTGTGGAATTACAAATTTTTTCACTTGCTCTCAAAGAAGTAGAAGAGTTCAATTGTTCATCAAAACTGACTGTGCACGAGGCAGTTCCTTTACCTTGAAATTGTTAGAGATGTTGCCCATGTGGTCACTGCTTTGCCACCAACCCAAGTTAGTGTAGAGAGGTTGTTCTCTAGCCTTAAAATAATTAGGTCAGATTTGAGGTCATCTATGAAGGAGGATCTGATGGAGGCGATACTATTTCTTAAAACAAATTCATAGACTGCACAAATGTTATTCAGTACGTTTTTGTTGAAAACTGTTTTCCTCTTTCTGCATAGTGTATAATAAATTGTAAATATGCAAAAGTTTTTTTTGTTCTCAAGTTGTATTCCAATAAATATATTTTATGTTCTATCTAAAAAGCTTGATTATTGTATCATAATAATGATTAAAAGCCTGATGTTACCATTTTAGTACAGTAAATTTATCACTTAAACTTAAACATGAGCCATGTATGAGGGAGTCGGAGTCGTGGAGTTGGGAGTTGGAGTCGGTGTCATGGAAATTGTGGAGTCGGAGGTTTGGCTTACCGACTCCGCAGACCTGGTGTTTATGGCATTAATCTGCCAATGCATGGTTTTGGGTGGTCTCAAATGCAACTGGCAGATGAAACTGCAGTAAGGCAGCAGGGGTGGGAAAGAACGCTCCCATGCTCCAGTCGGGTTCTTACAGGCATAATAACAGATCACTGGGTTAGCTTAGCAGATTGTGAGATTGTGTTGTGTTGGAGCTGAAGAAAGACCATTAATGGTGGACAGTCCATGCTAGAAACTGAGAATGGCTGTAATACCAAGTTGATGAGACCGTTATGATTTACTGTGCCTTACGTGGAGAAAGGACTGTTTTGTTATTTATTTTTGCTGAAGAAAGGACTGTTTTCAGTTTGGAGCTGGGAAGTTTATGAAGGACAATAAACGTTATTCTGTTTTGATATAAAAACCTGTACCTGTGCATATTCAAGCGGCTACTAGACAGTTGAAACCCCTACAATATAGATATATGAGATCCCCCATCATTATAACACTACCTTGAATATCATGTGAGCTGAAATCTTTGTACTCTGTTATATAACTTAGACTGCTCTCCCCTATTTCTGTAACTACAGTAATCTACAGTAATTGTATTTCCATGGTTTAAAATACTTTAGTAATTTAATTGATGCTATAAAAGGAATTACATTTTTATTTTATCATTTTGCTTGGAGGCCATGATGTTTCTAGCTCCATTCACATTTTTTTAAATGACTGTTTCTTACATTTTAGCTATTTCCATACATAAAGCATGCATAAAAACTA
Source organism: Phyllobates terribilis (assembly GCF_046119375.1). Taxonomy (NCBI): domain Eukaryota; kingdom Metazoa; phylum Chordata; class Amphibia; order Anura; family Dendrobatidae; genus Phyllobates; species Phyllobates terribilis. Next base: position 281,042,295 of record NW_027362767.1, read on the forward strand.
AATGTACAAATCACTTGGAAGATGACAAGTTCAAAAGGTATTTTTATTCACACATTTTTGACAGCTTCAACAAACAAATTCATAGAGTATATTAACATCAACCATTTTATTAGTCATCTCGACTTTTGTCATCGTTATGTCTTCTTTTCCACATTTAGGAAAGCAGAAGTATCTTTGTGCCAGCCGGAATGACTGCACAATTGACAAATTCCGGAGGAAAAACTGTCCATCATGTCGCTTGCGGAAATGTTATGAGGCTGGAATGACATTAGGAGGTAAGTCAGTCCTGATGTAGTGTGTGTGTGCAGATTCTTTAAATGTGAGTCATGGAATTTGTGTAATGCAGTAATGTACACCCTTTGGCACTCAATGTTCAGCTGACCTCGATCATGGCTCCACCATTAATCTGTCTCTATCATCGGCTACTTACTCAGAATGTCAATCCTTTTTCATAGAGTGTTATATTTTCTGTATCACTGATTGTGTTCTCCTAGTCATTCCTCCTCCCTCCTCACCCATATTACATGGCATCGATCGTATTGTCTAATCTATAATATTAATGATTATTTTTTTGCAGCTACGGACATTCAGCACACACATTACACTTCCTCTATATCATTACTGTGATTAACCAAATGTCAATAGACACTCATATCACCGACAGCACAACTGGAAAGCTTAGGGAATCCATTTCATGTACATTCCCGAGAAGTCTTCTGCTTATAACAGACCTCATGATCGGTGCGATAATCCACATTCTACAAGTTGTTAGAATTCACACCTAATAAGGCTTAGCCAAGACTTCATCTACCATATATTTATCCAACATGCTATTATTTAGGAACTTACAACTTATATCACTTGAACCACGGTTAGGTCTGGGACAAAAAGGAGATAGGGACATTAATGTAACACACCATCTTCGGTATATTATTTTTCAAAATTTATAAAAAAAAAAGGGCTATGAAGTCGAAGTCAGTTTTGGGTCAGTAGAAATGTAACTGTGGCTTCAAAATAGGAATGTTCTATATTATACATTATTAATATTATATGAATAATTCACTTTTAATATAACTTATTGTCTATTTGCTTACATAGGAATTTCAGACAGATATTGATAAATGCTGTGCTCTATCAGTCCGATGCTCCTGTTTACCATTGTACTACAGAATATGTGTTATTACTAATTAATATACATGAGCCATATATGAAGAAGATTGTCCCCCACCTCTACTGACCTGATTACCAATGCAGTTAATTTAATATATTTAAATGAGAAAAAAGAGCAGTGAAATGGAAAAGAGATAGACTCAAATTCTGTAAGGAATAATCTTCAGATTGCGTACATTCATGCTGGAAGTGGCATGTTGTGTGGCATTTCACTATTTATCAAGCCAGATTCCAAGCGCTTACACTGTACATATTCAATGTAAGATCGTTTTGTACAATTTGATCAGATCTATTTCTGTATAGAACCAAAGGAGATCTAATTCCACAAACCATATACAGTATCTAAAATGGTCAGTCATCTACTAACTAATATGGGAAGCAGAAATTGCAAGACAAAATGTATTTTAATGGCTAACTGAAAAGATGGTAACAAATTGCAAGCTTTCGAGACTACCTTGGTCTCTTCATCAGGCTAGTATACCACAAAATCTGAATAGTCACATATTTATACACAATAAGACACACAAAAAATGCATTGTGTGTCTTATTGTGTATAAATATGTGACTATTCAGATTTTGTGGTATACTATCCTGATGAAGAGACCAAGATAGTCTCGAAAGCTTGCAATTTGTTACCATCTTTTCAGTTAGCCATTAAATGGTATCAACCACTGAGGACTCTCAAATCTAAATATTTTACTGGCTAACACGGTACAAGAATATATATTTTCCCTATAAGACAAAATGTAAACATTAAAGGGAACCTTTCATCTTTCCCATGTCCCACAAGCTGACCCCATGTCTTGAACTCACTCTTTATACTGCTTCCAACAAACCCCTTTCTTTTGTTTTTGTTTTCTATTAAATTAATTTCCATAAAATTGGTTCTATAATTTGGCCAGTGATATGGGTCTAAGGGGTAACATTTCTCCTTATGGAGAGTGACACACCAGCTCTGGCACGTCACTCTCCATAAGGAGAAATGTTACCCCTTAGACCTCAGTCCAGAGCCTCTCACCTAGCCAAATCAGTTCTCATACTTTGCACTGACGAGGGCCAACAGCCCGAAACACCGTGTCTGCAAATTGAGATTCTGATTTGGCTTTTATCCTAAGTCATATTGCACGACTCGTTAAAGAGTTGATTGTGACTGGTAGGATTGCTGCTTCCAATAGGTGGCGCTATAGAGTACAAGTCCTCTTTTTCTCTGAAGAGGCCAGTAATATGAAAATCACTGGGCGACTAGTCTAGGGGGTGTTTTCTTCCGCCAGACCAGGGGTGGGGAATCTTTTTTGTGCAAAGGGCTCTTTGGATATTTACTCCATCCTTCAGGGGCCATACAAATCACGCGCTAACTCCGCCCACATTGTGCGTCCTGACACTGGCACTGATGTCAAGACGTAACCTTACATTGCACGCGCCTCAGCATTCAGTAGTGAACACTGCGTGCAGTAGTGAACACAGAGTAAAAAAAAATTAAAGAGCCAGTGGCTGTCAAAATACAGCTGCTGTCTCAAGCACTGTGATCCTCAAGAATCTGCCCAGGGGCTGGATAAAAGGTCATCAAGGGCCGTTAACGGCCCATGGGGCTGAGGTTCCCCACCCCTGCCCTAGACTAATCGCCCTAGTAATCATGTTATCACACCTCTGTGAGCATGAGTAACGTGATTTGTAAGAGCCAGCTCTCTGCAGATCTTGTGTATATGTACGAGTGTCAACCTCGCCTGTAGTGCGCAATGCAGCCAAGCATACGTTCTCCAGCTTCATCTACACATGCCCAGGTAGGCTGCAGTCATGATAGAATCTGCCATCCATGAAAGAGCCAAAGACAACACCAGGCAGGACAAAAGCATAAGGATGGCTGTTCTAACAGCCCCGCTTTACTACCACTGAATCCCACACCCCACCAATGTGCATATAAATGTGGTTCAAAATAAATAAATTCAAAAGAATCTGCCTTCTTGGGTATATCTTTAAACTGACCTTTCTCACATTTTTTCTCTCTCTCTATACACTGTATAGCGTGTGTAGACTTCTTGTATCCATGTAATAAAGGTACACAAAGCTAATGTGTGTATATACACACAGAGTGGATATAAAAAGTCTACACACCTCTGTTAAAATGTTAGTTTTTTTGTCATGTAAAAAAAGATACCAAGAAGAATAATTTCAAAACTTTTTCCTTCTTTAATGCCACCCATTATCAATTCATAATTCAATGGAAAAATAAACTGAAATCTATTTAGGTGGAAAAATAAAAATAACTAAAATAATGTGGTCACATAAATATGCGCATCCATAAACTAATACTTTGTTGAATTACCCTTTCAATTTATGACAGCAGTCAGTCTTTTTGGGTAGGAGTTTATCAGCATGGCATATCAAGAGTTGACAATCTTTGCCCACTCTTAATTTGCGCCAAACATACCATTTGGAATTATGTCCTAAAAGTTCAGTTCAACCTTGGTTTCTTCAGATATCATAACACATTTTCCCACATCCTTTTCTCAGACTTGATGTAGGTTTTGGCAAAATATAGCCAATCTTGTTTCTTTGTTTGTTTGTTTTTGTGAGAAAAGGCTCCCTTTTTGCCACCCTACCCCACAGTCCAGACATATCAAGAATACGGGAGATTGGTTTCACATGCAGTACACAGCCAGTAATTTCCAGAAATTCCTGCAGCTCCTTTAATGTTCCTATTGGCCCATTGGCAGCATCTAGGACCAATTTTATTCTTGTCTTTTCATCAAGTTTTGAGGGACGTCCAGTTCTAGTTAATGTTACTGTTGTGCTAAATTTAAGCCACTTTTTGATGACATCTTCACAGTGTCCATGGTATATTAAATGCATTGGAAATTTTTTGTATGCTTCTCCTGACTGATAACTTTCAACAATGAGATCCCTTTGCTGTGTTGTAAGCTGTTTACAGACTATGGTTTTTGCTGTAAAATGCAACTAAGAAAATGTCAGGAAAATCCTCCTAGAACAGCTATACATTATATTGGTTTAATTAGAATCATTGTAAATGATGGCGGCTGTGTACTATTAAACATGAGGTTAAATGTGTGGCTTATTCTGAACACAACCACATCCCCAATTATAGGAGGGTGTTCACACTTATGCAATCACATTATCACATTATTTTAATTTTGTTATTATTTCCCCCCTCAAAATTATTTCAGTTTGTTTGGAAACAAGTGTTTTTGTAAATACCTTCAGTGGTCATTCTTGCCTGTGAGCGGCGCTATCGCTGACTGCTCACTAGGCATCACGTGACCTGGCTGCAGCCAGCTCTGATATCTGCTGATGTCACGTCAAGTCCGGCTGCAGCCGGGCGTGACCCAGTGACGCTCTACCCCTGATTTATGGGCTGTGGGCAGGGTTTCACCACACGTCACAGCCCAGCATCCACCGTGCGCTTTCCCAATGAATGAATGTGGTGGATGATGGGCTGTGATGCGCGGTGAAACCCCGCCCACAGACCATAAATCAGGGGGGAGCGCGTCACTGGGTCACGCTCGGCTGCAGCTGGAACTTGACGTGACATCAAGTCGTGATGTCGGAGCCGGCTGCAGCCGGGGTCACGTGATGCCTAGTGAGTCATAGCGCCACTCACAGGCAAGAATGACCACTGAAGGTATTTACAAAAAGACTTGTTTCCACAATTTAAATTGACTGGGACATTGTTAATAGTAGTGGACAACCTCTTTAATTGCACATTACCAGCGAGGATCACAGTTGTGCTCATGCGCGAGATTTACAGAGAACTGTTGGTGACGCTGTTCTTGAAAATCATGTTACTCTCGCCCTCAGGAGTGTAGGTACAGTGGGTGCGGAAAGTATTCAGACCCCTTAAATTTTTCACTCTTTCTTCCATTGCAGCCATTTGGTAAATTCTAAAAAGTTAATTTTTTTCTCATTTAAGTACACTCTACACCCCATCTTGACTGAAAAAAACAGAAATGTAGAAATTTTTGCAAATTTTTAGAAAAAGAAAAACTGAAATATCACATGGTCATAAACATTCAGACCCTTCGTTCAGTATTGAGTAGAAACATCCTTTTGAGCTAGTACAGCTATGAGTCTTCTTGGGAATGATGCAACAAGTATTTCACACCTGGATTTGGGGATCCTCTGCCATTCTTCCTTGCAGATTCTCTCCAGTTCTGTCAGGTTGGATGGTGAACGTTGGTGGACAGCCATTTTCAGGTCTCTCCAGAGATGCTCAATTGGGTTTAGGTCATGGCTCTGGCTCGGCCAGTCTAGAATGGTCAGAGTTGTTCTGAAGCCACTCCTTTGTTAGTTTAGCAGTGTGCTTAGGGTCATTGTCTTGTTGGAAGGTGAACCTTCGGCCAAGTCTGAGGTCCAGAGCACACTGGAAGAGGTTTTCATCCAGGATATCTTTGTACTTGGCCGCTTTCATGTTTCCTTCAATTGCAACCAGTCGCCTGTCCCTGCAACTGAAAAACACCCCCATAGCATGATGCTGCCTCCACCCTGTTTCACTGTTGGGATTGTATTAGGCAGTTGATGAGCAGTGCCTGGTTTTCTCTACACATACTGCTTAGATTTATCACCAAAAAGTTCTATCTTTGTCTCATCAGACCAGAGAATCTTATTTCTCATAGTCTGGGAGTCCTTCATGTGTTTTTGAGCAAACTCTATGCAGGCTTTATGTCTTGCACTGAGAAGAGGCTTCTGTTTGGCCACTCTGCCATAATGGCCCGATTGGTGGAGGGCTACAGTGATAGTTGACTTTGTGGAACTTTCTCCCATCTCCCTACTGCATCTCTGGAGCTCAGCCACAGTGATCTTGGGGTTCTTCTTTACCTCTCTTACCAAGGCTCTTCTCCCACTATTGCTCAGTTTGGTTGGACGGCCAGTTCTAGGAAGACTTCTGGTGGTCCCAAACTTCTTCCATTTAAGGATTACGAGGCCACTGTGCTCTTAGGAACCTTAAGTAATGCAGAAATTCTTTTGTAACCTTGGCAAGATCTGTGAATTGCCACAATTCTGTCTCTGAGCTCCTTGAGCTCATGATTCTCATTTGGTCTGACATGCACTGTGAGCTGTGAGGTCTTTTATAGACAGGTGTGTGCCTTTCCAAATCAAGTCCTATCAGTTTAATTAAACACAGCTGGACTCCAATGAAGGAGTAGAACCATCTCAAGGAGGATCACAAGTAAATGGACAGCACGTGACTTAAAGGCGCACTGATCAAGATCAAAAGTCTCTGCACCTCCGATCTTGCGCAGTGCGCCTCTCTGAAGTCGGCTCAGTTACACCTGACTTCAGAGGAGCAATGAGGAGAGAAGAAGAAATAGCACACATGTGCAAGGAAAGTATAGCGCTAGCGATGACACTGGCGATTGTAAGTTATGTTATTGTAACATCCCTGGCAGGGTGCTTGCATAGTGCACCACCTCCCACTATGCAAGACCGCAATCTTACCTGTCAGTACAGCCCCTTGCTCCAGTTCAAGCTGTGTGCATGTCTCTTGACTGACTGCTTAGGGCGGCGGCCCGGTTACTTCCTGATTCTTATAGCTGCTGTGGGCGCACCCCTAATGCGTCTCCAGCCTATTGCTGTGAGTCACTGGATATTTAAACCCCCTCCACCCAGAAGGAGGGGCCTGAGCAAGACCTTCACTCAGTTTGTCTTTGCAACTGTATTGCCAGGTCCTTTCCTGTCTCTTGTCTGTTCCGCCACTCTGGGGGCTTCATTCCCAGACCTGTTATCTCTGACTTCTAGTCTGTTTCCGCCTCTCTGGGGGCTGCATACCCAAACCTGTTATCTCTGACTTCTAGTCTGTTTCCGCCACTCTGGGGGCTGTATACCCAGGCTAGTTCTTGTATCTCATTTCAGTAGCAGTTCCTGTCTGAACTGTATCCTAGCCTGTTACCTGTTTGTCTATATGTCCGTACCTTCCCTTTTCCTGCAGTATCTGAACCTGCACCTAACTCCAACTCATTGTCTCTGTACTTCTGTTTGTGAGTTTTGTGTCCACTCACTACTTCATAGGAAATACCTTGTGTGTATCTGGTTCTGCTTGTCCCTTTTCCCTTCCTCCGTATCTTCCTCCCGTGTTCTAGCCATCTTCCTGTATTTTCCAGTCTGTTCCATGTAAACAGAGCCCTGTCCTGTCTGCCTTGTCCACCGCACCTGCGGTTTCGCTCCGCTCTGTCTTGCCCACCGCTCCGGCGGTTTATCTCTGTTCTGACTTGCCCACCGCTCCGGAGGCTTCCCTCTGCTCTGCCTTACCCACCGTTCCGGCAGCTTCTCTCTGCTCTGTCTTGCCCACCGCTCCGGCGGCTTCTCTCTGCTCTGCCTTGCTCACCGCACCAGCGGTTTCTCTCTGCTCTGCCTTGCCCACCGCTCCGGCGGTTCCGCTGTGCTCTGCTTTGTCCACCGCACCTGTGGTTTCTCTCTGCTCTGCCTTGTCCACCGCTCCGGCGGTTCCGCTCTGCTCTGCCTTGCCCACCGCACCTGCGGTTTTCACTCCGCTCTGCTTGCTCACCGCACCAGCAGTTCCTCTCTGCTCTGCCTTGTCCTCCGCTCCGGCAGTTTCGCTTTACTCTGCTTGTCTACCGCATCTGCGGCTCTGTACCTGTCTCCCAGTCTGTACTGGACCCTATCCAGCCTGTGCTCCAACCTGCTAGTACCTCCCTGTCTGCACTCCAGCCGTGCTTGCCAGTATCTCCCTGTCTGCATACCAGCCGTGCTTGCCAGTGCCCACCTGTCTGCATACCAGCCGTGCTTGCCAGTGCCCACCTGTCTGCATACCAGCCGTACTTGCCAGTACCCACCTGTCTGCATACCAGCCGTACTTGCCAGTACCCACCTGTCTGCATACCAGCCGTACTTGCCAATACCCACCTGCCTATATGCCAGTCTAACCTGCCTGTTCCTGCATTCCCCGGTGTGGGTCAACAACTGTGACCGGGGTCTGACCTGGAGTCGCACCTGGTCCCTCTGCTCGGTTCCTCCTTGGTCCACGGAGTCGACTAAGCCGCCGTGCGACCTTGGTCGGATCGGGTTGATACTTAGTTACGCCCCTCCAGGCACTCCTCGGTTCATGGTACAGTGGGATCACTAATCACGCTCACGCTAGTCAGTCCGGGCGCGAGCGTAACAGTTATCACACCCACAGGGGCATGATAACATGCTAAGTGGGTCGACTAGTCTGGGGACACTAACGCCCCCGCGACTAGTCAAAGCCCTCATTTACATGTCATAAACAGACTTTAGAAATACTTTTTCTAAAGTTCTGTTTATGTGTGTAATGTAACACAGGGACTATTACGCAGGATGTTTATGTATGCAGACACAACTGATGGTGATTCTGGGGGCACGGGGGACCTGACAGATTCCCTTTAACATATCGGGGCATAACAAAAAAACAATCTGGTCCTTTGAAGATTTTGAACAACATGAATGTGGAGAGTGTTTGTATAATATGCTGCAGAGATAGCCACGAT